>NW_026294769.1:5000000-10000000 GCF_026119805.1 Tympanuchus pallidicinctus | reverse complement strand
TGGGGCCTTTTGTAAATCACTGTTGCAGGCAGTGCTGTTGTATCTTACTGCATTTCTCTGAGGGATGCAGGGCAGAAGTGTCAGGCTAACTTTCTGAACCTCACTGCAAGCTAAGCGATTTCATTATTGCAGTGCTTTTTTCAGAATGAGTTCTGCTTCATTTTCTTTTGTGGATATTAAGTTCCAAATAAATTTTGCAAGTGAAATAATATTTCTGATGGAAGAAGTTTGATTGGGGATCTCTTCATGTCTTTAAGTGATTAAAAAAAAGGAGGGGGGGGGAGGGGAGACATGATAGGGAGTGTGTGAGGATTGGATTGAACCAACTCACTTCAGGACCCCTCTGCTAGTGAAATATTGTTATCTGCCTCTTTTGTTGCTGGAAGTGTCCGAAAGTTTTGAGCCGAATCCTTACTGTGAGTCAGTGGCTCTGCTGTGGCTGCAGGTCATGCTCTGCAGCACTCTGCAGGGCAAGGCATCCTCTTACACTTTGCATCAGCCTCTCTGGGACCTTGGCGGTCTCGCCTCTGCAGAGGGATGGGGTTTCACATCACTCCTCTCTCTTGTCCTCTGTTGTGAGGTTCAGCTCAGGCCGTTCCGTCTGCTGCTGATGGAGTCTTTTATATCCCTGATGTCAGTGGCGATACGCGGCCTTGCGCTGTCCTTGATGGCAAACTCAGCACTATTAATAGTCAGTGATGTTAACTTCTTAATTCCTGCGTGCAGCCTGTCCCTTGGCTTTAAAGGCACCATGATGGAGCACTGCTGCGACCAGCCGTGGCCATAAGTGTGGTGGGGTTTTTGACACAGCTCGGCTCGTATCTGTGCAGTGAGATGCCAGCGTGCTTCCCCAGAGCCCGGTGTCCGGCCGCACGCAGGGCGAGGAGGGATGGCTGGGAGCACGAGGAAGCACGACCTGAGTGGGTCTGAAAGGCAGTGGCAGGTTTCTTCCATTGGCGGTACCCCACCAAGACTTGCCATTCATAGGAGCAGGGTGGTTGTACAGCTTACTCTGGTATGAGAGAGGCACCCTTGATAGAAGAGCTTTCCTCCTGCCTGGAACCGGTCAGCAGCAGGCACTGAGTGCAGCCTCAGCCCCCCAGGCCCAGCAAGGCCTGGTGAGGAGCTGCTTGGGCTGCTTGTGAGGGACAGCACCCGCTGGTGTCCCTGCAGAAAGTAGCAGGGAATTCTTCTCACTCGTACCATTCCTTTTCAGTCGATTGTGACGGGAAAGTAGTCAGTAAAGAAATAGAATTAAATGGGTACTATCGCCTCCTCTTTCCCCGCAAACTGGAGCAACAGCTTTCCGTCTCGCTCGCTGTTGGGTTTGCAGTTTGCCGGCCCGATCAGAGCGCTCTTTTTTAAAGACAACTTTTTGCTGTCCGGGCTGACTCCTCCCTCCAGGCTGCAGCGGCCGCGGGGCTTCCCCTTTGGGCTGCCGGAGGGGTGCCCGCAGGGCGGCGGGCGTGAAAGCGAGTTTCCTTTGTAAGTTTTTTGTTGTTGTTGTATGGGAGGGTGGGGGGGGGGGGGGGGGAGGTTGGGGGGGCGGGAATAATTTGGAAGTCTGATAGTGTGTGGGAAACGATTACATCAGTCGGAGGGAGGGCTAGGATTGGTCTGCGCGGTGTGGTTTGATTCACTACCGCAAAGGTTGCGTGTAACCCTTTGAGCGGAGCTCGGCGGGGCTGCTTCGCTCCGCAGCCCGGGCAGGGAGGCGACAGGTGCTGAGCGGGCAGGGCCCGGCCCGGCCCCGAGGCCGGCAGCAGAGCAAACTCTCTGCCAAGAGGCGATCGGTGTTTAAAATGCCATCTTGTTCTTCCGACTGCTGCCTCTTACGTGCTGCTGAGGTAAGATTTTCCGTCTCGGATTACCCTCTGGGTTTTTGGTAGGTTTGTCTTCTCCGGCCAGAATGCGGCGTTGGAAGCGGGGAGTTCCTCTCCAGCGTCAAGCTGCGGGCTGGTGGGGGACATAATTCCACAGCAAGTGCGTCTGTGTCGTGTCTGAGCAGAACAATGCCAAGAGGAGAGCATCTGTGTAATCCAGGAGGTGGGGAGAAGGTTCCTGACTTGCTCTTTCTCTCTTTTATTATTGGGATGTGTGGGTCAGGCAGGTTTGGTTCCGAAGCACTCGGAATCCAGGATGGAGAAGTCGGGAAAGGAGAGCACTGCGTGTACTGAGCCGCGCGTGGCACTTCCCCGGCACGGCAGCCCAAAGTTAGCAGGGCTCCACAAGCCATTTTCTCCCCAGGGTCCTGGCCTGCCACTCCGCCAGCATCCAGAGGCCTCCAACTGCACGGACGGGAGAACAGCAGGTGCCCACCACGTCTGCCTTCCTGCACCCCAGTGCCCTGCAGGAGCGCTCACTCCCTTCGTTTTTCACATTTCCTTTCCTCGCACAGCCTGATAAAGAACCTGCTGCCGGCTTGCTCCTGTCTATGTGGTCCTATTAACGCTGCTTCATCTTTGTCTGGTGCAGGGAGGCACTGGGGGAGGGGCAGGAGGCCAAGGCCTCGCCACCAGTGCTGCCCAGTGCCACACGCCCACCCGACGTGCCCCTGCTGCAGCTCCCCCAGCCCAGGCACAACGAGGACTCGCTCCGTCCGGCGGCGGCCGTGCGGTTTGCCTCTTTCCAGAGCTGCTGATCTGTAAGTGTACCCTTTATGTTGCAGGATGTAAAAGTCTTTAGTGAAGATGGAACGAGCAAAGTGGTCGAGATTCTAGCAGACATGACAGCCAGGGACCTCTGCCAGCTGCTGGTTTACAAAAGTCATTGTGTGGATGATAACAGCTGGACTCTAGTGGAGCATCACCCTCACCTAGGATTAGGTAGGGAATGGTTAAAGGGGTGGCGTGGTTACCTGGGGACCTGACGGGTGGTTCATGTGAATGCGCTTTCAGCTGGATCGTTTCCTTTCTGCTGCTTTTATTTGTGACATTAGCTGAAGCCACATACGTGCCTTTGTGTATTGCAATTTGTTGTGTTAAGCCTTTCTCTTGTTTCCCATCTTCTATTTTTATTTTAAAAAATAACAGTAACTGCCTAATCCTCACGCTAGAGCTCTGTTGCTACCTTGCTGTGTCTGAAGCTATTGCACATAAACAGCTTAGGCAAATTAAGTCTGATCCATGGAGCTGGTCCTGTGAACAGCTCAGCTCATCACCAGTCAGAGCCCTGGAGAGCACACTCGGTTTCACATGCCCTCAGCAATGCTTATGGAAGCTGGAGCCGGGGTGGGGGGGAGCAGGGGGCTGCCAAACTTGACCTGGGGAAGGAAAAGCAGTGGCACCACCAGGTACATGGGCAGACCCCAGACCAGTGGTGGCATCTGCTCCCCAGGCAGTATTCTCCTGACTGGAATTAAGGTGTCATGGTTACATTTCCAAGAAGGCAACAAGAAGAAAAACTGTGAGAAGTTAAATAACACCACAAATCGGTTTAATTACGCTACCCGAAGGAATCTTGTGTTATTCAGTCTTGCTTTTACTGTTATTTTGTGGCTCTGATGAGTTGCGTGGCTCTGATGCACAGTATGCAACTACATATTGTTCAGATGTGCTGTCTAAAATTCTGCCATAGGACAGTGCTTTAGAAAAGCGTAGCATTTGGAGTATTAGTCGATGTGCTTAATGGTGAGTCTTTTTCTAGAAAATAAAGGAAGACAAACTGTAAGCTGCAGTCAACAGCACTAGGACTGTGACTGCTGTCTGTAGCTAATAGAGTTTTTTAGTTCTAAAAACGTAATTCAGAATCCTTATGAATAAAAAAGAATTTGCTGGAAATACAGTGCCCCATGTTGACATTGCTTAACATAGATTCACTGCTCCACAGAATAGCACTCGAAAAAAGAAAGAAGAAAAAAAGAAAAAAAAGAAGAGGAACGGTTGGATATTCTGATTATTCAGGGATTTTAATTGAGTATCTCTCCTAATATATAAATCTGTGAAAAAATTAACAGGAAGCATTTGTATATGGCTGTGGTATACTTTCAGTTTTGAGGACGTAGGATGAGGTGAAGAATTAAGGTATAAATTACAGAATCTTTATGTCCTCTGCTTCATGTGCCATATGCACACTTGTAACAGCCTTTACAAATGTTGAGTTTTATCAATGCTCATTAAACTACCAGGCTCCCTTTTGCTATATTCCCTTTCCCATCATTGCTGATTACCAAGGTATTGTGTAAACAGAAGCCTTCTCCTTTGTGACCAACATCCTTCTCCTGCCAGATTCATTCAATGATGCCACAATTCAGTGTTTGTGACATCACAATAGCTTCCATGGTGACTAATTGTGCTGTCAAACTCTGGTGTGTGACATCTCTGAATGAAACGGGCAGGAGGCTGATTAGGAAATCAAAAGCTTCTGTTTACACACAAATAACTTGGTAATTAACAATGATGGGAAAAGAGCAAGATACTTATCAGCTGCATTTATATACATTAGAGCCTGCCTGTCTCGGGGCTCTCGCTCTCAGCGGAGCACAAAGGCTGTCCCACAGAAGTAGGGGTGTAGGCGATGACGCCAGCAGCCACCAGACTTTGTCCCCAGGCTCCATAGCTGAAGGCCAGGCAAAGCAGCGCATTGTTTGAGGGCGCGAGGCGAACGTTTCAAGTGTCGAAAAGACACGATACAGAATTTACATGTTTAGTGCTTGAAGGGGTGTGGGCAGAGAAGGGGATAAAAATTCATCTTTTGGGGACCTAAGCGTTCATTGCATTCACCCTCTTGTGGTTGCAGTTTGAGTTCTGCTATGTGGCTGCATACTTTCAGGTTCTTGGTGACCTAAGTGCCTCCCTATGTATGTCAAATACTGTCAGATTAAGGTACTAATCTCCTCACCTCAGGTGAAGATACCAGTAGCTGACCGAAGTTCCATATTTTTCCCTCTAAAATTAAGATAGCACGTCTGATGTAGCAGAAATATGAAGCCATGATGGAAAGGAATTTAGCAGTGTGGAAAGAAAAATGTTTTCAGAGCAGCGAGAATCCTGTGATCTTATATTTCTATAGAAGATACATTGAGATATCTTTGCTGACTTGGAGCTGTAGGTGGCAATCCAGAAGCCCACCAAAGGAAGCAAATTCCTTTCATTTAACATCTTTTTCTTGGGCTTGCCTAGCATTGGTTTCAAAAGAGTTCTGTTTGCAGAACCAGTTCATCTTTTAGTACTGGTCAGACTGAGGACAAGAGTAAATCTTCAGCGCTACCATGTAGTTATCACTATGGTGATCTTCTAGGTCCCAGTTTTTAAGGAGCCTTCCTCTAACTGGTTGCTTTCCACACATATTCAATTGTCTTCCAAACAACATACAAGCTTGCAAATAGCAGCTATTGGATTGCACAGATTATTTTTACTTTCACTGGAGGCAATGGTGGCAATCTATCATGAGACTCGCTTAGATTTGAGATGTGTAAATGATTGCTGCTGCACTTTGCAACTAGTATCTATCTAAAATGCTTTGTGGTCAAGATGTAAGCAGTGTGAAACTTGGTCATGTTATTTCATTTGTATCTGGAAATATATACCTAAGCTCTTCTTAAAATGTGCTGTTCTCCTCGTGCTACTCCAATCTTAACTATCATTAATTTAGGAATAGGATGAGATATCTGTATTAGAAATTAATAGAAATAATAATGCAGAGTTTCATGCATATATTTTTTGTTTACACTTGTATTGAATTTGATTTGCTTTAATGTGAACAAATTAAAAGTGTAACCCACACTGCTTGCTAGAATACAAAAACAGGGTGGGCTTTTTCACACTAATTATGGGACATGCCTTTGTGTTGTTCAGTATGGAATCTGACTAATGTTCCCACCTTGTGTCAGTTCCACACTTCTGTATATGTCTAGTTGGTAATGGAGGGCAGTTTGGAGGAAAAAAAGAAGTATGTTCTGTCCCTCCAGCACCTGCTTAGAGGAGACTGAGTCAATCCTATCTGATAAGGAAAGAGATATTTCTGGTCACTTTTGCTGCAATGACACTTGAAGACAAACTGACCTGTTGAACTTAACAGGCTGACATCTGCGCTTCTGGTTTTGTAGAAGAAAGCTCAAAGCAGGGCTGAAGTTTAGTTGCTGGCATATCAAATGGCATTCCATACCACTTGTACTAACCTAGTGCAAATTGCCCAGGATTTTCCAAGCGGCCAACCCAGACTAACTTCCTTTCACAGATTTGACCTATGAATGCCAAACTGACAACTGTTCTTCTGTTCTGCAGAAGAAAGGAGACATGGTTTGTCCTTGCCTTTAGGCAAGTCTACAGTGTGTTAGGAAAGCAAAGATCACAACTTTGAGAGGTAACAGAAGCATCCAGCAGTAAAGCATTTCTTTTGGGGTTCATACTGTGATGAAGATTACTATCAATATAACTTAGCAAATTTTTGGAGAAAAAAAAAAACAAACAAAAACAAACAAACAAAAAAACAACAGAAAGACCATCCACCCTCAAAGTCCCATCATTTTCCTCATGGTGTGAAGAGAGGAGATTGACCTAAGGGGTTTTCTCAAACCATGACAACAGCAATAAATCAGTGGCAATATTTGAAACTTCACCTGTGAAGCCTCTAGATAACGTAGAGGGATTCAGATGATGAGGACTCTGGTAGTATGAAATGTCATTAAGTTATATCATTGGTAGTGTTCCAGTGTACAGTAGTCAAAGAACTGTCCCTAAAAGTGGTGTTGTGGCTAATGCATTAGGAAGCAGCTCTTAATGTAAAAGCCACCCAATGTGGAAAATTTTCAGTGTTGAAATGTAATCTGTAGCAAAGCTGGACATTGCAAAAGCATGGCAAATTCTGAGTTCATCAATGAGATGGTGATGACTGACAGTCTAAGTGCAGATGAAAGACAATGGGATCATTCAGGGAGGAGTTAAATTTTCAAAGAACTTAGCGTCATTATGCCAGCTCAGATAATTCAAGTGACATTCAAGAACGTGCTGCTTTTTGAGATACCAGTTGCTTTATATCCAGAATATTCCCCAGGTGAACCTGGGGGGCTGGCAGGCATTTCTGATTGTGAGAATGCAGGATGCAGGAATATGAAGTGGGGAAGGGGCTACCCAAACTTTTTTGGTCAGCCAGTGATGTGATTTGGATAGAGCTAAGTGAAAGTCACTTTTTGTTTGATCTCACTTTTTATTCCCTATTATATATGAGAGGAAAATACTGGCTATGAGACTTTTGAAGAACATTACGTATTTTCTTAGAAACTTTTGAAGATTTGCCAAGATAATGATTTCATTTAGTAGTGTACACTTAGGCCAGTTGCCCTCTTTTGAGTTACTGCTTTCACTGAATTGGATTTGTTAAGCTATCTGATCATGCTTTGATGTGTCATTCTTTTGACCAAAGAAATAGTGGTTATGGGGAGTTACCTTGTAACCAAATGTAGAGCAGAAAATTGCCCTGTCATGTGTACAAAACATTTGTCTCTGTCAGTATTCTTGTAAAGTAGATCCTGTGACCTTTTTCATAATAAACCCCATTGTCTAGCATCTACAATAAAGGCCTGAAGTTCACCTTGAAATGAACTATTTTAATAGAGCGTAGTCAAATAAGACACTGTATTTCCACTATAGTTCAAGACCTAACAGTGGCCTTTTCACAATTTTTTCCCCCTTAAATCTTTCCATGTTTCCAGTTCCACAGCAAATAGAAAAAAAAACAAGGCAGAGATTAGTGTGTATTATTTAAGCTACTGACAGACAGTGAGGCACACAAAAAAATCTTGTTTCTTCTTTTCTCAGAAGTCCATTCTTGTGTAGCCCCAGCAAAAGATATTTTTAACAAACTCTGCCATGTAACATTAAACTTTGTAATGCTTAAGCCCTAGTTCCTTTAAAACCTCATGACAGTATAATTTGAGAGCTATAAAATGCTTTGTTAACTTCAATAAAGATAATGGAATTATACTAAGTTGCTTTCACTAATATTCTCTGGAAGTTGATTTTGCTGCTGCTTCTCGTTGGTTGTGTGTTAATATTGTGTTCTTTTTCCACAGAGAGATGCTTGGAAGATCATGAGCTCATAGTTCAAGTTGAGTCCACAATGGGAAGTGAAAGTAAATTTTTGTTCAGGAAGAATTATGCAAAATATGAATTTTTCAAAAATCCCATGGTGAGTCTTTCTACTTCATTGTTTGTACCACAGAGGAGGATGGGTTGCAGTAACAGTGATGGGCACTGCTAGGTCTTAGAAGATCTATTTAAAAAAGAAAAAAGCGCAACAAAACCAAACAGAAATCTTTCCAAAGAAATTGTAAGTGATGTTTATATTCCTTGTATTCTATTCCCAGCCTAAAAGCCTCAACTGTTTTTCTATATTGAGGCTTTATATACTTGTTTAAAAATCACCGTTGCTGTGTTGGAGTGTGACCAACACAGAAAAATCTTTATTGATTCAAGAAAAACAAGCAAATTTTCTCATTCTTTCCCAAAGTTCCTTGATTTGATGCAAGTTGATCAAATAGTATACAGTATCAAGTTTTTAATTTCTGAGAGTAGTACTAAAAAAATCTCTTTGTAACCCCTTGTTATGTACAAGGAATTTACGATTCTTCATGATATATATATGTTGAATGTTGTCTCCCATGTGGCTGTGCCTTACTAGTGTGCTCTGTCTTTGCTACTCGTTGAAACTCACCCTTTCCATGCCCTCATGTTTATCCATGTTAGAAAAGTAAGTGGTATATCATAACTGTGTGTAACACTGCTCTTATCATGCCCTTAGAATGATGTAATTTTCAACTGTCTGTAGTGTAGTTGCTTATTTGGGAATTACTTCTCAGATTTTATCTGAACAGTTAAGTGGGAGCAGGCAAGTGACGTGAACCTAAGTCAGTTGGTGCAGCTCATCTAAACTGCTGAAGGGAGGGCAAAGTGAAGAAGGTTTAGATTACAACAGATTTTGTGTCAGTCTGGTATTTCTGGTGCCAGAAGCGAAAAGATACCTGAGGTCACATGAAAACTCATTGCAGAAGTTATTGCAGGTGAGAAATGAATTTCCTTTCTCAAAGGACAGTCAGGCACAACTGCTGCATCCTCACATATGTTCCTCCACACGCGTTTGTCGTTTCTTAGTGCTTGCTTTGGAGCTCATGACTTGATTTACTGCTTGAAACCTTCTTGCACACAAAATGTTTGTAATTTTGCGCTTCTGTTGAACTTCCCATCTGATAACCAGTGAACACCTGAGTGTTCATTGTAAATGTTCAGTGTAAAACACATGAGTGTTTCACGGAACGTTTGGTATCGTAAGAGCTAGCACATAGTTTAATGTGGTGTGCTTTAATTAATAACAGAGTAGGAGAGTAAGACGCAGAATGCTTGGCATTCAGTCCCAGACTCTTGCAATCTGAGAATAAATCATTCTTTTGGTTGAAGAATGCAAACGCTTCCTATCCATTGCATTAGCTATTGCCATATGGCACTGTTTCTTCTCAAAGAAGCTGGTAAATGTTAGCTTTCATAATTCATTGTGCAACCTACCTGGCAGAAGGGTGATTTCTCTTCAGTGCTTCTCTTTATGCCTTAAAGACTGAAATCTATATTGCCTGAAGAGTGGTAATGTTTTCAACTAGAACATTTTTTGTTGTTATTCATCGTGTTGTAGTCATTGTTTTATTTCAGGCATTTCTGCATGTCTTCGTGCTTGAAATAATGTTGAAATATTTCAAGACTGATTTAACGGAATTGTACTGAATTACATGAGCACTTTTAAACATGGTAAAAGAAAAGGAGAACTGAAGGAAAAAAATGTAAATCAAGTAATCTGTTTAGCAAGGAGCTGTTTGACTTTTGTGATGTAAAGATTCAGCATGAATGAGATATTGTGAAGAAGGGCTGAAAATTAAAATGTCTGCAGAAGCACCTTGTTTTTGTGTTAGGCAATATTTGCTTTGTGATGACAGGATGGGGGAGAAGAGAACAGACGCTTACTTTGACATTATTCAAATGTAGCATGTGAAACAGGGAATGTGACATCAGTCAGAATCGTTGCACTTGTCCTTTTTAAGTTTTCAGTATTTCATTTCCTAGAACACACAGCTGACTGGTCGTTACAAGAAAAAATAGTGGGCTGTGTTATATCATCCTGAACTGCAAATAGATATAGGGGTAGGTTTTCCAAAAGATGGATTGAAAAGTTTGAAGTCCTGAATGTAAACTCATTGTTGAACAACCAACTGAAAGCATCAACAGTCACACATAAGCCTTGAATGGCAACTCATGTGGAGTGTTCTGATGGAATTGAGCAAGTTTTAGGTCGGACAGATGCAATGCCAAAGAACTATAATTTGGATAAAAGGAGAGTACTATTGAAGGTAAAAGTACTTACTGGAGATTCTGCAGCATTTCCACATGAGATTTCTTTTAATGCATTTTCATCCTGTTTGGCTCTGCAAGTTAGAGATATCCTTTTATTTCTCCTGTTCTGCATGCAAGTGGAGTTACAGAGAGTTTGTGATAGCCTTCCTGGATAGAGAGGTAAACACTGAAATTCAGTGGCAAAATGTGCAATAAACAAGAGCTGTTGAGTACCCAACCTGCAGGGTCATTTTTCCTGTCCCTCCCTAGAAAGTAGAGGCCTTTAAAGCCTTCAGGAGAAGAGGAAGCATTGGGAAAATGAACTTAGGAAGTACTGTGTACAAGATGTTTAAAAATCTAGATTCTGTCTGCATGGCCTCATGGCTTACAGCTTTGGTGACCAGAAGGGAGGAAAGAATGGCACTTAAAAGCCCTAGTGTTACTTTGTGTGAAAAGAGATCTCCAAGTTGATTTAAGAATGATAGTTTGATAAAATTATGACTGGAACAAAATTTCACTGATTCTATATAAAAGTGTTCAAATATAGTATGACTTACATTTGTTTTCTTGTGTTTAGAATTTCTTTCCAGAGCAGATGGTTGCCTGGTGCCAACAAACAAATGGCAGTATTCCACAGTCACAACTTTTGCAGGTACTGGAAGTTATCTGTGTGCACAAGGTTTTGGAACTGTAGGGGAGAGGTTAGGGGAAAGGGGAGGGGGAATTTAAAGGTCTAGAAATGGCTGGCTGGGGAAAGACTGCTTAGTTAGCAGGTATTATGAATGTTGGACCTGACAAAGAGCTAACTCATTGGCTTTGAAATGTAAGGTACAAACACAAAGTATTTGTAGCTGTATTCATAAGTATTTGTTCCATGGTTATTGAGCTTTCTCAGGTAAATGCTCTGTGGGTACCCAGAAGCAGCTGCCTCTGTGTGTTACTGTCACAAAAGGACTTACTTTCTCTCCTTCTCTAATGTTTTTGTGCTAGTAGCTGCTACCCCCCTTGCTGACTTCTGTCAGTAGTTCAGATAGAAGTCCTAGATTATGCTTTGGGTTCCTAATCCTAACACACCGAGTATTTTTAAAGTAACCAAAAATATTTTAAAGTAACCAAAGTGCATGCAGATAATTACAGAAAACTAGGTGTATTATTTGCAAAGTTACCCCACATAAAGCTTCCCAGCCCAAATTACAGGTGTGTGTACCCTGTGTGTTGTTAGAGTTCTGTAATCTGGGTGGCAGTGACTTGTATGTGCCCTGAATTTTTACTGAAGTTTTGATGTCACTGTACATTTTCTTGCTTGCTCATGAAGTAGCTGTGGTGCAGTCAGTTAATCTTTGAGGACGATGCAGAAGGGCCACCACCCTGACCTGCAGCTTGTTCACTTAAACTTTACGTTTAAGCACGCTATGCTAAACCCTCTGGTCAAATCTTTTTCACTTTAAGTCATTTTCTCAAACAGGAGACATTTAACTCACAGGTGTGTTGAAGCCAAATTAAAACACACTGTTAAATAATACCATATTCAGTGTGTAAGACAGTGGTGCCTGAAAGACGTGAATAACATGTACCATGAATAACATGGGAAAATTATAAAGCAGAAGGCTCAAGTATATGAACAAAGTACAAATAACTGCTGATTTCTGTCATTTTGCACATGTGCAAATTCACATTGACCACTCGGTAAAACTGAATTTTCCACTCGCTTTTGAACTAGTTTGCTCATTTTGACCTCTAACCACTTTAAAATCTAATAAATAATGGTTCCATTTTCACCAAAAAGAGCTTGATGCACTAACATGCATTTCTGGGGGAAACAAAAAGACAGTTTCTGTAATTAAAAATGAAATTCACATGCAACAAAGTCAAATGTCCTTGTGTCAACTTTGCACTCGTACTTCTCTAATTAGGACCCAGCTTTTCATGGCGCACTAAATACTTCTAGAGCAGGAACTTCTCCTTCATGTTGCCACGCAAGTACTTCATGGCCTACTTATTCAGTCTGGGTAATCTGCAGGGATGTGTCCCACACAGAGAGAAAGCACTCTCAATGGGCAAGCACTCTTTCCAGTGCTTTATCTCGTGGTAATCAGGAACCCAAACTGGTTGGAGTAGAAGTGAATACACCTTGGATTCTTCAGCAGTGTTAAGTGTGGAATCAAGTTTGCTCGTTAGGATGAGAAGAAGGACTGATTAAAAGAGCAAGAAATTTTGGAAAGTTTGGAGCCTAGTGCAATTTCATAGGAAAACTGTACAACACTGTGAAATAGGAGAGTTGATTCCATGAAGGTTCAGTTAGGTGCCGTCCTGGAAAAGAGCTGACTCATGGGGATTAACAGTGCAAGAGAGTTGGGCAGAGAGCATGGATACATACTCTTTAATTTGTTGTACAACTGTAAAAATAAATCTTACTTAACGCATTTATATTAAATATCCCTTTGCTTTTAGAAACAAACATGCAACTGCTGTTCATAATTTCAGTGACTGCTGTAATTTGTTGGAGGTAAACTTCCTGCAATCTAGTAGTCATTAAGCATGTTGCATCCAAGACTACCTCAAACATGCACTGGTTTGTTAGTTACACAGAGTATAGCAAAGAAATGAAGCATCATGTCAGAATATCATGTGCAGCTTTAAGAGTTATTATTTCTAGTCTTAACAATAGCATTAATAATGGTGGGATCTGTTTTCTCTGATGTTAGGCTTGCTCAGATATACAAAAATCTTGCATCTTAGTTTACTTTTGGTTTTATCTACCTGGACTATAGCTTAGCTGCCTTTGAGAGAATATTGCCTTCCTTTGGTCTCTAATTTCCAGAGCTGGGAAGTAAATTTATACTATAAACAGCAAGACATTTGACTATGCTTTTCTAGTCTGTTAGATAAGATGTTGGGAGGGAAATAAAAAATGAGTAAATTTTAATGCAACTAAAAATTCTAACAAATGGCAGTGGTTTTTGGTTTGTTTTCTGTGAGCACTGTCTACCAAATAACACCAAAATACAACATTTCAGAGGTATCTAGACCAACAGGTTTTATGAATTTTTCTTCCTATTACATGAATTTATTAAGAGTTTGGCATTTAAATTACTTACCAAGCTCTCTGTCATTTAAAAATCTAGCCCACTGTAGTAAAGGAACAATCCATCAACTGGCTAACCATAGTTAATACTTCCTTCCTTTGACATACGGCAAAAGAAATGATTCCATATGTGGTCCCTCTAATTATGCCAAGAACGTAACTTAAATACTTCTGGATCTGGAGGTGTAGTATCATTGCTGACATTTATTTTACTGCTCTGAGTTTCTATCTGAGTTATGTACTCTGTTGTCACAGAATCACAGAATTGCAGGGGTTGGGAGGGGCCTCGGGAAGTGATTGAGTCCAATCCCTGAGGCCTGTCATATGTCTTGCCCTGGGACAGGTGCATGTATGCTGTACGGGACTTTGGTATGGGGAAGCCTGCAGTAGGCTGTTCCCACTCTGAAACTTTGGATGAAGTTGCAGATTTTGGCCAATGTTTCCAAGTTAGATTAGTTGGCTGAATTGTATGGACGGGCTATTACTTTCTTTAAATAATGAATATGCTTACTTTAGGTCCTTTCAGGTCAAGCACAAGTAGAATGAGGATGCAGAGAAGGATTTAGTCATGAACCTGAATTGACTTTTTTTACCACACTATAGATAAACCTGCTGTATAATAAACACTGAGATTCTGCTTCAGAAACATACATTCAGAAACACAAACTTCGTAATTAAGGCTCCTGCTTCACATCTGCATTCAAACCAGTCCAGCTGTAGCTGCCAGTGGCTGTTGCTGTTCTGTGCCCCTGGCCGTGTTGCCAAATTGCCTCCAGTTGAAACTGTGTGGAGACTGGATGTCTTGGCACATTTCATTTATCTGTCAAGACATGAGCTATTCTGGATTGGGGAGGGTTTGAACAGTAGTTCATTGGGCTTTGCATCACTAAGGCTGCTAGTCATGGCACAAAGGAAATGGCAGAAAGTTAGCCAGGTAGATGTGATAGGAGAAGGAATGCCCATCTTGGCTGTAAAACAGTTAAAACATGTAGGTCAATTTAAGCATACAGTGAAACAATGCCCAAAGTCAGTGAAGTGACTTGCAATTTGCCTGTCTTTTCTGCAAAGAAAAATGTTGATTTTATGATAAATGCTTAGGACAGTTATCACTTATGTTTTCATCTCCAACAGAACTTTCTAAACTCCAGTAGCTGTCCTGAAATACAAGGTTTCTTGCATGTGAAGGAGCTGGGTAGGAAATCATGGAAGAAATTGTATGTGTGTTTGAGGAGATCAGGACTTTATTGTTCTACAAAAGGAACTTCAAAGGTAAGATTAAAAAAAGAAGTTGCAACTACTAGCATGTGATTTTCTTATTTTACAGTGGATTTTTTTTTTTTTGCTTTTTTTTTTTTAGTATTTGCACAAAGTGTTTCCCTTTTTATTGCATAGAAAAGGATAAGCAAACCATGATCAAATGAAAACAAGTCTTGGGCTCAGTTTATGACAGTGGCTTTGTAACTGTGTTACATAACAAAACCAACCTAGCCAGACAACACAATTGTGATTGCTGAAGTCACCTTAACAAGGTTAGCAAGAAAAATCCTACTTTTCAAACATGTTGTTGATTAATCTATTTTAAATGCTACTTCAAAAAATATTTTGCATTATCTTATTTTCAGAGTTTCCAGAAGCAATGAAATAGGCTATGCCATTTTCAATTCAGTGCATTGGAATAAATACTTTGTCAACTTCTATGAAGCACCTTAGGCTAGTAGGCTGGTAATTGCAGCATGCAATGTCCACTTCAGGCTGTCTGAGAGGAGCAAAGTGTTCACATACTGCCCTCTGTTGGATGTTGGTCTTTCAAGATTGCAGAGCTTGCAGCAAGGTGTTCCAGAAGGTTATTCTTACATGTTCTAAAACACATTACTCCTGCAGGAGCCAAGACATTTGCAATTGTTGGCTGACCTAGAAGACAGCAATATCTTCTCATTGATAGCAGGCAAGAAGTTGTACAATGCACCTGCCGAGTATGGATTTTGTATAAAGGTAAATCTCACAAAGTTCTTTCAGAATACAAGATGGTGACAGTAGCTCAGCGTCCTGCCAGCTAAATGGGTTTGTATGTAAAAGTCAGCAAGTATTCCTGTCAGGAAAACCTGATCTTGAAAGTCTTTTGTTTGGCAGACGTTCTATGAATCTTGCCATCATTTTATGTGACATTTTTAACACTTTGTCTGTTGCTTCTTTGGATTGGGAAATTTCTGTGCAGGATCAGCTCAGTGCTGAAGCATGGTGTGCCTGTGAGGTGGCCTTGGTTCACCTTACACATGAAATCATTTTTTTCTAGTACTGTGATGAAACAGGAAAGATTCTCTGGATAGTGAGCACCAGAACTGTGTAGCAGCAAAGATCAAACTGTGATCTTGTGTAACTGTACCATAATTATGGGCCAGAGGTTTGCATTTATTTCAAGTGAAAGATTGTCATGGAAGATGGAAATACAAATAAGCAGTTGCCCTTAAGGATTCTAAAACTGTTGTGCTGATGGATAGGATTGCATTTTTGGCAAGAATAACCAAAACAGTTCAGAAGCGTTCTTAGCATTTAGAATTATTAATACTGCTTCCTTTAGAGATACTCATTCTCTAGCACATGCATATACTTGTACAACTTATTCTTATAGAGGAAGAAGAGTAAGGCATAGCAGCATAAGCTGTCTTTTTCCTCATCGGATTGCATCCAGAGTTGTCCCTTTTATGTGCTGCCACTGAAATGTCAGTAAAAAGTACTTCAAAGCTCCATCTCATTTTCTGTCAAGAAAATATGGATGGGAGCTGGTTTTATTGACAGAAATGAAGTCATCTCCTTCCTAGCAACTGTTCTGGAGCTAGTCTGCTTCGGTTTGACTTAGTAGAGGCTGGCTAAGGATATGTACTGAACTGATGGAAGCAGACATTTGGAAGGTACTCAGCGGGAAGAGCCCAAGCACTCCCTGCAGGACAGCATCATGCCAATATAGGCATTTCTGGTCCATTCAGGTCAAAGCCTGTCATTCCCTACAGGTACTGGGCACTTAATTTATGATCAGCTTCAGAAGCTGCCACTATCAGCAACTGAGTGCATTAGGCTAGAAAGTTGTAAGGGCTGATCTGTGATGCTTGCAACATGGAGGCCCACATGTGGAGATGATGAGAGTACTGCTCAGGAGATGCATAAAAATCTGAACATAAACAGCAGGAAAAGCTTTAAACTGCAGGAGAACTTCCAGAGTGAGTGATGACTGTATCGGAATGATGGTGGTACAGCAAAGAGGGTGTGGTAGGGAAGGATCTGGTCTCCGTATCTGATTTTTGAAGGCTTCTGAGTGTCTTAGAATCAGTTACTGAAACTTTGGGTCTCCAAACAAACAAAATCAGGTGTGCTCTTTGTTTCTCATTCTGAAATGACTTGAGTACCTTGTTCCTACAAACTGCAGGAATTGCAAGTATTACAGAGCTCTGAAGTTTATCTTGCTGGATCAAGCAGAGAAAGGAATTTCATTCAAAACTTGTTCAGCTTCTGATGAGGCTGAATTCAGAGCGATGTAAGCCTTCTCTGTCCAATTTGTAGACATATACTGTATCTGCCTTTATTTTACAGTAAACTTACAGTGTTGTTGGTTTTTACTGAATGGAGCTGAATTCTTTCTAATCCACTATAGCCCAACAGAGTAAGAAATGAAACAAAGGAACTGAGGTTGTTGTGTGCTGAAGATGAGCAAAGCAGGACATGCTGGATGACTGCCTTTCGACTCCTCAAGGTATCAGATTTCTTCTGTAAATAGAGCTACACCTGTTGTCAAGTTGCAGTTGCCATTTTTTTGCTCATTAAAAAATATCTACATGTTCTTGAATGTCGTCTACCTCCAAAATAACGGCTAAGAGCAGCATGCCTGATAGAACTGTCCCTCCCAAACTTTTAAGCACTGCACTGAGATGAATCCTCTGTGCATATGAATCCAGTATAATTTCAGAGTTCGAGGCAAAGGTATGTGAATGAACCAACAAAACTGTGTGACACTTATTTGCAAGTACCGTAAAGAAAACATTTTGGTTATGGTAAGTGAATATCTCACCTAGAACAGACTGCTTTCTACACACTTCTTAGTTTTTTCAATTTTTCGAAGGTTCAGCAATAACAAAAATAATAAATAACAAAAATAAGCCCCTCTGTCTCTATATTAAAGTTATTCATACCTGAGACTAAATAATTAAATTTCTTGATAATATGGAAAGAGGCTTCTCAGTACTTTTTAAACAAATTTACTGTAGGAAGAACTGAGGAGAAAGTTGGTTATTTTGTGCTGTTTGAAGCAGAAATTATTTTCTTTTTAAATCTATTCCTGAAGATGCTGCCTCAAAAACAACTATTACTTTGTTCATTCTACCTAAGTCCTACATCATGTTAAAGGGAATATACACCTATAAGAAAATAAAATATATAAAATATGTACCAGTTCTCTCTAATGGGTTGCCCATGAAAATCCCACTTCTCTTCCATGCATTTATCCTATCTCTAGTATTCTGTTTCAAAATCTAACAAAGAAATGTAATTTAAAAAAGTATGGGCATGTAGAAACTGGTACTGTGGTACCCCATACTAGATCCACCAAAACAGAAATGGAAACACTGAACTCAGTCAACTTTGGCTCTCTCTCTATAGTAAGCATATAATTCCAGATACTTGGAAAGAGCCAACCACAAAATCCCTCTACTTTATGTCAGGGAGCAAGGCTGGCCCCAGATACTGCAGTGGGAATGAGGCCAGGATGTGGTCCTCCTTGGACACCGTGTGCTGTCTGTGACTGCTGTCTGCCAAGCTGTGCCCAAGATGTTTTGTCATCGTTAGCACTGCAAGGAAGCCGCTAGGATGGGGACGCAGCTTCAAGGCAATGCCAGGATGTTCCTTGAGGCTGCTGTGGGCTCCATTTGCTTGGTCTCTTACCCAAATGACTACAGTTGCTTTTCCTGCCTAAGCAGCAGGCCACATCAGCAAAATCTGTGTCTTTCGCTCCACTCCAGACCTCTACAGCAAAATGCCCTTCTCCCTCTGTTGTTACTGTTATTTCTGATTTATACTTAATTTTTCATTGTGAGTGAGCTGCAGAGTGGATCAGTTAATTGTAGTGAATTGTGCGTTGAGGTTATCATTTATGGTATCATCAAAAGAAAGAAGAGTTTAGGTGCACTAATGATCCTGGAATGGCAAGGAAGAACCTCCCCAGTGTAGAGTTAGCTATTCATACTGAATGTGTAGACATGCATCTTATGTGTTCAGAAGCGTCTTTCTTTGCAGTGTGACCTGTGGCAAAAACAGTATGGCATTCAGTTTCTGTGCACTGGCATCTAACATTCATTGACCCTTATGCCAGGAAAAAAAAAAGATTTTGTTATTAAGAAACAGTGAAAGATGATTAAAGGTGTGTAGTCGGGGAAAATTAAGGCTGTGTCTCGTGGCTATGGCTGTCGCTCTCCTTTTTATTTACTTACAGATTCAGCTTTTGCTAATCATACAGTTTTACTTCATTAATAAAATTACATATACAACTTCAATTAGAACATTCTGTAAGCAGTGTTGATATACTTCAGTTATGCCCCTCTTGGGAGGGCACTGAGTAGATGTTCTCCTACTGTCCTAGCTACTAGTGTTTCTAAAACTGATCTCAGTGAAGGAGGGACATGAGTAGTTCACTCACTTTTTAAAGATGAGAAAAATACTGGAAGTGTTATTTTCTGTCAAAATTTATTAAAACATCGAGTGAATTAGAAAGCATTATAACATTATGAAAGCTGATTTCATCTTTGTGTTATCTTTTAGTAAACTTCTTATGCATATATATTTTATATTTATATATATTATATATAATATAATATATATAATATAATAAATATATAAATTATATATATATATTATTTTATATATATATATATATATATATATATATATTATAATATATATAAATAAATATAAATAAATATATATATATTTAATCTCAAATTATTGGAAGGTAAAAAGAGGAGGAGGTGATATCTGGACCTTGAGTGAAAGCTCGTATTCCATAAGGAATATAAGTTAATAGCTGAGAGTGGCAGAGATGAGCTGTGTATTTTGCTCAATCTTGTACAAGTGCCACCTTTTAAATAAAGTTATTGTGCATACTTACTGCTCTGTTCCCACCTGCCACTCACTATTCCTCAATGCAAATTGCTCTGGGACAGTTTCTGATCATGGAAATAAACCGACAGCACCTTGTTCCAGTTTAAGTGGAATCACTACATTTTTTTTTTTTCTAGGGCATACCTTTAAATAACAATTTATTCACTTTTCTGTTGACAGTATGGAATGCTGTTGTATCAGAATTACAGAATTCCCCAGCAGAGAAAAGCCATGCTTCCACACTTTTCCACTCCAGTAGTAAGTAATGTTTCCCTAATTACTGTGCTTAAAAAGATGTATTTACTTTTGCATTTTAAAAGTGGAAAATTTTACACTAAGAAATGTGAATTCAGCATTATGTAGCATATCAATGTAAAGTTCACATTTTTTATGAGTACAATTTATGTAGCTGGCTCTCCACTTATCTTAGGTTTACATTATCCACGTGAGTGAAAAATCTTGGATATGCCAGGCACTTAAGAGATGTACAGCACAGAGACATCTGGCTGTCCCTGCAGAAGCCAGCTTAGGTCTGGCAAAACACACTCTTAAATCTCATAAAAAGTGTTGGGCCAAAAGCTGACTGTTAGCTATCTAAAATAGAAGATGCTATATTTGGATCCCAGCTGGCCCTGGAAATGAGTGGGGTATGGTAATAGGGCAAGTGGGCAACCTGAACAACAGAAACTTTGGATCTTCTCCATTCCATATGGCCTATGAAGAAACACCATGTATTTTTGTGTCTGTTAATGTTTTTCAAGGGAAAGAAAATAAGCTATGTTTCCTGTGTTGTTGAAGGATAGCTTTGGAAAGTCTTCTGTAAGCAAAACATTTTGAAATGAAACTCTCTCAAGCTGGTTTTTTCTTTCCCTGTTTTTTGAAACAAGTGAAAATTCCTTTTCAGAGAAGTGTATCTGAAAACTCACTAGTAGCAATGGATTTTTCGGGGCAAATAGGAAGAGTTATTGAAAATCCTGTTGAAGCACAGAGTGCTGCCATGGAAGAAGGACATGCTTGGAGGGTAGCTATTTTCTCTTCTTTTCTATTTTTTTTTTTTTCATCAGTGTCTGTTGAGAGCCAAGACACAGAGCGTGCTATGATACTAGTGCAGTGCTGGTCATAGTATAGCTTAGATCCGACCTGAAACAATCACACTGCAAGCATGCAGATCTGAAAGTCAATATCCATCTTTAGCAAAACTGTCACATTCACAACAACCTTCTACCACTGCTTCTCTGTCCCCCTAGTGTCCAGAGGAAAGTTGAGGGGGAAAGCAGACTCACCAGAACTTTACTGCCAGTTTGCAAAACCAGTCTCTGAGGAGGAATATGTCAAATTAAATGCTTCCCCACATGGAAGAGTCTGGGGCTCTGACTAATGGCTTGCTCCCAGTAAGTTTAATTGCAGAATATACAAGAGGCAGAACCTCTTGCAATGAAAACTGATGTAACTTGTTTATAGTGTCTTGTGGACAGACAGCTGCAGTACAAGTTTTCCCCCATGCTCGTCTCTTAGGGAATAGGAGTCATCACTGAAGCACTAGCTAGTGCTTTATGTACGGGAGGGAAATACTGCTTGATTTACTGAGTGCCCAGTGTTTTGCCTGAGCAGAAACATATCAGATTTTTCTTTTTTTCTGTCATATTTTTTCTTTTCCTTTTTTTATTTTAAAGATACTGAGCTTTCACCATTAACATCTGGCTTGCGTTTTAAGCCAGCTGAACTGAGCTGCTGCTTGTAGATTAGTTCCCTTCAAAGTTGCATTTCTTTTTCTCATCCTGGCACTAAACTTGCCGAGCCCCAAGTTTCCTGTAAATTAAATCTGTATTGCATGTGCACTAATTCTCTTCTGTTGAGGTGTTAGTCTGGATTTAATGGTAATTCATTTTCTCTATAGAAACGTAGCACAAGAATGAACATCTTGGGTAGCCAAAGTCCACTCCACCCTTCCACACTGAGTACAGGTAAATTCTGCTGTTTGTAAGCATAGTGTAAGAGGCTTTTTTGAGTAAGCAAAAGATCATTTCCTGCAAAGATAGACTGCAATCTGTTAATGCCTTTATATGAAATACTGTGTTTTATGTTTATGAGTAACTTCTGTCATTAGTACGCCTACCTATAAAGACGTAACAGAAGAAAATCAGCTTTCTTGTAAGGCACGCTTAAGATTTGCTTCAATTTTAATCTTTTGAAACCCAGATTTTACAAAAATTGAGACTACATAATGTTTCCAGTAAAAAAAAAATAATAATCCAAAAGTCAGTTCTTCATTTTAAACAAGGAAGGTCAACAAGTGATTTGATAATCTTTTAAGTAGGAGTCTTCAAAATAGCCTTTATTCTGTAATGATTGCATGAAGTACAGATACCTGTGAGCCCTGAACGTCTCTTTGACATTGTAAGTTTATTAAAATAATAGGCAATTGCATATTAGTGTCCTGCATTGCTTAAGAGGGAACACAGGTATTCTGAGTTTTTATTCTGCTGAATAGAACTTAAACATATCATTAGAAAAACAATGAAGCAATAATAAAAACATCTGAGGATAAGTGCACCCTCAGAAGCACAATCTGAAGTGCTTTTCATTCTTCTAGAGTTAAAGGGACTGGGTTCGACCTTGTTAGCTCATATATTGTATTCCAAGAATTGTTCAGGTGCAGCATTTTCAAGAAATGGTGAAAGGGCACTGTATCACTACCCTGACCATGTATCTGCAAATCCTGCAGTCCATGGAGATGCTGCCTGTGCACTTGGTTTATCATGGTTATGCAACAGCTGGTGCATCTTCTTCATAATGATTCATTTTTATACTAATCAATTAAAGACGTTTCATGTTCTGCAACAAAACTATACCCACTTTTAAAATGTTTAAATAAATATCATGTGGAAGTAACTGGTACACCTTACTGTTTTTTAACCATTGCCTCTTTTCCCTCTCACCTCCAGTTATTCATAGGACACAGCATTGGTTTCATGGCAGAATCTCCAGAGAAGAATCTCACAGGATTATTAAGCAGCAGGGGCTAGTAGATGGGTAGGTATTGCTGTTGTTTGGTATTTATGATTTCATGGTAAGTACTGTGGATAAGAACATAACTTCTGCTGTAAGGGCTTACAGGTTTGTGAGCACTGATGGGTAACCTGACTCTTAGCAATCCCATTGTAACTTGCCTGGAATTCCAAAAGCCTGAGTACATGTTTGTAGGAGTAGGTTCTAACACTTAATCTGGAAAACATTAAGAATACACAACTTGTTGTTCTGTTGGGTGTTTTGTTTTTGTTTTTTTTTCAATAGAGGTAATCAAATTTTAGAGAATGTTAGAATTTGAAAACAATTAATTACTTTAACCTGCATTGAGGAAGTATTTCTTCAGACAAAGCTGTAATTATCCATTTGCACACACATTTGTAACCAGCTGTTTGTGCTTTTTTGCATGTATCAGAGCAGTTAATGATTATTTCTTCCTATTTATTTCTGTTATAAATGAAAGAAAGTACCTGTTCCATTTCTGTAAATTGTCTATAGCTGAGATTTTAAGTATTTTCTGAGCTTCTTTGTTTCACTTAGTAGCATGTAGCTATGGTAATTCTAGGGAAATTCCTTAAATTGGAGTTCAACAATGAATTATTTATTGGATGAGAAGAACACAGTTGTCTTCATTTCATTGATTTCACTGCCTGCAGGGTTTAGGTAGAAGTTTCCATATTGTCTTTTGAGGACTCAAACCTTGCAACAGCATTTTCTGACTCGGGAGCATAAATAATTTTTTTGATTCATGGCTTGTGGAGAATGAAACACATTAGAGAAATACTGCTTGTGCACATTCATCACGTTCATCAAACAGTGTTTTTAATTGTTTTTGTTTGTTTGCTTGTTTGTTTTTTGGTCAGTGTTGGTGGCCCAAAGCTATTGAGATTTGTATGAAAAAGATTTTAGCTATCAGACCAATAAAAGCAAAAGAGCACTGCTGAAGGCGGGCACAGCTGATCTGCAGAGTTTCTGGGTCTCTCATAACAGAACTGCTTGGCTATTTTGGGTCCATTTTGACACGATGCATTAAGAATCTAGTAGCCCATGCTTTCTTGAGTATTCATACGATCATTGACACCTTTGAGACTGTTCAATTTGTACTCAGACAACTCAGTCACTATGGAAGGCTGAGATTAGTTAGCATTCAGTTGTAGTGAGGTCATTCACTTACAGCAAAGGAATTGTATTACCTGTGTGTTCTGGGATCTGTAGGTGACAGTTTTCAGAACAAAAAAAGTCTTGTTTGTGTTTTCCTGCTATGTGTGTTCTTGAACAAAGGCAGCTAAAAAGTTAACACTGGGGAAGAATAGGGAAGGCTTCTAGTGGCTCTTGTTAACATATCCAGCGATGTAAATATGCAGGTGATGCTTCTATTCTTTGTTTGTTTCTTGAAGCTGTTTGTTGAGGGTATATCTGCATATGCAGTCATTGTTACTGCAGACAGGCTGTTTTTTTGCCAAAGAAGTGGCATAAACACCTGCAGGGTCAGTTGTGCTGAGCTCTGCATTGTACTCCCAGTTTATACTTTGCATTATCTGAAATAGCTAGATGAAAGGTAATTTAGAAATATCTGCAGGACCAGCTGGAGTAGGGCAGGGGCAGGTAAGATCTTTCTTGCTGAGATGAATCCCAATTTGTAAAGTCTTAGGCTCCTTTTCCACACATCTTGTCTTACTAGGAAGAAAAAGGAAAGTGAAGCATGTTTTCCCGTAGTGGCAAGACATGCCATCTCTTGGTATTGGAGTGATCCTGGTTACGATGATGCATTTTTGTGGTATTGACATTTCTCAATTGGCTCTGAGAAGCTAGGGTAAGTTCTTTCAGGTCCGTAAAGTACAAGCAGTTCTTGCAACTCAGCCTTGAAAGAGCATGTTCCTGCCTTAGTGGTTAGCCAGTAAGAGGGCTTGAGGCCTGCCCAACTACAACACTTGGCCATCTCACAAGTCCACTTGTGATTAGCATTCTGGGCCTTATGCCAAAGGGATATACTTTTTTCCTGTGGCATGGAGAGGTTCTCCTACCTCAGCTCATAAATGTTAAGGAGATGTTTTTGAGGACTTAAAATGTCTTTATACTTTTCCTTGCTAAAGTATAGACTTAACTATTGAATTAGGACTCTGTGGGTCAACTCAGAAGTGACAGTTCCATGGTGTGTGTTGTTGCTAGTTATAGTTCCTAAAGTAAGTTCTTTTCTGAGGATGCTGAGAGAAAAATAGTCTCTTGGGGGAAAATCAGCATGTGTTTTCCCCATCCTGGATCTTACTTAACTGAGAAATCATTTTAAGAAAGTAATGATCTTTTTCGGTGGAATTGCAGCCACTTAGCTTAAGTGTAATTTACTAACACTGAAATTCTGTAAACTAATGCAAGATATTGGAGAATCGGAACAAATTCTTGTATATTAAAATACAAAAGCTTCATGCATACGTAGGTCACCCTGAAAGTAATGCCTCCTATATCAGTTGCTCCAGAAGTAATGGTTTCTATTTATTTCTGTGGGAAAAAAAAAAAAAAAACACAGATACAAAGAGCACAATAAAAACTATTTGATAGAGCAAATTCTCAGCTACAAAACACCACTACTAGCTAAGCATTTTCACCAGTGATGAACAAGAGCTTGCATGCTGCACTCATAAAAATCTGTGCCAGTGGAAGTGACCCACAGTTTCACAGCTGCTATGATAGTGTTGTTGCCCACACAGTTCATCTTTTTTATGCCTAAACAAATGGATATCACAGTGTGCCAAACTGGGATTTCGTGGTGGGTGTGGTAGGACAGTCTAGCCAAGATGAGCAACGTGCTCCACCATCTATGAACTGCTATGGGGCCTGGTGTTACCATGTTACAGAGGAAATGTTATCTTCTCTTGCCTGAGTCTGAAAGCTTGAGCCTTCAGCTTAGTCAGCATTATGATGCAGCAGTCAAGAGTTGATGGTTTGCTTGGGTTCCAGGAAATCCAGAAGGATTGCCTCTTTCCTATTCCAAAAGACAGTACACATCACTTTAGCCACTGAGGGCTGTGTCTTGAACTTTTTCTCTGATGGAGAATTCACGTGTTGCCACTCCATAAACTGCCATTTTGACTCTGGCTTGCAGTGGTGACACTATGTCTTGTCACCAGTAAAAATGTGATCCATGAAGCTGACACCTTCAGCCTTTTATTGGTTCAGTGTCCTGACAACCTTGCACACCGTGTTCTCTCTGCCTCTGTATTTGAGTTTTTGGGGGCCCACTTGGTGTAAACTTTACAATATTCCGGTTTCCCACCATAGTTTCCAAAGTAGTTGAAGCTTATATTCAGCTCCATACACAGTTCTGTGGTTATGTTCTGGAGATTCATGCAGATTATCTTTCACATGACTGCTGCCCTGCTGAAACACATCAGTCACCATTTCACTGTGCTCACATCCACTGTTCCTTCTCCATAAATGTTCAGTAAACGTCAGTGGATGTCAGTGGGAACAGTTTCTTTTGCATGGAGGAATTCAGTGACTTAATCACTTGGCTTCATCCACACTTCCACATCAGATGCCATTCTGTCAGACTGCCCCTCTGCTGCCATCTGTTGCACGGCAGCAAAATGTAATGAAATACTGCTGAGAATGTTCAACCTCTACTGCCATACCATCACCATCTGCCTTTGACATCGTGGGCCAACATCATAAAATAGGAGGCATTACTTTCGAAGCAGCCCTCATACATAGGGGAAGAAATAATGACATGCATTCTTCACTTTTTCTTCTTCAGTTAGTCTTTCATAAGCCTGGTATAAAAATGAAAAGCAAACTGCCTGTTAAAGCAACTGAAAAAGAGTTAGGCAGCAGTATGAAACTACTCAGTACTTGTGATTATTAATGGAGAAATGGATTATTGTATTTACTGTGTGCTTAAAAATATTCTCTCCTAGGCTATTTCTTCTCCGGGACAGCCAAAGCAATCCAAAGGCATTTGTACTTACACTTTGCCATCATCAAAAAATAAAGCATTTTCAAATTTTGCCGGTAAGTAACTTTTTTTTTTTCTTTTCAAAACTGATCATAAAAAATAAAATAAACTTTAAACAGACAGTATTGGCATTATCCAGAGAGGCCTCTTTTTACCTACTAATGGCATGAACAGGCATGTTTCCATCAGGAAATGCAATTCTTTAGAATTGTCAAATGTCTGAATAAAATTCCATCTTAACATTACTTGGAAAACTGATTTAAGTCACTGAAGTATAGAAGTAATGCAATACAACTTGTGCTCTGTGACTGGCAGCAACAGCTGCACTTGTCTCCATATCACTTAGGCAACCTTAGAATAAGTTACAGGAAGTTTTAAAAATTTTATTTGGAATTTTATCCCCTAATGTTGAGCTTTAAAAAATGTTCTATTGAGATAGTAAGAGCCGGTTGATTTTGTCTCGGCCAGAAAGAGCAGCAGAAGTTTAAGATCATGCAGACCTGCTTATTGGTCCAAACCCTCTCATCTTTTCTTGCTTGCTAATTTTGGAAACAGCCATCAATTATTTTTGTGGTATTTTTGTTTTATGTAAAAAAAACCAGTGCTGTCTCTACAACGTAGAATTACTCTGCCCACCAGCTTTCATTTTTGTGCAGAAACGATTTCCAGTTGGCTTAGCATAAATTCTTTTCTAGCATTGTGCCTGGTTTCACACAGAACTCTGCACACCGGGCTTTCTGTGCAGTGCCCATCATTTATGTCATGTCACACACTTTTACTTGTCCTGTGTTTGCAACGCTTGCATCTTCTCATGTGCTAACTTGAAAAGGACGTTTTATTTCCCCAGTGTGAGGATGATGGACAGATATTTTTCAGTCTGGATGATGGGAACACCAAATTCAGTGATCTAATCCAACTTGTTGAATTCTATCAACTAAACAAAGGAGTCTTGCCCTGCAAACTCAAACACCACTGCATCCGAGTGGCCTTATGACCTCAAATTTGACTCTCACTGAAGACTGGATTTGCTAGAAGAGTAATTGTAAGAGAACGTTGATACTGGGGAATTGGCAGATTTGTAAGTTGGTAAAAATAAATAAAAATATTATGCACCTTGGGACTCTGAAAGGGATGGATTCGACAGGTGCCAACAGACCGACATTACTGGTTTGTCTAACACCTAAGAGTGATTGCTGCTGAGTGTCCCAGCATCCCAAAAATGGGGGGGGGGGGGGTATGTACAACCATTAGTAAATTTGAAACAAAACTGGAAACTATCTTGGCTGGGCCACTTAACAGGAACAAGTGTGAAGAGAAATCTTTGAAAAGAACTCTTGCCCTGGAATAATCTTGACAATTAAGACTAGTGTGTTTACTTTTTGTATTGATCACTTTTTTTGCACTCCTTCTTTGTTTTGGATATTGTATGCAGCCTATATTAGGAGCTGATGTGGCTTTTAAAATTCATGCAGGAGTTGGGTATTAATCTGCACCCTAAAATGTATGGAATGCTTCAGCCTAAACGGATCTAGAAGAAAATCAAGAAGTGTGCGTGTTGTGTGTCTGTGTGCGTGCCTGCGTGCGTGTGTGTCTCTGGAGACCTGAGGTTCCATGATCTGCAGATGTCTTTGAAGAAGCAATGAGGATACAATTCTAAAAGAACATACCACCATGCGTGCACTCTCAAAACTGTTGACTTGTAGCATTATGGCTGTAGTATGTTGGTGGCATATTAGTGGCACCCAGTCATGCGGAGACTGTATTAGATTCTATGCACAAACTTTTATTATTGAAGTGGTGATTTGTTTTTTACAGCCTTTTGACTGTTCTCCTGAGGAAACCTACTGTTACTAAATAGAATAGGACTGAATGACAATTGTATCTGAAATTTTTGTGAGAAGATTCTTCTGCAGGTAGTCTTAGTTCGGGAAAATGAAAACAAACAAACAAACAAAAACAACAGTTTTTAGCTTTATAGCTCCTTGAATTTTTGGACTGTTTCAAAGAGCAATTTCCATACTGTAAAGATACAGTGACACAAAGCTCTCTTGGGGAATAGGGCATAGAAGAAGTATCTCCCTTCTGCTTTTTGGTATGGCCACGAAAGTTTGCATGGTGAGAAAGAACATACTGAGAATGGAAACTGATTTCACTGGGATTTGCAATTGTGAACCAGCTGCTGGCAGTACCATCCACGGAGCTAACTGGTGATTCCTGTGTCGTACACGCTAATGCACACCGGTACCTACTGCAGACAAGCATATATCCTGCTTTGGTGCTGGTCTGTCATCAGAATTACTTTACTGTTAATGCTTAAATCAATTACTTAATGTTTACACAGTGATTCTTTCTGATGATAAATCAGTACTGAAATTAAACGAGTCCCCTTTCACTCCCTTAATTGCAAAAAGCATTCTTTGAACAACACAGTCCGTGCAGGAACTGTTACTGAATTAGCTTTCCAACACTTCATGCGGTTATCCGTAGTGTGAAATATTTTAGCCTGGGAACTTTCAGAACGTAGTGCAGAATGGAGCATTCTTGAGGTGGAGAACGATTCATGCAGACTCGTTCATCCTCGTTAATGTTTGCCACTGGGTTTGAAATCCTAGCCATCGGAAAGGTAGACAAGGAAGAAAATTCCACACCTTTAGGTCTTCATGTAGTGTTGAGAATAGCTTAAGACAAACCATAACCTGCCTGAGTCATCCATATCAGCTTATAACTATGTCAATGGTATAGAAACACTGTATTTTAGTTTACAGAACACATTTAGTATTTTTTTCCATTTAATGTCTAGATATAAAAATGAAGAAACTTGATTTTGTTTTTAGTAGAAACTTTTTTTTGGAATTGTACATAGTGAAACGAGTGTTCCTGCTTTCTAGACGATGTATTTTAAAACCTTGAAATTAAGCTAACTTCAGTCTGACTTCACTTTGCATGCTTCTATTTGGCCCCTATTAGGAGAAAAACGATTCTTGTATTGACTACATTACCAGTTTAATAAGACCATTTATGCTGTAGTTTTAAGTTCTTCTGTTTACATAGCTTAGTGACAGCCATGCATTTTCCCCAGTAGGCGGATAGTACTTGCAGTGTTTCGTATTTATAAAAAAAGAAAAAAAGAAAAACTTGCATCTTATTTAAATTGAGAATAAAAGTTTGACTATGAATCATGATTTTTGTATGTAGATGGTTGACTTAGTATTTTGTACTTTTCCCAGCTAAAGTGAGCTGTTTTGAGAAAATGACCACCTTCAAAGTGGCAACAATCTTACTTAAGCAGATCACTGCTTTGTCTTCTTTCTGCTGGAAAACAGTCGATACCACCTTAGTTTTCCAACAGATTCAGCTGGCTGCCAGCTCAGAATACCAAGGACTGAAGGACATTTGACTCTTATTTTTGTATTTAAATGACATGAATGTAAAGGGGATGCTCAGGGTTGTTTTGGAGCCTGTTGAATTTTTATCTTTTTGCCTGTGATTTTATTTTCTAAATAAATACTTCATGTAGCAATCTTGAATATGTTGAGAAGGAAAATGCCAAACCATTTTGGTAATGAGGTTACTAGTTAAGTTATGTTACGATAGGTGTTAAAAGTACAAAAAAACTTTTTATTTGTTAATTAATCTTGAAGAAACACGTGCCTCAGTTTAGATGTTTTGTCTTATCTTTTCTGCACTAAATACCTGACAGTTTGACCAATCAATGCACCTTTCCAGTGGCAAGACTTGCTTATCGTAAATTATATTGTCACAATGCAAGATTTAGTGACTGTAAAATGGAATAAAGTTTAAAGTTTCAGGGAATGCAAAAGGTATTAACTTAAGAGACAAAACCTTTATTCAATATGCTTTGCTTCATACTGTAAATAGCTTTTTGGCTTGTGAACCTAATTGTAATCTTTCAGGTATTTTTGTACAAATAAGGGACTGATATTCTGTTTCTTGTAATTAGAAATAAACGTTAATACAATGCTATTCATTTTATATTGGAATGAATGTCTTCTCTTGGGTGTGTCTGTGTTCACAGCTTATCTCTTGTCTTAATTCGGGGTTATTTGGGGGGGGTTATCATTAAACATCTCTTAAGAAGAGCTGAAAGGAAAACAATAAAATGCCTCTGTTTCCACTGTTCTGTGGAAATATCTGTGTTCAGTATGTCCTGTATCTAAAGAAGTTGTGCAGAACCTTTTGTTTGAAGAAAGTTATTTCACTATGTGTTACATTTGGAACGGACAAGAGGATGGCATTATATAAAAAAAAGGAATCATGGCGAACAGGTGTCCCTAAGCCTGCCCCGTGGCAGAGCAGCACTGCCATCTGCATGTCACTGCAACCCACCCGCAGCTGCGGCACGTGCAAAATGATGCCTGCAAATCTGGCCTGAGGTGTTTTCCTCAGCAGGTCCCTGTGCTGTCAGCACACTCCCAAGTACAGCATTAATCTGGGTCAGAGATGGGAATATGTAAGAGTTGAAAAAATTGCTGTGCCTGATAGGAGGTTTGTGCTGGTGTCACATTAGTTAGAGGAAATGGATAGTATCTGACATGATCAGGCAATGTCTGAACCCCCGTGAAGCCTTTTTGCATGAAGTTCACCTTGCAAAATACTGAAAAAATGCATTTGAACCTACAAGTAAACTGAAATCAGACAAGTGCTTTGCAGCCTTTAACTGCAGCACTTTCATCCTGATGCATGCACAGAAGCATAAAATTCTGTTTAAAACCAAATGGCTGCTTCAGCCTTGCACCTGCAATGAAGACCACCACCAGAGGAACCATTTCCCACCAAGGAAGTTGAACTACAGACAACTTCAGATTCAAGTCACTGCTAACTTAGTTACTCTTTAATCTGGTTTGTCAGTGACCACCTTGCATATTGCTTTGTGATTCAGTCATTGATTGTCTGACATCTTGGAAACTTCACAGCAGTTGGAGATGGTCCTTTGAATATCCCAATAATTTGGGATTAGTCTCAATATTCTCAAATATCATGCCTTTCTAACTTTAATTAGGTTTTGAGAAGCTAATATAACCACAACTATGTCCAAGAGCCATATGATTTTCATTACATATTGTGGGTAGTCACATCTGAGACCTCAAAATAAATCAGTTTGTACAACACTAATCTTGCAAACTCACAGCTGAAGATGTTCTGCTCTAATTGCTCGTCATTTCAAACAGGTGAGAGCAGATGTTTTTACTTTATCAGAAGTTGCTAAGCTGTGCCTAACAGGGTCCTACAACACTTCTTGGTTCGTCAGGTTGAACGGTTTTAATCAGGTGTTTGCTACATGCTGGCTGCAGGGTTCAGGTGCCTCAAGTTCCTAACAGGAAGGCGAAAGTATAAACAAAGCAGGCAGCTCTGAGTCAAGGTGCACCCTGGGTTTATGGACTCCAGTGCTGAGCCAAGATGCAGGCAGAAGTGTAACTCTTGAGAAAAGGGGAGCTCAGAAGAGCTAAAGAGGGAGAGGAGAAGGAAGGAGTGGCTGACACAGCAGAAGGCTGTGCTGCCATTCAGCGAGATCTGAACAGCCTGACGAGCAGAGTTTAGTGACACCTGAGGAGGAACAACAGCGTGCGTCACTACAGGTGAGGGAACGACGTGCTGGAGAGAAGCTCTGTGTGGAACGGCCTCGGTGTCCCGGTGGGCAACGGGGTGGCTGTGAGCCAGCCTTGTGGCCAGTGGGATCCTGGGCTGCCTTCCGAACAGCGCGGCCCGCAGGTCAAGGGAGGTGATCCTCCCCCTCTCCCCTGCCCTGGTGAGGCCGCATCTGGAGTACCGTGTCCTGGGGAGCATCTCCCTCATGGGGAAAGGGTGCGAGGGCTGGGCCTGTTCAGCCTGGAGAAGAGAAGGCTGAGGGGGGATCTTATCACCACTTGTAAATATCTAATGCACAGTAGTCGAGTGGGTGGGGTCAGGCTCTTTTTGCTGGTGCCTACAGCCAGGATTAAGGGGCAACGGGCACACGGAGGAACAGAGGAAATTCCATGCGAACACGAGGGAATGTTTCTTGACTGTGTGGCTATCAGAGCAGTGAACCAGGCTGGACGCTTTCCTGGGTAGCCCACCACAGGGAACCTGCTTTAACAGGTGCTCGGCACGGAGCGGACGCACTCCGCACTGCAGCAGGGAATCGCCTCGGCTTGACGGGTGGCCCTATTAGAGAGCACTGCCGGCCGCCATTGTCCTCCGCGCGGCAGCAGTAAACTGACGCCGAGGCGGCGGAGCCAGGAGCAGCGGGGGACCGCCCCTGCGTGTATAACCTGCTGCGGGCCGCAGGGAGCAGGGCGAGCTTACGGGGCACGAGACGGCAGTGGGCTGGGCGGAGAAGCGGGGAGGCACGGCAGTGTGCAGGGGGCCTGGAATCTCTGCCCACTAGTAGAACTGCCGCCTGCCTCCCGGATAACGTATCTCACCGTGGTGTCCACCGGGTGGAACGGCCTGGGGAGAAATACAGTGGTGACTCAGAGCCCCTGCCTGAAGAAGTGGAAGTTCAAGTCTGTGGCTGCAGCAAGTGACTGAGTCCGTTGGTGCCGGAGAAGGCAGGCAGGAAGGCAAGCTGCCTGAAGTGCGAGCAGGTGGATGATGTGCTGCATATGGTGGCTGCACTCCAGGAGGACGTTGAGAGGTTCAGGAGTATCAGAAAGCGTGAGCGGGAGGCAGGCTTGTGGTGTAAGCCTCTGAGAGGTAGATGTGGGGGTGATACTCATCAGGCAGAGGTGGGCCCCCTGCCCTGCCGTTGCCGAGCAGATCGAGGCTGTTTGAGAGAAGAGGAGGAGTGGAAATGGGTCCCGGCCAGGCGATGTAGGCAAGCGCCGTCCCGACCAAGCTCAGTTCCCCAGGTGCCTCTGCAAAATAGGTGTGAGGCCCCGGAACTCAAGGGAGAGGTGGATCAGGGTGTGGGGGAAGGTCCACTTGGGAGGTTGTCCCGGGCGAAGCAGTCGACCTCACGCGTCAAGACTGCCTCCACCTGGAAGGAAAGAAGGGTGGCTGTCATTGGCAGCTCCCTGCTGAGAGGAGCGGAGGGCCCTGCGTGTCAGCTGCACCCTACCAGTAGGGAGGACTGCTGCCTCCTTGGGGCGCGGGTCAGGGACGTTTCTGGGAAACTTCCTGGTCTCATTGGCCCTTCTGATTATTACCCCTTATTGACAGTTCAGGCCGGCAGTGATGAAGTCACTGAGAAAAGCATGAGGACTATGAAAAAAGACTTCAGAGGACTTGCGTGGGTAGTTGATGGAGCGGGTGTGCAAGTGGTTTTTTCTTCTGCCCCTTCCGTGGCGGGGAAGGATACCAAGAGGATCAGCAAAAGCCACCTCACAAACAAATGCCTTAGAGGTTGGTGCAAACAGAAGAATTTTGGTGTTTTTTTGACCACAGGATAATTTACTTGACATCTTAAAAAAGGCAACAACTGACATGCATGTACGTGCGTGGAAATTCTCACAAGCAGGGAGAACTACGTGCAGTTTTTTCCTGTTGGTGCTTTCTACCAACATCTGTGGTCCTTCACGTCTGCTTGTGCCGTGGCTGTAAAGAAGCGCTGGCTGACAGTAGGAAGACAGATATAGGAAAGCATTGGAAAAGTCTGGGTACCCGGAGTGAGACATCTGATGTACAGGGCATCAAAAGCAGGGACCGAAAAGGCAGGCGGCTTGTAGCTCCCAGCCCGTTCCCCTTCAGCAAAATCCTACCAAGCAGGCTGCTGGGCAGGAGGTGTTTGGTTTTTTTTTGACCTTGTAGGATCTTTTCCCCTGCAGGCAGGAGGTGCAAAGCCTGTTCCCTGTCCCTCAAAACATGGCGCTGCCTGCTCTGCGGTGACATCACTGACCATTGTGAAGTCACAGAGGGCCCTCAGCACTGAGGCAGCTTGTCCCCGCCCTTGGCCACTCTCGGTCCTGACGGCATAGCTGTTGGACAGGGTTTGGCTCACTCCTTGCGAGCTGCGTCTTTTGTGGCTTGTGCTTCGAGCTGCGTCTTTTGTGGCTTGTGCTTCGAGCTGCGTCTTTTGTCGCTGTGCTTCGAGCTGCGTCTTTTGTCGCTGTGCTTCGAGCTGCGTCTTTTGTCGCTGTGCTTCGAGCTGCGTCTTTTGTCGCTGTGCTTCGAGCTGCGTCTGTCTTTTGTCGCTGTGCTTCGAGCTGCGTCTTTTGTCGCTGTGCTTCGGAGAAATGGCGAAACGACAGCAAGGCAGGCGTGGGAACCGGTAAGGATATGGTTCCTTCCCAAGTTTTAAACATCTGTTGCTCCGTAGTCGTCTTCTGCACTGTACAGATACGGCCTGCTTCACCGTTCTTCACCACGCTTCTCCTTCTTTGTAGGCAACCTAAGGCTTGGAAGACAGTTTCCCTGCTGCTGTTCACCGTGACTGTGATGTCCTTCGGTGAGTCTCAGTAGAGCTCTGATTTGAGGATGCTTCTTTCGGAAGCCTCCAACAATTTGTTCTGCCCAGGGATAGGGGAGTGGGCAGCCCAAGGCAGAACATTTATAGAGGTGATTTATGGAGAGCTTTGTGGAATTCCTGGCAGGTGTTTACTGCGTTGGAAGTCTTGCTGGAGGCTCAAGAGCAGTGGAAAAAAAGACTTCACGGTAAGAAAAGAATCTCCCTTTGGCTGGACTCTTCTCTAGAGGAGCTCTGCCCCTTGTCCATGACCACTTGTTACCCGAGTCCAACTTCTGTGACCAATGCCCCGAGTTTCTCCCCTTCCCCATTCGAGCTGCTATCTCTCCATGTCCGTTAGTTCCCCCAAAGTTAGCCAGGAAGCCAGGAAGCAGCTTCTCGGTCGGGAGCTCTTGGAGCTTGCCAACCAGTATTGTCAACTCTCTATTAAACCTCGGTTACCCTGTCGTCACGCGGAGTGAGGCTCGTTCTCTGCCTCACATCTCACGGCTTGTGAGAAGACAGCTGTGTGCGCTGTCTCCATCAATTACCTGCTGTCTCTAGGCTGGTGGGTGATGATCTGGAAATGCTGAGGGTGGAACAAGAGCTCGAGAAGATCCAGCAGCAGCTTCGTTTCCTGCAATGGGGAGCAAAGGACATCACCCTGCGTGCTCTCCACGAGGCCCTGAAGAGAACTGAGCTCCCAGGCTTTACCGGCGAGGTAAGAGGACATTGCAAAAAGCTCTGCTGAGAGAGTTCTTTCGCCACTGTGGCATTATATCTCTCTAGCGTTCCCTGTCACAGACAGCTAAAAGGCTTGTCCAGCAGGAAGAAATGCTGGTGCATCACCATCGGTCCTTTTCTCTGTTGCTCCGGAGCTCTTGTGGGGGAAAGGAATGAACTCTGATGGGAATTTCAGATGCCTTTTAGTTGTTTCTTGCTCTCTGTCAGTCCTTCCCTGCACCTGCTGCTGTGCATGAGGTGGCAGGTTCCCCTGGAAGACCTGTAAGCCAGCACCCTGAGTTGAGCCCGGCTGCCCTGGGTGCCTGGGGCCTGTGCAGATGCACAGGAGACGCTGTGTTTCAGCCTCCCCGTGGGGCATCCAGTCTGAAGGCTGTTCTGGTTTCAGAGCCCTTGCTCCGTGGACACCGTCTCTTTTGGTGGCTTGAGCTCGCACGGCCCCAGGTCTGCCCGAAGCCTGAGCTGACGGTGATTCCTGTGATGGGAATCTCAAAGGCCATGTTAGCCCGAGGCCTGGCAGGCATTAGTTCCTTCTGCGTTTTGCCTTTCTTCCCCATTGCAGTAGGCAAGCTCTGTCTTCTGCTTTAAGTTAACTCTCTGTGTGTGGCTGGCCTGCAGCAGTTGTGGTGACCTCTGGGCAATCCCTGCCTCGTGCCTGACTCGAGCCCCATCTCCTGGCCAGCAGGACTGTCAGCGCAGCCTGCCTGTCATGGGGCATCTCGACAGGAAAAGCCCATTCGTGCCGCATCCGTGTCCAGTGCGCTGGAGTGAGCAGCCTCTCTGTTCCCGTGCCAGATGGTCATAGTAGAGCTCTGGAGGTTCGCAGGCAACTCCCAGGCAGTGTGAATTACATCCAAGTGGAGCAGCCGAGTTTGCTTTGGCAGGCTTTGTAGGGGAGCTGGGAGGCAACTCTTTTCCCTTTTCTTTTCCTTCTGACGAGCGCTCTCCTTTGTCTTCCTTCCCAGGCTGTTCAAGAGATGATCAATCAAGTCCTGGAGAAGCTGGAAGAAAGCCCATTCCAGATGCGTAATTATGCCAGCAAAACTTCAGGTGCCGTTAAGCTGTAGAAACAACCAGACCACAGATGGTGGTTCCAAAGGGCGTCTTGTCCAGTTTGACAGGATGGGCATTTGGGCAGGGTAGGGGAGAAGGGGTGAGGAGTGAATGGCCACCGTGTGCCCTGAGAATGTGCTTGCTGAGAGAGCCTTCAACGGGCTGGAGCACATCTGAAAAGTGCTACTCCTACTTGGTGTTGTTTCTCACGTGACTGCTCAGCTGGCTGTCAGTTTATGTGGCCCCTTAGGATAGCTGAGTGAGTCCCTGCATTGTGTTGCAGAGGGATACGGCAGGTGAGAACGAGGGGAATATCACTGTTGGGGATGTATGGCTGCCTTTGAAACTCTTTTGAAGAGGACAGTGCAAAGGCAGCCGGCATTTCTGTGCAGCTGTTCATGTGGAAAACAGAGTCAGCAGCCCTTGGTTCCTCCTGGCCTTGCTTGACCACTGTGCCCGTGTTTTTATTTGCAGGCGCTGCTATCGTTCGTTCCAAGACTTCTCCCTCCTGGATTGGAAGCGGGAAAGCCTTCTGGCACTCGTTGCTGCTGACACCATATATGAGGCCTCCTGAGATTATTCTTGAGGTAAGAACAGTGTGAAACAGAGGAAGAACGGTGCGGGGCAGAGGGGGCCATACGCCCTGCTGAGGGTTGCCTTTACCCTTGTCTTCACCCCTTCTTGCGAGGACCTACTCCCTTCCTGTGTATCCCGGCAGAGAATTTCTTCTGCCAGACTGCCCCAGGTCCTCTGTGGAAGCTTCTGCCAGGCTAGCTTGCTTGTCTTCCCAGCCATTGTGGAGCTGTCTGGCCGGCACTGAAGGGGAACCCATAAGGTTCCACGAGAGATCCGGGCTGCGAGAACGCTGGGGCTCTTAATGAACCCCAGAGGGCACGGAGGGCGTGCACTGCAGGAGGGCCCCTTGTTGTGTTTGCCAGCCCATCCTGGCACTGCTCCTGAGCTACCTGCACAAGTCGGAGCCCTGGCTGGTGCCGGGGGAAGGGGGTGGGACTGAATGAGAGGGAGCGATTGCTTCCCCTTGCAGGAAAGGCTCGTGCAGGTGGGCCCTTCTTTGCCCCGGGCAGGTGCCTTTCAGCCACAGCAGCCCCTCTTTTTTATTTTTTGCAAGCTGCCCCACAAAAGAAGGAGCCCAAGAGCTTCTGCAGGTTGTGCACCCAGCTCACCGCCATGCCCGTATGCCTGTGCTTTGGAGCAGAGCTGGTGGGCCAGTACACCTGCAGAGCCCCTGATGCTGCAGCAGGATTTTCAGCCAGGACGCTCTTTTGCACATGAACGCTGTTTCTTCTTCTCTTTTCAGCCTGACAATCAGCCAGGTAACTGCTGGCCCTTCCCAGGAAGCCAAGGGCACGTCCTCATCAAGTTGCCCAGGGCCATCTTTCCCACGGCAGTTACGTTAAACCATGGAGTTCCAGCAATGGCCTACCATGCAGACAGCACCTCCAGTGCTCCTAAGGACTTTGCTGTCTATGTAAGTGATTCCTCTGGGATGTGGCAGTAGTTTTGCGTAGCGTTTGACGTGGAGGGTGGTTGCAGATCCAAGAGGGCTGCTGCGTGCAGTTCTTCCCTGCACAGGGCGAGAAACAAGCTCCTCAGAGTTGCTCCATTTCCACAGCGTTCCTTTTTTGTCCAAGGTAGCACAGCAAAGAAGGTTTCCCGCTCTTGGGGCGAGTTGGTAGTTTGAGAGGCAGAGGGAAAGGGAAGTGGCACAGTGGATGGTCCTAGACCACCTTTGCTGCAGAAAGTCCTGTGGGGCACTGTGATCCTCTTCCAGCAGCGCATCCCACTGTTCTGTTTTCTCCACCCCTGTCTTCCTGTAGGGCCTGCAGGAAGAAGGTGACAAGGAAGGAACTTTGCTAGGAGAGTTCACCTTCACGCCAGGCCAGGATCCCAGTCAGACCTTCCAGCTGCAGGTAAGGTTACAAAGAGGGACGTGAAGCGTGGGAGAGGAGAACCGCGGTTGGCTGGGGAAAAGCTTCCAAGCCTGAGGCGTATGAGGGCCCTCTTGCATGTCTGCTGCTGCCTCTATACTGCCTGCATATGCCCGGACCGCTGGGCTGTTTCTGTTTCCTTCTGGCTTTTAAGCTGCAGAGCTGCTTCAGCTTATAGCACCGCTAAGCTCCAGCTACACTTGCAGCAGAAATTGCCATGACCAGGTGGCTTCCAATTGCACACAAGCGGCTGCCTCACGTAGGGTGCAGTACTGTTGGCGGGCTACTTTCACACTGGGGATGTGTGGCTTTCCAAGGATTTTGTCGTTGCCGGTAATGGGCAGCATCAGGGAGGCCATTCTGATGGGTGACATTCTGGAGAAAGCAATGAGACTTACGACCCCTGCGTTTTTCTGTGTGAGAACACACACTCAAAGCAAGTGCAAAGAACTTGGCTGTGTATTTGCTGCAGCTTTTGGTAGCTGTTTATTTCTTTAAAACTCACGTGGCCAAAGAGGTGGAGCAGGGTAAGAAATGTCTTGATTGCGCTATGGCAGCTTATCAGCGTGTCAGAAGACCTAGCAAGGCAGACTGAAGTAGGATTTTGCGTGAGTGTGTCACTCCTGCATTGTCAGTGGCCAAAGAGGAGAGAGGAAAACACAGTTCATTTCTTTTTCTCATTGCAGAACAAGCACTCCGGGTTCATCAATTACATCAAGCTGCGAGTGCTGAGCAACTGGGGCCACCCGGACTACACGTGTGTGTATCAGTTCAGGCTCCACGGCAATCCAGCCCCTGACGGTGAAGCTAAGGGAAAGCCACTTGGTTCACCTTTCGTGGAGGAGTCTCCAGATCTGAGCCCGTGACAGGGGCACAAACCCAGGGGACAAAAAGAGAGTGGCAACAAAAATTACCCTACCTTCTAACAGCGCGGCACATCCGGCCTCAGCTCTGTGACTAACAAGGCAAGGCATGATGTGGGCCGTGCGCTCCAGGAGAGGGGGAAGGGAGACAACACGTGTGTCTGACAACAAAGAAAACCAACCAACAACAAAAACAAAATCAATGGCAACTGTCTGAGGAGGAGCTGAATTTACTGAATCCAACAAAATCAAACAAAATGAGAGAGACGGAAGTATCCAAAATACAAGATCTCATGTTAGAAGACTGCAGGGGAAGCACGTGCTTTTCTCCGTGGCAAACCAAGAGTGGGAAGAAGAGGCTGGTGTCCTGCCAGTAGCTCCACCTTTCCTCCTCTGCGCGCTAGGTCCTCGGGAATGCCGCTCCTCCCCTCCCATCCGAGGACCCCACGTGCCCATGAATGGCAGTTCAAGGAACCAGAACATTAACTCTTTAACTCCCACTATTTTACGTGATCTTCTGAGGTGGAATATCAGCAACAAAAATCACAAAGCCACAATGTTAACATCAAATAAAACATCAATTCATTCAACTTTTTTCCCATGTTGAGTCTCTTTTGTCCATCGGAGTAACTGTTAAGAGATCTCCCTATTGTCTATCTCGCCCCATAAGCCTTTTCATTCCCTTTTCTCCTGCTCTCCTGTTGGGGAGGAGGAGGGAGGGAGCGGCTGACAAGGACAAGGATGTTGAGGAGAGCTGGCGGCTCTTCAAAGATGCCCTCCTGGAAGCACAAGTGGTCTCCATTCCTCTGAATAAGAAAGTGGGCAGGCGAGGTAGGAAACCGGCATGGCTCAGCAAGGACCTGCTGAGAGAACTGAGGGCGAAGAAAGGGGTGTACAAGCTCTGGAAACAAGGCTGTGTCACCTGGGAAGAGTACAGGGATGCCGTCCGGACTTGCAGACGTGGGATCAGGGAAGCCAAGGCGCAGGCAGAACTGAACTTGGCAAGGGACGTGAAAAACAATAAGAAAACCTTCTACAGGTACATTGGCCAGAAGAGAAAGGCCAAAACGGGCGTACCTACTTTGGTAAATTTAAAAGGAGAACTGGCTTCAACAGATGAAGAGAAAGCTGAGGTGCTGAATGAGTTCTTCACCTCGGTCTTCACTGGTGGCCCGGATTCTAGTCTTTTTCCCGTCCCTGAACCCTGCATCCCCAAACCTCTGTGTGGGGACCAAGGAGGTAAATCCCTCCCCACTGTAAGGGCAGAGCAAGTCCGAGAGTGCCTCCTTAGACTGAATGAATACAAGTCTATGGGGCCGGATGGCGTGCATCCCAGGGTCCTGAAGGAGCTGGCTGAGGTGGTTGCCGAGCCGCTCTCCATCATATTTGAGAAGTCGTGGCTGTCAGGTGAGGTCCCGGATGACTGGAGGAAGGGTCACGTCACTCCCATATACAAGAAGGGGAGCAGGGAGGACCGGGGAACTACAGGCTGGTGAGTCTCACCTCCGTGCCTGGGAAGATGATGGAACAGATCCTCCTGGACAACATGCTCGATCACATAAAGAATGAGCATGTGATCCGAGACAGCCAGCACGGCTTCACCAAATGAAGGTCATGCCTGACTAATCTTGTGGCCTTCTATGATGGCGTGACGGCATTGGTGGACGAAGGGAAGGCGACCGATGTCATTTACCTGGACCTGAGCAAGGCCTTTGACATGGTCCCCCACCACATCCTCATCTCCAAGTTGGAGGGAAGTGGATTTGATGGGTGGACAACCCGATGGATAAGCAATTGGTTGAAAGGCCGCAGACAGAGGGTGGTGGTCAATGGCTCTATGTCCAGGTGGAGGCCGGTAACAAGTGGTGTCCCCCAAGGGTCTGTCTTGGGACCGGTGCTCTTTAACGTCTTTATTAATGACATCGATGAGGGAATTGAGTGCACCCTCAGCAAGTTTGCTGACGACACCAAGCTGAGTGGTGCGGTTGATACGGTGGAAGGAAGGGATGCCATTCAGAGGGACCTCGACAGGCTGGAGGGCTGGGCTCGGGTGAACCTAATGAGGTTCAACACGGCAAAGTGCAAGGTTTTGCATTTGGGCCGGAAGAACCCCAGGCACCCGTACAGGCTGGGAGGAGTGGTCCTTGAGAGCAGCTCGGCAGAGAAGGACCTGGGGGTCCTGATGGACGAGAGACTGAACATGAGCCAGCAGTGCGCTCTGGCAGCTCGGAAGGCAAATGGGATCCTGGGCTCCATCAGGAGAGGGGTGGTCAGCAGGGACAGGGAGGTGATTGTCCCTCTCTACTCGGCTCTTGTGAGGCCCCATCTGGAGCACTGTGTCCAGGTGTGGAGCCCTCAGTACAAGAAAGACATTGAGATTTTGGAAAGGGACCAGAGGAGGGCGACTAAGATGATCAGAGGGCTGGAGCACCTCCCCTATGAGGACAGGCTGAGGAAGTTGGGCTTGTTCAGCCTGGAGAAGAGAAGGCTGCGGGGTGACCTCATTGCAGCCTATCAATACCTGAAGGGAACCTACACCCAGGAGGGGAGTAAACTCTTCAGAAGGGCTGACAACAGCAGGACTAGGGGAAATGGATGCAAGTTGAAGGAGGGAAGATTTAGGTTGGATGTTAGGGGGAAGTTCTTTACAAGGAGAGTGGTTAGGCCCTGGAACGGGCTGCCCAGGGAGGTTGTGGATGCCCCGTCCTTGGACGTGTTCAAGGCCAGGTTGGACGGGGTCCTGGGCAACCTGATCTGAAGGTGTATGTTTGGTGGCCCTGCTAGGCAGGGGGGTTGGAACTACATGATCCTTGAGGTCCCTTCCAACCCGGGTGATTCTGTGATTCTGTGAGTTGGCAAAGTGATCCCAAGATACTGCATTTTCCGATCCCTGTTGAAGCACGGATGGGAGTCAGCAGGAACTGCTGCCCCCTTGGACTTCCAGAGGGCAGACCTTGGCCTCTTTTGGACCGTGGTTGAGAAGGTCCCTTGGGAGGCAGTTCTGGAGCGCACAGGAGCCCGGGAAGGCTGGGCATACTTTTATGGAAGTTATTTTAAAAGTGCAGGAGCTGACCGTCACCGAGTCATGGAAGACAAGTTGACGGGCAAGGAAGCCGGTCAGGCTGAACAGAGACCTTTGGCTGGAACTCGGGAACAAAAGTAAAGTTTTTGGTATTTGAAGAATGGGCAAGCAACTTATGACAATTACGAGTACGTAGTGAAGCCGTGCAGGGAGAAAATTAGAAAAGCCAAAGGCCAGCTAGAACTGAACTTGGCCGCTAAGGCGAAGGACAACAGTAAATATTTCTGTAAATACATCAGCAGCGAGTGGAAGGCTAGGGAGAGTCTCCATCCCCTGCTGGATGATGCTGAGGGCAACGTGGTGACCAAGGGTCAGGATAAGGCTGAGGTACTTGTTCTGTATGATTTACAAACGTACAGATAGCAGAGTGGCGTGGTTAGGATGGTATTATACGGGTTTTATCATTAGAAAGATTATCGTGGTGGAAAGGGAGAATCAAAAATCAAACGCTCAGCCGTGGCCTAGGCTTGCAGTAGAAAACTCCAAAGGGAGGGATCTCCGGAAAGAGATCCTTCCCCAGCGGCAGTCAGCCCTCAAATGGGGTCTGGGAGAGGTGGAGCCAGGCTGCACCCCTCCGGGTCACACAGTTGAATTGCCTCCACCCGTGCTCCCGTGGCTGAGTCAGTCCTTGCCTCAGGCGATCAATCAGTGGTTCAGGCTGTGACTCAGCAGCTCCCATACACCTTCTTTGCCTCAGTCCTTAATAGTAAGACTAGTTACTCCCTGGGCACACAGCCCCTTGTGCCGGTAGGTAGGGATGGGGAACAGAATAGGCCCTGCACAATCCACGATGAGATGGTTTGGGACCTGCTCTGAAAGCTGGGTGCTCACAAGTCCGTGGGGCCAGATGGACTGCGTCCTAGGGTGCTGAGGGAGTTGGCGGATGTGGTTGCCGAGCCACTCTCCACCCTCTTTCGGCAGTCCTGGCTAACTGGAAACGTCCCGTTGGACTGGCAAACGTGACACCCATCTTCAAGAAGGGCTGGAAAGATGATCCTGATAGCTACAGACCTGTAGTCTCACCTCGGTGCCAGGGAAGGCCATGAAATGGATCGTCTCGGGAGGCCTCACGGACCAGTTAATGGTAAGCTGGGGGTGAGGCCCAATCAGCATGGCTTTATGAATGGTAGATCCTGTCTGACAAACCTGACTTCATTCTATGACAAGGTAAGGCACTCAATGGATGAAGGTATGGCTGTCAATGTGGTCTGCCTTTGGCACCCTCCCCCACAACATTCTTGTGGAGAGGCGGCTGCCAACGGTTTGGATGGGCGTACGCTCCGCTGGGTGAAACGCCGGGCCCAAAGAGCTGTGGTCAGTGGAGTTAAGTGCAGTTGGCGGCCAGTCCAGAGTGGTGTCCTCCAGGGCTCGGTACTGAGGCCGCTTCTGTTTGACATCTTTATTAACGATCTTGATGAGGGAATTGAGTGCACCCTCAGTGGGTTTGCGGATGACTCCAAGTTGGGAGGGAGCGTTGCTCTGCCAGGGGGGGGAAAAGGCACTACAGAGGGACCTGGGTCGCTGGGCCGCGGTAAACTCTATGAGTTTCCGCAGGGCCAGGTGTCGGGTCCTGCATTTTGGTCACAACAGCCCCAGGCAACCCTACGGGCTTGGAGAGGGGTGGCTGGAAAGCTGCCTGACGGAAAAGGACTTGGTGTACTGACGGACAGTCGGCTGACTATGAGGCAGCAGGGTGCTCAGGCGGCCAAGAAGGCCAGTGGGATCCTGGGTTGCCTTCCAAAGAGCGTGGCCAGCAGGTCAAGGGAGGTGATCCTCCCCGTCTCCCCTGCCCTGGTGAGGCCGCATCTGGAGTACCGTGTCCTGTCCTGGGCTCCTCAGCGCAAGAAGAGAAGGCTGAGAGTTGGTCTTATCAATGCTTATAAATATCTGATGGATATTAGTCGCTGGTTGGGGCCAGGCTCTTTTTTGCTGTTGCTGAGTGACTGAATTAAGAGGCAATGGGCACACACAGGAAGAAGAAGGAGGATTAAGAGCGTGCGTCACTACAGGTGAGGGAACGACGTGCTGGAGAGAAGCTCTGTGTGGAACGGCCTCGGTGTCCCGGTGGGCAACGGGGTGGCTGTGAGCCAGCCTTGTGGCCAGTGGGATCCTGGGCTGCCTTCCGAACAGCGCGGCCCGCAGGTCAAGGGAGGTGATCCTCCCCCTCTCCCCTGCCCTGGTGAGGCCGCATCTGGAGTACCGTGTCCTGGGGAGCATCTCCCTCATGGGGAAAGGGTGCGAGGGCTGGGCCTGTTCAGCCTGGAGAAGAGAAGGCTGAGGGGGGATCTTATCACCACTTGTAAATATCTAATGCACAGTAGTCGAGTGGGTGGGGTCAGGCTCTTTTTGCTGGTGCCTACAGCCAGGATTAAGGGGCAACGGGCACACGGAGGAACAGAGGAAATTCCATGCGAACACGAGGGAATGTTTCTTGACTGTGTGGCTATCAGAGCAGTGAACCAGGCTGGACGCTTTCCTGGGTAGCCCACCACAGGGAACCTGCTTTAACAGGTGCTCGGCACGGAGCGGACGCACTCCGCACTGCAGCAGGGAATCGCCTCGGCTTGACGGGTGGCCCTATTAGAGAGCACTGCCGGCCGCCATTGTCCTCCGCGCGGCAGCAGTAAACTGACGCCGAGGCGGCGGAGCCAGGAGCAGCGGGGGACCGCCCCTGCGTGTATAACCTGCTGCGGGCCGCAGGGAGCAGGGCGAGCTTACGGGGCACGAGACGGCAGTGGGCTGGGCGGAGAAGCGGGGAGGCACGGCAGTGTGCAGGGGGCCTGGAATCTCTGCCCACTAGTAGAACTGCCGCCTGCCTCCCGGATAACGTATCTCACCGTGGTGTCCACCGGGTGGAACGGCCTGGGGAGAAATACAGTGGTGACTCAGAGCCCCTGCCTGAAGAAGTGGAAGTTCAAGTCTGTGGCTGCAGCAAGTGACTGAGTCCGTTGGTGCCGGAGAAGGCAGGCAGGAAGGCAAGCTGCCTGAAGTGCGAGCAGGTGGATGATGTGCTGCATATGGTGGCTGCACTCCAGGAGGACGTTGAGAGGTTCAGGAGTATCAGAAAGCGTGAGCGGGAGGCAGGCTTGTGGTGTAAGCCTCTGAGAGGTAGATGTGGGGGTGATACTCATCAGGCAGAGGTGGGCCCCCTGCCCTGCCGTTGCCGAGCAGATCGAGGCTGTTTGAGAGAAGAGGAGGAGTGGAAATGGGTCCCGGCCAGGCGATGTAGGCAAGCGCCGTCCCGACCAAGCTCAGTTCCCCAGGTGCCTCTGCAAAATAGGTGTGAGGCCCCGGAACTCAAGGGAGAGGTGGATCAGGGTGTGGGGGAAGGTCCACTTGGGAGGTTGTCCCGGGCGAAGCAGTCGACCTCACGCGTCAAGACTGCCTCCACCTGGAAGGAAAGAAGGGTGGCTGTCATTGGCAGCTCCCTGCTGAGAGGAGCGGAGGGCCCTGCGTGTCAGCTGCACCCTACCAGTAGGGAGGACTGCTGCCTCCTTGGGGCGCGGGTCAGGGACGTTTCTGGGAAACTTCCTGGTCTCATTGGCCCTTCTGATTATTACCCCTTATTGACAGTTCAGGCCGGCAGTGATGAAGTCACTGAGAAAAGCATGAGGACTATGAAAAAAGACTTCAGAGGACTTGCGTGGGTAGTTGATGGAGCGGGTGTGCAAGTGGTTTTTTCTTCTGCCCCTTCCGTGGCGGGGAAGGATACCAAGAGGATCAGCAAAAGCCACCTCACAAACAAATGCCTTAGAGGTTGGTGCAAACAGAAGAATTTTGGTGTTTTTTTGACCACAGGATAATTTACTTGACATCTTAAAAAAGGCAACAACTGACATGCATGTACGTGCGTGGAAATTCTCACAAGCAGGGAGAACTACGTGCAGTTTTTTCCTGTTGGTGCTTTCTACCAACATCTGTGGTCCTTCACGTCTGCTTGTGCCGTGGCTGTAAAGAAGCGCTGGCTGACAGTAGGAAGACAGATATAGGAAAGCATTGGAAAAGTCTGGGTACCCGGAGTGAGACATCTGATGTACAGGGCATCAAAAGCAGGGACCGAAAAGGCAGGCGGCTTGTAGCTCCCAGCCCGTTCCCCTTCAGCAAAATCCTACCAAGCAGGCTGCTGGGCAGGAGGTGTTTGGTTTTTTTTTGACCTTGTAGGATCTTTTCCCCTGCAGGCAGGAGGTGCAAAGCCTGTTCCCTGTCCCTCAAAACATGGCGCTGCCTGCTCTGCGGTGACATCACTGACCATTGTGAAGTCACAGAGGGCCCTCAGCACTGAGGCAGCTTGTCCCCGCCCTTGGCCACTCTCGGTCCTGACGGCATAGCTGTTGGACAGGGTTTGGCTCACTCCTTGCGAGCTGCGTCTTTTGTGGCTTGTGCTTCGAGCTGCGTCTTTTGTCGCTGTGCTTCGAGCTGCGTCTTTTGTCGCTGTGCTTCGAGCTGCGTCTTTTGTCGCTGTGCTTCGAGCTGCGTCTTTTGTCGCTGTGCTTCGGAGAAATGGCGAAACGACAGCAAGGCAGGCGTGGGAACCGGTAAGGATATGGTTCCTTCCCAAGTTTTAAACATCTGTTGCTCCGTAGTCGTCTTCTGCACTGTACAGATACGGCCTGCTTCACCGTTCTTCACCACGCTTCTCCTTCTTTGTAGGCAACCTAAGGCTTGGAAGACAGTTTCCCTGCTGCTGTTCACCGTGACTGTGATGTCCTTCGGTGAGTCTCAGTAGAGCTCTGATTTGAGGATGCTTCTTTCGGAAGCCTCCAACAATTTGTTCTGCCCAGGGATAGGGGAGTGGGCAGCCCAAGGCAGAACATTTATAGAGGTGATTTATGGAGAGCTTTGTGGAATTCCTGGCAGGTGTTTACTGCGTTGGAAGTCTTGCTGGAGGCTCAAGAGCAGTGGAAAAAAAGACTTCACGGTAAGAAAAGAATCTCCCTTTGGCTGGACTCTTCTCTAGAGGAGCTCTGCCCCTTGTCCATGACCACTTGTTACCCGAGTCCAACTTCTGTGACCAATGCCCCGAGTTTCTCCCCTTCCCCATTCGAGCTGCTATCTCTCCATGTCCGTTAGTTCCCCCAAAGTTAGCCAGGAAGCCAGGAAGCAGCTTCTCGGTCGGGAGCTCTTGGAGCTTGCCAACCAGTATTGTCAACTCTCTATTAAACCTCGGTTACCCTGTCGTCACGCGGAGTGAGGCTCGTTCTCTGCCTCACATCTCACGGCTTGTGAGAAGACAGCTGTGTGCGCTGTCTCCATCAATTACCTGCTGTCTCTAGGCTGGTGGGTGATGATCTGGAAATGCTGAGGGTGGAACAAGAGCTCGAGAAGATCCAGCAGCAGCTTCGTTTCCTGCAATGGGGAGCAAAGGACATCACCCTGCGTGCTCTCCACGAGGCCCTGAAGAGAACTGAGCTCCCAGGCTTTACCAGCGAGGTAAGAGGACATTGCAAAAAGCTCTGCTGAGAGAGTTCTTTCGCCACTGTGGCATTATATCTCTCTAGCGTTCCCTGTCACAGACAGCTAAAAGGCTTGTCCAGCAGGAAGAAATGCTGGTGCATCACCATCGGTCCTTTTCTCTGTTGCTCCGGAGCTCTTGTGGGGGAAAGGAATGAACTCTGATGGGAATTTCAGATGCCTTTTAGTTGTTTCTTGCTCTCTGTCAGTCCTTCCCTGCACCTGCTGCTGTGCATGAGGTGGCAGGTTCCCCTGGAAGACCTGTAAGCCAGCACCCTGAGTTGAGCCCGGCTGCCCTGGGTGCCTGGGGCCTGTGCAGATGCACAGGAGACGCTGTGTTTCAGCCTCCCCGTGGGGCATCCAGTCTGAAGGCTGTTCTGGTTTCAGAGCCCTTGCTCCGTGGACACCGTCTCTTTTGGTGGCTTGAGCTCGCACGGCCCCAGGTCTGCCCGAAGCCTGAGCTGACGGTGATTCCCGTGATGGGAATCTCAAAGGCCATGTTAGCCCGAGGCCTGGCAGGCATTAGTTCCTTCTGCGTTTTGCCTTTCTTCCCCATTGCAGTAGGCAAGCTCTGTCTTCTGCTTCAAGTTAACTCTCTGTGTGTGGCTGGCCTGCAGCAGTTGTGGTGACCTCTGGGCAATCCCTGCCTCGTGCCTGACTCGAGCCCCATCTCCTGGCCAGCAGGACTGTCAGCGCAGCCTGCCTGTCATGGGGCATCTCGACAGGAAAAGCCCATTCGTGCCGCATCCGTGTCCAGTGCGCTGGAGTGAGCAGCCTCTCTGTTCCCGTGCCAGATGGTCATAGTAGAGCTCTGGAGGTTCGCAGGCAACTCCCAGGCAGTGTGAATTACATCCAAGTGGAGCAGCCGAGTTTGCTTTGGCAGGCTTTGTAGGGGAGCTGGGAGGCAACTCTTTTCCCTTTTCTTTTCCTTCTGACGAGCGCTCTCCTTTGTCTTCCTTCCCAGGCTGTTCAAGAGATGATCAATCAAGTCCTGGAGAAGCTGGAAGAAAGCCCATTCCAGATGCGTAATTATGCCAGCAAAACTTCAGGTGCCGTTAAGCTGTAGAAACAACCAGACCACAGATGGTGGTTCCAAAGGGCGTCTTGTCCAGTTTGACAGGATGGGCATTTGGGCAGGGTAGGGGAGAAGGGGTGAGGAGTGAATGGCCACCGTGTGCCCTGAGAATGTGCTTGCTGAGAGAGCCTTCAACGGGCTGGAGCACATCTGAAAAGTGCTACTCCTACTTGGTGTTGTTTCTCACGTGACTGCTCAGCTGGCTGTCAGTTTATGTGGCCCCTTAGGATAGCTGAGCGAGTCCCTGCATTGTGTTGCAGAGGGATACGGCAGGTGAGAACGAGGGGAATATCACTGTTGGGGATGTATGGCTGCCTTTGAAACTCTTTTGAAGAGGACAGTGCAAAGGCAGCCGGCATTTCTGTGCAGCTGTTCATGTGGAAAACAGAGTCAGCAGCCCTTGGTTCCTCCTGGCCTTGCTTGACCACTGTGCCCGTGTTTTTATTTGCAGGCGCCGCTATCGTTCGTTCCAAGACTTCTCCCTCCTGGATTGGAAGCGGGAAAGCCTTCTGGCACTCGTTGCTGCTGACACCATATATGAGGCCTCCTGAGATTATTCTTGAGGTAAGAACAGTGTGAAACAGAGGAAGAACGGTGCGGGGCAGAGGGGGCCATACGCCCTGCTGAGGGTTGCCTTTACCCTTGTCTTCACCCCTTCTTGCGAGGACCTACTCCCTTCCTGTGTATCCCGGCAGAGAATTTCTTCTGCCAGACTGCCCCAGGTCCTCTGTGGAAGCTTCTGCCAGGCTAGCTTGCTTGTCTTCCCAGCCATTGTGGAGCTGTCTGGCCGGCACTGAAGGGGAACCCATAAGGTTCCACGAGAGATCCGGGCTGCGAGAACGCTGGGGCTCTTAATGAACCCCAGAGGGCACGGAGGGCGTGCACTGCAGGAGGGCCCCTTGTTGTGTTTGCCAGCCCATCCTGGCACTGCTCCTGAGCTACCTGCACAAGTCGGAGCCCTGGCTGGTGCCGGGGGAAGGGGGTGGGACTGAATGAGAGGGAGCGATTGCTTCCCCTTGCAGGAAAGGCTCGTGCAGGTGGGCCCTTCTTTGCCCCGGGCAGGTGCCTTTCAGCCACAGCAGCCCCTCTTTTTTATTTTTTGCAAGCTGCCCCACAAAAGAAGGAGCCCAAGAGCTTCTGCAGGTTGTGCACCCAGCTCACCGCCATGCCCGTATGCCTGTGCTTTGGAGCAGAGCTGGTGGGCCAGTACACCTGCAGAGCCCCTGATGCTGCAGCAGGATTTTCAGCCAGGACGCTCTTTTGCACATGAACGCTGTTTCTTCTTCTCTTTTCAGCCTGACAATCAGCCAGGTAACTGCTGGCCCTTCCCAGGAAGCCAAGGGCACGTCCTCATCAAGTTGCCCAGGGCCATCTTTCCCACGGCAGTTACGTTAAACCATGGAGTTCCAGCAATGGCCTACCATGCAGACAGCACCTCCAGTGCTCCTAAGGACTTTGCTGTCTATGTAAGTGATTCCTCTGGGATGTGGCAGTAGTTTTGCGTAGCGTTTGACGTGGAGGGTGGTTGCAGATCCAAGAGGGCTGCTGCGTGCAGTTCTTCCCTGCACAGGGCGAGAAACAAGCTCCTCAGAGTTGCTCCATTTCCACAGCGTTCCTTTTTTGTCCAAGGTAGCACAGCAAAGAAGGTTTCCCGCTCTTGGGGCGAGTTGGTAGTTTGAGAGGCAGAGGGAAAGGGAAGTGGCACAGTGGATGGTCCTAGACCACCTTTGCTGCAGAAAGTCCTGTGGGGCACTGTGATCCTCTTCCAGCAGCGCATCCCACTGTTCTGTTTTCTCCACCCCTGTCTTCCTGTAGGGCCTGCAGGAAGAAGGTGACAAGGAAGGAACTTTGCTAGGAGAGTTCACCTTCACGCCAGGCCAGGATCCCAGTCAGACCTTCCAGCTGCAGGTAAGGTTACAAAGAGGGACGTGAAGCGTGGGAGAGGAGAACCGCGGTTGGCTGGGGAAAAGCTTCCAAGCCTGAGGCGTATGAGGGCCCTCTTGCATGTCTGCTGCTGCCTCTATACTGCCTGCATATGCCCGGACCGCTGGGCTGTTTCTGTTTCCTTCTGGCTTTTAAGCTGCAGAGCTGCTTCAGCTTATAGCACCGCTAAGCTCCAGCTACACTTGCAGCAGAAATTGCCATGACCAGGTGGCTTCCAATTGCACACAAGCGGCTGCCTCACGTAGGGTGCAGTACTGTTGGCGGGCTACTTTCACACTGGGGATGTGTGGCTTTCCAAGGATTTTGTCGTTGCCGGTAATGGGCAGCATCAGGGAGGCCATTCTGATGGGTGACATTCTGGAGAAAGCAATGAGACTTACGACCCCTGCGTTTTTCTGTGTGAGAACACACACTCAAAGCAAGTGCAAAGAACTTGGCTGTGTATTTGCTGCAGCTTTTGGTAGCTGTTTATTTCTTTAAAACTCACGTGGCCAAAGAGGTGGAGCAGGGTAAGAAATGTCTTGATTGCGCTATGGCAGCTTATCAGCGTGTCAGAAGACCTAGCAAGGCAGACTGAAGTAGGATTTTGCGTGAGTGTGTCACTCCTGCATTGTCAGTGGCCAAAGAGGAGAGAGGAAAACACAGTTCATTTCTTTTTCTCATTGCAGAACAAGCACTCCGGGTTCATCAATTACATCAAGCTGCGAGTGCTGAGCAACTGGGGCCACCCGGACTACACGTGTGTGTATCAGTTCAGGCTCCACGGCAATCCAGCCCCTGACGGTGAAGCTAAGGGAAAGCCACTTGGTTCACCTTTCGTGGAGGAGTCTCCAGATCTGAGCCCGTGACAGGGGCACAAACCCAGGGGACAAAAAGAGAGTGGCAACAAAAATTACCCTACCTTCTAACAGCGCGGCACATCCGGCCTCAGCTCTGTGACTAACAAGGCAAGGCATGATGTGGGCCGTGCGCTCCAGGAGAGGGGGAAGGGAGACAACACGTGTGTCTGACAACAAAGAAAACCAACCAACAACAAAAACAAAATCAATGGCAACTGTCTGAGGAGGAGCTGAATTTACTGAATCCAACAAAATCAAACAAAATGAGAGAGACGGAAGTATCCAAAATACAAGATCTCATGTTAGAAGACTGCAGGGGAAGCACGTGCTTTTCTCCGTGGCAAACCAAGAGTGGGAAGAAGAGGCTGGTGTCCTGCCAGTAGCTCCACCTTTCCTCCTCTGCGCGCTAGGTCCTTGGGAATGCCGCTCCTCCCCTCCCATCCGAGGACCCCACGTGCCCATGAATGGCAGTTCAAGGAACCAGAACATTAACTCTTTAACTCCCACTATTTTACGTGATCTTCTGAGGTGGAATATCAGCAACAAAAATCACAAAGCCACAATGTTAACATCAAATAAAACATCAATTCATTCAACTTTTCCCATGTTGAGTCTCTTTTGTCCATCGGAGTAACTGTTAAGAGATCTCCCTATTGTCTATCTCGCCCCATAAGCCTTTTCATTCCCTTTTCTCCTGCTCTCCTGTTGGGGAGGAGGAGGGAGGGAGCGGCTGACAAGGACAAGGATGTTGAGGAGAGCTGGCGGCTCTTCAAAGATGCCCTCCTGGAAGCACAAGTGGTCTCCATTCCTCTGAATAAGAAAGTGGGCAGGCGAGGTAGGAAACCGGCATGGCTCAGCAAGGACCTGCTGAGAGAACTGAGGGCGAAGAAAGGGGTGTACAAGCTCTGGAAACAAGGCTGTGTCACCTGGGAAGAGTACAGGGATGCCGTCCGGACTTGCAGACGTGGGATCAGGGAAGCCAAGGCGCAGGCAGAACTGAACTTGGCAAGGGACGTGAAAAACAATAAGAAAACCTTCTACAGGTACATTGGCCAGAAGAGAAAGGCCAAAACGGGCGTACCTACTTTGGTAAATTTAAAAGGAGAACTGGCTTCAACAGATGAAGAGAAAGCTGAGGTGCTGAATGAGTTCTTCACCTCGGTCTTCACTGGTGGCCCGGATTCTAGTCTTTTTCCCGTCCCTGAACCCTGCATCCCCAAACCTCTGTGTGGGGACCAAGGAGGTAAATCCCTCCCCACTGTAAGGGCAGAGCAAGTCCGAGAGTGCCTCCTTAGACTGAATGAATACAAGTCTATGGGGCCGGATGGCGTGCATCCCAGGGTCCTGAAGGAGCTGGCTGAGGTGGTTGCCGAGCCGCTCTCCATCATATTTGAGAAGTCGTGGCTGTCAGGTGAGGTCCCGGATGACTGGAGGAAGGGTCACGTCACTCCCATATACAAGAAGGGGAGCAGGGAGGACCGGGGAACTACAGGCTGGTGAGTCTCACCTCCGTGCCTGGGAAGATGATGGAACAGATCCTCCTGGACAACATGCTCGATCACATAAAGAATGAGCATGTGATCCGAGACAGCCAGCACGGCTTCACCAAATGAAGGTCATGCCTGACTAATCTTGTGGCCTTCTATGATGGCGTGACGGCATTGGTGGACGAAGGGAAGGCGACCGATGTCATTTACCTGGACCTGAGCAAGGCCTTTGACATGGTCCCCCACCACATCCTCATCTCCAAGTTGGAGGGAAGTGGATTTGATGGGTGGACAACCCGATGGATAAGCAATTGGTTGAAAGGCCGCAGACAGAGGGTGGTGGTCAATGGCTCTATGTCCAGGTGGAGGCCGGTAACAAGTGGTGTCCCCCAAGGGTCTGTCTTGGGACCGGTGCTCTTTAACGTCTTTATTAATGACATCGATGAGGGAATTGAGTGCACCCTCAGCAAGTTTGCTGACGACACCAAGCTGAGTGGTGCGGTTGATACGGTGGAAGGAAGGGATGCCATTCAGAGGGACCTCGACAGGCTGGAGGGCTGGGCTCGGGTGAACCTAATGAGGTTCAACACGGCAAAGTGCAAGGTTTTGCATTTGGGCCGGAAGAACCCCAGGCACCCGTACAGGCTGGGAGGAGTGGTCCTTGAGAGCAGCTCGGCAGAGAAGGACCTGGGGGTCCTGATGGACGAGAGACTGAACATGAGCCAGCAGTGCGCTCTGGCAGCTCGGAAGGCAAATGGGATCCTGGGCTCCATCAGGAGAGGGGTGGTCAGCAGGGACAGGGAGGTGATTGTCCCTCTCTACTCGGCTCTTGTGAGGCCCCATCTGGAGTACTGTGTCCAGGTGTGGAGCCCTCAGTACAAGAAAGACATTGAGATTTTGGAAAGGGACCAGAGGAGGGCGACTAAGATGATCAGAGGGCTGGAGCACCTCCCCTATGAGGACAGGCTGAGGAAGTTGGGCTTGTTCAGCCTGGAGAAGAGAAGGCTGCGGGGTGACCTCATTGCAGCCTATCAATACCTGAAGGGAACCTACACCCAGGAGGGGAGTAAACTCTTCAGAAGGGCTGACAACAGCAGGACTAGGGGAAATGGATGCAAGTTGAAGGAGGGAAGATTTAGGTTGGATGTTAGGGGGAAGTTCTTTACAAGGAGAGTGGTTAGGCCCTGGAACGGGCTGCCCAGGGAGGTTGTGGATGCCCCGTCCTTGGACGTGTTCAAGGCCAGGTTGGACGGGGTCCTGGGCAACCTGATCTGAAGGTGTATGTTTGGTGGCCCTGCTAGGCAGGGGGGTTGGAACTACATGATCCTTGAGGTCCCTTCCAACCCGGGTGATTCTGTGATTCTGTGAGTTGGCAAAGTGATCCCAAGATACTGCATTTTCCGATCCCTGTTGAAGCACGGATGGGAGTCAGCAGGAACTGCTGCCCCCTTGGACTTCCAGAGGGCAGACCTTGGCCTCTTTTGGACCGTGGTTGAGAAGGTCCCTTGGGAGGCAGTTCTGGAGCGCACAGGAGCCCGGGAAGGCTGGGCATACTTTTATGGAAGTTATTTTAAAAGTGCAGGAGCTGACCGTCACCGAGTCATGGAAGACAAGTTGACGGGCAAGGAAGCCGGTCAGGCTGAACAGAGACCTTTGGCTGGAACTCGGGAACAAAAGTAAAGTTTTTGGTATTTGAAGAATGGGCAAGCAACTTATGACAATTACGAGTACGTAGTGAAGCCGTGCAGGGAGAAAATTAGAAAAGCCAAAGGCCAGCTAGAACTGAACTTGGCCGCTAAGGCGAAGGACAACAGTAAATATTTCTGTAAATACATCAGCAGCGAGTGGAAGGCTAGGGAGAGTCTCCATCCCCTGCTGGATGATGCTGAGGGCAACGTGGTGACCAAGGGTCAGGATAAGGCTGAGGTACTTGTTCTGTATGATTTACAAACGTACAGATAGCAGAGTGGCGTGGTTAGGATGGTATTATACGGGTTTTATCATTAGAAAGATTATCGTGGTGGAAAGGGAGAATCAAAAATCAAACGCTCAGCCGTGGCCTAGGCTCGCAGTAGAAAACTCCAAAGGGAGGGATCTCCGGAAAGAGATCCTTCCCCAGCGGCAGTCAGCCCTCAAATGGGGTCTGGGAGAGGTGGAGCCAGGCTGCACCCCTCCGGGTCACACAGTTGAATTGCCTCCACCCGTGCTCCCGTGGCTGAGTCAGTCCTTGCCTCAGGCGATCAATCAGTGGTTCAGGCTGTGACTCAGCAGCTCCCATACACCTTCTTTGCCTCAGTCCTTAATAGTAAGACTAGTTACTCCCTGGGCACACAGCCCCTTGTGCCGGTAGGTAGGGATGGGGAACAGAATAGGCCCTGCACAATCCACGATGAGATGGTTTGGGACCTGCTCTGAAAGCTGGGTGCTCACAAGTCCGTGGGGCCAGATGGACTGCGTCCTAGGGTGCTGAGGGAGTTGGCGGATGTGGTTGCCGAGCCACTCTCCACCCTCTTTCGGCAGTCCTGGCTAACTGGAAACGTCCCGTTGGACTGGCAAACGTGACACCCATCTTCAAGAAGGGCTGGAAAGATGATCCTGATAGCTACAGACCTGTAGTCTCACCTCGGTGCCAGGGAAGGCCATGAAATGGATCGTCTCGGGAGGCCTCACGGACCAGTTAATGGTAAACTGGGGGATGAGGCCCAATCAGCATGGCTTTATGAATGGTAGATCCTGTCTGACAAACCTGACTTCATTCTATGACAAGGTAAGGCACTCAATGGATGAAGGTATGGCTGTCAATGTGGTCTGCCTTTGGCACCCTCCCCCACAACATTCTTGTGGAGAGGCGGCTGCCAACGGTTTGGATGGGCGTACGCTCCGCTGGGTGAAACGCCGGGCCCAAAGAGCTGTGGTCAGTGGAGTTAAGTGCAGTTGGCGGCCAGTCCAGAGTGGTGTCCTCCAGGGCTCGGTACTGAGGCCGCTTCTGTTTGACATCTTTATTAACGATCTTGATGAGGGAATTGAGTGCACCCTCAGTGGGTTTGCGGATGACTCCAAGTTGGGAGGGAGCGTTGCTCTGCCAGGGGGGGGAAAAGGCACTACAGAGGGACCTGGGTCGCTGGGCCGCGGTAAACTCTATGAGTTTCCGCAGGGCCAGGTGTCGGGTCCTGCATTTTGGTCACAACAGCCCCAGGCAACCCTACGGGCTTGGAGAGGGGTGGCTGGAAAGCTGCCTGACGGAAAAGGACTTGGTGTACTGACGGACAGTCGGCTGACTATGAGGCAGCAGGGTGCTCAGGCGGCCAAGAAGGCCAGTGGGATCCTGGGTTGCCTTCCAAAGAGCGTGGCCAGCAGGTCAAGGGAGGTGATCCTCCCCGTCTCCCCTGCCCTGGTGAGGCCGCATCTGGAGTACCGTGTCCTGTCCTGGGCTCCTCAGCGCAAGAAGAGAAGGCTGAGAGTTGGTCTTATCAATGCTTATAAATATCTGATGGATATTAGTCGCTGGTTGGGGCCAGGCTCTTTTTTGCTGTTGCTGAGTGACTGAATTAAGAGGCAATGGGCACACACAGGAAGAAGAAGGAGGATTAAGAGCGTGCGTCACTACAGGTGAGGGAACGACGTGCTGGAGAGAAGCTCTGTGTGGAACGGCCTCGGTGTCCCGGTGGGCAACGGGGTGGCTGTGAGCCAGCCTTGTGGCCAGTGGGATCCTGGGCTGCCTTCCGAACAGCGCGGCCCGCAGGTCAAGGGAGGTGATCCTCCCCCTCTCCCCTGCCCTGGTGAGGCCGCATCTGGAGTACCGTGTCCTGGGGAGCATCTCCCTCATGGGGAAAGGGTGCGAGGGCTGGGCCTGTTCAGCCTGGAGAAGAGAAGGCTGAGGGGGGATCTTATCACCGCTTGTAAATATCTAATGCACAGTAGTCGAGTGGGTGGGGTCAGGCTCTTTTTGCTGGTGCCTACAGCCAGGATTAAGGGGCAACGGGCACACGGAGGAACAGAGGAAATTCCATGCGAACACGAGGGAATGTTTCTTGACTGTGTGGCTATCAGAGCAGTGAACCAGGCTGGACGCTTTCCTGGGTAGCCCACCACAGGGAACCTGCTTTAACAGGTGCTCGGCACGGAGCGGACGCACTCCGCACTGCAGCAGGGAATCGCCTCGGCTTGACGGGTGGCCCTATTAGAGAGCACTGCCGGCCGCCATTGTCCTCCGCGCGGCAGCAGTAAACTGACGCCGAGGCGGCGGAGCCAGGAGCAGCGGGGGACCGCCCCTGCGTGTATAACCTGCTGCGGGCCGCAGGGAGCAGGGCGAGCTTACGGGGCACGAGACGGCAGTGGGCTGGGCGGAGAAGCGGGGAGGCACGGCAGTGTGCAGGGGGCCTGGAATCTCTGCCCACTAGTAGAACTGCCGCCTGCCTCCCGGATAACGTATCTCACCGTGGTGTCCACCGGGTGGAACGGCCTGGGGAGAAATACAGTGGTGACTCAGAGCCCCTGCCTGAAGAAGTGGAAGTTCAAGTCTGTGGCTGCAGCAAGTGACTGAGTCCGTTGGTGCCGGAGAAGGCAGGCAGGAAGGCAAGCTGCCTGAAGTGCGAGCAGGTGGATGATGTGCTGCATATGGTGGCTGCACTCCAGGAGGACGTTGAGAGGTTCAGGAGTATCAGAAAGCGTGAGCGGGAGGCAGGCTTGTGGTGTAAGCCTCTGAGAGGTAGACGTGGGGGTGATACTCATCAGGCAGAGGTGGGCCCCCTGCCCTGCCGTTGCCGAGCAGAGCGAGGCAGTTTGAGAGAAGAGGAGGAGTGGAAATGGGTCCCGGCCAGGCGATGTAGGCAAGCGCCGTCCCGACCAAGCTCGGTTCCCCAGGTGCCTCTGCAAAATAGGCGTGAGGCCCCGGAACTCAAGGGAGAGGTGGATCAGGGTGTGGGGGAAGGTCCACTTGGGAGGTTGTCCCGGGCGAAGCAGTCGACCTCACGCGTCAAGACTGCCTCCACCTGGAAGGAAAGAAGGGTGGCTGTCATTGGCAGCTCCCTGCTGAGAGGAGCGGAGGGCCCTGCGTGTCAGCTGGACCCTACCAGTAGGGAGGACTGCTGCCTCCTTGGGGCGCGGGTCAGGGACGTTTCTGGGAAACTTCCTGGTCTCATTGGCCCTTCTGATTATTACCCCTTATTGACAGTTCAGGCCGGCAGTGATGAAGTCACTGAGAAAAGCATGAGGACTATGAAAAAAGACTTCAGAGGACTTGCGCGGGTAGTTGATGGAGCGGGTGTGCAAGTGGTTTTTTCTTCTGCCCCTTCCGTGGCGGGGAAGGATACCAAGAGGATCAGCAAAAGCCACCTCACAAACAAATGCCTTAGAGGTTGGTGCAAACAGAAGAATTTTGGTGTTTTTTTGACCACAGGATAATTTACTTGACATCTTAAAAAAGGCAACAACTGACATGCATGTACGTGCGTGGAAATTCTCACAAGCAGGGAGAACTACGTGCAGTTTTTTCCTGTTGGTGCTTTCTACCAACATCTGTGGTCCTTCACGTCTGCTTGTGCCGTGGCTGTAAAGAAGCGCTGGCTGACAGTAGGAAGACAGATATAGGAAAGCATTGGAAAAGTCTGGGTACCCGGAGTGAGACATCTGATGTACAGGGCATCAAAAGCAGGGACCGAAAAGGCAGGCGGCTTGTAGCTCCCAGCCCGTTCCCCTTCAGCAAAATCCTACCAAGCAGGCTGCTGGGCAGGAGGTGTTTGGTTTTTTTTTGACCTTGTAGGATCTTTTCCCCTGCAGGCAGGAGGTGCAAAGCCTGTTCCCTGTCCCTCAAAACATGGCGCTGCCTGCTCTGCGGTGACATCACTGACCATTGTGAAGTCACAGAGGGCCCTCAGCACTGAGGCAGCTTGTCCCCGCCCTTGGCCACTCTCGGTCCTGACGGCATAGCTGTTGGACAGGGTTTGGCTCACTCCTTGCGAGCTGCGTCTTTTGTGGCTTGTGCTTCGAGCTGCGTCTTTTGTGGCTTGTGCTTCGAGCTGCGTCTTTTGTCGCTGTGCTTCGAGCTGCGTCTTTTGTCGCTGTGCTTCGAGCTGCGTCTTTTGTCGCTGTGCTTCGAGCTGCGTCTTTTGTCGCTGTGCTTCGAGCTGCGTCTTTCTTTTGTCGCTGTGCTTCGAGCTGCGTCTTTTGTCGCTGTGCTTCGGAGAAATGGCGAAACGACAGCAAGGCAGGCGTGGGAACCGGTAAGGATATGGTTCCTTCCCAAGTTTTAAACATCTGTTGCTCCGTAGTCGTCTTCTGCACTGTACAGATACGGCCTGCTTCACCGTTCTTCACCACGCTTCTCCTTCTTTGTAGGCAACCTAAGGCTTGGAAGACAGTTTCCCTGCTGCTGTTCACCGTGACTGTGATGTCCTTCGGTGAGTCTCAGTAGAGCTCTGATTTGAGGATGCTTCTTTCGGAAGCCTCCAACAATTTGTTCTGCCCAGGGATAGGGGAGTGGGCAGCCCAAGGCAGAACATTTATAGAGGTGATTTATGGAGAGCTTTGTGGAATTCCTGGCAGGTGTTTACTGCGTTGGAAGTCTTGCTGGAGGCTCAAGGGCAGTGGAAAAAAAGACTTCACGGTAAGAAAAGAATCTCCCTTTGGCTGGACTCTTCTCTAGAGGAGCTCTGCCCCTTGTCCATGACCACTTGTTACCCGAGTCCAACTTCTGTGACCAATGCCCCGAGTTTCTCCCCTTCCCCATTCGAGCTGCTATCTCTCCATGTCCGTTAGTTCCCCCAAAGTTAGCCAGGAAGCCAGGAAGCAGCTTCTCGGTCGGGAGCTCTTGGAGCTTGCCAACCAGTATTGTCAACTCTCTATTAAACCTCGGTTACCCTGTCGTCACACGGAGTGAGGCTCGTTCTCTGCCTCACATCTCACGGCTTGTGAGAAGACAGCTGTGTGCGCTGTCTCCATCAATTACCTGCTGTCTCTAGGCTGGTGGGTGATGATCTGGAAATGCTGAGGGTGGAACAAGAGCTCGAGAAGATCCAGCAGCAGCTTCGTTTCCTGCAATGGGGAGCAAAGGACATCACCCTGCGTGCTCTCCACGAGGCCCTGAAGAGAACTGAGCTCCCAGGCTTTACCAGCGAGGTAAGAGGACATTGCAAAAAGCTCTGCTGAGAGAGTTCTTTCGCCACTGTGGCATTATATCTCTCTAGCGTTCCCTGTCACAGACAGCTAAAAGGCTTGTCCAGCAGGAAGAAATGCTGGTGCATCACCATCGGTCCTTTTCTCTGTTGCTCCGGAGCTCTTGTGGGGGAAAGGAATGAACTCTGATGGGAATTTCAGATGCCTTTTAGTTGTTTCTTGCTCTCTGTCAGTCCTTCCCTGCACCTTCTGCTGTGCATGAGGTGGCAGGTTCCCCTGGAAGACCTGTAAGCCAGCACCCTGAGTTGAGCCCGGCTGCCCTGGGTGCCTGGGGCCTGTGCAGATGCACAGGAGACGCTGTGTTTCAGCCTCCCCGTGGGGCATCCAGTCTGAAGGCTGTTCTGGTTTCAGAGCCCTTGCTCCGTGGACACCGTCTCTTTTGGTGGCTTGAGCTCGCACGGCCCCAGGTCTGCCCGAAGCCTGAGCTGACGGTGATTCCCGTGATGGGAATCTCAAAGGCCATGTTAGCCCGAGGCCTGGCAGGCATTAGTTCCTTCTGCGTTTTGCCTTTCTTCCCCATTGCAGTAGGCAAGCTCTGTCTTCTGCTTCAAGTTAACTCTCTGTGTGTGGCTGGCCTGCAGCAGTTGTGGTGACCTCTGGGCAATCCCTGCCTCGTGCCTGACTCGAGCCCCATCTCCTGGCCAGCAGGACTGTCAGCGCAGCCTGCCTGTCATGGGGCATCTCGACAGGAAAAGCCCATTCGTGCCGCATCCGTGTCCAGTGCGCTGGAGTGAGCAGCCTCTCTGTTCCCGTGCCAGATGGTCATAGTAGAGCTCTGGAGGTTCGCAGGCAACTCCCAGGCAGTGTGAATTACATCCAAGTGGAGCAGCCGAGTTTGCTTTGGCAGGCTTTGTAGGGGAGCTGGGAGGCAACTCTTTTCCCTTTTCTTTTCCTTCTGACGAGCGCTCTCCTTTGTCTTCCTTCCCAGGCTGTTCAAGAGATGATCAATCAAGTCCTGGAGAAGCTGGAAGAAAGCCCATTCCAGATGCGTAATTATGCCAGCAAAACTTCAGGTGCCGTTAAGCTGTAGAAACAACCAGACCACAGATGGTGGTTCCAAAGGGCGTCTTGTCCAGTTTGACAGGATGGGCATTTGGGCAGGGTAGGGGAGAAGGGGTGAGGAGTGAATGGCCACCGTGTGCCCTGAGAATGTGCTTGCTGAGAGAGCCTTCAACGGGCTGGAGCACATCTGAAAAGTGCTACTCCTACTTGGTGTTGTTTCTCACGTGACTGCTCAGCTGGCTGTCAGTTTATGTGGCCCCTTAGGATAGCTGAGCGAGTCCCTGCATTGTGTTGCAGAGGGATACGGCAGGTGAGAACGAGGGGAATATCACTGTTGGGGATGTATGGCTGCCTTTGAAACTCTTTTGAAGAGGACAGTGCAAAGGCAGCCGGCATTTCTGTGCAGCTGTTCATGTGGAAAACAGAGTCAGCAGCCCTTGGTTCCTCCTGGCCTTGCTTGACCACTGTGCCCGTGTTTTTATTTGCAGGCGCCGCTATCGTTCGTTCCAAGACTTCTCCCTCCTGGATTGGAAGCGGGAAAGCCTTCTGGCACTCGTTGCTGCTGACACCATATATGAGGCCTCCTGAGATTATTCTTGAGGTAAGAACAGTGTGAAACAGAGGAAGAACGGTGCGGGGCAGAGGGGGCCATACGCCCTGCTGAGGGTTGCCTTTACCCTTGTCTTCACCCCTTCTTGCGAGGACCTACTCCCTTCCTGTGTATCCCGGCAGAGAATTTCTTCTGCCAGACTGCCCCAGGTCCTCTGTGGAAGCTTCTGCCAGGCTAGCTTGCTTGTCTTCCCAGCCATTCTGGAGCTGTCTGGCCGGCACTGAAGGGGAACCCATAAGGTTCCACGAGAGATCCGGGCTGCGAGAACGCTGGGGCTCTTAATGAACCCCAGAGGGCACGGAGGGCGTGCACTGCAGGAGGGCCCCTTGTTGTGTTTGCCAGCCCATCCTGGCACTGCTCCTGAGCTACCTGCACAAGTCGGAGCCCTGGCTGGTGCCGGGGGAAGGGGGTGGGACTGAATGAGAGGGAGCGATTGCTTCCCCTTGCAGGAAAGGCTCGTGCAGGTGGGCCCTTCTTTGCCCCGGGCAGGTGCCTTTCAGCCACAGCAGCCCCTCTTTTTTATTTTTTGCAAGCTGCCCCACAAAAGAAGGAGCCCAAGAGCTTCTGCAGGTTGTGCACCCAGCTCACCGCCATGCCCGTATGCCTGTGCTTTGGAGCAGAGCTGGTGGGCCAGTACACCTGCAGAGCCCCTGATGCTGCAGCAGGATTTTCAGCCAGGACGCTCTTTTGCACATGAACGCTGTTTCTTCTTCTCTTTTCAGCCTGACAATCAGCCAGGTAACTGCTGGCCCTTCCCAGGAAGCCAAGGGCACGTCCTCATCAAGTTGCCCAGGGCCATCTTTCCCACGGCAGTTACGTTAAACCATGGAGTTCCAGCAATGGCCTACCATGCAGACAGCACCTCCAGTGCTCCTAAGGACTTTGCTGTCTATGTAAGTGATTCCTCTGGGATGTGGCAGTAGTTTTGCGTAGCGTTTGACGTGGAGGGTGGTTGCAGATCCAAGAGGGCTGCTGCGTGCAGTTCTTCCCTGCACAGGGCGAGAAACAAGCTCCTCAGAGTTGCTCCATTTCCACAGCGTTCCTTTTTTGTCCAAGGTAGCACAGCAAAGAAGGTTTCCCGCTCTTGGGGCGAGTTGGTAGTTTGAGAGGCAGAGGGAAAGGGAAGTGGCACAGTGGATGGTCCTAGACCACCTTTGCTGCAGAAAGTCCTGTGGGGCACTGTGATCCTCTTCCAGCAGCGCATCCCACTGTTCTGTTTTCTCCACCCCTGTCTTCCTGTAGGGCCTGCAGGAAGAAGGTGACAAGGAAGGAACTTTGCTAGGAGAGTTCACCTTCACGCCAGGCCAGGATCCCAGTCAGACCTTCCAGCTGCAGGTAAGGTTACAAAGAGGGACGTGAAGCGTGGGAGAGGAGAACCGCGGTTGGCTGGGGAAAAGCTTCCAAGCCTGAGGCGTATGAGGGCCCTCTTGCATGTCTGCTGCTGCCTCTATACTGCCTGCATATGCCCGGACCGCTGGGCTGTTTCTGTTTCCTTCTGGCTTTTAAGCTGCAGAGCTGCTTCAGCTTATAGCTGCTTCAGCTAAGCTCCAGCTACACTTGCAGCAGAAATTGCCATGACCAGGTGGCTTCCAATTGCACACAAGCGGCTGCCTCACGTAGGGTGCAGTACTGTTGGCGGGCTACTTTCACACTGGGGATGTGTGGCTTTCCAAGGATTTTGTCGTTGCCGGTAATGGGCAGCATCAGGGAGGCCATTCTGATGGGTGACATTCTGGAGAAAGCAATGAGACTTACGACCCCTGCGTTTTTCTGTGTGAGAACACACACTCAAAGCAAGTGCAAAGAACTTGGCTGTGTATTTGCTGCAGCTTTTGGTAGCTGTTTATTTCTTTAAAACTCACGTGGCCAAAGAGGTGGAGCAGGGTAAGAAATGTCTTGATTGCGCTATGGCAGCTTATCAGCGTGTCAGAAGACCTAGCAAGGCAGACTGAAGTAGGATTTTGCGTGAGTGTGTCACTCCTGCATTGTCAGTGGCCAAAGAGGAGAGAGGAAAACACAGTTCATTTCTTTTTCTCATTGCAGAACAAGCACTCCGGGTTCATCAATTACATCAAGCTGCGAGTGCTGAGCAACTGGGGCCACCCGGACTACACGTGTGTGTATCAGTTCAGGCTCCACGGCAATCCAGCCCCTGACGGTGAAGCTAAGGGAAAGCCACTTGGTTCACCTTTCGTGGAGGAGTCTCCAGATCTGAGCCCGTGACAGGGGCACAAACCCAGGGGACAAAAAGAGAGTGGCAACAAAAATTACCCTACCTTCTAACAGCGCGGCACATCCGGCCTCAGCTCTGTGACTAACAAGGCAAGGCATGATGTGGGCCGTGCGCTCCAGGAGAGGGGGAAGGGAGACAACACGTGTGTCTGACAACAAAGAAAACCAACCAACAACAAAAACAAAATCAATGGCAACTGTCTGAGGAGGAGCTGAATTTACTGAATCCAACAAAATCAAACAAAATGAGAGAGACGGAAGTATCCAAAATACAAGATCTCATGTTAGAAGACTGCAGGGGAAGCACGTGCTTTTCTCCGTGGCAAACCAAGAGTGGGAAGAAGAGGCTGGTGTCCTGCCAGTAGCTCCACCTTTCCTCCTCTGCGCGCTAGGTCCTCGGGAATGCCGCTCCTCCCCTCCCATCCGAGGACCCCACGTGCCCATGAATGGCAGTTCAAGGAACCAGAACATTAACTCTTTAACTCCCACTATTTTACGTGATCTTCTGAGGTGGAATATCAGCAACAAAAATCACAAAGCCACAATGTTAACATCAAATAAAACATCAATTCATTCAACTTTTTTCCCATGTTGAGTCTCTTTTGTCCATCGGAGTAACTGTTAAGAGATCTCCCTATTGTCTATCTCGCCCCATAAGCCTTTTCATTCCCTTTTCTCCTGCTCTCCTGTTGGGGAGGAGGAGGGAGGGAGCGGCTGACAAGGACAAGGATGTTGAGGAGAGCTGGCGGCTCTTCAAAGATGCCCTCCTGGAAGCACAAGTGGTCTCCATTCCTCTGAATAAGAAAGTGGGCAGGCGAGGTAGGAAACCGGCATGGCTCAGCAAGGACCTGCTGAGAGAACTGAGGGCGAAGAAAGGGGTGTACAAGCTCTGGAAACAAGGCTGTGTCACCTGGGAAGAGTACAGGGATGCCGTCCGGACTTGCAGACGTGGGATCAGGGAAGCCAAGGCGCAGGCAGAACTGAACTTGGCAAGGGACGTGAAAAACAATAAGAAAACCTTCTACAGGTACATTGGCCAGAAGAGAAAGGCCAAAACGGGCGTACCTACTTTGGTAAATTTAAAAGGAGAACTGGCTTCAACAGATGAAGAGAAAGCTGAGGTGCTGAATGAGTTCTTCACCTCGGTCTTCACTGGTGGCCCGGATTCTAGTCTTTTTCCCGTCCCTGAACCCTGCATCCCCAAACCTCTGTGTGGGGACCAAGGAGGTAAATCCCTCCCCACTGTAAGGGCAGAGCAAGTCCGAGAGTGCCTCCTTAGACTGAATGAATACAAGTCTATGGGGCCGGATGGCGTGCATCCCAGGGTCCTGAAGGAGCTGGCTGAGGTGGTTGCCGAGCCGCTCTCCATCATATTTGAGAAGTCGTGGCTGTCAGGTGAGGTCCCGGATGACTGGAGGAAGGGTCACGTCACTCCCATATACAAGAAGGGGAGCAGGGAGGACCGGGGAACTACAGGCTGGTGAGTCTCACCTCCGTGCCTGGGAAGATGATGGAACAGATCCTCCTGGACAACATGCTCGATCACATAAAGAATGAGCATGTGATCCGAGACAGCCAGCACGGCTTCACCAAATGAAGGTCATGCCTGACTAATCTTGTGGCCTTCTATGATGGCGTGACGGCATTGGTGGACGAAGGGAAGGCGACCGATGTCATTTACCTGGACCTGAGCAAGGCCTTTGACATGGTCCCCCACCACATCCTCATCTCCAAGTTGGAGGGAAGTGGATTTGATGGGTGGACAACCCGATGGATAAGCAATTGGTTGAAAGGCCGCAGACAGAGGGTGGTGGTCAATGGCTCTATGTCCAGGTGGAGGCCGGTAACAAGTGGTGTCCCCCAAGGGTCTGTCTTGGGACCGGTGCTCTTTAACGTCTTTATTAATGACATCGATGAGGGAATTGAGTGCACCCTCAGCAAGTTTGCTGACGACACCAAGCTGAGTGGTGCGGTTGATACGGTGGAAGGAAGGGATGCCATTCAGAGGGACCTCGACAGGCTGGAGGGCTGGGCTCGGGTGAACCTAATGAGGTTCAACACGGCAAAGTGCAAGGTTTTGCATTTGGGCCGGAAGAACCCCAGGCACCCGTACAGGCTGGGAGGAGTGGTCCTTGAGAGCAGCTCGGCAGAGAAGGACCTGGGGGTCCTGATGGACGAGAGACTGAACATGAGCCAGCAGTGCGCTCTGGCAGCTCGGAAGGCAAATGGGATCCTGGGCTCCATCAGGAGAGGGGTGGTCAGCAGGGACAGGGAGGTGATTGTCCCTCTCTACTCGGCTCTTGTGAGGCCCCATCTGGAGCACTGTGTCCAGGTGTGGAGCCCTCAGTACAAGAAAGACATTGAGATTTTGGAAAGGGACCAGAGGAGGGCGACTAAGATGATCAGAGGGCTGGAGCACCTCCCCTATGAGGACAGGCTGAGGAAGTTGGGCTTGTTCAGCCTGGAGAAGAGAAGGCTGCGGGGTGACCTCATTGCAGCCTATCAATACCTGAAGGGAACCTACACCCAGGAGGGGAGTAAACTCTTCAGAAGGGCTGACAACAGCAGGACTAGGGGAAATGGATGCAAGTTGAAGGAGGGAAGATTTAGGTTGGATGTTAGGGGGAAGTTCTTTACAAGGAGAGTGGTTAGGCCCTGGAACGGGCTGCCCAGGGAGGTTGTGGATGCCCCGTCCTTGGACGTGTTCAAGGCCAGGTTGGACGGGGTCCTGGGCAACCTGATCTGAAGGTGTATGTTTGGTGGCCCTGCTAGGCAGGGGGGTTGGAACTACATGATCCTTGAGGTCCCTTCCAACCCGGGTGATTCTGTGATTCTGTGAGTTGGCAAAGTGATCCCAAGATACTGCATTTTCCGATCCCTGTTGAAGCACGGATGGGAGTCAGCAGGAACTGCTGCCCCCTTGGACTTCCAGAGGGCAGACCTTGGCCTCTTTTGGACCGTGGTTGAGAAGGTCCCTTGGGAGGCAGTTCTGGAGCGCACAGGAGCCCGGGAAGGCTGGGCATACTTTTATGGAAGTTATTTTAAAAGTGCAGGAGCTGACCGTCACCGAGTCATGGAAGACAAGTTGACGGGCAAGGAAGCCGGTCAGGCTGAACAGAGACCTTTGGCTGGAACTCGGGAACAAAAGTAAAGTTTTTGGTATTTGAAGAATGGGCAAGCAACTTATGACAATTACGAGTACGTAGTGAAGCCGTGCAGGGAGAAAATTAGAAAAGCCAAAGGCCAGCTAGAACTGAACTTGGCCGCTAAGGCGAAGGACAACAGTAAATATTTCTGTAAATACATCAGCAGCGAGTGGAAGGCTAGGGAGAGTCTCCATCCCCTGCTGGATGATGCTGAGGGCAACGTGGTGACCAAGGGTCAGGATAAGGCTGAGGTACTTGTTCTGTATGATTTACAAACGTACAGATAGCAGAGTGGCGTGGTTAGGATGGTATTATACGGGTTTTATCATTAGAAAGATTATCGTGGTGGAAAGGGAGAATCAAAAATCAAACGCTCAGCCGTGGCCTAGGCTCGCAGTAGAAAACTCCAAAGGGAGGGATCTCCGGAAAGAGATCCTTCCCCAGCGGCAGTCAGCCCTCAAATGGGGTCTGGGAGAGGTGGAGCCAGGCTGCACCCCTCCGGGTCACACAGTTGAATTGCCTCCACCCGTGCTCCCGTGGCTGAGTCAGTCCTTGCCTCAGGCGATCAATCAGTGGTTCAGGCTGTGACTCAGCAGCTCCCATACACCTTCTTTGCCTCAGTCCTTAATAGTAAGACTAGTTACTCCCTGGGCACACAGCCCCTTGTGCCGGTAGGTAGGGATGGGGAACAGAATAGGCCCTGCACAATCCACGATGAGATGGTTTGGGACCTGCTCTGAAAGCTGGGTGCTCACAAGTCCGTGGGGCCAGATGGACTGCGTCCTAGGGTGCTGAGGGAGTTGGCGGATGTGGTTGCCGAGCCACTCTCCACCCTCTTTCGGCAGTCCTGGCTAACTGGAAACGTCCCGTTGGACTGGCAAACGTGACACCCATCTTCAAGAAGGGCTGGAAAGATGATCCTGATAGCTACAGACCTGTAGTCTCACCTCGGTGCCAGGAAAGGCCATGAAATGGATCGTCTCGGGAGGCCTCACGGACCAGTTAATGGTAAACTGGGGGATGAGGCCCAATCAGCATGGCTTTATGAATGGTAGATCCTGTCTGACAAACCTGACTTCATTCTATGACAAGGTAAGGCACTCAATGGATGAAGGTATGGCTGTCAATGTGGTCTGCCTTTGGCACCCTCCCCCACAACATTCTTGTGGAGAGGCGGCTGCCAACGGTTTGGATGGGCGTACGCTCCGCTGGGTGAAACGCCGGGCCCAAAGAGCTGTGGTCAGTGGAGTTAAGTGCAGTTGGCGGCCAGTCCAGAGTGGTGTCCTCCAGGGCTCGGTACTGAGGCCGCTTCTGTTTGACATCTTTATTAACGATCTTGATGAGGGAATTGAGTGCACCCTCAGTGGGTTTGCGGATGACTCCAAGTTGGGAGGGAGCGTTGCTCTGCCAGGGGGGGGAAAAGGCACTACAGAGGGACCTGGGTCGCTGGGCCGCGGTAAACTCTATGAGTTTCCGCAGGGCCAGGTGTCGGGTCCTGCATTTTGGTCACAACAGCCCCAGGCAACCCTACGGGCTTGGAGAGGGGTGGCTGGAAAGCTGCCTGACGGAAAAGGACTTGGTGTACTGACGGACAGTCGGCTGACTATGAGGCAGCAGGGTGCTCAGGCGGCCAAGAAGGCCAGTGGGATCCTGGGTTGCCTTCCAAAGAGCGTGGCCAGCAGGTCAAGGGAGGTGATCCTCCCCGTCTCCCCTGCCCTGGTGAGGCCGCATCTGGAGTACCGTGTCCTGTCCTGGGCTCCTCAGCGCAAGAAGAGAAGGCTGAGAGTTGGTCTTATCAATGCTTATAAATATCTGATGGACAGTAGTCGATGGTTGGGGCCAGGCTCTTTTTGCTGTTGCTGAGTGACTGAATTAAGAGGCAACGGGCACACACAGGAACACAGGAAATTCTGCGTGAACATGAGTAATTCTTCTTGACTGTGAGGATATCAGAGCAGCCAACTAGGCTGTCCAGAGTGTGTGGAGAGTCTGGATGCTTTCCTGGCTTGCTCACTATAGGGAGCCTACTTTAGCAGGGGTGTGGATTAGAAGAAGTCCCTTCCAACCCAGGGCATTCCGTTTTTCTGTGAAATGAAGTGTGAGAAAAATTACTCTTGGGTAGTATTTTCTTGCTTTTGTTTTAGATGTTATTTGGAACGTAGCTATTGCATTACTTGAGTACTGGTCACCAGTCCCTTATGAAGTTAATTTCCCCTCCTCTCAAGCTTGTATTGAAGACTTTCATTTCACTTGCCTTTTGATGCATCTTCCGCAGAGGTGGAAGAATCACTGTTTTTAGTAATCAGAGAAATAGTTGTGGAATTGATGTTTTATCTCCCTTGTTCATTCTTTACATAGTCTGTCCAATTGCCATCAAGACTAAAGGAAAGTAAATTTAAGGCTCTATCAACAATAATTTTATGCTGAGAATGTTTTAAAACCAATGGCCAAGTCATATCGTGAAAATGCACAACTTACAGTGGCTGCTAGATACATCCTATTTCGAAGTGTTTTAAATTTAGTTAGACCTTTTTAGCATTTAATTTCTTCCAGTACACTTCTCTTTTCCTCTGAATTTCTGCAACATATTGATGCATTGTGTGTAACTTGTATATGCTCAGTTTTTGTGTCAGTGAAGTTCTCTCATAATCATGTCCAAAAACCAAAACAGAAGTGAGGCAAACTGTGAGGATTAAAGTTTTTTTAAAAACTCTCTGACTACGCAATTAGTCATGGAAAGAAATAATAATGACAGAATGGGTGGGTAGAAGACTATGTGGTTTGTGAAAACAGCTGGCTAAGCAAGGCAGAAAATCACTCACGGCTTAAAAAGTTTGCCTCAACATACTTAAAATGAATTTCTTGGACATGCCCTTGATTTCTCTTAGAAAATCACATTGCAGAGAAGGTAAATGTGCCTGAGAAGGCATTATTTTCTTTTATGCACACGTTTGCAAACAAAATCCTAGAACTGCAGTCCTTGAAGGGATAAGGGAGCAGGAAATGAAGCAGCAATGAAAATGGAATCTTAGGGCATGGTAGAAATGGAGGAGATGCTCGATGAGCAAACAGGATGAAAGACAGTTACAGGAACAATCACATACACTAAGATGGTTCAGTAGATTATCCAAGGTATGTATACTAACTGGGAGAAGAATTCCTTGAGAGTAGCCATGCTGAGAAGGACTGGTGGATGAAAAACTTAACATGAGCCAGAAGTGCGTGTTTGCAATCTGGAATGTCAATGGTATCCTGGGTGCCATTAGAAGAAGGGTGGCCAGCAGGGACTGCGAGGTGATTGTCCCTCTCTTCTTTGCCCTTGTGAGGCCCCATCCGGAGTATTGCATCCAAGTCTGGAGCTCCCCACTCAGGAAAGATGTGGAGATTTTGGAGAGGGTCCAGAGGAGGGCCATGATGATGATCCAAGGGCTGGAGCACCTCCTCTATGAAGACAGGCTGAAGGAACTGGCCTTGCTCAGCCTGGAAAAGAGAAGGATGTGGAGAGATCTCATTGCAGCCTTCCAATATTTAAAGACAGTTTATGAACATGAAGAAAATAAACTTTTAATGCAGACAGACAGTGATAGGACAAGGGGGGATGTTTTTATACTAATGGAGGGGATATTTAGATTAGATGTCAGGAGGATGCTTTTTACTGAGAGAGTGGTGAGGCGCTGGAACAGGTTGCCCAGAGGGGTTGTGGATGCCCCATCCCTGGAGGTGTTCAAAGCCAGGTTGAATGGGCCCTGGGCAATCTGATCTAGTACTTGATCTAGCAGCTGGCAAACCTGCCTGTGGCAGGAGGATTGGAACATTATAATCCTTGAGGTCCCTTCCAACCCAAGGCATTCTATGGTGGGATGATATGGGGTCTGGCTTCATCCTGGGACTGGAGGGAGTAATGTTATAAGTTGGCCTGCCTGCCTCCCAGTGTGAATCTCTGGACACAGTTGTGTGGATAACTTTGTAAACATAACTGCTGAACTTAAAGTTGGTGGAGGCATGGTTTGCTTGGCCATTGGCTCTTTTTATTCTATGTTGTGTTGGCCTCTAGTTTGTTTTCACTTGAGGCTCAGTGAGCAGTTGAGATGTCACTTATCCTCCCACTCTAACTAAATGCCTGTGGAGGGCCACAGAATGCTTTCAGCTTTCTTTTTCCTCCTTACCGAGAAAGAATTTGTGCTGAGAACATTGTGCTGCATATGTTTAATTATTAACTAAAAAGTTCAAGATAAGCTCAATAGCAGTGAAGACCAGGTAGTTATCGGAAAATAATTTCTTGAGATTAAAATTCTTTAGCTGCATACTGTGAGGTGTTCTTAAAAGGACAAGAGTATAAGAAAACTATAGAAAATATCCATTTCCAAAGTATCTGGAAAAGGAGCAAAGTCTTCAAACAGGTAAGGATAAACTTACTAATGTTTGAAAGTGAAGATATCTCTGTACTTTCACCAAGTAATCCAATCTGCTAAACCTGCATAATCTGTTAAGTATTAAGCTTGTGAATATTTACAAATCCAACATATTATACTAAAGTTCTTTCTGTTTTGACATCTTTTTAAGACAATTTTGTTGAAATCATTGAGAGCTCATAAAGTATTTTAGAATAAAAATTCTGAGTTTAAAATTTTTAAGAGAATCATTTTTACCTGCTTCTAAACATGGGCTTGAAGGCAGTGCTTGTGAGGTGAAGCATTCTGATGCTTCATCAGAATGCACCAATATCTTTGCGTGCTGGCTTACTGGACAAAAAAAGGACAATCCCAGTTGATAAGAGAATTCTATTAACCAGTTAAAATTTCAATGGAAAAGATCTCATTTGTTAGAAAACTCAGTTCTTCATTTCCTATAGCTTGGTTTCATTGTAAATGTGTGAGATTGGGCTTCTCTTCCTATTGGGTTCATTTTATGGAGCAGGCAGTGGAGTTACCTTCATAAAATTGCTCAGGTTGGAAAAGACCTTAAAAATCATGAAGTCCAACTGCAACCTAATCATACTACCCTACTTTAACAGCCCTCTGCTAAGTCATATTCCTGAGCACCACATTCACACGAATTTTAAACACATCCACGGATGGCACCTCCCTGGGGAGCCTATTCCAGTGCTTAACAACCCTTTCTGTAAGGAAGTTTTTCCTGATATCCAACCTAAACCTCCCCTAGCACAACTTGAGGCCATTTCCCCTCATCCTGTCACCTGTGTCCAGTGAGAAGAAATCAGCCCTGCTCTCGCTGCAATCACCTTCCATGTAACAGAAGATCAAGGTCTCCCCTCAGCCTCCCCTTCCCCAGACTAAACAGCCCCAGTTCCTTCAGTCTCTCCTCGTTGGGCACATTCTCTGAGCCCCTCACAAACCTTATTGTCCTTTGGACCTGTTCCAGCACCTCAGTGTCCCTTCTGTACTGAGGTGCCCAAAACTGAACACAGTACTCTAGATGGGGCCTCACTAGTGCCGAGTACAGGGGCAGGATTACTTCCTTTGTGCTGCTCATTACACCATTCCTGATAGAAGCCAGGATGTCATTGGTCTCATATAATGACACTGCACGTTATGTGTGGTAAAATGTAGAATAGCTTCAACACAAAAGTTACTTGAACTGTGGGTTTCAGAGAGGAAGAAGATAATGGAGTAAGAACTACAAGAACTACAGTTCAGAGACATGGCTGGAAAAGGGGAATAAAATATTTCTGTCAGTGTCAAAAAAAGGGAAAAACAACACATACCCCAATGAAAACTTGATTAAAAGTTTTCAAAAAAAATACTGATATATGATGAAAGGTTTTTTCAGAAGAGCATGCTGGATGTCTGCCATACAAAGTGTGTATCTCCCACAACTAGTGTGAATGAAAAGCAAAACAAGGAAACTGGAATATCTGCAGTGAAAATAGGAGTTTTACCGAGCTCAGGGTGGTGAACTGTGATAGTCAGCTTCCCTCTTTACCAGTCACCTGGCTTCTGCCACTGAGAAGGGTGTAAGAGCAGAGGATGTGGGGAGAGAACTGAAGGCACAGTAGTAGCAAGAAGCTGGAACGCTTATGACCTTAGGAGAGGACTATTGGTAGCCTGTCAGTATTTCAAGTCAACCACATCAGATACAAGTTTTTGACATCCTTATGTTTCAGAAAATTCTTTTTATTTTATTCCAAATACCTGTCTGTTTGCTAGGGTAGTGTCAAGCACTGATGTGAGTAATACTGTTGTGCAGGCTGAAGTAATTCAACCTCTTAAAATGCACAGAAGGATGCTGCATAAGGAAACGAATGATCTCATATGGTGGATTGGGGATGTAAAGTAACCAACTAAATTCAGTGGAGAAACTATCCTAGAAAAAGACTGCTGCATCATTAACAATAGTAATGCACTGGAACATATTGATCAGGAAAGCTATAAATTCGGTGTCAGAGTACTGCTACTACAAGGTTGCTAATAATGCCTGCCTGCATTTTACCCTCAAAGTTGTCCTCCGAACAAAGTGTTTAGTTTAAATGAAAAAAAAATCACAGTGTTTAAACTTCCTTTTCTCTGACACATGGCAGAGTGAGTGCACATACAGATATATGAAATAACACAAATATTCCCATAGGACATGGCAAGCATCATTATTATGACCAGTCATGTGTAAAAGTGATCGGAAATTTCAGAAATACCATATGTGGCACTTTCTGCTTTCAGAAGCAATCCAAGCGCAGAGAATTAGAAACACTCTAGCTTCTCCTAGAACCTACTGTCTGTGCTTCCAGGTGATTAACACATATTAGAATGGACTGAAAGCAGCCAAAGAAGGTGGCCGGCATACACCTTTTTCCTTCATCCCGTATCATAAAGGAACTGGTCTTTGCAGTATGGCGCATACCGACCTCTTCTCTACTATTCTATACCATTTTAAAGGGAGAGAGAATAAATGCAAAGGATTTAGGAAGAGATGGCATTTCTATAATGTCCTGTGGGTGCATTATCTCACACGTTCAGAGGCTTTTTTCTTTGTATCTCACTCTGATTTGTACATTTCTTTGTGCAATTTTTAAAAAGTTGGACAGTTTTCCCTGAAGAAATACATCTGCCTTCCAGCAGTTTCAAATTGCTCATGCTATGTTTGATATCCTTATATATCTGCAACCCCATCAGAATCTTGCTGAGTTTTTGACTGCTGTGCTTCCTGTGGTAATTACTTATTTTTTCTGCAGTTTTAACAACACATCATGAGAAAAACTGTTTCCTTCTATTTTTAATCTGCTATCTCTTAATTGCACTGAGCAGTCCCTCTTGAGCTTTTGAAATTTGAAAAATATAAGCTCTTTATATTTTCCTTGTAGTTTTTCCTTCCTTCTACTTTCCTTGTGTTAATCCTGTTGTTCCAGGCCTGCACATACGAATTTTCCCCCGAGCAGAGGACTGCCTTTGAGGAGAAGTCCCTCCTTAAACTTCAGGAGAGCCATGATGAAAGTGAAAATCATAGAATCATAGCAGTTGGAAAAGACCTCTAAGATCACCTAGTCCAGTCATCAACCTATCACCACCATGCCCACTAACCATGTCCCTCAGGGTCACACCTACCCTTCTATTGAGTATCTCTGGGTATTCTAGGGAGCAGAAGTGCCTGACCTCCTTGGCCAGGACCATGATTGAGATGGAAAATGCAAGGAGTGGGCTAGGAGAAATACAACCTGGTACTGTAGTGACAGATCAGAGACAGGAGGTGATAAGTAAGCCTGGAGAGAGAACTTGTGGGTATTTTTCCCTGTGGTTATTAACATCTACTTAAGGTGCTCCATAAAATGGTAATATTTTCTGCCCAAACATCACGGACCAATTAGTTTTACAGAATTTGCAAAGGAAGTGGAAGCACTCTGTGAACAAAATGATGGATCTCTGGACAAAAAAAAAGAAGACTAGAGAACATTTTTTGAAAAGTAGAAACTAGAAAGCTGTTAGCACTGTCTTTCTGTTAAATGTGAAAAGCATGCTAATTATGGCCTGAATTTGGTTTTAGAAACCTCTTATCAGTAGGTTTCCTAAATAATGTATAATGAACGTTTAATGTTACAGTATAGACTCAGAGGAGGCCTTGTAGAGGATTTTAGAGATACAGCTTGGAAATCTGCACCACTCTATTTGATGCTGTTCAGTATTAAGAACCAAACATAAATTAGGGTATGAGTCAAACTTGATTACACATGTAGATATAGAATTATAATTCCCAGAAATTTAAATCCTCAAATCAAGTAATTTTTTAATTTTCACTCATTCCTCTTAATAAATCTATTCAATCAATTGATTCAGACTAACCAATTAAGTCACGAAAGCATTTGGAAAGCTCTGTAAACACCAACAAGGGAAGTGTAGCTTTATGGAAAGCGTATGCTCAAACAGAAGGCATTTCACATCAGCACCAACGAGACATCGGTGTGTTGTTAACCCCCTCTGGGCTGGAACATGGACACAAGGCACACTGCAGTGCCAACTCAAGTTACAGCAAATAAGTTTATGGATTTTGATACTGGATAAACATAGTCCTGTGAAAGGCAAAAAAAAATATGCAGCTGTGCTTTCTGCCTTCATAAAGGAATCTGAGAATAGGCTTCAAGACTGTAAAAAAAAAAACATCAATTTTTTGGCATATTTGCCATTCCATTTTCAGTTGATATAAATACATTGCCTGCAAATTTTTAAATGCAATATATAGAGCTGCAATCCAAAATCGGATTATGCCTCTTTACCATACTTGTTTAAGCCTTCTCTTACCAGAGAGAAATATCCCTCACTGCACAGCCATGCTTTATCTATGTCACAGCTGTTGGCAGTACATACAATTATGAACAACTGTTTTCAAGGGTGAAGCACAGGAAGAGTTTTTTCATCAAACAGTTCTGAGGAACACCTTGAGAGTTCACTGAGAATGGCAAGCATTGCCATCAAACCTACCTGGTGCATTATTTCATAAAAGCAAGGTCACATCTCCTACTTGTTTTATGGTTTTATTGCTTTCTTTTCCATATGTTTTAATTAAAAAAAAAAAAAATCAAAATAAATTTTGTTATTTATACACATTAACTATATTATATATTTTATGAGTGCTGCTCCAAAAGCAATACTTTTTGTTTTATGATGTTGGCCCATTACATCAGTGATGGATATTGGTAGTGTGGCAATAGAGGCTGCACCTTATCACTGGAATAATCCTATTACGTGTTGTTGCTGTGTGACAGATGAGAGCAGAGGGACAGTGTGACAGAATGGCGTTTGACATGAAAGTACAGGTGAAGCACAGATGTGCCACTAAATTCCTCCATATGAAAAAATTGCACCCATTGACATTCATTGATGCGTGCTAAACAATTGTGGAGATGAAACAGCAGATGTGAGAACAGTGAGGCTGCGGGTGGTGGGTTTCAGCAGTGGAAACAGCAACAGTGGGTCACCTCCACTGGTGCAGACTGTTGTAAGTGTGGAATGTAGGCTCTTGTTCATCCCTGGCAAAAATGCATAGCTACTGCTTGTGACTGTGTTGAAAAAGAATGAAAGAATGTTTCGTAGCTGAGAATTTCCTCTATAAATAATATTATTGTACTCTTTGTATTGGCTGTAGTTCCCATGGAAATATTTAGGAGGCATTACTTTCAAAGCAACAGTCACAGAAGTGGCCCTAGACAATTCATCTTCACTCAGCATGGTCAAGGCAAGCCAAAAGGCTGGACACCCATGAGATAGCAGAAGGGCTCTGCAGTGATCCTGAGTTTCGCTGCTGCCCTGGAGCCTGAGCCAGAAGGAAAGCAGCCAGCTCTAACTGGATGAACACATACATCCTAACTGGATGAATACATCCTCTTGTTGTTTTTCTTTCTTTCATTTTTTTATTGTTTTAATCATTTTTCTTATAGCATGATCTTCTCTTCCTTCAGTATTCTTTTTCCTCCAAGGAAATTTATATTTAATGTTGGCATCTGTTCCCAGAATCTTTCTTTTTATCACAACATACTAGAATTTATTTAATTATTTAGTAACACCTTCCTTGTCATGTTTGCTGAGGATAATGACATGCAACCATACAGCTTGTATGCAGGTGGGTATGTCAACACATGTTTATAGACATTAAGTTCCTTTTACAAGATCTTTCCAGTCTCTCAGAAGTCCTTTATGCGCTAGTTGCTAACAAGGCAGGTACCTCATGCTTTTGTCTCCTGATTTCTGTTGCCTTGCACATGCCAAAAATATTTTCTGGCTAGGAAGGCTCATCTTCCCCTCACATGCCTAACTTGCCAGGTTTTAAATTGGCCCATATTCAAACATTATCTTTAGATACCTGGCAAAGAGGTACATATATGCCAATTACTGATGTCCACAGCTGGGTAGGTGCCTTACTGTGCTAGGTTACTGAACATAATGAGTAAATTAAGAAAATAAACCCCACCATCTTACAAAAGTGATTTGTGCTAATGGCAGTTAAGACACAAAATAAAATACATTATTATGATGGTATGCAAGAATAAAAATTCTCTGTAGCTGCAGGAGCAGCAGAATTAATTACAAGACTCATCTCAAGATTACCTGCCCAGGGCACACAATGTCCATGCGAATCCATGCTCTGGTTTGCTCTTACATCTGCTTCCACAAATTTCTTTTAAAGTTTACTGATGAGTATTTCAATTTTTCATCCCAACGAGTATGCTCCTGGCTTTGGTTGAGTTCTTTTTTAGCACTGTCCAGCCAGCTTGGTGTGACTTTGAGAGTTACAAAGAAAATTACATTTTCTTTCTTTCTACATACTTTCTTTCTACACAGCTATGCAAATGGAATTTAATTAATAAATATAAAGCCTGATTATATGATTGTAGAGGTTAATAACTGTCCATTTTTTTGTAATTGATTTTTTTCAAGGATATGACGATGAGAAACAAATATATTTTTACTCATTTAATCATCCTTTTTTTTTTAAAAAAAAAAAAACAAAAAACCTCTTTATTTTACATTACAATAATACACTAATTAAAAGTTGGTCTGCTCAGCCCACTAATTACTTAAGTATGTGTTAGTCCTGAAGTGACTTGAAGATTGAGTAGAGAAACAATCATTTGCTATTATTGTGGCTTCCTTGCATTTCCCTCAAGGTAAGCGTTAGAAACATAGAACCTTAGGATGGTTTGGTTTGGAAAGGACCTTAAAGCCCACCCACTCCCAACGCCATGCCATGGGCAGGGCTGCCCCAGGCCCAATCCAACCTGTCTTTGAGTGCCTCCAGGGATGGGGCACCACAGCTCCTCTGTGCAGCTGTGCCAGGGCCTCTCTGCCCTCTGAGTGAAGAACTGCCTCCAAACATCTAACCTAGATCTCCTCTTCTAGTTTAAAACCATTCCTCCTAGTCCTGTCACTCTCTACCTGTGTAAAAACTCATTTTCCCTCCTGCTTATAAACTTTAAGTAGGCTGCAATGAGGTCTCCCTTGAGCATTCTCCAGGCTGAACAAGCCCAAAGCCCAGCTCCTTCAGCCTTTCTTCATATGAGAGGAGTTTCAGCCCTCCAGTCACCATAATAATAAGTAACAACAGTTAAAAAAGACTCAGTCTTTTTTTCTGCATTTTTTTTCCTTATTGCAATGTTTCTTTTGGATAACATTTTTTTAATTTTTTCAAGAGCAGATTTCTTACCCATTTCCATACATTTTTTAAAAAATGCATTGTACCATGCTGGAACAACAGTTTTGAATGGAATATGCCTTTTGGGTAGTTATTTTAAGGACTCATTAATTTGGGAGAAATATCACAGCCAATGATAGGAGTTGGATATTAAGGGTGTGGCAGAAAGGGAAGCCAGTTTTATTAAGCTTGTAAGGTAAGAAACTGTATTACTGATCAGTAAGTGCTATTTGCAGGCACCTTCCTTCCCACCTGTTCTTTTCTACCCAGTTGTTGAGCATTAAAAAACTGGTTTCAGTTATCTCAATTAAGCTAGAAAATTAACTCTCTGATACTTCATTGTTCTCAAAACTTAAACAAATTTTAACATACAGCAAGTCTGTGCTGGGCCTGTTGGCTTGTTTGTACTGCATTACTGGGAAAAATAGATTCACACACTTTGATTTATCTTCCTTGTTCTTGGCACAAAGTTTAGCCTCCACTTCTCATTAAATATATATATATATGTCTATATATATGATGGAGGCTATTTGCTACAGATTGTTCTTCCATGTTTATTTTTAGTGCACATATTTGGTGGATAAAATGCAAAAAAAAAAAAAAAAAAAGTTAATCAGTATTCTGAGGAGTTGAGAGTCATTAAGAATATTATGTCTAACATAACTGAGATTGCCACCAAGTACTGATTTCTCACCAGACTGTCTTTCAGAGAACTATGGAGAAAGTCAGACTGGTGTAAGCTCAGGTTGTTTCTCAATTAGTACCGTTGATGGCAGCACACAAAGGATCCAAATCTGTGCTTCTGATCAGAGACTAACTTTGCCAGAGTGTGAGTGGGCAGGTGCTGCCACTTTAACCTGACCCAGATTGAAACCACCTGGATTCTAGCTGGAGATGGAGCCAAATGTGGAAAGAAAGAAATACAAGCTAAAAAGAGAGCCCTTTCCAGCAAAACACTTTATGGAAGCTGCTCCTAAGGGCTTACCAGAATTGTGCAACTTAGGGCGAAGACTTGCTTCTGTAGTTGAAAACAAGAACTTGATCCATCTCTGGGCAAAAAGGTAATGAATGAATAGGACAATCCTTCTTGTTTAACTGCCTGCCTCCTCCAGTCACACGTAAATCCTGCTTAAATAATCGCAGGTGTTCAATATAGCAGTATTGTAAAGAGAGCAGATGGCAGGTAGTTCTGACTGGGGATGTGGCTAGCTGTGCTGCGGTGAAGCTACCTACAACCCCTTAAGCTGCTATCTTCTCTGGCTGTCTGTTTTGCCTCCCAGCTAGAGATGATTGCCCTTCTTACAGAGCTGGCAAGATAACGGGTGAATATTTGGAGACTCTGATGGAAAGCCTCATATTTTACTCTAAATGCAACCCCTCTAAGCAAAAATCACGCATCATAATCAAGCAGTTGAGACATGTACATGTTTTACTGCCACCTCTGAAAAAGAGACCATAAACCATCACAGAAGGTACTGAATGTTACTTTCTCATTGCTTCAGGTCTGAACCTGCCCAAGACTAGAGATCTGTGGCTGTGAAGGATTCAGCTGTCCAGAGCCACGAGTCTGTTATGTGTGAAGTAATTTGTCTTTTTTGGAGAAAGTTTAAATCCATGCACTTCGTAACTTTAATTTTTGTGTATGCGTTAAGCATAAATCCTTAATAATAAGTTGGCAATCCTTAATAAGCAAGTTGGCATTGGTCTTCTCTAGAAGACCAATGTTCTTGTTGGCATAGGGCTGAGGTGGAGTCAGACACCTTTGCAACAAAGTTGTCAGGGAAGAAGGGCAAAGAACACCAGTGTGGTCCCTTGCCATGGTACTTGCTGTAATTTCAGGTAGGTGAGACTCCAACGTTGTTCTTGTCCTACAAGGAATGACTGGTGACTTAAACTTAAAGGCTCTTCCAGCATTATTGAAAGCAGTGCATGGTGGTGTGTAGTTCTTATGACAATGCATTAATCACAGGTGGTGACAAAATGCCTTTTGGACCAAGCATCATTCAAGCCCAGGTTAGAAGGGGCCCTGTACAGCCTGGCAACTCTGCCAATGTGAGGGAGATGGAACTGGGTAGTCTTTAAGGTTCTTTCCAACCCAAGCTGTTCTGTGTTTCACTGTGATCTTTGATATCTTTATATGATCAGAACAAATCATAGAATCATAGTATCACCAAGGTTGGAAAAGACCTAAAAGATCACCCAGTCCAACCGTTCACCTATTCCCAATAGCTCCCACTAAACCATGTCCCTCAATACAACATCCAGCCTTTCCTTGAACACCCCCAGGGTCGGTGACTCCACCACCTCCCTGGGCAGTCCGTTCCAGTGCCTGACCACCCTTTCTGAAAAGTAATACTTCCTCATGTCCAGCCTGAATCTCCCCTGCCGTAGCTTGAAGCCATTCCCCCTGGTCCTATCACTGATGACACGAGAGAAGAGGCCGACCCCCAGCTCACTACAACCTTCCTTCAGGAAGTTATAGAGAGCAATGAGGTCTCCCCTGAGCCTCCTCTTCTCCAGGCTGAATATTCCCAGCTCCTTCAGCCTCTCCTCATATGGCCTGTGTTCCAGACCCCTCACCAGCTTTGTTGCCCTCCTTTGAACACGTTCCAGGGCCTCAATACCTTTCTTGCAGTGAGGGGCCCAAAACTGGACACAGTACTCGAGGTGCGGCTTCACTAGTGCTGAATATAGGGGAACTATACTGCCTACATAAGAACAAACTGCCTACATAAGAGCAAGCACAGCATTATATTCCCTTTGTGTCTCAAGCCATTTTGATCCTCATCTTGTTCCATCTTCAGTGGACTATTTAGTTCATAAACTTGTTGCTATAACAAGCTTTTCTGACCTGAGGTCTTACTAGGCTCACAGTGCTTTAGGAAGTTCTTTCTGTTACCACTGTATAGTTGGATAAGTGCCCCAGCAGTGCCTGCATCCCTAGGTTAAACACATCCCAGCTCATGGCACAAGCTATTCCTATCTTTGTACTGGAAGAACATGTACGCTGTGATTGCAGCCTGTGACTCTTCACAGCCTGTCAGCTTTCCTATTGACACTTCTTCAGTTTGTGACATCCTCTCTCTTTTCTTTAGGCTTGCTTCCATAAGACTAAAATGCTTAGATTGCCTTGAGCCAGAAAGTGTATATTAAATCCTCTGATGCTATGCATTTGAGTCTGTGTCCACATTCAGTGTTCACTTCGTTACCAGTTCCTTTTTATCCATCTTTGGTTTACCTTCACACGTTCACACAATAATACAGAACTGAATAGGGAAAAGCAAGTCACGTAAAATATTCATGAAAGATAAGACCCTTTCCCAGTTTGTCAGTTCTGTCTGAGATTTATCTCCTGGCTAATCTGTTGCAAAGTCTACTTATGTTCTGCTGGAGATTTAGTTTTTATCCTCGTACAATGCAAGTAATCCATCTATTTGTGTCTGAAAGCTTTATTTAATTTACTCTCTTCCAAAGGAAGTTGATCCACTGTTTTTGTTGTTGTTGTTGTTTTTTTTTCCCCAAAAAAATTTAGTTGCACATTTCTGCTAAAATATTCACTCGTTTCATCTTTGTGACTCATGCAAGCTTCGACCTTGTTTATGGAATATATAAGGACATATGGTAGATATGAGTGATAATTTTCATTACCAGTATTATGGAAGAGGGGCCACTATCTGGCCAAAAAAGCTAAATAATCACAGGGTTCTGCTACTGTTTCCTTCTGGTGAAGCAATAGGAAAGCAGGAAAAAGGGCCTGCAGCCTCCAGGTATCATCTTCAATCTATAGATCTGCTGTAAATCAAGCACTCCATTTGACACCAAATGGAGAAAACAAGAAAAAGCTTAATGATAATATATAATTCCTTCAAGTTATTTATTTTCTCAGTATCTGAGACATTGGTGATACCTGTGTCAATTTGAAGTCATTCACATCATAGCTCAGAACAGGTTTGTTCAAATAATATTAGACTTGGTCATCTACAGCACAAATACATTGTGCCCAAACGTAGTCACACCAGGGGGATAACATGAAATGTACCGTGCCTTTAATCACAAGTGAAAAGGGCAAAACAAAGCTGTGAGTAACCTAATTATAGCTGGACTGAAGGGGTAAGAAAACTGCCTTTCAATTTTTAAGCTGCATTATGTAGCAATGGAAGAGATGAAAAATATCGGGAAGTGGGTACAAGCTGTTTAGCTGCCACAGCTTTGATGCATGCCCAGTTCTCACAGACTGGCACATGGGACTGCAAAGTGACTGATAACACATTGTCTGTATCCTCTTCTGTACAGAGCTGGAGCCTCCTGTTCAAACATGTTATCTTTCCCTGTCGTTTGCAAACCAAAGAGTTCAGCAAAGATGTTAAAATGGTGTTGAGTTGGTACTGTCATTACATGGCCAAGTGTCAGTATATGTCATCAGGGTGACAAATTTCTATGTGAAAAAACATGTTGGAGCAGCCCATATCCTGTTAGCTCTTCTGAGTAACATGATCTGTTTGTTGCTCATCGACAGATCTTGGCCTTTACACCTTTCAGGCTCATCTCACACGTGGATATCTTGAATTTTTAATCAGTTTTGCAGTGCAGGGAAGTTCTTTTTTCTCCACGTTTCAGCAGTAAGAGAAGCTCTCTTTGAACAGGGCAGAGCAACACAAAGGTCTGGAACAAATGTGCAGGGCCGCAGCATTCACCTGCTGTGCTGGACCGACACGGCAAGGATGCTGCAGGGGCGGCCCCTGCTCGCAGAGCCCGGCGCTGCCCCGTGTCAGAGCAGAGCAGCTCCGGCTGCTCCTCGCGGGACCTATCATTGCCACGGCTGTGCCTTGAGCGATGTTTGTGTGTGCCTCGGAGAGAAAGGAGCTAAGGAAAGGAAACGCGGTGGATGTGGCTTGAAGGGGGCACAGCCCGCCGATACCCCCGCAGGAGCTGCTCGGGGCCGGAGCTGCAGCCCGTGGGAAGCACAGGCAGAGCAGTTCGGGACAGGGATTAGTAGGAGGGAGCCCCGTGGAGATGGGGCACAGAGAGGCCAGGGAGGAGCGGCAGAGACTGAGCATTATGGACTGATCGCTCCCTGGCGTCCCTGTTCCCCTGCACTGCGCTGTTGAGGGAAAGTGGAAGAAAGTGGGTGGGGAGGAAGGAGTTCTTCGTTTGCTTTTAGTTCTCATTGCTCCAGTCTGTTAGCAGTAGGCAGTAAATTACATTAGTCTCCCTATGCTGTTTTGCCCATGACAGCAAATAACCGGTGGTCTCCCCATCCTTATCTCAACCATTGCGTTTTCTCCCTCTTCTTTTGAGGAAATGAGAGAGCAGTGCGGTGGAGCTCAGCTATCAGTATGAAATGCTCTTGGTTTTGCCCGTTAAAGAAAAATTCTGTATTTGTGTATTACCGAGAGTTGATAAGGAGAATTAGGAAAAGTAGTATTAACCAGAAGAGTTATTAAACTTACAGAGAGAAACTTGGGAAATACCTTTTAGAAGGTCATTTATTTTCCTTTTTTCACCTTCTCCGCTGTATCTCTCACATTGTATGTCCTATTTCTTCCTGAGGAATTAAATAAATATATTTTTCTTAGAAAATTTAAGTATTCTGTGGTCACAGGAACTTTTAAGGCAAATAACAGTTACAGCAGAAAGGTAAAAACACATCAGATTACTCTGAGGTGTTGGATCAGCAAAGTGGCTGGGAGCAGTGTTAATGGTAGGTTCACTTTTTTAATGTCCTTTGGAATTTATTTACTTTTACAAGCCATTTAGATGACGCATCAAAACTAATGTGAGTTATCTTTGTGCTTAGTGGACACAGCTTGATTCTGCTTCCCTTAGATTTGTACAATGTATTTTGAATTTTCAGTCTTTTCACCTGAACACAGGAGAAAGGAAAACAATAATAGAGAATATCTCCAAAGCACTTTTATTTTGGTGAGTTTCACATTTGTCCAGGCCATAACCCTACTCACTCAGGAGACGGTTTGCAGTGGAAAATACAGAGCCAGCTGCAAGTGACAGTGAGATTTCTCGATGCTTGCGAGGTGATGTGCTGATCCTACAGCAGGCACAAGCCGAGAACTGAAAGTGCAGGACTGATCACAGAGAATGTCAGGCTCAAGCACGATGAATCCTTCAAGCCCATCCACAGATTTTAGGTTATGCTTTTTATTCTGATCAGGCCCTTTCAGAATGGTCAGTGGTTGTAATTGGGCTTGTATCACTACAATTGCAAACACAGCCACAAGTGTTTTGAAATACTACACAGTCAAGAAATAACATTTTCTTCCTTTGCAAAAAACTTGGCTGTAATGTTGGTGTGGGAGCAGTGGCAGTCCTGGAGCTCCTGCAGCCGTACCTGGCTATAAGCTGTTTAAGGCTGTGAGTTGCTGGTAATGCCTTTTTAAAACAATCAGGCAGCTATCTGGAGTCATCTAAAAAAAGAGAGCTCCTCGTAAAACTTCCCTTTGAGAACAGAGAAAAACTTGAAAATATAGCTATAGCTTTTGAGTAGACAGAAGAGAGAAACTGGAAGAAGTTAGATGGGGCATATCAGAGGATTATTGTGACACTGTTAATCGGATATGTTTACCAGTTCAGTGTTGCAGAGAGTTGAGTGGTATTTCAAGCCCACCTGTGCTTTCCTCTCTAAAAGAGCTTTTCATAGGGGGACTCAGTGCACTGCTTCCACAGCAGCAGCCACAGGAGAGGTACCATGTAGTGCATGAGGCAGATGAGGAGCGTGTGTGGTCAGACACTTGCAGAGGGAAACACAGACGAGTTCACTCAGCAGTTACAGTAGGTAATGGCTGCTTCTCCCTGAGATCCTCTGCTCTTTGGGCAGCTTTTCTCTCTGTATTTTGGAGGAGGTGTGAGAGGAGGGGAGGGATGCTGCTGCTGAATGTTGAATGCAAAGCACTTGGCTGTGATAGGCTGAAGGGACGAGGGATACTCTGCCTATATATACTGGCAGCTGCATCCTCTGTGCTCTACAGCTGTCACAGAGGAGCAAAGAGAGGCAGTGAGAGACAGAGGGGAACGAGAAGACCTCATCAGCTCCCTGTAAGTATTATTATTTGTCCTTCAAGCTTTATGGTTATTCAGTTCAAGTAAGTATGTTTGGATTAGTGTAAGAATTCGTTACTTGGAGCTGAAGCTCAGTTAATAAACAGCCAGACTATGTTATGTTAGGAATAAGCTGGGATGTCCAGAAAAGTGCTCCCTTTTAATCTAAGTTTGCAGAATGTAGTGTGCACCTCTTTATTTACGTGTTCTCACATGCTTTATGTTATCTACAAAATTTCGTGTATATTTATGCAGAATCCTGTACAACCAAAAGTTTACAGCTTATTTTTCCAAGTGCACCAGTTCTGAATAACCATGCAGACCATGAGAAATTCTCTGCCAAATAGTTTGCATAATAACATTTTCAAGATACATCCAGCACATGACTTACTAGGGTGAGGTTTTCCTCAGAAGTAATCCTTCCCTGTAATAAAAACTCAAAAGGGAAAATTAACAAGTGGCAGACTGTGCCAGTGAGAGCGCTGAGTAAAAACAGCAACTTCTGATTGGGAAATGAAATTGCTAAGTGAATGTAGGGCCTGTAACATATATACCTATCTCTGGCCTTATGCAAGGGCAGGACTACAGAGCATACTCAGATCCTTTCTACTCTGAGTTAAGAATTATCCTGAAGTCCTTATTCAAGCAATACTCTTACTGCCAGTAGTAGAAATTTAGCTTAACAGAAGCAAAAGCCAGAAAAACTTTCTACTTGTTGGGTTCAACAGCACAAAGTCCTCAGGGCTTCAGCAGTGTCAGTGTAGCATCCCAAGCCTTTCAGTTACACTGCGTTCTGAACAAACAGTTGGCAGAATAGAATGGGCTTGTCTCTTTTATTGGAAAGATAGATAGTTATTACTTTTTTGAGCTAATGCAGCCACCAGTTTAAGGTGCTATTGGTGTCTGTGCATTCCTCCTTTCCTCATTTAACATTAGGGGCTGCTAAAACATTTTGTTGATACTAGCTTTTTTTTTTATTTGCTTTGATCAACTGGAGAACAGGTGTTCATAAAATTATATTGGATGTACATCCACCTGCATTTACTCTTTTCCTTTTCGTTTTCCTTGTTTTCCCCCCCGCCCAACCCCACTTTTATTTTTCTCTTCTTTCTTTTCTCTCATTTCTTTTCTTCAATTTGTTTCCCATTTAATAATTTCTTAGGAGTACTTAAAGATCATTTACATTTAGTTAAAAACAAATTCTGAAATTACAAATAATGCTTTGTTAACAGAAATCATTAATAATCAAAATAATCTACGTAATATTGTGTCTACAAGTGTATGTAGTGCTCTTGTGTGTATAGTGTTCATTTGTATGGTTCAGTTTCAGATAAAGTAGAAAATGTTTTGTAAATGAACATCATGTTGAATATATCTGAAGGTGAAAACCTGTTTGTGGTAACTTCAGTGACATAAAATATTACCAAGTCTAATTTCAGAGTAGAAGGTAGGAGTACTTAAACAAAGCAGAAAAGGTTATGTCATCTCAAGATCGTGTAGTATATACTTGTGCTGTGACATATCCCAGCAAAACTAGAGAACAAAGGGCTTACATATGAATAAAAATAAAGATAAATTTGTGTAATTTAAGTTAATGTGATTGTTCTTGATTTTGAAGTAATAGGAAAACTCAGTCTATCTTCTGCAGTGAAGTAGGACTTAATCCAAAGATGTACAGTGGTGACAGCAGCTGTGGTTTCTTGCTGGTTAGAAAAGCACTCAGACATATGTTTGATAAAATTGTATTTTATCAGCCAGAACAAGGCTTTTAGTGAACTTCAACACGGTGGCCTTCCAAACTAGTAAGGGTTGATGGTTAGGCTAGGTGCCTCCTGGAAAGCTGTGCTCACTTCACTTGAAGTTGATTTGGGCAATGTTGGAAGTGCTGAAATTAATCATGGGAGGTGTGGGATGGAGCTTTTGTTAGTCTGCATGCCCTTGGGAAAAACAGACCCTACTGAACAGTTCAGAGAGATTCAGTTTCTGTGAGGCTTCTGTTTCATTTTGGAAACTCAACCTGCATTATTTTGCAGTTGAAGTCCCTTCAATTTATGTAAATCTTTCCAAGCACACACAGATTTTAACGCTCAGCCCATTGGAAAATATGGGTTCTCAAACGGTTCATACCCTAAGGGCTGAGTTGTCTAAAGTATTTTGCTTCTTAGAAGATCATATTCTGTATTTCTGGAACATCCTGCACACAGGGAAGTTCTCTGGGCATTGTGTTGTTGCATTATACGTGTTGCATGTGAGAGGTAGGAGGAAGAAATGTTCTGTACTGGTAGAGAGATTAAGTAATTTCTGTCTTTACAGTGCTAACCAGTCAGCATTACAGTTGCCAGATATTCAGTCTACTGGATGTGGCCTCTGTAGCAAGTAGTACTACTAGGCAGATGGAACAAGATCTATTAGAGGAGAATAAAAATAGGGACGAGAGTGTAAGTGGTCTTGTCACTCATAGAAGTACAGATGTAAAATAGGCAGTAAAAAGGAAAATTTTAGATGACCTCTGTATTCCTGCACGTACTGTGCATTCACAGTTCCCCTATCATGTGAGATAGATAAGAGATGTATTGCAGTGGGTAGGGAATTTTCAGACCAGGTCTTTCAGGGAGGGGGAAAAAATAGCAAGGATAGGTAAGGTAAGTGTAGGTAGATGTTCATTTTCAGTGTCTCAATACTGGGGGAAGAAGAGTTAATGCTTTGCTTTAAGTTGAAACAGATCAATGTATTTCAATGGATTGATCTGAATTGAAAGTTGATTAGAAGTTAACTAGATACTAATATATACAAGTATATATCAACTTATATATTGTGTTGCAATTAACTCATGACTGATTTGGGATGGATGCTTCATTTTCCCTTTTTTGTGTGTGTGTGCATGCCTAATCTTCTGAGGTCGATTACTATCCCATGCAAAACAGTGAGTTTCCCTCGTAATTTAATTCTTTTTCCAGAAGTTTGAGAATGCTGTTGTAACAGTGTGTTTATAAGAGAAGCAGTGCAGCCATGACAATGTTAGGATGAGCCACTGGACCTTCCATTCTCAGGAATAACGATAGCAAAGAACAAATAAAAGCTCAGTGATTATCTAAAGCTTGTATTTGGTGCAAACAGCTGACAAATTTCATTCCAGTGGTGATAGGCCCAAGACACAAAATACATACGTGATGTTCAGATCCAAACTTTATTTGCTTAAGCTGATATCCAGAAAGAGCTTTGTCCAATCTGCTATTAATAAAAAGTGGCAATGAATTGCATCAGTGAACTATATAGGTATAAGATGATGCAAATAACTTATAATAAAAAGAGATCTCAGATCAAAAAAAGCTGGGCAGTAGGAAAAACAGTCACAAACTGTATAATGTAGTGTCTACGGTGTATTAATGTGGTAAATTACATTTATTTTTATCTGTTTGTGAGCTGTTCTGAGCTTATGCATGATGCTATTTAATCTATGCAATTTGATTTGTATTTCGGGAAAAGACAAAGTGATGCACAGACAGTTCTGTTTTAAATGGTCCATCTTTGAGTAATATCAAGTAAAGCTAGAGAGCTAATGAAAGGATAGTGATGCTTGTATCCGCTCTGACATTGCACTAGAATTCATTGGACACAGACGCTTACATGATGGTTAAAAAGAATAATGTAGTGATGATAAAGTAGCATTGAAAAGGGCTATTTCTATATCTGCGCTGCAGATCCCCACTTTCCTAAGTGGTTGGTGACCTATAGCAGCACCCTTCTTTCCTAAATAGAAGTAGCAGCTGCTTCACAGCAGTCCCTCTATTTGTGTCAGCAGAGGTGTTTAGAGGACGATGTTCATCAGTGATGTCTTTCTTTCGTGCTGGGACAGTGCTAAGTCAAATGTAGTAAAGCCCTGTAGGGCCTCTTTCCTCAGTTATGATGCCTTCAGTTATAAGTGCTCAGCAGAAATAACCAATACCTAAAGAAATTGCCTCTTAATTACATAATATTTGCATTTTGCTTAATGTAATTATTTCCTTACAGAGTGAAGGTCTTGAAGGTATGTGAACTAAGGTAGTAATTATTTATAGCAGCAGTGAGTATCCTTGTTTCTCTTGCCAGTTTTCTTTCTGGATCCCGAAGATCCACTCCGTGTGAGTTCATAAAGATGCTTAAGAGTTTTTTTTAGTCAGTGTTGTATTCACTGAGCTTCCAAAATGCACAGCCACATAAAGCACAAAAGCTGGGTGGGCTGGGATTACAAGAGCAGGCACCCTAGCAATACAAGCTTGTCTGCACAGCTTCAGCTCAGTCATCTCAGCCATACAACACCTTGGGTGTACTCGCCCAGTTTCTTCCTGGCTCAGAGCATACGTTTCCTGATGTCTTGGAAACAGGGATTGCCTCAGACAGAGCTTCTCTGCATCCTCCTGCAAAATGCAACACAGATAACTCTAAGTGAATTTGTACTGAAACCTCAATAAGAAATAAGGTTTTATTGTAAGCACGTGTGTGTATTTACAGTGACAGAGTAAGGCTGGTGAACGTTGAAGCAAGACAGGAGGCAAGAAGTAGATAGAATGACAGGGCAGCCAATATAACTGCAGTTACTATAGCTTGGTGTTATGGGTTATAATAGAGATGCGTTGCATGCTATTTCCTTTGGTCTCTCATTCAAAAGGCAAGAGGGAGCTGATTACAATGTGAGCAATGCCACATTCTTGTATTGGCCAGCTGCAATAGGGGTTACATTTGTGATTTCTGAATCTTCATCAGTGTGCCTCTGCCTGTGTTAATCTAATGTACTTCATAATGTAGACATCAAAGCTTTAGTAGCCTTGTTTACTCCTAAGCAATGTCCAGCAAAACTGGAGTGGAGCAGAATGCAATGTTGTATGGATATTGACACAATATGCAGAAATAAAAGAACACGTGGTCTAGGTTTTTCCAAAGGATTGTGAGAGTGATCTTATAAATCACCTGAATAAGAGGTCTGCATTGCGGACAACTACACTATATATCTTGCTAGTAAGAGAGAAGCAGGAATATATTTATTGATATATTTTAAATATAATGTAGTGATTTAACAGCAACTTATCAAGATTTGAGGTAGTTTGGTAATTTACTGTGTAGAGGTTAAGGTTAAACACACACATGTAAGAGACCCTCTTATTGAGTGGACACCTTTGCTTTCTAAACTCCTTGAACCATGAAGGTAATGAGCCCAAGTGCGGCAGAATCCACTGTTATTCCCAGACTTGGTCAGCAGTTTATGTCTAAGGGTTTATATGTGCACAATCAAAGAAATAGAAAAGCTAATGAAGCTTGAAATAAACTATTAATCACTTAGTGAGGATCTGTGTCAACAAGGCATTTTGACATCAAGGTGTAAAGGATCTCTGCAGCAAGTGTAACCTCCAGAGTCATCCCAGCTGAGGAGAGATCCTCTCATGCAGCCTGATGCCATGCAGGTGAGCAAGGTCAGGCCAAAGCAGGAAGTTGGAAGAAAGAAAGAAGTGTGGGGGGAAGCCCAGCATCACAGTCTGAAACCAGTGATTTTTTTTTTTTTCAAATGGGACCTTTCTTTCTTTTTAGGTTTTTGTTTTGTTTTATTTTTCTGCTAAGTCCTAGACTGTGATATCCATGGATGCTGCAGAGTTCCGCAAGAGAGGGAAGGAGATGGTGGACTACGTTGCAGATTACCTGGAGAAGATAGAAAAAAGACAGGTCTTCCCAGATGTGGAACCAGGATATCTGAGGACTCTCATTCCAGACTGTGCACCACAGGATCCTGAGAGCTTTGAGGATGTCTTTAAGGACATTGAGAAGATCATTATGCCAGGGGTAAGGAAAATAGATCTGTAGTGCAATATTCAATGCTGCATCTGGGATTTCAAAAACAAAAGAAAAGTGTGGATGAAAGTTGTGCAGATAAACTTTACAAGCAGAAGTACCCACATTGCTTAGCTTTTAAAAGGGAGGAATCTGCTATGTATCTGTAGTTAAACATGATCCAACACTTTACTAACACTTTCTGCTCTTTCTAGAAATAATAAAATGATTATTTTGCTTCATATGAGGCTTGCTTTTGGAGATAATCCCCTTTTCTATCTTGAATGGGTTAAGGCAGATCTTTCTACCATTCCATTTTATGTGCTACTTTTGCTGTTTGCAAAGCACAGTGAATATTTTCTAAAATGGAATTTTTATTAGTCTACTGTACATAAAATGTTCCTTCAAACTGATCTTTAAATATTGAAGTTCTCTTCTGAGACTTCTTTTTATTACAGATCTGACTAGAAAGGATTCTCTCCAATACTTGTCATGTTGACATATTCTCCTAAATGCTGACTTCTTCTAGTACACTTTAAGGCAGATGGTCATTGCCTAAATATTAGTCTTTGGATAGATTACTATTGAACAGACAATGTAAATCAAAGCATCTGGCATTTGTTCAGCTCTAAATCTTTCTTGTTTCTCCAGTCATGCTATACTGTTTTTATTTTAAATATATATATATTTGTCTTCTAATGACTTGAAACAGCTTGAAAAGGACTGGATGATTAATAGATGTTAATTAAAAAATATCCTTTGGATACTTTCAATAGTATTTTTACATTACTTTCCTGTGTGTAGATAGGTGATGCAATTGTAATATGACTAAACATGGAATCACTGTTCTGTAGATGCTTTTAGTCAGTGTACTTTAATATCAGTTCCTTTTCATTGACCAGTGTAAATATTTGATGCATTTTTTTATCATTTCCCTCGGTGCCAACCTGCTGTCTCGCTGACTAAAACTCCACTGAATTCAATGAAAATTGCTCCACTCTTCACAAAGGTCCGTGGATAAAGTCTTAAATCCAAAAGAATTAAGTTAGTGTAAATTCAATGAGAGAATTATGGTCAATGCATGCAAATACTTTGTTTCTTATAGCGCTGTTGTTTAAATATGAAATGTATTACAATACACTGCAGTTCATTTTAAAGACAGTTTATACCAAATGCTCATACTATCTGATGATAATAAAATGCTAAATATGAAAAAGCATTTAGTTTTGAAAGCCTTTTCTTTTTCACTGGAGGAAAATGTTAACCATTTGTTTTTCTTGAAGTAGAACAGAGAACACTTTGCTAATCAGAATAGTTCAGAATGCTCAGTGAAATAATAACAAATTAAAAAAAAAAGAGATGAATCATTTGAGACTAGAATGTGAGACATTGAATTCCAGTTATTTCATTTTGTCATGTTTCCTTTTACTTAACGTGGTTTTGCAAATAAATAGCAAATAACTATTGACTTAGTGAAAGTGCATTTTGAACAAAAAAAGTTTTATCCAGAACTTTCATCTGGTATGAAATGTTAGTATTTGTGACACAATGCGCGTGAGTATATAAATTCTAGTTCTAGTAGTAACTCTTATTGTGCCTGTGTTGTTTAAATTAAATACTGAAATCTCATGAAAACTGTGTCACAGGATAGCTTAGGATGGATAGCATCTCTGAAGATCATGTAGTCCACCTCCACCTCTATGCCAAAAGCAGAGTCAGTCAGAATGTGGCAAATTGAGTGTTGAACATCTCCAAAGATTGTCTTTGCTACCTCTCTTTCCTGTTCCAAAGTTTGGTCATCCTTACAGTAAAAGAAGTTCTTACATTTAAGTGGAATTTCCTGTATATCAATTTGTTGACATCTTGTCTTGAAACTGCATACCTCTGAAAAGAATGTGGCATCTTTATATGTGCTCCAGTGAGGCATTTATACACCTTCGTAAGATCCCTCACCTGGGCTTTTACAAGCTGAACAATCTTAGCTTCTCAGTTTCTTGTTATATGAGTGATACTCTAATCCATTAATTGACTTCCTGGCCCTTCATTGAACTCACTTCAGAATGTCCATGTATTTCTTGTATTGAAGAAGTCCAGAGTTGGATACAGACTGCTGATGTGGCCTCACCAGCGCTGAATAAAGGGGAAGGATCACCTCTCTTGACCTGCTGGTAACAGTTTTCCTGATGTAGCCAGGATGCTGTTAGCCTTTATTTGCCAAAAGAGCACATTAATAAGCCATGTTCCAATGTATTTTTCCCATCACCCCTAAATCCAGTTCTGCAGAGTTGCTTTCCAGATAGTTGATCCCTGGCTTGTGCTAGCTAGTTCAGGGTGGAACTGAGGGAACAGCCAGACTTTGATTTCTGCAGCAGGAAGCCAAGTGGAAGGAATCTGGGTACAAAAATATCAGACTTCTGTCTCAGACTTACTTTGTTCTTTGGAAATATCTGCCCTCTTTTTTTGGAGCTAAAAACACTCAAGTTTATCTGTGACTGCAAGTAGTGCCAAGACAATACTTTGCTGCAAACTGGATTCCTTAATCTGTGAGCTTTCTGCTGAAGCACCTATTGCTACTATGTGGTGAAGGAAGACTCTTGTTCAGTCTAAGCAAACCACAGAAAAAAAAGACATCCTTAGATGAGATCCGTGGAAAAAAAAGTCGTTGAAAAACAAGAGTATGATAATTATTGAACCGAAGACACTTGTGTATCATAGTTTATCAGTACAGGGCTAAATAAACAAGCATCAATGGTGTCACACCCTTTGCAGTGTTTGACTAAGTGTGTCTGCTGGCAAAAGAGATGAATTTTAGAGCTGATTCACATGAAAGGGAGGCAGGAGAGGAAGAATCACAGCTGCACTTGCCCTGGGGCTTCTGGCTTTTTCACTCTGTGAAAGTGGTGCAAATTGTATTTGCTGTGTTTCATCAAATGAATGGCTCACAGCAAGTAGGCAGTTTAACCTGATTAACCCAAGATGAATGTCAAAAGTCTTGCAGATCACGAAGGATTATAGCTGGGTAGATGAACGGTAGCAGCCCTGGTTCATTATGAACGTCAGTGAAAGTCTGTGCATGTGGGTCCTATCAGAGACTTCTGTTTATTGGGTATTTTTAATCTGTTTCGTGTTTTGCTGTTAATAACCATATCCCAACCCAGGTGTTTTTTTTTTCTTTTCTGATTAGTGCTCTAAATCTTCATTGCAGCAAAGAAATATCACTACTGTATAGAACAGAGACAGACAAAAACATCTACAGTGGCTTGCCCTTGAATTTGTGATTTGAGTAGATCAGGACCTAGTGACTGTAAGAGTGAAATCTTGAACGTACCATATGCATGGCTCTTTTAGGCAACAGAAAATGTAATGAGATGGTTTCATGTGAAAGGGCAGGGGCATCTGAAAGGTATGTATGGTATACTGCAGTATAGAAAGTGACACCTGATTCATTATACACATCTAAGACAGTTTACATCAGCAAGGTGTATGTTCCCAAGGGACAGATGCTTGTTGGCATGAAGGTTAGGCAAGGGAAAAAAAAAAAGGGTGTTTGCAGCCTGTGGAACAGTGGGAATGCATGCAGAACAAATCAGTAAGAAAGACACTGAGATCAGGCAAGAGACTGTGCGTGTTCCTCCTATTCTTCACTTGTAACAGAAGAACTCCAATATTAAGTAACAAAACAAAAAAAAACCTAACAGTTTAAGGCAAGGCTAGCTTCAGTAACTCAGCAGCCTCTAGGTTTCTTGCTGAGGAAAAAGCTCTTGTAAGCAGAAATTCAGCAGAACGCTTATAATTCACCTAATTCCCTGAAAGCATTTTTTTTCTTAAATTTACCTATTATCTTGAATAAGATAAACACTTTGTACCTTATTACTTCCACTGAGCATTACAGTGTGGCAGTACATTTCATGTTTTCAAATTTTATTAGATTGGAGTTGTGGAGCCCTATCAAGTGTCTTATAAAGTCTTTAAAATGGCTTAGGTACTGCAAAAAATGCTTCTAAATGTGGTTGCTGCAAAATAGTCACCAGGTTTTGTGCAGTTATTGTGTTTTTATTAGTATGCACAACTTAAAATTGTATATAAATCATAATCTGTTACTGGAAGGTGATAGTGTAATTTTCTGGAGAAAGCACTGGGTATTGGAATGGATTCTTTCATTTTGGGGGAGGGGCTATTTGGTCAGATTTGGTGCATGAATTTGAGCAAACGGATGCAAGGCATGGGCGAGAGAGGTCTGCGCATTTAAAGACACATTTGCTAAATCAGTGGCATGACAGAGATCAAATAGAGAACCCTGGAGGAGTCTCTGAAAACAGAGGATCAAGAACCGTACCCTGCACAGAAACTCATGCTGCCACTGTGCAAACAGTTCTAGCCTGACAAAAACAGAGCTCTGATTATGGGACTGTTAGGAGGCAGGGGCAAGAACTAAATTCAGCCAACATTTTCTTTCTAATTTGAGTAAAAAGGAGATTTTATTTATTTATTTTTTTTTTTTTTTTTTTTTAAAGAGAAAAACAAGCTTCTCTTAAAAACTGGATCCTATGTTACAGCCATGTAATGAAGAACTGTTGACTGGTCCTTACCTCCTGTCCTCTTCTGATTTTGTGACCACTTGTTTGTGCTTCTGCATTAGTTATAAATGACTGTTTTTCTCTTACTACAGGTGACTCACTGGCACAGTCCCTACTTTTTTGCCTACTTCCCTGCAGCCAGTTCCTTCCCAGCTCTTCTTGCAGACATGTTATGTGGTGGAATAGGATGTGTGGGCTTCTCTTGGGTAAGTTTATTGGGGTATATATAGCTATGAGGTAATGACACTTTCCCTTGCCAAGATTTAAAGTGTTTCAATGACAGTCTTCAGTGAAATTATTAATAGTAATGAAGTCACAGGACTATTTTTTATAACTACATTTCCTTGACTTACTAAGTGCTTTCACAGAGCACTGTTTCCTCTTGGAAGTTCTGTCCTAGAAAAATTACCATCGTTTAGAATTAGTAGTAATAGTGCAAGCTTACTGGTTACTCACTGCATAGTATGACCATGCTTACTGCTTGGTTATGTTATTTCTTGTATTGTGGAAAATTATGTTAAAAACAAAACAAACAAACAAAAAAAAAACATTCATGCCAGATGGGCTCTTCTCAGAAAAGGTTGGTACTGGATGTGGAAGAAAAGAAGAGTTCTGAAGATACAGGTCCTAGCTTTGACATTTGACAGTCACAGTTCTTCTATATGAGGTCCAATTTGACATTTTTAAATAATGAGGCACGCCATTTATGAACTGGTTGCTAGGTCCCTAATTTAGCTGCTAAAGGAAGCGAGTCTTTTCCTCTGTATTCTAAAGATAGCAGGAGAATGATGCACCAGGGCAAGGCTTTTGTTTCTCTTCATACCCTAGTGAGGTTATTTTCTCTGTTCTTTTTTTCATCACAGGCTGCAAGTCCAGCATGCACGGAGCTGGAAACTGTCATGCTGGATTGGCTAGGGAAGATGATTAACTTGCCTGAAGAGTTTTTAGCTGGAAAGGATGGGCAAGGTGGAGGAGTCATTCAGGTAAGAGAAGGAATACAGGTTAAGAAAAATACAAGATGAATTTCTGATCTTTATGATTTTGTGACACCACCGTACCAAAATATTAATAAAGGGTATTTTTGTTGTCACTTGGGTGGATTCTTTTTAGGCTTTCAGAAAGACTGATGCATAGGGAGAATGTCCATGGGTGGGTAGGAACGTTCACGGCAGTAATGGAAGACAAACAAACAAACAACAAAAAAGCTCTGAAATACTATTCTCCATGAAAAATTGTTATCAACAACTTAAGAAAGCTATCAACAATATGCAGTAATGTTTAATGCCTGAAAATGACAATAAAAAAATCTTCTTAAGTAGAAATATATGTTAGGATTATAAATAAAAGGGTTTACAAAAGCTTATGTGAAGTTTACCTTGGACATCTTTGAGTATTTGTTTCAGCCTTCCTTTTTTTTTTTTATTAGGGATCAAACAATGGATAAGAATATAGCAGAGAAACTACTTAAAGTAGAAATAACTCAGTGCAGTAGAAAGTCTGTTAATCTTTTTCAAAGAAATTGACATACTTTTAAGAAGTTTTCCTTACATTAAAAAAATGGAAAGTTTAGAAGTAGATAGTTGGAATAAAATGAAGCTGCTTAAAATTTGAACCAAAAATGTTTTGTCGTTAGATAGCACAATTTTCAGTCTGCAGTTCCATATCCAACGTCAAACTCCAAACTTTTGGAAAGTTGTGTCCTTAATGAAAGCCCACACTATCTGAACAGAGCATCTGTACGATAAGGAATATATTATCAGTGGGTGATCTTGCATGTGTAATAAAGCTATATAGATTGTCTACCATGGCTTGCTCCTACACTGCATGATCTTTATTCAAATGCACAGAATTTGGTTGTGGTTATTCACCTAATTAAAATAGATTTCTGTCATGGGAAAGACAGAACTTTTAAATATTTTTTTCTTTGCTCATTTGATAATTTCTGAAGTCCAGTGATTGGAGATATAGGCACAGTCTGTTTTATGCTTTGTTTTATGCTAAGATTGGCTTCTAACACATATCTGAACTACATGCTAAAAACGGGAGCTTCTTTCTTTGATCTCAGCTGCAACCACTTGCGGCATATTTCAGTAAATTCTGCCAGCGTCTTCCCAGGTAACTCCAAATTTAACCCAACTGCTGTAATTCTCTTAGGTGGACCTGCACCTACACCTGTGTATTTTTCAGAGTAACTTTACTCATTCTGCTTGCTTTGTTGGGACCTTTTCCATTACAATTACTAGGCAGAGTGTTTGAGAAATCAAGCTTTTGTCATGCATCTCTAGCATTTATTTGGTACCAGTAAAAGCAAGCAATTATGCCTGATGGTTATCGGCAGGAAAAATTGCCCTTCCAGGCTGACAGTGCTGGATTGCCTATAATTTTCATCAGACACAAGTCGTTTCAAGAATCAAAAGTATGTTCTGTGTTCTTGCTTACAATGAAGTCATTTATGCTGCAGATCTTGTCTTGCTCTTGAAACAGTAATAATACAAGAGAGCATGAGGCAAAAGCAACGTGAGAGTGTGAAACTGCCAGTCATTCCCTTGGCAAATACCAAGTAATTGTTGCAGTATTGGGTAAAACTAAGCCTGTGAAAATTAGCTTTTAATTACATCTGAAAGCCTATGTCAATATGAAGCACTGTGTTACTGTGAGCAGGATGACACTTGAAAATGGCAAAAGATGAAAGAAAATTTCAGTTCAGAGCTCTGGTGGACATGAACATCAGCTCTTACTGATATTTCTTCTGCCTCTTGAGCCTGCTTGCCATGGCAACCTTTGTTTGCTTGCGGTAAAAGGAAAGGTATCATCATCCTTCACTTAATGCAGAATGCAGCATTCAAGAGCAGAAAAAAACAGCTTTTAAAAATGAGAAAACTACTTTCTTCGTGAAGCTTGTCTGAGTATAGCACGCATATCCTGCTGTTCATTCTAGACAAACTGCTGAAAAGTTTGAATTTTAAAGAGTTTAAACTCTGCGAAGAAGTAGTATTTTAAGAGTGAAATAAAATCAGACTCAGCCTGTCTTTGGTTTGGTGAGAAACATATGATTTTCCCATCAGTAAACAGTAGTCTGAGAACCAGGGGATTTTTTACTCAAAGTCATTTAGGGCATGACTGTGGTGCCAAGTGAATAGATAAACCCTACAGACCACATTTACAAACATTTTTAGTCCAAAAAGGGGACTAATGGAATTGAGGGAAAGGTGGGAAAAAGTCTGTTTCTGTTATGAGCCATCAAAATGCATTTCCAGGTTGCTTCTAGGCCATATTCCAGTTTTTCCAGCCAGTAGGCAAGATCCAGCTGCATAGATGGCCTCCTTCTGTCTAACTATGCTTCCATGAAATAAGATTTAGACAATAGCTGTTGTATTTGGTGTCTAGGCACCAGGTGGGTGAAAGATAGTCAGGATACCAGAACAGATCATGGCACTTCTCAGAAGATGGAGGTGTTTCCTGAGCCCGAGTGATTTGCCCTGATTAAGCCCTTAGAATAGTGGGAGCTTAGATTTCCAAATATCAAAGTAATGCCTTAACTTTTGGAATTTCCTACAGTCATTTTCCTGCATATACTTTTGCAGACTTATTAAAAATACAAACTTATTGTATGTCCTAGAAAGATGCTAAGAGTTTTACAAGGCCTTATTTTTGCCAAAAACAAAGAAGAAGAATAAATAAATAAATAAATAATAAAAAGGATTTTTCCATATATACTTGAAAGATGTGTCCTCATAATCAAGTATTTTAATACTTTAATAATAAGTTATACTTCCTCCCAGATACTAAACACATGGATGCTAGAGGAAACTTTACAGTGAAGAACTGTGGTTTGGAAAGGTTGCTCTGAGTGACTCGTGGAATTAAGATAAAACCCACAGATAAGTTTTATGCTGCCTAACTTATTTCTGTAGACATATAACTCATCTGAAAGACTGTGTGAGCACCACAGTAAGTTGCAGCAGTTTGCACTGTATTTTCATCTGCTGGAAATGATGTTTTGGACAGTATAGTATGGCATGGGGATTCTAGCATATCACTTTTTGTAGTCAATGGACAAAATTTCTTTCACCCTTTGCCTCACGAAGAAGTGCTGCCTTACTTGAACCAGGAGTGATATATATCTTCTTACAACATTCTGCATAGGATGTATGCTTTCCTGTAATGTTCTGTGTATATTTTTCTGTAATATTTGTTTGAGATACTGTGAGGCTATAAGCAGCATCAGCAGCTAGGAGTGTTTCTTACTCATCTTTGTATTTTGCTACAGGCTCTGGGGTTTACATCCTCAAATCCCACACCCCTGGGAAGACAGATAAAACCTCTTAATCACGGCAGTGCATTTAATAAATATTTAGAGACTGTACTTTTTCCTGCTCACTCTGTTCACTTTCAGCTGCTGTAAGGGCTTACTCACTGTTGATGTGTAAAAGGCAGCTCTGTCTCTTGATAATAGCTCAACTAACTTCAGTATTAGTGAGGAGGAAATCTAAGTTCACTGGGATCGTTCTCATGTATAAAATCTGTAATATCAGGTTTATTACCAGGGAAGAATTAAGACTTCCTAAATACTTAATTACTTTATAATTAGTAAGTATGCACAGATCTTTAGTAGAGAGAGGATAGAATTTTGGTACAGAGTAAGAAACATCACTCCAAAATTATCTTGTTGACATTGGATTTTTCTGAGGTATAATCAGTAATATAAGGAGGTGTATTCATTGCAGTATTATGTGGTTGGCAGAGGAAGACTTGCATAACAGTAGCTCAACTTTGAAAGTACCTAAAACCTTTGCATATGCACTTGCATATGCACACCCAAAATATGGACATTTATAAACATATGTTTACAGAAAGTTTCTTATAGTTTAAAAGAGCAGTTTGCAGCACATTTCATCTGCCTGATCCAGAGAAAAGCATACAGTGTAATTTGTGGAAACTTGTGTTCTCCTCTGAAATTTACAGATCAGTTGATACAAAGAAATTCCCTGTCTTTATAGCCACAGATTACCTAATGCACAATTGAAATTCTTTTTTTTTTTTTTTTTAAATCAAAATGCAATTTAGGAGTATCCTTATGTTTTTGATGACAGGAAATTATATAAATAATCCTTCAAAAAGCAGTCATCTATATTGAGTCAGAACTTTTTTGGTTTTTAGTATTTTTTCTCTTGACTACAAGGTAACTCTCCTGACTCTGGGTAAGTATTAAAAAAGCACTATAGCTTTTTTTGACAGAAATGGGAGTTGTTAGATTCTGATTGAAGTTAAACGTGAAATCTAGAGTAACAGAAATCAACAGGTACTCTACTATGGCTACTGGTCAACAGATGGTCAACATCTGATTGTTGAGAGCATTTTCATGTACCCTTAATTCTGTGAGTCTGGCTTTCTAGAATTGATTGCAAGGTTGGTGCCTACAATGAACAAGCATAGAGCAGACAAGCAGAGGCATCAGGGAAGAGAAGACAAAGGTCAAAAAGAGATTCCTCGCTTGCTGTCACACCCTCTCTTAGAAAGCATTAGGTCGTGCAATTTCTCATATGCAATTTCTGTTACCAACTTTGTAAATTCATATAAAAGAATATGGTGCTTTTCCTCTGAAATGTCTTCCTTTTGAACTTTTCTTCAATTTGTCACAGGGAAGTGCAAGTGAAGCCACTCTTGTTGCACTGCTTGCTGCAAGAACAAAAACCATCAGACGGGTGCAGTCAGAAAAGCCTGAGCTAACAGAGGCAGATGTCATGGGCAGGCTGGTGGCCTATGCTTCTGATCAGGTGAGTGTTCTCCAAAAGCATGAACATCGAATCATGGTGTTTATACTTAAAATAATTAGGTTGTCTCAGTTGGCAGATGAATTAACATACTCTTTGGATTAGGGACTATTTGGTTTTGCTTGCTTAAATCTTATCATACAGCCCACATAAGTGAGCTAGAATCTACATGTGCTACCATAATATAAATAGTAACTACTTGGAGGTCAATGTCATGGAAGTATTGGTTCTCCTGAAGTAAATCAAGATATTTGAGCAAGAGATTAATTTCAGTTGTGGTGAGTAAGCCTTGATCATATTTTGTCACTTATAGGCCTGTGTGTCCATGTCTGCACATGCAAATACACACACGTATATCATGCCCCTGTGTGCATGGGTGCAGATGCTTGCACACAGACAAACCCACTGCATGAATATAAGACAAATTTGTCATACTGCTTCACAGAATCACAGAATGGCCAGGGTTGGAAGGGACCTCCATGAGGATCATGAATCCCCAACCCCCCTGCCACATGCAGGGCCACCAACCTCCCAGTTCAATACTAGACCAGGCTGCCCAGGGGCCCATCCAGCCTGGCCTTGAACACCTCCAGGGGCAGAGCATCCACAACCTCTCTGGGCAGCCTGTTCCAGCACCTCACCACTCTCTCTGTAAAGAACTTCCCCCTGACATCCAACCTAAATCTTCCCTTCCTCAACTTAAAACCATTTCCCCTTGCCCTGCAGTTATCAACCCTTTCAAAGAGTTGATACTTCAGGAAATTCAAAACATTCTAGAACTCCTAAAATCTCTATTAATCTAGCTGAGAAATCTAAGGAAACAAAAATGCATAATCCTTGTTTTCTGTGAGTGGTGCTTAGCAGACTGAATGAGGCTAAACTCTCAGCAGGTCAGGACTGTGAGAGGCTTTTACTGTTAATTAAAGCAAATTGTAGTTTTGTGAGTTCTGCTGCTCCTACCTTCCTAGCACTCTAATCCTATTGAAGGGCTGAACAGTGTTGCTTCTCTCAACAGCTGTGACATTTTCTTAGTTAAATGTCAATGAGATAGAGGAAAATTTCTTAGCACTTGATGTTTAATGCAAAGTAATATCTGATTATGCAGAATAAAACAGCCTGGTTTCAAGTTTGCCTTCATTTACTACTGTTAGTTGAAAAGCATTGGAAAGCAATTTAAGAGTGCATTAGGAGGGAAAAAGGACTTGTTGCATGAGATCAGTCAGGACAAGTAAATATAAGGACAGACAACTGTTTTCAAAAGGCACAAAAGATATTTGTTCTTTTTTTGTCTGGATCCTAAGGTCTGTGTTCTGCTCAAACTTTCACCCAGTGATGCACAAAGCCTGCTACTTGTTTCCTTATTTTTTTTTTCCCCCATGTAAATGACTGACTTGAAATGAGAACTGACAGGCCTCCATGTATGCTGAAGGTCAGGGGATCTTGTGTTTACAGAAGGATTTGCCTTAAGATATTGCTGACCTTTAAAAGCAGATTGTTGCAGAGCTCACTGGTCCTTCTGCATTAAGAACAGACCTGTGTGACTCATAGCAATAATCCACAAAAGAAAGTAAGCCTAAGGCATTCTGAGGGAGAGAAAACTGTGCGCCAGCAGAGCAAAACAGTGCAAGACTGCAGTAGCAGGGTGGCAGAAAGCTGGTCAGTAGGGAGACTCAGATCTCATATATCTTAGGAGATGATCTTAGATTTTATGTTTTTCAGGAAGTCTCACTGAAATTGTTCTGCTCTGTATTAATGAGTACAGAGCATGGCCAGTGACTTTCCCCAGTAACTACTTGAGGGTCTGGGGACAACATAAGTGCCTGGGCTGAGGCACCTACTGCAAGGCCATTGACAGTGAGACCTCAGAGCTTGAAGAAGCACCCAGCTGCCCCTGGCAGTAGACATCTGACTGGGACCAGGACAGAAGTCAGGGATGTTATTTGATAGCTTCCAGTTTTCTTAGACCATTACCTTCATTGACTTTTTAAAACATTGATTGATTGATTGATTGCTCTAGCTACCTTAAGCAGCTGCCCACTCATTTCATTTTTAGTTCATTTTTCTCCTATAGAATAATGGGAGATGTCTGGGTACATAGCTGAGCACTAGGTCAGCAGCACGTCACTAAAGATTTGCTTTAAGCCAAAGTCATCTTTGTGGTTTTAACCTCCAGTTTGTGAATGGCTATAGTTATCAGAGAGCCTTGTTCCAATGTGAGGTACTTGAAGCAATTCTTAAGTTCTTACCAGCTGAGAACTTCTGTAGTTTACTTATTTAAAATTCTTTCTTGTATAAATTATTCATAAAACACCTCTTTACATCGTATACTTAAATGAAGTAAGGTATTGCTACAGTAAACGCACCCTGTTCTACTTCAAAGGCAGACTCTGTGCCTAGACTTCCACATTTTGTCCGGCTGGAGCCTAATTAGTTTACCAAAGTACTTTAACAAGAGGTGCTGTTGAGGTACAAGTTAAGATAAATCTACCTTTAAAATGCATCATTCCATGGATAGGCGAAGTTGAAAGTCAGAAACTATTTCATCTGGTATTGTTCAGCCTATGTTTTGGCTTAATTTCCTCCATGTTTGCATGCTAAATTAGAACAGAATGGTTAAGTGCTCTTGTAGGCGCTAGCAAGGCTCAAGAAGGGTAGCATGGAGATTGTGAGTGAGATTAGTCAGGATATGAAAAAGTGAGGAACTTCTCTTTCAATTGATTGATGATGAATGAAATATTAGAAAGGTGAAAGGTAAAATTGGTTGTTGTTTTTTTGTTGTTGTTGTTCTTGCTTTCCCATGCCTTAAATGAGCATTTTGTTGCTAACCACACCTTTTACTATTAATAGAATTACTATTATATTTTACTTCTAGTTTTTGAAGATTTCTATATGGTTTCTTTATTTTACTTTTCTGAGATGTGCTTTATGTTCTTAAAAAATATTATTTTTAGGGATAAATAAGATGTGTTGTAAATAAAATAAATTATTGGGAATATTCCTTAATTACCTAGCAAAATAAATGAATGACTCAACCAGAATTTATTCAGTAGTTAATTAAAACAAAATGATCGTGTAAGAAAATATCTGAATCTATATCACACTTTATTGTATATATTCTTTTTATTTTTTGGCAAAGGTGAATACCATAAAAATGCTCTTGAGCAACTAAATTATTTTGAGACACAATGTTTATCTGTGTAGTTTTTGGTTGATCTGGAGCCAAATCCTGAAGCTTTTAATCAATCCTACCTAATTGAAAATATGTTAATTAAAGATTTCACTGATGTTTATTGAATTCTTGTCTGGATGAGACCATGGCAGTAGTTTCAAGAATACTTCAGGGTTTCTAGTGGTGTGTTTGTGTGCATGCACATGTGAGTAAATGTGTATATGTATGTGTTCTCATTTGTCTATCTATCTGAAAGGAAAGAAAGAGTATTACTAAGTGTTAGATACCAGCAACAGTTCGAGAATCTCAAATGTTGCTTTATTTGAAAGAAATTTTTCTATTTTTCACATTCAAATAAACTCCTTAAATTCCAATAAAAAATGGCTGTCTTAAAACTTGCCCATTGCCTTGCAGGCTCATTCATCTGTGGAAAGGGCTGCGCTGATCAGTGGTGTGAAGATTAAAAGTGTTCCTTCAGATGATACTTTTGCTGTTTGTGGTTCAGCCCTAAAGAAAGTTTTGGATGAAGACAAAGCTTCTGGTCTTATTCCATTCTTTGTGAGTACTGAATTTTAAGTCATCAGTGGATTTATTCTCATCAGTTATTTTTGGGAGAATAGATGATCTTATTCCTAAAAGAGGGTTTAACAGGCTTGAATATTAATATTAATAGGTTAGAATATTACGAGTTTCCATGAATGTTCTTCATGCACATGCACATGCACATGTCTCTTTGCTAGAGACATTTCAAGTATTTAAATGTGCAGAAAAAATAATTGTAACTAGAGGCATTCTTGAAGTTTAAGAAGCATTAATTTGCAGGAGGAGCAACACATTTGAGCAGCTGGTTGCACTTCTGAGCAGAAAGAAATTTTTAAAAGGAGATGAATTTGTACTAGACATTTAAATAAGTGCAGGTGAATTTTCTACTTGTGTTTATCTAATCCTGCAACGTTATGGTCTCCTAACACTTGAGTTCCAAATGGCCTCTTATTCAAAGAATAGTTGTTTATTTGTCAGATCAACTCCTTTCAGCTCAGAACACCATCTCATCATTTCAAGTTAAAATGATATATATTTTTTTTTTCATGGAAGAAATAACCTCTGTTTTGTTTCATCAACAAAACAATTTGCTCATTTCCAAGCATTATACCTCGACAAAACTTGATTTAGACCGTGATCTGCATAGATTTAAAAGGGAATGCAATATGTCAGCAATAATATATTTTCTATTGACTTTCCATTAAATAAAAATTAGAGCTTAAAGAGTATCTCTTAGAAATTCAGAACTCTAGAAATGAATTTTTAAGAAGAATAAAAAAATGTCACTTTTCCCCCCCCCCCCCAGAAAAGTCATGTCTGACAACAGTTGTTCTTTTCTTTCATGTGGTAACATTTTGAAAAGTGCTAACGTGACTTAGAATTCTTTGAACGGTTTTTGGAAAAAATAGCTTTTTTGCCAAGTGGGAATGAGGTAGCTTGTATTTCATCAAGCCTTTTGAAAATGTAATCTTTCTGCTGTTGTTATTAAGCTTTAGTGTCTGATCTTATGTATTATGAGAATGAGCAGAATGAAAAATGTTTTTCATATAAGCTAGGGTGTCAAGAATTAGCAAGTCATTGGGGTAACCGAGCACATCCCGTCAGCTGCTTTCCTACATGATGAGTGTGACAGAGAGACAAAGCATCTGTAGGGTTGGCTGAATGGACTTCCTTCTTTTGAAATGGAGATGTGCCATAAGGTTTCATGTCTGTTATTGTAACAACTCGTAATATTTGATGCAAAGTCCTACTTTTTTTTATCTTACTATAAATTTTATATGATTCCAAATATAGCACTACATCACATATCTATGCACTAACAACAAAGTTAATGCTTTCTCCTTATCTTTTCTCCATTTGCAAAAAAAAAATGCATCTTGCCCCTCTTGAATATTCATTTCTTATTAATATTCCTGTGTGTAGCAAGAGGAAATCAAAAATTCTCTTTCATGCATTCAGCAACACCTTTTCAAAAGGTAATTTAACTGTTGTTTATTTTTTCCTCTGTTTGCTTAGCTGTGCAAGAGGCTTTCAAAGGCAGCACAGGCTCAGTCTGTGTTAATATGGCCTGTGCCAGGTCTTCCATTTATTTGTATACATAAAACATGTCAGGTTAGATTAAACTAGATCTCATTATCCTTATGGCTGGCCTCTTAACTCCAAAGGTGTGCTAATTCTCTGTCATGCTGAACAGCAGTCCATGCGCTGTATTAATGCTCCCTTTTCAGCCTTGCAGATTTCAAAAACCTTTGCATTTCTTTTGTTCTTTTGGTGCTATTTTATTTAGTTCTGGTGACAAACTGAGGCACATTGCCAAGGAGACTCCTTATGCCACTGTATTCTTTGTCTCCCTGTTTTCACAGATCCTTTACTAAGGAGAGTGATTCAACATCAAAGCAAAGAGTTTAACAGAGGGGAAAAAAAATACAAGCAAATTTCAGTGCTTTATATACAGAATCTTGCTCTTGTATTCATTTGTATTGAACAAATGAGAAGTTGTTATATTGAAGTTTCTTGAAGAAGTGAATGGTGAATCAGGAGTGCATTTCCATGATATGAAGGAGGTTCTGTCATTACAGCAACCTGTTAATTACATGTTTGTTTTCCACATACGTAAGATCTAGTAATCAGGCTTTTGGGGGGAGGGGGGAAGGGGGTGGCAGGGGGGAGGAATGAAACATTTAGAAAGAGCCCTTGAATTCCTATCCACCATCTTTTAGTATTAATAATGTGTACGCTAAAAGATGGTGGATAGGAATTCAAAGACTCTTAGTGTAAGTTGCTGCAAAACAGTGGACACAGAACATTGCTTTTGTTTCCTTTACAAAAAAAAAAAATCAGACTTGTGTTGATTTCTCTCTTTCAAAATACTTGTGAAGAAATTGAAATGCAGACATATTTTGATACAGTAAAGTAACCAGGCTGTAAAATGCTTCTAACTGTGTCAGGTAAGGGGGAACTGAAGTTGTCATGATTTACCATGGAGCAGTTTCCTAGGGTGTCTGATACTCAGCCCTGCATCTGGCCATCAGTGAAGGGAGAGCTGTGTCCTGAAATCCTGTGCTGAAGTTGTGCTCATTTCATTACTTATGAACATTAACTAAAGGTTAAGTGCATGATTAAGTACTATTCTCCTTTAGGACGTATGCTCCCAGTTTGAGATAGGATTAAATTGGATGAGTGTTAATGAGAGATGCCCAAATGTGGTGAGTCATGCACTGCTACATTCAGAGGTAGGGTGCACTGCTTTAGAGCCTCCTTTACTTGAAGTGTGTGATAGTCTGTGGGCTTTATCCTGTCTGTCATAAATCAGCACAGCTATATTGCAACTGGTGTATATATTGTACAGTATATTTCAACAAGCTCATCCAATGTCATGCTGCTGCAGTGGGATGCTTTTCCTGCTTAACAAAGGCCCAGCACAAAATCTCTCACATTCTACTGAAATGACTCTTCTGAAGGATGATCTGCAGGAAAGGCTGTTTATATCTGGACACATTCAGGAAGCAACAAATCAGTTGGACAGAAAGAGGGGACATCTTTTCAGTAGGTGTTAGCTCTAAGAGCCTAACCGCAGATTTCCATTTGGAAGGAGTATTCTTGAGGCACATACAGATACCCAGGGTAATGTTTCTTAACCCACGCTACATGAGTGCAAGCTGGGAAAGAGCTGAGTTGGAGAAAATAAAAGTAAGAACATTGGAATTTCTGCCTCAATTTAGTGGACTGCAAATGGAAATTTTTGTGGTGAAAGTATGCAAAATGTATCTGTATCTTTTTAAGAAGCTGTCAGAGGTCTTCCAGTCGAGAAGATTGAGTCACTGCTCTCAGGCTTCATAAAGGTTCGTGTATTATCCCCAGCATCACTCAATTTCAGGAAAGTAATATGTGCGAAGACTGATTGAAGCATTTCAGCTGCTTTGCATTTGCAGCTGACTCTGAGGCAAATCTGAAGTGTACAACCTATGGATGGAGAAGGCCTTCAGGCTATACTAAGCCTTCAGCCCCATTTCTGTGATTCAGCCTGTCCCCCGCCCCCTGCATAAATGTGATTTTCCTGATGTTGTACAGGTTACAAATTCAGTTAGGTTTGTTGGTTAGCACTGAGGCAGGGTAATGAGAGCCATGACAAGAGCAGGTGCTGTCATTTTAAGTGGCTTCTGAGAATTAAAACAAGTAGCTCTTGAGGCTTAGACATTACAGAGAGGACAACAAAATTATTTCAGTAACTGGGGTATCCTTTACAGAATAAGGCATTATTCAAATGACTTAAGCATATGTTTGAATTCATATAACCTCTCATGGAAACAGCGTACTCCTTACACTATCAGAGGGCACTGATTTAGCTGCAGTGCAACACAAATAACAACTGTTTCTAAGTTTCTCTTGTGAAATTGCTGTGATTACTTTAATTGCCGAACTGACTAGCAATTCACTCTAATCTTATCAGAAAGTCCACTGCTTATTATTAAAAAATCTATGCATAAGAGCAGAGCTAAGTCTGTAGTTCACTCTTTCTCTTGGTAGTTTCATTGGAAAAGTTCCCTGCTCCTCCTGAACCCAAAGGTCCTGTCTGTCTACCCATTATGGAGCTGTGTGACACAAATGCACTGTATGAACTAACTTGTAACATATAACTGTGTGTATATTTTGCTAAGACAGAGTGTTTGTTTTCTGAACGGTGTAGTAGATGGACAAGAATCATATAGGTGTTCATTATTCTTTTATCAGGATCTCTCATGAGTTCTTGGGGGGGAATTGCATATGCACACAGTAGAAAACCTCTGCAAAACATGGCTAACTGTTGGTGTACAGGGAAAAACAGAGGAAACTGAAGATGGTGCATTGACAGTGTTGGCAGAAACAAATGAATAACAGCCAAAAAAAGCCCCAAGTACAAACATAATAACAGTTACAAAATTTTGGTGTTATATTCGTAGTCATCTGGCTGGGCTATGATCTACGTGTAACCCTGGATGAACGATCTAATTACTTCGCACCACTCTAACTAAAAACAGCATAATTTATTTGTCTATACAAACTGTAAAGTGTATTTTATCATATAATGATTTCATACAAGGCAAAATTGACTCCCAGCCTTTATCAGTAGTTACAAAAATAAGACTAGATGTTTAAAATGTAAGGGGAGCAATAAAAAATAAAATGTCAGCTTAAATGTGCTTGAATTTTCTGGGCTATTGCTCTATCTGGATTTTCTCAGTACATTACTGTAGCTCATTTTCACCTCATTACATTCTTTTACTGCTGTGATACTTTCTTCAGTCTTTATGTTGCCCTGCTTTTGGTCTTGCAGCAGGAGACGCTAAGTGAGAAATTAACACAATTCTAGGATGAACCTAGGGGGAAAAGTTTAGAATTGGATTAAATTTTGCAAACTTGACAGTGAACATAAGCTACTAGAGGACAGGTCCCAGGCTGCTGATACCTGGCGTGTAAATCAGTTACAAATATCTGAGTCTCTTCAGTTCAGGCAGTAACTTCTAATTTGCTCAAGTTCAGAGATTTCCAGTATAGCATTAACTGAAAATCATTTTGATGATAGTTTTGAATGTGGGACTGGAATCGGGCCACATGATAAACATGTGGCAAATACAGAAAATATATAAAATTTCTGTTAATGTAATACTGTGACTGATTAATCAGACAACTTTATAAGGACACTTGATTTTATGCATTTGGCTCCATAAGAAGCAGGAGAGCTTTGAGGAAAAAAAACCTCCTAGATTCACAAAAGCTATACTGTAGGACACGTATTGGTTAAAAGCAAATGATTTTATCCTATAATATCTATTCTTTCTCTTTACAGTTGCCTTTCCAGACAGTTCTTCTGACTTGACAATTTTCTTTGCTGTGACACTTAACAGTTTCTTGCCTTTTTTTTTTTTCTTTTTTCTTTTTTTGGTTCTGCAGTTTTGTGCAACGCTTGGAACCACACCTTGCTGCTCCTTTGACAAACTGCTAGAACTGGGTCCTATTTGTAAGTCTTTATCAGCTGCTACTTTCTAAAATTGCAGATACCAGCTTAAGCTGTGCTGAGTCATTTCCAGGGTATTGTGTAGTGTCACTGCCTGAATTCAGTAAAGCTACTTACAGACGAGACTTTTAAGTTACAATTTTCTTTCTAATATTAGATCAAACAGTCTCTGACCACTAAAGAAGACTGAGGACATTGCCTCAAGGTTTTTGAAGGAGCATTTTGGAATGCTTTCAATGAAAACATGCTGTATTTCAGTTTGTAACATTTAGGCCTTTACATGCCAAGATTGTCTGTCTAGAGCAATGGAGAAGATCACGGAAAAGCTGACCTCTGAGTCTCCTTTGCACCCAAAGCTTTATTTCTGTTTGATTCTAATGACTACAGAAGGCAGGGAAATTATGCACCAAAAATCCAAATGTATTTGTAGTCCTTCCTCTCTTCTATGCTATTTCCTTCTTACAAGAAGACAGGACAGGTACCAGTGTGCTGAATACAGTGGACAAGCCATGGGCTTTTCCTGTGTTTTCTGAGTTAATGATCTGCTGAGGCAAGCTTTGATCTGCAAAGAAGGTTGGTCAAATGAATACACTTGCTGGCTGACGAAAATTTGACAGAATTGCATCATATATATTTCAGTGTATCTTTAGAGCAGGCTATTTATAGGCATGGAACTTTGATCTTTTGTTCGTTTATTCAAGCAGAGCCTAAAACAGAGTTTAGGCGGTGGTGATGTGCTTTAAGTTCCCTGCTTCTCAGCTCAACCCCCAAAGACTCAGTGTTCTAGTTCTCCTTTCTGAAAAGGTTTTCTAGTGACCCGCTTAGCAGCTTGAAATTGTTTTGCTCTTCAGATGATTCCTACAAACCTGATCTATTAAAACAGTAATACCAATACTCCTTGGATAGCAATTAATTGTGACTGTTTTGCAAAGTGCTCTCAGTGTCTTCCTGCTTATGCAATGGAGTCCAGCAGGATTACACACTAATCACATCGTAAGTCTTAAATTAAAAATTTAGTCTTAAATTTTATTTATTTATTTATGTTTGTGTAGAGGAATCTTCTTGTTAACATAAATGACCAGAAGTCCTATAAAATAAAGGCAGTGTCTCAAACCAAATGCAGCCAAAAATAAATAATCAAATGAGCTTTGAGCATTTCTTCAAATAAGACTACCTTATCATAGAATGGTAGGTGTTGGAAGGGACCTTAAAGACCATCCAGTTCCAACTTCCATGCTGTGGGCAGGGACACCTTCCACCAGCTCAGGCTGCCCAGGGCGGCCCCGTCCCACCTGGCCTTGAACGCCTCCAGGGATGGGGCATCCACAGCTTCTCTGTGCAGCTGTGCCAGGGCCTCACTGCCCTCTGAGTGAAGAATTTCCTCCTAACATCTGACCTAGATCTCCCTTCTTTTAGTTTAAAACTATTCCCATGTGTCCTATCACTATCCATACATTTGAAAAGTCATTCTCCCCTTTCCTTGTCAGCTCCCTTTAGGTACTGAAAGGCTGCAATGAGATCTCTCTTGGGCCGTTTCTTCTTCAGGCTGAACAGGCCCAGCTCCCTCAACCTCTCTTTGCGGGAGAAGTGTTCCAGCCATCTGACCATATTCATGGCCCTGCTGGAACTGCTCCAGCAGCTCCACGTATTTCTGGCACGTGGGGCCAAGACCTGGATGCTCCCTCAGGAGTGCAGAGTAGATGGGAACGATGACGATCGCCTCCCTCACCCTGGCCACCTCTCTTTTGATGATGAAAATAATAATGCAAAATGTAGTTTGCAAGAATGCAAATTCCTGCATGACCTTGGTGCCCCGGTGCAGATCTGAATGGCATGTACAAATATGCATTAGAATTAGTTTGTGACCAGTGGGCTTCAGTCATCAGTTCATGGACTAGCGTGTTTACAGTGTAAATTAATACAGAGGATTAATAGCAGAGTGTGATTATGTAATTGCAGAAGGTACATGAGCTGCTCAAATGCTGAAGTATTTCTGCAGTGAGTAATCAAAACTGGTCCTTTCTTAATCAAGAACAAGTCCTAAAAGGTTAAGTGTATCAGTCCTCAAAAGAAGTAGTTTCACATGGTTCAAAAGCCTGTATATGCGCATATCAATATGTGACAAAAACCTGTTTAAAAATGTGTGTTTATTTGTGACTTATGAGTTAAAAGCAGGGAGCAGAGCTAGAACTCTAGCTCTCTCTTGCTAATGTGGTGTTATTAAATTAGGAATGAATAACTACATTCTAGATACATATTTTTAAGTATATTTTAGTGGTTCTTCCATTAAAATTGTTTAGTATTTTATACTGCTTAATAGTAATAAGAAAAACCTAAATATGCAGGGACTCTGCTGCTCTAGAAAAACTGGACAGGAAGAATAACATTTTATGTACACATCTTAATGTAGTAATGGAAACCCAAATAGCAGCAATGTTTCATGTCTTAAGTTTAAGTTGGAAAAATACTAGCATCAAAGAAAATCTCTCAAGAACTTTGTTTTACATTTTTTAATCTTCTGTTTAATTTATTTTTCATTCAATTATTCTTTTTTTTTTTTTTTAGGTAATAAAGAAAACATCTGGATGCATATTGATGCAGCCTATGCTGGGAGTGCATTCATCTGTCCTGAATTCAGGCATCTTTTAAATGGAGTGGAGGTGAAGTGAGCCACCTGTTAAAACCTTGCTCTTCTGTAGGCTCTTCCTGTTTAAAGAAACATCCAATATTAATGGCTTTTCTAGAATCTCAAAGTATTCTGCACTTCAGCTTACACTACAAATCCCTGCATGTTCTTTTACCTTACTTATGTTTATGTACTACTGGTTTATTCTGGAAGTATGCAAATTATTACTGTATGTGAAAGTCACTCAAGAATGGCAAATGGTAGTAAACCAAATACCCTCAAGAAGAGCACATCTGTAACACCCTAATTCTATATTACAAAAAGAAAAAAAAGGAAAAAAAATATTAATGTGCTCTTTATGCCTGATTTTTACTTGCATCGTGAGAGTCACGTAGAATACAGCAAGTAGCTGTATCTCGAAAAGAGAGAGTTTAATAACCAAGAGAGCTAAGTGAAATATTCCCCCATCAGCTCTTGTGTCCCTTCTGTTCTCCTCACTTGCTAAGCTACTTGGCATTCAGTTGCTTAGATAATGATACTTCAATTTCCTGCTGCTCCCCTCGGGCAGTCAGATAAGTCCTTGTCTTCCATGTCAGTGGAGAAAATATTGCTGTTTGGTGAAGGCAGAAGTTCAAACACAGCACAGATAGATAGTGACTAATAAAGAAGAGGAGGGAACCCCTCCCCCCCACCCCCCAGCAAATAAAGCATTTCTTTCTGTCTCTTTTTTATCAGCAAATGAAGCTTGTTGTAATTTCCTGTGGGGGGATATATTTTAACTTACTGTTATTGGTTCCTGAAGGAAATGAAACAGCATCCCTTGTCTGGTCCAGCATTTGCCATAAAAGTAAATATTTAACAACCGCAGATAGGTTTCTTGCCTTGTGCAGTGTGGGGAGATAGATCAGTAGCAGAAAGATAGATAATCTCTTATGAGATAAATTGTTAATTGTTTACAAGTGACAAGGAAGGTTCTGAGAAGCAAATGAGAATGAACAGTGCTGCATGGAGTAGTCAAACCTTGGTGCTTCCAGGCCCCCATCTCTCCTTACATTTGATGGGAGATTGCCTCTGCCTTTCTTAACACACAGCCTACAGAGGAAGCCTTTTCCACATGATGTCTGTCTCACCTGAGTTTCCTCTGATGATGCCAAAACTGGCCTTTCCCATGATTTATATAATGTGTTGTGAGTGCCTGTTTGTTCTATGTACACTTTTTTCTTTCAGTTTTAGAAGAAAAGATGATTTCCACTAAAAGAGAATACTTGGGCCGTAAAAAAATAATTTCCCAATCATTTGTAATTGATAAACTAAACGTGATCCACAGATTCCGAACAAAATACATAGTTTGTTTCTCTACGTGAATTTTGTGTTTATATGTCAAATAATCTTGGAAATAGAAAGCTTAGTCAATCACTTTGGAAATTTGATATGAACTGCAGCAGCTATTGCTGACTATGTTTGTGTTTATTATGTGAGAAATTGTTTAGTTTATACTGAAATATATACTTCCGCATACCATGCTTATCTGAAAGGTGTAATTCTTAGCAGATGCCCCAAATTTTGATGATAACAGTAGTTTAACTGCATAATAAACCTAAATTCAATTCCCAAAATGAAACCAAGATATAACTGCAGTAGTTAATAAGTAAGGTGGTATCAGTATGAATGTTACCTAAAAAGCCCCTGTTCGGGAATGCATTCATAGTTAAGGTGTACTCAGATAATTTGATTAAGTTAAATCATTGGCATTTCCATAATTCTTATTTATTTATCTGTTCTCAGTTTGCAGATTCATTTAATTTTAATCCCCACAAATGGCTCCTAGTGAATTTTGACTGCTCTGCTATGTGGTAAGTATTATAGAAAAAGGAAATGTTACGAAATACAAAAACCACATGTTAAATGAATCCACCTTTCTAGTAATAGATGTTTATTTACACTTCTGTATTGAAAAGAGCTGTGGATAGCTTTAACTCTTGTAATTTACAACATTCTCTATTTCATATAATCCAATTTTATAACAAGTACAATTTAAAAGAGGAAAAGAGGGCCAAAAAATTTAAAACTAGAGGGATATGTGGCTTTGTTTTTGTGAAACTAATGCATCAGACTGGTTCAATGGTAGTGGCTGCATTTCTTATTGAGTTCTCAAGGTGCTCGTCAGAGATTTTTGATCTAATTTTACTCCTTCTGTGCTTCATCCTTGAAAACAGTTGTTCACAATTCTATCTACTGCCAAAAAGCATTGACATAAATAAGGTGTGGTTGTGAAGCAAGGGGTATTCTTCTCTGATAAGAGAGGGCTTATACAAGTCTAGTAGAGAGATATGATTATTTTTTTCTTTGAGGTGAATGTCTGATTGCAAGTCTATGAATTCCATTTCTTCTGCAGTGAATGTGCTAACTTATTAAAGTAATTTATGAAACAACACAAGCCCAAGTTTAATAATTAAATAAGAAAACTTACATGTCTGCTTAAAAACAAAAGATATATTTTCAGAAACACGCACACATGTGAGTAGGTTGAATTAACATTTCTGACCATCATCACTGTGTTTTAGAGAACAAGCACGCGTGACGTGTGACATTACACACATCTTTTTCACAGATCTTTTTCTTCCTGTTCATTAAGGTTCATGTCGGAGCCTTGATTCTTTCAAAAGCTTCTCTAAGAATGGTTGTGATTTACCTGATGAAAAGCAGTTAATTTCAAAAAGGAGTATTTTTGCAATTTGGTACTGATTTTCCAATTTCCCCAGATGACAGCAGAGATTACATTTTGATATGAAAGGATGCTAGCGTAGAAACCTGTAGACATACTTTGAAACAAAGCAAATTAACCACAGCAGTAGTAATAACATTCCATAATAGATGATCCTATTGTGTCCCAGAGTGGAATTTCCAGAACCTAATGTCTACCAGCATCATAACTAATGGGTCTTATTATCAAAACAGCAGATCAGTAAATGCAGACTATTTATCAAGATAAATTAAAACATCCCTTTCAGTTATAATTGAAGATTTTTGTAGAATTGAATCAGGAGGGAGAACTGAAAACTTACTTTAAAAAGAAAACTTTCAGACGTCATCGAGAAAAAAGTCACCCTTTCCTGGAAGAAAAGAAGCATGACAGTGGTTATTCAGTTGCTTTTGGTTAATCTTTGGCTCCTTTGAAATTCTTAACAAAGTTGACATTTGCACAAATATGCATATTATTCAGCTTATATGGTACATTTTTGAATGTAAGATTATTTCTGACATAAACACTTCAAACATTCCAAGCCTATTTTTTTCTCTTCCTTAGATAAATAGCTTAGATTCAACTCATTCATTAGTAATGGCAGTGATTAACCAAGGCTCCAGTTTGTAAGTTCCTCATGACTAGCTGTCACTTCATACGAAAACAGGGAGAAGATGGGACTCCTTTGCCAACTTCTCCCGTCTTTTTCCTGTTATTTGAAGATGTTGGTGGCAAAGTAGCCACTCTCAGAAATGATAAAATTCATCATCATTCTCTTTAATGTTTGCAGGACAATTAGGAGCCAGTCTTGTCCCTACAAGTTAAATTTCTCATTAATTCTGCTCTCACCTATACCCCTGTGCAATCATGTTAGCACTTCTTACCTAGTTTTCTAGGAAAACTAGATATATACAAACATTCTTATGTTTCCATTTCAGGAGATTGTAGTTTTTCCCTATCAAATCTTAGACTTCAGATGTAAGGGAGTATACTTTAGAAGTGCTTTTCTCCATTTTGTTTCCTGCCTTTTTTTTTTTTTTTTTTTTTTTTGGTGAATCATGACATAGAATACATATTTTTTGTAGGCATGAAGATTTCATTTCAAGGAATCTTAAAACACCTTCCAAATGTCTCCTTACTGAAAGCTGCACAACTGTAGCCTAATACTCCTACTACTAAAGCTTTGTTTCATCAAGACATTTATATATTGGTGTTATTTGCTTGATATGGAATGAGGTATATAATTGAAGTCAAGGTCTTGTCTTGAAGTCATATATGTAACCAAAAGACCAACTATTTCTGAGGCCTATGCCTGGTGTTCACTTCTGTTATTGGCCTGTAACGCTGACTAAAAAGATGAAAACTCATTTGGAATGTGATAATAAGGGATGAAGGAGCCTGGTAGGAAGAAATAAACGTGATAGCTACATAGTCCTTTCAGGATCCGTGGGAAGTATTAACCATGATTTTGTAATAATACAGATTGAGTTCAATAAATAACATGTCAAAGTCAAACTGAATTCCACTGAAGGTTTCTAATTCACCCCCATTTATTTAGTGGTTTCAGCACTTTCTCCAATGAATACATTTCTCTTCCTTGCAAGCTGATGAAGAAAATCCAGCCACTAGATCAGTAACATAATTATTTAACTACTTGGTGCACTATGATGCACTGATGTCATCTGGGATTTAGACGTAATTTCATTATCAGTCTTTTGCAAAATATTCTAAAACTCCTTGATGTACAAAAAAACAAACAAACAAACACAGATCTTAAGGAAAAAAAAAAAACAATTTAATATAATGTTTCTTAGGAGGGTATGTTCTCTATAATTTATATATTGAGATCTTTTAAAATACTCTGCTTTGAAACTACCAGGCAGTTTTGTCTGGCCTGTTTAGTCAGTGCTCTGGAATATTATAAAAGAAGAAATTTCTTCTTTCAGAGAGAGTAAAAGCAATTCTCTTACAAAAGTCTTGTTAATTTTGCTTTTCTATTGCTCTTTTCAGGGTTCAAGTGTTAACTTTTGTTCAGAAAGTTTGTTTTGTATTTAAGGGTAGGTGCTAATAGGAAATGTTCTTCTGTAAGTGGAAGCAAAGTGTTCTTGTTGGCTTGTAATATTAAGCCATTTTTGTTTTTTTTTTTTAATCTATTAAAATTGTAATCATCATTAAAATATACAGAATAGAATGAGGCTGCTGAAAGCTTGCAATGTGCAATACAAATTGTTTCCTTTTCACATATTTTCACTGCTTTATCCACTATAACTTTCACTATGTATTTCAAAATATGCATACTTAATATGTGAATTTTATGGCATTGAAAATAGACCTTAATAGCCTATTATTATCACATCAAACTTTAAAAAAAAATCAAGTTTATGAAGAAAATTTTTGAAATATATGTTCAGGGCTCTTCAGTCAGTCTTGGGTATTTGCAGAGACAGTAAAGAATACCTCTTCTCTCTGTTACCAGACCACACAAGCACTTACTGCAAAGAAGGTTAAACACAAAGGGTGAAATCCAGACAGGGTGTATAGAGGCGCAGTTCAACTGATTCATATACATTTATGTCCAAGCTTTGGATTTATTTTAGTAATCCTATTAGATAGTTTTTTATGGTTGCCAGATTATGACCTGCAAACTCTGAGCTGGAACAGCTACCATCTTTTAAAAATGCAGGAACATCACAAAGATCACTAATGCCACTTTAATAGCAGTCCATGCATCAATCCACACTTGATAGGGATGTTAATATCTAACTGAACAGATATTCCTGCATAGTTGTTATCTGTTTTATTGTTTAGCACAGCATATTACAGGAGAAGGAGTGAATATCTCAGAATACAACTAATAATACTGTTTATAACTTGGGTTTGTTGCCTATGGAATGAGCTACACAAATATATCAAAATAATCAAACATATGAACACAATAGAGCAATTTAGAGATTTTTTACAATATTTAACCTAATTAAAATCGCTTTTAGACAGTAGTTTAGTTCTTTATATATATGTGTGTGTATATATAAAATCAAAAATATTCTGAATGTCTTCTACTATTTTTTAAATGTACATAAACTTATGTATCTTCAGCTAGATACTGCTTGACTGCCTGAAGTCAAAGTAACTTTGGTGCCTTCCTTATTCTTAAAGTGAGATGAAGGTTTGTGTGTGCAAAATGTTTCATATGAGTAGTTTCATGTGCAACTTTACATTAAAAAAAAAAAAAAGAACAACTAGAACATAAAAAAGGATACAGAAAAAATGACAAAAGGTTAGGACTTTTGCTGTTTAGAGTACCCCCACATTGAAGTAATTATTGCTTGCTTTGTGAAATACTCATAGGCCTAATGGAATTACGTAGTGGTTTTTCCTTTTTTGAATTCTAGTTCTTTCTGCCTGCCTTTGTAGAGGTGAGTCAGTCTTATGCATAGAGTGCTTCCCACTGGTGAAATTGAGCTTATTTTCTCTCTGAGGTGGCTGCACCATGCCAGTGGCGGCAGCATCCTCAGAGCCCCAGCCCTGCTCCGCATGATGTCTGGGAAGCGACAGCTCTTCCCACACTGCTTTGTACTGCAGTAATTTGCAGGCAACTTCTGTTGACTGCAAACATGAACACTGCTTTAACTAGTCTCACATTCTGGTGTGATTGTCTATCACCATAAAAAGATCCTCTGCGTCTGTTTCTTATCTGTTTTTAAACATGCAGTTATGCAGTCATGCTGCCCGTTCCTGCTGAGCCTTACACTTACTGCTTGTAAGTACAGTACTGATATTGCTGTGAAAAAGTACTGAAAATGGCACAGGCTGTGCTCAGGAAATATGCCAGTTTAAATACATTTAGTTTTCTTTGCTTCTGGAAATCTAATGCTTTAAATTTTAATTCTTACATTTCTCTCTTTTTTTTTTTTGTCTTTCATACAGGGTGAAAAAAAGATCAGATTTAATTGGTGCTTTTAAATTAGAACCTCTTTACCTGCAGCATCACCACCAGGAGTCTGGTAATTTTATTGTTAAATATAATGACCATTATTTTATTTGCACACTGATATTTAACATTAAAAAAATGGTTTAAGATGACGACAACCGAAATTCTTAAAACTAGCTAAGTTGTTTAGCAGCCTATTTCCATATTCAAAATGCCTTAGGAAGTGAAGTTTATTGAAGTGCAAACACATCTAGTGAGATTTTAGTTTGTAGAAAAAACAACTGAGGGAAAGCCATTTCATGAGACATTGTATAAATCATTTTGTATTAGGATTTCTTCCACTCCATATATACCACTGAATCTTTTTCCAAGCTATGGATTCAAGTTCTAACTCATATTTTCAAATACTCGTGCCAGGAACAAACATTCTCTGAAACTGCAAAGAAAGGATGGGCTGTGTTTGGTATCTGTGCTCTGTTTTCTGTGATAGCTATCTGAGACACTGTCCTATTGCATTCATGTTCTTAAATTGATTTTAGCAAAGGAGGTAAGTGCAGATTATTGGTCTTGTGCAAAATTCTCACAAAAGCTCCTCCTGGAGTGCTTTGCTTGAGGTATAGATCTTAGACCTGTACAAAGCTCCTTTACAGATTAGCATTGCTCCTTGCACATGCCTAGCAGCTGCAGAGTGGCATTTGCTATCCTGAAGGTTGGCTGTGCACATTCAGCTGGTACGTGATTAATTGTGAAGGTCACAGCAGTCATTCATAATGACAGAATTACAGAATGATTTGACAGGGGTTGGAGAGGACCTCTGGGAATCATCATAATCCCCTTGCTAAAGCAGGTTCCCTACAGTGGGTTGCACAGGAAAACATCAGTCAGGTTTTGAGTATCTCCAGAGAAGGAGATACAGCCTCTCTAGGCAGCTTCTTCCAGTGCTCTGTCAGCCTTCAAAGTAAACTTTCACCTCAAGGAGACTGTGCATGTTCTTTCCATTTATTGTATCTCATATATTTCCTGGAGTTGGTGGTGCTCATCTACGCTCAGAACCGTATTCTGAGTGCACTGCTTTCTGTTATAGCCATGAGCTCACTGGCATTTAAATGGGAATCACAGAATCACAGAATATCCTGAGATCCATAAGGTCCATTGAGTTCAGCTCCTATCTCCACACAGGACCACCCAAAAATCAAACCGTATGGCTGAGACCATTGTCCAGGCACTTCTTGTACTCTGTCAGGTTGGGGTGATATACCACTGCTCTGGGGAGCCCGTTCAGGTGCCTTCCACCCTTCTGATGAAGAATATTTTCCTGATACCAGATCTGACCCTCCCCTGAGGTGGTTCCATGCCATCCCTTCAGGTCCTGTTGCTGCCAACAAAGAGATGATGTCAGCTCTGCCCTTCTTGTGAAGAGCTGTAGGCCACTATGAGGCCGGCCCACTTAATTAATACATAATAGAATTCCACTGTTCACAAAAATCTATTCCTGTGCCTGAATTCTGACCTGTCAGAGCTTTTGTGTTTTATACCTTTTTCTACATTTTATTTTTCTACATTTCTAGGCAATGCAATTGTGAAACATGGCAATAAACAGGAAAATGTAGTAACTCTGAAGCTGAGGTTCACCCATCAAAGGCTAGAATTATTAAGAAAAAAAATGTACTTTTTTTTTTTTTTTTTTACCTTTCAAAGTGGAAAGTGCTAATTATTGCAAATATACTTGTCACTAGCTTTTAATTAACGTATAAGAAAAATGTTTCTTTTGAGAAAAAAAATCTGAAGTTAAAATTAAGGTGAAAATACATTCTTGTGAAAATTGACAGCACTGATACCAGCATATTAGGGCTTCCCCACGTTAAATGACACCAAAGGAAAATGAAACTTTTCTTAGTTGGCCTGAAAACTTAATCTCCCAGGTGGATAAAAAGTCATCCAGTCTTTGCATTGCCTCCCCTAGCTGTGTTAGTATTTCATTAGATCTGGACATAAAGATTCCAAGTAGATCAGCTGATAATTAGCTGTCAAGCAACACTAATATTTTCTTCACTCTATTCCTGTTTGCTGACAGTTTTCCAAAGATCTGGAGAACTTTCCAAAAGCCAACACCTCTAGTTGAACTGTCAAATCCAATCCACACATATGCCTTCAATCAAAATGTCCAGAGTTTCAGGGTGCGAGGCTGTTACAGTCACTGTTGATCCCTGCGTGATCTATGAGACGTCAGCACTCCTGGAAATAACATTTGTCTAATGGAGGATATTATTTTCTGAGTACGTCTCAGGACTGAGAATTCCCATCGTGGTTTACAAGGCAAATGAAGTAGCATTTTTGAATTCACTCTTCTCTCACTCAAGAATTTAAATGAGCGGAAAAATATATCTATCTGTGAGCAATTAGTCTTAATAACCATATGGCAATTATGTGTGCCCTCAAGAGGAAAATCTTTATTTTGTCATTAATTATAATTTTATGTGATTTGCATCATCCCACCAGGAAGATTATACTAGCTTGCCTGAGAGCCCAGGATATAGGTCAAATCCTAATGGCAGTGTAAGAATAGTGAGCTCCGTACTCTATTGTAAATGCTGCATGTGCTCCCACAATGCAATTCCTCCTGGTTAAATACAGATGTAAGGCTAAGGCTTGTAATCAAAGACTAATCATTGACTGCATTCTGCTTCACAGCTTGTGAAAGGCGTTGTTGTGAATCATTAGACATAGCCCCTTGCAGCAGCGTAGGATTATTTATCTATCACCAGTTGCTTTACTTTCTTCGCTACCAACCTTGCAGCTATCAAATAAAAATGGCTGCGACAATGCAGTGCACAAATGTTAGCAAATTACCCTGTTGCTGAGCTGAGACAGCCATCTTAATTCTCTGAGGTCCAGAAACAGAATGATTGTTACTTTTTTTCCCCCTTTTGGAAGATAAGCTAGAAACATGCTAAAGAACCAAATGGCCGGGTGTTTCAGGGAGGAAGGATCATGTGTTTTGGCTGCATGCATGTGAGAATGTTAGCGGGGGAGTTTGTAACGCAGGAATTTGAATCTTTTTTTTTCTTTTTTTTCTTTTTTTTTTTTAAGAGTCCCAGGAAATTGGAAGGGTATTACACAAATGACATAGACTGGCCAATTCATAAGCCACAGTTCTGAGAGCAGTAGGACTGCACTTTTCCATGGAATTTAAGTATATACTTTCCTGTGAAGATTATGCTCCACTGTAGAAAAATAAAGCAGAATTAAAAAGCTAAGCAGCTGCTTCCACATGTTGCTAAAGAAGTTCTTAAGATTTTAGGTCAATTTAATTTTTGTCACCGGCTTACTGCAAGTAATCCAGCTTTACCATGAAATTAGCCTAATGACCTGATTCGAACCAAAGGTAGAGGCATCTTGGCTCTCTGTGGTCATATAAAAGACAACAAATAATACTTTCTGCTTGCCTCCTTGGACTGCTTTGAGGCTTGGTCAAGCTGTGTTTTTATTAGGTTGTTTTCAGTACATGAAATAAAAAGTCATAAACATGCAGAATATTATTCTCCAAACAGGAAGAGAGGCAAATTCCTCAGTCACATTTTCCAGTCACTTATTAGATGTGCTGAAGAATAAGCAACAAATGCATGAAGGGGCATAAAAGGTAGTCAGGAATGCATTATTTTGAAAAGCATCAGTTTGGGGATTCTACAGAACAAAATTAATAAAAGCTGCTTTCTCTTTCTTTTCCTTACAAGGGGAAAATAAACAAAATACTGAGTCTGTGATCACTATGGGATCATAAGTCTAACAAAAAGGAAAACTGTTTAATTTGTAAGCGGTATATTCTGGCTAGCCCAGGAATTATGTGTGTTACCCATTGATGCTACGGATGCTTGTTTGTAGAAAACATCTAGCTTAAAAACAACATGTTCAATAGTACTAGAATGACTGTAGGTTTTGGCTGTTATGATGAAGCAGTGCAATTGTTTTTTCTTTAACTTCCAGGCCTCGTAACAGATTACCGGGTAAGTACATCAATATAATCCCTAATATTGCGGCTTGTATACTCTGATTTGTCCAGGGATTTTATTTTCCATTGATTTCATAAACTTCAAAACATTGCCTTTCTTTTCAGGATGCATTCAGCTTGCTAAATTTTTAACATTACTCAAGCTGAAACTGTAAACTCTCCTTTTGGAAAACAAAACAAAAGCCACACCGTATTTAAAGGCAGAACGTGTCTTGCATGTTTAATATTTCAAGGCTTAATTAGTAGAAAGAAATTGCCTAAAGATTTCATTTTTTACAGTAGTAGATAACACCTTTTTTTAAATGCACTTTAACCTTGACAATAGAAAATCTTTTGTTTTGAAGTAGAAAACAAGTCAGTCATACTAGAAGCTAGCCCCACAGCTGCAAGCTAAAACTTACTTTTTCCAAGGCCCTTGAGGAGAATTCAGGATGCAAATAGACAGTTGGTTTTGGCTTGTGACCCTTTCATTCTGCCAACAACCTTCTTTTCTACTTCTCATTCGAGAAACTTGAGTATTAAACAGTCATAGTAGGGCACGAGCCAAGAATCGCCATTTCTGTCACTAGTGGGCCCAACCCTAGCTATGGTCTCTAATATCTGAAATTAGCTTACAAGTCATTGCAGCATATACACTTTCTGCAGTATCACTGCAAGGCTGACTTCTAATGTGGATGCCTCCCTCTTGCCACAGCACTGGCAGATCCCCCTGGGGAGGAGGTTCCGCTCCCTGAAGCTCTGGTTTGTGCTGAGGATGTATGGCGTCACAGGACTGCAGGAACACATCCGCAAGGTAACTGCAGCGTGTTTTCTTGGGTGGGCTGCTTGGAATAGCAAGGGAAAATGAGCTTTGTCCCTGTTTTCCAAAACTTTTGTATGCGACAGAAAGCAATGGCTTTAATCGAGCTCAGGTCAGTAGAAGTACTGCTTGTTTACCCCAGTTCTGTATGATAGCAGGATCAAAATTGTCGCCTGTTTTGTATGACTGTTTAGAGAATACAAGCATTGGAATTTGAAATGTATACAGTGCAGCACCATGCGTCCCTCTCAAATAAATTGGAGCCAGAATATATATTGATGTTTTTTTGGGGGGGAAGAAAAAACATGAAAACAGACAATGCATGCCTATGTTTTGAATAGGCATGCATTGATTGCATGTTTAGATTATAATTAAGGTCATTGGGTTGCTTTTATGCTGCATTAACTTACAGGGTATGTCTGCCTATCCTTGAAGTGATAATTTCTGCTGGTTCTGCTTCCTGTTTAAAATGCATTAAAAAAAAAAATCAAAAGCCATTATGTGTACAATTTGCAATTTGTTAGCATTGCTGTGAATAAGTACTAAGTTTAGTCTTGATTTAGACCTGGCACCAGTCTAAATCAAATATATACTTCCTCTGTGGCAGTAAAATCAAATTCAAGCATGCTTTTCCTTTTTATGAAGTTTAGGGAAACTTCTAGTGAGAGAAGCTCTGTGATTTGGCTGTAAATATTTACAAAAATATCCATTAGCTGAGAATCTGGTCTCATATACCAAACTCTCACAGACACACATTCCTTTCTGTTGTGGTGCTAAACAGATTAAGCCCTAAGAAAGGCTTCTCCTGTCTTTGTAAAACAACTGCATGAAAACATCTCTTGCAATTTGGGAAGGTTCTGGGAGGGACAGTGTCCTCATTTTTATTACAGTATATTTTTCAACTGACTCTTAACTCTCAACTGACTCACTGACTTAAATTATATTTTTATTCCTAATCAGGTTGTCAGAAGCAGATTTTGACAACAGTGGCAAGCCTGATGTTCTGTTGTCCTTGTGGCAACCTGATACATACCTTCCAATGAAAAATTGATCTATAGTTTGTTACTGCTTTACTAGACTGCCACTACAGTTCCTCGTGCTTTGCTCTTTCAGGTTAGATTTTTGGAGACTGCAATTATTTCAGCATGATGCCAAGTTTTTAAGTAGGGCTAAATCTCTCCCTGGGAAAACTGGATTGGAAGCCCCATGTTAATTATATGGCCTTGATCAGGAAGATTTCTGCAATTTAATACTCACATTCAACAAGAAGCTTTGCAGTTTTCTTGTTCCCTACCTTCCTGGCTGCCCAGACAAAAAGTGCTCGTGTTCCCATAATCTTAGCTGTTTTTATATTTTCTATGACAACACAGTTCAGGAAGGGAAAGCAAATCACTCCCTCCTTAAAGATACTGACTGCTAAGTTGGAACCATCATATGATGCCTTATTTGTGAAGATAATCAGAAAGATAGATTTCCAAGGCCTTGTTGAACTGACTGTGTGTTTAATATTTCTTTATGGATGAAAGTGTTCCTCTGTATACAGAGGGAAAAAAGTTATCAACTTTTTTTTTTTTTTTTTTTTTTTTTTTTAACTTTGGAAAAGTAGTAAGGGTAATTAAAAGCTGAATTTGAGCCACTGTATACATCTGTCAAACTGGAGCCTTTAAGTCCATTTCTCCTCACCACCCCCCTTGAAAAGTGCTAATTAAATTTGGTGCATTTCAAAGTAGCTTTAAAAAAAAAAAAAAAACACAAAAAAAAACCCCAAAAACAGTCTTTCTATCTCCAGCAGCTCATAGCTGAACATACATATCAAGAAAAAAATTGCATTTCATTTGCTTCCGGCTTTTGTAGAATTTCAGTAAAATAGGACTTGCAAGTTTGCAGATGTGTTGGTGAAGTTTTATCAGTAGTTGCAAAATAACAATTATGAATGTGTTTTGTATCTTACCCATTTTTCTCTCTTCTCAGGAATTATCCTGTGCTCCAGGTATATTTTGATAAATTTTGATCATGGGCAAATGAAACCAACCCGATGCTGGTTCACATTTTCTAATCTACAGACACGTTTTTAAAGAAAAAGTAAACTGGAATTTAACTAAGCTTGTTCTCTTCACATTAACATTGCTTGTCCTAGCACTTGGCCTTGAAAAGATGCTTTCATTTAAACACACCCTAATATCTTGCTAGGGACAGTATTTATGTATTTATATTTCCATTGCTGGCAAAGGCAATCTTTGAAGACAATAGCCACTACTGGATCTTGTGATACTTCTCTCTTCAGTGAAATGCTGTACTGCCAGAATTATTTCTAAGGCTGTATTTATAACAGTAGGTCATAGAGAGGCCATTCCTAGCATGAGATCTCGGCTGCAATTGCAGGAGCAAGTACTGCAACCGTCAGGTGGAGAACAGAGTCGAGCCAGGGAGTGGGAAGTTCTCTCTTTCTGATGTGCCCCAAGGAACAGGCCGTGCAAATAGAATCAGGCAGAAAATCAGCTTTCAAAGAGTTTCTTGAGGTGATACGTGGGGAAGAAGATGCATGTGCATCTCACTTGTGCAGGAGGTAGTAGGTAGGCCCTATTGTGCCTGTTCACCCCATACAATTGCAGTTAGGACATGACTGTTCAGGTGCATGACTGGGCCTTGTTAAGAGATTGGGGACCAGGAGTTTCAATTCCTTTCTGGGTTTATATAAATCTCAATGTGAATGGTGTGATTGCCTAGCAAAAATGACAACTCAGCTCCTCAGTCACAGAGCTAGAAAGATTTATCCAGCATTTATAGACTTCTAGTTAGGCTTCCTTTTGCACTTTCTTCCCAGAAAACATGTAATATATTAACCTGTAGTAAAGAATAGATTTTAAAGCAGTGGCAAAGGGAGTCATTTCTGATGGATATGGGGAGAGAAAAACATGAATTTTGGTGGAAAGCTCACAGCTATTGAGGAGATGTAAAGAGGGTAAAAACAACAATAAAAGTCTGATTCCAAACACTCAGAATCGGTATAGATGTGAAACCCAAACAGTGCATTTGTAAACAGCACATTATAAACTTCTTAACCATATATTACTCCTTTGTCCTTCTAAGTCATCTCAAATTTCTCTGAAGTCATCTGAAAAGTTAGAAATTAACATTCTTGTAGGCAATTCTCATGAACATTTCGAGTCAGATAAATCATAAATCCTTTGGAGGCCAGAAGAAATCACTTTACCACCTCATCAATGATCATGAACTCTATTAAAATTGTACAACGGAGACCAAGAAACTGGCACAGCACAGAACAGCAATGCCAGAGAGAGAACTACGGTTGGGGAGTGGCATAGTCCAAGTGGCTAAGTCCAAGTTCAGAGGACACTTTCTGCAGCATTTGGAGAGCTGTAGTGAGATATGAGCTAAAGCAGGCACAGAGGTGAAATCTAGGAAGAAAACTTTCAAGGTTATGCAGATATGTGTACTTATTGTGGTGCTTCTAAGAAACTCCCTTGAAACAGAAGCTACTTTAGTTCTGGAAGGATTTGTCCTACAGTGAATTCTCAACTGAAGTATCTAAATGCTGGAGCTCACACATGTTTATATGTGCCCCGGACCTGGAGGCATTCAGAGCCAGGCTGAATGTGGCTCTGGGCAGCCTGGTCTAGCAGAGGGGCTGGAACTAGATGATCATTATAGTCCTTTTCAACCGAGGCCATTCAATGATAAGTGCAGATCTTCTGTATGGACTGCACCATAATGTCTCACGAGATTACTCTTCTCATCAATGATTATGTAAGGCATTTTCTCTAATCCTGATGAATCACAAGTTAGTTGCCATTTTTTTCTTATCTCACTGCAAAAAGGCAGTAGTTATTTACCAGAGGTAGTGAGACACAGAAATCCCTTGCAAGCTTCAATGTTTCCATCTGCTAAATGTCACTGTGAAGAGAAGTGCCGGTGTTCAGCTCCTACATACTGACATTTTTCAATAACACAATACAATACATATAATTCCACTTTAGGAACCCATGTGATAAAGGGTTTTTCCAAATGACATTACTAGAAACAGTATGTGAGTTGGTTTGTGTACATACTTTTTTTTTTTGGTCAAAATATACAAGGTAAAATACTTTTTAAAGGTTAAATGCAGCTTGAATCAACTTTAAATTAATGGTGCTAAGGGTGCAGCATGGTGATTGTGTCAAAACCATTTGGAGAGTTACAATAACCACGGATTTGTACATATTCAGCAGAAAACCGAAAAGCTGTTTTCAGTTCTGCAAACAAGACTTGATTTTCATAGTTTACTTGCACGTCTTGAAAATCAAGAGTACTGAAACCACGTGTGTACCCCTGTGAGCTATTACCATACCCATGTCCAGAATGGGATACAGCTCTTTGAGTTGCAGAGAGGCAGATGTGAAACCTACAAGCCCTTTGAATTCTGCAGGCTTAGTAATGTTTAACTTTATTGAATTTATTTATGCTTATGTCAACAATCTTTGTAAGAGCAATTCAGGTTAAGAGCTTACAAAGGTGCAGGAGTTCAAAGGTGCAGGGTCTTGGATCACTCTGTGAAGCAGAGCTGCACAGGTGAATCTTGTTGGTCCCAGCTTTCTCTACTTCCCCGTCCTCTAAAAATCTAATACACGTGGTGCCCCCCAGTGGCTTTCACTGTTATTGCTATTCCTTACAGCTTGCTGTGGATAAAATTGCTTCCATATATGAATACTAAATCCATAGAATTTTGATTTGTGTTTTACTGAATAGTCCGTTTTCCCCTGATTTTTATCTCTCAAAATTCTTGAAAAATCTCTTAATGTAAAATACAATAAAAAGGACAGAAATACCTGCTAAATACTACAGCATCTGTAGTATCCTTGTAAAAACTACTTGCAGTAAGCCAAACCTTAAATTATTCTCTTATTCAGTTATTGCCAGGCAGATTTTGATTAAATTCGCTTGGTGGTTGCACTCAGATAAACAAGCTGTGAAACTATCACCACACTGAACAGAAATTTCTTATGGTCTTGATGTCCAAGATTTGGTATATGCAGTGTGGAATTTAGCAGAGCTGTGTCAAAAGCATAACTTGTCCAATGCTACAGAAATGAGGGAAGGAGGTGGCAGTAAAAGATTGTTGCAGCCTTTGTGCATGTTGCATATATGCTTCCCATGTACTTTATACGTACAAACGTGTGGATGTATATTCTGGTCAAATTTCATAGTTGTAAAACCATGCTGTTTATGTTAGCAGAAATGCCTTGGAAGGGATTGGGCATGCTGTTGTTCTTGCTCCTGATTCAAAGAGTGCTCAGTCTGATTTTAGGGAGAGATGAAAGATGGATGCAATAAAAAAGCAGAGAGAAAGTGGTAACAGCAGTAGGACTGGCTGGTTGCAAGGGGTATTGGCACCCAGGCAGTGCACCCTGAATCACTGTTCTTATTCCATATAAACAGTGTTTTTCTATTTTAAGTAATAAACATTAGGAAAAGATGTTAGAACTGTTGTTTAATTTTTGTTTTGTTTTGTTTTTGTTTTTTATTTATAGGAAAGCCATGATAATTTTTTATGTAGATCAGCTACTACAGACATACATACAAACAAATTCTAGTAGCCAGATACTTTTGTTATCTTCTTTTTTCTGTATAACGAGCATGAAGTTGATGACAGCCAGTTAGGGGGCTGAATACAGTACTGCAGGTACCTGATGTGAATGTGGGATCTTTTGTTCAAAGTGCTTTTATATTCATTTTCTGTTTGGGGGGAAGCAAAATCTGCTGTATACGCTTACAAACTTCACTGACTGACATTAGAACTTCCTTGCTGGTTGTCAGTATGCCTGTTGGTATTTTTTGTATTTGTTTGATTTTGGGAGAGCATCAGTCTTCGTACATTTTGGAATAATAGATCTAGTTTGGTAACCGATTTAACTGTTTATCAGGCTGAGGTGTGCTGTCTGTTTCCTTTATTTTACTGTTACCACTGTTTTTCAATGGGACCTGAGCACCCAGGCCAGAAAGGGTGAGCAAGTTATCCCCCTCACAGTTATTCTCATGTTAAGTGACCTGTTCTAAAAAGCCTGTCTGTCTCTGTCTATCTTGTTGTCCACTGGAATTGTGGTCATTTTCTCTGTATAAATCCGTGCATCCTCCCCTTTCCTCTTTTCAGACTCTGCAGCCATTTTCAACCAAAACTGAGAATGGCAGAAAATGTAAAACAGAACTCTTGCGAATATTTACTATCAATATGGCATCCCGAAAGGTATAAAACATTTCATGAAGAAGCAGACCTGTACTCCCTAAGATAAACTGAGCAACCAATATTGTTACAGCTCAGTATGGTCTCCAACAGTCATACGCGTGATATAAGTTAACATAAACAGATGGCAGTGTGTGAATATCATCACCTATTAGAAGAGGGAAATGAGAAAAGAGATTAAGGATGGAAGCAAATTTAGCAAATCATTTCTTTGAATGAATCAAATTTATACAATAGAGACACTTTTTCTTCTCAGCATGTCAGGCTGTCGCACCAGTTTGAACATTTAGTCCTTCAGGATGAGAGATTTGAGATCTGTGCTGAAGTTGTCTTGGGACTAGTCTGCTTTCGACTGAAGGTAAGGCAGCTGAGACTTATTACTTCTATCATGTTTTATAGCACTGCAATCACCTGCAGTAGAATACAGTCTTTATAGTTAATACAGTTAATTATTTTTTAAGAAAAGCAAGGAGAACTCATGTAGATCATAGTGGATTAAAGAAAGAAGCCTAAGACATTTTTCTTAAAATTAAAATCAAACGCTTGCAGGAAATTTAAGCATAATAGAGTATGGAAATCTGTAGTCAAGGCAAACAATTAGTTTTAGTCTGCCCAGTCATTCCAAATAGCTGTTGTAATCTGTGCTTGATGGACTTTGAATTAGGTGGTAGTTTTAATATATTTCCCAGGGCATTTATTTATGATGTGTCTGTGTGTGCATTAAATGCTTCTTACTGATTTTACATGTGTGTATATTTAATAATTTTATATATATGTATAACATCTGTCATGTATGAAGACAGAGTAATAAAGTTTTGTTGTTGTTGTTGTTCTTTAAAGAAAGCATCAAACATTAAAAGGAGATCACTGTCTTGTTTTTGATAAGGAACTTGTTTAATAAAGGAGCTTGCAGCTAAAGCTGCTGTGAAGGGCTTATTGTGACCCTGAATCTGAACACCAAACAATAAGAAAAATGCCACTGGTGTTTTCTGTTTCATGTTTTTTTTTAGTTTAGGTCTCCAAATGAGCTTTTGGCTTTTCTGAAAGCCCAGAAGCACATCTTGGCATCTTCTAGGTAGTGTGTTATTACCCCTTTTCTCAAATTCTTTTCTCAGTCATTCAGTTGCCCTAGTTACTACCGTTTAATGGTTTCTGTAACAGTATCTGTAACAGTAAGGCGATGGTAAAACAGGAAATGTAAAAGGAAAATGGTTTCATTTGAATTTATGGTGTTTAAAAGAAAAAAAAAAGATCTACTAATAGGGGATCAGACATACTGAAAATGCAGGGTTGTTCCAATAAATGGAAATGTGAATCTATTTTCTTTCATAATGAGAACTTTTCAAAATTGTTGAGGAGTAGGTCCTGTGGCACTTACTGCTCACTTACAAGAGGTGTTGGAGTCTGCTCTCTGTCTTGGTCAAGGAATCTCCAGTTTTGCAGATTCAGAATCAGCTGTAAGTGCTCTTTGTTTAATTTAAAGAAACAGTTGGTCCTGGTGAAACAGAGCTTAGCCACACAGGAATTGTCATTTATGATCAGATCAGTTCATCCATATCTGGTCTCCTATCCTTGGTGTTCCATAGGAAGAAAACAGGTCCACAGGGAAAGACAATTAAACAAGTGAAGATAAATACTGGATATCTAGCTAATAAACTTTCAGGCAAGTTGTAGAACAAAGGCATGATTCTTCTGAAATCTAATGCTGAAAGAGCATTAAGTCTTCCCTGTACAAAAAGAAACTAACAACCCAAACCTAATCTATGTGTGATTTTTATATAGTTAGAGTAATGCTGAGGGACAGGAAACTTGAACTGTAATGCTGCACAGTTGTAAAATAACAGCAATATTTTTCCTTCCTTTGTTCTTGATAAACCCTTTTTTTTCTTAGCTTTTTTTTTTCTTTCTCCATGCTGGAGAGAGATGTAGTAATGATCTATGACTTTCATATTATAACTGTTTCATCAAATGTCAGAGAAGAAATCCAAGTATCATGCCAAAGGGTTAATTTTTGGCCTTCTTATCATGTCTGTAGATGAATACAAGCCAAGCTAATCATTTCTCCAAGGGAGTGAGAACACTGGCTTATTAAAACTGACAGACTCGATCAGAGCTGGCTTCTTTCTTCTCAAAGCTCTGGGAGATGATTTGTCACTGCTAACTTCAATTTGATGTGACATCTAAGTGTCACAGCAGTCCCTGGGTGCAGCTGTGAGAGTAGAACAGAAGAAAGATACAGAAACCTTTCTCCTTCTTCCTCTTACCCCTGCCAAGGGCATTAGCATCATATTACCACTTGTATTGCTTGAAAGTTAGCACTGGGCATTTCTTACTATAAGCAAAGATCATCATTTTAATGATGGATTACCTTAAATAAGAAAGTAGGAAATCATTGTCGCCAGTGATTGTCCCATGGTAGGTGGGGGGAGAACGCAGGGACATGCAAAATGTTGATGTTGGTCCATCTCTTAGAGAGGAATGTTCATGATACTCTAAGAAAAGTTGTGTGAATAGCTCCTAAAAACCTAAGTCACAAATTTCAGGCTCTCACCCAAATTCCCTAACAGCTCATGCTAAGTCAAAACAAGGTTTTGTCTTGGGTTCAGTTCCAACTGTAATATGATCCAAAAGCACCCAAAGAATTCATTCGTCTTTACTGCCATGGGAAGCCATATCTCTCTTATGCTTTGTTTTCTTTTGGAGAAGGCTAAGAAGGGCAAGTCACAGTGGTGTAGATTTGAGATAACATTTTCTAATGGAAATATTTTCAAGAAGAATATGGCTGCTACAGTGAAAAAAAAAACTGTACTCTTTTGCTTGTTGTAGATGAATTTGTTGTTTTGTAGCTCTAAAACTGCAATGGACAATAAGAGATCACTAGAACTCCCAGCATCTCTTGCAATTCTGTGTCACCAGCAGTGTAATGGAAAGAGCAGTGGCAGCACAATAGTTAAGATATTTCTCCAAAGAGTAAAATTATAGCGCTAGAGATCAACACAGTATATCTTACATTGTTGTGGCAAGCTGCCAGCAAATCTGAAGGCATCAGGCTGTTGATATAAAAAATTAGACATATGGGTTCCTTTTACTTAGGTAATAAAGACTGTCAAGAATATGCAGTCATCATTTCAACCTGCATTGCTAAATCAGAGCCAAAATCCCAAGACACTGCTGTCATTGTTTTCATTTAAAACAATTTACTGCTGTTTCGGAAAATCTGATCACATCTCTTGCTTTATTCTTAACTGCTGATGAAGATAACTAAGAAAACCATTAATTAACATCAGCTGAACCTGTAAAAGAATCAATGCTTTTCTGTGCAGTCCTGTTTCTTTTGGGAGTTGGTAGTAGAAGCGTACAGCTGCTCTAAAGGAAATCCTCACATTCAGTAGTTGAGTACAAGAAGAAATAAATACAACAGAAGGAGATAAAATTCAAAACTGCATGCATGTAGAGTCCCTCTGACCTTCTACAAGTTATTTAGCACCTATACCTTTGTGTCTCTGAATTCATAAGAAGAGTGGTTGCTGCCAGTGGAAAGAGGGCTAGTTTACTGCATTTCTAAATTCAAGTAGAACACGCTGGAATTCTGAGAAGGACACTTCCTATAGAACCTTAAGTGAATACTTTTCTTATGGTGCTTTCTAATAGGGCAACCCAAATTTTGATTCCTTAATTTTACTTATGCCAGGGATACATTACCTTAATTATAACTTAACTAAGAATAAGATTTTCATCTTTATAGTCCAAAGACTCTAAAGGCAACCATGCTAAAGTGAAGACTGGAAGATTTGTTTTACAAATATTGGTAGAGTTCATTGCAAAACTTCCTTGCATTTTTATTTAAGTTCTTTTCTGTGAGAGTGGTGAGGTGCTGGAACGGGCTGCCCAGAGAGGCTGTGGATCCCCCATCCCTGGAGGTGTCCAAGGCCAGGTTGGATGTGGCCCTGGGCAGCCTGGTGGAGGTTGGTGGCCCTGCATGTGGCAGAGGGGTTGGAGATTCATGATCCTTGAGGTCCCTTCCAACCCAAGATCAGTGATTTTAAATGAAGCTACCTAGCTTATGACCTTAGGTCACGAGAAAGTAGCCAGCTATTGCAAATGCCATAGAGTGAAAACAGCTTCTAAACCACAGTTAATTTATAAATCTCTTTGTGGCTGAAAAATGATCTCTAGAGCCATCAACTTTTTGTATAATCCTTCTATGGCAAAGCATTTACAGATGAGAAAGTGGCTAGATGTTACTGGAGACAGGCTTGGCTGCTTGGTGGAATTTACATATTTCAGATTTCTGAAATTCATTACCTTATCTGTTGAATTACAATGATTTCAGGGCTCAAATGAACTAAATAAGGCACTTCTTAAAAGCATAAATGAGGCCAAGAAGATTCATCTGGTCCCATGCCACCTGCGAGAGAAGTTTGTGCTACGCTTTGCTATTTGCTCCCGCACAGTGGAATCCACCCACGTCAAGTTTGCCTGGCAGCACATCTCACAGCTGGCGACCGAGCTCCTGAAAACATGGGAACAAAACCACCACCAGCAGTAACAGTGGTGAGGTAGCAGCAGGGAGGAGGTAATTAGCTGGCTTTCTTTGTGTTGCCAAGTTTAATTTTAGGGGCAGGTGGGAAAGTCGAGTTATGAGGGGAAAAAAATCAAAAGCTGTTGCTACATAGCCCAGCTGCAGTAGCAAAATCCTTGCCAACAAGTTGTGTTCTAACCTTAGTGATTCATTCTCTGCACTGCATTTTCATCTTGCCTTTTTCCAGAAGGGACATATCCATGGCATCTCAAGCTGTCATTTCTTTCCTGTTAGTTATCAAGAGCGTTCATTGATCCCAGCAATGGAAACAGAGGGTTAGTATTCCCTCTATTCTTGACATTAAGCCCCCAGCACAAAAACTCTACTCCAGAGATAAAAATGTAAGGTGTCATCACCAAATAATTTGACATCATTGTGACTTCAGAAAAAAACAGGTTGTAGGAAGCTCAGTCACCTGGTTATAACACTGTTGGGGTCCTATTCTAAGCAGGCAAGCACAGATGTAATGAGCTGGGTCACTAACGTCACTAACATGCTATGACACACGTGCTGCTGTATTTTTTGCAAATGAAGTTAGAACTTCAAGACTCCTTTCATTATACAGTCAAACTGAGGGAGTGAATGCTTGCTGCCCTTATGGCAGGTTCTCTCTCCTTAGAAGTTTCCTTCTAAGACAGTGATTTTGTCAAATCTCAGCAAATTGTTTATGCTGCTTATTGGTTTTCACTTCAGTCATCCATATTGATGCTCCGTCTTCAGAGTTCTGCCAAAATCCATGTGCTACCTGATGTTCTGTATTTTCAACTCAGTTATTATAAGCAGTAACTAGTTGAAAATAATGTGTAAGCTATGTTGTGTGAAATAGAGTTGTGACATCTTTTGATGGCTACCACTCCGCTTGTTTCATTGTTTGATAAAGAAATGTTTGTCAAAATAAAATGTGTACCAGGAACAGCTGGCATGGCATGCAGTCTGCTGCTGGCCACATTTTGTCTCTGTGACATCCCAAGGGAGAACCAGACTGGACACGAGGAAAAATGTATTTACTATGAAGGAGATTGAATACTGGAACAGGCTTCTTAGAGAGGTGGCTGATGCCCTGTGCCTGTCAGTGTTCAGTGGCATTTGCACTCAGGAACAATGCTTTAATTTTTGGTGTCCCCTTAAGTGATCAGACTGTTGGCCTATTACATGATCTCTGAAAGTCCCTTCCACCTGGCCTATTCTAATTCTAATACCCACAGAACTGCATTTCCTCACAGCCAGCACAAGACAGAAATCTGAATTTCACAGTTCTTGTTTTTGTTTTCTTCTGAAATCTGGGGATGATTTGAAGCTGCAGTCAATGAAGGCTTTTTTAGCAGTCAGTCTCCCACTGCCTCTTCCCCCCATGTGCTTTGCAGAACATTAATGTTAAGTTGTGTTAAGAACATTGATGTTAAATCATCTCAGAAAAAAAAAATAATAATCTGGGCTATGTAATCAACTCAAGAACAAAATTGTTAAAAATAATGTTTTTGAAAGAAGGACCTTTCTGCTGTTTCTGTTCTGTAGCTTTGCAATATATTTGTAAGTGAAATGACTTTTGGTGGGAGAAACACTGTATCTGTGAATAGTTAATATGTGAACCTTTATCTCTGCGCCTTGTGTTCAAAAGCTAATGCAGTCTGTTCTGATTGATGCTGTTAAAGATAATGACAAAATCTCAGCAAAGCACTTTAGTAGAATACCCACCTCTCAAAGGATGCTGTGCAGCTACTGGAGAAGAAGGGGAAAACATAACTTTTCAGTAACCATGTAGATTCTTTAACAACAACAACAACAAAAGAGTGGAAGGCTACAACACTCTTCATCATGGCAGGTTATGTTTTATTACTGATGGTGAGATACTGAAAATATGTAGTTATGAAAGGTGTTGGTAATACGCTTAACATGAGGGGTAGTGGCTGTAAGTTGCCTAGGGAGGTGGTGGAGTCCTTGGAGTGTTCAGTAAATGAGTGGATGTGGCACTGAGGGACACGGTCAGTGGGCATGGTGGGATGGGCAGATGGTCGGACTGGATGATCTTAGGGGTCTTTTACAACCTCAGTGATTCCATGATTCTTTGTGAAACCCTACCCCAGACTGCACTGAAATTGGTACGTCTAGTTTTCTCTTGCTTCTGTGTGTCAGATTATGCCCGTGGTTGGTTGTCACTGTTATCACTGTGTCTGTCACATAAGCAGAGGGTGGTGGTATGTAAGTGACATCTGTGGAGACCTTGTAACCTGACTGGAAGTCATCTCATGTTTGGTGTTTTTTTTTGTGAGCCGTGTGGTTCCTTTAAATCTCTGTCCGAAGTCTGTCAAACTGACATGTTGGTTTTAAGAGCAGCACTAATAAAGGAAAAGAAAACCACGGCTGTTGTCTGCCTCTGTTGTTAAGCCCAACCTTTCCCATTTTGCCCACATCCACTGTAAGGGGTACCATCTCCTCAGCTCACTGTGGCATTCCAACCTTCACCACCAGTGATTTTTAACTTGGTCTCTGAACCAACTACGGGGCATCCAGGAGCTCCTGCGGGACGTTTCCTATTTAGCAGTGCCCTTCTGAAGAGCTCGCTGTCACCACAGCCCAGTCCATCTGGCACCAGCCGCCACAGCACCGCGGAAGGCGTTACCGCGAGGCGCGCAGCCCGCGCCCATTGGTGGGCGCCCGCCGCATCCGCAGCCAATAGGGAGCGGGAAGGCCCGCGCGCCCGCCTCCTGGCCGCTCTAAGCTCGAGCTGATGACGTTAGCGCAGCGAACCTTCCCCCTTCCCCCCTTCCGATTGGTTGCGTCTGCCACAACGCTGCTATCCGATTGGTAGGGCGGGACGTGGGGGGCGGGGTCTGAGGCAGAGCGCGCGCGGGATCTACAGGGGCGGTTGTAGGCCGCCGCGGTCGGTGGGTGCTCGTGGTGCGGGCTGGGTGCGCGGATGTATCGCGGCGCGCTGTGCTCCGTCCTCTGGAGCGCTTGGTGACCGTTAGGCCTCCTTACCTCGGGAGTGAGGAGCACATTTCGGGGTGTCCGTTCGGCCAGGGTTGGAGAAGCGAGTCCTGGCTGGGCGGGCTTGGCCTGCTGGGAGCGGTGCCGGTGAGGGACTGCCCCTGCCCTGGGTTGCGGGCGGGACGGGTCCTGGAGCCTTCCTGGAGCGGGGCGGCACGGCACGGCACGGCACGGCACGGCACGGCACGGCACGATGGTTGGCGTGCAGCCTGCTGGAGTGGTGCCCACTGGCGGCCCGGCGCGTGTGTTGGCTGCTGTCGTGTGTTGGTTTCCCTAAACAGCTCTACGAAGTTGGGCTGAAAACCACATCGCGTTATGCTCACTGTGGTGCTTCGGTGATGCAGTCGCTGGGCAAAGTGTTTTTTTTTTTTTTTTTTTTTAAGTAAAAAGAGTGGGACGTCTCCCCATCCCCAGCGTTTCTTGGCAGCCTTGTATTCTGCACGCTTTGTTATTGATCTGCATTTGTGTGCTGCTTCTACCAGTGTGAATCTGTGCTTGAATCTGCAGCTGGGTGCAGAGGCTTGTATTCTGTTTGCTGAGAGAGATAACATACCGACCTCCACCTTAACAGTTTTTGTTTGTTTTCTTTTCTCGTTGGAAAAACCCTGTGTACATTGAGATGAACAGACAGACGTTAGGATTTAATGTATTTCAGCCATGTTGAGGAAGTGCTCTATGGACAGATCAGAATATGAGAATTGCCTATCAGAACAGTGTAAACCCTGCAGAAACAGCAGTGGACTTCTCTAATTTTGCTTTTGCTTCTTCATAAACTACTGAGTCCTGGCCCTTATCAGAGATATTTCTGCATGTGACCACAGAGAGACTGCTGTGAAATCACATCAAAAACATGGTCTGATCTTTTCAAAACGCCCCTTCTGAGCCAAGACTCATCTTTCTTATTTTTTGAACTTAACAGCAGCAGAAGGAATTTAAATTCTGAAGTATAAAATTGAAAAGTGAATATTGCTGTAAGCAGACAAGGCCTTTCTCAGGAATATAAAGCTGAGGGGGGATTTAGTATGTTCTAAATGGAATAAATAGTTACAAGCATCTGCTACAAATCTATTTAATCAAGCCTATTCATTGCAATTTTTCCTCCCTTCACAGTTTGTGAATAGTTTTACTCAATAACTTTGTTGTTCCTGTTTTATTGCCATCACTGTCATCTTTTTAACAATGGCCTGTACTCAGACCTCCTCTGCACTGTGCACTGTCTTGTCAAATAGGAGCAAAAGCATTGCTGATTTCATTTAACAAAGTCAGTTTTTGCTTGGCCATCTGTTAGCATTCTTTGCAGTCTAGTTACTTCCCCAGGAGGCTACAGGTTAAAAGCAAACTTTTCCTCTCTTTTTTCTTTTTTCTCCTTTTTTTTTTTAATTCTTCTTTTCTTTCTTTGAACAAGGAAGAAAAGGAGCAGTGTAAGTGGCTTTTCCTGCCACAAAAAGGAAGTGGCTGCTTCCTTTTTGTAGAGTGTCCATTCTGGCTAAGCAACTTATAAGTTCTGCTGCACTCAATTAAAAATGATGTGTGTTTTCATTTATTTGCAATTCAAAAAGGGGCAAGCAGCCAAGTAAGCAGCTGTGAAACATTTTTTTGTAACAACAGGTATTTTTATGTCTGTTTCAGTGTCAGTGATGGAGGCCCCGATGCATGGCACCGTGCACCTGAGCGACTGGCAGAAAAGTTACTTTGCTATTGCCTCTGGCACCTGCACACCCGGACAGAAGGCTGATGAGTACCGTGCCAAAATTCTGCGTATTCAGTATGCATGGGCAAACTCTGAGATCTCTCAGGTCTGTGCTGCCAACCTCTTTAAAAAATACGCAGAGAAATACTCTGCAATTATTGACTCTGACAACATAGAGACTGGCTTGAATAACTATGCTGAAAACATTTTGACTTTGGCAAAGTGTCAACAAAATGACAGTGACAAGTGGCAATCTGCCTTGACAACAGAGAATGTATTTGGTTTGAAGTGTGTGCAAGAGAGGATGCAGGCTGGCAAAAATGTCCAGAGCTCTCAGATGGCACCAGCAGATGCCCTTGTACTAGCTGATAAAGGGGTCAGTGCCTCTGCTGCTCCAGGCCTTCCCAGGCTCAGTGCTTTCAGCAGCACCGGTGAGAGTGAACGCTGTGCTAGCTCATCAAAAAGTACAGGTCGAGGCCCACATCTCCTTGAGCATCCCTTGTCTTCAAAGTCTCTCCAAAGCAGTGTGCCTCCTGTGACCAAAACTTCGGATATACTTCCTGTGTCTTCTGCCTCCTTAAGTGAACAGATTCATACAGGGTTCCAGGCGGCACCGCTGTTTGGAAATAAAGAAATGACAAGTGGTCCTTCTCTGAAAATTCCAGGTAACTGTAATGATGGACAAAATTTGTCTCTTCCCAATCAGTCAGCTGTACAAGCATGGTCTGGGAAAAGAAAAGCATTTTATGGCTTGACTGATAAAGGCAGCACTTCCACTTCTAGTCTTGCTCCATGCCAGGCTTCCAGTACTATGGAAGCCAACAGTTTTTCCGGGAGTAGAAATGGAATTGAAGAGAGTGGTGTTCCTGGTTTTAGAACTGCCAAAGAACAGCTATGGGTGGATCAGCAAAAGAAACCTCAAAGTCTACAACAGCGTGCGCCAGTCTCAACATACGGAGGTGTAAAAAAGTCATTGGGTGCTGGTAGATCTCGGGGTCCATTTAGCAAGTTTGTTCCTCCAGTCCCAAAACAGGATGGAAATGAAAACGGAGGAATGCAGTGTAAGCCTCATGCCAGAGGGCCGACGGATCCTTTACTTCCTGTAGATGAACGACTGAAAAGTATAGAACCAAAAATGGTGGAACTCATTATGCATGAGATCATGGACCATGGGCCTCCTGTGAACTGGGATGACATTGCTGGAGTTGAATTTGCTAAAGCTACAATAAAAGAAATCGTAGTCTGGCCTATGCTGAGGCCAGACATCTTTACTGGGTTACGTGGTCCTCCTAAAGGAATTCTTCTCTTTGGCCCCCCTGGAACTGGGAAAACTCTCATAGGCAAGTGCATTGCTTGCCAGTCTGGAGCTACTTTTTTTAGCATCAGTGCCTCTTCTCTGACTTCCAAATGGGTAGGCGAGGGGGAAAAGATGGTCCGTGCCCTGTTTGCTGTGGCACGATGTCAACAGCCAGCAGTGATTTTCATTGATGAGATTGATTCTCTGTTGTCTCAGCGTGGGGATGGGGAGCATGAGTCTTCAAGGAGAATAAAAACTGAGTTTCTGGTCCAGTTAGATGGGGCAACAACCTCCTCTGAAGATCGTATTCTGGTGGTTGGTGCAACGAATCGGCCCCAGGAAATCGATGAGGCTGCCCGAAGGAGACTTGTGAAGAGACTTTACATTCCTCTTCCAGAAGCTTCAGCTAGAAAGCAGATTGTTACTCGTCTGATGTCAAAGGAGCACAGCTGTCTCAGCGAAGAGGAAATCGAGCTTATAGTTAAGCAGTCAGATGGGTTTTCTGGGGCAGACATGACACAGCTGTGTCGTGAAGCTTCTCTGGGCCCTATCCGCAGTCTTCAGTCCATGGATATCACAACCATCATGCCAGAGCAAGTACGGCCCATTGCTTTTGTTGACTTTGAGAGTGCCTTTGGAACCGTGCGGCCTAGCGTGTCCTCCAAGGACCTGGAGCTGTATGAAACCTGGAACCGGACATTTGGCTGTGGCAGATAGTTGCATTGTAACTTTTGCAGAAACAGTTCTTTAGCACTGCTATGTATTAAACCTGTGATCGTTTCGTGTATCCATGCTGCTTTTTGTTTTTATCTGTCTTTGTAATAAACACTCTAAATTTACGCAGCCAGATGTCCAGGTGTTGGCATGAGGTGTAGCTCATTGAAAAAACTGAGGAATTACAGAGAGCTGCTGTGAAGGATGGATGGATGAGTTGCACTGATGTTAAGGGGAAGATGATATCAGAACTAAATAATTTGGTTAGGGGTGTAGCAAAGCTGGAGCTGATGGGGAAACTAGGGGGCACACTGAGTTGGAAGGGAGACAGGAACAGAGGAAGGAAAGAATCATGGTGGATGAGGAAAGAAACTCATGGAAAAATAGAAGGAGGGAGGAAAGAGAACAGTGTCGTGTAAATAGTGGTGGTGTTTGACTGAGACCTGCCTACATCACTGTAGCCTATTCCTAGGTTGTTATTAAACTCTCTTTCTGTTTGCTTTTCCATTTGACTTTGTTTTCTATTCTGTGTCTGTGTGCATGCCATGCCTAATCACGAGGGCACCAACAACTGTAGAAGAGGCCAAGGGTCATAAGGGGCTGTAGGCTCTCAGGGCCAGCCATGGACTTTCCATATTGTGTAGGGGTAGGGTGATGTGATCCTCATGTCTGCACAAACTTCTCTAGAAGAAATTACTAGCAGTCTTCAGGTTGGACTGCAAATAGGAGGAAAGTAGCATTTGGAATGAGCCAAAGTATGACCTGTTGGCAGGGAAGTTGCCTCCATCCCTGCAGGCATTCAAGGCCAGGCTGGATGTGGCTCTGGGTAGGCTATGGGCAGCCTGGTCTAGTGGTTGGTGATCCTGCTCATAGCAGGGGGTTGACACTAGATGATTATTGTGATCCTTTTCAATTTAAGCTATTCTGTGATTCTATGAAGAGGAGGCTCAGAGTTTTGCTACGACTATTGCATGAACTCAGATCCTATGGCAATGCTTGAAGGACCTGTGAACATGGTGTTCTTGTGAAGTGAGGGAGTGAGGAGGCCTGGGTGTACTGCTGGTGAGCTTCAATCCTGTTCATGTGGAGACAAGAAATGAAATAGGGCTGTCTGCTGTTTATGCTGTTGGATAGGAAGAAGAAACGCTGTGTCCCAAAGTCAACTACTTAAAATGTTTTCTAATAACTGTGGTAAAATTACTAACTAGGTTCTATTTTGTATTCTTACCTAAGGGCTTGAAGAAAGGCTCTGCCATTCTGTTCAAATAATCCATCCTTGCCCACTGGCTGGATAGAGTTGAAGTGAAAATACATGAAATGCTTTCATTTTTGTAGGGCTGACTACAGTGGTATCTGGGGTTTATTTTCACTTTCTCTGAAGCATTTCTCCTTCTATTAGGAAAAAGCTGATCTTAAAAGCTAGTCATTAGATTTTTCTAAAGTGGGATAAATTATTGATGCTGTTTAGCTAACATTTTTTAAAGCCATTTGGGAACTGCAGAAAGCTATAAGACTAGTGAAGCTTAATTTTGGAATAGTTTGGAAAGTTTAGCATTTCTTTTTGTTTAATCACAATAAGCCCTAACAATCAGTTCTAGTTTGTGTCTTCAGAAGCATGGGCTGTGTGAGGGATGGTTTTGCAGAGACGTAAAAATTCAGGTATGCGAATTTATCTTAATTTTTGAAATAGTGGAAGTAGAAGGATTTGGTTATAAAAATAAACAATTTGTGTCACTTTAGGCTCATATAGCTCATGTTGGGGAGCAATAAATGTGCTTTAGGGAATATGTCTGCTGTCTGCAAAGATCTTAAACCCCAGTGAAAATATGTTCTTTAATATCTGAGTAAAAACCCCAGAGAATTTTAACTGTTTTAGTAAATCTCAAGAGTTGTTCAAGAGTAATAAAAACTTCATCTTCTTACGTAATTGCCATCTTTATGCTGAAAACTTCTTTTTTAATAGAGGACTTTACTGGAAAGACAAGTGAGAATGCATGTGACGATACACAGTAAAGTGCCTCCTAAGATGGCAAGGACTGGGAAAGAATTGCGGTGCAGCTGCATTTATTTTCTGCAAAAGAGAACTTGTGAAAGAGAGAAAAGATGGAACCGCAGCACCAGATAGCAGCATTCGTCCTCCAGCTGCTTATGCTGTTTATTACTCTGTAGTCCTGAACAACATGAGTGTGCTTTGTTCGTGTCATGACCATGAAGTTCATGTAGAAGAAAATAAACTTTCTTTTTTCTTCTTTTCTTTGTACTGATGCAACTATATGGCAGTCTCTTCAGCCATCTAGCAATATTCAGGCTTTGCTGCGGGATTCAAGTCAGCAGGACTTCCAATATTAGCCCAATATGTATTTCATAACCCACTATAACAGTGCCACCCAAAATTTGATTCCCCTGTAGCATAATTTCACAAAAATAGAGAAAATTGCACAAAAGTGGGGCATGATTGCAATTTAAGGGAAATGGTGCAGATAAATCCATTTTAATGGACCTGTTTATTGTATACAGAAACTTATGTACTTCATTATTTATTCTTTTTGGCTGGCTGAACTTAGAAATGCAGGACTCTCCTTTGGTTTTGTGGGTCAGCAACATTTGTTGCACAATCTCTTAGTTTCTTGTAAATAAAGGTAAATCATTTCAGTCCTGGAAAGGTGAGCTCTTTTTAATAGTCATTGCAATCCACACTCTTTTCACCCTGTCAGTGCATCTTGTATAGCTAAATTGTCTTGGAGCATTTTGAAATCTGTAGATGAATGTACATTTATAGAAAACTGTGCCAACACAAGTAGGGAAAAAGCTGATGAAGCAGCAGTGATTGTCATTTACTAATGGCACGTGGATGAAAAACAGACTGGCCTCTAAGAGCATTGGTAAGATTGTCCAATTGAAATAATGCAATTTTTGTTTTTCTATTAGACATTACTACTACCAAACCAGCAGGTAACTGGAAAAAAAAAAAAAAAAAAAAAAAAAAAAAAGAGAAAGAAAAAAAAAGACACAAAACAAACATCAGCAACAAAAGCACCAAATAAATAAATAAAAAAAAAAAAGTTACAATTTTATTGGAAAGAGCAGACTGGTCATGGTGAGCACTTGTGTTTACTAAGAAGATGCTGAGAACTACTGTTACATAAAGAATGCCTTGCACTTGTCTTCAAGCTCATTAGCACACTTTCCTTTTATATTTAAATGATAGCTCAGGTTTGGGACGCTTTTGAAAGAAGTCTTAGGAGCAGTTCCTTTAACTAAAGAGATACTGGTGGGGTAGCTTTGCTAACAGCCACATGACCACACATCTGCTTGCTTGTTCCCCTGCCTACGGAATAGAGCAGAAAAGAGAGGTAGTGGGTTCAGGTAATGACAGATGGCTTATCAGTTTGTGTTGTGAGCAAAACTGATTCAATCTAGGGAAAATTAGTTTATTGTCAGAAGAGATTTGGGTGGTGAAAAACAAAGGCAAACGTTCTAACAACTGTTTTCTTCCCTGCTGCTTTAAACTTCACTTCCACTCTTCTCTCCAGGTGGTACAGCAGAGACGTTATGGTCAACACTTAGAGGTTCCTCTCTGTAGCCCCTTCCCTCTTATGCTTTCCCTCTGCTCTAGCATAGGCTTCCAGCACACCAGTTTTTTTTCAGGGATATCTGATATCTACTCCAGCATGAGCTCTGTAAGGTCAACAGCATTGCTTTGCAGTCCAGCAAATATCTGCATCTCTGCCTTTCTCTTTGAACTTTGCATTCATTTTGCTGTTTCTCACTCTTTTCTTCCTCCTAGAGCTCTCTTTGTCTTGTTTTCCCCTGTCATGTTCCTTAAACATGTTTTTTTTTCCCAGAAACACCAGACATGTAGCTGATGAGCTCAGCTGTGTTCTATAGAGAGAACTATCACTGTGATGACAACTGGAACCAGCTGTATCTGGCACTGGGCAAGCCCTGACCTCTTCACATGGGAGGCCACCCGTACCTCCCCACCCACTACCAAAACCTTGACACCTGCACCCAATATAGATGCCTTCAGGGGAACAACTCACATAATTATAGTGCTTAGTGAAGATGCTGATGATGTGAAATTTTCAAGGCATAGATTTCTTTACTTGTTAATATTTTATTGCCATTCTTTATCTTAACTGCAGCAAAGCAATTGTACAGTGCTGTAGCTATAAGCTAAAATTATACTGATGAATCAGTATTACCTGCTTTAGTCCCATTAAGTCAGAAAGTTCATGTGAAGAGCCAAAATTGTGTTATTATAAAATTACAAGTCTGGGAAGCGCTCTAAGAGATCACAAAATTCTGATTTCACACAGAATTCATGTGAATTAGTTTTTGTGATTCCTGGTACTTGTTTTGCCCTTATCCAACAATTGTAAAACTATTTGTCTCTTCTTGGACATAAGCTGACTTTACTTTGAATGCATGTGATCATGTGATGATATCTAGGATCTGCTCTACTTACAGCATTTGCTGCTATGCAAACACAATTCAGTAAATACTTAATGTTCATTATTGGTAAAACAGTTCTCTTGACCTGATTCTTCTCTAGCATGATTGAAGGAAGGCAAGATTCTTCCCTAATGCCTCATCTCTGTTAGTATAATGTACACTTTTTCTGCTTTATCCTATTCTTATTACTCACTGATGCAGGAAAAGCTCTACTCATCACCTTCTTAGCCACTACTGTTGATATCTGCTGTCACTTGATATTATTATACTATCTGGACCACACACATCTTCTACATCTTTCTAAAGATGTCCTGTCCATTAGAATTCTGATCGCTTCTGTGGGTTCATCTCTCTCCTACATTGATTTAGCTCAACTAGGACAGTGCTCATCAATGACCAGGGTTGGAACTAGTGTAGAAGGGAAGGTCTGAATGTGCGTGACAGGTGAAGTATTCATTGGAGTATGATGCTTGTTTTTTCTCTTTACATTATAGGTCATCTTCAGAAAATTGTTCAGAAATTGTTGCATTTCTTCATCTTTCCCAACTTTGCCAACATAAAGTTACGCAGTGGAACCTCTCTTTTCTATCACTGAAGTCGCTAAGGAAAACAGTGACACTGATGCAGGAAGGACTTGTGCAAAATTTTTGATGGTCTTTCAGTTCGGCTATAACTGCACTTTGAAAACAGTTTTACAATTAACTGCACTGGTATTGCAATAATTTAATAATTTATATTGTAAGAGTTGCAGAAGACTCTTGACTCATGGAAGGTAATTTACTCCCGTGTTGCCAAGGCATATTACCTGCTCAAGAGGGCTATTAAATTGTTTTCTTCTGGAGGAAATTGCAGCAGCAAGCAAAAGGCAATGTTTTCCAGAAGGCAAGGCTTGAGGAAAGTGAATATCAACTGCAGACATGTTGAAGAAGAAACTGAATATGCTTTTTGGGTGGAAGAGAGATGATGCAGTACCTCCTCATGGTAAGTTACTATGGGAAAGAAAGATTGCCATTTCTCCATCTGGGCATGACTGGCGTCATTAGCTGGGTGGGAGTCAGAATATAGTAAATCCTAACTAGGAGTAAGAGGGGCATGTGGTCTTAAATTCTTTACAACACTAAGCCTGTGTTCAGACCAGAGCACAGCTTTATTTCAGGTAAAGTAGCTTGTAGACTTCATGGTTAATGTGGCATCTTATATTTGGTACCCATTTCAACTAATGACTGTTTACACTTGCAAATCTGATGTAGTCAAAATTTCTTATAAGAGTTTTCATGCAGCAGCTTCTGCTAATGTACATAACACCCCGAAGAAGGAGAACTTTGGCCTTTATTATTATGTCAGCTGTGGATTTTTTTTTCTAATACAAAAATAAAAGATGTGAGATTGACATAGGGAGTTTGAATGCTCTCAGTATATTGCATTTCTTGCATACCAATTATTTACAAGATATGGTGATTCAAATTAGAAGAAATTATTGCCTTTCCATTCCTCAGCTGTCTGAGTTTGCAGCCCACATTCGCGTTGTATGTAGTAACAAGTAGTTGCAGTCTGTAGAGCACTGGGTTTTGAACTGTGGTAGCTGACAGATTCCATTTGTGTTTAGCAATTTGTGTTTAGTTAGATGGAAACATTCAATTTGTGTTTAGCCGATGTGCCAGAAGAAGTTGCTGCTCTCAGCCCTCCTGCTAAACCCAACAGGGATGGATGACAAATTGGAGATACTGGCATGGCTTGCCAGAATGGATATAAATCTCTTGCAGTGAAGAACATAGCCTCTTTTCTTAAATTCTGAAGAGAGATTTTTTTTTCAGAAAGAGTGTACATTCCAGGAAATGGTTTCTGCAAGCTGCTCTGGATGCCCTAACTTGACATCTAACTAGAAGAAAGGGAGAAAACTTAAAAGAAGTCAAGAAAGAAAATTGAAAAGTGTTATGGGAAAACTGATTATATATAAAAATATAATAAAGGTGTATTTTGAAGTACTTCAGCAATGACAGTATCTTTTCAGTATCTGTTGATGGCTAAGCATTGTATAAAAGTGTCTATTTCGTATTTATGGTGTAAGACTAGAAAAAATAAAAACTACATTTTCTAGAAAGTCACCAAAACTCTGCACTGCTATACCTATAACAGCAGGGAAGGAGAGGGTAGAAAATATGCTTGTAGCAACAAGGGAAGAAGTAGTAGGAAATTTGTTCCTACATTCTGTTCTTAGTGTGTTATTTTCTGAACACGTTGTAGTGATTTTTTTCAACCAGCTTATTGATAAATTGCTTAACGTGGTGCCCTACTGCCATATGACAGTAAGTCTTACAGTTGATTGAAAAAAAAGTAGTAATTAAAATTTGATAGCAGAAGTTGCTCTAAAATCAGAAGTTTTGCACCAAAGCAAAGCAAGAACTCAAAATCAATTTTTCAGAAACTTTTGATGTTATCCACTAGCGGTGTGTGCTAATGCTGTGTCTGTAAATGTCATAGAGCTTGCAAATGTTAGGTTACTTAGGTTTCTAGGCTGAATGCCTAGAATTGGCTTTAAATCTATAAACTTAAATCCTAACTCTTGGAGAGTGGTGGATGTGATAACAGCCTTACTGGTGCCCCCATGAGGGACAGCCATTCTTGAGGTGCACTTATGTCCTTGGACTAAAGCTTACAAAGCCTTGGGGAGGCAAGCTGGATCCATTTCACCTGCTCCAGAAATTATACAGATTTACCCAAAAATGGTATTCACAGGTTTAACTACAAAATTATTGCCTGTATTCTTCATTCTCTTACCCATCTGCTGCAGTTGGTGGGTTGTGTTGAGGGGAGAAAGAGAGGAAGAAATATCTAGCAGTGCCTAGAAAGCACACTGCACAGGAGAAAGTATTTAATAGTGAGACATGCATTTAAGACAGCCTCGACAAAACTAAAAGAAGCCTTGCTCAGTATATCTTATATAAGGTTTAGAACTTTATGGAGGAAAAGCTTACAATGAGTCCACTCCATTTCTGGTTAACTTCAGTCTTTGTAAGGGAAAGTAATGCCTGTAGTGTTGACTTGATCTTTTTATAGCCTGCCACCAGATGGAGATCTTTTCCCAAAGAAGTCCACACCATTTCTTAAGGAAAGACCAAGAGGAGTCAAAGTTATTCCCTTCTTTTGTCAGTTAAAATCATGCAGTATGAATGACTTGTTATTGTTACTTAATTTAGGATAACTGGTGATTCGCTTGGTGGACTTAGATTTTTTAAAATTTTTATTTACTTATTTTATTATTATTTTATTTATTTAATTAATTTAATTTTGTGCAGGGAGCTATGTAAACCAGCTTAGCATCCCTAGAACTATTTGTTAATAAACAGGACATAAAAATTAATTCTAGCATGCATCTCAGGCTGCAATGTTATGCTGCAGTTGTGCAAATAGGTGAAAATCCTGATATATATTTCATCTGTGTGGATGCACGTCCTTGTTTTTAGGACTTTAATAGCAGAAGAGAAAAAAAAAAAGAGCAGGTATGTGTAGTATTCATTTCATGATCTCCAGACAGTTTAGATAGGTAGCAGGGGGCTGAATCCAATTAATTCAACACTCAATTCATTTGATGTTTCATTGACAGCAAGTGGCATTTGTTGCTCTCTTCATGTTGTCTCACCAGTAAAAATCATTAGTGCAGTCGTAATAGGCTTAAACTTCTGGCACTACTGCTGCAGCAGCAGTACAGAGGCCTTCTCTTGACTCATTTGACAGAAATCCCAGAGGGGTCAGCTCCTATGTGTTGGGTAATTAGTTAGCTTGCTGGATGATCCCTCCAATGAGGTTTGATTGAGTTGTCTTGGCAGGGTTAAGCCTGTCTGTTTGTGGTTGGTATTGCAGATAGTTTTTATGACTAAAGAAACCAATGCAGTGATTTGTGAATTTTGGAATTGGGCAGAATTCTCAGGAGATGCTGGAAACAACAAGGGAAACATGCTGATGCAATCAAAAAATCATTAACCAGAAAAAAGATATTTAAATATATATATATGTATATAGATAAAATGTTTAAATATGGGTGGCTGATCTTGCTTTATCTTCCCAAGTCCTGCAGTTTCTCACTTCCCTGCTTTGTGGGTCAGATGCTTTGCAGCCAATTTACATCGATTCCTGGCACTGTTTTTAAAGGAAGCAAGGGGGAACAGTGAGAAGTCTCACTTTCTGCCAACAACAGGAAGTATACGCTCTTTGAGTCAGACAGCTTGTTTCAGCGATGCCTTTTGTTGAACCAACAAATTGCTGGACTGCACATCTGATCTTAACAGTGTATACTGCTGCTTGGCAAATCCCTGGAAATGCACGAGCACAGAGCAGTGTCGTGGATGGGCAAGTGAAAGGCACTATGCCATTGCAATCCTCCTTCTTCAGAAACAGTATGCACTTTACAGGCCAGCTGTCTGAGGGAAGAGAGGAAATGGTTATAGTACCTTTCTCAAGAGATTTACTGTGGCTCTGAATGTGCAGCTACTGAAATCTTGCTAGGGATGGGCACTGGAGTAGAATGAGGTCTTCTGTTAGCATTTCTGGTGATGCTGCTATGCCACATAATACAGCTTTCTTGTATCTTGGTTGGAGAGTGACACTGTTGGATCATTTATTTCATTTTTCTGCCTGACATGGGCTAAAGAACTCTATGAGGTCTAGAAATTTGTCCTACATTTTTTTCAAAAATCCCATAAGTCAGTTTGAAATCCTAATTTTCCTGATTCATAGTTAAGATTGAAGCTAAAACAAGGCTAGCTTTTAGTGTTTTACTGTCCCACAAATATCTTTGTATTAAATTTACCATTCCCTCTGCTCTGCTCCCTGGACTCTCTGTGTTTGTTTCTCCTGGATGTATGCTTTGTAGCTCCATGCCAGCAAACGTGCCAAGGTGTGCAGTAGAGGAGAACACATCCCTGTGAGGCAACGTAGCTGAGGCCGGCGGCTGATGGATACCTGTGAGGCAGTTGTCTAATGGCTGAGAGTCAGGGTTGTGGCACAATCTGCTTTGCTCCCACATCATTCTGTGCACTTGCTGCAGCTCTGACACTGGAGGAACAGATCAGCCTCAGCAGGGCACGTCCCAGGCTGAATGCAGAAAAAGCCTTTATTCTGCTTATCTGGAGTGAAAGCTCCAAGGATACCTTCAGCACTGAAAAATATGAGCTGTGCAGCATCCCGTGGTGTGGTGTTTAGCAGCAGGGCCCTCCACTCCTGTACATCTTTTTGGAGAGCTGCTCCTCAGAGCTGCTAGCTGACATGATCCTGCCTGTTCTCATCACCCCGGCATTTTAGCTTCCTAAAGATTAGTGCGGCATGTGTATTGAGTTCAGAGAAAGTTAGGTACTGATGTGATGTTCCCAATTATTTAAGTGGCCAGAGGCTCAGTGGAGAAAGCACATGGCACAGTAGCATGTGGAAAAGCTGACCTTTTGACTTGGATATTTATCTAATTGTAAAGGAAATTGGGCAAGCGTTTCACTTAGGAGAAGCAGAACCAAAAGGAAAGCTGTTAGCTTTCCCCTTTGCACATACTGTTTCTCCAGAGAAGATGTGGTGATCCTGCAAAATTTGACAAGGAGGGTGTAACAAGTCCTTCCCTATTTTCTGGAAATCCCACCCTCTTTCCACAGCTTATCTGAAGTTTCTATTTTGCACGTTGGTATTTGTGCAGTTTCCAGTGAGCCTTCTGTTTTCTCCTGTAAATGTGCCTGCAAACTAAATTCATCATATGCTTCCTTTTCTTTGGAGCACAATGTTTCCATTGTTGTTTTTTTGTTTGTTGCTTTATTTTCCCTGAGATAATTGAGATGTTAAATAGAGCAGTTTGATCTTTTTTTTTTTTTTTTTTTTTTTTTTTTTCCAGCTTAGAAAAGCATCCCAGCCACAAAACAGGTTTAGTATGTCTTTATATACGATACATCTGTTGTAAAGCTCATTATTTTTCTACAGGAAAACAGAAAAATCAGACAGAGGACCTCTTTTCCAGTATCATTTTCTCTTTTATCTATGCTTTGTTTCAAGACATTTGCAAAGCAAATGTTGTCTAACTGCAACAATTGATCATGGAAAAGATTATGTATCTTTGCATGTTAGGCCAAAACGTTCCGTAAATTTAGGTAGCGTAAGATCTTTCAGTAAAGGAAGGTAAAATAGCATCTGTTGGTTGAATATACACAAATTATTAACTGTTTTGAATTAGATACATATAGTGCGCGCACGCAAGCACACTTTGATATAATTGAAAGCCCAATTTGAGCTCTTAGATTTTTTTACAGCTTTTGTTTACAGCTCTGAGGTTAATGCCAGGGCCTGCAAATATGGACTCCTGAGTTTATGACCCACTGAAGAGGAAGCCTAGCTTGTGGTTAGCAGATAAGCAAGTGGTAGAAGACCTGGCTGCCAATCCTGATTTTGTCACTAACTCATTGCATGATCTTGCGTAAGGAATTCAGGCTTTGCCACAGTTTCCCTTTCAGGAAAGGGGGAAGGATTTAATAGTTTCACAGTAATGGTTCCTTTTACCAGCTCTTCTGGAAGCTATGGAGTAAGTTTAAAGATAATAAGATAAAATAGTATTCCTATTTTGTTCTGAGTCACTAAAGAGAAATCCATTTATTGTAATCATTCCCCTCTTCTCACACCCAGTCAAGAGAGCTAAATATCTCCTATATTTGAAATAAAAATTTATATTCTCCAGAACTATGTCTCCAGAGGCTGTAATACTAAGAAATATCAAAAGCAAATATTTTAGCATTGATGACAAACTGAAAAGGATTGTTAAGAAGGATTTACACTATGTGACTCTGCTTTGTCAGGTATTGCAGAAAAAAAGGAAGTATGAATGTATAGCAAGAACACCTGCATTGGCCATGTGGATTTTTTATTAATTTTTTTGCAAGGGGAGGGTGGGAAGTTGCTGATATCCAAACAAAAAGTGGTTTTAGTTCACAATTTGATTTTACATTGAAAAATAATCAAGGCAAAGAGGCCAACTCTTTCATAGTATAAAAGATGGCCAAATATTAAGAATATTGTCTTTTTTTTTTTTTTCCTGAAGTGCACTGGTTTTGGCCTTTCTTAATTCTGTGGTAATAACCCTTATGGTAGAAAGTAATTTCTTTCTTCATCTCTGCTGAACTTGATGTGTTAATTTTTCCACTCAATTCACCCTTCATTTCCCTTCTGGTCTTCTCATCACTTATGGTACATTTGCCCCTACCTTCAATGGCCAAATTATGATTCAGCCATCAAGAACTGTTTTACAAACTCAAACAGATGCTTGTAGTCTCTCTTTTCTGATTCGGGCTCTGGAATTTCATTGAAAGTCTTTAATTTTAGATTTCTTAATCCACTAATGCGTGAATTTCACTGTCATCCTAATACTGCTCTAACATTTCCGTTAGATCAGCTTTCTGCTGATTTCTACTCTCTCTGCAGATTGGGATCCAGTCTTTGATAAAAGGTCCATTACACGCAGTGTATTTATGACTTAGGGAGAAGCAGTGCACTGTAGATATGTGAACTGCAGGGTGTTTTATTAGTGAGTTGTTCATCAGCTTGATTATTTTCCCTCATTCACGTTTACTTGGGTTACTTCAGTAGAATTCTCCTGATGGGTACTATTTTAATATCAGACCTTTTAAAACTGGCTTTTACCTTAGGCACTTCTATTTAAAATGGTAAGGCAGATGTTTCCAAAGCAGAAGTAATCATTCTAATTTGTACTAATATTTAATTGAGCCTAAAAAAAAAACCACCCTACCAATATGTGGAAGTGTGTTAAGTGCATTTGCTATAGACTATGCAAATGAAGTACTATATATATTGTTAGACTCTATTCATGTCAGCTTAGTGACTGGATGCAATGCAAAAATAGTTTTTTAACGTTTCAGACTAGGACTTCAGAGATGCAAGGGGTAAATCTTAAATGTGCTGTGCTAAAGAAAGACAGCAAGTAAAATTCATGTCTGTGCTTCCGTTACATGCGCCAGCAAATATGTTTTTCAGCAGTATTTAATTTCTCTTTTGATCCTACACAAGGGAGAATGTCTCGCAGTCTTTCCCTTGGTTAAGCACAGGCATCTCTGTACCATGATAAAAAATACTTTTTTTATTCTGCAACCACCAGTTAAACAATCTGCAATGTTTGAATCCGTATTTGAACATCCCTGAATTTTAAGGATCTGTCTTTTAATTTTGAATGCATATAAAGGCTGCAGTATTTAGTCCTTATTAATGCAACAGAAATGCTACAAAGCTGCAGCCAAACAGACGTAACTACAATCTGCAAGAAAAATAGAGAGGAAGATAAAGAAAGCCCTCCTTTATATGTAGCGTATCGTACATATGTGTTAAAACTTCTCCCTAAGTATTTATATTGTTTTCTGAGTTCTGGTAAAGTTTCATTCCGACCCACTTTCTTGAAGCATCAGCACACTGTATGTAGGCTCTGAGTGACCCCTGAGGCCGTAGGGAGTGCCCTAGGGACTGCTGGGGAGGTGAGGAGAGGGGCTGGTGTGTTTGGGGCTCTTGGCCTTGCCCCTTGCAGGAAGGAACTTCCACGGGCTTCACCCCAGGCCTGCATCTCACTTGGTTCCCGTTGCTCTGGTGCACGCAAATAGAAGGCATTCACTCAGAATCTGTTTTACTGTTTGCCTGTGGAACGATGTGGAGTTTGTAGGCTTTAAATTGATAATCAGAGCCTGCTGAAATAAGTCACTGACATTTTCACCAGCTTAACAAATGAGGGTTTTGGCCCCGAAAGCTTCAGCGCAGTTCCCCCTGCCTGCGACGCAGCTTTCCCTGGGAAGTGCTGAGAGTAACCTCAGGCAGACGGGTGCCTCAAAATTAAAATTTAATCTGGTTGAACACCGAGTGGGAAACAAGAAGTGAAAACTGTCAACTGTGCCCAGATCCATTCAGATCACTTCTAGGGACAGTTTTGATACCAAATTATCCTTGTTATGCAAATTTCCTCACCAACCGGCTGGTTCCCAGTTATGCATGGGGAGAAGCGGTGGCCACATCTGCTTCCCGTTTTGCCGTTTCAGAGACGAGCCATCTGTTTGGCCTCATCCCGAACAGCCTGCTTGGTGCTGATTAACTTCCTCACCCCGCCAGCCCTGGGCTCGCTGTCTGCTGCAAGGTGTAGATTTTTGTTTTTTTTTTTTTTTGCTAACTGCTTATAAACCAGAACCTTCACTTCTCTCCCAAGGGACAGGAAGGCGTTGGTTTGTGTGATTTGCAGCCACCACCCGCGGCAGAAACAGCAGCAGCTGCCCTCTGTCACTCACATGCCTCATACGTGTGGTCGGGACAGATAAAACTGGGAATTGTTCTGCAACCTGGGTCCTCTCTAAAGCAGTGAGACCTTACTTTAAATAAATTAGCAGTTAGCTCAACTCTCACTGCAGTTAGTAGTCTCTTTTAGCACAGTGTAGTTTCAGCTGTGCTTGCTGCAGTCCATTTTTTTTGGTTGGAAAGTGATGCTCTCTGAAGCCCATCTTTGTATTTCTCACTCCCATCTATCCCATTTTCAGTAAAACTGCTAATCCGTTGGTCCTCCTCTTTTGGAGGGTACCTATCTTCTGGCAACAGTGGCACGATTTCAGAAATGCTTTGCTTGAACAACTTCCAGTGATTTTTGAGAATTGTGCGTTCAGGAGCCCTGGAAATTCAGAGTTGGAGAAAAAGCCAGAAGTTAAAACTAGGAAACTGGGATAATGGACCTCTTTTTAAAATTAAGACCTAAGACCTCTGTTACCCAATTCTGGCACCTTTTACAGACCAGTTCTGATGGGTTTTGGTCCTTTATGCTGCATTAAGACCACAATTTGGTCTCGTGCACCATTTTCCTTCCAAACAAGCAGTAGGTCGTGTCTTTTGATTGCAGGTGCAACCCAGTTTGCAAAAGTGGTGCAGTATTTTCAGTCTGTTGGGAAAGTCAGAAACGCTCCTAAGCACTTTTCTCCAGGTGATTTTTTTTTTCCTCACCCAGAAAAAAGTAGGAAATAATGATATTATCAGATATCTGTACTCCAGATCTGGTTCTGAGTTCTTATTTTGATATCTACATGAAGAATCATGGCTGTTTCAGTTTGTTTCTTGATTTTAAAGACTGATCAGAGAACATTAGTTGGTGAGCACATGCGTAGATGCTTAAATATGGATTGGGAATCCTGGCTGGGGACTCACAGCTACAAATACTCACTGGTGTCTGTGTAACATTGCGTATCTTCCCACCTACAGCCATTTCTGGTACCATTTAATCAAGTTAAGAGAGTAGGAAAAGCGTAAGTAAGATGATTTGATAGAAAGTCTTTGAAACAAGAAATACCTGCCGTGGGTTTTTAGCAATGCAAACTTTAAATCTGTGTAAGTTCAAGGATTTAATAATTTCTACTGGGAATATTACATTTAGTCTTTTTGTGATTATTATCATTTAACATCTCAATTTCTTGGAGAGCCATTTGCTGAAACTGAAGAGTACAGTTCAGTTCATTTACTGAGAACTGGCTATGGTGACACTGGAATCTTCCTTCTTACAGAAAAATAGTAGTAGTTGATGATGAAAATAAATGCAAGTAACTTGAGGAATATCTAGTTTTAGGAATCTGTAAAATAATTGATTACGATACCAAAGGTCTTTTTAAATCTCATTTTGTTCATAATAATACTGTTTTACAAACGTAAATAGTTCTAAAACTTATAAACTGTGCCTTTTCTAAACAAAACAATGATTCTTGTTGGCATTAATATGTGATGTGAAATTTACTGTGCTGGAATCTGAAAGAAGCAGAGACACCCGCAGAGAGAAATCACCTTTGTTATGGTAAATAGTAGAAATAATTTCTCAGTGTTTTCTTTTGAATTACCATGACTCTACATGCAGAAGTAATTGTGTTCTGTAATGGCTTAGTCTTGCTGATGGAGGAAAGGGCAAGGGCTGACTGGAAGGGAAGAAGCCTGCTTAAAGTCAGCTGCACGAAGCAGCTACCTGACATTTTGTGGCCAAGGGCAGTGCTGGTAGGATGTAGCAAATCTGTGCAGCTGGAAGTGGCCTGGCAAGGCAGCTATATGCAGCCTGTCAGAAGCAGTGTGATCTTTTTTTGGCCTCCGAAGATGGACTGGGAGGACAGCAGGGACAAACTCACCACAGGGTGTGGTACCAGAGCCTGAGGGTGATGCTGCCTATTGAGTGTCCCTCAGGGCTGTGCACTGCTCACTTACAACCACCCACCCATACAGGGCCTGAGCTGTACACAGTTGCTTCTTCACTGCTAGGAAAGCAACAGAAATGTTCTGGGCTTTCATGTCTCTTTTGGTTGTGGTGTTTTATTTCCTTCCCTCTCTTTCTCTCCTTCTCTCTCTCCTTCTCTCCTTCTCTCTTTTTTCCCCAACCACATTATCTTACAACATACATACATCTCACTTTGCAGGCAAAACTTAATAACATTTCACATTTTTTATGATTTTTTCAAATACAATTTTCTCAAAAAAAAAAAAAAAAAAAAAAAAAAAAGTGTAAATGCAATGTTTCTATTGGAAAAGGCAGTGCCCAGGGAAGGGCTAGAAAGTGGTTCTTTTTTACCTTTTTTTTTCCACACAGGTATAAACTTAAAGCCATTCACCATATTTACTCTTTTTCTCGGCTCAGTTAAACTATATTAAGTTATTGCACCACAGCAAAGCATAGAAAAAAGGGAGATTATACTAAGCTAGTTTTCTGAGGGCACAGTTTGTTTAGATGTATGTACACAGCATCCTACTTTCATGCCTTCCTGTCATGTACAATAAAATTATTGAAACATTTGGTTCTAAACAAATTGAAGATGATTTGTGCAAAAACAATCCAAAAAATAACCCCCAAATCCCCTTCATGAATGGGAAATGCTATTTGCCCCTGCCTTTTGACTATGCCCTCTGATACACCATATCTTAATATTACTTATACCACTGTACTGTTTAATATACAACATCAACATGTTCTGTTATAGTACAAATAAAGAAACTCCATACGCAGGAAAGAAACCCACTGTGATTGACAGTGCATCATTATGTGATAGGAACCATTTTAGATATATTTATGTATACACACACACACACATATATGTATATAAAATTGGTGATACACAAAAGTATGAATAGAGCATGTGTCTGTTGAGAAGTAACACAGAAATTCATACGTACACATGTGTACACAGAAATGTTGCAAAGACGGTGAGCTTGGTCAGAAATCATATTTAATAAAGCTAAGTCCAATGAAGTTTTGAATTCAGCTGGAACTGTGCTTGTTTATATGGTTAATGAATGTTGCTTTATTTGTATTTATTTGTATAGTAAAAAAAAAACAAAAAACAACCACCTGAGTAAGCTTTTGCCACCTCCTCTTTTATAGCCTGGGGTGCCTTAAAATGAAGAGTTAAGAAAATGATGACATGGGGTGTATAATGGCCTATATCTAAGAACAGCCAAAATATTAATAATAGAGTAGTCATAACTCTACACAAATGACATCCAAGAGCTAAGAAATTACTTTGTCCCTTCTTAGTCTGGATCAGTTGAAGGTTGAGAGGGACAAGAGTGGGTGAATATATATGCCAAATAACTGCAGAAAAAATGAGCCCTCTTAAACTTTATTGAAATAGCCCAATTACAACAAAAACAAATGAAACCATCATCAGCGTAAGCTTCTCCCTTGAAGGTCTTCTTCAGGTCATCCCTACACAAAGTACGTAAGTGATGGCACCTTTTACCTTGTTGCCACATGTAGGCTTGTCTTGAAACTGAACACGTATCAGACATGCTGACAAAACCCATGCTTGTGGCCTGAAATTGGCCCACGATCCTTTAGTGCCTGCAGCCAGCTTGGGCTGTAAGGTGTCAAGCAGCCAGGTCTCGTGACTGAGCTAAAACAGGGTGTTGGGAGCGCTCAGCTTTGCACCTGTACATTACGTTACTAATGTTTGGGAGGGGGGCACTGGATATTTTGTATGTGCTTTTACTACCTAAAGTGTACTATATAGTTTGCTTTCACTTTTGTAGGTGTGTGCATCAGCATGTGGACATCCCTACACAGCATTCACTTCTGGTAATACAGCTACTCACTATGCATACTTGCATGCACACACAGTGTAAAAATACTACTGTGCATGTGTCTGACCATTGCTGTGCAGACCCAGCATATGAAGAGTGTAAGAGAATGTATTTGTAATTCATTATTTCATCAGTGTTTTTCCTCTAACTTCTGTGGTATTGCTCCTGACTTACACCTGCAAAAGTGAAAGCAGAAGGAGGAACTGGGTGTCCACGATAGAATTGTGTATTAAATATAACTATGCATATCAGGCCAAATTGCCCTAGGTACAAGTGTTCATGGTTCCATTAAATCTCTTTTATAATCATGCGTGTGCTTGCACTTGTGAGAGAATGTGTGACTGTATTACAAGGCAGATAAACTTGTGGGTTACATGATTTTTTTTTTTTTTTTTTAAATGGAGAATATACACTTATTATAAGGAATGAAAGGATTGAAACATTCAGTTAATTGGGTAGGTTGTTCTTAGGAATGATGCCCAGAAAATATTGCAGCACCAATTAGAGTTCTTTTGGTGCAGCTGTAAAATTTTCATTTCAGATCAATTTCATATTATGAGGGTGTTTAGGGAGAGGAATGAACTATTTGGAAGAGGAACTTCAGTTTTTTAAAGTACTTTTTCACATCAGCTGTGTTTGGGGTTAGAAAGTTTTTCTTGGAGGAGTTTTTATTCTAACTGAAGTTACAGTATCTGCAGCAGAATCCACCATGGAGAAAGCTGTGGTGAATTTCCTGGACTCTGCAAAGTACTGCATTCTCTGCCCTCTATTCAGCAAAACACCAGGGTTTTTTTTAACCCTAACATTAGCTCCAAGTGCGTTCTGAATGTTTTGCTAATCAAGAAGCCAACGTATTTAGCACATTTGCAAAGAGGCTACCACTGAGGGATTGATCCCTCCTTAAATAGCAAATACCAGGAAAGAGGAAGGAGGCTACAAATGTTGACTAGCTGGTTTAATTCAGCTCGGTGTTTTACAAATAATTAAGTACAACACAAATAGAGCCACAAAATCTGCAAGACGTCATCTGTGGAAGCAGAACGGGAATTTCTCAAAGGTAAAATATAGGGATATTTGGGTATTTTCCAGACAGTATAAAAAAATGAGAAATGTGCATAAGGAGAATTTTCCCCACATGTATTTCTAGCTAGTGCTTTTCTCAACTGTACATTATACTCTTCTAAATAACTAAAACTCAAAAAAGAAAAATTAAATACATTGTAACTTGTTTCTGCAGAGAGAGGAGGAGTTTCTTAACAGTAAGTGGGGTTCTATTGAATAGGGAGGGAAAACATTTGTTTAAGGAAGAGCCATCAATATTCTTTTCTATACATTAAATGCAATTCATACTTCACAGAGTACCCTTACAAGGGTGTTTCTTATATCTTCCACATACCTGCTCGTGTGCCTAGTGACACAAACAAGGCATGCCACAGTGTCAATTCCAGCAGCACCCTTGCAGGTGGAAATGTTCTACTTTTTACTGCCAAAGTAACCCTGGACCCTCTGGTTGGGTTCCAGTCCCACCCCAGCTGTCTGCAAAGTCAACTGGGATGGCTGGGCCCTCAATCTTTAGTTGAGTTTAATCTTTCTGTATGATTCAAATAAAACCTGGAAGTTAAAAAAATGCATCTGGTGCATGAACCCTGTATGCAGGGTGTTAAGAGAGAAAGCTAGGCCATTCCTGCCTCAGGTTCACATCCACGCTGTGCATTCTGTGCGTGGGTAGCAGTTTTGACAAGGGAGGGTTGCAAGAAGCATCAGTTAAGGAAAGGACTTTCAGCTATCTGACTACAAAAGCTCCTACATACATTGCTAAAGGTTTTTGTGATCAAATGCTTTCAGTAAAAACTTTAATATTCACTTTAGAAAACTGAGTTGCAACACATGCTACCAAAAGAAAAATCTTTCCTTGTGGGAGATTATATCTGAATTTTTGATTTTCTTGTACTTTTACTGTCCACTAGTCTTGTGCTTTGTTGCTGTTGTTGCTTGTGCAGCTGCAGTAATGTAGTTGTTGAGACTGGAGCTGTGCCCGAGGAGTTTTAACTCATGTGGAAACGGTGCTCTCCTCGAGTTATGTGGGAAGAAAATTCATACCTGTCCTGGCTGTGGTAGCCGCACATGTTGCATTCAAAAGGGTCGCGGAACCCATGGCAGCCCATGTGGATTGTATACATCACGTGATCCAAGAAAAGGACTCGACAGTGTTCGCACTTGTAAACTCTCACTTGCTCCCCATTGCTGCTGATCACTTTGAAAGCATCCTGGGAATTGTCAGTACCTGCCCTTAAGACATCATACTGCCTGCTTTCTTCTTTTATAGATATGCCATTTCTTGCATGGGGACCTATGTGGTTTGTTAAGTAAATTAAACCACTGCGCTCCTCATTATTGCTCTCCGTATCTGTTGAGTCTTGGCAGCTGTTGCTGGGAGAGGCATCCCGTTCAGAGGAGACTGATTTAGGTTTGGAGAGCAGCAACAAGTTTTCCACTGCGCTGTCCTGAGCTGTATGGTTGGAGCGAGTCTGACTGTCCCCAAGAGGTTTGTGGAGCTGATACATGGGGTTGATGACGGGCACCACTTCAGAACCAACCGGAGGAGTCTGGACAAGGGGACGCAAGGACTCTGCCCCCAGGTAACTGATGGCATTGTTAATGGCCTGGTCTATGACGTGGGTCTGCATTATCTCGTTCTCCTTCTCATAGTTGGTGGTGGCATCATATGGAAGATCAGACAGACACTTCTCACCTGCAGTGAAAAACAGTCAGGAGTTAGACAACTGATTTCTACACAATTAAGGAAACGAATGCCATGTTTTAAAAAAACAAAACAAGCCAAAAAAAACCCCAACATGAAATACAAGAGTTGATCGAATCCACCTTTGAAATTCACCTATAGTACTCACAGTTTTCTAATACAGCTGGTCAGAAAACTGGTTCGTTTTTTAACCTGCAAAAATAATCTGAGGTTTCTGGAAAAGCAAGTAGGAGAAGGCAGATACATGGGGACTTGTGGGAGCTGTAGATTGAGTGTTTCATCCTCTCCTTTCTAACTGGACTCCCTCATCTGACTCCAGCAGTGGACTGGGGCATGCCTCTGTGGCTAAGTGTACCAGCACAGTTACAGGGAGCCTGGACTTTATGTTTCACTGCATGAAGGACATCATCATTTTTTTTTCCAAAATGTTAAGATTTTAGAGTAGAAAATGTGTGTTTTAAATATTCAATTTCTTACAAACAACCCATATCATTAATGTTCTCATATGTAATTTCCCACAGAAACAAATAAAAATTAAATTTTCAGTATTGCAACCTTCCCCCCACACCTGTTTTTTTAAACAAGCCATACATTAGACACATTTAGGGAAGCTCCAGATTCTCCTTGAAAAAAATTATAGTGTACAAGAAAAAAGAACTAAGGAAAATGTGTAAGTGCATTCATAGTTGGAAGACATTTTTCCCATGACATAGAAAGGCAGGGGAAGAGCACGATTACTTGTTACTGATTCTGATTTGGGAAGACAAAGCTATGGGAGAGTTTTTTTTGTTTTTTTTTTTTTTTTTTTTTTTTTTAAATTGGATTACACTGATGTATTGCTTTCTGGATAGCCCCACTTGGAGTACTGAATATGACAATCTCTCAAAATTCCTGGATGAATAGGATTAAAAAAAGCATAGAGTAGAAAGTTAGGAGTGAGAAAAACTATTAGGTCGTGGGCACTGATTTTATGAACATGAACAGTTTTCTCAAACACTGCTTTAAACCATCAGCATTATGAGGCCCATAATAAATGTGGGCAACAACAGAGAAATGAAAAAATCCCATAGATTCCTAGGAACTACCAGTACCACATTAGCTACAGTCTGGATGTCTTTCCTCACTCTGTAAGAAGTCTTGGGAAATTCAGTGAAAGCCACAAACATCTCTGTGAGGTCTGTAGTGCTGTCACCGTTTCCTGATCAACACAGCATTTGCTTGAAGACCTTAGATTTTCCCCTCCTTTTTCCTGAAGCTCCCAAAATATAAATGGCATCATCAAATGTATCCTAATTTGACTAAAATAAACATTACTAAGAACATGGAAAAATTACCAGAAGATCCATAGATTAATTTCTCAGTGATTTCCCACCCAGTTTCTATTCATCTTGAACAGGGAAAGTCAGTGAAGAACAAGAGTATAGCCTAGAAAACTTCTTGCAATAATGGGCCTCAACTGTAGAAAGTCCTACTGTCAGCATTTCCCACGATACACGGTTTCGTACTGGTTTGTGCATGCTATGTAAGCAGAGAAAGAAATACTGCTGGCATTGCATAAGTTCCTATGAGGGATGTACAGACACTTTCTAATTGTACTGCACAAACTCCTGCTTCTTTTTGTTTCCTTACCCCATCATTTTGCCAACTTGAGCACCCCACTAATGTGGTGCATATATATATGCATGTATATCAGATTTACCCATTCTAATGCTACAGTTCTCAGGCAGTTTTTGACTCCTAAGATTCAGAATAGGAGATGTGAAAGACCCTTGAATGATACATAGAAAAAATCTCCTAATGTGAACATATACCCTTAATTCATAGGGAAAGAAAGAAAGTCAAAATCATTTGTATTCCATTTACACTGTGTACCACTGAAAAGCTGAACTGGTTTTTATTATACACAAAATTTTGGGATCTGGAAGATATAATTTTAATAGCAGTTCCTTGGGTAGTATTTGCTTTATGTAGCATAACTAGTTGGTAGTTGCACTGACAGGATCAAGTGCCCATAAGAAATATATGATCAGAGCTGTCTGAAAATACCCAAACTTGAGGCAGGCAGGTATCATTTCTACATCTGGGTAATGCAGATAATACTGGCACTCATTAAAAATAATAACTCATTTCTGTGGTTATTAGAGCATAAGTAAATTAAACCGCTAATGGTTTGATGCACTTCAAGCTTTGCACTTTTCAGGTTTCTGTAGCAAGTATTTAAATAGTAACACATATGCATCCAGTGAATGCAGGCTTTTCTCTATTTGTTTATTTATTTATTTTTCCTCTCCTTGGTTTCCTTTGCTGCTTATTGTTACAAACATGATAAACGTGTGCATCTCACTTGTAGTTCTGATTCCCTAGTATGGAAGGCCCTGTTCTGTTTTCAGGTCTGGAGTTATTCCAGTTTAGAAAACATAGAGGACTTCATGCAGACTTTTGCTGTCAAAGAATTTTACAGATAACTAGTTTAATGTGGTGAATAATCTCACATTTGAAAGGTAATGGATTTAGTTTTTAGAACATTTAGAACAATGAGTGAAACAGCAGACAATCTTTCTCTTAGGCAAATATAATTCCATTTGGGAATCCTGGGATTCAGCATGGAGATTGAGATGACATAGTAATCTACAGGAGCAATAAACATGTTTTATTACCCTAACCAGATAGCCCAACCTTGTGTTAATCAGGAATTTACCTATTACGTGAGGCAGTAGGTGAGGATTGGAAAGGAAAAGATTGGGGGGCATTTTCTTGCTAAAAAAGTTCATCCTTGTCAAGATTAGCAATTTTCCCTAAGTATCTACTGTCAGCATGTTGTCTTCCTGCATTGCACCGTGAATAACGAACTGACAGGAAACTGCTCTCTTAAGACTCATAGTTAAACTGGCTGTCTTTACTGTTTCTCAGGGTGAAGAGGGAAAAAGAGAATGAAAGAAACAGTCCACACCCACTGATATATTGCACGTAGGATTCTTGCTAATACCTTTGAAATTTTAACACTTCTGGTCTTCCTGGAGCTTTCACAGGATTAGTATTTTTGCCTAATACAATCAGCAATGAGGGTGTCTGAACGAATCTGGTTTGCCGCACACAGTGGATATAATTTTGGTAACTACCTCTGCTACTTCATTTGTCCTTCCCTATGTAAGCATAATCATTTCTTATCCTTGACCACCTCCTACAAAGTTGATTTTGGACATGCTGGCCTTCCACTGCTATTTTTTGTTCCAGCCATAGCTGAAATTCTCCTTCTCTTGTCTCGGAAAAACTAAGTTTCCATTTATCCTTGTGTCCTCTTTGAAGGATGTAGATTTTGAATTTCTGTCCCATAAACTTGTCTAGCTTTGACTTGACTAGGCCTTGACTTTTGACTGAAGACCTTAACGTTTTTTTTTTTTTTTCCCAAAGACTTCAGTTTTCTCTGTCTACTACAGAAGAACATTATATATAAATGTCCAGAAAATTACAAGAAAATCAAAAGTAGATCTGCAAGTAAATCAAAAGAGTGTATGCTGTTGTCTGATCCCCCATCTTGTTATTCATTTAATACTAACCCAGCATGGCTGATATTGTCTGTGGGTTTGACTGTTAAAGACCTGATCTAACCATTAATTGCTACAAGGCTTATAAGAATAAAACAGGTGTAGCCTCCACGTTTTCACTGTTAACACAACTACTAGGTGCAAATGGCCATGACATTTTTGCACTACTCTTAGAATATACACAAACATATTTTCGTTTAGGTATTCTCAGAACTATATACATTTATTTTCATTATCATTTTGGGCCATAAAATTGTACAGACTTTTTAAAGGTTGAACAATTCACAAATTAATCCACATATACCAATATGCCCTGATCTGGAGATCATTTAAGAAGTTAATAAAATAATCATGAAAGTATGGTCAAATACTTTCCCAGTAGGAAATTCTATTTCTTAGACCATTTTCAGGTTCTCAAGGCAGCTTCAGGAACCTGTGTTGATTTTGGGAAGATCTGGTTCATAAGCATTAAGAAGCAGATTAGGAGACTTAAAATAGATCTCCAGATGTGTAAAATTAAACCTGTAGAAATATATAATTTAGAAGTTTGGTAGTGTTTTGGTTTTTTTTCCCCCAACATTTTGCCATATCTGCTGGTATACAGATAAATATTGCTAATTTAGTAAAACAAAATCATAAAGCAAAAGTGAAAATCTTGTGAGGGTTTTGTTGTTTGTTTGTTTGTTTGTTTTTTAATTTTGTTTTATTTTTTAGGAGACAGCAAACTTTTAACTCTTACCAACAAATTTCTGAGGCATAGAGCTCTTACGTTTGGCGACGTTACTTGCTAGTCTATCCAGCACGAGGGATCTTTCTGACCCTATCTTGCACAGGTCTTCAGCCATTTCACTCTGGTTAGTTTCCTCTTTTATGACTGAAATCAAATGACATCAGAAGGATTAGGCACACTTGTTCCATTTTAATGGAACCACTGTCTTCAGTTTAGTGTTTCTTAGCTAATGTCTTTAAGCTCTTAACCAGTTGGAACAAGGAGCTCACCACTGCAGGCAGAGGTCCATTCTCACTCTTCGTAACAAATCCCCTTACACTGACTCATCTATACACATGTTCATGTTTCCTTCAACCTCATTTAGGATACAGAAAAGAGACTGTAATTACAAGGCATCTGCTTGTATGTAGCATAATCATTCCACCCTTGTTCTACACCCAGTCTGCATGGCCACAGGTGAATGAGGTCCTAATATTATCCTAGAAGCACAGAATTGCTCGGGTTGGAAAAGACCTTAAAGATCATCAAGTCCAACTGCAATCTAACCATACTACCCTAACAGCCCTCTGCATAGAATCATAGAACTGAATAATAATAATAGATTTATAATGGATATGAAGCAGTTCATCTTTTCATCCTATTGCTGTCACCCCACCTGTCACAGCCTATGTGATTGTTGCTTCTTTAGCAGGAATAATGGACAAATTTCTCAACTCCAGTAGTGGAAAACATAGTTGCAAACTACACCAACATCCCCCAAACATACATCTTCCTTTCACCCCGTATCTATCATTATACTTCTCTGATGCAATTTTTGAATGTAAGTCACAATTTTAGCTAAATCAGTAAGGCTACATCTACAGTGGAGCATCGATGTCTGATAGTCAGGCCTGTTTTCCAGCCTTGTGCAGTGGCTAAAGACACTGCAGGATTAGGAAGGAGCTTAGCTGTGCAGCTCTAGAACAGGGAGACTATTTCACTTTAGCTACCTTTCTCTTCAGTGTTTTTATGAGGAAACTTTCAAAATAAAGGGTATAAAAAATATATGCAAAGGTGTTGTTTCTGTCTTCCAGCATCCAAGGAAAACACAATACAGAATGAGATCTCAGCTTTTCTTTTTTCTTATTTCTTATTTCTCCAGAAAAGTAGGAAAAGGGTTAATTTTATTTTTATCTGCTACTGGGATATTTCTTTTTTCCTGAAGTTGTGAGTCAGAATTAAAGGGAGAAGCAAAATACTTTAGACTTGGATTCTGCATGCTTTTTCAAATAGGTGCAGCACTCTGCTACCTTTCACCTTTTCTGCTTGCTGAGACTTCATCACTGGGATTTATTCTACTTAGCTCTGAGAAAGGTTCACAGGACCCATTACTCTGGTGCCTGGGTGCTTTTTAATATTCAGGAAAATGCAGTGTTATTTTGGCAACACAGCACTGCCATAGAAGCAAGAGTGTGGAAGTTTCATTGCCTCTGAAATATGCAATGTCAGGCTCTACTGCATAATTGGAAAAAGCAAGTAAAGTGTCCAAGATGACATGTTACCAAGTAGAAGAGCATATAAGTGGTTCTTGATTTGCTGGTGCAGCAGAACATATTACAGAGACATATAATGATGCCATAAAGATGCAATAAGATTGTGACTGACAGATCAGAATTTTGTTGTGAGGATGCAGGATACTGGAGGGCATTGATGGTATCTAGTCACCAGCATGTGCTAGCTTCTTGGGCTGGCCAATGCTTGTAAGTACAACTCTGAAGGATCTTACAGAGAATGCTTAAAGCAGACAGTTTAGCAGAGGAAACAAACAAAAAAAAAGATCTCAAAGTAATGCCTCCTGTTTTATTACAATGTTCTACAACGTCAGAGGCAGATGGTGGTGGTATGGCAGTAGAGGTTGGATGTTCCCACCAATATTCCAGTCCATTTTATTTCCATGTGACAGATGGCAGAGAGGGGCAGTCTGACAAATTGTGTATGACATGGAGGCGCATACGAATTACAAGCAGTGAGTTCCTTGAGGTGGAAAAAATGGCACACACTGACATTCATGGATGCTTGCTGAATGTTTAGGGAGAACAAACAGTGGATGTGAGCACCGTGAGGTGGTGGGTGGTGCATTTCAGCTGTGGCCATGGTGACAGTGGGTCATCTCTTCTAGTGCACAATTTTATGAGGTAGCATGAAGGCACTTGTCCATGGCTGGCAAAAATAAATAGCTAATGGTGTTGACTAAATAGATTAGTGGTGTTATGTAGCTGATAATTTGTTCTATCAAATGGTGTTGCACTCTTTGTTGTATTTTCCATGCAAATAAATAGAACATATTACTTTAAGAGTGACCTATGTAGTTATAAAGATGACAGAATTGAGAAATGTGTGTATTATTTATAATATTTAGATATTACAAGAGTCCACTTTTGATATTTTGAGAGTGTGTAAATTATGTCTTCAATTTCACTCAATCTTTCCATATTATAATTTTTAAAACTTAGACATTAAATAAATAGATAGATGGATAGATAGATAGATAGATAGATAGATAGATAGATACATCGATAGATAGATAGATAAAGTTGAATTAAACACTGATTTCCAGCCTTTGCAACTGAACCCCCGGGAAATTTCTCTGCAATCTGATAAATATTTTGCTATTGTTTGCTGCCTGTGAAAATCAAAAATTATCTTTCCAAGTGAAAATCTACAAGTGGATTGAGTCCAGAGGAGAAACACAAAGATGGTCAGAGGGTTGGTGAACCTCTCCTGTGAAGAGAGGTTGAGGGAGCTGCGCTTGTTCAGCCTGAAGAAGAGAAGGCTGTGGGGAGAATTCACTGCAGCCTTCCAAACCTAAAAGGAGCTCACAATAGATCTGGAAAGGGACCCTTTATCAGAGAGTGTAGTGACAGGGCAATGGGGAATCACTTTAAACTAAAAGAGGTCAGGTTTAGAATAGATAAGATGTGGAAATTCTTTACTGTGAAAGTGGCACAGCTGCCCAGAGGAGCTGTGGTGCCCCATCCTTCGAGGTGCTCTAGGGAAGGTTGGATGGGGCCCTGGGCAGCTGAACTGGTGGGCAGCAGCCCTGCTAATGGCACAGGGATTAGAATGTGATGGTTTCTGGAGTGTCTTCCAAACCAAGCCATTCTATGATTCTGTGTTTTTACATAGGCCTGATAAGATTTCTGCATGCTTCCACTCAACTCAACTGCAAAAATCCAGTTAATATCTCTAACAGAAGAACTTCACATGACCAGTGAAATTCCAGTCCTCTAAAGTAAGAATTTTGCCATTAGATTCAGAATATTCCTAATTTCATGCTGACACTCTTTCTTTTAAACAAAGCAAAAAACTATTAAAATATAAATACAATTTCTTGCCACCCTACTTACTCCTTTTTGCTGGATCTTTCCCTTGCACAAATGATTTGCCGATAGCATTTATAAGATTTACAAGTTGATGGAAAGCTTTTATTAGTTTAGATCTTTTCAACTGACTTATTTTTTCTGCATGACGTATTTAAAAAATGCTGTTAAAAGTCATCTGTAGCAGAGTATCAAATCAGATGCCTTAGAAGATATTTTTGATTATGCAAAAAAGAAAAGGCTTTAAGAGCTCCATATCATGCCCTGACATACCAGTAGAACATTGATAATATAACTGCTTCATTTTCTATTTATAAAGAAGAATGTATGAAAAATCCCAGGAGGACAGGCGCTCATTCTGAACTGTTTCAATGCATGTTTTCAACCTTGAGTTTATAACGGAAAAAATGTAAAGACTGCAAAGTATACCCAGGACTACCCTGTTCGCAGTGAGATAAAAGAACTTTTTTATAATGAAAAATACTGGGAAAAGTACTGGAAAGTTTTAAGTTTGGAAAAATAAAGAACTGATTTATTATCTGAGTGAGTGCTAATAATTTTAATTCAATTGTTAAGAGTGAAATCTATGGGAGAACACAAGGGCGAAAGCCAGAAGTTAATCCTGTACTTTTCTTCTAAATTGCAAGAGTACCCCTATTATATCTAAGATGGATTTTTGTGATGCTTTCAGAATGTGGTAGGAAAGCATCTTTCCAAAGTGTCTATCAATACCCCAAGTATTCATCCCAATGAGATATCTGATATTCAGTCCTAAATTACTGAAAAATCTTTTCTGTTGTGATTTGCTATATAAAAAACATCTACTTATCTCTGAAATGATACTGTTTTTCATTATAGTTTCTGATTCCACACATCAGTTTCATATGCACATTTTTACTTAAGTATTTAATATTAGTGCAGCTTTTCATTCATGTCGATTTTCACGTGTTGCATGCCAGCATTTCAAATCCAATGCCAGATACAAAAAATGTGAATCTTAAGGAAGAAAATTTCCTTTTAAATCCTATCACTTCTTTGTGGTTAAGTATTCTGCCTACTGTGTATTATTACTTTGAGCTTTTCTATTTATACATGCTCCAGCCCCTCAACAAAATTAGAAGGAACACTGCTCTAATATGCTGTCTCCCAGAAGTATCTCAGCTGCATTTGCTGTTATCATTATGTGCATATACTTTACATTATTTGATAGCATGTAAAAACATATTCAGGTTCTGTCCAGATATAAGGTATTAAATGAGGCATCATTTCAAAGTCAGAGGGAACCTTCCATTTTGTCATTTGACAAACTGAATAATATATGCTGATGAGATGAAAAAGGTGTGCAAGAAATGTAACTTACTCGATAGGCTATAACCTGAAGCTCCACCACGGATGCTGAGTTTTATATTCTCTATTTAAAATTGCATGTGACTTCTTTCTGCCATCAATCTTGTACAGATCTTTAGTATCTTTGTTAAAATAATCCAATCCCCAACATCTTTTTATTCTATTTCTGAGTATAGTTTTATATACTCTGTGCTCACTAAGAGATGGGCTTCATGGTAAGACTGAGAGAGAAGTACAAGAGTTTCTTTTAAAATTGGATGGAAATGGAAAAGTTTTAAAAGAAGGCTGCTAATAAATTGTTATCCTTTCTGGACTCAGACGGGCTAAGTTAAATCCCTCTGGCTTCCTGCACTCTTGTTTGGAAGAGTCAAATCAAAGACAGATATGACAGATGATCAATGACAGATATGATTCATTCTTGATGTACGCATTGGTGACAGAGGTCAAGTAAGCCCATCAAGCTGTACCTGGGATGGGCAGGAGATAAGCACTGCGGGAGATTCTGGAGCCATACCTAAACCACTAATACTAACTCATTAAGAACACATCCACAAGAGTACTGACAAAACAGGACTCCAAGCAAAACCAAGAAGTGATGAAATTATGTTTGGTATTGAGATAGCGAACTGAAATATTCCAGGTCTGGCAAATGTTTATTAGGTACCTGACTTTCACTTTGGCTTTTTATTTGTGCTGAACAAAATGAGAAAAGCCGAACATTTATCAAATATAGAATAAATCCAGATGCAGTATCACACAGATGGTGATATGTGTGTATATGCATCACACTCTGCCTCTCCAACAGAAAAGATGCCACAAGTGGTACAGCTGTTCCTTCTGAAATCCTTTTTCTGAGTACATGACTGAACAGTGCTAATCCCCAAATGGGTACTTTTATTACCTGAATAAAGGTTGCTTGAGATACTCATGGTTTGCAGGTAGTTATGACAGCGTTCTTTATGTTCTTCCAAAGAGCTGCGCTGCTTATAGCTGCGACCACAGTATCCACACTTATGGGGTTTGCCAACTGGAGAAAACAAAATGAGATATTCACATGAGGGATGCAACACCATATTAATAACGGTAAGAATAACAGGAAAAAAAAAAAAAGCACAAAAGTACTGCAAAAGTATCTCATTAACTGAAATGGATAATTATTTTTTCCGTATTTAAGAATAATAATGGAAAACTAGCTGCACATCTTTGCATCAGCAGGCCAGTGCTGTGGGTGCTGCAAACTTATTTCAGATTATTCACATCAGATAAGGACTGTAACAGTGAATCTTCACAAATGACATCTACAAAAGTTAGAAACTGAGACACTTTCAAAGATCTGAGTAAAGTTAATTTAAAGCCTGGTTCCAATAGAGGCTGTGCATGAGGAAGACCTGCAATGAGCACTGTTTTTGTGGGCACGCACCTGCCCATGACTGGATGTCAGTTCTGCTGGAACAAGAATCAGCTCAGCTCTTTTAGAACAATGTTAGATTTCACATGTTTTCTTGCTCTCTACTCCGGGAAATTCAAACAAAGGGCATAAAAAAAAATGTTCTGTTTTTCACCCATCCAGATTCAAGCAATTCCAGGAATTTCATAGTCATGTGGACCTTGGGGCCTGTATTTTCTGTCTTAGCTTGAAAAATCTGTCATGGCTTTAGATGGTTACGCAGCTAAGCTTTTGAATTTTGTATACAAATTCTTAGGTGGAAATCAGACTCAGGCATCAAATTTGTTTTTTAATGTATTTGTGTCAATTTGCTAATGACGGGAACCAATAAATATCTTCATTTTATGCTTTGTCTTTTTGCTGTGGAATCCTAAGCATTTGCTGAAAGAGTTAAGGTGTAGTGTATATATGAAAGGATTAAAAGTGCACAGTCACTAAAATCAGGAAGGGGGAGGGAGGCAAATTAGAAAATTTAAACATGTACTTTTCCTGACTCAGGATGAAACTGCACAGAACAAGCAGAAACTATTTTGGATATCTGGAAGCAACCATTGGGTTCCTATCATTTAATGTGTGCTAGAAGATTTTCCTTAGTTTTGTATAACACAGAAATTCTGCTTTGAGAGCTTCCCTTACACAGCTCGAAACTACAGCTCTAAAGCCAACTTTCACATGTAAATTTGCTAGTGTCAGTTACAGCCATGCTTCTTGGAGGTCTCCTATCCTAGCTTGGGAAACTAGGTGAGACTACACTCTTCTTTTTAATGTGATTTATTGTTGCTGGGTTGGTTTTGCTTCATGGAAGTATGTGACTATGGCTTTTGTTAAACACCGAGGTTAATAATATTGGAAAAATGCATCTATTCGAAGAATATCTATTCAGATCTTACTGTTACTGTTAAGAGAAACACTAAAAATTTCTAGCGGAGTCCTCTTTTCTGGAAGATTCTTATCTCTCTCCTTCTCCCTCTTTCTCCCCCTTCTTCTTTCAATGTTTTTGTAATAACCAAAGATATATAATATATATAATAACCAAGTGCAACAAATAACTGCTGCTAAATGTTGTAGGTGTAGTAGGTTGTTCACCCCTTACACCAGTAATGACTACCAGACGGAATGTTTTTGAGACTTCATGACTTGAAGCCCACTGTGTTCAGACCCTTTGTTATCTGTGTATGCAGACAAATGTCATCCAAACCGTAAAATTTCAGCAGCTTTGAATTAGTCGTTCCATGAAATGGATTACTCACATGCAGTGTGAGATGAAACCCTAATACAGAAATTTCTAATTGGCCAAGAATTATGAGAAAAAAACATTTCTGGGGAAGGACCATGACTGCAAGCAGAGTTCAGTCATTTCTGTGCAGCTACAGCAGTGCAGCTGGCTCGCTGCTTGGCTGATGCTGACGCACAACCACTGACCTTCCCTGCGTAAGAAGACCTCTCACAATTCATCAGGAAAAACTTCTTTGCAGAAAGGGTGGCTAAGCACTGGAATAGACTCCCCAAGGAGGTGGTTGAGTCACCATCTCTGGATGTGTTTAAAAACCGTTTGGATGTGGTGCTCAGGGACGTGATTTAGCAGAGGGTTGTTAGCATTAGGGTAGTATGGTTAGGTCGTGGTTGGACTCGATGATCTTTAAGGTCTTTTCCAACCTGAGCAATTCTATGATTCTATGACTGGGGCCATCAACACCCCCATACACACTCTGTGGTTCAGGAGCACCGTAAGGCAAGCCCATACCCTCACTTACCCGAGTGAGTCCGCAGGTGGCCTGTGAGGGCATCCCTGCGCCGACAGGCGTAGTTACAGAGGTGGCATTTGAAGGGCTTTTCACCCGAGTGCAACTTGATGTGGCGCAGGAGGTTGCCCTTCTGCGTAAAGGAGGCTCCGCACTGATTGCACTGGAAGGGGCGTTCTCCTGAGGGGAGAAGGAGGAAATGTGTGAGAACAAAAAATCTTGCGCAGGAACAAGAGAAAGATTTCAGTGAAAAAAAGTTGTTTTCTCCCTGCTGCTCTGTGACTTCCACCGGCTGCAGGTTTGATATAACATGAGGCTTTCAGACTAAACCTGCCAGTTTCTTAATGCTTCACTGGCTGGGTCAATTTGATCTGAAAATCTAATTTTTTTTTTTCTAAATCAGAATGGCACATCACAATGCAAATTCAAACTCATTTAAATAAAGTGACTGCAACATTTTGTGTTGAAGAGCCACTCTTCCTGATCAGCAGTTTTGGAATAAACCAATATCCAATTTTGCATGTTGTGGCATTTGGTGGGGTTTTTAATGTGGCTTTTTTCAAAGGGTCTTTAAAATATGCCACTGAAGCAGCAAAATAAAAAGGAAACTCATTAAAAATGCATTTCAGGATCACAAGTTCATTTCAGCGTTACATTCTTATATTTAAATGAAAGGCACTTCATTATAACAGTTATAATAACTTCTTTTCATTTACATTTTCCCTGTATTTTCCCTTTCAATTTCTTCTCCATTACCTGTCTGTCCCTAAGCAGCCAAATCAGGAAAGAGACAGAGAGAGAGAAAGAGAGAGAGTAAAATCACGTAAGTTGAAACAGTGCAGAAAAAGCCCTGCACTTCCACACGAGACTCCCAGCTTCTCTTTTGGCAGAGAAGTCGTAGAAGTGGGCTCTCCTAGGCCATGCCTGGGAAAGGCACAGGGAAAAATGCGTAGTCACAGACTTGATTTGTCTAAATGGGTGCCTGCAAAATAGGTTGCCTTTGCAAAAAAAATTACATGGCTGCTGTTTGCTTTTTAATGCTGTTTTAGAGTGATTTTATTCCCTTGGCTTTTGACAGTTGATTTCAGCTAGACAAGGCCTTAAGTCAGCGGGAAATACAGTCTCTTATGTTTCCAGCAGTACAGGACAGCAATACAGGAAAATTTAAACATGAGAGCACTCCATTACTAGGATCTGCTCTTGCATGCCCACTTCTCTTATGATGTAGTCTTTGCCTGAGTAAAACCAGCCTTAGAAAATCATTTGCTGAATTCTATTTTTCTTTGGCATAAATGTAATTAGCTTTAGAAATTATAATTCATCAATGATATTAGAAAAAGCTGAGAGATGACATGTCATTTTTTAAAAATACAGCAATAATACTGACTATAAAATTTCAGTGCTGAAGTCAAACTATGCACAAAATAAATACAAGTTAAACAGTTCCTTCCTTCTGTCTCACTTAACCATCATGTTTTATTCTGGACATCTAGGATCTACCATTATGCCCATACACGTGCAGCATGACAGCTCTTTACTTTTGGATAACAGAAAAGAAAAGCTGGAAAGCAATTAGATAGCAGCACAGTCCCAACACAAACAGCTACCAATTATGATCAGGGCTGGCAATTTTAGCAAGCAGCCAACAGAGAGATTAGCCTTCTTTATGGCAAAATACTTTCACTAGTCAAACAGCCCCATTCCTTGTCCAGCCCAATGAGGTCACTGGCTTTGTCCAGCAGGTAAATGGATTCATCTAAATGACATTCACAGTTGGTTCATCTGGAGCGGCCTGCAGGTATGTTCTCTATACTTAATAAGCCATGTACAGAAGTTAGGGAAAAATGAAAATGGGTAAGGGTGTGCTCCACCTCTCAGCAGTTACTCGGTGTGGCAGATATTTTTCAGAACATGACCAAACAGAAATCAAGAAGACAATTTGAAATGAGGGACACGTTCAGAAGCAATGGCTAATTCTTACTAGGCAACTCTTTCTACCATTCATTTCTTTTATTTTTAATAGAAAATAATATCAGAGAAGTGTTAAGAGGAGAGAACAAGGATCACAGAAGTACTCCAGGAGATGTGCCTGAAGTAAGAATGAAATATATGTCCAGCATACAGCTCTCTTAATTACAGGACAAATCTCACACTGTGGGTGGAGAAGACAGGCAGATGGAGCACGTTGGGTGAGACTGCTGCATACCAAGCTTTTCTTCAAAATGGAATGAAATGTAGGGGATCCTAGACTTGTGCTGCTGTGAAACAGCATCCTCACTGAAATTCTCTGAAACTACATGGAGCTGAGCTCCCAGCCAGTCTTTGATGGAAGGCGACTGGTTGTAGAGATATCCCAGAATGAGGAAGGGAGAGGACGAAGTTAACAATGCATAATGCATCTCCTGCCAGCTTTGTGTGCTATTTTCTTGCCCTGCTGAACAGCACTTTATCTGCATTTGGTGGATTTCACATCTGGACATGCAGCTATGGAGGGAGAGGGGCCCAAATTTTGCCCCTTGAGCAAAAATGAAAATGGAGCCCAGAGCTGAATCAGCCACCAATGTGTTGGTTGCAAGCTTTAGTGAAACTCTGGACTGCTTATTCAGTGAAGAATACTTCTCATCTTGATTGAAATCTATCTCATTTCTTAAGCATCATAATGGCAAAATCATTCAGAGTTGCATATAGCCCTCCTTCCTCAAATGCTCAGAAACACCGATTCTTCAGGGGGCTTTCACTTTCTAAATACATTTGAGACATTCAGATCCAGCTAATAAGACATAACTGAACTAACTGGTGACTCATGCCACAGGAGTGTGTGTATGAAGATGGAATATACATACATATACGGGGGTTGGACTCGATGATCTCTGGAGGTCCCTTCCAACCCCTACAATTCTGTGATTTTGTGATTCTGTGATACATATGCACACACAAATATGTCCAAGTAGGCACACAGATGACACATATGGTACAGGCTGAGGTGATGGGAGGAGGCTGGAAGGGTTTTCTCTCTCCTTTTCCCTAAACACTTATCGCAGAAGCAGCATCAGGCCGGGGAACATGCACATTGAAGAGTTGGGCCAGATGAGCAATGGAGTTGGACGTGTGTGAGCAGGGTGTGCCCTGCAGCTGGGAGCAACAGGTCAGGCCTTGGGAAGCAGCCAGCATCTTCCAGCTGCTGGCAGGGAGAAGGGGCAGACATATCAGGTGCTGCTCTGCATATCTGCACTTGGCAGGTGTATTCATTAAAAGTAATTATGGCTTTTATCAGGTCAGGCAGTCATTTTATTTTGGCACTTCAGTGTGCTAGAGTTTTGTTCACTTATCAAATATTTATTTAAGGAAGCCTCACTGCATATGCAGGTTTTACATGAATTAGCAGCAAAGTAATTCATTTGTGAGGCTTATTCCTTCATCAGGCATGTATTGAAATGGGCTTCAGAGTAGACAGTTAAGTGTCTGCAATAGTGTATCCCATTTCTACATTAATTTTCTCAGCACAACTGAAAGGAAAAGCAGTCACCTCATGATGTCCCTTTAATTTAAACTGCCAGCTCTGAGCCTCCGCTTCCTTCAAAAGCATAGATCCTCTCAGAGCTGCTTGCAGTACAGCCTGAGAGCGAGGCGGGAGTGAAGGAAAAGGCTTTATTGCCATGGAAAGATTCAGGGATTCAACTTCATAACCCTTAGCTTAATTGCTGATAAAAGAAGGAGGTGCTGTTGAACAAAGAGGTGTTTGCTCTCTGGGTTTTAACCACATTTCCTGACTAAGAGGATCCTATTGGCAAGGGACGGGTGCTGCATGGGGTCGAGACGATCCAGTGGCCCCACACTTACAGGCTGGTAGGGCCTGCAAGGCACTGCCTGGGCCATATGGCACATGCATGGATTGCTGGGCCAGGCATGGTGCTTTGGAAGCTGAAGTCTTGTTTCAGGAGCAAGGACAGGTCCCCTGGAGAGGCTGGCAGGGGGAAGGCAACCTGGATCATCCCACTGAGACACGTCTGCCACAATGTGCAAAAAATAGGCTGAGGCTGCTCAGCCTTGGTGTAAAACCATCTCTTGTTGAAGCTGCTCAGCCTTGGTGAAACATGGTGTCTGGTGTTTGGGAGCCCCAAGAAGCTGCTCCTCAGCTACAGCAGGCAGAGTGCTAGCCATGGCTGTGCTGCTCAGCTAGCAGCACTGCACATCACTCAGAGGTACTTGCTGTCACCCAAAGGATAACCTGTTCAGAATACTTTGTGGACAAACATTCTTGCTGACCATCACGACATCACAGAACATGCTTTCCTTCAGGTTTTCACTACCGGGATAAGTGCAGTTTGGCCTTTTTTTTCCCATTCCCATTTCCGCATATGTACACGTGTCTACACATAATATATGCTGTTCATCTGTTTGTTGTTCTCATTTTGTCATCTTTTTATCAAGCTATGAACTGATTTTCTGCTCTGCCTGCACTGAATAGACCTGCTCCTCCGTTCCTCCAGAACTTACTTTGCCTTGAGCAGATACAAAGCCTTCTGCCTCACAACTGCTTTGCAACATTTTATTTAAACTACTACAAAACTGTACCAAAAATATAGCAGGTCTGTTTGAAAGGCCTCAGGTTCAAGTCATTTTCCATACACATTTTGTCAACTTTCAAAGGATCCCACTGAAATTCAATGTTAAGAGAGCATTTTTGTTATATCTAGGAGGTATGTTGCAGCCCTCTTCTAGGAACTAGATACGGCTTTCCCAATAGAGATATCTGTTCTTTCCTGCCATCTGAATACACAAAACTGCTGAATATTTGTTTTCAAAGTAACTTTTACATCATAACAGTACAGTTCAGCTCTTCTCTTTTAGCTGTAGATGTCCTCAGAATTTAGATTAGAACCCAAATTTTTAAATAGCTAAACTCAGGTAAGACGAGAGTCACCCTGGTCTTCATTTGTTTCAGCCTCTTCATATTTTGTGATCTTTGAAACTATTTAGAATTGGAAAATTGAGGCAAGATTCACAGTACTTTGACAATGAAAAGCCATCACCACGGAGCACAACCTCTTTGCATGTCTCTTTTAGCAACCCAGTGGAAACCTTTTAGTCCAAATCTAACCAGTGACAATGCTTGCTTTTACTTTATGGAACGCTTGACATAAAACTAACCCCTTATTTCCTAATGCTACAATTCCCTTAAAACTTTAAGTTACTTATTCATTTTTCCAATCACTTTTATAATCTCTGATCCATAATGAACTAGCAATTAAACAAGAGTTTGTGTTTTTTTGAAACTTGAAATTTTCATGTAGCTTCAAGCCAAACTACACATTCGTTCAGGCATGAATTTTGGTATCAGCATAATGTACAACTGTTGACTGGAATAAATGAAATTGTGCCTATTTTCTATTACTCTGGCAAACTGTGGTTTGCCTGTTTGTTTGTTTTTCCCAATTTCTAACCCAATAGCTGGAATTTCATCAAGGAGAAATTTCAATTTCTGTGCTGTCCAAAATGCAATAACAAAACAACCAAGTTCCAAATGCCCACCGATGCTGCATTGTCTTACAAGAGGGAACATGTGCATGATAGTCAGAAAAGAAGACTTAGATCCTAATATGCGTCCGACTCTTGTCAACTAAAGAAAAAACTATGCCAGGCCTTACCAGTGTGGCTTCGTTTGTGAACCATGAGCACATTGGGACCGATGCAAATTATCCCACAGATATCACATTTTAGCTTTCCGTTAGGAAGTCGAATGCCTCCAACTCCTGACATAGCCTTGCTGCCTGGGCCATTGTGTGAGCCATTCATTTTGTCTCCAGAGGTATCAAGCATTCGTAAATCCTCCGCACATTCTTCCCCATTCATTTCACAGGCACGCCCATTCTCTTCATCACTCTGAGTCTCTATTTTAATATTACCGGCTGAAAAAAACAATAGAGGATGCCACTCAGTTTCATTGCAGAATAAATATAGTGGCCAAGAAACAGTCACATCAAAGGAGTTAACTTCTACACATAGAATGTACAATATATCCAAATAACAAAAGCTACAAACACAACTACAGTTCTATGTGCCATGCGATGAGTTTACAACACGTGGAGCAATGAACAGTTAACATCAGTAAGACAAATACAAGGCATCCAGGGAACTGGGAACCCAAATGACACTACAAGCCTGTTCCTAGGTCACTTTGAGATTTTTGCATTTATGATATTATTCTGACAATTGAGAAATTAAATTAATAACTGAACAGCTATTCATGGATTTGTCCTGAAGAACTATGAAAATAAACAACACATCAAAGACAATTGAAAACACAACAGTCTCCACTTGGCAGAATGGTCCTGAGCATTGTATTGAATTCAGATATTTGTTTTGTGGTTTTATAGGATAAGTGAGGACAATGTCCCCATTGATCAAAGAGAACAAACATTGATTAAATTAAAAAAAAGTGAAGAAAGATGGAAGGAAAAAATCAAGAGCAAGGATGGCATCACAGGAAATCATAGGAGAAATAATTGTGTTTTAGGGTCACAAAGCAAGAGGAAAGGATATCTACAACTATGAGCTTGTATTAAGACCAGTGAAATCAACAAAGATGGGTGGGAGAACGTTCTGACTTTTTTGGGCAACTTCTCTGTATTATAATCCTGTAGATGACAATTGCTTGCAACTAGAAGAAAAATGCAGGTGTGAATTTGGCATAGTCCGACTACATGTGACAGCTTATAGGTTGGTAGACTACATCTGTCTCAAGCCTAAATGTTACAGAAACGAGCCATGGTTCAGATCAGTTCACAGTACTATTCATTCCTCTTCTCTCTACAAGACCGTGTTATCTTTTTTTTTTTTTTTTTTTTTTTTGGTAGAGTAAACTATCTTTACAGTTAATTCCTTGTTTTCTGATCTGATGACTTCAGTGGAAAAACAGTTCTTCATTCGTCTCCAAACGATCTTTATTTCCTTTCAGTGAAAAACCCAGTTCTTCTCTGGAACCCACAAGCAGATTATTTACTGTAGTGGCTAGCTAAGTATGTAAGGGGTCTGCTTCACCCCATAGAGAGCCAGGTCTTTTTTGTGCAATAGTGACTACACGGGAGCTTTATTACTGCATCCTATGTGCTGCAGTAGCAATGACATAATTAAGCTATGGGCACTAATTACATCAAAGGTTGAAAGATCCTAACGTTCACTTGAAAATGAAATGTTTGCTCTACTTTTCCCTGTGACCCACTGCAACCTCCCTGCAACAGCAGGGATGTGCCTGACGACAGAGTCTGAAGGAAAGCCCTGCTGGGAAACACGCTTGGAGTAAAGGCGTTCACCTTTCTGAACACTGCTTGGCTGAACGCCTTTTATAAAGTCTGCCACTGTAGGCAGTTGAATGTTTTTTCAATTAAAAAAAAAAAAAATATATATATATATATATATACATGTATATATAAATTGTAATCAAAATTATATGTAAGATAGATAAAATGCATGTCCGAAACAGCAGGTATCCTTTAACAGTTATGTCCTAAAAAGGGAAATAATTTATAGGTGTGGAGGAAAAAAGAGAGAGAAAACAATGACTGACAAAGATGGCAAAAGTGGCTAATCAGAGGTGTTCTACTATATTTTCCAGAATTAGCAGAATAGCCCTGTAGTGCTGTTTTCACTGTGGTGAACAGCAGCAGTAGAACTACTCACCTTGAGTGTATGAGAGATTTTCCATAAATCACACAAGTGCTTTCTCTTAACGATAAGAATGGTAATTTGTATGTAAATATGTACATCATAACATAATAATTGGTTATATAAATAAATTGCATATGCCTCACCTGCTAGGAGTTTGGAGAAGGTGGCTTTTGAAGTAGGCTTTATGTTAAGTTGAAGCAAAACATATGTGAACAAAGCAAAAAAAATCACACTACTTAAACCCTTTGGGAGCATAAGTGGACAAATGAACATTACTGAGAGGTGAAATGGAACACAAATAAATCACAAAAGTAGGAACTAGATGGAAATGCTCTGAATTCAGTGAGCTGAACTTGCAGTATACTTACGGGAAAAAGATTTGGGAATTATTGCATGAAAGTCCCTAAAGCCTTCTGCCCCATATGCAGCTGCAATAAAGAAGGCAAACAGGATGCTGACTTGTAGTTCTGCTAGCAGCAAATGTAAAAGAAGATGGCATTATTGCTATACAAGAAATACATAGGAGAAAGACAGAGCTATTGTTACAGAAGCAACACAGGCAGTTCAGGACAAAGCAGTAGGACAGCAAGCAGAGGAATTCAGACCTCTGTCTGATGACTCTGATTTGTGAAAATGCCACATTTTCCAAAGCATCCAACAAGTTTTATCATGTTTTCTAAAAGCATAACCTTTCTTGGGCATTCCCCTTGCTTGTAGGTTAACTCCTACTGAAGTCAAGAGGAACTTTGGCTGAAGCATCCAGAAAAAGGGCAAACAGGAGCAAAGCACCTAGGCCCAGCCTTCTCCCAGTCCCAAGGAAACCACAGCCCCTGCAAAGAGAAGATCTTCTGCCATCATTCTCTCTTTGCATGGTAGAGATCTCTTTATCTGTGCTCATTTCTAGTGACTGCAGTTGTATAGGTTAAATTGCATTGTTTTCTTTGCACGTCTGATGAACTTATATAAATAGAAGAACAGAGTTAGATTATACATATAGTTGTGTACTAGCACATTTTTTTGCATTTCTGATGCCAGTCTTCAGAATGTATCTACACAAAAGGAGCTGCACAACCACACTATAATGTGCATGTTATGAGTTGCCAAGTGCAAATTAACATGGCCTGAGGTACGTTGATAGTGGTAATGATACAGTTCATTACTTGCTGTAAGCAGTGACAGAGATACTGATCTCAAACTTCATTAAAGCCCTGCAGCAGTGTGTCTTGGAGTAGCACAGCTCCCCTGAGCAATGCATAAAGCAGAGCGGCCACTCAGGATGTCCCTGCAGCACTGCTCACTGAGGGCTTGCTTTGGGAGGGATGCTCACTTCGGGGACAAGAGCCAATACATGGTGAGGCCACATTCCTATTCCTGGCTTCTCACAAAGGTTTCATAGGTCTAGTTAGCGAACAAAATCACTTCATGCACAGATTTAGCACATTTTTCAGGCCTGTTTTTCGAAAGAAAGTTATTGTAAAAGAGCTCTGCTGATGCAGGAGAAGGAGCAGGGAAGAGAACCACTCCAGCAGAAATACTCAGGACTTTTGTCACGTCTGACTGAAAAATGGGCAAAAAAAAAAAGCCTGGAGACAAACTGAAAAAAGTAAAACAGTAAAATGTTCTATTTCTTTTGTAAGAAATGTTCTGTCCCTCTCTTGTTATAGTGGGCAAAATCACTTCTGGGGCAAAACTAGCTGGGAATCAAACTTTTCAGATGCACTAATCAAGAACATTACATTTGCACAGGTTTCTCAGTTACTCAATACAGTCTTTGTAGAAATAGTGTCTGGTAAATTCATGTCCTTATACACATGCATACAGGCATTAATTACCTGTACAATAATTCATTCTAGCAGTTTTTCATTGGCACTTCTAACATCATCAAAGCTTTACTTATTAATTGACTTCAGTTCTGTTGGAGACCACCTTATAAGGCTCTGTGTTTTACTTTGTTTGTACCCTCTCTGTACACCAGTATTGTCTTTGTACTGGTACGATTTGGAGATGTCTAAGCCAAGCCCTTTTTTTTGTGTGCAAGGAATGTAGATTGTATCAGTGTCCCTGTACTGGCAGCTCTGCCCTCATTTTCCTGCTGGCCTACCCATACTATGAAAAACTCAACCAAAAGCAAGGCACACTGTGGGTTTCTTGTGCTGTCTGACGTCTAACGAGAGCTCCACTCTGGATTTTTGAAATTTATGTCATGAAGAGTGTTTGCCACGACAAAAGCTGACTTAAGCAAAAGTATTTGGACAAAAAAAGAACTGACATATCAAGGTGAAGAGGGGTGACAGTACAATTTGTCTGTTTTTTCAGATCCAAGCACTGGTTTCCTTAGGAAGGGCACTGTAGTTGGCTCAGCATGGCACTCAGGCTGGGATGCCCAGAAAGGCGTGAAGAGGGACGAGGGCCTGAGTCACACTTCCCTGGAAAAAACTGAACAGTGCCAAAGGGAAGGCAGTTGCTTTGCAATGAGTGAAAGAGTCTGTTAGAGGGGAGAAAGGAGAAACAAAATGGACTTCCTTGGAAACAGGAAGGCTTGAAGGAACAGCTTTTAAAAGACAGGAGAGTAGGCAGCTGGGGAAAAAGCATATGTAGGATGAGTGATTTGTTTTCATCTTCACGTGGGCTCCTCTCACATGTAAACACCTTTCAAAGTTTTCTGAAACTGTGGTACTAGCATGGTTTTGAGTGCCTGGGCTAAAATCTCATTTGAAAGAGAACTTCACATCTCAACTCATAATCTTCTCTGCTGGGAGATATATAATAAGACCTGGCTGTCAAAGTATTTAGGGAGTAACAGAGAAAAACCGATCATACTGAAGTTGCTGGGGAATTTGAAGGACAGAAGTACCTAACTCCCATTGATTTTCAATGGCATTTGAGTACACCTTTTATTGCAGTGAAGGTACTTAACTGCATCACATGGCATATACATATCTTAAAGAGATGTCCCTTAGCCTATATTTGAAAGTAAACACAATAATATAATTTTTGCTTGTGACATTATTCCATGCAAATTCTTGCTTATACTTAGCAATCAATAGCAAAGAAAATTCCTCTTGAAGTTTTTTCAAATAATTTGAGTGCATGCCGTTTTCTGTTTGGATGGCTTATTTGTTATTCTGAGAATATTCAGAAGCATTTTGTTGATGTTAGTTGATGATTAACAGTAGCTTTAAAGTCCAGCAAGAGTTTTGAGTGCAGACAACACAGCTATTCAAGCAGTAGACAGATGAGGCTGCAACAATATTTGATTCATTTAAGCAGTGGATTGAAAGTATTATGGTGAGAAGGAGAGAACCTTTAACATCATCTGTGTTAGCAAATTATATATAACATTGCTACAAAGGTAGAACAAGATGAAAAAGACTGAAATAAACCACCCCAGCACATGAGGCTGTCAACAAAAGCAGCCAGGATCTCTTCCTGTTTACGTAAGTGCAAGCTACAGATAAAACAGAGTGTTGCAAGCAATTCTACCTGCTACTTCTTTGATAAGGCATAACTGGTACTCTGTTCTATGCATCAAACCCTCACACATGTCTATGACCTGGAATCCATACTTTCCCCTTTTCTTTTCGTGTCCTACTCATTAACTGCGGTATCAGTTCTATTCCAGCAACAGAAAAGTACTGCAGGTGGAGGATGTCATTCTCAGGAATACAAGGCACACAAGAGATTATTTGTTCACAACAGCAGAGATAGATTCTTCAACTTGTGTTTCCATTAATAATATCTTTGCCTTATGAGCTCCTGAAGGGACACGAAGAATCACATAGCTGTAAAAAAAGATAAAAGCCAACAAAAGGCCTGGGCAGAGCAATCAATGAGCTATGTGATGATCTAAGCCTTTAGTAAATAAAATTCAGAAGATGCAGCATGACAAAGCATGTTAGATATGACTGTTCTGCCCAGGCCTTTCTACAAGTAGCACTGCACTGCCCAGTTTGTCAGGCATTTGTGGTACCAGCATGTACAAAATGCTGAAAGTTAGAGGTCAGCTCAGAAAGGCTAGAAACTATGATGAGACTTAGTAGCTATGGACAAAAATAATTAGTAAACAAAATAGGCCTTATGCAGCCCATGTTGCACAAAGTGTTACACAGGATTTTGTTTAGGAAAGGAGCCAGCACTTGACACAGCTGTGTTGAGAGCATAAACACTGAGGAGGTGAGTGTCTGAGGTTGGTGAGGAAGACCCAATATAGAGCAGGCACCTTATCACTTCACTTGAGAGTCCTAAGTTCTATACTGCAGGCTGCACTGTGGCAAAGAGGGGGTGGAGATAAGAGTGACAGCTTTTTAATTAGCAGCTCTCAGCTGGATTGTTAAAGGGACACAAAAATTACAGAAAAATGTGTAACAGCACGATCCACAGAGGCACTGTAGGTACAGCAGACTGGGTATACTGGATAAGAAGTTTGTCCCTGTAGGGTGGAACTGCCCCACCTTTGACAACAAGTGCCAATCAGCCCTTGGCAGCTAATTTTGCCCCACTGTAATTTTGGCTTCCAATCAAATGGATATTATTCCAGAAAGACAAGTGTCCTCGGATAAGCTATCTCTGGTGGTACAACCAGCATGAGGTTCTCCACCCTTCTCATCATCCTCTACCACTGTTTCCTCCCACTGCCACCCAACTGTGGGCACCTGAGGTGCAAGCTGCAGTGCCTGCCTGCATGCCTTGTCTTCAGCAGCACGCTGCACAGAGCAGAGCACATCAACACAGCTTTCTGGGACTGCACTGAGATCAGGCTGCAGGGAAGGCAACCAAACGAACAAGTAGCCAGCAAAATGTTTCCTCTCTTGGTATGAAAATAAGGACTCTAGCTCCACTGTGCAGACTCACAGTAAGCTCCAGTGGCTTAGCCATAGGAATCCTTTAATGTACCAGTGAAGATGGATAGGTTACAGACAGAGTCAGGTAATGATCCTGAAATCTATTCACATGACTGAGGCTAAGTGCTTTTGGCAGTGAGTTGGTGTTTCAGCAGGAAACCATCCAAGAGCCTGATCTAGTTTGTGTTTATAGTTAGTCTTTATCACACTATTTGTTGGTACATCTTGTACTGGGTTCAGGGTTCAAAGAAATAGTAACTACCCGGCTGCTTGATGTTCATCTGAATTGCCAGTGAAACAAAGTTTTGAAGGAGAGAGAAGAAACATTATCAAGAATTATAGAATCACAGAATCACAACATTGGAAAGGACCAACAAGATCATCTAGTCCAACCATCCTCCAATCACCATTACCACCCACTAAGCTACTAAACCATATCTTGTAGCACTTACGAGACATACTGAACCTATTTCTCAAGTTCCATGTGTAACCCATGCTTCCTCTATAAAGAGTGCTGTGTCCTTCACTGGCCACATGACAGAGAAGCTAAGGAAACTGCTACAGGACTGTCAGTAACAGCCCTTCTTGATACTTTTCTGTTATGAAATGTAAGATGGGAAGGGGCTGAAGGGAAAAAAAATGAAGGGAAAGGTTTGCTGACAACCTGTAGTAAGAACAGAGCTTGTCATCCTCGACTTTTTCTCATCTGATTTTTTTATGTGGGCATTAAAGGATGAGGACCAAAAGGGCATTTAACAAGAAATTTTTAAAAAGCAAAATAATAACCTCAAGCAACAGTGAGGTTAAAATGCTCCAAACGTATGAAAATATTCCTGACTCACAGAAGTGTATCTGCGTGGAAACATGTTTACATGCTAAGTTTGTTACTGGTAAAGCTGCTTCCTACAGAAATTCCATAAACATTGCACTTTACACTCTTCCCGTAAAGCAACAGTTTTCCAAGAGAAATAGTGTCATAGATTCCATAACCTATCATCTGTAAGGTATCCCTCTTCTCTAGTATTTCCAAAAGGCATATTTCGATGGAATTCATAGGTGATTACCTTTCTTCAACTAACACAATGAAATTCTAGCTAAAGGAAGTCATACATGGCAGTCTGGGAGAAGGTGAAAACAAGAGCTTTGTAATCACGAAGACCCCTTGTAGTTCATGCAGAGTGTGCATCTGCAAAACAGTCTGTTTCAGAGAAGAGACTAAGACAAGATTTGACAGGGACACCAATGACACTTGTTACAGATGAGAAAGACAAAGTATTGTCTTACAATAAGCCATATGGACATCACTGGAAGTTGTCCTTACTGTGCTACAAACCTGGGGACAATATGGGCATCTCTACCAAAGCAAAGGGCTTAGCATATGCAGAAGTATAGACAGTGAAGCATGTAACTACACGCTTAATGGGATCAGGTACATACAAATGATGTGAACACCAGCTAGAGAGGGGATTTTAAAGCCTAAACGAACAAGAGAAAAGCTTCTGAAATCTGAACATGTACACAGGGCATTGGTCAGATCTGTACCAGACAGATGGTGGTTACTGCTCTGCAGAAGAGCTAGTGCTTAGGAGTTGTCCTTGGTCTGTGGGAGGAAGGGGAGGACACAGCTCCCAGGTACCTGTACCTGTGGTACAGGTAGGGCACAGGTGTGGGAAAGGAGAACAGTTTGCATATTGCTTCAGAGCACCTAAAATTGCCTTGCCCTTCATACAAAACTAGCCCTCGCAAACCTTTCCCTTTTCATGCTCAAACTCAGTGGACTACATAGACATCTTTCATTTTGTCCCTGGAGTAGTACACATACTCACTGGCTCAGGATTTGGCCTTGTGAATCCTCCCTTTTGCACATTTACACTATGCCTCTCAGTCAGTGAGACACATGCAGGGACTTTTACTGGGGACTGTTTAGCTACCGTGATGATGCTTTCAGTGCTATCTGACACAAATGTCAATAGTTCCCCAGCTGCAAAAGGGTTAGTAGATCTAAAATTAGATTAAGCAGCTGTGTTTAGGTTTGGGGAGATGCCTATGGGTGCTGGGCCAATGCTGTGCTTTGTCAGTCTGCTCTTTCAATAAGAGGTTGGAGGTGGAAATGGAGAGGAATCTTGCTATTTCAACACTTAAGAAGGCATATTTCATACCAATTTTATTGAATGGCCTACTGTCAAAACAAATTCCAGAGCCAATTCTCTTCCATTGCACAGTGAAAAAAAACAACCAAGGATATTGGAAGTTGGTTCTAGATTAAAGAAGATCAAATGCAGTCTTCACACTGCAGTAATAAGTTACATGATTTCTCTCAGGACTGTACTAAGAAGGTAATCCTGAGGTAGCTTGCTTTAGTCATACTACTTCTGAATACTCAGTTATTTTTCTAGATCTATTTGACACTACTGAAGTTTTTTCTTTTTGTATTGCAGAAATATTGCCAGAAGGTTTTGCAATGTAAACAGCTGCATACCTGATCACAGTGTGCTCAACAGTCCACTGAAAGGAAATCCTAGTCTACAGGGAAGAAGCATAAACTGTTCTACAAAACTCCTAAGGAAATTTTCTGAATATGGGTATACCAGATTAGTCTTGAGGAGAAAAATATAAGACAAAACTAATTCCTTCTCATCATATATTACAGTCAGTGCTTTGCCACAGGATCTAGAGCTCTTTCTAGGCATCCGTCTTCCATGCTGGCTGGCTGGCAGGGAGCTCCCAGTGATGCTGGGAGACTCTCAAGTGCTGAAAGATCTGGATTAGTCTGGAAGTCTGCAGAACAAGTCTGTTCAGTCCAAATTTCAGAAAGACTTGTCTTTCCTTACTTCCTTGGCCAGTTTTCTATCTGCTTTTTCATTGTTTTTACCTCAGGAAAAACAAACTCTCTTTGCCTTCCCTGAACAGAATCCATTCTTAACTATATTAGTACCCTGATAAGTTACCCTTGACATAATTTTCCTCTTTGTGAGGCATCCAACAATTGTAATGTATAGTGTTTCCTTGGGTCTTTGAATACAGTGCTAAGAGAAAAACCTTAATTTCATTAGCATTCTTTTCCTCAAAAAGAAGAACAAATTATTCCAAAAAATCCTAGTTTCTCAGAATGAAGTAAAAAAAGCTCATGACAAGTTTAGAATTTTACGTATGTAAAAGATATTACATCAGAAACTGCCTTTCCTCCTTTTAAGTTCTCTTACACAAATGCAAAAGAGATCAGAGTGAAGTCTCGCAGCTAGAGCACTTGGATGCAGGTGGCCATAACTTTTCGTGCTAAGCATATATAATTCCATTGAAGACATTAGTGGTGGAGATATGGTGATTAATGTTCATAGAAGGCAAAAACAATCCTTGAGAATCTTTTCTAATTTCAGAGATCACATACAAACCAGGAGGAAGTTTATTTTAATAAGGCCATTCTGCTCTAAAAATAGTTCAGGAAAGAGATGATACTCAAAGCAGTCAAGCTTGTGGCAATTTCCTAGCTCCTTCTCTAAGTGCACCACAGTGGTGATTTGGAGCTCTTGAGCATAAGAGTCCCAATTAATGTTCTGAAAGATGTCTCCAAGATCAGAAGGTAGCTATGCTGCAGAAGAATGCTCTAAATTGAAGCTACTTGGATTTCCAGTGAAGCTGTTGTGCCTCCAAATGAAAAAGGCCATTGTGGTTAGCCAATGAGGTCCAGCTTCCTGAAACCTTTAGCAATACTTAAGGCTGCTGAATGTAAAACAGTGTTTTAAGATTATTTACCACTTTCTTGAATGAGTAATTTGAAATTTGAAACTCACTGGAAACTCAGACAAGATCACAATCTTCAAACAGTCGCAAACACCACACTGAGTATCAGTATCTTACATCAAAATTGCAACCGTTTTCTTCACATGGATAGATCAGCAAATCATCCAAGCCAACATGTTTCTGGCAGAGCTTTACCTCTTTGTAACAGAGGGTTACAAGGGTTCAAAGCTTACAAAATCATAGTTGCTGAGTTAAAGGGTCTTCAATAGCACTACTCTTGAGCCCACTGTCATAAATTGCCCCAGGCTGACTATTATGATCAAGTGAAACCTACATAACTCAGACCACCTAATGTTTTGTGGCTCTCCAACTGGTGGCACTAACAAAACTACATGATCAGAAAACACAGATCAGCCTGAAGAACACTGATAATTGAGAAATCAGACCACTGTTTCCAAGTTTTGTATTTAAAATTTGGGCATCTGAAAACCAGGTCCACTGAAGGTTCAGCAAGCGTGTTCAGGCAGGTATGTCTTAGCCTCTCACAAACTCTTTGCCATGACTTATAAACAGATGAGTGGAGTGGTAGTTAGCAAAAAACATACATTGATATATTCTGGTTTCAAAGCTCCAGAACTGGTTCAAGCATTGCTTCCCTGCAGCAGAGGAGACTTCCAAATGCATGTTCCACCACAGCATCCTCAGAACACAAGCAACTGTGCAGCAGAGGAGAGTAATTTTGAATTATTTGAATTATTTGGGAGTTCAAGTCTCCTTGATTTACAGTGGTGTTTAGACTTTTAACACAACCTGAGCTTCTCAGGATGAGTAGAGAAAAAAGAAACCCACACTAAGAATGCTGTTGAACTTGAGTCCAATCGTAGCCATAGCTGAGAAACATCACAGCTTCCTCCTAGTCCGGCTTAACAGGAAACCTCTATCTGCTGTTCCTCTAACTCCTTCCACAAACACTCAGAGCAGTCTGGACATATTACCCATTTCCTCCCGACCCACAGTTGTTTATCTCCTTAGCATCTGCCATGGCCTAGAAGTTTGGACCAAGTTCTATACCAATTGCTATGGTGTAAATTTACATCAACCAAGCAGAAAGGTTTCTAGAAAACTCCAGAAAAAGAAATGTGCACCTCTAAGTAATGGGTGCCCTAGAAGTAGTTATAGTGAAGTCTGAGGGAGAGCTTTTCGATCTGTTGAAATCTCAAGAAAGCTGCATCACCTCCTTGTTCTCACCCATAGCACCTTCCAAATCATTACCTAACACACACACACAGAGCTACCAAACATTTTCTTTCAGGTGTTATGTTGCTTTGTTGTTGTTGTCGTTGAAAGGGCAATGCACCATAAAGCCTAAAGGTCTGTTCAGTTTCAATGCCTTCCTCCACATTCAAGTTCAGGAACATATCAGGCTTTATCTCTGCTGCAGTAGTATCACGGGACACCTTTAAACAGGCTGCAATCTCTCTTTGCATTCAAGGAAATGGTGGTTGTTCAGTTTGGGATTATCTTAAACTTTGTGGAAAGACATTATCTCAAGTTCCTGGGCCAGAAGCCTCATGACTTTCTGTCATTTCTCTTCCCTATTTATAAATCTTTCCCCTTTTTCTCTCAGTCCGCACCCCCACCCCCCAACGCCTCACCCCACTCCCTCTCCACTTGGACCTGATTCTGCACACTTCTGAAGGTGAAACTCAGTAGCTGCAGTTGTGACACTGCAGTTTGTGTGTCATACTGTAACCGGGTTTCCACATCCTCCTCGCTCTGTTGTAAAAGGCCTTGAAGAGGAAGAAGTGCAAATAATGAAATATAGGAAAGCAGGAAAAGAGGAAGCAGCCGAGAGAGAGCAGCCCAACTGAAATGCTAAGAATTATGGAGAAGTGACAGAAAGGGAAGCACAGACCAGGAATTATACTTGGTGGCCTAGAAGAAAAAAATACAACAAACAAAACATACACAGGCTCAGCCTTTTCTACCCCTAAAACAATCTCCCAGATTACTACTTTCATTTACTTGGCCTGTAGTCCCCTTCCCACCTACTTTAAGATATTTACTGAATTGTGGTACTATGCAGGCAGCCTCATCAAAGCTGAACCTACCACTCTGCTTCTCATCTTCATATTAAGAGGATGGGCGAGAATAGGAAACATTCTGAGGAAGAAAAGAGGGAAATCAAATACAAAGGAACGACTTCAAGATTCCTCACCTTAGGGTGAGAGCGCTCGATTAGGCAATGGTTTTCTTTGCTGAGAGCAGAGTGGTGGAAGAGCACTGAAGGAAATTAGCTAAAGAAGAATAGGGATTGCCTAACAAGGCAATCCTGCCTGATTGCCAGGGGATGGAGCAGACAGCTTAGGAAGTCCTCCCCCTGAGATCATGTACTGTTCCGTCCTGCTAATTCAGAATGAAAGTTGGCTGGAGCAGAAAGCATTTAAAATTCACATGAAGAATTTTCTCTTCTCTATTTGTAGGCAAAAGAGATACAAAGCAGAATGTGAATCTATTAAAGAACGGCATATGACTGAGCCTTTTGCACTCCCCCTTTCTCAGGGACTTTTCTGTAAGAATTAATCTGATACAGGGATGAGTAAAAGGTAAAACTTGTAAAATGACCCTCTATAAGTATCACAGCCCTTTGAATTATGCAGACTTTTTGAGTCAAGCTCCAGTCTTATCTTATCTGGTGGCTAACTGAATGTTGTAGTTTTTAAGGAAGATAGTGGTGAAATCCTGTATGTAAATGAAGACAGGAGTGTTACACAAAGGTGTACTGCGGTATAATTATTTGTTCATCACTGTGTGAAAACTACCCTGTTGGAAGAGCTAGTTCGAAACCATTTGTGGCTATTCCCCCACAAAGGAGGCTGTCAGGAGGTGATAAGAAATGTGTATTAGTGAGGTTGCACTTTCTTTGAAACACTCTCGCACAGCAAGCACCAGCAGGCTCTGATATTTTCCCTACTGTTTATCTGTAAAATAGAAAATATGTTCTGGAGCACTCAATCAGTATTGAGTTCTTCAGCTAAAGTTAATATATTTTGGAACATGTAGGAAAGAGAAGAGAGAAATTTACCTGTGTACGAAGGAATTAGCTTCTGATGAACAGCAGCATTCTCTCAGAACTTGTGTCTGTCGGAGAGATGCACTGCATTTCCCATCCTGCAACTCTAAGTTCCCTTGTGCTTCCTTACAGATATAGCAATAATAGCTCTAGCTCATGGTCAAGCATCATATATACTGCAGAAAAGGGAGATTATAAACAGGAGGGAAATCAGCTTTTTACATGAGTAGATAGTGACAGGACAAGGGGAAATGGTTTTAAACTAAAGGAGGGGATATTTAGATTAGATGTCAGAGGGAAGTTTTTCTCAAAGGGTGGTGAGGCCCTTGCACAGCTGCCCATAGAAGCCCCATCCCTGGACAGGCTCAAGGCCAGGTTGGATGGGGCCCTGGGCAGCTGAGATGATGGGTGTCAGCCTTGTCCACAGCAGGGAACTGGAGCTAGATAATCTCTGAGATCTCCTCCATTCTGAGCCACTCTATGATTCTATAAATACTTTTCCAGGAATGGCAGGGTTATCAAGCTGTATTATTCACAAACAAACAAATGCTGATTCCGTGCACACATGTCCATGTACATACACGTAGGTCATAACAGCAGTAATGCACCCTATTTATTTCCATGTAAATTATAACAAAGAGCTCAATAAGACTATTCGATAGAGCAAATTTTCAGCTACAAAACACTGTTTTTCAAAATAGTCACCAATATTAGCTGTGCATTTTCACCAGCAATGAACAAAAGCATGCATGTCACTCTTGTAAAAATCTGCAACAGCAGAGGTGACCTACTGTTTCACAGATGCTGTGACAGCTGAGGTCTGCATCTTCAACTTTTTTTTGATGGAGAATTCACATGTCATTCCATGGACTGTCATTTTGACTCCTGCTTATAGTGGTGACACCATGACTAATCATCATTAATGATGTGGTCCAGGAAACTTTCACCTTCTGCCTTACATTGATTCAAAAGATCCTAATAATCTTGCATAGTGTTCTTTCTATTCTTGTGTGCACATTCATGGGACCTGCCTGGCACGAACTGCTACATTCCAACATTGCCACCATCATTTCCAATACTGAAGCTGATATTCAGCTCCACACACAGCTCACTGGTCATAACCTGATAATTTGTGTGGATGAGCTGATCGACATACTGTTCATATTCTGCTGCGACAGCTGTCCAGAATGTGGCTTGTCTTTCACATCGCTATCACCTCTGCTGAAACACACCACCCACCACCACACTGTGCTCACATCCACTATTTTGTCTCCATAAATGTTCAGCAAGCATCAATGAATGTCAATGGATGCCATTTCTTTGGCACAATGACACAATTTTGCTCCACACACACTTCTAAGTCAGATGCCATTCTTCAGACTGCCCCTCTGCTGCCATTTGTCACTCAGCAACAAAATATAAAGGAATACTCATGGGAAGGTTCAACCTCTACTGATATCCCACCAACATCTGCCTCTGACATTGTGCCAGTCATAAAATAGGAGGCATTACTTTCAGAGCAGCCCTTGTATGTGAGAGATGTATGACCACTGCAAGAGTTTTACCCACCTTATCTGTTACAGAAAAGGCCTGGTGTATAATTTGGGTGTGAGGGCCATAATTAGGGTGTGAGGAGAATGCTCCTGGGTTTTCTGGTTCTAGTCTAGTTTCAACTTCAGTGGAGCCCCTCTTAGAACTGTAGAATCATTAAGGTTGAAAAAGACCTGTAAGATCATCTAGTCCAACTGTCCACCTACCACCAATATTGCCCATTAATCCATGTCCCTAAGTACTATTTCTGCCCTTTCTTTAAACACCTCCAGGGATAATGAATCCACCACTTCTCTGGGTAGCCTGTGCCAACCACTCTTTCTGAAAAGAAATTTTTCCTAACATCCAAACTGAATCTCCCCTGATACAACTTAAGGCCACTACGTCTTATTCTATCATTGTTAACTGAAGAGGCTGACCCCCACCTAACCACAACATCCTATCAGACAGTTGCAGAGAGCATTTCCAAAGACAAAAATCAGTCATGCAGCTATTCAAGAAAAAATGCTCTGTCAAAAAGTCAAAAGAGTATTTTAAGAGAGAACTTAGCTCTGGATGTTCTCCACAGTAAATGGTTCAAATTTGATTTTGGATGAGAAATGGCAAGCGCAAGAAGCAGAAACATTATTTTCCTGTCAAGACAGTCATTATGCTACTAACTGTTAAATCAGGACAGCAGGAAACAACTGAGCATTGATCTCTAGTGCAGTCCTAGCCATAAGGGAACACTTGAGTAGTTTGCTTGATTAAGGAGCAATACCACGAGGGGATTTTTATGCTGATGCAAACTTGGAAAAAAGAGAACATTAAATAGCATTAGAAATAGGCAATACTTGTTCCAGAACTACTCTCAGTTTCTCATCAAGTATAAACAGTACTTTTCTTTTAATAATTTTCTTCTGCTGCTGCCTTCTCCTTCAACCTACAGAGTGTTTGATAATGAGCCAAACTTTATGGCATCAAAGAGGGACAGGGCACTGGATTCAGACTTTGGAAATCTAGTTTTAATTCCTACTCAGCCACAGACTTCCTGTGTGGCCATGGGAAAGGCGCTTATTCCATCATGTGCCTTTACTTCCCCAACTGTATATCTTTCAATACTTTTTAAAATAGGGACAAGACTTTTTTTTTTTTTTTTTTTTTTTTTTTTTTTTTAATGGAGAAACTCAGAAGTTTTGCTACTATCTACTGTATCAGAATGCATGCCTTACATGTGTCCCAATACATGAAGCTGGAATCTGGCCATGCTATGGTCACCTTCCTGGCAACTAGGAGGCAACTGGGGAGCATGGGGCAGACAGCAGTGGTAGTTGCTATCACTTAGGTGTTGGTGAAAATGCCACACGCAATCTGAGAAATGTCCCACAGAATTATACACGAGCAGAAGGTTTTTTATCATCCCTACAAGTAGACTTCATATCCATAAAATACTGGAGATCAAGTGCTTGGAACTCTCAACCAGCTCTCCCTTATCTGGTCTTGCTCCAGGTCAAAAAGGAGACTTTTTCTTCCACAGGCTATTGACACAAGAGAAAGAAAGAAACTGTAAGTTTCCTCAGCCAGCCTGTTCCCATGTTAGAGAGGGAGAAGTAAAAGTCACAGAGATAATTATGTCAAGAAAAAAAGCAGTGTAAGCTGTTTAAAATATCCAAAACATTTTAAAAATTTCTGTTACACTACCATCAGCATGGCAGATCCTATAAGTGGCCTGAAAAAGGAAACAAGAGAGGAGCTAAGCTTGTACCTTTATTGTAGGACATGACTAAATACTGAGAACAGTGTCATCTCTTGTTCAGAACTGTAGAGTTTCTCATATATGTTGTCATGAGCTGTGAAATCTCTACGAAATCAAATCACTGGAGTATTTTGTAACTCAAAAGACCTTCAGAAGTATCTCAGCAAAAAGAAAAGCCTGGACAAGGACACAGATTTGAACTCTTGCAAGTAAAGACAGCTTAAGCAAATATTAAAGATTTACCTCCCTCTACCCATCCTCACTCACTGTCCTGTCACATCAGTGTTTGACTGTAATTCCACTCTTGCGTATACAAATCAGGCATAATGATCAAAATTTGGTTTCCCATAAGTGTTTGTGATCTTTTTAGACTATCAGTTTTGGCATTTTCCTGCCCTCTCAGCATTTATGGAATATTCAAAACTGTCTAGCTGACAAAATTTTGTCAGATTTCCTCTCCAATCTTGGTCTCATGTCCTAGGCAATATAAGTGCTCTCGGAGGGCTCTTTCTGTCTCTTTTTAAAACGTATTCAGTTTCTGCTTCAAACACTTTTCAAATATTGCAAAAAAGCACCCATCTTTACCAAACAGAAAAGATTCTAAGAGTGTGTTACAAGTTTTCTGCTCATACCTGTGACTTTTAAGCAGTTACATTTATTGGTCAATGATAGAGCCTATTAGGATGTTAAATGGGGATGATTTTCAGACAGACAAAACTCTGAAGTTCTAATTCTGTGTCTAAATATATGTATGTATATGAGTCTGTTTGTGTGTTCAAGGGAACACCGAACTCAAGATCTGAGAACCGTTAAGTATCAAAATCATACTCTTACTATACACAGAAATCGATCATTTTGAAAGGACTACTCACACAGCGACTAGTTTCCCCCTAAACCAGTGTCTCTAAGTTCATTCCCATCTTCAGTGTCAATAAAATATAAATCCTAGGCTGCTTAGGCATGTGAAAAGTCACCTGGTGTGATACTACAATTAGGAAACCTTCACCTATCCCATGAACTACCATATTGGAATTACTTGTTGCTACCAAGCTAGAGAGTGCATCAGTACTATTCAGTCCAGGCTTAACACTGCACCTACATATCATGCTAACACCCAAACGGTGTGGCTGAATTAAGAGTAAGACAAATGGAAAAGGTGAAAACATTCCCTCCTAAAATGCAAAGCAACTTTATAGTTGCTGTTATTTCTTATTAGCTAAAGTAAACTTTGATATCTGGGCCATTGCTCTGCTCTGGGGAGTACATTGTGAGGTCCAGAAATCAAACTAAATCTTGCAAATTCCACCATCTATATAACATATAATCTGAAAATACAACTTGCTGTAGTTGGATCATACAGGCTAAGCCAGGCCACTGCCAGGCAAGTGTCAGAGTTTGCCTTTAGAATGCCATTTAACTGGTAAGATGGTCAGGAGACAAAAATACCAGACAGATCAATGATGCTTTGTTCATCTGGAAGAGAGCATCTCAAGAAAAGAAGCTACTGCCTTATCCAACACAAAAAGCCAAAGTTGTAATGGCTGAGTACTTCTGAGTACTTTCTGAGGTGCTGAAATCCATGTTATTCTAGAATCCTAGTGGCTGGCTGAAGATTCCCAGAAATTGTCAGACATCAGGGTTGTCACTTTCTCACCAGTGCTGAGAGCTCTCCTGGACACCAGGCAAAGTTTGGCTCATCCAACACCTCAAACTCCTTTTACTGAAAGGCACTGTTGCAGTGAAAGGTTGTGGGCTCACACCTTCAGGTTAACGTGCTTCTCAAGTGTCTGTAGAAGAGAACGTTGAAAGTTTCATTTTCTGTTGTCGTTTTTTTATCGGATGAATGTGCAGTGGCTGTTAGCAGTGTAGGACAGTGGCATGCTGAGACTAACCTTCCCAGCAAGTCTTGTGAAATTTGTTTCTGCTGATGCAAATGTGCTGTTTGCTAGAGCTCCACGTTGCTATCTGATCAACTCATCCTAGGTCTGAATGTGAAAAACACAACCCACAGCCCAGAATGTGGGGATCACTGTGTTCTCAGGAAGTATGCAAGTAATATAACTATCTTTGCTCTCTCTCATTGAAGGTAAAAAAGGGTGAAAAAAAAACTTAGAACAGCAAACACAGGAAGACTGGAGAATGCATTTTGCTCACCAAGCCTCGCCTTTGTAATGGTCATATATTGCACCCGGCCGTAGCTCCTCAAGACATGAAAAAGAAGATTCCCCGTATATCAATCTCTGTTGCTTTCTGCAATGGGTGTACAGAAGGGTCCATCACCACATCTGTTGCAGTTGTTTTAATTGTGCCTTTGTACTCATCTGCTCAATTAGCTACTGAAAGATCTACAAGTTAAGCATGCAACAGCTTTTAGTGGAAAGCTATCTCAAAGAAGAGATAAAAGATATTATATCTGCTTTTTCCGTGTTATTATTTCAACACATTAGTAACCTATCCCTCTGTTCTGAGGACCAGACTTCTCCCAGAACATCACTACAATGCTACATTTGTACAATGCTACATTTAGAACAGGACTATAGAAGAATCATCTAAAGAAGGCATTTCATAAACCTAGTCTTCACTCTCCATTACAGAATTTGTCTGACTGACGCTAAAGGAAATAAATTGAATAAAATATCTGAATGAGTGAATGAGCATCATTTAAACCAAAGCCCAACAAAGATAACTGGATAATCTCTGTTCGCACCAGAGAGCTCATAGGGCTGGAGGGAGTTTATGATCACAGCATTGCTGGGGACAGGGACCTCTGTTCTGCCTTTTCCTAAGAGAGGCTACTTGGCCTCTTCTCAGAGAAGAGGTGACCGTCCTCTATGTAGGGGAGCATTACCTACAGGAAAGTCTCTCCCAGGCCACTGGAGCCTTTGGTCACTTTCCACTGTGTGTCTCCTTGGGAGCTTCAGTGTTGGAGGTGGCTGCCATCCTCTCACCAGCATGCACTGTGTGCTGCAAGGAGACAGCCCCAGAAACCCATGAATCTCTTCACTCTGCACAGGAAAAGCAAACACGGCCTCCTCCATGCCATCCTCGCTGGGCTAGGCTGCACTGTGCATCAGCTCTGCTGGGCACCACCTCTATGATGTGGAATAGAGCGTGGGTCTCCCTCTCCTTTATGCAGCACTTCCTTTCTTCTTTAACTTCTTGGTGGCCCTTGTAGAATTATAACTTCCACCTCTATAGCACTGAGGTTCCAAGGGTCTACAGCGACTGCAAAAGCCACAATGGGTACAAATGTATCTTCCTCAGCCACTGCCCACTTCCCAAATGGAATTTACACTTATTTCTTATAGGGATACAGACAAGTTAGCAGGAACTAACATTTTCCCCTTTTAGGTTTGAAAAAAACATTTTTGTTACATGTATTTATTTTGCAGATTGCATGTCTGAAGGGTCTTTTCTTTCTGCCTTAAAAAATGAAAAGCTCAGCTTTCAAGAGCAATACTCTTCTGTGTACATGTGCCCTCCTTCAGCCTTTTACCCACAAACGTACATACAGAGAAATTCAGTTTTGCAAGCATATAATTTTATGTGTGCAGACCTACGTTACAGGTTTGTATGTACATGTGTGCTTGCGTATGTGCTTACACCATGTCAAAAGGAGAAAGTGGAATAAATGACTCCCTTTGGCTGGAAAATGTACAGTTGTTTCAAACTTCAATGGGAGTATTGGAGAGAAGCAATGAATTACAAAAAGTTGTAGGAATGAAAAATATTTTTGCATTGGCTCTTTAACTCAAAGGGCTAAATTGTGTATTGTATAAATCAGTCTCTTTCACAGCCCAGAGGAGAAGAGCTTATTAGCAGTGGTTACAGTATGCAGCAAATGTACAGACTCATTAATGTGTAATTACAGAACAAACAATATGAGACTTCTCGAGACTGTTTTGCAGGGAGAATAAAATCCACTTAACACCACAATAAGCCCATGATAGGATACCAATTTTACTAGGATCTGCTAGCAGTGTAGTGGTAAGATTAAACAAATGTGTTGCTACCAGAGGTAATGTCTCATTACCATTATTCATTCCTTGTCTTTTATACATGTTAGGCTCCAAGGCCACTGAAGGCTTCTGCTAGCACATTATCATTTCTCATTTTTATTTCTACTTGCCATTATGTGGACAAATGGGCAGGAAAAGACTAGTTCCTATTTGACTTCTAGATAAATTGCTGTAGGTCCACACCTGCAGTAAACAGAGTCCCACAGCCCGCTGGCCCACAGGGCTCCCCTGCCTCCCCTCCAGCTTTCAGCAGTGTGAAGAGTTACAAAAGCATTTGGATTCTGGAAGGAAAACTGAGTAACCGTGTTTCAAAAAATGAAGGTTCCTCTGTGGTAAAATTATGTTGATGTTGAAGGGATATTCTCAGCTCATTGCTCACGGCTCCAGCCATACACATAGCTTTGCATTTCCACACCAGGACAAGGAGTGGGGAAGCAGAGGGACTAGCCAGGTGGTTTGCTCAAAAGAAATAGTGAAATTAACAGCCCATATTGTGAATAGAGACAGCTGGGGGTTGGAGTTGGAAGGGATCATGAATAATTCAACGCTCTCTACATAGGTGTTTCTTTCTATATGTGACTCTTGGCACAAAAAGTAAGCAGCAACTCTCAGGAATCACTGACCTCACAAGGAGACGAATTAGTTTACTGTGGTGGATTCTCCTCAAAAATAAACTCTCATATGGAAAGAACTGGAAAGAGAGCTCCAAAGCATAGATGCAGTGTGAGGGTCAGAAGCCATTCCCTAGCCGGCAGAAGCCATTTCAGTGCTAGTAAAACTATCCCACTTCAACACCAACCACGGCCACCACTTCCGAACGTTGCGACACATATTCACACCAGGAAAAAATAGGCTCAGTATCTCAGTCCATGTAATGGACTGTTCACAGTACCGATCTGCCTCCAAAAAAAAAAAAAATCCACCCTTAAGCCATCATTAAAAATCACAACACAAAGCTCTCAGTTTAGAGAAAAACATAGCATTAAAACCACCAAAGATTTGGGGAGTTCAAATCCATGGTGAAGATGTTGGCTGATCACAGCTTCTTACCAATACAGGATGCTTTTAAATGATGAAATATGGAGAATGAATATTTCCCCTTCTATTAATTGCAACACTGCTGAACATGTCACCAACTTTAGCTAAAACCCGCCTTTCCATTGCACTACACATTTCTGTTGCGTTACTTAATCAGCAGGGAGGCTAAAATCATGCGCAGATACTCTGTTATATGAAGGAATTAACAATTCCCCATTTTTTTTTTCTTTTTTAAAAGGAGGGGTCAATAAGCAGGCAAGTTCTTATATTGTTCCATAAAACAATCCACAAAATACTGACAATTCTGGTAAGAGCTACTTCCTCAGAAGTAACATTTCCACAGTAAAAGCAAATGGTTTATGTGGAAGTTCTCCTTACTCTGCAGCACAGTGACTACTGGATTTTATTTTATTTTTTTTTAATTTAAATCAGACTCTGATATGTGTGATATGTGGCTTGGAAGGGTGGAAGTCAATTCATTCTGCTATATTTCTCCACCTTTGCTCTATTTACCACACTTCCCAGACTAGATGCTTTTGGACTGTCTCTGGGGGAGGAGAAACAGGGGAAATGGATGAAATGGATGGTGAAAACCAAAGAGCAAAATCATGGACCTTAACTTTTATTTTTGGAACAACCCTGTTTTGGTTTTCAATTTCAAGTAATTTTGTGTTATCTTTGCTACTTACTAATTCTCTACAAATCTTCAATGGGACTCTTAATTCCATTTTTATTTACAGATTTTGAAACATTACAGCCAAAATGAAAGGAGCAGGAATTAATTCTGCTTTGGTGTCTATGGTGTTGCTATGACTGACAGTGAAAGGACAGATTAGATACCTTCTTGGGATCTCCTATGCCTACAACTGAAGGCACCTAGATATTTCTGAAAAATGTATCTCAAAACTGCAGTGAACAGAAAAATTAGGTACAATTCCTACCTTAAAATTTGTAAAAAACAAGGAAAAAGAAACAGACTACAGATGGATTACTTTATTAGGATACTCCTAATACTCCTTGCACGTGCATGTGCACCTTTACAATGCAGAATTCACCTATTTGGGAGGGTGGGACAGCAGAAGGTGTCTCAAACTGCATGCTGCAGGCTACTTTTGGGCTGCTGTTGAGCTGGCTCACTTACTAAGAGAAGCAGTTTGAGGAGGCAAAATAATTCCCAATTATCTGCCTCTGGAAGCCAAAGGCCTGGGGTCCCAGTTGCTTCACTTTCACTTGTTAATAGCTTGTTGTGGTCACCCTTCTTCACCATAAATGACACATTGAGAGTATGGAATTCCTACAGACTACACATGTGGCAATGTTTTCTCCTGGAGATACCAACTTACAAGGCTTCACACGTGAAGATTTGCCCAGTGAGCTTAATGAGAATGGTTCAAGGACAAACCACTGCCCTGCTTTGATAAGGGATGTTTGTTCCTGGCTTTAGGATTAGAGCTCTAAAAATGAGTTTACTCCATGAAATGGCTTGTTCTACACTGGGGAAACCCGTGTTAATGTGGCAATGCTGTGTATCTCTATTGTGGGCTGTATATCTCTATTGATGAAGCCACTGTATTTGCACATTTTGCAGTGGAACAGAGCCTGGGGATCTGGAGATGAAGTTATAGCAATGTGAGGAGAGTCTGAACAAAATCAAAATGGTGTCTCTGTGGGGTTAGGTGGCCCTGCTGCTGTACTCAGCCCAGCCATTAACCTTTTCACATAGAGTACACTACTGAAGAACACTCAGGTTGAACATGAAATTGCTCAAGACAAAGAACATGCCTGCACCAAACAGCAAACAGAAGACAGTGGTGCTGGGAGGTCTGTCCAAACCATTGGTGCAGAGTCATTCCCCTAAAATAGCCTGAGGATTGGCAAGGTGCATTTAAAGAAGTCCTCCCCAGCTTAAAATATTGTCCCACTTCCAGCCAAAGCTGTGCATTTTTGAATTGTGCTGCAGCCACGGCTGAGATCCTGCTAGATAATTTTAACTCCTGAGCAAGAAAGGGGCTTATCTCTGAGGCACATCTCTTCTGTTCAGATAAAGACAACTTCCTCTAACTGCAGATTAGATCAGCAGGCCCAGTATCCGTACTTAAAAGCCACACAGCTAAACATTCTGCATGTCTCCAGTTCAAACACTTGCTGCTTTCTCAACCGCAAAGAAATAAAACTTGCAGAGCTTTCCTTGCCTTTGGCACTGATGTACCCCCCTGAAACCACAGCAGCACCCAGCAGGCACTGATGGAATTGGCTGCAACTCCACGAGCTATACAGCTCTGGAGAAAAAAGGAAAAATACATTAATAGCTTCATAATGCCTTGCAACATTATGTTGCTACACAGAAGCCATGCTTCTACCAAATGGACGAGGAGTGGAAAAACTCCTTGCAAAACAAAACAAAAAAATCCAGAAATTTTTAGAAGCAATTCTATTCCTGGTAGGAAGTGTTGATCTGCCTGGAGGTAGGAAGGCCTTACAGAGGGATCTGGATAAGTTGGATACTGGATTCAGGCCAATGGGATGAAGTTCAACAAGACCCTTTTACAACCTGATTGATTCTATGGTTCTATGGTAAGTCCAAGTGCTGAGTTCTGCACTTTGGACGCAACAACCACAGGCAACAGTACAGGCAGTGTTGGTCAGTGCTCATCTATAAGTGTTTATATGTAATTTATTACCTATAGCAGAGCTTAGGTCTGGCAGTGTGGCTTTTCAGTGGCCCTATATATCCCACATTCTGCGTCCCACTCTTGCATATTTCTTCAGGCTATGCATAGCAAAACACATCTTTGTAGATCGGCATGTACTGTATATCACACAGAAAATATAGAAGGGCATTTATGAAATCTGTTTTTGCCTTCTCCCACTACACCATCCTATCCTCCTCTACACAAACTCCCAGAAGAGTTCTGCATAAAAAATAATCCTGACAAAAATATCCCCCACTCAAAACCAGGTAACCCATAATGACAAGGTCTTAGAGCACACAATATCCAGTCTATAGTGGGGACTAGCCCTTTGGAGCTAGAAATGGGAGCTTGAGACCAAACAAGAAGGGAGATTCCTGACTTCTCTATTTCTAAAAGTTCCTAAAATACTTCAGTTACGAGTTTTTCAATTCCTTCAGAAGTCTCCTCAGTCAGACTGAGGAGCCTTGTTTCATTGTGGAGAGTGGAATACTCTAAATACTGTTCTTAAAACTCCCCAAAATATATTGAAGCCAGTTTTCACTCCATCTCGGGGCTGGCAGAGCTACATTAGGTGAGGATTTATCAGCAGTTATTTACAAAGTCTAATCAGCTCCTAAAGACTTTGATACTTTTGAGCAACAAAGATGTACATCTGGAAATCCAAGCAAGCAAAGTACATTACACAGCTCTCCAGGTTCTGTTAGTTCTCTGAATAATTGTATGTCCATGCAAATCCATGTCACACAGGTATTTTATTGCTTACGCACAACATATTACCCTCATAGCCAGTGAGCTCCCACAGGAGGGTGCCTGAAGCCTCTTTGCTCTGGCAGTCTTTTCCTCAGTCCATTTCCCTACACTACCAAAGCTCAAGAAGATCTGCAAGGTGGACCTGTCTCAAACAGTGGGACCAATTTTGCAAGGTGGGGTGGGGCACTTCCCCTTTTGGCTTTTCTCCTTTCTCCTCTCTGTCTTCAGCCTTTCCACACTTCTACTCTGCCTCCACCCAGCTCTGTATAGGTTGCAATATATTGATGTAATGGCAAACTGTTGTGGTTGGTCTGGTGGCCCTTTGAAGTGCTCGTGTCCTTGTTCTCAAATGCTTGAGCTCCTTTTAAGGAAGTAAAGCAGCTCAGAGCAAGGACACTTGCCTGCACAAATAACTAGCTTCTGGTACAGTTTCTCACGTCTAAATGCCCATGGCAAGAGGGAAAACCACAAGATATAACAACAATGCCATGTTCCCAATGATGCTAGCTCTAGGGGAGTAAGTGTCAGAAGGCTCTTCCCTTTTAACTTATATTCCCATGCTAGTGTTTTGGATTTTAAAGAAAGTTTCTAACTTCACATTAATCAGCTCTGTCACGCACTGATGTCCAGGACTACCTTGGCTTGCAACATTAGGTATCTCTGTCAGTTATCCAAGTTTCAACTCCATTTTGTGAGATGAACCGTCCCCACTACCTCCTCTCAAAAAGAAGACTATCTATACATACTGTGCATTCCAGGTCCATGCTGTAATGTGCGACTAAGATATGAATACTTTTTGTACAAGAAACCCATGAGTTATACACCAGAATTCTAAATGGTCATCTTCAGCATCAGACAGCTGCCAGAGCAGAAATGTTGATGTTCTGAGCCCACAGCTACTTTCTAAGTCCAGTGAAACTGTGAGATGGCTTTTTCTTTTTTATCCATCAATGGCTAGATATGGTATGGGCAGTTATGGATAAACAGGTTACCTTCTCAGACAAGCATTACCACTGCAACAAGTAGCTTTTTATGCATTAAACAGGGTCTGAGTAACAGCTCACTGACTTATTAGCTTCCCACACATGGCTCGAATTAGGATACAGTCCCCAGGCTGAAATAGTCCTAAATTGAAACCATCTACTACACACAGGATGTTCAGTATCCACAAAAGATGCACGCAACATTTAACCTGAAACTTGAACAGAGGCAGCAGAAGATATTTCACATCAGCTTCTGTATTACAGGTTGGCATAGGAAATACAGCTGCTCATCTAAAATAAGCTACAAAAAAATGATTGCTAATGGAATAGAATTTCAGTTGATGCTTTTCTACATAGCTCAGAGGTACAAGAGGTATTAAGGAGCATCATAGACTAACGCAGATGGTAAAAGGGAGTCTTTTTCTGTGTGTGTGCCTTAAAAATCTAACTGTTGCATTTCTGAAAGTGTTACTGTATTTTCTAGAACAACTGAATCTACACTTCAGTGTAGAGCCCCGTAGTGTCCAGATAAACACAGAATCACAGAATAAGTCTGAGAAGGAAATCTAGGGTGGAGAAGATGGCAAGAAAGAATGAAGGTTTAGTGGATAAAGCAACAGAAATAAAATTTGCAAGAGGAAGCTGCTCAACACGTAACAGTATTCTGGGATTTACAACGTTAAAAGGATAGCAAGCTAATGAAGGAGATGAAGAGAGGTAGCAGTGACCTGAATACTTTTTTAATATGCTTCTTCGTTGTTGTCCTTCTGAGGGGTATTACTAAAAGCTGCTGATCACTTAGTTCCACAAATGATTTTTTCTCACTCATTTATCATTTCTTGATTGGTCAGAAGCAACCCACATCTTGAGCTCAACTGTGTCACACAACTGCAAGCATACATTTCAGGATCATGTAAACACCTTCCTTTGAAACTGGTGTCCTCTCTGGTGATTTTAATTGAGACTGCAAAAAACTGAAGGCTCCCCATGAAAATTTGGCAGGTGAATTCAGTATTTTAATTTATGAAGTCTACTACACCTTCAGTCAGAGAGGAAAGATGTTTCAGATAGTTCACTTTATCAGGTCTACAGCACCCAATTCAATTGTTAGTCTAGAGCTGGAAGAAGCAAGGGGAGCTAAAGCCTATCTTTCTTTAAAAACAAACAAACAAACAAACAAAACAACACTTTATTTCCTCTGATCTTTGACCTTTAAAATGCTAAATAGACGAAAAAAATAATAAGCTTTTGAAACTAAAGTTAAAGGTTTTATGAAGATTTACTATAAATCTGGTAAGCAGTCATCTGAACATATCTCACATGTTGATTAAAATTAACAACAGATTTCTTACTGAACTTTAATATGATGAGTTAGTTACTCTTTATATTTAAGAAAATTGCAATTTCCAGTATTACGTCTATAGCACTACATGTACAAAATGTGCTCCAGATCCTACTGGTCCTCTTTGATAAAGATTGGACTCAAATTAAGATTCCTCAGTGCATGTAGTTAGGGGAGATGGTCTTTCAGGATGCTGCAGAACAAATGGAATGTATTCAAATCATATGCTGAAATACAGCATGCAAAAGGGACTCCCTTTTCAAGACAGAAACAAATGGGAAATTAGAAAATTCACAGAAAGAAAATTGTTGTCTGGCAGTATCTGCTCACGCGCATTGCCTGTTGGTTATATCATTGGCCACTGCCTATCTTCCAGCTATAAGATGTATGTAGTATCAGCATGTGCCCTCTTCCTAGACACCACTCTTCTAACTACATTTTCAGAACTTTCTTTTCTAAGTTTTGTGATAAACAGAGATGAGAAACAGAACCTAGGACTTAGAGATGGCAACAATGGATGGAACACTAAGCCTGCCTGCATTGTTATACTACTGCTATAAAAAGATATTTCCCTGATATATGGGATTGCACAGGCCAAACACCTCTCTCAAAGCATTCCTTTTTCCCTAATAAACTAATTTGGCAATGATCCAGAATGTGCATAGAAATCATACAGATCATAATACATTTGAGAACATATTTTTTTCAGTATATCCTTTTCAAAAAGTCAGGTTAGCGCTAGAAAATGGAGTAGAAGAGGTGAAAGCATACGAAGCTTTATAGAAAAGATGAATATGACAAGTGTTGGAGTTGAAACCTACAGTTAAGATTATTCATAAAACAGAATACTATGAATTGTCATGTCTGTTATGTTACACAGCTTTCTGTTAACTATATCAATATCTCACTACAGGATGTACACTTGTATATCGAAGAGCTAGAGAAAATGGCTGTAGAAAAAAATATTGAAGGACAAGGAAAATCTTTTTTATTGCTGAGTGTGCAAAGTAAAACAAATAAGAACAACAGATTGAACTTATTTTAGGACACCAAAGGTAAAATGTTCTCCTTATAGAAATACAGTTTATTACAGTAACTCTTCGTATGTGTTCATAATGATACATATGTGAGCTACTGGAAGCAGAAAATGTAAATTTCAGCACTGCTGATTATCTATATCTGTGATGTGAAGTTTGGTCAGTGCAACCAAAAACCTGTGTGTTTATTCAGTTGATGTAGCAGGTGATCTTTACACTCATATTTTTAGTAAAAGAGGATCAAGAGATAAAATGAAATTACAAAAATTGCTATATTATCTAGCAGATAGTGCTGAAGTTTGGAAGTAGGCTCTATTGTAAGATGCTGTATTATCTTGACTTGATTATTTTGCCTTTACAGCCTCCCTTTCCACCTACCATCCTTTATTGTATTTCCTTCGACTATAAACATTGAAAGGCATTTGCAATCTTTGTGTAAGCAGTCTCCCATCCTGAACTCCATTCTTACAATGGAAATGCGAAAATGATGAGCAATACTTTTATTTGCAGATAAACAAAGGCATTTTAATAGACAGTCCTGTCTTGGAATACTTTTAATCACACAGGGCATTAATCAAAGCATTCCAGCATTCTGGGAGTCATTGAGCTTTTATTACTGTTATTTTTCCTATTGGTAAACAAGCATCATACTCAAGTAATACCATCTGTTTCTTAGTGGACTATATACGAGCTGATGCATGCAGTAGTCATCAACATCACTAGTCCATCAGCTGGACCGTGGAATTCCTAAAAAGAATCAGGGTTTTGCTAAGTCGCTTCTCAAAAATAATTTTAATTCAACAGACCTCAATGACTGTGGACTTTTACCTAGAAGAACAAAAATTGATTTTTTTTCTGACATCCTTGCAGTTAAAACAAAAGCAAGGGAAAATGAAGACCAGATACTAGAGTTTGAAACATGAATATTATATGTTTTCTACTGTAACATTCCTGGAAAAATCTTAATAGTTAACATTCAAGATAGCATTTAAAAATTGTAACAAAAATATCTGAGAATTTCCTGAATTTTTATCAAATCTGAATTCACATTATTTTGACCTGGAATCACATGCTTCACTCAATTGCCTTCATAGAATGAAAACAATCTTTCCTAAGGGGAACATCATGCAGTCAGTTATGCTTTAGAAAAAAGATAAGTAGATTTCTTTAACTTCTCTGCAGACGAAAAGGTTTGCTGTCCTTCAAAATGCGTTTCCCAAAGAGAAGGTTGCACAAAAAACACTAAGCACCCAAGTCATCCTTCGCTAGATTAGATGAAAAGGCATAGGACCTGCTATTATACCCACGTACTCTATAGTTGTTTAACATTATATTTGAGTAATACTTCTTAGAGCGGACTATTCATCTTACCCAAGACTCTCTCATTCTTAACACTCTGCTGTCCTCCAGTAGTAGTAGAAAGGTCCTCTGGTACAGGCATAGGTTCATCTGTGTCATCTGGGACATCACTAATTGGAGGACTTTCTTTTCCTAGTAGTGAAGAAAGCATTGGTGAATCATCAAGTAGCCTCATTCTCAAATAAAACTTAACAGAACTAGCCAAAGAATGAAATTTTATCTTTAGCTAAAAATTCAACTAAATCTTCATCAAGCTTCACTAATATCCATAGATCAGGCTTTGGCTGTCCTTCTGCCTACAAATAATCACATGCCTACAGTTCCGGGGAACTCCCCAAACACGTGCAGATAGCAGAGGTCGGTCGAAGCACAACTTCAAGGGTTTTATGATCTCATATTTGTAAAGAGGAAACAAACCTCTGTGTCTTTCACATATGAAGTACTGTAGAAGATATCAGTTAGGGGCTTTAGTATATTTTAACTATAATGGAACTGTGTTTATGCCGAATTCGGTACACTAAGGAAAATAACACTCCAGCTAAGCAGTGCGCTTCCAGAAACTGAGGAGTTTCTTGGTTTCCAGGATCAGGCACAGCATACACGTACTGCTCACAGGAGTGTATCTGTCTTGCACAGCTTCTTTCAGAATGATTTCACATATCTGCTTGCAAAACATTCCTTGGAAACAACTACTGAAAGAATTATTAAGTGATTAGTTTTCTTGACTACTCCTGAAAGACCAATCTTTGAATTAACAGCAAAGAAGAAAAAAGGCTCAGATCAGTATTTGAGCTCACTAACATTAACATAAGACCTTTGTCTCCAAAATGGAGATGTTACCAATTTACAGTGATGCAATCTATTAGACATCCTATGGCAATCAGCACAGCATAAGGAGCAGCAATTTCATGGCACAAAGGCCTAGAAAATAAGCGTTTATTTTAATGAACATTCTCACATGAACACACAAACATTCATTAATTCTGAAATCAGTTCTCAGAAAAAGAAAAATTTAAACAAACATTGCTTATGTAATTGCTAGCTGTCAGTTGATACAGATTTGTAACATAGGGTTCTGGGAAAAAAGAAAATGGCTTTCAGCCTCTTGGATGGAGCAGAGCATAGTGCCTTCTGGTCTTTACTGATCATGGCAGAATATAATAGGTAAGTTTAAGGATCTTCCACATGTTTTGCCTTCTTCCAGGGGCCTGACAAACTCAGGACTATGACAGTCCCAGTCCCAGTTTCATGCTCAGCCTGAGGGAAACACTACCCTGCTGTGCAATATGCTATATCTTCTCCATGCTCCAAGGGGCATGCAACTAAAAACCCCTCTAGGGTAACCTGTGCTCTCCCCTTTGCAGGAGAAAAGTGTAGATTACTAAAATTCCTACAAGAATTACTGTTAAAAAAACTATCTATATGTCCTTGAGAACAAAAGAACATTAAACTACTTGATACTCAACTTCTTTAATGGCTGTAATCCTTCTGTGAAGATCACTTCAAGTTATTTGAAAATAGGGTAACAATGGGGGAAATTTACTGTTACGGCGCACAGATATAGGTTTAAATGAATGTAATAAGTGAATACATTTTTTAATGATGCACCTATTGGGATGTGGAACAATCACTGAGAGGAGGTGGTGAGAGCAGTGCTGAAACTGTCCTGCCAAAGGACTTGAGGACCACCACAGATCAGTCACACAGGCACAGGGATGGCTGGGTGACTTAGTAGGGCTCCCTCCATCTCCTACTTCTGTGCTGTGTTCTTCAATGGACAGAATTATGCCCACTGAAAATGAGTGCAATAGTGATTGTGGATTGCATAAATGAAAAAGAGACTAGGAATTTCACAGCAAAGGAAAATGAAGTACATCTTTATAAAATTAAGGAATTGAAAGGAACTTCCAGCAGCTTTACTGATGCAAGTCCCATACCTATCAAACTGAGGTATATCTTATGGATAGGAGGTGTGAATGAGGAGAGGCAGCAGAAATATTCCAGGCTTTTCAACTCTCTCCCCAGAAAAAAAAAAAAAAAAAGAAAAACCACAAAAAAAAAAAATAAAAAAATAAAAAAATAAAAAAAACCCAGGCTGCTAATCTGAGAGTAAGAGGCAGCCTGGTCAGAATCAGCTCTCTTGGCACTACATCCAGGAAAAATGTTAAATAATAATATTCAAAAGCCACCTGTAACTTCCAAGGTGCAAAGTGTGCTCCCAGTTACACAAATAAAGATTGATTGTTTGCCTTAGCCTAGATTCAGAAGAACACATTACTTAAAAAGCTGAAGACTCTAATGGCTGCCAATCCACATAAACACTATCAGAGCTATGAGATTATGAACAGGAAACAAAACCAAACAATATTAATATGTAGTTGAGCATCCTAGGATAAGAAAACAAAGGAGAATGTTTTGAAGATAAGTCTCTTGGAAAATGAACCTTTTTATAAATTGGAACTTTGATAGTTTATGGTGACAAACAGCATTTACTGAATAAATATGAACTTTCTGTTTGTTAACTAAATAGTAGCTTGCCTAGATAGCATGAATCAGGCAAGCCTCACAGACCTGTTGGGACAGAAGGAGGATATCTGATAGACTTCCTTCTTCAGATGCAGCTAACAAAACTTAGCAAACTTGGCTTTAGTGACTCATCTTCCATCATTTGACTTCTTCATGCTACATATGATATAGAAATCCCTGCATGCAAAAAGGCAGGGTAGAAGCAGTTGATTTAAAATAGATATTTTTTGTTGAATTCTGCATTTTAGATTCCAGAGCATGATATTCATATTTCATGCCTTAACTACATCTAAATTGTTAAACCGTGATAGGTTCACTACTGCATGTTAATCTGACAGATATGCAATCTCACTAACATTCTTTTGCCAATGAATTTAGAAATGGAAAAGGGGCAAGGAAAAGAAGGAACAGTTTCCCATTTACTTTCTAACAAGCATGTCCAGAATAATGACTGGCCAAAGGGACAGAGCTAAAAAAACCTACAAAAAACTAGTGGCAAATACTGGGATAAATCATTAGAATGTCACATAACAGATCAAAAATCTATTCCAGATGTATTTTTGCTCAAAGATAATAAGGGAATCATAAACTAATCTCTCATGGTTTTTGTTTTTTGTTTTTTTTTTTTGTTTGTTTGTTTGTTTTTGTATCTTTATTATTATTAATACTACCTTTACAAAGAGCCATGTGAGGAAAGTATAAGCGACAGAGGAGCTGCAGAACTGAAGTTCTGTTTCTGGCTCTGCCACTCACTGACAGTGCCCTTAGCTAAGTCACAAAGCAAATAGCTTCAAAAGCAGGTTGTGTGTGACACATTGCACCAGTTCATGCTGAAGCTCTAAAAGACAGTCTCAGGTATCCAAACACTGCTATCCCTGTATGAAAAATTTCACAGCATGGCCTAACTTATCAGTGGTGGTGAGATATCTAGTCAGCTCCTCTGTACTTCAGTTTCCTCATCTGTGCCTTACCCATCTAGTAGAGACGAGGAAAGGGAACAAAGTGTCCAACTCCGTTAAAGCTTTTTGCTTCCCTTATTCCTATCTAAGTTTGCATGCCTCCTGGCACTTTCACAGCCTCACTCCAAAATGGAAGCTCTTCAGTTCACGTGGTGCAATGGTGTTGCTAAAACTGCAGCTCTTGAAAAGAACGCCAGGACAGGATTTTTTACTGAAATTTAGTTCACTACTCTTCCACAAAGGAATGCTGGATTTATTTAACACCTGAGAGTTAGCTGTTTTGTATGGGAGTACTGGAACCACTTAAGAAGCAGTGAAGCAATAACAGCAATACATGGATTTTCTAGCTAAAAGCCAGAACCCAGTTCATATCCCATTTTCTCTAGCAGAATCTCCAACCTGAGGTGAATGAGGAAACGGTCCTGGAACATTAGCCAACGCTCAGGTGGTAGAAATCAGCACAGGATATACTCATTTACTCATTCCCAGAATCTAGCAAGAATTTCAAATGCAAAACTCTTCTTCCTGCTTTTGCAAAGCGCGGCACAGCCTTGCAGGTGCTGGGGAGATTTTTTTTTGTTAAACATGGAAACATTTGTACTGTTTTTTCATCTTCCTTAGCTGTTATGCCCTAGAACAGAGAGAAAAAAAGAAAAAAAAGAAAAAAGAAAAAAAAAAAAGCAGGAAAAATACTGCTTGTTAAGTGAGATATTATCTGTGTTTTCTGACTCTTTTCTATGGGTGCCGGATACTGCTTGGTTAAATGTATGTCAGCTCTCTCCTCATTTCAGAACTGCAACTGCTTGCCTCATGAAATATCGCTTTCAGAAGAAGAATACAAATTGTGAACTCTGAGGTGGTCTTGCAGTATTTCGGTTCCTCTAGGAGCACATGATGCCAAGATTCCAATAAATGGGAATTGCCTATGCGGGTGTGGGGTTTGGCTCGCTCACGGGAGCTTTGTATTCTATTGGCCTGGCTCACTGCTGCCACAACTGAGTCAGTCACAGCTGCATAAATGCAGCAAATGGAGGCAAAATCACTGCTCCTCTGGTGAAAAAACTGTTCCTAGAGACCAATTTTATTTCGGGAAGGGAAGGGAAGGGAAGGGAAGGGAAGGGAAGGGAAGGGAAGGGAAGGGAAGGGAAGGGAAGGGAAGGGAAGGGAAGGGAAGGGAAGGGAAGGGAAGGGAAGGTCCTCAAAATTCGGTTTATTTATTTATTTATTTTTAATAAAAGGCATAACCAAGTTTGAACCAAGTCACCTAATTCCATAAGCTCAGAGAATATTCTACATCTGATGAGCATTACTCACAGAGTAGGAGAAACAACTAGGAGTATTTTTCATCTGGCATGACAATCCCACTACAGAGCAGACCTCCCTTGTCATGCAAGGAAGCATCCTAGAAGCATGCAGAATCCCAGGAAGAAGGCAAGATAGGGAAAAACTCCTTTCTGGAACTGCCAGCCAGTGAGAAAGAAGTAACATCCCTGAATCATCGCAGTCTCTACTTTTAAGGTCTAGTATGAGCTGATAAGTTCTAGTAAGAGTCAATATCTGTGGAACTTAATTTGACAAACTCATACTTGCATAAGGCTGAGTTCATAATAAATTGAAGTATATTTGCAAGTTCTTTATTTGTCCACTTGTTCACATATCTAATCAAGAGTTCAATACAGCCTCTGCTTACAGAATGTACCAGATGAAACTATCAGCAGCTCAGTGACAGGAAGGGCAGGAAGAGTTCATATAGCTTTATGTTTTTTGTCAGAGGTAAAATTCGTCTTGCACCAATATATTTATTTTTTTAAGGAGAACTATCCTTAATTACAGAAGAGTCCTATTCTCATCAGCATTGTTTGGTAGAAATTCTAAAATGTTCAGCAAAGTATGGCAGTGGTTCAAACTCTGGAAAACTTTGAAAGCTACAAATTAAATGCATGTATACATATTTAAATGCACAAACATTCACACTGCAAAGTTTCCTGCAAATCTTTCCTCTCAAAGAGAGAAGCAGACAGTAAAGAAGGCCAGATGACCTTCTCATCCACTAGATTCTAATTAATATCTTCCACACATCTTCTCCTCACATTCAAGGAAAAATATAATGTGCTTGTAAGAGACAGCAAGCGTGGAACTCACATTATTGCCATTGTGAAAATGCCACCTAGGTAATTGTGGGCATCCCAGGCAGTATGCGCTACCACAAAGGAAGAGAAGATCAGAGCTCCTGGCCCCAGGTGCTCACATGAGCAGGAAAGAGCTTCTGCAGCATGCAGAATAGCTGGGCTCAAACCACCATGTGCCTCAACACTTTGAGCAGATCCAGTACTTTGTCCACACAAGAGTTGTGGCATTAAAAACTCATTGCTTTTTCTGCTAGAGTCACTCATGCTCCAAAGACTGAAGGCATAGGACATGCTTTATTTCATTTACAAATTGTTCCAGTTTGTAACAAAACATTGACATTAAGTATAGCCAGCTTTAATTTTAAAATTGTTAACTGACAAAGGGAGTGAAGCACGCTTGCATAGGGCCTACTAAGAACAACTTTCCTTTAGCAAACCTAGCTGAAAATCGTCTGTTAGCATGAAGTGTTACTATATTGTGGTTCTTTCACTTGGAAAATGCATCTGATTTTCAATTTCCAGGTGATTTTAAAAGTTCTGTGTTCCAATTTTTGTGGAAACTCATCAACATTCTTATAAAGAAGGGGAAAAAGAAAGAAAATTGTGTTCATATATTTCAGGAAAATATTCACAACATGGCCACCCACACTGGATCAGGACCTTCACAGTCTCTTACAGTTGGCCTCTAGGTCTTGAAACTGAGAGCCCAAGAGCTCTCTCTCAAAAAAGAGCCATGTGCCCAGCATGGCTGCCGGAAGGAGGCCTCGGTGAACAGGGCTCCAGGCTGAACACTAAAAGTGAAAACTGAAAGCCATTAACTGTTGCAGCTGCTAACACATTAAGGAAACCAGGAGAGAGACTAACTTATCCCTTTTTAGCTGCTGAAGCACTGAGGTGTCAGTACATGTTGCTTTGCTAAGTTCCAGTACCAATCTGCTAAGGAATCAGTTTCCAAATAAATCAAGAATAAAGCTCCCCATAGGAACATCAATATGGGATTGCAGAATCCTATCCAGACCACCACAGCTCAAATTTCAGAAACTTAACTTCTTTATTTTTCATACATTTCTCAAAATCACAGAATCACAGAATTGTATGGGTTGGAAGAGACCTTTGGAATCACCTACTACAACCTCCTGCTAAAGCAAGTTCAAAAATATTATCACTCTGGACAAAAGCAGTTACAAGCTTAAAGTCTCATGTCAATCAGTCTTCTATTTAGTTTCAGAATCTTTGGAAAAAAGTCAAATAACCCAATGTAGTAAATAAAGTTTGTTTGCTTTTAATTAGTATTTGCCCTCCCCTTCATCTGGTGAACTTTGTTTGTTCTATATTTACTTTGTAACAATCAAAATTTTGCTCCCAAAAGAAAGAGTGTAAATGTGAACCTGACCACGCTTCAGGGATATACTACCAAAGGTTTAATGCAAAATTACTTCTACGCTGCTATATTCCCTTGACTTCTTTATTTACCCAGTTCCTTTTAGAAAATCCATGCACTGTTGAGCTTGATATTAAGTGATATCATTAATTATATCTCAATTCCCACTCTGGTTTTTAAAAAAGACCCAAAGCAATTTTTATTGACAAGAAGAAAAACATTGTACTGTGCTAGAAAGATGAGCAGGAATTTAGGATTTTCTTTGTAATGTATTCATTAAGGACCTCACCTGAAACCTGGGACATATCTTGAGCCTCATCTGTTTCCATTTTCCTCAAGTTATCTGAGAAGAGAGGAAAAGCCTTAAGTTAATGCAAAATAAGACACACGTACAGACACAGAAGAACCTCCCCCTCCCTCCAAACACACATAGAAGGAGAAAGAAGGGGAAAAAAAAAAAAAAAAAAAAAAAGCCCTTTGCTATTTAACTATAAGATTATCTGGGAAGAATAATGTATTTTTCTCTTTATTTCCTCCCTGCATACTTGCTGGAGTATCAGACTGGCACAGACCTTGATCCTTTTAAAAACAGCATTACAAAGATTTATAAAAATATCATTACAAGCACAGGAGGACCAAATTTGTTATTTATTGTTAATTTCCCACTGCATAATAACCCAAAATGCAAACTGACTGCAACAAAATTAAGCAGAAAATTAAATGGCCCTGGGTCATTGTAGGCACAGAATTCATTCTCTTGGTTGATCCATAGTTATGTTCTTTCTAATTTACTGAGCATGCATCGATGAACCTTGAGTCAGCTTGGTGACACGCGTACAATCAGCAATCAAAAAACGAAGCAATTTGCTGAAGAATGTCTCATTTACCCAGGCAGGGCTGCATATCTGAGCAGCAACCGCCACTACCTCCATTAATAATGAATACACCTCAGGCAGCAGCAGATGGGCAAACAGCAGCCTCAGGCGGGGCCCCTCGCTCGTCCAGGAGCCCTTCCTACAGACCACACCGGCCTGGCGCTACACGGGGAGAAGTACAACTCCCTAAAATAGCGAAACAGGCCCAGGAGAGAAAGGGAACCCGGGCCTTCCTGTTTTGCTGACAGATGGCTGGCTCCACCGCTTGGTAAGTCATACTGGGAAGCTCCTGCCCTCCTCTTGCGACACACCATGTTCCGAAGAGCGAGCGACCAGTGACCACAAACACCAGGGAGAAGCAAGCGGAGGGTTAGTGGGGTAGAAATAAAACTCAGGTTTGCAGCGAGCCCTGGGCCCCACACACCGGCCACGGACAGCTGGTAGCCCTGCAGATAACACACGCATTGCTAGAGCAGGTAGTCCCAGCACAACCTGCTCCTGACCTCAAATCATCGTGTGGGCAGCTGAGGTGGCCTCAGGTGGGGAGTGGAAGAACCCTGTAAGCACTTCGTGAGCTGTGCTGTGCGAGGTCACAGCTTGAGCCAGACGTGACTGACTTCACATCCCACCAAAAGAGGAGTTGCCTCTGTGCTTGGTTCCTTAAAACCAAGATACATCCCCCATCAGCCATGTTTCCTGAAGTTAAATTGCATTTTCTTCACAGTTGGAAGCAGAGGAGGATGTGGCCGGGGTTCTGACAGAAAGGGCATCAAGGATATCCTAACGTTTTTAGCCCAACTTGCATGATTTCTTTAGCTTTTTTCCAAGTCTTCTGCATGCTATCTAACAGACAGCAGTGGAGAAGTACAATAGCAGAAGTCATTCATATTGGTCACCTAAGCTTTATGGTCTCCTCATTACCTCTGAATGGCAGCAGGACATCTGAGAACCAATATACTGCCATATCACCTTGTGAAAGTTGGCTTCCCTCATCTGATCCATGCTAGCTTTTCATAACAAAGGAGTGGGAACTTCAGGACTGCAGACGGAGTAGTTGGGAAGCAGGTTTTTTGCCTATAGAGCTGGCAAAGGAGATCTGAATTCTCACAGAATGTGTACCGTGGCACTACTTAATGTTCAATAATGCTTTGTTCACTTTATTTTGCTCTTAAACTTTAATTCCAGAAAAAAAACAATTTGTCTAACATGTACATGTAATTCTCAGAAATTATTCCAGCCATTCAAAATGCAAAAAGCCACATACTACTCAAAAATTTGCATCAGTTCTTATCGCAATCAAGAGCTTTCAATTGGTCCATTTCAAAGTAGAAGTTGTCAGTAGGAAATGCAGCTTCTCTTGCAAGAGGAAGAACACAGAACCTTCCTACAAAATAGCCTGCTTGGTTATTGGAAATTGTGTATAGCACAAGTGCTCAGTACAGTCCATTATTTCTACTGCAAGTGTGACTGAATACAACAGAAAACAAAACAAAACATGCATTTATTACTGCTTGTGAGGGTCACCTGGCTGCTATTAATCAATTGATTATTACATATTTTTCTACAGAGTATAGTGAACCTCAGCCAACCAAAGAAAACATCCCAAGAAAATATCCACAAAAAGGGAATCACATCCCTGATGGACATCTCATTCCTGCTGCACCCAGTTTTCTCTCTTGCTAGGGCTTTGGCAAGGCTGGGAGTGAAAATGGGAGGAAGAGGAGGCAAAAGAGAAAGACTTTTTTTTTTTTTGCTTTGTAGACAAGAGCTTTTAAAAGCCATCAATCTATTTCAGTTCCCAAATTTACCTACTCTTGTTTTACATTCAGTATTTCTGCAACTTAGGCAGCATGCTTCTGTGTGAAAACACTCCTAGTTCCTACATGTTGAGGTAAGGCGAGTTAAATGAAGTACATATAGATTTTGGTTTTTAATGGAATACTTCCTGGATTGCTTTCTGTGAAAGTGGACAATTGCCTGTCCAAAAACTGATGCCCTCAGTTATCTAAGAGATGTCTTCAGAGTTGATATAAATAATTTTAGGTCATTCAGCAAAACTGTTCCATTTGTTGGGGATGAGACACGGAGAAAAAATAGAGATGGTGGAAAACTGAGTAGGGAAAGATTTTTTTTCTCTAAAGGTTATTCATAACAATTAAATATGGTTCCTACATGTAGGTGAAAATCCACAAGTGCTAAGCAAATTGATTAAACAAACAAACAAACTTAAAAAATCCTAAAGATTGCTGAATCCTTCACAGGGGAAAGTCACGCTCTTACACTACAGTATTTTATGGCATCTGGTAAATACCAATGAAATCCCAGCTAACTTTTGTGTGCTCTGTATCAGCAAAGAAAACACGGCAGGGCATTCCCCCACCTGTAATTCTACTGTGACAACAATGTGTTTAGTTTTGGCTCTGTGACTATTAAAAAATTGTTCAAATTGGACATAACATGTCTTGGGTTAAATTTTAAGAGCAGAATTTACTTCTTTCAATTTTGCATGATAAATCTATTAATAGAAAATTATTGTGGCAACCCTGTCCATGGCATGGGGGGGTTGGAACTTGATGATCTTTAAGGTCTCTTCCAGTCTAAGGGATTCTGTGATTCCATGATAAGATTTTATGACCCCACTTTCCTCCTCTGTTCTGGAATCAGTCAAAACATTGTCATCAACTATGTGAAAAGTACAAGAGAACTCTGTGTATGGATATCAGAATTTGTACCAAACTATTTATTTGATATAATTTTTTTGTATATTGTTTTTTTTTTAGGAAATGTTTATGACATGGGTATCCTATTTGTTTTGGCATGAAAAAGAATTGTTTTATATTTTTTCATTTTAAGTTGCATCTACAGAATCAAATTTTTCACAAACAAAAGAAGTGTTTATGACTTCATTGTCTTTAGTTCAGTCACATCCAATTACTCCAATTACATTAGTAGGTAATTCAGGAGCTGAAGTTAGAAATCGAAAGATGGGTGGACAGCTGACCAAAGCAATCTTACTCTCAAATGCCAAGCGTGTGTAGCTTTCATTTATGGCAGGAAAAGGATCAGCACGTAGTGATAATAGATCTTTTTTCTCTTTAGGAATCCAAAAAGCTTCAAAGCTGGCTCCCTTTTTTGAAGAGCTTTAAAGTTCCTTCCAAAAATGTGTAAGACTGCTGCTTCAAGTCTTTTCAGATGTAGAACTCAAACCTATACGTTTTCTTCTTCACAATTCAATTAGCAGATCACAGATGAAGCTAATGCTTTGGAAAAACTATCAAATGTTGAAGTCCTGAGCTCTTGAGCTAATTAATAATAAACACAGACTAAAACTGAGAGGATACACTGATTTTGTTTAAAAGAAGGAAGCACCTAACTGACCACGATCACACAAAAATTTTGGCCTTAAATCAGTCAGCATTTGTCCAGGTCTGGCACAACTCTGAGCCCAAAAAGAACCATGCATGACTAATTCATCTCCTTGCAGCTCTGCAATGCAACTTGAGCTACTTCTTGAGAATATATCATAGTAAGCCCCATGAATCACTGAGGCACTACTCTATTTACACCTATTGTAAATTGCAACAAGTGAATGTGGGAACTTTTAGGATCCCGACTGCAAGTAGGATGAAGTCATTGCAAGGTCAAAATATTCCAATCTAAGAATACACCAAATTAATTATTTGCAAGCCTGAATTTATTATTTTATCTCCTGTTTTACAATGCAAATTCAAAAGTGAACCCTCCTCTTCAGGAAAATGAATGCTTAGCACTAATACAGCTTACTATCAATGCAAAGAAATGTATAAGCATGTTGTCGTACAAATCCTACTCTCTTAAGATCAGCAATATACTTCAGTGGAATGACTTAATTCAGTGCCAAAGAGTTAACTTGTTTCTTTGTTCACTGTCTATGTAGTTATTGACTTCCCTGTGATAAGGTGGGCTTCACAGTCACAGTGGCATCTACGGACTAGAAATCACAAATTTTGACATTTGTGGAGTTATTTCAGACTGGTTTACAGCACACCTTAACTCAGAGCTGGCCTTCCATCTATATGTACCTGTAATTCTGGTGCTGCAAGGAGGACACATATGCACACCATTTGTAGCCTTTCCAGGCAATCAGAAAGGTCCCCAAAAGAACCCTTTGATTCTGAATACATCCCTCAAGGGAACATGCACCTTTACACAAAGGCTTAGAGCAGAAAACACAAGAAGTTTGGTGGGAAGCAAGAAGAACTTTCTACTTGTGTCCTGCAGGTGCTTTTGAAAGCATAGAATGAGAGTAGGTCGCATGATCTTCAGCAGCGGTCGCTCTGGGTTAACAGCGATAAAACGAAGAAGCAAGCTGGCAAACCCCAGCCTCGCTTCCACAGCCACTGTGGGGAAGGAGCTGATTTCACAACTCTAACTTGTTGCAAGCTGCCTGGCAGGAGGAAAAGGGACCGCTCACACAGGTCACTGGAGCAGCTGGCCCTACGTGAGAGCTCTTGCAAGAGTGCAGCTCCTCTTTGTGGTCTTTGACGTGTCTCATTGGCTCCAATTCATATAGGCTACAGCTTTTAGAAACAAATATCCAAACCAGTAAGCAAAAGCATAAAACCCCAACCCACTTTACAACATTTGCTTTTATGCAAAGCATCAAAGATGGGTCCTAGATTCCACCACCTACAGGATACAAAGTTGAATAAATAAATAAAGCAAAACCAAGCAGCAGCCTGGAAAACACAGCAGGAACGCAACCTGTGGCACTTAATGTATCTGATGGGAGAGAGTGTGCAGTAACAACAGGTAACGAGTGGTACATATGCTGCAGCATCAGCCCTTTTTGCTTTTAAGCTGGCTGTTGCATCTTCCTGCAGACTAGTACGGCTGCATTTCTAATTGCATCAGTCCATCTTGACCTAAGAGAACCAAGCTTCTCACATCCACTCGAGTTGATGGTTTTGAAGCAACAACTAAGAGAAGGGAAGCATAAAGACAGCCCTGGAGAAGAATTTAATCTTGACTTTCCTTTTCTTAAAAAAAGACATCATCTAACATTTTTAGCGGGCTTTTTCCTTCATGTACGACTTTTACCTCCCACAAACAAGTGAGCACAAAACAGGAAGGCTGTTGCATGTGAGTAGAAGGTAGTACGTATTGCATAACCAGTGCAAACAGTTGAAGAAAATTGCTAGAATCCTACAAACTAGTTTTAATTAAAAGTGTTCAGTATCCCAACAAGCAGCTGATAATTAGCTTTATTATTATAATTTAATATGCTAGACTTCACAATCTTGTGAACGACTCTACTTTAGAGTCTTCATTTTAATTCTATTTTTAATTTCCGCCTCATCAAATTGCCCAATGTAAATGATAACTACGAGGATGAAGGGTGGTCCTTTCTGAAAACTAAGAGCTGAGAGTCATAATAAGCACATCAGTGTCTTTCTACTCCTGTTTCAAAAACACTCTTGGGATTTTTTAAAAAGTGCATTAAAAACTAAAAATGTTTAAAAGAAGTGCATCGTTTTTTTCTCCCTTTATTCCTCACCTTCTCCATTGATTCCATATTCAGCATTTTCTGTGAAGCCTAGGGAGATGTTTAGTTAATTCAGTCTCTTCTCTAGTGTAAATTCTGGTTAACTACATGAACTGACAATACAATTATAAGCATACAGTCAAATTTCAATGGAGAGCTCCTGTCTGCAAAATGAAGGAAGCACTGTAATTCAACACACAAGATTAAGAAAAGAACTCTGCTAACAGTACAGATTTGAAACATTTATATGTCTGGCACATGTAAAATTAATTTCCATGTTAGTGAACAATTGTGAGGGTGTAAGAAAAGTTGTCTCAGAGATCCTACATAATTCTCAGTTCTTTGGGAATTCTTTGTACAAGCACCAGCAAATGATAGAGTGTATTTTGCATGCATTTATGTGTTTCCATATGTAATACTATTAGCATTTGACTGTACAGACCTATCTTCAGGTAACAATTCCCAGTTAAAGGAGATTATCAAAAAGTCTTTCAGTGACTGTGTGCAAATTACTGAACTTGATATCACTGCAACTATGAAAAAGGTTCCTCTTTCAAGTTTTCACATAGTAACCGGTCATTAAAATTGGTTGCACGATATGAGAAAAATATGGAGGTAATTTTCCTAATTAAGGCCACATTTTATTAACTCATTAAACTCTGTCACTTTTTACTTGATTTTTACTGAAGACAAGAGGAGTAAATTCACCATGACAGAGAAAATGAACATATTTCCATCATATAAATAAAATGACTAAAAACGGTGAGATGTGGAAATTGAGGCACTCAATCTAAGACCGTGGCACGTTCTCAAGTGAGTCAAATGAGCTTTTGAATAGTCTTCCATAACTCTCACTCAAGAGAAAGCAAGGAGCAGATGCAAAACTGCACTTTTGTATCCCTTTAAATAAGTATGTGTGATTTAAAGGCACAGGATATGTGCCTTTAAATATGCAGTTTAAATATGCCTACTTAAATATGCAATAGAGAAAAAACAAAAGGATCTCTTTACGACCAGAATTGTTATTGCCAGATATTCCCAACAATATATCAGTAGCTGATTTGTCTAAATTATAGCAGGTTTCAATAACTCTGCTTCACGATCTTAGAATTGCTTCCTAATTTCTCTTCAAACTGTTCAAGCTGTTACGGATTATTAAAGGACATTATCAGCCTGAATGAGCATATTAAAGATCCATATGATTTTTTTTTTCTAAATAAACCTAAGAATATCTCCTAAAATTACTATAATTGAAATGAATTAGCAAGTTTCTCCACGCCACATGTTTCAGTTATCTCACTCTGCTTTTGCAAATATTTTGGAGCCACTCCACTACTGATGATTCCAGCTTTATAATGCAATTGCTGTGCTGTTCTCAGTGACTTGACACAAGTGGAAAAAAACGAAGCAATGCAGCGAGGAATCAAACCTATCATAAAAAAGAAGTTCCTCTTTTACTGTGAAAGCTTGAGCAACTGGGATCAGAAGAAATTTAGATCATTCACATGAAATATTTTTTAAAATAAGCTAAACTAGTAGACATTCTCTATATTGAAAAAATAAAAAGCAATTCTAGTGTAAATGCTCTTCTAAACATGCAATCTGAGTGGCTTTCTGAGACATTTATACCAGAAGCAGAAGTGTGCCATGCCTGTCCCAAACCTGCATTGTCCCATCCGCATGAATTTTCAACAGTACAAATACGGTTCGAAACATGCACGTATCTTTCCAGGACTAGGACCTACTTCTGCAGCCATCACAGTGTGTTGGCAGTGACCTGCCTCATACAAAAAAACCTACAGTCTTTTCTTACCCACGAGCTTAAAGCATTGAGGAAGGTGGGTCTTAAAGAAAAACGGTGAGGTAGACGTTGGGTTTTTAATAAAGATACATCACAGCGTAATCTCTGGGACCAACGTAATTCTGTTTAAGAAGCAAATTCAAGTTTTGTTGACTCCAAGTTGTAGTTATGTTTATGTACAGATTACAGTCTTAGGAACAACACATCACAGCTGATCTGGAAGGGGGGAGTTTCCCAGCTGGAGTCAGTTTTGCTGGATAGCCACCAGGGAGGGAGACATGCATAGCCTCTTTGAATGAGTGGAAGGTGCTGTTTAACAATTACCATAAAACTGAGAAGGTCAAGGCTGCCTATCTGACCTCAGATGGAATTCACACTTTTCTCTGAATGCTGTAGCTCTCCATCAGGAAAAAAAATAGAATATTTGCATTAAGGAAAAAATGCCCATGTGGAATAGCTCTTTCATCTTCTGACTCTTGCACTGAGTTTCAGCCACCTAACAAAAATATTTCCTGAAAAATCATATTCCCAGAAAAACTTTAGGAGTCCTTACCTCCCACTGACATAATCGATTCCTGGCATTTTTTAGAATGTATCTAGCAAACACATTTAACCCAATGATGTTTTTCCAGCAGTGCAGCCTCCTCCATTTATTTCCCTTTGGTTTTTTTTTTGTTTTGTTTTTTTTTTTGGGGGGGTGGGGGGAGGATTCTGAGAAGAAACATCATTCCCAAACCTTTCTTTTGTGGAAATTTTAACTTCCTAGGAAAGCGTAATTTATCACTTTGAAAGGGGGAATTCCATGGGAGTCCTCTACGATATCAGCCACGTATACTTCTTTACACACATAAAGATGACAACTTTTTCTAAAGACCCCGTTATTGCTACACTGCATTTTACTACTTTCTTATGTTTTCTTTCGTCTAATTCTATTACTTTTAATAATAGTAGAACATAATGACTGGTCAAAATGTAATCAAGTACATATGTGAGTCTTGACTGTAAAACAATAAAATTCACTGTGGACCCAGATCTTTTTACACATAAAACATATTAAAAAATCCCACAAGTCCTCAGTGGAAGTTTTTCCTGACAAAGAGCCACACAATTAGGATATGATCCATGACTTTTGATATCCTTTGGACTTTAAAAATGTTGCCAAAAATGATCTGCCAGAATAGTATTCAATTCATTATGCCCTTCCTTGTTTTCCGTCGCCTGAATGCAAACTGGACCCATTTCCTCATTTTCTGTAAGACTGCACTGATAGTGTAAGAAGTACCTAAGCTCAAATAAAACAAGACTGGAACTTTTTTGGCTTGATTTTGGAGTTATCCGATTTTAATGATGAGAAACAAGCTTTGCATTGTAAAACTCTGTGGATTGATTCTCCACTTACATTTCTGCATAGCTATTCAGTCATTGGAAGGGGCAAGCAAACCAGGTTTTTGGTATTAACCTTTCCACAAGGGAAAGGAAAAGTGCTACAGTAACACCTACATGGGGACTATTGCATTTTTATTGTACTCTGTGTGTAGCACAAATGACAAACATGTCATTGATGCTTGTATAATGAAAAATGCAGCTATTTCTAGAGCCAAGGTGGGAAGTTGCAGGTGTATGGCAGCACTGCGTCCCTGGTGTTACTCTGTGTGTGTGTAACCTGCAAAACTACATTGATGCACTTTGCTCACTGGGAGTTGGGTAGCCAGTCTGGGAACACTCAGCTGGCACAGAGAGCGCACGCAGGACCCATGTCAAAGCATCTCCAAGTCACCGTGAAGCACGAAGGGCAAAGAGGGATGCAAGCCCCATACTGTCTTCCTGTCACTATGTTGGAGAAAGAGATCAAAGTCTCCTTACCGAGGCCCCCCACTCCTTCCCACCTGAATTAGGGCAGTAAGTGGAATTCCATGTTATGCCACTGCCTTCCTGTTGCTTTCCTGGAAGTCATTCCCTGGAGCTGGGTGACTCCTGCAGACAGTGCAGCAGGGTGGACACCCTGGCTCCAGAGGATGACCAGCACTGTGCTTCTGCTGGCTTCCATATGGTTCTCATTCCCACTCAGTGGATCAGCTTGCTTTCTCCTTGGCTTTTTATCCTCAATTTACCTCATGTTAAGGGACATCTTTCATAATTCTTCATATATTTTCAGATGTGCCATATATTGAGTTCCAGGTTTAGATTAACTTATCCCTTTCCAGCCTGTCCCCCACTCCCAAAAATAAAGAATATTCAGATCAGTCAACAAGTGTAATATTTGTGAGAAAATCTTTAAAGCTGGAAATGAGTCTGGGATAACAGAAATGTGAACTAAGGAAAGTGCAGAGCTTTGCAGTATTTCAGACACTTCCCCACGCAGTTCTGCTAAGGACAGCTATCAGATTAAGAGTGGTAGCACATGGTTTGTGCTTGGTTTCTCATGTCCACATGTAGCAGTTTCAAAGGCTTTCATACAGCAGTAAGGCACACAGTCATGTAACTCCTGCCTGGGAGTGCTCTGTTCGGGATGGAGGGATCCTTTTTTGGGAGTGGGAGGGCTGGGAAGGAATGAGCAGGTGGAGATACACTGCACTCTAAACAGCATATCCTGTATTTTTCATTCAGTCATAAAATAAATGTAAGTTAAAAATCAAAGGAAAGCATATTGATGTTAGAAAGAAGTTCCTGCATGGGAGAGATGATACCTCATGGACAAAGCACATGCTATGAACTACTGTATGTTACTGCTACATTAACCTCGAAAGAGGAATATTGGGCTTTTGCATGGTAATATAATCAAATCTATTTCCACTTTTTTTTTTTTTTATTTTGTCTTAAATTTTCCCTCACTAGAGGCAAAAAATAAATTTCCCTCACTAGAGAAAAAGAATAAACAAAGTTAGTTAAAGGTAAAAATTTGCTTTGTAAAATCCAAAAGCAATGACATTTTCATGTAAAAAAGCCACTTCATCCCTAATTTCTCCATTTCACTAAGATTCCAAACCCTTAAACTATGCAATTCACCAGCCAGGCAAGAGCAGTACAGTAAGGCAGCCACAACATCCCCCAGCAGAGTTAATGCAGATGAAGTCTTTTGAAGTATTTGGAGGGATTTAAACATGTTTGGTTGTTTTTTGTTGTTGTTGGTTTTTTTTTTTTGTCTTTTTTTTCATGTTTTTCTTTATATTTCATTTATAATGTTTTATAGACAGCCACACTATTTGGTGCTGCAGTGTGCATGTGAGCAGTCAACTGAAGCTACTAGAGCGCGTCTTTTAAAGGATTTGGCCCTTACAATGCAATAAAGCCTTTAATTTTAGAATTAGATTATTAAAGTCTAGCAAATGGTTGTAAAGGTGAATGCGTGAATTATAACCAAAATTAGATATCTTTTTTTTTCTTTTGGACTGCTGGACAGTAAATGCATATGGATTTGTGGCATCCAGTTATTGCAAAGAAAAACGTGTTCAGGAGGGTCTAACTTCTCAGCCCTGGCTCAAAGCCTTTGAAAATGCCACTTGCAGTGCTATGTGGTAGCAGACTCAATGCAGGACAGAGAAGAAAAAAAAAGAAAAAAGAAAAAAGAGGAGAAAAGAGGAGAGAAGAGAGAAAAGGGAAAGAAGAGAAGAGAAGAGAAGAGAAGAGAAGAGAAGAGAAGAGAAGAGAAGAGAAGAGAAGAGAAGAGAAGAGAAGAGAAGAGAAGAGGAGAAGAAGAAAAGAAAAGAAAAGAAAAGAAAAGAAAAGAAAAGAAAAGAAAAGAAAAGAAAAGAAAAGAAAAGAAAAGAAAAGAAAAGAAAAGAAAAGAAAAGAAAAGAAAAGAAAAGAAAAGAAAAGAAAAGAAATAAGAGCCAGCATTATTTTCCTTTACAGCCATTCACTCAGTACAAGCCAGTGGACATACTAGTCTAAGAATTCTTGCATTGCACAAAACGTCAATTTTTTAGGGTAATTTCAAGCCTAAGCTCCAAATGCTCACTGACACAGTATTACCACCATCCCATCTTCTAGAAGTTTTGTTAGCAGAACACTCCGCAGCACACCTGGCAGCATTACCATACCTTCCAGACCAAGGTAGGAAAGTAATCCAAGAAGCAATCGGGTTTCTTGAAGCACAAAATTAAAAGTTTCCTTAGCACCAAGCGCTGCAGTGGGAAGTCGCTCCTTCACACGCGGGGTTCCTCACTACACACATCTTCCTTAATACTGCCTACGGAGTGAAACAGCCCCTTCGCAGAAGGGGTAACTTTGCGGAGCAGCGGGAAGGGAAACCTCCGGCTGTGACAGTCTGTGCGCCAAGACAAGGAAGGGAACTTCTGGCCGCCCGGCTCTCTGGGCGGAGGCCAGCTATCAGTGACACCGTTTCCTCAACCCCGACCCGAACGGTTACAGCGGCTGCCAGCCCCGTGCCGCCTCCTCTCGCAGCTACCGCTGCCAGCAGCGAGCGCTGGGACTGGGGCAGGGCTGGGGCTGAGGAGCCGCCGAGCGGGAGCGCAGCGAGGACAGCGCTCCAGCCGCCCCCTGCCCTGCGAGCCTATGCCCACCTCGGCCAGCTCCTCGCTTTTCCGACATTCAAAGCAGCCTCCATCTCTCCCAGCCCAGCGCGCGGCGTTTTTAAACAAAAAGCGGGGGAGGACGGGAGCGCACGGGGAGGAAGCACGGCGGGCTCCCGGCAACTTCTCCCCGGCCCCGCACGGGCACCCACCCGCTCCTCGCTACCTGCAGCTCCGGGCGGGCGGCGCTCCCGCTGCCGGCGCTGCCCCCGGTCCGTTCTCGCCCGCCCGCAGGTGCCGGTGCCGGTGCCGGTACGCGCCCGCCGCGCTGCTCATGGACGGAGGCGGCGGGGGGGTCCGCGAGAGGAGGTCAGGGGGCAGAGACTCCTCGGCGCACCCGCGTCTAGCGGCTCGGGGTCGGAACTTGAGCAACTTACTTAAAAACGGCGGCGGCTGAAATCCAGAGCTCCCGCTTCGGTCCAGAGAACACGGCGGACCCGGAGGGGATTACTCACACGCGCAGCGATGAAGTGCGTCTACGCACTGTGGTGGTGGAGTGGGATCTCATTTTTGCTGTGCTTCATTCAGTTCCTCATCTTGCAGATGAGGATAATGGCACTTCCTTTCTTGCATCCTATCTTCATCTGCGCTTTCACAGTGCAAAAAAAATTAGGCATGGAGATAACTTTACGTGTGAGTCACCCCGCTGACTTCAAGGGGGATCATCCAGAGATGCACAGTTAAGTGAGCATGTAAGCATGTGAAAGCCCAGGGTCTGCCCTCTGAGCTCTGCAGAACAGAAGTCACCTATTACTCAAATTCTACACTGAATGGTTAAATGTGGTCCCCAAGGCAAAGCAAGAATGACAAGGCTGCATCTGGGGAGTTCTTTCAAGGACCCTTCCCTCTGGGAAGGCCTGCAGATGTGTCCTTCACTTTTCAGGTAATGTCTGGGCACACTCCAGATGAACCAGGTACACTCTATTGCTTTGCAAGCTTGTAAGCCATCATTTTTTCTCACTTTGCAGAAGTGCTCAACCCTCTTCATATCACAACTTATGCATAGACCTTATGGATCTGATAGGATTGAAACCCAGATCCAATTATCTGTTATTCTAGAACACCTCTACATGTTTCAGCAGTGGGAAAGAGCAGCATTTTACTTGCAGAATCACAAACGTGAGAAAGAGAGAAAGAGAGAGAGAAAGAGAGAGAGAAAGAGAGAGAGAAAGAGAGAAAGAAAGAGAGAAAGAAAGAAAGAGAGAAAGAAAGAGAGAAAGAAAGAAAGAAAGAAAGAAAGAAAGAAAGAAAGAAAGAAAGAAAAAGAAAAAAGAAAGAAAGAAAGAAAGAAAGAAAGAAAGAAAGAGAAAAAAGAAAAAAGAAAAAAGAAAGAAAGAAAGAAAGAAAGAAAGAAAGAAAGAAAGAAAGAAAGAAAGAAAGAAAGAAAGAAAGAAAGAAAGAAAGAAAGAAAGAAAAAAAGAAAGAAAGAGAGAAAGAAAGAAAGAAAGAATCCACAAAAAGGTGCCACCATAGGCTAAGCAGGCAGTGTCTTTCCCCAGGAAATGCAGAGCTCTGCCCCAGTGAGACCAGAAGATAAAGGCAGGGGGAACTTTGCAACCACCCTTCAAAAAGGGGAACCTGGTTACCTTGAGGATGCAGCAGATATGTGCACTCCATCCAGATGCTCTGAAGCAAAAGGAGGGACATTTCTCAGGATGACTGTGCTTTCAGAAGGTCTTGTGTCCCTTCTGCCTTCCAGCTTCCATAGGGCCTGCAGGCCAGCAGGTCTGAGCCTGCTCCAGCTGTGATTCCGCACTACACAAGCCACAGTTTCTCATTAAACATTTGATAAGAGTTTTTAAGGTCAGAATCAAGTTGCCAGTCATATGAGAGCTGAGTCAGCTGACACTGGGCCTTGTGAGATGCTGAGCATCTTCTGCATGTTGCTGTGCTGGTACTTATCATCAGCCCATAGGAGCTCTCAAGACACAGATCTATTGAGGATCTTGTTATGGCTGGAGCCTGTGATAATTGCTAGCAGTACAGCGCAGCAGCACTGAGCTCGCTCTTATATATAGCAAGTTCCTTGCTGGCAGCAGCGGGCAGTCAGGCCAAAGAGAGCTGTGATGCTCCTTCAAGCAGGTCTGTAAAAGGTGTAGCAGCAGATGCACACTTAGGCCCTGGCTTTAGGAGCCACATTCTACAGCTGTGTTTCAGGCAGTATTTTGGCCACAAAGATTATAATAGAGATGGAGCATGAAAACAGGTTGAGGGAGTTGGGCTTGTTCAATCTGGAGAAGAGAAGGCTCGGGGGAGACCTCATTGAAGCCTGCCAGGACCTGAAGGGAGTTTACAAGCAGGAGGTAGATTGACTTTTTACATGGTCTGATAGTGATAGGAGGGATTTCCTTCAGGTTCATTCGTAACTGTAAATAAAAATCGTTATTGGGGGAGGTACACTGTTTCCATTGAGAATATCACCATTCTCCATTCACTGCTTTCCTATAGCAGATTTACCACATTCATGCTGCTGCAGTCCATTATCAGGCAGGTGATGATGATGAAGCAGAAAAATAAATAAAATGTTTTGTAAGTTGAGAATCAACAGAGACGTTTTACGCTTAGAATGTTTACCTTCTTTGTAACAACTGGAATGCAGAAGACAGGTGCTCCTGTAGCTGCTCTGCCACAAGATTTGTGTTCCAGTCCTATTTTTTCAGAGGAAAAACAGTGTCCATAGGATTTGCTTGTGGGATTGTAAACTTGTTGGGTGAGTGGTTCTCATTCGATTTGGAAAACAGATCTGATCAAAATTAGCATCATGAATCACTCAAAGCATGTGAAATTTCCAAAGGCACAAATGGGCAGTTGGTGTTGTTTTCTATGGTCAGAAATCTCCCCCAAACACTGAATTCTACCACAAAACTCAGTATGACAAGCTTTGTTCCACAGTCTTTCTTGCATGTAGTGCCTAGAAGCATCAGTTTTTAGGTGTCACTGTTTCCATCCCACATAATGTCTAGCATTGAATGGATTTTCCTTTGTTTTATAGAGTTTTGAGCCACTAAGCCATAGTCTCAGATTTTTAAATTCAGAACGTATCTCCTCCACCTTTTAGCAGAGTTGGAATGCTTTTACCTCACTGGCACCATGATTTCTTCTCCCTCCAGCACAGGGGATACCACCTGTGCTATTGACATAAGTACCAAGCACCAGCACTGGGGCACTGAAATCTTCTTCACGGCAGACTGCGTCATTTCCCTCCTTGTATTGCTGTGCTGACTCCTCAGCTACTGTTGCCTCATATTTGTTGCTCACCTCTCTCTTGTCTTATTTTGACTTCCCCTTGTCCATTACTTCATCTCTCCCTTCAAGTTTTTTTTTACACGCGAGTATTACATGCAAGTATTTAAGGCAATTGCCTCTATGCTTTTTTCCTCTCAACTTTTTCTTCACTGACTGCCTTCCTTAAACTCAGTGACAAGCCCCTTGCTCTCTTCTGTCTCTACATTTTTAACTGACTTGTACCACATTGCCTATTTTGAGTCACCTGTGTATAATTAAAAGCCCTCCTTATTGTACCTGGGCCTCTCTTTCCAACCTTTCTCTGTGATCTTCTCATCTAGAAGCCAGATAAATATTTAGTGCCTTACAGACACTACTACAAACACAGAATAATTAATTGTTTTAACAGTACAAGAAATGTAGATGGCAGGTGAGAACAGAAATGCCTAAGAGCAGGACCACAGATTTTTCTGCACTAATACATATCAGCTCGACTACCAGAACACTTAGATCAGACATGGAGAAAAACATGCCCAGTCCAGCATGAAGAGACCAAGATAATTAAAGGACTGGAGAATCTTTCATAGGAGGTGAGGCTGAGAAGTGGGACAGCTCAGCCCGGAGCAAGGATGGCTCAGGGGGAAGCTCCTAAGTATGCACCAACACCAGAAGGGAGTGAGCAGGAGGACAGGGTCAGACTCACCTGAACACAACATGGTAATTTTTTTAACTGTGAAGATCATCTAATGTTGGAACAGGTTTACCAGAGAGGTTGTGGAGTCTCCATCTGCAGATATATTCAAAACCCAATGGGACATGTCCTGGGGCAACTTGCTCTAGCTGAACAAGGGACTTGGACTACATAATCTCAAGAGTCTCAACACTTTGTGATTATAAAAGAGCAGTCATCTACTTTCTGGATATCACTAAACCTGTGTACAAATTTTAAAAAGAAAATGCCCTGTCTTGTTAACTTCTGACCTGAGAAGTTAACTGGAAATAGAAAAAAGATAGGCCCATTTTTGTTGTATAGCTTTAATCTTTAATAAAGAAGAAATTAGAAATTCAGAATGATATCTGACAGGCAAATGGACTCTACATCCTCTTCCACAACTGCTTTTATGATTACTACATAAAAATTCCTATGGAAAGATTTAAAAACCTGAAGGTAGATACCTACTGGATTTTCCAGCATATGTGAAATGAAACAAGCCTGCTGTCATGTTATCACTGTTTATTTAAGGAGCAGACAGACAGCAGTGAAAAGCTGTGTTAACAAACAAATGCACCGGCTGTAGAAGTTTGCTTTTTCATTACTATATTTAAAATCCATCTCTTAGAGTCTCCTGGATGTATCTTCAAACTACAAAGCTCCAATGAAAACAGATTAGAAAGATTCAGGAGGATGTTATTTTTGATTTCCAGAAAGAGTAAACTAATAGAATTGCTAATACTTTGAATGACTGATCAAACTTTACTGCTCAAGAAAGCCTCAACAACAAATCCTGATTGTTTCAAGTTAATTTACTACTGATAATTATTTAGTAAATATCTCTGATCACTTGCACTGCATAGCAATTCAACATTCACTTGTTTTATTTGATGATGTGAATCATGTAACACTGTTCCTGAACTGCCTAAAAGTGGCAAGAGTGTCCATGTGTGAATCTGGTATTCATTCTGTGAGGGGCATGCTTTCACTAAACATTTCTATTCATAAAATACAATTCAGATTTTCAGTAAGTGTGCTTATTTGGCCCTAGGAAATGCCACTAGTGCCTTTGAGGTCTGCCATCTTCTGCAGGCCCACCTTGCTCAGTGGACTGTCCATTCAGCTCTCTGTACATATGTAGTTAGTGAGGAATTACAACTTCAGATACTTGCTGCACAGATGTGCCAAATAACCTGACTCTGGGGAAATAGACCCATTGAAAAGTAAAGTGTGTTCCTTATCTTTGTGCCTTCCTATTCCGATATATTTCAATATAGCTGAGAGTACAGCTCTCCTCTCTGGATTGTCTTATGTATAGTTAATGATGACAGGTATGTGGTCAGATTGCCGTTGTGGTCAGGCTGCCGTTGTGATCTCTATCACTTGGAAACCTTTTTTTGTTTAATCGCAGTTTAAAATGTCTGTTGAAGAATCCAAGGGGGAGCTTTCTTCTATAACAAACAGAGCGATAAAGAATGCTCTGAAGATTAGGATTCCAGTTTACAAGTTTGTAGTAGGTTCGTTGTTCAGTTTTAAGTGAACCATAGTTCTCTGAAAAAAAATGGAAATATTAACAGCTTTTATTTCACAAGGGTACTCAGAACCCTATAAATGTTTTGGAAGTTCATTAAGTGTGATGAAGGAATCCACTATACAAGCATGTCTGCAGGGCAGGCTCCATTTTCTGTGGCATCACCATGAGCCAGCCAGCAGGCTGGAAAACTATCACCTTGATGATGCTAGCCTGAAGTCACCAGCATGTCTGTTTGGCTCCCAGTGTGCAGCTGCTTGTTGCAGTGAATCCACATTATACCTCTTCCTCTCATCTGGGTGCATTTGACTTGTAAGCAACCTGGGTTTCTAACAAGTTGTGCTTACACATGGGCTGATGGGAGCCATCAGGGATACAAGAGCTTCCCAGAAATAAGGGTAAATGAAGAAAATCTTAACCTGAGGAGAGAGAGCCAAGAACAGACACAAAAACCCAAACCATGTGCTAGGGCAATGTTTCCAGTGCTTCAGATGGATAAGGAAGGACAAACTTGGGTCTGTCAAGAGAGTGGCAAGGCAAAGTTGACTAAGACACAAGATGATGAGAATTCAAACATGAATTTCCACGATGTGAAGGCTTAAGAAAGGTCCCACATAGGTAAAGTAGCACAGAAAGGATCTGCAGCTTTTAGTCATATTCTTGGTAGGAGGAAACTGTAAAAGCATTTTAAAAAGAGCCATGTAATATATGCTGGTCTGAAGCAACATGTTTTATACATTTTTATTATAGAGCTGATCATGTTAAGAATAAATATTAACTGCATAGCTGTCACAGCTCCTCTTTGTCCCAAGCCTGCCCATTTCCTGGGTGTGTCCTTCATTGCCTCAGGAGACTCAAGATGGAGATGAGTGATATTAGGGTGAAATTAACCATAAAGAAAACATTTAAATAGAAATGATTAACCCAGTGTTAGAGCTATTATGGGACAGAAAAGAAATGTCAGAGAAAAAAAATGTGTACTGCAACTGCCCCATTACTCTATAATTAGTTTATCTTTGTATAATTTATGGTTAGTTCTATGTCAATGAATTCCAGCAAGAAGAAACTCCTGGCTTACAATGAGGCCAAAAGAAATGAAGTGGTGATGCCTGGATTACTCAGAGTTTAAGGATATTCAGGGAACCTAGACATGCTCTAACTTTGAAAATTAAAAGGAAACAGCTCCTTTCTGTACAAATTGACACTGACATTGAAATAATTACAAGTTACGCACTGAAATGTCTTCACACATGTATGCTTAAATTTCCAAATTCACCTCAGTGCATGTAAACACTCTTAGGATTTGGCAGAATTATTACTGTTCATATTATATAATCAATCCGGTGGCTCTTGATAGGCATTAGCTGAGTTTAATGAAAAATATTATTTATCTCAAGGGAGGTGAACAATTATTCTTTTTCTGGTTCTTTACTCCTTCTTCTCTTTAGAGACTAATATTTGACCAGAAAAATAATCATTAGGAAAGTTTATACTGTTGGATGGAAATCTAGCCCGCTTACCTGACTTAATGACACAAACATGTAGTAATATGTATATATTGATGCCTTGAAGTGAATATCAGGATGTTTTGTCCTACAAGTTAAGTATCGATCAACATGTACAGTGCATTTTCCCTTTGGATCGATATGTCTGCTTGTTCTTAAATCAATAAGTACTTATTGTTACACAGAGAAAAAGTTTGGCTCATAATTGGATAAAAGTGAGTATGCAGCAAATGAGAATATTTTTCTTCCTTACCTCCAATAGTTGTGGGGGTTGGGGTTTAAAAAAAAAGTCAAACTGAACATTCAGGATGATGTACAAGAATTTCAGAAAATATTGCTACTCACAAATGCTGAGCTAATATAGAAAACATCCACATATATGACTAAATTTTCTAGAGAACAGTGGTTCTCTCTAAACTCAACTGAAGTAGTTTGTATTCCACATACATCACATGCATTTTGGTTATTTTTTAGCTTCTTGGAGAATACCTTTCTGTGTATGTTTAAATAATAGGTATGAACATTCAAACAGTTATGGGACCTACTTTGTAATTATACATCTTTGGTCTGCGTATCATAACTAACTACTGCTCAGTTGTAACCAATAGCCTGCTTTTGAAATAAGAGAGATTTTAATATGACCATTATTTCAGAACCTCAGTTTCTTATGAATTTGGGAAACATTTATTTTCCTCAATTACTCCACATGCATACAGAAATCCTACATTCCAAATTTTATTTACTACAAAAGCTTTCTTTATACCACTTTAATTTTTCTTGCAATTGCTGATAAAGATTATTATTAGTAATAAACTCCACCAAACTCTTCACTCCCAAACTCCAACACACACAATAAAATCCACACAAGTAAGATGAACTAGCCAGCTGTAAAAGCACTAGTCTGATCAGCCCTAAGTGAGAATTCGGCCTAGTAGATCTCAGTCTGAGTAATGTAATATTTCATGATAAACTGTGTAGGGAAACAGAGTTAAGAACATTATTTAAGTATTCAAAACCTAACTAGCAAAAAACACTTTAAGATTGTTCTGCCAGGTTTTTTTTTTCTTTTTTTCTTTTTTTTTTGTGTGTGTCACATGAAGAGTCAAGAAGACAAACTGGTATCAGAAGTATTACCACATTTTTACCATTTCTGTAAATTAAAGAACAGAAATGCATTACAGATATAATGTAACTTAACATTATTAACTACGTTAAGGAAAGGGAATTTAAAAGTTCTTAAGCATAAACACCTTGCAATATATATCTTATAAATAAATGCACAACTAAGTACAATAATCAAACCCTATTTTTACCCTCCTAAGAACTGAAATTAAGGCTCTTGTTTCTCTCATATTACACAAATACGTAACTGCAGTCAGAAACTGTTTGTTGAGTTTGACTCTTGGGGGAATCCTGGATTTTCAATTTCCCATACTGACACATGAAAACACCTCCCAATTCATCTGATACATACATACTATTACACTGCAACTTGCATTCTGCATCCAGAACTGGGGCCCCTGACACAAGAAAGATGTGGAGCTGCTGGAATGGGTCCAGAAGAGGGCCATAGGATGATCAGAGGGTTGGAGCACTTCTCTTAGGAAGAAAGGTTGAGGGAGATGGGCTTGTTAAATCTGGAGAAGAGAGGGCTGCAGGGAGATCTCATTGCTGCCTTCCAAACCTAGAGAGAGTCTGCATGAGAGTAGGAGAAGGGATTCTTAATCAGTGAGTGTAGTGATAAGACAAGAAGGAATGGCTTTAAATTAAAAGGGGAGAGGTAGGTTAGACATTAAGCAGAAATTCTTTAGGCAGAGGGCAGTGAGGCCCTGGCAGAGCTGCCCAGAGGAGCTGTGGGTGCCCCATCCCTGGATGCACTCAAGGCCAGGTTGGATGGGGCCCTGAGCAGCCTGAGCTGCTGGGTGGCAGTCCTGCCCATAGCAGGGGCTGGATGATCTTTAAGGCTCTTTCTAACCGAAGCCATTCTATGATTTTGCAATTCCCTGAGTTAGGATGTGAATGGATTTTGCATGGTTTTGATTGACTGCTTTGTGATAGAATAAGGAGCTCTTATTATGACCTGTGTGCTATTAATTGGCAGTTTTTGTCAGGAAGGAATTTTCAGACTATATAAATTAATGCCAGAGTACAGTGGCACAGGGTTCCTAAATCTTTTAGGACAACTTGGGGAAAATATTTTCCCTAAGTATTTTTTTACCAACAATTTTAAGCTGCTCCATGGAAGTACTAAACATAACACATCTTCCAGCCCTTGCCAGATGCCTGACTCCCTAGACCACACTGTTCTATATTATCGCTCTGTGATCATGTGAGATGTTCTTGATTTGACATGTCTTTCCTTTTATACCATGGATTTTTATGTCTTAGGCTGTTCAGGTCTAAGCAAACTTAGTCTCCTGCTGGCCAGGAAGGTGGAAAATGAGAGCAGAGAAAGTTGCTGCAGTTGCTGGAGGGTTTAGGAAAAGAGAACCCCTCCAACAGCCCCCAGGGCAAATGGGAAAACACTGAGAGGACTGCACTTCCTTTACCTATTTAGAGGCCACTGCAGCTATTGATCACCTGTGGTTGATTGCAGTGTTAACTGTATTAACATTCTTCAAAATGCATTTGTAATTTCAGTGTTGTTATACAAACAAAAAGGGTGAAAAATAACAGCTGACATTTCTTGCACCTTGCTGTGCTACTCCACTTCAAAGATGAAACAACTGCAAATCGACCCAACATCACCTCTACATTCTAACAGTACCACTTTGTGTCATACATCTCCTGCAAGTCTCCTTCACCACTCCCACAGATACAGGAATTTTTCAATTATTCTTCCAGTTTTCCAAGGATCTCCATCTACCCTACTAACTTTCTATCTCCCTCACACCCATTCTGACTCACTTCATTGAGTTTCTGTAAATGCCATCTCCCCAATTCCCATGCCAGTTTGACAGCATTCTCCCCTGCCCCTGTCTTCCCTTTCCTGCCTTGCTACCTTCTACATTTCTTTTCCCTAACTAAACACAGAGTGCTCTGTCTGCAAGCCCCAATTACATTTCCTGTGATCCTTTTCCACCCTAGAACATTTAATCTAGTTTCTGCACCTTTTTACTCCACTGAAATTAAGAACAGATGAACTTGGTCAGACCAAAGGTTCATCTGAGCCAGTATTCTGTCTTCCACAGTGGCCAAAACCAGATGCCTGTGAAGTATTATCAGTATAGGCAAATATATAGTGAATTCTCCCCACTCCCCCAGCTGTTCTGGTCAAAATCTCTAATGATCGTTTCCCAGCCAAGTTTCAGAGTCAGCACTTACTTACTCTTACTCTTCTTGTCTGCACCCTTCTACATGATCTATTTTTTCTTAGAATCAGAGAATCACAGAATCACCAAGGTTGGAAAAGACCCACAAGATCACCCAGTCCAACCATCCACCCATCACCAATAGCCCTCACTAAACCATGTCCCTCAACACAAATGTTCCTCGAGCACCTCCAGGGTCAGTGACGCCACCATCCCCTGGGCAGCCCATTCCATTGCCTTGATGACTTCAAAACCAGTGCTGATTCTTGGTTCTCCTTGCTTCATCACACTTTTTGCAAACTCCTCTTTTTCTGGGGATGTTGCTGGGCTCTGTTGCTGGGTTTTTCCTCCCAGAAAAGAAACTGTAAAATGCTCTTGCAGTGACAAGTTCAGCTACCAATTCCATGTTGGTTATTGACAGACTTATCAACCAGACTTGTCATTTTCTTTCAAAATTGAAATTTATAAATTTATGAATCTTTGTGGATATTTCTATAAGCTCAAGTTCAACTGTGCCAAAATAGGTGTCATTCCTTCCTCTGAAACACAGCAGACAAAATAAGTATCCTTCCTTGTTACTCAGCCTGTAACCCAAAATCTTCTGAACTCAGAACTCTGTTGTGTTTTTCACAACTGAACTATTGCCAATTCCTGAAAGCTTCTTTCTTAGAACATTTCCAAAAACAATCTTTGCTATACATCCAACTGATAAAATAGCTAATTTTGATCTCTTCTCCCCTTGCATTTTGATTACTGTAATATTTTTCCTTCTCACCATGACAAAAAAGACAGGTTCAGGTATGTTCACTCAGAATATGGCTGCAGAGAACATCATCCTTGCTTGCCCCTAGATACATCCATTAGCCATTTCTTTTATCAGTTAAAAAGAAAAAGGAAAGGAATCTGTTATTTGTTTGAGTCTCTTCTGGCGTATAAACTCTCTTCTATCACAATATAAACCCTAACATTCAATGGGTCTTTAAATATGCTTCCAGAATCCCACAGTTTCATTTTCAAACAAGAACCCTTCTTCTCTCCACACTGAGAATGGCTCCTGAAATCGTTCATGTTCCTTGTAACTTCACCTTGGCAGGTGATTTGACACATATTGTGTGCTGTGAGCAGGCTGAGAATAACAGTACTTTGAAGGGTTTTATCATTTCTCAGTACTTCCTCTTCTCTTTAGGACTTTAATAAACAAATAAAGGTCCCAAATACTTAAACGTTGATCACAAAACCTCTGAGAAAAAGTTTTTCTCTTCTAAGGAGTGTAAGCCTAAGACATGCATGCCTGAGTATCCCTTACAGTCTAAACTGGATAGATTTTGAATGAGAAAAAATTGTGTGCTGTAGACATCTTTGAACTTCTTTTAAATATTGAAAATTTTTAGCATTCATTAAAAACAGCAATGTATTATGCTGTATTCCATATCAGTCTAAAAATGATGAGCACAATTTATTTCAAGTTAGGGCACAGTATTTAATACAGCTGTTTATCACAGAGTTAGGAATGATAGGCTGTATTTTAAAAATGGACATCATTGTTCAAGGAGTGAGTATGAGCAGGTTACTACTCATATAGTTACTACTGAAAGGTTTGAAAACAATGAAATACCTTAAGCAGGCAAATCCAAATCGAGCTGTGAAATCCTTGCCCCAAAGAAATCAATGGGAATTCTGCCCTTTCCATATCTGTTTCCAGGTTCTCAGCTGTGGCTGAAATCATCTGTGTGAAACCTGAATTACCTTTTCTTAAAGTTAAAATTAACAATCTGTTTGTAACAGTCATAAAAGCACTAGAATTTACAGTTACAACATAATAGGAAAGACTTCAAGTGGACTACAAGATGGTTATTTGAAGAATAAACTATATGGGAATACTTACCATTAAGAAATTGGTATATGAATACTCTCGATGTAGTTATGCTTAATTCTCTTGGTACAACATCTATTATTTCCCATATTTATAGACATATAGGCAGCATTTTAAAGGCCTTCAACAGAGAATAGTGATGATAAATGAAATGAAAAACTCTTAACTTTTTTTTTTTTTTGCAGTATGTGAATGATTTGCTTCCAAAAGTCAAACAGCAAAGATTTTGTACTAGTCTGAAGACAGATTATAGAATTCCACTTCCTTTTTTTCAATTAATGAGGGCACTACTAAGTAATGAGACGAAAGATAAAACCCAAAGCAAGCAAGAAAAATGGGAATTAGAGTGACCTTTCTCTATGGGCCAAGATGTAGCCTCCAACAGCTTGTCCCAGCATTGCAAGAATCACTTCAGGATGAGGAGAGGAGCCAGTACTGCCTTGATTAAATGGGTGTGTAGAAGTTTGGGTACTTTTCTTGAAGCATGCACACAAAACAGAAGACAGAGGAAATCATATCATTACCCACGTGAGCCTGTGGTTTGGAAAGACAAGCGGTTGGCTTCCGGCAGCTGCAGGGAATGATGGAGAGCCAGATAGAGTCCTGGCTGTCACACACTCCATACACTTTTTTGTAACACTTCTTCCCCCTGTTTTTTTTTTTTTTTATTTTATAAATGCAGTAAGCATGCTGTCTAAGGCTGCCAGAAAAATGAATTACATAGGTGTCCCCTCACTCAGCTATCAAATCCCTCTCTTCTAACCCACTAAATAAAGAGAGAGGCTGTTGCATTCATGAAAAAAGAAAGAAAGAAAGAAAGGTAAAATCATTTTTATGCAAGCCCATACCAGAGAATCAGGAAGGTATTCATTTTATTTTGTGTATCTAGACAGTGATTTTAATGTTATGTAAATGCAGCAGGCAATTCCTAATCTATCCTGAAATGTATGTGTCAGAGCTCTTGTGTAGTACAGGTTACTGATGATAAAAACAAGATGTGTTTTTATACAAGGAAGGCGCATGATTACCAGCTTTAGAATTTTTTTCTTTCATTGCAAATTTAAAATAGAGCAAGCCGGAGCAATGGAAACTGAGCAGTACCACCACAGAAAAAGCTAGTGTCTTTTCAGAGAGTCAAGTTTGACAAGCATTGTTTGCCTGTGTTCTTGAAACCAGAACAGCTAGATATGGTATCACAGCCCTCTAAACTTGAAAACTCGTTAGGTTGAAAATCTTCTATTAATCCTTAGAGCACCAGTGTTCCTCATTTTTTAATTTTTTTTTTTCCTTGCAAAGAAAGGAAACTTATCTCATCTAAAGAATATTTCCAAACACTCAGTTGAGTTGAGGCTGTCATGATAAGGCAATCTTCACATCAGGAGGCTTTTTCAGAGAGGAAGAAGAAGCACAGATACAAGTAGGGTCCAAGCCTCAGATCCAACTGTCAAGGAAGCTTAAGATCTTAAACTGACAATTATGAAGAAGTTAAATGCTTAGAGATCTTGGCAGGACAACATACTCAGACTGAGTCTCACCTGACACCTCAATCTGGCAGCATCACATTTTGTGCTCCTTGCTGGTTGAATGCTTGCAGCACCAAGGCTGTCTCGTGGAGGCATGAAAAGCACTTTTATAGAACCTAGGTTCAAGCCTCTTCAGGCATTGCTGCAACTGGTCATTATCTCAGCTGTTCAGTCAACTGGCAATGCTCTTTCATAGAAAGTGTATGCTCTGTCCCACAGGCAGATGGGAAATTTGAACTCAGGTCTCCTATATGTGGCTCTAACAGGGATTGACAGCTAAAAGGTTGTGCAAGGAGAGCGGGCAGCAGGGTGAGAGGAAGAACTTCTGCTGTGTTGTGTCAGAAAAAGCACACAACGTAATGCAAAACTAAACTATCAAAGGAGATTTCAAGACTGCGACTATCAAGTACCATTTTGCGTTTCCCAGCAGATTGTAGTTACGTGTGACTGACTAAGAGAGGGACCTTAAGTTAGTCTACATGAACAGTGCTGAGATGCAGCCCTCATCACACCTTTTCTAAGAAGTTTAGCAACACTGCCCATGTCTTCTGTGTTTTTTGCTTTCAAATGACTCTACAACCCTCCTCAAAAACTAAAGTTGATTAACCTCTGAGGCGTCCCAGAAAGCTTCCAAAGAGCTCTGATACTAGAACATGATGGTGTTTTCCCTACTCCTGGGAATTAGGCAGCATGGCCCAGAGACAATATTTGCTCCACCAGGCAGTAGTATAGGGAAATTTAGATTTTTCAGCTATGTTAATTCAGTACTGCAACATAGTTGTGTTGGAGAGTATTTCCAATAATGCCAAAGAAGGCTCACGAACCAGCCATAAATTTCAAATCCAATTTCTAACTACAAGAAAACCATGCTCTCACATCCATTATCCTTTATCACAAGATAAACTGGGAGAACATACACAGCAGCACAAATACAATCCAGAATCCAAAAATCACAGAACTGTGGGGGTTGGAAGCAACCTCAAGAGAGGATTATCCTCTTGAGAGAATCAAAGGTAATTTTATTGTGTGGGTTAGAAAGTCTGTGATTTGGTACAAGTTCTGTAACTTTTATTATGGAGAGCAAAGGCAAGACCTTGAACTTCTCCTCTGCCATGCCATTATTTCAAACTAATAATTACTGCTCATGTTAAACTCATGTTAACTAGTGTTAGCTAGCTTTTAATCAACTAATGCCATTTTTTCATATACGTGTAAATGGCAACTAATGCTGAATATTTTTTTTACCAGTGTGCAGATTAACAGTTAGTGTGAATCCCTTCACATTTTGAACTACAAGTAGACTCAGGTCATTTCCTTTCATATTCTCACGTTGCACTGAAAATTAACTTCTAAGCAATGGTCTTCAGAAGTTCTTTATTTTCTCCAGAAATGTTGGCTGCCAGTCAAAACCTGTGGCAGAAGGTCATAGAATAACTGAACAGCATAAGCTGGAAGGACTTGGAAAGCTATCAAGTTCATTCTGCTCTAGAGCAGGTCCAGATTTAAAGCTAGAGCAAAGGTGGTCATCAAACAAGGGGAGGAAACAGAACAAATAATCAAAGTTTAAAAATACAAAGAGGCATTCAAATGTTTGTGTGAATTGTCTGATTACAGGGCAAGTAGCTAGTTCAGCCATGGAATAACTCATTACAAGGTCAAATTAATTCTTGTAAAGGCAATGAAATTTTCATTGAGTTCCACGGGGCAAATCAAATTTTAAGTCACAAAACTTAGATGCTAACAAAGTAAATCAATAGAGTAAATGTGACCCCAGGCATTATCAATGCATGTGGATGTTGAAGCATGAAGTGTCATAGAATCAATATGCAGACTAGGGCTTTGATTCCAGATAGTAAGTTCTGCCACAGAGTTTTTACACTAATGTTTTTTGCTTATTGGAATTTAGACCTGAGTGTTCCTGAGGATCAGATCCTTACATGTTATAACCAGCTTCTTTCCATTCTTGCTACACCCGCACCATCTGACCATCTGATTTGTTGCTATGACTGACAAACAAGGAAAATAATTTTCCTTCCTTTAGCAAAGCAGGTTACATGCTTTCATGTATCATGTATTTATTACAAATATATTTGCAAGGCCCCAACTTAATGAGAAGGAGTAGGTCTAATAACTTGGACAAGTGCTAAAATCAGGCACAGAAATTTGAAACAGGATCCATAACTGGGAAAAGAAAAAGTTGATTAAGAAACCAAAGAAGTTCCAAAGCAAAAGGTAAGGTAAGGCTGTATCTGTGGTTGGACAAAAAATCATGATTCCAAAGATTCTACCAGGTACATTATACGACTGAAGCAAAGAGGGCATAAGCAAAGTCATGTGAATTGGTGAGACTGACCACCCAAGATTAGCTACAATCTGATCCAATAAAATCCTCTCCTCTCCTCTCCTCTCCTCTCCTCTCCTCTCCTCTCCTCTCCTCTCCTCTCCTCTCCTCTCCTCTCCTCTCCTCTCCTCTCCTCCATTCTTATGTGTGAGTGGAAACATTCACTTCAGAACATAATGCACTTCTCATTTACAGTAAAGACTGAATCCTTATCCCACTTCAATCTTCATTCAAAACAGAGTTTAAACTTATAAACAAGAATTTATACATTCACTGCTTACTGAGAAACAGTAACAATTATATACTAGAATAATTCCAAAGAAAGTTTTTAAAACTGGGAACATATCTCTATATAAAGAATGCCTCTAAGTGGCTGAATTGTCCTGGTGAAATTGCACTGACTCTTCAATGGCTAGAATTCAAGACAGATCTAGAACATACAACTGAAATTCCAAAAAGTGACAGAGGACAAAAATAAAACAGAGATTTTTGAGACAGTTTGTACTGTCATTCATTATGACATCCGGTCTGTACAGAAGTGCTAGGGAAGCAGTAGAGAAGCACATGGAAGCCATATGTATTTACAGAGCAAAATTACTTTTGAGCATATATAAACAGAGGCTTACTAAAACAGCTTGAACTGTGCAAGGATTCTGTAGGTCCTGCGCCATTAGGAGAATTCATACTTCTCTAGGCTAATTCCTATGCCAAAATTAGGCTCAATATCTGCCATAGCAGAAGATTTGATCTATTCGTGTTCCACATCTGTGAAAAGAAAAATCATCTCTGTTCTTGATCTGAATGAAGGTTTCAGTCTTAGGACAAGAGAAGAAGCTGGTGTGTTAACAAGCAGGCACAATTCAAAATTAGGAGGCAGAAAAAATAGCTTTTGTGAAAGACACTAAAGACGTTTTCATTTTATCAGAATGATGGTTACTATTTCATTTTTAGATCAACACTTATAAAGTATTTACTCAATATGAACATCAACTTCTGTAATGTTTTAAATGGGTTTTATGCACAGCCAAATAGAATGTAGATATCTGCAGCACAACCTGCCAACATGGCCTCTGAGGTGTGTTTTAATAAAAACATGAAAATTCATTTTTAAAAATCTAAATGCAAGCTTTCCAGTACAGCCAGTAACAAATTTACCCGAGCAAAACCAGTATACTTAAATTCAAATGAGCTGTAAATACACAGTGTCTGGAGGGGGGAGGGCGCAGCAAAAGCAATTTAGTAAAATAAGCTATATTCTATTGCATACATTAAAAATTATATGTTTTGGGGAAGGTAAGGCATATGGAACCTGTTATTTTATGAGTTCTGTAGCAGGGAAGACTAAGTTTGGCTGATGGTGTCAATGGCTTTATCAGAAATACAACCATTCATCTACGTAATTACACAGGAGGAAACATTAAGAACTTGGCACACATTAAAAATGATTCCTAATTAAAATGTTATTTAATAAACAGGCCCATTTTATTACTCAAGGACCAAAAAAAAAAAAACCTAATAAGTGACTGCTAAACAAGTAATTATAAGGGTAATAAAGCTCTCCATTCTGATTAGGGAAAATATTCATTTCACGACCATGCAGTGATCCATTTTCTACCACAGCTGTCAAGAGAGGCAATTTGCAACCATTTAGAGATGTACTATTGTTATTATGCTTATGTAATACCGCTATTACATTTTGTAACAGTAATAATGATCTGAAACTAGTTCTTAGGGTAATTATAGACCAGTTTGCTAATACATTAACTATTCCTGAGTCTTCATTCAGTCCCAGTAAATTGATGGCATTTCACTTCCAGGGTTGTGAGGCATAGGGGTGGATTTATGTCTTTCTGCCTCCTACCAGCATCGCTCAAAGCACTGTGCACTCCTAGCCAGGTTGTAGTGTAAATGGTTTCCACCTGCTCACTGTCTCCAACCATTAATGTCTCCATAGAAAGGACTAAAACTGTGAGATGCTGATCACCCACACTCCTCACTGTTAGCTGAAATGACTCACCACCCCCTGCATGCAGCCTGCAATAAAACTATGAGATAATTAAAATAGTAATAATAATTTAAAATATATATAAAGAAATCAGATGGTAAACAGAACAGGGTTAACAGCTGGTAAACGAAGATATTTTCAGGTTAACCAGAGATCAGGGACCCTCTAAGTTGCCTTTCTGTTTCTAGTTTAAGATCAGGATTCCTTTCAATTCTCCCTGTTCAGGAGAAACCTCCAGTAATGTGCATATTTTTCCTTATTTTTCTTTCAATTTTTCTTTCAATTTTCATAGCTTGCATCAAGCTATGGCAAAGGAGAGCTATGTGATACAATGCAGAAAACACCTTAGGCCTCCAAACCTTTTTCTCCCTTGCTTGTCTTATCTACTCTTGGACTTATCTTGTCACCAAGAAGACTGATTTTACTCACAGAAGGGTTTTTTGAAACAGGCTGTAAACTATCCATCCCATTTGTCTGCATTGATAGAAACCAGTTCAATTTCAGGTATCAACACAGACTTCGTAAGTGAGATTGCCCATAAAATGTTATTCTCTCCTTTTTCTCCAGCATCTCACTTATGGTTTGATATATAACACAGGTGAGCAATGCTTCTTAAGATCTACTGACACTCAGTATTGATGCTGTACTCCTAAACAGGAATAGTCACTGTTCTTTTCAAGGCAGTGTCCCAGAAACAGGATGTGTTGCAGTAGGAGGGCATTTTTCTGATGTCATTATTAAAGAATGTATTTACCTTACCTAGACAACCTGGATATTTCTTTTTTATTTTGCTGTTGTATTTGGTTCATATGAAAAATGTTGCCGTATGCTTGCACTTACGGTAACCCTGGTGATGTTTGAATCCAGACAGCAAACGTTATGCTTCCTCCACAGTTAGTCCTCAGTGTACAGGAACCTATGCAGGATGAAGGCTTCTCTCAGCATGAGTGTTCAGCTAGTTCCACATGAAAGACTCACCATGTAATGGAAGCCAATAAAAAGTTCTTACTGCTCCAGGAGGTATGACCTCAGTCAGTGCTCTCCTTCGTTATTCCCAGCTTTGCATGTCCTTCAAACTGCTGGTTAAGAGATAAAGGCTGAACATTTATTATTTTGCCAAGTGTTTTTCATTCACAAGGTCTCATTTCAACTGAGAACCACGAGGTCATCCATACTTCTGGAAAAAAAAAACACTCAGTGTAAGATAGGATTCTAGGAAGTCATTCTTCAAACAAAATTAAAATTCTGGAAATTAGTCTTTTGTTGCTCACGGTTCAATCCTAGTGTTCTCAGTTTACTTATTTGGGCAAGTAGGAATAGGGGAAAAAATATTAAAGAATGTGAAGCCCTACTGTATCAACCCATCCATGTTTATTTGATGTAGAAATGATGACATCTATAAGGTTAGGTCAGAACTTGTTTTTTAACTGAACTACCTTGGATTATTACTTCTACTACCACACTTAGAAGGGAAATTTAAAGTGTTATTATCTTTGCTGTGAAGCACAGGAAAAGGGAAGAAATTCTTAACTATAAAATGCAGGACATGAATTCTCAGAATTAGTAGCCTCTTGCCCAATGTCCTGATTCCCAGTATTAGATATTATTTAGGAAGTGGGTCTAAGATGATATTTATATGATTTTTTTTGTGTATTTACCTGTGTTTCTCTACAGTGTTGGCTGTCAGTTTTGGCATTCTGAAAAAGTATCCTAAAGATCAACAGCATTAGAAAGGATCAAGGGATTTAATAGCAAGATGCAACAAATTTGCTAGTTGCTTACATTTTTTGAATGATACTTGTAATTTTGGCTGCATTTTAAAAGCACTACCGTATAGAAACAATTTAAGAAGGTAAAACTTATAGAATTACACAAATGTACAAGTTAATCAGGAAATTTAGGCAATAAGGCAATTTAATCATATCCTGTGGGTGATCTAAAATCATAAAGGTATCCAGATTATTTATCTTTCTCTTCTTCTTTTTTTTTTTTTTTTTTTTTTTTTTGTATTTTAATGGAAAATACTCCATGTGAGGAATATGCCCCCAAACAGTATTGGAAAATGAATACAAGTGCTCAATTTCTCACTCTGATGAGAGAACAGGAGACAATTAGTATTGTCCTCTCTACAACAGGACTGTTTATTCCTATTTTTTTTTTCCAGTACAAACTTGGAAGACTAACTCACCTCCTTTAAGAATTTTCAATTTAACAATTTTTAATTATTATTTAGAACATACTGTATTTTGCCAGGTAACACTGTAATGAGAAATTTATATCTCATTTCCAGGAGCATCTTGGAAACTAAAGCAATTATTTCTCTAAATAGACTTCAGTTCTCAATTGTATAACAGCAGCAGCTGCTCACAGTTTGATACAATAGATGCTCTAGCCAAAGATCCATGCTTACACAGTTCAAAAGGAACAAGACAGATTCTTATGTGTGGACTCCTGCATACCTATCATTGCATTCAGCTGGCGTACTTCTATGGAAAAAAGTGTAAGTAGCTAGAGCCTGCCTCCTTTGTCCACTTATTGCCGTAGTATTTCCTCCTCTTCTAAGTACTTGATGTTCAAATGTACAGGAGGCAAAGAGACCAAATGCACTGAAGAATGGGAATTTCTTGTTCTTCAGTCTCTATTCTTAGACTTGATCATTCTGAACTCACGCCTGCTCACCCCTTGTAGAACCAAGAAGGATTCACTCACAAAAGCTGTCCCAGTTGGAAGGGCTGGGCATGCACTGGGAAGGCCACCTCTATCACCCTTACCATCAAGGCATAAATCTCACTAAGCTAAGGACCACGTGCTAAAATACCACATATTTCATGTGCGGTACAAAAGGAATCTTAAAAATTTTACAATGGTGACGTGGCAGAATTGTTTCTTTACAAAATTTTTATCCAGAATGTTGTATTCTTAAAGTGGAGTTCACTAGTTTAGCTGTGATATCATCTACAGAATATAACCACGTTTTTCCCTAGGATTTTGCCTGGAAAACTGTCAAGATCATAAGTCGTGTTCTGCATTCCCACACAGGCACTTCCCACATATAATTGCTTCCCTTAATAAGAAACATAAGTGAGAAGGTATGTATCAGCATCTTTGCAATCAAAATAAAAGGGTGGACTTAGCCATGTGAGAGTATACTGCAGCTCATCTTCCTCAAAAACAGCTTAAAAGAAGGGAAACTTGAGACCATACAGAACCATAGAATCACAGAATCATTTCAGTAGGAAAGAATCCTTAAAGCTCCTCTGATCCAACTCCCCTGCAATGAACAGGGACACATATAGCTAGATCACAATGCTCAGAGTCCCACTCAGCCTGACCTTGAATGTCTCCAGGAACAGGGCTTCCACCACATCTCTGGGCAGCCTGTGCCAGTACCTCCACCACTCTTATTGTAAAAAACTTCTTCCTCATATCCAATCTAGATTTCCCCTGTTCTAGTCTGAAACCATAACCCACTATATAGTAAGTTATACTTAAGTTCCACCTCCTGGTAATTTGGTAATCAGTGATGATTTACAGATCCTCTGTACGTTACAAATAAAATATCATTGTTTTCTCTAGACATGGGTGCATCAGCTTCTTGCTCTCTGTAGTGATATCTAACAGTCATCTGTTCAATCTTAAAAATATTTTTACAGGAAGTGTGATCTTCCGCAGTGTAGGATCTACTGGCAGTTGCTTAAATACCCACTTCAGCAGTTCTTTAGCAAACAGTGCCATGACTAGTGCCTGAAGAGCAGGAAGTCCTGGTACCTTTTTTGATCACTGCAGTGATCGCTGGCAGAATTGGGCATCCGAATCACCTTTGAGACATTAAAGAGGTTTTCTTAATTTTAAGAATCATACAAGAAATGAGCCTTACTTGAGAGGAATTCCAAATAACAAGTTTAGCTGTACTGATCAAGAAAATGCAAACTCTAAGAGGGACTAACTCATTCCAGAGGAGAAAAAAAGCCCCTGTAGCAGGGCAAATGCAGCCTGGCAGAGAATGTGTGTGTGTATGAAGTGGAAAAATCATAAAAAACAGAAAGAAAAACACTGGAACCAAAATGCTCTAGTATGCAGGTAAGACTCTGCCTTGCTAGGCTAGGAGTGATGACAGACACTCTGGGCAGGGCATACTGAGGGCTAAGAAGCAGAGGGTTGTGGAAAAGGAGAGGGATGTATTATCTTCTGACGACACACCTCTGTGTCTCACTTAGGAGTCAGGGCGGAGTGCAGCCATGTGCTAGAGCAGCTTGAAGCTGGTAAAGTAGCTGTGTGTAAGGATGCTGCAGGGCCTCAGAGGAACAGAATCTGCAGGGGGAAAGCGAAGCCATCTTTCCAAGTTTAAGAGTGGATGTCAAAAATCTGTCAGTTAAAACACTTTCTTGGAAGAGACTGGCACAAAATGATTTCCCCGTGATGCTGGGGATGGCACAGGCTGTCCCACACAGCTGGCAACTCAGAACAGCCAAGAGTGGCAGCTGAGTCCAAAGGCATGCAAATGGAAATTCATTGCAAGCAACATCTATTGCCCTTCAGTGTATAATGTGATGATGGAAAGAGGAAGATGCATGCTGCTTATGGGGGGCTATTTTGAAAAAAGACCCGATATCAAGTCATGCAAAAAGAAGCAAAGAATGTCAAGTTGTCCATGATTGCCAACAGACATGCAAGATGTGTTCTGTAAAATGGTTGGGTAACAGGAAAGGAGAAGACATTACACTGTAGTTCGGAAATAGGAGGTAATGAAATAGATGCCGAATAAAGAATGCAAGTTGCAACCTAATAAAACAGTTCCTCTTTTCCACTCTCCCTTTTCCATTTTTCTCTTGTAATTCCAAAACATGATGTTTTGATCAATATACCAAATCTTTTTTTCACTCATTGTGTGTGAAAGAAAAATTCATGCAATTAATGTATAGATACTCTTCTGAAATACGAATTATCTGAAAATTATAACTGTTCTCCACCCTAAAAGTGCTTCAGGCTCCTTGAGTTGGAAGTGGGCAGTGTTTCACCCAGTGGATGCTGAGTCAAATATAAACCCACAAGCATTCCTCGAATGCTAAGGAACCCAGAAAAGAAGTATTTTCCAGCTAAGGAAGTCTGCATCCTATTCCTCACTTAGCCTTCCTTCTGTGATTGAAGCATGTTCCCATTGTAAAATTAAGATGGTACATATTCATTCCCCACAGAAAGAAACTCATCTACCTGAGAAAAAGAGTATTTCTGAATGCCATGTGACAAGCTATGTACAAGTTGTTTTAATCCTTGTTCAGTGGTCATGGTTAGCCATCAAGTTTAACTTATCATCTACAGTGAGAATAAATGGCAGTTCCCATTCAAAGCTATGCAAACTTTCCCCTGCAGCTTCACTGCTTATTATATCTTAATTCAGACCCCTTATTCTAAAAGTATTAACACACTGCTTCTTTTGCCCTGAAGTAGAAGCACAGTTTGTAGCTGATTCTCAAAGACAGAGATGCTCAGAGCATGGATTCATCTTTTGTACCTATTTATGAAACAATTGTCCCTTTCAGCTAGAAGGAACTCAGAGCAAATAATAATTATTAGTGCAGGTAGAAAACTGGCAATTTAAAACTTACTTTGTTTAAAACACACACACACACACCAACCCCATACAAAACCCCAAATTAAAAAGCCCTGTACAAGAGAAGTATTCCCTTAAAATTTGTGTCTTTTCCATCAGATTTCAACCAGAAGGGAAAGGACTTCTCAGAGCTGAGGAATACAGTCTTATCAAATACTAAGGTGTTAATAATGACACACGTTACAAATGAAACATTAGCCCAGCCTTTGGGCACTGGAACCTCTCTGCCACATGTGGCTAGAGGAACATATGACTCTTTTCTACACTGTTCCTACACAGCCTGTATGGATACGGTCCCAGCACGCTGCCAGCTCACAAAGAGAGCTGCAACGCATTCACAGTTTCCCCCAGCCCTCCTCTTTCAGTCCCATGCTTCCCACACAGCTCAAGCTTCCCACTAAAGCAAACTCCCCACTGCACCTCCACACCAATACCAGCTCCTTTTCCCTTGCCTCATTCTCTGCCTTCACTCCCACTGATGGGCTGGGTGGATGACACTGCCCAAGACAACCCACCTCTTCCCAGAGCCCCCCAGCCCCAGGATGTGCCTGCTCACTCCCACTCATTTCTCCCATCTTGGTTTCAGCACCTCCCACTGACCTGGGCAGGAGAGAACTGAGCCTTGACTAAATATAGCAAAGCTCAGGCAGCTCTCACACTACTGGGGGGGGCAGCAAGTGGGGGCAGAGAACGTTTCCACCATGTAAGGTAGGGAGCACGTTCAGAGTGCCTCACATAACCAGCAGTCTTACCATAAGCATTTCTGGGTTTGCCCCCAGCTATCGAGCAACTGTTCAACTATCATGCATCTTCAAATGGCCTTTTAATGGTGAACACAGCATTTTAATGTCTCCAAAGGGAAAAGATAGTTATAGCAAAAGCTATGCGTTGCTCTAATTATGAAGATGCCTTTTAGACTATATTTTAAATATTGCTTGTTGTATTTATCATATCATAATAACACTGATTGTCTCAGTTCCACTCAACAAAAGACCTTAGGGGGAAAACTTTATCTCGAGGAACTAGCAAAAAAACACACACTACACAACCCTAAAGCTTTTTACTAACACATTTCAAAATCTGGAATTTTTCACATTATATTTTTCCTAATACACACCAGAAACAGACATTTTGCACAGAGATATTTTATCTCAACAACAGAAATCCACATTTTTCTTCTTTTGTTCTCATTTTCTTCACAGTTATTCTGATCATTTTGTAGATGCTTCAGCTGCACTACAGGCAGTGTCTACTGATGGCATCGTGGTGCTGGCAATTTCAAGCTGTCTTCCCCAAACCCCACACGTGTCACCAGAGAAGGGATGGTGGTGGTTGTTTGCAGCACCCTGGCACATACATGCAGTGCTGCCATAGTTTCTTGCCCTTTACTAATGAAACAATACCAGCAAAATACAGTGATGACTGCTCTCACAGCCCAAATGTGCTCCCACTGAAACATTTTGCCACTGACTTCATTGAACCTTTTCCCAGGCTGAGATTCCTTCTCTCAGTATTACACACGGAACTTCAGCCCCCTACTTCATACAGAGGGACTTGGGGGAGGTGGCAGTGAGGAAGAAGGAGCCCTAGCCTGTGTTTCACGAGGACCTGAGGTGGCTGGAGATTACAGCCTCGTCTCTGAACATAATTCACTTTCCAGAGGTGGAAGGCAAAAGCTGGCCAGTGACCTGCAGACCACGAGGAGGGGGCAGGCATTAACAGAAGTGCAGATGCACCACTAATATAAGCATGTTAACCATATCCCCTCAGCAACCTGTGCAACAAACACTAAGTAATGCACAAATGCTGAATATTCATTCTTAAAAGTTGTCAACCGCTGACTGTAACAGTGGTCTGGATTCTCTAAGAAAAATGCAAGACATAAAATTACACTCTTTTTTCTCTCTCTCTCTCTTTTTTTTTTTTTTTTTTTTTTTTCAGAAATCATGATCAGCTATCCTGCTATAAGCTGATCTTATCAGGGTTGAGTCATACTGACTACAGAATAATCTCCAGGAAACAAACCCCCCCATTACTCTTACCCTGGAAACTATTTGTGAGCTACACTTCATTTTTGCCTGCGTGTCACTTAAAGACCATGCGAAACAGTAGGGAAAGAAAACTCAACAGCAAGGCAACAGCCAAGGGAGCTCAATGGAGCAAGGTAAGTTCTGAACTGCCAACACGTTATTCTTCATTCAGACCTTCCTCAAACAAGACAATATCTGGTTGGATGTTCTATCCAGCAACACCCCCTGACAGAACATGCACAGCACATAGGAGACACAAACATCTGCAGATTCTCCCCAAAGAATGAACTTGTCTTTCCGTGGAGGCCTTCTGCAGCAGGGTGATGGTAGAATTTTCTCCAGATCCTACTGCAGCTTCACTGCTTTCTGCACTGGGTCCAATGCTACAAGACATGGGGAAAATATGTGCTAGGTAGGAAGCATTGTAAGAAGAAGCATAGGCTGAAGCTTTTCAAAGCAAGACGGAATAAAAAGCCAGGTAGCAGATCACTAGAGAAGAAATTGCACGGTGCTTTTTATATGGTAAAAACTGTGCAGAAGCCACAGGGCTGCAACTAACTGCCTTCAAAGCACAGATGAGAGTTTTAGGCATTGGCTGCTGTTTAGAGCAGTTCCTGAAAACCAGTAATAGTAAAAGCACTGCTATAACCACAGCAGAACTCACATATTTAAAGAGATGACACTGAAACATTACATGGTGGGCAAAGAAAAAGAAAGAGTAAATTTGCTGTAGGAAGGTAAGGTCAAGGGCAAGATGGCATAATCTCTGTCACACTTGAGCAATTCCATACAGATCAGATCCAAAAACGAGTGCTATATTTTCTCAAATTAAGTTATGGAAAGAAGACACTGATGCATGCCCACATAGATCTTTGTTTTCCCCACCTCCTCTGAATAAAATGAACTGATATGCTATGGATTTAATACTCAGCTGATGTTTCTTCTGAGCACTTGGAGGCAGCCAATGGTTTCCCACTGTGTTACCTCTTAACAAACTCCGTTAAAACCAAATGCAGAGATCGCACAAACTGCCTGAGTCTTACCAAATAGCTGTTCCCTGCTTATGTATGTCCTACAGTGGATTAGTTGGTTATATATTATATTCTGTGGCTGTGTAATTCCTTCCATAGTTATACAACTACTACAATTATATAGCACAGACATACTCAGGGGGAAGTACATGCCTTTATTCATTTACAAATTTATTTTGTTTTGGATAAAATGCCTTCAGCAATGCATTTGCTGTTCAAGTTCCATCCAGTTTCAATAGAAAGTGATTTTTCTCCTGAGATATTTGGAGATATTCCTCATTTTTAGATAGTACATGTCCTCAGGAATGTGCGATAGAGGCAATTTTAATGTAATTGTTGGGTTCCAAAGCCGGACTTTGGGGTTATGTGGAAAGAAAAGTCAACAGACAAAGCAGAGCTGCCTATAGTGTTAAGCTTCACTAGATGTGTGAATTTGGGCAAATATCTTCCTGTTGCCTTAGTTTCCCTCTTTGTCAGGCTTAATCAGCCAAAAGTGCAGAAAATAGACCAAGCAATTATTATCACTATATGCTAATTAACCCTTCAGGGAACAGTAAGCAAAAAGCATAAAAAGTGACCCAGCTTCACATATCTCACTGAGTGGACTTGAGGCACTTTGGCAGGACGTTCTGGAAAAGCTGTGAACTCAACAGAGGTTCAAGTGAATCCAGCATTTATGTGCCAGTGGTATCCAATCCACTCAGCATCTGCCTAACACTATGGGTCCTTCTATTTATTCCAGAAAAATCCAGTGTCTCCAGCCATGGCATTACTATTCAGACAGCTAAGGAAACCTGCATCCTGTTGCTTGTTTAGCTTTCCTTCTCAGTCAGCAGCAATAGTGAGGTCTAGAGAAAAGAACGCATGGCAGTAGTAAGATCCTTTTGCACAAATTATATAAAATGCTCAGCTGAGGCCCTTCTCAGTAAAATAAAAAGAATCCACTAAGTATGCTGAGGAGACAGTTTTCTACCTATGAGGCACAGACATTGGCCTAGAGGAAGAACAAGAGCAGTCCTTGCAAATTGTCATTGCTCATGGTTTCCATACCTGCCCCACCTTGGTTTAATTTCCAAGAAATAAAAGTGGTTTTGATGTAAATATTTTTTAACACATAGCATATGGCAGCAGCACCACCTATTCCCATTGTGAGAGTTCTGAGAATGTTGTATCAATACTAGTTTAACAAGTGTCTTTGCTTTCAGGTCCTTGCAGTACTTTTGCCCAAAGGAGTTCTGTGAAAGCAAGCTCATCCTTTCCAAGACATTTTTAGGGACAGATGGAGTGACATTCTTGCACATAAACTGAATAGCAGGTGTCTCAGGTGTTGGTTTTTAAAAAGTGCCCCTACCAACTGGGCAAACCCAGAAATGTTTAGCCACCATCTCTGTCCAGAGCTTCTTTGGCCTCTATTCTACTGACCTCTCTAGGTAAGCTGTGATCACAGAGGGTCAGCCTGTGTTTCTATATGACACCTAATATTATTGAAGTTGGACTCAACCTGGGGCTGTGTGGAAGTAAGTGGAGGAATGGGTAGCTATATGTTGGAAAAATGCATCACTTGTCCAGGGTAGAAAAAACAAAGCACAATGCTGAACAATACATCAGCCTGGACTGACTGTCTGAGTACTAATGACTGCTTAATTTGCATTTTCCTGCTTTTTAGTGCATGCACTGTTAGGAAATCTAAAGAAAATAACTCAAGGTTGGCAAGTTATTTTTGATGCAAAAGCATTAATCTCACATAAAAACCTTAACAAATGCATCGGAATAGACATTTACTGAGTTCAGTAGATCTCTGCAGGGACATACATTATCTTTTTGCTGCCATGAAGAAGAAGAAAAGCTAGTTCTAACCAGTTGGCTTGCCTTAAAAAAGCATGAAACAGCAGGAAGAATAACTCAGATCTGTTTCTGACTGCTTCCTTTCCTCATCTGTAATGGCTTATCAGGATGACATGCAAAGTTTGATCAGATCGATCTCCTTCAAATTAAGACTTTTCTCACTGCCCAGCAAAAAAACATACATCCAGAATCAAACGAGTTTTTTTCCAGCACCTCTCTTGTTACCATTGATTTTATTACTGAAAGCTGTCTGTAATTCCCAACGGGCCAACAAGTTTTGGAGAGCATAGAATCATTTGTATTCCCAAAAAATATTTCTGACCCTTCATTGCTCATGGTCACTACCAATAGTAATGTCTAAGTCTTTCAGGAGGAAGAGAGTAAATGCTTTTTGGCTGCTTTGCCACTGACATGCAATTAGTAAATGAGTCAGCATCTTCTTGTAAAACAGTAGTAGATTCAGTGTGCTGAGTCACAGTTTCATAGGTACTCTAAGGTTCTCTATCTGCCCAGCCAACACATTTTCTGTTTGCTTCAGCAGTGAGGCTATTACTAGTGAGACTTAAAAAAACTGGTTTTGTGGTCTCATGCTTTATTCTGAGACCAGCATGTAACAGTTTCAGTTCATTGCATCTACACATGAGAGTTCTAATTTATTTTTCCAATGGTTAGAATGGTTAAAATCTTCCTGAAGGAACCGTACAGCCCACCCAAGCTGCTAACTCCATGTTGTCACAGCATGGTTAAGTGGGCAGGGAAAGGTCATGTAAAAAAAGGAACAGGAGGTTTAGTTTGGATTTTTAAAAAACATTTTAAGAGTTTCTTTGAGCATGAAGCATCATTTCTGGAATTAAATATCTTGCTTTCAAACAGTCCACTCCTAAAAACCCCAGCACCCCCATATGCCACCTAGATTTTCCTGCACACATCTGTGTCACTCCTGCTGCCATTAGGCGACATAATGGCTCACTTTCCTCTGTTTTCACTTCAGGCATTAATCTCGAGCTCTTTTCTCTGCACAAGCATGAATTCTTCAGAAAGGCTTGTAGGAACACAACTCAACTGTGGTCCCTGCCTCATGTCAAGTTTAGCTGAAAACCACAATGGTTTGCACGCTTCCTAAGGTGGTGTAAGAGCACAGTCTCAGAATCCTTGTGTCCTTGAGGCTGAAAAGTCCAAAAGACCAACTATTAAATCGCTACAGATAGGGCAGGTACTGGAAAAAGGATAAAATTGCAGCACTGTGTTAATCCGACATTGGCTAAGCCTGCATTTTACAATTGTTTTGCATAGCTCTACAGAGGAATCAAGAGAAATAATTGCACAGACTTTCATCTTCTTTTTCCTACAAACTATCCTGTTCCAGATGGAAACGAATCCACTTTTTTTCCACTCCATAGTGGGACTTCATTATATCACAACTCCTCCTTTCCAAGCCAAACCCCCTTTGTGCTGAAACCACTGGCAGAAGAGTCTTTTCTGGGAGTAAGAGGTTCTTAAGTCTACACTGCCAAATATATCCAGAGTTCGGGCTGTGAAGTCATTCTCAACACCAGGGCTCATTTCCAGACTCATGAAATCAATCCTATGTAGTTTTCCCACCATCTTTGTGTGTGGAAAGAACAAACATTTATTTCCCTATAGAGGTAGAAACATGCAATCACCCCATCCTCTCTTCAGGTATAATAAAGCTCTTTCATTCTGTAATCCAAAGCTTTTGTATTAATCATTTTGTTTCCTGTTTTTAATTAGGGATTACTTTGGTAAAACCTTTCTTCATATCCTCGAAGAAAACTGGAATAAATGATTGCCAAATGTCCCAGTGCTGGGAAACAGCATTCTCAACCATCTAAACAGTCTGTGTACCATCGAACAGCAAGGTTACAATTGAGATAGTGTTTGTAGTACATTTTATGAGACCAACATTTTCAGTTTAACCACTAGAAACTAATAAATGGGCCTGATGTTATTTCAGCTATCAACAGGATATAAGCTGATATAAGGGGAACCTCTATATTTTGTAGATACCTTTTGTAGGAATAAATATATAATTGAAAGCCACACTTGACTTTCAGGGAATATTTATAGTAAACAATATATTATTTTCCTCCACTGCATTGATAAGGATCATCACTTCCCTAAAAGCCATTTGATATATAGGTCTTCTTGAATTTGATGATGCTCAGTACAATAACCTCTATTTTAGAGTATGTCTTCCCCCATGTGGCAATTTTGTAGAGTGAGAGAGCTAAAAATTGGAATTTTGTGTCCATGTGACAGCAGAGGGGCAATCTGACAGAATGGCGTCTGACTTAGAAGTTCATAGGGAGAAAATTGTGTCATTGAACTCCTCAGTGCAGAAAAAATGGCACCCACTGACATTCATTGACAGTTGCTGAACATCAATGAGACCAAACAGTGGATGTGAGCACACTGAGGCAGGGGGTGGTGTGTTTCAGCAGAGGCCATGGCAACAATGGGTTATCTCTGCTGGTACAGATTGTTGCAAATATAGCATGCAGGATACTGCTCATTGCTGGCAAAAAAGCATAGCTAAAGGTGGTGACTGCACTGAAAAATAGGCTGAGAAGTCACTGTATCAAATAGTGTTAATGTGCTCCTTGTTTCAGTTGTAGCTTCCATGGAAATAAATACGAGACGCTACTTTTGGAGCAACCTACATCTGCTCTGTAGAAGTAGATCAGTATCAGAAACAGAGTTTCCATCTCCGATTGCATCCTGCTATCATATAAGCAGAGCAATGAGAAAATGGATGAAATGTGAGGCTAACCAAGGAAAAAAGCTTGATCACAAAATTTGAATCTGCTAGATTCAGATCAAGTGCTCTCAATGCCAAGATGTGAATTTGTTTCTTTGTTCATTTCTATTTACGCTTATCATAAACATTTATCTACAAGATGAAAAAAAGTCAATTTTGACTGCGTATTCCCCAGAGTAAAATGCAGTTTTATTGGTTTGTGGAGATGGAAAAACCTCAAATTTTTACTTCCAGAACAGCCTGCCACTATTTTAAATATTTTAAAGTTTTGAAAGTTTAACACAAGTGTTTCAGTGTACCACATCTCTTCCAGGAATATCTGAAGTGCAAATGGCACCCTAAAAATCTAAATGACTATCTGTATTTGCTTTTGAAGGCAAGGATTTCCCTGAAAAAAAAAAAAGAGGGGGGGTGGGGGAGGGGCGGGGGCAAAGTGCTTTCCTCTACTCACACTTCTTGAGAAGTAATCTGTGCTACATCTTTCTTGGTTTAGGAAATGCATCTGAAAATTACTGTGGGAATGATTTTTCTAGAAATATATCAGGCTGTCAGAAAGAAGGAAGTAGTGAGAATTTCAGTAGATAGCAGGATTTGTAAGATTTCTACTATTAAAATTTAGATAGCGTTCAGAATGTCCCAGAAGCCCTTTAACTGTTCCTTCATCATTAATTATCTTCTATTCAAAATACAGAGAGACAAAACACTACACTGTTTACTATCAACTCCAAGCTTATATCTGGTTATCTTAAAAAGAGAGGCAGTTTGAGGAAATCAGTGTTTAGAAATTATTCCTAGGTCTAGGAAAAATTCAATCAATCAAGGAAGGACTGGGGCTTCAATCACACACAGCACATCAAGATTGCAATGCATAGCACCCATTCAGCTTGCACTGGGCTCAACTGATTTTCCTAGCTGGAAGGAATCTTCTTTACACAGCACTTCACCACCATGGCCCTGCTTTCCCAGGGCAGTCAGCACAGCAGAGCTATTTTACTGGATCCACTCCAGCTTAGGGCTTCTCTGATATAAAGATCTCAGTCTTTCCTTGGCGCTCTTGTGCAGAAGAGTGCAAACCAGCTTGATGAAGAACGTAAGAGTAGATATACGGGAAGGCAAGGTGCTTTTCAAAGCAGCTTCATGGGAAGCCCTGTCAGTTTAGGTCAGCAGTGAAGCTGAGTGGCCATGGATATTTGTGCTTTGCATAAATGTGTAATTTTGTCATAGTCAAATTAAGAGAAATGAGTATAGCTAAATATATATCTTTTCTTCTCTCATATTGCTTTGATTCACTTTGCTCTGGAATGAACACAGATGCTCTTATGTCAGTAATCTTGAAACTAGAGATATTAATTACTGGATACAAATGACTGATCTTTAAAGCTGCATGCTACTCCTCATTGTGTACCCAACTGGAATGAGTCACCATCTAGGACATTTATCCAACATCTGTAGTCTAGTTTCAGTTCATAAAACCTCAGGAAATAATCAGTTTCTCTGAAAAAAATATTCAATACCAGGAAGTACTTCTGTCACCAGATGGAGAATCAAGACACATAGGTGAAAGGACAAAGTTACAGAACAAAGGCTCACATTGCAATCTAGTAGAGTTTACTGCTCTAAGTTGTCCACCCCAAATGTCTACACAGTACATGCAGAAAAATCAGGTGTTCTTGCACAGGACTCCATACAAAGCAGCATCTGCCAAGGACTTGGAAAAATTACCAAGGAGGAGAGTGCAGATACAAGCTCAGACTAGGAGACCATAATGCAATTTTGTTACAAGGAGAAAACATTCTTCTTGCCAGTTTCCGTCTGGAATTCCAGAATGCTTTGACTAGTTCTGAATCAGGGACTTAAGCAAAGCTTGTCTACAGAAGGTAAGCAACCTTCATGTTAACTAAATATTTACAGGACTCTGCCAGAGCATCTAAGTTTTCTTCAACTTTGAGGACTCGAATCCAATTCTCTGGCTAAAGTCCCTTAATGATAATAATCAGTTCCTTCTCAGTCCATTTGCATATAAACCTGTCTTAATCACACGCTCCATTTTTAGTGGGCTCAGTGACTCCATGTGACTCAATGACTACTCAGTATACATTTATTGACTAGATTTTTTCTTGTCAGGCTCTAAGACATCTATTTGAGTTCATACAAGAAACCTTTCTGTGTTCTTTAAGATATCTGCAAACTGAAGACTATGACAATTCACTTTAACATCTTCATTTGCAGGACATTTCTTTGAAAATAGAAGTCATCAAGATCATGGGTACATCAAATTTCCTACAGAAGAGGAAGAAAGTGAATATGAATGTGAGTGAATACTCATACTGAAGGGAAGTAGCAAGATACTAGAGAGCAAGGAGAATTGTAGTGTATTTTAATCTTTTCCCTTATTTAGCTATTTAGACATATTAACTTTAAAAAATAACTGAGTTTTCCTTGGAAGAACTGTCTCAAGCAGTTCTCTATCTGTTACTTACTATCTAGCTATCAACCATTTATCTGATTCCTTTTTCACTTCCCACTGTCAAACAACTGCACTTATTTGCATGGCTTGTATCAGAACAACTATTCCAGAGATTTCACTACCTGAATTCTTTGCCTTTAGTGAGAAATTAGTTGAATTGTCTTCCTTATCAATTGATATCATAGCATGACAATATACCTTTGGCGCTGATTTCAGTGAAGTTCATGGTTACGGTACCTGATCTGCCTGCCAGCGAATGGGTCTGTTCCAAGCTCAATGAAAACATCACCAGCCTTTCTGCTGGTTGACAACACTGCAATTAAGTCAAGTCCTGACTCAAATAAATGAGAATATTTAATTGGACAAATGAATGCTAAATAAGGACAGACCTCTCTTGAGGAATTGTGTTTTTCATCATGATTATAAAGTCATCTCTTTGTATGAGGAAGAGATAAGACTTTAGGCCACAACAATGAGCTCTATATTACATCAAAGTATTAGTCATATAGCTTATTTGAGCAGTTCTTTTTCCAGCTCCTACGTATGGTGCATGCCTGGCTATTCAGTCATAAATAGTCTTTGCTTTGACTGGTGGAGTTCAAAATGCAAGGCATACAGTTTACTGCTACAGACGTTACAGAATGATGGCTTCTGTGACAGAAGCACAGTCTTTTCCCCTTGTAGTTCCCAGATATATGATATTCATTTGCTTCCTGAGGCTAATACACCATGTGGAAAACAAAACAAACCCCCAGACCTCTTTCTGCTTCTAGTTGCAGGAAATTTTAGGCAGCTTAGTGAGTTTTTTTTTTTTTTTTTTTTAAATTATTATTTTATGAAGTTCTCAGTAGTTTTCTCTAGATAATTTGTACGTGACTTTCAGTCAGCTGGCCTTTTTCCAGTTCTGCACTCGTTGATTACCAGTGGATTCAACAGTAGTAAAGTTTCTATGTATCTTTTTTTTCTTTTTTTTCTTTTCTTGCAAATCTAAGACCATCTACTGGTAAAACCATGCAAGTTTTGTTTGTGACCTTAGTAGAATCAAAATTTCCCCTAATACCCCCTACACCCATCTTTTCCTTCCTGTTCATACACTCAGACACGAGCTCCGGTCCTTTGAGGAAGAGACCTTTGTGCTCTGATCCTTAATTCATATGTATGTCTACATCCCTTTCCTTCATTGTTCCACTACTGTCACCAGCACTTTTATCCTTTTCTCCACGTCTTCCTCCAGTCATATTTTCCAACCGCATCTCCTTCTCTCTAAAGTTGTCAAGGTCCCCAGTTTTGGTTACAGTCTCTCCCACAGTGTTAGCATACTCATTTCCTGTCCTACCCCAAACCTTGATCTTCCCTTACTGCTTCTTCCTGGAGTAAGGAATTTGTAGACAATTAATTACAAATCAGGGAGGAAGGCCACGTCAAATGTTTGCCATAGCCAAATTCCCTCTCTTTCTCTTTTTTTTTTTTTTTTTTTTCCTGGAGCAACTGTGTGGTATGCAAGGGCTTGTCAGCCTGGCTGTGCTGATAATGTCATGGGAGAAAGCTGCAATGGTTCCCAGTGAGTAATATTATTGCAATTATCAGAAACAGCTAATGTGGTGTAACTTAGCACATTCAACATTGTTTGTACGATTAGATCCTGCGACTGCGATTGCTTTGAAAAAGGACCACATTTTCCTGTACTTTCCCTCACCATCACTGCTGAAATACCAACAGCAGAAGATGTCAAAACTGAGCTTCTGAGAGGAATTAAAAAAAAAAATGCCCACCCCATCCTCTGTTATACTGGACAGCTTCAGTTATAATGAAATATAATTATTAAATCAAAAGCTACAAATTGATTTACTCAGTGACAGGAAAACAGAATCAATATACCTATTTAACTTTGAGAAAGCCTTAAGGATAGATCTGTTACAGCGTCTTTTTTCTTTTTTCAAAACTAATTTGATATTAACTTTTGAAAAATCTTTTTTCAGGCCCAGTATAGAACACATACCTTCCAACAGCATGAAGATCTGTACTGTCTGCAGTGTTTAACAGGCAGATGCAAGCCTTTACTCTGTTTGCGCCAGAGCTGGACCCGCAGTGCCTCATGTGCTGCCTCCAGAGTGCATCCTGCTCTATGCAGCTGGGGATGAAACTGTACAGAGCTCCCTGGCCCCTCAGAGCTGCACCAAACCAGCTGGGTGCTGGCCTGACCAGGGCCGCCTCTCCCTGGGCTGTGCCCTCGACCTAATTCAGTGACAAGGTGACACGAGGGAATGAGGTGTCCCCTTGAGGCGACTCTCAAATTTTATCTTCTTTCCAAAGTCTCAAAGGCAACATATGACTGAAGTAAATAAAAATTACATCTGCTTTCTATGATTCATAGGTCAAAAAAGGGAGAAAGCCACAAAAAAGTGAACTTTCCTTCCCTCTTTCCATTGTCCAAAACTGAGGCAAGTAGGAGTCTCCAGATGAGGCTGCTCAGGGCCATTAAAAGTGCTCTCAGGGTCCAGACACCATCTTACAGAGACTCTCCCAAAGAGTGTCCCTGAACTCATTCTGTACCCAAAATGGAGCTTTCCCTTGGCTGCTGATGGTGTGTAGAGACAAGCTCTCCCCCACGCAGCTCTATCAAGACGGCATCCTGGAGTACGTTCTCTCAGTTAAAGTATGTCCAACCTTCGCTGGGGAAAGATGAACATGGCATCACTTTCTTCAGAGGTATGACAACAGCTTTTGCTCACAACTTGTTAAACCCAACAGAAGTCTTGGGCTAATATTTTTTATTTAATGTTTCCCCCATTTTGGATGTGCTCTGCCTGCACTGTAGTAAAACAGTTGCTGTTTACTTGCTTCATGTGTGATACCCTGACGTCTTCTGAATTCCAATTGCACAAATGCCTTGGGTGACAAAACAAGAAATATTTTTTCCTGTCCTAGTTCTGTCCAGGACCCATGGCCCATTCAGCAGATAAGGTTTTTCCTGCTCTTACTGAAATAAGGGACTTTGAAATGCTCACCCTTTCAGCAAAAAGAAAATAAAATGGAGAAGAGAGGAGAGGAGAGGAGAGGAGAGGAGAGGAGAGGAGAGGAGAGGAGAGGAGAGGAGAGGAGAGGAGAGGAGAGGAGAGGAGAGGAGAGGAGAGGAGAGGAGAGGAGAGGAGAGGAGAGGAGAGGAGAGGAGAGGAGAGGAGAGGAGAGGAGAGGAGGCCCATGATCTTCCAGATGAAGTTAGGGTTTTTGTTTGCTGCTAAAAGGGTATTGCATACTGAGCTAAATATTCACATTAATAAACCCAGTCTATTACATCAGTGGCACCCCCCTACGTGTCTGCCAATGTTGCATAAGAATTTCCATCCTAACCCACTTTTCTCTGTCAGTCACCCACCTAAACCACTCTTAAACTCTCACCATTCAGGTTAAAAATTTCCATACCTGGCCTATATCTGAAGCTACAACTTTTTGGAAATGTGTGGTAAAACTGTCTTCTGAGTATAAGGGGAAAAGAAAACAAACTTCTATGTGTCAAAAAAAAAAAAAAAAAGAAAAAAAGAGAAAAAAAAACTCACAATTTTTTTTTCACAGCTTTTGGGATGGCGTAGATGAAAAAATCATCATAAAAAGAGGTCTCTTAAAAGAACAGAATATTTCCTATGTTTTGATGCTACTGATTTAGATTCAACAGTAACATACTTCTGAGCAGGCCTTGGAAAACAACTGAAATGGGTGTGTATTTTATATCCTTTGTTCTATATAGTGTACAAAATATACTTTTTATACTACATATATACATCTATATAAATGCACAGTTAAAATATATGTGATTATGTATGAATGTGCACCTAAAGACACTTCACACATAAGTTTGAAAAGTGTCTACAGTGAATCGTATGAATCATAGGATCAAGAGGAGGTGGTGCTTGGCAAAGGCAGAGCTGGGATGTCATAGACTAGGCAAATTCCTGTCCAGACAGTCTAAGGTGAAGCATGATTCAGGAGTTACAATCATGACTACTGATTGAGAGCTCGCTTAATTTCATAGTTTTTCTCCTACTTATTTTAAAGTTTTAAAACTGGGATTTTTTTTCAAGTCTGCAAACACTTGTAAGATGGAACGCCAGGTGTGCTTGCACAGATGATAAATATATCATCCCTTTCACTAAACTCCTCAGCTGTTAAGGCTCCCTTCTGAACTATGGACAAGCCATTATCAGTGTTTGGGTGGATAACTAAGAGGCAGGATCTCTTCTCAAAGCAGGAGATTTTTATGCAAGCTGTTGGATATTTGGTAAGCTTCAGAAAGAGAAATGCTTTTAAACTATTGCATTTCTGTTTTTTTTCTTTTTTTCTTTTTCTTTTTTTTTTTTTTCTCCTAAGAAATTCTGTGGAAGAATTTTGCTGATAAAATCACAGAAACATAGAGAGGTTTGTGCTGGGAGGGATTACGGGGTTCCAACCACTTTGCAATGGGCAGGGACATGTTCCACTAGACCAGTTTGCTCAAAGCCCCATCCAACCTGGGCTTGAGCCCTTCCAAAGGATGAGGCATCCACAACTTCTCTGAGCAACCTGTTCCAGTGCCTCATCACCGTGATCATGAAGAATTTCTTCCTTGTACCTAATCTGGATGTATTCTCTTTTTATTTACAACTGCTGCCCCTTGTCCTATCACTAATGGCTCTTGTAAAAAAGTCTTTGTCATTTTAGGTACTGAAAGGCAGCAATGAGGTCTTTGTTGAGCCTTCTCCAAACTGAAAAACCCCAACTCGTTCAGTCTTTCTTCATAGGAGATGTGCACCATTCCTCAGATCATTTTTGTAGCCCTTACGTGGACTTTCTCTAGTGGGTCAATATCTTCTACTGGGGGACTCAAAACTGAGGAGAAAATACCTTCCAGTGTAAATGGACCTGCTTTGACAAGAAATAACCTAAATAGAGTATCACAGCTGCCAGTGCCTGTTACAGCCACTGACCTTCTTTTCTCCTCCATCTCCATTAGCCATTCTCCTAAGGTAAGTCATGGCCTGTGCGAGATGGTGACTCAAGTGATGTGCAGACGGCATAAGAACACAGCTTCACATCCTCTGAGCTTCCGCTGTTATTTACAGATTCTTTTCTGTATTTTGAGGCATTCTTATAAGTGCAGTTCTTTTAAAAAACGACTTCTTCGGAGTGAGTGCTGATGTCATTGCTGACATTATACTCTTTCCATTTAACATTTGTGTATCTATCAGTGTAACTAAAAATGGCATGACCCTTTATTTTAGAAATAATACTGAGTCATATAATTCTCTTATCCTATTTACAGTTTCTTACCTTCTCTTTTGCAGATCTGAAAAGTGCATGTTCTGCAAAGATCTTTTGAGAAAATACAGACGCTATTTCAGAGTTGATTATCTGAGGCATCAATGACCTTAGTGAAAAAAATTCTTTGTTTCTTGAATGCCTTTTATTTTAATAATAAAGAATAAGAGAAAACTCTGCCCAATGAGAAGCCCTCTGTGGAGCATCTAGAAACACTTGTCAAACTGCTGGTGATGAGATATCCATTGCCTTTGTTGAGTTTGGGAGTAGGGCAAAGACCCTTGTCCAGACTGCATTTCTGGGGTGTCAGTCAAGGCCCTGGCCAGTATCATTTCTGAAGTTTGGTTTTCAAAAGACTCATCATTTTGGGCCTTCCTTGTTGCATCCTGTGCAAGAAGGAAAATTTTCATATGGAAAATAAATCTGTTTACAGAGGTTAATTGAGTTAATATGATGCTAAATCCTATAGATTTCTCTGGAAGTTATCAAGCGCTCAAAATTAAGCATAAGTTAATCATCTTGCTTAATTGGGATCTCAGCAACTCCTTCACGGTTCTAACGTTTTTGAAATGTTCTCAGTAATTTGTGTTTGTGAATAGAACTAAAGAATCTTTCCTGACCAATGGAGTGGAAGTGGAATAGGCCGATAACAAAGGATCTATTAAAACATCATTGGAAAAAGCTCTATAGTTCAAGTATTGGCTCAGTTAATCTCTATAGATTTTTTAATGCTGCTGCTGGGAGGATGGTGTTGTAGAGGGGGAGAGAAAGAACGCAACTCTCTTTTTTTAATACTTCATGGGTCCTTAACCCTTATTTAAAGACGACTTTGGATTTTAGACCAAAAAACTTTTCTTGTAATCATATCAAACAGTTAAAAAAAAAAAAAAGCTAGTTAATGATGTTCAACATAAGTAATCATGTTAAATAGTGAAATTTAATTTCTTAAAAACTTAAATCCTCATATCTTTTGGAATGCATTGTACTGTAGGATGTCTGAGTAAATTAAATTCTCCCCTGCACACTAAAGCATCAATTTCCTTATGGTAATTATCTGCTAGATTGGATCTGTCAGTAGCAGGGAAGCATGCCTGACATTATACCCTCTTTACAAAAAATGATTACAAAAAATTAAGACGAATGAGTAAAATTAAGGTTGCGGCTGGTAAGCCTATATAAAGCTCTCATAGATCACTTTACATAAGCTACCATTGTACTGGATACTAAGCTTTTAATGACTAGTTGCATAATGAGGTGAAGGCCATTAAAGAACAGCAGAGGTAACTGATCACAGAGATAAGAGCTAAAAATGATTTTCAGCCAACTAGAAGCAATTTATTATACACAAAAACACAGCTCTAACTGAAATGTCTGTACAGATGAAGAACTTTTGAAAGTTGACAGGATTTCCTTCCTGGGAAAGTTTTACAAATATGACAGGAGACCGTCTCTGTCATATTAGTCTTTCTCTCCCAGTTGTTCAGTACTCAAGGCTTGGGGTGGTTTTCTTTTCTTTCTTTCTTTCTTCTTTTTTTTTTTTAAAAAAAAACAAGTCAGGACTGTAGCACTGCATTTCATTAGCTGACTTGAAAGATGGATTAGAGTGAGGCATAGCTGATAGAAAGGGAATTCATGGCACATTGCCAGTGAGCAGTGCGTGGAAGCAGGTTAGTTGTTGCAAGTCAATGGATATCCTGTCCTGGGCTGAAAAATAGCATCCATGCAACAGAACTGCCTCTTGGGAAAGAGGTTTAGGATTGCAAAGTAACTTATTGCTCCCAGGGCAGTTAAAAAATGAGTATATAAGTAACTTCTCTTATAATGAGTGTTCTGAGCCAAATGAAAATAAATAAATAAATAAATAAAGAGTATAACTGCTCTAAAATGGGGGATCAAATTTTGAGGTATTCCCATCTCATAGGCAAAACCATATCCCTAATTTAGAAAAAGGGAATGTGGACCAAAGAATCTAAAGAAAGGCAGGAACTGCAGGGGCAGGCGAAAGCAGGTGTGCAGGCACTTTAACCAAACCAGTAGGACATACACCCCTATGCATTCATGGATAGATTCACACAAAGGCACACGTGTGTGTGTGTGTGTACAGATACCGACACGTGCATGTCTGTATAAAATAAACTTATTGCTTATGGATGAATATAGCCTTTAAGACAAAACAATTCAACAATTTCTAATTAAAAACAGCTTGGGGAAGCAACTCAACTTTCCCCTCTATCCCTCTTTCCCGCCTCTAATTTTTGTGATAGGAATGTTCTTTAATGGCCTTGTCTAAAAGGATTCAGCAGGACATGGGGATAAAAGAGGTCACTATGGATAAATTGGAGAGGATCCAGGGGAGAAATCTTAACTCCTAGGTGACAGGCTGATTTTGGGCAGCTGTTTCTTTACTGTTATTACTGGTTTCTAGAATTTGTTCTGGCTTACGCATGCACTGTGCCAGCTAATTCTGTGCAAGCTCAGAAGCAAATTTCTCTGTGTTTACGTAACCAAATTAAACACTCTCAGGGAATATTCCTAGCTGTGCAACTGCTCCAGCAGTATTATTATTAATAGTTAGCGTGGTCCCTGGCATAGGTCCGGTTCATGCTCTACAGCATCTCTCTCCACCCATCCAAAAACATCTCAGATCAGACATAAATTTGGAAACTGGAAGGAGTAGCTGATTCTTCTTACATGTGGCCTCCTTGTTTTGGAGTCTCTTAGAGTGAACAGTATGGATTTTGGGTGTTCCTTGACCCTTGTCCCTGACACATTTTAATTCACCGGTGTGGAGGCAGCCTCAGTGCCTAAGGAGGTAGCAGGCCAAAGAGTCAGCTTCAGGATGCATGGGCAGCTGTGCAGATTGATCTGTGTTGTGGGGGAGAACTAGTTTCAGTTTTTGATTTGAATAATTACATCCCATCTGACTTCTGCTTTAGGTATATATCCCCTTCTGTGAGCCTAGTCTCTGGTCATTAGGAAGCTGTAACCTAAGCCATATAGCAACTGAAGTCAGTGGATAATTTTGCATTTCTTTGGCTCATTTTATTTTTGCTTGGCTTCTGTCCAGTTTATGGACAAAGTAAATAGCCCACTTCAAATTTAGGCATCTTTATCAAGGCTTTAATTAAGACTTTTTAATCATTTATATTAGTGATGTGGTTTGCATTCTAAAAAATCTTCAGTCATTCCAGTCATTTCTCCTTTATTCTCTAATTATTTTAAGTATAAATTCATCAGATTTACAGTCTGCTGACTGTATCATTATATGAGAAGTGTATGTACTAGCATATTTATTGTATCAAGCTGATGGTGGATAATACAATTAGATCCTTTTTTCACTGATATCTGATCTGCTAATTAACTGGAAAATATTTTGATTGGGGTGACTGCTTACCCAAATTATTTAATTGTCCCGCACAAGGCTGTCAGAAAAAAAAATAAATAAAATGGAAATAAGCCTAGAAAGATCTGTGAAATTTCACACTAACAGCTCTTCAGGTTAGGGCTATAACTAGATCATTGGAGAAATTGTGAGAGACGTGGAGCCTGCAAGACAAGAAATTAGTACCATTTTAATTTCAATAGGGAATAATACTAACATCACTTAGGTCTTGTTTATCCCTTTTCCTCCTTGATTTTTTAAATTTTTTTTTTAAACAAAGTGCTAATCATTATACTAAAACTACATGCATGTAATGGGGAGGTACACGTAAAGAGAGCTGAGAGCATGATGCATGTAAATTGGAAAGCCCTAATTCTCAGGTCTGTGTCTGGTTACCAAGACCAAACTGCTTTCCTATCTTGGGTAGCTTTTTACCTTGAATTGATTGGTGTTCACTGCTGAACTGAGCATGATAGAAAGCTGCAAACAATTTTATCAGTCGAGAGTTTGACTTACATTTTGTGCAGAGTATGCATGTAAGCCATACTCAAAAGCTCTTGTTGAAGAACCCAACTGTGCAAAACTGCAGCATTTACATATAGTTATTTTTCAATGGTCATTGACATAAAAGATTCATACCAGAAGGTTCAGCAAAGTATACACTGTTTTATAACTGAGTGACAGCAAAGTGCTGAGTATTGGCTTTGTCTATAAGTAATCCATTCCATAGGGATAATTTCTTGAATCAAAGGCCTGCACAAAGATGAGAGAAGCACAAATGTAATTTTATTCATGTGAATGGTTCCACTGAATTCCTTCTTACTGTGTGTGTGTTATCTCCTTATTAGAAAGTCCTGGAAATTTCATTTTGTAGTCCAACTGTGAAAATGCTGAAGGAATTCTTGGCAAAACCCAAACTTAATGACTTTACATATCATTTACACATACAGAATTGTTTCATGGAGAATGGCAACAGGGAGGCATACAAAGCCTTTTATTTAAAGATGGAACCTGATTAATATCTTTTTAATGGTGGCAGAGAGAGGACACTTTTTGAAGTTTGCAGTTTAAGGTATGTTAAAAGGAATGCCACTGGCAGCGCTCTGATGTTATCCAGTTGTTGAGTCAATGATGCTCCCAAGGCAAATGAAACCACTGGTCAGTGGAACTGCCTTTGACGTCAAGGATCTGCATGTATACATGTAATAAATATACTACGTATGATTATTACTGGAATTAGTATGCTTATTACATCATATCCTCATTTCTAGGCTAAGTAATGAGCACACAATAGCAACAATGCTTTTGTCAGGTCCCATAGACAACTACATTTAGGCCTGAGTGATGTTCCTCTGAGAAACCTCCAATGAAAATAATGAAAATCAAACGTAATGAATGAGGGATGATTTGGGCGGTTGTTTTCCTTCTCAGCCTTTGCTGAAACACATTTCCTCAGGCTGATCTCAGAGAAGACATGAGGTGCAGTCTTTACTTCTTACTGTCAGTATACGGGCAGAAGCAGTCACAGTATGCACAAGACAAGGAGCGTCCTCAGTCTGTACTACAAAACCAGCAGCTATGTTTTCTAAGTGCACATGGATGAGTCCTGCTTCACAGAATAGGATGTGTCAGTATTTTGGAAGCAAATATATCTGGGACGTGCACTCCAAATATACTTCACACCATTGTTTGATCTTCTTTCACTTTAGGGAAAACTCAGTCCTAATGCATTAGACAAGGTGCCTTGGCCTGGCAATGACTGAGGGAGAGAAAAGATGGCAGAGGCTGAGAGATGCTCAGACTTCAGACAAGTGGCTTTTAGCCACAAGTGGAAGGGAATACTCCGCTTAAATGTTGTATCCTCTGCTCCAAGTACATCATACTCTATCTTAAACAATTCCTTAAAGCAGCACAAATTTTTATTTATAAATATTTACATATTTATGATGTTATTCTGTTTTTAATTGCATTTTATTAAATGAAAAATGCTTACATCTACAATGAAACAAAACAAACTTTGCAGTTATTACAGGCTTTTTCTTTCTGTCTCCTCTACAAGTACCTATTTTCTCCAGTCATTTTCAAGATTTCAGGCTAGGATCACCACAGCCTTTTACATCATAGTATTTTCCTACCATGAAGTTGTTTGTGTGTATTGTTTACCCAACAGACATTTCTCTTTCAGTTGGTATATTCATTACTAAATAATTCTGTGAGAAGATACAGGCCACTGATTTTTTCCAATTTGCATCACCATACTCTAAGCTATGCTGAAAGCTAAGCTTTTTGGTCCTTTTGCTTTGGAAGTACATTAATATTTCTATGACCTTTACTAGATGGCAGATGAGAAGCATTAGGAATAAAATAGCAAACAAACCAAAGGAAAACAATCTTTTAAAAATGCGTACTTCTGCTCCTCAACTGGAAAGGAGCAAAAGGGGAAAGAATCTAACCTAAAGAGAATATAAACTTTAGTTAGAGTTAGGATAATTGTTTTATGTAGCCTATTTTTTCACATTAAAATGCTTTTTTTTATTACTCCACTTACTATAATGCAAAAATATATTTGACTGCTTTTAATAGCTATGCTTGTACAAAACATACAGACATATTAGAAATAAATAAGCAATAGAACGGTTTGACAAGTTTATTTACTGTGCATATGGAAGACATACTATAAAAAGCACAGTCACTATGCTAACTACTACTTTACACAAGATTATCTCAAATCAATTCCCTTCCAAACCTCCCAAACCTTGATACGAAGAGAAATTCTGTGAAACAAGCTGCAGATGTAGAGTATTTTTGTGTGGTGTAAGTGATCTGCTTTAGAAGACTACACCAGTGCAAGTCTTTAGAAGACTGTAGAAGGCAAGCCAAATAAATTCTACCCAGGAAACCATTTCTCTCGCAGCAGCATTGTTTTTCAGTGGTTTTACTACAGAGCGGAAGTCACCTCTGTTCCTGTTCATCTACATGTCAATGCAATAACTCAAAGGAACAGATCCAAAAAAGATTTCCAGTGACTTGAAATTTGTCTGCTTTATTGAGACCATGTATAGATTGACAGCATCTGTGATTCAGTAGTGTTTGACTGATACAAGACAGAAGTTACCCCAGGAACTAAAGTGTTTCTTCTTTTGTTTCCAGTTGAAGAAAAAAGTGAGATTCTTTTATAGCAGTTTTCTTTCATTTACTTTATACCATGCGCCAAGACACCAGGTGAGAAATAAGTCAGGAAGCTTAAAAATAATAATAGCTAGTACATCCTACCATATATCACATGACCTTAGAAGGGTCCAGATTAAATCAAGTGGTGCTCTTTACAGGATTGACATGATGTCAAGAGCCCCCATCTGTCTTCACTAATAGGAATGATGCCACTGTAGCCAACAGTGTAGCCAAAGCAGGAGTAGGCCTTATACTGAATGTGTCACATAGCTCTTTTCTAACTACTACCCTTGTAAGATTTTGTTTCAATACTTAAAATTTTTCCCTCCTTTGGATTTCAAGGAATACTGTCTCATAATTTTAGCATCAAAAATACAGATTTGTTAAAATCATAAGAACTTCTTAATGGGAAAAACTATTTGAAAACATGCATACTATGGATTTAATTGATTTAATTTAAGTGGAATGAGGAGCTTTATATCTTGGATGCAAGCATTTCCCTTCCATTTGCTGTTTAAGCACAAGAGCTTACTGCTCTTTGTTCAAGCCTCACAGAAACTGAAAGTAATGAGGAACTGGCTTCTTGACTTTTGAAAATGCCTTTTCTCCCCTCTGTTTATTTTTAAAAGAAATTTCCTCTAGCAGTACGGAGAAATGTAAATCTTTTTTTTCTCTTCATTCATTAGATGTAGAGATTCTGACTCTTACGCAATCTGTAAGGTCAGAGAAAACTACACTGAGTTATCTTGATGATAACCTGTCCCTTTTAAATGCAGTTCCTATCTCCTTAGATTATTGTGCCTTAATTATTCCATATGTAAAATGTTTTTATACAAAGCATCCAATCTGAACTTACTCAAGCGATGGCATCTCTTTGCAGTCAACGTTCTCAGCCCACTGCTGGCTTAAAATGTAATCAGTTTTCATCTGCTCGTTTGAATGAAATTTAAGCTTCTGTTCAAGATACAGCCTGTGATGCTGCATTGCACTGCACAAAGACAGTTCCTAGATTCTTAGCCAGAGCCAGATCACTCCCCCTGCACTGCTGAGTTGGGAGCCTGAAATATTTGAGTCCTTCTCAAACACATAACAGTGTAATCTTTGTATCCAGTAAAAAAAAATTGCAAATATTTTTTTATGTAGTACCAGGTAATTTCAATATGCCAAATTTGCAAAAGAGACTATGTTTTTATCTAAAATGCTCACCAGCTTACATAAATGTGCAACTCCAAAATGCACAGGCTTGAAAGGCAAAGGCAGATTGCATCCTTCCTGTACACACACCTTAATTCTGCATGCATATATAAAATTCTAATATAATGCATATAGAGAAATTGGTTGGATGAGAGCCTCTCTTTAAAATAATCTGGTATCTGTGACTTTTGTACAATGAAAATACAGGCAACCAGAAGTGACAGTTTCTATGTTGGGTCAGACACTTTAAGAACTGGAGTCTTTCTGCTCTACTTTGGGATAAGCAATCTGCTGCTGCCTTACCAGGAAAAATTGTTTACTTTAGGGTCAGTGCTTTCCTTGCTTAGCTGTCAGCTTCCTTTCCCTTGGAGTTTGTATATCCTTTATGATTGAGATTTGCACAGCAATATTAGATATTTAGATGCTTGGTTGTTGTTGCCAAGGATCTAATCTTTTTGTTGATGGATGTTCTTTTCTGAAGATTTGCTTTTTTTCTGGCTCTGTGGTTTATATTCCCCCCTTACCTTTCAGTATTCCCAGTGAAGTCTTCATTCTTCTCTTGAAAAGGCTTTTGGCCATAGATACATGTTATAGTCATTCGCTGAAAGTCCTTAACTGGGCTGTTTCTTACAAATGTATTACACACATGTCCATCATAAGCCCACAAGCAGGTAAATGAATAGCAATATAGATGATTTGGGTAATACAGCTCAACAAAGACCTCAGGAGAGAGGCTGTCCAAATTACAATAAACTGTTCAGAATATTCTGACCCATGGAGCACAGTAGAACTTCCTGACCAACAACGTGGCATTTGGTCTTCTCTTTCTCAGGAATGCAACTCCCTCATCCTGCCTACACCAACACCAGAAAATAAAACAGTACCACAACAGAGGCTTGAACACTGTTACTCCACCCTCCTTATTTAATTACTTTCAATTTTAGCATAAGAATTTAAGCACAGATGTGAGATGCACAGAATTAATTAGCCTCCAGACCAGAAAACATAACCTGGCTCCTTTTAGTTACTACTATATACAGAGTTAGCACATAAAAAGGTTAAAATGCCACTCTGTAATATTTAACCATCTTTGCCAGATACAGTCTGGTGAGAGGGACTGCTGCTCTGTTATGATTTACTAGTTAATAATACATTTACATAGGTGTGATTACATGTGTTTCTATGCATATATATATCCATATATATATGCCAATTGATAGAACTTTTATACCATCATATTCTACCTTAGTTCGGAAGGCAATCTAGTATAGAGAGAAGTTTCAAGCCTTTGAATTATAACTCCTCTTGTTTTTAATACAGTTTTAACTGTCAGTGGTAGGAGGTCACATATCTGACAACGATGTAATAAGACTACCACAAACACCCATTTGTATGTTATTTTTGTTCTTTATTTAAAATATCCACACATCTCCATCTTCCTTGCTATCAGACACTAAGGCTTGGTTAGGCAGGTAAAAATGATTGACCCTTTTTAAACTGTAATAGTTTCTCTGAATCTTGTTGAAAGGATTCTGAGGACTAACTGGAGTTACCATCTGAGAAAAAGGTCCCTGGTGGTTATACTGAGATGATCTTCCATGTTTTGCTATATATCTGCAAGTACAAAAAGAGAAATAAAAGGCTTTAAAACAAGTTCTCATGTTGCTAAACTTTCCCTCTTCTTCCCTCTCACTGCTAAAGACATGTCCATTTGTGTCAGAAAGTATTAACAACCTGCAATATCCTATATTCTTGGAATCAGTCTCCTTAAGAACAGTGGTGAGAAATCTTCCCAAGAGTTTTAAAACTTTTTGTGATGCACTGAAAGGCAGGTCCCTACAGGAACTGTAAGAAGGATATTACAAAAATCCTTTTGCCTCTTTTCAGCCTTTCTTGAGTGCAGAGTCCTTCACAACTAGTATATGCACCATGTGGCAAAAGACTATGAGTACACCAAACGCATTCAGGCACATAAGGCCCTACAGCTTCTGCAGGGTTAGCCCTGGTGACGTTGGAGGTTTGGTTTTCAAACCTCGAAAAAACACTCTGTTAGCACCATGCCAATCCTGCTCTAAACGCCTAGTCGCTGTGATACAGCATACTGAGGTGGGGTTTAGAAAATATGCTGGGGACTGTATGCAAGCAAACAATTAACTCTGATCTTCTGATACACTTCAAAATCTTTACAGGAAGATGCACTAACAATAATCCTATACCTGCAGTCTTACATAGTGTAACACCTCAGCTGAAAGGCCTCAAATCAAAAGTAGGTCTGACACAGAACTCACCACAGAATCTTGTGTTCACCAACTCTTCAAATAAAAAACAGATTGCCTTTTGACCTAAGGATTCCTCTTGAAGACTCCAAAACATCCTGCTAAAAGTATGTAACTCTTTTGTCTAAAATCCAATGAAATCCAGCACCATCTTGTATTAACTATTGTAATTCCAAGGCATTGTCATGCAACTAGAGATGCACATCAAATGTTCCCTTCTCTGCAAGAGTTAACATTGATGTCAAAACTAAACTGTACTAGAGAACTTTACTACTTAATTTTCCAACTTTAACTTGGGATTACCTAGAATTAAAAATACAACATAGCAACAAAACTTGATGTACAAAAAAGCTATTCATATTCAAAAATGAAGAAACAATATTTCTGCTGTTCTATAGCATACAAAACTCTAGTGAGTTTAGAATGCTTAAAAATACTACAAAGAGTCTTGCTCCACATGCTGTGGAAGGTCCATGCAAAGGAAATACAGCATAGAAGTGGCTGCATGCTCTTTGGTCTACCTGGTATTGATGTTAGTTCTCAACAAAACATGTACAAGACCTGTCAGCAGTAGAAGAGTGACCCTCTCTGTCACCCATAATTGTCTTCATATATTGTGGACATGTCAAAAAAGTGGCTCTAAAATATCCACCACATGTAAACACTTGTTACTTTCTGAGAGATTATTACAGCCATGGCTTGAAAATTATCAAAAAGAAAAAAAAAATAGATCACCATTTTAAAAACAGTACGAATTTCATCCCACAAGAAAAGCATATGGAGATGAATCAGAGTAGTTTGAGTCCACATTTCAGAAATAACCTCTCTTCTTGACTACAGCCTAGCTTGACTTGTGACCACTGAAATCAACAGAAATTTTGTCCTTTATATTACAAAAGTAAGAAATCAATTGTTGAGCACTTGTCTTTTACAGGCATCACTAATGTTGGGAGTGGGCAGGGGACCTGTAATTCATAGAAGTATCAAAGAGGGCTATAATCTTCCCTCTTAAGCCAGTGAACACTACCTTAACATGTAAGTAGCCACAGAGAAGGTAAGAAATTATCTCTTACAGTGTTGCAGCCGGAGGTTCTAATCTCATGGGAAGGTACCACTCAACTCAGAAAAAGAATGGAGAAACTTTGTTGTCAGTTTTTAAGTGTGATTAGGCTTGCTGTCTGTTTACTATATACTCATCTTCAAAAGACCAGAGGATTCTGTCCCGATTCTAGAAAAACTCTACTAGCACAGAAAAGAAACTCTACTCTTCCTCTCCACTAGAAACTAACAAAATTTATTCTCTATGAAATACACTCACAGTAACACCTGTAGAAAGTAAAATGAAGTAACAGATGTGTTTTCTTTTCTTAAATCACACTGGCATCTGTCTTTTTGCTTTTGAAATTTGGTATCTGTCTGAAGCCTGTAAATGATATTTGCTAAGATGCCTTTGCTTTTTTGTCTGATATTTAAAAGCAAGTTAGTCTTGCATCAATCTGAGCTTGGTTTTATTGGGTTATACAGCCTTGAGACTGTTGCATATTTTCATTCCCTGTCAACAGTAAACTGTCTACAGCTGACTGCCTATTTTCTAGGGCTAACCACAGGAGAAAATGAGCAGAAGTGAATAGCTGGTAGACAGCAGAAATGGAAGTCAGTGCATTTTGCACAGTGATGAAACTGTTGACATGTTGATTTCTTCAGAAGTCAGGAAGCTCCCTAAAGCTTCTCATGTCTTTTCTGGGCACTTAGCACTGTTACTACTGAAAAAACAATTTAAATGTGTTGTGGACAGAATCCCAAGGAACTATTAAAATGTTTAATTGAAGATAAATTTATAAGGGCTATGTGGAAACTTGGGTAGTGTCACCATGTCCTAGATCATTCTGGAAAATAATAGATCAGAAACTAAAGAGAAAGTAGAAAATCGTAAAGGAGAAAGGGGAAACAAGTAGTTACTAATAGTTCAGACACTGGAAGAAAGGCTAGATTGGACCCATGCCTATGTCAGACTCTTTGTATTAAATAAAGGAATAGAGTTTTTCAGGTGTTCTGAACAGTCCAGTTCTGTTTAAAGCATCACATACATATTTCAGAAATGTGACCCGTAGTTTTAACAGGTGTTGTATGGAAGAGCAAGAAACAGCAAATGCCCATTTCATGAGAACCTGCCAACACCATATTGGAAGTGCAATACCACATTTTAAAAAGTTTAATTTTGGTCTTCTTTCAAAATGTAAATAGATCAACCAAAAACAGAGTTTACTGAAGCCACGACTTAATCATCTTAGCTAGGGAAAATATTCCCTAGTGCAGAAGCATTCCGTAATGTTCCCACAGTGCAGAAACATTCAGAAATCATTATCTACCTAAGGTACCTCTCTAATATGCACCCTATGACAATCCAAAAATTAAAAAAAATCTCAAGATAATTTCAGATGACCACCACAACAATGTTGTGGGATCCAGCACAAACTGTTCTATATATTTTTAAGCCAAGGAAAAGTAACACTCAACATTTAATTGTTCTTTAGTTAAATAAATGCAATTAGGATTTTCCCTGTAACCTTTCTGAACATGCTAAGAAATATCCCTCATACTTACCCATGCATTTGTGAAAGTATTGATGGTGATGTTGATGGAAGATTAGAATTTGCCGGATGAGTTGCCAACCAATGAACCTTGCCAGTATATCCAGGGATATTTGGAGTGCTAAATTTTTAAAAAAAAAAAAAAAAGAAAGGAAAGGGTGAGGGGAAAGAAAGAGTAAATTAAATTATAACAGCTTTGAAATACGATTTACAGATCACCTTAAAATAGTTGGTGTTTCTCTATTAAAACTGAGTAGGGTAAAAAATCATCATCATACAGTTAGACTTCTTTAAGATCAATGAAACAACTTCAAGCTAATCGTGCTGATGATCTGACCCAAAACCTTTGTTAGACATGACAGTATCTTTTATCCCATATGTTTAAGTTCTTGGAATATCTGATATTCCAATATGATACTCATGATTATAAGCAACAGTTCATTATTTCATCTCAATGAAAATATGTAGTCACGTGGTTCACAAAAAAGCAAGGAAATATTTTTTAAACTGTGATACAGATTTAGCTGATATTTACATTCCAGATTTAAACATGAGATTGAGGTAATAGGGTTTCAGCCAACAGGTGTGATTTCTAGTGACCTAAAACACAAATGATTTCCCAGACATTTTTAAAGTTCTCTAAATTCACATGGATGTACAATATCATTAACACTGCTCAGATACACACTTAAAATCTAGCATGAGTGCATGACAAGATTGTGAGTGTGCATCGTATCTTAGAAAACTAAACACTTTTGTTAATTCTGAAGTAAAATTTTAATGTGGAATTCAAAAATAAAGTTTCTTAAAGAAACTTTAAGAGGATTCTTTCTTTAAAGACAAAATAATTCTACTTAGTCGAGGTAGCACACAGAAAATTTTACCAGTATTTGATAGGAGATAAAACAGAGATGGACCAAATTAAAGAAAAAAGAAAAAAAAACAAAAAAAGAAAGAAGTACAATAATCCATGAAGATTAATAATTAAACAATCTAATACCTCAATTTTGATAGCTTTTTTTCCCGCACAAAATTATTCAGAGTACCAACAGTGCTATTCTATGCTGGCATTTCTAAATAGGATACCACTGAATTATAAACATATTCAGATCCTCATACACATAAACATAAGAGGTCATGGCAAGCTGTTTCATCCACTGAAACAACATAATAAGGATTGTTAACCTTGACTGCATTATTCTTTTGTGAGCCATCTGATGGCAAGAATAGCAAGAATGGCCTCTTTAAAATAATCCCTGAGATATTTCTTTGTTAACTTGTACTCTGGGTGAACATAAACAGTTCCTGTATTAATAAAGCAGATAGAGCTATTAGTTTTAGTACAGTTGATTAGCTACTTCTCCATGCTAATGTACAGCATAGGATGCAAAACTTGGCACATGCTGTTTTATCAGCTACTGTTTTATTGGCTACTTTTTTGATTGGTGTACAAGGAAACTCAGCTCTGAAATTCCTTACCAGAATAGCTGAGGTAATGACAAAATGCTGTATTGACCTCAGTTACAGCAAGGAAATGTGGATGAACTATCCATAGCTGGCAGAAAGACCAATTAGTTCTTGGTCCGATTTTAAAGTAACCTTGCACTAACCCAAATATTCGCACAGTGTTACATTCCCTGGGCCACACTGCAGAGCGTGACCCTCCAGATGTTTTTGTAGAATCAGTACAGCAGTTTTGTAGCTTTTGAGAAGCTGTTCTCTGTAGGTAATCCCCAAGTTGTTGTCTGAGCAAGTAACAGACTTAACTCTCTGTCTTCACAGCAGCCACACAAGCAGGACCAAAAATATAGTACAGCGGTGAGGTACATTTTCAGATCTGGCCAAAATGGCTGTCAGACAAAGTTGCCTCTTCATATCAAAGCAAACAGTTTTTCAGGTTATATGCAGATGAAGTAGCTTTGTGTAGAAAAGTTCATTTTCATACGCAGGGATCTCACTGAGATACAAAATGGACACACATCGAGCGTGTGCGGAGTACAAGACCATGCATCTAGCTAAACTATACCTGAAAATCTCTCCAAAGGACTTAAGACTATGAACAGATATTTACTACCTTTGCTGTTCTGTAATCAAGATACAACTCTCTTGTAATAAAGAAATTCTGTTCAATTCCTTGAAATTTTATAAGCAACACCAAGGAGATCACAACAAGTCCCAGTAACTTGTTATGTTTTATAAGCTCATGAGGAGTTAATTCATAGAATAACTATACAAGTGAGATATTAAAATAAATTATGCACAGTGAAGTATCTGATTGATAAAATCTTCCGAACTGAATGCTAGCAAAACTAGAAGAGAGAAAAGCATCATAAATGACCAAGCGTGACCCAAAAATCAAGTCTGGGAGACGACCTAAGTTGAAGATTTGTTTTCGACTGTCTGTCAGAAATGTTTCACAGAAGTTGGCAGCTTCATAACATGTGGAAACGATGTCACTCTGAAAAAGAAATGTGCAGAGAACAGCTAAAAGCTCCAGGATCATAAGAAAGCAGAGACTACAGTAAAGCAGCTGCTCTCTTGGGAACCTGCAAAGAAGATGCAAAAAAGTGCTGTGGTTATGTATGTGATAAAGCAGAAGAAAATTAGGTTAGAAAACTACCCCCTTGTTTTTTTGTTTTTGGATCACACAGTTTGTCTCTTGTGCGTTTTCTCTGATGAGCTGCTAAAGCAGCTAATCTGCTTTTGCTGTTAAAGAAAACAACTAAGTGCCAAGCTTCTACTGGGCAACATACAAAAACCTGCTACATGCTGTTGTAACCAGGCTTCCTTTCTGTAAGCATGACATCTCTCCTGTTCATATAATTCCTTATTATCATACCAGAAGTTCTTGGTCCAGTAACAGATATACTGTGATAACATATGCATAAGCTGTAAGATTTTGAGAGCCACCTGAGATGCCTTTAAGGTATCCAAGACATCCCTGTACAGTGTGGGATCCATATAACATCCCATACTGTTCTGAAGCAGCAGTTGGAAATGATGTTGTAGGAGTGAGTCTGCAGGAGTTTGGATGCTCAACTTTGCCACATAAATTCCATCCCAGGTGTCTTTACAGAAACAAAATCAAGAATGCCTCAAATCATTTGGAATTATTGAAAACCTTGGATCTAGCACTTCAACTTGAGTGAATCCATAATCTGAGCCAACCATATCCCTACCAAAAGAAGCATGGCCAGCAAGTTGAGGGAGGTGATTCTGCCCCTTTACTCAGCTCTTGTGAGACCCCACCTGAAGTACTGCATCCAGTTCTGGGGACACCAATTCGAGAGCTGTTAGATTGGGTCCAGAGAACCACAAAGATGATCAGAGGGGTGGAGAACCTCCCCTATAAGGACAGGATGAGAGAGCTAGGGCTCTTCAGCCTAAGGAAGAGAAGGCTCCAGAGGGACCTTATAGTGGCCTTCCAGTACCTGAACTGGTACTGGAACTGAACTGGGGAAACCTGGGGAGGGACTTTTTGTAACAGCATGTAGCAAAAGGATGAGGGGAAACGGTTTTAAACTGGAAGAGGGTAGATTTAGATTAGATATTAGGAAGAAATTCTTCGCTGTCAGAGTGGTGAGACACTGGAACAGGATGCCCAGAGAGGTTGTGGATGCCCCTTCCCTGGAAGCACTCAAGGCCAGGCTGGATGGGGCTTTCAGCAACTGGGTCTAGGCGGAGGTGTCCCTGCCTATAGCAGAGGAGTTAAAACTGGGTGATCTTAAAGGTCCTTTCCAATTCAAACCATTCTATGATACTATGAATTAGGTTTGCAAATCCTTTGTGCAAAAGTTCTGTCTCATGAAAGCAGTCCTGGAGATTCATATCTCGCACTTAAGAATGAAGGGTTCCTAACACCTTACTCATTCTTAGAAAATCCCAAATAACTAAGTCACCAGATAAAGTCATAAATTAGTTTTTTTGGTTAGTGCAATTACAAAACAGGCCTCTCAGATCTCATCACAGTATGTAAGTCTTGCAAATGGTTTCCACCTAAAATTCTCTGCCAGGAAGACCTACATGTCACCCATTTGTGGCCATTCTTTTACTTCATGACCCTATTTGCTTAGTAGAATGACCTATGGTAAAAATGTCTCTGACATGATTTTCTGTCAAGAAACTCAGCACATATAGTTCCTAGAATTGGGAAAGAGTGTACTTCAGAGAACTCATGAAGTCAGAACAAGGTGCTCCGCATAGAGTGAAGAATGGGACCAACAGGAATTTTTAACAAAGCATTCCATTCTGGGCTGCATTTTATACCCTTGTCCCTCAGCCATCAAAGCAGTATAAGGAATGGATTTGGCATTTCTAACAGAATAAAAACACTAAAATGGTATTTTCCCAGAAATGTTTTGGACCAGAATATTTTGTTCCTACAATTTCAAATAATTTCAATTCTGTTTTCAATTTTTTCAAGCCCCCTTTTTAGTATGAGTAATTTTTATTTTTATTTTTTTTTCAGAAACAACTATAAAATCTCATTTGGTAAATGTCAAATGGGGATATTTAGGCACCCACTCCCTTCACTCACTGTCACCCTCAGCATGACTCAAATTGGAAAACTGCTGAAAACGCACACACAGTGGATAAGCTGTCAGTTTCTGAAGCAAAGATACATTGTGAAGGACCTCGTAGACAGTCAGTGTAAATGACTATGAAGCTGGAAGGCAGCAGAGGGTCCTGTCCTCAGCTAATTGTGGCCTGTGAGGTTTCTGTGGTAACTTGAAATGATAAGGGATGCATGCACACAGTCAGTTGGAAGCTGACTTTATACTGAAGAAATATGACTGAAGTCACTGCAGATGTGCTGCTACGATAGTAGCATTTTGCCCAGTGTGCTTGGGTGACCAAAAATAAAGGATAGTTTCAGAGAACAGCTTTGTGCAAGAACGGTAGGACTTGAAACACATAGGTCTTGATCTTCCTGGAAACTGTGTGTATTACACAAAGTAACTCACATTTCAAAATTCACCTTTTAAACAATTGCTCCCAGAAATGGATTTGGGTGAGATCCTAGTCACTCTCCAATAAAGACAACATGCAAGGCCTTGAACAAGCCAGTTCATAATCCTTAGTCTTCATCTTTCCAAAATTAGTGTCATAATCTACCTTATCTGTGTTACAAGCATGAACTAGCTGACACTTCAAAGTGTTGCTGAGAAAATAGTGCTCTGATTGTGTAAGCAGTGCCCTCTACTGAGTGTTATGAAAGCTGATGAATTATGAGTATCAAGTTATAAAATGTGAACAAATGCCAGATTTTTTTTTTTAATTCTGGAGTCAGAGGCTTTTTAATGTGGAAAAAGAAAATGTAATCTCTGTCCTAACTGCTTACCTCAGATTTCAAGAGGTTGCAGTAAGTACCACGATGTGGGAGCTACTGTGATACAATAAGCAGATATAATGACTGATAGAAGTAGTTGCTGTGTACACTGGAATGCACTAAGTGTGCTGCACTACCGCTATAATAAACAATGCTAACTTGCAGAGTGTGTAAGGGAGTTCTAACAGTGCCAAGAGAGTTATTTGAGCCTGTAAGGCTGAGCATTTTGCAGAGCCCTGCCCATGAATGTCACAGAGGAAATCCCCATCACCAGTGTGGGAGGCTTTTTTCCACTGACCCTTAAAACACCTGCAGAACTAAAATACCACATCAAGCATAACCTTGTTTCAGTAGTTATCGGGGAAGAGGTCAACTGAAGGAAAAATCTGTTGACTAGGGGTTGAAGAAGGATTATACAAAACTGCATGCTGATAAAGACGTTTAAGAAAAAGAGAAGAGCAGATTATTATGTTGGGAATCCATACAAAGCAGTAAACCCAGGTTCTGCATCGTTTTCAAAATTACCGAATTCAGAATACACTTCTGAATAAGAAAGAGGTTTTTTTTCAAAGCGATCGTTGATAATAATGTGAAAGAATGATTTGGGTCACTGCATATTTGCTCTTATTAATAAGATAAAGCCTCAGAAGTGCTCAGAGGATTTAGCAGTCTGAACCTTCCTGAAAGTCATGGTAGCTGTGTACTACTTTGCCCAAGTAGTCCGAAAATACCGTGTATCCTCTGAATTCTGACCATCCTCCTTTTCCTTGATATTAAATGGGTTGAAGCAGCAGTTACACAGGGGGCCAGATTTTTAAAAGTGCTCTATATCTAAAAGTTTCATTGTGGTGTTTGTGGCCAGATTTTCACAGGAGCTTACCAATCAACATACAGCCAGAAGGTGAGCTCTTTCTGAACTCTGGTTTTCAAATGTGGTCGCTGAGCTATTTTTGAAAGCCTGGCTGGCTGCAGAAAACACTCTAGCTCTCAGCTGCTTCCCTGCCTGGTATATGGTTAGCCATGTGACATATATAATCAAGTGCAATATTCATCTCCCACAAATAAATAAGTACTATGAGCAAATAATAATCAAATCCATAAGAAACAACACTACCAACAAAAATACAAATTAAAGAAAACAGGTATAATCATTGTAAACTCTAGAGTCCTCTACAATAAACAGCAGAGCTCTCAGTTCTGCAAAGTGTATGACTGCATAATCAATTCCATTCCTGTTCAGGAAATCTTGTTAAGAGAATGTCTTCAACTCATTAATTCCATTGGAATTTATGTTTCAGTAGTTTGAAGGAAAATAAATCAAATACAAGAAAAGAGCTTGAAGTAGGCAGACAAGGAGAGAAAGTAGGAAAAAACACAGCAAGGAAGAAATACAAAACTATGCAAACATCAATAAATCTAAAAATACAACAACAGCAACAAAAAACACTTGAGCCACTGGACCTATGTTGGTCAGTGCACCTAACAAAATTGCATAAGCAGCATTTAAAGAAAATGCATAAAAATATTCTATTTGAAAGCTCACTTGTTAATGGCATGAAAAGAAAAAAATTCAAACCTACAACTTCTTTACTTTGCCAATGTAGTTCAATCAATGCAGCCTTGAACGGTAAAAAGAGAGCATGATATGTTTTATAAGATAGTTTTTGAAATGTATCATTAGAATGGAACTATAATAAATGATGTTTTCAGAGTAGTCCTTCATAACAATTTCCTATTTCTTTACCAGTTTTTTGGTTTTTTTTTTAATATGTTTTTTTTTTTTACATCCTTGGCAAATAAGTGATAGAGGATTTCAGATTTCAGTTGTACTTCACAGCATTATGAAGGATGGCAAAAAGGAACAAGTTCATTCTAAAGCAAATTGAGGAGTGAATACACAAACCAAGGATGTTAAGAATGATGCTACATTTTGAAACTGAAACAGAAGAGATGATACATTCAATCCCTTTCCCCCAGGATAGGCTTTAATGAAAGCATGGAAGAGAATGAGAAAAATTAAATTACCATCCAGGATCTTTGGTTAAGTTTGAAGGTGATGAGTGTGACCCAAGAAAAGTATTTGCAAAGCTCCCTTATGGAAATGCCCACTGATCACCACCAGCAGAACACAAATATAATTTTGATTAATAAATCCAGACATCAATTTAAAACTTCTAGCTGAGTCACAACACTTATGATATGACTTTTTACATATGATGAATGCTCCCATTCTGTGACTGAATCACAGAATGGAAAAACTGGATAAAAGATTACTTAAATTGCTGTCTTCAATTGTGTTTCATTATAACTTTTAAGAACTACAGCCAACTTTTTCTGCTAATTATTACTATTTTTTTAATCAAGTTTAAGCAAAGCACTGTTTCAATAGACCAAAGCTCAACATTCGGCAATGTTTCAGGGTACATGAAGTTTCATTCCTAACTGTGCTATAGATTCCAAATGGGATTTGGCAAACCACTTAATCCCACCTGAATTCTCATCTGTAAAAACTCCAAAATGCATGGTAAGGACTTCAGTGTATTATCAGGAGTTCTATGTATATTCATAGTCCCTCTCTACAAGGCTGATCTTATACTAGGGGCTTTTGGGCTCAACTCAACCATAAGCCATGACTTTTATCTTTTTTCTAATTCCTTAAAAAAAAGAAAGAAGAAGAAGAAGAAGAAGAGGAAGAAGAAGAAGAAAAGAAAAACAGAAGATGGTTTCCTGTTCCACCAAAAGGAAGAGAGGGCGGGCACAAGAGTAACATACAAAACATGCCCAGGTTCACCACTTTTCCTGTTTGTCTGTGCAAAATAACACGACAGATGACTCTTAGCTAGTTTCATCTATGTTAATTATTTGACTGGCAACCACTTTCTTGCATGGTCTGGGGATGAAGAGTCTCCCTCCAGAGTATTGCCTGAGTGCTGCTGCCAGGGTTCTAGAAGCAGGAAGTGCAACTGCTAGTCCATGAAAGAGTGAAAGTGATTGACTATCTGCAAAGAGATTTTTACATTTTACAGATTTGCAAAGCATACACAGGTTTCTAAATTGAAATCGTGAATCTAATTTCTCAAGGATTCCAGCAGGATTCTAGAAGCCTTAAGACTTTTATGCATCTGTCCAGAACTACTATCAAATACACAAAGGAATAAATAAATTAAAAACAAACAAACAATAATTACATCTATTTCTTCATTTCAATGTGTGTTTTTTTTTTTTTTTTCTTCAGCTTAAAGTCATAGCAATCTTGATATCTGGCAGTCATAGGCACAGTAAACAAATATTCTTTATGCAAAGGTATACTTCTTTTCAAGAGTAGAATTTTTCAAGTGGAATTGACTTTTTCCCAGCTTTGAGATATCAGAATCTTCAAGGTGCTAGAGTTCTTGGTCTCCTGCTTGCTAGAAATCAATGGAAATCATTGTCTCACTCACTAACACCCAAGAAAATAGAGAATATTGGAGAAGATAATATGGAAACACATACTGCAAATAGTTTCAGACACGATGTCTGTTTGCAGCACAGGGTGCACATTAGCTACTGTTTTCTGAAGTTCAAAAGAACAGCTGCATAACAGCAGAATTAAAAGTTAATAGGTCTGCTAACTTCAGTGATCTCTGTTCAGCACTGAATTGTATTTCATGTATACTGTATTTTAAAGCACATTTATCAGGAATCATTTTCTACTGTTTTCTGTTCTAATTCAAGCAGAAGTTGCAGGTTAAATTAAGGCTGTGAGAAAACAGATGACTCAATTAGGAGGTGAGACAGTCAGAGAGGTGCATTAGGTACATTAACAGCTTGGTAATAATGGGTTTGGTTACAGTAATATGGATCAAATTTGGCCATATTACAGTGCTTAAAATTCACAACTTCATGTTGTCTGTGAATATACTGCCATAATGGATAAGGCTGTGTGGAGGATGGAGCTTTTCTCCTCACAACTGTGGTAGCATGTAATACACTATAAAATAACAGGTATTCTGCCTGAAACTGATACAAGAATCAGAAATGAAGAGATCTAAAGTGGAGCTCAGAAAATCCAGCCATCTCTAAGCCATCTCCGAGCAAGTAGTAATACCCTCACAACTAAGGCCAGCATTCCAGAGAGAGAAGTGTCTTTACAGATTTTCTCCCACTGCTTTCTCCATTGCTGTAACTCTTCTGTAGTTTTCTCACAGAATTTGCAAGATTGTCGACAGGAAAAAAAAAAAGGAAAGGCAAGAAGAAAAATGTGATAAGGTAAACAGAACTGTCTTTTGTTTTACAATTTTTAGCTCTTGTCATTATGTTGCTACTCTCACCATTTTACTGTGCAAAAAGTTTGCAAATAAAGGCTTCATACTATCTCAAACTACTAAAGACAACATTAGGAAAGACTTAAAGTGAAAACTTTTAAACATCAAAGTTTATGATCTAACTAAGAGCAAGGACTTGCTCCTAATGGCATTCAGAGAACTTTTGCAAACTAGAAGGCCATCTAGTGGCTAAAGTTAAAAATCACATTTTTAGCTTTACAGCATTCAAGTCATCCCATGCATCAAAGCGTGCTGTAGTCCCTTTTACACCAGAAGACTTGTTCATGAATATTAGAACAGAAGAAGTGTTTAAAATATGAAAATATACCATATTTTCAGGATTAATGTAACACTTTGGGAGTAAGGAATCTATTCAGAATGGCGTCAACAGAAGTTCCTGGGGCCCTCTGAGCTCAGAAGTTTCTCTTCCACGTGCTCTCAACTTGAGCCTTGAATGTAACACAAATCTGTTTCCTGCTGCTAGACATTTAGAAGAATGCCTGTTCTGGGTGGTCTAACATTAGCAGGAGCTATGGTTGGGTGTTCGTAGGCATGATTTAGCAAATATCCTGAGAGTAGCTTCACATTCAACTTTTCTTGTATGTGAACATACAAGTTGAATTAACTTTACTGCCAACGCATTCCTGTGATTAGTGTTTTTCATTGAAAGCCATAAAATAAATAGATGTATAAAATCTCTTATACCATGATTTCCATAGACATTTCTGTGTTCATCTTGAATGGTCTCTGAGATTTATAAAGACCGACTCTGATCACAGTAGTAATTTACTACTGTAGGCCATTTACTACTGACACAGTTATTATGAAGGACTTTTTCAAGTTCAGTCTTGCACCTGAAAACCTACTGTGCTTCCTGTGTTAATAGAACCTCATTGAAATTATCCAAAAGTATAAGGATTGGTGTTTCCACCAATTTTTAAAATTCTTCTGGACCCAGACTGGGTCTTAAACATTTTTTCCCTTTCCCGAGTATCCAGAATTCAAGATGCAGCACCAAAATATTACTAATAAGAGAAACATACTGTGCAGTCCTTGTGTAGCGAGGCTTTGAAGTTTGCACATGGTTAAACACGATTAAGTCCACACTGGGATTGTCAATGTCTTCAAAATTTACTGCACCAACACAGCCACTGTTAGGATGGAAATCAAATACATGTAAATTATTTATAAGACAGATGGTGGAGGCAGCTGAACCATACACTGCATACTCCAAAATTCTAGTTGTTTATTAAAATGGTCCACGAGAAAAAAACATGGAGATGAACCCCCCTGCATGCTAGGCATATCCCAAGATGAAAACAATCATTTGCTGAACTTGCAGCATATAAGAAATGACAGCACATTGTACATACGTGCATAGAGAAGGTTTGTGAAGAGTGGCAATAACATAGAAATGTATAATCCCTTGTCCTTCTGGTTATGCCTGTGACCAGACTGGGATATTCTTCCAAAGAGGACATAATGAGTCCTGCTTTCTGCTTCATAGGTAAAAGGCTTCCTCTACAAGCAGAGGCAACTCAGCACACCCTCCTCCCCAGCACCAGAAAATACCATAAGAATAGATCACATATTGTACATCTTGCTTCTTACTTCATGTAAAATTCTACCTTCAGAAAATGAAAGAGATGGATTGCTTGGGATTAAACAACAACAACAAACCAACAAAACTAGAAAGGATTCAGGGATGTTGTACTTACGTGTACAAAGGGATTTGACAGATTCGAGAGCTTCGGCTTACACTGTGAAAGACAAAATATCTCAATCACTTTTTTTTTTTTTTTACTCAGCAGAATATTCTGATAGAATATTTATGAAGCCCCAAAAGAGAGGTAGTGACAAGTCAACGTTTTGCTCTTGGAATGATGCAGTGCTCATTTGAGTTGTGGTAAAAGACTGTGGTAAATGACTAGTTTGACATATATGTTAAATGACCCAGTTCGGCTTGCAAAATTTTTCTCTTTAACCCTCATCCTCAGATGCTGGGGCTTCAGGTATTTTCCTGCAATTGTTTTCTTTAAACATGAACTGTCTTTCTACTTGTAACACTTTAGTCAGTTCTCAAGAACATGGGAAAATTTAACATCAGGTCTGAATTCCTCTCTTGCTCTGTCCTTGCAACCTGCTCTCACTGGCCACATCTATATTCCTCTGCAAGAGAAACATCCAAGAAGACAGTGATAATATGCTCTTATCTCCCTTCCACTCTGGAGATGTGTGTGTCTCTCCTGTTTTATGCCTATCTGTCTGGCAGTATACCTGTCTCTTGAGTTCGAACAAGCAAATTAAGCTTCACTCTGAAGCTGTTCAAGATTTTATGGAAAGGAGATGAAATTTTGAGTTTGTAAATGTCTGTGACTACTGTGGGATTTTCATAAATGTCACGCCTCAATGAAAACATCAGATGTATGCAGTCATGATAGTCATTCTCTTATTCTTCTGTTCTGCTTTTTACATTTAAGTCTCAAAAGAAAAGAATGTTGGAGTGTACATTTCAGATAGGCATTGACTGAATATCTTAACTTCTCTAGTTATAGAATAACCTGATTAAGGAATTGTTCAGAGGACCTTAGTATTAAACAAACAAACAAGAAAAGAAACTTACAAATTAGCAGGCCTCTGTGAAGAGGTAAAATATCTTCTTTGAAATCTATCCCAAAGGTTTCCAACAACCTAAAATCGTAATTAGATGCTTAATTAATTTGACTTAATAGATTTTTATGCTGCAATTCATCACTGAAATAAACTGTTATGGAAAGGATGACCTGTGCAGAGTCAATTTCAAGACTGAATTTTTATTTAGTAAAAATAGTAATTATTATAGATAATAATGACAAACAAACCTAACATAAAGTTTCCTGTGCTACAGTTTTTTATCAGTGTCTTTGTCCTCTCTTTTGGTAATGTGCATGCATGTCTTCTGTACCAATTTACAACAGGAAAAAGAGAAAACGCATGAAACAATGTGAGGCAGTTTCTCAAATGTGAAGATGGCCTTAAATGCTCTCTAGGGAATGTTTTTATTTGAAATTATTACTGTGTGTTTATCTGTGTGATCTACACAGATCTTAGGCTACATTCCCTTAGCAAAATCTAAGAACAATTGGAAAGAAGTTGCTCACTGACTTGGCTTATTTCAGGTTCAGGATTGTATCTCCTTTTTGTGAAACACTGGGAAACAGGATCAGCCATCACTTCCACTGTTGATTCAGAAGGCTGAATTTTGGATGGCAATATATTATCCCATGGAACAACTTCATATGCCCTAAGTAACAAAAAAAAAAAAAAAAAAAAAATCTGTTCTGAATTGCACCTGCAGCTAGATAGGAATTCTGTGATAAGGATGTGGAAAAAAACAAGTATATTTCTCATTCAAAGGGCAATGAAAAGACTGGAATTACACGTTTTCTGTGTTTGAAAAAGTAGTTATGACAGATTCTCACAGGCTTCTCTTATTCAAACTTTCTCACTTACTAATTGAAAGTAGTAATTTATCTTCCAAAAGTAGTTTATCTTCTAATTAACTTATGGTGGTGATAGGGTTTATTTTATCTATGTTTGAAAAATCAGATAAGTGATATTAATAGAGATTAGATGTCCCACATATCATGCCTACGGCAGTTGTTAAAAACAGATATACAGAATGTCCTTTAGGAAACTCCAGATTTTCTTCACTGCATATAGAGGAAATAGAGATGAATGGCACAGACTGGATATAAATTTTTAGATAGCTGCAGGTAATGAGATGAATTCTGTGCTAAATAATTGCTGCTGCAATACAAGAAGTTCTGAAGTGACAGAAAAACTAATTATGGTCTTACGTGGCCTTATGTATTTTGCTACCTAGAGGTTCATCAGAGCAAAATAAGTTGGGAAAAAAATGAAGCAAAGCACAAACAAATCCTATTCTTAAAAGAAATGATGTCTCACTTTTGAGTACTTGACTTGTAGAAATAGTCCCTCGCTTTTTCTTCTCTCCAACTTGCAGAAGGATCATTTGAATCCTAAGAGAAATCAAAGAGGTGGCAAAAAGCAATATTATCAACATATATGATGCTGTGATTGCTTACGAGTGAACTGAACGCATCTACATTACTCTAGTTTAATATTTTCTTTTGCAATATGCAATTTCACATTCTTCACCAGACAGCACTGGAGATTTATTTGGAAGGTAAGAATTTTCCTGAGAAAGGAAAATTTAATAAGTGAATACAAGTTAAAAAACTAGTAGAATGTCCTTATCTCTCCAATCCTCAGGAATGCAGCTTTCCATTTGTTATGTTGTCGATAAAATGACATAACAAAGACACTCTCATATATGTCTGATATATTTGTATGATGTTCATGGGTGTTACAGGAATCCATTTAAGCATGTGTGACACATTAAGGGCTATGAATTACCACATCAGTCTAAAAGGATGAAGGATACCATTTCATTATCAGTATGGGAAAGACTTAATTAGTGCTGTGCTATGGACTCATTGGTGTCATTTTATTTACTTATTTCTTTAAGACTTGCACCATATATGATAGAATCACAGGATCATATAATGGTTTAGGTTTTAAAAGTTGTTGAAGACCATGATGCAAGGGATGGAACACCTCTCCTGTGGAGACTTGTTGACAGTTGAGGCTGTTGAGCCTGGAGAGGGCTCTGGGGAGTTCTGATAGCTGTCCTTCAGTATCTAAAGGGGATATGAAAAAGAAAGGGACAGGGTCTTTAGCAGAGTCTGTGGTGATGGAACAAGGGGAAATTGTTTCAAAATTAAAGAAGGTAGATTTAGATTGGATGTAAGGAAAAAGTCTTTTACAGAGACACTGGTGAGGCACTGGAACAGGTAGCCCAGAGAAGCAATGGAAGACCCATCCATTCAAGATGGGAGACATTCAAGGCAAGGCCAGATCGCACTCCGAGCAGCCTGACTTTATGACCTTTAAAGGTCCCTTCCAACTCTAAGGATTCTATTGATTCTATGATTCTAAGTACTATATATATCAAATATGGGCTGGCCTAATTTTAAATATAGCAATATAATTTCAATTGTAGTTTTTATATCACAGACTCATAGAACACATTGAGTTAGAAGAAAGGACTCATAAAGATCACTGAGTCCAACTCCTGATTCTTTCTATATTTTGCTATTTTGGCTCTAAGTCTGTCATATTTAGATACATATGACATAAGTGGTATCAGTCATGCCTTACAGTCTAAATGCTTTAACCAGGGAAACAGTACAAAAATAGTATTGGAGCAAAGAGCACTGTTAAATCATGCTACATGCACTTATTTACTATAATCAGATGAAGAAATGAAAAAGCTCTATTTCACTACATTATCAAAATCACTGCAAAAAGCATTTTAAATTGAAAGCAGAGTTAGAAATTAAATAATTTAAATATGTTTTCCATTATTATAACAAAATAATGGGACACTTGCCTTGAGATGGGGATCCATAAAAAATGCAAAATTATGGTGTTGATCAGGTAGAACATGAAGACCTTTCGCTGGAGTTTTGTGACCTGAAAGAAGGGGGTTCCTATTGTGTTAATCAATTTGCAGCAATCCTTACTGTTTTAAACTGGATGGAAAAAACTCATGGTTTTTCACTAGAATCAATGAATAAGTGTTGAGCTAACTGATACTACTCTGAAAGGAATTACAAATGTCCACAAAAACACATTTTTGTATACACATACTGTACATTCTTGAGAACAAAAGAACAAATTTGTTAAATCAACAAACCTCTCTGCTATGGGGCACGTGAAAAATGAGTGCACAGTGAAATATATAATTGCAGAGATGATAAGTATTACACCCTTAGCGAAACCTCAGCATTTATTCATGCAACAGAACACCCACACCAAACAGTTAACCCACACCAAATAGAATAATAATTACAGTTATGACTTCATTGTCAGGCTTGCATTTACAAATACACCTGTAGGATCAAATCCTGAATGTGCAAAGGAATTTGAAACTGCAGAAAAAGGGCAAATTCAGTTGCCATGTGAGTTATGGAAGGGGAATCTACAGGGAAACAGTCAACTTAAAGACTCTGTCTTGCAGCACCAAGCATCTTCCTTACACAAAGCAAAACACCCATGAAGAATAGTTCTAAAGCAATCTTCCTTCTCTGCTAGATTCTGAAGTCATAAAACAATCTCCTTTGCCAGCTTCTCACCATGCTTTGGTATCACAGAGCTTCACTGCTCCATTAACTTGATTTTCCCAGTAGTTGCAAAAGGCTGTGTGGGGACATTTAAAGTTACCAGTGTTGATTGCCAAAGTAATATAGCTGTACACTTTCTCACAAAAGAAGACCTCCTGGACACTGGAGATGTTTCTAAATACCTCAACTCATACATCTCAAAGACTGCTTCTGTATCTGCTTTTTTTTTTCCACTCATCACCAGCACAGTGGATAAACAGTGCAGAATTTGCTTGCAAAATGCCTGACTGATCTCTCTTTTAGCACAACTTCCCCAAACAACAATGCTGGGGAATCATGTCTCAGGACTGATGTCTAGAAAGATTAGCACTTTCAAAGCATCATGTGCCTGTGGGTTGCTAGTTGGCCTCTGACTTGAATAGCTGAAATCTGGAATTTGCTTATGCATTGAAAACAGCATCTTAAAGCTCAACTACTTTTTTTTTCTTTTATTAATCTATATTTACACGTCTGTAATCAACATTCAGCATCACAGGAAAACCTGGAAATGAATACTAGGTTTGGAAGAACACTTGCAGAGCTATCTCAAATAAATTTATACTGGACTCTGTTTCAAGATTTTGTGCACAAGTTAAGTTAAACTTATGCAGATAGTTTCATTGAAGTTGGTATTTCACACTAACAGTGAACTTCACCCAAAGGTAAATCAACAGGAAGTCACCAGGCAATTTCTATCTGACTTATGGAACTACTCTCCATTCTGGACCACTTTCTTAACTGTAAAACAGATAACTGATTTGATGACATATGGTTTCAGTTTTTGTCTGAGTTCATTTCAAGAGTGTCTAATCCGTCACAGTATTTCTATCTCTGTCTCTGTTTGCTTTTCTTTGTGTTGGAAAAATTAATGGTCAGATAGATTATCATACTTCCTCCTTCCTTTTGCTTCTCCATAGGCTTGTGGAAAAAGCTAATCACTTCTGATTGATTTCTTAGATCTAATTTAAGTAGACCACTGAGAGCAAATAGCAAAAATAATTTGGAATGAGAAAGAAAAAAAAAAGAAAATTATGAGGTCTTATTATTTTACTCTCTGGTTTCTTGGGTTCTTTTGGCTTCCATTACATGACATCAGTAGGCTTAAAAGGATTTAAAGTGAAAATTTCTAAGACAGAAACAAGGAGCCAAAAACAACTGGAATATATTGTATGTAGAGACTTCATGGTGACAATAACATGGATAAAGCACAGTAAACTGTAAAGATGGCATACTATCTCTGTATGGTAAAATGGAGCAAATAGCTTATTTACATTTCTTTATCTTGTTCTGAGTGATGCTCTTTTTATCTATGAGACTTTAGTGTGTTGTCTGAGTTCTCATTATTTATTTATCTATTTATTTATCTATTTATTCATTTATTTTTCTGGTTGAGATGAGCATTTCTCTGTGAAAACTCTGGGAATTGGCTTAATCTTTAGAACAGTTCAACCACACTGCTTACCACTAATAATGTCTGACCGTAGAAGCCCTGGATTCATTCTCTCCAGAAATATCAACAGACTATGGTTTTGAAACTTTGCCATTATGAGGAGTAAATTTTAGTTTTGATGCTGCAATTAATGTGAAATTAACAGAACTAACTTCAGATGTAACACATTGAAGTACATTAGGAAGGTAATATGTAATCGAAAAAAGATATGATGGCAGTCTTGAAGAATTTCTGTTCTCCCGTCAACTAGATATTGGACAAATGTCTTAAATACTCTGCACAGCTATTTTTCAGGAAATGCTAAAAGACACAGAAATATTCAGGGGATTTCCTGACACTTAGCATTTATTTGTTATTTCAGGCTATGTTAAAACAGATGCTCCCTTCAACTATCATATATAACTTCACAATTTAAATACATTGTTTAAAATGTTATTTATTTCAAAGATTTTTCTTTACTTTCTTCTTTTTTTAATGCTTATTAGAATTTGCTGACTTGTACCACTTTGCTGCAGCAAGGACTGTGACTCACGCGTTCTACAGCAGTGATTACGTTCAGTTCAAATATCTCAAGTATCCAGCACAAATATATTTTATATGGTTGCTCCTTTAGAACCTTGGGGGATGGTGTTCACAAAAAAAAAAAAAAAACTCTATTTATTAAACATCAACGATTTTTCTTTAGTGATTAAGAAATAAAAATAGTAGCTTGCTTTACCTCTGAGTTTTGCCCTGATCAAAGCAGCTGGCACAGCCCTGGAATTCCACCGTCGGTCCTGACTGGTTTCCTCTAGGAGGATCATATGCCTCCTGTGAGCAGTCCGCACCCCCTTTCCTGCTGTAGGGACCCGCTGGTGAGGTTTCACATCACTGTAGTCCACCAGGGACTCAATAACTTTTCCAGCACTGGGCTGCAGCTCAGCATCCCTTCCTGCACTTACAAAGCCTGAGCAGGGATCTACTAAAGGCACATCATCTCGGTGTGGGAATAAGGGGTAATTCGGCCCAAACGGAGGGGTGTCTGGATGGAATTTAAGGAAAGAAATGCTGTCTTTCTCTTCAAAGCTGGCAAAGTCATGTCTGTTCTCAGGACCTTTCATAAATGGCATGCACATCTTCTTCAATAGATTTTGATACTGTTGGTGATGCATCCTGTGAATTGGTTCAATTGACATGGCAGCCCGCCTTTCAGCTCCATGAGAAACCATGGCCATTCTCTTCTATTTCTCTTACGTAGCAGCACATTCAAAAGAGTCCCCTTTCTCCTGTTTCTTCAAGTTCCTGAAGTCTTAGCCAGAAAACCACAGTAAAACTAAGGGTCATCTTCCAGAACATCAGTACAAAGAATTCATAAAGAGCAAAGCAGTGGCTCAACTGGTGAATTCCTTCCTGAGAAGGGCATTTATCAAAAAGGTGCAAAAAGAATGGAGCTGCTGAATTAACAGTGAGCCTTTTTGTTGCTTGGTGACTACGGAAGCTACTTCACAATGAAATGTCTCCTAGTGTGAAATACGGTTCACATGTACCACAGTAACCTCACCCTTCACAAAGATGCAGATAACAACTTGAAATAACACTGCCAATTACTTATTTACCTACAAGAGGCAAAATTAAGATCTTTTCAATTTTACTAAGGGTTATCTGGTATTTTCATTGGTTCATTTTAAAATATTTTTTTTTATATCTAGAGAACAAATCTGAAAATAAACTGAAACACTGACTTAAAATTTATCAAACACAATCATAGAAAAATAAAAATTCATAAAACTGAAGAATTATTACTTGGAAAAAAATAAATCCCATAGACATTACAGCATCCTACACAACTTAATTCTGTAGCTTTGCCATTTGTTTTATTGTTTGGCAAATCTACTAATGTCGCAGGTCAGAATATGTTGCACTCATTTCCTAATTCCAAATCCTATTGTCTTCATTTAGCAATCTAGGAAAAAAAAGCAGTCTGAATTATACTGGGATTCTGCATGAATTCAGTGCCATCTGCAAAGGTCCAACACTTCAGAAAAAAATAAACTACATTTATTATATAACTGATGTTGTAGGACCTTTACTCCATGGCTCTGTCAACATTAATTCACTTATGTCACTGTCACAAAGACGTAACTTCCCTGAATTCCTAAGTTGCTCTTGACTAACACGAGATCAGACATGGGGCTAATGTATATAATAGAAGGTTTAGATAATAAAACGTTATGTTCCATAATGCAGGATTAAGGTGGTTCTCCTTTGGAGTTGTTTGCTGTGGGACTCAGGTAAGGCACAACATGGATGCCATTCCAAGGATGAGTCCTGTGTTGTTGCCTTCATTTCACAGACTGAAATGCAAGTAAAGCTTTATCCTAGATTTTGTTGGCAGAGATTCTGTCTAAATTATTCTGGGAAGCAAATTTGCCAACTAAGCCAACAAAGGTTGAGTGGTTTCTGCTGTCAGTTTTCAGAAGTGGTCTGTGATAGAAGGAAGCACACAGAGGAGCTGGTCATGTGTCTGTGGTGGTACTCTTAAGGGTGTAAGGTTCACAGAATCATTAAGGTTGAAAAGACCTCTAAGACCACCCAGTCCAACCACCACCACCACGTCTTTCAGTGCCACTGTTCTGTGGAGCAGTCTTTCTTTGATGTAAGCAGCTATTTTTCATCTCCAGCACAGCAGCCACATTTTTCCAGTAGTTAATTTTTCCTGTCAGACTTTGCTTGCTTCCTGGGCAGCTCATTTTCCCCCTCCCCTATTCTTTCATACACTGCCTTACCTAACCTATACAAGTTAAAAATATACCACAGAAGCATGCCAGCACACTGGGATTCCAGGCACTTTATGAAGCAGCACAATGAGAAGCAGGCAGTACCTCTCATGACACTGATGCACAGTTCACTTTTGCTACGGGAACTTCCTCGCTTTTGTTTATTTGTTTGTTTGTTTACGTATTTCTTAAGGGACAACGATGGAGCGAGATTAAGCGCTTACCGCCCGGCAGCGGGACGCTCTTAGCTGGAGCTGCCGGCGCGGCACATGTTTCCCCGGGCTCTGAGGATGTGAAAGCACCACGCTTTCTCTCGCCGGAGCGTAGAGGTGCTCCGCTCTGCGGCCGGGAAAGCCCCTCTGCAGATTTCCCCGCGGCGGGTCGTCCAGCGCGCAACCCGGCCGCCGGGTGCCCGGCGGGGATCGCTAACGGCTGCCGAGCAGCGGTACGTCGGGCGGTGGCAACTCAGAGCGCGGCCGGCGGAGGGACGCGTGGCCGCCCCCGGGCAACGGCCGCCGTCATGTGCGGGCAGAACCTCCTGCTGCTCGGCCTCCTCATCGTCCTGCTGCAGGCGGTCCAGGCAGGTACGTGCGCCTTCACCGTACGGTGACAAAATCTCACAGCCCATCTACACCCACCGGTAGACGTAGGAAAGCTAAAGGGTTATTTTCCTCAAAAGCGAACAGTGAGTTGTGAGGGGAGAGGTCTTTCTCCTTGGTGAGGCAGCTGGCGGCTTGGGGACCGAGCTGAGAGCCGCATGTCTGTCATCAGCTCTGAAGAACGTGGGTAGTTCTGCGGTAGGACACCAAGATTGCACTTGTCGGGAGCGGTTCTGCTGATCTGCTATCCAGCGCGTGTGATCGCAGCTGTCAGCTGACATCTATTGGGAAATTTGATTGTACAGCCTCGATGCTAAAACTGGGATTGCCTTGAAGTCACAGACCGGCAGGGTTGGAAGGGACCTCTGCACATCAGCGAGTTCACCCTCTGCTAAAGCAGGTTCCCTACAGGGATGTGTCCAGGCAGGTTTTGAGTGTCTCCACACCACACCAAAGCTGTCTGGGTAGCCTGGTCCTTTGTGGGGTTTTGAAGTCTGAACGTAACAAGTCGCTTTGGGCTTTCTGGTAATACTAAACTAGATTATTCATTTTGGGCATCAGTGTGTTTAGGTGCCAGATCTTTTTATGTGCCAATCTGCTTATGGCCAAGTTTCACAAATTCCTTTCTGAGGACTTTTCCATGAGCAAGATTAGTGGTGAAGTTCTGCTCCGACAAAAAAAAAACAGTATCAAAAACGCATCGTTAGCAGCATTCTAGTATTTATTCACTGGAGCATTGCTGTTATACTATTGCTTCTATCCTAGATTTTAATAGTCAGAATAGACATTATCAATTCCAAAAAAGACATTAATTTTAATTTTGTGTCACTGAGATGTTATTGTTACACTCTGGATTCAGATCGATGTAAAAAATATGAACGTTTTCTCATTTTGTTTACTAGTGCTTGCATTTGGGGTTTGTGTAGTTTTCTTTAAAGAGCACTTTCCATCAATAGGCAGCTTGGAAATGCCAGCTGTCATTAAAATGCTTGGATATCGGAAAGCACTTGTCTATTAGCACCATTGGGTAAAGATAAGTAGTATTGTTGTTTATATTGTCTTTTGGTATGGAAATCACTTTACAAAAAATACTTCCAAACAAAATTACTTTTAAAAAAATTCAGCAGTCACCATAACTTAAATCTCTGTAATTTTATAAGTTTCATTTATAAATGAATTGAAACTATGCCAATTGCACATTCTAGCAGTACAGCATTTTGCTCATTAATACATTGTTTAATTAGTTAAGTCTTATTTTAAACCCTACTTCCTGCCATTGCACTTTTCAGACAAATATCATTTTCTGATTAGCTATTCTGAAGATGACTAATTTTGCTACCATAGCGTTCATTTTAAGACTGCAACAGTCAGAATAAAGTATTATATGAAATGGTTGAATTACTTCATGTGAATCTTAGAGCTGCAGAGTAGCATTCCCTTTCAACTCACTACTCCTGTAGTCATTATTAACCTAACCAGATTCTTCCTTTGGGCAGGGAGTGAGAACAGACCCCTTTATGTGGCACTGTTGTAATGCCCCATGGAACAGGGAGGAGCAGGGGAGCTTTGTATATGTGCAAGTACAATCCATTTGCTGCTTCTGATCTGGTGTTGAGACTTTTCCTTTGCAGACAAAACTCCTTAGAAATACATGGATGTCATCTCTCTCTTACTTTGATTACTTTTTCTCTTAGGTAGAATTTATAGTTCAGCCAAATAGACTTTCAGTGCAAGAACACAGAGAGTTAGCATTTTATACTTAAACTGAACTCCCCACAGAAACTGTGGTGTAAGTTAGAAGGAAGGCTGTTGAGTTTAACTCCAGAGGATTTCAGAGTCCATTGATGAATAACATGCAGATCTGATACTCAGGTAACAGATACCGTATGTATCACTGTAGACAGGGAAATGAATTCCTTTGAATTCCAGTAATAAACAATTTTCTTTGCATGGCTCTTCAGGCAGCTGGGAAGTTTTCCTCAGCCTTGGAGATGAATGACTTGACTTCTCTTTTTCTGACAGTGACACAAAACTAGTTTTCTTCATCTATATTCATCTGCTTTTGTTATGCCTGTAAGGAATGCAATACGAGGAAGAATCACACCCTGTGCATTGGGCTGCTTAAAAAGCTTATGTGGAGAATTAATAAAGAGATCACCTTTATTTTTCTCAAAAAATGAATGAATCTTAGCTTTTCCCATTGCTTTTTAAGTGCTGTTACAATTTGAGGAGATGGAATAGCATCTTTAATGACCTTAAAATACAGTTTAAGCTCTTATTTTGTCCTATCTTGATTGTGTTTTTGCTACATTTTCTTTGGAATGACCTCGTAATACTTTTTCTGTGATAAGAATCTGTTTAAACTGATCGTATGCACTCTTAAACTGGTGAGTGAAAATGAGAAGATCATTTGTGCTAGAGACTGCCTGGGGAAGAGCCATTTAAAGTGATTAGGAGGAAAGGATAGGAATTCAAGTAGGAAACGTGAAAAAAGACTTCCAAAAAAATTTTCAAGTCAGTATAGGAAGTGAGGGAAAGAGCATATTGAGGTCAGGTTCATATGTGGACAGAAGCACTTACTGACTGAAATGACTGCCACGCAAATGAAGTGTATGCGCATGACAGAGCAGGCAAATGTGATGTCCTTAATGATGCCAAAACAGTAATTTCAGTAGTTTTTTACACTGTCTTCCTTCAGTAACTACATTATTTGAACTTCTTCTAATTTGTTTTGTGTAAGCAGTGCAAGAGCTCCATCTTTGGGTTTAAGTTATTATTGTAAAAAATCACTGTTTCCAGTGAAGAGCTATGTATATCTGCTCCAGTGCAGTAGAGTTCTGGAAGACAATATAAATATTCCAATTAGAATTTCAAATCTGTTTTGTTTTATAACTGAAATCCTCCAATCCTTCTAGGAGGTCTTGGGGGAAAATTAAGTTGTTTGAAAAGTTTTTACTCCTTAAAAAAAAAAAAAAGTCGTGAATTGCTACTTGGTGAAGTAATGTTATGAAGTAAATTAAACTGTTATCTGCAGAAATCCATCATATATGATTCTATGATTCTACTTGTTATTTTCTTTCAATTTGCTTTTTCTGTTCCATAAGTATTTTGAATAGAATAGTTTGCTTGTATCCTCAAATGGCAAAATAGGCAGTTCTTTTAACTTACGTTGGTTATCTTGTCCTGATTGCTGGAGAGTCTGACTTCTGTTTTCCATTTCAACAATGTATGGTAAGGGAGTACAGTTACCAGCTTCATAATAGATGTGGTGAATTGGTGAATTCCCATTATTGTTTTAATCAAGGTAAATCAAAGCGAAGCTGGGAGTTGACCCAGTCTTTCTTGTGTACCAACAAATGCCGCAATGGGAAATGAATTTACTAGCGTATCTGCTGCTGGCTTTACTTGGTATCTATTGAATCTAAGTTAGCAACAAGCACAGTACTGGTGCCACATAACTATTAAGCCCATTATTGCTACTAATTATATGCACAGTATTTTATTGCCATCTTTTGTGTTCAAGACTTTATATTCGTCTGATATTTACTCGCTTTCCCAGATTCCCCTAAGGAACTTAACTCTCAGTAACCCATGTTCTTTCTAAACAGGAGGTGGAGACAAAGAACACAAAATACTGAGAGATCTGTTTAGCCAGTGTTCTCTTTCTGCTGGCTTTCTGCAGCATATCTGGAATATCTGTAGAAGATACTCAGATTTGACTTGTGCTAGAATGCCCACCTGGTACTGCACACTAGCAGGTTATTGAGTTTTCTTTCAGAAGTCTTGCGTGTCTTACAAAGCTTTTCAATTGTTATGAAAGGTCTTTTAAATCTCTATTTAATGTCGAAGATGCAAATAAAACCAACCAAATTAAAGCAATTAAGAGCTTGTATTAATTTCATGGAGGAAATTAAGAAAATCACAATAATAACAGAAACTATGTTTGTTACCTTGTTAGTGGTCAGTACACACATTGACTGACATCCAGACTGAGTGTATCATAACAATGTAGCTAAGTTTTATCCTCCTTTTGGGTGGTATCTAATCCCATTACCCTCATTATAGAGAGCCTTCATATAAAATGTGACGGTTCTTCTGTAAAAATTAGAAATATATTTAAAGCTGAAAATGAGAAACGCGCCCTGTGTAAGACATTAGACAAAGTTAATACCTGTTGAAGTGCAAGTCCCTAAAGGGTGTGCATTGACCTGAACCATGCTGTTTGCTTTTTCAGAGAAATGCAATAGTTGTGTTGATGCAATTGTTTTGTCTTTTAACAGTTCAGTACTCAGGAAGTGCAGAGTCAGGAAGCAATAGCTTAAAAATAGTGGGATCCATCTTATTTCCAGGTATTGCTCTTTAAACATAATGTAAACGCTTCTACCACAAAAGTGCCCTTCTCCATCATATTCCTTGTTGTTTAATTATTTAAAATGCCTTAATTAATTACAATTCTGTACTGACTTACCTATGTTACTATGACTTAGTAGGCCACAAAAGCACATATTCCTACCACTGATTTTTTTTTTATTCTTGCAATTTTTATAAAGCAAAGACAATTATTTTCCAGAATTGTTCTAAAAACAACAGCATTCTTTGTACTCATCATTCTGGCTGAAAGACCTTTGCCTCAAAATACTGCTTTATCCCATTGTAGATATTCCTGCTGCTTTTTACTTTCTGTGTATGCAGAACCTGAGTCTTATGCTATATTCTACAATAAAAATTAAGAAATGTTAAGAGTTAATTGCTTAATACATCACGTGTATCTACATAATACAGTCACTTTCTTAATAAATAAAACAATTGTTAAAAAATCTGAAGATTAAAGAACAGGTTGTTCCTCATTGCCATATGCTTACTTATGTTGCCATCTCTTTAATGCACATTGCGTACTTGGTTTTGATAATACACCTCCCCCTAGTTTTCTCCATCTGTGTTTACACTTTCAGCTTTACTAATAGCATACCTAGAAGCATTAAACTAAAGTCAGTGCAAAATGCAATTCTTTTCTTTTTTCTACCCTGAGAATAGTAACATACATGTTTCAGCAGGGCTGCTACTGAGTAAGAAAGGAGAACAAAACTGAGACAAAATAAAGTTCTGTTCTAGAAAGATGCGCGTTCAGCTTTGCTCGATATTTTTCCAGACTTGACTAACATGTGGAAGTTAGTACAAGTCGTTTTTCAGACTGTTCCATACTAAAATAACCAAAAAGCAGTTTGTGCATACAGAATAGCTTTTGTCAGCCATGGGAAACAAACAGACTTATAATTGGGCATTTAGCACTGAGATTCCTTTAGATAAATATTCCTTTTTGCAAACCTCTCTGGCATTTTACCTCATATTCAGAATACAACTTGAGGTCATAGAGTTGCTTCATGAGTATTGTGCTCTACTGTAAAATGAAAGATACACTTTCAGATTCGTGGTTAAAACTTTGAAAACACTTGTTTTCATTCAATGCAAATGGAGATGAGCTCAGAAACCTGTGTAGTTTTTTTTTCCCCTTTGTGCATTCCACTTGAAGCATAATCCTTTAATTTCCCACTTGTTCCTTGTATCATGCTGCTCTTCTCACCCTGAACTAACGTCATAAACAAATGAAAGCATGCCTTTGCAAGGTGAAAAATAATAAAAGGTGTTATATGACGCAAGGCATTTCTGATTAGAAAGACTGGGACATGTCGTCCTCCCCCCACCCTTTTCTGGGTTAAAATTCTGAAGTAACACCTGCAAATAATGTTTATTTCCATGATATTCTGCTGTACAGTTAAAAGATACACATTTCTGTTTCCTGTGTTACAAGCCACAGTAACAAGCTTATTAGCTGGGATGGACATTCTTCCTGTTCTTGAGACTATCAAAATTCTAAATGTATTTTTCTGTATCAAATGTTAATATTGATGTCTGTATTTTGTTTAAGCAGTCTAATATTGTGCTGTGATGTTAAGAGGTTTTTCATGTTTTAATGACAGGAAACAATCGTGCTTGAAGGGGAGAGAAAACTGGTGCCATTACTACTACTTGATATAATGGAAAAGTGAAAACTGTTTTTCTAAATGTTAATTCCTTCCCATATCAAATATCTAAACAGTTTTCTCCCTGCAGGGAATCTGAATGGCATGGTAAAATAAATGGTAATTTGTATATTTGATTTAATTCCACTTATTAAGTCAGATTCTCTAGACCACAAATGTTGTGGTTGTAGTGTTTATACTAGTTGTGCCTTTTCAACAGCATTAGGATAGCATGCTATATTCATGTTTGGAGTACTCTAGAGTATAAATATCTAGCATCTCATGCTTCTGAAGAACACAAATGGTTTGCAGAATGTCATTAGGAAGGGAAATAAAACAAACCGTACACAATAAAATTACATTTACTACTGTCTTAACATTATATATCTCACTGGTATCATTATATATCTCACAGTGATAAGTATTTAATGCTAATAATAAACTTTTTTCAGTGAAAGTTTATGTCAAGCTGGATCACAGCAGTCCACATATTCTATGTGTCACAAATCACCTACGAAACTCAGAATTGATTGATCCAGTATTCCGGTGGAATGGACCAGGTGGTTATCTTTCTTCAGGTAAGAATTTATTTTCTTACATGGCCCTCTACACTCTCTCTTCTCCTCCTCCTCCCCCTAAAAGGAATCATGATAGCTAGAAAGATAGAACTGTGAATGGAGGAGAATTGAGAAGACTCTATGTTTGTATGTATATTATATAAATGATAAACAACATACATACAAATGATAAACTTTCAAGTTTTAGGATAAAAATTCAGGATAACCAGAATAAAACACTGGAGATCTCTGTAGAAAATGGTGCCATCTCTAAAGAGTACTAGACAAGGCAAGGTGTAATGAAAGCAAGAGAGGCTGAAGGTGACATTCTTTGCTGCACTGAGAAACAGCTGGGACTGTTCTATAAGGATAGAGTAATAGAGTCATAGGCAGTGTGATCTAGCCCAACCTCCTGCTCAATGACAGGCTACCTTCAGACATGAAGTTGCATATGGCTTTGACCTCTGGAGTTTGGAGAATCTCTATCCATGGAGATTTTCTGTCCTTTCTCTGGAAAGTCTTCCATTTTATTTCTCATTTTCAGACAATATTTACCTTATCGCAGTTTTTTGTTATTGCTGCTTATCTTTTTGTGATGTATCTCGTAAAGGGTCTGGCTTATTCTTTCCTGTAAATCCCCCTAGGTAGTGAAGCACTGCAGTTCCTTCCCTAGATTTCTCTGGGATACACATCCTAGTTTCCATTGCCTCTTATCCTGTGCTCCAACTCCCTAATCATCTTATAGGCTTCCTGCTTTACTCACTTCAGTTTGTTAGCATCTGTCTTGTACCGAGGAGTGCTGTAGTGCCAAAATGAGTACTGAAAATAATCACTAAACTGCTGGCTGTATTATTGTTGATACATCCCAGCATGCACTTAGCCTTCACTGTTGCAAAAGTGTGCTTCTGAGTCATGTGCAGGGTCCACTTGGACTCCTAGGCCTTTTTTTTTGCAGGGCTGCTACCAAAAATCTTGTCTGCAACTGTACATTGCAACTGTATATGCTACTCTTACTCTGTTCCAAGTGCACTTACGACATTTGATTTTTTTTGCATACTTGACAAGAAGGCATCCTGTCCTGTAATGTAGGTCAGTGGTAAAGATTCTAATCAGTGCTGGTGCTTGTAGCAGCCCTGAGGAAAGTCCCTCAGATACGCTGCTAGTTACAATTTGAACAATCAAGCAATCTCCTAAATGGAGATCCATCCAATTTTCCATCTACATTGCCTATTCATAATCACAGTTTTGGCATTCATGGGCCTTGAAATGGCTTCTGTTACTTCCTTCTTTGAAGGGTTTAAGGTGAGAATGGCTGACTTGTGGATTCCCTGTTTTGAAAATGGATGTGTTATTTGCCTCTTTCTGACCATTGGGGCCACATAGCCATCAAAACAGACAATCTCATTCTGGCCTATTAACCTGTGTATGTCCAGATCACTTCAGTAACTCCCTAATATCATACTTCTAATTTCCTGTAGTATCCCCCGTAAGCTCTGGTGGACTCTGGGACAAAGCTGGAAGGCAGCCCTTGCCAGGAAAGACTGAAACAAAGAATGTTTACTACCTCATGGTTTCCATGTTCTTTGTCGCTGTCATTCAGCTCCCTTCATCCTTGGCCTGACATTTCTGTTGCTCTTCTACCGAATGTGTCTATGTTGGCTCTTCACATCCATTGCCAAGGTCAGTTTCTGACTAATCTCTTCATGACTTGTTTAAGGCTACCATTTTTCATAAAGATGCTTGTGATGAAACCATTGTCCTAAGCTGCTGGTATGGTAGGAAAGCTACATATCACTGTTTCTTTGTTAAATGTGTTGGGCTACTTGAACATTTTTTACAATTCCCACATAATGAGAAAGATTTCTTAGAGATCATGACCTGCTCATGAGCAACATCTTTCCAAGTGTGAGCAGGGAACCTAAGTTCTGTTTTTATTTCCCTCTGTATATGTCCCATTTACTCTTTAATGTAATTTTGGTACCTTTTTTTTTAAAGTACACTGTGATTAATTTTAAACCTGTTTAATCTCTTAATTTAGTTCATAGTTTAGGTTAGTAAGTATTCACCGTTTTATAATGGCAGCGTCACTAAATTCTGTTTGCTTTCTTCTTAATCTATACTGGTGTCTGTCAGACCTCTGTCCTTGGTGTTTGTGTATTTTCAAGCAGCTTTTCCTTTGTGTGATCTGAAGTACCGTTGATATCATAGTGATTCTTCATTCTTAATCCGCTACATGCCAGCATTCATAGTAGAGCATTTCAAGTTTCTATAGCATCTGACACTGCACTGGTTTTGCTTTCAAACTGATAACAGGCTTAACCTCGAGGATGAATTTATAGCATTCATTGCCTTGCAGTTAAAGATGTTTTTGCTTATACTTAAGCTTGTGGGCTCTGTCACTTTGCATGAAAATGTTAATCTCTCTTGAAATGAATATGTAGTGGTTAGCTGTGTGTCCTGCATTGTAAATGATATATTTTGATGCCCAGTCTGTGATGCACGACAAACACATTATCAGATATATTGTCATGTGTATATGTCCTGAGCTTAATGTGATCAGACAGAAAGCAGCCTCCTGATTCACAATTAACAAAAATTGTCCTTTTCAGTCCTCTGGCTTCTGCGTACCCAGATGACAGTTTTGACAGTGTTAACTATGCAGAAGAGAAAAGCATGGAGACCTCAGACTTTCATCTGACAGGTTTAAATCTTTTCCTGAAGACTGCTTCAGTAATATCTCAAGTTGCTGTGCCAGACTTGGATGACTAGCAAAAAGCTAGGGTGGCAGGGATTCTCGGTTCTTTGGAAACTTTAGGTACGCTAGACTCAGCAGCAGAAGGGCAAAAACCATTTCCAAAAGAGAGGAAAATGTGTTTTCCCGACAGAGCTTTTCTTTCAACTCAAGTATAAACAAACTCTTAAGTTTCTAGTTTATGAATTGTTTTTTGTGTGACAGAATTTTTTGTTGCCAGGCCTTCTTTCATAAGGAGTTAATTCCCTCTAAGTGGTAAAAATCACATGGGCTTCTGTGTCCAGTTAGTCTCTAATCTCTATCATAGTAAATCACCATACTGGAAGGAAATTAGCATTCATAAACATTTACCTCAGTGTGTTCATATAAAATAAAATAATCCTATTAGTGGGAATGTAGAATTATGAATCAAGTCATGGGAAGAGTAAGAAAATGCTGCTTCTTGAAACATTTCAAAGTGAATGTACGAACTGTGATAGAAAAATCAAATTATCTTTCAGGCGAACCACCCTTTGGCACTCACAATAAACAGGTGTATTGTGCCCACCAAATTTGTCAAAATATATACACAGAACGTCACGACTACAAAAAAAATTTACAAGGAGCAGTAAATGCTCTGCTTTTTGTAGTCATTAACAAGCAAGTCTGTTTCTCGAATCTTTGTTCACAAATAGTTCTAATCCACGTATGCGTTGTTGAAAGAATAATGAAAAACAAAATACTGCACAAAATTTATTTTTAAATCGTTACAGTTTTAAAATTTACTATTTTTCTTCAGTTAGCAGAGTGACTCTTTTGTGTTAAGATCTGGAAATTATACTTTGAAGTTTTGAAATGTCAGACGACTGAGAATAAGAGTATTTCAAAACACACTTTAAACAGAAAAATTGCGTTTTATGTTCTGCATCCTAAAGTTTCACTGCATAAAAAAAAAGAATTTTGGAGGGTGTTTAAATAGAAATAGTTAAATAGAACAGAAAATATAAGAAAGTATCTCATTCTTTTTGCTAATGCAAACATTGGAATAAGTTTGTTTTACTTTGGTGGAACCCAAGAATAAGTAAGTATAGGAAAGTTACTGCCACCTAACTTACTCATGGAGCCTGGAAAATAATCTAACTTCCTCCCATAGAACAAAAATAACTTCTCTTTTATTTCGTATCATGCTATTTTATGTTGACCACAAGGAAACTCTGAACTTGATCACATCCCTTGTCCATCATGTATATGAAATGCCTCTTGTGTAAGAGAAGTGCATTAAATCATACCATGTCATTTGTATCACAGAATGTGACATGAAATCCAAACTCATCTTACTTATCTTGTTCCAGCAGAGTAACATTGAAAAAATACTAGATTTGAGAAGAGAGTGCATAAATCAATTGTTTTTCAAGTTTCGTTTAAAGGTAATTGTCTTTTTTTCATGTGAATCCAAACTCACATGAGTAGGCACTATGCATCCAGATAATCCCACACAGCAAGAGACGTTTGTGTAGTTTTGTTTGTAATGCTAAGAAGAAAAGTAAAACAATATTTTGATTTTGATGTGTATGGAGATTCTTTACAGACAGATGTACCATTAAAAGAGTTAATGACTACTGTTGTAAAGTTCTGTTCCTTTCTTTTATAGAAATATTCGTTGTTCAAAGTAGGACAAAATTCTAAAATAAAACCAGTGACTTAATCCATTAGAAGAACTGCTTAACTTTCCTATTTCTAGGGATGCATTTTCAAAAAAATTCTTTGTGATCACATCTCTTCACTGGACGTCCAGGCTTTGTCTTTTCTGGACTTCTTTGTCATCTTTGAAATTTACTAATGGATTTTGTAGATGCAGCAAAAATAAGACGTTGTGATACGTCTTAAAGGCGCTCCAGTTGAATATGCCAGAGATCCAAACTACATTCTGAAATATTTTCTTACAGTATTAATCTGCTGGCTATTTCAGCATTCGGTAGCAAATGACATCCTAGTTTATAGACTCAGCAACCTGTTTGTCATCGGATTAAAAAGCTCTTTGTCCTACTAAATATGACAGTGTCCCATTAATGTGAGAACCTAAGTTTTTATGGAATCCCCAACATTTCTTGTAAGAGAATTTATACTTTCAGTCTTTTTAGTAGTAGTTTGTTTGTTTTTTTTTAACCAGCACTTGAATCATCATCTTTATAAACACAGTTACATATAAGACAAAACTAAGTTGATTAAATGTTTAAATTGATTCTTGAGGAACAAAGTCGTACCACACCCTCCTGCCAGGTGTGTGAAAAGAAGGACCTTGGTCAAGTTACTTTTTGTTAATATCTTTCTTAAATTTGTAAAGCAGGAAAACCAGCATGCATCCAGAGTAACAGTAATTTGTTAGATTGAATAGGAGTGTGGCTTTGAAGTGAATTGCTTAATGTTGCTCACTTACCACATTTTATTTGGATCATGGACTGGTTGCTGGGTGCAGAAACTGAATGCCTTTTGAATAAAGGTAATTGGAAAGGTTAGCTTTGAGAGAGAAGACATGTTCTGTCTGTAAAACCAGATTAGGACTGATCTAAAGTAAGGGCCCTAAAATGTGTTCAATATAAATCTCATGTCCTTAGGATTCACTTTTTTAGTCAAAAAAGACATGCTTTTCATATCACACTAAGTGTCTTTGATTCCATACCATAGATAAAAGGCCTAAAGTACTTAGAATATTAAAAAGATTTTTTTTCTTGGGCTCCAAAAAGCAAAATAATCTGTTCTAGAAATATTTTATCCAAGTGAATATTTTACCTTCAGGTCTGTTATAATCTGTGCTAATCTAGTGATTCCTATGACAGCTACCAAGATAAGCTGCTATTTAAGAAATCCTCAGGCATGTTGTCCCTGTCTTCAAGTTAGGAAAGTGTTCATCAAATGTCATCTTGTAACCCACACGCAGACCATGTGGGAGAACTGCATCTTCTCATACTGACTGCTAACATTATTTCATTACATTTTACCAGAAAATAGCAGTGTGCAAATATCACCAACGGGAACTTTAATATTTGGACACTTCAGATCTGACCTGAGTGGAGTTTACACTTGTTCCCTTGTTTATAAGCTTATTGCTGCACAACCTGATAAAAGACTCACAATAAAATATCTTATTTATGGTAAGTTATTAATGCTGTTAAGCATGCGGTTACCTTGAAGAAGATTTTCTTTTTAAATGTGTGTTGCTACCTATAAAGAAGTAATGCTTATTTAAAATTTAACTTGGAGAGGTAAAGACATTTGGTTGCTCTGGATAGATTTTTTTAATAGCTGTTGCTAGCAGGCAGTTAATTTAATGGCATTTACAGAGCCTTAAATGAAGGTCACTTTTTGACTAAGAAATTTATGAATACAGTTCTTTTCAAAAAAGAAACATAAAACACAGTGGAATGCAACAGACTGAACAGATAACAGTCCTTAATAACATAAAAATAGTATAATTTAAAATGAAATTATTCTTTAGAAGATGAATTTTAGCACAGCCTTATGGATTTATTTCACACAGGTTAATGGCTTAATTATTAACTGAATGTGTTTTTACATTGTAAATGATATATCAATTAATTAGATAATCAATTAATTAAATAATTCCTTCATAACTAGAGATAGGACAAGATGGAATGGTCTCAAGTTGCACCAGGGGAGATTCAGGTTTGATGTTGGGAAAAATTTCGCCTTTAAGAGAATGGTCAGGTGCTGGAATGGGCTGCCCGGGGAGGTGGTGGAGTCACCATCCCTGGAGGTGTCCAGAAACATTTGGATGTTGTACTGAGGCATGTAGTTTAGTGGGGAAATATTGGTGGTAGGTTGGCAGTTGGATGAGATGATCTTGGAGGCTTTTTCCAATCTTGATGATTCTATTAGTCTGTGACAATACTGGTAGCTTATTCTTTCCTGTTATGATTACATATCCATTTGTTAAGAATGGCTGATGAATTGAAATATTACAAAGACAATATCATTTATTCATTACTAGATCTCTTTTCCTTCCTTAATTCTTGAGGAGATTTAGGTAAGAGTTTGTATTGCCTTAAGCAGGAATGATGTCTGACCTCAAATTTGAAATATGTACCAGTATTCATTTAAAGGCTTGCTAGAGCACAGTAACCTAAACTGGCCTCTGATGTAAATTAATTTGTCTCTGGCCTTAGTAGCCTTGATATAGAATATCTGTAACCTTTAACAGTTACCTTGTCTGAGAACTGAAAGACATTTCTTTCAAGCAATTGTGATGGGAAAGTTTACAGTTTTCAGTAATGCAGTCTTACATTTTTCAGTAAGGATCCAATCTAAATACTTGCATACCAAATTCAAAATTCAGAATATGCAGCAGCAAGTGAAAGGAAATGGGGGAAGCAAAATCAATGTGGAGAATTTAATTAGCTGCCTTAATTGGATGCCATATTCTTGATATTTTGATGCTGTACTTCCAGCGCTTAACAGGGACTACGGGAAAGCTGGAGAGGAACTCTTTATCAGGGAGTGTAGTGATAGGAAAAAGGATAATGGCTTTAAACTAGAAAAGGAAAGAATTCTTTACACAGAGTGAGGGTGGTGAGGCACTGAAACAGGTTGCCCAGAGAAGCTGTGGATATCCCATCCCTGGAAGTGTTTCAGAACCAGGTTGGATGGGGCCCTGGGCAACATGGTACAGTGGAATGTGTCCCTTCCTATGGCAGGCGGCTTGGAACTACATATTTAAAGTTCCTTCCAATCCAGACTGTTCTATTATTCTATTAGGTTTTTTTTTTGTTGGTTTTTTTTTTCTTTTTTTCTTTCTTTCTTTTGGCTGGTTTGGTTTCTATTCCTTCATTTTTCTTCTCTGCAAATCTCCCTCCTTATTTCTGTGTTTCTACCCACACCATCACTCCTGTTCTTCATTCTTCTACCTCTGTTTTCAATTTAGCATTCTATTAATATCAAGCTGATAGCAAGCTTTGGGTAAGTAGAGTGGTTATCATGAAGTAACTAAACCCATGCATTTCATGGTACATTATATTTGTAAAAGATGCCCAAGTGTGCATGTAAAGTTTAAATAGCTGGTTCTTCCTTAAATGTAAATTTCATGTCTGTATGATAACATGTTCAGGTACTTACATTGATAAAGAAGGGATTTCTATTCAGTTATTACATCCTTTAAAATACTTGTTTGTGATAGTTGAGTAAGAAGAGTAAAATACACTACTATAACTGAAGATAATGTGTGAGTTGAAATACTTCACCACATACTACAGGATATTTTCTAACATGCTTCTTAGCTTTCATATTCTTGATGCTTCTTCTATAGTTTACTGTTGTTTTTTTTTAAAAAAAAAAACAACACAGCCAGTAATAAACATAAAGTAACCTATGGATATAATTAAGAATATGGACTTGTAAAGTCTCCTACGTGTTTCCGACCAGTCCAGAATACATTATTTTATCATTAAAAATTAACAACAAATTAAGAACAAATTAATTTTGTTTATAAGATAAGAACTTAAAGCGACAATTTTATTTGCAAATATGTGAGTAACTCATTTTTTCATACATTTTCCTCATCATCATTTGCATTTTTTCCTGCAGCTTATTCTGATCCTCAGTATTACTATGAGTTGACAGTCCAGTACCATGCAGCCCCCTGCAATAGTTTTCGTAATACTTCTTTTGGGAAGGCGCTGCTTCAGATACTCAGCAAGCTCATTGCTGACCTTTCATGTGAGGTTTCACTAATTAAGTCAGAATGCCACCATGTAAAAATGCAGAGAGGAGGCCTACAGAACGAAATGTTCTTTACATTTTCAGGTAAAAATCTGTCTTGGATGTAGAGAATGGTTAGATGTTTTACGGCTAATTGAACTTACTGCTTATATGCTGAAAGTATTATATGTATTTAATTTCTCCAATTGTAGAAGTGCTTCAAGGTATTGCATGTGAAGCTGCTACCCGTAACAAAAAGAGGAAGATCTACTCATAAGTGTTTTTTTTTACATTATTTCACTAGAGTACAGAACTTTTTACAGCTGTACGTAGATCAATATGTTTTTTTATTTTGCATCATAAAACTTTATCATGTTCCTTGTTGCACACTATCATGGGAAGAAAACTGATGCATTGTATTCCGTAACTCCCTGGATGACTTTCCTCTTGTCAACTATTATAGATGTATAAATCTCTCTATGGATGTGGTTTGGAGTTAAATGAGATGAATCTCAGTACAGTTCTTTCTTTAAGTGGCAACAGTGAAAGAGGGATATTTAATATTTTTCCATTTTTTTTTAAACAAAAGGAGTATAGAGGAGAAGTGGGTAAAACTGGTTTACAAAAATGCTGGGTTAACTTTGGTGTTTGTAGTTTCCTTCAATCACAGTTAAAAGCAAATAATCAGGTGGTTTTGTCAGTCACTAAGCTATGGGATATTTAAGTGTTCTTACTGAGTGCCACTGTATATTGTAATAATTGCAAAACATTATGTCTGATATATCTGATATTCAAATCTTTTTGTACATAAATGATCTCACACTATCTCATAAGATTAATGTACTACAAATACATTTTCACATACACTATTCTAACTAACTAACTATTCTAACTAACTAACATAATAGGCATTCACATTCACTTAACATACACTAATTTTCATAAAATGTTTCTATTAACAGCTTTTCACTAAATGCATCAGCTGTGGAAGTCAGAAATCGTAATGCTGGGTCAGTCCAAAAAAGATACTATTTTACTTTTTTTGAGAGTATTCCTTCTAAACATTCAGACCATTTGAGAAAAGGTTCTAGATCCATTATGCTATGAAAGAAGATTGAAATAGAAAGTAAAGCAGTCTCACTATATACGTAGTTCACTTGGAAACTTTGTTATCAAGAGATATCTAGTTTGCAGTTGCTGAGCTGAATGTGGATAAGAACATATCTATTTTATATCAAGTTTTCTTGAGCTTAATGTTTTCAATTATTTCATATTTTCATATATATAATTACATTAGTCACTATATATCAACATATGCAGTTTTAAAATATCCAACAAAGGATATCAGTAGCACTTTTTTTTCCACTTTCCACTTTCCAAAACAATGAAACTATTAGTTGTGTTTCTCTAAAGATGGTATTTGTAGTGGATAGCACTGATGTGAAGAGGGTCATTAGTTTAGGTTAATTCTAGTTAGTTGAGATGACATAAATGAGATTTAGCCAATGTGCAGACTTCATAAAATGTTTAAGCAATGCTTTGAAGCTTTTCTACAATCAAAGAGAAGTTCTCCAGTTAGAGATTTAGGTGGATTTAAACTTTGATGTAACCCAATGGTAAACTACACATTCTTCAGCACCTTGAGGTGTCAGGTTTTTTTTTTCTAAGCAGTTTTTTTTTTTTATTTCTAAGCAGTTTTTGGTGTTTCAGAATTACTTCTATGACAGAGGTAGGTAAAGCTCAAGAGAAGTGAAATTAACATGATAACAGATAATGTTATTATGGCAGATTAATCAAGGTTTGGTTCTGGAGAGTAGGCCAGCAGCTTCTTAATCATGTCTCAGGCCTTCACCATATCATGCTAGTCACAGTCGATGAGGAATGTGGTCTCATGCAAATGGATTACTAAAGTGTAACCATTTTTTCTTAAATCCATTCTCAAAGTTTTCCTTTGGTTCAGTACCTCATAGAGGTTCCTATGAGGATGGAAGGGTTGAGTGTGTGAGTACATGGGACTGAGATGCGCGCACAGGAAGAGATCAGTGAGGGGAAATTGGGAAATCTTTAAAAACGTTGATATTGATGAAGTTGTTCTTGAGAGAAAACTGGAGTCCATTCAGTCTGAACAATCAGAAGGTTGAACTGCTAGGATCCCTGGCTGTTTCTAAATCTGTATTTATAAAACCAGAATGATATCTAGGTAAATAGACAGTAGCTTATTTTATTTTACTGTATTTATTTTTTGAAAGGATTTGGATATCTATATGTCTGCGAAGCATCCAGGATTACATATTGCCTTGCCATCAGAATTTACAAATAAAAATGATTTCCCATGAAATATTTGAGTGTATGCAATATACTTAAATAGATATAGAGGTAATGTCTATAGGAGGACAAATTAATGTTTTTAAAATGTTGCAAGTTAGCCATCTGAAATGTGAAATTCCAAACAGTTGCATCAGAAATTATTAGATTCTTGTAAACAAGTAAATAGAAATGTTGATTTCACTGACTTTGCTCTTCTGTAAACAGATTGTATTTTGTTACAGTTACTTGCTTAGACACAGAAAACAACAAACTATGTCTGCAAAGTGCTTGTGATGCACCTCATAGATTATACAAGGTAAAGTAGATAGAGGAATAAAATTGCAACTAACATAATAGGCTACTCTCGTATAGTAAAATATCAACATGAAACATAGTTTAGTTAGTAAATAAACCAATATAAAAGTTTTAGCGGTTCTAAATTAATAAAAAATATAAAATTTAGTTAAAATTGACAATATTCTGTTGCCCATATGGGTAAGGCAGATCCCACTTATCAATCTGCATTAAGGAAAGTATTTTAAGAATATGAAGAGTAGCAAGACAATCAGGAAGCTTTGGACAAGTCTTGCAAATACTAAAGGTCATATTTTTGCAATGGCATGCCTTTTCATCACTTGTGATAGAAAGTGATTCTGTGATCTACTAAAATATTAGCTGCTTGAAGATTTTGGCTCTCACAGTAGAGAAAGAGAAGTCAAACTTTAGCTTATCAGGTTAACGTTGATTCAGAGATTCTTAAAAGGCGAAGGAAAAAGAGGAAAGAAGGACAGAAGAAAGATATGCCTTCTTCCCTAGGAGGGGAACACCTAGGACAGTGTGTATCATGAATATACTGCTCTGCAACCTGAACTAAAGTACTTTAGGAACTTAAAAAGGAAAGCTCAAGACAGTTGCAACCTTCAGTGGTTTTTTTTTTGTGGTCTACCTCTAAGCACCTTCCTCACAGTATGTTGATTATAGATGTGCTCTCTGTTCAATATAGTGTTGTTTTTTAATGCTGTTCTGAACCATCTGCTATTTACATCCATCCACTGTCAAGAAATATCAGGTACATAAATCATGCTTCGGGATTCAACTGGAGTGGGAAGGGAGTCACAAACATGCAGTACTCATTAAACAGTTTCCATACTGTCCATTGGAAAAAAAAATACATTTGTGGGAAAGCTCATAGTCAAGGTTACCTTTTTCATGCAGACAAGATCAAAATAAGAATGCATAAACACATTTGTTTTTGCCATTTTTGTAATTTATGTGTGTATTTTCTTTTGTGTGCGTGTGGTATTTTCTTTTTGTTGAACAGAGATATTCAGTATGGATGGAAAGTGTGAAATATAATTGGACCTAAATAATAGTACTGGTATAAGAGGGAAATTTGCAAAACTATTGATGAGCTACAGATATCCAGTGCAGGATAGCTTTAATGCTATAATCCAGGTTTATTTAAAGGTTGTATTTCTATAATCCTGAACATTTAGAGATACTGTGTTAATTGAGCAAGGTTTATCTGCATTTAAGACAACATATCAAAGAATATCAGATTACCTTCCTGTTTCCATTCCACCTAACTGCTACAATCAAAAGATTTAGAAATACATCCTTTAATTCTTAATCTCAACTCACACCCATGTTCCTTGGTTTTATCTTCTATTTTGACCTCTTTGCATCACTGATTCTAAAAAAAATACTTATTTGTTTCAATTTAGGCAAAGGACCTCATAGAGAGATTCTTTAAGAAAGAGGTGGAAATTAGGAAGAAAAGTTCTGAACCATTGCCTGAAATATACTACATTGAAGGTACACTGCAAATGGTGTGGGTTGATCGTTGCTACCCAGGATATGGAGTGAATGCTGTAAGGCATCCAGACTGCCCAGAGTGTTGTGGTAAGTGACAAAATTCTTATATCTTACAAGCATTAAATGCTGTTACAATGGTTTTATTTCAACAAATCTTGTTCATTTATGTTTTAAATGGCTTTGTCAGATTTTATTTCCCCCTGGAAAAAAATTCATTGATATGATTCCTATATACTGGGACTGAAGTCTCAAAGGAACATCAGGAGTCAGATTCATAGAGATTCATCTGTGGTCAATCTTTTTACATAGATAATTCTTTACAGAGCTAGAATTGGTGAAAGAAACACTGGATTACTTATCAAAGACTATTAACAGAATGGACTACACTTTAAAAAATGAGTATTTAAAATATTGGAGAAAATAGACAACAGAAGGAGACAATTCTAAAATGATAGGACATAGAAAGTGTTTCCACATGCAGTTGCTTTTTCCCATTTCTTGTCTTTGTGAGAAAGACATAATTTCAGGAAGGACAAGATATACACCAAATTCAGTGCATTGACTGCAATACAAAGTGTCAGTGCACATTATTTCAAGAAAAAGTACTTGAAAATTAAGTTTAGAAAAGCTTTTAGGATGATCTGTTTTTTAAAGACTGCTGTTTTGTTTTGGTCTTCCACTCTGCAGTGTCTTAGTCCATTCTATACTAATTTATATTCCTTTTTTTATTCAGAACAGAACTTTTGTCTTACCTGTTGATACAGATGCATCTTTGGCAGATACAGAGGCAACATTTCACATCTGAAGTACCTGAAGCAGTTCTGAAACATGTCTGCTTACCACTTTCCATAGCTGCAGATGTCATTCTGCCAGTATTCTCAGACATATACTCTTCTCTTTCATTTACCTCTTGGTATAATTAATCTTTGCCAGAATCCTAAACATCATATCATGCGCAATATAGCTGAAAGAGTCCTCTGCTATACAGCAGTCCATCATTCTGCCTCAAAGCAAGATAGGAGTTTTTACTGACAGATGTGTCCTGCATGATCTTAAAAACCTCTAAGGTTAGACTTCACAGACTCCTAAGGACATGGAACTCAGTACTCAAAATCCTTGCCATTGGAAAGCTTTATTTTAAGAAATTTTTGTGGTTTCCCTTGATTTTGTTTATACCTGTTACTTCTTGTTATGTGTCAGCAAATCTGGAAACAATTCTGTCAACTCTATCTTAGCAACAGCTTTTGTATGTCCTAGAAGATTTCTACCATTTTCTGATATTGCCTTCATTGAAATTAAAGTTCAGTCTTTTGGGTCGTGTTTCGGCTTACGGCCTCTGCAGAGTGTTACTGCTATCTACTAGAAGTTCTCTACATTTCTTTTCAGTGTCTCAGACTTCATAAGTAGTTCTCAAAAGACCATATAAGCATGGGAGAATTGCTTTGTGTATCTTAGATACAGGCTAATCATACTCACTTCACTGTGAGTATACACACTCACTGTGACTGGTTGTTTTTTGGTTTGGTTTTTCTTTTTTTTTGGAGGCATGCGTGCAGTCATGGAAGCATTTTAATAAATGTATTTCCATGAAGCAGAGTTCAGCTTCTTGAGTGGCCCACTATTTTCACTTGGAGTTGCAAGAAGCAGGTCATTTAAGAGTTAAATGACTCTTAATGGTATCAGTTAAGAGATTTAAGGTCCATTTTAAAACTGTTTGGAAGCTTTGGTCTCAGTTGCTTTGTAATTAGAAGATCCAGTTTCTAATGTAAAGTAATTCATGGAAAGTTTCTATTTATTTGCTCTAGTATAGAGACTGACCTTTAACTTACATTTTTTTACAGTCAGAACAAGTCAACCACTTTTTATATGCTTTTGATAAACCTTAATCTCACATGCCCCATTTTGAGTTTAATTTTCTTGCACACAGATGGCTAGAACTTAGCAAGGTGTTTCACATCAGCTCTTACCAGTGCCTTTTACATATTTAATACCTTTATTTGATATTAAGAACATCTGATAATCTTGTTAGTTCTTTTTTTCTTGTTAGGAAAAAACATTAGTAAAATTTGTCCAAGAGCAATCCCTTTACCAATTCCTCTCCAACTCTTATTTCTCCTTTACACATTGTTATGTAATCCTTTCAAAAATTCCCTTCTAGTTGTAGTTTTCTGCAGTTTATTGAATTTGTGTGTGCTGCCATACCAGGTGCTTTCAGATTGATTAAGTATTTGTCTTCACTGTAAATCCACATCAATTTACACAAACCTCAGGTAATTGTGTTACCTGTGTATATGCCAGTTCTATTTTGGAATATAGAAACATGTTTCTAAGCTTCTGATCTCAATCAGAATGTGACAGAATTGGAAAGAGTGCGGCATAGGCCCTGGAACATGGAGAAAAAAAATATGTATATCTATTGCTTGATTCATAAACAAAAACTTACTCTAGTTTTCATACATCAAAAAGGCGGATGTTCAGTTTTACCTGTTCTGTATCCTCTACTGTTTTTATAACACTTAGTTTCACGTCACACTAATACTTTAAAGTGATGGTTTACTACCAATAGGAGTTTTCTGTTGTAGAAAAGGATTCCAAGTATATCATTTAGTATCCAGCAGCTGTGTAAGTAAGCTACAAGTCACCTAGTTAAGGTTCCATTATCCTTTTCAAGCTGTCCCCTAGATAGCAGATTGCACAACAGTGGGACAACCTTTTTATCCTGTTGCAATAGAATGCTACCTTGTTCCAATTAAATAAATGAAAGAATCTGTATTATTTCCCAGAAGTGTATCTATAATCTTTGACAAAAAGAATATAGTTATTCCTCTGGTATACCAGTAGATGCTTTTGCTTATGGGTATTTGTAAAGCTTTCTCTTTCCTGTAAAGCCATCTTGAGTTACCTAAATTCATGTACTAAAAATGCAAGGTGTAGATGCCATCTACAGAGGACTCCCTCTTGCATATATTTCCTAAGACCTCTAAAATCTTTTCCAGTCAATAGCAGTGGCAAAAAAATGCTAGGGAAGCCAGTAACAGCCCACTGAGAATCAACAGAATCCTGCCAGTAATCCAAGTATTGAAAGTCCTGCTGAAGGTTTGGGAAGTAGAGACTAAGAAGTCGTTACTAAGCTAGGCAAACCAAATAACCAGTTAAACATAGACTCTCTAAAAGGATGGAATGTCTTAAATACCACTGCATACTGAGTACTAATGCTGTTCATTAAAGATCTTTCCTAAACTAAGGCTAATATTGCCAAATTGAAGATAGCTGTAGAAGATAAGTTTGAGATGCAACCAAATAGCTGAAATTCTGCTTTCATCAACTAGCAGAATACTGGGGAAAAATAAATGATCTTTCTCTTTTCAAATAGATAAAGATGTATTCTGGATATTTCAAATGTAAATAGTTCTGTATTAATGCCATTAAAATTCATTGATTTTTTTGTGTCCATATAGTTATCTGCAGCCCAAGATCTTACAATCCCAGTAATGGAATTCACTGTCTTCAGTGTGACACCAGTTTGATATACGGAGCAACAACATGCTGACAATAGAGGGAATGGCAAAGCTGCAATAGCTCTCATGCATTTTAACCTGGTAATATTAATAAATTTTTTATTAAAATATTTATATATTTACCTGAGTACAGTTTGTTCTGGTTACGTCAATAGGATACTATTGTTTTTAAGAAATAATGATTCATCTGTATATTCTAGTTTGCATCACTTAGGAGTACTTCATTTTTAAGGTCTTTGTAACTACCCACCAGATTAAGAGCAGTGAAGATAATTAACTATTTAAATCAAAAGAAAAAAAGAAAAAAGGTGGAGCTATTTTGCTTAGTTTGTTCTTTGTTCCAGTCATCTCCTGTTGACATAGATTAGCATAAGGACTCTGTACAGCAGCTTTCATCTGCTTGACTGTTCAGTCTTTGGTTAGGAGAACTGTAGTGAGCAGCTCAATATAGCACCAAGTACAAAAACATGAACAAAACTTTCTTCCAAGGTGAACTATAATAGTAATACTTCAGAAACTTCTTTTCAAATAATGTAAAATTTCTTAGGTTGTGCATCTGTTCTACCATTAAAGATAGCAGTTTCAGCTAACATGCTTTTACCTGAAGAAAACAAACAATAGCATAAAATACCATGACAATTTTTATGACACTCATTCTTTACTTTTGTAAAAGTGTCAAGAATTAGTGAGTTGATGGCTTAATGCAATCCTTGTTACTTATTAGTAGCTTCATTTCAATTGGTATTCTGTAACAGAATTCTGTTTTAAATCCTATTTATACATTCCCTCTGTTAGCTGCAAGACCATGAGAGCTAGATGTGTGTAGGTCATTTTTAGCCCTTTGTCATCTGAAAAACGGGGTTTCCATGTAATTCTGTTTTAAAGCACAAGTATGAACGTCAGGTTTAAAAACATTCATCTTTGCATGTTTTCTTTTCAAAAAAGGACTTAAAAATACTGTACTACTTCTAAGAAGTAACTTTTAAACATGACACTGCTTATTTGTTGATCATTAGCATAAACAGCGTAACAAGCAGAATATATAAAATAGCTATTTTTATCAAATGCCACTTGAAAATAAATAGCTGAGAAAGAGCACGTTAAAAAAAAACATTTAGTACTTAGGAAATCCAACTCTGTTAAACTGTAATCCGTAGAATGTCTGAAGGCTATCCAGTCCTTATTTTCACTTGGTAATAAGAAATAAATGGACCGCAAATGAGAGGAGTCATTACATTTGGTTGGAGTACTGCACATCCTTACGTTATCTTCATAATTTCCCAATCACGATGGCACTAAATTAGTTAGCATTAGTTTGAAGAATCAGTGGCTAAAGAGAAAGCACATTTTGCAGTATTACTTTCCAAAAATATGGAGTTTGTTTTGGTAAAAAAAACCAACCTAACAAGTAATAAAGGCACACAGAGCTTTCTACAGTACGGGTAGCAAATTAATTTGAGAATTATCCTCTGAAATGAATGCAGGCTTTTTAAGGCAGTAAAAATATAAATTAAGCGGTATTTTTACATTCATATGTCTACCTTTCTATTGTACATCAAAACCAGAACACTCTGGTTGGCAATTTCCAACCATTCCAACAATTAAAGGGATTAATACCGTCGTATCTGTACTGTGAAGGAGAATAATAAAAATGATGTACTTTTAATTGGGGTATTACACACATTGAAATACTGACTTTCTTGTCTAGGTATTTATATGCATATTAGCAGAGTGCTGAAATGATATATTTTGGCCCTCTTGATAAGTAAAATTCATTTTAATCCACAAAGTTTGCACGCCCTTTATGACATTCAGGAAAAAGTAAAATAAGTGTTACAAAGTTTTGCCTTTGATTTCGTCTGTTATGAACAAAAGCATTTCACACGAACCTTTGCAAATGTTGTCTCTCATTCACTGATTGCAGTCAAGTACAGGTGGTTTGTTATGTATATATTATGTGAAAGAAATCCTGATCTCTGTTAACAATATTAAACTGGACTTCTAATTTCCTCTTGCAGTCTTATCTAAACTGTATGCTCTCCTATTGCTGGAGCCAGAACAAAAAAATTTCTTTGTGTATATTGCCAAGGAAAAAGGGTTTCCTTATTTTTCTACTGTCAAAATTAATTGCTTGTTAAATTTGTTTTTATTTCATGATTTTAGATCTTCTTTAAGTTTGCTCTTTTCCTCACTCTTTATGAACTGCATTCCTAATTTCAAAGCTTTTCATAAATTCACCTCTTTGCAATTAGTTACAATCTCTGCTTAAAAAATCTGCAGCAGTGCTCTATTTTGCTGGAACTGGAATGTTTAGTGTTATAGGTGGTATTTTCCCCTTTTTGCCAAATAAATATGAAGCAGGGAAACTTCCTAAGTTCTAAATTAACAAGATTATTGGTAAATCTCGGTGGCAAACTTAGCATTTGCCATAGATACACTCCTAATAATTACTTCAACAGGACTAACTTCCTATTTGTTATTATATTATTTTCAACAAAAGCTTTTTTTATGCTTTATATTTCCTAGAATTCAAGAAATTTTTAAAAAGCAGGAAACTGTTATGTGTTACAGAAATAGGATCACTACTAGCTAATAGCCAGAAAGGAACTTAATTAACAAATATTTCTGGTAAATTGAGAGTTGATTGTTTTTAAACACTAGCTTTTGTGCTGATAATTATGTAAATGCTTTTTTATTACTGACTAATTAATACATAATTTTGACTTGTCTGTAACTGATAAATGGCACATGTTTGGACTTTTCCTGTATCTGTCAAAGCCTCCTAAGCATTATGGAGCTATCCAAGTTTAAATACTGAAGTTACCATCAAAAGTAACATCAAATATTACAGATCTTGACAGTACAGTTCATATTACACGATAAGAAAACAGATGAGAAATTGTTTTCCAAAGTGAGGGAACCTTTCATCATATCTTTTAATTTGTACTGAGGAGCTTAAGAGCTTAATAAAATTTCTTTTCAGCATGGCTTTCAATTTTCAGTGTTGTCCAGAAGGACCAGCTAGAGCACACTACTCAGGGATTTGAACATCTTCATGGACAGAGACTCTGCAACCTGTCAGGGCAATCTCTTCCAATAATCAGTCTCCTTTTACACTAAGATTTTTTGTTATCATTTCCAAATGTAATTTCGTAGATTTCAGTTTATGTCTGAATACATTTCCCATTTACTTTCCTTAAGATATGCTTTGAAAATATCCCTGTAAAACACCTTTAGGACACCGTAGATCTGTTTTTCCTTTTATTAACATTCCTGCTGTAACACTCAATTTCTCTGTCTCATATCTCACATCTTTCCTTCTTATCCCATTTTCCCTTTAAAATCTTGCATAAGTATTTAGGTGAATAGCCGCCCTTCCCTCTTGAGTTTTAAATGAGTATCAATATTACTGTTGCACACTAACTGCAATTTTATAATTATCCAAACCCATCTAGAATATTATCTCTTCAGGCACCTACTTAAACAGGTTTGAAGCCAAATTAATGTACAGTACACTCCTACAGAAATGGACAAAGCCAAACCAAGAATTAATTTGGCATTACTTCAATTGGGAAATAAGCAGAAGCAATAGAAGCAGAAGCAGAAATCTCATACTCATGTCAATGCATCTACATATAAACATCTGAGAAGAATATAGATTTTTCAAGGAACAGACTTCAAATACAAAATTATTAATGAGCTATCACTGTATCCCAAAATATGGCTTTCGTAGACACAACTACCTACAAAGTTGAAAAACTCCTCATGTAGGATACATATATAGGTGACTCTGAAAGTAATGCACCCTATTTATTTCCACTGAGGTAACAACAGATAAAAAGAGCACAGTAAAACTATTTGATGGAGCTAATGCTCAGCTGCAAAACAGTTTTTCAACAGTCACCACCATTAGCTAAGCATTTTCGCCAGTGATGAGGCCTGAATGCCTCACCAGTGGAGGTGACCCACTGCTTCACAACTGCTATCATGGCATTGTTGGTTGCCCATGTGGTTCATCTTTCATCAGCCTGAACGGATAGAAGTCAGAAGGTGCAAAGTTCAGACTATATTTGGTGTGGTAGGACAGTTCAGCCAAGATAGGCAATGTGCTCCATGTGCTTCAAACTGGTATGGGGCCTGGCATTATCATCTTGCAAGAGAGAAGTTGTCATCTTCTCTGGCCTGACTGGAAGTGTAAGCCTTCAGTTTAGTCAGTATCACAATGTAGTAGTCTGTGTTGATGCTTCCACTGGGTTCCAGAAAATCCAGAAGGATCATCCTTTTCTTATCACAAAGTAGAATGCACATCACTGTACCTGCTGAGGGCTGCATCTTGAACTTATTTTTCTATGGGGAAGTCACATGGTTGTCACACCGTGGACTGGCATTTTGATTCAAGCTCATGGTGGTGACCCCATCTCATCACCTGCGGTGCGATGCAGGACACTGTCACCTTCAGCCTTGTACTGGTTCAGTTGGTCCTTATAAACTTGCAGATGGTGTTCATTCTCTTCCTCTGTGAGCATTCATTTGTGAGATTCCAGTGTTGCCACCATCACTTCCAGCGTATTGAAGATGATACTCAGTTTAGTGCAGAGTTACCTGGTCATAATCTACTGGTCGGTGAGGATGAGCTGATTGAGATGTTCTTCATTTTGCAGTGACTGTCCAGAATGTGGCTTGTCTTTTATGTCACTGTCACCACTGCTGAAATACACCATTCACCACCTCACTGTGCTTGCAGTGTTTGATCTCTGAAAACATTCAGCAAGCATTAACAAATGTCAGTGGGCACCATCAGTTCTGTATGGAGGAATTCAATGACACCCCTTCGCTTCATCCACACTTCCAGCCAAAGAGATATTCCACACCATACAACACCACACTTAGCAATAAAACAGAGCCAGAGCAATATTTAGGTACATTACTTGTTTTTTGTTCAAGAACTGGCTAGGAATCAATCTGCCTATGAGAGGTGGTGAGTGATTGCCTTTTCATCATCACTTGTTTTTTCACTTTTTTTTTTTCCTCCTCCCGTTTTCATTCTCTCACTTTTGCTCTTCCTTTTCTCTTCTGTGTCTCACTGGGAACAGAATGGCGTGAGGTGGGTGGGTAAATGAGCTGCTGTATGGTGCTGCCTTGCCTCCTGGGATAACAACAAATACCTGTACTCCCTGGTTCCACAGCTGGGTGAGGCTGCTGACATCTGCCCATCCTCAGGAATAGCCAAAAAGCTCTCATCGTAATAACACTAGAGGACAAAGCTGGACACGGCCAGTGACCTTGGCATGAAGAAGGTCCAAAGATTATCCACTTCTATCTCACTATGTTAAAAAAATAAAGAAATTGCATCTTAGCAGACTTGAAGATTATATCTCAAACAGAAAGATTATATCTCAAAATATAGTCTTCAAGAAATAATTCATAGAGCTGTCTGTCAAGATGAATTTGTTCAGGACAATCTATATCAAATGGGAACGGACCAACCTATTGCTAAACTAAAGATTACACGAATATGTTGGTGCCAGGACTGAAAGATGAAAAATATCATTTGGAAAAAAAAGAAAAGCAATAAAAAATAGCTATAAAAGTTACACTAGGAAGACACAGTAAAATAGCCTTTAACCTTGTCATCAGTACTTCAAGAAAGAAAACTTCCCAGACGAACATAAATTCAAGCCCAAAGAAAGACGATAAAGCTTAACAAAAGCTTCAGTGAAGCGGAAGCTACAAACGAGAGACAAAACACATTCTCTCCTCTTCCAAGAAACAAAATAAATCTTCAGTCTGTATCATTCTTCACAGCCAGCAGCTGAGTTAGTGACAAGCCAGTTGTAATACTTCTAGCATCCCTGCTAGGAATTCAGGCAACTGGAGAACAGCGGTCTCCATGCAGTGTTTACATACATGCATATCCACTTCAGGGAAAGCTATTTACTGGATTTTTGAGTGATTTAAGCTATTCAAATCAATAATGTCTTCCCCTCTCACACTGCTCTGTGAGTAGGCCATGTCTGACTGTCACATGACTGTCTGTGCAAGAGATGGTTTCTTCATTTCTATCACTCCTCTTTTCCCATTCAAGACAAAATAAGTCCCAGAAATAGACAGACACAAACTCAAAGTACAGACTGGAAGAGAGAACTGCGATTGACTGAAGTCACAAGCAAAACTTCCGTGGCCTTCATCAGTACCAGAAAACCACACTTTATATGGATCCAAACCTGGAAACCAGGTTACTGCATGGCAATAAGTAGCAAGGAGTAAAAGGGAATCAAGCAATGTTATTCATTTTCTGATATTTATTCATCACTTTTTTTTTTTTTTTTTTAAGGAAAAGCTTAAAGTAAGCCCTTGTTTGTGTGTGTTCTCTTGAGCCACTGACTTAGCAGATATTCAAAGCAGATGCAATCCAGGAGTTGGAGATAAGCTAAATTAAAACCAACATGGATCTAAACAAAGGCTGTAAGCGTTGGAAGCAGGGAGATGTGATTCACTCCGTGTGTGTCCAGAGTCAGCTTCTGTGCTATAAATCCTTTGATGGATTCGAAGAGCTGGCTCAAAACATTTCTCGTCAACACACAGTTACACAACCTGTGCAGGCAGCCAGACAGATTGAGATGAATCAAAAAGCTGAACAAGCACCAGCAAGGCAGAAACAGCAAGGTCTAGGGGATGGTTCTCTCTTGCCCAAGGATGTGTGTGTGCAGCCACAGCCCATCCACACGTCTCCACATCTACTGCACGTTACATTGATGATGCCACTCACTGACTTACCCTATTTCCACCAGCTCAGCAGTGCTGTATTGTTGATGTCACAGAGGCATTTGCCCTGCTGTAATATCTTATGTCTGAACTTTGTATTATGAACTGATTTGGTCTAATTAAGGTTTTATAAAAACAGATAAGAGAGACCAGTTTTGTATTAGTGCTTCAAGTGATCTCAGCTGTGGACCAGCAGACCTATACCAGTGCAGCTAAGAAAAGGAGCTGACTCACTTTTATATTACAGCACTACTCTTAAGTGCATAAGTGAGCACATTCTCTGAAAGCATACTGGACTACATTTTTTTCCAACAGCAAGGATGTCAAAGTTTTATCATATAGTGACTCCTTCCTGGCCAATAAACTGAAAGTAAGCAAATAGAAAAAAAGTAGCAAACACAAGAACCCAAAGAAAACTCTACTATGATAAAACTAGAATAGAAGTGTAATGTTTAGTTATGTGCATGTACACAACAGGACAGGCAATGATACAGTACTTTAATCTGTACTGTCTATATAAAACATTTATTTTTAAGCTCTATGTTAGTATAGAAATACATAGAATATTTTATAGAGTGTATTTTAGTGTACTCACTGTGAAAATAACACATTTATTAAGACAAGTATTCTTATGTCCAAACTTTATTTAAATATATGCACTGCTTTGCCTTGCAGAATTACGTGACTGTGAAAAACAAAGTATCCATAGTCAATTTGCTCCTCACCAGAATCTTCTCATTGCGATTTCCCTGGGTCATCCACAGTGCTCACTGCTGTGAGATAGTTTATAAAAACCATGAGAGTTCTTGGACTGGTAGATTTCCTATATTTGTTTGCATTCATGTCTAGTGCACATAGCTTGTCGTTCAATTCTCCACGTGCCTTCTTCATAAGTGCAGTGACATATAGTGCATTCGTCAGTCTTCACCTCTCGGCCTGCAGGAATGACAGTGGTTTCTGCAAAGCAGTTTGGACCTAAAGAAAGGAAAGAGTTTGTTACGTGATACCCACAGCACACCATAATCCAACACAATTCAGTTTTAGTCTCGAGGACTGAAAATCTAACACAAAGTCAGTAACACTGGGCACAGTTAACAAACAGGATCGTTGTACGCATCACATAAAAGAGGCAAAGAGGAAAGGAGCCTTGCCTTCTAAACAGGATTCTGATTTTCTTCTGGTTTCAGCAAGGGCTGCCCTGCCCTCTGCAAGTGAAGTGAGATACATCCCTTGTGTGAACACAGCTATGACAGGCACAGACTGGTCAGAATGCCAAAAAAAGATTTAAGCAAGAGAAAAACCTGGTCATCGATGATGAAAAAATGCTACTAGGGAGCAGATTATAAATGTGATCAATTCTCCATTGGAAGCACACAGTGCATTTTGTGTAGTAGTCAAAGTATCAGATTAGTTTATTTTTCATTTCATGGGAAATCCCAGGACGTAGAAGTACCAGCCTCTTCTGAATAAAGTCTCTTTTCATGGTTCATGGACAGAATGAAGTATTCCATTTTATGTAAGTCAGCAAGTGTACAAACGTCCTTTTTGTTGTACATTGAAATGACTTCATTTCCAAGGAGGAGGCAGGAGAACGAGCCACCAGCACTAAGTTCACAGCACTAATCTGATCCTTTCAGAAGGTGACATCCTCACATCTCTCCACTGCAGAAGGCTGCGCATGCTGCATTATCTACAGCTCCGTTAAAAAGAAGTATCTATTTCTGCCTTGAATATCCACACACGTTTGTAAAGCAGCACTAAACCCTACCAATCACCTCCTGTTATTTATGTTCTCAGCACGACTGGGCCCGCTATTCACTGAGAGCACAGAACTGCTGGGGCACAGCCTGGTTACCCTGCAGCATTGCGTGCCACCACCCACCAGGTAGAATGTGCAGCGTGGAGCAGCGTGCTTCCATCCCTTCTGATACTGTGGTGCAGCTGAAATTCTGATGGAAAGCTCTGGCAGTCAACTGCCAGCCTGTCTGCCACGCCAGTAAATAAATCACAGGTGAAGTTTAATCTTCCACCCGCAGAACTCTGCTGTAGGAACTAAGCCACACACTTTTATTAAAGCATTTTCTCTGAAAACCGGAGGTCGGTGCTAGCTCCGCATTTTAAACCACAACTCAAATAGTTCACAGATCAAATGTAATAGTTGTATCTCTGGTTCAGACAGTGCATTCATGCACTGATATAGCAGCCAACAAGCAGTTGGCTGGCTTACATCCAGCTTCTTGTCCACCAGGACCCCCAAGTCTTTCTCCACACATCTCATGTAAAGTTATCTGCATTACTACCCTAGAGTGCTTTTGTGTTTGCCCATCCCTCAGCCTGTCCCTACAGCACACTAAGCAGGAGAGAGGACCCGACCAGTGCAGAAGGATGAGCTGCTGGATACCTCTGCACATGGGGCACTATCATGCTCACAGCTGAGATAAAGCAATTACTGACTATGCCATTCTCCATGGAATTTTGAGAGATTTCCACTGTAAGCTGCATAGCTCTATATCAGTCAAATACACTATTCTTCTGGGCATACTAAGCTTTCATCCCAAGATGGGTCCATCCTCACCTTAGTGAGATACCTGAGTGTTTTACATGCCAGCTCATAATAGCTTTTTGGTATAGAAAGCTGCATGACAAAGAGTTAAAATATTAAAAGTAGAATCCACTTTCCATGAAGAAATTCTCCATGAGACCTGCAAGACCACTTGAAATTCAACCACTATTTAAAAAGCATGAGAAAAACACGTGATGACAATCCCATGTACAAGATTTAATTCATTCTGGAAAAATCGATGCTACAGGCTATACTTGATTATAAAAACCAGACAGAGAACAAAGTAAAAGCTGTGCAACATATGTAATGTAATTCACTAGAATTCAGAGTGCAAATGCTTCCATTCACTATAGCAGTACTTCAGTGCTATGCGTGACTAATCTTACTTAAATCAGAAAGTTATTAAATGTAAAGAGAACAAGTTCATCCTAAACTGTTAAACTATTTAATATGGGGGAAATGCTTCTGTTGAGAAACCTACAGAATGGCGACATCTCAAGCCATCTGCTTCAGAAGGCTGCCAACAAAACCAAATGACACCAGCAAAGCATGTTGTCAAGCAAGTCTCATGCAACCATTATATGGAAAATCCTGATCCTGCATTTGCATCCCTCATTACTGTAACTGCAAATGTTACCTAAAACTGGCAGTAGTCAACTCACATCCCTGCCTTATCTTTTTCTTTGTGTGTGTACAACATCCTGGGTAATGCGACAGGTAAGGTCACCAATGAAGAGGCTGAACTGACTGTATTACAGCAACACCCCACAGTAAATGCCAGTACAATACGGTTTCAACACTGGAAACAGTTCCCCAGCTCTCCTTTCATTGTTTCTTCAGATCCTAAGACCTCTTCTCCCACCCCAGCCTCTTCTGTCCCTGTGTTATGGGGAATGCAGTGGAGTGTGGGGAGATGCCCATCATGGGTATTGTGCTAATGAACCAGTAACTGATACTATTCTTCCTCCTTGGAGGGGAAACTGAGAAATTAAGGATTTTAATGGGTAGTGGGACAAGAAGGTCGAGTGGGCATAGGAAGGGTGGTTTTAGACCAGAAAGTGCCATTTCCTCACTCTCCTTTAGGAGGAAAACAGAAAGTGGTGTCTCCTCCAAACTCAGAGTGGATACGCTGCCTGAAAGGCATGGCATTTGCTGGAACTTCTCCTTTACTTAAAATTGTGAAGTTCATATAGATTTAGTGGGATTTCCAGCTTCCTGTCACAAAGGGCAGGATATTTTGTGAGTCCTTAAATAGTTCTCCAAATTACCTCACTTCGCACATGAGAAGCATTTCAAAGTAAGAGGTGGGGGGCTGCTCTAATGCCAAAGTGTTGGTGGATTTTCTGGCTGGATGTTACTGGTGTACAGTAAGTTGCAGAGTGCAGCTCCTCTCTGTTGCCTACAAAGCAGGCTGCCTGCTTTCTGCCGACCTGCAAGGACACCACTGCAGTGACATCTTGTGTCTGTGCATCCTACAGCAGCAGTGTGTTCTTGGAGCCTATTTCATCTACTGCACAAACATCCTGGGCCACATCCCTAATTGAGTATGTTCATGTAGCTCTAAGGAAGGTTGTGGTGCTGCACATCTTTGCATTGAATTAAGATCTTACCGTATCACTCTTAAACCTGGCAGAAAATTCAATATGACCTATTGTACCAATTCCAAGCACAGTTTGAAATCTACCACGACATCATTTGTTTTCCTAAAGCATGTCCTGACGCTGTCAGACTCTGAGCCATACCATACTGGTATCTGTGGAGATTCCTTTTCCAGGGCTAAAGCACTGCTACTGCTGCTGTCTCAGCAATGCCTCAAAGCAGCAAACTGACTGCAACCCCTGCGTTGTCACACTGAGCACCAGATTGGAGTGCTTGAAATGTTCGAAACAGTGAATCACAGCTTCCAAAACTGCATTTGTGCTGGGATGTAATCAATCAGGAGAGCCTATCTGGTGGTTAATTTATAACCAGAGTCTCATTTCATACATATTTTTAAAATTTTATAACTGTTATCCAGGTAAATGCAACAACTGCACTCTTCTCCCCCACCCCCCCTCCCCCAAATTCCTTATGATGATACTTTGCAAAGCTTCCGGTGACTTATGTTTTATGCTTTGGTGTTGATAAATGCAACAATTCAATTAAAATGCAAATTCTATTATCTCAAAAGAGAACAGCTGATACCAATTATCAGCAGAGAATGCCCAAGCCACTCACCTACAGAAGCAACAGTATCTGTAACCTTGACAACCTTGCCAGAGACTCTCTGAAGCTTCTCCTCCTCCTCCCCTTCCACCAAACCGCAGCTGCTCTCTCTAGAGTTGTATCTATTTGCTCTGCAGCCCGCCCCTGATTTTGCATAGGCACATGTTCCTATTAGTTCATAGATACAAGTCATACAAAGTAACCCGGTAAATCATGTTCTAATCAACTGTTTTCGTCAGGTATTAGACCAAATTATGGACAAAGAAATCTGTTCAACTGCAAGTTAATTTGTTTGCCTGGAGAATAAGTCATGGCAAATTTTAGCCAATTAGAACTGCAGTGACAACCTCTGCAATATAATATTCTGATGTAAGACTGCTCTGGGCTTTGGTTTCATACAAACTGTCTAATAGCTGACCTTCCAGTAGCTCCTCACAGCAGTCAAACAGGTCACTTCTAAGGTATCTGATAGCATACCTGTCTACATTGACAGCTACACGACAGTCATCACTGTGGTATTACAGCACTTTCTAAATGACATAACTTCAGCATTTAGCATAGCTCCTCTCTTCCCTTCCCTTCCCATTTAACAAAGAGATTTCCAACAGTTAGTACATGAAAGACATATTCTATGCTTGTCCTGGAAGCTTAAGAAGCACACTGTACCTGCAACAGCCAAAAGGTGCAGAGGGAAGTGCATGGGAACAGAGCAAACATGCAGCAACAGTTCCTACCGTACTGTCCCAGTTTCAAGAACTCTGAATCAGAGGAACTGTAAATGGCTCCTGTGTGCCCCGTAGTCATTCATACAGTACATTCATACTTCTCTACAATTAGCCTCTCCAAAACCCTGGTGAACACATAAAAACTTCTAGTGCACTTGGTGGCAAGGAGATCCACAGCTCTTGTGTGCAGCATAAAGGAGGTTTTTTTTTGCCTTCTGCCTTCCACTTGCTACATAAATTTGGTTCCCCAAACAGCTCTAGAGGCAGAGGCAACAACAGCCATTCCCCATTTGCTGTGTCATTCCAGTAGCCCGCTACTGCATTCCCCACCTCCCCCATTACCACACCTGCAGACCGAGGAGGCCAGCTCTGTAATCGCAGCCCCTGCTGATTACTTCAAGTCCTTTGGGCTCTGTGGAGCAGCCATGCACACGATGAGCAAGCTGCAGAAACACCGCAAACACCACAGACTTGTGCTGTGCCACAGTGATTCTCTGCGGTGCTTCCTGTCTCCCTCTTGTGTCCTGACATTTGACTGTGTGTTGTGACTACTGATGGACTACTGATGGCATTTTCACGAAATTCTTGATTTTATATCAGATGGAATACCTACAGAAATAAATGTTTATCAGAATTATGGAAAGGCTTTGGTTGGAAAGGGCCTTAAAGCCCACCCAGCCCCAACTCGTGCCAAGGGCAGGGCTGCAACCCACCATCTCAGCAGTCCAGGGCCCCATCCAACCTGGCCTTGAGTGCCTCCGGGAATGGGGAACCCACAGCTTCTCTGGGTAGCCTGTCCAGCTCCAGCACCTCAGCACCCTCCGAGTAAAGGCATATAATCTAGATTTCCCCTCTTCTAGTTTAAAACCATTGCTCCTGTTGCCTTTTGTTGTTACAGAAAACTTTCCTTTTCCAGCAAATTACTTGGCAGTCTTCCACATACTTCTACAACATTTGATAACTCCAGGAACAAGACAGAGAAGTCTTCCCCTCGTGGTTCAGATCCTTCATCCTGGCTTGGTCATTCCTCAGGCTTCTATGTGATCTGCTGCAGGCACAGAGGGACTGGCGGCACACAGGCCTGGAAACAGGAGCAGACAAGCTTCCTTCCTCCACTCCTCGCTGCACAGCTGGGACCCAGTATGTCTCAGCACAAAGTTGACTTTTATTCAGCTGCATCCCAGCTGGAAGCCACACTTGGGGTCTAAGATCTGAGGAGCAAACCAAGGGTACAAGCTGACCATGCCTGCCTCCCAGCACAGCGCTGACACAGCCAGGTTTGAATGCAGGCTGTGCCTCCCTCATTCCTCTCTCATCTAATCGCGTTCTCTGAAGATGGTATCTGCACGTACTTTGTGCCCTTCCAATCTCTAATCTCTTCTAAGGGTCCGTATCTCTCTGACTTGATTTTGTTTCCCTCTCATGTGGATATATATAATACATTTATCTCCTACCGAATGCCAGCCTGTAAGATAAAGCACAAAAAGCAGCTGGCAAAAGCAGTCTGTGAGGAGTGCAGCAGAGTCTCATTCCCTCACAACAATAAGTTCATCACCCTGCTGCTGCTGACGCGCCAACAGCTCCCAGCCCAGTGCAACCTTTTGCTCCCCTCGGTACCTTTTGATGCTGCTGAGCCAAATCCAAAACAGAGTTTTCAATTACAGAAGAAGGATTTGGGTAGACCCAATTTTAAGAGCAATTTAGGACCCTGAGGAGCCATGAACTGTTTCCGTATCTTATCAATGCCTTAAGATACTGGCAGCCAGAGAACCATGGCAAATATCTTAATAGACTCAGTAAATGTGTATGTATGACAGGGAGAATAAAAATAAAGGTATTCATCCATTTGTGGTTTCACCTAGCTGCAGCAGGAAATAATGTGCTGTCTTTCATAAAAGCAGTGTTCTGTTCACGCTAGACAGAGCCTTTGTGCTTTTAAGAATAATAAACTCCCTTCCCTTTTTAGGGTCATGTTTTGTTATATGCACGGCAAACTGACAGATTGCAAGAAAATACGCCAAAGGCAAAACAATTAAAAACAGGGTTTTGCCATGTTCTTCAGAAGAGTGGGTGTAAACAGCATCTGCTGCCATGGGACAACAGAAGATGCTCAATGAAGTTCTTGTAACAAAATGGGCTGATCACATCCTCAATGGCATGGCTGTCACAGCAGGGATATCACAGCCAGGCACCTGCTATAATTTGCGCATTTGTATGTGTGCATGTGTTGCACATCTTAATACAAAAGATAAAAAAGCCACAATCTAATTCAGGCTTGGGTTTTTATACCCTGCTTATGAGACTCTCAAACCCTGATTACAATTATGTTCTATTTTCCTTTTAATTTGTCGTACATAACAGTTCTATTGATTAATGTTTTCGTCTGTTTCCCATCCTAAAAATATGACAAGTGTCCAAAAATTTGATGGACCAGCAAGTAATCTCAGCCCCTGTGACAACGCCTGACAGCACTGACCCTTCCCAAGTCCAATTCTCACCACCGTGCACTTTGTGGTAACATGATCACCTGTGAAACAACCATGCAAAACGCTGTGTATCACAACCAGGGCTGCACAATTACTCCTTCACAAACAGAAATGGCTTGCAAGAAGGGAACAGTGTGTAATCATGTCTACATGGATCTTTATGTGTATTTGGAGAAGAGAAATTTAGATATCGGCTTTTTGTGTACAGAACAAAAAGCAGCTCAGGCACATCGAACACTCCACAATCAAATACTGCACGAGGCAAACAGAAAGCCTCGGAGCATAAAAGGGTTCAATTAAATATGAGGCTTGAGTGCCACAAAAATAAACTGCATCAAACAACTTCCTTTATCCCTGAAAATATGGGAAGGACTCGAATACTCTACTTACAATGGTTTTCAGAAGTCTTACGGCTCATAAAAGAATATTGTGTTCCACCCAGAAACGGCACCAATTAGACATGAGCTGAGCATTGTGTCTATCTCTCAGCAAATTGTATCAACACTTTGAGACAGCAAGCAGCACATCAGTTTTGCACATAGCTTTCTTGCAGCTCCACCACCACCCAGGTGGCAGGAAAATGAGAGACAGGCTGTAATGCTTTGGGAAGAGTCACGTTAGAGACCTTTGACAAGGAAAGACTCACAGAAGGGCTGCCGGGAGCATGAAGTTAACAGGGTGAATCCTTCCCCCTTCAGCTGTTTTTTCACCCAGTGATTGCTGGGCCTAGTGAGGTTCAGTGCCTGATGAATGATCACACACCTCTTGGCCCCAACCTCTCTTAGCCTCACCAGGACACATCAGCCTGTTCTTCAGATTCAGAAAGCTGCATGAAATGCCTCTGCTGAGAGATCCTGAGCAAGTTATCCTAAAAAACTACTGGGCAAATTAGAACAAGCTTTGCACTTTCAAACGCATGCGCTAAGGGCCAGTAATTTAACGCATCAGAGCACTGCTAACATAGGAACTAAAAGCATTCTAATTTGAAAAACCACTGCTGCACTGGCTGCCATACAGTCCATCAGCCAGGCTGGTTAGGTCAACAAGAGGTGTGCAGTAACACACAGGGTTGGACAGATCTGGAAAAACGCACAAAGTGCAGCATGCTAATGCGTGTTCAAGAATTCTTACGGAAAAAAATGCCTTAAGACTTCAGCTACATTGAAAGCTAAAGTGGTACTCAAGTTATACTAACACAGCTTTGGCAGTCAAGTGGAATAAAAATCTGTGTTTTTCTAGTTACTTCAGACCATTGGAAAGTGAGAATAGGTACAGAAGGTTATCAGTGGCTACCGATTGCTACAAGTCGTTCAATCAAAACAACAACAAAACAGTACTGGCCAAGTGTCAGCCATTTTTTAACCTTATTTTAGAATGAATACACTGCACCATGTTAAATCAGGAATCGTTCTTCTTAATGAAAACTACTTATAAATAAACACTAGAGCCACTCAGTTCCAGGAAGACTGTTTCATCAGACAGTAATTAACTACTTTCCCAACTAAACAGTCCTCTTGCAAAATTAGGTGATAAGGGTTTGGTTTGGCAGTTTTGTTATTCTTGCTTTCCCAGGGGCTTGCCTACACATACAGATTCCTAGGCCCTCATCCAGTTTCCTTGGCAATGGCTTTCTCTGGTTGTACTTGTAGAGATAGAGCTAACAAGGCTCTCTAGTTCATCTACTGAAGTGACACAAACTAAACTAGAAGAGGCAGCTGTACTGGAGGATCACAGTTTGGTGTCGCAGATGCTACTTGCAGTGTAATCTTACACAGCAGTGCTGTGAAAAACATGGTTAAGAACAGACACAGAGATTTGGAGTTCAGACTCTTAAAGGGAGTAAAGTTTGTGCACTGACAGAAATAAATGGTTTGGAGTATCAGAAGTGTTAACTTCATACCAAGATGGTCGTCTTCTAGAAATTTCTAGAACATATGTACAGAGTTGTGCTCATTACCCATTTCCTCTGAGTTCAGTGACAAAAGGTGAGCGTTCAACAAAAGGTGGCTGCAGTGCACAGATATCATCCCTCAGTTGCAGTTCGTTGTATGATGAAGCACCATCTTAGTCTGTGGTGATCTCTGAAAAAAGGCTTCTGTGACCAGAGCAGGAGTTGCAAAACAGATTCCCTCCTCAAACAACAGTCATATTGAGTTCGTATAATGAATTCTAACAACATCCTTTGCATGCACTTTTGCCTTTATTCACTAAAATAATAAGCTGTATTTCCAAGACTGGAAAAACAAGTTTACTTCATTGGAGACAGAAAAGAAAATGAAAAGCCTCTTTGCTTATTAGTCCTAATGAATTACCACTATTCTGAGGTACGAAAATTTCCAAGGTGTACAGTTGTAATTGCTGGTCATTTTAAGTTGCTGCAACATTACATGAATATATGTGAAACCAACAGAGATGTAAAGTTTTCTCAAGATGAAATTCTTTATGAAATTTAAGATGCGCCTACCCAAGTTACTCCACAACTGAGAAAATCACAGTATTATGGATAAAAGACAGGTTATTCTATGCTTTCTATGCTACAAAATCAATAACACTACCCTTTCTTCCACTTGAATGATTTTTCCCTGGTGGTTATGAAACACAGAACTAAGACAGCCTACTTTGGAAAGACTGCATTTTGTACTTGTTCTAGAAGAGAAAAAACGAGGGGCAGAACAAAAGCAGTGCTGTGAAAGAACAACCTTCTTCTCAGTGGTGCCCCTCCACAGCTCTGTACCCATGGGGCCTTGATGATGCCTGTGGAAACTCTGGCCTGAGTCCCTTCTTCAGGGAGCAAAGCACAAATTTAAGGCTCAGTTCTTGACAAGGTTTTAAGATTTTGCCTACAGAGAGCTACTTAGAAATGCAACCAACAGCTAAATAAATCTAAATATATTAAGTTGCAACTTAATCCACCATTGTATTGTAGAAGACGATTCCCTCATGTTTCCATTTCAATCACAATTCATTAATCAATAACTATTCAAAAGAGATGCTTTAGAGTAAGAAGAGAGGGAAACCAGAAGACAGTTGATTCACTGTGAGGCAAAACAGTCAGAAGTAGCATTGGAAAAAAAACAAATTAGTGAGAACACAAGCTGTAAGGAAAAAGGCAGTTTTTAAAAGATCATCTATGCTTACATGGAAAGACGGGTGATTTGAAGCAAGAGACATGAATTATGAAAAATTCAGGAACTGGTTTTGTTAATACTGAAATTGTCTCTGGGAGTTACACAAATCCTTTCATCCTAGATGAGTACTGCAGCACAGATATTGCATATCATTTAAAGGTGCAGACATAGAAGGTTATGCACTAGCTAAAATAAATTTTCTACATAATATTGCTCTACTTCTTCATTTTTGGTGTCAGAGTTCAGTGCTGATTTTTACATGTGCATAATTAAGACTGTCATTTGACACTGTAGCACTCTTCAGCTGTCTTAGTACACACTTTTCTTCTCCATTACACAGGCCTGAAACTGGAAGGAAAGCAGCAAAGGAGTGAATCCTCTTAGAGTAGCCACGTCCGTGTACAGGAATGTATTTATGTAGTTATGGGTTAGGGTCTTGTGAAAGAAACTTAATATGAGGATAAGCCATTCCCACTGCAAATTTTTAAGAGATAACAATGGATCTATTTTATGTATTTAGCCACCAACTCTAACATCACCGGGAGGGCTGTTTTGGCTAGAATGAGGCAACAGTTGAGAGGAGTCAGATAGTAGGATACAGACATAACTTCAAAAGAAATCAAGGCTCATGCAGCAGTTGCAAGACTACAGTCTAAGCAACAGAAATTCATACATGAAAGTGATGAAGTGGGAAGCAACATGATATTTTCTGTCACTGGCTGAACATTTTACATATCCTATCACTAAGCCATAAGCAGACACTACCAACATTACATAATCTACTGTTCATAGAAGCAGTCACTTCAAGCTCCAGAAAAGATGCTCTTGAAAAAGTAGCAAATCAGGCCTTATTGAAGTAACAGACCAGAAAACTGCGTTGGCTAAAAACAAACTGCCCACCAGACAGCAGGCCCCAAAGCTGGTCAAGCTGGCAGAGGGTTAAGCTGGTCTGCTTCCAAGACTTCTCTTACTTTTTTTCCCCAGCACATCAGACTTCTGGAGCAATTATTGAAGCACAAAAGCCAGTCTTTGTGTTTACAGTAATAGAATTATTGTAAACTTATTCTTAAACATTTCCACACGTTATGTGTTTCTTCTTGTAAAATTATCTCCAAAGGCAAGTATTAGGGAAGAAAAAATTCTGGAGGAAAAACAGCTGGCACTTTTATGTTTATCTGAAAGCCATGTTTGTTTTCTTCTAGGCAAAACTGGAGCCTTAGGAACTCATAAATGATTCCCAAGACACTTTGAACTGATTTTCACAAAACTCAGATTATTGCACCAGAAAAAGAGTAGTAAATAAAATGAAAGTGGCAAAACTAGAAATTACACTTTATTTTCCTACTGAAGTTACTACTCCTAAATACCCTATAAGCAGCAATTAAAAGCTCAATTTATGATTACAATGATAGTCACTCCATTTGTCTTTAGGGCATTCTTCCACTCTGTGGTAATAAAAATGATCCTTCCTCACCTATAGTACACACAACATTTGCAGGAGGATGGCCAGGAAAAATGTTGTGGATAGTAAGTTATTAGTTTACAGAACCCCCCTGGAAGACAAAACTAAATTAAAAGCTGGAGCTCTTCATTACAGAGTGGATCAAATTTAAAGTATGTGAGATTACGAGATGTAGAAGGGAAATGTTTCCCAGAAAAGAAGCAGTGTCCTGTCGAAAGGGGAATAAATATCAATCCAAGGGAAATAAACCAGCAGCTTCTCTGAGTCATTTCCTTTTGCACTGTGATTTATTCCTGTCTTGTGCACGGACTGACCTTGCAAATATTCCTTTTGCACTTGATACCAGAAACTTTAGTAGCACAGTATGTGCTTAAAAGTCTACACACACTAATGAATTAGTAATTTCTTCTCTAATCCTTTGTTCCAACTACGTGTGCAGTTTATGCATGTACCACTGAAATTGGTGTATTTAAGTGTATAAAAGGACGGTTTGGTGAGGAATCTTCACAGAGTATAAAGCTTGGGGTATGTTCTTGAGAGAGAAAGGAGAAGTGGTCAGAAGAGGAGGAGTTATAAGAGGAATCTCATTTCCACCAGGAAATGAATAAGAACCACTGCGGTCCTTTTCAGCCCAGGCTATTCTATGATTCTATGATCTGTTCACTTTCTTAAGCACAAGAATAAAAATTATTTTTCATACATTTCTCCTCTTGTATTTTGAAAAAGGAAAAATAACCTATATTCTTTAGAAGAAAGTAAGTTTCCCTTAAAATTGCAGTACAGAGGCACTAGCCAATTTCTAACAAGCATTCAATATATGCTCACTGTCTAAAATCCATGTGGAAATAATGTTTCTTTATTATTATTTCACAGACTAACAAGGGATCATTTTATTTCTAAGCAGCAATCACAAGAAAAAAGGGAATAATTTTTAAGGAAAGCCTTGACCATAGTGCTGTGAACAAGATCACTTAAAATAAGTTAAGGCACTTTGGGATGGAATTAGATGTAATTTGTAAGATATCAGGCAAATTGCATGGAGTAAAGAACCAAAGAGTCTTCCCTCGAGTTTGAGTGTGGGTTGATTTCTACTTTATTAGGAACACTGCTTTGGGTGCCCACACTAAGAGCAGGGCAAAATAATCCAGTTGCAAAGATAAGATTCTCTGAGGGAATCATATGCAAACAGAAGCAACTCATCTTCAGAACGCCTGTCATAAACTGTACACTTAAATGCATCTTCAGCTAATTCTGCAAACACCGTAACTGCCAAACAATACTGGGATAAAGTCAAAATACCCGACCATAGTTGAATAATCAGATTGACAAATTTGGATTCCAAGCTTTAAGCCTTCCGGGCATGTTGTCATTTTCCCTGGGCACAAAGTCTTAGGAAATAAAGCAACTCTACACCTGTAATTATGAGATTCATATTTTAGCTAATTATGCTGTATTTATTCATACTAAATAAAACTATGTTGACAAGTAATGATTGAACATAGATACTGATAAGTCACAAAGGCTAACTCTTAAAATGTCAGATATAGTGGAAGGTAGCAAGAGAAACTTTGCTTTCCATCTCTTTAGTACTTCCTCTTCTCAGCCTTTCCATCTTTTTAAAGCACAGCTTTTAAAAGCTGCAGTCACTTATTTTTCCCCAATAACTAATCTATAACAAGTTCTTCCTGCAGAAGACGTTGCTTCTAAAAGAACATTTCTAACAAAGGATTCTGGTTAAAAGCAAGGTTCCACTTCAAGGCAGCTAAAAAGTAAGAAAAAATGTCTAAAGGAAAGGGCTAGCCTGCCTACCCATCTTTGACAGCATTCAATTCCTATTACAGACAGACATCCTAAGCCTCGTTTTTTTATTTGTTTTCTATTAATCAGAAGATTTTAAGAGAAGCTCCCGGCCTCACCCCTAGGTGTTTATTTTCTCTTTTGAGATGTTCCTGTGCCCTGTGTTTGGTTTTCAAGTGTTAGCTACAGAAAAGGATAGCCAAATTGAAAGAAGGCATTTAGCCACCTAGATCTAGTAGAATAGTGTGCACTTTGGCCATGTGGCAAGAGAAGGAATGAGGAGTGGTGGAAAAGAAAAATTTGGAAAAGAAGAAATGTGAAAAAATAGAAAGAGTAAAGAAGTCAAACAATCCTCCTCGTCCTTCAAAAGAAATATGGAGTCCTTCTTTCCTATCATTTTGAAACACAAAGAAATTTTCCATGTCCTAGTGGTATTTATATTTTCCAGAAAGCCACCTCCTTTAATGATTAAAAAAATACCTGGGACACTATTTGGGAAATCTGGGAGCAAAAGCGCACACATCCATTAAGAATGCATCCCAAATGCAGCTGGCACAGCAAAGCAAGTATTGGTTTTGCCTTTGGAGCCCCCGTTACTCATTCTAGGGAAGAGAGAAGGTTGACCTCCCCTCGGGGTCTTACCCAAGGCCCTTTTGGGATGCATTGGCCACCAATGTTTGCAGCTCAGTCTGAAGGATCAACCAGGAGCAAGGGCTGCAGTGTTCCTAAGCTGAAACCTGCATGTCTGTATGGTCCCAAACTAGGCCCAAGGCACTGGAAACACTTCAAAAGAGTTTATCTAATATAAATCAAACACACTGAGGAACACCCTTTCTTCCTCCAGGTATCAGAGAGTGCATGAGCACCTCACATCAAAGCAAGCTTTCTCAAGCCCACCTCAATGTCAGGGTTGTTTGCATCACAGTCCTCAGTGCCACCATGCTTTCGTTAATTGCTGGCTAAACAAATCCCCTGATCACCATGTGCACACAAGAAACACAATCTGGTATTCAATTTTTCTGTCTTCTAATATGCATGTTTTGTAAAATAAAACGAACATGATTGAACAGCTCTAAGCTATCATTGCATTTGGCCTCCTCTCTCCACCTCTTCTGACTCGCTCTGATCCTCTTCCTTGTCAGATCACCTCTCTCACCCTCAGCCCCTCCTGATTTCTGACACAGCTGTCGGAGCCCATCTGTTGTACAGCAACAGAGCCTTGAGATACTTGTGAAGTGAAAGACCTGATCAGCAAGCTGGGACATACTTCACCTGTTTTTCCCTTTCTTATATCCGAAACTGCCACAAACTGCAAAGGTATTACAGAACTGTTGCAAAACTGTCTAAAGGAGATAAGGATTGCTCTCTTGTGCAGAAAAATACTTCAGAACATACTAATTAGTAAGTTATGGATAGGAAGAACCCCACATATTTTCCGGATTTCTGGCTTGGAAAAGTTTACTCACCTAGTGAAGAATTTAGAGTTTTTTACTTAAAAAAAAAAAAAAAAAAAAAAAGCAAGTTTTCAAGGCTATTACCATTTCAGATATTTAAAGACAGAAGGTTTATGTAGCCAAATATTCGCTTTTAATGTACAAAGTAACGATGCACAAGCAGAAGACCTAGGTACGTGAGCAAAATCAATTCCTTCCCCTTGCTGTGAGTTTGTATGAGAGACCAGGGACATCAGCTTTATGCCTTGAGTCTGTAAAATGGGAACAATCACTGTGGACTGGATGGGGAGTAGAATCTCTCAGAGGTGAAACAAGAGCACATAGCAGCAGGGAGCTCTGCAGCTTCCCGCAGCAGGTGGCCAGCAGAATGGACACCCTGTGCTGAGCAGCTCTATCTTTTAGCAGAACCAAATAAACCTGATAAGCCTGCTTTGTTTTCTGAAAGTGGGGCAGTTGTACCAGGACTAATTTTTGGGGGATAAGGCCTTGAGATGACACTGCACTATCAGTTTTTTCTTCAAGCAAATACCAACTGCTGCTGCAAAGCTGCAGTCCAGAGGAGCTGCCATCTGACCACTTTTGTCACAAAACCTCAACTCTGCAGGGGATTATTAAATCTATTAGATACCCCACCACAAGTTTACATCTGTGAGGGGAGGCAGATTCACTAACCCATAAAAGACAGGAAAAAAAAGTGCAAGTGGTGCTAATTGCAGAACCTAAAATTATTTCACCCAAGCATTAATTCTTTCAGAAAAGGATCATTTTCATTAATTTGCAATAAAGCAAGTTCATTGTTAGAGCAGTATTTCCATTTTCTTCTGGCCAAAACCACATAAGTGAATGAATGAAGCCACTGGCAGCCTTGCATTTCAGACCACCAAAAGCCAATATGAACACAAAACTGGGATTATTAAATATTCAAAGCCCTGTACCACCCAAAGCTCTACAGGCAACTGTTGTTTGACACAAAGAAGAAAATGCAACTGCCCCATCTTTAATGGCATAAATAATCAAAATGACTGTTATTAAACATCATTCTATACTCAATATTCTTGTTGCAATTTCACTAACAGGACTTTGTAGCATTTGAACAACTTAGTATGCTTGTGAGTATAAGACTAGAAAAGGTATTTTAAAACATCAGCATCAAACATGACCTGATATGCTGAGGAAATTTTTTCTAGGTATGGTTTATACATGTTGAAAATATACAAGAATATACTGAAGAACCAATGCCTCTCTGCATTGCCTCAGCTCGCTTTGTATGCCTCTCAAATAAGTCTGGATTTTAATGTCTGCTGTCATACAAGACCTTTTGAAACTCTTACACAGCATGGCTTTATACTGTAAATCCCAAGGGTCTGAGAGATGGGGAAACCATCATATTATGCTGAATCTGTATTCCCCAGTGGTCTAAGCTTCCAGAGATCCCTCCAAGGGCGTGTTATTTTCTGTGTAGGATTTTACTTTTCTGCTATAACAGTAGGAAGACTGAAACCTTTTGCTCTGTGATCCATTAATGATAGCTGTAGCTTACATACTGCTGTGCAGTGCGTTGTGCCCAAAGGATACAGTTCTTTGATCATCCAGGCCACAGCATGGATCCCATGCAAATAGGAATGCATATTGCTGCTCAACACAGATACAATGATTTCTATTTGTATTTGAAACTTGCATTTTCAAATCAGTTCTGCATATATCGGCCATGAACATATCTATTGTAAAACAGCTAAGAAGCATAGGGTCATTCAATTTACACAACACTACTTCTACATAGGCTTTGCATAGCTGAGAATACACTGGACTCACATTCAAATGTGCCACTCAGAAGAAAGAACATCATCACACACGAAGCCCAGGTCAATAGAAAGATCAGTCCTGATTAATACATGTATCTTCTCTGGCTGTTTCTGTGCTACATCTAAATACAGGGGATTCCTAAAATCTCATTTGTTCAAAGTGACAAAGAAACTGTATCAAAGTAGAGGGTTGTATGAACATGCTTAGCAGCCTTCACTGCATGTGAAAAAATGAGTTAGATCCACGGCTGTTATACACCAGATTACCTCTGCTGACTTCCAAATATCACAGAAAGGCCAGGGTTGGAAGGGAGCTCAAGGATCATGAATCTCCAACCCCCCTGCCACATGCAGGGGCCACCAACCTCCCACATTTAATACTAGACCAGGCAGCCCAGGGCCACATCCAAGCTGGCCTCGAACACTCCAGGGAGGGGCTTCCCCAACCTCTCTGGGCAGCCTGTTCCAGCACCTCACCACTCTCTTTGTAAAGAGAGATTCAAAAATAGGAACTTGAACAACATGTATTATTTCAGCCCTGCTGAAAATGTGGACTAATTCTATACTGCTACACAGATAAATATATGAACGTATATATAGGCTAGAATTTAAGTGTTTCCTTTTTGAAGGCAGGCCTAAACTTTTAGCATACAAACAGCAACTTTGTAAATGGAAAAGAAGTGAAGACTTCAGTCTGATAGGGACAAATCTGCCAGCTGGAAAGGTGCCTACTTGTACAAGAAATAAGTATTTCTCATCAATCACAGGCACACAAAAGGGCACAGTGGGAAATGTGTGATGCAGAGACACTTGTTTTGTGTTAGGAGATAATTTGGAAGAACAATCGGATCAGGCTTTGAAATGGATCAGCATGAAACATGTGATGACCAGGTCGGTGGTTGAAAAGACTTCTGAAAACACTTTGAAAACATTGCTGGAACGTCTTCTGAAGCAGACTGAAACATAAGTCTCCAGCAAAAACAGCTGAAAGCTCCTCAGGGACTTACATGCACCAGAAGCATCCTGCAGTCCACCCCAGTGACTACTGCTTCTGAAAGAAAGAGCAAGGCTTGAGATCACAGTAAGTGCCTTTCCAAGCACAGCTGGAGGGATCTGAACTACATGTGGAAATGTGCACAGCCCCCACAAAGGTGCCCCAGGGGAAAGGGGGAGGCAGTGACAGAGAGTACACACAGAGCAGCTTTTGCATCTCCACCATCTTTAACTCTGCCCAGAAGAAACGCAAGGGACAAGCACTGGGTGCCAGGAGCCTGCAAAGCCCTGAGAGCTAAGCCCTCAGACACTACGGTCCGTCTTAAGAAACTAGGGCAGTTCTATCCACAGCAGATGCAGATATAAGTTGCAGAGAGTTCTTCTAGAGTCTATAGCGGACAAACTTCTATCATGTATGTATGTTGCCTGGGATGTTTGTCTCACTAGCACCTATTTCAAGCTGGTAAACCTCTACAGCCCTAGCTTAATTATCAGAACAACTTACAGTAAGAAACAAACTTTTCCTTTCTTTCTGAAGCTCTTACAAAATCATTCCCTCCTTCTCATCAGAGTTTTATACTGTGTATAGAAACTACATTAAACAGTACTAGATTCTACAAAGATGGGTAGAAGCTTAGGGTAAAAAGTAGTCACTCAGGACCTCATATCTGGACATGCTGGACTAGATGGGCATTTGAATTTCAGTTCCTGCTAGCTCAGGAGATGATGCAAGTAGGCACAGATGCCAAGCAGTTCTAGCAGTTGACAAATACATAAGAATGGGCTGCTAGAAGGATGAAGAGACAAATACTGGAGGATCACAGAATCACAGAATTGTAGGGGTTGGAAGGGACCTCCAGTTCAGTTCTACTGATCTGGATGTGTAATTAAATATATTGGACAAGGACATTTTAAAAGCACCTAAACGACTGTTCTTGGCTTTATGAATTTCGCCTATCCCGCTCAAGACATGGAAGTTGTCCATTTGTCCAATTGCTTTCAGAAGAACACAAAAGGCAGAGAGTCTGCACTCCAGGTATTTATGCATCTTTTCAGTGTGAAACGTCAGCTTCTAAGGCTCTATGCTGGATGGTGCTCTCACAACAGACGCGTACACAAAACCACACACTGAAGTTCTTCACAGTGGAAAAATGCTGTTCTGAATGCTAGCATACCTACATCTCATGTTCTTTTGTTTGCCACAAGAGTACCTTTCAAGATGGTCACTGAGATGAAAGCTGAATGTCACTGTCAGTTTTGTTGGAACTTGGGTTACTGCAGGTGCACAGGTGTTGGAAAATCCTCTCGTCATTAAAAAACAAACCAAACAAACAAAAAAAAAAAGCAAAAAAACAAATGACACCTTTCTGAAATGGATCACGTTACCATTTTTCCAAACAAATATGATGGACCAAGCAATGCAAACCACAGAAGAGGCAAATTTCAGCTACTGTCACAGGACATATTGTCATGGAATATTCTACAAGTTGCCATGTCTTCATGCACACAGCTATTCTAGCTCCTGGCAAAACTTTGAATTGTTGTACAGTATCAATGAATAAGGATGCTGATATTACCTCCTGAATTTACAGTTTTTTAAATGACAAACCACTTGTACAAGACTGCTGAGAGGTGTGTTGCAACTGAGCAATCTCAAAAGATGGGGCGTAAGTTGCGCAGATATTTTATGATCCAAAATGATCACTCAGCTATTGGATCAGGAGTTCCAACAGAAAACAAATGTTCAGAGCTCCACAGAAAGTGCTCTACAAAGATCTCAAGAAACTAATTTAGATCAATTTATAATGCTTCAAACATAAACAACTGGACATAAGCGAGTCTCTGACACTCGTCTTGGACCTTTTCTTACACTGCTGGTAATGAATGAGACAAAAAAAAAAAAAAAAAAGCTATTTTCTTTAATTTTATTTAGAAGAGCAGTGCAGTACAAGGCCTACTAAGAACTTTCCAAGACCATATATTGAAGTTACTGATAATATAAATCTGATTCAAATAATCAGTGCTGTTAACATTAAATTTACAGAATACATCCAGTTATCAGCTCTACATGAAAGTGCAGAACTTCTCTGAACTTGCAACATGTTAAAAGGAGTCATTTTTTTAAATGACTTAAGACACAGGATGGAGCAAAAGCATTCATATAGAGCATATAGCTGCAGGTTACGGAGAAAAGAAACAGAAGAAAAACAACCTCATCAGCATTTACTGAAAGCTCACGAACACGTGGGTCAATGAAAACAATCCCAACCAATCTAGCAGTAGAGAGACTCTAAGGAATAATTTTTTCAAGCCTCTGGTTAATTTCTTTGCTTCTGGCAAAGTACTGATAATCCAACTTCTCAAATCACCTTTCCATCACAAGCAAATGACTTTGCTTGTTCTTCCATCTTCACAAAGCAGATTGAAGCCGACAATACCAGTGCTAAATGCCTACACACATGGCATTCTGCGGGGGCTCAGTAATGACAGAACTTATCCAGTGCAAAAAAAAAATTCAGAACATGCAACACAATTTAAATACAGATTAACAATTTGTTAATGTATGGGCTGAAAGTTTGCATAGCACTGAGGTCTTTTTGATGTGACACCTGATAAATGCACTTGTAGGCAAAGAAAGCTGGGAGCTCAAAATATTTGGATAGATGTTTGTTGATGAATATATTCCTTTTTATGTGTGTGAATGCACACAGTGCTTGTACTGCTCTCTCTCAGAAACGTCAGGAATTCATATGCCACCTCCACATCCCTAAAATCACATAACTTACCAATTAACACTTCCCGTTGCTGAACTAACATGTGCCAAAGCAAAAACTGACTCTTTACCACACAAAAATTGCCTCACCCAACACAGAGGAAAAGAAAAGTGTCAGCTGGAAATACCCACAGCAAGCTTTTGCTGCCAGGATCAGTAAATTATGGATGGATAGCTATATATAATATATATATATATACACATAATATATAATAAAAGGAAGACGAAAAATTCAGTGGATTCCAAAGAAGGCTCCATGGCATTTCAAATTCATTATCCATAAAGATGGTGCTCTATAAATTAGAGATAAAACATATGTATGCAGCTAAAATATTACAGTATACTAGGAAACAGAACAAACAGAACATTGTCAGTGAAAGTAATTTCTTTTACATAATTGCCAAGATCACGGTGTTGTGTATAGTGCTTCTTTAGGAGGAATGGAGAAAATTCCTAACACACATATGCAACAGACATACATGCACACTAGCTGTCCATTAATGAGGTGGAGAAGAGGAACACCAAACTCCCTGGAAAGGTTGCTTCAGGCCACCAGCTCTTCACAGTTCACTGCAGTCAATACTGCAGGAGAGCCCAGCTCTGCCGCAGGCACCTTTCCTCAGTGCAAGCTTAGTGCTTAGTCTGGTAGTGAATGGTATTGGTTCATCTTGGATGAAAACCCACAGAAAGGAAAAGCAGAAGAAAATCTTTACTCTGCAAGATGAAATTTAAGGTTGTAGGCCTTATTATGGCTTGGTTTTGGTTTGCTTGTTTTGTTTGTTCAGAAAAGCCCAAGAAAACAGGAGTTTCAGGACCTTCACAGAATAACTTAAATGTGTGCAGAAGCGCAGACTACATTTTCTCCTGCTTGGGAATGTTGGCTACCTCCACACAGACTATGTCATGCTGGAAGAAAACCAACTACATCTGAGTGAATAACAGGAGGACAATTTAGACAAACCTGTTTTTACCTCTTTAGCCCCTTCTGTAAAGCATCTGCCAACAAGAGAAAAAAAATGGCCTTCTGACAGCTGTTTCAAGGAGCAGCAAATCCTTCAGAGTCATGACAGCATCTCATATGTTTGGCTCAAATTTCCTTGTGCTGTTCTGGCAGGCAGCTGGGATGAGAGGGGAGTCTGCTTACAGCAACCAATGGAGTTGTCTGTTCCTCAGATCTCAAGAAAAGAAATAAACTGGTTCAGAGCACTGTTAGCATTGGGTGTGTGCTTATGGACAGCCACTACAGAAGAGATGATGTCTTAAGTGACATAGACCCAGCATCACTACCATTCTCCAAAAACTACTAGTCGACTCTATGGTCATCTTACACTAATTATGAAGCGTACAGTTTAATTCCCTTATCTCCTTTTAAGGCAAACATCACAAAAAAATGTACTCTAATAATCAAATTGAAGAAAATAAAGAGTAATGCAACTGTGATCACAGTCTCTGTAGTGAAACACCAGTTTGTGGTTACTCACGTCTGAAAGACTGAGAATTATTTACTAATGTTTAAACCACTTCAACTATGATTTTCACACAGCAATACCACTCAAAGACAGCTTCAAATAAAGAAATAATTATTCACAGGCTTCCAATTTTAAGTAATGCTTCCTGTTGCAATAATAAAGTATGATTAAAGTGTGGCTGGCCAATGGAGTTTCACAGTTCTTATTTCTTACAGCAGCTTTTACCAAGTTTTAAAGTTGAAATCATTAATTCAAACCCTTAAAAAGTCGACATGGTATGTTTACTACCAAGTATTAAAAATAATTGGGTCATTATCATTAAAGCTCCTTAACTGACTCCAACTTGAAAGTGCTTGGAATGGTTGAAATACAATGTTTAAGATGAACATGTTTTTAATCCCATTTTTAATTTTATGTGATCTAAACAACCAAAACATCAAAGACTGCACACTTTTTAACAGATTTTTCACTTTAATCACATCCAAATTTCCTTTTCATTTTCCCTTTTGTCCCTCTCCATTCAGTGTTCCTATTTAAGTTATATTAAACACGCAGCAAAGAAAGATGTGAAATCCTAAACCTGCTCCTGAAGGCACAACCCCTGCAGAGGTAGCCCCCTTTCATTCACTCAGGCCACTCCATTACCTTTTCCAATAATCATTAGCTTCATAGCACAGACAAATGACTCAACATATTCTCTAATTATCAGTAATCTAAAGATGACTTCCATTCACAGAGAAAGTGACAAACAACTCTAGTGTGACGGTTCTCCTAGCTTCATATGCTGTGAGTGGAAAAAAACATCACTCATATTACAAAGGATGCTGAATATGAATACAGAGGCCAACAGACAGAGCAGTGATGTTCTCTGCTCAAACAGTATGTTGCTGTTGAGCTTTTGGAGGACAAGAACTGCAAGGAAGCCTCCCGCCCACTTAGTCAGTGTCCTCTAGTAGTGCTACGGTGGTAGGATAGGAATGGCACGTCCAAAGACGGCAGTGGAGAGGTGTTTACTTCAGATTCATGCTCACAGAGCTGGCAATTAAGATTTTAAGTGCTTTAGTAATTAATAGTTGATGGTTGGGCTTGATGATCTTAAAGCTCTTTTCCAACCTAAGTGATTCTGACTCCATCATCAGTTTGGTCCTGCTGACTTCCACCTGATGCTAGCAAAATTTCAGTTGACTGAAGTACCAGTTGGCTTGATACCACACCTGACCATCATACTGTGACGTGCTAATATATATCCATTAAATCACCAGGAGTTTTACAGATGACACGCTTCCTCAAGTGCGTGAAGCCTCCCAGCACTGCATCCGTGTCCCGCTCAGCACAGCTAGCCAGACTGGGTCAGCCCTAGCTCAGCAATGGATTCCTTATTTCCTGCACCTGGCAAGCGGGCACCACGGGTGAGACTGGCTTCCTTCCCTGAAACACAGCCATGCTAATTTTCACTGTGGCCTGCTTTTTATCAGCTCAGCAGCACCAGCAATCAAGCCAGGAAAAATGCTAGGTGCTGAATGTGCTCACCTTGGGCACTGTCCATTATTCTGCTTCCCAAAATCCTTACAACCCCTTCTTCGCTTTCTTTTAGTTCTCAAATATGTGGTTTCTACCTCCTGGGTGAGCAGAAGACTGGAAAGTGTAGAAAACTGCAAGCCAAAGATAGGGAACTGAGAGGTTTGAACATCTTGGAGAAGACTGCGCAGCACCAGAGGGAACCTGAAGCCTTGATCAAAGTTTGCAGGAACTTCTCCATTAAACCCAGTTGTTAGCAGATAAGACAACAGCTCAGTACTGGCTTAAACCTATAGGTTTTGAAAGAGACCTTCTGAATATTGGAAATGTTCAGCACTACGGAATATTGCGTTACGGAGCACTTTCGTACTGCAAGTTGCTATCTGCACAGACTTATTTCATCCTCTTCCTTCTCTCACTCTTTTTACATTTGCATAATTATTTACTTAAGATATGAGCAGCTGTCTGATATTTTACTTCACAGTTAATTTTCTATGCTACCGTATGGTTCAAAATAGGCACAAAACAAAATAACACAGCTTTGTCTTTTCTGGAAAGGGAGTGTAATACACAATGCCATGAGTTACCTCACTTTTTTCCCCATAGTGAAATGCAACTGCTGATATTGAGTATCAAGAGGAGACTGTGTCCTAGATCAGGATCCAGCTGGAGTGCTGTTGTACTGTCTTGCTGGTTTTGTCTACATTTTTTCTTTGCTTTCCTTTTTCTCCAGAGATAACTTCACAAGACAGCCCATCCTTATTTCAATGCGTTAGGACTGCATAATCACAGACTGTGAAACAGAACTAAATCAGACTTGATAATTCGAGACTCTAGCATTGTATCTACATGTCTATATACAGGCAAGGAACTCTTTCCTTTCTTGCAGTTGTGCAGCAAATTCTGTAAGACCATGACAGTGGCAATTTGATTTCTCCAGTAATTTGTAATTTCTTAAAGAAGAAGTCCACAATAAATAATTATAATTGTACACACAACTCAACACCTGCTCTATGTTGAAAACACTAAAAATAGGCAATGACCCAAGTCTAACCCAGCTACAGTTCAAACCAGTGAGTCAGATAATTAACAATTAAGGTTATATAAAAAGAGAAAACAACCCAAGAGACACTTCAGCTTCATTTGGATGTAAATCCTCATAAAACAATAACTTTTATACCCTTTTTTTTCATCTCTTAAAAAAAAAAATCAACAGACAGCAATACTGATGGCACTAATATATCCTGTGTATATGTATTATTAATAAATATGTGAGACTAAGTGCCTGGTTTACTTAAACGTTTACACCTTCTTTATTGTTCTAATGTAAACAATTAAAGAAATTCAAGCCAAGGTCACATAAGCAAACTTATTAAACTAAAGTAACCATTTTAATGAATAACAATTACATTTAAACGTGTCCTGAAGATTCCTTGCTTCATTAACTGGTCAAGCCTCTAGATTAATGTTTGATGATATCCTTTATTTTCTTCAGTACTTTCAAACTTCACGTTGGTGCAAGATCACTAATACACTGTCCTGAATTGCACCATTCATTAATAATAAACCCAATTGGGAATTTTCCTTCTGTGCTTGACGTGTTTGTCAGTGGTAGCCAAATCCCCTAGTTTTGTGGCTGTAAGAGGTGACACGTCAGGGTGAGAAAACCACAGTATGTACAAGAGATGCAAAGGATAGTTGAGAAATTCAAGATTTGGGGACTGATACTGAGAACTTCATTCACAAAAATAGCAACACACATCTAACGACAAATAGATATTTTGACTGTAAACTTGTAAGATTCGGGCTTTACTTCTTACTCTTCTTTTACTAAATCATTACTACCTAACCTACTCCCAGGCTTTCAGTGTCTTTACTGCTAACTGACAAGAGAAACAAACTTTTGTGACCATATGGTTTGAAGGAAGCACTGAGGAGTCATGATACATCACCTGATCTAGGCAACTCATTCCGAAGCCCTCACACATAAACATAACCCAAATGCAGCTGGGAGAGAATTCTTTTACCCAAACACTGAGTCCATTACCACTGTCCAAACTTCACATTTTCACTTTGCAATCCTCAAAATTTCTTTAAAATGAAAGAGGAAGAAAAAGTAAATAAGTCCCCAAGCCTCATACTTTTTTTTTCCCCAGCTGACATCAACTTTCTTCAAACAAACTGAGCACCATAGCTTTTCCTCAAATAACAGAGCACAGAGAGAAGACTGACATATGTGGGCGGCCCTATGGCTATTCTCTGAATTTGTCATGCGCAGGATGCTTGACTTAGACACAAAAAGCCCATGAGTGCATAAAACACACTGCAGAATTTGAGTATGATACATGAAGTTTTACTGCACAGGTAGGACTGCATTTTAGAGCCTTCTCTTCTCCTTCCTTCACTCTTCCAAAAAGGAAGAATATCCATGTGGCTTCTGTACTTACAAAAGACAAATTGGTATCTTTACAGACTTCAGGACTGAACAGATTATGCCAACGTGGAAAAACATCATCGTGTCTGCACACCCTGCAAAAACAACTTAAATTTGAGTGTTTCACTTCTAAGTTCCTTAAATCCCTCTGCTGCTCACAATTAGTTTCAAATTCATGAAAAATCTATTATGACTAAAGGCAAAAACTAATTGAAAATATATTTGTAGCAATGAATTTTCATCTAATAGCTCTATTTCTGGAATACTCAAGTGGACCTGGATTACAGATTACTGATTACAGATCTGTACCATCAAATTCTTTTTTTTTTTTTTAAATAAACACGTAGCTGTGCTAAGGCCCCACTCTGTTTCATACATTTTAGATAAATTTTTCCAGCCAAAGCAACAGATCCATGCTGTGATGGAAGTCACCATCAGATGCGCATAAAATCTCAATAAGTACATCAATAAAATGGCCACTTAGCCTATCTGAGGAAGATACTTTTAAGACACTGACAGATGATTTTGTTGATGATGATTGAAACAGTGAGCTGGATGTGTGCTCATACAGTGGAGCATGCAGCAGGCAATTTGTTCTGCTCTCCCCTGTAGGGTTATAGCCAGTCAAGAAGGCACAGGGGCTCTGCACGATACATAGCCACCACTGCTCTGCTTTCCACACCTCACAGTCTCTAACTCCTGTCATGTGCCTGGGTACATTCTCTCCCCTTACACACAGAAAATATATCAGACTACAAGTGAGAATATCTCTTTCCTACCTCAGTATTGCCACACAACATTTTTCTTCAGTGTGTCATGACCTGTTTCTCCCTCTGTTGATTCCTTCTCCACTCTTTCTTCCTTTTCATTCTTCTCTTTTTTTTCCCCACATTCCTGTAACTTCCACTTGTTTATTTTTTTTTCCCCTCTCTAAATCATTAATTCCTAAACCTAGGCTTTTTATTGAATAATTTCATATTTCAATGATTATATTAGAAATGTACTCCCATGGTCATTCCAGATCAGAAGAAATATTTTCACAGTGTCTACAAGTTTGTTGACACCGTACATAGACAATGACAAGGACTAGACAAGGACTAGCACCCTCTGGAAAACTCTCTGCAACTGCTGTTTTATTCTTTCATGAAATTAGTCTAGACAGAAAGGGGGGGAAAAACAAGCTTTTCCTTTGAGATCCCTCTTCTTCATTACAGTATTAAAAATATAAACCAGAATGTAGCCAGGCAGAAGCCTGGGATACAGTAATATTTGATTTTATAGTTATAGCACATGCAATCTTAACTATTGTTTACCACAGCCTCTGGTAACAGATCATAGCAGTGGAAAAACAGCCAGTAACAGAAATCAAGCTACAAACCTGATACCTGCAGACCTATCTCAGACCTGCCAGCGGTCTCAAAGATCACAGAGAAAATACAAAGACTGCACACCTGTTTCTGGTTAAACAAAAAAAAACCTGGATTTTTATCAGTTTGATGGTCACCTTTTACATAGCACTGTTTTGTCAAGAGCCACTAAAGAAAGAGCTTAGCAGCAGGTAAAGTACTTGTGGCTTTGACCAAACTCAGAGATTTATCTACAATATTTTACAGTAAGAATTATATTCTTTTCAAGAGCTGAAATAGGATTACAAAGCATGGAAATTGAAATCTTAAAATATATATCTGTATTGTTGCATATGACTGAGCAGCTTCATTAATAATGATGTCCCAGAACATTTCTGTTTTGCATATGAAGTCGGTGGAAGTTTAAATGTATCGCATGTAATCCATATTAATTTTGGCAGACATTTTGAATGGATACTCTAAGAAAAATGGAAGAAGTCAGTGATTTGCATGCTGTTATCTAACTTGAAAGTTAACACGTTTCCTTTTTCATCCACATCCTGTACGTTCATGACCATGGACACCGTACTTCCTCTAACCGTTTCCCTCTCCTCTTCCATGTGTTACAAAGGCACTGTGAGCCTGCACTACCTTTGAGATTGTGAGCTGACCTCATACTGTAATCATGAAGCTCCACATGAAGACCTCAAATAGACAAGGCCAGCTGCACAATGCTACACGATACAAGCCTTGCTGAAAACACCTAGTATTTTTGTGCTATCAGAAGAATGTAAAAAACTTGAAAACTTCAACATACTGCTTGTCCTCTGAGACAATACAGTAAGTACAAAAGCAGTGATGAAAATGAGAATCAAGACAGTAGAGCAGCAGCAGCAGAAGCTTTCTCCGTACAGCTGGAGGTGTAATCTCAAGTCTGTTTCGTGACCCAGATCCTGGGCTACCTTAGCAATGTAGCTGTCAGCAGACACCTTTCAGTTCAGCCAAAAAGTCAGAGCTAAATAAATATCATGCTAACTACGTTTGTGCACATGAGCTGCAGGAAACTTGTGTGCCTTAAGCGCAGTAGCCAGATGGGATAATTAGACTCAGACAGATCATTGACCTTCCTAATAAAAACACCCCAGAAATGGAAGTTGACTGAATAAATCTGTGTCATGTTAAGATACTGCCAAATAATCCACGGAAATCCATCTATACTGACTCACAGCATCTCAGCAGGTACACCTTGCAAGAGCTTCAACACATGGTTTTGGGTTCTTTTCAGTATTTCTTGAATTTTCTCTATGGAAAATAGCAGTGGGAGTTCACTGCTGCAAACTACTCAGCTGTCTTTCTATGAAAATGTTGAAAGCACATATACATGCATTTATGCTAAGCTATTCTCTCTTTAATTATCACTGCGGCTGGTTTGTCACAGTAAAACAATTTTGGGAAAGTAAAGGCTTTGAGACAGCACAAAATGCAAATGTCATCATTTCACCTTTTATAAATGGAAGGCATGACATCCATTTAAATCATGCTATTTTATCTTTAATCATAAAGGCAAATATAATCTATTAATCTTCTGTTTGAAAATAAGTTCATTATTTCACAATTACAAAGGCCACATGAGACACCACAGACTCTCTGAAATCAAGTGGAGCTTTCCTTCCTTTCTGCGCTGTCTATTTTTCCTTCCTCAGTGTGTATCTCAATGTTCAGACACACACTGACGAAGAATCACGTTCACAGGAGACTACTCCGTTATTTTCCAGGCATTTTCTTGTCATATAATTCATTTCCTAGCCAATATATCCTAAAACAGAAAGGATTAGACAGAGTTCCAATTATTGCTAAGCACAATCTGTTATGAACAAAGCACGTATCACAAACCCAAAGACAAGCAACTCTGGAAGAAGTTCACAGGCAGAAGATAACAGCAACTCCTCAAGAGTCCCATCCCTCTCAAGAAGATTAGAGCTGGCTCACTGAGCTGCAGAGACTGGTTGTCTCTGTTCCTCCTGTACCCCTGAGGCCTGGCATTCTTGGGGAACCAATAATTTAGATTATTTTCACACAGAGGGTGGTGACGCACTGGAACAGGTTGCCCAAGGAGGTTGTGGATGCCCCATCCCTGGAGGCATTCAAGGCCAGGCTGGATGTGGCTCTGGGCAGCTTGGTCTGGTGGTTGGTGACCCTGCACGTAGCAGGGGGTTGAAACTAGATGATCACTGTGGTCCTTTTTAACCCAGGCCATTCTATGATTCTATGATTATCCAGAAGCTTTCTAAGTGCACATTACATATCCCAATACACACAGCTCCACTTGGCCGTTCACCAGGCATTCCTGCATGAACAGATCCATCTTGTTATTTGAGATTTGTGTCTATACAAGTGACTTCCACAAGGAAGACTGCACATCAAAAACCAGTCCTTATTTTAACAAAATACACATTTTCAAAAAATCAAAATAAAACCCCCTAAACATTCTGGTAATTTCAACTCATACCAAGCTCTGACTTTGAAATACCATTATTTTTTGGTTGGGATATTCCAAAGTGATAGAAGTGACCGGTGCCAAAGTTACAGTCAGGGCTTTGGTAAGGCAGTTTTATGTCTTCTACTCCACACAGCATGCACTATACATATAGATATCACCCAACTACCAACAAGTAAGCAGCAACATATCTCAACAGTAGCATAACAGTATCTGTCTTGCTCTCTTTTCAATCCCCTGGCTGAATGTGATTTTAACTGCTATTCAGTTGGATTCCTGCTAATGAATTAACATACAGATTTAGAATACACAGAGCTATATAATTATTAAGCAGGCAAACAAGGAGAGAGAGAGAAAAAGATGATAACAGATCAAATCATCTTGTGATTTACGTAGAGGTAAATTAGCAATCACTGTATTAAAACTAGAAGGAGTACAAGGATGTATGAAATGTCTCAATCAAACTACTTAAACTCTGTTTTATCTACTTAACACAATTCCCACGCTCTCATTAGTGCACTAGTTCTTTTCTCAACAGCAGTATCCATCAATACCAGAATGCTGGAAGACACTAAACACTGTAATAGACATCACAGTAGACAGTCCAGTGATGTCACACTCCACAAACAAAGAATTCACGGGATTAAAGTATCTATGATATTCCTAACTGATGCTAAACTTCTTGAAAAGCACATTCACAGAGAAGTTTCCCCACTGCCTCTATGCCACCTATGCAGAGCTGTCACGTTCTCATCCCTTCCTGGCCACAGCCACCCAAAGTCTGCCTGAGTTTATAGACCACCTGCTACACTGTAAAAAGAGATTTGACCTTAAAATTACTTTAACACTGACCTCTAGTGTCAAGAGATGGAAATTTAATTTTTTATGAAGTTGGACAGAATTGAATCTTTCATCTGCAGAGACTCAGTAGATCAGGCTGATGGCTGGATGATCTTGAAGGCCTTTTGCAATCTAGATGACTGGATGATTCTACAGTTCCACTTCCACTTACACCAACATGCAGTTAAAGATATATCTCCAATTCAGGTACATGAGCTACAAACAAGGACAAACTATGGGTGATGTACCATATCCTGTAGTAACTTCACAATTAAATCCAGATCTCTGCTTTCACTTATAAAACAGACAAAAAGGAAGCTACAAATTGAAGATTTCATGCATTGTAACAATGTAACAAATGAATTGCAACATAAGCTAAGCATACACCATGATGTGACAACTGCCCACATCTTCACACAGCCAAACAAAATTCTCTTTCTCATTTCAGGGATCGTAATACTGAGGCAACATCTCTACTGCAAAACGACAGTACAATGGCCCATGAACTCACAGGGGCAGGTATTTTGCCCATGCACCTATTTCATTTCTGTACTACACTTTCTAAGCTTACCAATGAGGAAGTTAAGAGAGACAGCATCAAAAGCCTTGCAGAAATCAAGGTAGACGACATCCACTGCTCTCCCCGTATCTATCCAGCCAGCCATGACCTCACAGAAGGATACTGGGTTGGTTGAGCATGATTTCTCCTTGGTGAATCCATGTTGACTACTTCTGATAACCTCCTTCTTTTGGAGATGTTTGGAGATGACAACTAGAGTACAGTGTTCTACTACATTCCTGTAGAAAAAGGTGAGACTGTCTGGCCTGTAGTTTCCCAGCTCCTCCTTCTTGCTCTTTCTGAATACTGGAGTGATATGGGTTTTCCTCCTGTCCTCAGTCACCTCTCCTCCATGATCTTTCAAAGATGACAGAGAGAGCCTTGGCAATCCCTTCTGCCAGATCCCTCAGCACTTCTGCATGCATCCCATTGGCAACTGTAGATTTGTGTGCATCGATTTTGCCTAGAGGCTCTCTAGATCAGATCCTCCTCAACCAAGGGGAAATCTTCCTTTCCTCAAGCTCTGTCTCTTACCTCCAGGATCTGGGATTCCTACAGGGCAGTCTTAGCAGTAAAGACAGAAGCAAATAATGTGTTCAGTAACTGCCTTCTCAGTGTCCTCCATTTACCAGAGTAAAAGAAAACCTTGAGGAAGCCAGAGCTCTAGTACACAATGTAACTCGCTGTCTTTGTACTCTGAGAGGCAAAGTATGGGGGCAATGACCTTTACATGGAGGTGTTCCAAGAGGTAGCTTGAAGTGGCAAGTACTCTCACTAAGCATGGTGTCTTATAGGCCACTGTAGCACACATACTAATAATACATATATGTATGCATACGCATGCACATATAAAGCATGTACTTAAGTCAGAAGGCTGAACCACAAAGGGTGAGAAGAACATCGGTATATAATCCCAGCCTGGGGTAAACATGAGCAAGTTTTAAGCCGTCTGAATCTACAAGTTCATTTTCTGTAACTTCGTAATTCTATAAATGCAATCTATAAATTCTGGATTACACATCCTTCATTTACATTAACATCACTTGCATCAAGGGAGATTTTCACTTTCTGCCACCTACCCATCCAGAATATTTATCTCTAGTAGCAGGACTCAAAATGGGAGTCCAGATTCACTTTACTGCTCAGTATCCCCGAAACTTGTTTCAAGAATGGCAGAGTTTTCCAGAGGGCTCCTCCAAACAGCTGATATCATGGAAATCTTTATGGAAGTTCCTTCTGGAGCATGGGTTTAGACTGCACAGACAGCAGGAGAGTACAACAGCCCTGTGAAGAATTAGGCAACACAGCAGACCAGAGCTCAAACTGAGTTAGTTACACGTGTATGCACATATGAATCAATGCAAGCACATATATTTCAAAATAATTGACATGGCTCTCCAGCTACTTTCAATGCAAATAATCTGCTGTGAGAATGAACTTAACTAAAAAGACTACAGATTCAACCCTTCACTGATGTGAAATGAAGAAATCTTCTCACACTGACAAATGTTATCCCATAATGAAAACTGTACAACAGGTAAAAGCTTTCTGCTGATGAACTGCCAGCAAGAAAACAGGTTATTTTCCAATATCACAGGCACATATGTGGTGCACTTCAAGAAGGTGTGCTTGTCAGCAAGTCAGACAGCACACAAAGACCCCACTTCCTCCATTGCTCATATGTTAGCAATCTCCTGTGTGCTAGTAGCTCACCTGATCCCAACAGAACACAACAGTGATGCCAGGAGGGAAACATCCCTTATTTAAACACAGTGAAATAAACACCGAGCCTTCAGATTTAATGTTTAGGCTACACATCAGGTAATGGGATTTTCTTATGTATTCCAGCTGCATGTGGGAGTGCTTAGGGATGCACATGGATAATTAGATACAAACACCTATGGGACAAGAGAGAGAGAGTGATACACTAAATAACAGATGCAGAATGGTCTCTGAAAGTTGTCATAATCATTACCTCTCTTGGACCTCAGCATCAGGGAACTGGTCTTAAAAACAATCATTTGCTCACATTAGTTGGCTGCCAAGCCTCCATCTAATTCATTCATTAGCAATATATCAGGTTAGCAAACTGCCATGGCAGGAAAATAATTAGCTTTCCATTGCAGGGTGGCACATTTCTCTATTGCATTGAATAACAAATAACTCCATAAACTGCTATCTTTTTTTCTTTTTAATTTTTATTTTGAGGCCTATTTTTGTTTAATTAACCCTTCCAAAGACTGCTTTAAACACACACAAACTGCAATGACAGAGAGCTCTTCGACCAACCACTGCTGTCTTAGCATGAATGGCTATTATACAAGCAATTTATGGGTGACCTAGCTTTAGGTCATTTAAACACAGCTTCATAGAATAGCTGAAAGCAGAACATGCCAAAAGGCATCCTCATTAGTTCTTCTCTCCATCATCTGCATGTACTGAGTAACTTGAAAGCATAATTTCAGATGGTGCTATTGTGTCCCAGCGCACATCAAAATGATTGCGCATCAGTTGTGCGGGAGATGGACTGCTACCGTTCTGAAGATTTCTTAATTAGGTTTGTTATTTGCCTTAGCCAGAACAGAAGCGTATTCCTAAAGTCAAAGTAGCCTAGCCTTTTTTCTGCAAAGTGCTTTGAAAAGAGGTGGGTCAAAAAGGAAATTCTAAGATGTGGGAACCAGGAAGAAACAGTAACACTGAATATTGCTCACACAGTAAAGAATTCCTATAACCAGACTCCTTCCAGACTACAGCATATAACTCCAGGGATTTCACTATAACTGGATTAAGGCTGTATATGGAACTGCTGAATCACAGCCTGAACCCCTGACTGACCACCAGAGCCAAGCAATGAGTCAGCCACGGGAGCACAGATGAAGGTAATTCACCTGTGCTACTGGAAGGAGCAGAGCCTGGCTGCACCTCTCCTAGATCCCATTTAAGTACTGACTATAACTGGGGAAAAGTTCTCTTTCTGGAGATCACTCCTTGTGGAGAATATTACAAGCCTACACCACTGGTAAACATTTTCCATTTATTATCTTCCTGTTGCAATAACTTTACTTAGCCTAACTTTCCTGGATATTTCTTAATTATAACATCTGCATATTCATTGATTACACAGGCTGGTATTTTATTCCTCTTATCAAAGATCTCATCATTTTAATGCTGGGAAATGATGTATCTGCACTGTCTTGTGCAGCGTGTTGCATGGTTTAATTATACGGTGCACTCAAAGGCCTTAATATGTATTATTACTTCTGATTTTCTTCCTTCACACTTGATTTTTGCCTTATGGATACGGGGAAGATGTTTGTTGGTATTACCCCTTTCCCTCAGTACAACATTTAACCCTGCAATATCTGATTCAAGTGCTAAGAACACCAGAGCCCTAGCTTAATATCTTAGGGGAAATTTCAGTGGGCTTCAAAGCTTTCTTGCCGCTCCTCTCTGTAACTCTATAGCCTCTTCTTGCTAAGAGCTCAGCAAACACATAGCATTATACAAATCAGGTGGGAGGAACCAGTCTTCGTATAACAGCATACTTCTAGTAAATGCAAGCCTTTCTTAATGAAGCCTGACAGATGTTTACAGAAAGCATTTCGCATTGATATTTAACTAAAACCCTTTGGCAGAAATTCTAGTAAGAGGTCATCAAAATACCCAAGCAATTTCTCTCACTACCTGACATATGGGTATGGTCAATTACATTTACCATTGTGTTGTCTCGTTACTCAGCTTCATAAAGTATCATTAACATTCACGACTCCCTCTTTCTGTTCTAACTTTAATTGGACTCATTAACTGCGTATCTCCCCCTAAATTGTCCTGAGATTTCCAATCTGATTTGAAAATGTTCCAGAGGACTTCAGAGCGTAGAGTTTGGATAAGTATTATCAAAAAGGAATGAAAATGCTTTTGGAGCAAAGGAAGTAACAACTTTTATTTTTTCTGAGAAAAGCAATTAACACCACAGTCCTGCAGAACCACCTTTGAGAAAAGACATGACACGTTGTAAGTAAATATTTCGTACAAAAGAGGTCCCAAAGCAATTGTTTGGATATAGATGTTTTTTATGTGAGTCTAATGACCAAATAGGATTTTGAATCCTGCTACAATGTATTGCTTGTTCTTTTTCCTGCCACTACTGTATCTGATCAATTCCACTGAAAAATGAAAGAAAGAAATGACATGTTACATGAGCCTCAAGTAAAAAGATGCTTCCCTGGTACTGTATTAGCTAAACAGGGTGACTTGTGGAGGGCCTTCTTGCAGGTACTGCAAAGTAGTGTCATAAACAGCCACTGTGCAACAGCAGTGTGTTCCAATGCCATAAGAAACAAGCAGGGGTCAAGAGGAGAAGAATAATCTTCATCCCAAAGACTGGTTTTCATGCATAGAATTTTACACAGGCCAGAATTACTTCCATCCAAGGGCTCCAGCACAGAAAAAAGGCTCAAAACTTTGTGCAGAAGGGCATTAAGAAGAAAATGAAGTTTCTTGGTAGAAAATCATTCTTCTATTTAAAACATTTTCCTGAGTGAAAAAAAGCAATCAAGAAGTTTGGTTGCCTGTCATCTTTGGAATGCTAATCATTGTGGTAACTGTGCTGGTAAAGGAATTATTTAAAAACTGTTATTTACTGTTTATATTTTTAATTACATCTACATAGCTGAATGTGCTCAAGGAAGCAAAACTGCATGGATAATTGGAACTGCAAGGAAACAATCTAAGGGTTCACAAAGTGAAAGCTGCTTCTAACTTAATACCCAAGGTTTTAAATTAGGAAAGCATTCAAATATCCAGTTGATAAAGATGGGTGGCCTGCTGGGCAAAGGTAATTGTCAGGGACTTAATTCAGGACTCTCACAGCACACAACACAGGGGAGTTCCCCACTGCAGTGGTCTGAAACAGTAAGACACCATTTACAGCCATGAGACTAAAATTAGTGAGTACTGCAATTTTACAAATATTAACAAAAATATCAGAAGCTTTTCAGCCTTGTGGGTGAGAACCTGTTACAACTCTTCATTCAGAGTCCTGTCCCAAACATGTAAAGAGCCATACAAGTCAGCCCCGGTCAACATAATGTCAAGAAAGGGGAAAAAAAAAAGTTCCTGTTCTCCATCAGATCTGTGCCTCACTCACAACTGAAGTTTAAACGGGACTGGAAACAAACTTCTGAGATGGCTGTCATGCTCCTTTAAAACTGAAGACATCCCAAAGGAGGAGGAGCTGCGAGAAGTTTGGACAGCCCTCATATTAGCAATGCTGCCCTGTGTGGAAAGGCCACCTTGGGGGCACAGCGCCAATGAGAGAATAGCAAAGCATTAACAAATGAAGTCTGGAAACCTCAGTCAAACAAAATCAGCTTCCATTAGGCAATAAGTCATCCAAATCAATTCCCATCTTTCTTAATCCTTACACCCTAACTACCTGTGGAAAAATAAGCACAGAAAATTACACTGTGATGAGAGGTAAAACGAGATTTTGAATGTATCGCTTACCCGAGGGCTGCACTGCCAACGTACTAACAAACTGCAACACCTCACTACAAGACTACAGCACCCCTCGAAGCCAAGCACTCTTCGATGCCTAATTTAACTTAATGAAATAGCAATGAAAAAAATATAAAGACAATACACAAAGTACGTATCTTTCTTCAGTGCTCCTTTTAACTGTGTTGCGAAACACCCAGCAGCCATGTACTCCTAATACTGTGTTGTCATAGTGCCTAGCTTCTAGTTGCAAGGGGAACTATCTGTGGAGAGTACCGCTGAAAGCTGACATGGACAGGTGCTGTGGTCCAGCTAATGTCAGAAAATACACAAATTTACTGCAGCTCTATATTGAGTAAGATGGAGTTTCTAAACCTAAGAGATCAAGGTCTAATCAAACACTACAGTATCCATTAATAGAGAATTTTATTCCAAGGATATACAGTGAAATGCACGTGAGTATTTCAGACTTTCGGTTTACGCATGCCCTCCAAAACTTCACCACAATTCCAGTTAGCAATGTATACAAAATTATAATAGACATCCAAGAGCAAAACCTGGGAGCAATATTAACACTGGAAATACATTCCCTAATGAATCAGCATAAAGACCAAGACCAAATGCAGGAAGAACTTCCCTTCTCTAAGCACTAATTTTCAGAAATTTCTCTGAACAGCAAAGAAAGAGCACTGGATGCAGTGTGTGGGGCACAGTGCAAACTCCAGGATATCTTAATTTTAACATCTCTCAATTCCATATGCACGTGCAAATTAAACTGTAACACGAACTCAAACAATTCTTATATGAAAAGCTGTTTTTAAAAAAAACAAAAGTAGCCGATAAGTTCATTTTGAGGGAAAACGGGATACTCATTTCACTGAAAAACAAGAAATCCCCCAGTGTGCCTCCACGTGAAAGAGAAGCTGTCAGACACAACAGATCAAGCGACAGGGCGCTGTTTACCGCAGTACCTCGGTGGATATTACCATGAAGGCACTGTTCTGTTTGAAACATATCCAGGATGGTAGGTACGTAACAGAATCATGAAGAGCAGTATGAAGTATGTATTTTTTTTTTTAAATACATGTAAGCTGTTGTATAATCAATGGATATTAAGATGTTACAATCACAAAAATAAACAAGAGAGTTAGGCAAAGTAGATTATGATAACAAAAAAGAATAAATGGAAGGCTTACGCTTAGTTGGGCTCACTACAAAACACCAGAAGGAGGGATCTCCAGACAAGATCCTTCCCCACTGGCAGCCAGCTCTTAAATAGGTCTAGGAGCACAGGTGAATTGCCTTCACCTGTGCTCCTCTGGCTGACTCATGGCTCACCTCAGGTGATCAATCAGAGGTTCAGGCCATGACTCAGTAGTTCCCATACAGTTGTCATAAAAGTTATTCCCCCACAGCCCCAAGAATTTCAGGTGCTTTTTTTGTGATTATTTTTTTGTTTGTTTGCTTGTTCCTTGTATTGACAAAAGGAGCATTCTCATCTTTCTGCTCCTGGAGCTGAAGCTAAAATACCTCTGAAGGAGCTGTGACACAGTGAAGCAGGGTCCTGACTGCACAAGGAGGAATGCGCAGCTCATTCCCCTAGGACTCTCCCTTCCACTCAGCCCTATTGCACACTTCCTCACCAACTTGCTTAACCCACAGTAAAGAGGCAGTCCCTGCCAGCAGCTGTCATGGATGACTGACAGGACAGAATACAGCAGTAATACAGCAGCTGTACAGCCTGCAGTATCAACTGAAGAGAGAAAAACTGGCTGCTGAAGAAAAGCTGCTCAAGCTCACCGCAGCAGTCTGTAATGAGAAAATATTGCAGAATGAGTTCTGGAAAGCCTACAGGATACACTGCCTTAATGTTTCAATAGGCTATGCTGCATCCTACTGCCTTAGTATATAAGTACTACTTTAAACATTAGTATAACTTCTGATTTCCCTCACATGTCTGAGCAAAATGACAGTATGCTACATACTCAAGCACAGTTATTGTTGCCTGTCAACAGCAGAACTCCCATCTGAAAGCTTTTTGACTTCTTAGTGATAAAAACAACAACAAAGAAGAGTATATACATGGTACTTTTATGCAATACATATAGAGATTTCTATGCAATAAATAATGTCCCATTAACAGATTAAGGCTCGGTATAACTGGATAATTTTGCCATGTCTCCAGACAGATCCTTCTCATCCTCTATAACTGTCTATCGTTAAATAAACCAAATGCTTTGCAGACCAGTGTAACATACATATTGAAGAAATACACTTTGGGGCAGTAACAGCATCTGCAACTATAATTTTTTTTTTATAATTGCTAGCTCAATGTGGAAATAAGAAAGTCAACAATGGATCTCATTGCATGTACATGCATAGAATCATAGAATCATCAAGGATAGAAAAGACCACTAAGATCATCCAGTCCAGCCATTAACCCATGACCACCATGCCCACTAACCCAGATCCTTCAGTGCTCATCTACTACATCTTTCTTGAAAGCCTCCAGGGACAGTGATGCCCCCACCTCCCTGGGCAGCCTGTTCCACCACCTCGTCACTTTGCAGTGGTAATCCACGCACATTACAGGTCTGATCCAAAAGAAAAAAAGAATGACCCAACAGCAAAATCCTGGGATTTCTGCACTGAAACCACGTGCGGCTTGTGTAGCCATCAACCTTCCAAAGTAAAGAGGAAAAAAGTTAGAAGCAGAGAGAGATATTAGACAGTGTTAAAGGAATCTCTTGAAACAAGATGACTTAGACTGATCTTCCTCGTAATTTCATTAACAGAAGATACAGAAGCAATAAAAATTTCTATTACTAAATTACTGACTTCACCTACTAGATTTGAAGCCACTCTAAACACTCCAAGCAACCATAAAGGAACAAGTCTGATATTTCTTTATTTTCCATAAACAGCTGCCAAATTTTCTGCTACAGTTTTTCACCTACCTGCATATTCACTAGGCAACTTTAATCACATGCAGCTGTTCATGAAACTTTAATGGTGTTTTTCCCACTGAAACATTAATATTTTCTGGTTAACAGTCCCATATTATAAATCATTTTGTGAAACACAGCCAATTAAAGTACAAAGTTTCTGCAGAAGTTTTTGCTAAGTGACTGAAGATCACAGAAACACAAAATAAAAACTATCCACTCCACATAAAGGCCAAAACTGAACTCAGCAGAAGGGAGCAAAACATTGGTGCGTACAGCACAGAAATAAAAGGGATTAGGGTGTAAGGATTTCTCATTTAATAGGTTATTTTTTAATGGAAATTCCTTTTTTAATAAAATGATGTATTGTTTCAATCTTAGCAACTGGATTTTACAGTTACTTTGTAATCCTATAATTACATCCAGAAGATCAGCATGACCACCTGACCTCTCTTAAGGGGACTAAGAATCACTCTCAGACTTTTAAACTTCTGCATCTTCTCTGCTTTATATAATTTACTTGCCAAGACATCACTGAAAAGAGTCTTTAAAAGAAAAATAAATAAAAGAGAGAAGAATCAAAGGTACTATTTGTTTAAGTTTCAGCAGTTCAACTCTTGATGTTTACAATAGTCCTGCCTTGGCACCTACCAGGACAGCATTACAACACTTTCTTTGCTACCGAGACCAAGCCATATACAGTTGAGGGGGATATAATATTTTATTTAAGCATATTGTAGAAGGATATTAAATTTTACAGGTCAGATTCTCCATGGTGCTTGTATAAGGCTGGGGCTGCAGGAAGAACAAACACCCCACTGCCATGATAGACTGTCCCTGTGTCTGCCTGGACAAAGTTCCCTTGGCCTTGCTATGGTGGAATGGGTCTCCAGGCCACAGCTCACACATTTTCCACCATTTTTAAATAGATCTAGGTCCCAAACTGAGACAAAGCCATGTTGTACCTCTGAGAGTGCTTCACACAAACTGAGCTTCCCACATGTCATTCAGAAGCCTACCTAAGCCTCTGCAACATCACCAAGCACAAACAGGTAAGTGCTAAGGAGGCACCTGGACTAGCTTCTTTCTGTTTGGGGTCATCTTTCAACCATATAACGAAACAAAAAACTGCTGGGGACCTTGGAACAAAATGGTTTGAGGTTTTTGTTTGTTTGTTTGTGGTTTTTTTTTGTTTTTTGGTTTTTTTTTTAGCAACTCCTTTTCAGGCTCTGCCTGGACCCTTGGTGTTGCATAGCCCTTCCGTAGCTCCCACACAGCAGGCTAAATTCAGCTGTGCACAGCTACCGGGGCTCAAACAGAGAGCAGAAGTGGAGCAGACAAGCAAGGTAATTCAATTTAGGAAGATAATTCACTTTTGGTATTAGCCATTCCCCCACCACCCAAATAAATCACTGGCAACAAATACCCAGCCTTTTTCTAATGAAGAGAGAGTGCTATGCTTATTATCTTCATTCTTCACTCCTGATGAGCTGTTGAAATGTTTGTGCCTGATTCTGAGCATATTGGTATTGATGTAAAAAAGGGTCTGCCTTTACAGAAGCAATCGCACTGCCAGCACCACAAAGGAGGAAGAAGAACAGGGTAGGGCACTTGTTACTCAGTACAGCTCTCTGAAATGCAATTTAAGTTTGTGTTGGTTTTTTTTTCCTATTGCTGCAGTTGGTTACCTGAAGCTCAACCTCCACATGAAGAAAGCCTCTCTTCCATTCCCCTCTGTCCGTACTTTGCATACTTACAGGGTATATAGATGTGATAAACACAAAGTGTCTCCCTTCTTATAGTGCCTCAAGATATAAAAAGGAGGCAAATTCCCCCTAACCAAAGATTTTATCAGTGAAGCGTACCTTTCATCCCTCCCATAAGCTACTTTTCTGAACAGACACTTCTTTGAAGTACAAACTGTCCCTGTCACAAAGAAGAAAGTGACATCTTCAACTTTGAAGGTATCTGGGCTCTTTCTTGACAGACAGAATGTGATAGAGAAGATTATGAGATTCTGTATGTAAGGCGGTTTTTGGCTCTGCAAGTTTTCCATTCATTTCTTTGGTTGAAAATAAACATGAAACTGCACAACAGCCTATCCCTCCTTCATTGAAGAGTTGCCAGCACTTCTGTGGAATCAGGTTAAAGAAGTCAAAGAAGTCACTCTCTCCTTCCTACAGGAGAGAACGTACATTGTCCCATATCTGCCAGGTGACTGAATTCACTCATTTCTAATCATGACTAGCTTCCCCTGAATTTCCTCCACAAATCATATTCAGGCATTTGTGTGAGTTCCTATTAGTGATGGATGTAACTGTCTAGCTCCAAACCTGTTGGTTCACCACCAGGTCAGGAAGACTGGGAAAGCATTGTATGGTATAAAGTGCCAGGAATGGGAGGCATATCTGAATAGGATTTTGTTCATTTATAGTGCACAAATTTTATTCAATACACAGAACCCAAACTTCACCTTCTACCTCTTCTTGTTCCATCTACAGTAGGATGCTGAGTATGAAAGCGGTCATCTCACTTGCACACTCTCCATGCCTCTCTAGAAAGGCAGGTTCCACCTTTCCCACCACACGGGGCTACGTGGCTGAGCAAGATATACATCTCTTGAGTTCCTTTGGGTTACTAACATGACGTTGTTGATGTCATCTCTGCTGCAATCAGCCCTGCAGCACAATGCTGTGATTGTTTCCCCTGACTCACATTCACAGCGCATTTGTTCCAATAGGCTTGAAAATGACGGATGAGGCAGCTAGGTTTTCCTGCTCAGTAGGTTTTTGCTCCAATCTAATTAAAGACATTCAGTAACTCACTAGAGTTCCTTGCAAACTACACGCATTCCATGCTTTACAATAAACTCTGAAAGCAAACTGCCTGATATTTTCTAAATCAGCTCCTTAAATTGAAAGGATTCCTCAGGAATTTCTTTACAATAATATACCAAAGCTGTGTGTTGAACCAGAAAAGTCAAGCTTCTTTTGAAACATCTTGTTTTTGCTGTTATTATTAATGGCTTTATTTTCTTGTCTAAAAGCTAACAAGGAAAACCACTCTTGGTTCTCTGACATGCACAGAAGTGACAGGACAGCTCACTGGAAACAGTCAGCTCTGGTCACCTTGGTTTGAAACTGGGTCAGTGATGCCAGCTTCTGGGTACACAGAAGGAATATGCAATTAATTTGGGGATTCAGAAGCTGAGGGCATGAACATTCTCTGCTTGCAGGCAGAACTCAAGTAATCCAGCTTTTGTGCTTAAAGAGTAGGCAGTCGTGGTAACTAAGCCATGTTTACATATGGTTTTTGAAAAGGGCCTCCTTTCTGGGAAATGCATCAGGGGATCTTTGGAACCAGTTAAGCCAAACCCCACATTGTCACACCAGCTTAATTCAAATGCAAATGGTAGATGGCCACCACCACAAGTGTGAGAGAACACGTACTGGCAGAAAAATACTTGGAGCTCTGAACAGTGCAAGCACCTCTGGAGACAGTCAGAGGGAAAGACCATGCAGACTTAACGCGCTGTGCTTTCAACTCTGCCCCTGGCACTGAGAACAGACCTTAACCCTGCCAACACTCTCTTAGTCCTTGGTGCCTCATGAAATACCTGTCCTCATCTCCAAAAGCAGAGTACACTTAAGCTGTACCGATGGGAACAAATTCCTTCAGGGTTGTAACAACCAATTAAGGGATGGGAAGCAATTACTTCTATGTCCATACAAATGAAATTCCTGCAATGCAATTAACTATCCCTTATCATCTACGGTTGAATTTCTGAAAAGCACATGCTGCACACTGTCTCCTTCCCTAGGTTTTTCACAAATTTAATCAGTTTGTTTTAGCTAATGCAGTGGAACCAAGCTATTCTAGAGAAATAATATATGACTGCAAATTACCTGAATATTTTCAAATATTTTTTTTCATTTAAAATATAATTTAATGTGAGATTTTGCAGTACTCATTTCTATTAATATATTATCATTTCTTCTTTATAAGTGATGAGCCAGTGTGTCATGTAATTTTTTCTTCTAAATAGACCAAGACTTTGATCTAATGCAAGCCCTTGCTGGGAGTAAAGAGGCTTTCTGTCTAATTTAGTTACAAAAAATATTCAATTAAATTTGGGAGTTTAATTCATTTAGTTATGAAAATTAAATGAGCTCAATAAAGTACATTTGATTTGCCTCAGGAAAAAAAAAAAAGGGGGGAGGGGGGGGAGAAGAATCTGTGAAAGGGGAAATAAGGAGGGGAAAAAAAAGTAACTTTTCTTCTCAAACTGAAAGGTGAATAACATGAAGAGCCTGCATGCATTTTAGTGTGGCTATATATAAACCATATCTACAATAAGTTTATTTACAGTTTCTATCCAGAGACCACATTAATAAATGGCATTAACACTCTAAATTAAGTACTCCTGGGTAACAAAAATACTGATAGGTCATATTTGAGTCCACCTCAGTCAGTGGGAGACTGGACTCTTCACACCGGGAAGGCACCAGTCCTACACAATCTTTCTCCATCTCTCTTTGGAGAAAGAGGAAGCAATGGAAATTATTCTGCAAAAAGGGAACTGAGCCACTTGGATCCCTCTGAAAGAAACCCCCTTTTAGTTCTGCAGCAGCCACTTACCATTTTTGCAGATAGGACAGCACTGATCAGGCTCATAGACAGGATCCACGCACTCGGTCTGGGGACACGCTGACACAGTGCACAGCACTTCACCATTGGCTTCACAGCGGCACTTCTCACATGGAGAAACCTGAAACACAAATCCACTCATCTTTTAATCCTTTCACTTCTTCTTTCCTTTATCTCTTATTCCTCTTCCTTTAAAACATATACTTTTTATGGTCTGAATAAAGCAGAGGTCAAGGCTGGGCTCCTGCAAAATTACAGGACTGCAGCAAAATGATTTGCAAGCTCTGCTGTGAACCTGTGCCAAATGGAATTGCTAAAGGGATCTCAGGAACAACAACTTCTTAGATTTTAACACAACTAAAGTAAAAATATTCCTACATTTTTAGTGAAATTCCTGCATAATAGGTTCCTAATTCAGTTGAAATTTTGCTTAATTTTATTAGATGTTCAAAAAATAATTTAGCAAAAAAATACCGCATTAAAATTAAAGGAGAATTTTTGCTAAATTAAACATGAAACTCCTTTTAATGGAAATCTTCATTGCATTTTTACCAGGTTTGAAACCTCTTGGTGGCAGGAAGTTGCATTTCACTGAATGCAACTTCACTGAAAATGATCATTCTCATTGTGAAGTAGGGAAAAACATCCTGTGAACTCAGATATTTCCCAGATGTTAACTACTCTTTTGTAATATGTGAAACTTTCTGAAAAGAAAATGCAACTCAAAGAAAGAAGTGAAGCCAAAAAATAAAGAAATAGGGTCATCCTTTTTTACCTACTGAAACGTAACTGGTTTTGAAGAATTCTGCAGAATAGAAGCTCCAGGAGATAGCTACTTAAATGACCTACTTCAATTAAATTAATTTCTAACAAAATGGAATCAAGGATCCCTTTAGGAAAGATATGGACTTTAAAAAGTCTGTGTTTGTTAGATGTATAATTCCAGTTGTTCTCTTTCCCACAAGGTGCTGCACATGGTATCTCTAATGTCCGTGTACTCCTAGAAGAGCTGGAGGTAGAGGGAAGGAAGGACACCAAAGAAAAAGAAATTGTACATTAAATTGCATCACTATTCTCAAAAAAGCCCCACACTGCTATCTATGCTCAAAGCGCAGGATGACAATCTGGCTGCATGTTAATAACAGTGATCCTCTAAATCCATCATCTGTTCACATTCCAGGTTTACTTAAGGTCAACACTTTGACGAGGCTGGTTTTGCTTGGAGTCTTTCCCATTCCAGATTCCAGCTGATGCAGAACAACCATCTTCTGCATTTCTCCAACATGAGCAGAGTAACCTCAAAACTAAAAAATATAGTTTTTGTTATGGAGAATCATGTGAGATCTCTAACTTGCAGATCTTCTGGTATCTTCTCCCTCTTTCTGAAGCGTATTTCTATCATATTTCTTTTTTCCTGAACTCCATTCTTGGCTTGCTTGTCCTGTTCACATCTTTCTCACTTCCTGAGTTCAAATACATTGATGCTTGCACAGCATCATCTCTAACTAAATGCTCATCCATGCTTTGCTACTTCTCTTCCCACCTGCCAGGACTGTCATTTCTTTATGCACTTGTGTATTTTTTAACACCATCCCCTCTACTTAGAATGCCTAAATAGGGTCTCTTGCTGTGTTGCTTTCTGCTTTTATTACTATTATTTATTTCAGACTTCCTTTGCTAGCTACTTGTTTCCCGATTTCCCTTTGCTTTGCACTCCACTCAGGACAAAAATATGCATCATGCATTTATAAAATGCTACATGGAGGCTGACAGCCCACTGCTGCAGACTTTTATTGCGGGCTTTCAAACGGAAACTTCGTCTTGTAATTGTTCAAAGACTGCCATGTTCACTTGCAGAGTTGGAATGTCAGCAGATGAGGAGATTTCTGATCTAGTGCTCAGAGTCAGCTATTTCAGACAGTCACTTGAATTTCATGTGAAAGTTTGAATGTAAGCAAAAATGAGCCCCTGCAAGTCATTAGTAAATAGTCTTCCCTCTGGACTTAGGTGCAGAAAGAAATGCTTACTAAATTATGAGAAAAAGAAATTTAGAAATCCTATTTGACCAGTGCTACTAGAACTCAGTTCCAAGGATATGGCTCAACAAGGCAAATCTATAGCTTTCAATAGGCTTCAACATTTTTTTAGACATGCATAAGTCTAAAACTTCTACAGCAACAAACCAGTAAGTAAAAAATTGATAATACTGCAAAACGACAAACAAAACTGATCGAATCTTTGTCTAGTAATGATAATTTGGAATGATGCCCTTTCCTCTTGTACAGTGCATTCAGTTAAGGACCACATTGTTCATGAATCAGTACACTATTGCTCATGTTACACTGCAGTCAGGAACACTCTTCCTGTTTGGTAATGATGGATTGTTTCAGGAGAACGCATACAGAATCCCAGAACAATTTGGGCTGGAAGGGACCTTAAAGCTCACCCAGCCCCACTCCCCTGCCATGGGCAGGGCTGCCACCCACCAGCTCAGGCTGCCCAGGTCCCCATCCAACCTGGTCTTGGGTGACTTTAGAGATGGAGCACCCACAGCTTCTCTGGGCAGCTGTGCCATTGCCTCACTACCCTCATCTGGAAGAATTTGTCCCAATATCTAATCATAGAATCATCAGGGTTGGAAAAGACCTCCAAGATCATGAAGCCCAATCTAAACCCACTGTTTTGTAGTTGAAAGCTGTTGCCCTTTCTTTTTAGCCACTATGGGGTCTGGTAAAAAGTCTTTCTCCATCTTTACAAGTAAGCACCGCCAACTGTTAGGCCCATTACTGGGTGGGATAAACACTCCTCTGATGTCTCTGTCTCAGTCAACTGTACAAACAGCAGTTTGACTCCCTGCCACTCCTTAGTCCAAAGGTTCCATCTTCTACTTACCCAGGAACATAGATTCCATAGGAACATGCCCATGGGAACATAGCCATGGGAAAAGTGTGGCAAAACCATCAGCTTTGGTGTTCTCCTACTCCAGGTATGTGTCAGAACCAGAGATCAGATTCCAATGCTCACAAATCCTGTTTTGTTTGACACTGCTGCTTTCCCTCCCACTTTTACAACGCTAATTTTTATACCTCAGAGTGTTTACCAAAGTCAGTAGGACCACGCATACAAGCTTAGCCCACTTTGGTGAGGAAGGGGACTGGCATCAAGGAGGTTCTGCATATGTTTGTGCTCACAAACCTCTTTTCAAGCATGTAAGTGAACCACAGTAGCTGCTAAAACAGTGTTAGTGTCCACCTTTATCTATTCATCCTTGGACTAAATGGTACAGCACTGTTTTTTATATATTATCATGATGTAACAGGAACTATAGAAAAACAATTTCTTATCTTAATGGCAGCTGAATACTTAGAAACATAATCATCATTAGAGAGAGAGACAATAAGACAGTGTATTACAACAGAAGTTAAATAAATCAGAATGAAAAGAAATTTTTGGTCCTTCATTTCCTCTCCTCTGTTCCTGTAACATAAGAACATTCCCTGCAGCACAGTCACTAATGACAGCCAATGCAATGAGCAGCCTACTTGTTCATCTGGGAAACCACCAGTCTTGCAGAACTCACACTTAGCACATTTGACATAACCAGGCTGGACTGGAGATGACATGACCTAGCAGTCTCTCTCTGAAGACTAACAATGCCATGACTCTCTGGTCTGCAGATGAAGTTGTTAACTACACAGCAGCAGTAGATCTGTCTATGCAAAAACTGGGGAAAGACAACAAGAAGCACAGAAGGCTGAAGTATTCACCAGGCAGCTGTAAAACCTGTAGAAAATGGAGTACAGATGGCAAAAATAAAAACTTCTTTAGAACTGTTTACAGGGAAGTTTATGAGCAGACGTGTAAACATTTTGCTATCAAGTTGCAGATGCAGGAAAAAAATACAAACACATGATTGCGTAAACAGGTAGACTTCCCACTAGCAGAGCATGAAGAAAACTGAACATTAGTGAGAGTAGTAGGTTTATCAAGCAACTTACAACTTAAACTGTTGCAATTAAGAAGTGAGAAGTCATTGACACTCATTAAAGTTCTGATACAGAGTAAGCTGAGCTTTATCTTTTCCCTTCCCACATGCCAAATAAAATATTATAGATTACATGCAATCCACATTTGCTCTTTGAGAAAATCTAAGCTTTAAAAAAAAAAATCATAATCCCAAAGTGATTTGCTATTCTGGTGGAATTTGAATAACTATTTTCTTTCACACAACTTAGGAGAACTTGAACAGAATTAGGTTGACAAGAATTAAATGTACTGTTGCATTCACCTACAACAATGTACCAGCCTTGCTTTTATTTCTCTATCACTTCACAGTGTCACAGATGTTTCAAAATTTGTTTGGGTTTGTTGACTTCCGGATTTCCAAAGTATTCACCTCCCAACAATAAAAACAAAAACAAAAACCACATTTTTTGGTGGCACAGACATTCAAAACAAAACCCATAACCCATAAAGCAACAACTTCCAACAATGTATATCTTCCCCATTGAATAATGCACTTCTGAAGATTATTTATGGTCCCTGAAAGGCTATTACTTTATATGTCAGCCTGCATTTCCAAATGTTACTGTAAGACTGAAAAACATCTCATGGAGTATGTGCTCAGCAATCTCTAGCTCCAGTGCTGAATTTTACCCTAGTTGCGTTTCACCAGCAGTGCTGAGGCTTTTGCTCCAGTTTCACTTGTACGGATCCTGCAACGATGCCTCTGCCATACAGCATCACAATAACCCCAGGAGAGCAGAGCAGTGTTGATGAAAACAGCTTCAGGAAACCTCATCCTTGTGATTTTGTATTGATATTCCTATCCTTTTTGAAAAGCAGAAAAACATAGGTGTACACATACACACACGCACACAGAGCCTGTGGGTTTTCCTGTCAACCAAGAAGAAAAGCATCAAATCTTCCTTCCCTGGCAAACTCAGCTTCTGAGTTAGTACCGGCTCTTTTCAAGGAGATGTTTTGCTGTGTTGAATTATATACAAATTTTATATAAGCAGACTCCTAAACCTGCATGTATATATATACACATCTGCATGTAAGTATTTGTGTAGGTAACTTCCCTTAAAAGTTAAGTCACGTTTTTCTTCCTTCAATAATGTCTGATGAGTGGCAATAAACAGAAAACAAAGGTGAAGACAGAATAAAATCAGACTTCTATCCATTTATAATTCCTTCCCTGACCTTCATCAAGAGGTGGCATATAAGAAAGCTCTGTAAGACAGCCAGCTTTAAACTTGTAGAAAAAGCCTTTGTGTGTGATGATTTGCATTTGCAGTTGTTTCCACCAAGCAGCAATCTGACCACATCTGTGCTCTCCTTTGCCAGGCATCGCAGCTAATTGCGGCTGCATGGGCTGATGATTGTGTTTACAGTTTTGTGCCTGTATTATTGGAACCAGTGTGGGAGCCTGACAAAAAAGCAATGTCCTGACATGTCAAAACGAAGCAGTTGCAAACCCCCTGCTGTGCTGTGCTGGTAACTTTCCTTGCACACCTGGAACAGGCACCCATTCTCCCTCCTTTCTAAAGCCGACAAATACAAAGCAGTAAGGGACATACTATTTCATTGCAGGAGGGCATCAGTTCAACTATATAAAGGCTGAACAGGGTTAAAAAGAATTTGGAAGCCAAAGCCTACACTAACATTTTTGTAAATGTCACTCTTTGTGTTCCCTTTTTACCAAAGCTGCCATCCATGCTCAAGTATAACAGAAGTCCTAAGGCTATACTCTCCCAGCATACACTGAACAAGGTACTTCAGATTTGCTTTATAGCCAGTAACAGGACACCACTATATACAGAGAAAAGCAACTTGTTAGAAGTTGGCCTAACAGTGAGGAGAAGCCTTTTAAACCTCCATATGGAGACCTGCACAGAGCAAGTGCAAAAGCATCACTGCTCTGTCTGCCGTTCAGAATTAACTTCACTGAAAAAGAAGGAATCTTACAACCTATCTCTGAAGTGTCACCGACCTGCCACTACTACAGTGGTCTTCCTCTTAAAGGGAAACCACTGCCCCAGAGCTGAATGCCATCTTTGAGAGGATGCACAATGTCTTCTGCCATGCTTTGAAAACAACAAATACTCTGCATGTGAAATGTGAAGACATAAATAGAAATAAGCTTCTAAGAGCACACAGACACCACAGAGAGCAGAGGGGGAAACTTATTTACATCTTTCACAAATGTAATTTATCTTCCTCTACCTATGAAAGGCTCAAGCTGACAGGGCTCCAAAGAGCCCTCAGCCCACTCAAGCCAAAGCCGTGTATTGCCACAAAGGTGCTGAACCAGATCCTCACCTGCAGCCATTCCCAAGCAAGTCCTTACAGCCTGCCTGCAGAGCTCAGCCACTATAACATGTGAAAAGGGCAAGATAAGCAACCAGAAAACTTCAAAACTTTTCAGTGCACTGCAGTAAACAATATACATTTTCAATAATAATGACCTTGGACAGCAGTGTTTAAAAGGCTCTGCTCTGAAAAGCTCTCTCTAAACACAGCTTTTCAAGCCCTTTGTTTCAATGTAACCTTAAACCAGACAGTAACCCCTGCTCTCATTAAAAGGCAGGCCCATCCTTGTTCTCTGAAAGCATTGCACAACCTTTTCCGCTCAGATTAGACAGTTAAAAAAAGGTAACATCACTGCCTGACTGCCGGGAATGGGAGTCAACCCGCAACCCCTGCCTGGTCCCTGCACGGCACAAGTGTCACAGGGAACGGTAAAACAAGAGAACAAACGCAGTGCTGGAAATCCTCTTCAAATCCACCTCGCTGCCAAGCAGCATCCTTTCAAGTAGCATTTTTTACTGTAAATACCAAAGGAATTAATAGAGACCAGCCCCATCATTTAAAATTATTACAGTATCGCAGCACAAGAAAGGTCATGTTTGAGGGGAATATTTCACAGCACCACAGAAGCAGTGCTAAGGCAGAAATGAAAAGGGGAGGGGAGACCCAGAGCACCCTCCAAACTCCCCGTGCGGCTCCAAGCGGCCGAGGCCCTGCAAAAGCCCTTCTGCTCAGCCCTTACCATGAACTCCTCGAGGCTCTGGTAGGTCTTCCCCCGAAACTCGCAGTAGTTCTTCCTCTCCTTGCACTGCGGGCAGCACTGCGTGGTGTCCACATGCACGCACCGAGGGTGGAGCCTGGGGCACTCGGGCTGCATGCACAGCGGGCCCTCCTCCGTGCACAGGCAGGGGCAGGCTGAGGGGCCTGGAGCGAACTTCTCCCCGATGGCGTAGACGAAGCCGCTCTCATCCACACAGCCCTTCCCGCGGTAGTCCGGGTAGGCATACTCCTCCAGGGGCTCCGGGGTAGCGCTGGCCACTGCCGCCGGCAGCGACGAGGCCTCGGCTAGACGAGGCGCCTCGGCTGCCATGTCCCGCTGCTCCTGGACCGGCACGCTGGCGGACTTCCCGCCCGTTCCCTGGCTGCTCCAAGCCTGCTTCTGCTTGGTCCACGACTCCTTGTTGGAGTAGTTCCTGCTGCCTTTGCTCTTCCAGTCCCTGCTGCCCTCCTCCCTCCCGCTGCGGCCGATCTCGCCCACTTTCCCCGCACCGGCCTGGCTGTCCCTCGCCGACGCGTGGTCCCTCTTCTCCTGGCTGGCCTTGATCTCCTGCTTGTCCTGTGCCCTGGCCAGCTTCTGCAGGGGGATGGTGGAGCTACAGAGGGCAACCATGAGGCAGCAGGTTACCAGGAGAGAGCTGGAGAGAGCTCCAATTGCCATTGCAGTAGAGCTGGGCATCACCTACTGCATCCCACAGGGGACACTGCGCTCACATCGGAGGGAAGTGCGCGGCGGATCCGCAGCCCCTAGGAAGAGAGCGGTTAGAACACTTCAGCCCGGGCACCTCTCCCCCACCCCGACGCAACGACACCTCGAGCACCGTGCGAACCGCACGCACCGGGCAGAGCACAGCCTGCTGCCGCGGCCATCCCTCCTCCTCCTCTTCTTCCTCCTCCTCCTCCTCCTCCCCCCGCTCCGGAGCGGACCTCCTCCCGAGCCTCGCACGCCGACCCCCGTCCCGGGATCAGGGTCTCCCGCGGCTGCAGTCTTCGGGCCGGGGCTGAGTGACAGCGCTGCCCGGCGTGGAGCAGCGCGGAGCCGGCTGCGTCCCGCTCATCTGCATGCACGGTATTTTTCATGAACCTTTCACTCAGCCTGAAGTGCTGGTTGGTTTTTAAATGCATACCATCGCATCGAAGCGCCCCGAGCCAAACTACATCCCTCCCGAACTCCCCAAACAGACACGCAGCATCTCTTCCTTCCCGTGTTTTAAAGGCACGGCGGAGCCCGGAGGAGTTCCCACGGCACCGACAGCGCTCCCGGCTCCGTCCCCAGCACACCGCGCATCACACCCCGAACACACACACATATACGTACGCTGCTCCGGCCGCGGCGAGCCGAGACGCTCCAGCTCCCGGCGCAACCCCACCTCCGAGGTACGGCTCCTCAAAGCCATTTAAAAGCCGCCGCACCGCCCGCCTCCCCGGCCCTTACCGGCGGCCCGGCCCGGCGGGGGCGGCGGCACCGCAGGGCACCGCGCCCGCTCCTCCCGCAGCCCCGAACTTCCCGGTGGGGCTCAGCCCGGCGCCCCCCTACCTGCGCGGAGCCGGGCTCAGCCCCGCCGGCGGCTCGGGGCTGCCACGGCGGGGCTGCGGGCTGCCCACCCACCCCGCCCGCCGTCCCCCCGCCAAATCCAACGCACAGCCGCCCAGCCGGCCCCACCGCTCCCGGGGGCGGGCTCCTCCGCGGCCCCCGCTCCCTCACATGGCGAAGGGAACCGGGGTACGACGACCCGCTCCGGGCCCCGCAGCGGAAGGGAGGAGCGCGGGTGGCGGTGCGGGAACTTCGCCGGGATGAGGGCGTCGGACGCGGTGCGAAGCGGGAGGGGACCGGGGGTGGCGGAGGGGCCGGCGGGGTCAGCCTGGCCAAGGCTGTCTGCATCGATCGGCTCCGCTTTGGTTAGCGCCCTCCTTAGCCCCACTTAGCAGCGATCCGGGGTGTGGTACGCGAGTTGGAAAACCTATTTGCGCTTTCGGATGGCTGACAGGTTTTTCTATGCTGAAATACCATGTCGGTTTTTTCTGTTACACAGAAAGTGGGCAGAGCGGGTCACTTTAGCAGTGATGGCTGAAGCGCAGGTAGTCAGAGTGGTGGGACAGAAGCGCAGAAGAAAAGCCCAAGTGAGATCTTTGCATGTGGTGTTTTCCATCTGCAACTGAGCAGGGGCTGGGAGCCCAGTAAGGTTACTTACACGTTTGCTTTTTTGTTTAATGCTAACCTGCATTAGATGCTATCCCAGGATAATCTGCAGTGAGTTTTGCCTTGCAGATGTCCCAGTGCAGTCCCAGCTGCACTAGCCTGAGTGCTGCAATGGATCTCCAGCAGCTTGCTGTGCTCCGCAAGCTGGGCTGCATTACCCAAAGCACTTCACAGTTCTAGGCTAGGTGAAGTTTTCAGAAGTGTTGTCATTAAAATGGTAGCATTGCAGTATGGGTGCTCAGGAGAGCAATGGAGATTGGCTGGATATTAATGTTTCAGTGCTAAGTACCTTCCTGAGTGCCCGTTACTTCTGAAAGCTCAGGCACTTATACTTCTCCAGGGCAGGATGCAGGTGCAGCTTGTCTGCTGGGTTCTCACAATGAACGTCCATGAGCCTGGCTTGGCTTACAGAATGATTTGTTAACACCATCTTACATCTCTCATAATGAGCCAAATAAGGGTTTCATTTTCTGAAACTTTAAAATTCAAGGTTAACATTTGGAAGAAAAGCAGCCAAATGGTTACACAAGTAAAATGAAGCACCAGATGCCATACAGATTCTAGGCTACATCTCATAGAGCTAAGCTAGGCCTTTCTCATTATTTGACTTGAAGTACTTCTTGATGATTCATACAAGCTGGAGGAAGATCTCCTTGAGAGCAGCCCTGTGGAGAAGGACTTGGGAGGTCCTGGTGGACAAGAAGCTGGACAGGAGCCAGCAGTGTGCGCTTGCAGCCCAGAAGGCCAGCTGTGTTCTGGGATGCATTAAAAAAAGGGGTGACCAGCAGAGAGAGGAAGGTGATTGTCTCCCTCTGCTCGGCTTTTGTGAGGCTCCACTGCACCTAGGCCTGGGACCCCCAGTGCAGGAAGGATGTGGAGCTCTTGGAGCAGGTCCAGAGGAGGGCCACTAAGAAGATCAGAGGGCTGGAGCACCTCTCCTATGAGGAAAGATTGAGGGAACTGGGCTTGTTTAGCTTGCAGAAGAGAAGGCTCCGGGGAGACCTCATTGTGGCCTTCCTGTACTTGAAGGGAGCATATAAACAGGAGGGGGAATGACTGTTTACGAGGCTGGACAGTGACAGGACAAGAGGGAATGGTTTTAAACTGAGACAGGAGAGGTTTAGGTTAGATATTAGGAGGAAGTTTTTCACTCGGTGGGTGGTGATGCACTGGAACAGGTTGCCCAAGGAAGTTGTGGATGCCCCATCCCTGGAAGCATTCATGGCCAGGCTGGATGTGGCCGTGGACAGCCTGGTGTGGTGGTTGGAGACCCTGCAGGGATTGAAACTAGATGAACATTGTGGTCCTTTTCAACCCAGGCCATTTTATGATTCCATGATTCTATGATTCTGTGATTAAAAGTTATCCTCTAATTACCTCTGAATAAAGAATTGAATCTTTGCTTTTTCTAAAACGTTAATTCTGTGCAGTTAAACCCTGAGGTGGGTTGAGTAACCAGTAACCACTATACAATACCACTGATTATAGGGGAACAGCTTGAACTTTGCATTTAAAGTGTATCAGCTTTACATTTACAAGTGCTTCCAAGCAGCAATTAGTTCTGGATACAGCAAGGCAGAAGGCAGTGGAGGTCTCAGGAAGGTGAGGCAGAGAGAAGCAAGTTTATGGCTCTTACATGTTCACAGGTGAAGCTCTGGTACAAAGGCTGAGAGAACCTTCAGCCCTCAGGACTGTATTAGACACCTGTGCTTCTCCCAGGTCTATCTACACGTCACATGAATCAGACTGGGCTGGAGGGTCAAGATAGTGCTATATAAAAAGAAAGGTGAAGTCTCAGAGCTTTCTGATCTGAGCCTTCATGACAAAGTGGGAGGTAAATAGCCTCATTCTTTATCTGAAGGATTTCTCATTGGACTTAAGCCTCTGTGCATTCAGATTCATACGTATATCAAGTGATGGATGGTACCTGACAGTAGGACGCTTCCTGACTACTTCATTAGTGTCACAGAGTAAAATTGCAAAATATTATAATCCAAATGGTTTGCTATCAGATACGGAAGAAATGTTGGGTGTTTTCAATGTGTATCCTGAGCTAAAAGAGAGAAACATGACAATCTTATTTCAAGGCCACTTTCTCAAATGTAAATTTGAAACTCTTCGTGTAAAATAGAAAGCTGGAAACTGAAGCCCTTCTGTTTATTCAAGAATGGATCTGGCATAAGAAGCACATGTCCAGGTTTCCCCATTCTGCTCTCCCACTAGCAAGGACCAACTGCATCTCTGTGAGAACTGAATTCTACATCTCCCTTCAAGATACTTTCCCTTCTGCTGTGTCGTGTTTATCTGGGAACTTTGCACTAGGCACGCTTCTTTTTAAAAGCCAGTGCTAATTTAGCTTAATTCAGCTAGGAACCAGTTGGTGTTAAACCAAAGGCTTCAGCAGCTGAAAGGGTTGGCAGAGAATGACTCAAGTCAAACTAGTGTGATGGCCATCTCCATTAGACCAGGCTTGAGAGAGTGACATTCGTGCTGGAGATTGCTGACTGTTAGGAAACAAACCCCAAAATGAAAATAGTACTTGAAGTGCAGCCACACCAGTACTGAGCATAGAGGGACAGTTACCTCCCTGGTCTTGCTGACTGTATTATTTCTGATATGAGCCAGGATGCTGCTGGCCTTGTTGGCCACCTGGGCACACTGCTAGCTCATAGTTACTGACCAGCACCCGCAGCTCCAAGTCTGTAGTGTTGCCTGGCATTGTTGTGACCAAAGTGCAGGACCTGGCACTTGATCTTGTTGAAACTGGCCTCAGCCCAGCTATCTAGCCTATCTAGATCCCTCTGCAGGGTCTACCTACCCTCAAGCTGATTGACACGTTCTCCCAACTTGATACCATCCGCAAACATATTGAGGATTTTCCCCAGTGTCTTCTGTCTTCAGTGAGAAGATAGGAGAGAAAAGAAGAAGCACCTCTGTGAACCTGGGAAGTTTCTGTATTCACGAAACCCCGTGCAAAATTCAGGTGGGCTTTGGTGTTGTGGTTACTTGTGAATACAAGGTGTGCTCGGGGTGAGTGATGCAGCAGGAGGTGTATGCTCTGTGTGCACCACTTCTGAGTTTATGGGGCAGAAAACATACCTGAAGAGCAACTCTTTCAGCTCTGTGTACCACCAGATCTGCTAGCTGCAAACAGATGATCATTCCTTTTTATTTTACTTTGTTTCATTATTCCCCCTGAAAGGAAGAGTGTTGTTATATGAAAGGCATTTTTTATTGTGGTGCTAAAGTGGCAGTTGTTCAGGCAGGTTCACATCACAGCTTTAGAAAGGTAGCAATTTATGGAATAGCATTAGTCCAGTTGTTTGAAATGAGGCCTCCAAATAGCAGTCAGTCTGGAAACTAAAAGAGACGAAGCCAAGGTACGTATTGCTCCAATTCATGTATATTTGAGAGGCTGAATTATAAACAAGCAGTTTAAACAGCACATTATGAAAAAAAAAAAAATAAAAAACAAAAACAACAACAACAACAAAAAGCAAGCTTCCATGACTATTTTTAACTAGGTTAGCTTTCATCTTTTCATTTTTATTTCTTCTATTTTCTTCATTCCAGCTGTCAAAGGCTACTGAGCACACACTGCTCCAGTTCTTCCCTTCTTCTTTGCTCTGATGTCTCCAGCTGACTTGTAAGTAGTTACTGAAGACATACTACACAAACTGCACTTACAATTGTCTGTCTTCATTAATGGTTTTTAAATTATTCATTTTATCACTGATAGTGATCTGTTGCAACATTTTTTTTTTTCTGCTTAACATGCAAGAATACAAAACTTAAAAATCTCTTTGTCATTTAGAGTTCAGGCTCTTCCATGCAAGCACTCTCCTTACACTTCAATAAATCACATTTTTGCAGGCTTGGAAATGCATATTTTTTTCTTATTATTTTTACTTCTAATAGAAAAAATCTCCATAGACCAGAGGGAACTGTAAGCTTTAGAAGTCATAAGTTTATGAAACATCTTTTAAAGGTGATTTTTGCTGCTACTGAAAAGTTCTAAGAAACCTGCCTTTGGCTTATGTTTTGTCTATTAACTTAAGCATATTCCAAGTATAATAGAAATAAAATACCTGCTTCCTTAATTAAACGTAAAGAGGCTTATTCCAAAATGTAGGAATGAAGTCTGGTTTTGTTTTAAACGATGCATACCTCAAGTAATATCATGAAGAGAAAAGCTCTCTTTCTATAGTGAGATCACTTTCTCTGCCCATCTACCCCTTTAAGCTCTGAGGAGACTAGTGCATATATTCCAACTCAGCAACAGTTCCCTTTATGGACATTAATTCCCATTAAAGAAAAATGGAAATATATACTACCTTTTCTTGGACACAGAATCACAGAACAGTTGGAAGGAGCCTCAAAGCCCACCCAGCCCCAACCCCGTGCTGTGGGCAGGGCTGCCCCCCACCAGTTCAGGCTGCCCAGGGCTGCATTCAACCTGGCCTTGGGCATCCTGTGTACAAGTATGTACAAAATGTGTACAAGTTCTGCCACTTTAAATCTTTTCTATTTTTATATGCTTGTTGCAGAACTGTACTTGAGGATTTCCCAATGTAAACTTCAGAGAAGGATTACTTCCATTTTAGTTGCAATAGGTAAATAATAATTGTGCAATGAAACTTTTGGAGAGAGAAGGAGAAACATAGTCAACAAGGAGAAACCTGTGCATATGGGCTCCTTCTGAGCAAAGGTAATCGTGTATTCAAAGTGCTTTTAATTACAGGATGCAAGAATGGGTATATAAATGGATTTTGATGCACCTATTTTCACCCCAGTATTAGTAGCCCAAGGGAAATAGGATTTTAATCATGTTCACAATCTTATTAGACATTTTTGCCTTTTTGCTTGAAAAGAGGTAACTAAGCATGTTTGCATGTATGTGGTCTTGCACGGAATATTTAAATACACTGTCTTTTTCAGAAACATATATTTAGTAGTATGCCTTTGTCTTCCTTTCTGCAAACCAAAGGGATGCAGCACTAACCTTTTTAGTTTTTGCACTGTCATTGTGTTAGAAAATGGAACAAAGTATTTCTAAAGCTTGTGTTTAGAACTGTTCAGATGGAAAATGAATTTCAGCTGAAAATACAGATTGGTGTTAATGTTTTCCTACACTATTTATAACTACCTTCTTGCTTTATTTGTTAAGTTGCTCTAGATACATTTGTTTTTACAGTAAGTTTCTTCAATAGAAGAACTGACTATCACAAGTTTTAAGATGAAGATCAGAAAAAATAAAGGTTGCTGCTGTATAGACTTATTTAGCACTTATTTAGCACAGTAAGTTTAAGCAATGCTAAGTAACATTTTTAACTTTCCTTAAAACTTCTTTGTCAGGAGTTGTACTGTTTAGAATTCGTTCTTATTCAAACAGGTTAAGTTTGTTGTGGTTTAACCCAGCAGGTGGCTCAGCCCCACAGTCATTTGCTCACTTTTTAGAATGATGGGTATGTATGCTTGTATCTGAAGTAAGCATTTTAAAGAGATATTTTTCTCATTCCAGCACTCATGTTGACATTATTTGTGTAGAGTAAGGCTACCTAATGTATATTTGGGAATTATAATCTTGTCTTCGAAGACAAGCCCTTAAAAATAAAGGAGCAGTGTCTTACAGAGCTTTTGTATCATCAAACATGCTTGGTATTACAATGGAAGTTTTTCTTCTTTTTTCCTTTTCATGCTCATTCAATAAATGAATATTGCGAAATCAGATATTAAAAAATTAAGGGATTCGTAGTAATGTGTGAAAAACCCTGCATGCCTCTCCATGTTAATAGAATTAGACTGTAACCACCAAACAGCTGATCCTGTAATACAACAGTTTTCAGACTCAGAGAGCAGTCATGCCTCCAAAACTCACTGAATATACATGCCTAGGTAGAGAAGTTTTAGTGGGATATTTCCAAGAATATATCTTCAAACTTTTTCTACTCTTTGCCCTTCCTTTGTTTTATTGTTACCTTGCAGTTTGTAGCAAATGAAATTTTTTTGCAATGACACGTAGTAGGTATAAATAATGCATCCTCATCTTATTCTGTTGCCCTCTTTACTTTTGAACCTGTTGGCCAGGGTCAACCAAGCTTGGCAAAGCAACTGAGTCCTTGTAGCTTCACAAAAATAGGTGGCTTGGTAGAGAATAGCAGCATTGTACTGGCTGTCCCTGAAGATGTGCTGTGACCTCGTCCCTTACTGCACACCAACAGCTCTGGATGAGACAGCACCTGCTTTAATACCCATTTTACAATTGACACAATCATGAACACTGGAGCTAACTGATTTAAAGGCATCAGTCTATAAGAAAATGTTGCTAATTCTGGTGTTCAACCTTTCTGCTGTCCTTTCATAACCTTTCTGTACTTTGTTACAGAATTATCCCTTAACAAATGATTCTGATAAAGTACGGAATCGGCAATGGATTATTTTGTTTTCCATTTTTTGAATTAAAGGCTTTTAAATTAATTCATATATGTTTGATAATATCATAGTTTAAAAAAACTGGAGAAATTACAATTTGTGGTATATTGAAAGTTTCATGAATTGCACATTCCCAAGTGTTCTGTCTTTAGATCTAATTACTGGAGATGATTACATTCAGGAAGTTCTGCAATCACAGAGGGTGGTGATACAGTTTTCTTTCTGCCTTTAATGAAAAAAGTTATATAGCTCAGAAATTATGATTTAGATTATGAGCTGTCAGAGCTGAGCAAAAAAAAAAAAAAAAGCAAGATTGTGCAGTATTTGAGTTAATACTTGAGTTGTGAAACAGACAGATGAAAGAATTATTTTTTCTTTTGGTTACATATAGGGTCTAGAGACCCCAAATAAACTGGACTCCCAACATGTAGGCACTACACAAACACTTACTGAGTATCCCTAGAACTGGACATCCTCTAGTGACTGGGAAAGAAGGGAAGGGAGAGCAGCAATGAGTGGCCTGAAATCTTACAGTGAACAGGTCAGCAACTGAGCTGAGCTGAGAAGATAATTCAAAGCTCCTGGTTCTCTCTCTTGTTTCAGTATTGCGTTTGCTTGTCTGCATTGCCTTTGTTCCTCAGTAAAATACTAATTCCACAGCTGAAAAGCTGATATAGTAGATTCCTTTTATGGGTGCAAAATTGTAGGTGTTCATTCATGCAGAAACTTTGAACCTTGCTTAGTTGTCCTTGCAAAATTTGATGTCATTAGAACATCTACAGTAAACATGGTGCTAATGGTATCAGGCTGAACATGAAAGAAACAGATGTGTTATGTAATCTTGATAATAAATGCAAGTTGGTCATGCTGATTTAGTTTATTGTTTATTGGAAGAATGTAACAGGAAACAATGCAATTTATGTGGCTATCCATAGTAATGCTTGAGAGCTGTTTCAGACAGCTCAGACTTTTTGTATTAGGTTCCTACAAGATAAATAAAGAAGGAGACAATTTAGGTTCTGGAAAAATCTTCCCTGTAGTGCTGGTGACCAGTAGATCAGGGATTGAATGTTCTATGCAGAACGACAAGATCACTCCCTCCCCTGCCTGAGTAGATTTAACCCCATGGTTCTACCTTCCCATTAAAATAACCACTATCGTACCAGTGATTAATTTGTTTCTGCTTGAAACACATAACACATTTTGCTGAAAAAGGAACTATCACTTCAGTTGAATCAGAACATTCCAGCAAGAAGATTTAAGCAAACGACACCTCACGCTACCCTACAGCTCAATTCAGCACTTAGAAACAGACAGGATTTAAGCCATATTTTCTTCTAATAGCTCTGTCAAATCTCACCCTAACTAGAAAGTATTCCATAAACACAGGCTTTCACATGAGCGGGGCCTTGTGCTCTACGATTTCAGTCCTATTTCCTGCTTCCCTACTTCTGCAAGCCTATTTAACTTGTTTTCTGGATGACTATTGTAGACCAAGAACTGCCCAAAGCTCTAGCAAAAAAAGTAAAAAGTCAGGTCTTGCTCTAGGGGTAAAATGGTTATTGAAGACTTTTAACAATATTAAACTGGATCGGCCATGAATTGGTTTGGCTGAGCCAGCCAGTCCTAATACGGCTATCCTTACAGGTCGTTAAACTCTTCTAAGGTTTTCAAAATATAATCTTCCTTTCCCCATTAGTAAAATTAAATGAGATTTTAGCAAAATTACTGACTCCTCAAGCAGATTCAGACTGCTGAACAAGTGCAGTAATTTCACAAATATCTATACCTCAGAGCCTGCCTAAGAACAGAAGCAGTGGAGGAAAAGAATGGGCAGATCAGTTCAGCTGGCAGCTGTAAGACTCAGGAAGCCTTTCCACAGTCCTTGCTAGCCAAGCACGTAACTATGATAGCAGGGAGCCAGTTCGTCAAAGGACCTCAGCCTACTGGGCATCAAACTGCTCTGAAAAGCAATGGCAATTAGTGTCACAGCAGAAACATGGACTTCGGAAAATTTAGCCCTTATCATACCCTAAAAGCACTGCCTAGCTCGTTTCCTTGCTTCCTAGCCACAGTTCTGTCCCCATCACTATTTTCTGCAAAATAGCAGTCAGCTGAGAAAGTAATCTAGGTGTTGACATTTGAAATAAGCTTTTTTTCTGCTAGCTGTTTGATTTCTGAAACTTAAATAATTAGAGTTCTTTTTCCTCATGTCATTTTTTGTCTTCTTTTTATTACAAGACTATGCTTAAATTCCTTTCTCATGACAGATTCAAGAAGAGATCTTTATTTGTACATACGCAATTTTCATGGATTATTGGGATGAATTCTAGAACTTTCATACAGTAAAATTGGCTTGTTTCATTTTGCTAACTTCTGCATAAGAATCAGTCAAAGAATTAGAAACAAGTTATTCCCTAGAGCTAAAGCTACCATAGCATTCGCTCTTTTATGGCTGATATCCTGTTGGGGTTTCATTTGCCCCTGTATATACTGGATATCAATCAATTCCAATTGCTTTTTTTTTTTTTTTTTAATTTAGGAGACTAACATTGTAGCCACAATGTTAGATGTCTTACTTTCACTCCATCAAACGCTAGCTGAGGCCTTTAGAGAGATCCTCACATGCTACCTGCAACCACCCTAAGCAGTAACATTTCTCTCTGTAAATTAAATTTCTTTAAAAAGTCTCATTTTGTCCTCAGGCTGAATTTCTGTTCCAGTAAATTCTGATCTGCAGAGGTGTCTAATTCCCATTGAAATTGATCAGAGCTGCCAGTGACCAGAGCCTCTATAGCTCAGGCCCTCCGGTTGCATTTATCTCAGAGTACAAATGTTGTTAATATTATGGCTATCTCTGTGTAAAAGCCTAGTGAAAAACACTTCTGTGTTTTTCACAGAAGTGACATGGCTGATTATGGCACAATGCTCTTTCTTCAAAGACTTTTGCCCGGAGTTTAATTTTTTATTCCTAGTAAAGCATGTAAGTAAGGAATAAGAATATGTATTAGAATAGACTCTTAGAAGTTTTGTACTTTTTCAATTAAGCAGAATTGAATGAGATAAAGGAAGAAAAAGAAGCACTTTCTCCAGCGCTTTTTTCCCCCTCAGTTGGGATTAATTTTTCTTTAGAAAAATTGAGAAGTTTATACGTGCTTTTAGAAGAAGAAAATATCAAGTGCACCTGAGGTTTTAAACAAACAGTTGCTGCTGTTAAACAAATCCACAATGAGTTGTAGATGGAAGAAAATCCCTGGAGCAGAGGCAGAACTCCAGTAGTAGTTCACTGGGTCTATGCCTAGCTCTTGCTTTGGTATTAAGGGGATTTCTCTGACACGTTGATTCAGGATTTTGATAGAAGCAAGATTTAATGAGAATACATTCACTGCTTCCTTTGCTGTCTTTGTGGTTGGTTTCCAGGTTTGGTGTTAAATGTTGCTCTTCAGAGTCTGCATTGCACATACCACAACTGCTCCTTCATTTCTCTTTTCTGCAGCAATGCCCAGACTGAGCAAGAAAAAGCTAGTTTGTTTTGAGGTACACCCGATGTCTTTGTGGGAGGGAGCCCTGCGGAGCTGGGAAATGATAGAGGGTACGAGTTTTGTGAACTGAGCACAGCTGCTCAGGGAAGGGAGACTGAAGAAGGTGGATGTGGGAAGGTGTTTTTGGTCCGCTTTTAGTTCTCACTGCTCTCTACTGTTATCAACTGGCAATAAATTGCATTAATTTTCTGCTTTACTTGTGACAGCAACTGGGAAGTAGTCTCCCTGTCCTTATCTCAACCTTGAGCTTTTTTCACTGTATTTTCTCCCTCTCTCCTTTTGAGGAGGGAGAGAAAGAGTCTCGGTGTGCTGAGCCACCTACCAGTGCAGAACTGCCACAGCGATTCAAGACTGCCAGATGTACCACAGGGTGAAGAGGCCACATGGGTGGATATGTTACACTTTTACTTGCCAGTAGGCAACTGGACAATCAAAGGCTCTTGTCTTATTCAAAGTGCTTTATTATTTAGTTATTGAGTGTATGACAAATAGGTCCCACAATTTTTCATCTTGAAGAGAGGCTTCAGTAGGTGATTCAGGAAGAAACTTGCTTTAGATGATCCATTAAATTCTTGTCTAAAGGACAGAAATTTAGTGTTGTGCTGAAGTGAGGAGCCCTCAGTCCCCAGGGTTAATTGGTACAATTGCTGAAAAGGACTGTCAAAGTCAGTCAATTACATCAAGGCTGTAGGAGCTTGATGACAAGCCTCAGGTCAAATCTCTCGGCACAAATATATGCAATATTTTATAAGTGGCACTGATGTTGCATCAGGGAGAAAAAGTAGTAATAATACAGACAGAGCTGGAGCGCTGCATCCACCTTGCTGGCATGGGGTAGCAACTTGGATTTTTCATACTCAGAAAAAAAAATAGCATAAAGAAATGGGTATTTATTTTAGCTATAGTAATCTAAGAAGAGTCCTGGAAACAGACCTGAAGAAGTGCGTGTTGCAGAATTGCATTCTTTAAAAATGAAAGACACAACATTACAAAATACAGACGTAGACACACACACACACCAAAAAAACAAAACAAAACAACAAAAAAACCCCCAAACAATAAATTTGCTTCTTTTATCTGACCTGTTTCTGTCCCTACACAATAAAACCTCACTTGAATGAAAAAAAAAAAAAGAAAAAAAAAAGAGATGTCTCAGCTGCCTGGAGAATTGGTCAGGCTGTGCAGCAAGTGACCTGCTGAGGAGAAAGGCAGGGAAGCGAGGAGAGCCAAGTGTCATGCTTTGTGGGGAGGGTTGGCTTGGAATTTCAGCATCATTAATGCTGTGATTGCAAAAGCCTTCGATTTTGACATACTTGTAAAAATATGGCTAAATCATTTACTGAAGTAGCCCGATTTCCTTTTAAATTAGATTGTTTCTATTTTGGCTTCTGCATGAAATCATCACACCACAAAAGTTAAGAGTTTGAAAGGATATGTTTAGAAAGGAGAAGACTTATGAGAGAGACTTCTGTAGCATTTCTGGATCACTAACATATGACAACTAAAGTGAATTTCCATTCTTTTCAAGAAGTAAAAAGTTGAATTGAGATCAAATTAAACAATTCATATGAAATTGTATTTGGTGATAAAGAGCTGAATGACAGCCCAGCATATCTAATTTCCATTCCCAAAAGAGATAGTTACTCTAGTAGCTTTCTTAGTGCTACATCTTTACATTGTCCAGGCACACGTATGATCTATACATTTCCACATTTCCCTCAAGGGTTATTTGCTTAAATGTGGAAAAAAAAATACATGCATTGAAGATCACCCAATGGTAATGGTTCACTAGCAACCTGTAAGGGCAGTAAAGCATGAACATGAAAATTCCCTGTGTCCTGTTGCATTGCCTCAACCATTGGGTAAGAGTTATTCTACTCCTGCCCAGTTGCCCTCTGATGAAAATTCCTGTGAAACAGCTACACTGCCATGGCTGCATCTGCTTTGATTCAAAGAATATTGCTTAATAGAAACTTCTTATAAAAAACCTCCAACTAGCAGAATGTAGAGTACAGGCAGCCTGTATCAGTCTTAAAATCCCAGGTAAAAAACAACAAAACAAAAACCTGTCAGACTCTTCACCTTTGTATAAACCTATTTAAAAGCAATACAGCAATCAGGAAGTTAGAAAATCTGTTTCCTAAGGTACTGTCTTCAGCAAAAGTACATCATAACCACAACTTTGTCCTTGCATGTTCATGTTCTACTTTCAAAAGGACTATATCAGTGAAAGCAGGTTATCACAGCTGGTCAGTGACTGTTGAAATAGCTGCGATGTTCTCATGAACTCTATTGTGAAGCTTTGATTTGAGGGAGAAAAGAATCAATTCTGCTTTTTGCTTTCAATTCCAGCTCAGAATGGACCTACCAGACCTTTTTTCTCCTTTGCTGTTCTTTGAGTGCAGAGTCTTCTTTTCTACAGCATCCAATATGCAGCCCAGGAGTGCACACATGTATAAATACAAATATGTTCCTGGAACCAGCCATAAGAGGATAATCCTGCATGTTACATTCTCCAATCCCTGTCACTAGAAAGCAACATAATTCAGTTTTGCAAAGCAGTAAGAAACCTGACCATCTCTTTGAAACAAACTGCATAAGGAGCTCTTAGAGGAAACCAGGAGATAACAGAGAAACTAAATGAATTTTTGTATCTCTTCACTGTGGCAGAATCTTTATAGCAATGCATCAAAGCTTGCTTCTCAAACTTGAGGTTTTAAAACTCAACTGCTATAAAGATCAGCAACAATTTCTCAGGATTCATCCAAGATTTTTAGCTTCATACTGAACTACAGTAGGCATATGAAAAATATAATGTATTATTGGAGACTCAAGGGAGACAATTATACCTCACAAATCTCTTGGTCTTCTTTGAAGAAACCAACAAGGATATGAATAAAAAAACTTATAAGAATTTATAAACACATGGCATACCTGTTGTGTTGAGGAACGAATCGTGCATCACAAATTTCTTAAAATTCTGAAGTCACTGAAAATATGGTGAAGAATGACCCAACTAGTGAGTGAAATAAACTGCAGTTTTCTATAAAACTGCAGTCAAAGTCTTTCACCAGAAGTTGCTAAAAATTAAACTGTTGTGCTTCAGGAGAAAGATCTGCTCATGGATAGAAAACTAGCTGAAGTGCAGGAAACAGGGAGCCAGTTTTCATCACTGACAGACAGGAGTGGTAGAATTCATGAGGGTCAAATCTTTTTTGGTTTTCTTTTTTTTTCATGGTTGTATGAAAGGATCTGGAAAATGGATGAAAAGTAGAATGACAAAGTTTCACATAATTTGACAATCGACATTAAAAAAAAAAAAAGGGTCAAATACTTGATGAATTCAGCATTGGGTGTATTAACAGTAGGGAAAAAATTTTGAGTTAAAAATCTAATGTCCCAAACTAACTGACAGTCAAAGAGAAAAAAACAAACAAACAAACATACATATATATATATATTATATATTTGAAACTATTAGGAAGAAGTTGAAAACAAATAGAAGGACCATTATGACACTGTGTAAATTCACATCCTGAACATTATGTACAGTTCTGACCAAAAGTAGTTGTGAAGCCAAACAGAAGAGCAAAATAAAATCTGGAAGTATGGAACAATTTGTATTTGATGGAAAATAAATATCAAAGACCACAGAGAGCAAGAAGAAACAGAAATGTCAGATAAATATGAAAAAATTTAAGAATAATGTTTCAGCACTTGTTGTGCTATGGGAATTAGAGGTACCCAGTGACCAGTAAGCAAGTTTAAAGTAAACCAAACCTGTTATTTTTAATACATACTTAGGGTGGTGAAGTTTGTTTCTAAAGAATATTTTGTGTTTAAAGAGCTGTTAAAATTATGAAAGAAATTATAGAATCATAGCATGGCCTGGGTTGAAAAGGACCACAATGATCATCTAGTTTCAACCCCCCTGCTGTGTGCAGGTTTGAAAGTGAAAGGTTATTAGAATGGTCCAGTTGCAACCCTTAGGAAATCTCTGAACTGCAAGTTACCAAGAGACAGTACTATGAAAAGTTTATTCCGTTTTTGGCCTGTTTTCACATTTTCTGTCCCTTTCCATCTGATATGGACTACTGTGAGTGACAGAAAAACAAGACCAGAAATGGTCCTCTGTCAGGTTTCTTATATAAACCTGCCTCATAGTTTTCAGATTACGCATGGCCTCTCATTTCCTGTAGATGTTTGTTTTTGAATTCTATTTGTTAGCATCTTTTCTGCAGTTTTCAGAGATTCACTGCAGCTAGCTACCAGTTTAATTAAAAAAACAACCTTGACTTGATATTATTTCTTTCCCACCGATTTTTACTTCTTGATATTACTGAGGTTTTTATTACAAAATGATAACTCTAGACCATTTTTTTTTCCTAGAAGGACGCAACCAACTTATATTAAATAGTTTTAATTTGCTTCAACTATTCCCTATTGTCCAACACATTCTCTGAGATACTAGAAAATACCATTTCTTTCCTTATTGATTTTTTCTTTACTATAAAACAAAGCATTGATTTTTTTTTTCCTTCTGTCTTGTGTTTCTAATGATACTTAAATTAACATGATTCATTTGTATGCCACATTACCAGAACTGATGAATCCTTCTTGTCAGACCAACATCACCAATAAAAGAGTGTAGGAGCTTTCACTTAATCAGCAACCTGATAAATGCTGCTTCAGTTGACAAGAGCAGTGGTTAGACTCAGTCTTCCTCTATGCCCTTGGGCAAATCTCTTAATCTAGCCTCCCTTTCAATTCTATGTGTACAGAATAGGGAAATTCTTTATCTATCCCATATATGTTTGAGGGTGATAAAGACCCGTTAGGGAATGTTATGTATGCTCAAATACCTCTTGCAAAGGCATAATGCATGATCCCATTGTTTGGATTCAGAAGAATGAACACATCACAGTATCACTGACACAACCTCTCTTGTCACTGAAGTAATAATTACATTTCTGAAGCTGTAATATTCATCCTCTCTTGCTGAAAAGTCCTCTGCCTTAAAGGTGCTATTCAATATCACTGAATGGAGTTTGTGTTTACAAAATAGGCAGCTTTCTGTAATTGGAAAATAATTTGCTACCACTTATTTTCTTTCCTGTGAGTTTCGTTCAGCTTCCTTGCTCTGTAGTATCTGCCAAATAGATGAACCTTGCAGTTATGCCCTCCAGAATTTCTTGAAACGAGTTGTGCCTGTTCTCCAAACAGTTCTATGACTCTACAATAAAATCTTAAATAGCACTTATTCATTTTTTTCTTTGTTGCATATATATATACTTTTTTGTGATGGTAGTTCTTTTTTTTGTTTTGTGGTTAAGGTTCTTTATTATTATTTTGCATTGGTCTTATTTCAGCTTTGATTTCTATTTTTTCATGCAATAAGGAGGTAACTCTAGAGCACGAATGTGAAGGGGATTTTTTGTCACATTTGTAAAGACTACCCATTGATCAAGTATTTGACAATAAAGTAAGGAATTTTACATCTTACAACAGTATTCCTCAAACTAAAAACTCAGAATGGAGTGCTGGAAGAAATTTCTTTGATAATCAAAGTTATCTTTCTTTCAGCGCAGATCCTGCCAGTAGAAAACATCTGCAGCGCTGGGCTGGACTCCAACCTGTGCTTAGATCCCGAAAGAAGATCCAGTGCTGTCAAATTCTTTCATTTGGTACAACTCAAAACCATATGATAAGTGCAGAAAGAAATAGAAGCCATTGACCATGGCACTGGAGAACATCCCTTTAAATAGCCTAGTCTCCCCTGTGGAGGAAGACAACTGTAGAACTGCACAGTCTAGTATAACAGAACTTGGAAATACGTCAGCAAACAGTGCCAGCATCAATCCTCACTGGCCCAAAGCAGTTTCTGAGCAAGTTGCCAGGATTCCTGTAACTAACCAACTTGAAATTGTCTATTTTTTGAGTCTGCTGTTTATAGAGGTGCATTTTCCTTATGCATACGTCTTGCAATGCTCTTATGCCTGCTGTTTATAAGCTTGTAGGTGTGAGAAAAATATGTCCTTCATATCGATGAAAAGAATTCTATCTAAAGTGATAGAATAAGAAGTGATCATGTTTTCAGTTCATTAAATTCTGTATCAATTCAGAAAGAGAAATATTTATGTGGGATTGAATTTGGTGAAGAAAACCGAATTCAGAAGAAATCCATGGTAGAAGTAGACTAATCTATTTATACATTATTGCAATACAAAGATTATTGTATATCCAGGTAGAGACTCATTTGTACTCTTCAAAGACAATTTTGGCTGTAAAATTGACTATCAGAAGAAATGAGCACCACACAATAGTGTGTATATGAGTGAAAGTGAATCATTCATACTTGTCAGAATTTGCTGATTCTGTGGAATGTCTGCTGAGCCTGAAAAGTGTTCTTAAAAAAACTGAGAAGTCTTAAGTACTGCAGTCAAATTGACAGTCAGCACATTGTCTTTTTTTTTTTTCTTCTTGTTTGAGCAATGAAAAGTAGTTTAGAGCTCACTAGTCACAAGTACTTATTAAAAAGCTAATGGAAAAAGGCAGGCCTAAAAGTGCAGAAGTCTCTAAACACAAAGGCTACAGTTTAAAATATATTTTCTCCTATGCACAATGGCATTGACCAGCTAAGGAACATATGAACCTTTGGCAGTGATGGAGACTGCAGATAAAGAAAATAAACCTGTAGTCAGGTATTCCAGAGACGTGCAGTCTTTGGGGTATGCAAGGGAGTTGGGCAGCATGCAATGAAGTTCTTCTCAGATGGGAACATTTAACTGAAAAATATTTATTGAATTGCATAAGGTTAACGCTGAACTGTGAGACTTATGCAGATCTCTTTATTTTTTGAGGGTATATTCAAACCCAGAAAAAAACCTCTATTGAGAAACTACTGTGAAACTGTTTGGTAATTCTTGTCATGGGAATGAAAATCCCATAGTGGATAAGCCTCCATTCACAAAAACTGTCACTGACATTAACTGGCTTCCTTAATTATGGTGTTAGTAATGACAGTAGGGATTCAGCTGGCACTGGAAACTGACCAGCCTTTTCAGTTTGTGTGTGTCAGCTTCATCCAAACAGAAGTACAGGGGTAAACAGGGCACTGGCATGTTGATCTGTTATGCAGATTAAAAGGATTTCTCCATATTAGCTTGGAATATTGCACTAAGACCAACTCCCTATCAATAATTAACTAAAGGCAAACCATATATGACAGCTTTGTTAATGGGCCATGAAACACCTCTTACAAGTGGTTCTGGCTGCTGTAAGTCCTAGTTTTCAGATATTTGCAGCTTCATAGAAAGTGTCTGTGTTGATGGAAGGCTCTCAGCTAAAAAACACTGCTACTGTTTGAAAAAGTACTAACTTGTAACAGCAATGAATGAAGAAATAGTGCAGGATATTGCAGAATCTTTAGATAACTGTTTGCAGCAGCAACCAAACCATGTCTCAGGAGAGTAATGTATAACCTCGACAGAAGGTCTTGGAGAGGATAATCTTAAAGCAACAACAAAAAAAATAGATGAATAAATAAAATGATGTTCCACATCAGTAAGCTTACCTAAGGAAATCTCAGTTCTGGGAGCAGAGATGGTTCAGGCTAAAAGATCTTCTTGATTCTCTACCAAGGAAACAGATTTTTTTCTTCCTTATGCTGGTAAACTACACACAATCATGTCTTTAGTCTGGTTAAAGATGAAAGCAGTCGATTCATTTAAAAAGGCTGAAGTCCACTTAGAGCAAACTTCACAATCTAAAGTGAGAACATCATGTAGCACAGAGAAAGGTTCAAATTAAAGTGACAGAGTTCGTAATGAAAGTGAGGAAGCCAGCAGCTAGGAAGCCAGGATGCAGAAAAGGAAAGGAATCAACACTTTTTCAACTGGGGAAAAAAAAGAAAAAGTTACATAATATACTGCAGCAGCACATTTGATTTTTTTTTTTTTTTTCCTAGCCAGAAAGTCCATGTGGGAAAACAAAAAATTTTGTAAGCTTCATCCTGCTTCTTCACAAAGGCAAAATAACAGGGCACCAAACCTGAGATTAAGTCATAAAAATGAAGCATAAATACTTAGGTGGTTGAATCTACTCTGGAGCCCATGCGATTTAGACACCTCTAAGGATGTTTAATCTGCAGTCATCTGTGGGAGGAGAGGTTGGCTACACCTTGCCGAATGTCAACTTTCTGATAATATGGTGCTGGGAAAGAGAGATGAATAGAATAAACAAGGATGTTTTGTAGCGTAAGATAAGCTCTCTGCTGTTATGAAGATTTGTTATGGAACTTGCTTGCTTTCTAGCCAATGGATCGTTAGTGGAAATGTACTAAATATGCATGTTAGAATATAAAAGGCTTGCTTAGGAAAATAATATATAAAGAGGTACAGCAATACAGAAATCTTTCTTGCATGAGAGCCCTGAGTTGTGTTGCTAACTTGCGACAGTTATCTCCCTAGTCTTGTCCCATGTAATATAGACTTGTCTAAAACTCTGTATATTCTTTGATGCTCACCTGCCTATACTTACCATTTCCATGTTTAGTGGAAAGGCAATGGAGGTTTCCGACAGTGTATGGTCAGAAAAGATCCCCTGTTGCTTTTGCCAAGGATTTTGAACACCTTCATAGCTTTCCTTCACTTTGATTTTGCAAAAAGGACCAGAACAAAGTTGTAGATTAGTCTCGGGGCTCTATCAGGACAGAGTCTGCTGGAATTGGGTGCAATGCATGTATTTGCATTAATGTCTGGTATAAAAAGCACACATCTTGCTATGTGAATGTGTTTGTGTAGTCAAATAACTTTTAACTGACTGACAAACCCTTTCTGAAAGAAAGTGCTCTGAATAAACCATTACATAAAAGGAAACAAAAATGCAGCATATAAAAAGCAACAGATTCAAAGCTTGTTCATTTGAGACATTGGAACAGAAGCATACATATAATACTCTAGTTTCACATCCAGCCAAAGATATTTGTGCTTTGATGGTGGTAAATAGTTTGAGGGTTCTTTTGAAATGTTATTGATCTGTAAGTCGGCAGCCCTCAGAAGCACAGCTGTCTTTCACTGCCTAGTTGGTTCTGGGAAATTGACTTCACTATTTACATTTTCATTTCAAGTGTCCAGCCTTTAAGTTCACTGGCTAGAATGTATGCAGATACCACGCCTGGAACAAAAAGCTGTAGCCATTCATTTTAATCATCAAGGCTTGAAGAAGATGAGCAGAATGTTAACTATCTTCCTCCAATATTGGGACCACCACTGTGTGTAATACTAGAATTTATCAGTTATTGAGCTTTTGTATAATGAAAATGCATTTTAAAATATAGTGCTTCCCATTTCCTATATATTTAGGAATTTCTAGGAAATTGCTTTATTTTCCTGATCTGAGAAGTACATGTTCTCAGTCAGGAAGTTCAGAAAAGAGAACTGAAATGAAATAACTACCAAAGTTAACCAACATAGACCAAAATTTGATTCTATCATTTTATTTGCAAACTTTTTCTTTCAATACAGCAATAGCAAGGCTAGTGGTTTTTAGTGGATGGCCTGATCTATACCTACTGCAGCCCACAGAAGAACTCTCTTTCACTTGAGCAGTACACTAGGACATGCTAAATAATTATCTCTTATTTTGCTTAACTTGGAAAAATTTCCACCTTTAACACTGAAAATCCATAGATTTTTAGTGGCTTACCTCTACTTGTTGCATTCCCAAGTCTGAAAATACCAGTTAGAGTCATTGGTAGAGGACAGGTGGAAGAGAAAATATTTATGTTAAAAAAGCAGCCTTTTTGAGCAACACAGTGCTTGAAGAAGCACTTCATAAAGGTGATCACTTGTTTTTCTGCTGAAGACCAGTATTTTGATTGGAGGACTAAGAGACTTGAGAAGTTCTCATTACCGATGCATAACAGATCAATACTGCTTCTTCTGCAACACAGTTTGAAAACACGTGGCTGTCAGAAAGATGCTGGCTGTGTTTGGTACTGAGCTCCGTATTCCATTTTCCTGAGTGGAATCTCTGATGTCTTTGACTCCCTTGGAAAATATTCTTTCTGTGTTAGGCAAATATGTGTGAATGTCTTACCTGCATTTTGAACTGTTTCTCTCCTCGCTACAGCTGATACAACCCAAAACCAAGATGTTCTTTCCTGAAAGGTCAGGGGAATGAGAGGTTTCAGGGATCCTGTGTGTGAAACAAAATTTCTCTTTCTTGACAACCCTTGACAACACAGCACTTGAGGCCATACACAACAAATCAATTGGCACTGAAGGCTGGTTTGGCAAAAATTTCTATGGATGTTGCTGGAAATAAAACTGGGAAAAGACAGCTTCAGCAGGCAAAGTCTTACATGCAATCTGGAGGGCCGTATGCTCTGGAGAAATTCTTATACACATCTCACTTTCAGCACATTTCAGTTCTGAAATAGACTGCTATTTATCCTGTACAATATTGTTCTCCTCACAAAAGTTAATCTAGATTTAATTTTATACAAACACATTTTCCATATAAAACCCACAGAGAGGGAGCAAAGGATGCCTTGCTTTGTAGGAAGCATCATCCTCCAGGTGTCTTGCCAAAGCTCTGTTAAAGTGATGCTGATGACTTATTTTTCCTGTCAGTGGAGTGCTGAAGTCACAGAGGAGGAAACTGACCACTCTTGTTTGTGCTTTGCTCCATAGAGGACAGAGGGGAAGCTGCATCCCCTCATTTGGGCTGCTCAGGGCAGGCGTGATGAGCATCTCACACAGATTTGGGTGAAGAGCAGGTCACCAGCATTGCTGTAACTTATACTACAGGAACTGCACTGTTACCATCAAGGCCAGCTTATCCAATTTGGTCTTCCAGGAATTCCAGGCTGCTTTTGTACTTTTTATTATACCTATGCTAGGCTGGCCCTGCATCTCAGTAGCATCTCAGTAGCATCCTCTGAGGAGTCTATGGGTTCTCAGAATCTCCTCAAGTGCTCTGGGGACTAGGGCCAGAACCCCAGCAAACCACACTGCTTAGCTCCTGACTCCCAGCATATCAACGAGCATGCATAATGAAAGCAGGAGGCATCCTTTACTGCACACAGGAAAGTCCCTGTATTCAGTAAACAAATTGCTCTGTGAGAAGCACTCTGGGCTTTGCCTTATTTATACAAAGAAAAAAAAATGCTCTTGTAAATGAATTTACCTTCTCCTTCTCATAAATGCAGGCTTAGTCTAATCTGTGTGTGTTTTAGCCCAGAGAAAAGCCCTGCCCTCTAGGAAATGCTGCTCATTTGTGCACAGTGAATTATCTACATGATATTTTGCATTCTCCAAATGCTGAAATGCTTTGGCTCCTCATTCCCTATTAACTAGAATGTTTTCTCAAGTTTATAAGACAAAATACTCTATTTTGTTCTTGTTTGTGCTTTCAGATTTAATACACTCACAATAATTGAATTGAAGCCACTATGCCATTGCTGAGTATCCGTATTAAAATCAGTATATATAATAAAGATATACACATGGACATATAAATATAAATGCATGCATGCATTCAATACATGTATATCCAATTTTTAAAATTAATTGCTACAGATTCTTTTTTTCCTTCAGCCATACAGAATGCTCTGACTCTAATGAGTACATTTGTGTAAAAAAGAATGTTTTAAATAATACAAATGAATAAGTATGTTCCAATTTCAAAACAGCATGGAACTGTGAATGTTGTTTTATTCAATACTAAACATGTGGTAGCACTGTTTCATATGTAGATTTGCATCTGCGTAATCTGTTTTTTTAGACATTGGCTATGATTTTACCTGTTCCCCAGCAATTTCTTGCTACCAGATCAGTGGGAGATATGACCTTTTAGATGGAGGAGCACACCACAGGTGCATTCGGCTGCTGGCAGAGGGTACTAAGCAAATGGTGATGACCCAGAAGTCTTTTGGGAATTCCTGCAGGCAATGGAGATCCTTCTCTTCTGAAGCATGTGCTCGGATGTTGATAGAAAGTATGAATAAAACATGCTGAACTCAGCCTACACTGATATCTCCTCATTCTATTCAGCAGAGGTCAACACAAGGGACATCAAAGTCTTATACCTCCAACAGAGAGTTCATTTAGTTGTCCTTGTCTCACATCTCCCCTTCCCTGCCACAGGTAGTCACAGCTGCTCTTGTGGTCCCAAACTAATAAGGAACCTACAGCTGTACATCTCAGTAGGAAGTGGGAGACTTCCCACTGAGGAGTCACAGCTAACGGGTACTTTTAGCAATAGCTTCACATCAGACATCCCACCCTATTGCATCCCTCACTGTGTAGATTTACATTATAGGGCTGAGTTCTTATGCAGCCCTCAGCTGAGACTTAAAAACCCTGATCATTTAGTCAGTCTGGCTGATGGTGGCATCAGGGCAGCAGCTGCTAAATCAAGGGATGCAGAGTTCAAAAAAATGGAGAAAAAAAATGGGCAATCATTGAGCTTTGGTATGTAACTACCTTTGGGGGTCAAGTCAACTTTTCCTTTTGTTGTTACAATTTTATGAACATATGGTTTGTTCTCAGTGGCACTAATGCGATGTAGAAAAGGATACTGGAAGTGATACCTCTGAATTTGCTAGCTCACACAAAAGAAACTGGTGAAAATTCATCATAGTCTCTAATGACTACTGACAGAAGGATTAGAATGAGAAGAAAAATATAATTCAAACATAATAAGCTATTGACTTGTAAGGACCGTGGTATTATCTACATCTTTAAGTGAAAGAAATAAATTCTCTTTAATTGGTGACTCAAATATATCATTCCTTAATTATATCAGTCATCAGTTCAGATTCTGAGGAGCTTTATATGTACATAGACAAAAAGACACACAGCATTGCGGACCAAAACAAAGAGGTGCTGAGCTACTGCAGGATGCAGTGATGAAAGGCTGGCTGGGACTGAGTAACTCATCCTGGATGCCCTGTCCCTGGATGCATTGAAGGCCAGGCTGGATGTGGCTCTGAGCAGCCTGGTTTAGTTGTTGGCAACTCTGCCCATGGCAGAGGGGTTGAAAGTAGATGATTATTATGGTCCTTTTCAACCCAGGTCATTCTATAGTGATTCTATGATGACAAACTGTAATCTTCAGATACAGGCTGTGGCTATTTTTTCTTGTTGGCTAACATCATGTAACAATAGCAGCAAGCCTGGCTCAGAGAGACTGGCTCAGGCTTGTGTGAAAAGGACTGATATCAGTTTAATCAACTGGGTTTAACACATATACACTATTGAAACAATTCATAATTATTATAATTTTGTTTATGTTGCTAACCAGGGAATATTTGATGCTTGTCTAATCGTCTAGAACATGTTTTCTTCTGAGAAATAGGTTATGCTACTGAAGGAACGTGGGCTTGCAGCATGGAAGCTGCACAAAGCTAGATGCTGCAAATAAGGCCCTATCTGGAGTACTACATCCAGGCCTGGGGCCCCTAGCACAAGAAAGATGTGGAGAAGTAGGAGTGAGTCCAGAGAAGGGTTACAAGGATAGCCAGAGAACTGTAGCTCCTCTCTTATGAAGAGAGACTGAGGGAGCTGGGCTTGTTCAGTCTGGAGAAGAAAAGGCTCTGGGGGTACGTCACTGTGGCCTTCTAGTACCTGAAAGGGGTTATCATCAGGAAGGAAATCTACTTTTTACATGTCTGGATAGTGATAGAACAAGTGGGAACAATTTCAAAATAGGAGGGGGGGAAGATTTAGATTAGATATCAGGGTACTGAGATGCTGGAAAAGGTTGCCCAGAGAGGTTGTGGATGTCCTGTTCCTGGAGGTGTTTAAAGCCATGTTGGATGGAGCTCTGAGACAGCCTGGTCTAGTGCCTGATCTAGTGGTCGGCAACCCCTGTGGCAGGGGGGTTGGGATTAGATGATCTTCGATGTCTCTTCTTACTTAAGCCATTCTATGTTTAAGTGATTCTATTATTCTATGAAATGAGAGCATAATCCTCCACTCACAGAGGTGCTGTCCTATACAGTCACATTGTCATTTGTTATCCTTCAGCATGAGGTCTTCAAGAAGTTAAAGGATGTCAGAATCACTAACTTAAAAAAAAAAAAAACTCACAGCACATTCAACACAGACTTCTTCCTTATGGTAACATCTTATGGCTAGCAGAAACCAGAGACTGAGTTGTCCAGAAATGCAGCCTTATAGTACAATTGGCATAGCCATTACAGTCATGGTTAGATGGAAACAGATCCAGACACACCAAGATTACTGAATTGTTGACTTGGCCCTATTATCACTGCAGACTTTACTTGTCCCAGTATTTCATACTGTCTGTAGCAAACTCACAAAATAGTCTTAGCATGAACGGATCTAAGCATATGCCTATACAAATTTTGTGAGATAGAAGACCAAAACCACCCTGAACTGTCTATACAGTCAAGCTCTGGGTTAGAGTAGTGGTTCCTCGGTGCTGTTTTGGGCATCTCCCATACAGACACCAATATCAGCTCTGCTGACTGCACCTCACCTGCAGCCAGGCTGTCCAGGTGTTGGTCCAGGCAGACATAGCTAATCCTGCCTATCATTAAACTCAGAAGGATCAATTATTTGATTTATTCTTCACAACCAGGACAAAATTTACAGTGTACTGATCACGTTATTAATTATTGACAGAAAAAATTTATGTTCATTACTTACATTACATTTCTTTTCATTACAAATAACCTGTTTCCAGAGGAACATGGTGACTCAGAAGGTCCCTGCTTTTTATCTTTTATTCTTTCATATTCTCGTGCTTTCTCCTCTGATAAACCTGACCTAGGATAATTTGCATTCTATACTACAGATGTATTTCCTTTTTAGCTAGGCTATTTTTCAAACTATAATGTTGATTTGTTTAGAAAGCAAAGGTAATGAAATAAAACGAAAAATAAAAATAAATAGTTGTGACAAAGCCTTATTAATAAATTTGAGAAAATGTGAAACAAATGAGAGACATTAAATATAATTTATTAGTCAGTCAGCTAGGATTTGGTAGTAATGATTTGAAATACCTGCTTCTTTCTTTTTTCCAGTGATGGTTCATGATAAAGCAGCAATAGAAATGGCAGTAGGGCTTGATTAATACATCTTGAGAGACTGACAGCTCACATTCAAGTCTCTTTTTTTTTTTTTTTAAAGGTAGAAATTGTTTTTCTCTTGTGTTTCACATCTTGGATTAAAAAACATATTTCAACAATAGTATCGCATATAAGTTGAAATTGTTATTCAATAGAAATATTGAAATAAGTACCCTACAGCTTTATCTTTTCTACAATGTGCATGTGAGGATTGCCATGATTTGTTATACACATTTTTAATATTTTGTCCTAACATCAGTGATATTTTCACCTATGTAGAAGGACCATAACCCATAACCAATTTATTTGATTTTGTAGCTTTGATAGAAGGCTAATAATTTTAAAACTCCTTGAAAATGGGAGATAAAAGATAATGAAAAACACTATGGTTGAAGTAATTGTATCATAGGCATTTCTCAAAAGTCTGAGAATTCAGCATGTCATCAAGGTGGAATATTTGAGGAAAATAATACAGCCATAATAACAGATGATAAAGTAAAAATGTTCTGACAAGAGGAATGCCCCATGGCATTATATTTGTTATAAGTACCAGCTACAGGATGACCCAGCTAAAGGCATGCGTATACCTCTGGAATACAAGTAATCCAAAAGTCAAAAAGTGATAATAGAGATATGCCTGGAAATATACTTAGCCCTTTTTACAGGATTGAATCAAGGTATAAGCATTTAACACAGAAGGTTCATTCACATGTAGGCTGCATAATACTCACATGCAAATATTATGATATTTAATCAGTTATGTCCTATAGATGTTATCTTCAAGATCCTCAGCAGCTATTTAGCACAGAATGCACTGCTTCTGTGAGAATGATCAAATAGGATTTTTTTTCTTCTTATCTGAGAGTCATGATTGTAGTATTGGTAATTTCAGGAAATGCACTTTCCTGCACTAAAATCAGATGTGTATTTATGTAAGTGTTTGGTATCTGCAAATAATTGAAATGTACTGTTTTATCATTGACTTGAGGGGAAATTACTGTCTGAGGACACTGTCAAACTAAATGCATATGCATTTCCAATCAGTGCTTTTGATAAAAATTCAGACATCCAGACAGTCTGCCAGCAATTTCTGAAAGCATACAACTTGTAAAATTAAATCATATCTCTAGAAGCACACGTGAGCCTTGATTGAAGACATGGTTTTATATCAAAATGAGATGAACATGTTCCAGCATATATAATATTTATTAGGCACCTGTATGCCAAAAACTTCAATTGGTCTGTTCACAAAAACATGCATTGGTAAGAGTGAGCTGGAACGCTCTGCTCTTTGGCTTAGGTGCAAACTTCATTTAAATTGTATTTAATGCAGAGGTACTTCCACAAATAACCCTTACAAAACATGTATTTTCCAACTTCTGTAATTTATTATATCCTTCTGCCTCCTGTGCTGAAGTTCTTGCTTTGTGGTGCCAGCTCACACATCTCATGCTGGCTGCTGTGTGGCCATGCTGTACATCCCCTGACTGCTCCCTGCCAGCACTGTCTGCACCAGGCAGCCCCTGAGCAGCTCACTGAGCTTCACTGACACAGTGCTGCACATACATCTACTGTTGCCTTCAGCAGCAGTTGCTGCTACTCAACACGTTCCACCACACAGTGCAAAGAACGTTTGCTGTGCTCTTTCATGTACCTGCGGGGCCTCATGAGAAGAGGCATGCTACTCTAACTACCAGCTGTGGGAATTCAAAGCCTGGTCCCACCTTTAGTCTCTGTACCTAGCTCTCATTTTGTAAAAGCTACCTCATTTACAAAAGAATGACTTATATTTTCTTGCCTACAGCCAGGACTGTTTCCAGGCACAGTCAAAACTGGCACCAAGCTCTTAGGAACAGCTCAGGACCTCCTTTTCTCCATTATTTATGATAGCACCTTTCAAAGCCAAAGCCACCACTGTTTTGCTCAGATAAGCAACAGATACAGTGCTGGGGAGTAGGACAGCAATATCCCAGCAGCCATCACTGTCTTCCTCCTACCTCATATGGACAGGAGAGGCTGCACACAGGTCTCCAGGTGTTCCCAGACTGAAAATCCACAGTATTTCCACCTGCTGCTGTAGGACACCCCCACTCAGGACATTTCAGCTAGCCTCCTAATAGCACTTGTGCCTGCTGTGCTGCAGATCACTGAGTTTTAACATTCTGCTGTGCCAGTGTTGGCTTTGCAGACCAATGTACCCACATAAGGAAACTTCTTGAAATCCATTTTTTTCATACAACAGCTCACATTTAATTTAATTTCTAATTAGAAATTAAACTCCTGTGAATGATCTAGCGAAGCACCACAGTCCAGCTGACTATCCATAACAGGCATTTCTCTCAAGATCTTTTTTCTTTGAAGCTGAAATTCAAAATCCTCCAGTCCAACCACCCACCTACCACCAACACCATCCCACTAAAACTTGTCCCTCAGTACAACATCCAAATGTTTCTTGAACACCTCTAGGGATAGTGACTTAGCAGCCTCCCTGAGCAGCCCATTCTAGTGCCTTACCACCTTTTCAGAGAATAATTTTTTCCTAACCTGAACCTTGCCAGGTGCAACTTGAGGCCATTCCCTCTAGTCCTATTGCTAGTTATGCAGGTGAAAAGGTCAACTCTCACCTCACCATAACCTCTCTTCAGGTAGTAGCAGAGTCATAAGGTCTCCCCTGAGCCTCCTTTTCTCTGGACTAAACAATCCCAGGTCCCTCAGCCATTTCTTGTAAGACTTGTATTCCAGACCCCTCACCAGTTTAGTTGCTTAGTTGCCTTTAGTTGCCTTTCTTGGACATGCTCTAGGGCCTCACAGAATTGTAGGGGTTGGAAGGGACCTCCAGGAATCATCGTGTCCAACCCCCCTGCCAAAGCAGGTTCCCTACAGCAGATCACACAGGTAGGCATCCAGGCAGGTCTTGAACATCTCCAGAGAAAGAGACTCCACCACCTCCCTGGGCAGCCTGTTCCAGTGCTCCGTCACCTCACTGTAAAGAAGTTCTTGCGCATATTTGTGCAGAACTTCCTATGCTGCAGTTTCCGGCCATTTCCCCTTGTCCTGTCTCTCTACTGAGGGTGCACTCAATGCCCTCATCCAGGTCTATGAAGATATTGAACAGGACAGGTCCCAGTATCAACCCCCAGGGAGCACCACTTGTGGCCGGTGACCAGCTGGGTTTAATCTGCTCACCACCTCTGGGCCTGGCCCTCCAGCCAGTTTGTGTCCAGCTCCTGGCTCCACTCAGGACCACACAAAATTCAAATCCTATGCCTGAGAATATTGTCCAAATTCTCTTTGAACTCTGGCAGCTTGGGGCCATGACCACTGCCCTGGGAGCCTATTACATGCCTGTTCCTCTGGTGAAGAACCTGTTCCTGACCCCCCAACCTGAAGCAGCTCCATGCCATTCCCTCAGGCTGAGCAGAACTCAGCGCTGCCCATCCACTCCTCTTGTGAGCAGCTGCAGGCTGCCATGAGGTCTTCCCTCAGCTCCTCTGCTCTGGTAGAACAGAGTGCTCAGCTGCTTCTCATATATCTATGAATCTCTCATTTTGCTAACCTCAAGTTAGGAGTTTACTGTAGTTCACTGACAATGTTCAGTATATAATAGAAGCAGTTAGCTTCAGTAAAAGATATGAGGCTGCTCCCTGAAAGAATACTTTGCGCTTTTGTGGGGGAAGAAGAACTTGTGTGCAAGACTGGGATGGAAGGCTCAGGTTAAGTTTCAAGACTATATTAATAATTTTCTTTCCTATTCTTATTCAAAGCTTTCCTAGTCACAAGGGAAACATTCAATTAGGAAACCCCTATGGAGCAGAGGGAGAACCCAGTAGGCGAGGAGTCAAAATCTCTGCAATCAGCAGTGATAAAGGGCTGCTATTTTGACAAGCAGGATAAAAATAAAAAGCATAAAAGGCTGCAGCAGGAGGCCTGAAATGGACGCTGAGCTTTCTCTTTCCTCAGAGTGGATTTGTTTGCTATGGTAAGTTGTGCATGATTGTTGGAGCTAACTCTGATTTGTCACTGCTTTTATCATATTAGCAGTTACTGTAGTTTGAAATGCGTTAAGCAGAGGAATACTCAGTGTGTGAAATGCTTTCAGTAGTTTGAGTGCAGTGAATTTTGATTCATTTCACAGGTTTTCTGAAATGAAGGAATAGCTCTGATGACGTCAATAAATGGCTTCTTCGTTTGCAAATCAGCATCCACTCAACATTGTAGAAAAGCATCCAAACCCGATACAGAATTTGGAAGCTCAGCACAGCAAACACTAACCAATGCTCTGTGGGACTCATCTTTATTTGTCAGATGCTTTAGTGATCTACCAGACATTGTATCTAATGTTTCACTCTACACTGCCATATTTCAGCATGTAAGTTGGTCAATAGGTTACCCAAAACTGTTTCCAATGGACAGTTGAAGTATGATGACTGGAGAAGCAAACCACTAAAACATAACACAGACCTGATAAGCAAAATCAGCCTCACGATGTGCAAATCTAGCACCATCTGCCACAGAGCAAAAATTGTACGTGCCCTAGGAGTGTTTATAAGCTAAACTAAACTAGCACTGAATAACACACACACACACACAATCAATGGAGAAAAGACAGAAAATCCAAAACACTGTATTTTTCCAGTCAATTTAAATACTCTTTAAAACTCCCCACATACATTTAATCCCAAAGAAATAAATAACATGATGATTCTAGTCTACTTAAAACTCTGTAATACAATATTCATTAGAAAGTGATCAAAAACAATCATGGAGACGTAATCTAATAAGAAGACAAAAGCATCAAAAAACAGAAAGAGATTAGCAGCTCTGCTATATATGGAACCTGATGCTGAAAAAAGCCAGCTAATTATTGCAGTTATGCATCAATAATTTATAAAGCCAGCCATCTTCTCAAGAGATATATAGATCTTTTTTGACTTCTCAAGGGGAAAAATAAATGTATCAGAAATAAAGCGTCTCGATTCTCCACAGTGTTTCAGATGTACAGTTAATGCAGATCTCCACTCCTTTGAATAAGATTAACCAAATACTTACTGCCCGAATTACATCTGAAACTCACAATCAGAATGTAGCTCTGACTCAGGCTACACCAGATTCCCAAATTGTTTGGGATCAGGAAACAAAAGAGTTGATAGTGAGGCCAACAGTTGAAACAAGATTAAAATCAACAATGTAAAGAAACCATTTCCAGTATGTTTAAGAAGTAAGGTAGAATAGTAGTCCATTGTGCAAATTTTTGTGATGCTAAATAGGTTTGGCAGTTTGATGCTGCGTGATGTTAGGCATGTATGAACCCTTCAGGTAGGAATTCTCCTATGTAGCACTGGAGAGATGCAGTGTTGGGGTCTACACTGAAGCTTTTTCTTTGGATTCCATTTGTAGTCACGAGAGAAAAACAAGCACTTTCAGAAAATTACATGCCTAATTTATTTTAATTTTAGGAAATGAAATTCATATCAGAAGCACATATTTCACCTCACAGGGGTACGTGTTGTTTGTTCTTATGGGAGTTAAGTTCACAGCACGAAGGAGATACTGCTCTGGAAAGATGAGACTGAACCCACATTTTCATAATCCTTCAGAATGAAGGCACTCATGTCTTCTTGTTAGTGTGTTAGGATGTCTTTCAGATCCACCAAAAAAAATAAAGAAAAGTGACTTCTCCAACACCTGCTATTGGCCACATTCTGTTTCACTCTATCCATTCTTTTCATAGTATCATAAAATCATTAGGGTTGGAAGAGACCACTGAAATCACCTAGTCCAGCTGTCAGCCCATCACCACAATGCCCGCTAACTAAGTCCCTCAGCGTCATATTCATGTGTGTATAATCAATGGGTATTAAGATGCTATGATCACAAAAAGAACAAGAGATTTAGGCAAAGTAGACTAAGATAATAAGAGAGAATAAATGGAAGGCTTACCTGTATGCTAGGCTCATCTACAAAAAGAACACCAGAAGAGGGGATCTCCAGACAATATCCTTCTCCACTGGTAGCCAGCTCTTAAATAGGTCTAGGTGCACAGATGAATTGCCTTCACCTGTGCTCCTCTGGCTGACTCAGTGCTCAGGTGATCAATCAGAGGTTCAGGCTGTGGCTCAGCAGTTCCCATACAACGTGACTCTTAAACATCTCCAGGGGCAGTGACTCCACCACCTCCTTGGGCAGCCCATTCTAGTGCCTCACTACTCTTTCCATGAAGAAAGTTTCCCTAATCAGCAACTTGAGCCTTCCCTAGCACAACTTGAGGCCATTCCCCCTAATTCTATTGCTGTTAACAGGGGGGAAGTAGCTCTCATCTGCTACGTGCTGTTTTGACATGGCTGTTTGAATGGGCATCCTGAATTTTGGGGTGTTTCTCTGAGCTCCTAAAGGCTGAAAGGAAAACATTTATGCATCCCACAGGAATTTTTCCCAATCCACTTATGACTCATAAACTATAATAGCCATAATACCTATTCTGTCTTGCCTCTTGTCTTAGTTGTGCCATTTTGGAAATTTTTGTATTTGTATTGTTGCTGTTTATTTTACTGGAGCAGGAGCATGGAGAGCTGAAAAAAGCCCAGCAAGGGCAAACACAAACACACTGACAAGGATGGAACTAAAGGAGTTCAGAAGGTAGTTTGAAGGGAAATATGAAGATATACCAGAGTACAAAATCATGAGGTTTTAACATGGTTTTGTGATTCCATTTCATACTAACCAGTCATCTTTGCTATCTTGAAAAGCAGGCAGGAGAGTTGAGTGAGCAGTTATCAGGGGCAGAAGGAGTTCTCTGTCTCATATTTTAGAAAAATATTGAAACAATTAAAATCTCACACTAGTGCAGACATTTCAGTGAATGTTGTCTGGGACATTAAAGTCCCCAAGGGGACATGAATCCCCAGCGGACACAAGTGTTGATTTTCAGCAGTGTTTTTAACAGATTCACTTCCAGGTACTTCCATGAGCCAGATCAGGCTTTTTGTCTCTCATGCTGCGTGTGCATGCTTGGCTGATATACGTGCATACAAAGCTTCAAACAAACATCAGGAATGCCAAGAACCAGTTTCAATTTTATTTATTTATTTATTTGTTTATTTATTTATTTATTGCAAGTTGCAAAAGTCCTCTAACAGCTGCATGTGTTGTGGTTTTGTCTGTCTCCCTCACATTATCACTGTGATTCCAAAGTGAAAAGGAAAGGTCCCTCTGGCCAGCTTATGCTTCTCTCTCGAGGCAGCCCTCCTGCTTGCTCTCTACTGGAAAGTGATTTATTAGCTTTCGATGAAGAGGCTTTCTGAAAGACAGGGCTGAAGCTGTCACTGAGTTTCTTGATTAAATTCCACCAGTCTGAGTACAAAAAATTGTCGAGCATAATTTAAAGAATAGTTTCAAATCTCCCTTTTCCAGCTAGAAGTTCTCTTTTAGATGGACGTCTTTTCATTCTCTGCTGGAAATCTCCTCTTTCTTTAACATGGTGGAGATTAAGAAATTAACTTCCCCTTCCAGTCTTTACAGCTGAAGTGTTACAAGAAAAGGCACATTTAAAGCCATGTTTTCATTTAAATTTGAGTCTTTTCTCATGCCAAGCCTGAGAATATATACGTGATTGGTTGCTCTAAGGATTCAAGTTAAAAAAAAACTGTGAGGAAGAGTATAATAAAGTATGCACGATGGGTGCCAGAACTGATGGTTGCAAACAACATTTAGACATGAAACCAGACAACCTGAAAAGTCAAAACTGTTAGCAGATGCAGCAGCACATCCTATTAGTAACAGAACTCACTAAGAGGACTTCAGGCGGTGGAAAGCACCCTTGGGTGAAATGAACTTTCACAGATCTTCCTTTCTTCAGCTTTTTTTTGGATAACTTATTCTCACCAAGCTTCCAACACATTGTGCCCAGTCATCCACATAAATTTAAAGCAAACAAAAGCCTATAATAAATTAATCAAGCAATTTCTCCTGTCTCCAAGGAAGAAGAAAAGGGAGTTGTTGTTATCTCTATTTCAAACACTTGGGTGGCAGCCACATAAGTATCTTATGGCAAATAAGTGAAGTGCAGCTTCATTATACGAATGAAACTATTGAAATGCAGAGGTGCAGTTCAGGGCTTTGCATGCTAAGCGAAGTTTTTTCCGGTCTGGTTGGAAGAACTTTAGCTGCAGTTAACACAGACATGCCTTGCCTTTTTTTCTTGTCACATTTAGCATAATCCTTTCTACCAAGCAACACTGCTATTACAGCAGTGAAAGAAGGTAAAGTTCTGGTGCCTAAAGATGCCATACCATCCCATATCCTAAAAACCAGCCTAACAAACCAGAAGATAACAATCAGCACAGACACAAAATAAACTTATATTTTCAGCAGTATCACACTGCAGACAGTAAGAAGTCAGTTATAAAACCCTGAATAATACTTGCTCCAAACACTTATTTGGGCAAATATTTCAGTGCTGCACTAATGAGAGGACAATTATGGTTCGGGTTGTGTGTTCACCTGGTTCTCAGGCATGCAGAAGCTGGATATTTTATGACTGCAGCCTGCTTAGCCCCTGCAGAGGGAGCAGGAGCTCCTCATTATCAGAAATGGGAGATTTGCAAAACTGGGATCAGATGTACCTAATTAGACAAGGTGCTTCTCTCTCCATCAACAGAAAAAGAAAATGAGACCAAGGATTTCTAGAACAGGCAATTTCTTTTGAACAAAAAACACCTAACATGCATTTTGTCACAGTATTTTCTCTAGGAAATTCGTAGGAAAGCAACTGATGGCAGCCAGTCACACATGTGCAGGAACTCCATAATCAAGCCCAGAAACTCTAGGGATGTGACATCCAGTGGCTTAGACAAAATCACACTGTATCAATGCAGCCTGGGGAGGATCTTTATGTCTTTAACTGATAATTTTTGCAAGGAAAATCCCCTATTGTTTTTTAGCTGTTTCTGATTTTGCTGCTTCTTTTTTCTTTCTTATTTTTTTCCACTGAGCATGGTTCAGAAAGTAGACATTCATTTTAAATAATTCAATTACTCCTACTGCAGTGCAGTTTGCCTTAAACTCCCTGTTTCTATGCCCAGAGCTATGCTGAGGGCAAGAGAAAACTTCTAATTATTTGGACAGTTTTGCTCTTTAATTATAGAATATCTTTGGCTAGAATGACATTTTCAAGCAATGAGGAGAAGCTTGTTAAAGAAAGATAATAAAAAAAAAACAAAAGGCAAAACCCTGAAATCTTCATGTATTCCTTGTTCTGCAGTCATTCAACCCACTGTGATAGTGTTGAAACAGGTTTAAAGCCTTGGGGGTGGGAGGGGTAACAGATACTTGGTGTAGTGGAGTGTACCAGCTAAAGTCGGTACTGATTTCTATAATCTCCAAGCTCAGTGTTTATCCTGAGAACTGGTATCAGTTTTCTTAATGTCTTTTCATGTTTAGCCAGTTATTAAAAAATGGAGTAAAATGGAGCTATTGAGTTAGGATGGTGACTGGTATATTTTCTGAATAAGCCTTGCTCTCTCTCTTCTTTTTGGTGCAAGAGTTCCACTTCCCAGGAGGATCCCTTCCAGACTTAAACTCTTCAACTGTCTAACTTGTTTTTGGACATCTTTACCTTAATCTTCATCTCCCCCCTGTCCCTCCCTCCCCACCCATTTAATTCAACTCCTAGAGCCTGCTATTGCCCATTCTATTTCACTTGTTTTTTGAAATACCCTGTCCAATGAAGCTTCCTTTACCCCGTGTCCACTCCAGGTCCCCTGCCTTTCCTCTCTGGTTCTTTCTCAGGATGACAGCACTGTGCTCTAAAATACTGGTAATTCCTTCTCAAGCACAGATGCAGCAAACGCTTCCAACCACAGCTCTGCACTCACAGCATCACAATCATTTTCCATCTGCAGTATGATTCAGCTCTACAAGAAATGCCCACCGTTGGTTGCAGCTTTCAGCAGGAGCTCCCCATGGGTTATTTGATGTGGCAGCAGCTCCTGGTTCTCAGGGAGATTGTTCAGGTTTGAGCAGCATGATGCATACGCAGGTATAATGGGGACACTTCCGAGCTTTGGCACCATCCCCGACACTGTGTCACAGTTAACACTGCTAGTAAGAAAAGGGGCAAGACGCATGGAGTGCACATCTCTAATGACACAAACTCAAGAATACCTGCCCTGAAGGAATTATTGAGTTCAGTCACCACAGAAATACCAGTATATTCTACCCCAAAACATGAAGAAAAATATATTCTGCTGGATGAATTAAGTGTAAGGGTAGTGAAGCATAGTAACAGATTGCCCAGAGAGGGAGGTAGTGGAAGCCTCACCCCTGGAGACTTGCAAGGCTTGGCTGGACGTGGCTCTGAGCAACCTAATCTAGCTATAGGTGTCCCTGTTCATTGTGGGAGAGTTGGACTAGATGTACTTTAGGGGTCTCTTCTGACCCAAATGAATCTATAATTCTGTGACTCTAAAATGCAATTGAATATTGTTTGTTTATATCAATGTTGGGGAATATTAGGACTGAAGCTACCTAAAGCAGGAGGAGAAATTCAGTAATTTGTACTAAGTCTGTCTGGAATGAAAATAAATCATTCAGACAGAAAATACTCGTGGTTTACCCCCTGCATGTAGATTACACAAAAGTGCAGTGTCTTAATTTTAACTCCATAAATTATCTTTCAGAGTGCTATAAAGATAACCTGTTTAGTTCAAATATGGAGTAAGAAAAATATCAGAAAACCAAATGCAGAATGGGGGAAAGGCATGTAGACTATCAATAAGAGGTCAAAATTCTTGTAAACTATAAGATCTTTGTTTACTGCTGAAGTAAATGAGGTCTCTAAGTGCCCACACCATAGAACCTGACTTACAGGACTAACTGAATTTATGTCATTTTTGGGTCATGAGCATTGAGTAAGTCAGAATTCTCATTCACTCTCATGCCATGTCAGCAAAATGAAAAAAACAAAACAAAACAAAACAAAACAAAACAAACCACAACAAAAAAGATGCACTAGAGGCACTACTTTGAATTATAATATTCAACATTTTCCAACTACTTTCCATCTACACATGTAGAGCTGAAGGATGCATTGCAAGACTTAGTCATGTAAGTCCAAGTAGCTGCACAGCCATAGAGTTACTGCCTCCAAGAGTTCCATATTTTCTTACCATTTACCATTATGTACACGTTCCTGACAGGATCATCTTGCTGTGGTCATTCTAGTAGCTACGAGCATCATCCTGCTGCACCCTCTGCAGTCACACTCCCGGGAGCAATGTGTCTACCTGCAGGTTGTGGTCAGGGTGATGTAAATTAAATTTTCTGCTCAGAAAAGGCACCTACCCCATTCTGTCCCTTGAGATCTTGCTTAAATCTCATTACATGATTCATGTTATGAAACGTTGCTGCAAATTCTATTGTTTCACATCTACATAAGCATCCTGTAGTGAATCAAGCATTTTTCTAGCCTAGAAGTGAGTACACATCCCTCAACTCAAAAAAAAAAAAAAAAAAAAAAAAAAAAAAAAAAAAAAAAGTTTTCTTAGCTTTTAAAGGAAAAGTTTTTTTGTTGCTTTTTAAAAAAATTTTCTTTTTTGTTTTTTCTTTTCTGTTAAATAATCAGAGAAGTAATAAAATGTAACTCTAAATAGCAAACAAAGATAACATTGTAAAAGTAGCCAAACAGGTGGACTTATCACCCTACACTTAGCTCAGGAACACTGGTTTTTCTGAGCTTTAGTAGTAGATTGTGACTTTCCATAGATTTTTCAACTGACATGTATATTGTAGGTTTTTTTATTATTATTATTTGCTTGTTTTGAGGTTAGTGTTTTGTTTATTTGTTTTTCCCAATATACTCTTCTTAGCAGAAATGAGGAAGAGTAGGCAAGTGAAGAAAATGAGTTGAGACAATTCCCCTGAAATTCAGAATTAAGGAGCCTTGACAACCATTCATCTTCTCTTTCTCCCCTCTCATAATCAGGTAGAGAAAAGATAATGAGTGATGACTGCAAGAGAAGGGAAATAGGAAATATTTTTTGCTCCTAGAGCCAAACCAGTACTTGCTGGCACAATTCATTTGAGATTAGAAGTGGATAAATTTTGCTGCTTATTTTAGAGTCAGCTCCCTCCAAACCACAGTTCTGTTTTTCCATTTTGCTGTTATCCATAAAATCCTCAAATTTCTCTTCCCAAAAGAGTTGCTTTTGGAAAATCATTACTCAGCCAAAATGCTTGAGAAAATTCAAAACTAATGTAAAGGACCTTGGAGTATTTTGACTAAGGATATTGCAGTTAGCACATTTTAAAATGTTCAGAGAAATAACCTCAGACTTGTAATCAGAAATTTACATAGGATGGAAGTGACTGTTGGGGATTTTCCAATCCAGCCTCCTGATCATAGCGTATCTGGTTAAAACAGGCTGCTTAGATATAAGTTTGAGTACTCCAAGGACAGAGTCCACAGCCTTGCTCTGAGTCATCTGCCAGTCTTTCACTACCATGGTGAACATAGATTTCTTTCTCTCACTGAGTTACAAATTATTGTCTTCCAGCTGGTGCTCATTTAGGTCTTTCCTTCTGCAGTCTGAGAAGAGCCTGGTTGCATCTTTCCTAAGCCCTCCCAGCAGGTAGATGAAGACATCAATAAAGTCTCCTCTAGACTTTCTCCAGGTTGGACAAACCTAGCCTCCTTGGCCTGTTCATGCATCCTGGGCTCCAGGTCCCTGGGAGTTCTCCACTGGTCCCACTTCAGATTGTCACCTTCTATTCAATGGGGAAAGAATATTGCCTAGTATTCACTGGTGAGTCCACAAGGCACACAAGCAAAGTCTCAGAAATGACTGACTCAGATTGACCTGCTTTTCAAGACCTACTACACAAGTATAAGAGAGCCCAGGAGGTTGCTGGCTTGCTTTGAGTAAGAGCATGCTTCTGACCCAGGTTTCATGTGAACTCCAAGGCAGAAAGGTCATTTTCTGCAAAGCTGTCTTCTATCCATTCAGCTCTCAGCACATCTTACCATATATGATCATTTGTCTCCAAGCTCAGGGCTTCGCAAATGCCCATATCAAATGTTGACAGCTTCTTGTAAGCACATTTTTGAAGCTTCTGAAGGATCATTAAATAAACTGTCCTCAATACCTGGCACCCCTCTGCTCCTTCACTTTAATGTCATACAAAAATTTGCAAAATTACTGAAGTAATTAATGAGGTTGTTTAATGGTATTGATGTCAGTATTGATCTCTGAGGCATGCAACTTGTAAAAGACACAGCTGAGTTTGTGACATTGGTGAATACCATCTGAGCCTGACAATGCAGTCAACTTTCCAATACCTTATTGTTTGCTTACCAAAGTGACTTTTATTGCTGCTTATCTAGACAGTAGTTAATCATTTTGGCAATAGGGTTAGTATGGAAGACCCTGGTCTTCCTATAGATGAAGTATACAGTATATACTGTTTCTCTTCTTCACAGACCTATTTGTCTCACTGCAGAAGGTAATCAGCTGAGTCAGACAGGATTTGCACTCAGGTTCCATGCTAGCCCTTCACAGCAGTCTTTTTGTCCTTCATGCAGCTAAAAATTGGCTTTAAAGAGGGTTTATTTCACAGTCTTTGTAGGAAGTAATATTTATCAGAATTCTTGTTCTTCTTAAAGATATTCATAGCAATTGGTTTCGTTGATTCTTTGGAATCTTTCTCTGATTGATACGACTTTTGAAAAATATGAGACAGCAGTGTTATAATGATACTGGACACTTCTCAAAGCCACCTCCCCTGCAGGCTCAGAAAGTGTTTCTATACTGATCCCAGGCAAAATGTCCCTTTTTCTACCTTCCCCTTCATTTTGCAGGTAAGAGGAATTCCAAACACAGTAGCATTTTTCTGGAGAAAAGATTAGTTAAACCCATACAAGAGAGGTTAAATTGGTCTCCGAAAGGATGAGAAAAGCACTCATAATTTCTCATGGTGAGGAGGTACTACAGATCCATATAGAGAACTGAATAGAGAATATTTCTTGAACTACTTGAAGAGTAGTCTGTGACAACTCTTGGCATGGGAGTTCTGTTGCAGAAAGATTGAAAGACTTTGTGTACCGTGAGTGCATGTTTAATATTTAGGGCTCACACTCTTACGCTTCTCTTAAGTTTAAGGCTTTCTCTAAAATATTCTTTTAGCTTATTCTGCTTTGCTTCATTCTCCCCAGAGAAGCTTCCCTCGATTACTGCCTCACATTCTGCTGGTGAACTTGATCTAGCATACAGAGTCCAATAGCAAGAAGGGACAGAGGTGCTGAACTGGAAGCCACGTGGTGGGGGAAAAGAGGAAAGTGTGGGGTGGAGGGAGTATAGCATCCATACTTAAATGTCACTCATTTTTACAGAACAAGAGAAAGTTTAATGAGCTCATGAAGGACCCACAAGCTCACAGAGACTAATGAGATTAAATCAGTGTTCCTGTTCCTGTTCCTCTTTCAATTTATTTCAGCAGTCTAGGACTGGTATTTTTATTACTTTCCCATTGCTCTCCAGTTCTGTGGAGACCATGGAACACCACTCTCTTTTTGCAGAACATAAACTGATAAACCAGGTCAAGTGGAGAGAAGTGCAATGTGTTTATTTTGATTTCCTGAAATACAGATGAGGTTGACTTCTGCTTCACCTCAAACATTTAACAGTGCTCAAGTAAAAGAGCAGAATTATTCAATCACAGCCAAAGAGATTTAGGAAACGTTGTAACCTGCAGTAAGGAGTTAATCAACTGTAATAATAACTGTATAGTCAGAATCTTATGTGTCAATTTAAGACTTCACATTTACCATTAACAAGAAATAAAATTACTTGTTGAAACATTCATCTGTTCATTTCATTTATTGAAAAGTAAATGCTTCTTCCATGTTCTCCTGATACACTGCTAAATTTCACCCATTAATATGATTACTTTGCATATGTATCTGGGTAGCTCTGCAATCCAATATCGCCAATTTTAGTAACAGATCAAAAGCTTTGTACTGAGTTTGCAAGGCCTCAAGACTGAAGCTGTTGGAAGTTTTCTTGACCTGTCTGCAGTTTTGCGTTACTTGCTTAACCCCTGACAGCAATTACTCTTAGCTGACCAAATGTTTCTGGCTAATTTATTTTTGTGTATATGCTACAGCCATAGTTTTATAAGACAGCAGTAACAAGCAGTTACTCTATCTAGAATGAGATATTTATGACCTTGCACTGAGGTTCCCTTTCTAAGTTTTCATCCTTTCCAGGTGATTGTTTCATAATGCATGTATCCTTGGGATATTTCATTAACAGCAAAATCTGCTACTGAAGCATTTTGTTTTTCTGATACGAAGTCTGTATTACAAATACGTTGAGAGGGGAATAATCATTTGTTGTTGAAATGAACAAATTTTAATTAACAATCATATCATACAGCTATAATACTAAAGTGAGGGACCCAACTGGGAATCCTGGATGTTTGTGCTGGGAACCGGCTAAGTTCCTAAGCTCTAAGAGCATCTATATGAAAGCATGATTTACCTTTAAATTAATGTAGATCATCTTTACAGGCTGGAATTATGTGGTTAATTCTTTTCCATGCTTGTACAACTCTCATTATACAGTGCAATTTGATAACTATATTCGAAGAGCAAAAGCAAATGATAAATGTAATTTTTATGGACCCAAATCAAGGTTCAGCTATGGGCACTTCAATCTGTTTCCCAATCAACAGCGTGGAAGTGCATTCTGTTCTGAGCTCTTGTTTAAATAGCATCGTGAATGAAACACCAATTACAGGCTTGCAATCACTACAGCTCTGAGAGTTCATTTTGTGTATTCAGTACTAGAACTCTGTCTCTCCAGCTTCATTCATGATCCTTACTATGTCTTAGCAGTACATTTCTCTGTGAGGATGTATCTAGAAGCAAACTGTAAGCATGGATTGCTCATAATGGCCATAGAACCACAAAATCAATATCAAAAAGGTACATCAAAGATATAACATTTAAGATCCTACACTGTTCTTGCAAGGCACCTCCTATTTGAGGAGTGAAGAGTACTCACTGATTTCAGCCCTGCAGTACTGCAGAATATCCCACCTCTCATTTGTTATTTTTTAAGCTACCACATAAGCTTTTGTGTGAATAAGTATCAATGATGAATTAAGTTTTTTGTCTGTTTGTTTTTACATCTTTAACACATCAGTGCCCTCCTATTCAGTAAGGCTGTGTTAAAAAGAGAAGTGTGCACATAACTGTTCATAGTGCTATAGAGAATAAAAGGAAAATGACAGAAATATTGTACTTGCTGCAGGCTTATGCAGAAACAGCAGCAAGATGGGAGATTCAGACTGGATATAAGGAAAAAGTCTTTTACAATAAAGGTGGTGAGGCTCTGGAACACTTTGCCCAGAGATGCAGTAGAAATCCTGTCCCTTGAGACACTCAAAGTACTCAAAGTCAGGCTGGATGGGGCTCTGATCAACCTGATCTAGCTGTAGGTGTCTCTGTTTATCACAGGGGAGTTGGACAAGATGGCCTTTAAGGTCATCCCTTTTAACTCAAACAATTCTATGATTCTGTGTTTCTAAGATGCTGTCCCACAGCTAATAAGAGCAGCACAAAGCACACTGGAGCAGAATTGCATTTTATGTCACTGCTGTTGCTGCTGCTGTTGTGATGGACTAAGAGTAAGCAATGAGCTGGGAGATGCTGGCATACAGAAAATATTCTGTGCAGTTCACACTTTTTCACCATGGACAAAATTTCATTTATAAATAAACAAAGTAAATATAAATAAATATAAATAAATTTATATTGATGCTATTCATACTGTCAGCATAGCTAGAAGTATGTTCAGACTGCAAAACTTAAAAGAGATGTTTTGTTGGAAAACTAGGCACAGAAATCTATGGTCAGGATATATTGTGTTGATATCAAATGCTGTCGTTAGTTAATGGCTCTTGTTACTTATCAGATTAAGCACTGACCACAACATGTAGCATGTGCAATCCATATTGAGTCCTTCTTATGTTACTCAGGTTTTGGCACAGGGCAGTTAAACATTGCTTGCGTATTTCCACCCATGCATCATAGACATCACTAAAAACCAGCTCTACAAGTGAAAAATGTAGTTCACTGGGGATTTTATCATGTAGAGAAAATTTTCTCATGTACAGAAAAATCTGGGGGATTTTCTCTATGTAGAGAAAAGTCATCATTCTTCACTCTTACAAGTCACCAAAGTGAAAGACAAGGGAATACTTTTCGTTGCGTGAAACAGTTCACTTCTATGTACTTCTACAGGGTCTTGGAGAGAGAAGTGGGATTAGGATTTAGAAAATGAAAACACATTCAATCAGTCTACATTAAAAAAAAAAAAAAAAAGAAAAAAAAAAAAAAAAGAAAAAGGAACGAGAAAAACCCACTCAAAGCCCTGGGACATTTGTCAAAATAAGATAAAGGAAACTGCCTGTAATTGGTAAAGATTTTGGAGCTAAAAAATCAGTAATACTTGTTTTGAGAAGAATAAGCACAGCAGGCAGAGATAGTGTTATCACAAATTAGAGTCCCAAATGCATTAGGACAAATAATCTTCACTGTTTCGTGAAGATTCACATTAATGTCAGCTGTGTTTCTGCAGACCCTCCCCTCTTTGAGACTGTTAAATTACATATTTAGCTTACCATAAAACAAAACTGACATGGTCAGAAATCACATAAATTCATGAAAATTACATAGAACACTGTCTGCTAGGTCACAAGCAAAACCAGCCTAAGGGTTTGGGGATTATACTGTGCTACATTAAGACTTCCAGTTTATTTTTCTTCAAGAGGAATTGCTTCTTAGCTGGCTGCTGTTTGTTTTCATCCTTAAGTGGGTCAGTACAAAGAATCTTAGTCACATCTCTGAGGTAAAGGACTAAAACAGCACAGGCTACAGAAATGGAGGTTTAGTCACTGCTTTTCAATAATTTGTTTTCACAGCTCACATCACAGAAGTGAGCACCTGAACAAGCAGTCAGAGCCTTTGTGTTCCACAGCTCCATCTCTGAATGCCCATGTGCCAGGGCTGGAGCAGGCTTTTCTCTCCTCTACTCTTTTTCACCCTCTCTCCCTTACATTTCATCCTACTCTATTGCCCATGTTGCCGTTTTACTTTTCATTTGACTTCTTGTATTATATAAATTGCAGTAAAATAACAGAACCATAGAATATCAAAAACCCCTAAGCCTACACAAGTGAATCAAGACAATAAAAAGTATCTGCCCAATCAACACAAAAACCTCAACAATAAAAATCCAATCCAACCTGATGAACCACACTAAACTGGAAAATACAAAGGAGATGCAGTCAATAGAAGGAAATGATCACACTAAACATGCTTCGTTTAATCGTACTCTTACTTTTGTGCAGCACAAAAGGAGTTCAATCATAAATATTCAGCCACAGGGATATAAAGATTTCTAGAGAGTTTGCTGAGTAAGACCAGGTATGGTTTATTCTTTTATTCCTTGGTTTGAATATGTAGAAAGCCTTGCAGCAAAATGCTTCCCCCTTCACAGGCAGGAGTATGAAGTAATCTGGCATTTACTTTAACCCAAGATAAATGATGCACATACAGAAATGAAAAGCAAGCTTCCAGCTCTTCTTGGAATAACAGCCACATGCTTAAAGGTTGGAAGGGCATTCTCTGTATAGAAAAGTGAAGACCTGTGGAAAAGCTATTCATCAAACTTACCTAAACATATCAGAATACCAAAGACTTCAAAGCACCCCAGGGAAAAATTCATCTCTTTCTAAAAATATCCAAGTACCTACATCAAAACACAAACAGTTACCAGGTGCTGGGAATAAAAAATAAAAAATAAACAAACAAACAAACAAAAAAAAAACTCCACCATCATCAAATTCCAAGAATTATCTGTTAGAAAGTTAAGAAATCACAGGCTCCACCAATAAATTTTAAGAGTACATAACAGCTCCCTATGGGCTGCAGCTGGTCACTTCCAAATTTCAAGAGCTGCCTAATGTTACTAAAAGAAGTAGAAAAGAGTTATACAATAGTTATAGCAATACAATCATTGAATCACTAAGGTTGGAAAAGAACTGGTGCAGAGCATCTGGTGCTATCAACCCATCACCACCATGCCTGCACACCGTGTCCCTCAGTGCCTCATCCACATGTGTCTTGATGTACTGTAGTCTGGATATGCCAACTTCCCAACATCTCCAGCATGGATGTGGGAGAAGAAGAACATATCTTCTCTGCATGCACAGCTTACAGAATAGATACAGTAGCTGTGCTCAAGAAAGATTTATGGAGAGGACTCGATTCTTGAGCTTTATCAAACCAGGTAAATGTGAAATAAACTTAATGCCCTGTTAAATTAGAGATCTCCTACTAGAGAATACATTCAAAATATTTCAAAGCATTTCAAAGAACATTAGGCCATCTTTGTCAGCTTGTGCATGACATTTTGGAAATACTGGTGGTCACTCTGATATCAGGAAAAGAATGATTAAGGATGTCTAATAATGACATTTTAACAAATAATTTTATTTTAATCATGGATCCAAGTTGAAGGAGGGAAGATTTAGGTTGGATGTTAGGGGGAAGTTCTTCACAAGGAGAGTGGTTAGGCCCTGGAACGGGCTGCCCAGGGAGGTTGTGGATGCCCCGTCCTTGGACGTGTTCAAGGCCAGGTTGGACGGGGTCCTGGGCAACCTGATCTGAATGTGTACGTTTGGTGGCCCTGCTAGGCAGGGGGGTTGGAACTACATGATCCTTGAGGTCCCTTCCAACCCGGGTGATTCTGTGATTCTGTGATTCTGTAATCATCTCTTAAGCTGGTGCAATTATGATTTCAAAGATGCTTTAAGGAAAGAGATTTTTTCTATAAGCCTCATCATACCTGGTTATGTAAAAAGTTTGGTACATCTTAACCCCTTTAAACTACCTCACCTGTTTATATTAATGCGATCTGTAGTTGTCTGCTGTCTTGTAAATGATATAGTTTGAGCTGTACTAAGTTCATCAGGATAGGTTCAAAAATCTATCTCAGAATTCTTCATGTAATTTAAAATAATATTGCACACTTATTTACCAATTTTGGACCCATGTTTTATACTGGACATCTGCAGCGCATGAAATATCTGGAATAACTTTAAACTTGGTTAGCTGTTATTTTGCAGAAAGCAGAGATCAGCATAGATTACTCACATGTGTCTTCTCAGGTTTTTCAAATGGATTTCACAAATGGCCCCAGGTCCATCGTAAAACTGTTGACATCACATTTTCTGTCTTGAGAAAAGTGATCCATCACTGTCCATTTTAAAAGATTACCCTTTTTGCATTAGCTTGTGAGAAGGCTTGAAGGAAGCATGCAATCAGGGCTTTTCTTTTTGTTCCAAGTATGAAAAAGTGAATTTTTAGCAAAGTAAATCGGGGAGAATTTTTTTTTTTTCCAATTTGTTCTGCAAGTATTCATAGTTATTATTCTCAGAAATCCACTTTGACTGCGTATTTACATTTTAAAAGAGTGTCTCTTTGTAGAATCAGGTCTTTTATTACATAAAAAGCCTTACATTAAATTACCCAAATAATATAGGCAGACAGGTTTAGAACTTAGCATCCATGGAGAAAACTGAAAATATCCTGTAACTTTCAAGGAACGATAGTCTTTAATGCAGCATTTTTGTCTGTGCAAAGTGATCATATACAAAATATACTCACTGTGTACATCCTTTCACCTCACATTTTATGCTCAAGAAATGCAGTCTGGCTGCTGGCTGAATTTATTCTAAAGAAACTGGAAATTACGTGCTTGCTAGAAACAGTGAATAACTAAAGTAGTAAGTTGCCTGTTACACAGCAGGAAAGCTGTATTGGTTTGTATTAACAAAACACACAAACATCCAGACTGCAAAGCCCAGAAGGCAGTCCAGATTGTGTTCTCTTTTGCGTGGGTACAGCCTCAGTCACACTGGGCCACTGAGTGACTCACTCCAGCTATTGTGGAAATCAGGCCATTGCTGAAATTAGAAACGAGCAAACCTCAGTGGGTTACTAGTAGACTTGTATTTCATACTTTGCCAGCTGAATTTTTTTGTCATAATAATTAACCTTAAATGGAGAAATTGTTGGCTCTGAAAATAGGGAATAGATTGGCTTGGAGAGGACCTTAAAGATCATCTAGTTCCATCTATTAGTAAAATATAGTAATTTTAAAAAACGTTTGCCAAATTGTCATCTAGCAGTGAGATGGCCTAATAGAGTTCAAGACATTATTTCACAACAGGGCTCTAAAAGCCAATAAATGAGTTCCTCTTCAGTTCTGATTTCAGTATTATATGAAAGACAATGTAAACAGTTGCTGGCAGGAATGTGTATGAGCTATAATAATAATAAAAAAAAGTATTAGCATGCACACAAACCATCCGTGTCTTTCCTTTTAAGCACTACCCATCTATCCCAATCACTTTCAGATAATGTAGATCTTCATTTAAAATGTTCAAAGGTTTCGTCTTGTTTTTCTAAACTGCTAACCTCATGAGCAACAGACCATTTACATTTTAAAGAGAAAGCTCTACTAGTTGAAGGTTCTGTTTGAATATTTGCATGCATTTTAATGAGTCTGTTCTAAGGTGGTTTTTTTTCAGTTGTTAGAAGAAACATCATGTGCTGAAATGGTTTAGAGCTCTGGCAAGCTACAAGGGCTATCAGTTTGTAAGAACTCTCTGGGGGGTGGAAATACTGTGTACTTTATATTTCTTAGCCAATGCAGTAAAATGATTTTTTTTTTCATATTCCAATTCTTTTATGGTTAAAAAAAAAAAAGTGATGCTTTTCATTTAGGGGGGCTGACTGTATTGTTATCTGTTGATAGTTTAGGAAAACATTTTTTAGTGTTTGCATGTCACACTGTGCAACTGGCTTATTATTTGTGTGGCACACAAATGACCAAAGAAGTGCCAAACACCATAAACGCTGTGTTCTGTAAAATGGCACATTCACTGCTACTGCATTGAAAATGCCTTTTGATCCAAAGAACAGCAGTAGGAATATGCTCTGTACGGCAGTACAGGATGCATTTTGATCTCCTTGGGGAGAAACATATTCTAAAATGGACTATTAGAAAGCTTGTAAAAACAAAAGTGCCTATCTAATGAAGCAAATGAAAACACTCTTATTGATTTAACTGAAATCAAAGTGGACCCTCTTCACTCACTATCAATTGGTAGCAGAGGCTCTTGTTTGCTTTAAATGTTGCTGCAAATCACAGGTAGTTTCAGTGGGATCTCTGTGGGAATGTTTATGTTGCACTATAATCTACACACTAAAAGCATCAGTGCCATCTTGATTGTTTGATCTGTTTGGGCTGTGTACACTTGGGGCCATTTAAAGAAGTTATGGAAGGGATAATTGTATCTTGATGTTGATACCTGAAATTAGGACTCTCACTTCTTAGAGCTTTGCAAACGGTAATAACTAAGGCACCTTTTCAGCCACCCTGAGAGAAGCAGACCAGAACTCCTTGTTTCACTCAGCAGAAGTGAGAACTGATAAAAAAAGGACCACAACGTTTTACTCACAGAAGATGAATAACTGTATGCATTTCCTAACAATTTAGGCAAAAAACAAACTGAAGTGTGGGAACTTGATATTTCTGTTATAATCTGTTGGAATGTAAGCAGCTGCACGCAGGGTGCATTAACCCAAAATATACAGTTGTGTCACGACAGCAGAGATATTACGATGATTTGCATTCTCCTTCTGTCATCAGAGGAATCATGAATGGCTCTAAGAAGATCTTGAAGCAGAATAACTACAATAGCAGTAGTCTGGCAATGATGGAATCAGCTGTTGTGGCAGCTTTGGAATTTTTACTAAAATGAAGACTTTTGGTTGTTCTGAACCCTAGAGGGAAGTGCTAAACAATCACAAGTGAAACATAAAATGTTTGAGATCTTCAGTAAGAGCCTCTGGCACATTATCATCAATACTCGTGCATTTCATTCTACAGTTTCTCTGCAAGTCTCTTTTTTTGGGCTACCTTGACATGGCAAGGTGACCCTTCTCACGTCAGCCAGTGTTTGATGTTCAATAAAAGTCTACTTCTCAGCTACCTCTAAGTTTCTGCAACTTTCATTTTATCTATAATAACATTTAATTTTTATTTATTTTTTATTTTTATTATTTTTTAAACAGGCTCAAACAGAACATTGAAAATAGAAGATTTAGAGGCTTCTCTGAAAAAAATCTAGTACATAGCCAAGCCAGATAATGCAGCTCTGTACAAGAGGATAGTTTTGTACACAATATACTGCATTATTTTTGCTGGTGATGTTTGATGATTTGATGAGTAAGAACCAGAGAATAAAACAAGTGGAAGAATATGTGTCCATGAGTGGATGTGCATGTTTATGCATACATATTTTATATCTATTCATCTCTTGTCATATCACTAAAGATGTATCAAGTGTTTGACTTATTTCCTTTTTTTCTATTCACTATTACAATGTCTAAATCTCTTTATCTGTTGTTCCATTTTCAATCAGAAAGTAATTTTTGTTTTATAATATAGTTTCAACACAAATTTTTTCACCAGCGTCACTTTCCTTAGGAAGGTCTCTTAAACATCAGTTTCTGGAGAGTAACCAGAGCTATAGTTATTATAAAAGGCATGAAACAGGATACTTCTTCATCTTTCTGCACTGCACATGAGGCATTTGTTTTAAGGAGAATGTTCAGATATCCTGGCTCAGAAGGAGAAGGCAGGAAGAATAGGAGAAAGTGCAAAGAGGATTTTTGGCAAGATAAATCTGAATACATTAAAAAAAAAAAAAAAAAAAAGGTTTTTCTAAAATTTGATGTGTTTTGGTGTTGGAATGTTTTTGGTGGTTTTATTTTGGATACTCAGAAAAGTATACCTTCATTTCATTATTATGCTAAACAGTTCCATAAGCTTCAGTGAGAAGAGATGCTGAAGAGATGCTGTTGGGTGGCCATGGGATGTTTCTCCTTATGTAAAATTTACAATTATATTTTTAAACTTACTATTTACAGTAAGTAAATTGAGACAAATGGTGTCATATCTCAAAATATTTTTCTGAAAATGTCCACTGATGTTTGTGTTTTCCAAAAAATGACAGCAACAGAGCAGGGATTGCTTTTTTGCAGTCCAGTGACAAAACTCTGGTGGTAAAGTGTAATTGATATTTTAGGGGAATATTGTGAAAAATGATCTCCCAAATATTTGAACTCATCTTCAAATTTAAAACAATTCTGATTCTGAAATATATATTCTTTTACCATCATCAACTATGATCATCTACTGTGATCATCTATGATCACTACCATCAACAATGTCTGCTTAGTATCCTGCTAAGCTTCTGACGTCAGTTGTCTTCTGAGAGCACATTCAACAAGCAAACATATTTTCATTTAATTAATACAAACCTCAGACAATTCATATCTTTTTATAGGTACTGGAATTTGAAAATAAACTCTTAGCTAACCCACAGCCTTTTACAACCTTGTTCCTAAATATCACATATAAAATGTGAGGAAGAAACAAAGACCCAGTAGGTGGGAATTCTTAGATAATCCTACCTGTACACACTTACTACTTCTGTTCATATGGGACTGAAGGATAAGTACATGCACATGTTATTTATATACCAGAATTGTGCCTGTATCTACATACATCTCTTTCACTGCCTTTCTCATGTACGCTTGTGACTTGTATGACTCATTTTCCAAAATTACTCTATCATGATCTCATATCTCTTCATAAAATGGTTTTCTGAATGCTATACACCTAGCAATTCTCATTGTTTGTGTCTGAACACTCTCTACTTCTTCAATCTTTTTGGATCGAATCTGCAGGGAGTGTTTCATTGATTTTCAATGTGATACTTATGTACTTTATATCCTGTTCATTATCCATCTTAGCAAGTTTGCGTCCTTTAATTGCTGCTGTGAAGTGAAGAGTTCTCTTCAGCTTGAGCCATCTGCAATGATAATTACTATTTAATCTTTCCGTGAATCTTTAAATGTAGCTACCTTGAAGTAATTTACATGAAAAATTTCTTAAGTAGCAGCTTGGTCAATTTGTAGGTTTTGAACTAGTAGGAAAAACAAGTGAAATGTTTTGCCACCATCTTGGTAGCACATCTCTAAAGCATGTAAGAATCTTTTATTTTTGATTAAATGTTTGCTTTTGTTTATTACTGTCTCTTGTCAAAATCACATCATATCTTAGAAATATTAGGTGAGCGGTCCTTTCAAACCAGCCATTCTATGATTCTATGTGGCATTCTCATGTTCATGTTCTCAGAAGCAGGAACCCAAAGATGTCACTTTCAGAAAGCCTAAAACTCCTGATCTGATTGCCTACTTACAAGCAAGGACAGGATTGATTCTAGAATCCAACTTTGATGCTCTCATTACAGAGCTAAAAAACCCATCTTGACAATGACTTTTTGAAGGTGACATTAAGAGTATCAACAAATATTTCACGTACTAATTGAGGGGCAGCATGACCCAGCATACAATTTCTTTGCAGTAAAATTTCATGAGAGGTTAATACAGTATAACATTCAGCTTTGAGCTCTTCCACTTTTTCTCCATTTGCACAAAAGTGACTATGTGAATGTGATAGAGACCTCTGTCTTCTTTGCTAGCATTTTTATCCAGGGCAGTCTGTATTGAAGACCGATCATTTCTAGAATTATACCAGGAAGCAGGGATATGTACAAACTGGTGTTGGAAAGATTTTAAGTACCTCTGTGCATACGTAGGATCTAATTATGGTGAAATTGTGGAATCTTCATTTAGAATGCAGAAGTCTTGCTGCCTAAACATCTGATTCTGCTCTGATACAAACAAGTCATTAACAGCAGAAAGCTACTCCTTCTGCAAGGTGGAATACAGCTCTAAATCATACAGCCTTTTCTGTGTTGGAAAAAAATTATATTTCTTCTGTCAAGCCCTTTAAAACATCAGCATTGTGGCTTAAATACCCCAAATACATACTTACAGTAGTTTAAGCTAGCCATGTATGTTCTCATCTGGCATCAGATCACCTTCAGATGTATATAAAGTGTAGCAGTGCCTTTAATCAGTACTATCAAGAGTAGGAAAGAGCAATATTGTGCATTTGGAGTGAAGAAAACAGCATGGTGCAGTGATTTGAAGAAGTAATTAGGCAAAATATTCTGTTAGTGCCTGCTTGCTACCCCACAGTAGTCTTTAGATGTTGTTGATGACAATTGTGATGTAGTATTGTAGATGGGGAGGCATGTGGTAAGGCTGTTCTGCTTTAACAAGGCAAAAGAAAAAAAAAAAAAAAAAGGCCTAAAATGTGACAGACAGCATCAAGATGTTCCCCTTTGTCTTCCTTATCTGTGTGTGCAGAGACTTCTCCATTTGTCCTTGAATTCCACGGCAATCTTTGGGACAAAAGGAGTGTTGGGAGGAAGTAAACGACCATCCCAAAGACTAACAGTGGACCGACAGTGGACTATCACGCCACTAGAGGGCTAGATGACAATGAAGATCACCAAATAAGGCTATGTCTTTTGGGCAATCTTTGGGGGTGGATAGGAGAATGAATTTGGGAATGTAATGAATATATAATATATGTGAAAATATAGTATGTTCACGAATGATCAACTGGTGGAGCATTCTTAGAGAGCTATTTCGATGCTACCCCAGCACTACCAATGTAGAATATCTTGCTTAACAGTAGCAAAACACTGCAGTTAAGTTTATACACATCCATTTCTTTGATTCAGCAATGTGGTCTGGGGACAAACTAACAGGAGTCCAGCTGTATCAAAAAAGACCTTTGGATCCTGATGGAGAAGCAGCTGACTACAAGTTAAGAATGTACCTTCATGATGAGGAAGGATATGCAGACACCATGTACCTCTAGAATGTAGAAATTTGAGGGAGGTGACTCTTCTCTGACTGGCCCTTATAAGACCATGCAGGTAGGACTTAGTCTGTTTTGGACTTCTCAGTCAGTGAATGCCAGGCAGTGAATTCCTGGAACAAAGGTAAATATGCGTGTTCATCGTTATATAGTTTAATTAGTCTGACACTGCCCTTAGGGCACTCATGTCTAGAAGATTCTTTGGTGTCTTTGATGAGGGTCTTTGGTGGTTGTTTACCCTCTACTCCATTTACTGATGTTTATCAGCTGTGAGGAGCCATGACAGGATGTGAAGATAAACAGTCTATCACTCTGCCTTTGTGGAATTGTATTCCTTAGATGTTACAGCTTTCAAGTTGAGTCACTAAAGCTCTGTTCATTCATTCTCAGACAGTTATTAAGGTTAGTTGAATGAGTCAACAGGTTGCTTGCACAGCAGTTAAGGAAAGTTCCATTCTGAGTTTGAATCAACAAGATGCAACAAGTTCTTTATAAGGCTGAAATGAGCATCAATTTATCCATATGTCCATGACCCATCACTGAAGCCAGCAGTGTGATTTTGCAGCTCGGCAGGCCAACAGTATCCTGGTCTGCATGAAAAGAGAGGTGGCCAGAAGAGCGAGGAGGATAATTGTCCCCCTTAAACCTCAAATGGAATACTGCATCGAAGTCAGGGCCTCCCAGCACATGAAGGATATGGAGCTGTTGGAGCAAGTACAGAGGAAGGCCATGATGATCAGAGAACTGGAACACCTCTCCTATGAAGAAAGGTTGAGTAATGACTTCTAGTAGATCTGCAGAAGACTTTAGCAAGGATGTATTTCCAAGCACTGCATTTTTGCAAATGGATGTTTTTTCCTAGAAGTGCAAATCGAACAAATCATTTCTGATGTCACTTTTTCTTGAGCTTGTACTGGCTTCAAAACACATTTTCCAAAGCAGAGAGTTGTTTCTCTTCAAAGAAAGAGCTAAGGAAATCTGAAGTTTTAACAGAGCTGTATTCCTGTAAAGTTATACTTGAGGATGGCTTAATTACTTTCAATGACATTATTTTAAAAAATCTACTTACTACAGTTGGGACAAATTTTCATTTCAGATAATTATTATGCACATTACAAGCTTATTTCAAGCATTCTAATAGAACTGAGAAAGAGGTTGCATGATGAAAAGTGTTTGACATTTTATTGCTTTTTTTTTTCTTTCTTCAGTGGTGTATCTAGCTGCCTAATTTATTCTGTGGGTAGAACATTGCTCCTAATAGCAGAAAACTTCATCAGATATAACATGATTTCTTAAACCTTAGCTTGAGCAGCATATTTATCTGGAGCAGCATATATATCTGGAATGGACTGCCCAGGGAGGTGCTGGAATCACCGACCCTGGGGGTGTTCAAGGAAAGACTGGATGTTGTGTTGAGGGACATGGTTTAGTGGGAGCTATTGGGAATAGGTGAACGGTTGGACTGGGTGATCTTTTAGGTCTTTTCCAACCTTGGTGATTCTATGATTCTATGATTCTATGATATTATCCATGGAACGCTGTTGGAAAGTTAATTTGCTAAGTAAGCAGATTTTCAATGACTTTTTTATATCATAAACAAGACAAAAACAAACAAACAAACAAAAAAGGGATTTTTACTGCGCACGGGGTGCTTGACCAAAGAATGAGTAGGAAGAGCTGAATTATCAGGGAGGAATTGGACTTAAGTAACTTATAGAGAACATTTGCAAATTTTGGTGAGTGACTTTCAAGTCTGCAGTACACTTGGCTGAATCTTACTGGATTTTCTGCTTGAAATGTTTTACTAACAGTCCACTGAGGTGTGAAAGTAAAATAAGTTCTTAGTGTGGGAGGAAAGATGCATTTCTTATGAGTATAGCTTAACTAAAAATAGATGACTTTTTCTCCCACAAGGAGTATGCTACTCTGTACAACAGGGTCAAATTTATTTTTAAGTCCTATCAATGTTCCTTCTTATCAGTTACAGCAAGTCTTTGTCACAAACATGGATTTATAAAAGAAACCACAAGAGCTATGATCTCTTACTGTCAAACACACTTTGAAGGAACAATTTTGTGAAAGATTTAATTTTCACTCTAACTAAATAAAAGCCCAACTGATATAACATCCTGGTTTGCTTTTTCTACCTTGGAACTTACTTTGAAGTGTGGTCATCTTCTATGGAATGGCTCCATAATTATGATAAAAAAATCTTTTCTTTATATTTCAGTGGAATTACTCTTCAGACTCTGGGCAATTTTAGGCAGACAGTGCTGTACTTGAAGAATACCTGTATCAAATAATCTGGCTTTGTTTATGTCAGTGAAAATTTCATGTCTTCTTGGCAAATCCATGATGTTGTAATACACATCACTTCAATACTTTATTTTTACATAAAATTTTAAAAATGGCAAAAGCAGAAACTTTATGCTTTCTGTTCCATATTACAATTATAATTGAGAATTAGAAATATTTGGATCTGTTTTAGCAATAGAACTAAATGAGGTTATATGTGGTTTCAAAGAACTAGACAGTGTGCACTTGAAATCCCTTTCACGTTGTTTTGCCAGCAGCAAGTCACCTGATTCAATGAAGTGATTTTCAAAAGCAAAGCACTTTTTTTGCTGAGTAAAGATAATGTTTCTGTGTCTTTAGGTAAGTGACACTGTGGAAATGAGCACAACTCTGTGTTGTCTCAATTAGAGATCAGAGAATGTGGAGGAAGCCCACAAGGACACCAAAGCTGTCCGTGTGTTTATCTGTGTATGTTTTATCAGAGTGTGTTTGAAGCTGGTAGCAAGAGATACCCTAAGGGACAGATGCTTTCTGTTACTATCATTATTTCAGTTGCTTATAACTTTATCACAGTATACCTACTTAAATGTAGTTTTTAATGTTTGGTGTTCATTTATTGTTCTTAAATTTTGAACAAAAATTATTCTGCTTTCCCAGAAGCTAGGTTACTTAGGGGTGAGGCTTTGGCTATTTAAGGAATCTCAGTTCTTTTCTGAAAGAAAAGAGCTGAATTTTTCCATGGTGCTGAGTGCACAGCAGTTCCTTTCTGTCTTGCAGAGTGTATGGCAGCACAAAGCCTTTTTAATGCTGGGGCTACAGTCATCTTAATTTTCCTGCACCAATTCTATAGAGGAGCTGTCAGGAGAAAGTCTGAAAAATAGGAGATCCAGAGGTCAGTCAGAGAATGTTCTTGTTGGTGAATATACAGGAGATTCTGAACAGTGCTGTGGAGTTACTGAAAACATCTAAAATCATGCCAAGTTGCACACGCAGGCTCTAAAGCAGGCATGTCCAACCCACAGCCTTACTTGCTGCTACTGTCTGCAGTTTGAAATATTCCTGTATCCTGCATTTGGAAGCTATGCACTATTTGAAACCAGTGGTTTTGAATTCTATAAATGGCAGGAAGTGAGTTGAATGTATTAAACACAAGCAGATGGTCATTAAGAATTTGTATTCATAAATATGATACTGCCAGTGGTACTGTCCTTCTCTGTGAATCAGAAATAAAGACCAGGAATCCCTTTCCAAAATGTGCAGGCTGCTTTTTCAGATAAACTACCTCAAACACACTTCATTCACGTGCCCACAAAACTTGTGAGCCGAGGCTGGGTAGAAACAGTAAGGACTGGATGAGGACAGAGGGATTTGTTTTCCATTGCCAAGAAGCAGTTTTTTTTCTGGATATTCTTTGGTTTGTATACGATCTCATTCCAGTTCTTTCCTTCAGGATCTCTTGTCATCAGTGTAAGTCATTTACCCTTTGTTGTTGTCTGTCTTATCTCTGTAGAAATCACTATATTCAGCATCGAGACATTTGCATTAGAATTGCAGGTCACCATATTTTATCCTCTGCTCAATCATAAACACTTTTGCTAAAGCCCAATGAATTATTTGTCAGTTCAACTGCTGTGAAAGAAGACAATTAGTTCAGATTTATGAAACATGAAGTACCTGAAACAAGTGATGTCCCAATACAGTTGAGGGTTGCAATGATAGTATGTAATGCAAATAATAACATAAATAACAACAATAAAACAGTACAATGACCACTTTCCAAAAAGTATTTGTTTTGAAGAATACTGAGTACAAAGCGATAGAGAAATTCCATAGAAAATCCTTGCCTAGAAAGAACTCATATAGCAGACTCTATGTGTCATCTTGTCTTCACATTCTTCATTGCTCTTGTTTGGTAGAAGTCTACTGAAAAGAAGATTCATCGATTTATCCTCATCAAAACCAAATCTTCTTTTTCACTTGGCTTCATTTTACAACCCTAACACAAGTCTAGTTCTTTCATTTAGTATAAATTCGGTATAATGCTCTTTTTTTAAGTTCTTTTTTACCTGTTCTGTGTCACTTTCAAGAAGATGCATTTCATATACTATTTTAGTGGGTATAAAAAGAAAATAGACATTGATTTTTGGAGTACATATAATTTTTTTCCCTAGCTGACATTTTGTGAAGTTCCTATGCATAATATCCAGGCTCAGTGAAAGTCATATTATTCTTTTAAAACTTGCAACAATACTTTGCAATTGCCTTACTTATTCTAAAAAGAAAGGATTCACAAATTTTATTATTCTGTTTATTTTTCTTATTTTAATCTTAATTGTATATTTTGGCCTTCATTTGAAATTCACTGACCTTCACCTGTAAATTGTATGATTTCATTTAGCAGACAGCATGGCTTGGTTTCTTGTACTGATGGTACTCTGAGGCCTATGAAAATGAGCTAATTTAGAAGAAAACTTCTTCAGAACACAGGTATTAACCTAAATCTGTCTCAATATAGCATGATGACAACCCACTAAGGAGAGCTAAATAAATAAATCATATTCAGAGTTGCAAACTACCATTTGAAGCACCAACAAAGTCATTTATGCAACCAATTGAGCTAATAGATTTGCGTAGAGCAAGTAGTTAAAGGTCTTCTACACAGGTTGAGATTGATGGTGATTTAATGGACTCATAACTATCGCATAACATGCTGCCCTGTAGTGGTCTACTTCAGAATAAATAGATGCTACAACGATATGCATTTGTTTCTATTTATGCAGAAGTACTGTAGGATAGAAATGCAGAAGATATGCTGTGCAAACAAACCATGGTGATCATCTGAGCTGACATACTGTGACTATAGTTCTACTACTTTCATTTTGAGATAAGTGAGAATGTCCCTTAGATTAAAAGTTCACTCATCAGCAGCACTTTCCTTGCTCTAATCTTATTTTCCATAGCTCAATAACTACTGAAAGAGAGAGAGAAAGGAGAAATTATTCTCATTTTAAGTTGTGTCAGTGTGACAGACAGCAGCCATTAGGTCCTACAACTATTCTCAGGCATGCTGCTGTCACTGAGAGCAGAGCCTGACCTTTTCAAAATGTATGTGTGTGGGATTCTTTGCCTGACCTTAATTTAAAACCGGGATGGGGGGCAGCATACTGAACACTTGCCAAGAGGCTGATATTGTTTTGGATATGCAGACAATGCATCCAGGTTTCAGAATAACAAAATTAGGATAACGTAGGGATTACCAAATAGACTGAAGAGACTGCATGTAGTAATTCTATTCATATGACTGTACATGAATGTGTACTAGCATTAAGGTAGGTAAATGTTTCTATAAAGCATAGTCATGTATTATGAACTAGTGCATGTATGAAAGATGAAGACGAACCTTAGGTTTATCACAAGATGAACGCCAGGCATCTGCAGATTGTGGTTGGGTTAGTGCAGAGTGGAAGCATATTAAACAGAAAAATACAACCGATTATCTGTCTAACATACTTGTGTACTGGTGGACTGCTAAACAGTAAACTAATAAATAAGTAATATCCTTTCTTGGCTATGGCAGTTGGTTTTTGTTTATTTGTTTGTTTCTGTTTTGCTTTTGTTTTGTTTTTGTCACTTTAATTTCCTTAGAACTTTCCACTTCTTTGGCATATGAGAGTTTTCCTTAAGTTTATAGTTCTGGTGAGGCTCAGGTGTTAAGACAGAGAAGAATAATTTGAGAAAATCTCATTCAAACATCATCCTTCCAAACAGAATAACTCTCATAGTTTCCCCATTTGCATTTTTTTTTCTTCTGTCGGTATTAATGAAAGCATGGTTTAAACGTGTATTTTCTTCTAAGTTAGTACACATTGTACCAGAGCATCAGTGCTTCAACATTAATCTTCTCTTTTGTCAGCCTTTGAGAAGGTGGTCCAGGATTTTATACATAAATCAATACATGTTGATCATCAATTCCAAAGATAGGTCCCATAATATTTTAAATACAAGTACTCCTTTTGATGCACAGCAGCTCAGAGAACATCTTTGCATGCTTTCGGATGCATTGTCCTTGAAGTAGTGAAATTATAATAAAGTATTCTAGATATCAGTACCATAATTTAGGTTTGTTGAAAGACTGGAGGAGCTTTAGAGGCAGATTTGTGCTTTGGATATAACTAAAACTGAAAATTCCAGTAGTTTAGTGCAAATCAAAAAGTGCTTAACTGAAAGCCTTCATTGGTAGAAATATTCACAAGTATTCAGCTTGTCTCTCTAACAAATCATTAAAACTTGATTTTGCCAGTTTATGCTTTGAGTAGACTTCATGAGGGCTGATCCAAACCCAATTAATGACTTTACCAGAGTTGTTGTAGATTACTGATCATGAAAGTTAGGCAGATTCTATGATAGATGAGGTTTCAGTACGCAGAACATGCTCTCTGTAAAAGTGCTTGTTGCCCCTAGGAAAAAGCTAGCTGTGCTATACCTTGTCTATATGGAAGACAGTAATAAAGGTGGAACACATACAGTGATAATGCATTTGCTTTGCTTGGTAAGAAATTCTCTGGAAGAACGTGTTCGGTTGACCACCGAACTTTAAGTAAGTTAATCTCTGAGTATCTGGAGTAAGGCACAAGTCTCATCTTTTTCCACCTCTATTATATTGCAGTTGTTACAGCCACAAGTCCTCTGTGGGGGGGACATCACAGTGAGACTGCTTTACTGGAGTTGAAAGAGTTTAAAATTACATTAATAACTTAGGTATAAAAATACGAGATCGAGAATTTTCCTGTTAAACTGTGGGTTGCACAAAAAGATCACAGTTTGAGTCTCTTGAGAAATGCATTATTCAAGTTGCATATCACTTCCAGAAATGCTGCAAGGCTTAATTAATTAGTGATTATAAGCTGCTTCAGGTCTCTTTAGATGAAGGGTATTGCATGTTTTCTTGAATTTACTATTGTGTTTTCTGATTATGACTATGTTTTTCCTCTTTCTTATGAGAGTGAAAACACGCAATAACAATTACAAAATTGATTTTCTGATTGTGAATATGGGGGATTTCATTGCTCCTTTTTAATTTCTTCCTATCTAACTTTGAATTCAAAAATCCATTTTTTTACACTAAGGGCATATGAAGGATTTGGTTGCTGCTAGCTCATGCACAGCAGCTTTCTTTTTCATCCGGGCTTTCTACCTGCAGTGGAAGTGAATACCCCAAAGTAGGCTGTCAGGAGTGGTACTGCTATCAGACCTGATAACAGAGCAAATCCAGCATTTGAAAATGCAGAGAGACGTATCTCCACCACAGGTCTGTAAATTATGACAGGATTGCAGTGTTTCAACTGAGCTTAGTTTCAGGAGTACATCCACGTAGGAGGCAAATGAGATAGAAGCGGAATTTTATATCTTGGAAATCATTGTTCACTTTCATATAAGGAAAGTTAAATTTGTTCAAAGTGAAAAGAACAAAGGAAACAAAATGTTTCCTGATTGATTTGTTAAAACAAACAAACAAATAAACAGAACAGTTTCACAATTCACAAATTCACAAAAAAGAGTTTCACAATTCAATCAGCAACTTAAAATTAATCTAATAACATTTCCTAGTTATTGTCTATCCAAAATTCAACAATGTATTCCTTGACTGTAAATCAATCTCCTCTAACAAAAGAAAAAACAAAAAAACAAAAAAACAATGCCTTTGATTCACAAGAAAGCTATTCCTTATCTTAAAACACTTAACCTTATTAGCCAGTTTGTGCTAAACTATATATGATGTTGTCACTTTCTGAAGTATAAATGCAGCTCATGGTATATAGTTTACCTGTTTCTTCATAATGGCCAGAGTGACTTGAAAAAATATAATGACAGGAAACTTTGAAGTATGTTTATGGTTCAGAATTCGAGCTATCTTCTCTTTCTATGAATGAACCTTTCCAGTTAATATCTTTATAAGGTGCTTAATTTTATTTGTGTGAAATAAATATTCACCTTAAATTATTAAATACACTGTTGCTGCCATAGCCAATAGTAGATGTAGAGTAATTAGTGCTTCATTGTTAGCTTCCAAAGAAGATACATTTGAATTGTGGAAGAAGCAAATTTGAAGTCAGTGTACCATTTAATTGCTTTTAATTCCTCAAATGACTGACCAATGAAAAAGACATTTTGTTTTAAATGTGGGTTTTGGTGAGCCCCATCATTAAAAAGGAAAAAAAAAATAAAAAAAATAAAAATCATAGGCTTTAAATTTTCTCTTCCTCTGTTTTTTTTTTCTCTGTGTCTGCTAAATCTTGTAATATCCAACTTGTCAAAGAGACCATATGAAATGCTACGTTTAAAGCCCCTTAAGTAATTGTAAATCAAAGCTGCTCTATAACTTACAGAACATTTATTTTAATAAATCATATTTTTATACCAACTTTCAACCCAAGAGATCTCACAGCATTTTACAAACTGGATTCACTTCCATCAGCATTGAGATTCAGTCATCTCTCAGCCATCTCCGGTGGGTCAGAAAGTTGGCAAAATCAAAACTTCTGCTATTGCTGTGATAAACAAATATGGCTATGTTGAAGCAAAGTGCCATGTGGGAGCAGCTGTCATATTGTTTTCTTTTACCAGGAATGTTGTTTTTGTTGTTGTTGTTGTTGTTACGTCATTTTATGAGTTTTCTCCTTTTATCAAAAGATTATATCATATAACCTGTTTTATTTGTCTGCAGCAGATGAAGTGGTGAATGGAGTTTCTTTCCAAACAATTTGCCAAAGCAGGTGGTGACCTACTGGAAAATGTGTCATGGATAGACTTTGCTCTATCAAAGCTGTCTCTTCCAATGCCTTACTCTTTGATAATTGCAACGTGCACAAAAGAAACAAATTTCCTCAACTTTGATTTTCTGGACTCATGAGATCAGGTCCTGGTTGGAGGAGCCATGCCAGCATAGCATGCCCCCCCTGCAGTCGGAGGATTGTTACTTCCTGTTGCTTCCTCCTGTTGGATGCTTCTGAGCTTCCCTATTTGGAGATCTGCCCTGTGAACAAGCAGAAACTGAAATCTATGCCTCATCCCTGTTGTTTCTCTTCTCTCTGGGGTAAGGAGAGTTAAATGGAACAACAGAAAGTGCCTGAGCAACATCAGCCCTTTTTATATCATCAATTAATAATATAATTTTAAATAGAGACAAAGCAGTTGCAACGCACATTCTGATGAACAAGGATAGCCATGTCAAGCAAATTAATTCATCTTATTCTCTGATGTGAAAAAATGGAGTAATTTTAAAGAATGAAATATGATTAAAATGAAATGAAGTTTGAGTTTACTAGATCTGAACAGGCACACAAGTGCTTCCACTTATTTAGATACCCTCAGTCAGCAACATTGATTTATATAAGACATACACCATACAGCAACAGAAGATTGTGGGTTTGAAATTACAGCTTTGCAACTTTTTTTTTTCAAGCTTCCAAAAGATACTGCAAACAGAGGGCAGTGAATTTGCCTTATCCAGCATGTTTCAAGAATAATAGAACAAATAATAGTTTATCTATAAAAGTTGGTATCAAAGATGAATATCTCATTGTCTGAGATTTATCATTTGATATTTATTGTGTTCCTGTTTAAGACATTTCAGTCTTTCTAACAAGAGCAGAAAGGAATAGTCATGAATAGCAATTAGTCAAAATCCAATGTATGAATTCTTTGCAGAGGTAACCTGAACTAAATGTGTAACAAATGCAGTAAAAGAAATCAATGCATTTTCTCTATGTTTTCAGAAACATATCAAATGAAAAAGATGCCAAAATAATTCATATACAATGGACTTCTGGAAAGATGGCTTGATCCAGGTCAGCCAGGTCTGGTCAGGCAGTATTTCAAATTCTGCCTACAGCCAGAAATGTTCTTGGAATGTATAAGATAGTGCAACATTGTTGCTTGAATTTTTATTCTTTTCTTTTATTTTTTTATCTTATTAATTTTATTCTTTTGATCTAGCTTTCATGCAAACATGCCTGGAGTACAATTTGCCTACGAGTTCTGATGTTGATACGGTATTGCCAATTTAAGAAGGACCTTATAGTGTGCAGAACAGTTGAAAAGTTGTGTATTAAAGAGCCTGGGCTCCATCAGAGGAGGGGTGGCCAGCAAGGAGAGTGTCCCTCTTCACTCTGCTCTTGTGAGGCCCCATCTAGAGTACTGTGTCCAGGTCTGGGGACCCTAGTACAAGAAAGACAGGAAGCCGTTGGACAGGGTCCGGAGGAGAGCCACGAAGATGATCAGGGGGCTGGAGCACCTCCACTTCTGAGGAAAGGTTGAGGAAGCTGGGCTTGTTCAGCCTAGAAAAAAGAAGGCTGTGGTGACCTCATTGCAGCCTTTCAGTACCTGAGGGAAACATACAAACAGGAAAGGTGTCAACTCTTTACAAGGGTAGATATCAACAGGACAAGGGGAAATGGTTTTAAGTTGAAAGAGGGAAGATTCAGGAGAAGTTCTTTACTGTGAGGCTGGTGAGGTGCTGGAACAGGCTGCCCAGAGAGACTGTGGATGCCCCATCCCTGGAGGTGTTCAAGGCCAGGTTGGATGGGGCCTTGGACAGCCTGGTCTACTATTACATATGGAGGTTGGCAGCCCTACCTGTGACAGGGATTTTGAGCTTGATGATTCTTGAGGTTTCTTCAAACCCAAACCATTCTATCATTCTATGAGTCTATGATTCTATGATATTAGATTTTTAGCACAGTAGCTGAGAGATAACACTCACAAATTTTCCTTGACTGGAATACTAGCTAACGGAGATTTTCTATTTAAACCCTGTTTTACTTGGTGTTCAGCAGTATGAGACTGCTTGGCCTTAGTCACATGGGAGAGCCTAGGTGGGATTCTTCCCCTGGAGTTGTGCATGACTGATCTACTGGAACCTCAGTAGATCAGGATAACTGCAGTGAGTGGTAATGTGCTGTCTTTTAACCTTTTATAGCACAGTCTATGCAAAACTAATCAGTGTTTATTTCCTGTTTTAAATAACCTATATGTGTTCATGCCTTATATAATCTCTTTTGTTTTCTACTGTAGGATTCATTCTGTCTTTCAGAATACCTGGCAAATACAATAACTAACTCAGTTACTTCTCCATTTCAGAATAGCATCAATAAACACAATTTTTTATTTCACGCTTTCTGCTGCTCTGACCACTTATCTTTCACTTCTCAACCAGCCACTTATATTCTCTCTGGATATTTTTATTTCCTAATATGCTAAACACAGAACTGTGTCTCATTCTTGAGATGTTTCAGTTTTCCAATAACACACAAAGTTAAATATTGTTTGAAAAATATTAATCCAGAAATGTACTGTGGTTAACTGTGTTAAATTTTCTGTATCAGCTGTAGCTGTTTTTTTGTTCATCTCTCTGTATATGAGATGTCACCCATATTTGCCACCCGTAACTCTTTGTTTATCACTTGGTAATTGTGTATGTATTTTATCTGACTCTTTTCAATTGATTTTCTAACTCACAGCACTCTTGAGCTGCAGTCTTGTTTGTTTGAATAAATTCTGTACACTCTGTGAAAAATATTTCTTTCAGCCTAGAGAAGAAAATCATATCATTGAGGAACTTTTAAAATTTGGATCTTCTGATTGAAAATATGAGCATATGAAAGCAATATTTTTCCAACTGAACATATTGTGAGTGTTCTATGTGGAACATATTAGACATTTCCCAGTGCTTACAGTGTTATGGGCACATGCATTTAGAGTTTTAAAAGCTTTCTGTACATAAAATGTGCACATAAATGATTAAATTCATGGAAAAACTTCATAAATAAGAACAAATTATATGATTTCAATTTGCCATGTAGGGTATTTTCAGGCTTTTGTGTTTATAGGGAACCCTTCTATTTTTAAAAGCAGTTTTTATCATAAGGCATCATTTCTGTGTGAAAGAACTGATACTTTTAGAAAAGTAGTTGGTTTGTTTTTTAACTTTTTTTTAATTAAGAAGAGTTTCATTCAAGAGCTTCATTCAAGAGATTCATAGATACTCCTTAGCCTTTTTCTAGGGATCAGAGCATTTCTCTTGCCCTCCTTCCTCATTTTTTATTTCCTTAATTTCTTCTTTTATTTCTCTGTGTTCAGAGAATTCCTCCCAGTGTCGATGCAGTGGAAGAGACTGACTGTGCAATATGGAGCAGTCGAGTGCTGCTTCTGTATCCACCAGGAAGCAGTAAGGGGCAGTTACTGTCACAGGGCTCTGTAGTTCTCTCATGGCTTTCCAATGGGAGGATTTTAGTGATAAAGATCACTTTATTTTGATTTTGATTTTCTTTTCTACTTGGATATTAGTGTTTGCAGAGTGTTAGCTAACATAAAAAGGGAGAGAATTTCATCCTCTGTGCTGCTCTTGTAATTCTTTGTCTCTCTGTTAAATATGCTGTCCAGCACAGTTGTTACCACAAGAACATCTCCCTGTATCAAACTGCTCTGGAAACGTTGAGATCAGCGAAGATGTGTTGGGGATTGCCCATGTAGGGTGATCTGCAGACTTTGAAGAAGTTAGTCTTCCTTCTCTACCAGACCCAACAGACCTCTGTGCATACAATTTTGTGTGGCTAATGTCACAGGTTAACATCAGTGTAAACAGATATAGACAGCAAAAAGAACCAACCATAACGTTCCCAAAGAAAAGCAAAGAGTGGCTTTGAGAGATAACCAGCTTCCTATAACACATGGTCTGAAGAGCGCAGTTGGAATGATTCTTGGACTGATGCATGCTGAACTCCCTCTTTAAGAGTGGAATTAAATCTGTCCTTTTGATCATTTCTGTCTGTGAAACAAACTACAGGGGGAAAAGAAAGCATCAGCATTGTGCTTTTGCTGTACCTGACATAAAGAATGTACCAATTTGTTTCATGATGCATCTAAAAAGGCTGTTTCTTTTTTTTTTATCTGTCATTAACACATTTTTTTGTTATAGTGTATAATGCTAATTCAACAGTTTTCAGAGTGAAGCCTTATTCGTGTTCACACAATGCTCAGAATGCACCTGATATCAGCTCTGAGCTTGGAGAAAACTGATACCATGTGTTCAGTAATCTTCACCTCACATAAGGAGATGGACATTTCACAGGAAGAAAGTTTGTGGAGAATAGCAGGACATAACAGAAAATGAGCACTAATATTTTTTGTCTCATCTATAATACATTGTTATTCCAGTGGTTTATAAACCACAAGTCTTGGTTTATGGCAGCTCAATCTGAAAAGGAGTTACCCCCTCCCTCTTCAGCTTCACCTTTGGACATGGATCTCCAGAACAAAGCACACTGAGGCAGTGAGTCTTCTTGTGAGGGCACAGCACTAGGTTTGGTACCAGCCTTCAATCTTTACAGTCTGAGCAGTTCTGGCAAACTATTTTGCCTCTGTATATTCTAATTTCTACTTGACAGTCACTTTATCCCCGCAGTGCCCTGATCCTCTAGCATTCTGTGATAAGCTTTCAGTCCTGCATAGTGCATGAGCTCATTGACAGGATGAGTGAAGAAGGAGGGCGACTATTCATCGTTCCTATTACAGGTAAATCCTCTCAACAATAACTTTGCAGGAAGGCAGTGTTTCTTAACAGGGAAGTTCACTTTGGACAGATGCTTTAAAAAAGCCGCGCTTTACTCTTGAGATATGCTGAATGGTCTCATTTCCTTCTTTTCCTTTCTCCTTCCCACAGTAAGGAACTTGTTTACTTTTTGTAAACTAGTGGTATTATTCTGATTTTCACCATGATTACTAAAACTGTCAAGGCCACTGAAGCATTACATCAGGAGAGGCAGCTGTCACTTGGGAAATGTGGGCTGTATGACACAGGCGCAGGTACCAGCAACTCTGCAACCATGGTTTCACAAGTTGGTTCTAAATGCACAGCCCCACAAGGAACCTAATGGCTTTAGTCTGCAAGTTTGATGAGCAGTCGGAGGATGAACAAACTGAACTAGAATACAAGTAGGTTTTAGTTTAATCTGTTCACACACTGAAGGGTAGGTCATTCATTTTGAAGCCAGACTCGGGAATACCTTCAAATCTGTTTCAAAAGCAATAATGTTGGTCCTCAAAGCCTCTGAATACATTTGGCAGGGAAACAGTATTGTATCTGAAATGGATGGAAAATCACAGGTGTTACCTAGAAAATGAGGATAGACAGGGATCCTAAAAATCTCTGAAGTTCCTTGTCAGTATAGTTTGGAAAGAGCTCTGTTGATTACTGTGTGCTAAACGTGAGTTGCATTGGCTAAGGCATAGTTACAACTTTCTATGTCATTTCTGCTGATTATTTACAAAAATGTTGGTTTGTGTTTATTGGCTTTCTACCTTGATGAGAGATGAACAGAGTGAGTTAATAAGCTACTTTCCATTTGTGACTTCTGATTCCATGAATAACATTTTTTTGTGATGAAAAAATAAGACAAACATCAAAAGATGCCTATGCAGGTAATGAAAACATCATTTTTATCAGATAATAACTGTAAATGCAATATAATATTGAAAGATTTTCATAAGAGATTGCTACTACTGTATTTCAGTGTGATAGCTTATTGGTTGCAATTCAACCAATTTTAACGAAGATGTGGTGTTCTGCTTTTCTTTAAGGGTAAGTGGAAAAAGAGATAATGGTAGAAGGCAGCCTGAATTTGTTTCCTGACTCAGGCACAGGTTTTGCTGTCTTACATAACCTCTCAGTTTTATATCCTACATCCATTTTAAAAGTTAGTTAAAGGAACAAACAAAAAAACCCCTACTTATTTATCTCTGTTCAGTGAGACTGACAGCTTCAAAAGAATTCCATAATGACCAACATTTTGTTGAACCATGCCTTCTGCCAGTTACAACAGTCTCCACTAACACTATATATTTCCAAATCTGTTTCAAAGACCCATATATATTGATACTGAAAGAAATGCAAAGTGTGATTCTCAGCTAAAGAAAGCTTTGCAAGGTATTCCCCACAGGATGTTACGAATAAAACCAAGAGTGAGCAGTCTTCCAAATTTAAGAACATAGGGCCGAAATCAACTAACGGCTGGGAGAGAGACATGGTAGTGCCCAGATCCCTGAAATAAATAAAGTTGAGTAGCCAAGGCCCTGCTGTTATTTTTCCTCTCTTTGTAAAAGTGATCCCTCTTTCTCTCCCTGTGAACTGATATATGTAATTTTATTTTGTTCTTCTTTTTTTTTTTTTTTCTTTTAAATGGGAAAATCAATTTGTACTGAGATAATTCTAGATGTATTTGCTAGTACGAAAAACATTTCAGCAGGATTATGCAATACAATAAGGATTAGATGTTCCGTTCAGACTCTAGGTTTCAGGTGTTCCTCAACACAGCATTTGTATTCCAAATCTCCTTATCTTAGTTTAGACAAACAAAGGATTTGCCAAGAGCAGGATGAAACAAAGAAAACTGCCTTCTCCAATTTGTAGTTTGCACAGTTTTCATTGAGAGTTTCATAGCATTCTCAGGAGAGTCGTTATAGCTCTAGTCAAGCATAAAAAACACACAGACACAAAAAGCGTAAAGCCATATAGAACTAGTATGGATTTGGAACTCAAGCTCATAATTACATGAATTAAAGGAACTTCTACTTTTCCATTTCGTTGTGTGATTTTTTTCCTGACTGATTTTCTAAGATAACAAGTATTATAGTGTTCTGGAAGGCTGAAAATGGTTTTTATTTGCAAAGTTACTTATGCACAAAACTTTAATGGGATCACTCACCTGGTTTAGGCTAACATTCACCTAAATACTGAACTGAATCAAGGTGACCAGAAGGAAGAGAAACACCAGCCACTCATACCCTGATTTTCCCTGTTTGTTCTGATAGTTGAGCAATTTATAATTGACCAAGTAGCACTCAACAAGGCAAAAAAATACAACACATATGATTTATAAAGAGCTCTAGAAGATACATTAGAAAGCATTATGAGATGAAATCAATCAGTGCCTAGACTACTCAAGATACTAAATGTTTTTCTCTTTTCTACTTTCAGCAAGCAAGAGGACAGATCAGGTATTAGTACCGCACATTTTTCTAACTGATGGCATCATTTTTTAGTGCTTTTTCCTGATTTATGTTTCAGTGTTTATCCAGTTTCCTTTATAACATCATCCAAAGCAGAAACATTAGCTATTTGTTATTTAACCTCTATGGCACCTTCAGAAATTGGCAGAACAAACTGGACTCATATTCCTATTGTTGCTTTATATGACAATTTGGCAAAACTGAAGAACTGCAATATTATTTGCTGTTGTTACCATAAAATTATGGAATTGTTAGTGCCTTTTTGGCCTGAGAAGAAATTTGATTTTCCTCATTAGCTAGCAAGGTCAAATGAAAAAGACCCTCTTCAGTTTCCAGTAAAACATGTAAGAATATTGGTACCAACATGCAGTCAGATATTTGTACCAACATATAGTGGGAGTAAAAGTATTTAGGATTTTTTTTTTTGTATCAGACTGAGCTGCAGAGGATTCTGAAAATTGTGGATGAATATAGATCATAATTTACAAACAATTGAAATTTATACTGTGGAAAGCCCCCCTGTTTGAGGGGCTTCTGGATGTTTCAGAGCCAATGTGAAGGCAAATGAGTTCACTGGAACCTGCTGCTCATGACTACCCTTTGCAATCAGAATAATAACCAATGAAGAAAAGGACAAAAATGCACACTAAAGAACTAATGTTTCCTCAGAATCAGACAAATGCTCGTGTTTTTTTCCCCTAAATATTTCTTTCTTTCTTTCTAAATGCAGTATAACTGCTGGCAGCATTATATAACGTATGCAGAAATAACTTGCAAAATGTGTGAGTTAAACTGAACAGAAAGGATATGACCAACTTGACCCCAGCTGAAAGCGTTATCTTTGCTTTAAAGACAACCAAAGTTATGCCCTGGAGGTTGGTCCTAACTACAGTCCATGCACACTTGAACCCATGAGCATATTATGTTTTTTTTTACTCAGTCCAATGGCCTGTGCCTGGGTCAGCAGATTTCGATCTCATCATAGTTTAAAAAAGACCACTGTGCAGTGCCAATGCAGATGAAAGTTATCAAATTCTATTAGCTTCCTAATGCTTTCTCACAGCTCCCACGTGTATCCTACAGCACAGCAAATTCTCTCTTCAGTATTAGCACAAATGAATTTCTAATGTAAGTAATCTTACTGCTGCAATAAAAATGATGAGATGTGTCAGCAAAAGGCCTTAGAGCTGTAAGTGAACTATTGACACTAGTTTGGACTTTGTAGTTCAGCTATTATTTCATTGTTGTGCAGGTATTCTGACTAGATTCCCTGAAATGTAGGTTAACATCAGCCAAATTGGCAGTGAAGACATAACCTCAAAGAAATATTTTGAGAAGTGGGAAGCCTTCCCTATGGGCTGAGTCTAATTTGCTTCTGTTTTTCATATTTACCAAATAAAAAGAGAAAACAGTTATTAGCCTGCTCTGCAATAAGTGATTCAGCTCACACTTTTGGCTCTTAGGAACAGAGCCAAGTCCAGTCCAGTGCATGTGATAAATCAGATTTGGGCACCTGAAGAAGAGACTGAAAGATACACCAGTTTGTTCTCCCATCAATGCACAATATCACTTGCACTGTTATCTAAACAGGCACTGAGGAAACCTGGTGGCCTGGAGTAATGATCCTGACTGCATAGTCTAGACCTCTGGTATGTCATTCCTCTTTAGCATCTGAAGTGCCCAAAGTATTCATCATTAGTCTGTGCACCACTGCAGTTCACAGCTGTAGGACCAAAGCTGCTGTGTGGAAATTCTATGGTTTGGGCATCTGTTCTCTATTCTTCAAATCTGCAGGGCTTTGGAGCACATGGCTTTGTAACTAGTTACAAGTTGCTTGAGACCCAGATCAGAAAATATCAGTGGTGGTAGTAGGTATGTAGTACATAAGAAATTCAGATATGTTAAACCTAGGCTGTAGCTGATAGAGCACCAAAGTAAGGACAGGAAAATGTTGCCTCTTGCTCCCCTGATTATTAGTGTGGTTTTATGAATCTAAGCCAAAACCCACAAAGGTCAGAGGCCCTTGGATAAATTTAAGAGTGGTTTGTGTTGGTCCAAAGAACACTTAGCTGGGAATCCAATCCTAATACTTATATTTTTCAGAATCTGTTAATATGCTTCATTAAAATCATGACTGGAATAAAAGTTGTATAATTTTATTAAAAAATCAATAAATGCCAGATATATATTTGCCTTTAGTAACTTGAATATATCTGAACTTCTAATTAAGGGGGGTAAAAAAACCATTAGTTGTCTGGCTCACAACAGATTGACAATACTGTATGGGAAATCTTTGAACTACTCAAAGTGATTGACACAGCCTTGGTGTGCAGGTGACCAGCATTTTGGACTGATCTATTTGAAACTCAGTTTTCTGTTATTTCTAAAGAAAGATGGGGCAAACTTCTGGATCTCAGAGTTATGTGGATGTACTGACAGAGAATTCATAAAATCCCTTTAAACAAACATGTTCCCAGAATTAAATCTTCAACAGCAGTTACATATAATTTACTCTAGAGTATTCATACACTCTAAATCTGAAAAAGGCAATGTATTACTCTGTGTATGACTGGATAGGAGGCTTATTAGGACAGGACAAGGAACAATAAGATCACACACAGTGGATAAGGTGTTGTTCTCACAGAAGGAATTGCTTGAGTGAATTCGAAGTACTGACTGATAACCTTGCTGCCCTTCACAGTGAAAGAACTTTCAGGAATACGACTTGTTTTTTTTCTCCCCTTGAACGAGTTGGTAATTGCATCCTGACAATTTCTCTAATCTCAGTCCCAAAAGGATATAGGATGATTTAAGGGATTTATGCAAGTTAAGCTTGGTGCAATAGCAACTGGCCTTAAGGGAGAGAGAAAACATTTAGACTTGTCCCTTCAAAGCTCTTACTTCCTCAGGAGAGAAATCTAGGGCAGTGTGTGAAATCTTCTGCAAGAACTGTTTGATCATTCACAAAAGGCTAAAAAAAAAAAAAAGAAAAAAGAAAAGAAAAAAAGGAAAAAAAAAGGAAAAAGAAATGAAGCAGTCTTCTTTGAAAGATATAAATTTTGCCAGAGGAAGTCTTAGCCCACTTCAAGAAACAGGCCAATTCTTCTCTGGTTCTGACAGACTTAGTCTCTGTGCTTCACTAGTCCATGAATAAAATGAGAAAGGTAAATTTTCTGTGTGACCAGGCTTGTCAAAACATTAGAGGCACCTGCGCCTAATGGTAGATGCAGCATATGACAATGCATGGTTTTTTGTTTTTTTTTTTTCTTTTTTTTTTTTTTTCTGATAGACTCATTTTTGTCGCTTTCTGCATGGAAAAGCACTCTATCTGGTTTATCTGCATCTGTTCTGTAAGTTCTGATGGAAGAGCTTGTGTAGACAAAGGATGTAATTGACATGTTTCTAGGCTTTATAGCTAGGAGAGCAGTATCTAGCAACATAGTTTAAATCAGGGAGCTCATTTCTAATTTCCTGTTTCAACACTGGACTCCTCTCTGTCTGAGCCAGAAAAAAAACCTATCCCTTCCTAACAACTCTCTTTCTTTGGAGAAAGAAAATCCTTCCACTAGCAGGGGTTTACAACTAACCCTATGAAATGAAGACCAGCATTCTTAGTCCTGTCGTCTTTCGAAAGAATTACCTGAAAAATATCATTGAAAAATAACCCATAATTTTCCTCCCGTCACACAGTCTTTGCTGGGATTCATGCATTTTTCTATATATATTTTTGTGAAGCATAGGTCAGTGAAAATTTCAGATTACTGTGGTAGAACAAAAACATCATATCGTGTGAACATTCAGTAAATTATTGCAATGATGATAAAGCAATTTGTCTTCCAGCTACCTTCAAGCCATGCTTTTCTTTTAGGGCTGTGCTATCAAACGACTAGAGTACTGCTTGGCTTGATGTAATTTGACATGGTTCTGATGAGATTCTGGAAATCTAATATGACAAATAGACATAAGCCACACAAACCTTCCAGCTAACAAGTTTTGAAAAGGAATAACTAAAGAGAAGAGATGTCTGTGGGAAAAACAACAAAAAAAGATACATTAAAAAAATGATAAATGTCTTAGCTCAAAAACATCTCTGTTAAGTAAAGAAGGGAAAAAAACCACCAAGAATTTCAAATTAGAAAATAATAATGAGATAATATACAGCCTATTAGTTGTGACCGTGTTTAGGTACTGCTAATAAATATTCATCTAAGGATCGACAATTAGTTAAAACAACATATCCAATACATATGTATCTGAACCCAGAATCTTACCACTGTTTTGGACAAATATCTATGACAGGAAGTAATGGCAATATTAAAAACTATTTTTTGTTTAAAATAGTGAACTCAACATCAACTATTTTGCATATTAAAGAAATGCTTGCCTTCAAATGTAATTTTCATTGTTTCCTCTGAAATTATTCACTAAAAATATCTGTTGAGAGAGGGTCTTGAATTTCAGTTTTGCAGTCAAAAACAATTAAATTATGCTTATAAAAATTATCACTTTTAAACCTAAGTGGTGGCACATTTCTATCCCCTTAAATTTCAGTAAAAAATATTATCATGTTAAATGTGTTCTAGAAACTGCTTTCATTGAAGCAAAGAATGTTCCTACTCCTTTTGATGACACAGATAATCTTAAAAATATGAGCTAAGTACACATGATGATGCTATTTTCTTCTTGAAAAATGAGTTGAGAAATGTGAACATTCATCTCAATAAGTGGCTAAATCTGCAGTTACATGGTGACAATTTAGTTATCCCTGTTGTAGACTAACTGCAGAAGAAATCAAGTACAATGCATTATTTTCTATCTACTACTATTTATGTCCTTTCCAAATTAACTTTTGTGTAGTTGGATATGATGAACAACCCTACTGTTCTCAAACTCTCTTTTAGTAACCTATTTGTTGGTGTTATTCATTGAAAACAGAAATCTGTAATACATTGAAAACAGGAGACAGTGGAATAAGCAATAGAAAACATAATTCAGCAGAGAACAGAGTGCAGCTTCTACAAGTTTCCCTTGTATAAGTCTTACAAATACTATATATACTTATGTACATGGTTAGTTGCAAGCAAAGCAATTAAAAGAATTACAATCAAAAGAAAGCCGAAGAACATTCCCTACAAGATTACAGATTTTAGGCTTTATTCTCTTTCACCTCACTTTTCCTGAATTGACCATTTCTCCTCAAACCATTACTTTCCATTAGGGAGATATGCACAAAAACCCAACAAAAACAGAAACAAAAAAACCAACAAGGCACTCTGTTGAATTCCTCATTGAAAGAATGATCAAGATTCAGAAGATTTAATCTTTAAGGCATTGCACTGCCATACATCCAGGTCTCTTTTCCTGCTTCAGTTAGTGGCAAAAAGCAGAAAGGCTGTAGCTAACACCAAACTAGAGGTGAAACTGAGTATTTTTGGAGGACTCCTGGTGAGGAAATTGAGAGATGTAAAAATTACTATAATTTTTATGCCAAGTAACAACATGACAATACAAAGTTAAAGAAGGTTAGTACTTAGATTTTCTTTCTTATATATTTTGTCAGACTGATGGCAAATACCATTTTTAAGATATGTCTTTTCATTTCCTTCCAATTTTCTTTCCATGGTTCTGCTCTAGTGCTTGATGGTGATAGTAATGCCTTGCAAATATAAAATGAAAATTGTGATCAGGATGTATAGTGCAGGCAGCAGACAGACTTAACAGAAGAACAGTGCTGTAGAAGTGAAATTGTAACATTCCCAATTGATAAGAAATCATCTTATTTGATACATTTTGATAAGCCTGAAATGAGGTATTTTCTCTCAAAAGCACCTAATGTGTAAACTTCCCAGACTTCCCTGAGAGTAACACATACAGCAAAAATGTTTGTTCATAAATGAGATAAGATGTATGTGATCCTTAAAAAAGCATAACACAAACAATTTTGATATGATAACATGAATTATGCAAAAATAAAAACCCAGCCTCCCCAGAAAGGTAAAAATAAAACAACCCTTCTATATTGTACGCTGCTTGTGAAATTGTAAAAATATCTGCTTTTCTAATCAAATTTATGTACTGCAGATGAGAAATTATTTTTAGAAAATAGAACTTACTTTTCTCGAGTGTGCTGCAAATGCACAGCAGAGTCATTTGACGAAAAATATCTGAGGTGATCATCAGATTATTCTACATATGTCATGTAGCTTGATTCTGCATGTCTGTGGGAATACTGCCTTTGAGGATTATGAGATTGAATACAGTCTTCTGGATGGATATAGCCATATAACTTATATGAACTCCTTTTCTCTTTCTTTCTTTCTTTCTTTCTTCCTTTCTTCCTTTCTTCCTTTCTTCCTTTCTTTTTTTTGAATAATGCATACATTTAAATGCACAAATGTGGTAATTACAAAGTTTAGAAAAAGAGTAGTAGGTATTTCTGTGGTATACATTTAGTTATAAGGAATTTGATGCTTACAGAAACTTACCAGTTCACTTGATTTTTACATTTGCCTTGGCACCCTCAGTCTTTATTCCATCCCTACCTAACTCTAAGGTTTTGACTCAGTTATTAAGAGCTTGTCTTTTATGATCATGTTGTTAAACAAATAGTCTGAAATAAATTAAATGAATACCTGTGCATATAATTTCAATTCTCTCCTGACTGCAGAGACATAAACCTTTAGTTTAGAACCAAAGATACTAAGCTATCTGCTGTTAAATGAACTTCCAAGGGGCTGATAAAATTGTCACCAACACCAAGCTAGACCTAAGCAATAATAAGCTGTTGAACTTTCTAACAAGAACTACAATGAAATGATATAAACATCAGTGAGTTTATAACAACATAATGAGCGACAATAAGTAGCATTTTCAGAAAGGAATGTCTTACACTTATTAATGTCTAAGGTGATGCTTTTTGAAAACATATCCCGTGTTTTCAGTAGGGAAATTTTACTGATAACATTTATTTGTGCTGACACCTGGCAGTTCTTTGGCAGTTCTTATTTTTTATGCTATAGTATTTCAGATAAACAAAGAATTCAGCTCAAGGCATTTTTTGTGAATTTTGACAGCTTTTCCAGATTTCCTTTGACTTTTTTATACTAGTAACCCAGTTATATACTAGTAACCCAGTTAGAGGTACTGCTAAACAAGGAAGTTTTGACAAAGTAATACATGGTGTTTGAGCCTTCTGTAAAACATACTTTGATTTCTTTTTGCCTGAAAATTGCTAAATTGAAGCATTTTATAAATGTTTCTGCAAATGCAAGCATGCTCCATCTGGCCTGAGCTACCATATATAAGTAGACTGGGTATATGAAGTGTCTTTATTTGTTCAATTGCTCTACATTGTAGAAAGAGATGTGTATATAGTACATAGTGAAAGATAACTTGCAATTTTTTTTTCTTTATATGAAATCAAAATATATAAGTATACAAAATTTAAATGACTTTAAAAAAAAATCTGGTTTTTTTTCAGATACCATCTTTCTTTCCTTCTTTCTTTCACTTTTTCTCTATTTATTTATTTACTAATATATGAGTCTGCATCTAAGATTTCATATCTTATGAAAAAGCACATCAGAATCCTTTTAATCTTCATTTTACTTTTTTTTTTTTTCCCAAAGTTTGATTTCTTTTATGAAAATCTTTAGCATAAGACTTTCTTCTCAGACATTATATCACAGTATTTCCATGCTCTGCTCTGCCAGAGCTTTATGGCTATTCCTCCTTCTCAATCTTCTCGACTCAACTGTCTGATCCTTAAGGCTGTCCAACTTACTGGAGAGCAACTGTTATATTTCCCTTCAATGCTTTCATGAGAGTCTCACATATCCACATATCCACAGTTCTTTAGCACATTGGAAGTGCTAGTCTCAGGCACAAAAAGATTCAACAGGAGACCAGTATTTTATTAATTGTTATACCGCATGTTATATTCTTTCAAAAGAAACAAGATCTATGCCAGGGCAAAACTATTTTTAAAATATCTTTTTAGAACATTGCTCAGCTTCTGTTAAGGTTTTCATCTCTCCACTTACATATTCTCAGGCAAACTGCATTTTCCTTCATTGTATTCACCTGAACAAAGGGAAAAGGAATTGTAGAGATATGGAAGAAACAAAAGAATAAGGCTCTTATAAAAAATGATCAAACCTCCCTGCTTTACAGCAGATACCAGTGATATTTAGGCTATTTATTTGGGTAATCTTTGTTACTGGACTTTTGAGAAAAGTATAATTCTTACCTTTTTTGTCATTGTTTAGACACCTAGGGAAGGAAAAAAAAAAAAAAAAAGGTAGTGATACAAAACCACAATTGCTCCTGAACAGCAAGTCTAATATATCCTACAGTTGCTCCTATGTGAGTGATCAGTAAACACACAATATCCACTTTCTGAATAGATTCTTGCAAAACTGCTATCAGAAGAAATTGATGGGAGACAGCAAGAAAACCTTCCTTTACTAGAATATGTATTCTATTGTATCAGCACCCTGTCTTTTGCAAAAGAACATTCTGCAAACTCCATTCTGTCTGTACCTCACATTTTGATGCAAAATCTTTCCATTTTCTAAGTGGCTGTTACAGTAAAGCCTTCCATATAACTGTTCATTTGTTGTAGCTGATGTGCCAAAACAAGAGCAAATTCACGTGCAACTCTTGCTTTTTCACTACTTCTAATGAAGTGTCATAATTTCATTTTAGAAGAACAGAGAGATCATAACACCAACACAGTAGTGTTAGTAATAATATCTTTTCTCTATTCTTAAGGAGAAGTCTAAATTCTCACGCTTGCAGGAGCGAAAAATGATGCACCAGTGCCAAGAAAAAGTCTCAATATCAATTTTATATTAGCAGGTGTGAGATATCTAAAGGTTTCTTCTTTTATTCTTTCCAAGAACTTGAAACAGTTGACTTGTTATATTAACCAACCTCAATAATTTATCCCACCTATCAGCAGATATTGTTATTTCACGGTGGTTCTTAAAACTGAATTTAAAACATTAATTCCAAATCTTATCAAATTCTTCTTAGGCACAGGCCTAAAAGGGCTGTTTTAGCAAAATGCTTCTTTGACAAAAAATAGGAAACAAAAGACATTTATTAGTGTATCTGCGCTGAGTGTCTACCAAAGCAATATTTACCTCAACTAAATGAAGTTGAGGTAAATTTATTTGAATTTCTACTGGATATTCACAGCAAACATCTTGTATCATTTACTTTGCTTTCAACAACTTGACTATGAAGATCTTCAAACTTCTGTCCCATAACAATTTTGGAGATACTGAATTAGCTTCAAGCAGAAGCTTGTGTAAATAAATATATATATATGCACACACACACACATATTAGTACTTGAAATGGCATTTGCTGATAGCTGTTTGTTAACTCTGTTTTATTTAACTACGCAAAAAACAAAAGTAAATCTAAAATCTGAGTAGGTTTACTTTCTGGCAGCTTCTATTCCTCCGCAAAAGTAATTGATCACGGATTTCAAAACAAAGTAGAGTTAATAATAATATCATCCATTTCCATGCTGTGTCACTGATAAACGGGTATACAGAGGTGATAACTGAAAGGTTCTCTTTTTGTTAAGTAGGCTAGATGTAGTAAAGCTAGAAAGGAAGCATAAATGTGGACCACATATGATTTAAGGAGACATTTTATATGAAAAGAAACTTTTATATGATGTTAATCTAAACTTCAAGACACCACTTTCCGAAAATAAACTGAGAAGTTGTGTGATGCAGGTCTATAGAATCAGGGATTCATAACTCACTATTACTTATAATATAAGAAGCTAGAAGCACAAGGTGACCTTATTGTCATTTTTACAATACGTTTTTTCTGGTAAAAGAACACATATCTTCATACTACTTGAACTGTGGCACTCAGTGTCTCATTATTTAGAAGGAAAACATAAAGGGTTCAAAAGCGAGGTCAGAAGATTATTATTTGAAATCACTGATGCTTTTAAACACAGTGATCCAGCAGTGTTCTCTGGTTCAGGATATCTTCATATTTCTATTTTCCATAATGGATCAACACATTGCATTGGAGAAAGGTCTGAATCTTAAACTTCTCCCTGAACACTTGGTCCTCATCACTGTCAAAGGAAACATAATGATGTGGGCAAACCTTTGGTCTCATCCAGCAGGGGGGGTACAATAGGATTGTACCTAGCTCTGTACAATGAGAAGTTGAAAACTATATGTTTTCCTGAGAGAGGAATGTGCTGTAAAATGGTTGAGCATTTTCTCTGAATAAAATACTAAACATTTTCCTCTTACTTTGTGACAGAAGAGAGTAAAACAAGTTTAGCAATAACCATTTTATTCCTTATTAGACAACTAATATTCTTAACTCTTATCTAAAGATGTGAAAGCAACTGCAGAGAAATTTTGCTACTTAAGCCCCCAAGTGAATTATTAGTCCCTTATTAGGCTATTCTTAGAACATAAGTTGGCTACAAAAACAACAATAGCAACAAGAAGTTAAAATTTACTCTTACACCTCTTTTCATACTGAAAATACTTGAGGAATGACAGTGGTGATACATGGGCTTTAAACTGCTTTTTATATCAGTTCTGTGTGTTTGCCTGATGATAGAATTTCATTTTATTACATTGAAACTTCAGTGCTGATAGAACTTGTTCCTGCTGCAATTTGCATTTTTTCCCCCAGTTTTGCTTCTTCTTTTAGAAGTACTAAAACCTCCCATTTTTTAAAGTCTAAACAGCATAAGACAAGCATAAGGTGAAGAAAAGGGATTTCAACTAGGTGCAAGATTTTGTGTGGCTGATTAGTCTCATTGAAAAGTAGACTGTAGAGTGAGAAGAGTGTTGTCTGTGCAAGTCAGCTACGTAGAAAAAACTATGGAAAAGAAAACAAATATTTTCCAAACAATCTGCAGCATTCATAAGATGTGTCGGATCACATTGCATTATTATATCTCCTTGTACATGTGAAACAAGATGATAGAAAAGTCTCTGCATCACATATTGAAAGCTTTTGATGGTTTACACTTCTTCATCAGCTGGTGATGACTGCTGAGGTTTCAGCAGCATCATGATTCCAAGTCAACCAAAATAACATCATGAGAAGTTAGCAAGCAACTGCAGTGTATGGTGAGGAAGCTTTCTGGACTGGTCTTCCTCAACCAGAATACCCTTTTACCACTTCCCTGATTCTTTTCAGGTTGCATGTTTGTGCCTTATACCATGTATTCATATATTTATATCTTAGATTAAATAATCAATCTTCCACTCCCATTAAAGTAGCTTGCTCTGCTGTTTACCTATCAGAATAGCTCAATGGTCTCAGGATTCCACAGTCATTTGCACATTTGCTAAAAAACTGATTAGCACCTAATTTTGGAGGCACAACCATCCCTCTGCTACATATTGGTTTGTCAGATTCACAGAGCTGATTTGACTCATTTTAGTATCATCCATATTGCAAATTACTTTATCTGAATATGGGATATGAACTGAATGAAGTGCCTCTTTTAAAGTTGTGGCTTCGTCTTTAATACGCAGCCAAGGCCTTTGTGAAAGATATTATCTAATGAAAGATGGAATCAGAGAGTGAGGGGAACTCAATTCAATAAAGATGTCAAAAAAAGTAACTCAAAGAGGGTGATAAAAACCTTAGTTCTGTAAAGATCAGTAACAAAAATAGTCACGAGATTTTATGTTATTTAATGGTATTAAAAAATTATGCTATTCAGAACAGACAACTGAAATTTTACAAGCCAAATATATATGGTGCATGTTTTAAATAGGTGATTGTGTCTTTTTTAATAAGCACAGATCCATTCACCCCTGTATGTCAGTTATAACTCAACACAGGTAGCAGAACAGTGAGTATTTTCAAAGGGTCACAGTTCAAAATGAGTGCAAAACAAAATGCAATAATAGCTACCACCTGTTTCTTCACATTAAGTATATTAGAGTGACTGCTCATGAAGACTGTTTTTTTTTTCCTGATTGCCAAGATATAAATAAATTCCACAATCAACAGATAGTTATGACCTCAATATGTGAGTCCTTCTGGTAGGGCTGTATGACAAGAAAGGTCTTAGTTCATTTAGTACATTATTTTCTTCACTTGATATGTAAGCAAAAAGATGGCTGTGGGTTAAGTCTGAACTTGAAGTATAGTACTGGATACCATGCTTGATTTTGCCTTTCTTGCATACGAAAGTGGTGTTATTTCAAAGTTATTGACAAAGTTACCAGCAGACAATCCAGCCTTATTTCTTTTTCCTGGAGAAAGACAGGTTGGGAAAAATTCTGCAGTACTTGTACATGTCCAGCTTATGCATACCCAGTGCAAATCTTTCATTTCAATGTTTGGGTTAGATCCACAAATTGTTTAAATGTGAAGATTTAAATGGATAAATCAGCACGTCATTCTGAAATAGCAAGAAGATAATTCAAAATGAGCATTGCTGCTAAAGAAAATGCAGCGTCTAGAGGCAACATCCTTGAGAATTACATTTAGAACAGACAAAGACAGAGAAAGTGCATGAATGTACAGGAATAGAGTAAAAGCATCGTTTGAGAAATTCAACAAGGACTAGAGAAATGAAGTTCACAACAGGAGACAGATGGACAGGAAGCCAAAAACAGTTATGAAGAACACTGCTTGGGAGGAGGGACAGGAAAATAACCCAGTCCCAACATTTGACTCTGTGGTGATAAATTAACTGGGGAACTATTTCCATGCTTTCAGCTGCCCAAATTCCTCTTCTAAGTCAAGTCAATTACTGTATTTATGTAGTGACTAACATGCATGATGACTAAGCTTGATCAAAGCTGCCCCTTATTACAAAATCACTGGAATAATCCAAAGGGAGAGTTGTATGTAAGAGGAATTGATTGTGTTCCTTAGCTGAAGACTCAAATAGAGCATTATCTCAACAACAACCAATTTTGGAGGAGAGAAGGAATACTGTTGAGATGGTAATTAACTCACAAACAATTGATCTTGTAGTTTAACTAACATCATTATAATAACAAATTCATCATTTATCTGCCATCAGCTTTGAGTTTTGTATTAGTGCTGTGGAATAATTACTAGACATGGCATAGAAGCATAAGAAATTAGTATTTTTTACAGATTTTTAAATTTGAGAGGGATGATTTAAAGAATGGATGTCCAACCTTTCGGCTTGCCTGGCTCACACTGAGTGAAGAGGAATTGTCTTGGACTGCATAGGTTGTTCCAAAAGTAATGCCTCCTATTTATTTCCATGGAAACTACGACAGGTACAGTGCATACTCTGCAGTAACTCTGTTTGATAGAGCAAATTCTCAGCACTGAAACAATATTTTTTCATCATAGTTATCACATTAGCTATGCATTTTCACCAGGGATAAACAAGAGTGTATGCCATGCTTGTCAAAACCTGCAGCAGTAGAAGTGATTCAGTGCTGCAGTCACCATTGCTGAAATGCACCACAGTATTCATATCCACTATTTGGTCTCCATAAAAGTTCATCAAATGTCAGTGAATGTCAATGGGCACAATTTTTTTTGAATGGAGAAATTCAATTACACACCTTTGCTTTGTACGCACTTCCATGTCAGATGCCATTTGTCAGACTGCCCCTCTGCTGCCATCTGTCACACAGCAACAAAATATAACAGAATATTGGTGGGAAGTTTCAACTTCTATTTGCATAGCACCAACATCTGATATTGTGGGCCGTAATCATAAAATAGGAGACATTATTTTTGGAGCAGCCCTGCAAGACATAGACTAAAAAAATGAACTAGTGGAACGGCATATGTGACCCTGTGAAACTATCACATCAGTCAGGTTTGATGGCAGAGCTTGCTATTCTCAGAGAGTTCTCAAAGTGCTTACAGAGATTTTTTATGAAATTTTACTCTTCCTGTACTTCGTCCTTGACAATTGTTGGTCACAGATCTGCATAGTTCCAAAAGCGTTAACGTGAATAAGGTGTGACTGTAAAGTGAAGGGTATTTTTCTCTGTTAAGAGAGGTCTTATAAAAGTCTGGTAAAGATATGTGATCAGATATTTGAGTTCAATGTGATTTAAAGTGTAATTCAATGTTTGCACATTGCTCAAACTAGGTAATTTAGATTTTTAAACTGCTTAATCCTCTCAACGTCTGTTCATTTTTATTAAACATTTTGGTTCTTTCTCTGCAAGAAATATTCTTTGGGAGAACACAGCATGCACATAAAAGAAAGCTGCAACAATAAAATATGTATCTATGTTAGAGTCAAAAAGCATCTTGCATTAAAACTGTCATACAGTGAGCAGAAAGAGACATTTTAGTTGTGCATTAAAGGCTTGAATAAACCTCATGGCTAGAAATAGCAATACTTCGCAAGAAAATTGTAACAAGTTATTACCATCTTTTTCTTTCGTAAAGACCAAATGCTGTAAGCCCTCAGCCACAGATGCTCTGATCTGTACAACTTAACTTTAGGCATTTAATTGAACCTTCTAAAGAATACACTGTTCCTTGGCCTCTTTGATAACCAATGGTGATAGCTCAACACCACCAAAGTGAAATTTTGTCCTATTAAGATTTGAAGGTGCTGGTTCAAGGCACACCTCTTCCTTTTCACATACCAGGATGACTAAGCTTCTAACTTAGATGCCTCAATTAGGTGCTTCAATTTAAGTAAGAATTAATCTAGGTTGTAAGAGATTACAGAAAACTTTACACTGTTTCACATAGGGAGAAATAATTTTGTTCACATTACCTACACTCTTAGAAAGATGAGCTTCATTTCCTATAAAGAAGTTTGCAGAAATGTCTGCTACCACTCTTGTGAAGGGTTGGCCTTGGCAGCAGTCAGGTGCTCACCTAGCCCCTCATTCACTCCCTTTCCTCAAACAAGGCCAGGGGAGAAAGTCAGAAGACAAAGTATATTGGTCAAGATAGAGGAAGTAACATCATTTAATTATGGTCGTGGACAAAAGAGACTCAACTTGGGGAAAATGAGTTTAATTCATTTCCAATTAAATTGGGTTTGGATGTTGAGGAACAAATACGAGATTGAAACATATTCCCCCCCACCTTTCTTTCCCCAAGCTCAATTCCATTTATGACTCCTCTCCTTCCCCACACACCATCCAGCATCACAAAGGAGATGGTGAGCAGTAGATTGTGATCAGCTTGCAATATTTCCTCCCTGCCCCTACTTCCTCCTTTGTGGCCTATCCATGGGGCTGCTGTTCCTTCAGAAAAAAATCCACCTACACCCCTGTTCTTCATTCTGTGTTGTTCTGCTCTTTCTTCCCCAGGCTCTTCCCGAGACCCACCTATGGCTTCTGGGACTGGCCAGATTCTGTGGTGGGGCTATCGGAGCTGGTTATGTTCCGAATATTTTCCCAAGACACAAGCATATTTTGTGAGTAGCAATGAAGTTATAGATAAAAGCTTTGTATTATTCTACAAAAGAAGTTAATGAGTCAGGTGTAAGACTTTCCTCATTAATTTTCTCAGTGATAATTCAGTTGATTGTAAAGGTAGGAGTTTTTATTCTCACCGGTGGGACTTTTTAATTCTAGATGAAAGAACTACCCAATTTCCCTCTAAGGACAGTTCTTTGGGTGTAGCATTTAACTAAGAGTATTCACTTTGTCATTAAGCAGGTAATTATTTTCACCCTGTGCTTCCAAAACTGATAAGCCCGTTTCTTTCAAAAGGCAGTTCAGATACACCAGGGATCCAGTCCAACGAGGGTACTGAACTCCACCAAAACGTACTATGTTGTGTATGGATGTTTTTGCCCATAGAAATACTAACTTTAACCTGAAAAGTGTCCGATGTCTAGGGAAGAAAGAAGCAGTATGTAATCTTCTGCATGTGTAGATATAAAACCATAGACTCTTAGAATCCTCAGAGTTGGAAGGGATCTTTCTAAATGTCTTATAGTCCAACTCCTCTGCAATAAACAGGGACATCCGCAGCAGGATCAGGGTACTCAGAGCCTCATGTAGCCTGGCCTTCAGTGTCTCCAGAAATGGGGCTTCCAACACAATCTCTGGGCAACCTGTTCCAGTACCTTATTACCCTCACTATAAAAGACTTTTTTCTTCTTTTTTTTTTTTTTTTTTTTTTAAATATCCAACCTAAATCTACCCTCTTTAAGTCTTAAATGTGAATATATTTACTGAAAATTGCTTTAGGAAAAGATCTGAAACGGCTCCCTTTATACAAGGGGAAAAATAAGGCAGGTAAATTCCTCTCCAAGGTTATGTGCAGACATGCACATAAATGGAATGATTAAATAAATATCTAATCCATAAATTTCACCACTGATTTTACTATTGGTTTCTTATGCAGTTTTTTGAACATTTTGTTGGATGGGAAACAACAGAAGAAACAAATCCCTTCTGTTGTTTCTCCAGAGCATTTTTGATCTCAAGACTGGAACAATCTAAAACTAGAGGTCCATCCTGCTGCAGAACTCTTTTCTTTGTATTCATGTCCTAACACTTAGAAGGATATATTCCATCAGAGTCAGAAGTGACTAATGGATTCTAATTTCAACAGCACTGATAGTTTAATTTATACCTTGTTGTCATATTTTTTCTGAAAAGTGTTTTGTGAGCCTTAGCTTATTACAAAGGAATTCTGCTTCTTGGAAGAATAAATGCACGTGCATGGATTTTTGGTGAACACTCTTCTTAGATGTTTCACTACAGTAGTGAATAATACTTTCACAAGTGATTCATAGAATTACTTACGCTGGAAAAGACCCATAATATAATTAAGTCAAACACTACCACTTAATCATGTCCATAAAAGTAGATAAGCGCCTCCGCTGAAAGAGTTGGCTTCTAAGCACACCACATAGTAGCTCATGCTTTTAGGTATGGAATTACCTGGAATATTGTTAAGGCTTGGAATTACTCCCTTCTTCAGAACATCCCTTAAATCTGTGCTAGTGCTCACCAGATGCAGTGAGAATTCATAGAAACTTTCCAGTTCTGTAATCTTTGTTCAACTATGACTTCTTTTGAGGCTACTGATGAGATGATGAGAAAGATTCAGACTTTGTGCCTACTTGGTCTATTGATTCTTGAGCTGTCACTAGCATCTACACTGGCATGCAGTTCTTCTCAAAATGGTCTACTTTTTGCTCTACCATGAAAGTTTATTTTAAACCCTGTTTTCTTATAGCACTTCTGTGCTATAGCTTTTTTCTGTGATTTTCAGCATCTAGGTGAAATCATAAGGTATGTACTTAAAGGTGATCCACTGTTTTTTTTTCACATGTACTCACTCCAGCCACTAGATCTTCGAAGCATTAGATACTAGGATAGAGAGTAGAACTACTTGGCATGCATTTCACAAGCCCATACACCACCAAAGAGAGAAAATATATACATGCCAGAGCTCACTCCAAGGCTCATCCTCTTCCAGCTGGGCTTGTAAACAGATTACAGATTCCTTGAATAAATATTGTGGAGAAAATCTGTGAACCAAATGTCCAAATAACCTGAGGCTTAGTTTGACCAATGACCAAATAGAAGTTCTGAAGCTCTGTTCTCAGCTAAAAAATGACATGAAACAATTTTCCTGTGGTGTTTGCCACCTGTGAGCCTAGAATAAACAACTCCTGTTAATTCCACTGACTGAGATAAAGTAAGATCAGATTTATTAATGTAGTTCCTAAGAAAACAGCTGAGGAAAACAGTTGGCAACCGACTGCAATGCCCAAAAAGAAGCTGTGACAACTTTTTCTAAATAAATCAATCAGTAATCAGTTGCTGAAGTAAGACTGTAAAGAACTTGCTTTTGTGGATATGCTCTACCAGTGAAAACTATGTTCTAAGGGCTCCTTTATGATTCCCCGTTACTAATCTTCTGAAATAAGATACACTCTACAAACCTTGATCCTATGACAGTCTTGCTAAAAGATTATTTCTGAACAGTAGCTCAGGATAAAACCGATTTTACATCCCATTGTCACAGAGGAAAAAATCCTAAACCAAATAACTAAATAGGATTCCAAATGAAAAAGGTGAAAATGAAGAGTGAAAAAGGATAGATGTCAAATTTAAGTCTTGTAAATTAATGGACCTTGATTTATTCCGCTTTGGGAGCAAAAATGAATTGATTAGCAACAGAGATTATTCTTTAATTTAGGCCTGTTGGGAGAGGAATAGCATACAGATTGAATGTACATACTACCTTAAAAAAGAACTTAAAAATAGGACTGGTGAAAGCAGAAAAGAAAATTCACTGCTCAGTGGTTGGATGCATGTAGATGTACTTTAAAGATAAACATTATCTGTGCTTCAAGAATGGTCATTACTTTGCAAAGCTGAGCTTCAGTTTTGTTCTTACAGAATTGTTTTTATTTTCCAAATTAAAACTCTAGAATGAAAAAATGTATTTTCTTGGATTTCCAAGTACTAAAAGTTCCCACTGTCATACAAAATACTCTTTTCTACAACCTGATATCAGTCTAAGTTAACAATTACATGCCATAGTGACTCACTTACTTGAGGGCAGGATGGTAGACAATGGTAAACCCAATGCTTGCTACAGTAACCTGTGTTTCATGCCTCAAGTCATTGCTGAGGGAACAGCACTTTCATCCTTGCTGCCTTTTGGCAAAGCAACAATTATATACTTGTATATACTTGGCACTACACTTGAAAAAAAATAAATGGTTTTGTTGAGCCAAGAAGTATTATGTCCTTAGGATGACATTATTATCTAATGATAATGTCAAGTCAAGGTAGAGGTTGCAGTGTCTACTCTTTACACCTGTTCAGAGTTCATTTAGCCTACTTATAAGTGATTTCTTTATTCCTGCACAGCTCATACCTAGATAGATCAGTGTTACTATCTTGCTCATCTGTTATGCAGTTATTACCCTAAAGAAGATTATCACAACTTTTTTCAAGCTAACAGTGCAGCATTCTTGGCAGTGAAGAGTGCTCAGGTTTCATTGTTCGGGTATTTCAATCAACTTCTTTTAATTTTCTTTTAATTTCTTTTAATTTTTTTTTTTCCTGTATTACCATTCAGATTTTATGATGTCCTCAGACTAAAATTTGCTACTGCACTGATCAGCAATAATGCTAATGTCCTCCAACAAACAGAGACTAAGAGTCTTAGATCAGAGATCAATTTGTTCTTTTGCTGCTAAACAGGAATTTATCAAAGATACACCATTCCAGATTCTCTCACATCAATCCTCAAGGTCAAAAATGAGGAGAGAGGGAGTTTGCTTAATTGTTGCTCAGCTTCTCTAGCATTATGCAAAAGCGCTGAATTGTCCATAACCAACAATTTGGTGATGTTTGAGTATGAGAAAAAGTTATTCTGGGAAATCAGATTATGAATGTTTTTGATCCCAAGGTCCCCAGGAAGTGTCAGTGTTAAAATCACAGAGCAGTGAACTGAGTTTGACATGCAATATTTTCTATTCTATCTTTTCCTGGCAGATGAGCCCTTTCCCTGTTTACTAAAAAACGTCAATATCTGCAGCACTCTTTCCTGCATGTGTTATGAACATCTCCCTATAATGTGACATTCATGTTCCCTCTCAGAAAGAAAAAACAATAACCCATGCAATTTTAAGGACAAGCGTAAGTGTCAATCACACAGGAATTTGCCAAATAGCTTTACATCCTGGAAACTTTTAATGACAGAAGGGAAGAGGAATCACTGAGAGCTGCTCTCTGCAGACTGAGTGTATTATATTCATTCAAGTAAGAGCAGTAAGGTTTTCTTTTCAGTGCCTATACCCATGGTATACCCAGGAGCAGCTGGGGAAAACCTGGGTGACCTGGAGTTGCACATATAATGAAAACATATTGTGCTCCTTCCTGAAGCAACAAGCATTCAGTTTATCCTGTGCTGATTTATACAGCAAAATGGATTGGTCTAGTTTTAAAAATATTGTCAAACCACTGTTGCAAGTTTTGTATATTCTGTCCAGAAAACTGCCAGAAGTGTATTTGAACTGTTCAGTGGAGGTTTTGTCTGTGCTTGACACAAGCGAAAATGACAAGATCACAACAAGAAAAAAGATGAGACCAGCTACAGCTATCTTCTCCTGCTGCTATTATTCAAGAATTATGCTGGCCATATGACAACATAAAGAGCAGAGCAGAAGATAAAAATAATGGTCATTATATTTGCAAACTGTGAACTACATGCTTTCCCATTCTTTTTAGCACATACTCACAAAGGTTTACTCTTTTCCCAAGAACAGTGAAATAACACCCATTTCAATCAGGGCATACAAACTAAGAGAAAATAAGATATTTAATGCAGAGGACCACTTAAAAAAAAAAAAAAAAAAGGCAAAAGTACTGCTCCAGGTTTTGAACACAGTAATGAAGGAGATAAAGCACAAGATACAATTTAATACAATTTTCCCCTCTCTACACCACCACACTCTTATGTAAAAGAAATAGTATTTCCTGTTTTGTGTGGTTTTGTGTTCTTTCTCAGGGTGCCCGGCCAGGTAATCCCTGCATCTCTACTGTCCAGCTACTCATTTGGCTTTGGAGCAACTTTATGTTTCTCTACAATAACACTGTGTTTATTTGTCAAAGATATTTTTGTTCCTTCAGCTACCACTTGTCAGGAATACGACAGATTTATTTTTCAGTGTTCAGAAGCCACTGGGTTAACAAAAAGAAGTAAAAAGAAATTATAACTTTTTGGGTATACAAACTGTCCATCTCCAAGTCCTTAATGATGACACATTTCCTCCTTTTTGTGCGTGTGTACTGTGCTTAAGTGTCCATAGATTTTCTCCAGACTTTATTAGATCAAGTAAGAGTCAAAGTTAACAGAAATCATTACCCTTGATATAAGTGACCTTAACACTATTTCAGAAATGTGTGCAATACCTGTCTCCTTGGTCTTAAGTTATAGCTTTTTTTTGGCAGAACTTTGTTTGCTCTTGATGTAATCTATGGCAAAGTGGTTCAGATGACTGCAGACCATGGCCCAGTTTTGTATGGCACGGTTATGTGACCATGACTCAGCTTTATGGAAACACTGTCATTCAGCTGATATAGTATAAAGACAAGAAGATGAGAAAAGTGAAAATGAAAACAGAATGGGAAACGTTGGAACAGTGGTAGCAACTCAGAGACTCAGAAAAAAAACAAAAAGGCTTAAGACACTGAAAAGAAGCAGTGAGTTGAAAAAACAGTAACTCACTCAGAAAGATTGAGGATCAGCCCATTCAGAGGACCAAGGCAGGTTTGACACTTTTGTTTCTGAATAATGATTGCCTTGGCAGCAGAGACTGATTCATTCTTGTGCATACTCATGCTTAGTCTGATGCTCGTTATTCCCATCTACTTGTTGTAGTATTTAGCCAGTAAATAATTACTATATACTCACAAACCGTGCACAGAACTGCTGTGGTACTAGTATGGAGCTTCTGTATAAGGTAAAAGATGCCCAGATGTAAAAAAGTCTAACAAATGAAGTGTTACATTTACCTAAGAATAACTTGAATGTTTGATGTATGTAGTGACATACTTAGAAAAAGTACTCTGACTTCCAGAATAAAAAAAATGACTTTTATGATTCTAATGAATAGTAACAACATGGGAGCATTAATGTCATACATAATGCACATTTTAATATACATTATAGGCCTTGCTCTCTAAGCACTTAAGTATTTGTACCAATACATAATATCCATGCCTTGTAAGAATTTAATTTAATTTAATTTCATAAAGAAGACCTATAGCATTCAAAATATAAGTGGGAAAGAAACTACAAAACTGTATCTTGAGTTACATAAGACTAGAATTCTACCAGACATAGGTCTGGAACTTGCAAATATCAACAGCGAATGCCATTTCAGGGAGCTTCACACCAATTTCCCATTCCAACAAGAATTTATGAAGATGTAAATTGATTCACTCAAAGTTTGGTTTGCTTTCCAAGCACGTTTGAAAAAGACAGATACAAAAATAAATACACAGCAATTGGGTGCAGGTGTTTTATATCCTTCAGGAACTCTTGGGATGTGGGTGGTCTGTGGTAGTGGGTTGATCCTGACCAGCTGAGTACCCACAAGCTGCTTGTCCTCTCCTTGTCTACCTAAGCAGAATTGAGAGAGAACTGGAATAGCAAAAGCTACTCTTGGTTCTTCTCATTTTATTTTTTTTCTCTATCTGGACTTTTCTGATCACACTGTGTAGCAGTCTGAAATCCTAGAGCAATGGACACAACCCAGGTAAAAGTTATTTGGATTAAGTCCAAGATGTCCTGATGCACTGCATGTATTGTATGTACAGCGTAGACTACTGCTGTGCACACACAGAGCAAGATAAGACTATTTTACTGTTGATTATATATAAGCATCTTTCTTTTGTTCTTGTACGTTGCCTGGTAGAAGGGTAGAATCCCAAGCCAAGCACATGACAGACTTCCTGTTCCCACCCACAAGTAGCTCCTTCCAACTTTATTTTTCAAAATCTGATAAAATTCACATAGTATTGCAATTCTGTTTGTTAATGATGGGGGAAAAAACAACAAAAATGGCTAGTTTTCAAATACATCTACATTATGTTTCTTTTTCAGATATGTCAAATTTTCTTTTGTAAAAGCAGGCTTGAAACTACATCACATCTGAATATTTAGGTAAACTATGAACAGAATATCCATTAAAAAAAAGCCTTCAGTAATTATTTAAATTGAGCATAAATAGAGGACAGCTAAGGTTTTCCACTAGTCTGTTAGAATGTAACCTTTTCTTTCCTGCTTATTTCATAAGTCTCAGTGAACTAGCAGCTATGGAACTACTAACACTTAAAAAATATAATTAATATGAATTATATGGCTATTACTCAAAGAAAAAGAAAAAAAATGCACCCTATCCAGTATCCTATTGTGGGCCTCCAGAGCTTTACTGAAAATCTAAGACTTCTTTGATACTGTCAGATCAAAATCTTTTCATCTCATGTATAGTAACATTCAAAAAAATTTTTTTATTATTTAAACAAAAGCATAAACTGTTCAGCAGCACTGATCTAAAATTGATATCCTGGATTAGGTTAAATTCTGCTTGATTTTTTCTGAAGAATATGAGTGATCAATCTTTCTAGACTGAGAAATTGTAAATTGACTAAGTGAAAAAAATTGAGGCAATCCTTTTTTCATGGAGAAATGGAAAAATAATGGAAAAAAGTACTATTCCCATTCAGACAGAAAGATGGTAAATGTCAAGACCCAAAACTGCAAGACACAGTAACTCTAGATACATGCTTACATTAATACTTTTCTATTTGAAAAAAAAAAAATAAATAAAATGCCAACGGTCATGAGGATGTACAATTCCATCCCTAAAATGTAATGCAAATAGTTATTAACTGATTTTGCTGGAGAAGGTATCTTTAACTGCAGTATGTTTTTGAATATCACCTAAACACGAAGATATTTCTGACACACTGGGAACAGAAGGATGCAAAAGCTGTAAGTGATACATTGCAATACAATGAAATATCATACACAGTGGATGGTACCTGGGTAATTTATTTTGACTGAACTGTACCCCTGCAACAAAGGTTAGAATAATAACTAGCTGAAGCACAAGACGACACACTTGTGTAAGAATATAAATTATAAATGTATTTCCTGAAGTCAGTCATAAATTATCATAAACTGCCCATTGCAATCCTTCCATATTTGTGTCTGGATTCATGTTTGGCACACAATTAGTCCAGCACTACTAACAGAAACAATCTGTAATGACTTCACAGCACATCTGGACTTAAGATACAGAATACACTGTCCACACTGACTTCAGGTCATTTAAGTATAGAGATTCATGTAGTTTATTGATATTTCACAAGCTTACTATTACACTTTCAGTATCTGAATCAATTAGGCATCCATATACTGGCAAATAGTATGAGACCTATTCACTTCATTTTCATCACTGCTCTTCAACAAGGAAATGACTCAAATCCTGTTTTCATTCAAAATACAAGGAAAACTCTCACTGACAGAATATGAAACTAAATCCTGGTCTCATTAAAAAAAAAAAAATAAATTCATTTAAGAGCTCTATAGCTAGCAATGATGTGCTTTCGTATGGTCCTTCTAGGATACAGGGACGGAATTTGCATGGGTCTATTTTATTCAAATTTTCTTTCCTCCAGTTTCATTCCAAATCTGGAAAGCTCTTGTTAAGAAATTCCAAAGGAATAATGAACTATGTTCTGATAAAATTCCTTTCAGTGGATCACAAATATAATCTCTCCTAAAGCATGATGTGCCCAAAGAGATTTCCATCATAAGACACTCCCATAACCAAGACTGACTGATTACTATTGTCAATACCTTAAGGGCTTCTCAGAGCTTTTTCTGCTGTTGCTCACTGTACTGTGTTCTTTATGTATTTTTAGAAGGTAGCTCTCCTTTTTATTGTGCAAGATTTTCTTAGACCATTAAGAGCAACAGAGCACCTAATAAAATGCACACATGCTTTTGCTAACATCCAGGCAAGACTGGATGGGGCTCTGAGCAACGTGATCTAGCTGTAGGTGTCCCTATTCATGGCAGGGGAGTCAGACGAAATGACCTTAACGGGTCCTTCTAACTCAAATGACTATGATTCTATGACCAAATAGATAAGGATGTTTTAACCTTGTTATGACCTCTCATCATGTCATTTAAAGCATTCTAATAGTTTAGCATGTTGATATATAATTAATCAAAGCTGCACTTTCATCAGCTGGTAACAGTACCATTGAAATTACAATTTTTTAAAAATCCCATAAAAGTAAAACTCTAGCCAAGTTCGGTGAAATCAGTTTTAGTCATGCCCATATTAATTTTATTCCACATTTAGCCTTATTTTTCAGTGACAAAATATATTGCCTCTTTTGAATGGATAAGAGGATGGGGTGAACTTGTGACGACTTGAAAAAGCATAAAACCATTTTCAAGGTCTCCCTCAACTCATAAAGTAGACAAAAGTAGATTGCTTTCACATGGACTGTGAAGAAACACTTTATGAAGCAAATCCTTAGTGTTTTCATTAGTACTTTATGAAGAAGTCAGATATGAAAGGACTACATTCATATAAACAAACTTCATTTCTCAGATGTAAGAGGATTCAAGAATTCAAGAGGATTGAGAATGCTCAAGTGCACTGCATGTGGAAAATATCTGATAATGCAAATTTAGATTCTTATTAAGTAATCTGGGGAAAGTAAGAACTTGAAGTTGAATGAAACATAGGCCTTTTTAAAGTTGTAAATATACAAAATGGACATTGTTCTGGGCATCTCTCCCAGAGAATTCTGAATAAACTCAACCATTACTCTATTAACTTATCTTTATAATGGAAATTGCTCCAAAAATGTCAACACATATTAAAGCATTGCTGAAACAGTATTACAATTTGTAATGATAGTATGACTATAGAATTATATCAGCAATTGATAATAAAACATAGCAATGTTATTAAAGGATTACAAACCAGCCAAAGAAAAGCAAGCAAGCAACCAACCAAAATCTGATTACCAGCCTGTTGATTTTAAAATGCTGACAACAGGCAAAAGAAAGTAGAAACTGGAGAATACAAAACATGAGAAATTATCTCCTTCTCTGTCAAATATCTCATGCTCCTAGGATGCTAGAATTTCTAGACTGAGGAGTGAATGTTGCAGAACCACAGGAATGTGCAAGCAAAAAAAGGCTATATTTTGTCAGAGATAGGCAAATCAAATAGTCCTCCAACAGTGTCAGACACAAGATCAATGTTACCTAATGTAAGCCATTTACATGTCTTCAAACTCATTCTTGAGTCTTGGTTAAGTACATCAGAATGTCAAGAGGCAGCATATATGGCTGTACCAACATTCTTTCTGTACCTGCCTGCCTTCCCCCATGTGTGCTGATTTTGCAGCAACCAAGGCAGAGTAAACATAGGTACAGCATATATTTATATTTAAATCATGTTCAGCACTATCCACAGCCACCTGATGTCTTTCCCTGAGAACATATCAAATGCTACACAAACAGGATGGATCAAATATATTTTCTCACTACCCTTACTTTGATGGCTATTCTCTTGAAGGAAATGGGCACCTTCTGCAGAGTTGTGAAATCAGCGAGCAAAGCTGCTTATAAAATCCAGTTTGCAGATAGCCCTACAAGCGTATTGTGTAAATGCACTTGATTTTTTTGTTTTGTTTTTAACAACCTAAGTAAAAATAATCTTTCTCAGCAGGCTGCTTTTCCTTCCTTGTGGATGAGAAATAGAAAAGGATCTGAAGCTGTCAGGCAATGACAGTTTGAATGAAAGATTTCAAAGGAATAGGAAAGTGGAAAAATGTCTCAGGGACACACAAAAAGTAAGATGTTTAAGAAACAACTTCAAATTCATGCAAAATAAAAGCTCCTCCTGCCAAATGAGTGAAACTTGTCAAGTCTACTAGATCTCTTAATTAACCAGAAACATGAAAGGAACCCCCTCTGAGGGATTCAAGCTTACAGGCATCATGGGTAGCTCTTTTTTTTTTTTCTTTTGCAGAGAATATAAAACGAACAATGCATTTATTAAGCTCATTAAGCAGCCTGGAAGAGCTGAAAGATCAGGGAAGAAATTATTCATGCTCAATGTGGAAATATTTTAACTGGAGAAAGGAAAGGGTTAAAAAGAGTTTTAAAAAACATGTTTTTCTGATATTCTGGAGGTTAGAGAGAGGACTTGAACTATGCAAAATCCAACCAATCCAATATTTATCATACTTTTGTAAAAGCCCTTTTTAGGAAGCAGGAACACAGGAAGAAACAGAACAAAATAAACACAACAGTTCCACAGATGACTTATCTGAAATATATTTATTAAAGCAAGTATTGCTCCGGATCCTCTAGTCAGCAAAAAAATAAAGATTTGGAAGCACAGGGCTGATACTCTAATAAAAGAAAATGTTCTTTTAAAATATTCTACAGAGAGCAAAATTCCCCTTACAAGCAAGAGAATTGAACTATAAACAATTTCAGTGGGGCACTGCAGTGAATAGAAAATATTTTTGTGATACATGAAAAAATCATTCTCTTAGCTGAGCTAAAAAGAAGGAATTTGCTGTACAGGAGCGTAAAAGTTTTCACTCCTATCTTAATATTGAAGGTCTATACACAGACCTTGGAATGTTTTAATGACACATAACTGATACGAACTTTTCTCACATTCCTGAAGTACAGCATATTAAGTCATTGCAGAGCCATTAAAGTATATATGTTAGAAAATTTATCAGTGTTGATTACTCCCTCTTGTTTCCAAACCAAAGAAGAGAGCTTCACTAGCCTGACAGAAGCAACATGCTTTTAATGAAGATAAATAACACATTATGGGTACAAAGTCAGAAGAGAAAATTCTGGTGTTTGAGAGGCCTTTTAACTTCTAGTCTAAAGCTCTGTTGACTACCCCCGCAGGTTCCTGTGCAAAAATTATTTTCCTCTCTGTGAAAGATACAACCTACATACTTTGCAGCAGATAGAGAATGAGCATACCTACATACCTATTGTACACCCTTGTACTGTCCCTGGGCAGCAGAGGCCATCACAGAGCAGTTAAACACAGCAGCTTGTGATCTGAACTCATTTTGAAGACACCTCCTAGAAGTCACAAGTCTAGTAAGAAGTTCACTAAAATAAAATATTTAATAGAAAATAATGTGAATGTCTGAATTTGCAGAACTTAGGCAAATAAATGAAAATTTCCTGATGTTTAGCAACTGGATTTGGTCACTTTCAAATGTATGAGTGAGGAGAATCTGACTTCCCAAACTAGAAGACTGTGGAAACAAAACGTGCATAAACTCTGAGTGCATGAAGTCTTTATATTATGGATCTTCTAGTTTTAGATGACTTAGGGATTTCTATTTCTTTCTATATTATAGGATTTTTTCTATGGTATTTATAGTTTTTATATTACATTATTATTTATCAATGAATGAACAGCTTTACTGTCCTAATGATATGTCAAAATGGATGATGCAATTCCTATCACTAATGTGAGATCATGGTTCACATCATTCCTTAAGTCTCTCATCTGCTCTCCTTCGGACCATTACCAAATTTCTCTACTGAAAAAAACAAGACTTGAACAAAATTTCATGATTATTTTTCCAGTTTGTTTTCTATCCAAAAATGTCATGCTTTGTGTGCAGGGAATTTCCCGGTAGCTTCTTAAGCAGAGTTTTGAGTGGCTTCATGCACCACAAAGATAGCAACAAACACAGGAAGCCTTAACATCTATTGCTTGCCAAGGGATGCTACCTCCTTTATGGGCTAAAGTAACATAAAAGGGTTTCTGGTTTGATGGAGACTCCAAGTGCATCCATATGCCCTACCAGTTTTGTTTGTTTTTAATCTTCCTTTAACTTAAGGCCTCCCAATATAATTTGTATTTTTGAGTGGAAAGGAGGATCTTAGAGCATGTCTTCCTTAAAATATGAGCCAAAAACACCCCTGACCCTATGTTTAAAGATCCTAAACCAAGGAAAGGCCATAGGGATTCATATAAACATCATTAATGTAAAGGCAAGAGCAGATAGATTTGGAAAAAGGTTCAAGAATTCCTCAGAGGTATATGCCCAAGTCCCTCAGGGAAACTACAGATATAATGAAGGAGAATGACAAAGTGAACAGAACTTGAATACACAGAGCACATCTTACAGTCTCATTAGCTGAAAACAAAAGTGAAATTCCTGTCTAACTCTTTAGTCATTTGAGAAGCTGTTTAGTGAATTTTGGTAAATTTCTTCAATTTTATATTTCTTCACAAGTTTAGCATTCTGAATGTGGGTTAGGAATGTAGGCCGTAATTTCCATGGATGTAGTAACCTTGTGGCATGCAGGAAGAACAGAATATGACAGTCTTGTCTCAGCTACAGAAACACTCATTAGAGACTGTTTCTTGCTGGAATTGATTTAGCTTAAAGAGGAATAGCTTCAGGCACGTACCATGTCTTTTCTTGTAAGAACTTTCTATTTTGTATGACAAAATTCAAACTTGAACAAATGTCCAAATGCTTAGCAGCTTACGCAAATTGAATCAAATCATTTAGCACTTGTCCTTTATTAAACCACATCATTAAAAACTCTTACTTACACAAAATTAAATCAAACAAACATGATAATATTGTATTTGCAGGTGACATTTAAAGGCTTTTCAAGTCCCAAGAAATAAAGCATCAACAGTATTAGCAAGTCTTTTGGTGCCCCTAAGTACAAACATATCAGCTTCAGTAATAAGAAAGCATTTGGTAGAAGAAGAAAAAAAAAAAAAGAATTCATGTCTACTATCAAAGTTTTTGATAGCCCTGGGAGGTAGGAATGGAAATTGTTGAATGAAAGCAGAAGGGTAGCCCTTCCTGCATCCCTTTTTGCTATGCATGCATCAGGGGGGATTCATGTCATTAAACTGAAATTTAAAAAAGAACAATAAAAAAAAAAATCAATAGACAAAAATCATTTGATGTGACATATGCATGAGCTTCTGCAGATCAGAAGGGATCATTGCAGATTAAAAAACATTTGGAGAAGATAAAGATTAAAAGAAAGTGTGAAGCTTTCATTTATAGGCAGTAAAAAAATGCAATGATTTTGCCTAAAATACACAGAGGTAATGTATGATAAGATGTGGTATTTCTGACAAGATAGAGCTATTGAAAAATTCACTCTGCTAGACTAGTAGTGTAAATAAGCACTTAAAAATGAAGATATAGATTTTTATAACACAATCAGTAATCCACACCTATTAAAAGTCTTCTCAGATTCCTAGGCTGGATCTGTACGAAGTTGGAAAATTATACCTTAATGGAGTAAAGTGCACTAACATCCTCCAAAGAACTAAATACAGATTTATATAACTATGCGTGTCATAGCAATGGCCAAATGGGCTTAGCCAAGGAAGTACATGAGCTCTAGATGGTATTATATGATAATGCTTCCTTTTTGATTACTATTTTCCCAATATTAACAAGAAAAGAGGGTGGAGTGGGTTGGCTCTAACACAAATAAGACAGATTCTGACCACAAGCTGAAATAATTCACATGCAACTTCTTCATTTCTTCAAGATATAAGAAGGTATATAAAGAAACATGTAAGCAGTGGCATTACACATATTTAGAGATTTAAATGTTACAAGAATAAATGATAAAAACAAGGACACTGATACTCTGCCATTTCCGGAAGGCATGCTCCTAGGCATAACCACTAGAGGAAAAAATGACATGGGTGATGACAGAACTATGAGAATGCCTTATAGTGTGCAAGATTCATTGCAAAAAATGTAATGTTTGTGTGCCTACAGTCCTCAGATGATAAAAACTTTCTAAGAAAGGCACAGGTCATAAAGTACTTATAGATGTTCATAAATGGATAATGACATAGGCTACTGTATAATACATCAAGATGCCACTGATTAGCCAGAAATAATGGAAGTTTCTATCCTGCCTGAAAACATGTCTTCAGCTGGAGCTCTGTCATTCTGTTCTCTTAGGTAGGCCTAATCACCATTTTTTCCACACTCTCAAATGAACAGCTAAGAGAGACTGCCAAACAAGATGGCCACAAAGTACTGTGTCTGTTTAAAGCAGATTTTCTATCCTACTCTCTCATAGATTTGGACAGGAATTTTTCTGGATGCTTCCATGCTTAATTACAATTATGCATACACTATTCTCTTAAATTCGCTGTGTTTCTAGTAACGTCTCCAGATTTCTGTATATAATGAATATGTTACTCCATGACTAAGTTTAAAGAGTAACTCTTCTTTAAAAGCATTCATAATTGAAGTTAATACACCTAAAAATGTCCAGGGCATAATTTTCTATTTGCTCACTATTGCTAGCATTAATTACCTAAATGTTAGAAGCCAGTAGTCCTGGAGAGATTGGAAATATAACTTTCCTAGTTCCATTTTTGTTTTGTTCCCATAGTATATTTTATCCAAAAGAATGCTACTACAAAAACGGGTAGAGAAGAATTGTGATAAGAGGCAAGGAACTGGGACCTTTTTATCCTTCTGAGAAGAACATTTCTAATATTTCACAGGAGAATACTTCGCCATTTTTCACATTTCAAATCACATGTACTTAGTAAGACATAAGGCAGATGTTCTTCATGGAAAATGAAGTAAGCAATTGCATCTTGCTGCAAATCATGATGCCGAGATAATATGAATCCTACAGTACTTTGTTCTACAAGATATGCTGACCAACAGCCATAAGGAAAACCCGAATCCATCAGTTCTGATCCTCTTCTCCTGTCTTTCACATTTTAAACCTACCAGCTATTCCTTCTCTTTTCATTTGCTCCTTAACCTCCAATTTAATAGTAGCTCCCTTTTCTGTCAAAATCCAGATCGTGGGTAGATGAATCACCAATAAACTTTCTTATCGTATATTTTCTGTTAGATGCTTGTGAACAAATATACACAGGAATATGAAACCATACATGGAAAACAGGTAAGACTATAGACAAGCAGGATACATAAATTGAAAATGCTATATAATCAATTTGAACACAAATAGCAAAACCTCTATTGTTCCTCCACCTCCAGACCTTCACTGTAATATTCATTTCTCTTATTTCACATATTTACTTTTTATACTCATATTATTATCTTTTCCTTTCTAGCTTCATTGGCCACATGAACTGCATTAGAAATAACTAAGACAGAAATAACCAAGCCATGGCTAGTTGTTCTGTTAGCAACAAAGCAAAAGAAAAGCACAGAACTCTGTAGAATCAAGACTGTTTCCACTTTTCTACACTATCTACTGCTTTGATTGGGCAGAACACAATGTACAGGCCTAGTCAACACCAGCCTCTGAAAAACTGTTTGGGGCAAGTACCCTTAAGCATATCTTCCTCCTTCATAAACTAATTTTCCATGCATTGGTACAATGCTACAATATACACTATTTGGTATTATATAGTTTTCTATGCATTTAGATTCCCATTCACTTTTATATCAACCTTATTATTCATTTGAATTAAATGAAATCTATAATAGTTGCATTTTTATTAGAGCTTAACCTAACTGCTCCCTATCAAAGACCTAATTTTGAAACAATATCTGTATACATTTTCCACAAACTGGCTTAATGAGCTATCACATTTTTTCTTATCTTATTAGAAACAAAGTCAATGTTAGGATTTATATCTCAGCACATTCACGTTATATGTTTCAGTCAAGGTTAAGTGCTTATTTCTCTGCTTGTATTTTTTACAAAATTAAAAGATAGGAAATGGTAGCTAAAAATTATTGCCAGCTTGAAGGGAGGAACGTGGTCTTTGCAGTGCTGGCCCCCAAGGCTTCCAAATGGTCATTTTCAGAACTCCTTTACAGGAGTCTTTGAGAAGTGACTCAAGCACCTCTCCTGACAGCAGTAACAGCCTTATTTAACCTTTGCAACAAAACTATTCTTAATTTCTGTAAGAACCTTGGTGATGTATTTTGTTAATTAAAAATAAAACGAGTAAAGCTTGAAAAGCGTCTTTATCAACAGCATTCAATTTAAAATAAGGTTCTAACTATAAATGCGTATAACCAATGAATATTAAGATGCTATAATTACAAAATAAACAAGAGAGTTCAGCAAAACAGATTATGATAACAAGAAGAGAATAGATAAAAAGCTTAAGGGCTTACCCCTATCCTGGGCTCACTTACAAAACACCAGCAGAGCAGATCTCCAGAAGAGATCCTTCCCTACTGGTAGCCAGCTCTTAAATAGGTCTAGGAGAGGTGGAGCCAGGCTCCACCCCTTCCGGCAGCACAGATGAATTGCCTTCACCTGTGCTCCTCTGACTGACTCATGGCTCGCCTCAGGTGATCAATCAGAGGTTCAGGCTGTGACTCAGCAGTTCCCATGCAAAATGACTGTTTTCTTAGTACGTTCATGGTGCCACTTGCTCCTATTTTATCTTCTCTTCTATCAGGAAGTCCAAAAAAAAGTAAACTTTGATCTTTTAAAATCTACCATTTCCTTACAAGCTATCATTTTCTATGGCAGAGAAGTGAGTTTACCAGCATGGCATATAGGCTGTTTAATAAAATTGATATTAGGCAGCTCAAACAAGATAACAAATATTGTGTTGACTACCTGGTATATGTTGATTTACTTAAAGGAGTTTCAGTACCCTGAGTCTTCACTCAGTATCTCCCTCCACTGGAGATTTTTTGCAATATGAGTAATGACATAAAATTAATGAAAAGTGTTAGAATTTAATTTATAGCAAATATTTCACACCAACAATAATTTGAAATGCAATCTAACCACATCCGTGATCTCCAGTCTCGAAAGCTTGTGAGCCCAGCTGCTGTGGGCTGCTTGTACATATGTGCATGTGAATTCTCACTAAGCAAGAATACTGATCAGCCAACTATTTATAGAACTCGAGCTTTTTATCCCCTTTCTTCTCCATTGTCCTTCACTCTTGTTTCTCCCCAAGTCACCTAAAAGCCTCCCTTGTCTCACCTTTATTTCCCTTACTAAACATCCCATAAGTCCTGTGTGACCTCAAACTGCTTTCCCCCTTCAGTCCACAGTATGTCCAACCCCTAGGAAGCAGCTGCATAAATCTGACAGGTGATCTGGAGAGCTGCTTCTCACTACTTATGGTATGGGATTCAAGCTTGGACACTGGGGTTGATGGCTTTGCTGGAACAAGGTGACCATTCCTTGAGAGTTCTACATTCAGATTCCCATCTGCTGTTCTTTGTCCCTCCGGGCTTGTGGCCTGGGAGGAACTGGACAAAAGGTCATTCGGGTTCCCCTCTTGTCACCATTTCTCCATTTACACCTAAGGTGATATGATTGATTTCAGTCATTTCTTTAATAACAACACATCTGAGTCAGCATTTATTCCAAAAGTCACCTTTCTTTATCCAATATTCTTGACTCTATAATGCAAGAAATTCCACTTTCCTTCCATGTATTATCATGATGTACTGGGGAGAGGTGGGAGGGCTTCCCTTCATCAATGAAGGTTTTTCTAATGCTGGTTGTTACTGCTTCAGTGAACACCCAGTCCAGAAATCAGAAGGGGAGCAACTGCTGACTCCCACTGTGCTGCAGGTTGAGCAGCCAGAGCAGCTGAGTCTGTACAGGGCATCATCCAGCAGTGACAGTGAATGTGCAGCAAGACCTTTGAAGAAGATTCCAGCACTAAGGAGAACACTCCTTGTAAGCTTTAGTAGAGATACTTTCTTATATTTGAGATAATATTAAGATCCAATATTGTTGGCAGATTTGGATTTGTTGCAGATGAATTCTGAGAGTTAAGCTCTTCAGGTCTGTAGTGACATCCACTGAATCACGCCATTTTCAGTAGTTGAAATTTCTAATCATGTACAGTAGCAAATAAATGTAATGTATTTTTTCCAAGGTGTCGTAAGGAATTAGCTAATTAATTTTATAGTTTTATCTGGAAAAGGAAACAATATATAAAGTTGGGTTAAATCAGACAAGAACGTAAGCCCAACTATGTCATGACTAAGGAAGAGACAGACTTTTGCAAATTAATGCTTTCTATTTGAAGTAAAACACTATGTTCTTTCATGAATTCCAAATGTTTTGCTGATGAGTTGGACAGATTAATAGAGAACTCCAAATTCTGCCATCCATTGACACACAGTACAAAAGCATGGAAAGGCATGTGGAGTTTACATATTCTATGAAATTAGAGAGTTCTGAGGTCAGCAAGAGATGTTAAAAAGAAAAAAAAAACTACCAAGGGACTGGATTACTCAGATTTTTCATTCCTTAAATTGCTTTCTCTTGAAAGTGTATTTGAACAGTGAGAAGAAAACAAGTACTATTACTTTCATCTTCAGTAAATACCATTCTGAATACTTTCAGCTACCTTTAAACCCAGTATGGGTTGGTGTTATTTTGTGTTCAAAACTTCTTTAAGTGCAAAATAGTCTTATCTGTGCCCATGAATTCTTTAATGGAGAATTTATTTCTTTCCTTATCAATGAGAACCCTTTTAGAACCAGCAAAGATTTAATAATGATCTAAAAATAAGTGCTCAGCGTTAGAAACATTCCACAGGAAGGGATTTATTTCTTTAGAAGAACTGTGACAATATATACAATAGCTATGCAGTCTCTACCCTGTAGATCAAGAAGAGCACATCTGTAGAACAAAGATGGCATCTACTTCTTAAGTTATACGTAAAGGATGTGATGTCAAGGGATTTTGCACTAACATAGTATACATTTAAACTAGCCTTAGTGCACCAAGTGTGCATCTTCTGATTTAGTCACATCTGAAAGGAAAATGGCAAAGCACAGCAAGAAGGGAGAGTTGGTAGACTGGCTGCAAAAATAATCTCCTTATTTTAATAAAATATTAATATATCCTTTAGTTTGAAGGAACCAGCTACAAGGAAGAAAAGAACAAGTGACTGAACTGTGAGAATTAGAACATAGAAACCAGATTATGACCTTGCAGAGAAGGAGACCCTGTACAGGATGTTCCGTACTTACAACATTTAACTAGGTTTAAAAGTTTTACGAAGGTCATTTCATGGAAGTTTAAAGTAAATAAGGGATTATTTTTTCTCTTTGTTTGCATCTGGCTTCCATGCTCCTTACTCAGGTCTCCATGATAGATGCATAAAGAATGAGGTTGAAACATTTCCATTTTATGGAAAACCAGAATTCACTGAAAACAATCTTACCATAAATTTTAACTGGAGTGTTTGAAACTACTATGGATCAAAATTAGTGCCTACAGAAAACAGGATGAAAGGAAAACAGATCTGAAGATGACTGAAGTAGTGCAATTGCTCTGCAGTGACTGTACAGATATATATTTTTTTCTGTGGGTGATGCAGAATATGCTGTTAAAAGGTTAAATTATGTATAACCCATATAATATGCCAAAGGCTCCAGTTTCCTAAATAGGGCAGCTCTGTCTTTTGCAAATACAGGCAAATCTTGGGGCAATAGATGTTTCTTTACAAGTTGCCTTATTTAAATCACCAAGTACATAAAAAAGCAGTTCCCAGAGGCCTATTTTTTAATACTGATTTTGGAAAATATTCTGTTTTGAGGCACAGATGCCTCTAGCTAACTGGAATGTCTCAGCTAGAACGGCAGTTAAGACAGAGCTTTTCAGCTGGCTGGATTATGTCTTGTAATTGCTCCACTTGCATTATTTGAATTCATGTATGCATAATATGAAACAGTTCTAGTTCTTCTGTGATGCCCTTGCTTTCAAAACACAGGCCTCAAAAACCCAGGAGCAGTTTTGCTCATCACATTCTGTCTTTCTGCTGTCAAGTGCAAAATAACAGGAGCAACAGAGGTGGTTGCGACTGGTGTCTGCAAATGGCAACGCCTGTTCTGTTAGCGCCACTGTCATATTGCCTTGTGTCCTTCTGTTCATCTTCATTATGGTTAGAACTACCTTTTTTATTTCATATACTTTAGTATAAGTGATCTGTCCATTACAGAATATACTTTATGATGTTGAAAGTACTAATTTTGAGACAGGAAAACCTCTATGGCAAGATTAATTCATGGAATTAGAATTATTTGAGGATTATTTTAGTTCTAGAACTTAGAATGTAAATTCTTTTCTGAAGACTTTCACTCTATTTGCATTCACTACACATTTGTTCTCTTTCTAGGTAGACTCCCACAAATACAACCTTTCACAGAAAGGAGACTTTAAGTATTTGAAATACCATTTTCTGACACATTAGCTTGGTCTTTGACAATAATGCACATGAAGTAAGCTGCAGTTCTTAAACCACTGTAACGTCTCTTGAAATAGAACTGTGTATATTTGTAAATATACTAGAGAACTCAGAAATAAATATTTTTACATATATGAAAATACAGTTCTTATACCAGTGGCAACTCTATAGAAAGGTGATCTTTTAGTAGTTACCATTTAGAAGTCTAGACATTACTCATAAAATTAAGCATACGCTCATTAACAGACAGCTCAGTTTAGAAAAAATACAGTATCTGCAAATAGCTGAAGTACAATTTTGACATCTCTGTCAATTTTTTTTCAAACATTTCTCTACACCATTTGACCTGTTGCATCATAAACACTCTGAGAGATATTAACGATGACTTTGACTCTCTCTCCCCTACCAACTCAAGAAAACCCAGCTTCTCTACCTCACAATCTCTTCCTTTAGAAATAAACTCTGTTTAAAAATATGGGACTTTCCTGCATTATCTTTCTCTCTTACAATAACCATATTATCATTTCCTGCCTGCCTTTTCTCTCAAAGTTTCTTGAGAGTCCATGGTATTGAGTGCAGCAAAGGACCACAAAGATGATTGACAGAGCAGAGTTTCCCATATTAAAAAAGGCTGAGAAAGTTAAGACTGTTGAACCTGGAGAAGTGTATCCTCAGTGAGGATCTTATCAGTGTGCACAAATATCTAATGGTTGGGAAAAAAGAAGAGGCAGTGAGACCACAGGGAGAGCCCAGTGACAGGACAAGAAGCACAGATTTAAAACAAACAAAAACCCAGAAATTTCTACCTGAACTTATGAACACTCTCCTATATATATATACATATAGGAGGCCTATATATGGCCTATATATGAGGCCAGTCAAACACTGGGATGGTTTACTGAGAGAGCTTGTGACGTCTCCACCCTTGGAGACACACAGGCACTCTAAGGGACACAGTATTGGACAGTGTGCTCTACCTGATCCTGACTGTGCACTAGATGTAGAAGTATCTTTATATCTGTTTTCACTTCTACTCACTCAGCACATCAGACCTGGACTGCTTTTAACCTCTGCCCAGTACTGTTTGGTAAAGACACTAAGCAGCAGCTTATAAGTGATGCTATCCCAAGAAACTCATGGAAGAATATCAGCTTAAATTGAGATGCAGTCATGTTAGCACTCAGAAATACTCTTCTTCACGGTTCACTGCATGATTTAAGATGTATTTGCAGGTACTTGATTAGACAAAGCAGCACTGACTGATATTTCCTCTATACTATCCATTTGTAAATTGTACTAAAAAGTAATGAGTGTTACAGCATAGAGAGAAGCACAGGAATTAGGTTCAAAAGTAATTTAAACTCTGAAATTTCAGTGTCTGCCACGAAAGATTATTTGTACAGCAAGAAAAAAAGATTTCACATTCAGACATGAAAATTAATATTAGAACAATGCTTTTTGGGATCTCTGCTCAAAATTCTGAACATGAATTTCAAATGTAGCATTCTACAGGTACAGTTACCAGGGGAACTGATTTAACAAGGAGTAACAAGACTGAATTGATGAACTATTTTATTCTGTGCCACATGAATGCACAGAACCAAGAGTAGTCATGCTTCTGGTGCATTGTTTCAATTAAAAGTTAGTTTTAATGAATAAGACTCCACAGAGTCTGACTTTTGTTTCAAACAGAACTATCCAAGAGAGCAAGAGGAAAAAAAAAAAAAAAAAGCTGTCCTACTACAAAAAACATAGTGAAACTATTATTGAATTTGCTAGCATAGTATTTGGAAGTGATGATTTCCCTTGCAGCCGGCTGTCAAGTAAACTTTACTCCAATGTTCAACATGGTTTCATGTGATTCATAACTCTAGGCACTGTGATGGAAAACAGTATATTTATTCTCAAAAACCTGAGGCAGTTTTGAGAAGAAAATGACCTCTTGACATACTGAAAATAGATATTATTTTTTTAAATCTTCGTATATATGGGCAAAATACACAGTATCTGTTTTGCTGAAGACTGAAAGTATGTATGAGTATAATTATATCAGCCAAGCTGGAAGCATCTTGTCCTCAATGACACATACACAAATGATAACTGTGTAAAGTAGGAAAACTACCCTTCCAAAGAAAAGTCTTTTAAAAGCACATCTGTATTAGCGTATGAAGTGAGGGAAAGATATTAAATGGCTGAGGTCTAATAAACCTTTTAACTTTATAAACTTTTAGAAGAAACAGCCATTTTCATCAATGTATTTATTAGTGAAGATAAGTGAAGATTCAGAATTCAGCATTCTGAAAGAATGCTGTAATATCATCTGCTACCGTAGATCCAACAAGAAAAATACTAGAAAATATTGACAATTAATAACTTAGTCATAAAATTCTTACAAATATTTTAATGTAAATTAAGATCATTGTAGAAGTAGTTTAGTTATGTCCATGACAGAAATCTTGGCACCTACTTACAAAGACCTGGAATACTGAACACTTCTGTTTGGCTTACCAGGATTTCACAAAGTATATTTCAGGCCTCCAAATCCAAATACTTGCTTTAGGAACTGTAATGTCAGTTCTTGATTTAATAAGACATTTATCATGTCAGACAAGTTGTTAAGCCTAGGGTAGATAGTTAACTTGAAAATTTTGGCTGAAGTTTGAAGTAATACGGCTTAAAAGTTTGAAAATTCATGTTTCAAACCCAGCTTTAGTGGTTTTTGTTTGCTTGTTTGTTTTTGAGAGAGAGAAATATTAGTAAAGAGGTTAGAAAATTTAAAATGTTACAAAATCTTGCAAGTTTCTGTATGAGCATACTTGGTTGCACTGTAAAATTATGCTTTTCATCTAAGAAGATGAATATTATTTGGCAGCCATCTTTTGAATTTCTTAGCCTCTACCAATATTTAAGACAATATGTATGCAACTTCAAGAAGAGTAGGGTGTAAATGAGAACTTTAGCCTACCTTATCAAAATCAGAACTTTAAGTGTGCCTATTTCACCTCTGTGTGCCTACATCATACCATGTCAGTTAACAACAAGAATTACTAGTAGACTATGCCTGTAAAACCCAAACCCATTATCTGCCAACTTCCCTTTAAAATTTATGTTCAAATATTTCCTGTTCTACAGAGGAGCTTTACTAGAAATAAATTCTCCCCACACATTTCTGTGTTACACACCTCAGTTGTTTAGATCAAGCACATATTGAATCTGTCATTTCTCCAAAGGAGGTGGTAAAAAGGTGACTCAGACATACAAGAGACAAGCAGAGAGGATTTTTTTTTTTAACATAACTTCTAAAAGTTTCTTTGTTTGGTGACTCCCAAGTGGTTTTCATAGTATCTTTCATGAAACATTAACCCCTAATTCCAAAATGAAAAAGAAGCAATAAAAACTCCTTAAAAAAGAAAAAAAGAAAAAAAAAGGAAAAAAAAGAAAAGAAAATAAATAAATCTGGTTCAAGACCAACTACATTCTTAGTGAGAAAATCCATTGCTTTAAAGGACAGTTTTGTATCAGCATTTTACTGCATCTATAAGTTAATACTGTGCCCCTCAGGATAACAGCAGAGCACCACACCTGTGCAGGGTTTATTGTTTATTTATGTTTTCAAGACTTCCAAGACAACAGATTTGTTTGCAAAAGGCAAAGAAAGTATTTTTCAAGTTTACAAGTTAAAAAAAACAACAACTGTATCTTTGGATAAAAGGCACTGCCAATGGCATTAGCTTTTAACACTCACCAGAATGGCCAGGTCCATAGGCATATTATCATTACTTTTAGAAGGGTGAGGATTTTAACATATTTGCAGAGATTAAGATGTTCTATACCACTGAAATTCAAGGACAATGTGAAACTAAAAACCAATATCCTCCCAATCTCCTCTCAGCACGAATTACAAACAACTGTGCAAGAATACGAGACACACATTAGTGGCCTGGAAATAGCACCTGCACTTACCCGTCATATTCTCTGGCAGCGTAAGATGGGATCTGTTTTATTCACAAGTACGTTCTGTTCTATTCACAGTTCAATTCTAGTTAATGCTGCTCTTTGGAGTTCATTAGCAGATGTGGCAGGTTGCAGAGAATGAAAAGCAGATATAAACATGCTACCTACACAATAATGAGAAAAGGAAGGCATTAGGTAAGCATCATGGATTTGCTGATCAAGTGCTGGTAACTATGAGAAAAGAGAAGCATTGTGTTCTTAACATATAAGTAATGACTTTTGCAGTTGCTTCATTACAATCATGAAATGAAACACTTAAAGGGACAGTAGTGACCTGTGATGCTGCCCCAGCATTTTCACTGAAATCTGAATATATTGGTTTCTATTGTAATTCAGAGGCAGAGCTGTAGCTGGCAACAGTGACTACCATGCACAAAGATGAGCATTAACAAAAGGGTAGAGAAAAATCAGATTCAGAAAGTCTCATCTGGTCGGCATGTCCTTTCTAGAACAGCAAAGTTTTTGGCAGGCTTTTCAGTGAGCTTTATTTACAGCCTTTCAATGGCAGGAGCTCTACATCCTCCCAGAGAATTAATCCCATTGCTTCACCAGCCACATGGCACTCACAGCCTGATGTTTAACCTGCATTCCCCATAAGGCACAAACCCATTGTTTCCTCACTTGATTCAAATCATCTAAAAAGGACACTGCTCTTTCCCTCTACGTATCCATCTAAGTGTATCCATCTTTCAATCATCTCCTTTTTAGATCTAAATGCCATAGACTCATATAATAATGAGATGCATGTAGCAAGGCCAAATAGAACTAAAAGATGAGTTTGGTAACTTTTCAGAGTTTGATTTATATGTAAAACAAACAAACAAAAACTCTACAACATTTTCATCTCATTTATGCATTCAAGAAAAGTCAACATTTACAGATGTTTTATATTATTAATTGTAATAGTAATTTCCATGGACGTTTATTGCATGAATACTTGAAAGACGATTTCAAGCTTGCCTGTTAAAGAGAAATAAAATTGCACATTCTGCTTCACTGTCATTTAAGTGGTATTTACAGATAAACAGCACAATCAGGAATGCAAGTCAGTACATTAAGATTCAGTCAAACTCTGTCTTCTTCAGCAGAGATATTGATCTACTGCATTACTTAGATTTGTTTACCTAAGGTAGACAAGAAGAATCAAAGTATAAGAGTGAGTGAATCAAGGGTGGATTTAAGTCATACAAGGGACAATCTTTTCCTTAAAACATCTGCCAAAAAATAAGAAATCCCTTGCATGAAAGTACTCCCTTACTTCAGATCCTACTGCAAGGGGGAAAAAAAATAAATCTACCACAAGAAGACTGCTGTGTTATTCCTTTGACAGCTGGATATTGCTTCATATCACTCATCCTCCTGAGGAATCCAAAGCCTAAAGACTTAAGAAATTAGTTTGTGAATTTTGTGAAGTCTGTGTCTTATTCTTCAGACAAGAAATTTCATACTAAGAAATATATTTCTTCAAGTCCTTTTGCTATTCGTACTTTCTGTTGTTACCCTCTTTCCCCTAGCTAGAAATAATGTTTCAAAATCTGATGTTAAATTCCTGGGTTGGACAGCCTGAGGAACAAATATCAGCATGTGTCATTCCAGACCATATGGTATTGCTTGTAGAGAAAACTGGAGCTCAGTGTCTATTGAACCACATCAAAGTTTTCAGGCAACTGTGCTTTTAGTTAGCTCAACTTACAGTGAATAAAGGTAAAAGTACTTTTATATTTTTTCCCCCTATTTCTTTATCTTGTGAATTCAAAGTGCTTTTAAAAAATTGAGGACTCAATAGAAATTCAAAATATTTTGTAAATTATGTGGAATATGTTGAGGACCTATATTGATTTTACTATAAAATGTGTAGTAATTAGAGTGATGACTCAAGTGTTTATATAAAGGAAAGGAAAAAAATGTCATGGTGATTATACTATATGTACTGTAGATAATTTTAGGGTTACTGGGATTAGATTTTCAGTTGTAGGAGAGCTATACTACAGGCCTTGTGGATTAAGGAGGTGGTGAAACACATATAAAGCCTAGCAGTTGTTGGTTTGGCTTATGAGTTGGGATTACCAGTTTTCCAAAACTCATGCACATAATTGTATTAGTACTAAAGTCAATTCTCTCTGCCATTTCTGTGCTTAATCAATCCCCTGCTATTCTACTAATATAACCAATTTTGTTCGCTTTCACATAAGTTATCACATATATTGCTGTATTAATTGTCGAGTTTACATCAACAAAAAAAAGATTTTGTTAAGAGATTTTCCAGTAGTCTGATCCCTGCCTTCTTCACGAAACATAATTGGTGATCAGCTTCTGTGAGCTTCAGCTCACAATAAGAAATGGGATATCCATCTTAGAATAGCCAACAACTTGCCAGTGAGGCCATTTAAACATACGAAACAGAGATTCTGATGGTATCCAACAAGAAGCAAGATTTACAATCACTTGGAGTAGGGCCTACATATTCTGAACTGCACAGTAAGAATATCAGTAAATTAGAATATACTCTAGGCAGTAGATACAATCATGAGACAACAGAGGAATCAGGGACACCTGCTGACTTTATTGCTGCACAAAACTGATTTTTGTTTTTGAAGCATCATCTGTTTTTATAAAGGCAGTGCAATCACACCTTCCCTATTTAGCCATAACTTCTCAATGAATGGACACTGAATCAGGAATTACATTATTAAAGAAAAAGAGGGGAATGTTCTGGGGATAGGTCCATTTAAAGCAAACCAACTTTAGTATCTTAAGCCACCAAAGATTGCCCATTTCGGGAGAAGAGAAATTATATTATGGAGATTCAATTCTCTAAAAACAGTGTCTAAATTCTCTCTTAATAAAAAAAAAAAAAAAAAAAAAAAAAAAAAGTGGTCACTGTCTGCACTGATGGTTCTACAAATCAAAGAAAGGTAAAACAAGACACAAACCTCCCAGCCACACACAAATTCAGAAGCAAGTTAATACACTCAGCATGTTCTGACTGGGGGATGAAAACAGTCCTAAAATTACAAGAATAAATAAACATTTTGAGTATCTCAATTTTCAGGCTCCCAGTGAGCCTGGAGTTTTACAACAGTGCTCAGTTGTTCCAGGAAGTTTATGAAGTTGGTTACACAAAGACCACTAGTTGCTTCAGAGATTCAGTATTTTTAAAAAGGATCCTTGTTAGCAATTAAACAAATTACTACTTTCAAAATAAGGTTTATTTTAAGCTTCATTCTCAAATCCTTGCACACATCAGACTTGTAATGCCAATTCAAGAGTTGCCTGCCAAATTTTATTTATTCAGATAATAAAATTATTAATAATTAATAAATAAATTATAATAAAATAATATAATGATAAAATTATTATTAATAAATTAATAAAATATAATAAAATTATAATAAAAAATAACCAGTTTTCTCTTGTAGAATCAAAGAAATCTTACAGAAGGGCAACAGAAAATACACAGGACTTCCTATTTGAAAACAAAAATATTAAAATCTTAAATAAAACAAGTATTCTCCAATTCATTTTATGCTTTCAACATTTTTCTTCTTTCCCTACTTTGTTTATTTTAGCAAATAGACCATCTCCCCTCAAGTTTTTGTAGTCCTTTTTTGCTGTCACATTTGAAGTTGGCAGGAGACTTTTCTGATGGTGGCTGAAACAAGAACAAGGAGACAAATTGTCTTTTTCCTCTATTATCTGCTTCATGACAAACATACCGTTCAGAGAAACCCATAACACTGTAAATGAGTGTTTTCAAAAAAGCCACAGGCTGCTAAGATGCAGACTTGTGCCTTCTACTCTAATTTTTCCAGCAGCAAGAACAAGAGAGCACCAGCCCTTTGGTAATTCTTGCACAGGGCCTCTGGTCCTATGGCTGCTGGGGAGAAAAGTACCCTAAACCATGGCACAAGAGCAGAACTGCTTAGATTGTACTGGCAAACTTCAAGGGAGAAGACATTCTAGCCTGTCTAGACTATTCTATAAAGAGTAACACATAAGCTCTGTAATGTACATAATAGTTAATGATATAATTATTATATAGTATATAATAATATATATATATATATTATTATATCTATATAAAATTGTGTGCATACATATACATGCACATGCAGTGGCTGAACTACAGCTACACCATAAACACCAGCAAAAATAAACTTGCCAACATCAGCTGAAAGAGTAATACTTGACCAAATGGCTTAACATGTAATAAGTATACTCCATGCTGTCTCCAGAAGTCAACACATAACCTGTCTTCTCCTAAGGGAACTGCTTAGGAGACAAGATGAGGCTCTGTACTTGTACTTCTTCAACAGTTGTATAAGGTACCTGAGAGAATGTTTCTTCTGAGAAACAGCACCTTGAATAACACAGAGCTTAAAGCATTCAAGGAAGGTGACTGGAAATTAAACTTTCCAGTTAGTACAGGCAGCCTGCCTGAGATAAGAAAGGAATCCTACTCTCAGCAAGCACTCTGCTTTTACTAGAATAGCCAAGAAAGTATCAGCTCACCACTTATCTCCACGATATCCTAAACTTCTCCCCAGTGTCTTTAGATGTAAGAGCCCTGCTGAATAAAAGTTTTCAGAGAGGGCTATGGAGAACAGACTGTACCTCACATACAGGTGTTTGCTGTCAGCATACTGCCTGCTTAGCGCTAATAAAAAAAGTTGTTCTTGTCCTCAGCTGTAAAGAACCTAAGCCTTTACTTTCAAATTATACTTTCAATTGTAACAATCAGCTATTCACTTTGAATCCAAGCAGTAAAAAGTCACAAAAGCCATACATATGGTAGCAACAAACATTAACAAGCTTATGCTATAGAAGATGGGAAATATGTAATGTTAGAGCTTTTTACTGTGATCAAAGGATAATCATTTCTTACAGAAATAGTGAGAGAGATGCCAATACTTGTAGCAAACAAAAAATTGATGCAAAATTATAATGACATAATATTATAATGGTATGACATAATATTATAATGGTATAGATTATAATGGCTATAGTTTTCTTAGTGCTGTTAAGACCTAGTTTATAAATTGTCCTTTGAGTTCTTTTCTTGTAATTTCTCTAGGAGTTACACATGTGCATGCCCTTTGGACTGCAGTGGAAGTGGTATAGAAAATCCCATGCAGGTCTGAAAAATGTATGTTCTACTATGCAGATCAGAAACATTTCTGTATGGACTTTACATATTATTGAATAAATACATCTCCAATAGCTTTCAACATTTAAACTTTTTTTCTGATGTCATGTAGGGCTTTTCCTGAAAAGTGATTGTCAAATACTGTATGTATGCTAACATTGCAAAACATGCATAGCTTCTCTATCTCCTTCAGAAAATACCGAACCCTTACCAATTTCACAGAATCACAGAATCACAGAATCACCTGGGTTGGAAGGGACCTCAAGGATCATGTAGTTCCAACCCCCCTGCCTAGCAGGGCCACCAAACATCCACATTCAGATCAGGTTGCCCAGGACCCCGTCCAACCTGGCCTTGAACACGTCCAAGGATGGGGCATCCACAACTTCCCTGGGCAGCCCGTTCCAGGGCCTAACCACTCTCCTTGTGAAGAACTTCCCCCTAACATCCAACCTAAATCTTTCCTCCTTCAACTTTGATCCATTTCCCCTAGTCCTGCTGTTGTCAGCCCTTCTGAAGAGTTTACTCCCCTCCTGGGTGTAGGTTCCCTTCAGGTATTGATAGGCTGCAATGAGGTCGCCCCGCAGCCTTCTCTTCTCCAGGCTGAACAAGCCCAACTCCCTCAGCCTGTCCTCATAGGGGAGGTGCTCCAGCCCCCTGATCATCTTAGTCGCTCTTGCATCTTTCACTCTTGCATCGAAAAAGCACTGCCTCTAACTGAGCGCAAAAATCTCTATTTTTAGCATTAGTTTTTTACAATAATTTTTAGGTTCCTCTTGAAATATCAGTGAATTTAAATTAAATTGAAAAAAAAGAAATTAAGACTATCCCAGGATTGTTTGCTGACCAGGTAGCTCAGGAGTTGTGCTAAAAAATCAGAGTAGTCAAGTAAACCTGAATGGAAAGTACAGGTATGGGCAAGGGCAGGAATCATATTCTCACCTTTGCACTCTCTTGCTAACCAGATGCTCTGTGGTGCTACAGGTGAACTTCAAGCTTCACACTGTAATTTAGAACTATGGGTTTTTAACAAAATCGCTGAAGAGAACTAAGTGTATGTAATGGTCTTCAGTTAGTTTAAAGATATTGCAGTCAACACGCTGTGAGCAACACAATACAAATTTAAAAATGATGAGACTCTCTTGAGAAAATATTTTAATACAGATCTTCTGGTTAATACAGCTATAAAAGCCCTCTGCCAAGCTGTTTTTATTACGAAGTGATGGAAAAAAAAAATCCTACTCTCTCACATCTTTTTAACTGTCCTCATCTTCTTCCATTAGCAAAATGATTCTCCTACTCTCTTCCACTAAAAATGTTAAGAAAAGAGACTGTAAAATAAGTGTGCATTTTGTATTGTTATGTCTCTAAAAGTGTAAAATGTGGGTGGCTTTTGAATGAAACACCATATATAACTTCTTGATTGTCAACTTTTTCTTGGTTTCTCATCTCACAGGAATAAGAATGTTCATAATTATAGAAAGAATAAATAGGAGTCATTTTTACAAATGAAGCCAAATCTTTTTTTTCCATTTTTCAGAGGGAAAAATGGGATTTCCTGTCACATTTTCAAACTAAAAAATATGGATCAAAATATATTTTAAACTCATCCTCCTCTTACCTAAAAATCAGTGAAAGTAAATCCATACACTCAAGAAGTAACAAGAAATATGAATTGAATGAAACAGGAAAGACCAACTGTCAGGACTTCATACAAAACATTAGAGTCTTACATTCATAATTACTTATTCTCATTAAAAAATGCTGGATTTTCTCCCAGTCTGGCCACCTGCATCTCATAAATAGGAAATTGGTCTGAAAGGGAGGCAAAATATATTCATTAATTATAGGCTTTTTGTTCTTGTTAATTTTCTTTTTTCCTTGTTTATAATCCAAGTAACACAGCAGAAATATTATATCAATAAATGTACTTTACATTACTCCTATTGAGAATTTTTTTTTTTACTTAATTAAATGCCATATTAACACTAAATAGTAATGTTAGCACATCTGGAACTTTAATAAAAAGAAACAGTGGGTATTACCTTTTTCAGAATAAGTTCTTGAAGACTTAATCTCTTTCATTAAGCTAGTGTATTAAAATTAAAGCTTGGGTACTTGAATAGAAATTAGACATGGAATATTAAGAAAATATCATGTTTCTGTCTGGACAAAACAGGTTGGAAATGACTTCTGTATCAGTGGACAAGGCTTTCTACAGGCCTGAACTTATTCTTCAACAACATTTTTACTTAAAAGAAGATGACCTTCTGTGAGATCTTTATAAAGTAGGAAAGAAGAACAAAGTATGATTTTTTTTTTTCTGATCACATCACATAATATATAGAAATGGATACAAGTAATGAGTTTCAGTATTAAAGTGCATTAAAATCTACTTCATAAAAATTTGTTATTGCGAAGCCACGTTCCCTGTTATAGGCTTAGGCTGATTTTAACAGACAGAGGAATTTGATCTGTCATTCTAGGTCATGCCTCTTGTATATCTATTCTACCTTACAAAAGTTCTACCTTAGAGAAGAAGTGGTCAGAGGCATCCCAGTATTCCTTTTATTTGCTGGATCTTGTTTCTTTGTTCTGTCTGTTTGTCTGTCTGTCTGTCTATTTGTCTTTCTCCCAAACTGGATCATTACATTTGGAGATATCTATGGTATTTTTTTGGAACACAGTATATATATATATATATGTCTCAATGTATGGGAGTACCCTGATCTCCAGAAAGGAGGGTTTTTTTTTTTTATATAGATGGCATGCAATACCAAGTAAATTCATGATTCAAACAAACTTCCTTCTCGCAGCTTTAAAACACCCAGTGTGTGGAAACTGGAAGACATGGTTTCTTCTGCAAAGAAAACAATACTTTGAGACATGTGGTCAACCTCTCAGTGATTTGGAATCTGGTCACATACTGAAAGCAGTGCATGATGGCACATCCTAGATAATAAGCCAAGCTCTTTTTGTTCATTTCATTGCAGATCACATCACAAAATGATACTAAAATTATACTTGTACTTTCTACTACAAAAAACCTTTGCAAATATATTACCTAGCTGTGCAGCTCTACAGAAGTCCAGACATTTAGGGACTGGTCAAGACCACTTTACAAATTGGAAAAGTTAGAAGGATTAGTTAAAAGTTGACACAGTATCACTGGTACGTTGCCTAAATAACCTGATCAACTTGATAGTTATTTAAAAAAGTATTTGCATATGGACAATTATTGTAAAAGTCCAGCTGATTTCTAGAAAAACAGTTGCTACTGGCTTCGTGCGCAGCAGTGGCAGAACTTAACATCATGTGTAGCTGATGTTGCAGGTTGGTTTATGCTCATGTACTCATGTGAGTACTGTTCTCACTATTAACTATCACATGGTTACAAAACTGATTTTTTTTTTTTTTTTTAATATAGAGTCCATGATCTGCCTGAAAGTAACAGTAGGGTACAATAAATTCAAAACTATGAAGAAATGAAAGGAGTAGAAAATTGCTGGGGATTGGTTGGAAGGACATGTTATAAGCTAGTAGAGTGAGGTCTGTTTAATGTGAGGTTTATGCTTCTATTAGTAGACCATTTTTCACGAGGTACAATTCCAAGAGCATGGAATCTGTACAATTGTTACAGAACAAACATTTAACAATTTTTTGTTTTCATACACAGAACTACAAAGTACAGTCAAACACTAATTGCAACTTTAATTTCTTCACTGTAAGTTTTATTTTCTGTAAATTCCATTACTCAGTTCATGCAGTTGCATGCGGTCCTTATGAGGCGACCTAAATTGCAGGATTTTTTTCTCTCTTTTTAATACTTTTCTTACTCCCTTAAAAAGGCCTTGTTGTGGACTCTCACTGTACTGCTGGAAATACACATTTCAAAACTGGATTTCTAGAATAAGCCCTTTGAGAGATCTGTAATACATGACTTTCATTGTTGCTGTCCCTGGGGCTAATTCTAAAGAAACCTCAAATCACCTTTCTGCAATACAGAAGTAATGTGTTCTATCTGATTAAAAATAAATAAATAAATACAGGTAGCTTTAAATAAATACAGGTTGGTAGGGAGGACCTTTGAAGCCTCACCTTCCATTAAGAAAGCATTGTTCTCCAAGAGTAAACTAAAGAAAGAGTGCACTTCAGGGAAGTACAATATTCAGTGCCTGTCAGGCAAATGTAAAACACAAACCACAACAGACGTGACTTCTCCCCTGATGGTGGGAGGTAAGAAGAGAGCGCTTATTCCACAGCTGTTACCCTGGAAGAGACAATATTTTCTTTTCTGCTTACTCCAGACTTGTATGTAAAAGCAAAAGAAGAAAATAGAGAGGGCAAGGGGCCAACAAAAAGAAAGGTCAATTTTAGCTCCCAAATGCAGCAGTATACAACAAAAACAGTAACAATTAATCCTTTCCTCCTCTGCCTGAATTCTAAGAATTGATTAAATATGTGGCAGAGAAAAGTAGCAGAGAGGACAAGTTCTTTGCATGGGTCTGTCTGAGGGAGGTAGCAGGAGCAAAGGACATACGAGTTCTGGTCTCAGCTGTAAAAGGAAAAGGGTCCATGTTAGACTAAATAATCTAAAACATGTTTTCTTGCTGCTGAAATTAGAATGGAGACTTACAGCTCAGGAAAGAGACAGAGGAGTCACCATGGATTTTTCTCTGAAGTTATCCATGCACAGCAGCAACCACCAAGACAACAAAACACCGAGCATTGTCAGTAAGGACTTTAAGAATGAGGCAGAGTCACGTTATGCCACCTTTGTTTTGATATTCATATATTGAATATTTTCAGGCACTTCTGGACTTCACATCCCAAGAAAACAGAGCTAGAAGCAGAAAAGGGCTATAGGCACAAGGGGATGAAGCAGCCAACATATGTGAAGAGGCTGAGCAGCTGGTGCTATTTAACTTGATGAGGAGTAGGTGTGTAAGGTGTGACATGGTGGACTGGTCAACTGTGGGTGTTATTTACTCCAAACTGCACCTTAAAAAAGACAAATAATATATGTTTTCATAGAGAAGTTGGTGAACTTCAGGAATTGTTGCCACATTGGCAAAGTATGAATGGTTGTGAAATGGAAAAGTCAACAAATGTATGAGCAGATCTATTAACACATAGTATAGAGAACATGTGTGCACGCAGTGTTTGACTTACCCATGCAATGACTGTGGTTGTTATTAAGAATAGGGAGAACGGTCTTAAAAAGCTTCATAGGTTCATATGTTTCTCCCTGCTGACTAGCAACTCTTTTTGCTACCATGAAGGCAGAACATTGGGCAAGGTGAATCACTGTAGTACCACCCAGTATAGATTTTCTTGCTATATCTCACAGGTAGACCTGTGAGATAAAAGTAGTGGAATACTGGTGTCTAACAAAAGTCATTTCTTCAGGCATGAACACGAGATGTTAACCCATTTCAAAATCACAATAACTTTTCATTTACTATTCTTTTAATTTTTCAGCTAATTCAGTTAGTAAAGGACATGAATTTTCTTTGAATGGCAGACATTACCCTTCCAGTTACATACAGAACTATGCATAGTCCTAGTCTATGCATTCTTTATCTCATATGTACACTCATCTCTGTATGTATAAAATACGTTGATAAGAACACACATATTTTTAGAGTAATTTTGGAGGTGAAACAGTGTGTTCTTAAAAGAAGGAGAGCTTTTGTACTTCATCTGACACAATTGCCCCAAAGTTCTTGTCTAGTCTTTAACATCCCATACACTTATGCTTGTGTAGTTGCTTCTGTACAACTCCAAAACTACAGAGCTGGATCTTTCTTGCTGGCATTACAGAACTCTCCCATGGTCTTTGTCTTCTCAGAAAACTTGAATATCAAAGAAATAACACTTAAAACGAGGCAATGATTACAGGCCTTTTGTATTGTGCTCTGCTTCAAGACAAAGCCTGACTCCCACAATGTCACAATCTATCTCAATTTCAAGAAAACATTGTCATTAATATCGTCATTAATAGATAAGATGATAATACAATAAAACAAGTGATACAGTAACCAATGATGTTTTATAAACTCTTCTGTGTAATAAAGAAGTAAGATATTCATATTCTCATCTTATATGCAAATATAGTACCACTAACAGCCTTGAGGGTATACCGTATAGGAGATAACACAAGTGAATGGATGATCTAAGACATCAGTTTATCAAATCCCTATATACTTTTCTGCCTGCTGGTGTGTGATGTTTTCACTGGCAATTATGATAAATTAAGAAATTGCTTATGCTTAAACAATACTCCTAACTGCTTTAGGATTGTGGTTATCTTCTGATTGCCCTCAGCAGATATGTGAATGTCTGTTTTAATTTCCTTCACAGTGAATACATTTGCCTGAAAATTTCCATCCGGCTTTCCAGAGAAAAAAAAAAAAAAACAAAAAACATTGTTCCCAGAAAAGGTGTTCTTTAGTTTGTTGGAAAATGTCTCCTCTTGGTATTAATATGACCATATACTCTACTGCCTTTAACCTGATTGTATTCTGTGCAGGTTCTTATACTATACCCAAGATTATGATGACTGAACACTTCGTACAGCTAAGCACTCATCAAGGTGAGCTACATTGACCAAGTTTTCTCTCAGTTTCCTTTCGTACCATCAAAGTGTGGTATTACATTAGGTTTTAGTGCACATATTCCTCAGCTATTATTTGGGTACGAGCTACTGTGGGAAAAACTATGATTGAGGAAATAATCTCTGCTGGAGAATGGATGATATCTCTGATCATTCTTTTATATAGTAGGAATTTCAAAGCTTTAGACCCAGATATGAAAACATGCATCCTGAGCTTAACCTTAGGGTGAGAGAGTGTTCAAGAAGTACTGATGTCCAGAATGATAGTAATTTGAAGTCCAGAAAGGTGTGGCACTTCCTGATCTCATTCTATTGCACAAATACTTCTCATAAATACCTACTTTTCTATAATTTAACTCTGTAGAAGAACAGATGGATTGCTGCAACCAAAAGAAGACCTCAAGTTGTTCCTTTTATCAGGAGAAATACACCTATGCACTGACACTTGGGTAGTATTTCCCCAGTTATGCTTGGGGGCTATGGACTGCAAATGTTTGCAGACTTCTGAACATATTTGTGGACATATGATGTAGCTAAGTGTATATGTCTTTGCAGTGATGAAACATCATCAGGGGAATTCAGCAACAAAAGAAAGAAAACTCTACCAGCAAGTCCTTACTAGGTTGGATTTTATTTTTTATTTTTATTTATATTTTTATTTTGCAAACCTCTAGAGAACTTCTTTACCACAGTCTGTTTCCTCTAATATTCAGAAAAGACACTGTCATTTATGATGTCTGACGAGTTGTGTCTCCCCCTTATAACTTCAATTTCTAGTTGAATGTTCTCTGATGGAGAACATTATGGATTTTTCACTTGCTTGGAAGAGGAAAATCAATTTCCATCTGATAGAGCAGGGGGTCACTAAATACTACCAGCTGCTCTGTGACACTGTAGACTTAAGCAGTAGTCCTATGAGACAGATATGAGTAGTGAACAGTATCTTAGAGTGCATTAGTACACAGATAAATAGAGAGGAAAATGAGACACTGGAAAAAAAAAAAGAGCTGAGAAAAGAGAATAAGCTTTTATTTCTTCAAAAATGTCTAGACAGAAATGCTGCACACAGAAGCTGGAGCACTTTCATCCAAGTCAGTCTTGCTACATAATTTTCCTATGATGGAGATCTTGGACTTCCATGCACACAGTAAATCTACCACAGGTGAGAGTTCAGGTTATTCTATAAAAGACAGCTGAGACAGCTGTAGACCTGAGTGATAGGTACTGTTTTGCCATTGTGACAAATTTTAAAACAAGACTTATGAAGCTCACTTTTGGGATGTATTTAGACATGAAAATGAACAAATAAATGAATAAATAAAAACAATCCCTACAATATCACAAAAGTGAAATGAACTGAGCTGTGCCATTATCCATGTTTACCTTGGTCATTTTCCCATTCCAGTGAATGACTAAGGGAGCTGGGGGGACATGAAGAACCTAAATAGCTGTCTGAAGAAAAATTGAATATCATGTCAGTTTGTGATAAAATAACCAGTTGTTTTTTATGTAAAAATTATACCTTTTTTTTTTTTTTTTTTTTTTTTTTTTTGCAGGTGACAAATTTATTATGCAGAAGACACACACACCTCAAGTTCAGCTGTATCATCACCTGACACAGAACTTGTTCAAAGCTAATAGTTTGCTGTTAACAGATATGTAGGCTATATCTTATGCTATAACAGGGAAGAGGACAGGCTGAAGCAACCCAAAGAGAGCAGGGGTTTCCTGACCTGTAGTCATGCCTGAATGCTCAGAAGTTGAAAAAGGAAAGACCCAAAGAGAAATTGTGCTGATTCACACTGATTGCAATTTGACCTAATGTAGAACTATTGATGCCTTACAAAGTTTTTCTGTGGAATGCATATTATCTGGATGAGAAGAATTACAATAGGACTTCCAGGAAGGTGAAGGAAGATGCTGAGGAGAAGCTGATGGACTTTTATTTGCAGGTGTAGGACTAGTAGCCAGTGAAGGGGCAAATAATATATAAGTACAGATTCAAAAATAAGAAATAACTGGAGGACTATATGACCATAACCATGCTTGTACATTGGATAAAACCATTTGAACACTAAAGACAGAAACAATCAAAAAGCCATCTCTTTTATCTCCCATTCATTTTCCAAATGTTCACAATTAACAAAGTACAGGTTTCTGTACTCTATATCAAGATAGTTAAGAAAGAAACAAATATTTAATTGACGGTTCCCATGGCGTCTGCTCAGTACAAACACTCCCTTATTAAAAAATAGTTCTGTTAACTTCAGCTAGGATACTATTCCAAGTCAATGATGTCTGAGTAAAGTCTTAAATACATCATCCATAGATGAAACATCATCCATGAAGCAATAGTGCTGTCATTCCAGCTGAGATCCCATTAGAACAAGTTACAGATTTACTAGTAAAAGTTTGTTTAGTACTAACACAACAGTGGATTGTCATAGAAACATATACCTTCCAAAAGAGAGGCAGTAAATACAAGGGAGATGTTCTTCAGGACCTTGTTTCTATCTATAAGTATCATAGAGCAGCAAAAGAAAAAAAAGTTAAGGAAGGACTCCCTTAATTTAATTACATTTGCTCCAGTACTTCAGAGAATTTATGAGAGTGAGACATATATATCTACTAAGCATCTATTCTGTCTTGAAATATTCTCTCCTGAGTCAAATTTCTGGAGTTTTACTGCATGGGCAATAAAACAAAGAATGGATCCAAATTGGTTTTAAATTAATCAAACTCACAGTTAAAAAGCAGAGCATCATCACGTAGGTTAAATGTCAGTTGTTCATCTTCATACTTATGTCTTTTTTTCAAACTTACCATAATTGACCTTTTCAAGTGTAACACCCTGTTAAAACCAGGAGAAAATGGCAATATGATAAGAGGACAATTTCAGTTACAACAAAGTCATTATATAAAAGATGAAATATGAAGATATTAATTAATCTATTCTCACTATTTTCTCAGTAGGGCAATTACACTTCTGAATTCATGGTACTTGTAATGTATGTGATCTCACAGCTGAATTGTAGGTGAGCAAAGAAGACAGGAAAATGTATTTTAAGAGTGAGAAAGGCTTCATTCAAAGCTGCAGAAGTCATGGAAAAAATCTATTATGGATTTCTGTGAGGTTTATATCAGACCATTAACAAACAAGTGAACATTTATTCAGGTTTAAATAACTTGAATAAAATAGATAGTCCTTTGGTTATCACATTCACTTTCAACCTCCCTCTTTGGTCCTTTTTTTTTTTTTTCTAGTCACAGACTGCTCTTTGCAGAAATACTGCAAACATTCATTGGAAAAAAAGAATGAAAGCATCCTGTTACAAGGCATTCCTGGGCAAGCTTACCAGCTCATTATGCCACTACTGTCCATGCCTGACATTAAGAAAGGGCCTGCTACATCAGTGAATACACTTAGCACCTGGAAGCAGGCACATTTCCAAGTTTATGAGAAAATTCCTTTTTCAATTAAACTGTGAGTGTTTAGGACAAAATAGTAGCCTGATTTTTTTGAATGCATCAGAGCACGTTGGAAATTAAGCTGTGCTTGTTGGGAGCTGAGAAGTGCACACATGGGCAATATTCGTTCCAAGAAGGAATTGTTCCCCTTAATTTCTGTCAGATGAACAATGTTAATGAAGCCAATGACTCTTAAGTACAAATTCACACATTTTGGCAATTTGTGACCTGCATGCTCAGTACATTTGCTACAGAAACAGAACTTTAGCCTAGTGCAATTAAATCAAATGACAAAAACCTCATTGACTTTAGAGGGAAAAATTCTAATAAATGAAAGATGCCAGCTTGTCACGGTGCATAAAATATTGATCAGAAATCTTATTTCCAACAAGTTTGTTGTCTGCTTGGGACCATGCAAGTCATTCTGGTAAGGATCTTATATTCCTAGCGCAGATAAAACTCCCATTGGCTTAGTAAGCGGTTTCACTGAAAACAGAATTGAGTAAATCAAGGTTTGGGCTGTATCATTATCTCAGCTTTCCCTAGTGAGCTATAGTGTTGTGTTTTGATTGACATCATGTGCGTCAATCTTTCAGTCACATCTGCTACTTAACAGTAGCATCTTCCTAGATCATTCATAATTTGTTCCTGAATTTTCAATTATTTAATGAAATCCTTTGAACCAAATAATGGCATTAGCACTACAAATAAACTGAGTGATTTAATTACACTTCACATATTTTATTTTTGCTTTCATTCTTATGACAACCAAACAACTCTATACATGTGGGAAACAAAACCAGTTTTATCTGGAAGGCTATTTAATGTTTTATGAAACTAAAATGAATCTGTGCTTAATAATGTGTGGACTCAAAATGAAAGCACATAAGTCTTCTTAGGGAGTGAAATTACATGCTGTTTCAACAAAGAATAACAGGGAATAACAGATTAAAAAATCTTGGTTCAGAAAAAGCAGACCACAGAAGCCTCCTCTCTAAACACAACACTTACAAGGCTAGCTGTATAGCGTAGAACCTACACTGAAGTCCTTTAATCATGTCATCTGCATGATGATTTTAGTGGTTGTTGGCTCAATACTTTTAAGGATATTTAATGAGTTCACAAGAAGTAAGTTCTCAAATAGAGTTAGATTTAATCCCTGTCCCTCAGCATCCACATGACCTACAGCAATATAGTCTTTTTCCATGCACGGATTGAAGAGTCCTCTGTAAGCTCAGTTTTTCATATGGAGGGCAGGATAGGAGATGTCTGAGTATGGAACCATTCTTAGATGTGGTATTGTCCCCAGACAGTCTTAAAAAATTGTTAAGTACATTTATTTCCTTTGTCTTTCTCTAATAAGGACTTTTGGCTCCAGATATAATGGCATGCATTTAGGCTGCTAGACAAGTTAGTACGCAAGCAGGTGTTTGGGGAAGTGCTGAGGGCACACAACTGTAAGCCACTGGCACACTAGCACCTCCACTGGCTATTCCTAAATACCTCTAGATGTAAGTGCTTAAGAGAAATGACATTAAATTGGAAGTCTAGGGTGAAAAATGTGAGGAAAGAAGAAAAGAGTTGGCTTCTCATTACCTGAACAGAACCCACAGCAGAACAGTATGAATTTCTGCTTACCTTTGTTGACCATGCCACAAGTAAATGCAAAAGGAATTTTTTTGTGTTCAGTGACTCCAATATGAGTGAGACAGAAGTAAATCACTCACGTTTCTTCCTTCTAAAATTAAGTCTAGATATAGAAAAAAGGATTCAGAGAATATAGCACAGAGCTGGAAACACTTCATACACATCTTGATGTTCAGAAAAGATCAGAATACGAATCCTATCAGAATAGAAAACATTTGTGATTCTCTGATCCTATTACTGAGTAGATTTACTGTCTGGACAAATGAATTACAGTGAAAAAAATCTGAAAAGATCTGAGTCCACTACAAAAGAAGAAAACCAAGAAAGGTTATGTGAGTGTACGGAGCTTATTCCCTTCAGTGATATGTTCTACTACATTAATGGACTTTTGGGAAATTTCCTTTGGAGAAGATCATGTTCATGATACTCTTAGCAGAATGAATTTTTAAAATTATATTTTAGGCTGCTGTTTATCTCAAAATTTATTTTCAACATTCATTTTACTTTTAAAAGTTAGTTGCATTTCTGACATTAAGAATAGTCCAAATGTTTGCTTTGAAAATATCAAAATAAAGTGCTGAATTTTATTTATTTCTATATTTTCTCAAATTTGAAATATTCGCATATAATTTTCATCTGCCCATACTTGCAATTTCCTGTGCACAATATATTTCACCAATTTTTTTTTTAAAGAAAAGAAAAAGAAAGAGAAAAAAACTATTACCTTCAATTAGATTGGTGCAGGAAGGAAAATCACATATAACTTTAATTCTCCATTAGAACAGAAATAAAAATCAAAAAAGGATTAGTAGTGACTGATATTGAGAGATACTGATGGAAATGGTAAAGGCTGGGGATGGCTTTAGGCAGTTCGTGATCTCTCAGATCTGCTATTCAGTCAACAGAAAATGTACTCTCCATTGGCTTGGGGAACAGCTACCATGTAATACAAGTGAAAATTTAAAGTAGCATCACAATTGTGGATAAAAATAAGTTAAATGTCGGTAAGTCAATACACGCTTAGTACAGAAATCCACAGAATAAAAAATTAGATTACCTTTAATTTGCAGCTGCTGGTCTGTAGAAATTCTGCTTAAAGCTGAACGGTAAAGCACTATAGGTAATGGAGTTGATTATGGTTCAGTACTTATCTCTCTCAAACAGAGCTGTTTGGACTTCAATGTTTGCAAAGTGCTTTGAGACAGCAGCAAGGAAAGTATTATTTTGTTGTGTAAAGGTATAGGCTTTTTGGCTGCTTGGGAAAGTTGAAATGATCATTTCCTGACTTAGTACAGTGGAGTTCATTTAAAGCAATAACAGGAGAGAAACTACTCCCCACGCAGCAATTCAAAATATTTTAAAGAAGCCTAGAAAATTGCTTTCGAATGGCAGCACAGTAAAGTAAAAAGGCAGATTTTTTTTTTTTTTTCCCCACAAGAATACTTTTCTTTAAATTGCCACTTAAAAAAAAAATGAAATCATGAAATGACAGCATGTGCATCAGGTTTGTCAATGGATTTAACAACACAGATTGAAAAGCCTGTGGAAATCAGTAGGAACGCTACCATTGGACTAGGAAGGATTTAGTTTTTTACTCTCCCCAGTCATCCTGTGGCACTGAGGATGTCACTTAATTTTTGTTTACTTTAGGACTCTGTAAAATCAGAATAATATTTGTTAGCTTTAGTCAATACTTTGAGATCAGCTCAAGTAACAAAGTTTATGAGGATTGTATTTTTTGTAGCTCAAGTGAAAAAAAAGACAAAGAGGTTCATAATGAACTTGTATCTAAAAAGCAGCTATAGGTACAATACCATTTTGAGATTTAAAAATATAGCATTTACTACCCCTAATATCTCTCCTGTAAAAATAACAGTTATAATGTACTGATTCTGAGATATAATTTTTCTTTTAGCAAATATTACAGGATATGATATTCTCATGTATCTTTACTGTGATATACAAACTAAAGGAACCTGTAAATGTAGTATTAGTGGAAGCAGAAGCAATATATTCAGTAGATGGTACACAAAGAGATATGAACTGTAAAGGAGATGCATGCATTTTTTATTTTTTTCATTTTTATTTTCTTTTCCAAGATCCCTAATGCGCAACTTCCACTGCAGTGAATAACAAGGTAAACAGCTGTAAAATTCAAGCAAAAATTCAAGTAAAATACAGAACTTCAAAGTTGTGTGTGGGAATAGTGTCATGGTTTTATGGTTGTTTGTTTTTTTTTTTTTGGTTTTCAGTATTCTGCATCAAAACATCATGTAGTGCACTGGGCATTAAAGTGTTAATTCTCCAATTCCAGGTACCTATCCCTGTACATTACAGAAGTCATGGGATCTGGCCCTTCTGGGTTAGGTGCTCTCTTGCTGCCTGGCAGTGGGTGCTGGAGGGTGCTTTCCTAGCCATTTCAAGCTTTTCAGGTTGGACTCGGTCTCAGGAACTCTCTCTCTCCTATCTTATTTGATTTATTAGTCTCAAATTCAATTAGATTGTATTATATTGTGTTATCTTGCATTCTGATATCATAGTTAGTAAAATAAGTTTTCCTCCATAGATTGTTGCCACTGTTTTTTTCTTTCTTTCCTTCCTTCCCATTTTGTGGGGCCGGGGTGGGGGGGGGAGGGCCTACTACCCCCCTGTCATGGGCATAGATTGAGCTAGTTAACTCCGTGACAAATTGTATCAGTATTTCTACCTGAATCTTCACCATTCACTTTTGTTGATCAATCCTAAAAAGTGGGGATATGTACTGGATATGTAATACAGTAATGTGCAAGGCGTAAGAAAGTATGCTTTGGTAACAATTATTAAAATAAAAGAAAACCATTTAAAATGATTGTATGCTATTAAAATTGATCAGCAAGAAATAAACTCCATATACACAATTAATTTCAACATGATAGTATCTAGGAAGTTAAGAGAAGACAACTTTGTTCTCCAAATATAACATATCTCCCCCAAAATATGCACAGAGTTTACCCATATGTAACCTCTGACAAAGCATTGGGATCAATGAGGAAGACCTAATTTATTTACTTCATTAGCAAAGTTGCATCACATAGAATAATTAATACTATAAAAAATAGACTCTGGTTGACCTGACCTTTATTATTAATTCCTTAGTAAATAAACTGTTTCATTTCACCAAATAATTTCACTGGGATGTAGTTTACTCATAGCTTTAGAAAATTCAGTGGAAATAATTTGTTTCAAAAAAAATAATATCACGTAGTATCACATTTGAACATAATTACTTTTTTTTTTTTAATTAGAATGTTTTTTTTAAGGAATACATTACAACTTTTCTAGACATGCTAATTCACCATTAACATCATTTTCAAAAATAACAGAGGGTTTCAACCAAAAATTCACCACAGTCGGTTGAAAAAATTCAATGCAAAATGTACTGATGGATCATTAATATTATTATAGTTAATAATTGGACCAGAAATATTCTCAGTTGAAATTACTGAGAGAAGATGCCCAAATATCAATCCTAAAGGTCAATCCTTGAGTACTCTCTTCTTTTAACTTCATATAATAGCAATTAATTACTTATAAACTTTTATTTGTAGCCATTTCTTCATTTATATTCTTCAGACTGCTCTGTATTGAATAATACAAATTGGTGGTAATCTGTATGCCAGGCTTGCTTTTTATACCATGTGCTTATATCACAGTACAGTATTTGCTCATACTTTCCTCTGCAATCTACTCCACAGGATCAGGATCTGCTTTAGCAGATGATCTCCAGAGATCTAGATGATCTCCAGTGGTCCCTTCCAACTCCTACTATTCTGTGACTCTGTGATTTTGTTCTATTTCAAGCATTCACTTTTGCCTTGAAGGGCTATTTTATTCTAAATAAGCAACATTAAAACCTCACTGATCTGCAAATGTAATGAACTGTGAGATACAACCCAAGACCTAGCCAACTAGTGGAAAGTTTTAATCTCAAGAGATTTAGCTGGGTCTCAAGTGAATATACCAGAAAATCAGTTAATCTAATGTGCATACTTCAATTTCAATAGTAACATTAAAAAGTTCTGAGATAAATGTATACGATTACAAGTTATTTATACAAGGCCCAATGAATCACTCTAATCTTCACTAATATTTTGACATTCGTGGTATGAGAGTGAGAGGAGTAGAGTGAATGTCACATAAAAAGAATCAGTGTTAATGGGTGATGTGTGCAGGCTTCTGTAGTGGTTGCAGCACCACCAGCGTTACTTTCTAATTTAATAGATAAGAAATCACTAAATGTAGTTAGGTGATATTAAGCCATTTGGAACCAAGAACACAAACTGCAAACATGTGAGCATTTCTCACATTTGAGAAATAAAACCCTGCTACCACAGACAGCAGGGTGAAAATTGCTCTTGACATCATCGAGGGCAGAAGTTCTATTTATAGGTGTTGTTGCCAGAGAGAAGCATTTATGATCACTTGGTTTGAAGTTCATGAAGTCATAGCATAAAATTCCTCCAAACGAGTTCTACCTTCTGCTTAATAGAGATGCACTTGAATGACACCACATCTCAAGAGAAGAGAGGTAACTGATTTAAAAGAGTCAAGAATTGAGCAAACTGTCACATACCTCAAAATCCATTCCAATACCTGACCAGCATGAAAAATGTGCAAAAATTTTCATTTCCAGTTAGTCTTACTTCACTTTATCTAGCTTCCAGCTTTTCTGTTAAATCAAAACTCTGTCTGGCATGAGAGTTATTCTCTCCTTGTGTATATCTATAGACCATGATCAAATCACCTCTTAACTTTCTCTTCACTAGGTTGAGCTCCATATTTCAGCATGTTCTCTAGGCCCCATGGTCCTCTGTACAGAGCTTTATTACTTTCACAGTGGCATCTGGCTTTAGGCAAGCCTTTGAAATATTACATTTATATATTTACGAAGAGCTGTTATTTGTTCTGGTTCAGTGCCCTTGCAGAAGCAGATACAGGTGTCAATCTGGGGAATATTTGGAGGGCTGCTGACTTTCTTGTTTAGGACTTTTCTTTTGGCGAATGCTGCAAGCTTGACAGAGTTTTCAGAAGGTTTCTAAACTCTTGTTTAAAGCAGATGCCTTGCCATATACAAGCATGCTTGCTTGCTGTGGCTTGGTCCCAGCTGATGTTGTGCATAGCCCCTTGCCTCTGAATTTACCAAGGACCTTCACATTCTTTTTATTGCACAGTGTACAATTCTTGTTTGTTATCTCCAGCACTTTAATCAAATTTATTTCAATACATTATTCTAGTACCACGGATATTTATTTCATTACAGCTTAACTAAAATTTTTGCTATCAAACAACTCAAACATAATTTTAGAAAAAAGGATGATTATTTTCCAATTTAAATATCAAGAAAGTCCAATTTATGGGCAATAGAGGGAATCTCTATATTAGAAATACTTCATCAAAAAGACTTCTGAGGCATTTAGTTGAAGAACTTGCTTACATTTCTGCACAGCGGTTGCACCTTAGCCTGGTCAACAAGTTAGTGATTGGCTGTTGTGTGTTTCTTTTCAAAAACCACCATATTAGCCAGCATCTCTGCTGAGAACAGTGTTAGATTAGGACTTCAATACTCACAGGGTGGCCGTGTTTTAATCATGCAGGTGGCAGAAAACTCTGCCTCACCTTACAGATATGCAGTGCCTGACTTCAGTGGAGATGCCTCAATTTGCAATAGTCTCAGAAATGGCAATATAACTAAAACTTGCTGCTCCCTCTCACTAATAGCTCCACTGAAGCCTGGCAGTTCATGCTTGCAGGAAAAGACATATGCTGTATGTTGTTAACTGCATATTTGGTTGGGTGTTTTTCTTTATTTTTTTTTATTTCATTGTGCTCAATATCTGAATTCCGAATTAAGTAGTTTAGTTCATTTTTTATTAATACAGCTCATTTTGAATGTTAGGCTTGAATGAGACAGCTGGAATACAAACCGTTCATTAAGGCCAGCAGATTACAGATGAAATACTTTGCAGAGCTGGCTGGAATTGTATTTTCAGCCAAAATCCTCGTAAGATTTACAGGCACACCTAGCTTTACCTTTCCAGGGGGATAGGTTTGGACTCCTCATGTGAAGAACATCACAGGATTTTGCAGACTCTGAAAAAAAGAATGAAGGTGCAATGAGTCTACTCCCTTCCAATAATTCCTGCAAATGAGAAGTGTTTCATTCTTCCTCTTTGCCATTACAGTCTCCCAGGAACACGGTGTTATTTATTACAACTTTTAATTTTTTTTTTCAGAATGTTTCCCATTTGCTTCTGAGACAGCAGCAATTTTACCTGACTAGTGCCACACTAAATGACATTCCAACGATTCCTACTGTGACTGTCTAGAAGGCTCTGAGAATCTCAAAAAGGATTTAGCTGATCAAGAACTCTGCCTTTGGTTTGTCCCAAAAATATCTCTACGCTGTTTTCTACAAGTGTATCCTTACATGAGTAGTCAGCTTTCCACAGTATTATGTCAGCATCCAGAGCTAAATCTGTATAAAAAGTGCTTTGCTGTGTTTGGAATAAAGCAGTCATTAAGCTCCTTTTGGAAGAGCAGTAAAAGAAACATTAACCTGTTTTCTGGGAGAGCTGGAAAAGTTTGATTTTCCTTGTTTCTTTACCATCTTTATTACCTGCTAATTCTCTAATATAAGGTATAAGCATAGGGCAGGTACCAGCAATAGTAAGCTTTGAAGAAGGTTGCTAATAAAAGCCAGTGGCAAAAATCCCAATAGCTCTTTTAATGTGCTGGGCACAGCTCATAAAAAAGGACAAAAAGCAACTTCATTGTCCCAGAGCTCCTCAGGAGAAGAAACGTGACAGCTGGAATCACAATTACCACTGCTCCCTGATCCTGCCAGCGGGTAGTTATTTGCTGTGAAATTGGCAATATCCAAAGTTCAGTCAAATGCAAAGTAAACAGACTGAAACAACGGAGATAAATATTTGCTTTCTAATCCCTTTGAGCTATACAAGACTTCAGCAAATCTTGTAATGGGCTGAAAAACAATTCAGGCTAATAAAATCTCTTCCCCCCCAAAACAGAATAAAATACTAAACTCTGAAACTGTTCCTCATTTCCAGCAAGCTTTGAGTACATCAGAGGACATTTCTTTTGACTGCTTATGATTTCATGAAATCAGTGCAGCTATTAACTTTGCACTTTGTTAACTGACATTAACCTGATGTCTTTGGTAACACATGGGTCAGAAAGAAGTCCTGGAAAAGAGAAAATGGAAGAAGTATGCTTCTTTGTGACAGGTTCGTTGTAGTGAAGTTCCCTCCAGAAGATGAGCTGATGGGAAGGTAGAAAGCTGAACAAACTTTCAATTCATTATTGCATGGTCACACTCCTTGGGTTCTGAAGGAAGAGATTTCTCACAGTGAGGTTCACTCTTCAGCCTTTTCCCACAGAAGTGGAAGATTCACCCTCCAAGTCTATCTCACTCTTACAGTGGCAAGCCAGGACTTTTAGGTTTGTAAGTGAACTTTACACAACAGTAAATTTTGATTTAATCCTTACTTTCACACATGCACTTTCTAGGTGTATAAACTAGAAGTGAGGGCAAACTTTCAAACACCTGTAAGAGTAAGGTGAGATGAGAAGTAAGAGGAGGTGAGAAGGGCAGCTTCTGATTATGTTTTATCCCAGCATGCAAAGACCACCATGGCAGTGTAGTTTGCAATACATGGCTCCTCCACAGAGCCCATGGCAAATATTCAGGCTGCATGTTGCAGCTAATATATACGTATGCAGTAACATTTGACAAGCTGCTGAAACTAAAACTGCTGACTGCTTATTACAGTATCTTTCATTGATTTTGTTTAAAGTTATAAAGAGCTGCTTTTGATTATCTGGCAAATCCACATTCTAACATTTTAACTTTTCAATATAAGTTTGCAACTCTCAGTGCTGCACAGTTTAAATGAACTTGGGATTTATTAGAGAGTAAAACTCTCTTGGAAAGGAAAGGTGAAATATTCCATTGCTACTGATTTTTTCTAATGCCATCATTTTAAATTCTAGTTTCATTCAAGGTTGAATTCTCATCCAGTTGAATAGAGCTGCCCTTGTGATATTTGTGGATGAATCTATCTCAGGTATCACTATTTCATAACAGCATTACATGAGTGATGTGTTTGCCCTTCAGTAAACAAGTGAATTTTGAAACCCAACTTTGTTTTAGGATATCTCTGCTACTTTCAAAAAGAAGCATCTCATTCTTAGATTAGCAGCTTTCAAAAAGACATATATATATTTTTTGTCTCAAGAATATCTGAAAGACATTGGATCACCTTTTCCTGTAAAGTTCTGCATACTGAGGATGTCAGCAAATTTTTGTGTTCTCTGCAAGAATGTCAGATCTGAGAGGAAAGCAGAGGAAAATGTTTTTCTACTGAAACCACCTTTAGATATATTTTTTTCCCATAAGAAAGGGAGCCCAGTTAAAAAAAATACAGCAAAAACTGAAATCAAATAATTTCCAACCAGATGTAATGAATACTCCAATTATCTTTCAGTTTGAACTTGAGGCTAGAGAACATACAGGTTTCTGACTGTGTTAAAAAAAATAGGCTATTCTCTTTCATAAGGCTTTTAAAGATATTTTATTAAAGAAACATGTCAGAATGAAAAATAGAGGTGCAAAGTTTGTAACATAAGTTAGCTATAGGTCCACCTGTGTCTAGAGTTTTTTGAGTTTTTGTGGAGTTTTTTCACTCATTGTTAAACACCTCTTCATCCATATAGCATTTCCAACCTGAGTGTGCTGTGTAAATTATGTGTTTAGGAGCATCAGAGTAAGAAATTTATTAAGGAAAAATCCAGTATGGAACCTCTAGACTGTGATTAGAGCTCCTAAGTTTGACTACTTGATCTTTTAGGCCATGGGAACAGCTCTGTAGTTTTGACATAACCTGTCTGAGGATTTACATTTAATACCCCCACGTATCTGCATTCGTAACAGGCCTCTCCCTTTTCACTGATCTTGGAATCTGGCAGATATGGCAGAATCACACTGAGGACCAAAGAAAAAGATGCTTCGATCACGGGGGATTGCAGAGGTTTATAAAAAGGGAATAACCTTCTTGCTCTGAACAATGAAATAGCCAAAAAAAGAAAGAGAGACAATGGCTTAGTCAGGCAAGGAACTGAACTCTAGTGAATTTTCAACTGCTATTACCTGTTTGACAAGGTGACTCAGGCTAAAGAGCATACTTTGGGAAGATGGATTTGCTGTTTTTCTAAGGAATTTTGAACTGTCACCCTTGGGCACCACATAAACTTATACAAATGGTTTCCAGACACTACCCTTAGAGCATGATATCCATCATGCTAATAGACCATAACCCAGCTTTAACCCAGCCAGGCACAAAATCTTTCCAGAAAATAAGATCTTTGCCACAGAATTTAACTATAGTGCATGAACAGCATGTGAGCCCCCAAAATATCTACACTGCACCAGAAAACTTTGTGTGGATTTCTTCTTTTTTTTTTTTTTTTTCAGGGGGATGCATTTATTTAGCTAGGATGGAAAAAAGACCCCAGGCAACTGTATAATCATAAAAAAAAAAAAAGACTTAAGAACATCAGATTTGAAAATAAATAATGAATTGGTGTACATTTCCTTGCACATCTTCAAAAAAAAGTACATGCATAATAGTTAATACATTGACTGTACCTTAAAAAAGAAATACTGCTAGCCATAGAAGATACTCATACGAAAATATGATAAGGGAATAGTATAATGAGTAAGACTTGCTGTTCTCCATCAGAAACACGCCGAGTAGTGACTGGATATATGATTAAACACAGTGTCTTCTGTGTTCTGTATGAACTTGAAAGTAGAATGAGCCTAGCAAGCCTGCCTTGATTTTTCCAGCCCATTAAGTGTCATTTACAGCACAATGTCATTGATGACTTCAGAGATTCAGATTAGGTGACAGACACCTGCGATAGCTCTGAATAGTTTTTACAGTGCCTTCAGGTAAAAGCTTTGTGTCTTAAGTAAAGTCAGTTGCATTAGAGTAGTACCTAAACATCATACATTCCTTTTTGCGTATACCTGTCTTGTGAATCTTGTTCCTGGAGCACTTCTTGGACTGCAGAACATTCTCAGGTTGCTGCATTGATTGAAGCTTGAAACTTATTTTCAAACTTTCTTTTGTCTTCTAACCTGTTTGCACCCTACAGCATCTGTTGTCTCTGGAGAATGCAGGGCTTCCTGTGGGCAGTGCTGCTTTCCCAGAAACATGAAATTGCAATCAGACAGCTAAAATGTAAGAAAGCTGAGGTAGAAAATCCCAGTTTATTTTTCCCACCCTTTTTTAGATTTCCATCTGCCTAGGTTATGTACTTACCCGAGGGCATGTGCATAGACATGTCAGCAGGTACTCCTTCCACAAGGTCTTCCAAAGGAGGCTTTACAAACCCAGATTTTTTATGGATATTGATTTTCTACCCATAGTATCCTTGTCCTAATTCCATATTGACTGGAATTTCACTTCTATAACACCACTTACTGAAAAAAGTGAAGGTCAACTTTCCTTAGTACCTCTGGAAAGGAAAAAGGACAAGACCAATACTATTTTCTGTGGTGTAAATAAACCTATTTCCTGGTAATCAATTACCCTGCATTTATACCCATGTACAAAGAGTCAGAATCTTTCTTCTATTAAGAACTCTTGTTTCCCAAAAAGGAATAAAAGCAATCCTCTCTGAATATAATAAACCTTTACCTATTGCTACTTTACGTAGAGGTTTTTTGGGGTTTTATTTATTTGCTTTTTTAAAAAATGAAAATCAGTCTGCTGGAATTTAATGTGCTGTATTTTTTGCTGAAAATTTTAATTTGCACCCTGATATCATACTTTTCCTCTCTTTCATTCTCTTCAAGATGGTAAGATTTTATCCTTGCACCTTCTAGAAGTAAGCTAATGTAACATATGATCCTTAAATAGAGCCTCTGGATTATCCCTACATAACCTGCATTAATGCTCTCCAGAATGTGAAGTTCTCCCCTGGAAACCTTCCAAGACCAGGGGAAGACAGGAATTATTTTAAGCCTGATATGGTTCTTTGGTAATAATCTCAGGGATTTAGATTTGTGTTTATCAATGTGAACTCTTCACTTAAGGCTGTGTTTTCATGGCGTTTCCTCACTCCATTCCCCCTTTCTTGGAAACAGAAAAGTTCAGCTACTATAATGTTTTTGTTTATTTGTTTCTTTTTTAAAAGAAGACAAAAACATAACTGAAAAGAAGGAAAAAACCACCAGAAACGTCTAAGGGAAAGCACATAGCAAATGGTATGTAGGATCCAAGAATTTCTTCAAGGCTTGCCTTGAACATTTACTTGTGCTTGCCTTTTCAGTAAGAAATTTTCAGGGGAGTATTCAACAGAAAGGATCCTGTGTGACACATTCAAAGTCTGCTAACCAACCTAGATGCTGAAGCGCTGTTTACAAAACTAGCTTTTAGGGATCTCTGCATTACCAAATATCAAAGGGATATAAGTGCTTAAGACAAACCCAAAGCTGAGCTTAAGCGACCCTTATGTGGTGTCTGGCAAAACTTTACCTATTGTTGAGACTGAAAAAATAAAATAGGACTGGCATGAGTGTTTTCTCTTTTTCTTACCATCCCATTTCTCACTGTGATACTTGCACCAGTTAAATCATTCTTTCGATAGAAGGCAGCACAGAGAGACAGCTAAAGATAAAGAAAAAAGTCCTGATCTATTTCTGCTGAAAATAAACTGTAACCACCATAGTAAAGCAATGCAACAACAGAGCAGCTGTCCTATTTTTCAGTCCATGACATCCCCGAAGCATAAACTCTCAAGGCAGGTCATCAGCTTTCCCAGTAATATTCCTGAGTCACGCAGGCAGACATTCCAATTTGAGATGGTTACACCTGAAATCCTTTTTGCTTAGCTCTTGTTCAGCCACCTGTTAGCTAAAGGGATATCAATTCCTGTAATAAGTCAAAGAAACCTCCTACAGTTTGAACTCAGCCTTTCTTGGCCTGAATTGAAAACTCCTTTAGACTTTAGGCAGCGCTGTAGGAAGATTACATTGGGCAGATGACCATACTATAAGTGAATCAATTCAGGTATAGAGAACTATGGTCAAGGCCTCCAGAACAAGCTCTGAGGCCACTGATGTGTATCTGCAGGTTATCACAACGTCCTGTGAAGGGCTGGCTAATGAACTACAAGCAAGAATAACTGCTGCTAGAACTACAGGCAGCAGATCTCCATTCTGTTGCTTACCCATGGAAGCAGCTGTTTGAGTTTGGCCCAATAAGCAGCACAACTAGACTGTAGCAAAATAAGAATAGATTCTTCTTCTGTCTTCTTCATCCCATCCAGGCTTTTTTTTTTTTTTTAATTTTATCTATTTATTTTTCCCAGTTAAATTTGTTTGTTGACAGAATGGATGGTATGCTCAAGAATGTAAGTTAGGTGAGAAGGGCTCTGCACTGATTTGCCTTTGTTATGAAGACTGCAAGTTAAACTGCATCTAAATAGGCTGTTGTGTGCATATGCTTGGTGTCAGGAGAGGAGAGACATGGCCCTGACAGCCAGCCCTGCCCAACACAGCAGCATGGAGGTCCTGTGAGAATTGATTGATTCAGCATCTCATGCAATACACAAGTTCATTAGTGTCTGGCAGTAAATAATGCAGAACCCTCCAAGAACATTTTTATAGAAGGATGTGTTTTCTTCTGTGAAGTAGAAAGAAAGGAGTCATAGAAGGGAAGATTGCATCTACACTTAGCTATTATTTTCACAATTTACACTGTGTGATATATATTCCAAATATCTTTCTAGCTATGTTTAGTGATGAAACCTATAAATACACACGGTAATTAGGTTGACAAACTTCTAAGGACTTTTTTCTATTTTGTTTGTTTTACTAATGGAGCTAATCTCTATATCCTTCTGGAATAGTAGATAATATTAGATAGATAATAATAGTAGATAACATTTCAAAGACCTTACTGAACACCCTAAACAACAGATTTATTTTTCAGACATCATTTGTTCAATAAAGTATCTGAGGAGACTATATGCAGAGTGCTACAGAGAAGTTGTACTGACTACCATGTACTTTTTATTTCAACTCAGTGTATACACAAGTATAAAAAAGATCATGTAACTGAGATGACTTAAAAAAAACAATAACAGTACAAACAGTACTGTTGGTGGGGATGCTTGATGTAACAACACAATAGAATTGACCCAATTTTAGTGTGAGCAATTTATTTCTCCAAGGTACAAAAATAATTCATCAAATCCTGTTTAAGATTTTTGCATCCACAATATTACTGTATGCTGCAACAGTGTTTCCACTTAACTAGGAAATTTAGTTATTATTTTATGTATGAGCAACAAGGAGTTAATTAAAAGTTTAAATCTGTTCTAGATTTGCCAGTTATGAAACACAGAATTGAAATAATTATCTATGAATAATTAAAATCTTCATATATTCAAGCCATTCTAATTATTCCTTTATTTCTTCTAGATTCTCCTAAGTACAAGATCTAAGCTTTGCTTCTGATGTAGCTGCAGTTATGCACCAGGATATGTTTGCCAGTTTCTGAAATTCCAAAAAAACAAAAGTAAAGAAATATACAGAAAACTACGTTCTGTTACTTCTATTTCAGTAATGCATAATTGTTACAATATTTTATACATCTTTGGTTTATCCATCACCATGTCTTGCTTTACTGTTCTGTATTTTATAACTACTAAAAGCATAATTCAAGAAATTAACTCAAATTACCTGCTAGAAGAAATATTTTAGTTCTAATTTCAAATCAAGCTGATGCAGTGAGGAAAGAGTGTCATTAAACTTAGTGTCTGTGCTGTAATGGAGATAAATCTCTGTATTGAGCTGAAGAAATTTTGAAAAGATCAGCAATGGTAATAGGATTGAATTCCATTGTGTTTTCAACCAGCTTCATCACTTTATAGCCCAATATATTTAGTGACATAGACTGCTGGCTAGGACCATGCTTCTGCATAGTTGAGCCAGAAATCATTCAGAATTACATTTTGCCCAGACTGTGCTTCATATGAGAAACAAAATTACTTCTGTGACAATATTTCTTATCTCATCTACCGTCAATTTTCTGTCTTGTCAAGTTGCTTTGTTTCTGCAGTATTCATTCTGAACCCATGCCATTCAGGTGTTGGACTGGAAGCTGGCCCTCAGAAGCACTATTCTTTGTTTTGCTGCTAACTCACTTGTGTGAACTTTGGTGAGTTCATAAATCAAATTTTGCCTCAGTTTACTAATCTCTAAAACTGCTGTGATAAATAGATGCTGTGTTTTGTTTAGCTATATTTCAAGATACATTGACCCAATAATCAACAATTTACTACTAATAAATCCTAATGTTCAGTCACTGTTACAAGAAGTCAGCTGGGTCATTCCATGCTGTCCTTATTACAACCATATAGGAACCTTTGATCACATTTCATTCAAGGGCCAGAAGTACCTGCAGAGATGTTTTCAAGTTAGCAGCTAGCCTGACATACGTGCATTTCATGAAATCGTGGGTTAAATTCTTAATGACTTCAAATAAACCTTTTATCTTTTCAAGTGCCAATCAGGATATATTCATTTGCAAATACAGTCTAATTGTTTAACCTTATTCTAAACCTTTGGGACCCAATTATCCTTCTGCTTGTAGGAGTGAAACCTAATTACCTTTTTTCAAAAATAAGATTAGGCAATTCTTGTAATTTATGCCACAGATTTAATTTTGTAACAGATCTTTAGCTGGCATGGTTCTACTGAACTAACAGTATGCTGATTCACACATACACATATTGAAGTGTTTGCTAGGATTTTTCCCTAGCAATACTATTGATATTGATAGCAGCTGCTTTAGTATTACTGATCTGAATTTCAAAACAATAAGCCCATTTAGTTTCCACAGATTGTAATGGAGTTTGCCAAATTATGTTGATACAGGTTGTGACCCTCTACATAATGGGTTGCTTATCATAGAATCATAGAATGGCTTGGATAGGAAGAGACATTAATGAATATTTAGTTCCACCCTCCTTGCCATGGGCAGGGACACATTCCATGAGATGAGGTTTTTCAAAGCCCCATCCAATCTGGCCTTGAGCAATTCCAGGGATGAGGCATTCACAGCATCCCTGAGCAACCTGTGCCAGTGATCATCACAATTTTTTCATCACCACCATGATCACAATTTTTTTTCCTAATATCTACATCTTGTTCTTTTATAATGCTCCCTGACTCCCACCCCATCTTTCCAGTAGATCCCCTTGAAATATTTGTATACAGATTGCATACAGTTACTAAAAAAAATATGAATAAACTCACCATCAACAATGAATGTATGTCAGCCAGGTAGTTATTGGTCAGGCAGGAAAGTATTAACTTCTATTGCTTCTTGGTTGCAGTTTCCTAATTGTCTACATTTTTCTAAAATTTTTAGGTAGTTTTCTTGAGTCTTTGAGTTGCTTGTCATTCCCATCTCAGCAATTTCATTTGTATATTAAAATTTCTTATCCTGAGTGATTTTAACTCACATACTTTCAGTTTTAACAACTATTTTAGTAAAACAGAACCAAAGTCACTCAGACATGCTACAGAAAGCTAGACTTTGGGTCACACATAGGTATTGGTTACAACACATTTTTTCTCTGTTCTCAATCCTGTTTTTCCTTTTTTGCTCCTTATCTGCAAGTCCCATTTTCTAGTTTCTTTTCATCCCAGTAACTGCCTCACCAGTGCTAACTAAGAGAGAAGAAAGATTTCCCAGATATTCAGAACATTCCTGTTTATTGACCAAGTATCACTTCCACCTTCTTCACAGGAATCTGATATTATTATGCTGAAATTTGGGATATAAGCAAATTTGTGAAAAGCTGCTATTGAAAAAGCGTTTTGCCTCTTCATGCACACAAACATCTTTCTGTGTAAGCATAAATTTCACAGTTGTCCATACTGAAATTCTTTGGTTTTTGTTTTTTGGCTTTTTATACATTTCTCAGTTATGGCAATCTTTATACTCTTATCCTGCTTTTTAAAGCTTTGGCAGCCCTTTAACATGTGCCTCATGCACACTAAATACATTTCCTCAGTACTCTGTCATCTCTAATGAAAATATCGAATCGCTTCATACTCATGACAATCCCCATAAAGCCACACTTGATGCAACTTTCCATTCTGATATATTGTTGATTCTCACACTTCACATATATTTATTTATGAATATATACAACCTCCTTGGTGTATATATGGAGAAAGTCCATGGAAATCAAGTTTTGCAGTTATGTTTCTGAAAGTGTATTACTTGACAGTAATAAAAGTGTTATCTGTTCAAAGCTTCATCTGTTCATGCCCTATTCAACATCCCTGCTAACATTTCATAGGTAACAGACATATTTTACATGATTTGGCATACACAGCGATATCCTGTCTATTTTGACACTTCTCTTTTTTCATTTTCATTTTCTATTTCATTTTCATTTTCATATTTTCACGTGTCAATTAATTGACTTTCAGAATTTTCCCATAAACTGAAGTTAAGCTGATTTGACTACTACTTTATGTCCAAATTTATTCTTAAGAATAAGCACTCTATCTGCCTTTATCATTTCTTTCCTATCACACCCTTAAAGACAGGAGTTGAATATTCTCTGATTGTTTCAGCAAGTTATCATATTATCCTACACTGCTTCCATAAATGCCAAAAGCAGACCTACATAACACTCCCTAAATGAAAATCCTTTAACCTAGCACCCACTCCCTCCTTTTAGAACACATGCCCTGAATACATACTTCCTCTTTATTTCAAGTCAGATATATTAGCAGTTCCAGTAACTCTCGTAATTAAATCAGAGTTTTCCATCCTGGACAATGTACAATAAGCCAAAATAAAGCCTCGTTATAGCAGTTAATTCATTTAATATAGCTCCTAAGATATTACTTCTATAGATTGTCTGCAAGTTTCTACACATAACGTCATTCATTTGAATTCAGATCCTAATTTGAGGCTAGCAAGAGTCACCAACTTCACTCAATATGGGAATCCAGATTCTTACATAACATTTTAATACCAGTTGAAGACCAGAAAGTAAATGTTTAAGGGAGCCTGTTCTGGTGTCAGATTTTACAAAACTGGCAAAAAAAACAAAAAAAAACCAAAAAAAAAAAAAAAAGTAGTAAAAAAAGCAGGAATTGGAAACTCAGTGGTAAACATTCAGATAAGTTTGTTTCCTTCTTCTCTAAAGTCCTTCTAAAAAGGTCACTGTGATAAAAATAGAGCTGCTTTCTTTTACAGGGATTTTGCTTGAGAGCTCAATTTATTCAGAAATCAAGACAGATTGATGCTGTTCCCTGGGAATGCAGATAGGCATATTTTAGACAATAAACCAGGAGCCCTTATCTGCTGAATTTTGTCTTTTCAATGTATCTATCCTTTGCTAATTTTAGGTCTGCATCCTCTATATCCTGCCGTGTTTTATTTTTTCTCCCATTCAGCTCTGATTTCTCATTACAGCATGTCCTTTTAGCACATATTTTGTACTTATGACGCATCTGTTCTCATTTTGCTCCTGCAAGTGCCTGAACGATAGCTAAATGCATCTGTAAGGACAAGTGCTGAACAGGTGCAAAACAAGACCACAAGTAATGAAAGGATGGGAAGAAATCAGAGAATAATTTTTGCTCTGTCAGGATTTGCCTAATATATGTATAGCTATTACACAGGCAATACAAATGTTTCATTTTTTTTTCAGTTCTTTTTTTTTTTTTTTTTTTTTCAATAAAAGCATGTTTTGGCGTTAATCGTGAGATCGTGAGAAAATTTGGTAGAAAATATTCATTCTCTATTGCTGATTTGGCTAGCATAGCTTCAGGTATTTATAGGAGAGACAGCTTTTCAGGGTTAGTCACAGAAAACATACAAAAAAGTGTGAATATGCTTGTATTACTTAGACAAAATATTTTTATTTTATGTTTACGTTTTCACTATCCAGACCAGTTTTGCATGTCACCTTTGAAAAAAAAAAACAGCTTGTGCAAAGATATTTATTTCACACATGCCATGAATGAAAATGTCGTTTCTTGCTCTAATCTCACTGACAAGACTGGATGATCGCCTGTGCTACATTCCTTGTGTGTTGTTTCAGCCACATAAAATGTAAGTTGGCTACCATTCTCTACCTGATGTTATGGCTTTAAAATATCTCTGCATTCAGCCCCGAGAACAGCAGGATTGCATCTCCAAGACCTTAGTAAATTTATTTGGGAATAGGCCAAAAAACACCTCTAATTTTGTTCAGTTGCCAAATGATTGGTGAGAGTGAAGAGTGGGAGTCAGTTTGAATAGACATAGTCTGACTATTTCTTGCTGAAAAGAAGCATCCAGAAAAAGAAGAAAACAAACAGTAGAGTCGAACAAAATTTGATTGAAAATATTCAATTTCATGCAAACCTTGCAGGAAAACAGGGGTAACCATAGGATCAACTTACAAAATACAGAATAAGATTAATGCTTTTCTGTTTTTTAACCTTGTTAGACACCTGACGTGCATAATAGGGAGACAATTTCCTTTTCTGCCAGATTCACATCATTCATTTCACGGGATCATGTATTTGTGCTATGTAGCATATGCTGTCCAGTCTTCTTTATGAACAGCCCATCAAAATTTGTTAAGGCTGATTGGTGGCTGTTGGTAGTTGGCTTTCTTCTGCTGGATGATCCAGCAGCTCCTCCAACAGAGCCTCTCTGCTGCTAGAAATGCTGTAGAACTGTTTAATCGGCTCCTGAAAGGTTGGTCATGCTGCATAGAGATTTTTCTATAAAACAGCCAACATTTGCAATTACACCTGGGGCAATTAGAGAAGAAACTGGTTTCCTCATGCCATCTTCTAAAATTGAAACAAAATACCCAGAGGCAGACTGAGCTCAGTTGCTCTGTAGCAGTCATCTAAGAGAAGACAGAGAAGCAGATTTTCTTTCCCCTCAAATCTGAAATCATAACAGCCCTTTCTGACATGAAAAATTTCTAATATCTGGTGGAACCAGAGTAGATCTGGAGCTTCTTTAAACTCCACTGGAAATCGTAGCCTGAGGAGCAATGCTCCTCCCAGCTCCTCCCTGCTTTTCTGCTTGTGCTTTGTTCATGAAACTGTTCCCACAGGGAAATGACCCGCCTCGAGAATCGCTGTTCCAGAGTCATCACACTGAGATACCTGAGCGCAGACCAAGGCTCCTTATTTTAAACGACATTAGCTTAGAAGGTTTCTGTGTACTCCGAGCTTTTTTGCCCTTTTGTTAATGTATGAAAGAACTAGGGGGAAATACAGCACACGTAGTAATCCTTCTGGAAAGACAGAGTTTTTATTAAGACTCTATCCTGAGTTAAATGGCTCTTTTTTTGACAACAGTCACACTGCTGCTCTCTGAAGGGCAAGAAGCTGAACTTTCAGGGAGCCAATTAGGAAATGCTTCAGAAAGAAGCCCAGTGACAGCATGAATCTGAGAGATTAACTACAGTAAAGATCCTCAAAGCCCTGGCTGCCAAAGTATGTATTTTCAGCACTGTTATGATCTTACTTTTGCATTACTTAAAAACTGCCTTTACAAAAGGACAAGTAGCAGGACAACTTCAGATTTTTAAACTTATTTCTTTGCCAGGTCCCAGAGCTTTGCATGTGAGGAGTGTCACAGCAAACATCTTACCAACAAAGATTTACTTCTTCTGAGAAAAATAGGTTTTCTTAATGAAAAACACTCCTCATGTTATTGGGTATAAGACAAAGCAAGCCTGAAATGTGTTTTATCCTTATGCATTTGCAGTCCTCTGCTTTTTAGAGTTAGAAGGGGTTGATGTTTCCCCTGGGTCATGGCTGAATACTTAACTGCATAGACACTAAATTTTGGCTTATCTGAGAGTAATAAACTAAACAGTTATAGTAAGAATTAACTATGGTGATAGAAATTTTGTTTGATTCTCTAGTATAAAGGAAAACATTAGTGAAAAAAGAATAATAATTAACTTTCCCTGGTCACATACACAAGCTCATGAAATAATACCCAAACTTCATAATATAGAATGTATTTCATATCTATTTTCTTACAGTAAAGACAAAGATGTTCCTACTAAAAATGATTGTTGACATTCTTGCTCCAGCCAAACTGGGTTGTAATCTTTCTGCTTTCATTGGAATGTAGGGAAAGAAGAGTGCATAAAAAATTATAATCATGTTTTTAGAAATCAACAGTAATAGTTCTCCTTTGTCAATCTGATAGTAATTTAGAAGAACATAAGACTGAATGGCTCTGTATGAGAACTGCTGAATTACAGCCTGAACCTCTGATTTACCACCTGAGGCAAGCAATGTGTCAGCCCTGGGAGCACAGGTAAAGACAATTCTCCTGTGCTACTGGAAGGGGTGGAGCCTGGCTCCACCTTTCCTAGACCCCATTTAAGAGCTGACTACCACTGGGAAGAATCTCTTTTGGAGATCACTCCTCTTGGAGGCTTCTCAGAAAGCCTAGGATAAGAGCAAGCTTTCCATCCATTCTTCTAAAGAATGGACAGAAAAGAAAAAAAAATTCTTCTTCTAAAGAAGAATTATCATGATAAAGTATGATAACCTGTTTAGCCTAACTTTCCTGTAAATTTCTTAACTATAACATCTCTATAGTCATTGATTACAAACAGGCTCGTAGAACGGTTTGGTTTGGAAGGGACCTTTAAGATCACCTAGTTCCAACTCTGCTACAGACAGGGACATCTCCCTCTAGACCCAGTTGCTCAAAACCCCATCCAGCCTGGTCTTGAATGCTTCTGGGAGGGGGCATCCACAGCCTTGCTGGGCAACCTGTTCCAGTGTCTCACCATCCTCACAGTAAAGAATTTCTTTCCAATATCTAATTTTAACACATCCTCTTCCAGTTTGAAGCCATTTCCTCTTGTCCTTTCACTACCTGCCCTTATAAAAAGCCCCTCCTCAGCTTTTGTGGGGATGATTTATCATGTTAGGAAATGAATGTACACAGATGTTTTCTACAAGATTTTTGTTTATGATCAGTAATATCTGTTTGTCAATGCACTTTAGATGTGGTGCCTCCTCACACATTTTGTTGCAGCTCTTGCACAAGGGTGAACTTCACCTAGCAGCTTCAATGGATAATGTCATTAGAATTCTTTAATCAGCAAAGCTCTCACCTGTGTGCTCATTAAAAATACCCAGCAGTGTCTGATCATGCAAGCTCTGACCCTGAGGTGTTGCTTTTGGAACAGAGAAGCAACAGTAGCCCTCCACACTCCAGTGAAGATGACTGCTGCAAAAAAGCTGAATACTAAAAAGAGTGGAACAATTTTTATTAAAGTAAATATTTTCTTTCTCGTTTTTATCAAGCATTAACACTCCTGGGCTGTGTTCACAGAAATCCTGTAGTTCAGACCTGGTTCATTTATACTTATTCTTGATTAATGTATTGTTTTGTATTCACTGGTGAAACATGGTGTTCTCCCATTTGGATAAATTAAATCAGATATGATTATCTATTTTTCTACTCTTTTCCTTTGCTTATTATTCTGTCATATTTTGCAGCAGTATGCACATTTCAAAGTATACTTCTATGTAATCTTCTAGCCACAAATTAAAATATTACACATCTTTTACATGACACGCTCTGAGGGACAGAGAAATTAAGATCAAATTTTCAATTTTCATACTATTTTTATCACAGTTCTTTCAGAAACGCTGACTTTCCTAGCATTTTCTCAAGTCAGCAGTTTCTCAGCAAGGCTATCACCTTCAAAAAATAAGATGAATTATTAATTTGTGTGGGTACTTCAAATTACATCCAGTAGACACACTAATTTCCCTTCGCTGTTTAAAAGCTTTTGTTCTGCTCAGATTTTATATGGAATTCACTGCTGGAATGTCCTCTTGGAAACTGCTTTTGCATCTACAAGGCATGAGGTGGCCTTTTTTAATTTTCTGTCCACTTTTTAGCTTTTCTTCAGCTGAAGATAACCTCAAACTTCTTAAATGCCTTATGCATTGCTTTCTTTTTTTTGTGTCTGCTAAGTCAGATCACCAACAAAGTTAAAAACCTAAGAAAACCCAGACAGAACAAAAAATAGTCCTCAAACCACATATAATTAAAAGATTACCTTCAGAAATTGCAGTGTTTAAAACCTTAATGTTACATAGTGATTTCTGAATATATTTATATAGATACACATCCATCAGCTACCTGAAAAACAGGTCTTATTTAATGTATATAATATCATAACTGTGAATATATATACAAAGAAGAAATTCTCCACTATGTTTCTCCCTTTTCAGAGGAAGATTTCTTCACAGAACTTCCCTAATGTAGCATCGTCAATCAACATTCATTGCTATTGAAATGTACAGTCTATTATTATCTTACCCTTATGAGAAGTTACCATAGTTATGATTATTTTGATCTGTGAAACCTAAGGGAGCAATACAGGTCCTGTCTCCTGGGCCTGTTCAAGGCCAAAATCACAACTTCTGTCACAGGGATAGTGAAAGGAAGATTGTACATACTGGCTGCAATAAGGTATAGCTCACTACTTTGAGGATCTTGTTTCAGCAGTTCATCTGATGCAAAATTAATTTCTTTTAAAAAATTGCCTTAGATGATGGTGAAGTACTTCTGCTTTCAATTAATTTTAATTCTCTTCAGTGGCCTGTATTAAAAGAATTGATACATTTGTGTCGAGAGAACACATACGCCTCATCACAGTTAAAGTGAAATGCACTGATTAGTACTTTGCACATTCCCAGCATTATGAGTCCATTTAAAGAGTTGCACTGTTGCACTATTGTGGCCATCCTCCATATATGCATACATTGTGAGAGCAGCTTGTTGTAGAGGAAGAGGATGCCTAGCTGATGGCTTGTCCCTGGTGAAGGATATTGCCAGCAACAGCTTTCAGAGATGTGAACTGGAACCAAAGGCTGAAACTGGAGCCCAAGTGAGGCAGAAGGCTCTGAGGGAGCTCCTCAAAATTTGCTCCCACCTGCCTCCTCCAGGCCAATAGGTTCAAGCTCCATGGCTGTCCCCAGGCGGGGCTGACTGGGGGGACTGGATTGGACTGACCTCCAATCCATCCCAAGTATTTGTGGCAGGTTGCAGAGGCCTTGGAGCACACACAACCCCCCTCTCATGCTACAGCATGGGAGAATCTCTTCTTGAAAGCACTTCTGCTCCTTAATAACAATCCATGGCACTTTTGTGACACACTCATCATTGCAGGATACCTTTTAGTCAGGGTTGAAGGGCTGTGACATTTAGAACAGGAATGTGCTGGTCCTGTGTTGCCCATAAAGGAACAATAAATCCTGTCTGCAAGGACAGCAATTACAAGGTATAGTCTCCATATCTGTAGGCTGCAAAGACTGAAGGTGACTGGGTCCCCACAAGTTCCCCAGATTATTTCTTCCACAATTTTACCTTGCAGTGTCTTTAATGATTTTCTACTTTGTGATCCACAACCCATCTGAAAAATCTGCATTCACAAACTGAAAAATCTACTGACATACATATAGTTTAGACAAGTGTGGAATATGAAAGAATTATTCTATGGTATCTGGCATATAGTTTATAGGTTTTCCTATAAAACAGAGCCATTTGGACCACCCTGCTACAATATGATAGGAAGAGAATAAGACAAAAATGAATAATGCAAGTCAAATATTTTTACTAGAAGAAAAGACTAGAATATTCTTGTTATTACCCTGCAGGAGATACATCATTACTGAGAATTTCTTCCACATACTTATAAACGCAGCATGGCTTGGTGATTCAGTCTTTTTTCTCATTCTTTTTTATGAAAATCAGAGGAAAAAAATCATTGCTATTCATTTTACAGTGATGTGACACACAGAGAACTTTGTTGAAGAACAACAAAGTTGCTGTCAGACTTCAGAATATAGAAATTTCCAGGTTGTCTTTGTGAATACTAATAATTTCTATAAGGAATTCAAAATAATAACAGAGATATTCCTTAAAAAAAAAAAGTGTTGGTAGAATCATCATATAATCATCAATTTTAAACCCAGATAATTAATATTGGGCTGTTAAATCTATCTAGGCTGTAAATATTAAGTTTACTTTTTAAAGGCACTGGATGCTCAGCACTTCTGAAATTATATGGTTATTTATATGATTAAATGTGCTTTAGAAGCCTATAATTAGCCATTTCTGTTTAAAAATCTTGACTTGAAATTAAGACCATCCTAATTTTTTTTCTTTACTATACACAAGCAATAAATCCTTAAGATGGAGACATTAGGCAAGTTCACATTGCCTGCTCCTGCACCAGCTGAAGCCCTGCGAAGTAGGAAGTGAAAATTATTTTTGGACAGTGTTGTTTTCTCCTCACACAGAGATATTGTGACAGAAAAAACAGTTAACAGAAGAAAAAAACAAACAAAACCTGACAAAAACAGGATGAGAAATGGAACAGAAGGGACAGAGGGGAAAACATATTCAGAGATGAGGGGGAAAATCAAGAGGAAGATACAGAGCAAAAATCTACTGAACAAGAAATGCATTACAGATGCTGCTGCTTGGTAGCTGTGTGTATGCAGAGCTTTCTTAGTGGTAATAGAGGGCACAGACTTCCATTTCAAGACTGACATGGCACTCAGAAGTCTTTCCATTAACTTCAATGAGCTTTGGATTAAGCACTTAGGGCTAAAAAAGGTTATGCTTAAACCAAATCCTTTTTTTTCTTCCCCCCCCCCCCCCCTCCCCAAGAAAGGAGCTTAAATTATGCAAAAAGTTGTAGTAAACTCAGAAAACTCACAGAGTTCACAAGCTTTCTCAATCCTCCCTATTTACACTGCCTCCTTTAGACCTTGTGCTTGGAAAGGGAGAAAAGTAGCTTATCTGTGAATTTAAATGAGCTCAGCAATGGCTGGGGCTGCAGAACGTCACACAAGATGTATTACAAACAAGTCAGCAAAGTAGTTTATTACACCAAAAGCGTGCAGAGAATTAAAGAAATACAAGGGAAACCCTGATTGCTATTGTGCTTTGGGATTAATAGAGTTCAAAATAAAGCCAGTGTATTTGCATAGCCTAACTCCTGCGCTTGAACATTTCAAATGCATTGTAGTTATAATTTCTGCTGAAAACACAAAAATTAATAAGTAAAACTTTGAAGACAACAAAAATTTAATAAACATTTTTATGACTTTTACCCCTTTCTTTTAGTGCCTGTTGTTACTAATTTCCTTTACCACTCTTTTAATGTAGGCAGTCTGCGTGCTTCTGGGATTTCCAGCCACAGTTCGCAACCATACCCGTTGGATTCACATGCTGAACACATCCAATTTCCAAAGGAGTCTTGCAGCACAGTGATATAATTTCCTTATTCATCACAAACATTCCTTCCTAACCCCTTCTTTAACTACATCCTCCTCCAGAGCTGTAATTGAATGGCTACTCGGACAGGGTGAGGGTGCCCAGGTGATGGCTAGGTGCTGTGATGCTGTAGTGAGGGCATGGGTGGGTGTCCTGAAGAGATCCCATCTGGAGCAGGGCCTGATGTGAGGAGGGAGAGTTGGCAGAGTGGGGCTTTCAGACATGTCCCCAGATGCATTGCGCAGCCTCCCCGTGCTGCTTAGGGCTTCTAAATCCTATTTTAGTGACAAAGTGCAGAAGATGCACAGATTTAAAAAGAAAGCAAATACAGATTGCAGCAACCATTAGCAAGAGTCACATGCCAGGGGCTCCTGAATTGTGTCATGTTGCCCTGTAGCTCACTGCCTTTACAGATCAAGGTAAAATCTGGTATTAAAGAGAACTGTGCTTTTCTCTTCCTGTAAGTCTCTGTCAAACCTGAGTGTTCGTTAGATTTTTAGTGATACATACTAGCATTTCAGTTCCTTCTTTCTGCATGTGATCACCTCTATATTTTTTCTAGTTATGATTTATCTACTGGCTCATACATTACATTCCCATGAGATTACTGATGTCCAACATTCATAATATTTCCGTCATTCAGAGAAAGGAGCGCTTTGTTATCCCTGAGCTCCAGAGAAATAGAAAACAAGTTTTTGACACTCTAGTTCTTTGTTCCCTCATTTTTTCCTGGGAACTTTCCACTAAACACTTCAATCTCCATACAGTGGGTGAGTATATGAACTTTTCCCCCCCCAGAGGTAGCAGGTACTCCATTGTTTCAAAGTGCTCTTATTCAAGATTATTATGGTTACTGAGTCTCAAATACTTCTCAGCTGGGATATACATAACAAGGAGCCCTCATATGAAAGACCAGATATCCTACTTGCTAACGCCTATTGTGATATGGAAATTGCATTCAACAAAACCAGAATATCAATTTGTCAAGAAATGTGGCTGTGCCAGAACTGTTTCAGAAAATACCGCTGTTCTTTTATGGCCCCATATTCATAGCTGAGAGATAGGCATGTTCTTTTTGAAATTAGTCTACAAGAGTGAAGCTAAAGTTATACTATAACATAGACAGGAAAAAATAACCCTTAAAATTAGATTTTGCTTAGCAAATACATTGGCTGCTAACAGTTTATTCTTCTGTTTAAAAATCATGCAGTTAATTCACAGCTGCTCCTGCTATCTTTAGAATATTATTGCTCACAAGTAGGGATGTGGACATACTCAAATAGAACAGATAAAGTTAAATAACCTTGAATATTTGTCCTGTCTGACAGTCCTATAGTAAAAATTTTTAGAAAGTCTTAGTTGCCTTGAAGACCCTAAGTTATGAAGCCAATTGCATTGAGTAATTATTCTATCTTCTCTCATAGTCTAATTAATTTCAAATCAAATATTACCTTTGAAAATGTTTGTGTTAAATAGCAGGTGAATAGAAAATTGAAAAGTTTAGTATTCTATAAGCTTTTATTGTTCCTAATGATCTGCTTTTGCCATTTCTTCGGACAAGATCTACCAGTATGCTGAGTATTTCCATGATATCTCAGTGTTTACATTTCCTAGAAAGTCCAAAATTATGCTGACCTGGAGAATTCAGATGAACTTTGCTATAGCACCTAATCAGAAATGATCAAAATCTATACTTAGTAAAGGAAATTGCTTCTTTTCCCATCACCCAAATATCCTTTGCAAACCTCCCCTTCAAGAATTCTCAAATACTAAAAATTTAAATGTAATAGTTGTTAAATATTTTATTCTGTACTTTTTTGATCTGCATGGAAAATTTCCATATGCTTGAATTAAAGCATTTTATTGAATGCATTATGAAGAGCTCTGTTTCAAGAACATTCGATCTTGAATTTAATTTTTTACTGTGCATTGCATTACTTTACTGGAATTCAGGACAAGGTTGGCTGGTACCTGATGCACTGACATTCGTGAGTCTCTTACGATGAATAGAAATCAAACACTAAGTGGTGAGTAATATAGGCCTTTCCTAGCTGAAGAGAGTGGATGGCTTAAACTAATATTTTTACTAGGGATTATGTCACAGTGAGAAAATATAAGATCACATTCAGCTGAACAAAATGCTACTTCAATTTTGGGGATAGATTGTTGTCTTTTGTATTTGTTATTGTTATTTTTGTTGTTTTAAGCAATTTAAATTTCTCCACACAGAAAGTTTAAGAACAAGTCTTACCTATGTGACATCCATCTACAGGAGGGGTCAGAAGGAGGATCTGGGGAACTACAAGCATATCTGTATCAGAAAGGGTTATGGAGCTGACATAGGCTGGGGATGTAGTCAACCTAGACTTTATTAAAGCCTTTTACTCTGTTTCCCATGGAATTCTCCTGGAGTACCTGGCAGCCAATGATTTACACAAGTGTAGGCTTCCCTGGGTAAAGGCTGTCTGGATGGCCAAGCCCAGAAAGTGGCAGTGAATGGAAATAAGTCCAGCTGGCATCTGGTCATGAGTAGTGTTCCACAACAATCACTACTGGGGCCTGTCTGGTTTAGTATACTTATTGATGATCTGAACGGGGGAATTGATTGTGCCCTCAATAAGTTCGCAGATGACATCAAGTTGGGAGGAAGTGTTTATCTGCTTGAGAATAGGAAAGCCCTACAGATGGATATGGATAGTCTGGATTGATGGGATGAGGCCAATTGTATGAGCTTTAAATAAGTGCCAGGTCTGCACTTTGGTCACAACTCCAAGCATTACTGAAGGCTTGAGGCAGAGTGGCAGGAAAGCTGTGCGGTGGAAAAGGATCTGAAAGTGCTGGTTGAAAACCAACTGAACATGAGCCACCAATGTGCCCAGATGGCCAAAAAGGCCAATGGCATCCTGGTTTAGTACTGCAGTCAGCAGGAGCAGGGAAGTGACTATCCTCCTGTACTGGTAAGGCCACACCTCAAGTATTGCATTCAGCTTTCAGCTCCTCACTACAAGAAAGACATCAAAACCCTGAAGCATGTCCAGAGAAGAGCAATGAAGACACAAGGGGTCTAGAGTACAAGTCTCATAAAGAGAAACTGCAGGAACTGGTATCATTTAGTTTGGAGAAGTCTCAAAGGAGACCTTATCACTCTCTACAATGACCTGAAAGGAACTTATAACAAGGCATACAATCAGTAAGTGCACAGAGATTTAAAAATCAATTGGTGTACAGAGTTCTAGGCTAAGGAGGATTATTGTGATGAAAAGATAATAAGTGAAAAATACTTACTGATATTGTAGGCTCACAATACTGTCCCCAAGGAGTGACCTCCAGCAAGAGAACTTTCCTCAGTGGCAGTCAGCACTTAAATGGGATCCAGAAGAGGTGGAGCCAGGCTCACCCTTTCTAGTCGGTGAATTGCCTTCACCTGTGTTCATGTGGCTGACCCATTGCTTGCCTCAGGTGGTCGGTCAGTCAGAGGTTCAGGCCATGATTCAGCAGTTTCCATACATGAGGTGTGTGTCAGTTTTTTCTCCCTGGTAACTAACAATAGGGAGGTTCAGATTGAATACTAAGAAAAAAAATATTCTGTGAAAGAATGATGAGGTATTAGAACAGGCTGCCCAAGTAAATGTTAAAGTCACTATTCCTGGAGGTGTCCAAGAAACTGGGCCATGGTTTAGTGGGTAAAGTGATGATGGCTTGAGATTTGGACTTGATGATCTTATAGGTCTTTTCCAACTTCAGTGATTCTGTGATTCTAAGCACCTCCTATTTGTGAGCATTCTAGTTCTCATGGTGTAGGAATTACAGCTTCTATTTAATATTGTATTGGGAGGCCTTACTGGAACCATTCCTAAGTTTCAATCAGAAATGCATCACCCAGAAGCTCTTTCAGTATTACATCACAAGTATCACAGTCAGATCACTGTCAATTCATTGCAAATAAACCTTGCACCTGTATCACCAGTTCATAAATACATTATTCACAAATGAGTTCTTAGAGAGAATCAATAGTATCAGGTGTATATTTACTGAATGGACTTGGAGTACTGGTTCTGTTGGATCACCTACTACACAGAAATGTGGGACAGAAATTTGTTTCAGAACAAGCAAAACACACTTTCAACTTTCTATCCTTGTCCATTGCATGGCTCAGTAATTTTTTTGTTACCTTTCAAAATGAAATATAAATGAAATCTTAACCTATCTTTTCCAAAAATTATAATAATCTGAAAGGTAGTTGTACCACATCCAGTTGTATACTTTTTCTCAAATAAATACTGCCAGTGTTTTTCTGGTTTATGTATCTTAATACGGATGTATCTCCATGCTACTCTTCTCTCTGAGCAACAGCAAGGATTGTTACTGAATCCCCCTAGCTTCAAGTACAAGACTTTACCAGTTGATATAAATTGAAAGCTTGTACTTTCAGATCTACATCTGTAGATTTTGACAAAGTGGCAAGACAGTTTTTGGGTAGTATAGTGTTCTGTGCATGTGCTGTATGCCATTTGTTCTCTGTATCTGCCAATGACCTCTGAAACATTTAGAACTGGCTGTATGGAATTGTATCCTATGCTTTAGCAGATGATATGTTTTTATACTATATACGATTCATTGTCTTCATCATAAAAACCTATGTAATGTTCTAATTTGAAATCATGCTTGCAAAATGGTAACTTTTCACTGTAGAAAGAAGTGTTAAAGGCCACCATGATGGAGGGCTTTATGGATATAATTACTCTGGTGTAAATGTTGCAGTCCTTTAGACCTACTTTTTCATTTCATCAATTTTTTTCTTTTATTCACCATCAAAAATTGTTACATTTCTCATCAGTTTTAAAGGATTCAAAATCTGTTGGATTCCTGTTCTGTTCTGCCTGAATAATCCACTGTAATTGCCACTTTCTCTACCAAGAATCTTGAGTTTAATTAACTATTAGATGCCAGTATAATAAAGCAAAAACAGTTCTCTAAACAGAAACTGTAACAACAGCAACAACAAAAAACCCTTGATTTTTCAATCAGGAGGATAACTGATTAATGGGAAGAGAATGATGCTTTGCCTAAAGCAACTAACTCTCTTTTTATTAAAATATGTTTCTATAGTTGATATCTGATAACATACTGAGAGAATAATATACACATTCTCACACACAATGCAGTATAGTTGCTGTAATTAATAAAATGATTTGGTATTACTAAAAAGAGAATAACAATATGATCAAAATTTTATGAAAATGTACAGTCCTACTGATAATTTGAATAGAGAATATGCTTGTACTTGATATTCTAAAATTTCCTCTTTGCATTCATCCTACTGCAGCATAGACATAAATTCCACTCATAAAAAAGCTAAAGGAGAAAAAATCTGAGTTAATTAACTTGTAAGCCTTAGGGGGAAATGATTTTAGTCTGTGACATGATAACTGGAGTAGTGATTGCAAACTCAGTAAACATAGTCTTGTATATTTTTTATTGCAGGTAAATGACGAGTCTGATATTTTTCCACATATGTAATAAAATACCTGCATAAATTCACATTGTCATATGTTACTGGCAACGGAAGAAAAGCTTAATCTTGTAGGAAATAGGCATGCATTACTCAAAACACTTCTGCAAGCTTTAATCTAATTGGAATACTATTTTTTTAAAAGTCCCTTGGGGCACACAATTTCAAGCTACCCACCGTGTGTTAAAATGAGTAGTGCTAGGTTTTGAATCATGTTCTCTGTTTTCTGCTTGCAGCCTATAGATGAAAATGCCTTAGAGATGAGTTTATATTTGAGAACACAATTGTGTGCTAAATGCAAGAAATTAAATATGAAGGACACATCCCACAGATAGCTCTGCCCATAGGACCATCTTCGCTCATACGTAGACCTTTGCAACAAACAGTTCTAGCACTATACCTATGTAAAACTGCAGACATCAGACTTTCTTTCTGTTGCAAAGCAACCCTGTAAGCCAACCCTAAAGAGAGCCTAACTTTCAGAGTGAAACTCGAGTAAGAAACTTGGATCATTAAAGAAAGTTGCAGGATAAAACACAGAGAATCACAGAAGTGTAATGTTGAATGTACCTTAGATATTTCCCCTGTTCACACTGTTGCTCTAAGACAGAATCACCTCTACTGATATAATTCCCAGCAGTAATTCAAATCTTTTCTTTAAGGTTTTCACTGGCCACAGCCTTCCTAGGCAATCTCTATCAATTACATTGGCAAGGGATTTTTGCTACCTCATAGCTCATAATATCCACTTGAAGATTCTTTACTGCACTTAAACTCATTACTGTTTGATCTACTGTGACCTTGGGATTATTTCCAATTAGGGCATGTTCCTTCTCTGAAACACAGTTCTAAAAAGTCATTCTTTATTTTGGCTGAAGCCATATCAGAGGTAAGGAAAGCAAAGTAAAATTTATTACATTCTCTCCTTCATACTTCCTGATAAGCTGTTTCCATTTTAAACAACAGCATGAAACTGCTTCTGTTTATGACACGTTACATCCACTTCAAACTCGTTTTTGAGAAGATATCTATTTAATTGTTCAGACACTGTACTTTGCACTTACCCATATCATTCTTTCAGATCATATCTTTATGTGATTTGCAAATTTAGTAAGATTATTTTCCATTCCAACATTTGTGTCTTCAGTAAAACTATTGAATAGGAGATAAGCAATGGGAGAATCTTATGTAAATCTACTTGACATATCATTATATTGAGTTAGTCAACTTGTTTTCCATTCTCCTTATAAGAATGTAATCATGACCATGTTTCTTGTATAGTTTATGGAATGTTCATGCAAGAATACTGAAAGTATTATTAAAGTTAAGATAAATGATCTCAGTAACTTTTCTCCACCCAGCCTGCCATCCTGTCTAGAGGGAAATTAGATTAGTTTGACGAAATATGTTCTTAGAAAACAAAAGTCACATTGGCTGCCATCTGCATGTCACTTCCTCCTTATTTTTCAGGTATGTACAAGCAGTTCATCTGAACATCTTTTCCAGACTATTTTGGGCACCTATCTTATTAATTGTAGCAACCATTTTATCACAACTGTCTTTTTTAGTGAAGATTGCTAAGAAAAATGTCATCAAACACATTCATGTTCAAATTCCCCTACAGTTTTCCTCTCTGTTAAGTAGACCAGTCTTTGATCATCCTTTTTTACTCTTAATAGAAGAAATTTAAGAACTGTTTTAAAGCATGAAATTATTATTGTAAGTAAATAATCGAAATTTTTTTTTTCCAGTATCACTACTGGACATTTGCACCTAATTCTGTGCCCTGTTGATCTGTTTGTATAGGATTTTGTTTGTTTGTTTGTTTGTTTTTGTTTGTTTGTTTTGTTTTGTTTTTTGTTTTGGATGTAGTGACATATTCCTGCAGGTTTTGTTTGCTTGTTTATTTTTCAATTTTCTCTGTGATTCTTAGCAGGTATGAATGTCTTTTCTTCCTCTTCTGAAAATATTTGACCACTATATGCTGTTAGAACACTGTTCTATTCTTGACCTCGATAGTGAAATAACATCAGCATCTAGCTGAGTCCAGCAGCTTTTTCCTAGCTGAATGGCCAGTTTTTCACTGGCATGCTATGGGCTCTTCACCTGTTCAGATTCTGTGCATTTTGCTCACTGCTATGAGCAAACGATACAAACGATCTTCATTTTGGCAAACAAGATAGCAAGAGTGAATGAATAGTACAGCTGTGTTTTTTCCTTTTCTCTGTAGGATTTTTATAAGAAAGGAGCTGCACAAATACAAAATCACCAACAGTAAAAGAACAAGCCATCCCTTCCCCCACCCAATCCACAAGGGAAGGGAGGGGAAGGGAAGGAACGTGTTACAACCTCCACTGCTAATACAAGCTGGGGTGGGGCAGAATTGAGTGCAGCCCTGCCAAATAAGACCTGGGGGTTCTGGTGGATGGGGAGCTGGACATGCACCAGCAATGTGCCCTCATACCCAGAAGGCCAACTATATCCTGGGTTGCATCAAAAGAACCATGGCTAGCAGGTTGAAGGAGGTGATCCTGCCCCTTTATTCTACACTCTTGATGCTTCACCTGGAGTACTGCATCCAAATGTGGAGTCCTCAGTGCAGGAAATACACAGAACTATTGGAAAGCATCCTGAGAAGGGCCACAAAAATGATCCATGGAATGAAACACCTGTCCTATGAAGACAGGCTGAGAGAGCTGAGGCTTTTCAGCCTGGAAAAGAGAAGCTCTGGAGAGATCTGGTAGTGGCCTTTTGGTATCTGAAGGGGAGCTACAGGAAAGTAGGGGACAGACTTTTTAGCAGGGTCTGTGGTGACAGAGCAAGGAGAAATGGTTTCACACTCAAAGAGGGCAGATTTATGTTAGATATAAGGAAAAAATCTTTTACAGTGTGGGTAGTGTGGCACTGGAACAGGCTGCCGAGAGATGTGGTCTTCTGTCCTTGAAGACTTTCAAGGTAAAGCTGGATAAGGCCCTGGGCAACCCGATCTGGCTGTTCATTGCAGGGACGTTGGACTATTTGGCCTTCAGAGGTCCCTTCCAACTCTATGATTCTGTGATTCTACATTTATTCCAATAGCTGAATGACCAGCTGCTCTCCAACTCAGTTCAGTTGTTGATATATGAGATGCTGCGATGCTGACAGAGCAGAAAAAGGCAACATGTCTTTGAGGAAAACTATAGATTTTAGAGACTTAATAGTCTGAGGAACTGAGGTGTGGATTTCTTAAGGTACTTTGTACCTTTTTTGACATTGATGGGAATTAACATTTTTGAGGATCTGATGTTTATGACTCAAACTCCAAACAATGTGGGGCTTAATGGTAGGAAGAGTTAGATTGTTGACATTTCTAACTCCAGAGGACTGCATCACACTAAGACATTAGGAAAAATTGGGAATGATTAAGGAGTAGAGCCAAATTCACCAATTGAAATCTAACTCAGTAATGTGGTAATTCAAATCTTCATACTTGTACACTTTCATGAATATTTTCATGAACCTTTAAATCCTGAGTTTTTGGATCTTGACTTTCTGCATGTTGACATACTTAGATTAAAGAAACTGGACTTAGCTCGGAACCCTATCCAGCTTGGGCTACCAGTAGACTAATTGTGGAATATCTATTCCAGTAGAGTCTCAATCTGTCTTGTAAATAATGTAGAATACCAGCTGTATATTGTGCAGTATTCTTCATCAGCTGTGAGATTGATTTTACCTTTCAGTGTTTTTCTTCCATGAGCTCTTCCTTTCAGAAATACTCAAATATCAGTGCATATGCAGAATGAATCACTATAGAAGTCTTTTGAAAATGCAAGAAAACATGAATTCCCAAGATGAATGCACTCATACCAATTACATTTAACAATATTTGAAAAGCCTAATAAAATCTCTTTCACATTCTAAGTTGCTCTAGGTAAATTACTAGAGCTGGAGTGAACGAATTGCTTTATAAATAAAAATCCAGCTTTATCCTTCAATCTAATGATTTTCTGAGGTTTGAAACCATTATAATTTGTCTTTAAGAATTCTTCTTTTGTTCTGTGTTGAATGTGTAGCTTTTGGCTGAAGCTTTAAAGAAGTTATATGAAATTGCTTATTGAGAACCTGTATGATTACAACATCTTGAGCCCAGTAATTGTGACATGCACAAACTTATCCAAAGTTTGTGTGAACATTTTGGGTAAGCATATCAATATTCATATAAAAGAGAAAGTTCACTTTTCATATTTGTTGCAGCAGTAGTCAGTACACTGGTTGGTATGTGAACAAGGCAGTCTAATAGATTTTTGTTGCTGTCAGAAATACTGTCCTTCTCTCTCTCTCTTTCATTTGATTACACATACAAGCAGCATATTGCATCCATTTTCAAATGAAGTATATATGACATAATTTAAAGACTGAAGGGCTGTAGCTACAAAATAAGACATTATCAAGTTGCAGCTTCACCTCAAGGAACAGTCTTCGTATATGCTATTTGTCTTTTCCATCAGTCTTCAGGGTAGAGGAATTAGGAGTACTACTTACCTGCCAGAATGACAAGATCACAGCAAACTCAATTAGACTAAAAGTTCATTAACGCACACTTTAAAACACAGTCACATTACTTTGTGTATTCACAAAGAAAAGACAACATACACTATTGTGATTCCCATTTATTATATTCCTGAGTTTGCCATATTCATGGTAGTTATGAATAAAAACTGAGTGTATGTGATCTTGGTACTTATGCATGACTTTGCACTTAGAAGCGGAACAGTATCATCTTCAAAATGCAGCCTGTATTTTTAGAAGTATTACGACTGAGCTAATTTGAATCATGTCTTTCCTACAGAAGAATTCTGTAAGCTCTTCAGGAGGAAAATTAAATATCTGGCCACTGTTTCATTTGCATTTCCTTACTCCAACAGTTTCCATAATTGGATTATTTCTGAACGAAAAACCACTAAGATATTTTATTTAAACAATAGGAATTGTGTTTATCAAGGAAATGTTTATTTTAGAAAGTCCACAGTAACAAAGAATAAAAAAAAGTCTTACAGTTTACTATTTCTAAGAGTATTGTCTCCAGCTAAGAGGTACCTAATCTGTTTAGTTGGATTTCTTCTAAAGGTATATAGATTGTAATAAGGTTAGTTGGAGGAAGGTGTCCTAAAGCATTCAGCTCATCTTCTCAACAAGTGCTCTTACTGTTCTCTTCCAAGAATATGTTTGAGTATAATTAGTTAGGAAATCCATGTAAGAAGATTTGAATGCATGGGCCTTCTGAGCCCATTGCCCAATTAATCCAACTACTTTCTTCTGTCCCATTCGGTCTGCTAATCACAGAACAAACAAACAAAAACTACAGCTCTGGACATTAGATCAGCTCTAGCGTAGATAATCCTAACAACTGGTTTCTCTTCCCAACATTTTCACTGATATGACATTAAGTCTTTTGCCTTGTCTCATTTTCTTGTGCAGACACTTACAGCGATGAAAGTAGAGCTGGCTGGTTAGAGATTTTTGTTGTTTGTATTTTGTTTAGGTTTGTTTATTTTGATTAGGTTTTGCAGGAGCAGGGAAGTGATTGGCCCTCTGTGCTCAGATCTGCTGAGGCTGCACCTTGAGTACCAAGTTCAGTTTTGGCCTCTCGCTACAGGAAAGACATTGAGGCCCTGGGATGTGTCCAGATTAGGGCAACTAAGCTGTTGATGGGTCTGGAGTGCAAGTCGTATGAAAAGCATCTGAGGGAATTGGGATTGTTTAGTCTGGAGAAGATGAGTCAGGGGAGGCCTTATAGCTCTTTATAACTACCTGAAAGAAGGTTTTGATAAGGTAGGGGTTGGCCTCTTCTGTGTAATTAGCAATGGGACTAGAGGGAATGGCCTTAAGTTGCACCAGGGGAGATTCAGGTTGGATGTTAGGAAAAATTTCTTCTCCAAAAGAGTGGTCAGGTGCTGGAACATACCACCACCAGAGAGGTGGTGCAGTCACTGTTTCTTCAAGTATTCAATAAATGTTTAGATATTCTACTGAAGGAGACATGGTTTAGTGGGGAAATGTTGGTGGTAGGTACACATTTGGACTGGATTATCTTGGAGGTCTTTTCCAGACTTGGTGATTCTATGATTCTATGGGTGTTTTAAAGGGATTCTATGGGATTCTAAAGGGTGTTTTTGCACTAGAATAGGGCAGTGGTAATGACGCCAAGCTGCTGAAGTTCAGGAAGCATCTGGATTATGCTCTCAGTCACAGTCTGATTTTTGGGTGGTCCTTGTGTGAAGGCAGGAGTTGGATTCGATGATCCTTGTGAGTCCCTTCCAACTTGAGACATTCTATTTTCTATTAGTCTGATCTTAAAATTCCTCAGTAATGGAATTCCATAATGGAATTCTATAAACTGTTCAGCTAATGTACTCTAAATAATAGTATTATCATCTTTTTTTTCCTTTTCATTCCTAGCTTAAGTCTTCTCTCCTTCAATTTATACCTACTGTTTGTTCCTCCAACCCAAATGGACACTGAGAACAGTCTACTTCCTTTGCTTTTAAACAACTGAAAACTGTTATCAAATTAGCTCTTCTATTAAAGAATAGAAGATCTATTATTCTATTATCAAATTAGCTCTTCTACTAAAACAAAAAGCTATAGCATGATAAATAAGTTCTAGCTCTTAGGTTTTCAGGTTCTGGAGACTATTATCATTTAAATAGTAGATAAATAAGAAGCTTGATTTATTCACTTTGTTCATTATTTCTGCACATTAAAATGAATCCTAGTGCAATTAGACAGTGAGATTACTCTCTATCCAGTGGATATTCTGAAGAGTTTTGACTGAAGAGTTTCTGAAAGTAGCATCTTTACGTTATTCTAAAAGTACTTAGATTTATATTTGGAAAGAATCTGAAAAAGGAGTGCCTCACTAGCTGTAGTGCTGGTTACTCCATTCTTTCAATGACCAGTTATTTCTCTGCTGACTATGTAAGGATTTGCTAACAGAAAAGTTGTGGGAGTAATGAATGTATTGGTAGAGGTTTTCCTGTGTGGGTAAAAGTGAAGTATGTGCAGGATAGGTTTACTATATGGGATATGCTGTCCAGCTGCAAGAAGTCCCACTTCATTCTGGACAAGAGAGAAGTTGAAATTTATTTCTTCATATCTATACTTGAACATTTACAGTTGTATATATAAAACTACTCAAGTTGTTTGAGTGTTCATTTCCTTGAGGAAAATAATGAAAATTAACTGACATCATCAGCCTCATAAATACCTTTTAAATTCCACTATTAAATTCACTTCTGTGTTTTCAAATGGTGGAAACCTATATTGCATTTTAAAAGTATTTATTGATCTTTGTTCCCAAATCTGAGTCCAATTTTAAGTTCATTCATTGAAAATTGTCTCTCATTTGAAGCTCTTTCTAAAGCAGCTTCCTATGGAAAAGCTATTTTCTTTTGTTTCAGGGTAAAATAACATGGAAATTATTATTTTAAAGAAAGAAGGGCAATAATACAATTATTTTACCAGCACTGATGAGTTTGGAATACTTCATTACTATGCAGTATCATTCCTGCATACTTTTGTAAATGATACTGCTTGAAATATTCTTGATGTTAATCAACACTTATCTTGTTCATAGCTCTCTAGGGAATGAAATCTTAGCAGGAAGTCTTCATGATTGAAAATAGTTTTAAATTTTCACTATACCTTTTTTTATTCCCATTTTATATTCATCTTTCTTCCTGTCCTCTGCAAACACACACACATAGCACATGCACACACACATGCACACACATTTGTGATGGAAAGACAGAATCACCAGCGGATTGGATTAGAGAAGTCCAAATGTAATTAACAAAAAAAAAAAAAAAAAAAAGGTTCAGATATGGAGCTATGGCTGCCAAATAAATACCTGTGTTTTACCCAGGAGGAATACAAATACAAGGTATGACAGACTCAGTGAAATAATTAAGGAGACACATATGGCACTTAAAGACCGGAGCAGTCTGATATTCAGCTAGTGTTAAAGAAAGAAGGAATTGAAATATAACAGATTGGATCAGCTTATTTAAATACTGCTTATGGTAATTAGCAGTTTGATATTATTTTCTTAGAGATGCAGTGGTTGCTAACCACAGCACAATGAAGATTTGTGTAAACCTCCAGGGCAGTAACATAGTCTCATAATGGAAAAAGGCTATGTAGATAACTTTAATTCCTTCCCATGGAAAGAAGTCATTAATGATGAATTCCTAAATCTTTTAAAAACCAAAGCGTCAAAGAGAAAAATTTCTGGATTTATTTATCTCTTATTTAATGTGACTTATCCTTAGCCTTTGAAATGCTGTTTTATTCAATAAAAACAAACATGATTTTTTTAAAGATGTTCACTTTTCATTGCTTATCTTTTGTTATCTTTGTATGCTTCAGGGCTGTAGTTTTACTGGTAGAATTTCTTGTAGAATTACTTCATAGCATTACTTATCAAGCAGGATATACAGCTAAAATGACTGAAGGTGGGGAGAGGAGAGAGACTCAAAACTTGCTTAGTATGAGATGTTATTATCTTAGTATAGTCTCCTACTGTATTTTTGGTGGTGGTGATTTTTTGTTGTTGTTTTTCTTTTGTTGTTATTGTTGTTGCTTATTCCATGTCAGCAGTGCCTCACAAACCTTAAGACAGTTCCCTGCTTTTACAAAATGGTAGTATATCTTGGTCAGAAGATCAGCATACACAAGCTAAGTTTAGAAAACAAATCATTTCTCAATACCTCTCAAGTTTATATCCCTTTTAAAATGTATCTTTCCCTAGCCAACATTGCCACATTATATTGCAGAAAAGTCAATGCTAGAATAAAACATTTCAGTTGGATGGAAAAGCTGAAAAATATATTTACAGGAATTTTTTTGAGATGTTTGGAATTCCAATATTTATGTAGTATGGAAATTTGATTTTCTGGCTAATTGCAAAATCTCTAATTTACCATTCACACAGGGCATGGAGGTAACAGTTTATCTCACAGCTAGTGGTCCAAAGACCAATGTATTCTGAATCTAAATACACTGAAATGAATGCAATATCCCTTTCTTAATCTGTTTTTACAGATCTATTTACCCCATAGTGATCTGGAAAAAAAAAAAACAATCACACTATTCAGTCTTCTGTACTTACAAAGAACTTCTGCAAAAGGCATTCCTTCCTTTTCATGCCAGTTATCCACAATGAAAAGTGACCATAATCAGATCCATTTTATTCCAAAAAGTACTTAGCTACTGTGACCCTGATTCTAGACTCCAGGATGTGTGTATATTTTAGTCAATTTCCCCAGCTGTTCAGCAATATGTTTTTATTTTCAAAGTGAATACTGGGATCAAAAAAGTATTCCCTGTTGAAATAAATTCAATTCATTCCCATCCCTTTGCCAAAATGTAACAGAAATCTCTTACATGGCTATTGAGTTCTCAGCTGCCATATACAGTAGTATATCTTTTTAAGTGTGAACTTAACACCCCAAAAAGGCCCACTGCTGTCTCTATTTAAATGAAGATGTTGAGGTGAAGTACCAATTGAACAATAAAGTTCTACAAATCTTCTACTGACAAAAGTGTACCCTTGGTTTTGCCATTCTTTCTCTACTGTGTTGTATTTTGTACACTATGTGGTACCACCGAAAGCTATAGGAAGATACTCTGAGGCAAATATTTCTCACTGTGTTTTAGTGTAGCATAACCAGGACTTCAGTAAATAGTAGTGAATAATGGAAAACATTTTTAAAGAAGAAATTTTCTCTCTCCTCACTTTTTCCTCCATGTAGGTATCACTGGTATGTATTTCTTGTTCTGTGTAAAGCACAATAAATGCATGTCTGGCACCTGTAAAATAGCTAGCTAGACTAACGAGGGCCATTCACACGTGATATTCATGTGTTCATAACTGCATATATACTTATATGCAAGTATACACAGAGCCAAATTCAATCCCTTAAATTCCTATGTGAACAACACCATGATGGAATCATCATAAAATAATTAAGGTTGGAAAAGACCATCTGTATATTAGCAACAACTGTCCAATACTCATGTCAGTTACAGTCCTACTAGTATTTTCTCCAAGTAAAAAAAATCCTCCAAAGTATTTTTTATTTAGTTCCTCTTTGACTGTGTTCTCTGACTTAAACTTAACTACAAAATTCATTCTAAATATGTTATATTTATATTGTATATGTTGTATGATGAGATGAGGAATCTATTCTTTCCTACATTTCATTTGGTCCGTCAACCTTTTCTTTTTAAAATTGTTTTAACCTACCTTGTTGCTGTTGTTTTAACACACAGAATTGTATTAATATATTTTTCTTTCACTGACATAAAGGTTCCATTGAGTATTTGTTATTTTTTAACCCTGTGACTTATCTGCATGCTCTGGTCACCTTTTGTAAATATTCTATTTGATGAAACCCATGAGCATAATTATATTATAATGAAAAATAAAACACAAAATGCCTGATGAGAGTTAGAGCAGGATGCTAATAGGTTGGCTGAAGTTTTAATCACATTCCATACTATTTTCTGTTCTGCCTATGGTACCTATCACAAGGGTCACAAAGTATTTCAGAGACAACATTTTTTATTTGGTTGTTGGTTTTTTTTTTTGCATTTTTAGTTTATTCTTTTACTGTAATGAAAAGCAGAAATTCCACTTCACTTAGATTTATAAAGAAGGGTTCTTTATAAAATTGCACTGTTAATTTTTTTAAAAAATAGAATTTCTAATAGAATTTTAATAGAATAGAATTTAATAGAACATATAAGACAACTAGACAGAGATCATTTGCACATTCATTGTGCAATATTTCAGGACCTGTCTAATGAATATATCACATGTATGTTTAAATGTATATATACACCTGTGTCTGCACTCCCATATATCTGACTATTAGTCACTTGAGCTGGAGAATGAAAACAGCTGAAGATTGTTCTTCACTTGTAGAAAGATGTCCTTTATTTATTGCAAAATAGATATTATGCAAAGCTAACACTAGTGAAAATTTCCTACAGAGTCTTAAGAAGGCTATCAATGTGTCAAATTGATTGTTTATATCCGTGGAACTACATAATGTGAAAGATGCAAAATTTATTTTCTGTGCTTCTAAAATATCATGGGCAGCTGACAGATTTGTTCAAAAGCAAGAAGAAGAGGGTTTGTACATGTTTGATAGGCATGCTTTGCAGCACATTCTGGAAACATTCTACCTTGCAGTATGATCAAAGCCCTCCTTCTTCCCCCCCACATTGCTTTCAGGCAAACGAATCAGGCCTTGTTCTCTATGACAAAATCTCTTTTTTTAACAAGTGTCTGAAACGTAGGGAAGGTTGGCAGGTAGTATATCATGATTCTGAAACACAGACAATGAAACTTTATAAATTCTGTGCTTAGGAGAATATATCTTCAGGAAGAATTAAAGGGGAGGAAGGTATACAAAAACACATAAAATGAGTGATAAATTAAGAAAAAAGATTTAATTTGCATTGCCTTCCAGATGCAAGACAATCTATCTGCTGTCAGTATAAACATAAAATACGTAACACCCACATATGTGGATTCTGCTCCATCAAAAGAATAGTTCTAGTCTTTCTACCACCATCCTTCTCACTCTACCCATCACTATTGCCTCTCGAGAACTTAAGTCTACTTTGTATGATGATAACTTTCTGGTCCAGGTATTGGACAGACTGACCAGAGATGTGCAGAGGAGATCATTAAATGTGTTAAGGTTGGAGGCAGCCTGGGCTGAAGTGACCACACCCTGGTTGAGTTTGTGATCTCGAGGGATGTGGGCCTGGCAAAGAGTGGCATCAGAACCCTGAACTTTGGAAGAGTGAACTTTAAGCTGTTCAATGGGCTGTTGTCCAAGATCCTCTGGGATGCTGTCTTTAAAAATAAATATTTGAGTAGAGCTGGCTACTCTTCAAGGATGCCTTCCTGAGAGCACAAGAGCTCTCTGTCCTTTTGAATAAGAAAGCAGGCAAGAGTAAGTAGGAAATTGGCATGGCTTGGCAAGGACCTACTGGACATGCTGAGGGCAAAGAAGGGTGCGTACAGACTCGGGAAACAATGGTGTGTCGCCTGGGGAGAATACAGGGATGCCGTCCAGACTTGCAGACGTGGGATCAGGAAAGCCAAGGTGCAGGCAGAACTGAATTTGGCGAGGTACGTGAAAAACAATAGGAAGACTTTCTACAGGTACATTGGCCAGAAGAGACAATGTGAGTGTACCTCCTTTGGTAAATATAAAAGGAGAACTTCAGCCTGGAGAAAAGAAGGCTGCAGGGTCACCTCATTGCAGCCTTTCAGTACCTAAAGGGAGACTACAAATCAACACTTTGAAAGGGTAGATAACAGAAAGACAAGGGAAATGGTTCTAAGTTGAGGGAGGGAAGATTTAGTTTGGATGTCAGGTGAGTTGCTTTATTATGAGAGTGACGAGGTGCTGGAACAGGCTGCCCAGAGAGGTTGTGGATGCCCCATCCCCAGAGGTGTTCGAGGTCAGCTTGTATGGGGCTCTGGGCAGACTGGCCTAGTATTAAATGTGGAGGTTGGTGGCCCTGCATGTGGCGGGGGGGTTGGAGATTCATGATCCTTGAGGTCCCTTCCAACCTTGGCCATTCTGTGATTCTATCTCCTGCCACTGTCTCCTCAAAATTACTGGCTTCAGATTGCCATATGTACAAACTATAGTTGGCAAGACAATCCATCTGAAGGCAGTGAGTAAGGTTAGATTTTCACAGGTACTTGTTGATTCACAGAGCTGCTGAAAGCAATGAATGAAACTGTTGAAAGCAGCTCATATTTCACAGGTGGGAGTCTTTTCCTTTATATTTTCTGTAGTAAAGAGTGCACTGGATTCTCCACAGAAACATAAGGATGAAGATGTTCTCCATTTGCTTTTCATTTAACATATCTTCCCTCTAAATCAGAGATTTCAAGGCAAAATCTATCATTCAAGTACACTATGAATTAACCATGTACTTTGGAATTCAGTGAGTTAGTAAAACCACCAGTGTATGTACTTCTCTATACTGTTTCTTTCTTCATCTGAGAAAAATATGAAACAAATGTTTGTTTGTTTGTTTTTCATAAAATTAATCACTCAGATGTAATTCACCCAAAGCTGCCAATAGCGCCTAGATTCTTCATTTGACTAAATTGCTTCATGAAAACTGTAATGGGAGAAACTGGGTTGTTTAGAGAAAAGAGAAGTTAGTTATGTGTGACCTGGGGAGACTCTTGGAAATCTTTATTAATGCAGCACAGGATGTTTATAACGAAGATAGTATGAAGAGGTAGAAATTTCTGATGAAAACGAGTAAGCATTTCATTGTGGAAATTTCATTGTGGAAATTAATATGAATATTCAGTAAGCAGTGTTATAGAAAAAGCATTCTACAGTTCAGGAAAAAAGCAATCAAAATCAAACTAATAAATTAAAAAATTAGGAAATATAGTAAAATAAAAAAATGGGAAGACAGAAGGGGAAGAATGGACACATTATCATACCAGCCATTCAGTGTTCTCTTTGACATCATTTTTCACCTAAACATTGTGACAGAAAAAGCTGAAAAAAAAGGGAAATTGAACAGTGATAAATGTCCTTGTTGGTAACCTTGACAAATATCCCTACCTTCTAGAATTTCAACCTGCCTTATGAGATGCCATCACTTCTCAAACAGTTTCTTGCTTATCCTTTATTTTCTCAGGGATTGAATTCACTTTTCCATTTCTTGCATTTTTTTTTTTCCTGCAAATTTCTTCATTTCAAGCTCTTGCTCAAACTTCCTTTGAGGTTCAGACAGTCAAGCACAGCTATTTTTGATAATTTCAATATATATTTACTATCAGATTTTTGTTTTAACTTGCAGTCATAGTAAGCAAGTAATGATAGGATGGGTAAAACTGTTTATTTGCTCAGCCAAAATTCAGCTTCTTCATTGCTGTGATAAGCTACTCATTTTCCATGCTGATAGATCATTCACTTATAAACAGAATTATTTTTTAGAAGAAACAAAGAACTGGGTTTACTGCCACCTCTTTATAATATAACCTCTTTTGAAAAGTCTACCAAATGTACTGTCAAGGTTAATTTGTATGAGCATGATTTGGAAATGTACTGCAGGACATTAAATTTCCTGTATGAATTCTTCTCCATGGACAGTCAACTTTCACAAACACAAGGGAGAAGAAAGGGTGAGAGAGATTGTGAATGAAAAGTAGAGTAAAAAAAAAAAAAAGAGAGAATATGAGATAGATGAGTTAAAACAATGGAAATAAAAAAAAGATTGATTTTAGCCACAATTTTAGCCTCAGAATCTTGAGTGAGCAGATGTGAAGGGATTTATTTTGTAGTGTCTGCAAGATATGCTTCTTCTCAGTATACATTTTTTGTTTGTTTGTTTGTTTTAGAAGGGTGTCTCTGTTCTATTTCTTCTTAATCCATGGTGCATTCAGTAATTCTCTGTTACTGGAGATGGTTTGAACTTAGCGCGAAAACAGTGAGTGAGAACAAAGGAAGCTTTGTTATGTTTATTTTCATACAATTTCAGATTCTATTTACGGTTATACTATCTCAGACCTAACTGCAGTACACTGATATACCCATACAGTATATTCACTGTGAGTTACTAAAATTAAGAGTAATTACATGTGCAACTGAAAGTTTCTGATTTTCTCTCGTTTTTCTAAACTTGCTTTTGAATGCATACACCTTAATGGAAAAATCCAAAAGGTTGACATTAGCAAGCCATCTTCAGTTATTACAAAGCTTTCACTTGATGACTTGCTTATTCTAACTGTTCTGAATTAAATTCTGCTAGTAAAGGCAGTTGGTACATGGAAACAGAACATTAACTCACTGGGGCCAGATTCTGACAGTGCTACTCCCACTGAGTAAATATCCTTTATCCAGTGAATTTCATTGTGGAAATTAATATGAATATTCACTAAGCCAGCCATTTACTTAAGTGGAGAAATTCCACTGGTTAAAAATCAGTTTTACATTGTTATTATTCATTGTTTTGCATTACTATATATTACTTTACATTGCTGTTATTATAAGCACTATTTGTTTGCTATATATTGGAATATTTATAGTTGGAGTGGGGGGTATTTTTCTTGAAAAATATTTCCGTTTTCCATTCAGCTCTAATTATTCACTGTATATCAGAGCACCCAAGTGGGAGTTCTGTTTTGCATTATGCCAGGAAATGGGTAAAAATAACTAGCAAGAGAACTCACAGAGAAAGGTTTTAACTTGGCAAACCATTTAAGTGTACACCTCATTTAAAATATGCAATTAGGCCTCTCCTGGAAACTCCAGATTTATTGCAGGAACTGGGTCTGAAATGCAACTGTTCTGTGCTTCGTAGGACTATGGTATCTTGTTGCTTGGCATAAATTAGAAAAGCATCAAACTATCACAGCAGATATTTATGGCCTGTTATAATCTGAGATGATAACTAGCAGCATTCAACATGCTTTTGGTACAATTGTGGAATCATAGAATCATAGAATGGCTTGGTTTGGAAGGGACCTCAAGGATCTCCAACCCCCTGCCACATGCAGGGCCACCAACCTCCCCATTTAATACTGGACCAGAGTGCCCAGGGCCCCATCCAACCTGGTCTTGAACACCTCTGGGGATGGGGCATCCACAGCCTCTCTGGGCTATTCCAGTACCTCACCACTCACTGTGAAGAACTTCCCCTGACATCCCATCTAAACCTTTCCTCCTTGAGTTTAAAACCATTTCCCCTTGTCATATCACTATCTACCCTAGTGAAAAATCAATTCTGCTCCTTTTTGTAATCGCCCTTTAAATACTGAAAGGCTGCAATGAGGTCACCCTACAGCCTTATTTTCTCTAGGCTGAACAAGCCCAGCTCCCTCAGCCTGTCTTCGTAGAGGAGGTGCTCCAGCCCTTTGATCATCTTCTTCAATCCACATGCAGAAAAGAAAAGACAACATATTTTATGAAGATCTCTTATGGTAAAGATATCGCTCCCTATATTCTATATGGCTGAAGTACTCCTTTAAACTGCTGAAGGCATTGGAGAGCTGTTGGTCAGTGTGAATTATATTCTTACATAGTATATTCCATGCAGAAGAGGAAGAAGGAAACTGTTATTTGTGTAAAAGTACTGAGAAATCTTTGTCTGTAACTTGATTTTCTGAAACTGTATCTGAAGGCATTTAGAATTCAGTAAGTATTGACTGAAGAAATTTAAGTAGCCAGAATAATTGTCCTGGGAACACTGACCACTTATAACACCATCCTCCCCATTTAATACTAAGATAATACTCATATAACTAAGATAAACCAGTCATAAACCTACTAAAGCTCCCCCTTGAGCATTTAAGGGGATGCAGGCTATCTCGCTGGTTTTTTGTTTTTGTTTTGTTTTGTTTGTGGAATAGTCACCACAGGTTTCAAATCAATGGTTCTTTACCCATGTTCAGGGTAAGATCTAGTTCACAGTGTCCATCCTTTTGCCTTGCCTGGGTTGCAATGAGTGAAAAGGAATTGCCTTGAGCCACACGTAAAACATATGATATAGTCAATGTATATAAGTAACAAAACTTGTTTTATATTTCTATATTTTTATTGAAGTATAAAAAATGTTGCCACAAGAATATAAAACTGGTGGGTTGAATGCATATGTCATATTAATGGGGTCAAAGCAGTCCCTTGGAGCACTGCTGTTGTTTGAGCAGGCTGTGGAGACTGGTCTTCTGGTTCACAGCAGCAATGGGTTGGACACTCATCTCATGGGTAACCTGTAAACCAATGGAGTTAAGAGCACAAAATCAGAGTTAGGAGCTCCTTCTTAAGGAATGTGTTCAGCACTTACATCTCTGTCCCCTCTCTCATTCCCACTCCTGAATGTGCAACCAGGGCCTCCCTCCCTGCTCCTCGTCAGAATGGAGCATAATCTGAAGAGACAAACCAGTTCACTGTTAATATCACATTCTAGCACCCTCTTTAGGGAAGCTCAAGTGCAATCTTTTAGGCAGATTATTGAAGCCTGCCTGTGGAAAGGTTTTTGGCATGGATGAGTTTTCACTCCAGTGGGTGTTGGAGAGTTTCAGATTTTTCCTGTGTAAAAGAACAGATGAATTAGCGAGCAGCTTGTAACTCTTACAGCTTTAGTTTTCCCTTGGCTGTCAGTGAATTCAAGAAAACAGCTGCTAGATTCCTGACAAGTGGTTCACATAGCTGATATAATTTAGTTTCTATGCCAAAAAACCCCTCTACTTTTCTATTTAATTGAATCACAGACTGGTTTTAAAGTTTTTATCAGCTGCAATGGGTAGGACGAGTTCTGTAAACATCATTTTCCAAGACTCTGTGTAATTTCCCTCACTGGTCTATTAAAATGCTGAAACAGATTTTCAAAGGATTTTTAAAACTTCTGCTAGGCTACTTTCCCTCTCCCCTATCTCCCTATCTTGCAAAAATGTTTGAAATAAATGGGCTGTTCTCAAAGATTAATAAAGTAAAGGCAGTTTGCTTTTGGGTCATCTGAATTCCTCTCAAAAAATACACTGCTGATTTCTTACCATTTTATAATTATAGGACCATGGAAGTAGCTTGGTCGCTATTTTTTTTTATATAAAATTTCAAGTTATTAGAACTTGTGCCACCTTACTATATACTTTGCTACATGTGATACCAGTTGTTTGAGGTATAAATTCCTGTTATTCATAACCAATATGCTCTTTTATCTTCCCCATAGCTTTGTCTTTGCTTCTGATGGCTTAGTTCCAGCTGACACTGTTGTTTTTCTTCATAGTGCCTGATATGATGCTATGTTTTGGTTTTAAGACAAAAACAATGCTGATAACACACCAATAGTTTAATTGTTGCTGAACAGTGCTGTACAGAGCCAAAGATGTTTAGTTTTTTCATTTTCTTGTACTGTCTTGCCAGTGAGGCACTAGGGGACCCCAAGGAGGTGTGAGGGACAGAATCAGTACATCTGATCTGAACTGGACAAAGGGATATTCCATACCATATGACATCGTGTGGAAGGAAAGTTTGAAAAAGATGGGAGTTCATCAGGCTTCCTGTCATTGGGGTCAGTGGGCTACCTCAACATCAGTCAGCAGGCAGTGAGCAATTGTCTGTGCATTGTTTGTTATATATATACATATATATATATATATATTTGTCATAACTATTATCCTTTTTTTTTTTTTTCCTCCCTTTTCCTTTTCTCTATCTTAGTAAATAGCTTTGATCTCAATCCACATGTTCTACTTGTTATTTTTTTTCTTTTGATTCTCTCTCTCTTTTCACTGTGAAGAGAGGAAGTGAATGAATGTCTGCCTGATGCTTAGCCACCTGCCAATTCAAACCAAAACAGCCCTTGATATTTTGCTTGGTCTTCAGCATTGGGACATAAGGGTGTATCAAAATGTGCATAATGCAGCTATATCAGGAGCTTCAGTAACCCTCAGCAAGTTTCTGCAGTGCAGTATGCAGTAGGCCTGTTGTTAGTAGACAAGTATGGCAGTAGCATTGGCAAAGAAAAAATAATGAGTGTAAATTTTCCCATTATTACCTCTAGAGGTATTTTATGTTCCTATTTGAAAAACAACTACTCTAAAGCACATTTTTTACCCCACCACCTTATCCTGCTGGACACCATTTAGATTGGCCTCAGAAAAAAAGAGTGAGAAGCAGTGTGTGAGAAGCTAAATCCATCTTAAGATTTTCCAGCTTCCCCACAGCAGCTCTGACAGATCTGCAGAGAATGGTGATGCATTCACAACTGGTGTTTCTGCAAAGCTGTGGTGCGTTTCTTTGTATTCAGAAAGCCCTAGTGTGTTCTTTGTGATTAATAGTTCAGCAGGACTTCTGGCAATTTTCTTCATTTTTTTTCTCTTCCTCTCCAATTTAACTGCTGTCTAGGAACATTTAGCAACATCTCTCTCCAATGACATTTTGCTGAAAGCACTGGGTGATTTGGAACAAAGCTTCCCGTTGAGAAGTTTATTGACGACTACAGCAGACGCAAGCTTCTCCTTCCCTCCCCCTCCCCCCTTTCTTTTTTTCTTATTAAACATAATTAATTCAGGTCACTGGTGAGCTTCTAATACTTGTCATAATCCCAGCCCTCCAAAAATTGAAGAGAGAATGATTAAGAAGTGGTTTGGATTAAATGTTAATCATTGTTTGGTTATTTATCCAATCTCCCAAAGAAATACTAAGAATTACTTCAAGGAAATGGGATTGCTGGATACAGAAATCCTTAAGCTAGCAGAAATGAGCATGAGGTTAGACCTGATCAAACCCATCTGAAGTACAGCCATGTGAGAAAACAGCAATCAGCTTTGCTCTATATTCATTTTCAAAGTTGCTGGCTAGCCCATATAAACTAACCTCCAAAAGAAATCTTGTAAAAGTTACTCAGCAGCCCTTGGCAGAACTGAATCAAGTGGACCCATTCAAGAATATGATCAATGGTACATAAGACAAGTTGGTTAACTTACCCAAAAATTTTTGACAGATTTTCAAGATAAGCCCGTCTTTCACACTGCTAAGAAGAAGTAATGCCTGCCTGTGCAAAGCAGAGCTGCTGAGCAGTCAGGAAAAGTAGAATGACACTTGATGATTCCTTCCTCTCTTCTCCTGATGTCAGTAATCCTGTAAATGTTGTCTGCTTTCAGGACTGAAGACTTCTTGGAAGACCACTTGGAGTATATACCCTAGGAAGCAAGCTTTCTTGCATTTCTGATTTGGGAAAGAAAATCAATGGGCTTCGCTTCAGTACTGATTTGATTTTTCACAGCTTGGACTTAGATGTGTTTTCTTACCTGGGAAAAAATACGTGCATTCCTATTGGTTATCTTATGATGAGAAACTTCCCAAAGGACCAATGGAACTCTGAAGCAAGTCCCAGCCGCCAAGCAAAACTCTTGCTGAGCCATTCTGCTCATTTTTGGATGTTTGTTTTTTAAAATAGTTACTTTTCTACAGGGAAAGAGGAAAATTGCCACAGGAACAAGTTGTCCCCACAGTAAACTTTTATTGTAGTGTAATGGTTTCCATCAATAAGGTAAAATAAAAAAGAAGGGAGTTAGAAGGGAGTTAATACTAATTCAAGAGTCATTAAAACTCAGGCATTGACATAGTTCCCTGTCACAACACTAATTTTAAAATATGGGCAGTAAAAATATATTGAGTTACTTCCCCTATTAAAGCAGGAAGTATCTAAGTGAGAGGAGTATGGGAAGATGTGTAATGCAGATCTCTAAACCAAACATAATTCATTTTGAAAGTTCTGTATAGAAACACCACTGCATTTATGTGTCAATGAGGAAAATGTGACCTAACAAAAAGTTTTAACATTATTTTAATCATTTAACATAGGGGCATTCTTCACCTTAGTGATTCATTTAGGTTAAGATCATGATTTCACTACACTGTTATCAACAGAAACTGGACTCTGATGCCTCAGCCCATCTAAAACAGACATGTTCCACATCAGAAGGATTAGCTAAGGGATTAGGGATCCAGTTTGAATGAAATGAACCTGCCTAGTGTTGGAGGCAAGGCTTTTTTTCTAATGGCTTCTGATGGTAGTCATTAGAAAGTGGTAGACTTCCTAAGAGGAAGAGAGTTGAAACCAAGTTAAGCTCACTTAGCTACAAAGACAGAGAGAGAAATCCATTCTCGAATAGTAAATGGATTGACCTTATAATGAAAATTTATACTTTCTGTTAACTTCCTCACTGAAAGAAATAATTTTCAGAATGAAATACATCTTTCAAATGTTTCAAAATATATTTTGTGACAGTACACAAATATCTCTGGAGGAGTACCTGTGGGATCAGAAGTCTGTGAACACAGGAAATCCATACCTGATTAAGAGAGATAGTATGTTCTTCATTCATTCATTCTCTTTCTGTTTGCAAGAGATTATTACTTATCATTCCTTTGTGATTGCATATGTCCTATTCTTACAAAGTGAGGTGCCAGGATCTCTGGCAGCATCAGAAGAAGAGTCAAGTCATGGAATGTGAGTCATGTCTGCACAGACAGATTACTCCGTGTTCTGGTTCTATCAAAGGATGCAAAATGATAAAATGGTATTACACTGAAAGGTCAATTCTTTCTCCTTCAGGAAGGAAATGTGGAATCTGATTAGCAGGTTAAAGTCACTTATGATAAAGGAAAAGAAATGTACTATTAGCTGGTGTAGTCACTCAAAATAATGTGAAAGGTTAAATGAAGGATTGCTCGGCAGCTGATAGATATTTAAGTTATCATACACAAAGCCATGTAGTAGTGGCTTTGTCCAGACAACAGTAGGAATATTGGCAAAATTCACTGACTATGGCACTTACACACTTCTTATTCATTCATCTGTAGTCCTGATGTGAGTTAGATATGTATCACACCTAATTCAATTAGCCAAAGGACTCACCATGCAGGGAACAAAGAGCATAACAGTAGTGTATGAAGAATTATTCAGTTGATTAGAAATGTTAGAAAAAAATGTTTCAGGTCTTCTAGCCCTAGCAGTCATAATTCTATATTCCAGATTGCTTCAGGATCATTAATGTAAGCTCTGGCTGTTTGCTGATAAATCTGTCTGAAATGAAATCCTAGGTTACTTCACTAGTAGTGTCCTTTTTACAGCCCCTAAACATAGCTGAAAAGAGCCTGTCACAAATATTTCACATTCATCTTCCATTAGGGCTGTAGAAAATCACGTTGTTTTTTTTTTTTTTTTGGCCATTAAACATGTAAACAGTACTAAGTATGAAAAATGACAGGTAGGGTGAGGGTTGGAGGGAGCAGAGGGCAAAGGATTTTCATAGTGCAGAGCAGTAGACAGGATGGGTTAAAATAGGAGTCTTACAAGAAAGTGCAGGCAATGATTTTTTCCACAGTGCTTGTTCTGTGGAGAGCTATGAGATATCAGTACTGAAAACTCTGAACTTCCTCTAGTATTGGAAACACAGTGTATTTAATTGCAACAAAATGAACTTCTGTGGAAAAGAAATGGTGATTAAATGGTCCTAGTGCAAGGAATCAGCTATATGCATGGTTCAGACTGCTGTGCCCTCTCTACATAGAGAAATGATATTGGATGTTTTATATCTAGCTCAAGGGTTTAGAACACTTTTCAATTCAAAAGTTCAACACTTGAGTATTATTGGATTACCTGTGCATTCAGGCTCATTTGTGGAAAAAAAAGAGAGCAGGCAACATTCATAAAAAGACCAAAAATGTCATGAAGATTTGAGACAAAGTAAACAGGCACAAGGAGACTGTTCCTATTGTTTAGTGCCTGTGTGTGTTAAAGAACAAATTCCTTTTTTCTTCATCCCACTCCTGTTGCAGTTAGAAGGCCCTTTTACTCACAGCTTTTCATGCACACTGATCACCAAGATTGCCAGAGAGGAAAATCTCCATGAAGATCCCTGTCACCTTCAAGAGATTAAGAAACACAAATACCATTTATTGTTGCATGTCTCAGGACCTAAACTGCAGATGTATTTGTAGGCACAGAAAAGACATAATACTTTACCACAGTGTATTTTGCAGCAACTAATCATAGAATCATAGAATCGTTGGAGTTGGAAGGGACCTTTAAAGGTTATCTAGTCCAACTCCTCTGCAGTGACCAGGGAAATCTACAGCTAGATCAGACTGTTCAAGCCCCATCCAGCTTGACCTTGAATGTCTCCAGGGACGGGGCTTTCACCACCTCACTGGGCAACCTGTTCCAGTGCCTCCTTATTGTAAAATACTTCTTCCTTATATCCAATCTAAATCTCCCCTCTTAAACCACTTCCCCATTGTCTATCACAACAGACCCTGCCCAAAAGTCTGACTCTTTCTTTCTTATCACCTCATTTTAGATGATCTATCTACTGAATTAGCCTTCTCTATGCAGATCTGGTGTCCTCTACATTTTTCCTATGTATCTCTTATGTCTGGACGTAGGACATCAGATCAGCTGCTCCAGTGTCATATAAGTTACTTTATAACACCTAGGGATGGCAACAGGGAACATCAGTTGCCACTTTGCATGGGAAAAAACTCAGAACTGTGACAAAAGTTAAATTCTTAATATTTCATTTCTCACATATGCAGGATTTACGCAGTAGTCAAAGAAGTGATGGATGAGAAGGTTTTCTTATACCAATCAAGAGAAAGGCTGTTTGACACACCACTTTTTGAACAAGTTTGCAGGAGGCGATACTCACTGATTTCCTGTTGTTTGTCGGGGCAGAGGTGCCATTCTTAACATATAGTCTGCCTCATGTTCCTTTCTCCCTGGTGCATGGTCAGACAGCTGGGAAATTAAGATAAAAAAAGTTGAAAATGGTAATTATTATAGAAAGAACCTCTTAGAAAAATGGAAAACATCTATCCTTGTGACAGTTCATTATGAGACTTACTACCACTTAGAAGCTGTAAAAATTTTCACAGTTTCATACAAAACAGGAAGATAGATTGCAAGGACAACTAGAATCCAGAAAAAGAATGCACATTGCAATGCAATATCTCTAACTGTGGATTTTATGCCAGAAAATACCACAGTTTCCATTTAACTATAATTTCAAATGCAAATATTGTTCTTAGAATGAAGCAGATGTTGGGCTTTTTTTTTCTTTTTTTCTTTTTTCCTTTTTTTTTTTCTTTTTTCCCCCAGTGGAATGAGCAGTTGTTAATCTATGAATCTTTGTGTTCTGTGGAAACATTTGAATGCCTTAGTGAATAAGCTTCAGTGGTAGTCAGGATTTGCAACACATTTCCAGGCAGGCTATTATTAGTTCCATGTTTGGAATAATTATCGAGAAGTAGTAGACTGTTACTATGATAATTCCAGATTAGGATGAAGTTGGAGGAGTTTTATTTATTGTTCTGCTAGAAGATTTTGCTACACTGGACTGTAAATTGTTACACCAGTGAATAGGGGACAGATGCTCCTACACATAAATTGTAAGTTACTTTGACAACTAGAGAGAAAATTAAATCCTCTGGGGTGAAGATCCTAGTTTATCAATCCAACAGTAAAGGTAGCTGCACCTGGCTTGGTTTCAGGTGTCACTGGAGAAAACAGTGCACAGACAAGAGAATATCCTACTCTCCTCTGGATCTAGGCTGTGTCTCCCTTCCTTACTCACCCCACAGTACATATTCTTATATCATATATAAGTATACATTCTAAACTATCACAACTTTGTTTTCTCTCCTCCCTCTCTCCATAGCACATACGTGCAGAAACAGGCTGTGCCCCCACCAACCTGACCTTCCCATCAGTGGGGCTGGGGTGGTGATAACAACAAACTTTATGAGAACACTGACTGAAAATACCAAGAACATGACTAATACAGAGGGCTTGACATCCTGTCCCAATTTGGTCTTTGGCATTTAGTCAGCTGTCTTTGTGTATATGCATCATAACGTTGCCTTATTTGATAAATGTATTTCAAAGCATGATGCATTCAGAAGGTGACTGTGCTGCTGCAGCCAGCCCTTATGGGGTGGACACTGCTGAGCTAGGTTCTGGAAGCTGACACCAGTACTGTTCTCTGATTGGCACAGCAGGAACAGGGATGTGCCCTCCAGGTGGCCTGGAGCTGCTGAAGCAGGTCTCATGGCCTGGAATGGAGAAGGCACTAAGAGGAAAGGAGTGCAGGGACTAGAGCACGAGCAAAGAGGAGAGCATTTCATTAAGCACATGCAAAGAGTTGCTTCTAAATGCTTAGGGACCAAACATGAAGAGAGACAGTGTCCTGTAGAAACATGGGTGTTTCAGAGATCTTTTGGGCTGGGCACAGGAGGAGCAGAACCTCTTGCCAAAGAAGCACAGCACACACCAGTGCAGTTGCACAGCTCCATTCAGCACCTTAATCTGCCCCTGAACAAAAACAATTTTGTTGTGTTAATTAGAACTGGGAATCAGCCTTTGATGTTAGACTAATAAAACTGCATTTTCCCACCCTTGATTTTCATCATTTAGAGAAGCAACATAAGAAAAAAATTGGCTTGACTTCCTTCTGGCCAAATGCTCCCCTGAAATAAATTGGCACAGCTTCACATGAACCAATGATTCTTTGTCTGTTTGAACTATCACAGAAATTGGATCAGTAGGTTTTATGAGATTTCAAAGGGAAGTAAAGGTTATTTATGATAATGAAGACATATATAATAAAAAATCAAAACACCAATTTATGCATAAGGGAAAAGCTGTATTGTAAAATGGTGTTTAGAAACATAAAATGCCATGCAAAATCCTGTTAAATGAAAAGAAAGGACACATTATTCATCTGTATTTATAGATACAGAGTGCTGACCAAATGTACATTTTATGTCTTTTTTAATACAGTGCATAAATTATATTTGGATTATCTGTCATAATGGAATTTCATTCCATAAAATGAAATGAAATAAAATAGTTTGTACTCTTTTGCTTTGCTATTCAGACTGAGTATTTGTTCCTGATTATTAAATAAGAGAATTTAGACCTTAAGCAGAGTCCTTTTCATTTCAGTAAAGTGGCAATAACATTGGCTTGGGTCTGGGGACAGTGGTTGAACTCCAGATTCCAACATTGTTCTAAACTATATATACTAGGTGTGAAATCTGGATCACGTGTAGGTCTCAAACATTCAAATAAATGCATTTCCTTTGCAGAATTAGACGCTGAGCAACGTGATATTTATGTCCCTTTGTAGCATGACTAGGAGTTGTAGAGTGAAAATCAATCTTCACATATCATGTTTGCATCACTGGGTAATCCAAAGGAGAAACCATGGTCATTTCTTTGATCAAGGCATTTTCTCTTTGTTTTGGCTCTTGGTAATACCACTAGAAATTTCCAAAGAAGACAATTTTGCAGTGGGACATTAAGTCAGAGGCTGTCTGTTTTTCCTGATTGTATCAGAAAGTGGAACAGAATACTCTTGGCCATTAGTGTTCATTAGTGTAACAAAAATTACTAGTGTGGTTAATGTCTGTTTTGCATGGTGAGACTGTGCTGTGGTTTTGTTTTTTATTCTTCTCTATTTTGTCACAGCACTGACTGGTGTGATACATGGATAAAATTAGAAAGGAAAAACAAACAAAAAAAAGCAAAACAAAACAAAAACCCTCAAAATAACCCTCAAGGAACTAGAGTTGATGACTTTCGTGCAAAACTATTTCCTCTGTTCACAAAGTTTAACCAAGTCAGGATTATTTTTAACATTGTTCCTGTACACTGCTGGTCTCTATATATCTCATATTTTTAAACTAAGTATTTTAATTTTATAGAAGACAAAACACAATTGTGGCCTTGAAGGCACTATGGGGCAAAAAATTTCACTGTGTTTTGGTAACAGGCTATTAACCAATACTGTTGGAGATTTAGCTGCCTTTTCCTGCCCAACTTATTGTCCAGCCCCATCTTGAGCTAACACTTGCCTGGTTTCATGACTCTAGAAAAGATGAACACCTTACCTTTTCCCTGTAGTTGGTACAGTGCATCCTGCCACTGTCCTACCTGTGTTTGAGGCACAAATACCTGAAGTTCCACACTCAACCATTGCATTATGTTCTTTAAGGAATGGTGCTTTCCAAATCAAACATTGCTGACTTTTGTTACAATCCAAACGTTGATTTCATTGTTTGCACACCTACTAGCATGACAACTCTACTCTATATGTTGTTTTCAATTTTATTGCAATTTGGAGCTGGCTCTGAAGATTTCCCATCTGGATTTCTACATCGAGGTCTTCTAAAACACTGAGACTACTTGACAGCTATTTTGCTTTTCACAAAATCCACTAATAATGAATAGCCCTTCATTATTTATCACAAAATGATTTATTTTTGTGATCTTTACATCATGATATAGTATCAGTGCTTATTCTGTTAAACTTCATTTGAATAATATATTGTTTCTGAAGACTCATATGTACCTCATTTCTTTTCTTCCTCTCAGGGGTAATGCCCAGATTTTTTTATATCTGTCATCTTAATAATTGTTTTTGGATCGCAAGATACTTTTAATTTGACTTTTTTTTTTTTTTTTTTTTTTTTTTTTTTTTTTTTCCACTGGACCAATATTGCCCAATCTTAATCTCTTGAATTTATCCAGAATCACTATTTATTTTTTCCCCTAATTTCCCCCCCCCCCCCCTTTTTTTTTTCAGCTATTGATTGCTTCTCCTATATTGCAAAATTACTCTTGATTTATTCCTGGTGCTAAATTGAGCAGAGTTGGCAGCTATTGCACTCAATGAAATTTTATCTCTTTTGCATGAACCCCACACCAAACTTTTGTCTTGCAGAAATAATATCATTCAGAAGGTTCCATCTTTTGTGCTGGGGATGGTGGTGCTGCACTGTGCTCTTGCCATCCTTTTTTGTTTCCCAGATGTTTTCACTCAACGTTTTCAGCAAGATCTGCCACTCAGCCTTCCCAGACCTGGTTCAGTGAGACTGTTTCCCCTGAAGGTTACTGCACTGGCCTCTCCACCTGCTGGGCTCTCCTGGTCTCAGCATGCTCAGCAGCCTCCTGTACAGGGACTTTGTAAGTAGACACACATTCCTTCAGCTGCCAAATCTCATCCTCCTATTTTGTAATTGCCTCCTTCTCCTCTGAGAGAGTAGTTATTAGCTGCCACACAAATAGCTGTACTGAGCACAGTGAGTTTTCTGCTTCTTTGTTTCTCTTTGGCTAATTCAGAACATAGTTTCCCTCATAATTGTGTACCAGTCCTAACCGGTCTTCATCTCAAGGACTGGGATAATGGATTTTCACAGCTACTTCATACCATGATTGGGATTAGGGGGAAGTCAGGATTGACACTCTATTTCTTCCTGCCTAAACCTTTTACCCACTACAATTCTGCTAAAGCATCAGAAGCACCCATAACATGCGTAAGCTATGGACATATATTTATTTTTTCCAAATTAATGACCCAGAAGCTAGAAAGTTGACTACCCAAACTTAGGTTGAGTTACTTCAACAGACTGCCTATGTTCTTCACCACAACTGTGTCATGGAGAAAAGTCTGCACAGTTTGCATAACTGAACAAAAACAAAAACAGGACTGAGGTTGCTTATTGATTTATAATTCATATTATTCATAATTCACTAGCAACCAGTGATTTGCAATTTGTGAAATGCTAATAAAGACCCACAACTTTCAAAACATCCCTCTACAGCCAGTCACAAAAACCTCTGATCTCTCATCTGCGCACATGTTCACACTGTTTTAGGTTCACAGCCACACCTGCACACATCAACACCCACAGCAGATGTGGGACACAGGCCCCATCCTCATTCTGGGGGTGATAGAATGCCCCATTAATCACCCCCACAGCTGAGGAAGTTTCTTCAGCCCTGTGTGTGTCCTTGCTGCTACCCAAATCCTGTCAACAAATGCAGGGCTGGTGACTGAAAGCATTTTTACATAAAGAAAAAAAAATTGCTTGCAACCTCCTCTTTAATGATACAAGCCCTAGACAGTTGCAAGCATGTATGTACATTCCTACAGTCTTAGGTCTACTGTGTGTCTGACGTGGCTCTAATACACAGGTGTAAAACTGAATTTGGTCCTTTGATGCCAAGAAGTATTGTCATTGTCATTGTTGCTCATCAGACCACTTGTGAACAGTTTCTATTCTGTATTTCAAAAGAGTGTTCCATTATAATTACCTGGTACTTAGCAGAGAAGGAATCTAGTTAGTTGCTTCAAGACTTCTTCCACAACCACTGGTAAAAACAATTCTTCTTCCTCTTTTCTTTTGGTAACAAGAAAGTCACTGTATTAAGTCTGGAAAAGTAGGGATGAATGTTGAATATCCGCCTAATCTGCAATCCTTGCTGAAGTAGAAAATCTCAACAGGATAGACAGTTCTGCTGGAGATAAAACACAAATAACTAAAGTCGTCAGCTGTCAATCTGACAAGCAATAATTTCTCTTATCCTGGACACTGGTTTATTTCTTTTGGTAGCAGAAATCATTTTCATTTTATCTAATTGCTCACGTCTGATTATGTTGCTGTAACATCTGTTTGATTATTGCATTTAAGAATCTAGCTTGAAATATTAACTGTGACAGACTTCATACTCTCACATGCTTTTTGCTTGGTAAACCAGTAAAGCCAAAATAAAAGGCTCTTTGACAGATACAGAGAATGGTTTCTTCCCACCATTATTTATTTGTTTATTTATCTTAGGAAAATTGCCCACAATTATTTGCTGCTAGCTAACACATCATTGTGATAACCTTAAAAGGCGAGTTCTCTCATCATCACAAACATGAAGCACAATTTTTAAAAGTTTTCTCAGAGACCTGGAGCTCCAATACTTCATATATTCAATATCATCATCTCCACTGGGAATCCAGTACTGAAGGCATCTGTACGCCGAGGAACAGAAGAGAGCTTTGCTTCAGGCTGTAATTTGGTATTTCTTGGCAAGAAGGTGGCAATTTCATTTTTTATTAGCTGAAAACTGAAGTTATTTTCATGGAGAATAAAAACTATTTTGTTTTACTTCAAGTTAAAATTGTTGGAAATATACTAAAGAAAGAATGAATATGGATTGAAACCCCAACTCCTCCACTGAAAAATATGCACATGCTGTTGTACAGTCCTGTGGATCAGGATATAACTTGGGAATCCAGTTCAGCTCTGTACTCTGCTTGATCCAGGCAAAATAGTTTGAATTTGGATCTTCATTTAGTACCTGAAGTATCTCACTATAAAACATGAACTTTTTCTCTCAAATTTTAGTGTCATACTAAAAAAAACCCTCTGATCTACATACTATTATATAAATTAAGAAGACATATAGGATGGACACTTTTTGGTGTGGATGGTTTCATTAAACAGCATAAGGCAAAAGTTTTGGAAAAAAAATCCAATGACTTATTTTTTTAAAGGTGATGTTAAACGTTCTAGTATCACTAAGAGGTGTTGCCACGTGGACTCTGCTATTTCTAAGGCAATTTTTTCATGCTTTTTACTCCTTATGTGACAGACAAATCCAAAATTTTATTAGTATGGAAAGATTTTTCCTCCTAATTGATATTTAATGCTCTACACTTTTTAATCTCTCCTTGCAAGGCAGTTGCTCCGTTCTCTTGATCATTTTGCTGTCCTTCCCACACCTTTTCTAACTCTTTTGTGTCCTAGTATCTTTGTAGTACTCAAGAACAGGTGCCCAGGGCTGTACTTCTATTGGCAGAATAATGGCAATGTGATGTCCCCCCCCCCTTTTTTTTTTTTTCCTCTTAAGGATGCTCAGAGTTACGTTCACTTTTTGGTTGCCATTACACCGTAAGATGAGGATTTCAGAGAACCATTGATGACAGCTCCAAGAGCCTGAGGTGTCACCACCAGTACTAAGTTCAGCCCCAGGTCAGCAGATTTCAAATTATTTTCTCTTTGTCTCTCCTTTGGCAGCACTGAAGCTCATCTGCCACTCTTTTACTGATAGAATCAATCTCTTATGAAGATGATTTTCTGAAGTTCTTTTGAAGGAATACGATTGCTTGATAGATATCAGCATTATCTATAAACTTGAGATTTCACAGTTGGTTTATTTTCCAAGTCATCAGGGATGTTATTGAATAAAACCACTTGCAGCACTGATTATTCCCCATCATGAAAGAAGATCATTAAGACTAATTTTTTGTTTCCCAATCATTAATAATCTTCAGCCAATAAAACAGTCTTCAAGTTCCATGGCAATTTTGTTTCTTTAAAAAATCTTCAATAAAATCATGTGTTTAAAGGCTTCTTGAAATGACCAATATGATATATTAACTCCACCAGACCAACTCTTGCCAGGGAGGAGGAGGATGAGAATATCACCTCAGACCATAATAGCATTCTTCCGGAACTCCCATGGGTCATCAAGGCAGCATTTCCCTCCACAGAAGCCTTGCAGCCTCTTTCCCAATTTACCACACTTATTGATAACTTCTTCAGGATAAACTTCATCTTCACATCGCAGATCAGGAAATCAGGTTTATGTGGGACACCCAGCTTTTGGATATCAAGTTTAATTCTTGACTTTCAAAATTCTCATGACATAACTGTCAATTTGAATTCAGACTACTCTAATGCACCTTTATCAGTATGACAAACTAGAACAAATTTTTCCTAAATAAAGGAAAAATGCAACCCCCCTGAGCATCTTCCAGAGACAGTATGACATGCCCAGAAGACAATTTCTCAAGCTGTGCTTGAAGTTTAGTCTTTTTCCTCCCTCTCATTGCTGATGTCATTCCTTTTGATTTAAGGTTGCTAGAACTGCAATACTATTTCTTTTATCTGATCATTTTAGGATTATCTTTCTTATGCTTTCTCATGCTTGTTTTTTAGGAAGTATGGCCTTAACTGTTTTCAAGTCGCTCTCACAGTAGAGTCAGTCCTTCCAGAATTTCATAATTAGCCTCAGAGTATAGGTAGGGGCTACAACTCAAGTGAAATAACTTGCCGTAGGGCCTGCTTAAACTAAGCTACAAATAATGTCCAGAATTCCAAATGTTGGGAAAAGAATCAAGATTGTTTTTCTCATTTTGACACTAGAAAAAAGATGTCAATCTGCAGATTCTGGACATTAACACTCCTAATATTTGACTCACTGTCTCTGTGTCTGTGAAATCTATTTTTAATGCATCTTCCCCGCCAAGCACTCCTAGAACAATGGCCAAGGTTACAGCTTTGTCATCCTGCATTTTTGAATATTATAAAAACTATCCATATCCAGGCTGACCCTCATATCATCCTCTACATAGTTTTTCATTCTTGCCCAACTATATTTCCTATTATATCACAAAACCAAAAGTGAATGCAGAGACTCGGATATAGAGCAAAATATATCAGAAATTTGAGAGTCACTTGAAAGTGATGAAAACTCGTGGCAGTACAGTAACTGAGCAAGTCATGCTTACAGTCATAGAGTCCCAAGGCTCATATTAAGGCATATTTAGGCAAAAAAAAGATCTCCTTTTTCTCACCCTTGGATGTATAGATCAAACCATTTTCAAGGCTTGGGCGGCAGACGCCTGATGAATGACTGTTTCTGGTTTCTAACTATGTATTCTTGCTTGTTAAATACCAGGCTTCTTACTAATAGCTTTTCCATAATCTTTCAGATTGCATTAACTTTTCTTTTTTGTCTGTTTTCCCATTTGAGAGATTTAGTTTCAGATATATTTATAACATACTAAGGTGTGCTTTCTTGCATCAAAGAATGAATTGATTTATAATCAATAACTCTATTTTACAGCTTTTCCTCCTAAGTGTAGCAACTTTGAGATAATCGAGGTCTTTGGAAAGCACCTGCCTTGCTGCTCTCTGCTTATTTTCATTCCAACTTTCTTTCTCACAAAATCTTTTACTTTCAAGCTGATTTGTAATTCATTTGCAACTCCAAAATTATGATATATAAAAGCTTGGAACATAAAGAAAACCTCATTGTAAAAATACCTGAGGCAACAAAAGGTAATGTAGTGTTACATCCTGGTAATCCACACATTCTTTCTTCTTCTGCAATAAAGCTAATGGGCAAGAGTTACATTACTATACTGCATCGGAGAGATGGTGTATAAGAAGATAGAAAGCTCCAAAGAGAATGGAGTGAAATCTGAGTTTCAGGGAAAAACAGTTTCAGTTAGCATCAAATACTGCAGACAGCCACAGGCACAAATGTGCATTTTATTTTTTTTTTTTTTTCCTTTTTCTTTCTGGACTGCCAAGAAAATATTATTATCCACCCCTAGTTCAGTGCCTGTTTTATTGATTGTATTGTTCCAGTAAAGCATTTTATAGATTTTACACAGCAAAGGCAAAGTATTACCATTAAGAAAGTCTCCTCCTGAACAACAATATCTGTTATTCTGACTGTTGGGCACACTGAGAGAGCCAAAATAAGGAATGACAAAAAAGTGACAAATAATCTTCTGGGGGAAAAAAAAAAAAGGAAAATCTTTCTTTAACCCAAACCAGAGTAATTATGTGTGATATATACCCAAAAATTCTACAGCAGAGCATTGCTTAACTTGATATAACTTGTAACTTGTTAACTTGCACCTGAAGTGGGTTACTCTGTGACCTTGCGCAATTGCACATATTTCCTTAGGCTAGATTATATTTCCATATAATTGAAATAAAAATTAATGTAGTGAATCTCTTTAATTTAACCGTCATTCTCCTATCACTTAGAATTTGATGTATCATTTTAGCTTTAGAGATCTGGCAACGAGACACAAACCTCCCTAAAAATGTCCAAAGTGAAAAATAATAGAAGAAAGGATGAACCTTCTCAAACAAGTGTTTGTGTCATAAGAATACTTTATAAGTCTTGGGGATAAAAAAAAAAAATTCCTGCTCTCATATATTAAAACAGCTCACAGGCAGTATTGCTATTACCTTGATTGTCATATATACAATTTGCTGATGTTAGTCCCATTTACAGGATTGTGTTGTCAAACGGATGACCGATGTCTGGAAAAAAAAAAAAAAGGGAAAAGGAGAAGAATTTGGTTCTAGGCTAAATGCAACTTCTTTTCTTTTCTGCCTTGCCAAGAGATATTAACATACTTTTTACCAAAGTTATTTTCTCACTAGGTATATAGTGGATATGCAAGAGATATTTCACAGTGATTTTTTTTGTTGAAATTGTAACAGAAACAGCAGGCAAAATTCATGAAGGAGGCAAGGGACAGGCTAGGCACCAAAACTGACCATTGAGTGCAATTCTGCTCAGCAGCTTATTATAGCATAATGAAAACCTGAAATTCTTATGGACTGTTAGACTTACCTGCTACTCATGGAAATCCATGCAGAGATCAATTAAGAACACGCTTGGTCACATCCCATCTGGTTTCTCCATTCTATGCATCTGCTTTCTCTATTCCATACATCTGCTGAGACTAAGTGCAGTAAAGATCAACTTCGGAGAATAGTGAGAAACTAATTTAATACAAATCTAGTGCGTTTTTACTGTATTTGGGTCTTTGATTCTCACCACTGTTTTATCCAAGCAGTACAACACCTCTGTCCTCACAAAACATCTGTATTTTCAGTTCTTCTTTTCTACCTCCTATTCAAGCATGAAAAAAATCAACAGTTTGCAAACTTAAAGGGTAACTTCCTCCTGAATCCTAATAGTATGCACATTACTGGAGAAAAGGTCATACAAAACCTATAGCCTCTTTCATTATAAAACCTACATAAGGCCAGGCAATATGGTGGCAATTTTTTTTTTTTTTTTTTTTTTTTTACTTTTCCCACAAGCACACCTTCGGAGGATTGGGCAGGCAGCTAACACCAGCTTTGTCTTTTCTCACTCCCTAGGTTTTGCCAACCAGGCAAACAACATACATCTCCCTAGATGTATAGATAGAATAGATGTAATGTACATTACATTGTATACGAACAAGGTACACCCAAGAACAAGGCAACTTCATTTGAGTGAGTTAAGGCTAGGAAAATAAACAAGTCTTTTATTCCCAAGGTAATTAAAGAGCTGTGCAGCAATTGAACTCAGCTCCTCAGGTCAAGGTATTGGGCTGTTACTCAGAGCATCACAGCTAGGTATGGGCAAAAACAAAAGATAAGCAAAGGAAATAATGTCCCTTGCAGGTCAGTAGATTCAAGTGCCTCTCAGAGAAGCCTAGTCTGAGTGACCAGGAGTTCTGATATGCAATATATCATAATTATGTAAAATTTGGAAGGTAGGTGTGCTAACCTACATTAAAACAAATGTAGGTAAGTATGGCACTGCAGTGCTGCTCTGTTAGCTGCATTCTCATCTCCATACCTAGAGTAGAGTAGAGGGACAGAGCACTGCAATTTACAGGTTGAAGTCTGTGGACAAGTTTAGAACTGGAAATCACAGAAGAAATTCTGTAAATCTCATGCATCATCTTAAAATGAATTGCAGTCCAAAAAAATAAACATTGCAAGCTATGTGAATTAACTAAAAGACACTATGGCATCTGTTGAGTCCTACAAAGAATCTCAGTGTCACAGATGATTCTCTCTAATAACCAAAAGGAGGAAGAAAAACTCTTAAAACCTTCAAGATCATTCCTGCATATATGTGACCCACACAAATCCACCTAGACATGATTTAATCAACAGAGAAAGAGAGAGATAGATCTGACATTGGAGAGTCCCCTTCCCCTTCATGTTCATGTAGCAATTAGAAGTGCTTGATCACTATCTGAGAAGCGTACATGATCATTATGGTCTTTTTAGATGAGTAATATTTGAGTTACTGGCTGAATGATAAAAGAAATGTTAGCCAGTGCATTCATGGAAAAACAGAAATTTTTCTCCATATACATTATTCAAGGAGTGATTTTTCAGCCAATGTTAAAGGTGATATTGAGAAAAGTACAAGACAAAATATTGCTCATTATTGAGATATATTCTGGTATTTCTGCTGTTTTACAAATTTGTCACTCTGCAGCAAATTTGAAAAGTTCTGTGAACTTGGCCTCAGGCTGTCAAACTTTGCTCTTTCAAAGCTGCTCATTTTTCTAATCTGAAGACGGTTTTATAATTCAAAAAATGCCAAGAATATTACCATTCCAAAAGAGTATTTGCACACTAGCTGCAGAAATACTGTGGATTTTATTCATTTCTGACAGTACTTTCAGTGTCAGGTAACAAAACAAACAAACAGCTTGTGTTCAACCTGGTGTAAATGTCAGAGCAAAAGTCAAGAAATATTTTGATTTTATGAACATGCCCCATACCTTATAGATATTTTATTTCTTTGCTCATTTTTTTTCCCTCTCTTTTTTAACACTGTGTTGTGGATTATATTTTTAGTCAATTCTATGAGCTGTTTCCATCCGAGAACCTGATTCTTGAAAGTTATAAGCTGACAACATTTGGTGGCATTTGGGTATGACAAAACCTCCCCATTATATGAGTTGGAACATCTCCAGTTACTGATATCAATATTTTCCTCATTGAGTTGCTGGCACAGCCAGCTCCAGGCTGGCATTATGCTTCTTGATGAAGTGAGAACCATAGATCTAAGACACCCTTCTTATAAGAAAAGTGGTAGAACAGAGATGGAAAAGCAGTGGGTGGTCTTGTTGCTCTGATCATGCTTGGGGACACAGCAGACTTAGGGACAACGGACAGTAGATGGAATGGCCCTCCCCTGTCAAGTGCTAATGACACCTACACTGATTTAGAAGAACGTACCAAAACAAAATGAGCATTCTAGATTTTAAATGAAATAGATGGCAGAATCACAGATGATGATTACTACTCTTCAGTGCTCAGGCTGAAATACCTGATCTGAAAGAAATTCTTTTTTTCTGAGACTTCTCTGCCTTTGATAGCTACAAACCATCATGGATAGTTTTGATCTTCTTCCTTGAGTCTATAAGCATTTTCTACAATACCATCTATTTCTGGTAGCCTTTGTTCCTTGATATAGTATCAGCTATCTTGAGTGCTACTGATGCTAGCCTATGCTAGCAAACCTTAAAGACTGCTCTTTGAAAATATAATCAAAGTGATCAACTGTAAACAAGTGACTGAGGAGGATACAAACATTGAAAATAAGCGCTCAGCAAATAATATACTTCTCTTCGACAAATTATTTAGCATGCTTGTCTGAGTACTCATCAGCTTGTCTTAAGTTAGTAATTTCCTTATACTAAGCTTCATTTCCTTTATGCTGAACTGATAGCTGATACTGAACGAAGAACTTCTCTCCAAGTTCTGAGGCTTTTCACAAGGCTACTTATAAATATTGAGTTGTTATAGGAAGCATTCTTTAGATGACTGAGGGTGTGGAGAAATTCTTCTGTGCACCTGTTGTTTCCTTTTGGAGATACCTCGAAACAACAAACCTGACTACCCTTTCTTCATTTTGCTTGCACTGGCTCTTTGTTAACTGCAAATTATCATGCAATTCAGCCAGATCTCTTCATTAACTTGCAATTGTTAGGTTGCTCTAGTCAGAGAAACATTTTCTTGTAAACCAACATTATTCTTCTTCTACTATTGATTTCAGTCACAAAATTTTAACCAAATGCAGATTAAAAAAATATTCCATGGCTTTTAATATATTCAATCATTTCTTAGTATATAATTAATACCAAAGTCATATGTTGACAGAAATTCCCTCTTATCAGTATTAAGAGGACATGGGTATATTATAGTCTACATTATGTGTAATAGTTTTGCCAGACACATCCAGAACTGTAAATCATTGATTTGATGATATGATAATTTGGAGTTTATATTTAATATATGTTCAGATGCAGGCTTATATAAATCTATCAGCTTTGATAAATTTGTGATATCTTAAATCCCAGCTGGTTTTGCCTCATGTAATCAGTTAAAACATTTTTTTGCTGACGCCATAAAATACATCATGGCCCATAAACAGGCCATATCAAATTTATAGCTGAATTGTAGTACCTTTTTAGTTTTGATTTTACTGATGTTCTTTGAATAAATTAAGACAACACAATATTCACAACGTTCCCCAAATTTTACAATACCTTATGCAAATTTACAATAATTCTCAAAGCACTTTTCACAGAAGTATAAATGTTAGAACTATTGAAAATGTGTGACGTTCATATTCACTGTTTTCCTATTAGATATGAATATTGATTATTTAGCACAATATTTCATTCATTGATCTTGGAGAATCACTGTGTACACCACTGGGCTATAAACCAAGTTCAGTTCAACAATACTTTGCACTTGTTTTGAAATGTCAGCTTCTTCAGTGACACTAGAGAATGAAAATGTTCATATTTAAAAGGAACTTTGGCTTACATGAAAAATAAAGCAAATGTAAGACAAAAATTAAATAAACATGTGAGTTTGCATACACAGCTACTATCTCTAAAATTCTCATTCATGAAATTTGAGTGCAATATATGAGGTAAGCCACAGAACACGTATTCGTAGTAAAGCTGCATTTTCACTAAATTTGTATACATTTAATAACATTTTGTAAAAATCATTTGTTTCACACACACACACACACACACAAAACAACAATACTCTTCCTTCAGTACTCAATTTCATTAGCATGGTATGCTCTATGCATCTTTAAAAATGACCATTTCTGAAACATCTTCACAATTGCTTTCATTTCTCTTCACTTAATCTAGTAAACAACTTTGTATCATCATTATGTATACAAGTGACAGTTCACCACTGTTCAAAAATTATTTGAAGATTGTTAAAAATAATGGATAATATAGGAGACTTATCTTGAGAATTGACTTGCTGCTTTCTTGGGTCAGTAAATTTTTTTTTTTTTTTTTATATATTTATGACTTCTCATGAAGAATTTTCTTATTCAGGCAATAAAAACGGGTTTAAATTTTTTCATTAGCTCCTCCACTGACACAGGCAAAATATGTTATGTACCTTCAGTGGCAAATTTATATAAATAAATGTGAAAGTTTGACAATGTGGAAAAAAAAAAGCAACGAAGAATGAGGCTACTGTATTTCTTACTACAACTACAGTATGCTAGCATTATGTGGAGTGGAAGGAAGGTGTCTGAAGTGAAATGCAGGACCAACAACCAGAATTAGTTCATGGAATTGTGTTATTTGAAGGTGTGTAATGTTTTTTTCCCAGGCCCATGCAAGGTGGAAACAAAGCATTTCCAAAACAGGGCAAGACTGTGGCTCACAGGAAAAAAGTGGAGGATTGAGCACTGGAATAGGCTGCCCAGGGAGGCTGTGGAGTCTCCTTCTCTAGAGATATTCAAGACCTGCCTGGACACCTACTTGTGCAACGTGGGTAGAGAACCTGCTTTGGCAGGGGGGTTGGACTCAACAATCTCTGGAGATCCCTTCCAACCCCTGCAATTCTGTGATTTGCAAAACATCTGAGTGCCATAGAACTTACTGTCCTTTCTTGTCCAGAGATGCCTGGGGATGCATCTCGCTCTTTACTCCTCAAAGATGGATCTGAATGGGTCTATCCATCTGTTGAGAAAGATCCTTGTACTTAAGTGTCAAATATGCTTACACCTCTGAAAAATTCAAGATATTAAATGGGTTCAATCAAGCCAATGTACCAAAGCATAAGTTCTTACTAGTTTGTATGCCATCCATACAATACCCTTTTTGACATTTCAGATACTCAGTGTACTTTTATAAATAAAGTTATCACAGAAAGCACTGGAACAACTTTCCTTTTCTCTCATAATCTATAAGGATAAACTTCTGCAGACCTATAGCGTCCAAGTCTGAGGAACTTCAAGTGAACTGTTCTGGTTGATTGGTTGCTTATTTTCTTAGTTAAACAATACTAGCCAATTTAGGAGAATGCACCTGGTCTGGAAAACTGTAACACCATATAATGCCTTATGTTTTGACACAGTGTACAACAAATTGACGTGGCTTTCTTGTCCCATATTTGGAAGTATTTCATGCCCATCTGCTTATTTTCTTTGATGTTCCCACTAATAACTGACAGTCACTTGGGTCTTTTAGCTATCATCTGCACAAATAAAATCTGACACTGTTTTCATAAAATAATGTCAATAGTATATCAAATTCTCCAACATACTCCCCGCACAGCTGCTCCAAACGACAGAAACAAAAACTGCCTTCAAATATAATTTATAAAATCATAAAAGGAGTAAACTGTTCTCCCTTTTAAAAGCAAATCTTAGCTAACTTGTAAACAAGATGACAAATCACCGGCAAGTTGGTTTAGGTTTTCTTCCAGGACAGGAAAGGTCATTGCAAACATTGTTTTCTTTGTCTGATACCTCCTTACCAGAGGCAACAATAAAGATGCAAGAATAATCCATGAGAAGACTCATCATTAAAAAGAAAAATAAGTTTTTATGTCTTCCCAACTTAAGAAAAAAAAAAAAGCTGTGGATGAAGAGAGATCCAAGTGCTTTACAAACACAATAACTTTATATTTCAGGTTAACCACTAAAAATGAAAAAATAAATCAAAGTTCTCTGAAAGTAATAGGTGCTTGTTTGTCTTGGAACATAGTTGTAGTTATATAAACATAATACCCTAACAATTTATGCAATTATTGAGTGAGGACTATTTCCTTTCAAATGCTACTGAAAAGCAATTTTACACTATCTTGAATGGGGACTGTATATTATAGCTACAACTAAATGCAATTTATTGATATTTAACAGAAAACTACATTGCAATTTTCTTTATGATGCAACAGTTTGTGAATGGAAAGAAAAGGACATAGGAAAATGGAAGAATGTAGAATTATTGCTGCACATCTCACAGGCTCACAAAGTTGGTGCTAAGGGGACTATATATTTCACTATGTTATGGATATGAACAGATCACTCATGTCCCTGCAACTTCCCTGATGTACAGCAGTTCTGCACTACCTCTGTTCACCTCTCAGTATAATTTCACTCATCACAGCAAGACCCTGATCTTAACCTGAGTCTCTGTATGGCACTGTAATGCAAACAATTAATAAGAACATTAACAAGTGACTTGCTTACTACTATTGATGACAAAGACAGGATCTGAATTCAGATAAAAATAATATGTTTTTAGCAGTTTTTAGCCTTTGAGAGTAAGACAGATCTTGCCTTTGATTTGTCAAACATATACTTAGACTGCAGTGTGCTGTATTTATAAATTCATCTGGTAGGCAGCATTTACCACAGCTAGTGTAGGAGTACAAAAAAATCTTGTTCATAGAAGTATCTTGCAATATTAAGATTTACCAACAATTTGACATTACAAACACATGGGAATTCAGTTAGCAGCCCTGATGAGCTGTTTCTGTATGGACTGACAATTATGTGGAGACATCAGCAAATATTCTTTAGCAATTAAGCAATATTTTATGAAGGAGCAATATGCCTGATAACATCAATGTCTTGGCTTTTCCCTGTTCCCGTTCTCCAAAATGGGCACAACACTGTTCATTAATTGCAGAAGTTTTTCAACTATACACATAACATATTCTAACTTCCTCTGTACAAGTTAGTTACTAGAATTACAATGATCAGTTACCTAGCAATAGTCTACATCTTCAAACCCAGCAAACTATCTTAAGCCCAATAATTAACCTAACTGGTTTACTCAGCTAGGAACCATGGTTCCAAAATACATTACCTTCCATCTCACCAAGGGATTAAATAATTTTGCATTAATTTTGAGCTGGTGATATATTTTTTTTCACATACCTAGTGAGTTTGAGGAGTCAGCCACTCTTTTTTTATTTCTTCTTTTGAGGAATAGAAGATATTAATACAGACCTGCTATTAGTTCATAATTGTACCAGTGTTTAATCAATGAATATTAAGATGTTATAATCACAAAATAAACAAGAGAATGAGGCAAAGTAGATTACAATAACAGAAAGAGTATAGATAGACAGCTTACCAGTATCCTGGGCTCACTTACAAAACTCCAGCAGAGTAGATCTCCAGAAGGGACCCTTCCCCATTTGTAGCCAGCTCTTAAATAGGTCTAGGAGGCTCCACCCCCTTCCAGCAGCACAGGTGAATTGCCTTCACCTGTGCGCCTCTGGCTGACTCATTGCTTGCTTCAGGTGATCAATCAGAGGTTCAGGTTGTGACTCAGCAGTTCCCATACAACCAGTGAAGCAGGGGATGACACTATTGACTTGAAAAGGCAAAAATATTTTTCTGTTCAAAGTTCAAAATGATGCAGATTAGGGTTTAAAACCTTTAGTTCTGTGGTGTGACCCTTCCAGCTACATTTTGTTAGTTTTTATGTCAGCTTATTGTAACATACTACTGTTGCAGCACAACAATAATTGACACAAATATTTCTTCATCTCCATAGTTTCTTTACTAGCTTCAACATCCTAGCAATTCAGCACATGAGCTCCATGAGTCTTGATAAACTGTGAAGGCCGATAAAGAAGGATCTTCTGGATTGGGTCATTGGCTTTGGAGATCTTTATGGGTAGGCCAGGCAATGTTGTGTCAAGTATGACATGAACTATTAGCAAATCCTGACAGTGGGCAGAAGATGAGTCCTTTCCTCAGTTTCTAACTCATATAACTCAGCTGCTCAAATAGCGTGAACTCTTTAATATGTAACCTACAACATGTTCCTCAGGCATTTGATAATAACTACCAATGGAATCTTCTAAATAATATTTCACATGCCTTTCTTCCTTAAGAAAGCTACAGTAACTCTCATAAATTATTAATGTTAGGAGGCTCCTAAGGGAAGACTGAAAATTCATGCTAGGTGAACTATCGTTGTACATAAGGTGGTTCATGTAAGTAGGACAAAGTTTGGACATGAGAAAAGAAATGTCAGAGTACTACAGACTCACAGCTTAGGTAGCAGCTGGTGTGCATTTAATTTATGCCTGGCTGCTGGAACTGGCCATGGAGAGATGAATTAAAGACTATGGCAAGAAAATTATCCACTTAGTATCAATATTTTTTTGTACAATCACCTTTCCAATGTCTTTGATTTGTGATGGTTTCTACCACAATGATTACTCTGCTACAGGAGATGTCTAGCTAGTCTTAAAAGGATTTTTGGAATAATTGTTAATTTAATGCAATTTTTTTCATTGTAAGATCTAGCATGAAAGTCACATACAAAGCTGCTTCTACTGGCTTTATTTTTTTTTTTGTTTGATGCTTGTTCAATGTGGCCTGATTTTACAAAAAGCTGAATGTCAAAGGCAGTCTGAGCTTTCAAATCTTCTCATAAGCATCTAGTTGGATACTATAGAATGTGAGCTACCCAGCTGCAGAACTGGATATAAGCAAATCATTAGAAATCACAGAGTATCCATTGAAGATATTTCTTGAGAGCTAAATAGTTGTAGAATATCACCTAAGAATAGTATACCAAAGGTAAAAAAATATAGAAATTCACTTGTCTTTTGATAGAAAAAGAAGAAAAAAATGGGGATGTAGCGCACCTCTGTTGGGCAAGAAAAACAACTTTTTTACATTTATTAACAAATTGATGATCTGTATTCCCTTGTAAAACAATTTTGTATTTAGGATGAATTGAAAGATAGTATTCCATCCCATACTAGCTTATTAGCTGTTCTGTAACCTACTACACTACTGAAGACCATCTGAAATGCTTCATTTCACCTCAAACTTGTAGGTTATCATTCCTGCGTGGTTTTAGTTTCTTTCCCCTCCTTTATTCCAAGCAACATCTGGAGTTTGAGCATCACGTAGCAACTTCCTGAGAAAGATCTTTTCAAAATATTCAGTCACCAAGTTCTGTGGCTGCTCTGATATAAATTCCTTTATTGTCTAAAAAATTTCTCAGGGTGTCACAGTTTTATAGAAATGCAGTCACATACTAAATTTTGTATCATTCAGGTATTTTTCTTTATGTATGCATGCATAGATACATATGACTAGGTTTAACATAGTTCAATTATTTCACAAATGCCTGCTGTATAATGAAGAACTATTACTTATTTTGAACTATAATTTTAATATATCTTTAAGTAATTATTAGAGAAAAGGTTCAATTTGTCCTTTCATTTCTATCCCTGCATTATCTATTACAATTGTTGCCATTGGTAATGTGTATTTTTTATGTGTATTTGTATTTACAGTATACGTACTAGAGAAAAACATTCACTGTCTCTTCTGCCTTTTCCTCTTCCTTTTCTACTCCAGTCTTTCTGATCTCTGCTGTGATCCAGCTTTCTCCCTTGTACTTCTGGGTCTTCCTAAAGTTTTTATCCTTTAGAACCAGACTGGATAACACCCTGAAAAACAGGAATGATCTGACCACAGTTCCTGCTTTGATCAGGAGATTGCATTGGATGATGTCAAGAGGTTCTCTGCAACTGGAATTATCCTGTGATGCCATGATCTCATAGGCACTTGCATCATTCATATGGAAACCATTCAGCTCTTTTTTGGTAGTTGTTAAGTTAGGAAGTTATAGCATGAAAGAATGCCTGTGTACAAAGAACATGAGGTTAATGGTAGCAGTGAGGAGGAATGGGGCTGACCTTCCTCTTCTGTTCCAACTGCCAGATTGGCTGTGGGCACTTGGTGGAACTGCAGAGCGATGTGCCAGTAGGCTGGGATGTAGGCTGCTACCCCGACTGCTCTTTCATACAACCTCTGTCTCATTCAGTGCCTTAAACAGAAAGGATTCTTCAGTTCTTCCTTTTTTTTTTTTCCTTTCACTATTATTTTCGATATAGCTCCTTCCTTAGTTCATTTTTGCATGAATACAGACTTGAACTGCATCTTCCACAGAGACTCTGCATTGTACTACCTACATGGGGGAAGAGATACGCCCTCCAACCTAAGCTTTATACTGACAGCCTTAGGTTTGTCCCCACTTTTTTCTAGGAGGCTGGCATGTCCTCACCCTCTCATCCTAAACAAGATGGGATAGTTTACATAGCACTTGGCCCAATGGAGTACAAGTAGGTCATAGGGGGGAAAAGAAATTTGGCCCAGGAGATGTATGGGATCATTGAAAGGGCTTTAAATTACGTTTCAGTGGGAAAGGAGGGGATAGCAACCCTGTCCACAACAAGGTGTAGGATACCATAGCTAAGTTAGAGGGACAAGATGCTACAAGGGGCCCTCAATCTGCTGCATCTTATGATGAATACACTCGGCACCAAAATGGCAGAGCTCATCACCAGTATTTTAAACTAGATTTGATGGGAGAACGGGGTGTACTACTGAAAAACAGAAGAGTCAGGAAATACTGTTGGTTTTGGAAGCAGTGCGAGAAAACCACAGAATTTTCATAGAATCATAGAAGGCCTTAAACACCTCCAGGGATGGGGCATTCACCACCTCTCTGGGCAGCTTGTTCCAGCACCTCACCACCTTCTCCGTGAAAAACTTCCCCCTGAAATCTCCCCTCCATTAGTTTAAAACCATTTCCCCTTGTCCAATCACTATCTACTTGTGTAAAAAAGGTAGATAGTCTTCCTTGTTGTTTATAATCTCCCTGTAAATACTGGAAGACTGTAATTAGGAAGAAATTTTTTAATTAGTGGGCGATGAGGCATTGGAACAATTTGCCCAGAGTTGGCAGAACTGTGGCTGCCCCAGTTCTGGAGGCCAAGTCGGATAGAATTCTGGGCAGTCTGATCTATTGGATGGCAACAAAAGGCTGTATTTCTTTAATACTTTTTTAAGCAGTTTAAGAGTTGATAGATGATAGAATAACTGCACACGATAGCATATCTCTTGCCTTTGGCAACTGGAGAGAGTAGTTCAGAGTTAAGATTCCTGCATCAAAGAGTGGAATCTCAAAAGATTTGGTTATACTTGGATAATGATTATCTTAACAATTCAGTGGTTACTCCACTTCAGGCATGTACAAACTGGTCCCTTTATTTTTTAACCTGATGTTATCACCTTTTCAGAAGGTAAGTTGAAAGAAATACTTCTTCCTTTACAGAGTTCCCCTGATTTTTACTTTTTTTTTTTTTTTTAATAATGTATTTGGGGTTAGCTTGTTTTTGTTAAAATAACTATCTTATCAGTAACCTGTTGATTTTCAGTTAAATCTTTGTGAGGTATATTTTCCTAAACAGTTACCTAGGAAGATGCTGCAATTAAATTGCACATCTACACATCAGAAAACAAGCCCCGAGTTAACACTTGTGAAAATCAAAGTATTTTTACAAAGCAGCTATCATTATATTATTCCACTTTGTAATACAAATTACTTTAAAGAGGAAGAAGTAGTTCTGCTCATATTCTACTTCTTTCTGGACAACATGTTTCTTTCCATGAAAAATGCATGCTACTTATGTGTATGCATGTGAGGTGAGAGATGAGAGGAAGACCACTGTATCAGTGGGTCTCATTTTAGTAAGAATCTGAATATAGCTTAAGATTCGTAGATTTGAGGACACTCTCTGGTTAGTTAGGATGTAGTCTCTTGTCTTAGAAGGAAAAACTTTCTACTTAATCTCTTGCTTCTCATGACTTCTCTTTGTATTACTTCAAAAGACTTCAAAATAATTTCCCGATTTGGAGAGCTAGGTAAAGTTTAATTGTGTTTTGACTTTGTCCACAAACTTAAATGTTCACCTCAGTTTGAAACTGGCATGGTGACATTAAGTGAATTTTTTTAATTAAAGAGTGCAAATTCTGAAAAGACTTTCCAGACTTTTCCTGAGAAAATTGGTTAGACGTTATTAATGATATCTGAGCAACTTGGGATTTTACAGACATTAAAGAAAGATAGGAAGATGACCTGCTGTGAGTCTTTATATTTGTTTCTTTGTTTGCTATTTTCTTTCAAAGCAAAATTGAAAAACATAGTTTTAAGAACAGATCTGCAGGTGATGATGTTCGCAATTATTGAATTGCCATTGAACATTTTCATTGTCCAGCTATGAAAAAACATTTCATCTGAATATAATAGCAAGTAAAGCAAAGGTTGAGAAAAACTTTGTAAAACCTAAAGACTTCTCAGACAAAAATGCAAAACTGCAATGTGATTGAACTAAAATCCCAATACTGTTGTAAATCCTTTGCCTACAGTTATTAGACTTAATGAGCCAATAAATACTAATAGATCAATGTCTACTTTGGCCTAAAAGCGCTAAGCAGTTTACTAAATGAAACAATTTACATCTCTAGACTTACACTACACACGATGATAATGTATCTGTCTCAAAAATTTGGCTGAAATCCATGCATAATGGCTGTTCTGAAAGTAATACCTCCTATTTTGTTATGCTGGTCTATGAAGTCAGAGGCAGATGTTGGTATTATGACCCTAGAGAGTGAACCTTCTCAACAATATTCTCTTACAATTTTTTATCACGAAACAGATGGCAGCAGAGGGGCAGTCTGACAAAGTTGTGTCAAACATGGAAGTGTGTATGAAGTAAAGACGTGGAACTAAGTTCTTCCATGCAGAAGAATTTGCACGCCTTGACAATCACTGACAGTTGCTGAACATTTATAGAGATCAAAAAGTGGATGCGAGCACAGTGAGGCAATGGGTGGTGAGGCTCAGGAGTGGTGACTGTGATGTGAAAGACAAACCACACTCTGGATGGCATCAAGATCGCCACAACATGAAATGGAGAGCATCTTGATCAGCTCATGCGCATGAATCGGCTAATGGTGGTGAAAACGATGAAAAATAGGGTTTTGTAGCTGAGAATTTCTTATATAGAGCAGTGTTATAGTGCTTTTTCTATCTGTTTTATTTTCCACTGAAATAAGTAGAACTTGAAGGAGGCTTATAAGCAATAAGGAGAGCAACTTTTGTATTGCCTAATAGTGACAGGACAAGGGGTAATGTCTTTAAACTAAAAGATGGGACATTTAAGTTAGGTCAAGAAGAAATTCTTTACTCAGAAAGTGTTGAAGCACTGGCACAGGTTGACCAGAGCAGTTGTGGATGCCCTATCCCTGGTTACATTCAAGGCTAGGCTGGATGGGGCCCTGGACAGACTGAATTGTTGGCTGGCAGCCCTGACGGCAGGGAGGTGAAAATAAGATGGACTTTAAGGTCCCTTGCAACCAAAGCCATTATGTTATTCTATGAGATATTACTTTTGGAGATACAGTTGGAGTTACATACTCAACAAGGTAACTCACATAGAAAAGCTGAATTAAGAGGAAGTGGCAGTTAGCATCTGATGCAGAATGTTTTGGCAATGAGAACAAAAATAATCCACTTAAAAACCAGGCCATCAGCTTTCAGAAACTAGTAACTGTTTTCCTGCCTTGATTGTTCTGTTGATGGGGTGTGACTTGTCCTTTTGTTTCAGAGGACAAGACTCTGTGGAGCGACTATCGCTAACATAAACTGTTTTAAATTTGTATCTGAACTTCTCATCAAGTTTCTCAAGATGCTCTAGTCCCCCGCAAATATTCACAAGGCAGGGTTGGACACTTACGTGTCTGGCCAGAACCCAAACAATGTTCCATGCTGCTCTAAGTTCATCTAACAGTTTTCTCCATTAGACATCCACATGGCCACATCCATGTACATTGTACAGGAAAACTGGTGAACTGAAAGAGAATCCTATTTTCTTCTTCACAAATTTTCCTTTCAGCCCAAGCTTCAAAGCAGCACAAGTTATATCAGTGTGCATCCACAGGGACAGCCTGGCAGCCTTTCCTCCCCTCCAGGAGCTCCAGCAGTCCCAACACTGCAAAATGTTTACTTGAACTAGTTAGCAAGTTAAATCAAGAACAAGTATAAGGATCATAGAGAGAATTAAAGTTGCTTACATCTTTTATAAAACATTTATATTCAGAAATCATTGATATGATACTCCTAATATGAGAAAGTAAGAAGTTTGGTCCCTACTTAGAACCACTTAGTTATTTACAGATGCATTTAATTTCAGCACGTGAAAGAGTAATTTGATTCCACTTCCTAAAATTATTTTCTTGTTTCCCAATTGGCATTAATTTAAGGAGTTATGTTCTTTATTTTTCTGTATGTACTATGTACTTCTTTTTTAGATCTTTTTCTGTACTCATTCTTCAACTATATTCCCTAAGAAAGCATCCCACTTAACCAAAGATAATTCAGGCCAGATTTAAGTCAGGTAATTTTACAACAGCTAAGGTCAGATAATTTTATAACAGCTAGAACTTTTACAGCTATTTCTCATCTCTGCTTCTTTCCTCATGCATCACATTTATCAAGGAAAGGATAATTAAATAAACACATGGTTGAATGTAGTCCAGTTGAATTTAGAACTTCCTTTATTAGTCTTAACAGGAACTGCATTGTACCTTACCATCATTGGCATAGTTTGGTTTGTATAATAATGCTGCTGTTCCACATGCATGCTACATTCCATTTTAGCAATGCTTTTTTAAATACAACAATACAAATGTAGTTAATGTAAAATTTATGTACCACCATCATCTAATTTCTTGTAGACATTGAAAGCAGGAGAAAAAAAAACCCAAACAATAGCCAATGTCTTTCTTAACCCTCATCCCATAAAGCACATTTTAACAACCCTGCCCTGGTCAAAGCAAAAAGTTCAGTCTGTTAAGACTGGCAAATTAGTGGTAAAGTAGCCTGTGATTAAACAACAGCTTTCCAGAATCCAGTGTTATTCCTAATTTATATATATACATCTACATACATAATCTTCATACTGTAAACAGAAATACTTATGGCTGTCATGAGGAAAATCCTTTCTCTCATGAGCCCCAGTGTTTTGAAAAGCATCTTACAGTCCTCAACCTCAAACAAGTGCCAATTATTTGCTTTTAACTGAAATTACATTATCAGGTAATGTTATTCAAGTCCTCTGGGGTTAATGACAGCAGGTGAAAATTTAGGGAAACGTTTATTAAAAGAACATCCTTTCTCTGATCCCTGCAAGCAAACCCTAAGGGTAAAAAATGTAGGCATTACAAAAAACACCAAAAATGTAGGCATTAAATGCAGTGAGAATGACATTTTTTCCTCATAAATAAACATTTCTGAAGCTGCTGTAATGTTACTGTACTGAAGAAATATAGTTTATTAACAAAAATATGGTAAATATTAGATATTTTTTAATTTAAGAATGCTATTCCTAATTCTTTGTACTAGTCAGCACAGAGAACTGCCAATAGAAGTTCTGCATGGCAGTCACTTCCTGGCTTGTTTTCTATACCATGAAGCCAAAGCAGAGAATTAAGAAAAGGTCTGTCAAGGAAAAAAGTAATTTCAGTATTTTTGAGGCAATTTTTCACTGTGAAACACTAGATTTGTTCCAATTAACTTTAAACTTCTTTGAAAGGAAGCTGGTATTGGCAGTCACGAAGAAAAGGTCAACATAAACCCTAGATCCAGTAGAATCAAAGGGACTGTAATTTGGAATGAATTGGGCCACATAAAGAGAAAAAAATCATAGGCTACCAGAGTTGCAGTCCTCACCTTTGGCTTTGCTTTTGTTCATAATCAGAAATAACTACTGTGCCATTTGAGACTGTTTCTTTTTCTCCCGATTCATTTGCATTTCACAATTCTCACCTGCATAAAGGAGGAAAAAATCGCCTTATTCAACCAGCTTGTACTGTGTCATAATATCCAATAATCAATTGGCCTAAATATTGCCCACGTGTGCAAAGCAAGATAATGATAATTTTTTTCAGTAGGACAGAAGGAACAATTTGGAGACCCTGATACAGCATGACACAGGAAATCTTCCAAAAGCAGCCATGAAATATATCAGCTAAGGACTTAAACAGAATTTTTGCATTCTAAATCTATCGCAATAAACAACAGTGTTTGAAAAGATGACTTTGGCTCTAGTGCGCTTTTCTTAGACTTGTGCATCTGTGGATATTTAAAAGATGATTTAAGTAGAAGTTTGAGAGTTTGAATTTGTCTTAAATATTTCGTTGATTACTTACTAGTTTTAATATATGAGTAGCGGCAATGTTGAATTCTTCATGATATCATTTCTGTAACTCCAAGATAGACAGGACTTATTTGAAGTTGAAAAGACTGTTATTTCTTTGGGGAAAGATAAAAAGCCAAGAAAATGCTGAGCTATCAAAACAATTCTGAGATACAAATTACATCCTGAGCTAATCATTCGCATTCATAGCCAAAAGCATCTTCCTTCCTTGCTTGCTTACTCTATTAAAAGTAGCAGCTGCTGTTGAAATCACCCCTGGAGATTGTTAGGAATTGCACAAGAAAAGCTATGTGCTAGAGGCCAACTTCAATAAATAACGACTGTAAGATTATAATATGTAGACAACAATGAAAAAGGCAGTACCTATCTTCATACATGTCAGCTGATGGTGGTCTTACTAATTATGATTTATCTACCCACCCAACTAAGTAAATCATTTCATACAGTGCTTCTGCAACAAGAGTAGACTCAATTTCCCTGCTCCCATATGTTAGTACATAAGGTATTCTCTGCAAGACGGAAGGTAGTGAATGAAAGAAATTACCCCTAGCATGTTTCTCTTGCAGAGGTCACATTATCTTCAATATGACTTCAGAGACTAAGTTCGGTGCCCATGATATTCAGCAAAAAGCCCTTTTGATTCTGGACAGTTTATGTGGTTGTTTGTAAATACACATGATTTTTATTGTAAGATTTTTCATCCAAACTTCAGTGGCAGAATACAAATATATTTCTTTAGGATAAAATAAACATTGATAAAGAAAAAGGTACGTCATCAATAACAATAAGAAAAGTATGGGTTAAAAGTAAAACTTAAAAAATTGCTGAATAAAGACAGCTTGAGAAAAGGTATATTCTTTAAGACAAGCTTATTTATTGAAGTTCTTGTGCCTTCTTTATTGACTCTTATACTGACAGATTTAATTAAGACTAATGCCTGGTTTAACATTTTGCTATGATATCAGTTGAAAGTAAGAAAGTACACATAAGAGTAAGAATTTCTATCTCTCTTCTGTTATCTGTAGAAGCCAGAATGGACTCTGAGAAGAAACAGTCTATATCTTCAGTGATTCTTTTAGTGCATTAAGTAAATATTAGTTCTTTGCTTTGGACTTTATTACGTATTCCGCATGGTCATCAATTCTTAAATTAGAGTTTAATAAAGATCTATGATTCAGAGAGTACATAGTAAAGTTTGTAATAATAATAATAATCCCAACATATATGAGGCCCAAATATTTATAAAATCAGATTATGGGTAATTTGCAATATTATTTCATGGAGACATGGGAAATTTTCCTCTTTTGCATTTTTCATACTGCTTTTTGTAACAATAAATTAAAATAAAAGAAACCCCAATTACTTGAGCGTGAATATATTTGCTTCAAAATATCTTCACAAAGCCAAATGCAGTCAATTACTGAAACCTTGACAGAAGGGCACTGAGAATTTACCAGGGAGGGGAATTTGAGAAGGAATTTTTTTTTTTTCTCCAATTACAGTGTGCTTTCTATTACATGGATCCAATTTTTTGGAGAAGGTGATCCTCATAAACTTCTGCAGTATGGTTGAAGTTTGGTTTGGTTATGCTGCCCTCATATGCCATGCTCCTCAGGAGGAAGAGTAGAAGCGTTGTTCTGGGAGCTGAGCTGTTTGAATCTCTGTCTAGTGGCATTTAAGTTAATCTCCACTTTCACGGCCTCTCTGAGTATTTGCTGTTTAAAAAGTGTGGTGATAGTGGTCAGAGCTTGCAGAAGGAAAACCAGAGTGAATTGCTCAAGTACACTGCTTATGCTAATGTCATGCAGATTCCTAAAATATTCACTTTGTGTTCCACACAACAGCTGCTTACCTGTTAGCATAGTCATCCTTGTATTAACAACATCTTGTTTGAGCTTATTACTTATTGCACATTAATCAAAACCTGGAATAAAGCCAAATGAAGTTAACAAATTTACTCTGGTACAAATCTACAGTAAAAGAAAAAAAATTTGCATGCAGATGGTCTTGTTGTCCAAATTTCTCTGCCCATACAAGTAAAGTGAACCACTTGATGTGCTTCTCATAGATAAAATCTATCATCCAGAAACTGAAGTTTATGTCTATTTTCTTTTACCCATTTGTTCCCATGGGACAAAGGAAGTAAGATGAATGCAACTGGTATTTCTCCCCCAGACACATCTTTTGAGTTCTGCATTTGTTTGTTCATTTTTAAATGGGATGGGGAGACAATACCAACAAATGAATGATCTTTTCTTAATGTTTGAGAAAATTATTCATTGTCTATGTTTTTCATTGGATATGGCTGTGCAGATTGTGAAAATTGAAGAAAAAAATGGTGGAATCAAGTTATTTAAACAATTAAAAAAAGTAAATAGAAATACAACAGAAGCCATTTAAAGAAAAGAAAAAAGTTAAGTAATTAAATTGACAAACACTAATTCCCCACAGGATGGTTACCCAAAAGGCATAACAAATATTTCGGTCAGCTTATATTTCAATGGAAGGAAGGAAAAAGATGGTAATTCCTTTATTATCAGAAAAGAGAATGAAGGAATCTCAAAGGTAGCAAGTAATACTCAGCTGAGAACCAGTGGTTAAAAACTATACTGCTAAGAAGGTCATTATGTCAATCTCATGCTGCTTCTGAAATTAAAATGACTACATCCAGCACAGCATTATATAATTATCAATTTAGTAACCCAATGGATACTATATTGCTGGTTTCATAGCAAATATTTCCTTACTCTACATAGTTCTTGGCTCTGCCCACACATGAAAGAACACTTCATCGTGCACAAAAACACTGGAAAGAAACTCCTGATGTTAGCTGAAATTGCATCACTGACTTAAGTCTATTTGCCTGGCTGGTACCCAGCACACCACGCATGCTCCCAGTAAAATACAATGCCCTTTTCCCAGTCCTGATGGGTGCTTTGAGATATTAGAAAAACTATCCTTAGAGGATTTACCATAATTAAATATGTCATACTGGAAGTTAGATGTGAAAAGCAAGACAGTTGTAGTTTCATGTACTTTTAAGTACTTAGATGCAGAAGTGGATCAGATTAGAAGGAAGACTGAGAAATCTGTTTGTTCAAATATTTCATTTTAGAAATAAAAGAAAGCAATGAAGGGAATGTTCAGATCATCACATATTTACTTACTGAATTTCAAAAAATAAAAGCTAATGATGTAAAATCAGAAGAATACTATGCAATTAATGAACTGAGACTAACACTCAGATGAGACATTACAATTTGGTTGGGGTTCTGAGTTACATGACGACACACTGATTCGTGGCAAATTATCTCAATTTGCACGCATTTTCAAATATAAATGAATCCTAACAAATTATCTACATTATGAATTTTCAGGTACAATGCTTTCAAAAAATGGGGAATTTGTATTTCTTTTCATTATTTCATTCACAATTTAGAAAGTTTAGATAAGAAAGGATGAATTAACTTAAAAACGATACTGTAGTAATAGCAGACCAAAGACAAAACTTTTTAAAAAATGACTCGTAGTCACCTAGATGCTGATCATGCATGACTGATAATACATGACTTAAAAATTCCCAAATACAAAGGCGGTGATTCCTAGATGAAGGTGAAGAGTCTTGTTAAATTAAAATTAATGAGGTGACAAAGACTAATTACTAAATCAAGAGAATTATAACTGTAAAGATACCCACAAAACTTCAACTTCTCTTACAATAAATAAATAAATAGATGAAATTCAGTATCATTTTGGTACAGGACTGACTTGCTTTTGTGTTTTGTTTTGTTTTGTTTTGTTTTGTTTTGTTTTGTTTTCCCAGTAGGTTCTATAGCTCAGAAAGCTTTTCTGTGCCTTCCGTAGATGCTGTAAGAATATGACCTATGAGATCATGGTATCCAAGAAACCCAAAATAGTTGCACTTTCCAAATACTACTTTTATGACCTTATATACTTCTTGGTTAGTCTGAAGCAAAGCACCTTACAGAACATGCAGTTTCCATAGACACTGTACATTATGAACACGTGCATGACATGATGAAAGTGGTAAAGTAAGATGACAATATAAAAAAACAGCTTTTCTGGAAGATGAAGAATATTTAATAAAGATGACCTTGTTTTTCACCTGTAAAAGATTTGCTGAAAATTGTAGAAGATTTGTTAAAATATAGATGCAATTAAAAATTGCAAAAGTTGTGAGAGTAAAGATACAATGGAGAAAAAGGGAGAGAAAAATGTGAAGGTGATAAGTCCTCCTAAGACAGAACAGAAAAATCAGAGTACTGCTCTGAAACTTGGTAGTTTCAGTTTCCACCAACTGGTTTTGGAAAATTATGTAAGTATAAAAGATGCTACCAGACTTCTGTACAATCATTTAAAAATATCATATAAAAAATACTTTTTTCGAGTGAGGCTTCTATATGCCATTTCCCTGATGCAGTGTCTGCTTATATACTTCACTGATCAGTCACAGTTGTTCCTTCTCAGGCTCAACCTTTTCTCTGGTGTTTTCATATTGCTGCAAAAGATCATCAGCAATACCATGCAATATAACTGCTAATGATGCCTTCTTAACATAAAATACAATGAAGTCGTTTGCAGTCCAGATCTGTTCTTTTGTTGAAGTTCTGGTGCATAACCATTAAACAAACAATTACAAAAACACAACTGGATTGAGATCAAAAGAGATGGCTTTGGGGTAACAACAAGTGACTAACAAAAATGAGGAGACAGGTGTAAAGTGCTTTAGGCTGGAACTGCTTTAAAGGAAATGATTCTCTTAGGCTGTGAAGAACAATCAATGACACAGAAGCTCTAAAGCATAATGAGAAGAAGCCAAGAATGGGAAGATCATAGTGCATTTGCATACAGATAGTAAGTTACATTAAGATGAGAAACACTCATATGAATAAATACTTCTGCCCAGCTTCAATGTTCATGCTGTGCATGGCATGGGGACCACAGCAGCGTCCTCGGCTGCTCTTCAGAATAAGCTTAGGTTGACTAGGCAGTTTACACAACTTGGAGTAACAAGTTAGCAAATCTGAGGGACAGGGAAAGAAACAACCAGTCAAAATTCATAAACATATAGCATGATGCAAGCTAAGGATTATATGTTTACTGGCTAGAATCAAATTCAACACAATAGGTAAAGAATATAAAGCAAGGGGAATGTAATTCCCAAAAGTGAGAAGAGAAATGCCAAGCAACCTGCTAGATATTTTCTCCCTGACACTAAACAAGGGCACTAATGAGGCAATATTTGAAATGCAGAATTGATTATCTGTCTCATTCATTATTCTACTAATAAATATGACTTCATGGAAAAGTTACAGCTTTGGCAGACAGGTGGCTACATACATATCTGTAAAGTAAACAAGACCAGGAAATGGGCTGAAGCACTAGCAAAAAACAGTGAAGTGTTTATCCATACTTTAGCTTGCTTTCTGGCACTGCAGACTCTGGGTGTTCAGCTGACCAACTTAGTGCCCTGTTTGATGCAGCACAGTTGTATAGCTTTGACTCTTTCACTAAAGAAACTGATACTGTAGGTTGAAACATTACAAGAAAAGTGAAAATACAGAATTGAAATTGTGTAGCTGGCAATCCTTCTTGCCTCTCCTGAGAATAAGTTTCAGTTTCCATCCATGCCAACTTGTTTTCTCTCTTTAAGTCAATATACATCCTTGATCTCCTGGGCAGCCTTCCAGTTATTCACAAGCTCTGTGGTCCCAAATGCCTTTCAGCCCTTTACAAACCTTGTAAACATCTCCATGGAAAGCATTGTGTTGGCCTTCCTACAGCAAAAGACAAATACCATGTGACCATTTGGCAATCAGGTTGTGAATATCAGCACAAATTCTAGAAAGATTCTTTAGCTGACAGTGAATAACTGCAAAGCATACAAGTAGACATTTAGATTTAGAGATATTTTTGGACAAATACATTTTAAAGAATATAGGAATACTCCATGGTCTTTGTAAGGATGTTCTATACTTGTACCGGGAAGCTTAACAAAAATGAAATAGAAGAAATTTTGAGAGAGTATCAACTGAAAGATAATGAGAATATACAGATTATAAGATTTCAACTAGATGTAAAAGGACACATAACAGTTTAAGAGGTGAATTAACGTTAAATCACTTCTCAGTCTTCATATGAATATTTCTTTCTGCCATTTTTTTGATAAGAAAACTGCATTTTCTAAATATGAAAGTCTTTGTGGTAGTACCTTAATATTCTTAAGTGGATGACTTGTGATAGCTATCGTAAAACTGAAATGCACTCTTAATTTGTTCATGGACCTTTCAACAGTGGACAGATGTTTTTAAAGTTGATGTCTTGTAAGTTGAAGATAGGACTAATGAGGGGGAAAAAAAAAAAAAAAAAAAAAAAAAAACACCACTAAAATTATATTCTGGAATGTTTTTTTATTAATTTCTTGATCGTGGAATAAAAAGAAGTGAGATTTGCCCCTGTGGGAAATGTCTTCATGAAAGCAATTATACATGTCATATAAGTTCTAATTAAATTTCATTCACACACACATGAACTACTGCTCTTCACTGGGTGAATTTTATCCAATGGTGACCATAAGGAAAATACTTATTATCCTATATCTGAACAAACAGTTTTTCTGTGGCTTCTCTGACTTTACTCTCAGATGTACTAAAGCACTTTACTGTCATATGTAAATGACTTGCAAACTCGATTATTGAAAGAAATAATGACTTAATAAAAATAATAGCAATTTCTAGAAAACAAAAGAAAAGCGAGCCCAATTTCTTGTATTTACAACATCTTTAAACAATTTGGGGAGATTTCCTTCTTTTACAATGTAACAGTGTATTCAGTAGTTTTTTATCAATCTTGTTAATCTTCAAAAAGATGACATACCATGGAATTCATCTTTATTACTACAGTAAAGCCATGCAATCATTCATCTGCTGCTATGATCTACACAAGCCAGCAAACAGAAGAATTAATTAATGTTAGACTTGTATGGAGCTATCTGAATCCCTGCCAGATTAGATCCTGAAGGCATAAATAGAATAAGAGCAAGTTTACTCGCATCATTTGGTGGTATGTAGACAGTTGGACTAGATGACCTTAGAGATCTTTTCCAACCTGAATGATTCTGTGATATTATGATTATCCACACAGACAGCATGCCATCTATCTTTTATCCAACTTACACAGAATCACAGAATCACCGAGGTTGGAAAAGAACTTCAAGATCATCCAGTCCAACCAATTTTCTCCCGCTGCCTACAGTAACATAGGCAGGCAGGCAACCTTCTAGTTTCAGACAAGCTCCATCCAAGATTCCTGAATCAGATGAACTTTTGAAGCTGTCAACTACCCCCTTGTCTCTCATGTGCTAAACTTTCTAGTATTTCTGGCAAGTTTGAGTATAACTCACAGAGAAGGACTTGGGCATCCTGGTGGATGAGAAACTAGACATGAGCCAGCAGTTTGTGCAGTCCAGAAGGCCAACTGTTGCATTAAAAAAGGGGTGGCCAGCAAGGGGAGGGAGGTGATTGTCCCCCTTTACTCAGCTCTTGTGAGGCCCCATCTGTAGTACTGCACCCAGGCCTGAGGCCCCCAGTATAAGAAAGACACAGAGCTCTTGGAATAAGACCAGCAAAGGGCCACTAAGATGATTAGAGGGCTGGAGCACCTCTCCCATGAGGAAAGGTTGAGGGAACTGGGATTGCTTAGCTCAGAGAAAGCTCTGAGGAGATCTCATTGTGACCTTCCATTACTTAAAGGAAGCATATAAACAGGAGAGGGAATGACTGTTTACATGGGTGGATAATGATAGGACAAGGGGGAATGGTTTTAAACTGAGACAGGGGAGGTTTAGGTTAGTTATTAGGATGAAGTTTTTCACACAGAGGGTGGTGGCGCACTGGAACAGGTAGACCAAGGAGGTTATGGGTGCCCCATCTCTGGAGGCATTCAAGGCCAGGCTGGATGTGGCTCTGGGCATCCTGGTGTGGTGGTTGGCTACCCTGCACAAAGCATGGGGTTGAAACTAGATGAACATTGAGGTCCTTTTCAACCCAGGCCATTCTATGATTCTATGATTCTATGATTCTGTGATTCTATGATCAGTTATAAAATATGAGTTCTTATAATGCAAGATATTCTGTCTTTGGAGAAAGTCATCCAAACAGGAGATCATTTTCCAAGTTCCATCTTTTAGTTCTCTTTTAGCTCCCTTGCTTAAGCCTTCACAGCCCCAAAAGTGTCAGGATGTGGCTGTTTATAGGATTCACTCCCAGCACTTGTGCTCTGAAATAGGATCTCCACACACAAGTGAAAAAGTAGAGGTGAATGTTTTTACCACAAGCTCAACACCTTTATTTCCTTTAAATACTTATCACATCTTAGTGGAAAAAGAGGGGAACCTACTCAAGAAAAAATAATACACAATTTTACAGTATGTGACTCTATGGGGGAAATTTTTATAGTAACACACGTTTAAAAGAAAAAGTTTCAGGTGCAGTTAAGAAGAATGATGAATCAAAGATGAATGATGTCTCAGCTTCTGCAGTTCTTTCCTCTTCACACATGAAATCCTACCGATTTTTTAAATCCTATACAAGATTTTCTTGGAGTATCTAACAAATCTTGAAAGCTTTGTGACCTTTCTGCAGAAGTTTGATTTTCACCTCTGACATTCATGAACAAGTGCAGGCCTTTGCTCTGAAAGATATATATAAATAAAGCTGGCCTATAACCTTTACCAGCTTTTTTTCCATAAATACGAACAATAAATAAACCGAGTGCTATTTCTTTAAAAACAACAGATATCTTAGATTCATTTTAAAGAGGAATAAAGGGTTTCTTTTTCAAAATAAGTTAAATGAAGGTAAAGGTATTTTAGACTCTAATTTATTAATGCCTGTTTAGATGATTTATATCTCCAGCTGGAGTGGGCTTCAGGGACATGGAATATTATTACTAAACATATTACAGCAGCTAAAAGTTCCATACACATTTTCAACATCTAAACTAAAAACTAAACCAGCTGCATATAATGTGTATCTGTTAGAAATAAAAACACCACCTGGCTCTTCCTTACTGCTAAAAGCATTGCAGAAATTGCAGATATACTATAGGATACGTGACAGATCCATTTTTATACCTTTTCAATTTACTGTTTGGTATCCTTTATTCCATTCAGCAGAATTTTAAAGGCATGTTATCAACATAAAGTACATTTATGAAATATGTGAGAGAAGGTAGCAGTATCTGAAGCCAGAGCAATATAGAGACTCCATCACAGACATTTGCTGTCCCAAACTGAGGCAGCACAATTGCTATGTAATGGTGAAGACCCTCCCTGATGTGAGAGTAAGGGCTTGGGGAGCAGCATTACCCCAAAAAAGGGGCATTAACCCCAAGCAGACCACCACTCTTTGGTCCCCAGATGCTAATCTCCGGCTCCCACAGACTAGTGGATTTGCTGGTACTGAGTGTGCACGCTCCTGCTTGCCAGAATCAGATAAATAAACAGGAACCAAGTGCTGCTCAGTGGGATTAACATGCAACAGGAAGAAGCCTGTAACTAACTGGCTTTCCAGAAAACACCATCCACAAACAACAGTAACAAAACCCACCAAATTGCATAGTACTGAAAGTGGAGGAGAGAGGAGTAGATACTATTGGTGTTTTAACTTTGGATTAATTCAAATTATGAACTAAGGTTGAGACATGTCCTGTCATTAAGACCAGAGTATATGAGTTCAACTAATGTCATATTCCTAAAACCAACATATTACAGCAATGTATCTCTTTATTAGATTCCTGTTAAAAACACTGATTTTACAATCTGTAGTTATAAACTGGTGGTTTTGGTCCCAACTTTTAGTATCAACTCTAGATTGCTGTCAGCCAGAGCTGCTTGTCCTGCTGAGATGAAAAACTAACTCATTTTGTAAAACTGATATCTTACAAATATGGATAGATACTTAGATTAACTCTCTTTTAATAGAATTTATGAATAATAGCACAAATTCTAAACCAAGCACATCTCTGCAACTCGAAGTGATTAAAAGTCAGTCATGAAATGCCAGAATGACTAATTTATCAGTATAACTACTCCAGCCATACTACCACAGCTAATGCTTTCTTAATATGCCATTGCTGTTATGAAAATGCAAGCCACTCATTAACTGTGTGTAACAATTTTTATGGATTTATTGCTTAATTAGATTTGTGCCTTTATTTGACAAGGATTATTGAATATAGCATATACTCCTTACAAGTCAGTGTAAAAGTCTAAGTTAGTTTTTATGGGAGCTTAAATTAAACTTTAATTCAGTGATAAAATAAAATGCACTAACTCACTTCAGGGAGTTTTGTTACAGCTTATTTTAATAAGTAGCTATTTGCGTTTTCATCATTTTCCCAGACATTCTTCTGATTAAAAAAGATACATTTTTAAAAACTACGTGGGGATCTTTCTCTCACAAAAACCCATCTGCTTCTCCTCTGTGATGATTCGGTTAAGTCATAACGTTGAATTTCTTCCACAAGGAAAGACAATGGTTGCCGTGAGTGTAACAATTCCACATCTCTTCTGGAATAGGCAAAAAGGGGAACACATTTTTTCAGCTGACTTTAGCCTCTGACTTCAGAAGTTGACCAAAATGGATTGAAATACAATTTTTTTCAAATACTCACGAAGCACAGAGAGAACCATCCAGGTCAGTTTGTGGAGTAGGAGAAAATTGTCTATAATTATTTGTGCTGACATCTTGTATGGAATTTAGCTGTGCTTTGATAATTGGATATCAACAGTAATTGATAAACATTGAGCCCAATTCCAATGGTCACGCTCATTGTTCATATTGCTACACTGATGTAAACAGCATGCAGATTTGATCCCTGATGATACACAGCAATCCCACCTGAGCTGATTCTTTCTTGTCACATAGTAAAACTCTGGTGTTCAATCTCTCTAAAGATTCTTTCTGCAGCTACTTTAAAGTCAGTCCAGTGTGTATTGTCATGGGACAGCAGCTGGCATTTCTCACTCATCAGACATGTCTGAAATGTGAGCGTAGAAACATACACACACGTCTCATAAGCACATGCAAGTCTCATGGAATTATTCTAGTCAATGCAATATTTCTGGCTGTTAAAATACTCTAATTTGCACATGAATTTATTGATTCTGGCAGAAATACAGATAAGTTATAGATGATATGAAAACTCTGAGGCAGAAAAACAAAGATTGATTACACAAACTGTGGCTAGTCTTTAAAGTGGTCTGAGATCTCTGGTGCTTAGAATATACGCCAGTCCTGATGAGAGAGGGCACAACAAAATGCCTATGTTTCACAGCAACTCTGTTTGGAAAGCTTAAAGTATTTTCTTATGCTTCTCGTAGCACAGACATGAATTTCCTGCTTCAATTTGTAGTCTATAAAAACCTATTTTAAATCTGGGTGAGGAAAAAGAACCAATGAAGGCAGTTTCAGTAATTTTGCATTAAAAAACCATTAGAAGTGCTTTGAAATCTCTTGCCTAAAAGAAAATATTTACATAAAGTCAACAAAAGTAGTGAGAAGTTGGAGTGCAAAATAAGTGGAAGTAGTTTTCAACACAGATCTAATATATGGAAGGGTTTAAAAAAAGGAAAAATAGTTATAACTGCACCCAAACAAATATTCATGTGAATAAATTGGAGGGTCTAAACGAAAATATGACTAGAATGAAAACTGATGAAATTTTAAACAGTTTCTTAAGTTTCTTTAGGTAGAGTTTCTTGTGAAGTGGAAACACTCAGATAATTTTTATTGGTGTGTAGACTCTGGGGCATGCAGAGCAGTAGGGAAGCAAGAATAAAAAATGTCATATGATTCACATCAGAAGCTCTCAGTAATTGAAAAGTTTAAATGAGAAAGACTTGCAAGTAATAAGGATTTCCAAAGAACCTGCAGTGGAATAATGGTAAGCAATTTTGCCTACAGTAAGACATACTTATTTCTGCAGTCATCCTACTGGACTGGTTGTATTTTTTTCTCCTGGCCTCTGCTACTCCATGCCAGCCATGCTCTGATTTCTACACTCACCCCAGGCACAGATAAGACAGCACAAAGGAGGCAGAGATGTTGACTAATGCTGGGGCTGTGTCCTGGTGAGCACTGATTTGAGGAACAGAGGCTTATTTTATCTCCTTCCACCCAGAATTTACTGTAACATAGACTGTTACACATGTTCAGTGAGATTATTCAGATGAATGAATTTATTTACTGCTGCGAATGTTGGTAGTAGTATGAAGTGTGAAGGTGCTGTGAAATAAAAATAGGCCATTTCAGAATAATGGCTGTACAAAACAGGATGGGCTGGCTGCAGCTACTAGAGGGGACCAACATTTCTTTCAGTTTCATGAGTATTTTTTTTTTCAGTTTCAAAATCTGATATTCTGTTCACGTTATCATAATTTCAGAGCCTCATTTCTGAAAAAAAACTTCTAAGGGATCTCTTTCCTTCCTTAGTAACTTTTTCATTAGCCCCTTTTCAGTTGTCGCTGATGTTTGGTAATTATAAAGCTTTTAAACAGAGGTGAAAAATCTTGGCAATATAATAACATTAGAAAGAAAACATATCTAAAATTTACCTCTCTGAGAAATTTCTGATGACAAGGTAGACTCGTATATCTTCCTCCACAGGTAGATGGTCCATAGGTTGAATGCATCAAGACTACCATCTGAATACAATAATATTTGAAAGGTCACAAATAACAAATACGTATGAAGAGAGAACTGTATGGATTTAAAATAGGTGGAGCTTTCACATCACATCTCAGTCACTAATGGAGACACTTTCTTGTGCTATTTGCAGGATGGATGAAAAGCTGATGTTTATATGACTTATTAGTGTAATGGAATATTGTTGAGATGGTTCTGTCTCCATTGCCATACCCCCACCATCCACCTCTGATGTCATGGGCCAATATTGCAAAATAGGAGGCATTACTTTCAGAGCAGCCCTCGTACTTCTAGTTCTTAACTGGGTAAGTGCAATTATAGAACTGATGAAGCACTGAATCTATTAAATGGAGAAAACAGATATTCAGCATTAGAAGTTAAGAACTATATATATATCTTTCCCATTGTGGCTCTTGCTTGAGGCAAGGTTCCTTGAAAAATTAGACTATTGTAAAATTTATTGACTATGTTAGAAGTTTAAATTTAATTTTGTCTCATCACATTCATACAAAGTAATTCCTCATGTCTAGTTCTAACTGCAACAATAAGGCCAGATGCTTGTCTGATTTATTTGGTTGTCTAAACTCTGGCATAGAGAACAAGTGTTTTGGAGCCGCTGTGCCCCACATATTATATAGTTTTGGCACAGAGGAGTTTAAAATACATTATCAGTTGCTCATGAAAGTTTAGAATTTACCCTCTATAGCCACGCATGTTTTCAAACTTTATTGGAAATCACATACAAGTTTGGGACAAACGTAACTAAAGCACATGGGTCACTTGTGTATTTCCAAATATGATTTATTTTAGGAGCTTGACACTAATTTATTCTCTGAGGGATACCCTTTCTGACCTGCCAGGCCCTAACGCTCTGCTTTCAAAACTCCCTCAAGATCTATCCTGCACACTTGACCTAGCTTGTGTGGGAAGCCATAATCTTTTATGCACAGCTCCCAGATCTCTTCAAGCCAGAAGGGACCTCTCTGGCTGTTTCATCTGTCTTCCCACATAACACAAGCACAGAAGGCTCTACTTTAATTTCTGCCCTAAGCCCATCACTAACATTTGAATGGTAGCTTCCCTTTTATAGACGACAGAAAATCCTGAAAGCCAAAACAGACTGTAAAAGCGGCCATTTGTCAACGGTGGCTAAAGCTCTTGGCTCCCTTAAGCCTCAAGGAAATTATCTGATTGGGGATCCCAGCACTGCAGCTGCTCTCTAGGAATACTTTTATGTTCTGTCACTACAAAATTCAGAATTTGCTCTTCCTTCTCCCTTTCTGCTTGAGTCCTTGTGCCCACATGGTACTATTTATTATGGACTTACTCTTTGTTTCTCTCATTGACAGGGACTTTTGTTTTGCCTTAAAGTGCAATTCAGAATGAGTGGAAGCAACAGTGCCAGCAGGAAAGGGTCTGAAACTGGCAGCAAGATAAATGTAGATGGTTTGTCTACAGTGTCAGTAGTTGCTGCTGCAAGAAAACAGACGCTGTAGTCTGCTGTGTGTGGAGTGCTCTGGCTATTATCCAGCATAGCACTTACACTCAGTGCTTACATTACTTTCAGACATGCTAAGTGTTATCACGACTTTCAAAAGGATAATGACTGTCCCAGATCCCCACCTTCTTTTTTTTCCACTCATGAGGTTATTTACATGATTATAACATTTAGCATTTGAGCAAGTACCAGACCAAAGGTACATGTCTTTGCTGTGTAACACAAGCAGAGCAAAATGGGCATGCCTGTTACCATGACTCACAGGTACCTCACAGTACGGTTTTATTTCACAGCATTTTTGCATTGTAATCCATACCTGTGATTTTGCACACCATCACTATGGGCTCGAAAAGTATCAGATACAGTATTATATAAAACATTCCCCTTTTTTCAGTTTTAATTTCTCATTCAAGTCATGTACAAGCTTTCCTTCTAGAAAGGATAATAGCTACCCATAACTTCAATTATATATATCACCTATTATGCCACCTGCTAACGTCATCTTAATTCATAAAACTGTACAAAATTACACTAGGAATTGAGACATCTCTACCAAGTTCCTTAACATTATATAACAAAACTATACCTCCAATGGGCTTATTATTGGAAGGCACTACGAATCTGAAAATAGTGTGCATAGAAACAAAGAGCTATGAAAGGTGTCATCAGGTAAAAACAGTGAAGTATACTTGTAATACATGCAAAAATAGATGTGATGTCAGGCATCATTAATTAATGATGGAATTTCAAAATGTTTCTTTTTGTTTTTTTGATGTTATGTGTTATCTCTTTAAACTAAACTATCATTATTAAGCATTAAAGTCTGTAAGCAACAAAAATAATGCCATCTACAAATTAAGCAATTTCATCACTAATTAAAGGCAATGTAAGTAAAGCTATAAGAGCCTGTTTTTTTCTGTGCCTTAGAAAAGATTGACAAAGCACATAACTGTAAAAACAATGTTATTGTTTGCACTGCTTACTACAAATACAGAAGTGATATTATCATTCCTTGTTTACTGTTGTTGGCATGTTTACACAATTCATTCTGATCTTCTGGAAAATCTCACTCTCAAAAAAACCCAAATTGAAGAGCATAAACAAATACACATCAGAGTCAAGGAAATTACCAGAACATTTTGTAGTGTTTCAAGAGCTTGGAGGTTATTCTTCTGCAGGAAAGATCATCTGCTCTTTTTCAGATATTTAATGAACACATTCACATTAAAGCTAGATAAAGATCTTTCTAATATAACAACTGAAGAATGCCCCTGATAATAACTGAACAGCCATTAATGAATCCATTAGCATAGAACAAAGGAAAATAATAGTTTCATTTAGTGGTTTCACACAGTATTCTGTGCATTTTCAGCAGTATTTTAAGCAATATATGAATAAACAACATGACATTAAAAGATGTTAAAATGCAATCGTATTCAAAGATGCACCCAGATTTTCTCTCAGCGATGGAAGAAGACTTTCAAAAAGCACACACTTGGCATTTGGAATATTTAAAAAACATAAATTCTGTAGATGAAATGTTTTGCTTAGGTCATGACATGGACAGTGTCAGAGTTTCTAGTATTGTAAGTTTGAAGCCTTCTTGCAATCAAAATACCGAATCTGCCAACGGTGTTCTCTGATGAATATCAGGTAATCTAAACCAAATAATGATTCATTTTTTTTAGAGTCCACAAAAACTTGTCTGAATAGAGAAATGCAGAATCCCATTTCACTTAATTCACATAGCAACGATGCATGAGTAGAGGACCTGTGGGTACTATCGTGCCCCCCTTTCTCTTTCTTCCGTCCTTTGCATTACACAATAAACTGCATTCCATGTACCCTTTATCTTTCTCAAGCTGCCACATGCACCTACTTCAGTTCAGCACCTACTGACATATCACCAACATTTATTTGAGTGGCATTTCTGAGCAATCTATGCCAAGTTTTAGAAAGTAAATAGAATATAAAGTAGTATGGTACTGTCAAAGAATACCAGAAAAAGTCTATACTTCACATACATAAATTTGTGGGCTATATAAGATCAGCAGACAATTTGCCCATTGGAAGCACATATATTTTGGGAGTACCTAGTAAATACTATAGGCTTTTAAGGTGCAGTCTTCCTATCTGTAAACTGCCAACTTCTCCAATAAAGACTGAAGACAAAATATCAAGTATGTATTTATTTACCATTTAAATCCTAGGGAAAAAAAGCAACTGTCATATATGTATTCTAAGTCAGTATGACATCTACAGTACAGTTTGCAAATATATTTGTATATACACACATGTACACATATAAGTGTACAAACCTGCACTCCATACACATGTTCAGTGCAATTTGAATGAATTTTTTGTATAAGTATATGCAGATGTATGGACAGTATTAACTACATGAGGATGTAAAGTGTGAAAGGGTGTGCTTAGTTACCTGCAGCCAGCACACTGTAATCTTGCCAGTAATTCAAAGAGAAGTTAGGAGAAAGAGTTAGGTCACTTTTATTCTTGACTATGCTGGACTGAAACTATGATGAAGAAGAAAGCTTACCATGAAAAATTCTTAGACTTTTGTAACCTTTTGTTATCTTAAAACTTGTTTTAGAAAAGATGACTCTGAAAGGCAGATTTCTATTATCACACTGAGAAATCCATATCTTTTATCGTGTTATAGGTACACACTGAGTTTTTTGACTGGAGAAAAAGAACAAACAAATTATTTGAAACATTTTCTTTAGCTTTGTGTTTCTGTAAAATACCAGTCTTCACACAGCTAAAATTTTGGATGCAAATTGCTAGAATACTTCACATAAATTATTCATAATTGGTAATTTGACTGGTCCTGATAGCAAGTGTCAGTGTGTGTCATTCAATGACACACTTTAAATACTCTGCAGAATAATATGAACCAAAACAGCAGCAATTTCAGCAACAAAACCACCAACTTTCACCTAAAGACTGTTTGGCTAGCTTCTTAGCCTATTCCACCAGTACATCCTCTGAGAGGATGCCAGTTTTGACTGGATAGGTCATATGGTTGGCAACAAACAATTACATCTCAGTCCAACTTTTGGATTTTTATAAGCTCAGTTTTATACAGTTTTGTCCAGAAGATTAACTGGAGCTTTCATCTAACACATGCAATGAAGCAATTGATAAAAATATGGCATGAATGGACTGAATGATGAGTAGTGTTCAAATTGTAGTAATGGGCAGTATTTGTAGCAGATGCTGGGAACTTGTCTCTATTCCCCAGTAAAACTGAAGATATAGTTGGAGGATGTTGATTCGCAACAAAAGTTTCCTGGAAACAGTGAAAAGGTCAGTCTTCTCTATTAGCTGCTTTTTCTTTTTCCCACAGACTCAAAAATTTCAGTTCAGATGCACTGCTTTCCTAATCTTTTTGCGCTTCCAGAAGTTTGCCTTGCTTAATTTCCATAAGCATTGCTTCTGACTTGATCTCAGCTCTTGCTATCATTAGTATAGACAGATGTGTTTCAGCTAATAAAAAAACTGCTCATTTGCAGACACTTTAGTAGAGATCCAAATCCAAAAGCATTTGGGTTTTTTGGCCAGCAAAAGTTGTTTTTAAAATTTTTAAATAATTTCCCAATGTGCATTATACTTCAGGTTCAGAAGTTTCTAGACTCTTCAAGATGAGTTCTTTCAGTTAAGTAAAACCCTGAAGCCAGTAGCAAAACTCACATTTATTTTGATGGGACTGAGATTTATCTGGCAACGGGTCCAGAAAGTATCATAAGTAAACACACTCTTCTAAGGTTTTCCATCAACTGATCAGCACAGGAATGTTAAGCAGCACAGATAAATCAATAGCTGCTTAAGCTCTGTTAATATTAAATCTCTGCAGGGAAAAACATATTAGGTTAAGTTCATGCACTTGTCTCTAGACTGAATTAGCTACAATATTATGAGGTGGTATGTGTGATTGAATTTCCACTCCTATGAGGTGCAAGGATAACAGATTGATGAAGTAGCATAGTATTAATCAGGGTTAATAAAACTCCACTGTACAGACACAAATGATAAAGAAATTCAGGTGGAACATGTTTTCTCCTTATTAATATGTACATTAATCACTGCATTTTTGGGGTTTAGAAAAAAAGATTAATGGCGTGTGGATATCAATAATCTAAATATACAGAAATGAAACAAAGCAACTGTTCAGTGACCTTTCAAAGAATTCTTTGCACAGTGTTTATGCTTGGCAAATCACCACAAAGCTGCAGCCATCAACACTGAGAAACTGCCAATCTCAAGCTTAAACCATTAAGCAGCCCAAATGCACCAAACTTTGTGGGTTTATTAAACTTTAAGTAAGATTACTGGCAATTAGAAATCCATTTATTCTAATTCTTGCTGTGTCATGCTCCCAGTTACATATATTCTTCTAAAGACAGGTTGCCTAAACAGGCTCAGTCCACAAAGTTGTACAAACTTCATTCTATAACGCATCTATGCACTAAATGGATTTTCTCAGGAAGAGCCTGTACATTCCCGGCTGCAGACTTGTGCCAAGGTGGTTGGACATGCTCTGTATCTCACAGCAGTCATTTTCCCTTGCTCTCTTTCTGTCATTTCACTTTCTCTCCAGCTACGTAAGGTTCCTCTGTGAAATAGATAATCTCAGTTAAGATTTAATGTCCTCGGTGTGTCTATATTTATATTGTGATTTCCTATATTCCTCCTACCTCAAGAATAAAAATGAAAGCCTGACTGGTACATAAATCTAATGTACCGAATGAAGCCTATTATGTGAGGACATCTATAAAAGTGGATTTCACTGATTTAGTTTCCTGCTCCAGGAAACTATAAAGGATGTTTAGGTTTGTACAGGAAATGTTGTCTTCTGTGGAATTAATACTGGATTTACATTGAAGCAGAGCTATCTATACGTGGGGAGAATATATTCAGCCTGATAACTCTTGGCAATAAATGATTCTAGCATTGCTGAAGAACTTTCTGAGTTTCTGATTTTTCTGCAATCTGTCAGACAGCAGATGCAGGTCACTGTGTTTCATGGATGAAAAGAGAACATACAGAACTAAACCTGGCAGCACTAGAGGTGGCAACTTGCTTCCTGCTGGTCAGACTTTAGTACAATTACCAGATCTCCATCACATATCTCAGTGCCCTCAGTTAAAGTTAATTGCATACCCTTGTCCAAGAATGCACATTATGCCCCAGTGCTATCATAATGGACTTGTACCAGTATCTAAAATTAATGATAACATATCATGTTCAGTGCCAGGAAATTTTAATATTACCATGGTAACTGTGGCCTTCTCAGAACTAATTATTACTACATTTACTTGGAATATTATCTATTCTCTTCAATTTTATTCTTGTTCAGAACCTTGTATATAAATCTTGAGACCTGATTAAATGAAAAAAAACCACTATTTTTGCATGTGCAGACAGTGAGAAGTTCCTTCTTTCATTCCAGATTGTTTGTCTCCATTTGAGCCAGTGCCAAAATTCATGTTAAGTTAGAGTAATGAGTGTCACAACTTTGGATGGGAGGGAGAAAAAACAAAATACAAAGTATCAGAAAGGAAATGCTTTCATACATTTATTTTCTTGGTCAGAATAGCCTAGAATGTATTTTATCACTTAATATTGGCTGTTTGTGCTAAAAATGCAAAACAATTTGGCTGCTTTCCAAATGAAAGGGAGAACATTCCAGCACTCATTTGCAACCAGTTTGGTCTGAGACTCCTGGAACTACAAAGGTTATCTAGAACTATAAAATCTGTTTGCAGTGAAGTCATATTTATCTTTAATGAGATTCAGTAAAATCTGAAAACAACTTTTAGAAAGTCTTCATTTTGGTACTATGTATTTCAGCAATGGCAAAATAACACTGGAAAACTTTTCCTAAGAAAAATTGGGTTTGACGTCATTAGCAAAGTAAATAGTATATTAAGGAGCATCTCCATTGTTCAAAAATTATGTAGTCTGCATTACTAAATGCTGAACAACTTCAGCTACAAAAATTACAAGATGATACCCCTCAAATCAGTTTGGATGTATGAATTTATTAGAAATGTTTAGAAATTATTAGAAATTATTTAGAAATGATCTGTTGGCTTCAGGTAATTTCTTATTTTCAATAAATTATTTTCAATAAAGGGCAGTTTCACCTTTCACTAACCTACAATGTTTTTTGCCCTCCCTTGCAACTTTAGACAGAGATCCTTCTGCTAGCTACAGTAAATCATCCAACTTTCTGCACTCATTTTCAGAATAACTCTTTAAGATCATATCTTTCATCAGCCACTGCATCATCGCACATATTATTTAAGGATTAAGCACCCTTATGAACTAGAACATATTACTAAAAGCCACTGGAGCATTTCAAAAGTGAGTAATTTGAAGGAAGGAAATAGAACAAGTTATTCATTCAACAAAGCTTTTTATACATTTAATCGGCCAATTTCCTGACTATGCGCGTTATTGGGGTACAGAAAATCAGATTCAGTTTGGGAAATGCTGTAATACAAGTAAACTGATAAAGCAGTAATGAAACAAAGCATTTCAAGTCACCATATGTAAGAGCATTTTATTAGGTGCTTAAACTGTCCAATGGATTTTATTGTAAGCTGGTTTCTTAACTGTCAGTTATTTCTGAAGGTGAGATAGGCCTGTGTAACTATTTTATAATCCAGCTAGAATTTTTTGCTCTTTTTTTTTAAAACGCATTCTCATTTTTTACTGACATAAACAATGGGTGCAATTACCTTCCTTATTTATTATCTAGTGCATCTCTTTTCTAGTGATTTCTGAAAGCTATGTGTTGCTTTCTGCAAGCATCAAACTTTAAAAAACATTTCAGGGCTGATGGATTGGGATTTTCATCTTTACAATAGCATTGTGGTTAAAGATGGAATAAATTGATGAATCTGTAAGAAATGGAAATTAGCCCCCATCTGGCAAAGAGAAATTACCTTTTTATTTAGCTTATTCTCTCATTCTTAACAGGTGTTCAATATTTTCATATGTTAAAAAAAAATTAAGTACTAAGCAAATACATATCTCTCATTTTTAATAACTGAATCGTTCACAAAAGATTAAAATGTTTTTATAATATTTAATCAATTAAGTATTAATAAGACAACAACAACTGTGAAATGATTTTTGGACAGATGAGATTGGACGTGAGAGAAGAAAACATAAAAAATAAATAAAACATAAAACATCCCTCAAAGCGTGCATGGAATCAAAAAGCATGATAAATAAAGCTGTGTTAGAAAGCTGAGCAAATTCGAGGTATTCAGCTAGAGGTAAAAACAGACACAGTCTTCAACATGTGAAAACAAGAAAGATGGTAAGTTGAGTTACAAAAAGAGAATCCATTTCGAAGGGACTTGCTTTGATGACTAAAAGTTACTGCTGAGTTAAACTGCAGCTTAACATTGCCTCTCTACTCTGCCCCATTTGTTCATATACTTGCAGAAGATTTTCTTTTGGTCTTGGGAGCATTAATTAAACAAATACTTCAGAAAGGAGTATATGACTCTATATACCATGATATGATTACCTCAGTGAAGAAGAACATCCCTAATTTTTCCCTTCTTGCAATTGTACCCAGCATCCTGGCCATTCACCAACATAGTCCATCTCACTAGTGTGCAGGGACATTATGAATAAAATATTTTCTTTGATATACAAAAATCTCAAAATCTCCTGTCCAAACAACAGAGCTAGTGAAACCTATTTCTTCTGAATTTGCAACCACTGAATTTCAGTCTCCTATCAAGAATTGGACAAGACTGTGATGCATTTGCAAGACATATCTAAAGAAAATAAAATAATATATTGTTATCTTAGAAACACAGACATCATGATTTCCTTTTCTTTTTCTTTTTGGCTTACACTTAGCACCAATATTACCACTGAATTCTACCTGCCTTCTCTTCAGCAGAACAGTAGGTCTTCTCTTGAGCTTGACCCATGAATTTACATAGCACATAAGACTCTTTCTCCAAAGTCAGCAAATAGGTCCCAATGTCTGTGGAAACAGAGGTGAAAATAATGAAACAGGTGGGAAGGTGAATGGACATCCTGGCAGCAATACCACAATAAACCTTATTCCATTAGGAAACAAGTACAAAAATATACAGTTTCAAAGGAAGAAATCTTTTCTGTAATTTTCTGCATCTGCTTGAGTGAAGGACATGGAACTGAATAGGAGAACTCCTCACACACAGCTTCCAGTCAGAGCAACCTTAATGCTGAATACAGCATTTTTTCATTGCAGCTGCAATTTCTATTCCTGTTGAGTTAACTTGCTGTTTGGAAATGTTTTTTGCATGACTGAGCATCGTGCTAGCAGAGAATGATTGTGCCCTAGAGCTCTGCCTCTCTGCATTTCATCATGTTACATAACTCCTTCATGTCTCTAAAAGCTATCTTCTTGTGCTGTATCTACATACCTCTCCCCCAGAGGACACAGCTCCCTCCGTGGCTTACAGCTTTTTACCATTTCCATGTTTTCTTTCCACTTTTCCATTTACGCTGGCAATAAGATTTGTCTTTTCCTTCTGGCCTTATCTTCATTTCAGAAGGCAAGCAGATCTCCAGAAATGTCCTTGAATTCATTTAGTAGTTTTGCTGCTTGTGCCTTCTCATTAAGCAAGAGAGATCTTGGCAAGACGAGTATTTTGAGGACAACAGTTGAGTCATGAAGTTAATGAACAAAGACAGTGTTATCTCCAGCACTTAAAGTAAGGCATTACATATAAAACAATTATCATTCTTTAAAACTTCTAGCAAACACAGAATAATTGTGTTCTTCTTTTAAGCAGGGAAGCCATCAAGGGAGGAAAGCACATGTCAGAAATTAATAAAATCTACCAGTCAAAAGCAAGTAGACAAACATATTTGTTAAGAAAACAATATAGCCTGAAACATTTTAGGAACTAATTATTCACTTGACAGTTCTGTCTACAAACACATAAAGATACTTCATGAATGGATTTAGCTGTCTGGTTGCAGGACATTTCTAATCACTAAATATTTGCTAAAAACCCAGTGCTGGAAGAGATTGCATTGCCAGTAGCATAAATCAAAATCTTGTTGTGAAGTCTATTTTCAGTGTGCTAGTCTTTATGTGAAATCAAAATTATTACTCACTTTTCTTGGTCTAAATGCTGGTATTCAGCCACAAAATTTAAACACAACTCCCCTCCTCCCCCCCCCCCCCCAAAAAAAAAAAAAAATTGAAGGATGTACTGGGCTGCTAACTTCTTATTTGTGAGGACAACTTTGATGGACAGAATGAGAGGCAACACACAAGATATGTGACAGCACCTGGGGCTTCTGCCACAATTAGATTTCTCTCCAGCCAAGGGGGGAAAAATATGGAAACCAGTAAAATTCTGATGTGTTCATTCTGTTCTTCACAAACAAGGGTGGGAAAAGTAATTTGCAATAGCAGACTGCAATCACATGACTAGTACAACTTCTCCTTTGGGTTGGTGGAAGCAGCAGGCAGTTTCAGGAGATTCTCACAGGAGTTGGGAAGAGAGCTGCTCTCATCTCCAGGGAACTGGGCAGCCTGAAACATAGATCTGACTCCTGTATCCAATAGCATTTGTCAGAGGATGGAGCAGGGATACAAACAGCTTTATCTAATCTATGCAGTGGCAGAAGAGCTGATGTTTATGAGCAATAATCATACAAGTACTCCAAAATTTGATGGATAAAGTGGAAACTTCGTAACTTTGTCTCTCTAGAAAAACTTTGGCATGAGAATTATGAAAGCATGACCATTTTATGTGAAAACGTATGTTTGGAGGGAAGAGGTTGCTGGGAATGGAGACAGACATACCTCAGCTGTCAGATTAGATCAGGATGTGACGTGCCCTTTGTGATGCCTTTAGGAGGGATCAACCACAATGGCCTCCCATAACTCCCCCTCCAACCTTAGAAGATATGTCTTGGCAATGTGTAACAATTCCAGTTAGTTCTTAGAGCCTAACTGATGTTATTTCTGGAGATGTTCACTTGCAGAGAATCCTGGCCTGAGCCCAGCTGCAGAAAATGCCTAGGTCAGTTGAGGATATTTTTTCCCAAGCCAGTTTATAACACTGAGAATTGACTTCTGTCATGACAGTTCCATAATACCAGTCCTCTGATAATATTTCTAGATGAAGCTAAAGAAGGTCATTAGCCCCTTTCCAGTCCCTGACGGTAAAAATGAAATTTTTAGGCACAAGGTTTGGACTGGTGCACAGTTGAATGCAGTCAGTGTGCTGTGCTGTGGATGCGCTAGCAGAAGTGGCACAAACAGCAATGCATCCTGAAATTTCGCAAACTTTTAGTCGGATTTGCTTATGTTTCCCACTTCTGTTGCACTGTCCTAAATTGTCATTTTTCACTAAGGCATGATAAAAGCTAAGTTAGCTGTGCTGAGATGGTTTGAACAGCTGATGAGCACCAGCCTTCAACATACAGGCATGAAGTAAAGAACTTACAGCAGTCTGTGCTGCTGCAGTACTGCTCTGCAGCTCTTATGTATAGCTAACCACACTAGTGGCTGAGTATTACGCTGTTGACTCTTGATGAGAGCACATCCCAGGAGTGAATTAGCTTGCCTAAATGCTTTTACCGTCCATTAGCAGAGTATACATAAAGTATTGCTCAGATGGTTTGCATCCAAATAAATTCTTATGAATTCATTGCCTTTTCTCTTTTTGCGTTATTAAGTATAATAATTAGAAACTCATCTTCACAAGTTCAGTTGAGCTGAATCTATGTTATTTCTTTACTTACAGAAAAGTAGTATCCTCATGTGGATCCTTGAGTCTCATCAGATAAACAGCACTTAGCACATCTGATCACTGCATGAACTCACAGCCATGACTGAAATCATGACAGCCTTGGAAGAAAACTCCCATTGAACAAATTCAGTTTTTAATCAGTTTTCGCAAGACTTGTTTGTGAGGTACTGTATATATTCAGGAATTATGAGAAAAAAACAGTAACAAAGAAAAGTCAAAATGGTAAGAAAAATGGGGACTTAAAAATGATTCTGTCTAGTCCAGTGTCACGGACTGTTTCAGATATGCCTAGCAGTTGATGCTCGAGTAAAATTTTGAAGTCAGGATATTTTTTGGGCCGTCTAAGAAAATACTAGGAGAGTGAAGTGTTTTGTAAGTGTAAATTTCTTCTACAATCAGTGACTTTGTGAGAGATTTAAGAGTGGAGCTAAATCAGAGTTCCATGATCAACCTTTACAGTTGCAAAATTAAAATCCAGTTCCTACTATAAAGAGATTAAAAAATTAGGACACTGATTTTAGGATTAAAGACACAGCCTGGATTTTAGTGGTCACAACTCATGCCTGATTTCTGTGTTACTGCCCTGTTTCTCAATGTCTTGCAACAACCATAGCACACCTCTGCTGCATTCTATTCATTCTTTTTTTCCTAATTAAAATTCACATGTTAATTTGGATTTCCTTTTTCTTTTTTTATTCCAACTCCTGCGCAGTCTGTGATCATACATTTCCATAAAGGTTACAGTTAAATTCTTTTTCTTTTTCTTTTTTTTTTTTACCAGGTGTTATGCATATTTAGTTAAAAGATCTATTGAATTAATTGTGCTTACATCGTGTTGCTTTCTTTCTTGCATTATTTAAAGAGGTTGTAATACTATGAATAAATATTCTTTGCATGCCTTTATAAGCATTTAAATACTGATATTCTCAATAAGAAACTTTATGTTATTTAAGAGAGTAATAACCTCTCCTATTTAATATTAGCACTGACCCATTGGTCATATGACAGAATTTTGTAGTTTTAAACAATATATAGGCAAATTAAATCAATAACTTATTCCAGCAACACTGATAAAAATATGAATCTAAGAGCTACTAATAGTTGAATGCAATAAGAATGTGGTACAACATTCTGAAGCCTTTTCCAAAGATTAATACTTAATACTTAATTCTAAGGTATCTAAATTCTTAATAATAAAAATTTCAACAATGATACTCATTTAATATGCAAAAAGTATCACGTTTACATCCACCCTTTATCTGAAGCATATACAACAGACCCCAATTTACTACTTCAGTATGCCAAGTAAATGCACATGCCACTCAAACACTTTTTTCCATAAATTTGGACTGCAAACTTCACCCTAGATCATAGCAACCTCACTTGGTTTTGAAATGAATCAGCTACCAATGAAAAAATATAGCTATAATTTCTACATGGAGAATTTTTTTTTAAAAAGGAGCATTTTTTGAAATGTTCTTTGATTGAACTCTGTGGTCATATGCACAGTATGCCATAATGATACAGTGTGTTTTATTCTTCATAATAATCTAAATAATCTAAATAAATTAATAATAATAATAATAATAATAATAATAATAATAATAATAATAATATCATCTAATACATAGCTAACTGACTTTTTCTTGCACCCTGGGTCTACTTTGGAAATCTTCAATTCCTGAAGGATCCTGGGCTCCATCAGGAGAGGGGTGGCCAGCAGGGACAGGGAGGTGATCGTCCCTCTCTACTCGGCTCTTGTGAGGCCCCACCTGGAGTACTGTGTCCAGGTGTGGAGCCCTCAGTACAAGAAAGACATAGAGATCTTGGAAAGGGTCCAGAGGAGGGCGACTAAGATGATCAGGGGGCTGGAGCACCTCCCCTATGAGGACAGGCTGAGGGAGTTGGGCTTGTTCAGCCTGGAGAAGAGAAGGCTGCGGGGTGACCTCATTGCAGCCTATCAATACCTGAAGGGAACCTACACCCAGGAGGGGAGTAAACTCTTCAGAAGGGCTGACAACAGCAGGACTAGGGGAAATGGATCAAAGTTGAAGGAGGAAAGATTTAGGTTGGATGTTAGGGGGAAGTTCTTCACAAGGAGAGTAGTTAGGCCCTGGAACGGGCTGCCCAGGGAGGTTGTGGATGCCCCGTCCTTGGACGTGTTCAAGGCCAGGTTGGACGGGGTCCTGGGCAACCTGATCTGAATGTGGATGTTTGGTGGCCCTGCTAGGCAGGGGGGTTGGAACTACATGATCCTTGAGGTCCCTTCCAACCCAGGTGATTCTGTGATTCTGTGATTCTGTGATTCTGTGAAGTAAATGTACACACACGAGGTATAGCTTTTCAGTTTCTGAAATGCAACAGGGTCACAGCTAAGGTAGTCATAGGGTTTTTTAAATATTATTTGAAGGTTAGAGGATATGATTTCCTAGCTCAAAAATGGAGCAGACATTTTGTTAACAACCTTGAAACTGAAGATCATGCTATACCTTTGACTGGTTTGACAGCTATTATCAGATCCTGCATCTTGAAATGTATTATAACACAAGACACTTTAATCTATTTCTTGCACATTCACACATGCAGAAAATGTAATTTGTGGAATATAAGTGTCTTCTAGTTCCAAGAATGTTAAATAAATGTTTGTATTTACAAACACATATGTATATCTTTAAAAATATGAAGGTAAAAAAATGTTTTCCAAATATGTATTTAGATTACAGCTAGTAGGACTTACCTGAGGAAGCTATCTAGGGAATATTTGCTTATCTGCTGGTTTTTTGTTTTAATTGTAGTTTTTTAATGGATTTTCAGTCGTGGAAGAAAATCTTCATTTTCTTCTCAGTCAGCACACAGAATTATCGTGATCTCTTGGTGTTCAGCTGCTCTGTAATATAGAAGAAACTTAGATTGTGGTGGGTTTTTTTGTTTGTTTGTTTTTTGTTTTTGTTTTTGTGGAAAAAAAATGGAAAAGTATCTTATACTGATTGATGTGGAACCAAAACTTATGTAGAAATACGAAGATCTTTGCAATTGGAATGTGGAGGCTCTTTGGCTTTAGCTTTGGATTTTGCTAGAGTAGAAATCAACAAGAATCATGTATTGCCTAAACATGATACTATATGCTTGGTCAGAAAGTAATGCCTGTTATTTATTTCCCTGGAAACTACAACCAATACAAAGAGAACACATTATTTGATAGAGCAAATTCTCAACTACAAAGCACTATTTTTCAACACAGCCACCACCACTGGCTATGCATTTTTGCCAGTGATGAGCAAAAGCCTGCATGCTGCGCTCATACAAATCTGCATCAGCGGAGGTAACCAACTGTTGCTATCACCACTGCTGAAATGCACCATTCACTGCCTCACTGCACTCATATCCATTGTTTCATCTCCAAAAACATTCATCAAGCATTGATGAATGTCAGTTTTTTCCACACGGAGGAATTCAACAACACACCTTTGCTTCCTACACACGCCCATGTCAGATGCCATTTTATCACACTGCCCCTTTTCTTCCATTTGTCACACTGCAACAAAATATAATTGAATGTTGGTGGGAAGGTTCAACTTCTACTGACACATCACCAAAATCTGCCTCTGATGTCACGGGCAAACAATAAAATAGGAGGCATTAATTTTGGAGAAGTTCTCGTTTATTTCTTAAGTTCTAGTTCAGGAAAGAAGAGATCAAAGAGACCAATCTCTATGTTAGGAAAAAATAACTGTGAAAAAGACTGGAAGATCATTGCTCAGATAGGCCCAATGGGTAACAATGGTGACTATAAAATCTTCACCTCCAAAAAAGTGAAGATCCACCATATGTTTTTATTTTGAAATGATTTTTTTTTTAATATCTCTGTTCTTCCTATAAAGTGGTGCAGATATTTTGTGCCTCTATCTGAGTGAATACTCTCCAAATTTGTTCCAATTATTCACTGACACAGCTAAATATCTTTCTATTCAGAGGGCATTTCCTATGATGAAAATGATTTCTTCTCTTACTTTTCATATTATTTGATCTTCAACTTTCAGAAATCCCCAACAAGAGACATAAAACAACAAACAACCAAAAAGATGAACTATATATAGATTCAGCTAAATGATTCATACATTCTGGAAGATGGGCAGAAACATTCCTCCTTTACACTCAGATATAGTAAGGACATTGTACCCCCACATTCTTTTAATAATTTCTGAAAAGCATACTAGGCCAAAGAAACAATGAGCATCTCAACAATTGAAGCTTAGTATCCTACTGATTTTTTTTTTCTTTTGTGTCTTCTACAGGTATCACTGTGACAATTCCATCTATCTGAACAACTTCCAAGCCTTACTACATTACTAACACCTCCCTGAGTCATGAAATAACCAGCTAGGGAAGAGAAGGCAAGTTTTGTGGTCAGTTTGGAGACATACATGTATTAATTAGCTAGGTAGTATATGCTTGCTAGTTAGCAGGCTAGGTAGGTCAGATAGGGTCTGCTTTCACCGTGCTGCACTGTGTCAGGATGTTGCACTGATATTAGTTTCTCTCCTCTATTCACCATAAATTTTCTGTGATCTTCTATGATTCAGTGCCTTTGGTCTTGGTTGAACCTGACCAGAAGGTGTAAATGTCCCCAGAGGAAAAGAAGTGGAAGGCTGAAAAGCTGGCAGATGGACGGTGTAAGTCAACATGCCTCATTTCCTTAGAAAAGCAGGCCAAAGGTATTCCAAATCCACCTCAAACATTAATCTTGCAAACAAAATCTGTTCTGAAGAGACTGAGTGTAGTCTGTTGTACAGCTGATGAAACATATTGAAGAGTAGGATGCATAGGAGGACTGTATACAAATACAAACAGAGTGAAAGATAGCAGTAACAGGTTGAAAGTCCTAGGGGGAAAAATGTCTCTTTTGTTTTTAAAAATATGCCACCATGAAAGATGTACTCACCTTTTTACATGGAGAAAATAGAATAGTTATACAAGTGCTATAAAGAGAGTAAAATGTGCAGATGATCAGGAACAAAATATGTTAACACACAGCTCGCAGAAACAAAACTTCACTTCATCAGCTTGTAAGGATTATGTCTTGGATTAAGTGAGTGTTCATCACTTCTTTGCTAACACACCTGCCAGTTCTTTGTGAACACAAAAATCTTCTACACTCAACATAACCCTGAGACACACATTATTATGTCATGTATACAATTTTCAGACACATTAATGACAATTAAAAGTGAGAGACAGGAAATTCTAAAATTGCCAGAAAACACTATTATAATCACATACACCCTTATGACAGAAAAGGATCCATAACATCTTCTTCCTCATCATTATGTGTGAATACTGATAGGGAACATATACAGGCTTTTAAAAACCAGAATTCTGTTTTTTCATCTTTTATGCTTACTACACTCTGCAGTTCCAACCTCTTTTACTGTCTGAGCATCAAAAAAATATTAAAGCTATGAGCAACAAAGACAAAATACTTGTTCTGGAAAGGGTCACTGATAGCACTGTTAAGCTCACTGAGGTTTTCAAGTGAAAGCAAGAATCCCAGTTTATTGCTCTGATTAGTGATAGACACCACAATATTCATCCTACAAGAAGCAGACTGATAAGTTATAGTTCTATATATGGTGCAATGTGAAGAGGTAAAGCCTACAAGAAATTGTGAACGTCACAAGGATCACATATTCATTTGAGAAGAAACACAAGACTTAAACTAAAGAAAGCAAGGAAGGAAGCCTCTTAAACTCTTTCTTTCCTAGTAAAATTATTCCTTGCTCCATCACCCCCATTACAGCAGCATTACATGTGAAGAAAAGGCCCTTCATAATTGCATTGCTACCAACATCTTTCTCACATTTTAAGTCAGTGAAGAGCAGGAAATAATTTTTGCACTCAGAAAAATGGTTCAAGGTTTTTAACAGTTCAGGAAACAGTTCTGATATTTTGAATTATTAAATTTTCTTTTTTCCCCCTTTTTATCCTTTTCTCTGCTCAACTCCCATCAACCACTGGGCCAAAGTTAACTCATTGTGAGTTTTTCTGGATTCTTCATGCAATCACGATAGCATTGTGATGATAGCTTTCTTCATGCACTATGCATTTAGTACCTTAACTGAGATTACTGGAAAATTATCCTATGCATGATCCCATTTATCGCAGTCTATGATTAGTATTGGGATTATGTGCATCCTCTTTTATGGAGAAATGAGGTTCATATAGGCAGAAAATTTTTTATCAGATCCATGCAAATGAGCCTCAGCCATCTGTTTATAAACAGTTTTGCCATAAGATAAAATTTCTTATCTTATTCATAGTGACAGTTCCTTATCTAAACTCAGAAGAATATAAAGGAAGAGTTCAATTCTCATGTCAGTAGAAATTTTACAATCCTTTAATAAACAGTCTAAGTGTTATTCTAAATGGCTATCCACAGCATCAGATGATTTCTCTAACCATTAAAGCAGAACTATGATTCTGTCCTGAGCAGCAGAAGCAGACATAATACACCCTGAGAAAGTTCCCATCTGATATTTGCGCAAATGCTGCTGCAGTGAAGGGGATGTGCTTAATATGACAGATTTAAGGACAACACCATTGCCACAAACAATTTCAAAGATGTCATATATTACAACTGTCAAATCTGATATTTTCTTTCAGAGAGTAAATAATAGTTTGCTCATGCTGGAGGGAAAGAAATTTAAATATGTTAGCAATGAATATTCTGAAAATGTATAGTTCCAAGACAGTTTGTTAAAACAAAAATCAACAGCCAGTCCTTCTTTTTTGTAAAAAAAAATGGCTCGAACACTCCTTTGGATTGTAGATGTATTTCTCTAGAATTCACTATCTAGAGGAAAGGTTAAATTCAGGTGTCTTAAAAATACAATGATAAGAAACTGTCAATAGCATGGTAATCTACAGAAATGCCAGAGTGATACCATTCAGCATGCTGTAATAAGCTGTCTATTTCCAGTCTTGTGTGCAGACAGCCATAACAGCAGGTAGGGCTTGTTCACGTCTCTTATACAAGGGTGCTAAGCCGCACCAAACAGGAGCACATGCTTACAGTGTACTGTTTGCTCTCATTTTTTACGGGCACTGGACACCCAACAGATCTGTGTGTCACACCTGTGTGCTTTGAAATGTGGAGCTTCTGGTGTGCTGGAAAGCATGCCTACCTGCTCACTGAATCATGACTTCTTCAGGCAGAAAGGCTGGTTCAGTATGATCACCTGCACCACGCGCTATTTAACAGGATACAAGACAAATATACTTGATTGTGCTAGTGGGAAAAAAGCAAAAGAGGGAAACAGAACATAATCTCCGCAGTAATTTCCATATTGGCAGGTACAATTTCATGTCACTTTCAATAAACATACAATTAAGAGTACTATAATCAGTTAGATATCTCCATATTTAACATGTGTTGATAATTTCCTCACAGTGGACAAAGCGGTGCATGATAAAGACTTTATGGTGACTACCTACCATCTACATTTTCAGAAGATGACCAAACTTCATGAGCCTTTGAAGTAAAAATGTAGTTACTCTTGCAGTGTCTCAGATTTTTTTTTGTTATGCCCATTGAAGGTTTTACAAGTCACTTAGCTGAATTATCAGGATTACAATCTCCTATTCAACGTGATTAAGAGTTAATAACATAGAAGCAGAATGCTGTAAGGGAGTAGGCTAAAAAGGCTTTTAAAAAGATGGAGGCTGTCACTGTTATCATACAAAATCAGTATTCAGTTGAAGTCATTTTACATGCAGCAATTGTCTCTGTAAATGCAGAGATGGCTTCTGTCAGTTGGGATAAGCCTCACAGCACTGAGGCTTACACTGCTCACTTTCTCATCTCTTTGTTTAAATTTATCCAGGTATCTTATAAAATAGATACAACAGAAAATCAGGAATGTATATAGGTTACCTCTCCAGCGCTTTTGGCTGTGAACTGACCATTTTTTCCTTGCTCTGCTGTCACGTTTTTTGTGGGCCTGCTCTTCCCTGGCTGTTTCATCCTTATGGACACTAAATCCTCACTGATAGTTGGTTTGTTCCTCTCCTAGATGAGAGACAGGCAAAACAGGAACCTTTTGTGAAAAACTGGGCTGAACACACTGGAAATGAAAAAAAACAAAACAATAACAGAACACAGAATCTCTGAGGAAAATAAACTCCAGTGAAGTTTGCTGGAAGAGTGTTGCTAAAAGAGAGGTCTTAAATTTGGAAAATCAATTTCCAAACAAACTTGCAAAGCCACTTTATAATATACCAAATTCTCCAAAATTATTACTGCAAAGGAATTATTAACTAATGAACAATAAAGCCTTTTAGAAACAGAGCACATGCTGTATGATGCAATTCCTTATCATTTTTCACACCTATAATGCACAAATATCATCTCAAAACATAGACTGATGAAAGATGTAAGTAATGCAGAGAAAACAGTCTTAGAACACCCATCTTTATTTTGTTTGCATTTTATTATGCATGTCTCAGTGGGGAATTGGAGATACGGAGATACCTGGCTACTTCAAAACAGGTGTTTCTATTTGCAAATATCTAAAAGGCATCCACTAAGCTTGTGCTCTGTTAACTGCTAGTGATAAATTACATTAACTTCCTAGCTTCCAGCAGCTGTCCTGAGAAATTTGCTGTCATAGGACTGCACTTTTAGAAATCCACGTTTATAAATTATCTGCACACTCCTGGAGCAAATCGAGTTAGCTATGCAAATGGCTCACTAAAACCTCTGGCATTTTCTTGGAGAGAGCCCTACACAGCTAGACAAGAGCCCTAAAGGTGGTCATGTTCCATTTGTTGAATTCATCAGTCATTGAACTTTGCAGTTTCCAGAAACAGGTTTATTTTTTGAAACAGTTTCCTGATATTTCACCAGCTCTAATCAGGGCTTTGTTAACAACCGGGAAAACTTTGGCATCATAACCAGTTTTAAGATTTCTGCTGTTATCTCTCAATCTGTAACTGAGTGTAAATAGCTGAATTTATGATCTCAGGAATCACATACAAAATACATAAGCAAATAAATAAGAACTAATAGTACATGCAAATAATCAGACCTCTATCTTTTAACTACCTTTAACATATAGAGTTGTCATAAATACTACTATAGATGAGTTTAGCATTTTACTGGTAAAAGTGTCACAATAAAATGCTTTGGATGATGGACAAACATCAAAACAGTAAGCCATAAAGAGCATCTGCACATGATTTCCATGGCTTTACAGATCTGTAAAAGTGTGCAGAAATCTTAAGAAGCTGTAAAGTAGAAATGTCACAAATGTGTCTACTTATTTTATCTTAAATATTTTTATTGAGGCACCACAGTCAAACTATCCTGCCACCTACCCAAACACAATCAGAAAACAGTATGACCATTTGCCTCATTACACTAAGTAGCTTACTACACATTCTGTAAACATCTGAATATCACAAAATCAAAATTCCTCAAAAAAAATGCAATTAAAATTTGGACTTTCTTTGAAAAATACTCAATGAGGAATTTTCTCTTCCTCTTTTGTGAGTTAAGAAACTTGCTGTGGGAGTGCTGATTAAGAAAAACTGAAACTGGATTCAGTCTTCCTCAGGAAAGCATGCTCAGCTATTTACCTGCAAAGAGGCAAGCTATCTATTCCAGCCCAGCAGGGTGAAATATATATCATTTAATTCAAAATTATAATCAATTTTGTGGAACTTTCTTTGCCTCAATAATCTTCCAAGATGTAACAAAAAATAGAATATACTCTGAATTAGGAAGACAATGAAACACAGGACATAAATGAGACAGAAATCCCGCTTTCCCTTAAAAATACAATTTTCTGTACATTATTTCATGACCATATTGCTCATACTATGTTTTTGCAGAAGCAGAAGGATAAATCTTCCTTTACCACTTCCTGAGTCCACACTGCAAATTTTAGACTACAGCATACCAACAGAACAACCGATAACCTTCTTACTTCAACATCCAACTTCACAAATTCAAACCACTAAAAGGGAGGAAAATAAGAAATTATCTTCAGAGAGAACTCAGTTATAGCCATAGCAGTAGTAATAATAATTCTTTATATGAATCTTCAGAGAGGCAATGTTTAAAGATAAATCCTGAAGTTTCATTCTATCTCTACTACGTAGCTCTACCAAGTGAGTTGACAAGGTGGCTCTACAGTGTGCACTGCCTTTGGGGGTTCCATTCAGAAACAGCTAATGTTCACAAAGGTTAAAAACGTAACTATCTCTAGAAGGGCACAGTTTTGACATCACTGTCTAAAAGAGTAAATGAAAGGAAGTAAAACTGCAGCAAATGATAGATTGGTTCTTTTTTATTTTTGGGGTTGCTGTGGGCCACTACAAGTGTCTATCAACAAGTAATTTTCCCTGGAGAAAACTGCAGCTAGGACATGATATTAAACAGGTGACTGGAACCTGTGTTTTCACCAGATCCCAGCTGTATACTTCCTAAGGCGAGGCTGAGCCTTTTTCTTTACAAGCCACTACATAGATTCTGGGACAAGCTAATAGTGAATAAAAATTAAAAGCTTTTTCTGTTCAAATCCCAAAGTTAACATCAGGTAAATCCAAAAGATGAAGATCCGAAAGAGAAGAGCCCTCTACATCTGCACTAGTTTTGTTGTTGTTTTTCTCCTGCTAGAAAAAATAATACAGGCCATATCTGAGTATTTGAAAATGCTAGCCTGAATACATATAATAGAAAATCCCATAAGGATGCCAGCTGTGCATTTATAGATGGATGAAAAGTGCAGGCTGTTAGCTGTGCAGTCATTTTCTTAGAGATATTAAGATTTGCTGCTAAAAAGCAGGAAAATGCAGTTACAGAGCCCACAGCTGACAAGCTCTATTAATGAAGGGCTGGCAGTTTTCTTGCGGAAACTTGTTGTCTTGACAGCTGAGGAAACAGGAAGGTGGTAAGAGATTGACAAGATTGGTGAGTTAGAATGGAAAAAACTCTTCAGTTGGGTTGGGCTTTTTTTGTCTGTGGGTGTGGATTTATTTGTTTGCTTGTTTTGTTTCTCTTTCTGTACGTCCTTGGTGGGAGCTGATGAAAAAGCCCTAGGGTGGTAATCCTGAGGAGAGCATGCCTCACTAAAACTGCCTGAGCTACTTTTGTGACAACATGGAGGGTTTTGTAGGATACATGTCACAGCAGTTACAAGACAAAATAATGATAGATGTGTCTATGATGATGAAACAATGTAATATTCCTGGTGTTCTGAGACAAGATAGAAAAGAGGAAGGAAAAAATTCCCACAGGGGTTTGAGTCCCACATTTGCATTCACTCACCCAGGCTTGGGCAGGGCATCACACAGGCAGCTGACTGCCAGTACAAGCTAACATTGTAGTAAACGTGGTGTAAAAATAATGTCTAGGTGATCAGGTAATAAAAATAAGCCTAAGTGATTAGGTTCCAGGCAAGCACATTTCTGCACTGGTCACTGGACTGGAATAAACTCCAACCTATAAGACCATCAAAGCTCCAAGAGAGCCCGCTCATTCATTGCACGCATTTTTCCTCTCCAAAGTGAATTGATTCACTTTGCTCTCCTGCTCAGCGTCTTTCAGAGGTTTAGATTTAATTTGGCCTTTAATAGATTAAGGAAGGCTTTAAAATATTCGTGAAGCTTTCATTGATTAACCTGAAAACAGAATGTCACACTCCTTAAGTCATAATTCTAGGACAGAACTGTCTGTTACTGATGTAATTTAGATTTTCATTTAGTATGACAGTTCTTGATTTTAGTCTTGTTTAATTTACCTTCAATTAGGATGTTACTATAATTAAATTCCACCAAAACTGTTGGATTATATCCCAGCTGAATACATGGAGGGATTTATACAGTCTTATTTTACCAAAGATAGAAGAAAAAAATAAGGGAAGAGGTTCTCTTCATTTGTTTGCTTAAAAGAAAGTGTTTGAATAACTTTGACACAGGCAGACATCAAAGCTTGCGTTCAGGAGGAGTGCATACATATGTGCACAGAAATCATCATTCTACATTGGCAAAAGGTGCTGACAGTTCAGGAGGGGCTGGCTGAATCTCATCTGATGTCTTCTCACCTGCCTCAGCTTCAAATTTAGTCCTGTGGGGTAACTTAACAGCAAATTTAGTCCTGTGGGTGTACAGTTGTTGGAGAACTGAACACACTGAAGTTGGCTCTCATTCAGGGACAAAATTAGTTGGTTTTTACCATTTCATGACATTTTTTTCTGTGTAAGCTTTTCTGTATCATTAGCATTAGCCTTCTGAAACAAATTCTCCTCATTAATACCTAGGAAGTTCAGGACTGATTATAATCAGGCAGTTTGCACAGAGACAGGTGATCTGGCAAGAATGAGAGAATCTCACTGCTGCAGTCATCACAAATTATAACATTCTTAATTTAGCAGGGATTTTGAATGACTCTCTCACATTATCAACTATATTCAATGAATATAGACCATTTTCCTGCAATGGGATTCAAAGCAAGGTGTCTTCAAGCCTCAGGATATGCAATCCAAGTGAAGTGAAGCCTCTCAAGTAGTAACATATTAAAAGCAAGAGAAAGAGAAGAAAAACAGTATATTAAAGGATTCATTAGGATTTCAGTGTGCTGCTCTCCTATGTTCTTGTAACAAATCTGTGTCTTGTTCTTGCACATCTGTCTTACAGAAATATGAGGCACTACTTTCCAAAGATGTAAGAGGAATACTACTGCAGAATGAACTTCACCCATATTTTTTTTTGGAATATCATCATAGTGCATTGCCATATAAACAAACTGCAACAGCACAGTTGCCGTCTCTAGCACAATAGTACTTTAAACAGAATCAATGAATAAAGAAAAGCAACTATTATCAAAAATATTTTTTTAAATCACAAAAGAACAAAGCACAGAAGAGCTGATCAGATAATCACATAAATTATGCTCATATGTTATCTACAGAAACAGAATTGATTAGTTGGGAAAAACGAAAGTTAGAAACTGCAAGGTGAATCATATTAGCAACTAACTAGTATTAGCAATACATGGGCTATCATTAATCCAAGCAGTATTTTCATGTTCTAGTTGAACATTTTAAGGGTTAAGTTTTATGTGAAAGAAGTAGAAGTAGTTTTTTCTCATCATACTCAGTTATGTTAAATTATTAATTAAATTTCATTAATTTGACCTAAATTTGCACAGAGAGGTTTTGCTGAACAAAGTGACTAATGGCATTGTTGACTTCAGGGAGGTTTATTTTTCCATTATTTACAGAAATGTTAGCAGGGAATAATTAGTCATGACAAGTGTGTTTTTTAGGTGAACTGGATGGTGGGTCTAACACTGTGGAGACTGCAGGAGCTATTCTATTACTGAAAAAAAATTTATATTGTTCATTTATGGAGTAGAAGCCAAAGAAACAATGTCTTCACTAGGACAGAATATTCTGGTTGCTTGCTGGATTTGCTTTGTTAGTAATCTGTCTACAACACCAAGTTTTAGAAAATTATTTCTGTGGCATTATTGTAAATGAGTGCTAGAGTAAATCTGATCTAAATATGAATACAGGTTTTTATAGGAAATAAACATCAAATCCCATAACTGTGAAAATGCACAGCAGATTATTTATAGAAAGTTCATTTAGGGTTTTTCCTGAGGTGATATAAGTTGCCACAACAATGTCTCAATCACCAGGACACAAGCACAGACTATAACAGACAAGAAAAACAAGTTTAATTTTATTCTTTTTTTAACAACTAATAACTCATGCCTGTTTTGTTTTACAAACAACTAGTATTGCTTTAGAATAAGAGAACAGAGAATAATGGAATAAAGTACCTGTTTGTTAAGTCCTAGTCAAATCAGGTTCATCTGGTAGATGTGGATCCATGAGAGCTGCATGTACCAATGAGAATCTTCAATGCATTTAGGCAGCCTCTATTTCTGTATGCTATCTGAAAAAATAGACTATTTTTAAAATGATGCGACTCTTCTACCCTGACAGAAATAGCAGATTAGTTGTAAAGTTCTTGGAAAAAGCTCAGATATATTGCTTTTTGCTCCAAAGGCTAAGAGCTATTTCTCAAAGAAATTTTGAAATCAGCAGGGGCCAATTTGAAAGAGGAAGGAAATCACACTTGGGTCATAAGCAAACTCATTTTTTTTTATAATTCAAGGGAGTTCACACTTATTTTTATTATTATTATATAATATATTATAATATATATATATATTATATAATATATTATTATATTTTATATAATAAATATATATATTTATTATATGTTATTTTAATTTATCAAAATAAGGTTCTTTAAGTGTATGTGCCATATTGATTTAGTACGTTAATATTAGAGCTTAATGGCAATAAAGTACAGTAACTGTTACTGGCAATCCTTATTATACATTCTCTTATTACTTCTTTGATGTCAAAGTGATAACTAAGTACCTGGGTTTACTTTGTAATATGGACTTCCTTGGAAGCTAGCTCTGAGTAATAGAACATTCTTTTCATTACTTGTTACAAAATGTGGATGTTTGATCAGATGAAAACACTTTCTGTATCTAAACAGTTTGTACAGAGACAACGTGCCAAAGATAATTTGATATTATTAGTATTTGATTTCTTTATTAGTTTCAGTTTGAAAGGAAAAACATTCCATTGCCAAAGTTCACTTCCCTTTGAACCATGTTTGGATAAAACTCACAGCTGAAACAGTTTACAACATGAAAAGAAAAATCAGGTTGGTTTTTTTTTTTTGTTTTTTTTTTTTTTGCTTTTCCCATTTTCTAATGTGCTTTAAATATTGAGGAAGATAAAAGATTTGTTAGAACATCAAGCTCTTTCTGTTTTAAAAGTAACCTCATAATTATATCCTAGCATACAATGTACTTGTATTTTTAACAAGTTTAAACAGGAAAAATAGGATGATGCATGAACACTGATGTCTGAAAGCATCACAGGAAGGAAGGTCAGTACTCTTCTAATGAGAAGAAAAACCTGCACAAAAGCAAATACAAGCAATAACACAGAAGCATGACATCAGCAAAATCTGGAAGGTTGGCATCTTTTATATCTCAAAAGCACTGAAGTGCACGGAAACTTGAGATTCTTTGTTTTTCTGATTAACAAATTCACAGACTTGATTACTGAGCAGTGCATTTGCCACTCAGTTCACTGTTATTTCCTGGTTTCACATCTGTCTGCAGTATGTACCTGCCTGACTTAAACCTTGATGGCTGTAACACCCTGACAGAATAGCCCATAGCTGTTCTATATCAAAAAGCGTAAAAATATTTGCCATAACTTAAGTCTGACATAATTTAATTTTTATTTTGAACACTTACGGTTTGAAACATACCACAGATACATTGATTTTCACCTTGAAGATGTATGTTTAATTTATTAAATTAGCAGTCAAATTCACCAGAAATGCTAAATTTGTCAGCACTGCATGTGTATTCTGGATCTTCTTTCCACAGTGAATGCGTTAACTTACTAAATTATTTTACAAAATAATACAAGCACACTTAAATAAGAAAACTTACACACTAATAAATATGTCACTGAAATCATACAATAATGTTAGAATTTTATGAAGTTCTGGGGCCCCATTACTTGCTGTACAGAGCCACATCTGGTCCAAGGGTTGGACACACCTTATTTAAACCAACAGCCCAATCTCTTCTGGGCTAATCAAAAGCTAACATGTATTATTAATGCCTCTCAAATAATGGCTGGCATGGGTCATCAGTCAACTCTTTAGGAAGCTTGTTCCAGTATTTTACCACACTCACATGGAAGAAGTTTTCCTAATGTCCACTGTGAACCTCTTCTGGTGCACATTGTTGTGTACATTCACATTCCACTGTACACTTACTCTTCCAGTCTTATTCCACCTTGTATATTAGTGCTGTTGTTGAAATAACTGCTTGAAATCTGTTTCGACTTTGGCATAAACACTTCTCTAACATAATTAGCATAGAACTGGAGACAAACACAGGGACAAACCTACTTCAAGAAAACTGCAGATGGTGTTACTTCACCAACCAAAAATATTTTTAATGTGTATGCTGCTTGCATTCAAACACTGAAATTAAAAAAGACATTCCCACTAGGGATGGAAGTGAAAGAAAAATGTCTGCACTGTCAGTTTGTTTCTTGGGAATATTCACCGTCATGCTACTTTGGACGCAGAGTTTGAAACACGATTTCCTTGATTTTGACTCTCGTATTTTTTTCTTGTACGTGGATATAAGATGTGGGTTTATTGCTTCCTCTTTTTTATGTTTGTTGCATGACTAAGTGAGAGGCCTTCTGATGCCTTTTTTTGGTGAATGCTGAAAGCAGATTTTGTCTTTAGAGGAAGCACTTAACTACTAAGCAAGCTTATATTTCTAAAAATATCTTCCCAAAACCAAATCCACCAAATACAAATAGTTACAATTTTCCTAGACCTCATTTGCACTTGTGCTATTCTCTTATATAGAAAAGCCCTTCTTGATTATCCCTGGAAATATTTTATTCATTCAGTCTGGAATGCTTCCTCTACTGCATGAAGCGCTCATGGTACCTGGTCATATTACACTTAATAGTATACTGATATGTTTCATCAAATACTACTTTCAGAATACAGTTTTACCTATTCTATAATCCCATAATTTCAACAGTTCTTTTGCCTCTACCAATGTCTATAAATAGCAGCAAAATTAGACTAAAGAGAACAATAATACAGTGTAGAGCATCTTACCTCTAAATAATTTAGACACTTCTTACGGTGGACATCATTGCCATCTGTCAGTACGCAGATTTAACTTCGTTAAATCTGGCAATCCTTTCTCACAGGACAGATGTCCACATAAATCATGGGAGCCCACGCTGAAAAATATCAGTAGAAAGATCAGTAAATGAAAGAACATGGATTTTTTCCTCCTATTGAGAATCTATCAAGACTATATGGCTTTTTATATCTATATAATATTTACACGTATATATTTTATATTCACAACAGAAACTCTTTCATATTTTTAGAAACATGTTGTGGAAAATATAACAGAATAATTATTACGCAGTTTGCCTTATAACAGTATCTCAAGCTGCAGACTTTACACATACCTAGCTGAACATTAATCTCAGAAGCGCATTTCTCCTTAAGATCATCAAACCTTTTGCGTTTTCTATTCAAAATCAAGTTTAATAGCTCCACTGAACCTTCAGAAGTTCAGCTGGAGATTCACAAACTGACTGGTGGAATTTCAGACACTACCGTCACATATTCAGTTCACATTCTCTTTTCACAGTTTAGCTTAATATGAGCGAGTATAACCCTTTTTTTCAGGGGGTGGAAATTGCCAGTCACAAGGGGCTAATGAAAAGTATTAGTATCCATGTAAGTTTGACTGGATGAATATAACATAAATATGCAGCTCCCTCAGTCCACCATGATCACCTGAGCAGCCTCCCCTCTTTGGCAATGCCATTTCCATATTAGTATGAGTTTGTAATGAGCACTATTGTAACTATACTGTACTTCATGGTTGTGCAGCCCAACTTCAGAGATACCGCTCAAAAGCTAGGGTTATCTAGGAGGACTATGCATGACCCTTGCCAGTTAAAAATATTCTCATTACTCCCCATAAGTTCTCACCACCATATTCATTGAAGCCTGGAGTTTTCCTGATTTACATACATTTTCTACAAGCTTACTCCTACTAGAAAATGAACTATATTCATCTGAAATTTGAAAAAAATAGGCTTTCTTCATAAGGTAACGAAACTTACTTTTCAGCTTTCAGCATAGCGATGCACATTCAGAAGCTACAGGGAGCAAGTTTAAATCCATTTTGATCAAACATTAATGAAGATAAAGTTTGCGTTTTTAGGACTTCCTTCTAATTGATTTGCTGCTGCTGCTGAACTTCTATGAAGTTAATGATACTTTCACATTTTTATGCATTGTCCAACAATCTCTGCATACTAAATAAAGCTCAGATCACAAGAATGAGTTCTTCAACAAGAATAATCAGCTTTACTGCTGCCACTGCTGAAAACATTGTTCCATACCCCAAGTACATCAATGCTCTGATTATTCTTCTACTCCAACTTAAGAGCAATGTTGAAGGTTCCTCGTTCCTTTCTTCTACTACAGGAGCAGGAAAATGGTTCTCTCAAGCTGTAGGCCTATAGTTCAGGTATTATGTATTCATGAAATTACTGTTTAAAACTAAAATTTAATTAATATAGTTTCATAATAGTTCATCAACAAGCTATTTTTAAAAAATCAATAGATTTTAAAGATTTAAGCAAAGAATTAAGAACTATCATTTCAATGATTGTTTCAATAACCAAGAATGGGAAAGTGGATAACAGTAACAGTGTACCATAAAAAAGCATTTCAATAATGAAAATAGGCTTTTTCAGAAAAAGGCCATTTTTATTTTATTCTTATTGGGTTTACTACCAAATTTCAATTTCTCTTTAAATTAGATGTCTTTATTTCATTAAATGTAGAAACATAACGGAACGTATTCAACATGATATTGTAGTTTTTTATTTTTCTACTTGAGTTTACTTTATTTATTCAAAGCTCTTTAACATCCTCCAACTGAAATAGACTACAGAGACTTGAATTTATTGTTATTATAGCTGCTGTCATAATACAGGTCTGTCAGCTTTATGGTTTAACAAGTTATGATTCAGAAATAACTCAACAGTTCTCATGTATTTTGATTGTCATTTCATGGACTCATTGGGGAATTGAGCTCATTCGCTAACTTTGAAAGTTTAAATAAGAGGTTCTGCTAATAAAATACTGTTAAATTAAAATTAATTCTGGACATAGATCTGATGATATATAGATAACTTTTTTCCTATGCGCCCTTCACCAAAGTAAGGTTAGGCATGTAGTTGCCATAGAGTAACAGAAATGTGTACCACTAATAATAATACACAAGCAGTTGTTGTCATAGAACAAATGTGTGTGGTAAATAACTTATCCATTACCATCAAAAATGAAATCTCATTCATAGAGAAGAGAACTTTTTAATTCTAGTCTTCAGGGTCCTTTGATATAATCTTTAAATGTACGTTATTGTGTAAAAATTAGTATTGTAATTGTATAGCATTCTAATATACAGTATTACTATTAACACCTTTCTTATTTGGACCTACATACAAAATTCTTAAAACTGTCAAAGAAATACTTTTATTATGGAATAAATAAAAGAATGGGACCTTTCATTATAACCAGATCTAAAAAGAAATAAAAGTATTCTGATTCTTTAGGATGCACAGTTTGACACAAAGCTTGTAACAACATTGTATACAAATGTGCTGAAACCTGTTTAGCTGACTCCTAACTCAGAAGAAATTCAATTCTTCTCCTTTCCTTTGCTTCTTGTTCATAATTTCTCAATGTACCATGCTTGACTTTTGTGCACATGCAAAAGTGCAAGAAATATCATCTCTCACCTATCTCACAGTGCATCTTTTTCTGTATTCAACATCTGTGTCCGTTTTCACTGAAGCTCCTGAGACACTGATCCATGGGGTGCACTTAGCACACATCTTACATAAGCTGTAGGACTGTCTCTTCAAAAAATTTTAGCTGCGGGTGCCTTTTAGATTATTCATAATGCACTGTTTACACAGGTAAGTAAAATGGTGATGCATTGTCATTAAAATTAAAGATGCAATAGTGGAGATATAGTTGAATTTATTTTTCTGTTGATGACTTTCCAACTCCATATTATCTCATTAGTTATCTGTTGCTGTAGCATGTTATTCTATTTCTGCAGTCAGTTTGCCACTGTATTATCATGGGATTTTGATTTAGCAAATAGTTTTCTTTAAAATCATTCTGGTAAGAACAGGAAGAATGCTACTGTGCAATACAAATATCACCTGTACCCATGCTATTAAGTACACTATTCTATATGTTCAGAAATAATCTTACAGCATTAATAACTGGTAAATATAGATATTTTCTTTCAGAGTTGCATGAACTGTTTCTAAAATGAAAACTTTTGCTTCACTGCGAAGAGGAATTATTCATGAGAGATAAAAAGTTTTTGTCAACAAATCAAATTGTGTCTTCATGTGTAGCCTGATAAATAAGTTACTCATATCATTTGCTTTAGAGTCACCCATAAAATATTCAAAGATGACAATGATGCAAGTTTTAAATAGATAATTCTTTATCAAGTACAGTTCAAGGAATACACAGGCAGTCTTACTCTGACTCTTAATTTAAGGAAAAATGGAGGAAAAAGGGCACTGGAATAGGATTCTTAATCTCTTCCTTTGACTTCTTTATTTGTCATTAAATAGTATGTATGGCTGACTTTAGGCTTTACAAGGAAATTAAACCCTAAAGTAGAAAGCAGCATAAAACAATATTGCACTGAGATAATTGTCATTAGAAGATGTTTTAGGTGAAGAACAAGTGGGAATGCTTAAAGGTAACAGATTATGGCCCGTGTGTGGATGAATGCCTGAAACTGATTTTTTGAATTCTTCAGCCTATTGCTTTCTATCTGCTATGGGTAATGGGTTGATGGCAAATATTCATAACACCTCGATGAAACAGAACTGTCACGTTTTTTACTCTCCAGTTGAAGAAAAGTGTCACCAATATCATAGATGTCATAGACTGTGCTTCTGCTGAGGGACTGTTCAGACTGGAAAACTGGGACTTTGGTTCTGAAAAGGAGAGCAGGTGTGAAAAAGAAAAGTTCCCAAAGAGAGCAGTTTATCTTGGAGACAAGAAGGTGCATACTTTGCAGAAAAGAATTTGAAGATCCTAGAGATGAAGATACTGGCTGCAAAAAAATGCCAGGGAATGCTCGGGGTCCTGTACATATCTATACACAACGACCAAAGTCCCAAACCCAGACAGTCCAGCAAAAGATGGAAGAATGTCTCCTTTTTAATCTGATTCACTTGCATAAGCAATAGCCCAGTCCACAGAAAAAGAACATTAATAGATTTAATTAGCCTTGTTACCCCATCCATGCTGATTTTTAAGCTTAGAACATCAACAGAATGCCTCATACAAAATATTTTGGCTATAGAAATATATTCAGTGGATACTCTTGAATATGTAGGATGCAAAGTTTTCTAACCATATCTGCATACAGTCAAAATCAAGCAAGGAAAGAAATCATATTTTTCTTCAGCATTTATCTTGCAGAGGAGGAGATAACATGCTCTGAATCACTTTGTGAGGATGCAAAATCTTGACAGTCAGGCTTTGCTGACTTGATCTTTGCTGACTTTGACATCTTGATGCTGTTGAAATAATCTAAATTCATTCACAGATAGGTAAAAAAAACATCTTTCCTTTGTTAAATTATTTTTATCAACATTTTCATTCTATTCATTACATGAGCCTAGCAAACATAAGAAGGCAACAGTTAGATATAACTTCAGTTTCAGAGGGAAAAATTGCTGTGTCACTATAGCAGTTATATGAGTAGCTTAGAGCAGTCTTCCGTACACCAACAAACACTTATAAATATTTTGACCCATACACAATCAGTAGAAGTATGATGTAGAACTGTGGACCCTAGGAAGGTGACCGTGTTTTAAAAATACTGTGCTTGGAGTGTGCAGAACAGAGTAGGTTCAAAATTTTGTTGAAATGTCACTACACAATACAGGCTAAGAAAATCCTAGGTGTCCTTCTGCAGCTTTCTGAATCTCTCCTGAACACATTGCTTTGGGCAATTCAGGCAACCTGGCAGGTGGATGGTGATCTTACTGAACCCCTTCCAGCAGGAGCAACAAGAGCAAGAGAACTAGCCAGTGCTCATATAGAGCTTTGTGATCTCTGAAGTGATTGCATGAGATAGAAAGGGGCTGGAATAACTTACTTGTTTTGTTCAAGAGTTGTAGCAGTAAAAAAATTTAAAAATTAAGACAAAAATTTACTTACACTTAATATGCCTTCAAATATGAGAACTTCTTTACACTGCTGTACTGCTGCAATATTCCCATTCCAGGAGTATGGTTTGGCTTTGCTCAGCCAACTGTTCCGTTTCCTGGTAGGTTTACTTGTCATTTTTTTCCAAATCAGCAGAGATAAACGCATAGGGTATAACTAGAAAAGAGGACTGTCCAACCTTCAGGATAAAAAAAAAAAAAATTTTGATGACACAGTTCCAGATAAGTACTTATGTTTGGACTTCATTTTTCTTCAGAAACAAAAGAAATTGTCAAAAGATTTATCAAAAAAAAAAAAAAAAAAAAAAGAAAAAAAGAAAAAAAGAAAAAAAAAAAGAAAAAAAAGAAGAGGCAAGAAAAAAAGAAAGGAAGTATAAAGAAAGGAAGAAAGAAGAAAGGAGAAAGAAAGAAAGAAAAAAAAAAGAAATAGTTTTAATAGATATTCACTTGTTCCAAAATACAACAGCAATTCTTGTTACATTTCATAGAATCATAGAAGGGCCTGGGTTGAAAAGGACCTCAAAGATCATTTAGTTTCAATCCCCCTGTCACCAACCCTGCACTGAGCCACATCCAGCCTGGTCTTGAATATCTCCAGGGATGGGGCATCCACAACCTCCTTGGGCAACCTGTTCCAGTGCGTCACCACCCTCTGTGTGAAAAACTTCCTCCTAATAACTAACCTAAACCTCGCTTGCCTCAGTTTAAAACCATTTCTTCTTGTCCTATTGCTATCCACCCATGTAAACAGTCGTTCCCCCTCCTGTTTATACACTCCCTTTTCATCTTAAACTCTTTCATCTCTCATTATATAAAGAGAGTCATAGACTCAAAATAAATTTGTGTGTATACAAGAGAGATACGTAGATAAATAGCACATCAATGTTGCAACTTTTTGCCTCCACTTGATTAAAAAATCCCAAAACTGTTTTAGCATTACACAAATAACTGATATTTTAATGCACATCTATTTGAAATTGTTTATATAATAGGAAAAAAAAAGAAAAGAATAAACCTCACTTAAAAGATTGGTACTGTAATAGAGAAATTCTGTGTTAGATTGGTGAGACACTAAATTGAGAATCTCAAGAATTCATTTAGTATTAGTCATGGGAAAATTAATATTCTAAAACTTATTTCAGGAATATTTTATAACAGATATGAATAAATTACTTCTGTAGCATTACCTACTAAGAATGAGCAGTTTTACCTAAGAAAAAAATCCTTTCCTCCATTTTCATTAACCTAAGAAGCAAAAAAGAAAAATTCTTCTGTAGCTGCATTGATATTGAACAGAGCTTGCCTAGGATGAATCTTCAATAATTTTGAATTCCAAAACACATTTTTTTCTTTTGAATACAATTGTTCCTTTGGTAAGAACAAATTATGAATAACCGGAATGACATAACTTATCAAAGCCTGAGTAAGTCATCTCTGTTCTTTGAAAAAAAGGCCAGTTCTGGGAAGCAATAATTAGGAAGTAGATTGTGGTTCTAAAGCAATTCAGTAAAGTCTTATGCCTCTGGACACAGGTTTAGGTTTCAGTTATAAATGGGAAGGTAAAACGATGATTGAAAACTCACCTGCAGGAAACTAAAAAAAACCAGAAGACACCTATTAAGAGGGTGCTTAGAAGTTTCAAAGAGAATGTGAAGAATGGACTTCAGAACGAAAGGACCTCAGGCCACAGTTCTCAATAGCATGGCCAATACTGCCTTATAGTGAATGCATGGGGGCGCATGATTCTCACCTATTCCTAACATCAGATTTATGATGTAGCCAGGCAGGAATATCAGTTATTTTTGGAAATGTGATGTATATATTCTTCATTTTCAAATGTCCATCAAGGGAGAAGTTAGTTCGTTGAAAGAAAAAACATCAATGCATCTTTGTATTGTAATGCAGAAACTGTGAGGTGTGCAGGTCTGAGTCAAATCAAGGTGCAGGTCAAGCAATCAATTTTTCAGTAAATATCCTCATCTTTGGCACTAGGGATTTCTACTGAAAAAAAAAAATCAATGCTCAGCTTTTGCCTTAGGTTCTACTGAATAACACGTACTGTAACATAAGCCATTGTTATCAAGAAAATGCGGGTTTTGCTTCCACAAGTTAAAGATCCCCTGAAACAAGAAGTAAGATAGAGGCTAAAAAGGCCTCAAAGGTTTGAAAGGGAAAGATTTTTGTTCTTACTATGGTCTGCTGAAATAGTATTCCCTCCACGTCTATTGCTCTTATGATATGATAATGTCCACGTTCTGATGCTGCAGCATAGAAATTGAATGTCTTTTTAACGACAAAATTAATAGGACTTTCATCTCACATATTACATCCTCATTAATACTAAATAGGTTAATTATGATTAAAAATATTACCATAAATAGTATAGGAATTAATAATTTACAGCTATAAAAGTATTGCCATTTTTCATAAAATCTTACATATTAACCTCACTTAATCACCATTTGTATTGCCCAGAAAACTCTACGCATGATAACCTAGGATTTGCAGTACCCATGTTCTTAATATCTAATGATCCCATGATGCAAATTTAGGTCATTTGAATAAACCCAGATCTGTTTCGTACTGCCCTGCATCTGCTGATTTCATGAGAATGACATACTTCTTTCTTATGAACTATCTCTGATGTTTAAGTAAATGCTCTGATCCCAGTTAGAATAGGGAATTAAATAGTGAATAGTCCAAGTTGTCTAGTACAAGTCCAATCACAAGAGATTTTAAGCACAATTCTTGATTTTTCTCTATGAATGCCAGATACTCTCCAACAGAAATATTTACTTTATAGTAAAATATTATAAAAGTATAAAATACTTTTATAGCTGTAAATTATTACCTTCTTTGTAAGACTAAAATTAAATGGCATTAGTTACTGGTTTGGATGTCTGGGTGAAGCTGCTTGTTTGCTTATTCCTCATTTTGTCATTGCCTGTAAAAATCTGAAGGTGATGAATTCTCCTTCCAGTCATTGTTTGAGTTCTCTGTTTAGAACATAAACTGAAAGCTGAGAAGTTAACGGGGAAGGATCTATGCATGACCTGTTTCTCATGCCCTTTCCTAAGCATCCTTCATTTTCTGTCCTAGGGTGCAGGACTAGGTGTGCAAAATAGAATTAACTATTGCTCTTACAGGCAATGAAACGACTGAAGAACAGAAATAATTTTGGAAATGAGGATCTGGGGCCTTGTGTCGCTGGAACAAAAGAAAAACAAACCATTGAAAATCAGAAAAGAGTTTTCTTCCCAATCGTATGTACGGCATAGAAATATTAGCTGTAACAGCAGAACTTTCCAGAAGTACATGCACACAAAAACAGCAGTATTGTAGCTTGAGATAACACATGCACAAAATCCATTAGCAATTTGTTAGAGCTGAACCATGCTGACAGATTAATTCCTCTTGACAACATTTCTGGACTGAGGTGTATGTCAGCCACTGTGTTTCACAAGAACAGCACTGACAGGCTTGGCAGAACTTGCAATGAGCACCTCCAGAAATGTCAGCAAATAACACCAGTTTTTCTGCTACATGTGACAAAAATGCCCAAAAATGTTGGGAATAGGTTCTGTCTGCATTAGATAGGTGTATATTAACATTAAGAAGGCATTTTAACACAGTTTAACATGACAATAGGTGGTGACTGTGGTTTTGCACCTTAGTTGACATCTTGTTCTATGTACACAAGAGAGAAATTTAATGAGTGCCTGACACATTGCAGAAATCATATTGCAGTGCTAGTTGTGTGACCTGTGCTGTCCAGTGTGACCCAGGGCAAGCTGCCCTATATCCATCCTCTTTGCCTGCATCACTCAGGAGAGAATAACACTATCCCTATAGAGAGCAAGACTGAGGCCTTATGAAACACTGTCAGACAAGTAGTAAAATAGTGACAGAGTCTCCTTTCTGTCTATAAATCTCCTACTATAGAGATATCTGTCCAAAAAAATCCAATCTCACCATGTTTTTGGTACAAGATATTGTTTCACATCTACATTACGGAAAATTCAAATATTTGCACCCATCCTCAGTGTAATGAGAACTAGGTCTCACATGCTGACAGAAATATCAATAAAACCTTTCTTGATGTTTGAGTTTTGACTAAACAAAAAGTTTACAGTTCCTAGAAATGTTATCACTTTTCAAATCAAATACAAAGACAATAACCACAAAAACAAACAAACAAACAGAAAAACCCATCACCAATTTCATGCTATTGATTGAAATTCAACGTTTTCAACAAAAAAACAACATGCATTCCAAACAGGTGAAATAGCCTGATGACATTTCTGAATATATAAATTACAGAAATAGGATAAAGCAACTGTAGGTGTCTGCATCTTAGCTGAACTGCACATGTTCCCAGTAGTGAGACTGAGTGAAGATCCCTAGACCTCTAGCACAAGTGAAATTCTGTCCAACATTTCCAAAACTAAGGACTTATTGTGTTCTTAATCCCCAGTCAAAACTAGGGGCTATCAGGCAGCAAGCTGTGATAAGAAAGTTTGATTTTACAAAGTGCTGAGCATCTCTGAAGAAAATCAAGCACTTCATAGTACTTCAGAGGACCCTAAAGGTAATCTAACCAGAATTCATGCCACAATTTCCCCTTTCTAACCTATTCCTTAGCTAACTTAAACAACAGTACACACACTTAAAGGCAAGTACAAGACATTTAAAATGCAAGAATGCAGTGTTCCTGCTTTCTTTTATTAGTTTCATAAAGAGATAACAAACTTTTTACTATTCTGATATAAAAATTCAAAGGCTTTAAAATGAAATGGCTTTTCAAATTACAGATTATGATCCAATTAATACAAAATTATTATGTCATAATAAAATACACAATGATATGTGATACGAAATTTTAAAAAGTATAAGAACAGTAACTTGGACAACATGTCACAGTATTTTTCATTATTCTAAGTCTTTTGTTTTTGCTATTTTTTTCAGTGCTGAAAGTAAAGCTTCAAAGACAGGACACTAGAACATGATAGCAGTTACACAGTTCTTTCTGCATGCACATTAATTCATTATGGTGGAGGGCTGATGAGTTTGAGGCACAACTTGCTTTCAGTAACAGATTATCGGAATATTTTAAGTGTGATGCATGCACAAATAATTTTTCAAATATTATGGCAAGATACAGGTTTTCATACAGATTCTAAGAAATAAAGTAATATTTTAAAGGTAACAGTCTTCTAAACCTTTCTGTAAGTTTGATATCACTCTAGTAAAATCTCCAATAAAAAGTAGAGCTACAATGGAAGCCAAATAGTAAAGACCTCATCTTCCAGTGCATGAGGGAAAAAAAAATAAAATATATGAGTGTTCACCCGCATTACAAGGACATATCTAAATAAGTCCTTCATAGAATTTTTATCAAATCTTTGTGGGGGCAGTGTGTTTTTCAAAATTTCAAACGTGGCTGATATTCAAAGTTTGAACAGATGAGAGAGGTTGGGAGCATACATAAAACATTCCCTCTCTTATATGCAATTTAGGATTTGGAAACAAATGTTTCTGACAACACAAATAGATCAAGAGCTGTATTAACAGAAAAATCACATCATGTCTGATTTTAAGAAGTAAAGTTCCTATGATGGTCAAATCATGTGTCTTGATATTAAATAAATGAGCGAGGAGAGAAAAAAGATTGCATTCAGACAGTTTGAATCTTTTACTTCATTAAAGAACTGTAAGGAACATAAATCTTCACAAAATGTCCCAAATATTTACAAAACTTAATTGTACATTGATTTCATTTTTTCCCTCACCTTTGATTTCTATTCTGATTTCTTCATTTGCTTTCCTTCTTTCTCTGTTTCGAGAGAATCTTCATTTTTTTTTATTTCAAACATTTATCCAGGATGGGAAAACATTTTCTAAAGCTTATTCTGTTCTGTTTTTCTTTTTTTTTTTTTTCAATTTAAAGTATTTGTTGAAGCTTTGGTGTAGGTTACACAGAAAAAGCAGGAAATGTCTGTATAAAGAGCAAGTTTTCCCCATTATTTTATTTGTCTAAGAAAATATTATTATCTAGACCGTATTTGAAGCAGCATAGAAAGAGTATCTGTATAGATATGGGTTTTTTTTAGCTACTTTCTCACCACTTCACAACTTATTGACAACAGTTCTAAGAAAAACACTGCTGGATACAAGGGAAAGCAGTGGTGTTGCAGTTTTTCTCTAGGAATTCAGGGACACATATGTCTGCTCTTAATGATAGAGCTGACATACTGAACCTTCAAAACTCAGAACAGAGCCCCGGAAGAAAAATGGGATTATCTGCAGGGGACACGGCTGGGAACATGTCATGGTTTTGTGATTTTTGCTATTCCACACCATAACATCATGTAAAGTTCAAGAAATTAAACAGTTAATACTCCAGTTCTGTAGAGTGACAACTTTCCAGATACCTGGCTTTCAAAAGAGAAGAAGAGGTACATACCCCCAAGGACTTTGAGTTCAGAGAGGATGATAAGATCTGCAAGTCACGGGACTTGCTCTTGCTGCCTGGCAGTGTGTAGGAATGCTCCCCAGCTGTTTCGCCTTTAGTTCAGAATGAGGCTTTTGGTTTTGTACACACTCTCTCTGTCTGTCTCATTTTATTTGATGTATTAGCCCCAGTTCCAATTACACTGTACTATTTTGCATTCAGATATCATTTAGTAAATTAACTTTCCTTCTCAGATCGTTGCCTCTGTTCTGTTCATAGGCCCATCTCCCATCTCCTTATCCTTCCCAATTTTCCCTTTCTCAGGGAAAGAAGAAAAGGGTCCCCTGTCCCATTAGTCACAGTATCAGGCTGAACCAGCCTGTAAAACTTTGACACTCTCCCCTCCCTCCCCTTTTGATCTGGTGGGATTGCTGTCCCTGTCACAAACAAAGATAAAGAGAGCAGGGCTTTCTCAGCTGCACAAACCAGGGAAAGGACAGGAGGACTGGAGCCAGTCTGCCCTGACACTGTAGTCGAGGAGAGGATTTATGCTGACCGCTTCATTTAGTCTACCTGTTACAAGAATTATTTTGTTCTTGTGATGTGCTTAACTCCACAAGCTCCACAAGCTCCATCTTAACTCCATAAGCCAATCTGTAATAATTAACAGTGCTTTGGTAGGCTTAAGGGTCTTACTTTAAAAAAAAAAAAAAAAGCAACAAAACAAACAAAAAAAACCCCCACAACCCAAAACAGAACAAAAAACACAACAGAGCTGCAGATTCACCTCAGGACCACAGACTTTTGGTTCGTTTAATCAAACAGCTCAGTCCAGTTCTAAGGACATAGAAATATACTAAGAAGGGCCTCCTGGACTTTTAGAACAAAAGTGGAAATCAGGGGCATATGTTACCTAGGCAACCACACATCCACAGCAGTGGTAAAGGATAGAGAAAATTGGGCAGCAAGGAGTGAATCTAGTGACAATTTCAGAGCAAGAAAGCACGGCTGCCACTGGAGCGCACAAAGAATTAAATAGAATATTCCAGAGTTTAACAAACAACAATTTATAAACAAATTCCAGCTAATATTATCTATAGATAAAAAAGGTATAAAACATACCTCATAGCGCTTTTACTCATCTTGGTCTATTAGTCCAAGGAATGCAGGAATATAATATAGGAATACATTCAACAGACAGCCCTCTCTGCATTCTTTACAATCATTCAGTTGTCCTCTCAGGATGAATCAGCAGCGTTAGACACATCTTCAAATAATACTTGGGGAAGGATTTGCAGAAAGTATAACCAAAGTATTTTTTAAACTATGCTCCTAATAAAGCCAACACCAAAAACTCCCACTGACTTGCATGAGTTGAAAGACAGTAGCACATTGAGACTTACTTCAAAGCCACCAAGGTCTTACAAAGGCTTACACTGACTTTACCAAGACTGATTTAGGCCACAGCTGTAAATATTTTCCTTTCTGTAATACACTTTTGTAACATCAGGAGGGGTTGCATTAAAGCTGTTTTCAACTTTGAATATTTTCCAACTTCATGGCGTATGGATAAGTTCAGAAAAGCAGTCTTAACAATAACAAAACTTGTCATTGTGAGAGAAAAAAAAGGAGTTTCTATGACTAAGGAATGAAAAGATTTCATACTTCAAGTCAATTGCACACATAATAAGACTGAGAAAAATAAAAAGGTGAAATTTATTTTATCTTGTTATTGAAGTTAAGAACTATCTGAATAGAGGAACTGTGACATTTTCAGTGTTGTATCTGTTTATCTGTGTGTGGTAATCTAAGGGGCTTGTCAGTGCTATCTGTCAAGACTTTATATAAGTGTGTTTGTGGGTGGGGAGAGATGTGTGTATATGCAATAAGAACGATAAGTGGAACAAAAGAAGAAAACAGGAGGCCTTCAGATGCATAACATGGATAATGTGATTGACAATGAATAAGATAAACAGAGAACAGAGAAATCAAATTGGCATCATTTTTCTATTTATCACATTTGAAACCAACCTATTTTCTTGTGAGGAGGAGATTGTAGAAACAGACAGATAAAAAACCAGCCTGACAGTTGGTGACATAGCCAGGTAAGTTAAGACCTTATGAATTTTAATGTGCGTTGGCCCTATACAAATTCTTTTTAACATACTGACAAACATTCTGAAAGGAAATAAGGTGACATTTTTCATGCTGATTATATTGCTCAGAATTAGGTTTATGACAGCCCTTTCTTTCTCTTCCACAGAACCCCACACAAAACAAACTAAAATCTAGTATTATCCTGCATATAAAGTATACCCATTATTAGCAGGTAGGCACAGATTACACTTGACTCTTTTGTCCTTAATGTACACTTACCGTAGTTGTTTGGCCAGAGAGACCATTTTGATATAGTGTACAATAAGGCGGCTAAGAGGCTGTTATTCCCACTGTGCATTTCAGCTGATTTTTTTGGTATAGCAGAATGGAAGAAAAATTGGTGCTGCGTCAGCTCACTTTATGCAAATCAAACTGAAGGAAGGAAAATGTTGTTATAATGCAACCCTTGGGAATCAAGAACATAAGGTTAGAGATGAAGCAAGAAAAAGTTCTGACAGCTGTGTGATCAGCAAACTTTCAAACTTTGCACAATCTAAATCTGCCTTTGTTGATTAGCAGCTCCTTCTGCACTTCGTTATCCTTCAAAAAATGCATCTGACTTGACACTACACTCAGCAATTCTCCCGGGGCCCCTCCTCATTTCTGTATCTCACTTTTCTGACTGAGGCCCTGGGGTGAAGTAGGGTGTAGGGATTTTATTGATGTGAGCAAAATCACAAAGGCCCATCTTTTAGTTGGGCAGATGCTGTCTCTGGGGAAGAAATTACCTGTTACATTGTGGACCACAGATAGCAGACTTCAATCCTACACTTGTCCTACTCTGAAGAAACTGAGTGCCAAAATCTGTATGTTAAACTTGTTGCATTCATGAAAGGACATTCTATTGACTTACTGTACTGTACATCTTTTCCAATATGAACATAACAACCATATGAATATTAACTATATAACATATATTGTTAATATACATAACAAATATAACAATACAAACAAGGATTATTGCTAAAATTATTGTTGTCTAAATACCTATGTAATTGTTTGTGAGTTCTGAATGTCTTTTATAAGGTTCTGATCTTACTGGGAGGCCTCCTTTGAGGAGATGTGTACAGAACAAAGAATATTGAATGAAGTTACTGTAAATGCATTATTCATTTCTAGTCATTTCTGATGACCTTATATATAAGTCATGTGTGACAGAGCATAGCACAGCTATAAATGATTGCTGTGATGTCATCACTCATCAGTGGAAATGAATTGTGCATCTACATGGGCCTTATTGCAAATTTTGTTTCCTAAAACCACACCAATTCAATATTTGAATTTCAGTATTTTTCTTAATTTAAGCATTTTGCCTTGAGCAAAGTCAGATGTGAAATGTATCCTTGGGGTTTTCCTCCAAAGCATTGTGACTTTTACACAGAAACCTGAGACATCAGAGTTACGTTGCTCTTTATATTCAGGGAAGGAACAGATTATTCCTACAGAAGCTGTATTTAAATTAATAGCAGCAATGTCATTGAATTTTCAAACAAGGACAGTTGCTCTAAACTTAAAGACTAATCCATTTATTTGGACATAACCTTAAGAACAAATTCACTAAAAAAGATCTATCTTTAAGTTTCCATAGAACCAATTAACAAAGGGCTTTTGAAGAAAGCCATTTTAATGTTCAGTCATGTTTAATATACTAACCAAAATACTTTCTCAGTGCACAGCAGTAAATGAATTCCATATTAAGAAAAGATTTTGAACACATTAACGTTACATCCACCTTTTTTCTTAATTGTGAATTAATGATACTACTAAACTTCTGCCCTTCAGAAGTTTTGTAACCACAGATGCCTTAACAACAGATGAGGATTTGTCTATACTAAATATTTGGAAACATTATTCTAAATTAAGAAACCTTAATTGGCTAGAGAGAAGGAAAGAAGAATAGGTTGAAAATTAATATAATAAGTTATCACTGTGGGAGTAAGTTAAAATGCTTACATATAATGATTACTTTAAATACTAAAAGAAGATAAACCACTAAGCATGTTAAAGAGATTATTTTCATCAAGTTACACCCACGCATGAGTACTCTGAGAATTAAAGTAGCAATATATGGAAGCCTAGTACCATCTGAACTCGATATGAAGTAACTAATAAAGCAGAAAAATATTTTCTATATATTTTATTAACACTCCTCATGAAGAGAAGTTTCCAGTTAAACTGTATTGTGGTATTTTTTAGCTCTGAAAAAAGACTGCTCCAACATTTAATAGTTCACCTCAGAAATTGCTCATATTAACTTCTTTGAATAATCTAATGTAGATAAATGTGAAGAAATAATGTTGCAGCTATACATAAATTGCTCAACTTTTCCTTAAAATACAATTATAATCTAGATTTATCAGGATAGTGTAGGAGAAAACTATTGAAAATCTGCTTTCCAGACTGAGGTATTTTGCATGCCTCTTTCTTCTGCTGTTGTTCCTCCAGTGCCCTAATGGAATTTGTGAAAGTCTCAAGAGTAAGATCAGCTGAAGTCATAGATTTAAACGGCTCAAAATGTGCTGTACAAACTTCCAGTTGCAAAATCCCAAATCATGTAAAACTCAGATGAGCTGAGGCTTCATTAGGAAACTTGGAACTGACAACAGCTTACCAGGAGGCTTTTCAGATGAACTTAATACAGAAGAAACATAAAAACTTTTTAGTTCCATAGTGAGATCTGTGAAAAATGGGGTTTATCTGAAATGGTGGCTTGATTGAAGAAAAAATATTCCAAAAAAATTGTAACCAGGGAAATATTCACAGCAGCAGTAGCAAAAAGAAGCTATATCATGCCAAGCACCTGGACTTAGCTATGTGTCCATTCTGCTGCCCTTCAGCACCAATAATAAACTGCCCCTTTCCCACTATAGGTGCAAGGCTAGACATACAGTGACTCATAACAGTGACTAATAAAAACAGGTGAAATATTGGCTTTATAACCAGGCATTTTTATTAAAAAAATAAATACACATCAAGAGATTCATAGGCAAACAAAACCTCAGAAAGCTCCATCACTGTTCCAGACAGAACTTCTTTGGTTAATCATTAAGTAAATTAAGGTCTCTAATTTCTTTACCTTATCAAGAAAAGAATGAAAAAGTAACATTCATTGAATTCTGACTAGAATTGTATGGATTTGTTTTTGTAGTAATATTTGGTTTCTAGAGAAAATAAAGTTGAAACTTCTATTCCTTACAAGATATTTAACTAGTAACTACTGAAATATTTCTCCAAGCATTTCTTTTGCCTGGTTCTCTCAGTATTTCCTTATGTCTCTGATCAAAACTAACACCAATAGCAGAGGATCTCATTATATTTTGATTAGTCCTTTTCAAAACTTGATAAACTTCCATGAATGGAAGACTGCTGATAAGAATGTCTCAAAGGAGCTGCCCCATCCTTTGCTCTGTAGTTTGAAAAGCCCCACACAGACAAAGCACAAAGTAAGTACAAGTTTTCTCTTCCCATACCAGCATATATCATATTGGCAGGTGTTTGAACAAAAAACAAGATTCAGAGCAGCAGATTAGCCCATAGCAGAACATTAAAGGCTGTGTCCTTACAGGACAGGCTTGCTCTGTGGCTCACATAGAAAACACAAGGTGTATCAGTGTTTCACTGGCAGGTGAAACTACCTTGATATATTTCCTACAGTGTTTAACAGGATGCTTCTGGACAAGCATTTGCCCTTAGGTACGGTTTGAGCAACTGATGCCAGGGAATTTGTAATTTGTATATATAATAACCTGTAATCTGTATATGCACCAAATCTCTAGAAAATCTGAAATAGGCTTTTTTTTTTTTTTTTTTTTTTTGGGGGGGGGGGGGGGGAGAGGGGGGGAAGGAAGGAGTATCCTGAAAAATCAAAATTAAAGCCAAACTTTTAATTTCAGATTCCATCAAAGAGTTTGGGTGGGACTTTGGTAAGATCCACAACTTGCTGGATTTGAACAGGGAATTCATAAAAAATAAACCTACCAGTAGAACTAAATTAAATTAGAATAAATTAAAATTTATACTAAAGAGTAGAAAATACATGGATCAGACATTGCAGAAAGTGTGAAATAATTAAAGTTACAGCACTTAAATCCGGTCCCCTTGTCACATAAGTTTATGCAAGATCCTAGCTGAAATCAGATTTAAATTTTAAAAAAGAGCATCTTTTAAACACATTTTGATTTTTTTTTTCAACCTGATTCCTGCATAATTTCCACATAGTATTGTACAGGGCCTACTTCTCTGCCCCGTACAAGTAACTTCAGCTTGCCAGTTATGTTTGTGATTAGATTTACAGTCAACAAAGCTGCCTGGAAATCTTCCATCAACACATAGTTAATTTCCTACATACATTTTTCCAAAAAAAAAAAAAAAAAAAAAAAGACATTAGCCAATTAGAAATATTTCAAAGTTGGAAAGAAACTGAAATAGCTAGATTCTCTATAAAACAAAAATTACAGCTGTAGCAGCAAGCAAGAATATTTACTAAAATACCCTTCTCTTTGATAGATTTTTTTTTTTTTATCTCCCTCTCTTTCAATCTTTCTTTCATTTTCTTTTTTTAAGAAAAAACATGTATAGTGATTTCTGTACCTCTGCCAGTGCATCCAGATAAGCGGTTTTGTTTCTCTTTATTTAGTGAGTAGAGCTCCCATTCAAATTCAAAGCTTGGTGCATCTTATTAACATGCTACAAAACGCATATCACTCTGCATCTCTCAGTAGAGACAATTCTCAGTGTCAATTCAAAGTGAAGTTTGTGGCCTTTCTACATTGAAACTCTGATGGGAAAAATATTTCTATGCAACTGTAACAGCTGCAGCAACAGCACTGAAGCAGTGCATTCATCCAAACCCCACCTCTGAAATTCTGAGATTTCAGTTGTGTTTGGATTAATCTGCAGAGACTGGCTTGTGGATAAAAAGCAATCTTGTCTTGAAATCCAATGTGTGCCAAGAACAACAGGAAAACAAATGAATTGAAGACAGAGAAAGTAAAAGATATAAACTTCTATAAAAAAAAAATCTAGTCACACAGAAGGTGGTGCAAATATGGAAAACAGACTGTGAGTAACAAAATTTTAACATGAAACAGATCTACATAATGAAACAGAAGTTAATTGTTTTTGCTGCTTCCTCTCCTGTCCAGGTTGCATACAGTTCACAAAAAAAAAAGGGGGGAAAGTGAGGGAATTACTGGAAAAAAAAAATTCTTCTTGCACATCTGTTGCACTGGAGAACTCAACATTACCTGAATAACATTGAAATAAAAAGTGGGCCAGACTTTCATACAGGAAGCTCTCTGTCATTACAACACACATATGCTCAAAATATGCAAATACAGTTTCCTAGTAGTCTCAGAACAAAATATACATGCCCAGATATTCAAACAGTATAGCAAGTTAAGCCTTTTCCAAAGTCAACATGAAAGTAGGTAGGGAACTGTCCTGCTTTCCCAGAGGGACTTCAACAGGAATAGAAGCTGGGAGTAACGAGGGGATCCACAGTAGTGACCCTTTGGCCGATGGACTAATGACTACCTTTTGATTATGTAAGTTATGCCCAATATTTCATAGTTCAGTATTTTCCTGTTTAGAAAAAGTTTGATTGAATAATTAATTTCAAGAAAAAAAAACAAACACAAAGGAGATGGTGAGTTTCAAACTAGGACAGAAGAATCTGAGGTTTCATTACTCTCTATAGTGGATCGTTGGCATCCTTATCTGAGATAGTCATTCCCTTCTGACATAAAAGGAGCTTTTCAGATATCATTGAAAGGGTTTTAGTGACCACATCAGCTATTCCCTCAGGATTCTGGAATTTATCTCATCAGGATCCATAGATTTGCAGATGTTCATGTTCCTCAGGTGGTCATTCATTTACAGTGGGAGGGACGTTGCTTCCCCAGTCCCCTCCCACCAAACCAAATGTTTCAGGGCTGTGAGGTGAGCAATTATCAGAGAAGTCCAAGGCAAAAAAGTTGTTAATTACCTCAGCCTTCTCCTTGTCTGTTGTTACCAGCTTGCCTATGTCACTCACTGAAGGGGGGCGGGGGGTGCACTCCTGGACTTTTCTGCCTGAGGTACCTGTAGAAACCTTTCTCGTTCTTGACCCTTAAGTCTTTCTCAGCAGGGCTACTCTCAAGTAGTTCTTCTCCCTGATGATATACATCCCCATCTCTCTCTCTTTAAATATAAATAATATAAATATATAATCTATATAGAGAAAGCTACTAAATAAAGATATATTGTATATATCTTTACCTCAGAGCCTTGCTTTTTATCTCCTATTTTTCAGTGTTCTCTTTTGGGATGTCCTCAAACTACTTCACGTGCCCAGCATAATTATATGGCAGAATTTTACATAACCATTGAAAAATGAAAAGAAAGATGGAATCAGAAAAAACAATTCCAAAAATAGTCCACAAGTGCCTCATCTTCCCATTTAGGAAATGAATAGTTTAATTACCATTAAAAGTATTATTAAACTCAAACTTCATCTGAAGATGTTGAATACTCTCATTGGCAACTTTTGAAAGTACAGTCCTGTGTACCAGACTGCATCTGCAGAAAACATGGCCTTTCATTTTTAATTACTTTCTGTCCTAAAGCTGAGTAAAATATCAAACGAGTTTTTTTTAATTCAAAAGATGCACACTTAACCTCATAAAATTTGTCTCATGGGTGTTAAGCAAGTGACATGAATTGATTTATATCAACACTGCATATCTCTGAGTTGTTAGTTGCTATTTGCTTTTTGAACTGCCACAGATTTATCAGATAGAACTGTACAAGAACAAGACTAATTTTCATAATGATGTAAACACTGAATGATATTTTAAAACAAGCTCACGTGATGGCATAAGATCTCTGATGTTCGTGATAGGTGCCATTCTTAGGATGAATGGTGATGGAACTCTATACCTCATAATATCATTTTTAATTCACTGTGCATCAAGACATCCTACAGATTTAATAAAAAGATCATCATATGTAAGATTTTTAAATAAATAATTTGAGTTTTTTCTGATTCTACTGCTCAAAAAAATGTGATTCATGTATTGCTTTTAATTTTCTTTAGCTTTAATTTAAATATTCAATTACTGTTCTGCTGAAACCCTCATGTTGGCAATCTTGCATTTCAACCTCCTTGCCCTGCACTGCTAACCATCCTGAACCATATCATCTGCTTAAACCCTAGCTGAAATTCTGAAGTTCTGAGAACAGCTTCTGAAGGATATGTAGTTACTGCTGTGAAAAAAAAAATCTCAGCAAAAAAGGGTAGCACTGAAAAGCTTCTAGATTCATAAATATTTAACAAAACTTAAAAAAAAAAAAAAAAAAAAAAAGGAAGAAGAAGAAAGTTAATGTTAAGGTTTTTTCTCAAGAGATTTTGAAATAAAAAGAAATAACAGTGAGACAGGGAAAAAAAATCTTTCACAAATAAAACTCTTGAGACAATAGCCTCCTTCTTGAGTTGAGGTTCTGTGATCCTCAATTTGTTAATAAATACTCTGTCAGTACCAACACTACTGTGCTCATTAGAATTGCGCTTCATTCATTAGTGATTTGGATATTGTGCCAAAATGCCAAGATGTGCCTAGACAGCTGAGTACAGACAGTTCTTCTCCTGACAAAGTGGTCACAGATAGATGCTTTTCCTGATGTTTAACTGTCAATCAATATAATAAACAAGCTAACCATCAAAGGGTTCTGGAGCATGCTTGAATACATATAAAGCCACTTACACAACAATAGCAATGACTCTTAATATGAAATTAGGTCATCCAAAAATGTTTTGCAAAAATAAAGGGGGAAAAAAAAAGAGTAATTCCATTGCCTAGGGATGTAGAGAAGCTTGAAATAGAAACTGAAGACCTGTTATTATGTGTGCATATATAAATTAGAACTGACCAGCTTTGAAAATGCTACTCATAGAGCTACTAAGATAAAGGCTCACTGCTGACAGAGGCAATGAATTATCCACAATAGAGCTGAGTGTGGGATTCAGCATTCTGCTAAGCCCATTTCTTGCAGTGCTTCCTCTTGAGCAAACCACCCCTCAGAACACATACCACAAAAACTCTGCTTTCTTTACATATCCTAAATCTCATGCAGAGAGTAAAAACAGCTGCCCTTCAATTTTTCTGGTGCTTGAAAAATAACAATCTTAAATGAAAAAGCATATGGTTGTAACCAAGACGCTGATCACTTGCACAGCATATTTGTCAAGGGAGAATTAGTTATTAAGGTTCATGAAAATTTTGTGAGGTACATGAAAGATTTCCATGCTAAGAAATATGACCAATTTTTCCTTAAATAAAATGCAGCACTGAATCAAAGCAAACCATTTTTGTTCAAAGATGAAAGGTACCACACAACAAAATCAGCAAAGACTTCAAAATACTTTTTTTTTTTTTTTTTCAAGAAAAAGTGCAATATTCTGCAACAATCAAATATTTCCAGAACAAATATAGTTTTAAGAATCAAAACCAGTTCTCTGCAATGTTCTCTGGCTGACCTTGTTTGAACTGGGGGACCAGGTTGAGCAAGATGATCTTCAAAGATGTTTTTCAACCTCAGCAATTCTGTGAGCCTATGAGTCTACTACTTTGAAATCATCCTTGCATTAACAACTCTACATGGGCCAATCCATCACCACCAACTAAAAGAAGTGTGTCATAAGGTTTTGTTTCAGGCATCCAGATTCCACATTGTTTAAAGAGAATCCCACAGTTCAGTTTCTGGCTTTAACAGCAACAAATATATTTAAACATAAAACTACAAGAGTAAGAAAAACTGTGTACACATATGGACAACCTCATAAGATTTTGAGTCATTTTGGGAATGAATGTGAAATTCAGGATGTAGTTAATAACCTCAAACTACCCCAAAGTGCTCATAGAAATTTTATAAGATTTGTTTCTCACAAATTAAATGGGGAGGAATCAAAAGGAAATTTTTAAAAAATACTCAGTTTTCTTTCAGAAAGAAAGAATTTTTCTTTTTTCCTCCAAACATTCTCATTTAGGAAAGACATTTTTGTAGCTGTTGCTGTTAGCAAAACAAGAGGATTGGACTTTCTTTCAACATTTAAAACTTTCCAGCATGAAACAAGGCCAAAGTAACTTGAACAACCCATGACTGTGCAAGTTCCACAGTACCAGGTGAAGGAGCAATGAAAAATAGGGTGTGAGACCAAGAGTATCAATTAAAAGCATTACTTTATTCAGGCTGTCAACAGAAATTGAAGATTTTCACATAAAACCCTTTCCCCTGCTTTTATAAGCAATAGAGGGCTTTAAATATGTTGACCTGAAAAAAAGATAATAACCCAATGTGATATCAGTGGTAATCTCCCTAGAAGATGTATGCTTCAACAGCAGATAGAGAATGTGACTATGCATTAAGCACTTAATAGCAGAATACGTAATGTTGTTAAATGCTACTCCTACTGTTATGGTACGTGCTTAACATTGCACTATGAAACATCATTGCAACAGCAAACTTGAGATCCAGAAAGAATTGAGATAAATGAAGTAGCAAGTGTTAAGACTATAAAGAGTGCAAAGGTTGTTTATATATTTAATTAATCCATTCATTTCTAATTATATAATATCATAGGTCATATAGTATGGCATAAAATAAATTATAACTCTTGAGTTACTTCCAAGTAAAAATTCCTATATTGTAGAAAATGGAAAATTAACACTTAGCAAAAATAATAAAATATATAGAGTAGTTTTTAAAAAGCTGCTAAACAATCTTTTTTTTCTTTTTATCTTATTGTATTCACAGGAGAAATATTAATTTGTAAAAGAAGTGAAATCATTTGCATGCGTGTCTGTGTACAAGAGAGAGGAATATTGACTAAAATAATCACTACCTTGGAAAAGGCATTTGATTAATTAACACATAAGCAATTAAATAAATTGTTTAAATTAATTCAGATTTCTGACTTAAGAGCTAGTGTTTGATTAGACTGTCTGGAACCTTTCATGTGTGATCTGATTTGTATTTAACAATGACTTGCTTTAAGAATACATAGTATCTATACGATAACAAAATCACAGCCCCAGAGAAGAGAATTAGAGATAATTATCTCATTTTTTTATGAGAGTGAATTGAATTATTAGGCATTAAGTCTTCCTGAACAAAATCATGACTACTTCATTTTAAATTCATACAGCTAACATTATTATTACTGTCATCCAGTAACATCATTACTGCCACTGATTACTCTAGGAGAATGACACACTGCCAAAGTTAATTTCCAGAGTTTCTTCTAAATGAGAATCTTGAAGTTTGGCTCATTTTGTGTTCCTAACTACACAAAACTTAAATATTTCACCCGGTGCCCTCTCATCAGATGCCTATTAAAGAAACAATGCTCTCTCAAAACCAGATTATCCACTAAATATAGCTCTAGCTGTAGGGTCAGGGAATGTTACAAGGTGCATTAGAGTGTAAATGGGTACTGAAAGAAGGGCAAACTGCCTGCAGCCAGAGTCAACCCATTCCAGAAAAGGTCTTCAGAGGTCCACAGAAAGCACCTTGAACTCACTGGTGCGATCATTTCAGTAGCAGCAGGCTGAATGGGAACAGACACTACAGACACATTTGTTTCTGCGTTCACAAGCAGCTCTCAGAATTGGGGGGCTGGGAATGGTAGGTCTCAGACCTGTTTCTGGCACTCTTGGGGATAACACAGTCAGTCCTCCAGCACTGAACCCTTGGCTGTGCTGGTAGCACCAGTGAACCCCAGCACGGGCCAATTACAGCCCAATCTGCTAGCTGCACAGACTTCAGACCTCCAGCCTGGCCCATAGACCTGGTCATACATAGAGCATGTAGAAGGAAGACATATTCCCAGCAGAGAAGAGCCTAATTGCAAAGCTATGCTCTCACAAAGGACACTTAAAGGCATTGACACCTACAACAGTTATGCAGGTCATGAGAAAAAGGGGACAAGGAGTCTTAGAGGGAGACAGGCTCATAAGAATTCCTTCAAACTAGGATTTGTTCACTGACAGATTTCACACAACAGAACATTTCTGCACCACTTTATGCAGAAGCACTAAGTAAGGAAAAATAAAGATACAGATCTACTAAGCCTAATGTTTGAAGATTCTGTGCAGCAGCAAAACCAGGAAACAAAACAAGATTCCCCAGACTTGAGTATTTTACAGAAAACCTATTTATTCAGTGAAAATTATTGCTTTAAAATCAACACTATTTCAAATAAGACACCTGAAAGAACTGAAATTCACTTAGTTCTGTCACTGACTTGCTGGATGAATATAAACAACTCATTTCTTTAATGGTCTTGCTAAGCTTCGTGGTCTGCAATACTGGAAAAGTAATGCCTGTTCTTTTGTAACAGCTGATTTTATTAGCTCAATCCTTATTGAATTTTTTCTTTAGTGTATACATTTATCTCTCTTCTTGATTGCTTGGGTGATTCTGATTCATAAACTGTGCAGGTCAGCTTAAAGCAGACATTTGGATTTTTTCTGAGATCTCTCTTTGAAAATGAAATGGCTGTTTTGTGGAATAAAAGAGAAGAGAATAACATGGAGCACATATAAATAAATATGTCCTTGACATAGAAAAATGATGATGAGAGTTATAAGAACTAGATATGACCTTTATTCTTTCTGCTTCTGGCAAGTTCTGGAAACCAGAATGCTTTGCTGCTGTTACAGCTGAAAATCCAAAGTCTGTGGAGTTATAATAATGTTTCCGTACTTACATGTTTCAGAGATAGGAATGTCTTTCTCAAATTGAAATTGTAGAAACAGGAAAAAATAAAAATAAAAAAGGAAAAACAAGCAAACAAAAAAATCTCTCCTCATACTGAAGAATATCTTAAAAGCATAATAAATGAAGTTGTGGTAGTTTAGACAGACCTTATCCTTATTTGCATGTGAGGATGACATAATAAATCGACAATTCTGATTGTGATATTTTTCATAATGAATAGCAATTATTTTCTTACATTCCTCTAGAATAGAATGCACACAGTGATTGTTTCAATAACATGCTGAGTCAGCAGAATATTGCCTGAGAATTTTTACCTTCTCATCTGTTTCACAATTCCTTTAGCTATTTCCTCTAAGATTTTCACTATCTTTATTTTCACTGTATTTCAGTTAGGTCATTCTAATCAAAAGACAAATCAGAACCCTGATTCTAAGCAGATTTTAACATATAATCATTCCTTTCGAGAAGAAATTGAAGTCAGAATAAGGTGGTTTTCCATCAGCTTTTGTTTTCCATGACATTGAAAAATAATAAAACAAAAAAAAACCCTCTCCTCCCCCCCCCCCATCATCTTATGACTTATGATTTGCAATTGACCTTCAACAGAACTTCTTGTTTTAGAGGACTATAATTCTATACTTCTTACTAGGAATCACTGAGCTATTAATTGTAGATTTATTTCTTTAATGTTAAACTACAATGCATTGTGGAATATGAACTTTCTTAAATGCAGTGGATAATGCTCAAATTGATATACTGTGTGGCTGTGTTGCTGCAGTACTAAGTCATTTGCTCACCAATGATTTTATTTCTGAATTTCCTGAGCTATCAAGGGAAAAGGGAAAGAAGAAGCTCTCTCCTCTAAAATACTAACATTTCACACTAAAATACAGTAATGTTTTAAACTAAAATTCAGTGTATAAAAACAAAATCTTGTGACTGCATTTCTGTGGCTCAGTTACTGTCTCCTGGGAGTAGAACTGAAAGTGGCCAGAACTCAACACATTTAGATGGGATTACATAAGATACGGAGATACCAATGATATTTTAATAATGAAATATTGAATGACTACCTTAGCCTTAATCAGTGTTATCTTATAAATGAAATGCTGATTCATAAGGGATCTAACCCCTGAATTCACTCCAAAAGGCCAGATGCTGTTGCATTATTTCGCTGCAACACCAGTTGATGATAAACTTGTCAGAAGCTCAAAACTATTTGATGACTACATTTTTCATATAAGTTGTTTCTTTATGGGATCATTATTGCTTTTTGGAACCAACTGATTTCACACCATATCAGATATTTCCCATTTTCTTGCCATGATTTGAAACAGAAAGAAAAATATAGGGGTATCATGCTATATTTAAAAATAAAAGTGAAAACAAATATTTACCATGTACAGCTGAATGATCTAGCACAGATTTGGTATTAATAATCATGGAATCACAGCTTCAGGAAAAATATTCATAAAATATACATAAATAGGCTCAAAAAATGCAGAATGCTATTCCTTCATGAAAAGTGTTGCATAAAAACATAGCATCACTTCATCAAATTTTAAATCTTACTGTTGTTTTCCTGGCTTTCTCCTCATACTGTTTTACATTTGAAAATATAAACTAGTGGCTTTTGGTAAATTCCTAAAAAATATCATGGGTTAGCTTGCAGCACATAATTCTTTGTGGATATGAGAAACTTGAGATCCTAAATAGAGGTGTTCCTAACTTCATTGGCAACTCTACTCTGGATATGCAGCATTTATCAAATATACTGAATATATACTTTGAACATTAATATTCTGAATATGCCTTATTTCAAATTTAATCAAAACGATGTGGTGAAGCTAGGCTTTATTTGTTCAGAAAGCTTACATGGCTATTGAAAGAAGCAAATATTTCAAAAGTAGGAAAAGTTCTCTTTCTTTTTTTCCCTATATCTCACATCTGGTGCTGACAGTTAAAATTTCTTATGATCACAGCAATTCCTTAGAGAGTCACTGTCAAACTGAAAGAGAATTTACTAGCCTCTGTGGTAGTTCATCATTATAAATCTATTTAGAAAAAGGTGTAATTCACTCTGTTGCTGCATATGCTTATAATCTTCACATGATTTGGCAAGGAGTACGGATGAAATCAATTCTGATTGAAGTCTGGAAGAACAGAATTAAGCATGACATTCCTATGCAAAGTAGCAGTATTTCACAGAGGATAACAAAAACTCTTATACTGTTGTGGTCTTTCAGTGGTATTGTGAACTATCCCTCTCGGTCAATTAAATTCTGAACACAATAGTCAATTTAAAATATAATGGGCTGTGAGTCAAATTTTTTTCTGTAGTCACTGAAAATGAGATGTTTAGAATAATAATAATTCAGAAAATAGATCCTGTACTATACTACAGGATTTGAAATTACCAGGTTCAAACCTCATTTCTTCTATAATATTCAAAAATTACTTACTTCCTTGATTAAGCATGCATACCCCTAAAATGAGCCTCATAATTACATACTTCACCTACTCGCTGTTCTGTTATTGCCTTAATAAATACAAAGAACTTAGCTGAGAAAGAATTCAAGGGAGAGTTATAAATCCTGTTTTGTGTCTTCTCCAAATAAACTATTTCTAAAAGTAGAATCTTAAAAAAAATATCATCCTGCTACTTGATGAAATGCTTTATACAGCATTATCAGTTACAGCCACAGTATACACATGCTCTAAAAGTCTCAGGCATCTGCCTTGCTTTTGCTGCTCATAAAAGAGTTAGAATATCCAGGAAAAGAGTCAAGAGAACACTTACTTGTATGTTTCTTAGGTGCTAGATGTGTCTAGTACAGTATATGGAAATTGAATAGCTGAGCAATTGACCATGTCAGCAGTTTTCTATCCAGGTTTCATCAGATGACAATATGAGGTAGATGAAAGGCAATTAATGACATTAACATAAGCCATCATTTCTTAAGCACATGTATTCTGTTCTATTCCTGAATGTACTGCAAAGGATTGCAATTTACACAAAAGATATGTTGACAAACACTGCCTGTAAAGAGAACGATTAGTTTTTCCAAACCAAATAAGACATTCTTAGGAAACCATGCACCTACTTTTAAAGGGTTTTTCTCTCTCCCTTCTTTATCTTCTTTTTCCCCAGAAAAATATGATCCTAAATATAACTTCAGTGATATTGATTTCTGTATCTTTATAGCACCTCTGATGCAAAACTTCTTGCGGCTTTTGCTGTAGTAAATGGTTGTACCTTCTTATTGACAATAACTGAATTGTGGTACAGTCTATACTACAATTCAGATTTCCTAACAACTAGCTCACATGTATGCTTCTGGTTTCTGATATGTTTTTAAGTTATGAACTTAAAATATTAAGCAAAATTAACAATAACTAATCAATTTGTGCTGTGTCAAAATATAAAATAATCAAGATCAGGAAATTAAAGAGAGTAATGCTGAGAGTTAATGAAAGAGTAGTAGTATTTACATTTTTCTCTCACTATATCGATCATTATCATGATCATATTCTCTTTTTGAAGTTGATATGATTTTGAGAAGAATTATAATTTATATCTGTGCAAATTAAATGGATTGAATCTTCTTGTTCAATGTGGTATGGATAATCAAACCCAAATTTGTGTGTTTTTACAGTGAAAATTTAACTAAAGAAACAGTTGTTGAAAACTTTAAGGAAAACATGCAGAGTTGCAAGAATGTCTTATCTTGTGTTTGTAGATGTGTTTGTGATCTTGGCAGCATCTGACTTCCAGCTGTTTTTCACATCAGTCTGTGAGAATAAATTGTGCATTTTACTAAAGAACAGTGAGGCTACATATAGAGGGGAGAAAATGAACATCCCTTAACAGCAGTTCCACTGTTTGGGAAAAAAACAGTTCAGGATAGCATGCTGTTCACATCCTACCACACTCCGTACAAGTTGTCCAAAATGAATGGTGTGCTTCTCTAAGTAAGCTGGAGAGAAGAGGCATAGGACGCTACACATAGTTGGTAGCAACATCCTTAAAATAAACCACTCTGAGAAATGATCAGGGAAACCGTCCATAAAATAAGAAAAAAGCACAGAAGGGAAGATTCTCCCACCAGATAAAGCTCAGCATTCATAGAGACTGCAGTAATCTGGCCCTTTGGACATACAGGAGAAATCATGAGCAAATGCATTTCTCTGCAGGAAGGGAGAATCACCATATGACAGATCAAAATACACATGAACATACATGGGCAATGGTGAAGATAAAAAACATCCAGTGTTGAAAGGAAACAGAAGTAATTAGTCTAATAAACATGGTTACTCATATTAATTACATTGCTCTAACAGGCATTCATCTTTTTAATTTGAGAAAGGCTTCTGCAACTTCAGTGGAATCGTTCATTCTTTCCTTCCTAGATCTCTGGGTAATATCCCAGGCATCCGTGGGCTTGGTTTTGTACCCAGTAGAACTCGCCCTTTTCATTCAGACATTTTGAAGAGAATAGAATTATTTTTCCCTTAGTAACACAGAAGGGTGATATCACTTCCTTGCATAGTCTCTCTAGTTCAACTATAGGAAAGGGAGGTTCCTCGTCAGTGGTGAAGAATCAGGGAATATACTCAAATTTGCACAGCCTCCACAGCTTTACATCTACCCTGCTGAAGTCACTTTTCTGATGAAACATCAGCCACCTGTCTGATTTGGCAGCCCAAGCCTTTGTCACATACACAGTCCCACCACTTCTCTCAAAACCCAATCTTCTGAGCTTCAGACATACGCAGACGTTAAATAAGTTACTTGTTCTCAAATCCACAAGAGTTAACATCATTAAAATGAAGGTTCTCCCTTTTTTCGTTCTGTAATTACAGTTCTGCACTTGGTTCTGCAGCATGGTACAAACTCAGACTATACACATCTTGAGAGTTGCTACTGAAACTGGACTCTTATCTCAGATCTATAAATGGAGATCTATAAATGGAGGTAAACGGAGAGTAATTCAGATACAAAGAGGACTAGATCCTCTTCATCAGGAATCTCTTCCTCCCCATTGATGACAGTGACTAAGTACCTAACTAAGGTACTTCAGATATGGGAACCTGATGCAAGCCACCTATTTCTGTACTCAAAAATTCTATTTCTTCACATTAAATAAAAAATAAGCTAGACTAAAATTTCTGTGTTTTATATTTTTCAATTCATAGTGATAATGTCAGAGATTTATTTGGGGGAGGGGGGGGGGCTAAATCTGGGTACAGGAACAAGCAGGAAAATAGAAAAATCTGCTTGTAAAGGAGAAAATACAACTAGAGGAGGTCCCATTACCTTCTGCTTCTTCAAATCTGCAAAGAAAAGTTTCTTCTTTTATACATTTTCACCATTTTTATCAACATCGCAACTTCCAGGCAGCAAAAATTGAAAGCATCTAAACCTGAGTTCTGCTTCTATTTGCCTTTATGCAGCTTCTACTGTGTTCAATTTGAAACAAGCAAATTTGACTTACCTTGTTATGACGGTGAAACTGAGCCTTTGCTTTCAACTACCTCTTTGCCTGGAGTCCAACTTCATGACACACTGAATATACAGCAAAAAGTAATTTCCCCTGAACAGCAGCCTATGGCGAAAGGAGAACAGGATTGAATTAAGAAGGACAAAGAGATGAGGTGTCAGTTTCCATTTTGAAGTGAGCTATCAAGAGACACCACTTGTGGAGAAAGATTGAATGAGTGTGTTTCAGTTCTAACAGGTTCACTCCCTGTGATGCCACTAAACAAAATTTATATCATATTTTGAGTGATCTTGGGAGAGCCTTTACAATTGGGAACAGTTTAAAGGAGAAGGACTTAATGTCTCCTTCGGAGACTGTAATTTATGTTAGTGGAGGACTATAAAGAAATATATTATTTTCCCATTACTGTCATAACTGAATTGTTATGTCAGTCAGACATCTGAAAATTAAACCTTGTGTGCAAGCAGGATTATACTGTGCCATGTTTAATTTGAACATTCCCCTCCCTCTCTTTGCTTTAGTTTTACCATTAAAATAAAACAAATTATGTTAGTTTCCTTATGCCACTTTGCCACACAGTTTTTATAGTGACAGATGTGCCACTTGACAATCTGCAAGTATTGCACAACACTTTCCTCAAGGAAACCCATTTCAAAGAGTTTCTGGCATAGATTGGAATTAAAAAATTGGCTGTATGAAGGAGTCAGACTCAAAGAAGGAAAAAACAAAAAACAAACAACAACAACAACAAAAAAACAAACACTAAATGAATATAGCAACAAAAGAAGGCAAGATACTAACATTTTCTTCAAGCTTTCACAGCTGCATGATGAAAAATTGAGTGGAAGACAGTTTTGTCTGTCCTATGAAATCAGGAAAGATCTTGGAATGTCCATTTGTTTTTTCAGCCATCAAGAAATAAAAGGCCAGTGAGCAGGAGAGGAACAGTCCTACCACTGACATTCTCTTGACCTAGAGAGCCAGACTCCTGTATATGTTACAGACTACACATCCACAGTCGTAAAGATGTGACCCTTGTCTCTAGGTATGTGTTAGGTGGTAGGTTTTCTTCCCTCTTTTCCCTTCCTGAGAGAGCAGTACGTCAGCCATCTCTCATTTATGAGAAAGTACAACAATCCATTTCAGTCATGGTTGCAATAGTCATTTATTAAATATGCAAAATTTTTTCAGTGGAAAAACAAATATCTTCTCTGTAGCATTACAAGGTAGGACACTTCAGAAGATTTTTTGTGCTTGTCCACGTGACTCATTTTGATTTGTGTGTCTCATCTTACACTTTTGAACAGTTGCATGCATTTCAAATGATCAGTCACTGTACCATGGCACCTTGCAATTTTGCCACTACGCACAGGCAAAGTGATCCAGGTGCTGGTGTTACTCACAGACATCAAGTGTCTTACTTGATCAAACAAGTAGTAAACAGTACAATGTTTTATGTACAAAATAAACAGTACAAAAGCTATCACTCCATCTGTAACATATGAACTAGCTAAGGAACAACAGAAGTGCTGCAGATTATTATACTGCATGGTGAAATTTGGAAGCCAAAAATGACATTAAGTTTTCCCAGGAAATAAGAATGATAAAATAGCATTAATGAGAGACAAGAGAGCAATACACTGAGCAACTTGATCTCACAGCTGATCTTGCTTTGAGATAGCTGGGCAAGAGACCCTCTGATGTCCCTTTCAACACAAGTTAATATGCTTCTGTGGAGAAAGCTGAAATAATGTAAAATGGCAGCCAGTGTTTCAGTTATAGAAACCAGAATACAGGACATCATAAGAGAAATGGAATATCCAAGATTAAATAACTGGAACAAGTGATTCCGGCAGAATCACATTCAGGCTTCAAAGAATTAAAAAATCACATCACTTGTGCCAGTTAAAAATCGCTAGAGGGGAAACCTCTGAAGCCACAGTTGATCTGCACTGAAATCTTGGCACAAGTGGTATCAGAAAAAGTTGCAAGAATAACAGTAGCGAAGCTGATGGGCAAATCTAAGAAGACAGTGCACTGGAAATAATCCAGTGTAATATAGCCTTTAGCAAGAGGAAGGGAGACATTTCAGAGAAACAGAGATATATTTGCAATCTAATGTTCAGTTTTGTAGAATTCTTTTGGCAAGAATATTCACTTTCATTCAAATAGTTCAGACAATTTCTTATTTAAAAGAAAATCCATACAAGACTTCCTACAGAAATGATTAGGTATCTTTTTGACGATTTTTCAGATATTTTGCATTTCTTTCCATCATATTCTGCAAATACTCAAAAATTTTTCTTTCTTTCAAATATCACAATATCCACTTGTGATATTACAATATTCACTTACACATGCTGGCAACAACTGCAGATTCCTATAGAAGAAGCACAAACATTCACCATGCAACCATATGCACTTTGCTAGATGAATCTTTCTTTGTCCTAACCAGAAAGCTCATTTTCTTCCTCTCAGACTTCCACTCAAAACAAGACAAAATGAGATGACAGTATGTCTGTCTACTTTTCCACATCCAAATTCAGACAGGCCTCCCAATTAATCTAGTGCTCATCAGATAAGAGAATGTATTGTAATTTGGTCTAAGAAGGCCATGATATTTAACACCTTTCTCACGTTAATTCTTGTTATAAAGGTAAAATATTAGGTCAGATCTGGCAGAGTATACCAACAGGAACAGGGATAAATTCTCAATATAAAATTTGGTATATATATAAAATATATAAAAAGGAATAGAGATAATATGAATAAATTCATTTTTAACATCATCTAGGTTTCATGCTAGGGTAATTAGGAACTAACTGTCAGAAGCAACCTCAAGGTTGTTAATATTCCATTCTAAGAGCATTTGTATGGCTAGAGAAGTGCAAGAAAGAGAGGAAAATATTAAAGGGAAGCCAGGGAGATGTCATGAGATTTTCTGAATCCTGTGAGAAAAAAAATGTGTGATAACTAACCTAAATGTAGGCAATTTAGGTCATGTCAACCTATCGTCCTCTACTATAGAAAAGAAGGTTTCGGAGATAGCATCCAAGCCATAAATGTTAACTAAAGCTTTTACAACTTTCTGAAAAAAAAAAAAAAAAAAAAAAAAAAAAAAAAAAAAAAAACCCCAAAAAACTAGCTTTCTGAAAAAAAAAAAAAAAACAAAAATGGCTTTGTTAGTGAAACTTCTAGGATGTGGAAACAAAACCTTAAAAGAGGCCAAATGCAAGTCACACATGGTTTACAATCAAAAAGGAGAGCTGTAGGAAGCGGGACTCAGAAAGGTTCTGCACTATTACTTTGCTAGGAAACCTGGATGGTGGAATGCTGCCTGCTTGTTGATGATGTACATTAAATTTGAATAAAGTAGGAAATTGAGAGGGATCACAAGTACATTGGAATTTACAGAGTGCGAGATTGTGCAGGTAGCAGGGGCACTAGGTAGGTATAATCACCTGTACATATAGCACAGGGTGCAATTTGTTGTGACAGTGGGTCTTCAGAGAGGGATTTGGAGACTAAAATTTAAACACAAGTCAACATTGTAAGCCAAGCCAGGCAAATGGACTGGGGCAGGCTACATTTAAGACAGATAAAAATAAGTACTTCTTTACAAAACAGGCTGTGACCTTCTGGGGTTTTCTGCAACAAGATCAAAGAGCAGACAGAAGCAGCATATTCTAAAAAGGATGAGAAAAATACATAGTCCACAGATACAAAAATCAGATAGCAAAAGGATGGCCCTTTAAGGGACTGCAGAATTCAGCTTGTAAATTCTAACTGGTCTGGATGCCAGAGAAGGGCATAGATAGTGTCTATGTTGATGTACTTCTTCCCTGAAGAAGTTTTTCTCCTGCAGTAGGGCATTTATGATCTCAGGGTACGTGGAATAAGAGGAACTTAAATTAATGCAGTCCCTCATTCCAATAATGTACTTTTGAAGTCAAAGTTGTAAAACTGTAAAACACTCTGTTCTGTAGGTAGGGAAATCATGCTTGTAAAACTATACAGATGCAGCTGCCCTACAGCTTCTGTTCTAGGCCAGTTATATGGACTGCTAAATCTCTCTAGGTTCATTCCAGATCTATGGTTCTGAATTATCAGTAGCTTGGATCATGTTGGACCCAGCAGATCGCCAAGGTGATGATTTATACTGCGTAAGAGTCAATTCAACAATCAGATTCAGTTCATAATTTTCTTTTACTCCATAAGGCATCACCTCGGATCTTTGATCTTCCATTATGATGTTGTTCAGAACTTCTGCTAATGTAAAATTTGCATTGTTTTAAATCATATCTTTGCAGGCATTATAAAAAAAGAGTATAGTTCTATTCTAAAATACATTTAAGAAGGACTTGAAAGGGTAATGTAACTACAGAGATATATCATGAATTTGAACACTGTTTTAACATCATGTCATGAGTTCAAAGAAGGTCAGTAGAAGGTATGTGAAGATTACTTTGATATCTTGACAAAAAACTAGAGACATCAGACAAGTAAGATGCTAGTGCAGATGCTACTCTGTTGTATTTCCAACCAAAGCATAATAGTTCATAACTGCCTGTAACATTTTTAAGGCATAACAAGTTTTTAGTGCTATAGCTTTTTCTTATATAGCAAAATGGGTGGAGATTGGTACATTCAGTATTCTTTGTTCTAAGAAAATGTATTAAATTATTTTCTTGTGAAATGAAGGGTGGATGTGTCTGATTCTGCATGCAAGAACATGGATGGTAAAATTAAAGGACAGATCCTTCTCTTTCTGACATGCATATGCAAGAACATTAATGAGAATCAGAAAGCTTAGTAATGAATTATCTCAAGTACTGTGACTCTAACTAGTCTAGCAAATAAAGGGATTGCTATATCTACATCTTCCCTTTTCAGTCTAGAAATTCTAATATATTTAGAGAAGCAAGATTCATGTTTCGATGAATAGCAATTTTTCTATTTTTGCTAGTAATGAATATGTAACTCTGAGTTATCAGGGTCCTTAGTGTACTTTATTGAGTGTCTATTATGACAAAGTAAAAAAAAAAAAAAATCAACATTATTAACTATTCTACTACAGATCATGAGTTTTCATTGACTACATTTTCTGGAATACATTTTTACCACAGACTATTAGGTAATAGTGTTTGGTTTTTGGTTTTTTTTTTTTAATATTCTGAATCCTGTAAATATATCTCCATTCTAAAACTAGACCAGAAAGAGATGACTTACTGCTTTCATTTTTAGATATCTTAAAAGATTGTATACGTGTCACCAGTTTAGCCCAAGTTATTCAGTTAACGTAAAAATGTTAGTTTATTACTGACCCATCTCTCCAAAAATTGTTACTGTTTAACACAACTAGGGCCACATTTGAAATTACTGACTCCTCTCCACTTCTGTATTGCAAAATCTCCGCACAAAGTAATTTTCAAAAATGATCTTCTTTTAACAGTTAAGAAAGGAATTATTTAAAAAAGTTTTTAATTACCACAAGAACATTGAAAGTTGCATAGGTTTTGTGCAATCAAAACTAGAAGAAATATGTCACTTATATTAAGTACTTGGGCTAGTAGTATCTGGAAAATGCAGTTTTACTGCAGATAAATGTGTATCTATTTCAGAACAGATACCGTATTTTAATAAATCTACCTGCACAGATTCAAGAGATAGAATATAAATTACACTAAATGAAAGAATGATACAGCATAATCACTTTAAAAAGATCCAGCAGCATCTCAGTCAAGTATGTAATCTGCAAGTTTCATTTTGCCAACCTGTAATTCCCCATGCACTTTACAATACTCGTGACATTTATCTTCACTTCTTCTCCTAAAGAGTTGCAATCAATATTTGAGCTACAGAAACTCACGTATTTCTAAGAGCTGAGCATCTCATGGGAGAACAAATGTTCTGCCAGAAAATGTTTAATTATTAATCAACAACACACTTTTCTGCAATTCAGAAAACAATTAAAAATGTTGATAATAACAGGGAAAATTACATGATGTAGGAGATACATCATCCTTGTTAATGAACTCTGTGCAAAACCTCACTAACCAATAGAATTCACAGTCAGCAAACCTTCCTCAAGCAGAGCACATGGCAGAGCACAGTAGAGCCACTAACACTTCAGAATTTACCAGCTACCTATCTAATGGCTGGAACTGTTCATCACAGAGAGGGGATTCATCTCAGCCATGTGGCAAAACGCTTGGGGAAGAAAGGAAGAACATGTGAACTGATAACATTCAGTTAGTGCCCCTAGTGCAAAAAAATTAAAAAAAAAAAAAAGTGGAAAATGACTATGAATACTCTAAAATGCATATTCAAGCAAATTAACTTAAAGTTAATAAAACATAAAAGCAGTGACTTCTGAAGCTAAAAAGCTAAGCAGTATCTTCTGATACTGCCCTTAGCTTAAATATCAATAAAATAGATGAGAGTTAATGCATTTTACATCCCAAGTGTGATGATAATTCATAAGAAAACAGAACCTTTCCCTAGCTGTTCTGTCCAAATTGTTAGAAGGATTGGTAAAACTGTCAACTTATCAGTTTTGACATATATCACATGTGGCAGTTGCAGCTGCACTCAAATCTTTGCATGAGTCTTTTCTTTCATTTAATGGGAAAAGAAAGATGCAAACAATTATGGAGTGGCATTTCTATCATCCATCATTGGTGCTTCTTTCATCAATCTGACAAGACCTCCTGTGCCCAGAAACGAGATGAAGAATTGTTTAGTAAGATAAAAGGGTTTCTCTGGAAAAAAGAATATAGTTTTAATGAACATCCATTAGGCATTTGAGAATATATGGCATTACTAGAGCAGTAAAATGTCAAAGGTTTAATGTAAAATATATTGTGAAACAATGCTTCTTCTCCCTTCCCTCCTACAAATGCAGAATAAAAAGAAATGCTTTTTAGGTGTGCAAAATAGCCTCCTAAATCTAGGATCTCTTGCACAATATTATTAGGTACTGCTATCAGGATAAAAACAAGTGCTTAGAGGCAGAAGTGCAAATCGACGTTTCGTGTAAACTATGTGATTTCCATAGACACAAAATAATTACAAAAGAAGAAAATCTGTGGAGAGCTGACCATTTTGTTACTTTGGAAAGTTGACTATGTTTATCCCTTCAGCCCTTTTGTGTTCCAAGTAACTGTCAGTGGTAACAATGACAGATACCTTGGTGACCTAAAGGAAATAAGGTATATTACAAGACCTGGTGGAATCATCTTTTTCTTTTCACATAAATTTTCTGCCTAATATGTTTAGTGTTTACTCTAAGAGGCAAAATTAGGTATTAAACTAGTTCAACTTTGGCTTTCTTGTGTCATCTGCCCTTTTGAAAACAGTATATCCCAAATGTATTAGAATCTTCAGCATGGCAAAACAAAATAAGACATTTTATTTATGCAAATTGATTACCTTTTTCTTCTTCTTCTTCTTCATTTCCAAACAGAAATATTTATTTCCCATCTTTCATTTCACATCAGACTCAAACTGAAGTTTTCACTGGTGACGTTACCAGTTCATTATAAGGAACAAGACAAGTAGTTTCTCTGGGGAAATATCTGCCGCAAGGAGAGAGAATAAGGAATATTTTTCTAATTCAATATCATCTTCATTATATCTTTTATTCTCACTGGTCTCACAGAATCACATACATTTAATCAGTCTCTTCACATTGTAGCTACTAATGAAACTTAATCATATCACATCCATACGCTCTTCAAATAAAGAACCATAAGCACACCTTTCTTCAGCAGATTCAAAAGTAGAAGTTTGACTCTGATTCTGCACAAAACTTCAAGTGACCACAGAACTTAAATGAAATGGATGAAAATCTGGTTGCCAAGGCAGTTTATCCATCTATGATCTTCATAGAAGCAACTCCATGTGTTGACTCCATTTCTCTTCTGAAAAGCACAAGTATAGCTTATTCACTGAAAACTACAGATGTGCAGTGCAGTGTAAATGCTAAAGCAAATTCTTTCAAGTCTTATTCGCTTTTAATACTTTCTTTGTCAAAAGTTTTACTAATAGTGCATCTATGTGACTGTCTTACCATACATGGGCATTCAATGCCCAGTTTGTTCAGAAGTTGGCAACAATATCCAAAGAATATTTACTTTTCTTTAAATGTTAGATATACTTTTTATAGAACTACATACTAGAAAAAAGTGACATGTTCATAAATATTCTGAGTTAAATTATGGAAGGCAAAGGTTGCATGAATATTATTTGCCATATACATTTGACAGAAGAAGTAGAAGGGAGGCATATCTGTTAGAATACAGGTAGCTTTTAAAAAATTTATCTTTTTAAAAATGTATCAAAGCTTTTGAGTTGTAAAATTGTTCTATAACAGATATGGATAACACAGCATCTTAAGTGCATTTTGATTCTTGGATGCTCATGAAATACTGTACTTTTGCACTTGTATAGGACAAGAGAGTAGGACACAGAGGTAATAAATGGTGATCAGTCTTACTCAGACACTTGCACTCATACAGACATGTTACTGTAGCACTCTACACATGACAATATACTTTAGGTTTTAATATATGTGATCTTTGAAGTATTTTAACCTATTAATTGAGTCCAGAATAATAAGGATTTCCTGTTTATGGGATCTGAGCTGTATTGCAATCTGTGGACTTCTACCCATTTGTCACTGATGGAGATTTTGAGTTATCTTTTTGACAGAGGCAAAACAGAGTCTAAGAAAACCTGCCTAACAATACTCAGAGGATTAAATAGCTTGTGCATTACAGGTTCTATATTTTCTTTTTTATCTCCTCTGCCACCTAGACTCTCCAAGATGTTTCAGAAGAAGTAGGACTACCTATCAGCTGGAAACAGAAGGAGAAACATCTGTTCAACGTCCACAACAGATAAACCTCAAGCAGGACTTGGTTATTTACCACATATCCAGGTCTTGGTTAACATGATATCCTGATGGAATCAAAAGTCAATAGTTCTAACTCAGCAAAAGTTCATCTTCATTTGAATACAGCTTATATCAAGTATCCTTCCCCCCCCCATTTTGTTCAGTTTAACCACTGAATATTTCACGTACCCTTTCTAATGTGGACTACCCATAAAGGGATTATAAATCAGCCCTCTATTTCACAGAATTTCTAAAACACCTTCATATACCTGACATACTGTCATACCTGACAGTACTGTGCTTTGGCTCATTAGCAGTTCTGAACATAGACAAGTTGCAACAACAAATTAAGAGGTTTGAATACTATAGGAGGGTAAGGATGAGATACCTGTATATCACACTCTCTGGGACCTGAGAACTGTTACGTGTAGTAATTTTAATTCTGACAGATTGGGTACACTAAGAAGTTTAAGATAATAGTTTTGCTTTATATATACCAAAGCTAAGAGTACATGCAACTCAGGTGACATATAATTCAATTAGGTGTTCAAGATTAGAGCAACAGACAGTCAAGAAAACACATGCTGTTAAGCTTAATGTTACACTTACTTAATATATATTAATAAAGGATAAAAAAGCCTTTTTATCATTAATGTTTGTATAGATAATCTTTTTAAGATGACAAATTAGAATAAAATTTGTTTTGAAGAACACTTTTTTTTGTATCGACAGTCAATACTTATACAAAAGAAATAGCATTCTGGCACTAGACATGTAGATGAGTTTAATTCAAGAAGAGTGCTTTAATTTAAGTAATTTTGCCATGGCATCTGATTACTTTTATTTTGGCTTATCTCCCAGTGCCAAATGACTACTGTTGAAAGACAAGATTTATTTCATCAAAAAGCATGTAATGCTATAAGGATTTCAGATCTTATGGCCTGGAGTAACCAAAAAATCATTTTGTATACTTCGGAATAACAGAAAATACACAATTATTAAATTTATCATTTCATCAAGTAGTGGAGCCTCTTAATTTACCTAGAGAAATTTTGGGGAAATGACAGCGGAGAAAGACTGGCAAGTGGATTTGATAATAAAAAGTCTATCATGGCTGTGGTATTCATCCTGTGATACATATTCCTTCTAGATATCAAATGTAAGAGAAAAATCAAAGGAAAAGAGTGATAAGTTCCTTTTGTGTTTTTTTTTTTTGTTTTGTTTTGTTTTATTGTCTATTTTTTTTAAGAAGAGACAACATACAATCAAAAGTACAGTATTTAACTGTGATTTCTAAGATTTGTAATAGAAGTCACCAGAGGTCCCTTCCAACATCTGATTCTGTGATTCTGTTGATTAATCATATAAAAAGAAATGCAGTGTACTTAAATTACACGTTTGAGAATTCCTACCTCTAAGCTTTCTTCGTGAAAAAAAATGTGAGATGGAACTTGATTCTGTCAAAAAACTCTTGACATCAAAGGATAAATTAGAATTAGAGAGAAACAAATTGCATCACTTAAAGTAATCTATCAGATTCTCAGACAAATTATTTACTTGGTTCTGTAGTACTTAAAATTAGGGCTGTATTGTATCATTTACAAATATTCATAATTTGCTATTTGGGAAAAAAAAAGAAAAGTAGCATAATGGGACAAAAGTAAGAAGTTGCAGTCTCAAGAAATACTTAAACAGGATAGAAATTCTATACGTTTGATTCTGTATTATCACTTTAGGCCTTATCTTTGTTCAGAATTTACATGTACCTTATGATGCAACTTACATCTGTAGTGTCTCATTTGTTTCCTGTAGAAGTGTCACCATAAGACATAAGGAGCACTTATACATGTGTTACTTTTCATTTATACACTTACATTATTTTATATTCTCTCACCAAAAAAAAAAAAAAAAAAAAGAGTGGAGAGCATTCATCATTTATCCTAGCAACAGTCCTTCTGGATGCCTGAATAGGCAAGAACAATAAAACACATTGAGCATTGAGGCAAAGATCCTTCAGACAAGAAAGAGCAGATAGCAGTTAAAAAGAAATTAGAATGTATTAGTATAGAGAGATATTAAGAAATCTAACCTAATATAATTTTTTTAGAAAGATTTTTTAATTGTAATTCTATAATAAAACCAAAGATTATTTAGTTTAATTGCAATTTTCTTTTGAAAAGAAAAAAGACTTGTTATTTATTTTCTTGTTTATTATCTCTCAGTGATTGATTTCCACACTGAGAAGTATTCATTTGACATACAAAAGCTTTATTTCATAAATTCACTTTCCACATTCTGTCATATCTTCTGTTCAAAATGTTGTCATTATTTGTACACATACAGAATAAAGGAAAAATGACAACACTTGAAAAATCTCATAAAACCTAGTCAAAAAAACTACTGTGAATTTATCATTCCTGTTTTTGTACTTCCAACCTCAGCAGCCACTCCACTCCAGCTGTAGATGAGAGAATATCCTTCAGTGGGCAAATCAGTCAATGTTAAATTCCTAATCTAAGTCATAAACCTAGAAGAGACTTCCCCCCCCTCCCCATCAGCTATAGCCTCAGGGGACGAGTTTCCTGACACCAACTTAGACAACGAAAATAATCCAAGTAAGCAACCTTGTTGATGTGAAATAAATGTTTAAACCTGGTTCACTCTAAGCTTGTTTTTTAAAAGTCAAAAGACTCACCATTAATTTCTGACAGATAAAAAGCCAATATATTTTTATGAGTTAATTGATCAAGAAAGTATTGTTATCATGGAGAGCAGTAAGTAAGCACAATATTTATACCACATTTTCTTTACATTTTAGCTCACCATCAGACTGGGAAACTGGTATCTAAAAAGGCCTTCCACTAAGTTGCATGAAAGAGACTTCTCCCATTAAAAATAAAGGTTATTCAGAGTGAAAATGTTGTTATATGTTACATAAAAAGCAAATTTAAAAAAAAAAAACAATATATTCTACTGCAGAACTGCTTGTAATTGAACTACTTCTTTTAATAGTCAGAAAGTATAGTTCTTCAAAAGGTAGGATTATTATCTCTTTTAATCTTTCTTATGAGCAAGACTCATACATCATGAAAATAGCATTGAAGATTACAGTGAGTTTTCTCATCTAATTCTCAGATTTTTCTGGAGAGAATTGAAGTCTCAGGTACTGTAAGTAACTCCTATGTAAAATTTGTCTCAACCATTCTCTGGTCGAGTTACATAAAGGATAGATTAATCATCTAATTCTGAACTAAAAATATCTGAACAACAACAACAACAATAAAATCAAATTTCTATTCTATTTCTATTCTATTCCCTGCTGCATTTTAAAACATTTACCGTGCTTTTTGTTTACATATTTTCAGAGAATGTTTTATACAAACATATTTCATATCATAGTCCATTTCCCATAAAAGATTACAATGAAACTTAAAGCTCTTCTGGAGTAAAAGGAAGCCAAAGAGGAAGGGTGAATTTCATTTAAACCATAAGTGAATTAGGTTGCTGGTCTATAAAGACAAGAAGGTTAAAAGTGAACTGAAAAGTAAGAAAAGCCAAGTTTTACAGAAGACTGTACAGCTTATAAAGAAAGCCATGGAAATTCTCTGACTCATGAAGAATAGAAAATAGTTCCATAGGAAATGCCAGGAGAAGCAAAACACAGTTTAACACTGACAATAAAACTCCAAGAAACCAGATAGCAGAAGAGGAATATTTGATCTATATACCCACTCATAAGACTAAAATTGAGAGGTTCGCAGAAGGGCTGCAAAGTGCATAAAGGCTACAAGGTGCATGAGGAAGAATTAAACTGGGACTCAACCAGGCAAGAAACAAGAGAGGACAATACGAAAGAGATCCTTTTCAATTAGAGGTTGCAAGGAGAATGGCACTAGAGTCCAGCTCTCACTGGACAAGAATCAAGAAGAAGGTAGAAGCCACGCTCAAATCCAACACCAGGAAGAAATTTCTCATGAAACTGTATGGCAAAAAATTGTCTGTATTGCAAGACACCCTGCATCTTACAGATTCAAGACTCAAGAAGAATGTCATTTATAAATACTGAATAGTTGAAGATAACATGTAGTTCAGCAGAGCAGAGGAATATTAAGGGAAGTTTTCCTGCCTAATAACATTTTTCCCAACCACTGTTACAAACAGGATAAGAGTGAAACTTTTGGTACTACTTAGTACAGTTGTTTATCCAACTGCAATTCCTGGAGCATTTTATTCACAGTTAAGTACTCATCTGTCACTGCTCACTGGCCTCACATGTTATTTTATCTCTTTCTACAGTAGACAAAGCTCAAACTTTACTGAATAAAAATGTCTACCTCCCAAGCTCAAGTTCTAACGTGCATGCAAATGTGCATGCAAATATACATACAGATACTTTGTTACAGTGAACAAAGAACTGATCCCACTGGAAAAGCATATGCCAAGGTAGGGAAGGAAAGAAGCTGATGTCTCATTGGTACATGCTTTTTATTTATTTATTTATTTTTAAACACAGACTTGCTCTGTCAAAATTTAGATCTGTTTCCATTCCTCTGAACCTTACCCCATGAGAGCAAACTGGATATAAAATACAATTGCTCAGAAACAAGTGTCACTTTTATTTGTACCAATAGGAATTTATTACAGATAGGTAAAACAAAACCACAATATAAAACAAAATTTGCATTCTTGTCTTCACTCTTCCTGGGCCTATCTATCCTACACCTGCTCTAAAAAAAATCAGTATATCATTACACTTATCAGTCATTCCACAGAATAATTCTGTTCTTTGGAGAACGTAGAGGAAATTCTATCCCCTGTAGCTATTTGAATCTCAGGAAAGTTACCATAATGCGTTACAAAAAATATTTTGTTAATCTCCGTACTAACATATTAGTTCTACACTGCAGCATTTGTCTCTGATTTTAGCAGTAAATATCAGAAAAAGCAATACAACAGTAACCACGTCTGAGATTAAATCTTTAGGGGTTTTAGCAACTTTAAAAAAAAGTCACCAAAACAGACAGAAAGCATTTCTTCTAGGCTCTATTTTTCATATATTCAGGTAAAGACTAATTGCTGTACTGTTTGTAATAACACTAAATGGTGACATCCAGTGTTACTCTGACTGTCAGCTAGAATAGGAGGATTAAAACAATCTGACTAGAGAACTGCCAGCTGCAGATAAACAGATATCTGCCTATTTCACCTGATTTGTATTAACAAAAAGTCTTTTATGTAAGCCTTTCCTCACTGCATATTTTTCTGGTGTCTTTCCACTTTTTATGTTTGCAGCAGCAAAGAATATTCATTACTCTGTCTGAGAGACTTGGGAATTGTACTAGTATCTCCTGAGTAACTGTCTTCATTATTTCAGTTACTCAACCATAAAAAGAGAAAAGTAGGGAAAAATCAAATGAAACCTTCTTAAATCCAACTTCACAGCTAACAGATAGGCTGCTGAGCTAGCAAAGAGCCCATTGATCCACAACACAACTGCAGATATTTCTTGCTAAGTGCCTCATCCACCTAAACTACCAAACCACTGAACCCCTGGCACAAGAACAATTGTAGCATTCCACATCATGTACTGACTAAACTCCCCTCTAGTTTGGCTTCATCAACATTATTTTACTTACACATTAGATTTCCTGTACAGAACATTATCGCTATAGTCGTGGAAAGATGAGACATCATACAACAAAACTGGAGTAGTCAATAAAAACAAGGTAATTTGGTGATCAAAACCTTACCTCTACCCTCAAATCACTCATTTCCTATTCTTTGTAGCCTTCCTTCTTTCTGTTGCTTCCTCTACCAAGAATAATTCTCACATTTCTTGTCTCAGATTTTTCCTAAGACTTTTCTCATTGGCATCCTCAAATCTACCTTTCATTACAGGAGATAACCACCTGAGATTTTTATTTAGTGAGACTTTAATATCCTTCTGCATTTTCCAGGAGAGTAAATATTTCTACCATAAGCAGCACTAGGCTGGTCATCTACATGTCCTCAAGTGTGTATGGTTTGATCATTTCAAAACAGTTGGCAGTAGTTTAGCAACTGTTCCCATGGAAAACATCTGCTTTTCCTCAAATTCAAGAGAAACTGGTATAACAGTATAAATGAGAGGATTAAGAGGGGGCACAATAATATTAACTGAGCTAATAATGCCATAAATAAAAACAATGCAATATGACTTCTTGCACTAAGATAAAGGAGGAAATTCTTTGCATGCTACTACAGCAGGGTAAATGCATCAACATAATTCTGCTGCCATACAATCACCTACAGAAATAACTGCAGAGAATTTACTTCTCCAAACCTGGTAACCACTCAGTACTACAAAAGCCCTGTGTTTTCACTCTTTTCAGATTCCAGTTGTCTTGAATGCTGTTCTGCAGATGACTTATTCTCTCTCTCTGTAACACATTCTTTTATTTATATGCAAAAGGCCTTATTACAACAACTTGGAACAAAGCCTAATTTTGTCAAGTTGTTGATTTAAAGGATTTGCATTTCTAAACATTCTGTATGCATTTTAATGCACTTAAATAAGAAAAACATCTGTGCATTTTTTCTTTATTTGAAACTATGCACAGCAAACAATCATTACAATTATAAGTAGCATACCATTAAGCATATGGATAAATGACAACATATTTGCTTATTTCAAGATCAATCTACATGAAAGTGCTGCTTTTAATGTTAAAATTCATAAATCAAAGTTTAATAATAATAATAATAAAATCTACCCATACATTGCTTCTGCTTTGCCCCAGGAAAAAAATACATGACTATTTTTTCTAGAGGTTTAGAGTTGTGCATAAAGTTAGTTTTTTGGCACAGTTCAATATCCCACTTGGCCTCTTGCTCAAGGAAACGCTTGTTAAATTGTGACAATCTCAGACATTGTGCCTGGAAAATATTTACTACTTCTACATAAACTTCACATGACCCCATCTGAACTGTAGTATTGCCAGCCTGTCACAAAATGTCAGTCCCCAAATGAAAGATGTTGTATCAATATATGCAATAAAAAACAGCCTTTGTTCTCCTTTTCTATCATCTGTCAGAGGAGATAACTGCACAGGTGATGCAAATAGAGGAAGTGCTTTGCATGCTTAGGATTTAAAATCTGATGTGGTGAAGGGTAGTTGTGGTTCTCCATTAGCCCAAGGAACAGAGACAGCCGTAGGCACAAGTAGACCTTTCCTCATGAGGGTTTTTTTTATAGAGAGAGTAAGAGAAAACGTTGTTGTTTTTTTTTCCTCCTACCAATACATGAGTTCACATGAGGGCCAGTCATGTGAATCACTAAAACAAGCTGCCACTACTTTTTTCCCCTCTTCCTTATGTTCTCTGTTCCACTGGAAGACTTCCTGTCTTTCAGTACTGCTCTCAACACTCTTTCAAACTTAGCAAGCTTTCTGGGAAATGCATTTTTCATTTGCACCAGCATGAAGACAAAACACTGTCTAAATCTGTCTTTCCTCAGAAAACACACTTATTTGCAATAGTAATCACTGTAAAACACCAGAGAAGCCAGCTTCAGCCTTCCCCAATGCCACCAGATTAGAATTCTCGGTGTGGAAATGATGAGTTTAAACTCCAATCAGATCCACCAGACATATAAACTTGAATAAAACTCTGCTATGATACTCCATTAGAGATCTAATTTACTATGACATACAAAAGAACAGGAAACTTTCACAATATTTGGCTTATTTTTACTGTTATCTTGTTACCTTAACCTGCTGTATCCTGACAATAGTCCTATGAAGCATTTCACTGCTTACCAACTACAAAATCATTCAGAATACTGCATACACAAACAACATCAGATGAAATATCTTTCCTGATCTTTCCAGCAAAAATAACAGGGGAAACATCTGAGCAATTGTCTGCCTTATCATTATCTTCATCATCTTTTCTGATCCCCACATCTGATTTTTTCATTTCTTCTTTCTTCAGTGAATTTTCAGTTTTGTCGCATAAAAAGTCACAGATATAGGTCTAATTTTAGTCCTATTTGCATAGAGTTATTTTTATTGTATTTAGTATCTTCGAGTTCTTTTAATTATTTATGTCTTCTACTGTTGTTGCTTACACTTCTCACATAGTTGTTGACTTTAATTCTTGTGTAAACAGGCCTAGTGATTTTATGCTATGTTTAGTCAGGAACATTGAAAAGATATTTATATAAACTAGGATATTCATTTCTGAGTCCTTCATATTTTACTCAAGTTTATTTCAGTCCACTGGGAAATGTCAGGTGCTTTTTGATCTTACATAAAACAATACTAATAATGTCCTGAATCCAAGATGTGATCTAGAGGCCACATCTCTTCCATTCCAATTTTATTCTCTTGGTAGATACTTATCATTTCACTTTCTACTAAATATAATTTAAATTTTACTTCAGCATTTATTTTTTCATTATCTCCAAGAGTGACATATAGCACAAATATCCCTTTGGATGAGCCACAGGGCAAATGTACCCATTGAGATTGCTCAGTGACATGAGCCCAATTTTCTAGCCCAGGATGCTGCAAACAGGAGATACAAGAAACACAGTAATGCTCCAGCAATTTCTGTTCTGACTTCTGTGCCACAGGCATTATTATGGGGGACTCAGAGCCAACAATACACTTCACATCCAGAATTAAAGACTCCTTTGCACAGCTAGAATAAAAGGATTCTAAATAAATGATGGATCAGATCTCCAGGGGAGATTTTATGTAAGCTGTAAATTACAACAGTTTAGACTCCTTCAGACTAATCTCTGATTTTGGCCATTAGTCTTTCTCTGTGCTAATGCAAACCATAATAGATTTGTTCGCTTTATTATTTTAATTATGCACATCTAATGAAAATTACTAGGGTTTGTCTCCCTCTTGTATTCTGTCTTTCTGAAATATTGTATGACCTGAGCTTACAACACCAATGATGGATCTTTAATGGTCCATAGGCAATGAGCCTTATAACTTCTCCTTACCAAATAAGCTTTCATTTCAGATAATTTTATTACTTCTTAGCAGTATAAACACAAGCATGTCTCTTTTTTTTTGTTTAGGAATTTTTCTATTTCTTGTATTTATCCATCCTTCCATTTTCCATCTAGTGATTTATGCAATTATAAGAGGCTTTTAAATCTAAATAATACCCTACTCTTAACCAGGACGAATAAGTAAACAGGTCAGCAAGCTGACTGATGCAAGGTGTTCAAAAGCATGTGATAAGTGGATGATGTTTTGCAATGCTTAAAAATATCTTGCATTGAAATAAAAATGTCTGCATCTCTTCTTAGTGGATGTAAGGATCTATCAGCTCCAAGGGAAGAAACAGATCCTTTATTTGCCTCTGGGCTGAGAGTTTCTAAAAGACTTCTCTCTGCACAGCTCAGCCTGGGAAAGGTAACTCCCTACGTGTCTCCTCCTTATGGTTAGTATCCTACTATTACCATTCAGAGCATGTGCTAGGACCACAGGTCTTGGATGTTTGCTTCACTATGTCACCTCCCATTATCAGGAGGAAAATAATGATTGAGGACAGGCAGAGCTAAGAATTAACAGGCAGAGGGCTTCTGCTGATCCCAAGGCTGAACTGGGTAGAGAGAATGGAACGCTATTAAGGATTTCATAGCTACTAGATATGTTGAATATTCATCAAGGAAACACTGTCTTGGCCCCACAGTGAATTATAGGGATGGATACAACTATGTTATTCATGCAGTTTGTCTCAAGCTGTTTATGATGCTAGATATTGGATCCAGGCACTGAGGTAGAACATCAGTGCTCCTGAGTGCCCTTACCTAGTAACCTTCCACATATTTACTAATATTATTCAACAGCGAGTGGGAATTGCCACTGACTATGCAAACTAGTAAGATGGTGAAAGAAGAGCACAAAGATATAGGAAACAATGCACTCTGTAAGTTCTTGTGGCAAATTTTGCTTTCTGGATTGGATAATTTTTTCTATCATAGCCACATAAACTAAAGACACTCACATAAAATTGAGTCTTATCTACAACATAGTATCTCATTTACCATAGGATGTTGACCTGCACAGTTAACTTCTCCCATAGTCAGCTGTAGTACAGTCAAAATCTATTATCAATGCCCATGGAATTTACCTTATAAATTTTACCGGCAGATATTCAGTATGTTCCTATGCTGTCATGCAAAAGCATTACAGGGTGTACTAATAGGATAGAGAAGCTGAAAACCAGATACTCAAAGTTCTGTAAGCAGATAAAATTACATTGCACAAAAAAATTATAGAAACAGACTTCACTGAATATATATGCCCAGAGAATCCTAAGAAAATACACAGAAACATTTGCACAGAAAGATGTCTTTTCAATGGAAAAGAGCAGTACTGAATTTCCTTAGCACCAATATTTTCATATACAGAAAAAAAAAGAGTAACTCAAAAGTAGAAATATTGCTGACTTGTAATTGTGATGTGTAAGGTATCTCCTGCTAGTTAGGAAACTAAAAAAAAAAAAAAAAAAAAACAAAAAAAAAAAACCAACCAAAAAAAACCACACAAGCAGAAATATCTCGATAGTTTGACACACTGCTTCTGCCAGTAACCTCTCAGAGATTTCATTGTAGTGAAGAAAGTGTCACACTGAGATCTCATTTTAGTCTACCTGTCAGAGAAGAAGAGCTACTGTGTTTTACTACCTTTGCAAAAAATGAAGAAAAAGACCTGTTAATAAGACCCAACCAAGAGGACAGTAAAATGCCATTACTTACTCACTAGGCAAGTTCGCTGGAGTTGAAATTTACTCTGATGTAAGTTTTAGTTTTTTTTCCCTGAATACTATTAATTACTGTCTACTGCTGAATATTACCGCTTAATAAACAAGCATTGTAAACAAGAAACTAGGTTTTTTACATGAAGTAAATGAAAACACCCCTGGAGATGTTTCATCAATCCAGACAGTCAGCTTCAAAGTAAAGTTCACACATTGTTTTAACAGGTTAGATGAGAACATATTTCCTGCTGTCTCCAATATGATCATTATCTCTCCATTCAACATGACTTCAGAAATACATACTCAACTAACAGATTTGTTTCATCATTTGAATTCAGAGTCATCTCTCCTGATAGATTCCTACAATTTGTACTGGTAGGAATCAGCTACCAGCCATCAGCCATCTTAACCTCAGTCTATCCAACATCTTCATAAAAGGAAACCTGAGATTTTTACTTTGTGCTGGATCCACTATGCAAAGTAAGCATACAGCTGAATATATCCATTATACTGAAAACACTGCAGTTATATTTTTATTGCAGATTCCCTATTGATTTTTACATACCATATCAGAAATAACTGGATATTGGTAGAATGCTAAAGAAATAGCTCAATATTAAACAAATACATATATTTATGTATACATACATACATATATATATATATGGCTGATTACTCAGGATTTCCCCATCAAAGATAGTTAGAAATATCCAAGGGTAGACACTATGCCATCAGCAAATGACCACACGTATCTCATCATCTCTTAATTGTACCACATGGTTCCACATAGGCAACAGCCACTGCTCGTACAATCCTGCTTGTACTGATGACTTGGATCAGCATCTAACCCAAAGCAGGTTCAACTCCAAATTAGATTAAAACTTAATTCACTGATATCCAACAAATCAAGAAGTTCAAGACATCTCAAGAATTTACCCAAACTTTATGTACTGATAGAAGGCCACCATATGCTAGTTAGACTGGGTAGAGGCTGATGAACAGTAAGATTCACTGGTGAAGTAGCAATTCCAGAACTATAGTTACTTCATGAAACAAGGCAAATTGGACCCCATAATCAGTTAAAGCTGTCAATTGTTCTTCAGCCTTCAAGGAAACTTCAAGGAAAGAAATTCTGAAGATGGTATAAATCCCTGAGCCTGGTATTGAACATCAAAACAAATACTGTGGGAACAGTGCAGGAGAGCTGAAGATGGAAAAAATCATGTCACTCTGTTGGTGGGTCGGCCAGCTGCCTCAGAAGACACCAACTTCCTGAGCTGCCTCAGTCCTCTAGCACTAGACCCTGCAAGACCCAGGCTGTCCTGCCCCCAGAATTGACTACCAAAAGAGAAGAAATCACAGGAAAAAATGTTACCTGAGGGAAAGGAAGTCATTTTCAAAGTTAGGATTTCAGGCAGCCAAATCAGTCTAATGAGAAAGTATCTAGTGTGTTTTGTCTTAGTATTTGTTGCCTATGGTGCTCCATAACTGTAATATGCCCAAAACCAAAAAACACTGGCCATTTCAGCATCTTCAGCATCAGCACATAATGATTTTTTATTTTGTTTAAAGTTGTGGAAAAAAAGCTGTACCGAAGCTGGATTTTGAATGCATAGCTGCATCTCAATCCCTTCTCATTCATAATTTATGTTAAACTATCATAATGCACGGTAACAATGGTCTTGATGTATCTTATTTCTTACAACAAGTCAATGTGCATTTTCTATTCAAATACACAGCTGTGTAGCAGATTTCTTTTATTCAGTAATCACAAATGTGATTTCAAAGTGGCTTTGATTCTCATCTGCCTCAACAATTTCAAACCCCAAAAATCAAGTTTAGAGAAACACAAGTATCTGTGAGTCTCTAAGACCATCACAAGGCCTACTACATGGTAGGCGTTTTTCCTAGAGAGAAATAAAAATTAGAGACTCCTACAATGAGAAGACACATGCATGACTGACTGGGGTTTAATTTATCTGCATCTTAACCATCACCTTAACAACTTTTCTAATACACCAACATTTCATTTCAAGAAAAAATTAGCATAAAAATGCAAATTGCTCTTCTCTTGTAGTTTCTTAACAGCTGAGCACACTTATTTATCTAAACCATCAATTTACTAACTACATAAATTACCAAAGTTTCAGTTCACAGATAGTATCAGTTCACTTAAAGTAAGATTCAGAATCAAGAATCACAGAATGGCCAGGGTTGGAAGGGACCTCAAGGATCATGAATCTCCAACCCCCTGCCACACGCAGGGCCACCAACCTCCACATTTAATACTAGACCAGGCTGCCCAGGTGCCTATCCAGCCTGGCCTTGAACACCTCCAGGGACAGAGCATGCACAACCTCTCCAGGCAGCCTGTTCCAGCACCTCACCACTCTTTCTGTAAAGAACTTCCCCCTGACATCCAATCTAAATCTTCCCCCCTCCCCTCCCCCCCAACTTAAAACCATTTCCCCTTGTCCTGCAGTTACCAACCCTTTTGAAGAGTTGATCCCCGTCCTATTTGTAGGCTTCCTTTAGGTATTGAAATTCTGCAATTAAGTCACCCGGCAATAACCCCAGAGCATAAACCTGAGATTATAAAGAAAGTTGATCTGCAAAATCATTCCTGTGCTACATCTGCATTCAAAGCAATTTTAGCATCAGCATGCACTGTCGCGAGATTGAAGTAAGCAGTATCTTCAGGATAGAATAAAAGTGCACAAAAAGATTTCAGATTTGCACACTGCACACAGTACTTGTAACTGCATTCATATAACATCCGCTGCTACATAGTACCAAGAGACGAGCAGGCCTGAAACTGTTTCGGAAGTAATAATAGTGTAAGCTGCTACCCTGAGAAATGGTTAATGAAAACATCTGATCTTTATTTTCTACATATTACATACTGTTCCTTATTCTATCACCAATGGAGATAGCCTGTTTTCTCTTACCTGAGATTTTCAATCTTTCTTCGCACAGAGAAACTACTCACATTTTCTATTCCTTCCATTCCTGTTTTTGTTTTGTGGTTTGTTTTTTGTTTGTTTGTTTTTTGTTGTTGTTGTTTTTGTTTGTTTGTTTTGTTTTTTGTTCTCTTGGTTTCCTTTCTGTTTAAGGACTATTACAGAAGGGAGCAGGCACAGGAGGGCATAGTATTGATCTGATCACAGCCTAGTTGTTTGAACCTGATCTGTTGCTTTACGTTGCTGGATACTGTTGTCCTCCACTTTCATCTGATTGCCTTGCCTAACCCAGAGCACCCAAAAGAGCTCTTTTAAGGGAAGTTTGTACAACGTGCATGAAATAGAATCTGCCCAGCCCCTCTGGATAACCCTAACCCTTTGTTCATTCCAAAGCAGCAGACAAAGGAAGAACTCTCCTTTTTAACTCACCACACAGCACATGGATTGAAAAAAGGAGGCTCTTGTTTGCCATGTAGGCTTTAGACTGTGTTAGCTCTCTAGAAAGCAGAATCTCTACACAGCCTTGTGCAATGCATGAGCTTACACAAGGTGTGTGCATCTAGCACAGAACAGAAGTGCCATCCTCTAAACACAGACGACTAAGACCAAAGTGTGGGGGCTTTTTTGTTGTTTGCTTTCAATAAAGGCACTCATTTAGTTACATAAATAATAACTTAGGAACTTCATTTTATCCAACCATCTTTTATTTCAAACTTTGTATCCTGTAGTCCACATGATGGATGTTAAATTCCTTAATTCTTACGCTCTCTTTCTGTGTGAATTGTTTGTTTGCACTTCTGAGACACATAACAAGGCTCCGGATAAACTCTCAAAATATAAAGGAGAGTAAGTTTAATTACCTTTATGTGGAGTTTAACATTCAAGATAACCTCCCTCAGTAGGTATAACAAATTATCTATTGGTAATGCTAGTGCACTGATAATTTATTACTTGCATATCTTTGATGTAGAAAATAAAAAATGCGTTTTAGGAAACTGTAGTAATCTATTGCCTAATGATGATTTCCATTTCTGTGATTTAGATATCTGCATCACAAAGAAAGAGAGAAAGAAAGGAAAAGAAGAAAAAAAGTATTTCAAGTTGCATTTTCTGGGGTGTATAAGAAGGCATCATGTTTTACCTGGCACACATGAAAGAATGTGTGTAATTATGCTGCGATTCAAACAACTGTAGGACACAATTAGTGACATACTTCATTTTTATCCATTTTGAAGAAGCTTACAAATGTTGACACAGTGTATTTCAAGAGGGTTCTCAGCTGTAAAATGAGAGGTGATGATTATGTTTGCACATTCCAGTACACAAAGCTGGGATCTTTACATGTAGATTCTGATTTAGCATGGATGGAAAACAGCCATTTTGGGACTAACCAGATAGACTAAGCAGTAATAAATAACCTTTAATATGGAGGGGAAAAAAAAAAGCACATCCGTTTTTTCTAGGCCACTTATTCTGCTCTTACAAATAGAACAATGTGAGCACAAATACAAGTTTGATGTCATACTTATTGATATCATTCTGAACATGACAGTAGTACCTAGAGACTCCAGCTAAGAGGAGGGAACGTTATACTCTGATTTGGCACAAACACTGCAAGATAGATCTAAACATGAAAAATGAAAAGGAAAAAAAATACAGTTTTCTGTCTGCTCTAAACTGGTCATTTAGGAAGTCGGTCCTGATGAATCAAATCTAAACAAAGTCTTTGATCTTAAAAGCTGTTTTCATATTTTGTTGAACAGAAAAATAAATGAATTTTGAAACCAAAGAGATGAGGCTATATAGATGCATTGGCAGCAAATCTCTTCAATGGATCCTCAGCCATCAAGATAAACGGAATATTTGAAATGACTATATAGAAGATCATTGATTGATTGTTGTTTCAGGCTCAGAATTTGCAGTGCACTTCACTCCCTACTGATAAACACCCCTCCTCTGAGACACAAAGCTGGGTACTTTGTGACTCCAACTGCCTTCCTTGAAATTAGATACACTGTTAGGGAGCAGAGTATTGCTTAGAAGCTGTCAAGAAATTGAAACTACACACAGAACAGTTGGATTACCATCTTTTTTTGTGCTATGACTTCTCTTTGTTAATAAATTGTTTCAACCAGAAGAACTTCAGAGATGAGCATATAAAGTGATGGAACAATGTACATCAAGTTCAGATAGTGAGTTTCCGTAGCATGGCTACAAGTAAAAATAGTGAAAATGTAACGAAGATAGAAAAAGCTTAGGGAGGCATATGAGAAGAGGAAGATTTACACTCTACTCCATAAGTTTAGGAATTATGTTGTTCATGTATTTCCTATTGCTGATGATGCATTTCCACTGTCTACATGACACCTTTTATCTGTCTTTTGTATTTAACAGGAAAACACAATATTTTTTGCTCTCAGGTTGTATGAAAGGAGGGAGAAGCATTGGAGAGCAAGTTGTTAACACCCTGTAACAATGATTTTTTTTTGTAAAGTGATTTCTCACTACTTCAAATTTGGATGTAATGGAAGGGAATGGGAATTGTTGCCATGGCTTTTTATAGATATTACTTATGCTGCAATTTGAACTCAGAAACCTATGAATATTAAATAAGAGTTTTGAGACTTAGTATTTAAGAATGGTGAGGAGAAAAATCCAGTGACTATTTAGTATATCCTAGTTGCTGTCTATAGTGGTAATATTTGATGCATGAATTGGTAAGGGATCAATCTTTTTCCTAACTTTGAAAAAAGAATATTTGATTATTAATGGTAGGTTACATTCCAGCACTGTCATACTGAGTCAAAAACATAACAAACATCTACTTTGTCAAAAACACGTCAGCAAGTTTAATGAGCGTGTACATATGTACTGAAAGCATTATTACTGACTCAAATAAGGAAGAGGAAGTCTATTTTTAAGCTAACTTTAAACAGATATTCTCTCAGAAACTGTTGCTGTACATTGAAAAAGGGTGTATATGAAGTATAAGAATGTACTGTGCTCCACTAGACATTCAAAAGAAACCCACTGTGGAAAACTCAGAACTGACTTGTGCCATTTATTTCTCCTCACTGTAATGTTTCTCATTTTGCCACAAGTTGTGTTTCATGTCTCTGCCAAAGGCCCTTATTAATTAATATTATTTAATAGGAAGCATATTTTGCTCTCTCTAAATATGGGAGGTACAAAAACACTCCGCTTACAAAAAAAGACAGGATTAATATTTTTGTTATGAACGTATCTGTGACATTCCCATAGCAATCCAGCTCCATGACAAAGACAGAAGAAGAATTAGAATGGACAGAAAAAATGCCTACATAAAGGATGTTCAAAATTAAATTAAGACCTTTGTACTAGATAAAGATTTGATTGACAACATGAAGTGACAGTCACTGTAATTGAAGAGGCTTAGGTTACAATCAATGATTGAACTTTCAAGTGTTAATCAGAGTTACACTGTTGATCAATTTTGAACAGTTTTAAGTGTGCTTATCAAATTATCAGGACTGGGAACTAGTAAAGCATTGAAATAATGAGTTCCAAAGGAAACAATGGGCATAGATCAGAACTGAAGGGGGAGAGAAGAAAAATAGAAAACTTAGAAATAGAATGTTGAATGTTTCTTGAAATAGAAAATTTCAAATAAAAAATATTTCTCAGGTGGGGGAAAAGTAAATTCATCACTGCTTGAATGCAGACATTAAATAAAACTTAATTAAAAGAAATAAAAATTATTTTGTTCAAATGATTTTTCTGCAACAGAAGAGTGGTGATGGGAATTATTCGTGGTGAATAATGCATTCAAAATCAACAAATATTTCTAGCTGAACATAAATTAACCAAGGAGTGCACATATTTACAGTTTTTATGTAGGTATTTTTAAAATCAAGTCAACCTTTGAAGCATAGTAGCATAACCTCCTGGGACATCTGATGCCACTACTCTAATTCATTGTTCCTGTTGGCAAATGGTATACTTCCACATTATTTTCCCCATGCAAAGAAGGTTCAAGAACTGTCCCAGAAAATTTTATCATTATTTTTCATTATTGTAGAAACTGTCATACTGTCTTCTGTATAAAAACAAACAAACAAACTTAAAAACCCATGTATGTTGAGCAAATGTCAATCAGAAAGGAAAATGCAAGTAATAAATAGTAATAAACACTTAGTAGAACTTAAACTGGAACTACTGAAATGGTGAATGTGTAAAGTAGGACATATTTGGTCAAACTGGTGCTGAGTGTAATGGACATACATAATGCCCTGACTGATGCTGTCCTTTGAAATAAGAAGATGCTGTTAACACAGTAATCCATAATTAGCATCAGGTCTAGATTCCTTGAGCACCTAAAAACTAGAATTAACACCCACATCTGTCATAGCTAACAGAAGGCAACAACAGCTTTGAGGAAAAGACTTTGGAAATTCTGAGGAGCATTATCATTCCAGATGAATGACACCATCCTATAACAACTTGTTTTACAGAGCACTAGGTCAGCTGTTTGAGAACACCTATTACACTTTTGGAATCTTCCATATTCGTGAAGTTCTGATCAGAAAGAAGAGGAGAAATAGTATTGAACAAGTTACACTTTCTAGACTTCTTATCGTTGTGCTTCTAAACCACTGACTGCATACACACATCACCCCTGCTTGACCTTGCTGAAATGCAAACAGTGTCCAAACCACTTAATGTTAGTTGCACTTTCAACTATAGTTTTTTTCCCGTTCTGGCCTTATAGGATAAAACTGTTCGTGGAAATTACAGAGCCTCTTGTACATGCATCAGGTATTCTCTGGCTTCAGTAGAATCATCCCTGACCTATCTTCCATTACTTTCTCCACCTGCACTTTTAACTTAGTTCTTATTTACAAGATGCCTTATATATATTGTTTTGAAACACTTCACATATTGGCCCTTTGCTACTGACTTTTCCAGCCATTATTTTGAAGCATCCCTACATATTATTACTAAAAATCATGATTTGTAGCTTAGTGACTGTCCCATTCTGCATTTGCTTTCAACCAGCCACAGTCTCTCAACCAGCAGAGGAGAGTACACAGCTATGCAATCTCCAAAGTTTGAGATATAAGCCACAACAGAAATCATTCTTCTTATGGCCTTTTTGGAAAAAAATAAAAAATAAAAATAAATAAAAAATATATAAAAAATAACAAACAAACAACAAAAACATAGCTTGATCAAAAGGAATGCAACCATTAAGCAAAGTGTTCAGGCATACCTCTGAAAGTACAAGATGTTCTGAAGCATCACCAGACAGAAATTAATACTTAATACTTACTAAATACGGAATGCCAAAAAACTCAGCTGTTGAAAACCAGTATTATTCCATTGAAGACTTCATTAATTTACATTGGCAGGATGGATTGATCAATAAATCAATACAGAAATCAGATAAGATGAGAGACACAACATTCAAGTGACAACACTTAAGTTTAGGCAAAATAAAGAATTTAAAGAAACAAGGCCTTTATTCTTTGAAAAACTGAAGGATTTCATTCAGAAAATGATGAAGAGGCAGGAACACATGCTTTCAACATTATTTGAAATGGACTCAAACTTGATGAAACTTTAGAACTTGAAAATAGAAAAGTATACTTTCCCTCATGATTCCCTTCAGTATACCAGTACACAGTTAGGCAAATCTACTGAGTTTCCACAGCCTCTACTAAGCTATGTTTTGTAAACTGTGACATGACTGTGCTACCACAGTTTCACAGGACACCCTGGAATTTTGTGTTCCAAGGACTCAGTTGTTGTTCTAAACAGAGGAGTATTCAATCAAGGAAAATTACACAACAGCAGTATGACTCATTTTGCAACTGGAGGAAAGAAAATTGCCAGGTAACTTTTATAAACAAATTATTACATATTTTTTTAAATCTCAATCTCTGTTGAGATAATGTATTTGTACATATACATACACACACATATACATGTCTTCTTAAGGACTTTTTTAAAATCCAAAACACAAGGGAGACCATGAATTTAAATAAGTATAAAAAATTCTAAGCGCAATTACTAGCATTCATGGAAATGGTGTAACTATATTTGCAAGAGTAAAGCACTGTCACACACCCTTATAGCAACCATCTACACAAAGCTGCTTGTAAAGATTTACTTAGAAAGGAGTATGAAAAGTTAAAATATTGAGTGCTCTGCTCCCATGAGTACCTAGTCAGCTCCTTTCCATCTTAGCTTTAATTCAAGCAGTCAGCATGTCAAATATTCCTTAAAGTATTTGTACAGCTATGCTTATCCAAAATATGAGAAGTCTGTTTGTCATCAGCATATTTTTTCAGACATTTTCAGGGATCACTGATATACTGAGGAGTTTTTAGTTGTGTGCACGCATATGTATTTGTAGCACAAATGTGGGGATAGTTACACAAGTAGTTTTCTGGTCTAAATTTGAAGAACTTGACAGGCATCGTACTTGAAATAAATCCTAGCTTTTCCATTTGCTGCTATCAAGAGACATTTCTAAAAGTCTACTACAATAAGACGGACTGTGCTGCATTTCTTATTCTTTGAATTTAAATCATTACAGATATTTTTAGCATATCTTCCCTGCATAATCCATGAATATACAGATGTTACAATTGTGAAATATAAGAGAGTTTAGCTAAGCTGGTTATTACACCAAAGAAAGAATAGATAGAGCACTTACCCTTGTCCTGGACTCGCTGTAAAACTCCAAAGGAGGGATCTCCAGAAGATCCTTCCCCACTGGTAGTCAGCTCTTAAATGGGTGTACGAGAGGTGGAGCCAAGTTCCACTCCTTCCACTAGCACAGGTGAATTGCCTCTTCACCTGTGCTCCCAAGGCTGACTCATCGTTCACCTCAGGTGATCAGTCAGAGGTTCAGGCCATGATTCAGCAGTTCCCATACACTTCCCACAATACTGAAAATATGGATTTATGTGTATATCTATAATCTCTATATTTTATATTATACATTGTCTATCTATACCTATTTAATTGTATACAGAATGTATGAGATTATATATAGGAAATTTATAAAGCATGGCATAGAAACCTTCTATTGACCCCAAAGAAAACCTCATCTCACAGCACTGCACTTATCAAGAGCCTCTTACTCCAAGATGAGGATTCCAACCAAAGAAAGAGAGGAGGTGGTGGCTTACCCAGCTCACGTAATGCATCAGGAGAGAACAGGGAAGAGAAATATCATTCTCAGATCTTCTTATTTTCAGATTCCTGAGCACACTTTTTCTTTATGTTGCTTTAAGTTGTCCCAAGTAAAAGATACCAACATAAATCAAGAAAAATGTGCTATGTTGGATATCAAACTGCTGTGCATTCACAAGCCTTCCTTGGGCTATCCTCTCCCTTCCATCAGTTCTATTTTCCTGAGTCTGCTTCTTCACAGTTACTTTGGCAAGAAAGATGTGCTGTTTGTCTCTGTGTACAAGATGAAAAATTTCTTCTTTTTCTTCTTCCCAATTCTGATGTTGCAGCACAAAATACAGTCTCAAGATGAAAGGCCCATAAAAAAGCCAGCACGCACTAGATTTTCTGATCTGCTGCTGACTAAAAAAATTCTGAATATGAGGAATACCGACAACATGAGTATATGCAGAACAGCTGCAGATACTGTTACAGTTTCTCCTGGGTCATCCTGTTTCATAACAATAACACTTCATAGATCTGATTTGAAATAACTAATTAGTGTTGTGTCACAGTATTTTGAATGTGCCAAGATTTCCATGCAGTATTCTCAAATAACTGGAACTATTTTCCAATCATTCTTGCACAATTAAAAGAGGTAAACCTTTTATCAAAGAGGTAACCCAATTATTAACCAGATTAATTTAGATACCTTACACTGACAAACAGAAAACCTGGAGTGGAAAATTCCTCACCGCCTGGGAGTTCTCTATGTAGACTGCTGGAAAACTAATGTAGAAAACCCTGCAAATTGTGAAACTGGATTGTTTGCAATAGAATAACGCCCAAAAGAAATGGCTTAAAAGAATAGGAAGGCTCTCATTAGTTGGAAAAGCAGATCACTGTAGACTGAAGGGAAGAGGTATCCTCTTCTTAGTATCTATGAAGTTCATTAATAATTTATGAAATTACCTAAATTCATAAACTTAGCTGAAGGTTTACCAAATCACACATTTCTAAAAAGAGCAAACAGTTTAAATAGGTTATTCACCTGTATTCTATCTCTCCTCTTTCTTGCCCAATCAGGTGATATTTGATGCTAAGAATGGCTCCTTCTCCTACTTTCCCTGATGGACTTTCAAATGGCATTTCCTGAACAAGGTGTTTAGGGAAAAAGAAATCAGTCATTTCTATTTGATGTTGCATTCCACAAAGATGGAAGTTCCAAAAGAGTAGGAATCACTATGGTAGTCAGTGCCAAAGGATAGAAATCAACTATTAGATTTTATAAGTAAAACCTTACTTTTGAGATTCTCTTTCAGTGCCTTATTATTTTCACATTTTTTAAATTTCACTACCAACATCATGATAAAGCCTTAAAAGAATTGGATTTCAAAATATTAATTAATCGAATCAAAATGCAACAAAAGAAATCACGTTGTTTTCTTCCATTGAATCACTTCAACAGGAACAAATTATGCAGTCTATTACAACAACTGATAGAATCAAGCAACACATAGGCAACTCTCAATGCCAGAGGCACAGTTGTTGCTGCCAGCAGAGATTTAATGGAAATTATATTTTTTACTGCTTAACTTTAAGAGTTTCTTAAACATCACTTAAAGAAATGAGAACTATGTGCTACTGTCTCCTCTTTTCCAAAGTACAGCTGTAGAGATCAAATAAAGAGCAATGTTAGAAAATTAGCCCAGAGGAAGAATGATTAGTTGAGTGAAAAATAACATCACAACAAAATACAAGCAGAACTGGTTCAGTGTAAACCAAGTAACTTCATCATGTTGGGGGCAGGGCCGCCGGAGACAACAAGGCACTTAACCTGAATTGGTAGGTTTTCAGTCAGTGTCATAGAATCTGCTACAATTTAGACTGCTCATGTTTCTTTGGGATTTGGATACCAAAGATTAATAATGTCCAGTGGTAATGTTAGTAAGGTACAATTGCAAATGTTTTGTAAATAACTGGGATGGAGGAAAATAGAGAATGACTATAAAGACCACAAAGAACGTGATACTGAAGCAGAGTCCAGCTAATTAGAAGAAATCCTGGAGAATTTCCTTTGTTTCCTTCAGCATTCAATGCCTCTGGTTGCTGCTTCCAAACCTCTAAATTCCAAACCTTTAAAAAAAGCACAAGTTTTCCCCAGAATGAGTGTGAATACATGTGTATGTTTGCAGAAGAGGAGATAACACTACCAGGGAGATCCTAAGCACAGAAATTTTTGAAGGAATCAACATCAACACACTGTACAGTGGTCCAAAATGAACCTGACACCTCCAAGAGTCATTACAACTGCAAGTGTTCTCAATTTGGCCTATAAGAACCTTCCCATTATCATAATTTTGAAACTTCTCAATTAATAATTGACCCACGATGCTTTTTTCTGGCTCTAAGCTACTACTCAATCTCCTTCTCCAGGTAATTGTTCTACATGTAATTTCACCACAGGGTGTCATGGTACTCTTTTTTTTTTTTTTTTTTTTTTTTTCCCCAAAACAACATATTTAGCAGATATATCATCATACGTGCGCCAAGGCATAACTGTTTAAGGTGTCTCTTCTGCACCTCCTCCAATAGGAGACTTAAAAAAAGAAGTCTGTTAAGAAGATAATGCTGAAAAAAACTAATCATCTAAAATATTTGCAGAATCACAAATTCAATTAATTCCTGAGATTTACGTAAATCTCAGGCGATAGAGGCAATAGAGTGCTTTGCAGGGAGATAACATTTTTATTGGAGAGGTCTAAGTTAGATGAGCAGCAGCAAATGGAGACATATATGATGTCAGGATCATTTGTGCTCTAGCAAAGCACTGGTCTGTGATAGGTCTTGTGTTGCGCTACAAACGCTGCATCAATTTCACTCCATACTTCAAAAGTTACATTATAGCTTCACCATGAGCTAGTGAGAAACAAGTCTATTCTCTGATTTTTTTTATGCCGGCTCCACTAAAGCATACTACATATATATAGTATACAACATAATTTTTCTTTCTAAAAACTTAATTTCCTTTTGATTAGAGAAGCTCAGCTAATGAAAGCTACTGAAAGGTTAGATAAGGAAAAGCAGTGGAGTCAAATTAGACAAAACACAACTTACATTAGGTACTGGCAAAAACAAGAACATACTTTGAGAAGGTTGAGAAAAGAAATGCAGCATCTTAAAGTGAGAGCTCAGAGCTGACCTCATAAGCTGTCCTCACACTTCCCTGCAGATTCAATGGGGGATTTAGCATAAACAGTCTAATATCTTTAAGCTTTAACATGCCTAGCAGCACTCAGAAAACAACAGTGATTCCATATTTCCCAAAGACATTAGAACTGAATGTAGACGATAATGAGCCAAAACCTGGATATTCTTTTACGTCAGACCATCTAATTCCATTATTCCTACATCTGAGAAGTCCTGCCACAGCCTGGAATTACAATGAATATACCAAGTAGTTCTCAGAGATTACAGCTGACATCAGCTTTGCATTTGTTCAGTGCAATGCATCTCCCTCTAACAAAACATGAGAAGACCCATCGTAGACTAGTTTGCCCAAGAGAGAATTGCACCTACCTGAAAGCCATCTCAAGTATAACTCTAACCTTCAAACCAAATGTACGGGGCTAAATTTCCAGATATAAATCCTGTCTTTTCCCTATGCTCTGAGTGGACTATAGGATCTCAGACATCTTTTTTTTTTGCACGGCCTCTCTCTCTCAAATCTTTTCCTTCCAACTGTACTCAAAACTATTGTAAGAAATACTGACTCCTTCCCATCCGTAACTGGTTCTCTCATTAACATGGCCATATATCTAACCAAGGATATACCTCTCAAATGAGTCTGTCTCATGGGACTAGCTGGGCATCAGTTGGGAGTGGTGAGCAATTGCTTGTGCATCACTTGTTATATACATTTATGTGTATGTATAAAGATAGATAGTCATAGCTATTATTTTTTCCCATTCCTCTATCTTAGTAAATAGTTTCCTATCAACCGACGAGTTCTATTTTTTTTAATTTTTTATTTATTTATTTATTTATTTATTTTTCTGATTCTCTTCCCCATCCCACAAGGAAGTAGGGAGAGGTGAATGAAAGACTGTATGGTGCTGAGCCACCTGCCACCTGCCAGGTTAAACCACGAGCATCTTCAAATCTTTCCAGGAACTAAAACCGGGTGAAATTTTACAATTTATCATTTCCTATTCCCTGTTTGCAATGAAGTTTGCTTAAGATTGAATGAAATCATGGACAAACATGTTTACTTCAGTGAGGTCAGACCCCATCTGTGTAGGAGTTTAGCTATCTAAAACTCTCTATATTAGCAAGAGAGAGATAAGGAAAGATGGGCTGAATCATGCCTGAGATGTGCTTATCTCTTTCCTCTTGCAAGCCACTCTAAGATGATCATGCTTCTCACTCAAGTTTTTCAGCTGTGTCAAATTAGATTAGATGAGTAAAGAAAAATATCTTTTTTTTTTAACATTACCATATTAGTATATAGTCAAGAGATGGGTAGAAATCCATATCAGATGTCTCTCCTATCATGTACAACATGCAGGGGATACAGGTATTATTTTCTGAGCACTAAAGATGGCACAAAACTCCTTACTTTATGCAGTGAAGAAAGCTCTCTATTTTAGGAAATGTGTTGGTATATACTCTAAATTGTACTTGATATATTACCTGAGAATCAGAAGCAACTGGGAAAAATGAAAATAAACACATAAAATAAAATATTGCCTTATTAGTCAATAAGACAAAGCAGTAACTCACCATACTGGTGTATGTCATTGCCTTTTTCTTTTACAATTAACATATGCAGCCTCAAATGAATTATTTAAGAACTGCAAATCCCAAGAAAACAACAAAGACAGAAAATCTAAAACCACTCAATATTCTCTCTTTTAGTTCTGCAGATGAAGGTACCTTGAAGGGCAGGCAAGCTTTGACTCTGGAGACTTTTGCTGGCTTACTTAGTTCTACTGAGTTCTACTGAGTTAAAACCCCTTCAGACTAAGTTTCAAGACAGACCTATAAGCTTAACTATGGCGTGATTAAGGCAGGCATAACTATGACAAAAGAAATATCCCTAGTGTTCTTTATGGTTATTTCCTAATGCATTCATCTTTATAAGAGCTTCAATTCAAGAAATAGCTGAGTAATGCAGCTCCCACAGAAAGATATCACTCTTTAGTACTATTTGGCCTGTGAGTTCTGTTTCAAAATTTTAAAAAATGCAACATCTGGTTCTCAATCTTAAAACATGATTAACTCAGAAGGGCTTTTTATTAACAAAAAAAAAAAAAAAAGCCAAAATACATTTCTAGTTCATGGGCCTGACTTGTGTCCACTGAAATAACTGCTAAAATTCCCAGTGACTTGAAATAGGCAGTATCTTGCCCTTCATAGGATCACAGTTGCTTACTAATCCACAAGCTACATCCCTCATTACAGTAGGTACTGTGTTTTCAAATATTTCACTACCCAATTCCTTAGCAACTTCCCTACAAGATCCCTGTTTAGAATAGGTAGCTTATCACTTAAACACAAAGCTTCTCTGAGATGAAAGAGCTTTAAGGCATTACATGATACTTCCAGGCTTTACCTAACTGAGGTCTGAGTCCTATTAGCCTGATTCACACATGCAAGTGCTAAATTCCCATGACAAAGAAGCTGTTATTTAATTCCTCAGTGGTTGGCATTGTAACCATGAAAACATTCTGAATGTACGAGAAAGCAGAGCTGGACTAGACTGGAGCCGATGAAAGTCCCAAGCCCCATGAGTGTCCTATCCAATCATGTCTAACTCACACACTGGAGGACAGACAACCAGTGATATCAGACACAATCTAAGGCTGGACTCATTCAGCATCAGGCTTCATAAAATTGACCTAGTTGTTGTATCTTTTTAAATGCTTTGTTCGTACAGAATAGAAATTACTGTCTTGAAAAGTACTTCACATGGAGTGTCTCCATGCTTGTGAGAACTGTGAGAACTGGGTATTTTCAGAGAGATAAAAGAAATATTCTTTTCCTGATGAGCATGTCCCCTCACAGAAACAAGGAAAACACTTTGACAGACTTAGCACCTTCGCAACTTACATGTACTTGCATGTTTCTGGATCTCTTTTTGGTGTTTTCCTTTCAGAGCACTGAGATGGTTTCAGTGTTAGTATTTCAAAAGATTATTTCTCTTTCTAAAACCACTTTAATACACAAGCTTCCATACATAAACACAGTATTCTGTTTACTATATGAAAAATTTTAACTTGAAATCATACTTCTATCTAATAGGTCACATCAAACACCTCTAAAGCTTCTACTACAGCTTTCTTCAATTACTTCCTCAGTATTTCAATTAGTATCACTTGAAATCGCAAACAATAAAATTGCTTTATAAAAGGTAGAATTATACGTCTAAGGTATCTTTTCTTAGGATAAATAATTCTCTTTTGAAAGTAGAATTGCTCATTCAATCACCCCAAAGATCATGGTGTTTTCTGTGTTATGTGTTCCAGTATTGCATACTTAGTTGTTCCTTGACTGGATGATCTTTCAGGTCTTTTCCAACCTTGGTGATTCTATGATTCTATGATTCTATTTTCAGTATCATATTCTTGACAAAGATTTTGTGGATGTGGAAAAAAATTCCAAAATGTATTCAACATCAATGCTAAACAGAGATCTCACAGATCGAGTAGATATTGCAAAATTAAAAAGAATGGGAACTATTCACACCATGCTCTTCAAGCAAGTAACTTCAGTCAATTTCAGAAACTAAGATCTGTATGGAGAAAAGAGGTAGGTGAATAGATGGAGTAAGGTAGGTAGTCAGCATATTTTATCTGGAGGCCAAAGAAATCTGGAGGTGTCCTGAAGGTGTTTCCAAACAGAGTGAGTTTCAGAATGCCTTTTCTTCCAAACCATGTGAGGAATATGTCTGACACATGGAAGTACAGATGGAGAGAAGGTTTGTCATTGAATTCCTCCATGTAGAAAAAATGGCACTCATTGACACTCATCAACACTTGCTGAACATTTATGGAGGCCAAACAGCAGACATGACCACAGTGAGATGGTAAGTGGTGTGTTTTAGCAGTGGCAGCAGAAATGTGAAAGACAAGCCAGATTCAGCCACACAGATTTTGATGAGCGTGGCATCCAAGCTCTTGTTCACCGTTAGCAAAAATACATAAGTAATAGTAATGACACTGTTGAAAAATACTGCTTTGTAGTTGAGAATTTCCTCTATCAGATACTGTTATTGTGCTCTTTGTTTCCATTGTGGTTTCCATGGAAATAAATAGGAAACATTACTTTCAGAGACATCTATGTACATTACGAGTAGTTTTTATGGAGTTTGCTGGTACTAGGTAAGTAATATTCTACTACACAACAGGAAAAAAAAAAAGTTTAATATATCAAAATCCCCACCTATGCTTAGAAGGCTTCATAGCTTCATATAAGAAAAGCAGAACTCAAAACTGACTCAGACAGAGGTCCGGCTGTGGTTGCAAAGTTGTTCTTCATTTGTTTGTAATACCTCACCCCTACACCTTGCAGAAGCTTCACCAACAGCAGCAACTCTGCACAAGAGGCCTTAGACATTTCAGATGGCGCTTCATGCTTCAGCTTCAGCATGCTGGCACAGCTCACTATCTGAGAAATATTCTGAGTCTCTTGAAGCATGAGGCAAATGAAGCTAAAATTTCTATAACAAATAAGGCAAATCTAGAGTGATGGATGGTACAGCATCTTAACGACAAAGTATTTCCATGCTTTAAATTTCAGGTATTGCAGGCAGAAAGGGCACTCTGATTTCTCTGTATACAGTTTAAATACAGCAACCCACATTATCCCGAGACTGGGACAACTAAGCATCCCTTTTTTACTTCCTTAAGCTAAGTCAAACTTAAATGTTTCTGCATTTCAAACATGAAACAGTGCTCTCTCTCCAGAGATAGAAAACTGAATAGAGAGTGAGGTCTCTCACTCACTTCTATTCACTCCCTTCACATATCCAAGGAGGGAAGCAAATAAAGTAACCATTTTTTTAAACACTCAGATGTTGTCTAAAACGTCAAAGAAAGCACACACAATTTTTACCTTGATAAAGAGAGGATCTTCCTCATGTAAAAAGCTATCAATTTCCCAGCCTGCTATAGACAATTCCTAAAGGAGTTGGTGCTTCCTAGAGGAAAGAAGAAATTCTGAGATTGAATATTCAAGCAGAGGCAAATTAATCCAATCTACAAATCTACAAATATATATGTAAAATAAATGAAGATCTGTCCCTCACTCCCACAGTAAGAAGGCAGCACTTTGAAGTCTGTTGCAAAACTTTATTCAATACTACACTGATAAAAAAAAGTGAGCAGGTTTTTTTTTTTTAATCACAGATGAATTGCCTGATTTTAATAACTGCTAAGCACCTGCAGTTTTTATACAAGTGGAAAATGAAGGGGTTGAATTTTTCCAGAAAAAAATAAAGGCCGAATTCCTTTTTCCGAAAATCTTCAACAATAGGTATGTGATTATCAGAAGAGCAGTATATCCGGAACATCAACATGATGAGCAAAAACATCATCCATGTTTAAAAAATCATTTCTCTGTAAATAAAAGTATGTAAAAGAATTACACAAATCCAGATGTAATTTACCCAACAGATCCATCTCAGTTTGCTTCTACGGCTCCTTATCATGTGTATGGAATGGAATGGAACAGAATATTTGGAAGGGATCTTGAGAGATTATTGAGTCCAACCAAAAGAATAAGCATGTTACTGAGGGCATTATCCAAATATCTCTTGAGAACTGACAGGAATGGGACATCAGCCACCTCTCTAGGAATATTCACCTATTCTAGTGTTTGACCGCCTTCATGGTAAATAAATTTTTCCTCATGTGCATTCTGAACATTCTCTAGCACAGCTTTGTGCTGTGTGCTGTTCTCACATGCTCTAATGCACGCAGGGAGGTCCAAAACTAATGGCCCCTATTTATTTCCGTGGAAACCTCTATCGTGCCTCCATCCCTGGAGGCATTCAAGGACAGGCTGAGCATGGCTCTGGGCAGCCTGATCTAGTGGTTGGCAACCCTGCACAGGGTCAGGGGGCTGAAACTAGGTGATCATTAATGGTCCTTTTCAATCCAGGCCATTATATGATTCTATGAAACTGCAACAGAGACAAAAAGCACAATTACAGCATTTGACAGAGCAAATTCTCTGCTACAATGCACTATTTTTCAAAATAGCTACTATTTAACATTCTTTACCACTAGCTATACTTTTTCACTGGTGATGAACAAGAGCCTGCATGCCACATTCATAAAAATTTGCACCAACAGAGTGTATCTGTTGTCACTGCTGAAATGCACCACACACTGCCTCACTGCACCCACATCTGCTATTTCATCTCCACAGAAATACAGCAAATATTGATGAATGTCAGTGGGTGCTATTTTTTTCAAAGGGAGGAATTAAATTACACACCTTTCATCCACACTTCTGGATGTGTCAGCCATATTTTGTCAGATTGCCCCTCTGGTGAGAAGGTTCAGCATCTACTACCATGCCACCAACATCCGTCTCTGAAGTCATGTGCCAACATAATTAAATAGGAGGCATTATTTAGGTTTTACTTTCAGACCGGCCCTGTTACATTTTCTCTTCAGGGCTTATTCCACCCTATGTATTAGTTTTGTCCCACCTCATCAGCACGATCACAGAAATAATTGCTGGACATCTCACAGTTTCAACTTTTGTAAAACACTATTTCTAACACAGTTAACAGAAATGCTAGCCAGAGAGACCCAGACAAAATTGAGTAGTGGGCTCAAGAGAACCTCATGAGGTTCAACAAGGCCAAGTAAAATGTCTTGTAACAACTGCCACTATTAATACAAACTGGAGTCATCTTGTAAAGCACAGTCCTCCTGAAAAAGTTCTGGGGTTCCTAGAGATGGTAAGTTGGACATGAACCAGCACTGTGACTTTGTAGCCCAGAAAGCCAACCATATACTGGGCTGCATTAAAAGAAGTGTGGCTAACAGTGTGAGGGAGGTGATCCTGCTCCTCTGCTCTGCACTGGTGAGACCTGGTGCAGATGTGGAGTCCTCAGTACAGGAGAGACACGGATCTGTTGGAGCATGTCCAGAGAAGGGCTACAAAATTGATCCAGGGGATGGAACATCTCTCCAGCAAGGACAGGCTGAGAGAATTGGGACTGTTCAGAGAACAGAAGGCTCCAGCAGCCTTTTGGTATCTAAAGAAGAGTTGTAAGAAAGAAGGGGACAGACTCTTTAGCAGGTCTGTGGTGATAGCACATGGGCTGCCCATAGAGGATGTGGTTGCCCTGTACCTAGAGGCATTCAAGACCAGATTGGATGGGGCCCTTGGCAGCATGGTCTAGCATTAAATGGGAAGGTTGGTGCCCTTTGTGTGGCAGGGCGGTTGGAAATTCATGATCCTTGAGATCCCTTCCAACCTGGCCATTCTGTGATTCTGTAGGGAAAAGGTTTCAAACTAGAAGAGGGGAGATTTAGATTGGATATAAGGAAGAAGTTTTTTTTATAATAAATGTGTTTAGGCATTAGCACAGGTTGCCCAGAGAGGTGGTGGATGCCTCATCCCTGGAGACATTCAAGGACAGGCTGGACTGGTTCTGAGCAGCCTGACTGGGTTGGCGATGTCCCTGTTCATTGCAGGACAGTTGGGTCAGATAACCTTCCAACTCAAATGATACTGTGATTCTAAGCAGACATAAGCCATCAGAAAACTGCTGATGGTGCCACTCCTTTCCCCTTTCCAAAACAAGTAAGTAAATTGCATGCTGTCCTTATTCATAAAAAGAAAAAAGAAAAGAAAGAAAACAAATGATCTAAACAAAAACAACAAAAAAAACATTCTTATGAGAGATGGAAAGAAAGAAAAATGTTTGCATTTTCAATTTATTTCTTTGGGATCCTCACCCTCATACGACTTTGGAGACAGGGGCTGAAACACAACACAGTAGATACTGACATTGGCATTTGTTTCGTCAGTGTGGGTAGCACAGGAGAATTCACTGTCTGCCCTCCTGTATGCTTATTTCTTGAAGAAGCAAGGGACTTTATGATAGTTTTTGTTGTGGAAGCAATAAATTGAGCAAATGTTGTGACTGCCAACTTTCACAATTTCAATCATTTTAAATAAATAGGAATTCTTCACTTTCTCAGCTGTTTTTTTCCAGGCATTTGCAACCTGTCCAACCCTTTCAACACTATGGAAATGCAGAATTATTTCAGTTAGTAGTGGCCTTAAGTTCCTTTTCTTTTTCTTTTTAATCCAAACATCTGAAAAGAAAATATTGCTCTTTTCTTCTCTACGAGAAACAGTTAATTGAAAAAAAAAAAAAAAAAATTAAAATTATAATGAAAATTAATAAAGAAAATGTATTATCTTGCTTTAAAATAAGAAGTAGAGTCTGTAAATGCAGTCAAAGATCTATTTCATACAAAGCTTCCTGTCCAAGGATTTCAATCACTTCATTTGTTGAGCTGCCAGAAAGATAAATTTTGTTTTATAGAAAAAATATAGTGTATACGTACATTTCTAAATTCAGTATTTCTATTTTCCTAGAATAGTTGAAATCCCATAAAACTTTAGGAAACAGAAAGAAACAGAAGACATTCAAAATAAAAGATCTTACCATTGTAGCTGTATTGAGATTCAAAAGGTATAAAAAAAATTAAGTAGCAGAAAATTTAGATACATGCAGAATCAAGGTTCAGCTCATACTCTGAACATAAAAGATAATTAATAGTTGAGAGATCGTATGCATGGCTCCTAAAGTCAGGACATACAGTTGATTTCATTTTCCTATGATTTGCTCTGACTCAACAAGCAGCTGTGGGCTTGGGGCAGAACTTGAGGTCCGTTGAGATCTGACCTGCAAGACAGCAAGCCAAATGATCACAGCTGTCCTAATACAGCCTGTACATAACCTCTGAACCTTTGACAACAGTGGCATGCATGTCTGAATGGAGACTGAATACAGAAAGAGAGAGAGGATTGTGGTAAATGTCACAAGAACCTTTGGAACCACCTAGGAAACCATCCAAATGTGAACTTTAAGTCCTTCTCATTTGGGGAAATATTTTAAGTACATGTTAAATTTCAAGCATGCATTGAACTTTCTTGTTCTTCATGAGATTCAAGTACTATGATTAAATATCTATTTTACTGCTTTCAAGAGGTTTTATTTTTTTTCCTAAATTGGGATCTGAATGCACTAAGTTAATTTTTAGCTGTAGTTATGTTTTGCTAAAATATAGAATATATAGAATATATAGTAGGGAGGAATATGCCTTCTTGATTCCATTTGTCAAGGTTTAAAAGCCTTCTTAATACCTAACTTCCTACCTAAACCTCCAATCTGATTTTGAAACAAGATTTTAATTTTTTTTAATTATTTTTATTTGACTTATAAAAGCCAGGAGTTGTTTTTTGAACAGGATTGAAAGATCAAACTTATACATATTCCAAATTTAAATGGCCACAGACATGTCCTTGTTCTCACATCAGTGAGAAATTGAAAGAAATTCATTGGTTTCAGTGGATTTTTATAAGTGGATCAACCTCCATATCAGCTAATGTGAAATTAGAGAATTATCTGAAAAATTAAACAGCCAAGACTAATGATCAGCTGGCGCAAACTGCCATACTCTCCTTTAATGTAGTAATAGAATCATAGTATCATAGAATTGCTTAGGTTGGAAAAGACCTTAAAGATCAAGTCCAGCCACAACCTAACCATACTACCTTAATTCTAACAACCCTCCACTAAATCATATCCCTGAGCACCACATCCACATGGATTTTAAACACATTCAGGGATGGTGACTCAATCACTTCCCTGGGGAGCCTATTCCAGTGCTTAACAACCCTTTCAGTAAAGAAGTTTTTCCCAATATCTAACCTAAACCTCCTCCGGTGCATCTTGAGGCCATTTCCCCTTGTCCTGTCTCCTGTCACCAGTGAAAATACTGGTAATAGAAAGATGAGGTACAGAAAAGATATCAGTGAATACAGTCAAGAAATAAACTCCAATTTATATAAAGTGTGATTTAAAAAAAAAAAATCAAGAGAAACTTGATTATTTGCAAGACAGAAACTGTTACAAAAGAACCACAGTGAGCATACAAATATTTTCACAAATACTGTCTGCACACAATGGAAAACTATTAAAAAGGGCTCTGCATCTTGTTGCACAGTGGCTTCCATGCCACCATCAGTCCTGTAGGGTATGAAATGGCATTCCTGACAGTCCTAGTGCTGCTCTGCTTTGCTGAATTATTGCAAGGGCAGGGCAAACAGTCACTGTGGAAGTCCTGAGGTGGAACAAAGGAAGTTCCATATCTAGTCCAAAGGGTTGGTCTAGATGATCTCCAGGCATCCCTTACAAGCCCCACCATTCTGTGATTCTGCGATGGTTCTGGGAATCCGTGTAGGATTTAGAGTAGGTGTAACCTCACAGTCCCTCAAACTGTAATATCAGTTGGCAAACTTCACAAACCAAACATCACCTGCATCTCCAAATTTGTCTTTAAGACTTCTGCAGAAGAACAGGGAAGAGAGGAGTTAAATTTATTCACTGTCATGATGGCCGTGGTGCCACATGAAAAATGGGTTTTTTCAGCACTGGTAGAGTTGCATTTACAATTCATTGCACTGGCAATCTTGTTCACAAATCCCAGCAGGAGTTAGCCAGTAACATTCAACACACTGAGATGAGAATGTTTCCCCAATTGTCTTCGACTTTCCAAGGCTACCAGCAGGTTGTTATTTACCTGGAAGAACATGCAAGTGAGCTAATCCACTCAGTTAAAGCATCTGTTTATAGGCACAGGGTCAATTATGTGAATAATAACTGTGCAATATTATGTTCACTTGAATTTATTATCTAACAATAGTTAATATAGTTAATATGAGTGTGGAAGGGGAGTACTAAAGGAAATAATCTCTCATCTGTGTCTAAGTGCATACCATTTCTTATTTTTTTCTCAGTGCAGAAAAAATTTAGGTCAGAAAATTATTCTTCATGGGTAACAAGTAGTTCATTTGCAAATTCTCGTTGGATGCTCTTGGCAGGTTAACATTTGCCTAAAGCAGCATCTGATGAGGAGAAACAAGGACTTCTGTTTTCCTCACATTCAGTCCACTAGCATTAGCCTAGATGAACACACATTCGCAGACATGAAAATGAAGTTACCCTATAACCCCAAAACAATAATAAAGCAATAGGGTTGGTAGTTCAAGCAAAACAAAAACAATCATAAAAAACCATGTAAGACATAACTCATTATTATTTTATCATTTTTAATGGCATAACAGCCTTTGATTTAATTACTACCTAGTACAGCAGACCCAGAGGATTCAGCCTCCAAGGAAGCAGCTCCTCTTCCAAGAACTTTACCTTCTTGCTCCCTCTAGTGCTCTGTGATATCAAGCACAATTTTTATCTACTAGAATCAGAGTATTTTCTCTCATTTCCTATTCCTTTACATCCAACCAAAGTGACTTGATAGGAAAGGACAGAGACTTTGTTATAGTAATAATTTCAAATGTTAACCTTCACCTAGCATGGAACTTAGCAATCCAAACTGCAAATAGTATGTCTTATTGTTTGCAGACAAACTAATATTTGAGCTTGGGAGAGAGAGGTACTGCTATAACTGCATCTAAGAGCACATTTTAACTAGACATGTGTCACAGACCCAAGTTACGATCCTCAGTTAAACTTTCCTAGAACAAAATTCTGTATTTTACACATAGTTACTTGTCTCATCACAGTACAAAGACATAAAACCAGTAACTATAAGCTTCAAAATAACAAGTTTATAAGCTTAAAGGAAAAGAGAACTTCTACCAGCTTCAATTACTGACATTTACATCCTGCTATACATGGTGATCAACCTAAATAATGAACACCTGGACTACTTGATAAAAGTAGAGCAGAAAATCCACATTGTTCCTTACATACTGCTATAGCCTGTTAAAGGCTCATCTTTATTTAAAAAAAAAAAAAAAAGTAAAAATTGCAAAGCGAAGATCCAAAACATGAACACAGCATGACACACTGTCTGACTGTAACTTCAATCTACCTAAAACAATGCTGCTCCTAGGCATCTCAGTGGAATAAGGTAAACTCTGAAATGTCAAGCTAACAAGACAAGACTGTATTAATTAGCTGCCTGATGAGCAGGAGTATTCACAGCAGAAACATCTGCAGAATCTACTACTGAAAACAGATTCTTTCGGCATCAAAATACTGGTGGAACCTAGAAAACTGGGAATTGTAGTTTTTCCATTCTTACTGCTACCAGTGGCAGGCTGGAAACATTCCCATCAAAAAGAATGTAAAGGGATCAAATCTACTTCTGCCATATCAACACAGATCAGCACCACTATATAAATTAGCCATGAGAAAGAGCAGAGTCTTCACTTCTGGTAGTTTTCAAATACATTTAAAAAAACTGTTTTAATACATAGAGTAACATCTTGGATTGAAAAGATATCAAGTAAAATATTTGCTCTTTCTTATACATAGTCTACAAATTCATATACCAACTTTGCCATAGGCAGTGGTGGTCTTAAAGTCTAGATTCTACTTCAAGATCCCATTCCTAATTGTTATATGTAATGTTCTGTAATGGCATATTAGAAGGCAAAATTTTGCACAGATGTATGTTGATTTAAATTCTATTTGCTTCACCATAATCTAAGCCTAAGTACTCGGAGGCAGTCTTAAGCCCACTGCTGTGCAGAAGGAATAACTTTAAACCAGTGATGAATATCACAAAAAGTTTTAGTTTCATGTCCAATAACAAACCCCTGACAGTGATAAAACTTTCTGCTATACAGATGAATCTTTTGAGAAAGCAAATCAAAATATTTTAAAGAGTCCACATAATGCTACCTTAACAAACAGGGTTATATTCCTTTATTTACAAAATCAATTCAATATGAATTAAGAAAATGAGTCATCCTTATTTCCTTCTCCTGCATGCAGTGTTTCTTGCTGCTCATAGTTTGGTTTCAGATCAAAGCAAGATAAAAGTGAATTCAAGATTCTTCTATTCTGTTATTCGTATCTGTAGAAATATATTTCCTTTTATATACTGCATATTATTTCACATATTTTGTTTAACTGTTCTTGGTATGAAAATTGAATGAAGTGTATTTGTGGAAAATAATGTTTTAATTACATGTAATTAATATTTTTATCTGCACCTACAAGGTAAAAACAAATAAAATATACACATATAAGTAAAAGAACTGCAATGATCACAAATATATCTATTACCAAAATGAGTGTTTGTGTTTATTTGGTCAAATTTGTAGGGTAATAAGGCATAGCATTTTCAAAGGCTCTTAAGGGACTAATTTTCAGAATAATTTTCATTTGGTAGAAAGAAAAAAAACGTAGATACTTCACATTGATTTAAAATATCACCTATTTCATTTGGAAAAAAAAATTTCACAGTTAAAAATATTTCCTATTTTCTTCAACTTTTTCCCCTCCCAGTCTTCTACTTTCCCACACTGGAAAAAACATACAAGGAAAAAAAAAAAAGTCAAACTAGTGAAAGGGGAATATCAGATGAAACAGATACAATACCATACCAAACCAAATTGATTAATGGCTTTTACTGCATTGGTTTATCATCAAATAAACTATATTAAATACTTGTTCCTTTGTTTGATACAACCAGTTTCTTCCTCCTTGCCAGTACACACTGCCACTGTGTACCTACTGCCATTTTCAGAGATTTCTCTACCTATTTTACATTTATTTTAGTGGCTCTTCAAGGCAGATATTGCCCTTTAAAGAGGGTTTCTGCCATTAGAATATTATTAGGACTTAGACTGTGATTTCCCTCTGGGTTTCAGTAAAGCCAAAAGGCTACATGCAAACATGCAATTTGTTTTTATGTCAGTGTGATCTAAATCAGTGTCAGAACTATTTTATATGCTGCTTGGTAACAGAGAAAGAAAACATATAAACTGGGGTTGCCAGAATCTCACACCTCTACATTTCCCATTCAGTCTAGAAGCAAAGAACTTACCTCAGCCATCATTCAGACTGGCAATTGCAGTCCCAACTATTCTGGCCTTAGAAATGCAAACTTGGAGCAGAAGAAATTAATTGTACAGTAGATTTCCCAATTCTGCTCAGACCCACTGAAAAAGTACTAAAACTCGTCCATGTTTTTAGGGACACAATCTTTGGGCTCTTGATTTTATCAATAAGGATGTTCTGTATGTTATGCATGTCTTTGACCACTTCAAATTCAAACAAAGAAAGGGTCGTAGTGAGACATTTTTCCATGGTTTGTGAATCAAATAAAACTCTAATACACTCTTGAGAGACCTCATATGGAGTACTGCATTCAACTCAGATCATATAGCAGCCGCCTTATTGTACATGCAGGGACTCCTTATCAGGAGTGAAGTAATAGGACAAGCGACAACAGCTCAAAGTAAAAGAGAGTAGATTTAGATTGGATATTCAGAAGAAATTTTACCCTGTGAGGGCAGTGAGACTATGTCACAGGCTGCCCAGAGAAGCTGTGGATGCCCCATCCCTGTGGACATTGAAGGCCAGGTTGGATTGGGGGCACTGAGCAGTGGGATACAGCAGAAGATGTCCCTGCTATACAATCTGGCAGGATGTTGAAACTAGACGTTCTCTAAGGTCCTTTCCAAACCAAACCACTTTATGATTCTATGAAAAACATGGTCCAATTGTTCAGTGATCAAATCCTAGCATTTAGGAGCTATAAGTGAGAGTGACAGAGGAAGAGCATTTCTAACTCTCAGTGTTTTTATATATTGACTCGAATAAACTGCATGCTCATAATGTGCTTTCTGCGAATGTTAGCTAATGTTCATAAATGGAAACCGTTCTTGTGTCAACAGATATTAGGAAATGTTTTCTAAGAAAGAGACCTCCTTGCACATTTTTTGAAATCACACATAAATGCTAGTGCTGTGTTTCATTTTCCCCAGCAAAGGGTTTTGCACCCGCCACCTACTGATGCCAACTCTGCTGGATGAAACTAAGAGCAAGCGGGACATCTGGTACTGAGCAGAACAGATCAAAGAGATTGTCAATGCCTCTGAGCTCTACAAGAGTAGCAAACGTATTTAGGGAAAATGTTCTAATGATTAAGGAGAAGGAAAACAGAGCTGTGATCTCCAGAAAATGTCCCAGTTCTTCACTAAGCCCTACAGAGACATTGTAGGGGAAGTTTTTTGTATTAGGGATCTGGCAACCAAAGTTAGTGAGCAAAAGGCAAAGCAGCTATCAAGGGGAAAAGACTTCTCTCAGACACTGAGGTTGTTTTAGCTGTAGTGAATTAAAAAAAAAAAAGATCTGATTAGCAGTGGATTGAAAGCCAAAATTAATGCTGTGGATTGCTACAAGCATATTAAAAGAAGATTTTCTGGCAAATACAACCCTAGTTCAAACAAAAATCTCACCTTTCCTGAAACCCTTGTGGCATTTTTTCTGATACATCTATATATGTGCAGTGGGAGCATTTGGAAAGTGGCGAGCCCACAGCAAGAAGATTTCTAATTAATCCCATAACTGATGTCTTGAAGCAGTTAAAAAGAGGGCTTCTGCTACTTTTTGGAGAAATGCACCCTTCAGGCACAGAAGTACAGTTAGATATCTGCAGCCAGACTCTATCCCAAGTACAGACATGTAGCAGATGCCAAGTGCTCCTGCTGTTCTCTCCTGAAGGTGTGAGACTCACAAGTCAAAGCAAGGAGAAAGTTCACAGATGATGGGGAAAAAACAAGCTGAATCAATTTACTGAGCAAGTTCAAAGCCGTGGTACTTTCAGCCTTTGCCCTTTCTCACCTTTCTTTTCTAACACCCTCGTTGAGAATCTGCCCCAGAGAACCCACACTTCATGTTTTTAAGTAGCTAATTCAGTGAACTGTAATTGCAATTGAATAACTGAGGACTTGCTAGTGTTTGGAAAAGTTGAAAGTCACCAGTCTTTTACCCCTTATTCCTTTCCATTACACCTTTTTTGTGCAGTGAAACTGTAACCTCTAGTTAGCTTTCAATAATAGCTGCACAGTCAGTTCTTTCCCAAACTGGATTACATTTCTTCATTTTTCTAAGGCCAAAAGTCACCTTCATGCATTCCAATATGCGGCCACAACTTCATTACAAGATGAATTTAAGACTGAGATAAAATGCTATATAACAAATATATTTCTGTAAATAGTACATTTAGCCTAATGTAAACAGACACTGTATATGTGTGGAAAAATCCAATTCAGGACTACACAAGCAGAATCCAAGGAACAGGATATGAGGGAGACAAACAGGTGGAAAATGATATAATAATTTGTGAACTAGAAAACTTGGTGTTCTTTTTATTATTATTTTTTGTTATGGCTGCTTAAAGACTGCTAGTTTTGTAGAATGGGGTAAGGTATTTGTCAAAATCTTTCTAGATCCTGACTGAAGTAAGTTCTTGAGAAAACTGAATATAATGATCCTCAGAGAGATGTGTAATGAGAAGCCCTGTGAACACAACTGACAGCAAAAAGCAATGAGATGTTAAAAAATGAACAAAGGCTCCATCAGTGAGCAGAACTGTGGGTTCACAATGCCAGCCAAGTTCATATGCAACAACCAACTGTCAGATGGTAAACAAATTTTGCCTTCATGGACATTAATAAGGAGAATGATATGTCAGGTTTGTTTTTTATTAGAATTAAGGATTTTCTTCATTCTGAGTGTTCCCAAAATCTTTTGCATGGCCTTCCTTATTCTTGTGGTTTTGAGAAATACAATGCTATGGGCAACCTATCTCCAAATTTCCTCCACTTCAGTCGTACAGCAAAACAAATTATTTTCCAGAAATTCTTTTTTTCTTTCACTCTATTCCCTTTTTCATTAACCTCATTTCTCTTTTCCCTCCCACTCTGCCTTTTTGTCTGGCTGCACATTTGGGATGGGTTTGGAGAACTGACCCATGAATAAAACTATCTCATTTTCAAATCCTCTGAGCAAGATAGTCTTTATTTAGTTTTAAATACTGTGAGACCTATCTTACGAGACAAGATCAATGGATTGAAAAAATGCTGATGCTCTGCTGTCTATAAACTCAATCACAAGACCGCATATATATCTCAAAAAAAAAAAAAAAAAAAAACAAAGGGTTCTTATCATGATTTTACTACTTCTTATTTTGCAGCCTCAGACAAGAAATTTAGTTAATTTGTGTTTACCTTCTTATATTGGAAAACAACGTTGACTATTTATACTGAGAAGTCTTGAAACCATGTCCTGTCATGTCTTCAGATCACATCAGATAATTGCATCTCAGTCTTCATCGTCCAATCATATCTACAACAGTTTGCTTAAAATACAAATACGCTCTTACAGAAAAGGCCCCCAATCGCCTTTGCCTTTTGATTCAAATAATTCTTACTTCTTCAGCATGACAAGTGAATTGACTCGAGGGAATTAAAAAGAGCTGCCTAAAAAATTGTTAGTACATGATTGCATTGCATATGAAACCACATTATTTAACTGTGATAGTTCACATTCTGCTGTAAAGTAAAGAGGGCAATAAAACCATAAAACTAGCAGGTTGGACACGTATGCTTTATAGTATTCTATATAGAGAGATGCTTCAATTCCTCTGTTCCTAATTGATGTATATCTAGAAAATCTATTGCTAATTGCACAGTTTGCTAAACAGAAAAGATACTGAAAATTTACTTTGTACATTAACTTTTCCTGCCCATTAATCTAAAACATAGTAAAAGAGAGACGACTAAAATGAGATCAACAACTTGAAAATGTGCCAAACGCTTACCTTTCAGAGACTGAGAATCTTCTTCTATCTAGATTCAACCTATTGTAGATTCACATATTACTAATAAAATTATACATATTAATAGACTTCTATTAAGAAAACAATTTCACACTCTTTTTGGACACACTGTTAGTTACAACTCCTTAGCTAATCATTATATGAATATTCCACTCAGAACAAATCCATCTTTCTTCACTCAAGCTCTCTCAAAATTTTTCAAGTCTTAAGAACCAGATTGAAAGCAAGTTAAAAGAGAAAAACAAAACAAAACAAAACAAAAAAAACCTCTACTTTTAAGAAGTTGAATCAATTTCCAAGAGACTTAATCCTTAGAATATTGTTAAGGCTTTGAGGGGTTTAGATTTTGAATGTAATAATGTGTGTAGATCAGGAATAAAGAGTGATGTCAAAATGCTACATGGAGTTAAGTTTGCAATTTTTTATTCCAACAAAAATTAAAGGATAAAGTGTTTTTATTATTTTCCTTAAGTTATGTGCAATACACTTATCGATAAGCCTCATTACAAGGGTGGAAGGACTCCTGCTTCATGTTACCTTACACTACAAGATGCTAAAGGATATTGTTCAACTCCTGCTAGATGCCTCATAGTGAGCTGAGTCCCAAGGCATTTCCTTTAAATTGTCCATGGCACCAGTAGCCTAACAAGAAGCAAAATTATCCATGTATGGTATCCTATAGCGGGAATAAATAGGTTGAACATGGAAATCTACTATGACTAGTCAACGTAGCCATTTACTTACATAAGTTATTTTTTTATTGTTTCACTGCTTTCATTTTGTGGGAAAGCAGATATGGACACTGCTGATTTGATCTGCCTTAGCTAAGGATGTGCATATGCTTTTACAGTGCAAAAGTCTCTGATTATGGCTTTCTCAGAATCATTGTAGGAGCCAGTATTTGCCCCAAGACATATTTCCTCATAGCAATAGGCACAAGGGCACTGCGGAAACAACATTCACTATGTTACTAAAACTTCATTAGGGAGAAAAATGCTTTGACTACTTCAGAACTCCATATCATTATTCAGCATGGAGAACTCATTTGCTAAAACATTCAGCAGAACCTTACCTGGCGAAAACAGTAGGCTATTGCTTCCTCTGCAAGAACAAGATAGCTGCAATTTCTGCTTCACACTTGCTGCCCTACTTCATTGCACTTGCAGCATTAGTTTTACTGGCAAGTACCTAACATGCAACTCAGGAAACGCCTTCTCTTTAGTTACTGTCAATCTCTTAAAGAGAGATATTCACATTGCTAGCTTTGATCTCCCTATTCTTTAGAAAGAAAATTTGAAAGTGTTGATACAAATGGATTAAATCACATTTGGCTGAATCAAATAAACTGTAAGCTTTACTACTTACTAGGAAAAGACCAGGGAAGTAATATTCTTACCTAAATTAGGTTTAGACTGATCTATGAATTGAGCAGTTTCAACAAGAGTCAGACTCAACTCCACAATTAAGGAGATTTCAGATCCCAGATTTCACAGGGACAAATAAGCTCAAAGGGCTCTGCTGGAAATCACATTCTCCTCTAATCTGAGTAAAATTTATCATTTTTGTCATTACTGAACCAAACCAGGAATTAAATTCCTTCTTTTCATTGCAGAAATCTACAGAAATTAAATATGAGGCAGGATAAAAAACTTAACTTGATGAGTTTTGCCATCTTGTCTACTACTCCAAACACTCCTCTTTCTTTATTGAACTTGTGATTCTTTGATCTAAGGTTTAGACCTACAGTTTATTTTTGCCCATCTTATTCTATAATTTTACATAAACTAAGCTAGGGCCTCAAACAATCTACTCTGTGGTTGGTAGAAGCTCCTCCGCTGACTTACATAGTGGATTAGTCTCTCAAAAATATGAAAACTGTCTCCTCAGTTTGACATTTGAGATACTCAGTTGATTTTCTAAATTTGAACTTAATATCAGTTTAGCAGTCAGGGTGAAGGGTATTTTTTCACAGAGAAATTTACAGCTGAAATAATATGAACCGTCTCTATTTAAAATCTCACAACAGAAGTTATTGTTTAAAATCCCTATATGTCTTTGATTCAGAATTTACGGGTATTAGAAGAAGAGGTATTTCTGCATGATCTGTGAATTCAAGGACTCTTTCATCATTAACATGTAAATGTTAATGTCTGTCCACAAGTTTAGGACTTTTTAATTAAAAAAAAAGAAAAAGCAACTTCGAAAAGTGGTCTTGAAACTTACATATTTCAGGAATGCAGCAAGTCAAGGAAAGGGAAAATGCCCTCTGAGACAAAAACCAGTACACTGCAAGGCAATTAGATTTTTACCTTCTTCAACTATAAAGGATTGGAAGACAAACATTGTTTGCTACTTGCCAGAATTAAATTGAGTCTCCTGAGATGCATATGAAGCAATTTAAAAAAAGAAAAACACTGTTAACTGGATTTACTCAACTATCAGTCTGGAGTAAACCTTATTTACCATATTCATCTATTAGAGCAATATAATCTTTCATGTTTTAATCAGAGAAAAATGACATTTAATTAGTGTTACATCGCCAAACACTGAAAAAGTTCCTCTATCTACACATTCAGGTAGGCCATCATTTCTGAGTTTCACCACAGCAAGTCCTGTATTCTTTTAAGCTTCCATTGACCTAAGCAGGACTGTTTTATTAATTCAATTCCCTGGCCCACTTCCTGGGCAGGAATAGGCTCCCTTCTCATAATTTTATATCTTTTGACTAGGCTTCCTTATGCTCAGGGAACTGACACTATCTCTTGTCCTGAATCCATCCATTTAATTTCCTCACATATGTTTATTTTTTAAGGAATAGTTGAAAGACAGAGATTAGAGAAGGAAAGAAGGAAGGGGAAAGGAGAGGAAGGGGGAGGAAGGATGAAAGTGAAGAAGAAAGAAGGAAGGAAGGAAACAGAGAGAATGAAAGAAGGAAAGAAAGAGAAGAAACTGTGTCACTAATTTACAGATCTAACCACATGAACAGGAAGAAAAAAAAAAAAGCTCTGTAACACAAATTCTTGTCATGTTTCTGTTTTTCCATCCCAGCAAGAGTTTCAGAAACTTTCACTTGTTAAGTAAATTCAAATTATGACTAAAGAATGTCTGGCTGTGCTTTGTAGATCCTGTAGATCCCCAAGATCCTGAAATTAAGCAGTATAGTTTTATGATAACATACCCATTTCTGCCCAAATTTCCAGTGTCTGTCTTCTTTCACCCTCCAATTCTTTCACACTCTGCTTTGTAATACTAACCATTATTGTTCTGATGGAATCTTCAAACTCCCAGCCTCATGCAGAAATTAAAGATAAAGAATTTCATCTTGAACACAATCATCCTATTGTATCTCTACCAGTGTGGTGACTGCTCAGATTTGACGGTTCTTCTGTGCTTTGGATCTTGAGGAACATGGCAGAGTTGTGACACTGTATCGTAGATTCTACATTCCAAGCCCTTTCAATGATTAATGATTAATTTTCCTCAATATTTTTTTTTTTATTTTTTTTTCTCCCAGTGCCATACACAAGTATTTAATCATTAAATCTTTACTTCATTTACACATGTATGGGCTGAATGCCCTGGCATGACCTTATATGCAGTACATAAGACCATAATACACATTTATTGAAAAGTTTATTGATCAATGTCTGAATGCTTATTTCTTTTAGCATAATACTAAAACAGATTTTATTTTTTTTTGTGGGGGGGAAGGGGAAGAAAAGAAAAAGTTGGTAAAAAGGAAATAGGTTATTAAAGAGATGCTTAGGAATTCTCCAGCAACGACCTGTAGGCATAAGGGAAAACTCATTGTCAAGTATGATTTATGAAAGCTTATTAAATTTACTTTACATAACCAGGAGGTAGACTAGTACACTAATACCCGATTCAACATAAATCCTCATGGAATACAGTGCATCCGTTATGCAATAAAAAGGCTAATTTAACTTGTCACAACACAGATATGAATTAATGCAAAAGTCAAAAGGCTCCCAATTTTTCCTATTAAATACAAATGTCGGGTGATAGCTTAGCAATTTCTACTATTTGATTAGTTTTTCTTGACTTGTCACATAAAAATTAGCAACTAAGTGTGCATGCAAGAGAAAATTACTGCATTTGAATGACTATAGATCTACTACCAAAAGAAAATGCACTTGTACACAGTGACATTTCAGACCAGTCTTTTTACGTTATGCAAAGATGCATTAATTTGGCCCTTTTTATTATAAAATTGCAGTTAGTTTCAAAGCATTACTTTCTGGCAGAGTTTTTGTTGGCAGGTCACTACTCTCTTGCATTACTGAGAACTGATAACATTCCTTTTGGCCTACAAATGCCAGCTCACCTCTGCTCGTACTACATGCTTCTCACTCAGTCACAAACAGTTAACAGCTGAAAGTTTTCACTGCATATAAAATGTGTATTTATATACGTACAAACACATATATGCACACGTGCTGTTGAAACTGTATCCTGTTCTGATCCTAAACTGGCAGGTGGTCTTGAGGAACAGTGGGAGATTCTTGTGAAGAATCTGAGATTCCATGCTGCTGTGTAGCAAAATTAATGAATATCTGTAAGACAAGAAAGAAGTAAAATTTTGAAAATAACAATATTTGAACACAAAATTCAGAGACATGCCTAGTGATTTTTTTCACCTGCTTTTCTGACACAAAAATTAATAGTTTATGCTGTGAGAACCCCTCTAGAGATGTTTTGTAAACTCTATAAGGAAATCCTCTTCACCTCTCCAGCTAACACACAGGCTGATGAACTGTAAAAGCAATGGTAAAATGAGTTACTGGGAAATAATTGTTTTACTTTGCACTTGAAATAGCATGAGATAAAACAGCCTTGCGAGCAAGGTGTACTTGGAGACAAGTTGAGAAGAGGCTTACAACTTCCTCTCCACTTTGTGTTCTTTACTTACTTGGTAAACTATCACCAAATAAGATTCAGTTATAAAGTTTGATTGACAACTTGAACTTACGGATGTTGGAGTTACTACATAGGATGAATAGCCTAATTAACTTCTACACCCTGTGAACTCCTCCTATTAACTCCAGCATAAATTTGGAGTTACATATATTATGCATGATATGAAGGGGGGGTCACATACAAGGAGGAACATGTATCAGTTGGACTGGGAAGTCTGTAATTTCCAAGCACTTCAGCCAATGAGGACAGCAGGAGGATCAACGTGGCTGGGAAGTAGAGCTAAGAGGAGTCTGTTTTCTCAGACACTTTGTGAGACCCTGAGGGGACTGTTCCTATTGACTTTATTTGAATAAAGGAAGCTAAACAGTCTCCTCAGTCTCTTTTTGGGATAAAGATAACTGAGTAAGCCTACTTGAGCAACATTTTTCCCAGCAAGCATGACAGAAGAACTTGACCCTATTGTTTCTGTCAAACACTATCACATAAATGAAGGTCCAAAGACTTCAAGGCAAAGGTATACTTCTGAGCACTGCACACTGACTATTCAACAACTCACATGCCTCTGTTATGTATATATATATATATATAAATATATATATATTTTTTTTCTAAACAGAACTTACTACAGAAAGGCTTATTTGCTTTTCAATCACACAACTATTTGACAGCAAGGAATGGAACAGAAGAGATGGCTATTCTTGATTCAAATGATCATATTCATGTACAAACAAACTTGGAGTGAATAATAAGGATGTTTATTATTCAAGAGAACTATTTAAACTGTTTAAAAGTGACACTCAGTTTGTCTTGGGGAAGAAGTAATAGTAGGTGACTGAGGTGATGAATCACCATGAATAATGCAGAGAAGTAAAGCTTGCATGAACTATTCCTGATCATCAGGCTCAAATCACCTTATATTCATCCATTCTGTGAACAGATAATTCAAAAGCCATTAAAAAGATTAGTACAAATCAGAATATTTCATTAATGATTTGCACAAGGGTAAAAGGAATAACTTCACACCATTTATCATACAAAATTGATATTTTGACCAAATGCAACTCCTTCAGTTTGCAGAATACACAAGAAGTTACATACAAGATGCTCAAACACATCACAGCAATTCAGAAATGTCATCCTTGCTATTGATTTCTTGTTCCTTCTGCCCAAATAGGATTTCACAGTCACTAATAGCAGGATCTCTTCAGTTTGCTTGTGCATTTCTACTATGCTCTATTGTGTATTGTAGTACTGCAAAAGAAAACCCGCAAAGGAAAATGGCCTGTAAGCCTAAGATTTACTGTGATTATCAGACTTGTTCAGTCTTTTGAAGGGCATTAATAGGATCTCAACTATCTGTGGCGGTGGCAGTTCACAGTCCCACCCTCTCACCCTGCACAAATAAGATGTATTTAAATAGTGATTAAGCTTGCATTCGTAGCAAATATCATAGAACCATAGAATCACAGAATCACCGAGATTGGAAAAGATCTAGTCCAAAATCATCCAGTCCAACCATATACACGCCTTCTCATGTTGTTTTGTGCTTATCCACAGTGTAAGAGCAATAAGGTTAATGTGATTACTGTGTAGACCTGAGATGGTCTGGAACTGCTGAAGAAGAAGAAAATACCTGCTCCAGTGTAGTTTGGCTAATGGAATAGTGTTTGATTTGGAGAAAAGCTTTGTAGTTCTCTAGGACTCTGAAGAGCTCAGCTAGGCATCCCTCACTTCGTGGTACATGGTACTCAAGCAGGTTAAGATGTTGTCCCTTAAAAGAAGCAAAACCAACAAAAATACATAAAGGTGACTATACATGATGATGAAGTTGTGCTTGCTATAACCAGACTGGTCTCAGTAGGCTCTCAAAGCTACATGAAACATGAAAAACATGAGCTTTTAAACAAGAACATATTTTGTCTACTGAAGACACACATTTTGTGTTTTGAGATTGCATTTTGTTAACTTAATAAAAGATATATAAATTTAGGACACTTTTATGCTATATGCTTTAAATTCAACTGATGGTAGTACTTATATAGTCATCTGAGAAGACATAAGGCAGTAAATAAAAATTAAATCTATTTGTTTACCTGCTCAAATAGGATAGGGTATGCCTACCCATACACATCACTATTTTGACTACACTATTTCACTAATACAAAAGGAAAAAAATACTGGATCATCTCACCATTATAGCAAAAAGTAGCTGGTATTTAAAAAAGGGAAGGTTTCTGTAAATCTCTGGACTTTATTTGAGCTTTTGTATATCACATATTGCCTTTGATTCTTGCACTGAACTAACAAAGAACAAATGTAAAGAAAGGATATTTTATAATGCAGTGGGGTAAGATATAAAAGAATTCTTACTAACAATTTCTGCAGTGGGATGCTCATCATCTTTAAAGAAAAAATCAACAACAAAACTTAATTTCAACCTGACAGAAGTCTCTCTCTCTCTTAATGCTATTTATTTACTGATAAGCTTCCTGGAAAAAAAGTTTATATATTTAAAAACTCTTATATAGTGTGCATATATATATATATATATGTGTATATAGATAGATAGATAGATATTATATATCTATTATATAAAATATATATGACATTTATATATATATGTATATGAATATGCACAAACATGAATAAAAATATGTGCAAGAAGGTTCATAACTAAGGCATTCATAGTTTCACTTTTTTTTTTTTCCTAAACAAAGATAACATATTACAAAATAAAAATTAAGAATTAAAGTCCTTTGAAATCTAATTACTGTAGGTCTTTTGGAAGGTTCCATACCAAATAAAAGAATCTCTTTAAACACTGAGAAACCAATCAAAGCAAGTACAAGTTCAACTTGGTCCACAATAAAATCAAAGAGAATTTATTACTCTGAGAAAGGACCTATATATTTATGCTGCTTGAAATACTTTGGAATTGATTTAATCAATATCACAAGTCAGATGTGTAACAAATGCTTAATAAGAAAATGAAAGAGATGCTCATGCATATTTTCTTCAGAAAAATCAATGTATTTAAACACATATAAGCATTGTTCTTATCAGCCCACTCTTAATCTTGCCATACAATAATTACTATAATGAGGAATTTTAACTGTACCTTAAATTGTGCTCCAGGAAAATGCAGCTTTAGACAGTCCAAAATCATTCTTCCATAGCTTATTTCTTTGCTAAGCCAAACTTTGACAGAATAGCCATCTCCAAACCTGAAAATGATATGCAGAAATATAGACTCATTTGTCTACACTATGAAGGCAGCAAGAGCACTCATTTCAATTAATTTTCCTGTAACGATTATGGCAAATAAAACACTGTGTATCCCTACAGCATTATCACTGGGATATTACCACTTTAATATTTACTAGTAGACAATGATTTCAATGAGAGAGTTGTTAAATTAATGATAACAAATAGAAACAAACAATAAACCCAAGCTAAATCCCTAGGTTTTAACTAGAATACTACGTTTCATTACACAATGTACTGTACAGTAAATGAAGTATATGTTAATTTTGGCACTACAAAAACACTATGACAATTACCTATCATAAAGAGAACCAAAATCCTTTATTTTAACTTTCCTAATGATGTGACAGCTCAGTTAGTATTTCAGCAAATGTGCACACAATATGTTTTTGCACATACATAAAATAAAAATTTATTTAGGTTGATGGCAAAGTTAATGAATATACTTAAGCTCTATGGCCACACAATCTGTCTCATAGAATAATTTTGGAAATGAATTTCTCTCTCAATATACATGTGATAAAAGTTAAGTACAGCCAATCTAGCCAACACATTTTTTATTAGATTTACTCCCTGCTAATATATGTAACTGGGGAAGTTCCAATAAACCTATCAACGCTGAAATGAGCCTCATGTATGTTGTGTAAGTGGCAGAAGTTATGCAGCACAGGTTCAAGGGATTTCATTCCCCTGGCTCCAAACTGCATCTATTCCCATGAGTAATGGAAAGGCAGAGCTGAGAGAAGGACAAGGATCTCTAGCTGCATGTCCACATCCTCCCAAGAACCTTTCAGTTCCCCTGTATTCCCACTCCAGCACTCTCACATCCTTCATGCCAATGTTATTTCCTTTAATTTACTCTCCACCTGCACAATTACTCAACCCCAAATCCTTTGCTGTAGTTCTTCTGTTTCTGGTAACTTTCCTCCGTTATCCACAACAGCACTCCTTGCTGGCTAAACCTGCTTATTCGTGGTAGTGACTGAATTAAATGGGTCTGGCAGGATTGAAGCACACTTTCAGATGATCAAATCTTTATGATGCTGCTCTTCTCAAATACAGAAATTAATGTCTACAGAATCTCAGTCAAAATGTAACAAAAATACTATGGGCTATTTGGAGATGTATGTCCTGTTCAGTCACTAAGTAACTTTCAGCTAAACACTTCATATGAATATCATTACATCCCTCATCAGCAATGCACATACAGCAGTGTAAGAGGTTTAACTTCTATTTTGTGCAGTACCAGAATCTCCATTATTATAAAGCTTTTGGTTGTTTTGTCTTTTATTTTCCTTTTCTTTTTCTTTCTTTTTTTTCTTTTTGATTTTTGGTTGGTTGGGTCTTTTTATTTGTTTTTAGTCAAACACAACCATGGACCCACTTGAAATGTAGTAAGAAGATCCAATCCTGATGCAATTTTATTTGTTTCTTCTTGAGGGATGATCAGTGAGTCAAATTATTTCCAGGCCAGTCTGTGGGGTACCAGCTGTTTCCTGCCCAGTGTGACCTGGCAGATGAATGGTGTTGTTGCACCAAACAGATCCACAACAAGGTGAAATCCAAACCAGCGGCTGGCTGGTTTGCCCCATAATTATTTAACAAAAAAAATTCATCTCTAATTATATCTTTTAAATGCATAGTATCATCCCTGCAAAATATGTGTGACAATAAAAAAGATATTACAAAGAAGGATATAGTTAACAAGAGTGTTCAATTCAGATGACAGCCAACTTGAGGCAATGCTTTACAAGAGATCATTGATTCTGATCAACTTTCCAGCATCTCTAGCCATCCGCTGCTGAATCACAGTTTGAAAAATACTGGCTTATGGAGGTGTTCATTGGTCTCACAAAATGAAATTGTTTCAGGCAATGGAGTTTCCAAAGAAAATAAATCAAAAGTCTGATTAGCATAGACTAATAAGCCTGTGCAACTGTTTCAGTTCTAGATTGTGAATGGCACAAACACCAGCTCAGTCCAAACATAAAACTTTAAAAGATTAGTCTTCTGGCCAATCAAATTATAGTTCTTCTATATCTTGATTTTACAATTCTTTTCAGCTCAGCAACTCCCTACACAGAGTAAGCTGATCAGAAATAAACATTTCCCCTTGCTATAATCAGCAAGATGCTTCCAGTAGTAAACTGAGGCAATGGAAATTGAGTTGACCATTTTTTTCCACTGTTTTCCTCTCTAAATCAGACAATAATTAATTCAGAAACCAGAACTGGAATTACAGAGTAAAGTACAATCTGGTTTGAATAGCTCTGTTAGGATTGAGCCTTTAACACCTAATAGTTCAAAACCTATGTAGGGAAACATTACCATGAGAATGACATAAGTTGAGCCAGCACACCTGTTCAGCAGCCATCTGTTGCAAAAGAATCACAATTTCTTCAAAGCTATTTAATGAAGATATTTTCCATTGCTTATTTCTATCATAGACATCACCTGCGTTTTTATTTGTATATATGCATACAGAGACACAAACACATATTCTAATTAAAATATTTTCCTCTTTATCATTGCTCTTTTCTCTTTCAGCCAAACTCATTTTTTTACTTGTCTTTTGGATCTAGTGATGTTAGTTAAAACACTATTAGAATGCCACCACAAGACCAAACCAAATATCTAAATTGCCAGTTGATTTTAAACTGGTATATCAACAGTAACATCCAGTGAAGCATGAACTTAGTAAAAACTACAAAAATGCATCCAACTGTTCTCACCTGTAATTGTACAGGCCGCAAAGCTCATTGAGCCACTCAAAAAACAAGAGAGAAAAAGGAGCACAATATGGCAAGGAGGAATAGAACAACTTCCATATCAGGATTTATAAAACGGGCTAAAACTTTTCAGATGACTGGATGGTAGAAGAGTGTTTTATAGAACCCCACATCATGACTGGCCTAGACAATACAATTAAGGAATACTTCTCCACTCTTCTATGTCACTGTTTTTCATGCAAGATTAAGGGGTATCAAATTGAATTAGAGGGAAGGCAATTCAAATTCAGTAAGAGGAAGTAATTTTCTGTACAGCACACAGGAAAACTGTGGGACTCATTGACACAGGATGTGCTGGATGCCAGAATTTGACATGAGTTGAATAAGAGATTAGGGAAATTCATAGGGGGAAAAATCCACATTTGGCTTAGGAATAAGCAGCTAATTACTGAAGGCTGGTTGAGTTATGTGGAAGACTATCTTAATGTGTTTGTCTTGTCCTCAGTCTTTTCTCTCCTGGAGATATTACTGAGTGGGAATACTGTGTTAGATGAGTCTAGAGACTGACCTTGTAGCTGATAGTAAGAAATAAAGCAGAGGTCTGCCTGGGCTAATCGCCCAAATGGTTTCCCTGTTCTGAAAAGGGGTTTGCACTTTTGATGTAGTTCCACAGCCATGATGCCATTACTAGAAGGATAGATAGCATAACACTAGTTCAGTTGTCTCCACACAACATGCAGTTACAGAACTGTAGTGATGAGCAAGACCCCTGACTGCTTTCTTAGGGCTTCTTCAAGTCATGCCATGGGAATGGAAGTGGATTCAGTTGCCCAAAGGTTGAAAATTCTTACAAATAACAAATAGAGGAGATACCTTGGGAAGCAAATCAAGAAATGCTAACTTCACAGTGTCCGTTTCTGGGACAAGCTGCTAGAACACAGTGTTTTGTGGCTTTTCAGATGAGCCTACCATTGAGTGGTCATGTGGCATTCTTAGAGGTACTAACCCAGTGTTTCCCAAAGCTAGCCGATGACATTCTGTTCTCTGTGAAAGGTAAAGTTCATTATCAGCAGAATTCTATTTGCTGTACAATAGCATGTATTTTCCTTGAAAACTCTTAGGAGCTGCTTGATCTCAAACAAACCTAATCTAGAAACCACTGTTTTAATTTACAGCAGAGTCAAAAACGATTAGTTCCCAGAACACATTCTTTCCAAATCCCTATCCCAAAACTGCTGAAAGAGACCTCAGCAAAACATGAGCTTGGCCTTATTTCTTGATTATCAGTGAATAAGCAAAGCATCATAAATTTTAGCACAAATACGTATGTATGTATTTCTATATATAAGTGTATGTTTATAAGAATATACATCAAAAAATTACAGCTCCCAGAAAGTTTACCAGTGGAAATATACTGTGCATAGTTTATGCATGCACTAGTCTGATTGATCAAAAGATTACTCCAAAATGGCATTACTGAATAACAAAAAAATAATAAAAAGAACATTGCCACTTAACATCTGAAAGGAACTGCATCTTCCAGAATATATGCCATAAATCAAAGTGGGGGAATAATTTGTTACTGAGCTGTGCACCACAAGGCTTCAGTTTGCATTCATTTGCAGACAGAGAAGGTTCTACTTTTTGTAAAGTCTCATCGAAACAAGCTAACTTAGTTATTTCAGTATGATTGTTCAGGCACAGGATACAGATTCAGGTCATTCCCCTTGCAATTCTAGAAAAAAAATACAGCTTATAAAAAGAATAAAACTTAAAAAAGCATCAAAAATAAAAGCAACCTCAAAAAAACATTGGAAAAAAAAAAGTATTAAATTGAAATAAAATGAATTACAAAAAAACCACAACAATTTATGATAGTTTTCAATCACAAAATAGACATAATGATTTTATCTGTTAAGTGGCAGATAAATACAATATCTAGGAAGGAAAAAAAGGTTTCTAAATGTAAGTAAAACAGGTGTTTTAATTTTTAAATTAATATAAAATGCAAAAATATCACTTGTAAAATGCAAATTCTTTCTGCTGTTATTCAGAACAAACAAAAAAACTTAATTAGATACAATAACACCTAACTTATAGAATCTATCTTCCATGTGCTATTCATAGACTGTTTCATCTTTTTAATTGATCATGATTTTTCCAAGGTAACAATAGAAACATTACAAAAGCTATTAAAACAATAGGTAACACTGGTTCAGTAACATTGCACATGCATTTTTGTTCATACACTCCTCAGACTTATCTCTCAAGTTGCCAAAAGTTAATTTTTGTATTCAACAATACTATTACCATAACTGTGAAAGTCTTAAATTATGAACAGTGTAGAATATCGTGTTACTTTGCTCTCTGAATTTAGACATTTCAGTGCTTAGGCATTAATTTCCAAATACATCACAAGAATCTCACAAACTCTCATTAATTGGATGTTAATATGCAGAGAAAACCTTTCCATGCTCAAATGTATGTATATGTTTGCACATACAGGCAAGTATTAGAGATCTGTTACATTTATGACATTCTGCATACCCTGAGAAATAGGAACAGCAGCACAGTAAATTTATGCAAGGCTGATGGTACAGAATAATCAGAACTATTGTCCACTGAGACTCTACAATCAAAAAAAGTAGGAGGAAGTAATATTATCTTTGTGTTGTTGTCAGTTTTTTGCCTCTTTGTTTTTTGTAGTGAGATATTAGGGTATTAGTAAATTGTCTACTAATGGGATTCTATCAACACTTCAATTTGAAATTACCAAGTTAAAACAAAAAAATTAGAATGAAAGACAGCCATATTGACATTTAAACCACTGCTGTATTTGCATTATTGTGTAAGCTTTGACTGTGTCATCACAAAGCATTCCTTCCAGAAATCCCTATCACGAATAGTTCACAAGATAAATTGGAGGTACAAGCTCAGACAAGGGCTTTAGATACTGAAACATCCAGGATGTGTAGCAAATAAGATTCCAAGTTGCTGAGAAAGCAGTCCATGTTTCTGGAGGATGAGAATAGCACTATGGGAGCAAACTACCCCACCACTGTAGATGTGTAATGTGTGGTAACTCACTCAGTCTCACTCAGATCACATTTTTCACTACTGCTTTCCTATCCTGTTAAGAGGGTAGGAAGGGAAATCAACTAACTATTACTCAATCAGACAGGACAAAGGGAACGATCTTAAACTAAAGGAGGAGATATTTAGATTAGATGATGGAAGATTTTTCACCAAGAGAGCTAGAGACGACAGCTGGCACAGCTGCCCATAGCAGCTGTGGTGCCCCATCCCTGGAAGCACTGAAGTCCAGGTTGAATGGGGCCTTGGGCAGCTCAGCTGGTGGGGGGCAGCCCTGCCCACAGCACAGGGTTGGGGCTGGGTGAGCTTTAAGACCCCTTCCAACGTAAGCCTTTCTGTGATTTTGTGTGCCCACCTTGAGACCAAGGGCTCTAATCAGCAGAAGGAATTCAAGGTACTTTCTGCTAAATTGGAAGATAGCAGGTGTTCTTGTGTTGGAGGCCCGAGAACTGTACACAATACTCCAAGAGAGGTCTCATGAGAGCAGAGGGGCAGAATCACTTCCCTTGACCTACTGGCATGCTTCTCTTGATGCAACAAGTTGGCCTTCTGGGCTGCAAAAGCACACTGCCAGCTCGTGTTGAATTTCTGATCAACCAACAAAACAGTGTTAAAGTACAAACAAGTTGTACTTCAAATGTATCAAGTATCATGTAATGCTAATATATTCAGCCTTAAACTGCCCAGATTGGCTGTCCAAAACCTTTTAACTTTAAAATGTTCATAATGCTTCATTTACATCTCTATAAAATGGAAATAATTATTTGAAAACCTGTTTCCTTTAAGTATTATCAAAAGCACAGATGTTGACATTCATGAAGCACTGCTCCAACAAATATTTACAAAGAAGTTTGAAAAATGCCTAATAAAGACGATACAGATCACATACAATAAAAGGAAGAAAATATGAAATATTCATTTTCAGCTGTTCGTTAAGTGAAGATGTACATAGCTTTATTGCAATCTCCTGCAGAAAACATGGGATAAAATGACAAAGAAATTGTACTCTGATGCACATACAGCACAGTAGGGCTGAATTAATGTAGCACAAATTTAAATACCAGCATGAAAACATTGCCCATTTCTGAACTCACAGTCCATGTCTTTTAAAGTTCTTTAACTTTTTTCTTCAAGCTTTCCTCCGGAAAGACAGACTAATACTACATGAATACACAGGTATACACCCACTACCTTATTTTTTCATGGACAAAAGGAATTTATGCTTTCTAACAACACAAATAAAGACTATATTTTTGACTGTTATCACATTTATACTTTACAGCAAGTAAAAAAGTGAATGCTAATATTTATGTTAGTATCACAACACTGTTTCCAATGAAGGCTGAAATATTAATGAGATCTTTAATTCTCTCTTCTCCATTTAAGAGGTCCAGTGTGAGTTATCTTGATGAAAGCAGTAAAGTATTCTTAATCAACCTTCTAAAAAAAATGTTAAATGGTAAATAGCTTGGCAACACATTTTCTATTCTAACTCTGCTATAACAAACAGATAATTGCTGGGTAATTTAATCAGATGGCTTGCTGATACAATTTGAGCAAAGACTTGATATGTGTCCAGTGCTTGAAAAGCTGGTGTAAGTTATTCAGCTAAGAAAAGTCTGTCCAGATGGCCCTAGAATGAAGAATGGCATTCAAAATGTTGTTCTCAGAGGACTGGCCAGCTGCATCTAACGTGGAAGTGCTTCTGTGAGTTTTTAGAATAACATGAAGTGTAATGGAGAATACTGAAGAGAGAATTTAAACGCAATCCATTCACAATTTAGAATTGGTTCAGTTGGCAAAAGTGAATGGAAATTATGTTTTAACAGACATAACAACTGCTAACAGATCCATCTCATACAAGCTATGTCTAGAACTAAGATGCTACCTTTTTGGAAATTACCCTTCAGTTCATCCTTTCTACCTAACACCTCTTTTGGCATTATTCAGAAATATGCCGTCTGCAACAAAAATCCCTTTCGAAGTGTAATGCATATACTTCCAAGAAATATTTGAGGGTACTTTAACTCTTTTTAAACATTGATAAATATAGTCAGGACTCAACAGTTGGGAGTAAAAGCTCGAATACATATAATTGTAGTGAGAAGACAATTTTGGATGAGCCTTTTGTAACGAGATTGCAAAAGAGCTGGAAAAATAAATCAAGTCTCACACATTAGAAGCAGCATGTGTCAGTTTTCATATCCCTATTAAGCTTTTATGTTTCACATTAGCATCTTCCTGGAACTCATCCATACTCTTCATAGCAGAATTTTGTACTGCCTTCTGACAAACCTGTATTCAGGCCAAGACAGTCTTTTGCAATCTGCCAAAGGCTGAAAGCGTGCTGAGAGAGAAAGCTGAATCCTTGAAACTTCCCACCACAGCAAAGAGGGTAATTTAACAGGGCCCCATGGAAGACCCATTAAGTCTTCATCAAACATCCATCAGAAAGTAGATCAAAATGGGCTAGAATGGTACTAAAGGAAAAGCAAACAAAACAATTTTGAGAGTTTCCATCAGGACAGTCAGAATCTCCAAGAGAAGAAAAACGTAATCTTAGGGAATATAGCTAGCTTTAAAAGAGGAAAACAAATCCTAAGAGTTGTTAATATTATCATATAAAACATCAAAACGTGCTTCTACTGTAATTTCTTACAATGAGGGATGTATTCTATGATAAATAAAATCTATATGAAATTTTTGTTGGTTTAAATTTTCAGACAATATTGGCATTTTTTTCATTCAATAAAGGCTAAATGAGGACACTTTTAATTTATTTTTTAAATATTTGTATAATTTAATTTATAGAAACAAAATGAGAATAGACCAAAGATGTCAAGATTTGTTTAAGAATTAAATAAATAATGAATTTTAAAATCTAACACACACAAAAACAATACATAGCAATCTAAAACCACAGCCACCATTAATTTATTTTGGTATAATTTCAGTCTGTACGTAAGTATTACACATATACATATTATAACATACATAAGAGTAATATAAGTATATTGCCAGTGTAACTAATCCACACACATGGCACATAAAAGCACCATCAAGTAATAATTTTTAAGGTATGAGTAATTTAGATTAAATCAGATGCTGGAAAATTAAGTTCCCTTATGGTTTTTGTCATTTGATCACATACACTGCTTCACAGAATTGTTTTGCTAAACAAAATGTAAAGCAATGTGAAAAGGCAGCAAATGTAATGCAGAAATACACTGCAAAATGAAATTAATCAGCAATGACTTGTGGAGGTGCCCGTTAAGGAGTGTGTTCCTTGGCTGGCAGGTGTTTTCCAAAGAAAAGATTTAGAAATCATGAAGAAGGAATAAAGTTTTGCTCTACATAAAAGTTATCACAGGGCTGTTAGTTCACAGAAAGGGATAGAAAATTGAAAGCAGAAAAAAATCATTCATAACTGGAAGTTTTTCAAGATGTTCACAGATGAAGTGGAAAGTGAGATAATGATAAAATTACTATAATTAAAGCTTAATTATTCAAATGGTTTAGAGCGGTAAGTAAATAATCCTGCTTTCCTTCCTTATCTTATGCAGATGCATAAGCCCATGTAACTCTACAGAATACATAATAGCATATCTGGAAATTGTCTTAAAATAATTTTGAATGTGAATTACACAGAAGTATTGGTTTTTTTTAAAGATGATCTTATTAATTAGATGTCTGATAACGTGGTGTCTACATTGGAGAACTGAACAGTCAGGTAAAGAAAACAGTCAGGAGCTCAATCTGGAGGGAAGTTTGGAAGCTAAAGAAGCAAAATAATAGAATAGGGACGCTCTTTGGTTTCTCCTAGAACTTATTAAAAGTAAAAAATAAAAAAAAAAAATTGAAATCTCTTTATTGCATGTTTAATTAACAAAAAGAAAAGAAAAGAAAAAAAGGAAAGGGAAAAGGGAAAGAAAAGAAAGATATCTTTAACTGCTGCCTGTATATGAGCTTTTAAGACTTTGCTCTCTACAGTTGATTTGCTCTCAGAAGCCAAGAAAATGAATGACGAGGAGAGAATTCAGACAACTGCTTGATCTTAATTAAGCTCTTTGGTACTGCTGGTATTTTTACATAATAAAGGTTACAAAGTTATAGAAAAATTCAATGGATTTCTGAATACCTTTGGAAAATTAGGAGACTAAAACAATCAGTGAGCTAGGAGATGTACATGTTAACTCACAAGAATGCCACTGACTTGCATGAAATAACTGTCAGGGCGATACAAGGAACACAATGCTGATGATAGCATGAAATATATGAAATATAATGTTTCGGGTTTATATATATATATATATATATATTTTACAGATGGAAAATAATTGTATATATAATAATTTTAAAAAATTATTCTGAGTAATTATTATGTATAATTATATTATATGTTGTTATAAAATTATAATAACTACCAAACATGCTGATCTTGATTTGGTTTTGTTGAGCTTAAAAGAGGTGCAGACACAGCTTTGGTTCCTGCATAGTTGGTCTGTGCATGTCTGGGTGCTCTCAGAATGAATTTGAAGATACTTTCTGCATGTCATACCTTCTACACTGATTTTCTTACCATGATCTGAAAGATGTACATCTACAAAGAGTGCAGCAAATTGAGAAAAAACTGTTCTATGAATACAGATGTTTTGAGTATGTTTAAAATCATAGAATCATTAAGTTTATAAAAGACCTCTAAGATTATCTTTATCTGAGAAGATAAAGGTGAACCTAGCACTTGAGGAATGGCCCTCCTCAAGGTCAAGCAAGTGCCTATATTTCTATCAAAATAAAATCCTAAAGTTCTATATAATGCAAAGGACCAAAAGCCAGAAGTGTCCTTCCGAAAGTACAAAAAGTTATCTAAAGTACAGGATGCCTTATATTCACAGCAGAGTGTAATTTCTGTAGAGTTTGCTTATTTGCACTTAAGAATGCTAAATGCTGAATTGGTACAAACCAGAGTCTTTGCTGCCTGTAAACAAGTGATGTCATTTTACACAGCTGGCTGTCTGGGTGCCATAAAAGTTCTGCTTATTACTAAATGTAAATGTTCTATCTATAAATTGCAGCAGTTCTCTCCTCAGCTTCTGGTTTTGTGGTTTTTTTTTTATGGTGAATTGAGACCCATCTCTAAATAAACAACTTCATTAACAGATGTTAAATTAGCTTACGAGAAGAGCTGAAGCAGAAGAGAGGCTTATCTACACCATGAAAAGGAAGCAAAAAGCTATAGAATAAATAGCCAAAATTATCAGTGAATTCACTAGGAGACAACAGTGGTTCAAAATGCATTGTTTTACTAGCTGCTGACTTGCCAGGTACTTTCTCCTCTTAGAAGAAATTACCACCAGGAAGGTGATGATAATTTCAAAGGATACCCAATGTTGAAATCTCAAAATGCATTTCTCAGGTTGAGTGCAGAAAAGCTTCTTCTAGATACAGATCTGTCTTCTTCAATTGCCAGTGCAGATTACAAAGCACTGTAGAAATGCTGTCTGTCAATTTAGCTAGCTAAGATATCCTAATTGGCTCTTTTTTAACACCATTGATGACAGGAAAAGAAAGATGTGCTCAGCAGTCATAAGTGTTCATACCTTGGCATTATTAAAATATCTACCCAGTTCTTAGATTGGACGTAGCTACAGAAAATTCAGTGGTGATATAGAATACCTGTTTTTAATGTGCTGGGGAGAACCAAGACACTTGAAGCTTCCGTTCACCATAATAGCAAGTCGCGTGCAGAGGGCTTCACATTCTTCCATACTACAGAGTACAGCGGAAAAAGAAAAAGGGATTAAAACAGGACAAGTGAAAACAGAGAGCACCATATATATCTAACTTAAGTTAAAATGAAAGAAATCTGGACAGCTACAAAAACAGGTACACAAAACCTTTGGCGTTAAAGGGAACTATTCAAATTGTAGCCCTCATCAGTATATACCAAAAGGTATAACCACATTACAGCCAGAAGAAAGCCTCAAAACCAAATTTATATTTTTAGTACAGATTTAATTCAACAATTCTGGCTGCAATACAAAGGTTTTATTGCTACAAGCAAATAAATACCTGGTTGGCAACCTCAAATATGTCACTGATGTGGGACCGTGAACTCTGTTGTTCCCTGTAATACATGTTTATGACCATTCTGCACTAATGGGGAGAGGGAGGGGAAAAAAGTAAATTTGCTCAGCTTACCTCTTGCACAACACATAGCCTCAAAAAGAAAAGTTACCCTTAGCCTGATCTCAGGAAAGAAGAAATTGCAATACACTACAATCCAAAATAGAATTTAGGACACAGTAACACAGCTGAATAATAAAAGCTAGATTCTCTTAGATGTGATTGCTTCAGTTGACAAAGAATAACTTTGACTTGTAAAGCTTAGGGCAGATGGGTTACCCTTCTACATATTACACATAATTATGTGAGCATTTCTTCCAAAGCATTGATTTAGACAGGACATCAGTCAGGACGTATTCATCAAAGAACTGTCTTCTCAAAGAGAAGTCGAAGTTGTTTGATGTTAGTGCAGTTCACTCTGCTCCATCCCCTCTGGGAAAACTAGACTCTTGTGTGCGCAGTCCAAATTATAGTGCTTTTTTCTGGAAAAGCATGGAGATTAAGTACCCTTCTTAGAATAATTTCTTAAAACGCGACAGGAGTAGGGTGAGAACTGACAAAGAGCAAGCTGTTGCATTTCAGAGACACGGTGACATGGCTAACACATCTTCCCACAAAACAGGAAGACAGCTGAGTCATTTTAGCATGCAGTGCCTCCTAATGATTTCCTCAGCATATTTCCCACTTCTGGCAAAACAGCACAGAATTAGACCAGTATAGACAATTAATACAAACTCATTTTTCTCCTGCCTCAAAAATAATAATAATAAATTAACAAGTAAATAGACCTCAAAAATTAATCTTTACCCAGGAAACCATTTCTATTCCTCCATGCATTTATTTGCTGGTATGCACAAAGATTCATTTAATAGGAAAAAATATTTTACTTATGCAAGTAGCCTTTGAGAAAATCTCAAATAAATCTCCAATGGCCTTCAGCAAATATTATATGATAATTTGTGCAACTTGATATAACAATGTCTTATTAATTAGAAATGAGATGTGTACATTATTACTTATTACTGCTTCAGTCAGAAGCCATTCATTTGTAGAGCTAAATGAGCAATTAGTAACAATTTATTTGATGGATTTATTTATTTATTTTTCCTGCTTGCAGCATGTTAGTAATGAGACCACAGAGCTCTTCTACCTAGCTGGCTTTTGACAACAAAGGGTTCTTAACCTGGACTGAAAAGTCAAAGCACAGTTTCCTGAAAATGACTAATCTTAATTCACATTGGATGACTTCTGTTCCCTAAATAAGTGAGTTGCTAAACACTTGCTAAACACTCATTCAAGTGCATGATTTTGAAGATTCATTTTCCACAAACAGAATTCACAAAACTTCTGAGAGGTTTTTTTTTTTTTTTTTCCCCCTCCTAGGAATAATGTGTCACTTGTGTACAGGGACAATAAATATAAATTTTGAGAACTTCTGAAAAATTAAGCAATATCTAGAAAATGTTGAAGAAAGTTTTGCTGCATAGATCAATTCATCTACTCTTCAAATTTAATTTGGCCAAATTATCACATTGCTGTTTTGATTAATTAGTTCTGTCCTTTCTGGGCACTTTTTTATGACCTCTTTCCTCAGACACAGACATTTCATATATAATCATATCTACTATATTATATTCCCTAAGGGGATATATGATATTCTATTCTATTGTAGATGCTACAAAACAGTTCTGATGCTCTGTTAAACTGATGCACCAATATCCATTTCAAAGATTTGACAAGATACAGAATATAAATACACTCTTCCAAGAAGATAGGGTCAACCCTTCCATTTCCATCAATGCATACATTGAAGAGCTGCTGTATAGCTTAGTTGTGTCATGACATATTTATTCTATACAATCACACAAAATAAAATTATCAATAATATCAGAAGGAGGCTTTACATTCCCATCTGTGTTTCTAAGGATTTGAGAAGTAGGCAACTGCAAAAGGATAAATCTTGTGTTCCAAGCAAAAAGTGATACTGCAACACTGAAAGGAAAGAGCATAGAAAAGGGAGCATTTGATGCATCATTCTTCTGCCTGTAGCCTCCTTGAGCCACAATTTAAAGTTCACCTTTCATGAGCAGGAAGGAATTGCCATAAAATGCCAAAAAATGCTCTGAGTTTGAAACAAGTGTGAGCACACCTTCAGAATATTCTATTTTTCCCAAAGATGATAACAAGTGAGGAAAGAAAAAGGTAATACAATGGCAGCTGAAATAAGGGTGCTTATTATCACCTGTGGGATGTCAGCACAGCTGCACAGCCATCCTGAACTTCTTTCAAGATGATTTTCCACAAGTAACGTTTAGAGCAAGGATCCATCCCAGTACTTGGCTCATCCTATAGGAAAAACGAAAGTAATGACACAGCAATATGGAAAACACACAACTCCAGCTCAGCATGAACAATGAACAGAAATTACAATGAAAGAACATAGTTGTCTCTCTAAAAAAAGTCCTGCATTTTCAGGAAATCATTAAAAGATGCCCTGATTGTTTTTTTTTTTGCTCAAGCACACTTACATTCATTTTCTTCTTTATGAAGTTCTATGTATATATATACTTACAGGAGAGACTTGCAGAAGAAAGAATGATACCTTATTTTCAAAAGTCATTATCTTTCACTACAAAAGTAGGGAGAAGGAAAAATTCCAAGCTGCATTTAATATTATATATTTTCATAACGGGTGTCAGCATCTAGTTGGATGTTATGGTCTTAGCTAATGTATTTGCATCATGGACTCCTTGCTAAAACCTGCAACAAAGTTGTCAAGAGCCAAAGCTAAATCATCCCATCTAATGCTGATTTTGGTGTTTAGCTAACAATGACAAAGGTGAAAAGAAATTTAGTTGTCTTTTATCTGTTGAGAAGTAACAAAGCAAAGGTAAAGGAAGTAAAAACAATACTATTGCCTTGGACACCTCCATTGATGGGGCATCCACAGTCTCTCTGGGCAGCCTGAGCCACTGCGTCACTACCCTCCGAGAAAAGAATTTCCTCCTAACATCTTATCTAAACTTCCCTTCTTTTAATTTAAAGCCATTTCCCCCTGTCCTATCACTATCATATAAAAAGTCAGTCTCCCTCTTGTTTATAAGCCCTCTTTAAGTATTAGAAGGCCACAACAAGGTTCCCCAAGAGCCTTCTCTTTTCCAGCTGAACAAGCCCAGCTTCCTCAGTCTGTCTTCAAAGGAGAGGTGTTACAGCCCTCTAATCATCTCTGTGGCCTCCTCTGGATCAGCTCCAGTATATAAAGTAATAATGAGAAAAAGAATATAGAGAAATAATGATGCAATTCCCATAGCTTTTTAATTCCCTGATCTTCAATACAAACAGCATTGCTTAGACTGAAAAGGCCAGTTTCAAGCCTAAACAAATGGCAGGATGCAGGCACCAAGACAGAATATAATTCAATTTAATATCATTCAGGAGTATTACTTCGATTAGTGAACCCAATTAAGATATTAAAACTGGCCAGATCTATGAAGCATGATGTAGTAACGAATATGAATTATCTAAATAATATAGACAAGTAGCTAATTACATCAGCATTAAATAATGAATTAAAACAGAATCTTCCCTCTTGAGGAAACCAGTATAATTGTTCATGTATACTTTTCTCATGTTGTATAAAAAGTAGAGAATACATAAATCTTAGTATATTCTCTTCTTTACAAACAAATCTTAAAATAAATTACATATCCATTGGGGTCATTGGATGCTACAATTGCATTTGTGCTTGTTCAGTGTCCCTTTCCCCTGTCCATGCCACTACCCCCAAAAGAAAAAGAAGGAAAAATTGAAAAACAATTTCAGTTCCTGATCTGTGAATACAGGCAAATAAAACAAACATTCATACAGCAAAGCAAACAGAACAGTTGTACACTTGTGTATCGTTATTCTCCTTGAATGACCAGGAAATGACCTGAATTTTATGGGGGCAACATGCAAGACAAGGAAATTCAGTGCAGTCTATTTATCATGTTTCCAAAGTACCCACAGTATTATTGCCTTTACTTACCAGTAAAAGTATCTGTGGTTTACCAACTAGAGCCAGAGCAGCAGAGAGTTTTCTTTTTGTGCCGGCACTGTATGTTCTCACCAGTTTGTCAGCATGGGCACTGAGTTGCAACCGGATAACAAGGTCCTCTGCTACCTGTCATTTGGAAATTTGAAGGTCAGAAAGGACAAGCCAAACTAGGAAGTGATATAGGTTGGCTTAGCAATAGGGATCAACATATTAGTTTAAGGACCAAAAGGAATACATGTGTGCTATTTCTAAAACTTTCCAGTTTAGCTTTGTCTGTTATGCGGACAGCCTTGTTTCCCTCAATGTTCCTGCTTCACAGAAGCACTGAAGTCACAGTAGAATACTTTTGTCTTTGTATCCATCAAGTGCAACAACTTTTTGTTGAGATGCACACAAATTGTTCTGAGTTATAGTTCACCAAGATAGAAAACTGCTCAGCATGGCATAACAACCAATGGGAAATTTCTAAACTGGTGAAAAACAGCTAAGGGTAGGCCAAAAGTCACTGTGATGAAGCTGAAGGAGGAAAAAAAGGGGAGGGATCAGGTGGTCATACATCCACCATAGATGCAACTGCGCATGCCCAGAGGGACATCAACACATATTAATGAGTTCTTGGAAAAGACCAAATATGTCAATAGGATGAATATACCAATGTACTGCATATATATTGATATGTCTTAAGTGTTTAAATGCAGAAAATTAACTTTGAGAGCACTTGCTTGCTTGATTGATTGAGTCACCCAGTACATTCTGTGAGGAATAAAGGAATACTGGCTTTCTGACACCACATTCAAGTGAGAAAGTTTTTCTTCCCAGATTTCAGATGACAGTAGCTAGCATGTTATTTCCTTATTTTTCCCCATTTGCTGAATATTACTAATATTGAATCCTACAGGCACACAAAAATCTATTCTAGGTCTCTCCTCATTCCCACAAGTATGTATTTCCCTATATAGAAAATTTGACTACATCATTCCTTGAAACAGTCTGTCACATTTATTTTCTTTTGACAGCTCAATAACTGAACTGTTCTTCATTTTACACTGCTCTCCAGTATTCACTTGACCAAACATCTTTGTGACTGAAAATTCAGGAAACAAAATTCTACATCATCCACAAACAGATGTAGATGGCAGAAAAGCAAATGTTGGGTCAAAGTCTCAGAGTTTCTTAAAGACAAAAGCTAATTTAGAATTAAATAACCTTCTTCTATATCAGAAAGCTTTAAGTTAGACATAGCTCTTGGTTTTTACTACTTAAATAACCATTTGTGATCTAATCTGAGCATGGACATGAGCACAGTTGGAGACAATGTTCATGCTCTGCAGTCTTTCTTCTTTACTTGCCAATTCTAATCTACAAGGCTCCCTCAAATGTTGGTGTAGGAAGAGCCTTGCTCCACTTATATCAGCTATAAGTGCTAGACTATGCAAAGGCAGGGACACAGAAGTGACTTTCCTACACACCACGCCCCAAAACAGCATGTGTTCATTGCCATGCTGCTTGGCAGCTCTGCCTTCAAGGGGCAAATAAATTTGCAAAACAACCTGTCTGCTTTATGCTGCATGTAGCACAAGTAGGGCATTCTTGTAGAACAAGTAGTCGTTTTGGTGGTCAGTTTAAAACAACAGAGCACTATGCATGCATCTGCTGCAATATGGTGCATTATTTTTAGTTCCCTCTATACTACCTTCAACAAAAAATCAATTATTTGAAAGATTAGGCAAATCAGATGGACAGTGTTGATTTAGAAAATTCAAAGAAAAAAATATTTCAGCAAACAGTGTTGTGAATTTGTGAATATTCATTACCATCCCAAATAAACTATCATAAACACGGTTTCGTGCAAATTTCTCATGCAATAATCAAGTTATCTGTGAACTTTTAAGCAAGATTTTTAGTATTATGCATAAAAAATGAAATACATCTCTAAGAGGGAGTTCTTTGCAGGCAGGAATTATGCTGCAGAGGAGAGAATCTGACATACTCTCGCATGGATCCTGGCACTGATATTGCAAAGTAGCTTGTCAACTCTGTATCTTATTTTATAATCTAATAGCATTATAATCTGACAGCAGTTCATGTTCTCAGACAGAAGCTACATTTCAAAAACATTTTTCTAAGTACAGTAAGTTGAGAAAGTTTAAGAAAAAAAACCTTAATCAACAGCCATTAAATCATCCACAGGCTATTTTATACTGAAAAGTTCACATCTTCTGATATTTCAGAGGTAATTCCCAGTTTCTTTTTTTATTTCTTTTAGACACTATTGCTGCATACCAGTGCGAGTGCTGCAAACTCAAATATTCCTTGGTTTTAGAAATGATTGAGAGCCTAAGCTTAATTCTAAGAGCAGGGTTTTTTTTGTTTGTTTGTTTTTTTAAATTGTTACATTTCTCAATGTTCTGTTTTGTTTTCTTTGGAAGACAGCTTATCCACATCTAAACTGAATTCATTTTACTACTGCTGTGTATGCATGCATGCATGTTAGTGACAACAGAATTATCCTACCACAAATCCACCAAAAATATGCAGAGAATTGCACAAAAAATCTTGCAAAATTTTAAGGTGGTGTCAGAAAGTGAAAAAACATGTGATCTCTTATTTACACCAAAATGAACATATATATCACATTCTATAACTAAACAATAAGGAAAAGATGGTTACCTATCAGAGATGGAACATAGCAAAAACAAACATTTAGCTCTGACCAGACCACTATTTGTAAGACAGCTTTGATGTATTACTACAGCTGTAAGTTGCTAAGCACCATTCTCTAAAAGAAAGAATGCACAGGGAAGAATTTAGAAAGACAAGCAATACTGCCACAGAGAGAAGAGAAAACATTAAACTTAAGTCATATTGCAGTCTTGTAGCCTCCAAGAAGACTGAATCAGAAGCTTTTAGCAAGCTGGGGTAGCAATAATTTAAAGTTCACCTCTACTATTTGTTACTTTTATTTTTCCTGAAGGCACAAACATAATGTTCATTGTAGGAAGAAACATTAAAAAGTACCAACTTTTCAAGATTTGCACTGTGATTTTACATCTTCAGTTCTCCCAACTACTTGGTATATACATGAGAATTCAGTGCGCAGATACTCATGACTTAGCCATGTTCTTTTTTTTTTTTTCTGTTTTTTTAAGAAGGAAAGAAAGTCTGGCAAATTCTCTGCTCTGGAAATTTTGCAAGAATAAAGGCACAACAGAGGAGTGGCAATCATTTCATAGTACTGAATTTGCTATTGCTTTGAATACGTAGAGCCTGCAAGATAAATAGTTCATTGTAGTTCATTGCAGTGCGCACCATAATCTGACTTGATATCTAGATACATATCTTTTTTGCACAAAACACATAAAATACAGCCAGATTTGGAGCTGAATCACATCACTGACATCAAGACAGAAGAATTATTCAGCTTTCTTAGAGTGGCTTCTCAGCTGCACATAAAAAGTCTCCTAATCATGCAGTCCTTCTCAACTCTTATGCAGAGTACACATCAACAAATATGTGAATACAGAGTTCATTCTTCTTTCAAGAGATGATCCCAAACTTCTTCTCTTTTCTTGAAAGTATACCATAAGACTTTCTAGTAGAAACAGCATTGGCTTTATCAATATGAACTAACTAATAATGAAGGTATCACATGAACGAAATTAGATAGATATACTGTGGAAGAGCCTGCACACCTCTGTTATAACTTTATTTATCTGTGTAGACAGCTGTGTCTTGTGGTTTGCAACACAGTATACCATAACTTAAAAATGAAAATCCCTCAAAAGATATTTTAAACGAAATTCAGAATTGGACATGTGACAAATCTTCAGATACCCACAATTATGCAAAGCATTTACAATTCTAATGGTTTCTAATGTGAGATATATCCACAGTCACCTTCTCTCCCTGTCATATTCATCATGATGTTCTATTTTTGGTTTCAATTACTTTCAGCAGTGAAGAGTGAGGATATACATCAATTTATTTAGCAAGCCGGTAACACTGAGGTCAAATTAAAAATGCAGTTACATGCAAATAAATGCTTTATGACAGCCTTTGGACCATAAAGAACCATAGACCATAAATATGTTTTTCATCTACTTCTTTCTTTCCCTTCACCTCATCAACATAATAATAATTATTAAAAAAAAAAAAAAGCCTTGTTTTCCAACATTCCTTAAAATTATTCTTTTTCTAGCCAAATCTAATATCTTAAGAAAATATCCCCCTTTTCCCACATCAATTTAATACTTTCCCAACTCTGAAATACACACTGGAAAAAGTCCTTGAATCAACAAAATCTAAGCTAAATCATTGAATACTTTGTGCATATCCTAAAGTCTACATTTATTCTAAAAAAGACAAGGTAACTTTAATATTTGCAAGCATTAATTTTTGTGAGAGTAAAGATTATAGTAGGGATGGTGCTCTCTATCCACCAGAAAACAAGAGGCACACCTGTGTCACTGAAAAGAAAGAAATGATACCAGCTACGTAACTCATAATGTGTTTTTGTTTTCCACTCTTCCAAAGTTACCATTGATGTTCAAGTAAATAATAAGAGGTACTGAGAGTGACCAGCTAGTATGTTTTCCAGAAAAACTATATAGAGTTGTAGAGGCTTCAATCTATTAAAAGTCTGGAAATGTAACGTATCTATCCTGAGTTGAAAGGATATGAGGAACAGAGTATTAATTTTGCATATTTTCTGAAAAAATAAATACAATGTGTAAAGCAAACCTGACCTAACTGTGAAAATTCGTACTGTACCTAGTACAAATGATAATCAGCATGAGGTAAATTCTGGAGTCAACTGAAAAACAATCGTTCTATCAGGTTGTCATATAGATTAAACATCGTATGTAACAATCATCAAATCCACACAAAACAGAGTAAACAGAATTGTTAGATCTCTTCTTCTAGGAAAAAGCATTCTTATGGCCAGAATTCGAAAGGAAAAAAGTTATTTATCCCAGATTATAAAACTCTATGGTGTAACGCGTGGGGCCTAAATAAAAAGCAAGAATAAAAGCTCTGTGCTGCAAAAGGTAATTGCTTTTACAAGCTCCTGTCTTCAGCAGCTATAGAATACAGTACATAAGCAAGTCAATGAGAGTCCAGAGACAGCACAAAAATGTTGCTGGAGAGAGAACGTAAAGAGAAATCAGACTGGCAAAGCAAGATGTTGTCTCTGAAGGCCTTGTGGAGCCTATTCTGAGATTTGGAACACAAATGTTTTCATACAGATGATAGGTCCTATGTAATGCTGTATTAGTATTTTATGTTTTTTAACAGATTCTATGCTGTCTTCTGCAACAAACAGAAATATGAAATTTGATGTATCAAGGAAATAAAAATGATTATTAGAATAATTTACTAAATTAGATTATGTCTAAAGACCTCAAGTGCTCTATGCCAAACTTTCTAGCCTTAAAAAAAAAACAACCAACTTTCAGAGCACTTTTGGGAAATAAAGTAAAACTTCATATTACATGAAGCTTAACACTGAAAGTAAATGACCCATTTTTCTCTTCCTTTTCCATTCAGTTAATTATTGTTTTGGAACATTAAATGCACTCATCTTTATGTCAGTCACTTAACTCCTGCTGCTGATAAATCTGTCTAGCAAAGGATTTGAGCCTTGAAGTTGGTGATTCAGTGGATTTCTTCAGAAGCAAGTCATTCTGTAGCTCACCTGCCTGCTTGTCAAATTCTTAAAAAAAAAAAAACAAAAAACAAAACAAAAAAAAAAGGTGGGTTGCTTACCACATCCTAATCATCACTCAGAAAAAGTAAGACGCAGACAGGGAAGACAATATCATGGGCAGGAGGGAATGAGAAAATAATGGCTTACATTTCCGTGCAGCTGCTATTCCAAACCACTTTCAAGCTTTTTTTTTTTTTTTTTTTTTTTAAAGGCAACTAAAATGTACACTTTTCTCCAGGCACCATTCATTTCTGGGTTGAAGCACAGCAGCTGTTCAGCACTTCACAGCAACTCCACACCACAGGAAGGGCCTGCTGACAAAAACATTTGTTTTCTTCTGAGGTAGCTGTACTTCAGTTGTTGAAGGTAAACCAGAGTAGCTAAATGTTATTTGTGGGAGGCCTTTGATGCCTTAATCACAAGTATATGGCAAGAAAGTCTGCTCTCTCATTTACACAGACCAAAAACTGGGGCAACTAAAAGGAAGAATGGTCTCTATTTCACAAATGTGAAACAAAGGTACAAAAGGCTACACCTAGTCCATTTAAGGCTCAGAATAGTCTGCAGATTAACAGTCATCTCTCCTCAGTGCACCACAGTAATGTAAGTCATCTCTAAATAACACAGAATTGATTTTGACCCACTTGAAGGGGGAACAGTACAGAAATTATCATTCCGTTTTCAGAGCAGCCACTGCAGTACCTTTTTACTAATTGCCAGAGAACACCTGGATCTGAATACAAAATGGAAACTCATAGGTACACCAATTATACATCTACATTTGCAATGTAATGAATAACAGATTTTCCAGAGAGCAAAAATGTCATATGATCTTCAGAGAAAGTATAGGAAGCTGGGCTACTCTGGCTCCTCACCAAATACAGGCAGGAGACAGCAATCACATCAGTGTTTATTTGCATATACAGAGAGATACTCTGCAGACACAGCATAGAAATGTAGTGGTATCTTCTTGCTCTTTGCAGTCTGGAAGGTTTCCCAGACACCTGAGCTAAGTTCAGTGCAGCATAGGACAGCTTATTTATTGAAATGCAAGACCTTAAGCACACCACAGATATGTATCCATTCTCAAGACTCCGCATTACATCCTGATTCTGTTCCTCATCCAGACAGCGTGGCTATCTCCCAGACAGCTTGTGGGAGCCTACATTATAGACTCATTTTTACTCGATTCTTCTCTCAGAGAGTCACTATCTGCCTAGCTTTATGGGCTTTGGTGTATTCACAAAGGGAGATAATGTTTAATTTGGAAGTGTGTTTGCTGAGAGTAACACATTGCGTATGAACCCAACTCTGCGAGCTTAGTGAGTGCCTTGAAATTTATTTAAAACTTCTATCAGTCAAGTGCTTCTGAAAGTTAGACTCTTCTTGTCTTAGAAACTGCTTTGTTTGTAGCATATGGTGCATCACTTGGACATTTAAGACCATTTGGACCATTATAAAAATATATCATTCTTCTGAAGATAATAAGAATAAAAGCTTGAAAGCATTTAAAAATGCTTTAAAATTTACAGCATTTTAAAGAGCACTATGGTGTAGTTAAACTATCTACATTTTATTCCTGTTTTAAATTGCACTGAGGACCAAAGTAATTCAATAATTATTGTAAGATGTATGAATATTTACCAGCATCCTTTTGAATAACTTCATAGATCCAGGACAAATGCTGGAATTTGTTACTACCTATGTGTCTATTAAAGTGCCATAATCATGAATTCTAGTTATGACAGGATTTTAGCCCAACTGTTACACTTGCCTGTTAATGGAGAAAACAAGTACTCATGGTTGAGGAGTTTAGTGCATTAACAATCATTTTTTCACATATCTTCTTTAGATCAAAGGAAACATATTCAAGTTTTTTGCACTTCATGAGTACTTTGAAGCAAAAATTAGTGATGTTGAGTTTAAAACAGCAAACAACTAAATTAAAGACCACAGCGTGATTTCTAAGCATCCTGCAAGAAGTGTATTGTTAAAGCACTAAGCTAATGTCCAGCCGGGCTCTGTTAAGGTGATAACCCAGGAGAAATTATAAAGACATGTAAGAATCTTTTATTTCCTTCAACATCTGATCCAGAAACACCCAACTAATTAGCTTAAGGAAACATTCAAAATATTATCTTCCTTGATGCTATTTTTATGTCAAGATAGTAGTTATTTCTGAATACTCTGTTGGGGAAAAAAGGTGTGACGTGAAGTTGTCAGACTCAACAGATAAGGAATAGACTGCAAACCACTTGGTGGACCCTAAGGCAATAACCAAGAAGACAACAGGCACATAGAAAAAAGCGATGCAGTTTTGTTTCAGAGAAAAGGAAAAGGAAGAAGAGAGACAGCATCATGGAAGTTACAAGAACAATCATAGAATGGCTTGGGTTGGAGGTGATTCAAAGCCTATCTGGTTCCAACCCCCTGCCATGGGAAGGGTTGCCATTCATCAGATCAGGCTGTCCAGGGCCCCATCCAACCTGGCCTTAATTAACTCCACAACTTCTCTGAGTAGACAGTAAAGACTACCATACAAACCTAGCATTTACACGGGACCAGTCTACAGTCTATACAACAGAAATGGTACTATCTATCACACTCTAGTTTTCACTTGTAAAGGGAGATGCACAAGAGACTGGACTGCTTAAGTGCAGGTCAAATCAGAAACTTCCATCACAGAGATGGCTTCTTCTCTTGAGACAACTCCATGCCTGGTATTGCAGCTGGAAAGTTTCAGACAATGCTCCCAGCAGGCAGTTTGCATGCAGCCACTGTCTTGTGAAGGTGAAAACTTCTGCTAGCTTAATGCTAACAGCTGTCACTTGGCCTCAGCACACAGGTTTTTAGGTTTTTGTTGTGGTTTAACCCAGCAAGAAGCTAAACACCACACAGCCTTTCAGTCACCCTCCCCACAAAGTTCACCTCTGAAGAAAACGTGCATGACTTCAGACATGTGGTGTTCCCTCCCAGGTCTCTATGTGTGACAATGAAGTTACTGAATCATTTATAAATTTCATTTTATTTCCTTTAGAGTTTGTGTACCAGAGATTGCTTTTACATTAGTATTATTTCACTAACATCACTTTAGTGATGTTACTGCATTTTGAATTGGCGTAAGAGAAAGAAGAACATTGATTTTGTTTAGAAAAATTAGCAATAAAAACCTTATGACTAGAACTCTTAAGATGAAATACTGGATATTCTCTCATGTAAAAGAATACCACCATTTTAAAAACTCCATTGCCCAACCTAGCTGCAGCTCCACATACAAATTTGTTCTGGAATTACCTTACAAATATGTTGTTTCGGAATTCCACGCAGTATGCAGTAAAAATAAAGGTGTTCCCAACCCGTTAAAAGTTCATCCAGTGCATCTTGCTGTGGACAGTAGCCAATAAGAATGCCTTCAGAACTAGCAGACAGTATATCCATTTCAGAGCTGTTAAAAGAAAAAAACAAAACATTGGGTAAAAAAGACAGTCCTTATTTTCACCCTTGGAATACAGAGTCTTCACGGCAAGCACAGTTGCCTTTTAACGTGTAGGTAAGTGAAGCGACTCAGGCTCCTTACCATCACTTAACACAGTACCAATCACAGTCATGGCAAGGTTTTTGTCCCTTTCTCAGGCTTTTGGGCTGCTATTCGTGTTTCACTGCTCTAAAGGAATGCAGGTCAAAATAAACAGACCAACACAGAAGGAGGAAGATCTATGAGAAGTAATTCTTACTAGGTTTACCTCTCCTATATACACAGGCCTTGCTCTAAGGAGACGCACTTGCATCACATTCACATTCAATATTAGAGAGACATTAGTCTTGAGAGAGGGAGCACAAGCTCAGTGTCTGCGTACATATGTACACATCCATATTATGTGTTCTCTAAGCAATAACACACACACAAAAAAAAAAAAAAACAACTCCAAAACTATTAAAGTTTAGTAAGCTTAAACATAATACTTGAAAAAAAAAAAAGTGATTCTGATTTCAGGGACTTTGTCCGTCTCTTTGTAGCTGTACTGTATTACTTGAAATTGCATTCATTGCTAAGAAGTAAGCTTGATTGCAAGGGTGTCTCATTAGCCATAATGACACTAAATCTATCATATTTATTCCATCATCTAATCCAACATTCAATGATGCTGATTTACATTTACAGAAAAGACCTGTCAAAATTAAGCTATTCTATTTTAAAAGAAAAAATAAGTTTTGAAAGAAAAAGTTTTTTAAAGCTTCTGAATTACAAAATGGTTCCCCCCTTAGCCCCCTCATTATTTTTTTTTTACGTTTCTGATTAAGAGAACTAAGTATACAATTGATCACTTAGACACAAAGTAAATGTTTTAAATGGAAGATCTACAATTACCAGCATTAGTGTAAATCTAAATATGTATCTCCTGATTCTTAACAAGATTCAGGAGTCTGGGAAAAAAGGAAAAGGAAAAGGAAAAGGAAAAGGAAAAGGAAAAGGAAAAGGAAAAGGAAAAGGAAAAGGAAAAGGAAAAGGAAAAGGAAAAGGAAAAGGGGAAAAGGGAAAAGGGAAAACGAAAAGGAAAAGGAAAAGGAAAAAAAAGAAAAAGGGAGAGAGAGAGGGAGAGGGAGAAGGAGAAGGAGAGGGAGAGAAAAAGAAAAAAGAAAAAAGAAAAAAGAAAAAAGAAAAAAGAAAAAAGAAAAAAGAAAAAAGAAAAAAGAAAACAGACACTGAATTTTACTTGATGAATCACACCATAAAGATATTTTAATCCTGTCAAAAGACAACTTATCATGATTGTGATAAATCTTGCTGGTTACTAATTAGAATGGGCTTTTGCTCTTAATAGCAAAGACGTAAAATTTTAGTACATATGCAGCTTTGGATGGTGCCAAAGAAGTTAACTATCTGCCTGCAGACATCTCGCTAGACAAAGAAATAGAAGGGAGAAGAAAAAAAAAAAAAAAGAAAAAGGGAAATGGAAGGGAACGGGAGTGTATTTTATCATTAATCTATAACTACTTACAAATTATTTAAATGAGGTATATATAAATTTTTCTCCCAGCTCAGGTTCTAGCTATATCTAAATAAAATAATCAAAACATATGAGTTTTTTAAGGTCAAATTTACCTGAAGATATGGATTCAATAATGTTGATCTTTCTGCATAACCTGACAAAAGCTGTGGATTCTTCGTTCAATGAATTTTAACATTACAAAACTACAGTAAAATGCTGTCAAGATCCTACTAAATAGAGTGAACTGTATAAATTTTGCTATACTAGAAAGATTCAGGCACAGTAACAATACTTTCTTTTTGGTGCAGGTACTCTCCTTGGAGAACTAAGAACTAATTCTGGTAATATGCCAAGTTCAGTCACAAAAGAGCAAATCACACAGGGGTAAATTCAGGGACATTTACTCAGCACGAAGTTTCTGTATGGATAGATACATATACTCCAGAATGGATCCGTACCACAAAGAACAAAAAATTAGTGTGCATGGTTGCAAAAAATAACAGATGCCTGATGTCCTTTAGCTAGAACTTGATTAGGCAATAGTTACTCCGTTTGCATCAGAAAATAAAAACACTTCAGAGTCCCCAGTGCTAATTACACAGATACGAGTTTAGTGCTGTGCTTCCTATGAGGTGCATACAGCCTATAATGAACAAGATCCCACTCAGCAACCTTTAGTTTTCATAAAGAAGAATACAGTGACAATACATCATTTAATACTCTTACTTTGCTTGGTCATTATCTTACAACTGCATCCATTAGTGCTGACCTTGAACACTTAGAACATTCCCATTAATAAAGAAATTCTAACTTATCCACTAATGAACTCATGGACCTAATGTTTTTCCATCTCTAGATGCCTGCCTATATATTGCAGAAAGCAGCATGAACAGAAGGAAAAAAAAAAGCCGCATATAGATTCTAGCTTTTTATTGAAACGTGTTCAGTATGTACAGTACAACTCCTATTCTGTCCTCAGCAATATCACTGAGTAAATGTCCAAAAAAAAAAAAAAAGAAAGGATCAACAAGCAGTTCAAAAGAAGGGATTCTGTCCCTCTGCTCTGCTCTCAAGAGACCCATCTGGCATACAACATTCAGTTCTGGGGCCACCAACACAAGAAGGACATTGAGCTCCTCTGGACCTCCACAAAGATGATCGGAGGGGCTGGAGCACATTACCTACATGGAATGATGGAGAGTCTTGGGGCTTTTCAGCCTGGAGAAGAGAAGGCTACACAGGGACCTTATAGCAGCCTTCCAGAACCTGAAGTGAGCCTATAGGAAAGCTGGGGAGGGACATTTTATAAGGGCACATAGTGATAGGATGAGGGGAAATGGCTATAAACTGGGAGAGAGTAGATTCAGACTCAAATTATTTACTGTCAAGGTGGTGAGACACTGGAACAAGTTGCCCAGCGAGGTTGTGGATGCCCCCATCCTGAGTGCATTGAAGGCCAGGCTGAACGGGGCTTTGAGCAACCTGGTCTAGAGGGAGGTGTCCCTGTCTATAGCAGGAGGGTTGAAACTAGGTCTCTTCCAACCCAAAATGAAAAGAGCATTTCAAGTAGTTACAGCATAATACCAGAAAACATTTTCCCTAAATGATATGCTGTAAATGACATTAAAAAAAATGATGCTGCTCAGTACATTAATTACATCCTTCTTTAGCAAGCATCCTAATGTGTAATATCAGAATTGAATTGGAAATATGTGTTCTTATATTTTCTGAACTGTAGATTATCTTGCAGCAAAATGAAAAATCATTTTCTCGGCTCAGAGAAAAACAAGCAATTGTCTTCTGCCCTTTTATTGTCAGCATGATAGCATTTCTCTTTAGGCCATTAATGTAAACAACATGAGAGACAGGAGGAGAAAAGTTAATTTAAAGATACAGAACATATAACTTCAGATTCCAATTTCTCTCCACCTTTCGGTCCATAGGACAGTAGACACTATGAATCCTAACGTAATACCTAAAAACTACAGGCTGAAAGTCAGAAAATACAAGACTTCCTGCATCATTATGAAAACATTTAGTATAGGTTATCTTCAGATCTTTTTAGTTACTTTGATTACATATCTTGACCAAGTTCAGACATGGTCCACGTTTCCTTCCTGAAGATTTGTTTTTAGAATGTATTATTAAGCTTAGTCAATACATCAATTTAGTATTTAATTCCTCTTGTAAAGTGAAACAGCTGCAACAGATGAAACGAACAGAATGTGTCCGGAATACTTTATACATTAAATAAAGATTTACACTTGCAAAACTACATTTTTATTATACTTCCTGAAAAGGTCAACAGCAAATACATCATTCTTAAGAAAAAAAGCTGAGGGCAGCTCTTGAAGCCTCTAAAATATTGTATTCCAATCTTTTCTAAATACTTTGGTTTCCATTTTTTTTCTGTGAAAATTGTGATAAATCGTTGTGAATCGTTGTGAAAAGAGGTTTCTGTAAGTTTGGATTGCTAACCTTTCAAAGTTTTGTGTTAATGATGAAAGACGTTTGTCAGCCTTGCAAGGTACAGGGGATAATAAGCTAAACTCTGACTGGATAAAATTTCCATTTAAATTAATTCCTTTGCAGATTTTTCTAAGACATTTACTTCCATTCATTTTTTGTGTGTTTTAACACTGCTGAAATCTGATTCCAGCCATGAGAGCTACCCTGGGGTGACTTGAGCTTTTGTTTGCACTGAATAGAAAAAAAAGAGTACTAGAAATTGTGAGAAATCTTGGATGAAACCTGTTCCTTTCTGCAACGTGAACTGGACCTGCAGCTTCCAGAAAACAAGGCTAATTATTGCAGAGACTGGATTTGCTTCTTATTTGTCACAGTGGTTACTAACAATATAGCTTAGGAAGCTGTGGGTCGACATTCATATGCATGACCTCAATTTCAAGGTAACTTAATACCACCAATATGAGCTGTTTGGCTGTTTATGAAAAATTGTTTCTGTTGACTAAGCTGCACATTTTCATTTGTTTTTGTATGCTCTTTCTGCAGTATCTGAATGCAGTTAAAATAAAGGCAATTATATATATTCTACTTACAATGTCTTCTGCAGAGATAAATTCCATTATTTAGTCAGAATGAAATATAAACTTACAAATTGCTGAAGTAGACATTCCACTGTACTCATAACTGCACGTTCAATTCCATGCATACTAAAGCTCAATTAACATTATAAAAAATCAAGGTTAAACTATAATTACTGTAACTGAAGTTTAGGTATAATTTAACTAATTACACAGATACACACCGTTAAAACTATCAGCTATCTCGGCCATTATATTTATGGAAATTTATTCTGCCTTTCAAGTAAAGCTATTTGAATTACATTTTAAATTATTAATCATAACTATCAAAAAGCCCAAATTGTATCTATATACACATAGATGTATCTTACTTTTCCATCTTTGGAGAACAGTTCTTAGGTCCTATGTCTTTGTAATTCAACAGCTGAGATGACTGACTTTTAATTCAAATAGGATGGGGAGTTGCTATCATGGAGGATAGCTGTGCAGAAGGAAATGGAAATTCATAGGAGATGAATTAATTACATATGGAAGAAAGCCAAATGCTTCAAGCCTCTTATGAACAAAATTAGGCATGCTGTAACTACTTTGACTATGCACCCACAGCAACTGAGACTGCAGAGTATGAACTTAAAGCCTACTCTATTCAGCAAACTACAATGAAGACTGCAAAACAGCTTGAGAAAAAAAAAGGCAAATCAAACTATAAGAATTTTGAGATTTTGTCTTCCATGCTACCTTTAGCCATTCTTAGTTGAAGAAGGCTTTATGATACAGCATCATTAAAGAAGACCAAGGTTGTAACATGCATAGGGGAATATCCAATGCCAGTTGCACACTAAAAAAAAAAAAGAAAAAAAAGAACTATGGAAATGTTTGTGAACATCCACACTAGCTTTCATTCAGCCAGCTTGTGCAATGGTGGCTACCTAGTCATAGAAGTAGAGCTAATCATAAGCTAATCTAAGTCCATTTGTACCCTTACAGAGGAACACAAGCACTACAGAGAGCAAAAAGGACCTCTGTAAGCATACAGACCATGCAGCCAATTATCTTCTATTGTTTTATAGCATCATTCTTTATAAATACAGGTAAGCAAATTTTACTAAAAAAATTTATTTTCTAGTCCCTTTCCTTTTCGCTTTTAATATTCCTGAACTTTGCCAAAGAGACTGCTGGTACTTTAGTGTCAGTATTTTACCTCCCTTGCCACTTTTTTACATTGAGGTTGGAAATATATCTAAACGGAAACACACTTTCTTTATATGTTAATTTTTTATTATTATTATTTCATCTGGACAGATATGTCACTGATAATGGCAATGTTAATGAGTTACATAAAATAATAAGACAAAATCTCCTATGAACAGCATTTTGCTATTATCTTTATAGGTGTGACTATAATTAGTGATAAATTCCTATTATTTCTCTTGCTGGAGTACATTTATGAGGTCACAGTTACAAGCAGAATGGGACTGCAAAGGTTAGAAGTTGCCTAAAAGACTTTTCAGCCGAATAAGAAAATCTAAAAAAGAGTTTCTTGTTAGACAGCTCAGCTTGCATACTATAAACGAGCATTCTCATGTAAACACTAATATAAATCAAAGCTTAGGCACATACACTATTTAAAAATATCTAATTGATTTGTAATTTACCAAAAAGAGTTTAAAAGCCGATCAGAAGCCTTCCCTTCTCCAAAAGTGTCCTAATCAAAGAGAATGCCAAGAAAACTTAACATGCAGAAGAAATGAAGCTAGATTTAGCATTTAATACAAATTTCTGCACTTTTATGAATCTGAATAATACTGAAATCTGTTGCACAACCCCTAGCTTTTATGCATCTCAACTAAGATTTTGTTACAAAAAAGTGAAATTATTTCCAATTCTTAGTGATATGTTCCTTTATGTTTTTTTTTTCTTTTATTGAACATTCAACAAATAAATAGCATAGAGGCCAACAAATGTTTTTTATGCACATGAAGGTATTGTGAATCTGCTTTTCTACCCTTTTAAAAAGGCAGCTGCAGATCATTAATACATTTACCTACTTTTAGAGTCCAGAGGATTCCCCTCAACACCCTTAATTATCAATGTATGAGAAACGCAGCTCTTTCTATGCAACCCTATATACCTCCAACATGTTCTAGGCTGAAGTTCCAAAAACTCTACTTTCCAATTCAACATACACTTTTGAAAATCAGACCTTCCATTTCTTGTCTTCAGATGTCCAAAAGGTGCAAAGGTTTTCTTGTAAAATTCAAATCTGATTTCAGCACAGTTGCCTGAAAGAGATTTTTCTTACTCTGTTCCATACTCTGAAACTATTACACTAATTATCAGGAAAATATACTTTTTTTTCTTTTAACCAAGAACTTTCAAGCACTGTTATTCAGTGAAACAGGAACAGCTACAAATTAAGAATTTTGTGCATGGAATTAAATCAGTTATGTTCTCAAGTATTTAAACTAATAAATTTTCATACTAATTTCTTTATTTGATCATGAAGAATTCATCAGAAAGAATGCATCTGTAGTATCATGTTTTTTAATGTAGAACTCTTAGTAACTTTCTGAATTTAAAAAATCTTATCCAGTCTTTCAGGATAAGACAGGTTTATAAGAGTTGTGTTCTTTCCACTCACATACAACAGAGATGGAATCTTTGTCTATGTTGCTTCTCAAACTACTAATCAGGAATCACTACCACAGGAAATGCCTCTATGGAGGCTGCTTAATGACATAGGTTTTAAATAAAGAAGACTCTAGGTCAGCAAGTGGTGGCCATCAGCTGCTTTCTTTGTCAACTTCTCCAATGCCTCTCGGAGAAATACCAGGCCCTTGAAAACAATAATAGGGTGTAATAAAGAGTTCTTAGCATTATATCCCCCTTCAATCGTTTATTTCAGGAACAAGTACAAATCAATCGAACTAAAGCCCCTTGGGTACCCAATACACACATCAGACAGAACTACGTTCTACAATTATGTGTAGTTTTGCATTTGTTAAGACATATACAATTATCAGACACAAATCTTTTGAGAGCAAATATCTGAAAGCTGCAGTTGTCTTCCTCATATGGAGTAAATATATTCCTTAGAGAACACATTGTACAACAAATTAAAAGAGATTCATATGTCTATCAGACTGAAGTTTCTTGGTTTTGGCTCCCAAGACTTAAGTGTGATAGCTAAAGATCCGGGACTCAGAGGCACTAATTTTAATAGCTGTTCTCAGTTGCAACTAATAAAGATGTAAATAACAATTTAGAGACATCTAAAACTGAATGAGGATTTAGGACACAAAAGTATCAACTGCAACGCAAAATATTTCAAATTACCTTTTTTGTTTTTCCCACTGTTTAGAAACTTGTTATTTGTACCAGTTCTTGTACTTTTATGTAGGATAAACCTGATTGCTCCACAGAAAAGGAAATGACTGTGCTTGTAATTCAACTAAGATAGTAACATCAAAACTTATCACAAGCATCTTTGTATCTTCCCAACAGGCTACAGATAATTGAGTTGGTTCACTGATCAAAATCTTATTCTCTTTTTTGGTTTTAAGACTATAAATGAAACCTATGCAGGAAAATATGTATATACATTCTGCTTTGGATGAATAATTTAGCAGTAGTCCAAGTGCTAATAAAGGGTTCTTCAGGCTGGCTGGTTGACAAAAAATTTGTCCTCGCTTGATTTACAGTAGTACAGCAACATATTACATTGTCTTTTGCCAGAACTTAATATGACACACACAACAAAGTCTGGAATTAGTCAGATCTCTACTCCTAGCCTCAAAGCAATTTGCTTTGCCAAGGTTAGCTACTGTGCAACTGCAGCTCCTGCTTGAGTTTTACACCTCCACAATATTAGAATAAACATAGAAATATGGGCTTTACAGTCACTTGTGGTCTTCTGTCTTCAGCTGTGGAAGAAACAATGAAACCCCTGGCTAACTAACATCATAATACAATATCATATTGTCAAAGATATTATGTGACCATCTCCTACGACTTCCTCTCTAATCTTCTAAATGTGTCGAATTTCATTATCTACATTCTACTTCACAGTAAATAACATTACATTTCACGGTATGCATTCATGTTGGATTTTAAAAATACAGTGCAAGAAATCAAAGTAATACACAAGATGGCTACAAATATAATCATGCATTATATTATTATGTAGCACAAATTATCAGGCATTAGTTTCTTTTCAAATTTATTATTAAATACCAGGAACATATGAAAGTTGAACTCTCAGAAGAATTTCGATCTATTTAGCTACAAGTGCATTAAAACACTCTTGTAAAAGGCATTGTTAAATTGTTTTGTGATTTTTTTGAAGAGTTACCTTTAGGAATTCTGATAAAATAAATCATGTATTTAATAAACCTAGTGTAACTGTCATTAAAATATATTCCTGACAATGAAGTATATTCTTATAACTTTATATTTGCTTTGAAGTCAATATTAAGATATTGAAATTATAACACCAGATCAATTCATTTTCCTATATAAAGATGTGATATCACATTGTGTAGGGAAGACATGTGAGATCCCTGAAAGCACAGAAAGGACCAAAGATGAGTCCCGTTAAAGCTTAGAGTAACTCTTAGCATCTAAACAAAATCTGGAAGCTTAGATACTCCCTTGAGGAGAATAGCATATTAGAAATCATTACAGATCATTGTATTTCCACAAATCTCAAATTCTCTTCTGACCTCTGTAATATCTTTGTAAATGCATTCCAACTCCACGTTTCAAAGAACAGCAAATTTTATTTGTTACCTAATTTTTAATCACTTTTTTCTTTTTTTTTTTTGTCATTATTGCTGAGAAAAAAAAATCTGCTTTGTTTTGGGAAATAAATGAAAACAACTGTCTGTATAAACACCCTCTCATGTCATTTCTTGAACAGAATTTTTCATTTTAACATTAAATCTACTGGATCTTTCCTAAAGAAGAGAGAAAATACTGATGTAAAAGAGCATTTAAATTCTAAAACACAGACATGCAAATTCTCATTTTGGAAATTTCAAAATATTTCATTTAAAATTTTTCTGAATTAAACCCTCACCTCTACTTCTTCAAAAGACATATTTTGAAATAGACATAATTTAAAAAGGAAACTTCAAAATCGTTTACGAGCCCAAAATACAAACCCACAAGCATACGTGCAATATAAGGACTTTTTACTTTGGCTTGACATTAAAATAATTTTATCATCCCAACAATGTGCTTAGTAAAAATCTGTAAATGTTGGTTATATCTAAGCCAAAAAAGCCATTATTCACTTATTCCTCCATCAAAGTTAGCTTCAATACGACTAAGACTATCTCCGATCCTAATTACAGTCTGTATTGATTAAATAATTAATGACACTAAACGACACAAGTGCCAGGAAATATTTTAAAAGTATCCATTTGAAGCAGTGATCACCATTCTAACACTGGAAACGTTTCAGTGCAGAATGGAGTGATATGTGATATGTCCATTTGTCTGGACATAACTAACATGAAGATTTTTGTTAAAACTAAGGCTTACTACTCTTTTGCTACTATATAACTGCTGTCATAATCCCTGCCCTTCCTGACAAGGCTTGACAGTGATGATGCAATATACATTTAAAAGGGAACAAAATAGGTCTCTATACTACAAGTAAAAATGATGGAAGACTGCTGAGTCTTTGATCACTGGCATTATCCAGTAGCACTATCTGATCCAACCCTGCATTATTTACCCTGTAGGAGTTCGGATAACAGCACGCCCAGCAGATGGAACAATATCTCCAGTCAGCATCTTAAACGTTGTGCTTTTCCCAGCTCCATTTGTTCCCAGGAGTCCAAAGCACTAAGAGAGATTTAAAAAAAAAAAAAAAAAAAAAAAAAAAAAAAAAGAAGAAGAAGAATTGATGTACTACATTGCATTAACTCTTCAATGGGTATTTTTCATATTTCCTGTCTTGTTTGTAAAATAGTTAATGTGATTGTTTAGTATATGCAATTCCTTTTTCAACAGAAAATAAATTTCAAATAAAATAAAATGCTTTGATTACCTCTTACATTCCTACAAGTGACTTATCTAATATTCTAACCCTCCACTTACTTAAACCCCTGTTCTACAATTTAATGCATTAGTTATCAATTTTATTATAAAGTGCTGGAATTGAACTTGAGGTTTTCACATCCAAGTTGAGAGCCAGTCTATAGAGTCGATATTTCTCAGATGTTTCACTTCGTACAGTGAACTCTGAACTCTAGATAGTGACTCCAAACAGAGCACCACTGCAAAGAATACCTTCTTAAGTAATGGCAGTGTTTGCATTAAGACTAAAAATAGCACTCCACAACTTTTAAAATACTTGTTTCATTAACTGTTTTACTGATAAATAGTTCAATGATTTCAATATGAGAAATACAATCTTGCCTTGGGACAAACTCAGGATCCTATCCACAATTTGCATTTGAGTTAGATATTCTTTGATTTCTCTTTGGACACTGAACTGCTTTGCTACTCCCTGGTATCTTATTATGTTAGCCAATAAAACATTAACTTGCTTAAGATAAACAAGATAAAAGAATTAAGACTCTAATAAAGTGTTGAATAAAATAAATAAAAAGAACAACCATACAAACGTTGCTTCTGGAAGATCACAAAAAATTCTACTCTTATCAAGTTATTAATTTTCAGAAATTGCTACAATTAAAACTGTTCTACTGCTATCTACCATACTTTGATTGCAGATATGCAGGTCCGAACAACTGTTCAAAGTCAAGAGTTACTCTGAAAGAAAAAAAAGTCCTCTTTACCTCTCCCTTTGTTATTCCCAAGCTTATGTTTTCCACAGCTGTGTTCTTCTTATTGAAACCTCCATAACGCTTCCTGAGATTGTACAGAAGAAGGACATCATTACCAGTTCTTCCCCTAGAAAGTCGCTGTCGCTCCATTTCTACATCAATATCTTCTGATGGATTGACCACGCTGTTAACTAAATGCTGACCCCTAAAATAGAAAGTGACAACAAATTGGACATTACTATACTCTGAGTATTTCCCTAATTGCAATCCTTCAAAGATTGTTGATTCAACCTCTGCAGAATCCAAGAAAGAAAGTATTTGTGTTTTTTATACATCACATCACATACGTGTTTAAATTTTTCTCCTCCCTAAAACATAGTTGTACTCTATTACTCATAAGAAACAGCAACTGGGACTTTAGACTGAATATAAACAAATTGAAGCAGTACTTATATCAGAAAAGGAAATCCTTAGTTCAGAATGAGAGCATGAGAGTATAAAATCATTACATATTTTAGTTCAAATAACTTAGAAACAAATAAAACAGACTCCCCAGATGAATGGAATGCTACCATTTTCTTACTCTAAAAATTTAGTTAACTGTCTACTATGGCAGAATACAAATGATAACACACACACCTTGGTTTCTGGAGGAGATCCCAATGGAAAAACAGCCGTAAAAGAAGAAGAACTGTTCCCTGTAGGGCCATTTCCACAAAAATCCAGCCCAGAAAATTCATTTCAAAAGGGCTTACATACGAATCTATTCCAAAGTTGCTGGTTAGGTCAAATTTGATCTGGTTGTATGAAAGCTCTATTAAACCTTGGCCTAAGCAGAATTGTGGAAATACGATAAATGCCCATCTGAGGATCTTGTAGATGTTCTGAAAACTCTTAAAAGTCAGCAAGAAAAAAAAAGGAAAAAATGTGAGTTTTTTCTAATCAAATATTAAGGACTTTCACTAAGCTGGATACAGCATTCAAATCTCACTCAAGGCAAACTGATTTCAGCAGAACGCACTGTGAACTCTTTTGAAACAACAATCATCTCTTACTATGTGTTTTAGAATGTCTAAATTTTAGAGTGCCCATAGCTGTGGAATACTAGTGAAGGTTGACATTTACAGACAGTGACAGAAGAGACACATGGCTGTGATCATTTCATTTACTTAAAATATTAATATTTAAATGTTATTAATTCTAAATCATTTACTTAACACCAAGTCAGTGTCCTTCCAAACTTGAGTGATGTATAATCCATATTTGGCTTCAAACAGCAAGTTTTTGATTTAATATGTGCATAGGTAGTCAAATACGCATTCTGGATTTTTCTTCACCAGGTTATGAATTAATTGTATATGTAGAATGAGAATGCATATTTCTACCCAAACCATGCATTACAGATCCTAGAAATAAGCAGATTATCTCCTATGTAAATATTATTCAAAGACATTTTACAGTGTATATAACCTATTCAAATGGATCTGAATAGCCTCTATTATGACAAATTACAACTTAATTCATTATTACAGTACAAGCTACATCTTTTTTTTTTTCTAGTTATAAGCATGTCAAAACTCAAGATAGTAATAAGCAGAACAGCATATATGGAGATAAAAAAAATCATGAAGGTTTAAGATGGCTAAATTTCCTGCTGGAAGTGATCTTGTCTGTGCACATGTAAATATATATATAAATACATACATATTCATATATGACTGCTTCTCCAAAAGTATTGCCAACCTCTCTTCTATTTCTTTCCTTAACGTTGGCCCACAACATCAGAAGCAGACGTTGGTACTATGGCAGTAGAGACTGAACCTTCCCACCAAAATCCCATTACATTTACTTGCTGTGACAGATGGCAGCAGAGGGGCACTCTGGCAAAATGGCATCTGACATGAAAGCGCAGATTAAGCAAAGGCATGGAACTGAATTCCTCCATGCAGAAAAAAAAATTGCACCCACCGACATTCCTAGTCACTTGCTGAGCGTATATGGAGACCAAGCAGTGCATGTGAGCACAGTGAGGCAAAGTGTTTCAGCAGCAGTGACATTGGATCACCTTCAGTGGTGCAGATTTTCAGAAGCGTGGCATGCAGGCCATTGCTGTCAGAAGTCCATAGCTAATGGTGGTGGCTATGTTGAAAGACAGCGTTTTGTAGCTGAGAATTTGTTCTATCAAATAGTGCTGTTGTGCTCTGTGTTAATCTCTTGTAGTTTCCATGGAAATAAAGAGGAGGCATTACTTTCAGCAGGACCTATGTACATGCATAGGCATGTACACATAGAGATGTATGTATACTTCTCACATACAGTAACACAAAGCTAAGGTTTCATTCTCACCTGGACTTTGGAAATTATAGCTAATAAACGAGGTAGGAGAGTCACCAGCATGGTACAAAGGCCAAACACAAAGTTTAAGGAGATGTAAGAAATAAAAGCTACATCTGGACTTGAGAAGAATCTGGATACAAGATACATCCATGGTAAAGTTGCATATCTGAAATATTTTTAAAAGAAACAAATTTATCACACACACAAAAAAATAAAAAATAAGAAACTGTTGATAAACTGAGAAAGGAAAAAAATTGAGAAATATTTTTTTTTTATCTACTCACTTTATGATTTTATAGACATACACATCCCTACTGCCCTAAGATGGACAGACATGAACAATTTTGCACATTTCAGCTATATATGTAAAACTATACTTTCACCATTTCAGAGTTCACTGTCTTGATTTCCAAATTATTGCAAAACCATGCATCTTTTAACAAACGTTTTCTCACGTATGAAACTTAAGCACAAAGGATGGATGGAAAGACTTTCCTTTCCCACTGTACTATTTGGAGACAGATCTTCAATCTGTTCAGTACTCCATGTTGGACAGCCATTTCTCTGGAAATATAAGTTGCCAGAGATGTGTAAAACTACAGAATTAAATAAAACAGGTAGAGTTGTAACAAAGTACAGCCACTACTCTTCTTTGTGATGATCTGCAATGCTAAGTACTAAAATTCTGACCTGGCTGTCATTATTCCTTCCTTCCTGTAAGGTAGCATATGGTCAATTTCTAATGGCAAATGATTGACTTTTGCAGTTCTTTTATTATTTCCTGAGTGAGCAAGAAAATTCCACCTCCTCACTCTTTCATGTCTAACTTTCAAACTCGCATTTCAGTCTGTTTTCTCACTATCTTTTGAAGAATCATAATCATTTCCAAAGAGAGAAAACCATGCATTCAGCAGCAGGTACAAAGCAAGTGTAAAGATTTCTCTTTGTTTTCTACAAAACGTAATTCCATAGTAGCACTTCCAATCACATACCCAAAGAGAACCAGCAGGATAACAGTGGCTGCCAAATTGTTTCGAAAAGTAAAGGCTGATAGCTGGAAAGCAGTAATAACACCAACACACAGGGTGACGGGTAGCATATAAAACAGCTAGAAATACAAGAAAAAAAGAAAAAGGTACTTAGCAGGTGAGCATTTTTTACTGGTCTTCCTTAATTAGCATAGAAGAGCTCTATAAATTAGCTTTTCCATATTTGAAATATAATTATAGAATTAGGGATTAGGAAGTATTAGGCAGAAGAGCTCTGCTATTCCATACTCCAATGCTGGCTGTGAAGCACTCTCCTATATGTGTACACATTAGATTTACCCTGACAAAATAAAATGCATCTACAGAATATCTCCCCTAATTTTGATTCTATTGACCTTTCCAATACATCCTTTTAACAAGCTAACCCTTCCAGATAATGAGTCCATATGGGACTATTGCTCCAAAACATCCAATTGTATTGTGAATACACTGTCTTGGATCCAGAAGGAATAGTTTCATTGATTTATATATCAGTCACAGGAGACCTGTAAGAACACAACTTTGAAAGAGGCGTTAATGAAGGACTGTATGTGTTGATGAAGCCAAGAACAGCTTTTTAATAGGAACAGGTGTAATATTTACAAGAGTTGGAGGCATTAGGCAACAGGGGAAGCAGTTTCTATTTCGTCTCCTGAGACAACGCTGAAAGGTAGAAGAGTGGGAGGATGTAACTGGTACAAAATGTTCGCATCCAAACAGGCAAGAGAGATGGGTTCTGCTCAGATCAAGCAATGGCAAGATATAAAAATTTGCACCCAGCTCCATTCTCAGCATCGGTCTGTTCTGTTCATAGAAGCTGAGTTGCAAATGACTGCCTCCATTCCCATGCTATATAACAGTTAATCTTATCCTAACATGTGCGGGCTGCTCCAAAAGTATTGCCTCCTATTTTGTTTCTTGTCCTTAATGTTAGCCCACAACGTCAGAGGCAGATGTTGGTGCTATGGCAGTAGAGACTGAACCTTCCCACCAAAATCCCATTACATTTACTTGCTGTGACAGATGGCAGCAGAGGGGCACTCTGGCAAAATGGCATCTGACATGAAAGCGCAGATTAAGCAAAGGCATGGAACTGAATTCCTCCATGCAGAAAAAAAAATTGCACCCACCGACATTCCTAGTCACTTGCTGAGCGTATATGGAGACCAAGCAGTGCATGTGAGCACAGTGAGGCAAAGTGTTTCAGCAGCAGTGACATTGGATCACCTTCAGTGGTGCAGATTTTCAGAAGCGTGGCATGCAGGCCATTGCTGTCAGAAGTCCATAGCTAATGGTGGTGGCTATGTTGAAAGACAGCGTTTTGTAGCTGAGAATTTGTTCTATCAAATAGTGCTGTTGTGCTCTGTGTTAATCTCTTGTAGTTTCCATGAAAATAAAGAGAAGACATAGCTTTTGGAGAAGCCTACATAGCTTAGATTCTGAGATGAAACTGCATTAAAAGCAACTGATGATTATTCTAGCTAGATACTTGGTGTTGCACAATATCCTTAATTTAAAAAGAGACATTCATACTGAAACACAATGCAAATCAGTCCACACTGAAAACAGAGGGCATCATTTCTTTCTTGTTGGGAAGACAGACATTTTTAAAGGCAGGATAATTGAGCAATGTTTTCATCTTGTTCACAGTCTATTTTATGGCACCACCAGTGGCACACATAAATACTGTACAATACTACTCCACAGATTTGAGAGTCAGTTATTGTGGAGCCATTTAAGAAACATGTCATAGAAGTCACAAAGCATCTGAGACTAAAATATTTCAATAGATAAATATATTTGATTACTTTTTCTGGAAAAACACTTTTAATGTTCAATTATATTACAAAAATATTTCCTGTATTTTGCCTCTCTAGTGAAACAATCTTAACAAAACATTGCAATCTGTTATGTAATTTTTCAAGCACTTAAACTTTACCTATTTGTTGAACACTGTAATGAATACTACTCTTGTGCATAAATATATTAGGAACAAGCTAATGACAGCAGTTTCATAAATCAAACACCTCTGCAGGTCTAGTAAAGATTGTGCTACCAATAATTCAGGACAGAGCCTGAAATGCTTAAAATGTAGAGAGATTTCAGATTTGACAGTTCATACATTCAGGTGCTCAGTGTCCCTAGATGATCTGCAGCACAATTAGCATTTAAAGTAGTGTCCATTCTTTCCCAGATCATGATTGATCATGCAGTACAATGCTGAATTGGTGAGAACATTCTGAAAGGAAAAGGTTGGCAGAAAATAACAAGGAGCTGACTTCGCTGCACAAGGAGAAACTGAATGATGAAGAAACAAGTTTTCAACCAAGCCTTCTTACCTGACATGGCAGAAAAGTGAATACAAAGATTGACTGACCATGTAAATAACTTTTGGATAAATGTGCTCTTACTTCACGCTTGCTCAAGTGAGAAAACCCCAATTTCAAGCATGGATGGGTGAATCTCTAATGTTTCAGAATTATAAAAGTTTGAATGAGAATGAAGAGCATTCTAAAAAATCTTTGTTCTTGAGAAGGCCAGTTCATGTTTGCACTGCCTATGCTAAACCCCAGACCTTCCTTCCATGATCTTCTAGTGGGTTAAACAAAATGTAGAAGATTTCTATCCCTCCTCTAGAGGCATGAATCTTTGCATTACTTTTGAATAATCCAGATGATTCCAATTACTCATTATTGCCTCTGAAAAAACTCTCCTAAGTCAAAACATCTTCTCATTCAAAGTTTTCTGCTAAAAACATTTACTAAATGAGCAATAAACATGCAGCACCTGAGTTCTCTAGAAGCAGGAGTTTTCACATAAGTAGATGTCTTAATCCCAAATCCCTTCCCAACACTCAGCTAGTACTATAGCAAGGCTTTATTACAGATGAACTATGAAACAGCCTTTTAGTGGTGTATATATACACATACACACACACATATATACATACAAATGGAGAATTTTTTCTTTTGTTTTTTAAAAAGCCATTTTCAAAAACAGATATTTGAAGAACATTTATGGAATCTGTGCTCAAAGGGAAACCAGAGGACTTTCATTATATAGTTGAAGTCAGTGACTAGGACCTACAAGTTCATTAGTTCTATTTCACCATCTTTGTTCATTGGTCTGAAAAGTCTTAAAGAACGTACATAAAATCTCCTACTTTATTTAACTTTGTTGGCATTAATCTGATTATTAATGTTAATCAGCTATTAGTAGCATTTCTATCTTTACATTTGGTTAGGTGGGTAAACTTTGTATTTTAAAAGAGAATATTTTGAGTTTTTCCTGTTTGTTAATAATCCACATACAAACAATACTGTGTCTAATGTAAAATAAAAAAAAAGATAGAAAATACTTTGAGAAAAATAAATTTACAGGACAAAGAATTGTCCATTTCTGCTCTAGGCCACTCTGTGAAAGTGAATTCATTTATAAGACCTTCTACTGTCTATCCTGCAAGAAACAGAAGATATCAGGAGGGAATACTGCTCTTATTATCTGCCAACATACAACATAATTAAGCCTTTAATGTGGCTGGCTATTATTTCCAGGCTTCTCCCATATTCTGAAGGTTTTTGCCAGTGGCAACTCAAAGCACTGAAAGTAGAATAACTCCTGCCATGAACCGCTGTGTGGAAGATACTCTCTGTCTGGGTTGATTAGCTTGTATCCATTTATTTGTGAAATAGTACAGGTGCCTAAAGCTAGCATACACTTCAGCTCCTTACAATTCCTCTTTGGAAAATGAATAACGCAATCTCTGGTTCACAGAATTTTATCTCAGTACTGAAGTAGCATCAGTGTCACAATATTAAACATGATAGGCAAAAGTTGTTGCTCTACACAATTCAAATTGTTTTCATGTATCTTATGGACATGATTTTGCTCATTTACATCAAACTAATTAAAAATTTACAGCGAAGCACATGTCTCCCCCTACAGGATACATACCATATCACAGCAGAAATTAGCAAGCCAGTACGTTTTGTAACCCAGGCCGGTGATATGTTGCAAGCGTTTTGTACCATATACTCTGTCTTTCACTATGGCACTGCCAATAGATGCGGTGAGGATGGAGAAACCCAGCATGATACAGAGTGCTACCCCACACTGACGAATATTTTCCATTCTAGGATACAAAACACAATGGTTTGATGAAAATACAGTGCAAAAAAACCCCATCTTCAAATCAACTCTACCAAAACAACACTTCACATTAGGACCTTAATCCTGTTTGCAAAGACCACGTTTCTACATTGTCAACATCTCATTAAAGAACAGGCTCAAGATAATGTGTTGAGTTACAAAACTATACATGAGTCACAGAACACAGTCTGTGTTTAAATGTTTCAATAATAAAGTGGAGCTTTTGCAAATATTTCAACCTTTACAGAGCATTAAAATTAGGAACAATAGTTAACCTGTCTGAGAATGTCAGAATACACTCAAAACTGCAGTCAGGGTAAATACAATATTTTTCTCTAGAAAGCAATGCACCCTTATTTGATGCAAACAGTGGACAATGTATAAACAGAAAACTAGAGAAAATGCTTGACTCAGTAGAACTGAGTTGAATCCATCAGGTTATACCTATTTCATGCAACAAATAAGCTTATTAAATTAACAGCTTCAGTTCTATATTCATTGCAGCAGTTATGTATTTTTTAAGAGTTTGCTCACATTTTGTCCTCATCCAGCAAGGCTCCTCCGTATGGTTGACTGTAGAGTGTGATCCCTGAAAGAAGAAAAATTATGAAAAATAAATGCTTCATGAAGACTAAGTTCTAGAGTATACAGCATTTGGAAACAGTTCATTTCCTTTTCAATTTCCAATGATACAAGCAGTTCTGAAACAATTCAGGCAAAGCATCAAAGTAGAAACAAAACTTACAAAAACCTGTATTGAAAGAAAAAGAAAGAAGCAAAGCAGGATGAACTGAAGAAACTGAAGAACTGAAAGAAAGTGAACTGCAGCCATCACACTTTGACTAAGGAGGTTGATCGTGCATTTAAACTCTTACCTTGCAAAATCTTCACTGTCCTTAGAAGAAAGGTGGCTTCAAAGCAGCAAAATGTACTTGCTACATTTTCTGCTACCTCTCTTTGGTTATCATGGTGAACTGAACAGATTCTGGACCTGCAACTTACAATTTCACTGTCTGGAACCGGGATTCAGTTCTGCATTACCTCTCCTTTATTTACAAATTACAAAAATACAAAGACATTATATTTTGCAAGTATCCTTTTCTTACGCTTTACTTGATAATAGTGGGAATTTTCATCTCTCTGTGATTCTAAACTGTTTAAAACACAAAATTGAGCTTATAAATTAAATTGAAGATTTGCTGTATGTAATCCAGAAAAGACATCAACATAATTATGACTGACATAAAACTTAGTTGCTCTCCTTCACTAATCCTTGTTCTATTTTCTGATAAACTGTCACCTGAATATTTAGGACAGCTGTAAAATCGTACTACTATCTATTTGCTTCTCTTTTATTCCTTTTGCTATAAAAATGATAATTTTCAATATAAGAACATCAAATTAAATTGTCTCAAAATATTGTGAAATTTATTTTTTTTCTATTCCCCAGCTTAACTAAAATATCATTTCTAAAGCAAAAGAGTAGAATGTCTAAAACATTTTTACTAAAGAAAAATAAACTGAACTAGTGCTGGAAACTGATCAGGCTCTTGACAAAAAAGTTAAAATGTTACATTCTTAAATAATATCAAACAGCTCTCTTTTCAGTTGTATTTCAGATTCATAAACTAAAATATTAGCTTCTATTTGATTGTACATCTCTTGTCTGTGCCATAATGAGTAATGTGGGAAGAGGTTGGGGGAAATTTTTACTAGTTTTGAGCTGAATCAGTGTCTTGAACACTGGCCTCATCTACCTTATTCCCATCATTAGCAAGAGATCACTGTTTGCAACTATAAGGGACTCTTTTCTCTATGAAATCTCATTATAAGAGATGAATAAAAAGGCTAAATACTTAATTAACAACAGAAAGAGCTCAATCACCAAACTGTCAAACCAAATACTGTATCCCGTTGAGTAATATCCAGAGTCTGGATCTAATAAATAAACATAAGTACTAGTTGCTTTTCTGCACTCTGAACTGCAGAAGTAGGTTCAACAGTGTCATGTATTGCTGTAGGATCTGTACTGCAAATGAGATTGCTGTACTATAAATAAAACCAGAAATTCTTAAAAAATATTGGATGAAGATGTCTTCAAAACAAATTTGGCATGTTCTCAATTATAAAAAAAGAAATCTATCCTAACATAACTATAATATCTTTGGCAAGGAAATAAATGAGTGGTTGTCTCAGATGAAATCTATGCATTGCCACTTATTTGAATAAACTTTGTCATATTTTGTTAGCATCAAGTTGTATAAATATAAATTGTCTCAATTTCAATTAATTTCTCAATTAATAGGTGCAATCTGATTAAGTACATAAATGCTTTTATTTTTTGCCCCATTAACTTTTCATTCCTCATTTTAAAGACAACATAGTTAAAAGATCACTAAGATACTGTGATGTTTCAATCACATAGGATGATGATTAATTCACATATGTAACTACTGCAAGATGAAGAGTTTTCAGATACAAGTAAAAGCTGTGCAATGAGGCCCAAATGGCCTCAAAATCAGGCTAACACAGTTTTGGTTCACTGCTAATAAATGCAGGTGCTAAATGTAGATGTCTTTCATGTCTTTTGCCTGTATAAAATTTTCATTTGTTTTATACCACTGATTTCTTAATTAATAGCTGCTATTTGTTGTGATGTAAAACCTGACAGAGATATAGAAAACTACTTTTTCCACTGGATACAAGCACTGGGTGAAATTCCATTTGTATGAAGGAAAAGTCACATGGTAGAAAAGAGTTTCATTACCAGAAAGTTTTTCTAGGCTTTCTCAATGGCTGAAGTATGCATATTAAAAGAATGTTTTTCGTTCATATGTGTGAATATTCCTATTGATTAAGAATTAACAGTCAAAACCATGCATACAGAATTAAACTTGTTTGAGCTTATTTTCACATCTGTCAGATGTTGACCTGGATACAGCAAAAGTAATGCCTCCTATTTTATTAGGTTGGCCCACAACATCAGAGGTAGGTATTGGTGGTATTGTAGGAAAGGTTGAACCTTCCTGCCAATATTCTATTACTATTTTCTGACGCAGTAGAGGGGCAGTCTGACAAAATGGCATCTGAGATGGTAGTGCAGATGAAGCAAAGGTGTGCAATTGAATTCCTCCATGAGGAAAAAATTACACCCCAAAATGACATTAAATATTTCACGAAGAAAAGCTTCTGCTCATAAATATGTAATGTGGCAGGAAGTAATCTCTCTCCTGAAATCACCATGGCCTGTATTTTTTACTAAATACACAGATACCAGAGTGAAGTTATCAAAACTTTCAGACTACTATACTGCAGTTGTGCAGAAGACTACAGCAGTTGTCTTGTATCCCATGCATAGAAACATACTGCTAAACTCTGCCACAGAATAGAGACTGAAAAAGACACAGTTGCTGGGATGTAGAAAATGGTGGGAACAAATAAACAAACATATTGTTCCTTGCAGGCTTATCTCATACAATACTGACCAAAAAGTGAACTACACTACATACCCTTCTAAGGAAGAAGGTTGCTGATTACTATTAAACAAAGTATGCTCTTATTATTATTATTATATCTTATTATAAGCAGTCAGTTCTGTTGGAATCCCAAATCCTAACAAATTATAACATAAATATAATACTAGTTTTTCATTCATTACTTTAAAATTTTCAGTTAGTCTGGAGTGTAACATTTTTCTCCATTTGCTATATTTTTTAGTATAACAATATCTCCTCCTCCATTTAAAAGCAGATAATTAATTTACATGTTTGTAATTGTTAGAGGAAAAAAGTTATCTTGAGCCTATGGAAGTGAAAATCAAATGATATCATTCAAGACTAAAATAATACTGCATTTCTCATTTAAGCCATTATATATATATCACATGTATCATGCATTTAAAAATGAACTAACAAACACTTTAGCATACCTTTATAATTCATCTCTTCCCAAATTTCTCCTCCTATCCACCTAGACTCTTTATATATCTCTCTGTCCCAACATAGCTATTAACATGATGTAAAATGTGCTTATTGATGCTTTCTTGCCTTTACGTGCATTCTTATTATGTAAAGCTGCTGTAATGGTGCTCATTAAGTTGAAAACTAAACATCACATTCAATATATTAAAAAAAAAAAAAAGACAAATAAACCAAGAAGTTCCAAATGACAAAATTCCTATTGAACAGATGTATGTGATGATTACATGATGATTATATTTTATTTTAAGAATTTTATTTCTAAGCATTTGGATAAAAATGCTAAGGGAATTCTAGAGAGTTCAACATCTCTGTAAAGCAGGCTGCCTATAGCAGGTTGTACAGGTAGGTGTCCAGACAGGTATTGAATATCTCCAGAGAAGGAGAACTCCACAACAGTTGCTTTATTTTGAGCTTTTTTTTGGAGGAAATAGAACTAGTCTAGATACAGTCCTTATGTAGATTGTAGCTGTAGAATGCATAACTTTTCTTTTCATTTTGAATGTTCCAGAAACTAAGACAGTAAGAGAAAGAATGAGATGGACAGAGATACAGACCAGGAAGTACTTTTTCAGCATAAGCTAAAGAGATCTTGGGAATAAGCCTTGAAGGTCTTCAAAGTTATATATCATCTCTGTAGGCTAATCAGAGCTGTCCTTAAATGTATGATATGTATTTCTATCATATGTATTATGATATGTAATTCTGTGAAGTGTTCTGTGTGTATCACCTGACACTCCTTTCAAAATGGCTCTTTATTTTGTGCAGCATACTGAGCCCTGAGCACATAAATCAGTATCAGTATGGTTCTATATAACTAATCCTAGGTTTCCTTATTATAATAGTTTTAGTTCAGAGTATAAAAAAATAAATTACAATAAAATAAAACAGTACATAAACATAAAAAACTAGAGTTAAGCTATATATGTTTTTTACAAGCTCATCTTTGTGGACATTTAAAACTTATGATAAAACTTGTGTTTGTATAAAATGAAACATTACTATATTACTGAAAATCACAACTTTTGTTTTATGAGGTATTTCAGAGGCAACACCTCAATAATTATTTAAATTTTATGGTTGGCCCACTAACCAGACAGGTATAAGAAAGTTAAATGACATTTCACAGATTCTTTTGAAAAGAGGGTTAAAAATACAATTTGAGAATAGAATCAGAATGTACAGTTACTTTACACTGAAATTTAGATGAAATTAGGTCTCCTGATCCCTTCAGCTCTTTCGAAGAACTAAATCCATAATAAATGAAAATACTGCATGAACCTTACAATGAAGCCTAGCATGAAAGGTATTTTAAAAATGACAATGACTTCTATTGAAGTACTGAGATAGGGCAGCTGTATCATACAAGACCATTCTATACTGATAGATTTTTGTTCTTTCAGTAATTATGTATGAACTTTTAACTACTGCACTTTACAGACATCATTACTGATGAATATCACTCATCTTTTCTTAGTATAATCTTACCCTAAGAGGCAGATAGTATTCCTTCCCTGTGTAGTATAGCATGCTTAATGCATTTTGAGGGAACATTATACAATTAAATGTGAAAAATAACATCTCTATTTGATCATAATGTTTATCTCAAGTTGAACTTAAGTATGTTGCCTTTTAAACTTTTATTCCTCTTACTTCATCATTTCATTTGTTATTTACTCCCAATTGTATTATCTCATTATAGCAATGCAGCATTTCCAAAAGAGGTGTAACAACATAGAAACTGGTGGATGATGGATTGGTCATGAACCAGCAGTATGCCCAGGTGGCCAAGAACACCAGTGGGATCCTGGGCTGCATTAAAAGGAGAGCAGCCAGCAGGTCAAGGCAGGTGATCCTGCCCCTCTGCTCTGTGCTGGTGAGGCTTCACTTGGAGTATTGCATCCAGATGTGGAGACCCTGATACAGGAGAGACATGGACCTGTTGGAGCGCATCCAGAGGAGGGCCACAAAAATGATCCAAGGGATGGAACACCTCTCCTATGGGGATGGTGAGAGAGCTGGTGAGGCACTGGAACAGGTTGCTCAGAGATATGGTGGATGCCTCATCCCTGGAGACTTTCAAGGCAACGTTGGAGTAGCTCTGGGCAACCTGATCTAGCTGTGGATGTCCCTGTTCATTGCAAGGGAGGTGGACTAGATGACCTTTAAAGGTCCCTTCCAATTCTAAGGATTCTATGATTATATGATTCCAAAGCTAGATATAGATATCCCCATGGTACCAAAGATGAGACATTTTCTTATAGTAATTATTTCTGAATTGCTACTCCAAAATAGACATCCAATCCGTTAGTTATGATCAATCACAACATTTGGTTACAGTTTCTTTCGGCAAAGTCTCATACAAAAGCCTTGACACTTCTAAGCTTGTGTTCCTCATCACTGAAGAAAATCTCCTTATCACTAAAATCTATCACAGACTAGGATCAGTTCTGCTCTCTTATGTAAACTACTAGGCTGTAATCCCCTATAATTAAAGCAGGCAGAACTACTCACACTATCCATGATGACTTCCCTCCTCCCAGAGACTTGGAAAATCTTAGATTAAATTCATACTCAGGAAATAACTGCTAAGTAGAGTGGTTCTCAGTACTTAAAAGAGCTTTTAAAGTAAGCTGTTGACCTCTTTCAAGGTTGTTTCAGTATCATAACATTTTCTGCTCCCTACATGCATTGTAATGATCTATCCTACTGAAGTCATTTTTGCAGCAAAGCAAGAAATTTTTTGTTGAAAGAAGTAAAGACTGTGTCCTCAAACTCCCTTTTAAAGGATCAAATAATTTTTATGTCACTTACAAGTAAGCACTGGCTCTGTTGACAGGAAGAAGCTACTCTATGAAAAAATATGTCATCAGTGCAAGTCAGTATTATAAAGCTGCACATCTGCAGCATCCTAACAAGCTCCATCAGAGTAGTTTTCATAAATTTTAATCTCCACAAACAGATACAAAAGTAAGGGTACTTATATGTTTAAGTTACCAAATGGGATGTGTACTGCTACAGAAAACAAATCAGTTTCAACAGTATTTATAAAGCGCAGGATAACTTCATTAAAAATTATTTTTTATTAAAAGTTCTCATTAAAATACTTTATTTCACCTAAACGTAAACTTTCTTCAGAAATATATTGGCCTTTTTTTTATTTTCCTCATAATCCATTTAGAAAAAAATAAAACTCCAGCCATCCTTAAAGCTAACTTTTTTTTTCACCTGCCATTTTGAAAACATTTCCTAATGAATTTCTATTTTATACCACCCAAGATCCCCTTTCCTTTTCACTAATTTTCCTCTTCTTTCTTTATTATAAATATGAAGTCACAAACCAATACAAAAATCTTCCCTTCTTTTCTCCTCCACTTAAAAAAGACAGAAACCCAGCTTGAAAGTCTCCAAATTGAAATTAAAAAATAAAATTCCTTTATTTTCATATGAAAAGTGAAATACAGACATCAACATGAATGCCAGATATGAAAAATAATACTGCCTCCTCCAGGAAAAGTCAGTAAGAAAGAAAAGAAAGATGCTTTAGGAATATTAGAAAAAAGCAATGGAAGCTCTGAGCATCATTTCACATTTGTACACTTAAAAAGTGCTCATAAGCTATTTTTCAAATTAATTCCTCTTTAGCAGAACCTCTGCTAATGAAAGGAACCAGAATGAACAACATTTAGCCTGAACTAACAAACTCAGATTTCAACGTACTAAGAATTCACTACGTTACACTACAGTGTAAATTCAATAGATGCACTGGGTTTACTTTAAGTATTTACTTAATAAAATTAAGGTAATAAATAAGTTATAAATTCATATTCTTGCACATTAAACATTCTGTTTAAGCAAGTCGTATTTTCCCAGAGAATAAGCATCCCTATCATAGCAAGCCAATTTACACTTAGTCCATAGGAATATCCTTCATAAAAAATGTGTATGGATGAGACAGTACAATTCAAATGTTACCTCCTTGCACACAACATTCTTCACACAGATAAACATGCTATTTCATTTCCAAAATATCCTATGAAGCCTGTTACTCTTGAATCTGACTTGATACCATGTCAATCCTTCATACTGAAACTTATTTTATTTAAAAATTATTTTTTCAAAAGATACTGTCAACTGGCCTGGTTCAGCCTGGTTCTATGAATAACAGGTTAGGGAGACCCATGGACCCAAGCAGCAGGAGATGAGGAAGGGAGAAAAAGGTAAAAGGTAGAGAGATGTGCCTAAAAACAAAACAGTGGCAGCGAGCTAACAGAGGAAACTAATTTACTATATATACGACAGTGGAATGTGAGATAACACAATGTAATACAATAAAGGTGAAATTGAAGCTAATAAATAAAATGAGAGAGAGATTGTTCAAAAGGCCTTACTCTAATGCTGAAGGCGAGAAAGCTAAGGAGCACACACCACAGAAATGAGTGGAAAAAGAAGGGGTAGCCTCATGACCCCCAAACAACTTTGTCTTTCCCTTTGTATGGAAAACAGAGACAGAACAGTGAAGTTTTCTGGGATCTGTAGTTGGCTCTTTCTGAGAACCAGGTACCTTGAATTATTGACAATCCATGGAAATGCAGCATTAACTCTTCAACTGCCAATGTACTACATGATGTTATGATGTGGAATACTGATAACAAAAATCATAAAACCATAACAGATATTAACAGACAATTAAAGAAATATTACCATATTGTCTCCAATCCACAGCTGGGGGCAAATTCAGCCACAGAATGAAGTTATTGAGTTCATTTAGGTAGGATGGCAGTGAATGGAAACCTTTTTGGTTATACCACACCTGAAAGAGAGAATGGAAATTGTGAATCAAAAATCAAAAGAGTCTGAACACTGATCTGAAAACACCCATAATTTAAAGAATTGCATAAAGATATTGAAGATGAATTCTCCTTTTAATGCATTTATTTACAGAAGAAGATGGCCTAGGCAGAACAGAATTGCTTTATTTGTACCAGTCTTTCAACACAATGCAGCAGGTTGTTTACTACTGTTGAAGTTGCAAACAGAATAATTAACTGAGATTCTCTGGTTTAATGAAACACTTTTTTACTTCACAAACGTTTGGTTGAGCAAATAATACAGGATTGCAATGTAAAAGCAATATATTCCAATTTAAACAAAAACAGAAAAGATGAAGAGAAATAGTGTTGTAAGTGAAGCATGTTAATTATTGACATTCCAAAAAGACTTATCAAAGTCTGAGGACCATAGGGAAGCATTTTTGATGTAACATACACTTTATCTTTAAATCAGACAGAACTGACCCAACTTGATTAATATACTCAAAATGCATATTCTCCTAGGATTCCATGTGCAAGAATCAATGCCGATAGGCTAATTATGTCCCAAAACTGAGTACGTGGAGGTCTAAATTTTCCTTTTCCTTTGGAAATCAATTTCATTTCTATGCCTCCATAACTGTTAATCAAAGTGCCTTTAATCCTACATTATCCATACCAAAAACTAGATCAGAGAAAACAAAGCATGTTTGTTTTCAGTTTTGGAAGCACATTTAAAATCATCTTCAATTACTGTCCATTCCTCACTGGATATCAAGCTTTCATCTCCCTTTTTTGTTTATGCAGTTGACAAACTCTTATCCTTTTTCTATTTGCTATCAATTATTTGCTAATATGCATTTTGTTCATCTCAGGTTGTCACTTGACGGTTCTCACTTTGTCTCTGGACTATGAGTTGTATGTCAAAGCACATGTTTTTTAATGTAGGTTTCTCTTGCCTTAACTTCATCTTCCAAGATTTCATTTTTCCTAAAACTGTTCTGAAATTACAGTTATGTCTTGGAAACTTCCATGAATAATACTTTTCCATTACTCAAGGTGCTGTTTTTATCTAGTCCTCTTCCACATATATCTGCCTTTTTTATTTTAATTTTTTCTTTCCCCCAAATTAGTTGCAGATAATAGTGTATTTTTCCCTTCTAGAATCCATCACAATCCTTACTTGGACACTAGGATCCAGACTTTGGCTTTTCTGCCATGTTCTTCTCCATGCTTCCTAGCGCAGGCTATCTACTCTTCAGTTCTATTTCTCTCTCCTAATAGTTCTTTCCTTCTGAATTAATTTTCCTTACTATCTACTTGCTTGGATCTCCCCCCTGTATTCTGCTATGAGGCAAGGTCTGAAACGCTCAAGTCATCCCATTTAGTTCCCTCCCTACCCTATACCATGCTGTCAAACTGTAACAGGTCCAGCACTGCTTCACTTCTGGTCCAGGCATGTCCAATACCTGAACCAGAAAGTAGTCGCCAATGGACTCTAGGAGTCTCCTAGACTGTTTGCAGGTCACCATGTTATTTTTCCATGTTATCTCTGAACACATACACATTCACTGTTGGTAAAAACTATTTCAGAATTTGAATAGGTATTTTTAATTTGAACAGGAAAAATAAGTTGACTAATGGAATAGGGAATAACAGAAAGATTCCAAAGTTTTCTAAAATGAAAAGAATCAAACAGTAAGTCTCTTCAAATGCAAATTTCTCATTTTATTTCATATGAAGCTATGTAAATGGTACATTCACTGTCTCATGAACAAGCCTGAAAGGTCAAAGTAAAAGTCTGGTCATTAATTATTGAAAGGTTAATGCAATAATTTGACACTGTATCAGTTGAAAGCCACTTCCAGGAGGTATTTTAGATAACACAGTGCCCTTTATAAATCCACTCTGATATTTTCTTTGGCTTTGAAATACGAATCTTACTCACAAACATAGAATTGTAATTTATCCTTTTGTCAATACCAGGTGGAGCTTTATGCATAAGACATTGAATGAATGAATGAATGAATGAATGAATGAATGAATGAATAAATAAATAAATAAATAAATAAATAAAGGAACCTGTCAAAAACCATAGTGCTTGCATGTCAAAACAGTAGTTTTAAAGCTATGAAGATACAGAGGATGAAAACAGCAGTCAGAAGAACACATCTTACTTCAAATTACTAAGTAAGGATTTATGGAACTGGAGTTCATAGGTATAAGAAATCTGGAGGTTAAAGAGATTACAAATGACCTAAATGAAAATATTTATAAGGCAGAGTGTTTATATTTGATATTTTCAAACAAAAGTACAATGAAAGGGCATTGCAGTCACTACGTACTGTTTTAACTGCACTTTGTACCAAAAGGGAATTTGAGATAGAGCTTAACTACGCTTTTGTTTTTCTTCTTCATTTGTAAGAGAAAATTGCATCTAGTGCCAAGACCAAAACATTTTCAAGACAAAGATCTTTCTCTCATACTCCAATTTGTAATCCAGAAAGTCAAGTTTCACAGCTTCCTCTAATAAGAAATCTTCTCCTTGCATAAAAAGAGAAGAGGTTACTAAGATTCTTCAAAACTGTTCTCCTCCTTACTGGTCTTACATTAGAGTGGTCCTCAAAAGAACTTCGCAAAACATTCCCAAGAGGAAAAAAAATATTTTGTTCTGAAAATTCCCCATTAGCCTCTAGATCCCAATCCAAGTTACATCTTTCCAGTGCATACAAGAAGTCCTCCAGAAAAAGCTCCTGACTTCAACTGCATTTAGAAAGATCTTTCTGTTCCGGGCTCTCAAGGGTAGCTCTGTGCAGAACTGCAAGACAGTACAGTCCACTGTCAGAGGATACCCAGATTTCACAGCTCAACCAATTTCATCAAGGTGCAAGTTCCTCTGGGATAAAAATGGGAAGTTGCAGGTTAGTTATGCAAAATTAATTTCCACTTGTTATGTAGAAGTAACTACTCCCAGAATCTAAATCTTTATTTTTATAAAACAAAGAGTGGGAGTGGAAAAAAAATGTGAAAGAAAAAAGAGAGAGAAACGTAGCAAAGACAAAAAATATTTATTGCAAAAATGGTACAAGATCAATAACAAATTTCTGAGACATTCAGTTGATACTTTCTTCCCCAATTCAGGCACTGTCTCACTCCAATTTATAGGAGGGAGAGGATATTTTAATATATCTATACCCAGATGGAGAGATTAAGGCATAATGGATCAAAAGGTAGCACGACCAATTTATTACAAATCCTAGTTGTTTAGGGATATGGGGAAGGGAAGATGGGCAATAGAAAAGATAGAAAATAAAAGCAATGAGTCCTTATAGGAAGCAAGAGAGAGGCAGTCACCACCAGAATTCCAGCACTGCTTGTAGTTTAGATTTTGATTGTCAGTAGTGTTTGAGGTTGTTGTTTAGTTGAGGATGATGACAACGACTGTACCAAGTTATAAATAAGTCCACAGTGGTTGAGTCAGCTTTCTTTGGAGTGACAGCTCAGATCCAAAATCACTGAGTCAGCTCTCTCTGGAGTGGCAGCTTCTGGCTTTGGGTCAGCAGAAACTCCTTTGTTCCCAACTTCTAGGTCTTGCCAGCAGATGAGAGGGAGCAGGGAGGGCCTACGTGCATCCTGTTTTTCACAGGATATGATGATATCATTCCCCAGTCTCCCATACCAAACTGGAGTTATTTGGTCATAGGCCAGAGCTTCTGCTAGTAAGTTCTTCTGAACACTCTGTTCAGAATGCAGTTTCAAAGAAATACTTTCAAATGTAAAGTTGTCCACAGAGTGATGTTGACTGCCACACAGCAACACCCACCACTTGCCTCCTGAATAAGACAGAGCCTTATTGCAAGAAATGCCTTGGAAAGCAAGCTTTAAGCCAAAAATAAAGAAGGGTTCAGACAGACATTGACTTTACAGAGTACAAATGAATATAAAATGATATTTGCACTTGCTACCTAAAAAAATAGTTTTAAAGATGAGCTCAGTTAGACTCTGAAATAACTGGGGTAAACATGGGATAAACAACAGAAGGCTTATCATTTGACTCATTTAAAACCACTTTTCAGAACATGGGAAATTTTCAAGAATTACAGACAGAGACCAATTTATAAATACAAGAATTTTATATAATGATTTATTATTTGCCAAGTGCAGTGAAGTCTGGACCCTAAAGAAGCAAGAAATGAACATCTGTGTGCACATGTGCAATCCTTACCTTAACCAGAGGCTTATATTTCATATTATTCCATTTTTGTTCTTGATACTCAGAAGCTTTCTTCCCACCAAAAGACCAACCACCATATCTGGTAACAGACAAAAAGGTGATAGAAAGTTACCTAGCTTAAACTCCATCTTCCTTAGCAGTCATTTTTTGCAATGATAAAGTGGTAATATTTAAATTAGCACATTATTTTTCAACTGAAATTACTGTGTGGAAAGAGTCAGTGACAACTGCTGGAGGAATCTTGGAGAAACTGCTATACAGGGAGTTCCATGTCACCTTTATACAAGGCTATTCAGCTTAACAAAAAACAATAGATAAAGACAACTGCCCCCTTACACAGTCCTGTGCTTTGGATCAGAAAGAATTACTATTGTTTGTTTGTTTTTTTAATACACAAAGGATAAACTGCTTTGTCATTTTAGAATTAGGTTACCTTTCTTTGTTGGAAGGCCTCACTAAATATTCTTCCACAATCAACCCTGAGAGATTGTATAAAATATGTCCTCTCTTATTTTTCACATAGGGAACAGAGGTATTGAAACTTGGACACATCTGGAAAACAGTATACAGAAAATAACTCAAATGGCCTTTAAAAAATCATTTAAAAATCAGCATCACTAAATTTAGCCTTTTTTTTCAAATTTGTACACAGTTTTTGCAGCATTGCTTGTCAACTGAGTTTAACTTTTTTTAGCTTCAATAACTTTTGAATAAATTATGTATGGTTTCATTTTTATAAAGCATCTCAAATAATTGTAACTGTCACCTACATACGAGTACCACCTTTGATTTCCCTTGCAACCCTGTCAGTTTTGTTTTGAAAACATCAAAACTTAAATATAAATTTAGACAGGATTACAGCAATGAAAAAGACAACAAGACTTCTATTCACTTTTGTGCCTGAAAATAAACACAAAAGGCACAAATAGAATATAGGATGAAGACAAAAATTCTGATTCATGCACTGAGGGACAGTAGTGGGGGAAAAAAAGGAAGGTGTTTTCTAGCAATTCAGTTGAATATTCTCACAGTTATTATGATGTGATACTTGAGCAACCTCATAAAGTATATAATACATAAAATCTGAAAAATTGCGATGCTTATTTGACATCTTGACCCTACGTGGTTATAAATCAGTACCAGATATTCTAGCTTTCCATAGCTCCAGATAAAATTTATGCCTCCACTGACAAATTACCTTTGAAGTTCCAGTTAGTGGGTCTCTCCCTGACACTGAGTCCCCACTCAGTTTATTTAAGCTTGTTTTATTCTCAGTATCGTTCTACAGTATTAGAGGAAAAGGTGCTCCTTGCCCTGTGAAGTCAAAAATTAGTTCCCCCTTCTAATTTTCCTAAAATTTCAGATGCAACTCTCACTCCAATAAATTTATCTCCTTCATAAGGATGTAAATAATTGATGAAATGGTCCCATCAAGGCAAATAACTTAGTGCATACACAGTTTCACATCCCAGTTTACTTCTCAGTATCAGAACAATTCAACTGGAAAAGTCACTAGTGAAAAAGATTAGAAATTCATTAACTTTTCCAAAATTCTTCCCTGAAAAGCTATTTTATTTTCACATATACAGTTCAAAACAAAAATAAACTCTAACAATTAAATGCTAGTCAATCACAGATTCTCTGGTAGAGTCTAACAGCTAGAAAAACCTGCCCTTTCCATTTTAGAGCAGGTAGTTTTTCAGGGAATCAAGTGTAAAGTTTTAACTTTATTCTGCATGACTGTTTTGTAAGCAAAGTCTTATACCATGTTTGAAGCCAAGCTGCATCTGCTGAGAAGAGTTCACCTATCTTTGATTCCTGCTATTTCAATCTACAGACATTTCTACTATACACAAATACACGCACTTAGATACGTAACAAAATTGTGCAGGCTTTTTCTCTGAATACCTCAGAATACATAAGCCAATTACTAGATGAGATAAAGCAATATCTGGTCAGGAAAAAAAAGGTCAGCATTCTAAGATTTTACCTCCTCAGCTATTCCCCTGCCTCTTCAAAAAGAATAGTTCAGGTACTGCATATAACACACAAAATTTTTTTACATAAATACATACACAGAGATATACATACCTCCTTTTCAGACATGCATCCACATGAATTCAGGAGTGAATCTGATTCCACCTGCCAGCATGAATTTTTTCTAATGGGAATAAACATAATTATATAAACAACCATGAAGAGAAAGTATTATAGAAGAAACTCAGAAATAACTAAATCTAGTATCTTGAGAACCTTCCTAGTGTTTTACCATAGCAGCAGCTGAATATCTGGTTTTGTTTATTTGAGTTTAAAGGGGATTCACAACAAATATTTATGTCAGTAAAGCAACAAAGAATTTGCATGCTTTGTGTTTGCATCAGTAAGGTAAGTAACGAATAGTTACTATCTAAAGTTAGGAATGCAGAACATCTGGAACTCTTCCTAACAGACACAATAATAATTATTGTCTAACCCACATTCATACAAGTTAAGAGACTTATTCAAAATCCTCCTGAAATTAATGAGAAATCTGTCACTGACATCTAAGGGATTTGAATCAGACCTTTAACAATTAAGCCTGTTTACACGTATTCTATCTGGATACTAGCTCCTTAGTCAAAGCAGATTTAACAGCATCACATTCAGAGGGCTGGAGCACAATGAAGAAAGACTGAGAGAGATGGACCTCCAAGCTGAGATTTTTGTTGAAGAAAAGGCTCCAGGGATACCTCATCAACCTTCTAGTACTGAGGAAGCTAACAACAAAGATGACATTTTCTACAGTCTGAGTTACAGAACAAGGGGTAATGGCTTTAAACTATAAGAGCAGAAATTTAGGTTAGATGCTAGGAAATTCTTTACTCAGAGTGTAGCGAGGCACTGGCACAGGTTGCCCAGAGAAGCTGTGGGTACCCCATTCCTGGAGGGGATGGGCCAGATTGGTTGGGACCCTGGGCAGCCTGAGCTGGCGGGTGGCAGCCCTGCCCATGGCAGGGAGTTGGAACTAGATGACCTTGAAGGTCCATTCCAAGCTACACTATTCTATGACTGCTGAGAGAAGGCTGAGACAGTTCACACTAAAAAGAAAAAAATAATACATTCACTGCTTCTTTACATCTTTTGTTTTTATCTATGCTTCTATTTTCTCTTTTGTTTAGCTATATGCAATCAGCAAATTTTTTCTGAGATCCCACATAAGGCTAATTAATTTTTTCTGTTAAAATTTCAAAGAAAATATAATTATGCTAGATTTATTGATTTCCTCACTACTACCTGCATCTCCATTTCAAGTTAGCAGCAAGTGTTAAATCAATATAGAACATGTTAAAGTAGTTACATTATTCAATTACCCTTGTTTTGAATGCATGCATGTGAAGTCCCAGTCAAAGAAATATCTCAGTAGAATCTCAGAAAGGTTTCCTAGATTATCATCTCCAGAGCTGTTCCAAGTGGACCAAATGGTAAAGGAGTGGTTTGAGGAAAGAAACACAAACATGTTAATTTGTCTAATTCTAGTAACTTTCAGCTTCACAGTTCTACATGTTTTCTACAAAAGAAAGAACTAACAAATCTCTGCATAAGAAACATACAAAACAAGAAATTTCAAAACCTACATCTGAACTTGTAAAGAAAATTCAATGCAATTACCCCTAAACAAATCTAAACTTCTCCCGACAAGCATTCTTCTCATTACAGACATGTTATAAGTGTTTTGTGTTTCATTTATAAATTCAACATCATCATATTATCTTATTAATACATCTGGATATTTGTCCAATAGATAAAACTCTGTCTGATTTACAGGTAATACAGAGTAAGTCCACTATAAGCTATAGATATTGTAGAGAAATAATACTTTAGATGGCTTTAAAGCTAAAAATACAAAAACTAGAGGTTCAGCTAGAAGGGCACAAACTTCCTTAGTACTGTGTGGTACTGTCTAACCTGAGAACTTTTTCAGAAAAATATTAATCTAATCAATTAAGTACGCTGAAGCATGCAAAGACTTTTTAAAATGCACTTAAACATTTACATATATGCAGTCTGTATTGAATGCAAACTACTCCAAAGTCTGTGTCTTTCCTCCAGCAAATACTTCATATAATGCCCTTCTACTTTTTTGTTTCTCTCATAAGTCCCCCTCATAATAATCTAAAAAATGTAATAAACAACTGAAAAATAAACAGCTACTGTAAAACTAAGGAACAAGCAAAAAACACAAATGAATTTATCATTACTTGAAGAATACAAATGCCCATAAAAATATGGGAACTCAAGGATAAAGGTTCCAGAAGCCTGGATATTGATGATCAATGAGTTCTTTACCTAAAGAAGGATTCTGCATTCTTGTAAAGTCTTGGTGTCAGCTTAAGAGAAGGATAATCAACAGCCAGAGGCTTCACACTAAACAAGGCCATTGCCAGTGCAACAAAAAGGACTGGAAGAAGCACATTTGATAGAGTTCCTCTCCAGTCTCGCCTAATGTGGTGAAACCTCTTCAGCAGAAGGGCAGCAATCTGTGTAAGAATGAGATTAGTTCCACACACACGTGAGGCCTCCATAAGTGAGATATCTGCAAGACAGAAATTAAAAAATAAACCTGAAGAAAATCAAATTACATTACGTGTATTTTCAAATATAAAACACAACTTTTTGATAGGAATGAAAAACTACACAAATCTATAGTATCCAACTGGGTGGAGCAGTACAAATCTCCCCCATCTCAGTAAAATTAGTTAACTCTGCCTATAAACCTACAGTCTTATCTCTGTACTCGCTGTACACAAATAAAGGAGAACTGGATACTTATTTGTCTGTGGTGTTTGCACTGGTATATCCATTCTGTGTGCACTGTCATGTTTGCTTCTAGACAGATGACCAAGAAACATGGTTTCTATTAGCACCAAGGTCACGATCTGCAACGATTGAAATCAGTGGCAACTCTTCCTCAGGGATTTCAACAGAACTCTACAGAGTATGTTACAACACATAGATTCTAGAAAGGTAAATTCTCATAAAAGCATTCCCTTTCTCTGCTCATAGAGGACTGATAACATTTATTCATATTTTAGTTAAAGCAATTTTCACAGTCCCAGTCAATAGACTGTCACATTCACATGGGAGTTTTCCCACAGTTTACTGACATCTCACCAATCAAATTTTCCTGATATGCTCTCAAAGGATTTAATTTTGTTGCACTTTGTGTCTACTGTTGTGCTGGAGTGTATACTTGTGAGACATACCAATCACTTGGCCTCTATTTTAGGCTGTAATGCCTTTTAGGTATGTGCAGGCTATTAGCAGCTCCTCCAGCTTTGCCAGACTGAACCTACCTTCAGCCTCTTTTCCTCCTTAGAGCATAGCAGTCCCAAGTAGATTTATCACCACAAAAATTTGCACTGTAACAAAACTGTACAGTCCGTTTATCATAGCGCTCAAAGACATATCATATTTTACAATCTCCTGTGATTTGTCTCTTAAGACAGCACTTCCATGTTACATTTTAACAACTATTTTTAAGAGAGCTTTCAAGTAACCTTAAATTAACTGTCCTTCGCTTTGCACAGTTTCTCCTAGTTTACTAGAAATTTAATCCCAGAAGAGAGTACCGTAGGACAAACAAGGGGAAAAACAGAAAAGAGATGTTGAATTTCTGACTGAGTGGCCATTGAACAATACAGCTCAAAGTCTTTGCTATCTAACAACCAGTAGGCAGACTGTAAACTTGTAATTTCTTATATTAAAAACTATATGTGCTTTGCTATGGAAGATTTCAATTATATTCAAGTAGACACATTGTGGGAGATCTCAGCATCTATGGTTTGATCCTACATAAGTCAAGTGGGAGGACTTCACGGTGACATAGAATGTATTGTGGGCTTCCAAATTAAGATTTCTGGAAAAGATAAATATGACATCCACCTTCAAGATGAACAAAAAAAATAAGGTGCATGAGAATAGCCAGAATGGATTTGCCAAGGCCAGGACTTATTTGGCCCTAAGAGCTACAAAGACAAGATTGGTTTAGTGAACAAGGAATGAGTAGTGTTGTTTTTTTTACCTTGACTGAATGCAGCCTATGACGTGGTCTTCCACAACATCCTTAGAACAAGTAGGGTGAGAAAGACAACAAAGCCATGCTCTCTGCACCATACTTAGGACTGGATTGGTGGTACTGGCTGCAGCAAAAGGGTTTATAGTATCCCTAAAGGCCAGTTGTGAGGAAAACACTGACTAACAATGATGGTTAGAATGTGCTAGCACACCTGGTAGAGACCCACATGTTTGGAGGTGGCTGTAGGAGGTGGGCATTTGGATGAGAGCCACCTGCCAGTAGGGTTGGTGGACAGAATGAGTTCAGAAACAGGACTCAGAGGCAGTGGTGGTGCTGAGTAAAAGAGCTTCTGCTCAGGTAAAAAGCAAAAGAAGCAACAGGTACCAGCTAGGATACAGGAAATTCCTACTCAATATATCACGAAAAAAATTAACTGTTGTGATAACCAACAAATAGCGCAGATAGAACAAAGCCCTGAATAACCACTTCTAAGTCGATCTGCTTTCAGTAGGAACCTGGACAAGATAATCACCAAACGTTTCTTCATACCCTAAATAGCTTCTGTTTCAATCAGATTCCAATTACTTCTTAGCAATTAATTTTATTTCTATTTCTGGAAAGTAAAACAGTTTTTATTCTTTTAATTCTGATACTGAGTGGTATTTTTTTATCTTATATATTCTCTTAGAACAGAAATTCTGACTATTAGCAGTTTTAATCACAGACATGTCCTACTAACTTATCAACTCATACAAAAGGGACTTAGGATTTTAGTCCTTTGTGGAGAAAAAAACGTAGCTACAAAATTCAGACAGTGGTCCTATAATCAAATATCCTAGTCAAGACCATTTGCAGTTTGGAACCTGACTTTCTATAAATTTGGTAACTAGGAGAAGACAACCTTAGTAAAAGAATATCTTTTTAAGCAAAATTTCATGGAAGCTTTTTGAATTACATCATATTATGGTAAGATTTTCCACAGTTAACACACAGAGGCACTTGGAAGAAGAATAATTTGCAAGGGATGGGTGTTTTTAAAATAAATGAGATCCTGTACTTCTAGCTGAGTGTCTCTGCAATTGTAAAATGTACCATCTTTCACTTATCAAAGCTTTCAAAGTATTGAAATGCAAGAAAAGTACAAAGCAGCAGAATACAATGAAAAATCTACCATAGTCCCAGATCTGTTCATAGATTATAAGCATGAAATGTGAGTGAAAAATCCTTCAAAATGTTTGCTCCCTTTGAATCTCTGAAAGACAGCTATCACAATTACTTTCTAAGGGCAGGAAGGGAAATCAAAGCTGCCATTCATGCTGTTTCTTGACAAATGGAGCAGAGAGAAAGTCTAACAAATTCATTCGGATTGCAATAGGAAGAGAAACTGCCATTCTAAATAATACCAATGGTTCATTTGGCCCAATATCCTGACATTTTTTCAATATTTCTGAAGCTGGCCAGCCAAGACGTATCACAAGAAGATGCAATAAATCATTATATTAAAAGTATTTGTTTGTGTCAGCCATTTTTTTTTTAAACTTTTAACAATTATTGACTTTTCTACGAAAGTCCATATGCATTATATAAATCTCTGCAGAATGTGTCAAATCATCTTATATTTTAATCTTTATGACCTTGAAGTCTTTCATGCCATTATGTTTCACGTTAAAACAAACAAACAAATAAACAAAACAAAAAAAAAAACCCACAACAGAAATCACTAACTTATTTATCTGTTTTGAATTTATTTTGTTTGATGGTACTGGATACAATCTTAAATCTTTTTACAGGAGATGGATTATAAGAGCTTCCAATCTATATTCTGTATACAGAATCTGAAGCTCTCAGTCTTCTCTTATAAAAATCTTTATAGCCCTAATCACCTTCATCGTTTGCCTCAAATCTACTTATATTACTACCATACCAGTCTTGAGACATATTGTGCTCAGTACTGCTGTCTATCAGATGTGAAAGCGCAACTGATTTGTATAACAGCATTATGCATTCATGTACTGAACTCTTTGTGTTCTCCATGCATCGTGCCATTTTGTCTGACTGCAGACACTGTAAAAAGTAGCCTGTATTGGGCTTTCCATAACTGACTCAAAAATCTTTAAAGATTCCTGAGGTATAAATTACTCGGCACAAAAAAATGTCAGAGTATTTATGTATACCCTTGGTATTTATTAACCACATCTTAATTTACTTTTATCTTAGATAGAACCTACAAAATTACTGTTTGCTTTACAAAACTTGTAGCTTTTTTGTAATCATTTATGCACTACCTACATGTATGTGTGTCAGGAAACATAAATGAAGCACATAGTTAATGAGAACATACTTTCTGATTACCATTAGTAATACAATCCAGAATATTAGATAAAGACTAGTTGATGGCTGTTATAGTGTCTTTTTTTTTTTTTTTTTGCCAACAGCAATGGAAAATACATTACTAATATCCACTAGAGACAAGAAAAGTAACATGACAGCAGGATCAGTGAACTGAGTTCTTTGATTTTAATTTATGCAGCTGGTTTACACTTTTGTCTTCCCAAACCCATATGTCTGCTTTATCTATTCATTGGATTCAGCCTTAAAAGTAGACTGCAAGAGATCAAAGGTGGTGAGAATCTGCTTTTTTCTTATTACTAGTCCATAACATGTCTGGAACAACAGAAATTAACTTCACATTGAGTTTCCAAGAAACCACAGTTATAGCCATCATAACAGCTAAGGGAAAAAAAACACTCCAGCTGCTGCTGTTGTCAAAACACCATTTGCTGGTTTTACTAGTAGCCAAATGGATAAGCATGTACACATAAGAAAAATTCATCTGAGTATATATGCATTTTGGAATGTAACAGTAAGTGGTAAAAGCACCTCCTTCATTTATTAAAGAACTATTACAGGTAAAAACTAAGGGGATTAGATTTCAAGTATGACATAGTTAATTTTCCTTTCTTTACCAATGAGAACAATATGACTGCTGCCTGAGTGTAAAGAAATAAGCAGCAGTGTTGTTGCCTTACCATCCATTATCCTGCACATCCCAAAGAGAATCAAAAAGGGTTTCTTGCACTGAAAACAAAGGATAATTGGCCATCTAAACTAGTCTGGTCTTGAAGGAGAAGGGTATATTTCTGAATACACTGTTTCCATCATTCACTGTCTTTGTCTTTATTTTTCTTTCTTCTGTATACTTTAGTTTGCCTAATAGTACTGAAGAATAAGTTGGAGTAAAGTACAAGTGTCTTCAAGTCTTCTGTGGTCAACTCCATTGTCCCCAGAAAACATTCATCATAAAAGTCCATATTCTTTGGAAACAAAAGATAGATGAAAAACTCAGCCAGATGGACATAAACGTATCATGCCCTGAAAAGGAAAATTACTGTTATTGGGGCAGCCCTAATTCTCCAATTCCAAATTTCCGCATGATTAACTTGCAACAAGTACGCAAATTTCAATTTCTAGAAGATAATTTTCCAAATAGATATTTGGTTTTATTGTAGTACTATCTTCCCTGCAGTGATGCACCTGCAATGAATTGCCATGTGGAGAAGGGAATGAGAGAAAAAGGAGGGAGAGATTAAAAACAGGCACAGGAAAGTGGTTACAAAATAGAAGCCTATTGGCAATGCCTTAATTCACAGCAGTCCATATAATGTTCTTTACAAGTACAAAAGCAGGAAAATACAGTCTGTCAGAATTGTCTAGAAGAGACTCCAACTGACCTGATACAAAGCAGACTTGGCAGAAAGTAAGAATACATTTGTGCATGCACAGGCATACATTCACCATATAAAACTTCTGCGACAGAAGATACTCTTTTTACAATAAACAGCACATCATTTGAGATCATTTCCTCATACTTTCAGAAGTGTAAATAAATACTCTAGCTATTAGAATCTGACAAACGCACCTACACTAAGGTTACAACATTTCAAGATTGATTCATATCTAGATAATAGAGCTACAGCCCACAGTATTTCTACTGTGATGGTGAAGAACTGGCGAAAGAGCAGATGAGAAACAAGCTGAGCAGTCTCTCTATCACAGCATAAAAGCTTAAATGCAAGATTAAAAAGCACTCTGGAACAAGCCTCCTCGAATTACTCAGTGAAAACTTTGACAACAAATGGAGCAATAATTAAGAATAATTAGGAATATTTTTAGATGCTGCCTTACTGGAATTGTTCTAATAACAATAAAATCATGTCAGAATTTCTGCAGGAAAACAATTCAAAACTGAAAGATGAGTGAATATTACAAGAGGCATGTTTTATTCAGACCTACAGCTACAGCAAACAATTGAAAAATGTATCTGATGAACAGCTTACTTCATCAAGCATTCTGCTATCTCATAAATAGTGATACTAAACTGCTACAAAGATCTTGGTTAACAGAACTGTGTGTTCCATTTTTTTTCCTAATGCCTCCAATGAATACAATAACCCATACAAACTGCAAAACAGAGAGACATGCAGAATGAGATTAAAATTACCACCTATACAGAAGTCCAACATAGGGTCTATATGTCATAAGATTGCACTTGTATTTTTCAGATGAGAAATTAACTAGTAGCAGTGTGATAATAAAAAAATCTTAACAAGTTGTCACCTTGTGACCCATACAAAGTTATTGCCTGAACTGCTAACAAAAAGAAATGCAGCCCTAAGTGCTGGTTGTTTGGTATGCTGCCTTTCAGAACGAATCTGCTCTGCATATTTTCCTTGTAGCTCCTAAACCAGATTTTTGTTAGCTTAAGCAATGAAACTCTTGTCCTCCTGCAGAATGTTACTACCATCTAGAGAACAGATGTGTGATTACTAGCAATGTCCTGACTTGAAAATGAGAAGCAAGCAGTTATACCTATAGTTCTAGCGATTAAAGTGTGAAAAAGAAATCTGTGTAAAGAAATCCAAATAATACCTTAGTTCAAAACTTTATCATAGCCTCAGAAATGCAAAGACAGTAATTCTCCCAACAGCAAATATACAAGCAAAATAAACGAAGCCAATCCAATGATTCTGTCATTAAATACTAAGGTTAAACTGAAGTACTAAAATGCCTTAAGAAAGCTGATATTATAAAAACAATGAAGGAAGGATGAAATTTACCTTCCTCCATGTTATTTTCACTTCCTACAACCTGACTTGATTAAGTTCATCACAGCAGTAACATTAGTGTTCCTGAATTATCTATGCAAATATTGATTGCATCTACTGAGTGATTCTTAAGACATTTATACAGAAAAAATATGCAGCAAAATATACCCTTATGTTCCTAAATACAATAGTATGTCTTCTTCCAAAAACTTCTATTTGCCAACATACAAATTTAAGTTGAGAAGGTATTCTCAATACATTTGAACATTCATATTATTTTCAACTGCAGAAGAAAAAAACGCAGAAGTTCAGAAGAAAAAACAGAAGTTCCAAAATCATGTTCTATAATCACGAGTATTCAGAAATAATCTCTTTGATGGCTCTTTTACAAAAAAAAAAAAAAAAAAAATTGACAGAACAGGACCAGAACAGAAACACAAGAAAATAGAAGTATTACACAGAGCTCTCCCTAAGCAATTTTCCATTTCAGAAGTAAAAGTCATGTTTAGGCTTGATAAGAATTTCTTAAAAATAAACAGTGATAAAAATGACAATTTAGATTAAATTACTTACATGGTTGAAGTTAAAGGACCTGTATTTGCAACTGTAATGCAACATAATGCAAGAACGTTAACAAAGCAAAATGCATGCTTTAAAATCTTTGTGTGCACATGCACATAAACATATAGCATCTTCATTTATAAAATATATATCACAGAATTGTGGAATCATAGAATTAATTCAAATAGAATTATTTGAGTTGGAAGAGATCTTTAAAGGTGATCTAGTCCAATTTCTCTGCAATGAACAGGAACACCTACAGCTGGATCAGGTTGCTCAGAGCCCTGTCCAGCCTCACCTTAAATGTCTCCAAGGACAGGGCTTCCAGCATCTCTCTGGGTAATCTGTTTCAATGCCTCATCACCCTTATTATTAAAAAAAAAAAAAAAAAAAAAAAAAAAAAAAAGAAAAAGAAAAAGAAAAGGAAAAAGAAAAAGAAAAAGAAAAAGAAAAAGAAAAAGAAAAAGAAAAAGAAAAAGAAAAAGAAAAAGAAAAAGAAAAAGAAAAAAAAGCTTATCCAATCTACATCTCCCTTCTTTAAGTATGAAACCATTTCCCCATTGTCAATCACAACAGACCCTGCTAAAGAGTCTGTCCCCTTCTTTCTTACAGTCCCCCTTTAGATACTGAAAGACTGCTATTAGGACACCTAGCAGCCTTCTCCAGGCTCTCTCAGCCTGACCTCATAGGAGTGGTGTTCCATCCCTTGGATCATTTTTTGGCCCTTCTCTGGATGTTCTCCCACAGGTCTATGTCTCTCCTATACTGAGGACTCCACATGTGGATGCAGTACTCCAGATAAGGCCTCACCAGCACAGAGCAGAGGGACAGGACTGCCTCCCTTGCCCTACTGGCTACACTTCTTTTGATGCAGTCCAGAATACTTTCTGGGTTGCTAGGGCACATTGCTGGCTCATGTTCAGTTTGCCATCAAGCTGCTATCAAGCATCAATCCATTTGTGCTATCAAGCCTTCATCTGTATTAATCTATACTTCCAGCACTTCCATGTTGAACACTTCAAATCACTAGGACAAAAACTTACTCTATTTCACTTTTCTTCCCCTTCAGGGGTTAACCTGAATCATATTGGCTAAATTAGCATGGATTTCCAATAATTCCTTTTATGCTTTCACAAATGTCTGCTGTATGTTCCCTCATCAATCTTCTCTTTAGAGAGGATAGAATCTGCATTTGTGGAGGAACTAACCCTTGACAGAGAAGGTGCAGAGGAGTTTGTACAAAATACTTCATCAATTTAAGGTAACTCATATTCTAATTACATTGTGCAATCCCTAAGAAAACAAGGCTCCAGTCCTATGTCTATGGCCAATCAATCTCACTACCTGAATGCTGCCACACCCTCACCACCACTTTTAAGAAATTAAATTATTCTTACAATTAGGATAAGAGATATGCCGAACATGTCTCTGACAGAAGATACTAGTATCACCACTTCTCAAATATATAAAATACTAGACCACCACTTGCCCCAAATCTGATCCCATAAAATAGATTTTTCTCCAGCATCCATTCAGACCTGATTAAATGGATTTAGTAACTTACATCAGCTACTCTTCCTTGAAATAGAAAATTAATTTACAAAGTCATTGTTTTCATAAGAATAAGATAACCTCACACACTGAGGCTGGCAAAAAAATGTCATGTGCTTGTTTCCTCTCAGAAAGGCGTTTCGCATTTAGTTAATAAATTAAATCACGCTCTACATTTTTGGGCTTGATAATTTACATGAGTGAACAAAGAGCTTTTCATTCTGATGTATCATAATATTCATATAAGGAACTGTAAAATATTTACCAAAGAGCCTCGTTGATTTACAAACATCATCCTATTTCACAGTACGTTAAGCTTTATTACATCATTTCTTCCTCTTCACTGTATTTTCATTTCTTTTATTAAGGAAGGCTAAACTTGGATTATGGAACAACTATTTACTTAAACTTTTCCTTTAATAAAGTTATGGCCCAATCATAAGAGTCTGAATCCTATCTAAAGTACTGAATATTTACCAAGCACAGTTTAAGTGACCAAAAAGGGTGCATAAAATATAGTAAGAATGAAGAAGTTTGAAGATTAGGATGCCTTCAGAAGAACACAACCCCTTTATTAAAAATGATTCCACTCGTGAGACAAGCCATTAAGAATAAATGTTTTCTGATATCATATCTGAGACTTCAATTCTCTGAGTCAAAATTTCCTCCAACATAAAGATCCCATATTATGAAGGAGATAAATTAACAGTTTATCTTGAACACTGAAAATACTATCTTTGTAAAACTCATACTACTGAGCAACAGAAAGAGCATGAACCAAAAAGGTTTATTATATTAATTATATTAATATATTATATTTAAACTAGGAAGTAAAAATTTCTATGTGTGTGCCCACATTAGTGTTGCATTAGTCAGCCCATCACCTTGCTGTTTTAACTTGCCATTGAATACAGATTTTTGGAAATGTTACAAATGTGAAAAAAAAAAATGAGACATCACTAAAAAGCACAATGACAAAGTCATTCACAAAAGCAGTAATTTAATATAGGAATCCTGTCTGCTAGGATCTCCTCTAATTTCCTAGGAAGATTTCTACTTCTCTATTTATTAATTAATTAAGAATTACTTACGAATTATTATGATACGAAATGAAAGACAAGCAGTCCTGCAGAATAAGCCTGCTGAATATTTCATTAAAAGAGAGGATTTTAAAAATGCTGTAAAATTTCATAAAGGCTAGCAATACCATCTCCCTTGTATGTAGCTATTGTAATAGCCCAAACAGTATATATGAACTGATAGAAAACAACAGGAAATTCTTGAAAATTAGGCAAGGTTGCAGAGGTAGAGGTCATATTTTATATTTGCACAGTAATTTAAAGCAAAGTCTCTCAACACAGTCAGCACCATTAGTTATGTATTTTCACCACAAATGAACAAGAGCCTGCATGCCACTATTATAAAAATCTGTATGGCCATCCGGAACATGGCTTGCTGTTCACCAAAGTTGAAATGCACCACCCACCACCTCACTGTGCTCACATCCACTGTTTGCTTTCCATAAACATCCAGCTTCAATGAATGTCAGCGGGTGCCATTTTTTTCCACACAGAGGAATTCAGTGGCACACCTTTGCTCCAGCTACACTCCCATATCAGATGCCATTCTCTCAGACCGTCCCTCTGCTGCCATCTGTCACACAGTAACAAAATATAGTGGAATATCGGCAGGAAGGTTCAATCTCTGCTGCCATACCAATACATTCTTCTGGTGTGTTCTTCTTGTTCCCTCAGTACAAGAAAGACAGAGAGATCTTGGAAAGGGTCCAGAGGAGGGCGACTAAGATGATCAGGGGGCTGGAGCACCTCCCCTATGAGGACAGGCTGAGGGAGTTGGGCTTGTTCAGCCTGGAGAAGAGAAGGCTGCGGGGCGACCTCATTGCAGCCTATCAATACCTGAAGGGAACCTACACCCAGGAGGGGAGTAAACTCTTCAGAAGGGCTGACAACAGCAGGACTAGGGGAAATGGATCAAAGTTGAAGGAGGAAAGATTTCGGTTGGATGTTAGGGGAAAGTTCTTCACAAGGAGAGTAGTTAGGCCCTGGAACGGGCTGCCCAGGGAGGTTGTGGACGCCCCGTCCTTGGACGTGTTCAAGGCCAGGTTGGACGGGGTCCTGGGCAACCTGGTCTGAATGTGGATGTTTGGTGGCCCTGCTAGGCAGGGGGGTTGGAACTACATGATCCTTGAGGTCCCTTCCAACCCAGGTGATTCTGTGATTCTGTGATTCTGTGTGATTCTGTGTGTTTATATATGTACACACACAAGTGAGAGAGAGGGAGGGAGAGAAGGGAAGAGAGGGAGAAAAGGAAGCACTGGCAAATCTAAGAGAAAAACCAGAACCTAAAGAAACATATTGTCAAGGAGAAATCAAAATGCTAATAAGCAAGACATACAAGCTACTGAAGTGGGATGACTTGATCACTTGGTTGAAGTGCTAAGACAGTTCACATTACACCAATTAACTTTGGATAAGCAAAGTATTTTTAGTGCATCCACAACTATTTGAATCTTCTGTCCTTCAACTCCAAGAAATACCTAAGCACGGAAGATGAGATATGAGATAGGATGAGATATATAGAAATTCAACATGTAGTCATCGCCATCACATTAACACACCTGTCTTGTCACAAAAAATGTCTCTCTAGAGATGATCATGCTTCCTCTAAAAAGAATAGAAAAGGCAGTATCTCTTCCATCATAAGATGAGATGGTACAACACTTTTCTTCATTATTTTCAATTAGTTAGAAATGAGAAATAGTAAATTTTAAACCACAACCTCACATCTTGTTCTATATGTATATATGCATGACATTTCTTCGGGCATATTTCTCAGTCTAAGTGTTTTTCATTTTAGGAACCAATGAAAATGCTAAATTACACAGCGAAGAAAAGCAGCTACTACTAACACACAAAGGTTATCCTTCTATTGAACTATCTCAATTCCATCAACAGAATATATTCATGAGCAAATGATGATTTCAAACAGAAATTTCAGATGGGATTATTTTCTCAGCTGCTTTCATCCATGCAGAAAACTGCAATCATATATTTTAATTGAGAGCCCCTTTTGGCAGGCAGTTTATTACTTTTATCAGTAAGGATGAAAGAAGCAAAAAGGCCTCTATGAGCAAGGCAGGCAGGGTTCATTTCTTTTATTTACCAGCAGTAAAGACAAATATGGGGATGGAAAGAAAATGGAGAATAGGGAGCATATCAACTTCTTGGCATTGTGAGAATTCTTCTCTCTACTGAAAAAGAGTTCCATCTTTCCATTTGCTAATAGCCATTTAATGAACGAACCTTTCTAACAGAAAGCCCAAGATCTAAGAAAAAGACCAGGAATCAACCACAAGGAAAGCAACTGATAGGGAACATTTCTGGATGACAGAAATAGCAGATGAAGAATGAAACATATGAAGCATAAAATCCTAACCATCTATTTTCAGAAGGATAAAAGGAGCTACATTTATGTCCTTACTGAGAAAATAAAAATGTATATTAACTTTAAACAAGTGAGATGATCTGACCTGTGAAATCAGAAATCTTTTCATGACTACTGATATTCTATGCTTTGGACATTCTTGAAAGTGTGACAAAAAGAAAAAAGAAGCAAGACTCGGGGTTGAGAAATAAGAAAGTAAAGAACTGGAAGAGGAGAAATTTTCAACATATGCCAGAATCACAATATTTCCTCTAAAAAATTAGTTAAAGCAGCAGTAAACGATCTGAAGGAAATCAATGTACCTAACACTTCTAGATGAGCTGTTTTGGCACTTCTTTCTTAGTTTCTAGTGCTAAATTTGTAGTAAAGTATTATCTATACTGCTAAGTTACTAGAAGACTAAAATGTATGCTTCAGGTTTAAACAACTAGTAAAATTAGTTATGCATCAACTTTCTTCCATTCCAACACTTTCAGTAGCTAACTTAACCAAGCAGTATAAATATGAATAAGCTTTAATAGCACATCCATGAGCTATTTTATCACAGTCAGTCCCTATGAAGTTTCATGACAATGAATTTCCAATATTATGTATCACTGCATGTAAAAATTATCATTTATTTTGAATTTCCAGTAGTTTACTTTCATTTAAACTCTGATTTTAGAGTATTGTTCCAACTGTACTTGACATTTTGAAGAGTTTTGTACCAAAGCCGGTATCTCCCAAACATGTCTAAGACATAAAATCCAACAAAACTCATTTGGTTCTTCAGCAAGATATCTGAATATCTAAACATTCCTTTGTTAGTCTTTTACCAATTTAGTGAATCCATTCTGTAGCCTACTTTCTACTTCTGCACATGCTTAGAAAAATTTGCTATTTTTTCATGGTTAGGCATGGACTATAGCTATAGACCCCACGGACTTGCTCTCAAATCTGCTGATAGTATTTGAACACATACTGCCTGCTGTAGTTTATGGTAATGGCTTCTCCATTTCTGAAGGATATTTGGCTAAAATGATTTTATCATTCAGTCATTGCAAACTCATTCTATCCTTTTTTTCCACAGCTACAAAACAGTAATCATCAGTTGTGTCCCAGCTACATAGAAATGAATTATACATGTCTATTTTATAATATATACATGTGTTATGTCTGCATACGTAGGCATACCATGACTTAAAATGAAAATCTTAACTTTTCTCATGAAAAGAAAATGTAAGTTTTATTCCAAGCTTTTCCTTCTAATAAATTTTAAAAATGAGTAAAATTTCTGCTAAGAAACATTACTAGAAGTTACACTGAATATGTTTTATATTTTTAAAGTTAATTGCATTATTAATTTATATGTATACATTACAAATAAATTAATGGACTTCTAATTCCCAGTAATATTTCCATTTAGAGATAGTCAAATAATTCTGAGTTTATCTGGCATAAGAGGAGAGATGAGGTTGACTCTGGCCAGCAGCTAAGCACCACACGGCTGCTCACTCACTCTCTCCAATAGCCCCGTAGCATCAAAGCAGGAAAACTCACATGTCAGTATAAAGATATCTTCGTAAGTGAAGGGAGGAGGAAGAAAACTATATATATATATAATTTTCTATATATATATAAAAGCAAAGACAATTGCAAATTACCTCCCATAGGTAGACCAAAGCTCAGGCAGTCTCCAAGCAATGACTACCTCCATCCCAAAAAATCTCCCCTCAGTTTTTATTGCTGAGGTTGACACAATATTGACACTATATAGTGTGAAACAGTGATTGTAAAGAGTAGAATAATCCTCTAGTCCAAATAGTGTCCCCTCCTAGCTTCTTGTATATTCCTCAGCCTAGTCAGCCTACATGCAGTACACAGGGGGCCAGAGTGCAAAGCAGAGAAAGCCTTGGCACAGCAATCACTGTTCAGCAGTAGTCAAAACACTGGTGTGTCATCAGCACTGTTTTAGTCACAAATTAAAAACACAGCACCCTACCAGCTGCCAGATGTAGCATAGTAAATCACTGTAAAATAAGACCAGAAAGTATCAAAGCTCTAGCTTCAGTAACATACTATTCTGTTTTACCAACCAGATGCTTCTTGAGTCTTGACATTGTCATCAGCCAAAGTCATGAACTGGTTTCATTCATTTTCTCTACTTATTTAAAATGGAACACAGCTCCAATACACCAACTTTTCTGGGAGATAAAACATAACACTTTGATTTCTACACAAACCTGAGTCCTCAAGGCCTCAGTACCAAAGGATACCCAACACTCCTGTCTTACACTTTGTAAATGGAGCTCTCTAATGCAAATTCTTTCATAAATCAAATAGCAGTATCTTGTGATCTTCCCAATAACCAAACTCTTTGCTGTGGAGGGTTTTGAAAATTCATTTAACTACTTTGACAAAAGAAAGTTTGACTGCCTTTGAATTTGCTTTCAAAATTATACAGGTCAAGCTATTGCCCACAGAGTATTCTGGTTAACTTTGACAATGATGAATACCTTCATGACCATTTTCCAGATCCCTTATGCCTACACTTCACAACTGTCCTTAATGATGAATGACAGTCATCTGCATTGAATGACAATTTTCTAGCAATATCATCCCTAAAGAAATGGCATTATTAGCACAATTTCTTACTACAATTTATCAGACTGAAAACATAGGGCCTCTGATTACTCGATTCTTTATAAATGTGACAAGTACTAAACAGTTTGATTATAAAAGATATCAAGTTCTTAAATACAGTATACTGCATTTTTATTAGTTTAGGAATGGTAAAATCTTACTCTTATTGAAAATGCAATGTGGAGAAGACACTTGATTTGAAACAGGTTTGAAAATCCTATCTGAGCCTTGAATAAATGCACAACTGACTGTTATTTTCTTTAAAAAGAGCTACTGAAAACTATCTTTTAAACAGAAATCTTGTTCTCCACCACTTACTGTGGAAATTTTCTTTTCCTAGTGAAGTTTTTTGTTGTTTTGTTGTTGTTGTTTTGTTTATACCATATAGTTATATTTTCCTTATTTCAACAGGAGCTGAAATATCCCAATAAAAAAACCATTCCCAAACGTTATCCAGTCAAGTTCACACTTTGATAAGAAAGGATTCAGTTTAGGCCACAGTTCTTAGCACTGATTATTCACTATCACAGAATCACAGAATCACAGAATCACCTGGGTTGGAAGGGACCTCAAGGATCATGTAGTTCCAACCCCCCTGCCTAGCAGGGCCACCAAACATACACATTCAGATCAGGTTGCCCAGGACCCCGTCCAACCTGGCCTTGAACACGTCCAAGGACGGGGCATCCACAACCTCCCTGGGCAGCCCGTTCCAGGGCCTAACTACTCTCAGATCCAATTGAAGTTATTATAACTAATAATAATAGATTAGATCAAAATTATTGTTTCCATTGCCGGAATAATAAAAATCCATATTCACGGACCAGGAGCCGCTGTGCCCATGTTCTACAAAAACCGAGGCAAAATACTCCATACAGAATAAAGTGCTGTACTCCTAACCCAAGAATTCTATAATCCAGACATAAATCTTCAAGCAGAAAGAAACATGATAATTATATAGACAAGACTATCAGGAACAATGAGAAAATACTGGTTAGCCTGGTGGGCAAGCAACATTAGCAACCTTGGGGCCTGCATTTTGCAAGGCATCACATTGGTGACTTCCAACAAGACTTTTTAAGGAGAACAAGCTTCCTTAGGCTTTCACAAATGTTAATAAGGAGCTCTTCCTGTGCTTGCAGGCAGGCATGTAAAAAATGCAGCTGTTTCTTTGAAAAATAAGCAAGCGAATCTGAAACAACATGTCAAAGAAGAGGAAAAGCACTTTCTAATACCGGAGGAAACAAATTTCATTATTATTATTTGAACATAGATGGAAATGAGTATATCTTTCTAACTGATCCCACATAATATTTGCATTGTGTACCTCAGAAATATTTATCCACTGTGAGTTAAAGGGGGTAATTAGTTGTCAGAGAATGGTAGCAAGAAGTACGTGAGCACTGATGCAGTAAGAGAAAGTGTGTGCATGTGAACATATTTTAGAAGGATGGGAAGAAAATTGTCAAGTGATATTTAGGTGAAGCATAATAGTTATAAAGCAACTACCAGATTGTTATAGACAGTGTTCTCCATTTGCTTATGCACCCCTCAAGTCTAGAAGCTGGGTGCAAGCTTGGATCTTTGGATTTCTGCCTCAGAAAGTATTTAATTTTTTACTTACAGTCTGATTCACCATCTTTTCCATTGTTCGGATATGCTCCTTGTGGAACAAATGGCATCTTCTCCGAGTCTTGCAGTAGCTTCAAAAATACCTTTCAGAGAGTAGAAAAAATGATTTAGATTCAATTTTCTACAGACTACTCATTTTTAAACTGTATGTAGCTTTCCATTATAAGACAGTAGTAGGGGCTGTAGTGGCCACTCTGCTGGAGAATGAATATAAAACTATTCAAACACTCTGGAAGAGGTATCCCTGAGAATAAGGGGCAAGAAATAAATTCCAATATACTCCACCTATAAAAAGTGCTGTTGTCCTAGTCACCAACTTTCTGATAAGAGTTTTCAATAGACTGGCTATGCTTGTTCGACAATTTTATGCTCCTCAACTGTGGCACGTATAGGAACTTGTTTCCTTTAGTTTTTATCAAGGGTATATGGGCAGCTTCAAGTCTTTTCTGATACTCAAGCTGGAAATTCATGGACACATCTGGATCTGCTACGAGTTCTAGTTGTACCACTGCCATTATCACTCAGCAACTGATAAATGTTCTTTGACATTAAATATGAAAAAGGAGATTAATCTTAATCAATTTTAATGTATGCTTTGTAGCAAAACAACTAGCATGCATACTCCAGATTGGAAGATGATGCTCATCTATTGATCTAATGAAAATCCTGTTTTCTAAAAAAAACATTGTGTGAAACATGAAAATTATTTTATTTTAATAAACATAACAATCTAAAAATCTTCACTGGACAAAAACAATAAGAGTTTGATCTTCTTAAGTGGGGAAATACATACACATCATGAAGAAGCCAATGATAACATTAAAAGAAACAGATTACACCAGTTTTACAGTGAGATCTATTACCTAGTAAATGCACTTTGTTAAACAGATTTGTGTTACACTCCCTACAGCATGCTTAATCCTGTTTCATAGTTCAATACACATAAAGTCCTTTGAATTTTATAGAGATGCATTTCATTTTTCAGTTTCTCAGCCTTGATGAAGCCTAGAGCAGCTTTCATGGTGACTTAGTTATTAATACTCAGCCCACTTTTTGTAAACTCGAATGAAAAATAAAATTAAAAATATCCTAATCTGAACTGCAATTGAAACAGTGATCTGGGAAATCCAGATTAAATAAATAAATAAATAACAGAAAATACAACTACTGTTAGCATCTTTAATTGAACAGCAAAATTACAACCAAGATTTACTTTCTCTTGATGAAATCCTTCTCAACTCTGTTTGAGTTGAACTGCAAGATACCAATTATAACTACGCTAAAACTTTCCAAAATCATTAAGAAGCTGTTTGCTTCTTTCTGCAAAAAAACTCAATACCAGCTATAACAAACAACAACAAAAAAAAAAATTCCATGTTTCTAAGGAATTTGTGCTATAGGAAAAACAAACAAACAAACAAAGAAACCCACAACCAACAAACAATTTGAAATATTTCATTGTTGTGGAAATATATTTCTTGATTTGCTGAGTTTATATATGCTGACTGCTATATAAACTAAGCTTATCTTAGTCAATGTAATTGCCATTTAATTGTCATTATTGATTGCATTTGTTACCTGTCAAGTTTCAGGGAATGTTTCTGGCCACTAGCAATTGCAGGGATAGAAGAAATTAAATACCTCCTGACATTTCTCTGTTAGACCCTGCAGGGAGATCCTGGCTACCCAAAGCCATATTCTAATTTGCTGCTTTGGGCCTGCTTGCAGGCAGCTCATCTGCACACCAAATCCATCAAGCAAACCAAAGCAAACTGTACAGACTAAAACCACAAAGAACTACTGCCCTATGGCTAGGACAATAAATAATCTACAGGTTGTCACTTGCACATAGTCAGATCAGCATCAAAATTTCTCCCAGGGATAAAGAAGAAAAAGTTTGTCTGTAATCACACATCACTTAAAGATCAGATTTTACCATACACTCAAAAAAAAAAAAAAAAAAAAAAAAAAGAACAAACAAACAAAAAAAACCGGCCCACAGCATTTTGCTGACTCATATGCTATACTCTTATATTTTAGCATTGTTTTTTTGCTCTTTTATTCTACAAATCCTGTGCATATCTTAGCTATTTTTGAGTGGGAAATGTTAATTGTTGTTTACAGTTTATTTACAAAAAAACGCTTGGAAAAGCATACTCAAATTTGTGAGGGTAAAAGGAAAAGTAATAACAGAAGACAGAAGAAAGTTCTTGGAAAAAAATAAAAAGTACACAAGATTAAGATCAATTGGAAGCCGTTTGACAGCTAAGAGCAACAGAAAACCTGTGCTTTCCAGGAAATAAAATTTCCTCCTTTAAAATAAGAGAGGAGTAGCCTGGCTCACTTCCAGCTCTTGGCCCTGAGAACTGGCTGCATGCCTGATTCTGTAGGACCATCTCTGCCATTCCTGGGGATAGAGATAATGCTGGCTGTTTAGGAGGATAGCATTAGTGGCAAGTAGCAGCTACCAGTCAGGCAGCTTCTTTCAAACCACCAGGTTGTGAACAGGTGTAGAAGATGTGTTGCCCACTAGGAAAAAGGTCTAAACAGGTGGCAATACCACAATGAAATAGATTAACATAACTGTGTACTTATTAGATGTTAGAGCACACTAAACTGAACTGAATACTGTTTCAAGGCCAAAATAGGTCAAGGCCTTTCTTGGGAAAGTTTTGAGGCAATTGATTATTTCAATTTAAAGTGAATTTAAAGAAATTCCAATAAGAGATATTTTGACACATCTTATTTTGCAAAGTTTCAGTGATTTAGTACTCTCCTCAATGCTAATCAAGAAAGGAGTTAGTTTTGAAAACTCAGAATTGCTGGCAAGTTAATCATCATCCTCCAGAGAGCATTCAGCATATACATAGTTCAAGTACACACCCCCTGTATCCCCTCTTCTATCCCCCTCTTTTCTCTCCTATCTTTGGATTATAAACATTATGAAGTACACAAAAAGAGTTGGAAAAGATTTTAAATAAAAAATGAAACAAATATTAGAGAGATTTGAACGTGTCAGAAACTTATTTTGTTAGAAATTCAAAATTCTTTTGAAGAACAAATGGCAAATAGGTTTCCCTTGAAGTCTAAGATTTTAGCAAGAGGAAATATCCCTCACATTAAGAAGAACAATGGTGAGTGAATGAGAGAACGAAAACAAAGGGTAAAATAAAGACTGTAACATATTTGTTCCTTTAAAGTCAGAGTGCTTTGTTTTCAGATTGAATTGTTTGAATAGACTAAATAGCACTATTATGTGCTATCCATTTAGTTGCCAGTGCAAAGAGGCTTTTGATAAGAAAATGGAGTATGGAGGTTGTAGCAGCTAATGATGAGATACGGAGATGGCAGAAATCATCCTAAATTAATGCATTAAGTCTTCAAGCTGAAGAATGATACACCAATATCAAATACTATCTTTAAAGCTTTTTATTTTAACCCTCCCTACAGAAAACAAGCAGAAGAAAGCTCACAACTGAATAGCAGATGAAGCACAACTAAAGAACTCTCCAATTCTTCCAGAGACATCTTCACCTTTACAAATTCTGCAGTCTTAGGATGCCCCAAAGGGACATAGGGATGTACCAAAAAAGTTTGTCAGTATACGCATTGCCTTAAAATCTATAAATGCTGGCAGTAAATATTATTCTTACTTACAGCATGTTAATCACCCCATATAATTTGAAAGCAAATTACAGGGTTTTCCAATAGTTTTTGACTCACCTCATAGAATTACACATAGAAGAGACAGACTTTGCTTTATAAACCTGTATTATATATTTTTTTTCCCCCCTCGTCCATTGCCACATCAGCTAACCTACTGTGTTCATATGTGAGAGAATCAACAAGGAGGCTCTTTATTTCTCTTTATAAAAAATCTTAGTTATATAGAGCTTCACTTCAAAATAAAACATACAGGTGTTGTCATAGTGTTCTCTGAACTGCAGTTTAAAAACAAAATGTTTACACTTATAAAGCCTGCTAAAAAGTCTGTAGTATATGAACACATAAGTCCTAAAGAGATATTCCAATGGATCACTTCAGGGTACAGCAGCTCCACTTGGTGGTGAATCTGTTCAATTAATTTCTTGAACAACTGACATTTGAGATTTTACTTACAATAATAAGGTTCTCTTTATTTTTTTCCCCACAGATTATGTATGAGCAGTGATTCTAAACTACTAACATCAAACTCAGAACTGTTGACACTTTCAAACATCTAACGCCATTAATTCCCATACGAATATCACACACAGTAAAAATACAATGCATAACTGCATCTGACAAGCCTTCAGAAGCCTCATCTTCATAAAACTGTGAAAAGTATTTTACGTGGGGGACTTTGTGTTCTAGCTGACTACAACACTACATAACATCTTATACATTTCCATGAAACAGAGGGAGATGAGACACTTCTATACAGTTTACTGCTGTATATTAAAAGATAACACTTCATAGGCATCTGTATTTCATATATTGTTATTGGAGTGGGGTTTTTCATTAATGTATCTTTCACTTTTCTGTTAGAAATACTGTCCAACACTGTCTGTCTTTATAGGTATAGGCAGTCATTAAAGGTAGTCATAGGAGAAATCGGTTTCACAAAGTGATGCTGAGTGAATTGCACCATCAAATAAAAGTAGTGTAGTCTTTGTATCATAAAAACTGACATTAGTCTCCTATCATCACCTGAAGTAGAAAAAAGGTGTTATTTTCAAAATGATCTATAATCTTGATGTTTAGAAGTTATAGTCGAGGTAAAAACAATCCAAGGAACACAACTTCTCACTGGTATGACTAGTTACACAGCTAAATTCCAAAGTGATGAAGTAGCATGCAGAGTCCCCTTCTCTGCTCTGTTTAGTGTGTGCATATGTGTGTATATATATATATATATGCATATAAATGCATGTATACATAAGTGCTCATCTCTCTCTCCCTCTCCCCCCCCTCCTCAGTACACACACAATATTCCTTAGAGATTTCCTGCAAAGTTATGCGAAGTCCTAAGATTTAGATCTTTGCAATTCAAAAAGTATTTTCTGTAAAGTATTTCTTTTTCCTCTCCACAGAGCTATCTGAACCAAACTTTCAATCTTACATGTTCGAAGTTCATTCAGATGCTAGACATCTAGGACAACAATAGCAGTTTTGATCAAGTCAGACACAATTTTTCCTTTGTTAAATGCAGAGAAAACTTTTTATGATTTATACAGTTCCTTGGGATTCACATCAGATTCTTGGCAAAAGTCATTGTTCTGGACTGGCCTTTTATTTTAATAGTAACAGCAAAAATACAAAGTATAGATTTTTGGGTTTTTTTTGTTTGTTTGTTTGGGGTTTTTTTTGTTTGTTTGTTTTAAACAAGCTTCTCACAAGAAACTGTTGTGAAATATGACAGATACAATCAAAGGCAAATAGAAGCAAACACAAGATTCTCTAAAAGTGCCATTACAAAGAAAACTAGAAATACCTCTTCCAAGGTGGTGTCAGAAATGCCATAGCCAGTCACATGTAAATGGTGAAGGTTTTGATCTAAAGCCTGGAAAAGACTGTTAAAAGAGGTCTTATCTGCCCTTTCTGGAATCACATAGGTTAGTTCAGTCCCACTGTTCTCTTTCAAGAAAGCTTCTGGAATGTGAGTCTGTACAAATGACGTGACCCGGACAACAAGCTTAGGATCCTGGATTTCAAACATAGAGGGCTATAAAGAAAAAAAACAATCATACACAGACACACACACAGACACACACACAAAAAAAAAAAAAAAAAAAAAAAAAAATGTTAGCAGAAACAAAGAACTTGATGGTAGAATTCATATATGAAAATCTCCACTGACGAAACTGCATCATCTAACCTGGGACAAAAAGACTACCTCACAGGAATAAAGAACACTGAAATTTCAGTTAAATCTTTAAATTCATCATTTTCAGAGATGTCCCTGTATTCTTCTAAGTAAAATACTCATAATAAATAATAAGAAAAATTATTAAAACCTTTTTTTGCTGTCTCTCTCTCATATATTACTTCCTGGTGGGGAAGAGTATGCCTAGAATATCCTTGGAATATAACCAACTATTACTTGGCAGGCACTGTTAAGTTTTGCACAATACATTTTCAGTGTACCTTTTTTATGAGCGTTAGACTGTGTCCCTGGCCATATGTTTCTCTCAGATAAGAAGGAGAACCGTAGCACCTTAGTTGTCCCTGTTGCAGAATGGCAATGCGATCACTGAGCACCTCTGCCTCATCAAGATGGTGAGTAGTAAAGATCAGTGTGCAACCTGTGTCAGAAAGATTAGTACATCTACAAATCCTTGCTCCCACAGAAATAAATCTGCCTTTTGGGAAGATACTCTAACCTTGAGAGAATGTGTTTCAGGTCCCTTCAAAACATAGCCCAAGACACAAACAAAACCTCTATTCAAGATTTACATTCAGTAGGCACTCTAGACTCAGGTCTATGCGATCTTTCCTTTTATTATTTGTAATGGCTTGACACTGCCTACTATAAGTTCAAGCTATTCTATAAAAACTTAACTTTTTAAAACCACACAACAGCAGTGTCTGTTGGATTATTCACTGTGGTTTATTACAGCTAATTGAGTGCTCACTTGCTGACAAGTTTGACTCCCCACAATCCATTTTTCACCTCAAGGCACTTAAAAAGTTAATGTTGCAGACTGACTGATGAGTCTGTCATAATCAGAAAATCATCACTATGCATATAGATATGTACAAAATGGGAAATAAAATCCAGGAAATAGAAGGCTTTGAGAAGCAAACAAACAAACGAAAGACAATAGAAATGCTAGGAAAGGTCCACAAAACTAAAATGAACCTATTGGATTAGACATATTTCTGTGAGTTAAGAGGTAATTCTTGTTGTCTCACTTGGCTGCTTTAAAGTTTCCTGAATTGATTAAATGTTTGTTCTGAAATTAATGTATTTAGTTGCCAAATAGCAATACTAATATTCAAACTTTTGTGTTTAAATTTATTGAAACAGAATTTCAGAATGGAAAATAAGGAACAAATAATGCATCTAAACTTTGTACCAGCTTTGTACTTCAGTATAACATCCCAAATGCTACGGCGGGAACATGGATCTACTCCACTGGTGGGCTCATCTAAAACAACAGTCTTTGAGTTTCCAATAAAGGCAATGGCAATTGACAGCCTCCTTTTCATTCCCCCAGAAAGGGCTCCAACAGGTTTGTACTGGTGTTGGGATAAATCCACATCTTCCAGAGCTCTGAAAAAGGAATATAGATGCTTTACCAAGTTTGGAAAAGCTTTCAGGTCATCTCACATCCATTCACTACAGAATGATCAAGAAGTTTATGAAGGAAAAGTAACAAAACATACCTCTGACTGATTTTAGATTTTGGTGACTAAAATTAATAGAAAACAGAGAGCTTTATTTTCTACCTATGAACAATAATACCTGTCACTGCTGAATTATTCTGTAACAGTGCTGGGCAGGATAAGAATAATTTTGAAATTAAATTCAACAGAATAAGTACTAGTTTGCTTATTGATTTAAGCAAACTCTAGATTATAGGCCCTTAAACCATGTGTAAAGATTGTTAGTTTCACAACTCAAACAGTGCTTCAGTTTTTGCAACTTGTAATCAACTTTAAAAAAGCCTGCAGTCATCTGAACATTTGAAGTAAATGATAGGGTAACACTACTTCTTGTAACACTGCTTTATTATTATTATTATTATTGTTATTTAAGAAATGTTTCTTTGAAGTAAACAGATTAACAATATCCAGGTAGAAGATCGGGTAACCTACTTGAAGCTGCTTAGAGGTTCTTGTATGAAGGACTGGGGGTGCCTTACACACACACACTGTGTGGCCCTTCAACTGTTCTGCAGTTGAGCAGGGTGTGGGCATGCACCCAATAAGTCAGCACTGAAGACCGCTAACTTACTTTTCATCAGACTGAATGTCTGGTCATTGACCAAAAAGCTTTCAGTTACTTTCAGCTTGGCAAACAAGATATAAAAGTCTTAATGGTCCTAGAGTAATCTCCTGAATCATTTGAGTGAACATGCAGATTAATTTTTTTTTTTTTTGTAGTTGCTTTAGAGATATGTATCCAGGAAACTGATGATTGTTAATCTCTTTAAAAGCTGCCTTCTTTTTATTTCTTTAATGAAAAACTTTTTTTCTTTTTTTCCTATTGTTATATGAAGTATTTTATGCTATTTATAGTATTATTTTTTATCTAAGTGACAAAGCCTGCAGGGACCTGAGCATGTTTATGTGCCATTACTATGACAGGCTGCTGCTGAAATTACAGATCAGCAGACTAAGTACAATAAAATAAATTTGTATATTTGTATAAATTTTAACTAAGCACTATGTTTGGTTTTCCCTTACTGTTTTGGAGAATCATTTATTTTGTTTCTAGAGAGGTTGCAGCGTCTCTTGCCAGAGGTTTTTCTGATCAAAATTTTAAACTAACAGGATTTTATAATAGCTACTAAAAAGGAAAGCCACCTTGCCTCAAATCAATCTGCATATGCCTAATTGTAGTCTCAAGAAAAATTCCATCAGTGTGGCATTTCTACTGACATGTAGAAATGCCCAGCCCTCCCCAAAGGCTAGCAGGCATCACAGGTAAGCAATATTTACAATGGCACACTGAGTATACATTTTGTTACTTATTTTCAGAGAAATGTAAGAGGAATAAAAAATAATGGACTCAATGTATACTTAAGTGAAATCTCAGGGTGAAAACATTAGTTTAGCTTCCATCTGCCTATCCAGCAACAGTAAGAAGGTAAGGCAGACAGCATGAGGTAGAAACTACTACAGCTGCTACCAGGCTAACTATCTCCGCTCCAATCAAAACATGATCATTTGATAGTTCAGTGTACCAGATTTTTAAACATTGACAGTTTCACTACAAATATATGCAAGTAAAGGCTAGAAACTAGAAAATCAATTTCAGAATGCAAAGTGTGAGAAAAACTCATGGAAATCAATCTTGCAGTTTCCAGTTACTTCTTTTTCCAATTTCGCTTTAGCACTTCTGCTTAAGTGTTTTGCAATAGATGACTGATTTACTTGACAACAAAGGAAAGAATTCTTACCCACTGACTTGCTGATTCAACTGTTCATTTGTCCAGCCAGGTGCCTTCACTGATCCATAAAGGAGCAGATGCTCTCGTACTGTTAGCATGTTGAATAGAACATCATACTGTGGGCAAACACCCAGCTCTGTCCTGATGGCAGCCAGGTCAGTTAGTATGTCCTTTCCATTGATAAGAACGGTACCAGAGCTGGGTGGGTACAGACCAGTCAACAATGATCTGGTGCAAGAAAAGGAAAGAAAATCAGCATATAAGTATATCCCACACTTGGATACAAGTCCATGGGACTCAGTGAGATCCATCCATGGGTTCGAAGGGAACTGGTAGATGAAGCTGCCAAGACAATATCAATCATATTTGAAAGGTGATGGCAGTCTCGTGAAGTTTCCAGTGACTGAAAAAGGGGAAACATAAATCTCATATTTAAGAAGGAGAAAAAAAGAAGATCCAGGGAACTACAGGCCAGTAAGTCTCACCTCTCTTCCTGATCATGGAGCAGATCTTCCTGAAGGCCCTGCTAAGGCACATGGAAATAAAGATGATGTGACTGGTGGTAACCAACATGACTTTGCCAAGGCTAAGTCATGCCTGACAAACTTGGTGGCCTTTTATAAAGGAGGTAATGCACTGTGGATAAAAGTGGATAAAAGAAGAGCAACTGATGTCATCTATCTGGACTTCTGCAAAGCATTTGGCATTGTCCCACATGACGTCCTGGTCACCAAATTGGTGAAAAATGGATTTGATGGATGGACCACTTGCTGGATAAGGAATTGGCTGGACAGTCACACTCCGAGTTGTGGTCAGCGGCTCAGTGCCCAAGTGAAGTCACAAGTGGCATTCCTCAGGAATCGGTACTGAGACCAGTGTTACTGAACATTTTTGTAGGCACCACGAACAGTGGAATCAAGTGCACCCTCAGCAAGCTGGTAGATGACACCAAGCTGAGTGGTGCAGTTGGCATACTAGAGGGAAGGGATGCCATCCCAGAGGGACCTGGACAGGCTTGAGAGGTGGGCCCATGACAACCTCATGAAGTTCAACAAGGCCAAGAGCAAGTTCCTGCATGTGGGTCAGGGAAATCTCAAGCATAGATACAGGTTGGGTGGAAAATGGCTTGAGAGCAGCCCTGAGCAAAAGGGGAGTATTGACTCTCGAGAGATTCAACATGAGCCAGCATTGTGCACCTGCAGCCCAGAAGGCCAACTGTATCCTGGGTTGCATCACAAGAAGTGTGATCAAGGGAGGTGATTCTGCCCACCTACTCTGCTCTCGTGAGACCCTACCTAGAGTACTCCATCCAGTTCTGGTGCCCCCAATACATGAATGACACGAAGCTGTTGGAGCAGGTCCAGAGGAAGGCCACAAAGATTTTCAGGGGGCTGGAGCACCTCCCCCATGAGGATAGATTGAGAGAGCTGAGGCTCTTCAGTTTGGAGAAGGCTCTGGGAAGAGCATTATAGCAGGCTTTCAGTAACTGTCAGTGGCCTAAAGGAAAGCTGGGGAGGAACTTTGTATAAGGGCAAACAGACAAGAGAAGGGGAAATGGCTTCAAACTGTGAGAGGGTAGATTTAGACTAGATATCAGGAAGAAAATCTTTACTAGAAGGGTGGTGAGACACAAGAACGCATTGCCCATGGTGGTTATGAATTCCCCCTCCCTGAAAGCGTTCATGGCCAGGCTGGATGGGGCTTTGAGAACCCCAGTCTAGAGGGAGGTATCCCTGCTTATAGGAGTTGGAACTAGATGATCTTAAAGATCCCTTCCAAACCAAACCATTCTATGATTCTATGATTTCCTGAGGCACATCTTAACATCAGTGCAGCAACAACAGTGCAATTTAACAATAAGAGGAACACTGCTAATGCTTTTGGCTCTTTTTTTTTTTTTTTCCCCTTCAAGATTTCAACAACCCTTCACTCCCTCACTTCCAGAGTCACTTTTCCCAGCCAAATTTAACAGTCCATCATTTCTTTTTCCACATGTATATTCTCATTGAGGACTAATTTCTAATGGATTCCCTGTTCTACATCACTGGTTTTATTTAAGTTGATCAGAATTATCAAAAAATTAGAAATACGCATACTTCTTAATTCAGATATTTTTCATTTTATTTCAGTCTCTGGTCAGGAAGCCTCCTGCAACAACTAGAAGCAAGACATAAAAACCCTTAAGGCTCCACATACTCTGTGTGACTGGAGTACCAGAATGGCAGAATGCCAGAAAAGAACACTTTCATGAGAGGTGCTCATTTCCACAACCAAGCACGCCCAAGCATGCTACTGACCAATTTCATCATGGTATCAGTGGCACAGAGAACATAATTCATTGCATTGCTTCTGTCATAGACGTATTGCCTTCACATTTCACATGTTATGAGGAGTTTAAAATTGAAGGATAATATTTATTTTAAAAATAGCATAAACAAAAATAAATGCAGGAAAGAGATAATAAAAGTTTTAAAGTAAGAAAGCATAGCAGAGACCAGAAGGCTGCATAACACCATTAACAGGCAAACTTACATAACTGTTGTTTTGCCAGCTCCATTAGGTCCCAAGAGTGCTGTTATTTGGCCTTTATGGAAGGTGAGGCTGAGGTCTTTAACAGCAGCCTTATGGCTATCCATGTGTTCTTTGGTGAGAGACAGCAACACAACACCAATGGTGGCTCCTTCTGTGCAAGTGCCTTTCCAGCCTGGAGGGGCTAAATCTGTAAAGGGAAGAGCAGAAGACCAAGAGGATCTTCAAATCTCAACACATATACAAAAGGGAATAACAACTAAAACCTTGTTGCCATTTACCAAAAACCTGAAAGATGTTCAGATGCTCTAAACTCACATAAGCTTAACTGAAATGAGAGACCCTGTACCAGCTAATATTTGCTAACATTTTGGCCAATTTGCAGTTTTAAGAAGCAGCCTAGCAGAATTACACCAGGCCGAGTGAATGCCCACAAACTTGTCATAACAAAGCTGTATTATATTTTACTTCTGGTAGAAAAAAAATTCATTACTTTATGTTCATAAGTATATGAAATTTCTGTGTTAATTCTTTCATATGTCAATCAGTTTCAGGCATATAACATTAACATAGCATTAACAGACATGGCTAATTAATCCTATTAATTTTCTCACTCAGTAATGCAAAGCAGCTCTCTCTGAGCAGCACTGTATCCACTTCTGGGCTCTTCAGCTCGAGAAAGAACTTCTAGAGAGTCCAGTGGAGAGCCACGAGGATGATGAGGGGCCTGAAGCATCTCTGTTATGAGGAAAGGCTGAGAGATCTGAGTCTATTCAGCCTGAATAGAAGATTGAGAGGGGATCTTATCAGTGCTAATAAGTACCTAATGTGTGAAAGTCAAGATGATGGAGGTAGGTTCTTTTCAGTGGTGCCCAGTGACAGAACAAGAGCCAATGGGCAGAAACTGGAAGACAGGAAGTTTGAAATGAACATGTGTAAAAACTTCCTTACTGTGAGAGTGACATTGCCCTGGAACAATCTACCCTGAGAAGTTGTGAAGTCTCCTTCTCTGGAGATATTCAAGAACCCCCTGGACAGTTTCCTATGTAACTTAACTGAGGGGAAGCTGCTTAGCAAGGAGGTTGGACTGGATGATCTCCAGGGGTCCCTTCCAACCTCTGTAAGTCAGTGATACTGTGAAATGATTCGATTAATTTAAATATAATTCAAGTAGATACTCGGCACTGTTCTAACCATGACATAACCAGGTTCAGCAAATTGTACTGACTACATGACCCAAGTTGGCTTCATATACTAGAAGAAAAGTTTGGCACAAGTGTCTCTAATTTCCGAACATAACCAGTCAGTCACAAGCCCCATACACATGTTATTAACATGTAATATTTTACTGACAAACTGCAAATGAGGAATCTGACAGTAATATTTTTCTTTTAAACAAAGCTAAGTGTGACATTAGTCTAAAGAAACTGGACTTGTTCTGGAAGAGAATTATGGGAATAAAGATTTATGCATGACATATGTATATATATCTGTGTGATATTCATATCTATAAACTGAGTTTACGATTTCAATAATTGATTTGAATAGACTGTGAATGAAGAGCTTTTTTCTCCTTCCACAATCATTCATAACTCCACACAGAACTTTTGCCAGAAACAAGAGGCTACCTTCTAGCAAGGTATTACTGTGACATTACCGAGGTTTTTCTATTCCACTCAGCTTCTCCATCTTCTTGGTCAGGAAACTACATCTGTCAAGTATAGGTGTATACATATACATCATCACCCTTTTTACTGCATTCTAAATTTGCAAGCACATTCTGGAACTCAACAGGTTAGTTAGGTGAAGATTCAGCCTCAGACAATGCATCTTGGGCAAGCTTCAGAGGAATAGTTCCCTACTATTTGCAAACATTGTAATGATCACCCTAGGATGTATCCTGAAAGAAGAAATTCGAGGTGCATACCCAACAACCAGTCCTCTGTCAGCTTATCTCTTAAAATCAGATCCACACTCTGGCACTTTCCACTGCCCCTGAACTGGCTCTTAACTGTGCTCTGTGGAACAAATGTCGGAATCAAAGGTGGGAAGCTTGTCTTCCATTTTGCTATTGAAATCTAGTTACCCAGGAACGCACTTATCCCCTTATCAGTATAATAAAGCTTATTTCTCATGAAATGGAGCACATTTATTTGCATGCATGGCAGCATTAGAATTTACATACGGGCAGTTTAGGTTACAGGCATGCATCATGTATAAGAGTGTGGAAGTGAGACTAACAGATTGACAAAGCTGTATGCAATAACCTGGGTGGCTTGAGTCAAAGATCAGCTCTATACTAGTAACTTCACAAGTTACTAGTTTTTCCTCTTTACACAGAGGGTGGAGAAAATCCAACAGTAAACACTGAAAGTCTTCATTTTAAGTTTCAAAGACTATCATATCTCAATAAAATGGAATTGTTCCAAATTGCAGCTGTTCTGGCACAATTCAGAGTGGTTCATCCAGAAATACTTGAAAGAATCTCAAGACTTTCTGAAATTTACACTGTTTTAAGAAAGATCAGAACATAAAACTGTTGAATAATTCGGCTTTTTCATGTATACTACAATAAACTGGATCTTTTCCAAGCTACTGCAACTTCTGAAACAAAAATGACAATTCATCATGTTGTTCTAATAGGGAATATAGGAGGGGGAAGGTGACTTACTCCTTCAGTCATAGTAAATGAAACGTGAAAAAGTCAAAGAGATCTAAATTTTAAGTAACCCAATATAAAGTAGAAGAACAGAGAAAACATTTGAAGGCAAATAAAAATATAATTACAAAAGTATCTTCTTAAAAAGAAAGGTAAGAAACAGAGACAGAAAAAGGAGTGGTAATAGAAGAGGAAAATCAGAAAGGGAAAAAAGTGAAAGTTATGTTCTTTCCATAAGGAGGGAGGAGTAGAAGTGGAAGAAAATTCTGCTGCAGGAAAAAAAATTAATAAAGCAAAAGACTCTTCAGATTCAGTAACAGTATAAAAAGGTATAAAGAACCTCAAGTTGTCCTAACAAAACAAAAAGGCAATACAGAGACAAGATGAATCTTAGAGATACTTATTTTACATATTCTTGAAGAGTTTTCATAAGCATTTGTATTTAATGGTTTTAATTGAACCATTCCAGTATTATATGTTATAGCAAAATTAACAGTATATATTGTTCATAGCATATAGTATGTAATGGAAAAGAGAAAGGTATAAGTTCTAAAAGTGTAAGGTATAGAACCAAGCAATATAAATGCACATTGATCAAAATCAATAAACAATTCAGGAGAGTATTTACTAAAATTCTGTCATGACTACAAACCTTTCTCTTTGAAGTTTTCACTGAAGAAAAACATGTTAGAATTCAGATAATGTTTTCTCATCCTCTGTAAACCACATAGGTTCTTCCAATAGGAAACAGTAAAAGGAAAGTACCAACAGTTCCTTAGTCCATTTTTTCCTACATGAAATAGTAAAAAAGAAAGAGCTGCAAAATTCTTCGTTTGTTTTGTTTTTGCATTTGTATATGGGCTAGTAATATCCTATCATTAAAAAGCTACCATTAAAAATGCTATAGCATTTAAGTAACTCTTAGATGAATTTAACAAATCTCAACAAAGTGGGAAAAAAGTCACTTGGGCCATAATACCCAATTCTGCTATAAAATTATGACATCTCAGAAATTCTGCACATTACACCATCTCCAAACCAGATGTAAGGTGAGTGAGAATTAGGAGATTTGCAATATGTAGACACAATCAGTTGATCTTATATTTTAGAAAGAATGGAAAGTACAACAAACCGCCTGCTATTGTAAACAGTTTTATGATAATCCCCTGCACCAATCATTATCTTTTCATCATTACATGCATAATTTAAGCAAATTAGACAAGATAAAAGACATTTATTTACTCTAACAGAGCAGGCAAAAGCATGGCCTTTCACACAAATCAAACTTTGACATTAGCTGGTCCTTCCAAGTTTAGCTTAACAATCCGGTAACACACTCTCTGGAGTTGCATTTCATTGATACTGAATTGAAAAGCAGGTATCGATTTAAGTTAAAATTTGTAACATTTGAGTGTACGTTCCACACACATCTGTCTACCAAGACCAATGTTTCCATTTCACCTAACAAATACAGAGTATCTAGGAGAAAATCTGACACATATCACATATCAGAGGAAAGAAACTTTAAACATTCAGCAAGGCATTACAGAGCTGGAACATCTCTGCTAAGAAGAAATGCTAAGAGAACTGTGGTTGTGCAGACTAGAGAAGAAAAGCTGTGGACGTTCCATGGCTTTCAAAGTCAGTTTGGATAGGACCCTGAGCAATCTGATACAGTAGGTGGCAACTCTGTCTCCACAGCAGGGAGGTTTAAACTAGATGGTCTTTAAGGTCCCTTCCAACTCAAACAATTCTATGATTCTACAAATCATCAGGTTGTTATTAGGAAGAATTTTTTCTCAGAAAGAGTGGTGAGAACAGGTTGCCCAAGGAAGTAGAGGAGTCACCATCCCTGGAGGTATTTAAGAAACAAGTAGACTTAGTGGTTAGGGACATGTTTTAGTGGGCAGTATTGGTGGTAGCTGGACGGTTAGAAGAGGTCATCTTAAAGGTCTTTTCCAACCTTAATAATTCTATGATCCTATATTTGTCATAAACAAGGCTGATTACACAGTTGTTACTGTGTTACTGTGTAACAGTTGTACTTGTGTAACAGTAGTTACACAATCTAGTCTTTTTTTTTTTTTTTTTTTTTTTTTTTCTTCCCAGTACTATTCAATACTTACTGAGAAAAAAAGTCTTTCTTACCAGTTCCTAAGTGCAATTGGGCTGTTTTGGCTCATAAAAGTCTTACTTGGAAAAAATACATGGTTTTGTTTTAGTTGTGTACAATGAAGATAGCCATCTCCATCAATTCAATTCAGCAATTGCACCTATAGATGCTACAAAAATATCAAAAGAATTCTTACCTACAATAATATTGCTGAAATACCAGCCACCTACAGAATACAAAATGGAGTCGAAGAACATTATCCAGCAGGTACATCCAAAGGTCATGTATCCTCCTTTCACCATTGGCTGGTACATGTTATTCCACTGAATTCCTGGTAGTTGTAGTAACAGCAATAATTTTTAAAGGTCAAAGATAAATAATTACAGAATTAAAGATCACAAACATCAAAAACATACACTTCTGGGTATTTAAGCACTGACAGAATAAAAAGTATGTAATAACAGTAATCACAATGAATAGAAATAAATTGCTATGCCTCTCAAGCCTCTGTTTAGAACAGCAGGTGACACCGCTACTGAGAAAATGCAGAGAAGTTTCAGTAGAAAGGCTATTTATGGAGCTTTAGATGGCCCTTAATTTAGCAAAAGAATAAGAATTATGATTGACAAAATCAGGTGCTGACTTCTTCAAAAAAATTTTTTGGACTTCAAAAAAAGTTTTTTAGCATATATTGCTGATATTACAGGTAATGGGTTACACAAAGATTTTACAATATTAAATCTGAAAACTGTAAAGAGAGGCAAGCATTTGGGTGCACTGAGTGTATTTAGAATTAAACTGAAACTACAAGGTTGCTGAATAATTGCTTCATAAAAGTGCTCAATTGCAAAGACATGAAAAGAAAAAAGTGGAAAACTTCAGCACCACAGAAAGCCATCATATTTGTAAAAGGAAAAATAAAATAGAAGTAAACAAATAGTAGCATTGTATTTTTCCTTTTAAAAAAAGGGGGGGGGGGTGGGGAGGGGAATGCTACTTTTGTTTGCAGTACAAAGGATCATGATCCTGGTTCTGCAATCTTTTTCTCCTGTTCTAAAGAGGAGCACTTTGGCTTTCTTTACAGCATATTTTGCCCTTTCTTCGGTAAAGAAGAATCATTTTGATGGAAGTGTCCAGTGGAGATCTTCAGTATTTTCTGCAAGAAACTTCCACTCATCTACCTCTGTATAATTATGACATTTCCCCAATACTTAGTGGTTTGAAATATGTATTGCTATTAGTATCAATCCACCTCACTAATGACAAAATGAAGAGATTATATTTTTTTCTATACTTAAATACATAAGTATTGTAGATATTTCTCAAGGTCCCAAATACTTCTCCAATTTCAGCATCAACAGGGAGCAGCACTTGGCTTAGGGATAGAAAGGTTCACTTGTGCTTAGCAAGTTTCCAAAGTACTTTTTCTTCCTGGCACTTAAAGATAATGCAGTGTGCTCATGCATTTCTGCACCTTCACAGTAGTTTTAAGGGAAAATTTCACTACCTGTCTCCAAGCTCATACAGTCTGGCTGAGTACAAATAAGGTTACAAAGGAGAAAAGTACAGAATATTTTACTAACCAAAGGCCATTTTCTTCTACTTTCTGGTGCATAGAGGTTAAACATTTATGTTAGCTTCATACTGATAGTGAACAACTTAGATTGTGCTAGCCCTGTACCATAATGTTTTCATCAGTCTCTACCATGTTATGCACAAGTGCATGTGTGAACCCCCACACATCTACCTCAAAAAAATCTCTAAAAAAAAATCTCTAAAAAAAGTCCTAACTGGAGAACACTGGAGAACTGAAGTGTTAGGAAATGTTACTGAATCTGTGAGGATTTTCAATCATTTGCATTGCAGTTCTAAGAGTAGTTCTAAGCCCACTTTCATTTACTGATAGGAAGTGGCAGAAGCTTAATTTGATTTTCAAGAGGTGCTAAAAAGGCTTTTCTCTTCCACTATAAAATACCCTGTTTACTTGCGATTAAAGGTCTTTTTTCAGAAAAAAAATAAACATTTCCAACTCTAATTTTTTTGAAAGAATAATATATATATATATATATAATATATATATATATATATTTTTTTACTAGATGGCTTACCTATTTCTTGGCCCTCAAAGAATGTAATGAAAAATACTCCTTGTCCAAAGGCCGTTGTAGAGAGAAGACACTGCAATACCAGAGGAGAAATAGGATATGAGCATCAAATGATTCATTTACAACTGCTATGAAACTCGTGAAAGTAAAAGCAAGTAGAAAATAAATAGGTCTCTGTTTCAAATAAATGAGTGGCCATTATTCCTTTTACATTTTAACACTACTCTCCCACATACCTCAGTCATATCTGCACCACCTTAAAGAGCTCCAATTACCTAATTATCAATAATGAAAAGTAGTACTTAATTTATTGCAAGTTTTAGACCACCATAAATCCACCACATACTGAAAATATGTAACGTGTAGCACTATAGCAGCCTGTAAAGCAATATACTTTCTGCAGTAAGAGCAGTGGTTTATGTATTTTTGTAAGATCAGAATTCAGCAAGAGACAGAGGTAGCAGGAACATGTGCACAGGATACCTGCTGAGATAGCATTCTTCTGAGGGAAATAATTTCCAAGAAGCAACATAAATTAAATATGCAGTATGAAAAAAGTAAAAAATGAAAAATTACCAAGTTCAGTGACGCAATATAAAATGAAAGTAAGATTGATCATCAATGTAAAAATACTGACAACCTTGAGAAGTCTGATGGGAGAATTCAAAGCATTAAAAAATTAGTAAGCATTGTTCAAAGATAAAGTTCTATAGTTTGAAAGTGAGATTAAGGTTCATTTTATCTCCTGTTTTGAAACAGAGCAATTAAATAAGGTTTCTGTAATATTTAATACAAAGGCACTCATCCTGCCAGCCATCTGAATAAATAATGATGGCATAGGCTGCTACTTAGAAAAAGAAACCATCAGTGCCATGGATTTCATGTTAATTCCCATTAACTGAGTCCCTGCCTCTTATATTCTCAAGTTTCTACCATCCCACTTGATGGCCTTTTCCCTCTCTTTAAATTCCATCCCATTTTTCACATGCTGTAGCATGATTTCACATGCTGCTGCAATTGCAGCACATCCGAGTTATTTTGCAACAGCAGTGATTTTTTCTGTGCAAGATATCTGATGTCTACTTTTCTCTCCCTATGGGAGAGAAAATGACAAAATAACAAGAAACTGTGCCTTTTTATGCTTCAATACTGCAGTCTTGCATCTGCACCTACTGTTATGCAAAGAATTTATATATTTTATCTGACCAATTGAAACAGAAAGTACCAAGCAGAAAAACATTTTCCATTTTTAAAATACTGTGAAGTGTTCCATCATCTTAATGAAATTTTGTGTGTCTATCTTTTAAAGGAACAAAGCCATAAAGTGTGAAATACAATTTCCATTTTATGTTGATGATATTTGATGTCCAACTTGGGATATGGTACATTAAGACAGTACAAAGGCATAAAACAGCTTATAGCATACAAAAAAAAAAAAAAAAAAAAAAAAAAAAAAAGGAAAAAAAAGAAAAGAAAAAAACAAAAACAAGAAAGGACATACATATGAAGCAATGGCAAGGAAACATATCTACAACAGTATTAACAAGAAAACTATTTGATAAATTCCTGATCTAATCCCCAGCTATTCTCAATAGAAAAATCACTTTCCTGCAAAAACGCTGATCATGATTCAACAGCAAGAGGGCTGGATTTTTACATTCATCTTTTAAAAGCAACATTTATATATAGAATATAGTTCTTCTATTAACACTGAAATCCCTGCTATGATCTGTTGTAGATAAAGATGTATAGTACATCTACTCATCTACTGTTGATCTACATTAAGCAACTCAAGTCTATGCAAATGGTTTACACTAAGAGTGCTCACAGAACAAATATTAAATGCCTCAACACTTAAGATGAACTATTATATCTCACAGTAGGTAATTGCATTAATTATTCACCTAATTACTTCTGCTTCTAGAGTTAACGCAGTTGCAAACCACTGTGTTTTTCACCAAAAAGAAAACAGACCACCTTAATTCCAAATCTCCAAAAAAAAATGTGTCTAAAAAATTCGGCACATTTATCAAATTTGGCATAAACAGGAGATGGCCGCAAGAAGAAACACGGCCATGACAACACTTTGCTCAAGTTTTTCTAGGCCAAAAACTACATTAATTGGACATATTTTTCAAGATAACATACATTGCTCATATAAAGCCATTGTAGAACTAAACAATAATAATAGTAGAAATATTTTGAAGACAAAGTATTTAGAGTTCTTTCTTCATACTTCTGCATATTTACAAAATTTCCCTGAAAATTTATTTCTTTATTCCTTCCTACAATCAAAAGATTTGCTCAACTGGATGTCAAGAAAAGAGTGACTTATTTCAAGTGAAACAAAAAAAGCAAACAAAATTGTGGGATAAAATAAACATATTACAATCTAAAGTTTTGGAATTAAGGTAATCCAAATATGGCTGAACGAGAAAAGAAATAGACAAGGAAAAGAAATATTTACCATCATAATCTGTTTGGTAAAACTCAACTGGTTCTGCAAGACCAACAAAACTATGTAGGGTAAAAAACTGATCATATACACAAGGCTGGCACTCAGAGCTGCGGTATTGGCACTGCTAAAAAAAACTCCCAGAAAATAACTTAACATAATAACTGTCACTCCAAAATCCAGGAGAAAAAGGAAGATGAGGAAACCATTGCTATAAGCAAAGATACCACTCGCTTTTAAAATGATGGCCAGTGCACAGCTGCTTATTGTTAGCACAATTATGTTCTCCAGAAACCAAGCAAGGAAGTGAATGGCTGAATGAACTCCCATTGTCTTCATATACTGAAAGACAATACAGCAGAGGAATCTGAAGTTAGAATAACACATTCATTCTGGTTTTTAAGCAAAACAAATCACCACCAAGATACTACCAGCTCAAAGGGTGTCATCTTCTCTTAATATCACTTGTCTCCTTTCTCTCTGTTATCTCCTTCTGCTGCTCTCTCATGGATTCAACACTGATTTTTTGCTTATTACGTAGGAGCACAAAGAATCCCAGGCACAACACACTTTTTGCATGGGTTTGCAAGTCTAGATGTTAGATTACTGGGCTCTCCAGTGAGAAATTTGCCTATATGTACTCTAAGAAGTACAAATACAGTGCTGTAGGTATGACCACTTTTTTTTTCCCCTGTATGTTGTTGAACTAAAAGTAAAGCACAGGTACTTTTGAAAACCTCTATGTACACAAATAATTTAGCCAGCTATTAAATCTCATCCCTCTGTTTCTAGAAAACACTTTTAAAAACAAGATAATACTATTTCAAAAGCATTTTTATAAGATGATCAAAATGAACTTCACAAAGTTGAGATAATACTCTAAAGCATTCTAAAATCCATCTTGCAAATCAGAGATTAGAGAAATTAAATAATTTCCCAAACTGAAAGAAGACAATTGAGAAAAATAAAGATCAGTACAATTCTTAAAAAAAATCTCTACATAAAATTTACCCTAAAATCTTCAGTCTGTCAATATCCTTATTACCTGCTGAGACTAGTTCATGATCTGTGCAAATAGTTCTATCTCACTTTTCATCCTTCTTTATATTTCTGACATACATAGAACAGAGCAAGTTTTTAATTTAATACACGCAGGTTTATCATATTAGGCCAAATATGGCTAAACATGAAAAAGAATCCAAAATACAAACCATTCTAATCACAAGACCTCACTTCAAGATTCCATCTTCAAATTTTATAGATCTTTTGTTTGTTGTGTTTTATCCCACGGAAAATATTCGCAAACTAAGGGGGCTGATGCTCAAACTCAAAGCAGCAGCTAGAACCTGAAGTTTCTACTCACAATAAAAACAAGGAAAAACCAGAACAGATAGATTTATGAGTACACAAAGGAACCTAAATAATGTTTTGTATCTCAGTATACTTTACTTTTTTTTTTCAGAATCTTAACTCTCCCTTACCTCTTCAAGATGAATTTCTCTTTCATAAACCTGCTTGCGAACCATACTAGCAACAGAAACCATCCATGTTAACATCATCATAAGTGGGAAAAAAAAACCTATGTTGTTCAAAAATCTATGAAAGAATATATATGCAGAATTGTTAGCCCCCAGACATAAAAGATTTTGTAGCAGAGTATTACTGCAACTATTCTCACATTATGCATAAAATAAGATCTGACATGAGCAATTAGAAATATTCTTCTTCAGTTTAATTCATTTATATTTCATGCAACAAGCTAAACATGTATTAGTATAAATTTATATTTGCATGTGTCAACAACAGAACTAACAATCTTTCTTTAGATGATGAGGCTCCACTCATAATCAAACAGAACTCAAATATGTGCATTAAGCAACAACATGAGACAGTCAATTTCTACTCCACTGAAAAATGTCTCATCACCAACTGTAATTTCTAATACTCAGGATGTTATGATGATTTTACAAAGAACAATCCTCCAATTTTTCTTTTGCCTGTACTAACTCTGCACTATATTTCATTACACTCATATTGTGAGCCAATTCTAAGTTTGCAGACAGGGCAACTGATAATGGAATGTGTGCTCCCCTGAAGAGTATAAGTTGATCACACATTGAAACAGTTTCAGTACAGCAGACTATTATGAAGTGTAGATGCAAATATCTTGGAAAGGATCATTTGGCATTATGTGTTGTGATCCCACCTCTTAACATTTGCAATACTGGTACTGGACATACTGATTCAGTTCTGCTTTAGGATAAGTATTTAATCATTACAAAGATCTACTAGCTCTCTAAGCTCTCTAGTGATAGCCCAATTACATAATTGAGTTAAGAAGTACAAAGTTTACTTACAGATCACTGGTATGACAAGGATAAGGCATGGCTTGCACTTGAATTGCTGGCCCCGAGATATCTAACCCAGTCTGTGCTGAAATTATAGCCCTTTCAATCATGTCTTGCAGGGGAATAAAGATATGATTGTACTTAAACCCATCGGATGGCAGCTTCTGGGGGTGAGATTTCCATGCTGGGTTTTTAATCAAGTCTGTTCTCATGCTGTAGAGAACGCTGGTTCTAATTGTATATGAAATGTGCTGTGTAAGGAGATCGCTGGAATCTGGTGTCTTGTTTCTGGTTGTATTGAAGATGATACCTGACAAGAAGAAAAAGCACTTCATACTCAAGCCTTAATGGCGTATTACTTACATAGCTAACCCCTGGTCTTTTAACATCTCCCAGTCCCTACTCAAGAATTGTGGGTTTCATACAGTCCTGCATTTTTTCACATCCATATTTATTTGTGCAATAAATGGGTTTGAAACAACAGTTTTATATAAGAAAATTACTGTAATTTGCTTTTTTGAACTATAGTCTATTCTCTTTATATCCATGTAAAACCCAAGCTTGAAGACTACATACTATTTCATTCCATAAAAGAAAGCTGCTACAAAATTTGTCCAAAGGTTAACCATCCTTGTAAGTGGGAGACAAGGAAAACAGCACCAAATCATTTTGATTTTTTAATATCTGAGTCAGTTACTTCATTTCTGCTTTTGCAAAGAAGAATTTGCATGTTTATCTTCTCCAGCACAGTAAAAAGCATGGAGAAAAGTTTTATCTGTAGCTGGAATGGTTAAGTACTTGGCTTTTTTAATTTTTTTTTCTGGATGACAGATATTTTAGGTTTTCCTGATGAGTGTGAAAAGTTGACTTTCTTTCTTTAGGAAAAGAGAGACAACTCACTGATCCCTTGACTCTCAGAAATAAAAATTGTATTTTACTCCACTGGAAATATTTTTTTTTTCAAACTCATTTACCCATTTAAGCAATCATTTAATTTTCTAAAACATCTGATAATCCTAATTAGAAAGAAAGCAAGGTAAATTCAACATCGGTTTCTCATCTTACTACAGAAAGTAACATATGCCTATAACTGAGAGTAGTTGGGCAATGGACACATTAGGTCTCCTAAGAAGCCATCTTGTTCTCTTAAAGAATGTACGAGGCCATGATTCCACAAAAACATGAGGCTTATGTCAGCTTACTTTTCTATATGAACCTCCCTAATGTAAGTGAAAGCAAAATGTACCTACAACGTGACAGTTTCATTTTCTGTGAGCTAAGATGTCTATTTCTTTCTTTGAAGGGCCAGACAGTTTCATTCCCTAAGAAGACTTCTTGAGAAATTCTATTTCTCCTATGGTATGGCCTCTTGACTTTTTTACTGATCTGAGGTTTCATTTCCACATGCTGCAAATATGAGTATTGTGTGAGTGACTGAGCAAGCATAGGATTCCAGACTGAAGAGTTATTTTAAGTTTTGGTATAGTACAGTTTTTGCATTTCGTTCTCTGAAACTACCTTGACATGACTCATTTTATACTTAATGGAATCTAAAGAGGCAATAAATGAACCAAACAACAGGGGAAAAAATATGGCACAGCATATACTGACTTAAAAGGAGACAGTACCTTTCCCTCTCACCTAGAAAAGTTACATGCAACTTTAAGACCATTTATGCAAACAGAGAATCTGTGTGTAATAAGAAAAAAATTGCTTGCCATTTAAACTCCGTACAATTAATTCTTGGTCATGAAGGCACGATGCAGAAAAAGCATAGAGAAAGCATGTAAAGCCAAGATGGAAAAGAAATAACATCAATTACTTAACAATTAATTTGCCCAGAATAAACATTTATTTTTCTTAGGTGCTGGTTCAAGAACTAGATGCGTAACAGACAACAATTAAATTCTAACTTTTTTGTCAATATGCATTTCAAATATGATACTTACTAGCCAAAAAATTATTGTGCTGCATGAGTTCGTGAGCTTTCTCCTCCAACTTATCAACAGATTCAAAAGACTGGAAACGATCCAGTAATACACAAGAAGAGATATTTACTATGAGTTGTGACAACAGGTCGATTTGTCTGCTTGCTGAGCTGTTAAGTGTCTTGCCCATCATAATTTCTAAGAAGAGGAAATAAATTAGACTGTATAAGCTTTAAATAATTGAACAGAACAAAATGTAAGTTCTCACTTTCACACAGGAGTAAATACCTTTTACTTTTAAAGCTTAAGAATATTAGTGTGAACATGTGAAAGTATAGCTCATGTTGCATCAGTTCTTACAAATCCTCAACTACATTTCCTTCAAATTTCAGAATAATATACAACAAGTTCCAGAAAAAATAAGCCCTACATCTCAGAGAACCTTACAACATTTCCTTATCCTTCTATTAGCTATTTCCACAAATACAAGAGGGTTACTGTACTTGAGAGAACCATCTCCTTATTCTAGGAATGTATAAGCTAGTTCTTATCTCCTTGACACTGGAAGTATTTCAAGTAACTTGTCGGTAGAAGCATTTTGATTCAAGCACTACATCTTAAAAAAATAATCTGGATAAAACTAAAACCTCTCCGTTTTCACTTTGATCATGTTTACAGAATTAATAACTGCATTCTATGAGAGCTGAGCCTCTGAAAGAGTTCAGATCTCCATCTACTTTTAGAGAATGGTGCTATACCTTTAAGTTTTGGAGAATAACCAAATGGATAGCATTAGCTAGAAATAAATCTAAATTTATCAATATTTCATGGAAACAATTGAATTTCTAAGGTAATAAAAAGTAAGTTATAAAGCATCCAATGAGATTTCTTCTTAAATTTTTCAAGACTCTCTTGAACAAATGAGCTTTGAAAAAGGATGGGTGATGACCTCATTTGGTAACAGTGGTGACACAAAATCCTGGAGTGTAGGTGTTACTCAGCAGCAGCATAGGAAATAATACAGCAGGAAGGCAAGTAAGTGGAAAGATATGTGCAGCAGTCTGAAGAAGATATATGATTACCAGTGTGAAGGACAAAGATCAACAAAGCAGAACCACAAGAATCAGAAGTCTATAAATCAGAAGATGAGCAAGCAACGATAGAGTAAGTTCACAGGTTGAGAGAAATAGCATCAAACATCTTAATACTATCCTCCAGGAGGGCAAAAAATGAAATACCAGTTTTTATTTATTTTGTGGAATTAAAATAGAGAATTTGAAATATTAATCCCGAGTAATAGGGTTAACCTATCACTTATTTTTATAAGTGTGCATACATATATAACTATATACATATATAAGCAGCTGATCCTTAAAAGATCTTAATTTGAAAAAAAAATATTTAACTGTTAAAAAAATCTCAGTAATTACACTATTGAATATTTTATCATAAAAAAATAATGACTTTATTACTTCCTTGGAGTATGGCATAGTTAAATGTTTCTCAAATTGCATTTCACAGTCTTCAGGAACTTCTGTACTCTAGCATAGAAACAGAATGGCCTAATGGCCTTAATTTGAAAGCTTGTACTAACTGCATGCACTAAAAAGCACAGCAAGTAGAATCCATAACTAAATCCAGAAAGTAAGTGATTCGGACACAGTATCCTCCTTCAACCAAGGAGCTCAAACTTCTATATGCCATCTCTCAGGAATATTTGCTTATCCACTGCATTGTTGGCTAGTTTGGATCAAGAACAGTTTACCCATCATGGTGAAAATAGACCACTACATAATTAAAATAAAAAAGGAAGTAAAATAGCTTTAACTACTAGAAAGTTACCCTGCCATAGGCGAGGCTGCCTGCCATACACCAGATCAGGCTGTCCAGGTCCCCATCCAACCTGGACTTGAGCGCCTCAACTTTGCTGGGCAGCCTGTGCTAGTTCCTCAGTACTCTAAATAAAGATTTTCTTCCTACTGCCTAATCTAAATCTCCCCTCTTTTAGTTTAAAACCATTCCCCATTTTCCTATCACTATCAGAAAATATGAAAAGTCGATCTCCTTCCTGATTAAAAGTTCCTTTTAAGTACTTAAAAGCCATAATGTGGTCTCCCTGCAGCCTTCTCTTCCCCAGGCTGAACAAGCTCATCTTCCTCAGCCTGTCTTCACAGGAGGTGCTCTAGCCCTCTGATCATCTTCTTAGCTCTCCAAAAGGCCAACGCCAAAAGCTCTGCATCCTTCTTGTGCTGGAGTCCCCAGGCCTCAACACAGTACTCCAGATGAGACCTCACAAGGGCAGAGTAAGACACATGAATAGGAACAGATACAATTCACAGGAAAGCTTTAGAATTAAGATTTAGACTTAAGTTTTTTCTTTAACCTTTCTCAATTATAAATCTAGTAACTATGAATAAAAAACTCAGCAAAGCCATTTATACTCATACCTTCATGCTTTATTATATAGAACTCATCCCTCATCTCCCACTTAATTCATGCAATGTGCTGCCAAGTAATTGGAAGAAAATATAACTCTTTTCTATAAAGCTATAAGGCAAAAGTGCTATTTAAATGAAAGGTAGCAAGAAAAACTGGAATATAGCAGTAATTTTTGAATCAGCACAGGATTCAGTGATGACTTTAGAGCTATTTGTTTGCTTCCAGCTCTCTACGCATACATGGGGACTGCTTAATGACAATGAGGGCAGTAGAGGAAAAAGTCAAGCAGGAAAGTTGCCTGCAGTTTTGTTTGTTTTTATGTTTGCTGCTACATCCCAGGTCACATGTAGCCAAAACAGAAATTCCTTTGCCACTGTACTTTTGGAGAAAAAAAACAAAGAAGACTGAAAGACAATGGGAAGACTCAGGGAGCAAGAATATAAAAAGAATTTCCTGCACAGTTGCTTCCTTGTGCCTCTTCAGAGGTTTATAAGGGTTGCTCCCAGCAAAGACCTCATAGGCTCTAGCAGGATCAAGCTTATATAAAATTGGTTACACCCAGAAGAGGATTGCAAATTGCTGGATTGGAAAGCAAGCATAGAGAGATAGACCTGCAGTGCCGACAGAAGGCTAGTTTACAAAGTGAATATGAGTTTAACAGGAAAAACACAAACTTGATTGTCTGCACTTCAATATTTACTTCATTCCAGAAAAGTAAAAACTGGCACAATACCCTGTAAAGCAGTTTTAGAAATTTGTAACTTTGCAAGGAGTCTCCTAGCAAAATCATTTAGAAGAAAAAAAAAAGAATTCTGCATCAATTCACTCAGCATTCCATGAAAATTTCCAACTGAAGTTGCAGGGTGAATGAAATGTTTCTAATCCCATTACTTATATATTTATAGCATAATAATGAAGTAAAAACATACAAGTACAAACAGCTTGGATTTGAGCATAATTAGAAGGCATCTCATTGTAAACATACCTGTAAAAAGAAACATCAAAGTATAAATGCAGAAGAGTGCTCTGACACTTTGGATCAAGATCAGTTTAACGTAAAAATAAAACCTGTATGATGTATCACCTATATCGATTTTTCACTTTTTATGATAAATTTAGCAATTGTATTGCATCAAAAAGAAAAATCCTGGCTTCATAAACTATTCTACTTCAATGATTTCCTGTATTTTCAATCCAAGACTATTAAGCATTTATTACAGTCAAATGTCCCTGACTGTTAAAAAGCTACAGCTTGAGAAATCTCTGCAAAGACTTCTGTGAAGTGTCTGCAACAGTGAAGATGTACCTTATGACTCAAAAGATCTTGATATCTTCTTAATGAGATAGTTAGCCCACAATCTGTCATACAGTTCCCTATGTTAGGTCTGTACAAACCAAATACATCTGTACATTGAGAGTTATATTTCCAGGAGCTCCTGTAGTTTAAGAGCTTTGTCTTCCCTGCTTCTAACTTTCCAGTTCTGTATTTCTGTTCCTGTATTTTAATTTTATTGTGGTCCAGTTTCACCATGATGGGCAAACTGTTTCTGATCCAGACTAGCCAACTATGCAGTGATAACACAAATATTCCTGAGACGGCAGACAGAATTTTGAACTCCTCAGCCTGAGAAGGATACTGTGCCCAAATCTTTTACTTTTGGATTTTGGATTATGGACACTACTTGCTATGTTTTTAGTGCATGCAGCTAGTACTAGCTTTCAAATTAAGGCCATCAACTGCAATTAAATCTCAAACCCTATTTATGCAAAAGAAAACCCAAGAACTTCAGCTCATGTCAACCACAAATAGCACCAACTCAGAGCAATAGTACAATTAAAGACTGAGAACACATTTCAGTATTTACAAGCTCTCATGAGTGGTGGTGGATTTTACCCATCTCCTGCCTAGAGACAGGTACAAAAATCAAATAAAAGTTGCACTTCAGGTACTCAATTTTTTAGTTTTATTTTTTAACATACAGATTTAATTATTTAACTGTGAACAGTAGGGCAGACTTAGTGATTTGGACCCCTCACCCTCCTTTGACTTTTTCTCCAACAATATGGGCTATCCAGCCCCTTCAGGAAAGCATTTAAGAGTTCTTCACTCTCCATCCCTCCACAATGACTTAAACAGATTACTGTCTAGCTTGTAATTACCCTAATGTTAATTGACAAACTACACACGTCTGTCCTCCTTACTACTATCCTATCTTGAGAAGCATCAAGCCCCCTTGGTGCATGATGTCACACTGTTATTTCATTCTCTGTCACTTCTCTCTCTTCAGTCCTCATGATTATAAGCTATTCTTAAATGACATTAGACTCTTCCTTGGCACGAACTGTTCCTTCTAATGCTGCCAGTAACAATTTCCATTAGAATGCACTGACTTACTGATAGCAGAACACATCCGTTACTTTTTTCAATTATCAGATTGTTTAAAAATAAGTCTAGCTGCCAGGAGCTCAGGGCTAAAAGGGTGCAGCTATGGCTGACAGGGACCCCTTGGTGGTCTAACCACAAACCTGCTGATCTGAGCACCAGTCTCCACTTGCAGGGTGTTATCTTTGCTTGGTCACCATCTCTATGGTCCTGCTTGGCCATCCCAGGGCTGTGTCTGACCCTGATTACTCTGGCAACCAGAGCCAGGCATTGCTGCTCCATGATATTAACCCTATCTCATGCTTTTCTGGGGCTCAGGAAGATGACATGGAATTCTCTCTCTACTAATAGGAGTTACAGACAGCATTTCCTTGTATTGATTAAACACATACCATACCACATCTGATCTACTTCCATTAAAAGCATATAGATTTTCTTCAAAATCACTGAAAAAATTTACTGCTAAATAATTGAACTGTAGCTACTGAGATTACATATTCCCTCCCTCCTTATAAATAAAGCTACTATGTTTGTAAGTGTTCCATGACAGTTTGCCACTTCTAATTCATTACCAGATTTTTTCAGTTTTCAATATTATGCAATGGACAAATTTAACACAGAAACTAAGGCATTTAGAAATATATGACTAACAATAGATTTCAAGCCTGCTATTTTAATTTAATCTAAGCAATCAGAATATTGAAATCCAACTAAATGTAGTTTTAGTATTAAATTAAAAACATAATAAGGGTAATCAATGCATGCTATTTTAAACATACCATAAACTTGCATTTTTTTGAAGAGTTTTTCCAGGTCTATATCCAGGTTACTTTCCACAAAGTGCTTTACAAAATTGTTTTGCAGTGTTTCCTAAAATAAAAAGTTGTAGATAACGTCATGTTTATATTCACTAAAGAAATACAAAATACTCCTCTTACAGAGATTTCCTGAGTAACAGCGGAGAACTCAGCTTCTCCATATTTTCAGTCTTACCCCCTTCAGAGGTTAACCTCTACCCATTTAAAATAAACTACAGCCCACATACTCCCCATTGCTATACTTCACCATCCTATTTTACTCCTAATATTTTAACCTATTCCACCCTAATATTTTTACAGAACTACCGGGACAGAAACTTATTTTCTTTTCCTGCAAGATTTCTGGAGCACTGAACTATTAGCACTGGCAATAGTGAAATAAACATCTTTAAAAACTGGCAGCTGGGAATTCCTTTTATATTGCTTTCAATTCTTTATCTCATTTGCCAAGTTCTAAGGGGAAAAATTGTATTAGCACTACAAGGGCTTCCTGGGATTTGCAAGTCTCATGCCTGTTTACTAGTAACATTGCTTACTTGAACTTAATAACAGTTCAGTCAATATAAAAGCCATGACAGTATTTTGCTTACAGAACAAGCACAGAATACTCTGACTTGGGAGGAACCCACACAGATCACTGAGTTCAACTCCTAGCGCCAAACTGTACACTCAAAATCCAAACCCTATGCCTGAGAGCATTGTCCAAACACTCCTTGAACTCTGGCACTTGGGGCTGCATCCACTGCCCTGGGCAGCCTGTTCCATGCTCACCATCCTCTGGTGCAGATCCTTTCCCTCACCCCCACCTGCTTCCCCTCCTCTGCTCTGGGCTGAGCAAACCAACAGACGTCAGCTGTTCTTCATGTATCTCGACCTCTTACTCCTTCTCCATTTAAATATCTCCTCAACTGCTCTCTTATAGTTTATGTTCTTTTTGCACTGTGGTGACCCAGAGCTGGAGGAGAGGCCGCACAGTGCAGAGCACAACAGTACCTTCCCTCTCCTGCCTGGCAGGGCCTTATACACCCCAGAGTATGGCTGATACTTCCTTAACACTTATAATAGCTTAACAGCTTCTCACATAATAGCCTACCATGTAAACCATGACAAAACTACATTTTACTGGTATATTTAAAAAAAAAAAAAACAAAACAAAGATGTAGAATGGGCAAAAACCCAGTAACAAGCTCTGAAGTTTGTCAGTATCATACTGCGGGCTCACAAACTGAAGCTAACATGTCTCTTTTTCAATTCTGCAGCAGCAAGACAGATGGGTAACTTTACACATACAGAAATTCACCTAGATCAGTTCATTAGAACATAGAAAACCATACCACGTTTCACCAACCTGCAGCCGTGAGACCATGAGGACATTTCCACGGTTTTTAAAAACTTCAGACATCCTTAGCCATGTTTGTGAATAAGTCTTCAAGTTTTCCACAAAACCAAAAGTGAAATTAGCCTAGGAAAAAGACAATGTGAAGACAAATGAAAAAGACCAAGCATAGCAAACCACAAGAAACAAGAAAAACCCGCATGCTTCAGATGTTCTGAAACTCCTTTCCAGATCATTTGATAGTCAACTGTAAGTATACATACTTGTTTTTGTTTGTTTTTAAATAAGTATTTACTGCAGTCTCTGAATACTAAATGAAACACACTACAGGAAAACTTTTGTTTATGTTTCCTATCTGAGAGGTCATAAAAACCTCTTTATTTCATAATGTCTCTTTTATACTGAGTATCACAGGGGTGCTTCAGAATGCAAAAAACAACAACAACAACAACAACAACAACAAAAAAAAACAGTTGAGACATTCTCCTCAAAAGAAAGATTCTATAAGCTGTATGGATTTTTTGCTCCATTAGATATTGTATGTAGATATTTAATGTAATTAAATTTAAAAGTTGGAAGCACAGTCTGGATCACGAAGACAACTGACCAAAAATATTTCTTTTACAAGTATATTTCACAGTATAGCAAAATATTCTGCAGACCAGTGAAGCATAAGCTATAATTTCTGTCTTAGCCAGCAGCTAGCAACCATCAATTTTTTCCATCCTATCTTAACAGATCACAAACATTCTCAATATTAGATGGCATAGCAGTATACTTTTGTTTAAATTGGTATTTTCAGTCATAGAAGTGCTTTTAAGAACTAGATCTTTCCATTACAATCAAACTTTGTTATTATGGTAGATATCATGGAATTTCCCAGCAATGAGTTTCTTTGATGACGTAAACTGAAATTCGGGACCACAGTTTTGTAATTCCTATTAAAAGTACACATTTTTTGCCATAATATTTTAAGTGCCTTTTGCAAAACCACTCACCTAGCACTCATAACTCCTTCTCTACCAGAGATGCATACTTAAGCATAAGTCAATATAGAAAAACACTTTGTGGTGTTTGTTCTTCCCAATTCTGGCACAAAATGCCCAAAGACATAACATTTTCATGAAGGAATCTGGGTGTTTAGATTATGTGAGATAGTCTATATCACTTTCCAAGGGAGAGAGATCTTAAATGTTAAAGTTCAGCATTGAATTGACTAAGCAAGTTTTTCTGTTAATGAGCACAAAAAAAAAAACTTGTGGGCTGAAATTCCAGCTTTGAACACTAGGATCATGCAACTCACTGTCCAGACAGGGAGGCAACAACTTGAAGGAGCAGAAAGGCTCTAGACGTAGAAAGAGCCAAAAAGGGAGAATTCCACACACTGCAGGTCATGACAGAGTCGCAACTTTAAGCCACTACAAGCTGCGAGATCAGGAAGTTAATTAGGGATCTCAAAAGAGCTCAGATCTTGGTGCTTCTTGATCTGATTCCCAACACCACACACGATTTTTTTTTCCTGAGGTCACTTCCAGAGGTCTACAGTATCCATTACAATACTCAACCTCCTTATACAAACAATTGAGGTCATTTTAGAGAAAGTCTCAAACTGAAGCAGCTGTTTTTAAAAAAGTGGTCCTGTAGATTAATAAAATGAACAGTAAGTACTTTTCAAGACAGTTAACATCTGGCCAAGAATTCAAAAAGATTTCAAGGATGAAACTGTTGAAGACCTGGATTCAGTGTAAAATAACTTTCTGATTACAATTGCTTGGTATCAAGGGGTTTGAAGAATAACAAAAATTGATGCTATTCATAAAATTTTAATAAAAAAAAATAAAAAAAATTACTAGCAGAACCAGGAGACTGCACAGCCTAATGATTTTGAAATCTCTAAGCAAATTTTCTTTTTGTGACAATAGTAAGAAGAAATTACAATAAAGGAGAGAAGTGTACGTATAGAATAGAAGTAAATATTGTTGGAAGATATAAAACACTATAAAAATTCAAGTGGAGCTGTGCTTCAGCTCTCTGGAGAAGTTAAAGAACAAGTAAATAAGGAAGAGGTAGTTAGAACACCTCTCCACAGACATTGTGGATGCTAAGAGCTTACGTGAGCTAGAAAAAAGTGGACAAATTATGTCAGTAAAATCTTAGCATGTTTTTGGGAGTTGGGACAATATCTGGGGAAAGTATCACTTTACTGCCATAATCTTCAGCAATTTCCTATGCAATCTTTATTGGCCACAGTAGGAGTCAGAATTTGAGGTAAAAGGAAGACTCCTGTGAGTTTATATTCTAATGAGTAGCTAGAGTTTGATGTTTAATAAAAATTCTCTTTAAGTTCCCTTCTCCCTCAAGAATGGAGATCCATTAAAATAAATATGTAACATTTAGTCTGGGTATTGCATTTGATTGAAATTATAGTCTTGAATAACATCTGTGGCCCTGTCTGGACTGATTTAAGCACAAATAAAAATGTTATTTTGAGCAGACTTCACTGCCTTTATAATGATATCTTTTAACAGACAAGTGTGCTTATGCAAAGCCAGACAGGCTACGTAAGTTCAGAATGAGAAGTTACTTGACTCATTATCTATTTTTCTAATTTTAAATGACAAAAAACAGGCAGTTGAAATTGATGAATTTGCTAGACTATTTTTCTTTTATTTCTGAATCATCCTGCTACCATTATATATATATACTGACTGTTCCAATTACAAAGAAATAACACAAAGTGTTATTTCTACTTCGTTTATCCTGAATATAAGATCAACACTGAGATGTATTTTCATGAGATCAACTCATCAGTGGAAAAAAGTTAACAAGGATCAAAGGCATCACACATGGACTTTGAACTCCTGGATGACAACTGCAACTGAACATCGTTGCTCTCAGCCAGTACTGCAGCACATCTTTATAATGGTCATACCTCTTCTACGCATCAGAACCATTGACTTCTTAGAAGGCAAAATCCATAACCTCACAACTTACCAAAGAATGATTGGTTACACAGCCCAGAAATTAAACAAGCCATGTGAAAAACTTTCAGAATATCCCTTACTATACAAGTATCTACTTCATTTTCAGTTTTAATACTCATTGTCTTCTAGTAGACTACTGATATATGGTCATGTTGTCTAAAGTAAATTACAGTTTCTATTTCAATAGGATATTTAACTGTGTACGAGTAAAGGGTCAGCTTTTAGCAGCTGCTTTTAGAACCCCTAGATCATTATTTTGCATTTAAGATTTGTCAGTGTTGGAAAAACAACTGAGAGGCTTGTGTAATATAAGAAATACAAACATTGTAGAAACAACCCTACTATGTTTGTATTTATATATAAACAAGTATACTCAGCCTGATCTAGTTAGTGGATGACAAACCTGCTGATTGTAGGAGGGTTGGAGGTCAGTGATCTTAACAGTGCCTTATAACACAAGCAGTTCTATGAATTCCTTGTTAGATATAAATGGCAGAAGTGGGGTGCAGATTACACAGATTCTTAATAAACTGATGGAACTCTGGGTCCCAGAGAATATTAACAAATGTGCCAGAAACATCTACCAGAATCTTTGAATTATTCCAGAACGTTAAAAAAAATGCAAGTTAACTGCACTAGGAATTCTATTACTCAGTCTTGATTTCACTAACATACCTATACACAACAGATGCTAGGAGATCTTTGTTATAGATTGTTTCCAGATATCAATTCTGTCATATTAATTGGCAAAATAATTTTCCTGATTTCAACTGACACAGAATTGATTTTCTTCATTGTGTCTGGTATAATGCTGTGTCTTGGCTTTAGGAGAAAAACTATGTTGATAGCACATCAATGGTTTAGTTATTGCTGAGAAGTCCCATAAAGTGCCAAGGCCACTTCAGTTTCTCAGCTTCTCATACTTCCCAGTCAGAAAGGGGTTAGGGCTGCACAAGGAGCTGGGAGGGGACAGAACCAGGACAAATGACATAAAATAGCCAAGGAGACATTCCAAACCATATGACAGAACATGAAAAACCTATAAAACTGACAAGACTGGCGGGGCACTGTTTGGTGTGTGATGAGCAATTGTTTTGTGCATCACTCGTTTTATATAGATTTTCATTATAGTTCTCTCTGTCTTCCTTTTCTGTCTTAGTAAATAGTTTTATTTAATTTATCTCAACCTACAAGTTCTACCTTATTTTCCCAATTCTCTCCCCCACCCCACTGGGAGGAGGTGGAGTGAGAAAAGGCTGTGTGTTGTTCAGCTGCCAGTTGGGTTAAACTAAAACATTAACACAGAAGTGCCCTATGTAATTATCAGTGTCAGTGTAACATAGGATATAATTGTGTACACAAAATTGTTTGATTTTTATAATTTATCACAATAAAATCCTTATAAAATTTCCATTTATAATATCTTCAGTTTTAGCTTAAGCTTTTAAATCAATTATACTTAACTCTATAGAGATGAGCTGTCTCCCAAATTAAGTTATTTAATTGCAAAATATGGAATCACTGAAACCTTACTTCCAATTCACTGCCATTTGGCTTAGGTTATTTTTTTTAATCTCCTAGAGCATAAGTCGGAACACCACAGTGTACTCCATTTACACAGGAAATAGTCATCATATTTAAGGTTACTAAGACTTTTTGTGCATTGTTTACAAGCAGCTTCTTTTCTTGATCTTAAATGAATTTAAATTGCCATTCCTCCAATAAATAATGTTGTGATATAAAAATGACATCTTTGCAAGATAAGTGCAAAATTAGCACAGAACACTAAGATGTATTTAGACTGAGTAACTGCCCCTTCTTTTACCTATGTGCTTCAAAGTTTGCCGTGAACAAACACGTCATTGCAGACAATTATGCTCAAACCAGATTACTTGCCACACCAGACAGTAAAATTGTTTAGTGATATCAAGTCATTAATGTTCACATATATATGGCATCTTGGCTAGAAATATTTATAGTATTAGTACTAAAAACACGATCAGGAATGAAACCAAGATGCACTGCAGCCTGTTGGTTTTTTTATGCAGCACAGTGAGGCTTTTGTTCCTGAGTATCCCTTTCCCACAGCTCTCTGTGCTGCTGTGCCCCATAGATAAAATGTTCAGGGCAAAAGCTTACTTGCAGTATCTGTATTCTGCACATCGATACAGCATGAGTCTCACCACACCTCTGCTAAAATTCTCTTTTTAATCTTCCTATACAAGGATTATGGTACTCTGTAAGAAATTCTCCTTTTCACTCTGAGGTGAAACCAGTGTAACAAGTAGAAAAAAAACATTAGGAGAAATATTAAAACTCAAAGCAGGAAAAAGGAGAACTCAGGTGGCAAGGTGGTTCCAATTTTCTTGAAAGCAATTATCCAACTGCTTCTACCTCTTCTGAAAGAAATGAAGTACGAAGAACTCCTAAATTGGAGTACAGAGACAAAAAAAAAAGTAATCAATATATAGAAACAGTGTTGCTTTTGATACACACCTTCTCTATAACCAGGTCAATCATGCTGATGTTTGAATTGTACAATATCTTCCCATGTAATAAAGGTTTCAGGAAAGTCCATACCAAAGCCCCATTTGAAGACTGTAAAATCTCCTGATAAAGCTTCAGACAAAAAGGAGCTGCAAAAACAAAGACAGATTCGTGTTTCAGAAAGTCAACACGGGTGAGGTTGGCTTTATTTATTTATTTTTTTAATCTAAGTCTTTAGTCTTAATTTACGATCTGTCACAATGACCTGCCAGATACTATCAGCTGACGTTAAATAATCACTTCAGATATCCCAGAGTAGAAATTGTTTAACCACTACCTAAAATACAAATTAAAGTTCTGCAACCTCAGTAATTAGGTACAAGAATATAGAGAGCTTCTCACATTAGCTGAAAAACCACTTTCAAAATTCATCTGCCCTAAAGGCTGCGTTAGTGCACTTTAGAGGTAGAGATATGCATGTAAAACCTCTGCACACAAAATTAATGGTGACAGAAGAGTCACCTTAATGAACCACATTCACTCCAGACCCTCAGTTTTTCACCAGATTTCATTCCTACTTAAGGATAACAATCCTTTACAAATACAGCTGTTGTACAGTTTCACTAAGATCTGCAAAATCGCAGGAAAAAATTGCATTAGTCTATGATGCCCAATTTCCTGATTAAAAAAATCTAAACAAGTCACTTTTTCATTCCTACCTAAAACATATTATTGTATACCAGACTGTTATTCATACATTGGGATGGAATCACGTCCTTCAAAATGAATGCCAAGGAATTGGCCAAAAGATATCCCAGTTTTCACACATGGTACTCAAGCAAAGGTGAAGAGTTTACTGTGGGAAACATTTAGATACTTAGGCCTAGCTCATGTATACTATTTATTTAAATTATGAGCAGATTTGCAAATATGCCATTAAACATCATTAATAATGCCTTGAGGGAGATTATTATTGTTATTGTATATAACAGGAAATTAAGCCAATAATATTTAGATTCAGGCCAGATATAAAAGAAACGAAAGTCAGAAATGTAACATTTAGAACACCCAGTTCTTTCTTCAGACTTCTACTTTCTTCAAGGAAACATTGCTTACTAATGGCAATCATTGCTAAATGACAGCAAGGAATTAAGAGACTGAACTGCCTACTCAAAAATAGCAATATGCCAAAAAACAGAAGACTTGCTAATTTGAGTTTGTTCTGACTTTCCCACACACGAGTGAACAAGGCTAAGGCAGAGGTTCAGCTCCCTGCTGATATAGCCAAGACTGCAGAAGCAGAATCCGGTTTCACAGATTCTTTGCATTCTTTTCTTGTATCCAGTCACTAACCAGGTCATTAACAGTATTAAATTAATCAGGATAAGTCAAAAGTATGTTGAAGAAAGGTAGCAGAGGTGAAATTATGAGAGAACAGACATTCTTGGCAGTTGATAAAGAATAGATATTTCAACTATTAAAAACTTATTTTTTCCAGAAAGTCTGCATATTCTACTGCGCAGCACCACCATAATATTATGTTCAAGGAAGAAAGTTATGCAACAATAGATTTTTCCATTTTATAACTCAAAAATGTATTTGTATGCTAAATGATATTTTCCTTCAAGCACAATAAGTTTCTAAGGCATGAATATTCTTATTTATTATTTGAAAGGACAGGAAACAACTAGAACTTCTTGTGGCTCATCACAATTCTCTCTCAGTAGCAAAGCTTCTACTGATCATCCCTTGTGTTTAGGTTTACAACATCAACTGAGTTGTCAACTGGCATTTTCCATTTAAATAGGAAAAAGTATTCAAGCTCTGAAAGTATACGTGCATCTTGTGATCAACAAATTTTCTCACTTGAATCTTCAGGAATCCCATATTTTCCCATATTGTCCTCTAAGAGCCCCGTGATTCTGGGCATATCAACAAACAGGTTTGCATCGCTGAAAAACGGAGATTCTTCTTTACATACTGCCTTGATTACAGACTCCAGCGATCCAACAGCTGAACTTCTGAACCGTCCACCTTGCAAGAACTAGAACAAATACAGATGAACCAGTTACTTTTTGTAGCTTCAGGAAGTACTCCTGGTGTTCTCACAATCTAAGGAAATCAATAAAACTAAACTATTGAAACTGCTTACAAGAACGAGGGCCTGCTGTGCTCTTTTCTGCTTTCCTGATCGCCTCTGTCATGGGGGGCAAAAAAACTATTGTAGTTTTAGTTGAAAGATAGTAACATATTATTACATTAATAAAAAAAATACTCGTATTGGGTAGACTCAAAAGAAATGAAAATATCAAAGCAACTGGACTACAGCTTTCACAAATTCTACTCCACACAAAGTAGAAACAACTGAAGTCAATTTGCATATGAATACTCACATTGAAAACAGTTGCTAAAAAAAAAATAAACGTGCATTACGAAAACCCAGATTTCAACATATCTTTTAACTTATTAGATATACTTCTAGTTTTTGCACATCTTGAATCATACCAGTATTTACAATTACCACTTGCTCAAGACTAGCATCTAATGAGGAGAGCAATCCGACTGCTTTTATGGCTGAAGAACCATCATTAACCACACTTCAAAAATGTGAAGCTTCATTCTTCAGATAACATGCTCAGTTGCAACTGGTGTCTAGTGGTAAACTAAATAGGTGCAAAAGAGGATACAGCTAGAAGAAAATGTGCTGCAAAAGTATAACTGAAGAATGTATTGAACCACGTGGTACACATCACTTTTGCAGATGCATGTGAAGAACATAACTGGATTATCAGATAGCATTTCGAGACTGCAAAACAGAAAAAGTGTTTTGATATGTTAGTAAAGAAAATTGATGCTGATATTAACATTTGATTCACTGGAGTTTATTTTTGTTTTGTTTTGTTGTATTTAACAGCAGTGTCATTTTTCAAAATAGTACAGTTCTTTACATAAATAATAGATCACAGACAGTTTAGAGGTTATGCTGTTAGAAACTGTTTATTGTGATCAAAGCGTTTACTCAAGTGGCAGGTGCTTCTTTGTTAATTCCTAGAGAAATATACTAACAAGTGTTATTATTTAAAACACCTGACATCAGAACCTGACTTTTTGTGTATGTACATAACAAACAAGTTAACTTTAGATTTCATAGCACCATTACCTACAACTCTGGACTCAATATGCTGGTAACAAGAAATAAACTTCATAAACTGAATAAAGTAATTTTGAATCCTTCCTTGTGACAGCACCAGAAGGGTGAGCTCTGTTTCAGTCAAAGAGCACAAACTCCCTAATTAATTCTCGTTTCAATCAAAATGACTTGAATTTCAAATAATGAATATTTATACAGTGAGCTGCCACCATCAGATTGGAATCTACTAAATGCCTTTCAACTAAAGATCCAATGAATCAATAGAATGTTTCCTAAAATTTTGCTTTGATAAAATGGAAGAACTACATAGGATGTATATTCATAAAATTTATCTTTGATCCACTAGTTCTAGATTAAGCTAAATGAAGTATGTCCACAATCAAGGCTTTTACACTGAAACAAGTAGTCTCTCATTAAAAAAAAAAAAAAATCAGTCAAGTCAGTTGCCAACTAACTTAAGGAAAAGGAAAATGGGCACCAAAGATTAAAAAGTTATCTGTAACTAGATGCAATTTGCAAACAGGCAACAAAATCTTCATAATATTGAGATTTCTGACCTAACTGAACAGCTGCATACCTAGAAAGAATATGAAAAGCAAAAAAAATTTTAAAGAGCTAATTCATCTGGAGTAGAAATATCAGCTATTCAACAAAGAAAACCCAAAAGTCAAAGTAAATTACAGCTTACAAAGAAAATTTCAAAAATCCAGAATTATTACTGAGAAGACAAAATAAAAAATACATATATTTTCCTGAAAAAGTAGGGGAAGATTAAAGATCATACAAATTCTGATGAAACAAAAGGGTAAAGGACAACATACAAAAACAGATATTCTTACTTCTGGACAGAAACATGAACAAGAAATTTGTATTGTATTGACATCAGCAGAATTGGAAAAAAAAAATGGCAAAATTGGCTTACTTGGGTAAAAATTTGTCTGAACTATCAAAATTTAGATAGCAATATTTGAAAGAAAAGTAGAAAGCAAATCTGTACTCAATGATGAGTGGCACAGTGCCCCAGGAGATAATGGTACTTTATTGTGATGTTTAATATGGCAAGACAACACAACACATTTTACTATGGAGACAAACAGTATATGAAGAGTAGAAGTTAATGCTTTATCAAATTATTGCTCCAGACCAACACAATATTTATTTCAGAAGCCAAATGATTTTTCCTGAAAAAGATATATGCTGACTCTAGTTCAGGTAAACACTACAAATTGATTAATATACTTATCCTAGAAAGCATTAATCAACATTAATCCAATATCTATGCAGTGGATAAAAAATGGCCTTAAGAAGATAGTGCAGGGATCCTTACTAAGAAGAAAATATTGAATCACAGAAGTTCCTAATGTTTTTCCTGAGGCTGAACTTAAGTTCCTTTCAATGAATTTTCTAGTTCTGAAATGAGAAGTAAACTACAGAAATTTGCTTATCATCCAAAATCTGAAGGCACTACAGGGAAAAGAACACTGTATTGGAAGAAGCCAATTACCTGATTAAAGTAAGCCAAGTATAATTCCCAGTGCTAAACATTATTTATCAACTGAAATCATTAGTTACTATTATAAAATAAAGTTTCCTGGGTACGTTACTGATCCTTGATGAAAGAAGAGGTTCAAATGTATGCATCTGATGGAAAAGATGACTCCCAAAATTAGCAAGTCATTTTAGTAGGCATGGATATGAATAAACAGAACTACAAGTCTCCAGCCATACCTCCCCTAAGGACGGAACATAGCCCCAACATTTGAGATTAACCTTACCACAGCATGTGAAGATGATCCTAGAATGTGTGAGACAATCAAGAGATGGGAACAGAAAAAAAAAAAAGAAAAAAAAAAGCTAGAAAAAATCCATTTAACCTAGGAAAACAGAAGACTATGATTTGTGTTCTACAAACGCGTGGGCAACTCAGAAGTTGTAACAGCTACGTGACATTTTTTATACAATAATAAATTTGCTAGTGTTGGATAAACTGAAGTCATAATTTTATATATTTGCAACTTCAAGAAGCTTCTCAGTAATGATAGTTTTAACACAGATCTTGTTACATTTAGCTGAGGGGTAACAGAATGAGGCAGCCTTTCATGCTCAACAGCATTCAATAATTCAGCACCTGTTGTTCTGTCCTGGCCTCACCTAGTCCTGAGAAACAAATAGGCCAAAAATTCACCTTGACATAGAAGTAAATAACTTATAACAACGAACAAACAAGCAAAAATCATGATTGAAATCAGCACTGTTTTTCACTCAAGGGAGTTACCTGTTCACTCAATGAGAGTAGCAGTAGAAAGTGGCTCTGTATTCTAGTTATTATTGGCAGAGACTCAAATTTTATGTAATCTTTTATTGAAGTGTGTAGAATACCAGTTCAGCTTCACACTTTACAGATACTAAAATATTATTTCTTGCTTTTCAGTTTGAGACAAAAAAATCTATATCTGTTATTTTAAATCATACTTAAAAAATTTTTTTCAATTAGAGATTAGGAAAGAATCTGACTTACTCCCTATTGAATTTCTATGTATTTTTTGCTTTAGAAAGCTGTGCCGCTTTAATTGGTGATGTTTCTGGGTCTCTGAACTATTTCGTTACTGGCTATCAGAAAAATAAAAATCCAAAAGAATGGATTTCTTTGAAAGTAGAGGAAAATATTTAAGGAGAAAAGTACACACACAGTTTAGCCACAATTACTTAGCAGCACAAGATTGGCCACTACAGAAAAGACAAGAAGAAAACAAAATAAATAAGAATTAAAGGTAGTTATTGGAAAGCAGAAAAATGCAGTTGATCCTGAAAAGGATATTCGTGTAGCAATGGGATTCTAAGGAGCAATAGTAGGTAATGAAGAAGAAAAATTGGCTCATTCCTTCCAACAACCAGTGACAGCTCAAAAGAAGTGTAATCTCTGTGTAATGCTACTCCCCCAACTACTAATACTTGAATGAGTGAGGTCGATCCAGCCTCCAACCCTTCCAATCACTCACGTACACTGCATGCACCTGAGCCTCCTGGATTAGCTATGCCATCTCACCTGGTGCTTAACCATTGGTTCAGGCTGTTACCTGGCAATTCCACTGCAGACTAAAAAATAAGCAATTTTTACTTGTTCACAAAAGAAGGAAATGTTGAAGACAGAAGGGCCATTAAAAACATCATATGACAGTTTTATAAAAAAAAAAAAAAAAAAAAAAAAAAAGCAAGAGATTTAATCCTTGACAAATTATTATTTGGCAAAAACAAACAGCAACTTACTACACAAACACACAAAAAAGAAACAAAGATTTTTTCAGAATGCAACAAAACATGGCAAGATGTAAAAGAACAAAAAATTCTAGTGTTAAATCTGTTGTAATACTGAATAATATGGGTTTCTATGGAGCAAAGATCAGATCTATGACCAGATGGCCCTCTGCTGTTGGAAAAATTTTTAAAACATTTTTAAATGATATTTGCAAAGTTTTTCTATTAGATAAGCAAGCACCTTTGGGATTTCACTCTGAAAAGAATGTTTTCCTTGGTGGAAGGAAAATCTTAAGTTGACGTAATCAGAAGTAATTAAAGGAAAAATCAAAAGATGTAACCTGATGAAAGCCACCTTTCTGGAAGTCAGAAAAGTACTCTAAAGAACAAAACCAGAACAAATATGCACAAATCATTATTTTTCAGCATGTCCTTCAGTCATACAGAAAAGCAGCTCGCAAGAAGATTCAGATCACGAGGGACAACAGTGTTTTTAGGTAGTGCTTATTGTAGATGGCAGTCACTATTGTAGATTGCAGTTAACCACTGAGGAATTTTTGTCATTTAGCACCATATTCAACCTTAAGCTTTCATGCAGCAAAAATTGTCAGCAGGTCTTCTTATGAAAACGGACTCTTCTTGAAAGGTGGAAACTTTTTTCTAATTTATTTAATTAGCATTAAATAAAAAATAAGATCCACCATTATATCAGCAGCATCGTTGTGTACACATTAACTTCAAGGGCGGGGAGAAAAGGAATGATCATCTCATTTCATTACACATTTATTTTTAATGGCAAATAGAACAATGGCATAAAAACATAAAAACATTAAAACAGACAAAACAAGAATTTCATTGAAGATTCAAGACGTACACGTGCTATCTTAAGTCTTATCCCTTAAAAAAAGTAAAGGTGCTCCTTATCAAAGTAGCTGCTAAACAAAGATAGTTTGTTAATTAAAAAAAGAAAACAAGAACAAAAAACACATCTTAACAACATCTTCTACAGCATGGGCTGAAAAGGCATAGCTACCTCTGAATTCCATGAATAATCATGCTATATTACTAGCCATTATGAATAATCACGCTATATTACTAGCCATTAACTCTTAGGCTATAGTCTCACAGATTTAAAAAAAAAAAAACAGAGATGAAAAAACTCACTAATACAGCATCAAAATTACCAGAGTGCTTCAAAGGACACTCTTTTCTCTAAGTTCCTAACTTTCTAGTATAGAATGTCTACTAGCAATCCTCCTTCTTATCGTACATCCCAAACATCAAAATGGAAATTAAGTTTGCATAGTGAAAATCATACACATACCTGTTGCAGTGCAGAGATGTCAAACATCCCAATGGTTTGAATTGCTTGAAGAAACACTGGGAGGTTTTCCATTACATGCTGGACTTTATTAAGAAGAGAGCTGATACTAGAGACCACATCCAGTAATGTGCTTAGTACATTGCTCATCTCAGAAGGTATCTTATTCTTGGAAGAGAAGGAAAATATATGGCAACATATTTCATGTAGAAGAAGGAATTTTAAACTTTTGATGAAACATTCAAAATTATTTTATTTCTAAACCTGATTATTAAATGTTCCTGCAAACCTCGTCTAACAAAACTCCCTAGTACTCTCAAAAGCCACCTAAAGAATTCTATCTAGAAATTCTAGAACTGGCATAAGACGAATTAGAAATGTAAATCCAGGTAATATGCTTATAGCTGCCAAGACGGAGAGCCGTCCTACCCAACTTCCACACTAATGGTGTCTGCAACATTCTGCCTCCTTAGAATCCAGTGTAAATGATATCTTTTCTTTCAACAGGTTAAGTGTGTCTAGTGCAACAGTTTAATATTTTTAAAATATAAGTTAAATTAAATCTAGTGGCTTTAGGAATCATATTAGAAAACGCACTTTTCTTTCATATTGTTCCTCCCTTTCCATTTTTAGTATATAATGCCTTTTACATAAAGTAATTACATGAATTTCATTCCTTCCTTGACAGAAGTTCAACTGGCCTTTTGTTGCTGTCGCCATGCATGTTTTGGCACTAAGAGTTTGCTTTCTCTCCTTTATTTTTATAGGCCATTTTTACATTATGGTAATGCAAACTGATTAAGTTATGTCCCTATGCATGATAATAAAAAACAACATAATCTCATTATATACTCCCATCTGCTTCTTCTATCTTTATTGTACCCACCTGTCTTTGAATAAGACACTTTCTACTATAATAACATCTACTCCTAATATTCCTTTCAGATTTCACCTACACTCATATATTAAAAAAAATTCCATGTAATAAACCTGTACTTGATTAAAAAGTTAGCAAAACCTCCACAATAATCTAGGATGAGCTGAAAAAAAAAATTTTCTTCTATAGTAGGAACTCATTATGCTTCATTAGAGTTCAGTAGAAGATAGTACTGTTTTTTCTTCCTTTTTGCCACTGTAGGTTGGCATTCACTCCAGAAAGCAGAATTTTATTCTTGGAAGCATTATTTTCTGTTGTGTTTTTTTGTTGTGGTTTTTTTTTGTTTGTTTGTTTGATGTTTTCTGTTGGTTGTTTTTTTTTTTTTATAGCTTTGAATGCAGCACATAAAATAAATACAGGATCTGTGGTTGTCAAATTATTCTTCCAGACTATGCTGTAACTTTCCACTATTTGTACTTAATAGTATTTTATTTACAGTGACCCAAAAGATCTGAAATAAACAACTATCACCAATTCCATCCAATAACTTTTCTCTAACAAGTGGAAACATTCCTCTGAAAACCCACATTCAATTCCAGATAATCTACAAATCTCGACACAGCACATATTTGCTGCAGACTTCTGCATCCCCATCATTTTAATTTTGGCACTGTATTATTCCCATTATTTTCCAGGAGTATACAAACACTGTCTTCTATTATGATCATAAGTTCTCTAAAACTTTTCTACCAGGTTAAATTACTGTAGTGTTTTCAGTTAGATTAAACAGAGCGGATGCCAACAGACAAAGCTGAATTGTCATCATTCGGTTGTGCTAATTGTTGTTAATAACCACAGAAATGTTCTGAACCAGTCAAAAGTTATCTGACTTAGATCACATGAAATATGGCTGGTTTGCCCTTACAGAGAGTCATCCTCTGAGCTGGAAAAACATATTTACATCATTCTCGAAGAAACCACCTGACTTTCCAGCAGGATTACTACAAAAAAATATGTTCCAGGGTGATATAATTTTGTTTTAGGAAATAAGTTTGTAATGCACAGAATGAGGATTCCTATGCTTGTTTTTCATTCCAGCGATGTCAAATCAGTGTTTCACAAAAATTAACAAGTGGCTAATCATATGAACTGCAAACTTTGTAAAAGATTAATACAGCTCAATCTCTGACCTCCTGTGTTTTCTCTGTTGCTTTCATAATTAACTCCTCACTGATAATTTTCCTGAGGAAGCAAGTATGGAACACAATAAGATCTACCAACCTCGTTCTTCAACTATGTTTGCTTTGCTGAGCTAAATGAGGACAAAAAGGACCACATGGCTAGTGCTAGCTTCCACAGAAAAGGATATTTGAAGCAACAAAATACTATATTTGTTAATTGTACTATTTACCTCCCTTCATGCTTTAAGCCACCTTCAAATGAAAAGCATAGGAACTGAATGATCTTACCGTGTAAATTATATGGCGTAAGTTCAAATTCTGTATAATCAGTACAAATGTGGTGTACAGATCCAGTGCTGGTAAAGAACACAATTCTTCCACTGCCAGGGAGGTTTTGCTCTTTTCAGATAGCTTGAGCAGGAGGCTAAGTACTTCTTCATCACATCTTTGAGTGAAGGCTATCACAAAGGCACTGTAAAAAACCTATCACAATGTATGCATATTAAAAGTTTGTCTTCCTGGAATGCTTGACCTTCCTCTGTAGTAAATAAAATGAGAATTTTTCAGGTAGCATAGCAATTTGCAGTTCTCAACAAAACTGAAAGAATGAACTATCCAGCTCTCTATCAGATTGGTATGCTTTCATTTTATATTCTTATGAATAGATGAAGTATGTTTCTAATAAACATTCATTTTTATTTGTGAACAGGTCAATTACATGGTCACTGATACCTTAAAGTGGGCATATTTAGAACACTGTCTATATATGTTCTAGCAGATACACCTCTTTGTAGCAGAAACACCTGAATATCAAAACACAGATATGTGAATCACTGTAAAATCAAACAGTATGGACTTTTTTCAGATCACATATTTAACACTCAGGGATGCCTACGTGACATAATGATCACTCTGAGCCAGCTCACATTTCTTAGTCCAAAACTCCTTTGAGGTGTTACTGTTTAACAGAAGAAGGGACAAAAACCTAAGCAGATCTATGGTAAGACTACAATAAAATTTGCTGAAATAATGATTTTCTTTTCTTCTAATAAAAATGTCACAGAAAGGCAAATGCTTTCAGCCCAGATATATAAGCAGTTCTTAGCTTCTCTTTCTTGTGAAATGTCTGAAAGAAAGCAAATGGCAGCAAGTCCAGGAAAATGACAGTTTAGAGCCACAGTACAGAACTCAGGGCTCCATTGCAGTACTCCCTGGGACAGCATCCACTTGCACTTCTTCCATTTAATGCTGATAGCAGCATCCAGTGATGGAAATGATTCATAAGAAAATCTAACTAGAACCCACAGTTGGCCAATATGCAATTTAATTCTTTATTTCCTGTGAACATTTTAATCTGCAACCTTTTGAATTTCAGACTTTTTTCCATAATTTTGTCATCATAGAATCATGATGCCAAATCATTTCCTACAGTTTTAAATTTACAATTTTTGTTTGTGCGTGTACAGAGACCAGAATATGAGTGTAAATATAATTCTGCCTGTAGCATAAAAAGGTATTGATTTGGATTTCTTGTTTTGATGGAAATCTGACTCTGTTATGCAATTTGAAATTCATATCCTTACTCCCACAGGAACATTACAGTTTCACTCCAGTTCTTATCCATTCAGTACTTTATCTACTGGACCAAGTCCTTCAGAACTCATTTTGCAGCCTTGTGAGTACCAGAGCTATGCCAAATTCTTTATGTTCAGTAAATAAATGCTTATAATCTTGAGATTAAAGGTTTTGCATAGTTTTAAAACACAATCCCATTGCTATAAGAATGCCTAGTGCATAACACTGAGATAGAAAGCTAAGTGCAGCAAGCATGAGCAGCTTACAGGCTTACTCTTACCATCCCAGAAGCAAGCACAGTAGCACTAAACAGTCACAGACACACACGGCTGCACATGCCTGTGAGTGTCATTAGTTTTTTCCGACAGTGGCAATATAATCTATGCTTAAAATAGTTATAGCTTAAAAAATTATTTGTATGTAATCACTAAGAGACACAGTTCGTAGTGCTCCAACTGAACAGGGGGAAGATTTAAGTGCATATACATATAAAAAGAATTCTGTATAAATACACAAATGTGAGATGTGTACATATATCTTAACTCTATGTAGTACTTTGCCAGGAAAAAAAAAAAATGAAGATAGGAAATTGTTAGAGAATTCAGTCATTTAACATTATTCCAAAAGATCAAGGTGCACAGAATCCCATTTAACTGAATCACTTCCAGATGACTTCTCTCATTACCATTTATGGTATCAAAATAACAAGCTAACAATAAAGGCAGCCATAACACCAAAGGAGTAGAAGAACAAATCATCTGTAAGTAGTCACAACTGTATGAACTGCCTTTTTAATAGCCACACTTTTCACAAACAAAACTTGCAATCATTTCTGCAAGTAGAACATCAGTGACATCCAGTGGCTGCTTGATTGACCTCATCAGTTTATGCCAAATCATTTCAGTCACACAGGCATTAACAGGAAAGAAAGGAAAGAAAACTTTCAGTTAGTCAGCAGTTATTATTTCTACTGTATGATCACAGGGATCACAGGAAACAGCAGCAAATGTAGTATACACACAGGCCTTCCCTCAGAGAACTTCTTCAATCCACTCTTCAGACAATATATAATGGACAAGTAAAGAAGATAAATAAAAGTGAAGCAAAATTCACACAAAAAGATAAGAACAATGAGGAGCACACCAAAGAATACAAAACAAATCTGACTGCTCATTACAAGATTCAAATGAGGGAAGACAAAAACCAACAGAATAGCAAAACTCAAATTCAGTGTCAGCACAAAGTGAAACAGTGCTGAGAGTAATGAAGCATCCCAATTTAGGCAAGACTGGTGCTACTATAAAAATTGTTGTCTTAATATTTCACATTGTCATTTTCAAGTCCCAAATCTCATGAACTTTCACACAGAAGTTACAAATGAAAACAGAAGATTTCACATATAATTCATCTTTTGTTTCAGTTGGCTCTGGGTTATTGTGTTAACACTTCTTTTTCATCTTTTACCTTTGAAAAAGAGATATTAGCTTCCAAAATGCTACTGATAGTTTCTTCAGAGATGTTGACAGAAGAAAGAATGTCCAGCCTCAATTCAGTAATATTCTGCACATAATCTTTGACTTTCATATCTGCAAGAAAATAAAAATAAGAGCTATCCAACCTGTTTAATTAAGTTTCCCAGAAACTGCAGCCTCTTCTCTAGATTTTTTATGAGGGGGCATAAAGTGCATTAAAACTTCATATTGTATAAGTTACTTCTATTTCAAATTTACAGGTCACTCTCCATAAGGAACATCCCTCAATAGTCTGCAAACTACAACACTGTCTTGCAAAAAAAAAAAAAAAAAAAAAAAAAAAGAAAGAAAGAAAGAAAGAAAGTAGCAATTCAAAGTATTGAAGAAAACCATAACTCACCATTTAAAAGATTAAAATTGCTGAGAAAAGCTACCACAGGATTTTCTGAAAACTGTATCTCCCAATTTTCAATCAGCCTGTAATGATAACCATAGATTCACACTGTACCAGAATTAAATCATTGACTTCAGTATGTATATGAAGTATCATGAACAATGAAATAGTCCTGAAGAAAAAGGTCAGACACATTATGCTCTGTGTGCACGCTGCACATGCAGAAAGCACCTCCACAAACCTCTGTATGTTGCCTTTATGTAATGCAGAGACTATCAAATTCCTTCCCTGAATCAGAATGTCATGATGGGAAGATGTCTATGCTTGCAGTGTTCTATAAAAAATGGCTTACAGAGAAGCACAGGTCTAGTAACATCCCACTTCCATACTTTTTACTGAGCACAGAGTTTTAAAACCTAGAGATGCAAAGCATTCTCATTACAGATTAATTAATTCTAATTCTAAGCAGAGAATTCAGAGCGTTCACACTTCAGAAATTATTTACTATTTAAACACTGGGTATTCATTCTACACTCTATAAGAAAAACCCCAGGGCCCACATTCCTCCATGTTATTTCAATAATTCATACAGAGCTTTTAATCCTATTATAAAAATAATCAAACCACAATAGCAACAATTACAAGAGCAGCCACTTCTAACTGACAATTAATTTGAAATACAATCAATTTGAAATATGTAGTAGTTGTTTTATTAAATTACTTAAAATCTATTATTTTTCCTCAAGTAATTAAGGAACTATTTGAAATTATTTGGAGCTCAATCCTGACAGTTTACGTGCACTCATGAACCAAAAGATTAGATGTAAGTGCTCAGCAAAAGTATGAAGTAACCAGAATTTTGCTCAATAGCAACTTAAATAATATCTGCACTGTATTTGCTCAATTTTCAGTTACACAAACAACAAAAAAAGAGACTGATTAAAAGTATTTATCCTCTAACTACAAAATATAGAACACGTGCACAAAATAACATCACTAATAAGAACCATTTGGGGTACTGAGATGTAAGAGGCTTTACTTTTGCAAGCGTCTCTGGATGTTCTCCAACATTAGTTGACAGTCACAGCTGCCATCAGTAGTATTCTGTAAGGCTCTCAGGAAGCTCTCTAGATTATCAGAAAGTTTTAGGTTTACATATGCCATGCTCTCACAGTCTCCCTTGTTGAAAATCTTCCACATTCTTTCAATACTCTGCAAAACACAGTAATCATTTTGTTAGCAAATTCATGAGGTCATGTTATTGCTTGATATGGGTAGTCTTAGCAATCTAATAATGCATATTTTCAATATGACAATATGAATAAAGTACTACTAATTTACTCAAGTACTACTAATTTACTCACACCATTTGAAACTGGGCAAAGATTTTCCAGAACCCAAGAGTTCTGAAAGATTTGAGTTTTGTGTAGTGAAAAATTGTTGTGAATTGACCTAATATCAAGGGGGCTCATCCCATAATAGAAATTTCAACATTTTTACTAGAAATTTCATTTCAATAAAATTGCTTTTATTTTAGGCTAACCATTTTCTTATTTTCCATCAGCAAACTGAAAATTCTGGATACCTATATACAAGAGCTTTCTTGCATCATGCACTGTTGTTAATTTTCACTTCTTTTTGCTCCTGAATATTCACATTTCTGATCTTGCTATTTTATTTTTGCAGAAGTTTGTCACAGTACAATGGAGACTAGAGAAATACATTTCTTCAGCAAATGCCTACTTTAAGAATCACAGAATTGTAGGGGTTGGAAGGGACCTCCAGAGATCATTGAGTCCAACCCCCCCGCCAAAGCAGGTTCCCTACAGCAGGTCACACAGGTATGATACATAAGATATGAGTGCTTCCTCTTTTGCCTGTCTACCTTAAAACAATGAATTTCCATTCATGTCAGCAAGTTCTCCAGGTAGACAGAATACAGACTAGAACTATTTCATGAAAAGAGGAGGTAAATTCTGCACTAAAAGCATGAAATAAGTATTTTGTACATGTGTGCACAGATGTGCACACATCTATGTGTGATAACCAAAGCTCTGGATGAATCAAACTAAATGCCAGATGCTACTGCCTCCCAACCCAGACTGCAGGTAATTTCATGCACTGTTAAAAAAATAAAAATGTGGATCCCCATCTGGTAACCACAATTGCCATTTTTAAATTGAACAGCTTTATATTTAGCTTGATTTTCCAGCTGTTCCTGTAAAAGTTTTAAAGTATAAATGTACTCTTATTCCTGAGATTAGCACTATCATAAAACTTAGAAAAAAATAAAATGGTCTGCTGTTTGGTACTGAATGGCAATTCAGTTATTCTAGTTACGGTAATTCAAGTTATATTTACAGCCTTTAAAGCTCATTAATTTGAGGAATTCCTTCTGTGTATCACTATAACATGCATTAGAACTACACCCATACAAACATCAGTTTCATATAGCCCTGTGGGCACAGATCATTTCAAAAGCAGGAGAAAAAATCGTCTGACATTAGTCTCCCAAGTATAACATATTCTTTAAACAACACCTATAGGTGTGAAAACTGTTCAAACCTGATAATGGTCTTGAACCAGAGTGATTCCTTCAATTATAGAGATTATTAAGTGACGCATCATGCCATCTTTACACTTCATAACAACACAGAAAAGGTTGCCAGTGACAACTGGTTCTTCTGTAAGATAGAGTCCAAAGCTTAATCATTTAAAAATGCATACATATTGGTCTGCAAATGAAAAATTAACCAAACAAAAAGGAACAGAAAAAGGTGGGATTTTTTTCTAAAAGCAAATAAACATAAAAGTCTGATGTGTTTAAGGCATTAAGAAATATTTCTGACCAACTTTATTTTCCATTAGAGTCCAAGAAGGGCTTGTTAGATTAAGTTCCCACTGCTGTTCACCATTACATAATAAGAAATTATACCCTTAGGTCAATGCAAGGCCTTTCTCAATGTGTTCAAATTTAATGCCAACATGAAAAAGTAAGTCAAAGGCATTCATACAGAATAATTTGTTCAAGTTATTGAGCAGTAGCTAGCCAATCCACTGCTTTAGTGTTGTTATAGTCTACCCATAATCTACTCAGAAGCAGGAGGTAAAACTTCCTTCATACATTTGCTCAGTTTTTCATTTCTATTAGCTGAATGCTTCCTGGCTCCAACTCTTGATCATTAAAAAACTCCATAATTTTATTCGCTTCACTAATCTAATAGAAAAAAATCCAGCAAAAAAATATGAGACAAAACCCAAATGCCTATACAGACTTCCACTTGTTCTGTGAGTTGAATCAAGGAAAGAAGGAAGAGGTCCTGGTAAGTTAGAGCAAGCCCAGGAAGCAGGGAAAGAATATGTGCCTAAAAAAGATAGGAGAGGAGCTGTAAGATCAACTGCTTTCACTCAGACTTTTAATCATTATGGCCACTCCAGAAACCATCTCTCTATGAGATCAAACTGTTTTCCTGCGCCTTTGCTGGTTTCATTTCCCTGCATTAGTATACTTGCACTGCTCTGCATTGCCCAAATTAATTCATTTTTATAAATTTTCTCAGAGTAAAGTCTTAACAATACAACTAGAGCACAAAGTGATCCAAACAGCCACAACCATGGTAACCAACCTGAGAAGATTTTAAGAATATTCAAAATGGCAAACTGCAACTTATGCAATAGTAGAACACTAGCAGGTTGTAAATGTTTCTGAAGAATTTCACATATTTTAGATGCTCTGTGGAAAGATTAATGAGAAAGTGTTATTTTCAAAATGAATGTACCATAACAAATTTCCAGTGATTACATACAACTACAATCATTAATGAACCATGATAGGATTTTAATATTAACAGTTATATGACTAGCCATTAATCCAATATTTGTCTGAACTGTTCCAGAGTCAGAACATGTTTCCATGGAATTAAAAAACAGTTTTTCATCAAGATAAAATATCATCAAGTATTTTAGTAAAATCATAACTGTTGTTAAGCTAGTTTTCAGAAACACATTGCTCACAGTACCTCCTGAATGAGAGCAAAGAGCAGAACACACAACACCTCTGAAAATCAGCATTTTGGAAAAATAAACCACATTTCTAGCATTGATTTTCATTTTTCAATGGATTGGGCTAATTTGCATAAAAATGAATCTCCAATTTCTAAATAACATATTAGAGTCACACAGCAATTTCATTACACTGTTTCTCTGTTATGCTACATGAGTAGGACCACCGGTCCCATCAGTAAGACCACCTAGAACTGTCTGAAGCAACCTTCTCACGAGATTAACTGAGCATTACTTAAATGCAGCAACTCTGGTCTAGCAGCACTTCTATTAAATAAGTTGTTAGTAGATATTTCCCCAAAGGAGAAATCTTCTGCTGCTAGCCTAGATTATATTTGAGGAACCTAACAAAAGTGATCATGGGCTGTTTCCTTCAGAAATTACATTTCTCAAACTGAACACCTTAATATGTATTAACCGTAATGCGTACAGATGATTGTGTATACATGTATAAAACTATATGCATCAACTATATATTATATATATTTATATATTGACTGAAGAAATTAATATTCAAATACATTTTCGTGTATATATATTATACATGTAAGTATATGTACTGCACTCATACCCTCTAAGGGACGTATTGTTTGCATAAGACATCATCAATTTAAGTTATTTTTATTCAATCCTAGTCACAGTTTTCAAAAGAAGGATCTCTCAAAACACCAGTAGAAACCCTTTTGTTTTTTTCCCCTCACATCAAGAACTAATTGCTTCCTGAATTCCTCATCACTGAAGAAAATGAATACATGCGCTGTAATCTGTTTTTTGTTTTCTAGTGTGCAAAATCAATTGCTTGAAGAGTTAGTGCAGGAATCTGAATTACTTTGTGTATGATTTCAAAGCACTTGTTCATTCAAACCCTGAGGCCTAGTCACAAGAAAATGAGCAGTCTGTCAGTTGTAAAAAGCTTGAATAAAACTGTGGTTTGGTTTTCAGAGCTGAAAAGTTTTTAAAGCAACTAATTTCTTGAAATAGTTGATCCTGTAATTCCAAAGAAATCACCTTGATCATCAATACAGATCACAAAGCACATGAAGAACTTGAACCATGTGATATAATTTGATACATTTGCTGTACGCAACATAACATGAAACACAAAATTGCTTTATACAAAGGCACAAATATGAAATACTATAGTAATAAAAAACTGAGCAAGCTGCATACGAAGGGTTCTTTTGTCACTGCTGGGTTTTGGCACACGTTTACAGTAGTACATAGAAATTGCTTACCTCAAATCCTTTCCTAAAGCTACGTTATTCCTGTTATGTTCTGTGAAATATGCAAATGTAATTTGCAACACTTCTTGCATGATCTCCAGAGTTCTGCTTTGTGACAGAGTAGAAACATTTTCGTATTGCGCATTATCAAAAAATGAATCAATGAAGTCAACTGGCTTAAGCTCAGTACTGCTTGCATGCAAAGCTTCTTTTGTAACAGCAATGTCATCAATCACATGAAAGAGAAAGTTTCGAAAAACTGAATTAGCAATGTAAGTAGTATTCAATATCTCTCTGCTAAGGTGATCATCAACAAACAACATATCGGTGTAATCTTCTTTAGATTTATTTTGGAATAGTTCCAGAAAGTCAATAATATCTTTAACAATCAGCAGTAGATCTGACGACTTTTCTTTAGCCATAAGAAGGACTAGAGGTTGCATCACTTTAGAATAATTTTGATTATTACACTCACACAGAAAGCTGTTCATAATCTCTTGTATGTCTTCAAGTTTTCTTAATGCAGCCTCTACAGATGATGTATTAAACTGCTGTGTTAACACATCAAAAGTCACTGAAGAGGACCGTCCAGTGGCTAACCTTAATAGCTGAAACTCTTGGTCTATTACTGCAAGTGATTGTCTCACGTTGAAATTCAACAACAAATCTATACTTTTAAGTACAGGAAACCAGATGTTCTCGATGTTATCAGATATATTGTTGTTTCCATTTAAAGATGATAATACCATGAGTATCGAGTAAGCTTGGTTTTCAACAGATGACAAAGTCATGAAAGGCTGAACTACAGAAAGAAAAGAATGGACAGCTTCTGTATCCAAAAGTCCAGAAACTTCAGTTGTCACGTTCTTGACATAAGGTAAAATAGTCTCTATAAGCGATATGCTTGAGTGCCTGCTCCAGCTTAAGCCACCATAAACATCATTCAGCTGTTCAAGAACATATTCAGACATCTCTATTTCTGCTGCCGGCATACTACTCAGAGTTTCTATGATTTCTAAAGCCACTTTTCTCTTTGACGTGGAGGAACAGTTGACAGTTAAGTTTGTATTATTTGCCTGCAGAGGCACAGCATAGTGGTATAGCTCATTCCAAAAAGCTAGCAGTTCTTTAAGAAGTGAACTGTTTATATGATGGAGCTCAGAAAACTTCAAAAGAATAGAGTTCCATTCTTTAATCTGATGAATAAAGCAAGTGAGATTATGAGTAATGTCAGTCTGAAAACCTTCCATAGTGCACAAGAAGCTGTCATTCAGAGTAACAAGTTTCACTTCTTTGTGTAAGACTGCATTGTGATTCAGAGGAAAATTACTTCGCATAAAATCACAAAGTTTGGAAGTGGGATCACTCTGAGGTGTTACCATTCTGAGAATCCAGCAGAATTCTGCAGAAAAACAAATTGAGGCCTCTGCGGGTTCATCAGGCACATCTGTCAGTGTCTCTAATAACATGAGTAGACTTTCTACTTGATTAGAGATTTCTTCCTTTGTAAACATTGACATTTTTGCTTCTTGAGTCAGTGCAAAAGTATACACATCAGCTAGTACTTCTGTTATGTTCCCATGAGCTAGACTTTCCATAATACTGATGACATCAAGGAGAAGGTGGAACATCTCTTCTACATCAGAGAGATCCTCTTGAAAAAGTTGCGTGATGTGCCATAAACCAGTCAGGTTCCAATTACATGAACTGTTCTCAAATGCATCCCACCATTCTATTAACATCTCTAACTCAGAACTCCCCCTATGCAGAGGTTTGATATTTTTAAAGAAATTGTCCAAGCCCATCTGGACTTGTTTGAATTGACCTATCAAGAACTCAATATCCATGTTCTTCAGATTTTGCACCAAGGTTATCATGTGCTCTAGAAAGTCTCTACCATTTCTTATTGGAAAACCAGTAAGGCTTGAAGACTTGAAAATTTTGAGACCTACCAGTTTACCATTCAGAGCTGCTTTTTCTGTCAGTCTCTCGAGAAGTGTATTGTATTCACCCTGCAATTCATGAGGCAAGCTTGAATTGAATTTATTGAGTTTACTAAGCACAACTTGAAATATCTCCATCAACAAGCTGATATTTTTCTCATCAAGGAAAGAGGAGCTGCTTTCTTGCATTTCAGAAGTTTTGTTTTCAAGAAGATGCTGAATTTCTGACAAAAGTTCTATTGAGGAAAGCCAAACACTGTGGAAGGGATTAAGGAAGGTCCCTAAAGTGCTGTTAGATTCATAGACTGAGTGATTGAAACCAGTATCACCTGATGTATATTGTGGGTGACCCACTAAATTATTCACAGCCTCTTGTATTAGTCCTCCAGAATTATTTAAGAATGTAAAAATATATTCAAGCACATTAGTGTCATTTTGTACATTAAATTCAGGGAGAACAACTTCCAAAGCTCTTCCTATAATATTGAAATAAATGTTTACACAAATCACATCATAACCAGTTACAGAACACTCAGGGATCATAAAATTGAAAATTGAATTAAGGAAGTCCACAGTGTTTTTTAGCTTAGCATTTGTCTCAGTGTTTCCCAGAGATTTCAGTAGAAATAAAGTATGTTTTGCATTTTCAAGGTGAGAAGGTGACTTGTATTTTTCACTGAGATAATGAAGTCCATGGATCCACCCATTACAATTCTCTACTCCTTCTATTACACTGTAAGATTTGAGCAGGGAATGAATATAGGATGAAAAATTCAATTGTGAATAGTTTATGTTTTTCAGAGTACTGTCAGAAATGAATTTTGTAATATTCTGTAAAACGCTAGCACAAACCAAATATTTATCTAGAGGTGCATATGTTAAGAAAGCAGCAGTGTCCTTTATCTCAGCAAGAACAAATCCAAGTTCTTTTTGGGAGAGTTTGAGAATAGTAGAAAGTGAATTCCCAATGGAAAACTCACTGGAGCTCCTTTCTCCCTCAGATCCTCCTGAGATGAATGTATTAAGCCAAGAATTCAAAAAGTCTCTATTAACAACCTTTAGTATGGATTGCTGCAATTCAGTTATCACAACTTCAATCATTTCTAAAACTTCATCTGAACTGTTACCTTTAAGCGAACTTGCATCATCAATTGCATTTTCAAAAACATTTTCAAATACAGAAAGGTAAGTTTCAAAATCTTTCCAGTCACTTGAATCACCACCTTCAACTATCATTTTCAACAGATTAATTGCTGATATAGATTCAACAATAGCCATAGTTGTTTTATTGCACAGTTCATTATGAGTTGTATTTAAAATGCTTTCAGAGAGGTTTCTCAAATCATTTCTTAGATAGACAAAAAAGGTTGAATTCAATTTTAAGATTCTGGATGTTTCTTCAAAAATCTCTGTCCATATTTGAAGCCATGTAAAAGTACAATGCAAAGCAGAAGATAAACTTACCTTATCTTCCAGTTTTGTTATATTATACAAGACACTGTCCAATGGAAACAGGAGATTGTAAACCTCTGCTGAATCATGTACAGAAGTGATGTTTGATGGATAAAAGTAAACGCACCCATTTCTTACAACGCATTCTGGGGAGATGTCAAAAAACTGTTCCAAATAACAAAAGGCAGCTGCTTCAAGGTCTTCATCTAAAAATAAGGTTTTAAGGCTGCTCAGAATATTATAGACAACTTGCAACTCTTTTTTGCCTTCCTGTATAAAAGACCAGGCCTGAAATTCTGTGTAATTGTAAAAGGCCAGTAATTTTTCACAGAGTGACTTATTGGTAAAGTTCCAGAGAAGATCAAAAGTTTCAGATAGAAAATCAGAAATTCGGTCCATATCTCGGAAATCATTCCATGTTTGAAAGGATGAAATTTCTTTTAAGGTGTTATAAAGAAACATCAAAGTGTTATTGCTCTCAGCATTTAAGAGCAGATCAGCGTTCTGATACAAAGAAAAAAGTATCTGAAGAAGTGAGTCCGCACTACTACTGTTTAATTTTTGAATGTCTTTAAAGAAATTGGGAACAATTTTGCCTAACTCTTGTACTTTATATATAAACATTGCATTTGACAGTAATGAAAAGGAGGTATTACTCACTCCATGACCTATGCTGAAAGATGCATTGACATGACTGTCAGCCAACGATACAATCTCATAGAGATTCCTTAGAAAGTTTTCTCTTAAGTATTTTAGATGGTTCAGAGTAGGACTATTTAAATCTTGCCAATCTGCTAGGATATTTTTGAGCAATTGAATGCTTCTATTAAGACTGTTTTTATTTTCTGTAACAGGAGATATAAAACTAGATAAAGACTCCAGTGTCTCCTCAACTTCCACTTGACCTACGTGAGAAACCCTGGAATCAAGTTCATGAGACACAATTTTCAATATTTCCCAGAAAAAATCTGTCTTCTCCTTCATCCAAAATCTCAGATGAGCCTGTAAATTTTTTTGTATTTCATTATAGAGCTCAGAAACTGCAAGTGAAACATTTCTCATGGATTCCTCCCCTTTCATCCACGTAATCACTTCACTCAAGGTAGTTTCCATTAGAGGTCGGATGCCTGAAAGAACTGAGAAGTTAAACACTACAATTTCTTCTACAATTTCTGCAAGATGTAAAATGTCATCCATTTCTTTTTCACTTGAAATCCATATATTTTCTTCTGACTTCAAAAACTCTTTTATAGATGTCAAATTCCTGAAATATTAAGCACAATTGTTTTTTCTCATTAGTTACCTGGCAGACAGGCAGGAGTCAAATAAATATATACATTTTATAATTTTAGAATATAGTTGTATTTACTTAAGTCAAAGAAAGATCAATTATTATTCAAACAGCAGTCCATAAGTAATTACTACAAGACTTTAAATAGCTTAACTGATGATCACTTCGGTTTTCAAAAACATGTCAGAAAAACCTGAAAAGTCACAGACATTTAAATTAAAACCTGAATGTAAGTATCTAGGTTACAAAAGAGTGCATTTAGCAGCATTTATAATTAACTATGTAAGACACAGAGAGTCAAACACCTTTTGTTTTAAGTACCTCATACATTCTGAGGTTGAAGATAGTTTCTCCTTAATTATGTTCTTTAAGTACTTAAAAAGCAGAAGGCCACATATAGCATTTAAAATGTTTGTGAAGGATTTTGTTTCCATTTTGTTAGTACTATTGCAGAAAAAAACAGTGCATGCTCTAGAAACAGTATTTCAGATATTTCATCTTACAAACATTTAGCTTGTACTCTAAATATCAAAATCATTTAAGATTTGGAAAACTCAAATCATCAGTTACTTGTTTCTAGAGCCCATTTTAAATTAAAATTCCTATCAAGTTTCAATGAAAAGCATGACATGGCCTGTTGAAAGAGTAGAGGCAACATTCCAAAGTATACCGAAGACAACATATGTCACGTTTAAACTTTCAATTCTTCATCTTTAACTTCAATGATGGTGGGTTGGTTTTTTTTGTTTTGTTTTTCCATTTTACAGGCTACACAGGGGATTGAAATAGCAGAGAGCTAAATAGCTGCAGAATGAAAAATAAACTCAGAGTCCAGAAACGTAACTTAGTTAGAAAGCGCTCTTATCAATGTGATCATCTGCAAAGCACAAAAAAAGTTTACTGCAAAGTAAACAGTTAATAGCATTAAATAGCAGCCACAACTAGTTTAAGGCTGTTCCATGAAATATGTGTTTTTCTTGTTTAAACAGAGTGGTGATTAAATGTCTTCTGTTGTACTGTTCATCAGAAGCATAACATAACTGTGATAAGCAGGCTTTGTAACAACACATTACTTACACTGCTTCCCAGTAACACTGAACATCACCAGCTATTTGGAAGAAAATGGCACAGTAACTGTGTTAAAGAACTACAAGCATCCAAAGTAGAGATGAGGTAATGAGTTCCACAGATAAAGAAATTGCATTGATTAGTTCAACCTTACCGTGCCCAGGAAATAAATGAGGAATAATCTGATAAATCTTGCAGAAATGCTAATAAATAATGACTTAAGATAGTCTCCAAACCAAGTTTCTGACTAGAACATAGAGATGCTTCAGATCCACCTGCAAAAAACAAAAATTTCGATACCAAAAGACAGATCAGGGAAACTTTATGAACAACTTGATCATCTCACACTGAAACAGCCTTAAAAACTTCTATCAGATGTAGCAGGACTTGTATTTCCCTCTCTGTGGATAATCATTAAAGTAGATGTTAAAAGAATGAAATATGCAATTTTTAGTAAAGGATTCCATCTTAATTCTAATTCTATTCAAACAAATGAAATACATTATCAATAAACATCAGCTCTACAGAAGACACATCTGTATCAGTCAATCCATTAAAGAAAAAAAGGAAATACAGACAATATATGAACTAAACTTCAGAAAGACTAGAAAAAAATAAATTAATTTTGTTATGTAAAAAGTGCACTTAGTGCTGCACTCAGAAACTGAAATGTATTTAATATTTTTTTCTCCTTGGAATTACATTACAGTACAAAAAGAAGTAGTCTTGTGAAATTCAGTTATTAATACCTAGAAATCCAAAATACCTGAACTGTAATTGATTTTTAAAATTGTGCAATCAATTCAATTCATATTTTAACAGTTTATTTCACTAATACAGTTCTTTGATTAAAGAAAACTGCTTTTTTTTTTTTTTTGCATTTCATTTCTTAGCAGCTCACTTACTGATGAAGTATTAAACACATTTCTGATTAGCTTTATGAGCAAAAGGACAGAGGGCAGAAAAAGGAAAATGTTTGGAATAAACATGCTTGTCATAATTGTCATTAAAAAAAAAAAAAAAAAGCCAAGTCCTTCAGAAGATGGAAATGATGGAAATGTAAGCAGTGAAAGAATGTAAGCACTGGAGAGAATACTTAAAGGAAATGAATGGTGATGTTGAAGAAGGTAATTTTTTTAACCCCTATGGATCAGCTATATTGTGCCATGCTCCCAAGCCCATTTCCACCACAAAGCACTGAATGGAATAATACAAATATTTTACCAGCAATAAATCTAAAATTGCAAAAAATCTCTCCCATTCCTCAGGTGACACATGAGAGTTGTTCCAAAAAATTTTACTTTTGACCAAATAAGAAAAAAACTAATATATTTCAAGCAAGTTAATGGCAGATGGCTCAGGACATATGAAAAAACACAGGATGGGATGAAGGAAATCAAATACAAAGTCACTGACTAATTTGAAACCAGTCCAGGAATATCACTACATAGTGGCCAGCTCATTGGGTCTTCCATTTACATGCTGGACTTGACAAGTCTTCCTGAAAGAATACCACTGCAAGAAAATGAGACTCCAACCAGGTTCAACCAGTTTGAATTTTCTCAACAGAAATGATAATCCAAAGAATTTCCATCCAGCACTAAAAATTACAGATATTTTCCCAAATCAGCCACAGTATATTACAAGTTTTCTTTGCTTACAGTTCGGTCATTTGGTGAAATTAATGAAAACAGAAACATAAAGAGGCTTAGAAGTGTTAAAATTATCAACTTGTCCCTTTCTGAGGATAACTGTCCCCTAAAATTGAACAAGCAGAATAAATCCTGTGCAGTAAATCTTTACTTACCTAACTGATCTCCTGTGGTGCCTGCTTCCTCATCTGTGAGCTGAGCTACTTCGCATGTCCATTGGACGAAAGTTGTTAAATACTTCCAGTATGGGTTTTTTCCAAAAGTAAAAAAAAATTCTTCAAGGGTAATATTAATTCTGAAATGACACAGAGAACTGGGTTGGTATGGTTAATCCAGTGATTAAGTTACAAAGAAAATTAGCTTGTGAATATATGGAGTTTCTCTGCAAACCTTTATCTAAATTTATTACTATTTAATGCACACGGGCAGTGCTATTGACTTCAGAAAATAATTGAAGCAAATATTCCAATGTCCATGCCACATTCCTTTTCCCATTTCTTTGCTGAAGCAGCATAGTTATAACGCCACTCTAAGCACAACTTTATCACTACACAAAGGTTTTTGAGCAGACAGAAATTCTAAAATGCCTTTTTTGAGACATCAACAAGGTTCACTCATTCAAAAGTAGCATTTTGAAATTGAAAACAATATCAAGAAATGCTGCTTCTTGTCCTGGGTATGCCTTTGCATAAATCAGCAAACAGAACCCCACATAAGAATAGCAATGCTTTTCTTGCTCTTCAGTGTTACTTAAATACAAACTTCTGCTCCCAGAAGCCTCCTAGCTCTTTTAGTAGTTTTGATGCTCACAAAATAAAATGTAAAACTACTAGTCATGCTGGCAATTTCAAACACAGGAGGCAATCAACCACCATCTAACAGCAAAAGGGACAAAAAGTAATATAAATTTTCTATGGTCTAAGATATTATTAATATTGGTGATTTAATCTTTGCTGCCAATTCAGTTCATGGAATTTCTGACAGATCCTTGAATCACAGAATCACACAGAACCACAGAATCATAGGGGTTGAAGGGACCTCCAGAGATCATCAAGTCCAACCCCCCTGCCAAAGTAGGGTATCACTGCTTTTGTAGTAAATTCCTCCATTAAATTTCTCACGTGTGTCAGTAGTCCAAGCAAATTTGTGAGAAGACAACTAAATCTGTGATCCTGGACATCTCACCACAGTAAACATAACTCCACATTAACAGCATGATGTTCATGCTTTGCATAGCTAAGCAATAATAATAATATCCTGTTTTATTTTGAAGCAATTAATTAATATAGAGATTCATTTATAATAAACAGAGTCTTAACCCTATTGTCTATTCATTAACTCATTATAATACCTTATTCCTTGATGGCATCAGTACCTTTATATACATCTGAGAGATACATACAATGAGAAGAGAAGCTGTTCCTCACAAGAGCTGAAATGGACATCCTCCTCTGCACTCAGCAATGGATCAGTTTCACAGTAATAAGCATAATTTTCAGCCAACTCTTCTTCTATTTCTTGCCATCCCAAAAAATCATCCACTATTGAATCTGGCACGTTCTGTTGTCCCTGAGTTACTTTCTGCAGGAGCAGGACCTATCATGGTAAACAGAGCAATAGTGTGAAACCAGGAAAAGGCAAACTCCCCTGAGAGTTTGCTCCTGATTTTTGCAACAGTGTTCTTGAAATCCAGCATAAACTACATTTAATGTGCAGGGCTTCAAGTCTTCTTTTTCTGGAAATCACAGCTACATAACTTATCTAAAACATCACATTCACCTGACAGGACCACAAGTACTTTTCCCCCAGGCACATTCTAATCAGTTCAAGTAATCAGTTACACTCATCATTATCAGCAAACACTAAGCAGCAAGATATAACCCTAATTAATTTATGACATTTTGTAATCCCAATATAAATAAGGCACTGCAAGCAGAATTTAAACAAGAATTCAGAAATACTTACAGCTTTCCTTAGTGACTGGAGCTGGTTACTTTGCTTGAAAGCCACCTCTGAGTCATTGCCAGTGCACATATATATGGCTAAATTATCAGCGGTATCAGAAATCTGTGGATGTCTGAGGGCCTTCCCAAACATTGTAAGCACATCAGCACAGACGTAGGAAGAGTTGCTCATCAACATCTAAAATGTAGTGAATACACTGCCACTTTAAAAATGCATTAGAGGATAAAGTAACAGATTAATTAACACTCCATTTTAACTTCTCACACTTGAATCTAAAATTTAAAAGACCAAAAGAAGTACAAAGTAAAGTTAGACTAAAATGCTGAAGAATGAGAATTTAGACACTCTATTTAGCAAGTACTATACACTCCCAAAATAACCCTGTGCAACCTTATCAGAGCTAATATATAGACATCAAATGACAGCATACCTGTTTCAGCTCCACAAAAAGCTTTTTGATGTCCAGATGAACAGATTCATTTCTTTGGGTAAAGGGAATCATTTTCTCCAGGCTATGTAAAGCTTCTGTAAGACAGTTCCCCATCACCACATACAAAAAATACGTAACCTACAGAATGATTCAGGGGTAGGAAAGTAAACTATGCATGACATGGTTTGAAAAACAGAGCAGTTGGAGAGACAAAAGTTCCAACCTGATTAAGATTATGTCTCAGCCCAAAGCATTCAAGCATTTTGCACAAAGCAAAAAACATAGACACAATCTGCTCTTCTGAGGATCAAAGACTGTTCTCTCCTCCTGCATCCCCTTACTGGAAAAGGTTCAAGACACAGCAGGAAGACCAATACTATTACACCATGACCTTATCCTCTTTCACAGTTATATTAGAGTAATTCCACTGACTTCAGCAAGATTTCATTATTTTCATGAGAGGAAACTGTGGTCCCTGCAATAACTGCCTTTGGACAGTGCAAGTAAGGAGTAATCACCATGCAACTTTACCGTCAGTGAAGTTTAAATACTGTAATACTACGTTCCTCAGAGCTCCATCTACCAGACGTAATCTCTTCACAACAGACCACTGAGGCAGAGCTTGCAGCACAGCCTGCATCTTCTTCAGATATAGGATTCTGCAAACAAAAGAAGTGGAGTACAAAACTGTTGTGTGCCATAAGTAAAAACGTAAAAGTCACTGGAAAATAGTTATTTATTATTGTGTAGACTCTCTATCATCTATCATCTGTATCTTCTTATAAAGCAGCAGTATAGCGGTTTCCTTGTATAAAAACAAACTAAATGTCAAAACTTCTGCTAACTATTGAACAATTTAACTGCAATTCTCTCTGAACACTAGATCGTGGATTTTATAAAAGCCTTGGCACACTAAGAAAGGAGCAAAATACCAAAGAACTCTTCTAACTTGCAGCAGTCACTGATCATTCTCCCAAGTGAGGAGTGCAGCTAGTTTTAATGAACAAGTCTTCTTTTCTCAGACTAATTTCCCTAAAGGATGAAAATTTTAATGCAAGAAAAGATTTACACACAATCATCTCCTTTCCTTCTTTCCAGCAAACATGGAAAAGTTTTCCACAAAAAAAGTCCATTTTCCATCAAGTCACTTACTGAAATTAAAGAAATTAAAGAAAGAGAGGCACTACTTGCTATTCCATTAGAGATTGCTTGGTTATAAAATCCTGTGCTTAAATTTCACATTTATTTGCATGCTAAGGAAAAATGCTGTTGTATTCTTCTGCTTAGATATTTCCGAAAATGGAAAAAGGACTATGCCCAATTTGTAAGTGAATTAAACCAGCAATAAATCCACAGAACCAAAGGTTGTGTGATCACCTTCTACTTGTGGGTGTACTGTACAGAAGCTCTTTATATCTTTCAGATTTATCCTCAAACATGTAGTATTACAATTCTGTTCTCCATAGTAGGCTTCTGTTCAAGATCTCCTTTGAAAACTAACACAAGTACAATCCCTACAACAAAAATCCAATACAATTCTGATGCACTGGACTTGTTATGTGTGAGTACATCAATCCTATGGCAGACTTGCATGAGAAACATAACTGAGTCACAGCAATTATTTGTGGGAATTAGACTCTGTAAAACAAAGCAAAGCATTCAGACTTTAATTCATCATGCTGTTTGTTTCTATGAGTTCGGATAACATAACTCCGGTCTTCTACTAAACCTTAAAGTAGGAATACTCTGAATCACAGATCAAATTTCTTTTTCAGAACACATATGCATTAAAGCAATTATCTGACTGCATATGAGGTTTTGAATTACGGAATGAGAAATAAAATCATGAAATAGTCAGAAGTCAGAAAGAGATTAAATGCAATGCGAAAATAAATATGAAATTTAATCTGAACTTTGTAACTCAAATTGCAGAAAGGTAACTATAACTTACAGATCACGAGGTGCAGTATGTTCTTCTGAAAAATATGCTTGTGATTTCTTATCCCATTGCTGGATCAGGGTACTTATTTCCGAGACAATTTTCCTGGCCTCTTTGTCTTCTAGCAGCTGAGACATTAAATCAGCCGTGATTCTTTCAAATTCTGAAAGAAGATTCTGAGAGTGGCTGCTACTGAACCATTGCTCAAATACCTAACAGATTGAAGGAAAACCAGAACACACACTGTTAGAAAATCAAAGTTTACTTATTTAGATAATACACAGACTTCGCATGCTTTTTGTTGGGTTTTTGCTGTGTGCCTTTGTTTCTTCAGTAAAGGGGGAAAAGCCCCATCATTTTGGGTGTCCATTACACAAACAAATGAAAAAGAAACTTCCATGCTCCCATTGTGTAGCCTAGAAGAAGGTCCATCAAGTCCTACCAAAGCCCTTAGACTGCCCTCATATTCTGCACTGTTATCCTTCCTAAGTGTCCAATAGTTATAATAGAATTTTGCTGTAAAATACAATCAGCTCACCAAAGGAATTTCCAGAGGCCAACAGCTGACAGTACTTCCTTATGATAGCAACATCACCTTGCAAACAGCTATAAACCATGTCTGAAATTATTACCAGATGGCTAAAATAGTCATTAGTCTTGGCAACCACATTAAGAGATGATTTTGACCAGTACAACTTTTATCAAGGGAGAAAATGAAGGCTACATTTTTAAAGAAATTCTAGTACTACAAGCTTCCTGTAGATAATATTGCAAAAATTGCAAGAGAGCAGCTTAATATACAGATGACATTTTAAAAAATGTTTTAAAATGAAAGAACAGTAGTGTTTTCCTTAAGGAGCATCTGTCACCATAGAGACTGCATGCCCCGCTGTTTTGCCAGAGCAGAATTTGAAGATGCTATCCTGGAGATTTACCCTTATTTGCACCTCAACACACTAAAGTCACTATTGCCTGAGATAGTGGAGGAGAATTAAAAATTAATACTATATTCTACTTCCAGTTTTGTTCAAATATAGGCTCAGGTGAGACAGTAAATTGGTTTTCCTTTTGTCAGAACTCCACTGCAGCATATGTTTCACTATACTCCCTATGCAATCTCAATCCTGCGTTTGAGTTAGTGAGAAAATCTGATTAAATTAACACATAGTAATAGATTATACTTCTACTGTAACAGTTACTTATAAGAATTATAACTTTATGTTATTAGGGGGGTTGGAACTACATGATCCTTGAGGTCCCTTGAGGTGACCACCCTGGTGATTCTGTGATCTGTGATTAGTAAAATGAAAAAAGTTCGTAGCAACAATATTTAATATCTAACTCAGATCCTTTAATAGAGTCACTGTTGACAACCTACATGCAAAAATTAATAAATTCCTGAAGTCTACCTGTGCATAGAGTCTGAGCTTGCTGACAGCATGGATAAGATACAGTTTGGCCTCTTGAGATGTGGAAATACAGCTTTCTTCCTTATTCTCTTTGTTTGCTTCATATCCTGGTACATTGGACAGAGCAGAGCACACAAACTGCTCCACTGTTTCTTCTGTGGGAATCTGGCAGGGAGACAAGAAAAGGATGAGTATGTCAGAGAGCTACCAAGTGTTACCTTTCCTATCAATTTACATTGATCAAAGGAACATCAAAGCTCATTTAATTCAGCTTAGTGTTCCTGGGTACCCCAAATGCAGAGCTCTGTGAAAAATAACCGTGGCCCCATTACTGTTCCTGTGCACCAGGCAAAATAACAAGACTTTTTACAAGGAATTTTCATCCTGTATATAACCAGTGTTGCAACTTCAACACCCGTGTTGTCCGTGAAATAACTTGACAATTACATAGCATACCTACACTATAATTTTGCACTGGAATAATTACATAGGAGCAACTTCACAAATATAAAAGTTACTAACGTGTAAAACATTCAGTACACTGATGTACACCATCTCAATGATTATATACAGCAGACAACTTTTAAATTGAAGTTGGCAGATTTTAGCAATGTGATCAAGGGGACTGACCCGTCTCCTGATAGCCTGACTTCTAAATTCAGTGCTGAAAGATTCATTTTTCTATATCATATAAATTTTATGAATGCTTTCTAAAATAATTTAGTACATCTTAAACCTTCCTAATAGTGTCTTTCTGAGGTACTTTCCAGCCTAACCTCTTTCAACTGTGACTAGAATATGTACTGAAAGTTTTGCAGCTGTATTGACCTCAAACCACCTTGGACATTAGATACAGAACTGAAGTGCTTGGATCAGACATTGTCCAGGCTTCAGTACCTTTCTTCATACCTTTTGAGGGTCTTCAGAGCCCTAACACAAGCACACAATATGAAGATATTGGCTTAATCTATAAAGCGTTAATGAATGAGCGACCTGGGATTACACAGCCTACCACGGATAGCAGGCTGCTGCCAAATATTTGGTTGAGTTGACCACACTGGCCATCAGTGATGTCACTAAAAGGCCATTCAAAGGGAGCTTTGTTTATTTTTGTTTATTCATTAATAACTCACCCCATTCATGTAAATCACCTGTTTTTATAATGAGCTGCTAGCAAAAACAACTTCAGACCACCCCTGGTAAAGAGCAAAGAGATTTCTGACAATTACCAGCATGCTCTATTCAAAGCTGGACTTCTGTAGAAATTTAACAGATGTTTCAAGTGTTCTGCAGATCAAACAAGAACAACACAGGAGATCATGTTGATCCAGGAGAAACAGAAAAGCCCTCACTGAGATGAAATTTTTCCTTCAAAATTTGACACACCACTGAGACACCTCATCAGTCAAGTATATTCATATCAAGACTGCTGAGAAGAAAAGGTACATCAGCAGCCATGATATACACAGGCATTCTTTGCTCAACAAAGATGCAAAATACTGGCTGTCAAATGAACCCAAGCAACTTCAAATCTAGGATTTATTTTAAAAGTTAACGGAGTAAGACACAAAATTCTCTGCAGGATTGGATAATAAGCCCAAGACGTCACCGTACTCAGTGGTAAGTCCAGAAAAGCATAAATTCATTAATATGTACGACTAGATTCCATCAGTACACTTGTGTGTAGAAATTCTAGCTGATACTAGACATATTTATTTTAAAGGGAATTAAGATAGTGTTTTTAGTTTTGTAGCTTCTTCACACCTTCACAGTATCACCTACTTCCTCTGTAATTTCAGTAAAAACTTCAATGGTTCTTCATACAGTTTTATTTCTTACAACCTACAGATTTATTTCAGAACAAGTGATTTGTCAATAAAAGGGATTGTTATCTTGATTGCATCAGAAATAAAGTCATCACTTTATAAGGCAACTTCTATAAGACAACACAATGCAGAGGGACAATTAAAAATTTAACATCATTATTAAAATCTTTTGATTCAATAATTTGATTCTTCATATGAAAAGCAATCCCTTAGTCATAGGTGTCTTCAAGTAATTAGTCATGCTGTTAGCTAACCACGTATAATGGTTCAAATACTTGCTGAATAAAGCTTAAAATTAGATTCAAATTTAAAACTCGGCTGGTAACATTCAACCAAGTTCTTTACTTCTGGTAGAAGTTATGCTTCTGCTTGTTTTTCAAATACACCATTATAGTTTCTGCAAGGCATGAAAAATGCCTTCAGGAATTGTTATCAGGAAATAAAAACAGAGGAAAGAAAAACATTTAATTTTTCAAGTTATTTACATTTGTTAATTGTGCTGTATAACTTAGAAGTTTCTGAACATGAAGATCATCAAAACCAAATCTGAATTCAAGTTCTTCTCTGACAGCATGTGGATTCCACAAAACATCCTCTAGAGAAAGATTATACTGAAAACCTGAAAGAAAAAAGATAAACTTCTGTTAACATAATTCATACTCTTTGTTCATGCTGTTTTTTGATAAATCAAGCTTCATGGGGTTCACAGGTGATGTTTCCAGCTTCTGGGGAAAGAAAAACAAAAACAAAGAACAAACACAAGCAATTTAACACAAATTTCAATAATTAAAGTCCCGAATTGTATTAGAAGCATGGCAAGGTCAGCTAATCTGATGATATCCACCAGTTCTTGATAGCAAAATGAAGAGATGACCCTGCACAGTGACTGAGAGCAGATCCAGCAGTTTGCCATTCTGAACTAGGTGCTCAGACACATATAACTTGCAAATGTGTGCTTATAAGCTTAAGATGAAGTACCTCTGATAGAGAGGGCACTAGGAGAACACCAGTTGCACTTTATAAACAGGTTTAGCATAAAAAGATGCTATTTCTGAACCTGGTGACACAAATCACTAAGGATCACCAAGGATATCACAACTCTGCTGCGGTAAGAGGCATGAAAAAAAAACCAAGTCATTTTGCATTGCTTTCATTTTAGCTCGCTTTGAAGTCCTAGTGAAGACATGGGGCCAATGATACAATATGTACCCACCTCTCGCACAATCTTGTCTAGCCCACAGAGAAGCATGGCACTGCAGAATACCACTGTAATAAGAGCTAGACAGGTAGAACACTAAGGTCTGCTTACTTTGCTATCAGTATACCTGTTAACTGCACTACACGGCAGCTTCTGGCATTAAACTTTCTTCATTCTCTATCTTTCAGATAAATCCTGAACTGCCATAAATATCTGAACGTTTGGTTATGAGCATATTGTAAACTCTAATTCTTTTGGTTTTATAAGCTTGTAACACAATGCTATAAAAGCATATTTTTATTGAAAGAAGCCCCAGCTTTTCTAGCTTCCTAATTTGGAGCTTCCATTGCACATTTGCTTTCACATAGTTTATATTTTTTCAAAGAGAGGAAGTTTCCAAAACATCCTCCCAACATAAGGTTTTGGGTTTGCTTCTCAAAGAACCTGCTACGGGATATGTACCAATCAGCCCACATAGTTGCCATGGCTGAGATGAAAGGAGCAAGTCAAAAATACTTGCCGAACACAAAGTCTGCTTTAAGAACAAACAATAGCAATGACATGTGCTCAGACCCAGAGAATTAAAGCCCACCCTCTACACAAGGGCTTGAGCAAACACCTTTCTACCACTTCACTCTTGTTTCTGACAGTCAGGGGGAGGGGGATTTAAACCCCCATGATTGGCCTGGATTCACATACAGTGATTGGCCTGGATTTCTATGCAAAGCAAACAGTTGCAACCTGGTATCTTGCTGTGCTTCTCCTGACAGTTTACCAAAGAAACTCGTTCCTAACATTATCTGGAACAGTTGTCCTGGGCCAGCCTACCTTTTCCAGTTCAACTTAATTCCTGTAATCAGGCAGTAGATGAGGAAAATTGAGCTTCTCAGCTAAGAATTTATGATAGCAAGGAATGAAGAAAAAACTCAGACATAGCATTTAATATGCATGTCCGAAGCAAGAGCCTATCCTTCTATGAAATGAAAGAGGTTGCTCTTTTCAGCAATTAACTTTTCCTCCAAAACTCACCACTGAATGATCATTACAAGCATGGCACATTACGTCATAAAAGTTGCCATGGTTTGATGTAGTGTAGTTACTAGCATATAGACAGCAGATACAGAAATGAGTCAGCACTGGAGCAACGTAGTTGAATAATTAGACTTTTTCATGTTAGGAGCTTAGCAGTAACTGTCTCAGTTAGCAGTATTATATATTCCCAATACACTTACGAGCTACTTTTGAAAAGAGAAAAAAAAAAATCCAAAGCAAATTCCTTACCCTCCAAGCTCCTCTCCTGTACAGATGCAGCAGTTAAATTTAGAACGATTTTCACCACTTCATGGAAAGTCTGTCCCAGTGGCATCACAGCTAAGTCTTTCAATGATACTAAGGTACTGAAAGGTAAATTAAAAAAAAAATAAAATAAAAAATGAAAAAAATCAAGCTCTCCATACACGCAAAACTGAAGGGGTTTGGTGGAAAAAGATGAAGCTCAAGCAGCTGAAAATTAAAATATATAGCTTGAATATATAGCTGAAAAAAGTGAACTTCTGTTATATTATGTTTTTAAATCAAAATATCACAAGGTGAGATTTTACAGTTAGAGTTTCACCCTCTTCTCATTAAGAAAATGAAAGAGATCTATCAATGTTCTCAGGAATGAGAGACAGAAAAAGAAGGAAATGTGAGTTAAAAATGAGAATCAAAAAAGATTGCTAAAACACCACAGACATCCTCCCAGTCTTCCCTGCAGCAAGACATCAGGATGGATATAGAATGCTTTTATTTCCACTCAATCTGCAGAGAAAAAAAACATTTAAAACAACAGCACAAGTATTCTCACAGCAAATTAGAGCAAATTACAGAATGTGTTAATAAAAATGTTTCTGTTGAATTTCTTACAACTACCAGTTTCAGTCCACCTAGCTGTTAATTTTTACTGATCTTAATGTAGCTGTAATTTACTACTTAAAGTTTATGTTAAACTTTTTAGTTATTTCCTATAATGCATTCCTCTGTTACTTAGCAAATAAAAATCCAGCGTTTTTAGACTGGATCAGCAGCTGCAGAAACGCTTCCTAAATAAGTGAGAATAAACAGTAACACTAATTTACCTGAACAAGTATGTAAAGTGTTGGACCAGGACACATCTCAACCAGATTGTTTACTGTCCCCTCACAGAAAACACAAGACAAGGACAAATATACATACATATATATATATATACATACATATATATATATATATATATATATAAAAATAATTTTTTTTTTGTAAGCTCTCAGGTTGGCTTTTAGTAGTCTCTTTTTATCTAGTGGGCTACTGTCTGCTAAGTACCTCTGAGAGCATAAGAAAGATGGTACAGGGCAAAGAAACAGGAGAAGTTGTAAATTTAGAATCTTCTCTGCTAACTAAATTGTGCCTGAACCAGGACCTCTGTCTAGAAATGTAAGTTAGAAATATGAGGACAGTCACAAGGCAAGCATTGTTTTTTGTGGTTTCATTTCCAAATGCTATTATTTATGGAAAATTCTGTCATTCAAGGGCACCAACACTGTGAAAAAGCCATAAAATAATAAATGAAAATAGAAAAACATAAGCCAAGTCTCCTGCCATTAATCCCTTGGGGACTGATCCAGCTGGCAGCAAGTACCCACACATCTGCTCACACCCTTCTCCCCACCTCTCACTCTGACCTTCCTATGAGCTCAAGGTAGAAGAAAGCACTGCTGAGATTATACTATCAGATTAGTGGCTTGACCCAGCACAGCAGACAGTGGTTACTGTTGTCTTTGGCCATTGCTGCTGAAGAAGATAAAAATGATAACCACAAGCTTACGGTCAAGTTCTTGCCTTAGGAGTGCTTAGATTCTGAATGAGTTCACAAACCTTTCAGAAAAAGCCTTCTGCTTTGGGGGTATTGACCTGAGCCCAGCTATCCAGCCTGTCTTCCTACCCCCAGGCAGATTGACACTTCCTGCCAACTTGGTGTCATCTGCAAACTTCCTGAGGATGCACTCAATGACCTTATCCCAGTCATCAATAAAGATAATGAACAGAGCAGGCCCCAGTACTGATCCCTGGATAACACCACATATGACCAGTTGCCAGCAAGATGTGACTCCAATTCACCACCACTCTCTGAGCCCAGACATCCAGCCAGTTCTTTCTCCTTTGCTCCTCAGTTTCAAAAATACCTTATGCTATTATATCCTTCATGCCTTTTTAATGATAAAAAGACAGTGAGATGTCAGAGGATAAGCAGCAACAGTTGGCATTCAAAGTTTTTAGGCCTCTGCTGCCCAAGGAATAAGGCTGCGTAAGTTTGTGCCCAATCTTGCACAAGCAGATAGGCTTGGTGGCTTCCCAAAGCCTTACAAGTCTGTTCACTGAATTCAGTGACAATTTCTTATCACCTATTACAATTACCTACTCTTGCAAATGTATTTGTCACTTCAATGTTTCCTTATTTCAATGAAAATTCCTTCAGCTCCTTTTTGTATTCCGTTCTTTTGATAGCATAGGTCTCTCTCTGAATCCAACTGTCCTTTACCTGAGGCAGAAACTATCACATCCAGAATACAGTCCTCTGGGTTTTTTCTTATTCTTACTGCTTCTTTTCTTGCAGTAGAAACAAGAGTCTTGAGAAATGCAGTGGATATTGTCCAAATGCTAAATATGTATTAAGCTGATTACAATCCAAATTGTGAGATTTTCTTACATTCATATGTAAATAATCTTTTGAAGAATGCCAAAATACATGGCAAAGTTTAAAGCCATTTTAACATAAACCTCCTTTTTTCCTAGAGAATTATCACTTATCTGGACAGACATTTAAAAAACAGTTATGAAGTACTCAGAATGGGTGAAAGCACCCACAGTGTCTCTATAAAAGCAACACATGATCAAGAGAAAAATTCACCTTCCTTGAATACTTAAGAATACTGATTAAGTAGTCTGTGAAAAGAACAGGAGTTTCAGGTAAAATATTAAGAGAGTATTTATAAGTACTTACTTTTTAATAACTTCCAGAAACTGTGCTATGGCAGCTAACCCATCCTCTGAATATAAGTTCTTTGATTCAAGGCGAGGGAGAGAATGCAAAAGGTTCCAGAAAGATGGCTGTTTGTACAGGTGTTCTATTTTAGAAATTATTTCTTCTGCTTCATTCAAATCCATCTTCACGTGAGGAAAACACATTTACACGATACTTGCATTAGCAGAGAAAACCAGCAGGCATCTGCTACTTCCCCCACTCTGTTGAACTTAAAACTATTTCAAATATTTTTTTCAAGTATTTCATTAATTCACAATGTCATTTTGGTGATACTTTGAACTAAGAGTAGTTATCTTGCACATGACTTTGTCTGCTCTTGTGGTAAATGGAATTGGGAGAAAATCTGAGTAATCTTTCTGCTCAGACGTGCAAGGAGACACATTATATTCCCCTAAAGAGAAGGGTTGCCTATGATATCTCATACACAAAGAGCTCTTCACCCTGGCAATGAACTTTAAGCCTAAGGATATAGGGCAGCATGCTGCCAGGGACATGCCATCCTCACCTCACAGCTCCTCCCACGGAGTTGGGATAGGTGTCAAATACTGCTTGGTGAAAATGGCTTTTGAAAGATTAACTGACTGGGGTAAAAGAACACAAAGCACATCTTTTGTAGGACTAAACCATCAGATGGATTTATCATAGTTGTTCATTATCCAGCCCTTATTTATCTAGTTTAATGTTTCAGTTGAGCTCTTCTGCATAATAGTAACATGAGAAACGTTCTACTAAAAGATGCTTGCATATGCAAGCCATTAACAATGGTACACTTCTTTCAGATTTTCCCCCTCTACTCTATCTTTATGAGGTCTCCTCTGGAGTACTGTGCCCAAATCCTGGGGCCCCCAGCACATAATGGATGTGGAGCTGTTGGAGAGAGTCCAGACAAAGGCCACGAGTATCAGAGGGCTGGAACACCTTTCCTAAGAAGAAAGGTTGAGGAAGTTAGGCATATTCAGCTTTGAGAAGAGAATACTCCAGGGAGAGTTCATTACAGCCTTCCAGTATTTGAAGGGAACTTACAGGCAAGAGTGGGACCGGCTTTTTACATGGTCTGATAGCGATAGGACAAGGGAAATGGCTTTAAACTAAAAAAGGGGAGATTTGGATTAGGTGTTAGGAAGCAATTTTTCACTCAAAAGGTGAGGAGGCACTGGCACAGCTGCTCAGAATAGCTGTGGTGCCCCATCCCCTGAGGTGTTCAAGACCCAGTTGTTCCTGTCCCTGCGCAGCCTAAGCTGGTGGAGGGCAGTCCTGCCCACAGCAGGGGAATTGGAACAAAGTGATCTTCAAGATCCATTCCAATCCAAAACATTCTATTATTCTATGATATGATTAATAAAGTTCCATCCAATCAAGTAGCTTTTGAGCAACTGACAAATATTACTATGAAAATGCTATCTGATTCCTAGTTATGAATCAGAAATGTAGGTTTCATGAAATTGCAAGCTGTAATCAATTAACTATGGAGAAAAATAATTTTACAATATTCTGAAGTGAAACCAGTGTTCTGTGAAAGGTACAAAATTGACAGCAATTGAAATCCACTGCCGTGCCTGCTGAGTCTTCCTTGTTCTGTTGAGATTGCAAAGGTGGAAAGACAGCACAGAGCCCAAATTCACTTCACATGCAAATGAGTTCCAGAAGGAGTTATGCTACATTTTACAATCTTGCCTTCCTTTATTCCCACTTTAGTCTTCATGTTGTATTTATTACATAATAAATCTGAATTCAAAGTAATCTCCAAGAGACCAATTTTCTCAATCTCACTATATTCCTTTTCTAAGGTGTTAGGGTTTTTAGTTTTGTTTTGTTTTTAAATAATGAGCACACTTTAAGAGTTGCTTCTGAGATGTTTTGTAATATGATTGATTTTATAGAACTACTCAAAGTTTGGAGACAGAGTTTTAAATTGCTCCAAATAAATATCTAGCCTTCAAAAGTTGTGGATTTTGGTTACTAACAACCTAGAGTTGCTTAAATCAGTGCATAAGAAACCACTGAAGCATCCAAGATATTATTTCCTTCAGCAATATAACAGTTTTTTTAAAGGCAGTTCACTAAAACCTGACAGGATAGAAATTTCTAACAGTTACAGTAAAGACGCTTAAAAAAACAGAACTATTTAGAAATAAAATGTAAAAGTACTTACAGTAAGAAAAATGGTGTCGTTATGAAGCCCTGTAAAATCAGATATTTTTCCTTTACAAAGAGGCATTATTAACTTCAGAAGATCCATTTTATAAGTAATAGCAAATAGTAAACAAGGTATACTTCTAAAGGAGAAAACAGGTGTGAAACAATTCTGTAGACAGTTAGCAAGCCACCAGTTTTCTATGCTTTCCAATATTTTTACAATTGTTACAGAAACAAAAGAAATGCATTACCATTCGCTTTTCAGTAAGACAAAATCATCACATCAATACCAGGTGAATGTATTAGCCCCCACAGAGCCAAGTATGAAATCAACTGCTTCACCCTGAGCAGTATGAGTGGGAACAGAGTGGGGAAAGTCAGAACATGGTGTTTCCAATCACGCCCTTTTAGTTCAAGACTGATTTGCCCACCTAAAGGTTACAAGGTGCAAGGAAATGAGTTTCCTATCCTTCTACTCTCTATTAAAACAGATATAACTGGGAAGACAGGCTAGGTTATTACCCAAACCAACAGATCTTTCTGGCTAAACCCTGAAAGTTACTCTTGAATGCGTACTAGACTAAGTATCCATATACTCCAATTAATAATGATTATCTTTAAACCTTCACCACAGAATATTTTTTTAACAATCAATAAAAACAAGAGTACAGTTCCAGAAAGCTGAGATTTTAGAATAGCCACAGTAATAATAATCACTAAAGTGGCTTTTATTTTTGTATTAGCTAAATTTGACTTTGCTAATTTTATTTAAAATAGAAATATTCCTTTGTCTGATGGGTATCATTATAGACAAAGCAATTCATTATTAGAAAAATCAAGCTTACCTGAGAACTTTGAGCTTTCTTCCCACAGTTTTTCTAAAGCCATGGTTTTCTCTGTGGTTTCAGTAAATCCCTTTGCAAGTTCTTGTATCTCTTTCATAAACGCTAAGTCAGGTCCTGCAAAACTTTCTGAACCACTTTCAACACCTGAAGTACTTTTCCACAGAAAAACAAGAGGACAAGATAGGTAATTACAACCTGGAAGCTAGTCATTGAGAAAAATGTTGCCTTATAGCAGCATTCTAATTGTTCGTTTTTGTTTTCAGAACTATTATACACTTAGTTGATTTTTATGTTGTTCATTTCATTAGTGTGCAAGTTTCACAACTGAGTCAAAACCTCAGGAAAGAGAGCACTGTAAATTTGCTGTGCTGAAGCAGCTCACCTGCTCAAGTAGTACAAATCTGACAGCAGATGAACACATACAGTGAAGTCAGATTTGTTCCCTTATGCATCAAGATTCCAGTTGATGATGATTCTTTCACAGCCTGTACCCTGAAGTTCACATGTTCCAATTTCATGTAAGCCAATACGCTGCAACCAGCATCCAGCACAGGGGAGACATCACCAGACAGAATGGGGATAAGGCCCTGACAAAAGGTGCTTCCCTTTTAGTTTACTAGGCAAAAGAATTGTCATAACAATTACATCATGTTAACAAAAAAAGCAACACCACCAACACCTGCACACTGATTCCTAGTGACACGCTCTTCAAGGTACCTTTCTAATTGAAAAGTGAGAATTGTGTCACTGGCTAAATATCTTTCCTTATGCTGACATACATTCTGAAAGTGTCTTTTAAGAAAATCTGTACCACTTGTACATGAGATTATGTTTTTTTTTTTTCTAGATACATGCAATAACTTACAAGAACGTCAAAAAAATTCTTAAAAAGATATTGCCCGTACCAGCTTTCCTTCTGTTTTAATCTACAGCTAAACTCCCTCCAATGCTACCATCTAGTGGCTTTTCAGTAACACAACAGTTCTAGAATAATACTTCCACTGTGAAATAAGTTCAACGATTTTTTACATACCTCTACAGGCCAGCATTACTTAGACTACCCCAAGGCACCATAAGCAATGGAACAGTTATCTTTAACATGTTGCCAGGCATTATAATTTATCTTATAGAAAGTTCAAACAATATAAAGGTGAAGTCAAGTAGCAAAAACATTGTGAATTTTCATTAGAAGAGTAATTAACTGATTCATAAGCACTACTAAATAGTAGAATATTTATATAAATAGTCACATTCCTTTCTTGTTAGACTTGAACATGAATGTTAGTTTTCAGCATGATTGCTATCGATTGGTAAAGAAAGATCTAACGAGAAAAAGATCCACAAACTAATTCACTTGATTCAGTTTATCCTGTCTTATTTCTTCCAGTTGATTCCTATAAACATCACCATGAACATCACAGAGCAGAACTTCATTGCAGCAAGTCTATGAACAAGCATCCCCAAAGGAACACATCCTGATTAGACAAACAGTTCCTTCGCAATTATTGTCAATTCTCTAGGTGCAAAATTCTCCAGTCAGCATTTTTTTGACACGCCATACAAACTTTCAGCAGTGGTGGTATCTCAACTCATATAAGGCCACAGAAATCCTACGGGTACTTCAGCTAGAGAGGAAAAGAAAATGCATGAAAGAAGTCATGGCAGAATCCTAAGCTTGACTTAAGCTGTATACGAAGGCATGGAAAGTGAAATTCAGTGTTGAAACTCAAGGAACCTAATCACAAAGTTTGGGTTATTTTTAAACTGAATTGCTGTGAAGAAAACGTACATAGCCTGCATACAAAGTCAGAGCATTAAGCTCCTGATTCTACTAGAAAAAGGAAATTACTAAGGACCCAAAGTCCCAAGAAGCAGATAACTTGAGATCATTCACATATACATGATGTTTACGTCCTTTTAAAAAATGAAAATAATTTCATTCTTTATCAGGTTATAGTTAAGAATAAATATTAAGCACTGTCAGAACTACTTAATTAGAATAATTTTTATTTCATCTATGATCCTTAGTTGAATCCATATTACTGTTTTCCTCCCAATTATTTAAATAAGATACTAGAGTCATAAAATAAAAACAATAATGCATATAACTGGATCAGATATGTTCAGAAGTTCTGCTAAAATGCAGCCACCGAATAGCATGCAGATGAAGAAACACCTTTCTCTTGCACTCCCTCTATAATCTTTATTTGTTCAGAGTTTCCTGCAACTTTAGATTACAGGTTGATGAGAAAATTTAAGCTAAGAACTACCAACAAGTTCTTTATTGTTTCAGAGCAGTTTATTTTGATCCCAATTTAGCTGCCAGCCAAGAGGATTTTATAAAAATCTTTCACCAACTTCAAACTTTCACAGATTATCCCAGCATCCTGCATCTCTCTGTCCAAAACAGCATATGAGAAACAGAAAATAGCTTTCCACATGACTTTGACCATAAGTTTGACTTGGCTTACCATGTGCCTATTTCAAAATAAATGAGGCCCAGAGTTGTCTATTAACTTCTTGCAAATCACCCACCCACTTTTCTCTTTGACTTGATGCTTGATTTCATGTACTCCCCCTACAACCTCCCCGCTTTTCTCAATGTGTGTTGTCCACAAGCAAAATGTGATCTCAGCACACAGAGCTGTAAGATGATAGCTCAGTCATCCACACCAGTATCAGAATCAAGTCTACCCCTGGGCCTTATTAGATTTCATTTCAAGTTTTTGCAAGTTTAGCAAGTATTTCTTTTGGAAGTTATCAGGTCTTGATATTTATGCTACCAATTACAGCTGTTTAAACACTATATGCAAGGAGGTTGGAACTGACAGTCTCCAGAGGTCCCTTCCAACCCCTACAATTCTGTAATTCTGTGAATTTAATTAAATTCATCAACATTCTTAGAAATAGCAGTCTTGAGTCTTAGTTTTTAATCATCTTAAGTATTTCAAGTGCAGGAAAATCTAAACTTATTTTCTTTGTGGCATTGAAAAGACTAACAAACATAGATCCAGGACTCTGAGTTGGGATTCGACCTTGCAACTCATTCTGCAAGATCTGCAATGGAATTAAAAGCATCAAGAATATATTATGTCTACATGCACATGCATACTTATTTTTGCATGGGAGCGTAAAACTACTGAAGGACACTGTGCTGGATGGTTTTTACATTATTTGCATGCTCTCAGTTTTACTCTGTGCTCCAGTAAGATAGACTGGAGTGTGAAAAACATGGGAAAGAGAAGGCAAAAACACCTGTTGCTTTGGGAGCTCCTACATGCACTCAAATGCTAAGGAGGTCAGAGATACTGCTGTTTGATGGACTAGGGAATCACATCAAATTTCTGCAAGCAAGAACCTGTTGTAGTGACTGAAAAAAGGAGTAAGAAACAAAACCTTTGGCTAGTTTGGGTCAGCTGTCCTGGCTGTGTTCCTCCCCAGTTCCTTGTGCCCCTCCACCTCCAAGCTGACAGGGCAGCATGAGGAACAGAAAAGTCTTTGACTCTGTGTAAGCACTGCTCTGCAGCAACTGAAAACAGTAACATTATCATCATTATCATTGCTATTACCAAGTTTAAAAAAAAAAAAAAAAGAAGAAGAAGAAGAAGAAGAAGAAGAAGAAAAAGCACAGCATCATATGACCCTCTATAAAGAAAATTAACTCTATACCAGCCAAAACCATGACAAAGGCAGAGATTGCTGAAAAGTTAGTTAATCCTGGCCTTCACCTGACTCATCTGCTCACCAAAAGTCTGTTGATGGAGTCTGATAGACTGGACAGCTATTTGAGTGTTTATGGTTTTCATAATGGAGGTTCCAATAAAAGTCACAGGATTTTTTTAATTTTTTTTTTTTTTTTCCAAAAAACAGCTATATTTTAAACTGTCAGCATCAATGCAGTATGCATTGTGAAATGTATCACATGTCCACGCAAACTAGAGTCCTTGATTTGCCTTTAACAAACACATTGTTCATGAGAAGCATTCCTGAAAAGGACCATAAAGAACCAGCTATGGTTTGACATAAATCCTCAAAGGGAAAATATTTAATATTATTATTCCTATGTCATCCTGTCTCTCAACACAGGGACATTGAGTTCAGAGGTATTTGGCTGACCAAGCTAACAACCAGGATTCCTAAGGCTGGCAGACAGCATAAGCCAAAGCAACATTTAGGCTGATTTAATTTATGCTGATGAACCTGCTGTAATAGACTGACCTCAGGATGAACCTAATGTTACCTTTTACCCTTTTCCTGACATAGGTTGTGATATTCAGCGTAGCCTTCTGAGGATAGAAATCTACATACATAGAAGAATTTATTTTTCAATTAAAAAAGAAAAAAGCAACTGAATAATTTCCTTCATTTTTAAGTAGGTCTAAGACTGCCTCCAGGAAATTCCTTCCTGATTTTCTTCTGAGCTGAAATATAATTTGGGCAGTTCAGTCAAAGTAGTGTAAATAATCACGCAAGGCAGTTGATATAATTCATTGGTCCTAGGGGCTTAACACACTTAAAATAGCAACTGGAGTGTGATGTAAATAAAAACTATCCATTTAGGAAATTTTTTTTTTTTTTAAAGACTAAGAGCTATTTTGACACCATAGCCCAATAATTTGATATTACTACTGCAAGTAACAAGCTTCACAGAGTTTGCAAGACCACAGCATAGAGGTTTGTTACCTTCTCTTTGTCTAAACCTGAGATGTGCCTCAGTTTTGTTTTTTTTTCTGGGCAAATGGTTACGGTTTTTTATTTTACTTTCACACATCACTGTAAAATACTACTATAGTTTTACACCTATAGGCTTAAAACGTGATCATTCAAAGCAGAATAAGATACTTATGACTAACACAGGACAGTATCATGACAATATCAAGAAAAAAATAACATGTAGGCCTTCCTACAATTTACTTTTTCACATTCTTTTATTTACAGAGGTTCTGCTACTCCTTTTTGGCTCTTTGTAGTACTTAAGAGCTGTCTTTGTTTTACTTTTCTGCATGCATACTTCCCACTGTATATGATCTCAAAGTATAAATCCATTTACGGTATATTTTTTTTTGGCCAGTCTCACCTTCACAGAACAATAGTCTTTCCTGTTAAGCATGGAAGTACGCTCTTGTGCGCAACAGTGAAGTGCAAGAAAGCACAAAATTTGTCCATGAAGGACAAAGGAAATTAGAAAGAGACATAAAACAAAGCCTTGTGACTTCTGCACTCATAATGATACTAAAAGAAACTTTATGTGGTTACAAAATCCCTGTTCTTCCTATCTAGAAGACAAAAATATTTGCTGTAAAAAGACCTACCGTGACTCTTATAGCACTGTATAGACTTGTACATCTTACCGTAAGCGGTTGTATTTCTGTGTTGAGTAACTGGTATTCCTGCATCTTGAGCCAACATTACAGAAAAGAGACCGCACGAAAGGATAAAGGCCCCGACTTGGCAAATCCCGAGCTTCTAAATAACCTAAAAATCAAGCAGCAACAGAATTAAAACCAGCAATGCTGCAGTTATAAAACTTGTACCATAACATCATGCACCCTTCTCCTAGAAAGCTGCTCTGTCACCTGCAAATGATGATGTTGCATTAGCATCAAGTGTTCCTTCTTAGCACAACTAATTCACCACACAAAACAGATAACTCCCACATCAGACTATGGCAACGTAATGGCAGAGAGCACTTTCTGAAGAGCTCACTCTCATGGCAGTAATGCCATTGCTACACCAAAACCTTGCTAGACAGTCAGTCCAAAATGTCTTGCAACCTAGATCAGAACATATAATTACTCATTCAATATTATTTCCTCTTTTCTTTGAGGCTTTCACGAGGTGAAAGAACTAGTGTTGTTATATGTGAATTTATATTCAACATTGATTAAAGTGAAGTTTCTTTGTATTCTGAGAATTTAAACCTCAAAATGACAGGTTTTGTTATTTTTTGTTTTTGTTTTTGCAACGTAAGGGACAGCTATAGGGTTCCTATTTAACTTAATCTCTCAATTTAAAATAGCTAAAACTAAAAGCATCATTGAAAGATCATTCTGCTTTCCTCAACATAACTTCCTTTTGGCAACCAATATATCAAATTAAGGAGTAAAATATCTGTAACTAGTCTGATAGATGGTACCTTAAACTCTGTATTTTTTCCCCCATCTAAAAATAACTTGCTCAGGGCCACAGCTGGATAAGATCTAATCACACCCTAGGTTTCTATCTCTTGTTTCCACTACATATAGTCACCCCTCCTGGTTTATCTTCAGTATTTCCTGAATGCTTCTTAAAAGAAAGTCCAGAGGAAAAACAGCACAAGTGAAACAAAACATACAGTTTTCCTTGTGTTTCGGGGGCTCTTGGAAGCGGATTGCAGCCAAAATCAGGAAGAGCATGCATGGCCAGAGTATTTCAGAGAGGAACAAGACCTGAAATGGGAAACGAAAACAATGTTAGTGCTACAGAAAAAAAAAAAAAAAAAAAAGAAAAAAAGAAGAATTTGGTAGCAAATAACTTAAGTCTGAATACCTTTTAATCAAAAAAAAAATCTCATCTACAAATGCTTACAGCAAAATAAAATAACAACAAAACAGCAATTTACAGTTTATTTCAAACTCCTTATAAATTTACCAAATATGTACAAAAGCAGTTTTCAGCTCTTCTGCTGATAACGTTACATAATACCCTCTGGTCAATACAAAATAAGCCTGACACTACAGAATTACAGCTTTCCTACAGCTGATCCTCTTGAGAACCCTGTGTTGCAATGCATCTTGATGAAGTTCTTCATGCTCCTCTGTTGCCTGCTGTCCTGAACCTTGACTGGCATATCCCCTCATCCTCCTCAGCTGATGCAGTGTATCACTGCTTTCAGCTGCAGTCATCATTCTCTAAAAGTTGCCTTCATCATCCCAGCAGTAAGGCACTCTGAAGACTAGCTAATAGGCCTCAGGCTACCCATAGCCACCTCTCATTTCCCCACCTTCTCATTCCCAGGGCCACAATGGAAACATATCCAAGCTGGTACAGTGTGAGATGTATAGAAACAAAGCATATTTCATATGAGCAAAAAGCATCTGCTTCCATCTCCAGGGAGAGGACTCAGCTCTCGCTAGAAAGATTCCATGAAGGAAAAGAAGCAAACAAAGACTCCACAGGTGCCTCAATTTCCAGCTGAAAAAGGAAAAAAAGACAGAACCTGACCTTTGGCAAAATTTCAAAAAGAAATCAGTGCTATGAAGGCAGTGAAAGTGGGAACAATAAGGGAGTTAGGGAAGTGTGAAGATCAATCTTGAAAACAAGAATGCAGTAGAAAAGGCACATTAAATATCTCCCACTAGAGATACTGAAAGAGGCTTTTAGCTTCTCTGAAAATTATTATTTTTACTTCAAAACATAGCTTAGTTGTTGATCAAAATTCACTGAGAAAGCAATTTCTAAGCCTAGGTGTGTTACAAAAGCAGCTGGGAAAAGTACATAAGAAAAAAACCCAGAAGCAGAATCAGACCTGTGAAAAAGGCCAGCTAAACTCATTTAAAATCAGGTAGGAGCAAGCCATAGAACACCAGGCTAGGTACTTTTACATTTTTGGGTAATAATGAAGGACAAAACTTGGCTGGACAAGAAGCCATCCCTGAGGGTCCCATGAGGTGAACAGGACAATCCCAAAAACTACCAGCTTCAACCAGAAGTTCAGATCACATCATAGTGATGAAGCAGATTAGAAAAAAGTCAGAAATCAAACTTGCAGATCAATATAAAGTCCAATGAGAGCAACCAGAATCAATCACTACCTTATGCTACCTAGACAAAACCATGACCAGGCACAGTGGAGCCAGACTGAGCTAAATAGACCAGGCTGGGAGAGTGGCTGGAGGTCCCAGGTGAGGCTGGTTAAGCTGATTAAGACCAATCTTTGCTCCTAGAGTCCTTGATTCCTTTGTTTGACTGGAAACTTTTGGTGCATTTATGTACTTATAACATCCTTCAAAAAGGGCAGAGGTTTTTTTCTTTCATTGTCTTTTTTTGCTTTCAGTTATCTTTTTGTAAGCAGTAGCAGCTATGTGGAATTGTGAATCGTAGAATTGTTTGGACTGGAAGGGACCTTAAAGATTATTCAGTTCCAGCTTCCTACCACGGGCAGGGCTGCTTCCCACCTACTCAGGCTGATACTCACCATCTCAGGCTGCCCAGGGCCTCATCCAACCTAGCCTTGAGCCTCTGCTGCTGGCAGTATGTATCTCCTTAGCTTCTAAAATACATAGTTTAAAATTTCATCCTTAGTGATCCACCTTGCATACTCTTGAGTATATGCAGATAAGGCACATTCATGGCTCGGTATTCATGCAGTGAGCATATAAGGAGATTTTCAAAAATTTCTCAAGGCAGTTCTGGCTCTAGACATGCAGAATTAAGTTTGATTTGGGTCATTCATTATAGTTCCTGGCTTGGGGAATTTTGCATCTCACTAAGTTCTCTATTCAGGAAACGAACCATTAAGGAAAGCTTAAAATTTTAAAGAATTAAAACTTTTTCCTCCAAAAAATATATTAGGCAGAGCAGGATGAGAGAATGATCAGCATGGAGGACAGCAGGAGGTATTAAGCCATTTAAGACACATAGGTTGAATTATGAGGAACTGGAAGCATTCAGAAGTATTTGGGAGTGATGAAGAATATAACAAACAGTATCCCTTCCAAAAATATAACAATATTTTTTAAATATACCACCTGAAATCATATGAAAATGAAATTCTCTCTCTAAATCACAGCTTATGTAAAATATTTCTGAAATGGAAAGCTCTATTTTTATTTAATTGAAGTAATCAAATCTGAAGTAGCCATCATGCCTCACTGCAAATCCCTAGATTGACACAAACAAGGGAAATCAGTGAGAAACTAGTAACTGTAGTGACATCTTTTTCCTGCAAAAATGTTATTTCACTTGACAGAATTCTCTCCTTTCTGTCTTAAAATAATTAAAATTTGGTACCAATTACACATGCATTACACCAATCACTGGTATCACCAATGATTACTTCTAATGTGAAGGAAATTGATTTTAATCCTTGTTACTGCTACAGGCACTGGTAGTATCTAATGATAATTAGAAGATTATCTGTGGCTCTTCAAAAACTTTTATGAGATTTTCTATCTTAATTTCAAACTGTGAAGCATTACTGACTTCAGCCATTTTAGAATTAAATCACACTACTGTTCTATATTTGTATTTCCAACAACAAGGAGACAAAAAGCAAAACAAGAACCACTAGCAGTCAGCCAATCCTTTAACAGTGTGCAATGAGAAGGGAAAATCAAGACAGACTGACAGATACACTATTTCCAGCAGAGAGCTCAGAATACACTCTTCCTAGCAAAATAAGGTTTGAAATATTTATTTTATTTTATCATTTCCAAAAACTCACCGGTTGCCTCACACGGCAGAGCCAATTCTTCCAAAACAGTGCCTTGAACTGGCGTACTGCGTGCCCCATTATCCTCTTTTCTTCATCTACTTGGAAAATGGCTTCTTCAGGACTTTCTAGCCAAGGATCATCTCACCAAGCAGTCCGAATGTACTGTTCAGTAGCTGAGTGATTCCAGCAGTGAGGAAAGGTGCAAGAGATTTGCCTGCTTGTTGAGAACAAATGATATTATGTTTCTGCCTCTTGTTTTGCTTTCATGGAGGAATCTCATCTTTCCTCTTGCTTCTCAGTGCAATGAACAGTGAGGGGATGGGTTTATATGAATGCCTTCAGGGTGCTTTACTCTCCCGCTCTTGTTTTTATTTTTCTGCCACAAAAAATCAATGCAAATAACAGGAGAAAAAAAAAAAATGGACAGCATGTTAAACGCTTTTGTCTTTTTCCAGAGTTCAGTGACTTTTTGTATCTGCAGTACTAACGTCATTTCATATGCAGATTTGTAGCCTTTTGAAAAAAAAAGAAGTGAGAAAGTAAGTATGCTATTTAGCCTTATAAGGACACCTCTAACACTGTGGTGATCCCATCACATCATCTTATGTATATAATGTATATGTAATATATACATACGTATATGTAATTTTATCTTACAGTGGGTGTTTGTTTGACATTTATTTTTTCTTTTTTGCTAAACACTACCTATGGAAAAACTGTATATTCTGGACAGAATCACACATACAAACTAAAACAGTGCTATGCATGAACAAGCATTCTTTATCTTTTTCTACTGCTGAATAAATTGGATCATTACACTTTCTGCAAATTGTATACAAGTGAATGAAAGAGGCATCTTAACATGCATGGCTGTTTTTCTTCTTAGAGTGTTAAATCCTCAAACACTTAAAAACCTTTTAGGTACAGAAGACTTTGATGAGGAGTCTGACTTCCTCAAGATTTAAGCTAAGAAGGCAATCAAAAAAAATTAAGAAGTCTGATATTTCTGCATTAAGCAACCGTTCATCACAGAATCATAGAATCATAGAATGCTCTGGGTTGAAAAGAACCACAATGATCATCAAGTTTCAACCCCCTGCTATGTGCAGGGTCTCCAACCAGCAGATCAGGCTGCCCAGAGCCACATCCAGCCTGGCCTTGAATGCCTCCAGGGATGGGGCATCCACAACCTCCTTGGGCAACTTGTTTCAGTGTGTCACCACACTCTATGTGAGGGATATTCTGTATACAGTCCAAATATGCATTTTTACAATTTTATTTGTCAATACTTGAATGCTATGAATATGTGTATGGGCTCACGCAGCAATTTTGGAAGGCTGGAGGCCAGAATCTATATTGAATGTTTTGTAGGAAATGATAAACTAATCATTCAGTATAATGAATTTCAAACAGTTATTATCAAAGTAACTGATACGGTTCTCAACAGTATGCAAACCATCTGCCAAATTATTCTGAACAAGTAATTCTGCAAAATCTCTGCTCATCTGACCGTATGATGTACATAATTTGATATGCTCTATATAATTACATGCTCATAAACGCATTCCGATTTTTAATGCTAAACCACTCTTTGTGAATATAGAAAACAACTGGTTTGTATGCAATTAATTTTCAGCACTAATTAGTAACCAACTCCTCATTTTACTATATAAGACATGCAGCAATAAACAACTTTCACTAGTGAGATCACAGAATCACAGAGTGATAGGGATTGGAAGGGAGCTCTGAAGACCATCTAGTCCACACCCCTGCTAAAGCAGGTTCCCTGTAGTGGGCTGCCCAGGAAAATATCCAGGCAGGCTTTGAAAATCCTCACAGAAGGAGACTTTGCACCCTCTCTGGGCAGCCTTGTCCACTGCTCTGATACCCCCACAGTAAAAAAGTTCTTCCTCAATATAAAATTAATTTGCCCTCGAGTATCATCATCCCTTCCTAAAGAAATTCACTCCTGCCCATAAGGTGTTCTCCAGTAGCACACTTCTTTTTCTAGAACAAAACAGATGAAAGCCAAAGATAACATCATAAACATTCATCCAAGAACAATCTCTGTGGGGCCATTCTGGGAAATTACCTCTAAGACAGGCTTCATTGTATTATTTGCAGTGTTCTAGAAAGATGAGAAATATGAGATCAACCCTTCCTGACAAACCCTTGGCACCAAAGAGATGACTATTAAAAATTAAGCAGGCATGCAGATCAGTTCTAAATAGTTTCTGAAAACACATCAGCTGTTTTGCTGCCAACCTGGATGTTCTTGAGTGGTCTATGTTTCATCAGCACAGTGTCAGGGAGTCTTGAATATTACAGAGCAAATTAGAAGGTAATATATTTTACTATGTGCTCCACTCATTCTTTCTGGAATAGGAAATATATATGTATGCTCAGAATCAGTTGGCCAGGGTGGGACAAAATAGACCAATGCATGCTCTCTGATTTCCACTCAGCTTGAGCAGGCTGTCACAGTGCTGAATTGGACATTTCTTGTTTGAGTGCACAGGATATCTGGAACCACAGGGGCAGAAAAGGCAGCAAACTCTCCACCAGCATTCAGCTTCAGCTTCAAAACCTGACTGCTTTATGGCACCACCAACTCTCCATGTCTGTCCTACAGCTTTAGTGCATTCTAATTACAGCTCAGCTGGCAAAAACATTCAATGAAACTTAGTTTTGTATATTAAGTATATTACAGGCCAGGAGCTACGCATACTGGTTGGTAGACAGGAACACAGTCTAATTGTGTGAGAGCATGGCTGGGAATCAGGCAGACTGGCCTGTTTTCCTACCACCACCCACAACTCATCTCACAAGGCTCACTGTGTGATCACAAGGCTGCCCTTTGAAGCAGTGAGGAGTGCTGCTCGTGAATATTGACACAGAACTGCCCTTCAGCACAGACAAAGCAGAATGACAACGATTCAACACAATTCAATTAGTCTTCCTGGGAGATGCTTCCCATGGGCTAAGTCAGGAGACAACTAAAAACATTGGTTGCAGGCAGGGTCCAGTAAAAGATTTGATTAAAAGAGAGCCGTGCAGTGAACAAAGACAACAGCCCGAACTCGGCAAGCAGGGCTGCTGGTGGGGCTGCACTTCTGGGCAGCAATAGGGAGTGTGTTCTTGTAATGGACAAACTGGTGGTAAACTAGGGAAATTTTCCCACAGTTACAAGCTGATGAGAAGCATCTGGAATCAGGTTTCTGTGTCGTGTAAAACCGGCTTTGTCTGTCTTTTCCCACTCCAGCATTTTCCTGCAGCCTACACAGAAGCATTGGCCCTGTCAGCACAACTCCTGCTATTACAGTGGCAGAATTTCAGATTTAGTGCTGTTTCTCTCAGTAACCTGTCTTCTCTCCCTTATACAGCAGGCAGAGGACCTTTTTTTAACTGTAATTTAATTCATACTCTGGATTAAAATACAATGTGGCAATTATTTTAGAAACTATGTATTTGAGTCACCAACTGAATGACTGAATAACTTTCTGGGAAATGAAAACTTAATATCTCACACAAAGCAACTGTAATATTATCACTGCTGTGCTTTCCTGCAGCCACTCATTGCGCACAGGCCTGATCCCAAACTTCAGCTGTTCCCTGCACCAGGAAGGGAGTGCTGATGGGCACATCCACATGCTCTGTCTTTGGCTTCTTTCCCCCAGCTTGCCAGTGGAAATGAAACACATCTCCTATTCGAGGATATTAACTGCAGTACTTTATACATTTTATTTCAAAATATTCTCAGATCCAGGAGGACTTGAGATGGAAATCCAGCTCTGCTGCACAGCACAATGAAAGTCCCTTGAAAGGACACAAGAAGAATCTTTAAAAAGATGTTATGTATTAAATGTGTGTAATTATGCTTCCAGGAAATCCCCAAAATACCCTCTAATAGGAATTATGTTATTTGTTTTAAAGAGATAAAAACATTTATACTGCAAGCATTTTTGGAAATTGGTCATTCCATCACACTTCCCTTTAGGATTTCTCATAACTTCCACCAAAGAAAAACATCAAGATGCAAGAAATAAAAATTAACTTCCTCAAGTGAACTCAACTTCATCAAGTAACTGCCCGCTCTCAGTCTCTTTCAAATTTGCAAACAGATGTGTTTTAACCTATCTTACATTGTGCTCTCAACCATTTCTTTCACAGAAAGATTAGATCAAGCCAGAACGCTAGGAATCATTGGTAGAAAAATTGTTTTCTCGTCATTCTTCCATGCTCATCACATCTACCTTCCCCCTTAGTTGTTATCCCTACTGATGTCTGGAATAAACTGTTTCTGTAGCGTATTGTTAAGTATATGCTGACTAGACAGCACAAGTGGAACTTTGGTTGCTTTTGGTAATGGACCTCTGTAAAATCTACTGGAAAGTAGCTTCACTGCCGGATGCACGCACAGCTGATTCATATCTTTATCTTTCTGTCCATACACAGTCACAAGGTCTAATTCAATTGTTCTTATCAGGTAACTTACTGGTAAGTTTCCTCTATAGCCAAGGGATTTTTTGGCACGTAGGATGCGTTTATACAGCACCCTCTTGTATTAGGAATTAAGTATTGCAGGATGTTGACAGTGGAAAAAAACCTGCGTATTTGGTCTCCTTTGATTTCTAATTTTTTTTATGATGATATAATCCTTTATATCACTTTTTGGAAAGAAGAAAATTATTTTAAGAGGAAGAAAAATATGATGCCCTAAGGAACGGAGGGAAGGAGAAGGACATGGCTGAAATTTTCTAGGAGTTCTTTCTTCCAAGCCCACACCATTCGACTCTGCGTAGGCACCACTGCTTCAGCCTAGAGTACAGCATGTTTCTTCTTAAAGCACTCATCTTATTTCCTTCCTACTGTTCTGGGAATTGGAGGTTAAAGAGCAAGGCTGCTCTTTGTCACATATCTCACTTCCTGCAAAGCACAGGCAAGCACTGGGTAGAGCTACACAATTATTTTTTTAAGAGAGAAACAGTTCTAACAAAATGTGGAGATTCCGTTTCACCCAAAACACTTCCTGAACTTAGAGGGGGGAAAAAAAAAACATTTTCTGAAAAGCTTACCTTCACTGCTTATGCTGTACATAAAACAAGAAAGTGAATTTTTAGAATAAGGATAATAAATAAATCACAGGTATTTAAAGCATGTTCAAATTAAAAAGAAAACAATGACAACACCGTTTTCACCTTTTCCACTATCCATTCCCAATATGTTCCCAGTTAAAAAGTTATAAAAAGTAAGGACATTAGTCATTGTTTGCAGTTTCCAATTTGCAATAGACCTCCCTTCCAATTTTGATGAATTGATCAAATTCTTCCAGTTTTTGTCTCAGTGAACATGCCTACTGCTGCATCACTCCCTTTCTGATCTAACTCTCGTGTTCTCAGAGGGTTGTAGACTATTGTCACCAAAATAAAACCTACATTAGCTAAATATATAGAATCATAAGATCATAGAATCATAGAATGGTCTGGGTTGAAAAGGACCACAATGATCATCTAGTTTCAACCCCCTGCTATGTGCAGGGTCTCCAACCACCAAACCAGGCTGCCCAGAGCCACATCCAGCCTGGCTTTGAATGCCTCCAGGGATGGGGCATCCACAACCTCCTTGGGCAACCTGTTCCAGTGCGTCACCACCCTCTGTGTGAAAAACTTCCTCCTAATAGCTAACCTAAACTTCCCCTGTCTCAATTTAAAATTCCTATCACATCCCCCCCATGTAAACAGCCGTTCCCCCTCCTGTTTATATGCTCCCTTCAACTCTCTCTTCAAAGTTCTTTTTAACTTTCCCTTACGGTACCTGTTGGCTATCGGTTCCACGCTGATATTAGGGACAACTATTCTGAGTTGAGTCTCTTGACCTGTGACCCCTACTAGAATGGGGCTATTCATGGCAGTAGAGAGAGAGAGAAACACATTGTTCTTTATTTGATCACATACTTCAACTGCAGCAGCAAAGAAATGACTACGATTTTAAAAATAAAAATGAAAAACAAAAACTACCTGCACTAAAACAAACTAGGCTAATGACAGCAGAAAAAATTTGCAGACATTTTCGGTGGCACGTGCAGTCAATAGTTATTCTCCAGTTTTTCAGAACTGGAAACAACTGCAAGAGTGAGTGCTAAGTGTTAATGAAAACAAATTTAAAAAGAAACAAAGTGGGAGGAAGAAAATGAACCGCATCATGCAGTCCTGTGAAGATGTTGTGCATCTCCTCAATGCCTCTAACTTTGCCTTCAGGCTGCAGGAGCAACAATTTAGCAAAAGATTTTGTGTTCTTCCATGCAAAATGACTACAGTAAAAGTGTTCCATGGGTATTCGCCCAACGGTGTAGTTTAAATGAGATACAAATGATGTTGTTGGATCGGTATCTAGCAAGTACAGATACCCAACAGCTCAGTGTCAAATCCGTAAGTCTGAGGAAATCCAGTCTCACACTTTGCAATTCACTGAAATATCACCATATGAAAACAATACTGTTTATTTGTCAATGTCTGGAAAAAACAAAGTGCATTCACTCTAAGTTTTCTTTACAAAGTGAAACAACAAAGGCAGCTGTTATAATTTATATAACTTTATATATTTTTTAAAAAACAACAAGGAAGGTATTAACATTCTTAAATTAATTTTAATTTGGTGGTTTGCAAGTACTTTCCAAAAAAGTACTTTGTTTTCTTCCTACTTTTCCTTTAGCAGCAGGGATAAATGAAGCTTTTTCATATGTCACAGCAAGCTTCTCCTTCACAACAGATCCACTTTCCACTCAGAAAAGGGAATCTTAAATCCCAGCAACAATAACTAATCTTAACTGAAGCGCATTCAGCACACTCAGTTCCCAAAGCACACTGACACAAATGATTAACTTCCACATGTACATGGAATGCTGAAAGCTATTCTGAGGCAAAGAACCTTTAATGCACGGAGGTCATGACCACGACTTCTGCTGTGCAAAAGCCTTCTGTTTCTAAAAATCAAAGACAGACACGTCATACTTTCCCAAGACTTTTCTTAATAAAATATCCCACTAATTTCTGTGGTCTCTGCTGATACTCCACAAGTATATCGTGTGAGCTGCTGATCTGGTCCCCTTCGAGCCGATTCAGGAGAGTGACACACACTACAGCAGCTAGAAATGAAAAGACATTCTACTTAGATATGGCACTCTGGTACTCAGACAGTTTAAAATTGTAAACATTTGAACAAACATAAGAACACTATAATTATTCTTTTTTCCTGTAATTTACTGAAAATTAATTAGCTTGTGTAAAAAAAAAATCTCACTTTATAATTAGGAAAGATTTATGATGCTACCAAAAATCTGTAACTGTTTAAGAATTACAGCCGTAATACACAAAATCTGCTTTCAAATCTATATAAAAGTGCAGACAGTGATTTTAGCACTATGCATTTTAAAACCATCTGGTTGATTAAATTAACCAGTTGCTTCCAGCAAACTTCAAAACCTAGCTGAGGAAAACAAATCAGTGCTACAGGGTAATTAGTTGCTTTTATGACTTATGTGCTTGCCAATGGGTGGAATAGCAGTTGATCAGAATTGAAGTATACGAGAACTATGAGAAGTTTGCATAAATTTTGAATATATGTGACTAAAATCAAGCAATCATAGTAACAGTTCTACAACCAGAGCTGTTTCATGCAGATGGTATATTATGCAGAAGATATGTCAGTACCCCATTGATAATTTTTACCTGAATTCTCCTGCACTGAAGAAAAAATTCTGATATTGGATTAAAGCAACTTTAAGTTAGTTTACCTCTGACACCGCTGAGATTGCACATGGCAGCAAAGACAGAAGATTCCATCTCAATGTTTCTGACGCCAGAATCATAAGCTTCCTTCAAATATTGCAGTTTTTCTTCTTCATTATACAAGCAGATCGCACCATCCAACCTGCCCTGTCCTGCAAAGCCATTTTGTGGAAATACAAGAAGTCATAAACCAAGTTAAATTTCTAAAATACCCATTTATTGCAATTTCCCATCCACAGTGTCTAGATTTTACTAACGTTTTCCTCCATCCCCAAAGACAAATAAGACAAAAGTGACTCTCAGTTACTGCTAGAGCTTCTAAGTATTACTTGCATTTTTTATACTGTGACTCACAATAACTTTACTGGTTTTCTCCAGCTTAAACTTTCAAACTCACAAACACAAAAATACATCAAGTGGTTTTCCCCACATGGGGCACATGTCCGAATTTCGCAGCAAACTACATCTGCTTTAAGCTGTATGGAAGTACAGCACTTTTTCCTGTATATAATTATTGTCAAGAAAAACCACCAGGCCTGAAAATGCCTTCCTGATACTAGCTTCAAATGGTTAGAGATTGGGAGTATCTTCTGTTAAATAGTTAATACTAATTCTTAGGCAACTTCTAGAGAGAGAGCAGTGGAGAGTTACAAGGATGATGAGGAGCGTGGAGCATCTCCCTTATGAGGAAAGGCTGAGAGAGCTGGGACTGTTCAGCCTGGACTTTTCAACAGTGCCCAGCAACAGAACAAGGGACAAAGGGCACAAACTGGAACCCAGAATGTTCCATCTGAACATGAGCAAGAACTTCTTTATTGCGGGTATGACGGAACAATCTCCCCAGAGAGGTTCTCTCAAGATATTACAAACCCACCTGGACACTTTCCTGTAGGGAACCTGCTTTGTTAAGGGGGGTTAGACCAGGTGAGCTCCAAAGGTCCCTTCTAAACCCCTCAATTCTGTGCAATACCATTCTTTGGAAATTAAAATTTATTCAGATTATTTGAGATTAACACCTACAGGTAAGCTGGCAGCACATCACATACAGCATAATTAAATGACACAGTACTTTACTATCTATTTGTTTTCAGGAGGCGTATTCTGAAATTCACACCCTTAAGCCTCTTTTCAGCTCCTGCTATCTGTATCGAAAACATTCCTGACTCCTTTTTTCAGTGCAGCCTGTCTCTGCGATTGGTCTGAATAAATGCACAAGCTGACACTGTTTGCTTCTGACACATCTTGAGGACTATGTGCATGTGTCCCCCTGCACATAGCACCCTTTGTCACACACCCAGTAACTGCCTGAAAAGCAGGATTAGTTGCTGTCTTCAACCCATTCTCATGAGATTTGAAAGATTTTGTTAACATATTTGAGAGACCAGAGAAGCACCTGATGTCTGTATGTCAATCCATACTTCTGCTAGTCTGTTGCAGTCATACCTTCATAGAAATCCAAAGTGCACATAGTGTTTCCAATGACAGTATTGAACTGATTGATTTCTTTACTGCACTGCAGCAGCTCTTTAGCCAGCTCTTCATCTAGATTTGTGCTGCGAATTATAGTTTTTCCCAGGACAACCTGTTCAAACTGAGGTTTGAAGGTGGCATCTACAGACTGCCTGGTTATAACCACTGAGCCTGGCTCCAGACCTGCAGTGGGAAGAAACAGATGCAGTTTCAATAACAGATACATGTAATGCTTAGTTTCCACAGACAGAAACACACATCTTCACCCAATCCTGTTTCTTTTAAAAGTGATAATTTTACCCCTGAAATCACAAAGCGATATTTTTTTTGTGTGTATGCCTCACCGCATCAGTTTATTATTGCAAATATATTTGGGAAAAAATGAAATCTTGACTTTTCATTGTATATTCTTTCTTATTTTTGCTATTTTATACAGTACAGGAATGTCCTTCTCCCTCTGTCATATCTTCTAAGTGCATTTTATCTATCTAGAGAGGTAGATACCTCCTTTTCTATTAAAATTATTTATTGTTTTGAAATGGAAGGACATTAGGACCCAGGAAATAAAAGAAATATTACAGTTTTAAGCTAAAAGAGGAAAGATGTTAGGGAAAACTTTTTTACTCAGTGGGCAGTAAAGCGCTGGCACAGCTGCCCATACAAGCTGTGATGCCCCATCCCTGAAGGCACTCAAGGCCAGGTCGGATGGGGCCCTGGACAGCTGAGCTGGTGGGTGGCAGCCCTGCTCATGGCATGGGGTTGGAGCTGGGTGGGCTTTGAGGTCCCTTTCAACCCAAGCCACTCTGTGATTCCATTATATGATTAAATGTACTCAGACAACCTGCTGTGGAAATCTGTTCTGAACACAAATCACTTGGGGAGAAACACTTTGCTCTCCAACAGAGATGCCAAATGCTTTGGTTTGAAGAAAAAAGGAAATCAAGAGGGGAAATACCTATTCCACCCGAGGTGCCAATGCGAATAATGGTTATGTTGGAACACTTGGCATGATACAACATTTTGATCAGCTCGTGCAACATGATTGAAATAGAAGGAATGCCCATACCGTGCTGAAATGAAAGCAGAAATTCATGTTCGACATTCACAAAGACAATGAAAAATATACATGGAAGGAGTTAGGTGTTATCTCCTTCTTGATACTTTTTCCAAATGCCACTTAACTCACCATCAAAAAACTCTCATGGGCCCACTGAAAAACTTTTGAACAGTAAGCATAAGGACTCCCACTGAATCTGTGGACTATAGATGAAATCCGGTGTTTCTAATAATCTTGACTCATAAAATATTTATGCTCTTGAAAGTATAATCAGTATCCTTTCCTATGCTTACAATAAGTTTACTTCACCACGGATTTTTTCTTAAACATGGTAAAAAAAGCCTCTTTTTACCAACTTGAAACGCTAGTGACTAATTAAGCTCAAATTTTTCAAAACACAACCATTGTTTATTTAGTCACAAAGTTCAAATGCAAGTCCATTCAGCTTGTATGATGATGTCAAGGGAAAGGGTGAAAATGATATCACAGTTATGTTATTGCAATTCAAGTGTGTAATTGCATCTACAAATTAAAGGTGCAAATTTTTAGAATGCATACACAAGTTGGTGGCATAACTCTCATGGAATGTTAGCACACTTGAAAATGCCACTGTAGGAATGTGCAATAGATGCATTTTTTCCAGTGTCCCACATATATCAAGTGATGATTCCATTATTCAGGATAAAAAACAGGGATGAGACAGCAGTGATTCCACTCAAAACATTTCTAAGGCTTTGCAACACCTCAGGGTTACACTGAGGGAAAAGAAGGCAAGAAAAGAATCAGTGTCTTGGGGTCAAGCCCTTTTACAAGAAAGGGATAAACAGAAACTCATAAATAGCCAACAGGACTACTGTGAACATGGATGAAAACACATAAAAAGTGGACTTCATCAAAAGCGTTTAAAAGAAACATGCTTCATATTTTCTACTTTGAACAGCATCACTAAATCATGTTCAATATCTGACGTACATGTAGTATCTGGATGGACATTTTTACGTTCTGTTTCCTAAAGGTCACTTACACTGACTGACAGAACGGGTCCCACTTTGTACATGGCATAACGGTCAGTTCCTGCACAGATGTTGGGGTAGTCATCACCAGGGCTCCCAAGTCCAAGTTCTTCAGCTATGTAGGCAATAAAAGCTTTCATCCGTGAAGGACTTCCTCCTACACACACGAACTGGTGCGGATGGCATTCAACAAAACAAAAATTGATTGGATGATTCATGCAAAGGTAAACAAGAGTATGCTGGCACCTTAACACAAAGCTACTCATAGACGTGGTTCTTCTCTCAATCATGCTAAAAAGCCATTAAGAAAAAGTATACCCCCAAAAAATTCAATACAGAACTCAAAGGCCTTCAACCTGATTAAACTAGTAAAATACAGATTTTGACTTCAAGGCCTCAAAAATGAATTTCTCTACTTAAATAGAGATTGCAATATTTGTCTTTTACTTCCTGAAAAAAGACAATCAGAAACTATTATAACTGATATGGATAGTAAAAAAAAAAACAACCTGCAAGTCTTCTCCCCTTTCCATTCCTCCCTCAACTGGCAATATGCTGCCTTGTTTAATTTTATTTAGACAGCTCTACTTTTTCCTTCTGCAGAAAAGCTTTAAGCCTGCTGAATGAAATGCAGCTTCTTACCTTTACATCTCCAAACAGTGCAGGAAAATCATGGGTACCGGTCCCAAGAGCAAAATGGTATAGGATGTCTTCTTTCATTTTTTCCAGGTGAGGGTTGCAGAGATGGATAGAATTTTCTCTGTCAGGACAGCAGCATGGTGGAACATATAAAATACATAAAAACACTTACATCAAACATCCTAATTTTGCAAAGTTAGTCAGTAAAAGATGGGAAATGCCACATCTAAGCCTGCCTACACCACCTGATCTTGGTTCCATACAGATTATGTTAAGGAAATCCTAAATTTTATAATCTCCTTCTATCATGTAATAAGTCACACATGATAGTAAGCATTCCATTCATTGCACAGGATGCAAGTGCTGAAGAAAAACACAGGCAGTGGAAAACATTTACAACAGTGCAACCTTTACCTTGAACAATATCAAAGCTGTGACCCAGGGTGGGGCTTGGAGGTGAGCAGAGCAATGGGAACAAGACCAGGGGATATTCAATGGATCACTTCAGTACACAGACAGTATACAACAAAGCCAAAAAGCAAACTTGACCTCTGTGTTTTGAAAGACCCTCCTAGCTACCTGGGACAGGTAGGAAGAGTTGGGCTTTACAGACAGGCCCAAACACAATTTTTGGCAGTTTGCCTCACTGTTTACTCTGTCATCCAGCCAGGAGAAAATAACCTATGTCCTGAAATCAGCAAAGAGAGCACAGAGAAACTGAATAGTCCAGGAAAGAAGCAAATGAAAATATGAAGCAAAGAAAGAAATTAAAAAAAAAAAAAGGAAGGGAAATACAGTACAAGAAGAGACGGAAGGAAAAGTAAAAAGAATTCATTTCCTCTTAAGTTGCCTCTTGTAAGGAAAGACAACGAAAAAAGACAACTTTTGGAAAACCAGGAAATACCAAAGCAATGAGAGAAAAATGAACTAGTTAGCGTGTGGGACCGCCTTCATGGAAAATTTGGTGGTGAACTAAGCAAGCTAAATGACTCATAAAACACCTTCCTTCTCTCTGTACTCCATGTTTACCGCTCAGCTGAAACAGGTAGGAAATATGAGTCAATAATAACAAGCTGAAGTAAAATACCAATCAATAGTTCAAAGCAGTTTTTGAGAGATGAAATAAAGTATCTTCCAGACAAAAGAAGATGACTTAACAGCTTAATGAATGCTTACTGCAGACACAGTGTGGCTCAGCAAATTTGGACTAGTTTGTCAGAGGAGACAAATGAAAGAGTTTCTCTGAAGTTTATGAAAAATAAAAAATAAAAAATAAGAATAAAGACTTTCCAGGAAAAACTCTGAAGCCTAAATGCGAGTGTCTGTGTTATTTGGATGTTAGATGTTTTAGGTTATCCTGTCTTCTAATGCCTCTAGTACTTTCCTGTTGGACCTACATCTTTATCTACCAATTCTATGCAGGATCTGTTGTTACCTTAAGAAGCCTAAAACTGCCTATGTGCCCATACTGAGTTCACTGAATTGTTCCTTAAAAAGCAAAGAAAGTAGTTAAAAACCCAGTGCTCTATCACTTATTTTTGAAAGTGCTTCTCTAATGTCACCATCAGTTCATCAGCAGCTATTACAACCAACATAAGGCACCCCAACCCACTCACTTTGCTTCTGCTCACCACTGCTTAATGCTTTTCAGTAACTGAAAGAGCAGACACAGTGAGCAGCTCTTCTCCTTCCACCCAGCTCAACTCCTGCCTACGGAAAGAATTTTGGTATGGTGAGACGAGGAGAAACAAAGAGCAGGTTATGGCACTTCGGCACAGTGCACATCACCCAGGAGACTGCCAGCTCCCTCAAGCAGAATTCCCAGGCTGCCTTCTCAGAGCTGTTTCGTGGGACTCTCTGCCAAAGCCAACTGGATTGCTAACGCAGAGCAAATAGCTGGCTGGGCTGATCCTGATAGTAATGGCTATTAGATATAAAGAGGATATAATCTGAAATCAATTTGCAGTTCGTTCTCGGACATGTAAAATATATTTCCTTCTTTATGAGAACACCAGCAGTAAAAGCTTCTCTCCAGGAAATAAACTGGAAAAAGGTGAGGCTCCTATTAGAAGGCTGTGAAACTCAAGTGGTTTGTACCAGCACTGCTGTCTTCCTGCCCTGCCCAACTACAGCTTCCTTCCTCAGCTGTGTCTGCTTTCCACCTCTTTCATCTCCTATCCTTCAGCAGCACTCCTCACCCCACAGTCTCATTGCATTTAAATGCTGTAACTGACATGTGCTTGTTATCTGCCCATCCAAATCTAATTGCAGACTTGGACCCTGGAGTAATGGGCAATAAAAGTAAGCATATTGCTATCTGCATATGGAGCCAATGCCCTGCATTTACAGTTAAGGCAAAGTTTGCCTGATAAAAATCTTGAGCTCAATGGAGCAGACAGTTTATTCCCTCACACTGCTCAAGGCACCTATAATTCTGGGGGTTTCGTGAGAACATGAATATCTGAGGGCTAAACACACACATATGGCTTTACTAAAATGAGATAAAGGATGAGACAAACAGGTGGAAATTTTTGTTCTGTGTCTTCAGGCCGCAGGTCAACTTACAGGCAGCAACCAAAGTCAGCATTTCAACAGCTCACCGGATTAAAAGCCATCACAGCATCATCAATGCCTGAAAAATTTCACATGAAAATGGTTTTCCAGAAAAGCTCTCTTTGTAGATACTTGATGTTACAGTCAGTATTCCTATAACATTTCATCTTCCATTAAACAGCTGTGTAATGAATTTTAAAGTTTGGGAAGGAAAGTAAGAGTGAACTTGGACATGAAAAGAAATTTCTCAATCTCACCTTGAAGACTGTTCATCTTCCATTTTCTTCTCATTTGAGACACCAGGAGCCATGTATGCTTGAACCTAGAATTATATTTTAAAATAATTTGCTATAAATGCATTAGAACAGTCTCGTCTTTAACATTAACACTGATAGAAACCCCCTACATAGACAACACTGTCACAAATACTAAAACAAAAACAAAGAAAAAACCAATTCCACCACACTATAGCTTTTAGAACTCCGGCAAAATGAGCACCCGCTGTTTACATGGCTAAGCACCCCCCTCCCCCCCCCTCGCCCTCCTCCTGAGACAATCCTCACCTCACCACTGCTTCTGTTGTCCAGCAGCACCTGCCTTACTGCAGGACAGAGGCCTTTGTGGGGGCTCTGTCTGTTCCTCTGATGGCTCTGGCCGGTCCCCACAGCTCCTCTCTAACTGTCATACGCCTAAAACACGAGTTCCAGGGAACCTCTTACTCATCATCTCCTCCTCCCGAAGCTCCTCCTCGTAACCCTAAAAGCACTTCTATCTGTGCCTCCCGCAGAGTAAAGGTGACCAAACACGAGTTCCCAGAAATAACAGCGCTCCTATCCCTCTCTCATCCCCTTTTCTAATCCATTACCCTAACCTACACGAAATAAATGCATAAATAAACAAGATGATCTGCTATCACTTTCAGCAGTGACTACGTGCAAAGCTAGCTCTATCAGGGGATGCCCTTTCCAGGAAGATCCGAGTGACAAAGCCTTCCTCCTCCCACTCCTTACAAAGGGACCGATCGCACGGAGATACTACGACAAAACGGAAACCACCCGGTTCTGCAACAGAATTACAAAAGGGATGTATTTGGAAAGAGTCGAGAAAGAACCGCGTGAGAGAAAACTGAAGGCTGCACGTTAAAAGCCACCGATTAAAGGCAACGTATTACAATTCATAAAGGATGATAAATCTCTCTCATTTAAAACAATAAACTCTTTCATACGTTCACCTCCGCACGAGACGGAGGGAACACTCACAACCCCGCTCAGCACCGGCCCGGCATCCTTACGGCGGCGCAATGGGGGCGGCCGCAGCGGAGCACCGCGCTCGCTACACTGGGACGCGCGGACCCCGCGCCCTCCTGTGCCGCCCCCTCGTGCGGCGATCTCACCTGGGCGCCACGGGGCAGCGAACACCTCTCGGAGCGCTCCCACAGATCCAGCCGTGCCGCCTCCCGGCAGCGGCAGCGCTGCTGGGCTGAGCCGCCCCGCCCCGAAGGAGCGCGGCACCGGGCGCGGTTAACTCCCTGCGTGCCGGCTTAGCGGGGTTCGGGGCCGGCTGAGAGGCGTGCGGCGGTGGCCGAGGTATCCGGTAGCTGTTCCTCTACTCTCTGCCTCGAGGCTGCGGGTTCAGCACAGCTCCCTCAGCCTTTCTTCGTAAGAGAGATGCTCCAGCTCTCTGACCATCCTTATGGTCCTCCTCTGGACTCACACTCTGTTCCATTTCTTGTTCTGAGGCCCCAGACCTGGATGCAGTACTCGAGATGGAACCTCACAAGGGCAGAGCACAGTGGGGACAATCCCCTCCCTCTCCCAGCTGCCCCCCTTTCCCCTCCCACCCCCTTTTGGCACAGCCCAGTTGGCCTTCCAGACTGCAGGTGCACACTGTGGGCTCATGCCCAGCTTTTCATTCACCAGAACCCCCAAGTTCATTTCCACAGGAAATTAGTTCTTCTCCCAGCCTGTACTCATATCTGGGATTGCCTCAACCCGAGCGCAGCACCTTGCACTTGGTGTTGTTGAACTGCATTATGCTCATGTGGGCCCACATTTCAAGCATGTCCAGGTACCTTTAGGTAGCATCCCTTCCTTCTGTTGTGTCAGCTGCACCGCTCAGCTTGGTGTCATCAGCAAACCTGCCAAAGGTGTACTCAGTCCTACTATGACAGTGATAAAAATACTGTGAAGAGCACCAGCTCTAAGATGTGGCAGTGATGTGTCCAGCCATGATGCAGGAAACAAGGGACTCTCTGGCCTCTTATCACCAGGTAGAAGGAGGGAACTCAAGATACAGGGGGAGACAAAAGCAGGTAGAAGAAAAGACAGAAGGTAAAGATAGGTTTCTGCTCAGGGCAGCAGGTGAATCCCCTCTCTGCCTACCCAACCCTCTGAGATGCCCTTATACAACAGATACGAGGTTCAGGAACTTGATGGACAGGCAAACAGTGGTGTAGATGAAGGTCCATCCAGGCTGAAGGAGTCACCCAGGGTAAGTCAGCCTGTCCCCTAAAACACAACCACCTCTGTCACAAAGAAAAGAAGGGTTGTTGTCATGGGCGCCTCCCTTCTGAGGAGAATAGAAGGCTTGATATGCTGACCAGTCCAAACCCACAGGGAAGTTTGCTGCCTCCCTGGGGCCCAGGTAAGAGATATCACTAGAAAACTCACTAGCCTAGTACAGCCCTCTGACTATAATTAGTTTTCCATGTCAGCAAATGAGGTAGCAAGAAGTCCCAGGGCAATCCAAAGGGAGTTTGGGGCCATGGGGCAAATGTCTAAAGCAATGGGGGGTGGGCAGTATTTTCCTTTACCCTTTCAGTAGAAGAGAACAATAATGAACAGGCAGACCCAGTTGATACATGTGTGGCTTCGACACTAGTGTAACTAACAGAATTTGAGGTTTTTTCCTTCACAGGATAGTCTATGCAACACCAGGTCTGCAGGGACCTGACTGGATGTACCTTTCTCAGAAGGGGGAAAGGATTCTTGCACAGAAGTTACTGGGGCTTTAAACTAGATTTGAAGAGGCAAAAGGATAAAACTAGGCTCAGCAGTGATAAGCTATGGGATGACATGCCAAACTTCAAGAGTGTGACAGTGAGATCCTTCAGTCTGTTCCACAAGGTGCTGGGTACAACAAATTTGAAATGTTTCTACATGAATGCACATAGCATGAGGAACAAGCAAGAGGAGGTAGAAGCCTTGGCTCAGTCCCAGCAACATCACTGGCATAAGCAAAACCTGGTGGGAAAAGTCCCACATTGTGATGGATGACTTGTGTGTCATTCTTGGCCTTCAGCAGGGACAGGCAAGGCAGGGGCTGGTGCTGTGTGAGGGAGGAGCTGGTTACAGAGCTCGTAGTTGGTGATGACACAGTTGAGAGCTGCTGGTTAAGGATTAAGGGACAAGCAAATAAAGCAGATGTCACTGGGCAAGTCTACTGTGGACCGCCCAGCAAGGATGACAACACTGATGAATTATTCTTTAAGGAACTATGCAAGATTTCTAGACCAAACCACCCTTGTTCTTAGGAAGACTGCTCTGAAAGTAAAGCCTCCCATTTAAGGTGTTGCCCTGCAATGTAAGAGGCAGATATTGATGGTATGGCAGTAGAGGTTGAACTTTCCTGCCAATATTATATTGTATTTTATTGCTGTGTGACAGATGGCAACAGAGGGGCAGTCTGATAGAATGGTGTCTGACAAGGAAGTGCACATGGAGCATAGGTGTGTCATCAAATTCCTCCATGCAGAAAAAATAGTACCAACTGAGATTCACTGACACTTGCTGAATGTTTATGGAGAACAAACAGTGGATGCGATTACAATGACGTGGTAGGAGGTGCATTTCAGCAGTGGCAACAGCAGGTCACTTCCACTGGTGCAGAATTTTACAACAGCAGCACGCATGCTCTTAATCACCACTGATGAAAATGCATAGTTAATGGTGGAGACTGTTTTGTAGCTGAGAATTTGCTCTATAAAATAGTGCTCTTTTAATCTGTTACATTTTCCACAGAAATAAACAGGAGGAATTACTTTCGGAGTAACCTATAGAGGTTTGTTACTTGTAAAGAGAAAGGGTCTCACGGATGGAGCAGCGATTGTAGAAAGCCTTAGTCATAGCAATCATGAAGCAGCTGATTTTTAAATCTTTGGAGATAGGAAAAAAACTGCCACCAAAACTTCAGCTCTGGGTATAAGGAAAGCAGATTTCAGGTTGCTCAGGGAACTAGTTAATGAGGTCCCCTGGGAAACAGCTTTTGAAGGCATTGGGGCCCATCAGTGCTTCTCACTTTTTAATTACAACCTCTTGAGAGCACAAGAACAGGCAATTCTAAAGGGTTGGAAGGCAAGCAGGCAGGACAGAAGGCTAGCTTGGAAGAAAAGGGTTGTTCTAGAACTTAAGTAGAATAAGAAAGTGAATGATTGCTGACAGCAAGGTCAGAAGACTATGGAGATGCCATCTGCCATTGTAAGGAGAAAATCTGTGCAGCCAAGACTAAGCTATGCAGGAGTTGAAGCTGGTCAGTACAGTTTCGGACAGCAAAAAGAGCTTCTATATACTATGTTAACAGAAAACAGAGGAACAGAGATAATACTGGCTGTGCCTCTGCCTTCAACACTTAAGACAGGCTTAATTCTACAGGATTAATTCTACATCTTTTTCAACTGAAATCTGCACGTTCAATGCAGACAAGTTTTCAAGAAACATATGCTGAAATCAAGTGAAATTAAGTGACACTATAGATGCTTAAGAAATGAATGAACCAATTCAATTTTTCATTTTTTTCATTGCAGTACAAAATAAATGGGTTTATATTTAAACTAGTCTAAAAAGATGGAAGAAATAAAACGATGCATATATTCAGTCACTTTACAATGAAAACAGCCTTTAGATGTTCCTACAGTTAAGTAGCTGCACGTAAAAGGAAAGTTATTCTTCATGTATCTAAACTGCCAAATTATTTTTAAATCTTAATCTGGAATTATAAGTATTCACATATTCAATACACTTGGATGTAATTCACAAAATGAAATTGCACTTCTGTTTTATTTTAGGTCTTGCAAAGCAATCAGAATGAAAAAAAAGAAATTATGTCACTTAAAGACATTCAGCTCAGAGATGAAGCACAATACAGCTAAGTAAATGTTCCAGCATTTAAAACAAGCAACGCTAGATTTTTGTGAGTGAGTGCCCAGCTTTTTACATCAGCAGCTCTCTGAAAGCCCTTCCAAAACTAATAACTTCTATTGCTATTAAATGCAACTGCTGATGACTTTGAAAACTTAGCCATTGTGTGATTGTATTGACTGTAAAGCAAACAAAATAACATGATTAGTGAAATAAGGTGAACTTGAGAAAACTTCTCCACCTGTGAATTCATCCAGAACTTCCTGATTTGTTACACTACTTTTATTTGATGCTTATTGAAGAACGTGTGAATTTTGTTGTTGCTGCAGCTTTCCATTACTCTGAATGTGCAAACAAATTCCAGGGCTTGCCACCTGCTTTTATAAGAAGAAATCTTAATCTCCAACAGCACTTCAAGTTGTTAATATTTTAACTCACAGTATTCAAACTGATCTGTGAAGATTCAGTTGGCTGACTGTGCATAGCAAACTCCTCCTTGGCCTCACTAAGGAAAGCTGTGTATACATTAACAGCACACTAAGGAAACTTTTGAGAATTTGAGGAATGTTCTCTGGGCAATACCTAATGGGATGCAAGATAAGAAGAGATCATTAAAATAAGATATGGCTTACACTTTTAAAAGAAAAACCACCAAAACTACTAAGAACAAAACTACAGTAAAGCACTTGAACATTGCTGAGTTACCAAGTTAGAATCTTGGCTGTTCTGCCTCTAACAGGTTCTTTAAAAAAAAAAAAATTAAAAATCACAGAACCAGAGTGGCTCCTTGAAGATCACCCAGCCCCAACCCCGTGCCCTGGGCAGGGCTGCCAGCCACCAGCTCAGCTGCCCAGGGCCCCATCCAACCTGGCCTTGAACACTTCCAGGGATGGGGCACCACAGCTTGTATGGGCAGCTGTGCCAGGGCCTCACCACCCTAACAGACACCAAATACAGACAATTTTGGACAAGAACTCCAATACAGAGGAAATTCATTCAAGATTAGTGAAGAGGGATTATACATCAAACTACGCAAGGCAATAAAATTATTTTAGGGAACTTTGTACAGACCTAACAAGAAAAGGAGACCATGCCAAAGAAAAGGATGGTTGGAATCTTCAAGTCAGTAGTACTGGAGTTACGAACACTCTCACAGGAATTCTTACTTTATGGAACTGATTTAGCAGGCTTTGATTCAGCAAGTATCTTTAAGTCCACATGATCTTGAGATCTATAAATTTGTCAATACCTTTAAATACCCATGCTCTTATTTCTCCATGACATTACGGTCTCCAACTTGAAGTGAATTTGTACTAACCACCTTACAGAAAGCTTTCCAAAGAAATAAAATTGAAACAAATTCAATATTTTTTTAAGAAATAAAATTTCTTACTCAACTGATGAGAGTTAGAAAAGATTTTGCTGCCTCACTGTTAAGCAGTTTAACGAAAGAGTTTAATCATCTTCCCATTTCTCCTTTCTTTTACATTTTTAAGCAGTATAGCATTTCTACTTACTGAAAGCAGTATCTGTAAAAAAGTTTCTCCTGGAATTGGAATATCAAAGTATGACTGAAAAGCAGTAATATTGCTGATATTCACAAAGTTAAGTTATGCTGCATTTCTCAAGCTGTATTCTTTTTAATGTTGCAGCTTATCATTGGTGGGAACAAGAAGCCCAACTTCATAAAACATTTTTATAGGTGATAAAAACAAAAGTAGTAACCAAAGGCTGCATTAAGTGAACACAACTGAATTGCTTGATTAAGTATATTCATATGACTCAATTCTGAAGAAAAATAATGAAATGGTGTTTATTTTTCCCAGAGTATTAAGCAACTATAGGCAATTGTCTTTTGTGAGAAAATACACATAACTGAAATCCCAAGGGTATTAACAATTTGCCTGTTATGCATCTAGTTTCTTCACACAGGCTTATTCCTTAGTGCCCTTCTATAATGACAAGAGAGTTTTCCTACTGGTAAGGTTTCAACACAATAAGCTCCAGCTCTGACATCCCCTGGTACTGCAGCCTAGAAAATTACATTAAAAACTGCTACGAGACTAAAACTAAAGGTTCCAACATATCTGCACACAATCCACTTCACAATTTATTTTATTTTTTTTTTTTTTAAGTTAAAACTAACTTAAAATTGCATTTTTTTTTTTTATTTCCCCATCTCAGATGAAGCTTCATGTTACTTAAACTTTTTCTTTTTACATTTGGAAAATTTTGCCAACCAGCCAAGTAACTGTGCATTAAGCCATTTTCACATATTTTTTTTCCTTTAAGTATTGGTGTGGCTTTACCTTGAGTACTGTGTGCACCTCTGGGCTCCACAGTGTAAAAAGAATGTTAAGGTCCTTGGAAGCATGCAGAGCAGTGCAACACTTGTGAAAAGGCTGAAAGCCACATCCCATGAGGAGTGCATGAGGACATTCGGTTTGTCTGGAGAAAAGCCTGGAGAAAAGAAGGCTGAGAGACAACTTCACTGGTTTTTACAACTTCATGAGTAGAAGTGGAAAAGGAAGTGTTGGTCTGCCCTCACTGGTCACCAACAGAAGGAGGCACAAAACAGCACAAAGTTGTGCCAAAGTTGTTCAGAGGGGTTCCAACTGAACATGAGGAAAAACATCTTTACTGAGAAGGTGGTCAAACACAAACAAGCTTCTCAAGGGTTGATGTCCCATGCCTGTTAGCACTCGAGGAATTTGAACAATGCTTCCAGTAGCATGCTTTCCTCCCAACCAAACTGGTCTATTCTATGAACTGTACAGAAATTTCATAAATGTAATTTCAGTAAAACATTTTAAAATATTCATCTCTTGGATTCAGAGGTGTACAATGTAATGAGTGCACTCAAAAACAAAAGTACAATTTCATTTATAAAAAACTTTACTTTTTATAGCATAAGCAAAAATATCCTACTGAAACTGGATCAACTTTCTAATGGTTTTTATTATAAAGCATTTAATTTTTCATAGAATTTAAGGCCATGTTGTAGCACAAGCACACAAAAGAACAGGTGTTAACATGTCCATAGGTGTTTTTCAGGAACCTTAAATAATTTGGATACATTGTTGTTTTTTTTTTCAAAGTACGAATTGTTTATTGCTTTGAGTAAAGAAAAGTATCTATCATATAATACATTTGTTGCATTCAGAATTCAGGATAAATATTTTTAAAAGGCTGAATGTATAAATGTGTAACTTAGCCAATGCCACTTTTAGCCTACTGAAGCATCTCCTTCCATATTAGCCTTCAATAGGAAACGCCAACAAGTCTGGTATGGAAGAGAACTTCAGTTTTTATATAAAGAAAAAATCCAGGTATATGTACTGGCAGCTTTTCTTTAAAGTTTGCTGTAATTGAGCACAATGATGTTAATCGGTGTTATAATTCAGCTGAACTACAATCAGAAATGAGTTCAACTATAAATGTAAGCTAGTAAGATAGAAGTAATCAAGCAAAGATGTAAATAGTGGACTTCATCATAAGCTATATAATACCTTACTTTCCCCAATAGCCTTTCTAATTACTGTTTACACTACTGACACTGTGGCTTCAATTCATCGCTTGTAGGTGCTGATTCAGACTGTGATGGCTCTGAATCTGCAATAAAAACAGATTAAAGTACTTTTGATAACTTCAACCTTAAGAATAAAAAGGTCAGCTAACATTCACTTTCTCACTCACATCAAAATACACATAGATTTCTGTACTTTAACCCAAGAATGTAGACAAGCTACATGCAAAGTCTGCAGTATGATGCAAAACTATAACACAACACAAGTTACAGATTTCTGTATACAGTGTTTTATCTCTCCTGTCTGATGTGTCTTGGATGTATACTATGAAACAGACAACAGAAAAAACTTCACCTCAAATGTGAACTGCAACATGCTCATGCTATTGAGTACTTTGAATAAGCAGATAAAAGTACTCAAGTGTGAAGAAATTAAAAGCACTTCCTTCAGTGCACACCTGAAGGCATGAAGAGAATAACATCAAAGCCAAAAAGCAGCTTCTCAGGTTAAATACCCAGTGTCAGGTCCAGACTGAGATCTGACTTCATCCCCTAGTTTTGTAGGGGCTTTTCTTCTAAACAGTAGCACAAAGAAATACGGAATCATAGAATTATCTAGCTTGGAAAAGACCTCTGAGATCATGAAGTCCAACGATTGTGTAACACTACCAAGTGCAGCACTAAACCAAGCCTCTAAGCACCACAACTACACATTTCTTAAATACTTCCAGAGACAGTGACTCCACCACCCATTTGGGCAGCCAGTCTCTAACCATCCTCCCCATGAAAAAAAAATTCGTGCTCCTCTGGCACAAACTTCAGGCTGTTTCCTTGAGTCCTAGCGCTCACCACCTGAGAAAAGAGCACCTCACTACAACTTTCAGGTAGTTGCAGAGAGTAAGAGTCCCCCTCAGCCTCTTCTCCATACTAAGCAACCTCTGTTCCTTTTGTTTCTTGTTATGTCTTGTTTTCCAGCCCCTTCACCAGCTGCACTGCTCTTCTGTGAACACATTCCAGAAACTCAGTGTATTCTTGCAGTGAAAAGCCCAAAACTGAACACAGTATTTGAGGTGCAATATATATATGTAATTTTACATATATATTTACATATTAAGCAAAATTACTGCAAATGTATTATTTTTAATATGAATGGAAGACAAAAGTTTATTCAGAGAGCCCCAAGTGTCAAAGAAACTAAACTCCCTGATCACTAAAGCCTTCCACACACTGACATATCAAGTTCAAGAAAGCCATGAATCCATAATTCATACACAAGCATAAGCAACAGGTTTTCAAGTAGGAGGACTATTTTTTTCCCCCTTTAGCCTTTATTTCCATCTGTTTTGGAAGAGAAGTACTTCATAACTACTTCTATTGTGCATGATAATAAATAAGCACCGGATCATTTTTTAATCCAATAAAACCATTGGAATGCCAAGTTATTTAATCATGTGGATACATTTGTTTTTATGAATTATAAGAAGTGATCTATTTCATAAACAGATGTATTGATGACAAACTGTAACAAGGTTTTCAGAAAAAAAGTAGGGCCAAGCACTACTCACAACAAATAGCAACTGTTTTACTGTCTGCTTAACTTTAAGCAGGAAGATAGATGTCTCTCCAGAATTTTACAAAAATATGCCAAATGGAAACCCTCGGATTGGAATAGAACATGCTTTTACAACAGCAGAGTAAAAAAAAAATACATTAAAGCACCCACCTTTCCTGATAACAAACAGGAGGGCATGTTTCCTAAGCTGGCCATAGGGTACTAACATAAGTCAAGCCGGGTGACTCATTAAGTCTCACCTTATTCAAAGGGAGAGACTGCAATTATTCTGGCTACCTATGGATGTTGCCTTCAAGTCCCAACTCATTTTAGAAGAGCAAGCTTTCAGTAATTTTACCTTGGGACTTCTTGCTATCTTCTGATGTATTTTGAATCTTTTTTCCACATCCACTATGTTGCAGAAGCCAGTCTGTTCCATAACCATTGCTGATTAATTTGCTAAAGTTTATTGCTTCACCTTTTCGCTGAGCAGGCCTGTAAGTCAAAATGTGTTAAAAGAAAATAGCAGCATAAGTAAACCAAAACAGTTAGGAAGGAAATTTATTTTGCACAGAATAGCCCTACATAACTGATAGGTAACTAACAGTAAATATCAGTAGGTTGCTCCAAAAGTAATGCTCCAACATATTTCCTTGGAAACTACAGAAGATACACAGAGCACAATAACACTTTGATAGAGCAAATTCTCAGCTATAAGAATTTTTGCTGTGCCTGACCTTCTCTTAGGGTTTAGCTGACATGATTTCAAAAAGATGGTAGTCCTACCTGCATCCCTATAATCAATGCTCATGGAATTAATATACATTATAGTTTGCATCTGTTCACTAGTATAAACAACAGATCACTTTGAACGCAATAAAAGAGTACTACATTACATTACTACACAACTTGATGCCTACTTTATCTAAAGCAAAGACATTTTCAATAGCTTTACCATACAAGTTAAATTCCTGTTGCTTTAGGTGCTTATCAAACTAGTTCAGTCCTAGTCAGCAAGTTTAGTAGCAGTATGGGTTCACAAAGGCCATGCACAAACCCCCCCACTCTCTCTGCAAGTTCAGAGTAATGTTAATGCACAAATGGTTCCAGGATTAGGAGATGAATGAATTTCATAAGCACACTACTTACACTGGTGGAAAGGAAAGCTTATTTTTCCCACTGAACTCCTTGTTCATACTAACATTTGCTGTTCTGCTTGGATATTTAGCATTTATAGCTGGAAGCTTTACCTGTGTTAGAGAAATCTTAATTTAACAAAAGGAGCCATTACAAAAGTAACCAAGAGATGTCACAAGAGTTATATTAAAGGCCATAGCAATCTTAAAACTGTACTAACACACAAAGCTGTTGTTTTTTTTTTCCTAACAGCATTCAAAACAGCTGCCAAAGGGTCAACGTACTTCCCACTCAAATAAAAGCATTTAATGCTATTTCCCCAACAATTCCTTAGGATTTTTCAATTAACAGCTGGTTAAGAAATTCAGAGATTCAAGAGAAAAAAAGGGGGGAAAAAAAAATCAGCATTTTTAAAGACTGTACAGCTTCCTTCATTGCATAAAGAGTGTAGGGGGGAGTCCTCAAGACTGTACAACTACAAAACAACTCAAATGCACACATGAGGAAAAAAATGCCATAACAGATATAAGCACGCAACAAATGTTTTAAGGACCATGTGTAGCTTTAGCTAGGAAAGGTAAAAAATTAGTGTTTGAGTACAACTGATCCAAAAACAAGCCATCATTAAAAAGAAGTTAAAAAAGCAGCTACAAACGTTTGGCGAGTGTGGATTTTACTCTTTTCTGGGAACGAGTGGAGCCTAGGACAGACAGTTTCACTTATTTTAAAGCAGAAGGTAAATATAAACCAACATGTTCAGCCAATGATGAGGTTCCTACAGACTTTATTCAAGCCAGAGTTTTACTAGAAGAGAAATTCCAAAAACTGGAATTTCTCTTCTAGTAGTGTGGAGTAGTGGAGAGTTAGTGGATGAACTAATAGATTCCAGCCAAACAAACTGACAATTACACTGAAACTTAAAGAGCTGAAGAACTGGCACACCTGTCAAGGGTATAGTGAGGGATGAAGACCAGGGTCTGTTGTCCAACATGGAGATTAAAAACAAAAATAATCAGCTGCCTACAACTGCGTTTAAAAGCCATATGTGCTTACCTGCTGTGGCAGTGCATCTCTGCTTTACATTTCAAAAACACTGTCCTACTGCTCAAGAAAAGCTACTGCTGTTTTCTATTCATCATTAAACTGCATTATTTTAGATCTGGAAGTATTAATCTTACAGGCTATATGTACACATTTACCAATTTCACGTTCCAGAAACACTAATTGCGATTTATCGGAAACAAACTGAAGTGATACTACTTGAAAATCATGATGCAATTACAGCCCTATCAGACTGTGAAAAGGTAAATGTTTTCACTGAGAAAAAACATAATGAAATACCCTCATCTCAATACTTTTTTGGCATGCTTGAGCAGTAGGTGAACAACAGTGACTAATTCCAACACGGAAAGCTAATAGTACCTGAGTGAAATCCTTGCTCCTGTGATGAAGAACAAAATCCCACATTACATTTGATTAAATTTCTTTGAGATAAAATGCTGACCTGAGATATCTTTTAATACAGCACATATATATGTATTCCCACCCAAACATATCAATGTATAAAGGCAGAAATTTAGAAAGATAAAGAGCATTTTCACTCAAGACAGTGAATTCCAATAACAATCAAATTTAAAAGTGTATTTATATTCTTTGTCAAGGCTAACATTACGTAAAGAAACATCATACTGCAGTTCTTCAGACCTGTCCTTTGTTAGGAGCAGCAGAGAAGTACAGAAGAAAAACAAGACCTAGATAGTACACACCAGAAATGTAAACACAAAATTTGTATTTAAAGGTTATGATTTAGTACAACAAAAATGCTTTATATTCCAAATACTAAATGTACAGCTGGATTACTTGATCACATTATCCTTTGCTTGGAAGAAAATAATAACAGGAGTTGCACAAAGTTAAAAGCCCCTTATTCTTCAACAAACCTTTGCAGCTGCATATCAACCATGAGATAGGTTTCAACTTTTTGCAGGGATAGGCTTCTTAAATGTTTGGCTAAGAAATGTTTATTACAGAAACTAGAGGCTCCTTCAGCTCAGCTCTAGTAAAAAGGCCATAAGCAAAAAAGCACCAACAGAAAGCTCTATTAGTACTGCTTGTTTCTACTAATAGATAAGGCACACACGCCTATGTATGCCTACAGAACTCAAAGACAGCATCCAATAAAGATCCATAGGCTTGTCTCCATTTTACAGAAACAGCACATGAGGCAATTTGCCATGGACCAAGCTAGACACAGAGATGAGAACAGATGCTTACATAAATAATCAATAAATATTAAGATGCTATAACTGTGTAATAAACAAGAAAGCTAGGCAAAGCAGATTACAATAACAAAAAGAGAATAGATAGAAAGCTTACCCATATCCTGGGCTCACTTCCAAAACTCTACCAGAGAGGATCTCCAGAAGAGACCCTTCCCCACTGGTAGCCAGCTCTTAAATGGGTCTATGAGAGGTGGAGCCAGGCTCCACCCCTTCCAGCAGCATAGGTGAATTGCCTTCACCTGTGCTCCCATGGCTGACTCATTGCTCACCTCAGGTGATCAATCAGAGGTTCAGGCTGTGACTCAGCAGTTCCCAAACACTTAGGGAAGAGAGTAGTTACAAAGATGAAAACAGTATTGAAAGCGTGAATCGCTCAATGACTTTCAGCCTACTTAGAAGCACGGTTACTTGCTTGCATGACTTGGACAGCTACAGAAAAGGATCACTCCTTTCAACCTACAGAAAATATATCCCTTAAGAAATACCAAAAGTCCTTTATTGATTGCAAAATGCCTGAAAGTTATGACTTCAGACACAAGATACTGATCTTACTAGTGTTGTGTTACAGTAGTTTGACACTAACTTTGATGCCCTCTCCAACTAATTTACCACCCATGCACAGCCCTCTCTCTTGGGTCACACATACGTTAGTTCACATAGTACAAAAGCAAAATAATGCTTCTGCAGTATGGCAGAGATGCCAGCACTTCAGAAGAACATAACATAAATCTTTAAATCTCCAGAGCAAGAGCCTGCTTGGGAACAATGTTTTGCAAACTGAGTAAAGCAAGTACCCTTGGAGGTTTAAATGCTTCTGCACTTGCCCCTACAGACTCTCTCTGGGATTCTTCTCCATGATTGCATCCTAAGTCTCTCTTCTTAGATTTAGTCAGACTGGACTGAAAAATGTTGTCTAGACACTCAATATCACTTAACTACTTGAGGTAGTTTCTTACTGCAATAGCATCACTTAGTCAAACATGTACACTGAATACTGCCTAGAAACCTGTCTGTGATGTTTTTGGAAAAATCCAACCTTTCATTGTAAAAAATATACAGTCAGGAAAGCAGAAATCAAGACTATTTGATAGGAGTAGTTCCACTGTCTCACTTGAAGATTTTTCAGGAAAGTGCTCTTAACACTGAGTCAGAGAAACCTTTCCTAAACAAAAGGAAATAGGAGATGTAAGTTTGAAGGAAGAATTATGTGATGCATAAAGATATAGGATTGCACTTCTTAGGAGGGTACAGAAAAGGTCCTATGAAACAGGACAACTATTTCAGAGATAGTGGTATGAAGGGGGAGCTAAAGCTAAGGCAAGTGCTGTAGAATCTCACATCTTGAGAACTTCAATGGTAAGGTTCAGGATTTTGTAGTCTGGACAAAACTCAATTTCTGCTTCCGAAACAGTACTATAAAATATACATCATGGCCTATACAGATTTGGAATCTGAGCTGAATATGTAACATCTATTCACTGTGTATTCAGTGATAAAGAAAACATATGGGAATTCTCATTCTCATGAATATGAATCAAACGGAGACTCAAAGTCTTTCTCAAACCCCACCACTAAGAGAAACAGACCTTCTACCAGTCCCCACATGGACATGAACTACACACTGTTACAAAATTTGACTCCTAGAGCACTGAAGATAATGGGTTCTTAAGGGAGCACTTAATCTTTTTCCTGTTTTGATCCTCTGTAAGGCTTCCATGGCAATGTGAGTTCCTGTTTTCGCTGCTCTGAGGCTGACTGAAAATAGGTTTTCCCAAAAGGCAACAGCAAATTAGTTTGTGCACACATCATTCTGAAGCTGCACTCATTACTCACCTCAGCAAAAGTTAAAGACTTTTGTAAAATATCCAGCATGTGCACTTGTATTCAAGTAGAAAAGAGTTACTGGTGTTCACCTACATCAAAAGTATTTCCATATATTCCAAAGGGTTACAGTAACTGAAGCACCCACGATTACAGATCATTTTATAAAAACTTAAATCTTAAACATCTAAATGGCCAAGAGGGGGAGGGTGAAAGATGGAGGATGGGAGATAGGTTTCCAGCACAAAACCCCACAGAAAAGCTGCTCTAAGCATACTTTGCCCTACACTTATTTTGCATAGGATAAAACTTCTAGGCAGCTAGTGGGGACTCTTTCAGGATTCTCTCCTTAACTTGAACTTCTTAACTTGAGCTTTTTCAGATAAGTTTTCTGTTCCTTCTTCGTCCTTCTTTTTCCTTCTTCCTCCCAAGACCTCTGATCAAGAATTTCATTCAACTTCATCAAGTGCAGAGAAACAAAACACATGAAATTAGAAACTAAGTCCTGTCTCTCATTCACACTTAAATATACACACCATATAATGCAAGTGAAATTCACATTTCTGGTTCATATGTTACACCCGTAGCACTTCAACGTGGTTTTATTGTCATTCTCCAGCTGCAACATAAAAATTTATTCTGGAATATGGAAACCATGGTGGACTAGAACTTCTTTTCACTAAGAACTAACAAGTTCAGTTAGAAGCACCTTCACAAGCTCTGCAAAAAGAGCAATCCACATCATACCTTTTTTTTCTCCGTGTTTTCTTTGTCCTCAGCATCTCGTCGCCAAACACTTTTCGTATCAAAATCAAAAGGCCCTCTTCTTGTCTCATAATTACTACTATGATGGTCATCATTAAACTCTTTGTGAACCATATAATCAGGTAGAGTGGAAATACTGTTCCTGCAGACAGATTTAACAATTGTTTGTAGCAGCAATTGAAATCTATCACTTTATGACAACATTATTCTGAAACACAGACAAGGAGAGAACATGAGAAGTTATTCAGGATCTTGGCAGACCTACCGTGGCTCATTGGTTGCTGGAGGACTGGAGTGGTGCAAGTACCAGTCAGGCGCAGCATATGCTACCGGCGTTGACTTCCTTGTAACAGGAGCGTAGTGCTTCAACAAGTCTTAAGATGAAAAGACAAAAGCCACTACTTCTCTGACTTTCATTCTGACTATAAACATATTGTCATCTCAAGTTGCTTTTTTACCACAAAGACACATTTTTTTATTCACTAAACATCTGTCTTCCCTGGTTAAACAGGCAAACACAACCTTGCAGCACTGTTTCAGTGGTACCCAGTTTATCTAATTCTAAATGTTCTGACACGTTTCTGCTGGTGTTTGTTAATTCATATTCCTGCATTTGTCACTCTTCTCTAAATGTTCATGCATGCCATTTGTCTAAGTATCTCAACTTCCCTTTTTTACTAAAGGAAAGAGTAAAATCATGGAGCATCCCATGGAACAAAATACACATAGATCTGTAACAAACTGGACATCATTAGAAAAAAAAAAAAGAAGAAAGAAAAAAGAAGAAAGAAGAAAGAAGAAAGAAGAAAGAAGAAAGAAGAAAGAAGAAAGAAAAAAGAAAAAAGAAAAAAGAAAACAGAAAAAAGAAAAAAGAAAAAAAAGCACTTCACAGACATCTACTAAGCTGATGAGGCTTTTCTGGTTACAAGATCATTTTTACCAGACTATCACTTACATAACCATAGCACAGACTGTAAAGACCTATCTCAAATGAAGATAAACAGTTGGCATCATCCAAGCAGATTGGAAATAACCCAAAAGTACAAATTTTGCCAACAGGTAGCTAAATGCAGCAGATGTCATGACAAGCTGACCTCTTAGGTGACATTTTCAATTAGAAGTTTTTTCCATAGTTTAATTCCAAAAACCCGGAGGACTCTTCCGATAGGACTATAAGCTTTTTCTACCACCATACTCAAGTAAAAACCTAAGAAAATACTGCTAAAACAAGTAAAAAAAAGATAACACACCAGGTCGGCCTCCTTGCTTTGCTAGCCTTATGTAAGCTGAATCAGTATCTTTGATCCACCTCCTACGGCACCCAAGCATCCCTTCATTGTGAGCTTTTGCAAGATCACCAAGACCTGGAATCTGGGATGTAGGAGGATGTGGGATTTCTGAGTTCGTCAATTTCTCTGGCTGCTCCACAGGCATCTGGTAATATCATTCTGAAGCAACAGAAAGGAAAATATTGATGGTGAAATTCAACTGTTAGTGACCCTTTGTCAAGAAACTAACAAATCTAGCCAACTTGAAATTAAGTGAAATGCACTTCTTCACAAAGATAGAAGACAAGGATTCTATATTCCAGGGGACAAAGCATGGGACATTTCAGGAGTTCCACGTTCAAAAAGAGAAGGCCTTGATGTAATATATGAAACATCATTCAAGCTGTCCCATGTGGGGACTGCACATCTTCATGCAGCAGACCAGGTCTAGGGCACCAAGAGCAAGAGTCATAGTCAACAACTGAAAGCAGTTAAGTCTTCTGTTACCCTTCCTTCTCAGCCATCAACAATAGCAAAGAAAGCTTTCTGATTTGTCCGTTTTTAGGTCTCTGTTTGTAAAATAACCCCACTCGATCCTCCATTCCTCCCTCCTTTAAAAAATAAAATAAAAATCAAGCCATCTCCAAATATATTCTTTTCTCTGCTTCCTGTGCACAAAAATAAGCAATTACACAAAAACAGAAAAGAAACTGCACAACTCCTCGAGGGGAAAACAATGGCAGACAGGGAAGAAAAAGACACTCTAAGGAATTGTGCTAAGAAACACAGGAAACTTACTGAGATGACTCCAAATAGAGTTACGTAAGTGTACCACACTGTCTTAAGGCAGGTATCTTCCTCAGGTGCTAGTACATAATCATCATGCTGACATGTGCCTAGGAAAAAGATTGCCTGTAAGAACTTATTTTCCTTGCATTAGGGGCGAAGAATCATTACAGTGTTTTATTTCACTACAGTAATTGGTCTTGATATTGGTTGGTTTGTTCAGCAATAGTACATCAGTTTAAGAAGCAATATATTTGTTAACAAAAGGAATCTGTCAGTTACAGTTCTAAAACTTTCCATTTCAATTTTAGTGGGTGCATAGTCTTGTTTTCCTCAGTAATTTTGCACTGTGGACATAACAGAATACTTTTAACCTTCACCTCAATGATTTTGCCTCACAAGAAGCCATAATAGAATACTTTCATCTTTTGCACGCAGTAGCTGCAAGAACGTCTTCCTTGGATTCCACATTTGTTGTTTTAAAAGTGGTTATAGCCTAATAAGCAATGGAAAATTTTCCAAGCTGGGGAGAAGTGGCTCAAAGTTAGCCATAGCCCTCATTGATGGTGCTGATGATGGAAAATGGGGAAGAAGTAGATAGGCACTCGACCAGCCCAGTTCTATTGAGCATGTCCAAAGGGACATTAGCATAGATATTAATGAGTCCTTGGACAAAAGGATGAATATGTAGACCTATGTACTGCGTGCATATGTCTTAACTGTTTAAATATAGAACCTGAGCTCCGAAAGAGCATGCTTGCTGCTCAAGTCGCCCAGTACAATGAGGAATAAAGGAACACCACTTTCTAGCACCATGTTGGAGTCAGAGTTTTCTCCCCAGATTTCGGATGACAGTCTGTCAGAACCTTCTCTACCTAATTCTGTCAGAGCCCTCATTCTTTTTTAATTTGCTGTATTACTGCTCACCTGACTCTCCTTCTTCTAAGTGCTTGAATTGAAGGGCATACTGCAAAGCAATAAACTTCCAAGGCGAAATGCCAACAACAGATTCAAAAACTTCTGTAACACGGATAAACCATCCCAATTGAACAGGCTAAATTCTGGGACTCACCTATGGTTTATAGTGCTGAGAGCTTCAGGGCAGTAGAAACGCTCGGGCCGGGCTGTCCGCTGTCAGCTCGCTGCAACCGCTGTCGCCGCCGCTTCCCGTCCCCTTAGCAACGCGGCGGCTCCAAAGCCAACGGCGCACCGCCCAGCAGAGGCGGGCACCAACGGTCCAATGCCGCCCCGCAGCCCGAGGCTGCCATATTATCTGATGGAGAGCGGCTCCGCTGAAAGCGGCTTGGCATCTCGTTGGACAGCACGTTGAGCATCAGTCAGCAGTGCGCCCAGACAGCCAGGAATGCTAGCCGTAGCCTAGGCTGCGTCAGGCCCAGCAGTGCCAGCAGGGCGGAGGAGGCACCCTGTAGAAGGGGAGGCACGTTGTGAGCGTACAACAGTGGAAAAGCTGTGCGACAGTTTGGTGGAATCCCTATGGGAACCACACGCCAGGTGGAATTAGCCCACAGTGTGACAGCTAGCATCAAGACATTCCCCTTCGTCTTCTTTATCTGTGTGTGCAGAGACTTCCCTGGTTTTCCTTGCGTTCCACAGCAATCTTTGGGACAAAAGGAGTGTTGGGAGAAAGTAAAAGACCCCTGATACCCACTAAAGGGCTGGCAGTGGTAGACCAACAATGGACCATTATGGTGTTAGAAAGCTAGATGACATCAGAGATAGCCAAAAAGGCCATGTCTGTTGGGAAATCGCTGGGAGTGGATAGGATAACAAATTTGGGAACATAATGAATATCTAATACATTTGAAAACATAACCTGTTCGTGAACAATCAGCCAGTGACCGTTCTTGGAGAGTTATCCCAATGCCATCCCAGCTCTGCCAATAATGAATACCTTGCTTAACAGTAACAAAGTGCTGCTGTTAAGTTTATACACATAGATTTCTTCAAATCAGTACACTGCACTGGTGCGGCCCCACCTCAAACTCTGAGTTCAGTCTGGGGAATCACAGGACAAAAGAAAAAGCCAGCATGGAGTACTGAATGGCTTCAGTAAGTAGCTGTGTACACTGGAATCAATGACTTGCATGCCAGAGGACCAGGTTGGCCCCAGCTAAGTAACAAAAATACAGAAGCACACAATTGGGCTCAGTGATCTTGAACGTCTTTTGCAACCTAAATGATTATTTAATTCTCCTGAAGCCTGGAAACATAAGGACAAGCACAAATGCTTGGTATTCCCAGCATAAGTACTTGTTCTCTTTTCTCTTAACAATTACTCAGATGGACTAAAGAGGCTCCACATAGGAAAAGTTATTTATTCTGAAGTAAACCAGATAGCTTTCTCCTAGCATTACTGTCATGGTGGAGTACCTTCATGATACACATAGGTGTACTCTGGGTGGCCCTGGTTGCTCAGCAGTTGCAGCCTTATGTTACTGATGAACCCAGAGCACTAGAGATGCTGTCTGCATGGTACGCTGTTGCTGGAATTTCAGTGGTTTATCATAACTGCTGTGGGAAAGATGGCCACAAGCAACTTGATGAAGACATGTCCCTGTCTTTGTGGGAAGGGCCAGCACGTCTACCTCTCAGAGGCTTACACCACAAGCCTGCCTCCCGCTCACGCTTTCTGATACTCCTGAACCTCTCAACCTCCTCCTGGAGGGCACACTCCACATCCTTCCAGCACTCCGCTCCACACTCTCTACAAGTTTCCTGTCTTTCTTGCGCTGAGGAGCCCGGGACAGGACACGGTACTCCAGATGCGGCCTCACCAGGGCAGGGGAGAGGGGGAGGATCACCTCCCTTGACCTGCTGGCCACGCTCTTTGGAAGGCAACCCAGGATCCCACTGGCCTTCTTGGCCGCCTGAGCACCCTGCTGCCTCATAGTCAGCTGACTGTCCATCAGTACACCAAGTCCTTTTCTGTCAGGCAGCTTTCCAGCCACCCCTCCCCAAGCCCGTAGGGTTGCCTGGGGCTGTTGTGACCAAAATGCAGGACCCGACACCTGGCCCTATGGAAACTCATAGAGTTTACCGCGGCCCAGCGACCCAGGTCCCTCTGTAGTGCCTTTTCCCCCCTCTGGCAGAGCAACGCTCCCTCCCAACTTGGAGTCATCCGCAAACCCACTGAGGGTGCACTCAATTCCCTCATCAAGATCGTTAATAAAGATGTCAAACAGAAGCGGCCTCAGTACCGAGCCCTGGAGGACACCACTCTGGACTGGCCGCCAACTGCACTTAACTCCACTGACCACAGCTCTTTGGGCCCGGCGTTTCACCCAGCGGAGCGTACGCCCATCCAAACCGTTGGCAGCCGCCTCTCCACAAGAATGTTGTGGGGGAGGGTGCCAAAGGCAGACCACATTGACAGCCATACCTTCATCCATTGAGTGCCTTACCTTGTCATAGAATGAAGTCAGGTATGTCAGACAGGATCTACCATTCATAAAGCCATGCTGATTGGGCCTCATCCCCCAGTTTACCATTAACTGGTCCGTGAGGCCTCCCGAGACGATCCATTTCATGGCCTTCCCTGGCACCGAGGTGAGACTACAGGTCTGTAGCTATCAGGATCACCTTTCCAGCCCTTCTTGAAGATGGGTGTTTTGCCAGTCCAACGGGACGTTTCCAGTTAGCCAGGACTGCCGAAAGAGGGTGGAGAGTGGCTCGGCAACCACATCCGCCAACTCCCTCAGCACCCTAGGACGCAGTCCATCTTGCCCCACGGACTTGTGAGCACCCAGCTTTCAGAGCAGGTCCCAAACCATCTCATCGTGGATTGTGCAGGGCCTATTCTGTTCCCCATCCCTACCTACCGGCACAAGGGGCTGTGTGCCCAGGGAGTAACTAGTCTTACTATTAAGGACTGAGGCAAAGAAGGTGTACGGGAGCTGCTGAGTCACAGCCTGAACCACTGATTGATCGCCTGAGGCAAGGACTGACTCAGCCACGGGAGCACGGGTGGAGGCAATTCAACTGTGTGACCCGGAGGGGTGCAGCCTGGCTCCACCTCTCCCAGACCCCATTTGAGGGCTGACTGCCGCTGGGGAAGGATCTCTTTCCGGAGATCCCTCCCTTTGGAGTTTTCTACTGCGAGCCTAGGCCACGGCTGAGCGTCTAATTTTTGATTCTCCCTTTCCAGCACGATTATCTTTCTAATGATAAAACCCGTATAATACCATCCTAACCACGCCACTCTGCTATCTGTACGTTTGTAAATCATACAGAACAAGTACCTCAGCCTTATCCTGACCCTTGGTCACCACGTTGCCCTCAGCATCATCCAGCAGGGGATGGAGACTCTCCCTAGCCTTCCACTCGCTGCTGATGTATTTACAGAAATATTTACTGTTGTCCTTCACCTTAGCGGCCAAGTTCAGTTCTAGCTGGCCTTTGGCTTTTCTAATTTTCTCCCTGCACGGCTTCACTACGTACTCGTAATTGTCATAAGTTGCTTGCCCATTCTTCAAATACCAAAAACTTTACTTTTGTTCCCGAATTCCAGCCAAAGGTCTCTGTTCAGCCTGACCGGCTTCCTTGCCCGTCAACTTGTCTTCCATGACTCGGTGACGGTCAGCTCCTGCACTTTTAAAATAACTTCTATAACAGTATGCCCAGCCTTCCCGGGCTCCTGTGCGCTCCAGAACGGCCTCCCAAGGGACCTTCTCAACCACGGTCCAAAGGAGGCCAAGGTCTGCCCTCTGGAAGTCCAAGGGGGCAGCAGTTCCTGCTGACTCCCATCCGTGCTTCAACAGGGATTGGAAAATGCAGTATCTTGGGATCACTTTGCCAACTCCCAACCAGCCGCTCCTCCTCCCCAACAGAAGAGCAGGAGAAAAGGGAATGAAAAAGCTTATGGAGCGAGATAGACAATAGGGAGATCTCTTAACAGTTACTCTGACGGACAAAAGAGACTCAACATGGGAAAAGTTGAATGAATTGATGTTATATTTGATGTTAACGTTGTGGCTTTGTGATTTTTGTTGCTGATATTCCACCTCAGAAGATCACGTAAAATAGTGGGAGTTAAAGAGTTAATGTTCTGGTTCCTTGAACTGCCATTCATGGGCACGTGGGGTCCTCAGATGGGAGGGGAGGAGCGGCATTCCCAAGGACCTAGCGCGCAGAGGAAGAAAGGTGGAGCTACTGGCAGGACACCAGCCTCTTCTTCCCACTCTTGGTTTGCCACGGAGAAAAGCACGTGCTTCCCCTGCAGTCTTCTAACATAAGATCTTGTATTTTGGATACTTCCGTCTCCCTCATTTTGTTTGATTTTGTTGGATTCAGTAAATTCAGCTCCTCCTCAGACAGTTGCCGTTGATTTTGTTTTTGTTGTTGGTTGGTTTTCTTTGTTGTCAGACACACGTGTTGTCTCCCTTCCCCCTCTCCTGGAGCGCACGGCCCACATCATGCCTTGCCTTGTTAGTCACAGAGCCGGGCCGGATGTGCCGCGCTGTTAGAAGGTAGGGTAATTTTTGTTGCCACTCTCTTTTCGTCCCCTGGGTTTGTGCCCCTGTCACGGGCTCAGATCTGGAGACTCCTCCACGAAAGGTGAACCAAGTGGCTTTCCCTTAGCTTCACCGTCAGGGGCTGGATTGCCGTGGAGCCTGAACTGATACACACACGTGTAGTCCGGGTGGCCCCAGTTGCTCAGCACTCGCAGCTTGATGTAATTGATGAACCCGGAGTGCTCGTTCTGCAATGAGAAAAAGAAATGAACTGTGTTTTCCTCTCTCCTCTTTGGCCACTGACAATGCAGGAGTGACACACGCAAAATCCTACTTCAGGCTGCCTTGCTAGGTCTTCTGACACGCTGATAAGCTGCCATAGCGCAATCAAGACATTTCTTACCCTGCTCCACCTCTTTGGCCACGTGAGTTTTAAAGAAATAAACAGCTACCAAAAGCTGCAGCAAATACACAGCCAAGTTCTTTGCACTTGCTTTGAGTGTGTGTTCTCACACAGAAGAACACAGGAGTCGTAAGTCTCATTGCTTTCTCTAGAATGTCACCCATCAGAATGGCCTCCCTGATGCTGCCCGTTACTGGCAACGGCAAAATCCTTGGAAAGCCACACATCCCCAGTGTGAAAGTAGCCCGCCAACAGTACTGCACCCTACGTGAGGCAGCCGCTTGTGTGCAATTGGAAGCCACTTGGTTATGGCAATTTCTGCTGCAAGTGTAGCTGGAGCTTAGCGGTGCTATAAGCTGAAGCAGCTCTGCAGCTTAAAAGCCAGAAGGAAACAGAAACAGCCCAGCGGTCCGGGCATATGCAGGCAGTATAGAGGCAGCAGCAGAAATGCAAGAGGGCCCTCATACGCCTCAGGCTTGGAAGCTTTTCCCCAGCCAACCGCGGTTCCCCTCTCCCATGCTTCACATCCCTCTTTGTAACCTTACCTGCAGCTGGAAGGTCTGACTGGGATCCTGGCCTGGCGTGAAGGTGAACTCTCCTAGCAAAGTTCCTTCCTCGTCACCTTCTTCCTGCAGGCCCTACAGGAAGACAGGAGTGGAGAAAACAGAACAGTGGGATGCGCTGCTGTAAGAGGATCACAAAGCCCCACAGGGCTTTCCGAAGCAAAGGTGGTCTAGGACCATCCACTCTGCCTCTCAAACTACCAACTCGCCCCAAGAGCGGGAAACCTTCTTTGCTGTGCTACCTTGGACAAAAAAGGAACGCTGTGGAAATGGAGCAACTCTGAGGAGCTTGTTTCTTGCCCTGTGCAGGGAAGAACTGCACGCAGCAGCCCTCTTGGATCTGCAACCACCCTCCACGTCAAACGCTATGCAAAACTACCGCCACAACCCAGAGGAATCACTTACATAGACAGCAAAGTCCTTAGGAGCACTGGAGGTGCTGTCTGCACAGTAGGCCGTTGCTGGAACTCCATGGTTTAACGTAACTGCCGTGGGAAAGATGGCCCTGGGCAACTTGATGAGGACGTGCCCTTGGCTTCCTGGGAAGGGCCAGCAGTTACCTGGCTGATTGTCAGGCTGAAAAGAGAAGAAACAGCGTTCATGTGCAAAAGAGCGTCCTGGCTGAAAATCCTGCTGCAGCATCAGGGGCTCTGCAGGTGTACTGGCCCACCAGCTCTGCTCCAAAGCACAGGCATACGGGCATGGCGGTGAGCTGGGTGCACAACCTGCAGAAGCTCTTGAGCTCCTTCTTTTGTGGGGCAGCTTGAAAAAATAAAGAGGGGCTGCTGTGGCTGAAAGGCACCTGCCCGGGGCAAAGAAGGGCCCACCTGCACGAGCCTTTCCTGCAAGGGGAGGCAATCGCTCCCTCTCATCCACCCACCCCCTTCCCCCGGCACCAGCCAGGGCTCTGACTTGTGCAGGTAGCTCAGGAGCAGTGCCAGGATGGGCTGGCAAACACAACATGGGGCCCTCCTGCAGTGCACGCCTTCCATGCCCTCTGGGGTTCATTAAGAGCCCCAGCGTTCTCGCAGCCCAGATCTCTCGTGGCACCTTATGGGCTCCCCTTCAGTGCCGGCCAGACAGCTCCACAATGGCTGGGAAGACAAGCAAGCTAGCCTGGCAGAAGCTTCCACAGAGGACCTGGGGCAGTCTGACAGAAGAAATTCTCTGCCGGGATACACAAGAGGGGAGTAGGTCCTCGCAAGAAGGGGTGAGGACAAGGGTAAAGGCAACCCTCAGCAGGGCGTTTGGCCCCCTCTGCCCCACACCGTTCTTCCTCTGTTTCACACTGTTCTTACCTCAAGAATAATCTCAGGAGGCCTCATATATGGTGTCAGCAGCAACGAGTGCCAGAAGGCTTTCCCGCTTCCAATCCAGGAGGGAGAAGTCTTGGAACGAACGATAGCGGCGCCTGCAAATAAAAACACGGGCACAGTGGTCAAGCAAGGCCAGGAGGAACCAAGGGCTGCTGACTCTGTTTTCCACATGAACAACTGCACAGAAATGCCGGCTGCCTTTGCACTGTCCTCTTCAAAAGAGTTTCAAAGGCAGCCATACATCCCCAACAGTGATATTCCCCTCGTTCTCACCTGCCGTATCCCTCTGCAACACAATGCAGGGACTCGCTCAGCTATCCTAAGGGGCCACATAAACTGACAGCCAGCTGAGCAGTCACGTGAGAAACAACACCAAGTAGGAGTAGCACTTTTCAGATGTGCTCCAGCCCGTTGAAGGCTCTCTCAGCAAGCACATTCTCAGGGCACACGGTGGCCATTCACTCCTCACCCCTTCTCCCCTACCCTGCCCAAATGCCCATCCTGTCAAACTGGACAAGACGCCCTTTGGAACCACCATCTGTGGTCTGGTTGTTTCTACAGCTTAACGGCACCTGAAGTTTTGCTGGCATAATTACGCATCTGGAATGGGCTTTCCTCCAGCTTCTCCAGGACTTGATTGATCATCTCTTGAACAGCCTGGGAAGGAAGACAAAGGAGAGCACTCGTCAGAAGGAAAAGAAAAGGGAAAAGAGTTGCCTCCCAGCTCCCCTACAAAGCCTGCCAAAGCAAACTCGGCTGCTCCACTTGGATGTAATTCACACTGCCTGGGAGTTGTCTGCGAACCTCCAGAGCTCTACTATGACCATCTGGCATGGGAACAGAGAGGCTGCTCACTCCAGCGCACTGGACACGGATGCGGCACGAATGGGCTTTTCCTGTCGAGATGCCCCATGACAGGCAGGCTGCGCTGACAGTCCTGCTGGCCAGGAGATGGGGCTCGAGTCAGGCACGAGGCAGGGATTGCCCAGAGGTCACCACAACTGCTGCAGGCCAGCCACACACAGAGAGTTAACTTAAAGCAGAAGACAGAGCTTGCCTACTGCAATGGGGAAGAAAGGCAAAACGCAGAAGGAACTAATGCCTGCCAGGCCTCGGGCTGACATGGCCTTTGAGATTCCCATCACGGGAATCACCGTCAGCTCAGGCTTCGGGCAGACCTGGGGCCGTGCGAGCTCAAGCCACCAAAAGAGACGGTGTCCACGGAGCAAGGGCTCTGAAACCAGAACAGCCTTCAGACTGGATGCCCCACGGGGAGGCTGAAACACAGCGTCTCCTGTGCATCTGCACAGGCCCCAGGCACCCAGGGCAGCCGGGCTCAACTCAGGGTGCTGGCTTACAGGTCTTCCAGGGGAACCTGCCACCTCATGCACAGCAGAAGGTGCAGGGAAGGACTGACAGAGAGCAAGAAACAACTAAGGCATCTGAAATTCCCATCAGAGCTCATTCCTTACCCCCACAAGAGCTCCGGAGCAACAGAGAAAAGGACCGATGGTGATGCACCAGCATTTCTTCCTGCTGGACAAGCCTTTTAGCTGTCTGTGACAGGGAACGCTAGCGAGATATAATGCCACAGTGGGGAAAGAACTCTCTCAGCAGAGCTTTTTGCAATGTCCTCTTACCTCGCCGGTAAAGCCTGGGAGCTCAGTTCTCTTCAGGGCCTCGTGGAGAGCACGCAGGGTGATGTCCTTTACTCCCCATTGCAGGAAACGAAGCTGCTGCTGGATCTTCTTGAGCTCTTGTTCCACCCTCAGCATTTCCAGATCATCACCCACCAGCCTAGAGACAGCAGGTAATTGATGGAGAGAGCGCACACAGCTGTCTTCTCACAAGCCGTGAGATGTGAGGCAGAGAACGAGCCTCACTCCGCGTGACGACAGGGTAACCGAGGTTTAATAGAGAGTTGACAATACTGGTTAGCAAGCTCCAAGAGCTCCCGACCGAGAAGCTGCTTCCTGGCTTCCTGGCTAACTTTGGGGGAACTAACGGACATGGAGAGATAGCAGCTCGAATGGGGAAGGGGAGAAACTCGGGGCATTGGTCACAGAAGTTGGACTCGGGTAACAAGTGGTCATGGACAAGGGGCAGAGCTCCTCTAGAGAAGAGTCCAGCCAAAGGGAGATTCTTTTCTTACCGTGAAGTCTTTTTTTCCACTGCCCTTGAGCCTCCAGCAAGACTTCCAACGCAGTAAACACCTGCCAGGAATTCCACAAAGCTCTCCATAAATCACCTCTATAAATGTTCTGCCTTGGGCTGCCCACTCCCCTATCCCTGGGCAGAACAAATTGTTGGAGGCTTCCGAAAGAAGCATCCTCAAATCAGAGCTCTACTGAGACTCACCGAAGGACATCACAGTCACGGTGAACAGCAGCAGGGAAACTGTCTTCCAAGCCTTAGGTTGCCTACAAAGAAGGAGAAGCGTGGTGAAGAACGGTGAAGCAGGCCGTATCTGTACAGTGCAGAAGACGACTACGGAGCAACAGATGTTTAAAACTTGGGAAGGAACCATATCCTTACCAGTCCCCACGCCTGCCTTGCTGTCGTTTCGCCATTTCTCCGAAGCACAGCGACAAAAGACGCAGCTCGAAGCACAGCGACAAAAGAAAGACGCAGCTCGAAGCACAGCGACAAAAGACGCAGCTCGAAGCACAGCGACAAAAGAAAGACGCAGCTCGAAGCACAAGCCACAAAAGACGCAGCTCGCAAGGAGTGAGCCAAACCCTGTCCAACAGCTATGCCGTCAGGACCGAGAGTGGCCAAGGGCGGGGACAAGCTGCCTCAGTGCTGAGGGCCCTCTGTAACTTCACAATGGTCAGTGATGTCACCGCAGGATTGCTCACATTGTTTTCTACATGAACAGCTGCACAGAAATGCTGGCTGCCTTTGTAACTTTGCAAGTAGCAAGTATCCATAGATTGTAGAGCCCTATGCTGACACCAAAAGGCTCCCAGTGTGATAACACTCAGTTCTTTTAATTATAATGCCTTTCCATATACAGCAACAATAGATGTGAAGCATACTTTTTTTTTTTTTTTATGATCTCAATATTGGCTATGGATAGGGAGAGATTTGCTTCTGCCTGACAGGGACACTGGTGGACATTTGCCACAGATTTGAAACACAGTCTCTGTGTTCTCTGAAGAACACGAAGCAGTAAAATTACCACAGGAGGTCACTGTTGTAACATGTATGCCACATCTAAGTGACAGTGCTGAGGACCAGCACTCCATTTTTGAACGGTGCATCCCAAGCCTGTTCCTGCTGGCAAACCAGAGCATTCAGCTAGAGCACAGAAGACCGCTATACCTATAACAGGACAGAGAACTATGTAACAGAACTATGAAAATAGCCATTGTATGTTGACAATAAAGGAAACAATTTACTTTCTTGTCTGTAAATTCCTGTATCATTAATTACAATGGTTTATTGGTGCACGGAAAAAAAAAAAAAAAAAAGAAAAAAAAAAAAAAGAGAAATTGAAAAGATTTGTATGTTTAAACTTCATTTTCTACTTTTATGTTGGGCATTTTACCGGGACATCAGCAACCATCGAACAAAAACATCTCTTTCCTCTGAGAGACTGAAGTCATGCTGTCACACTGCTTTTTGTTTGACAAGTGTATAGTAACTTAAATGGTTTGTTTCAGATGCTTCTCCTGTTGCCTTTGTATTAACATCAAGGGATGATTAAGAAAGGTCTCTTTTCTGTTTTCTTCCAGCTGTAGAAGTCACAATCACAGACATCTTGAACAGTAAAAGGTATGTAATTTCTACTTTGTTTTTTCTGCCAAAAGAATTAGAGAGTTATTCATATGCTAATCAACATATTTCATCTCAGTAGAAGCCTTACAGAAAATTATAGTAGAAAGCTTTCATAGTCAAACTCTTCATTTACAACACATGAGTTCTGTTTGTTTGGTTTATTTTTCCCTATGGTAACTTAAGCCATTAATGTATTTCCCTTCTTTATAGAATGTCTTTTGTACAGGGAATGAAAGCATGTTAGTGTTCATTTCTACTTATTTTTCCCTATAAAAAAATAAATAATTTATCAGATTGTTTTGAACAAGCATTTCTTTTTAGGAAACTAGTCTACAAAGTCATTGGTGTTTATGCCAGGAAGTGATTGCTCTCTTCTGAGTCAGTTACTGTGCACCAAGTTGTCTTCATACTGCTCACTGCGGAAATTGAACAGTACAGCTTTACTGAACGTTACTGGGAGTGAATCATGGTTTGGTACCTCTGCAACAGTCCTTCTAGCTGTTTTTATACAAAAACCATGAGGGGACTACCAGAAATACCTAGATTTTGGCTACATTTCTATCATCAGGAGTGGGTCTGATAATGTTGCAAGTTCCTTGTTCCAGCAGAAGCCATGAGGCAATTAGCATAAGAATCCTTGTGGTGTGAGACCTTGGCCAGACTTCGCCCTATATACATCCAATGTGAGTTGGCGAGACAGGAGGACAAGTATCTACATTTTGAAGTGAGAAAATGCCATAGTGCCAAGGGGTAGGAAAAGCACACAATATTCACGCTGGCAGCCACCACTGTCCATGTGACAAAATAACATTATTGGGGTTTTCAAGTGCAATACTGTGGGCATAGCAGCATGAACAAGAGCACAAGAAAAATAAGGGAAAGTATTGCCTGGACAGCATGAGTGAAGGTTTACAAATCTCTGCAGGTAAAGCAGTCTATTTATTTGCAGACAGAAGGTCATGTATCCAAGTTGTCTAATAAAAAAAAAAGCTTATCTCCCACACTGTGTGCATTGGTGTAGAGACAGTTCAGCTGGGCTGTCAGACACGTCGTCTTCTTAGAGGAGCCCTTCCTAAATTCTTTGGGACATTTCTGAAGTTTGTCCATGCTGCTTCCTAAAATGACAGTTTCCTGTCTCTTCTCTGTCACTCAGAAGTACATCCCATTCCCCCATCAAATCTAGTTTAAAGCTCTACTAATCAGCCTAGTGAGTTTGCTGCCCTATAAAGCTATAGCGGTTAGAAAGAAAAGCTGAGAGAGGTGAATGGAAAATGGGAGCTCAGAGCACTGTGTCATAGAAATCAGATTTGGGCAGGGGATGTAACAAGTGTTTGTGGACAAGGGGCATAGCTTCTCTAAAGAAGCACCCAGCCAAAGGGAGATTGCTTACTTTCAACTTACAGGGACTGAAGGCAGGGCTGTGGGTGTGCCCATGTCACTGCACAGTACCTTGCATTCCCTAAATACTAAGCTGCCTGGTGATTTCCTCTCACTCATGGCCACCCGCTCAAAGAATTAATCGAGCTGGGCACACTTGCACCTATGACACTCCTCTCAGCCCCTTGGAAAATTCCAGATTCCGGAGTTCCCTGCTATCAAACGTGTGGGCTGCTATTCTGTTCTGCAGGATCTCTGCTCAGATGCACTCATCTGCCCAGAAAGTCTGTGGCCCCCCAGTCTGTTGCAGCCCCAGCCCAGCCGTTTTGGTAGGTGGTCACCTTGTTTCAATGTGTTCAGACCAAAGTCCCCTCCTCTGCTGAAAAAAGCACCTGCACCAGAGATGACTGCCACAGACAGTGACCACAGTGCACAAATTAGGGTTTTTGAAACTGATTGGGTTCTCAAGGAACATGCCACAGTTTGCCTGAATGTTTGTGCGACTCAATTGCAGTTCTTGGCCTACAGCACAGTGTAAACAGTTTCAATGAAAGTAAGCTCTGTCTTGTTTTCAAGAAAGGCAGGGGCTTTCCTGGCTTTTTCTCATCTTTGCAGTTTCGGAAGCATCTGTATGCCATTTTTTGCTGTAAAATGCTGAAGACATACAGCTGTCCTCAATCTTGAGTAGACTGAAAGAGTTGCTGACTTTTTCTTGTGAGTACTCCTTGTCCCTGAGTACTTTCCTGAAAATTGCTTTTCATCAGAATTCATAAGAGTAAACACATGCAAATGGTTGAAGGCAGTAGATTAGCAGCGGATTTATTGAACTACCATAATCAGTTCACTAATTCATAAGGTGATTTTTTCCTTAGTCAATTTCAGTCTTAACAGCACAGCTGTTGGAGAGGGTTTGGCTCACTTCATAGTTAGCTGCATGCTTATTTACCTGTGCCTCAGAGATACGGTGGAACAACAACAGGAAGACAAAAACTGAGACTGGTGTGGGTATGTTTCATTCACAGGTTTTGAAAATTTTGGTTATCCTTTCACCCTGAACTAAAAGGCAATTTTTATTTTATTACTTTTCTTAAACTTTTTGTTTTTACCACTCTTTACAGTTGACTCATCTTCTATTCCTGACAGATAAAGTTTCTTTTGGAAACCTGGTCCGCCTTTGTGAAAATATCACAAGGTCTGTGGAGAGCAATAGCATGAGAAAAATAAGGGAAAATACTGCCAGGATAGCTTGTGAAGGGTTACAAAGCTCTGAATGTAAAGTTGGCTGTGTACTTTTAGATGGAACCTCATGTATGCAAGTTAGTCTAATAAAAAATAAGTCTAAAATTCTCTTAGTTCTCAAGAATTTTGTCAGGTCTTTGAATAATAAGCAACTGCCCAGTTCCCCTTGAAGACATATTCTATTTGCCACTTCAAAACTTAGGAAATGATCATAAATCCAATTTGTCTCAAAGGAATGTAGAAATTTGGAAGACAAACCTTGCTTGAAGTTAATGTTTCCCAGATTTTTGAGGGAGGTTGGGGGGAAGTTGAGTCAGCCCACATTGGAAGAGCTGAGCCGTCAGATAAGCCATCTCTCCAGGAAAAGACATTTATAAAATTTTTAATGGTAACCACTGCAGAATTCCAAAATACTTGTAATGAATCATTCAGTGCTACATATTGGCCTCCTCTTCTCCCACTGAGTCATAACTCCTACTTCAGTAGGAGTAAGCATGGGCAAAATGAAGTCATAAAAAGCCTTCTGCCTTCCTCTCATGTTTGGTCTACTGAATGTCAGAACTACTATAAGGTATTCTAGCAGAGATTGAATTTGATTGTAAGAAAAAAGCAACTATCTTCAACTTCAGTGGTAATTGTAGTTATGACAATATACAGGAAAGGTGGTCAGTATAGTACAGAGATAAATTTCAGGTGCCAATCTTCAAATTATAAATGAGAAAACATCTACTCAGAAGCTATCAGAACTTGGAACTATGTGAAATTCACTAGTAACCTCCCTGATAACTTGCAGGTTATATGCTACAACTGAAGTTCTACATCTGCTCAAATATCTCCTGTCCAATTTAGGCCACTGAAATGATCCAAAACAGCAGCAGAGACTCATGATGTGTCTGCTTTTCCCTTAGACAGTGGTATCAGTGTCCATCTTACTGTCATGAACCCAGCAGCTTGCAGTTTTATTAGAAATTCAGAGGATTCATTTTGCCCATAGAAGTTTCATGACTGCAGAGTGGAGGCATATTCTAATTACATATATGTATAAATATATGTATATAATTACCCGAATATAATGCCAAATTCCTGGAGCCAACAGGACAACAAGAATGGCCTTCTTTAGATCTGTAGAACAGTTTTATGTTAGGTAGCTCTCTGATCAACAATCCCAGGAACAGCAAATATAGGAGAAATCAGAATCCAAAAGTCTCACCTCTGGGCAAATGGCTCAGGCTAGTAAAACCCAAGCATTCAGATATGTGTTACCTTCTTGGTTTCAGAACCACTCTAGGTGAATGCTGTGATTCTGCTATTAAAAGCTAAGTATACAGCACCTCTGTATTATCTTTAAATCATTCATGTACTCTGAAAAAAAAAAAAAATCCATAAAAACAAACAGACAACCCTGCAAGAAAAAAAAAAAAACAAAAATCACACTGTTAGGTGTTCTACAATAGCATTCTGATATAAAAACAAGAGAACAAAATGATGCCAGTACATTCTCTGTTATGACTTCAATGCAGAGGTTTACAGAAATTCTTCAATCATATGGTTACACTAACACAAAACAAAATGTGTTATTTTTTATATGGACCTACAGGCTTAATTAAAAATAGTCTCTAATGTATCAGTGTTATTTTGATTTGTGGAGAGTAGCTAAGAAAATGGCTATGTTGAGTTGTTGAGTAGACATGTAAATCTTGTTGCCATTACTTAGTGCAATTCCTATCTTGACTTGAAGGAATAAGGACATATATGACAAAGTATGAAAGATTAGAGCTTATATTTTACAAATCTGCATCTATTGGTGGCATTTTAAAGGTGTTTTACAACAAACTGGAGTTCTATAAAAGGACCTCCTGTGCAAAGTGTTGATCAGACTACATAGCTTGGTCAGCCTCATCTGTCAAGCATAAACGTGTTGAAACATGCATTATGGAGTTTCTAGTTTTACAGATATTCAAAACACAACTGGACAAGGTCTTGAGCAACTTGCATTGATCCAACCCAAACGCTTGGGTGGAGGAGGAATAGACTGGAGCAGATGACATCCAGAAGTCCCTTCTACCACGTATTATTTTAAGAACTTCTCTCAGTCTTCTCTCCTGTCATCACCTGAGGGGACAGGACACTGTTGGGCAAGATACTGTACTCATGTAAGGGAGATCCTCAAGTCACAAGGCAGAAAATTAGAAATAATAGTGTCTTCACCTCTTATTTGGAAATGATATTTGGAAATTTGGAATGACACTGTGTATTGTGCTACACAGTGTAGCATACTGGAAAAAAAGAAAGATTAACAGACTAGAAATCACTTGCTGTGAATGAAGAGGTAATAAATCATAACCAAATTATTACTGGCATTAGATATGTCTCATTTTTCATTTGATTAATGGAATGTAATTAAATCAGGAATTACCAATTCTAATGGAAATCTGGCCAATAAAGAAGTTGAAATAATTTGGTGAATCCACTAGTAACATTAATGTATCAAGAGTATTTAATATTAACTAACAAGAAATACGGAATAAAGTCAATGTAAATATGTAATACTAAAAGAATGAAGAAAATGCTGAGATTATGAGCTGTAAATATAAGATTAATATATTAGTTGAATAATTTTGCTTCTGAATTATTTTAGAATTATGGTTTCTGTTCCTTTTGTTTGGGAACAGATCAGAGTAATTCTGGACAAGCCATTAGGTCTCTGTAAGTTATAATGTTTCTATTTAACAGCTCTTGAATATTTTATAACCCAGTGGTTTTTATTTACACCGAAAAATAGTAGTAATTTAATTACTAGCATGACTCATTGAAAATATGCAATATCTCATTTGCAAATGAGATATCTGTCTGATATTTTTGAACACCTCAGAAAAAATCCCTAGAAGGTCTCTTTGGTTGTAGAAGCCTGGAATAGTCTTGCAGATTGATTTTGTCTATCCAAGACACTAACTGGTAGTCACAATCCTGCATTAGGTTGCCACTAGCGAGCTAATATGATGATAGAATCATTTCTTTAATGTACTCTGATTTACTGAGAATGAACTACCATGAGGCATTTTGTTTACAGTATAAAATCTTTTTGATAAATACTGCATGAAAGGACTTTTCCCTGGCAGTCGTAGTATCTCAGCTTTGTCTTTGGCATACATCTCATCACATGTTTATGGCTGCTCAGTACAGTAGGAGGCACATCGCTGGGACATTTCTGAGATAGCAAGCTAAGAATGTTCTCCTTGTTGACCATGCTGATAGAAAGGATGATTGTATTGCTCTGGAGGTCAATGCAGAACGGAAGAAATCATAACTAAGTTCTCAAGCGCCTGGAGAAGGGAAATAATAACTGTAAGTACTACAGTGCTTCGAGAAGATTTTTTTTTTACTTCTGTTATTCATGTTTTAATTTTTAGGTGGTATGAGTTCTGTTTTGTTGTTCCTGATGAATCCTCTTTTCCTCCACAACAGATAAAGCTGGGGAATTTGATGCAGAAGAAATCCACAACATTCTCCTGAAAATTTCTATTGGCCTAGAAAAATATTGCTATGATATGTATTTCTTTTCTGTGATTCAGGAGCTCATGTGAGTCATCCATGATTTCAATTGCAGTCCCAAGAGCTCAGTCAATAAAGCATTTTGGCAGCATTTAGCATGCTCAGTCTTTTGAGTCCTACATGAGACAAAAAACAGTAAAAAGGAAAATGGCAATCGAGTGCTCTTGGACTGAATAAAAAGGCACACATTTACATCTTTGATATCTTGAATTTTAATGATACTACTGAGAATACGATTCCTTTCACATTTGTAATTTTAAAGGAGAGCAGGTGGTGAAGGTTTCTCTTAAAAGTGTTAATTAAAATAGCTTACACAACCAAGCCCCTGCTCAAATAAAGTATATCAGAAAGACATAAGACATTCAGTGAATGCTGTATTCTAATGATTTAGTCTTAAGTAGACTCAGTCATTAGAATACTGGAACACGTTGGAACAAATGCACTGGAGATACTTAATACCCAATACACATGCACATTTCATTCCAGTGAAACATCATCCGCTCGAGTTCATGAAAGCACTAGACTGTAGGTGTTCTAAATGTGTATTTCTGGAAAGTAAAACAAGTCTGGATTCACTAGGAATATTTGTATCCCTGATGGCCTTAATAAGCAAATAAAAGAAATGGATCTTCAAAACACAGGGCTTCCTCACTCTGTAATATAGTCTGTTGGCAGGAAAGTGCAGGATCACTTCCGTATTGATGTAATAAACTGTAAGACCAATGATACACAACTCAGATTCATCCATTAATCCACTCGTGCAACTCAGAAAAAAAAAAACCAAAACTATGCCTCCGCCTTCCAAAAAACAGTTTAGGGCTGGTTGCTATCAGTCTGCTACATTCAGCTGTTGGGAGCACTCAGCACGGTTACAGAACACCCCATTTCAGATGCTTTTTTCTTGATGAAGGATTGAGTCTTTAAGTCCTCAGCAGCACATCATAGCCATCTAGATACTTCTTAATCATAGATGAAGTTGCTTGGTGGAGAAAGCACTAGAAGCCAGTAGTCTGTACATCCTTTCATCATTGGACCAGTTATAAATACAAGCCTTATCTCGTATTGTTCTCTGCCTTCATTTTAATTGAGCAGTGAACAATGAAATGCAATTGAAAGAAAGACTACCAGGTGGCTACTTTTAGTTTTTGGTGCAATTTGATTAGTCTGATATCCATTTTACTTGAAGACCTCCCCACCTTTTGCTACAAACATATAAATGGTAGCAACTGAATGTTGTCTTTTCCTCTGTATGATTTGAATAGATGTTACTGTTCTTAGTGTTCACCCTCCTGTAGCAAAGTTATAAATGATTAGTGCTGCTTTTTGTTTGAGTTTCAGTATCTTTTAGATGGTGTAACTATTGTTAAAATATAGTCTAGGCATAGACATCAGTTTTTAGTTAGGTTTTTATAAAGAAGTACAAAACGGGAGCCTGATCTATTCTAAAAACTTTCTCTGACAGATTTAACATCTAAATAATACATTTTTGCAATAAAATTAGGTGTGCACCAGGGACAGAATATTCTGTATTTTAGAAATTAAGAATGAAGTTACTTATTCTCTGTCATTTCCTGCTCCAACCTTTCCTTCCCAAAAGACAATCCCTACTCTATCTTTCAGATTATAGATAGGAATTTGACTACTACAATTTTAGCAACTCATAAGTTCTGAACAAAGCTTTCCCACCTGATGTTCTACTACCTACGAGTTCGCTCTGAGCAAATTGAGTATTGCTGGGAAAAAGTCTGAGATAGTGCCTCATGATTTTATATATATATATATACTTTCTTTGTACTGTACACTGTGTGAAATCTGTATTTTTCCTTTTTCTATGGAACAGAACAACCTAAGAAAATGTCAATTCAGACCAGTGTAACTTCAGACCAACATTACTAGGAAAAAGTGATGTGTGTGCTCCAAAAAATAAAAAGGCAAGCAAGCACAAGTGCATTTCAGCTCCAAATCACCAGTAGTTAAATAGTTTCTGCATTGTATACATAGAAAGTAATTGCCACTTTCCATTCAGATATGTTGGTTCTTTTAAAGAATAAATCCCTATAAATAACAGAAGAATATGCTCAAATGCAGACACCAACTTAAACCATATTTTAAGCACAGATTTGCAAATAAATTCTTTACGTAAGTATTGCTTCACTGAAAGTGATGTCCCTGTCCTTACCTGAATCCAAGAGCTTTTCCATTACATTTTCTCCTTCCATCCTCCCAAGGAGGTAGAGTGAGAGTGTGGTTTGATGGACACCTGGTGATCAGCTGAGGTTAACCCACTGCTTATTGCTGCACATCATGTTCCTCAAAATAGGTAACAGCATAAAAAGCCAATCAGAGAATCGGAGGTTAGCTGGTTTAGATAGGTAGTCGAGCACAGAGTCTCTTTCTAAAGACATCAGAAGAGTAGGCTATTACATCAGAAGAGAAAAAGAAAAAGATAATGCTGCCAAAAAAAGTAAATGAGTCTGAGCAGGCCATGAATCATTTGGGGCCAAATCTGCAACATAAGCCCCATCTAATTTAGTTAATATGTAAGTGACTACTTAGTGGGTACATCTTCTGCAGTCATGTATTGAGAAATGCCTTAGTTAACCAGAAGGAGAGGAGTAGGTGTAACATACAGAGTGTGAGAGAATCCTACTTTTAGTTACAAAGGAAATACAGACTATGAACCCACCAAATGGGTTTATTTCTAGAATGAGATTGCTAGTGCTGACATTGTAAAGCAAGATGTATAAAGCAAGAAGCAATGCGTGATCATGAAGCAGGTCCTTTTTTTGTATTAGAAGACATGGTATAGGCAATTAAAATATTATTTTCTCATCCGTATTAATATCTTGCTATTTCTAAGTGATCTTTGCACTTTGTTAGCATGAATTGTCATCACACATCACACACACATCAGTGTGTGAGCTGATGTCTTCATCAATGCTTTGTGATAAAATTAGGTTGGGCTGTGCAGAATTTCAATATCACATTTTCTGATTAATTTCAGTTACAATAATATTGCATCACCAACATAAGGTATGTACTGTTTGATAGGACTTCTTTCTTTTCAATGGTAATTGTACCACAAAACATTTAAAGGACTTACACGGTCACAGTCCTCAAGGGGTTTTAAGGACTGATTGTTTTACTTCCTCTGATCTCAGAAAATCCTGTCCAAAATTAGCAATCATGCATACAACTCACACTTTTTCCTCCTCTCACATACAGCATTAATTCAATACCATTACAGAAAATATGTGCTTTTGAAACTCATATCTTCAATGTGTAGAGCAATTAGAAAACTTGTATATTCCGGATGTTGATTACTTTCAGTAAGCTCCAAAGTATTTGCTCAATGGGGTACTTTAACACATGCTGGTAGCTAGAATATGAACACAAGTAGTTTTGATTGGTTTGCACTTTGGCTTCTAAATTTCTCCACTTTGTCTCTGTTTGCATACTTCAGTGTGGCATTTCAGCAGAAGTTATTGACTGTAGTATGAACACTCAAACATATGGACTTCAGGTTATTCTGCAGTGAAGACTTCCTTGTCCCTCTAGCAGATCCTAATGTGCCTGCTATCTATATTTTCCAGGGCAGAGTTTTAACTTCTTAATCCATAATAGCTGAATGGGAAATTTCTTCACTGAAGCAGTGGTCTGAAGAGCTTACAGTCAGCAAGCTGAGCTCAGAATCACATATTCATGTGCCTGTTGGTGGAATCATGAATATGTAGTTTATATTCAAAATGTTACAAGTACTAAGGCTTCTTTCCTTGATTTACATTCTTATTATTTGACTGAGATCAGCAGCACCATGTAGAAATCATTGAAGTTCTCATTCCTACTGGAAACTTTCTCCTAAGTAGCAACATGTCTGTAAGACTTCTCCAGTTCACAGTTAAAAAGAAAAAAAGAAAAAAAAAACCCACAGCAATAACTAAGATTATTATTTCCACCAGATAGCTTGCAGAATCTTAGCTAGTTAGAAACTCTGAATTTTCAGTATATATCTACATGGTTTTGGTACTATTGATATGTTTTCCATTGTCCTTCATTGGTATTTATACCCTTGACTGACTCTATAGCATGAAGTCTAGGGACAGAGCTAGAAGAGAGGAAACACGAGTTTCTGTTCCAGCAGCAAATCTATGGTTGCAAAGCGCTCTTCCCCATGTGTCTGTGACACAAATGTGATTAATTCAAGGGAGAACACACTCAAGGGCATTTTGCTTTGCTAATTTGCTTGTGTATTTGGAGAATAGGTTTCTGTGGCTCTTATGCATTAGGAGATAGTGGATTTTTCAGGAGCCATTGCCAGTGGTTGTGGGAGTTTGTCAAAGGATGTATAGGAAAGATTTAAGGAATGTGATGCGACCGATCTTAAAATCCCAATCTTGTCTGTCTGCTGATTACTATTTTCTTTAATCAGTTGAGTAGTATTTACTTTTCCTCTTGAGGTCTGCATGAAAGTGGTAGGCCCTGGCTCAAGCTTAAGGTAACTGAATACAATAAACTGTTGAATGTGACATGAGAAATTGCTGACTGTAACAAAAGCCAGAGAAGAAGCTGATGGAAGTTACAGACAGAACTGTGAGGAGGGGCTGGGTTTCACAAGACAGGCAGTGGGGGCTTACGTTAAAGGTTCAGGGAACATTAGGGCTGCCTGCATGCTCCTATAGGCAAGGAATTGCCTCATTGTTGACTGGGACTGGAGGAGTGCCCAAGGTTTCCTGTTTGACAAGCAAGGACAAAGAATTTTTCCAAGTCCTCATGTCCAAAATATTTTCCCTTTGTAGGGAAAGTGCCTCTGATCACAACCCTCTGCAACATGCTGTTTGGACAGTTCTTAGTCCACCTCACCAATCACTCATCCAGTCCACACTTCCTAAGTTCACCAATGAGGTTATCATGGGAGACAGTGTCAAAAGCCTTTCTGAAGTCCAGATAGGCAACATCCAATGCTTCTTCAGACTTTCTCTGGCCTCTTGGGTGAGGGATTCCTGAGGGCTGGCCTTGCCAAAAACAAGGAAAACTGAAGCAAGGAAGTAATTTAATATCTCTGCCTTCTCTGCACCTTGTGTCACCAGGGTCCCTCCCCCATTCAGTAGCAGGGCCACATTTTCCCTGGTTTCCTTTTAGTACTGTTATATTTGAAGAAGCTGTTCTTGTCCTCAACATCCCATTTAATTGCACATGGTCTTTGATGTTCCGCATCTCATTTCTGCATGCTCTTGTACTCTGACAACATCCCTATATCCATCCCAAATGGTCTATACCTACTTCTATCTCCTGTGTACCTCTTGCTTACATTTGAGTTTTGTCAGGAGTTCCTTGCTCATCCATGCAGGTCTCCTGCTCCCTTTACTTGATTTCTTGTCATAGGGATGCATCGTTCTTGAGCCTAGAGGAGTTAATCTTTGAGCACTGAGTATTTGAGGTTCAACACGGCAAAGTGCAAAGTTTTGCACTTGGGCCAGAGGAATCCCAGGCATCCATACAGACTGGAAGGAGCAGTCCCTAAGAGCAGCCCTGCAGAACAGGACCTGGGGTCTTGATAAATGAGAAGCTTAACATGAGCCAGCAGTGTGCCCTTGCAGCTCAGAAGGCAAATGGTATCCCGGGCTCCATCCAAAGATGGGGTGGCCAGCAAGGACAGGGAGGTGATTGTCCCCCTCTGCTCTGTTCTTGTGAAGCCCCACCTGGAGTACTGTGTCCAGGTCTGAAGCCCCCAGTACAAGAAAGACAGGGAGCTGTTGGAGAGGGTCCAGGGGAGAGCCACAAAGATGATCATGGGACTGGAGCAGCTCCCCTGTGAAGACAGGCTGAGGGAGCTGGGCTTGTTCAGCCTGGAGAAGAGAAGGCTGTGGGGTGACCTCATTGCAGCATTTCAATACCTAAAGGGAGCCTACAAAGAGGAAGGGAATCAACTTTTTGAAAGGGTAGATAACTTCAGGACAAGGGGAAATGGTTTTAAGTTGAGGAAGGGAAGATTTAGGTTGGATGTCAGGGGGAAGTTCTTTACAGAGAGAGTGGTGAGGTACTGGAACAGGCTGCCCAGAGAGGCTGTGGATGCCCCATCCCTGGAGGTGTTCAAGGCCATGTTGAATGGGGCCCTGGGCAGCCCAGTCTAGTATTACATGAGGAAGTTGGTGGCCCTGCATGCGGCAGGGGGAGGTTGGAGATTCATGATCCTTGAGGTCCCTTCCAACCCTGGCCATTCTGTGATTCTGTATTAAACAACTCTCTTTTTTCTAGGGCATATTCCATGGAATTCTTCCAAAAGCTCCCTGAAGAGGCTTAAGTTAACTCTCCTGAAGTCCAAGGTTGCAATCCTACTTGTTCTACATCCTTCTTTCTGGATACTGAGCTCAGTGATCTTGTGGTCTCCGCCTCCTCTTTTACTATGTAAGCCACAATGTCAGAGGCAGATATTGGTGATATGGCAGTAGAGGTTGAACCTTCCCACCAAGATTCTGTTCCACATTGTTGTCCTCTGGCAGCAGAGATGCAATCTGACAAAACAGTGCCTGACAAAGTTGTGCAGATGAAGCAAAGGTGTGAAAGTAAATTCCTCCATGCAGAAAAAAAATGGCACCCACTGACATTCAATGCTTGCTGTATGCTAATGTAGACCACAGAGTGGATGCAAGCACAGTGAGGTGGCATGTGGTGCATTTCAGCTGTGAAAGACAGGACTTGTTTCAGACAGCCATGCAGACTTTTATGACTCTAGCATGCAGGTTCTTGTTTATTACTGGTAAAAACACATAGCTAGTGGTGGTGACTTTGAAAAATTTTGTTGTCAGTCACTTATATTCAGAAAAGATTCAGATAGATGCACTCTTAGTTCTCATTGAGCTCTTAGTTAAGAAGCTGAGTAAAACTAATTGACAGCATCATTTTCATTAATCCTAAATTAGCACTTATTACTTTATTACCATTTTATTTACATTAATATTTTAACTTAGCCTGCACAGCACTTCCAGCAGAAAATGAAGAACTACTCCTATATATTCAACCGTAACATAAATATAAATCTCTTATTTTCCTTTAATATGCAAGGTTTTTGTGATTCTTGAAAGTAAGGGAACAGTAGTTATCCTAAATGTAATGCTGCTCACTTTGCCTGACATTTTTATTCTTCACTCACACTTTTGCAAGGCTGAAACATGTCGGCTGGGAAGACAGCACTACAATGGGGTGGTGCACATCCAGCATGTCAGTGACTCTGAGCCCAGGAGCTTTCGTACCTTGTTACCTCTTACAGTGGCAGTGAATCCCCTAAGATGGGAGTTACACCTGAGCAACTGCTTAAGGCAGATGCTCAAGTTTTTCTCACTGCTACCCTGTTTTCTAATTACTCTTTATCCCTTATATTTTCAGGGCACTGAAAAGAGCAAATATACTTGCTGTACCTCATAGGATACCTGAGAGGCAAATTAAAAAGAAAGGAAAACATTCCTGAAATTATGCTAGCACAATTATACAGACAAAATTCTACTAACACATTCTGGATTTGATGGAAACTATCAATTCTCATAATATCCCCTTCTGAATAAAAATCTATCCATGTGAATATGATGAAGTGCTATGTTCTTTTGAAGAATAGAGTATACTGACAAATTTGCAAGCTAGCTTATTTTATTAATTTCCCTCTGAAAGTTTGTTTTAGAGTATCTGAACAGCATGTAAGAAATGGCCAGTCTGAAATGAGTGATCACTTTCCTTCTACAGATTAGGAAGATGAGAAATGAAGAATATTTGCACAGAATCAGAAAAGAATATACCAGTAAGATTTACCATTAAAAAAATTGCTCCATTAAACAAAAGCAAAAAGAATTACAAGGAATCTGCTATAGGTGCAAGGATGTTCATGAAACTACTTGGGAATTTTCTTTTCTCCCTTTGTCTATCAGGGCTCAAAATCCTTCAACCTTCTTGGTTCTAAGCATGCATGGACTCCTCATGCCCTCAACCGTTCTTATCTGAAATCACCTCGAGGTCATTAAACCCTACCATGTAATAACATCCTTTTCATTCAATCAATCATTACTGTCCACACTACTCCCAACCCTCTTTCTCTCCCTGCTCCCATCTACCCTTCACATACTCTTTCTGTCATATTCCTACACTCCTTTTGGAACTGAAGGTCACCTTTCCTGTCTGTCTCAACCTGTTATTTCAGAGGCATTTTAAAACTTCAGTCACAGACTGGAAACATTAAAAATCCCTCAGAATGATGTGAAAGGCAATTTAAAAAAGCTCATGTATGTCTCAGATCCTAGATAACAAGTTGGGCCTTATTTGAGTGAGGTATTGAACTAATCAACTTCTGCATGTCCCTTGTATCCAATCATATTATGATTCTCTACTAGGGGGAAAAAAAAAAGTCTGTACAGTTGTCCTACAAAACCTACTGAATTTTCAATTTTTTTTCAATTTTTTTTTTTTTTAAGAGTATTTTGTAGCATCGTGTACCCTTATGTTCACCTGAAAGACAAACCAAATCCAAAGTCATCAATATGACAATACAACCAATTTCAAACTTCCCAAAGAGTGGCTGTAAAACCAAGGAGTAAGTCACTTTTCTGTCGTGCACATTGTGTCCATTTTGGTTGCTTTTGATAGCTGATAGAAAGGTTACATACAACATGGATCAAAACAAATTTAAATGGAAGAGGTGAGTCAAGTTTTTCCTGGAAAGCTCTTCACACAAGTAAGTTTTTATGAACTCTGAGATGTCACAATCATTCTTAATGTTTCACCACTTTCACCTTGTACAAAGGGATTTTAGGAACTGAGAACCCAAATACTTTTTCCTTTGAAAAGATGAAGAAAGAAACACAAGGAAGAATGGAAAATAGTAAAGAAAATTCAGGATCAGTGGGTTGTGATAAGACTGTAAAACAGATTGCCAAATTGCTAACTGCAGTGTGCAATCTACTGCTTAAATCTGTGTTGCTGCCAGAGAAATAGAAAAGGGTAAACGTCATGCTGAATGTTGAAAAATGTGCCTGGGTGTTGCAAGCCAAAAAGTCTGGCTTTCAAGAAAATAAAATTGGATGAAAGTATAATTTAAGAAGGAATTAATAGATCTATGATTAACGATGACTAAACAAGCAAAAGGCAACACAGTTTTTGTACAGAGTAGTTCTGCACATACTGAAGAGCTTTCTCTGATATACTCAACAAGTAGATGAGCAGACCTTTATCTTAAGACTACAGACAAGGTGCTTCATCAAAACTGCTCTGATTTAAAAATAAATAAAAATTGCTCATTAAAAGTAAAGGTGGGACTAAATAGTTGGTGCTCAAAAAAGATGATCATCTGTACAATACAGGAATGTACCATGGGATGTCTGCTCTTCAACATGTTCATAAATGATCTAGGAAAGTTGTTGAATAATAAGCCGGAATTATTCACAGTAGTCAAAACTAAAGCTGATTTAAAAAAAAAAAATCTTAGTATGCAAAATGAGCACGTTACAAAGTGGCAAAGAAATTTCGATGTTATTAATCACAAAGCTGCAGGAAACTAACCTGATTGCTTATGTACAAGGGCTGCTCCAAAAGTAATGCCTCCTATTTTATGATGTTGACCCACAGTGCCAGAAGTGAATGTTGATGGCATGGCAGTAGAGGTTGAACGTTCCCACAAATATTCCAGTACATGTTGTTGCTGTGTGACAAATGGCAGCAGAGGGGCAGTCGGACAAAATGGCACCTGACAAAAAGGTACAGGTGAAGCAGAAAAGTGAAACTGAATTCCTCCATGTGATTAAAAAAAAATGGCACCTGCTGACATTCATCGATGCTTGCTGAACATTTATGGAGTCCAAAACAGTGGATGTGAGCACAGTGCAGTGATGGGTGGTGCGTTTCAGCAGTGGCGAAAGTGATGTGACAGACAAGTCAAGTTCAGGACAGTTATAAAGATTTTAACGAGCAGAGCTTGCTGACTCTTGGTCATCACTGTTGAAAATGAATAGCTAATGGTGGTGACTGCTGAAAAACATATCTGTGGTTTCCATGGAAATAAATAGGAGGCATTACTTTTAGAGCAAACTACATATAACAATGAACTATTGATACCCCTGAAAGAATTCAAGTAATTATTGACAGTTTTTCTTGGTGAGAACTAATGCTCAAAGGAAGACCAAACATAACTAAATTAGGAAATTGAGAACAAAAATCAATTACATTCTTCTACTGAATAACTCCATATTGCACCCCAAAATACTGTATATTGTTTTGATTGCAGTCTTATAAATATGAGACATAATTAACAGGTAAGAAGAGTTATTAGGTTTACAAAATGAACATGAATTATTTGGAACTGTTCAGCCTGAGAAAAGAGAGAAGGAAATGATGTAGGTATGGGAGATAGTAAATAGCCTTGACAAAGTGAAAAAATATCCAGTGTTTCCTGTAAACTGTTTTTGTGCTTGAAGGTCTTTCACTGGCAAGAGTGCAATCCCAGCTTTGCTGTGTAGCACTCCACAGTTCAAAGAGCAAGCATGGAGAGTAGGAAAATTGAGGCTCTGGATGTCCCAGAAGGTACTCAGCTGGAGCCCAGATAGCTCATGACTTGTGAGTGTATATGCTGTGGAGGGTCATGAAAGAAGAGTGCATACATAGGGAGAGAAAACTCTAACTGTACCCACAATCCATGATCTGTCCAGTATCTTCTGAAATGCAGAATGGGGAATTACTCTGGTGGGCAGATATTCTCCAGGTCAGGAGGTTAAGATATCTTCATGTCATACCCATTTACTGGATAGTGTCCTACCAGCCATCTTGACACTTTTGGGACAGGAAATAGTGCTCTGCTCCTACCAGATAGCCAAAATGCCCAATGCATTATCCCACCTTCTATACTCTGCTTGAAGGATTTCCTAAGCTGGGTATGATTTGACCTTTAAAAGCCAAGACTTCTTACAAGCACAAACAAAGCCCATCCCATGTCAGTTGGCCTCAATTCTTGGAAATGTTGTGATGTGCATTTAATTCTCTGATTCAACAGAACTTGGGATTCAACATAATGTTCCTTTCCCAAGGAGTTACTGACAGCTTTCCATAGGGAAATCTTATGGCTATTTCTTCTGTATTTTTCTCCTCTTTTTGAGATTTTTTTTTTTTTTTTTGAACTGGGGAAGACTCTGTGCAAACTGACATAACTACACTTTCTGCCTACTCTGTCCAGGCACAGTCTGCTCTGTCTCAGTCCTGAGGGCACTAGTAAGTCTAAATGGCTCTGATCCAGCCCTGCGTTAGGCCCCTATTACTCACCTTGCCCAGGGGTTATGTTTAATATCAGTCCTGGATGTCCTGTCTCTGCATGAGCTATATCCCAGAGAAGCTGGTCTCTAGTGCACACTGATCTAGATCCTGTCTTGCAGATAAACTTCCTGGCTTGACCTAGCACCTACTTCATGACCATGAACTTGCCTTAGGATCTGGTCTTCTTGTGAAACCCAGCCACCATCACTGCTTGCTTACACTGTCTGGGAAGCAGAAGCCAATCTCTTGCTGGTGAGACCCCTAGCCTCTTGGCAGTACTACTGCTCTTAACTCCTGGATATCTGTACTTGAAGAAGCAAACAGCCCTCACTCTTCTCTGACATGCCTTTATCTGCCTCCTTTCTACAATATGTATGTATATATACATAGCTTCTGGCAATTAGGATTAATATGACTAAGAACAGGATATGCTGCTGTGTGATTTTACTTCCACTATGCAAACATTTTTATACCAGTGAAATTTTGTAGGCTAATTGCAAAGCATTTCTATTTTGTCTCTGCATGAAAAATCTGCTTATTTAGTTGCACTACTGTCTCTTTTCTAATCATCTGGTCAGTGTCAATGTATTCTGTGGACACTAAGGTTATGTCTACCGGAATAAAATGAAACAGTGCCAAGTACCTCATCTAAGAGAGATACAGGATTCTCCTGGCTGATTAGCATTTAATAAGCCCCTGTGGCAGGTGTTTAACTTCTCCAGCTGGAACACTCATCTGCATCTGGGGATGGTCTGAATGTAAGAACAATCACAGTAGGCAGTCTGGGCATGGCAGTCTGCCATGCCACTCTGCCATGTTCACTCTGGCATTCTTTCTGCCCTATTCCAGCTGACTTTGACACTACATTCTTTCTTCCATGTTTACACCTCATCCAGTGCACACCAAACATGCTTCTAACACTTTATTAGAAAAACAGCTCTTTCTCTTCCTTCCTGAATTTTCAACTCAGGAGAGAACAACTCCTTTGTATCCATTATAGTTAAATGACAAGAGAGAACTATGTGCACCACGAATGTGGTAACCATTTACTCTTCGTAAAGATCTCCCATAGGAAAAGAGGTTTAGAGAACAATTTGGATTCCACCTGTTATAACTCTTGCAACAGTACCTGTTGCTCTCCTCTTAGAGTTAGTTCAACAGCAGGAAGGATGCAGCTGCACATGGATAGACAACCATCATAGGTTACAAATCTCTAAGATGGGGTATACATAGGATAAAGATCGCAGCCTATATTCTGGTATAACCCAGCATGGATTCAAAATTCTGTGATGAGTTACAACAGATTCTTAGACTGGATAATAACACAAAGTCCCTGGTCATCAGAGGCCTAGGCTGGAGTCCAGTGGTTTCTCTTTCCATTTCTCAGCTAGCTTTCTTCATGGTACAAAATGTTGGAATGAAAAAGAGAAGTCTGAGGATGCTAGAAAGAGCTGTGACCATTTAATGATCTTCCCCACAGTGAGTGGAAAGAAAAGAAAGAGAGAGAGTTGTGCTCTTGATGCCCCATCCCTAGGGACAATCAAGGCCAGGCTAGATATGGCTCTGGGCAGCCTGTTCTAGTGGTTGATGACCCTGCCCACTACAAGGCTTTTGAAAGCAGATGATCTTCGAAGTCCTTTTCAACCCAGGCCATTCTATGATTCTGTAATTCACTAGAACATCAACAAGACCACTGTACAGTCAATGAATGTACAGATGTTATAGTTACAAGGTATATCAGAGAGCTTGGCTACATAATTATTACACCAAAGCAGAAAAGATAGGACACTTACCTGTATCCTCAGCTCACTTATGAAACTCCAGTAGAAGGGATCTCCAGAAGAGATCCTTTCCCTCTGGTAGTCAGTTCTTAAATGGGTCTAGGAGAGGTGGAGCCAGGCTCCACTCCTTCAAGCAGCACAGGTGAATTGCCTTCACCTGTGCTCCCATGGCTGACTCATTGCTCACCTCAGGTGATCAATCAGAGGTTCAGGCTATGATTCAGCAGTTCCCATACAGCCACAAAGCTGGTTTATTCTAGTAACCCTGGTTCCCAGTGGCTGGTCAGTATTTCTACCAGATAAAACCAGATTTTGTTTGTATGTTTACAGCCCTGAAAATGTTTTATCACAACAATTGTTCCTTGACTAGAAAAGTACTAGCCTTGCAACCTTTGGACAACAAATGAACTGACTAGGGGGTGTATATGCAATTCCTACTGTGTGTTTAAAGAGCAAGCATTCCTTGAAAACTTAAAGAAGTGCAACAGATCTAGGTGACCTGACAGTTAGTATGTAGAAACAAGCAATTTATCAAACAATATTCTTGAGTTGTAACTTAGATAACAGTATAATCAAATTGCAAATAAAGCCTTAACTCTTTCCTACATGCTGCGCTGTGAGAGTATTCCTTGCAAGGAGCATGACTAGCTCAGTGTAGCTGGCAAAGGCCTCATCCGTGGGCCATCCCTTTATTCTTTGTCCATAGCAAAAACGAGTCATCTTGGTTTCCATGGTTTCCAGCAGCAGAGAAGGAAGAAAGCAGACACAGATTTTTACTAAGATCAAATGTTTGGTATGCATATACACAAAGCCAGGCAATATGCCATAGTGAGTGAGGGGAGAAATCTTTCATCACTTCATCTGATAGTCTCCTATAGCAACTGCAGTAGTACAAGCAGTCAGAGGCATACAGCTGCATAGCAACCTGCTATGTCATACAAAAGAGCCTCACCTCCTCCTAGTGCATGCATGGTACTATTAAGGAACGATTTGGTTAGGTGCATACATCTCTCCAATATGATCAGGCTTGGCAGACACAGTACCCCTATCATTCTACTTGCCTGCCCTGGAAGAGAATAAGCCATCTCTCACTGTGACCTCAGTGATGTGCTCAGGAAAGAAGCAAACATTACCAATTTTGCATGGTGCCACTTGGATGAAGCAGTGTTCATGACACTAGCTCCTTGCCTACCCCTAATGATAGCTACAACTCCAGTGCAAGTTCTGCAGTCTTTTCTGCCTCCCTTAACTTTAGGAATGGGTCTCCTTCCACTTCACCACATGGCATCCACCTTCATTCTTGATCAAGTCTGTCTGTGACTCAGTGGTGTAGTACAGGCATGCCAGCTGTGACAGGAACAAAGGGTTTGCCCCTCATTCCCAATTCTGAGACAAACTCAGGAGAGTGGAACCCTCATCAAGATCACTCCAAGTCTTTTCCTCCTAGGGTAAGTCAGGTTTCATGGCCACATTGGTGTTCACTCACTGCCCTGTAGCATATGGGCCCAGAGTGGGTCCATTAATCTGCTGTGACAGAAAGAGCTCTGGTAGTCTTGTGCCAGCCACACTGCTCTATGGGATCACTGCATAGGGTACTTATCATCTTGTTCTACATGGTACCTTGTTTGTCTTAGTCATCCTCCTCTTGCCTGCATCTGCCTCCTCATTTCTGCAGGCTGCTTTTTCAGCTGCTTCTCCATGACAGTGAGCATACTCTGGAGGCTATGATGCCCCATCATTCTGGGAGATACCTGATGGATCTTGTTCAGGGCTCTGTGCCAGACAGATTACTTTGTGTGAAAGAAATGTATGCTTATAACTCAGGTGTAGCTTCTTGGACAATAAGGGATATGTTTTAAACCTATGTTCATGCTGTGTGCATGCTCATGTAATGCTGCTGTCCACCCAGATTGGGTCAGCAAAGGTTGCTGTGTTCACCACAGGCTGCTCTTCCTAGGGCACCAATAGCAGAGTTCCTTCTGCAGGAGAACATTTGTCCCCTGTGGACAATCTGGACACTATGCCATGCACCAAAAGAAGCCCAGAACCACGGAGAACAATTTTTTTGTTCCTAGTTGTTGCTGAAAGAGAATTATCCTCTGTAAGATATTCTGTTAACATCAGTGTTTCAAAGCTTGCTGGGGACACAAATGACTTGTTCAAGTCCAGGCAAGTACTGGGCAAGAATTGTGAAATGCTTTGTCTGAAGGACATAGATGAACAAGTCCGGGGCAAGGAGAGAGAGATGAGCTGCATCTAAATAGCTGTGAAGTGCTCTTTTGTGTGGACTTATCTCAAGATGATGGCCGTCTCAGGGTACTCAATGACTCTTGCTAAAGACCCTTCCTTGTCTTAGGCTGGAGAACAAGTAGGATAAAAGGGAAATCGAAAACCATGAGGATAGGTTTTCTGGCAACAGATTCCTCACGAAGAAGAACAAGGATTTCTGACAACAGATTCCTCACGAAGTGATGCCTGCACTCTGACGGACTCTCCTGGGCCTGCTACCTGACCGCTGCTGCTTCCTCCTGGTTTGGCTCTGCGACTTCTTCCTGCTACCTGCTTGCTGCCCAACCCCTCCCCGCTGCTTTTGCTTCGGACCTTCAAACGTCGTGCAACGGGTCGCTGCTGGATCCTGGTGGTGAGTATCCTCACTTTATGCAATTCTTGCTTCTTTCTTATCTTTTCTATCGCCCCCCTTTCCTTCCCCTTCTTCCTGATTAGGATTTGTAATAAACTGGTTGGACGAACATTTGAACCGTTATTTCTTAATCTCAGGCCAGGTATACAGATATTAAAAGAACCTCATCTCCCTCCTATAAATTGGAGCGAGACATCCTCCCTGTCCCATGGAGCCCTATTTCTTTCTCCTTTCCTAGGTGTCCTAAAAGTTAGGCATAAAACCTTCACACATACGTGCTTTGCACATCTGTGGCCCAAAGGACTCTGCTCAGGTCAGTCTACTACAGCCAGAATGAGTGGCTACAGATGTGGAAATTGATATATTGGGAACAGGAGTAAAGTCTTTGATATTGCTATGGAGGAGAGAGTAAATTTGGGTGTTTGCATAGGGGAAATTTTGAAGTTTTCCTACCCTCTCCTTCACCAGAGTGGAGCTTTCTAACTCAAAGAAAGTTTAGTGTCTTCGTTTTGTAAGGACAAACCTCCTGCAGCTTAGATGCACAGCGCTGGTTTTGAGGGCTGAGCCTGTGTTGTAGAGCAAGGAAGGAGCTGAGAAAACTAGAGGAATGCTTCCCCAGAACTGATCTTGGTCAGGAGACAAATGGACCCTGCTGTGTCATGTTCCTTCTACTTGGAAGACAGCAGTCCATCTGACATGGCTGCTAGCCATGCAGACCTAATTCTCCAGCCACTGATGTTTTCTTTTTGTGGCAAGCTGTCAGCTGAAGAGATGACAGATGGTTCACACTTCAAACCTCTGTGTCTGCTGCCCAGTATCATGAAGCATCTGATTCCAGAACAGAGTTCCAAGTTTTTTTCCTTTTCTCCTCTATCAGTAAGAGGGAAAAGGATACTTCTTATACTTGCCTCTGTTCTCAAGGTAGAGGCCACTAGTGCTGGTGGTAAAGCAGGAAGGCTGCGATTCCTCTGGCATCAACAGCAACTTACTCAGGAATGGCACCAAAAGAGACAGCCTTTGATGCTCTAGGCCAGGATTTGGCCTAGAACAACAGTGACTGATGAGGGTAGGGGATATTGTAGCCCCTTGGTACCCAAAGATGGAGAACAATATCAATTAGTGAGATTAGCAGGCTAGGATCAACCATGCCAAGTTATGCCATATCTACAGTCCAGACCTCTATCTTGCCTGAAGCCCATCACTTATATTTATCCTGGGGGATCTATGATACCCTGTGATTAGAAAGATCCCTTAAGCAAGAAAATAAAAGTTGTTAATGCTCTTCCCCTAGGTAGATTGATAAATAACCTTCTGTTTCAGCCAATATCAGGCTCCTTGGATCAGTCTTTCTCTGCTGCCTTGAGCAGCAATATTTTCAAGGCTCCTTGGAAGTAAAGCAGGGTCCAAGGGAAGAATCAAACATCTGTTGCAGAGTTCTGCAAAAATGGAGGACTGAAAATGATGAAAGAAAAGACTGAAGAGACTGATCATACATATAAATAAGAAAGTACATTCTTAGGCATCTGGAGATAGTGACCTCTACACACAAGGAGGAAAAAGTAAGCTGAAAGGAAACAGCAAAACAACCTAGGATTTAACTGCAGGAGGGACAAAGTCTGGCACTAAAGAAGAAGAGCAGGTGCAATGTATGTTCTGCAATGATGAGGTTAATTCATCAAAAAATCTTTGCTAATTGGATTTGGCACAATGATTTTATAGTAGAACTTGGCTTTGTATCTTGGGGGCATGATGTTTTTTTTTACAACATTAAGAATACAGCCAAACTCTGAACTCTGGTCAAATAAGCAGAAACACTTGAGAATGAGCATTGTAACTTTTATTAACTCTATCATCACAATGAAAATGTAAGGACATCTTATAGCACATACACAAGTGAAAATTAACTGTCAGGTTTAATAATGCATCTGGAAAACTTATCTGCAAAAAAAAAAGATACATTTGTTAATCTTCTTAAAGATTCCATCTATGAGGGAAGCTATAAAAGTAATGCCTGCTATTTTATGATGCTGGCCCATGATGCCAGAGGTGGATTTTGGTGGTATGGCAGTAGAGGTTGAACCTTCTCACCAGTATTCTGTTACATGTTGTTGCTGTGTGACAGATGGCAGCAGTGGGGCAGTCTGACAGAATGGTGTCTGATTTGGGAGTGTGGGTGAAGAAAAGGTGTATCACAGAATTCCTCCATGAGAAAAAAAAAAAATGGCTCTCATTGACATTCATCAGTACTTGCTTAACAGGAAGGTGGTGGGTACTGCATTTCAGCAGTGACAGCAGAGAAAGAGAAGTCATGTTCTAGATCGCCGCGCATAGTCGTCACATCATAAAACAAGGAGCAGATCAGTGGATTATAACCAGAGAATCGTGTATGGGATGGAATATCAGCTTTGGTGCATTGGAAATGATGGTGACAACATTGGAATACTGCACATTTTGTTTCAAGCGGGTCTCATGAGTGCTCACACTGGAACAGAATGAACACCATATGCAAGTTTCCCAGACTCTACTGAATCACTGCAAGCCCATAGTCAATACAGCAGTCCATGGTGCAGCAACATGTGAATTCCCCATTAGAGAACAGATTCAAGATGCATCTATCAGAAAGTAAAGTGATGTGCAGTCTTTCAGGATAGGAAAAGGGTGTTCCTTCTGGATTTCCTGGAACCCAGACAAAGCATCAATTCTGACCACTACACTGCAATGCTGACTAAGCTTATGGATTAAACTTCCAGAGCCAGGATAAAGTCTCTTACAACATGGTAACGCCAGGCCTCACACCAATTTGAAGATCGTGGAGCACACTGCCCATCTTGGCTGAATTGTCTTACCACACCCACCATATAGTTTGGATTGGGCACCTTCTGACTTCCAGCTGTTCAGGCTGATGCAAGATGGATTGTGTGGGCAACATTTTCTTACTAACAACATCATCACAGCAGCTGTGAAATGGGACGTCACCTCCACTGGTGCAGATTTTTATGAGTAGGACATGCAGGCTCTTGTTCGTTGCTACAGCATAGCTAGTGGTGGTGACTATGTCTCAAACTAGTGTTTTGTAGCTGATAATTTTCTCTGTCAAATAGAATTATTGTGCTCTTTGTATTTGTTGAGGTTCCTATGGAAATAAATAAGAGGCATTACTTTCAGAGTGACCCATGAACTTAGTGTGTCCTAGAAGTCCTGGCACCTGGAGACTGAAAAAGAAGGAAAAACATCATTATTACAGTAATTTCAAAACATGTCAGGTCTTTTCTTGTATACTGGCCATTTGTATCAGTTCTTAATTCCTTAGTCTGTATCCACCTGTTTAACTTACTTAAGTACCCAAATGTAAGTGCTTCTCTTATACTGAAATGTTGATTTACCTCTGGACTACATTGCTGCACTACAAACTGATGGCAGTTTAACTTTTTGTAGTTAATTTCCTGTACTAGATTAATTGGACTGTATTCTCAGTTGCAGACTTCTGGCTATGCAGCATCTCCCTTCCACATGTCTACCAATCCAACTGACTCAGTTTTCCAGTCCACTGTTCAGCTGTGTGAGTGTGCTGTCCCAACAGGGTTGTTTCGAGACTGGTTATGATTCTGGTCAATTCATTGTAAGGTAAAAATATGCTTACTTTCATTTACAGTTTAAACCACCATAGAACACAATGGTCTACATACATGACAAGCAAAAGAAAAAAATATCAAAAATATCAAGACAGTTCTCAGTCTTCTGCAGAAAATTAATGCATTGATTTTCTTGGCTGGATCACATCAGCTGGGCAATGCTCTAAGGTAAAGTTGAGCTTTAAGACTCCACTGAACACAGTATCATTGGTAACAATGAGTATAAAAAAAAATGGCTCTGAGCTAAAATGGAAAAGATAGCAAATGGCAAATGAAGTGAAAGAAATGAATGTGGAAATAGGTTGAAATGAATAATAGGGCCCACATGTAATAATACATATTTGATGACCCAAAAGGCAGCTCAAAATAAAGGTTAGTGATTTAAAAATATTAAGAGAGTTACAACATCAATGCCTCACGAGGGGCACTGGCAGAAAATTTGTCCTGTGTATCAGTAATATTCACAGGATTATAATGCTATGACAGCTCAGTACAGCTACAATTATTTTTCTCTATACAAAAATCAAATGTTTAGGAATCAATACATCCTAGAACTTGTAAATGGTACTAAAACGTTCAACTTTTTTAAGAAGGAAAGAAGGAACTATAGAAATACACAGCAAGTTGTATATTATTTATTTGTAAAGCTTTGTTTTCTTTGTGCATTTGGGGAAAAAAATGTGGCCATTACAGAATCTAACTTCCACTGTTGTAAAGCTGAGTCAATAGGAGTCCTATTTTAACCAGGATTCATTAATGTAATTACATTTCTGCAGGGTTTTTTAAGCCATTCGTAATGTGCGTAGCCCTACATATTTCAGACTGTCTCTACTGATGGGATTGCCCTGAAAGAAAGAAACAGTGCTGATAATCAGAATGTAGAATGGGCTTTGCAATTCTAATTTGATTACAGATATACTTAAATTGCAAAGGTGTTTTGCAGAATCAGAGGCGTAATCTTAATTTTATAAACCCTGTAAGAACAAGCAGGGTAAAACCCAGCCGGCTCTTCCTCTGTCAATTAAAAGTGTTTCGTTTTTCTTTTGACATATATCAGAAGCCCCTTTCTGTGCTGAATTTTTTTTCACCTCTCTCTTTAATTTGGCCATACTTCATTAAATTACTACTGTATTTTAAAGGTTAAATACAGTGCATCTTTAGATCTTTTCAGTACATCAAAAATGTAAAGCTTAGAAAATAATGGTTTAATTCTAACACAGGATAGTCTTTAAGTGACTGAAGCAAGACTGAGATTAAAAAAAAAAAGAATCAAATACACAAATTCATCTGGAATGGATGAAAATCTTTAATCTTTTGTTTTAATGTAGGCTATTTGCAAAAGCCCAAGACTTTTGCAATAAGTGATAATGTCTTTGTCAATAGAATAACAGAATTGCAGGCGTCTTACAAAAAGGTAAGTAACTACAGATTTTAATTATAAAATCAATGTACTTTTATATGCACAGACTAATTCATTTCAGTAGTAGGATAACTATTACTACTAAGTATTACTGATGAGTAGTACTTCACAATAATTGTTTAACATTTAGAGCTCAAACAGTTAAACTAAACAGCAGCAGTAAGTATCAAGAACTTCACTCTTAGGAGAACTGTTGTCTTGAGTTTATTTGCTGTGAAGGCTATGTGTGAGCTTCTTCATTTTGCTGAGAATCAGTATTTTAAAAGCTCTGAATTTTCTCTGACAAGTAATGGCTTGAGATTTAACCCTCAGCTGCATTTGAATTGAGCCTCCTTACATATTGTGGGCAGTTATGGCCAGAGGCCCAAAAGCAGGCTGTGTAGGAGTACATTGCATCTCATTGCTCTCCCTGAGACACTGGGCCTCCTGCTTGCTGGAGGCTGTGTCTTGTCATTCCCTGACTTGTCCATGACCCTGACAGGGTGAGCTGTTGTGACTTCTTGGGTGTTTCAAAGTGATAAATTTTTCTGTTATCAATCAATAGATTGTGCTAATTCATATCAATACAAGTAATTTTACTGACTTAAATGATTATTGATTGTTAGAAGTCCTTAACTCCAACCACGACCAAGTCCCATCTTACATCAAGGAGGCTTTCTTCACGTATTTGGGTTGTTTTGTAAACGCACTGAAAATACATTTTAAACCTAATTTTGAATTATTTTTTTTTAAAGAAGTCTTTTGATGCCATCAAATGCAAAATTTTGTTTGCCTTTATATACAGAACCTTCACTTTGATGAACAAAACTAAAAGATTTAATAAACCATTATTCTAAATAAGGAAATAAAAGAAATGCAAGAGTAGAATTACAACTATAGAGACTCTAACTTGAGATAGTTATCAAAGGAATCAAATCTCTGAATTGCAGACTTCAAGTTCTGGCAGTAACATCAAAGCTTTTAATATTAGCCTCTTAGTGAGCCAAAAGATCCAGTAAATTCTACAAAACAGGCTGAGGGTCATCTTGCTCATCTGACATGATATGTTTTAGGCGGTTTCAATAAAGCTCAGCATACCACAAGTTGTATTTTGTAAGAGAGGCAGAGGGGAGGCAGAAGCCTCTACAGTCTGTGCAGTTGCACCAGTAATGCCCCAGCCTTTGCCTCACCTCCACACCAGTCTTTGAGTAACAGCACATCTTATTCTGCTCTGCTGTAGGATTCCTGCCCTGATGGGACCTGACTGCATGGCAGATAGGCCACATTCTGGGTTGCGGGTGGGTGGCAAGGTGTTGGTGGTGTGGGGCAGCAGTGGAGGCTTCTGCAAGGACCTATCATTGCCCAAAGCTGAGCCCAGTAACAACAAGTGGGGCACCTCAGGAGAAATGTAGCCAAAAAAGGCAGAAATGCTGGACAGCGGTTTGTGAGAGAGAGGACTGAGGAAAAAAGTGTGAGAAATAGCTCTGCAGATGCCAATGGTGAAGAAGGAGGGGAGGACCCTCACCCCCTGCATTGCTCAGTGAAGAGAAGGGGTGGAGGAGTCAGGGACGAAGGAGTGGAGCTGAGTCAGAGAAGGGGGGAGGAAAGGAGTTGTTTTAATGTTTGCCTTTTTATTTTTTACTACCAAACCAGTAATCGCATATTTATTTTAATCAGCCATGTGCTAAGCTAATTTTCCCCAAGTTAAGCCTGTTTTGCCCACAAAGTCAATTAGTAAGCAACCACCCTGCCTTACATCTCCACCCATGAGCTTTCTCATTCCTCTCCTTGCTATTTTCTCTGCAGTCCCGCTGTCAGGGGTGGTGAGAGGCCTGAGGGAGTTGGGCTGCCAAATGAGGCTTACCCACCATACACTCCTTGACATGAACCTCTACGGAACCAAGGCATTCCCTGAAGGAAAAAGAGTAATGTCAAGAAAGTAATTGAAATGATAAGAAATATTAGACTGCAGTGGAACATATAGAAATTGTCATTACTTTTTGAACAGTCAAATGGCAATAAATCTGGAAGGGATTTCCCATAGCTTTAAATGAATCTGACAGGATCATCTCTGTCTCATATGATCTTGTGCTAATGCTGTTTGTGGTTGGATATAACAGTAACTAGCTGTATGAAAAAAGTCAATTTCATAAAATTCAATCACAGACTTTCTTCACAGCTAAAAATTCCTGATGTAATATAAAGGAAGATTTTTTTTGCTTGAAAGTATTGTAACCAAAAATGCATATCTCAAAAATATTTAGAAAATAATTTGAAGAGTAACTAAATCTTCATTCATATACAATAAGGTGGTCTCAGCTGCCTGTTGTAAATATAATGTAGCTCTGTCTATTTGGTAAGCCAATGCTCATGAGTGTAGGGAAAGGCTGTATGATTTTATTGGTGGCAAAAGAGAAAAATGGTATTTCTTTGCAGTTTTATTATGGTTTTATAAGTCCATGTGAATGCCAGAGAATTCATGTTAAGCAAAGGAGAAATTCCTAAGTCTCCTTCATATTGAATCCGTTATGTTTTTTCCTGCTGTAATTCTACAATGTTCTTTCCACATCACAAAGAGGAATGAAAGGATATTTTAATGAGAAGATGGCCCTCTCAGTAAAAATGTCTATTTTCCCCGTGTGCAGCACATAACACCTGCTGTATCTCTATAAAACAAATGACTGATTCTGAATCATTTCTTATGAGAGAGTTACCTTGGGAACAAAACCGTGTACCAGCTGTGTCACAGCCATCACTTAGCAATTAGCTGAACCCGTCCTCAAGCAGAAACAATGTCACTTTATCTCACAGGTCAGAGATTTTAGGTCAAAAGAATACAGTTCTGCATTAAAGTAAGTCATGTAATTCAAAGTCAGTCCACAAAGAGCTGAAATGGATTTATAGGAAAAATGAAGAGGATGTTTTATTCTTCAGCAAACGTATTTTATAAATTGAAACTAACAAAAATTAAATGTACTTGTTCTCCTAAAAGTGTATCTCAGTAGCAAAACTCATGAAATAGACTTGCATATATAATGTTACCCAACTAATAGGTGAACTGTATTATATTGTCCTCTTATTCTTAAAACACAGTAAGATAAGGACAAAAGGCTTGCTTAGCTCTTGAGTATTCTATATTATGAAATATGTTTTTTTATTAAAAACCTAATTAAAATAAGTTAATTTAGGATCTTTTATTAGTGAAATTAGTCACGATAAGCAAATCCAAGTGGTGATTTTACAACATGACATTTACTGTATTGACCTCAAACCTCTTGAAGTGTTATGGTTTGGCTGAATTGATCATAAAAGAAAGCAGAAAAGCAAGACCTCGATTCACTAATACGGGCTTCAGTTTTCAGAAAGTCTACATGTTTAAAATTTGAGATTAGGCCCTCCCTTCTGAGCCTACTTAAAGATTCATTTTACTGGCTTTTCCCATAGCAAGCACCATCAGATAATGCATTTTACATTCCTTGGGCCTGCTGGAAGAAGGCATGTGGTGTGGCAGGTTTGAATCTGTCAAACCTGACTACAGAATAGGGATGCAGTTGCAATTTTTTTCTCAACCCTACTCTACCCGTTACTTGTCAGTCCTTCACATAGGCCAGAATCTTGGCCCAAGCTCATTCTTTGAGAACATTTTCTGCGTTTTCTAAAGGTCACACAAAGAGTTAGGCTGGAAATGACCTTTGGAGGTCTTGTACAGTCAGCTTCTCCAAGCAGACCTAAGTGCCAAGCCAGCTCGGTTGCCAGCTCTCATGCTTAATCAGTCTTGCAATGTATTTCCGCCCTGCCTCTCTGTGCTTTCTTTCCAGTGCCAAAGCAGATGAATAAAGACAATGCAGCACAAAGTAGAGAGGGGCATACAAAACACTACAGACTTGATAGGAAAAGCAGATCAAATACATATCAGGCAAATGTTAATTATTCAACAACTTCAGTGATAGAAGTCATATGAAAGCCTCCCAAACAGATGGCCTTCTACGCATGGCAGAATTTATTTTCTCTCTAGCTGCAGCTTATGCAATCTAGTGATGGTTTGGTGATGTGTAGCCACTTTTAGAGGTCACTGTGTTCTTTTTGATCAATACTGCTACGGTATAGTGCAGAGAAACCCACCCTTCGGACATGATTTTATCTGAAATTGTGTATTATCTCAAATGAGGAGACTAGTCACCTGAGGCATTTTACATGATTATTGTGGATTTATGGAGTGGTAGGAAACATCAAAGAGACTTTTCCACAAAGAAAAGTAACAACTGTTTGTTTCTCTTTTAGACTGAGGGTATTATGAAAGAAGTGCTATTTTTTTATCAGGGAGCTGCAGAGCAGAATTGCAGGAATCTTTATCAGATCTATTTGTTAACGTTACCCTCTGTCTTTCTAAATGTCTCTTGACCTATATATTCAGGAGGTTTTAAGAAACATACCCACATAAAGTGGTGTTCACAATCTGTTGATTGCTAGAAAATATTGCTAAATGTTGCATAGTATTTATAGTGAAGGAAGCAAATCATCTATTACTAAAGAAAGAAATTGTTAGCAGAAAGCTATAACAAATTTATGGACCAGTCAAAGTTATATGGGTTGGTTTAGAAGAGGCTTGTGATTCACAGTAGCAAATGCAACAGTGAGATATTCCTCTTAAAGAAGACCTTTCGTGTTTTTTTCTGCAAAGGAAAGGATTCCAATTAAGATAAAGACACAATTGGTGCTTTATTCTAACCTGAAAGAGTTAATATGACTTTTAAAAGCCCAGACATATTGAAATATCTGACAAAGATGAAAGAAGTAACATGGAGAGATAAATTTTTATCTTTGATGACCTGTCATGAAGTGTATTGAGTACCAGCTGCTGTGAATTTAATTTCAAAGTTGTTTTTGACAGTGTATTCCAATTATATCCTTACTGAAAGGCTACATTTTTGGTAGATTGACAAGTTTCCTTTTTATTTTTACCTACTAATGAGCAAAACAATCTGTTGCAGTATATTGATCCAGCTTATTTATTTCTGGATATTTAAAATACAGTCCATTGTCCTTGAGTCTTGAGGCACTTTTACCACCTCTAATACAGCAGCATACTTTCATTTGTAAAAAGAAGAGGGATAATAGTTGCTTTTAAGGAATTACCTTCTTTTGTGTGTATGAAAGGACAATTTTTTCAACAAGTGCTATGTCTTGTCTTAGTTAGAAGGGGGATGGTTGTGTTCAAACTAAACTCTTTACCTAGGTCCAATAAGGATCATCAGCAACTTGACAGAATATATAGTCTACTTAAAAGCCACGAATTATGACTAATACTTAGACACTATCAGTATCTGTTGGCCTAATTCTAGGCAGTGCATGAGGACCTGGATATTGTGTGTATATTCTGAAGAATATTACTGATTGCAGCATCAAAAAAAACAGTAGTAGGAGAAACTTTGATTGGACATATGGAAAGAAATATTTGCTAAAAGAAGGCTTCACAACTGCCCAGAGAGGTGGCAAGATAACTGTCCTTGGAGGTTTTAAAAACCAAAGCACAAAACCTTTGCCAATCTGATCTAACTTTGTAGTTAGATCCTGGAGCTGGTGACTATATGGATGAACTTCCAACCTAAATCCTTTTTTTGAGTCTATGATTCTTTCAAAAGAGGCTATCAGTTAAATAAGCCATTATTGCAGGCAGTATGGGGAGCATCACACTAGGAATTCAGAATTCATGCTTACTGGAAAGAACTTCAGAAAGGTCAGAAAGAGGGTAGTGTGGCTGAAAGAGCAGTGCAAAGGCAAAAAAGTAAAATCAAGGATCACCTTCATCTTTCAGAAACAAGGAAAATAAGAAAGACAATGAATGCTAGCAGACTAAGTGTAAAAAGCATCCTAAGACTGTCCAAACCAGGTATGAGCATTAATTTTTAGAAGATATCAAAACTAATATTAACTCCTTTTTGAATGCTTCAGGAGATGGAAGGCAGACAAAGAACCAACAGAAATGATAAGTGAAGAGGATACAGAAAAGATATAGAAAAAATTACACAACAGGAGAGAAACTACATATCACCATTTTATAATTTCTGTGCTGTGTTCAGCTTTCCATTGGGGGTATCACTGAGAAATTGTACCACGAGCTCAACTGAGGGATATAAAACTGCTCCTAACATTTAAGTTAGGAACTGTATAACCAAGCTAGCAGAAACATACCCAGAATAAAAATGCATGAGATTAAAAGGACATCGTTCTGAGAAAACCAAATAAAAACATGCCAGACTGTGATTAATGGTTATAATCAATGGAGTACAGCTGATCTGGATAATTCAGCAATGGGGGTTGGGCCTCGACTGTGTTGATGTTAATTATATTTTCATTTAGCTTGCTTTTTGTGTTAATTTAATAGTGGTAGAGGATATTAATGCTGTTACAGCTAAAGCAATATCCTAATGGCTGAATTAGATTATGGCCTTAATATGAATTTCTACCCGTGTGAGCATTTGATTTTCCATTCTGTGAAACTCCCCAAAGCAGATTTCTAGGATAAACCTGTGGAGATTCATATCACACTCGAAAATGTGCACATGCATTGGAACATCATTCATACTCTAAGACTGCATCACTTATCATTTCTGTCAGGAAATATTTCTTCAGCGATGGTGTCCTTGCTTGTTTGTATTATAGTCTGTCTGTTAGAAAGGGAATCGCTCAGTGGTTTTGTTGTTTTGCTTTTTTTTTTTGCTTTAAAGTTTGTTAGTGTTTACTTCACATTTTCAGTGAAGTTGGACAGATTAATGCAATAGCTCTGTTAAGGAAGCATAGACTCTTGGGGAGCCAGGAAGACCAAAACATTTGAAATAAATAGGAAGCAAATTCTCTGTGCATGGTAAAAACACATTTTTCTTTATTCCCACAGGATAACAGCTAGTCAAGATAGCATGCATTCTGACATTAGCAATATATAATATAGATTAGATTTACTGATAATTCTTAAAAGTGTGCAGTATTTTCCATCTGTTTATTAATGAGGCATACCATCAGAAATGTACAACTTGTCCATATGTTTGGATGCTGAGAATTGGACATCCGGCTTCCAGTAAAAATTAGGGTAGTTGATTGGAGGTTAAAAAATTTTGGACTGTTTTAGATAAGAGATAACAACTTTCAAGCTGATTAGAGGAAACAAAATAACCACAGTATAGCTTTATCTAATACACCTGTACTCCAAATAGTGAAAATATGTGGACTGTTACCCACATGTTCCAAAACTATTGGGAATTGATAAACCAGATAATATCATTGCCAAAGAAAATATATATCAGTTTTTCAAAAATCACAGAATGCCTAAATATGTCTGACGGATGCTTATGGTGATGGTTGTTCAATTTTAAAGGGTACATAGTAACTTCTGTCAATATGATGCATGATTCTATCATCAATCATCCTTCCCCTTTTCATCATTCATTGCTGAACACAGAAATACCAGATTATATTTCCCTTTCTTATTAATATTATATTATAAAGCATATATTTCACTTTTTGAGGATTATTAAGCTCAGGCATTTTTCTTCCTAAAAAGTAATTCTGTCATTTTTGCAAATGCAGAAAAGTCTGCACAGTACTTTGTAAAAGGATATGAGATACTGAGAATGAAGCAGTTCATTGCTTGGATGGATTGCACTAGAAAATAGTTTGGCTAATCAAATCCAGTGCAGGAAAGGAGTTAAATCACTCCCCACATATACACCTTCCAAGGACAACAACAACAACAAAAGAGACATCTCTGGTGTTGCAGTTACTCTGTGAGGCATACCACTAAGTATGTTAACCAGTAAGATTCTTATTCTCCTTCTCCTATATCTCACTACTAGAAATGGTTTCTACACTGCAGTGAAAATTCAATTTCTTATTTTTAAATTATATCTTTGTTATCTTTATTGTTTCTCTTTTTGTGGTGTTTATGTGCTTGACGTAGAATAAAGGCATGGCTTTTAAATAAAATGTACGGGCTGTTATTATTTTGTCATTTATCAGTTGTTAAATTATTTTAACTTCTCCACCTTCAAATCTTTCCAGTATGTCAATACCTGGTAACAAGAATAGCTAAGCTAAGTACCACATAGAGTGTTGTGCTGTGTAAGAATCATTTTAAGAGGGCCCATTCTTTTCCTGGTGCACAACGTAGTACTTCTTCATCTGCCAGAGGAAACTCAGCACATCACACTGCATGCTTTCCAGTTTGATACTATTCTCTAGTCTGTTTCAGGCTTTACAGTGCTGAGAGGGGAAGATATCTTTGCAAAATCAATTTAACTCTATTCTTGTTCTTGTATTAAGGAGTGTTGCATGGTGTTTCGCAAAACTTTCACCATTCCAACATTCCACCAACATTTGCTTCTGTTATCATGGGCCAATATCATTAAATAGGAGACACTAATTTCTAAGCAGCTGTCACACAGTGTGTTGTTCATCTAAGGATCAAGACTGAACCTCCTCTCTGGGCAATCTCATACCAGGCTTATTTGGACTCCCTGTGAAGACTTTCTTCCTGTGTCCACTCAAACCTCCTCTAATCCAGTTTGTGATTGATTGTTTTTCTATTTGCACTTTGAGAAGAGTTCATATCCACACACCATGACTTACCCCTATGTAGGAGAAGACTGTACGCAGGCTTCCTCCTCCAGTTCCTCAGACAAAGAACAACTTTGCCATAATGCATATAATAAAACTGTTTTTACCTTTCAGAATCTTAGATGAGCACTCTAGTAAATGACAACACAGAAGCAGGCAGTAAGAAACAAAATTAAATCAAATGTATGTTTCAAATTATTTACTTTTATGTATTTGGAAAGTAAAGCATATAAGCAGCTGCCACTTGTAGTTTTTTAGAATATATTCACCATTCAATTCAGCAGGTATACTTTAGGAACCAAAAGACCACTGCTTAAGCACCAAATGTTTGTGGTATTGTCATGCATCGGAAACCACTGCTGCTGTAAAGCTGTGAAAGATTTCTAACCCATCCATTAGTTCTCCTCACTTTCCCTCTCCCAAGCCCTCCCCTGTCTCATGAGGATTTAAATATACGCCTGAAAAAATATAGCTTGGTTAGTCTTTACACCATGAATAAAGTGATGGTCAGTAAAAGGCTTTGTGAAAAGACTGAATTTTTCCACACAAAGCTAGCATCAGCTCCAGCCCAAAACTGTGTGACCTCAGCAGAGCTACTGCAGTTCGCAGTATTTCTTCTTCACCTTTTGAACTTCATAGTGCTCTGTTTTCTGGGTTCTTTGAAACAGGCACTGTTTATGGCTTCCCAGGAGAGCCAAAGATCTTACAAAAGATCTTTCACAGTACAGAATCTTGGCTGCAGTCTTGCCAGTCCATACCAGAAGCTAATGTTGCTATGCATTAGTTTAGAAATGAAAGCTTACATGACCAGACTTACTGATGTGAACATTTCATGCTTATATGGCAGCATTCCTTAAGAATACATATAAAGGTACAGGTACAAAAATTGAACATAGTGATAAAATTGATAAGAGCAGTTTATAGGGTACAGTGGTTCATGAGAGCACATTACAGCTCACACTGTAGCAGATGAGAGGCAGAATACCTAAAACAACCTCATTTTCTTTCATATGTTTTCAGTATTTCATCAGGCAGACACTCGCTCAGCACCACTTCTAGCGGAGCTTAGGAGAAAATGTTTAGTGGTATCTTAGAAAGTGTGAATGGCAGTTGTGAGAAGCACAGTAACTCATTATAATTTTTTTTGCTCTACTCTGCTAGGTAGCATCCTTTTGAAACAATTTTGAATAGGCAGCTTTAACTTGGTGCTTGGCTCTCAAAGTATTCTTCAGTGGCTGTCCGCCACTGCTCTTAATGGCTCTTTCCCTTATTTCTAACACCAACTACCAACTTGCCAAAAGGGAAAATGTGAAAAGGAAAAAGAGTCTGTGGAGGTGAAAAATTATCATTAAAAAGTACAACTAGCAGACTATCACGAAGAATTGGAAATTAAAGCAAAAGGAAAAGATAAAAACAAAAAGGGAGAAAGGAAAGAGGGGCTAAGTTATCCTAGAAGTTATGTTATTCTCTTCAGTTTGCAATGCATTAATATTATTTGAGCACGTACTGTTGAGTACTTTTGCCAGTTCTAGGGCAAAACCACCCTCACTGTAAAAGATTTTTCCTTATGTCCAGCCTAAACCTACCATCTTTGAGCTTGAAGCCATTTCCCCTTGTTCTAGCATGGCAGACCCTGCTAAAGACTCTGTTCCCTTCTTTCCTGTAGTTCCCCTTTAGAAACCGAAAGGCCGCTATCAGGGCACCTTGCAGCCTTCTCTTCCCCAGGCTGAACAGCCCCAGCTCTCTCTGCCTGCCCTCATAGGAGAGGTGTTCCATTCCTTGGATCATTTCTGTGGCCCTCTTCTGGACACGCTCCAACAGGTCTATGTCTCTCCAGTACCGAGGACTCTACATCTGGAAGAGCTCTTACTATGTTAGGTTAAAGTTAAAGAAGCGAGGTGAAGCAGAGTCTGTCACTCAAGGCATGAGCTGTGCCTGTCCAGAGCTCTCCCAGAGGCACTCCACACGAACATGCAGTGTGCTCTCTTGGGCCAGACCCTTTTCTTTCTTTTCTGTCAGTGTTTCCAATGGCTTGACCAAATGGGGCAATCGCCACATTCTCTTCAAGGCTGATTTGCAGTGACAACTTTGGGGACACACATTGTGCTCATCAATGGAGAGCAGAGGAGCTTGACCATTCTAATTCACTGAGCTGCCACAGCAAGAGATAAGTATTTACCCATTCCTGCTGTGCTACAGATAATAACATGTTTCAGACAAATTATTCCAGTAATTAAATTGAACTTCTTATCTCGCTGAAAACAATACCCCAAGGGTTTCCCTGTGAAAATCCTAATAATGGTTTTACTACTTTCCTTCTGGCAGCAGCTCACTAAGTGTCAGTAATTCCATTCTCTCCTAATGTATTTCAAGGCAGAAGCATTAGACAAATGCACTGGAACAGCATGAAGCAATGTCCCATAGTCATGAATGGTGAGTTGGTCTAGAGAGTGCTACTGACAACTATTGAGCAGAGATGCAGTGTTACTCTTGGGACAATCCCCATTCAGAGACCTCTTTTTACTGGACACAGAATATCTCAGTGGACCTGTCATGGGAAAAGTTCAACTAGCATTTGTTTTCCAGTCTCTTCAGCCAGCGTTACCTAAACAGACCAAAGTGTTCCCCTCCTTGGTACTCCTAATATTGAATTCACTTAACTGTATATGTTCAATGCTTACTAAAAATTCTAAATGATTTGATCTAATTCTTTCCACTAAAGCTTCTAGGACAAACAATTGATCTTTGTCAAGACAAAAGTCATTGATGAAAAACACCCATGGACAATGTTAACGCTTGTTGTTTTGGCTATTCTATCTTGAATAGAACTGCTGAATTCTGACTGCTCCTGGACTTCTAAAGCATTTCATAGTTCAAGGGAAGAAGATACACAACAAAGGTACATTTCAATGGTTATAAAATAGCATCTAATATAGAACAACATATTACAAGTCAAGACATCTGTTCATATTATTATGAGAGTCTCAGTTCAATTACATTCATTATAAACTATGGAAGAACAATTACAATAGAAATGCACAGGTTATTGTTTCTGAGCTTGAGGCTAAATTGAAGATTAGGTTTCTGTGCATTATGAAATCTGAAAGAATTTTCTGAGCTATCACAATCCAGAATTATTGCAATAACTTACATTAAAAATTATATTTGAAAGCAGATTAAATACAACTATGCCCATATATTTAAACCTTGGATGTCCAGAAATAGCTGCAAGTACACGTAGGGCTTAAACACAATCTTAAAATGGGAATGTGTGCCATATCACACTGTTACCTTTCCAGAACAATATTTATCTACCTAGAATATTTGTGCATGACCTACACAGAATTCAGGAACATTTGGTGCAATTTCATTCTTTTACACATCCTGATGAGTCCTACCTACCACTTAAATAGTCTGCCCTCTTGTGAAGTGAAGAAGGATTTCGCTTTATTCTGCAGGCAATGGTTAGCAGGAACATGAAATTGTATGTGTTAGAAGGGACCTATGCATTTATAGTTAATTTATTATGCATTTAGTATTTCATATACTGCAACTTCTGTCCACTGCTTCTCATCCAGTCACACTGTACTTCTAGAAGCATCTTGGATCCATCTTTTCTAAACCTTCCCTTTCAGTAAATGGAAATGTAACAAGATCCTTCCTTTATCCTTCCCTTCTAAAGACTGCAGAAAGTAGTTTGCTGAGACGCTCCTTGCATGTGATGTGCTGCAATCTTCTAAACATCTCAGTCATCATCTGCTGATGTCAATGTTTTTTCCTAGCAGAATCACAAAACAGGACACAACATGATAGATGCAATTTCAGCAGTGTTGAAAAGAGAAGGGGAAACCATCTCTCTCCACCTGCTGGCTACACTCTTGCTTATGCATCTTCAGTATGCTTTTGTCTTCTCCATCGGGGAGCACTGCTGACTCAGCGTGTCATCCATGAGGTTCCCCAGGCTTTTCCTGACAGCAAATGGGAACAGGTAAATGCTGGCATTATCCCAAGAAGGTGTAATAAATGATGATTTTGAGATGGGTTCACTGTTAAATGTACATGAGCAGTTTGGCTTGAGCTTATCACAACAGAGAGCTGTTAGTTTATTTGGGTCTTATCACCACAATAATCTGAGTGTGTCACAAGCTATTAATCTCTCAGAACTTCATTTTTCCTCCATAATAAATATTTTCTGGAAATTATCCATCATTTTTTTTCTCAATTTTGATACAGATAAACTATGATTGTTCAAATGTTAGATTCTGAAATATGGGCTGCATCTACCCTGCAAATGAAACCTGTGTTTGTTGGCTTCCTTCAGTGCCTCCCACAGGCTAGAAAGGAAAGAGAAGTGCTCTGCATCCTGAGTTACTGGTAGAGTGAAATGAACCTTGAGGACACCTGAATTCAGGCAGGAACAGCAGTGGCTAGAAGCCATGGTAGGACACCAATAAGAAACAACAGCTGGCATTTTGGTGAACCCTATGCCTCTGTAGAGACAGGATTTCCGTGGGTTGCAGTTACATTCTCATCTCCGCAAACTAAGCCTGAGCCTCCTGTCTAACAAGAACACTACAAAGATCTCCGAGTTCTGCAAAGAGTTATAAAGAGTCAGGGATTCTGGACTTAGGTGTATCAGAGCAGGACAGCTAGTAACAAGATTTTGTTTCTATCTCCCATATCTGTTTGGAATTATACTTCCTTAATTCAGTATTGCAGAAACAGTGAAATTTTTGCTTTTCATGCAGTAAATGAGGCCTGAACTGAGAAAACATATTCACCAAGCTGATGTGATGCTGACTGCAATAGTGGTTAGAAATTATGAGATGAAAATAACTGGAAATAAAAGAAACATCACTGAAGTTATATCATACCTTAGACTTAGTATCAGACACATATTCTTGGGTGCACTAAGTACAAATCAACCTTTTTTCTCCTTCACGTAACTTTGCTGGGACCACTACAAGTATCTGGAAATATTTTATAAACTCACCAATGAAATACCACTTACCATCTTCAACTATAGTGTTTACCTGAACTTTTTTCTTACATTTTCATTCTTCATTTTCAAAATGGAAAAAACATTTTGCTCCACCACAGTAGTGCTTAGACCTCTTGCTGTAATAAAATTCTTCTTTTTAACAGTGTTTTATATATATATATATATATATGTATATAATTTTTTTTTCTTTCCTTATAGAAAACACATAAACACGTGTGGATGCAATGCGCTTACAAGTTAAAGAAAACAAGTTGTGGGAACGCAGAGTCACAGTTTTAGGTGTGAACAGTGCAGGGAATAGAATCACAGAGTCATTTGAGTTGGAAGGGTCCCTTAAAGGTCATCTCACCCAACTCCCCTTCAATGAACAGGGACACCCACAGCTAGATCAGGTTGCTCAGAGCCCCAGCCAGCCTGACTTCGAGTGTCTCCAGGAACGGGGCTTCTCTGAGCAACCTGTTCCAGTGCCTCATATCTAACATAAACCTCCCCTCTTTTAGTTTGAAACCATTTCCCCGTGTCCTGTTACAACAGACCCTGCTAAAGAGTCTGTCCCCTTCTTTCATACATCCCCCCTTCAGATACTGGGAAGCTGCTCTCAGGTCTCGCTGGAGTTTTCTCCAGGCTGAACAGCCTCAACTCTCAAGAGAAGAGAGCCTATGAGGACAATGTCCCAGAAGAGCACCCCTAGAAGAACCAGTTTCTTGGTTTTCAGTTACTAGTCACTGAAAGAGCAATCTCAGGAATTGGAAAGTCAACTAAACAAACAAACAAGCTTTTTCTTTAAGAAACAATTCAGTAGCTACTGAAGAAGGCAACACAGCTGGCAGCTGGATAAAGCCACTTTCCAAAGCCTGGCACAGCAGCACCCTTCAGTACTGCATGGTGTGTAGCCCAGGGGGCAAAGGTGCTGTGCTGGGAACCCTGGAGACTTCTTGCAAGGGGACAAGATCTAGAAGCAGAGAAAAGTACTCCTAATCATACAATCAATACATAAGATTCAGCCATTGAATTTTTTATGCCTTACGATCAGGAATAACAGGACATTTTTTTAAAGATAATTTGCTCTATTACTCTCAATAAAATAATCATAGAACAAGCATGAGGAAGGACTGGTTTAAACAGGAGCATGTTCATCTGCAGAACTTACTAAGCACATTCTGATCACGAATTAGAGAAACAAAGCTATGAGTTCATTAGCAAAAAAAAAAAAAAAAAAGTTAAGTGAAAACTGTGGAGAATCAAAAGATTAAGAAAAATCAATTAAGAAAAACACTCACTGATTATTTCCCTTTTTCTTGTTGTGCCTAGATGTTGCAGACCCTGTAAGCTATTTAGAGCTTCCTGCAATAATCTGAAAACAACACACGCTTAAAAGTAGACTCAAATGCCTTTTTCCTTCTGGGTATGTCTGCAATACTGCCAAGAAATGCTAACATAGCCATGTTAGCTGTAAACAAGCCAATTCAGCTGTGAAGTAATGCCAGACAGCTGGATAAATTGGTTCAGAAAAATCTTGCAACTATGTGAGGGGCCTGCTGCTGGCACACAATTCAGCTGGTTTACATCTACATTTGGTCTGGGAGAAGGCAAGTGAGAAGCAAAGAGGCATGTTGGTATTAGGTAATACAAGTAACAAGCAATTGGGCAGATTAGCAATGGCTCTGACTCAATATATCCTGATATAGAAAAAGTAATATTTTTTAATCTTGAACCTGGGTCAAAAACCTGCACTGCTGTCTGTTCAGAGAGCTGTGAATCAGTATCACATTTCAGTCTTCAGAACAAATTCCAGTATTTTACATCTCTTCGTGTGAATTCTCCTCTTCCTTTCCCTCTCCTTAATGTTCCTTCAAAGCCTTCATGTTGATCATTTTATTTGTTCAAGTTATCATCAGTGATCTTCTGTGTTCCTTTTTCCTAGTTAAGAGAGAGCTTAATACTGCTTTGTGACTTGGTTGCATTGGTATAATTTTCAGGTTTCATTTTTCCTTTATTTTACTAACAAGCAAAGAATAATTTAAGTCACCACCTAATCACCAACTTTTTGCAGTATAAAATGGAATCTGTTGCTTGTTAGGATTTTTAATGTAAAGAGACACAGGGTAGTCTGATCTGACCAAGAGATCAGTTTATGAGGAAGGCTGTGGTGGATGGAATCCCTTCTGCTCTCAAGTTTAGCGAGACTCTTTCATACAGAAAGTCCTTCTGCAGCTCTTAGTATTAGAAAAAATTGGGCTCTTATAATTCTGATGTGCTGTGCTACTCTGTAAATGTGCCCGGGTCTCTTCTGTGAAAATAAACCAAGAAAAGATTCTGGAAGGCTGTATAGAGACTTTGTACAATTTTAGGCACTAGGTGAACTATTCTAGATTTGGTATAAGCCCCTGAAATCAATGAGATTATAATGAGAATGTTGGCTCATCTCCAGCAATATGGACAGCTGGGCAATGCTGTGGCCTTTTCTAATTTTGATCTAGCACAGTGATGCCCTTCATTTCACGCAAATTGATCAAAATCAATATCTAGCACACAAAGAGTTCTTCTGTTCATTTTGTTGTTCCAGAATACTTCTCAACTGCACCGTTATGCAAGATAGAAGTTATGAGAAAGAAATAAATGGATTGTGATCTGAATGTTGCTTTGAGTGGTAAAACCCATGTCATTCACTTTGAAAACAACTCACAGTATATTGAGTAGTTACCTTTTTGCTTTCTGCTTTAGCTGGCTGCTTAATTAAAGTCCTGTTTTAAAATACTGAATAATGCATATTGATTAATAGCTCCACAAAAACTGCGAGAGTAAGATTGACATCTGGTGGACTTGACAGATGCACGAGCCATTCACAATGCTTTTATGTCAGGCAATTCAGTCCCTAGTAAAGGAAATTGTGTGACTAATGAGTTTTGCACCACCTCTTCATGTGCTCATCTGCTTTCCCATTGATGTAATTTATTAGGCACTTATGTGAGTCATGGTTAGCACACTGAAGTGGGAGTGGTTGGTGGCAGCAATTAAAATCACCATAAAGCAAATAAAACAGAAATCAGTAAAGTAGGAAATGATGTCTAAGATGTGGGGAACAGGTGTTTTCCTTATACGCTTGCACTAAATATTTGCAAGGAATTAAATAAAGAGACAGGTAAAGTTGGCATTTGATGATATGTTTGTACTCATAACTATTTCTATGAACAAGTATCTTGTATCACTGATGGACTTTAAAAGAGCATGGTTAGTTTTTCCCTGTTATGAAAACTTTCCTGATTCACTATGATGAACTGAGTCGTTTATGTGGCATCTTCCCTTCAGTGTCACATTCAACAGTCAAGCAACAATCTTATAAACAGAATATTTGTAGGTTATCACATGGATGATATATGGTTGCTGGAAGAATAAACTCCAAAAATAACTACTCATGTTTAATTATCAAACGGGTAATGTACTGCAAGTGAGATTTATTGGAAATTTTCCTAAGCTGTTCCATTCAAAACTTAAAGATGGCTGGAAGGAGTGTGAGCAATTGATTTATATAAAGAGCTCCTTTGCTTTTATTAATAGATAAAGTAATAGGTTTCAGGCTTCATTGCGCTGATGTGGAGGTTGGCTACCAAGATCCTGACACCTGGTCACTTTTGTGGTGCCTACTGAACCATCTACCAAGTATCAGATGGGACTCAAAGCAACTTAAAGGTGCTTGAAATATGTCTGAGTCAGGAAGACACACTTCCAGCCAAGGACAAAAGGTCTTTAGTAGTCATCAGAAAACTATTGCTGTCCACGAGAGTCAATAAGAAGCTGCTAAGTTGGTTCCTCTAAAGAGCATGAGTATAGGTGCTGTACAGCGTGTCTTTTTCTGTATAGTCCACTGGCATTTGGGGTGAACAGGAACATTGTGTTCCAAGTGAATAAAATCAACAATGGAAGTCAGTTCTGTGAAGAACACAGATTTGAGTTAGCTCCAGGCAAATTGTAATGTAATTGTACATGGGAATTATTCTGACAGAGTATGGAAGTGGGGTTGTCTACTTTATTTATTTCCAAGCCCAAAGGACAAGTAATGAATTTTTATTAGCGTCCTGCAAGCTTTGTTGATAGAAACCCAGGAAGCAGAAAAATGTTTGTATGCATGTCATAAAAGAGGGTATAATAAACTGACTACATTCAGCAAGTTAGATATTTTTTTCTAAAGGAGATTTTTGCTGACTGTGACAAATGTCTAGCACCTCAACACTGAACTAATCAAAAAACACTGAGTCAGGGTTGGAATGTGTCAGTACGGACTAGAATATGACTGCATGAACAGCAGTCCTGCTGGAGATAACAGGGGATAGCAAGCAGAATATAAGCCAACAGTGTGGTCTCATTGCAAAAAAGCAAATCATGCGCAGAGTCACTTTAATATCACATCAAGCAGACTGAAGGAAGTTATTAGCTTCCTGAACTTGCTATTACCAATGACTCTCGTTTGTATGCAGATACAGGCTTCTAATTTCAAAGGGGATATGGAGGAACTGGAAAAAGTCAGGCACCGAAGATGGCCAGAGTACACCCTGGGGGAGAATGTTGTAGTATCTGACCTTGTTGGTCTCTTGAAGAGGAAGTGAAGAAATAATCTAATATTAGCCTGCAGCTATCTAACTGGTGGCTACGAAGCTGAGAGGATGCTTTTTTTGTGTGTGTGTGTGATTACAGAAGACACAATGGACTTGATTTATAACATGAGAGGCTCAATTTGAACATTTGGAAAAGATTTATTCACCAGAAGGGTAAGAGCACAGAAGCATGTTATCCAGGAAGGAGTTGGAGTCTTCAATTTTGAAGGTTTTCAAGACATTCTTACACAAAAGTGTGGGTGACCTAATGCAGCGTGGCAACCGTCCTGTTTCAAGCAGGAGGTTGAAATGGACACCTCAGGAGGACCTTCCAAATATTTTCACAGTTTTAAGATAGCGTTCCCATCCAAGCCACCCCATGTGAGCTAGTTTTAAGTGTTCTAAAAGCAGACAGGATGTCTGATGCCAAACAAGCAATACACAGGTTAAAAGGCTGTCTTAGAACTGAAATTCGTAGTTTGTAGAGATTGCTTGCCCAAGCATCAAAAGAGTATAGAAAATAATTAAGAATGAGGCAAGGCAATCCAATACCAACAAAGGACCAGCTGAAATGAAGTGCTGAGAAGTATAAACACTCTGAGCTTCTTTTAGGAGGCTAAGAATGTGTGCTGGTAGATAGCAGTACCTAGCAGTGCTAAAGTAAAAAATTACATTTCCAACATCACTTGCATACTGATCAGTACTGTATGATATATATTTTTTTCTAAATGGCACTTAAAGAACAAACAAAGAACTTGCAGAAGAAAAGTAGCTCTTTCTTAAAGACCTCAAAGCCACAAGACTTTCCTTACTTGTGAAAGTTATGCAAAGAAAGATGAGGTGAAAGACCTGAGTTCTGGAGAGACTCATCACAACAACCAGAAATTCAAGACAGACATTGTTGCTTCTCTTACAAGATCTGACTAACTGTTTTCCATTTATTGAAGGTAATAAATAGAAGTAGAGGAATGGCATAGAATTTATTGATATGCTAAAGGTAAAATTGATATTTCAAAGTCAATGTAGCCATTGATTCAAAAGCAGTCATGTCTAAAAGTTGTTTCTGTAGCTGTTGAGGCAATCATAACTACATTATGTGTGCAAAAACGAATCACTTCTGGAAATGTAATGCTCCAATCCTATACCTACCATGATTTAAGGAGCAGAGGAAAGTTAGCTGATCACTTTTAACAACAGCACAGTTGTTTCCTGGCATAAGTCAAGCAAGGCACTATGGGGACTGAAAGGGGGACTGAAAGAAATCTGTCCACAGTCATCCAAGACAAGACCAGCACAATGCAATTTCTGTAGCTCACTGGGTGAGTTAGCTGTTTGCTGCATTTGTGTGGTTTGATAAACTTAGACTTCTGATTATGGGGATTATGTTTTAATTTCAACCTGAATTTTATTATTGTGTTCATCAGGCTTCGCAATTTTGGTAAAATCATAGTAAGTTTGCTTAGTGTATGATCAGTTAAGTAAATGAATATAGGCAAGCTGCAAGGACAGAACACTGAGACCATAAGTAGCCATAGACAAGAAATTTGCAAGTCAGTTATGTCTCTGCAAGGTCATTTCCTCTGAATAGTAATTCAAAAAGAATCAATTCACTACAGAACTAGTTCTTTCTAGAAATGCAAATATTCTTCAGCAGGATATTGTTGAACAGAATAAGCAGTTTTACTGGTCATGCAATTGGAGGTGACTTCTTGGAAGAGCTTAGAGAATTTCTTAAGTGTGGAAGCTATACTAACCTGCAATCACAGTACAGAAGGAGATACGGGAAAACAAGAAAATGAACTGAATAAGAAGAAGCCAATTTTATACTTTATGATTTTTACTGTATGATCTTAGATGTAATCTTCTCAGCTGCTGCCTCTATTCTACTTCTGTTATTACAAACTGGAAGTTGTTAATATTCATGGCATTCATATTTTCTCCTTACTTGTGAATATTCATGACATTCGCTTGAAGCGCAAAGATGAAGATACTGAGTCTCTTAGCCCAGTTTCCTGGTTCTGTTGCAGACAATCATATAGCGTAATTATGAAAACTTAGTTTAAAAAAAAAAAGAAAAAGAAAAGAAAAAGAAACAAAATAGAGCTTTTTCCTGCCTTGGAATGTAGAAACTCATAAATTCTCAAGACAAGGATTTTGCTGGAAGACAGTAGTTCCATATATTCCACAAAACAACAACAACAAAAATGTTTTCAACACAGATTTGTAAGTTTGTTTCATTCATAAGCTCCTTCCAGACTAGACAGTAAACACAAAGGCTGAATTATATTTGGAGGGGGAGGGGAAGGTAGGGAGAGTGAGAGAGGAGGAGGAGAAGGAGAAATCACTACAATGTCATGATACATTTTTTTTTCAATTGCTAAATGAGATTTATTCTAATATTAAAAGCTAGAAAATGAACCCCAGATTTTCAGGACTGCTATTCATAACACTCCTGTAATACTTGAATTCCTCACAGCCTTGCTGACTCATACCCTCACTCTTTGTGGCTGCTGTTTCACGGACACCGATCCCCTGCCACCAACAGTCACACTGCTGTTGCTGCATGCAGATTGCCACACAGACATATGTGTGCCCACCACAGGCAGTCCCTCACTTGGGAAGAGGGTTATATACGGACTTCAGTGAGAGGGCAGAACAGACTGTAATAAGGCACAGGGCACAGCCAGAAAAGTGCACTGACCAGCAGCCTGCTTCCACACACTCAGCACATTTATCCCACGCTTGTTCCTCCAAAAAACACTTTGATCCTTCCTTTTGTCGTAATTGCAGCGCTAGCCACTGCATCTGTACATTGCTACTGTATGGCTAGTAGCAGAACTGGATATTGTGCATGGGATGTTCTATGCCATTTGACACCATGCAGAAGGGGTTCTGAAGGAGTGCGAGTTCATCTCGCTCTCTTACACTTCTCAGGAGCTAGCTGGGCATCAGTCATGGGGTGGTGAGCAATTGCTTGTGCACCAGTTGTTATGTACATTCACATACATAGATGTATTTGCTGTAATTATTATCTTTTTTTTCCTTTTCTCTGTCTTAGTAGTAAATAGTTCTATCTCAACCCACAAGTTCTGCTTTGTTTTTCTTGATTCTCTCCCTCATCCTGCTGGAAAGGGTGGGAATGAGTGAATGTCTGTGTGGTGCTCAACCCCCTGCTGTGTTCAACCACAACAGCAACTAAACTATAAGCAATTAAGCAATAAAAAGAATTCCCTAATTTCCCTAACTGATTGTAAAATAAATGTACGATGGTGAGAGCAACCAGATTTGAAGCCTGTTATGCAGTGCCCTTAGCACTTTGGGTTTATTAGCCTGTAAGATGACTCCTTTCATCTGACAAGTACACAGAGCCTTCCTACTGTAGGATAAAAGTAATGGTAAGGCTTAGACCCTGCATTGTCTAGAATAATCTTCCTCCTCCTCCACAATGCTGATGCTGGTTACAATGAAGCAGTTATTCAAGGAGTTGCATGCATTTTTGGACATTGTAAACTAATTTTCCTGTCATTATTTGACTAAAGAATTAAGTCTAGTCACAAGCAGTAATGTAGTACAAATGCATCTGTTCATTTTTTCCAGTTTAAAACATCAAAAGGAAAACAATTTAAAAAAATCTTAACTGAATTAAATAGACTCACCTAACATGACTTCTGGCACAAGGACGGCAGTTCCTTCTCCACCCACAAGTCCACAATTGCAGAACAGATATGGTGCCCTGGTAGCAGGAGAGGCAGAAAGCCGTATCTGGGGAAGTATCAGAGCGTGATGCCAAGACTGAACCACACATCAGCAAGAGAAGGAAGTAGCAGGGGACAGTAGTGGGTGGTTTCTGCTTGTAGAGGACAGAAGTCCCCATCTGCCCACTTGGCTTGCTGTCTAGAAAGATTCATTGCTCATCAAGGGCTCAGGTCCAAGATATAGCAGAGAAACAGCCATGGCTCTCAGGCTATAAGCCCCTGCTGCTCATCCACATGGACATCAACAATGCTGCCAGGAGAGATCTTAAGTGTACTAAAAGTTACAATGAAGATCTGACTAGACCTGGAACTACAGATTGGTCAGACTCACTTCTACCCTTTCATAATCCATGAACCTCAGTGCCCCCAGAGCATATTTCTGAGTACACACAGGAGAAGGAAATGATAAAGAGGAGTCAGTATGCTTTTACCAAGGGTCAACCATGCCTGAAAAATCTATCTGCCTTCTCTGATCAAGTAACTGCATTTGTGGGCAAATGGAGAGTAGTGGATGACATTGACCTTGACTTTAACTCTTGTGAACTCTTTTCAAAACACTCTTCCTTTTCTTGACTTGAAGAATAACGATTACAACTGATAAGTTTCTATATTAGTTCTTCCAGTTAGTGTATGGGTTCTCACCAGTTTCTGACCACAAGGACTTGAAATGAAAAAGTTTATGTACATAGTTATGTGTGATGATTATGGAACAAATCATTATATCTGTCAGTTATGGCTCTACCATGTTGCTAGTATAAGGAATCATAGAATCATAGAATCACAGAATGGCCTGAGTTGAAAAGGACAGGAATGATCAGCTAGTTTCAACACCCCTGTCATGGGAAGGGTCACCAACCACCAGACCAGGCTGCCCAGAGCTACAAGGAAGACAGTCGCATCTTCAGTTCCACCAAAAAAAAAAAAAAAGATAAAAAAGAATACAGATTTCATTATGTTGCAAAGTCCTTCTCCTGCGAAGAGGTGGTACACACACAAATCCCTCAGGGAACTGAATGCTTTCTGCAATACAGGAACAGATGCTGCATGGATGAGGGCACACCCAGCACCTGGAGTGATGCCACAAGTGAAGAGAGGCAAGACACAATTAAAGAGCAAGATAAGAATCTGAAGCTATCAGAGTAGTAGCTACAGAAGAAACTTTCTGAGCCCCTGTTAAAGCTGAACATAGCCAGACGCATCTTTAGAATCACAAGCAACTTTGCATCTACAGGTTTGAAGCATTTGACTGAAGACTGCAATCTGTCCCTGGAGGACAGCTGGAGGTCTCCAGGAACTGCACGGAGATGTGCTGAGAACCTGCTCTGCCAGGTGCCATCAACATATTCACTATTATTCTTGACCTCTTTCACCACTGCTTTTAGGAACTGTAAAGGAGAATGAAAATCACTTTAATTTGACCAGGATCTTTTGATGCGTGGAATCTTCACTTTCTACAGGAACTTTGTGTGGGATATTTGAAAACAAAGTTGCCACTTCCTAATCACAAAGACTGTCAAAGGAAAAGGGCAGATACTGTTGTTTATGTCAGGAATTAAAACAAACAGTTTCACTTAAAAACTGGAAACTTTTACAATTTTTGTTTCTCAGATGTTAAAAATAATGCAGTTTTTAAAAAGTAGGAAACAAAATGAAATGTTTTAAATAATTTGCCATTGGTTTGTCTTCTTGTGAACACAACTAACAAAACTGTAGAAAACTGCAAGCTGCTCAGCTGTTTTCCAATCTGGAGAAACACCAATTCATATTCACAGAAGCCAATGTTCTGTTATTTCATTAGAAGGAGGAAATTAAAAAGCAATTTCCTTCTGTATTCTGAATTACATGGTTGTATGAATGTACCACCTCTACTCCTCTTGTTGCTGTATTTCTTAAGTGGGACATGGTCTTTGAATAGCTAGATTACCTTCTGAGAAGGCCAAAGTGCAGCAGAAGTGGTACTGGTGATTTATTAGTGAGGCAAGATTTACAAGAGTTGTGCTTTCAAGTGTTGTCTAATAATCCCTCCAGAAGCCCAGAGTGAAATTTTAGATTCTCTAAAATCTTGTTGGCTTGATGCCTAAACCCAGAAATCTTTGGCTAAAAGCGCCCAAATGTACATGCTAACACTTCATATTCTGTAAACATCTGTGAAATATTCCACCTGGTAGGTAGACAGAAACTCAAGAGGAAGAACACAGTGAATAGAGAAGGCACTGCCACCACCTCTCTTAAATAAGAACCCTGAGGTTGACATCAGGAATTCCACTGCAGTAATGGTGTTCCTCTGCCTGTGGAAATCTGAATTTAAAGCTCTTTTAAGACATTATTATCATAAAATTGTATGGCAGTTTCTCAAGCTGCAAATTAGCTGCAGCTAATTTGGACTGAAAAAAACCAAGTACCCTGATGGTAGCAGACGACTTTCTCAGGCACTTGACAGGACATGATAAATGCAGGTGAAAGGAGAGGACAGAGATCATTTTAGGCTTTTTTTTTGCAGCAAGAATAATAAAAATAGAATGGGAGTACCAATCCCCTTGCCCTACTTCCTCAGTCCAACTCTTTGTTCATGCATGTTCCCCCTCCTTTAGTTTGCTAGATCTTATCCCATAAAAAATTGTTGAAACAGTCTTAATACAAGACATTCTGGGTTGGAAACTCTTTGGCATTTCAACCTGTTCTATTCTGAATGGAATAACTGAGTGAGACATTTACAGCAATGATAGCTTACTTTTGAGAGCACTTGCCTAGAACCTGGTGAATAGCTAATAGGATTGTAATATATTCCCAGAACCAGATCCATACCTAATGGAGGTAATGAGAACCAATACATCACCATGTGGGTAAGGAAAGTGCTTTTTTCTTTCCTAAGTTTCACTTATATAAGCATGTGCATGCATCAGTAGCTGAGGATGGGACACTCGTGTATAACACAGAGAATGAGAGATGCCAGTTAGCAAGTCCTCACCATGCCTTCTGAATTTCTTTGCTGGTGACAGTCAGCTGCCTCAGGACAGTTATTTCATTCCCTTCAGGAGTCACCAGTTTTAGAAGCATAATCTTTTCTCTCAGGAACTAGCTTATTATAACTTCCAAAAATATCATGCAAAGTGGTTGCCCATTTTCTTTTGCTCCATTCATTTCAGTGCCTTGTGACTGCAGTTTGTCATCCTGCTGGAACACCAGGATGAAGAAAGGCACAATCCACATGCCGTATGCATGCTGCCACCCTGCAGCTTTGACTGCTGAAGAGCCAGCTGTGCTGCTGCCTTGTTGCAAACAGCACCTTTCTTAGTTGCTTCCAGTTTTATTACCATCGCCATTTGTCACTGGCTACCAATGAATGCTGTTCTTCCACCCCACCCTCTTGTGTTCGCAGTGATTGCACATTAGATTGTAAGGAAAGTCATGACTGAACTTAAAGCACATTTCTCTGCTCAATGTTTGTTACAAAATGGAGGTGCTGAGCTTTCCACAGGAACAGAGGGCACGAAGGGGATAAGCTCTATGATTTTGTGAAGTCATGCAAGCTCCAGTCTCCAATACAATCAGGAGCAGCAGCCTGCACATGCAGATATCCTCTTTACAGCTGTGAAACCAGACCAGAGATTCCAGGTGTCGATATGCTCCTTCTCGAAGTTCCCCCATGGAAAAAGCAAGAATTCAGTATCAAAATGTTATTAATTTTCCACTACCTCCTTTTCCTGCTCAGTTGTTTAAACACTACTGAAGCAGAACAAAATAAAACATAGAGCAAAACCACAACAAAATACCACATAATAAACTGAATTACAATAGTAACACAAAGGCAAGATTCCTATTCTCCAGTTTTCACTTTAAAAGCTCAAATACAGAGACAGAGTCCCTGGTGTGCCTTTTTTAAGTTTTCTCTCTTGAAAGTCAATACTGTTCACTGGTCTGAGGTTTAGAATTCCTAAATTCAATCACTCCTAAAATATTTTATTTTTAAAGCTTTATAATCGTACACAGTGCTGTAGAATGCCATGTGAGGGAATAACATTAGTTCCTCGTGGTATCTGTGCTATGCTTATCTCCATGGTAGCTAAGCAATTCAGAAAAGAATAAGCAAATAATTTACTGCTGCATACTTCTCTCCACCAACCCTCCGTTAGTATATACTACAGAGTCTGGATCAGAAAATGCCAGGTTAAACAGTCACGTAATCTAACAGTGTAAAACACTTTATCTCCAGCCTTTGAAAGTTCTGTTCCTGCTAAAGTCATTAGTCTGATCCTGTCCAATCTGGTACAAAGAGGAACTGAGAGGGGAGCATTGTAACGCAGGTATGGGTTAACACAGCTCTTCACAGCACCAGGTCTGCCTTGTCCTCAACTTCACACGTGCAGATTGCAACCCCAAGCCCTTATCATGTTTCCCTCACCACTAGTTACCTGAGTTACTTGTGAAGGACTGAGCATCCCTCCAAACTGGAACTCCCTCATGTGAGACAGCCAACTGAGCCACAAAACAGCTACATCAGGGAGACGGGCCTCATCAGAAATGGAAGGTGCGTACCTCACTAGGGCCACAGCCCTGATCACCAGCCTCTTGTTTACCTTAAGCTGCCGGTACAATGCTACAGCATGACCCAAATTCGAGACTGTGAAGGGAGTTGCTGGCACTTGCTTGAATGTAACATCACTCACATAAAACTAAACACAGGTAGCCAGGTCCTGTTCCTTCTCTCCTGTTTATCATGATGAAAGTTCACTAATGCAGACACACACCTTCGTTCCCCATATTCACAAGCACAGTGCATACACAGGTCTCTCTGATAGCAGCACAGGCTCTAAACTTTGCTTAGACCCAAGCATTGGCTATAGGCCCTTACCCAGGCATTTACACAAACCGTGACACTTTCCAGACACGGGTCTGCTATTTGCCAGCTAGTCTGTGTTGAAATGATTTACTCATGCACATAAACATGGAAATGTCCACACACCAAACTCCCCAGCTGGCCATGTGGGTCCATGACCTGAGACCCCTTCTGCAGCTGCTGACACACAGACCTCTCCTCACATAGGACACAAAGTGAGATTACATCAAAAATAAAAATAGCCAAGAACAGGATATAATAAGAAGACAAGAAAGACTCAAGGGCTCAATCAAATGTTTATAATCTATCAGCTTTCTTATACTTGATTGCCCTAATTTATCCCTTTTTTCCCAAATTTCCCTTAATTTTCCCAAGCTTATAATTTCCCCATCCACCTGAATCCCTCTCTCTTTCCTCTTAAATAAACAACTGACTCCAGCTACTTTTTCCCTTCTGATCCTAATTTTGGCAAACCACATTCAGTATTTCTGGTACTGTAACCTATGTCATTTAGGCTTTACATGGTGTTACTGAAAATGGTAACTTAGGCACTGTTTTCCATTCAAGACTGTTCTCCCCAGCAGCTCCCTACTATTCCCTTCCATGTACCTGTGGACCCTGCCCTCCTCTCACGTAGCTCCCCGTAACAATCTGAAATCCAGCCATTTCTCATGGTGTTATTCTGCAAAGTTTGTCAGCTGCTCACTCTGTTATTTGTTAAAGAATCATAGAATTCTTAGAGTTGGAAGGGACCTTTAAAGGTCATCTAGTCCAACTCGCTTGCAATTAACAGGGACATTCACAGCTAGATCAGGCAATGTTCAGCAATTTCTCTTCTCATGTCTGGCATTTCCTAAAATGTCTGATGCAGGACAAAGACAATGTAAACCTTAAATCAACATTCGTGGATAAATTCTTGAAAACAGAATTCAACTGCACTTCCCATAAGTGGTTCTCTGAGACTAAAGAGACAAAGAAGTATATTGAATAAACTACAGCTTTCAATTCTGTGGAACCACGTTCCAGGAAGCAAGGCTAATCTCTTGTGCAGAGAAAAGCAAGGGAACAGTCTTGGATTTAAAGCTTAAGAGAAGCTGTTACGGAGCTTTAAACAAATGAAAGATACTTCCAGAAATTTACAAAAGGAACTAGATACAACCTGGCCAAGGATGTTGGCATTGTCTGAGTTGCTAAGCAACTAGATAATAGTTACTGTTTTCAAGATTAAGTAAATTTTGTAATTTAAGGAATGAATTACAGCCTACTATGTATTATTTAGAGGAAATCAAAATATACTTTATACTGATATAGTGCTTCTTCTTTTTGGCTGTACAGTAGTCTGACAACACCATAATTAAGAAATAAGAATTCTTTAATCCAAATTTATGTACCGAATTTGTGCCTTCTTTCCTCAGTTTTTCCCCTTGTCTTGAGATGCCTTAATGTCACCAGTCCTAAAGCTTATGTCTATGACTCCAATCCTCCTTTCTTTATTGGATCCGTATCTCTGTAGTTGTCAGTACATGACAGAAAGATTTATTATAGTAATCAATGTTCTACTGAAGGCACAGCATCATGTTTGATGCTTATGAGATTTATGAGCTAAAATGAATTGTGGGTCAACATAGATGTTAACTAGCACCAAAAAAGCTGCTGGAATCATCCTGGAATGCTATTAATGTTATTATTATTTTATTCAGAATTGTGACTTATTAAAATCATTCCCAGTTGGTAGTGCTGGAATATACAACAAAGTGTATTCGGGCATTGTGAAGGTTGTTGTACAGTCTGGAGATAAAGTTAAAAAATGAGCAGCATAACCAAAGACACAGGATAAGAGAGGGAAGTATATAAGAATACACCAATAACTGAATTCCCGTTCAGGTTTAAGTGTCTGTTTTTACCTTTTGCGGTTTTTAGCACACTGTGAATACACACCATATGCTTCACGGTAATAAACTGACCATTATGTAGTTTATCAGATGAAACGGTTCTGCTTTCGGTTGCACCGTCAGCACAAGGGGCCAAATGCTGACTGTCGACGGGTGGAAAGCAGAGGGGTCCTGCAGCTCTCCCGCAGCTCTCAGCAGATGGATTTACAGCGCTCACGCACCCCATTCACCTGCCTTTGTGCGGCAGCCTCCTCACGCGGCACTGCGCACCGCTCCGTGAGAAAGGAAGGTGATTAAACACGCGCCGTCTACCCGGGGATTTGTTGATGTAGTAATGGGGAAGGTTTATTGCGGCTGCTAGTGGAGGGAGAGCAACGGCAGCAGAACGGAGCCCCGAAGCACGCGGCTGCCACGGAGCAGCCCCGACCCCCGGCTGCAGCTCCTGCTGCTGCCCGCAGCACCTTGGTGGGCCGGCCGCTGCCATGGCAACGTGGGGCGGCAGAAGGCAGAGGCCTGACAGCCGGGCACGAGGAGCAGGTTGAGTGTTCAGGCTAATTAAAAGGTTTTGTGTGCGGGGTCACCTTGTGAATGAGATACGATGCTCAGAAAGCTGCAGCCAGCGCTGCTCGGCAGAAAGTGGAACAAATGCACGGAGGTTTTTTGGCGTTTGCCCTTTCTTGATCGCAACCTGTAATTCTCATGGTAAGCAATTGAAGTGGCTCTGAAAAATTGGTTGCTGGGTCATCTTGCTTAGCAGACAAAAGTCGTTTTCTTGTAAGCCATTCACACCCTCTCTGATGAGTGGTTTGATCAGAGGGCTTCTACCCTCAGAATCTCTTCAACACATCTGATAAAGTGCATTACAATTAACTTTAACGAAGTCTGAATGAAATTGATTTGAGCAGCTTTGCAGGCTAATGCTGCTCTGAAACATTTTGTCATTTCAATCAGTTCAGAGATCTTTCAGTTTCAGGCTGGCATGTTTTCCAAACACTCACATGGAGCATCTCCAGTCTCCCTGAGAAATGGCTGTGGAGATGTGCAGCTTCGCTCCTACAGCTGCTCCTCCTTTGGCCTATGTTTATGTTTCTGATTCACCTTATAAATCTGCACCTTGAGACACACCACTGGACTGTCGTGAAAATTAGTGTTTTTCTAAGCACTTTTTTCCTGTCTACACAGAAAATGAAGGGACGTTTTCTTTACTACATGTCGCTGTGTGAAATAGAGCTCCAACAAATCTCTAACGGCATTCGCCATGCAAAACCTCTATAATTACAGAACTATAGAACGTTAAGGTTGGAAAGATCATCTAAGATCATCTAGTCCAACCATCCACCTATCACCAATGTTGCCTACTAAACCATGTCCCTGCATACCACATCTACTCTTCTATTGCACACCTCCAGGGATGGTGACTCCACCACCTCCCTGAGCAGCCTGTTCCAACGCTTCACTGCTCTTCCTGAGAAAAAGTGATCCTAACATCCAACCTGACCCTCCCTCAATTGCAACTTGAAGCCATACCTTTTCATTCTACCAAATAATTTGGACAGTAACGTAGGATGTATTTACAGTGGGGGGGGAATAAATGCCAGAGAACAAGGACCTACTGCTCTGTAAGGGACAGGGAGCCATGTGTGGTGACCTGCCTGCAGAGCATGGGATGGGTCCTACAGGGCCCCACAAGGTAAGCAGGGCAGGCCCAACTTCAGCCAGGCATCCAGATCCTCTGGCAAGGCCATGGCAATGAAGCAAATCCAGCAGTATTTGTGCTGCTAGCATAATGACAAACAGAAACAGCATTTCTTTAGTAAGTTTTGTAACTCATTTGTTTGCAAAATTCGGAGCCCAAATAAATGAGAGAAATAGAAGCATTTTTATTAACTTCTTCTTTTCTCCTTTCACCATAACCTTAGTGAGTTCAAGCATGTAATAATGTTGGTTCTTTTCTCTCTGTTTGATCAAAATAGAGCAGCAAATGAATTTTTGTGTGGGGCGAGAGAAGATCAGGGGACAGCCTCATGGCACAGCCTCGTGGCAGCCTGCAGTTTTTCACAAGGAGAGCGGAGGGGCAGCACTGATATTTGTTGCCTGATGACAGTGACAGGGCCTGAGGGAATGGCATATAGCTACATTGGGAAAGAGTAAGGGTAGAACAGATTCTTCACTGAGAGGCTGGTCACATACGACACCCATTAGTATCCACTGGTCAGGCAATGGCATGGGGCAGTACCTGCGCTCAAGAGCAGCCTTTCTACATAGTGAAATAACATAGGGTAGCCATCCCCAGGGAAGGGGCACCAGGTTCCCCTCAAACCTCCTTGTCTTCCACATGAAGATATCTCAGACCACGGAGGTGGATTCTCCACAAAGTGCCAAGAGGCCCAGGCATGCCAGGTGTCTAGGAAACTGTAGAGACCAGGTGTGCCAATTGGTTAGGGAACAAGAGGCCCAGGCACCGCTATCATTCAGAGAACACTGAGAAGCGCAGATGTGAACATCATTCAGAGAATGACATGGGGCACATGATGGCGACCAAAGAGACAGCAGCATGGGCCAACATTCAGAGAACAACCAGAAATCAAGTCATATCTACCATTCAGAGAATAGCCTGGAAACAAATTGCATCTACCATCAAGAAAATTGCAAGGGGTCAAAGCAAGGCCTCCATTCAGATTACAGTGTGAGGCAAGATATGCAAAACATTCAGAGAGGAGCATGGTGCACCAGCAGGACCACTGTTCAGAGCACAGCAGGAGGGTAGGTCATGCCTGTTACTAAAAGAAAGAGATTCTAGAAAGTTGATGAGGTTTTGTCCAGGTGCATGTTTGGGTTTTTTTTTTTTTTAGGGAGGCAAGAGGACAGGGAGGTCAGATGGGGTTGGTTGAGCTTCTATCTTCTGTGTAAAAATAACCATTTGACTATAAAGTAAAGTTTGGCAAGTGATTTAGCTGACCAAATTACAAAACTGTGGTCTCCTCTTGTGTCTAACATCAGAAAAGAGCAAAGACCTATGGATCTTCTCATAAAAATGCAGCTATGCAGGAAAAAAGAAGCAGACGTTTTCCTCCTAAATTATGCTTCGTTGTTGTTTCCTCAAGCATTGTATCTAGACTATCCATTGTCATCTCAAGCACAGGTTCACAAAGCCAACTCTATGAGCTTTGACAAGACCAAATAACAGGTCCTGCACTTTACCCTGTAGTTTGTAGACACAGAATTCAAATCATAAGGACAGCCTACCTATTTTGTTTTTTGTTTGTTTTAGTTTCGTTGCCTGTGCCCTGTATTCAGTCTACCATCTTCAGAGGTGATAGGTGCAAACCATATGCTTTTCGTCAAGAATTCCTCCAGCCCTGGTAATCAGGAAGAGCATGCAAGGGAAAAAACAAAGATCCCCACCAACCAACCATGGAAGCCAAAATGCCAAGCTTACATCATCTTCAAGTTTTGATGCAGATTTCATTTCTATTACTGATACCAACAAAAATGCCATTTTTTATAGCTTTCAATTCATTCTCTAAAGAGCAGCACACAAAAGAAACAGTAGAATTTCATTTTTACAATTTTTTTATTCTTCAACCTGCTTACAGAAACTAATTAGAATTTAACAAAGGTCTACATGAAATATTATACAAAATATCAACATTGCTGAGGAGCTAATCCTGAATGTGCTCCCTTTCGATATCAGCCATCTGCACTGCAGCTTATAGAACAAAACAAATATCTCAAGGTTTTCTTGGCTGCAATTCATTATGACACATGCAAACTAGAGCCTATGACAGGCTCCTGTTCAACAGAATTTGGCAAGATAATAAGAGTCAATTGTTTGTACTGTAATTAAAAAAAAAAGTTTACAAATGAAAAACAATCAAGTAGAATAACTGCATTTGTCAGAAACCCATAATCCTGGAGCACGCTCTTTAGAAAGCAAAAAAATCCCAAACAAAACAGCAACAACCACCATGATCTCCTGCTTCAAAACCACACTCTGCAGGAAATGCCATATAATTGCCTGCAAACTATCAAAACATCTCTGAAATCTTTCAAGAAAGAACAGAGTACCACAACAAGTTTCAACTGCAATCCATGAGTGAAAGTCTTCAGAAAGATGCATTACCTTCAGTCCAGAACCATGAGCAATCATCAAGCTCCTTTACATCCTATCACTGCCATTTTTAGTAGAGCTGTTAATGAAGTTTTTGGACACCCTGTTACTTCAGTCGACATTTTTCTTAAGAGTGGCACCAGTTCATAGAATTGACGTATTTTTAGAGCTATCAGAGGTCTACCTAAGGAGGAGGATCCTCGCCTCGGATAGCTTTGTACTTTGCCATGTCTTCTGGGAACACCTTGGTTAGTTCTTGAATTAATAGACTTTTAAATTTCTGGAAAGAAAAAAATATATATATGTACACACATATACATATGTATGCATGCACATCAACTGCATCACTGACTTAGGTTTTCTTAAGTAATATTGTCCAATTAATAGAAATCTTTTGTACAGCAGTTCTACATTTCAGTGATCGAAGACAATGGTATTAAAAAAATCCACCAAGTGACATTTACAAAATTCAAAAGAAAACACTAAAATGAAGTCTGCTAGCAAAGTATCAGGCAAACTAAAATACTAGAATAATTATACCTCTGATAAATTCTAGCATATTCATATCTGCCTAGGATCTGACCTCTGCATCTCTAAGCAGCTTCTACTACATATTGTAATTTAGAAAATAACACAATTTGAAATGAAAATACTCTGGACTCATAGACTTAAGTTTCAAAATACTTTTTTCCTCCTTCCTTTTACCACCACTTTCCTTTCTGATGCTTTCCATGAAACTCCTGAGACAATTTAAAACCAAGAAACCCTCCCTATTGCATTCTTATCTCCTAGCACGAAAAAAAATGTGCTTTATTTCCCTTTACAATGCAAGGAGATGCAGGAAGTAGACAATAAGTGACATTACTGAAACTCAAGATAAGCATATCGTCCTCTTTCCACCCCATTACCAATCCAAGATGTCCCAAAAAGAACAAGACGACAGATGAGAATTAAATCCATGCAGCTTAACTAAGACACCTAAAAACTAACCATAAACATTCAAAAGTTTATGGACTGGATGCTTCAGTCCATACATCCTTAATTGTAAAGGAGAGTTGTTTAGATGTTTTTTTTTAAATGCAAAGCTGATAAAGGACATGTCCACTTGATTTGGTACACAAATAGCTCCACCTCCAAGAAGTACAGGCACCTGGTTTAGAAATGAATAACTCTTCCTACAACTTCTTTGAGCAATGAGCTTTATATCAAGAAAAAAAATGCTTAAAACATACACAGATGTGTCTACATTCTGCAACACAAACTCCCATCCTCCATAATTTTAGAATAAGACATAGCAACATCTGTATCACCAGCCATAGAGTGAACTACAAGTTTCCTTTTCAGAACAGGTTGTAAAGGCATTCCTGTTAAGATACAGGGATGCAGAATAATCCCTAACGCAAATCACCTAATAGGGAAATTTGGTAACTGTGCAAGCAAAACCATGCACGTTTACTGAAAAAAACTGGCCAGATGCATTATTATATTAGTACTTTCTCTATTTTTGGTTTTACCTTCATTGTGTCAATTTTTCCTTTTACTTGTTCATTCTTAGCCAAAGCTCTCTCCAGGCACTCCTTAGTGTAAAGCTGAGGGTTGCGACCTTGGTCTATATATCTGAAAATACAAAAGATAGCACCTAAGCGATTATATTAGCACTAGAAAGTTCTCCAAGGAACAAAATTACTCATCCTGCTTTTTTTCTTGATGCTATTCTGAAGTTTAAATGAGTTACTTCCAAAATACAACTCCAGGAAGTAGCTGTCACAGTAAAGGTAAATGTTTGTTTACAAAGAGCCTAGAGTTCTGAAAAATGTATTGAAACAGAGTAACCATCCATCTCCTCACAGACAGTAGTAAGTAAAAGCAAGGGGAAAGGTTCCCCTTCAAGCAACTAAAAGGGCATGAATCATAGAACAGCTTTGTTAATACATAGCATGCAATCAGCACATAGGAATAAGACACCCAGTGATTCAAGGATGAGAGTGCACATGCGAGGGGTGCTCCAAAAGTAATGTCTCTTATTTTACCATGTTGGCAAGTGGCTTCAGAGGAGGATGCCTGTGGTGTGACAGTAAAGGTGGAATCTTCCCACCACATACTCCACCATTTTGTTGACACGTGAGAGATGGCAGCAGAGGCACAGTCTGACAACATTGAACCTGACAAAGAAGAATGTATGAAACAAAAGTTGTATCATGGAACTCCTCCATGCAGGAATAAGTGCACCCACTGACACTTGCTGAACGTTGATGGACACCAGACAATGGATGTAAGCACAGTGAGGTGGTGTGTTCCAGCAGTGACAACAGTGGGTCACCTCCACCAGTGCAGATGTTTACAAGTGTGGCACACAGGCTCCTGCCTACTGGTGAATACACACAGCTAACGGCAATGACCCTGGTGTAAAGTAGTGTTTTGTAGCTGAGAATCTGCTTTATCAGCATTACTGCACTGTTTTCCTCTATTCTAGTTCCCACAGAAATAAGTAGGAAGCATTACTTTTGGAGCAATTTACATATGGTAGTAAAAGCAGTACCAGCACTTGCACCAGCCAGCATAAGCCTATTTTTCCTTTGCTGCATTAAGCATTCAGTTAAGGGAAACTTCATCACAGACGGAAGAGACAAGAAAAATGAATGCTGGATCATAGCAAAACAACAACGCCGGGACTTGCAATGGAACAGCTAAGTTAGATCATGCCTTTCACGTGAAAGCTGCAGTGCAGAGCCCTCCCTCCCCCTTCCTGCCAGCTCTCCGCAAGCAGGAAGCGCTCCCTGCCTGCTGGCACCGTGGCGGTAACTCGGGAGACACAGAGCTCCGGTGTGGGCGAAGCCACTCACTCGAACACTTCCAGAGGCACGCTGATGTCGTGAAGCTGTTGCCGGCACTTGTCGATGTCCTGTAGGCCCGTCACCATGAAATTCCTGCAGGGAGAAAAGCGGAGCCGCTTAGCACAGAGCTGGCGCTCCTCGCTCCCCGTCACCGCCCCAACCCCCGCCAACAGACGCCGCGAAAGCAGCGAGCGGCTCACAGCTTCTGGTTGAGGCCGGCCTGGCTGCTGGGCTGGAAGTCGCTGACGATGATGCCGAGCTGCCGGATGTTCTCCACGAACTTCTCCAGGTGCTCCTCAAGCGAGTCGAACTTCTCCGCCATCGCCATAGCGGGTCACAGCGTTTCCGGGCCACAGCGCATGCGCAGATGGGGAGCGGGAGGAAATGCGACTATGCCGAGCCCTTTGGTGTAGGCCACGCCCCCCAGCCCGTAGGCCACGCCCCCTCGCCGTACGGCAGCCCCCGCACCGCCCTGATCTCGCTGTGGTGGGTGCGATGCGCGCTTGGTTTTTCACATTATACAAAATCGGTACGGGGTTCCTGGTCTATTTCTAATTAACCATGTAATTAAGCTCCGTGCTTGCCTGCCCTGGAGCTCCGTGCTTGTTTCAACGCTGCGTTGGCCCCTATACACAGAATCACAGACTTGTCGGGGTTTATAGGGACTTCTGGAGATCATCAAGGCCACCCCTTGCGAAAGCAGGTTCCCTACACTGGGTTGCTCGAGAGATCCAGGCGGGTTTTGACTATCTGCAGGGAAGGAGACTCCACACCCTCTCTAGGCAACCTGTTCCACTGCTCTGTCACTCACACAGCAAAGAAGTGCTTCCTCAGGTCTGCATGAAATTTTGTGTGCTCCACAAATACAGCTCCATGGCATTTACCATCATTTCATCAGAGCCACGGGACACTCCTGCAGCACGGTGATGTGTCCTGTCGGATGGCTCGCTTTAATGGTGCTGCCCCTTGCTGAAAGTGCTGTGCTTCCCAGCTTCAAAACCGATGGAAAATGAATTCTGAACAAAAATAAGATCTATAAACGCTAATTTGCACGAGTCAGTGTTTGCTTTGGGCTCTGCAGATTTATCAAACACACAACTGCAAATAATGAGGAGTATTTTTTACCCTAAAGGTAAATCAATACTAAATTATATTTAGCACCTCTTATAAACATCAGATAATTGGAGTTTGGCAATATGGATCATTCCGCAGCCCTTAGCACTGCTCTGTTTGCTGTTCTTTTAGAACTGTTCTTTTGGAACTGTTCTTTTAGCATTTCCAGGAATTTGTCAGTAGACCCAGAGGGATGGGATGCAACAATGTGATAAAATTGCCAGCATCTCTTCAGAAGGGATCAGGCTGGAAGCTCCCTGCTCAGTCACTGTTGGTTCAGCCTTCTTGAAGTGACAGCTGCATCTGAACCTCAAAGAGTCTTTCTGCCCAGCTTCCAAAATACAGCCCTCTCCATTGCTATAAAACTAAAATCCAAATCTCAAATACACTCTCACTGTGGTTTTTCAGTCATCCTGGTGCTGGGATCTTTCAGTTCCTCTGGCTATCTTGCTCTGTGTGGAAATTAAGCATTCTTTGAGCAGTGGAAAGAAAAGGTTTGATGTAACACATGAAAAGCAATGGAGGAGCCATTGACTGATTATCTGAGAAGGGCTCGTTATCTTCCCCATCTGTATAAGATCTCCAAATTATGTGTTTCTTTAAACTGTGTAAGAAATAGAAGTAACAGAGAAGTCCACCTGTCAATAAAAAACATGATGGGTTTAACTGGAGAATGGCAAAATATCGGTCTCTGTTAAAAGTACCAGCTATCATTTTCCTTGTGGGAAGATTATTTGACATGTCTAAATTCCCCTGGCACATCACAATAACAGTGTGTTTTATCAATAGCTTATTTCCAGTATGCCTGTTTTCACCTGAATCTGAGAAGTAATGTCAATTAGAATCAGAAGTCAGCCCTTTGTGTCTGACACTACCGCTGAGTTAAGTGGAGTTTGCTGTCAGGCTACAGCAGATAAGAACCTGATGCTTTGATTCACCATGTTATTTGAATGGATATTTGGATTAAAAACTAATACGGATATGATATTCAGTCAACAAATAGAATGTATTTTAGACATTCATAGTTATAACTTGCAGCCATTTCTGTTCAACAGTGAGAACCATCAAAATCAGCAGTACCTCATTTATTGACTAATTATTAGCTAAATTTTTCTTCCTTATATCCTATCAGTGAAAACAACAAAAATGGTCAGGTTTTTGCTCAGTTACTGTGCCAGTTAAGCAGCATAAAGCTGAGTCCTTGCTGAATACAAAGCACTGTTTCAGAGCTTATAATTTTAAGTATGCTGACGCAAAATTGAAAAGTGAGTGATTGCAAACAGCACTAAATATTAAGGGAAATATGGCAGTGTGCAAATGCTAAATTGTAAAAGCAATCCAAGACTGCAAGAAGCAATTAGTCAGTTCTTGTCCTGTCAAGTATTTTCACCATATAAATAAATCCATTGCCTATTGATCACCAGTTGCTGGCTGTTCTGCCTAATAACTGGCAGAATGTTCTCCGGAGAATGAAAGTTCCAGAATTATGAGATTATAACATGAGTACTTTGCAATGATTGCATGAGAAATCTTGCCTTGAGAAACAGTAGTTTTTTTCTAGTATTTGGAAGGGAAGAAATTCCAACATGGTGTATTTCAGATTAAATCTGAATATGAGGAAGAAGGAGAAAGAATTTGGAAGTAAAATCTAAATATATTTAGTTGTGTCAGATGTGGCTCCGCAGGCACAAGAAGCTGGAATTCAAACATGATATCCATCTTTGCTTAAGGGAAAGGGTGCTTTAAACACATTCAGTAGAAGTATGGAGCAGGCTAGCTTGCTTTAAATCCTGTAACAAGAATGGTCTTTGAGATACTGCTAAAGCTTCCTCTCCTCCCTCTTTGCGGAGTTGAGGAAACATGACTTAGTTTCTTGTGATGAGGGAAGTCTGCTCTGTGACCGTTACCCACTATAACTCAGTTAAAATATCTGAATGGAAGAAACAATAGAATTTAACCATCAAATGTAGGGATATCCAGTTCATATTAAAGCAGTACTAACTAGGTTGGTTATTTGAGATTAGTGAATATTGTTAGATAAACGTGCATACAGTGATTTAAGATTAAAAAGAGCTATAAATATACAACTAGTTACTAACTTCCTTGTTGCCCTACAACTTGGAGAGTATTTTCCTATTTGAGGGGGAAAAAGGCAAAACAGAATCTTGTGTTCCAAGGAGACAGAAGATAGATGGACAGATAGTCTGACACTTAATCAATGAATCAGAAGGTATACAGAGACAGAAAGATTTAGAAAGAAAATTGCATGGTTCATCATTTAAGTAATCATATTGCACACCTACCTTTATCTCCACGGAGAGAGCAGGAAATTACTGGCTTGTAAGCCAGACATCTGTACTGGGCAGTTAAGTAGAATTTGTAATAAAGCATAGAATGAGAGGCCATGTAAGATCAGCGTGACCCATTTGGGATGAGTAGCACAAATTATGCAACAGAAAATCTCGTTTTTGTAAAATTCTAATGAATTTTTCAAGGGGTTGGCAAGCATGTGGATAAGAGAGCTCTAATTGATACAATCTATTTGAATTTCCCAATTGGCTTTTGGCAAATTCCTTAACAAAAGTCTTCTAAGGAACTAAAAGAATGGCATAAGAGGAGAAATCCCGGCATGAATGAAGAAGTAATTGCCAAATAGGAAAAAGGGAGTAGGAACAAATATTTAATTCTTTCATGGGTGGGTGATTCCCAAAAGAATTCTAGAGGGATCTGTGCTGAAATGTGTGCCGTTTGACGTGCTCGTCCATGACCCAGAAAATAAATCATACAGTGGAATGAGAGAATTGGTTTATGAGGTTAGTCTGGGGAGTAAAGTTGAGTACAGGTTGTAGGAAAGTGTAGAAGAAAACCTGGAGAGGCTTGGTAACAGCAAAAAAAATGTCCAAAAAAATGCAAGTAGTTCAGGTAAAATGACACACAGAGCAAAAAAAAAAGGTAAATTCATGACCTGATGGTGACTCATGGCTGATGGCCTCTTGCTCCACAAGATCAACACTCTGGGACAGCAAAAGAAAGTTCTGTGAAAATATCAGCTTACAGCTCAGCTGTGATCAGAAGTCGTACAGAGAGTTAGGAATTGTTAGGAATTTGAGGACAAAGTAGAAAATGTCATTATGACACTGCATAAATTCACAGTTCACCCCAACCTTGAATACTGTGTGCAGTTCTGGTTCCCAGGAGTAGACTTGGGAAAAAGCCAGAGAAGGGCTGCCAAGATGAAATGGCAGTATGAATGGTAAATAAGACATGGTTTCAGTACTAGAAAACTGAATAGGCAGGGACTTGTCAACTTGAGTGAGAGCCCAATGAAGATGTCTTTAACAGAAGCTTTGCTCTATCTATACTGTCATGAGTGTCTGGAAGATAAACTGTTTTTCCAGCACAAGAACCAGGACCCAGTGAGGCCAACAGAACACAAATTCAAAGCACACATACACCAAAGGAACAGGTGATTTTCGTCGTGAAAAGTTTAGCAGCCTTGGAGAATAACTTCCCAATTGATGCTACAGACAGCAAAAGTTTAATTGATTTGAAAGGGAAATGGAACAAATGCTTGGTAGTGTGTTGGAAGAGTGGTAGATAAATTATGTCTGGCTTAGGAGATCCCCCAAACTGAAGGCATTCCAAGTCCAAGACAGCATTCAGGAGTGTTCTCATCCATATTTGTCATGTCCTCACTCTGTAGCATTTGCTTCTGATTACTGCTGAGCCTTTATCTGAATCTGTGTTGTCACTGTTAGCTGTCCCATATGTTGGAACTTTCCAAGAATGACATGCTGTGTAGGATGTAGGCAAACTGCATGGTGGTTTTTTACAAAGCAGAGCATAACAAGGTTGATTTGAAACTGTTCTTACAGGTGCAGGGTCTGAAAAAAAAAACCACTCTATTCACCATTTTCATGTATGATGATATACTCCATATAAATGAGCTTTCTAGTGTAATATGGCACAATGGAGTGTTTAATTAGAGATATTGTCACCATTTTTTTCTCAGAAATATAAAAAGACACAAATTATTCATCTTTTTGTCCATCTCTGGAGCAGTGATTCTCCTCCTAGCTCTGATTTTCTGCCACTGGCCAATAAAATGGAATTAGTAAATAAAGTAAATACAGAATACTTGTTCCAATTATAGATCTTTTTTTTTCTCCTTCAGTCTTTCCACTTTCTTTCTCACTTTGCTTCTGTTTTCTTCTGCATGAATGTATCTAATCCATGGATCCCTTTCTCATTCTGTCTCTGCAGATCCAGAAATGTATGTTGAAATTTTATGTAATTAACCGGGGGCATCACCTACCTAAAAATCATTTTTATAAGCCAGCTACCCTTCCTTGTTTTGGCTGCACCAGGTGATAAACAAAAGAGAAGCAGTAAAGGTGGATGTGTGCAACATAAAGAATACTGTTTTCCTGTTGATGTTATTTATATCTAAGATGGTTTTGGACTCATTCCAAAGTGTGCAATATTTTCATATCTTATTGTAAAAAATAAAGTGATTTTTCCCAAGAATAAAGTGATTTTCCCAGAATATTTTTGTTATTCAGCTGAATAAGAGGTGTAATGATAGTTTCCATGCAGATGAGGTATTTAGCAACGTGCTCATTAATTGCTTGTAATAATACATTTCTTACCACGAACTAGTGGGATGGTGCAGTTATGCATCATGGCTTGATCCCATTCTTACTGAAATAATCCATATTTATTTATTAAAGAAGTGGCAGGATCAGGAGTTTGATCATGCAGTAATTTTGCTCTTCTAAATCTAGTAAATGTGGACCTGACCCAAAGATCACTGAGCACTGTGGGACATACCAATGGACTTTGGGTGAGAGTGTCCTCACAACTCTAGCTCCAAGGAGGCCATCAAAACACAGCAAAAGACTTAATTATATGCTTCAGAACGGGAAACTTATTTTCATATCTGATTCTTCCCCTGGAATATTAATCTTATTCATTAGACTGGGTTTCTATTGCATCCAGATTGCCACCACATGGCATTTAAAACAAAGTTAAGATCTATTCTTCTGAAATGCAGAGTCACTTTCATTATGTATCAAGTACCTCTACATGATCTTTTTTTCTAGAAGTCTGAGAAAGATACATATATTATCTCCTCCGAGAAGAATATTCATTACATAATAGCAATAAGTAGGACTGATTTGCCTTTTTATGCTTTTTCTTTCTTCTTTTTTGCATTCTTTCTTCTTTCTTTCTTGTTTTCTTCCCTGAAACACAAACTAATGTGATTTAAAACTGTCTCCTTCATTACCTGAGAAGGAGGAAAGAAGGCACAGGAGTGTTCCATGCAGTAGGATATACCAAGATTCCAGACCAAATGTATGCTAGCAAATGAAGTGGACCTGGGACCATCCTCCAGCACTGAGGCCAGCTGGTATGCAATGACCTTATCTACATTCTAGCTCCTAAAATGTGCCTGAAAGCACTTCTTGGTCCAGACCAAAAAAACTTAAGTGGGGACTATTATAAGTGTTAGACACAGTGGAATGCATGTGTATCTGTGTTTGTGCCCCAACACTTCGTTTTTCTAAGTACTGTAATTCATGATGCATGAGAAAAAAGGGAGAAAAAAATGAACTAGTGCTCCTATGGGGTCCAAAATGAAACAAATCATAAAATCAGAAAAAATATTTAGCATTTAAGATTTTTTCCTGTGGTGAAAAATGTGTAAATCATATGTCCACGACATTGTATAGAGTCACTGTTCACACTGGAAGTAATCATGGGGCCTGCCTGTATTTCCTGCAGGAGGCTGGAATCAGCAAGCATGACAGGATCCAGATGGATAAAAATGAAGGGTCTCATGAACACCAGAACAGCTCAGAAGTTACCTCCAGTTCAGACTCAGACTGCCAGATCTCCCATGCTCTTTCAGAACTACTCAGCTTCAAACTCATCACAGTATATTAGCTGTGAGCAGTGGGCAGCAGTAGGCATCGGGGAACTCCAAAAAAATGGGGCAAAAGGTTTGACATGTAGCTTCTTCCCCCCATGCTGTTGTGTGGATATCCTGGACACTGTTATAGCCACTCAACTCTCTGGTGTACCTTGCCATGTTTTGTCAGCAAGGTCACGCAGCAGTTGCAAAGGTCCTTCCCAAAAAGCACTGAACTAAAGACTCTTGCTATTTTTTTTTTTCAGAGGATTCAATAACTCTCCAATTTTAAAGTCATTGTCCACACTCTTGTGTGTTCTTATTTCACTCTTTCTACAATCTGCCTACATCTCTAGGTAGGTTATGTCCAGCATTCAGTCTTAAAATAGGTTTTACTCATAGAAGTTGTCTGAGTGAGACTGTAATTTATAGCTATCTATTCTTTCCACATCTTTTTCTAGCCAATGAAGAAATGCTTTATTATCCAGTTAGTTTTGTTCTGTGTATTCTGTGCTTTAATCAAATAATTTAATCATCTTTCTGTTCTCTGTATGATAAATTAAACAAATGGAATTCTTTACATAATTTTTTTGGATCACTTTCAGCTTTTCCTGCAGCGTTTCCAATTTTTCAATATCATCAGAAAAGGGAAAATGATCTGCACCTTGAAATCTGGTATGGGTCTCTGCAGAGATATGGATCCCTGTTCTCCCATGCCTTGTGCTGCTCACTCCTTTCCTGTTAATATACTGCAGGACTGCAAAACTCCTTTGCTGTAAAATTCCACTGGGAGTTTGGGCTGATCTGCTGATATGTTATGAATCCTAATTTCCTTTCCTGATTGCCACTATAGTAAATATATTCTTCAGTTAAATAAACTAGCACAATTTGCTCACAGGACTTTTGAATTATGTGTGTTAAAACACATTTATTTCACAAACCTGACTATTCAATTTAGGCTACCTTCACACTATTTGTCACTTCACCAGCCTTCCTATGAGCTCTTTCCTTTACATGCAATTTATATTTACCTCCAGATCATCAACACAACCATTAAGTTATGCCAGAACAGGTTCTTTGGGGAAACCTACCAGTACTATTGCCAAATAAAAGTCTTCTTGGGAGTGTCTCGGGGAGCAGATCACCTACTCTGCCGTGTTGCTCCCAGAATTGATTTCAGAGTGATCTGGCTCACTTTATGTGAGATGAAAGCCAAGTCAAGTCTGGCATAAGGGATTGCCCCAGGGCCCTCTTCTTACAAACTGTATGGATGAGGTTGTATCAGACTTGCCTTGCTCAGCTTGTTAGTCCAACCCTTACTCCAAAAAGCTTCGTGTCCCTGCGTGTCTCCACAAGCCCTGCCTCAGGCCACACTGCATGCATCTTCAGTATCATCTTATAAAAACATCATTTGCAGGAGTACTAGGAGTACTCAGTCCTTCATTTTCTAGGATGGCAACTTTAGTAGCACATGCTCTTAGATGGACTAAAGATGGAGGTGCTGGCTGGGAAGTTCAGTGTGGGTAATAGTCCACTACGGTCCCCGTGGAATTCATGTCTTCCTCAATCCTCTTCTCTCCAAGGATACTTTTGAAAGGGAGCTGAGCTCTGCTTGAGCCCATCTTAGCAGGCACATACTGTTTACAGGAGCATGAAGATGCAGGAGACACAGAGAGTCCTGAGGGCTATAACAGGCAAGGCTGACTGTACAGAGAAAAGGGTCCCTGGTACCAGAATTGGGCGGAGAGAAGAGGAAGAGACTAGCTGTTATACAAATGGAAATAAGATAAGGTTATTAAGGAACCGTTTGGTCCCCTGCCTGCTGAAGGCCCTGCTGCCATGGGTTTGACATCAGCCATTCTGCTGTCTTCTCTCTGTCACCAGAACCACGGTGGCAAACTTAACAGTCTCCTTGCCTGTGACAGGTGCCACAGGTTTGGACAAGGCCTTGGCCCAAACTCACAAGACTTAAATAAAGACTTAAATAAGACTTAAATAAACCCACATTTCTTACCTAGAAACCTGGATAAAGCATCTGGTTTTCACGTGCTTTCATGCTTTTGGATTTCTATACAAATGCCACATTGGCTCAGATTCAAAAAAATATGATTCCTGTGTCAAGATTGGTAGAAATATGGATGCGTGTAGATGAAGGTTCAGTTTAACCCATCATCCAACTCTGTGGCTACAGCTGTACGGCAAGAAGGGAAGTACATCCTGCTCTTGACAGACCTATTCCCAGCTAGTAAATGAGAATGCTTCCAGGACTCCAGCATAAATTTACTTCTACTGTTCTCCTGTAGAGGATGTTGAGAGACAAAATATGTATTGTTGCTAAATCTAACAGAGAGAAGTCTCCACATGTTGGCATGCTAATGACATCCCAGTATGCTTTTGATAATTCAAGATCTCTGTGTGCATCTTTAGGCAAATGGCCTGGGCAGGAAAAGAACCACTCACCTGCACCAACACCTTAAGTGGGACAAAAGCAACATCTCTTTACCTTTCTGTAGATGTTAGTTTTTTCATGGCCTGTCTGTCTTCCTGGGACATCTCTCCAACCAAGGACCGGTGATCTACCAGCTGGTGGCAGCAGCAGCTTCTCCAGGATCAGCATGTTCAGCAAGATCACAGTTCCTGAGGACAGTAAATGACAGGCTATGTAAATACATGCTTCTCACTTTTGAGGAATTGAGTCACTGCCAGTAATCTTTCAACGTAACTATTTCTTTCTAATCCTTTGTCACCCCCTATGAACTTTTTTGCAGAGTAGTTTGGGAGTTATAATTGGCAGTTTGTGAAACATGAAGCTAAAGCATGATGACAATGCTGATCGAAGCATTTTCTAAGCCCTTTGGAAATGAGAGGAATAGTTCATTACCCATAAATGCTTTTCTATTGACCTTTCTTATAGCTGTATGCTGTAAAGAGGAAGACAAGTGAAAGTGGTTAGATTTAAAGAAATCCTGAGGATTGACTGGAGTCAAAGAAAAGGCATCATCAGTATCAGACATTGTCACTTTAGAGGATGAAAGAAGGCAGATAAATACTCAAAGGTGCTCGCTGACATTGCTGAGTTGTGCAAAGAAAGAATCAGAATCATAGAAGAGAAGATGAATAAACAGTTTGCTTGCTGGAAGAAAAAAAAAAAAGTGTTTTCAGATTTGCAAAGAATTTGATAAATAAAACTTCAGTTGGTTCTGAGAAGGAGACCATGTTCCATGCTGTAAAGGAAATCAATGGCACCTGCAAGTTGATCTAGGTAAATAACTCTAAAAGAGTTCCAGATCTAGAAGCTGACTTAATCCTGAGGATATTAGCAGAGTATGCAAGCCTTGGGATTTTAATGCCACCTATAACAATCTGTCTGCAGATCTGCAGAAGAATTTGAAAAGACCAGCAGAAGACAAAAAAATGGATATATATATAGATATATATATACATATACATATACCCATATATATAGTTTCCAACTCCATTGGAAACCCTGAGGCACGGAATTTATTGTTAGTGAAATGTGAATCAACAGTGATCTAATCTCTTTTCTTACCCACTTGGAGATGCTGGCACATCAGACGCCAAGAGACTCATAATATAAGCCTCGTTTTCTCTCTCTGAGCATTCTCCTATTCTATTCTGTTATACAGTGATGTCTGTAGGCTTCTCAGGCTCTATCCCACAGGAGTGAAGGCTACTGCTTCCAAAACTTGGGAGAGTATTCTAGTCCTTCATTCATCAGATAGCTGAAAGCCTTTAGATTTCCAGTCCAAATGTATTCAGGATTAGTCACGGTGCAGCCATTTGATCATGTGATGAAGTCAATATCCCTCTCTGACATTTACTTCTCAAATACATTTACACAGTGTCACACCCCCATTCAGTCCTTTCCGGACTATACTAAATAAGACCAGATCTTCTAATTCTCCTAAGACAGTGTGCATTTTGTTCTTGTAAACATCCTAAGAGAGCCTGAGATGTCCTTCAGCAGCACCAGTGTGCTCCCTCTGAGGCTGAAGGCTGCTGCTAGATGTGAGCTTTGAACGCTGCCTAGTTTCACTAATCAGTGCACAATGGCTGGGCTTGAAATCAACTCCAGGTAAATATGCAAGTGTCGTATCTGCCAGACGTCAATCAATGTTTTGTTGCATTAGAGAAGCAACTAGTTCTGCTCCAAAAAATAAAAAGGACAGTGTTGGAGATTCCAGAGCAGATCAGTTTGACTTGGCCTTCCCCCAGCTCCTCTGCTCTGAGCTGAGGAAACCATCGGATCTCAACTGCTCCTCATATGTCTTACTTTCAGACCCTTCACCATCTTTGTGGCCCTCTGTTGTATACTCTTTCATAGTTCTATGTCCTTCTTACATTGTGGCACCCAAACTCAAGGTGAGAATGCATTAGCACAGAGCAGAGTGGGACACCCCCTTCCCTTGCTCGCCTGGCTGTGCTGGGCCTGATGCACTGCAGGATATAGTGTGTAGGAGACGATGGAGTAAGAACTGGTGAGGATTCCATAGAGATCTCAGACCAAAATCTGTTAAGAGCTTTCTTGAGCCACTGATGATGTAGATAAGGACTGCCTAATCAACATAGAAGGATTCCCACTGTCAAGCTGTTTTATTCTGGTTTTCCTCAAGACATTATGGTTTTCCTAGAGTTGCAGCCATCAATATTCCATCCTGGACTAACCAACTAATTCCCTCACTGAGGAAGCCTAGGGCTGAAAAAGAAGAGTTTGCTACATCACAGCAACATTTTTACCCTATAGGCAGCAGTGCACAGTCTGAACCAGATGTCACAGCAGCTCTGTGTCACAGCATAGCCCCATTTGTCAGGGCACAGCTATCATGCCCTCACGCCAACCCAACAGCTTTCTCATCGCCTCCACCATCCATCTTGTGCTGCTTTACAACTCAGGTGGCGACAAGCCACAGAGCTGCTGCTTGGCTCAGGTCTCCTTTTGCAGACCACCGGGTAGATAACTCAGCAGTCATATGAGGAAGGTAAATAACCTTCATCATGTTAAATTGATGACCACAGCTCCTACTGCCAACTATCACAGAACACCACACAGTGACCTTTCAGTCTGAAACATTAACGAAGCCTACACAAAGGTTCCCTCCAGTTGCTAATTGGCATTCTGCTTCAGCTCAACGTATGTGCCCTACAGTCTTGACTGGCACAAGATACTTGGGCAGGGATGGCTGCTGAGCATCCTGCTCTGCACAGCTGCCCACCAGGACTGTCCCGATCCGTCCTATCTTGACCTGTCTCACCTTGACCTGTCCTGCCACATCACCATGCCTGCTCCAGCTGCAGGCAGACGGAACAGCCACGTCCTCCTGCCCTCCCCCTGTACATACTGCTCCAGTCATATAGTCACCAAAATGCAGACTGCAGTCTTACTGATTTAGAGCCCTTATTAATGCCATACTTGAAAAGCAAATATAATTCTTCTTCTTTTTGATCTTAAAAACAGCAAGATTATCTAGCCTGTGGTTTATCAGACAGATCTGTCGTTTAGAAAACCTGGCAAAGACATTAGCTGTGTTTCACACCATCTGTTGATGGTGAATTATTACCTGCTGAATGTGGACTCACTGGTAAAAGCAAGTGGTTAAATAACAGCAAGAAGAAAGAGGGAAACAATCACTGAGATTGGAAAAGACCTCCAAGATCATCTAGTCCTACCATCCGCACATCCCCTCCATGCTCACCAACCATGTCCCTCAGTGCCACATCTACACGTTTCCTGAACACCTCTGGGAACGGTGACTCCACCACTTTCCTAGGCAACTGTGCCACAGCCTCACCACTCCTGAGAATATATTGTTCCCAATATCCAACCTGGATCTCCTCTAGCACATCTTGAGGCCAAAAATGTGGGCAGACTCCAGCATTACTATGAAAGCAAGTCAATTACTCAGTTTTTGATGAAAACATATTGTGTCCCATGGCACCTTTCAAAGTGTCCAGATGGTTTCCTTTGGACTTCTTTACGTAAGTGCAGTAGTGGCAACTCTTCAAAACCATAGAAAACGGGGATGAGAACACCTAGGGAAGGGGATGCGTTGAATGGAAAAAAGTGCTGTGGAATGTTGAGTATCTCTAGAGGAGACTCTGCAACCTGTCTGGGCAACCTGTGCCACACAAGAAGTGCAGGAGTGGGCACACACAGAGAAATGCATGGACACATATGCACCTATACCATTTGAGAACCATGAAAATCTATCCGTTTCTATAGGTATACTTGAAATGTCTGATATGCGTGTGATGCATAGGTTAAGATCACAGATAGAATAGGTATATTGAGTCGCGTCACTTTTGTGTGCTTTACAGGTGAGACTGTGTGTTTAGGAGTGTATACATACACATCTGCACCACGAATTCACACACAACGATGCGTTTCAGTCTAAGCACGCTCTCGCACAAGTGTACCACATATAACGGTGCCGCAGCAGCGCTGACCCCCGGCACTAGCCCCGGGACGCACTGCCGCAGCGAGAGGCCCCGCTGGCTAGCGGGCGGCCGGGCGGCGGCGCTGCGGAGCGGGACGATTCCGGCGGCAGCCGGCGGCTCGGCGCGGAGACAGCGCGAGGGCTGCGGCAGGGCCCGGCCGCAGCGGCGCCGAACAAAGAGCCCGGGCGCGCTGCGCCGCCGCGGGCGAGCGGGGAGCCGGTGGGAGGCGGGTGCTGGGAGCCTCCGCCGGTCCCCCCGCCCGGGGGAGGCGCCAGGCGCTCAAAGGGGACCGGCCCGCCGGGGATTGGCTCGGGTGGGTGTGAGCCGAAGGTGCCGGGGAGGCCATCTGCAGCGCGGGGGGAGGGGGTTCTCCCTTGCTCTTCCCTCTCCTTTTTTTTCCCCTTCTTTTTCACGGGATGATGGCCACGGCCGCCGGGCCGTGATGTCCCCGTCAGCAGCCCCTGCGCCGCAATGCCGCTCGCAGCAGCCCTAGCGAGGGGAGGAGGCGTTTGAGCAGCGGCCGCACGTCCTCCCGCGCCGCCGCCGCCTCCCTGCCCGCCGCCCCTGCGCCCGGAGCCGAGCGGCGCGGAGGGGTCCCCGCCCGCGCGGCGCCGCCCCCCCGCCCACCGCCAGGGCTTCAGAATAAAGATAGAGAGATAGATATAAAATAGCGGCAGGAGGCACTGCGGCCGCGCGCAACATGGCCACTCTGCTGCGGAAAATCGGGCTGATCCGGCTACACAACCGGGACACGGAGGACCCCAAGCACCACCACCGCAGCAGCCAGCAGGGCTCCTCGCTCCGCGGCCGGGGCGGCCCGAAGAACGGCAGCAACAAGCCCCAGCCGCAGGGCCCCCACGGCGGCGGCGGCTGCAGCAGCAGCAGCAGCGAGAGCAGCCCCGGCGGCCGCAAGACCAAGAAGGCGCCTGAGCCGGCCAAGCAGCCCCCGCCGCCGCGTTCGAGCGGCGGCCGGGAGAAGCCGCGGGAGGCGGCCCGGGAGCCCGGCGCGGGTAGGGAGGCGGCCCCGCAGCGACCCGGCTGCAGCTCCGGGCCGGGCTCGGCGCCGCTGGTGCCGCTGGCGTCGGGCTCGGGGCCGCTGGCGCCCGCGGGCCGGCAGCAGCACTGCACGCAGGTGCGGACCCGGCGGCTGATGAAGGAGCTGCAGGACATCGCGCGGCTCAGCGACCGCTTCATCTCGGTGGAGCTGGTGGACGAGAGCCTCTTCGACTGGAACGTGAAGCTGCACCAGGTGGACAAGGACTCGGTGCTGTGGCAGGACATGAAGGAGACCAACACGGAGTACATCCTACTCAACCTCACCTTCCCCGACAACTTCCCCTTCTCGCCGCCCTTCATGAGGGTGCTCAGCCCGCGCCTGGAGAACGGCTACGTGCTGGACGGCGGTGCCATCTGCATGGAGCTGCTCACTCCCCGCGGCTGGTCCAGCGCCTACACCGTGGAGGCCGTCATGAGGCAGTTCGCCGCCAGCCTGGTCAAGGGGCAGGTAGGGGCCGAGGGGCGCGGGGTGTCCGTGCCGCCTCTGGGATGGCGGCCCCGGGAACGGCGGGGCTCTGCCTACGGCTGACCTTGGCCTGCCGCAGAGATGCGGGGCGGCACGGAGGGGCGAGGGGCAGGTACCCCGCCGTGCCCTCCCGCGTGTGTGTCGTTCCTCCTCTTGGCTCCGTTGCCGGTGGCGTCAAGGTGCGTGATGGTCGCATCCTGTGCCTCAAAGCAAGAGGGGCTCTGCAGCGCCCACTGGGGCTTGGGGCTGGAGCCGTTCGCGTGCTGGTCAGCCGTGCCTGCAGAGCCCCATACTGGATGGCTTCTTGTGTGAAGTCCAGCCTTTGGTGCAGGGCTTTGTCTGCCACTATCCTCCACGGTGGCCTTTGTAGCCTGCACCTGGCTTTGCTGCGACAGACAAGTGTCGCTGTCAAGAGGTAGCACCTCATTCAGGGTAACTCTCAGCTCCCTCTCTCCCCTCCGCAAAAGGCTCCTAGCTTCTCCAGGCCTCTTCCTTCATGTGTCCCCAGCTGAATCAACACATTCTATTTCTATTTTTTTTTTTTCCTTCTGCAGAATATCCTTGGGAGAGAAGTAATTCATAAGATGTTTTTAGTAACTGGGTAACTACTGGTGGTGGAGCCCGTTGTCGTGGTCACTGTAGCGGGCAGTGTAGCGTACCCGTGGCTGAGTTAGGTGATGTTTCTGCTCACCTCACAAATGCCCTTGAGCTCTATGCCATGCACAGCTCCTTGTCAGTCACTGCACGATGCTGTGTAACTTCTTGTATTCGTATCTTGGAAGTGAGGAGAAGAGCAAATAATGTATTTTCCATTTGCTTGGAAAAGAGAACATCACTCCTGTTTGCCTCTGCTTGGTTTGTCTTAAGATGGAAAATGTGGGTGTTCAGGGGACTCATTTATAAGTGGCCTTTTCTCCTTTTTCCTTGAATGATCTGGGCCTACTATGCTTTTTTTCCATCAGATTGTATTTTTCTCTACCTTTTATTTGAAGAGGTCAAGTTCTGTAGGTCACCTTGGGATATAAAAAACGCCTTCCAGGAAAAAAAAAAAGCAACCTTTATTTACGTGGAGCCCATTAAGGTGTACCAAAGTTCTGCAACTTCTCCTACTGTGTCACACAATTTTATTAACTCATCTCTTATTACAGTAATTATACTTGTTATTTTTAACAAAAACCTAGGAGGACAGTGCTAAACTCTTTTTTTTTTTTTTTTTTTTTTTTTTTTTTTTTTTTTTTTTTTTTTTTCCCCCACAACAGTTCAGTCCATTTCTGGAGTATCAGATGTTGAATGTTAAATGGTTAAGATTTACTGACATCATAAAATGACTCAGTTAAGAAAAAAATTGAGTTATTGAATTATATGATATATAACTACATATTTATTAATATTTCTTTCAAAATCCTGTAAGAGTTTTCCCCAAAGTCATAGTAGTTTCTGATACCGAAGGATGTTTATGAGGGCATCGTTAGTAGACACATTTAATATATAAGAATTTCAATAACATTCTTTCAGAAGTTCAAGATGTTAATTATAAAAAGTACAGTGTGTGTGGGGTGAAATAAAAGGGTGAAATAAACGGCTGCTGGTAACTTAGTAGCTCACTAGCTGTGAGATGCGTGTTCCTAAGTCTCACAGTGTGCGTTCCAAGCTAATAGGTGATATTAACAATAAATTCAATTTCTCAGTTGCAGATGTGTAATCTGCGATGGGCTGCCGCTCTGTAACTGTAGCCAGGCTCTGTGTAATGGGAGCCACATTTCTGTAATCACACTCTGGTTATGTAATCTTGACTCAATTGCATAATACGGCTCAAAACACAGCAGACACTCCTGGATCCCTGTTTTGGTTTTTATTGTAAAGGTAATATGCTTTTGGCTGTAATTTTTAGAAAGAGAATACAGCAGCAGAAATAGAGCAGTCGGAAGTAGAGGGTACTGTATTCCTCTGAGCTGCGGGGCTGGTTTTAGGTAAGTCCTATCATGCTGTAGGCAGTCTCACTGCCCGCAGTGGCTCTTCCTGAACAAACAGCAACGGCTTCAGTCAGGGTCATGGATGAATTTCTGAATTAAAAATCAGCAGTAGTTAATGGTGGGTGCAGCACAGCTCGTGCTGAGGTCCAGGGCAATCATCCTCAGAGGCAGCCTTGCCATGTGGGTCCCACTGGGAGCACGAGGCTGTGGGGACCTTTGGGAGAAACGTCACCCACGCATGGAGTGGTGATGTAGCATGAAATCATCATAAATAGTCAAGGCTGTGACACATCTGAGGGTGCGTGTCTGTAACACGAACGCAGATGTGAGTAGGCAGGGCTGAACTTTCCACCAGCATGCATCTTTCTTTTTGACAGTTTGAATGATAAATTGAAGGTGGTTGATTTCATTCACTATTTCTTTCCATTGCCATTTTGCAATACTAACTACAGCACTGCTGTTCTGTGCTGGGTTTTAGTTCTTCAGAGAAAACTGTAGCTCTTCTTGGTATATCAAATTGTTGACCTCTGAATGTATAGAACCTTTTTATTTATTTATTTATTTTGTTAATAAAGTGGTGGAAAAGCTCATGGAGCTGGCACGGAAAAGACATCTTGAGACAATCAAGACTCTCGACAGTTTCAGATTTTTTGACATATTGCAAACCTTTTCGCAGAGCAAAAGAAAAATTGAGATAAATTGTTTTGATGTCTCTCAAGTGAAACATCTAATTCAGGAGTTTAGTTTCTAGGAAGACTTCAACACGGATGATCCACAGCTTGAGAGGCTAGGTCCCAATTCCCAAACTCGAGCAGGAATTTTAACCTGTATTGGATTTTTGTGTAGCATGGGTGTTTCTCCAGGTTCCCCAGACAGGATCCAAACACCTCGAGTAACATTGCTTGGAAAACGTTTTACATTATGGGATGCGGAGGCACTCGTATTGGCCCAGTAACTATTTTGGGTTTCTCTCCATACCCTTGTTTCCTATTGGAAACCTTGAATTGCATTCTTTTAGGTAGCTTTTGTCTGGAAGAAAATATTTTAATGGAAGAGAGATAATTTCTGTTTGAATGAAACAATTCACCAACCTCAAACTGTGCTTTTTTCAGTTTTTAAGGGAGGAAAAAAAAATGTTAATTGCCAAACAAGTTGGGGTTTGTTTGGTTGGTTGGTTCAGCTATTCAGCTGAATAAGTCAATTATTCACACAGCCCTAGTCAGTATCTTGAGGGGAATTCTCAGTACATCAAAGACCTAAGCCTGTTTATCTGTCTGGAATCCAGAATCTTATTTTATAAACTTGGTGTTGTCCTTAACTCAACTGCAGCCTTGGATTCAAGGGGGCGGCTTTATGTTGAGTCAACCCCTCTGTGGCTTCACCCCCTTGGGCAGACACTTGGCCCCACTGAGCCCCAGTCAAGGCTGCCATCAGTCCGTGATGGGGCTAGGAGCTAACCCAAGGAAATACTAACCTGGGGTGATGTGAAGAAAGTAATGTGAATGCCAGTTGTTGGTTATCTCGAAGGCAGCTGTTCAGCAATCCTGCTCAGCAGGACCTGCCATGTCTGTCCTCTCACCTAGGCTTTGGGAATGGCCTGCCGAGTGGTGCCCTCACAATAGTCTTTAATTAGTCTTTTAAACCCTTCTCCTTAATAGAAATTAAGGAGAGGGGTTTAAAAATGCATCTGTCGCTCTCAGTTTCCTGATAACAGTGTAGTTGTGATGGTAAGACTAATAACATGAGTAGCTGGGTGAAGGCAGTGGCAGCAGCGCCAGTCATATGAGAGCACTGAAGGAATGGTAGGCTGCTTGTGATCCTACTGACTGACATGTGTGACCCAGGCTGGCATGGGGCTCAGGAGCTGGCTTGCATCTGAAGATGCTGTAGATGATACAGTCCCAAAGGAAAAACAGACTTTGTCCAAAAGTGGAAGAGGATTTTAAGTCTTTTAATGCACTAAACAAAATACTAGCACTTTATATTTAGAAGAAAAAGATACTGCAGCTTGTTTCCTTGGATAATGTTAGCAGGCAGTTGGAAAAATGAAATAAATCCATGTTGTTTCTCTTCAGAGAGGAATAATTTGACATTGGCTTGGTAGCAGCAGCTTCAAAGAGGACAAAACAATTTTTATTTTTTTTTTTTGAGAACAGCTAATACAGCTGCATAGGGTGCCTTGAGGAGTTTGTGCCTAAGCTGGCAACTGTTTGGTGCAGGCCTTCTTGTCCTTTTTCTGAGTTTCCTGGCTCTCTCCATGGAGGCTCAGGTTAGGTCTACCAGCTGCAGGTAGCTGTCAAGTCTGCAGGCAGGCTTGTGGAAAAAGCTCTTTCTGGAAAAAGCCCTCATTCTGCCGTATTACAAAATATAAGGAGTGTAGGGATTTTCCCAGGGCATACTGAATGGGGAATCCGTAGTTATGAGTGCTCTTACTGATGTGAACCTCTCTGTAATGTTTTAAATCAAAGCCAAATGTAGGCTGTGATTTAGATGTAATTTCCTGTAGCAAAATTTTTTGAATTCAAATAATTTTTATTTGTGCATTGTAATGTTAGATATATCTCAGTGTAGCCTCTTTGCTTGAAGAGAGATGTGCCTTGCATGAACATTAAACTCATCTCTCCTTCCATTTTAAAAACACTCTATCATAGCTGACTTCTACCAGGAGAAGTGGGCTTATTTTATGAAAAAACAAACACAAAACATAGCTGTTACTCATAGTCTAAACTACTCCCTCTCCATCCTCCCAAACAAAAGTGTGAGAGAGCAGATAGCAGATGGGACTTGCGTGGTGTCCAGGATGTCAGCAAGCTCCAGGTCTTTCAGATACGTATAGCAGAAATTAATTGCAAATCCATGAGCTTTCCTACTCCAGATACTCAGTTTGAGGACTGTAGCCTTGAATAAACCAGCTGATCTCAAATGCTGCAGAAAGTTGTAGAGGACTCAGTGGCCTCTCAGTTATTTGGGGCCATCTTCATATTAGGACCTTAAAAATAAAACTGTGTTGCTTTTAGCTTTTGATTTATTGCCTGAGTAAATGATGCCGGTTGCCTTCAAGGTTAGGACTGCCACTGAATATATATTGACTAATATACAGAGATTACAGAGGAGGCAAAGAATATATTACAGGGTTTGTTCCCCATGAAAAGGTATAAATGCTGTGTGAAGAGGTAACAAAAAATATTGTTTAGTTATAGAGAGGAAAATCAGATATATTGGCCTTCAAAGGTTTCTCTTTTATTGCAATTGAGAAATCCCTCATTTTCAAGCTGAAGTTTAAGAGGGAGCATAATATTTGCCACATTGAGGTGTTGGGAATGATGAATGGGCTGGAAAAAACACTGTTCATGTGTACTCTGATATATTGCTCTTCTGAGTATAGACTCTATTATTATGCAAATATATTCTACTGAGAGGAATGAAGACACAAGAATTCTAACTCGTTGAAGTAGGAGGCAGCTTTAATTCTTCTAAAAAGCAGAGGGAACATAATCTCCATTTTACCCCTTCAAAGCACAGAAAGGGAGATTTTCAGACATTTTAAAATACGTTTAGCTATCATTCTCAGTGTTAAATAGTCATCAAATAAGAAAAATCACTAAATTGAAACAAACCGCCCATTTTAGAACATGCTTTTATGGATAGTGGAACTGATTCTTCTGTGCAGTACTTGGCTGATCTTTTGAATCAAAACTCAAAAGAATCAATGCTGTGGTTTGTAGCAAAATTAGACTTGCTCAGGAGAGCCAAATTTTTCCTTAAGCTGTAGAAGGAGTCCTCGTTTTCTTAAGAGAAAGCGTGAGGTAGAGTGAGCTGTAGTGTGTGCGTGTTCTGTCAGATACTTTGTGGAAGATTTGTATTTTTTCAAATGCAGAAAGCCTAGTCCCTGAGGGGTGACATGGTGTTCTCACGGAGGAGTAACCAAAGCAACCTACTTTCTGCTGTGTGGAAGATTGTTGTTTGTTTTTGTTTTTTTTTCTTTTACAGGCTAGACTTGAAAATAGGCTGTTTTTCTAGCATCTGCACAGTGCCCAGGGATTTCCGTGCATGACCAGAGACTGCCAGATTGAAGATTTGTAACTGAGATAATTCTGGTCCTCATGGTAGGCGTCTTACTGTTAGGCATGTCCCCCAGTGAGAATCCGCAGTCACAACGTGGGGTACTGGTTAGGTAATTTAATAGGAGCTGTGTTTCTTTTTCCCGCCTGAGCTTTTTTGCACTGATGAGAGACAGTGAATATCTCTTTCCTTGACACATTCAGTCTTTCACATACGGTTTCCTGTTCACAAATCATCTTTTGCAATTGTCAAAAAAGGTAATGCTGATGTTAGGCACCGGGGGGGATGTGAGGATTGCCAGGTGCAATCACTCTGCAGTTAAACAGGGAGAACTTTGGAGGCTGTGGTGATTATCCTGTCTGAATGGCTCAAAATATATGTTAAATTTAATATGTGCAGGATCCAGTTGTCTGACTTGTAAATTGGATGCCAGTTTTCTGTCGTGCTATGAAGAGCATGTGGCTTAGGGCTGCCCTGCCTGACACCTCATTCAGCCTCATGCTGTGTTATCATTTCTGCAGAGCACTGAACGCTCCTCCTAGCAGGTTTTAACTCTCAGCAAAAACAGTGGTAATCACACGAGTTTGGGAAGTTCCAGGACAAGCTGCATGGGATGGTGCATAAGCTAAAGAGAAACATAAGTATGCCTCAGCGAAAATAAGTATGAACTCTGTACTGATCTGTGAAGAGCAGGCAAGTGGGCACCATGCTTCAGATTCAGAAGTGCTTCCTGTTCTGAAATAGGATCAAGAAGCCAATCTAGTTTTTGCCCATTTCTGTTAAACAGCGGACTGAAGAGTGGTGCATCAAGCATATCTGTACTCAGCTGTGTGCAACAGATGTGTGCTACATGCCTTCCTCTTGCACATGCAGAGCCTGTCCTTGGAAACTGTCGTCTTATCCCCCTTCATGGATTTGTGCATGTTGTTGAAATTGAAGCTCCTCATTGATTTCATTCTCTTTTCCACGAGTCTTCAGAAGCCCTGGGATTTCTGCAGTGACTTCTTGGTAAGGTTAAAAATCAGTAAAGATCCCAGATCTGCATGCAGAGATGAGTGAAAGTAAACCTGAGGAAGGAAGAGTATAAGCCTGCGTTATGAAATGGCCCAGAGCTCAGATGTTTCTCATACTTAAGTTTTATGAGCTGTAGAATGACTGTGTTTCTCTTGTTTCTAGGTTTGTTATGAGTGGTAGCAACCCTCATCCATTTGCTGTAGGACTTGTTTCCTGAATATGCACCCTTACAAAAGAATCACAAGGAAAATGAAAATGTTGATTTATTTTGTCAGATTGTCTGTGAGATTCTTTAAACATCAAATTTCCTATAATTTTGACAAAATTAAGTATTCCTATAAAGTATACTCAGAGTTGAAGTGTTTAATAATTATGTGGGAGGGAAATTAGTCTTCAGTTAATGATTTCAATTTCCTTGTTAGAGCATTTAAGCTGAACAGTGGAGATTCAAATCTAGCATTTGGGTTTTGGGGCTGACTTCAGGTGCAGCTATGGGGAAGTCATAGCTTTTCTGTAGTCTTCTCTCCCATCTGTGAAGTACAGATAACCCTTTTTCCAAAGGTCCTTTAAGGATATGTGCTTAAAGCAGTTGGAAACAGAGGTTCTGACTAAGATGTCCATGTGCATCAATATGAAACGTATCACAGTCAGGAGATGAAGGAACAAGCTCGCTGGCTTGTGACACTGGTCCTACCCAATTTGGTCTTACATCATTTAAATGTTCCCAGAGGTAGTCTGCTTTTTACGTTTGTTTGTTCAGTTTCTATTGCTATGGTGTACCTTTGTAAAACGTGCACTGTCAGTAACTGTGCAGCAATAGCATGGAGAGAGGTACTCCAGGGAGCTTGGCAGAAAATTGACACAGAAAATGAGCCTTCTGCATTTGGTCTAGCAAGTTCTGTGTGGTGGCATGGCTGTCTCGTGATGGAAGCCCACCTTATTTCTGATCTAACTTGTGTTGTGACTTCGGGGCTGGAGGCAAATTTCAAGGATGTAGTTGGCTGACAAGATTTTCTTGTTCTTTTGCCAAAAGAATGTTTGTCTGACTCTTAAATGCACAAAATTCCTTAACCCTCAGCTGTGCTGGAGCCGTGCTACTGACTGCTGTCCTTAGAGAAAGGCAGGGAGGAGCAGCACAGTGTGCTGTAGCAGTCAGAGATAGGACGTGTAGGTGTTTGTATTGATTAAAAGATGCTTGCACCAAACAAGAGAGTGTTAATAATTGCCCAGCTGAAACTCAGACTTCTTTTTCCTGGACAAAAAAGGTACATTCCCAAACGGAGCTATTGATAAGATGCTTTAAAGCTAGAACTTGCTGAGTTTCTACTTCTTTGTATGGATTATCCTTAAAAAGGAGATTAAAAAAAAGACAAGGAAATACAGCTTCAAAAACCATACATTTGCAGAAAAACATCATGCTTTTAATTCACTTACTCTGCAGCAGTAACACTATTTGTCTGCATCATTTGCTGTAGTGCTTTGTTGTAGCTATAGGCAACACTTACCTGTTAATGCAGTATAAGTTGTTTGCAGTTTCTTGGACCTGATCAATTGTGTTTATGTGAAGGAAAAAAGAATTAAACCATGTAATCAAGAGGAGGAAGTGTGTGTATTACAATTTAGCAACGATATGGCAAATTGCAGTCGCTGCCCTGAGAGCATTGACAGTAGCCCACTTGAGCATTGCTCTGCTTTTGAATGCTTCTCTAAAGCTGGTAGAAATGTTTTCCTCTGGAAACTTATTTAAACATTCTAGAACAAGACTGGTTCAGTCTTAACTGTCTGATTCCTCCACTGCTTATCTGTACAGATTTGACTGTGTTTGCACTGTAAGTGGCTTTGCACAGTTGAGGCCCAAGGCCATTAATCAGTCACCTGAGTGGAGCGTGTTACAGACCAGAGGCTCACACTGTGCTCCAGCTCTCCAAAAAACCTCTAGTTTCGAATAAGCTGTGGAGGACAACAAGGCCATGCGGGCACATCCTTCCTGTCCTTGGAGGGATCACCATGGATGTTGTATGTGGCACAGTGACTTGCTACAGCCTTTTGAAGTCTAAACCTCTACTTTTTTCTCTCTCTCAACATTTACCTAAAAGTGATTCACTACAGACTGCTTCTTTCTTGGCATGGAAAGCTGTGGTATGGCACAGCTGATGAAGAGAGAAAATGCAATTTTGGCTATGCAGCCTTGTGCTGACTCAAACACATGGACTGCATTTAACCCTCTGTACGTAGAACAAGTATGATTTTTCTTGGAAGACCAGTCTTAAGTTGTTTGCATATTGAGGATTAATGGATGGAATGCAGGACCAGGGGTTTGTGTAAAGGTTAGTGCTAACTCAGAGGCCTCTCAGCTTCTTGAGTGTATTAGATGTGTGCTGTTTGTAATGAATGTTTCTTGTTAACAAGCAAAGAAAAAAAAAAGAAAAAAAGCCTGTGTGTCACTGAAGAGTTTGCTTTGGCATATCAGAGATGTGTCAGGGCTTGAGGCTGTTTTCAGAATCACCTTGGTTATGAAAGGACTGGTGTCTGTTTCCAATGAATCTCTGCAAAATTGAGGCCCGGTACATGGGGCCTGCATCGCAGCAAGACTGAGTGAGACCTCTGTCCTGGAGGACTCAGAACATGGCTGTGCAGTGCTGCTGTGGGCTGGGCCTGTGCTGGTGGTTCAGCTCAACTGCTTGCTTGGGTCTGGAGACCTCCAGAGGTCCCTTGCAGCAGCACGTCTGTGACTGACTGACCGACCCTGTAAGAGGCCAGTTCCCTGTCTGTAGTCAGATAGTGCTGAAATTGATACAAGGTGGAAGAGCACCACACTGTGCTGTGCCAGAGCTGTTGAGTTTCAGTCTGGGAGCTACTCTATTTGGTTTGATGAGAGAGATAAATCCCTTCATTGCTGCTAGAAAAATTCCCTTGAGGCCATTCTGAGACTGGAAGTAACAGAATGAATGTCAGGACTATTTTTCATGGCACATAGGCTAGAGGTGGGCAGATAGATGGTTGGAGTTGGATTCCAAGCTGGAGAGCTTCACGTTTGGGATCTCTGTACAGGGCTTAAATCTGTCTGCAGACCACTTCATGACATGATGCTGTTAGATAAGAAAAGATATGGCACATTTCTGATAGTGGTGCCAAGGTGACTTTAAGCAGCTACTTGACATTGAGTTTAAATATTGGTGAGGATGTGCGTCACTGTCACGCCATGTCCTCCAGGAGAGGACGTGCTGATTGTGCTGATGGTTGAGGAGAGTGTGGAGGCTACTGTGGCATCACTGAGAATTAGAAAAGCTCCAGGATTTGCCCAAAGCAGCTTGCAAATGTGGATGCCAGACTATACATGAGGCTTACTTATGTTCTTCTGCTGCATATGGAGGAATACTCAATATGTCCAATATCTTGTGAAGGTGACCTGCAGCACCTGCCAGTTACCTGGCAGTTAGCAGGGTTGTGGACTAGATTCTGACCAGGTTTTTAGTCACAACTTGTGAATTTGGACGAAGAGTGACACTGAGAGCCTGGCACAGCAGGAGCACAGATTCAGGAGGAGGCTCAGTGCAGCACATGCCCTTCTGCATTTCAGCATGGCTGTGTAAACCATGCTGCGTCATTACTTTCACCTTTCATGTTTCTAGCTTGTTAAAATTGCATCTCGGTAAGTACATGAAGTTACAGCAGATGGCAAAATCTGAAATGTTCTCTTCAACTCTTTATTTTAATTAGATTTTCAGTTATTCCTTTATGTAAAGCTCTCTGTGAGTGTCTGAAAGTATTGCGAGTACTTAAATAAGCTCCTGGTGCGACTTCTCATAGCTGAAGTTGACATTAATGGCTTTATGAAAGGTTTTCTTGGATTTTCTCTGTTTTTAAATCTTTTGTGGAATGTGCTGATCTTGTTCAGCTATCAGTTTGATACTTTTCTTGATTGGGTGCCAGGCACCTCAAAACATCAGTGATGCAAATGATCTACGTGCCCTGCCACGGCAATAGTGACGCGTGTGGTTTGGAAATCAGTCACAGTGCAGTTGTGCACAATTGAGCTGTGGCAGTGCTGTATTTGCGTACTGTATTTACCATCCTTTTCATATTTACATTATGCAGCAGCTCACAGTCTCCTGACCAGAATTAACATGACTGTACATTTAGATAGCAATTGGAAACCAAGTTGTACTCAGAGCTGGCAACAGTGTCTGTTAAAGTTGTTTGATGATATTTTATAAATATGCACAAAATGCCGCTTTCAGTTAAAACTGAGAAGAGTTTTGTGGGCACAGCAAAAAGGTAGAAGTCCTTAACATGGTAGGTACCACTCTAGCGTCAACTTAAAATCATCCAAATTATTTCGTCTGACGTTCCACCCTTCTTTCTCAAATTTATTTGAGGCACCAGGAAGGGAGACTTTCAAACCACAAGGTTAAATTTTAAACAAATTATAAACACCTGGCAGGTATTGGTTAATAAGAGATGGTGGTGATCCTATTTGCTGTATAAACTTATGGGAATGAGTTGACTGCATGCAGTACAATTAGGTGGTCTTTGATGGCACAGTTTACACTTAACCTGCATGCAGTACGTGATTGTGTTTTTGAAATGGCTCCATTTTATTACACTAAAAGGAAGTATGAGAAGAAAGTCATGGAACAATGCTCATTTTGTCTCTTGCAGCTCCAGTGACGTTTTAGGTGGCACTACGTCATTCTGACACCAAAGAATTCTTTCCTTTTTCAAAGCAGTAAGCAGTTGACACTGAATGTGAGTGGTAGCTGTTCTGAATGCCAAGATCCTATTTCTAGGTATGGAGTAGTATTAAAACTTGCTTAAAACTGAAGAAGACACAGATCGCGCTGTGCTAGATGCTGTGCAAACAATTCAGAGAGGTGTAAAAGCTTTAAAATTGTAAGAAGTTTTGCGTGTAAGATGAGATGGCAAATTGATCTAATCTGTAAACAAAGTACTGAATCAGGTTTATATATACATTGAAAAGTATTTAATGGGTGACATTTTGAAGATGTAATTTCCCTTGCTAATTTTGTCTTCTGTTGCAATTTGCGTTTACTTTTCCTATATTTCTCCAAGCGTGCTTCCAATGGAAGCTTGGAGTAGGAAAAAAACAAACAAACAAAACAACAGAAGATGTTTTGTAACTACTGCAGCATATGGAATTTAATAAGTCAATGTGAATGCGTTGTGTGTGCAGCACCCAACTGGAGCAGTAATGCTCCAGGGAAGAGCAATATCAAAAGTAGCACTTGTGAGATTTTGAAAATGTTACCTAGTTTTATTTAATTACTAATTGTGTCAAAACTGAAAAAGGAACATTTTTTAAGAAAACTTGTTTGCAGGATTAAGTGATTACCCTTCAGACCATCCTTATTTGCAAAATATTAATCCCCAAGTTAGAATGGGGATAGGGAAGTTGTCTTGCTGTTTAGCCTAGCAGGTTATTTGAAGAGAAGGTATACTGCCAATTTGTAAGTGGGGGATAGGAAGAAAAACATCAAAAGGTAAAACAGTTGTATCTGAGAAAACCAAGGTGGTATAAATCAACAGTGAAACTGAGTTCCTAATCTCAGGTTTTCTGGAAGAGAAGTCAAAGCACACAGGAAAATGACTTTTAAGGACAGGAATATGAAACGGCTTTTTTTTTAATGTCCTGCATGTATTGTTTAGTTATAACAATAGTGGTACTGAACAGAATGGTATCTGTGCATTATTTTGACAAATGATATGGCTGCGGAGGAATCTTATTTATTTTTATACTTTGAGGATAGAGCTCATTGTTTTCTTTTTTCCCTCCATATTGTATTCTTTTTCTCCCCACAGCTAGTCATTTTCTCAGTAATAATGTTTGCATCTTTCTGAGTGAGAGTGCAAAAAATAGGAGCATGCTAACTTGGATCCTATGGTATTTGCTCATCAAATACGATATATTCTAAAAAACTGCAGGCTGACAAGTTGGAGAAATTACTGTACTTGATTTTAATGAACATCTATTTTGTGACAAATCCAATAGGCATAAATGCTTTCAAAGGTATTAGTGCGGTAGAATGGAATAAATTTACAGCTATATTTCTTTCTTCTGCTGCTTTGTAATTGACACAGACCAGTGTGCAAAATAAGGTGGGCTATTAATAACACACTAAATGTCTATGTTGCCATGCAAGGATTTGAAATTATATACCGCCGTGTGTTTAGAGGTAATATTTAATTGCAAAGTAATAAAAGTGCAGTATCGTTAGATGCGTGTGTATTCAGGTATTATCAAGTCAACGTGTTGTGAGGCAGTAGTATGTAAATGGAAATTCTTTTATGTAGGTTGGAAGCAAGCAGGTGCTCCTGCCTGCAAGAAATCCTCGGGCTGTTTGTTTCTGACAGGTCAGAGGAGAAGATAAATGAAGCGTGTTTCCCGGGAAAGGCACATTTTGTAGTGACGTTCTGCATTAGCAGCAGAGTGCGGTGTGTTGGATATGGGTAGCACGGAGATGGAGCAAGCAGAAATGCATCACTTCTGTGGTGGTTTTCCAGTCATCAGCTGCCCCGTAGTCAGTCTCACCACAGACCGCTTTACAAGCCTGGCATAAAAATTGCTCGGAAATGTCCGTCTGTCTCCTCAGCCCCATTCTGGTTCCTGGAGCATGGGGGTGACCTGCAGAGCCCCTCAATTTAGCAGCAGGAAAGGGCCTGGGGCTGCACATTGCACGGAGCGCCTGCTTAATGCTGCTCTTGGACTGCACAGTGAGGGCTGGCACAGCGAGTGATCTGGAGCAGGCATCCCTGCCTTCATTTGCACAGTTCACATGCAACAAGAAAGAGCAGTGAGCCCAGAAGGGCAGTGCGCCAGCACAGGGGCTGGCTGGGGAGAGAAAAGCCCCGCAGAGGTTGTTTTGTTTTGTTTTGTTTTTTCTCCATTACCGCATTATAATGTTTAATGATCTCTAATAGCGTATTTGCCTGCCCCACTTCCCAGTTTGGGAGCTATGCTTTCTGGGATCTGCAAATGAGCGCCTAATGCCTGGAGGTGTTGAAAACTTAAGCTGTGGTTTCCAGCTGCGTATATTCACATGCTTAATGAAGGTTTTCTCTTTTGTTCGGTGCAGGGCCGTATCTGCAGAAAAGCTGGCAAATCAAAAAAGTCGTTCAGTCGAAAGGAAGCTGAAGCAACATTTAAGAGTTTGGTGAAGACCCATGAAAAATATGGGTGGGTCACTCCACCCGTCTCTGATGGCTGATGTTAGCAACCCGCACTTAACACAAATGCTGAACAAAAGTACTGTGACATCTCCTCAGTGCTGTACACCGCCCATCCTTTTCTACTTCAGCTTCAGTTACATACCATGAATGTCAAGGAGACATCTAAGTTATTTATGAACAGATGTGTTTACAGAGGGAGAGGAAAAAAAGATGCTGTTTAGGATTATGTTTCAAGACTGGAGAATGGTCGTCATTGAAGTCACTTGAGAGGATATTGAGATTGCATCATTTGCCCCCATACAGCCCACATTGTCTTCAGCTTCTTTCCATGACAGCAGCACCAAACAGCAGTACTGGAAAGTCTATCCATTACTGCTCAGTTCATTTAAATGTAAATGAAACAGTTAATATTTAATAGGGAAGCAGTGCATTGCAGGTACATGTTTGCTGTGCTGTTTATCTTTGTCTCCTAGCAGGTCAACATAACTTGAAGATTTGTCTTTATGTGGAACTGTGGTCTGCTGTGACTAAATTTAGACCTCATTTGTGCTCTATATATGACCTTTAATTCATAAATGAAACCGGAATTAAAATGCTGAAAGGTTCTAGTGTTGACAAATTATTAAGTGGAATCACCCAACCAGTTACAATGTGCTGTCTATGCTGATACTGTGATGTGCTGTTCAGAAATAAAGCAGTGCAGTTAGCTGAAGGTTAGGTGGCTTTTTTAAACACATCCACACCAGGGTTTGGAGTGGTTGGTGGTAGCAGAAGCATAAATACCCTAGCAGAACCTTCTGCAGTCGCATGTGGCCCCTCAGTTCTTCAAAACGGCAAAACAAACAAGTGGAAATGGACAAAGCAACCTTAAAAATTGTCTGCTTACTTTTAAACTGATATGCCAGTAACGGAGTAAAAATTTTTGAAGCAAATGAAACATGGTTTGTAAGATGATTTGCATGACTGGATTTTTCTTTTTTCTTTCTACTCAATAGACATTGTATGTACTTAGAGCCCAGTATCTGAGAAAACCCACTGATGTATATAAGTGTCCTATTATTTAATCATTAAGATTTAAGTTTTCTGGTAAACAAATGGAAAAACTTCCTTAAGGGACTCCATAAGCTGAAGGTAATGTTTAGAATGGTATAAGAAAAGCATTAAAAATGTGGATTCTGAATGGAAAATCATATTGGACACATGCTGAATAAAATCACCAGTATCATTTTTGTTGCCTCAAGAATTTAATCATTTTGGCCAACCTTTGTATTCAAAATAATAGATTTCTTATTGTGAAATTTTGTGATGGCAGTATTTTAATTGAAAGCAGGACAGTATCCTTTGTAAGAATCTAATTAGGAGGGGGAAGAAGTGCATGCTTGAAAATGCTTTCCTTTGCATGTCTAATACAAAGCCAAGTAGAAGTGGCTGATGACTGGGTTCTGGTTGTGTTATAGCAGCAGCAGAGACCATACAAAGAGTCCCGGGGCTTTGATGTAAGACTGCACACAACAGAGAAGACCCCAAAGAGGAATGAAGAACAAAGGAACAAGAGTGCAAATTAAGAATTAGCAGAGCAGATAGATACTCCTGCAGTATTGGTGCAGAATCACTGCTCAGTTCATCTGCTTTGCCAGTGTGGCTGTTTGTCAGCTAGATGAAGAAGAAAACAATCATAGCATTCACCAAAATGGCTATGCAGGTCAAAACCACGCAGTCTTGTGAACGTTGCTGGTTTCTCACACTTCCCCTTTTTGCCTCTTCTTTCTCCTCTGACTGTTTGGGACACCCACATGTTGTGCCTTGTCTCAGTTATAACTGGAAATGCTTTCTACCATAGATCTACACAGATCTTGCTGTGATTTATCTCACCCTGTTTTATACTTGAAGACAATGCTGTAATTCAGTGTATATGTGCTTTCCCTCTCCAACTGGGTGTCGCTTCTGTGCATCCAGCTGCAGAATGTGTCCTTTGAGAGAGGAATAACATTTCAAGTAATTTAGTTAGCCATTTTTAAGAATACTCTTTTGCTCTCTGCTAGGAAGAGGAAATGAGAATGTTTAGTTAGGCATTGTATAATTTGCAATCCCTAGTGGGAGTTACTGAAAATGTATAGAGAGATCTATCACGGGAAAGCTGGAAAGGTTTATTTCCCTTCTGAAAAGCTCTTGTCTCATCAGTACGGTAAAATACTGTTAAAAGCAGCATGAAGGTGTGGTGAAATCTTGGGGGGGGATGTTTCTTTCTCTGCTGTGTTTCAACCTGTCTCATTTTTTCTGCCAGTGAGTTATTCCAAATCTTCCTGAGAACCGTATCTTTAATATTTAATTAAAGGGTTAGCTAAAAGGAAGATAGTGGGTGGATCGCTACCACTTCCCTCAAACCTACTTATTATGTATCTTCTTAAATGTGCTTTAAATAGTTAGAGCAAACGTTGTTGCTAAAAATCAGAGTTGCTTTCTGGCTGTAGGAGGTTCTTTGTATCACTCTGAGTCTCGGAGCTGCAGGAGAGGCAAATCAAAATGTGGAGTGCTTTGAAGCTGCAGCAAAAGGGGAGCAGAGCGTGTGTGATAAGCTACAGCAACAAATAGTCCAAGGAAGAAAGAAGCAAAAGTACACTGCATGAACTAGGGCAGGATGAAGTTCCTGCCGCACCAAAAATAAAAGTGTTCCTATTGAAGAGACAGCTTACAGCAGGAGCGACTTGTGCTAGGGGAAGTGCAGGGAAAAGGGAACAGCAGGGAGCACAGAAGCATTGTGCTGCTGACCGGGGAAGGAAGGCAGATTGCTAGGAATGTAGGTAATTAAAAGATTTGGAAAGAGGGTTGAACTATTTTAAGGGAAAATACTGTATCGTTATTGGCTAGCTGTATCAGTAGTTTATGCCTCAGTGCTATTGCTGAAGAATAGGTTTTAGGTTTTTTTGTTCACAACAAGCCAAAAAAAAAAAAGATTTAGAAAATCAGGAAAGGAAGGTGTGTGGAAGAAAGCAAGGGAGCAAGATCTAGGGGAGAGGGAGAGAAATGTGAAGTGAGGATATGTAATCAGACAGCTGAAACACCAGAAAGAAGTAGCATGGTCACGGAAGGGGGTAAAATGGAATCAAGGGAGGAGAGCACAGCGTGGAAGCAGGAGGCACCAGGCAGGAGTGCTGGACAGCCATTTACATAGGACCAACTAGCTGAGATGGGACCTACTGCAGGAGTTGACTGCAGAGTTGCTCCTGGTGCCTTTATGTTGCAGGAACTTCAGTGAAAAAGATCCTGAAATGTCCTTTTTGTTTCCGTCCTAGAAAGTGCTGGCTATTTCCTCCTCATTCTATCTTCCTCCTGGCAGCTGAGAAGGATTACAAGTTTTGGAGCAGTGGTGTGAAACTCGAATCGGGCCATCAGCTCACTTTCATGGCTGAAAAATAGATCAAGTGTCATTCCAGATCCTAAGCTTGGAGAGGCCAAAATCAAAACAGATTGCCAGTCTTCTGCTTTATCAAAGTTTCTTGGTAGTCAAGAATTAGCAGCACTTCTTTTGCTTACAGTAAATGTCAATATTCCCACTCAGTCCAAAAACTTCTCAGGGCTTCTTGCAAAATCAACAGTCAACACAGGTCCTTCAGTTCTCATTAGACCCATTTAATCAAGAATATTATTTTCCATCTGCTGCCCCCAGAACAGATGATTAATTTGAACGTAGCATCTGGGGAGGTGTGAAATGACATTAGGAAATTGCTTCCTGTCTATTTTAGAATGTGTCCTTTTGGAAGACCTTCTTTAAGTCTGGAAAAGCTACTCAGCTGAATGCAGGCATGGGATGAAGAAAGCTTATGGTAAAAGGAGGAAGTTGGCTCTGAACATCTAAATGCTGAAGGATATCTACAAAGAGCAGAGCTGATGATTTATATGGGAACATGGTGCATATTAGGAATTTGTCCTAAAATCTCTAAAACCAAACCACAACACTCAAAGACTTCTTGAACTTGCCTTATTTTCTCTCCCAAAGGCAGTTTCTCCATTCCAGACTGCACTTCAGTCCCAAGTTCAAAGAAAGATAGTATATATGGGCTGTTTATTTGAAGCTCTATCATATAAAAAAGGAGCTCAATTAATTCTCTTTGTCCTAAGCAGTAAATAAGATCTTAAAATGGTCCTTCTTATATAAATATCATAGTTGGGACAAAGGCTTTCTGGTATGACAAATCCAGGTGATATGACTGCATAATACATATGTGGTTTTAGAAAACTCCATTGAGATGGCTGAGTATGAATGCATTTTTCTTGTTGGGGATGGTTTTAGAGCTGAATGCTGGGCTGTGGAGCTTTGCGGGTGTTCTGAGGATTTACTTTTTAGTGTTATGTGGGCAGGTGTGATGCATGCTTAGGGACCTGAAGGCCTAGCTGTCTGACATTGGGAAGCATTTGCGTAGTCAGTGTGAAAGGTCTGACCCTTCCACTCAGTAGGCAGATGCTGATGAAGGAAGGTCCCTCTCAAAGTGTACAATGAATTACGCTAACAGAATTAAGCAGGCCAACCTGCCAGCACAGTGGAATTTTCCAGTCCTGCTCCCTCAGCAGCCAGACAAGCACCAACCTATATTAGATGGTTTCTACTACACACAGCACATTTCAGAAGATGGCAGCCAGTAGAGACGCTGAAGAAAAACTCCTGGACACGTACCTTCTCCAGCCTTTCCATCTGGGTGAGCAGGCCTCTGAGCCTATCCAGGCAAAGTGCATTCTGCTTTATATCCATACACCAATCTTGCAAATACTTTTCAAGCATCTACATTAGCTGGATTGAGCCAAAGTGTTCAGTGCATTCCTGACCTGGGTTCTGCTCTGCAGAGCAGATGGGTTACTAAATTTGCACCGGAGGTTTTTGTGCGAGTTAGTGACACATTTTAAAGTTTTCCTCTGCTCGCTCTGAAGAATAAAGTGGCTGTCAAAGTAGGTCTGAGGACAAATAGGTTGAAAGTGAGTCAGCTGCTATTATCAGCACAACTGCACCAGAGAGGCGGTTTCATTTTGTACATGAAAGGCTAGAGGTGAGGGACAGCCGCAAGAGCAGCCAGTAGGGACACTGCAAGAAGTTAGAAAGGCAGAGTTGCCTCCCTTTCTCCCCTACTGTATTACTGACTATTTAATTGCATTCTCTTGAACTGAAATTGCTCTACTTTGCAAATGTTACCTCTCTGTAAATTTCTTCAGAATTTTACTAATGTGCTAAGGGAACCTTAAAACAAGTCATGTCGATTGACGTTTAAAACCTGCCTTTCACTCTAGCAGCATGCAAATGCCATGCTGACACCTGTCATATTCCACCAACAGCTTCCTCACGTTAGCATCTTGGACAAATCGGTGATGACGGCAGTTAACACACAAAAATAGAAACTGCAATTTGGGTGTCTGAATTGGTCTTGTCCCTGATTGCTTTGTCTTTCAGTTTGATTGACTTCAGAACAGAATGTCAAGAATACAGCAGTGAAACTGCCGTAGTGTTATTTGTTTATTTATAACAGCTCCTTTTGTTCACGCTGCTAAATAAAGTGGTGATAAATATTCATTGCAGTTCTGTTTCACCAAACAGGAATTGAGAGATAACTCCTCAGACTCAGAAAACGTTGCATTTTATAGTAAGTGTTTGCCACCACACTTAGCATGCATTGTCTTTTGTTGTCAAATACTCGTGTTTTCTTACCCAGTGACCTCATGTGTTTTAAATTACATTAATTTACTAACAGAAATACTTGAAGTATGTCTCAGTTCTCCTCACAAAATCGATGAAACGTAACTGAGCCAAATCTAATTGTTGTCTGCATGATTTAGAAGAATTCTTCATTTGCCATTTGCATAAGAAAGATTCATAGACTTTTGCCAAATATTCTTCTTTTGAAGTTTCTCATCACAACCCAGAATTCAGCACAGAAATCCATGCTTTCACGAGTTACCACACATCTTGGGAATGAAAGCCCTAGGAGGAATTTGAACCATTTCCTCATTGTTGTTGGTACTGTTTGTATCATCATCTGTGTGCTGATGGAACAAACTACAAACCTCATACGGGAGGTGATTTTGTAACTAAATATAATCATTAGATGAATATAATTTTGTAGTATAATAATAGAACTTATGATGATCTCACCAAATTTGGATGATTAATGTTCTGGAAGGCAAAGCTCAGTTCAGAGGAACCTGAACAAACTCAAGGAATGGGCCAACTTCATGAAATTTGACAACAGGAGCTAAGTCCTGCAGTTTTGGAATGGAGCCATCCAATTGATCAGTGCAAGCTGGGGACTCTAGCTAGCTCCCACTTTATAGATTTAGAGGCACTGGCGGGCAGCAGATTTGCAAGGGATCAATAGCGTGCCCTTATGTGAATGAGGGCATAGCCAAATGGTCAAAAGAAGCAGTTCTTTTCCTTTGTTCATCATTTATGAGGTGACATCTGGAATACTCTCCAGTTTGGGCCCCCTAGAACAAGACGCTTTTTGACTAACTGGAAGGAATCCAGTGGAGAGGCACCAAGATAGTTAGGGGTCTGAAGCTTGTGACGTGTGGAAAGAGGCTGAAAAGGTTCTGCTCATCCAGGAAGGAGAAGGCTGAGGAAAGTCTGACTGCAGCCCTTCACTGCCTAGAAGGTAGATGGAGCCATGCTCTTCTCTGAGATGGAGAACAAAAGAGCAAGAGGCAGCAGATAAGAGTAGAAATAGTAGAAATGAAGCAGAGTTCTAGCTGGATGGAGGGAAAAGCCTCTTCACCACACGCAGTTAAGCTCTGCAGTAAGTTGCCCAGAAGTAATGGACTGTCTGCTGTGGGAGATTTTGGGGCATCAGCTTGACAGTGCCCTGAGTAATCTGATGCAGCTTTGAATTTAGCCCAACTTGAAGCAGGAGTTTGGACTAGAGAGCTCCGTAGGTTCTTTGCAAACTAAATGTATCTATGATTCTATAATATTATTAATTTTGCTGTTCAGTAGTATTGGGCAAACAAACTGCATGGCCAAAAATACGTCTGCCCTGTATTGCTCTACCTAAAGCTGCTAGCTATGCAACTTCAGGTCACTTTCAGGAGGCTGCCTTATTTACAACTCACTGAATTAAATGATTATAATAGTGATAAATAGCATTTTCCATCCTGTTATGCTTGAGAAATAATTTGTCAACCACAATCAAAAACACAGCTGAGTATAAATGAAAAGAAGCTAAAAACTTGCATACAAGCAAATTCAAAAATTAATTACGCTGGCACAAATGAAAGGAAAACACCTGGTGATTCGTGAATTACCGCATTAGCACATGCTTCTTCCTGAAGCTGCAGAAGAACTTCATGCTATGTGACCTCCTTGATAGTTAGAAGGTTGGAAGGAGGGTGAACAGGCAGAAGGTGCTGCATATGGTATCATAAAAGCAGAAGATGAGTCAGCTACTTGAGCACTCCATGCATTCTCATTTACCCAGAAGCAGTCAAGCAGCACAGTTCTTCAGGCTTCCTACCTTCTTCTCTCGGGAGAGGAACCTCCAGGAAGAGCCAGCTGTTTGTGGCTAAGTACCAAGCAAGGCTGAAAAGATGTCGGTAGAGAATACAAAGGGAAGCATGCAAAGCAAACCTGGAGCTTACAGATGGCATCTTCTGTGGGGAAATGTTCTGAATTCTAATAAGCAGGTTACCATACTTGAGGTTGCCTGATGTTGCAAGGCTTTCATGATTGCTAAGGAGAGCCAGTCTTGAATTCCTAAGGCCAAAGCCCCTGTCATTGGTGTTACCCTTGTTTTATAATCTGCACCCTGTAAAACTTTGCAGATACATGTTTGGGGCAAAACAAAACAAAAGGAAGGAGATTTTGCTGGCATTTCTGACAGGGATTTCCACCTGGAACGTGCTATAGCGTGGCACATATACTTGTAACAACTTTACATCATGCTGCTGGACAACACATCCCAGTGTGGTTTATACACGCGGTTCTCCTGCCTACTTGGTCAAAAAAGAGCAGTGTAGGGACCCAGACTCGTCTTTCCTGCTCCCTGATGTGCTCTGCCTGGCTGTTCCCAGACGAGAAAGCTTTCTGTGGATGCATTTATTTTGACACCAGTTCTGAGATAAAGTTGTGTTGTCAAGTGCCCCTCCCTCACAAACACTTGGAAAAAACAAAGAGACTGAACAAAGAGCTGATGTATTCGAAGTGACCAGCCCTAGAGCACAGCTGTTAACACTGCAACAGTGAGTAATGTTGTGATTCAGCGATGTCCTACTGGGAGCAAAGTGGAATAACACTGGAAGCGCAGTTGGTTTGGCCACTAAGCATTGCACAAGCAGTGCAATGAGAGCACAACTGGTGCCTGCCCTGCACATGGTTTCCTGCAAGGAAGGTGTGTGGAGTTGCTTGCCTCCTCTCCATCACCAAAGAAGAAAAATCTGACTCTTGGCCTGACCTTTTGGCCAGCTCCTCTACAAGCACTCAGTTGTTATTCCCAATGTGTGTGTGTTTGTATATACAAGGGAAACCTGGACCCAAATCAAGACCAAAGCTGAAACAAACCATTCTGTTATTCTTTCCACTGTAATACCCATAAGGCTTTCAAAATTGACACATAACTACGTCTACATTTTCTGCAGCATTTGAGACTTTATCTCAAAGCCATTTCTGCTTCTTTCTGTACTGGCAGTACAAAGTTGGAAGTAATCTGAAGAGAGAACATATTTCTTGACATGAATTCTACTAGAAGATGATGTGATCAGGTTGCTGTCTGCTCAAAAAATCATGCACCAGTTCTCAAAGAGAGAAAGTTGGACATTGCCTAATTCTGATGCAAGAAACTGGGTATGTATGGTGAGGGTCTGCCATGGTGGTGAAGGAGGCACCAGAGACAGTGCCCACAGCAGCACACACGGTGATCGTAAATCATGGCAGGTAATTGTGGTCTGGGAGAGCTTATGGTTTCACTGGAAGGAAAACAGCAGAACTTATTGAGGCTTCCTCAGGCACAAACTTCAGATTATCCTGCTCATTTCTTTGGAAAGCTACTGATGGGAGAACACGAACTTCTGGTAGGTAAGCAAATCAGGCTGGCAAAGACGGGAAGTCAAGTGCCTAGAAATTTAAAAGATTAACATGAAATTCTTGTTTGTACCTTTCTCCTACATTACTTCACATGCCGGGAGCAGCCAATACGTACTGCACTTTTCCACCTTCCCAGCCTTTTCCCAAGAGATTCTGGAATCTGTCTGAATTGCACCCAAGGGACCTTGTCACTGGCACTATCAGGGGCCACAGTGGACTCCTTTTAAATGAAAAAATGGCAAGTTTAGGTAGGAGGGAAAGCATTCATAAACATCTGTATTCCCTCCATTCCTGGCTAGGCAGGAATCTGTAAACTTGTCTGACTCACTCCTGCTTTGCATAGCTGCACCTGGTGATGTCTGTTTCTAGGTAAGTTTTGTACAACATACCAGCTGGAATGAAAGTGTGCGCTTAACTTAATGAGCACAAATACTCATTGCTTTCGCCATTGCATGAATCAAAGAGCAGACAGCCCTGCTTTACAAGGCTTTTTTTGATTTTGTTATGTGGTGTGTAACAACAGAGAAATTAAGAAAGTATTTTGTTTATCAACACCTACATTCTTTTCTCCTCTAGTACTGATGCTATAAAGCAAATGATGAAACCTTAAATATACTCATTACCTCATGAAGTTAAACAGCTAGCATAGCCAGCTTCCTATGAACAAGGCCAAGCAACAAGTTGTTTTGTTTTGTTTAAATCTTTTTCAAGATTTTTCTCTATAAGAGAAAAAAAAAACCAGCAGGATAGGACCTCCCGTTATCCAACTGAAGAATACTTCCAGAAGTTCCTTAAGAATGCCCTTTACTTCTCAGAGGCCAGATTTATGCTGAAGGAAAACAGTCTTTAAGGACATCGTTTCCACCTCCCATGGCCTTTTCTGCCCTTGGCTCCCTGTCACGCACAGGCAGACCAAGAACACCAGAGCTCCATGAGTGACAACGCTGGCAAAGTTGAGTCAACATCAGTAATGTAAGAGGTTGATTCAAGCTAGTCAAAACATAATCCCATGTAGGCATTCATTCAATTAAATTATTTCAATCTGGAAGAGAAACTTTGAGATATCTTTGGTGGAATCCACTCAATTGTGAGAAAATAAGAAGTCTTACATTGTCCTCAGGAGGAAATAAGCAATAGGAAATTGTTTTATTATTCCACAGTTCCCTGACCACTGAGACCTCTTTGTCTAAGAGCTACATATTGAAAAGAGGTTTATTCTTCCCAGATCAATTGTCTGCTGCTGCCTTATGGATAAAGCAACCAGATTGCTTGTGGTGAGACAGAAATGGAGGGAGGAGAATAGGACAGGGTAGGGGGGGACAGAAAGCAAAGTGGCACCAGCTGAGGTGTTATGTTCTAGACTGATCGAGCCAAAAGGAGCAAATTCAGAAGGCCAGCTGGCAAGAAAATGTACTCCTCTGAGACAGACAAGCACCTTCACATCGCTCCTTCTGTACTCTGTTTTCCACTTTCTATCAGTAAGGCAAAAATTCAACGTAGTGACTCATGCAATTAAACCTCAGATCATAGGAAAAAGCCCCACCCTCCCTTCATACCTCAGTCTCTTCCGAAGCAACAGAACACTTTGAATTGGACTAGAGAAGTTACTTAAAAAATAATTTCCTTGTTCTTCCATTTTTAAGGTCAAAAGTAATTAAAAACAAAACGAAACATTTAATCAGCATTAGGCAACTCCTCAAGTTGTGCCAGAGGAGGTCTTGTTTGGATATTAGGAACAATTTATTTTCAGAAAGAGTGGTGAGGCTGTGGCACAGCTGCCTAGGAAAGTGGTGGAGTCACCATCCCGAGAGGTTCAGGAAACGTGTAGATGTGGCACTGAGGGACATGGTTGGTGGGCATGGTGGGGACGGGCTATTGGCTGGACTTGATGATCTTGAAGGTCTTTTCCAACCCTAATGATTCTATGATTCTGCTTAAACAAAAATAATCTTTAGTTTAGTATAAAGGGATCCAGATAATTCAGAAAGTAGAAGGTGGCCCTGTGGAAACCAGTTGGGGTTAGCTATGGACTGCCAGGAGACACAGCGGCTTTCCCATATCTCTCTGAATGAGTGTGTGCAGTGCCTCAGAGCCATGTGAACCCAAAGAAGCCAGAGATAACCAGAGATGAGGATAGCCCTCACACTTTGCAGGAAGCTCTGTTTTGTCTGTTACTGTCTGTTTTGTCTGTTAATTCCAATGGAAATTTTATCATGCTTAATGCTTGTCAAAAATGCTGGCATTCATACGGTGTGCTATGTGTGGGGCAGCTTCTGTTGGTCACTGACTTTATTGCTAGGATATTCAATGGCTCTGAACATGCTGTAAAAATATACAGGAAGATACACTGCTTTTCCAAAAGAATGTCTGACAATATTCATCTATTGTACCTCATAATCTTTCAATATTGCTTGCAAATTCCATCCTGTGTTCTTGATGTGCTGTGAAAACAACTGTTTCATCTTGTGCTAGGCAAGATGTGAAGCAGGCATCTGTTTCATATTTTTTATATGAGATAGAAATGTCGAGATCAGTACAAATGAGAATTGTGCAGCTGGATGAGACAGCCATCAAAATGTATCCCAGTGGGTCAGAGGAGAACACAAGACTGGTCTGAGGGGTAAGGAAGACTGAGGCTGGCGTGAGGTTATCTACCTCAGTCTCTTAATAAGAGAAAGGCCAGCTCTGAAATCAGATCAGGTTGCTCAGGGCACTGTCCAGGTGAGTCCCAAATATCTCAGGAGGTGGACATCTCACCACATCTCTGGGTCTGTGTATGGAAGTGCCTGTATCTCTATAAATACAGTATTATACATTTAAACTCTGAAGTGCTTAACAAGTTTGCTGTTTTCCCCCCAGCACTCTTTCCTTTGCAGTGAATATGGAGGGCCGTTCGATACATCATCATTTATTTGTCTTTCATCACGCTGTTCATTAGACTGCCTTGTGGTATTCTCAGGTTTAAACTAAAACAAATGTCTCTGTAGCCTCAGCAAATTCTGCATTTCCACTAATCCCAAACTCTTCAAATTTTGAAACATTTAATACAGATCAATTGTTAAGGTTACTGTTTTTAAATGCTTGACATTCCTAATCTTTTATCTTCATGAGAAGTGATTTCTCAGTCCTAGTCTGCTTTCTGTTTCACGGAGAGATTTTTAGCCATAACAACATTCTGCATTTTTTATCGCTGCTAGGAAAGAATTTCCTCAAAGGTTTTTAAGTAATTAGTTATATTAAGTTCTCCCTTATTTGTCTGGATTGTTCTGTTTTGATTTAATTTCAGACGATCAGTTAAAACTGTCAGCTAGAGGTGCAGGTCTTACTGGCTTTTGGGTATCTAGATCACTCAGAACATTGTTTTTTGGTTTGTTTTTTTAATCTGAAAAGAAAATCAAAACAGAACAAAGCAGATGCTCAGCATTTTGATTATCATTAAGCACAAAATCACATTCAGTAAGAAATTAAAATGTTTACTTCCATATACATTATTTTATACCCTACCTAACACATACAGAATGCAACATATGTAAGAACTAATAGCTAAACATTCACATTACAGAACATGTTGTATAAAATATAAATATTATATTCATTAATGTTACTGTTAAATAACCTATGAATAATTATCTTACTGTATGCTTATATTGTATGCTGAGTTACATAAATATATACCAAAATACACATTTAAAGTACATAGAAAAATCGTAAGTATTAATTTGTCAGAATAAAATTTTAAAATATTCAAGGCATAAACAAAACAAGCATTTAACGTACATTCAAATCAATACAATGAAATGTTAGTGTATTTGTACATTAACTAATCCCTCTCTACTCTGCCCTTGTGACGCTCCATCTGGAGTACTGCATCCAGGATTGGGGTACAGCATTGATGCAGAACTGTTGGAGCACTCCAGAGGAGGGCCATGAGAATAGTCAAAAGGCTGCTGTATGGGAACTGCTGCATCACAGCCTGAACCTCCGATTGACCACCTGAGGTGAGCAATGAGTCAGCCATGGGAGCACAGCTGAAGGCAATTCACCTGTGCTGCAGGAAGGGCTGGAGCCTGGCTGCACCTCTCTTAGACCCATTTAAGAGCTGACTGCCAGGGGGAAGGATCTCTTCTGGACACCCTTCTTCTGGAGTTTTGCAGCAAGCCCAGAACGTGGATAAGCATTCTATCCTTTTTTTTGTTATTATAATCTGCTTTCCCAAACTCTCTTGGTTTTTTTTTTTTTTTTTTTCATAATTATAACATCTTTATATTCACTGATTATACAGCTGGAGTACTTCTCCTATGAAGAAAGGTTGAGGAAGCTGCCCTTCTTCAGCCTGAAGAAGAGAAGGCTATGGAGAGACCCAGTTGTGACCTTCCAGTACTTAAAAAGAAGTTTAAGCAGGAAGCAGAGTGACTTTTTACATGGTCTGAGAGTGACAGGATAAGTGGGAATGACTTTAAACTAAAAGAGAGAAGATTCAGGTTAGATGATAGGGGGAAATCTTCCACTCAAGGCAGCAAGGTGCTGGCACAGCTACCCAGAGAAGCTATGCCCATCCTTGGAGGTGCTCAAGGCCAGGTTGGGTGGGGCCCTGAGCTGGTGGGTGGCAGCCCTGCCCATGGCATGGGCTGGGGCTGGGTGGGCTTTGAGGTCCCTTCCAACTTGAGCCATTCTATGATGTATAATGTACACTGCATATAGAGTATGCATTAATATAATTCTATCTGTATATAGTTACGATATGTATCATAGCTTCGTTTGCAGCCCTTGAACATCAGTTTTATGTCCTTCACAAGCTGGTGCATGCACATCCAGTGGGCCTTTTCGGAACAAACTACTCAAACTGTTTGGCTTTGTACCTGCTTTTTTGTTCATTAGATTGCTCTAGTGCTTCCTGTCCTCCTAGGACTTCTTCATCATTACTCGCAAGCCCAGAACTGGCATGCCTTCAATGCAGTCTGCAGAGAAAGTTGTGATTTGGAAATCACATAGCTTGCTAGCAATGTCCTTAATCGCTCCTTTAAGCACTCAAGGGATCAGCTCTCCTGTGGATATGTTTCCCTCAGGAGCTGAAATACAACTGGTAAGCGCATCAGTGACTAAGTATACACTCATGAAGAGCCATTGTTTTAGTGTTATGCGTACACACGATGCCTCAGTTACATCTCTTCCTTTTAACATAGGATATTTGATCTTCAAAATCCCTCTAACGTATCTCTCATCCATAGCCGTTGGCAATATCTGCAGTCGTTTCTTATTCCAACAGGTTGCAGTATTTCTGTTTCCAACATAAAGCTTCTCCAGCTTTCCAGTGCCCCCTTTGCCCTCACACCAAACAATTCACTGAAAACCAGTTTCACTTTTTTGCTTGGAAGCACCAAACAGTTTGTGAATGGAAACATCCACATACGAATGAGCAGATGCTTTTTAAGAGGATGTTGATAGTCAGACCAGAGAAGCTCTTCTGCTAAGCCAGGAAGGAATCAGTTTTCATTCGGTATGTGCAGTGTTCTGAGAAGGCTTCTCTTGGGCACGCTGCTCCCATCAGTCCCACACTACCCTGCTTCTCCAGTGCTGTGGGCTTGTGAAGGCCCAACCTACATCCTGAAGCAGTGCTGGGAGGCAGTGTTTCAAACAGCTTGCTGAACAAGGTCACCCCCCCTTGGAAGAAAGCTTTATGTAACGAGAACTTGTGGAGCTGTCGTCATGGGTTGCATATGCTTTTGTTCTTCTGACAGGTCGTTTCTCGGCCTTCTCTTGAATGGTATTATCCATAGGGGCAATTTATTGCTGCTGGGAAATGAACAGCTCTAGAGCTAGAGTCGTTCTTTCTATCTTTGACTTTCAAGCTCTGGAGGCAAACATACTGGCTTTCCAGTAATCATGATGCATTTGTTAAAATCCTGTTCCCAGCCCATTGCACAGAAACAGTGGTTGACAGCTTTGCTTGGTGCTACCAGTCATAACTGCAAGTGTTGTCCTCACTGGCTCTTTGACTTCTTTTTATAATCAGCATCCACTGTGCAATTTTGCTCAGTAAGGCCCCTCCAGTGGCAATTTTTGCAATTGGCCTAACAAAAAGGTATCATTCATAGAAGTCTCTGTACATTCTCCCTGTAAATCAATGGTAATTTGTTGGCAGTCGCTCATCTCCTACTGGGATCTCTCTGTTCTCCCATGTATTGGCTCTTTTTTTTTTTTAATGGTCTTCAACAAGCACAGTGTTTATGAAAATGCAGCACTTCAGTACAGCTCTGTAAATTGCTGATTCTACTTCCCTAGGTTTTGCTGAACGCTTCCCTGCAGGAATGGGCAAGTGCTGGTACAGCTGCCCCTGGAGGTGATAGAATCTCTACCTTTGGACATTCCTGAGACCCAGCTGGGCCTTTAGCACCCTGCTCGAGCCTTGAGGGCAGCCATTCCTGGTGCAGGGGCTGCACTGTGTCACCTCCGCACGCCATTTCCAACTGAGCTTGTTCTATTACTTCCATGCTTCTGTTTAGCAGACAGAGTCGACTTGAAATGTAATTCAGTTTAACTCAGATTACATCCTGGAAATTAATCTAGAGGGGCAGAAATTTATTACAGCTTTTTGTAGATGTTTGGCAAAGAATATTGGAAAATACTCTGATTCACGATGTTTACCTTTTCAGATTGAATCTGGCCTGCAGCACTGTTTTGTGACCTTCGTGAAAGGATTATGCTTTCTGCTCTCCTTTCAATAATGTTCACTGAAGTCAGCACAGTTATTTTGGTTTTGTCACCACGTTGCACCAAGACAGACAGAAAAGCCCCTCCTAATTATTTTATACTACTGATATTACATTACTCCTAGTATTTCTTGTCAGTGATTTTAGATCATTTAACCCTGCAAAGCTTATACATGGCATTAGTTCTTAATAAAGCATGACACTTCCATGACCTGTTACAATTTGTCACAGGAAGCATTAAAGAGTGGGTGAGTATTTGAGAGTTTTGGGTCAGTTATTTTGTGAGCTGTCCTGAACATTGTGTGCATTCAAATCCTAACTGGATGTGAAAAGCACAATAACTATAGGGAACAGATAAATTGTTTCTGTCATGATGACAGCTTTTGTTATTTGATGCACTTCTCTTGGTTTTTCTTTTGCTCATCTTTTTCCAGTGCATGGTATAGCAGTGTCACTTGAAAAGGTTTTGTTAATAAAAAAATAACCAGAACAATACACTCCCTCCTCAACATTTTAAGAAAGAACACCTAGATTAACTAAACTACTTCTGATATTATCTAACTGCTGAATTCTCCCCAAAGGGAAGTAAAATTCAGTTGCTGTAGCATCACCTGTAAGACATTCTATTCCAGAGCATCAGCAGCGTCTCCAGAGGGCTGGCTGACATCACGCAGGCCCTACAGGAGACTCAATAGCACACACGTTACTTTTCTCCACAGACTATTTGTTTTTGAGTTGGTCTCATGGGCCGCATAGGAAAACCCAAAGCATGCTTTCTTTCACCACCTTCCACCAGCATTCCTTTTCAGAGAGGAAAGGATTAGTGCCCCATGGCCTATCATTCCTCCTGTGCTCAGACTTCTTTTCCAAAATACTGAGAAACTGCATCTCTTGTGCACTCCGATTTGATCCACGTGCCGTTCATTCAATGTTCAAAATCCCCTCTGGTTAAAGTTCAGGCCCAGGCATAGCACTGGCAAAGCATACGTTGGGGTGGATGACCACATCCTTGCCAAAATCAAAGAGAGCACAGGCTTTCCTGTACTGTCTAGTAACCAGATAATCCCACCCTGGTTTCAGGTTTTTACAGGAAAATAAGTCCTAATGTTGCTCAGATGTGTCCTGAAACTCATAGTCATTACATACAGTTCATACTCTGCCTCTAGAGAGGACATAACATTCACAGCTGAGCATGTCTTCATAACAACAGGAACAATTGAAATCTGTAGATATCTCAGTGTTCGTGTACTGCAGTTCTTTGGGTAAGAATGCAGCATTCTGAAGCACGGAACATGGCTGATGCCAGCCTGACACCTTCCATGGTGCTATTGTAATTACAGTGTGGTGTAGCTATTTGGAGGCAGGGTGGAGGCTCTAGTGACCCAATCTAACATTAACAATGTAATCTACAGTTTCAACTCAGTTACGAGTACCTTCATTCCTGAATAAATCCTTTTGTATTCCTTCTGTATTTTGGCACATTCCACTGAATTAACTCACATGACAGTAAATGAAAAGGACCAGCAACATTCAACTACTGTACAGTGAATCAAGGGATCAGTGACTGTGCTGTTAAATCCCAGTCCTCAGGATTGCTACAATTTCATGTTTCCCTAATCACAAACTGCAATATTTGTATGTCCAAATTGCCAGAGGGTATCTGAACATAGTACAGGGTGCTCTCTAACAGGTCTGTGTGTCTCCTGTACTGAGGACTCCACGGCTGGATGCAGCTCACTTCAGGTGAGGTCTCACCAGTGCAGAGTAGAAGGGCAGGATCATCTCCCTCAACTTGCTACCCACACTTCTTTTGATGCAGCCCAGCAAATGGTTGGCATTCTGGGCTGCAAGGGCACATTGCTGGCTCATGCTCAGCTTGCCACCCACCAGAACCCTCAGATCCTTCTCAGCAAAGCTGTACTCAATCCTTTAGTCCCTCATTTTGCATTGATTTGTATTGTAGTGGAAGACAACAACTAGACTGTACCTGAACAGACCCATTTCTCCCAGCCTCTCCTCACAGAGCGTGAACTTCATACTTTTAACCTTGTAGTAGCGCTTCGCTGGTGGATTTATAAGCAGAAAAAGGAACGAAAGTGAGTGGAAACTTTCCGTTTACTACAGTGAATGTAAAAGAATTATGAGATTCAATTTAGCAAGAGAATTACAAAATAACAGGAAATCATTTTGTGCAGTTTGTTCTTGCGTTATTGAATGCCCAGAGAAAACACAGATATATATATTCAAAGGAAAGGAATGAGCAGGTGATTTCAAATTGGACTGCCTCTTACTTCCTTTGAATCTGTCTTCCCGAAAGAGTATTAGTAATTAATGTATCTAAAGAGATAAACTAGCCCTGCGGAAAGATAAGACTGCTCAAGCACATAATCTTAAATGAAAAAGTATCAGGTATCAGGAAGAGGATAGAAAATAATGAAAGAATTTAGATCTAATGAAATAAATGAGACGTCTTCAGATTAGACAAACTTGGTAAGTATCATCTACAGATAGCTGGAGAAGTGGCTCCCCCTGCCTCAGAGCTCTCAGCAATCTGAGAAACCAAACTCATGGGAGATTAGAAAGGAGCAGAGGTTTTTGAGAGATTGAAAGAGAGAAGCCAGAAAATAATGGAATAATCAGGTTATCTTCAAAGCTGTCATTCTGGCACCTTCCACAAGCTCTGAAGTATTTTTTTTTTTTTTTACTGTAACAGTAAAAATACATAAAAATTCAAATAAATGAAGTAATTTTGCAGCAATTGATTAAAATCTCACTCCCAAAGAAAATATTTACTAAGGTATAAAAGAGAGCATATTTCTAATGTGCAGACCAGTTCAACTGAGCTTAATGCTTACCTTTCAAGATTTACCAACTCGGACTGAAAGCCAGGAAATCATGGCATAGAGAAATAGACCTCAGTGAGGTCTGTGCCTACAGTCAACAGACACTGCAAAATGTGAGGTGGTGCTAAAATGTCTGCAGGAACAATTAATGTTGCACAAGATAAGTAGTGATGTTAAACCCATTCTAAGGTGGGGTGCTGCTTTTTGCTTCATCCTTGTAAGTCATTATTCAAGGTGTCAACTCATTGTTTCATGTGGTGAATCAACAACCACTAAGAAATGACTTCACAGAAGATGGAGGGTGCTTTCCTCACAGAAGGGAGAGACCTGATTACAGGCCTGTAAAATTCAGCTCTGCCTGTTGTCTGTGAGAGAAGGTAAAAGCTCTGAGATCTCCCCTTCCTCCCCAGTTCAGAGAAGTTTTAAGTTTTCATTAACGTGACAGGTAACCTGTTGCAAAGAAAGCCAATAGCATAGCCAGGACCTTACAGCAAACAGCACACATACCCCGACTGCCTGGAGGCCTCTTTGCAACAGACCAAGTGTAAGAAAACACACCACCTTCTATCCATCCCTCTATCTTGATTCCAGAAACCTGAAGGATTTGATTGGATTCCACTTTCCTGGAGGAACTCCATTATCTGAAACCCAAATCTTGCAGGTTGGGCTGCACACAACTTTGCATTAGTACAGGTGAGGGGCTGACCTGTACTAATGTAGGGCTGGAGAGAAACTACAGAGAAGGACCTTGGTATCTCAGTGGACAGCAGGTTGGCCATGAGCCAGAAGTGCACCCTTGCAGTCAAGGCCAGTGAGATCCTGGGGTGAATTCAAAAGGTCAGAAGGTCAAGGAAGTTGACCTCCCTCTTCTCTGCCCTGGTGAGGCTGCATATGGAGAACTGTGTCCCACTCCAGGCTCCTCAGCTCAAGAAAGACAGGGAACTTCTAGAGAGGGTGGAGCAGAGGGCCACAAAGATGAGGAGGAGTGTGGAGCATCTTCCTTATGGGGAAAGGCTGAGAGAACTGGGACTGTTCAGCCTAGAGAAGACTGAGAGGGGATCTCAGCACTGTTTAGGAACATCTAGAGCAGGTGTCAAGTGGATGGTAGCAGGCACTTTTTGGTGGCAAGCAGTAATAGAAAAAGGGGCAATGGGCAAAAACTGGAACACAGGAAGTTCCATGCCAACACAAGGAATATCTTGTTTATTATGAGAATGACAAGCACTGGAACAGGCTGCCCAGAGGCTGTGGAGTGTCCTTCTCTAGAGATATTCAAGACCCATTTGGACACCAACTCTGTGACCAACTGCGTGGAACCTGCTTTAGCAGGATGTTGGCCTCAGTGATGTCCAGAGATCCCCTTCAACTCCTACAAGTCCATGATTCTGTGATCCTCTGAAGAAAACTATAAACTAAGGTAGAGAGAACCCATCATAAAAGCAAGAAGGGCCTTAAGCAATGGGATGAGCCACAGTTGGCATTGCTGTGTCATCAATACTGAGATCCATCGTACATCAACCTAGACGAAGCTCCAAGGCATTCAACACCCCTTTGCTTTTAGGATATCTGTGTCTAAGAAGCGGATGAAGCTAGAAACTTCTGCTATCTCCCCCCCCTTTTTTTTTATTATCTTTGTTATGATCTTTGACTCCATGCTGCACTGCAGACAGAACTGAGGAACACGACCTCTGCCTGCACGCAGGGTATATCTTGAACACATAACTGATACACTGAGAGATCATGAAACGCTCCCACAGGTCCTTGCCCATTTCTGCATTAAGGCAGACGTACTTTTGAGAAAAAAAATACACGTTGCTTAACATTAAAAATGACACACTGCTGTGCCCACTGTAGGTCCCCATGAGAACTGTCAGCAAAGCAGAGATGCTCACTAGAGAAGATTCACCAAGAGGGTTAGGAGGCACCGTAGCCTCCTATGTTGAATGAGGAGATGGCAGCTGAGCTCACATAACCAAGAGAACAGACTGTTACAGTCCACCATATCTGAAATTTTATATGCTCCTCACCACTGTCCTTCAGAACTGCCAAATCAACAGTTATTGGGAAGTGAAGGTATTAACGTTAGGGCCACTGCATCAACAGCAAGCTGAAGGTCAAACAGGTGTGCCTACCAATGCAAGGTGAATAACTATGAACTTTCATAGTAAAAGCATCTTACATGGGTAAAACATAATCAAAATGCTCACATGAGTAATTTACATTTTCCCAGGAAATGCCAGTGTCTCCAAGTGACACCCAAAGAACTGGGACATGAGCAGTTAACAACACCATGTTGGAATTGTGATGACTGATTTCTACGTTAAAAGAAATAAAAGAACAGTTGAAAGTCAAAAAACCCACTTACCTGCTTCATCTCTGCTTGCTTCTGAATGCCAGCTCCAATACTGTATAGGGTCTTCATCAGTTCCATCTGCTGACTTATTATTTCAGCATGTTCTTGGAAGCAGAAGAGGTTGGTTGGAAGAGACCCCTGGAGACTTCTGGCCCAACCCCATGCACAGAATGGGACAGTAATAAACACTCATCAACTGGCTTTGCCTGGCTGACTCTTGGTAACCTCCGTGGATGGAAATCCCATTTAAATGTCACTACATCAAGAAACAGTACACTGTAGAGTTGTCTAAACTATTATTCTCTTCGCCAAACAACTTGACTTCTGTGCATTTACTGTAACGCTGGAAGACAAAAATCCTAATGCTTGAGTAATGACTGCAGATGAGGCATTAAGAATGCTAGCTACATGCAGAGTTATGCTCTGCTGTTCTATCTGGAAAGAAGCCAAACAGCAGATGATAGAATAAATATATAAATGAAAGCGCATATTTTCTGATAACTGAGATGGAATTGCTCTGGGTTACTCATTTAAAGAAAAAAAACATGGTTATAGACAAACATATAGCCAACAGCATGCATAAATGTAACTGAATAGAACTACCAAGTGCAGAAATAAGAATTCAATTTCATTCAAAACAAGTAGCTACACTGCGAGAAGCAGACAAGTCTGCATTAAAAAAAATAATCCTTCGGTTTGTTTAAGCTCAAGACATTAAATGATTAAAATCTCATTACGGCTTTGATATGAGGCTCAGCAGCAGGCACAGAAAATGCACCCCAAGTTGCCAAGCCTCAGGTGCTGGTGCTGCTCAGCCTTGTCCAAGGCAGGCAGCACTCACCCAGCTCTGCTCCCAAGGCCCAGCACACAGCAGTGCAGTGCATTCTGCCCACCTGCATGGCACCCATCAGCCACAGGCTGCCAGGTGCTGCTGCTGTGGTCACCCTGCCCACTTTCCATGCTGCCCACACTGCCTTGCCAAAGCTGATTACACCTCATCTTGCAGACACCAGGGCATGGCTGCATGCTGACCTCCACTCAGTCAGCAGTGTGGCAGGCACACACAACAGCTTTGTTTTCTCCAGGCTGGATTTTCTTACTGAAAAAAGCAGCGTGCTGGTTCTCCTTTGCTGCAGCCAAAAACAGACAGGAGATCTCACAGGAGCTGATTTTGTTTATTGCTAAGGCTAAATCTGACGTTGGCAGGCAGGAGCTTTTCCAAAGGTCTGTATACACAAACATCTGAAGCCTATGATTTCTCAGATGGCTAAGAAAAAAAAAAAAAAAATCACCCTGGAGCCAAGAGACTGTGGAATATTAATTCAGAAGCAGACTACATTGTCAACATTCTAACAAACTTCCAGAGAAATGACTAACTTTTGGTAATTACTGAAGACAAGGCTACAAAAGACAATCCACATGGTCTTTCCTTATCTTCCTGTGTTTTCATGCAGAGGATAACTTTCCAGAGTCTGGCAGATTCTCCACAGGGCAGCTCAAAGCAGAACCAAATCAGAGTATTCTTTAAGATGCAAGGCATTTATTTCCCCTCTATCACAGGATCAGAATCACAGAATTGCTCAGGTTGGAAAGGACCTTAAAGATCATCAATCAAATCCAGCCACAACCTAACCAGAGTACTCTAACAACCCTCTGCTAAATCACGTCCCTGAGCACCACATCCAAACTGTTTCTAAACACATCCAGGGATGGTGACTCAACCACCTCCTTGGGGAGCCTGTTCCAGTGTTTAACAGCCCTGTCGACTTCTGTAAAGAAGTTTTTCCTGATATCCAACCTAAACCTCCCCTGGTGCAACTTGAGGCCACTTCCCCTCATCCTGTCACCTGTCCCCAGTGAGAAGAGACCAGCCCTGCTCTTGCTGCAATCACCTTTCAGATACTGGAGGAGAGCAATAAGGTCTCCACTTAGCCTCTTCTTCCCCACACTGAACAGCCCCAGTTCCTTCAGTCGCTCCTCATAGGGCACATTCTCCAAGTCCTTCACAAGCCTCGTTGCCCTTCTTTGGACCTGCTCCAGCACCTCAGTGTCCCTTCTGTATTGAGGTTACCACATATAAAACACACTGCCACCAGCACAAGCATCTAGCATTTCAGAACATTTAGAAACACAGTCCTGTCTTCCTAAAAAATGGCAAATTGGAGAAACTCACAAATTTAATAGGCTCTATTTAAGAGGATTGACTCAATCATTTGAGAACTATAAACCTACCTGTTTTAAAAGCTTTCACATTCTCAGCCTTAATACAATAACTTATCACCTCTCTTCATCCCCCTTCTTTGGCTGTTCTGTTATTTGCAGCAACCAAGGGCCCAATGCCACTCAAGTAGAGGTGCAGCCACCTGACTGTTTGTGCCACAGCAGCACATACCTCACAGGGAAAGGCAACACACAACGTTGTCACATTTCCAGCCTGGGAAGCTGCAACAGCGTTTTCAGCCACTACCTAGTTTTGGGCACCTTGCTTCCTGATAATCAAGACAAGAGTGACTGGGACAAAACAACTAGCACAAGCCAACTAGCAGTATTTAAACAAACAAAAACCATTATCTGTCTTTTTTTTTTTTTTGGAGGTATGCATTGTAAAACTGCTGGACAGTTCAAGATCAGACACCCTGTTTCTTGGCTTAAATCTCCCATGTGCACTTAATAGGGAAAACAAGAAAAACCCTCCAAAAAGCAGAAGTAAAGCATTATCTGCTTTGTATGTAACGCAGGAAAACAGGACTACTCAGAGAATTTAACGTTTCAGACATGAGCTCTTCTGTTACTACTGTTATATCTGCTTTTTGCTACATCACGATAATCTGTATTAATAAGCATTCTCATCAGCCTAACCTTCCACAGAACTGAAACCTCTGCAGTCATCAACTAAAAGAGCTTTAACAGCTGCTCAAAGGCACCAACAGATGCAGTAACAGCAGCCACCAGTTCTGATTTCTTTACGTAATTGTAACATTTGACCTTCTGATAATTTATGGAGATCATTAGAGCATAAAAGTAATGGCTATGCTATAATCGTTCTTCCTCAGGGGCTGATGCAAAGTTATGAGAACCAATGCTAATTTTCATGCTTTAAGTTTGATACTGTTGTAAGGATTTTTTTTTCTTATGCATGTTGTTAAAAATTCAAGATTATACACCATACATACCTCAAAATCAAGAGAATTCCACTGTGCAGCTCTTCTGCATAAGGAACTGTCAAAAAGCTACCTGTCCAATCACAGCACTTAATACATGGAACTCAATCCTTTGAATACGTACATACAACAGAGCACTGAACTCTAACAAGCAAAATACAAGGGCAAGAACTATGGCTTTTTTTTTCCCCCCCATTAACCTATTTTGTGGACTCTCAAGAGGAAAATGAGTCCTGTCAATGTTTTTTCATTGCATAAGACTTCATATCTTACCAGAGGTCATTATTTCAGTTTGCATCTCTCCCTCAAGAATACTTTCCTCTGATGAAGTAGTTCAAGGACAAGTCTGTTGTAGCAAGATATAACAAATGGATCCAAGCTATGTTAGGACTTCATCAGTAAAAGCACACACTGTAAATTTACTTTGACAAGCAGGACAAATATTTGCATCACATGGCCCTACTGGAGGACAATACCGTGTACCACCGGTCACTTTCCTTTCAGGTCAACTTGATAAAAGTAAAAACTAAGCTATAAGGGATAATTATATCTATTATAATTAGGGTAAATTATGAACTTCCAAGACAGCCAACTATGTTTTTTTTAATAGTCAGATTAAGTAAAACAACTTTTTGAGTCTAAATAACATCATCTAAAATACTATATGACAAAATACTCACTGTAAAAAACATACTATACTATTATTTCAGCCATAAACACGCATCTTGTGACAACTGAAAGCCAACTTGATGAAAGGACAGAGAAATAGAAAACTACTGTCACTCCAACTGACAGTCAGCCTCTCTCAGGCACATTCCAAGACATGAGTCTGCACACAGCTCAGCACAGCTGAAGATCTTGTTAAGGTCAATCCATCTCCCTTACAAAGAACTTACAACTCTGAAAAACCATCTCAGACACCAGACTCTGACAAAATGCATTCTGCATTTCCTTGCCAGAAAGCTGGGCATTGTTTTAATTTCAATAATTGAAACGGGTTTCCAGTTAGGCATCTCGTATGTGTATTTGTATGCATGCTTGCCATGATACCCTTACCCATTAAAAAATACCACACATGTAGCAGTCAGGCTGAGTAGTTAGCAGGCTAAACAATCTTAAAAGAAAAAAGGTTACTTCTAGAACTTGCATGCTTTGAATGAAACTTCAGTTGTTGTTTTGCTTTATTGTGAAGGAATTCTTCGTAAGATTCTGACCAGTGCCACAGCCAGTTTATTTGTACATACCATTTTTCTATTTCAAAGACAGGCTTCAGATTTTACTGGTGCATGGTCCATTGCCAGCAACAGACACACAAACCCACCAGTGAAACCGAAAAGTAGTAACAATAAGACACGCTTGAAGAGAATTTTTTTTAATATAGTTTTCATTTAAAAAATAAAATAGGTGAAATTTTAAAATAGGAATCCCAACTGAAATTTTAAAATATTCTTCCATGCTAAAAGCCAGAGTCTGGATGTGAGCCTCATGGAAGCCACACAGAAGTAACATTGAAAGAAATTTAATCTTTCACATTATTTGTACTGATATCTTTACTTTCTTGGCTTATGTGACTGTTGGTATTTTTACTAAATTGATCTGAATCCTCACTTTTATTTTCTATTTCCATAGCACTGCTTTCCATAGGACGGTGGTGAGATTCTCCACCTACTTCTGCTTCCATTTTAGTGACTGCATCCCGTTCTTTATCTTCCACATCCATTCCTTCCTCCATTTGTGCTGGTCTGCACTGAACTTCCTCCTCTGTTTTACTTTCTGATTCCCCCTCTTTCCTCTTTGCTTTAAACACTTCAACTCCCATCATCCTCAGGTAATGAAGTCTCTCATTCTTGGGCACAAAGGCACGGAGCGATGTCTTTCCTTGCCAGCCACAGAGCACTACAGGACACTGAAGATCATCAGGTTTTCTACAAACAAGCAGTTACTTCTGGTCAAGTAGGAGAAAGAATCTTGAAAACAATTTTACAGCCGTAGCTTGAATGTACAACAATTAACAGCAAACACAGCTTATAGCTATTTCTTGAAGAATCATAGAATGGCCTGGGTTGGAAGGGACCCCAAGGGTTCATCAAGCTCCAACCCTCCTGGCACAGACAGGGCTGCCAACCTGCATGTGTAATATTAGAGCTGCCCTGGGCCACATCCAACCTGGCCTTGAACAACTCCAGGGACAAGGCATCCACAACCTCACTGGGCAGTCTGTTCTTGTAAGATGTATGTATATTGTTCTGAACTTCAGTATCTAAACACGTACCTGCTTGTCCCAGCATGCAAAGCAGCAGAAACCAAAACCAAACCAACTTCAAGACTATCCACTTCTACAACAGGTAAAATGATTTTCTGGCTCTGACACAGTTTCTAAAACTAATTTAAGCAACAGTGCGATGAACTTCACATTTAGAAAGATTACTCACAGAGCTTCCTAAACTGCTTAGGCAACAAAAACGAACAAAGAAATGTTTATCTTTTTCCTATTTCTTAAAAGAGAAACAAAAGCATCACATGCAGTGATGCTGAACATCTGTGGTAGAACAAGTAGCTCTCCTCCATAAAGCTGAACTCTGCAACTGTTTTTGAAGGGGCACAGGCAAAGATAGCCTTAGATCTTATTCTATCTGGCTTTACTGCTGACCTCACTACATCTCTACTGTTGGGTTTTTTCCCCTGACTCAAAATAAACTGCTATGCCAACAGCAGTTTAAGTAAGTAAATGGAAAGCTACATATGTACTTACTCAGGGTCTGGCTCATACTTCAGAACTATACTTCCCATTGCTGGAGTACAGGGAGAGAGGAAAAAAACAAATGGATATGTTACTTAGTACAAGGTTAGTGTCAAATGACAGAAATCAGAAAAATTTTGAAGAAATCAAGTTTCTAGACAGCCATACAGCATGACTTCAACAGCTGGTTAGCAGCTACCTGCATCAATAAGAAATTACAGATACTACCAGTGGTTTGAGGTTTGTTTTTTGTTCAAACCAAAATATGCTTAGGACTTACAGAAACATCTGCCAAAAAAAAAAAAAAAAGCCCCTAAATCAAACAAATTAAGATTCAGAACCACAGCATATTAATTCACTCAGTAAATGTAACAAGGAATTTTTAGATAAAATAAAGCAAAATAGCATATGGCAGCCTGAACTTCAGAAAACGTGTTTTTCTCCTATTTTGCCTCATCAAACCCAAAGTACAAGAACCAGCAATCACTTGAAAGTAAAATGATATAAATAAAGTGAAAAATGTCTCAATTCCTTCAAGCACTCAGCACAGAGGAGAAAAGTTCAAGTACACATTACTCCCCACATAAGAAAATGAGACGTGTACCTAAATTTGATACACAGAACCATGAGAAACAATTGTATATGACAAAATTTCAACTGAGCAGCAAAGATTCGTAGAGAACCTAAAATCTTTCTTCTGTTATTTCCTGTGCTCCTTCACAGGACTGCTGCATGAAGTCACTAACCTGGCAACTCTCCAGCTCCCAGGAGTTCATAAACCTCAAAAGCTGTGACCAGAAAGAACTACAATTTCTAGTGGCACACTGGGCTTCAATAACACTTAATTACCTAATTAACAAGTTTTAGGATAATTTTAGAGGGTTTTTGTGTGTGTTTTGTTTTACAGCAGACACAGTTTACACGTCAACAATTTTTTCTGGTTTTCCATTTTAAACAAACTAAATGATCGTTTTGTCATATCGCAAACTAGAAGATATCAAACTGGAACATATCGCAAACTTACCCATGTCTTTGACTTTCCTCTGTGTTTCACTGCTGAATTTGCTTAAGAATGGATTTTCCTGGGTTAGCAGTATTTTAACATCTTCTATGCAGACATTTATAATCCTTGCATGAATGAATGGGTATAGAGTATATATTCCCTGTTCAATAGATAGATATAATTATTTCAAAATGTAGTTTCTACTTCACAAAGAAAAATGTTCAAAACAGCATCTGCTTTAGCCAATACCAGAAAGTATTTTTTTTAATTTTAAAACATACTGAAAATGCAAATTACTCAATCTGACGAATTCAGGGCCAGCTGTGCTCTAAGCTAAAGAGAAAACCAAGGTATCTCCTTTGAAAATGCACAGCTTTGTAATTACCTCCTGTGCTAATCTGAAGGCACATCCAAACTGCTCACCATCGCTGTTGCGAGACCAGACTTTTATTCCTGTGTTGATAACCTGCAAAAGGCAGAGCCAATAAGCATTATTCAAAGGTATAAATTGTAAATTATCACTCTGAGCTTTGTTTTTCCTCCATTGTTTGACAAAAACTAGGAAAAAGGTTGACTTCACATTTGCTCTTTGGACTGGATACTCATTTAAATTCATATGAAAATTCACTCAAGGGAAAAAGAAATTCCCACCAGCAAAATACAGCTCTCTTTCAAGACAGATAATTATTACTCCTTTCCATGTTGAAAATACCACAGTGAAGAAAAGGTAGGCTTAAAATGAGGGCAGCAACTATCGAGATGTCATTTTAATCAGCGTTTGAATCAGAATTTTCTATTTTGAAAACAAGAGATGCTTAAAATTAGGATGCCATAAGATCTGTGGTACCCAAAGACTTACTGTCTAAATAGTAGACTTTCGTTCCTTAAAATTTTGTCAGTTATGCAGCCATTTCCTGCATGTGGAATAAAAACATAAGTATCCATCTTGAAGATCTGATGCAAATGTTAACTGAATACACATGGGGATTTTTAGGATTCAACTGTATGTGGCCTTGAACAGTATCTGATCTATCTGATCTAGGTCAGTACATTTTATTCAATGACTTAAGACAAATCTTTAGCATTTGCAATGCATTTTTGTGGGGGATTTTTATTAACCACCACAATGAATAACTTTTGTGAATTAGACATCTCATTACTGTTCAGCTTAACAGTTTTTCAGTTTTTTGAAATTACTTTCAAACACTGTTTCCATATAACAGGGCCAGGTAATGGACAACTTGAGTTGAATTATTATTTTTGGTAAGCTTTCAAAAAACTTGTACTGCTTCCTAATATTAAGAGGATCATATAACTACAGCAGCATCAACACAAGCTTCTGATTATTTGTGAAGGTACCTGAAGACCACAGAACATTTCTGAGATGCCAAAAAATAATATTGATTTTGATCTTGGAGAATTACATTTACCTCCCTCGAGACAGTACTTCATCTCTTAATAAAGGAGGAAAGAGAGGCAAACATTCAAAGACAAGGAATATCTGAAGGCTAATTCTCTACATGAACAGTTAAATCCACAACAAAGTTAAAGGACGCAATCACTGATGTTTTTGATCTTTGTTGCAAAGATGAACCATACCTTCATCTTCTCACTGTTGTTGAGAAGCACATTCCTCAGCTCCTTAGAAACCATGTACAGCTGTCTCTTCTTTCCTTCTTGAGTTCGAGTTAATAAATTCATCTTGGGAAATGAAGGATCCAGTGCATAAAACTTCCTATGGCCGTAATACTTGTTTTGATTAACTGAACAACAAAATTACATACACAAAACACACAGATGGGTGTCGTTGTTTAACCTATCTCTGCAAAAACCTTCAGTTAGTTGACATTAGCTTCAGTACACAAAGATCAGCATTTCAGAGACTCCTGCCATCAGAAGTGATTCAGTGTCACAGACTGTAAGATGCACTTGAACATTTCCAGAGCCAACTACCATCCACGGCCTTTAGTTGACTACCCTCTTTTAAGAAGAGTTTGAGTGCTGTGGAGATGGGCATCTAGTGCAAAGACAGGGAACAAGTTTACCTATGACCAACCAGACCCATCTTGTGTGATCAACTAAATTGCTAATATTCCTCAAACTGTTTGTTAGGAATCTTACTAGATTAAAAAAAAAACAACAACTTTTTTTTCTTACTGGATAGGAAGGAACAATGGGTCATCTTCAGGGAGAAATACAAAAGGATCTTCTTTAAAACCAAACAACTTCATTTTTTTAGATGGTGGAGGTCTAAAAAGCAAATACCATTGTCAATTTTAGTAAAAGTGATTTAGCACTGGGATATTCAACTCATTTAATCAACACTCGCTCCTATGATACTGATAATATGCCAAACTTAGTAGTGGCATTTTACTGTTCTTCAGTAAGACAATAATACATACAGTTGATTTTGTAAAATGAGGAAGCACAAGCAGTTCCTTGAGAGCAGAAGCCACACAAAGCAGACATTTGTGAGAAAGAAATTGTGGAGACAGTTTGAGATCTTTCAAAGGTCAACTTCTGAAAATAGTTATTTCCTTACCAGAGAAGAACGAACTATCAGACTTCTCAAATGCTGATACACCAGGAGGTTATTCTCCTAACTCGCTAAATTCGCAGATGTAGATGGAAAAGTACGACAACTGAGAAAATTCACTAATACTTACTGATCCACTTCTAAGAGTGAAAAACCAAAAGAGCTGAATACAACTCAGCAATTATGATGCTGTCACAGGACAAATATTTAGATAGCCTCTTACCCGCAAACTCCTTTTTTGCTCTGCTCAGTGTCTGAATTTTGCTGTTCTTGTACTTTCTTAGACTCTTCATCTTCAAGTGTTGGCTTCTCAGTAGTATCTTCAGAACCATCATCTGCATTTGTTGCTGTCGCCTCAGTATCTCCTGTTTTTTCTGGTAATTTCTGATGAACCTATTTCAAATACAGCATTTTCAACAAAGCCAAAATAGTACCTAATGAGTAACAGACGGTATCTACACCTGCTCTTTGCACACATTTAGTTCTTTCAACTACTTCTATGGAAGTGCTTAAGGAGATCCATTTAGGGAGTCTAATTACTCGAGTCCAGACGCAATCACAGGTTGCATTTACCACTAAGTATGGCTCTGAACTACTTGTGACCAAAGGTGTTTTTGTACCATGTATAAAATCACATTCAAACATTCACAGAGAAGATCATTTTAAGCTAGGATCTGCTGCTTTCCAGCACTCAAAATAACTTACTGTACATTTCCTGCAACAGTGCTACAGAGTTAAATTTAGAACAGCATCAACTATTTGGAAGATGTTTGCTTACAAACAAACTTTTCTTCTAATTGCGACAGAAGTTTCACTCAATTCTTGAAGCAAATCAAATAAACAGAAGCAGCTAAAAGGGATTGAGACAAAGTCTCTCTCAGAACAAACTGAGATCAAATGACTCATGTCAACATACAGTGCTGACGGCTGAAAAACAAAACTGACAGAAAGACATTGAAGTCAAATGGCTGAAGCTGCTGCTGCTGCTACTAACAGTTCTACATACAATCCTGCTGCTGACATCTGCTGTACTGATCTGCTAGTGAATCACTCCTGAGCAACCCTTCATAGAGTAAGATATATTGAAAACAGAATTAACTTAGAGAATAAGTAGAAAAAACAGTGTCAGCAGACAGACCACACACAACTAAAGGAAGCAACAGCTTTAGCTACCCAATCTAATCAGTGCCTATAATTCTTTCAAAGTCTTAGCTTCATATTTAACTATAATCTTGCTATTTTGCTATGAATTATTTTTTATCCTATGTCACATAGTAAATTCCAGAAATGTTACTGAAAGTTTGCATTTCAGCTCCCTTAAAATAAGTTACCTTAGGCTGGCGTTTATTCCATGGCATTGGAGATTTTTTTATTAACACAGCCACAAAAAAGCCTCCTGTGTTCTGGTGATGTGGCAGTATTCTAATGCTAGGAACAAATAACAAAACCGTGACTGCAGTGTACTCATCATCAGCTTTTGTGGCTCTCACAAAGCATTAGTGATGTCATATTTACTTTCAAGGTAAACTTAAATATCCGTATTAGCATTGCACAGATTTAATTTATCAAGGTAGAAACAGGATCTAAAATAGAGCATTCTGACAAAATAACTTGCATCAGTGCCACGCATTCATTTCACCACTCACATCTGATCTTTAATGACTCACATCTAAGCACTATTTTTAGAATAGCTATGCAAAATCTTTCATTGAAAATAAGTCAGTGTTGAAATGTTAATATTTAACACACTTTTCTGGTAATTTCACTATGCATCTCTATTGGTTGCAAAGAATCTGACATGCTGTATTAATATTTATTCCTGTAAACAGCATTCACTGGAATGTAACTATTGTGCACTACCATTACATACAAAGCAACCAAATCATATTTAAACCTGCACAAGCACAGAGCTGTACTACAACACGTTCCTAATCTGAACTCCTAATTACAATTTGTCCATCACCATATAAAGTTAAGAAATCAAAACCTCATAAAATCCATTCTGGAAAAAAAAAAAACAAAAACAACTCACCAGCGCTCTAGATTCATTGCCTTTAGCTTCTCCTCCTCTTTTATAGGAAACATTGTGGGACGTATTTGTGTTTGTCTATTTGAAGGCACGTCTTTCCACTCTTCAAACCACTGTCCATCTTTCAGCATGACCTTTAAATGAGGAAATACAAGGTATTACAAAGAACACGGATACCTTCTGAATATTATCCAGGACTTAGAATGCACCTATAAATCCACTCTAAGTTACAGCATATATACAATACTACTTTATACCACTGAAGGTTCAAAGCTTTTAAAGGACATAAGTGAAAGATTAGAGGCACAACTCTTGCAGTATGATATTCTGAATACTGTTCAAGCAAGAAGACCAAAGTGAACAACAGAAGCTTCAGAACCCTCCATGTCTGCTTCCATAGCAGCCACTAGGTCTGTAAGAAAGATCATGTGTAGGAATGCATTGGGCAAAAAGTGAAATGAAAGGTCTTCCGTGGTTTTAAGGCAGCAAAATAGGACACAGGGATGGTGACTTCAGGACTGGTAGGTATACTGAAGTGTTTTCTGGAAGCACAAACAAGTCCAGAATTACACTAAATACCAGGATAAATAACAGCTCTGTTCTGTTAGGTAACTGCTGGAAAGAACATACTGAACTCCTTTCTACTGCATATTTTGCCAGCATCTTGTCACAGCACAACAACAAATAAAAGAGATGCAGAAGTCAATTGTATCTGAAGTTAAAAGGTTATTTTCTTCAAAATTCAGAGCTAAATCACTGGAGATTACTCATCATCTAACCTAAGGACAGAGTACCAAACATCACTTGAACAGAACCTTGTTTTCCTTTTGCTGTTTTCAGAGATTCACAGCTAACCCATGCTCAGGAATATTCAGTGCAATCACTGAGTCACAGAACTTCCACTGAACAGATGTTTCACCAGGAAAGAAAAGATTGTACCCAGTGAAAAGAGTACCAAAGCAAGCTAACATGCTGAACGACAAGCTAGCCAGTGAGGCTTGAAATAATATTATAGCAGCAAATAAAAGACAACTTCCAACAAATTTTACTAGCTTAATTTCTAAAATACATATTATGGAGACTTGTATTTCAATTGCAGTCATAGAAATAAATGTCACTGAGAACAGAATATACTCTTTGCAATCTGTGTACACATTTTATAGCCTTACACAGTAAAACAAACTAAAGTAACTATCATAGAGCCACAAATGTGCATTTTACATTTATCCTTCAGCTATAAGCATAACATTTAAAATTATGGAATAAAAGGAGAGAAATCAGTCAGTTTCTAGTCTAAATTTCTAATGGCAGAGCATACGAAATTCTCTACTCTGTGCAGCCTGTTCATTACCTTGCATGCAAACACAAACCTGCAGATTATACTGTTGGAAGAGACTAGCGAAACACTGGAGAAAGATATAAACAGTGGTGTTGCAAAAGCACAGATTCATAAGTCAAATTTAATCAGAGCATCCTACTACCAGGATGGCTGCCTACTTCTTGATTATAGTGTTAACAGGAAACGAAAGAAGCTTTGGGCTCATTTGTGCCTCCCTACTCATCTGATTTAAATTCTGGAAACCCAAAAGGCCTGGAGAAAAATACAGGATTTCTATTAATATACTAAGATTACTCACACCACTGCAATTTTTGTAGGTTATTTCCATACAGAGTTTAACAGCTTTTACTTCCAAATGATTCAAATGGAGCAGCTAAACAACAGTAATATCCTACAGTAACAGACAGTAAAGGCAGAGAAGGCAGGCGAAGTTAAAAAGTGGCTGAAATGATGGCGCCATCTACAGGCCACGAGCTGAATGCAGTCAGAAAGGGAACACGTTTGAAGTGGAGGCGATAGAGCCAAGAAGAAAGCTAAGGGAAAATGAGAGCAGCTGAGGAGAGAGGCACTTAACATTGGAAAGATTTTTTTCACCCTCTTCTTTAATACCATATAGTTTAAAACTCTAAACAGCAAGTCACTAACGTTATTTCAGGTCAATCTAATCCCTCGGAATTTCACTCCACCACACACCAAGAATGTTGTAGAAATACCATATAAAAGTACCTTCCATTTTGTAATTCCTGGCATCCTCTTCAGACCTGGCAACTCAGAAGAGACATCAGCAAGTTCTAAGGCACCTGAAATCTCAGATACAAATATATATATATGTATATATATACATATATATAGAAACCAGAATTTGAAAATTGTGATCCTAATTAACTTTTATAAAAACAATTTTCCTTAAAGATTTCGGATCATTACTTTTCATGACTTCAGAGGAACAAAATATAATGAAATCACTACAGTGTAAATTGACAAGAAAGATGGTTAGAGCTGCTCATTCCAACTAAAGAAGTTTGCAACCCTACAAATCAGCCAAGAACCCATGGTGCTTTTTCTAACAGCTGCATAGAGTAGTTCTCCACAATCTATATCATTAAATGTCATTGTTCCAGGCAGCACAGTCATAGAACAGCTTTTATTTTTACTTAGTATTTGAATTCACTAAACTGGTTATGTATTTTTCAGAGGAGTGCTCTTTTGGGATGACTAAGCCTTTGAAAATGAACTGCATATTCTGATCTTATGGACTTACAACCTTAATGCATTTCAATGTGACTGGAAAAAATATTAATCAACACAGAATTATCACTGTTTAATCTACTGAGTAGAAAGTTTAAGCTAACCTATGTCCAGAAAGTATTACATAAAAATTGACTAGTGAAGAACTATCTTAACATGTCTCTTGAGATTCTGAATGGTTATTTAAATATTAGGACTACTCTTCCCCATGTTTGTTTTACACAATTTAACCATCCCTTCTAAATGAGTAACCATTTACTCTTACAGTAGCTCCATGTGACAGCTGAAGCACCTCTTTGAAATAAGTGAAAAAATGATATAGGTATGCACATCCAGAATGACATTTGAAAACTGATTCTACTTGACATTTAGGTCTTTCCTTTGAACGTTGACTACTTACAGCATGACTTCAGCTGATGCCTCAAGATGACACCAGATCAGTCAGGCATTAAAATTAAGTGTCAGAAGTACTACAATTCCAGGCAGAGGAACGGGGCATTTTCCTTTTTCCTTAAGGAGAAAGGAATCGCTAACTTGCTATCTAAGTAGCAATACTACAAAGTAACAGGTTCTCAGATAAGACAGAACCAACAAACCTTCTGGACAAACCTAAGAAAATTTTCAAGCTCCAATGCTCAAAGCAACAGGGGTAACACACTTATTCACTAGGACACCTAAATAACCTTCAAAGTACCTGTACTGAACAGATACAAGATCTGTGTGCCAAATGCAATAGCACAGTTAACATCCTTACTATCAGTAACTATCATCCACATTTTTTTTTTTCCAGTTGAACAGTAGGAAAAATGTTACTTTTTATCTCACCTTGACTCTTTTCCAGCAGAGATGCAATCACAGCTTCATTTTCAATAGGATTCAATGAACACGTAGAATATACCATTCTCCCACCTTCTGCCAGCTGTTCAACACCACGAGTTGCAATTCTTAGTTGCAATCTAAAAGAACAACCTTGGTCTAATGAAGTATCATTCAAGAACCAGAAACATTTATCATTAAATCTGCCACAGTTGAAGTTACACTACAGACACACAGATCTCCATGGACTGCAAAATCAGCACATGCCAAGCTCAACAGCTGTCAGCAGTACACCAACTAAAATCAGTTTTAAACTGTCAGCTATCTCCATACTGCAAACACACACACAATTACACCTGTTAGAAGAGCAATAAGGTCAAACATTAGCACTAATGCATGGTAGGCTTTAACATGACATTCTGTTATTGGTTCCATCTAGTGCTCCATCAAATCTATTATACAGCATACAACACTAGAAAAAATAACCGCCCAAGCCCTTATCTTCTCAAATCTAGAATTTAAAATGAAGCCTAATCTGACTGTTCCAAGTACTAAAGACAACAGAGTTTAATATTGGCCCTTACTTCAGTAAAAAGCATCACTGAGCTGGACAACCACCTCATGGCTCTTGCTGCATAGTTACAACTACAACAAACCCTGTAATTACAAATGAGTCACTAAGCAGTAACACCTCATCACAGGTCACCTGAATCATTCTAGTCGACTGCTCTCTCAGCTTGCAACAAATACAAATAAAACATTCTCAGTTTTTCAGCTGCCTTTTAATTAATGCTTTTTACCATGCACCTGTATTCACTTTCATTTAACATAACTTGGTCTTAGGTAACTGAAACCATGTAAGAGCTAAGGTTTTAAAAGATTTTATAACATCACTATTAAGTTTTATGAGCTTCTGTGATTACATAAGTTATTTTCTAACAGTATTTCACCTGCCTAAACATCATGAATCCCATTCAACTGATCTGTTCCCTACTTTGTTATCTACTCTGTAGAAATTAGTCCAGTGAATGTGAGTGTCATATATTCACACAAATACAAGAGATTTAGATTCACACACTTCACTGGAGGTTGGCCTCACATCTGAGATACTAAAACTTTCTCAGAATAACGTATGAACTCTTGATTTGATGAAAACTAAAAACCCTTTGTCATATATTAACATACAAATTCACACAAGTACTAAAAAGAAGGGTGAAAAGGAAGAGTAGAAATGAAAGATAAATAGATGTACAATAAGCACTTTTACCCATGGAGCTGCAAACTGTTTTGTGTTGTCCACTTCTTCCATACATCAATGTTTTTCCTCATGGTTCCATCTCCACTAGAAATGAAGTTGAACACGTATATATTACCTGTGGGTAAAATTTCTTCCATACCCAAAGGACTTACAGTTGAAAAGTTAACACTCCTCTCCATGGTAACTAATTCCCTTTTGCAGTACTTTCATTTCTACACTATCTTTGTTGTTCGGTAACCACATTTAAGTATCACTTGGAATGAGAAAAGGTCTCCTTGATCTGGTATTCCCTTACCTAAGACAGTTTAAGAGATCCAGCTCTTCTGGAATTTAGTAAGCAGGATAACGCTCTCGGTAACACAAAATTCTAGTACACAGAAGATACCTGCAGGGGACGTCACACAAAATCCTGTCATAGAAGAGGATCTCTTTTCTTCCATCCACATCTATTTGTAGATTAGGGATACTGGAGGCATCGTGATTTACCACCATGATACACGGACTGTTTAATCGTTTAGCCTGATGAACCAGCAAGTAGCAGCGCTTGTTGTCAACATCATTAGCAATTACAAAACCCTCTGTGAACATAAAGCAGTAGAAAGAAGTTTCACTATTTAACAATTTAATAATTTACAGCTTATTGCTCATCTTCACATTCACATAAATCTTTCACCAGATATTTTTATTTAGGAAACTACTTATGAACAGAGGACACTCTCCTGAAAGTAAATTAAACATGGTGAGGTTTAATAACTATGACCAAGACACTCTCAAATTTTCTAAGTTCAGTGCAGCTGAAAAGACACAGATAAAGTTCCTTCCACTTTTCATTCTCTGAGTAAAACCCCTGGAACAGAGATAAAGCCTTCACTGCCACTGAAGACAACCTCTGTGCACCAGATGTGTAATGCAGAAAGAACCCATCCCCAAGCTCACCAGTTCTATGGACAGTGTTTTCTGTGAGCATTTAACTAAACGTAAGTATTTGGAAGTTTAAGCCTGAAGCAACTTAAGCCAAGCGTTTGCAGGAAGCCACTAAAACATAGAGGCAGATAAGATACCACCTTCTAAATGCACTTCTTATGTATAAAAATTAAGCTGTGATCACATCTACTACAGTCTGGACTGTGAAGATAACCAACGCATCTCTCTCCTTCAAGCCGAAGAAGCCCACAGAAGTTTCAAGGACAAAGACATAGGTCCTTCCAATCTCATACAATCAACAAACTACAGAATTTAGTAGGTAGGTAAATGCAATTGCTTTCTGGGATATTAAAGGTAATCTACAAGAAAACAAAATGAAAATTTGAAGCCCCAAAGGTTTTTGATAGTTTGTCCAAACTTACTGGGAAAAGGAACATTCATGTCTGCATGCAACATTTCAATGAGCTGAGCAGTCTTAGATCCAGGTGCAGCACACATATCTAGAATCTAGAAACACAAATGGTTAAAAAAAACAACAACAAAACAAAACAAGCAAGCTATGCGCTTGAAAAAACTTACTGTGTTGTTGTTTGAACAGAATAATTATAACCACTGAGGACACTGATCATCAAGAAAAAACACAAAACTAATTCACCAAGGAATGCAGTTTTAACTCAAGTGGCTAAAACAAACGTAAGTTCTTTACCAGGAGGGTGGTGAGGCACTTGCACAGGTTGACCTGAGAGGCTGCAAATGCCCCATCCCTAAAGGCATTCACATCCAGGCTGGACAGGACCCTGAGCAGCCTGATTTTGCCAGCACAGGACATCAACGCTGCCACTGTAGTTTCCAGCTTATGAAGCAATATTCTATGAAGATGCCACATTGTGTTTTTTAGTTACCTTGTGATCAGGGTTAACGTTAAGCAGCAGAGGTGGGATCATGCTAACAGCCTCCTGACGACTGATGTTTCCCTTAAAAGGAGAAAAAAATAAAATCATTTAACAGGAGAAAGCATTTCTTTTGTGACAGATTTTTTAAAACTCTGGGAACAAAAATAATGAAACAGTCAAAAACACAAACTTGGCTTACAAACTCAGGGTTAAATTTTAGCATATAAGTAGTATCTCATCAAGATGAAGTTTCTGAGAACTTCAGATTTACTCCATCTGCATTAACTCTACAGATCTAATTTCTGCTCAGATGAAATCAGAAATTTACTTCAACCAAGTAAAAGTGAGAAACACCCATCACTAAGGGGAACTTTTTGTAATACACACACACAGCATTTACCATACTCAAACACCTGCCTGTTTAACAAGCAGTAGTTATAAGCCGGGGGTGTTCACTAGGAAAAGGGTCTAGGGAAGGATCTCAGTATGTAAAGGGTAGCCATAAAAAAAAGAAGGGAACAGACTTTTTAGCACGGTCTGTTGGGACAGAACAAAAAGAAATGATTTCAAACTGGAAGATAAGAGAATTAGATTGGATATTAAAAAAAAAAAAGAAAAACTTTTTGGTGAGGCAATAGTACTGGGTTCCCAGAAAGGTGGCCAAAGCCTCTTTTCTGAAGGGGCTTTCCCTTTCAAGGTCAGGCTAGACAGAGCCCTGAGCAATCAGACCCAGCTGAGGGTATCCCTGTTTACTGCAAGGGAGTTGGACATTTTAGGGTCCCTTCTCACTCAGACAATTGTATTTCGGAGGCATGAGATCTCACACCCCCAAACCAACAACATGGTTGCTTGCTCAGGAGAAATATAACTGTAGGGACGTAGCAGAGGTACAGGATGAATTGCTGTCAACAGCAACACAAGACTCCACTTTTTCTGAGCTAGTCAGTTTCTGATGGGTATCACTGCAATTTCTGACACCGCACTGAAATAAAGATCTGCCCGGAGTGCAAAAGAAGTACCAAGGTCTGAACTTACACACTCTGTCTCGCTAACCAGAAACTGATGAAACCTCTCCAGCTGCGGTGACTTACGCAAGATTTTTCTACTCAGGTTGGTGTGCCACGCTAACTCCTCTGGATACCTGCAGAAAGGAAGGGGAAACCAAAGGCAAAAGGCTGCAGACCAGTCTGGCACAGCAGTTGCAGAAGGCCGGATGGGTGCCTCACCCCAACAGCGGGCTTACCAGCTCAGCGCCTGCGGCATTTCCACCTTCTGTCCGTCGACCTCCAGGTGCTGCAGCTCCCGGAAGTACTTCTCCTTCAGGCAGTGCAGGATCTCCCTGGCGTGGCTGCAAGGCACGGCGCGGTGTCTCAACGGCCGCTCCCGGCGCGTCCCGGCCCTCCCCCGGCCCCGCTCACCTCTTATAGCCGGTGATGCGCAGCGTGGCGGGCAGCGGCTCCCGCAGCGCCGCCATGAAGGCGTCCCACTCGCCGTCGGGCACGATGCGCTGCTCCCGGTAGTACCGCTCGAACAGCTCGTTCTCCTTCACGATCTCAGGGTAGCCGCCGGTCCAGCCCTACAACCAGCGCGGCCCCGTCAGCACGCCGGCCCACCGCGGCCCATTCCGCTCCCGCCCCGCCTCTCACCGCTTGGTCGTCGCCGCCGCCGCTCCGCTCCTGGCGTTGCTGCGGCAGCAGCTGCCGCCGGCGATCCCGCGCCCGGCGGCCCATAGCGAGCAGACGCCTGCCGACCCCCGCCGTCGGCGCGGCAGCTCCAATTCCTCTTAGCGACTCTACGGGGCACCGACCGCACCACGCGCCTCACGTCCACGCGCGCCCGCCAGCAACGCGCGTGCGCCAGCCCGTCCCTACCGCTCCTTCCGGGCTGCGCTACCGCCGGCCCATTTCCGCTCATGGGAACCGCCGCGCCACCTGCCCCGCCCCCCGGCTCCTCCACCAACCCACGGCCGGCGTGAGGCTCCGCTCCTCTGCGCCGATTGGTCCGCGATGTCGGTGGGCGTGCCGCGGTCTGCCCGATGGATGGAGGCGCCTCGGGACATCTCGGCTGGATCGGGCATAGCGCGACATGGCAGGCGGCGGCGCGTTCTGCGCGTTTTGGCAGCGGGCAGCGGGCCCGCGGGAGCAGCGCCTGCTGGAGCTGCTCTCCTACGGGCTGGTGGCGCTGGGCGCTGTCTCGGCGCTGCTGTTGCGATTCATCCCCATGCCCTACGGGCGCTACTCGTCGCGGCGCTTCGGCTGGCTGCTGCCTGCCCGGCCCGCCTGGCTGCTGCAGGAGCTGCCCGCGCTCCTCGTCCCGCTCGCTCTGGCTGCCTGCATCCCCGCCTGGCGGCTGCCCAACGCCGTCCTGCTGAGCTGCTTCATCCTGCACTACGTGCACAGGTGCGGGCGGTCGGGGCGGCGCTCCGGGGTGCCGCGCGCTGTCGGATCTCGGCGGTATGGAACGGGGCAGCGATACGATAAGGGCTTTCGGCGCAGTCCTGCTTACAGCTGCTGTGCTGGGCTGGCAGTTTTGCCGGCGCTGCGAGCTTGAGCCGTGCCGTGGGGTTGATGTGGTGGCTCTGCGAACGGGACTGCGCCTCCGCTTCCCGTCCCTCCCTTTGTAAAAGCATGAATGGCTTTGGAATGGGATCTCGGCGTATCGTTACTGTATAGGAAAGCTGGAATCAGCAGGCAGATGTGTGGCAATATCGTTTTTGTGATTACATAATGCCGGTGGGACTGTTTCGTTAGTGGTGGCGTACTGAGAAATAGCTCTCGTCGGCTTCGGTTTGTCGTAATGTGGTAGACTCGGCATAATCAGGTCAATTAATGAATTCATTATGCTTTTTCTTTCAAACCACTGGAGTTTTGCTTCTTCTGTAAGTAACTGGCGATAGGATGAGAGGGAATGGCTTCAAGTTGCAAGAGGGGAGGTTCAGGTTGGTTGTTAGGGCGAATTTCTTCTCAGAGCAGTGAGGCGATGGCACGGGCTGCCCGGGGGGGTGGAGGAGTTGCTGTCTCTGGAAGTGCTGAAGGAATGTGTGGATGTGGCACTGAGGACATGGTGAGGATGGGCTGGCAGTTGGACTGGATGATCTTCGTGGGCTTGTCCAGCCTTAATGGCTGTGACTCTACTGATGCTTTGAGGCAGGAGTCCTCAAGTCAGCTGGCAGACACCTGAAGAACATTCACACTTCTGTGATCCCAGTCCTGTATTGTTATAGATCCCAGTTAAATCAATACGTGATCAGGAGTTGGCTCGCTGTACGGGGTAGAGCACGTAAACATTCACTTGCTTTTCTTGTCTGGAGTTTGTTTGTTTGCTCATTTAATCCTCCAGGAAGAGCCATTGGGATTTCTTGCCCAAATGGAATGACAGCTGTGGATTTGTCATTTCTGCAACAGTTTTCTTGGGGCATTCTGAGACTGTCAGAGTGAAGCAATTAATATATTTCAAGTGACTTCTAGGGCCAGGAGGCAAGAGAGCTCTATTAAGTTACTTTCAACGGGATTCTCTTTCTCTTTTCTTTCAAAACCATGAATATTCCACACTTGACAATCCATCTTCTGTGAATGGTTTCATAGGCCATATAGGTAGAGAAGCTGTCAAAACACCTGCTAGATTATCACATTTTACGATGAAGCAATAGTATAACCTGAGAAGCTAAGCAGGTGATTCACCAGTTGTCCTGTGCTCTGGCTTCCCTGCAGAAGTGCCTACAGTGTGTAAAAGTACACAGGTGTGCCCCTACGCTTGTTGGTGTGTTGTCTGGTCTAGCTATAATTATTGTTTTTATTTGTTCTGATGTTTCAGCTCAGCAGTTTGTAATGCACTTGTCCATTTTCTTAGTATCTTACTCACTGTATGGTGCCTTATTCCATACAGATAAGGATGACAGAGCTGTTTGTTGAGAGATATCTTGGTTAGGTAAAGTATTATCATCTACCACAATGCCTTTCACGTTGATGTTGTCACCTGAAAATCCTGATAGGCTTTGCGTGTAGGGTTTATGAGACCGGGTTCATTTCAGAATACTTGATTATGCCACTTAAGGTTGAGGAATAAAGCAGGAGAACATTATGTTGTGTTGAACATCATTTGTCTTTGCCACTCCAATCAGAGTAATTGCTTTGGATACAACGCTCAAAATTTCTGCTGTAAGCAGCCGGGGGAGGATTGATCTCTTAACTGTTGTTAGACAACAGATTGAATATTTAGGTGCTAAAACAAGTGTAACTTTCCACCTGAACTGAGATCAAAGACTGCTGAGAAATTGGCAAGCAGGATATGGTTTATGGATTGCAAGTCTGGACGCTGAAAGCATCCTTTAGGTTTATTTATGCAACAGATTTTCTTTCCTTGTTTGTTATAGGGCACTCATATTTCCTTTTCTGATCCGGCAAGGAAAGCCAACACCATTTTTCACCTTCCTACTAGCACTTCTCTTCTGTATATACAATGGATATCTGCAAGGCCGAAGCTTAAGCACCTATGCAGAGTACCCTTCAGACTGGTTAAAATGCCCTTGTTTCATTGCAGGTAAGTTAAAATATCCTATGAGAACATTAAGAGTAGAAATTTCCCTTTATCTTCACAGGTTTTTTTTTTTTGTTGTTGTTTTTTGTTTGTTTGTTTTTTTAAAGCTGAAGTTATAATACCTTCAATCACATTTTAGATCTTTTTTTCACAGCATTCCAAATAAGCTTAGATATCTTGTTTGCTGTAGTATAGCTGAAAGCTTTCTAATCCTATTTTTTTTATTTTATTTTATAGTTGTGAACTGAGAATTTTTTCTCTGGTGTCAGCACTAGGTGAGCTTACTTTGTTCTTTGACACCAAAGTGAATAAGAATATATTATGTCACTATTGAGGCCGTAAGTGGAAGTTGCAGTTCATGGGTTTAGAACAAATCAGAGATTTTCCACATAACATACTGATTAAACTAAAATTCCTTTTTTTTTAATTGATGTCACAGATATTGAAGGTTTGTACATGGTCAAAAAAAAAAACAAATTAATGGAGTTATGGCAGGTGATGAATAGCAGCATACCACTTTTAATGTCAAAAGACTGTCATAATGCTGATGTACTTTGTCAAAGAGCAAAACTGCCCCACAATGATAAGTTGATGGGGTTGATCATTCAGCCCTATGGGGAGGTTAGGTTATAGTTACTCTTGGAGCCAAGCATGTAATTAATAGAGTAAGATGACCTCATTGCAGCCTTCCAGTTCCTAAAGGGAGCCTACAAATAGGAGGGAAGTCAACTCTTTACAAAGACAGATAATGGCAGGACAAGGGGAAATGGTTTTATGTTGAGAGAGGGAAGATTTGGGCTGAATATTGAGGGGAAGTTCTTTACAGAGAGAGTGGTGAGGTGCTGGAATAGGCTGCTCAGAGAGGCTGTGGATGCCACATCCCTGGAGGTGTTCAAGGCCAGGTTGGATGGGGCCCTGGGCAGCCTGGTCTAGTATTACCTGTGGAGATTGGTGGCCCTGCCTGAGGCAGGTGGGTTGGAGCTTGATGATCCTTGAGGTCCCTTCCAATCCTGGCCATTCTATGGTTGAATCACCCTGGTGATTCTGTGTTTGCATGAAGTATTCCTTGCCATGTTTTTTGTTTCCTAAGCATCTACTTTTACTTACTGTCAAAAATAAAACCATTTTCCAAGGTAGTCTTTAAAGAAGGGTCTCTGTGGTCTGAAGATAAGCCAGAATATTTTCTCTTCCAGAATCAGAGCAAGTTAGTGTTTCTCACAGATTTCTCATGCCTTGTATAGCAAGAATAAGGAAGTTTGGCCTTTACTGCAGAGTTATTGTGGATGGCAACAGAGGATCGCTGTGCTAAATGCTGTAATGACTGCGATTAATCTATTTAAATTTCTTCATCTTGTGAAGAGTAGGAAGAAGTACTGTATGTGCTCTAAAAATGGAGAATGTGAGGTACAGGGGAATATCTTCAGTGGGAGGTAGGCAACTAGATGGCTGTATCTGTAACTCTCTCGGTACTTTTGAAACTTCAGTCTCCTTACATTTGGTTCCAAAAAAAAAAAAAAAAAATCGAAAAATCAGCTGATCAAAACTTGAAAAGACAAATGCAATACAGAGTATAAAACTTCAGCTTCCGGTATGCTAATCCAGTACCTTAATCAAAAGGTGATCTCAATGCAGTGCTGTAAACATGAGTCATGAGCCATAAATTAATGCCTCCTCGCTGCAAGATCTTTTAAAATGCTATGTGATAAGCCTTGCTTGATCTTCCTTCTTTGTTTTTTTCTTTGTGTTTTTGCTTTTTTAAATGCTCTTTTTTCAAAGATTTTTGAAAGATACAAGTTAATAAATGGAAATATTTAGGTTCAGCTGCCTTCAGTTGTGAACATTTCTGTGTAGGAATTTTGTTTGCAAGTAGTACTAGTTTAGAATATATTTTTATATGTACTTCCTGTACTGCTAGTCATAAGACGTGTTGCTTTAATGACTATAAGAACACCTTTTAAGTCAAAAATATTGCTTTAGATCCCCTGAAAAGGGGGAGGATGTGGGAAAAGTGGATATTTTTTATATACTTTGCATTTCATTGCAGTGCTATCCCTCAGTAGATCTTATATGAAGTTATATAAAGAACAAAAATGGCAGTGTGTCAGTATGCAGCAAGACCAATTAAGTTCTGTAACGCGAAGCTGAAATGAGATAAATTTGCTGTGAAGACAGAAATTAGGAAAGGTCAGGCTAATTAAACACAGTAGTGGGAGTTTGCAGGGAACTGATGTGTTTTCTATTTGTGCATCCTTACTGAGTGTCTGTTTGCAGGTCTATAAGAGTTCATTGATTTGGAGCAGTTTCGTAGCTTTTAATGCAGTTCCCATGTTTCTGTGATTTCTGATTTCTGTGAACTGCGTTGGCTTTGTTCAGAGCAGCAAACTAGTCTGTTTTGAAAGAAAACTGGAATGTTCTGCTTCAAACGTGGTACAAGACTTGATAAAACCATTGAGATGCAGAGCAATATGGGAACAACACTATGATCCTTATGCATATGTCTCATGCCAATAAAGAACTTGTGAAAAGCAGGAGTACTCATAGTACCTTGAAGTGGTTGATGCTATTAACAGGGTCCTATGCACCTGCACGTGTGATCAGTCATCTGCAGACAGTTACCCTTTCACACCAGTTCTTACTAAAGTTGTGTGTACTTCCGGTCAGTAGATCCTTCCTTTCTTGCCTTGCTTTAGCTTCATCAAACTCTTGCGGTGTACCTTATGCTGTTCTAATTATCTAAATCCCCATTCAATTGCTTTCTCATGTTGACAGCTAACTCTGTCAGTCAGGCAACACGTTCTTATTCTGCTCTGTACACAGAGTAGCCATGGAAAGAGCATAGGCAATGCCATTATCTGGGTCCATGGAAGCTGACCTAGCTGTTGTGTCTATACAGCAACTTGCTTTACGTATTCTTGAAACCTGAATGGGGAGGTGAGTCAGAAGGCACTTACCATGCTGTCACTCTGAATTAGCCTGCAGAGCAGGAGTACATTTTTTTGGAAGATAGATCCTATGTGGGCAGAAGTGATTGGGAAAACAAGAGCAATGAACACGTAGTAAACAGGAAACTGTCCTTATGCACGTGTTTTAGTATTACATGAAGCCTTAATTTCCAGGTTAAATACCGATGGATGAAAAAATCCTTTTGAATCATAGAGTGTCCTGAGTTGGAAGGGACTCATAAGGATCATCAAGTCCAACTCCAGTTCCCATGTCATGTGTCTTGAGAGGTCATCTGTATTTCATGATGCATCCTGTAGATCTGAGAACCTATTGATGTACACTGACTCCTTCCTGTTTACCTATCAAGACTTACCTTGGGCAGAAGCCAAGTCATGCAGATCATGGCCCAACTTGTAGAGTCTCAAGATTCAGCCATGATGCAGACATGAGAATACGGACAGTGAAGTACAGTGCTCCCAAAAGGCAGCATTCTCAGAATTGTACTTGCATTTAAGAAAAACTAAAGGATTCTAAATTCTAAAACTGAAGATCAGCATGGAACTGATTATAACTTTCAGTATAGAGGTTTTTTCTTGTGTTAATACTGGATTGTATTAGTAGAAATACAGTTTACACTTGAGTACAATTAATTTGTGTGCTATTCAAGAAAATTGATTTCAAATTACCGTATAGATAGAAAGATACACATATCTTACAGTACAAATTAAAAAATCCCTTATTTTTCAAGGTATGTTTTCATTTTCTTTTCTGGCCATTAGCAAGTTGGTACATAGCCACTAATGCAAGAGAAGCAAACGTTTTTTTATACTTAGGTATAGTAAGAGTGGAACACCCTCTGTCTGGATAGAGATTTATTTTTGAAAGAAAAGACATTCAAATGGTATGCTTTCCTAAAAACATTTGAGTTGCTCTGTACTTTTGAATCTTGATATTTGAATTCATCTGTGAATTCCTTGTGTTGATCTAATATATTGGCATCTAATCTATCTTGAGTAGTTATGTTGAATTTATAGTTGAAAGGGTTATGATAAATTTTAGTATAAGACATATAGCATTTACATAGCTTGATTACTAATGAAAACTTTCTGCTCTGTGCTATGAGTAAGAGATGTGCGTGTTTACAGGTCTACATTCTGCTTGTAAGCAGAATGAAACAAGCTAATCAAGCAATATTTTAAACTTACCGAGGTAAATATGGAAAAGACTTTCACACAGCAACTTTAGTTTCTCTTTAGAGCAGTCAAATCTTTCTTCTTAATCAACATGGAAGCAGGCAGCAGGCAACAACCGAAAAGAAAGCTGGCAATCAAATTCCTTTGGTTTTCTGTGTATTGATAGTGAATAGTCTGAAAGACCTAACGTGTTACCTTTACACTCAAAAATTATATCTAGAGTATGAAGTGACTTGGCTCAGAAGCTCCAAAAGTAATGCCTCTTACTTATTTCCATGGAAATACAACAGATACAAAAATACTACTTAATCAGATTCTCAACTGTGAAACATTATTTTGCAACCCAGTCACCACCATTAGTTGTGCATTTTTTTTTGCCAGCAGTCAACAAGAGCTTGCATGCCATGCTTTTAACAGTCTACCCTAGCAGAGGTAACCCGTCACCCTTGCTGAGATGCACCACCCATCCCTCACTGTGAATACATCCACTGTTTGGTCTCCAGGAACATTCAGCAAGTGCAGATGAATGTCAATGGGTGCAATTTTTTCTGCATGGAGGAATACATTGACAAACTTTTGCTCTGTAGGCACTCCCATGTCAGACACCGTTCTGTAAGATTGCCCCTCTGCTGCCATCTGTTGCATGACAACAAAATGTAATGGGATATTGAGGGGAAAGTTCAGTCTCTACTGCTATGCCAGCATCTCTTTGATGTCATGGACCAACACAATGAAAAGGCATTTCTTTCAGAGCAGCCCTTGTGCTTGATCCAAATAAAATTCAGTATTTTTGCAGGTGGGCTCAATTCAATTGGCCTGTGTGGAAAAACTTGAATCTTGTCTATTCCTAGCAATTAAGGAATACTTTTATCAAAGATGACATATAGCCAGAAATTTAAACAGAAAGGTGAAAACTGTGAATTTCAATACTGGATTTTTTTGGTATATCATGTGCTTTATTGCAACAAAACCTGAGGATGCAGAACACTGTAACCTTTATACTACAGTTTTTATTTCTATGAAACCTTGGATTAAGTGGGTAAGCCATCCTGCTGAGTGACACAAGATAACAATAAATAAGGTGCATCAAGCCTAGAGTTTTCTTGGTTTTCTCAAAATGTGTTCTTGCATCAGGGCCGGAAGTTCTGAATCTGAGGGATCAGCATTCATGCTTGTTACTGGCAACTGTGCTCCACAAGGTAACAGGAGCAATGGTTCTGTATTTTGGTCAATAAAGACAAGTTGATTGGTGCCTGTTTGCAGCTAAGGCTGGAAGAAAGGCAATCTCTTTCTGGTTAATATGAAGTTCATTATGCGATCGCTAAGATGATCAGAATGTAACTTTCCCAAAACTTTGTTTAGGTACTGTATAGAAAGGTCTGGTCTGACTGTACGTGTTTCCTTTCCCTTCAAAGCAGCGTGCCATAAGATGTAAATGGATAGCTTCTCAGAACAGTTCTCACTAGGCCTGCTGTTAAGTTAGAACTGGGATAGGATACATCTCACTTTGCAGGTGTTTCAAATAATGTTAAGGGATGCTTGTTTCAAGCTGGCTTTCAAAAGATTTACAGCTTAATTTGTGGTTACAAATGAAACTTCACAGAAACAGTGTATTCCTGAGAAAGCTGCTAGCAGCTTCTGTTCCCCAGTAGCAGCAGTGATAGCAGCCGGTTAATTATTGTTGATATTGAATTAAAATGTTGGCGGATCTTTTAATGAATGGCATGTGCTTAAAGCAAGCACAAACAAATGGGTCTTTGATCTTGCAAAATGAATTCCAGCAGCTGTGTGAAGGCAAGCATTTGCCATCATGGAGGCCTTTGAGGTTTGTGGGCATTAATTTATCAGACCAGATACATTGATAAGATTGACACACTAACAACTTTAAAAAATAAATTAAAAAGTTTTTTTTTTTTCCTGCAGTTATACGCTTTGACTAATGTAAGATGTTGTGCATGGTTTTCTTTTTCTTAATGACAAGCCTGTCAGACTCCTCAGTTAGTTTCTGTTCAGATAGTTGAACTCCCAAATGACTTAGAGCTGTTTAATGTGCCCTTCTAATTAGGTTAATGCATTTTTTTTACTGTATACCAACTATCTTTATCCCTTTTGCTAGTATTACCAAACACACACTCACAGCAAGTCAAATATGGGGAAAAAAAAAATCCCAATTAAGTGCTAACCTAAGTATGCTTTTTCCTGTTTTTCCTGTCTTGTAGCAGTTAGATCGCCACTGAAGCAACAAGCTACTCTGATATCAGTTATCTTTGTTCTGTGCATCTTTGAATGTGACAGTATTAAGTTGTAGAATTATCAAATTTGTAGAGAGTTTTGATCCTTTGCCTCTCTCAGCTCTTTATTTCACCTTCACAATAAGTCATAGAATATCCTGAGTTGGAAGGACGACACAACAACCATTGAGTCCAACTTGTTCTACATGGGACCACTTAAAAGCCACAACCTTTGTCTGAGAACATTGTCTAATAAATAGCTTTTGAATTCCAGAAGCATGGGGCTGTGACTAGTGCCCTGGTGAGCTCATTCCAGTGCTCAACCACTTTCTGGTGAAGAACCTGAGGAAGCTGTAGGTCTCCATGAGGCCTTCCCTCAGCCTCCTCTTCTCTGGCCTGTAAAAAAAAAACCAACAAAACGAAAGAAAAACAACACTAAAGCAAGGGACCGCAGCTTACCTCCCCATCTCTGTAGCCCTCCTTTGGATGCTCTCCAATAGCTTTATGTCCTTCCTATATTGTGATGCCTGGAACTGCCCACAGTTTTATGCAAATTGGGTCTTAGCGTTCATTCTTTAGTTCCAGTAATCTTAGAATAAATTTCTGGTTTAGATTGCAGAGAAATCTATTACAACCTGGTACTGAATTTAAGAAATTACAGCAGAAATTTTTCCATAATATTTAACTACATAGTTTCTTTTCTTTTTTCTTTTTTTCTTTTTTTTTTTTTTCCCTTTTATTTGGTGAATAATTTCAAGCTCAGAGTTTGTTAATGCTCAGCAAGACTAGGTTTACCAAGTTCCTACCCTAAACTTCTAGGAGTATGATGATATTATCTTTGTCAGTCTTGCACAAGAATCTACTGTATTTTTTCATTCCTATTAATTACAAAACAGTCTGCTGCAGGAACTTTGGCATATGGTCATTTAAAAAGAAGTCTGAGGTGTGTCGTTTTACATAGGAATGAGAATGACTAGTTTTCCATGTTCTTTAAAATTTTGATGTGTTTGGTTTTTGATATTGAAGTTAGAAGATATACATAATACATATGTGTATGTATGCAGGCATGCACATAAATATGTGCTTATTTTTGTCCATCACCCAAGAGTAACACTTTATACTTAAAATAATGTTTCCGTCCAGAGAAATTGCTACAAGCCTTATTTACCTGACAGCTCACTGTGAAACTGGGATTGTCCATGGAGTCACTAGAACCGCTTAGAGTGCTTTACATTACTGTATTATGACTGCTTTGAGATAACATGCCTAATATGTTACCTGTTACTTTGTTTTCTGATTATTTTCACTCAGTGTACTATAGACTAATATTCTGAATATTTCTTTTCAGGTTTCATGGGGTGGCTGATCGGCATGGCAATCAATATTCATTCTGATCATATCCTCAGAAATCTGAGAAAACCTGGAGAAACTGGTTACAAGATACCAAGAGGTAATCAGTAATCTGTATAGCATTTTTCAGGAGGAGTTCCGGGGCTGTTCAACCTGAAAAAGAAAATACTTATGATGTTCTTGTCAACAGATGTAAATATCTCATGAGAGGCAGTGAAGATAAAGAAGCCGGGTTCTTTTTAGTGGTGCCTGCTGACAGGCAAAAAGGCAACAGACACAGAAGAAACACATGAAATCCTATATGAACACACAATTCTATTTATTTCTAAGTGTGAGGGTAGTCAAAGAATATAGGGTAGATTGCCCAGAGAGACTCCGCAGTTTCCATCTTTGGAGATGCTGAAAACCTGACTGGACATTTTTCTGGGCTTCCAGCTGTAGTTGACCCTGCTTGAACAGGATGGAGTTGCACTAGGTGACCTCAAGAAGAATCTTCAAACAGAAATAGATATTCCAATCTGTAAATGTGACCTTCTAAAGCTTGGTATTATCTTTTTAGAGGTAATAAGTTATGATTTGAGAAGAAACTTGTAAAAGCAGTTTGTCTACCTTAGGAAATGGTTTCTTAGAGTTCATATTATTTTTTCCACCAAGAAGATAGTTTTATCTTTACATGGGCAGTTGGATTTGCATCTACTGCAAATGAATACTACTGTGCTGTGAAATGTTCAGAAGGAAAAAAGATGTTCTTTGCTGCTTGATCAAGAGGAGTTGTTTTTTTTAATATTACTTATCCAAATTAAGGACTGGAATTCTGCTTTTGTTTTGTCACAAAAGCAAAGTAATTAAAGCAAGGTCAAAACATGTCCTTTACTACAGTTTGCAAATATTTGTTTGGTTGGTTCCATTGGCATGGTGCTTACTGTGATGTCAGTTTGTATGTTAACTTTGGAATTAGGGTGAAAGTTCTTATTTTATAACTCTCCCATCAGGTGAGTACTGACTGTTTATGCCTAATTGGCTGTAAAATACACCTAACACAAACTGATAATTTCTGTTTTGTGAGGGTCAGTGTTGAAGTACTTATAGTTAAGATCTTTAAGTCTGATAGGATGCAAGAACAAAAGGGCAACACATCTTAAACTAGAGGACAAGTTTGAAACTTGAATTTTGAATAATATTTTTCATCATTTACCTGCGATGCGTAATTTCTTCAATTTATTGAAGTATTGTATGCTAAAGAAGTATAGGGATATTTTATGAGACTATTTAAAAGGGATTACTTTTTAATTTTTGTTTATTTAAAATAAAAAGTTCAGTTCATGGTCCATGCCAGCTTGATGTCGCTGTCACTGATTTAAGGAGGCATGAAGTCACTTCTATTACTAAGTATATTGGCTTTTTTTTTTCCCCTGTGATTTCTAAAGGATAAATGGAGCTGGGTAAGAATGAAGACTGAAACAATCCTATATAAGACAGCTTGAACTGCAAAACGCTGTTTCTACTGCTTTAAAAAATATACGAAGAGACACTGATGATATGGGTGGTCTTAGACTTGCAGTGAAAGTACTATCAAAGATCTCCTTGATTAATGTGCTTTTAAAGTAATCCTGCCCTTTCTGCCTTCAGGAGGAATGTTTGAATATGTCAGTGGAGCCAACTTCTTCGGAGAGATCCTGGAATGGTTTGGATTTGCTCTTGCCTGCTGCACTATTGAAAGCCTTGCATTTGCACTGTGTACGCTTTTCATTTTGGGTTCAAGGGCAAAGCAACACCACCAGTAAGTGTTGGTGTCTTATAATTTCTGCTGTTTCACACTTCATTTCCATTTCATAAATTATACCACAGAGATGTTGCAGAACAAGTCTAGTGAAAAGCTGTTACTGCTGTGGAGAATGAGAGAATATTCTGAGTAGTATTAAACGCGACAAGTAGAGTGAAGCATAAGCACACAACATACAATGAGGTGGTCATGGCTATTCATTAAATGAATGTAGTTCATTCTGGACCTGTGAAGACCTACTCTGACCTGCTCATAACTTCACTGCTATATCAGGTTGTCCAGGGCTTCATACATTTGAGTTCAGACTTCCTCTGAGGACAAAGATTCCAGCACCTCTGGGGAAAAATATCTTGTTTGAGAGCTTTGCCGTTCACATAGGGAATAATTCTTTTTCCTTATGTCTGGCTGGAATTTTCTGTGGTGCAACTTTTATCCCTGTCTCTTGACCATTTTCTGCACACCTCCAGGAGGGATATGGCTCTGTCTTCTCTCTAATATCTCTGTGGATAGTGGATGACTGCAATTAAATGCTCCACTTAAACTTCTTTCCTCCAACTTGAGCAAATCTAGTTAATTCAACCCTTCCTTGTGTATTGAATGTTCCAGCTACACAGCTGTCTAGATGACCATCTGCTGAACTCTTCCTGAGTTTTTGGGCATACTGAAAGCCTAAAATTGGATGCAGTAATCTAGATACGGTTCATTGACTGTTGAATAGTTGTGAATAAGCATTTGCCTTAACTTGGGGCTCTGTACATGTTAAAGCACTTCAGTATGCAGCTAGCTGTTGTCACTGCAAGGATCCATCATGCTGAACTTGATGTTCAACCTGTCCACCAGAATGTCTTTCCCCTTTTGTGCAGAGCTGGTACCCAACTAGTTAGTCTCTAGTCTGCAGTTTGGCATGAGGCCATTGCATCCCAGCTGCAAGGAATTGCATTGTCTTTGTGGTTTTCGCTCCATTATCTTAGGTCTCCTGTTCCAGTACTTGTATGCAGAAATAACCCTCTGTCCTCTTCCTCTGCAGCCCAGGTGGTGAGGAAGGAACCAATCAGGTTCTTCAGTCTTTCCTCATCTATTATGTTCTTTGGACTCAAATTCCATGGTTTCTTTCTGTGTATCTTAAGCCTTGGTAAAACTCTTTCATGTTTTTGTAATTAGAGTGCTATGAAAAACCCTAAAGGTTGTTAAAGGTATTAATTTTCATTAAGGGAAGCAATGTTTGTTTTTTTTTTTAATAAAAGGAGTGAAGTGGGAAAAAGCAAAAGCAAAAATAGCAAATCTAAGCAAGTTTCAATTTTACAAACTTGGAATAAATTACTGAAAAGTAATGTATGATATAATAGCGTAATGTTGATATCACACAACTGCAAGTAATCATGCAATGCATGCTTTCTATAGAAGTCACAGAACTTCCTCTTGTGTGTCACTAGGCAAACAGGCAACGTGCATTATTCAGTGTTGAAACTGTAAGCCAGCAACAACATCAAAATTAGTTGTGCATTATTGTGAGAGTTTTGTTCTCTGCTTATTCCAACTTCAGTCTTTCAGTTAATTTCTGTTAATGTGAACACTTGCAACTTTGAGGAGCCTAGATTATTTAACTTTTTTCTATATTAGAGAAGCAGAATAAGTACTAAACAGGAGTAAATGTGTTTGCCATAAAGTGATGTAATAGCATCTATTAGTGTAATGTGGTTTTCTTGTTTGGTTGGTCAGTTGTTCTTTTTTGGTTTGTTTTTTTTTTTTTTTTGTAATTGTCTGGATGTGAAAATAGTGATTGTTGTTGAAGGGAACTAGTAAAGCTACTGCAGTGTTTGACTGTGTGAACTCTGACTGGAATTGAGGGTTTTTCTATCCAGAACCAGGTGTAAAGTGTCATGCTTGCTTATGTAGTCATTATAAAATTTGACTTATTGCCTTGGATATCATTTTTTTCCTCTGCTTCTAAAATACAAATAGGAATCATTGCAATATACATTTTATTACAATAGGCCATTCCTTCCCTGTCTGCTCTCATCGTACTACTAGTTTGATTTCTCACTGTTGGAAGTGGTAGCTTTGTTTTGTTGTACCTCAAAATCAGATTTCCTTAGGGTGAGTATGGTAAATAGCAGTTTTCTATCCAGAGTAGGTTTTAAAGACATTATTTTCTGGCTTGGATTTGAAAAATACATATTGCTTAAATTGTGTTGTGCAGTTACTTAATTTCCTTGAAAGTATTTTGAAGATGCAATGCTCAACAGATTTGGACTTTTCTTTTTTTTTTTCAGATGGTACCTTGAGAAATTTGAAGACTACCCAAAGAATAGAAAAATTGTGATTCCATTTGTCTATTAGTTTATTACCTAAATACCATCAGGTTCTGACGGTAGCAGCATTTTTAAATGGTTACTTCTTGGAACAAATAACACTTTTCGTGAGTGTTACCCAGCTAATGTATTCTCATCACTGTGACAAAGCCTTTGTATCAGTGCTGTTTGTTACTGCTTTTCCTTGTAATGAAGACCCCAAACTCAGCGGGCATGGTGAACAGGAACAGAAGTGCTTTTGCAGTGGCACATCACCACCGTGAGTACATAAGACAAGACATCTGAATTCATACCATGGAAACTGTTGTACAGGATTTCTGATGCTTCAGTTTCAGCCTATAGTTTTCTGGTGTTCTCATCTGAGGATTGTGCTATGGCACAGTCACCCTCAGTGTACAATCTGGCTGCTGTGTTCAGTTTTCTCCTTGTCTACATGCACCAGTGGGATTGATTTGATCGCCTTTCTTATTCTTTCTTCCCTTTGCCCTCCATTTCAGGAGATCAGATGCAGACCAAAGACATTAAATGAATACAGATACTGTGAGATGAGAGATGTTCTTCATCTCCTCTGTGCAGATATGAACAAAACAGAGATAAAACTTAATGCTGTTTACATTGATAGCCATAGCAGTGCCTTTCCCAAGTAACTGATTGATTTTAAACATCTACCTCTCAAATTTCATAGCCATCTCAAATGATACTCAACATGTGTTTTCTGTTCAATATTATTTTAGAGGGCATTATTTATTAGGGATAAATGATTCTTTTTAATATTCTGTAGATTTTGCTTATTATGTAGTTGTTTTTTTTTGTTTTTTTTTTTTTAAAAAAAAGCCTTTTCTTATTGATAGTGAGATAAATTATTTTGTATTTTTAAAAAATGGAAAATCATAGGGCTTGTTTCTTGTTTTATCAATATTAGTTCTTGCTCTGATATATTTTTATTCAGAAGGACTCTGGTAGTATTTCAAAGACACGGTGGGATCTCAGGCATAATGACTCTTGAATTTGCACATATTTGTGTCCTTTCCATATTTGTGATATTCAGTAACTTTTTAGAATTGGAGAAAAGTCAGTGTTTCTGCAGAAACCTTACGGTGGAAAAAAAAAAAAAGCTCTGCACACGTACTTGGAAAATCTTCCTTCAGGACAAATTAGTAATATAATTTCACTAAACAATGAGTTTTCCAGTATTCCATCAAGCTTTGTTCAGAGCACAAAATTATTATTATTATCATTATTATTTTTTTTTTTTTTTTTGCATGAATTACTCTACTACCAGAAAAATCAAAGTAATAAAAGGGAAGAACTTTTACCTTAATTTTTTTTAGATTAGATGTATATATATTTTAAATATATCCAGGAAATAGGTGGTGGAAAAATGCTTTGCTACCCAAACTTCTGCTTAACAGTGGTTTCTTCCTGCTCTCCTTGGCACAGCATTCAGTGCACTGAAGCCATGGTATCGTTATGGGTCTATCAAGGGTATAAAGAAGTGTAGCACATTCTATTGTTATTGCCTGAAATAGAGAAAAGAGGGGAGCAAAACTGTTATTCATGTTGCAATGATAATCTGCCAGCAGTGAAGCCATCAGACTGTCAGCTGCTCCTCATAGTGAATGTGACCAATAATGCTCTCTCCCAACATCCAGGAAGCTCAGCTGAGGGAGAATCTAGGAATACCCATTCCTTTGAAGCCAGTATCTGTTGTGCACGGCTTGATTCTCAAATTGTTTAATCTCTTTTTTAAAAGACGTTTACATACACCTTTTTTTTTTTTTTTTTTTTTTTGATCACACTGTAATATCACAAGTGATCCTAGCTGTTTTGAGCACTTGAAGTGTAGTCTGAAGAGAACTGTAGAGACTGTCTTATATATCCAGGTATTTGTAAGCCCTATTGCATCCTTGTGGCAGTTCTTAAATATGGGTATCCAAAAATTCCAGCTATCAGTATCCCTTTTAGAAGAGCAAAATGCATCAACATCTAATCTAAGTGTTTAAGTGCTTGCGTGGTTTACAATGAACTAATATTTGTATTTTTGGGTTTAGTTAAAAAAGCACTAATGCTTTTTTACAAACAGTAACAAACAGCCAGTAAAAAATGACTTGGCTACAGCAACTTAATCTGTAATCCCTTCTTGTTTACTCCCTCTAATGAAAAGGTGAAGATTCAAGAGATGTGTAACTATTTATAGGTGGTAGTCTTCTATTGTAGTTCACAGGAAATTTCTACTGATGCATCAATTTTGCTCTGATTCTATGCTGCTAAATATTTATACTGATTAAAAGTTAAGCTTTTATGGTTTGCCTGTAGCAGAGTAGAGATCTGAGACACATGGTCCTCCGAGGAGATTACTGGTGTTCTAGTTAACGAGAATATTAAAATCAAAATGTAAACAAAGAACCATCTTCTGCTTTTTTAATGTTCTACTTACACTGCTGCAACCTGCCACAACTGAAGTACAGAATTGTATTTGAGGCAGTTTGTTCTCACATACCATACAGTACAGCAAGATGACCACAACTGGTGAAAATTATACAATCATTCTGGGCAAATTCTAGACCTTTTATTTAAATGCTGCTCCTTTTGTGTTTGTAATACTTCATTTGTACTCTCCTCCCATTTCAGGATCTTTGCCAGAATTTGTCTATTTGCGGGAAAATACGATATTGAGAGGTCTTTCTTGAAAGAAAACAGTGTAAAAGTGAATTCTGGTTTGCTGTTTCCAGGAGGAAATGTGTATGCTCTCTGTGAGGTAGTAAATAGCTATCATAATCTCTAACAGACATCTCTACTCACATTACCTGCATCTTTCCCAGAGAAGATCCCTACTCATAAAAACAGTTTGTGGCATCTGGCTTGATTACTTTACTGTTAGCAGTCCTTGTTCCAACATGTGGAGGGTGGCCAAGACTTTTGTACCTGTGAGTTCATTGTCCCAAATAAGATCTTGAGAACTGTGGTAGTAGTAAAGTTGTATTGAAATAACTGTTATATGAACTGGACTATATACATTCAAAAGAAAAACAAAACAAAATTAAAAAAAAAACAACAAACCATGTAGAAATCACAAGACAAATTTCTATATAAAGGAAAACTTATATAAAACAAAGTATGTAACTGATGTTCTATAGTTGCATATAGCAGTGCTTCCCACCACCAAAATTTAGTTTACTACAGGTGAGCAAGAACTGGAAGCCATGTGGAGCCAGGACTTACACTGCTATGGTGGTGGCTCTGAAAGGAAACCCAAATTCCTGCTGCTCTCAGCTTTTCTTTGTAGCCATTTGCTCCTGATGAAACAAGAGTTTATGCAAGTTTTTAAAAATAAAATTGTGCAATAAAATAATTGTATTGCACTTGTGGGCAAAAGTTGATTGCATTCAGCAGTTTTCTTAAACTGAAACTGTTGCACAATATTTTGGGAGACATTTTAAATCTTGATTAATTACTTTTAAAAGGATTATTAGCAGAAGGCCATAAAAGTGAAGTAGTTGTACTTTCTTTCCTTCTTCACATTAGATGAATTGCCACCACAATAACGTTCACTTCTTGTTCAGTGTAGACAAGTCATTTGCAAAGTGTAATCTTATTTGCTCCTGTATCATAATCATAGAATGCTCTGGGTTGAAAAGGACCACAACAATCATCAAGTTTCAACCCCCTGCTATGTGCAGGGTCGCCAACCACCAGACCAGGCTGCCCAGAGCCACATCCAGCCTGGCCTTAAATGCCTCCAGGGATGGAGCATCCACAGCCTCCTTGGGCAACCTGTTCCAGTGCATCACCACCCTCTGTCTGAAAAGGATAGCTGGGCTTCGGAGCATGCAGAGCAGCCGATAGTCTGTAGGTAATATAAAGTCTGTGTACCACAGCATTAATCCTGCTAATTTTCCTGAATGTTTTTATTTCATATACATACCAAAAGAGATTTAAAAAAAAAGGAAAAGAAAAAAGAGAGAGAAACAGTGCAGATTACAAACTGTTTTTTATTTTCCATCAAGCAATAATGTCATCTTCCAGCATATGGTGCCTGTGTTAATACAGTGCTAACTTGAAACATAAGCTGCATTATCTAATTTCAGTTAAATGTGAAATCCAGTTAAATACTCTTCTGAGTTTCTTTATCAGGGCAGTGCACAGATGTGGATTAACTGGCTACCTATTGCACCACAGCTCCCAGTTCCCAGTAAGCACTGCCTAGAGTAAATACTGCAAGTCACAGTAGCACCTGTGAGGACAGTCTTCTTCTCTAGGTCAGAGTTTCTGCTATGTGTGGACTACCAAGGCAGACAAGAACAGGTCCCAGAACAAGCCCCAGCATGTCAGCAGTAGAGGGCTTTGTCAGTTGTTCAATTCTGCTAAATGCTATCAGTTTTTTTATTTTGCAATGAGAAATGTCAAGGAAGAAAACAAAGTCTGTGATGCTTCTGCTCTGCCCAGTTGGTTGAGTGAGTTGGAGAGGCTGGAAGGGAAGGCTGTTTTGTGGAACTTCATTTTGAGTATTAATGAGGAATAACAATGATGAAAGCCAGAGACAAAAGCTATTCCTGACTTGGCTCTGCCATTTAGAGCATTTTATCAGCTCCCAGGAAGACATACATCTTTGTGTGTTCCTGTTTTTGCCTTAATGCGTCAGTAACTGCAAGGAGCTTGGCAGAAGTGGTACCTTGATCTCCATACACTGGAGTTGAACAGGGAACAAAAGAGGCTTTAAACACTACTCAGATAAGCTTCCTATGCTACACCGACTTTGGGGAGGTGAAAACCTTCCCCACTGTTCCTGTTTAGAAGCTGAGTATTTACTAAAGCAGTTAATTTTGTCAGCTGGTGGCCAGGCCCACCGGACAGTAGCCAGCTCAATATCCAACTGCTGGATGGTTCCCACACTGTTCAGTATTTTCAATAATGACCTGAATGGTGAAGAACAGTGCGACTCCCAGCAGATCTGCAGATGAAGCAACCTATGAGAGAGTGGCTAAAATGACAAACAGCAGAGCTCCAAGTCAGGGAGATCTTGAGAAGCCTGAGAACTGGGAAACAGAAACCTTGTGCAGACCAGGAAGAAGAAATGTACAGTCCTGCATGGGATAGAGGATAACTGCATGCAACATCAGTATCAATAGATCAACATCTATGAATGTATGATGAAGCGTGAGCATAACAGGCTTTTATATGCCAGGGGTTGCCAAATTCAGTAATCCAGCAGAGGTAAGGTTGCTACAGCTCCACAGCCTCAGGTCCAACCAGTAGCAGCTCTGAGCTCATGTTCCTGGTAAGCACATGCACAAACAGCCAACTGTTACACATATATACACACATAGCTGGCCACCTCAGACAGCGTAAACAGGCACACTCAGCTCACCTGCAAACACAAACAGCACCAACAGCCTCATCCTACTCCCCCATTTTGGTTGCTCAGGATGAAGGTCTGTTAGTAGGAAATATAGAATCATGGAATCACTCAGGTTGGAAAAGACCTTAAATATCATCGAGTCCAACCACAACTTAACCATACTACCGTAACTCTAACAACTCTCCACTAAATCATGCATATATATGCAATATATACATTTCTATGTACAAGGTGTGTACCCGCAGCAGCTGGACCCAAGCACTTAACCTGCCCAGTGGCTGCCCTTGGATTCCACTCTCCCTAACTGCTGGCACCTATGTACCAGCACCTGAGTTCATGTCCCTTGCTCACAGACACACACACTCAGACATATAATGAACTCCCAGTTAACTATGCTTAGACATAGGTGACATTAAACACAATAGCCATACCGTAGATTCATGTTCTCCCCAGCAGCTGGTAACTGGGCGTACAAAAGAGGCCTGCAGTTCTACCCCAGCTGCAGGGATATTCTTTGCTCAGATTTTCTCTAAACAGCTTCATTTAAAAAATTAGTGTTTTGCTCATATATAGGATTGATTGTTAAGAAATAGTCAATTTATGGACAAGCTAATGAACCAATCACAAGAGGGGCTGTTAGATAGCAGATATGGAAAAGCACTCACTGTGCTTGGTCATCTTGAATGTTCTGTTTCTTGACAAATCTAATCGTATATTTTTGCCCCACTCTGGTTTCCTTTTAGCAAAATATATTTTTCTTAGTGATCTGAAACAATGATGTAAACACAAAATCTACACTTCACAGCCATCTTCACAGACATAATGATTGCCTGATATTCACACAAGGAATTTCACTTCTCTGTCAACCTATTGGAAGTGAAGTAGTGGTGCTTAAAAATAACTATGTTGCTGACTGGCACATGCACGTGCAGGCTGAGCAAATTGGCCTTCCCATCCAGACAGAAATGCAAATGAGAGAGGCTAGCTGATAAAAACAAACTTATGTGAACCACCCAAATGCCTTCTCAATATTGGAAGTAATCAATCGTGGAATGGCTTGGGTTGGAAAGGGAAAAAAATACAAAACATAGCACAGCTCTCATTGTTCATAGAAGCTGATTTCCATAATGCTGTATTTTTCATCCTGTGAGCATACAAGGATTTGTGCTTCCATGGTCATTTTGAATGGTAGCCTTTGAATGAGCTTTCATTTTAAATAAACATTTTGTTAAGGGCTCTCCAACAAGAATTTGGAATGGATGTTAGTGGGGTCTCCAGGTAATTCTGGTCTCTGGGAATAAGGTCTCTTACCTCTGTTAACCTTCATGCACATTCCTCCAGATAAACATACTTCCTTTTTCAACTTTCTGCTCTAGCAGCAAGGCCAGCTGTTTGGCAGCAAGGCTGGGCACTCAGCCAGAGTCCTACTTTATCTAGAAGGGATTTTATCTTTCCTACTGTATACTGTAAATATTTTGTGATAGCAGATGTGATGTGACACTTTCCTGGGCGATTGATGAGATTTGCCCTGAGACATCACAGACCATCTCTTCACTCTTGTGGGTAACTGCAGACGTAATTTCTGTGAGACCCAAACATTTTGTCCATAATTCTTTCTGGGTTCCATGTGGCCAAAATGAGCATGATAGTTTGAATCAGGTCCAACAAACAATAACATCATGCAGTGCAAAGTACAATAAATTGTTCTTAGCAGCTGTGTGGAAAGCTGAGGCAGTGTTGCCTATCCTGTAGATGATACAAACTACACTGAAGTGCCTAGAAAAGCAGTTGTACCTGTCCGATAGCCCTGTGCCTGAGCCACCACTAGCAACAAAAGATTATCTCCAGATCAGCACCAAGCAATTGTACTCTTATGGACAGACTAAGTGTACATTATGCACTATCATACTGTTATCAACAGGAAAGATCTGTGCTCAGAGCAGGGAAGAATTTCCCTTGCCACAGAGATGCAGAAAATAGAGTGTAGCAGTAAGAAATACAGAGCAAAAGATTAAAAAGGTGGCTTCCACATCCTCAGGACAGCAGTTGTACACGTATCTTCATCATTGTTGTTCTCTCCATTCCTAAAAGAAACAATGCAAGGGAGATTCTGAAGTTGTCTGCACTCCACAGCCAAGTCAGCTGTGGATTTCTCCAGTGCACTCTTGAGACATCCCAACAGGTAGTATGGAGTATAGTTTGGTACTGTGTATTGTTCTCACAGGTAAGGATCAGAACAACCAAGAGACAACCCCTATTAGAGGTGGTGAGGGACTGATCTATCTGTACAAACAAGGAGCTAGATGAAGATGACTATATATTGCATGGGAATTGGCTGAGTCCTTGATAAAACACCCCATGAGAAAACTACTACCAGAAAGGATGGCCACTGGACAGCTTGACCTAGACGATCAAAAAGAGAAGGAATCAACAGGAGTGTTTTTAAAAAAGTGTCAACAAACTTGTTAAAAAAACACTTTTCAAACAGTAAGTAGAATATATGTGCAGCTGGAAAGGACAGTATGGCTTTGTGGAATGGCTTTATGCTCAGAATCATTTCTGTGGAGCTGTCTGCGTAGTCAGTTTGATTGAACTCCTCCTAACTCACGTTAGATGAACTGAGCAAGTAAGAGTCAAAGACTGCAGAAAAGTTATTAATTCCATGCATTTTGTGTCCATGCATTAGTGTTTTCTGCCATCACACAAGACTCATAGCACAAATCTCAACCCACAGTACTGGTAGTCATGACTTAGCTGGGTTCTGAGAATTTTGCACAATCCTCCAAAGCTGAAGAGTTATAGTGTATTAATGGCTGTCACCTGATTACATGAAGAGACTAGATCCTGGCTGCTGTCTAATAAAATTTTTTGTCAGGAAGCCCTATCACAACCTTTGGAGAAATCATCTGAGATCCACTTCATAGGTATCACCAATCAACTCGGAATGAGGAAACAGCTACACCCCAGTGATGAAGAGAGCCTGCCTCTCCAGGTTCCAAGCCAGCCCACAGCACACCTATCTTGTCTTCAGATGAACCTGCTGGTTCCAGATCTGAGAAGGATCTCCATGTACTTTGCCACTCCACCAAAAGAAGAACAATGCTGAGCAAGTTTTCTTTCTGTAAGCAGAATGAATGTTTGATCTATTTGCTCTATGGCTTCAGCCAACATCAGACCATTTTCTGCAAGAAAAGGGTATCCCCTTGGCAGCTACTATGAAAAACAAATAAGCAGCTTCTTCTTAAGAGTTGTACTGGAGGCCAAATTGTTCAAAGGCAGGCTTAAGGCTGCAGGGCAGGCAGAACTTTCACTCAGCAGAGAAGAACAACAGTCATTATCAGAGCTTATTGCTGGCTTCTGAGGCCTTCCCATGTCCTCTCAGTAGGAATCTGGGGCTGCTTACATCCTTTTGGATGCTTTGAACCTATGGTGTTTTAGAAGTACGGAAAAAAGCAAAGCTGCCCTTTATGAATTTACAGGTGCATCACTGTGGCACATGGCAGCAGGAATGGCACTTTCTATTTGCTCAGACCCATGACCCGTATGGAGTGACAGGAGCTGTTCCTTTGCTAAGGCTAAGCACCACCAACACAGACAACCAGAAATCCTCAGCTGACATTTTATTTCTCCTACCTCACGGTTTTTCTGCTCTTGTCACAGTAAATGAGTGATGTGGTATTGTTCATACAGTGCTCATCAGTCCAATTCATTCACATGCTTATTGTAGAGCTGGTGCTTTCTGAGATTGGACACTGATACTATGAACAGACTCCTTAATTTAGCTCATATGGCTGTGGAGGAGAGAATGCCATTGCAAGTAACTGTGATGCTCACTGATGATACAGACAGAATACAAGCATTGCCATCACAAGGAGGCCTTGGGATGTTGTGGTTTATTTTGTTCAATTGCAGCCTTCAGGATCCCAAAAGCATGTCTGCTCCACTGACTGTGTCTATGGAGACAAACTGGAGAAGCCTTGGTAAATTGCTAGATGGTCTTTGGTCACAGACAGTCCATGAACTGAAAAGAATTATGGTAAGGCTGTTTACCATGAATCAAGTAAGGCAGAGGAAGCTGTAAAGGGGCCACCTAGTTCCACTATTGAGCTAGAAGAATTTGTTGCAAGAAAGCTGGAGTGAGGTTAGAAAGTTCGGAGGAGAAGTGTCTGAATATTGTCTTGCCGATCCCTGGCCTTGACTTCAGCTCCTTCAAAGAGCAAATGGTAAAGGTGTGTGCTGACAGATGAGCCTGCGTGGCCACCTGGCCAACACCTCCATCTCCACACATCATCTCCTTTGTTCTCCTCATTCTTATCAGCCCCTATCTAATCCTACAGCTGTTCCACATTATTGTCATTTGAAAACCTTGCAAAAAATTTTTGCTCTCCTTTGATCTTCTCTTCTTCTTTGCTCACTTATCCATAGGCCAATGTTAATATGGCTCATGTCAGCACTTTTATACTGGCATCAAGCTGTTTCTCTTCTGGAAATCTTCCTGAGATGTCATAGTGATTTAACTGTGACCCAAGAACAGTTGAACATTATAGCTTTGAAGGTGGAGATGCAGGACATAGACGTACTTAGCAAGAGGGAAGCACACTACAAGGGTGCAGTTTATATTTAAATAGATGAAGTACGTGGGCAAAGTTAACAAATGAAAAATAGGCAGCTGCCCGCATGAAATCAGTTAGTTTCTTGAAACCTTTACATGATCAAATAAGGCTTTGATCTAGCTTGAGAGCTAATAAAACTGAGCTGCATCTTTCACATAATGTTTTGTTAACTCTTTCCATAGAGATTCTCCTATACATAACTGTTTCCTCTGGAGTTAGTAGGGAAGCAGCTGGTGCCCTCTTTGGTGCCATGTTAGCATGGCAGATGAAGGCTCAAGAGCACATCCCCACTAAACAAATTTTACATCAGTTCTCTTATAGATTGTCTGGTACATCCTTCCACTTTTTTTTTTTTTTTTTTTTTTTTTTTTAAAGCACATCAACTCATCTAAATGTAAGCATTTTCACTATAATGTTGCTCCTAGCAGTAATGCATTACTTTTAGATTATTTTACTATCATAAAGTCTGAAGCGGGATCTCTTGCTCTTTCCAGGATCCACACAGCTGTCAGCTGTCTCTAAGTGAAAACCTAGAGAATGACAGCGTAAAGATGATCTTGGGTCCTTGTAGAATGCAAATAGGAGCAAGAGAGGAACCCTGACTAGTTCCAAGAATTCGCTGCCATATACTTTCAATAGTGTCTCCTTAAGGAGTTCTCTCACTCTGTCATTCAGTAATGGCAGATTATTCTTACAAAAGAAACTCTCTGTGGGATTCTCCATTAATCAAGACATGAAGGTACACCATCTTCTTTCATATAACTCTTCAGATTCCACTTAGAAAAAATACTTCCAAGAGCTTTATATATATCTAACATTAACTGCATTTGTTAATTATCTTTCTCACAGAGAATTTTCTATGCATAAAATCATTCTTAAAATGCTTTCTGTGCTTGTCATCAGAATTTAATTTCCACACCCAAATAAAGAAAGCCTGCAAGATTTAATTCTCTTCAATTAGCAGTAAGTGTTGGCAGCATATTCTCTCTTAAGACCTTTGACAAATCTTAAAAGACAGGAATTCTTAATTTCCAATTTAAAAAACAAACCGTGTATAATCTGTATCCCTCCAAACTTTCTTTAGACAAGAAAGAGAGATGAAACACAGTATAAGAACAGTTGAAAAAATTGGATACACCATCCTTAGAGCAGAAAAAATAAATATTTTTGTCACAGAAAACTATAAAAAAACCTCATGTTAGGTATGTAACTGTTATGTAATAAATCGAGATAAATTTTCCTAATAAAGCAGTATTTTGAAAGTAATTTTGTAAAGTAATCCTTGTTAAAGCCTTATTAATATGGCTTTAACAATTAATTAATTTTAATATGTAATATTGAGTCGATAACATAAAGCGGGTGTTAGTTACACATTTTTTCTCACTTCTGTTGTAATACTGCAAATCTATACAATGTGTGTATGGCAAAAACTCTCAAATACGGACTTCCATCAAGATGTTTTGATACACATCCAGCATTAAACACCAGTTGTGAGGCAAGAATCAAACCTGTCTGTTCATGCAACCTCTCTACCTCAAGCTGCCACCCTGATTGCAAGCGTAATTGAACTGCTTGTGAACTGCCTCCCACGCTTTCTCCATTTGCCACCAGCTATTTAATGTAGGCAGTTAGAAAAGGGTTTTCTTGTGTATGAACATGCCTGACTAGAAGCTGCAGCTGTTCACCAGTTGATTTATCATCTGTTCAGATTCTCTGACACAGGGCTGCCTTCCTTCGTAAGATGGGGGGAAGATAGAGTAGGAAGAAGAGACGGCTCATGGCTGACAGCTGTTTCAGTCTCTGCAGCTTAATTCGCTGCTGACTGTGCCTCAACACCCTAAATTTGGCTGAAGCTCAGCATTCATCAGAAAAGGACGTTGAGCCAAGAGAGGAAGGACTGAACAAAGTGGAAGATTTAAGGAGGAAAAGATGACATGATTTTAGCTTGTTCAGGGTTACTTGTGCCAAGCATTCTTTAATGGGAAGAAGAAGCTGTTCTGAAGAAGGTAAAAAGCTGGGTTTCTAGGGGACAGAATAGAATGCAATAATGCCCCAACTCATGCCTTGTAAGGACCAGAAACATTGATCAGTTCAGTCTGAGAAATTAAAACTGTACATCTTCTCTCGTGTAATAGAATCATAGAATCATAAAAGAGCCTGGGTTGAAAAGGACCACAAAGATCATCTAATTTCAACACCCCTGCCACAGTCAGGTTTGCCAACCACCAGACCAGGCTGCCCAGAGCCACATATAGCCTTGAATGCCTCCAGGGATGGGGCATCCACAATCTCCTTGGGCAACCTGTTCCAATGTGTCACCACCCTCTGTGTGAAAAACTTCCTCCTAATATCTAACCTTAATCTCTCCTGTCTTAGTTTAAAACCATTCCCCCTGGTTCTATCACTATCCACCCATGTAAACAGCCTCCCTCCTGTTTATATGCTCCCTTCAAGTATTGGAAGGCCACAATGAAGTCTCCCTGGAGCCTTCTCCAAGCTAAACAAGCTCAGTTCCTTATGTCCAGAAATGTATTTACTGAAGAAAAATGGCAAGATTATAGAGTATAGCTATGGAAACTATCTCCCCCTTACCTCCTCCCCAGCACTTTCTCCTGGTGACTAGAGCACTCTGAGGGTCACAAGTTAGGTAAGGATGCACCTCCTTGTAGGACAGCCTTTCTCTCATGCTCCCATCTAGCTAGAAACTGTGGATGGCCTTTTTCTTTACTGTACGTCTCTTCAGCGGATACATCTGGACAGAAATACTGTTGAAAGTTGTTCCTGGTTGTTCTTCATCCATACTGCAAAGGGTAAGAAGAAGGGGAGTAGAGCTAGTGAGCGTGAAGGATGCATTGTGTCAGAGCCTTGCAGCAAGAGTGTGGATGCCCAGAATTAAGGTCATATGACCAATGTCCTGGAGTGGTGCTGGCGAGTGTGAACTATTGGAGAACCTGTTGGTCACCTCTCAACCCCTGCGCTGGCCTGTTGGAATCATACCTGTGGCAACTGCCAGCTTCAGAGAAGGGAATTAAGGTTGCATCACAAGGGTATGATATAGTAGCATTTTACCATTTCCAGGGGTGTAAATTGAGGCATATTAGAGGTATGAGACACTACCTGCCTTTATCTGTGTTAATGAGTTCAGAGTGTTCAGTGTTTAAAAACAGATTAATAGCAGGCATTGGGCAATACTGCCTGGAATGTTCCATGGAGGTATTCAACTCAATTGCCATTACTTACCAAATCATATGAACTATTCACACACTTGGAATTGTGGTCATCAGCACATGAAAGCCATCAACCACAAGGTTACCAAATACTCCAGCACTGTCCATTTGCCAAATCAAAGACGTATTTGGCTGAAGCTAAAACTGAAATCTAAGTGTCATCCAAGAGAAAGCTGTGGTTTTGTTTCCTGCGAAAAGCAGCCAGATTAAAACAATTTATAACAGATTAATTAAATGGCCTCTGAAGTAATGAAACTATATTTGTAGTCATTAATCATATGACTATGACTATTCCCTTTAAATATTACCTTAAAGAAACTGAAGCAGATCTAGAACACCGTGTTACTGGCATAAGGCAGGCAATGCTAGTATGAGGCATTTTAGTACAGTGTTAATAATCTGAATGGACCATTTGAACTGACCCACAGCAAGCAAAGCATTCTGCATTCTGAGATTAGGATATTCTCAGTATTTTTTTTAAAATCAGTCCCTGTAAAGGAAATTCTAACTGCGTTTACAGAGAATGCCTGATTTTAATGAGCAACATCCTTGATTACCTGTTTTTCATATAGTCTCTAAAACCTTTTGATTGATCCAATAAACTAGTGTGTGTTTTCTCCCCTCATTTCCTTCCTACCTTCCCTTTCCTCCTCTCCTCATTAATTATTTGACATGGACTTCCAAATATTTTGTAAATTAGTAGATTTCATAAATTCTTTTATAGTGATTGTGCTTCTTCTAAACATCCAAAAGATGACCCTCAATTGTAATTTTTAGCACTGGATTCACAACCAGGTTCTGTTCCAAGCTCTGATTTTGATTGAATCTCTCTGAGCAGAATTTTAGCAAGAACAATTACTTTGGCTGAAAAGTGACAAATTATTATGCACAGATGGAAGGCTAATATGTATTATGGGCCATAATACCAAGAGAGATTATTTTTCAGAGTGCAATCGCCTTGTAAATTTAGATATTAACAACATAATTAATTATATTAATTAAAAACTTAGCTCAATTAGGTTCATCTGCATTTAGTTCCAAAATCATTCTCAGTGTCCCAAAATGAGGAAAGAATGGGATGGCTCTCCCTTTTTTGATCAGAAAGAACACAAATAACAGGACAGACATTCAATTCTTCCTCCTGCCTTAATAAGACGTTACAGTATTTATTTGAGATTTGTCTGTTATATGTAAGATTGCAGTATGGATACAAGATAGTTTTAAATATCTGAAACAAAAAGGATGCATTTAGCTTTCTTAATAGATATATTAGAATCAAGAAAGCAAGACCTGACAGTAGACAATGATAATTCCCCCCGTCCTTGTGTCACAAGAAGCCATTAGCTCTTTTTGCTCCACAAGTTGAACACTTCGAAAGGAAAGCATGTAACGTCTCCTCTTCTGTGGAGGTATTTCACTGACTTGCTGCAAGCTTCAAAGAATCATAGTGAGATACATGAGTAAACTGGCATAGTAGCAAACTACCCCTTACTCATTTCTCAGAGGAGACTTATTTCTTCTTCATATTCTTAAAATGTGGAGTAAGTTACAAACTCTGAGTAGGCTGTGCTCCAAACTTCCACTCTATGTGTACTATTACACTAACACGCTATTTGTTGGCTTGATGCCATCGACAAAACATGACTGTAGCATCAGAAATAATAAATATATGAAAAGTTAAGATGAGTGAAAAACAAACCCTTCTCGGAAGATTGTAGCTACCTTTGGAAACAGACTGGCCCTTCCAAAAATGTACGGGAACTGGAGATTTTTAGCATGGACATGTCAGCTTCAAGTTGTGATTTTTACCCACACAGAACTATAAGGGTTAAGGTCTGGTCTCTCCTGGGTCTTCTCAGTATTTCAGAGTGGATCCACACAGCACCTATACTGACTCCCAACCAGGAGCTGGTGTGGGGAAATATTGCTGGAACCCTCTTAGTAAATTTGGGCCATCGTGGAGACAATAATGTGAGGTACTCGAGGATAAAAGGAGACTATATACTTCATGGTTTCTTTCTTATGGTACACATATAAGAAAAGCTGAGGGTCCTGTTAGTGCGTCTCCAAGTTAAATTAAAAGCACAGAACTATTCAAAATCCTGTGGGAAGGTGAACTCAAAGCAGCTGAAGTCTGTGGTGCGTAATTGTACTCCTGGTTAATCTATCGAGGCAGAAGAGCAGTGTGGTTTCATTAGGTGGGAATCGTGGTGAAGGTGCTTTTACACAAGGCAAGATCAATGCTTCTTTCATGTGGTCTGTTTTTGGTTATTTAGTTTACTGTGTGCTTCTAAGTGTAGTTTGTATGTTTTTTCCTGAAAACAGACCTGTTTCTTAAGACCCAAGTGACTGTCTGTTTGACTTCCAAAAACAAAGGTGAGGCTCTCATCCCTCCAGTCAGTTTCTGTTTCCTTCAAGCTTAAGGGCATAGTTAGAGAATGCAGCTGTATCAACCACCACGATAACAGTATCACTTGAACAGATAATATTCTCTCCTTAAAAATGAGTCCTGCTCCCTCCTCCTGTCCACCCCCTCCCTCACTCCGCAAAGTTCATTCACGCTGAACTCCCGAAAACTATCGCTTCTCGTTCCCCATGGAACCTCAGCAGCCCAGCACGCTTTCCAACGAGCCTCCCCTCATTCAGGGCTCCACGCGGCGACCAATCGCCCCCCGCTACGGGAGGGCAGCTCCGCGCATGCGCAGCAGCTGCCGAACCCCTCCTCCCACCCGAGGGCTTCCGAACCCTTCCGAAGCCCCCCATCGCGGCACGCATGCGCACCGTGCAGGGGGCAGTCGCACCAACGTCCTTCTGTTCCCCCCCCACCTTCCCGTCGGATCCCGGCCCCCCTCCCAGGGCCCGCAGCACGCATGTGCGGTTGCCAGGGCGGCCGGCTGCGGTGAAGGTTTAAAATCGGCGGGGCATGCGCAGCGCCGGTTCTGGCTCTGGCGAGGGGGACGCCACATTGGATCGGCGCGGGGAGCGCTCTGGGCAGCGCCGGGCCGGTACGGTGCTCGCCTCGCCGGGCCGCATGCCGCTGCTCCCGGCCCGCGCGTAGCGCCGCTCCGGGCCCGGCGCGCTGAGGCGAGCGGCTGCGCGGTGAGCGGGCGGGCGGCGGCGCTCTGGCCGGGCCGTGAGGGTCGGAGTCGGGCGGGCGTGGATGGATCCCCGCGTGGCCTGGATCCAGCCCGAGCAGAAAGGCCCCGCGAATGCGCTCTGGATGCAGATCTGGGAGACCTCGCAGGGCGTGGGGGGCCGCGGCGGCGGCGGCGCCTTTCCGCACTACCTCTGCCTCAACTCCCCGGCGCTGGACTCGGCCGCCGCCGTCGCCTCGCCGCCCCGCGGCCACGGCTGCGCTCGGCTCGGGGCTCCCGGCGGCGGCCGCTGCTCCTCGTCCTCGCCGCCGTCGCCCTCGCCGTCCCCCCCGGCGCTGCTGACCGGACTGGTGCCCGCCGCCGGCCCCGCGGCGGCTGTGAACGGCGGCGGCGAGGGAGGGCGGCGGCTGCAGAAGTCGCCCTCGGTGTCTTCCTCGTCCTCCTGCTCGTCGGTGGAGTCCGGCACCGAGAGCCCCGGCTTCTCCTCCTCGGGGTCGTGCGGCGGCGGCGGCGGCTCCTCCTCTTCCTCCTGCGGCCCCCGGGCGGCGTTGGCTCCTCCCGGGCTGCCGGGCAGCGGTGCCGGGCCCGGAGAGTTCTTCAACTTCCACGAGAACGGCAAAGCGAACGGCGCGCACGGGCACCACCCGGCATCGCACCTCTCCCGCAACCCCCACCCGCCGCCGCCGGCTTCTCCCCAGCAGCACCAGTACCACCCGGGCCGCAGGAAACGAGAGAATAAGGCCAGCACCTATGGCATGAATTACCTGCTCTCCGGCAGCCGCGGCGTGGCCGTCGCCGCCTCCCCACACCAGCAGCGTCAGCCGCCCCAGCCCGCGCTGCAGAGCCCCGGCACCCCCTGGAAGAGCAGGAAGTACAGCCCGGGCGTGCAGGGGTGAGTGGCTGGGGGGCGGGGAGGGATGGGAGGCGGTGGGCTGGGGTGCGGGTACGGAGCTCTCGGAGCACCGATGTGTGTGACTAGGAATGATGACATCCCGCAGACGCAGCGGGATGGGCCTCTTGTCGTGCTGAGCTGAGAAGGGAAGTGTCGAAGTGCTCCTGCAGAAATCAAAAGTGTGGAAGTGCAGGCGAAGCGTTTAAGAGGTCTTCAGGTCTTCTCACCTTGGAAGGGTTTTCTTCAGTTTGGAAGAGCTGAAAGGAAAAGGTTACAGAAATTTTTAAATGCCTTTCCTGGAGCAGGCTGGGTGCTCAGGAGTGTGTTAAGAACATAGATCTGGAGGGAAGTGCTCAGCTCTGCCTGAAATGTGTCAAAGTCAATATGGACATGATATATTTTTGAGGGAAATATTCTGTCTTTAGAGTCAGCCAGTGTCAGCTTGGCTCCCTGAACAGCAAGGACACTTTAAAGGTTGTCCTCTTCTGTGGCGACTACTGTCTCATACAACTGGCTAGTTGGAAAGATGAAGTTCTTTCAGATGGTTTTATTGAAGGGACTGGAGTTTGAGCAGAGCGCCTCTGGGACATGCTGTGAGATGTCTTCCAGCTGTCAAACTTCACTCAGCCAGAGGATAACATTGCTTTCTAAATTTAAGGTTATCTTACAAAAAAAGTACTTGCTGCATTGATTGACTGGAGGAGATTTCTCATGGCATTTCGAAAATATTTTCTTTGAACTTAGAAAATCCAAAGCTCTTGAACACATGTGGGAGTAAAGGCACTGCATAACTGTAGAAAGAAATAGATAACAGGGTGCACTGGAGAAATTTCAGTGAGATCTGTACCTAAGGTTGGTGTCCTCCTTTTCTGGTTGGTGCTGTCAGATACTGGGTGCTTTATATTTGTTCTGAAGTATTAAAAGATGCTTTTAAAGTTTAGTTATTGCAAGCCATAGCCTCTCCTGACAGAGGTTAAGATCTGACTGCTCCTTTTAATCCTGAAATGACATTGCAGGCACTGAAGTTGTATGTATAAAATTCTAGTAGTATCTCTAAAATAGTCCAAGTTTTTTTGTATTTCTAGACACACGCAGTGGAATGCTTAGTTAACATCTTCATTTGTCTGTGTAAGACAAATTAATGTCAGCGAGGCAACTTACAGTGGACCAATGAGCAGAGCTATGGCAAACTTGCAAATCCAAGTTCTCTGTTCTCTAGCTATTAGGGTTGGCACAATTTATGCTAACTGCACGCTTCCCTTGTCTTTTGGTCTTCTATCATTTAGCCAAGCTCCCTTTGATCTGTTCAGTTGAGTAACACAGGTGCTCAATTGCTGAGGAGTTAATGCGAATTTGCTGGCTATGTATCTTTGAAGGGGGGACCTGGGTTGTTTCCTGGTTTTGACAAGGTTCTGTGTTACAGCAGTGAGACTTGATGCTAGCAGAGGATTGGGAGGATAGGTAACTATGGCATGTGATCACATAGTTCCAGATTGCCTCATGATCAGTTTGTCAAATCTAATACCTCTAATGCTTCACAAAACTGTGAGTGCCATAGATTTGCATGGAATAGCAGGTAACTAATGTTGGAGGAGAGCACAGAAGTTGAGGCTGTGGACTTATGTAAGAAATCTTAAGCTTACTGAGTGTTGGACAAGCATATATTCCAGAGCAGTTCCGGTGTCAGAATTTTTCCATGAAGTACTTCTGTGATAGAAGTAACACAAAAATATTGTCACTGATAGAGATGCTTTAGGTGTCTGTTTTCTCCAGTGATGCCTGACTGCCATTGAGCTTCATTTTCCTAAAGGCAGGCTAGTGGACTATTTGGCTGTTCAAATAATGGTATCATTGTGAAAATATCGCAGTGGGAACAGATCCTTACAGTGGTTTCTTCTGGAACATTTATGTTTGTTACTTGCTGTCTAGCATTACCTGGAACTGTCAGCCTAGCTCTGAAGCATCACTTCTGTAACTGTGGCTGTCTGTTGGCTGGCGGAGTGTCTTCAGTGTGTCGAAAGTGCTGTATGCTGATGTCTAGTAAAAAAAAAAAACGTGGTCCCCACAATCTTCAGTTATAGGCTGCTTTGGACCTAAATGGCAGGAAGGAGGGCTTGATCTTAGATGCTCTTATGTGCCTACTGTGCATCAGTGTTACCTGGTAGTGATGTAGGGCTTACTTTGCTGTGTATATAGTTTGTAGAATGTGATTTAAGTCATGTAGAAAAAAAATGAGTGATAAGCAGTAGCTCAGGGTTATGTACCCTCTTTAGTAAAGAGGCATGGAAATGTTAGGCCTTGCTTGCACTCCTCTAGGATGCAGTGGTACTTTTGGTGGAGTGCCTGCATGCTTTGAAATAGTATTGTGGTATCTTCAGTTTCTCATTCACAGCTGGACATGAACTATAGCAGTGCATGTCACTGCCATTTTTTCCCATGGACCATCTTCAGTGTCTGCGATGGTAGGTGTGGTGATATTCAGGAGTGCTGTATGCTGTAAAGATTGTGCTTTACTCCATCTTATGGCATTCCTTCTTCTCCAGTGGACTCACATTTGTTGCTTTCACAGCCTTCTGACAGCAGCATGCCAGACTTTGAGTTGTAAAGGAAATTAAGTCTCATAAAACAGTGTGAGAATAGTCATGCTTGATTAGAGTTTATCTGAAAGCTGTGCTTTAGCTAGCCCCAGGTTGACCTTTATGTTGTCTTTTTCCAGATGTTAGGAAGATAGTGAGGAGGATGAGGAAAGCCTTATTTGTTCTGGTGTGTCAGTGGAGTGAGTGATTAATTTAGCAATTAAATGCCTGTAGATGTTGAATGAGGTTAGTGCTGAATACCTGACATATCAGCTGGTTCGATACAGCGCTGTGCAGGACCAACAAAGTGGCTTATCAAGGGCTGGTCTGAGTACTGAGTGTGTTACAATGCATTGAAGTGGTGCTAGGCCTGCACTCATAGCTTTGCATAGCATCTGGCGTCTTGCAAAAGTGCATCCATTTCACCCCCACAGCAGTTGTCTTTAACTGTCTCTTGTTAGAAACACAAATGTTCTGAGTGCAGGGGTATAAACGCCTCCACATTTGATGAGGCTGAAGGAGGATACTTTTTGGCTGAGGTTGCTGATGCCTTGGAAGTGTTCCTTTGAGCAAAGTGAGGTTATGATGATGCTTTTCCAGACTGCTTGTTTCCACAGAGTTTCAGCAGATGAAGGACACTGCCTAGTGAAAGCCTTGTGCTGAAATTCATTTCTGTAGCTGCTGGAGTGTGGAGTTCTTACTGTATATGAAGCCTATATTAGGTTTTGTTTTTTCACCTGTGCTAATTCTAACTTTGGCAGAGAAATTGAACTGAATTTTATGCTATGCAACTCGACTATTAAAAATGCTTTGTGTTTGGGATGTAACTAATTCTGTGTCTAAACTCTTGCCTCTTTGTTGCTGTCAGGGCTGGATGCTGAACGTGTAGGAATGCCATGTGAACAGCCTCTTCCACAAATGTGTATGCTCTTGTGCTTTGGCTGAGCTGAAGAAATACAAACCTAAGAAACTGTGAAGCCTTTTCTGTCTGCACTTGGGAGTATCCAGCATTGGTAAAGGCTTTGTGGGACTCCCAAGGGTGTTTTTCTCACCTCAAGTCAGTGCTGTCTTGCTGTAATGCCTTCTAATAATCAGTGTGTTTTGTGCTTCATCCACACTAGTGTTAAATCATTGGTGTCTGTTACAGATAACTTTAGATGGGTACCTGTAGTGAAAGTTTTGATAGAAGAGGCAGACATTACTGGCAATGTGTGATAGATTCTTGATTCATCTGGCTTTAGGATTAGAGCAGAACTAGGCAGTATATACTGTAACATGGCAGGAGAAGGGCAGGAGTTGGTCGAAGTGTCTGGAGAGACACTTGAGAAAGCATCAGGAAGTGGTTGAATGGATTATTGTTTTCATGCCTAGAGGTTGGTATGCAGCAGTGTTCAAGGCTGGATGGATTGTCGCATGAATGGGGTGCCCAATGCTCTTTTCGCAGACAACTGAGCTGACTAAGGTGAAACTCAAAAGCTTTCCTTGCAGAGTGAATGAATGCCTAGTGTAGTTGGACTGATGTTTTTAGAAGTGGAATGAAAGGAAGCAGTGGCAGATGAAACAGGACAGAGGCTGAACTGCAGTGGTATAATGCGAGAAGGATTTACTGAAGAGATGCTCATGTGTATAAAGGAGAATAAGAAATGTTTGGAGCAGTTAAATCCTAGTGTTAGCTTCATTATACTTTTCAGGTTTGCTAGGTTTTTGGCAGTCATGGTAATTAGCCCTAAGGATAAACAGCTGTACCAGGTGAGACCATTAAAGGCCAGTGCCAAATGTTGAGAGAAGATGATTATATCAGTGTGAGGCTGTGTTGATATTTCCTGGAGTAATTGCTTATTTTAGTGATCAGTGGCTGCTGCAGACTGTGCATTAAATTTGTAATGAATTTGATATATGAATTTGATTCATCTTGAATGGGTGTGAGATTCTGGGATCAACGGTGTTCTGTGTCACATTATTCCTCAGAGAAGTTGTGATTAAAAACCATTTTTTGTCCTGTCACTTGAGTTGCAGTTGCTGCTGGTCATGTCTGCATTAACCAGGCAGTTCAGGGGCTCTTTGCATCTGACTTTATCCAAATTTGCCTTTCCTTCTTTCACCTGACTGTTGTCCTCTTTCTAGTCTGTAATCACTTCTGTTGAAGCTGTGTCTTGCCTCCAAACATCTGCCACCTCTGCAGTTCTGCTGCATCTTTGGAACTCAGACAGACTAGACCTTCATGTAATAATTATTTCATTTTTCCTGTACTTTGATGCTTTCTACCTTATTCTTTGGTTTCCAACGCTGAACCTCCTATTTTTGCATACTGAGCATCGAACAGATGCTTTTGTGGAATTCTTACTTGTAGAATCTGTTTCTCTGTATTGAATCCTCCATTGCATCTATGTAGATATGGGATAAATACAAAGCACAACACAGGAAGTATGAGAAGATTGTCTCAAATTCCAACTAACAGTTCATTATGCAGTCTTAATGTCCTACAGTTCTGCAGCTGGCTTATTTGCAGATATCTTCTGTATCAGATTTTTCTGCTTTACTCTGTTTCTTTTCCAGATTGCAGATAGGGGTACTGAATAGTACAGGACTTTCTGGGACTTCACTTGTGATTTTCCTTTTATGCAAAACCTAGGTTTCAGCAAATTATTGTCCATTTTAAAACTTTCTCTACATAAAGATCTTCCCTTCAGTTTCACATCAGCTTACTTTCTGCAACCTTTTCTCAGGATGTGGATTTCAAATGCTTATAAGTAGGTAATAAGATTTCCTTTGTGGTTCACTGATTCTTGCGAGTAATTCCTAGTGGTTTTGTTTGAGTCATTACTTCCTTTTAAGAACGCTGTGTTGACATCTTGATGTAGTCATAACTATTTATGCACTGCACTGATTCTACCTTTTACTAGTTTGACTATTATGAATGTCAAAACAAATTATTTAAAAAAGGAAAATCTTCTCCATGTTCCCCAAATACAAATGTTAATTTTGGTAAATAAGGAATTGCTTAAAAATGTATATTTGGGGCAGGTTCTGCCTGTAAAATCAGGGACCAGGGAAATCTCTCTGAGGAATTAAGATTTTGTTGACCTGTGGAGGTATTCAAAGTGTAGGATTTGCTGCTGTTGGTGCTGTGACACATAGGTGTGTTTTGAATTATTCTGTGTGCTGCTCAAGGCTAAGTTGCATTGCTTCACTGAAATGTTACAGTGGCTACTGCCATGCAATAAATACCTGCTATGGGCATAATTAGTTTCTCATCACTAATGTTTCTGCTGTTGCAACTTTTCTGGTTTGTGTGGGGTATTAATCACTTGCCATGTTTGGGTGTTTGGAAAAGAACAGTATTAAGACAGGGCTTGCAGTGTTTAGTGGTTCGATTTATTGGCACAGTGTGCTTGCTGATGCAGTTCCAAGGTTTAACATATGGTAAGCTCCTTCGTTGATGCAACAAAATAATGTGGCATTTGCTTGGTGTTGTGGTGAAGACCAGCAGCCTGTCAGGAGTGTCGTACAGCTGTTCAGAAGCTTGCATAGCAGATCTATTTTGTCATGTATCGACTTGGAGCTACTAATATATCAGCTTCTTTTCTTGTTCTTAGTATAACATTGTTCTTGGTGCAGTGTAGCTTTTTCAAGGTATATCCAGCCATTTAGAAGCAAATTGGTTGAGTCTTATTGAATTGATATGCTTCAAAAAACAGATTAGGTTTTGATTCTTTTTCTCTAACAAAATGCAGACATATTCTCCTAAGTCTGGAAGCGTGCAGCATAAATCAGTTGGTTTGAAGTGTAAAGCAAGCTTAGTTTCTTGAGTGCTTGAACTGCCAGATGCTTTTAAGGAGTAAATTATAATTCTCCAGAAATTCAATCTAAAATTAGGACAGGGTCTGACTCCCAAGCATTTGGGGCAAAAAAAGCATAGAGAGGAAACAAGATCTCTTGTGGAAAAGGTACAGTAGATCTTAAACTGCACTCTTTATTGTATGGATGAGAGCAAATGTACTCTTCCTCCATTCCCTCTGAAGTTCTGTATAGCTGTATTTTCTTTTGCTGTTCTGAGTTTGTGCCTTCCATGCAATTATAATGCTAGAGGTATTTGTCTGAATTACATAGAATATTGCTGCAAGCTGGTCTCATATTACTGTGTGAATGTAGCATTATGTTTTTGTAGCTTATCTAACTTGTAAGCATAGAATACTGTTATCTGAGCATTGATGGTAGTGAGGAAAACCAAAGTGGGGGCACCTGATGGGTGTTGTGTGGTGTGGGAAGAGATGAACTCTAAGTTAATATCCTCTACTAGGTCTTAGTTCTAGCTCTGCTATTCTTCTACATAGCTTCATTCTAGATAATACTGAAAAAAATCTGCATATCAGAATATACAGTTCTTTCAATTTTGTATATATCAAGCTATTTTGTCTGCCACACTGTTTTAACGAAGTGTGTGTATAGTGTATAGCTTTAGTTTCATTTCACCTGTATTTTCATTATAACACAATTGTGTGTTCCAATAGTAATAGTTGTGAAAGCAGAGTACTTCAACAGAGGACTGAAATATGCACAGTAGCTTTTGGGGCTTTCACCATTTAAGCTTGAGGCAGCTATTTCTTCAGGCACTTTTCAGGGTTGTTACTTCATCAAAATCTATCTTCTTGATTGCAAGTGCTCTTTCAATACAGCTTGTCTTGAAATGCTCTCTTTCCTATGCAGTGCTAATGTTGCACGCATGCTGTAACTGTGGCATCTATTCTTTTACTAGGATTCTTGACTGTTTCCTTAGACTTCTCATTTAGAAAAATACTCAAATAAGTAAAGAATATATTTTCAGTAACCAGTTAAATGTAAATGACGCAGCCATGTGTAGGTCTGAGAATAAATTTGTGTGCTTAAAAGTGTAGACATGAAAAGAATATACTTACCTGAGGAAATGATATCTGTAGTTTCTCATTCACTTTCTAGATTGTTGATGCACTTTGTTTTTTGTTTCATTTCCTTGAAGTAATGCATGTTATGTGTATAATACTTGCAGATACAGTAAATGGTGAGTAAGGTAAATGATCTCTTAGAAACCTTCCTTTGAAGAGAGACATGAAAATCTGAGGATGTATTTTCTTGGTCTTATTTTCACCTGAAGATTAAAAGTGTGTCTTTGCCTTTCCTGATATGGTAAAGGATAAATTTTTGGTAAACAAGGTGTCTGCTCTGTTGCATGTTTCACTGTAAGCAGCAGATGTTTACTGTGCTTAGCAGTAATGGCGTTAGTGAGTGATTAGCTTTCTCCTTGATGTTACCGTCATGGAGATAGTGTAGTAGGTGCAAGTAGCCACTCTTCTGCATCCCTGTATTCTAAACTTTCACCCTCCACTAGCAGTACTGCTACATTTCACTATGAATTCCAGTATTTGTGTAATTATGATGAAATTGCCTTTTTAACTAGTCAGTTAATATGCTCAGCTTTAAGAGAGCCATATTGTAGGAATCATAAGCAACGATAGTGGTAGGTGCATGGTGGGATGCTATTAGAGCCTAAACTTTTTGAGAAGCCAGGAGATGAAGAAATCTCTTAAAAAAAGAAAAAAAAAAAAAAAAGAAAAAAAAAGAAAAAAAAAAAGAAACAAGCAAAACAAACAAACAAAAAAACCCAGCAGAACACATCTATTTCTCTTTAATGTATTATTTATTACTTGCAAGTACCTCGTGCTGCAAATTGAAACTTTCTTATTAATCATTAAGATCCTGTTGTGTTTCTGGTTAAGATGACTAGTGCTTATGAAGATCAGAGGGGCTCCATGGGCAAAATATTTATCTGAAGTCTATCCATACATTGACTGCATGAGTATCATGCTGTTGTCCAGTTTTAGAAATCGGGTTATTCCTGCGAGTAGTGTAGAAGCTTCTCCAGGATAGGCCTGAGCAGCACACAGCATCAGACTCTATGTTTGCAGAGCTACTTTTTGTGTGACTGGTATTACTGTAATCTTGAGCAGAGAGCTTTAGGAAATACCAACCACAATAATACTCAAGTTTAAAAAAAGTGTTAATTTTTGAGAAACGTCTCAACAAAGAAGCCAAAAGAAAAGTGACCATGAGGTTGAAGTATTTGAAAATGCTGTGTTAAGTTGACATGTTGTCATACACTGAGATGGCGTTGATACCTGTACAGATTTAGACTGTGCTGGTGACATTCACTGAGAAATAGAAACAGTTGAAATGAGTCAAATCGGAAGGAGAGAAGTCTGGTAGGGCAGAACATTTGAGAGTTGATTTGTGATGTACATTAAAAGTTGGAAATCTTACACATCAAAAGCAATTAAAACTTGCTAGGTTCATTAGTGCTCATAGAATTAGAGGTATGAAAGAATACTTAAATGAAGGCAGATCACATAGTAAAATCCAAATGTTCTAATTGCATTGTTTTTTGTTTTTTATTTTTGCCAGAGAAAGGCTAGAAGTTCTCACTTTCTTAGTTCAGAAATTGCATCTTAAAATTTCAGTGAGTGTTTAAACCCTCTGAAATGTGATAACTATCCCATAGCCATGTCTAATGGTATATTCTGAGGAATTCTAGAGGAGCTTTGCCACAAAACTCTAGCATGGAATTTGGACTTGAACACAGCCTTTGCACTGCTAGGTCCCATGCAGACTGAAGCATTAAATGCTGCCTTGGCAGCATAAGAGAAAATGTAGATGACTAGAAGAAAAGCAGGCTAGTGTTCTTTTGATTGTTTCATGGTACGGTTAAGGATTGTGACTGGTGGTCATCTGAACTGAGGCTCACTGGGGCGCTGCGGTGAGAGTGCTGTGAGAGTGTGCTTGCTGGTTTTTTGTGACCTTACTAACAAACTAGAGGCTGCTGCTGAAAGCTGACACAGAGCGTAGTGCAATGTGTTGAGGATTGAGAACCCCATTCTTCTCTACTACAAAATGGCTCCTATGAGCACATTTTTTTCAGCGATATCTGGGGGTGGTTGAATCTGGCTGATATTGTAACACAGCTGATTCACATGAGTAAACACAAAGGGTCTAGTGCAAGCTTTAATGACGATCTGTCAGACAGCTACCTTTAGTTCTTGGAAGGATTCATCTTTAATCCTTACTTGTGTGGTCAGTGCTAACAGAGCTGTTAGATTGAAGGGTATTTGAGATTTATTTTTGAAAGCCTTAAAAAAAGCTGTAGGGTCATAAAATGGCTTGGGTTGAAAGAGACCTCAAGGATCATCAACCTTCAACACCCCTGCTGCAGGCAGGGCTGCCAGTCTTTGCATTTAATACTAAACCAGGCTGCCCAGGGCCCCATCCAACCTGGTCTTGAACACCTCCAGGGATGGCGCCCATAACCTCTCTGGGCAGCCTGTCATATGTTTGCTGAACTTACAGGCTAACTAACTGCTTATAAGTAACCAAAGGAAAGAATAAATTATAACTTGAATAATAATAATGAAGGAAGAGTATCGGTGGAATTACTTAAGACTTGGTTGCTTGATATATTCATAAATACTTGGAGAGAAGAAATTAATGAGAAAGGAGCAGAGCACTAAGATAAGTGGAAAGCCAGAGCTGACTGCAGATGGTTGTAATGGGAGTTTATTATTCATTAGGCTACAGAATTGCAGATAAAATTAAATGCTGGTAAATACTGAGACACATATCTGAAGAAAAGTAAATAACTCAGGCAGCTTGTGCCAAATGAGTGGACAGTTGGTGGTAATTGTTCAGAAAAGATTTCAAAGCTCCTTCAGAATAACTTCTGAAGAGTAGCTGTGTGCTCAGAGATCCTGAAATAGCAGTTAGTAGTAATAGACAATGAAATAAGCATGTAATGGACAGTAAAATAAGTGTGCCATGGAGTAAGTGGTGTGTAACTGGTCATCTGCCAAAAACATGGTGCAACTGAAAATGAGCTGAAGAAGGTTGCCAGTGATAAAGCTTTGGACCTACTCCTGTGTAAGGACAGAAGAACAGTGAGGATTGTTAGCTTGGAGAAAAAAAAAGCTTGTGGGTAGAGATGAGTGAATTTAGTGTCTGCAAAATATTGTTTGCAGATGAGCTGTGAGTAATCACATTCTTCCTCAAGAAAAAGAGCATCAAATAAACTGTTGTCTGTAAATTACTTCAAAGTAAAGCATTTGATTGCCATGATACATACTTAACTTGTCGTTAGAATATTGTAAGTGACAAAAGCATAAATGGACTAAAGACATGGAGAAATCCACAGGTCTTCTGAGCTAGTGCATATTTGAAAGTATGTCAGACTTAGTGGAGGCATAGAATTGCTGCAAGGTAACTGGATAACTGCTTTGTCTTCTATTGCTTTCACTCTATATCTGTCTACTACTGATTTCTTTTGAACAGGACAACAGGAAGCATTTAGTTGGTCACTGCTGTTACATATGTTCAATTACTTTTTCTCTTATCTGTGGGGAGGGAGGGAGTATCAGCCTTACTAGAAATAAAATGAGTATGTTAGCTTTGAACTTCTTCTTTTGCTCTGAAGTTTAGAAATGCGTTCGTTCATTCGGTAGAAAAATGTAGGTTGTTGACTGTAGTTAAATGTTTAACTGTGGATCACTAGTTTAAGAGGAAAGCCAAATGATAAGGCTAAATATATACTCCTTGAAAGTGGTGTCGTCATGCTTTGCTGTTACAATCCTCATGCATAGAAAAGAATTCTGACGCTTAAGAAGTATGAGCAGTGCCTTCCAAGTGTGATCTATTGGAGGATATCTGAGAGAACAGAAATTCCCTAGTAAAATGAATTACAAAATGGTCATAGAAATACAAAACTGGAGCTCTATTAGATGCATAAACATTTGATTTGGAAAACTAAGTCTATTAATGGATGGGTTGAATTTGTGGGGTTTTGAAGTCATTGTTCAGATTTGAGTATGCTGAATTGTGAACTTTTTGCTAAAGATGTTGCTAATATCGCATTTCAACAGATTGTTTTCTTGTTTGGCATGGCTTTGTGCCTTTTTTATTGTAAGCAAGCATTTACATTCATCTTGAAATTTAAATTCATCTTAATTCTCCGTTGTCAGTGAGTGTTCTATCAGGAAGGTGGAAAATTGAAGCAATTAACACATATATAAAGACTATGAGATCTGTGTAGTGCTGGTATTAATGTATTTTACACTTGAGATTATATTTAACAGTTCTTCATAAGTTCAGTTGAAAAGTAATTTCCTGTATGAATGAATGGCTTGTAAATGGCTTGGATTGTCAAAGAAATCCCCATTTGCCCAAGCGTATGTTTTTGTATCAAGGAATACTCAAATATCCCTTTTATGGCCTTCTGTGGAAATTTCCACATAAGCAGAAGTATAGGCCCCTCAAGAGCTCACCTGTTTGAAGATTTTCATTGTTTCTGTGTTTGTTAGTCCATGTTTATGTTGTTGTGTAGGTTACATGTCTTTTTTTTTTTTTTTTTTAAAAGCAAGCAGTGAGGGAATCAGAAATTGAATTTCTACTTCATTGCTCAGCATGTAAGAAGGGTAGCAAATGTCCACCTGTGTTCTTGATGTGCTATTTTACATTTTTAGCAGTTGGGTAATATAGCGAGAGCTGATGTGTAGGTATTGCTGAGGTTACTGTTATGTACTGCTATGAAAATTAAGTGCATCAGCTCCCTGTCCCCACCAGTCCTAGACCTCAAGCTTCCTGTTCTACAACCTGATTTCTGTGACACTTTTCTTGAAATTACTGCTGATTTTGGCTGGATGGCAATATGGAACAAAACCTGTGGCTTTTTTTTTTAGAAGTGAAATTTATTCTAATATTTAAATTATAATTGTAATTATGGTGCTTTTTCCTTTAGACTACACGAAGAAATAATTGACTTCTATGACTTCATGTCCCCTCGTCCAGAAGAAGCAGCTATGAGAAGAGAAGTGGTGAAAAGAATAGAAACGGTCATAAAAGATCTTTGGCCTACAGCTGATGTGAGTATAGCTTAAGTGCTGGTTTGTTATTATATTATAGAGCTCAATTCACTTAACTTGCTATTATTTTGGTTTTTGTTTTTCAGAAGTGAACAGATGAGGCTTAATGTGGTTTACTTGGAATACTGTTAGAGCAGTGGTATTTATTTTAAAAAGTATAGAAAACTTAAAACCTTTATATCAGGTTAATGGAGTTTTTCGTTTTCAGAACTGTGGATGTGAAGAGCTGTCCACCTTAGGAAGTGTTTCTTAAAGCTTATTAAATATTAAAATGATAGGTATCCACAAGGAATCCTGACTATATGAATATTTGTAAATATTGTGTAACAGGACAGTTCTGAAAATAAAATTCCTTTTTTGCATCCGTAACAAATTAGGCATTGAGGGAATTACTTCAGATGTGCTTTAGTAGGGAAATTTTGACTTCTAGAGGTATCTTCCAACCAAATCTTTCATTTTTAAACCCTTTTTCCAAAGCGCAAACTGCTTCCAAATGGAAACGGCACAGAAAGAACTTAATGCAAACTGTACTGATAACAATTCTGCTACCTTTAGTTAGAAGGATGATGTTATTAACAGGCGTAAAAACCTTTCAGGCTGTTATGATTTCACAAACTTCAATGAGAGACTGAGGACTGTGGGCACAGTATTGAGCTAACGATACTGTAAGTGCTGTCTTTACCTGCAATTTTCCTTAGCAATAAGGTTTTTCTAGATCACGGAACAATTATAGGCATGGAAGTGGCCCAGCCTTTTCATGGGTCACTTCAAAGGGGTAAACTTGCAAATTGTGCTGCAACAAAGGAGGAGGAGTTCAGTTCTCTAGGATGGAAGCATGGTGAAAGCATCTGATCTGCATTGCGAACTTCTCTCAATCATCCTCCCTTCTTCCCACATTCCTCCCCAAAATCTACCATAATTTGTCATTCTTATGGTGACATTTGGTGTGTTTGTGTTCCTTATGAATTGAATAATTAGACATATTTGCTTTTAAACCTAACAAATTAAGAAAATGCTTCCAGAAACAAACAGTGTAAAGCTGTCTTATGAGGAAAGAGAGCACAGGAAAGAGGGAAACTTATAGCTGCTTATAATTCTGTAGAACTGGAAATAAGTAAGAAGGAGGACTTCTCAAAAGTTTTTGTTTTCTGGCTTGCCGGCTTTGTAGTCACTTCATACCTCAAAAACACAGTTTCCTGTTAAGTTGCACCTGTAAGAGAAAACACATTTCTACAAGCATAACAGTATACAAAAGAAAGTCTCCATTTTATTTTCTGGGCTGCATCTGTAACAGGTCCAGGAAAATCTTAATAAATCTTGAGAGCTAAATGAGCATTCATGATGAGTGATTTCAGTGATTTTTATTTTTTTTTCCCCCCTCAGGTCCAGATATTTGGCAGCTTTAGTACAGGGCTTTATCTTCCAACTAGGTAAGTAATGATTAGCTTTTATCTAAAGCTTGATTTCTTTTAGAGAACTGGTAAAATCTGGGGAAAAATTCAGAGCATGGGATGTATAAATGTGTCAATAAAGCATTTGTTTAGTATCCTACATGACCAAGAGAAGAGCTATTCAACTTAGATTTGATATTCCAGTGTCAGTACTAGGTGCTTGGAGTTGCTTTGGTAAATACCTTTTCTTTCTTTGGGGTTAATCTTTAGCATTTTGCTTTTAAGTTACAGTAGCTCTGACCAGTTCAGAACTTGCTATTTAAATACTGTTTTTAAAGTATAGTTACTGCGTGTCACAGTGTAGCTGCAAAATTAGAAGTCATCACAGATGGGTTCTCTCAACCCCTTTGGAGAGTATAGAGTGTTTTGAGTGTGTCTTTTGTCACTTAATGGTTCAAAACATATTGGTGGTTATATGGGAAATTTTGTGTAACTGCCTTAACAACTGTGTTGTCTTAAAATAATTTTTTCATTAAGCACAGGGAATTTAATTTTTGTAAGAATTACTGATAACAATTGTTGGTATTATTAACAGCATGGATGGATGAGGGACAGAATTGGACTGAGGCTGTGGAAATCAGTGGTAGGGTGCAAGGAAGAAAAAAGGAAGGAGTTGACTCTAGAACTTATCACAGGATTGGAAGCAAGAAGCTAGGATCCGAAAGCACGCTGACCTGTCTCTCAACGTTACTAAAGCTAACTTAGAAATCTAGATTGTTAGAAGTTGAAAAGTGCTTATCCTGGAGGACTTGAAACGTAGAAGAGCAATTTCGCCCTTTTCTTCAGGGGATATTGTGTCTTGCACGTAATGCATTTCATGTGTTCTTTTTGTCTAGTGATATTGATTTAGTTGTTTTTGGGAAGTGGGAACGCCCCCCTTTACAGCTGCTGGAGCAAGCACTAAGAAAACACAATGTGGCTGAGCCATATTCCATCAAAGTACTTGATAAAGCTACGGTAAGTAACAGTCTTTGGAATAATGAACAGAAAAGTTTACAGACTCCTTAACGTGACACTTGGTGATTAATAATCTTAATATTAAGCCATTTTGAAACAGCTGATGTCTTAAGCACAACGTTTTGCTCTATTGAGGCAAAATTTTAAAATGTGCTTGCCTAGCAATAGTATATAGGGGTTATGATATGGAGAACAGTAATTGTGTATTCTGTTTGCTGTAAGGTCACATTTTATGCTCATATTGTCAATAAATATCTCCTGAAAGTTTGCATTCCCAGAGTGTAAGATAGGTTAACTATATCATGTTTTTTGATAGAATTTTAAGAGGATTTGTATTTGTCCAGGGAATGGTAACCAGAGTTACTGAATTTGAAAAAACTGTTTGAAGTCTTGTTTTTCATGGTATATTGAAATGTTTTGAGCTTAACCAAGCTTGATGTGTAGTGTTTCTTGCATCTGGCTTGTGACTCTAATGGATCAAAGACTGAATGTGCTAAAAATGTAATGTGAGAATATTACGTTACTGAACAAGTGTTTTCTCCAGGAGACAAAGTGGAATGTCGTGAACTTGTTTTAGTAAGCTGCTCCCTTTTGTGGCCTTTGAAGTAGTGACTGTTCAAGGTTCAGAAAGTTCCTGCAGTTTTATTGTAATAGCAGCACATAACAATAGCTCTGGTATTCTTTGGTTTATCTGAGGGTGAGATTTTTGCATTAGCTGTAGCACTCAGTGAAAGATAATAGGTTTATTAATTTCACTGGCGTCTTTTATTTGCCCTGCTGTTGGTATAAAATGGAGTTATAAATTTGCTCTTTCAGGTGAAAAGTAAGTGCTAGAAGTTCAATTTCAGATACATGTATGAGCTGAAGTTTAGGTTATCTTTGAGATAACGTGCTTATAGTACCATTTTGTGGGATACTGTTCTCAGGGCAGTGGTGTGAGACCAAACTGAGTATTCAGTAATTCTGTCATGATTTTCTGCTGCCAGGAGAAGCACTATTGTTCCTGCTTTGCTTTTTATCCAGTCTGGATTTCATTTGATTGCAGTAAACCAATTTGGTTTGATGAACCAATGGGTGGCCCTTTATTTTCTCTGCTTTATTTTTTCTTCTGTCAGTTTAGCAAGCTGAATGGCACACTGCTAGGTCAGATGAATGCAATTCTTACAAGCTATGGGAGTACAGTATCTCCTATTAATGACTCCATTAATTATTAAATTAAGTAAATTTACTTGTATTAAAAAACACCTCAGGTACTGCAGATAGAGGCAGATACCTAACAGCTATGGGAGTGTATGTGAGAGATAGTAAGTTAACATGGTCATACATGCTATTATTTTAATCACCTCACTGAAAATTGTTCACTGTCAGGAAAGTTAGAATTGCTATCCTTTCTTGATAACATATTTCCTTGTCTTGGTGAATGTGTTTATTTGAGCTAATAGTATCCATGTATGTTGAGTAGCTGGAGAAGAGCACCAGTGTTGCATTTCTGGGGGCTCATAAAATCTTATTTTCATCTTCTCAGGTACCAATAATAAAACTCACTGACCAGGAGACAGAAGTGAAAGTTGACATCAGTTTTAATGTAGAAACTGGTGTGAAGGCAGCTCGATTTATCAAGGAATACATGAAGGTATCAGCTGTACAATGAATGTTATACTACTTATCAAGGATACACTAGATGCTTAGATAACCTTTTTTTGGTATGGCTTAAGACTTTTGGAAACTTATTGTTGAAGACTGTTTTCTTTTCATTAATACTAATTAAGCATGGGTATTTTAATTTATTTTCTACTGTTATTTACTGAATGTTGCTTTGGTAGAAAGACAGATTTTTTTTAAGGCTCAAGCTTTGTAAGCTAGAAACTGTAAGGATGGAAGCTGAGTATTGTTACATAATTTTCTGATAGTTGAATGCTGGATGCTTGTTTGCAGAAACATGTATTTTGAATGGACTTGAACAGTTATATCTAGATTTGCAGACTGGTTCTAAACAGTGCTTCTAAAGCAAGGCTGTTCAGGTTTTGGTTACTTTAAATTTTACAATAAATTTTAACGATGCTTGAGTATGAATACAGTCTTGTTAGACAATGTCTAGTGACAATTATTCTGTATGTAAGTACTTACGATCAAGCTCATTTTTACTCTGTGCATTAAAAGTACTGTTTAGATGAAAAGCATTGACTGAATTAGGCTGATAATCAAGATGAATTTGGAGATAATCCTGTTAGGAAGGAGATGGGAGAAATTAAATTTATGTAGGCTACTATATCAAGTATGAGTTTGTATATTTGTGTGTTTTATATTTGCATAAGTTTTGTGTATGTGCATGTTTCAGTTCTTCCTGAGGAAACATGTAATGGTGCGCTACTGAACAACATTTTTGTATTAGATTAATCTTATTTTGAGATTCAGTATTTGCTTTGTTTTGGAATGTTGGTAGTATCTTTGATAAGAACTATTTTGCTTTACAGAAATATTCCTTGCTGCCTTACTTGATTTTAGTATTAAAACAGTTCCTACTTCAGAGGGACTTGAATGAAGTTTTTACTGGTGGAATTAGCTCTTATAGCCTAATTTTAATGGCAATTAGTTTCCTGCAGGTAAGTCTGTCCCTTATTTATTTGCTTGTGTGTTCTTTATCTTGGTTTCTGTCACTCAGCCTTCTTAGTGAGGATGCTGTTCCTTTACAATCAGTAGCAATGCATAGTTTTATTCTGCAATAGCTCTAGATGTTCAATCTTTGGCAACTCTGTTAGACTACATCTAAAACCTCTTAAGATTTGTGAATTGGAATAGCAACAGGAGACCTGTTAACAGTGTAGAGACACTGCATTGCTTTCTATAACAGGTCCTGTGATGAAGATTACATCACTTTCCTATGTCTATTCCAGTAACTGAATGGTCTTACTGGTGTTAAATCTGCTTGGATGCAATTGGTCTGCTACTTCTTAGACTACTGGTACTGAATGTAGAGAGTAGTTGATTTTGGTGTTTAAGAAATTAAACAGTCAAATTGTTTTAATTATATGTTCATTGGTTAAGCATTAACATCATTAAAACTGGCAGATATTTTAGACATCGTTAAAGAATATTAACTATTAATGTATTTCTGTGGCAGTAATATTTCTGTGAGTGCGAAGTACATAATAGGTGGATTAAAGAGCTACTTCGGTTGGAGCAAATAGTTTTTCTGCTTCTGAAAATGCTAAGCCTGATTTTTTTTTTTTAAACAAGAAACAGAAAAAACAACTATTACTGTTAATAAACCTTAATGCAGTAGTCTTCTCCAACCTTATGATTTTGTGATTCTTTGTGCTTCATTACTATTGGCTTAGGAGAAGTTTTGGAGGTGGCAAGAAATAATTCTTTTTCCATATGCTGCTGAAGTGCTGCCCCCTCTTGGTTACACAAAAACAATTTAAGTACATGAATTAATGACTCAGTTCAGACTTTTGTAGAGATGATACTCAGCTTAAATGAGAGCTTTTGTTGTATTGTTGTAGTCTGACAAATGGTGATTTTTAATAATTAGTAACTGTTTTGTCACAGCTGCATCCAAGAATTGATGCCAGAAGAGCTGATGAAAACCTTGGAATGCTTCTGATAGAATTTTTTGAACTCTATGGAAGGAATTTTAACTACTTGAAAACTGGTATTAGAATAAAAAATGGAGGTGCCTATATTGCCAAAGAAGAAATCATGAAAGTCATGACAAATGGATACAGACCATCCATGTTATGTATTGAAGATCCTCTGCTGCCTGGTAAGACTGTATGCTTCTTGCAGTACTCTGGGGCTCTGGCTCAACTTTTACTCTCAAACTTACCTTAAAGTCTCTAAAATCTATTAAATGTATTGAGAAGATGCTGTTCAGAGTGAAGGCTTCTTGGTGGTGTGATACACCAACTGAGATGAACTGAGGGGTAAGGAACCAAAATATGCGACTATTTTTAGCCTGAGTAAACTAGATTGTATGCAGATGAAGCAAATAAATGGTGCACTGGAAGTTCAGAAATGTGCACTTAAGGTTCTCTAGCATTATTTCTAGTGGTGGAAATAATGATGGAAAGAGATCTAGGAAATCCTAGAAGAGGAGTTACTATAGGGAGAACGGTTTTTTTTTTTTTTTTTTTTTTTTTTTGCTATGAGAGAAAGGAAGGTATAGTTTTCCTGCCACAGTCTGTGGTGCTATTCTACATATAACGACATTCTTCTCTCTGCATTGGAGAGGTATGGATTTGAAAGATGGACAGTTTGGTGGATTGAGAACTTGCTGGTTGCAGCCAAAGGGTTGTGATCAGTGAGTCTGTGTCTAGGTGGAGGCTGGTCTTGAGTGGTGTCCCCCAAGGTGTGGTCTTGAGGGCTGGTGCTCTTCAGCATCTTTATCAATAATACAGATGATGGCATCGAGTGCACCCTCACAAGTTTGTAAATGACACCAAGCTGAGTGATGCAGTTGATACACTGGAGGAAAAGGAAGCCATCCAGAGGGATCTGGATAGGCTGGAGATGTGGGTCCATATGAACCTAATAAGGTTCAACAAGGCTAAGTGCAAGGTTGCACTTGGGCTGGGGCAATCCCAGGTATTTATGTAGACTGGGGAAAGATCTTGAGAGCAGCCCTGTGGAGAAGAAGTTGGGGGTTGTGGTGGGCAAGAAGCTGGACGTGAGTCAGCAGTGTGCACCTGTAGCCTGGAAGGCCAGCTGTGTTCTGGGCTGCAATAAAAAAAAAAAAAAGGGTGGTCAGCAGGGAGAAGGAGGTGATTGTCCCTCTCTAGTTGGCTCTTGTGAGGCCATATCTGCAGTGCTGCATCCAGGCTTGGGGAACCCAGTACAGGAAGGACGTGGAGCTCTTGGAGCGGGTCCAGAAGAGAGCCACTAAGATGGTCAGAGGGCTGGAGCTCTCTTACGATAAAAGATTGAGGGAACTGGGCTTTTGTTCAGCTTGGAGAATAGAAAGCTGCAGGGATACCTTATTGTGGCCTTCTTGTATTTGAAGGGAGCATGTAAACAGCCATTCCCCTCCTGTTTATGAAGATGGATAGTGATAGGACATGGTGGAATGGTCTTAAACTGAGACAGGGGAGGTTTTGGTTAGATATTAGGAGGAGGTTCCTCACACAGAGGGTGGTGACGCACTGGAACAGGTTGCCCAAGGAGGTTGTGGATGCCCCATCCCTGGAGGCATTCAAGGCCAGGCTGGATGTGGCTCTGGGCAGCCCGGTCTAGTGATTGGTGGCCTTGCCCATGGCAGTGGGGTTGAATCTAGATGATCTTCGAGGTCCTTTTCAACCCAGGCCATTTTATAATGTAAATTATTCCATATAGGAAATAAATGCAGCTCATAATGTACTTAATCTGCATGATGGTACAGTAGAGACTGCACAGAAATATGGGTGTACACTCATGAATGTGTATCAAGGGAATGACTAGATTATGGTGTTGGTAGGGAGAGTCTGATATGTGCAGTTGGTTTCTGAGTTGTATGTGGACCTTCAGCAAATGTCAGTTTTAGTTGTATATCTGTTGTAAGTTAGAACAGATTTCTTGAAGACTTCTTCATGTTCAGAGTAATGACAACTGATTTTTATTAAGTTCCTTAAAGCTGTCAGTTTGGATTCCACTTACATTTTCATATGTAGCTGGAATTCTAAACCAACTTTTCCATGAAATGAAACTTTGGTTAATCTGGTCTTCAGCATTAGTATTTCTAGACTGTAAGTGGCAGTTATCCTTTATGCTGTCACACCTTGTCCTTAGACTGTTATGTATAGCGCTTCAAAAGCAATGATTCAGGAACTGAAGTTTAGCTGTTTTCTAAATACTCAGTGTACTGAGTGTTCATACTTTATAACAGGTTGCATGCTAGGGTAGTTATGTCTGGTCACCTCTACATATGTAGCTCTAAGCTTGTGTCCATCATTACTTCTGTGCTTGGCCAGGCCTAAGTATGGTTTTGTGCAACTTCTGTCATGTTCAGCTTTCATTCAGTAGCTGTGTATTATTTGCCTGAGAATCCATTCCAATGGCAGCATGAGTACATTTCTTTGGAATCAGAAACCTTTATCTGATCTTCCTACCTACTGAGGACTTAGAAATTTCTTACACTGAACAATATTTTAATTTTGACTTACAGTTAAGCCTTTTAATTGTTCTTCTCTCTATTTTCTCCTTGAAGAAGAAGGAAAAATAAGATGTCCATTAGGGGCTTTCAGTTGTTTCTTATAGCATAAATCTTGCAGTAGCCAAAAAACTGATTTGGAAGGAAGATCTATAATTGCATGGTCTCAATAGCTGGTAAGAATTACATTTTAAGTGATATTCTATAGACTGCGATGATGTAACTTTTACGGGAGAAAGTATTTTGACAAGGCAAATAAAAGCTGACAACTTGAAATAGATTATCTCTTTGGGCTCTAGTGATCAAATACTTTCTGGTAGCTACCATAAAGCTGCAGAACTTATCTGTTGGAACTAGGAGTAAGATTTCCTAGAATGTAAGAATAGCTCATTGAGTAAGATCTCATGAGTACAGTACAGTGCTGAAAGATGAAACTCATAACTTTAGAAGGAACAGGATTAAATTCAGTGGGATTGGTTTCTTTACGTCTGAGGCACATTTTAGTATAAAATAATGTTTGACTAACAGATAAATAACGTAATCAAAGCAGGTTGGTACTTTTGTTGTTCCTATTTAGGACGTTGTTGATTCCTAATCCGGAAGGAACAGGCATCAGTTCTGGATGTAGTGGTTTTAGCTTGGGTGAGATTTACTTGGGTGCTGCAGGATTTCCTCTGAGAGTCTCCAAGACAGTTCGTTGAGCACAAGAAGTTTATAATTTCTGTGATTTGAGATCACAGATTCCAAGAAAGACGTTGGGAATCTACACTGGGAAGTCTCTTAATCTGACTTTGAGGTATCAAATCTAGTCTTTGATGTATCTTAAAGTGATATCTGATCTTCATTAATGCCTTAGGATTCTTTACGTTGACTTAATAGTATTCTAGGACAGGATAATGGGATGAAAATCTCTCCCTTATTATTAATCAGTGAAAGGATTTTCAGTAAAATCTCTTGAAGCCACTACTGCATCAATTTCTAAAAACTGTTGAGGAGAATTGCAACCCATGGGAGCAAATTGGAGCAGGGTAAATTATATCATCCTAGTGGAGGCTTGTATGTGTGGGATTCACCTTCCAGTATCCTGTTTTGGAAGGCAAAACTCTTATTGTAGGTCACAAATCTTTAATCTGTGGTTTTTAACAAACTTGGAATTTATTCAGCAAGTTGTTGGAGATTATCAAGGTTCATCAGGCATGTTTTTGATGCTCAGGATAGGACTGATTTAATCTTGGCTCAGAATGGTGGCAGCAAATGTAGAAAGTTGTGATCTAGGACCTGCTGTTTCATGTCTGTTATTCTTTTCATGAGAAAGGTGGCATTCTTCATTCTCTATTCCTGGATTCTGTAGTCACTCGCAGAAGCTCATATGTTAATTTTCATATGGTTTCATTGGAAAAGGACTACTTAACTTATAGGTCAAATTATCTTCATATTACTTGCTATTCTGCATCTTGATATTCCACAAGCGTGAGAAGCAAATACCCTTGGCAGCTATTGGCGTTATCTGTTCTAGTCTTAGTAACTTTCCAGAGGTATTCATTACAACTGTTCAGTATCTGCTATTTGTCATTAGAAGGTGTGGGTATATGTGTGTGTAAAATACATGCATTTATAAAAATATGTAAATACACTGAGGATAGCAGCTGAAAGAACTTCTTAATGTCAAGTGTTGTGAAAAGATCTAATTAGTAGGTAATAGCTTAACAAAACCAGGCCTGCTTCAGTTTTAGCTCATGGTTGTACCTTTGTCTTTCCAGGCCGTGTTTTTGAAACTGCTTCAGGTAATGAAAGGCTACTTGGCAGAATGATAGTACTGATAGTTGCTGCTGGAAGTCCTAGGTATGCTTCTGCAGGGATGAGCCCCTTTTTTATGAAAATGAATGAGGATGGAATTAGATGTGAAATTATGCACCATTGTTACCTACTAATGTGTTTCTGAGGTTGAAGTCTGTGAATTTGCATGAAAGCATTTGGGCTTGTGCTTTAGCTGTTCAGTTTAGATTGTGATGAAAGGATGCTCAGGTATGTAAGATGTGATGAGCTAACAAGAATAATTTATCAGAAGATAATTTATTCCTGAAAATACAGACTTAACTGGGTACTATTCATAGTAAGTCACATAGCTTTGGCTTTCATACCTGCTTTTCAACTGCAGTGCCAGTCAGAAGCCTTGCAGACTGTATAATTGAATAAAACCACTTATTCAGATATTTTTATGAACCAATTACAGGTGCAGAGTGAGGCAATCCAGGGACTTAGGCATGCTACAGCATGGGTTATCCTGCCTCTTCTCAAATCTGCTTTAGCGAAGGCTCATATGCAACTTTGGTGGTTTAAATCAAACTGCCCTGGTTTGCTGTGGATTAGGGAAGGCTTGTGGTTTCTTTTGCTGGCAGAACAGCAGAGGTGACAACTACTGTCAAAAGGAGTGACTTGCTGTTAGTAGCAGTAGTGTTTTCGTTTGTTCCTTCCAGAACACGCATTACATGTAGTTGCCTTAACAGCATAATAGGCTAGGCTAATGTAATTTCTTGACTTTGTGTGCTCAATTCCTGTTATGTAAATCTAGTGGTAGAAGTGGTAGGTGCAATTGCATGTGTTTAGCCCCTTGTAAATACTATTTTTGTTTCTTTATTGTTTTCTGGCTTAATTTTCTTTTGTATGTCGTTAAGTGAAATCAGTATCATTGCTGCTTCTGCCCCTGGAGAATGTGTACTGAATTAATCTATTTTCTCTAGTATAATGTCTTTGTTCTGTTATCTTGACTGCTGGCATACCTTGGGTCTCTATGCAGTTACCCTTGGACTAAATCCTTCAGGAAAGTATCTGTTAACTACTTAGCAGTGAAGCACTGAACTACAACATGCTTCTTCTCAAGTTTGCTTTCCAAGACCTGCTTCTACTTCAGGGTGGAGTCCAGTTGTAAATACCTTCTTTTAGAGAGGCTTTCATAATTTTAAGTCTAGTAACTGCTGGAAACTTCAGCAGTATGTTATGTGAGATGCTCATTTACTTCAGTAAACATGAAGTCCTTTGTAATCAGGTTTTAAATTAATCATATATGTTACTGAAAACATCCTGTGTTCCCAAAGTGCTCTGATTCCCAATCTGTTTTCATTTAGTTACCCTTTCTTGTTCAAATGGCATAATTGTTGGAGAATCTTGAAGTACTGCAATATATTGTCAAGTAGTAAAGCTGATGCTGCTTTTCCTGCATGGCAAATTTTAGCATATCTGTAATGTCTTAGTGAACCAGTATACTTCAGTGAGTGAAAGTTTCCTCTTGAGTCAAATTCAGCCTCATTAGAATTCACTTTCCAAATGATAGACTTGATTCTTTCTGTATCAATTTTCAAAGAGGATTTTTTATTATATGTTGTTCATGGGCATTGATTTCATTTGCAGTCTTAAATACTTTCAGTGGTTTGTACATTTCCAGTGTTCTCACGACATTAAAGTATCGTTCTGAAGGGGTGAACCTTTTACTGTAAGCTGCTTTTTACTCACTCAAGATCTAATCTGTATTTTGGGCATGCAATTTGAGGGAAATTATTTTCAAGTGTTCTTTAAATTGAGTGGTGACAGTGAACCTTTGGTGTCTGGTACCAAAAATATCTACAGAAACCCCAACTGGTTTCTTGCTAATGCTGACAAGGTCTTCCTGGGTGTCAAATAGAAGGCCTATGCCTGTATGTGGTCGCTGATACAGAAGCTTTAGCTGTATGTTTTCTGTATGTTCATAACTTCTGTGGTTCCTTGTGAGGCACTGGGTTTGGAAGGAGTTCTGCTCTAAGTAGAATGTGCTTAAAGAGACAGTCAAGAACTAATGCGAACTTGAGCACAGGCAATGCTTGTGTACAGACTCGTGGAATCCTACGTGATAAAGATTTTGAGAAATTGGCTATCCTGAGAAGATAAGCACCCTATATGCTTTGGCTTATTCAGCTGTAGTTTTGAGAAGCTTAAATAGAGTTAATGTAAGTATATCTGGCCATTGGTTCAGTGAAGATAATGCAGTTGCACAAGTGAAATTCCAAGCTAAGTTTGGTTTGCCAAATCTTTACTGGTAAGTGGGGTAGGTTCTTTCTTAGAGATCAGCTTCAAGCTTTGTTCATAGCTATACTTTGTTTCTTTCAGGCTGTAATATATCAGTATTTTTCACATGCTGTACTGAATGCATCATTTTGAGTGTCATTCCTAAAGCTAGCATCCTGTAATGAGATGGACACACTTAGTTGTACCTGATATGAATAGTTTGGTCTGACTAGTTTAAACAAAGTAAAGTTGTATTTTTAAGGCTTCTGAGCTTTAAGTATGAATGATTTTCTGGTTACTGATACTAAAAAAGGTGATCTGATGATTGTCACATTATTTCAGGAAACGACGTTGGCAGAAGTTCTTACGGTGCCATGCAAGTGAAACAAGTTTTTGATTATGCCTACATTGTTCTTAGCCATGCAGTATCACCACTTGCAAGATCATATCCAAATAGAGATTCTGAGAGGTAATTAGTCCACTTTTTGAATATTGTTTGTTTCTGTAATCAATTAGGAATGTTGAGTCTAATCAATAAAAGGAATATTGCTCTTTATTGTTTAACTGCAGTTGTATTGAAATCTGCCTAGAAATCCAGGCTGGTCCAGTGCTATGAGAGTGTAATACCTTCATGTGCAGCATTGAAATGAAGACAGCATGACAAAAGCCAGAATTAATCCAGTGTGAGGTTTCTTAGTGTGCAAGAATGCCAGAGTAGCCTATTCACAAAGGTTCTGCCTGAAGTATTGCAAAGAGAAGACTGTTGACTTGAAATTTGATTTGATTTCTGTCTGCATTACAGCAGAGAAATGAGCTTGAACAAAATTTTGTGTAAACTAGACAGAGTAGAAATTTGCCCTGTTCTTTAATATGTGGCCCCCAAACTATTTTAAAAGGCTTTGTATGAAATTAAGCTATTAGAATAAATTCACTTAGGCAGTAATATTTGAACTGCTGTTGAAAGCTAACATACTCCTAAATGTCATTTTTAGAGCACATTTTGATGTCTTTCATAGAAACACTGTACAGCTCAGTGTGTTCTCAGCTCTTAACTTTGCAAATTATGCTGAAGTATGTTTTTTGATGAGGAGAAAAAAATGAAGGTATCACAGCTATGTCACATTTTCATGCATCTGCTCTAGCATGTGATGTTTAAGCCTAACCTTCAGTGCAAACTGGAATAGATCAGAGGACGTATCTGCTCTGGGACTTCCCTAGAATTCTAGTAGTATTCTGAGCTCCCCAGCTAATTGCAGAGAGAAGTGGCTATTGGAAGTCATGTTAACCTTACAGATAAAATTGCAAAATTAGTCAAGGTGTTAATTTCCAGCATTGCAAAGGGGAATAGTTATCCTATAGTAAGTTTATTATTTGGTAAGACAACTGCATGTATGCTAAGTTTACCATAAGTAAGTCAACTTTTGTTTGTGGCTTTAATACTCACAGGTTTTAATAGTGCCTGTGAATCTGTTTTCTTGTGGAACAACATTTGAAGACTTAGACAATTCATGCCCTGTGATGGAGATAGGTAGGAAGAGTGGAAGTGTTACACATTAACATTTAAGATTGCTGTTTTAAGATTAAGGTGCATCTCTTGAGTGTGTACTGTCTGATAACGTGTTGCTTTATTCCTATGTACATATGGGTAGAAGGACTTAGGGATATATGAAGTTTTGCTTGTCTTAGGCCCTAGTTAACAACTTTTGAGATTCTTCAAGGGTCATAGTCATTTTCTTATAGGGTGCCTCTGTTTATATTAGACATCAAAACTAAATTTGTAAATACATTTAATGCAAGTCTTAGATGTCATCAGTAAGTACACTTGTTACTGTATGTAGGAAGATACTGTATGTAGGAAGCTCCAAACTTGAGAAATCCCAGTGGCTGTGTTTCAGCAGATGTTAATACATCTGACCTGTTCTCCTATTTTGGGCTGTCTGTGCCAATGATATGAGTTTCAGAACTTGTCATACCTGTAACTTACCATTCAGTCAGGTAGCAATATGTCAGGTGTCATAAAAGATACAGCTTTCGATGAAGACTAACCTGTTCAGTGTTGCCATAACTGGGGCTGTCTTTCCCTGAAGCGTGAAAACAGCCTGGTGAGTTTGAATTGTTATCAACTCTTTTCAGGGGAAACCTGTGTACATCTTGTGTATAGTCTTGTTTTGTATGTTAACAACCATGTCAGTAGCTTTCAGATCTTTCTTAGTGATCGTTGCCTTTTGTCCAGTGTTAGTCCAACCCGAAGAAGCAAAAGTCTAAGGTAACTTAAAGCTTTCTAGTCAACTGCTGCTTCTGATATTCTCTGTTTCAAACTAAGTCAGATTTTGCTCTTTCAGCACAGGCCTTACTCATCCATGTTCTGTGCTAACATGACCCCCCAGAGCAGGACGGGCACATCCAAATTACTCTGTCATTTTATTTAAGCTTCCAAATAAAACATTTGAAGTGTACTGGGAGTAAAGGCTATCTTTTGTCTAGGCTGCTCATTGTATTTTGTCTTTGTGCTGAGAAGAAACTAATCATTTGAGTCTTAAAGGTAGTTAGTCAGTGTTACAGAAATTACCTTAACTCTTTGTTCTTGGTCTTCCTCACGTTGTCTTTCTAGAATGCTTCGTGAGAGGTTAATAGACTGTTCTGCAGATTTCTGGACCAAACAGTTTCATGTCATCTTGGAAGGAAGTGTTTCTTTAGTAGGAAATTCATTATACCTTGTCTAGCCTATCTATCCATGGTCTCATCTTCCTGTTAGCAGCTCAGTTTCTTCTTGATCTATGTATTACTGATTCTTGCCTTTGGTTAGATCTAATGAGCCTGCAGTCAGAAGCTGGGTCGGTTTAACTCTCTGGTCTGACTGAAAGAAACTACATCAACACTGCTGTCTCCTAAAGAAGCTGATCCAGTTTTCATGTGGTTTCTTGAAGGACAGAACAGAAGCAAGAGAAGCAGCAGAAAATTGCTCAGGATAAGATGGAGGGAGTGTTATTATATTGCTTGACAGACATAAGTTATGCTGGGAGGCTGTGTGTGTGTGTATATATACATGACATAAATTTATCCTTGGGAATTATAACATGTCTGTAGATCAGAATGCTGGCCTACAATACTGACTTGTCATATTGTTTGAAGTATCAGTGTGTGCTCAGACAGCATCCCTAAACAGCACCATAGCCACATTTGGGAGGCAGATCAGGTCATACAAAATAAGGAATGGATATCTGGTTCTGCTATGATATCTCTTCAGTATAACTAAGAGTGAAATCTTTGTTCAGTCTGTTGAGTTCTGGATTCCTAACAGGTCCCTCCTTGGAGGTAAATGAATGGTGGGGGTAGATGAGGGAAAGATACTATCATGCCAGAAGACCAGAGCTGAGAGTTGGAGGAAGCTTTGGCAAGGTTTTGCATGTGTGGGGTTGTCATTTACAGATGAGAATCTTAAAACTAGTCTGTGTGATACATGAAGTGTTTTCTCTGTCTCTGTGCTTGAAAGCTGTTTGATCTGTTTTGACCCACTAGATCTAACTGCTGGTAGGTCTGTATGTTAGGTTTGGGCTACCCCTGAGTGTCCCCAGGAGTGTCAAAGGGAATGTTAAATTGATCTGCAAGATCTGCTGACACAGATTGCAGAAGTACTATCTGAAGCAGTCTTCCATTTGCTTCACTAGAATGCATATTGTCTTAAGAAATATCAGCAATATCAGCTTTCCCTACACAGTGTTTATCTCATCAAAGGCTTTACATTTTTTCCTAATCCACGTGCTCAAGCAGATCCTTCTTGCTTTAGATTGTTGCTCATTTACTATCAGGGAGATAGTTCAGAAGCTCAGTCCCTTTAACTGTCTTCTACAGGTAGTGTTTTTTGTGCTGAGGAAAACTGGCTGGAGCTTTAGATATTGCCTCATTGAATCTTATCAGCCATCTGAGCATTTTAAGAATGATCTTAAGATTTATTTGCATTATAATTGTAATGTAGTGACAGCTAGAAGGTGTGCTGTTCCTTTTTAAGGTACTCTACTTAGTTGTTGAGCTGTGAATCCCAAGAATTCATTAAGATATTGGTGACAATCATGTCAAAGCATTCAATTCTGTATGTAAAATTCAAGGTTGTATTTTCCAGCATGCATTACAGCATTTATGTAATAGAATATTACATAATAGAATAAGAATAATAGAATAATAGAACGTAATAGAATAAGAGATGACACTTGTTCTGTACATCAGGATCTTCTACATCTGCTCGACTTATTACTTAAGTGATGTCGTATGGTCCAAAGTTTGCTTAAAATTCCTGTTTCAATTTTGACACACTGGCATGTTTTTTAAAGTTGGGAATCTAAATGGGAAACGTGGAACTTGGTCTTGCAGTAGAATTACGATGCCTAATGTAGCAGAACTGTTGCTCCTTGCTGAGGAGTTGAAATGTCCTAATAAAGGCAGTGTGAATACTTCTAGGCTATATATCCTTCTTATTAATACACCTCAAAAATACCAATGAAGGTGCAGCATACCTTTTATGGTGTGAAATTAATAAAAAAGCTTTATTACAACTGTTGAAGATTTTTGCAATTAAAATAATTTGACATTTTTCTAGGATGGATAGCTTTTCATAGCCTGTTTTTGTACAATAGTTGGTCCTTCATGGATCTTGAGCATGTATAGTAAGCATTAATGTAGTTAGTGTTTCATCTCCCAGCCTCTAATAGAAGGAGAAGTTGAAAATTGATTTATTAAACTAGGACAAAACTGTTCAAGATAACATACAGTTCACCTGTATGAATGCTGGGAAGGTATGCAGTAAAAAGCTACTCTACTTGTTGACAACTGATCATGAGTTAAGAAGATAAAAGGATCAGGTGGACTTGTTCTCACAGCTAGTTACCTTTAAAAAATTTCCTTAAATTCTAATTTTATGTGGGATTTTTTGCTGGTCTGTATCTTGTGTCTACTATGTCGCAATCCATGATACTTCCTTTACAATTGTAGGGATCTTTCAAGGTGCCTTGTAAACCCATAAGCAAATACAAATACTAGGGAGAGTCTCTATTCAGTGTGAAGATGATTTGAGGAGCTAGGACATTGTCTTCAGCACGTTATATGAATGTTCTAATGGAGTGGAAGGACTACTTTTTGTTTGGGGAAGTGCAAGAGCCTCTAACTTGCCTTTTTCAAACAAAATACAATTTGTATGTACTTTCCTGGGAATTTAGTTGAGTTCCATTTAGAAGTGAAAATCTTACCTGTGTCAGTGCTTTCAAGTTGGCATGGTAGGAGATAAGTAATAAACTAACTTAAAGTGTGATCCTTCAGTGACTTATATGCTGATGTAAGGAAATGCAGGTTCAAAAAGATTCTTTGGTTAGGGATATCTTAAACGGATTCCAAACGTAATTTCAGTGCTTTTTGAAATGCTTGCAAGTATGTATGTAACCAATAGTCTTAATTTAAATATTTTTTAGCACATTAGGTAGAATCATCAAAGTGACCCAAGAAGTGATTGACTACAGGGCCTGGATTAAAAAGAAGTGGGGGAGCAAAATTAATTTATCACCTGAACTTGGTAGGTATAGCAAATCTTTTGAAACCAACTGAAACATTTTTTTCTTTGATTTGGTGCAGTTCAAAATAACTGTGCTTTGAAATGAATTATTTCAGGTATTGTTAAGGAAACTTAAGGGAAAAAAAAAAAAAGAAATTTTTAACTTTTTGATCCGAAACTAGTTTTCTGAGCTTGTTTTTCAGTTTGTTGGCTTGTTAAACAGAAGTAATTCTTAGATTTGAGGATCCGTGTGTTGTATTCTGTGCTCTTAATTGATGCTCATGTTTTCTGTTAACAGATAATAGGTTGAAAATAAGAGACCAGATAGCTCCATGCAATGGAGAACAGAACAACAACAGAGACTCTGAATCATCTTACAACCAACGCTTGACTTTGTCATTGGCTAGTACGCAACAGTTATCCTCTGGCTCATCTGCGTCGTCTGTATCATCACTCTCTGGCAGTGACATTGTAAGCTTTTTTATTTTAATGTTCTAAACTAATAAGCAGAGTTTATCAGTCTTCTCAAAACATGTGATACTGTACCTGAGCTACTGCAGCAAATTAATAACTTTCCCTGCTCAGATAATTACTTCTTTGTTAAGTGAAATAGGTCTTTGTTCCATCCTAAATCTTTGGTACCCATTGTAGTAGTAGTGAGATGTAATAAGATGTATGTTTCAAGATGACAGTAGCTAATTAAACAGGATAGTAAAAATCTCTTAATTAAATCTTCCTATCAAGAAAAATCTCATTCTCAATTTCCAGTCCTGTTTTCTTGCACCTTAAATGTGACAATCGTATTTTACCATGAGAATGAATAATACTGCGTTGTTTTCAGCCAAACAGTCAATTCATGTTCTAATGGTCAGAGGCCCTACCATGTAAGCTTGTCAGCTTCCTTGTTGGAAAGTGCAGTTTGAAAATGATTGCTAGACACTATTGTAACTTCATGGAAGATGAAGCAGTAGTTTATGTAGGTATGTTCCCAGATGCTTAACAATTGTCAGGTGTTTTCTTTTGGTATGGTTTTAAATTAGTGGAGTTGGGCTGTGCAGATGATAAAGCACAAACTCGCTTTGTGTGAGATACTCAGAAATCTATTGAATCACATTTGTTAGGTATCAGTACTGACTGAGAGAAGATGCAATATCCAGTTAAGTACAACTGTGAGTAACTGGAGGTGGTGCCAAGTCCAAGTACCTGTTTCTTGACTTTCAAAAGTCAAAGCTTTCAAAAACTGGACAAACATGGAATTAAAAATTGTGGATTTCATTGTGAAGAACAAAAGCATTAATTTGTATCTTCTGGTAACCTGTAATTCCTTAACACTACTGATTTTTTTTGTATTGTCTTTTCTCCCTCTAGTAGATATGGTAAATACTTTAGTTGCACCATCTGGCAAATGGAAAAAGAACAGCATAGTGTTTGCTGGTGTTGCTAGCTGTGTTACTGATTTGAGTAGGAAAGTGAAGAAGATAAGAGCTGTAAGATATGTTTTATGAGAAATTGCAAATGTTTGCTTAATGTCATGCACTCTCAACTGGGGGCATGAACTGTATTGACTTCCCCTTAGTCCTGTTTTGCCTGACATTGCAAGATGAAACTTAACAGCCTAATTATCAGATAAATTAGTAAGTGAAAAATGGAAAAGCTCTCAACAAGGACTTGCAGTTAGCTTGTATGTTCCAGAAGTAAACAGAGGTGATGCTACTTGGACATTAGGCTTCTTATTTTTCTATGTGCTTATCCCTCTTCTATACCCTGTTTGTTGGTACAGTGTCCTTTAGACTGCTAGCATATTCCTTAATTTGCAGTGAAACAACAAGTTTCTGACAACTGAGTCCATCCTATTCACACTTGGATATGCAAGGATGATAATATTCTTGTTGAGTAACTCTGAGTTGTACTTCTTTCAGAAAGAGAAATGCATTCTGAAGTTAAGGAGGTTCTATGGTTTGATCTGGTATAGTATTATGCTCAGGCTCCAGCAAAGAAAATTCCATCATGTGTGAGAACTTCTTTGTGCCAAGACTTTTAGTGCATGCTGCAAATAGGTATGTGATGGAGTGAGCTTCATTCAGTACCAGTTTAAGACAAGAGAATATGGTGTTAATGTTAATAGAGGTCTATATAGTGTTAGCTCTGATCTTGTGAAATGATGATTCTGTATTCATCTCAAATTAAATCTTACGAAATTTGATACTGAAGACTGAAAGGAAGATGCAGATTGTCAAGAAAGTGCAGGAGGCAAGGAGATCCTAGATTGATGGTTTGCTCTCTTCCAGATATAAAGATCATAATTTGTATGGATTTTCCAAGGTAGTAAAAATAGTTAACAAAATGCTAACAACGTCTGTCTGATGAAGTTCTAGTTTTGTTGTCCTTCATGAGTCCTAGCAAACTGAAATCTCAATCACAAAAAAAGAAAAGCTTTGCTAGGATCTAGTGGATTTCAGATCAGTCCTCTTAGAAGCAAAATCTGACTCATGATATCTCTTGCTATCTGTGCTGCTCAGTTTGTGGATTTATCATACTGTAGATGTCAGCAGAGGCCTCTAACTCATAGTGACATTTGACTGCAAAATTCTGAGTACTAACATTGCCATTCTGTTAGCTCAGTTCTGTAGGCAATGTAAATATTCTAGTACATGCTAGAAAAGAGCCTATGAATACAAGGAAAGTGGTCATCAGAACGTATGATTGTATGTGTATTTCTTGGCTTCTGTTAATTATCACTGATCTATATAGTATATTTTTTCTGAATGAAGTATTCAACTGTGCAGCTATTTAAAGTGCCTGCCATATGCTGCCCTGATTAAAAAAGCAGCATGTATTCTTTTCTTGCCCACAGGTAAGTTATAAACTACTGCATGTTCCCAAATGATCCAGCAGATGCTGAAATAAATAATGCTGCTGGTTGTATGAAGTTCTTCCTTTCGAAAGTGCTTTATAAATGTCTTTGCTATCAAGGACAGTGCAAAGTGTCTGAGCTTTTTCTCTGTGGGAGCAAGAATCAAACTGTTCTGAAATAGAAAATAAATGTCTGATATCAGGAAAACTCATTTGAACCCTCCTACTGATTTAGTGACTGATGCAGCAATCTAAAACCAGACGTTCACCTTTGCCCCTCTGCAGGCTGGGGCTAACTACAGATACCAGTTAGAGAAACTAAATAACCAAATGTCTTTCTTAAATTTTCTGTTCTGGATGTGTGCTTTGCAACTGCTGGTCTTCTTTCTTATTGCTGAAGTGTTATGGAGACCTTCCTTCCATTAATTTGCAAAATAATTCGCAAAATCTTAGTAGTGCTGGAGAATATTTACCTAACCAATGATCTCTGCCAAATAGAAATACTTATGGTATATTTCTTTCAGTCCAATTTTGGTCTAGTATAACCTGGTGCTAAATATACTCTGTAGTTTTGATGCCCTTGTGCCAGAGTTTAGAATTGAATGTGACAGTGGTACCTGCGTATCAGTAACTAATGTAATTGATCATAGGAAAGTTCTAAGGCTGGTTTTGAAATCTAGTAGATGCATAATCTCTGAAAATCTAGTCCTGCACAATCTCAAAATTTTGTTGGAAGTTTGTAGGAAATCTTGTACACATTATCTCAGAATGCCTCTAATGGTAGCTTCCTTTGAGCTTGTATGACAAGATTATTTCATGAACGTTTTTGAATCCTCAAGATCATACAGCCCTGTTGAGGTAGTGGAAGTTCCAGTGAACAAAGTAAGCTGTGTAGTCTATTCAGCTCTCTAAACATTATATGTGTTTCAGCCTGTTCCTGAATTTTAGCTGTAATCGTTGCTGTTCAGCCTTTATAATATTTTGTCAGAATGTCACTGCTTGATCTGCCCACCATTCTGCCACTGTGAGGGGATACGCCAACCAGTACCTTTGATGTTTTGTGGAACGTCTTTTCACTGTCTTCAAATATTAAGTATTCACTATTGTGATCAGATACTAATGTTATTAAAGTAGTAGATTAATGGCTGCCAAGACCGTTCCTCGCTATTGCTTTCATTCTGCTGAATACAAGATCCACACTGACTTAAGAACTGTTACTTGCTGTGCAGTATTTGTATTTAGTACTTGGGCTCAAAGTATTTGATTACCAGCATTTCCCTTTTATTCCTCTTAGTCTCAAGGGCTGTGAATTTCAGCTTATTGGCAGAAACTGTTGAACTTCACAATTTGGAGGTGGTAAAAATGGCATCATCTGTCCTAATTTTGCTTTCTTCTTTAAAGGGATGAAGTTTGCAGGTATAAGGCATGTGCTTATCTGCATTAGGACAGACACTGACACTTCAAAACAGTTACTGTAACAGCTCTTCTTGCAGACTTGTTATATCTGTGTAGTGACTCTGATTTATTTTATTGAGTTTTGGTTAAGTGTGTGTAGGGGGGTGGGCAGGAGGACTGTGGCCCAACAATTCTCAATCTGAGAACAAAAGCTGCACAGAAAATTACTTTTCTATCTTTTTACTTCTCTACCTTTGTACTAGTCTGAGTGTTCTCATGCCCTAACTGAAGTTACCATTCAAATATTCATGGATAATTGATCATCTTCTGATAGAATGCTTGTACTGTCTTGTTCTTCCTTCTTCCTGAACAAATAAGGGGAAACGGGTCCTCTTAAAAAAAAAAAAAAAAAAAAAAAAGCAACTCAGTCTTTAGTCTCTCAAGAAAGGTTGACTCAAGTCACTACTTAAATCTATTTCCAAGTAAAGCAGCCAGTTACCTTGAAACCTTCCCTCCCCAAATCTCTTAAAACTTTTCTCCCTGTTCTTACTGTGGAGGCTTCTGACGCTTTCTGTGGAACGAATTTTGCCATTACTGCTCTTTCCTGATTATTTTCCTTTTTCACTCTCCAGTCCTATGCTTTGCTTTTGTTTTCTTAACCCATATTCTTATGTGCTGCTTTATACTGTCTTGTCTTTTGTCAGTTCTTCTCTCTCAGTTGCTTGAGCAGGCTTTTTATTATGTATACCCACTTGATGTAAGAGTAGACTCTCCAGGAGGCGGAGTTTGGAAAAATAGGTCATTTGATAAATTATTCTGAGCAACAGAAGGTGCAGAGGAATTGTGAATCAAGAAATAAAACTTGATTTTACTGCTGTGGTGTCTGTGAGGTAAGGAGAAAGAAGCACAATTTCATGAGTTAGGCTACTTCTTGACACCTCCAGCTAATTATATTCTTGCCATATATTAATATTACCTCACCTGAAAAAGAGGTGCCAAAGCCATTTTAGGATGGAAGAAAACCTAAACTGAACATTTATATGCTCAACTTGCATTAATAAGTGCTATAATTGAATGCTTAATTTGAAAAACATTTACCTGCAAAATTTGGAATGTTATGGTACTCTTATCAATTCAGGCCAATTGAAAACCCATGAAATGAAAGTAGTAGGAATAATAAAGGAAGTTTGAAATGACACACTTTGGGGAAATATCTTTTGTTTAATAATGATTAAAATAAGGAGTAATTTTGCAGGCATTGGAGAAGATAACACAGGCTAAAGGAGCATTTTTCTTGTATTTTTCATACTGGAAGGTTCTAATTAGATTAACTTCAGTTGTATTTCTGTGAAACCACTACTAGCTTTGGAGGTATATTTTTCAGTTTGCTTCTGTTATATATGTTCTTACACTTTTCCCCCGTTTCCTTTTAGCAATGACAAACATTTTGTTTTTGTAATGCAGTTTAACTAAGGACAGAAAAATCAGTTGCATCTTGTTTGAGGTTTTGTATTGTTTATGGATTGGCAGATAGGAAGGGTGCAACTTTTTTGATTGATGTAAATTCACTGTCCTGTAATATTCTGTAGGCAAATGTTGATCTCCTTCTATTTTATTATACCATAGTCTATTAAACTTATGGCTCCACCTACCAAAAAGGGAAATGGCACAAGCTGGGGTGAAATGGGATGAGGATTTAACACACTTCACATCACCTTGGAAGTATGTGGATTTGTCAGCAAGATTTGAGCGTGCTGGACTAAAGCCATTCAAGCAAGGTTATACATTGAAGTTCTTCAGTGCTTTGGCTGAACTTCTTTGAAATGCCTGAATTTCTCCTAGTGTTACTTTTTTCTCTAAGGAGTGTGGTTTCGTACTACTGTTCAGTAAATCCACTAGTTGTTCTTTCTAGGGATGACTTTGCTTAGTTGCTCCTTGGGTTTTTATGCATTCATACTCAACTGAACTTGTGGTGAGTTGATTCAGAGGGTAAAACTAGAAAAAGGAGATTGCTGTTTCTGTGGTTTCCCTCAGAATTGGCTCATAATGGCAAATGCTAATGCAAGTACAATGGAGAGAGCAATAATGGAGGAAGTGAAAGGAGTAGGAATGGCAGCAGTTATCTATTAGATCACTTTGCTCCTGATGTTGTAATAACACATTGAGAGGAGCATGTGGAAAAAATCTTTACAGTAAAGTTCCAACTATAGGCACCAGTGCTCAGTTCTTTGCTTTCAAAGAATACAATTTGTATAGAAATAGTCCTTGTTCTTACAGCTTCCAACTCTGAATGTTGTAGGAAAGTGAGAAACTGATGGAAGAAGGCTGGAGAATGGGATATTAAGAATATCTTTGCCAAGATCTCTAGTTCGTTCTTGTACGTTTATAGGGGACAACTTGTGTATATTATGCTACCAAGGCACTTTCATTCCCTTGTTAAAGGTTTTGATTTCTTAATATTGACTTCTAGGTTAGTTAGATATTTTTTTTTCCTCAGAGGAACAATCATAAAAATTGACTGAGATTCTAAAACTTGTTTGGTCCATGTATTTAAAAGAAATATTGAAAATTGAATTCCTAGAATAGTAGCTGTTGTCAGTTGAAAAGATTGAATTGTCTAGCAATGTCATGAAACAAAGCAGAAAACACTACTTCCATGCAGTTAGATTTTGGAAGGGATACCTGTAAATATAATTAAATCACATGATATTAGTGGAGAGTGAACTATTGTGCTGAAGGATGGGTATATCTATAAACTTTACCTTGCATCTTAACTTGTATCTAACCCTTGAGTTGTTAATGGAATTTAAATAAACTCTTATGGTGAGACCTAGTTAGTAAAGGGTTCCTGATGTTAGGTAGGGGCATTTGCATCATGAGATCATTTCAGTAAATTTGTTGTTTCACTATTTCTGCCTAGACAGAAAACTAGGGATCCTGTTAGTCAAGCAAAAGTTGCAGTTTGATCTGGCTTCCTCAGTAACGCTTGTTGTTTCTCCTCCATGCTTTTTCCTTACCTACAAGAAGGTAAATTGAACACCTTGTTCAATCTCTAGTCAGAGATATGAATGGTAGAAATCTTCCTTTTGAATACTGTGTTTTTATTTGGGAAGTTGAAATTGATTTAAAGAATAGGTTTTAAAATGGGAAGTTGTCAGTAGAATAAAGCTGTATCCGTTTCCAAAAGCATCTCTTCAGGTATTTTTGTGAAGGGCTACAATAGGCAATAGGCATTCAAAGGACCAATAAAAAGATTGTGAACTTACCTAGGTGCTTACTGCAGTTACTGTAGCTTCATCCCTACATAATTAGCTAAAAGCATTAGGGGGATCTTATTCCTGTATTTGTCTTTTGACAGTGTAATCTCTGTAGCCCTTACACTGGTGAGGGCCAGAGCTCATCTTTCAGACATGGATCTGAAGTGTCAAGAGTATTTGTAAACTTCTGGATCCGTGTTTGCCTCTTTGCTTGAGTGCTCTTGAGTGCCTCAGATGTGCAGTGTTAACTCTGCTTATGATGCATATGCAATTGCTGTTGGTCAGGCTGGAAGAAGGAAGAGTAAGAAATATAGTAGTGAGCTCCATTACAGTATTTCTGTTGTCTTGCATCCATCTTGCTTTCCTCTGAAGAACTGTGCATACCTCCAATGGAAAGTGATGAGAACTCCTAACTAGTATTGAAGCAGATAACTAGTGCTTATATGTTAGTCTTGTCTGATTGGCCATCTCCTTGTTTCTTGGTAGGTGGAGCTCTAACTTTGGTAGGTTGAATGAGAGGAGACTGTAAGAGTTTGAGTAACTTTTCCATACAGTTAAGTACAGTGCATAACACTGTTCTGAGGACTGATTCTATCAAGACACCTGCAATTGTAGTTCTCATTTCACTGTCACTATTCTTGCATTGTTTTTTTTCCAGATGTAGTTTCTACCTTTTAATTCTAATTAGATAGAAGAGGCTTTACTTGGCCGTAGATGAGCTGACCAGAACTGATTTGTTATCACCATGGACCTGCTGACTTTGTCTTTGTAATGCAGATTCAGTTTAACTTAGTCTAAACTGCTAGATGTGTGAAATAAACATAGTACTAGTTTATATTCTATTTTCTTACCACTGAAAGAATCTTTACAGTGTTCATGAGAGATTATATTTGGATGCATTTTCACATTCATAGACTGTATATGCTGTATTTTCTGTAAAGTTGCTTTTCTTTTCCCCTTTTTCTCTGCCAAAAGGATTCTGATACACCACCTTGCACAGCTCCTAATGTTTACCAGTTCAGTCTGCAAGCACCGACTCAACTTATGGCCAGTTTACCACCAGCATTGCCTATGCCCAGTGGTAAACCCCAATCTGCGCCTACGAGAACCTTGATAATGGCCGCCAGTAATCAGGTATGAGCCAACTGAATGGAGCTACCTTTTTATGAGAAAGTGATCTAATCAGAATCGTAGATCATTTGCGCTGTGCTAAAAACCTCTAGAAATATTCTTGATGTAGTATGTGCTGATTTTCATATAACCATTAAGCTACTTAACTGCCGTATGCGAAGCACAGGAAGAAGAAAGGGTTGGAAATGTTTGAGATGTTTGGAACTCATCCACAGCTCACTCACCCCTAGGAATAACCTGATAGGCAATGTCAGACATCTGACTGATCTATATTTGAGAATTCCAGTACCCAAACTACTGGGATATTTGCAGATCTCTAGGCTGTTTAATTTCGTTTTCTTAAAGCGGAAACTTCTCACAAGTGATATATCTGTTAAGCTAGTGTTTGGATGTGAAGAAATACTACTGCCTTGTCTGGGTGTGTTTAGTGGCCTTGATTTCTGAATTGCTAGAACAAACTTGTCTCCACTTGTAACCTTCTGTAATAATTTTAAAGATGGAGGAAAAAATCTGGGCATATTTCCAAGAAATATACCCAAATGTTGAATGTGCAAGGAGACAGATGGTATGTTACCTAATTAGCTTGCAGTATTATTTTAGCTAACATCTATTAATGTACAAAGAGAAGAAAGATCTTTAGCTTTTCCTTACAGCCTTGGTGCATCTGTCTATAGCAAGATGCTCCTCAATCTTGACTATTGAAACTATATGAGCTATAGTGAAAGTTATCATCTAGGCCAACTCCACTGAACACTTCCAGGGTGGGATTATGACACAGGATGTTTGCTTCAGTTTCTGCTTTGAGATTTGTGAAGTATTTAAACTGAGTCTGAGTATTTGGTTGGAGGGACTTTGAACTCATTTAGTCCAGTCCTCATCAAAGGGCAAATTGCTCATGTTTTCTGAGTAACTCCAAGAATGAGAATCCCCTCCTAACCTCCTCTCTGGGCAATGTGTTAGAATCATAGAATTATTTCTGTTCAAAGGGACCTTCAAGGGTAATCTAGTCCAACTCCCTACAATGAACAGGGGCATCTACAGCTAAGATCACATTGATCAGAGTTCTATCCAGCCTGACAAAAAGAAGGGAACCCTGCCCCAAAAATCATAAAGTGAGCTCTCCAGGGATGGAGTATCCACCACGTCTCTGGGCAACCAGTGTGTTCCTATGTTTCACTGCCCTTATTTATTAAAACAAAACAAAAAAAAAACCCAAGAAATACAACTTTGACCTCTTCAATCTAAATCCCCCCCCTTTTTCAGTTTGAAACTGTTTCCTCATGTCCTATCACAGTAGACTCTGATAAGGAGTTTTCTTTCTTTAAGTACTCCTTTAGATACTGAATGACTGCTATTGGGTCTCCCCAAAGCCTTTTTTTCTAGGCTGAACAGCCTCATCTTTCTCAGCCTGTCATTGGAGAGGAAGTGTTTCATCCCTTGGATCACTTTTATGGCCCTGCTCTGGACGTGCTTTTGCAGATCCATGACTTTTTTGTACTGTACTTTCATGTACTCCATACCTGAATGCAGTGCCTCCAGAAGAGGTTGCACCATCATAGAGTATAGGGTCAGGATCACCTCCCTTGCCCTGCTGACTATGCTTCTTTTGATGCAGCCCAGGATGCAGTCAGCCTTCTGAGCTATGAGGGCACATTACTCATTGATGTCTAGCTTGCCATCCAACAGGACCCCTAATGTCTTTTAGACAGAGCTGTGCTCAGTACTTTCATCCTTTAGCTTGTATTGATAGTGAGGGCTGCCATTACCCAGGTGCAAGGCTTTGCACTTGATTTATTGAATCTCATGAGGTTCTCCTGAACCCACTGCTTCAGCCTGTCTAGGTCTGTCTGGATAGCATCCCGTCCCTCAGGCGTGTTGACTGCAACAAACAGCTTGATATCATCTACAGACTTTCTGAAGGTGCACTTGATTGCACTACTGATGAAGATACTGAAGAGCATTGGTCCCAGTACTGACCCCTGAGGGACGTCACTTGTTGCTGATCTTCACCCAGCCATTGATCACCACTCTTGAGTATGATTTCTTAACTAGTTCCTCCTTCACTCAACAGTCCACCTGTCAAATCCATTTCTTTCCAGTTCTGAGGAGAATGGGTGGGTTAACCATGTCAAAAGCCTTACTGAAATTCAGATGACATCAGTGGCTCTTGTCCATTGATGCAGTTACACTATCAAAAAGGTCACTAGACTGACTGGTCAGGCAAACACTCTTCCAGTGTTTGACCCTACTTTTAAATAAAAGTTTAGTCTTGAATTTAGTCTTAAAATACTTTTCACACTTATGTCCATTTTTCCTTGTTCTTTTACTAAGCATTCTACTCTTACTGAGAACAGCCTTCCTCCATTTACTTTAAATTCTCTCATTAGGTATTGAGATCCATCAGTATGATCCCTACCTCTCAGAGTTCTCTTTTTGGGGGTAAACAATGGAGCTCTGACATCTTTTTCATTTATGATAAACATTTCAGTGTCTTATTCTCACAGACTTTCATTGGACTCACTTGTATGCCTACATCTCTTGTACCGGGAAGCCTGGACTTTTACATAGCCCTCCAAATGTGGCCTCTCTAGTGCTGAGTAGAAGGGAAGGATCACTTCTCACCTTGTAGTGATACTCTTCTTAATGTAATGCAGCTTGGGATGTTGTTGACCTTTCTTGATATGAGGGCATGTTGCTGACTCAAGTTCAACTTGTCTATTGTCTGTGGTTGTTACACTAAAGCTGTTTTCCACCTGGTCAATGCCTCACATGTATCGATGTATGAGATTATTCCTTCTCATGGGCAGTGTTAAATTTGAAGTTTATGAAGTACCTATCAACTCATTTGTCCACTCATTTGACAAGGTTTGGCAGCACAGTTGTCGTGTTTATTAGCTCTCCTTTCAGTTTCTGAGGGTTACTATCCTGTCATCTAAGTCACTAATTAAGATGTTAGTATTGGCCTGGCATCAACTGCAGAAATGGACCACTGGTTGCTGACCTCTAGCTGGACTTTGTGGTGCTGATCAAGACACTTTAAGCCTTGTATATAAGGGTATATTTTTCATTCAGCTTGTGAGTTTGTCTAGAGATGGCACCTACCACTTACTATAGAATGAAAAAAAATCAGTGCTTGGTTTGAACTTTCAGCTGTATAAGAAGTTCTATCTGAACAGTTTTTTCATGTTCAGTAATACCAGCCTTGAGTTATGGCATATTATAGCTTGATAGCAAAGTCTTCCAAGTTGCTACACACATATTTAAAGGACTTGACAGAAGTGTTTTTCAAGACCCATTTCCTTTTGTTTAGATCGGATTACTGTTGTTCTGCATACTGTTGGTATTCCACTATTTCCTTGTAGATGCTCAATACCTTTAATCTTTGGAAATTGTTCCATCACATGCTTTCCCCATCTATTTCTTCTGCAATCCACGGTCATACAGCAAGTCCCTACTTGTATCTCAAAGTATGATTTTTGTTTTAATTTCCTGAATGATTCATTCAGTTTTCTTAATTTCAGTTTCATGTTAAACTCATGTAAAGTGTAATCTTATTCTGTTTTGTTCTTTCCTTTAGCAACTCTTTTCAATGAAGAGGTGTCCTGTAGCTTAACTTTGTCAAAATTGTGTGAAAACAGAATCTAGTTGCAGTTATTGGTGCAAGACAAGTCAGGATTTGGAGTTGACTAGGTTGTGAAGAGGCAATTTGTTGAGTGGATGTTGAGTGACCTTAGCTGCATTTTTGTATCTTTGAAGAAAAGTGCTTTGCAGCATTACTTGTCTTTTCTTCAATAGTTTGTACAATACATAGATGTTCAAAACTGGAGTTTATCTCTGGCTTTTGAAAGATAAGGATCTCCACTTTAGGATCATGTTAACTCTGAAGAATTTCTTGCTACCTACAGAAGCAATTGTTTTTCTACAGTAAATTTAGTGAGAGTTTGTGTTGTGGAGTAAACTCTTCTTTTAGATGAAGATTGCAACCAACCAAGTCCAAGTGGGAACTGAAATCACACTACTCAGAATGTGGTAAATGTATGCTTTTCATTTGCAACATTTTGGAGAATGAATGAACTGGATTAGTTTTAACTTTACTCAAACTAGCACAGTCTTCATTTATAAGATTTAATATGCACGTATTAATAGCTGGAAGGGTTTCTATTCTGGTAGTCTTGAATTGATAGGCCTCCTTAACAGCAGGTATTTTCCTCTATCCGAAAAGTGTTTGAAAGGCATTCCATTGTCCGTTTGTCTTCAGCATCTACCCGGGCAATTATTTTTCCCTCAGTTCAGCCTGTTGTCTTTGAAGACCTTACGTTATTTGCAGGAAGCTATAGATAGGTCTTCAGTACTTGCTGTAGAAGCAAGAAGTGCCAGTGCAAGAACTTTGAACCAATAACAGCCTTCTAGACAAATTCTCTGCTGTTAGATCTTCCTAATACTTTCTTGTTTGAAAAAGTATTGGAGTGATTAACAGTTCTATTTATACACTGCATAATTAATTGGAGAAATTCCAGGTAGTTCAGGGACTAATTAAGCTCCTTATAAAGATCTATGTTCTTTTCAGTATTATTAGTGTTTTTCCTTGGTGATCATTCTACTTTGCTGACAAAGCAGTTTGAAATTTCTTTTGGGAGAACAAAACAATTTATGAACCAGTGCTCTCCATTGGAGTGAGTAGAAAAACAATACTGGTATACATGTCCAGGGGAATGGAAGGAAGAAAACATACCTGGTGACTTTCCACTAGGAGAAGGACAGTTTTCTTGTATTTACAAATGGATTAAGTTCTGTTCAATTTCTTGGGTTGATGGTGGCTACTTTGAGAAGTCATGAATGAAGACAGAACAAACTACAAGTTTTTTAGGCCCAATTTTTTTTAATGTTGCATTGTTTTTATCCTAAGAGTGCTTATTTGATTCAAAAGGATTCAAGATAGCAAGTACTGGTCCTGCTGGACTAGCTTTCAGAGTGTCTGTTCTGTTCAAGAAAAGCTCTACCGAGGACATTCAAATGAATGATACCTAATTGCTAATGTGGTCATTAAGAATTTCATAGCAGCGTTCACTAGTGACTTCGGAAGGAAGAAGACAACTAGGAAAATGAAACTTTAGTGCTAGTGCTAAAATGACATAATCTAACCTTTTATGCTTCGCTTGCTAAAATACTTTTCTTCAGAGTTTGCTCTCACCTAGAACAATTCTGATGCTGTTAGCATCTACTAGTTTCTCAAAATGTAGTGGCATTGGAAACAAGATTTTCCCAGTGTCTGCTTCCAAAGTACTTTTTCAGTTGAAGAAAAGGCTGGTTGAAACTCTAACGAGCAGTTTCTAAAAACAGGACGAACAGGACTTCATCATAAGTAATAATAAAAAAAAAAAACAAGTGAAGAAAATGTGGAGGTAATATCTGATCAGTTTGCTTAGCATAACTTTGTCTTCCAATGTCACTGTCAGAATGCTCCTCTCTATCTCAGATTGGTTTAAATACATGCATATGCATTTCATCTACCTGTTTTTTCACACTGACCATATTGATGTGAACTCATTGTTTGGAGAGTGCTGGTGGGCCTGTGTCCTGAAATTTTTCTCCAAGTAAAAGCTGAGAAATCTCAATAAGAAATCTGTCGTCAGATGCTTCAATGATGACAATTCCTATCAACTGAAGAATGGATTCAGTTGTGACTGTTAATCCAGTAGAATTAATAATGTAATAATAGGTTTCCTAAACTGGCTACCTTTGTAGATCCTTATGTACATATTGAGTGCTGTATGTATAGGCGGATTTTTTTAAAACTTAACAGTTCTGACACTTCATTTTCATAGCTTTCCTTTTTTCTCCCTATTTTGGAGGAGCTAATGGTCAAAGGTTCAGAAACTGTTTGGGCTGTAGCTTTGTTACTTATGTAGTTTATGTTATTTTTGATGTTGAAGTGATTTATTTTTGGCTTAAAACTGACTGTCTTTGTCAGCAGTTTTGTATGGTAAAATTGCTTATGTATGTCATAGAATCATAGTGTGGTTTGGGTTGGAAAGGACCTTTAAGATCACAGAGTTCCAACCCCCTACTATAGGCAGAAACACCTCCCTCTAGTCCAGAGTGCTCAAAGCCCCATCCAGCCTGACCTTGAATGCTTCCAGGGAGGGGCATCCACAACTTCTTTGGGCAACCTGTTCCAGTGACTCACTACCCTCACAGTAAAGAATTTCTTCCTGATATCTAGTTTAAATCTACCCTCTTCCAATTTAAAGTCATTTTCTTTTGTTCTGTCACTACATGCCCTGACAAAAAGTTCCACTCCAGCTTTTCGGTAGCCCCCTTCAGTTACTGGAAGGCAGTTGTAAGGTCCCCACAGAGCCTTCTTCTTTAGGTTGAAGAAAGAGGTGCAGCTTTCTCAGTCTGTTCTCATAGGAGAGATGAGAAGTTCCAGAACCTCTGATCATCTTTGTGTGTCCTTGTTGGGGTCTCCAGACCTGGACGCAGTACTCCAGATAGGGATCTCAGAAGAGCAGAGAAGGACAGAATCACCTCCCTTGACCTGCTGGTCATGTTTCTCTTGATGTAACCCAGGATTCAGTTGGCCTTCTGGGCTGCAAGTGCACATTGCCAGCTCATTTTGAGTCTTTCGTCAACTGATAGCCCCCAATCCTTCTCCTCAGGGCTTCTCTTAAGCCATTCTCTGCCCTACCTGTATCTGTGCCTGGATTTGCCTTGACCCAAGTGCAGGAACTTGCACTTGGCCTTGTTGAACATCATGAGATTGGCATGGGCCTACCTCCCAAGCCTGTCCATGTCCCTCTGGATGGCATCCCTTCCCTCTAGTGTATCAGCTGCACCACTCAGCTTGATGTCACCTGCAGGCTTGCAGAGTGTGCACTCTATCCCACTGTCCTTGTCACCTGCAAAGATGTTAAATAACACTGGTCTCAGTACTGATCTCTGAGGAACGCTGCTTGACATGGTCTCCACTTGGGCATTGAGCTGTTGATCACAACTCTGAGCGTGGCCATCCAGTTCAATTCCTTATCTTATTTGATTCCTTATTTATCTTATTTGATGGTCCATCCATCAAATCCATTTTTTGCCAATTTGGTGACCAGGAAGTCATGTGGGACAGTGTCAAGTGCTTTGCACAAGTCCAGGCAGATATTGTCAGTTGCTCTTCCCTTCATCCGCTAATGCTACACCTTCATAAAAGGCCACCAAGTTTGTCAGGCATGACTTGCCCTTGGTGAAGTCACATTGGTTACCACCAGTCACCTCATCTTTATTTTCCATGTGCCTTAGTAAGGCCTTCAGGAGGATCTGCTCCATGGTCTTGCCAGACACAGAGGTGAGACTGACTGGCCTATAGTTCCTGGATCCTTTTTTGCCTTTTTGAAAACGAGTTTTTTCCCTTTTTTCAGTCAGTGGGAACTTCACCAGATTGCCATGACCTTTCAAATATGACGAATAGTGGCTTGGCAACTTGATCTGCCAGTTCCCTCAGAACCTGTGGATGGATCTCATTGAGTCCCATGGACTTTGAGCATCTTGAGGTTCTTTAGATTGTCTTGAACCTGATCTTTACTTACAGCAGGGCAGATCTACTTTCCCCAGGTTTTTACCACTGCTTTCTGCAACTTGATCAGTGTGTCTCAAGCTCTTTCCAATTGAAGACTGAGGCAAAGAAGTTACTGACAACTTCAGCCTTCTTCGTATCCCTTGTGATCAGGTCTCCACTTTCCTTCTGGAGAGGGCCCGTGTCCTCCCTGACCTTCTTTTTATCACTGACATATCTGTGGAATTTCGACTTGTTCCCCTTCATGTCTCATGACTAGATTTAATTCTGTCTGGGTTTTAGCTTTCCTAACCTGATCCCTGGCTGCTCAGACAACTTCTTTGTAGTCTTCCCAGGTAACCTGTTCCTGCTTCCACTCCCTCTTGACTTTCTTTGAGCAAAAGCAAGTCCAGGAGCTCCTTGTTGATCCATGGAGGCTTCCTGGCATTCTTGCCTGTCTTCCTTTTTCTCAGGATGCACTGCTTTGTGCTTGGAGGAGATGGTCCTTGAATACTGACTGGCTTTCTTGGGCCCCTGAGCTTTCTCCCATGCTACCCTGCCAGGCAGTTCCCTGAAGAGTTCAAAATCTGCTCTCCTGAAGTCCAGAGTAGCAAGCTTGCTGCACTCACTCTGACACCCTAAGGATTTTGAACTCTGCATTTTTTGTGGTTGCTACAGCCAGGGGTACCACTGAGCTTCATATTACTCACCCTTCTCATTGATGAGGACAAGGTCGAGCATAGCTACTTTTCTCATGGGTTCCTGTACTACTTGGAAGAAATTATTGTCACATTCAGGAACCTCTTTGATTACTGGTGCCCTGCTGTGTTGTCCATCGAAGAGATACTGGGGTGGTTGAAGGTTCTACAGGAGGACCATGTTTTGTGAGTATGAAGCTGCTCTTATCTATTTATAGATAGAGTGCCTTGTGCACTCAGTCTTCCTGATTGGGTGGCAAATTTAAGATGAAAAGTTTGTTTTCTTCAGCACATTACTCAATATTTAAATTTCTACTAGACTTGTTATCTGGGACAAAAGCTGAGAGCAACCTTTTCTTAAATTTCTGTTAAAACATCTGGGAATTTTTTGAGCCTGGTATCTGTTATAAAGTTTTTCCCCATCTTGTTTTAGTTGCAGGTTTCTGAGATTTCTCTACACATATAGCAGCTTCTACTCGTGGAAGATCAAATTCAGACCCCCTTTCTCCCTCCCCCCCAATCACTTCTGACACTTAATTGTTGAATGAGCAGCCATATGTTGGTAGAAATGATTACTCCTTGGTAAGGGAAATGATCAGAACATTTAAACTGAAGATGTCTGCATATTGCAGTTAGAGGGCTTGCTTTTTTGCTTATCTGATCCCTCTTCAGCCACTGTCTGGGTAGACATGCCATCTCAGTGACTGGGGGGAGCATGTGGACATCAAGAATGGTGTGGACTAGATGGAGTTAATAGTCTTCTGGGAATTTCAAAAAGATATCAGCAAGCTTCCTTTACCTAATAAATAAGCAGTGAAATAAGTATGTAGCAATTTTTTGAAAATTTGATTACATCTTGAACAAACTAGTGGTATAATTACTTCGAGGATACAGATAGGCTTAATTACCCTGTTTTCAGTGGGGTTTGGCTGACCTGATTTGAGTGAAGCACTGTCTGCCAGTGTGCCATTATTTTTTTTCTGAACACTCAAATTAAGGATTAAGTTGCCAAGTTCTTTGTATTTACAGCTGAAGATAATAGGCTTGAGTAGATTCTGTGGTCAGAGCTTTGTTCTGATTTTACAGTAGCAAAACTAGAGTTATCTCCTTTTTTTTTTACATAGTGAAGTGTAACTAAGAAATAGAACTGTCCTCATTGTTTTGACTATTAAATGACTGATCACTTGAAATGTTTTGGCTTTATTTAAGCAAATTAGTTGATACATGTCTGTAGAGCTTTGCTTATGGATTCGAGAGTCAGATATACACGTATTGAACTTCAACACTGCCTCAGAAGGATGTGTAAAGGTGGTGTTTGTTTGAAAGGCGACTTGCCAAAATAGAATGTTTTTATTTTTTCAGCTTATTTTGTTGATTTTAATGAATAGCTCTTGATAGGTGCTTTACAACATACTTCAGTAGACAAGTTTTGAGTTTCGCCTCTTAAGATGAAGGATTCTTTCTCTTTCATTCTCTTTTTGGCTTTGTCCTTGGTTATTTTGCCATTGCTATTCTGACAACACTTAACAGGTCTGTCCTGGGAGTTTAAAAATTGAATATTCAAGGATGTTTAGGTCACTGTAGGGCATTCCTTACATATGAAAAAAGGTTTGTTTGTTTGTTTTTACTATTGTACAGTTTTCTTTTCAATACTGTTCTTCCCCAGGTCTTTCTGTAGATGTTCAGCATCTCTCCTAATTATAGTTTAATAGCAAAAAGCTTTGTATAGCATTATTCCTTAAATAATTTCAATGATTATTTGTTGTTCTGATATTTATTTTGACACCACAATTGTTTGGAAATACAGATTAATAAGCTATCTGCAGTTATTTCGTGTTCTAAAACAGCTGCCTTATGTTAACTTTGTGGTGTTTCTACTAAATCACTTAAGTTAGACAAAACGCTTTTTTTTTTTTTTTAAAGGCAGTCTGTGTTCTCACAATTTCTTTCACTCCTCAGGAAAAAAAAAATTGCTTGTGTTTAAGCTGCAGGTATTTTTAGAGTCTCAGTGTGTAGGGAAATGATAACACAACTCAAGGTGGTATTAAACGGTAGGGAAAACACTGAACTCGGTTGTTATTAAGCCTTTTCAGCAGCTGCTGTTCCAAATTATTAGAGATTCTCCCAAAGAAAGTGTCATGTTACACTCCTGATAGTTATTTTGCCTTGGTCTGGATGCGTGGTATGTAGCAGGCAAATAAGATTTATCAGATTAGGCCCAGCTCCTTCCAAAGTCATGGCTAGTTTACTGATTTAGTTAAGTGAAATTGTAAGTAGAGCAGGCTAGTCCTTTGCATTAGCTCATGTAGTGATGCCCCTATGTTCCTTAATAATTATATTTCTGGAAGTCTTGCTGGATATTTCACTCGGTTATATTATTTCCAAGAATCTTCTAGAGACATGTCTGTTACAATCAGTGTTTAATGTGGAAGGTCTGTTTTTATAGTGTTGATGCATGGTGAGCATATTTAATACTCAGATCAAAGGTTTTTAAGGATGCTTTTAAATCTACACCATTTCATTTGCAGGACATTTACTTCAGAAAACAAGCTGTTAGTGCCTTTGGATTTGTGCAGCTAAAATCAGACAAGCATGGAAAGATCAGTTGCTTCAAGCAGTATTCTGTGGGAATGACTTGTATGTTGAGGAAATACCACTGGTAATACGTACTTTGTTTCAGTTGTTTGTATGCCTAAACTGAGTGCATGTCTTGTGTTTTTTTAACAGCACACTGGGATGAAGTTTTCCATGAAAGGAACTCATAACCAAGGCAACAGCTACAGTCCTGTCAACAGTGGAGGCATGAGGCAACCAGTTGGTAACAGAGGACACCACCAGTACAATCGTAATATATGGAGAAGAAAAAAACACAGAGACAGTTTACCTATTAGTCTGAGCAGATAATGGCAGATGGCAAAATGACCTTCCCTGTTCAGACAAACTGAGCGAGTGCCACTCGACTTAGGGGATGGAGACCAGCGTCCAGCACATCGTTTTATTGGTGTTGCCAAATATCTGCAGCTGACTTCTTTGCATGTTTCTTTGTGTGGTGGTTCAGTCCATCTTCAAGAAGTAGTTGTGCTTATCTGTGAAGCCTTATTAAATGTGGAAGTTTTGTTTTTCTGCCTTCCCACAATGGTTCATACGGTGCCGAAGCAGCTCTGACAGTGGAACTGCAAGGACATTTACAAATGCTGTGGCTTTTTTTGCTGTGGCTACATCTGTTCCTATGTGGGTTCTGTTTTCTTTTATTTTGGAAGTGAAGGAAACTTCAGCCCCTTCGATTTTTTTTTTTTTTTTTTTTTTCTTTGCAGCAAATCGAGTTGGGAATTCAAAAAAATAAATTTGCTGCAGTCCTGTTTGTTTCAAAGTTCAGGATTTTTTGCTCTGTAAATATTGGAGATATAATTTGTGCAATAACTTGGAATTTTAATTTAATTTCATATTGTCACATAAGTTATATTTAAGGGGAAGAGGTTTTTTAATTTACAGATCCTTTCCCAGGTTGCATTATCTAAGTTGGGTTCATAGTTTTGGCAGGTTGTCTGAGCAGTGTTACAAACATGACATTTGGTAATATTTGAGGCTTCTTGATTCACAGTGGAAGAGCGATTTGGCTTACAGTTTTAAGAAGGTATTAAGCTCCAAAGCATTTCGACCCTATGTTATTTTAGCTCATTGTCTGGCCTCTACAGTCTTCTTGCTCTGACCAATGAGTTTTAATTTTATTCCTTTTAATAGACGACAAATCCAGCATTCTTAGTACCAGAAATAAAACTTTTGAGGGAGGGGAGAAGGTTGGTTCAAGTCCCGATGTGAAATTAAAAAGCGGTGAACTACATGCTTTGATGCATTTTAGTAATGTAACCTGTTAATGTTTGGGTTCAAACAACATTATTAAATGGAGGTACCCGGCTTAAGGAATGTGGAGAAAGGAAATATGTTGATTCCATTAAGGAATCTGTATAGCAGTATGCATTAGTTCTGTTAAGAGCAAATATATAAAAAGTACTTCAGCTGCTCTAAGCATTATGAGAAGTATCTTTTAATGTATTGCAGGAGAGCACAGCCCGGTGTTGTACGCAGTATGAGTGGCTGGCACTTAATTTACAGATGCATACAGGTATACTATGCAAGTGTGTATTGCCATGACAAACACTGTCTTTAACTTTTTGAAAAAATGTACATCCTGCCTAACCCTGAGTTTTTAAAGCACCACAGTTGTCCTGGGAGTAGGTCACGTCTCATGCCCTCTGACTTCCTGTTTTTTTAGCGAGAGTTCTTAAACTATACAGAAAACTACAGATCAGTTATATAAATCCATTAGCAGAGAAAGCTGAAGAATCCTGTTAACAGGACTATACTGTATACAGATAGAGAAGGTTTTAAAACTGATATCCGAGTGTTAAAATGAGGTGTCAAGCATGAAGCTTTTTAATATGCTGTATGCCTTTGAAGCAGAAGTAGTTCATGTTATTACTGAATCTGTCAAACAGGTCTTTGAGGGGAGAGAGGGCAACATTCCAAAGTAGAGTAGTGCATATGTTTGCAAAAAGTTTGTCTTAATGCTCCAGGTTCGTCACAATTTTAAACAAAAAAAAAAATTGTGAGCTGATTCATAAATAATATCTAAGGGCTGTTACAGGAGCCTGTACTGCTTAGTCTTCACACACTAGCAATATTGAGCATAACTACATTAAAGAGCCTTCAAAGGCTTTAGTTGGTGTCTTATTCTAGCGTCCATTTTAAAGTGAAATTCATTTAAAAGTGGTATCATGTAACACTTCAGTCATGGTGAACCAAATAAATTGGCCTGGCTATCACTGTGGTTATGTGCTACAGGTTTGAAAAAAAAAAAATCATGTTTAAATTTTTTGTGTGGACAACTATGTGGAAGCTAAAATTGACATATTTTTATGTAAAGTTTTCTATTCTTTGATTTTTAATAAACTTTGGAGACCAGTCACTCTTATGTATATTTTTATGGGGAATGTAATCAGGTAATATTTGACCTTATCTCATTGTTTGACGATTAATTTGAGCAGCAATTTCAGTGTGTGTGCCAGACATCTTCAGAATGAATTGGGACGTTGAATGAATGGGTGCCATCTGCATGCTGTTCTTTGTATTTAGGAAGGGAACAACCAATACAGCTGTTGGTTTCATAGTTGTGGTTTTGGTCCCTTGATAATGAGAGTGCAAAGGAGTGAGAGGTAGTTCCTGACAATATTCTTAGGAAGGGATAGAATAACAAATCCCCTGAAAAAATCTTAGTTTTCTATAGAATTTTTAAGTTCCCCCCTGTAATTTCAACCTGCTTTCAAAATGTATCCATTTTAACATCCTTAAATATTGGGTGTATCTCGGGTTTTTGAGTTTGCAAGATCATAGAAATCATGATCGGAGGGATTTTTTCTTCAGGGATTACCTTATATGCCTTCTCAAACTGTGAATATAAATGTCTTTATGCTTGAGATCTGGAAATTTTTCTGGTGTGATCTTGTTAATGGCCTTTGTCCCACTGCATCTCACGTTAGGATTACGTGCACAAAGGAAATCTCATTCTACTTTTCCCCCTACTCACTGATGTGACATGTTCTCCTGCTGTGAATTCTTTACTGTGCAGCAATTCATTTACTGCTCAGGTAGCTTGTGAGAGTTGAACAGTAAGTTACTTAGCCTCACTACAAACCATATTCCAAACAAATGCTTCACTTGCCATTTTTTAAGCCTAAAACAGGCACATGTTATGGGACTTTCTATGTGAGGCTAACAGCTGTGTTGAAACTGAAAGCCTGTAAACTCTGTCAGAATAACCACTTCTTGGCACTAAAAACATTTGTAATTGTCCACTTGGGGATGTCCTCCTGCGAAAATCTTTGTAAGAAGATTCCCTTCTTCCTGCTTCTGCTTTCCAGAGGCTTTCCAGAGAGGAAAAGCTGAATGTTCTGATGAACTGCCTTCACCCTTCAGTAGTAGTGTTGAATCCATCTAGATAATTTTGGTGCCTAGGTGAAACTCCTGGACAAGCAAGTCTTGACGTGTGATAAAAGATGGCACCCTTTCTCATAATCATGTAAGAGATCATCCAAACAACTCTGTTCTCTTGGGAAATTTCTTTGGAGACCAATGAACAAAGTTTAAGGCTGATCTGCTGTTATACGTGCAGTTTTATGTTGTTGAACAGAGTTCAGTTTTCAACTGCAAATGCATGATTTGTTCTGACATTCCTGTGGGGACTTGGGGAGGAGAGCAGGGGAATTCCAGCAGATCTGTTTGGTTTACAAAAAATGTATTGCTTCTGATGAAGAGCAAGTCCACGCAACAACTCTTGTTTCAGTAGTCGAACAAGTTGACTTACCGTTTTGTCCCCACTTCCTTGTTAACAAAGAGTTGCTGAGAAATGGAAGGTTGTGTGGTTGTGAATGTTAGAAATCATAAGCAGTCAAGCACTGAGCGCAGATACTCCGTGGATAAGGCTTGGATAAGGCTCCAAACAACCAAATGTAACTTAAAGTTAGCAGTGCTGGATCGGGAGGCTGGGACACCCTAAACAGTTCCTCCTAATCTGAATTTGTGATATTACAAAAGAAAGGATAACTTTTTTTTGATGTAACATCATCTGTATTCAGTTTATGAAGTGTTTTGATGGGGGCAGAAGTCAGACAAGAATAAGGTTTTTTTGTTTGTCCTGCACTTCACAAAACACCTCTGGAAATTCTAGGTCCAATAAGTTAAAACAGATAAGTATGTACCACATTCTGGAATCAGTGATCCCTGAAAATGCATAGTTTTCAGTCACAGACATTGATCAAGAAGTAAATCAATAAAGCTCCTTGACTAAATTGATCTTTTTTCTTGATATTTTGCTGCTTCAGATCTGTCAGTTTGCACTTGAAATGTTAACACAATGCACAAGTGTGAAGTACGTGGTTTGTCTCATTCTCAGTGTGGCTTCCATAGATTACTATCACTAGGTTAAGCCTGGAAACTTTTGAGAATGAAAAGCTGCTAGTGTGACTTGATTCTGTAGTGCAGGAGTTGCATAATTACTTACAGTAATACTGCTGCATGCTTGAAGGGTGGCAAAAGCATCATGAAAAGGCCTTTTAAAGGTGAGCCGTGGAAGCTGTGCTTATTCCATGTTTTACCTGAAAATTCTCGATCATGACTGTCTAGATCAGATCTTTTGTTTTTTAATATGGGAATGAGGACAATTCTTGTCAGGAGTACGTACACAGAAAATTGCAACAAGAAAAAGGAAGTAAAATGTTAAGAGCTCAGCAATTTTAGCTTGAAATGTAAAATAACCATTCCAGTATAATGTAGATTATTACAAGGCAAGCTGTTTGTCTAGTACTAAGTATGCAAAGCTACCAGCAAGAGGAATCCATAGTGCTAGCATGATCTATGGAGGAAAACTCTAGTGTATCTGAGATATGAGTATTGCTAAGCTGGATGACTTGACTCATACAGTATTTCATCTTTATAACTGGTTCTATGGGAAAACAGAATAGGATTAGTTAGAACCTGCATCAAAATGTAGCATTCATTTATCAAATGTTTTGTAACACCTAACAATGTTGCTGTTAAAAATAGATTGTTCAGCAAAACATGGTCCTGTATTGCACAGTGAATGAGCCAGTGTGTTGCCTTTGCTTAACCAGAAGGAATCAATAGATGGCGCTGAGTACGAATTTTTGGACTTGGTGCAGTCAGTTGCAGATGAATTGTGAGGCCAAATTATTTTGACTGTTTGCTAATGATCATAAATTACCATGAATTACCATGCACCGATGTAACAAATTTGTGCCGTGTGGCCAATATACAGCATTAGGTTTTTCTGTAGTACTTATGGCTATTTTGAAGCAGTGAAGGCTTGTGTTAGAAATAACAGAAGAGAAACACCTGGAAAATATTAGTTGATGTTATGACAGAACTCACCAGTCCATCTCATAGATAAGACAAATGTGAACTAAAGACACATCAGATGAACTGTTTCCAGTATAATCAGCAACTCTTATTACAAGTCTACAGTTTTACTGGTTAAATTCCCTGTGGCTTTCCTCACTTTAGACAGACAAAAAGGAAAGTGTAGTCGTCTTGTTTCTCTATTCAGTTATGGAAGCAGCTACAGATGGAAACAGATTTATTGAATCTACTGACACATGAAGATCTACTTCTGGAAATTAATCAGAGCTCATCTGAGCACTTATGGTATCATGTCAAAATGATATGAAATACAAGGGATGACACACAGCGTTTTGCATCTGTTTGTGTGATTCTTGTATTGACAAACTTCTGATCTCTGGCTTTGCAGGACTGACTTAACTTCCTGGGGATGCAGAGCATGCTAGCTGGCTGTCATTTCAGATCTGTACATTACAAGAACGTGATCTGACTTGGATGTCCTGGGGAACATGGAAATGACTGATAGCCAGCCTTCCTTTTCCAGTTTTGGTGGAGAAATGCATATTGTTTCCTGACAGGTGTTTTTTTGATACTTGGAAGAAAAAGGTGTGCAACATCTCAGACTCCTCTAATTGGCTCCTCACTGACTCCTAGGCCTGTCAGTGAATAAAATATGATGGGGCTTCTATGGCATCCTTTGACCTAGCCTGGCATCCAAGACCTAACTTTGTCCTTGATGTCTTCTGCTTTCCATTCCTGTTCACTAATCTGCTATTACAGGATGATTTAAACTTCAATGCTGTTCCTCACTGTATGGTTCCTGACTGGCTGTGATGTCTTGAAAGAGTAAATTCTTTTCCAGGAGGAAGGGTCCCTGCACGAGAAGGAGAGATCTGCTACACAACTCTTGTCTCTGGCCTGGCCCAGCCTCAGGCACACACCCATCCCTCAGAAACAACTGTGATCTATACTGTTGCAGAGAGGAGAAAGATTTCTGTTAAGCTAACAATTTCTCTACAATATTTTTAATGCTAATGTTCTTGGATTTATGCAGGAGGCAGCGTTTTTTTTTTTTTCTTCTTCCCTTTATATACTGCCCATAGCTCTAAATTCGATGCTTAAAGATCTGTTGTGAGCGTGCCCTTAGCTATTGTATACTCTTGTGGTTTATACAACAGAATTTTGTGAGGTTTTTCTCATCCTCTGGAAGAAGTGAGGATTCATTTCTGACTGTTGAACCTTTATCCTCGTCAGTTTCCTACTATTGACCCTTTCAAATGTCTGATACGGTTTTCTCTAAAGTACGTTTTGGGTTAGGATTTTTTCTTAGACTACATATTTCCAGGCCAGAGGATTTTTTTCTGGAGTTCACTTAGATCTATCAGCTCTAATGTTTTACTGTTTGTGGGACTGTGTCTCAGTCTAAATGTATTTCTGAGAGTGCTAAAACTGCTCTTTTCTGGAGGACACAGAAATGCCCATGCAGATACTGAGGTGCATGATGCTGCTCAAAATATCTGAGGGCAAAAGCAATTGTGCCAACCAAACCTCAAGGAAAGGCTGATAAATACTTCTCCCAACAATTCATTTGTTCGTTCATCTCAAAAATATATTCTTTCTACTATTGCTCTTCTGTAGGATCTAAAAATCTTCCTGGCTTGCGTAAACCTCAGATTGGGAAGCATCTGAGGCTATGAGGACTGTAATCTTGAAGGCAGAAATCCTATTTAAATCACCAGAGCAAAATGCACAATTTATTATGTGTTTCAATTTGAGACCCTTCTAAAGCAGAAGTTAGAAGAGCTCATGAGAATTTCTCCAAAGATGTTTTATGGAAAGGATTGCAATGAATGTGAATTGATTTATTTTTTTTTTCCTTAGAAACTGCTGAAGTAGTTTGCTGCAGTAGCTACTTCACAATTTGCTTGTCCTCATTTCCTTTTAGCTAAGTATTAAATGCAAGAGAGAGAACTGTTTTCATGTGCATTTTGCAGAACTTTTGAGAAATTATAAGTGGAAGTCCCCACAGTGCTGAAATTATTGCATGTTGCTCATCCAGCAATAAGGCTTCGAATTGACTCAAGTGTGGGATTATTTTTAGTTATATTGCCTCCTTACTGAACTTGACAACATTTCCTGCTGTTAATGAGGTAAATGCAGTTTGCTAAATTCAATTTGCTTCGGCTGCAGAGAGGGTGCGCTCTTGCACCGTTCTTGGGGCCCATCGTGAAGCAAGCATTTACCCGTTCCTAGCTTAGAGCTGGAACCTTCCCTGAGGTACAGAGCAGCTTTAAACATAATCTATAGGATGAAATCAAATGGTACTTGAAACATTTTATTTGTAACAAGTAATGGTTTACAGAATCGCAGGGGGTGGAAGGGATTTCTAGAGATCAAGACCAAACTCCCTGCTAAAGCAGATACCCTACAACAAGTCATATAGGTAGACACCCTGGTCTTGCATATCTCTGTAGGAGACTCCACAACCAATCTGGGCAGCCTGTTCCTGTGCTCCACTACCCTTACTGTAAAGCTCTTCTGCATGTTTGTATGGAACTTTCTGCATTCAAGATTTAGGCCATTACTCCTTGACCTACTGTTACACACCACCAAGAGCCTGGCCTCATCCATTTGCCTCCCTCCTCCTTCAGAGATTTATAAACATATATCAGATCCCCCCCTTCAGTCGTCTTTTCAAGGTGATGGTTTCTCCATGAAAAATGTGCGTGGGAAATGATGCATCTGATTTGCAAAGTGCTGTTACACTGCTAATACAACATTTCATCCTTCCAGATGATAAAATGTTGTTTCCTTCTGAGGGATCTCTAGGTCCCCTAACTACGCAAATCCAGCTGAGGTGCACGATTCCTAATTGTTTTATCATGCAGAGGAGGTTATTTCTTATTCTAAAGTGCTCATGGGAATGGAAACATGAGACTGGCAGCTTTTGTCTAGCTTCCCAGAAGTTGCCATCATCTTCTATTTCATTTCTTCATGCTTAAGGCATCAGTTGAAAATAGAATGTACTCAGTATGGAAGCAAAAGCTGAACTTGGAAATAGCTTCAGGCACCATGCAGATTGGGGATTCTCTGCTTTCTATAAACAGGTACTAATGTTTCTTCTGTTATGCAGCTTTTGGTTCAGTGTTCAGCTTGCTGTTAAATTTATTTTCTAAAAGTTAGAGAGAGAAATCTGTATCAGTAGTGTAACATTAGCAGTCTTCATGACAAATGAGTTTGTGTTCATTAAATGTTCATGGGAGGAGTTAATAGGACTTCTTACACAGAGCAAAGGCCCCTGCAAGATGAAATTCAGTTCTCTGCAGTCCATGCTGTATTTGGGGAGTCTTAAGGTGATGGTAGCACAGCTGATCACAAGTAGAACAGCTGTATCAGTTGGCCTTCCATCTAAATAGGATCTTACAGTCAATTAAGGAACTTCCAAACACAACTATACTGTTCATCAGGTTTTCTTTTCCTGTTCCAAGAACAGTTATTCCCATTTTCTCTCCCACCCCAAACTTTTACTTTTCTTGGTCATTTTTGTCATCTGTCTCCTTTCCTGATCTTGGAAGTTACTGGAGATAATGGTAGTAGTATGCTTTTCATCTTGTACTTGTAGCTGGGGTACTGCATCCTACTTAGACTAACAGTGAGAGCATCTAGAGCTTTTAATGTCTTCTATTTATAATGATACTCTGAGAATTCTGTGGTTTTACAGATAGTCTTGTACCCTCAGAAATAAGCATTTGAATTTTCTTCAAGGAGGTCTTTCCTAGAGCCTATTTCTCTCTTTAGCCATTTCCTAGACTGTATCAGTGTTCCATCAGTAAAATTAATGATTTGTTCCTAGTGTGCATTAAACTTTTGTGTTATTCCAAAACTTTTTGCTAGAGTGTTGCTGAATATTTTTGATGTCTGATTTAGTATTGTATTTCTTAACAGGAATACAACATACATTAAAAAAAAAAAAAAAAAAAAAAAAAGCTTTCAGCAATGTAAATCCACCGATGTATCTTTTTTTCCCTTCACAGAAGTTGCTTCTGTATATCTGCCAGTCATTACCTCCATACTTTGATTCAGAGCCATCTATTCAAAGTATAGACAGATCATGGAACCATAGAATGGCTTGGGGTGGAAGAGACCTCAAGGATCATCAGATCCTGTTCCCCCTGCTGCAGGTGGTTGTCAACCACTAGGTCAAGCACTAGATTAGGCTGCACAGAGCCCCATCCAATCTGGCCTTGATGACCCTCCAGAAATAGGTCATCCACAACCTCTCTGGATAACCTGTTCACAGAGCACTTCACCACTCTCTCAATGAAAACTTCACCTGACATCCAGTCTAAATTTTCATTCCTTTAGTTTAAAATCATTCCCACTTGTTCCTATCATTGTCTACCCCTATAAAAAGTTGATTTCCCTACTGCTTATTATGTTCCTTTAAGTAGTGGAAGACTGCAATGAGATCTCCCTACAGTTTCCTCTCCTCCAGCCTGAAGCACCTTCATTTTGTCTTCATAGGAATGTTGCTCTAGCCATTTGACCATCTCCAAAAGCTTCATATTTTCCTTGTGCTGAGGATCCCGAGCATGGATGCATTTCTCCAGAGGGGGCTTCATAAGGGCAGAAGAGAGAGAGACGATCACCTCCTTCTCTGTCTGGCCACTCTTCTGATGAAGCCCACCATACCATTAGCTTTCCGGGCTGTAAGCACACAATGCTGGCTCATGTTAAGTTTTTCATCAGCCAGGATCGCTAGGTCTTTCTCAGTAGGCCTGCTCTCAAGGAATTCTTCTCCCATTGTATACATATATATTTACAGAGTGTGGAAAGAGAATGTGGCCCCGCGGGAGGAATATAGTATCATAGTCAGGGCATGACAGGATGCAACAAGGAAGGCTAGAGCTCACCTGGAATGAAATCTGTCTAGGGAGGTCATTAACAACAAGGGCTTCTTTAAGTATATCAATAGCAAAAGGGAAAACAGAAAATATAGGCCCATTGCTGAATGCACTACGTGCTCTGGTAATACAGGACACTGATAAGGCAGAATTGCTGACTTTTTTTTTATTCAGTCTTCACTGCTAAGACAGCCCTCTGGGAATCCCATACCCTGGAGATAAGAGAGAGATCCTGGGAAAAAGATTTCCCCTTGGTTGAGGAAGATCTGGTCAGAGAGCATCTATGCAAAATCAGCACACACAAATCCATGGGTCCCAATGGGATGCACCCAGGAGTGCTGAGGGAACTGTCAGAAGTGACAGCTAAACTACACTATCATTTATGAAATGTCACAGAGAATGAGAGGTGCTGAAGAATGGAAGATAGTCAGTGTCACTCTAATTTTCAAAAAGGATATGAAGGAGCTTCTGGGAAAATGTAGGCCAGTCAAACCCAAACAGGCTGGAGGGTAGGGCAGAGAGGAACCCCATGTGGTTCAGCAACAGCAAATGTAGAGTCCTACACCTGAGGAAGAATAACTACATGGATCAGTACAGATTAGGGACTGACCTGCTGGAAAGAAGCTCTGCAGAGATGAAGCTGGGTGTACTGGTGGGCAGTGGGCTTGGTATGAGTCAGCAATGTGCCCTTGTGACCAACAAGGCAATAGGATCCTGGTGTGTGTTAAAAAAGAAAAACTGGTCAAGGGAGATGATCCTTCCTCTCTTCTCTGCCCTGGTGAGGCCACATCTGGAGTACTATGTCTGTTCTGGGCTCCCCAGCTCAAGAGAGATAAGGAACTTCTAGAGAGAGTTGCAGCAGAGTGCTACAAGGATGGAGAGGGACATGGAGCATCTCCCCTAGGTGAAAAGGCTGAGAGAGCTGGGACTGTTCAGCCTGAAGAAGAGAAGGCTGAGAGAGGATCTTATCAATGCTTATAAATATGTAATGGACAGTAGTTGAGTGGGTGTGGCCAGGCTTTTGTCAGCAGTGCCCAGAGACAGAACAAGGGGCAATGGGCACAAACCAGGACACAGGAAATTCCAAACAAACATGAGGAAGAACTGTTTTGCTGCGAGGGTTAACAGAGCCTTGAAACAACCTACTTAGAGAGGTTGTGGAGTCCCCACTGGAGGTATTCAAAACTTGCCTGTGTAACCCACTGTGGGGAACTCGCTTCAGAAGGGGAGGTTTAGGCTGGATGATCTCCAGAGGTTCCTACAATCCCTACAAATCTGTGATTCTGCATCTTCCCCTTCAGTATGCTGTTGTGATTCACTGTCCTCCGTCAAGCTGCTAATATTCAGGTAACACAGACATCTTTGTGATATTTGTCTCTTTCAAGCTTGATTAGAGCTGACGAAAAGAGTTAGATCTTGTAATAGAAGGCATATGAATAGATATTTAAAAAAAAAAAAAAAAATTGCCTAAGACTTACTTTCTTAGGAAATCCAGGTAAAAATATAGTCTTCAGACCTACTCATCAATCTTGCATCCCACTGAACTGTGTTTTTTTTTAAGTGTAACAGATATCAAGATTTGGAAGCACAAAATGTTTTGGTTATATTTGTCTCCTTTGTTGCTGAAGGTACATTCTGTGTATTCTTGAAGCATAAAAGCATAAATCTTGCTGCTAATTAAGTTGTTCACTCTTGGAGAAGATAGCCTTAAAAAAAAAATACAGCTCACCAAAGAGAGTCCGAAAAGTAAAAGTGTCCGTGCACAGGACTGTAATTTACCAGGAATAACTACTGTATATCCATTCAGAGGCAACAATTGAAGCTATTTTCACTTTGTTTTTATTCTTCTCAGTTTGCAAAAGTTACTTCTATTCCCAAACTGAAAAAGTTATCATTCAGATAAAGTCATATCAATGATTTGGAGTGAACTGAACAGCACAGAATAAAATTGTTCAAGTCAATCTGTTTGCTTCATGCTCCATTTTTAACTTTTAAGTAGAGGACAATGAATAGATCTAATCATAACTATGCAGAAGCAATATGCTCAAAGGTTTAGTGCAAATACAGGTCTTACATAATGAGTTTGAATTTCATATCTGAGGAAAAACCCAATAGAAGCATCCTGGTTCATGATAAGCAGAATAAATGCTCCTGGTTTTACTGTTTCTATCCCCTACCCTTCATCTGAGCTCCTTGTGCATCTCCTCTGGTATGACCACATCATGGCATTTGCTGGCTATCAAGGTAAAGTCAGGCTCTTCCCAATGGGTATAACTTGAAATGTGAGAGGTTCCTGCTTGATGTAAGGAGAAGCTATTAGCCACTGAGACAGCTGAACAGATCAGGGTGCCCAAAGAGGCTGTATAGTTTCCATCACTTGAAGTTCTCAAGGTCAGGACAGATATATCCTGAAGTAATGTGGTTTTACCATCGAGCTGACGCTGCTCTGAGCTGGAGATTGTGTTAGATGACCTTCTGATTTCCCTCCCAGTTTGAGCTCTCCTATGATTCTGCTTTTCTATCCAGTTTGTCTGACCTCATGAGATAGGTTCATGAAATATTAGAAAGGGAATTGCATAAGCTAGAATTTCATCACATTTTTATTCCTCCTGTTTCCTTCAAAAATGCTTCATTTTTAAAATGATAAATATAGTTACAAGTTTTGTTTCTCTCTATTGTGACAACCTAGCAATATTTGCAGGGCAAAGGTGTTTCTACACACCATCTTATACCCATAAGAGATACAGGGAAGTGAGGAAAACCCTCCTGTTAGAACAGGACCAGCGTGCAAGATGAAGGAAGGAATTTATGCTCTGGTTTTCAGTTTCACTTTCAAGAGACTTAGTTTGATATTTATTAAGAGAATTCATCATTAGGTTTTTAATATAAGTTTTTATAAAATAGCTGTTAGTTTAAAGTTTGATTCTCTTATAATTAATTATTTTAGTACAACTGTTTAGTATCTTGTAGACTAACTTCTTAAATAGTCTCTTTTACATCCACTGTTGAAAATGCTCCCCAAATTGGGGAAGGAAAGAATCAGCCTAAATAATCAGAAATAATTCCCACGTTACTTGCTAACGTGCTTCACTTAATGACAAAAAAGCCTGGGAGAAAGGCTTGGATTTCTACTTGAGAATATCTTTCTGTATATGAATCTGCTATATTCTGTCTTAAGCATTCTGAGATGTAGCTACAATTGTATCCCATTTCTCTGCACTACTGTGATTTTTTTAAAAATTATTTTTTATATCCTGATATGGCTATTTTGGATAGAAAACTGTTGACAGATTTTTTTTTTTATATAAATTCAGATGGTTTCTGAAGACAGCTTGTTACATCTGTGATATGATTAAAATATTTCTTTTGCACCATTTATGGGTGGAATTGTCTTCCCTTGAGCCATGCTATGAAGAAAAGAGCTGTTACAGGTTCAGAGAACAACTGGCTCTCTATTATTGATAGGACCTCTACTGCAGCATTAGATAAGACTGAAAGAAACACAGCAAATAAGGAAGATTATTTGTTTAGACAATATGTAGGCACCAAAAGAATTTCAGGGAAAAGAAGCTGGGGAGCAGGGGGGGATGAATGGGCAGGAAACTGTTCATTGCATTTTTGAAGTTTAGGCTAGACATAAGATATCCTTAGAAGTGGAAAATTCATATTTTAAATTTGACTTTGCTGAGAGAATATACTGAAATATCAGCTTTAAGTGTTTGTTACATATTTGACTAGCCAGTATAGACAGAGAATGTATCAAATGGCTGGAAAACACATTTTCTTCTTAAAAGGAACAATAATTGACAAACAAAAAGCTAATTAATATCTGTCCCATTCAGAACCAACCTGAAAGGAGAGAAATGACACTGTGGTAATTGCTTCTGCTAATGCCAACAGGAAAGATTTTCGTTTCATAAATTGCTTTTAGTTATTAGGTTAGGATGATAAATTTATCATTTATGCCTCTTCCCTAGAATTATAGCTGATACACATTCTTTACGCGGGGCAGTTTTGCTTACTCCAAAATAAGACAGCATACAAAACAGCAGCTTCACCCACTGTCCCTCCCAGCACTGACCAGAGCAGCTGCTCTAGGAGAACTGAGGTCTCTGCTCAGGTGCATCAATGGCTCCACAGGAGGCTGCAACCACCCAGGTCCAGAGCTGTAGGGAGAGTCTGGTGCCACTGGATAGGGCTGATGCAGATAGAGGTGACACTGCTGTCTCCCATCAACTCGAGAGAAGACTTAAGTTTGAAAGTTAGGAGGAAATTCTTTACTTAGAGGGCAATGAGGCACTGCCACAGCTGCCAATAGAAGATGTGGTTCCCCAGTCCTGGAGGCACTCAAGCTCAGATTGGATGGGGCCCTGAGCAGCCTGAGCTGGTGGGGGGCAGCCCTGCCCACAGCACGGAGTTGGGTGGGCATCATGCAATAACAGCTGTTTATGGCTCCAATAAATGCTATACGTTACACAGGCTCCTTAGGAAGCAAATGTAGTCCTTGTGTTTCAGTAGCACTTCCTGTGCTTAGAATGCATAATCAGCTTGAAGTGCTTTTACTTGAACCTCTTCTTCAGTGTAGGATGAAGAATCTGTCACATATCTGTCTATTGAGGGAAGCTTCTGGCCTCACTGCTTTTGAGACCACAGCTTTATAATGCTAGTAGTGTCATTACATTTAAACGACATGTGCTCTCTCGTCACTTTGCCCTTTTTATGCAACAGGTTAAAGTAATTTTATCTGAGCTTTGTCCTGCTTTGGGCTAGTTAGTTTTCTTCTTAGTATGTGGTATGATGCTTTTTCAGATTTAGGATGAGGTGTGGTATGATGCTTTTTCAGATTTAGGATGAGAATAAAGTTGATAAGTCAGAGATGTTTAGTTATTGCTGAGCAGTACTCATACTAAATCAAAGACATTCCTGATTATTGCCCTAGTAGGAAGGGGAATGGAAGTTACACAGGGAGCTAGGAGGGAGTAGAACCAGGACAGCTGACCTAAACTGGCTAAAGGGACATTTCATACCATTACTACTTCCCTATCCTTTTCAGTCCTATTAAACTGACCTTTCCTCAACCCACAGTTTCACCTTTTTTTCCCACAGATCTTCTCCTCAATCTCACTGTGGGAAAGTGATGGCATGGTGCTTGGCTGCAGCTAGGTAAAACCACAATATCTATTTATAATGTTTATACTTCTGTTGCCCTAAATATGCTCTTCAGCCTCTGCTCATTTACCCTTTATTTCATCTACAGAATTATTCTCATGGTGTAATGCTAGAACATGATGAACAGTATTGCAACGATAACAGGGTAGAAAAGTCTTTAGCTGCAACAAATGAGAACACACCCAAACGCAGCAGCCATAGAACACAGGAACAAAAGAGAAGAGCTGCTTACCTTGGAAGACCTCCAATAGGCAAGGAACTCCAGTAAGATACTCTCACCTCCACTGCCAACCCTTAAATGAGGTTTGGAAAGCCGTTGATCCTGGCTCATCCTTTCCGGTCACTCAGGCACATTGCATGCAGCTGACCTCCCCTGGGTTGGCCCCACCTTCTCACCAGGTTCTCAATCAGTGGTTCAGGCCATGACTTAGTGCTTCTGCTACACATGGGTGCACTTCAGTAGGCTTTGAATATTTCAGTAAGATGTTATTCTATTGTTATTACACACTTAATCTTCAAGAGGCTCTGCTGGGAAGGCCTGAGACTGCCTGCTGCACCTAGTTGTGGACCTGAATAAAAATCTGTCAGTTAAGAGCAGGGATGAGGCTGGCTAGGGATACAAAACTATCCCTAGTAATTGTTTAAGATAAAATTAATACAAACATAGCTACAGATGCCTATAAATAAAATGAAAACTTCGGATAATACAATAGTTAAATTAGTTAAATAACAGTGATAGTTAAATGTGTAGCTTTTTTGCTTTTTTTCTTTTCTTTTTTTTTTTTTTTTTTAATACAAATAGAAGACTCCATTTTTTGATTTCTTTTTTAGTAGGGCTCTTTCATTCCCTGAGTCACAAAAGCCAATCTTGTGGGTTTAAATCCTTTCATTTTCAGCTTACAGTGACTTGTAGATAGGAAAAAAGCGCACATACTATGCTTTAGGTGCTGTCCAAAGGGGAATGCCACTGTTCAGTGGAACTTAGGAACAAGCCCTGGGTGGCCAAGTTTGTTCAGATGTATAACAAGCATGAACTGACTAAGTAGAATTTTGATCCTGCTCGTCTCAGAAGACAATCTCAGAACTTGATTGCTTTAATGGCCTAGATATCCTCATTTCAAATGGATATTTATTCATGGCTTATTAATAGTCATTTGTTCTCATGCATAATCATCATTTTTTTCCCTGATGTTAACTCACATATCTGCTATTACGTGTGTAGGTATACACACATAGAATAATCTTTCTCTTGTAGAGGAGGACTGCTTGGAAACAAATAGCAAGTGTTTCCCCATAATTTCTCTTAGAACAGGCTTCCCACTCTGTCATGTCTCAGGCAGGCATACTCCATATACATTGTAAGAATCTTCTTTCTGGAATGCAGGTTGTAAAACTTGGATTCACAACTATGATGATCATAAGAGCAATTTGCCATCGACCAGAAATATCTCTACTGACGTTTTGACTTTATTTATTTATTTATTTTAATACTGTATCACACTAGCAATTTATGCAGACATAGCTAAGCAAGCGTCACAATTCCCAGCACTGTCTGTAGAAAGAAAATTCAACATGACTTTGGCTGTCTGGTTATAAAACGAGAACAGTTCTAATTCTGCCTGACTTCATGTATTGTGAAATGCACTGATTGTGTTGATGAAGGCAAAGCTTTACTTGCTGCTTCTTCACAGCATTGGTAGTGACAACGAAGTTCTTCCAAAATCTCCTTCAGCCTTTCAAAAGAAATGGAAAGAGAAATGAAAAATCTTACTTAAAGCATCTTGCTAGCAATGCTATATATCTTCTCTTGCACTAATATGTTGAGAACAAAGGTCAGGTTTCTGAACTTATTTTACATTTCTGAATGTGAGGAGATTCTTGATTCAGTATTTGTGGCAATATGGTATTTCTATCTTCATATATTCTCAAGGATCTATTTTAAATGTTGGTTGGTCTGTTTCTATGCAGCATCTGTCAGCCATCTTCCACTGCATACAATGTGTTGCTACACTGCAGGAAGGTAGACTTACAATGCAAAATGCAAGTTAGAGAAGACTTGCTTCCAAACTCTTATTTAGAACAACTACATGATTAGAATTGCACTGGTAAACCAGTTTATTGTAATGCATTGCTTTTTCTTCAAGAGACCCTTTTTTGGTTTGTTTTTGTTTTTGTTTCCCCAATTACAAATTGTGAGGATATGGGTAATTCCTTGCAAAGAAAAGTTTCTGTCTTCTGGTTTTTCTGTCACATTCTTCACTGTTGCAATTGTGACAGCTCTAAACTCCAAAATCTGGGCACTTTGAGGCAGTTGGATTTAGACGATATAACAAATTATTGTTTTAGGTTTGCTAGATTTAGTCATACCTGACAAGAATCTGTCTGTTTCTAAGTTTTCCTGCATTATCATCAGTAATCTTTAGATTATATTGTGGTTCTTGACAGATCCTATAGGTGTGAAAACTGTATAGAAGAAAGTATGAAGCTTTGTGATGGATTAAAAAAAATACATATATGCTGCCAGGCTGCCCGGGGCCCCATCCAACCTGGCCTTGAGAGCCTCCAGGGATGGGGCACCACAGCTTCTCTGGATGACCTATTTCCATGAAAACTATCTACAGCATCGGTTTACAAATTCTGTAAAAGAAACAGTGACAGAGGGTTAAAATGGACACTTGCAGAACTATGAAACCTACCTTGTGCATTTTAACAAATACTAATTATTCCTCAAGAAATCCTCCAGAATCCTATGTATTATTGAAAGGAAAAAGTGGGAGGGAAACTGTTCTGTCTTCTGAAACATAGACAGATATAAAAAATGATATTGGAACAGAATTTTAAGGCAAACATTTTTAAACGCTCAAGCAATTCACAGTATCTCTTTGTGCAAATATTAAAAGTATTATCACCTCAAGTAAATGACAAAAGCATGAGGAAATGTCTGTGTTATTGCCTAGAAAGAAATAAAAGCAACAGAAATAAGTATGTCAGGTGTTTAGCAGAATGTATTGCTTATCTTTTTTGATATATTTGTTACTTCTACTCCTTCGTTTTGGTGTTCTGGGAAATGAAATTGTGTCTTTTTCAAGAGAGAGATTCTTCTCTCAATGTTCTGCACATACATACATACAACCTGTATAAGTATAAATTGTACTAGAAGTGAAGCTTCAAAAACAGGACAGAACAGCAAGAGAAACAAAGGACAGAGGCTTGTTGGCAAACATTTCGAATCATCCAACTACACTGCAAGAGTTCAGTAAACTTGTGAATTATATACATGCACATATATAATTTAAAGTAAGCAGTTTTGCCAGTCTTTGAACAATTAATGACTGCTCAGAGCAACTGCATTTTATCAATGATACTTTATTGGATAAGCTAACTTTTGAAAGTAGTCATTCCTGTAACTTGTCTGTCATTTTAATTCAGCTTAACTTCTGAGCAAAGGATATACCTTGACTAGGAATATCTCTTAATCAATTATCTGTCACTCTATTGGTTTATTGTTTGCTTTTAATTATTTTTATTTTTCAATATATTGGAGAATTGTGATATAGCTAAGAAATCTTGGTCTCGTCTATGTTTAGCAAGTCACACAGACCAACATGAACAGATTTTTGCACTAGTATGCTCAAAACAGTTGTGCTGAGGTCCTTGCTATACTACAGTGATTTAAGAGGTCTAAATTGGTCCCAGTGATGGAATTCCTGCCTGTAGACGGAGTATCTGAAGGATACCCACCCATCATACTGCATTTTGTTTTTTCACATCCCTAAAGGGAGATCACTTTGTATGTTGCTGCTCGTTTGCTTCTCACTGCTTCTCACAGTATACTTCTAAATAATAAATACCTAATTTACTCCTACAGGCAATTAACATCAATCAGACAGCAATTTACTAATTCTTACAAAAATAAAATGGAAGAACTTAATCTAGGGACATGAAATATTATGGCTAATATGCATGAAGACAATAATTAAGTACTAAGTCCAAAAAGCATTATTAACGTGCATTTTTAAGAAAAAAATAAGTTGTTTCATTTCATAAATGCATTCACCAATGATGCAAACTGGAACAATATGACAGGAGTCTACAAATCCAGAAGTACCGCAGGGAAAAATGCAGAGACTGACTGATCACTGCAATACAAAACAGAAACTGGAGACCTGAACTGCTACAGCTAGTAGGAGTTCAGTTCAAAATAAAAAGCAGGTTGTTCTTTTTGCAACAATTTCAAGTGGATAGTCACGATTTGCTGTAGAGCTTCCATTGAGCAGCTTCTGCTCTTTTTGTTTTTTGCTGCTGTTTTTCTTCATTGCTTGTTCACACCTGGTTCTTGCCCTGCTTGTTGCTCTAGATAAAAACTGAAGCTTTGCTGACATTTTAGTTATTTCTGCACCTAATTAGTGAGTCTTTTGTACTGCAAAAAAAGGAAATGCTTGAGCACAAATTCTTTTGTCTCTTAAATAATAGCTGAGGTCTCAGTCTTAACTACTGCAATTGTAGCCTGCACAACAATCCTAATCACCTTACAGGGTACAGCAGACTTCTAAACCAACTATCTGCCCTTCAGTCAGGGTGTAATTTCTGTATCCCTGAGATGGAAAATATTGTCCTAGGATGAGCAGACTTTGGTGCACCTGCTAAGGTCCAGCTTTCTGTTTTTACTTTGTATGAGTCTTTAGTAGACCACATCCCAGGAGGACTGCTTGAATAGGAATTCCAGACCAAGGGGCCTACAAAATGCTGGTGTGAGTGATCTCTTCCCTGGGGGGAGAAGAGAGATGCCACAACGATTACCTGTAGTAAGCAGGAGAGCAGATGATGTGGCAATTCCAGCTTTTTCCTATATATATGAGCAGTGAGCAGTGTCCATCTCATCCCAAATTAATCCCAACGGTTTCCTTTTTCCACTTTCATGCAGCTACTGTCACTCTCTAATTAACCTGCCCACAAGCTGAGATGTTACTGTAAAGCAACTGGGAATTTTCTAGTGTTTACTAGGAAGGAGAAGGGGTAGGAAAAAGAGCTCCAGATTTATGATCTGTCTCTGCTGATGTCCATCTGAATGATCTGTCTCTTTTGTCTGCACGCATGGTGATATCCATCTGAAACTGCTGTGCATCTTGTTCCCTTCAGTGCTTATAGCCAACACCTCCTACGTAGCCAAACACAATTTGGAATTGCAAAGCTCTTTCCTTCCTCTCTTACTGCTAATGCTTCGGTTAGCTTCATGCACACAGTAATAAGGACCAACTCATAATTCCTTTGAATAACAATACTGTTACCACAGAGCTCGACAGAACAGTGTTTCCATATGGTGATGCCAAAGGTATGAGCTCCAAGCAGCAGGTAGAAAAGAAGTGTGGTGTGTGGGTGGAGTGAGGCCTGTTAGAGAAGTCTGTTCATGCCAACCTCCACATTTTCAGTGCAGAATAGACCATGGAGTGGATATTGAGGTAGAGACAATATCTTCCTACATATATGCAGTGTCTTGCATAACAAAAATGTGGTATCAAAAGAGAACTCTGGGTATCACTAATGCGTAACAAACAGCAATAGACTGAAATTAAAAGAGGATTCCAGAGCAGGACAAAATAAGCAGCAGAGAGACTCCAATAATAGTTTGTATATGCATCAGTATTAACTGTTAACATATGTTTGTCTATCTAGAATAATCAGCTTATAAATCATGATTAGATAATGATGATTCGTAAAATGCTGGCCCTACAGAGGCCAAAAGGAGAAATCTTCAGTCCTGATAGCTACACTAAAATAGATCCAAATTGTATTTGCCATCATGCAGGTGACCTCAGAAAGCAAAAAGATCGCTTTTTTTTCCTCCTAAAATTCAATATATATATATGGAGAATATGCAGTTGTATTTAGGGAAATAAGAAAAGGAAATTACAAGATTGTTATTTTTCTGTGAATTGTCTGCAGAAAGACTGCAATGCTGATAAAAGTACCTGTAGTGAATTGCAACCTGTTCCCGGATTAAACTTAAAGTTTTATGTGAATATAAAACAGAAATGAACTTATTGCATGTTTATTGACAGTTCGGGAGAATTCAAAGTGGAGAGTTCAAATTCAGAATATTTTTTCTTTGCTGTTCCATTTGCTGTTGTGTGCATTTCTCAAATCAGTTATGACGACAAGTTTGACTTTATTAGGCTGAAGTGGTCCAACTCTTCTGTTCAAAATGAGAAAATGCTCAGAAATTGATTTATCCTATCTGTCTTTATTACTTATACACAAGGGATAAATTATTCCTTGTGTCTGATGAAAAAGCTATAGTTCATTTCTAGGATGATGTTTAACAGTGTTTGCTCTGACACTTTCTCCTTAAATGTCCTTAGGGATTCCAAATGTATGCTATTAGTTATGATGATGACAGAGATGGAAGAGATTATATATAATAAGCTGGCAAGAAAATAAGATTTTAATGGTCAGTTGAGAGATTGCTTTTTAATTCAGAGGGAAATGAAAAACTGTGCAGCAATAAACATTCAAAATAGCAGGATAATGAAAAACTATCATTCTATTTTAAAACAAAATGTTCCATATTTAAAGACCACAGCCTGTCGTTTTCACTCTTCAGTGAGGAAATATGACTAGGAGCAAAACAGAGAAGAAGCATTCATTCGCTTCTGTTGCTCACCAGCATGCATGCCAGGCATTCATGTACCCACAACTAATTTTCAACTTCTATGACTACAGGCAAGCCATTTGTCACAACAAGCTGAAAACTGCTGTTAATCAGAGTTAAGCTTACATGTATGTGCTTATTTATTACCAAGATAATGAGAGATTTTAATTTTATACTGCGACTTTTTGTTTATATATGCATTCTGATAAGAAATCATTATAAATACCAAAAAGCTATAGAACTGGCTACACGTAAAACTTTGGGATTTTGCAGTTTATCCAGGGCTTTACTGATAATGCATCCTGAACATTTCTTCTGGCAAGCCAGAGTTAAGTGTCCTACTCTTGAATTCTAGATTTATTGCATGCAAGAATGTCAGGTGTTGCCTGAATCAAACATGACAGTTCTTAGCACTGCAGTCAGTTCCTTTAAAACACTCTGTCCTCAAGTCACTACAGTAACTGCACCCTCCTTAGGGGGGAAATAAGGAAGAAAATCTGGCAGAGAACTATGAGGAACTAACAAGTGGTAAAATTCTAGTGTTTCTTGTAAAAGGGACAAGTAATAAGAAAGGGTAAGTTCAATTACTGAGGAGGTATCATCTTTAAAAATAAATAACAAGAAAAGCTGCAATACATGGGAGCTGAATTCCATCACCTGGGCACCTGTAGTGACAAACACCTGTGGCAAAACTGAAGAAACCTCATGGAGAGAGCAAATGGGGAAATAATACATTTGGGGAAGCCAGCAGCGAGTATGTAGAAAATCCTAAGACCATTACGGTGGCACCAGCCACATTTGATTTGCCACACAAACACTCACTTCTCTCACTAAGGATTCAAAATATAGTGTATGTGCATCTTTATACTGCACATCTGACATGGAATAAAGAAATCCTATCAAAGTCCCTCTTCTAGTTCAGAGGTATGTGCAACAACAGCCTAAATTGTCCTGACGTTAGGTAACTATCTCAGGTTGATTCTGACAAGTTCCATCTTAGTTTGCACTGCTCCCAGACCACTTTAGCTATCTGCATTCTGGATGTTACTACACTTCATCTCTAAAGAGAAATCTGTGATACATACGGTCTACTAAATAAATTCTTGTCCCCAAACAGAAAACCTAGAGAAGCTCTGTTGAGAGCCTCTCTACCTAGCCAAGAGAATGAGAGTTTCATCATAAGGTCCTTAGCTCTCAGTATAGCATCTCATCAGCTCACAGCCCAAAAGGCTCAAACTCAAAACTCTCACATTGTATAAAAAAGCCCTGATCTGAGGTACAACTGAAATTAAATAAGGCCTGACACATACAGTTCCCTTGCAGACCAAAACCTTCCTCACTCAGAGGATGCCTATTTATCTGGAGCCCTCAGGATGCTCCAATCTGCTCCTCTTCCTCATCAACAGCAGTGTCTGTAGTGCCTGGGGCTCCAGCTATGTGTGGATGTTAGTTAAGATAATGCATTATGAGTACGTGCTGTGCAGCACCTCCATTGGGAATCAGGGCTGCATCCACTCTGGTTTCCAATATATAGTCATTAAAAGTGAATTTATTAGTACTCGTGACTGAGATGAATGGAAGTGATGCTTTCCCTCTTCAGACTGGAGAGAGAACTCTCTTGTCCTTTAACTGGGGGAATAAGAGAATTGCTACAGTCTGCAAAATCCAGCCAGCCAATTATATATTTTGAGATTTAGGACTTTGCGTTTCAAGCATCTGATGTCCTTAATAATGTCAAGAGCTTTACAAACTAAGCAAAAAACCCACATTGTTTCAGGTACAGGAGGATCTGAAAAGAGATGAAAACTTAATTAGGCATTTTGTAGTTCAATGCCTAGGTTTTGCAAGAGTGTCTTGATTTTCAGGCTTTTCACTGCAGTCCATTGTTCCTAGTCTGGATGTCTGAGTTATGCCCCCTGGAAATTTTTTCTCTTGTCATTTATAACAAGGGTGCAGTCAGACTAAAATTTAAGCACTGGGGACAGGCTCAGGTAGTTTGGAAAGATGCAGTCTGGTTTTAGAAAGCAGATATAACATTGGTGGAGAAAGAAATAAAAGGGATTAAAGATAACAAATCAATGATAGCCAAGCCCAGTTAGCTCTATGAGCCATCATGTGAAGCACATCCAATTTTTGTTATCTAAGTCTATCTAGTGCCTTCTGTTGCCATGTAAAAGATAGACACCTAAACTGACATTATAGTCCAAGGCTTGAAGATTATTCAAAGCATCTGCATATAGGAGAAGGCAATATCAGAGATGAAAAATAAGAACAGACATGGAATATGAGAGGAAATACTCACAGTATACCGATAGTGATAAACTAGGAGAGAAGTTGCCATCTTGCTAGCTGTCTGTTTTGAGAAAGTAAACCTTATTTTGTGCTTGGAATGGCATTGTTCAGCAGAACAGAATTTAATAAAAAAATAAGTGATAATAATGAAGTCAAAGAGCATTTTTGGTTGCTTTTTGAGGATTTTACTCTGCAAAATAATCTGAAAAACAGTCAAAGAAAACATTCACAGTTTTTAAACTGTACTGAGCGAAATTGTCTATATCATACAGTCTATCTTGATAGATCATTTTTATTATTCACATTTTGGTACATTGTTCTGCAATTTTTGGTAACTCATGGATGGAAATTCCCTATCTATTTCATTTAGTTTGTCAGTAGTAATAAATCATAGTGGATTTGTTTATATGTCCCTGAAGGAAGACAAATAACTTAGTCTCAATGCACTTAGCCCCAAGCTTCCTTGTGGGTGATATGTATGCCTAGAAAATTAAGTCAGAAGCAATAGTAGTTTTTTCATGATCCAGCTGCTGTCTGTGCAGCTCTAGAGAATGGAAAATTAATACTTCACTTTTCAAGCAGTTGGGACTGAACTGCAGAAAATGATCTCCAATTTGGATTCTCATTGAAAAGACTTCACAAATAAGTACATACAACCAGTTCTGAAAAAGAAGAAAGCTTGAAATACAGAGGAAGGGGAAGCACTCACTGGTAGCTTTCAGCTTCTAAATAGTTGTCAAAACTCAATTGAATTAAGTTAATTTTGTAATTTTTGTGTCAACTAGCATCATTGAAAGGCTATGTCTGTATTTAGGGTGGAACTGATCTGATGATCTTAAGTAGCTTACTTGCTAAACCATACCTACCTTAGAGATGTAAACAAAATAGAAAAAATGGATAGAATGGTTTTAGCTGAAAAGGTTACCTAAACTGGAAAGGAGATGGTGCTTTCCATCTACAAGAAATGACTTCTTGGATAGTCAGAGCTATGAGTGCACCAATAAGTCTTAACATTCCTCACTATCCTCACCTGAGGACTCCACCTATCCTTCCGTCAACAGGCCAAGAGTTCAACCTTGGGACTTTAATCCTTGCCTGAGCTATGCTGTAGGCATGATGTTTTCCAGCTCCTCTCCTAGACACAGGCTCTCTAGCCTCACCACACCAGGGTAAGGTAAAAGCCCACTGATCCTTGCCTGAGAGGAAAAAAGCAGTTCTTGGAGTGGCACAAATCAACCAAGGAGAAAATTGCTGACCTGCAAGAGGAACTGAGTGATTGCCAAAAAATTGTGAAAATCTTTGTAGGCTACAAGTGTGAGAATATGGTGATGACCATCTCCTGTGCTATGAAAGCTAGTGATGAAAATGTGCACTGTGTTACGGTTCATTGTAGTACAATTCATTTTTGAATGAATGGGCACTGTATGCTCACATTCCAGTTTGTGTTTCTCAAGTTGGAGACTTCAGAAGGGCTTAGAGTGTATCATGAGAATTCTAAATAAAATTTGAGAAGAAAAATAGTCAGTGAGGGTATTGCAGTGTATGGGAACTGCTGAATCATGGCCTGATCCTCTGATTAACCACCTGAGGCAAGCAATGTGTCAGCCCTGGGAGCACAGGTGAAGACAATTCCCCTGTGCTACTGGAAGGGGTAAAACCTGGCTCCACCTCTCCTAGACCCCATTTAAGAGCTGACTACCATTGGGGAAGGATGTCTTTTGGAGATTGTTTCTCTTGGAGTCTTCTTGGTGAGCTGAGGATGAGGGTAAGCTTTCCATATGTTCTTCTTTAGTTTAGCCTAACTTTCCTGTATATTTCTTCATTATAGCATCCATATATTTATTGATTACACATGTGGCCCCTCACATTTCAAGTGACTCTTGAATATGTTCATTGCTAGCTACTAAGGGGCCTGTACAAAAAATAAACTTAGTTTCATGTAAACCTTGAACATCATGTTAGCTGTCATTGTACTCAATATGATTTAAAGTCTTAGCAGGCTCCTGTATTCCCACAATTTTTTCCTAAACTACTTCTCTAAATTCACTAAATGCAAGTTATGGCAATTTCTGCACTTAGAGCTTTCTTTTTTTTTTTTTTTTTTTTTTTTTTTTTTTAATAAGGTATTGATACTGCTGTAGGCTGGTATGTGAAATCCTATCTTGATTTGATTTTAATGGAAACCCCCTGAGAACATAGCACTGCCAGAGCCTTAAACTTGCTCCATTTCATTGCAGAGTGGCTAAAAATACATTCTCTCTTTTGCCTCGCTGTTTTTAAACAACTTCACCTGCAGATGATAACCATCATATATACAGGCAGGGTAAAAGGTGGAGCTTTGTTTTATTTAGTAATGAATCTTAACACTTTTTATTTCACTTCTGTGCTTTGCATAGAGTTTAAAGTAACTGTGATGGACCTAACCAGAGGACTTTTATCCATGAAGAAGTTAGTAATCCACAAGACAGTTGTTTTAAGCAGGCATAATTTTTTCTGTGACTAACAGGCATAAGCAAGGTAACAAGACAAGTTCAAGATCAAGCTATAATAGCTCAACAACAGCCCAGGAACAGGGCTTGGACCAGGCAAGCCCACTGCATAACTCATCAAAAGACTGAACTTCCAGCTGTGAGATTACATGGGGGCTATGGGTGAAGGTGCATGTTCCAGGTGAGACTGTTAGGGGTGATTATGGCCTGTTAGTGGCCTCAGGTATCTAATAAATTCTTGGTATTCAGCAGGCCAGAGGGATCACAGAGTGGTAGGTGTTGGGAGGCACATCTGGGGGTTGTTTTGTCTGTCTATCCTTCCAATGAAGGTTCCCTATGGTGGGTTACATGGTAAAATGTCCAGGAGGGTCTTGAATATCTCCAGAGAAGGAGACTCCACAGCATCTCTGGCCTGCCTGTTTCAGGGCAATGTCACCCTCACAGTATAAAGCATAATGGAAGTTATATAAATTGTAATGAAAATTGTCTATGTATTTCAGCATGTGCAAACTGAAAGGAACACTTTTACCTTACCATTTTGATCAATTACAGCATATTATTCTAAGTAGGATTATTAGTAAGTTTTCTCAATTTTTAGAAGTATGAGTGCCACATTGGTATGTGATACATGTGCAAGGATTATGTTCCTCAAACGTAAGAAAGTAACACACTCCTATCTGGAGATCTATCCAAGGAAAAATACACAACTCTTTGTGTTCAGATTTATGTACATAGTCAAAATACTAAAATCTGTCATGCATTATGAAGCAGAAAATGTGAAGTGGAGCCTGACTTCTTGGATGGCTATGCAGTCAACAGTAGGGTGCTAACAGCTTCTGAATTTCATGGGTGCTTTTCCCACAGCTGTGTTCATGCTACCATGGAAATAACTGAAACCTGGTGGGGGCCACCTGCAGGTATTTGTGTTATGTACCAAGAGGGAGGCCACCTGAGGAGAGATAGCTTATGTGTTGTATCTGTATGGGCTGTTGTAACAAAAACAGAGGGGAGCTTTTAGCCAGGAGCAAATCTGCTGATTACCAGGGATGCATTCATGGGCAGCAGGACAAATGTTCCCTTCCTTGCTAGGGGAGGTTTAGGTTGGATATCAGGAAAAACTGTTTTACAGAAAGGGTTGTTAAGCACTGGAGTAGGCTTGAGTCACCTTCCCTGAATGTGTTTAAAAATGATTTGGATGTGGTTCTCAGGGACATGATTTAGCGGAGGGTTAGAGTTAGGGTAGTATGGTTAGGTTGCAGTTGGACTTGATATTTTAAGTCTTTTCCAGCCTGAGCAATTCTATGAAATGCCTTTTGTCTGTGTTACAGAGCAAATCCTGATGAAATGATATGCAACTATGATTTTACTAATTGTTATCACTTCAACAACAAAACTATATCATCTTGGTCATCCTGAAGCTGGAAACTCTGACATCCTGACTCAGCCGGGCCTGGTCAAAATAATGCTACCCAGCAGTACTCATGTGAGAGAGCCAGAGGAGTTGTAGGACTACCACTGTTTTCTCATTTATGGTACATCTCTCTGTTGTTGTTGTTTTTCTTTTTTTTTTCTTTTTTTTTTTTTTTTTGTCAGTGAGGATGTGGCCACCATCTCAAGGAAGCACATCCAACGAAAATGTGATGCTGGAACGTGGCCCTAACCTTGCACAGTTTGCTTCACACTGCATTATGTTTACTTAAGTCTTAGGTACCCTGTAACACCATTAGCTTTATCACAAAACAATCAGATTTCATGAGTTCAGAAGACTAGAGCAATCCCTGCTCAGTGACTAGTCAGGCAACCTGACTAGTGAATACTTACCAAATTTGCATTGTCAGGACCCAAATCTTATGACTGTCTGCAGTTGAAGTCAACACTTCAACCGCAACAAAGAGTGAACATAAATTCTGATTACAGCATAAATCTAGGCAGTTACATATCCAAAAGAATCATGACAGAGCAGTGGTGTGTTGTCAGGATCAAGGAGAAGTGCATGATGAAAACAAGGCACCTCCAGACAATGCAGAGATGCTCTATGACAAAAGAGTACTGACTAAAAATATTATCAGCTAGTTTTGTATCATTAGTTGGGTGGTTATTGTTAGGAACATCCCTTTTCTATTATTCTGGCAAATCACTTAGTGTGTTGGAGAATGCCAACAGCTTGCTTTCAGCTATCCCCAGGAGTATCATGCTCACTTAATGGAGTTGGTAACTGTTGCATCAGAGCCTACTGTGGATTTTTTTTTTTTTAAATCAAATTTGTGGAAGACTTAGCTGAAGATTTTAGTGTTTCTCTGTTCTCATGTTTCCTACTTATATTGAATTAATAGTTATTGATCTAGAGATGGGCCAAAGGCAAACTGTAACGCTGTGGGTGACTTCTTCCCTTTGGTTGTTAGAGTACATGATCTTTGACATGGCTGCTGATCCTCTGGATGAGCTGTAGGTATCTTTTTATATAGCAGCTGATCTTAAAAATCAAGCTGCAGTGGTTTTGCTAGGGTTCGATCACCATCCATGTATAGATCCTCAAAATGTTTATCATGTGTTTGAAGTTGAAAGGCTTCTAAGCATAACTGCCTCTAAAAGTATCATTATCTACGAACACAATAACACAAAGCTTGGGCAGCTGTCCCAGAAACACATTTTCCTGGTTGCTGACATGGCTGCTTGCTAGTGTGTTGAATGGTTCTATGACCTCCTGGTCAACCAGGTATTAAGCACTGACACATATAAAGGCCTATTCTGTCCCAAATGCAGCTAGAGTGCCAACCATACTCTCTTCAAATGCAGCAAGACATAGGGGCCTGCAAGCCAGTTATTGCCTGTTGCCAGGGAGCCCATCAAACAAATGCAGTTTGCTATGCATCAGCTGAATTGTTACATCTGCACTATCCAAGAAAAGTTTGTCTTGAAATAATGAAGTGGTGAAGTGGTCCCAGGCATTCAGTCTTCCCATTCTGGGCTGTCAGATTTGAGTGCTGCCTGAACTAGTTTCCTTCTCTTTTTCTCAGCCAGATGGCTGTCTTTTCTTTTGCATTTGAAATACTGGCACAGGCCATCTCTGTGGACAGGTCAGTCTTACTCTTTTCTTTTTTTTTATTCATCATTTTCAAGTGTTACCAACATAGAGATAGAAACATATCCAAATACTACCTTTTTTTTTTTTTTTTTCTTCTGTGTCTTGAGTGATGTTTTCAGTGCTTGGCTTAAAAATTTCCAGCTCCTATTTTGAAAGTGGTATGACCTGTATGCAGTTAAAGTATAAGCAATGTTCCTCTTGCATGCACAGAGGGTGCGGGCTGTCCTGTATGTCAGTGGAATGACTTGAAAACCCAGGAGGTTATTGCTAACTTGGACTGCATGATTCATTTGTAAGGCTGAGTTCCACTAACAATTTACTTCTGCCACATTGTTGATTTTAATTGATCAGGATCTGGCAGGGCTGCTGCTGATACTTAAATTGCCTTTCCAAAGAAAAGTTGGTCTTTATTTCAACCATGTCAGCATGTATGCAATTTACAGGTACACAGATCAGCTTCCTATGCTTTGCAGAAATGATCTCATTGTTACTACTGTTGGTTGGATCATGCAACCATAAAGTTCCCAGCAAGCCAACGCATGTAGATGTAAATCAAGATAAACTGGTGATATTTGCCAAAAAGTGCATTTTCTTTGGCAGCAGCCCCTAGTTAAAGCCCTCCCCAGATTTGAGCTAGAATCCTAGCTTCATAAAAAGTGCAAAAATTTTAATCTGTTTTAAGCTTGTTTTCCTTATGACAGGATTGCAGAGCAGGCCTGTGCCTGGAGAGATGAAGGCTGAAGATCTATTGTGAGAGTTCATAGGATGGTGCACATAACACCAAAATAGATCATCCTCTTGCAAAATACACTGCCATGTGTACTCCCCAGCAGTGCTATTCTGAATATAGTGTTTTCACTAATGTTATTCCTACTGTAGGCACTGTTTTTCCTTTATGCTCACCTCCTGCTTGAATGAGTTCCAAGGATCTTGTCATTTGTGAAGTCTATGACTGCTCTGTGGGAAAATCCTGGCACTGGTGTTGCTAAGTACTGAGAGGTAGAAACCACTGGACATCATCTTTCTTTTTTCATCACTTCAACTCGATCATTGGATATCCTGGTATAAGAAGGTTTCTATGCAGCTGTAAAATATTTGGAGTGAGTCACACAGTAACACTAGCACCTGCTTCTTCCTTCCTGACCCTTTTGTAGTAATAATTTTCTGAATTTTGTAGTCTGTCCTTATCTAGATTCACTTTTAGAGGTACCTTTGATTCTTTTGTGACTATGGTCTATTGAGTAGCATGCAGGTATCTCCTTTCTCATGGTTTTAGCTACAATTAAAATTTAATCTATGAAAGCTTATGACCTTTCTGGAATCTTTCTTTTCATGCAGACTGTCGTCTCTCTTTGAGGAAAGATGCGGATTCTTTCACTTAAATTAAATTTAAAACTTCAATTGTAAATTTTAATTTATTCCCCCATAGATTTTCAAGGTTTTACTTCCGCAGGCTCTGTGGCTGTGGTAGTTCTGTGGAAGAGTTATAACTCTTTATAAATGGTGAGAATATATCAGTGTAGCAAAGAGCATTGTGTGCTATAAAATATCTCTACATCTTGGTTTTGAGTGTCCTGCTAAAATGTTCTTTATTAGTAGTAGCATTATTATACAGCTGTAAAAGCTTTTTTAAAGGCTGCTTTAAAAAAATCTTTACCTTGAGCAGTCATTTCTGAGGTTTTGTGCAGCTGATAAAAAAGAGTCATAACCCCCCCAACTATTTCAGAATCCATTTCCTGTTTTAGACCAGCAGCCCAGGCATGCTTCAGTAATCCATCCACCACCACAAAGCTCTACTTACCACAGCCATTTTGTTTGGAAAACTGTTGCACATCCACCAGTTGTGACTGTCTTTGTCCTTTCACCTCTGCACCAATCGCCTCTTTCCTTTTGCACTGCTTTCTTGCTGTCTTTCCTAAGCTTTAGGCATCTTGGTTTGCAAGCCATGTTGCCACTTGGCTTTTATTCAGAGAGGGAATTTGCTTCATAGCTACTTCAAACAGGTGATAACTCTACAACCTCTCTGGAGGATGATGGAAGTCTTCAAACAGAAGCTGTAACACGTTTACCAAATGATGCACTGAAAAGTTGTACTGACTGGGAGAGGAGATAATTGTTGGTGGCCAGGTTTCTCTGACTCCAGAGCCAATGAAATCTCTTCAGTATGTCCCTTTGTCATCTTTTTCTACTAGATATCTTATATAAAAGTACATATAATATATGATGGGAAGATAACAGCTTCTCCCATTTCTTGAAGCTGAAGCAAAATAGCAGGTGCAGTAAGGTGGGCTTTTCTTCTCTCTGCTGGTTGTTAGGGATGTTTTCTTCCTTCTGTAGCTGAGCGCATACTTCTACAGGATCAGCAGAGTTTGCATGCAGCATTGACAGCTAATGCTAATTCATGAGGAAGTCAGGTGCTAATTTTGGAGAAGAAAAGTGAGGCATTCCCAAGTTACATACCAGAACAGAGAATGAATGTGTACAGAGGGAAATTAAATTTTGAATTAAATTGAAATCCAACCTCTTGCTTGTTTTCAGATTCTACCAATGTCACCATCAGTCATTCTGAGGACTTCATAATTGACACTGCAACTGAATTTATACCATACCTCATTGGAGTGCTCTTCTTATGCAGTGCTATCTGATAATTTAAAACCATACTTCTGTTTTTCCATTCCTTCTCCCAAGTCAGCAGCTTAACATCCTGGATACTGAAACACTTAAATCCTATTTTTGGCTCAGCAAATGCTTTAAAGTATGGCAAAAAAAAAAAAAACGAAGTGGAGCCAACCGAAAGTTTATGTTCTGTGTTTTGATTTCATAATTTTGATATCAATTCAGTGCTAGTATAGAACTAATACAAATAGATCTTTGAAAAGACTAGTCGTTTTCTGAATAGCTGTGATTTTTACTTTGCATAATTAACACACCTCCAGACCACATTTGTTTAGTGAGACCATTTCTGATTAAAATAATCTTTGCAATTACTGTGGCAAAAACATTTCTAAAATTTAGGTGCATTTTGGACTGTTATGTTCAGAGGGAGTTTTTCAGCAGAGCAAAGTGTTTCATTCTCTCTTAAATTTTCTGGCTGACATAATCTATGTCACTCCAGAATGATGAAAATAACTTCTGATTGAAAAATAAAATTTTTCAAATGAAAAATGAGGTTTGTATTTTTCACCTGCCAGCTGCAATATTAAATGCAGTTAAGATCAAGAGTGAGGGGCATTGCTGCAGTTATGTATCTGCTTTTTAGTGAACACAATTTAGTAAAAGGGCAATGGATTCAATGTATCTGTAAATGGATCTTCCTTAACTTCACTTTCTTGCTCTGAATAGTTTGTCAAAATCTGCACTGGAATAGTGAAAAGGTGTACTGATTCCTGGCAATGTACTTCTTCCACCTGGAGGAAGTGGTCACTCTGATAGCTTATTTTGTAATCTTTCATGAGCACCCAGTTAACATGTATTTTGTAATGTAGTCACAGTAGCAGAAAAGCTATTGTTACAATTTTGGGATTTTTGTTCAAATTCATTTTATTATGAGTTGATCCCATTACAAATCCTTATAGTTCTTAAGTTCCATATAACCTATTAAAATGAAGTTCAGTAAGCAATCTGCTCTAGCTTGAATCCAAGGCACAAATCATGTTATGTCTGCAGTTTTGCTGTTGGCCAGAGGAAGACTGGAAATCTTTCACTTGTGTTCCCATCAACTATATTCTTCTAAGTCTAAAATATTAATTAAAATATCTGTAAAGGAGAGGATCATAAGTAATAGCGTTATAAAGCACTACTAAAGCAGCTGGAAAATGAAAAATGAATTAATAAAAAATGAATAGAGGAATGCATGGGAAGTTGTGGTAACTATTAAGAATGTCCATTTTGCAAAAAGAGCGAGAGCTAGGGCATGTAGACTTTAGGAAGAGAGAATGATTTATGAACAGAGTAAGAAGGCATTCGGAAAAATGTATTTCATCAGGATGATCTCAGAAAGCACTCAGAAGTCATTAGAAAGTCACAGTGGGGCTGAATGAGACAGGCCTAAATCTAGATGTCAGTGCCTTAGTTATTAGATAAAAGGGAGAAAATTTGTCCTTTTCTGCCAGTAACACAGCAGAGGTGCTTTGTATAGGCCTATAACAGGCAAAGTGCTATGATCTGTGTATCTCTACTGGGCTGTGTGGTGATGAGATACATAACATGCACTTCCTTTATCAAGGGCTGAGGTAAACAGAAATATTTGATTACGTATCTTAGTAAGCATGTGTGAAAACTGGTATGAAGTGGCTGGTGTTCCTGAATTGCACATCCTCTTTTGACATCTTGCTTCTCAACAATGCCCCTGACCCAAACTGCAAGACAGTCTCCTCTTAGAGCTGAAATAATACTTCTAAGTATAAGGACTACTCCTAAAATAATGCTTCCTATTTCATTTTTTCCCATGACCTCACAGGTGGATGTAGTATGGGAGCAGAAACTGAACCTTCCCATCAGTATTCCATTCCATTTTGTTGACATATAACAGATGGCAGCAGAGGGCAAGTCTGACAAAGTGGCATTTAGCTTGGAAGTGTGGATGAAGCAAAGGAGCGCAACTGAATTAATGCAGAAAAAATTGCACCCACTTGACATTTATTGATGCTTGCTGAATGGTTATGGAGGCCAAACAGTGGATGTGAGCACAGTGAGGTGGTGCATTTCAGCAGTGATGACAGTGACAGTGGGTCACCACCACTGATGCAGATTTTTATGAGCGTGGTATGCAGGCTTTTGTTCATTCCTGGTGAAAATGCATAGCTATAGCTAATGATGACAACTACACTGAAAATAACACTTTGTAGCTGAGGTTTTGCTCTATCAAATAGTGTAATTGTTCTCCTTGTAACTGTTGTGGTTTCCATGGAAACAAGTAGGAGACTGCTTTCAGTACAGACTTATGTTAAAGCAGTATGTTTTACTGTGTTCATAAAGTGAAAGAAACTGGTGTTTTAATAGATATCTTCACAAACGCTGTGGATTTTGCCATGGTTTAGCAAATATTTGCTAGAAAAGCAAGATGACCTCTCTGTCTTTTCAAATTTTACAGTTTCTTAATCTTTTTGGAAGATTAGGAAGAACCTATAATCCCATGTTGCTAAAGCATATGGGCACCAATCACGCTATCAGAGGACAGGAGCTAGTCAAAGATGACCCTGGGTCAAGAGTGCTGGCAATATGTTCTCAGGCAGCACCATTCTCAGTTCTTCTGATCCAGGTGGAAGGACTTGGGAAGCATATCTGTCACAGCAGTACCTAAAATCCTGAAACAATATAGGTTGGAAGGGACCTTCAAATGTCCAGTGCCCGACTCAAAGCAGGCCCGTTTTGATCAGGCTGCCCAGAAGCTTGTCTAGTCAAATCTTAAAACCACCCAGTGATGTATAGTACAGAACTTTGCTAAGTAATGTTTCTGCTATTGACGACTCTCATGGCTAAAGTAATGACTCTTGTTTAACTTGATTTCTTTTTATGCTCCTGCTTGCATTTATTGCGTCTCATCTTATTAGTGTGTGTATAAAGAGCCTGTTTCTGTCTTCTTTATCCTGTGATCAAGTAATTATAAGCAGCAATAAGGTCTCTTCATCTTTCTCTCCTTAAGCCTGAACAGGCTCAGTTAGCTAACTGTTTTTATGTCATGTCCTCCAGCTTTTTTACTGTCTTCATAGCCTTCCATTATACCTACCCACTGTCCATATCTGTATTGGAATGCTGAGCCTAAAATAGAACAAAGCACTTCAGATGTGGCCTCACAAATGCTAAGCAGAAGGGAAGAATCAATTTCCTGAACCTTCTTGTTGCATCCTTGATACAGTTCAGGGTGAACTAGGCCTTCTTTGCTGTAAGGGTGCAGTGCCAGTTTATATTGACAAATGCACATATTAATTTTCCCAACAAAATGCAACTGTTGCTTATTCTTTGTGACCTGTTCAAATTCTAGTAAAATAAAAACTGAAACCAGGTTTTAATGGCAGAAATTGGAATGACTGAAACAGCATTCAAACATCTTTCCCTTCCCACTAAATCTGCTCCTTTTCTATAGCTTATTTATACAGAATGAAAGAAAATTGTGGTGTGCTTGAATGTCATGATGAATAATAACTTTTTCACAGTGAATTAAGCTTTTAAAAGTAAAGAATGTGAGTCGGTACAGTATATTTAATCATAAAGCAACTTAATCATCTGCAGTAGTGATTTTTTTTCTTGATTAAGGACTGTAGGGTGTGGTTGCTCATGTGATGTGTGGTAATCTTCTCTGTAGAGGTCTATGTTACTATGAATCAGGAATACTGGCATGCTACTGACGCATTTCATCTCCTATTTTCAAGAATTACAACTCAATACTTTCTCCTTGGCTAGCTAAGACATAGGAATGGCAGAAACAGGGCTGATTAAGACCCATCATGGATGTAGTAGAAATATTTCTTATTACAAAATACTGGTAGTAAATCAAAGGAAGCAGGGGCTATTCCGTACAAAAGGTTATTAATCATCTCAAATGTTTTTTAATGTATTAAACTGCAGTAGTATCTGCAGCACAGAAGGCAATCGTGTGCCTTCAATTCCTCTGAGAGAGACAGTCAAAATATTCAGTATGTGAAGAATTGTGTAGCGTTAAAATAACTTGACATAGGTCAAAGTCATTTCCACTGAAACATAAATGGGCTTTAGATCAGGATTTTGATTTCAGGTATACAGGTAAAGAAAGCAAGAATTTCAAGCTCACGGATAGAATTATATGAAAACTGCAGACATAATTAATACTTCCTCATAGTAACTTACTCTGTCTTTGATTAAAATCCATCCAGAGCATTGCCTGTATGGGTGATTTTTTTCACTATTAATATTTTCTCTTGCAGCTGTAAAACCCAAGGTCTTTGCACAATTTCTTTGCAAATACACTACATTTACACTACATTTCCCAGAAGTAATAAAGAGGGAAAATGTACTGACTCACCACTTCCTTTTGTATGCCGCGCTTATCTATTTATCGATTTATTTATACTAAATCCGTGGGAACAAAAGGACACAATGAGTCTACGAAGAGAGTTCAAGCCTCCACAAAAATTGTAATGAAATAGATTTCCCAAACCTGATAACTAGCAGATAGAACTGGGCTTCCTGGGCATGCCATCCTTGCTTTCAGAAGGCTGCTAAAGCCAGTGGGCCTTGTCCTGAGGCACTCCTGACCAAGTCCTTTGTATTAGAGGCTATATGGTTCTTCAGGCTCTGAGATCTTCAGGATTCTTCAATCCTGATGTCCTGAGGAGAGATGGTCCTTCTCCAGTTGCTGGTACTCACATCTTCCAGTTAGACAAACACACGTATGTACCATGGGTCCCTTCAGGAGCTAGCCTTAGACATCGATGTCTGGGTGATGTCCCAGAGACAATCTGGGGATCAACAGAAATAGATTATCTAAGGACTCAAGTCCAACCAAGACTCCAAATCACTGGGCAAGCTCATGGTGATGTTGCAGGTCCAAAGCCAAGTCAGGAAGCCAATTTGTAGGTCAGAGACAGGATCAGGCAGATATATAGTGACAAGACAGGTCTGAAGATATACATGCACATTTTCTGCATTTATGAATGTGTACCTTCTAGGAATAAATGCTTAGCTTTGCTGGTGGTTGACCTGGGGAGGTGGGGTTGCAGTGGTCTTGCTTTTTTATCTAATTTTGGTCCATGATTCAGAACTTTCAAGGCTTAGTTTCTCAGGCTGTGCTTGGGTCTGTACCTGTATTACTTGGAGTTGTTTAAGATAGACCAGGGAGCAATATATTTGACTGTGCAGAAGAAACTGTGGATCAGCACACTATAATTTCCAGTCAAGAAAAACAAGCTTAGTGTCTGAGCCAGTGACAGAACTTATTTCTTTTACTGGATGTATTAAGGACATTCTGACATGAACAATGTTTTAAAGAGTTTGAGTTACCAAGTTCCATTTGGCAGTAAAGGCTTTCACTACATTTTGATATGACTATTTTTCCTAATTCCTTCAGATGTATTCGCTTCCTTCATCAGCACTGCCACAAACAAAACTCTACTTTCTACGATATTATGGTTAATTTATTGACCAAAGTGATTTAATATCTTTCTCCTCAAAGGCAATGTATTTACTATAAAATTCTATACCACCTCCCCATTCCTCAGTAACATCTTCACTCATTTAGATGAATAATAGGAAATTACCACAAGGAGAACAAAAGACCAGCTGCCTGTGGTATCTTCCATCTGTACAGATCTGCATGCAGTACCTGCTGCCTCATAGTCCAGTCTGCTCCAAGAATGCAGTTATAGGTGTTACACCCTATCTTGAGACTTAAAGATCCTATTATACAAAGGACTGATTGTGCGCCAAACCCACGTAATATTTTAGATGCTTCTAGAGAAACTGTCCTAATGTTAGTCTATTCACTTGTGGAAATATGCTGGGAGTTTCTCCCCATTTTTCTGAAAATGGGAGCTCATCATCGTTCTATTTTCTAGAATTTCTTTCCCGCCCCCCTCAAATAAGCATATCATTATTTCTGAGATATCCAGCAATTCTCTGAATGTATTTGGAGCTCAGCTGTTTGTGAAGTTATCTGCCAACTGAATTGCTTCTATTTTATGTTTATAAATGTTAATTTTAATCCTCTGTTAATAGAGAAATCTTATTGAGAAGAAAGCCTTTAAAACAAAGCTTTTACTAATTTTCCCTAAATTGCTACCAGACTAAGGAACGTGCTGGTGCAACCTATGCACATTTTTAACATAGATATTAGGAATATCAAAATAAGTCCAAGTGAGCAAACCAGATTGAGCCCACAAAAACAGTAATGCCATTTGAGTTATTGCCTAAATGATTGTTCTAGGAACAAACATTTTACTTGCTCATCTGAAAGCAGATGCAAATCTGCAGACCTGATTTCAAAGTTTCCATGACACTGCTTATGAGCATATCCAATATCCAGCTACAGCCTGTTCACATTAAAATCACCAGTGAAATCAGGGGTCAGGTCATCAGAGTGAAATGTTCTTTTTTCTAAGCACTTTATGGGCCCTACTACTCTGCCACCAAAGAAGGCGGTTCATTATCTGAGAGGTAAATCCTTCAGAGCTCTTATCTGCATGCACCACATCCATATGTTTATAATTGACAGAACAACAACAGAGAAACATAATCTCTTAAGGATTGCAATGAACCAATACTGAACATTTTAATTATTGGGTAAAGATGATACATATGTGCAAAGTCTTTATACATATTTTCATGTGTTAAGCTATACTGTAAGTTGTGCTGCCATGGGCATTTTTTCTCCAATGAACAGATAGCTCACTGGAGAAAAAAAAAAAATCACAGAAACACCAAGGTTGGAAAAGACCTACAAGATTATCCAGTCCAACCAAGAAGTGTAAGAACAATTTTGGAGGGGGAAATAGGAAGGTTTATAACAGTTCTTTCAAACGCTTCACCAGCACTCCAGAAATCTGGTATACATGAAAGGAGGGAATAAATCTATTGAGTTTGTTACAGTTGGTGTTACAACTGGAAAGATTATTGTGGTGAAAATAGGAAAAGAAACAAACCGGGAAGGAATGCTAACCTACATCCAAAGATCTAGGTTCACAGGAAAGACTACACAGAGGAGGGTTCTCTAGACAGAGATCCTTCCCTACTGGCAATCAGCCCTTAAAAGTTGTCTAGGAGAGATGCAGTTGGGCTCCAGCCCTTCTGGTCACACAGTTGAATTGCCTTCACCTGTGCTCCCATGGCTGACTCAGTCTTTGCCTCAGGTGATCAATCAGTGGTTCAGGCTGTGACTCAACAGTTCCCATACAGAGTTCTGTTTCCACAGTGTTTTGCCAGTGTTTTTCCCCACTGAGGAGATAGAGGGGAAATTTGCAAAGCAAATGAAAACATGGATAGTCTCATTTGAACTAATTCTGACTTACCTAATGAAGAAAATTGTGAGCAATGAAGACATGATAGTTTCTAGAGCAAAAAATAATTTACCTGATCCTATAGATAGGGGTGTAGACGTGACTTTCCTTTATTCAAGCTAGTTGCTCTACAGGGTGAACTCTCCTGTGATGAGAAATCCTCAAAACAAAACTCAGTAAAGCAAAGCAGAGCTCCAGTGAGCTGCAGAGCAAATCTCTCACTATTCTGCCTTCTGTTCTACTGCTCACAAAATAATGAGGTGGCAGAAACAGAGAGAGTCAGCAGGGAGCCCTGGAGAGACTTGGTTTCCATCTGTGGAAATTTCAGTGGCTGCTCATTTAAATAGGAGCTCAAGTGCACTGATGATAACAAAGAGTGTGGCATTAGGAAGAGAAGTATCTGGAGGAAGAGGAAACTGACAGCTGACTGACGGCTTCTTCAGGGGTGTTTGGATCACTTCTGTACCTAATCTTTCCACTACAGCCATCCTGGGAACTATCTGAGAGGCCACTGGGAACTATCTGAGAATTCCCTGCTAGCACCAATTGTAGGAAGAACAGATATATCTCATTCTGACAGACAGGTACTCAGTACTTGTGTGATAAGCATTGACTCTGAGTTCTTAATACCTCCAGACTGTATCTGCTCCTGCAGATAGGAAAGATTGGCACACCTTTTTTTTTTTTTTCTTCTTTTTTTTTCTTTTCTGCCTGATACTGTCAACAGAAGGGTTGGGGAGATAGGTGGCAGCTGACTGGCAGTGAAACCTTTCCTGCCCTGTAAATCCTATCAGAGATATCTGGATTCAGTCTTGAAGGTGCTCCCACCTCCAAGCAGAGGTTCAGATCCTTGTTTTTTCAGTTTCGGATCAGATGCTTGTTTTTCCAGTTTCCTGCTATGAAATTGCGTTAACAGAGACTTAAAATATGCTTTCTATTACAGCTTTTTCATGCAATCAGATGCTGTACTTACTACAGGAATGTTATTTACTTGTCATGATAAAGACAAGTTAAGGCTTGTAGTAGGAAGTCCCAGAGACATTCCTTCTGCTCCTATGAACTCAACTTGATGATGCTGATGGGCTCCAGTGTGATAGTGTTGTGTAATTGGGATTGAAACTGACACTTAAAAAATATATATGTTTTGAAGAATAGCGTCTAATGACTTAACAACAAAAAGAAAGTGCTGGAAGTTTCTCTGGTTTATTCGTGTTTAGGACTAGAATAGAAAACACTAAAAAGGAACAGTGGGAGAAGCAGTCCTGTCCTTTCATAGTTTCTTCAGATATCGGCAATCTAAAAAAAGCCTCCTTTCCCCAGTTATATAATTAGAGGAATTCATACATTTACATTTAGGGAAGCAGTCTCTTTCAAATGTGCTCTACAAAGCCACTCTGTGAAAAGAGCCATTTCCAAATCATGCTGTTCTTCTAAGTGTGCTAAAGCATAAAGAGTAATTAGACTTCTTGCCTTAGAGTTTAGTAGGAAATGTTTCAAAAGAATCCAGCCCTCCTAAAGAGTGAGTCATCAGCTGGTTGGAGCCTGGGAAGCCACAGCACAGTCCTCTGTCTCTTTGTGTAGAGAGATGGTTGTGTATGAATTTGCTTTCACAAAAAAGAAAAAAGAAGAGAAAAGAAACATATGTTTTTCTGGTGGTATTCCCATATGGTTGCAGAGAAATGTCACTATATATATACATACATATTCTGTGCCTGTCTCTGCTTCGAGGACTCCCATTCCCATTTGAAAAGGACAGGCAGAGGAAGAGTGCCTCTCCCCCATCCATCCCATGATCTTTGCTGTCAGAGGTAGCACTGGGAACCTTAGAGTACCTTTCTCTTTTATCAGAAAAAATCCTGCAGTCCAGTACTGAAGTGGGATAGATACAGCCCTGCTCTGTGGGTCATGGAGCACATGCTCTTTGCTTCATATATGAAATGGTGAGGTGATGGACTACACTTGGTGAAGGCCGTATCTGCAAAAATACTGAAGCATTTCAAAGAAATATTTATAAAAGAGATTCATTTATATTTCCCCCTTACTATTTTCAGCATGAGGGAGATTTTGCTTCAGCACATATGTCATGGAAATGGCTGCATTATGTAAAATAAAAATTAAAAAAGGTAACAGTCAACTGAAGCAAGTTAACAGATGAAAGAATTCAAGCCCAATCTGCTTAAGAGTCACAAAGTTGTAATTAACAGAAAACAAGATTTATAATAAAAATTAGTCCATCTGAAATATATACCAAATATGCCCTTTGTTACTTATTTATAAGTATGAAAAATTTGAAAGTCAGCCTGCCCCACTTCCAATAAACTGTTAGTGGATGCATTTAAATGCAGAGTGAGAGCCACGACTTCTAATGGGAACACTAATTTTTGCTTGTATTGCTCAGTGAAACCTCTGAAGAATCCTTTATGCTCATTTCAAATCAGATTCAAAACTGTCTTTATCAGCCAGTCTAAGCTCACTTGGAACTCTATTACCTCATGTATCAGAACTACTTAATACTAAGCTCCTCCTAGCCACATTCTTCAGTTATGATAATAAGGCAGAAGAAATGTGGGCTCTGAGGTCCCTTCCGACCCAAACAATTCTGATTCTGTGATTATATAAAGTAGATAGATGAGTTACAAGTGATGCATGATAACTGTATCTTTATTTTATTTTTTTAGGTTTAGTTCAGATATACATGTCTTTTCAAGATTTGAGCCTGTTTCAATAATGTTTTCCCCTAGAACACATAAAGGTGACTTAGATTTGTATTTCCTTAATCTAACTTAGTTACTTTGTTTTTGCTTTAACTTAGTTAATGAGTAAAATATTTTGCAATATTTTAATTTTCTTGGAAAGGAAATCTAATTTCTTTTTTTTTTTTTTTATGAAGTGAAACAATAAATACTGTATGGTATAGTTTGTCTCAAAGACATACAATCCTCATGTTGCTCTTCAGCTCTGAAAAAAATTTGCTTCTTGCCCCATTAGTTTCTGCTGAATGCTTATTTATTTAAAATAATCTGAGCCTTTTCTGGCTGAGCTTGTTTTTAATAGTGTTTTACTTAACAGTATAAATGAAGGGTGCCTGGAATATAGAACAGAAGCATACAGCTGAATGATAAGGGAATCATGTGCATTCAGCATCTATATACTGTTCAACTATTAACTTCATTATCTTTTCTATCAGAATCTGTATTTTTGTGTTATTTCTAATCCCAAACAGCACCAGCATTTTTAAAAGAGCTCTGCCTTTTAGTGAGTAATTTGGGTTGACTCTACAGCATGAGACAAGTTACCAGCTGCTTCTGGCAACAGATTGTGTTCTTATTCATTATGGTCTTAATGCATGCAGTATACACTAATCACAGTATTACTTTTGCTTTTGAGTAAGTCTAATGAGCTTAATGCCATTGAGGGTTTTGCCTCCTGTCAGAACAAATTTTACAAGCTATTATACTGGAAGCAGAATTATTGGTAAAATCCTAATTTTCTTGCCGTCAGAGTTTTCTCTGAAGCTTAGCTTACAGACTGCTCTCTGTGAGGATTTTCTCTTTTCTTGGTAATGGATCTAAGAAGAAAGGACCTGGATGTTTGAAATCCAGTGTTGATCTTTTCAAGAATTCAGGGATCACGTTGTGCTTGTGCGGACATTGAGAAAAGAAGCATCTGGATTAAGACAGAAGATATACAATTCTTCTTATTAGAAAACTCTCTCTGACTGTTCCCCTCCAGAGAATCTTCTGAACCACTTGTGCAGAAATATTTGACTGTAATTATTCCAAATCACCACTAAGAAGACCTCTTTGCATTCTTTCACAGTATCTTCTGAACCAAGACTGAACGCTGTCCTGACTTTAGAGCACATATCATATTTAGGGGGAAATACCAAATAAGATCAGGTTGCTCACACACACGTAGATACCTTTTGTCAACCACCATTTCTAGAAACTAAGGCTTCATATCCTGTTTCTGACTGGAGCTGAGGCAGAGATGGCTTTGGAAGATGGTCCAAGGCAGGACTGCAAAGATCATTTCCTTGACATGTGTATGTTGAGGATATAATAAATTGCTACAGTTACACTCTGGCCTCCTGATCCAAAGTGACTACAAGAAATAAAGGTGCGCTATTTATTTCCATTCTTTTCAGTAATTCTAGCTATAGCATTTATTATATATATAATATTATATATATATATCATTTATTATATATAGCAGGATATACTGCTGTGTATGACAATGTGTCATCTCCCTAGTATGACTCTTGCACAATCCAAGTCTTGCTCCTCTCTGGGACTCAGAGGTTCTCCTCTTTATAGGCAGCCTCTGCAGGGGTGATGAGCCTTCTGGATGAGCACTACCTGCATCCTGCCACCATGGAATCTTTGAAAAAATAAGTGGGACAGGAATATCCTGGTGGCATGAAATGATGCAGATGTCACATTGCCTTTTGGGTACATACTAGAGAACATTAGGTACACATGTGTGAAGGCCAAGGCAGCAGCCTGCAGGCTGGAGACACCCTGACACTGTCAGGGCCAAACAGACCCCTCGTTTCTCACAAGGCTTGCAGCTCCGCTTCAAGGCCAAATATGCTGTTGCTGCTTTGGGAATTTAACCTTTTATATGCTGTCTGGCATGAATGAAGTTATAAGCAGTAAAAAAATGTAGTGCAATTGCTGTTTTCCTCTTTAATAGTTTTAAGCCATTAGGTATATTTATTGTTAACTTGCACAAAATCACTAATTCTTTGTAGATCTGTACATAAAAAACTCATGCACATTTCTGCTGAGAGGCCTGGGCACACAGATCCTGTGACACTGCTCTGTGGTTAATGAGGTGCTCAGTGGCCTTGACATGCCTGAGGCAGAATTCCTGAGGCTGCTTCTCCTACCTAATCTGTCAGTGAACTCGATTGCTGTGACATAATAAGAGTATGTAGCTGGCACATTATGATATGGTATCACTGACTGTCAAATGCTTATGTGTGAATAGAGTTTCCTATTACACAGCCCACAGCAGCCAGTGACTTGGTAATTAACCCTATCATTCAAATATTGGTGTGAAATTCCTGCTTGGAACCTCTCCATATTTCAGTTTTGACAATTCAGCACTTATACTGTTCCATTTCACTCTGCTTTATGTGCTTCAGTTCTTAAAAGTCAACAACTTTTGCTATACTTGTTTCATTATCAACATTTTTCTATGTTAGTGTATTTTCTTTTTCACACTTTGTTGCGTGTTTCTGTTTCCATACCCCATTATGCATTTTAGCTATTGTATCTCCTTTGGTGCTTCACATGTCATGCTGCATTAGCACTTCAATTCTTGTTTTTGCTTGTCGTTATGACTGATCATTATCACAAATCATTATATTTCTGATTTCACATCTAATTACTCATTTTCTAGACCATCACTGTGGATTTCAATCTACATTATGCCATACACTGGGGGGTTTTCTTCACTTTTAACAGACTTTTCATGACTTGTTATGGATTGCACTTTTGCATTTCACCCTGTATTTAATTTTTCATAATTCCTTATGTATTTTCCCTAGTGCATTACATGATTCGGTACTTAACTTTGAATCTTATTTCATTTTGCCTCTTTGATCTTAAGGTGCAGTTCTGATTTTGCCTGCCATTACTAATTCAGATTTTGTATTTCATTGCTTATTACAAATGTTCAACTTACTTTGCCATTTCTGATGCCAAATCCTATTATGAGTTTTCCTTTTCACATCTCATTACCCACTTTTTTGATTTTGCATCTCAATATGAGACCTTTTTACATCTCATTTCCAGTTTCCAGTTTTGGCTTTTGCTGTGCATGTTCATTTTTATTTCACTGCTTGGTTTTGTTTCAATTTCTCATTATGTACTTTTGGATCTAATTAGGAATTTCATGTATCATTACTTATTACTCAATTTCCTTTTTGTTGCCCATTACAGATTATGCACAGCATTTTGAATAAAAGGTTTCAGATTTCTCCATGCATGTTCATTTCCTCATGTTTTTCAATTAGCTTCTAACATCTTATGATACATTTCTACTACCATTTTACTATGATTTTTCAAATCTCCCTCTTTTTTACATGTGTCTTCTTTTGCACATCAATAAACTTATGCTTTTCATATTTGTTAGTCATTTAAATAACTTCATCTCACTGCAAGTTTAATTTCTTTGTCTCATGCTAAGTTTTTATTTACAGATGCATAATGAACATTCCTTTTTGTAATTTTCCTTCAACACAACCTCTTCAGACACATAACATTACACATTTCAAATTTTGCATTTCTCTTCCTAATGTTTAGAGATGTTCTTCATTTCATTATGTAGCTCCATTATTTACATCTTGTCTTTGGAGTATCATAATATATTGTCATTTCACCAGTTCTTGTGCTTTGCTTATGTTGCATTTTTCAACTTCTGAGTACTAGTTTGTGCTTTTGAGCAGCAGTATATCCAGCAGACATGACCTTGCTCAACTCATCATCCGTTTGTCGCTAATCTTTTATTTTTTTCAAGTTTTCCTTTTGTTAATTATGTTCTTACAGCAGGTTGCTGTTATTTTTTTTCTTCCTTACATATGTAGTTAGCTTCAAAAGTAATGCCTCCTATATATTTCCATGGAAACTACAACAAATGCAAAGAACAATAACACTATGTGATAGAGCAAAATCTCAGCTATAAAACATTACATTACCTTTTAACTCAGTCATCAGCATTAGCTGTAAATTATTGTCAGCCATAAAGAAAAGCCTACGTGCAGTGCTAATAAAAATCTGCACCAGTGTAGGTAACCCACTGCAGCTGTATCCACTGCTGAAATGCACCACCCACCACATCACTGTGCTCACATCCACTCTTTGGTCTTCATAAACATTCAGCAAGCATCAGTGAATGTCAGTGGGTGCAATTTTTTTCTGCATGGAGGAATTCAGTGACCTTTGCTTCATCTGCACTTCAAATGTTTTAATAATTTAAATGGCCACAAATAAATTAGATTATGAGGTAATTTTAGTGTAGAAATATCTCTTATATTATCTTCTCTTGTGACTGTTCATTTATTTTCAGTCTGTGCTAGGGAGCTTATATTTGCCTGGCCAGTTTCCTTTGAATTTGGAAGGCACTTGTATTCTTGCTGAACACAGTCTAGTTCCTCATCGATTCACATAGCACTAATGTATAACCTGGAATATGGCTGTGGCTGCTTATCACATTCTGATTTACTTCAAGAGAAGGCAGACACTAAAAATGTCTTCTGATACCCTTCAAAAGCACAGGTAGCTTCAACATCCTTTGTATCATACGTTCCATTTCTGTGTATACATAAGTATATATGAGACTCCAAAAATATGTCCAGTTTTTAGGGAGCTGTATCCCCTTCCCACTTGCCTCTGTGCTGATAAAGGAGCTGGAGGATGGATGCATTATATCTGGAAGAATGTTAGGAGTTCAAGGGTAGAATAAGCTGGCGTGGCTTTGGAGTACTGCCTAAAATCACCCAATGCACTGGGCTACTGCCCAGCATAAGTTGATCTGGGAAATATTAGGGCAGTGCCCAATACTGGAATTCTGATATTCCAGCAGCATCCTCTGTAAAGTGTTAAAGAAACAAATAACAAAGAAACTTTGAGCAGGCAATTCTTTCTCCGGGAGCATAGGTTTTAGGCATAATTGTGAATTCAGAATGCTTGCAATGAGGCTAGATACTTTTCTGAGTAACTCTGGAAGGAAAAGGATCTGGATTCTTCAGAGTAGGTAGCATATTAGTGCACAGGGAGAAGAAGTAGGGAGAGTATTCTGTGAAGCACAGAGCAAGTATCTGCATTGAATCAAGGGTTTTGATGTCCTAGTACTACATGTTCTCAGGTGCACCTGTATACAGAGTTTTGCAAGAGTCCCTTGAGGATGAAGACAGAGATGAAGTGATTGTTTTGCACAGAGCATTTCCTTGCACAGAGCATTTCCTTGCCAGCAGCTGGATGTTTTGTCCTTTACACATTGCTGCAAGATTTCATTCCTGCTTATAATGGCCACTTACTTTCACCTTCACAGTCTCTGAGAGCTTTCTGAAATGTGATGCAACAAGTCCTGATACAATAAATAAGAGAGTTCTATTTGGGAGAAGTGACCAAACTGGATGATCTTCTAAGGTCCCTTCCAACCTACAGTACTCTATAATTCTTTGAATATGATCTTACAAACCAAAGGCATCTATAAATATTTTTTCTGTGCTTTGTAGAATGTTATCACATAATATTTCACAGCCCTATGTAAGATTTTTTTTTTTCAAAGACAGCTGGAAGAAACTCAGATAAGAATTACATAAATGCTAGATAAATATGATTGGATGCTATTTTTACTTTGAATGGAAGGATATGTCATCGTAAACTGAGAAATCATGTGCCAATGTGCTGTTCACAGTAAAGAATTCTATGCCTGTGGGTACTGCCTTCACAGGTTGCACAGATAGAAGCAACCTTGTTTTCTTCAGCAAAATTTTCAATATTCTTACTATTGCTATTTTGCTTTTGAAAAGAGAAAATTGGGATAATAGAATAACTAAATTATTTTCTTCCTCTGTCAATAATCTATTTTAGTAAGGAAAGATCCTTAAGGATTGCACAAAGGAAAGAAAGAAGATTCCATGTATAGGAAATAGAATTTTTTTTTTTTTTTGCATTCTGTTGTTATCACAGCCAGTTTTCTGCAAGGAGTAGTAAACTCCACCATTTTTGATACCTGATTAGAGCAAGGTTACCCATCAAAGAGTGAAAGAAATGTACAGCCCAGGCAGGCTGAAGTACAGACATCCTGTTAAATGGATCTTCAGCTATTGTGAATTGTGAATGATTATATAGAAAAACTGCTTTATATATATCTAAGTAAATAAGAAGCTCATCTATTTAATGTAACCAATTCGATTCTGTAAGGTTTGAACAAGCTTTGGTTTGACACTGGTGATTATACCACCTGTAGGTCACTGCCTTCATCAGAAAGCATAGCAAGAAGTTTTCATGTGGATTCCTTTCTTTTGACAGCAGAATTGCTGAGCAGAATTTTTTTTTTTGCATAATCCCATCGTGGTTCAAAATATTAAAATATTGAGTAATCCCTCTGTGGATGAGATCTTCATGGCATGCAGTGTCCTGATTGGCCTGTTTGATGCTGATGCTGAATAAATTGTGCTTCTCAGCATTTGAAGGGACCCAGATCATCAATACATTTTTTTTTTTTTTTTTTTTTAAGTAGTGTTAGACCAAAGGAAGAACAGTTTCAGAGTCTGAGTTCCTTTTACTGAGATAGTAGCAAAACAACAGCTTCTGGTGCAAAATAGAGGGCAAGAGGAGTGTTCGTATTGTATTAGTAGTAACGTGAGAGGATAATTTTTTTCATGCATTTTTGTCTCCTAATGGCAGCAGATTATGTCTTCAGTACTGTAAGAGCCCAGTTCTCATTGGAGGAGATTTAGACAAGAAACACTCAGAATTGCAGGGAATTAAGAATATGTATGGCTTTAGGAACTGAAAATAATGAAATTTTGAACCTTGAAGTTGACCCAGTCCACTGTGAGCCTTATTCATTTGATGTCCCCTGTAGTCGTCCTACATCTTTCAGTGTATATATCAGCTGGAGGTAATTTAAACAAGTGCCTCTTCAGTGTCCTGGTATTTTTTTTTTCTCCTTATTTTTTTATGAGAACTTTTTTGCTATACACCATTCAGAAGAAAACAAAATTTTCCACATAAGCTTTTGTCTGAAGCTTGTCATAATATTACAAACATTTGTAAGCAAGAGACATTGCTATTGTATCTTCACAGTACCCCAAGAAGAAGGATACTCACAGGTTCAGAGAAACTGCATTATTGAGTTCATTTGAAGTGCAAATACATTGTACTGTTGAAAATGAAAAAAATGAATTCAAGTTAAGGAATTCAAAATTTAGATATCATCTCCTTCGGGTAATTTCATCGAGTAGTTTGACAGGCAGCCTTACATGACCACAGAATAGGCAAGGCTGCATATGAAATCTACTAATTAGCATTTAATTTCCTCAATCAGGAAATCAATTTGAGTCTCATATGGCCCCTTCCTTGATCACACCATCCCTTCAAAATCTGGCACTTCCACTGACTCTGTTATTATACTGTCCTGTTTCATCCACAGGACAGATATATCTAGTGCAATTAATCAGGCATTTAAGAGGAAAAAAAAAAGACTTTTTTTTAAGGGAATATTAACATTTGTACTTAATAACTTTTTGTGTTTTACTCTTCTCACAACATTTCATTGTATGATGTTTATAAACTTTTATTCTGTTTTATGCTTAAAAATGGAAAGGTCTCATCACAGAGGGGCTAGTCACACAGTTCATCATAAGCAGATCTCTTGCACACCTGCTTGTCACTAAAGGTGATGAAAAGACTAATACCAACAGCTGGTGTTATCTTCTATTTAATTCAGCCCTTGTTTCACAGATGTTTTTTGACAGCAGAGTAATGATAAAAGTTGAGAATTCTAGGTTCCATTAGATTTTCCAGAATGGAAAGATACACTAATTATCAAAGGCTGTCATCCCGTCACCATCCCTTTTCCAGTATGTACTCCTCTTTCTTGTATGCTTTTCTCAGTCTTGGCTTCTCCAAGAGAAGCAGAACAGAAATACTTCTGCACTGAAGAAGATACTGTGCTTGAGGAGTCAGTAAGCTCTGACATCTGTACTAGGCTGTGTGCTTAAAATACTGCTATGTTCACATGAATGATTGCAGCATAACTCCAGCTATATAACAATAGAGGGCAAAGTGCTGGAAGGCTCTGTGTATGTGCTGCTTCTGGATAAAAGTCATATACATTTAGGTAGATATGGTCTGGTGGGCATAAATAAAGAGACTTGTCAAAAAAAGACACGTTTTTTCAAATTTATGGTTAGGTAAATGGAGCTATGTACTGGATGGTATCTGCACAGCGTGATGTGGCAATATGTCTGGGGCAACATATTCAGTGGTATACAAGAGCAGGTTGCTCAGCATCTGAAAGGATCTAACATATTCAGTGGTATACAAGAGCAGGTTGCTCAGCATCTGAAAGGATCTAAGATTTACTTACTACCTGTATTTTTCTTTCTATTTCTATTTTTCTATTACATCACTTTTTTTTTTTTTTTTTTTTAATACACCATTTGATTCTGTGCCTTTTTTACTGAGATTGGAAAGAATGCTGCATCTACCCCAGGGCAGAACATCTGTGCAATTGGATGAAGAAGAGGAGAGTGAGTGGATCCTTTATGAAATAAATTGTACTGTTTACATTAGGGACTTTGGCCAATGCGTGCCATTTAAGGCCAGTAGGAGTAGAATGCTTCTTATGGTTTGAAATTACACTGAACAATGAAGTAATGATGTTATAGGTAATTTGAGTGAGAAACATATACGTTGTCAGACCACTCCCTTATGACACTTTCCATCCTTTTGCATACAGAAGGGAATAGCTCCAAGACCTTGTGGAGAGGCTCTAGAGTTTATCAATTCATGGAGAAAGCATTCCAATGTTTTGCATCTGAGCTGAACATTTTGTATAACTCCTTTATTAAAACAACAATAATGCAAGAGCAAAACATTTTTTCCACATTACTTGTTTGTCAATTTTACTCTTCCTATTACATAAGAAGCACTTTCAGGATGGATAACCTAATTTTCTACTAGTAGAACATGAAGTTCTGCTGTTTCATAGAACTCCTGTGAATACAAAGTAAATAAGGCGTTTCACTGCAATCCATTGGCAATCCATTGTACCAGAGATATTATCAGCAGAGTTCATTAATACTTTTTTTTCCTGTTTTACTGAAGGCTATCTTCACCTTGTAATCTGGAGGTAACAGTCTATTTCTCAGCCTGCTACATAAAACAAACAGGAAAAAAAAAAAACCCAAGGAGACTGAATTATCACTTAAAGGAACTTTTTTTTCTGCCTCTTTTTTTTTTTCCTCTCTCCTTCCTTTTTTTCTCTTCCTAAGTAGACATTTCCCTTTCATTCAGCAGTAGTTTCTAGTTCTGAGCTTTCATCAATTAGAAGATACACTAATGCAATATAGTGCTATTTCCAAATCTCAGCTCATAATTCTCAGTCTTAACACTTGCAATCAGGCTATGTTTTCTGCTTATCCAAGAATAAAATAAATCTAATTTGGACTTCACTTGTCTTGTAATTTCTTTTCAATAAAGAAAAGAAGTTAAAAAAAGTCAAGGAATTCAAATCTCTTAGCTCAACCTCCTTTCTATAGAGATGAGCTGCATTTACTCTATAAGGTCATATGCCTTCTTCTGCAGGTTCCTAGTTGAACTGAATCCAGAACAGCTGAAGACTCCTTCAGCAAGTCCAGGAGAATATCTGGTGTCTTCATTGAAATGATGCTCATTTCTTACTTGTCATCTATAGACTACTGTTAAGTATTCTGCAAAGTAGGCCTGTGATTAGCAGTCCAAAAGAGAAACCATCTAGCATCCTGTATCCAGAAAATCACAAAGTCTCTTAGAAAATGAATATCAGGGGTTGGAAAATATACTTTAGAGAAATTGTCTTGGATAGGATCAAGCATATTCGTGATAAAATATCTTTCTGACATTTGAATAGTCAAATACTGTGCATTCAAATATACATCCTGAAATAATTTAATTACTTGAGAAGACACTATCAGAATGCAAAACATAAGAATTAATTTTGCTAACTTCCTTTTTGGTAGACCTTTAATGAAATAATGAATCTGGAAGAGTAATTTGCTAAGGGATACGCTGTAACATTAAAGGTACAGGGAGACAAGAGATATTAATGAAAAATAAAGAGACAATAGTTTGAATTAACTATTTTTCCTGACCAAAAGTATCCCAAGCAGAACAACTGTGAAATCAGAACTAATACTGGTCACAGTTAATCCTTCTATCAATAACCTCTTTTTCTGTATTTGTTTTCTTTCTGCATGAATGATCCATTCTTGCACCACCTAAAGAAGAATTACAGGCAGTGGGGAGCATGAATTCTCACAAGCAGAACAGAGAAAAGGCAAGAGAAAGCACATACAGGGAAAATTCTGAATAGGTTTAAGGAAAAAATTATTAACCTTAAAAGCACATAATCACTGGAACAAGTAAAGTACTTCAAGAAAGTTATGGAATCAGCAACCTTAGGGATGTTCAGAACTCAATTGTACAAGGCTCTGACAACCTGAGCTGGCCTTGAAGACAATTTTGCTTGGAATGATGCTTTAACAAGGAAACCACAGAATTCCAGTTTATTTCTGTTACCCTACAATCTCAGTTACACCACTGAGTGGTAGATAAATAAAACTCACCAGGATTAAGAACCAGCTTTGTTGAGAAGAAGCATGGGACTACGTGAGACCCATGAGTTAGAAGCAGATGGCTAAATGTATTACATTCAGGCATGAAGAGGAGTAGAAGAGAGGGCATTCTGTGTCAGTGGTGGTTGCTGAACTTGAAATACGTGGAAGTGCTTCACTTTTTACTGCACTCAACCTCAACTACTTACTGAGTTCATAATGCGTAATTTTCTGCCTTGGGAAGCCATGATGTGAGTTAGTAAAATAATGCAAAATCTGAAGTTAACAGTATAGAAAAATAATGCTATGAAGGTGCAATTCAATTACATTTATATAGTATGATTACTTGTAACTTATTTTGTATTTATGACACTAAACACTGGGTCAGATGCTTCTAGATAAAAAGGTAGTTAAATATTTCAGTTTTACAGAGCTTTGTAGTAGAGTCAAGCATGAAAAACAGAACAGAAAGGTGAACAAGATGGTGGTAAAATCCTATTAATACTGTTACTACCTCTATCAGTTTGCTTCTCTGTGCAAATTGGATGTCTGTATGCAAATTTTTGAGAATTCCAGGAAAGCACTCCCTGTGCCCTGCCACAAAACAGTCAGTTTTGCTGCTATTCAAAATTAAAAAGGAATGTAATCTTCTTTTTCTCCTACTCTTGCAGCATGGCCAATGCAGTAAAAAGATTGTTACAAGGTGAGATGCAAGCAATGTGTTGAAATTGCAGTGGTGTCCCCGTGTATTGTTTTTCCAAGTGAATCACGTGGTTACAAATTTTTTCTGCAGAACTGCCAGTCTCATAGGTGAGCAAAGCCAGCAGATAAAGCATTCTCCTTCTAAGAGAGTGTCTTATTTGGTTTCTGGTATAGAAGGCTGTATTAAGATGTGAGCTAATATGATTTCATATTAGACATCAGTGATTCATGTCATCAGAATGTAACTTGTATTCTGGCTGGATCACAATGCCACTCAAAGTCACAAAAGCATAAACATTGAAAAGACTCTTTAAGTTCTTTAACAGCCTGGAAATGTACAGTGAGAAAAAAACCTCAGTCTGTTTCCTTTTAAACTCTTACATATTCTCTACATCATTTCTAGATTGTTTTCATTTTCATTATCAGTAAGATTGGATTACATTTGAAATTGTGCTATTATTTGATCCTCTGGAACTCTTTTGACAAAATATTCAAAACTTTGTAAAATGTAATTATGATAATTGCATCTAATGCATTTCTAAATTTATTAATTTTTACAGATGAATATTAAGAGTCAATGAAACTAGTGTAAAGTTTAGTCTAGATTCTATTTGAAGAATTAAAATATTTTTGCCAGTATATTTTAGGATAAGATAATATCAGCAATTTTGAATACAAAAAGGCTACAGTTATTTGCTAAAACAGTGTTTTCACCTATGAGAAATTCAGTCAATTTCCTATCTGAAGATAACTGAAAAGAAGAGATAGTATGCCTCGCATTACTTGTATTTAGACATTACCTAATGTGTAGAGATCATAGAATTATGGAAAGGCTTGAGTTGGAAGGGAGCTTAAAGCCCAGTCAGTCCCAACCCTGTGCCATGGGCAGGGCTGCCACTCAGCAGGTCAGGTTGCCCAGGGCCCCATCCAACCTGGCCTGGAGTGCCTCCAGGGATGTGGCACCACAGCTTCTATGGGCAGCTGTACCAGCACTTCACTGACCTTTGAAAATTGCAGAGGAAAGATTTTTTATAAATTCATACAGAGGTGTAAGGGCCCTTATTTTTCCAGGACCCCTTCCCACTCTCTATTAGCTTTATTAGGTTTCAAGAACAAAGCTGAGATGATTTAAAATATCTGAAAGCATTATTCCCTTTTCCTATCAACTCCAGCTTTTAATGTCAGCTTCTGTGTGAAGATAACAGGACAGTAAGCTAGTAATCTTAGGAATGGATGGGTAATGTGTCTGTATTCTATAAATTATGTCACTGATGCCAGTACTCTGTTAGCAAGTTGTTACTCCTTTTTTCTTTCCTCTTCTGTAATATTTGAATAACAGCTTTGTGCTTGGAAATTACAGCACGGAAGGAAGTTGCAATTTTCTCTGATGCTGTGTTTTTCTGGCAGTGTGAGCACTGATGCAGGGCTGGCTACCTACCTGCAGGGGAAATAGGCCTCCACATAGCAACAAATTACGGCCAGATAAGCACTGCAGGGCATAATGGGAATAAGCACACTTTCATAACATTTCCATTGCCAAGATCAGAGAGGGAAAGGAAGGTGCTTGGGATACATACTAATGTTGAACAGAGCAGTTCAAGAAGCAGCTGTGAATATGATGTGCTCAGATCTCCTCCCAGACTATCACATGAGACTCACAAGCAGACTGCTGAAAAAAGATTAGCTACAGCTTTTGGGAGGTAGTTGACAGCTGCTGGATTCTCACTTTTCTCTAAGTTCTTATACAGGCCTTACCTACCTAGTTTCTTATCCAATCCAGGCCCTTGCTGATCTTAATCTCAGTCTGAAAAATACTTGAATCTTCACTATCCGTATCAGAGACAAAAGCTAAAAGGTTTGCATTGTGAAACCCTAGATGCTCTGGCTATGCTCAGTGGCAGTAATAATAATAATAAAAAGATAATAAATTGGCATAAACTGAAGCAATGTGACTATGCCTTATAAGTTTAACCACAGTTTTTGGGGATTAAGGCTTCCTTCCACAGTGTAAGTGCAGATTATGCAAAACATATCTCTTACAATTTTTTTTTTTTTTTTCTGGTGTTACAGCATTTTGTTAGGTGTCAGTGGGCATAATATTTTCTCTCTGTTTTCCTCTAACTTGTTCAAAATTGTCACATTCGAGAGCGGTATCTGCAAATGCTTTTGTGGTGCCAGGAGATGTCTTTATTTTCAAACCTGTGATAACATTTCTGGAAATAAATTCTGCTGTAGAAGCAGTAATTAAGAGACCTTCCAACAGAGCCTTAAGCTGCCCCTTTGTGTTAGTTTTCTGCACAGGCAGTAAAAAATAGTCAGGACAGTAAAATACCTATCTTGAAGGCATACGTTCACCAAAAAGCATTGCACAGTTTCTATACTACTAGCAGTACTTTATGTTAAGTTAGAAGGATCTGAATCTTTCAATTTCTGATCTTTCCATTCTGCTTCAGATGGTTAAGAGTATATGTTACACAAGGGCATGCAGTACATTCAAATCCACTACAACACTTTGTCAGAGAATGTCATCCCCCCACCATCAACTTCTTTAAAATGCCAGATGACATTTTAAAGAAGTTGCTAAGCTTCAAGAGTTGGAGCAAGCACTATGCTTTCTGCACTAATAAAAAACAGATATCTTCTGCTTATCACTATACTTCCTTGTCCTTATCCTTCCTATTTCCTGTAGTCTGGCTGTTCCCCTTATTTTTAAGAGCTTCCCTTGGTTCTCCAGTGCTGCCTGATGGCAAGTCTAAACCCTGCTAGGGAAAAGCAAAGCAGCTGACACTCATTAAGATTTCATGATTTCAACCTCAAATGCCATGCTCTGTATGAGGAACAAACAAACAAACAAACAACATTAGAAAAAAATATGGTTTTAATACTGGGTATGGAAGGCTGGCTAAAACATAATGAATACCATTTTTATCAAAGAAATTTGTACAGTAAAATTTTCCACCTTTCCTGATATTCCTTTTGTAGCTCATGAACATGGTGGGAGAATGCCACAGAATCTAGTGCCAGCTCTTCAAGTGTATTCTTTCAGTGCTATTTGTGAGCTTTTAAAGAAATCTAAAATATTAGCAGTAGAATAAATATATTTTGCTCTTCTTTTCAAGTAATCAGTTTCACTAAGGGTAATTTTTTTATTGACTGAAAACAGTGCACACAACAGCTGATGTCCTGTTTAACTGAACAACTCAAAAACTATTTGGATAAAGTAGAAGTATGAGAAGTATCATATACACCCTACAACAAAATCTCTTAAACAGACGATAATTGAAGCAAAGCTAGAAAACAAGTTCAGAGCAAAGTGCTTTTCATTAACCAGAAACACAAGGCAATTTGCATAGTGTTTGACTGATGTAGCAGAACAGTGTATCTAAAAGATGATGCATGCTACAAGGTCAGCACTGATAGCAACTGTTTTCTCTAATATATTTAGAGATATTTAAATAAATTAGCATAACTGGAAACACACAGCAATAAATAATAACATACTTTTACTTTCCATAATACAAGAAAAAAATGATTAATGAGTTATCTGTCAAATGGGGTATCTGTCCCTTGTATGGACCACTGAGTTCTTCAATCAAGAATTTATCTTTGACAAATACCAAAAATCTCCTTCACTGCTTGCATTTTATCATGATGCTCTTCTGACTAAGATCTGCAATTCATAGAACTACTAGAGCTTAAGGAATCATTCTCTGCAAAGCTGCTTTCCAGCCAATTAGCCTCCAGCATGTACTGGTTATTCCTGTATGCATTTATTCCTATTGTACGTGGGTTTATTCTAACCCAGATGCAGGGCGCTAATTTCCCTTTGTTGGTTTGTGTGACATACTTGTCTGCTGATCTCTCCAGCCTTTCAAGGTCCTTTCGAAAGGCAGCACAACTATCTGTGTATCAGCCACTCCTCTGGGTCCGTATCATCTATGATATTCACAAAGGTGCATTCTTCCCCATCACAATATCAGTGCCCAGGGCACACCAGTAATGGCTAGCCTCCAGCAGGATTTCAAGCCCTAGATCACAACTTGTTCGAGCTTGACAGTTCTACCAGTTCTCAATCCACTTCGTTGTAAACTTATCTTGCATGTTCCTCACCAGCTTGTCTGTGAGGATGTTATGGGAGATAGCATTGAAAGCCTTACAAAAGTCAAGGTAAATTACATCAATTGCTTGCCCTTCACCCACTGTGTTTTTCAACTAAGCATAGAGGGTTGATTAAGCATGATTTCTTCCTCATAAATCCATGCTTACTGTACAGGGTCACCTTCTTGTTCTTCATGTGTCTGGAAATGGTTTCAGGATTAGATGCTCCGTGACTTTCTCAAAGATCAGAGTGAAATTAACTGAGCTCCTTCTTGCCCTTTCTTGAAGACAGAGAAGACATTTTCTCTCTTCTAATCTTCAGGATCCTGCCCTGCCCACATCATCATGAACTTTCAAAGATTACTGAGAGTGGCCTCACAAGTATGATGCTATTGTAACACCAGTTGTTAGGAAGTGTATCATCACAGGAAAGAGTGTCTTGATATTGCATAGGCTATTTTTATATATATATTTATTGCATGAAACTCTGTTTTAGATCTAGTGTGTATTTATATTTTGGTAGAGGCTGTGTTCCCATAACGTTAAAATAGCAAGCAATCTGAAATAAAAAATCATGGTTCACAAAATAATCAGCCTTAAAAATCATGTGATTAAAAGTAATTAAAATACTGTCTCCAATATTTGTTTTTAGTGCTTATTAGAGAACATTTTTAATTTTTTTTTCTTGTATGGTTCTAGGACATGGAAATTAATTGACTTCAAAACTCAAATAAAAAACAATCTCATAATAGTATGTTCTCAAGAGAAAGGAGCTTCAAGCTCTCTGTCATTAATTATGATACATTTGATGAAAGTCTAAGTTCTGATGTTACTACTGCTGCAAAAAGGAATTATAAAGCTTCTCAGTCACCTAAAAGCGGAAATTAATCTTTAGTACTTTTAAAATCCTTTTTCATCATTAAAACATCTGTTATTCAGGCATAATATTTAATAAGTTCACACTAAAAAATGCATTCTAAATACTTTGGTACAATCCTTAGACACTGCCTTTTATTCAGATATTTCTGAATAGTTTAAAAGTAATCACATTTTATTCTGCTAACTGCTCGCTTTGAGCTCATCTAAATGGTAATAAGGGGAAAAATGAATGAATTGTTCCATTAATTTTTCATATTTTCCATATATACTGAACCATTCCCTTAACACTTCAGTTTCTACTGATTTGTGCACTTGTACCCATTGATAATCACTACCCATATATTGAAATAATTATCTTTGAAAAGTAATTTTTTTTTCTTAGAGGACAGCCTTAAAACTTTCTGGACTTTTCGTATCAGTGAAGAATAAAAGTGGTATTTGGGTATCTCTTTAAGATCAATTCCCTTTAATATCTGCTTTGCTGAGTTAGAACCATGGAGCAATCTGTGGCAATGCCCATTCAGTTCAGAAAGCTCACATTCAGAAGCACTGTGACATGCTGTCTTGAAGAGGTGACTAGTCTCTTTCTGACATGAGATAACAGCTAGTATACCAATATAAAATATTAACAGCATGAATTATAAGGTATTTCAACAGTGAACTACCAAACTTATTTCACAGAATCTGCAGCACACCTCGTCTCTATGGCTGCCTCCCAAATCTGAAAAACTCCTGATTCACCTCACTACACCGTGACGTAATTTCAAACTGAAATCATCACAAACAGTAGAATATTACAGACCTGGGTAAACCTGTGGAAAAGACTTTGCTGTGGCAAAAGAAGAAAATACTATCAGAAGGAAAACTGATAGTATTTATATTTGCAAACTTCCTTGCTGTCTGCTTTACTGAGGAGACAACTTTAGGTTACAGAAAAGAAGCGGAAAGGCTTGCTTCAGAGCTGAGCTCTCTTTCTGAGATGAGATGACATGGCATGCAGAGAAGCACTGGTGCTATGGAGCCTCAGCATGGGTTTGCAGAAACTTCCAGAGCTGAGAAGGTAGTTGAGAGACAAGAAAATAATAAACTGCTGTATATGCACATATATCTCACCTGGGGCAAGCTGTAAGGAAAGAGCTACGTAGCTAGGAGAAAGAAGAGAACATCTCTCTGAAAAACTCTTGTTGAATGTTGAAATGACAAACTTTATTGTATTATATAAGGCACTGAGCACTGGAACAATCTATGCAGAGAGGTTGTAGAGTGTCTTTGGAGATATTCAAAACCCACCTGGACACTTTCTGGTGTAACAAACTGAAGGGAACCTGCTTTGGCAGGGGGTTGGACTAGAGGGCCCTTTTTCCAGAGGGCCCTTTAAGCCCCTACGAATCTGTGATTCTGTGTAAGGCAATGCAACACAGAGCAGAAAAATGCAAAAACATGTTTCTTTATCTCAACAAAGCCACTACACATCATCTGGGAGGCAGTAATTGGCTGTTCATGCACCCTTTTTTTCTTTCTCATTCAATTCATAACCTTATGCAACCAAAATAATTTAAGATCATCTGTTGAACTCTGCAACTGTATGACGCTAAGAATGCATTTGAAGTCTGTTATGAAGTTTTGGATGACAGGCACTAAATTACTGAGCGAGTGAACTCATTCAGTTTCTAGAAGGTGACATGGCCTTGATGGAAGTGTTGGGAAAGATCAGTTTAAAATAAATAATTCTATTTAAAACTTTAAATACAAATATTCTTGTGGTCTTCCCAAATTCTTTTTTGTCCTTTATGGAAGAACTTTGCAGACTGTGTAGTTTTACTGAAACCAGAGGGATTTATTAATATAGAAATTGAGTTAGGCAGAAATACCTTAGAATATATTTTTGATTCTTTGTTATTCTAGACAATTTGGAACCTGAAAGATTAAATTAACAATGAAGGATGACAGAAACATCTGTCTTAACTCATGATGGAAATTCAGTTACTAAAATGATGTAGCAGTATTATGAAAATGTGTATATTAAAGGAAAGCATCTCTTAGATGGTTACATGCAGTTTTAGGGCTATGATTTGTGTTTCACCATTTAACTTATAAACATTTGATATACCACTGAGGTTATTTCACAATTGAAATGTGCTTTGCCTGCAACTTCAGGTTATAAACATAAACTATTTGAAAGTTATTCAGAGAAAAGCATTTGTATAAATGTGAGATCCAAATTAATGCAGTGTTTCAATATTTTCTATAATGGCTGCTGACTGATCAAGAAACAAAGGGAGCTTAGGAATATGAAAAAATATGTGCTTAAATCTACTTATATCTTTCTATCATGCTTCAGTCAATCCAGTCCTAAAAATCTAAAAATCAGTTAAAGTTTTCTGATTCCTTCTATAGAAGCAGACATGGGAATACAATGTAATCAATGGAAAATTATGAAGCAGAGAAGCATAAGTATGCTAAGAGAAGTATGTCTCACAGATCCATTGCATAAATTGGATGGCTGGGTAGTCAGAATCCTTATAGTGTATTACAAGAAGTAATTATGCTAAAATAAATATATTTACATATAATCCTACGTATATAATCCTATTTTTCTAATGAAACAAGAACCACATTTTAAGCAATACTCAACATTTGGATATTCAAATTTAAGAAGAACTAAGCAGATCTGTGGTGTACCTTCAGTATACATGGCGCCATTCACTGCCTGCAGTTAAATTGAAACTTTCAGGCTACATTTATACAGTTGTCACTGACCCCTGAGCCAAAAGGTATGGACATTCTCATGTCCTTTTCAGCAGCTCGAGAGCCCTTTGCCATGACCACTGAATCCTCTGCACTTTTATAGTACAGCGTCTGATAAATATATGCTTGTATTTTAAACAATTTTGGAAAAGAACTGATGCAGCTTGTTGAAAGGGGTGGCAAACTTACAGCTAGAATGCTTTTGCCTTTTCAGTGATTCTGTACCTTCAAATAGGCCATTTTAATTACCTATATTAAAAACAACATTGCTTGGTGCCATGCTAAGGATCAGGAACCAGCAGTACTGAACTGCCCAGCAGGCTCTTCATGAAACTACCAGCATATGCCCACACTGCAGCAGAGTTCTGGCTGAGAACAAGCTCTTTGCAATTGCAGGCTCTGTCTCTCATCCCTTCTGCACTACAAGTTGCTTTCCTCTGATCCTAAGCCATCAGAATTAATAAGCATGAAAATACATATAATAGGAGTACAATTCACAGCCTGCCAGACTTGATTTTATACAGCATGATGCCACACACAAGACATACACATGAGGGTAAGGCAGAGCCTGTGATCACAGGAGACAAATCCTTAGATATCCTAGAGGATTGTATTAGGAGGAAGAACAAACATTTGGAAATGGTTAGAAACCAAACATTCTCTAGGGCAAAGACCTTGGCAGAAAGCATCGTCTTCTCCATGCCCTTGTTTACCCATCAATAGGATTAGTCAGCTGTCAAATCAGAGCAGCAAGAAGGAATGGAAGATTAAGGGCACAAATTGAAATAGGAAATGAATAACTTGACAAATAGACTTAACAGTAATTCACATAGTCTTAAATTTGAATTTTTGCATTACTAGGCTACGTAACCTTGGACTTCTCAGCCTACCTCAGATTGGAAAGAGAGGTGGAATTTGTGCACACCTGAGACTATTTGAAACCAATCACTTCTGCTCAAAAGTGCGCTCAAGAGTAGATGTAACATACTGAGAATGTTTTCAGATCACTTACAAGTAGCTTTGATGCTGCAAGTGCCCACTGTTTACAGAATCATGTAATTGTCAGCTACGATGGGGGAACATTTGGGTTAAGTGATTTCCTAGACTAAAGACATTTTGAACATAGATTTATCCCATGAAAGATCTTTGAAGATCTTGATATACCCACCATCTACTTTGTCTGAACTGACTGCTTCAGAGTTTTGAGTACAAGAGCTGTGGAATTAAAGAAAGAAAGAAAAATTTTTAAACTGGGACATAACTCAGGTAAAAGGGTATTTTTTCTTGATGGAGGAAGTGAGGGGTATGCATGTTACACTATTAGAGAATATGGTTATAGAAAAACCTTATCTCTTAGGATAAGATCATCCCAAGAGAAAATGAAAAGATTAACACAGATTAATGTGAGAAGGAATTCTGAGAAAACTAAGGTCTTATTGAATGTCCCTACTTCAAGAGCAGTAGATGTTTGCAGTGACTTGAGAGGGCTATTAACAACAGCAGGGCTTTATTTTAATTCTAACCACAGATAAGTGAGTTTTCATCACAGCTTTCTGAAGTTTCATTTTTCTCTCATAGTTACTTCAGCTCCTAAATTGGAATTTCTTTCCATTTCTTAAGTACAATATATGTTTAATTAGATTACTTCCACAGTGAGCCAGCCATGAGAAACCTCACTGTCAGAAAGATTAAAAGTATGACTTTGGCTATAAGAAGAATTATTGTCTTTTTTTTTTTTTTGTTTGCCTTTAGGGAACATAAAAGTGAGATGAAATTCATTCACTTGCTGTATAAGATAATTTTGATAATAACTGTAAGGATTTCAAGTTTCTTTATTTGCATACATATATTTCTCCTCATCTTGAAATATTTCAAGGTATTGATTAACTATAAAAATCTAACCTTGATCTGGGATCAGAAAGCTGCTGCACATGTAAGCTATTTAAACTCTCAAGCTTAGAATTTACTTGAGAAGTCAGTTATGAATGTAGCAAATATCTTTGTCAATTTACTCATTTTGCATTAAATTTAGCACACCATAGTTATGTGTCTGTACATGAATTATATTTTCTTAGAATGGCTTGGGTTGGAAGGGACCCCAAGGATCATTAAGCTCCTACTCCCCTGCCGCATGCAGAGCAGCCAACCTCCATATCTAATGCTAGACCAGGTTGCCCAGGGCCCCATCCAACCTGGCCTTGAACACCTCCAGAGATGGAGCATTTGCAGTCTCTCTGGGCAGCCTGTTCCTGCACCTCACCACTCTCATAGTAAAGAACTTCCCCCTGATGCCCAAAAGCAAAAAAAAAAGTCCAAAAACCAAAATGAAAAACAAGAGCCTTCAAAAAAGAAATGTTTTTTCTTGCTAGGAACAAGCACATCACCAGGAGTTTAAGGCAAAAGAATTATTCAATTAATTAAAAAAAAGGAAATTTATAACTAAGTATATGGTGGAAAGATTGCTGATATAAAAGGGCCCTCTAGATAGCAGAAAAAGACCCCTAAAACACGATTTATATTGCTTTCAGTATGAAACTAGACAAATTTGAACTCAGAACTGCAAATTTTAGCAGTAATTTATTAATCATAGGAGCAATTTACAGAGTATGTAATGGTACCCTAGAATTTGAAGTCTTCATTTCAGTCTCCAGTAAAAAAAGAGACTTACTTGTTGAAATCATTTGGCCTGAGTTGTTCAGGAGATCAAAACAGACAGATGCAACAATGGTTTTTATTAAATTTAAAACTAGCCTATGAAATACAATTAGTTTGGAAAGCAGATATTTTAAATCAGCAAACTTTATTTGTATGGGTTTACCTTGAAGTTTCACATTCCATCTTCATCCATTTATAATTTTTGCCAAACTAATTTAATCTCATTCTACAGCTCAAACTCAAGACAAAAGATCAGACAGATCATTCCAGCTGTTTCCAAATAGAAGAATGCAACAAAAATGTGTATTTTTGCATTAGGATGACCTAACAATCCTTCTGAGACACTGCTGTATTTTTATACAAAGATCCTGGCAGAAAAATGACATTTTAATCAGGAAGGTAGTTTATGCTGCTACAGAAATTAACTAAGCAGATTCAGATAAAGGATTTTGAAAAACCTCAGCCTGCAAATATATATTAAGAAATACTGAGAATTTATTTGATGAAGGTCTTCTTGAGCAAAGTCAAGTATTTTGGAGCTGTCCATGATAACTGCCCATCTATATGCAGTCCTTACACAAAAGCTGCATTCCCCATCTCTCCACAACTCCTGAAATTTATATGTCTGAACATAATACAGTCACCTGGAGAATTCAATATTCTACTGTCCAGAACAGCAGGAGTGAATCTGAAATTTCTCTGAATGGTGTACTAGCTCAGAATAACAGCTGAGTTACTGCAGGTTTACAGACCTGATTTGCATTTGACCAGTTCAAAGTACTGAAGATGAAATTTATACAGATACGTTCCAAAATGTTCTATGAGGGCTGCTCCAAAGCAATGCCTCCTATTTTATTATGTTATCAGAAACTGATGTCGGTGGTATGGCAGTAGAAGTTGAACCTTCCTCCTTACTTTATTGGCCTGAAAACCTAAGCACAGGTTTTATGCCATTTTTTGGACTGAAATGCTGTCCCGAAAACAGCGCACGTAAAGCTGTTATTTTCTGTTGACCCTAAAATTTTATACAGTAATGACACTAACTGAACTATTGCAAGATTTTAAAGTAAATTACAGAAGTAGGTATTTCAAAGAGAAGATAATATTAGAGTGTGTGTTTCACTAAACCATAGTGATTAGCTCCCAGTTTGGCTCCAGAGCCTTGGTCCAGCTCATAGTCTGTCTTAGATCACTCTTGAACTATTTCCTGTAGTGAACAAATTGGCTGACTTGGTATAGATCCATAAGCATAATAGGACATAAAACAGCTTCCTCAGGTATTTCAGTTGGAAATAGCATTTCAATTTGAAAAATGCCATAAAAATTGTACTAAGGTTTTCAGGCCAATAAAGGATACATAAATAGCAACAAAAAAGGAACACTGCCATCTGAATTTATCAGAACTCCTTGATCAACTACAGTAATCAGAATATAAATTTTAACATACAGACATTATTAAGAAATTGTCACTACATGAAATGACAATTGATCAGAACTTCTCATTCAGCAAATCTTTCAAATTTATTGGAAAATGAAGAACTGTCACAAAAGAGGAGTTAACTCCTTTTACTATTGTGTGCTGGTCATTGTTTTAATAGCTATAACAATAAATTAGGGCAGAAAGAACTGAATGTTGGAACAGTCAGCAAAAATTGTTCCCATTGCAATGGGAAAACTGTAGGGTAGTGGGTGGGATGTGCAAGAAAGAGTCTTGAAGATGCCTCTAGGCAAAGCAGTTTTCCTTATGTTCTTCATAAGAGCAGTGAACTATTTGCTGAAATGTGCTTTCATTAGGACTTGGCTGGCCCTAACTGTAATGTGAGCACATACACCAGCACTCCGTAACAGGGATCTGTTCATTTTCCACATACAGGATCAGCTGCATAGTAATAATGTTACTGTATTAACAATTCATTTTCAGATATCAAACTGATGCATGACAGATCCTGAGGAGTCAGTTAGAGACTCTTATTAAGTTACAGAATTTATCTTCCTCTGATGCCGTAACTAATGCTTTAGAAGAATGTATCTATTTTCAAGGATGAAGACCTTGGTGGAACTAATACACCTGATGTAAAAATCAGATTAAGAAAAAAAACATATATATTACATTGGATGTGAATATAAGGAAGTTCTGTAACTGAGAAATTTTACTCAACTTGAACCATGCAAATATAAGCCTTATAGACCTTTAGGAGAAAAAAAGGTCCTTAAATTTCCTCTTGAGATGCCTAGGTAGGTAATTTTTTGGGTACTCTATCTGTAGCAAGTTTGACATTGAGGAATAGAGCAGAAATTTACCTTTAGCTTCTGCCCCATGTTTTCGCTGTCTTGTCTGTGAAGGAAGACAATAGCTGTCCTGTGATTGCACTGCTCCTCTTGCTGGTCGCAAGGAGACGTGAGGAGAGAAATACCTGAGCTGGGGACAGTGGGAGTGACTATATACTCTGTTACAAGAGCAAAATATCATGTGGACATGAGAAGGTTACCAGGGAAATTTGCCTGATCAGGGAGACTAAAACTGGTTGATGTGGGAGAGTAAGATGAAAAAGAGCTGGGAAGGGATGAAAGGAGAACCTAGAATCAGTAGTAAGTAGTAGTGAGCTTTGGTGTGCTAAGACCAAAAGATATTTGCTAAGGACAAAGGTGCAGAAGGGTGAAAGGTTGTACAGAACTTAGGGTCTCCACTCTGCAAAGAGTCTACTCTGGTTGACTATGTCTCATCATTGGTTAGTCAACAAAGGAATGAAGTTTGTCATCCTTGTCTGTCACTTTCAGGAAAATGGAAAGAAAATCTAAAATTTAAAATCTTTTATCACAAGATTCAATAATGAGGTAGCTCAGATTCTATTAAAAAAAATTACAATGGAGCTGGTTCAGCAAGTAGAACAAACTGTCAAGAGGGATGGTGAAATTTCTATGCTGATGACAGTCACTGGAAAAATTTCTGTTGCTGAAGACAAAGACATGTCTGGACATGGACTTGAGCAGTCTGATTCTGCTTCAGTGCTGCATTGGCTGGGGGAGGTGGTGGACTTGAAGGCTGGTAGGAGTCTCTTCAAACGTTTGACTTTCTGTGATTGTAGAATAGATTTTCTGGGGAGATTACAGTTTCTGTTTGAAGAGAAGAAAATTTGGAATTTATACACACCACAGACAAGTAGATGACAGTTTATCTTAATCTTGACATTTCTGATCTCTGCAACCTTGATCTGGTAGCTTCCAGTAAGAATTATCTTTGGGCACAGGCCTATGCTTCAGCTACATGATCTGTGATTTATTTAGGTGATGGGCTCTTTTGAGGCTGTGCAGCAGGGAAGGAAGCATTTTGAAGGCCATGATCTGATTCATTGCAGCTATGGAAGTCAGTGAACAGAGATTTGTGGGAAGAAAATAAGTTTCATTCAGGAAAACCTGTATAGACCTGGAAAATAGAAGTTATCCCTGCTTGTGCCACTGAGCTTAACAGACGGGCTATTCAAGATGGTGAAGATTTTCTAAATTTCCATATGTGCCAACTTCCCTTTCAGAATATATTTTGTGGAAATAAAATATAGGCACAGGACAACAAGGTAAATGTGTGAAACAGCTTCTGTACAAGCAGGGAATAGGGTAATCTAGGGCCTTTCAGCATGGAAAATATATAATTGAGGAAGGCAATGTGACAAGGGCTGTAAAGTCATGAATAGGGAATAATTCATTGCTTCTTACAAGAGCTACAGGAAACATCAAAAGAAATTACCAAGCTACAGATCAAAAGCAAACAAAGGACTTCTACACAAAGTGTAATTAAACTGTAGAATTCATTGCCTCAAAAAGCCATACATCCAAAAAATATAAATCATTTGTAAAAGTGATTGGATGAATCTGAAGAAGATTATCCATCAGAGGTTGTAACAATAGAAAAGGCAGATGTAACCTTTGACTGGGGAAGTCCCTCAAAGAAGTGACTTAGTATGAGGGCATCCATTTTGTTTGTTGACATAAGCACACCCACGCTCAGTTTTTCTCATCCATTCACAAATGACTGCGTAAACAGTCTGGGCAGATAAAAAATGACATGCCTAACAAATAGCAGTATTATCTCCTTTGAACAGATGCAGAGATAAGGTCTATGATTTAAGTGCCTGTTTGCTTTACACAAAGGATGTGACGTTGAAAATCACATTTATTGTATTGACATGAACCCAGTCATATTGAAACCAAAGCCTTGGGATCCTGAAATAGAACAAGCTGTAAGGCTGGAAAAAAAAAAAAAAAAGGAAAGAAAGAAAGAAAAAAAGCAATGCATTAGGAAATGTGTTATCAGAATAGAAATACCAATCTTGTGAGGTAAAATAACCATATCCAAAGAGTTTTCTTCTCTTCCTGGAATTACAATTTGGGTTTGGATTTTTTATTTGGGTTTGGATTTTTTATTTGTAATACATTAACTGAAGGACAATTGCATGTTTTATTTTCCCATAGCGATTGGTCTTCCTAATATTTGACAGAACAGTATTACTCTGTACTAGGTGTGTTTTCTTTACCTAAAAATTCAGTTCTGTCTATCAGGAGACAGGCTATGAAGATGTTGAGTATGTAGACCCTTTGAACCAATATAGCTACTCATGCTCTTGTCTGCAGTATGTGTATAAAGAGACATAGTTAATGTCTTCATTTCCTAAATCTTGAATGAGTAGATCTGAAAAACAGAGCTCTTCTAGTATAATTCAAATTAATTAGTTTCATCCAGATATTAAAATTGATAACTAAATCTCTGATGTTGAGGTCAGCAATATGATACCAAACAAAATTCTAGTCATTCTAAGTTCTGGTTAACCTAGCTATTTAACTAGTTAAAAGCTTTCAGAAAAGAGATAACTTCTACATGTTAGATAGTGATCAGGACACAGCACAAATTACCCAAGCAACTTGCATGTATGAAAAATGGGCTACTCTTTCCATAGGAAAGCTCTCAGGTAAGGAACCACACCCGTTCTGGTCCTTCACTCTGATTCATCTGTACCGAAAGTTGCTGGTGAAACACACTCTTTTGGTCCAAATCCACACTTGCTTCCTATGGATCTGTTGGATATTATCATGGAAGTTAAAAATGGCCAATATCTGCACTCATACTCTGTGTCCTTTATCCATTAATTAGGCCAGGTATTAGTTCTTTCTGGATGCTGATTTGCTGATGTTGTGACTTTTATTAGTGGTTCACACACATGTGTTACCCGTGGATCATTACAATGGCTGTTTCAAGGGCCAATACTATGCACTGAGCATAAACATACATTGGGATCATTATGAGTGGTGCAAACTTATATTTATTTGTCCTCAATTATTTTATTTAAGAGTTGTTTTAAAATTCAGCAGTCTGCAGAAGTGAATGGATCACACAATCCTTACATATAGTTTTCACATCAGATAGAGATCATTGTACACCTGATTGCCTCTGAACTAGCACGGTTAAATACAAAATGTCATGCTTTTTGAATTTACATTTGCAGTCATGCAACTATGAGTGATGCAAGCGAATTAAAAACGTGTAAAATATCTCCTTTCTGTGTCTGTATAAAAGAAAACAAAGGACAAAAATAGGCCAATTTAGAAAGAAGTGCAACTGGATGAGACATACTGTTTTTACTTAAATCAACAATCTCTGTTTTCTAATGATGTAATGTGTGGCTGATATATATATATATTATATATATATGTTTGTGTTACTTGTAACAAAACAACAAATATAAACCTCTTTTTTTTTTTTTTTTTTTTTTTTTTAAATCATATTGTGGCAAATGGCACATTTCCTACTGAATTTTCAACATCTGAAGATGAACATCCTATAAATGTAGAACATGTCAAAAGTAGTTGTAGGAAAGAAGATATTTTTCTGACCCAATAGAAATATCCTGTTTCTAGCAGCTGAACAGAAAATAGAAAGCTTGTTTTATTGAAGAACTTTTAAAGGTCGTTTCATGTTCCCTTCAATCTAATATTTTATTTCTCTATTCCATATTTTGCCATGGTAGTCCAAGAACTACTTGGCCAAACTACAAGTTTCAGAGATGCAGACTTATCCATTCTTCCTAGGAGCAAATTAATAATCCGAAGTAATTATAAGTCTTGGTTTTTCTAAGTAATCTCTGTAACTAATTAGACATTAGAAGGAATATATTCCATGTCTCTCTAGGGTCTTGCAAAACTCAGGCTGGTTAGAAATCACCAATTTCCAAATATAATAGGGTGCTTCTTCTTAAACCCAAGGCTCTTCCACCTCTATTCTAAAAAAAATGTTTTTTTTTTTTTTTTCTTCCCCATGATCTAGAAAAAGAAAATGTGATTGTTTTCATCTTTTTTGTCTTATCCTACTGAATGCCACTATGGGCCTTTGTAACACAATAATTCAATTTCATTTGAATTTTTTCTTAGACTAGGCCAAGGATTTATTTAGGTAAAAGTTTTATTTGACCATTGTTTCTATGGTTATTCTATGGTTGACCATGCTTACAGTCATCAGTAAATCTACCAAAACTGCAGGCTGTTCTGATTATGACAGCATATTTTCTCTAATCTTATAAAGGAAACATAGACACTCTCCAGGATCCGTCTGTTCTGTACCTGTTTGGTCCAAGCCAGTCCAGTTCCATGGTCCAGCTGTCCCTCAAGAACTTCAAGGGGGAATATTGTTGCTGAGCTTGGAAGTCAGTGCAATACAATGGTTTATAGAGGAGAAGGCAGAAGAGTGATGCTTTATAAAAACATCAAGTAAGTTATGCCAAGGATAGGAATTTTAAAATTTTAATATATCAAAGTTGCAAGGGCATATGTAGAATGTTGTGGATGTTTAACCAAAAGAATACTCCTTTCGCCTCCAAGTTTGAGACGAAATGCTAGCAGAAGATCACAGGCTATTCTCTGAAGGGTATTTCTCACTTTAGCCCTGCATTCTGGATATTTAATTAAGCTGTAATTAATCCAGACAGTAAACAAGAGAATGATGTTAACATGCAGGAATGACAGACAAACTAGCTCCTTACGGCCATGTAAAATACAATGGAGAGCAGATATTATTCTTAGTAGGCCATAGCCTAGGCAGAAATCTGTTGGTTCTACCACACTTTTTCTATGAATCTGTGAGTTTACTGAATCTAAGAGATTCATGTGGTTATCTAGTTAGTGAGTAGAGGCTCTTGACTTAGAAGCTCAATTAGAGTCCAGTTACTTGTTCAATGAATACTTGATGTAAAATATTTAAACTTATATCAGAGTAGCTATTTGAGTCCAGATAAGCAATCTCACAGAGTAATTGTTATTCTCTGTAGACTAACAATAATTTCAGTTACTCATCTTTTGATGTGTTCAGAACTCTTTCTGCAATACTGTCATTCCCTCCTTAACATGACAGATAAGCAAAACCAATTCTTCCTCCAGGATGAACAGGACAAGTTTGGAAACTTCTGATTTCAGTGCACTGCTGAGGAGTCATGAAGTGATTCTGAGAGAGCCACCTCTTAGATTACACTTGTTTCTGGAGCATACTGGGGGCCTGCAAGAAAATTCCCTCATGAATGGCCCTGACTCCAGCCTAGGCTTACCTGAGCCCCAATGAGTCCTTTGAATGCTCCAAGTTGACTCAGATGTTGAGTTAACCTGTCATCGTTAAAATGTTGCAGAAATTTAGAAATAGTTGCAGAACACAACTATGATATAATTCAAGTACTGCACAGTTCATCCTATTGTCCCACATATAACAGGATTTCCTGAAGAGTTGGTCAGAACTGGTCTTAATGCCTAAGACCATAATGGTCTTATGTCACACATTTCCAGTAGCTAATTCCTGATCAATCAGAGAAAAAGAAGATATCAAAAAGAGCTATTTAGAGAAGAACAAAAAATAGCCACAGCCTCAGGAAGAGAACAACTGCATCATTCTGAGAAATAACTGTCCCTGGAGCTCCAAAACTGTCAGAAAATAAACTAAATAAGAACCTTTGTAGTGTGAGAAAATGAAAGTATGAGTCATTTTGAAAGACTTTTTTTGTAAAATAACTATGCTACCTTCCATTGTTATTTTCTCTGTCTAAATCAACAAAATCAGTGTGCAGAGACACAAGTATTGGCTAAGTGCTTTAAGTCTAATAAAGTTAATATTATGGATCAAATTTTTCACTTAATGTAATTATAACACCTGATGGCTGGAAGTTCACAGATCAATAGAATGTTATTGTGTTTCAAAGCTGCAAACCAAAATATTCGCTAGGAAAGACTTAACTTTGGGAATAATATATTGTGATACCATCTTCCTTCACAGGGAGGAAAAGAAAAAAAATATTTTTATTGGACATAATTTTGTAATCTTGTAATTCCACAGAACGTTGTATGTAGAGTAGTTTATATACAAATGGGGAATATATAATGTATATAAACAGAAGATGAAATGCAAGAGCTTTCTATGTAACTTCCCCTTTTGCTTGATGGTTAAAGATAAAACTAAAGCTAATAGACCTGAATCTACAGCTGTCATATCTGTTTAATAGATCCTTTTCCAAAGAAATTTAGGATCTGATGAAAAATCCACTGAAATCAAGATTTTAAAGGCTGTAACCAAGATCAAAACAGAGAAGGTAGAACTGAAAAATGTTTTGCACTGATGCATTGTTCTACAGCAGACTAATTAGAGAAGCTGAAGATGGCCTGACCTTTTGTAAAGACTTTTTGGTCACTGTTGCTGATATCTCAGACTAATTGGGCATTTATTCTACTGAAAATTAAGACCTTGTTTATTTCTAAAGACCTTTACCCAGGCACTCTGAAAACAAACAAGTGTATTTAAAGAAAACAAACCCCACTGAAAAAACAAATCCTGTGGCATTCTTGTTTTGATAATCAACACTTACAAACAACTGAAAAGCAAGTGTCAAGAGAATGTCTTCTGCTTTAAGTTAACTCTATGTATGGCTGGACTGCAGCTGTAGTGATCTCAGGGCAATCCCTGGTTTGTGCCTGACTCAAGTTCCATCTCCTGGCCAGCAGGACTGTCCATCAGTGCTGCCTCAGGTCCTAAACCTTCTTTGCTTCCCGTCCCCATGGGTCTGTGTGATCCTCTTCCAGCAGCATATCCCATTGTCCTGTTTTCTTCATTCTTGTCTTTTCTGTAGTTCCTAAAGGAGTAAGATGATAAAAAAGAAATGTTCTTGGGAGAGTTAACTTTTAACTTTCATGGCAGGCTAGATTCCCAGGCAGACCTTTCAGCTGAAAGGCGCAGTGACAAACAGGGACATGAAGTGTAGGAGAAAATAATCAAGATTGGCTGGGGAAATGTTTCCAAGCCAGAGGGGGTATGGGAGTCCTCTGACATTTCTTTTGCTGCCACTTATTAACTTCATATGCCTGTAGTGCTTGTTCTGTTTCAGTTTCCTTCTGATTTCTAACTTTACAGCTACTTCAATAAGCTTCAGCTAGACGTGCAGCACAAATCACCATGACTAAGTGGCTTCCAGTTGTACACAAGTGGCTACCTCACATATTAGGCAATACTGTTGGTGGGCTACTTTCACACTGGGAATGTGTGGCTTTCCAAGGGTTTTGTTGTTGCCAGTAACGGGCAGCATAAGGGAGGCCATTTTGCTTGAGTGAGTTTTTAGAGAAGGCAATGAGAGTAAAACCCCTGCATTTTCTGAACAGGAGCACACATCTCAAAGCAATCATGAAGGACTTGCCAATGTATTTGCTGCAGCTTTTGGTAGCTCTTTTTTTCTTTAGCATTCATATGGCCAAAAAGGTGGAGCAGAGTAAGAAACTCTGGTACATACCAGAGTCCTACCCCTGGGGAGGAATAACTGCATGCATCAGTATGGGTGAGAGGCTGACCTGCCAGAGAGGAGCTCTGCAGAGAAAGACATTGGTGTCCCGGTGAGCAACAGGTTGGCTGTGAGCCAACCCATGAGCGTGCCCTTGTGGCCAAGAAGACTGTAGCAGAAGTGCCAAGTCATGGCTTGAACCAGTTTGAGCCTCTGATGGAAAGGCAGGGCCAACCCATGCTCAGCTGCATGCAATGCATCTGAGTAACCAGGAGTGGAGCCAGGGTCCACCCTTCCCAGACCTCATTTAAGGATTGGCAGTTGAGGTGAAGGTATCTTGCTGGAGTCCCTGCTTCTCTGAGGTCTTCTGAAGGTATGCAGTTGTTTGTTTGTTTGTTTGTTCGTTCCCTCTGTCCTCAGCTGTTGCATTTGGCCTTGTTGTTGTTTGTTGCAGTCAAAGGCTTTTCTGATCTAATGTTGCTGCAGTACTTTCCATTGCATTATAACATTACAAAGGCCAGTTGTTTCCTGGGGTGTATTCAAAGGAGTGTGCTTAGAACTTCAAGAGAAGTGATCTTCCCCTTCTTTTCTTCCCTGGTTAGGCTGCATCTGGAGTACTACGTCCTGTTCTGGGCTCCTCAGCTCAAGAAAGACAGGGGGCTTCTAGAGAGGGTAGTGGAACGTCACAAGAACAAGGAGGGGTGTGGAGCATCTCCCTTATGGGAAAAGGCTGAGAGAGCTGGGACTCTTCAGCCTGGAGAAGACTGAGAGGGGATCTTACCAATGCTTATAGATATCTAATGGATGGTAGTTGAGTGGGTTGGACAGGCTTTTGTTAGTAGTGCCTAGAGACAGAAGAGACAAGGGGTGGAAACCAGACCACTGAAAGTTCCATTTGAGCATGAGGAAGAACTCCTTTACTGTGAGGGTGACAGAGCTCTGCAGCAACCTATCCAGAGAACTTGTGAAATCTCCTTCTCTAGAGATGTTCAAATTTGCCTGGACACTTTCCTGTGCAATCTGCTGTAGGGAGTCTGCTTTGTCAGGGGGTTTGAACTAGATGATCTCCAGAGGTCCCTTCCAACCCCTATAATTCTGTGGTATCTATTAATGCTCTGAATATAAATGAATATTGTTCAAGTCTATTCTAAATATTTCAAAGTAGTATGCTGTATTTATTTCATTAAACTCTACACAGTATTGACCATTCCCACCCTTCCTAGGGTTGGATTAAAACTTTAAAAAAGAAGTCTTCAAAGTAAGATCTTCTGTTATTCACCATCAAATTGCTATACTAGTCTCTCTTTTTTTTTTTTTTAAATTAGAAATATTCTGGTTCTACTCCCTTTTGCTCCCAGCTACTCAGCATTCATTCAGATTCTGTCAGTTCTTCAAGATGTGTCTTACGTGAAACACAATAACAAAAAAAAACAAGTTTTACTGTAAGACACAGTAGAAAGAAATTCACCAATATATTAGAAATATATTGTTTTAATAGCGGGTAAAAACAGTTGTTTCAGTGTTTGTGTCCTAGTTACTAGAGGTGTCTGTGACACCTGTCCATGACACTATCTTGACACTTCTGTAACCAGAGGTTCAGTTCAGAGCTGGTAGAACTTATTACTAGTAAATGGCTAACACAAAAAAGATGTGTGTTTGGCTATTGGAAAAGCTCTACATGCATACTGAATCACAGAATGATTGCTGGAATCTAAACAAATGTGTTCTGCTCTTTTTCTCCCATTTGTCTTGTTTTCTGTCATGGCTCTCTGCTTGAAACACAACTGTTTTCTATCCCTGCAAGACCTACTTTTTAGAGGAGAAGCAACACTGCATAGAATAGAAGTGCTTGTGCTCCAATTCCTACAGTGAATGCAATATCAGAGAAGGATACAGAATTGAATGGACCTCAAGACTTCTTGGGTTCTGTGTTCTGCTCCAGGAAGGACTGGTGTCAAAGCTAGAGCTCAGATGTTTATCTAGGCATGTTTTGGAAATCTTCAGGGATAGTGATTCCTTGTTCTCTGCAGGCTCTTGCAGTATACAGACACCCTTATGTTGCTGAATTTTTTTCCTTTCATCCTCTTGAAATTTCCTTTGTTCCAGCTTGTGAGTATTGTCTCTGCTCCTTTTTTCCATGCACTTCTGGGAAGTCTGACTCCTTTTTCTCTACAATGATCTTTCATACAGAAGAAGATGGCAATTACCCTCCCCAACCATTCCTTCTTTAAGCCAAACAGTTGAATTCTCAACTTCTCCTTGTAAGTCGCGTGCTCCAGTCCCATAACCATCTTGATGGATCTCTGTTAGCCTCACTACAGTTGTTTTTCTTGCAGTTGTGCTACAGAGTTTATAGCAGCCATCATCTTTTGATCTATTCCTGCTTCTTCCTCTACCCTGCTGTGCAATTCTGAGAAGACTAAACTACAGACATGTTTCTTTTTCTCTTCCTACTTTGTTTATTATGTCCCTTTAGGATGTGAGTACTTAGAAGCAGGAATTGCTTTTACCACTTCTACATGGGGCTTTAAATATATGAGGACTCTGATCTCTGGTTTCTGAGCGTCACTTTGAAAGAAAGAGCAATAATTCTTTTCCACATTACATGGGAAAAGTAATGGGATAGGACAAAAACCCCAAGAAAAACAATAAAAGAAAATTCAAATATGAAATAAGGAATGATGGTGCATACTGTAGTTTGCTAAGTTCAGACTGGTTCTTACTGTTTGGTCATGGAGGTGTTGGAAATGATAGTGCTGGCAGCAGCAGTGGTGCTATGTGTATTACATAGCATGTAATACATGTGCATTAGCCCTGGCACCCTGTCCAGAGCAACAACATCAGGTGAGCTGTGTTGCCAGGCCAATGCCACAGATATAAACTGGTATTCCAGATTTGTCATCATTATGATAAAAAGCTGAGGCAATGCTAAGAAATCTCCATCCATCTGGAGATACAGTCATAGATTCGTAGAATAATATTGCAGTTTGTCTTGTACAACACTTTTCTAAAAGCAGAGCCAGTTTAAAGCAGCCTGACGAACTTCTTGTGTTCTGAGTATATCCAAGAATGGAGATTCCACCACCTCTCTGCACAACTTATTTCAGTGTTTATTCATCCCTGAACATTTGAAAAGTTTTACCTCTTATTCAGCTGAAATTTCTAACTGGATATAGATTGTTGATTGTTTTTTCTTTTTTTTCTTACAGCTCTGTATTTCTGAGAATTGGCAATGCTTCATCTTTTCTCCACTTTTCTCATCAAGGAATGATTAGCTGAGATCATAACTTGGAACTTGGACAGAAGTAGTTCAGCAGAGTGGCTGGAGGAGTTCTGAGAGGTTTCCCTGCTCACACTGTCAGGGTAAAATGCAGTAATAAAAACTTCAATGGTGCATAAAAGAAGCTAAGCAAAAAATGCTGCCTGCAGGATTTCACTTGCTTTTCCTTGTGAACCTGTGTGTGTATGGAGCCACAGAACTGTAGTGGGCAAGTTAGTAAAACAGGTCTGCTGAATAGATACTGGGACAATGATCACAACAGCCGAGATCTTTTCTACCAAACCACTTTGGTCTTGATACTAAGGGATTTCAGACTTCTGAACCTGTTCTGTTCTGTATAATTCTGAAAGAAAAGCCTTTAAAATATAGAAGAAGCCAGTGTTGGCCTTATAACCCAACTACAAGATGGCACAGTCTTATAAATCCCTCTCTGGGATTTCTTGCCAGCTGTAAACATGGTGTTTTAACTTACATTATCAGAGGCACAAAGCTGCCTATAAATTACATGGCTAAGCTCAGGTTTGAGAAGCCTTTTAAATGACTTGGCACTCTAACAGTTACTGTCATTAAGAAGCTGATGAGTGGTTGCAAACTGATGAATGCGGAGTACATAATGCCTGCAAGGAGATAGGCTCGCATCCAAGCAGAAAGAGCTATTAAATCACTTTAGCACAACAGCATTTGTAACTACGAGAGGAATGAAATATTTATCAAAATACTAATCTTCTAAAAAGAAGCCAGAAAGAATCCTGTCTGGCTTCTGTACAAGAAAAATATAAGGTTTTTATTTTATAAATGTACTTTAAAGAGGTAAATAGGTCACATTCTAAGTGATCTAATGGCAGTCCTTACAGGCTATAGATGTTGTCAGATGTATTTCCAAAAAAGAATTTTGCACCATGTTTAATTATTTCTACTTGCTTTCCATGTTTTTTTTAAAACCTTTTTTCTGATGGTTCATTTGCTGAAATTTGAACTTTTAAGTATGAGTTATACCAAATGAGCATTGCCAATGACTAATTCAATGTAATTTGGCTCTTTTTTTTTTTTTATGTCATGTGTGAAGTGATATGTTGCATGCGGGAAGGATGATGATGATGGATTGCTGATATTCAGCTACAACAGATGTATTTGGTTTCCAGTATAAATGGAAAGGACAGCCTTAATTTCCTCAGGCAGTACTGGGTCCCAGTTTTGCACAGCATTTATCATTCATTGAAGGGAAGAGTGAGACTGCAATCTTATACAAGTGTAATGATGAAAGGAACTGGAAAATTCCTTTGAGCCGTTCTGATTATAGTGGTAAAAACACATGGGGATTTGATCTCACAGAAAAAGAATAATTAGTAATTTTTGCTAATGAATATCTCCAGGGATGTGGCCTCCATCACCTTTCTGGGCAACCTGTGCCAGTGTCTCATCACCTCTACTGTAAAAACAAACAAACAAAAAAACAACAACAAAAAAAAACCAACAACTTATTTGTATGTTTTGAAACAAGATCTTGTATGTTTTGTTTAGCAGAAGTTTTTCCCTTCAATTTATTTTTTCTCCCTTGAGAAATTAACTGCATTATCAGAACACTGTTTGCTGAATTTATCTATTAATGGCATTTTATTAGTATTTGTTTCTGCTTAGTTTTTTTGATATCATTTTGTAAACCATATCCTCATTTTATCTGAACATTTCCATTCTAGTGGTTTCAAAATTCTGTCCATAAGAATCATATTACACAAACATAGTTACGGTTCCAAGACACTTGATTGTCACTTGCAAATTTGCAGATCCTCTGGGATGTCATTCTTTAGCAGCAACCAGATAAGTTTCATGGACTACAGATTTTTAATTTTATTAATATAAATGTATTGCATAGAAAGCCCATCATAAAATGAAAACAACCTACATCGATGCTAGAATTAATGGAGGCTGATTCATGTCCATTTGGTACTGTCACTTCTGTCTTATATACTTAATATACTTATATATCTTAAATACTCTGTTTTTCTTAAACAGTATTTAGTACTCCAAAGTGATTTGTTCAGTGGATACCATTTGGAACTTATTAATATCTTCAACTATTTCCACCCAATATATGCCACTCCTTTCAGTAGTTTTATCCCACTTGTTCATCTCTTATTAATCGTTAGTTCCTGCATTGAACTTCTGGGAATCCTCCAAGGAAGAAATAATCTTGATTATACAGATTGGCTGTAAACTTCCAATAAATGTTGTTAATGTCTTCATGAGTACTGAAGTACAATAAATTGTCATCTCATTACAAGCTTACCTTGCTTAGGTAGTTGATTCCTCGCTTAGAAATACATGCTTTCACAAACAGATACTAGAAATTTTAGTGAATGATCATTATTTATTTACCTACTTGTTTTATTACTGAATGGCTTCAGGACCTGTAATTTCCTGGAATTCTCTTTTGATGGCATAGATGTAAGAATATGAAATTCCCTACATAGAGGCGTGTAGAGTGAAAATGTCTTGTAAGGAGTGCAGTTACCCACATAAAAACTATGTTGCTTCAGGGATTTAGTTCTGTTTGTATGAGAGCAATTTTACATTCTTAGTTTTGCATTTATTGTGCCAAGAGAAGATGGTTTAACTGCTCACTGCAATGAAGCATGTGTTTGTTCCATGTTTTATTTCAGATATGCATTTTCCTTTTCCTGTCATTATGATGTTGTTTATTTTCCATTCTTATACCCTTCCACCATAAATAGCACAGAAAGGAAACAAAATCATTAGCTTGAATATCTTGGGATCTGTACTTGAGAAGGTAACAGCATCCAGCATCTTTGATATGACTGAGGGGAGAGCTGCTGTTCAGAAGAACTTTGATAGGGTGCAGGGAATGGCTGGCAGGAACCTTAAGTTCAACAAGTTCTGCACTTGGAAAGAAGGAATCTCTTGCCGCAATACAGACTGGAGATGTTTGGGCAGGGGAGTAATGTCTCAGGAAATGTCCTTGGAGTCTTGGTAGGCAGCAAGTTGAATGGGAATCGTCACTGTGCTCTGACAGCCAAGCAGACAAACAGTACCAAGCAAGGACTTTATTAATGGGAATATGTATAGTAGATTGAAGAAAATAACTATTTCCTTCCTCTTAGCATTTGTTAGACTGTACCTTGAATGATGTGCCCAGTTTTGGGCCCACAAGAAAGATACTGGTAAACTGGAACAAATTCTACAGCAGGTCACCAGGATAGTCAGGAGACTTGCCTTGATAGGCAGAGAAAATAGAGCTGCTTCAGCCTGGAGAACAGAGGGCTTGGGATAGGAGGGACATAAAATACCAGCCTTCAAGTACTTACAGGGAGGTAATAAGAACGATGGAAGCGAACTTTTGACAATTACGCATAATATAGGGACAAGAGGCAATGGGTATAATGTGAAACAGTGATTCAGGCTGGGTAGAGGGGAAACACTTCTTTACCATGAGAGCAGTCAGGCAGTGAATCAGATTGCCCAGAGAGGTTGTGCAGTTGGAGTTCACAAAGCCCTGAATAGCCTGATCTGATGTCACAGATGATCCTGCTAGATTGGACTGTGTAGTAGGTTGGACTGGGTGATTCCCTGAGTATTTCTATAATTCTATGGCCAACTTAGAAGCCTCCCAGAATTTGTGAAACTGACAAGAAGCAATTATTTTTCAGTACTAGTATTACTAAATATTAATTATTTAGTAACTACTTAGTACTAATAAATACGGCTGTTAACACTATGCAAATAAGTAATTTCCTTTGACACAAGAACTTTCACTATATAATTAACTTCATAGACTTTGTGCCTCAATCCATGCTAAACAAATTATATGCAATGATTTCTCCATGTGCATCCAGCAACAGTATGGCAAGAACTATAAAAAATAAATAAATAAATTCTGTGAATTTAATTTAGCAAAATACTTTTGATTCAGTCTTCCCAGGATTTTTAATTATCTTTGGTAAGGGAAAGAAAATTGTATTTACAGGCATTCTGGTGAAAACAAAATGTGCAATTCAGTTCACCAGCTAGTGCATAGTGACTGAATAGTGAGGTCAGATTTATTTCTGGTGGTTTTCTTTTTCCTTTGGTGATTTTATTTTTATTTTATTTTTTACTTTTTGAAAGAATTTGAATGTCTATGTCTATGTATGTCTCTAAAATGCGTTTCTATCCCAGATCTTATGGGATATGGAGTACATGGTAATACGGAGAAGGCAGTATTTCCAATCTCTTTTACTGACTTGCACATCAAGATAAAGGCTGGTTAGCAAATTAAGAGGAAAATGAAAGAAGAAAACAAATGATGCCAAGGCAATCATTCCTGTGTCTCCTACCAGCTTACTGATGGACAGTCAGATTCTGATCAATGGCTATTTTGGCAAAACTACACCCCTGCATACTACCCTATTTTCATGCTGAGCATGATGCTATATGGCATGGAATATCACTTTGGTCACTTGGGTGAGCTCTGCTATCTGTATATCTTCCCAGTCTCCTGCCTGCTCCCAAACTACTCATTAAGATGGGAGAGTGAGAAACAGAAAAAGCCTTGACTCTTTGTAAGCACTGTTGAGAAGCAGTTATGATTCTGCTGCATTATCAGCGTTGTTTTGGTCACAAATCCGTAATGCAGCACCATACAGGATGCTATGAAGAAAACTAACTCCATCCCAGTCAGATCCAGTACAGTGAGAGCAGAGCACAACCCCATTAAAGCTTTGGTATCTTACGATATGCTGATAATTAGGCAAAAGACAAGTACAAGGGATCATTTGGACTAGATTCTTCAACCACACGGGTCAAACAATCTGTTTTTGAAGAGGACAACTTTTGGGGTCAGCAATTTTAGTAAAAAATATTCTGGAAACACTATGTAAAATATTTGCAATAACAAATGAAGTATCATACACATAAGTCTGTGCTTAACAGAGAATACCTTAATGCAGAAGGAGCGATGGATTTTTGTGTAAATAAACATCAGCCCTTGGTGAATGAACTGTAACTGTGAATGCTCAAGCAGTAATTACTTGTATAGCAGCAAGATAACATTCGAAAAGGGTTACTATCTTGTGAAGTGTTACTAATTTGCTATCAAATAGCAAAAAGAAACTTGATATGAACCAAGTGTTTGTTCTTTGAAGATCTATGTAACTCTGAACTGTAATTTTTTTTTTTTTTTTTGGTGATATTTCTGTCATTCTGGGATGACGATGATAGAGGTATAGTATCTCCCATAGCTGACACTCCCTATATTAACAAATGGTAGAATTCTGGGACAGGTTTTGTTTAACATTCTTCTCTTGTTCAGCAAAACACTTCAAAATTTTGCTTGTGAAGTGATGTGACACGCAAAACAACATCAAAAGCAAACCCATTAGCAAAAGCAATCAGCCATTACCTGATAATCACTAAGCAGCACTATGCAATTCTCAAGTGGCTGTAGTGCACACTCTCTTGCTGTATATGATGAAAGGCAATCATAATTTTTCTGAACAAAGTAGCTGGTTATGTAGTAGTACCTACCTAGAGCTCTCCAACACAAGAAAATGTATGTTCGTTTTTCTGTGATTGTGTAGTTTTCGATAAAGTTTTGAAGCCTCAAATAAGCCAGAAACCAGACAATTAAATTGCTACATGAAAACCCAATCCGCTTTATCACTTTTGTAGACATGAATAGAATTCTACTTTGAATTGCTCTCCAGACTTGCACATAAATCAAATTCTTAAATAAGCAGTCTGATAAATTACCTTAAAAACATCTACAGTTTTTTTTTATTTTTTGGTAAATACATAGAAGACAGCCATCTTTTAATATATGAAATTATAATTTAACATTATAATATATATAATATAACATTAATATATGAAAATTAAATATGTTTCATTTCTTCAAGTGTATTTGTATGCAAGCAGTCTTGATTTCCTGGTTTTCTTCAATTGTTTTATATAAATTAATTTATTATCTTCTATCTTTTAAATGCAAGTGAACAGAGGGAAAATAATTGTTATCACAAGGGTATCTGTGCCCTAGCACAGCTTGCCTAGAGAGGATGGGCTATCTCCATCCTTGGTGATTTTCATAACGTGCCTGTCATGAACCTCTGAGCAGCTTTTTCTAGCTATAATATGTGTCCTGCCTGTAGCAGGGGATGGTCTAGTATTTACTGTAGGATTTTGGCCAGCACTGCATTTAATCTTCTCCACTGAATACTAAATCTGCTAGGAAGGACAACAGAGGTTCTTAAAGCAGAGCACAAGGAGGGAAGGCAAAATGTTTTGTGTGCAAAGCAAATCTACACATTTGTTTACCCTCCACTCTCCTGTTATTATCACATTTCAACTCATTACAAGCATGAATGGTTTTACCTCCTGCTGCCATATATAACGTTACCACCGCTTCACAGGTAGCAAATTAGACAGAGCAAAGCTCTTTTTTGTCCAAAGGTCAAATACAGAAACCATGGAATTTCAAGAGCAGAAACAAATCTTCTAAATAGTATTCGAGAACTTTATTTTAAGCATCCACTATTTCAATGGGGATTAGTTTACAAGAGCAAAAATGAAAAAACTGAGGTTCTAAGGCATCCGCTGAGCTCTTTGCTTCCTACTTTATGCCTTGTAGCATACAAATGTGTTATTAGTACTTGTTATGTAATTTAGAATATGAATGCTAATACCCTTTAACAAGCTCTGACCTGGATCTAGACAATCCTGCTGATTATATTCCAGAACAGGCACTGAGTAAGAATTAGATACAGCGTTTACAATATTCAAATATTGATGTTGTTGGCAAAGAACCTCTGCATAATGTTCAGTACTGAATAGACCAATCAGCAGTGTTGTATTAACGTACCTGCTTTCAAGTGAAGTTGAAAGCAGAAATTAACTCCCTTTTAACTGGCCAGAGCTGATACAAAACACAGAGCGTGTCAGGCACCTTGCAGTAATTGTTTTTCAGCAGTATATTACAAATGAAACAAAAACCAAAATAGATTGTGAGTTTGTTTAAAGAGAAAGAAGATAATTCAGACAGTTAGGAATATTTATTCAGAAAAAATAAAAAAATTGTGAAGTTGTGGAAATTCAAGCTTCTGCTTCTATTTTGATTACTGAAAGCATCCTAAATAAACAATAACAACAATAATATAAACAAACAAGGAAAAATGACAAGTTATCTATGACTTCATTGATTTCATTAAAATAAAATGTAACTTTGTAATTTTTTATTTTTATTTTTTAATTTTTGAAGTGTATTTGTCCCTCATTTGATCCTACATCCAAAGCTGATCTCCCTGCAGGAATGCATCACTTACCTTGTGACATCTCATAGCTCCAATGCTGTGTTCCTCTTGTTTCCTGCAGAATGGCACCAGCCATGCTTGCCACCATCTTCCCTTTTGCCACTGCAGTACCACCACTCATAGCCATAACAATGCTCTCTCCATCTGTCCCGTAGCCAATTGATGTCTCCCTCCTGCTTGATCAAGTTAAAACAGGGATCAAAAGCTTTTTGGGATGAATGCTCAACAAATACTTAACTAACTTGAATAAACTTATTTTCAGAATTAGAAGTACAGTACTAATGTTTGTATTTATCCAGTAACAATGCAAAGATATATAGGGAACATGAGGCTCCAGCCAGCTACTGTATAGATCTTACTTTAAAGTTATACATGGGAGCCTGGACAAGGCAGAAAACAAGTTTGAGAACTGCAGTCACTGGGAACCTAATTTAATATGAACAGAGAAGAAGTACTGTTGAATCCAAAACAACACCAGGCTGTACAAATTTTATGAAATTTGAAAAACAGATTAACAGATTATATGATTAAACCTTCTCTGGCATACCTGATGGAAAAGAGGTAAACACATTTACTGCTTATTACAGTGATAAATTCATGGAGGACAAGACAAATGTGTGATTCATAGTTGTCTTATTGCAAGCTTACACTTTAGATCTAGTCTCCTAATCCCCTTGCTGCTGTGCTTCCTCACATCAATATTTAGGAGCATTTCAATGGCCTCTTGCTGACTGCTTTCCGTAAGGTACCAGAGGTCTTTCAGGAAAATACTGCCAGCAGATGACTGGCCATACTCTGTTTGCATCTGATCCTCTTCCTGCCTTTAGTCAGCACGTTTATTTTCTTTCCTATTTGTTCACAGTAGAATAAAAGTCACTAAAAATAAATTGTATTTTCAGAGAAAACAGCAACACAGAAGTCTGGCAAAGGGTTTTTTTTTTTAAATCAGTATTGTTATTTAATTTGAGTGAATTATACTGTAACAGAAATTTATATGATCGGTAATGAAAAACAAGAGTCTACAGAAATAAAAATGTCTTTGCCTTGAAAGCCAATTGGAGAGAAGGAAGAAGTATATATTATTTTAGGTGCTGATGATTAACTTATTTCTACTACAGGTGTTAAAACCTTTGTGGAGCAAAATATTATTTGGAAGTTGAAGAAGACGTGTACTTATGGCTATATTTCGTTTTATAGTCTCTGTTCTCCCATTAGTATGATTTCAGAGTATGTAATTTCAGTTTCACATGACATGCTCACTGATAAATATGGGATGTCTTGACTCCCTTTACTTCTCCATTTTTCTTATTTGAGCAAATTTTTCTGCCCAAAATCCCAGATAGCAATTATGTACATTATGTTATGTACACTGGCTATTATGTACACTATAATTGTACATGGTTATACATCTAACCACTCACTTTTCCAGTGATGACATCTGCATATGTAGACTTTGTTCATGAGAGCCTCCAGTTAGCATTTAACATTAATTGTGAATGGCAATATTTGAAAAATTTGTACTCATGGGAATGGTGCATTCTGCATTAGATCCAAACTGCACCCAAATGAGACAAGGAAAAGATGAGGAAGGTAGGTTATAAGGTCATCTATTCTTGCAGGCATGGAATAATGACTTTAGTTAGAAGACTGAGTCACAACAGATTTTCCAATTTCGTATCAACCCCCAGTCTCTCCCTGAGTCCTTGTCCCTCAATCTGATGGTCATTGTCAATGTCTGCTCTCTGCTATAAGCTCCTCTCTGCACATCTTCTCTGCTCTCATGCCAATTTACAAACCCAGGCCCATACTGGCCAACTGGCCCCAGGCTCTTCATGGAGAGAGTCTCTTCATTTGTAGTGAGCCCTCCATATTGCACAGTTGTCTATTTTGCTCCTGTATGAACTGCACTGCATGCTTTTATAGATCTATGCCCAACACTCCTGAGTGACGCCTATGAAAGAATAAATTCTTTTGGCTTAAAGAGAAAGAGCAATATTGATAATACTGACTCTAAGGATTGTCACACTACTTTTCCAAGTGTACTACTTTTCCAAATTAAAACAGCTTCAAATTTCAGCATAATTAAAGATTAAGTCTTGTCCGTACAGTTACCCTGTGTTTTGCTATCCTGTATGATCTCACTAGAATGATGAAAGCTTTCTGACACTTTTTAGGCCTTTCTTATACTTCTTATTCTACATACACTTCTCCAGAAAAGCAGAAGTCTAAGAAGAAGGAACTCCCAATCCTATTTTGCATACCAAGGGTTATTACCAACTATCTCAAAGAGCTCTTTGTCAATCATTAAATGTTATGCACAAATGAGTAATTAACTGTGTTGATATAAAATCACATGAGAATAGGGGGCCATAAGCAGTGCTATAATGTTAAAGTTTGTGTTGGTGTTTATATTTATTTGCCTTGTGTATGAGAAGGGCAGAGTATTTATTGTGTACAGCATCATTTCATTCTCAGTTTAAAATCTCTTTCTCCTTTTGTTCCTAGGTCTGTCACTTGAAATTTTAAAGCTAACATGGGGAAAGGGTGTTGCTTAAGTGTAGCAATATTTACCTATGATGTGCTAGGGAAAAGCCATTGGTTTGTAGAACAAAATTTTATGCGTATTTTTACAACTCACTTTATGTACACACAATGAATGCAGATTTTATCACCAGGAAAATGAGGATCTTTGAAGAGTAACTGTATATGATGTTCCATGTGGCAAAACAAAGTGCAGAGCATAAACCTAACTTCAGCATCCGTTTCCCTGGCATCAAAAACTGGCTTCTAGATCTGTTCTTCCCTCCTGCTAGAGGGAATCCATTTATTGGTTTCCTAATTACCCAGTGCAAGCATGCTTCACATTTTAGTGTGTAAAGGAGAAAAAGAAGTAACCTGAGCTTGGAAAGGTAAAGATCTATAACAGTTTTGGATACTGATATTTGGTATTTATTTTTCATACACAGCTCTGCTCCATGACATCCCTTTGTAGTACAATGAAGTAGCAGTTTATTGGATCATAAGGAAAAGTGTATTAAACTGCCCTTCTACCAGACGTATTCCCCAGGCTCATAAGCATCACTGTCTAAAAGTAGCTCTGGATAATACTATATAACGATTTTATTTCAAAGCATGTTAATGGCTGTCTCAGTCCCAGGTCAGCTAAGGCCATGCAATAACAATAACCATTGCACTGCTGTAATGTCATTGACCACTAACAGCACTTTCCCAGTGAATGCTCTGAAGTAAAAAATGATAGCAATATACTAAATCAATATTTGCACATCATTCTTTATTGTTATGTTTAGATATAGAAAAAACATCTTTCTTCCTGCTAGAGTCCATAGCTTTGGTTCCTCTGTACTTTAAGCAGTGTGATTCAAGTTTCCAATCTACACAAGGAGTAAAAAGCATGTAAAAAAAACAGCATCAGAAAAAATTGAAGTAAAATGTAAGCTGGGATTACACGCACTTTATCTGCACTCAAAGTTTCTGACATGAAACATATCTATGCCTGATCCTGAGGCTGTAAACAAAGAGACAGCTAGTCATGATAAACTGCATGTGTGTTATATGGAAAACTCTTGTGATGAGCTCCATCAAAATTATCTGCAAAAATGTCTGTGATTTCTTCTGCCCATGCTTTCCTAGCAGCATCAGTACTACATTGTAAGCTGTACTGGCAGGAACTGAAGAAGTGGAAGTGAAAATGTGAGGGAGGGACTCCAGCCTCCCTCCAAGTCATCTCTCCTCTGTAGTTTCTAGTATTGATCAGAATGAAGTTATAAAAAACAGGAATTCTTATATGAGCAAGAGGGAAGGCATAAAAGTGAAGCTAATGAGAAATGGAGATAATGGATATGGACAGGACAAAAAGAATGAGAAAGAAAACTCTGTTTAAAAAAAAAAATAAAATGAGGAGAAGAAGTTGCTAGGATGCAGAGGCAAATGGAGGCCAGGACTAAAGAGAGGGAACAAGGGACAGGTGCAACAAAGATGATGCTTTGAATGAAAAACAAATGGAAAAATACAAATTAAGAGGCAGTGGAGAGTGGGAATAGAATGAATAATATGAAGCCTGAAGTATACACAGAGTAATTCTACATTAATAATGTCCTTGTGATCTGCTTGAGGGAGAAATTTTTCTAGCAGTTGGCTCAAATGGCTTATATTTGTCCTAGTAACACCTAATTCCAATTGGTATGAACTGACTACCCCCATGTTGCAGAGCACTTGGAATAATTCCTAGCTTGATATTGGTGTCACAGGCCTTTGCACCTACTTGTTGACAGGTCTATCTACAAAGCTGTGTACTTCATACTGAACATTTGCGTGTTTTATGCAGTCTGTGTGACCAAATTAATTTTAGCTGGCCTGTTCGGAGTTATGCTCAAAAAACACCCATGAAAAGCTTCCCTGCTACCTTCATGTACATTGGCAGTGAGATTTTCATGCTTTTAATTTGCTGCAGTATACAAAGCCAGCACCTTTGCAGGCTCCCATTCTGCCAACTTTCAGCTTGAGACATTTTTAAGGTCATTAATGTTCAGTTTATCTTTATAAAACACCTGAGATAATGACAGAAATAAACTTTGTGTCAGTTATCCTGGGCTTTTGGAATATTATGCTGGGGTATATGTTGAATGGGAATGTGCTGTGTGCAGAGGGGCATAATGTGATAATAATACAATAATTAATAATATGTACACTTAATATCTTGCTTGTTACCTTCTTCATCTCATCTCTTCAGTCTGATCATTTTTTTGTATCTTTACTATTGAGGTTGTATGTTCCTTGGGACATCAAGAGTGTGCAAATCTCGCCTGGAGGTTACCCCATAAAATCATTTAGTGAGCCTTGCTCCAGTTACTTACACTCCCAATTCTAACTATGAACAGACAGGAAATAACAGGCAATCCTTATACAACGATTCTACATGAAAGAGAATAATAGGAGTTATAAAGACTATGCACTTTGTATATCTTCTGATAGGGTAGATGAAGTTTTCTGGAAGGTCTTCAAAAAGCTCAAGTTGAAAGAGGCACATGGAAGAGAGGATTGTGCTAATAAAATTGTACAATATAAATGTTAAACAAAATGATAAATAAGTAACAAAAATTCCCCACGCAAGTCTTCTGATCAAAAAGGAAATTCAGGGAAAATGGGAAATAAATAAGATAGGCTTTAAGTGGGAAATAACTTCATACTTTTTTAGTTTGCAATAGCATGAAAGGAAATCTTTAGGTTTTATTTTTCATAATCCACTTCCTCAAGGCAAATCTTTCATTATCCACACAAAAAGACAGTTTCATAATATTTCGTATATCCCTGTTCCTAACAATACACTCTATTTCATGATAATAAATCCTCCTTTATATACATACTGCAAAAATAAGGAGATACATGTTCAGCTCTAAAGCCCACAGGCAGCCATCTGGAATGCAACAGGCATTACTGTCATATTATCTTCTTTCTAAGTATTGATGACGTTAGGAATTCTTGCATCTTGATCAAAGGCTTCTGCTTTCAGAAGATATCTTTTGTTAGACTGTTCTGATTACAGAATCACAGAATCACAGAATGGCCAGGATTGGAAGGGACCTCAAGGATCATGAATCTCCAACACCCACTGTCACATGCAGGGCCACCAACCTCCACATTTAATGATAAACCAGGCTGCCCTGGTTAAGCTTCTAGCAGTCTGAGTTGAAAAAATCTGGACCTATATTAGCACTTTGGATCAGGACAGAAGTGTTCTGTAAGTAAATCACCCAGTAGACTGACCTCACTTGCCTCAGAACACACTGTGGTTTTCATAGAACCATGCTAGATGCCTTTCAGAGGAAATTAAATTGGACCCCCATCTCCAGATGCTTCAAGCAGTCTTTACCTCCTAAAGAAGATTGAATAACTGAACCACGGTGTTGATCACATAGAGCTGAACCACTCCACAGCACGTCAGATATTTAATTGTAGTGGTCTTGTACAACACACTGAAAATATTTTCAGATAATACAAAAAGCCAAATATTATGTGTGCTCTCATATGTACTGATGAGTTCCAGCCTTCATTTCTTTGCATTCACTGCTCCTTTATTGCCTACTTGCTCATCTTCTGGTTCAAAATCCTTTTTCATCTTTACTTAGTCTTCCTTCTTTTCCATGCCTTTCTGAATGTTTCTTCATCTTCCATTTGTTGTGGTAGTAATAGCAAGAAGTAGTAAGAGTAGTAAAACTAGTGTAGTTACTATTTTTATATTCTGTTGCAGTGATGACATCTACCCTACAAATACCAAATCTGGATTACGAATGAGCAAAACTGGGAGCACTAGAAAAAAAGCCATCAGGGACATATTGTTAATTTAGAAGGAATTTGGATGAAGAAAAAGAGATGCAAGGGCCGTGAGAAGATCCATATAATTTAGAAAAAAAAAAAAAAAATATACGGTAAGAGGCTATAATAACATGAGAAGACCAAAACAGAACAAGTATCTGGCAGTGTGGATTTTGTGCTGTGTAGATGTACTTAACAATACACAATAAAAAGTGTATCCTGTTTTCTGGATAGTAGTCTGGATAAGTAGTTCAGCTAGCTTGAATGCAAGGCTGTAGTAAAATGTTGGAGTCTCATTCACTGTAAGTTATTAAGAAAAGGTTAGAGAGCTATCCATAAAAATCATGCTTAATCTGCTAAAGGTCAGAGAGCAGTAGATGTTGTGACATTTTGAGATGTTTGCAACTTCAATATTGTGAGTAATACTTTGATACTTGAGTCATATTATAATTAATCAAAATATAATCATCTTGCAAAAGAAATTCCATTTCTCATCTGAAATTTGGTAGAAAACATGTAGATAAAGTAGCAAAAAAAGTTAAACAAGTACTTAGCTTTACCTTTTGCTGGAGTGATGTCTTTCCTTAGTTTCTGTTTAGCAGCTTAATCTCCTTTAAGTTTCTTTAAAATAAATGAATGAAGTGATGTAACAGATGAGAAAAATAATGTCTTTCTGTACGTGTAGAGTCCAGCTTCCAAAATTCTTAACCTTACCCATAAAAATCAAATAATTTAATTAATAATAGAAAAATATCCCTCTTACTGTTGTGCTGACATGAACCTGGAAACCTATACATGGAAACTTTTCAGCAGATATTCTTCTGCTATGTAGTGTTTAAGAACAAGGAATAGTGGAGTAAATGGTGGAAGATTCTATTTTACTCTCCTTAGTACCTCTTCATACTCGTACTGTAATAGCATGTGAATGTATGGACAGCCTCCATTGTCAGTACAGAAATATTATGTGACTTGCAAGGTTAAAGTCCAAGAGAAACTGAAGAACTCAATGAACAGAGTAGCACATAGTCAGTGCAGAAAAACATTTCAATGAGACTACTTTGTTTATTGAATTAAATTCTATAAATATATGCAGTATCTGTTCTGAGATCATATGTAATTAATAAAAACAGAACAGACTAACTCTTGCAGTCTACTAAGCTCATTTTCTTTTTAATGCTTAAATATTTCATTGGTGACAACATTTCTTGCTTTTCCATCAAAATGGTGTAAAAATAGACTGGAAAGTCAGAATGTGCGATATTTTCATCTCACATCACTGCTTCTTCCAAGTCGTCTTTCTCTGAGTGAACATATATGATCTTCGAGACAAGTAATACAAAATATTTTGTGTAGGAAAAAGGGTTCATTATGCTAGTAATTATCTGTTTGTTACTAAGAGTTGAGACACTACTTTTTCCTGAAGCAGTCTCTTTATCTGGTGACATTTCCAAACAAATAATTTCTTGTTATTTGACATTTTAGGCATTCAAATTCCATTTGCACGCATCCTTTAGAGTAATTAATACATTAAAAATGTTTACCAGGAAGAGGTGTAAAGCTGCTCTCTCATATTGTAAGTGCATAATAATTATAATTCAGCTATCAGTTATCCTGACACTCTATTTCATGTCTGTACAGAATGAGACCCCCCTTAAAAAACAAACCCAATTAAATCACAAAAATGCACATACAAAAACCAGACAAATTTCTTACTTTTTCTCTTCCTTCATGTTGTCTAAACCTTTGATTTGTTTTCAGAGTCAGTTTTGCTAAACAAGATGTTTTGATGGCTTCAGTCATTAAAAAAATGAAGATTCTAAACCAGAACTTTTCTGCTGCAGATTGGTCATTGCAGTTTTCAGGTTTAGGAGCAATATTAGGCAGTGAATGTCTGTTTGGGAAGAAAACTTCTCTACCTAGGCACTTGGATCCTAAATTTCACTAATTACAATGAATACTTTATCCCCAGGCCACTGAAGAGAGGAACAGGCAAAATTTAGGAAACGATCTCATTGCTAGAGGTATTATCATTTGCCAAAATTGTTAAAATATAGCTATACATAGTTATTAAGCATTATCTGTAACAATGAATAAATAAGCAAATCCAGGGGGAAACAACAACAACAACAAAACAACTCAGCAAAAACCAAAAGCCCACATACTTCCTGCCAAGTGGTATGTCTCCCTTATTAAAGTGCTAGCCAAAACGGTGTGATATATTTGGGATTCTGGAAAACACAGAGTATCTTTTGAAGAGATATTTAATCAAAAGATTGTGCAGCCATACCTTAATTTGTGATAAATATTTTAGCATATATACTAGCTAAAGGTAAACGTTGAGAACTTGTAGAAAATTTATCTAGTCAGAACAGTGTATAAAATCTTCCACACAGAGCAGAGTCTAACCAAAAGAATACAACTCAGGACTAGAGAGAAGGCTAAGACAGCAGGTTGTTTCAAAGATCTTGTAATACCTCCAGTATCATCAGATATCCTAATTCTGAGCATCATATATTAGTTAATACTGTTAGGTTCTAACCAAAGTAATAAAAACTGAAAAACATGATTCATAACACTGAGGCATGTAAGAAACAATGAGTGAAAATTAATCTGTGTTTCTGTCTAAAGGCAGTCTGGGAAGAGATTTTGGTTATTTCAAACTAAGGGTGTCATAGGATAAATGAAATCATTAGAACAGGAGACAAGCAATTCTTCTAAATTGTAAGATAAATCATTTGAACTCTCAGTTTGAACATAAAAGAGGTAAAACGTAGTTTTATAAAGACAAGGAAGAAAATAGCCTGTGCTGTTCATTTCTGCATTCTGTGATGCTTTTCTAAAATACAGAGCTTTTATAAAATGAAATCTGATTATTTCTAACGTTGATTTCCATTTTTTTAAAGGGTTGCTCTTAGAAAATCCCTGGGTTTCCATTGAAGCTAGGGACTGGTTTTCACTGAGATCCTGGAATACCTAAGTAACAATTGTTGCAACAGATATTTCACCATACTACTGCCATTTTACTCTAATTCTTTGCTCACTTGGTTTGCCGTTGACCACCATCACTGTCAGTTGTGAAGATTTGTGCCTCAGAAGAGGAGTTTTTACAGCAAGAAATAAAAGGAATCAAATTATTAAAGATAAGAAGAAAGAAAAAGGACAAAAAGTTACAAACTGATTCAGAAAAGTTAAGGCAGAGATAGTTAAAAAATTAAAGGAAGTGAGAAGCTAATACAAAATAACATTAAGAAGGCCAGTGGATTTAAGATCCATTCTACATTAGTCTCTAATGAATAGTTTAACAAAGGCTCAGGATGGAAAAGAAAGATAACATGCTGGAAAGCTGGAAAGCACTTAGATTATTTCAACCAGGCATTAAAAAAATGAAATTCTACTGCTGATACTTTGAAGATTTGGCCCAAGAAGAAAAGTACTGTTACCTATGAGAGATATTGTATAGCTGAATGAGGTACTGGAAGATAAAATACATGAAACATACTAAATGCTTGGAATTATTTTGGGGAGGTAAATAAGTAAGCTGTCACCATACAATCTGAGCTTGGCTGCTAAAAATTGCTGGAGCTGAAAAATAAATAGACAAACAATATTTTAAGCCACTAGGAGGTGGCAGAGTGAAAAACAACAATACAACATATTCAATTAAAAAATCAGAATAAATAATATATAAATAATAAATAATTAATAAATATATAAATAATAAATAATAGTTGTTCTAGTACATGATTATGTGTGTTCTAACTTCATTAATAATCTTCCACAACGTTGTCAAGATGAAGTAAAGGAAAAAGATATAGATGCAGTATACTGGAAAGATATATTCATGGTTACCATTAAGTTGGAAGAGATGCTATGTTTAAAGTATTACAAGAATATCTCCTCAGGTAGGAACATAGGCAGGATATTCATAAATGACTTGTCTGATTAAATTTTATATTTGTAGAAATATCACACTGAAATCCATTTCAAGTAGTTTGGATGTCATGATCCACATCTGAAGGTGACAGTGATATGGTAAGTAAGTGGCTTGAAATCAGCAAGGTAAAAACCGTGAGCTGTGTTATCAAAGTGCATTGTATCAGGGTGATGCAAGAAAGAAATACAAAATAATCATTCTGTCTTTCAAGGAGTAGCAAAAGCCAGCTGCTTCCTCTGAAACATGGCCAGCAAAGCAGGAGCCAGTTCAGCTACTGCCCTCCCCCAAAATACCCAGCAAATTGACCAGATAAAACAAACAGCTGTCAAGTTTTCTTCCCTGCAAGGTGTGTCCTCACACCTCATAGAGGTCTGGGTTCAGCAGGACCTTGGCTTATAGTATTTTAATTGCTGTTCAGGGCTGAGTTTATGTGGAGCTGGGACAGGGAACTATGAGAAGTGTATGAAACATGACATGAGAAACTTGGATTTGGAAGGGGAGGAGACAGGGTGACTATGGAGGTCCAAGGCATCGCTGGTAGAGTTAAAAAGAAGAAATGCCCCAAGCACCCTTAACGGGTTCAGTTTGGAGATAATAACACTCCTGCAAACTCTATTGCATACAAGTAATCTCAGGTTTTCATGGGGATAAGAGCTACTTTAACCACTCATCAGGTGTTTTAAATCACTTTGGTTTTGGTGAAAGAGAATTACAGAGAGTACTGTGAACACAAATTTTTCAGTTACCAGCGGTAGTGTTTCTTCAGTTTTACCTGATCCTTTAAAAGAAGGTACAAGAGACTAATTCCTTCTGGAATATGACATGAACCTCCTGCACTGTAATGAGATCTTTTAAAGGTTTTGTGTCATATGTGAATTTGTGATTCCATTATTCTGTATGTTAGTAACTTACTGATTTGTGAAAACTTGGCTTTGGTAAGGGTCAGAATTGAGACAAAATCCTGCCTGCACAAAACTTTCAAGCACCACCATAAGAAACATGGGCGTTTGATAAAAGCATGAGAGCTTCTGCTTTTCTTGTGAAGAACTATCAGAGGTCAATGATCACCACATCCAAGCCTAACTGAAAATTGAGGAAAATAGCATGAATTTACTATTCATTTTAAGGTACACACTTGATTTATTTCCTTTTTCATACTTCTGATAACCAACAGAGGAATGGTTATTGAAATGTGGATTAAACTTCTTAATTGGAATCTTGACCATTATATGATATTCATTCTTTGTGTTAATTCTAACTCTAACTAATTCATGTGAGAGCTCAAAGGAAACAACATGCTTCAAATTTTTTTGTACTTAGAAATTTAGGACAGTCTGCAAAGCTTTCAGTTCTATTTTGAACATGGCTGTGTTGAAGTAACCATTCTGTAATCATACTGGTTCAATTTAGGAAGTATCTTAGTTATATAATGTACGTACAATTCATTCTGCCAAAAAATAAAGTACAGTCATGTGGAGCTTCTCTTTGCCTGCTGATAACAGAAAACTGACACTAATGAGGTCCCTTGACAAGCAAATGCAGAACTAAAAGCATCCTAACTTCAAAAGGATTTTGTGTTTCAAATATTGAAGTGATGCAGCAGAGAGAAAGGGCTCACAGTTGTGGAATCCCATGAGTTAAGTCAAACTGCTTGAAGATTAAGAATCATATCTGACCTTGTATCACAGATATATAAATGATGGAAAATCTGTTCAGAGGAGATTATTGTTCCAATTTCTGTACAGTTTCTAAAGGAATTTCCCACAGGAGACAGTGTGGCTAAAGTTTGATAAGGCTTGGCATTGCTGGGGATCACATGAATTATATGCATGTCTTTGCCAGCATTAGGCAGGAGTTTTTCCCACACATTCGTGACTGGTAACCACCAATAGGAAAAAGTACTGGTCATGCTTAACTAAGAACTTCTGGAAAGTTAGTTAAACTGTGATAATATCCTAAAAGTAAAGTCCTAAGGTGTTTTAAAATATAATTAAAATAAAATATTCTAAAAATATATATTAAAAAAAACAACATTTCAGGATTGGGCACAATCATAGAACTATAGAATGGCTTGCATTGGAAAGGACCTCAAGGATCATGAATCTCCAACCTCCCTGTTCAATATTAGACCAGGCTGCCCAGGGCCCTATCCAGCCTGGCTTTAATGTCTAAACTCATTAAAAGATGAAGGCCTTTGACGTTACTGAGAGTTGATGATTGTGCTGTGTATTCTTGAAGGGAGGCTTTTTCTCACATTTTGCAGCTAATTCTCTGATGCAGAGCTTGATTTTAGGTTTGAGGGCCACTGCAGGTTTATTATTTTCAGTCATTTTATGTTACCATTTTTAGAGATGTGTATTTTTCTTTTCAAAAGGAAAATAAGAATCTTAAATCTTTGTGTTTAAAAGAAATTAGTAACATTTTCACTAACCTGAAAATGCCTTTACCAGTGCCTTTTTTTTAGTTTAGGAAATCTCAATAACAAATAATTCAGTTTCCAGGAATGTATGTACTAAACAACATGAACAAAGAAAAAATGTATCTAAATGAATAAAAGAACTTGAGTGTTGTATGGGAACTGCTGAATCACAGCCTGCACCTCTGATTGATCACCTGAGGCAAGCAATGAGTCAGCCATGGGAGCACAGGTGAAGGCAGTTCACCTGTGCTGCTTGAAAGGGTGGAGCCTGGTTCCAGCTCTCCTAGACCCATGTAAGAGCTGACTACCAGTAGGGAAGATCTCTTTCTGGAGATTCTTCTTTTGGAGTTTTACAGCAAGTCCAGGACAAGAGTAAGCACTCTCATTTACTCTCTTTTTGTTATAATGACATGCTTAGCCAAACTCTCTTGTTTATTTCATAGTTATGATATCTGTATATTTATTGGTTATACATGTGTAGTGATAGATTTAACTCCCATATTAATAACGTATTTTCTTGCCCAAAAGTAAAAACACTGGATGGAGAAAACTAAATAGTGCAACAATGAATTCAATGAAGAATTATGCTTTGTTATTTACTGTACCTCTAAGCAGTAATGAAATTTACTTCTCCTAACTTTTTTTCTAACTTGTCCTATTTCTATATAAATTCTAAGTGATTGTTATAGGTACCAAAATATATATGATGTCCTCCTCAAAGTGTAAATGAATGCGTGTGTGTAGACAACTCAGATATAACAGTAAGAATTTTTGCTTTGCATAACCAATGCTGGTAATTAGACATAAAGCCCATGAACCTTAAGAAGACAGAGGCCTGAATACTAATGGGCTTCAGACTACTCTTCTTCCCTAGCCTGCACATCTGAATCTGATGATTACAGGATTGCAGGGGTTGGAAGGGACCTCAAGAAGTCATTGAGTTCAGCAGAGAGCTCCAGCTCAGGGCAGGCAGATTTGGAAGTGGGCCATCAGAACCACACTGCAGCTTCTGCTCCATTTGCTCCTTCAAAACACACTAGGCATGGAGAATCACAGAATTGCAAGGGCAGGAAGGACCTCAAGAGATCGAGTCCAACCCCCCTCCTAAAGCAACTACTCTCATGGCAAGAAGAGAGGGGAAATCAGAACTTCATGCAAGTAAAGAAAACTCTTTCCTTTGATTTAGTATTTATCTCTTACAAGATTCCATGCAAATCCTAGCTAAGATTCTTTTGCTTCCACTGGAGGCAAGAGAGGTTTTGAGATTTTCATGCTGAACTATGAGTATGTAATCTTTATAAGACATTTTATGGCATAACTATATAGCTTCCTCCTTTATCTGAAATACTTCTTTCATTAGTACACTAGTATTTCACAAGCCAGAATACTATTATCCATAATCCTTAATACTAAAACTAAAAACAAACGAAAATCTGGACATACCTGTCCTTGAATAAACTTTTAAAATGTATTTTCATTAATAAAAAGTTTTTTAGTAACAATCTCTTAAGCATTTTTAAGTGGAACACTTAGAATTATAGTGAAATTTATTTTGACCACGTTTATTAACATACCTTTCTTTGTTAAAAGCCTTGTAAGATAATCTTATAACTTTTGCTCTTTGGTTTCAATTAGTTGACAAAGCTGAAAACAGGAACATTATTTTCAGATGGACTCTTTCTTTTGTAGTGTTAAAAATAGTACATGTGCTGCAATAGCTTGATTTTTCTGAACTGTATTGTCTTGAATGGAGATCATAAAGATGTACTTTGACAAATGAACTCATTATTAATGAAAGAATAAGATATATTTAATACATAAGGATACTAGAGTCTGCATAAGGATGCTGTCTGCATAAGGAATGCTCCTGAAGGCATTAAACCTTCATTATATTTTTATTTTCTATTCTGAGTGGAATCAATCCTAAACAGGAGGAAGTAAAAGAAGAGAGACATAGAAAAATAGTCTTGTTACATCTGGGATACTAGAAATTCATTTGCAAAGCAATTGCCTGAACTGAATTGCAGCCACCGCCTCTGCTTCATCTTTCTGGGTTATAAATCCTCTTTGCTAAAAGTTACAGTCTAATAACACTAGTAATAACAATACTACTAATACCAGAGGCTTCAAATGGTGATGTTTTAACTTTGTGTTAAGTATTAAACAAACACAATTGAAATGGAAATATCAAGGGAAAAGCAGTTGCTATTATTTTTCTCATTTCACATCAAGGAGTCACAATGCATTTAAGCAAATTTCCAATGTTCTCTTGAATTTGGGTTCAATTCTGGAGTGAGAGTTGGAGCACACCAGCTACGTCTAAATTAATCTTTGCTTGTCTGCTGCACTTTCCTCCATCTTGTGTTGTTTGATTGTCCATATTAAGCACCTCTGTTAGCACATGTAGAACATGTGCCTAGAATTCTTCATGACATGTGAAAATTAGCATGCAGGGAAGAGAAGAGCAGACTTGTCAAAGACTGAGATCTGGGCCAAATAACATAACTGTATTTGGTCAAGGGTTCATCTGGCACAATATCTCACCTCTCACATTAAAGAGTGGAAGATGATAAAACAGCAGATATGTGTATTTCAAAAATTCAACTAGCACTCCTCATTTTAACACAGTTAACATCCTTCGTGCTTTGAAGCCATTGGTGTATCTTTTTCTTTCACACCATAGATTTCCAACATCTTTTTAAGCCTACAGGAACTTTAAAAACTCGTCAGTTCTTATGGCAAAGAGCTACAAATATATGATGTGTCTAGTTAACAGGAGTTAACGTTGAGTTAGCGCATTTTCTCCCCAGAAAACTATCGTCTTAGGTTAAATGATCATATCTTATTAGCTATTGATGGAGAAAACCTACACAATATTCTAATACTCCTTTATCACTATCTTCATAGCTTGTTTTCCTTTAAAATCAGGAGTAAAAACAGACTTCAAGATATAGGTCCAACAGGGACTTATACAATTTCCTACTCCTCTCTTTTTCCTAGCAGGTCTGTAAATCTTTGATCACTTTAAATATTTAATTTTCTTTTAATCAACAACACCGAGCTGATGTTTTTATGAAATGTTACTATAACCCCAAAAGCTATTCCGTAAGGGTCGTACTTAGTTCAAGGACTAGAGGGAATGGCCTCAAGTTTTCCAGGGAAGATTCAGGCTGGACATTAGGAAATGCAACTTTTCTGAAAGAGTGGTCAGGCACTGGAATGACTGCCCAGGGAGGTGGTGGAGTCACTGACCCTGGAGGAGTTCAAGGAATAAAACAGTTGTGAAGTTGTGTTGAGGGGACATGGTTTAGTGAGAACTATTGGTGACAGGTGGATGGTCTTATAGGTCTCTTCCAACCTTGGTGATTCTGTAATCCACAACTGTATACACAAATCTGGGATTTTTCTTTCCATACTCCTCTGCAAACAATTTGAACTTCGCAGGTTTCACATTTGCTTACTTTTCCAGGTGCCATTGTTCCTCTGGATGGCAGCTCTGTCTCTTGCAGAAGCAACATCAATTGTGTAAGTCGATCCATTCCAGTATGATTTGCAAGCTTGTTGAGTATGCAACATGTTATGTCATACAGACTGTTCACTGATACATTAAATTGAAGATTAAAGAGACTCAGCCCCTCGTCCTTCTCTCCTAATGATTTTCAAAGTTTTAAAAGGTGTTTTATCATTCTTAGGTCATAGAAATTTCAAGGTATTTCCCCTCATGGTTCTCTCCACAGCTTGCAGTGGAAGGCATATTAAAAAGTTTCCTTTAAGCTGTTGTTTTAAAATTAGTACTCAACTGTTATCTTTTGTAATGAAACTGGGCATGATAGAGAAGCACTTTTGTTCATTAAAAGCTTGGATATAGCTTGTCTTTCTGAGAAATTATGTGAGATGCAGTATTTTAAATCCTATACTATGAGTGGACTGGTAACCCATTTTCAATAAGCCTCTCAGAGCTTTAAAATGGGTTGTATCTATTATACCTATTTATCTCTAGGAGGGAATATAGACTGAAGAAAAGTAAAGGTATGTTGAACTAAAAGACTAGATAACTGAATTAAAACAAATGCATGTGAAAAATGAATAATGAAAATGAGTGAAAAATATATTGATGGATGTGATATTTCCTTAAAATGTCCTTTTAATGTAATTCAGCCTTTTAGTGCTCACCCATTTGTTCTATAATATAAAAGAGTCTTCTAACATTGTACTAAATGTACTGATAGCTACTTGATATTCAGCTGACCTTATACCTGCAGCATCAAATTCTGGCACAAATACATTCTCTCTCTTTGCTTACTGCCCTAATACATTTTAATTTTCCATTAGCCAGTGTCTCATTAGGTTTCAACCACTTAAACAACTTTATTTTCTCAAAAAAGAGAATAGAATAGGAGATAATCTAACATTACTGTGTCTTATTCAAGTGCATGACCTGATGAGATCTTACGTAATAGTATTTGAAGAGGAGAAGTGTAAATATTTTGCCTGATACGTCCTAGCGTTATATTTGCCTCTCATATAACTTCTTCATAGTGGCAGTTCACAGTCTGACTAGTCACAGGCATTTCTTCCACCTCTTGTCTTGCAACTGATTTAAATTCAGATTCTTACTGTTAGTTCTCCTGCAAATGGTGGGGAACTTCCATACTTTCACACATTGCTGAATTTTTGTTTTGTTCTGATTCTTCAGTGCTTTGAAAAGATATTCCTGAGGACTCTCAAGTCTTTCTTGTAGACTCTGTTATCCTGGCACATCTGGGCAGAGAATTGCTGAGTCCATTGAGCACCAACAGGCAGGCCTGAATGCTCCCTTCAGTTCTGAAAATCTTCTTCTTGTCTTTTATTCCCTCCCTTTTCTCCTTTAGTTTCTTTGCAAATTATATTTCTTCCTAAACCTCTTCCCTCTGCATCTTGCATCTCCAACCTGAATCTCCTGGCTTCAGGACAAATGCAGACCTCTTCTTTCCTACGATATCAGTAAGGCCAGCAGTGTGGGTCAGTTGCCAACAGAATATATAAAGAAAGCTATCTTCTAGTATGCTCTCCCAACAAAAGTGAAGCTCAATGGCATCCTGAACCTGAACAATGTAAGAATGGATGTGCATGTTTGTTTTTCTTAAAAGTCCAAGTTGTAGTTTCTGCCCAACTAGAGCTCCTTTTGGAAACCACACTGCATTCATTACCTGCAACTTGTTCAGCGGAGTTAAAGCTCACGTGCTCCACTATTGTGTGTTCACTTTTAAGCAGAGACAGTTTGATCAATCAGAAAAACAAAAAACAAAATTCTGTCATAAGTCAGGAATTTTAGCTTTTTGTTTCCAAATGAGGAACTTGCGTAACTTTTCACTGAAGTGTTCATTTTGAAGCTGTATCTTCATATTCTCTTTAGAAATTTGAAAAAAAAAAAAATTGAATACTTCGTAGAGGAAATGCTGATCTTTAACAAAGACGTATTTTTCTCAATAGGAAAAATGTTTATTGCTTTGCAGCAATGTTAAGTAAAGATGGAGCTTATTTTCACATCAAACATTCCTGTCCCATCTCTGAATTCTATTAACTAATTTTTTCTTACTCATTAATATGTTCAAATAACTTCAGCTTTTTAATCCCCTCTAGAATGTTTACAACTGGGGTTTGCTTTAAAACAATTTTTAGAAACTATTAAGTCTGCTGCTAGTCAACAAATCAAGGTTTAAAAAAAATATACTCAAATATTTCAAGTTTTTGTGAGTTGTTCTGTGCCTACAGTTGACAGGAAATTGAATTATAGGAACATGGCAAGTTTAGTAAATGTTCCTTGTCTGCAGCAACCTGGGCAGGTTTACTGTTCTTCATCGTGGAACAACCACAGCAGAACTGCCCACAAAGGAGGACCAGCAGTAGCAAAAGCTGAATGTAGTGCAGGTAGAGATGAGGCTTTCCCCAGTGGAGGTGCAGTCCCTCTACACCCAAGTAGGGTGAGTAGCTGCAGAGCTCTGTGAACAGAAGGTGATTCATCAGGTCCACCCAAGGGTTTCCATATGGGAGAGGGGGATAAAGTACAAATAAAGGGACAAACTATGAAAAGGAGACAGGAGTGAAGGTCTGAGGTCCATCCCAGTGACACAAAGGACATAAAAATCTGAAGCTGTCACAGGCAGAACAGTAAACAGCAGCCCATAGTGCATCTGGCATTTATTTAAGAAACAAAATAGTCTATCTGATGACTACAACATCATTTGCTTCCACTGCAAATCTGCATTTGCAAGCTCCTTGTTCCCTTCTCCACCAGAAAGACTGCTGCTGGTTGAAGGAAGATTGGGCAGAAAGTAATGTTAATTTCTGCTGTTTAGTGGTCTTCCCTCTCTGCCAAATTTAAGCAATCTATGCTTAGATGGTTTGATCTCGCATCTCTTCATTAATCAGAGGATTCGGGACCCACCAATTTAGTTCATCTGTTAATAGGATTTTCAACACACACTTACTTCTTGCAGCTGAGTCTTCTGTCTGAGAGTTAATAAGCCCACAATTTCAGACAGACAACTACAAGTACTTATCTGCTGGCTGTGAGCAACAGCAATTAAAAAGACTTTTTACCTACAACAACAATGTAGCTCAGACTAGGAATGAAGGAGCAAATTTGAGATTAAATGGCATTCATGACTAATCCCAGAAGTCCAAGGTGAGGCTGGTTGAGGCAATTCAGGCCTATGAATGTACTAATTGCCCTGACAAGTGTGGAGATGAAGCTGTTTATCAAAAAGAGCTTCGTTCATGAGTTGCCTGAAAAGCCTTCTGAAACTCTTCAAGCAATCAACTCAAAAATGATGCTGATAGGCTAAAATATTCTGTTCCATTTAATCATTGCTTTTGGTTTGGTTCTCTTCTTATGCAAATTTCTTGGATTTTCAGCATCAATCATGAGGTCTAAAAAGAAGCATCAGTCTGTGTATACTCTAGTGTACCTGAAGCTAGGTGCAGACACCACTAACTTCTTGTATTTTCCATTTGGTATATATTTGAAGTAAGTTATAATAAAGGATTCCAAAGCACAATCAATTATGCTAGCCAAGAGGGCTTTAGGAGGCCTGGCTCACTCAGTAGTAAATACAGCTGATCTCATATATTCTTATCCTGAGTTTGTTTTTTTTAATCTAATCAGTTGCAGTTATCTGTAGTTGCATTGAGCTGGGAATAATGGTAATCTCTGTATGCAAATCTAGTTTAGAAATAATTTTATTTCCAAAATATCTCTTCTTTATATTAAGCTGATATTAGATCTCTTAATCTAGTAGACAAAGACAAGATGCTCACTGGAACTAATGTGCCTGTACCTTGGCCATAAGCTGCTCAGAAGTGATTGTAAATGCAATAATTCCAGTAAGAACTGTAGATACATAGTGAAACGTGGACTGTGTTTTCACAGGAATGTGTCTGTGAGACTGATAATTGTTGCCGTCACTGTCGTAGAGCTGCCCATATGCTAATCTTCCTTTTCAAAGATGAAGTCAGGAGAGAGCCATGATTTGAGCTTTACCAGAGAGCTGACTGAATTATTTCCGTATGATATATGGCTCATGTACAGAACATGGTTCAGGAAGCAATGCCTTGGGGTGACAGATAATTTATGCCCTTGGACTTACCATCAGCTGGGAGAGGAAGTGTGATTGTCACCTGGCTGACCAATAAGCAAATCTTTAATTGGTAACCTAAAAAGTAGGTGCTTTCTAGACTGGAGGTATGTCACTTTGTCAGCATGCCAAGAAGCTTGTGTTTCCCTTGTCCTGCTGCCTAAGGAAGTGCGCACATGGGGTTTTGACTCTACATGAGTCTGCTGTAGCTTTGCTGGCAAGCAAGTTTGTCATTGTACAACTGTTTTACAATACTATTTTCAACATCTTTGGTTTTTGGATAGGGAAAGGATACAGCAGATCTTAGGGAAAGAGATGGAAAAAAATACAAGCTGTGTGGCAAAAGGGCACTTTTTTTTTTTTTTTTTTTTTTTTAAGAAAAAGTGAAAAAACAAAATGTGTCATGTCCTGCTTTTCTGAAGGATTTTGGCTATGTTACTTAGAATATTAAAAGGTGATTTCTCTTTCCCATCATAAAGCTTTCATTGTGAATCAAATTTTTTTCTTCCGTGGAGAAGCACTTTTCCATGTTCAGATGGTAAGGAAATTATAGTTTTGTTGTTCTTCAGTGTTAAAATGAAAGAACAGCATGACTGCCACTGACCTAAGCTGACATGTTTTTGCAATTTAGCTCAGTTGTTTTAAATTTTTTCAATGATACTTTAAGAAATCAGCTGTACATGGCCAACAAAATTCTTTTGCATGGAGACAAAAGAGCTCCATTCTAGGACTACATGTGGAAAAGTAATAGCTGGTAAGAACATATCCTCTAGTTGCCCTATCTTACAAATTTTATCTCCTCAGTTGACACTTGAGTATACACACTGACAGATTTGCTTTTAACGTAAATTAATGGCAGAAACCTCTGACAAGACAAGAAAGAGGTAATGTGTATGTAGGTGTTGGTAAAAGACGTATCTAAGTAGAGAAATAAAACAGAGGTGGAACTATCGTAATGAAATTGGTTAAGCAGTGGAACAGATTGACCATACTGCTGCTGGAATCTGTCCTTGGAGTGTTTCAAGACCCAGCAGGATTAGGCTCTAAACAACTTAATTTACCTTAAGAAGTAGATCTGCTAAGTGCACGGGGTTAGACTGGATGACCTTTGCATGTCACTTGCAATTAAAACCTTGCTGTGATTCTCTGAATCAGCATAAACCGAACAGTGACTTTCTGCAGAAATAAACTGTCTACTTCAGGAGATTCTCTATCTACTTGTTTTTTCTCATCAGCTCTGAATGTATTTCTTCTTTAGTGACAACTCAGGAAAACATACATTCGTTTGCACACTAAATCAACCTTGTTTATATGTAATAATTACTTTTGACTTATTCTGGGGACACTCCAGATGTGTGAGATTCATAGATAGTTTCTTGTTACTGCTCAAGTCTCTTCTCTATTTTCCTTCAACTCCTCTTCCATGACATTTTAAGCCAGCTGCAGAATTGGAATCAATCCCTAAGCTGTTCTCTGTTTTCCTGCAAGTTCTTCCTTTTTTCGTTGCTGGGGATCACTGTTCTCTACACAGTACACTTTCCACAGGCAGCAAGAAAAAGCATAAAAATACACAATGATGATGAAATTAGTTTTGAAGGAATAGGTCCTATTTCAGCCAGGGATTTCCTTGGGAAACAGTAATGTCAATTGTTATATATACCAATATCCAACCTCTTGCTTGTTTATTTTTCAAGTGGTTGCTTTTTTTCTGTGAGACTCTGGATGTTTCTTTGTCCGCAATGCATATCTGTATACTTTCAGTCTCCACGAACATACACAATTTTTTAAAATATCTACATTCTATATCTAATTGGGCTACACAGAGAATTCAGGGAAAGCTCTCAATCCTGATAGTATGATAATGTTTCCTCCAACTATTGGACTCCAATGATAACCCATTAGAGTTACAAGCACAGTGTCATGGAGTGTTTTCTTAATGGAGGTTACGCTTTTCACTGGTTTCCCATGCTTAGAAACTCTACCAAAATCTTTCTGTATTGCACAGTTGTAAGGCAACTTCACCATTGACGTACAACACCTTTTTAAACTGTACAGGTTGTATGTCCTGGTGTTCTCCTCAAATCTGCTCCTTTTGTGGGAATCAATACTGATGTTCTTTTATGAGTGACTGCTGAATGGAATCACTCTGAAATCTCTTAACAGCACACATTCATAAGAAGACATTTCACAGGCTCACAAAGCCTACTATTGGAAATTTCAACTTTGTTAGCTCTACGTTTTCAGTTTCATTTCACAGCTGATACAAACTTGTTCAGTGAAAACTTGGATGCTATAAAAATGCTGCACCTTAGCTCTCACACATGGACTTTTATCCTTGATGCTGCTTTGTGGAATAAATAGGGGCTTCATTCATGTCTGCCTACCTTCATTAGCATTTAGCAGTGTCATAGCCCAGAGCACATTGCTCCTGTTGCAGGAGTTTAGCCAACTACATTCATGCCCAGCTCACTGATAGGAACTGCATCAAAGAAATAGGGCTCTCTGTTTAGTCACGTTATCTCTCTTTGACTTGCATTTTATTTTCTACACAATGATTAGTAATGGTGAGTTCAGAGTCCTATATGTACTAATGTGTAGAATCATAGAATCACCCAGGTTGGAAAAGACCTCAAAGATCATCCAATCCAACAACCCACTGATTACCAGTATTTCCCATTAACCCATGTTCCTCAGCAGCCCATTCCAGAACCTGACCACTCTCTTCGAAGTGAAGTATTTCCTAACGTCCAACCGGAAGTTCTCCTGGCACAACTTGAAGCCATGAGTGTAAAGAGGCTCTAGGTCACAGAATCACTGAGACTAAGAGTCAAGTAGAACTAGTCTAAGTTACCCCACCTATAAAAATGAAAAAGGAGATCACACCTGTAGCGTGCTGTCTTTCCTCTTTCAGAGAGATGACCTTTTAAAAGTCTTGAAGACAAAAATGACACAAACGTGATCTGCAAACTAAATACAAGCATGCTACTATTATGTAGTTTGACTAATGAAAAATAGCCTCTTGGGCTAGTCATTATTTGTATATTTGACCGTGTGTCCCATTGGCTTTGTTTCTTTTAGTGTCTGTAAGTTTTAATTCTTGTGCACCCACTGGAAAATTCAGTAGTTACATAAGACATTCAAAAAGCTGCTGTTTGAACTTTTCTTAACTGTCTTATTTTATCTGTTTGTAACTGGTAATTATGAGTTCGTGCTGAACTACAATTTCAGTTTCTGCAGCAGTGCTGTTAAAAAGTTGTTTGGTTTTAGTCTGTCTTATTATTCTTCAGTAATGCATTTAAAGGTTTGAGTATTACACTGAAATATTCAGAAAGTTCCAAACCAGCTGCAATTATTTGCACTGTGTTCTAATAATGGCAGCTGCCCTGAATAAAAGTTGGGGAAAGAAGAGTAAAGGGTAGGAATGAGGAAAGTGAAAAATTAAAAAAAAAAAAAAAAAAAAAAAAAAAAAAAAAAAAAAAGGAACCAGAAATAAGAGAAATGAAGAGTAAATAAGAGAAATGAAGAGTATTATGAAAAATATCTGGAAAGAAGAATGGTAAGACCAGTGGGAATAGATATGAAGATAATCATTAGAAATAGAACCCAGCAAATAGGCTAGCAAAACATCAGTTTTTATCCAGTCTTACATCCAAACACTTGACATGCTATGGCAGCTGAAAGATTAACAAGCCAATGTGACATTTAAGTTTCAGAGAGAACAAAATACATGAGGTCAAACACAGGATAATAAAATGGAAAAAAAGTTGTTGCTGAGAAACTACTTTTAGATAATTAGAGGTATTATAGAGACTACAGACCAGAGAGAACTGCTGAATTTTAAGAAATGGTGGAAACAGTACTTTTGTGCTATCTGCTTCTGTTGGTATCCACCCCAAGATGGATGACTTTGAAAATCAGGCTTTATTGAGATTATCTGTTACACTGGCTGTATCAAAAAAATCAATCAACTGTATCTTATAAGATCTGCCTTTCATCCCATTCTGTACAACAGTATTAATTCTGCTTCAATTACTTTATTTAAGCTATGGAGAAAGAAGTGATCACTGTTATTTCTTAAACTGTTCAAGTGGAGCAAGAATAGCATGTCTTATGACTAAATAAACATGGGAGGCAGATCCCAGGTTTTAGGCACATGTTCTCACCGTATAAATTCTGATCTCTTCAGAACCTTCCTTCATATTTAGATTAATGGATTGTAATGGTGTTATTATGTAATTTTACAATCCAAAATTACGCATATCTTAATAAAATGTTAACACGTTTATACAGTGTACAACCTAGAGGCTTAGATTATCTGTTAGAGTTCTAAAACAATTGCTATGAGAAATTACTGATCTTCTTGTAAGGTGTTTGGGGAGGTATGTTTTTAAATCTCTTGCTCTAGAAATGATGATGAAGGAACAGCAAAGCATTTTGAATTTCTTTTTTGTCTTGTTCCCCATCCAGTGATGTCATATTCTTCTCCAGCAGGGTATGAATATCAGAACAGAATAGCTTTTGTAATTCTGATTTAAAGACTAGTTTCAAAATATGGGCATTGCTGCTATTGAGGATAACATTGCAACAATTACCTTCTAGCTGGCAGTTGTGGTAAGACTCACAACTGTGTGCTCCAGCATTTGGGAGAACCAGCCATCACAAGAAGAGCTTTGCTTTACATGATTGCACCCCAATACAGTCAGCTGGAAAATGCTGTAAAATAAGGTTATGTCATGAATTCCGTCTCCTCTGTTACCTTGACACATAAAGGTCTTGAGCACTGTGCTATGTCCTCTTTTCCTTGAAATAGATCCCTATATCTTCAAGTAAGCAGGGATCAGTTCTTTGTTTTAAAGATAATCTGTTGGAACATGATAAGTTACAGTAGTTCTGGCCCCTCTTCCCTACCTTCTCTCCTCTATAATCAAGCGCAGTAGATCATATATGGGAGAGATAATCTGGTTTCCTTCCTCCTTTCCTTTTCACAGTCACATTTCTGCTTAGGTTTTTATTGTACATGTGTTGCATGAAAAAGGTGAGGGGTTGTTTTCCCCTTCTGTTGGCATTAGTCCACTATGAAGACTGAACTGTTCATGATCCAAAGAGAAAAAGAACTTCTTCTGTTATGCACCTAGGAAGCCCTCTGTAAAAAGAAGGAACTCCCTTGCACTTCTTTCAATAAGGACAGCATATACAAACCTTTCACAGAATAAAATACTGTCCTGGAAACACTTGAAACCACGTTCTCTTCTCATGTCATTACTGAAAATTAGCTTAGAAAACCAGTTCTTAAGCTGAGAAATACTGAATGTTTCTGCAAAATAGGACAGTTTTAACAATACTAGTTTACAAGTCTGCTCTGACTGTTGCTTCAGGCATCTTTTAGGAATGTACACGAGTAGTAGAATCCCTTCAACATCATGCTACACAGGGGAAGGAAGTTGTCTTAGGTATCCTAAAACCTGGTCTAAAAACAAAAATAATTTATAAAAAGGGGAGAGGGAGCATTTTACCAGTTCATCTGATTGTGATAAAAAAAAAAATCAATTGAGAAGCCTTTCTTGCACATGTATGCTACCCAGCAGATTTCAGACTGATCCTATGTTAGCAAGTCCTCAGACCTTTAGATGAACATTAATTGGTCCACTATGCTAGCTATGTTCTGATCTACTCATACCTGTTAGTACTGACACAATTCTGGACATGCTCAGAAGCAGAGATGTATAGAGTTTAGTGGAAGATCTGTACTATGAGACATTGGACTACAGATTTTGAGATTTTCACAGATCTTTCAACATGCTCAGCACGTTTCTTAGTTTGTTCTGAAAGGTGGATTACTCTATGAAAATCTTCCATGAAACAAAAAGGCTATCTGTTTCCACAGCAAAATCATAGTTTCTTTTCCAGTGATCAGTTTGCATCTTTGTACTCATGACACAATCTGTTTAAAGGCACAAGAAGGAAAGCATGTTGGCCATAATAAAATTGGAGGGCAATAAAACTGCAGCAGATTGGTTATACAAGATATAGAGGAAAAGGTACAAAGGCTTAACATTTCAAAAAAGTCTTAAGAGGAATTCTTTGTTTTGTATTAACAAAACTGTGGTTCTCAGATCAAGTCCAACATGGTGACAAAGAATTGAAGATCTCTTCATGAGATTGTACCATTTAAATTCATGCACACTTTGAAACTTCAGAGAAATCATAGTAAATAATGAGAGCCTCCTGCATCATCTGTGAAAGTTAACAAACTAACACAGATATTTTATTTTCAAGGAGAATTTAGGCACTTCTTCATTTACCTTAAGTGCTTAAGCTGTCTTTCAAGATACATAAATTTTGAAAGCATGAAAAACAGTGAAAGTTATAGTCGCTTAAGCCTCCTAAATCCGTAGTAGATCATCTGATAGTCAAACAGAACCACTTCGTGCTTGTAACCATCTTCTGATAGTGAACTTTTGAGAAATCAAAATAATTATTCTAGTTACAGGTGGTCTATGAGAGATTGTTTCTGTGATTCCTTTCTGTAGCGGAAATGCTAAGTCATGGCCTGAACCAGTGATTGAGCACCTGCTGGGAAGGCAGGGCCAACCCAGGGGAACTCAGCTGCATGCAACGTGCCTGAGTGACCCGAAGGGGTGGAGCCAGGATCAACCGCTTCCCAGACCTCATTTAAGGGTTGGCAGTGGATGCAAGGATCTCTTGCTGGAGATCCCTGCTACCTGAGGCCTTCAAAGGTAAGCAGATTTTTTTTTTTTTTTTTTTCTCTCCTTTGTTCTTGCATCCCCAGCTTCTACATTTGGCCTTGTTCTCACTTGCTGCAGCCAATCTTGCTGTACTTTTTGCCACATTGTGGCGTTATATCTTCAATCACAGAAAAAGCAGATTTTAATTGGTGCTGTCAACTAGAATTTGCTGTTTACTGTTACTATGTGAAAGGCTGATCAGAAAAAAAAATGTGTGGGTTAAGAATATGGATGGCACTGGCACAGCACAGCCTTGATGCTTACAGCTGGAGGTAATACAGGCAGCCTGTTGCAGCTTCTGCAGCCAGCAGGCTAATTTTAGGCTCAGGCTAAATTTACTGCCAAGCTGATTTGGATCTGTTTTTTTAAGACCACCTGCCTTTTAGTTAAGCGAGAAAGCACATGTTCAAGCTATTGTCCTGCATTTTAAATTACATTGTAAGACATGTAGGTGGTGGCTGAGGTGAAACTTCTGTTTTAGAGCACCCAATTAAGAGATCTTTTAAAAATACATTACAGTGTATGGCAAAAGAGAGTTTGTGAGGGCAGGAGAATGAGCTGGAGCCTCAGCCAGACTGCTGACATTGACTCGCACAAACTACAATCAGTCTTTCCTTCAGGCTTTTAAAGGTATGGTTGCTTTCATAATTGCCACACGTTATGTGGCTGCATATGTGAATAAGAAAGTGTGGGAGGGGCCAGCTGAAGTCAAAGAGGCAACAGTGTTTTATTTATGACTAAATTATATGTAATGAGGGATTACAGACTCAGAGAGTTGGAGGGAATCTCAAGAGATCTTCTAGTCCATCCTGCTAGACAACTAAAACTAGCTTTCCCAAACAGCATTTCCCTAAGCTGCTGATTAGGAAGACCTGTCCTCCACCTTCAAATGACAAAGGTGTCCCTGTGCCACCTATCCCAGTTGTTCTGTTATCGTGACCAATGCAAGCTTTTTTTCATAAGCCCCTGTCGTGAATCTTCCTTGATGCAGTTTAATTTATTAGCTGTTTCCAATTCTGTGTTTATGCAATTAATAATTCCTATCTCAAAAGCCTAATTCATATTCACTGGTACCTTGTAATCTTTAGCATTTGGCAGCTGATGAATTTGGACCAAAATATTATATGTGTTCCCAGTTTCCTTGATGCTGAGAATCTGTGTTGCACTGCTACAATTTATGCAAGAGTTACTGCAAGTAACATGTGCTGCCCTCATCTTCCCATAACTGTGCTTTTATAGTTGAAAAGGCTTCTATTTGTTTTTTTGCAGCTGCAGAAAAAAGACCCAGCTGCGCGAGTAAGGAAGTAGAAATAATTTCAGGCCTGTTAGAAAGCATCAAAACACTGAAAGCTGGAGAACATTCTATCAAAATGTAGGGGTTTTTGTGCATTTCATCACATGACAATTATATTTCCATCTTATCACTCAGTTTAAGTCTCCATGTAGTTAATATTCAGTTTCTCGTCATGTGGGTAGGCGTGATGCAGCTGCTGGAAATCTGTTTTCATAAATAGAATCATAGAATCCTTGGGTTAGAAGAAATCTCAAGAATCATAAAGTTCCAAACTCCTGGCAGTGTTGCCAGCTGCTGGATCACATACTAGACCAGGTTGCCTAGGGCCCCATCCAGCCTGGCCTTGAATGCCTCCAAGGATGGGACATCCAGAACTTCTCTGGCCGATGTGTTCCAGCACGACTCTCTCTGTGAAAAATTTCCCCCTGACATCTAATCTGGTCTGTGTTGATGTAATAGATTTTGCTTACTGTAGATCTTCAGGTACCCATAGCTACAAAACCTAATGTGTGACACTGGAGATTTCCAATTCCTCATACTTTGGTGGATAAATGTGTGTATGCATAAAAGCAATATACGTATTCCACAGTGGGAATAGATTGCATATATGACAATCAATTTGTCATAATTTTCCCCCAACATATACAAAACAGTTGGCCTCTGAATATGCTTTTCCTTAAAAATTCTCAAGAATTTTAGAATTACAGCCTTAAATAAATTCTCCTATTTCTTCTAAGGTCAGCATTATTTGAAAATGCAGGGTGTATTTTTTTTCTAGGAAAAAAAAAACCTTAAGGTCAAAAGAGTTCTTAAAAACCTTTTTCTTTTTAGTTTTCACATGCTATGCACTGGTATGGTAATGGGACTTGTATGGAGGGATTCAGATAAGTGGTTTCAATCATGTCTTTCTAGAAGTGCTGGAAGACTTTGAGAAATGAATAATTCAGCATTTTTTTGTTGATAGTACAGTTATTAATGGCCCTCATTTTTAAACGTGGACACTTCTGGCATTTGACACGACGTGAGCCAAAGAATTTCTTTTATTATATATCCCCAAAATAAGAAACATTTGAAAAATAATGTTTTGGTTTTAGTTTTTCTGCAGCTCTTTATGGAAGTACTCATTTTCATGTCTGTTTTACAGCTGGGAAGCAGGCATGCAGAGGGTGCAGGTACTTAGCAGAAATGATAAATTAGTCTATCTTTCACTTCAGGTTCTTAACTTCAATTAAAACTCCTCAAACCCGAACATCTTACTCTGAAGTTAATGAGTCAATAGACGCATGTTTTCTGCCAGTGGATAGATTCAGCAAGTGCTGACAGCACTGCATTATTTAGGACCCAAAATCATCAGGAGCATTCTGACAACTCCCTCTGATTTACCCAATTCCTTTTCTTGCCTTCCTTCATATCCAGCTCTTGTAGGGTGAAGAACAGTTTACGTTCATCTATGCTGCTTTTTCTGACAGTATGCTTGTTAGAGAACTTGTCTGGCTTGTAATACCTGATCTCATAAATTACATGGGGCTATTTGGAAGCTAGGATTTGATTCTGCATCTACTGCTTCTTAGAGTGGTCTGTATTGTGCTGAGAGAAAACTCTTGGAGGTCACTCTGTCTCTCCCTCTGAACTTGTCCCACTTTAAGTAAAAAAGAGATGGATGGAAAATAACTTTCTACTATACAGTATATATGTTTTCTCAGGGACCAGGAGCATAAATACTCACAAATTTCTCTATAAGATATTTTTTCTTTGTTGTCTAATAACTGTGTGTAAGTAATCTGGTGGCCATAGTGTCTTTCAGACTGACATGTAAACCTAAGTAATTTTAGGGAGTGGTAAGGTATTATCAACATTGTTTTTCTCCTTAAACAAAAACAGCATCATACCAGACAGTGAAGAGAATAGCTCTGTCCTGGTTTCATCTGGGAAAATGTGTGATTGCTTTTGCAGACCGTGTCATTGTAGCAGGAACATTCAGATGTTAAGAGCAGCTTCTGGTGATAGAACAGTAGTTATGAACACGATCTGCCAATTTTGTAATTGTTTGTGGGAGGTCTTTGAGATTATAGTGAATTCACAAATGCTATAGTCCTAAAAGATGTGTTACCTCTCTTAGACCATCTCTAGACAAGGTGATGATGCAAGGAAAAAGTAATACATAATTTCTTCATTCAAGGAATATAGAAATCTTGGATTTTGTTGTTAAAAGCAAACTGACAAGAACAGACATTAAATTTTCTGTTAGCTTTTAATAAACTAAGTTATTAAAAATATTTCTCAGCTATTAATGTTTTGAAAGTTAAGATATTCTGTTTCAAGGCTAGTAACTTATATTATGGTACCGAACTAATAGAGATTCCTCACCTGTGTGTGTGTGTGTGTGTGTGTATAGCAACTTATTTTATGGTTCTGAACTAATAGTGATCCTTCACCTATATATATATATGTGTGTGTGTGTGTGTACATACATTCATACTTGACAAGCAGTACTAAATTGTGTTTCTACCCTGAAGGAGCTGTCTACATTACAAACAATCCTATGTTATCACTAATACCCTGACTGTCTTGACTTTAAAGTGTTATTGCTGAGCTCAAGCACAAGCAATCAGTATGGCAGATACGCCTTTCTCCATGGTGGTTAATCAGTGAGTGTCTTACTGACATCAGATGGTTAATTTTCCACTAAAGAATCTCCATGTGAAATAAGAACCTATACTTTCAGAGTTTTTTGATGCTAAAAGGGATTGAATTAACTGACTTAATCATCTCTTAGCCAGACTATCAGATCCCAAAAGCTTATAGAGAGCAAGTGATATGGCTTAAAAATACCCAACATGTAACCAAAGAAATCCAAATAAAAATTAATTAATTCTTAGATAAATGAATCTCCTGATTACTTCCTATTAATTACATGACCACCAGGATTGGTGCTGGAGAGCCCAAAGAAGAGTGTGTCTACCAGTAGGGGGAGGCCAGGACAGTACTACAGCACTTTGTGTTTTGATGTCTTTAAATCACCCTGGCATTTCTTCTTACTAAGTTTGGTTTAGCTGATTAGTGATGTATAAAAATTATATGATTTCACTGGAAAGTAACTTCTGAAATGAGAATGTTCTTATTATGACAATGCAAACAAATTATTAAATATGTGGGAAAAGGAAGTATTTCAATGTTTTCCTTGCAAAAGTCAGCAAGAAGATCACTCAGTGTTCAGTTTGACAAAGAGCTCCATGTATACCACTAAGACCTAGTTTGGCTGTCTTTGCTGGACATTTTGTGTCTGCTAGTAATGATATGAGATCAAACTGCCTGTATAAGGCTGCAGGAGACTGAGGCAATCTAAGGCTCTTGGGCTCCAAGCAGACAATTCTTACTCATTGTTTGTGAGCTATCATACATCTGACTTCTGTAAGTCACTGCTGTGAGGTCTATGATGTTACAACAATATTTGTCAAGTATGAAGTCTCCATATCAGTTTAATGGCTGGAGCTTAGCAGTTCTATTTCAGTGACAATGCTTAAAGCAGTTTACAGTGATTAATGCTTTTAAGAAAAAAAAACAAAAAACAGGACTACTTCTACAGACCCAAGAAGAGGCAGATGTTAATAACTGTATCCAAGGGCTCTTAAAGCTTCTTGATATAAGTAAGATCATGTAACACAATCTGTGTCATTTGTTCTTTTTCTTTCTTACAGGGTCAAATATCAAAATAGTTTGAATAAAATATGTACTAGTATTGTTTATGGCAAAGCACACGAACATTTGAAGACTTCCAGCTGCCTACAGTGTGTGCGAAAATGTAGGCTTGCAAATTCTAATAGAAATGGACTTTGCTTACTAATGATTTAGCTCTTATTTTCTACTGTTAGTGGATGAACAACTTAAAAAACATGATTCATGAAACTCCAGGTGCTGAAATGTGTTTATATTAGCAGCTTTGCCTAATGAGTTTCATTTAAAATCTCTCTGTGTGAGAGAGAATTAGGGAATATTAAAGCAATGTTTTATTACCATTCTTTGTTTTACTAACCCTCAGATTAATTATTTCAAACATGAGCTGGTTGTCTTACTTTATTTAGCATAACACAAAGTTAAACCTCAAGGAAATTACATGTGAAATACAATTATAAATAAGTGTTGATAGCTCTCAATCAAGTGCAGAGAGCTTGCCACAAATTTCCTCTGTTAAATATTTTAAAGACTATTGACAGATGGGAACAAATTATAAATTGTATGAACTATAACTGGAATCTGAATACTATGAATAACTGAAGCTTACTCTTAGAAAGCTCAATGTTCTTTAGCAAAGATCTGTACGTTAGACATTTCAATAACAAGTTTCAAAATAACATTTACACAGGGACCTAAGATAGAGAAATGCATATTCTTTAAAACTCCTAGTAAAATATATTGCCTGTTTTACTCTCTTTTCCACTTCTATTTTCTTGTGATTAGCAAACGACATATATTTTACATGATTGTACTGCAAATGGCAAACACCCCAAGTATTCTTGGCAGCACTGGAGTTGATGAATTATGCTAGTGTATTTGGGAGGAGTAATTTCTGACAGGGCAAAGAACTCCTAGAATTGTTTTCTGAGCCTGCTGAAGGAAGGGGAAGGTGACTTGGGTCTGGATACTCTGTTTGGAAATGCAGTATTATAAGAAGTCAGAAGTACAGAAGGGAGGTATGGAAATTTTGAGAATCTGGGCCCTATTCAGATCAGACAGTTTTGTCTATCTATTTCCTGCTGAAGGCCTACCAGAAGCTAGACAGAATGCTGCTAAAATTGAAGTTTCCAGTTCAGGAAAATATTTAGAAATCTCCTAGCAGCAAATACAAGCATCACAGATACAATAGCATCAGTAGTTGACAACAAAACTAACACTCTGAGAAGATGCCACATACCCTTTTCATAAGAACTTCCAATTTTGAGTTCTTGCATAGGACCTGGAAAGTGCCAGTTCAACATGAAGCACATGAAAGAAGAGCTCATTCCTGCACTTAATAAATGGACAGCATGGTGGTAAGAAATTGGCCACCCCACTATTGAACTAGAAAGGTCAAGAAATAAATAACTCTCTGTTGGAGTATACCAGCCTACTGGAAAGTCAGGCAGGAGGTTTTCAGGGACATCAACTTTTCCTATTAATTATTATAAGGCACTAGTCATGTCTCTCCCATTGGGTACCACATCTTCTGTAGAAAATGATTGCACAAATCTAGAACATGATTTTACACATTCTAATAATCAAAGAATATTTAAAATTAGACAAGACCTCTAAGATCATCTAGTCCAGCCATCAACCCATCACTACCATGCCTGATAACTGTGCTGCTCGGTGTCACATCTACAAATTTCCTGAATACCTCTAGGGAAGATGATTTCACCACTTCCCTGGGCAGCCTGTTCCAGAGCCTCACCACTCTTTCTGAGAAGGATTTTTTCCTAATATCCAACCTGGACCTCCCCCAGTGCAATATAAAGCTGTTCTGTCTTGTCCTATTGTAAGGTATCTGGGAGAAGAGGCTGATTTCCCTCCGCTTCACTGCAATCTCCTTTCATGTAGCTTTAGATAAGGTCTTCCCTGAGCCTTTTCTTCTCTAGTCTGAATGATCCCAGCTCCCTCAGCTGCTTCCCATAAGACCTGTGCTCGTCAGCATCATTGCTATTCTCTGGGCATGCTCCAGGGCCTCAGGAACCGTTAGAATTTGCATAGGCTTATTATTGCACCTTTGGAATAATACATACCTTCTACCTGGCAACATCAGGCTTCTCTGGTTTTTAGGCTTTAAGGGAGATACAGAGCTTGTAAATTAATTCATCTTGTACTAATTATTTTCATAATGCTGTTTGTCCATTAACTTTAATTAATATCCGAAGTTTATGGTCTAGAAATACATGCATACATGCATAAGTATCTTATAATTGCACACAGAAATGTGCCTGGCTCCCTATCAAATTTTGTTACATCAGGTCTCATAGTTCTTTTCTAAATATTTTCATCTATGCTACTCTCATTATCTTTTAAATGAAAGGAAAACCAGACTATGTATTTTTTTAACTAAAACATATTTAAAATTACCTACATGTTTGCATTTTCACTTGTTTTCCTCCCTCTTCATTTCAGGAGACGCTTAGCTAAACATATTTAGAATATTACATTCAGTGCAAAAATGGCATTGCTTTGATTGCATTAAGCATACCACTACAATCAGTTTCATTTTTTCATTTTAATTGCATGCTCCAACTTTACTAACTAACTTTCTGACACTGGAGCAACTGATATGTAATGTTTTAGAAGCTTGGTTGTTTTTTTTTTTTTTTTTTTTAGTTAGTGCTTTTGCCTTTGCTAAGCAGAAATCTGAGTGTACATGTGTGTCCATAAACCTTCTAAAATCCATTTTAACCATACACTGGAGGTGAAATGACTTTGTCTTTTCTTCTTCTCTTAGAATTCAAAGGACAGTATTGTATTCTTTTTGCCTGGGAGGAGTTTTAACCTACCACTATTTTTCAAAATTTTAGGGCACAATTTAAGTACAGAATGTCTAATCACTAAAATAAAAAATTGTCGTGTACTGAGGTTGGGGTTTTGCCTGGCCTGCAGCTTTTGCCTCAGTACCTTCTTAGACTTTCATCTTTGTCCAAACTGATATACTTATGATAAATCTATTTCCATTATTATTTGAGCATTCTTATAAGGGAGACTTGGTCCGTAGTTTGAACTTGGAAATAACAGAAATCACCTCAACAGAAGTCCCATCTCTTCCCTTGTTTTCAGAGAATCTGTTTTGAAATAGGTTTAAGTCCAGCATCTCTCTAAAAGTTTCAGATACAACTAGTGTTTAAGAAAGCAATATGGTCTAGGCCTGTCTATTCCAAATTACCTTGCACGCACTGGTTAGAATAGTTTTTGAAAATTAACTTTTAAAAAAGCAGTAAAAGGGCTCCCATTACAAGATCTGCAGCAACAAGACTTGTAACAGCAGGATTTGCGTTCGTCTTTACTGGTAAAGCTCACATCTATTTTTGGTAGATGATAGCCTCAACTGGATGTTTTAAAAAAAAAAAAATCTGACTACTTGAGCTACATTGTTTGAGAAATGATATTCAGGTTTTTCACAGTTTCGAGCAGCTTACTGCTATGTAGGAGCAGGTGAAATTGACAGAATCATAAACTCCCAAATGTAGAGCATTATCCCTACTTCTTGACCTAATATATCTTCTGTGACCATGACAACACAGTACATACGTAGCTGAGGAAACACTGTTTTCTCATTATCTGTAAAAAGCCCCAGGCTTTGTACAGACCTTACCGTGCAATCTCTGGGTTTGTATAAGCCTTGCTGGTTTTAGCCAACTTTAGCCGTAGTAGCAATTGCTTGGTGTCTGTCTGTTGCCTCTGCTGTGTTGGCCTCACTATGGGAGTGTCCAGGGCAGGGGTTGGCACGTGTGTGTAGTCACTGTGGGGCAGACAGTCCCATTGCGTTACTGGGCTAGGGGTAGCAAGCATGCAATTTTTGAAATTTAGAAGAATTAAGGAAGAATTAAGTAGGAAGCAGGCTGTGGTAAGGAAACGTATAAAAATAGTTGATAAGACATCGATTGGAGTAACAATCAATTCTTAGCTCTACCCCTAATGTTTGTTTCTTTCTGCTCTGAACAGTGTTTTGAGTATAACCCATTTAATACAATGTGGCTACCACAGCTATGTGACCACTACCTTTAGTTTGCTGGTATGGTCACTCTTTTTGCTGCTGCAATTGCTAGTAAACTCAACAAAGCCTATTAATGTATCAGCCTCTACAGCCAAATGTGGAAGTGGAGGTGACCAGTTGACTTGTTTTACTCTAGTCTTTTCTCACCAGTGGGGAGAAATGTTATTCTGCTGGACACGAAGCTATTACCCCACATCTTCCAGAGAGATGAACAAGATTTGGTTTACTTCAGGCTATCTTCTAGTACTCAGAAATTTTGAATAAGTGAGACCTAATCAATACCCCAGAAGCAGGATTATCAGCTGTCAACATAAAATTTATAAGTGAAACAGGCTCTCAGAAATTAGATGGTGCCTATGCCGTAAGCTTCCTTCAAGCTTCCTTCCCCATTCATCTGGGAGAAGCATTCTGTCGCAGTGTTAGTAACTGTAGCATAAAATGTCGATTTCAACATCATATGTTCTTACCCTATCCTGTTGTCTCTTTCAGCCCTATATTTCACATCAGAGCCTCCTGTGTGTATACTATATAAATATATACACTGTGTGTATGCTTTATATTCTAGAACTGAAAGCAACTGTGCTGACTCATTAGAAATCACCAAACTTACCTGAGAAAATACTTCACTGTGAACCACTCGTGTCATGGCTTTGTAAGCAAAGAGTCAGCATCTAGAATGTATCCTAAGCCATCTAATGATTTTGAACGTTCCCAGTGAAGCATGGGAAAACGAAACAAACAAAAAAATCTTGAGGCAGAAGAATTGCCTGGGCTAGAAAAAACGCAAGTTGAAACTGATATATTATAGACATATACTTACTCTCCAGGTGCCAAAATCAACTCCAGCATCAAACTTGCTTTCAGATTGTAGAAATATACTTTTGCAGCTCTGAAGAAAATGTTGATTATTTGAGTTGCTCCGCAGAACATATGCCATTCCACTCAAAATAAATTTGATACTTTTCCACCAGTTTCTGTATATGATATGTAGGTATGTAGTGCCTGCCTGATGTCAGTACAGCTGGACGAAATTTTTGGTCACCCTCTTGTTATTCCCAAGGTAAGGAATGTCACTGATCTCTTTATTTTGGTGACTAGAAATGGCTGGAATTAAGAGAACTCTGCCACTATTATTTGTCTTTGAAAAGAGTGAGTAACCAGAAGTTAAAATCCATTTCTTGCTTTATATCCAACTCTTCTTTCAACTTTCCAGGGTTCCTTTGAATAAAGTGAGAAATAGAGAATTGTTGAGTAAAAGTATTAATGTTATCAAATATTTAGTGGATTGAACGTATTTTATCTAGACTCACTAAAATGTGATTGTTGGACATGATGACCATAACAGTGCAAAGTAAGGAAATTGTACCTAAAGAACTCAACGATCAACAGTTAAGCTTTCCTTAGTTTCTCTTTTGGGGTTATTCCTTAAGGAGGTATGTCATCAGTGTTGCGAAAAAGTTCTTTGGAGTTGTCTTGTTATAAGGTTTCATGGATAATGCCATAGCAGATGGTAGGACTTTTTCCATCACTGGGCCAGATGGTTCCAATCTGTATTGCATGCTGTTCTGGGAGAAGACAAATGTAATCTTTCTTCATTGGCCAGAGGCTTTTTAAAAAGGCGTTTGCAACACCAACTGCATTATAATAGATATATTATCTGTCCTCCATCTCCAGCAATGCCTTTCCTATGTTCTGAAGTATAGCATCTTACAGGGGTGTGACTGAACTGGAAGTTAATAATTAAGCACCACTCTGCAATGTTCTTCTGAACAGGACAAACAGTACTGTTGTAGTGTACACTCATTTTGGACAACCCCTGTGTTTTCTGAGAGAAGCAACAGAATTTTGAATTTTGCTGCCAGTCCTTCAATTGGCTTTATCTGCTTTTGGTATAACTTGGTCCACTGACAATGAGGAAATATAGGTAGGCCATACATGTGCCAGCTACAAAGACTCAAAATCTTCTAGCCCTATCAGTCCCCTTACATCGGTTAAGTGGTCCCAGGGGTGGCATGAGTACCAACGCCAGTGTCTGTAGAAAGAAAGTACCGGTTTCACTTATTAAAACCAAAGTTTTGTCTTTCAGAACCAGACCCTTCCCCCTGTGCCTGCCTTGGTGTGTGTTGTCCTAAAACCAGTCCTTGAGAGGTGTAGGTGCCTGCCTCCAGTAGCTGCCGGTTTGTTTCTGAATTGAAACAATTGAAACTCCTTGAATAGGAGTACTGTGTGCCTCTTAGATTAGATAAATAGGCTCATTAGATATGTGCACTTCAAATCCCACTCTTCCACCTTAAAAAAAAAAAGTAGCACTTCCCTTTTCTATTCTGGCTAATCACACATAGATGCTTTGTGTGTGCACTATAATTTACTGATTTTCAAATCTGTCTTGACCATTTAGGGAAATGCATAAAATCCTGCATTTCAACGAAATGGCTTTTTTTTTTTTTTTTTAATGTTGACATGTTTGTCCTCAGAGTCATCAATCAACTTCTGGTTTTAAGGAACATATTGGAAGTGATTTGCTCTAATGTTTGCTTGGGCAAGAGAAGGATTTTGTACCGGTTTGAATGTGACTCAGTGTTTGGTAAAGATTTTTATAGCTTCTGGCAGTATTAATAAGAACAAATTATAACGTGATAGACAGGTTTTGCCAGTTTAAAATGCTTAACAGAACTCCCTCTGTCTCCTTTAAAAAAAAAAAAAAAAAAAAAAAAAGGAGATTTTGACTCTATTTGCATGGCTGGACTCCTTGTATTCATGAATATTATAGACTGTGTGCAACTTATATATTCAGAAGTTTACTTTGATAAGCACATGTCCCAGTGTGCACATAACATTATAAATGGTACATTAGTAAGCATAATAAATATTTTGGAGCTGCTCTTCATGGCATTACTACTAAAAGGGATTTTTAAACTCAACTTAAGGTTTTCAGTCAGACTTCATTATTTATGCTTAAGACACTTTTCAATGATCACAAGTGGTAATTTTAGGTTTCTATTTCACTGGAGTTTGTGCTAAGCTATTAATTGGAAAAATGAGTGTATTTTAATGAAGTATTTTCTGTAATTATCTACTCCAGTAGCTTCCTGGATCCCAAACAAAGACACTTAATTAGTTGTTCGGTCTTTCTCTGGTCCAGTAAATGTTTTAATCAAATACAAGTGACAAGAGCCAGCCAGACTGATCCAGAAGTCAGTGATCATCCTTAGAAAACATCACTACTTTGGTTTCTTTCTCCACACACAGCTTATTCATGAAAATCTAGCATTGTAGTTTTTGTGAAATGTTTGTCAAAAACTCCTTTTTCTTTGTAAAATCAAGTAATTGTGTTTTACTCAGCCTTATTACCAAGTAACAGCTTCCAAAATTCGCTTTCTTAACATAAAATAATCTTCAACAGTCTTAGCCCAATGCTGCTTAGCAAGAAGCAGTGTGATATAATTATGAAGTGTATGTTAATATACTTTTCTAGAAAAATGCAAACTTTGTACATGCAAAGACTTACTCTTTACTCATGCAGGACATGCTACCAAGGCCACAAAGTTGCATATGCAGAATGTTAAATATGATATCTTCTTGTCCTAATGAAACATCTGAAACAATGAAAACAAATCTCTGCTGGGAAGTGCACGTGGAAATTACATGAATATTTCTAAATAAGTTTTTCACTAGCAGCCAGTGAAACTGAGCTGACCAAAAAAGGCTCATCAATTCTCCTAAATTAAATATTCAATTAAAATTCAATTGACATATCTACTGCTAACTATTAGGTCTCCTTACCCATGATTAGTCTGCTGGTTTGACTTTTTTTTTTTTTTTTTTTTTTTTTTACTATCTTGTTATTTTAGTGTGGTTATTGCTCCCACTTTACTGTATGCTGAACTTTCTCACCACAATCCCATACATTTGATTCTGCTTGATACCGTCTACTTCAGCCTATCTCAGAAGCCTCAGAATGCATAGATTATTGCTAGAATTACCAGCCCTTGCTTGTTCCATACTTTTCAACCTCCTAGGGCAGATTTATCTCTCTGCTTCTTGTGGTGAGTGCAGATGCAAGTAGTAGGCAAGCTTATGTATCAGTTCTTTGTTGTTTCTAATCAATACATTCCCTCCACTGTCATTGGTTTTAAACGTGAACTATTGCGTAGGTAAATAGGTTAGTGCTAGTACTGATCATTGCTTTTCATAGTTAAATTTTATTCTTTGTGTCATCAAGAAACATGGGGTTTTGCTCTCTGAGATTTTAAGAATTAGGCTCCATCAAAACATTTAATCTATTTTAAATTCTATTCTTTAAAAAAGTATTTTTGAGATGACTGTTTTGGTGGTGGAGAGAGGGGAAATAGAAATTACCTACAAGGGTTTTGATAAGCTGATTTTTTTTTTTTTTTTTTCCCATCAGTCCATCTCTCAGCAGGAACACAGCAAACGCTGAGAAACAACAAATTTCTTCCTCTTGTGAACACATGTGAATGTTTTCAGAACAGTCAGATCCAAGTTCTGACCTCAATAAGGCACCCGAATGACTTCTGTGAATGCCGCAGAAGCACAGTCCTATGGGATTAATCCACTTGGTGCCCTGTTCTTGAGGTATATCATAGTGAAAAGGACTACTACAAGTAATAGAGGATTTTCTTGCAAATAATTTCTGGAGTTCATATACAGTAATATTTAGTCTACCATTCTAACGTGCCTGCCATCCTAGTCCAGTAGTCCTCATGATCTCCTTTAGTGACATTGCTCAGCAAAACATCTCACAGAAGTAAGTCAACTCATGTTGAGCAACATAGTACAAAACCAAACTTTGAATGTGTGCTATTTGGCTAAGGTGCTGGAGGCAGTATAGGTACAGTGGTAATGACTGCAGAAGAAAAGCCAGGATAGCACAGCTCTACTAACTTCTGATATATAACTGATATAATACAGATACATAATATGACTTCTGTTTTGTTATTTTAACTTTAGGAGGCACAGTGATTTAGCAGGTCATTCAGGACAATGATAGTACCTCTCCTAACCTGTAGAAATGTGCTTGGATATGATCAAATTTGTTTCTTTGAAGTATGTGAAGTTCTTAATTTATATTTATACAAAAAAGAAAGAAGCATTCAGGAGAAAATTAAGATGGTGAAATAAATAGATGGCTGGAAAAAGAGATGAGTAGACATCAAACTATAAAATATGCCATTTGAAATGACTATGCACTTGAGGATAATTTGAAATAAAAAATTTTCTTTCCAAAATAAATGCAAAAAGACTCAGCATATAGCAGTTAGTTGTTGGTAGAACTACTAGAAAACCTATTGCAAACTTAAAATCAGTACACTGCTATTCACAATAACTTTGTTGATGACACCAAGCTGAGAAGGGCAGTTGATACAATGGAAGGAAGGATGCCATCCAGAGGGACCCTGATAAACTTGAAAGGTGGGCCCTAATGATGTTCAACAAAGCAGAGAGCAAGGTTTTGAACTTGGGTTGAGGTAATATCAGATATGTATACGAACAGGAAACTCCTTGAGAGTAGCCCTGCAGAGAAGGACTTAGGGGTTCTGGATGATGAAAAACTTAACATGAGCCAGCAGTGTGTGCTTGCAGCCCAGAAGGGCAGTGCTATCCTGGGTTTCACCAGAAGAGGAGTTGCCAGCAAGGCAAGGGAGATTGTCCCTCTCTATTCTGCCCTCATGAGGTTCCAAAATCTGGGGTCCCCAACACAGGAAAGATGTGGAGCTTTTGGAGAGAGTCCAGGGGAGGGCCAAAAAGATGGTCCAAGGGCTAGAGCACCTCTCTTATGAATACAGGCTGAAAAAGATTGGCTTGTTCAGCCTGGAAAAGAGAAGGCTGTGGGGAGACCTCTTTGTGACCTTCCAATATTTTAAGGGAGTTTATAAACATAAGGTAAATAAACTTTTTACTTGGGTAGATAGTGATAGGAAAAGCAGAAATAGTTTTAAACTAAAGGAGAGGAGATTTAGATTGGATGTCATGCAGTAGTTCCTTACTGAAAGAGTGGTGAGATGCTGGAACAGGTTGCTCAAAGAGTTTATGGATGCCCTGTCCCCGGATGTGTTCAAGACCAGGTTGAATGGGGCCCTGGGCAACCTGATCTAGTGGTTGGCAACCCTACCTGTGGCAGGGGGTTGGAATTTGATGATCCTTGAGGTCCTTTCCAACCCATGCCGTTCTTTGATTCTATGATTTAAAACTGACCATTGTTAATTTTTAACATCTTTTTCCTGGTAAATTGATTGAAACATAGTGCTAATTAGGAGACTTAGATTCTGCAGAGAAAAGTGTGAGCTAGAAGGATCCTCTGAAGATCAACTGGCTCAATGTCTTGCTTAAACAAGACTCAACTTCAAAGCAACATGAAACTTCAGTGTGGTTGTTCAGGGTCATATTCAGTTCAATTCTCCGAACTTCCTTAGATTATTTTTTTGTATTGTTAATTTATTCCTAGTATAAATCTAATGTATAAATAACATCAAAGCAAGTAGGATACTATTTGGATGTTACTTCTTTACTGGTGGAGACCACATAATTGCAGTGACAGTGTAGTAGTACTCTCCATATGAGTTAGTGGTACTTGAACTGTTTTATCAAAGACTTTGTCCCTCTGAAATTTAGGCACTGAACTGAGGATTTCTTTTGTCTGATCCCTCCCTTAGAATCTTGTGTGTGAAAAGATCATATATGCATGACACATTACTAAATATTGTGTTATTTGGGCTAACACATACAGCTCATAGTTTTTGTTAACTCGTATAACTTCAGTTTTGCCTAGAGGACTCAGTATGAGGGCCTGGCTGGAGATGCAATTGAATTTATGGTTAGAGACAGACAAAGAATAGGGTAGGATTCAGGGTAGGTTCTTAGAGTCAAGATCAGCCATAGTTAAGTTCGAGGACGAGTATAGAGAAATGAGCTGTGTAAGCTGTAGTTGTGTCAGCTACACAATTGGGGTACAAAAAGTACCCCAAGAGCTATGTATGCAGTGGATACATCAAAAATAAGTTTTTCATCAATCAGCCATAAGAATAATGTAGTTCCAAAAAGTTGTATGGAGTTCCCCACAAAGAAAAGACAAGATCTAACACAAGGCTAGAAACTGACAAGTAATCAGATCAGCTGGAAAAACAAAACACCAAACCAACTAACTGAACAGAAAACAACATCAAAACAGACATAAAGATAGTGCTTAATTACTGTTGTTTCTCTCATCCCTTAGACTGCTTTTATTTTAGGTGCTTTTATCCAAAGAACTTTCAGCTATATGTAGTTCAGATCTGTAGGTGGCTGTTGGTGTGAAATATAGAGCTTTCCTCTTCCTGATTAATATCCTAGACTTGAGCCCAATTGTGCTTCAAAGTTTTGAAAACTGAATCTGTTCCCTTGTTAGTGTTAGCACTACACAACTCAGTGTGAGCTCTGAGCACTGGGAACTCCTATTACTCCTTCTCATATACTCTAGAGAAAGCACAATGTAGCAAGACATTCACATCCATATCAGGTACACTTCTTCCAAGAAACAGTCGAGATTCTGCAGGACTCAGTCTGTAATCCAAGTGTAATTTTTACTGTGCATGTACCCTTCTTCCAAACATTTGCATGAATCATTCCAACCCCATCTGCCTCATGGACTTGAACCAAGAAGGGTAAAATACTATTTTGCATCTGAATTCCTTTTTGCAAGTCTGCTTGTAAGGCTGGTGAATCCTGACTGAAAAGGCCGTGCAGGGTGGAGGGAGCAGATTGTTACCCTAATGGAGCATTGCTTCACATTTTGTGGTTTTATTCCAGACAATTTATATGCTTTCCCTGAAGTAAGACTGTATTAATTCACCATACCCATTACTACAATGGCTAAGAATGAATCAGACTCTCTTCTAGTTAGGCTGCTATCTGATAACCAGTATAAAGGAACCACAGTAGAGAATTTTTATCCTTCGTAATGATATTTTCATTCTTCCTACTTCCCTCTGCTTCCTTTCATTTCACAGACAAGCTCCTTTAAGTAGTACAGAGGTCCCACTTGCAAAAACTTCCACAAATGAAAGGGCATTTCATCATCTTCCCTCATAATTAAGAACAGTGTCACCTCAGAGAACAATCAGCAGCAACAGCTGCATGAGAAATACCATTCTGAGTGACAGCAGTGCCACAGTGATCAGTGCGTCATTCCTACTAGGCCTTTCTTCCTTACCTCAGCAAGTTAAGAATTGACCAAGTAGGTCAGGAAATTTGCCATGCTATTTGCTATTCTTAAACAGCCTTTTCAGGTGTGTCTGGCAGCACTACAAAGAATAGTAAGATCTGAAGTCAGTTTCATGAATTATTGGGTGATAAGTTGAAAGAACTCCTTACTTCTAAAACTAGGTTGGCTTCTTAAGGGAACCTGTCATAATAATGCCACAGCTGCACTGGTTATGTACCCTGAGCATCAGAACTTATTTTTGATGCATTTCATAGAGCTTATTTCCTCTTCCAATCCATGTTTCCCCACTGTTTTCCTTGCAGATCCCCGAGCTCTCTAGAAGGTTTTTTGTTTGTTTGTTTGTTTGTTTTTTTCAGTTCCCAAGTCACCAACCCTGAAGATGTTCAAGAAATATTTAGATGTTGTACTGATGGACATGGTTTATTGGGAAAATTGGTGATAGGTGGATGGTTGGACTGGATAATCTTAAAGGTCTTTTCCAATCTTGATTCTATGATTCTATACTTCTCATGGATTTTTCTTCACAGCTTTAAGAGGATGAACTGTACTGTTTTCTACTAAAAATACTAGGATTCTCCTACCACCCCCACAGCCTAGAATTGAGGCCTGATGCATGGGAATGCACCAATGCTTTTCTCTTGCTATGGTTGTTTTCCACAAAATCCCACCAATCCCAGTGTTTTGAGTCAGGATTTGGTTGTCTTCAATGTTAGAAGGAATTTAGGAAAGTGGAAAGAAGCACTGCAGAAGCTTGGGACATCTGGCTTGTGGAATACCATCTAGCTTGTCATGTCCTGACCAGATGAGAAATTTTTCTGCAAGTCTGTCAGAATTGGAGAAAAACAAAACTCATTCTTTAGATTTTGGCTCTTAGGTAGGCTTTTCCTTTCACACATCCACAGTATTTACCCACTGGAGGTTGATACTGTATGGAAAATTTCAGAATAATTTAATGATCAAGTATTAATGCTAATTGAAAACCGTGGAAAATCAGGGCGCAGAGTAAAGGGGTACAAATTTTCCAGTAAAAGAAGCAAAGTAACCAACTTTTTGTTGTTGTTGTACCCCACACATGATTCTCGGGGAAAAAAAAAAAAATAAAAAATCATTTGTTTAATTGAACATTCATAACAACAATTCATCACAAGGAATCACTGTGGTAATAAATCCCTTCCCCTCAAAGGTAATGAAATATATCTGCCATACAAAAATACAAGTTCAAGTAACTGCAAGTTAAAAAGGATAAATGAAACTAAGGCAAAACTTTAACAGTATCAGTAGGAATAGTGAATCAGCATTGGAAGGCCCATCATATGTCAGGGTAAAAATTGATAAAATGAAAAAAAGCAGTGGATTTGTGTTTTGTCTGTCAGATTTGCTTCCAAAATGTGCCACTACTGTCAGCAATTCCAATTTATGTTTTGTGTTGTTAAAGCTGCTGTGTTGCCATCAGTGCTATAACAATTACTTTAAGCTTCCTGACAGTGCAGTATGTGATTACAGAAGCAGGGAGAAAGAGAGAGAGAGAGAGAGAGAGAGAGAGAGAGAGAGAGAGAGAGAGAGAATGACTGTGTGTGTGTGTGGTGAGGGGACGGGGACGGGGGGTAAATGAGCATGTCATTGAGAGTGTCACGAGAGGCCAGAATCACTGCTCTAACAAACTAGCTGAAATTGTTTAACAAAGCTACCATGTTCTCAGCTGTAAAAGGATGATGGCAAATGAATTTTTTTCTTACCAATGTAGTTCAATGAAACTGGACAGGTATGCAAGTTCATCTGTACCCAAAACTGAAGTGGCAATAAAATCACATACGTCTAAACTTTCTCATCCATAATCCCTGGTTCTTACATTTGTACTTCCTGAGTCCAAGACACTTTTTCCAGTGTAAACACTCAAAAGTTCTTGCCTGTAAGATTTCAACTGTCACACTGTAATTGTCCTATATCATTGTTCATTAGCTCCTTCCCAGAATGGCTGAAATTGGCAAGAATCTCTAGAGAACATCTGATCTCCTGATCTGATTGAGCAGGGCAACCTGGAGCAGATTGCACAGGACCACATCCTGATACCTTTTGAATATCTCCAATGTAGTGTCTGGGGGAGACATCACAACCTCACTGGGCATCCTGTGCCACTGGGTAGTCACCCTCATAGTAAAAAGTATTTTCTGATGTTCAGGGGGAATATTTTGTGCTTCAGTTTGTGCCTACTGCCACTTTTCCTGGCACTGGACGTCACTGAAAAGAAGCTGGCTCTATCCTCTCAGTCCCTCAGGTATTTACACGTATTGATGAGACCCTCCCAAGCCTCCTCTACTCCAGGCTGTACGGTTTCAGCAGTCTCAGCCTTTTTTCATAGGAAAAACTTCAACTTCAGTTCCTTCAGCACTGTCACATCCTTTTGTTGGACCTGCTCCCGTAGTTTTATGCGTGTCTTGAATTGGGAAGCCCATAACTAGGCACAGTACTCCAGGCTTAGTAGAGAAGATCTCTTTACTTGACCTGCTGGCAACACTCTTCCTAATGCAGCCCAGGATACTATTGGTTCCCTTTGAAGCAAGGGTCTACTAAAGGTTCATATTTAGCGTGTTGTCTTTTTCTACGAAGTTGCTTTCCCACTGGTCAGCCTCCAATACATATTAATGCATGTCTTTCTAACCACAGGATCTCTCCTTCTTCACTACAGTCCCCACTCTTATCTATCATCTTTTCCCACCCCGCTCAACTTCTCCCACTTTCCTCCACACTTCTGATCTCCACCCCCTTATTCAGTCCACGTGTCTACAGTCTGCAATTACTCTGCAACTCCTTTTCTTTCTATTTTTATATCTGCTGATAATTCTTACTTCCTCCCCCAACCTGGCACTCAAATTAGCCTCCAGTACCCATTTATCACTGATTCCACCTTCTTTCCTGACTTTTCCCACAGGAAAAACAAAAGCTGGCTTCAGGCTGCAGATATGAAAACTTGCCTGTATGTATTCAATGACAAGAAAAAGAGCAGCTGACTGGGGAGAAAAAAATATATATATTATATATATATAATGTATATATATACATATATATATATATATATATATGCCATATATATATAATATATATATATGATAGCCTGTATTATACAAGTCGGCATTTTCTTGTGAGCCAATAATTGTTATGATCAAGGCGGAATCTGTGCAGTGCAGACTGGAACTCTTTCAATTAAGAATGAATGCCAACACCAAGTTTGAAATACTCAAAGATTTAATACAGTTTATTTCTTTTGTCTCGTATCTATTCCTACAAATAAGAATTAACACTCTTGGACAAAGGAGGGAAACACAGCAGAATTTTCAATGAGCTTTAATTTGACAGAATTATTCGATGTGCCGAAAATTCTGTCAAGCCTCCTAGGTAGGGTAAGCAGATGTACTGTGTTACCTGCCACTTCGCCAAATGAACTTTTCTCTTTCATCCTTGCAATTCACTTCATCTCCAGCAGCCTACCCAAGAATACACCGTTTAGCACAAAACTGAAGCATGCATAAACGAAAGCCAAACTCCACCAAAATGTAGGACTCTTCAGTTTCATTGCATGCTCCAAAAAATACCAATCCTTTTTCATTTAGTTGATGTGTTGCTTCCATTTCAATTTGAAAACAGAATGGCTTTCCAGAGAAAAATTATTTATTTTGTGCCAATTGGCTCAGTAGTTTAAAATACAGAATTCAAAGAAGTATACTGCATATGGTTTTGATTAGAAAAGAGCTTTTTCATCAAATTCTGTTAAAACATGAAATGGTGGATCCAAGACTGTTGAGGATAAAACAGCCAAGGAAATTTACCAGAAAACCAGCAAGTTTCTCAGATTTGTGCTATCAGAGGCTGTGAGTGAATTGCACTGTATAGTTAAAGGGTTGTTTGAGTCTTTTTCTGTTTGTGCTTTTCTTCTCTTGTTTAGGCCTAGGAAAGAAAAAAGAAGAATAAAGTAGCAGAACTAGGAGAAATGTTTATGATAAGGTTGTAAATATGTGGAGACTGAGTTCATAGCAAATTTTCAGAGTAGGGTGGAAAAGAGGCAATCACAGAGAAAAGGCTGCAGATATGCTTGTAGCACACTGTTGTCTACTTACATTTGCATATATATTTCTGTTGTCAGGCATATGTGCTTACTGAAATTATGTTAGTAGGTAAAATCAACAGTGGATGATAGGCAGATGATGAAAAGGTCAAGAATAGAGTTTGGCAAGTCTCATTAGCATAGAGAAAATAATACAGAGGTTGAGATCTGGCTGCAGGCAAAAAATATTATTTCCAGAAGACAGACACCAAGCAGAAATTAATTTATGTAGCTCTCCCAGTGTTACTGAAAAAAAGGAGATAGATTGATACTTATAGGAGACTGAAGCCCCTTCATCTGATGCTGAAAATATATTAAGTATTTTTAGAATATTTTATTTAATGTATGCTTTTCTCTTTATTTCTGTATTCCCAGAATGGTTAGGTGTTGCTTTATATTCCGTAATTTCATATCTTTTTCTTTTTTAATGTGAACTCTGCTGAAATGAAATCTTATGAGAAAACTTATTGTTGCTAATTTGAAATAATTATGGAAGCAAGTGAGTTATAGTTTATGAATCGTTCTTAATCAGTAGGTCACTGTTTGTTTGTTTAATTGTTTTTCATTTAAAGATACTCTCTACATTCCTAGATTTATTTAGCTTAATATCTTCAATGTGGACCAAACTTTGCAGTAGAAGTTCCTGCCATCTATCTGAACGACTCTCTCTTCTTCACCTACTCTCTATTTTTAATAAAAGATGTGGTGACTGGGAAGAAGTAAACAATTCCAGTAATTGTGGTTTCAAGCAATTTAACATTACATAGTCAGTGTAATTAGAACCAACAAATCAGTATAATTAGCACAATGACCATACACATGACTGCTTTTAAATTTGAAGGTCTGTGTGTGCTTGGTGTTTGTGAAAAGTAGCACACTGACAGTGTCAGAATCTCCTGTCTTCCTCTTCTCTGCAGAGGAGTTACATGGAGGGATGCAGTACGCAAGGCCCGCTCTTCCTTAACAATGACATGACCCTTTCTTGGCATCTGATCCCCCGCTGCACCCCTCTTGTACATGAGATAATGTTCAAAATGAGGACATAAAGTCTTCTGTTTTTGCCAATGTTGGGTGTCTGGGCTCCTTTAACGCAACATGGATATCTCCAGAGCTGCAGACGTTCTGCCATGGTGGAACACATGCTGTAAAGCAGCCATCTAGAATCTATCAGGATTACTAACAAACTCCTGAACATAAAGCATCCATCTTATATTTTGTTTAGCACAGTAATGGTGTAATTCACAAGTGTGATATTGATTTGGAATAAATCCTGTGTATCTGATGCTTGTGGGGCTCATGCAAATGAAAGCTAGTATGAACTTCAGTGGGTGTTGACTTTCAATCTCTACATGGTTTTGTTTGCAAAGGGAGAGACAAACCTTTAGGCCTTTGGACACCTCTGTCCTCTGCCATCTTACTGCATGGGGAGGTATATTTTGACCCTTCAGGGATAAAAGTCCAGTGCTCTTTTCAGGAGTCATCCTACCAGCTACTAGTTGGAGATTGGCGCTCTCTGTGGTTGGCACACAGACTAGAAGCTGCACTGCAGAAATTGATCATAAACACAGTCTCTAACGGCTTTGAAAACTGAACTGTTTCTTCCTCCTCATAGAAAGGTGTAAGGGACAGGAAATAAATCTCAAAAAGGAATAATGAAGGAGGGCTACATATGTATATATTTTAAGATGCTTGAGAGAGTACTTTTTTCAGAATACCTGTTTTGAAACGTGGTTGCAGGAGCTTAACTCAGCACATCTCTTTACTTCTCTCTGCATCGCTTTGCAAAACTGGAGTGTTCTGGTGAAGTGGCCCTGGATTGTGTTGCATTTTTCTAATCACTTCTATGGGGAGAAATTTAAAATATTAATTTGTATGTGAAAATGCTCACAAGAGAGTGAATTTTCTGTTTGTCAATAAGAAGAACTGAGGGAAGCAGTCCCAGCCTTTCATTCATTTCTTTCAACGCAGTCAGATGTGATTTAAGATTTCAGAACTTGTAACAGAGAAAGCATTTAATTACGGGTTTCAGAACCAGCAAAAATCCCACCCAACAACCAAAAGTAGGCATATTTGGAAAGCTTAAATTGTTTGTCAAAATATATTTTTAGCCTACTGATCTTTTAGTAGCAACCGGAAATTCTCATTTTATGGTTTCAGATTCTTTCTTCTTTCAAAACTATGTTTTCTAATGTCTGTTCAGTAATCTGTATATTATGAAACGTGGTAGAACAATGTGATTGGTTTGCTTAATGTATGCATAGTGTGGTCTGTGCTACTATAAAATGAGTTATTGTGCTTCAAGGCAAGAGGGATCTCTTAACTTTTAGTGGCTGCCAGGTGCACATTAAGTGGAGGCCTTCAAAGAGGACAGGAATCTGCTTCCCTTGAAGCTACCCACCATACAAGCTGGGAAGTATTTGAACCAACAGCAACAGGGAGAGTTGAGAGGCTTGAGAAATTGGAGAAAACGGAAGTGGTTTTTTTTTTTTTTTTTTTTTTGCAGCGCAGTGCAGACCAGGGCAAGCTTTAGAGCTGACTTCAAAGAAGAGACATTCCTAGAAGTGCTGAGATAGTTGTGCCACATGTTCTCAGCTTAGGAAGCTACTGCAGAGGAGTTGAACTGCAAAACGAATCAGAGGACTGCCCCACCCTACAAAGTGCTGGACCGAACCAATTGGATTCTGTGCCAAGTGATGGAGCAGAGTGGAGTTAAATATTTTTGTCTGCTAATGCCATCCAACATAAAGTTCAGAGGAATGTGACATCTAGGTATGGGAATGCTTCTGCTCCAAATTGATACTTCATCACAGTTAATTTACTTTCTACTCCTGGTACATGTACTCATGGAATTGCATCCACATTATCAAAAATACAATAATAGGAAACATTTACTTGTCAGTTGAACAAAGCCAAAGGACTCAATGATTCTGAAAACTGAGCATGTTGTAAATGTAAATAAGACCACGACTGGCAAGGATTGATGTACTGCTGGCATTCTGTGCCTGGCCAGCTGCAACCATCAAGGGAATTTTTGTGCTATACTCACAATGCAAAATTAAATCTGAATGCATTTGTTCTAAAAAATAAAACAGACTTCTCTTATTTTCTTCACCAGAAAATCATATGACAAACAATTTTGTCTCAGAGGAGCTGAGTTTCTATGAATGGGAGAAAGGAAAGTCAGCCTAATTGAAGTCAGGAAGTATTTGCTCTTTTACCAGTGGAGAGGATGGAGAGAAGGCAGTAATGATATGCAGCAGGAAAGATTGGTGTGTTACTGAGAGGGGAGATTTTATGCACATATTCATAGACTGGAAGAGGCGTGCATACATGCTCATTCATAGCTGCCAGCAACAGGTGTGTGAGGAGTGATGGGATGGCAGTTGTGTGGCATCAATGTGCTTGGAGGATAATAAGCTATCACAGTTTGATAATGGCTCCATTTAAACTTTAATTTCCTTGCAGGAATTGCTTAAAAAAAAAAAAAAAAAAAAAAAAAGTAATAGTAATAACTCCAGAACGATCCAGAACGATACAGCCAAACATTTGCTTCTTACTATTCAGATTCTCAGCATTTTTGTCTCTGTCACAGAACTTTCATGTCACAGTAAACATAGGCACAAAATGATCTAAGATGGCAAGCTCTATGTGACAGCAGCTCCACCTTCAAGAACATGAGATATAGATTGTGATATCATGGGATGTTTGCAAGTGGAGGCCTACCACTGCTCTGAGCAGGCCAAACTTCAAAAGTGCACAGGATAGCTCAGTGCCTTGTTCAAGTGTGTTTTCAAACTTTTTAAGAATGGAGAATCCAGAACATTTCTGGACAATGTGACATTGACAAAGATGCAAATAAGTTTTGAGGACCTTTTGCACCTGGAGCTCCCAAGATGCTGAAATTTTTCTTTCCTGCTGGAAAGGACCATCCCCACAATAACAAACACTTCTCCAGAGTCCAAAGTCTCAGTGGAAGTTTTTAAAGTGGTGCTGCCCTGGACATGCCATGATTCAAGTAGGAAGGGTTTGGTCTGCATGTGGTACTTCCATGTTAGAAAAAAAAACACAACAAAAAACGATAGACCTCAGCTGGGCATACCCTATAGCTACTGATAAATAACCTCATTTTCATTGCAAAGTTACCATACAGTGTCATCTACCTCTGTGATTTTTCAGGTAAGTCATCTTGAAAGAACTCAATGATCTTGACAGAGTGAATTGCAAACTGACTCTAGATGTCACCTGATGTAGTTGGGTACAGGGTGGCTCCTGAGATCGTAACTTTGCACCTTGTTAGGCTGCAAATTCAGGTACTTTTCACCACGTGCATCATGTGATAAAGGTCCTACAATATATATTCTCTGCTGTCAGGTTTTAAAAGGCCCTCAGAACAGGAAAATTAAGTTAGTGCTTTGCATCTATAAAAATCAGTCCACTAATGAAGGAGTTATGTGAAAATGCATTTTGCTGAAGCTAATATTTTTTTACTGTTTCACGTGGCTTCAAATAAGATTGCTAATCCACGGAAGACTTTTTGTCATCTGATATCCATTTGTCACTGAAGCCGCTATGTTCTCTTTTTTTGGAATTAAAAACAAATTATTCTATTTATGGACAGTTCCTGTAGTTAACTGAATGGGCTGTGGCTCCACTCTTTTATTGCTACTGGTACACATTCTTTCTCTGTAGATACCTAATTAATCTTCAAGTATAATTTCTATCGCATCCATTTATCACTTTATTTTCTGTTCTTATGAGAGCTGTGTTTTCTTTCTCAGACCTTATCAACATTTAAATTTTGAACATTCAGATTCTGTTAGTGCATCAGGTTAGAAAACTACATGACGTTTTGCTTTATATTTTGACAGTTTAATCAAGCTGTATGTTTTTTAGAAGAAGACATAAATGCTGTCCTAGTCATTTACAATTTGGCAGAAATCCTGATGTCAGACAGCCATTCTGATTTGTGTCAGGATTATTGTCTGCTTTGTACCATATGGACAAAATTCCAACAGTTTTGCTTTGTAATCATTTGATAGTTCTTGCACATTATGTAATATTAACTCAATCCTATTCAGATGCTTAAGTTATATTTTAAGGGGGGAAGGTAAAAAATTATTTGAGTTCTAAATTATTTGAGTTCTATAATTTGTTATTAAAGAAATTTGATAATAGTTTCTCCCTTTCCTTTCCATTTTTTTTTTTTTTTTTTTAATACAGTTTAAAACACTATCCAGTCCAAATACCTCTTTATATTCTGTATGTTAGTAGAAAGACTGTGAAAAAAACTACAATCAGAGCTGGTGAGATTGCATTTTCCTGGCATATATTCTAAATATGCATTATAACTATTACCATCAATCTTCAATTAGATTAAAAGAAACGAATCAATGGGAACTGACTAAAAGGAGTTCTACAGTACTCCATTTCACAGAATTTGAAGAACAATTTTCATTTCTAATTCATGTCTTATTAAAATGCTTTTAATTTCCTTTTCTCTCACAAGGAAGAAAAAAATGCATAAACTAGATTTATCAATATGATACAATCAATATGATAACTCTTTTTTCCTTGGAAAATATCCCAAATCACAGTAAAATAGTAAAGTAAAATTTTTCAGCAGTATGTGGAGACAGGACAAAGGGAAATGACCAGAAACTGCAGCATAGGAAGTTCCGCACAAATGTGCGCAAGAACTTCTTTACAGTGAGGTGACGGAGCACTGGAACAGGCTGCCCAGGGAGGTGGTGGATTCTCCTTCTCTGGAGATGTTCAAGACCTGCCTGGATGCCTACCTGTGCGACCTGGTGTAGGGAGCCTGCTTTGGCAGTGGGGTTGGATTCAATGATCTCTGGAGGTCCCTTCCACCCACTATGATTCTGTGATTCTGTGAAAATAAAGCAAAGAAGATAACTAGTCTTTTAGGCAAAGGCTTAAAATCAAATCAATTGGATAGTGTACAACCTGCTCTGCCCTGGTGAGATCACATCTGGAATATTGTGTCCAGTTCTGGGCCCCTCAGTTCAGAAAGGACAGGGAATTGCTTGAGAGGGTCCTGCACAGAGCCACAAAGATGATGGAGTGGAGCATCTCCCTTACAAGGTGAGGCTGAGGGAGCTGTGTCTTTTTGGATTGGAGAAGAGGAGACTGAGGGGTGACCTCATTAATACTTATAAATATGTGAAGAGTAAGTGCCAGGAGGGTGGTGCCAGGCTCTTCTCAGTGACTTCCAATAATAGGACAAGGGGCAACAGGTGCAAACTGGAATATAGGGGATTTTACATAAATACTCAAAAAAGAACTTCTTCACAGTAAGGCTAAAAAACACTGCAACAGGCTGCCTGGATTGGTTGCAGGATCACTTCTCTGAAGACATTCAAAGCCCGCCTGGATGCATTCCTGTGTGACCTAATCTAGGTGTCCCTGCTCCAGCAGGATGATTGGACTAGATGATCTTTTGAGGTCTCTTCCTACCCCTGACATTCTGTGATTTTGTGAAAATGTATGTGTGTGTGTCAGACTTCTTGAATTCTCAAGACAAATACTTCATGTCAAATGCTAGTATTTTCTTTTTTTATTCTAATAATCTGTGGAAAAACTTCTTTATGTAATATACTGATTTCAGCCAAGGGTTCTACAGGATCAGGACAAATGCACAGTTACAAGATGCATGCAGCTTCATTTCGCTCAGCCATCTTTTCATGGTCGGTCATGAGGAGTCATGCTCTGGGCAGACACTGCAAGTGTCTGCAAACTAGTGCCTTAGAGCTCTTTTTCTCTCTCTTTTTCTCTCCATTTCTCAGTGGCAATCCTGGTTCATAGATATGGCTGTGCTCATCAGGGCTACTGAAGCATTGTGCGTATCAGTCATAATTTTATTACACCACCTGCTCCTTTACCATGTTTTCTCTGAAATGCTGATGGATGAAAACAAGGCCAAAATCTGATGATACAGAGCCATCACACTCCTCATATAGAACATCTGGAGGTGTTCCCTCTGTAGAGCATTCAGTTATAGACTGTTTAGACCAATTTTAAATCAATTCATTCATATCCTGCTGACCATATAAAGTACAACTGAGGCAAAACGGACCCAAAACCATGGCCCGTTAATGTAAATATCTGAAAGGTTCTTGTTTTGCATTACAAAGAGGATAAATAAATCAGTACTTGAGAAAACATATTTTCATAAAACGGCTGTTACAAGCTGAAGAATGATAAAATAAGAAAGCCATTCCTCCTGTAAGTGGGCAGCCTAACAAAAACCTTTCTTTTTCTTCCTTCATATTCTTTCCCATTCCTCCCTCTACCTCTTATTTCTTCTGCTCATCTAATATCTAACACAGTGCTTTTCAGGCAGCTCTTCCCATGGCTCTCCTTGCACACAAACATTGAATTACAGGCGTGTAGAGGTTGGAAGGGACCCGTGGAGATCATTGAGTTCAACTCCCCTTGCTAAAACAGGTTCCCTACAGTACTTTGCACAGGAAAGCATCCAGTCAGGTTTTGAACATCTACATAGAAGGAGACTCCACGAACTCGATGGGTAGATTATGCTCTTGTCTGCAACTGTTGCCCCTTGTTTCATTGCTGGACACTGACAAAAAAAAACCAGCCTGACCCACCCACTCAACTACTGTTCATTAGGTATTTATAAGCATTGATAAGATCCCCTCTCAGCTTTTTCCTCTCCAGGCTGAACAGTCCCAGCTCTCTCAGCCTTTCCTCATAAGGGAGATGCTCTACACCCCTCCTCATCCTTGTAGCACTCTGCTGCACCCTCTCTAGAAGTCCCCTGTCTTTCTTGAGTTGAGGAGCCCAGGGAGAGGACATGGTACTCCAGATGTGGCCTCACCAGGGCAGAGGAGAGGGGGAGGATCACCTCCCTTGACGTGCTGGCCATGTTGTTATGACTTAGACCATTGAGATTTTCCTGGAGTTAAGCTGACCTGTATAACTATTCCTAGTGCTTTTTATTTCATATAGCTAAATCACATCACACTACCCAAAAATTCATAGTCATCTTCCCTCAGTGGGAAACCATCCTCAGTCCTTTACTGAGGACTGCTGAAGAACCTGGCATGTCTCTGAAGCGAATTCTGTTTAGACTAAAAGTTTAATCTAAGAAACCTCTGGAGGTCCTTTTCTGCTGTAATTTTTCTATGATTTTTACAGTGAAGCTTTAACCTAGAGGCCTGCACTGAGTATATGTAATATTAAGAGCATTATGGAAAAAAGCAATACAGAGGAGGAGGATTGTTAATAGGCTTTGACAACTGCATAGGGATTGCACCAATTGTGCAGTCCTCTCCTTTTCAGTGTATTCAAAAACAGTTTAATTTTCCTAATACTGTTGTGCTCCCAGCACTGACATAATGATCTGCAGGCTTGTAGTTAGAAAACTGAAGGAGAATAGTGAAAATCTTTGCAGCTGTCATATTCAGAAAAAATTATCAGTTTATAATTACTGAAGCAAGCAATGTGCCTTTTATCAAAGTATTTTCAGCAGCCTTGAAAGACACATAACCAAAAGAAAAGAGTTTAAGCTTTGAAATAATTTTCCTCAGCCAACCCCTATGTACAGCAGTTGTTTAATGCAAGAAAACATACTGTTTCTATAAAGCAGATGCTATCAAAACCAAACGAGGATAAAAATATACTCAGACCAGAGACAGGAAAATACTAGAACTCCATGTGTTTGAGGCAAGAATTATCCCTGTAAAGATAGCAGTATTGCCTTTATGTTGCATTCTTGCATAACTCATTACAAATGCATATAGAACCTTTTTTTTTGTTTTATATAACCTTAGGAACAACTCAGGCAGGCTCAAATCCATCTCGGTGCTAGTAATTAACAGGAAGATCTCACTGCTGCTGACTAATTGTGTAACTGTGTAACAGGTAGCTGAAGTTTATAGATGCAATGTATTACGCTCCTTTAAAAGGACAGCAGGAGGGCTGCAGGGAGAAGTGTGGTTTCCGTGTCTGGATTGTTAAATTGGAATAGGGAAAGAAGGGAAGTAGTAGAATATTCATCTGTTCCCTTGAGGAAGTGATCAGGTAGATTTAGGAAATGTATTTTTTCATCTTGAAACTGTCAGGAGGAGGTGTAAAGTAAAGTGAATCTGTAGCATTGGTGTATGCTATGTCAGGTAAAAGTTGGGACTTGGCACAAGCTCCCTACAGATGCAGAAGGTTAACACAGTACTTGCTGCAACTAGAAATCTGATGAAGCCTGTGATTGAGAGCGGGGCTGGAAGGGACTGTGAAAGGACGCAGCAGGAAGAGGGAAGTATGTTTGTAAATCTTTCTGTTTGGAGATCTTTTGGTTGGGTTGTTGTATGAGTGTAGCACCCACAAGGACTTTTGGTGGTCATATTAAGGAACTGGTGCAGGCAGAGTTGTGTCAGAACCAGTAAAGATAATAAACAGTGCCAATCTCTAACTTAACTATGTTCCAGTGGATATGTTTGGTGGGCTGTGTTGTGCCCTACTAGATGTGTCTTGGCTGTAATGTGCTATGCCATATCCATGGAAACAAGTCAGCATGTCGCTTCTCCCACAAGTTAGGGAGTGACTGAAATTTGTGAGCAGGAATTCTGTCTCTGTCTGACTTTGTCCATGCCTTCAGACTTTGCCCATGCCCTCAGAGAACGTTATTCAAACCTGTCTGAAGAACAGAATAAATCAATTTTTGCAGGAAAATACATACCCTTGAATCATCCTGCCATTTCAAACTGAATAAAAGCATTTGTTGTCCACATGAGTTAAATCTGAGCTGTACTGAGTGATGTGAGCATGCAACAGATGTTCTCTCCAAACTCCTGTCTCCAGTACACACATTAGAAAAGTTATTGTGTTTGCATCATCACTTGATAAATAACTAATTTCTCTGTGCAGGCAAGTGGAAAGAACAAACAAAGATTAGATCACTGTTCTATTACAAAGCCACATTATTTAACCTAGCTTTTTTTCTCATCTCCAGGAAAAAAAAAGCACACTCTGAAGATGTCACAAGTCTTTGAGTTATTCAGAGTCTGCATCCTCTGAGCAACTGTCTGCGTATGGGATGTGCTACAATAAATCACAGAAAGCGTGCTAAAAACGTTTTGGTGATTGTAATTTCTCAAATCCACTTTAGATTTCTGAAAAAGGCTTCTCTGAGGTTTGAAACTATGGCTGTTTACAAACTCGCAATCTAAAGCTTCAGCCTGCTTCACCTGACAGTCCAGCAGCACTTGGCTGTGCTTCATTCCAGAACGTGACTCCCTCTTGAGCATGCACACATTGGGCCTTGAATGTCATGTCAGTGTAGTGAGCTATTACAGCAGGAATTGCTCTGTACTATCTTAGAATGTTCAGAAATCTAAGAAATTGACAGTTTTATGATGAGCATGTAATTCTTCAGAGGCGAGTTTATGTAGGTGCCGCCCTCAGAAAAGTTTATTGGACTATAATAAAGAAGCACTCGTATTAATATTCCTTGAATACAAAAAGAATTTGCTAATCTTGCTATACTGTGATTGAAAAAAGATTTTTTTTTTGTGGGTAGATGTGCTGCAACAAGAGTTACAGATGAGAAATAGGAGCCTCTAACTGTGTTAAGAGAACAACAACCTTGTGGCATACATGTGGTTGAGAAAAAAAATACTACTGTAGAGGGTGACCAGAAAGAGTGAAGTCCCAATATTTATCATGGCTGTTTTATATAGCAGTTATTTTTTTTCGTCTTCCAGATGTAACTATGAGGTGAGGTAGCCTTGGCTAACAAACTACAACCTACTGGCTCATGCACTGCCACCAGTACTCCAATTGGATGGGAAAATAAAATAACAGGTATGAGAAGCTCTTGGTTCAAGATAAATACTGACATAACTTACTGTTGTATGCAAAACAAGATCAGTTTGGTGATACTAGTTTGCTGCCAGTTAAAATAGATTTATCAATGAAAAACAGAGACACACATTTAAAAAACCAAACTTTTCCTCCCTCCTTTACAAGGGTCAGCTTCACTAATTCAGCCTTTCTTACTCCTGCAAGAGACAAACGGAGGATGGAGAATGTAAAGACAGTACATAGTGTTATACATAGCCTCTCCTCCTCACATCCTTGATCCAGAATGTGGAGTCAGGATTTTTTCTTCTGGAACATCTGCTTGTTCTTGTGTGGGTTTCTCATGGGTTACACTACGGGCATCTGCTCCAGCATGGAATAGTGCCACACAGGTGTGCATTAATTTTAGTTGCCTTGCTCTTGGTGTGGAAGCTACATCTGCAGGTTACTTGCCTAATACCAGGTCAGGTCCCAAAATGCTTGAATGCCAGGGGATGAATCTGTTACCAGGCCACAGGCTATCTCTGCGAATGCCTTCTGTGAAAACAAGATGGAGGAAAAATAGTGTATCTTATGGCAAAGAATAAAAGAGAGACTGTTTCTGATCTGCTTAATAGCAAAGGGATTTGTGTGCTGCTAGACCCTCAAGGAATTTCGTTGTAAATTTTAGTTATCAGTGGACTTGAACCAGTAAGAACAGGTAAATGGAGTTCTTAAAAGTTCAAGTGTTAAATACTTTTTCCTAATGAGGCAGTTAGTTGCTCATGGTCTAGCCTCTGGAACTCAAAATGCATAAAGATTACTCTATGTAGTTATAAATGAGAAATTTGGAAGATTACCTGTATCTCCACACTTAAAGATGACACAAGGTATATGTCACAGTCAAGTATTTAGTGTGATCTCAAACAATCATTGGTGGTTAATACACCATAATGGCAAAGGTTGTGTAACAAATGTAGTATTTCTTTACTGGAACAAAGATTTGTTTGATGTAGGTAACATTGTTGGTATAGCATTCTTAAATTTCTGCAAATTGTTTAATGCAATTTCACCTGCTTTTCTGCTATAAAGCAATGTTGTGAGCTGTCAGCCAATGTAATGAAAGTAGTTAAATAAAAACTAATAATAAATGAGAAACAACCATCGAACAATTACTGAGGTGAAATCTTGCAAAGGATGTCCCAGTAGGTTTTGTTGAGTCCCAGCCTTTCCTTTCACAAGCACAAAATCTGACAATTCTCTTCCTAGGCACTTGAAATTCCATCTGTAAAAGCAATAATGCTTGAAAACTGCTAGGTCTCCTTTTGAAATATTGCCCATCATTTCACTGCTTTGATATTTGCTATGAACCCAGCTAAACAGGGACATAGGCTGCTTTTATCCATTTGCTTTTATCATAGTTTTATCATCTAGATCTTCTCTCTTCCTGGTATTAACGTTCTTCTCTATTTATAGATAGCAATTGTTCCAGATAAGACTTCATTTTGCAACATTAGGAAAGAACAAGCTTTTTTTATTTTTATTTTTGTTTCTGTTTATTTTAGATTATAAATAGAAACAGACTTTCACTCACTTGGTGAATGAAACTTTTCTTCTGGACAGTAGGATCTTCAGTGGAGTGAAAATTGGAGGTTCATGGCTCCATTTTCATCCATTTGCTTTGGAAGAAGATTGAGGCACACATATTAAGTAAAACAGCAATAACCTCCAGCAAAAGCCTCCTAACTTTCAGCAAAATGTAGACAGAAAATGCTATGGGGTGCCCATATCAGCATAGACATAATTTTGTAGTTCTCTCTGCCTGTTCTGTTTTGCACTGTTTCTCAGTACTGATAGTCAGGAATTTATCTTGTATCCCTGATGGGGTCCCATCAGTATCTTTTATGATACATTTTCCTTTCTTTCCTTGAAATGCTTTCCACAGATATCACAGAATTGTATTCGTTTTTCCTGCCCTCAATCTTCCTGAGGGTTTGTATTTGACCTGTTGCGAATTAGCTGAGATTACAGGTGGTTTTTTTTTTTTATTTCCACAAAGGAAATCCCAGTTCATAGTTTAGATATACAGTATCTTTCAAGTGCATCACCTTGCATATGGTAATACTGATTTCATTCCCATTTTCTTCATTTCAGTCCTTATGACTGAAATTCTGCTATTGCAGTCCTCTGCAATATGGGATAATGTAATGGATCTCAGTGTAACATACTCAGTGCATTTTACTGGCATATGTCTTCCTTAGGTTAATGCTATTACTGAAAATACTGAAAAAAGTCAGTTTCAGAGGTGACAGATAAGAAACTCCACTTATCACCTTCTACTGATATTATTTCAGGTGTACCTCCTATGTTTCTCCCTTTGTTGAACACCCTATCTATCCTGCAAATCCTGTACTGTCTGATAATCATTTACATCACTTTTGAAAACCAAGTCCCACAAATGAGACACACATCCATCCTGTACTTACTGTTTCTGAAAAACAGAGGATAAGCATGACAATGAACATGAAAGGTCTGCCAGCCATTAAGTTGAAATCAGCTATTTAAGTGTGCAATCTTTGAAATCCTGTTAACTTTTGTCTAATTTGCTTCTATTTTATCTATCAGTGAATCAGCTCCATAGCTTAAATTCTACTCTGTATTCTAAGATACACTTTTTTTTTTTTTTTTTTAGTGTTAACTGAGCTACCTTTAAATATAATGATTTCATTTTCAGCTTTTAATGAACATTTTTCTCTACTACATTTTTCATATAAGAGGTTGTTTACATCACATCTAAACTGTCATCCACCTTTATGAAATTCTGTATCCAGAAACTTACAACAAATTCTAGGACTCCTTCGTGAAGGACACACAAAAGAGGTAGGAAGTAATAACTATTTTTGTTACTATTTCTTAAAAAATCATTTGTAACTTGTGGTTTTTGACAGTTCACATTATGGTCTTCTTAACCTGCATATAGACAGTGGCCCTTTTAGAGCTGGAACCTTTCAGGTCAAATAAATTGGAAAATATTTTGAGTTCTTTATAATTTTGTTTGCTTTTCTCAGAGGTGCAGAAACTGATGAGAGGAACATAGATCGTAATCAACATGTGGAACCTGCTGTCAAGACAAAAAATATGAACAAAAAACCAAAGCCTTTGCTAAGATGAGATCTTGATTGAAATCCAAGGCTGTCACTTATCTGTGAATTCATCTTGCCCACGACCTGATTGTCATTTCATGAAGTCAAAGTAACTTATGCCACTAATGCTTGGCAAGTACTCTGAGCTTCTCAACCAAACAGAAATAATCCCCTATGGGTTTCTCTCACTGCCCTTTTTACATTCCAGCTATCCAACAGACACTTTAAGCAGCTTTACATTTTGAAATTACCTCTTAATCAACGAATGAAGCAGGCACTGGGATGCTCGGCTGTCTCACACCTCTTTCTCTAGCGGGTAACATATGTTTTTAGCAATTAACATCACCTCCACAGGACAAAAAAGTCTCAAAGTGATGTCAGTTTTTAGTAGAAATGTCTGAAATCAGCAAATGCACAGAGAAAATGGTATATTGAAATTTTCCTCCAGCACTTTGTTTGTCTGGCATAACCAGATGGAACGTAGTTGTGCTTGCCAGTGACCTGCCTCAAAACTTGCTGCAAATAATGATTTCTCATTACCTCTGGTGAATTTTAGATTAGGTTTAAAATAACATTATTTCTGCAGCAATATTCCTTTGCATGAGAGAATTCCAGATATCAGCAAAAGTAGAAACCCCTTCTCCCTCACATAGACAAAAAATTGGAAGGAACTGAGTTTGCTTAGTCTGGAGAAGAGGAGGCTTAGGAGAGAAGTTATTGCTCTATTCAGCTCCCTGTAGCAAGGTGGGATTCGCCTTTTCTCCCAGCTAACAGTGACAGGATGAGAGGGAATGACCTCAAGTTGCACTGGGGAGGTTCAGGTTGGATATTAGGAAACATTTCTTCTGAGAAGAGTGGTGAGGTGTTGGGACAGGCTGACCGGGGATGCAGTAGAGTCACTGTTCCTGGAGGTGTTCAAGGAATGTATAGATGTGGCACTGAGGGACATGGTTAGTGGGCATGGTGGTGATGGGTTGATTGTTGGACGGGATGATCTTAGAGGTCTTTTCCAGCCTTGATGATTCTATGATACTATATTTCTCAACATGTAGTGAGGCAGCACATCTCCCGAGTGTTTCAGAACTGTAGCATCTCCAGCAAATGTTGCGTTAGGTAATAGAGATAAAATTGATAAAAAAAATGCATGAAACAAAAATGGATCTGGAAATTTTTTCCAACTAGTTTCAGTAGCCACAAGGGTTTTACTATACAGAGTAAGCACTAAAACCCAAAATCTTCTATTGAATTTACCTACCTTCCACATTGGTTGGTTTAGCAGTATTCTGAGGGGGTTATCATATACCAAAGACACTGGAAAGATATCCCAGAGTTCTTTCTCTTGAAGTAAAAGGTGTGTTCTCTCTCTTGAAGTAAACTGCATGCATCCTCATTCACTTAGATTCCAGTGTATTTAAATTTAAATGTACCAGACTTATTTTTTTTGCAGTGGATAAATACGACTTGAGATTGTTTCTTCCAAAATGTAGCCAACACATCTAGCATATTAAATTTAATCTGCTGTCATTGATTCTGGTTCTGTGCCACAACAGTAAAGACATTAGTCTCAAGTTCAGAAAGTTTGAGACAACTGCTTGGTATTGTTTAAAGAGTTTCTCTGAAACAATATTTTTAACTTTATCAATATTATTTTTCTTGCTTCATTTCACAATTACTATACATTAGAATTGGTTAAATTTATAAGCATTTTCATCTCAAACTAATACACCTAAAGGAGACAAGCAGCCATTTCTCAGCAAAGCAGGAAAGGAAGTATTTTATTTTCTTGCAACTGTATGTCAATGCAAAGTAAAATATGAATTCAACAGGTACCTTCATCTTTCCACTCTCTTGTGTTTCTTCCACAATGTCCATTGCTCTTAGTCTTTCTACTCTTCATTTAAGCTGCAGGATTGGCTGTGTAAGACAGAAATCAATAAAAGAAACAGGAGAAGGTTCAGTTCTGAGAAGCCATGCATCTCTGTAGCAGGTAGAACTTTAGAAAACAATTTAGTGCTTACAGAACACTGGAAATTGTGTACGAAATCTACAGTGCCTTCATTATGCTTCTAACTAACAGCACTGCAGAGCTTAGGGGAGAAAAAAAAAGGAAAATTGATGCTGTTTTTTCTACTGTATTTTATAAGCCTGTATTGTAAGGTCTTTTAGATGTTGACTATGGAAGGAGCCTGGATGTACAGCTGAGCTCTGGGGAGAAAAGTGCTGTACACAAAACACAAAGTAGAATTTTTGACATTGCATGGAGCTTCCCTGAGGAGCAGGCAGCCTTTTCTATTGCAGAAGACCAGGAGGAATTGCTACATTTTTAGGGAGTGAAAAACCTCCCTCATCTCACATTGATTTTTTTTTTACCACCCTGGCCTAATAAACAAGGGAGATACTTTGAAAATATCAAGGCACTCCAGAGAAATTAGATTTCCTGATTTTCAGGGCGTGAACTATGTTCCTGTTCTGTTTGAGTGGCATCTAACAGAAGGAACCCTTGTTCCTATCCGTGGAAGGAGTACTTGTTAATTAAATAAATACACCCTGTTGCTTAGGTATTATAATTTTTTTAAAAGTTCAGGGCATATAAACGGCAAGAAGTAATTATTTTAGGAGGATCTGGAGTTTAACTGATTTACAGTTCTGAACACTTAATAAACGTAGTACCACTTTCAAAGATATTGGATTGCTTAGTTGCTCCAGGATTGCTTAGTAGATCCTGCTAGACTTGGGGTCCCAGAAGTAAAAGAGGGACAAAAATAGCAGCTGTAAAGTCTTTGCTTGTAAATTATGTTTGCTGGAGGTTCTTGCCACAACCATGCATAGAATTTAAATACAGAATCTAACACAGATGTTGTCTAAGATTGGTGGTCATTCCTGGTGACAACTACACTGCAACTCTGCTTCCCAGAGAGCTAGTTGTGTAATGCAGCAGGACTCTTGCCTTAAATTGTAACTTTGGGTCTTTTACATGCAAAATAAATAAGGTGATTAAAAAATCACTGTCTTATTGGTCTGAGGATAATATATATGCTTTAAAAAAAAACAGTTGTGTTCTCTGCTTACTACAAGTACCATTTGTTCATTACCAAACCCAGCAGCAGGAAAAATCTAAGCACTGTACTTTTCACTGCAGGTGGCTCCAGGAAGGTCATCACTATTGAACTCTAGTTTGAGTTCCTTTATCCAATCGAGCAGCCTCATGTGCATACTTCTTTGAGCATTTTCAGCAGATAATCTGAAGAAGGGAGAACCACAGGCATGTCAGCACTGCTGTCAGTGATTTAGAGCAACAAACACACCTGTGTTCCAGAAATATACACTGAGGTTAACAAGAAGCAGCCAAGTGTATGGATAAAGAGTGAAAGATAGACATCTATACGTACCTGTTCATGACATGAGCCAAGAATGATAGTGTGACTGTTTCACTACAGAACTAGAAGAAGGAAATTCAATGTTGTTACCTACTTTTGCTCATTTCTATGTTCATGAAAAAATGTTTAAACTTATTCCATTGTGCAAAGAGGGTACCAGCTCTCTCCCAGACATGCAATCCTTAAGTGGGCTGACTGACCAGATAGGCAATATGTTCCTCTGCTCTAGAAAACAGTCTTAGTCTGCCCTATCTGTATCTTGATTGGATTTACAAAGTGACTATGGAATGTTGAAACATTCAGGTCATTTCTGAGGTATCCAGGGACACTCATGGGCAACATTTCTGCTCCTTTTAATGCTGTTATCATCTTCAGTCCCATCCCGTGCCTGATCCTGCCCTGGATGTAGTTCTGTATCCTTTCAGTGATGTGCTACACAACACACTATTTAGCTGAACTTGGTGATCTTGCTTAGTACCAGTGTCTGAAGTGGTGATCAGCTGTCTCCAATAAAGCTCTGTAACTGCAGTCTTCCAGGTATTACAGGATTAGTTGGGCCTTATGTTAGACAGGAAGACTCCCAACTGTTTTGATTAATGGAAATTACTTGATGGCTGAACTTGCTGCCTTTGCTGTTTGCTAAATTTCATGGTACATGCCACCTTCAGAAGTAGGTAGTAAAAATGTTTGCATCATCTTTTGGAAACTCCAAGCTGTGAAGAGCAAATAGCTGAACAGGGAATGCTGGGCTGCGATGAATCATACATGACCTTGAGCTAAGCACAGATGCTGATGTGTTCAAATGATATTGATGAGATTTTCACTTTGAATGAGGCCCTGGATGTTTAGGTTACTCTGATGTATATTTGAGGGAATTTGCCATCTTTGTGAGGGCAGCTTCCCAGCATCCTGCTATAGGAATCCCTATATCTAAGCAACAAAAAGGGAATTTATTTAACATGCTCTTTCATTTCAATTGTCACATAAACCCTATTTTTGTACATATTTTGGTAGCTAGATGGATACCATTATGAATGTGAGGACTTTGCTCAATGTAATCAGTTTATTCATTGCTATTAAAATGAATGTTTTGCTTTAAGTAGCAGTAAGAAAGCATAGTTTTATGCAAAAATACTAAGTACATTGATTGTGTTTTCTCTTTTCTGTGCTTCCTTGGTATCTGTACTAAGCTCTTCTGTTTTATGTTCTAGATACCTTTCGAGAAATAAGAAATCAGTGGAAGCTGCAAAGGTAATGAGCAAGAAAATTGAGACAGGAAAAAATCCTGGAATGATTCCAGTCAGAGATTCATTTTCATTCCATTTTAGCTGTTCAGAACTTCAAAGTGCAGATATCATATAGTCTGCAGTTCTAATGTGAAAATTCAAGTTACAAGTTTCACCTCTGGTATTTGAGACAGTTTTTTTTTTTTTTTTTTTTTTTCCATTTGAAAATGCCTGTCTAAAATGCAAGAACAGTTTTGTTCAAAAGGATTCAGCTGCACTCCTTGCAAAGCAAACAAATGATTATAGTGGAAACTGTACTAAGTGGGAATACCAGCTAGCAAAGTTAGACTACTTTAGAAATAAACAAGGATGTAATAAATACTTTCTGATTTATCCTTTCCCTTTGTTGTATCCTTTCATGTTTGTGTTGGACGTATTACATTTCAATTTATTTTACGTTTCATGCCCAATTTATCTTCAGTCTATCCCTCTTTGAATTTTTTTGCTGAACATTCAGATTTCAATAGGAAATTTCATTTTGAAGGCATTTGTTGAGGTAGGAAGTTCCTGCTGAGATGCACTGCTACTTTACTATAGTTTTGTCATCTTAGTTCCAACTTCAGGCCACTCAAATTGGTGACATGGTGCTATGAATGCTGCCACAAAGAGCTCTCTGATATGTAAATGGCATTTCTCAGGGAAAAGATTATTCCAGCAGAAAAACACTATTCATCAGTTCTGAAGGAAAGAAGAAAAGAAGGAAACAACAACAAAAACTCAAAAACCAGCCATGAAAATTATGCAAGTTTGAAAAATTCATTAAATTACAGGTATATGTCCTGTGCAGTGTGGTTACTTCATTGAATTCTAAGGAAACAGGAGATTCTAGAGGAAGACATACATATCAAGTTTTGATTTTGGCAATGGGAAAAGTGTGGAGAGCCTTCTCCTAGCCAAGATTTCCACATTCTGCATTCTCAATTTTTTTTTTCTCTGGGTGGCCATATGCCTAATAATCTCCATTCAAGGATATCTCATGAATTCTCCTAGATGGTGTTTGAGTCTGGGATACTCTATGGTCTCCCAGTCACACTCTCCTGAGATCAGAGATGTTCGTTGTCTCAAGTCACATGTCTGTGCTACCAGACAGTTTAGCTTCACAGCTCCCTCTGGAGCTGTGCATGTCTGTTTATTTACATGCATATGTCCAGCCACAGGATCTCTTTAGGAGTGAATCCATTTTTTCTCTCCAGAAGAATACACAGCTGTGGTTCTAAGATACCTCCCAACCCACGGTAAGGATGAGCAAATTTGATGCTTGTTTCCTTCCCTTTGTAGTACTCCAGCCTTAACACAGAATAATGAGGCTTAGTGCCTCACTGTGTTTTATTGCAGGGCATGTCTAGTGGCTGGCATGTCCCTTCCAACCCAAGCCATTCTGTGATATTGTGTCCCCGGTTTCCTGTTGGAGAAAAACAATCCTGGTTGGGTACAGCAGATGTTCCACATTGATACTGCTAATAAAGTCTAGGACCATGGAGCAACAGGGAAGCCAAAAGAAAGGACAGACTGAATGCACAGTCAGCTTCCTAGAGAAGAAAAATCTTCTGAAATTGATACATTTCACATTGTACATATAGTTAAAACCTATGCCTGTAACCAGAAGCCATGGACAAATTCTATTACGTTGGTTATTCCAAACTATGGATTTATTGTTGTCCATCCTTTTGAAAATGTAGGACTTCAGGCTGGATGTTAGGAAATACTACTTCTCTGAAAGAGTGGTCAGGTGCTGGAATGGGCTGTCCAGAGAGGTGGTGGAGTCACTGATCCTGGAGGTGTTCAATGAACATTTGGAAGTTGTGTTAAGGGACATGGTTTAGTGAGAGCTATTGGTGATCGGGGGATGATTGGACTGGGTGATCCTGTAGGTCTTTTCCAATCTTGGAGATTCTACAATTCTATGATTCTGTGAAAAGGCCATGTTTTGAAGATCTTGAGCTGTGTACCTAGGGAAACAGATAACAGTGGTAACTGAAAGCCCTGCAAAACTTTGATCGAATCCACCACATAGCAAAGTTCTCACAAAGCTATGGATCTTGCAAGAATTAAAACATGGGTTTTAGACATGTACAAAAATAATATTTCAAGTGACTCATTACAGAGGCTCTTTATGTTTTATCTAATTGCAGGAACTATAATTTTATTCTTTAAGATGGGTTCAGAAAATATTTCTTACTGACAAAATTAAGATCTGAATTTTTCCTGAATATTTTTATCTGTCAAGCAGGTTCCATTATATAAGATTTGCTGCTTTCACTGTCATAGATAAGTTAGGCACTGCTTTAGGACTGGGGGAGGTAGGAAATGAAGAATTGTTATACAGATGACAGGACGATACATGTACAATAACCATCTTTAATGCATACTCCACTTTTTCAATTAATAAATAAGATAATATGTTCCTGTTGATTACACATTCTTTGCCTTGGATTCATCTCTCATAATAAGACTGTGTTATGTTCAAAAATATATGCCAACTTATAGAGGAAAAATTAAAAGACTTACCCAGTAAATCATATCTAATCAAGTATGGTTACCAACGTGCCTTCAAAAAGTTTTTGCTTAAGCATATTTTGCCCTTTTTCATTGTTTTACATCACGGAGAGATTGTATGGGTATTTCTCAGCCATTCCTTAGGTCTAGATCATGAAAGAGTGGCTTTATCATATAAAGAGTTTTGAAGATTTAGAAATATTTTTTAAGAGTTTCAAAACTTCATGTGAGGATTTCTCAACTTAACCTCTGCGTGGGAACTGTTGAGTCATGGCTTGAACACTGACTGATCACCTGAGGCAAGCACTAAGTCAGCCCTGGGAGCACAGGTGAAGGCAATTCTGTGTATCCAGAAGGGGTGGAGCCTGGCTGTACCTCTTAGACCCCATTTAAGGGCTGGCTGCCACTACAGAAGGTTCTCTTTCTGGAGATCCCTCCTCTGTGTAGTCTTTCCTGCAAACCTAGATCTTTGGATGTAGGTGAGCATTCCTTCCCTGTTTGTTTCTTTTTCCATTTCCACCACAATAATCATTCCACCCGTAACACCAACTGTAACAACCTTATAATAGTTTTGTGGGATACAGTAAGAAAGAATTATGTTTATTTTTTCTGGTAACAGAGCTATATAGATATATATTGTATATATGCTATGGATATATTAACTGCATGAAGCTAGGATATTTGGGCTGCAGTGACAAAAAGCAGCTATTTAAAATAAACAAGGAATCTTATTTTTCAAGGTAATAAAACCTCACAAATTTCTTAGACTTCTCTGATAACCAGTTTAATCAAATATATATCCTACAATGTGGCAGTGGAATTGCCAGGTCAGTGCCTGAATCAATGTTTGAAGACCAGGTGAGAAGGTGTGGCTAATCCAGGGAGCTGAGGTGCAAGCAATGCATCTGAGTGAGTGGAAGAGGTAGAGCCTGTGTCCATCCAATCCTCATTTAAGGATTAACAGCTCAGGGAGCAGTGTATTTTTTTGATGGAGATTGTATTCTTGAGCTATCACCACTTAGGGGAAAGGGTGAACTAACTTTTCTTCCTTGTCATCTTCCATTGCTCTGTAGTGCTTTTATCCCTCTAGAAGACACTGTCATCACCTTCTTTTGCTGCATAAGAGTAACATAGTGGTCATTCACTGATACATTTGGATGGTTCTGTTTGCACAAGTCTTATCAGAGTCCATGAGAGCACTAGTGGTAGGGCACAGAATTTCATAGCTAATGATGCTCCTAAATCCAGTTGCAGGTGCTTAGTTTAGCAGTTTCAATGAATGTGTTCAATGTTCAGCACTTTTGAAAATCAGGTCAGATAAGTGCCTGATTGTTGTGTACAGCAGCAATTGTTCTGCCAGGAAAGCTTCACCGATTTAGGTGAAGTTATATTTCCAGGAAATGTATTTGCTACTAATTGAACTCTTAGTTAAAAGCACTGTTCATTCTGTCATGGTTGTCAAGTCACTGGGCTAAGCCTTTACTTAACAAAAGAAAAACTCTACTGTTGGTGGGGATATATTTTCATAGAAGCATTTTTCAGTGGTAGGCATGACTTTTGCAAGGAAGTCACAGTGCAGAAAGCAACCAATTCATTATATAAGGGTGACTGCTTCATAGCAATTTGTTTTGTTCATTGAAATCTGAGCTGCACATCAGTATGCCAGATCAAACTCTAGGTACTTTTTACCTACCACTGTTACCAAAGCAAACATTTCTTCCTCGTTCTTTGGATGGGGATACCATGTTTTCTCCTGAAATTTTCATTTCCTGTGCCCCCTCTGTTTTCTGAAGTAATGTTTAGCAACATTTGGAACAGGAAATTCTCCCTGATGTTACATGAAATAAAAATGGTGTTAGTTTAGTGTGCGCATTCTCCTAGTTCCTAAATAGGGTCTTATTAACACAGAATGGGAGAGAATCCCACCTCCTGGGCAGCTTAGTATTAAATGTATTGGATCTGAAATGGTGGCTCTTCCAATATTTAAATAAATAACAATTAAAAATTGGTTTCATTGGTTTTGGAAGGCTTCCATTATTTCTTTAGATAACTGTATGAAGTAACACTGGCAACCAGTTTGATAGGAAGGACGCTCGAAGCCCCCACAAATTAATTCTGAAATACTAAGGAAAAATTCAGACAGATTAACTTGTTACAGGTACATGCAAATAAACATTCCAAATTCCTGGCTATTACTGTCAGACATCTAATGTTGCTTGTATTGGAACTGAGTAATTGCAGGGAGGGATCAGCCAGTTGTGCTCTGTATGCTAATTGCGCACAAACATTCAATATTACTGAAAATCATCTTTGCCATACCTTTTTTTTTTTTTTTATATCCTGCTTCTAGTTAACATTTAAAATCAGATTACAAAAAAAAAAAAAAAAAAAAGGCATGCATGAAATCTATTTCAAAGCTTGTTGATACATGCTAGGAATCATAGCTTCACTTTTTTTTTTTTTTTAGAAATACCAATTTGTTGACTCAAATGTAATATAGCACATGCTACACTTTCAGAGGGGTGAATTCCATCATCTTGGGACTTTTATATTTCTAGCTCAGAATATTCTGTGTATCTTTGTTAGATGCCTATCAATGGCAGGTACATTTTTACGTATTTATTCTGCACATATTTACTTAATTAGAAATAGGGTATATTTGTGATAGATTTTTGTATAATATTTGTAGTGCATGTGATCATCTACTCAGAATTATTTTTACATAGCTTAGCACATTTAACACAAGATCACATTTTTTGAAAAAAAAAATTCACAGTTGAAATCCTTTTATAAAAAATACTTACAGAATATAAAACAAGTATTTTACTCAAAAAGATCATTCTCTCATGCATTACACTTCTGCTAGGAACGTGGCAAACTATTACAAAATAAAGCACTGTCAAATACAGTAGTTAAGGAATTATTACCAGGAAAAAAAAATGCACAGGATTCTTCTTTTTTTTTATCTACAAAAGATTAAAGGAGAACTTCCTGTAAATCAGGACTGATTCTGATGAGGTGACATGATGCTTTTATTTCAATGGTTATAATCCATTTACCACCATATAAAGTTTTCAAATAGATATCTACTTTCATTAATGGTTTCAGATTTTCAGTGTTTTGGCCAACCAAACCTAGTAGAAAACTTCAAGATATGAAGACAAGTTATACTACAGTAGGTTACATAAAGTAATCAAAGATAAATTTTCAGGTTTTTGTTTATTGGGAAACAAGAAAAATAGGTTTAATAGTGTCATGAATCATTCATAGTTCATAGAATCATTTGGGTTGGAAGGGACTTTTGAAGTTCATCTAGTCCAACTCCCCTGCAATGAAAAAGGGACAGCTACAAATAGATCTGGTTGCTCAGTGCCCCATTCAGCCTGATCTCGAATGTCTTCTACTGTCTGTGTGATTTCTTCTTGCCCTCCAGTTTAACCAGCAGGTTCTGGTTCAGCCATGATGGACTCTTGCCTTCCTTTCTCAACTTCCTACACCTGGGAATGGAGACCTCTTATGTCCTAAGGAATCTTTCTTAAAGATCTGCCAGCTTTTCTCCTCTCCGCTGTCCTTGAGAGAAGATCCCCAGGGGATTTTGTTGCCTAACTCCCTGAAGAGCTGTCTCATTGTCATAAGATTTCAAGTGTGCTGCAGTGTTGCCAACATTGCAGGATACCAGGTTGAAGGCCCCTGCTAGCACCCTGTCCCTTTGACCTAGCTATGCCTTCCCACAACTTATCATGGGCAAGTTCTCTATTACCTCCCTTCCCCTTCAAACTCAGTTTAAAGTCCTGCCAATGAGCTCTGCCAGTTTTTCCCCACAGACTCTCTTCCCACTTAGAGAAAAGTGAAACACAACCCATCTGGTGCTGACAAACCCAGTGCAATGTAGGCCTTTTCATTGTCAACATTACTAATGTTTTGTCATTGGTACCAGCCAAGTGTTTACAGATTGGATCCTTCTGTTCGTTTCACTGTCCTTACCCAGTACAAGATGCAAAGAAAATGACCAGTGCCCTTGGTAATTTCATAGGCTACCATTTATTCAAACTATATGCTGAAAAAATACTTTGACATTTCGCACTCCAGAAAGCGTAGATAGGTACAAGAGAGTGGGTGGGAAAGAAAACTTGGTAAGGAACTTTCATTCTTCCTCCAAATTCCACAGGAAATGTTGCATTTGTGAAAGAGACGCCGATGTGTTTAATAGCCTTTAATAGTGAAATACATAGTCATTACTCACTAAGATAAGGTCTACTTCTCTTTACTGTAAGCTGTCCTAATAATTAATAACTTGTTTTCTCAAGGCAATGCTAATTTTTATGGGGAAAATGAAGAAAGGAAAAGAGGGAATTGAATGTCTCTAAGAGTTGTGCATATTTACCGTGTCTCTCTATTGTGAACATTAGGTAGAACTGAACAGTATAGTGTATATTCATATTTGTAGCACTAAAATGTGTTTTTTTTTTCAAAATTTTCTGGGTGAAGTAGTTTTTTGGTTCCCTCTTTTCAATTCAGAACAGAGTTGTTTTTTTCTCTGTGCAGTTTCTTATTAAAAATATTAAGTAACCCATCACATTTTACAAGGCCTTACATAACCAGGCATCCTTACGAGTGATTATAGAATGGGAAGGAAAAAAAAAATACAGAGGATGGCCAGATTTGATGCATTATATATTGAATATTCTACAAGATATTCAATGACCATTTTATTTGGAGGTATAGCAGGATAATACATTTAAAAATTTTGACATACCTGAGTTCATGTTGTTTCCAAGAAAAAGATTTCATGAGAGGAAGGGAATATTTTAGATATTACTATTGGAATGATCTTGTGGATCTTTTCCTCGTTTTAGTGGTTGTTGTTTTTCTTGGCCTGTGTATGCTGTGAAAAAATCTGTCATTTCCTGATGTGTGTGGGATACAAGTGACAGAACAGAGTTAGACAAGTCAGGTAGCAGCAAAAAAAAAAAAAAAAAAAAAAAGAGTTCTGGCATATTTCTCCTAGATGTGCCTAGAGTTGGGGAAAACAAGCTATTTAAAAATTAACTTCCTGTAACTTCATTCTGTGTGGGAAATGAGTTTCTGCAGTGTTTCTCTGTAACCAATAATATGATTCAATGCTCATGATTTCTTAAATTTCATTGATTTTTATTAGTATAACTTTTGAGCAACCAATAGTTCAACGTAGTATCTTGTATTCTAGCATTTAGATGACTTTTTATTTTTTTAACCAATAAATTCCAAGAGGAACAATCATGAGATCATATCGATATCAGTGTGAATACAGGAAGTAGTACTTCAGTTGTTCTCCTGCAACTCTGACACCCAGAGGTGTCCCTTAGATATGATTCCCGTCCACCCTTGTTTCCAGGCCATTTCACCTAGTCATTAGGTTGATCTTTGCTCTGATCAGTGCTTGGCCAGCCTTTTCTATTTCCTTACCCCGTTATTCCAAACTTGTTCCTCTCCAAACTTGGGCTGATGCTCTCCTGAGATAGTGCTCAGAGGAAGCCAGGCAGGGCATCCTTTGCTCTGAGTCCTTTATTCTGATTTCCATTTTACCCTATGCTCATCATGGCTTGTGAAGATGAGTTTCTGGTGGGCTGATGGCTTTTGGAGAGGGCTTTTGAGGTGCTGGTGCAGGAATTACTTGGCCCCCCCACTCTCCACTGTCCCTCTGTATTCCTCTGTGGGTGGGAAAATGAGTTTTATCATGTAACCTAACATTCCAGATTTGCATCAATATGTAGTGTTCCTTTTCCTCCAGAATGCAGGACAAACAGTAGACTTAATTTACACCTGAAATAGAAATATCCAGATGAAATTGTATTGGGCCTTTAGCACAATGAGGTAAGGTGTTTCAGAATAATCATCATCAAGTTGCTACACCGAATTTAATAATATTCTTACTATTTGAAAATGGAGCAAAAAAGGAAAAAAAAAAAATCTTGTTTCTTTAAATGCTTGTTTAAAGTAACAGAACAAAAACACCCATAAAAATTGCAATGTCTTTTCTTCTTGACTTGTCCAGCCCTTTTTCTTTTGAATTAGCTTCACAATGCTAAAAAAAAAAACACCACGCAAAACGCACCAACTTTTTCCTAAAGTGTATTCCCTTTTTATTTAGGTTGTGTTTCTGACCTATTTACAATGGTTTGGAATTCTGTAGTGACTCCAAATAAAAAGGATGACACACAGAGACAACAGTTCCTGGAGGACAGAAAGATGAGGTGGCAAATAAGAGACAAAAAGAGAATGTGAAAAAGAAGAGAATGGTAAGTCTTGCTCACACACCAGGGATATGACTGTAAACATTAAAAAAAAAAAGAAAAAGAAAAGCTTATTTCAAGAGTAGTAGTTAACACTGAAGTTAACATTTTAATTACTGTGGATTTGTAGTTATACTTTCTACTATATTTACTCTTTTCCCCACACTTCTCAGTCCCTCATCTATGCTTTCTTTTTTTATCTATTTTGAAAGTTTTTATTGTGTTTCAACGTTACCAGCAACTTGCTTTCTAACATCTTAAAACAGTTAAAAACAGCTATTGTGTAGACTACAGTATGATTCTGTAGAATACAGATAATGTAATCACTTTTATGAAGAAATTGTCCAGAGCTAATTGTCTTTTCAGTCAACAAAGTACAGGAACTAATATTGAATGAAATTACTGCACAACAACTCTGTTCTTTCCTGGCCAGATCTCCAAAAAGAATGGAAGTAAAGAAGTGTTATTTGTGTGCAAGAGGTGTCATCAGAGTACTGTTAAGGGCCCTAAACAAAGCTTTGTTTCTTATTCTTTTCAAAATGTTGCATCATATATCAAAGTGCAAAGGCAATTCCACTAAAAACCTTACAAATGCTCAGAGAAGATCAAGATTGGTGCCTTCTGAAGAGTACTCTAAGACATGACAAATTTATGTATTTAAAAAAAAAAAAACAACAATAGATATTGGGGTTCTTTGACACAGTAGAGGAGTGCTATATTGACATCGGACAGCAGTTACGTGCTCAGCTAGCTGAACTTTTTAAAGCGCAGTTGCAAGTGAAAAATAAACCTTTATCTGCTATATTTTCAGCTCAGTAGGTGTTTAAAACTCTTTACTGTCTGTAGCAGCACAACATCCATGTAAATTGCTGTCTTAGTGGGTTAGAATAGCTCACATTTCCTTCTCTGAAAAAAATACAGAGACAGTTTCAACATTTGAAACATCAGTTTTGCTTCAAATGTTTAGTATTTTTTGTTCGTTCAACTTACAGAGTTTAGATAGAAATCTGAACTGTGAATCTTATGCAATTATGTTTAGACCTGACTTTTTAAATATTTTTATACTCATATTGCATTTTCTTAGGTAATTAAAAGGTCCTGTGGGGAATTTCTACACTATTCAGATTTAACTGCTTTTCCTTCTTTATGTGAGATAATTACATTTTTTTTTCCTTTTAACTTTTAATGCTTTTCATTCAATTTCAAGTTTCTTCATGATCATTATCACCATAGTTAAGTGATGGAAGTGGTCATCTTAATAAATATCCAGTGTTAGATACAGTCCATCTAATCTATCTGTAATCCAAGGTGAAGCTTTTTTCTGACAGAATAATAATATACTGGCAATCCCTCCAAGGCCTTCATACATTCAGAAGTAAAACAAAACTTGCAAACAGATGCGCTGTAGAAGTTTTGCTGAGTGTAATGAAGATAATGATAGAATGAATTTTTCCTTCTTACAACTTGAAACATCCTTAATCCTTATACTCACAGTGAAATCATGCATGTATGTTTCTGGATGTGTCCTTGATAAAGTTTTCAGTATGCAAGAAGACTCAAGTTCCAACCTACAAATAGAAGTTTTGGTATATAAAATAATTATAATGAAAGATTTTGTTCAGGCATGATCACTTGCAGCTACCTTTCTTATTCAGCTTGTGACAAACCAAAATATATTTTCCTTCTGGGCAACAATATGGCCCTAGGCTTTATATGGAGAATAAAAGAACTTTTTGTTTTCAGCTTGGCAAATGTGTTATGTAAATGAATTTTGAGTGTTAACATATTCAACAGCATCTGAGGGCCAGCATGATAAATATGACAAGGGCAGTTCTTGCCTTCACACTTACCTTAGTTACCATGGTTTGCACGAAGATCTTACTAGCACAAGCCGTGTAGTACTCTGTTACGTGCAGTGAAGTTGAAGAAGTGCTACATATCACATTGTCATTTTGGCAGGGATCTAGTCCCCATCGAAACAGCTTGCTGTGATGCCATACAAACACCAAAAGCAATACAGGAGCTCATTCTCCCCCGTCTTATCAGTTGACATTTCTGACTTCAAAGAATAATGTCTAATTTAGGATGGTTCCAGCAGCAGAAAACTATTTTACTGTGAAGATTTTATCTTCATGATGGCTTTTCGACCAAGCCTAAAATCCTGATAGAATGGGCAACAGTACTCAGCACATCTACAGTGAAATTTGTTTGGGACCCCACTAAGCTATTAATAACAAAGCTTCAAATTACAAAAGGGAATAAATGATGAGAAATACTTACAAGAAATCAGTATACCTTTACTGTAGTCTCTTTATAACCCTTATTTAGATGTAGTAATTGTCAATAATTATGAAAGCACATCTACAAGTTCAAGTATTATAAAAGCTGTCTTGAACTGTTTAAATATTGAGTTTGCTAACATTCTTTTTTTTAAGTTAGTATAAATCAGAAAACTCTGTTGGTATCACTTCATTTATACTTGGATCGTTTTCTTTGTTACTATAAGATCCAAAAAAAGGCTGCAACTTCTTATAATTAAAATGGGTGTTCTTGTTTTAACTCTGACTTAGGGAGTAGATATTTGCTTTAAAAATATTACATCTACTCTGCTTAACTTGTGTTACATATGTATGATCATAGAAAAAATATGGTTCTAGTTAAGATTTTCGTTCTTCTTACTATCTTTCTGACAGCAATTTTAGAAATTAGAGAACTTATAACCTCAATTCTAAATGTTTCTTATGGTGTTTTCAGAAAAAAAAATGAAATTTTCATAGAAATCTTTTCACTTCCAGGATTTTTCCTCCAAAGAAATCTAATTCTAGAGATAAAAGAATGAAATTCACAGACTTAGTGTACCAGAACCAACAAAAGAAATAATCCCAAGGTCTGAACACATGGAAGACAACTAGAAGGAAATAAATCTTGTTTTTAACATAATACAAACACGAAAAGAAAGAAGAATGGGCTCCAATCAAAAAAGGCTGCACCATGTAACTGATGGCCATCTCTGCAAACTGTATTTCATTATTCCCCATGAAAGCTTCCTCTGATTAAGTATTGGTTGGAGTCTTCAGCACTGGCTTAATAGCACTGTAGTGAATAATATACATAACATATGTAAAAGCTGATTCAATACAAAGCCATTTAAGGACTCATTTTTGAAATTCCTCAAGGCAGTAAGATGGTCACTGACTTCATAATGGATTGTCCTGCGCTCATCAACAAGCAAAGATTACTCAGCCAGATATAGGCCTTGGGATATCTGTATAACAAAAACTGAATAAAATTCCATATGTAAAAGAATATCAGAATTGATTCTTCAGATCTATAATGGAAATGAAACTCTTTCTTGAAGGTTTGCTAGCTTAACAATTTTGCCACTCCTTATTTCTTTAACTGTAGTGCACAAATGTTTTGTATTATTATTATTTTACTGTTCTGTCTTTTTTCTGGGTCATGCATTTCATTATTTCCCAGCATTTTAGCTCATTTCTGCCTGCTGTACTTATGTAAGGAAATAAAACTTGTGCCACACATCAAGGGCAGAACTGAATGAATCCTTTCTCTAGTTATGACTAGAGGATTCCCATAATCAAAACACTTGTGGCTATTTTAGCATCTGCATCCATCCCAGCTCCTACACAAGGGCAAAGTAAATCATATTATACAAGAGCAACAAAATAAATTCTTTGAGTTAAGGGCATATGACTCTTACCAGAAGTATAGCCTGAAGCAGAATAATGTTCACACATTCCTGGGACACACAGAATCTAAAAGAGACAAAGCAGGCAAGAGGAAAAAACAACAGTGTCAACAAAATGAATACCTTCAGGGAAAATAGGAAAGTTTGTGTATCTTCCAGTTTCTGAGTGGGCTTGAGCATGTGGACCAGTAGCACGAGCTGTCATGGGACCAGAAGGAGAAATCATGACTGTCAAATTTTATCTGCTCAGTTGGTAAGTCTGTATTCGTAAGAGAAGAGACCCAGACGTATCACAGCAGATCTTCCTTAATATCCAGGAATACTAAATGTTATTTGGCCTGTTCATACCTGCAGTGTGTACTTGTTCTTTAGTTGCATGTCTGTGGCAGTGTGCAGTTGTTCTGAGCCAGTGAAGGGCAGAGGCTTGTTAACAAGCAAAAATAACAGTGATGTAAATCTGCCTCCAGGCCAGACTGATTGTGGGGCAGAAGCTTGTCATGCTGCTTCATAACAACACCAATCAGCTTCAGCATAAACACGGATGAGAATTTTATGTTTAGAAGAGGTTTAATAGGTAGCTCGCTCTCTGCTGTAGCCACTACATCTGTTCTTCTAGATTAGTCTAAAGATAACAGCTAGGAAGAAAAGCACATTATTATTTTCACCTTGAACAAATTCTTGTCGCAGCAAAAAGTGATTGTCACATCAATCTGCATATCAGTGACCTTTTGCATCTACAGTTGGTTATCTTGTCAGGTAATTGGATCTCCATGGACACTACTACTCGTAATACATGTGATACAGTTTTTCCCGAAGGATATAGAAACTAGCTGGAAAAAGCATTTACTGAGATCAGGCTTATGTATGTAAACCGAAAAAGGCTTGCTCAGAAAAGAATTAGACTTTCTACCAGTAGTTTATCCTCCAAAAAGAAGCACAATTCCTGACCATGACAGCTGTTAATAATAGATAGTTGAAAAGCAAACTGAAATGAAGACCCAAGACATGAGTGTGTGTAACACTTTACAGCTGTACTCGTCATCCTTCCACTTCAAAACATAGTAAGTACCACTGCATCTAAAACAGTCAGGAGTCTCATCTGGTCACAGTCTGGGCAGGCATAACTGCTGCTGTTACGTTTTGCGTAAGGTGAAGGAATTTGAGCCTCCAGGCAACTCTTTCTTAAATAAGTGCTGATGTTTGGGCTAACCGGTAAAGTTGTCAGCAGCCTGAAGAAGCAAACCAGCATGAAAATTGAGCTATATTTTACTTTGAGAAGTGGCCTTTCCTGTTAAGTACCAAATTATGCTGCAGAACTGCATGTGCAGTCCTGTAAAACACTCTGTCTGCAGAGTCCAGTTGTCCCTACTGCTTTCACAAAATCATAGAATCACCAAAGTTGAAAAAGAATTGCAAGATCATCCATCATTGGATCCAACTGTCCACCTATCGCCAATATTTCCCACTAAGCCGTGTCCCTCAGTACAACATCTAAACGTTTCTTGAACACCTCCAGGGATGGTGACTCCACCACCTCCCTGGGCAGCCCATTCCAGTGCCTGACCACTCTCTTGGAGAATAAACTGGCTGATATTGAGCAGAGTACTAAATCTGATTCACACAAATGGAAGACAGAAAATGATGATATAGCATTATTTGAAAATAAACAGAGACCTAACTAAAATACTTTAAGATGTTTTCAAAATATTGTAGAAAAGTACTACTGAATTGCATACTTGTATGTATAGAAATATATATTTATATTGTAATATAGAAAAACAGTATTTTTCTCATAGTACATTTCCACTGTCTGTACAGGATAATCACTGCATATGCATGTATGCACTACCACAATGCTAATGGTTTTGACAATTATCTTGAAATCACATCTCTCACTTGAAGAGCAAGTTTAGGGAGCTATCCTTCAGCCATCTGTACTGCTTCTCATTTTTGCTTCCTATCTCAGCTATGCTACTGTGACTCTGGGCTGATGGTGTGTTTTCATTATCATCCTTCATGATATGTTCATCATATTATGTCCTTACTAAAACAGTAAGAACAAACAATTTTTGTTTTTTTTTTTAAATCAAAGACTATAGCTATCTAATAGGGAAAAACAAACAAACAAACAAAAAACAAAAATAAACCAACACACACAAAACACTCAAAGAAATTGATAAGAAAAGATTCTATTGCACAACAAAGCTATATATTTATTTCCCTATTGATTTGATTTTTAAAAGAAGATAAAATACAGTAATCTAATTCTACAAGGGCTGTTTTAAAAATCCAGATGCCTCTTAATTGCTAAAATTAGAATAAGACTGTGAAGACACACAATGTGTTTTAAGAAACAGCTAAGAGACGGAGACTTCAATGTAAGCACATCAAGCTGCCGTGCAGGAAGACAAGATAATACAATTGTGCCAATTTTCTGCTGTAGTGTGTGGTGTGTAGTGGACTGCTCTGTCCAAGATTGTCCCTGCAATGATTTTCTACCATAGTTTTCTTAGGAAAAGACAGAACTTTGATTTCATCTTGGGACATTGTGGCTTGAGCAGTTTGAATCTTTTTGAATTAATTGGCTATATGCCATGTGCTACACTGCTATCATATATTCTAATGTAAAATTATCTAGTTAATCACTTGCTTGTATATCTAATAATATGCATACAGCCATCAAGCATTTTATTAGACTTCTTTATGCTTATCATCTAAATATTAGTTTATGGTTAAAATACATATTCTTAGAGGCACAGACATTTTCTTCTGCAGTCTTTTTCCACTCACTGTACACATTTCTCAGTCATCAATTGAAAGGATAATTTTGTTTCCACCCAATTTTAAAATAAGGAAAATTATTTAAATGTTAATTTCTTGTAAACATTTTCAACCTCCTCAACCATGAATAGAAGGTAGTTCCCACAAGAGATTTCTAAGCCATAATTACTGATTGCAGAAGGCTTTTAAAATTAATCGAAGTAACCAAGTATAGAAATGTTATCATTGTTATTCATTACATAGTATATTTAATGCATATTACACAATTGTATAATTTTTTTCACTACCAAAGAAGCAATGAGATGTTTCTTGCTAATTTTACAATGCTCCTCTGTTTAAATATGTCTGGACATAACTAAATTGAGCATTATTTAGATTTCTTCACAAATGTTTGCAGCTCAACTTCTGTTGCTGAGGTACACAACAATTTCTAATTCAGCTACAGCTTCATTTCCTTTGCCTGCTGGTTCTGTGTAAGATGCCTTTCAGGTATAAAGTAAAACAAGAAAAGAATGGAGAAAAAGAGAGGAAAACACATTCTGAGGAAAAGACATCCTTGCCACTGTGGGGAAAGGGGAGATCATAGATGAGACAGGAGATGAATGAAGCAGCCCAGACCTCCTTAGCATGGAGGGTGAGAACTCACTGCAGCTATGGAAAGAGGAAGCTGGTGTGAGGAAGGATGTCCATGACCCAGGTGGGACTGTGCGACCTCTTGGTCGGGCTGCCCTTGCCTCAAAGGGAAGTGGAGGGTGTGAATTCCATTGTGCAGCAGCACTGGGTCACGTGGAGCTGGAGCAAATTGGTCCAGAAAAGACTGCAGGTTCAAGACAGTCCTGCTGCACAGGCTGAAGAGCTAAGAGTTCATGGGGGCATTTCAACTGAAAACATTGTAACAGACAGGGAATTGATTCTCAAGCTGCAACAGAGAAAGAGATATTCTTAGCACTTTTGCTAATACTTTAATTCACACAATCAAATGCACAGACCATTAAAAACATCAAGCTTTGGCCTAGAATGAGAAACTAGTTTCAAAATCTATGTCTAAATAATAATTGACTGATCTGTCAATTACTACGATCTACTTCATAATTCATTAGATTTTAATGCTAAACTGAAGCTAATGCTTGCATCTGTTTAGATATGAAATTCCACATAGGTTTCAGAATTCTTATTAATGTAGAACATGTAAGAGCCTAATTTTTTGACTGTATGAAAATTTAATATTCTTATAATATTTTCAAGTAAAAACATAGAGTAGTCTAATTAGAGAATAATAAGCTGTTGCAGTAGAAATGCTAAGTCAGGGCCCAAAACAGTGAGTGAGCACCTGGTGGAAGTCAGGGTCAACCCAGGGGAGCTCAGCTGCATGCAGTGTACCTGAGTGACGAGATGGGGTGGAGCCAGGATCCCACCCCTTCCCAGACCTCATTTAAGGGTTGGCATTGGAGATAAGGGTTGGATATCCCTGTGTACCTGGAGCCTTCTAAGGGTAAGCAGATTTCCTTCTTTTGTTTCTCTATTCTCAACCGCTGTGCTTGGGCTTATTCTCACTTTCTGCAGTCAAGGACTTTGTCACCGTGCTGTTATTGCTGTGCTTTCCATCATGTTATGGTGTTACAGGTGTATTTAGATACGTATTTGAACTAAGTGTTGTAGAAATTATTTTAAGAAAGATTATGGAGAAGGGTGAGGCGCAAGTCAATGTACTGGAAGTTCTTCAATTTTTTTTATATGAGCTATAACTTACTAAAAATGTGATAGTACAAGAAGCTTACTCACTTGTGTAAGTAATACACAAAAAATATTTCAGAGGATTAAGCCTTGCGTTATCCACCATAGGATTTTGGCTAAGTAACCTGCAAATTAATAACTTGCTAACTGAATAATTTAAAGTGACGAAAGGAAAAATTAATCCAAATAGGGAGAGGCATAGAGGAGATACGTATTGAAGGTTATGGAATTAAACTATTTTAAGAGTTGAAGTAATTAAAAGACAAATTATAAGGCTTACATTAAATAATTAATGAGCTATTTGAATTACGTTTGTACCTTGAAAGTATATGCTGAAAATGGAATGACTTAAATGCAGGCAGTGATATTGTTGATACTAAGGGTTAAAGAATGGAAGAAAATAAGGGAAGCTTCATGAACAAATTTAGTGAGTTCAACATGAAATTTGTGAATAATCAAAGAAAGGTTTCTTAGTATTTACCACATGCTGATATAGTATCCATTCTATCTACACTATATTCTTCATTTTTGTCCAGGACCTGCAAAGAATCAAGGAAGAACCTTTCCTTAAATCTTAGTGACTAACACACTTATTTATTCCTTGTATAACAATGAAATCGGGAAATCTCAGTCTGGACTGTTACCAAAGTTCATAAGTGTAAAAAAAAAAAAAAAAAAAAAAAAAAAAAAAATTCATAATAATCACAAAGAAGATAAAACAAGAACAAAAAATAACAAGGACCATAGCCCATATCTTCAGAAATCTCAACTGGCTTCTTTCTGCACTACACAACTTATGTGGATTTCCATATTGGGCTATGAGGGTTCTTCCTACGTTTCTCGGAAAGTCAGCTGTTGAAGTGCTCCACAGATGATGGGATTTTCCAGTATTTAATTTATTTTCCAGACAAAATAATAAAGGAAAAATAAGACTGTGTTTGACATTGGTCTGAGGCAAAGCTAGTGTCATTTAATATCCTCTACTGCATCTCTCCATCATGCCTTGAGTGTAACATATGTATTCTAGATAATACAAAAAATATCGTTTTTTCTGAAAACGAAAAGCATGCTGAAACCCCTATAGTAAAATCAACCTAAGCTCTTGTAAGAATCAAGAGAAATGATTAAGAAAAACTAAAATATACTTAAAAAAAAAAAAAAAACAAAACTCCTTTTTTTTTTTGGTATAGACTCTGAAATATATGCTGTTAGGCAAATAACCTTAGACTGCTGCATCCTTATTTCTATGCCCATTTTAAATATATTCTCCTTGACTGCCATCAGCCAAAGATATGCTGCATTCATTTCAAGATTTTTGGATACTTCTCTGATTGATACTGCTGACACAGCCTTAAAAAAAAAAAAAGCTCATTTTTCATGTTTTTGGCTATTTCCAACTAGCAATTGACAGCACTTTGGGACATATCCAAAATTTGTCAAAGCTGTGAATAATCCATCTCCCTGCTCAGTTAATAGCTTGTTCTCTTTCTCCTTTCTTCTACCAATTCATATTCAGACTGCTCTCTGAGCCCTGCCTAACTTCAGCAGCAGCATCAACAGCACCAAAGAGCAGCCCATTCAAGGTCTTCTCTGGAAACATTTAGAAAGAGAATTTTCTGGGATCTACTTTAGTATGCTTACTCTGCAGTTCATAAGGTCCTAGAGAATCTCCAGACACTGGAACAATGTAGAATCATAGAATCATCTAGGTTGGAAAAGACCTCTAAGATCATTCAGTCCAACTATCAGCTCATCACCACCATGCCTACTAACCACATCCTTTTGTGCCACCTCTATACGTTTCTTGAACACCTTCAGGGACAGTGATTTCACCACTTCCCTGGGCAGCCTGTTCCAGTGCATCACCACTCTTTTTGAGAAGCAATTTTCCCAAAATCCAACCTGAACTTCCTCTGGCACAACGTAAAACCATTACCTTTTGCCTTCTTGCCTGTTACCTGTGAGAAGAGTCTGATTTCCACCTCACTACTCCTGTCAGGTAGTTGTACAGAGCGATGAGGTTTCCCCTCAGACTCCTCTTCACAATGAATGATCCCAGATCCCTCAGCTGCTCCCTGTAAGACTTGTGCTTCAAACCCTTCACCAGCTTCATTGTCTTTGTTTAAACATGCTTCAGGGCCCCCAGAGACAAAGGGAGAATGCATATGGGTTTTTTTCTTCTCAGCCAGCTTGCTGCACCTGAAGAAAAGCCAAAGGTCAAGGAGAAGCAGATACAAGGATCAAAAAGTGACGTCACTGTGAACGCTTGGCCGCCACAAGCCGGTTATCCCTGTGGTAACTTTTCTGACACCTCCTGCTTAAAACCCAAAAAAGTCAGAAGGATCATGAGGCCCTGCTTTCACGGTCTGTATTTGTACTGAAAATCAAGACCAAGCAAGCTTTTGCCCTTCTGCTCCATGGGAGAGAAGAGCAACCTGGTCATGGAAAGTGGAAATAAGCAACTCTGCCCAAAAGCCCCTGGAGAAGCTGTGGGCAGAACTTCAGATTTGGAAGACTTTTTCATAGCAGAAGACTTCAGGGTACTTTTCAACAACTTATGTATAATTCTAGCCTACTGCATTTTTAGTGACTGAAATCCTGTTCCCATGTTGTGAACTTTTCTTTAAGAACCTTTGGAATTCAATATTACCATCTGTTTACTGTTGTTAACAGACCTACCAAGTCTTGTGTGCCTCCACATGGGACACTTTCTTAAACTCACTGAGGCAAGTTGCAGATAGATACACTTCAAGTGCCAAGTGTCAGCCTTTAATTAACTCAATCTGCAGTTGCAGTGTTAAAGTGGAATTCAGAGGGTAGCCATACGTGTGGAGCAGGAAAGCTGGTAGCTGACTTCCTTGGAAAACTGAGAGGCCATATGGGAAGTAGATTGGTAGGTGGCTGGTATCATGAATTGCTGCAGGTGTGGGATGTATATGTGTGTGGGAATAAATCTTTGCTAGGCTTGCTTAGTGTCTGTAGGATGAAGATGACTTGGAAGATAAGTGCTTGAGGAAATGGAAAAATCTGCTAGAGGGACTGAGTGCTGCATTTGTTCAGTTTGGCTTCTGGAGAACTTGAAGGCGGTGAGAGAGTTGGTTTTGTACCCCATGCGTTATTGCTGCCATACTCACAGAGACTGCTGTTGCTTCACAGAGACTGCTGTTGCTTCACACTGCTCCTTCACAGCTGGGATTCACAAGAGAAGCACCAGTTTTGGAAAGACATCAGTGAGCAATTCTGCAGGCAAGTGTATGATTTAAGATGATGGCAGGACATGTCTGTTGCTTGTGCATCATAGCAGTAAGAGAGCATTGCTGCCAGTTCCTTTTCTACAAAAAATAAGGAGACTGGGAGTCTTGCTGGCACTGGTCCCTCTCTAAAGACGTAAGAGGATTCTTCTTTTGCTGCACAGAGGTGAATGCAGATCACAATTTTTGGCCCTTCTCCTAAATCATTATAAACCATCTCTGAATGTAAATTTTGTTTTGCTTCAGGAAAAAAAGTGGTGTTTTTTCATTTTGAAGACAGGGCACATAAGTTTCCTTATTGTTTCCTTAAGTTCCTATGTAAGTTTCCTTATTGTGTGTCAGCTTTTGTTTCTGGATGAATTGAGGTAACAGTTTGATATATTACAGCATTATTTCTTTTTCCCCCCATCCTTGAGGGCTTCTAACTAGAGCAAACAGTGTGACAGATAGTTCTCCACTGCTACTTAGCTCAATTAAAACTCTTCCTATAATAGAATTATGGAATTATAGGAATTATATTATTCATTAATCATGGAATCATAGGATGGCTTGAATTGGAAGGGACCTCAGAGAACATCTAGTTTCAATCCCTCTGCTACAGGCAAGGTTGCTAACCACTAGATCAAGCACTAGCTGTCCAGCGCCCCATCCAATCTGGCCTTGAACACCTCCAGGGAGGGGATATCCACTGCTTCTCTGGGCAACCTTTGCCTGTGCCTCTCCACTCTGTGGAAAACTTACTACTAACATTCAAACTAAATCACACCTCTTTAATTTAAAACCATCCCCCCTCATCCTATTGCTATCTGTCCATGTAAAAAGTTGATTTTCCTCCTGTTTAATAACCTCCTTTAAAGTACTGGAAGACCATAATGAGGAGCCTTCTCTTCTCCAGACTGAACAAGCACAGCTCTTTCAGCCTGTCTTCACAGGAGAGGTGCTCCAACCCTCTGATCATCCTTGTAACTCTTCTCTGAGCCCTCTCTAAAAGCTCTAAATCTTTCCTGTGTTGGGAGCCTGAGACCTGTATGCAGCACTCCATAAGAGGCCTCATGAGGGCAGAGCTGAGGAGGACAATCACTTTCCTCTCTCTGCTTGTCACCCCCCTCTTGATGCAGCCTGGGGTACTGTTGGTCTTCCAGGCTGCAAGAGCACACTGCTGGCTCATGTCTGGCTCTTCTTTCATCAGGACCTCTGAGTCCTTTTCAGAAGAGCAACTCTCAAGAAGTTCTTCTCCCAGTCTGTATACATAGCTGGGATTGCCTTGACCCATGTGAAATCATGCACTTGTCTGTGTTGAACTTCAATAGGTTCACAAGGGCCCACCTACCAAGTTCAATGTTCCTTTAGATGGCATTTCTTTCTTCTGTCATATCAACTACACCACTCAGCTTGGTGTCATCAGCAAATTTGCTGAGGGTGCACTCAATCCCATTATCTGTGTCATGGACTCCTGGGGAATACCACTTGTCACCAACTTCCACTTGGACATAGAGCCATTAATGACAATCCTTTGGCTGTGACTTTCCAGCCAATTCCTTATCCACTGAATAGTTCACCCTTCAAATCCATCTCTCTAATTCAGAGATAAGGACGTTGTGTGGGACCACATCAAAGGCCTTGTTGTGTTGACTAGTTTGCAAGTTTAGATTCAGCCTTTAAATCTAGAACACTCACGTTTGATTATCCTAGAGTGGCAAGTGGTAATGACCACCACTGATGGTTCATGGCTTCAGCCCTGAAAATTAGATCTGTGAGATAGAAACAGTTTAGATCATTACGTGCTGCCTTTATGGCCTCAGCTGGCCTGCTGTGCTCTCATCTGTTAGTCCAGTAGCAATGTGAAATGCCTGTTTAAGTCTTTCCTTCTTTTGCATGGTAAGAGGCTATCATACCTCATTTTCAATCGTATTTTCTGTTGTGCCAAATTAGACGTGATTTATCTGTAGGTGTTATTTCCAGATGGGATGGCTCAACCTTACAGATCAAGTGTGAAATGTAACAACAAAATTTTAAAAAAGGAAAAATACCCTTAACCAATTTTCCAGAAACTGTAAGATTTTCCTGCAATTAAAAGACAACAAAACTGACAAAATAATAGTCTGGGTTAATTTCATTGCAATCCATTTTAGGTGGATTAAATGCTTCTCTTTTGAGAAGTCTAACCAAGTTCCTCAAGCATGAAATTACTTTGACCCTATTAGAAGTGTTCTATGTCTGCAGGCAGCTATTGCTTTTCTCAGTTGTCCAAGTTCAGTGGAAATATTTTTCTCTTGTTATGCAGCTACCTATCCTAACAGGCGTATATTTGCTTTCCCAGCATTTACTTTTCATCTCTTCCTCTCTCCAGAATCAAAGCTGTAGGGCTGGCTTAAATTCTTATTTGGAGGAGTTGGTCATCTCTACCTTCTTCTCCATTGCTCACATGTTGCTGTATTCTTGAAGGGATGTCACATAGCTGCTCTCTATAGTGGCAATAGTAAATATGGGGGGGGGGGGGGGGGGGGGAGGGGAGGAGGGGAGGGCAGGGCAGGGGAATATATATGAGGCAAAGAAGTTTTGCAAGGCAACTTTTCAGACTGTATCCTTTGACAAATTTGACAGCTTTCTGTGGGATAGTCTAAAGAACTTGATTTTTATTTACTCTCCCCACTGAAATAGAAACTTCTGAAAAGTTTAAGAGAAAAAATCAGTTATGTAATTTCAAGGCTTTTCAAAAACACTGAAAATCAAACTATTTTCTCTTGGTTAAGTGAAATGACATAAAATGCTTAATTTCAGTCTTATATAACATTAATCTTTATTTTGCCTTGTCGCATCTGACCCTTGAGGAGCAAGGTGATATCTAGGGTAAAACCAAGATAGCAGATTTATGAAACCTCAGACACTGTGGCCAGACAACAGTGCCTGTTGTGCACCTACAATCTCCAATTCCTGTGATTCTCTGGAACTCTTTATGGTCCCATCTGTGACTCTGGAGGCAGAGCAGAGGGTAGAAATCTAGCACAGGAAACATTCTAGCTAGGATTAAAAGAAACCAAAATGAAGTATCTGGCTGTGAGATTTCTGATGGAAAATCAAGACTTCGAAAATTTTCCCCAAGAAAAATGCATTTGGTACTTGTTGCGTCACTAAATCACTTCAGCAGAAACACTCAGCTAGCTCTCATCACATCTGTTATACACATTCTCTGCGTCCTTCTCATGCACAAACTCAATTGTTTAAAAGGAGACAGGCTGCTTATTTCAGAGAACTGGAAGGTATTTAAGAAGAGAACTGCAAGATGAGTGGCAACATTTCTGTCACTCATAATGGGCAAATTTATCAAAAAGTGGAAGTTGGGCATTGAGTCATTGCTGTATATTTCAGTATATAACTGACCTTTGATTTGGTATGTTAGTCCACAATACAATTTTGGCTATAGACTGGATAAGCACCAGTTAGCATTTACTAAGGCTTTTTAAAAATGTATTTTAAAAACTTTTTTTTTTTTTTCTTTTCTGTGGATCACAAAGTATTCCCAGCTAAAAACAAAAACAAAAAAACACACTTTTTAGTCTCTGTGAGCAATTATCTACTGTTATTCATTCCAGAGAAAGCTACGTTTCCATAATTGATGAGTCTTAATAAATCGAAAAGTGTATTAAAAGCCACGTGAGTACTTCTTGCTTCAGTGTCATCATGTTTCTTGAAAAGGTAGCAGAAATAAGAAGTATTTTTATTAAGTTTCAGTTTTCAGATTCTTTCTGCTTCCTTTAGTGAAAATATTTTTTTTTTCTACTGTTAACAATTGTTAGCCTTGCTAATGTAATGAAGGGGTGTGAGAATGAATGTTGTATTATCGATATGTGGATAGTAACAGTGGAGCTGTCAGAGTTTTAGATTTCAAAAGAAGAGTTCAATTTTCAGGGTAGGCTACTGTTCAGAGTCATAATTAGCAAAACCACAATAATTTGCATGAAAACTAGAGAGAAAGAGTTTGGAATTTTACCATGTTATTTTGTAAGGGTTTTTTTCCCTTTTTTTTTTTTTTTTTTTTTCCTGAGAATAGCTTTTAATATAGTGGAAGTAACTACGCAACTTTAAGTGGACTAAAGTGGAGATAAAAACACCTTCAGATGTAATAACTAAAATGCATCAGATGTAGAATTTAACACTCTTGTAAGACCTTCTTTATAAGACTGAGGCTATATTTATCTCTTCTGCTTCTTTTTCAAATGAAAAACACAGTAGAGTTGAACTGTACATTTTCTTATTCAGTTCTCATGTAAGTAATGCGTGAATGTGGCTCTATGTCAAATCTCTTCGGTGCCAAGTCATTAGCATTCAGAAAAGGAGAATTGGGCTTTGAAAATAGTTTACTTTTCTTGACAATGCAAGCTGATAAGAAACGTTCTAGTAAAGACAGAAATAAATGAAGGAGGAAAGATCAGATGATGGCATCTCATCCTCAGAAGCAGCTTATTTCCACTGTTGTAGTCATTATCATTAAGTTACACTCAGATAAGAACAGCTAGTAATAAAAGCATTGAAAGGTTAACTAAAAGCAATGGAGAATTTAATTTAGCTAAAGTAATATTCATTTCAGTGATCTGGGAGGGGAAATGATGGGGGAAAGAGGAAGCTGTGCAAAATCACCTCTGTTATCATCTTCACTGTAAAAACCACAAAGCAACAGCTTCTAAAGTGGAGCCACTCAATGACACTAAGGGAAATAACAGAACAGAGAGCAAGTCTAGCATTTAGGAAGGAATGCTTTTGTTGCATTTGCTTTGAATGCTAGAATACTGGCTAGAAAAAAGGAGAGACTGGCATTTCCGTATACCCAAGCTTTCCAAGACATGGCTGTTTACTCCATCACTTTTGTTGACAGTAAAATGCACAGATGCTTACAGGAGCTAATGTTTCTTCAGCAGTATACGCTGTTGGCACAATGAATGCAACATGATGGGTAAACACGGTGGCAGTCATAAGCTTCTTTATTACAGCATTTATATATTTATAGCTTCAGAACAAATGTATGTATATATTTATAGCTCATTTTGTTGAGCATGTTTTTTTTTTTTTCGTTCCAATTAGTAAAACGTATTTCACAAAAACATAAATTTTGTTCAGACTTAACAGCTAAACTGGTGCCAGGGCACAGTTGCTCTGTAAATACTATTTCACATTAGATATGTAGTTTTATTAATATACAAACAAACACGCCTTAAAATCAGAATAGGCAAGGTACATTCCAGACTAAGTTTTCCTCATACTGTAAAGAAAGTAACTCCAGAGAAAGCTAAGATTGTTTTTTATCTTATTTTGTTCCGTGTGTTGTTTAAAATGCAAATACTGTAATTAGTTGACCATAACAATTTACATACTGGTGTTACTTTCATTCAACTCTGGGATGAAGGTTTTTAAGTGTTTTTGTGTATTTATTGACAACTTTATAACATCCAGCATTTTTTTTAATGTCAGAGTTTCATGATTGCTTGAGAACATCAGCTCTCGGGAGATTGTTGGCTCTTCCAATTGGAATTCCTGTTCCTTAAATTTTGGTGGATAAGCTTGTAAATAAAGCCTTTGTAAACAGAAATATTAGCAAGAAAACAACATCTGTCTTATTTTTGTTTGGGCCATGCTTGTTCCAGCTCAGTTCCAGTTCAGGGTGTGTTCAAAGGTGAATGAGAGAAAATGGAGAACTTTATCCTTTGAAATATTTTTATTCTGTCTGTATTACAAATAGAAGTAATGAATTTGCAGCCGCAGCTAAGAAATATTTTGGTTTAGTGTTCCATGAAGTATGTTCTGTGAAAATTAATAGTACCAGTCAGATTCAGTCAATATTTTTTTTCATGTAACTCTGAAATGGCACAATCTTTCAGTATGTTTTATTTTTGATGCATACAATTATTTTGAAGGAAGATATTATATAAAAGCAAACAAAACACATCCATTTTTTGCACCTTGGCCTCGCCTATCCCCTGAAATTTTTATTGCTGTCAGTGGTGAGTCATTTTGTGAAGCTCTATATGTAGTGGGTAAGATGCATTATCATACATTGCTTTATTCCAACAGCTCTGATCGTTCATCATCCTTTTTCATTTATTCCAGCTACAGCTTACTCCCAAATTCTTGCAAACAGAAAAAATGTTTTCTGTAGCTTTTTCTATGGGAAAAAATGCAATTCTTTCATAACCAGTGGATAACTTTTCTGTAAGTTCTCATTTTGGCAACTAATGCTAAATATTGATATAAGTGATTTAAGTGTTCACAGCTGAATTACTACAAAGAAGTATGTGGAACTAAGAGAACTGACCTGAGGCAATATCATTGTACAAACATAATTTTGGGACAAGCCTAACTTTTTTTTTTTTTAAGGTGACCAGATGAATTGATGTAAAAAAATCTACTCAGTAAGGTACAGGAATATATTCACAGAGATATGTCACCTCAAACAACATATATAAGCCAGCAAAGTACTCCAGAACTGTCTTGCTTTATTTGTACCTCTATGGTATTCTTTTGTTGTTAAATTCAAACTCTTAACTAAGGTATTAGGATTATACCTCTCAATTTCAGAGAATAATGATCTAAATATCTAAATTTTTTAATTATTATTTTTAATAAACATTATGTGCTCTCCCCTCAATCTTCTTCAAAAAGATTTTCCCAATTTTTAAGCTATTATATGGTCTGCTACATTCTATCATTACAGATTTATCTTATTTCTTTCTGTATTTGTATAAACCAGAGTAGCATGAACCACAGCCTGGAGTGGAAATGTATTTTGATTTGAGGAGCAACCAAGAATGAATAAAACTCAAAACAAATAAATGACAAAATGATGGAAGAAATGCAGCCAAATCTTTCTGCTAAATTTGGAGATCGTACAAAACATTTCAGACTAAAATCTGCAGGTAGATTTGCCTGATACATACAAAAATGAACTGGTGAACAATATACTATATTTATTGAGTCAGAACAACAAAAGCTGCATTTAAATTGAGCATTTTAGTTCTGTAATGGGTAAATGACAACAGCAGCGTGATGCATTATCTTTTGGTTTCTGTTTCCTTGCTAAAATCATGCAATTTTCACTACCTCCTTCTCATTTGTTAGCAGCAATTGTGTGGGCTCTGTACAAGACATGGAACTCTACCACCTCTTCCAGCCCTGGCTGCATTCAGCCCAACATCATGCAGTTCAGATCACAGTGCAGAAGGACCGCAAGAAGAGCTAGGCTGGTGGACTCCATCCCCTCATCTGGGAGCTTCAGGTAAGTAAGTTGGCCTGTGCTATGCTGCAGCTGTGTCTGTGTCTGGCCATTTCCTGCTGTCTGTGACCTGGTGACATGAATTCCTGGCTTGAGCTTAAGCCTGCCTCATCACTACAGACTTATGTGGGCATTGTTTGTGTGGATGGAACCTGATCACTGCTTTTCATTTTTGTATGGTGTGAGACTGCAACTTTTAAGTGGTGCAACTATAGCAGCCACCTTGCTGTCACCTTTTACTTCTGATTCGCCTTCCCTTTAGTCAGCCCTACTTCCACTGCACCTCAGCAGTAAGAGCCAGCTGAGAGCCATTGTGTTACCAGTGAAATTAAGGCTGGGGTTTTAATTATGATTGATAGAGTTGAACATTAGCCTACATTTCTCAGTGCTGAAAGATGAAAGTCTGAAATTTGGGGAAATTTGAGGAAACTTAGAAGTTAAATGGGAATTCTTCATTTAGAGGATTGTGCCCGTGATAGGCACAGGCTGCCCAGAGAAGCTGTGGGTGCCCCATCCCTGGAGGCAGGCGCTCAAGCCCAGCTTGGATGGGGTCCTGGGCAGCCTTATCTGGTGGCTGGCAGAAGGTGGGGAGTGGGTGGACTTTAAGGTCCCTTCCGGCCCAAACCATTTTGTTATTCTATAGATCTATGAAATCAGTTCTGCTCTTTGTCTCAAAAACTAAAGCAGAACTGGCAAAGGACTACAGATGGTCAAAGGTATAAAACAGTTTTTATACAAAAAATGACTAAAAGTGCCAGGACTCTTCAGTTTGGAAAAGTAATGATTGATGTGATACAAGTCTGCATGTTGTAAATATCCTATGGACCAACTGAGAATAGTGCTGGTAGATTAAAAAGAAATGGGGAGGATGTCATTCTTGTCACAACATACCACTGACCTATGGAATTATTGGGCAGGCTGGAGAAAAGCTTATAATATTCAAAATAAAAAAAGGGATTAAAAATCAGGTAAATAACTCTACCAAGACTTTTACTTACTTCCAATACACTTTCTTCAGTGATAAAATTCACTGAGTCACAAATCACCAGATGTTTGAAGCATCGTTATGTGCTTGTTCTGTTCTCATATACTTTCCTCGGCATCCGCTAAGCTCCTGCCAGACAGGATGCTGGGCTAGACGGATGTCTGCTCTGACCTGATACAATTGTTCTAATGTTCTTAGTGCCACTGGCTGACACTAAGGAGTCATTTGGGCTGTCAGGATTTGTCTATGGAACAAGAACTTTGTGTTTTGAATCTCTAGGGGGAAAATACAAAGTGTCATTTCCTGCGAAAGAGTCTGTCTAGTTTCTTCATTCCTGCAGTGCCTGAAGGATGCGAGAAGGATGAGAGCATAGAAATCTAGTTTTTTTTTTAGACTCTCACCTGTAGATTTTAGCTTTCAATGACAGTTTAAGATGGACATTTGTAATGCTGGTGGTTTTTTTTTTTTTTCTTACAAGAAATAGTACTATAAGAATACATATTCTTGTGCAAAGACATTTTACAAAGTTTCTCATCAATAATCTCAATTTTGTCCAAGATGCATGCTTTTTGGAGTATTCAAGCTCTGGAAAAAGACATGAAGGACAACTAAAACTGCACGTTTGCCAATTAGTCCTTCCAACTGTCTGTACCCAAAGAGGAAACAGACGGGTGTCTGTAGAAAGGTGAAGATGAAACTGACACTCTTGTCATCACAACTCCATTTTCTGTTTGAGAAGACTAGAATACAAATTCGTATCTTCCACTTTTTTTTTTTTTCCAGTTGAATCATCCATACCCTGTGGGAAATCAAATAAGCATTTAAAAGAGGGCGGAGATGGGGTGGGGGGTGGGGGGGGGAAAGGAGTGTGAGGGAGGTGGCAACCTCATTTCAGGAGACTATTAGAGACCAGGTGCCAGAAACACACTGGGAAAACCAAAGGGGGAAAGTATCAAGACAGAGGAAACTACTTAGGCAGCAGTGGTGAATATAATACATGGAAAAAGGCAGAGCAGAGGGAAAAAGCAAAGGACAATTTGGGTCCTTTAAAATGAGCTTCTTAGATAACTGAATCAAGTTATCCAATGCACTGGCACATTTAAAATACATTTTAAATAATTATTTGTAAATAATTATTAATAAATCTATTCACATAAATTTGTGCAAATTGTCATGTACCTTGATGTAAGTGTAGCATCAACAGGGGAAGATTAAGAGCACATATGACACTTTTCTGCCATTAACTAAAAAAATGGACCTTTTATTTATCCAGTTTAAGAAAAGAAAAACAAGCAGCTTCTGGTGAGAGAAATTAAGGAAAAAGGTTTCAGAGTCTCAGGCTATGCAGCAAATTAGACTCACACACCAATGTAAGCTTTGGCAAGTGCATAGATCATGGAGCAAGTAGAAAGAATCCAGATAAACAGCTATTTAATTAGGTTTAAAAGACTGCTGGAATGACATTGAATGGGGACATAAACTGCTAAGACCAGCATTAAAAGCAGTATGTCACTTCAGTTGTGTTCTTGCATTGAAGACACCAGGAGCATGGCATTGCCGTAGCGGTGCGTACCATCGTTTCTATTTCAGTAACAGCTGTAGAAGAGAGTTGGCTTGAGTATTTCAAAATGGTTCTTCCCCAAGAAAACTGGAACAGGATTCCAAGAGAAGTGGTTCTACTATTGTTGGGTAACAGGATGCTACTGTACTCTGCCATTCACTTACTTTAGAAAGTGAAACAAATGAAGATGGTTTCTTTTCATAATCTCTTACTCCTTCTCACATGCATACTATTTTATTATAAGGAGATAGAAGAAAAAAATGTAATAAATTCACATTTGGTATAAATTGCAATCAGGACTGCTACTTAAAGGCAGGAAAAAAAAAAAAAGCTGCTTATTTTGCCTCTCAATAAGATGCAAGAATTCCACTGTTCAGAAAACTGTAATTTTCTCTAACTTCTTACAGTTGAGAAGGAAGCTTATCCATCTCTGCCACAAGAAAAGTCAATTACTCAGTATTTCCTCATATACTTATGAGTTAGTATCTCTCTGCATTTATATGACTGAAATCAGAATATGCGCATATATACATTATCTACAAGTTTTCAGTTTACTTAGAAATGTCATAAAGGTTCTTTGTTAGGATTTTCTTATTTGGTAGAATTTGTGCTGCTGGAGGCCATTCTAAACCATTCTTCTACATCCTTTGGAAGTCTTCTGGGTGACAGTGATTATTACAACATTATCTACAATAGCTGTTAAATCAGATGAAAAATACTGCTAATGTGTACTGCATGGATACTGAAGTAAGATATTAGCAATGCAATCAACAATAGCACTTTTGAAGAACTACTGTCTCAGAATTTGCAATATAAATGTTTTCCACTCTAATGCATATATATATAGGTCACTGAAAATGCCTCCTATTTATTTCCATGCAAACTACAGCAGATACAAAGAGACCAATCCCACTGTTTGATAGAGCAAATTCTCAGCACAAAACAGTATTTTTCAACAGTCGTCACCATTGGTAAAATGTTTTCACTAGCAATGAACAAGAGCCTGCATGCTGTGCTTATAAAATTCTGCATCAGTGGAGATGACCTGCTGTTTCACAGCTGCTATGACAGCATCCTTATTGGAGTGCACTGCTCTTCACTGCACTGTGCTCACATCCTCTGCTGTTTGGTCTCCACAAATGTTCAGAGGAATGATTCTTATCTTGAGATGTGGACCCTCTAAGGAGATGATTAGTGATCAAAAGCCAATGATTTGCTTTATGCTAGCATGGTGTTGAGCTCAGAATGGCTAAAATAGACTGCTTTAAATGCATTCATAGCCCAAGAGCTTCTATCAGCTTCATCTACAAATTGAGCCAACCTACTGACAAGTATAAGCAAAAATAAATCTGAACTTAAGATTGGGGGTTAAATCTCTGCACTTCTTTCTCTGCTAAAAATCTATCCTCATATAGTATAAAGCCACAACAAGTTTAATTAAACTGAAAACCGATATCAATTCTGCACTAGCAGTGTTTGACTGTGGTCCTTTGTAGCTGGAAATTTAATCAGTCAGAGTTTCTGTCATCTCCATGTTAAGAAGTAATGTTATGTTAGTCATTCTGGTTAAAAAGAAACTGACAATGAAAGTACTTAACAAGCAGCAAAGCATAAAGATCTTACTAGATGCTGTGAAAATGAGACTGCTTGAGAAGAGTTGCATGATTCTCTAGTGAGTAAATAAGAGGAGTAAGAAAAAAAGAGGAGTAAGGAAAAGGATGCAAGTAAGAAGTCTTGTGATGATGAAGAGCCTGGACAATGGAGAAAAGAAGGCCTAAACAGCCAAATGCTGTTTAGAAGTACGTGGCAGCATTGATATGAAACCCAGTGGGGCAAAGCATAGCAATTCTACCATATTTGTGTCAGCTTAATACCTGAAAATTAGCTATAAACTGAGTATGACTCAATTTAATACAGCTGCCTCATCCAAGTACTATACATCAGTTCTTAGAGAAAGAGTAAGTGGGAAATTGCTCATTTAAAGAGCCATTCAACAGACGTGTAGGGAGGAAAGCAGTGTTTGAAAAATCTAGGCTTATGCATTGATTTAAATCTGGAATCTCACTGTGGGAACGGTGTTTGCACAGCTTTGCACAGGTTTGTCCTGACACCACACCAAGCAGTACGTGCGAATGAAATGTCGGGTGTGCAGCATTGGCAGCCAGATCACAGACATGCACAGCCCGCTCTGGGAGTGCAATGCCATCTGAGAGCCCATTCTGTTCTATAAAGGAATTAAAGCTTGCTAAGCATTTTTATTTACTTTACACTCATAATTACGTTATTCACTTCATCAAGTGTTTGTACTGTGAATAAGTGTTGGCTGATACAGCTCTGAAGTTTTACCTGGAATTTAGAAGGAAATTCTGGGAAAGTCAGTGGATTTACAAGTACGCAGTGGTTGCTTGAAAACCATGCATAGTATTATTTTGTTCACTTATGGGCAATGACATTTTCTCACCCCCAGTTTCACCACTCACAGTGCCTCTAGTTTTTAAAACCTTTTTAAAATTTCATTGGAGAGCTGCGGGGAGCAGTGCCTGAAAGATGGGTCCCATGGTATGGAGCCGTTTTGAGGTGGTGCTGGCAGAGCTGCAGCCTGTGGGATGCCCACGTGGGATCAGTTCCCAAAGAATGGCATCCTGTGGGAGAGGGCCCCCTTGAGCGTGTGAAGAGGGAGGAGTGACAGAGTTGAAGTGTTATGAATGGTCATTACCATGCCCATTCCCTATTCCCCTGCACTGCTGAGGTTGAGGAAGAGATAGAAGAGTTGGAAATAAAGGAGAGAATATGAGCCTTGGAAGAGAGTGGGGTGAAGTGGAGATGTTTCAGCTTTGTCTTCTATTTTTCTCCCCATCCTACTCTATTTTTAGTTGACAATAAGCTAAGCTTATTTTTCACAATTATAGTTTTGTCCATGTTTTGTCCATGATGGTAATCGGCAAGAGATCTCTCTCTTTATTTCGAGCCACTGCTTCACCTTACTTTCTTCCCCTGTCTATCTGAGGAGGAGGAGTGAGGGGGTGGCTGGTTATTGGTCTAGCAGTTCACTAAATTAAGTCCAAGTTTAATGTGGATGCTTTTATCACAGCTATCTCAGTTCATCATAATTCAGATTTTTTTTCTTTTTCAATAGAAGTCTGAGGAACCTTTCTTGTTATTGAACTCAGTTACTGCTGTTCTGTCATCTGTGAGATCTAAAGCAGCAACTTTTATCTATGGGAAGTTAAACAAAATAAACTTTTCACCACATGTATTTTCAAGCACTTAAAAAAAAAACACAACAAAACCTGAAACAACAGAAAACAGCAAGTGCTTAGCAGAACAACTTTAGGAGCCTGTATGTTAAAAAATTCACTGCAGTAGCAAAAGCTGTATTATGTGTAGTAGACAGTGTCATTTAACCTCAGTGTTGTACATGACATAGTAAGTCACCAAATGGATATTTTACAAAGATATTGCACTGCCTGGCAAACGCTCTAGGCATGTGTTTATTGCCAAGCAGAAGCATTATAATATTTATCATTCTTCATCCACACTCTTAGTGTCTAAGCTTGTAAACTTATTTATAGCAATACAAAGTTAGCTCAACCCTACCTGCAATCAGAGCAGGAAACAGTTTCCTAAGTAAACATGTATTAGTTTCAATAAACTGTTCATGTTTTCCTTTATTGGCACAATCTAGTTGCTCACACACCATCACAATGAGTCATGAGCACCAGTTAGAACCAAGAGTTAACATTAAAAAGCTTTGGCATTTCCACTTCTACCTCCCGTACATTTGCAAAGGAAATGACACATTGCCCATCCCTTTTCAAGTTACTTACAAGTCTAGCTTAACTAGACTACACAAATTCAGGTTGCTCATGGCTACTGACATGTCACACAAGAGAAAGGCTGCTGGTTGACACAGAAGAAATAAATTTCAGGGAGTAGCTTGCTTGAATTTATTTATTTATTTAAAGTTTAATTTTCCATGCATGACTGAGAAGTTACTCCTACTTAGAAAACAGTCTGATAACAAGGAAGGACCTGAAGCTTTTAAACAAGGCATCTTTATTCCATCAGTGCTCTTGGTAGTAATGGTCAGTAAGTTTATGGCAAGTTGCCTATTGTGGGAAAGCCATTAGTTTGCTTTAGAATGGAGTATTTCCGAGTCTAGAGGTGATTCATTCCTCTTTTTTTTTTTTCTTTTTTTTTTTTCTCCTTAAGCTTAGTTCCAACCAATGAATGTGGAACCTGCTCTTCTATAGGCATTACATTCTCTTTCCAGCGATGTTTCCCTCTAAACACCAAGAACTCACATTTTCAAAAGAACAGCATCACCATCATCTTGCCAGTGTCCCACTGGCAAGCTAAGGAGGACATTTGGTGAAAGTTTCAGAGTGTTTTTTCAAGATTAGCTGCAAGCAGTTTTGAGTTTGCTCTGCATGCTATTGAAAAGCACTCTGTGTCAATATAGATCTAGGTTGAGGTAATGAAAGAGATCATGTACTAACTCGAGGACAGTTAATTTAGGTTACAGTGTAGAATCCAGAAAGTCTGCTTCAGGAGGAGATATAGGTATATTAGGAATTGCTCATAAAATCTATTCTCAAATATCTGCCTGAAGGACTAGGAAACGTGTACCTAAAAGCTTAGCTGAAATTTAGGGGAAAAAAAAAAAAGAAAAAAAAAAAAGAAAAAAAATCTGGAAAAAAGGAAAAAAAAAATCCTTACTTGAAAGAGGCATCGTAAAGGCAGCCACTGTTTTTTAATAGGTTTAAAGAAGGCATTGATTTTCCTCTTTGGAGAGAAGCTTGCACCAAACCCTAATCCTAATAGCTGTTGTTTCAAAACCTCTAGGAAACACCTTGTTTTTCAAATTATCAAGAGAAGCCAATGCATGCTAAATAACTAGAAATCTAGAGAATTTTCCAGATTAGTTTACAAACCCACTGGTTAGATTTTGAATTTAAGTTGTTAATGTTTATGACAATTTGCAAATATGTCTTTGTGTAAACCTGTGCAATCTGTCACATAACTGTTTCTAAATTTAAATGCTCAGAGTCAATTATCTTAAGATGGGTCTTGATTTTTAGAACTGGTAAACATCTGTGGGTCTCAGCTGCTCCACTGTAAGTGATTCTGATTGCCCTTTTGATGTTTACAGATATTTTCAAATATTTACAGATGTTTACAGATATTTACTCCATGCTTTTATTACAGTTACAGTCAGATGAAGAGTAGCTTCAAGAATTAATGAAGCTAGACATTTTTTCTTAGAAAAATACTTAACTCTTCACTGTATCTGACTGTCATGTATTTGCATATCCCTGTACCTTATCATTAAGATCATCTGCTTTTAATATATTTCTTTTTGACCAATTTATTTGCCATCACATAGCAGTGCTTCTCTGAATATCATCAGCAGAAAGTCCATTAGGAAACATAAGGAAGAATATTTCTATATTGTCTTTCAATCAAGAAAATGAGTGTTATTTATGCATACCAAATAAATATTTTCCCACTGGGCTTCTGCATCAGCCAAATTTGTCAAAATGATATAAGCTAAATTCTACGTGTTGTCATTAAACCAAGCATACAGGTCCAAAATAAATTCCTGTACAGTATTTTTTAAGACTTTGCAGACTAATATTCAAAAATGTGGAAATGTTCTACAGCATCTATAACAATGAATTAAGAAGACAGTTCTGTTTCCTTTGAGAAGCAAGGTTCATTTGTTGTAAAGTTGAAGCGGATGAGGAAACAGGCTCTTCTGTCATATTAGGGAGCAAGACTGTGAATTATAGCGAATACATTTGTTTGTTTTGTTTAAAAATAGTGTAGAGAATTTCATCTGAAAAACTGTATTTCCCCCAAGCTTCTTTTATCCATGAAACACCCTCCTTTCGCCAATATATTGTCTGGTATAGTTATGAATCGCTTCCTAATTTCACTGTTTTGTCTTCAAAATACTTGTCATGGGAAAAAAAGAGTTGTTTCAAAAAGACATGAAATGAAAGGAGGGATTGTGGAGCAAAGTTCCTTAGATAAATTACCTTTCACACAGAAGTCAAGATTATTACTTAACTGGCAAAATAAAGGATAGATTACGAATATTTAATTAACAGGATTCCAGCACAAACCACAAGCTGAAATGGAGACAGACATATCTTAGTTTGTAATTATACTGCTCTTTTTCCTATTAATTAGAACTCTCCTCAGTGCTCTTTTGTTGTGTTAGTACTGTCTTCTATTGTTAATTGTATAGGGTTAGGCTTCCTTATGGAATTATAATTTACATTTTATGACACTGTATACTTGAGCCATTCATCCCAGCCCATATGCTTTGAATTAGAGTCAGTTGTAATATCAACTGATATTACAATGATATATGTTATGATATATGAACTGATATATCAAGTCTGCTGGAGTGTTATGGTGTTATATTCCTGCATGCTTAATTATTTTATTAAATCGTTCTCAACAAAATTAGTAATTATGTACAAGTTTCAAAAATATGGACGAAGAAGAAGATTGATTTGGAAGACAGAGAACCTTTATAAGGGAAGAAGTCTTTCTCATCTATTCCCAGGATTTTAAGTTGTTCTCTGATTCAACTTAAATTTTCATTCTATTCCACTATTAACAGTTAATTTTTTTCTTCTGAAGTTATTTCACCAACCAACAGCAAAACAATGAGTATTTTGTGGATTCCTTTCACATGTAGAGGAAGGCCAGCCATTTCAACAGTTAAAACCAAAAGATAGCACAACAAAGAATATAACTAAACTGTCAACAACTATTGACTGGTCATGGCTGTTTGTCAGAGGCAGCTCTTCTCAATTTACCCTCTCCAATTTTCCATGAACTTTAAAAAGATGATGGAGCCTCTCCTTGCAATTTAATTTACCTTCATCAATGATCATGAACAAATGTGTTTTTATAGCTTTTTTTTTCCTCCAATCTCTCAAAGATTCAAGAACTTTCTATTCTGATGCATATGTGGCATGAAAACTAGATTATTTTTTGTTCTATTTGCTCAGAAGAATCAAATGGACAGTTGCTCAAGTTTTGATTAATTTGTAGGTAGTAATTTAATGTCTCTCTTGATGGAACAATGAGGTAATTCAACGTAATGGAGTGGGCAGGGTACTATATCAAACTACAGCCTGTGATGCAAAGCAGAATTTTTCAAAGAAGTTAAAGTCCCATTGCCTTTTAAGAGGTTTTGAAGGCTCTTGAAATCTTACCTTTCATCTTCAGCATAATAAGAGCTTTATTTTGCAGCATCTATGATTACCCAAATTCTATTGCTGTCATATAGACTACCTGGTCAAACATGAACATAGACTACTGAGTGATAGAATTACTGTTTAGTTATCTTTAAATACTCTAATAGTATGGAATAATTAAAGAGTCATTTATTTTGAAAAGATACTACCAAGTCCACCACTGAAATGTGTTCCGAAGCATCATTTCCACATGTCTCTTAAATACTTCCTGGGATGCCAACTCTACCACTTCTCTGGGCAGCCTATTGCTTAGAAAAAAATCTGAAGCCAGGGACTGTGCTTGAGAGAGAGAGAAGAGAAAACATATCTTGACATTTGCAATTCCTGGGAAGAAAGTCAAAAAAGCAAAGATACAGTGCTTGTTTCTCCAATGATGAGTAATTAAAAGACATGGCCTTGGGTTAAAAAAAAATAAAATAAAATAATAAATAAATAAATAAATAAATGGAAAATTGAGGAAGAAAGCAACAAAAAGGATGGTTTTTAGTTAGAAAGAAAAAAGCTGATACAGAAAACAGAGAAAAATATTTATTCTGAACTGATTGGGTTATTGAAAGTAAAAAGAGGGGAAGAAGAAGCTGAAGTAGTACAGATATAAGGAATTTCTGAAAAGAACTGCACTGACTTTATCTGAAACCATTTCTTTTTAAAATCAGAATGTTACTGTTCTTTTTTTTTTTTCTCCAATATCACAATCGAGACAACTATGTACATGATCTCATTAACGTGTCACTTAAAGGAAAATTTTAAGCATGGGCTCAAACAGTCTTAATGGTTTCTGTAAGAACAAGAAGTATTTTTAAATGACAATTAATAACTAAATTGTATGTGTATGGGAACTGCAGAATCATGGCCTGAACCTCTGATTGATCACCTGAGGCAAGCATAGAGTCAGCCACAGGATCACAGGTGAAGGCAATTCACCTGTGCTGCTTGAAAGGGGTGGAGCCTGGCTCTACCTCTCCTAGACCTGTTTTAGAGCTGACTGTCAGTGGGGAAGGATTTTTTCTGGAGATTCACTCCACTGGAGTTTACCACGCGAGCCCAGGATAAGGGTGAGTGTCCTTTTCTGCTCTAGTATAATAATTGCATTAGCTAAGCTCTTGGATCTACTGTATCATCTGTATATTCATTGATTTTACAGTGTCAAAAAAGGGGAAGACTTAGAAAATGGTTATTTAATTGGTTTGTTGGGTGAAGTGCTTGCCTATTTCCTAATTACTCCTTATTCTTTCTTCCTTCAGCTCAGACTCTGTCATAGCCACGCAATACAGTGTCTGTTTCTCTAGTTGAGAAAAATGTTTTGCTACATTTTCGAGGAGCCTTCTGAAGTAATTACAGAAGTATACACAATACTGATCGTTAAATTAGTCTTCAATATGTAAACCAGAGGCATACCTTGTTTCAGATAGCACACTTCCCTGTTGGTCATCATCTACTCAAATAGAAAGTTTGAGAGGCAGAGTCAGAAGTGAGGGAAGTGTCTGATAACAGTCAGCTTTGAGTGAGGCTGCAGAGGTTGGTTTGAACTGGGCAGTGGAAGCTGCTGTAGCGATACATTTGCTTCCCTTTTCCCTGTGTTCACAGTCTGCACAGGGCTTGGGCTGGTTGCAGATCTGAGCTGTGGATGTCTTGTAGGGGTTAATTGTGCAGAGCATCCAGGGGTTAGTGCAAAAGAAAGGTATTTAACACTGGGCAGGCAATGTAGATGGTGCTGTAGGCATTTTGAAGAATTTATCATGTGTAGCCTCCTTTAACATAATGTATTTCAGAAAATTTTGTCATGCTATTAGAGAAAACAAGATTTTAGTTAATAATTTCAATTATATCAAAAGACTGAGAGAGAAATATAATAAAAAATATAATTAAAAAAAATGTTATCTCCACTCTGTAGACTTGAAAACTAAAGAAAAGTTCTCAGGTAAAAGTATTAAATTCCGTAAAATGTTGTCTACTGAAGAGTAAGAGCTTCCCTGGGAAGCTGAAAAATATAATGCAGCATAAGCTGGCTAGTTCAGAAGCATTTCCTTACACTAGGGAAGGCAATTCTGGAATCAGCCACTTGGGGTGGAAGGGACAATTTTAATAATTCTATCTCAGTGCTTATGGGCAATTAATGTTTGCTACAGCCTTTTAAAAGAAGATTGGCATGTCGCTGAGTGGCATATTGGCAGTAGGACAACATACACAGGAGGAAGGAATGAAACTACTTATGCCTCATGGCTGCAACAGCTTTAATAAAGTATACAAAGCTCTAAAAGACAGAATTAAACAAAGTTTAGTGGAGTATTACATAAGCAAAGCCAGGAAATATTAGGATGAATACTGCTATTGTAAGCATTAATTCATTCAACTTACATCATGAATTAATTGCTTGCATATTCAATATTGTATTTACTGTTACTATTAGCATTGTTTAATTATTTAGAAGTTTATTTTATATGTAATATGTGATTGGGACTTGCTACAACTCTGATTTTCTTATAATTAAAAGTAATGGTATTATTATCATAGGATTATTTGTATCAGTGCCAACAATAATTCATGCACAGCTATTCTTTCATAAATTTTCATTAATGGACTGGAATGCCATGCTGAGAGACTGCAGTGTCTAGGGTGATGAATGAATGGCCAGAGGCAGAACATGACTACAATCATGCTGAGTCAGAATAGTATGGCAAACACTCGGAACACAATTAAAAGAAACCAAAGTCAAACTACAAGGTACAATATGTAGCTACCAACAGTTGTTTTAAATGATCCCACGGAAGTGGGCACTGAGACAAAATCAGTGAACGATTAGATAGCGAAGTAGCTGAGAAGTCCTCTGGAAAAACAGAAGTTAGGAGACAGACAACTTACTACAAGCATTTTTTGTACACTTTCCACAGAAGTCCAACAACTTCAGAGTGAGAGCCAGACTTTGAAAAGGCTGATGTGAAGCACAGTCTGCTTCTGCATGAATGAAGAGGTATCAGATCTAAAAAGAGAGTAAAACATGGAAAAAGTTTTAAATGTGGACTGATATGATTGTATCTCAAAAAAAGAGGAACAAAAACTATATATATTTCTCACAGTGTGTCTCAATTTTTTGAGCATAAAATAGAAAAATCAAGTTAGTAAAGACCTTGTATGTATTTTATCAGATACTGTTTTGTGTTTCAAGAAGAAAAATCATCTCTTGTGTGTGAGGTAAGTTTTAGGTTATGACAGCAGTGTCAGTTTTATTTGCTAGCATTTGATCTCTGCATTATGTTTCTTTAATTAGAGGTTTAAAAACCTCTAGGATCTCTAAAACAGGGGTGAGGAAAGCCTGTGAGATCATCCTAGGCCAGGGTTACCTAAATCTCCTCCAAAGGCATTGCAGAGTGGCAGGAACTGGGGCTATGTAACTCAAGTAGGCTGCTTACTGCTACAAGGCTGTAGCTGTGGCAGGTCTATTCAGGGCTCATATGCTTTTTATTTTATTTTTTTCCTCAGCCTTTATCGCTTTTCATTCCTATTTCATCTTTGCCTCAGACTTTTTTTTGAGGCAGTCAGTTTATAAAAGCGCCAGTCTTGCAGCTGTCCATACATCACACAAACAATCTGTTGGAGATGGTTTCAGCAGCCGGTTTCCCATGGCTTCAGCATTATTCCACAAAATGCTAGTAATATTTGGGAAATTGATAGCATATGTTCCCAGAGTTCTTTGTGAAAACAATGGGAGACTGCTCTGTTTAGTAGTGTGAGGATCATCCAAGTGCATTTTGTTATTGACTTTCTTCAGTTTTGAATACATCTGTTTAGAGCTTAGGGAAAAGAGTGAGTCTGTCCAAACCAGCAGCAGCAAAGGTATGGAAATGGCCATGTCAGACCAACACCACTTCAGTCACCTCCTTTTTCATATATTCCAGACAATGTGCTTTTCCTGTTCTGCTTCATCTAACGTGGTGTTTCACTCTTGTTATTTTGGAGACCCGTGGTAGGAAAGGGAACGCATTCACTGCTTCATGCTCAAGTTTCTTCAAAGTTAATTCTATAGGAGAAATCAATGCAAGAATCAAAGCTTTCAGAAAGAAGGAACGGTGCATATCTGCTTCATATGACCAGTTTGCTAACTGCAAAATGAGGTCTGTTAAGAATTAGACTGTGCTATTTAATGTACAGAAGTTTTGCTACTGTGATACATGTCAAGCTAAGTGTATTTGTTTAGAACAAAACAGAAGTTAAAAAAGATCTTTTAAACTACCGTCTTTGGTAACTCAACTGAATACCTACATATCCAAAATGCTGAACAAGCAAAATCAGGACAATTAGTCAAGTTGGAAGAGGTCTTTGAAGATCATCTAGTCTACCTACCCTGTTAAAGCAGGTTCTCTAGAGTGGATAGAGAAAAGTGTTTTGGAGGGTTTTAAGTATCTCTAGAGAAGGAGATTCCACAGCCTCTCTTGGTAGGGTGTGCACACTCAAAGAAGAGAAGTTTTTCCTCATGTTTGTTTGGAATTTCCTGTGTTCCCATTTTTAACCCTTGTCCCCTGTTCTGTCTGTGAGGAGTGGTGAAGAGACTGGCCCCACTTGTTTGACTATCGTCCATTAGGTATTTATAGTCTTTTCAGAAAACGGATATGTGCTTTTTCTTTTTAAAAACTTTTATTTGCAAAATATTCACAGAAATTCACAGAGAGAAATGAGGGGCTCGGGGAAGACCTCATTATTCTCTACAGTGACCTGAAAGAAGGTTGTGGGAAGGTGGGAGTGAGCCTCTTCTCCTGGGTAACAGGAATAGGGTAGGAGACAATGGCATTAAGTTGCACTGGGGATCTTCTAGTTGAATATAAGGAAAAATTTCTTATCAGAAAGAGTGATGAGGTGTTGAAACAGGTTGTTCAGGGAAGTGCTGGAGTTGTGGTCCTTGGATGTGTTCAAGAGAAGGGCAGATGTGGGACAAAGTGACACGGTCTGGAAAGGTTACAGGAGTGGGTTGATGGTTGGACTAGGTGATCTCATTGGTCCTTCAGATGCAAATGGTTCTATGATTCTATTTAAAATCACTAACATACCATCATGCTGTTTCCCAACAGAATGTAGTTAATTAGAAAAAGTCTTTCATTTATGTTTGGTGGTGTTAACATATTCATTTAATATCTATAAAAGGAGAAAAATAATGAATCAAAGAAAAAAACTTCTGAAATTTATACGAAAAGATGAATATGACATTATTCCTCATACCTCAGCATACTCTAATGAGAAACAAGGCAAACTGAGTTGAAAATAACATTATACGTTGAGCAGTATTATATGTGGTTTTGTGTGTGTGGGGAGGGGGGGAGGGAGAGATGGGAGGAGGGCTTGTTCAGATACTATTGGAGGAGAAAAAAAAAAATGGGGCAGGAGAAAGGAAACTGGAAAACTTTTTTTTCTGAAGTTGAAGTTCTGCTAGAAAATGAGACAAAATGTGATTTCAGAAGGAATCAGAGGAGAGGAAACAAAAACACATGTAGCTTTTGCCTCTTTTGTCTTTATATGCACACACCTCTATGAAGAATTTACTATACCTGAAAGTACAGAACTTCAGAACTAATAAGTGGCAAACCCCATGTGCTTCTAGTCTTCTCCAGTACAACTATACTACATTTTACTAGAACTGTGAAGTTTGTTGGTGGCCAATTGGAAACTGATGGTTTCTAAGATATGTAAATATTTCTTCTTTCTATGATAATACCTGAAGGAGAAACAAGTGAAAAAGTGATGTTGTGCTATGTTATGTGCTTGGAAATATCTGGGCATAGAATAAGATTATTTTACTGAGAGTCCAAGATCTATCAGTCTGCAGAATGTAATGCATTTATAGAGCTGTGCCCAGAAAAGAAAAATGCCTATGGTTTTGGATGATGAGTAAGAAGACCTCTCTTTTAAAGATTTTTCCATTCATTTTTTTCCTGTATATGTTTTCTTTGTCATTTGAGGAGAAGTATAGAATAGCTCTGTGTAGTATTTTGGTAATTAATATTTGCAGCATTTCTGCAACTTTTAATTTACTTCAGTTTATGCACTTCTTGGAACTTTGTATATTTTTTTGAAAAATGTATGTATTTTCTCCTAGTAGAAAAGAATCAATTGTTGATGAGGAAAATATCTGCTCTGTCTCATAAACTCTTTTCACTGCAGGATAGATACATCTTATCTGTACTTATTTCAGCCATAGCTACCTGGACAAAGCAACAAAACATCTTCATAGTTCAAGTACATCTTCATCATTCATTCCCCTAAACAAAACCTCTTCCAAAATCCATTGAAGCTACTCCTTCGTGCTGCTGCATACAATCCACTTATTAGGCTGTCTCTATTTGTTCAGAATTATCTAATCTATTTGTCCTATGAGGACTTGTATTTAACTGTTGCCAAACCAATACAATGATTTCGTCTCCTGAATTTAAAGGCTTAAACTAACTTCTTTTAATGATGGAAGAAGCCTCTGCTGCTTCCAGTATCTGATGCCTGTTTCATCTAAGGCAAATGCTTTTAGCCTGAAAGTAATACTTCCTCTTACTTGAATGTATTAATTTATCCGTCTTTTGCCGTTGCTTCATTCATCCTGGCTAGATAATGAATATTCATACTGCTGGTAAAAATAAAATTTTCCTGTAAAAACCAGTGAGATGAATAGATTTAAAATAGTTCCATCAATCTTTGCTGCTAAGATTCTTCAATGGAATTTGAAAATGAGTTTGGAAGTGAACACATGTCCAGGAAAAAAAAAAAAAGCAGCATTTTATAGAAAAATATTCCAGCCAGCTAAAGCTGGAAAAAAAAAAAAAAAAAAAAAAAAAAAAACCCACAAAAAAAACCACAAAACAAAAACCAACCCACCGAGGAATATACAAGTGAATAGGAACCTCGGAATAATATACTGCTATTTTTTTCCTGATGTAGACTTGCTCTTTCTACATGTGACAGCATTGCTTATGTTCTCCAACAAAATCTGGAGATCTCTTATACATAGTGCATGAACATTGATGTTTGTTTTTTTTTTTTTTTCCAGCAATATAGCACAGATCAATTGAAGATTGCATTGGCTGAATTGTGGGTTACTCAAACAGCTTCTTGGAACATGTGGATTTTGAGCAAGGAGTATGATCCTTGGGATCACAGGTCTCCCTGAGGAACATCAGTGACACCAGCTCCTCACCAGGCAAGTACAGTTTCTGATGGAAAATGCTAGCTAAATCTCAGAAAGAAGGTATCTGTGATGTCCAGATTTGTGGAATAACTTCACTCTTCTGAGAGAATTATCCTGCTAAGATACAGGTAAAACCATTCTTCAGTACAGTAAGGTAAAAATAAAAGTTATTCATAGCCTCCAGAGTGCTTTGGTTTCCGCATTCATCAAAGTAAACATTATAGCTGTAAGTGTCTCAAGTTTTTATTGAAGGAAATAGAGATGAAAATAAAAGAAAGTTATTTATAGTGAGGTTAGGCAGGAGATCTTTTCTTATTCTCTGCAGTTAGGTAGCTGATGGTTTTTCTGCCTGTCATGTCAGAGATTTCCAGTCTACTCTGTGCTTTGATATGAAAAGATTTTCTCTAATGGGCAAAAAATAGTAGTTTCTAGTAGCCAATGCCTGATCTGCTCTAGCACCAGACATTTCATCTTTTGTTGTAAAACTGGCTGTTCCTCGTTATCTATGAGATGGCTTGGCCATCCTAAGTCAACTTTTCTGCTATGATTTCTGCATTTTGCACAAGTGCTGTAGAGCAGGAACAGACAATGCAGAAAGAAGGATGCAGAAACACACAAGCCTATTCAGTATCTATTTCTAGGTTAAAAAGCAGTCTTGGAAGAAGTATCTAACCAATCTAACTCCACATACTTCACCATCTGCAATTGGCCGCAGTCAAGTTCACCAGCAATTTTCTGTCTTGAAATGATGATATGATTGCTAGTGGCTGAATATCCTTTCTCTGAGGGTTCTTTATCACTGAGGGTTCTTTATCTGATCTGGTGAGCCTATACCTGTGCTCAAGAATCCAGTACTGGTGACTTTTCAAACAGGTGGCAATAAGCAAATAAGTTACTCATTCTCTTCCATGCTAAGTTCTTGAGATCAAACTGTGTTTTCTAATATGTGCTTTCCCTATTACAAGGGCTGCTTTGAAAGTAATGCCTCATATTTTATGATGTTGGCCCATGATGTAACAGGCAGATATTGGTGCTATGGCAGTAGAGGCTGAACCTTCCCACCAATACTCCGTTACATTTTGTTGCTGTGGCAGCAGAGGGACATCCTAACAGAATGGCATCTGACGTGACAGTATGGATGGAGCAAAAGTGTCATTGAATTTCTCAGTGCAGAAAAGTGGTACCCATTGACATTCATTGGTATTTGCTGAATGTATCTGGAGACTAAATAGTGAATGTGAGCACAGTGAGATTGTCAGTGGTGTGTCTCAGCACTGGCATGTGTGAGAGGTTATTCTTTTATGCCATTGCCTCAAAGCTTGCTGATGAACAAGTCCTAGCAAGTCCTGGGCAAGGGTTGTGAAATCCTTTGTCTGAAGGACACAGACAGACAAGGCCAGGGACAACAAGAGAGAGATAAGCCACAGATTAATGGCTGTGAAGCTGTCTTTTGTGTGGGCTTATCTCGAGGAACATAGTTATCTCAAGAGGTGCTGCACAAGACTTACCCAAGCGCCCTGGAATGTCACAGCAGAAGAAGTATAAAAAGGGGACCTACAACCACAAGGTTAGGTTCCTGACAACAGATTCCACATGACATGATACCTGCATGCTGAAGAAGAACAAAAGAGGTGTCTGCCATCAGATCCCTCACTACAGAATATCTGCGTGCTGATGGACTCTCCTGAGCCTGCTACCTGAATCCTGCTGCTTTCTCCTGGACTTGCCCTGCAGCTTCTACCAGTTACCTGCTTGCTGCCCAAGGCTGGCCATGCTACTGCTGCTCTCCTCCGTATTTTTGCCTCAGACTATTGGAATAGCATGCAACGGGACTGCTGCTGGATCCTGGTGTTGACCATCCCTGCTTTACACAATTCTTGCTTGTTTCCTATCTTTTCTATTGCCTGCTTTTCTATTACCTTTCCCATCAGTCTAGTTCATAATAGTCGCTGTCCTTCCCTTCCCCATCTTCCTGATTAAGATTTGTAATAAACTGGTTGGACTAACATTTGAACTGTTGCTTCTTAATCTCAGATATCAGAGGGAGAGGAGGTTCTTTGATAAATTGGAGTGAGACAACATGAAAGACAAGCCATGTTCCAGACAGCCATGCAGGTTTTTACAAGCATGGCATACAGGCCTTTGTTCACTGCTGGTGAAAATGCATAATTAATGGTGATGATTGCACTGAAAAATAGTGTTTTGTAACTGAGAATTCTCTCTATTAAGCAGTGTTATTGTGTTTTTTGTTTCTGTTGTAGTTTCCAATGGAAAAAAGTAAAAGGTATTACTTTCAGACAAAGCTACATACATTATTTCTTACCTCTGGCTTACTACATTTCTCATACCTCCCAACCCTATTTTACTCAGCACACACTGTTCTGCTGCGAAGTAGTTTTGCTTGCCTGTGTCAAATATGTCATTGTGCACCAGTGGTCTTCAGGTTATTTTGTTTTCTTGTTTTTAATCTAAATGCTCACATGCAAAATAACAGCTGAGCTCTGATTCTGTAAGTCTGTCTGCCCTTGCATTTGTTAAAAGCAGGGAGCACTAGCAGCACTTTCATAAGCAGAGTGTTGATAGGGCAGTGAACTGGGAAGAAGAGTGTGACTTGTTTTTTTTCTTGCTAAGATATACAGCTATGTATTTGTTCAGTTCAGCTTTCCAGAGATCCCTGGGACTTTCTGCAGCAGTTTGCAGTCATTGCGTCAGTTCCTCCATTAGACTGGGAAAAGTGGCTTTCAGGACACAACTTATAAATACTAACTGCAACCTGAAAGATCAGCATTTTAAGTTTTTTTAAGTTTAGCTTTAAAATGAAAATAAGCATTCCTGGATTTTATTCTGAATTACTTATATAAATGTGCATATGTTATTAAATAACATTACACTTCTGTTAAGAAAATGGCCTGAGGATTTAAACACACTAGGGCAATTGCACTGAGATTTCCAACAACCTGAGAAGGGCCTGATTTCAAAACTGTTAGCTTTAGAAACTTGCTCTCCTCTGTGTGTTCATCTATGTCCAGTGTGGTATTACAGCCTTAGAGTTGGGCTCTTCTATAGCAGCACTGCTTGCAGTTGTTCTAGCTGATCTCAGCCATATGTTTGGGAATCAGTTCTTTTTAAGCAAAAGGAAACAATCTTCAGATAGAATTGGTGAGATGTAAAAGGTCACGTTTTGTACCTACTATTTCAGACTACAGTATTGTATTTTATTTTGCTTATGTAAGTTTCTAGAAAAAGCTGTATTTTTTTAAACAAACATACTTTCTCAGAATTTTATAAATTTGCAAACAGTGTTTCTTTAGTCTTTGGTTTGTCTTCCTTGCTCCAGAGTTTGCAGGGAAGGATCTCTGCACATGAGATCCCAGGAAAAACAAACAAGCAAAACAAACAAAACAAATGGAAAAAAGAAAACAAAACAAAAAAAAACCCACAGAGATATACAGTACTTTAAATAATTAAAGTTATTTCAGATGTCATTCTATTATGACCAAACTGGCTAAAACATTGTTAATATTTTGTTGCTTGCTCCTGCACATTTTTGCTTGCTGTTACACATTTCCCACTGTTACAAGAACTAACTTTATAAAATAATCCCTTTTTCCTAGAGAAAAATAAGTGACTGTGAAGTAGAGATTGACTTCTGGACTCCTGAGGGAATTTTGCTTGAATTAGGTTCGCAGGTTATGAATTACTGTTTGCAAATGCCCAAGGCCATTTTGCAGAAATTAGAGAATAAGACTGAGGTTCGGTACCTGAAGAATTACCGAATGTTGAGGACAGACTGCTGTTTCCATCCTCTGTGCTGCTGAATTTGACCCACATCTTAGTTGCTGCATGGTAGTTATCATGCTAAGTGTTAAGTTTACTTTACTTTTGTTCCTCAAAAAATATTGCTTTGGAGCTTTTTGCCACTTCTGCTTAAGTATAAACTAATACTCAAAGGAGAAGTTTAAGAGAATGCACGCACACAGAGGTACGTACTGCATTTTTCCAGAATGGTGATGAAACTTAAGAATTTCATTTAAATGGTTTTTATATATATATATATATTCTTAACAGCATCTCTTGTGGGGAAAAAAATCACCCTTAATGAAAGATGTTTTTTAATGTCTCGTTTTTATATAGAAATTGTGCTCCAAAGCAATTCAATCAATGGTTTCTGTCTACTTTATATGTTTTTTTTTTTTTTCCAAACACTTGATACTTCAGATTCCTAAGGGTTCCCCTAGGAACAAGGAGTTGGTTTTGAAGGACCCACATACAGAAATGTGATTAAAATGTAGCTTTTGTTCTTTAATTGAGACTTCTTCCACTTGCTCTGTGGGAAAACTGTTCTGCAGCCTTCTGTGTTTAGTGAAAAATTGTTGCTGTCTTCTGTGCAGAGAATTACTGGAAGGAACCTTAGCTATTCCATTACTGGAATAGTGTGTCTATACTAGTACTTATGTCATTCACACCAGATGCCTGTCGATCCTGATCTGAAAGACCTTTAGTGATGAGGATTTAACACCCACACTATCCCACTCTTCTGCTGTTCTTAGCAGTTGAGATCTTTTCTGAATATCTAATCAGAATCTCCTTTGCAGAAGTCCACTACTTTGTATTCTACATGGATAGAGGAAATGAGACTTTGAAAAGTTAAATTTTTGAAAGGGGAAAAAAATACAAAATGACTTTGTAAAAAGTGTGGGGAAAAATGTAATTCAGCAGAAACAACTGAAAAGCAATCACGTATAACAAACCACGGCATAAAGAAAGTGTGGTATCAGTGAAACTGACTCTCTGGCAGTTACACAGAACAAATCCCTACTACCGCAGAGCTACAAAGGATGATGAAACAATTTGACACAACAGTGTCAAGACAGGGTGGGAAGAGATAAACACCAAGTAACTCTTCTGCATATACAAAGTAAGGTACGACTGGAGCACTGTGTTCTGTCAGAAAAACCACAATTTCAAGAAAGATTAAAGGAGATTAATGGAAATTCAGATGATAAAAATGGAAAGAAGGTTAAGTACAGTGCATGTAATCAGAAAAGACAGAACAAATTTGGATATCCTACCTTACTGAAAGGAATTCTCAAGTGGAAATTAACAGTGATCACCAAGTAGGTGAAACCATGTTGCAAGGAGAGAAACTATAGAAAAGCTTGTCTCTGTCAGCTTTTTCTATTGGGTTTTGCATCAGGAGCCAGTGATTTGTCAGGAGCCTCAGGACACACACTGAGGCTGACCTGCCGTCCTTATAGCATGCATGAATGTGCCTTAGGGGTGTCCTTAGAGTAGGAAATGCTTGAGTGATTTCATCTTTAATTGGGCATCCACAACCTTGGTCCCCATGTGTCCTCAGGCATTTCCCATAATTCCCCCCTAAATTCTGAAACCAGAACTCTTAAGCAGGTCGTTATCAAGGGCATTGGGCTGTTTTTTGGACCATACTGGAATGAATAATTCCGTTATTGATTCTTTTTCTGTGTGGGTAGTTTCACAAATTGTGATCCTGGCCTCACTGGAATGAACAGCTGTTAATAACACTCAAGACTGGACAAAGCCACTTAGGCAAAAGCTCATCAGAGCTTTAATACGAACAACCAAATTGCATTCTTATTCCATTACAATGAAAAACAATTAGTTTATAATACCCACTTCTACATGCTCAAAGTCAAATTGTGATGAGATTTACATGTCCAGTATCCCATGCTCTCAGTACAATAGGGTACATGTGGGACGTGGGACATGACATTCTTTCATTGTTTGTCTTAGAACAGTATGTTATAAAAGGAAATGCCCTTCATATCATGGAAACTTGTAGTTTTATACCTAAGATCTCAGTGTACTTGTTCTCTGTACTATTTTCAATTTCTAGAACTAAGGAAAAAAAGAAAAGAAGAAAAGTAGAGAAAACAGTGAAGAATGTTTCAAACTTAAGAGTTAATGATGGTTAACTAAAAGTTTTGCTAATTGAAGATAAATACTGTAATTGCTAAATGTCTGTGTTGACTTTAAAATAAAATAAAATAAAAAAATTAAACCAATGATATAGTTTTACACATGCAGCTTCTTAACAAGAAAAAAAAAAAAAAAAAAAATTGTTTATCTTAGCCACTTCCCAGATGACCAAGCCAGTGGATAACAATACTAAAAATTGTGGAGTGGAAAGAAAGCTTAGAAAATAGAACCAGATGATGTCTAAAGTTATCACTCATGTTTAATGTCATTGCTGTGAATAATTCTGATAGACTAAGTGAAATTGCTCGTATGAGTAAATAAAAGGATACATGTCTGCAGGTCTGTAACCTCATTTAAAAAAAAAAGAAAAAAAAAAAGCAGTTTTCAATTTTGCTTAAGTACTTTAAGTACTTAATTTTGCTTTAAGTAATTTCAGGAGTTTATTTGGGAAAATCTGAATCGGTTAATGCTTTAAAAACTAAAACATATATGTACTTACCAAAAAGTAATGGTATTTTATAATTACTTTAATAATTTATAATTATTATAATAGTACCAAAAAGTAAAAAAAAATAATATACATAATGCTATTTCTGTAAGGGGACTTACAGTTATATAAAAAGCATTATTTTTAAGCATTAACAAAGCGGTATTTGTTAAAAAGATCTATTATAAGCTAAGCAGACACTAAATAATTACAGACTTCAGACAAAATGCTCTCTCAAGAATGGACTTATCTGTTCCTCTTTTAAAATGTCCTGTTGGGAGAGGTAAGGAGGTAATGTAACCAACAGAATGAATTTCAATTGTAGTTTCCTCCCCAAGAAAAATGCCATATCCACCTTGAACCAACCCTGAAAGTGGGGAAAAAAAGCAATGTGATGGTGTGTCAAGATCCTGGAAGCCGCTGCCATAACTTGGATCAAAAGAGGTCAAGGAAGAACAAAAAGGTCAGAATTTGACACGGTAGTAATAAAAGTAGCACAGCTTGTTAAAAGGACTGTGTTTTTTAGGGCAAGGTTCATCTACCTGGAAACTTGCAAAATTTTCCCAATTATTCAGCTGGATAATTATTTCCATATGTTTACTGGTTCTTATGGCAAAGTCAGCTGTAAACCAAGTGGGAATTGCCATAATGGACAATTGCCTTTGATGTTAGGCTTTCATCTTCCAACTGTGGATCTCAGCTGTACTTAACACAAGTCTCTGTGTAAAAAGCTATATATTTTTAGAATGCATTCACCTTCCTCAAATATTCGAAATAGAGTTATTAGTATCAACTGTTTCTATTCTGTGACATGTTTAACCTCAGGGCTAGGTTGTGAATTCTTCTTTCATTCCAGTTAACAGTAATATACTAAGGTAAGCCTACTATTATCAGTAACAATTTTTTAGAAATTTTCTTAAGGGTCTTATAAACCAAACATCAGTCTGTCAGTTCTCTAGGCTATCTTAATATTTGTAAAAACATCAGATAAACAAGTTAAAACCTGCCAAAAATCAACTAACAAAAAACCAAAACAAAACAACAAAAAAACCCAAACCAACAAGAATCACCACAATTAACAAACAAAAACAAAACCTGCACGAACAGATCTAGATTCTTCTGGTGATATTGACCATCACAAGAAACTAATTGTTAATTTGAATAATGTGAGATGTTCCAGAAACTTCAGGTGCATCTGGATAGCATACAAATTTATAACTTCTGATCTGTACAGAACCATTGTTAGGCTATTCCTATTCCAATGCCAACATCACTTCAACAGATGCTTTGTTTCACTACTTAGATTTAGAATCTGTTTTTCTGTACAGACATATTCTTCCTCTTCTCTCCATCAACTTGTCCTCAACACATTCAAACTACTGATTTTGTGAAACCACCTTGACAATTTGCACTACCTGATTGGCTTCTTCCAGCCTACATTACATTACATTACATTATCCTTGTGAAGTATGGCACAAAAATCAGTTTTATTATTATCCCATATAAGGGATGTTATGGAAAAAAAAAAAGTTTTAAAATCATCTAGTATTTTTCAGCAATTGTGGCCATGAACTAAAATCATGGGCATTTAGTGTGATATATATTATTCTGCTTTCTTTGTATCCAATACAATAGGACAACATTTTCATTAGGTGATAAAAAACATCTGAAAGTTCTAACGCCACTGTGTATTAATTTGGTGGAGGAGTGGGATGAACTATCACAATGAATATATATGAATAATATACTAAATTTATCCTACAGCCAAATTGTAAAGAGCTGGAATTGCTAAAGCTACTCGGGATTTAAAAAACTATGTAAAATATTAGCAGGATGCAGTTACTTCTGAGTGGGTATTTAACTGCACTGAGATCATATCTGTAAACCAATTAATGGCTTTAAAATCCACGTTGTATAATCAAAAAATTAAGACATATGTTCACACAGTTTAAACTGATAAGAGACACAAAACTTTCAGAAATTTAGTCTTCTATGAGTTCATCTTCCCTAATAGTCTTAGGACTCTGAAAATCTCTGAAAATCTTGCTAGGATACTCTGATCAATTTTTTCCCATTCTTTCCTAAAGAGAAAATACACAAGCTTAGTTTCCCATGTTGTCTTGCTCATTCATCTGTGCAACCCCATGTGGTCTGTTATCTAAGTGGAATTTCCCACCTCTAAGCAGCTTCTAAAATTCCCTGAATTGTAAGTGAGAAGAGTTCATTCATTCTAATTCTAGAAGAAGAACCTGTCATATGAATAGAGGCTGAGGGAATGTGGCTGTTTAGCCTGGCGAAGAGGTTGCTTTGGGTATCAGTTGGTACCCATGAGGTGGAGATAAGCTATTCACAGTCGTAAGAGGATGAGACACAATAGCATAGTTGTTGGAGCAAGAGAAGTTCAGACAGAATATAATATAAGGTTTATTTACTCTGAGGACATTTTAGCAGTGGATCTGATCACCTGAGGAAGTTGTGTATAGCATCCATTCTTGTAGGTTTTCAAGAGCAGATAGGATAAAACCCTCAGAAAAATGAGTCTGAATTCATAGCTGACCCTCCTTTGAGGTTCAGCAGCTTTTGACCCTGCAAAAGCTGATCTTTTAAGATCCCCTCCAATCTGAATTGTTCCATTATCCTACAATCCTTTTTATTTAAACCTTGAACAGAGTAACAGAATGAATAATTATTGATTTGTCTAATTTCTGTCTCTAATTCAAAGGTTAATGTTTTCAATACACTACCAAAGCAAAGAAAAATAATACCCAGATTCTTTCTAGAAAAAAGTTAGAATGTAGATCTGCCCTTGGTGATCAGTGAACCAACTAAGAAAAATGCTTTGTTGTTCAAAAAAAAAAAAAAAAAAAAAAAAAAGCCAGAGGGGTGAAAGGTGAAGCTTTGTCTTCAGTGATAAAGAAATTTTAATAAAAAACCCTGAGAAAAATGTACAAAGAAAACAGCAGACTGTCTTCCTGAGATGGGTTTTACCTTGTTCAATGATTTGTTTGATTTGTTTGTCAAAATACCATTGAAAAATGCTGTGAAGGGAAAAGGATGCCAAGATAATCAGTTATCTTTAAAGATGCCCTCCTCAAAGAACAGCAGACTATTCAAATGCACAGGAAGAAGATCAGAACGAACAAAGACTGCTATTCAGAAGGTCTTCAACAAGTTAGACTATCTACTAGGGAGATGTAGAAGAATAGCCAGATTCTTCTAAGACATGGGTATCCAATCTTTTGTTTTAGCGGGCTGCATTGAGTGATGAGCAATTGACTTGGGCCACATATATAATATAGAATCTTAGAATCACAGAATTGCTCAGGTTGGAAAAGACCTTAAAGATCATCAAGTCCAACCACAATCTAACCATACTATCCTAACTCTAACAACTCTTTCACTGAATCACGTCCCTGAGCACCACATCCAAGTGGTTTTTAAACACATCCAGGGATGGTGACTCAACCACCTCCCTGGGGAGCCTATTCCAGTGCTTAACAACTCTTTCAGTAAAGAAGTTTTTCCTGATATCCAACTTAAACTTATCCTGGTGCAATTACCCCTCATCCTGTTACCTGTCATCAGTGAGAAGAGACTGGCCCCGCTCTCACTATAAGCACCTTTCAGATATTGAAAGAGAACAATAAGGTCTCCCTTCAGCCTCCTTTTCCCCAGTTCCTTCAGTCACTCCTTGTAGCACACATTCTCCAAGCCCTTTACAAGCCTTGTTACCCTTCTTTGGACCTGCTCCAGCACCTCAGTGTCCTTTCTGTATTGAGGTGCCCCAAACTGAACACAGTACTGAGGAGAGGCCTCACCAGTGCCAAGTATAGGGACAGGATTACTTTCCTAGTTCTGCTCATCATACCATTCCTGATACAAGCCAGGATGCCATTGGCCTTCTTGGCCACCTGGGAACTCTTCAGGCTCATTTTCAGCCAACTGTCTATCAGCACACCAAGGTCCCTTTCCATCAGGGGGCTTTCCAGCCACTGCTCCCTAAGCCTTTAGGGTTGCCTGAGATTGTTGTGAAAATTTAGGACCCTACACTTGGCCCTATTGAAACTAGTGCAATTTACCTTGGCCCAGGTCCCTCTGTAATGCCCTTCTCCCCTCAGGCAGATCAACACTCCCCCTCAACTTGGTATTGTCTGCAAACCTAGTGAGAATGCACTCAATTCCCTCATCAAGATTGTTAATAAAGATGTTAAATAGAAGCAGCCCCAGTACTGAGCCCTGGAGGACACCACTCATAACTGGCTGCCAATTGGATTTAACTCTATTGACCATAACTCTTTGGGCCCATCCATCCAGCCAGTGTTTCACCCAGCAATATAGTTAATATCTATAAGTAACAAAACTTTTTTTTTTACATATATGTTATTAAACATAAAAGAAGAGGGCAACAAAAACATAAACTAGTGGGATATTTGACCTTGTTTTTGTGAAAGTAATGCAACAGTATCTGGTTTGGCAGAAGTGGTTGCAATTCTTAGCGAGTTCTCTTGAGGTGCTCATCAGAAATTTTTTATTTACTTTTACTGTTCTTGTGCTTTGTCCTTGAAAACAGTTGTTCACAAATGTACGTACTGCCAAAAAGTGATGACATGAATAAGGTGTGGTCATGAAGGGAGGGATATTTTTCTCTGGTAAGAGAGGGCTTATAAAAGTCTGGTAAAGAGACGTGAACAAATTTTTTAGTTGAATGTCTGATTGCAATTCCATACATACCATTTGAAAATTTGCAGGTAATTGTCAACCAAAAAGTGAGTCACAAATATACCATAAAATTATTATTATAATTTTCAATCTTGAAACCTGTTCTTAAATTTGTGAATCAAAACGGTATATTTTTCACTGTTCACAGGACTGTGTTTACCATACATATTTAAGTGCATAAAATTATTTGCCATAACTTGAGCTTGACATAATTTATTTTTGAATGTTGTTATGGTTTGAAAAATGGAACAGATAAGTTGATTTTCACCTTGAAGACACATGCTTATCTCATTTAAATGAGCTGCCAAATCTACCAAAAAATGCTGAATCTATAAGCCATCTTTTGTCTTCAGGTTCTGGCATAAATTTTCCTTCTGACTCTGTAAATGACTTAATTTCATTTTGTTCATTTTGTAAGCATTCAGGGGTGTTGAAAATTACAAAATCTGTCAGCACTGCACAAGTATTCTGGATATTTCTTCTGCAGTGAACATGTTAACTTACTAAATAATTTTACAAAATAACACAGTTCCAACTTTAGTAATTAAATAAGAAAACATATCTGTTTAGTAACAAAAACTGCTTGTGTTCACAAGCATACACACACATGTAGATGGGTTAAAATATTAAGAGCAATCACTGCATTTTACAAGTGGCACAAATGCATGTAGCATGTAGTACATGCATTTCAATTCAACTGTATATAGAGGGTGTGAGAAGTGGGGTTAGCACTGCACTACGCCCTCCCTTCTTTAGCTTTCCATTGTTGCCCACATAGTTCATGTTTGAGCTTCACGCAATTGACTCATGAAAAATATTGCTTGAAGTCTCACAAGAATGTTCAAGAATTTATGATCTTGTGGGCCTGCATTGTGTCCTGTGGCCACATGTTGGATACAGCTGTTCTAAAAGACAGATGGAGACAAGACAAGATGTACAGCAGGAGCACAAGCTGCATCTAAATGATGGTGCCCTATTGCAGTGAGTCCAGTGGAGCTGATTAGGGGCTGGAATGCATGAAATATCAAGAGAGGCAGAAAAAGTTGTTTTTTTAAGCCTTGAGAAGTCATCAGAACTTCTTACTGCTTTTTTAAAGTTCCTAATAGAGGAGTATAGAGAAAGTGGAGCCAGACTCTTCTCAAATGTGAGGAGTGGAAACACAGGGGAGTATGGGAACTGTTGAGGACAGCCTGAACCTCTGTTTGATCGCCTGAGGCAAGGACTGAGTCAGCCATGGGAGCACAGGTGGAGGCAATTCAACTGAGTGATGGGGAGGGGTGCAGCCTGGCTGCATCTCTCCTAGACCTCATTTAAGGGCTGACTGAGGCAAGAATTCTTTCTGGAGCTCTCTCCCTTTGGAGTTTTCTACTTGAGCCTAGGATATGGGTGAGCGTTTCCTTTTTAATTATCTTTTTCCACCACGATAATCTTTCTAACTATAAACCTATAAAATACCATCCTAACCATGCCACTCTTCTAACTGTACATTTGTTAATTGTATGCGGGTCAATGAACATAAGTAACAAGAAAGCAGTTATGATTCAGTTGAAGGAAAGCATTTTATTTGCAGGTTGTTGAACACTCAAACAATTTGCCTGAAGAGGCTGTGAAATGCTCATTCACTCTCTAGGTTCTGAGCAACCTGGTCTGCATGATCCTGCTTGATATAGAAACCTTGAATTATATGATTCAGAAGTCACTTCTAGCCTGTGTCTTTATTTTGTGATTTGTTTTTTTTCATAGCTATTATGAAAAATTGTGTAATTGTTATATTTCATATATGTATATTATATGTGTGTATATATATGTATATAAATATATATGTACATACAGTTTATATTGCATATATGTATATTATATGTGTGTATATATATGTATATAAATATATATGTACATACAGATATTAAATGTCCTATTCTTTTTTTAGGAAAAAGAAAGTTTAGAAGAAAATATATTTTAAAAAAGACTTATAGAATGCAGAATCGTATGGTCTCCAAAAGAATATTGTTGACTAATGTAAGTGTAAAGCTTAACTTTGCTATCTATGAAATGCAGAGGAGTTATTTATCCCATAGAATAAAAATAATCCCTATATGAGTCTTTCTAGGACTCTTACTTTTGTACCAAAGGGTGACTGTTAAAAGCAATTCTGTCTTTACAGACAGCTTTGCCCAACCCACAGACGTTTTCCTAAGACTGCCACGTGCTCAGGTGGTAAGGGAAGGTTTTGAAGGTTATGTGTTACAGCACCACCTGGTGAAATGTATTTAAAGTCTACATAAGACGCTGCTAGTGAGCAGTAGCCTATGAAAAAATAGCACAATGTAGTATTAAGCTTTTCAAGATTAAATTTTTTCCCAACTTATTGCATATTTCAGAGTTGCTTGGAAGATTTCAAGTATTAAAACCAGTCATTAAGTATGGAACTTGAAGTTGTCTGAGTTTCATGGTCACATCACTGTAATGATCATGGTAGAACTGGAGGAAAAGCCTTGCATATCCTGTCACCTACTCTCTAACTTGTTTCAATGGCATAGATGTGAGAATCTTTCCATACGCACAAAAAAAATCCCAGAGTCCCTAAAATCTTCCTTGTTAAACCTAGGTCTACTACTTCTCTCTGTTTGTCATATGATTCAATTATTCCTTCCTTTTAAATTTTTTTCCTCTTCTTCCCCACCTGAGACACTCTAAGTTTTTCCAGCCTTTTGCTCATTCTCATTTTTCTTTCATAGGTTACATTTAATCTGGTCTGGTTGCTCCCTAAACAGCAGCGCCTGACATTGAACATCGTATGCTAGTTGCTACCCTACCAGTGCTGAATGGAGCAGTAGAATCACTGAATATGGTTTACAGGCTGTATTTCTGCTTATAAACTCCAGCTGGATGCTGGGTGTGTAGCTTTTTGAGTGAAGGTATGATGAGTGATTCCTATTCTGTAACAACCCTTTATAGCCTTCATATTAAAAACAAAACTGGCTGTTTGATATAGACCTAAGAGGATGAAGTGGATTACTTCTGCCTACACGTTGCAGCACTTGTTTCTCCCTGCTCAGCAGAATCTTACTTTTTTATAACATGTCTTCTGTTTCTTCAGTTTTGTTTTTAGTTCAGGCACGCCTGATTATTCTCCCAGCTTAATCTCCCTTACAGATTTTTTTTTTTAAAAGTTATTGACCCCAGAGTGTGCATGAAAATATGATACAGAACCAGATTTGGGACAGAATTGCCCAGCACATTCCTAGATCATTCATTCAGGCATTGAGTCAGAAATAGCTATTCTTTTGGCTATTATTTTGATTTTTCTAATCTGTAGCAATTTTGCACTCACTCTATAATGTTTTAATCTGTGGACTATTTCCCTAATTTGCTATGAGAATATCATGTGGAACATTATTAAAAACTTTATTACATACATCATCTTTCTCAAGAGACTGTTACTCTGACATGGACAGAAATTAAATATCACTAGCCAGTGCCAAGGATAAAATTAAATCAGGTCTAGTTGATTTGAAAACATCTGTTCTATCCAGATATTCCCTGTCTATTAGTGATTACAATTGACCTTGGAAAAAATTGTACCTAACCATTAAGCCTCTCCACAGGGTATGCCATAGTATCCCCTTGTACTCAGTAGATCTTTAGTTTCGGTTACACAGTTTTTCAGGAAGTCAAAAAATCATTTCTCATGACAGGTTTTATTGTTATATTTCTTATATGATATCTTATGCCTTGGTCTTTATGCTTCTGTTCCTTCCTTTTACTGCTATTTTACTCATCTGTTTCATCTATCCCTGTATTATTTCTTCTTTTTATTTTACTTTTTCTTAAGGAAAAAGTGCCTTTTCTAAGAGCATAAAGCACTTCTAATATGGATATCAAAGCCAGAACAACAAAAAGAAGTGAAAACAAATTAAAACTGACCAAAGGAAGAACCTTACGGTTAACTTATATGAATGCAATTAAATGCATGAAACAAATCCTGGGTTGGAATTGTTAGGTGTGTGGGGTAGAGACAGGTGTGAGAAGAGAGTACAATGGATGTTTGGCAAGACAAGTACAGAAATAGCAGAATATAGTAACCCAAGAATGAGAAACCAGTTTCAACCTTCCAAGAACAGGCAACTATGACTGACATCTGGCAACCTTGTGGCACTGCTGGATGTCTGTTCTTGTGCTTACTCTGTACTGTGCGCAGTTCATCAGGAAATGTTGCTTCTTTTGTATGTATTCCAGACCAAGAAGGCAAGTGCCATTTTTATTGAGACAGTTTAAACATTGTAAAAGTGGTGCCTTCTGCACCATTCTTAGCAACAGTACCATTAGTAAATGCAATGTACTCCAGTAGTAAACAAATCTATAAATTTTCATGACAGTTTTGGGAAGCTAAGAAATTACTTCCCTGAAATGATACAATTCCACAAATCTATAACAAATCCAGAATTGCACCACTTTGTCTTGGGTTCCAGCTAAGGCTGTTAACCACAACCCTCATGAATGTTCTTCTGAAAAATGTGGGTTTTCCTTCCCTGAGATGAGCTGTACTGATCCCAGGCATACTCACACTTACTGCCTTTCCCTATAAGTAGCAGCCATATCAAGACAACAGGAAGATGGTCTTTGTGCCATCTATGTTCCATGTAATATGCAACTCTCAACACTTATCAATCGGTCTTTGTGGCAAAATTATTTTACTGTTTCTACCAATGTGCTTGTGGCAAAGCATTAAGTTGTATGCTTTACTTTTTCACAGTCCAGCTGACTCTATGACACAACCTGTAATTCACACTGCTGTGTATTTTGATACCAGATTTATTTTTCTTAATATTTTGCACAATTCTGTTGCTTGCCTTCAACTTACGTAATTGTTTGGCACCAGCCTACAGCTACATTTTTCTCTGTTCCAGATTAGCAGCAATCCATTCACATAATACATCCTACTCACTTTTTTGGACAGGATGCCAGCTCCCAATATAAGGTTTTCTTAAATTTTGGCTTAACTTTTCCTTTTCTTTCATGCCCGTATCCAATTTTTCATAAATATGGCATGCTCTGTAGATCACGTTAGTCTGTATAGCCTCCAGATTAATGGAAAATGTAAAGGTTTGTTATTTTCCATAAGGTATTCCGTGTTATTTAATGATATTTTACTGTATCTTGAGAATACAGATGTAATCTGAGGCATGGCTAGAGCTTTCAGCTTTTGCTCTGGCATTTTCAGCGCTTGATTTTTCAACTTTGTGATTACATTAATGCTATTGCCTTGCTTACATTAACTGTAACAATGTTATGGTAATCATATCCCCTGCTTTAGCAAAGTGAAGCCATGTTTTCAGCAATAAAGCAAAGTAAAGCAATTATTTATAGATGAGGGAAGAGGAAAATTCTATCTTACATCAAAATGGCAGTGAATATTTTATATTAGGAATGACTGTATTATCAAAAGAATATATTTAACTAAGTGGGATTTCAGTCAGGATAAATGTTAAATCTGAGCTAGATCCTCTGGTTTAAATTCCTTTGTACCCTGGTAAATTGAAATCAGTTTTATTCTCAGGTTGAAGGCATCACATACTTTGTTTTTAATTTACTTTCAAGAGAAGCCAGAACTCACTGTGAACAATGGTTTGAAGACCTTCAAACTCAATAATGCTTGTTGTGGTTCCTTCCTTCTTATGCATAATTTCCTCTGACAGTAAAGAGGCCCTCTGTTATAGGAAGTCCTGTTTTTTTTGGTTTTTTTTGTTTTTTTTTTTTTTGTTTTTTTTATATATATTGGCAACATATCATTTATTAATCATTATTTTATTTGCAGTTTCTCTGCTGTTTATTCTTCAACTTTGTTTGCAACATCAGAAAGCATGCAATATTAATCAGAGCAAATTCTTGGACATTTTCACAGGTTCCAGTCTCACTTAAGAGCTCATTAAAATAATAGGTATTTAGTAAACATTCTGTTACAACATCAGCTGTATAATAACATAATAAATGCTTTCAGTGCTTTTGGGAGCTAGGGAGAGGGAGCAGGGGGTGTGAGATAATGCAAATCATCTATGATCTGCATTGTTAATGTTCTTTAGATCAGAAGTAGAGGAGGGAAAGAAGAGTGAGATTATTGACAAAGAACTGACACAGATGATTCCTTCAACAGCGGTTGTATTGCTCACACCATGTTTCTGGTTTTCCGTGTTTAAAGCTATGATGTCTTTTCCCCTGGAAATTTCCTGAATTGTTAATTAAGCTATTTAAAGAATCTGACTTAAACAGTAGATTCTGTTACTTCTTGCAATTTAATTTCTGTGTTCCTCTAATTTGCATTGAATTTGCACCTCACAAATGTACTTTTTCTGCAGTTCTTTTACACTATCATCCCACTTGTTGGAAAATTCTCAGATTCTGCCTTTGCCATTGGAAATTCCATATTTTCAGTCTGTAATGAATGGCTGTGATCATCAAGAGCATATTCTCTGCGAGTCACCAGAAAAGCCTTATGTGTCATCTGTGCATGTGAAATGTTCTGGTATTTTGTAGGAATTCATAGAGGTGAAACTGTTTGCCAAGGAATACTGTAAGCGTTTATAAATCGAATGATGCATAATATAGAATTTACTCAAGTTAATTTGTAGTGTTAATATAAAAGGATGGCTTTTTTTTTTTTTTTTTTTTTTTTTTTTTTTTTTTTTTTTTTTCAAATCCATATAGCCAAAGTAGAGTCATCTTTCTTCTGATTCAATGGGTTCTGTAAGTCATACCCCTAGGAACGCTGAGCATACCTGCAGAAATAGTCTGTGTTGTTGTTCAGTCCCTTGAACTTTGAAGACTGTGGGATTTATTTCAATTGGAGCTATCAGTATTTAGACAGTCTTGGGAACTGACTCAATAATAATAAGAATGGCCTTATTTCTAAATCAGAGCTTCTAGGAACAATTGTGTAATTTAAGTTGTTTAGCCTTTAACTAGTTTTTCACATGTAAATCTGGCTGGCGTAGTGCTAATACTAATATTTTTTGTGCTTTTTCATTAGTGTTATGGACGCCTTCCTTTTTTTTAGAGACAAAAGACCATTCTTGTTGTGTCACAACTGTTTTTATGTTATTTCAGTATGGAAATTGTCTGAAAGGAATATCTAATCTAAAATTTTCTTGGATGACACAGTCTTTTCTTAACTGGTGAGAAGTCATCTGGTCAGCTTCAAAGTCAGATCTTTTTCAGCCTCTGGACAGGTTCACCGTGACTAAATAAGGGCTGTTCTTTATCTCTCTGTTTTTATTTTGCTTCACTAGTTAATTAATTGATAATTCTCTTGCAGAAATGCAAGAAGAGAGGGAATGGTTTTGTAGCTCACTTTCCAGTGATACATATGTGCTACTATATTTAACTACTGCCTTAATGCAGTGGAAGGAATCAAACTGGGGATTTGAATCAGAATACTGGGTGGGTGAAAACTTAAACTGAAGTACTTGATCTGATTGTTGAAAAGATACCTATTTTGTATTACCAGTCTTAAGATGTCCTCCAAGATTCCCGAAACACTCCAGAATCTCAAATTATAACAGCAGGAGTGTTACAATGTATGCAGATTCCTTCTGTCTGAGATGAGAAAGCTCTGAAATGGATTTTAGGGGATGTTGAGACAGTTTACTCAAAGCTGCTGCTTGTAATAAATTCTGGTTACCTCCCTCTAACACTTTCCCATAGTGGATGTTTAGTATTACCCACAGAAGGTCGTGATAGGGAACCAAGAGACCACGCTGCTTGCAAGGATCCAAGGGCAGCATTTACTGGTAATCTAATGCTGTCACAGCCTAATCAAATACAGCAGCCACTTATTTTTAAGCTGGTTATAACAACCCTACCATTTATAATCCAAATCTCTTAATTCTATTAAAGGTCGTTAGTAATATCCTTCCAGTGAATTGTTACAGCAAGCTGTGTATTGGCCCTGGAAAGAGGAATACAATGTTGAAGGCTCATTCTCAGATGTGGATTTGCTTCGAGTTACTTTTCAGTTGTGATTTCACCAGACTTGGTGAAATACTACAGTTACTTAAGTTTGCTACCTCTTATTGCCATGTTTTCTTCATAAGTAGAAGAACTACACAGTTTCTCAAAGCTACACAAAAACTAAGATAAGTCATGGAGAAAATAAGCTTTTTATCTACAGGGCAGGCAGCACATGCCTGGCAGCTGAGCAATTTTGCTGTTACAGCTGAGAAAACCTGGATAATCATTTGACCCCAGAGTAGAATAATATTTTCACATAAGTTTTTGCATCTACGCTACAAAAAAAAAAAAAAAAAAAAAAAAAAAAAAAAAAAAAAAAATCTAAAGTACCATATTGGCAGGGCTATAAGGTTACAGTAGTAAGTATATAAAAATAAATATCTTGATGCTTCCTTTAAACCCTCCTTCAGCCTTCAGTAACTTCTAGCTGTGAAAAGGATTGTTCAGGAACTTCCTAAAGTTACAGTTGTTTCTGGGTCCATTAGACACCAACAGACTCCCTCCCCTTCATCCCACAACCTTGTGAAGCTCTTGTTTGAACCCTTGGAAAGATTCACGATTACGATCACGATCTCCTTCAGTAGAGTACCATGTCTTACGTACAATATAAAGAAATTATTAATTTAAACTCAAGACAATTTTTGCAGTCTGTGTACAGTGTAAGTTCTGCAGCTTTTGATTCAGGCCTGAGAATTGATGTAGTAGGTGAAGCATGTTTTCCTGAAAGGATTTCCAGTTATTTCTACTAAGTCCTATTAGTCTAATAACATCAATGAGGTTTAGATCAAATAAGGTCTGTGGAAGTATATCTTCCAGTGCTGATTTTCTTTAAACGTTAGGTTATACCACACCCTCTCTCTTTCTGCAGTGTCAGAGATCATTAGACTAATGAAAAAAATGATTCATTTCCTCCCAGCCCTATTAATTAGGTAAGGAAAGGGACACTTGCATAGCTACTTCATTGGCAATGGTAGGAAAACAGTTCCCTAGCTTAATTAGGTATTGATAGCAGACAAAATGAGTACTGATCTCCCTACAACCTCATAATGTGTATTGCCACGACCTTTCTTAATCAAAATACTTGTGTAGCTCTTATGGATTATTTTTCCCAAGCAATCAATGAAGGGAGCATGTTTAATTTAAAATGGATCAACTTTTCGCAAGATCCAGAAAACTACATTTTCTCTTCAACTTAAAATTTAAAACTGTAATAAATATATATATTAAAAAAAAAAAAAAAAAAAAAAAAAAAACGGGATTTCACAGTCAGGAATCATTGCAAATGTTTTTTCCTAGTTTCTTTTCTTTTTTTTTTTTTTGACATTATTCTCCCTCTCTCCCTTTCTTTTTTCATCATTCATTCTTTCTTTTCTTTCTTAATCAGGCATGTTTTCATTCTTCATTCCTTTGGATATTTTCAAATTTACAGGACAATATAATCAGTTTATGAACTTGCATTTTTTTTCTCCTGCTATTAGTACTTCCACATGACAATTATGAACACTTCATGCTTTGCTCCTGGGAATTACGATTACGTTTTGAACTTCATACTTGTATTTAATCTTACACCTAAAAATGTTACTCTATTCTTAATGTCTCAGGTGTCTAGAAAATGGCCAGTTTCTGTTTTTGCTTTTTATCTACTTCACTATGAAGGAGCTCTCTGAAGTACTCTCTTAATTGTTTTATAATTGTATATCATTTGTAACACAACAATTTCTAATTATGTTCTGTTTTAGATTACCTTATAATTCTTACTCTTTTCTCTACAAATTGATAACTTTCCAAAATACTCCTACACTGCTGTTACAGCTGTCTTTGAGTACTCTCCACCAAGTCATGTAATCATTCTCTTGTATTCCTTTATCAGACTATTGCCCCTTTTTTTTTGTTTTGTTTTTGTTTTTTTTTTTTGACTTTGCTGCTCAACACGAGACTGATGTTGGGTCTACCTGTTTCTCACTTTTGTGGCTCTTTCTACCCTGTCTTTAAAAGTAATAGTGATTTCCTGTCTAAATTCTACTTCCTTTCCAAAGACTCATTTATTTTCGATTGGTACTTGATGTAGACCTGTCTAGATTTTGTATCCTTAAAGTATATCCATAACACATTTATGTAGTTCCTTTGGTTACCTTTAGCCACCTCTGAATTTTAGACAGTACACTGTCTTGAATCAATAAATAAATGATCAGTGTATGACCAGTCTGAACACTCCACTGTTGGATAATCACTTACAGATGTTCTAATAATAAAATGAATTGCTAGTGGAAAACGTGATTGATATCACAAAGACTTTACTTCTTCAGGGTCATAAGAAAGTGTTTTTTTTTTTTTTTTTTTTTTCTCAGACATCTACCTTAACAAAAAATTAATTTAACTCCATATAACAGTAAGAGTTTATAATGAAAATCATTGATAGTAAAATACTGGAATAACACAATAGTAATAGGACATGCTACAATTATGACTAAGATTTATCTCTTTCCTGCAAGTATAAAAAAATCATAAAATTGTCCACAGTGTCTTGCAAATATTTCTACCTATTATAGGGCTTGGTATGTAAGGTTAGAGAAGGCGCATAAGAACAGAGCATGTATAGAATTATATTCCTTCTGGTGTAACTCGTTAGTTTCCGCAGACCAACATGCTTGGAGCTTCCCAAAATAGCTTTTATTTCCTGATTATTGTGTTTAATAACCCTTAATTAACTAGTTCTTTTTTTTTTCTAGTTTAATTTTAATGCATTTATACTTGGTTTCTGTAACAGTGACTAGCAGTGAACACCACAATTTAATTATGTTGTGGATATTTTTATTTTGTTCTAAAAAGAAGTATTTTGCTTTAAGCTTGCTTGGATGATAATTTTTCAGGTGTCTCTATGTCTGTTAGTTTTTGCATTACAGAAAACAATGGCTGTTTTCTCTCTGCTGCCTTGTATAGCTCTCATATTTCATGTGTCTCAATCAGAATTGAAAGAAATGTCCTCTTCTGAATAGAGGATTCTTCTTGCTCCTTTAAATCTCTCCTATCATCACTCTTTTCTGTACCTTCTCATGCTCAGTGGTTTTTTTTGGTTTTTTTTTTTTTTTTTTTTTTTTTTGTTTTTGGAGATGAGAAATATGTCAAGTAATGAAAATTGGGATGAGGATGCATGAACATATACAGTAATGTAATGACTAGATGCTAATGGGTATTTTTGTTTGTTTTATTTTTCTCCCTCTGTGTATTATCTTTGATTACCTTATGCATAGGAGTATGCAGTTTCTTGGTTCAATAGTCTTTGGTTCTACCTTAAAAGTGAATGTGAGGTAGTGTACAAATATTCTATTAGACTAATGTTGTGATAATTATTACATATAATTTACTGCAGTAAGCAATAACATGAGCACAATAATCTGATGTTCGTGTAATTACCATGACTATGAGCAATTCATTACATGGTTGTTTCAAGCTGCATGGGTGGTTTCTCAGTAACTATGTAAATAACTCACAAGACCAATAATTATGCATCTGAGAGGCAGGAGATGACAGCACTGGTAGAAAATTCATGATCAAATTTGTTCTCTGTTTAAAGTAGGAGATTCATTTAATGGATACTTTCTGTTTCACTGTATTTAAATATACCATACAAGGTGTTTAATACAGTCATGTAATTTATAAATGGCTATTAAATCAAGAATAATCCGTCTGAATAATGGAGAGCCAGAATCAGATCAGAGAGATCAGAATATGCACCACAGCATATTCAGTTACCAATTGATAACTAATATTTACACAAGTGCTTTTTAAGAAAGCATTTTAGTGCAAGCAACAAGTATCTTTTGCTATTTGTGTATTGAATACTCACAAGGAATAGAAAAGCACTTTGTTATGCTAAGCATTTGCTGAAAAACCCCATGGAAAATGTTTTTAACTTCATACAAATAGGAATTAATGTCTATTATTACAATATTTTTCTTTTCTAGCAATCCTGAGGAAATTTGGGATTTTTTCATAACTAGTTGAGGTAAAATGGAAGTGGTATTTAGTAAGCATATCTCCTTATGGCTCAAGAACAAGCAAACAAACACAAAAAAAACACAACCAAATTTAGAACCGTTTGGAAGTATTTGTATTAGTAAACCAGTTTTTTCTAATGCTACCATAATGATATAATCATTTAGGATACATTTGAAGATCCAACGGGATTTAAGAATATATGGTTTGTTACCTGATACCTACTACTAAGAGACTTTAGTCTTGTTTAATTACAATGCACAATTAGAAATGATAGACTGTAGGAAGGAAGCTTGATCCTATTTACAGTGCCATCAAAAATATCAAGAAGTCAAATATGCAATGAAACACTAATATTGATTTTTCTTCTATCTTTAATTCCTCAGTGATCATTGGTCTATCAGATATTATTTTATTTTGTTCTCAGTTATGTCCAATCATCTGGTCCAGGCTTGTGCACAGCACTTCAATCCACTTGGAAAACATTGGTACAGCTGGGTCTAAGTCTGCTTTCAATAATCTCTGAAAGATTGTGGTGAGAAAAAAAGGTGCTGGAGGAGAGCAATCATTCCTACTTTCAGGAAGAGAAAGGAAAGCATCCAGGACTGATTGGATGATTGGAGTTAGTCACTGTGGTTTTATAAAGTACTTGACCAATGTGACAGCCTTGTCACATTGTAAAACAAGTGTTTTAGTGGATGAACAGAGAGCAATGAATGCTGTTTCTCTTGACTTTAGGGAGGTTTTTGATGGTGTCTCACAAAACTTCCTCTTAAGCAAGCTGACGAAGTATGAGCTTAGTAAAGCTGAGGTGTTTTGAAAACAGAATGACTTGCCAGGCTCAAAATGTTGTGATCGGTAGCACAGAGCCTAGCTGGCAGCCAAACACTATTGGTGTTTGGCAGCTGACAGTGGGATTAGTACTGTTCAGCCTCTTTAATGACCTAGATGATGGGATGGAGTTGATCTGTGGATGATACAAAAATGGAAGAGTGGCTGATATACCAAAGGGTCATGCTGCAATTCAAACAGCCTTACTGGGATCATGTATTTCATTAAGTTTAGCAGAGACATACAGGACCCTGGATCTGGAAGGACTTAATTTCGTACACCAGTACATGCTGGTGGTTGGCTGGCTGGAAAATAAACTGGTAGAAAAGCAGGTCCTGGTGGACAAGTTGAACATTGCATCAATGTTCCTTGTGGCAAAGCTGGCCGGTGAGTATTGCCAGCAGGCTTGGGGAGAATATTCTTGCCCTCTACTCAGTGCTGCAGATGAGATTCCATCTGAATGTTTTCTCCATTTGAGGACTTAGTACTACAGGGACTTGGACATACTGGAGCAAGTCCAACATGAGGCCATGAAGTTGATTAAGTTTTTGGAGGATCTTTCACGTGAGAAGAGATTGAAAAGGCTGGGATTTTTTGAACTCCAGAAGATTAAGGGAAGATCTTAACAATGTGTATAAATACCTGATTGGTGCAGGGAGCAGAGAAGATGGAGACAGGCTTCTTGGTGCTGCTCAGTGAAGAGGAGAGCAGCAATGGGCACAAAATATGAGATAGCAAATTTTTTTCAGAAAAAGTTTTACTGTTTGGATGACTGACCACTGACAGAATGTCCAGAATAATTTGGGGTTGTCTTCCTTGGAGGTATTCAAAATTCAACTGGACATAGTTCTGAGCAACCTGCTCTAGTAGACCCTACTCTGAAAAAATGGAAACATTTACATTAAGACTCTTTATGATGAGGTGGTCCTCAATTATATATATATCAGAAATGTTAATGTTGAAGTTATCTATAAGCTTCTGTTCCAGAAATGCATCAGCAGTGCTTGAATTTCTATCAATGGGTAGATTTGAAGAAAACTTCAGCAGTTGGAATTTATTTTTTAATTAATATCAATGCCTTTCTCTAAAAGTAAATTAGATAATGCTCACATTCTCTAGAGGAGCATTTTGAAATGTCATGTAGGCCTCACTAATGAGGGTAAGGGCTGGGCTGTGTTTGCCAGCTACATTTGCTCTGCAGTTCTCCTTTCCTTAGCTGTAACTGCCATAGGATTAAGGTATGCTTTCAATCCACAATCACTATGTTTATAAAGTATGACGCAGAGCCAGGACCTGACTAAGCTCACACACCCAGTCTCTCTCCACAAAACCATTCCAGGCTCTCAGCTCCAACACCTCTGTCTGTCATTCATCCAGAATCACTGGATTTCATGACCAGAGAGATCTCTTGTCCTTGGTAGTGGTTCAGTCCCTCCTGCCTTGGTTCAGAAGCAACACTTGGTCCAAAATCTTGGGAACCTTTTCTCTTGGCAGTATTCCCCAAAATGGAATCCTGGATCATTACCAATTCTTACAACTTTCTGATGTCAGCTGGGCATTCTTATCAAGTATGTAACAGAAACCATTACAACTTACTGCTTCATATGAGTCAGGAAACCCTCTTTGTACAACACAGTCTATTAAGGTCACTGAGTATTTCAACAGAGATCTGTTTGAGAGGAAGCAACGCCAAGTCCAGCTCTGAATGGAACATGCAGTGTTCATCAAAATGTGCTCAAGATGTGCCATGAGAGAATGAAAAGATGAAATGCAGGACCACTGCAGGAGCAGCAGTGCTTCTATGTTTGCCAGTATAGATCTGGCAAACAGGTAAGCTATGGACAAAACTTACCTGAGGTCCAGATCGAGAGTAATGTAAAACATTTCTGTAGTTTTGTGCTTAAGTCAGTTCAAGCCAAAACAAATTTAAATACTAACTTATTGGTAACATTTCCTAGAGTATTCCGTCCTCAGTTCAAGCAAAATAGTAACTGATGATGGTCAAATACATAGTTGGATAACTATACAAACATGTGCCCAAACAGACTTTTTTGAAGCCAAGAATGCTAGAAAACTAACAATAGCAAATGTTGGGGTTTTTCATAAGTGAAATTATTACTATTCAGAATCTTATTTCATCAATTAATTCTGAGGTTTTTAAAAAGTCTCACAGAAACATTGAAAGTAGTACGTATATACTTTTGCTTATTTTTAAGTATTTTCAGAGTTGAGATCATATCTTGACTTTTTGAAAGATTACCTTCCACAGTCATTTGCAGTACCTGGTAACTTCCTTGAAAATAACTGTAACAGCTACTGAGGGGAAAAAAACTAAACCATGAAAGAACTCTCCAAAAGCAAGTCTTCAGATAAATATGAACACAAATTTCTTAGATATGACTGCAGTTACGCATATTTATTTACTCTAACCATTCTATCTTTAGATTTATATGTTTCTGTCCAGTAGTAAGGGTTAATCAGAGTAACCTGAATAGGTTACTTATGTATATACATAATGGAACCTATTATGTAATTTATGTAGTGGACAGATTTGATTATTGCAATAGCTTTTGAAGGGCTGGATATTTACAGATTTCCTTTACGTGCACTTTTTGTTACTTTCAATGGCTTTTGCAGGTGGAAGATATCACAATAAAAGGTCTACAAACAAAATAATGTTACCATATAGGTGTCTTTTTTTTTTTTTTTTTTTTTTTTTTCAGAGTGAATATGAAGATTGCAATGTATGAGTAAGTAGACTTTCAGTCAGTGGCCTTGAGCTGCATTCAAATAGGAACTTGATATCTTCTTTTTTTCTTTTATGAATTAAAACAATAGGTACAATCTATGCTGTAGCAAAAAATAAGATTAAAGAACCATTTCCTCTAATATCCCACTTCTTTTTTTTTTTTTTTTAAAGTAAAAAAAAAAGTAAAAAAAGTAAAAGCTTACCCCTCCAAAAGCCAGGATCTAGTGGAAGATGTAGGAAACCCACTGTTTATATCTGCTTTTCATATTTTTGTCTCATCTCTGTGTCTACTGCCTTGCACTGACATTAGTCATGAAACAATAGGATCGATATTTCTCACAACATATGTTGTTATTGGTAGTTATCAGATGTATTTTGACAACCATTTAAAAACAAATCCATTTCTTCACCCTGTTAAATTCTTGTTCCTAAAAGCCTCCTGTGCCAGTGCTTGCAGATGAGCTAGAGGCTACGTGAAAGAACATCTCACTTAGTAATTATGAATTTCATTCAGTTTATTGCAATTTTCTTTCTTTTTTTTTTTTTTTTTTTCCTCTGAGATAAAATGTAAGATTCTAAGCAGTCTTTCTTAATGATGCATGTCATATGCAGTTACTATGTTCTCTCTTATGCGTTTCATCTCTGTGGACTACAGTCCTAAATTCTTTCTAAGTAGAGGAAACTTTTCTTTGTCATAGAATCATAGAATCACCAGGCTGGAAACGACCTATAAGATCATCTAGTCCAACTGTCTCCTCATCACTATTGCCACTACAAGCCACTAAACCATATCATGCAGCACGTCATCCAGATGCCTCTTGAATGCTGCCAGGGACGGCAACTCCAGCACCTCCCTGGGCAGCCATTCCAGTGCCTGACCACTCTCTGAGAGAAAAAGTTCTTCCTTATGTCTAATCTAACCTCCTCTGATATAACTTGCAGCCATTTCCTCACGTCCTGCTCATTGTCTGGGAGAAGAGGCCAAATTCCTCTTCACCACAACCTCCCTTCAGGAAGTTGTAGAGAGCAATGAGGTCTCTTCTGAGCCTCCTCTTCTGCAGACTGAACAATCCCAGCTCCCTCAGCGCTCCTCATAAGACTTGTGCTCCAGACCCCTCACCAGTTTCATTGCCCTTCTCTGGACATGGTCCAGGACCTCATTGTCTTTACTGTAGTGGGGGACCCAAAACTGAACGCAATACTTGAGGTGTGGTCCTGGATTACTTGTGTTCTGAAGAATCTGTTTCTAGTTGTGCAATATCACGAGGTAAGTACAGTAACATAGCTCAAGACAAAGCTGTATGACTGATCAATAAAAGGCATTTTTGTATTTTCTGAATTATTCATCACCCTATTCTCTATGCGTTCTAGTGCTGTTAGAGTGTTTGGACTGTTATTGTATATTGAACAGGTCTTTCCTGATCTGCCTATAGTATTGACTTTGAATTTATCCAGCTGGAATTTTGTAAGCTACTTGAGCCTTTTTAAATTTCTCAAGAGTGTTATTCCTTTGCTACTTCCTTCTCTAGATCTCCTACCTAAAAGCAGAATGTTATATTGGCAAGTAGATGGCTTCCTAAAGAACACTACTATGTTTGCACGAGTGTTCAAGTGCAAACTGTCCCAATATGAAGGAAAGATTAGGAAACATAATGGGAGGTCAATGTCTTGAAAATGGAAAGGGATGACATAGTTCATAATTTGGAAAATAAGTCAAATTGTAACTGTGAGTATAAAAACCGGCATGATCAAAATAAGGGTTAAGTTGCAAGAGATATAACTGAAACATGCTTATGGATAATTCTATATTCACTCCCTTCTTGAAATATACTGTGGAGTTAGATGAATAGTGGGTCAGCTAACAGCTGATACTAAAACATCTAAAATAAAATACTAGTCTATTTTTTGCTCCAATCTTGAATAAAAAGATTATCTATGGCTAAATGGCCTATGTAAGTACTATCTGCAATGAAATGTGGAAGATCAGAGACTACTGTGGTATCTTCTGATCATTTGGAACTCAAAAAGCTTCTTTGGTAACTCCAAACCTTATTAGACATTACTCTTAAAAGCGTATGGAGAATGAGCGAAGACCAAAGTTAGATACCAGATGTAAAGAGGAGGAAGGAGAAAACTAAAAGAAGATAAGGTGTTACAGATCAGCCAGACTGTAATTCAAAATAGTGTTGAACAACTCAAACCATTATTTATCTTTATAAAAAGTGAATTTCATCAGATTCCAGATGTGTGAAATCAAATATTTCTGTAGCAAATCAATGTCATTTTTTGAAGAATAAAACACACCTGCTGTTATAATGCTAGGGAGACCAAGTCCTAATAACTAAACTCAATAAAATAAATTGAGAAGAAAAATCCAGTAAAAAATAGCAGTCTTCAATATTAATCAGTAAGAAAAAATTGTGTATCCTTGATGGAGAAGTTAATGTTTTCAGGTAGTTTGCCAATGCTGATTTGATTTTCTTCAACCTATGAGTTTCAAGGCCATAAGGAAAGCCAGACTCCTTGCACCAAGTTTAAGCCTAAAGCTATGGACAAGCCAGATGTATGAAGGCCCAATTGTCACTGCTGTCATAGCAGGGATGGCTCAAGGGCTGGTGTTCCCAGGGTGAAGCAAGCTTGTTGACCCATCTTTTGCTGTGCTGCCACAGACAACTTTTGGAAGCACAGGTTGGCCAAGTGCTGTGTATCATCCTGATGGAAGGGCCTCTTGTAAGGTAATCCAGTGTCCCATGTAGGAGAAGGCAATAGGGATGGGAAAATGGATTATGGGAGTGATGCAGGCTTATGGAGTTTCAATTGAGATCCCTGATGGCAAGGGAGATATGCAAGGAACAGGAGTGTTTCCTGCATCTTGTGTTCCTATTTTGCTCTCTCCTTGAGACCTGTCACAGATCCCTTGACACTGGTAACAAGCTGTGATATCACAGTCACAGAGTAGTTGGGGCTGGAAGGAAGTTCTAGAGATGGTCTGGATGGAAGTTCTCTGGGATGCTTCAAAGCATACTGCCTCTGGCATCTGTTTGCTTAGACAAGCAACTGTAGCCCTCAAGATTTTGTCCTGTGTTGCTCTGCTTTTACAGAGGGACACAGTGGATGCTCAGACACCAGATGCTCAAAAAGCAAAATCTTAAATGCTGTTGGAGTTCCAAGAATACACAGTGGATAGTTTTTGACAATGCTATGTATTAGCTTTTTAACTTGCTATTGTACCCTTTTGGAGAAATAAGGGGAATACAGTGCAGTATAGCACTTCAGCTATTTTCTGAAAGTCATTTGCTCTTTAACCCTAGACTTTTAAATTCATTGCATCTTCCTTTTCCTTTACAGCCACCTTCAGTTAGAGCCTGGCAAGCATGCAGACTGTAGGCTACCTAGGGAAATTGGTCTCTAAAAACATATGGCATTTCAACTTCAACAATGTCAGAATTATCATTTGACTGTAATTATGCTCATTTAATTAAGTGCAACCTAAAATAAAAAAAAGTTAATATGTAATTTAAAAAGTAGAGCATTCAAATTAGAAGGTCTATTTCTGTGTGGAGTTAGGTACTGTGACATTTTTAATTACACTGCTGATGTATAGAATCTGCAGTCTTTAATTACATAACAATGTTATTTGTACATGGAACCCTTTTCTTTAACTATATGATATGCTCTAAGGATTATTAGGAGCTCTGGATATTAATGTGTGTGATCCCAGATGGAGTTTGAAGAATGAATTGAAAGATGCTGGTTTCAAGTGAAGGGAGGAAAAGTAGGTGAGTGAGTCTATTGGGTGGAACAGAAGATGAAGTCAAGTGCAAAGTAACTTAGTGCTTCCTTCTAGTGCAGCTGTTGAAGCACCTAATGTCGAGTCTTTCAAAATTTGAGACAGGTTTATGCTGAACTCATTTTTTCTGAAAAGGCACAAGATACCACTAGGAAACCTTTGGGTTAATTAAGATTTTTGCTGTGGAATTATAATTTTATTTCCTGAGAAATTGCATGAGACTAATATAATGAGAAATTAGTTGTTACAGGCATGATATATTACTAAAAAACAAAACAAACAAACAAAGAAAACCCTGCCAAATCAAACAAATGACATAATCATCATTGTAAACTCCTTGAAAAGGCTTTTTTTGTTCGAGTTCAGAGAGGTGGAAAGTAGTGGAAAGATATTAGAGCAGAATCAACTTGAGTAAAAAAGACAAGCAGAAATGTCATTTGCATAAGCATACTGTGTAAGCCTCAAATATTTTTCTGGAAATGGCTGTTGTTCACATGGAAAAATGTTTTATTTTTCCCATTCTGATTTTTTACACTTTTATGAATCCATGCAAAATCATGAAATTATTCTTATATTTAAAATAAGTATGTGTGATATTGGTCATCCCACCCTTGAGAGATTGACACTCAGAAGCCTTCAAATCCCAAATATTGTGATCTGCTTTTAAAAAGAAGTTTTATGTTGTGATTTTGGTTTGTCTTTTGATACATATTTTTTTAACCTCCCCTTGCTTACCCCACTAGATGTGTGTATGTGACAGTGAGGGTGGCCAACTCCATAATTTCTGAAGTGACTGTAAGTAAAGCATTTTCATGTTGCAAAAATTCTCACACCCACCTCTACTAACTCCTTCCCGGCAATTAATTCTGCCAGAATGTTCTCCCCACATAAATTTGTGTTCATCCTTCAATCTTCTCACTGCTGCTCTTGAGAATTGTTCCCCCTCTCTTTCCCAGCACAGTGGGTGCAGTTGGAACTTCTTTCCACTTCTTCCTCAACTGTGCCTGCTGCCCAGCCGTGCATCTCAGAAGAAGAGCTCCTTGACTTTCACTCCTTCCTTCCAGCAGCTGGAAGGAATGGGACAAAGAAGGTCAGACCTCATCCTTGCTTCAAACCCCACTGCAAGTATCTCGACAGGGTTTAAGAGCTATATATAGTATAGATTTCTCTGTTTTCTTACAAAGCTACTTTATGTACTGCTTCCTCCATGTGAAGTTGTGAACGTGGCAGAGGGAGAAAGCAGCATCAAATCTTAATGGGGAAATTTCAGTCCATACCATTCTAGCTACCTGCCTCCTCTCCTAGCTGGCTTGTGGTCAGCCATGGTTAGCTCTAAATCTCTCATCTATGATCACTCATAATAGCCCCAGATTTACACTTTTAGTTGTATTATAGCGCTCCATGTCCCTCTTGCTGCTGGTTTTTACTCCAGTCACCAGGAGCCACCCTTGTGGCATTGTGGCCCAGTAATGTTTGTGTCACTGTTGTGTCTTCCTCTCACTGTTGAGCTGAGGCAGGCCTGCATCCTGTGAGAGGTTTTAGACTAAAAAAGGGGAGATCAAGATTGAGGAAATTTCTCGATGCAAGAACAGTGAGGCCCTGGCACAGTCTGCCCAATGAAGTTGTGTCCCATCCTGGAGGAGTTCAAGGCCTGGTTGGATGATGCCTGGGCAGCTAGGCTGGTGAGTGGTACCCCTGCCCCATGGCATGGGGTTGGAGCTGGGTGGGCTTTGAGGTCCCTTTGAATGCAAGCTGCTCTGTGATGATCTGTGCTGTGACAGGGGCGTTCACTGGGTTGGGAAAAGAGAACTGCTTCTGTGTGAGTGCAAAACTTTAGCTGGTAAACATTGTGCATGATGGACACGAAACTTTGGTGACAGTACTGCAGCTTGTTCTGAGTGCCTGCTTTTTAGGAGTAACCAAGTCCTTCAGAATAAGGCAAGGGGCCACACCTAAAGGCGGGGAAAACGTGTTTTGTTGCTCCAATATCGAATTTTGACAAAAATCGATGTAGGGCTTTACACCAGAGATTGATCCGTGTGGAAAAGGATCTCGTGGAACACACCTCGGACGGTAGGAACCACACGACATCTTTCCCGGGCATCTCCCGTAGCGCTGAGGGGACACGGGGGCAGCGCTCTCGCCACCCGGAGCAGCGGGCGCGGCATGTGCGCGGGGAGGCGCTTCCCGGCGGCGCCCAGCCCCGGGTCGGCAGCGCGGGGCCGCGGCCGCCCTCCCGCCCGCTGCACCATGCCGCCGCGGCTCCTCCTCTCCGCCTCCCGCGCGGGAGCGCGCCCCGTTCCCCTCCCCGGCTGCCTGCAGCAGCGGCGGCGCTGAGGGAGTTGCGCGGGCTCTGCCCGGCGCATCCGATGTGGCGAGAAGCGATGATGGGGAGGAGGAGACGCCGTTACCTGCTGGAGCGGGCAGAGCAGGCGGGCGGCTGCGGGGTGGGCGGCGAGCAGTCCCGCTCCCGGGACTGGCTCTACGAGTCCTACTATTGCATGAGCCAGCAGCACCCGCTCATCGTCTTCCTACTCCTCATCGTGATGGGCGCCTGCCTGGCCCTGCTCGCCGTCTTCTTCGCCTCGGGGCTGGTAAGGGACGCGACGGGTGCCGGGGACTGGACGGAGCGCGGAGCCGCTGCGGGGCGAAGTTGGCGGCGGCGGCGGGGACCCCCGGGCAAAGTTGGGCGCCCGATGCGCGCGGGCGGGGCTGGAGGCGAAGGGAGCTGGAGGGAGCGGCGGGCGCTCCGAGTTTAATTCGCTTAATTCGCTGGCTCTGCTTCCTTCCAGCTGGCAGAGTGGCCAGCTGACCTTCTGCTTTTGCTGGCGGGGTTTAAATCTTCTTCCCAAAATGCGAGTAGTCACGTTTGGACGGCAAGTAGGCAGCTGGCCGTTGTTTTCTTAATACCCCCCCCTACAATGATTCAGTTCTCCAGCGTTTGACCCATTTTCTCGAGGGAGCCTTCGCTGCTCGGGGAGGCGAAGTTGGCTGTGCGCGATGCCCCCCGTGCGAAAGCTGAGGGCTCCCGGCCCCGGGAAGGAGCGCGTCGCGGAGCCGCTGACAGCTGGCATCGCGGCTCTGGCATAGCAAGCCGGGCCGCTCTGCCCTTGTGCCGAGCGCGAGGGAGAGGCTGCAGAGGGCAGTAACATTCTTGCTTCTTACGGAGTTTTGCTGTTGGTAGTGAGTAGGGGCTGCTTGCACAGCTGTGGGCTTCGGAAGTAGCGAACGGAGATTTGAGGGGTCTCAGTTTTTGGTTTTTCTTATTCCTGTTTAGGTATTCGGTCTTTTGGGGAGCTTGATGTTTATTGAATACAGCTAACGATCTGTAGGAGCGAGAACAAGTAGGTCAGGGATAGCTTGCTGCCTCTCCTAGAGGCGTTGCACATAACGTTGCTTGAACAGATAGAGAACCCTGCTTTCCTGCTTGTTTTGACCAAACTTTTGTCTTAAAACCTGCAGGAAGTGGTTGCAGGACTTGCTACGCTTAGAGTTAATTGCCGACTTATTTCCTTTATGTATTTGTCTTAATGTTTTCAGTGCTTTGTTTTGTAAGTGCTATTCCTACTAAATGCAGAACAGGTGTAAAATTGCTCAGGTGAAGCCAGTAATATTAGCAATGGCTCCAAATTCAGTTGCTTAATGCTTAGATGTTTCAGCTGTGGAGTTCTGTGTACCCAAATGCAAAATAAACAGTGTTTAATTAAAATGCATTGGCTGGAGGACTTATCCATCAGGGCTGGAGGGTGACAGGGGGAGAACAGCCAGACTAAGGCATGGGCAGGTGTGGGAGGTATACAGTATTAACTCCAGCCAAGCCGGCACAACTTGGGTTTGACAGCTCTTAGCACTGAATTTCAGCTCTTTGTCATGGCACGACCTGTAGCTTGTTGTCACAAGTTGCACCTGCCTTTTTCATAATTCAATTTCTCAAAGTAAGTCATTCATAGTAACAACACTGGCACAGTGCTGGTTCAGAGGACTAACTGAAAGTTCTGGAAACAAAACAAAGATCCGACTGCATCTTGCCATGCATAGTGCTACAGAAAGAGTGAATTTTATAGTTCAGTCTGCATTTGGAATTCCAGACATACCGGAAAACAAAAAAAAGAATGCTTTTAGAACCTTTTTCCTGAGCCTTATCTTCCTGTGGTTCACAACTGAGAGGGTGAGTGGGGAGAGAGGTGGGGTTTGTCCTTAAAGTTTCCAGTCAGCGGATGAGAGCGACTTCAGGCGCAGAGAGAGCTCGTCTGTGCTGACTTTCAGCCGCAGGATGTTGGGCAAAATCCTTTGGAGGCCTGCCCAGATGTTCACCTAAAAGCCTTTTATTATAGTCGAGCTCTAGTTGCATTTGGGATTGAAAATATTTCTAAAGGTTTTAGTTCTGTTTCTCCTGCATGTGGCTGAAGAACTCTCTTGTTGTAAGGCTGTGGAACCTTGATTGAGTTTTTGTGCCTGATAATATGCAAGTGTCTAGTAGTTATGAGCATCTGAGCTAGGAGAGCCAGTGCTTCTATCCTTGTCTTTATTTTGCATGTCTTGTATGTATGTGATTGCTTTGACAGCATATTTACATCTGTAAATGGAAGTGAATGGAAATAGTTCTGTGAAGGTCTGTGCCGTGCATTTGAAGTTAAAGGAAATCTTTCTCAACAGTTGTTTCCTTTAGATTTCATACAAAGCAGCGAAGATTTTACTGAAAATTACTTAAGCCTGTTGTGGAAACAAAATTCCAAAGTGACTCACTGCAACACTTGATTCATATTTCTCACTTTTATTTCAAAGCACAGCTTAGGATGCAAAATGTGAGATCGAACGTTTTAGGAAAAAAGTGGGTATATATGAAAGATGAACCCTTTTTATGTTCTAGGCTTTCTAATGAGAAGATGAACCCGATAGAAGTGAGAGGTTTTCCTTCCACTTTATTTTTAATTCAGTTGTTAAAATATATCTTGGTGAGATCTGAATTCTCTTTTTAAATTTTATTTATTGAGGAAGAACAATGTCTGCTTAACTACTCCCCAGCAGAGCCAACCACACCGGGATGCATTCCACTTATTCAGCTCTTTCAACCTGCCAGAATACCAGCTGTAGTCTTCCCGGTTTCAGATGAAAAATTTATAAAAGCTGTTGCAAAATTACAGTAAACAAGATTACTTACAAAGTGTGCCTGGAAATCAGATTACTTTTCTTTCAGGCAGCGTACTGCTGTTGTTACTGAGAGTGGTTTCTTGGGAGATTTTTGGTTTTGTTTGTTTCAGGAAAATAATGTGATTTTGACCTTCAGGATTAAGCGCTCTATCTCCTCAAACACTTGATACGAGACTCCCAGAGTCCACCTGTGAGATGACCATTCAAATCGTGAAGCTTTGCATAATGTAATGATAGTATCAGCCTTTGTATTTCCTGTGTCAAAGTATCCTCTGTATTTCTCGGTACCTGGTGTGAATAGAAAACTGGCAAAATGAAGTCAGGCTTCCATGTTTAGCTGCTTTAATCGATAGAGAGTAAATTATTTTCCCAAATCTGTGAATGCCTTCCAGTGCTTAGAAATGCCAGATGTCAGGTTCATTTTCTGTCTGTTTACTGTCTTGATCTTTTAATAATATAATGTGTAGAGCAAACTCATTATTTTCCTCCTTCACCCTTTTTAGTACTAAAAGCATCCCACCTTTTAGTAGTATCTAGAACAGCTATGTATCTGGTCAAAACATATCTGTGATACCTGCAATTTATAGGAAAAAAAGATTAAACTGACTAGTATTTTTAAAAATATCTAATGTAAAATATCAGCATATCTGAATCTGCTGTTGTGATGTTTTGTTTCTTATGCAGTTAAACAAAACTCTGGTTGAAAACAGGGTTGATGCCCAAACTGTACAATTTATTAGAACACTGTAACTTTCACAAATATAATACATGCATGAAATATATATTTTCTAGACATAAAGACTGCACTATGGTGTAGATACAGGCTTCAGTAAAAGCAGTTCTGTAGTATCTGAATCACTTAGCACTGCTAAGGACCTTGTGGTGAAATGAGACCCAAGTCTGTCAAGACTTTTTGTTCTGTTTTTCCTGAAATTCAGGGGCCACCAATCTGCTGTGAGATATATATTTCTTTCAGTCTGGTCAGTGGTCTTTGCTGAAACACTGCAAGCCTGAAGTGCGGGGTTACATTGTCAGTAGGTTTATACCCTTATCTGCCTTCAGAATTCTTGCTGCTACAGGTGATCCTGTGAAGGCTCTTAAGATGTGGTTGTTGATATGCTGTGGAGCTGGAAGGTATCAATGGTCAAGTGGAGTGTGTGTTGAGCGAAGAGTCCTTCCACGATGTGACATTGGGATGCATTCCCTCTCCTCAAGTGTTATGAAGTTACTTATCCTTAGCTGCTCAATAGTCTGTCTTCCAAACCACTTGCACAGAAAGAAGAGGGTCAGAAGAGTCCTGTAAGCATCTCAGGAGAGTGCCTTTTTCTTGGGGCCATGATTAGAATGACAACAACAATCCTCCTTTTCTCTGATGAGTCTAACTGTTTAAAAGAAATCCTTATACTTCTGGCAAAAACTGGCCAATCAGCCAAACCTAGAACTCTTCCAGATTGCCGTGATTAGAATTTCATCCTAAAATAGAGGGGGAAAAGTCTTCAAGTCCGTGTGGAAAACGCAGCTTAAAATAGCAGAAAGAAGAAACATGTTCATTCTCATCACAGTGTCTCAAGTGATGAGGTGCCTGCAGATGGGCTTTTACTGCATGATTCTGGTAGTGTCCTTGTCAGTACTTTAGATCTAAAAATTCATTCATCCACACCAGCAGGTCATCACAGTGGTGCTGTGGTGATGTTATACTCTGTTAATGAAGTGCTCTGTTGTAACTAATTGTATAGAGCAATACAGCTGTGTTCTAGGTTCACTCATAATGGAAATTTCAAGAAATCTTTTAGGAACAGCACTGTATAATTTATAGCACATTTGGTTCTAAAGCAACAACTGTCTTCCCCAGATCCAAGTATACTCAAGCCTTTGAAAGTGTTCCTTGGAATCCCTGCAGACTAACAGTGAGCCAAAGCATCTGCTATACTGTTTTCAAACCCCAGCATATCCATTCCTACAAGAAAGAAAACTAAGGCACAACAAAGGTAATGAAGGAGCAAAATCCTCATGAGTTGAAGATCAAGCTGAAGGGGGGCTGTTTGCCTACTTGTTGTGACCACAAGGTGTGCTATCTTAAACTCATTCTGACACATTAATTAAGCTATTAAGATGAAGAAGAATTCAAAGCAAAAATCAGTTTATTTATAATGTCTTCTCTTTCAGTAATTCCAGCTGTAAGCTTACAGTTCTGCTTGAAAGTCTGCTGTATATCGAACTGTTCTGTGAGGGAATGCCATGTTTCAGGTTTTTTCTTATCTTTAGGCACCATAAAATCACAGTATATTTTCCAGGTATCGCTGCTGGCTGTCTGATACAGTCTCATGATTTGCCCTCCCTGTCAGTTGTTTTCTCCAGTAATATCTTTGTGTGACTTTTGTGGCCAGTATTACCTCTTGAATTGGTCCTGTAAAGGTTGATGTTTCTTCCTATCTGAGTCAAGACTTACCTTGTTTTGTATCTGGTCTAGTTCCCAGGTACTATATCAGCCTGGGCTCTTGTTTCATTTATTAATGACACTCCCAGCACATCTGTAGTTGCTTTTAATGCCGCTAAGAGCTTGTCTCATTTGCCAGTCTCTAACCAGCCATCCAGATAATGAGGTGCCTGTGGCAACTTCTCTTCTTGTATTATCCTTCATGTTGAATAACCTGAATGCTGAGTAAGAGCTGGGTAAAAATATGGGTGTAGCTACACTGGCACCACATTGAGCCTTGAACTGTAAGTTTACCAGGTGAAAGCTTTGTGGATACTCTATCAATGGAAAGCTGATTTAGGTCAGCAGCTGTGACTCAAGCCATGGATCCACAATTTCTAATCATTACTGCAGCTGACATAAGTGGCAACAGATAAACTGACTACAGCTGCTGTTTACCTAGGTGCAATGGGAATTAGGTGGTGGATGGGCCGTGATTTTTCTGCTGTCTTTATCAGCATCGAGCCAGGTGTGTTGATTCACAAATCATCTATGGCAATTTCATGGTGGATTTGCCATGAACCAGTGAATATCCTTCTGGTTACCTTGCTTAAAACTTTTAAAATTGGTTTCAAGTTCCTTGTCATGGATGAAGCTATCTGACTCATGTAAAGTCTTAAAACTGTCATTGAAAAGGTAAATCAGTTTCTTGGGTTGTGCCTTCATGACGTCTCTTAGAGAAGTTTGCTAGACATCCCAGCTGCAATGTTTCTGCTGTGAATAGGAATACTTCTTGTCATAATGATGGCAGTCACTGGACTCATCCAGATTGCATGGAACATCACTCCAAGCTGATGGCAGCATGGACTTTTAATACAGGTAGAAGTGGTCTGCAAATCTCTGGAGTGGCTGGGCATGGGAAAAACTGCAGCTGAGCACCCTTAATCTTTCATCCTGTGCTTAGTTCCCAGCAATAACCTGGTGGTGATCCCAGTTGCTGAACACAGTGGCTTTCTATATATTTTAGTAAGAACTGAGTCAGCTCAAGCCGTATTGATATGTTAAAAGGAGAATCTGTCAATTGATCAAACTACTGGTTTTAAGGTTCTGGACCCTGAAATCAGCGAGTCAGCAGAGTTCTATTTCCCTTTCCCTCACCTTATCTTTTTCTTGGATAATTACCTCTTGATCCTCCTAGAAAGATCTACGCATTTTCTGCTTCAAATGTTCTATTTTTATTTTTTAAAACATTTACTTAGTCTCTTTCTCTAACCAGAACTATTTTGTTCTTAGTGATCTTTGCATCACTCTGATGAGAGCGTGTTCCAGGCAGGCATTTGGGAAAAGCAGAGGAAGCAGCCCTCAGATCTGCCATCTCAGCATCTGCTCCTTCCACCATTTGTGGTCCTAGTTCTGAGGTTTTTTTGATCCAGAAGATGTGCTCCGAAGTGCTGGAGCAATGGCTTCTGGCTCTACTCTCAGAGTTTGACTGACAGGCATGTGAAAGTGTGGAATATGTCCTTAGGGGAGTAAACTCTAAGAATTTTTTCTGTCATAAAAATAGCTGTGTTTAGGAAGTAATTGCCCAACCTTTGGAAAAGCTTGAAAAGTAATTACACAATGACAGTTGTGACTTCTCAATATTAAAACTATTTTTCATGTGACCTTTTAATGCTGATATGTAAAAGATGTGGAATATTCTTGCAAAACGTGTTTTCAAAAGACCCACCGGAGAAATAAGCCTAAGTCTACCTTTTTCTTTATTAAACAGACCTTTAAAATGTGCACTGTTTTCTCCTGTGTTGAAACTCATATGCTCCCTGGTTGATTCTGTGATTCTTACTTTTAAACAATTCCAATCTTGGCATTTGTTCTTGATTCTGGCCAGATTCCCAAGCTACCAATTTGGGACTAAAGGAGGGGTGGAGGGGGGGAAAGTACCCCTTAGCTTCAGTTTGACAGTTACTATCTAAATACAGTTGTCACTACTGAATAGTTCAAAGGAGTGAACTAGAATGCCAATATTTCCAAGTTCCAGGGGTCTGTATGGATGTGAGGAAGGGCGTAACTTCACTTACAATACGTGCTACAGTACAGTTAAGCTGGGAAACATGTTCTTGAGTCCTGTGAAATAATGTACTACCCATAAAATTTAATCAATGTAACTCTTTCAACTGTGTTACGTTTTGAATAAATTTCGCTGTAAAAGATACTTTTTTTAAAAAAAAGCATTCACCTACACCCATCCAGATTTTTGGATTTAGTGTAAATAGTAGTATGGAATGGAGAGTTCCCTTAAGCTTATTTTGGTGATAAAGGTAGTAAGGATTTTGAGAACATCTCAAAAGATCTAAAGAAACTAAGTTATTAAACCACATTTATGGAGATGAATTCAGAATCAATATGTGCATAAATGCAACATGCAAGGAAGATATGGTGATCACTACACTTACTTTAAAAATAGTCTGAGTGATGTGCATAGACACCAAATTAGCCCTGGAGCCTGAAATAATTGCTTTCATCAAAACACAAACTTCTACTCACTTTGCTTCTTATTGCCTCGACTCTCTTCTGCAAGGTATACTTGAGGGAGTAAAACATAATTAACTGTCATTGCTCTCTGGGATGTGGCTTATCTTCTGTGCTTGCCGGAGTCATTTTGTAGGACAATTTCATAAGCGCAGGCTTCAGCCACCAGTAATTGTGTCTTGTTTTTCACAGGCTAGTAAATGAGTTAGGGGGGAAGGCAACTTTCGATTATCCTCAGCTGAGAGAAAATTGAGGTTGTGTGAAGTGGCTAAATGGCATGATGGTCCAGTTCAAGTTCCCTGGCACTCTGGAGGTCCTCTGAAGCCCATCTTATTTAATCAAAAGTTGTAAGCACCGACAGATTGCTTATGATGTAGATAATAGGATGAGAGATTATTAATCAGTGAAAACTAAAGAAAGAGAAAATTGCCAATGTGATAAGGGAGAATTGAAAAGAAAAAATAAGAAAAGCTGCTTACCATTGCGGTTGGGTGCGTGGGGTTTGTGCAGGGCATATTTATCTGTATAAAACACGTAAGTACCAGGCTCTGCTTCTGTTAATTATGCTTCTGATTGTGATAGGTGTCTGTCCTGTATTCCCATCCATGTAGGAGAGGTCTTAGGCTTGTGGTATTCTCTATCTCTGTATTTACATGCAGATTATTCAAGTGGTTGTCAATCCTTGTTGGTCTGGATGGACACTACCTTTAAAAATCATAAGAGCTGTTTCAATGGACAGCTGTGTTTGCTTTATGCAGAGAAAAGAGAAAATGAAAGCAAACATTATTCCAATATCTGTCCGCAGTGCTGCAGCTTTGACCCTCGCAAGCATATCTTTTGAGTTCTTTTGTATTCATTTTGGAGTTGTGGCAGTGGGAGGACCAGAACTGCTGGTGGTATTCATGATGCACTGAGGTAGCATTATGATGTTCTCGCTTGTTTATTCTTCTACTAACTTTCTGGGGTTTGGGTTGCTTTTTAACTGCTTGTGAGCACAGAAGTGATGTTTTCATGGGCTTTCCTATTATAAATGCCAAATATCTCAGTTTCAAAATGTTAGTAGTCAACCAAGAGCCTATTATCAAGTGTACAGAATTATACTTGGACACTTTTGGGTGAAGGGTACATTTTTTTATGGTTTCAGCTCTTTGTTCCATAAATTCAGTTGGCCCTTTCTGCAGAACCCTATTCTCTCCTTCTGATTTTTGTTTTTATTCTGTGATTTTTTTTTTTCACCTGTAGAACTCAACACTTATCTTAAGTTTGAGACAGACTCTTTGATGTGTGATGTATTCTGCAATGAGAACAACCCCATGATGTACTCACTTTTTTTTTTTTCTTTAAGTCCTGCTGCAGTTTGATCTCTCCATTCTTTTTAACACCTGGATCATCTGTTTGCTTGTGTCTTTTTTAGCAGGCTTCCTGCTCCTAATTAAGATTTAAAATGAACTTGCTACTTGTTTTTACCCTCTGAAAAATGATATCTCATATTCTTTTATTGGCTTATATTATTGAGGTTCTGGCTTTGTTTCGATCTTTCTCAAGTCATTTAGGGCAAATGATTAGCTTTTCGTTTGAGCATCTGATTTTTATAGCCATCTATGAAGATTTTAATCTGTAAATTTCTAGCTCTGCCTGTTAATTTTAGTGTTCGAGTTTTGTTTGTTCTTCAGTTCTTCACCATTATAAAGCAGCTTCTCAACAGTAACATTTTATGACACAGGCTTTTCCTACTTCTTGAGATCAGATGAGTGTTTTCTTTTTCTTTGTGTGACTGTTTTGTTGTTATTGTTATTGTTTGTTTTTTCCACCTCTTCCATGAGCCAGACCTAAACAAGTGTCTTAGCTTCTATCTGCTGATGTGATCCTTAGCCAGTCTGGCTGAGAGTCACTGAAGTATCCCATTACCTGTTGTGTTTTTTTACTTGGCAGCCTGTCTGTACCTCTGTATTTCATAAAATCTCATACAGTTTCCATCCTGATTGGATATTAGTCTTCTAGGTGATGTATTTCAATAAACTTTTGCTGTTCAGCTTAGTGTTTTAATTCATAGGCGCTTACTGTTATTTGTTGATTCTCCTAGATTATTGATTTTGTTTTAGCTTTCTTCAGTCCCTGTTGAAATATGACTTTCTGTCTGTTCTTTATACTTTCTATCTGGAGCAGTGATATTCTACTGAAGGTCTTTTTTCCACCAAGTTTTCAGTAGGACTGTTCTGTAAATAATGCCATTTAACGACAGGCATTTTATTTTTTCCATGTCTTTCTTAGGCTTTTAGTGTTTATACAGAAATGTGTATACTTTCACATGGCTGTTTCATTTCTCTGCAAACTTTAAAAAGAGAATCTGTCTGTTATGGCATTTTTTGGCATTTCTCTCCTGCATAAGTTTAATAAACTTCTGTCCTCTGTAGCTGGGAGTTACAGATCTCCACAACATTATTGCTTCTCTTAAATCATGTAGAATCACAGAATCATCAAAGTTAAAAGACCTCCAAGATCATCTAGTCCCACCTACCACCAGTATTTCCCCACTAAACCATGTACCTCAGTACAACATCTAAATGTTTTTTAAACGCCTCCAGGGGCAGTGACTCAGCCACCTTCCTGGGCAGCTCATTCCAGTGCCTGACCACTCTTTCGGAGAAGAACCTTTTCCTAATGTACTATGTCCTCGTAACCTGTTCAATTTGAATGATTTCCTATGACCTTTGAAGTGCCAGCAAACTCATTCTTTTCCAATTTAGGTTAAATTTAGCTACCTCTCAAGAGCACCTTCCATGTACCTAAAGATTCCTTGATTTCTTCAAATTACCTTTTAAATTAATTTTCTTAGCTGCTTATTGAACCTAAGCTTGTCAACCTATTTTGTTCCAGAAACACTGATGAGAGAGCTACTACAGTCTTCTATTTCTCCACTAGCGACCAATACTTTGCCTTCAGGACTTTTCTCCTAGCCTTCCTTATGTTAGTGTTATTTGCACTGGTCATAGCCTTTGACTGTTCCTTTGTACCTCTGGAGATCACAGCCAAACCTTCTGTGAGATCTGATGTTTTTGTGTCAAGCAGAGAAGCCTGTGTTCTCTGGTATTTTAGACTTTGTGTTTCTGATTGATACAACACTGAAGTATCAACACTGAAGTATCAACACTCATTCCTATTGGGCAAACTAGGAAGAAATTGGATTCAGCTGCTTTGTACTAAGCAAGGGAGAATGTGAACAGCTACACAGCTAAACTCACTAAAGACCCACAGGCCAAAAATGCTTGATACTGTAGTCAGTAACATAGGTGATCGCTGGGGTGTTTCCCAAGACTTAAGTGGTTAGTCATTTTATTATAGCTATTATTGTCTTTGTGCTAGCTGGGGCAGATGGTGTGAAGACAAAGAATAGTTCATTTCACAAGTATTGTTGCATTGGTGCAAAATGCTGAGCTTCTCGTATATTTTATAGTACACGTTATTCACTATTTGGAAGTTTGAGGAAATGTTCAAGGTGATGAAAGTGTCACCTGAAGGACCTGAATGAAGTGTTGCTATACTGATAATGTCCCAATATACTAGCAAATAAAAAATGATCTAGAATCTGGCCATGAATCCAGAACTGTTTCTTGTAGTTACATATATGTGTGTGCAGCAGCTTGGAAGCTATAATGACAATCTAAATTTCACTATGCACGTGATGTGCAGATTGCTGGTCTGATTGCTGGCAGGCGAGTAGTCAAATATCACTGTCTGCTAACAGCAGGTGCAGAATGTGGTTCTGACTCATTAATGGGGAAGTGAATTTCTCAAGACAAGAATCTCTGTGAAGAAACTGGATGTTGAGCCTGATGTTCTTATTATTGATGTACCAAACCAAAGAGGGAATGTTGAATCAGAGGGAGAAATCTCTTGGTGAAAATCAAGCACTTTGTCAACATAAAAGGCAGGGCAGTTTGATTAAAAAGTACAGTTCAATTAATTTGTTGCTAATGTCCATGAGCATGCTGTGGAAAGCTCAATAAATGATTAATCAACTAAAATATAAAGGCACACGAGAAAGCTTCTAACCAGGAACGTAAGAAGAAAGCACGAGCAAAGCTTTGAGTTATGAAAGAAAAAAGTAGATGTGAAAGGCAGAGAAGTTTTTCTTAGTTGTGGATCCAGAAAATACCACGAGGCTTGGAAATGGCATCTGGACTTAAAGGCAAATCATCATTTCTGGAGGGAAGGTGCTCTCATAGTGATGAAATAGGTGGAAAAAAATCCTGCGGTGGTCAGTGAAAACTTTTCAGTTGTCCTAAATGATGAGATTCTAAATGAAGCTGTACAGCTCCTTGGCTGGGAGCAGCAGCATCTCCCAGTAAAATGGGGATTTTTCCAGCTGCCTAGTATATGACACACTGCAATCAGCTGTAAGCAAGTTCACTAAAATATAAAAATACGGGATAAAAGTTACAAGCACCCAGGAGATTTTTATATCTTTATCTTTGGAGAGAACTATTTCTTGAGGTGTTAGAGAACTGAAATGCTGTGTACTTCTGTGAAGAGAAAGGTGGTGACATCTTCTGAAAATCATTGTGGTTCTCATTCTCACAAGACTTGGAAAAGATTTTACGGGAAAAAATGGCCAATTTTTGCTACAGAGGTAACTGAACAGATTCCTGCAGTCAGCCTGCTTAAATGAAGATGTCCTACTTTGTTAAGGAGGTAGGTGAGCTAATAGTCCTTCAGGCTATTTTTTTTTTTTTAATGCTCAACACTTTCTACAGTAGTTATATGAAATCTTACATAGTTTCAATGTTTGAAGAACACTGCTCACTTTTAAAAAATATGTGTTCTTATTTAGAAGCATTTCACTGATCTCAGCAAAAAAGGATTTTAGTAATGATTTAGTATAGTAAATGGTTTGAATTAATTGTGACTAAGCATGTGGTATTTCAGATCTCAGCAGGGGTCTGCTGTCTGTAGACTGGTGTCAAATTCCATTAGATGACAAGAATAAAGGAAAAAGCACCAAAAGAATGAGAGAGATGATGGGAGGAGATTTTATGCTGAGACTGCTATTGTAAATGCTTGTTTATTCATTTTTATAGGGTGCTTTATTTAGTTGTGTGGCTTTTATAAAAGAGTGAATTGCTCTACAGCAGCTCTGATGTTTAAAATTAAACAGAAGGCACACTGTTATTTGGAAGGGGAGGGAACAGGATGGGGAATGAGAAAAGGTTGTAGCTTTTGGAAAGATCAGTGAAAGTGATTCAGATTTTAGAGATGATAACAATATTATTACGTACTTATGCATTTATGGGGGTTAGAACAATTTGTAACGGTAGACTTCTTAATTTCTTCAGTGATTAAAAGGCAGCAAGATAGCAAACACTCAGGAAGATAGAGCTGTCAGGTAAGATCCATGTATTGTAGGCCTAGCCGTTATATTTGAAAGTGTCATGCTGATAGTTTAATTCCATTACCTCTGGTGTATTTTAATTTCTGTGAGAAGCAATAAAAAAGAAGGAAAGTGTTTTGTGTGGGTTCTTTTTCCATCCTTCGGAAATAGTTAGGGAAACAGAACATTTTATTGTTGGGAATTGTCCTTGTACCTGACATCATCTTGTAACTTGCTAAACACACTGATGATTGCTAATGCTGATAGAGACGTTCCAAGCTCTAAATGTCCTCCTCTTTGAAAATTTCACTTCTTTAGAGAAATAGAAAAATACTGTTGCAAGTAATTTTGAGAAGAAAATCCTGTGTCAGGCAGCCTGCCTCTGTTGGCCTAAAACTAGCACATATTTTACAGGCAATATTGGGAAAAGTCCCATGTATTGAATGAATTGAATTAAATGAATTAAAGTTGCAGGAATTATTTTTTTATATGTATACTTTAATTGCCTTCAGCTTACCCTGTTCTATCATTAAATTCATCTTTTACTTTAGATAAAAAATGTGTATGGTGAGATATAAGCACTTTGGGCTTCTAGAAGCTGTGGCTTTGTCATCGGCTCAGCTAGGTGAAGTCCCACTGAAGCCAGGGAAGCCGCTTTCATATACATGGAATGAGAAGCTGGTGTAACTGGGGTCTATTTTTTATTTCTTTTGCTGCATATATTTAAGGCAAACCAAAACTTCAAAACTTTGGAATAGGCAATCAAACAAGGGAGGATAATAGGAATAACTTTTACATTTGGTGATTGAAATGGCTCATCTAAGTGTTGAGGTTGGTTTACACTTAAAAAAAAAAAAAGAAAAAAAAGAAAGAAAAAAAAAAAAGGGTTTTTTTGGTGATTAGCTTGTAACAAGGAACAAAATTTTGATAGATTGATCTAATGATAGAATATGTATATATGTAGATATTTAACTGTGTGTGTATACATGTGCTGTAAACTGAAAGCTGAATGTTATTCTGTTATAGAGCGAGATCATCCTAGAAAGCAACATGTACCCATACATGACTGAACTGGAGAAGCATATTGTCAAATTCCTGGTAGTTCATTAATAGATTCATTGTTACCATGTTATGAATTTGATGTTATCAAATTTGACATCACTTAAGTCACTTAAGTCCAAGTTTCCTGAATCTTGGCTTTCTTTAGGATGGTGTGAGTTCCTCTTCATGTCTGCAACCTTGACTGTATGGTAGACAGTGTTGTCATGTCCCATCTATAAAGGGAGAGGAAAGGAGTGACGTTGTCCTGTCTCGGGGGAGGGGTCTCACTTCTCAGTGCGTAACAGTTTTGCAATCCCACCTGTAAGTGCAGGAGTGAAACAGTTTAATTAAATGCTTTTGATGAAATCTGGGCTGAAACTGATCAAGATGTTTACTGAAATAAACTTCAGGGGTGGGGATGAACAAAACCCCATTTATTATTATACAGTCATACGCAGAAGAAGATAAGGTAACTTAAATGTGTTGTTTTAAAGGTGAGAAAGGCAAGAGTTAGTTCTGAAAAGTACTACTGTCTTTCTGTTTGACTTTGTAGCAATAGCTGAGGTACTGGAAGGATAACCCTCAGCTTGCCCTGCCTGATCAGAGGTAGGCTCTCATAGCTGTGTTTCCACTGGTTTCCAGCAGCCAGGGATTGCTGCTCTGCTCCAGGAGCCATATGGCATATCAGCTAATGAGCTTGGCAGAAAGTCGATCAATTCCTCTCCTGTCCTGTCAAAGTCCAGAGTCTGCTTTGGTTATGTGTATGCCTGAGCTCGTGGCTCCTGCCTGATGTGGTGCTGACCGGAGGCGTGGGGACACTTGTGGCAGTGGGTGAGCATACTGGAGGCAGCTGACGAGCATGGAAGTGTGCAGAGCATGCACAATAAGGTCATGAACAGCAGGGGAAGGATGTGAAAGAGTGCAACAGCACTTGTCTCTTATAGATACTGGCTTGTGTAGTTTGTCTTTTATGAGGGGGAAAAAAAATGCTGAAACACGTTTCCAATTTATTTATTTATTTATTTATTTTTGCACTACCTGTAGAAAGTTTTATATAAGTAAGATCAAAAGCCCACAGAAGATAAAATGTTAAGTATTTAAGCTGACGAGCTACCAGTGGGCAAAAAGTATCAGACACTAAGAAAGCCATTACAAAACTAGGGGAAAATCAGTTGAAATCAGTGCTGAAAAATGATTAAATGGGCGCTTTCAGATTGTCCTCATGATTTCACCAACAGGAGAAGTAGAGGTGAAGCGTTTCTGCAGTGTGACTTGTGGAGGGCATTATACTGCTGCAACAGCAGCATTTAGGCCCTTTTGCAATCCTTTTTTTATTAAAAATTGCTGTTAGAACTCCTAAAAGCTGCTTGAATGAATGAATGAAGGTTGTACAACCAGCCTTTGATACAGTGCTGTTGTACTTCAACCATGGATGCTTTGGAATTAATGCTTCTATCACTAGATGATTTAAACATATTAGTGTAGTAACTTTTATACAGGTTCTGTAAATAAATTTAATTCCGCTTTATTCTGAATCTCTTTTTGAGGTACGTTCCAGCTATTACACTGCATGTTGCTGCACATTTCAAAGTTAGCATTTGCTAGGAAAAAAATGGTGCATATAATCTGTAACCCATCCATCCAGCTGAGTGCTTCAAAAAGAAGCAAGATAGATAGTACCTGATAGATATTGATGTCAATAAAATTAGACTCTAAAGGACTTATTGACAGCATCAGTTTGGGAGGTGTTTAGACAGTTGCGTTCTTCAGTGGAGATTCTTCAGTTTAACCTGTGAACCATACTGTCTGCAGAGATCTTGTGAATTCAGGAGCAGAAAAGCTTGTGCCACTTTCTGCAGATCGGATATGCCTTGCCTCTAATTCACTTGGTCCTTCATGCCTACCACATTACTTCAGTGTGAGTTAGTTTTCTCAATCTACTTCAAATAATATACATCTCAATTTAACAAAAGAGGTATTCGTGTGGCTAATGGTTATTTATGAAGCTAATCCAAATTACAGCTCCTTACATGGACAGAAATCCTGTTTTGATTCATATTGCTAGACATTTGATTGATATTCCCATGTCTTTCTGAAATATCAGTGCACCATCAGTTAAGAGTGTCTTACTCTGGTCTGACCTTTAAGTACATCAGTTTTTAACTTCCTTTTCATTTTCCTTTGTTTTCAGGAAATTGAAGACCACGTGGCATTTTTAATAACTGTTCCAACAGCTCTAGCAATTTTTTTTGCTATATTTATCCTTGTCTGCTTAGAGCCTGTCTTTAAGAAGCTGCTCCGTGTATTTTCGTTGGTGGTCTGGGTATGTCTTGTTGCCATGGGATATCTCTTTATGTGTTTCGGAGGAATCATCTGTCCCTGGGACCAGGTAAGATTGTCATTATTATTAATTTTATTTCTACTGGCTGGATTTCTAGGAGCGCTATTCTGCGAAAGTGTCGGCATTAGCTTCTGTGGGACATCTCATGGAAAGTTTTTGTGACCAAGTGTTTCTGTGCTAAGATTTCCTGCATCTGTTTCATTGATTTCAGTCCACCCAACTTCCTTCTGTAGAAAACATTTGATTACAGATTCCAGACCAATTAGCATGTTGGAAGTGTGAGATTTGTTCAAATCTGCTGATGCTGCCTTCAGCTTAAAGTGTGAGAGCTTTCTGTTCAGTGGTCTTCAAGATATTTTGTAGCAACGTTTGAAGAAAAGTGATTGATAACTTCCTTGCGTATCTAAGGAAATACATAAGTACAGAAACAGGGAATTACCATTTCATTAAAAAAAAAAAAAAAAAAAGGAAAACAAAGTAAAATGTAGTTGCCTCTTAATTGCAGCATTTTTGAAATATTAATAAATGATATGTGATATCCAGAGCTGTACCTGATAGATTCTTTGGTGTTTTGCTACATCCTTTTCCTTTCCTGCATTCTCTCAACATGGAAATGCTGTTGATGTAATGATCACTGCAAACCTCCCTATAGGATGGAAAAAATCCTTTAAATATACAAATGTGTCCCCTGAAAACTCTGTGTTGAGTGCAAGTTTAGTGTAAGACTTAAACTGTAATAGTCTATCTGTGGTGCCTTCCAGGTCTTTATCTTGAATCAGTTTATCTGACTTTCTATTTGCAACTTGCAAAGACTTATGCAAATATTGAACTTTAAGTATGCAACTAATTCCTCTAACATCGTTGATTCAGATGATTTAAATTGCTGATGTATGTTGATAATATTAGTTTTGGTCCCTTCATCTCCCTTTCTTGTTCTTCCTTTTTTTTTTTTTTAAATAAGTATTTGGAACTACCAAACCATCACTTTCAAACATTTGAAAGTGATAAAAAAGCAAGCCTTGAACGTGTTATATTTTTTTCTAGGTACCCATTTCACCATGGTTGTCTCTGTATCTTTGTGATACCAAGGCTAGGTATTTCACGTGGCCTTACTTTGTTGATTTATTTATTTGTTGCCAGCTGTGAGATGTCATGCTAGATTATTTCAAGCTTAGATACAAATATATAGTTAGCCATATTATCTTTTCACTGCAAATTCTGTGGAGTTTAATCTTGTTATTTGAAAGGCATGATAATGATTTTTCAAAAGCATATGGTATGAAAGATATCTGAAATGGATTAGGTTGTTGCAGTCCTGGTGTTTTCTTTAGTCTGCCAAGGTGGCTTGTCCTACTGTGCTTCTTTGTTAGCAAACTGTGGGAATTTCCATAACATCATGATGACTGGGTTGGCCATCTATGGCAGGAAGGGCTGCAGAGCGCTTGGGAAAGACATGGTCCTTTAGCAGCTTGCTAGGACACAAGGAGTCAGATGCTTTGATCTGCTCCTTGGTTGATGTGCAAGAGGTTCTTGGGAAGAGGATATTTGAAAGCAAGCAGCGTTAGTTGATCTGCCCAAAGCTGCAGCTGTCTCACTTAGTGGACAGGACTTTTCCAAACAGCACTGACCCTACTGCCCATATCTGGCTTAACTGGAACTTGCTGGTGTGCTTACTGTCTGGCAGGAGAGGGGCTGGGGTACAGCAGCCTTTGACCACTTTAAGAAGTTGCTGCCTCAGAATACTTTTCTGTTTTTTCCTTGGAATAGCAGTGCTGTTTTGGTGATTGCTGTTGGTACACTTTTGCCTACTGTCAGTTAAGAGTAAACTACAGAAATATGGAAATCTTTCTGGGAGTTTGACCTCATACAAAGCAGGCTGATTCCATGTTTAATGGAAAAAAAAGGCAGCCAGCAATAGAGCTGTGCAGTCCTATAGTGTTGGTGTTTTGATTGCTCTGCATTAGGAATACGTGGGTCAGTAATAGATGTTCTGTCCTATAATTATACATGAAAGCAAATCTGAAAAAATCCTTCTTCAAAGATGACTGACAGATTCTTTCTTAAAGGTTTTTTTTTAAGGTTTTAGGAATTTAAAACATGTTTTGCTTCGTTTATTAGGGTGTTTTTCTTGTTCCTCTATGCTTCTTGTGAGAGAAAAGAAATTGATATAAAATTTAAATTAATTCTGTTTCAGATACATCCTTGTCGCAATAACTAATTGGAAAATGATCAAAATACTAATTAAAAAAAACAACTGTTCATGCACCAAGGTACTTCACTTTCATTTTCTTCAAACTACAAGCTAAGTTTGTTCTTGTCTAGCGGGATTTAAAAATAATCTTTTCAGCATATCTTTCATGTCTTCCAAATCCTGAGCTTGTAAAAAAGATGGAATTTCTTAATTGTACTGGTGAACAGTTAAAAGATAAATATGCTGCATACCATAGTTAATAGAAAGAATGTGTTTTTCTTTCACTTTTGTACAAACCTTTTCCCTTTGAAGGACAACTCTGCATCCCTTAGGTTTTGGCTTGATGATTTTAGTATTCCTTTTGGCTGTTTTTACGTGCTAAATGCCAATTTTCTCTGTTGTTGGAAAAACCTCAGGTGTGAACTTTTGCAGCTTTTGTTTACAATAAAAATACCACTTCAGAGAGAGTATTTTTGTTATGAATTCAATATATATTTAATTGTGGAGCAGCTCCCTCTGTGCCTGCAGGCACATAGCTCAAATAACTTCCATGAAAAATGGGGAATTGAAAATGAAGCGGGCTGGTCAGTGCCGGTGTTTTTTGCCTTAGTCCTGTGGGCTGGTATGAAATAAGTGCAAATCATAATTGGTTTCAGCTTGCTTTTGTTGTCCCTGCAGACTGCTTTTATCTGTCTGCATTTCCTCATCTCTTGTTCAGCCACAGCTACAGCTTTGGAGAGAAAGCCGTTATTGGGTGTGTGGATCTGGCAGTGTTGGGAGCGGGGTGCAGGCGGCTGCAGGCTCTTACTTTGTCCCTCAGGCCTGTCTGTAAGCCCTGTGCTGGCCCCATAATTGCCTGCTGAACCTTAGCCAAAGGCTGGAGCTGGCATTTAGCTGCATGAGCATCATCAAACCCATCTACCAGAGGAGACAAACTGCAGGATTGTTTGCATTATTAATCTTTCCAGATAGCTTAACTCCTTAGTTAGCCTGAGCTCCCCTCCTCCTTATGGATGGTGCAGACAAGCCAGGTGCATTGGAAAGGAGATGGATAGCACCACCTACATGAAAAGCACCGCTTACTTGGAAAAATTTTGGGCAGTGGTGGCAAATACCCTTCTTGTCTGACAAACTGTCACTACAGAAGCGTGGCAGTTCCCTCTCATTGCCCTGCTGGCTCAGGGAACTGGGATGTTTTGATAGGGCCTATATGGATGAGACTGACTTGCAGCCCAATGGAGGAAGGCTGGACTCTGAGATGAGAGGATGTCTGTATGAGAGGTCTGGCAGGAGGCAAGGGCACCTTCCTGTGATGGATAGGAAAGAAGCAAAGGAAGTCATGTTATGCCTGAGAGACAGCAGTTGGTTGTCTGCTGGCAGGTCTTTCCAAATCTAAGGTATGAGTGATAATGTATGGGGCTGGCTTCCCTCATGAAAGACTAAGGGAAGATTTTTAGAAAGATCTGCGCCAAAGTCAGTGGATGATATATTTGGTGGAAAGCTGAAAACACATGTTGGATAAGCTGAGGAAGAAGTGCTGGTGGAAGAAGGTGATTTTGTCATATCAGGACTTTTCTTTACTGACAGAAAGGTTCAACTTTCTAACAAACAAAAATCCAGTATCCATCTGTAAAGTATATGCTAGGGGATGAATTTAGTTTTAGTTTTAGTTTTGATTCACTGGCAGTACAGTTATTGTACAATGGTTGCTTTTCCATTCTATGTCATCTTCTGACACACCTAATACTTCCTCAGCCTTTTATACAGATGTGTGTAAATATATCAAGGGGTAAGAAGAGCTCTTCAGGCACACGGTGGATGATTTAAAAAAAAATAAAATATAAAGAGTAATTACACAACATTATACTGGTCTAATGAATTCTGTCATTGCTGGATTTTGGTATTCAACTCTAGTTATATATGCGTTTGCACAGCCCAGGCACCAGATGTGATTCTCCTTGTCTATATTCAGTTACAGCACAGAAATTACTGCAAATTACTTCAAGCGAGATTTGACACTTCTGATTTACAAAAAAAATTATCCATGTAGCCCTCTGTTTATAATATGTTTGGCTACTTTATTCTAATGCTAGTTTTTGAGCTGAATCTAAAGAACTTCTTTGTTTTGTTTTAATGTGTGAGTAGCGTAGAACAGTTCAGTTGGCAGCGACCTACAGAGATCATCTAGTATGATGGCCTGACCATGTCAAGGCTCAGCAAAAGTTGAAGCATATTAATGACGACGTCGTCCAGAAGTCTCTTAAACAGACATGGGATAGCAACCACCTCTCTAGGAAGCCTGTTCCAGTGTCCAATCTCCTCCATCATGATAAAGAATTTTTTCCTAATTTCCAGCCTGATGTTCCCCAGCTCATATTTGCACTGTTCCCACACATCCTGGTATTAGTGACCAGGAGCAGAGCCTGGCACAATTCTGTGCTTGCCCTCCTCAGGCAGCATTGAGGCCGCCTCTCAGTCTCTTCTAGGCTGGACAGTCTAATCCTTCTCATCCTCTCCTCAGAGGAGTTACTCTGTTATGCTGGAATGTTATGCAAGAGGAGTTGTTGTAGAGTGGTTGAATTCCAGCCTCAGAGCAACACTTGTGTATGAAATCTAGGCCAGATTTGCAGTATTAGTCTTTATTATTCTCATTTGTTTTGATGCTTTCTTAGCATCTGAGCATATAAGTCTGTTATGTGCTGAGGGATAGAGGCCTGCACAGCGGATCTTCTCTGAACAGTCATGATAATTATCTCCTGTGTAAAGTCAAGGGGCTGCAGTCTGTCCAGGGGCTCCTGAGGCAACATGGATTTTGCATTTCTGAGGGAGGACTTAGAGCTGTGTTTGGAGGTGAGCAAAGCCAAGGATGCAGAACTGGAGAGGAATGTGTGGGAGGTCTGAGCTCTCAGAAGACAGTTGCATTTCTGGCAAACTGGATGGGTTCGTGGAAAATAAAGAATTTTACATAAAATTGTCCAGGGTCTTATTTTCACATCTTGCTTGGGACCTGCGTTGTGTGAAGTTAGCCCTGATGTAAATTACTATTAAAATATGCACTTAAATGGTGCCAGAACAGTTAGATGTTTGAGAAGGAGATCAGGATGAATGCCAGGGAAGTTCCTGCAGCACAGGAAAGCACGGATGAGTTATTGTGAACCTTGCAGTGGTCTTTGGATCTGGAGTATGGAGGAGACTTACAATTTTTTCAAGTTCAGGGAGAATCAGACTAGCAAGAATGAATGAATATCCTAAGCAAGGAACTGAATCTTGAAGGAACATGGTTCGGTACCTTGCAGTATGAATAGTCACCTGGTAAAGGACCAGGTGGCTTGTTTCAAAGAATGAGGTACTGGGTAGCAGTTGATGCTGTGCTGTAGGAGCAGATGTGGAAGAAGACGACGAAACCCAGAATCCACAAGTACAAGCCATTTTTTGGGGGGTCATGTTAGATGAAGGAGAAGAAGAGATGATTTTTATCTTAATATTCTTTTTAGACATATGAAGTTCTAGGCTAAATATAAGGACATTTTAATGTATTTATCAAATTCCGGTGTGACTATATCTGTATAAAAGACAGGAAAAAGCTGAGCTACTAGAAACCTGCCAGCTTGTCATTAAAATCAGTAGTGTAGTAGATTAATATAGCAAAATAGTGTGTAGAACCTTTGAAGACCCTGTTAGCATAGCTAATGTGTCATTGTTAACCTTTGGTATGTGATGGCAGTGTGTTCTGATGGCTGTTCAGGGAAAGAAAACTGATTTATCTCGAGTAGGAAAAGCTGTTTTTATTAGTATTTTTATTTTTTTAAAGTAAGACATCTGTTGTGGTGCCAAATGGAAAAGAAGAAGCAAAACTGGAGGAGATGGGAATTATTAAAATTATTGTAATTATAGGCAAAGGGAGATGGCAGCTGGTGTGACTTCAGAGAGCATCAAGCCTGAGGAAAATTGTTGGTTCAATTTCTTGGGGAGATCTCTGGGGAATGATTCCCTTTATTAATGCTTTCTACCACTTGGGGCACATGGGGCAACAGAATGTCTCTGCTATAATGAAGATTGTTGATGGCACAGTTAAGGGTCCTCCAAAAGAGTAGGATGTTATAGGGCAAGAACAGCATGACCTTGAAGACCTAGATTAAATTTAATAGTACAAAGTATTAGGTGGGCCTGCATTTGGGAACTAACAGCAGAAAATTCAGCTGTGGGCCAAGAGATCATCAGTAGAAAATGAGCAGCAAAAGCAGAATGAAGAGGAGATGCATGAAAAGGTCACTGCATCACTGGGGTAGCAGAATCAGTTACAATGACAAGGGATCCAGATCAGGTGAGGTTTCACTGATGCCTTAATCACTATGTACATCTTGATGCACTATGCACATTTTGGTCATCTGCATTCAAAAGGATACACTGAAGCTGGAACAAATGCAACAAGTGAGATCATCAGGAGAAAGGAGAGAGCCCATTTTGTGTGGGAAATTTGACAGCTATAGAGGAGGAGAACAGAGGAACGTAGTGGTGTGACTGCCATCTACAGATGATACAGATGATACATCTACAGATAATGCCACTGGGGCACTGAGTTTGTGGAGTGGCTTTCCAGACAGAACAGCAAGGACTAAAATAATGAATTGGTTTTATAGTGGAATGCTGCCCTTATTTAAAAGTCATTTGGTGTATTTGCAAGGAGGGGAATGGACTTCAGTGATCCAGGAGCATCCTTTTGGTCCCTTTTGCCTATACGTTATGTACATCCTGGGGTCTACTGAATTAGTCTAAATGGAAATTTACTTTGCATCTAAAATGCATATTAAAACTGAAGAGAGAGATTTTCTAAGTTATAAAAGTTAATGACTTTTTATTATTTAAATGTTTTTTTATCCTTCTGGGGAAGGAAGCAGTAGTCTCAAAAAAAAGTATGGGATCATAATAACCTAGCTGTATTTCTGATCAGGCAGTTATTTTAGATCATATAATTGAGTTTTGATGTAATATGAACACGAAGAGGCTGAATGTCTCCTATACCTTTATAAGAAGAGCCTTTAGAAATCCTTGGCTTTATGCTAATTTATTTTTCTTTACTCCATTTCCTGTAGTGATTTTTCCATCTCAAATCATAAAATTAAGTATGAAGACTGAACTGATTGCAGATTTCGTCAAGATTATTGCATAGTTTATACGTGTTGTGATATTTGCTGTGCAAGTCACGTGGATCAATTTTGGTATGGAAAGTATTAATGTAGCTCCATGGAAATACAATAAAAACTTACGTCTCAGATAAATATGCAAAATTGATCGTGGCACACTTTCCTCTCCATGATGGGAAATTATGCTTATAAAAAAATCCCTTAATATTCTTAGAATTCTGAAAATAAGTAATTGGGATTTCAAATGTCATCATATTGTTCTATATTGCTGGTATAAAAAAAAACAAATGACAAATAGAAATTAATGATTCAAGCCATTCATAAGGGTTCTTATACACTTAGTAATTGATCTGGCATTAGAAAATAAACATTTTAATAATTTTATAGTACATAGTAATTAACAAATACTTGTATGATGGAACTATTTGAGAACCTTTAAAGAATTTATCCACAGTTTCTTATCTAAGCATACGTTAGGCCATATAAGCCTTTTTCTTCAATTGAAATTGTTTTCTACTTAGAAATTTTTCAGTTTGCCTGACTTCCAGGATTGGATTTTTTGGCATGGCACTGCTTGAGTCTTTTGGTCTGAGCTCTTTGCTTAAAAACTTGATCTTAGAACTGAAGTAATTTTGTGACTTTTACACTTAATTCTTATTGATGTCAGAAAAGTTTTGCGCAAAAGAAATCTGAAGTCTTCTGGTATCATTTGCAATTGATTCACCAGGGTGGTTAAACTCTCTAAACACTTGGTTGAATTTTATGAGAGCTGGAGACATTAGGACAAAAAAAAAGCGCAACTTCTGTTTCAGTAAGGCTGACTCAATGTGAGTTGTAGGAGATGTATATTTACATCTCAAGTTCATCCATATTTGTGTATGTTTTATGTATCCATATGAATAACATAAATTATAAAATCTGTATGAATAACATTTTAAAAAATCTTAACTACACAAGTATATATTTTCATAAAATACTATTTTATTATTCTGAATATACTTAAATTTATTTTTTAGAGAGTTACAATCTAGCTAAAATTTAAATTATATGAATTGTAGATAAACTGTAAATGTTTTGGGAACAAGAGGACTTATGTCTGCTTTCAAGAGGTTATTCATGTTATCTTACTGTTTTGGGGACGGAAGAGACCTGAAGACAGTGTAGTTCCAATCCCCCTGTACTGGGCAGGGACACATCCCACTAGACCAGGTTGCTCAAAACCCCTCAGCCTGGCTTTGAGCACTTCCTGGTGTGGGGGAATATTGAGCCATTGGTTAGTTTGAACAGTTTCAAACTTGACTGTATTCATTGTCGTTGCCGTCTAGATTGCATTTTTCTTATTTGCTTCTTATACATCCATTTTGATCTAAGTTATACGTATTTAATAATTCTCTATTCATAATTAATTTTATATGCCTTGTTTTCAATGCATTATTTTGTGTGCTTTATTTTCTAGACATTATTCTTACTCAAGTAGACAGACCTGAATGTCTTTTTAAATGTTCTTTTATATATAACTTTTGAATGATTTGAAGGTACCTTTTTTTTAAAAGAATCATATTTAAGATTGCAGTTGGAGTGATGACTTAATACTACAGTCTGCATGTCTCATGTTCTCCTGTGCTACTGCAAAGTAATTTGCATTTTATAATTTGCACTTTTTCCTTACTGGTGGTTTTTACATTTCTTTCTTTTTATAATAACTCAATTTCAGATTTTCTGTAATCTTCTAGTTATTTATCTACTGCATATTTGGAGTATAAGTGTACATTGAATATTTTAACCATGCTTTGCTCATATTGCAATTCCTCTAATTTTTTTGCACTTTTATAAATTTGCTTATTTTTGCATCTTTCTCGTATTTAGCATCGTACTTGTCATCTCTCCCACTTATTAATGGAGATTGCCTTTCTTTAGTGCTTCATCATTTTTTATCACCTTGTACTTTCTGTGACAACATATTTTGTCTCCTTCAATATAGATGAGTTTATGTATAAACCAATATTTTTAGATGTCATTAGTAGCAAGCATAGTGTTGCAAGTTCAAATTTCCAAGGGCTCAGTTATAGGTCTGTCAGATTCTCCTTGACCACACTTTCAGTTCTGCTTTAAAAAAAAAAAAAAAAAAAGCTCTTATTACTCATTTTGACTATATACATTATCTAACGACAGCTCCTGTACATATTACTTTCATACATATATAAACAAGAACTATGTGATGTTTTAAATCTCTTTCACATAGATGAGATTTTAGTTTTTCCTAAATGCATCTGGAAGCTGGTTTTTTTTTTTTTTTTTTTTTTTTTTTTTTTTTTCCCCTTTCTAGTAGGAGCCTGAGTTACTCAGGGTCTGGAAACTAATCAAATATGATTTGGGGACTTTGTCGTTTCTAGTGGTACAAACAGCCAGGTCTACCAAATGACAAAGTTTTGACAAGGGGAGGAAAGTATGATGTCCACATGCAATTTATTTGTATTGTTGTATTACTTGTATTTATTTCTGTAATACCACCTATTTCCACCCTGCTATAGGCAGGGACACCTTCTTTTAGACCAGGTTGCTCAAAGTCCCATCCAGCCTGGCCTTCAATGCTTCCAGGGCAGGAGCGTCCATAGCCTCACTGGGCAATATTTTCCAGTGTCTCACCCCCTCACAGTGAAGAATTTCTTCCTGATACCTGGTCTAAATCCACCCTCTTCCAGTTTAAAACCATTTCTCCTCATCCTGTGGCTATATGGCCTTATAAAAAGTCCCTCCACTGCTTTCCTGTAGGCCCCTTTCAGGTACTGGATAGCCATATAAGGTCCCTCTGGAGTCTTCTTCAGGCTAAAAAGCCCCAGCTCTTTCAGCACGTTACAGGGTATCCTTCTCCAGAGAGGCTAGCAAAATAATCTCTACTAATCATCTTTTATTTCCCTTTCTTTTCCCTTTCTTTTCACCTCTCCTTAATTACTTACAATGAAGTTTCAGACAGCACTTATGATCTGAAGCTGTGTGAGCATCCTGCATTTTACAATGCTGTGGAGATGTGTAGTAGCCACTGAAGTCTGCTAGAAACAGAAAATCTTTCCAGATCCAGATCCATTGCATGCTGTTTTTGCAATTAATTATTACATTAGTAGTAGGAAGCATAGATTACTGAACAAAATGACTTTATTTCCTGTAGTGTTATAAGGTTTGTATTCTTTATTTACCTGCTGACCATCCATCTATGATAGGGATATATAAAATAAAATGAGATTATTTTTTTTCAGTAAAATGTCAGACTTCAGTCTTCAGTATCTTTGCAATTGTATTATGTTGTTTATTTTAACCTATCTTACCAAAGCAGAGGGAGACTACCATGCCAGGTATATCCCTTTGTTTGAAATGGCTGCAGTCTCTATTATAGTGCTAGAGGACTGAAGTCAGAACACGAGCCCACTACTGCTGTGTCTGTTGTTTCCATGAGATGAAACCTTTGCCCATGGGCAGATAGCTGCCATTTGGCATCTTTGGTCTGAGCTCCGTAATGCTGGAGAAGTGTTGGATTTGCTGTTAGTTCCTGGGCTGCAGTATGGAAGAAGTTGCACTGAATAAACATGAAGAAATAAAGAGGGATTGAATTAAAACCATAAAAGAAATACAGTCAGCATTTAAGGATAAGTTAGTGTAACTTGATGGTAAACAAAATACTTAGTTGATTAGATAAGGAACAGTGAGCCTTTTGCTTGAGCGAGAAGTAGACTTTAAGCTCTTGTTATCAGTGTGTTATCAGTGGCAGTGAGTAGAGATGGGATGGTGAACAAGTATGAACAAACAATCCAGGAGCTCTAAAAAAGCTCACCTTCTCTGGAATAATTTGAAGTATGGAAGGTCAGCAGTATTGTACATTCCAGGCTGCTGGCTCATTGTCATGCTGCTACAGTAAGGTTTCTTGCAGCTAGGGAAATTACTTCTTTTTTATATATATATATATATATATATATATATATATATATATATATATAATATATATTCTTATTCTATACATATATATATATGTATCACACATTACATACTGAAATGTATCCTACATATTTATATATATAATTTAACACTAGGTACACTGAAAATAATATTATGACTCCTCAAGCATTTAGAGAAAAAAAATAAATCTAGCAAGAGGAAGGAGTGTGCATGTTTTGAATAAATTAATTTCAATGCAGGATATATATGAGGAAGTCATTCCTTTTAGGCAAGGTCAGTTGATGAACTCATGTTACATGAAAAAGCTTGTAGCAATTTTAGAATCTTTTTTTTTTTTTTTTAAAGCAAAAATTTTCACCTCTTTCCTTCTAATAGCTCCTTAACCTTGAAATCCTCCAGAAGAAGTTATCGCCTACCTTGCAACTTCATAGTAACGAGTCATAGTAATGTCTGTTCATTTAAAAATACTGCTCAAGTTAGGTTTCTTCTTATTGTTCAGTAAACTGTTAAGTAAATTACCACTTGAAGATACTGTTCTTCAGTTTTCAAACTTTTTTTTTTTTTCCCTTTATCACTGTTTTTCTGACTAGAGATACTGGATTATTTTTTGTGTTGAATTGGTTTCATGAAACTTTAATCTTTAGGACTATAAATTATTCACAACTAATGCCAAGAGTTAGGGAAGAGGCAGTACTGGGAAAGCCCTTATGGAGGTGACAGTCCTATATATCCTGTCCTGTGTCCAAATCAAAGCAATGCATTAGGCTGATTTGCTGCTGTGGTGGGTTGAGAAGCCATAGTAGCTCTTGTTCCTGAGCAGGCAGAGTTGCACTGTGTAATCCCTAGGCCTTGAAATGTCCTCTGCTGCTGGATTCCTGACCTAGTTCCTTGAAATCTATGATCTCTCACTCCTTCAACACACCTCAACTTCTATACCCAGTCACTTCTGTTCCAAGAGATCTCCTAAATTATCCCAAATTTTCCCTAAGCAATTTCTCCTTTTCCTTTCGTAATTCTCTTTTAATTCATCCTAGGCAGGAATGCTATGGTCAAGGTTCTCTTGTTGTCCTGGGCCCTCTCTCTATCTCTCTGACTTTTTAGGCTTCTCATCCTCTGTTTTTGCTGCAGTTTTGTCAACTCAAGCACCAGTGCCACTGTAATTTCCCATAATTTCTCACCCTACGGTGTCATGGTATTCCACTGCTTGTCAGTAGATTAACAACCTTGGAAAAAAAAAAGAAAATTAGTTACCCATGCCTGCTGCTCTAACAGGTGGATCTTCAAGAAGCATAGCCAAAGCTCTGCTTTGATATGATTTAAATATCTCGGGTGCATGCTATGTATCAAATCATTTTGGACAGGACTTTTGATAGCAGGAAAAGCAATGGGGCATGGCATGTCTATTCAAGATGCATTTAAATGTGTTTATTGCTTCAAAAGTGATTCATTCTGACTTTCAAATTACTATGCCACTAGTTTAAATGAAAACTTGTTGGGTATTGCTTATCAGAAGTATTTAGGCAATTTTAAGACAAGAACCACTGATTTGTGAGTGCTTCTTCCCCACCTTGCTGTCTGGGAATGTTACGGTTGGCAGCTCTGCCTGGCCCAGGAGCTCTGGGAGTAAGTGATGATGGACCTTGTCAGCATATTAAATCCTACTGTAGTATTGTGCTTAGCACAGTGATGCGGCCTCTGGTGCTCAAATTAGTGAATTCTATTGCATTGTTGCACTGTTGCACATTTGGTAGTGTAGGCTTCATTATAGATGGAATGACTGCCTATTTCTACACACCTCAGTCTGCAGGACCCCAGAAATGGAGCAAGAATGGTGTGGGACAGGGATTCTTTCCACCGACATACCCAGAGTGCAATCTCCCAGAAATAGACTTTGTTCCGCCTTCAGTCCAGAAAACTGCTTAACAGCTGCAGTGAAGCCTCCTGGAAGGTTGTTCATGAGTGCTTCTTTGTAACAATGCAAGCCTCTTGCAGTGAGGTAGCAGCACTACAAAGCTTGTAATCAGATTACTACAGTTAAAATTCTCAGTTGATGTATTGCTGTTGCCCACTTTGACATTTACATAATTTTAATGGTGTCAAACTACCGGAGAAGAGCTCAGCTGGGAGTGAATGTCTAGCGATCATTAATCCATCGTAGCCGTGTAAGCATTTTATCATGATTATCAAAAGATATATTTACATGGAGACAGGCAAAGGTGACGTATCATCTAGCCTCTTTGCCCTTGGGAGGTGATGGCTGCTCAGCTTCCTCTTGGGGAAGGGAGAACAGCTGAGGGACTTGCTGGAGCAGCTCCAGCAATCAGCAGTGTCTGAAGCTGAGGAGATTTTTGCCTGAAGCTGAACCCCTTCCAAGCAGTAAGGAATGGCATTTTGAATCCTCTCTGCTGCATTTCACACCCCTATTTTGTCTTTTTTTTTTTTTTTAATTTCCTGAATCTTAGTGTGGTATTTTTAGATGAATGCAGTACCTGGTCTTGTGTTGTACATGCTTATTTTTGTTTTAAATATCTGCCTTTCCTTGAATTTTGAAGCATGCCGGGTGCATCATGTCCCCATTTGTTTAATAGGTCATCGTGTAAGTAATACCTAGCAGGGATCATTAAAGGGGATATTGTGTGTAACAAGGGGAAAGTTATTTTTAACAGCAGAACTGAAGAGCACTCTCTTCTATCCTAGTCCCCCAAAAGACAAAAATGACTCATTTACATTTCAGATGTGATGTAGATACCAACTGTTACCAACTTCATTCAGAACTGTGTTGAAGCCTTCAAAAAATTTCTTTTGGATGAATAGTAAAATGACAAGTTATTAAATATATCAACAGTAATAGTTGTTAGGCTGGGATTACACTGAGTTTCCAAGAGATACTGTTTGGCCAAATATGTTATGCTGTTTGCAATTTTAATTTTTCTTTTCCAGTCCTTTAAAACCAGTAAGGAGCATATAAAAGCCTTGCTTTCTGAAGCCAAGAACTCAAGTTCTGTACCTAGTGTCTCAGCTTCCCACTGATGTTTTGGTGAGAGAAAGAATTGATTTACCACCTGCAGAAAATATAGTTTAACAAGATATCTTCACTCTCCCTTGAGATAGTGTACTTTTTGAGACAATGTAGAATAGCGAGCTACTTTATCTACAGTCTTTTGTATATTTCTGTAAAAGATGCAGCTTTGCTGGCTAAAAAGTGCCATTTTGTCTACGCTGATAATCTTAGGAGAGTCATTTCAGCTACTTGTAACAGCTGCTGTGATTTTGGTGGAAGGACTGAAAATAGCTCTTTGGATCATATCTGTGGAGTAACAGCCGTTAGGAATGGGTATCTCTCAGACTTTTCCAGGGAGTCCTTGTGAAATTAATTCCACCACTTGTCACAGCAGTGTTTCAGTAACTCGCTTTTTCGCTGCAGTTCTGTAGAGGCATAAAACCTACCAGGACCACTTTGAAGTGGGTCAAGGCAGTGGTGTGGAGCCCAGGCATCACTGCCTTGAAATGATCTGGGAGAACACACGTCATGTTGAGTATAACCAATTCCAAAGTAAGAAGGGCTGTGCAAAACCAAAAGGAAGGAGCAACTGTGGAGTACTTCTGGAGCTGAGGAAGGATTGAAGGACCTGAAGTGCTGTCACACAACCTGTGCTGGTGCTGCTGTTTGCCTGATCAAAAGGAGGCTGACACATCTTCCAACTTATCGGGCTTTTGTGTTTGCATCAGGTGTGTTCATGGTATGGGCTGAAATTAAGTAACGCAGATAAGAAAGAAATTTGAGCATTCTAATTTGGACAAGGTCTATGAAAAGTATGATTTCTCACCTGCTGCATAGTTTTAAAAATTGCAAGCTGTATAAACTGTGGAACAGAAAGGCTTGTCTGTGCGGCTGGTTATTCAGATGACAACTACAGTCCATGTGCTTTTTAGATGACAGGACATTTATAATGAATTTCCATGCTGTCAATGCAATGAGAAAAGGGAAGAGTATGTTTTATCCTTAGAGGTACTTGAATTATTATCTGGGCCTTGGAATTGGGCACTTTCTGCTGAATCAGAGGAAATCTTAAATAGCACATACACAGCCTAAATACATATATTACACTGTGAGAAGAGCATGTGTCGTGGGAGCTGTCTTCTTTGTCTCTCTGTAAGCATTACCAGAACTGATCAGTTCTCACTGCCAGTGGAGATAGTTGGGTATATGTGATTTCATAAAGGCAGTTCTACTCCGTTTTTTTCTTTTTTTTTTTGAAGTAAAGGTTTTCCTCATGAGATTCAACTAGAACATTAACACCATAAAAAGGGACATGATTGAATACTTCTGGTATGGTTTTGGTGAATGCAAAGATTATATCCAATTGCTTATGTGGTGTGAAAACACTTGAATTATTTGTTCAGTTACCTTGTGATCACACCATGTGATGTTTGGCAGTGATGATAACAAAAAACCAGGAGTGACATATACAGATTTTCAACACAAACCTGTGCCATTACTCTAATCAAAAGCATGAGAGCATTAACGTCACATTTACTTGATGGATGTGATCTTTATGTAGGTACATCATCTGTATCAGTTGTATCAAAAATCTAAATGAACATGCATGTAATTTTGTGTCATGTGGCCCCTAGAGCTTACAATGATACGAGTGTAGAATCAAAGAATATCCTGAGTTGTCAGGGACGTACAAGGGTCAACGAGTCCATCACAGATGGGTGATTTATGTTTATCTAGCTGTCTGTACTTCTCTGAAGCTTCAGAAATGTAAATTACAGTTAGAGATTTCTTCCCTCTCAAGGACAGGGAGGAGATGCAAAATAGAAGCAAATAATGAGTTTCCAGTCAGTGTGCAGTTGTTTTTTTTTTTGTCAGCTTTATGAAAGTAATACTTTTTTTGTAGAGGTAACTTTTTTTTTTTTTTTTTTTTAAAGAAGAAGATGGAAGAAATTAACATATATTTTACGTTTATTGTCCCAGGTATGTGATTTGCAAAGAGCAAATTAAAGTACCACATGGAGAAATGTCTTCAAATGTGGAAAAACTGATTATGTAAATGATATTTGGGTAATGCAGTTTCTTCCCCCATACCAGCACTTCAAAGAGGCAAACCAGCACGGCGGGATAAATGGGATGAAGCGAGAGCATATTCAGATCTTCCTCCACCCACCATCCGTGGTTATAGCCATTCTAAATGTTCATTTGGGTACTTCTGAATTCGCATTTTTGTCACTGAGCAAATCTAAATCTGATCCAGGAGTAATCAGCAAAATAACACCTCAGGAATCAATCTGAAAACATGCTAATGTTACACTACTGTAATACCAGTGTAATGGAGATTACAACAATATCTCAGATTTTGGTTACTTGAATTTGCCAATGTGAAGGAATTAATACTTTGTGAAAAGTCTTGCCAATAATAAAATGCTTTGTGCTGCCTTGCATAGGGCTGGCTGAATTGCCACAGAACTGATGGTGTCCTGTGCAGGAGGAAAGCAGCAGATGTTCCAGATGCCAATTTGAGTTTATATTTGTAATTTCTAGAACAACGTTTCTAAAGGTCTACATCAGGCTTTTTAGAGCACACCTGCCTGACGCTTTGTCTGGCACCAGCAGCAGCAGCTCTAGGAACCTGCATCTTCTGGGGAGTGTTTTGTGCTTTCTGCTGGTTGCGAACTCTGGTTCTCAGTTTGCTGGGAGTTTAACAGATGAAAAATTAAGAGCAAACACTCATGCTTTGATTTCACAGCCACAGTAGTCTTAGAGAAATGCTCCTAGCACCAGTACTGTGCTACTGAAAAAAACAGATTGCATGGTACCCACTTGGAAAAATAAACCAATCTGAGCTTTCATTAATTCTAAAATAAGCTATCAGGCAGCTGAACACTGTATAACGCAGTATTTTCCACTGTGTGCTCATAAGTATGTATCTATCATTTAAAGCGATGTGGGATATGAGTTTTCCCATACTCCCCAGTTGTGTTTGCTGCTGCTTTTGCCTCTATGAGCATGATGAATCAGATCCTCCTGTTGTCTTATCTATATTCTTCACAGGCCTTGTCAGGTGCAACTGCGTTTTTTCAGATTCAAAATATGTAAGCATCTAGAGATCTAATGTCCAGGTAGATTCTAGCTACCTGAATTGGAAGACTTGTCAGAAAGAATCAGAGATATCCTCTGACTAATGCCAGATATTTTGGAAATGCCTCAGCTTCTCACTCTGCTTTCCTGGGAAATTTCATTCTGCCTTCTCCTCTTCAGAGGTGGGGAAAAATGCCTGGTTCTTCTTATTACAGCTACTATTGCTTGAAGTAGTGACAGAGCTGCTTTGCTATTGCAGTTACCCTTCAGCTATTAGAGATGTCTCATGACAGAGACCTTTTTGTTGGACACTTTTTAAATAAAACCAGGTGCTGACTTCACAGACTTGATTCAGAGTCCTAGGTCATACACAAACTCTGCAGATCAGCACAAATGAGTCCTGAGATGTTAGCAAATTAATGCAAATATGTTTTTGTTTTAGGGAAAAGCAAGCAAAAAAATATGACATTGAATTAGGGCAAGGTGTTACTTCTTTTACTGTTTCAAAGATTTGTTCTCTATGGCTGTTCCCTTGTATGTGTTTGTGTAAATGGCACATACCCTTTGTTATAAATAATGCATTTCAGATCCCAATGTTAGCAGGATGGGTGACATTTTGTTACAGCACTGGTCAGTTATGGAAAACAGGACTGCCAAGGAATGATTTCTTTGAGAGCCATGTTTCATTTTAAAAAGGGTACAGAGGAAACGAGCAAAAGCTGGAAAGACTGGGCCAAGAAGTCTGAAGGCTAAAAAATTATTCTGTCTGAAGTTTCTGACTGATTTTAAGCATCAGCTTTTAGAAGAGAATGGGACTTTATGTATCATTCAAAACCAGAATGCCAGCCTTAAAATAGAGTTGTTCCCAGGCACTTCTAGAAGGATTTTGTGCATTCAGAAACTTGAATTGTTAGAGAAATGGCACGGGCCATTGCTTTGCCTGAATTTATGTATGCCTTTCTGTAAAATCCTCCAAACCATTGAGGACTGAATTCCTGTGTAACAAAATACCAGTGTAAAATATGATAGATTTTGAAGGAGACATTTTATCTTGTATTTAAATTCACATTTCATAAGCACTGAAGACCGAACACCAAGTGTGCTTGGACTGATATAGTGCTGTGGCTTTATTGAATGAATACCATACTGAAAGATGTTGTACTAGAAATGAAAGCCATTAGTCGTGGAAATAGGGTCAATGAAAGAAGTTAGACTAACAGCAGCCATTTATGAGAGACAGGCATCTTTTCATTCACTATGGGCAGCTGCATTCCAGACAGCAAAATAAACAAAGAAAACTGTGTTAGTGCCCAGTATGTTCCTGGATAAGACTGACTCTATTGCTAGTATATATTGATTTAAATCTAGAGGACTCTGAGAGAGGAGAAAAACAACCAGGACTGATGAGAAAACTATCATAAAACCCATTATAAATAAATCAGTCGCTTAATTTTATTTCTACCTGAGTGACTGCTAATTGCTAGTTTTTCAGCAAAACTCTTATACTCCCAGTTTGCAGAAGTGCTGTGCGCATGTTTTTCTTCTGGGCAAATATTACCATTTTCTCAGCTTATTCAATTTAATGGGTAAGCAGCAGAGATTTTGAGTGCTCATATAAAATGTAAATAAAGATGAGCAGAACTCTTCTCGCAAAAACAAAAATTGGGCTGAAGTGTGGGTATGTTTTTTTCTTTTTCAATATGATTTCAGTGTTGTTTTCATATGTGTAAACAGCTCCTGAAGTTGCTAGGGGATGTTTCACAGTTGGGAATGAGTTTGTGCAATTGCATGTAGGTGAGTAACAGCTTTGTGAAACAATCCATACCTATTAAGAAGTTGACCACACAGTAAAGATGTCTGGGAAAGTTCTGTAAAGCACTGAATCTTTCCATTCTTCTAGGAAAACCTATAAATGAGTGAGGCTTCTCATTGTAAAGAAATTGTTATATTGCAGCATATTACTTTGAAAAAGAATAACCTCTTGAAATTGTACATATGAGTATATATTTAATAATTTATTGATTCTTTTGCAGGCTAGCATAATCAGTAAAAGAAAAAATTCTTCCCTTCTATTGAAATCATCTCAAGTTGATATGGCTTACTTAAAAGAGTTATTTTTTTTTTGTCTGATTGTGTAAGTGTGCATCAGGCATGGAATTGGTCTTTCTGTTACTTAGAAATGCACTTACATGACATGCATAACAAATTTTTGTTACCTGTTTTTGTCGATGTTGAAAAGTGATTTCTGTTTGGCATTAGTCCTATGGGGAGTGTTGTTATCACAACTGATGTTCCTAACAGAAGTGCAGCACATGTCAGCACTGTATTGATCTTAAGGTTAACATCGCTTGAACTGTTTTGTAAGTAAGGTTTTAATTGCTTTTGGTGGATATAGATTTTTTTTTCAAGATTTGGGTGGAATAAATTGGTACTCTCAGTGGACAGCTGTCATGAATATATGAGTTGCTACGTAACTGATGCTCTTACAGTTGATGAGAATTTAAGTAGGAGGTTTCATATGATTAAGCCTAGGAAACTTGATGTGATATTTTTTGTGTAGTCTGCAGGGAGATAAAATATAATGTGTCTTGTAATACTCTCTGTTCTCTATAACTCTTAATTACTAGGTGAAAAATCACCATTGCTTAAGTGTTCAGTACGTCTTATACATCTACCCGTTATAACCACTTAAATGGTTTTGGAAATTTCAGCTGCCATTTTTTCTCCAAAATAAGTTCTCCAGAATCCTGAATGGGTTACAGGTTTGTGTTTCTAATGCTTATTCTGTTATGCTTGTTGGTGGTTGAAAGTTTTCTTTTTGTTTTGTTTGTTTTTCTATAGACTTCTGCTCTGAAGTTGTTCTAGGCCCACTGATATGGTACAGCTGTAGCAAGTGGGATGTATGCTTCATCATCTGCCTCAGAGATGTCTCTCCCTATGTTTCTTCAAATTCTTCTGCTCCTGGGTGGTCTCCTGGTTCCTCCTATGTTCAAATCATTTTATGTATTCCTTAGTTTCATCTTTGAGAAGTCAGAGATTCCTTCTGACAACAGGTTGAGTCTATATGAATCTTAACAATATTACCTAGATCAGATTGTTCAAAGCTCGTATGAGGTTTCTCTCCCTATCTTCTAAAAATGACTGGCTGTTGCCACATTGCAACAACATTTACTTAAAAGCTTTTTTGTTGTTTTTGCTTTTATTTGAGAAAGAATCTCAGGAAGAAAGGCAGGTAGCAAACTGGACTTTACCTGGCTTTGGCCTGATGGTCTGTGTCTGATCTGTGTTATGGTATACGTTTGTAGATCTGATCTCCAAGTGTGAATCTTGGTGAATGGTGTTTGGGCAAGACCTGGGGGGCACATCATTCTTTCTAATCACCTTTTGGAAGAAATTCAGGGATGGGGCATCCACAGTCTCTCTTGGCAGCCTATGCCACTGCCTCACCACCCTCTGGGTACTCCTTTTTAAAGCCATCATGCCTTGTCCTGTCACAAGAATTTGTGAAAAGTCAGTTCCCCTCCTGCTTGTAAGCTCCCTTTAAGTACTTGAAGGCCACAGTAAGGTCTCCCTGGAGCCTTCTTTGAGGCTCCCTCAGCAAGCCCAACTCCCTCAACCTTTCCTCATAGGAGAGGTGCTCAAGCCTTCTGATTACCTTTGTGTCCCTCCTCAGGACCTACTCCAACAGCTCAGTGTCTTTCTTGAGGTGGGGACCCTAGGCTTGGAGAGAGTACTCCAGCTGGGACCTTACAAGGGCAGAGTAAAAAGGAAAATAACAGTAGAGTTCAGTAACTTGCTCAGAAAGGGGCAGTGTGGGTAGTAATCAGGGTACACACACACACACAAAATCTTAGTCTGTTCATGAGAAAAATAAACAAAAAAAAATCATGAAAGACTGGGACAATTTATAATTCTAAATAAAATTTCATTCTCTTCAGCAGTTCTCATTTCAAAGGATAGAGATACTGAGGATACAAATACAGCTGTTCTACCACAAGAAATTTAGTTGGGTGAACTAGCAAACACACTATGCCACTGAGTTTTTATTCCTATTCCAACATTCCTTAAAACGTTTCAGAACATAAAGCAAAGAAGTAAAAATAGAAAGTGATGACATGCAGCACATTAAACTGGACTACACAGTAATTAGTGATTTATCTTCCGCGACTAAGTGAATAAATAATTTTTCTTGGTTGCCTTAAGTTGTGGATAAGATGTCTCAGGAGTGGAAACAAGGGGAATGTTTGCATCAGAATGAATTTGCTCTTGGCAGAACAGGGAGCTTGCTGACAGAATGAATAGCTCTGAAGGCTGCATCTTAGTTCCTGATTCTCAGAAGATATACGTGGAAGAAAGCAGTCTGAAAATGAAGCATCAACAGGATTTTGCATTGCATTAGCACTTTTTGCTGCAAATTACAGTGACATTTCATTAATATGTGCCTCATGAGTTACTGAAATACCTTGATATTTATCAAGAGAGCATGTCACCAGCCTCACACAACTTGATTCTTCTATACATCAGTGGCAGCATGCAGCTGCTCTCATTCCAATAGTGCAAACATTCACTGAGCAGGGTAAATAAGGAAAGGAACCCAGATCTTTCAGAAGATCCTTTTTTCCCCAGTGGTCGCTGTGCATATTTTCAAGTGCCCTGAGGCTCTGTTAAATTCTTACTGCCCTCACAAGACTATTTCCCCAAAACGGCCATCTCTGGGAGATTGTCCACTAGCTTTCCTTATGTGCTTTAGGATGGAGATATACCATGAAACAGAACTGAAGGCTCAGAGAGATGATTTTTATGTTGCTGCTGCTTGAATGTAAACCTGAGCAGGCAGTGTTTGGGGAGTTGTTGCTCTGATTTACCCTGAGCAATGATGATAGTCATGTTGAAGGAGGCAAGACAGTGACCCTCAGGACCCTTCTGCTCCCCTTCTTCTTTCTCCATTTCTGTTCTTGTTTCAAGGCTCTTTTTCTGTCTTGACACCAAGTCTTCCTATTTATATGCGGGCCTTTTTTTTTTTTTTTTTTTGCACAATTCTAACCCCAGCTTTCTACAAAGCTTCTGCAGCATTTAGGCTTGGCAGGTTTTTTGAACAGGAAACTATGTCAGAGGTAAGATAAAAAAAGGCTGGAAGTGCTACTGCAGTGTCTTGTTGTCACAGTTCTGCTTTTTGTCTGAGAACAACTGGTGAGTGTGCTAAATGTTCTCTAAGAAAAAGACAAGGAGAAAAAGATGCTAGGATTTGCTGAAGCAGTAAAAACAGCAAATTCAAGGCCAATACATAAGCCTTTGAAGGAGTAAATTACTGTGAAATGTTTCTAAAGAAAATAGGAATAAATAGTAAAATAAGAATAAGCCATATTGTGTGCTGCTGGTATCTTACTGTGATGTGGCATTTCTCTTTGTGAATTTGAAATTGTATCAAATAACTTGTCATTCTGAGAGAAATGTCTTCATTTATCCTTGTTGCACACATCTGAAAACAAATAGTTTAAAAAAAAGCTGAGAAAAGCACTGAGAAGTGTGTAAGAGAGAGAATTTCGAGGAGCAGTATCACTGTTCTTGGAGAACTGCAACTGCCTTTTTAATATTACTGCTATACATAATCCTTCAGAGAGAAAAGCTAATTTCTCTTTAAGACTTCAAATGTTAAGTTGAAAATTTGCCAATGAAAGTGAAAATCTTTGATAGTTTGAAAGTTCTTGTAAAAAAGGAAAGTGAGATTTCACTGAGAAAAAATGAAAGTAAGAATCCTTAAAAGCTTAGAGTTGGGCATGAGTATTAAAAAAATCTGCTTTTTATCCTCATTAAAAATTGTGACCACTGAGTTACAGGTTTAATAAAAGGCAAAAAACCTAGCTGGTAGCTAAGGGAACGGCCTTGAATGTGAGACAGTTTTCTGGCAGGACATTAATTACTATTTTTCCATAACCTAACCAGAGGATGGAATTAATGACACATCAGGAGGTGCAAAGTGTTTTATTTCTAAGGTCAGTGGATCTGTTTCGTTGTCTAAGAGGAGTGCTTAAAACAACAAATTTTTGCTTCTCCAAGGGAAGCTTTTAAAGGAACAATGCCATTAGAAATCAAACATACAAAAAGTGTTAAATTATTTTCTTGGGCTATTAGAAATGTAATCAAACATAACGTAAGCAAACTATTTTTAATGTAAGCAAGCTTTGTTTTGTAAACAATAGAATTTTTATTTGGACTTTCATTTCCTTATTTATTAGAATTGAAAAGAAAGTGTGGAAGTCAGTTTGACTCTTGTTTGTTTTAGTGGTTAATTTCAGAGTTTCTGGACAGACAAGGTCACCTTGATGGAGTATTTCACCATGAAAAGTCAAAGTCTGTTTTTAAGTTTATTTCTAAGCATTAGCGGGTACTTCTTGTAATTGTTGAGCTAAACGAGTAAGAGTTGCAGCTTTGCCACTGAGAAAACATGCTTAGTTATGGTTTGCTTGGCCTAGCGAGAATCTTTTTGTATAAATGGTGAACTGGTTATATGTATTTATTTGTAAAATGTGTATTACGGGGTTTGGGATATGAAATTACTCATCCAAGAGAGAGTAGCTTGCACCTTCCAGCAGGAGGAGCTTTTTGTTATGAAGGAGAACCAAGCACAGGAGGAGCACAGCACCCTCTGTGGAACTCAGAGGTGCAGACTTCTGCCAGATCAGACCTCATCCATTTCTGCAATACAAATCACTGAAAAATGGGAAGACAAATGCTCCAATATACGATTGATTTACTCATTGATTTCAATTAAGTAGTGCTTTGAATATGTAGTGTTTTCATTTTTGGGCCTTACGGGAGGGCTTTGTGTCCTGTTTATATTCCTTTCCCACTTCACTAGTGTATGCACAGGTGTCTATATTGCAGAGTATTTTAAAATGTAGGCATGCTTCTCATGGCAGTTCTCCTGTCTAATATCAGCAGCTTCATAATTCTTATACACTTGTATAGGAAAGCACTTGAGAACTTTTACCTTAGTTTGAGCATTGGCAAAGGTACAGACTTCTGTAAATATGTATTTGTATATGAAATTACTTATAAGTGAGATCAGTCGTGTCTGAATGAAATCAGAAGACTTGTTTTTATGAGGAAAGAGAGGCTGTTAATGAGGCATCTGTCTGAGTGTCTTCCTGGAAGGACATAGTAGGTCCATCCCAAATGGGAGCCCATCCCAAGAGACTGTGATTTGCTTGGGCTGTGGACACCCCAAGGGTTAACCTAGACCATTTTGACTGCAGGAAAAAGATCAAAAGAATTGCTTATAAACATAGGTATCTCAGGTCCTGCCTGTGGCCATTAAAAGCAAATACATTTCTCTTTACATTTACTGTGAGGTAGTCTGGTAACACTGCAGTTATTTCCTGGTTATCCTTTCTTCTTCCCTTTTAAGCAAACTACTTCACCTTCTTGATTTTTCCCTTTGTTTTTTGAGGCAATGTTAACCATTTCTAGCGTCCAGTTCTGTGCTGCTGCCTGTAAATCAAAGCAAAAAATGCACCCCAAGCCCAATATCAAACAGTGTGTGGAAAAAGCAAAGATATTATACCATCATGAAGGAAGGACAGCACTTAAAAAGAAGGATATCGGGCTGCTTCAGTGGCTTACTCTCTGGTTTGTTTCTGTTATATATAGGTATTTTCACCCAAAGTCAGTAGCAGTGACATTGCTGCTAGTGAATACCAGTTTCCACAGGCATTTCCAAAGTCAGCATTGTATTTAGTCTAAATATTTTTTTGGAGGAAAGAAGTTTGGGTTTAGTTGTTTTTCTGATTTTTTATTTGTGTGTGCGTGACATTAGTAAGCACTTGGGAATAGAGAGGAGTATTTTTACAGTGAATATCATATTCCCCCTTATTCTTACATTGAAAATGCAGAGAGATTTTCTGTCTATATGGAATAACATACTCAGGCTAAAAATAGTTATTTATTACCATTTGAAAAGGGAGGCTCCTGGTTTCTGATTACCACTCAAAACCTGAGTTCAGCCCTAGCAAGGTCGAATGTGTTCAACCTTGAAACAGTGATGTTAGGTGTGGATAACCCACTTTAGGTTGCTACATAGGAGCTACAAACCCTATTTATTCTCTGTTTAAAACCTGCGCTTGTGATCATATAAGCAGAAGTCTGTCGGATATCTTTAAGATATTTTTCTTAAAAATGTGGGATATTTATAGTTGGATGAAATCACTAAATGTTATTACTTAACTGAGAGGTGAACTTTGCCTAGGTGAAGTTGTGAAAGCTTTTACAGCCCTTTGGGCTGCTTTTCAGACTTCACGTTAGAAACTATATAGCCTCTCCTCATTCTCACTGCATTCTCTTTTGGTAATGTTTGAATGTTTGGATCAATAAGTGTTTCTAAATTGAGAAAGTGTGACAAGGGAAGGGAGAAGATAAAGTATGTGCAGAATGTTTGGATCTGCAGAAACTGCTGTGCTTTTTCATTTACTCCTAATTCTAAATCTCTGAATAAATCAGTGGCTCTAAAGAAAAGAATTTAGAACAAAGAGAAGTAGATTTAAGGAAAAGACACCACAGTGTATTACAAAATAGAAGCATTATTGCCAAAATCATGCTCTAGCTAATACATACTGTGAATTCTCATTGATTTTAAACATAGAAATTACATCGCTTATAAATTTTATTCTCCCTCAACTGACAGCATTTTAATTTAAATGTTTTGACCTCTACTTATTTGCATTCTCAAATTGGTTGGGGGGTGGGAGGGGGAAGTTGTGCCTCCTCTTGACTTCAGCATTGCTTTATTTATCATTTCTCCTAGAGCTTTTTTTATCTCTTGCTACCAAATGAGTTAAATGAGCATACTAAAATATGTAAAGTCAGTACAATAGAAAAAAAAAAAAAAAAAGGGAAAACATGGAAAATTTGACTGCCCAAATCCTAATCTTCCAAATTTATCAATCTTGATTCTGACCTCATTCTAGCTATATATAAAAAAATTACTCCCCTGATATCAACTAAATGTAATCAGATGAATGGTTAGGAAGGGCAAATCCTGCTTGACTAACCTAGTGGCCTTCTATGATGGTTTCAGTGCGTCAATGACAAGGGAAAAGCCGCTGATGTCATTTATTTCAACTCCAGTAAGGCTTTTGACACAGTACCCCCACAACATTCTTCTCTCCAAATTCAAGAGGCATGGATTTGATGGATGGACTGTTATTGGATGAAGAACTGGCTGCAGGATCGAGTCCAGAGAGTAGTGATCAATGGTTCAATGTTTGTATGGAGATCGGTTATGAGTGTTGTCCCCTAGGGATTGGTGCTGGGGCTGATACTCTTCAGTGTCTTTTTCAGTGACACTGACAGTGGGGTCAAAAGCACTCTCAGTAAGTTTGTTGATGACATCAAGTTCAGGGGTGTGTGGGGTGAGATGCCATCCAGAGAGATCTAGACAGGATTGAGCAGTGCGCCCAATTGAACCTCATGAGGTTCAACAAATCCAAATGCAAGGTCCTGCGCCTGATTTGAGGCAACCCTCACTACCAATGTAAGCTGGGGGACAAAAGGATTGAGCACAGCTCTGCTGAAAAAGACCTAGTAGTGCGGGTGGATAAGAAGCTGGATAGCCAGTACTCTGCCCTTGCAGCCCAGAAAGCCAAGTTTATCTGGGGCTGCATCAAAAGTAGCATGGCCAACAGATCTAGGGAGATGATCCTGCCCCTCTGCTCTGCACTGGTTGACTTCACCTGGAGTACTGCATCTGGGTGTGGATTTCTCAGTACAGGAGAGACATAGATGTGCTAGAATGCATCCAGAGGAGGGCCACAAAAATGACCCATGGAATAGAGCACCTCTTCTACAGAAAAAGCCTGAGAGAGCTATGGCTGTTCAGCCTGGAAAAGAGAAGGTTGTGAAGTGACCTGATAGTGGCCTTTCAGTATCTAAAGAGGAGCTACAGGAAAGAAGAGTACAGACTCTTCAGTAGCGTCTGTGATGATAGAACAAAGGGAAAAAATCTTTATACAGTGTGGGTGATGAGGCACTAGAACAGGTTGCCTACTGCTGTGGTTGATGCCCCGTCCCTGGAGACTTTTAAGGTCAAGCTGGATCAGGCCCTAGGCAACCTGATCAGCTGTGGTGTCCCTGTTCATTGGAGGGGTATTAGGCTAGATGGTCTTCAGAGGTCCCTTCCTCTAAGGGGCTCTAAGGATTCTACAGTTCTATGAAATGAAAACAGAATTAGGAACGTACTTTTTCCTTCCCTGTCAAGATTTTCTGTTCTGCTGTTTGAATATTCAAAAATTGTGGAACAAAAAAGATTATTATATCATGAATAGTGGCACGTAGAGTACACAAAATGGCTGACTTGTTTTGGGATAAGTCAAGATGGTAAAACAGCTTCACTAAAGAGTTTCAAAGAGCACATGAGATTTTTTTTTTTTAATGCACAATGATTGAAATACTGCCTTCTCAGTATTTCCTATCATAGATTAATAGAATTATTAAGGTTGGAAAAGACCTCCAAGATCCAGTCCAACCATCCACCTGTCACCAGTATTTCCCCACTAAGCCATGTCCTTTAGAACAGCATCTAAACATTTCTTGATCGCCTCTGGATGGTGATCAGAACAGGGCAGCCTGTTCCAGTGGCTGACCACTCTTTCAGAGAAGAAATTTTTCCTAATACCCAACACAAGCCTCCCCTGGCACCTCTTCATTCCACTCCCTCTAGTCCTCATCCCATTTAATTCTACCTGGATTAAATTAAACTTTTCTTTCTCATTACATAGTATGCAAACATTTTCAGAGTGTGGCAGTAGCAGAGGAACAGTGCCTCTTCTTACCCCTTTCTGTGGGATGCATGCTATGATAAGCCAAGTTACTTTTTTTTTCTTTTTTTTCTAATGGAGATACACTGGCTCAGGAAGGCATAGGTTTTATGTTTACAGAAAAAAACCCAAACCTCTCTCAGACAGATAAGATTTAAGAAGAAATGACTCAGAAACAAGTACATATTTCTATAAATTTTGTATGATAGCAAGGAACAGTGACATATTCCAGTAACATTAGCAGGAGTGAAAGGAATCAGCAGATTTAGGATTAATTTAGGCTATGAATCTTCAGGAAATCTGAGGGAAAGTCCTTGCACACATTGTAGGGATATTATCAGACATTGTACTTTGAGACTTTGATGCCAGGAGGCTTTTTGTTACTGCAAGAATTTGTGTGTATTGTAGAGAACATATTCTCTTTTACAAAGATGTAAATGCAAATGCCCTGTTTTAGAAAGAAAAAGCATTTGCGTGGCTTTCATAAAAACTAAAAATGTTCCAGAATAAATATTGTAATCTTTGTGGTAAGAAAAAAATTATAATTGGAATAATGATAATTTCACCTAGAAATAGATGAGAGGATACATAAATTACCTTTTTATTCAGCTTCAACACAGTGATGACAAATATTTCCAGTCTTGCAAATGTACTTAGTTGTCTCTTGTGGGAGCTGTTCTTTAGAAAAGCAGTGCCTGTAAGAGGTGCCACTGAAAGCACCACTTTTCTGTTTTTGTGTTCTAATCCTGTCATCTTTAATTCATTCTTCTTTCCATTTGTAGCTAAAGCTTTCACTAAACTATTCCGTTAGGAAAAAAAAGCCACTTAAAGAGGTGGACTGGAGGCAGAGTAATGATGAGATTTGCCCATTATTACCTCAAAGTGTATAAAATTGCAACTCAGAGCTGCAGAGTTCTATTTCAGAATTCTCAAGTCATATCAGGGAAATAATTACAGCGTCTGTAAGATATGTGTAATTAGATGTGGTAATGGGAGTTCAGAAGTCCTTTTATGAATGTTTAGAAGTATGAGTATGGCAATGCTGACGCCTTGTGATACCTGATTTTCCTTCTGCTTTCTTTTCTCATTAAGTGCTGTTTCTTTGAGATGCTATCATACCGTTATCTTATAAATGGGCTTATTCCTAGAGCAAGGAAAATCAAACCTGTGACTTGCCAGCACTTACCAGCCTGTAAATCATCCTGGCATAGCTATATTGCACTTTAAAATAGTAGCTCATATATAACCTGGAGATAATGTTATTTATTATCGACTGGAACAGCATGTGGAGTAGGATTAGCTGTTCTGTGTCACCTGCTTGGCATTTTTGTGGAGCTATAATGCTTTCATTGACATCCTTAGCATGAATGGGAAAAACAGAAGTGAACTACATATAGATTAAGTAAACTGAATTGTCTTTGTGGTTGCTCCAAACTTGTTGGAAAACTCTTGGAGCTAAAGCCATCGTCTTTCAGAAGCCATTGCTTTCTGCTCATCATGAGAAGACATCTCTTCCTTACAAATATCTGTTCTCCCACTTTTCAGGCAGCTGGCCTGGCTTAATCCATGTATTTTCTGGAGTTTGTACTTGAGTGCTGAGTGCTATGATAGAGTGTTTCAGTATCTCATTGTTAAGTTGATTATTGCTTTGACAGAGATGGTATTTTCAGTTTACCTACCAATCACTTTTAAAATAATACAGGTTAAAATAACTGTATGAGAGCTGCTCCAAAAGTAATGCCCTCTATTTTATTACGTTGGCGCACAATGTCAGAGGCAGGTGTTGGTGGTATGGCAGTAGAGACTGAACCTTTCCACCAACATTTCCACCAACATTTGGTTGCTGTGTGACAGATGGCAGCACAGGAGCAGTCTGGCAAAACGGCATCTGATATGGGAGTGTGATTGAAACAAAGATGTGGAACTAAATTCCTCCATGAAGAAATGGCACCCACTAAAATTCATCTGCACTTGCTGAACATTTATGGAGACCAGACAGTGGATGTAAGCGCAGTGAGGCTGTGAGTGGTGCATTTCAGTAGAGGTAACAGCGACAGTGGGTCACCTTTAATGATGCAGATTTTAAGAGTGTGGCATGCAAGCTCCTGTTCACTGCTGGTGAAAATGCATAGCTAATGGTGTTGACTGTGTTGAAAAATAGTGCTTTATAACTGTTGTAGTTTCCATGGAAATAAATAGGAGGCATTGCTTTTGGAGCACTTCATTTATAAAACAGGAAACTATTTTTAAATGTTTTTGAGATGTAATACAACAAGTAAAGGAAAATTACACTTATGTTTATTTATCCTTATATCAGCTCCAAAGCTTTTCTCATTCTCTCTGGTTTGTGGGATTTATCTTAATCATATGGCTGGGTGTCATGTTCTTATGCATAGTAATTGTTTTCTTACGCAAATTCAACATTTTTATTCATGGTACCGAAATCTTATCTGGACACATATGTTTCCTTTATACCTAGTGTGGCCTACAGTTGTGTTCAGATTCACGTCATCATCCTTGTCCCCATGATTGCATGGATAAAGCAGTTCCCACCTGATAGCTGTCACTGACTGTGGAATGGCCCTGTGCTCTGTTAATTTGTTAACCTACAAACTAACAATGTGCTGTGAGCTTAAACACTCAGCTTTGTCAGTCAGGATAGTGTTTGTGATGCATGCTTAGTGTTTTTATTCTTTGAATATGACACTGTATTAAAGCTGTAACTTGTCTGTGCACTGCTGCAAACTGATAGTTGTCATAACTGAGAGGAACTCATTTATATTTCTTGTCTTTTTCAACATCTCACCCAACAGTATCTAGAAATTCTTGCTTGTGTTCTCCAGTTGCTATTTCATGGAAAAAAAACTGTGTGGTTCCATTAACTTGTTAAACTGTATATAGTTTAGGTGGAATGTGATCATTTCTTTTTAACCCTTCTTGACACTTCTAATTTTGAAACTTATTTTGTTACAGTTAGATATCTACTAAGATCAGGTGCTTTATTGGTTCTGAGGTTGTGGCTTTGATAGTAATGTGGCACTGGGTATGTGGGGAAAAAAAAAGTATTCTCATTGCCTTGTTTTGTTTACCTACAAAGTTGCCATGAGAAAAAAAAAAAATAAAATTAATGCTCTTCCACTAATTAACTCACTGTGTAAGAGTATATGCAGTTTTGGTAAATGATGCATCAAGATCTGTGCCCATTATGTGAAGCTTGTCTATCTAACCAGCCGTAATGCTGGATTGGATGACCTCCAGAGGTCCCTTCCAACCTATTATTCTATGATTCTGCTAGGTGCGGAAACAAAGTGTGGTGCCAAACGTTTCACTGTGTAATTCACCTAAGTTTTTCTGTGATGTGTGTGGTATATACTTAGACACATTTCACTCAAAAAAGGTACTGTTTTAATTCCAGGAAACTTTATAGAAAAATTCTGTAATGTGGAGTGCACTGTTTCCTCTGGGGATCCAAATTTTCATAAAAATTGTTCTACTGAAAACCTTTGAGGACAAAGGTTTGTGGTGTGAAAGGTGTGAAAAGGAAGGTGCAAAACAGAATATCACAGTCCTTTCAGCAAGTGAAGGCTGAAACCTTATGTAAAATAATATGTAAATTAGTTAACTAATTTTGACATTTACAATATAGTGATACATGAAACTTTATACTTGTTAAGAGACTGGAATATTTTTCTTTATATTGATCCTGCTGGGATTAATTAAGTTTACCATATTTAGCTAATCCTACAACTAAGTAGCATTAGTTAGTCTTTGCAATTAGAAGATAACCTCAGTCAAGAGTTTAACATGAATTCACATCAGTAGTCCATGAGTGTCTGGGCCACCAATCTCTGTTTAAATTTGGAGTTATTACAATTATTAAGTTTACTCAGGCTGAGTATGTTCTCAGGATATACTTTTGAAAGAGTATTCTCTCTTAAAAGAGGGAGTAAAAGAAGTGATATTCATATTAGCAGCAACCCTTTCCCATGAGAATTTGCCCTGGCAGTGCTGGATTTGCATTTGCTATGGGCATAACCACGTGAAAGCAACTGAATAAGAATGAGGAAAAATGTTGCTGTGGAGGCTGTGGAAGTATTTGACCTGGTAGTTTGGGTATAAAGTTGCAGAGGTGCTACTGGAAGTCAGGTTTCAGGGTTGCAAGTAGAAAGTTCTGAGTGATACTGAGATGCTGAAGTCACTGTGCAACAGTCACAGTAGTGGTAGATCTGAAAACCTTTGTGAAAGGCAGGTGTCACAGAGGGTAATGTATAGTTTTAATAAGTGCTGTAGAACCAATTTTAGCATCAAAACCATTAAATACTATGTTTTTGTGGGTTTTTCTTCCCCAAAAGCTTACCAAGTTTTGTCCATTTTTCTGATGTCATACACATCTAGGCATTTTGTTTCTATCATTAATAACATTTTCCAAGGATTTGTTATATTTTGGCAGCTCTCCTGAAGAAGAAATCTCTTTCCTTCCTTTCTTTTAACATCATACTATTACAGTTCTGTGCACAATCACAATATTTAATGGCAGTCATTGAGAGGTTCTTTTGCTTGACACTTTCTTGTGCTTCTTATGTAGCCTGCCCAAAAATATATGCCTGGGGAAAAGCATAGTCTGCAAAAATGAGCTAGTTAATCAGGTTTCTGGAAGTGGAGTCAAACTGCTCAGCTATTTCTATTTGTTGCATCTTTCCTTTGCAGCACTTTCTGTCTTGAGCTGGTAAATGATGTTATTGATCTGTGCACTGTTGATCTGCACAAAAGAAATCAAAGCTTCATTTGTTCAGGCTCCTTACCATTCTGTTTTTTTTTTTTAACAGACATGCCCCACTCATGACCCTTTTTCCTTCCTCTGGTTATTTGCCCCCTGTTAGGACAGTCACCACAGAAAATGTCAGCTTGCCAGGTGTGCTGCCCTTTGCTGGCTACCTAGTCGTCCTTTGTGTGACTCAAGGAAAGGAGGAATTCTGCTCTCCAGAAGAGAAATAAATGCCCTTCTTCCCTGCAAAGCTCTTGTGTACATCAACATCTTGTGTACATCAGCATGTGCAGCTACAGTTACTGCTCTGCCGAGCTGCTGTACATTTTTTGCTTGTCATTGTGGCTCCCTTTTCCTTCTTCACTTTCAAGCACTGATCTTGATGATTTCTCTGATAACCACATTGATCTTGATGGTTTCTCTAGGACTGCCCACTGTGTTGTTCAGGCTGGTTTGATGGTTGTCATATGTGACTGTAGCACATACCTGTCACAACTCAGACCTCCTTAAGATGTTTGTGTTGTATGTGTTCGTGTCCTGGCCTACATTAGGAAGAACAGTTTGAGGGAGGTAATCCTACTGCTCAGCACTGGTTAGGCCCAATCTGCAGTGCTGTGTCCAGTCCTGGCCTTCTTAATATAAGGAAGATGGGAACTGACTGGTGCGAGTCCAATGAAGGCTCATAAAAACAAGCATCTGGAGCGTCCTTCATGTGAGCAGAGGCTGAGAGAGCTGAGACTGTTCATCTTGAGGAAGCTCAGGTGAAATGTTGTCTAAACACCTGTCACCTGTTGTCTCAGGTGAATCTGTGTGTCTAAATACCTGATTTGGATGAGTGAGAAAAAGAGCCGTGCTTTTCTCAGTGGTGCCCCTTGACAGGAGAAGAAGCAATGGGCACAAATTAAAACACACACAACTCCGTCTGAATGCTGGAAGACCCTTTTTTACTGGAGGCCTGGTGGTCAAACAGTGGAACAGATTGCCCTGAGAGGTTGTGAATCTCCCTCCTTGGAGATCCCAAAAACTGCTTGGGCACTCGCTGGACAATCTGCTCTAGGTGGCCCTGAATGATCATAGTGGTAGGCCAGATGACCTCTGGAGATCTTTTCCAACCTCTGGTTCTGTGGTTCTGTGAAATCTCAAATAGGTAGCTCTAGAATGCTATCTAGCCATCTAGTGTCTCTGATCTTTGCTCTAAAGGTAGCTTTTATATAGACAGATCCAGCATGAGGGATTGATAAAACTGTAGGTCTGCTGGTATATTTGGAAGGGAAGGAGAAAGAGGAGAACCCAGAGAGTCCCTTCAGAACCTGAAGCATTCACATCCCTGCTGCCCACATCGATGTGTGCATCCACAGAGATAAGTATATTTCTGCAGAAGGGTTCTGAGTGACCTAATATGTAAGCATTTGGGAAAACATGACTTCAGGGAAGTCTGGGGAATGATCTAAAGTGAGCAGATTCATCCTGTTATTCTGAGCAGGGATGAGTTTTTACAGGCTCCTGGCACGACAGTGCTGCCAGGCTCTGATTCAGATGTGAGATGGAGGCTGCCTCTTAAAGATAACCTCCTGATGTGCTCACGTGTGAAGTGAGTATTGAGTGCTCTTGAAAGTGCTGTTCTGCTGGAGTACCTTTATGGAGAAACTCCTAAATTTTCTCTCCCTCTTCCCCACTTTCAAATAATGTATTCTCTTTTTTTTTTTTTTTTGTCAGAAATGCTAATTAATATAATTGTTTACATTTTAAAAAAAATTGTAACAGTCTCAGTCTTCAGAGTCTTTCTGATTTATTTGCTACTGTATTTCAAATGCATATATTTATTCCTAGTTTTCAGTCAGGCATTACATCTGCCAATTTTGTTGGACACTTGTTATAACTTAGGCTTGTTTGCATTCATTTCTAGTGCAAGTCTAATAGCTGCAATAGAAATTTTGAAGCACTTTGGAACAATTTTTGAGTTCCCGATGATGAGAAATCCACTGCAGCATTGTATTTGCTTTTCCAATGGTTAATTTCCTTTGTTGTTAAAAGGAGCAACAATTTTTGTTGTACTTGTTTGTTTCTCACTTAGAATTTGTCTGTCAGTACTCAGCCTTCAGAATTTACTATGTTTTTCACTAGATAGTTCGTTGCCTGTTTTGGTAGTTACCAAGTTTTAGACTTCACATAGGTTTTGATTTATGTAACCGTGTCTAGAAAGAAAACCACCAATTTCATTATTGGAAACTAGAAGTAAACACTTCTGGCAGAAAAACAGGACTGGAATGGGAACATAGGGAAAAAATTATTATTGAATAACGATGCTACTGATGCTGCAGTTGAAACTGTGGTTTGTAATTTTAAACATTGCAATTAGTTGGTGGGGAGAAAAATGGTAATTTAAGACTGTAGTTCCAAGAAGAACGTCATACTGTATAACTGTTTGGATCTCTTGATTTTCCCCCTTAGAAATCCATTAACTATAGTTTACTTCAGAATTCTGTGCTGTTATGTAGCATCCTTCTGAAGAGGATGCAGCTTTGACTTGGCCAGGGTTAAAGGAATTGCTACTGCTGTTATGGGTTTCTGCTCTTAATATTTATAGACAAAACTCAAAGGGGAAGCATAGCATAGAGGAAGGATGTATTCTTTTTCTCTGGTGCTTTTCAACAGTTTCATCACCGAAAAAGTAAAGATATAGCTTATTCTCATCTGATCCTGAATACATATGGCATTGTTGGGCTACATAGAGTTTTGTGAAGTTGTCTTTCTGCTGACAGAGTCCTACCAACATTGTAATAGGGTAAATCCATCTTCTTGCCTAATTAGACTCTTCTGTGCTTGAAACAAGACTAGTGAGATGCAGCAGAAAGAGGAGAAGTAAAATGAGGAAGAAAATGTTAAAGCAAGTTACAGAGTAAGCAAAAGTCTTTTTTTATTTTTTTTATTTTTTTCCTACTTATGTGTTCAGGAATAATCTCAAGGTGGGAGGAGATGATGGTCGCTAAGTCACAAAGTCCCTTTTTCCTATAGGAGGGTGGACCAAATGTTGTTCTAGAGTTCACTACTGGTTCACTGGTTCACTACTGATAGTCTTTGGGTTACCTGTTCCAAATCCTGTATGCCATTTAGCAATCCCATTCAATGAAAGAAAAGATTCTGAGACATGGAAAGCACCAGATAGTATGCAATCAGTACATCCATAGGTCCCTTATTGTGCAGTTATTTTAAAGTATTCATTTTCTGGCAGTCAACCTGTTTCTGTTCTATCCTCTTTTGCTAATGGTTGTGGCTGATTTTTTGGCAGAGGCTGTAATGAATGTTTGCTTCCTGATGCCATTTAAACCCAGATTTCTAGACAAAAGAAATGAATTATTAGTTTGAAAGCTTCTCAGGAACAAGAACTAGTGATGATTTACAGGGTTGTTTACTACCTCTATGACAGTCATTAAGAAATAAAAGTTCATGTTTGGTTAAAATTAATGAATTAAGAGTTTATTGCGAACATAATTTTGTGAAGTACATTACAGCCACATCTTTCATTCTTGGTTTTTATTCTCAAGGTTTGTGATGTACCTAACACACAAAAACCGATAGTTTTTATATAAACTAAAGTTTAGTTTCTTGTATATTATATCCTGTTGCTGCTGAAAATTGATATTTCCTATCACAACTTCTTGCTATCTACTAAATCTACAATGCTTTCTGTTCATAAATTGGTTGAACTTTCAGTTTTTGTTCTGAAACCTTACTTCATTCTAAAGTCAAGGAAGATACTGTGTCATAAACACTTCTTTTTCTCTTTTCCCCCCTGCCCCTTTTTTAAATAAAGTACTTGTGATTCTAAGCATAAGAACATAAATAAAATTCCTACAGGGTCAGGGCCATTGTCCATCTACCTCTGTATTCTGTCCCCAAGGATGTCAAGAGGAGCTGCTATTAAAAGGCAGCACACAAGCTTGCTCACTTCCTGTGGTCTGTTCCTTTCGTATTTCCCCAGCATCCACAGTTGTGCTAGAAATGTCAGAGGGTCCTGCCCTGTCTTTTTATTATTGTCTTATGGACAAGTAGTCCAGGAATTTGTTTAATCTCTTTTAAACCTGGTGGTACACTGTGACCTCCTGTGGTGGTAAGTTCAAGAAGTTCACAGTCTGGTACGTGAAGATGTACTTTCTTTTCATCTGTTTTAAATCATTTCTGTAGTATCACTGAGTGCCCTTTTGTTCCATTATTATAGGGTTCAGTGAACAATAGGCTCACCTTTACCTTTTCTAAAGCTTTCATAATTTAAGACTTTCAGAGGTCATTCAGCATAGAAGGTGATTTTAGCACTCAAGGAATTTTTTAAGTGGGGAACATGTTTTGTTCTTTGAATGTTGCCTGGCTTTTTAAAGTCCAAGTCAGAGGGTTTGACTTCTGGAATTCATAGTATGTGGACTGGCAAAAACCTTTTATGTATTTGCATCAGTTACTCTCCCTACACGAAGTTTTTACATACGGTCTATAGTTTTTATAAATGCCTTTCTGACACCTCAATATATACAGTGTATTAAATCATGAAAATAGTAATTGCAGAAAATTTGTAAGATTAGTAAGTCCTGTCAATTATGTTATGAAACTTAGTTGTTTGTTTAGAAAAACTAGGATATCTTCCTTTGTACTATTATATACATAGACAGCCTTTGAAATCAGTAGCCATAATCCAAGCGTTATTCTTTCCAAGAGAAAATTCTTTAACTACCTGTTAATACTCCCGTTACACAATTAACATCTGAGAGCAATCTTATAATGTGTTGGCCCTCTTAGTGTGAATATTTGTAATCTAACTGTTCAATTATGTGATCAGAGTCTTTCTTGAATATACTATGAAAAGGTAGTGCAATTTCTCTAAAAGTTTTCCTGTCATTACCTGACAAGAAGCTGTCCTGAACCAGAGATATTTCATTAATTATTGCCCTATTAATCCTGTGTGTATTAACACTGCGAGCAGCGCTTTTCCATAGTTCAGAGTGAAACAACATACTTAGATTTATGTGCATATGTCAGCATTGAGATATACTCCTCAAGGGGAAATTGTTCTGAATAACATCGAGTGATTCTTCCATAAGCCAAACAAGTTATGATTAACCTGTTAACACAGTGTTATGAAGTCTGACTAGCTGTGGAAATAGCGAGTCATAGTTGGAACATGACTTGTATAAAATGAGTAATTAGTGTATTTGTGATACAGTTGTTCTCAGTGAAAAAAGCAACAACTCCTGTGTTACCCTATTTGCAAGGAAGCACACCTTAGAGTGGAAAATATGTTGAATTTTCAACCCCAAACACCTGTCTGGATTAAGGCAATGTCACTCGGAAAAGCAACTGTCAAACCGGTGGGTTGTTCCATGGGCTTCAGACCCTCTACAGTATATGGCATTAGAGTCCAAACCAGGGATCTATCCAACAGTCCTATCTGTGAGCCACTAAGTCTTATCTACTTCATGCCAGTTTTCCTAGATCACAGTCATTGGTATGGTTCAGAGCCTGAACTGGCCGGCATATGTCTGGAGATGCTGTGACAAAATAGCCAGAGTTAAAAACATTCAGATTAGGTTTGATTTTTAAGAAAAGAACTACTGTGCAATGGAGATCATTCCATTTTGCTAGATGTGTAGAAATGCATAGCTATAATTTTATGCTGTGTCCTATATCATGAATGAATTTCTATGAGAGATCAGGATTGCTGGTGATATCCCACCATGGTCTGTCTTCAGGCCTATTCGTGTACATTCACTCTTGTCGCATCACTGCAGCAGTCTGTAATTGGAAATTTCACTGTGCTTCTGAAAGTAACTGCATAAAATCTGCAGAAAAATAGTCCATTACAAATCCATGTAGACAGCCAAATTATGGCAGCTCATTGTCCTTTATATTGCCGTGGAAAAGAACACCCACTTACATAATTGAAGAAAATCTGGCACTTCTGAGAGAAGAGATGCCCAGAGCAGCAAACACACTCAAGGTTGGATAAGCTCTGACAGCCAAGAATCATGGGCAGAAGTCCTGGATATCTCTCAATCAAAGCTGGAAAACCACAGGCTTCCTTGCAAGACTTTAACCAAAAGTGAGTGCTGTGTGCCCTGATGTATAACATCAGTGCCCAAATACTCATCTCCAGGGTATGGAAAATGATAAGATTGTCAGAAAAGCCTGAGAATAAAATTTCTAAAGCAATCTAAGTTCAGATCAGGACAAAAAGGCATGTTTTGACTAGTTAGTGGCAGTGATGACTCACATCAAATATTGCTTCTAGCACAGTTTCAAAGCAGCTACAAGCTTTGTGGTTATGGCATGCTTTGGTGGAATAGTTTGCTTTTAATAGTGTCAAAAGTACTGCTCTGTAAATTAATACTGCATTTACTGATGGGTACGCATGCCAAGTGTAGACATGCGATGACACCTATTAGCAGTGACACTCTAACTTTTGTTTGGCCCTGAAATGGTCAGGCTGTTGGACTTGATGATCTTTGAAGGTCTCTTCCAACTGAACTATTCTATTCTGTTCACTCTTTCAGTGGGATTGTTGAATTCTTCAGAGCTTGCCATCACTTTGTGTTAGTATTTATATAATATTTATATATTCTGTCAATTCCTGGAAAAATATCCTGAAAAAAGTCAAAGACTGCTGCTGTACATTCTATGACTCAGTCCTGAAATCCCAATTCTTTCTACCTTAAGAACCACCCTACACAGAAGTCTTTGAGAATCAACTTCTGTTGTATCAAACTTATATGTAGTGACTTCTGAAATACTTTGAGTGTTCCCAAGCTTTACGTATTAATTATGTGTGTTCTAAAGATGAAAGGTAAAGACGTTATATTTGATGGTGCCTTGGGAGAATACTTTTGTGCCACGGTGAAATCGAAACGGAACCTTTGTGATTAACAGAGCTCTCAACTTACTGAATCATTAAACCACTGCTGGAAATAGAGAACAGGAATGTTGCCAAGAACCAAAAATCCTCATGGATATGAGCATTTTAGGTGAGAAATTCTGCTTTAGCAATCCAAAGATGACTGACATCTCTTGTATCTTCTCAGACCCAAGTCCCAAAACTGTGTGTTGGCTATCTTCTGCTGCACATTAAGTGTCTGGTCTGTATCTATATGCCAGTATAAGAATTTGCAGATCAGTTTGTTTTCAGTTGTTCTTTGACATGATTCTAATTCAGCTCATCCTATTTGATGCTGAGTAACTGAGCATTTAAAGTCAAAGAGCAACTGAGGTCTTCCCCCTGGATTGCTGCATGGCCTTTGATATGGTCACACATCACATTTTTATTCAAATTGGAGGGATGTGGATTTGAAGGGTGGACTGTTCAGTGGATAAATAATTGGTTGGAAGGTCACAGCTAGAGGGTTGTGGTCAGCAGCTCTATGTCCAGATGGAGGCTGATGGTGAGTGGTATCTTCTGTCTTGGGACCAGTGCTCTTCAACATCTTTATCAGTGAAATAGACAGTGGGATTGAGTATACCCTCAGGAAGTTTGCTGATGACACCAAGCTATGTTGTGCAGTTGATACAATAGAAGGAAGGGATGCCATCAAAGGGAACCTGCCTGGAAAAGCTGGAAAAAGGGGCCCATGTGAATCTAGGTGCAATTTGAAGATGACAAGTATTAAGCTGTTTGAGTTGGGGCAATCTAAGGCGTGTACAGACAGGGAGAAGAGCAGCCCTGCTGTAATGGACTTGGGACTCTCAGTGGATGAAAAGCTTGACATGAACCAGAAGTGTGCACTTGTATCCCTGAAGGCTAAGAGTATCCTGGGCTGTATCAAAAGAGGTGATTGTCGCCCTCTGCCCTGTCTTGTGAGACCTCACCTGGAGCGCTTTGTCCAGGCCACAAGAATGATGTAGAACTGTTGCAGAGGGTCCAGGGTGCTGGAGAACCTCTCTTAGGGAGAAAGGCTGAGGGAGCTAGGCTTATTCAGCCTGGAGAAGAGAAGGATTTGAGGAGACGCCATTGCTACCTTCCTGTGCATAAAGGGAGCTTATAAAGAGGAGGAAGACCAACTTTTTACACAGGCAGATAATGAAAGGACAAGGGGTAACGGTTTCAAACTAAAAGAGAGAAGTTTAGATTCGATGTTTCCAGGAAGTTCTTTATGCAGACGGTGGTGAAGCGCTGGCACAGCTGCCCTGAAAAGCTGTGGATGCTCCATCTCTGAAGGCACTCAAGGCTAGGTTGGATGGGGCTCTGGGCAGCCTAGCTGGTGGGTGGCAGCCCTGCCCATGGCAGAGGCAGGGGAGCTAAGTGATGTTTAAAATCCCTTCCAACTCAAGCCATTCGATGATTTTATGATTTTGTGATTCTACAATTTTATGACTCTATGAATGCATAGTATTAAGGGGGAGCTGAAACTTCTGTAAAGTCTTTCTGTTGGCAGTAGTGGAAGGTAAAAATTCTGCATTTATTTTGTGTGGAGTTACTGTAAGCTTCTGTAAGTTACTCCATTTAAGTGGAGTAACTTACCGTTAAGAACAAGTATCATTTATGTATTACAAAAGTGGAGCTGATGTTCTAGGTATAGCTGAATATCACAAAAAATATTGCAGTGCATCACATTTTTTTTTTTTTTTTCTGTTCTTAGTAGTCTGTTTTATGTTAAGTTGTAACAGGATCATATTTTACCTTGTATCCACTGATGAATTTTAGTACCTGGCATATACCTCGTGAGTCAGATGGATTGTGTAGTCTGGCTATATAGTCAAGCCGTATTCAAATATATAAAATATTCAGGTCCAATTCAATTAGAGAATAATAACTTTTTATTTTCTAATAACAAAATTTTCACAAATATGCAAATGACTTCTGCCCCTAGGTCTAAACTTGGGAACATTTAAACCTTGTTTTCAAAGTCCCTGGATCTTGGAGGTATTTGGAATATTTCTGCCAGAACTAGAGCTCAGGGTTCTTTTTAAACCAATTTCTTTTTCACAGGAGACGTGTCTGAGACAGCTGGTGTTACATGCCTTTCTGGTATTTAGCCTCTGGTCATGTTATGTCTATATTACAAGACCTTTCACTTTCGTTCTTACCACCTAACTCACTCAACTTCCTCCCCAGTGCTGATACCTTTTATCATGACATAGAAGAAAATGAGATTGCTTTAACATGATTTATTTTCAACAAAATCACATTTGCTTTTACATATGTTTTTTCTTAACTCTTAATATACTCGCTTATGAGTTTTTTATTATTATTTGGTCTGTTATTGCTCCAGGAATTGAATCTAAACCAACCAGTTCTTATCTCCATTTTTTTCCCAGCCTTTCAAAGGCATTTCTCTCTTCCAGCCTGACAGAACATTCTACGTCTTTTCCAAATTTTGAGATGACAAAGTTAGCTCTCTCAGTATCACAACTGATTTTTACCAGGCCCGGATAATTTGAAAACACCATACTTCCATAATCCTGTTCTTACTTAGAAGTTTTTAAAACCTCTTCCTTACGATTAGTTTGAAGTTTTTAAAACCTCTTCCTTACGGTTAGTTTCGTTAACATCTGATCACAGTTAAAGCTTTCAGAGAGGACTGAAGAGAGATATCAAGTGCTTCTGTTCTTCTGTTTCCTTATACTATCAGCTGATAGATTGAAAGAGTACAGTAACAAAGGTTTTTTTTTGTGTGTGTGTGTTTTTTCTTCCTTTATTTTCCTTTCAGTTCCTCATGGTTCTGTTTTGTTTTGTGCCCTGAACATTTTGGCTCTGTCCCTGCTTGCATCTGCTTCTATGTGATCACTGAAGAGATTGGGCTTCTGTCAGATTGGTCTTTTCCTGTCCTTCCTAGATGTGGTGATAATATGTTCTTAGGGTATGCCAGGTAAAATGTACGTCTGCATACAGCGCGGGTTGGGCAGGAAAGCGTGAGGTACAAACATGTGGGCTGCAGAAGATATCAATGGAAAAAAAAACCAAAAACGATAAGACTGTGAGAAGAATGCAACTGCAGTACAAAGCAATGAGACTTCAGCATAAGGGATGATTGGGCAGAACCAAAAGGTTATCAGGAAGGAGCTGAATTAATCTTAATGGAGGAATTAGAGAAAGATGAGTGGAATAGAAATGGAACTCCTCCATCCAGTTCCTTTTCCAAGATGGGGAAGAAGATGCCTCCACATTCTGGTAGGTATACATATATTAGGGTTCAGTTTTGGTTATGGAGTCATCACATGCAGGTGTGAAGGAAACAAACTGGAAATGAGAGAAGTAAGCAGCAAGTTATTATTGCTAATAGCAACTTGGGATCTGTCTGAGTTGAACCCTGCAGTTCTAGCTGATAGATGATGAATAGATTGATAAGTCAACTAAAACAAATGGTAAGGCTTACTTAAGGACATAATACACAGGCTGGTACATTTCCAGAAATGCCTACATAAGTATGCAAAATCTTTCTCTCAAATCCAGTTGTGCTTCCTCAAATATGTGATGGAGTTTGGAACGTATGTGTACCATCAAATACATAATCCTTTGTGTGTACAATGAAGGAGTAACTTTTGCTGGTTCAGTCTGGGATATGCATATGAAGAATTAGTTTCACAACATTAGCATGGATACTAGTATCCTTTTCCAAGAAGCTATTAGTAAATTCTGCTTATGGGCTGTGGTTGTCTGAAGCTATTTTCCATGTCCAAATATATGTAGTGTTTTAATGGCATTTGACATACATTGTGTAGATACACAAAATGCTTGTGTGAATTGAGGATTTTGGTATAGTCTTACATAACTTTATTTAAACTATACAATACTGTGTATTAAATTTTGATGTTTTAGTGCATCAAGATGAATCTTTCTGCCTTGCTTACAATTCCTTAGACCCTGTGGAATGATTTGGCGAAGTAATTGTTTTGCAATGCAGCTTTTAATCAAAACCCACTAATCACACTCTTAACTGTAAACAGGATGGCTAATGCAATAAAACATTGAAAAAATAAACTTAAAGTCAATTTTGAAACGTTAGAATGCTGTGAATTTCTTTAATCATGAAGTTGAATAAAATTATATGCGATGCAATTTCCCCAGCATTTTCTGAAATTAGTTCTCCAAAATCAACCTTCCTTAGTGGTTAACAGAAATTTTCTTGTATTTAAAAAACAAAAACCAAAAAACAAAAAAGCAAAAACCAACAAAACCAAACAATGTATAACTTTATTCTGATGAGAATTTAAAACTAAATGTTATTTTTTGAATGTTATTCCAGAATGAATTTGACATGCTTCTTTTTTTGTCTTGCTGTCTTGCACAGGTATCATTTTTCTTGTTCATTATTTTTGTGGTGTACACCATGCTGCCCTTCAACATGAGGGATGCTATAGTTGCCAGCGTCTTGACCTCTGCATCTCATACGATTGTGCTGAGCGTCTGTCTATCAGGTACAGCTGTTATAAAGGAGCACTTGGTTTGGCAGGTAGGTGCTTTGTGAAATTAATGATTAATTGCACACTTAATATCCCAGTAAGACTGTGAGTTTCCCAATTGGTTCTTCTCCATTTCTGAATTGCCACAGACTCAATTCATAGCTATTCAGTCTCTAATCCTGAAGCTGTCAGCAGTGTTATGTCTTGCTGAAACACATCCTTAAGTGGTAGAATCCACAGCCACACACACACAGTGCTTACCACTGTTGAAATTATCATTGATAATAAAAAATTCTGTGATGTAGCCATACTCTGGTAGGTGCATTGCCACTCATCTATGTAAAACACATTTCTTCTTACCTCATCAAAGCCTAACTTGTAGGCTTTAAAAAAGATTATTTTCCAGCTAGCAGTGTTGTTTTTGACTCAAAAAAAACAAAATGCATTGCTGCTGCGAGTAGCCTCAACTGGGTTTGCTGAAAAGAAATTGCCCTCTTGAAGTCCAGCGTAGGCCTTGTCCTGTATTTCTCAGCCTTTTATTGGCATTTTACAGCCTCCTCTTGGCCAGGCTCACTGATTGAAGAGGGCAGACTGGCTGCAGACATCATGATGTTTAGGAAGTGCACCTATATTTGCAGTTGGGTTTTGGCTTGTAACTCAACTCTAATCATTTTGCTAGAGAACATATCACAGATGAATAATTTAAAAAAAAAAAAAAAAAAATCCAAATAGTGGGAGTTCTTTTTCTTTTCTGTTCTGGAGAATATCTTCCAAATGGTGAAATATCATATTTTTTTATCATGATACTGTGGTGAACCTAGGTGTTCTCATTAGAGATCTGTAAAAAAGGAAGTTTCATTTTGAAAAGCATGTACGTGCTTTTTTGTATATTTGTATGATCTCAAGGAAGCAAAATTCTTTTACCTTTCGCATCAAAATTGCAACAAGGCTTAAAAGTAAAAGTAGTAAGTCTATCAGAAGAACAAGGAGGGAAGGCATTGTCTTATTTCTTCCAAATGGCATGAAATATGAAACAAGTTGTTTCAACTTATCATTTAAGTTACGTCATTGTTTGAAAAATCTGCCTCAGAACATATCTTCAAAATTACACTGATTTTACAAAAGTAAATTGCCTTGTAATTAGTGGTTAAGGAAAATGCATTTTATGTCCAGACATGACTGCAGACCTGTGTTATCTGGAGTATTGCAGTTGAAATCTGATAAAAAATAGATGTTCGCTGTAGAAATATTCAAATGGTGAGATATGTGGCTTTGCATTTCTCCACTTAATTTAGGTTAGTTGTTATTGCTGAGCTTGCTGAATTGTGCTGTATGCTAAGCAAGAACCACTGTCATCTGCAGTCAAAATATAATTTTAATAATTCATTGATATGGTATTGTTGATTGTATTTGAATAAACTGAGGATAATTTTATTCTTGATTTTGTGTTGACTTATAGGTTAGGGTATCAAAACATATTAATGTGTGCTCCACTCTTTCCCTAAAAATGTTTTAGAGATGCTGTTTGCGGAACTTGTTTATTTTTTTCTGACCATTATAATCAGGTGCAACTAAAACAAGACTTTCAAAAGATGTTATGTTTTAGAGACAGAATATCTCTAGAATCAAAACAAATAAATTATGGACTCTGTTGCATCTTCGAGCCCTTCTGTAGCCTCCAGTTTCTTTCAGAAAGAGTGGAATCTTTGGGCAGTTTGTAGATTTGTTATGAGTATTTAACTTCAAGGGTATTATTAATTTTCTATTCCCTCTTTGAGAAATGTATTAAATGTTCTCTGTGCTTTGGCAGTTGATGAAAGTGCTGAGTGCACTGAGCTGTCATGGATATTGGACTCGGTCATGGAAGGGTCTGAAAGCCATTATCACAGCTCACTGTGCCCTCTGTATGCATTTAGATGACTGTTTATACTATGTGTAAGCAGAAAAATGCTTTGTGTCCTTTTATTTGAAATGAATAAATAAAAAAAAAACATGATTGAATTACAGATATTGATTATAGTAAAAAGAGAAATAATGCTGGTCAGTGATATGCCTCAAGTTGACTTAGGATAAATGTATACAATTAATGAAAAACTGAAGTGCGGTATAGTTATTTAAAAGACTTGAAGTGTTGAATCTTTTTTTTTTTTTCTGACCAAAAAAGGATGTCGTTGAGGCCTGAAATGAAGTTGTTTTACAGAGCTCAGTCACTAAAGCCCCAAGATGAGGAACTGGCGGTACACTGACATTTGAAAGCTGAGAGAAACACACTCAGGGCTGAGCTCAGTAAATCCATGGTTATGGAGCTGCACTGAGTTTTGACAAAAATATATTATTTTGATTTCAGGGCCACTGGTCCATCTCAGCAAAATAGAAAAAAAAAAACCCAACTGTGCAGTGAATGTGGTGTTTTTTCTACTAAGTGCTTAAAAAGCAGAAAACTAGTAGGATAACAAATCTTCTGCTGGGTAAATTTTAGCATACATAATGTGTATATATAGCATGTATCCTTTTGGAAGGAGTATGTGCATCTCCTTTTAAACTACTTTCTGTATATTGGAAGACTGATTAATTTCCTCTGAGTTTTCTGTTCTCTGGCCTGAAGAAGTTCTTTCAGTCTTTTTCATATGGTGGATTCTCCTTGCTTTTTCTTCCATCCGGTAGCCCCCTGCTGGACTGTCTTCAATTTTTCAGCATCTTCCAATCAGTCTTGCAGCTAACCTGTAGCATTTTGGAAGTTATGCATACCTTTAGTCCATTAGCAGAGGAAAATGGGTGTCTGCGCTGAGTTTAGGCAGATCCTATCTGACTGTTTTTGCCACTCCTTTTGTTGTCTTTTGTCAAGTTTTTTTTTTTTTTTTTTTTTTTTTTTTTTAAATTGGCTTCAATAAAACTGAAGGGCTTAGTATGCTTAGATTATCAAGTGTTGGTTGTGGTCAGAGCTAAAAATTTCCTGCTGATATAAAGAATTCAACTCTCCTTGATACTCGAGGTATGTGTGTTTTTTGGGGAGCTGGGATCATCCCTGTTGTAAAAATTGGCAATGATGGAGACCTTTTTTCACAAATCTTGACTTTTTTTTTTTTTTTTCCATTATTGCTGAATGTTAGTGTTAAAATCTTCTTCTTTCCTAGTAGGAATTTGTCTGGCCTTTTTATTTAGCTTTTATCTGCTAGACTTGCAGACCCAGTAGTATCCAATTCATTTATCTCTCATGAGAGTACTTCCAGATTATCATGAATTCACCTAATAACCTTTTTATCAGTAAAATATTTATTTTAGGCAACCTTAATCAGTTGCCTGCTTTGATACTAGCTCAACCCTTCATCACTTTCACAGCTCTTCTCTAAGTCCTTCCCTGTGTTTCATCAACATCTTTCTTGCAATGTGGATGTTAGCAATAAGGAACACTCAACAGGCAGCTGCTGAGGTGCCAAATGCTGATCGGAGCTGAACCCACAAAGGGGTTAGTGTGTGCTGGTGTGCTCAACACAGAGGCTTAACAGCTCTGTGCAGAGTTGAATGCACAGGAATGGGATCTGTGACAGCAGGGAGGAAAAAAAGAGTCCCATGTGTAAGCTTCAGCTTATAAAAAGCAACTGTGTATCTATGGTTTTGTGTTTTTTTTTTCTATTGACAAAATTAATCCTAACCCTATCCAGGCACATAGTCTGGAATCCAGGACTTTCCCTCTTTCCACATGAACATCCTATTGCTGTACAGAGAATCCATACTGTACAGGGTTTTCCATCTGCTCCTGGCAGCCTTGTGGTCAGGACCACTGCAGAACACATCTCCATTTATGCTGTTAAGGCATTTGGCTTGGAAGACTTAAACGGCTCAAGATCCTTTTCAGTTATTGCTGGAATGAGAAGTATTTCACTGCTGTCCATTACCATAAACACACAACCTATTTCTCCCCAGACTAGACCAGATTCTAATCAAATAGCTGTGGTTTTCCTGCTTTATTATCAACTACTCAACCATTCTGATCTCACAATGGGCTGATGCTATCAATAAAGGCCTTTTGTTTTTAATTTGTTAAAAATAAGCTAACTAGTAACCTTAAATGTGCCAGAAGGTTGTTGTTTTTACTCTCTCAACAAAAGAATTTATTGGTTTTTAATCCTTTTTCCTAGCTAAGCATAGGGATTTTCCAAACATTGGCTAACTCATTACAAAATGTCACTGTTTTTTTTTTTTTTTAAACTAGTGTTCCTGACTTTTTTGATTTTTTTTTGAAGGGGGGCTGTTGCTGTCAGCATTGAAGATGTGGTCCCTTCTAAAGGTACAAATCTGTAAATGTATCAGCATGCATATGTATTATATACACACAAACACGCACACACAAACACACACGCACATACACACACTGTTTTAGTCTATGTTCAAGAAAGCGTACAGCAAAAAGAAATAAATTGTAATAAATTTTATTTAAGTAGTGTTTGATTTTAACTTCTGTTTCCAGTTCCTTTCTCCTAGGCTGGGTAAATTCCTAAGGCAGTGTTTGGTCCTGGCAGACAAAAACAAATGCTAAATGAAAATTATTTTAATTTAGAGAACATTTGAATTGGGAAGTGCAAGGGCAAGGGCTACATACACAAGCGTTTTTATTTTTATTTTTTTAACCATTGGCTGGTTTGAGGTCTCCTACTTCAAGATTAATTATATCCTATATGCTAAGGCTAGATAAAGATGAAGCCACTGCCAAATACTTAAGTGATCTGCTGGTATGTGCATGATGGCTAGAACTCTTAGGGTTATTTTCTGTTTGACTTCTGATTTGTGGGCTTTTTTTTTATTTCAAGATTTATAATGACTAAGAAATTGGTAATGGTATTCTTTAAAAATAAATCTGCATTTCCTGTTTTTCCCCACTTTTTGTTTCATTTTGTTTGGAGGACAGGTTTTTTTTTTTTTATTCTACTTTTATTTTCCTGAATAGGTCATGGGCATTGATTTTTTTACCTTTGCAATTAGGCAAATTATTCCTGCCTATTTGAATCGTAAAGTTTTTTGCTCCCAATTCCCAGCAACCTCCTTGTTCTTGTAGAGAGGGGTTGGTGGCCCAGGAGCATCATTTTGAACCCTGATTCTGCAGGCTGGAATGGGATGCCACCTGTTCATTGAAAACATTAGTAGATTAAATCTTGTGGGTTCTCAAAGTTTTGAGGCAGGTAGTTTTGATAGTACGTGGCAGGTGTTCCTCCTTTTGGCTACTCGACAGTCTACTGTTGGGGTTATAGTGGTTGGCTCATGAAGAGTTTCCAGCCTCCGTGAGCTTTTATTGGGTACCTCAAAAAGCCAAACTGGTATAGCTGCCTCGCTCTTACTCTTGTAACAGTTGTTACTTATGCAGTCCTGTCCCAGGAACCCACAGCAGCGCAATCCTTTTGGCTTGTGTTCTGTATCTTTTTTCTATCTCTTCTGAAGTCACCAGTGGTTTTCCACTGTGTCACATTTCTTTTGAATTTTTAAAAACGAGATCTGTATGGTAGAATCATGTGCTTTTTCAAGGGAAAGTGGTTAGTCTGATACGATCTTTCCTGCACAAGACGCTGCTGTACTTTATTCTATTTTCTTTTAACTGTCATGCTTTTCATGATTTTTTTCCTTCACAAATTGTTCAGAGTCTGACATAACACTCAAGTGAGTCTAGTGAGGCTATAATTGTTTAGTTCTTCTTTCCTTGTGCATCACCAAATTTGGTGTTCTTTAATTGCTTGCTATCGTGGTTAGATCATGCGCTGCTGCACCTGCTGCAAGGACCTACCACCACTCACAGCATCCTTCTGCTTCCCCTGTCCTGCAGATAGTTACTGTGGTGTGGAGGATGACTCCAGTAGACAGACAAAGATGGCACTGGCAGTCCCATCCTGCTCCTCTCTTTAGCCATGCACTGTGGATGTCCACTAATGAGAACGCAACTACATATAGACGTCACATGTGCCCCCACTCAGCAGCTAAGCCTAGACTCTTAGCAGCTCTCCTGGGATCCCAGTCTCCCCAGTGGCTGGCACCTAGACACAGGTGCCCTTGAGTATCCCTGCTCCAGTCAGTCAGGACTCCCTTGTCCCCTCTGTACCATGGTATGTCCATTAAAGACACCTCCCCCTTCCCAGTTTCCGGGCCACATCACTAAGCTGGCTCTGGTTTGGCGTGTGCTGGTGTTCACATGTGGACTTGCGCACCTGTCCTGACTTCAGTTGCTGCCAGGGGGCCCAGTGCCCTTGGCCTGGTCCCAGACCTATGTACACACAGTTGCACATAGAACAGAGTATGCTTCACTCAGGAAAGGAAGCAGAAATTAAGTTTAATCAGCAGACAGGACAGACTGCGCTGACCAGGCAAATGTATAAAGCAGACGCTTGCTTACACACAACTGACCCCTTCTATCTTCTTAGCCCTCTGTTTTTCCACACTTGTCCCACCCCAGATCACCACAGTGTTTCTCTTCTTCTGCCTTTGATTCCTCCCCTAACCATCCTATATTAAGTCTTGCATCACCCTGCATCCACTGATCTGTCTCAAACCCCTGATATTGACCACTCTTAGTCAGTGTAGTCAATAGAAAGGTGCTCTGGAGAGTTGCTCTCCATGACTTGCAGTGATAGATGTACCACCTAGTCACTGGGACTGAGGCTGCCCCTGAATGGTGCTGGGATGGACCCAGGCAGGGTGTCCCATCCTCTGAGCCCTTAATTTGGGCTCTCACCTGACTTTGTGCCTCTGCTCCTGTGGGCTTGTGGTAGTAGGGTGATTGTGCCTGGGTTGAGCCTGGCAGTATGGTGGTGTTGCTAAGGCTTCCATGCTGTTGACAGTCTGTGTTCTACCATATGCATATGTGCAGATTTTTATCACTTAATCATAATTACATGATTATTTCTAGCAAGATTCATGAGCTGATGTTTAACAGGTGCTTTGCAATTCATATATGGAATCTCTGAAAGAAGCATTCTTTATCTAAATTACAAATATTTACTTTGATCTAGTTAGCTTTTTCAGCATTAATAGCAATTTTTTCCACTGTTAATAGTACTGCTTATGCTTTTATATCTTATCAGCTCCTAGAAATAGATATAACTGGTGATATCAGGCAGTGGACCACATTTTCAAATGTGGGAAACTTTAGTATGGCATGTATGCAATATATAGCATGCATTGGGATGGCCTAAGCAGCGTGCACCATGTAGGCCTATATGTTTTGTTTAAACCACCGATTTAAATTCTTCTGTTAATCAAATATCATCTTTAATAGGCATTGATACTTAGATCAAATTTTTCTATAGCATGAGTGGCATGACAGCAAAATACTAAATGCAAAGTATCAGTATTGAGTGGATAAAAAAAGAAGAAAATGTACCTCACTGAGACTCAGAAATAGAAAGCTGGTTTATGCTATCATGCAGATGCAAGACAACATCTTTATAGAACAAAAGGCCAGAGAGAAAGATAGTGTCTTTAAGTATGTGCATTATTATGTAACCTGTAAGGCTGAAGCTACACAGAGAAAGCATAAAGCACACAGGAATTTTAGTAGTCTAAATGGCTAAAAGCTGTGGGTTGAATGTATCTTACAGTATACTTCTACCTGGAATGCCACTTTTTGAAGGAGAATGGCTTTTGAGGAAGATAATGCAGCTCACCTCTCACTTTCTACTGCAATTACATAAACTGAGTTGCTGTTATTGCTGCAGGAGAGGCACAAAACAATGACTGCTAGTGAAGAAGGAAGGCTGTATTTTATTTTTTTTTCATAGCAGCAGCTACTGCTGTCCTATCCCTCGTGCTTTTTTTCCTTTTTCCCCACCCCAGCAATGCTCTGTCTCACCAAGTTGTGCAGCAGCTGCCGACCAATTCCAGAGGGGAATGCTGTGCCCTGCATAGTCTGATACAGTAGGCAATTTTTATGGCTGCGCCTTTCTTTGCCCTTGATTCTGTGCTTAAATCTGGGCAGGTATAGAAATGTCAGCTGCTATGTTTTTTAATTCATTTTTACAATCTGCAGATACACTCTGGGTTTCACTTCTTCAAGACAGTCTGCACAGTTTAGATATGCTTATAAAGAGCCCACTTGCTTAGGAGAGTATAGATATGTAGGAGAATGCATAATTCCCTTTCATACTACTCAAGCATTAACATGGAAAATGTGAACATCCTCTAAAAGGCTGTAACAAGGAGACCTGCAATACTTCTCATCCTAAAGGTTACAAGTTTATTTTAGCATATTTAATTTTCCAGTATATGAACTTATGTGATCAAGAAGACCACAGTCCTTCACTATCTTAACTACATTGTAAAATGTCAGTGTTAGCAGACTTGCTCTTGAGGCTGTTACTCTTCTGTAAATGCAAGCTGGTGATGATTGGAAATTCCAGTACTTCTAGACTGGAACAGAAGGCAGTGTGCTGTACCAGCCACACCTTCCTCTCTTACATTATAGTGCTATAGCACCAACTACATTCTCACCATACTGAATATATTTTGCAAGGGAGTTGTATGCTATATCTTTTTAATAGTGATATTAACATAAATAGCTTAAAAGTGAAAAGATAAAACTATGCATTCCTAATTTTGTTGCAGTGTCCTTCTAGGAATTTTTTTCTAGAGAGGAATAGTTAATTCCTTTAATTAAGTTATTATTAGGTTTGCTATTTGCTTCCATTTTCACAGACATTGTCTAGCTTTTTCAGTTTTATACAGTCATACTTCTATGGCTTGGTATTCTGTGTCTGATTTTAAGTGAATTACTTCTTACAGCAGCTGAAGCGTAAAATTCTGAGTGTGATACTCAATGTAGACATGATGCCTCCTCATTTTATATAGGCATAGGGTCGTTATCTATCCTTACACATTATTTTCAAGAATGCAGGAGTAGAAAAATGCCTTTCCCTGTCAAAATGTGGATACACTTCCCTATCACATCATCCAGTTCCAGTGCAAAATAAAGCAGGTGGGATGAGGAGCACAGGCACCTTGTGCTGTGAGTTTGGTGATTAAGAATTCAGCTGATATACCCATTTTCCCCAAATGACTGACTCCTTGAAGTTGCATGGTTCAGTCCTCAACCTGTCTGGAGATATCTGGAATAGATATGGTCTTATTTGTCCTCTGCTCCCCTGCAGCACCTTGGTTCTCAGCTGATGGCTAGGCAGGAGGATTCCTTTCTCTTGCAGTCACCTTCCAAGAACTTGCACTTCTATACATTCTTGCAAATGTCCACTTATGCAATTCCTCACTTCCCTCACCCTGATTTTACCATGCTGTAATCCTCAGTCTGTTTCAGAAAAGCTCTGACTACAGAAATACCTAACTTTTAATTAACTACAGCCTCCAAGCACCAATTTTGTAGGCGCTGTGGGAAAAGTACTGAAGCCAGTTAATGCTCAAAAAAAAGCAAACACAACAACATCAACAACAAAAATCAACAAGCAGATGAGAGAGACAAACAGAATAACACAAACTGTTTTTTGTTTTCTTAGCAGCCTTAACTCTTAAGTCTTAGAAACCTTCTTTCTTGCCAAAACAGCGAGGCCAGGTCTCAACTTTCTCCAAATAATTCCTGACCTGTTCTTTCCCCTAAGGAATGTCTGGGAAATGGTTCTGGGAAAATGGCGGTTAGCCCAAAAGAAAACTGTGCAAGATGGCAGCTGCACAGCCATAGTGGTCATAGTGCACAAGACTGTGTTCCAGCCTTGATTTGTCTACTAGAAGAGATACAACTGGATGGTATAACCTAATAACCTTAAAGTAATTCTTACTTCTTCCAGAAAGTGATCTATTGCACTTTCTTTCCTGTCTTAGGTCCTATTCTGTCCTATTACTGTGTGAATGGCATCAGCATTTGTTTGGTATGGATCAGCTTAATGAATCATGTCTGTCCCAGTAATAGCTACTCGCTAGTTATATATGTTAAATTGTATGTATCTGCTGTCAGTTTGGACAAGTTCTCAGAGAATACTGAAGACTTTATCCTTGTCATAGTTTCAGCTGGGACAGAATTGTTTTCTTCAGAGTGTCTGGTACGATGCTAAGTTTTTATTCTAGGAGAAAAACAATGTTGATGTTTATAGTTACTGCTAAGCAGTGTTGTACAGAGCCCAGGTTGTTCCTGTTTGTCAGCTCATACTAATGAAGGGCTGAGAGTGGACAGAACCAAGACAGCTGCCCTAAACTGGTCAAAGGGATATTCCATACCACTGACATCATGTGGAAAGAGGGGAAAGAAGGGAATGGGAGTTCATCTCACTCTCTTCAGCTGCTGGGAGGGCTAGCTGGGAATAAGTCAGGGATGAGCAATTGTTTCTGCATCAGTCATTATATACATTCATATATATATATATATATATATATATATATATATCACATTCATATATATATATATATCATAGTTATTATCCTTTTCCTTTTCTCTGTCGTAGTAAATAGTTTTATCTCAAACCATGAGCTCTACTTTGTATTTGTTTTTTTTTTTTCTCCTTTTGATTCTCTCTCCCATCCCACTGGAAAGGGATGGGGGGGGAATGAGCGAACAACTGTGTGGTGCTCAGCCACCTGCTGGGTTAAACCACAACAATCCTACACACTTGCTGCAAATGTCACCCATATGGACTCAGTTCTTGGTTTCTGGATGAGACATTATTAGCTATAGTTGTTGTTTCACTTCTTCACAGTTACTGCTTTTATTCTATATTTTAACTTTGATAGAATTGGAATATAAACAATGTGGTCTGCTTTTTTCAGACATATCGTTATGTTCATTAATGTATTTGCTGTTTTAATTTTAGTTGTTTCCTATCACTTTAAGAAAGTGTTTTCTCATGAGTGAGTAGCAGTCTATCAGCTCAGGAACTGCACAAATTGTAGAATGACGTGGGTTGGAAAGGATCTCAAGGATCACCTAGTTGCAACCCCCTGCCACAGCTAGGATTTCTGGATGGGACTGCCCAGGAGCCCATCAAGCCTGGCCAGGGATGGGACATCCACAGCTTCTCTGGGCAGCCTGTACCAGTGCCTTACCATTCTTAAGAACACAGGCTTGAAGTCAACAAGTGGGCTCTGCACTGAGCTAGCTCAGGTCCTCAAGCTCCATGAATTCTGACTGCATGAAAGCATCACAGCTGCTTTTGAATCCAGTTTGTCCCTGGAAACAGAGAGCTGTGTTTGCAGAGCTGCATTTAAACCTTAGACCAACTCCAGTATCACTGGATGTTGGATATAGAATAGCACAGTTAATCCACACCACTCTATGTTGTTTGTTTTAGGAGAAAATTAGAATTATTGACCTCCAAACAGTGTGGCTATCCAGAAGATTAAAGAGCTTATAGATGAACAAAACTAAGATAGACTGGAAGATGGCAGTAATTACTGGCTTGTAATTATGGTCTCAGCTGGACAAGAAGCATCTGAACTAAATCACTTTAACTGATCCCTGCTGATGTCTGTTCTCAGTGCTGCAGAAGAAGGCAAGTGTCTTCCCCACATCCTATCCAATTTGACCTGGAGAAAACATTCTCCTTGGATCTTAAGCAAAAATAATTGGTTCTGCTGAACCTATAAGTAGGAAGGCTTTCGTGCATGCAAAAGTTATACATCTTTCCTGTTCCTATCCTCCCTACAGTTGTTGCTAATAGCTGTTACTTTTGATGAAGAAAAGTACATGAAAAGAAGAACTTTAATGCTCATCTGACCTGTTCTAAGCTGCGGGAAATAATCTCATCTGGTCCACGTGAAAGTGAGTAGATGAAGTTGTGGAGCATGAGGTTTAGGATTCCTCAGCATAGAAATACAGTTGTTTGGCAGAAGTTAAAATTGAAGTTTACTTGAAAGAAATAGAAAGGAAAATTATGTCTATCTAAAAAATATTGAAGATTCCCTTTGAACTAATCTTCCTTGTTTTGAATACTACCTTGCCTTACATGGTGTTCATTTAGCAGTGTTTTTATCTCAGCAACATTCATTTAGGACAGACATCATTTAGGACTTGGCTGTTGTATTTATCAGAATTATTTCCCAGATTTTGTTGCATGAGGGAGCTTCACAATTTAAATGCAAACTTGACGCATGCAGAAATCCTGCTTCCTCTAGTATGTAGGTGGTGAGACCTCAGCTTCTGCCAGGGTTCGTCTGAGATTTTGCAGATGGCTTTGGAGTTCAGGCTGTGTTTGTCTTTTGCATGCATACTCCCTTTCTGAGAGAGACATTTTGGATGCTCATATGCTGTTTAGCCTGTGGGAAGAATCATCATTAAAATTTGGCCTGTGGAATGAATAGCTCATGGAGACAAGAAGAAACGCCCCAGGTTGCCTGACTGTTACCGCCAACTTATGGTGGCCAGGGGGTAAGAACAGAGAAAGGAGGTGGTGCATTTCCAACGTGACACCATGAGAGGCTGTTGCTTTAGAGACAAGAGTCCTCTGAGCTTAGTTGGACATTTTGTTGGCATTTTGTTTCTGTGCTAGCGTGCTATTTAGTTCTGCTCACTTGTGTTTGATTTCATAGCATCAGATCCACTCAGCTTGGTTAATACCCTTAGGGCCTGTGTTTGATTTTTTTTTTTTTTTTTCTGTTTTCTTTTTAGTAAAATAAGTATAGGAAACGCTTTGAAAGTTTTCAAAAAGTAGAAATGGTCACAACGAAAAAAATGAACAAGCAGCAAAAAGAACAAGAGGAACAAAAAGAAAGAAGTTATCTGTGCGAAAATGGTGAGAAAAGCATTAAAGCTCATAAGCAAGAAAAGCAGAGTGCTGAAAAACGAATGAATAGATAATAAAGCACATCTGATAGTACTGCTCCATAGCGTGCCACTGTTTGCTCTAAGATTTTGCTTCATTTGCTGCTCAGTCTTCAGTGATGACACCTTCTATTCTCTAGCCAGCAGTTTAGACAGTGAAGGTTTTGGGTTAACTTTCTCACCTTGGTTCCATTTACTGATGCTGCACTGGGTGACCTCTGAAGGCAGAGATGATTCCTTCTCTACTGTTATTGGTAGTAACTGTGTCACTTCACAGTCTCCTTCATCACTATCCAGTTATTTTCTCTTTGCTATATCACTTCAGCTTCTTCTGCATGAGCTAAAAGTATTCTCGACTGAATTCTCCAGTCTGTATGTGATCAGGGCTGGCCTTGCCAGAATGGCGGGAGAAGACAACACTCTCCGCTTGTTTGTAAACATGTTCTGAATCCTCACTGGATCTTCCTACATTGACAATCCTGAGCTTTGTCAACAAACTAATCTGTTGAGTTAGACTACAGAAAAAATTCTACTTTGCAACACCCCTTTCCTCAGCAGAGCTTTTCTAAGTTTAGCTCTGCATTTGAATCTCTGGTGCAGAACTGAATTGCACAAAGGAATGGAGAAATGATGATGGAGGAATGCTGTGTTCAGCAACCTCTCTCATAAACCAGGGCCCTATATTCTTAAATAGCATTCCTTATGTTTCAAAATAACATTATGGCTTTTGCATGGGAAGTAGTTTTCTTTATTATTTTGATGAACATTTAACATTATTCTCTTAATGAAACAGTATTTTAGATGTCTTGCATTCTCTTTTGGCCATTCCTCAGAAAACCAGGTCACGGAGCTCTTTTCTGCCTAAATAAATCAGTACAATTATGTGTGCTGTGTAAATAAAATAATATACTTCTTCATGAATACTGCATGCAATTATTTCTTTGATTAGAGAGGCTGTGGAGTGAAGTTTGTTGTGGTCTGCAGAAATCTGTAAAGAGATCCTGTTCCTTGGTGCTACTTAGATTTATAGATTCATAGGAAATATTAAGGTTGAAAAGGACCTCTAAGATAATCTCATCCAACTGGAGACCCATCCTCACCATGCCCACATGGTGTGCCATACTCAGATAGCTGTGTAGGTTTTTTGTTTGTTTGTTTTTTTCCTCTTCATGGGCAGTGAAAGAAATGTGAAGAGCAGAGGTGAGCCTAGAGTGTTAGTGTCAAACCAGAGAGGTCGTTACAGTTTTTTTGTGAGGCACGGACTGAACTAATAAAACTTCCTGAAGGGGATCTACAATTATGAATGCTGCTTCTGGCCCTGAAATGATTGGCACAGTTCCTTCCATTCTCATTTTAAAATTATACTCAGTTGATGACTAAATTCATAATTAGTCTGTGACAACAGTAATAGGATGGTAGCAGTGTCCAGACTCTCACTGATGTTAAGAACAACTTGGGTGTTTTGATGTGAGGCATACCGGGGCACGTTAGGGAGCTGTGGAGTGAGGAAGTAATGCAGGAGGCAGAAAACTCATGATTGCTTACTTGCACACCTCCCTGCTTCAGGGTGATGCTCCTGTGTATCTACAATACTCTTTCATAATTGAAGTTCATGCAGTTATGTTGGCTTCTTCCGTGTTATGGAAAATGAAATAAATTCTCCCTTCTTAAAAGCTGTTATGGCTGGCCTTCACACTGATAGTCCTGAAAATGGTACCTTTATTTCATCCCAATTATAAAATAGCAAAAGTCAGAAGTTTATGATTCTACTATAGCTTTCTGAATTTTATGTTTTTAAGTTGCTGAAAGCTTTCTCCCATTATTTATTTCTTCTTTCTCTCCCACCATAGTTTTTAATAAGGATTTACTTAATTTTGACTTTCTCACAAACCTGTTTCTTGTCTCTACTTCGGATCTGGAGGAAATTTTTGTTTATTTTTCAGTTTTAATTTGGGATTTTTTTTTTTCCTTCAATATGCTACATTCTGCCTAAAGCTTCTTGTAAAGGAATTCAACAGCTTAGCTGCATTGTGAGAAACATATTTTGCTTTGCTTAGACCTTCCATTTCATTTGAATAACTCTTACACTGGAACAGACTGAACAGCTGATGTTTGCTCACTGACTCAAGGCCACCTGTGACTTTATGAGTCTTTGTCAGACCTATTATCAATTTCCAGGCTGAAGGACTGTAACTTAGTTATTTTTCCTTATTTAAAGTCATTCTATACCTTTGATCTTCCTTATTACCTTGCTCTGATCTGAAAGGGGTTTTCATTTACGTATTATGAAAGCAGAGTAAGACAGAAAATCCATTAATACTTCACGGCATGCTTATTTAGTAAGAAAGTAGGTTGTTGTAAATACTGATGACTCTGAATAAAAAGGGGAGGAAAAAAAAGAAAAAAGAAATATGAGCCTAATCCTCCACACGAGTGCAAATTATTTGAAGTATTACTGCCAAGGTAATGAAAAATCTGTCCTGAGGAGGACTCATGCAATTTTGAAATGAAGAGTGTGTTTTACTGAAAAAAAACCCAACACATTTTTCTGTAATATGTGAAGGAAGCTCAGAAAGAATTGTTACTCATCAACTTAAACAAAGTAAGAGAAAGAAGTAAATGAGAGCTCCTCCAAAAGTAATGCCTCCTATTTTTATGGTGTTGGCCCACTATGTCAGAAGTGGATGTTGGTGGTATGGAGGTGAATGTTGAACCTTCCCACAAACATTCCATTACATTCTGTTGCTGTGTGACATAGCAGCAGAGGGGCAGTCTGACAGAATGGTGTCTGACATGGAAGTACACACAGAGGAAAGGTGTGTCCTTAAATTCCTTCATGCAGGAATAATGGCAGTCATTGACATCTTCTGAACATTTATGGGGACCAAAGAGTGGATGTCAGCACAGTGAGGTGGTGAGTGGTGCATTTCAGTAATGGCGACAGTGACAGTGGGTCACCTCCACTGGAGCAGATTGTTGTAAGCACAGCATGCAGACTCTTCTTCATTATTGGTGAAAATGGATAGCTAACAGCAGTGACTATACTGAAAAATAGAACTTTTATAGCTGAGAATTTGCTCTGTCAAATATGTTACTGTATTCTTCGTTGTAGTTTCTGTGGAAATTAACAGGAGGTTTTTCAGAGCAAGCTGTGTGTTTGTTTTTTTAATCACAGAATCACAGAAATACCAAAGTTGGAAAAGACCTACAAGATCATCCAGTCCAACCATCCAGCTATCACCATGTAATGTCAGAAATTAAAATGTTGAAGTCTGTTTTTATTAACACAGTCATTTTGTAGAAAAGAGTGACTGTGGTGATACTGCATTACAGGGAGACCTAAGTTAGGGTTGTGTCCACAGTGCTGTTGCTTTTATTTTTGTGGAGGCATAGAATTTCTTTTTTTGTTTTGACTTTAATTTGAGCAAAGCCACTTTAAGGGTTGGGAAGGTGAATCTTTATTTTCCTGGCTAACTTCTCTATTTTTCAGGCAAAGATCATGATATATTGTGTGGAGTTAATCATTTTAACTTTAATGGCATTTTCCGTTATACAAGGTCTTGACAATATTTGTGTTTGTGTATGTATAAATGTATGTGTAAAATTTCATGTATAGGTAAATACTTGTAGTTTTCCTTCTTCCTAAATGTGAAATTTGAGAAGCAAGTCAAAGACTCTAAACTGTTTTGAGAATAATTCTTCCATACTACACTGTTGTGTTTCTGCTGTGGCTAACAAGGTCTTTTGGGTATTAGTCTGTCTAAGTTAAGTTCCTATGTAAGTGTCTTCCATTTTAGTTCTTTGAGTCCAGCTAGAATTAAGGACACCTGAATATAATGAGACCGTGTATGGAAGTCTTCTTTCCTTACAGTGTGTTTATAAAAGGCTGCACTTTTCCATGAGACTGTCAGGTTAGGTTGTTCATTAATTAAAACACAGACAATATGATGAAACATAGTTCATTCTGAAAGCCTAATTACAGGGAGAGGCAGAACGGTCTTTAACACAAAACAGTCTCTGCATGGATTAAAGGTATTGATACTTATTTTCCCTATATTGACATTCATACTATTTTGGGTTGAGGGGTGAAAGATAAAGGATAGCAAAGGTAAGGGACAGTACTAAGCCCTAATGTAAAAAAATAATTCTTATTAAAAAAACCCAGATATTTTTAATTAATCCTCCACAAGCTGATAATTCTCCTGCACACATACATTTACATAATTATGCTTTAGTTAGTTTGAAAAGAGAACAGCAAATATGATTAATATTCTATTTTGGCAGCCAGATTTACCTGTTCCACTGCTTTGGTTTGCTTTGTTTTTTCCTTTTCCTTGTAGTGTTAAAGAGAATCAAATTAAAAGACATTCAGCAGAAGCTTTTCTAAGAAGTTTGCTGACCTGGATAGAATAAACAAATCCAAAACTGCATTCAGTTACATAACTATTTTCAACTTAATGTTTTCTAAGAATAGAGCAGTGATAAGAGTTAATCAGTGCCAAGATACAGTTCTTTGTTATTCAGAAGAGCTGACCCATATCTCTGACTTTGATATTCTTGCAGTATCATTTTTGAAGCGTCATTTTTCTGCTCAGTTCCTCCACTTCTTACATCTCATTGGAGGATGCTGATTTTAATATTTGTCTTTGTATAGTTTGACCTTAGGCATGCTATATAATGTTTTTTCAACATGCTGTATTTGTGTGAAAATACAGGTTTTGAGAAAGAAGTCAGATCTGGAAGGGGAAAAGAAAGCCTTAAATTTAGCCGTACTCTTGTATACTGATGTATAATGGATTTAATGAATATCATGAAATAGTGTGTCATTTTAAAATACTTTCATAAAGTTCATATAAGTCATCCTGTTTTCTTGAAGTCTTCTAAAAATCGATGCAACTTAAGGGGTTTCTTTGTTGTGGTTTTGTCTATTGTCTCCTTCTGCACTATGAGGAATTTAGTTAATTTTCACCTGGAATAGGAGATGCATTTTATCATCAGTATGAGCCTGGAAATCATTGTAACTTTTATTTATCTAGGGCCAGAAAATGCCTCAGTGAGCTGATCAGACAGAAGCAGAAGTTACTTTAACGATTAAAAAGCCAAGAGAAGCTGTGAGGTTCACCTGGTCCAATGTATGATGGTCTTATATAGCTTAACTGAATCAAGCTTTCATTTTCTCTATAGCAATGTCTCTTTCCTCTGAATCTTGGCCTACTGTGGACCCTCGATAGTTCTTGTGAGCCACCATAGATCTTTGTTACCATGCATCTAGTTTAAAAGACTGTAAGATCTGGCTGCCCAGGCTGTCTTTTGAGCATCTTAACTTTGCAAGACCACCATTATAAATGGTTTAAGAGAAACATAATGGTTAGTAGTCTTTTTGCCACAGCTGTGAAAGCAAGCAGTTCCCACAGAAAATACCTTGAAAGCCAGTTTTTCTCTGTTAGTGGCACAAAGTGACTTGCAGTCACTGATCAGGACAGAATTGGGTCTTAGAACACCTGTGAGAGGCTCAGTCTTCTCTGACATGCTAGATGCATCTCAGTAGATTTAATTTTGAGATAAGAAGCTTTACTTCCTTTTCAAGGCAAGGCATAGGCTCCGGTTGGTTGGGACCATTCCATGAGATGCATGAAAACTCAAGAAGGAGGAAGAGGTTGGCAGAAGGAGAAAGGATGAGGGGAGTCTCTTGAGCTACTGGCTGCCAGATATGATTGAGGTGTAAATAGGATATTTTAACGTAAAGGAACTAGGACCAGATTTTAAAGGTATCTGTGGGCCCGAGGATTCACTTGTGAAGATTGTATTGTGCTTTTATTTCCACAATAAAAGGAAATTTATTGCTGGGTAGTGAGGTGTCTTGCAAATCCATTTCCCATTTGCCTTGCAATGAGTTGTGAGGTTTCAGGAGCTAGTGTTTTTGGAGTGGGACGTCATTGCTGTAGGTAATGGTGCTGTGTGGGCCTTTTGATCTGCTGGGGCTTTGAATACAAAGCTACATAAAAATGATGGATAACTAGAGGAAAAAGAGTAGGGAATAATCTAGGGCAGCATTCTTTGAATGTTGCTCAGATCAATATTATATTCCTAACCTGACAATTCTTATAAAGGTTGCTGGCTTTCTCCCTCCACAAAGTAAGCGACATGGTGATTGCTTTTGACAACCTTTGAGACAGCACAAAGAGAAGAAAATAAAAATCTATTTCTACTCTTATGTCATGGAGCTTCTAAAGAGCCTTTCTGTATCTACATTGGCACCATTATACCCTTGCTTTAAAATCCAAATTGATTTGTTTTCCTTAACATAGAGCAAGCTTGATTCTATCTCATGAGCTGATTTTCCTGTCACAAATACGGAGATGTTTGCTGTGATCTAGGTCATGCTGACCTTAATTAACAACCGATTCACCGTGTGTCAGGTAACATCATAGACTGTTTCAGAGCCCTCTGCTGCAGTAGTACTTGAAAAAACTGGCAACAGTGCACAGCATAGGCAAGCTAAAACACATGACATTAATTTGTTTCCAAAATATTTTTATTTGAATGTGATCTAAATTTCCTTGTTTATGAAAACATTTCCTATGATATGATTGAAGCTCCTGTAACTACCATAAACAGACTAGATTAGAGACAAATATAGAATATTTAATTTGTTTTTAACAGTAATAGCAGACGTATCTAGACTAAAATGCAGTATATGAAACTTAGTCATTTGCCATCTACTCTCCCTTTTGTGTATTTTTCTCTACAGTTCATGTATTATTATTTATTGTATAGTCTCTAATTTTTCCTTGCTAGGGGATCCACTCTGCTGTAGGATCTAGGCAGACTGCCTGGAGGTTATATGAGAAAAGTGGGTAGTCATTCCTCTGCTGCAGCACGGAGGGGGAGTATGGTCCCTGGGTACCATAGTCTCTAGCTATTGTACATCTGTACCTGACACATGATGAAGAGCAAGATAGTTGGCATCTGTGCAGTTGGGTTTTTTTTCCAGCTTTTCCTGTCATGACTGTAAGATCACTGAATTTCATTGGGGAAGAAAAGGGACCTGTGGAAAAGAGAGTTTGGTTGATGGAAAGCAGCATATGATACACTAATATAATATTTGAAATATCCAGCTATTAAAACATGCTATCAGATGTTAATAACATACAAATAATTTGATTATGTTAATTGAACCATTAGTATGGGAGACATTCGGGTTTAGAGCTTTATCTGTAACTGGAACACATTTTCTTAAAAGTGTCTGTGACAGTCTTTTTGCTTCTATTACCACCTTAATCAGCATCATGTTTCAGCATGAACATTGTCTGGTCCTACAACAAGATCTTTAAAGAAGTTCATTCATTCAATGCTTCTTCAGAGTATGAATAATACAGAAGCTACAATTATGAATAAAATCATTTCTGTACTTTAAAATTTCTTACATTTTCTTCTGCTGTAAGGTAATTTGTCTGTAATTATAACTTGTTAAAAACTTATAAATCTGCATTTGCACTAATTTTTGTATTCCATTTGTACTTCAGTCCTTAATTAACTATTTGATACTAGCCTTTAGCCATCGTTGGAGACTGTTTTGTTTTTTTTTTTTACATCCATAATAGAAATTTTTAATGAACTTTCTCTAGTATGGTTTACATTTAGTTGATTTTTAATGATATAAAATGATGATATGCTGGATTTTGAGGGTTTTTTTTTCTTTTGTAAAAAATGTGTGTATTTTTATTTGAATTACCCACTGGTAGTTGTTTGGATTTATCCATTAAGCATTTTCAAGCTGACAAATAAGCATGTTACTTATTATGAGCTCTGGATTGAATATTAAATTAATGGTGGAGGATTGGTGGAGGATCATTTAAATAACAGTTTAATACTGCCTGCAATGTAAAATAGCAGGCAAAGTATGCAAAGCAATTGTGGAAAAATAGTCTGCTGAAGAAAAATTCATTAAACCAGCTAGATCCTTTTTGAGATGCATTTAGAATCAATTTTAATTTGCTTTTAAAATGTATTCATTAAATGTATTGGAGAGCTGTTCTAACACTGTTTTTATTTCTTACTAGTTTAATTCATACCGAATTCTTTGTATGATTCTTAGTGTATTTTAGCATTAAAACAAAAAACCACAACAGTTTTATCTCAATTAATTTAGTCATTTGTTGAACACAGCAATTGCTAGGAATGTTAAAGAAGTGCTAGTAAAACTTAGAATATTTTAAATGCATAAAAGACTATTTTTGACTATTTTTGTTGGGGTCTGTTATAGACCATCTAGTCAGGACGAAGAGTTGGATGAGGCATTCTATGAGCAGCTCGCAGAAGTCACGCGATCGCCAGCACTTGTTCTGATGGGAGACTTCAACTTCCCTGACATATGTTGGAAATATAATATAGCGCAGAGGAAGCAGTCCAGAAGGTTTCTAGACTGCGTGGAAGATTGCTTCCTTATGCAACTGGTAGGAGAGCCTACCAGGGACAGTGCCCTGCTGGATCTGGTCTTCGCTAACAGAGAAGGACTGGTGGGAGAAGTGAAGGTTGGGGACTGTCTTGGACAGAGTGACCACAGAATTGTAGAATTCTCCATTCTTGGGGATGTCAAAAGAGTGGTCAGCAGAACTACCTTCTTGAACTTCCAGAGGGCAGACTTTGATCTGTTCTGGGAGCTTGTAGCGCAGGTCCCTTGGGAGTTGCTTCTCAAGGGTAAAGGGTCACAGGAAGCCTGGACGCTCCTCGAGACCGAAATCTTGAAGGCACAAGAACAGGCTGTCCCTGAGTGCCGTAAGGTGAGCCGCAGGGGAAGGCGTCCGGTGTGGATGAGCCGGGAATTACTGTTGAGACTCAAGGAGAAAAAGAGAGTCTACATCCTCTGGAAGAAGGGACAGGCTGCTCGGGGAGATTACAAAGTAGCTAAGATATGCAGGGAAGAAGTTAGGAGGGCGAAAGCCCAACTTGAACTCAGGTTGGCCTCTGCAGTAAAAGACAACAAAAAATCCTTTTATAAATATATCAATGGGAAAAGAAGAATCAAAGATAATTCTCATCCTATACTTGATGCAGCAGGGAACGTGGTCACTGAGGACAAGGAGAGGGCTGAGATCCTCAATGCCTTCTTTACATCTGCCTTTAATAGTCAGATCAGTTATCCTCTGGGCTTTTTATGCTCCGATCTGGGACACAGCACAGAATATGCCCCCAGCAATTCCAGTGGAGACAGTCAGAGAGCTCCTCCTCTGTCTGGACTGTCACAAGTCCATGGGACCGGATGGGCTGCACCCTCGGGTGCTGAGGGAGCTGGCGGGGGTGATTGCCGAGCCCCTCTCGGCCATCTATCAACTCTCCTGGTTAACTGGAGAGATCCCAGAGGATTGGAGGCTTGCTGATGTGACTCCCATCTTCAAGAAGGGCCGCAGGGAGGATCCGGGGAACTATAGGCCTGTCAGCCTTACCTCAGTACCAGGGAAGGTTATGGAGCAAATCATCTTGGATGAGATTGCACAGCATGTATGCAGTGTCCAGGGGATCAGACCCAGCCAGCACATGTTTGTGAAAGGCAGGTCGTGCTTGACCAACCTCATCTCTTTCTACGACTGGGTGACTAGTCTGATAGATGAGGGAAGGGCTGTTGATGTAGTCTTCCTAGACTTCAGCAAAGCCTTTGACACGATCCCTCACAGGCTTCTTCTGGGGAAACTGGCTGCCCGTGTTCTGAACAGATATACACTTCTTTGGGTAAGGAACTGGCTAGAGGGCCGTGCCCAGCGGGTCGTGGTGAATGGAGTGAAGTCCAGCTGGCGACCCGTTTCAAGTGGTGTCCCCCAGGGGTCGGTACTGGGGCCGATCTTGTTTAATATCTTTATTGATGACCTGGATGAGGGGATTGAGTGTACCCTCAGCAAGTTTGCAGATGATACCAAGCTGGGAGGTGGTGTTGATCTGCCTGAGGGTAGGGAGGCCCTTCAGAGGGATTTAGACAGGCTGAACCACTGGGCTGAGGTGAATGGGATGAGGTTCAACAAGGCCAAGTGTCGGGTCCTCCATTTTGGCCATAACAACCCCATGCAGCGTTACAGGCTTGGGGATGAGTGGCTGGATGAGTGTGAAGAAGAGAAGGACCTGGGGGTGTTGATTGATGCTCGGCTGAACATGAGCCAAGTGTGCCCAGGTGGCCAAGAGGACCAACAGCATCCTGGCCTGCATCAGAAATAGTGTGGCCAGCAGGAGCAGGGAGGTGATCATCCCCCCAGTACTCAGCACTGGTGAGGCCGCACCTCGAGTACTGTGTTCAGTTTTGGGCCCCTCACTATGGGAAAGATGTTGAGATCCTGGAGCGTGTTCAGAGAAGGGCAACAAAACTGGTGAGGGGTTTGGAGCACAAACCTTATGAGGAGTGGCTGAGGGAGCTGGGATTGTTTAGTCTGGAGAAGAGGAGGCTCAGGGGAGACCTCATTGCACTGTACAACCTCCTGAAGGGAGGCTGTGGTGAAGAGGGATCTGGCCTCTTCTCCCAGGCAACGAGCAGGACACGGGGCAATGGCCGCAAGTTGTATCAGAGGAGGTTCAGGTTGGACATAAGGAAGAACTTTTTCTCTCAGAAAACAGTTAGGCACTGGAATGGCTGCCCAGGGAGGTGGTGGAGTCACCGTCCCTGGCAGTGTTCAAGACACGTCTGGATGACGTGCTGCGTGATATGGTTTAGTACTAGTGGTGGCAATGGTGATGAGGAGACGGTTGGACTGGATGATCTTATAGGTCTTTTCCAACCTTGTGATTCTTGTGATTCTTGACAATTTTTAGTATCTGAAAAAGGCAGTATTTGCTTCCTCTTCTGATGTGTAATAGTTGTGTATCCATCACAAACACCAAATAGTGCCACTTGACTGCATACGTTCTGTGGTTAAAACTGTTCTTGGAATCCAGCTAGTAGCTACTAGCCCTCTCTAAAACATGGCTGACATCCCTTTCTTTCTACTTGCCCAACTCCTAGCAATTCCAAAATGAGAAGTTGCATCTTTGTATTTTATAAAATTTGGTCAGTTATTCTCCCATAAGTTTTTCCAAAGGGCTTAGGGTTAATAAAAATGTCAGCTTCCTCAACATCACATTTCAAGGAGTATAGTTGTTTCATTAATATTTTCTAGATGTTTTGACTGTTTACTATTGCTGCAGTAATCTCTGTATTTTCTGTTCTCTATCCAGGATATGTCAGTCTTTGAAAATTTCCCCAAACAGTATTCTTTTTCCACACTGAAAAGTATTCCTCACGGCTCTTTTCTTTATTCCATTTTTTTTTTTTTTTTGTCTACCCCATTTGAGAGGAGTGTACCACCATTGTGTGTTGTTTTGAAGGTGTGCTCTTGCTGTCCTTTTGTACAGTGGTGTGGCTGCTTGACTGCTACCAACTACACTGAGTACATCCAAGTTTGGATTGTTCCTGGTATGGCAGTAGAGTGATTCAGGCTAAGCTATTCTCATTCTTCTCTTGAATCTTCTATAAAAGAGTGTTGTATGTCTCTCGCTGTTTTACCTCATAACAGAAGTGAGTGACTGAGCTACAGCCATATCTGCATCCCATACAAGACATCATATATCCCAACATGTTCTCTGTGACATCCCAAAAGACACATGAGAGGAGAACTAAGAGGTGTGATAACAGGATTGAGAATTGCTTGCACTGGAGCAAGTGATGCAGCACAAGAAGGATTGTCTTTAATGCTGGGTGTGATAAGTGATTACTCTTTTGCTGTTTATTTTTGTGTCCTTGATTGAAGAAACAGATTTTGTAAGGCATTAACCTCTGAGTTTTGGTCTTGCAGCTTTGTGTTCAGCTATTAAACATACAGAGGATATAAGGGATATCAAGTGTATCGGAGATAAGTAATGTATCATAACAGTGTCTCTCAGTTATCACTCAGGCTCATTAGTTGCTGGCTGTGCAACTAACTTGTAGTTTCTGTCTTTTCATATGTAGCAAAGCAGCTTAATGTTTGCTAAAATGTTTTGTCTGGGCTTCTACCAAACTGATGAAGTAATGCTTTTTAATCAGAATGTTTTGATAAAGGTAAAACAACCATCATTCATAAATGAGAATTTTATATGTAATTTGCTTCTTAGAATTTTGGGGTTTTATTCACAGTAGTATTAACTGTTCTTTCATTAAGTATGTGTAAGATGAAGTAGGCTTTTCTTTTTTTAAAAAAAACTTATTTTTAGAAACTAAATGTACATTTATAATGGCTAATATGATGATATAGAAACGTTATTGTTTGCAACTGTGGCTGAAGTTAATGACATTTACATGGAAATAACTGAAATAATAGTTCAGTTGGAAAGGACCTCCTTCAGGTTTAACTGCTGCATCTCTTCAGGGCTGACCAAAAATTGAAGCATGTCATTGAGGTTGTTTCCAATTGTCTCTTGAGCACTGACAGACATGGAGCATCAACCACCTCTGTAGGAAACCTGTTCCAGTGTTTGACCACTCTCATAGTACAGAAATTTGTCCTAACACCCAGCCTGACCCTCCTCAGGCACAGATTTGTACCATTCCCATCCTGCCATCTATTCAAAGAAGTAGAGCCCAACACTTCCCTCTGCTTCCCCTCCTCAGGGTGCTGCAGAGAGCAATTTCTTTGCTATTTGAATTCACAGAGATAGACTGTATTTTCATGTGCTTCTTAACACTTTATCAATAGTGTTCCAACAGTATTCCAGTAAAATTTATAACAAAGTTTTAAATTAATAAATATAGCAGCAACATGACTGTAATCAGCTGGAAATTGTAATATTATCTTTATATGCTGGTAACTTTTTTTCGTATGTAGGGGGGCCTGTCAGTTTTTGCAAAGTGTCATGATGGATGTCAGTAATAATCACACGTTTTGTCTTCTGTAAAATCCTTAGAAAAGTAGTACACAAACTGTAAATGAACCTCTAATAAATGCATTAAATGCAAAACCTACTTGGTAGGGCAGTGCTGCAGGTAATCATAAACAAGGTCACCCTGGAAATGACATTGCCACCAAATTTTCTGTATTTTCATGTTTACAGTATTAAAGCCATTTGATTTCTAAAACTCATTCCTTGGAAGGGAAGACTTTGCCATGTTCACTGTCATTTCATTTTCACAACATGCATTCATAATATGAAATCTGTTTTTTTATATAATATGTAGAATTTGCAGATTCATTTCTAAAGCAAAACCTCTAGATAGTATTTTTGATCCCAAGAAAGAGGAAATTAAAGAATGAGCAATGAAAGTATTTGAAAATTTGTTGAAAAATGATGATATGGAAATCTGATTTTTTTTTCTTCAATTATTATATGAACTACATATATAAGCTACTAAGATTGAATTACAATTAACATTTGTGCTGGATACTCAGTAGCTTAGCTACAAAATCCTTACAGGTCTATTTCAATTTACCTGTTGCTGTGGCAATTTTTACTGCTAGTGAAAGTCATTCTGTTTATTACCATGTAATCAGACTTGCATTATCAGCAATTTTGGAATCTGTTTACCCCGCTGAAGTTCGTCTGCCAAAATGAAAACATTTAGTCCATACAAAACTATTTTAAAAGATGTTGCAGAATGCTTTTGTATGCAAATACGCAGTTGAGAAGAGTGTTTGAAAAGTGTTTAGATGAAAGTTTTATATATATATATATATATATATATATATATATATAATATTTTGAAAGAAGGGAGGTCTTCAATTGAAGATTTTTGTTTGAAGGCATCAGCAAATGTGAATGAGGTTGATTTAATTGATAGCTCTACTTGGATTTCCAAGACGTTTGAAAATCCTTTGCCCAAGTATTTTCAGGCAACTGAACAGCCAGGAGGAAAGATCAATGCTTGTATAATTACTTCTTTAAAAAATATGAAACAGAAGATAAGGGTGAATGGTAGGTTCATACATTTAAAGAATCAAATAAATGTGGAAGCATGGAATTTGTTTCTTTGCTGGGCAATACCTGCATTTGTTTAATGATTGCTCCCAGCTATTTTAAGAGTAGCAGCCTGTTCTTTATAATGCTGTGTAGTATTTTAGGCATCTGTAATGTGTAACCACATGCTGCTCTGCAGGGGTTGTCGTTAGTACTGCTGTGAAAGTGAGCTACTGTATTGATCTTTCAGATGTTAGTCAGAATGTATCCCACCATGTAATTTAGAGAATACTTTCGTTCAGGATATCCAATGTACTTCATATAAGCACTCTGAAAGAGAAAATCTGACGTGACTAATGACATCTCTGCAGGTCTGAGACATGACGTAGAGAAAATAGCATCTTTCGTGTGAAGATAAATACAAATGGAATGAACTGGAAGCAGCAGCATGAAGACTTTTCAGTGTCTACTTCATAATATAAACCAATTATTAAGTTTTTAATCCATTTCTGTAGCTCATCTCTTTCCTCAGTTTTACCTATACATTATCATGTATATTCTTTTGCATATTATTCTTCCTGAAGTACATAGGCAAATCCCACTGTTTCCCAGCACAGGCTGCAAATGAACTTGACAAAGATTGCCTTAGTCATAAGACAAGCACAGCAAATACTTGAAGACTGAATGTTATAAAAATCTTATCCAGTTCATTAGGAATAGTGAGAGAGGAAGAAAATTGCCTAAAACACTAGTCTCATGAATCATAATTTCACTTAGAGATCATATAAAATACTATTCTAAATGTCTAATTACTGTTGTCTGTTTATAAGTTTAAATCAAATATATGAATTGCCAGCATTTTGCGAACAGAAGGATATTGTAGGTTGTTCATGTAGCACTAATCTCCACTGATTTTAATTTCATTGTATATTGATAACTGGAAATATGTAGCATATACTTTGTAGCATACACATAACTATTTTTTCTCTCTCTTTTTTTTTTTTTTTTTTTTTCCCCCCTAATCTTGAGTACAGAAACTAGATGGTTTTAATTTCAGGAAGAGTTGAACTTTTGCATTTTTATTTTTTAATTTTGTCAGTAACAACTGACTATTAAGTTTTTAGGTACTTGAAAAGAAAATAACTCAAGAATCCCAAAGTGATATAAAGTCCTGAATTCACAGAATTAGTTTATTCCATCAGCTACTAAATCTTCTTACCTCTGTGACATGCTTAATTAAATAACTTTCTATCATTCTTAACATGTTAATGATATGTGAATAACTTTTCAATTAAAATTTAATTATGTAGCATGCATTTTGATTTTTAAGGAAATAATAACGATAATAAGTCTTCAGTCCTGTACCGAACAGTTTGTTGCCTCATACTGACTTCGATCATTTGCTATTTTAGAACCAGAAATGGCTGTTAACATACTACAGTTCTGTCTTTGTGCATTTGAAAATAAGAAAGGTGAACAAAAACTCTAGAAATTAGGGTAGTCCAAACAAAAAGAAGATGGAAGAAGCCTTGTAATGAGTTGTAGTGAGTATGTTGTCTAATTTAATACATTATTTTTAGCACCATTTGTTACAGAAATGAAGCTGAAGTGATTATCAGCTCATTTTTCTGTTAGTCTATCCTTCTTCTGACAGCTTTTGAAACTTCTGAACCATTTCTGCAAGACTGACCAGAATGGAAGGCGTTTAGAGAGATTTATTTAATACAGAAGTTTCATAAAGGCTAGTAGATAGTACAGGAAGGCGATTATGATAATAGTCCTGTTGTGGGATAGGGAGGAGAAATCTTTTGTTACATATTTAGCTTGGCAGCTGGTCCTGTAAGGGCAGATACACATATGACAATTTTCAATCTTTTACTAAGTAGTGAAGGAGATGACTTTCTTGGAGAAGACCGAGGCTGTTTAAAAGTCAGACATGGAGCTCTGTCTTTTTAGGATAACACTTAAGATTTTATTCCAGATGAAAATAGCATAAATTTGTTCACAGATTCTGGTTTCAAAAGATTTAGTTTTACCTAACATCATCAGAATAGGCTTGTGGATTTCTTCTTTTTTCTCCAATCAGTCACATGTTTAAATGTGTTCAAGCAGTTTTAGTCATAAAAAAATAAAATGAACCACGAGGCACATGGAAACACAAAATAACTTTCCTCCTTGAGGCAAAAAGGGGAGTGCAGTGGCTGACTTTCTTCTGAGCAAAGGAAATGAGTTTCCTTTTGGCAAAAAATATTTTAATATTTTAAAAGTATGAGGTCATTTATCAGTCAACTATATTGATTGTGTATTACAGCGAAGTGTTCTAAAGGAACCACAACTCTGATTCTTTGTGTATTATTTTTTGTTTGTTTGTTTTGATTTGGGAATTTACAGTTTATGATCTGTTTTCATACACACTGACATACAGATAAGCTCTCTATATGTGCAGAACTGAACAAAATAAATCTAGTCATTCCACAAAGCAGCCTGGAGCAATGAGAAACCTCAGTTCTATAATAATGATAAAAAGAAAAACACATCAAATAACACAGATACTACAGAAAAGGAATATCCTGCTGATGTCCACAATGCTCTGATGGCAGCAGCTAAGAAGCAAATTACACAAACAAATTAGACAGTGTCATGTAGTCACAAGTTTGTAACTTCCTATCTTGTAAAAGGTCTTTGTGTGCATCCACAAAGAGGTCTTTTAATATTTTTTTGGAAGCAGTTGAAAAATATATAGAATTTTACTGGTATTTGGAATAAAATGTAATGATTTTTTTTTTTTTTTTTTACTCCTTAGTTTCAAGTAAATCTTAGCTTTTTGTTCTAATGAGCTGTTTCTTGCAAAATTGCAATTTGTTTTTACTGTTGTTGATCCTCCTGTAAAAAGCACTTGAGTTTATCCTTGATACAGACAAAGGATCTTAGGATACTGAAGCTTCCTCGTTCTTCAGTTCATTCATTGCATGTTTTTACTGTGGTTTTCATGAGCATTTGAGGATTCAAATACCTCAGTGTATTAAAACATGTCACTGTCATTAAAGAATTGATTTTTACTTCCCAGATCTTCCTGAGCCAAAATATAATGTGCAATAGATGGAGAATCTTTTGATACATTTACTAAATTAATGGTATTTGTCATTGTGTGTGATGGCCATGCAAATTAAGAACTCTGTGGCTAAACATATCCTTTCTAAGTGCTGCTTATGGAGCAGATTGAGGGAGATCACATGGCATGTGCAGGACAGCCAAGGCATCAGGCCTAGCCAGCATGGGTTCATGAAGGGCAGGTCCTGCTAGACCAACCTGATCACCTTCTGTGTTCTAGGGACCTGTCTGGTAGACAAAGGAAAGGCTGTTGACATAGTCTACCTAGACTTCAGCAAAGCCTTTGACATTGTCTCCGACAGTATTCTCCTGCAGAAGCTGGCAGCCCATGGCTTGAACATGGCTTGGCTGGATGAGGAACTGGCTGGAAGGCTGGGCCCAGAGAGTGGTGGTGAATGGAGTGAAATCCAGCTGTAGACTGGTCACAAGTGGTGTTCCCCAGGGGTCTGTGCTGGGGCCTGTCCTCTTCAATATCTTTATTGATGACCTGGAAGAGGGCATTGAGTGCACTCTCAGTAAGTTTGCAGATGACACCAAGTTGGCTGGAAGTGTGGATTTGCCTGGGGGTAGCGAGGCCATACAGAGGGATCTGGACAGGCTGGATGGCTGGGCTGAAACAAATGGGATGAATTTCAACAAGACCGAATGTGGCTCCTGCACTTTGGCTACAACAACCCCAGGCAACGCTACAGGCTTGGGGCAGAGTGGCTGTAAGTCTGTGTAGAGGAAATGGACCTGGGGGTATTGATTGATGCTCATTGTGAGACATCGAGGCCCTGGAGTGGGTTCAGAGAAGGGCGACAAAGCTGGTGAGGGGTCTGGAGCACAGGCCTCATGAGGAGCAGCTGAAGGAGCTGAGATTGTTCAGTCTGGAGAAGGCTCAGAGGAGACCTTATTGCTCTCTATAACTACCTGAAGGGACGTTGTAGTGAGCTGGGGGTCGGCCTCTTCTTTCATGTAACTGGTGATTGGAGAGAGACAATGGCTTCAAGCTGCACCAAGGGAGATTTAGGCTGGATGTTAGGAAATACTGCTTTTCTGAAAGAGTGGTCAGGCACTGGAATGGGCTGCCCAGGGAGGTGGTGGAGTCACCGACTCTGGAGGTGTTCAAGGAGTGTTTGGATTTTGTGTTGAGGGACATGGTTTAGTGAGAACTATTGGTGATAGGTGGATGGTCGGACTGGATCATCTTGTAGATCTTTTCCAACCTTGGTGTTTCTGTGATTGTGTGATTCTGCTTTTCAGTTTCTTTTAACTGTGAAGAGTATACTTTCTGGCTGAATTTTGCCTGAATCTAAAACCTTAAATAAACCAAGCAAACAGACTTGTTTCCTAACTTATTTTGTCACACAGTCCATCAAAAAAAGATCCAATGGGGAGAGAGACAATTTGTCATTGCAGAGCCAGAGAACTTGCACCTTGACAGTGATACAATAATTCTTTGTCTCCCATTAATTTCCATGCAGACATTATAAATTATACCCTCTCTTGTCCATTCCTCAGCTTTCATTTAAATCTTTACTCCTTGTATACCATAGTACTTACTTGTATACACATGCATTTGTAGGCAGCTTTTATCAGTCGAAATAGGAAATTGTGCTATTACAGTGTAATCTATATAACAGACTGCATTTTATAAACAACTCGGTTAACTTTACAACTCTCTTGAGAAATTAGTCATAGCTACTTTACTTTGTCTTCATTTGCTTTTAAATATAATCTATTTTGTTAGTTAAGCACTAGACATCAGACCATTTTATATTCACTGATATTGAGTAGCATATCTGCTTGAATGTAAAAATGCAATTCAGAAAGTGCCCTGTTGCCTGTAAGCATGTGTAGTTCTTAGCATACCAAAGAAGAGAGAGATCAGGAATGGTAGATCAGGTGTCCTTGAGTGACTAGAGGTGCAGGCTGGCACTTGGAGTATATGAAGACACTTCTTGGTGGTACCTGGTCGGTCTTTGCTTTGTGGGTTTTTGTTTTTTTTTTTTTTTTAATTCATATTTAAATCAACTTCAATAGACACTGTATTTAGGCATTAAGTACAAAGCGCCACAGTGTATACAGTCAGTAGATACATTTAAAGGGATCCATGTAGCCCAAGAGGTGGACTTGCCTCTCCACTGTGTTCAGAGATGGTAGGACTGCTGTGTGACTCAGTATTTCCATCTAGAAAATGGAGTACAAGCTTTCTATAGTTCATGGATATTACTGGGGGGTGTTTTGTTTCTTGCTTTCCTTCCTAAAATGTCTGTTTCTAAAGATGAAATAGGTTCATGTTTTAGAAGTCATTCAGTACTGTTTCTGCTGTTGTGTTACAATGTTTTCTGTAGCTCAGTCTTACTGTGCTTACTGTGCTTGACAGGATCCTTAACCATGTTGTGTAGGCTATTTGGGTGCCTTTTAATTCTTTTGTAAAGGCTTTTGATGATAATTTTACATGCACAGTTGATGAGAGTTCTCATAGCAAAATGCAGAGTTTCTTGCCAGAAGGGTCACAGCACTTCTCTTTCAATGTGAATCTGCTGGAGGAAGGGAGGGATATATGGGAAGAGAACAGGATTTTTAGAGTTCTAGCTCAGAGAAATGTCAAAGCTGCTTTTATTTAGGAATTCATTCTAAGTGCTTTTATCCAAGAATGATTCCAAGCATGGAACCTTCTTCTCAGAGCAAACACCTGACAGAACAACAGGAGGAATATTTCATATGCTTGCACACTGATTGGAATACTTGGCTAGGAAGCAGAAACCTTAGTACAGTTTTCATTGGTCCAAAAAACATTGAACTTGTGTCTTCCAGGAAAATGCATGATGAGACTTTACTGCAAACCTCAGATGGTGCTCATCTCCAGCTTGTATGTTGAAACTGGGCTGCTGCTCAGGGAAAAAAAAAAGAAAAAGAAAGTAAGATTTAAGAGAAGGGAGGCACTCAGCAAGTATTTTTATTTTCCATTAAGCCTTTTATATCTACTTTATGTTTCACTCAATAACTTACTGGCAGAAACAGAAATATATGCTTAAGCAACACAGACAAATTATTTGTTGCTCTGAGCAAAAGACCATTTCACCCATTTTTTGTAAGTTTTCTCTGTTAATGCCTTAGTGATACGTTTCTGAATGAATTCTGCCTAGCCACAAGAATTGAGGTTGTTCTCAACACCTTTTCTATTATATATTCCCTTACACACTTATGTGTTACATCTCCATTGTGTATGGCAAGAGGCTTTGAACAGCCTAATTCAGGTACTGCAAGCATGCACATAGCTTTATGTGGGCTGTATTACCCCATTGAGAATCTGAAAAGCCTGGTTAATTAGCTTCCTTGCTTGTCACTCACTTGTTTCCATCTATTTTCTCACTTCATCTGGTTCAGTTATAAAACTGTAATCTGTTTTTCTATGGCTGCAAAGATGATACTCATAATTTACTCCTCCATCTAGCTATCTCAGTGTATTTTTTTTTAGTTTTGGTTGATTATATTCCTGCAGTTTTGCATTGAATAGTTTGTAGCTTTATGAATCTGGATAGTACATTTGGTAAGTGCATGTGCAGCTTTTGAACACAGGTCTGTACATACGGATTTGTAATGCTGCACCTGGAGTACTTTGTCCCATTCTTATCCCCCCAGAATGAGAAAGAATTAGGCATACTAGAAACAGCCCAATGGAGAGATACCAAAATAGGGACTGAAGCAGCTCTTCTTATGAGACAGTGAGAGAGCTGGGGACTGTTCAGCCTGGAGTAGAGGATTGGGAGGGTTGTATCAGTGAGTGTGAATACCTACAAGGGAGGTGCAAAGAGGGCAGAGCCAGGCTCTTTTCAGTGGTGCCCCGTGATGGAACATGAAGCAGTGTGCACAAACTGGAACACTGGAGGTTCTGCCTAAAGATTAGGTAGCACTGCTGCACCATGTGAGTGTGTGAATGATGGAGCACTGGCACGGATTGCCCAGAGAGGCTGTGACTGTAACTGCCAGTTTGCATGCATTACCCCTCCACTGTAACCTCTCACATAAATTTTTGTTCACAAATCTACATCTGTTGAGAGTGCTGTGACATATCAAACATAAAACAGTTTTGAGTTCAAATTTTCTTCTTTGCACTGTCATCTCTGTCATCCAATTCAAAATAAAAGCTTCATTTAAACTACTTTTATCTCACTTTAAAGAAAACTTATTTTTCATATTCATGTGTTGTTGTGCACTCTACTGTAAGTTCAAGTGTAAACTTTATAAATTTAGTGTTGTGTTTTTGAGGCAAATGCAGCAGCTAAAAGTATATTCTGGAAGTAAGATATCATGTCTCACTATGAAAATCCTCAGGAAGGTTGATGTTCATAGCTAACGCTTATGGTGGTTCAGGGTGACATAAAATGCAGGCCAGGTTGTTGATGTTGTATTTTTACTCCTTAATCCTACAGCACTGCAAAAGACAGTGTCTTGCCAAAAGAGGATGGCAGTCACTTAGCTGCTGCTGGTGTTTCTAGGAGCCATAGCTGTCACTTTTCAGCAGTAGATCCCACCTAATTGGTGTTCAGCAGTGGATGTAGAACATGAACTGAGTTTATTTTTTTGTTAAATGTCTATCTCACAGAATAGGCAAACATTTGTTATGTTCTTATTTCACTCTCAGTGAAAATGGTATAATTGCTTTGCCACTGGATGTGAAGGATTTTTAAAAGGTGAACCACTGCTAGGAATCAGACAAAAGCAAAATACATAACTGCAGCAATCTTTCACTTCAGATTAGGTCTATATTCTGCTAATTTATTTGAATAAATTCCCTGAAGCTATTTATTTTTTTTTAACCTCCCTAGATATTGGCTAATGTAATTATTTTCATCTGTGGAAACTTGGCTGGAGCATACCACAAACACCTGATGGAGCTGGCACTGCAGCAGACATATCAGGACACATGCAACTGCATCAAATCCCGGATCAAGTTAGAATTTGAGAAGCGGCAACAGGTAAGGTTACACCCATGTTTGATCTGTTCTGCTGTTTTTTGTGCTGTCTTCTGTTCAGTGCTCTGTGATGTGGCTTGCCAATTGAAGAATGCTCATTGAAAGTTACTTCATGAAATCACAAAATCTTTTGAACAGAGTTGTGTGCAATTTGCAGCTAAGAAGGCATTATGATTATTTGTGTTGTCAAATAGATGAAAATATTTTGTATAAGGAATGTTGAAAATGCTTGAAAATGCTTTATAGATTCTGTTTTATATGTCTTTTTTTTTTTCTTTTTTTTCCATTGGATGAGCAGTGTTATGAATATAAAGGCTTTGGGAATCGTTAGTTCTTCATGCCCAAGACCAGTATGGTAAAATCATTGCCAGAAGATATTACTGCACTGTTTTTGAGACTGCAATACTGATGAATCATGTGATATAGTTCCAGGGGTCAGGTGTGTTAAGAGGAGCTAAGGGAATTGCATAATGAGACTATCTGTCATTTACTGTAGCAGCTGAATAAAAGGCTTCTCTGATTGCTTTATATAGTTCTTTGTCTCTTTGCAGGTTCTTTACTGTGCCTATCATCCTGACAGATAGGTGCTTCTTTTAAGAAAATTTGAAATACAAATTAGTTTATGAAGTAGTAAAGAAGATGGGTATATTTTGCTCTCAAGGTCACCAGACTAGAACTTTATCAACTGTTAAGGGTCAGAAAAGAGAGCCCTTACCAACAAACCGACCTTAACTGTCATGTCTGTCTCACAAATATCTGCAGCCATTTAAAACTACCTTTAAGATCCATCACGAACATTTTGTAAAGCAGAAAAAGTGAATGAATTGTCTATATTGTGACTTCAACAGACGTTACGTGTTCAGAGGACTAGCCTTATTCTGCTGTGCATTTGGGTCATATACTGGCTGAAGATGCTGCAAGACATTAATGGTAGTCCTTAGGAGAACACTTCACAGTAAATAAAGGCACTGATCAGATTCAAAATCTGTATAAGGTATCATTGCACAAGAAGTTTTGTGTACATATAATTTTCTACCTCTGCCTCCACAGTGAAACACTAGGCTAAATAACTGATACTATGCAATGCAGATATTCCCATCTGTTGAGCACATGGGTCTGTGTATCTCCAAATGAGTTCTAGTGAGACTGCTTGTAAGCAGAGCACAGAGCAGCTAATGCCCTGAGTCTGGAAGAAGTACCACTCTGATGGGACAGTCTCCAGAAACATAAGGATGATGTGATTGCTTCTAGACTCATGGCAACTAAGTAGAGGAAGTTTAATGCTGTCCTCTGTGCCCAGGCTCAGCTGCTGTAATCAAACACTACAACTCACAGCAGGCATCAAAGTCTCTTGATCAGGAGAGACCTGAGCTCTTAGCTTCCTGAGCAGAGTTGTAAAGATTTAGGCTTCCATTACTGATTGTGTTTTCCTGTAAGTACAGGAAATGCATTGGCGTATCTGTATGTATCAGGAAGGAGTGTTACTGGACAGTCAGTTGGTGCTCTCAAAAGGTTGAGGATGGTTCTTGCAGAATTCAGTACTGATGGAGTAGAAGTGCTGGCTGGTGATTTGTTTAAATGTGTATTGTTTACTTGGTGCTGCTAACTTTTATGAAGAGATATCAAATCACTTTGGCTTCCTAGAACTTCTGAAGGTATTGTAAACGTAGTTGAGAGTCTATCAACAGAGAGAAGTAAAATATTTGGAATTCTATGCTGGAATGCTTCCTCTTTGTTCTTTCTAGGAGTTGTGTATCTCTTATGTTAGAGTCCAGCAGGATGGAAAGCAGAAGCAACTGTTTTTCATTGACAAACATATCAAATGAATGAAGGCATCTACACGCTTTTTAAGTAGTCTATTGCAGGTGTGGATTTAGGCATTTTCATTATCAGGGCAATGGCTCATTAAACTGGAGTAAATTAAGTATTCAATAAATATTAAAGATTATTATTTATTTATTTTTTACCTCTGATGAACCACAAAATCATCTGATCTTACATATATTTCTTTAATCTTCATTACCTCAACCTCATATGTATTTTAACCTATGTCACTGTTTTTCTAATAAAAAAAAATACAAGGGGTTGTAGATCTGTAGTGGAAATGCTAAGCTTGAAATAGTGATTGAGCACCTGGTGGGAAGGCAGGGCCAACCCAGGGGAACTCACCTGCAAGCAATGAACCTGAGTGACTGGAAGGGATGGAGCCAGGATCCATCCCTTCCCAGAACTCATTTAAGTGTTGGTAGTGGAGGTAAGGGTTTTTCACGGGAGATCCTTGCATGTCTAGGGCTTCTGAAGGTAAGCAGCTTATTTCCTTTACCCCTGTGCTCCTGGTTGTTGTATTCAAGCAAATCCTCACTTGCTGTAGCCTGGGACCTTGCTGCTCTGATGTCATTGCTGCACTTTCCATCTCATTACGAGATCGTTGCCGTTATACTTACAAATGCCAGATACTTAAATATGTAGAGGTAAATGAGGATTCATTTGAGAAGGAGTCTTTTCTCCAGGATGATGTACTTACATGTCTGCAAACTTTAGTTTACAACTGATTGTACTTTAGTCTGTGTTTTTAATGTTTTTAGTAAGAGATAGACAAGATCATCCCCGCTGTTAGTATTCAGGTAGCAAGTCAGTGATATTGCTGACTGTTTTCAGAGAATTGAGTCAGGTATCCTGAAATAGTAGTAGGAGCAGGTGGTGTTAGAAAACATTGACTTTGATTAAAGCCTTTATAAACTCATGTAAGGTTGTAGTATGGCCCTTAATTTGACGTATCTTTCACATGCAAGCACAATATTAATTTTCTTTGGTGAGAAGCACCACAGGCTGCTTTCACACAAGTGTAGAGTGTAGGATGTGCTTCTAAATACTTAGGGCTCCAGATCAAATTTGCACTCACTGACATCGTGTCTTTTGTAATTGCTTTCAAAAGACAATTTATTCCAAATTGTTCCATAAATTTCCACTTATTTTGTTTGAGAATAGGACCATACAGATGTAGCTCCATAGCTCGTTTTTCAAATTTGTTTTCTTTGCCTTTGAATAACCTTTGTGTGAGCACCATTTTGATTGTATCGATAGATAAGCATATCAGGATACTACTTGACGGTTACACCAAATAACTCGAGAGAAACACAGCATTCAGTGTTATCGAGGGAGGCGAATGCACAGTGGTACCTGGTGGAAAAAGAAACATGCACGTATATATATTCAGATATAAGTTAGAAATACTGTACCCATGCTGCTCTGTATTTCTGTTAAGGCACAGCTGTACCCTAATGGATAGAAAACCATTGGTGATAACATCTCTCTGCAGGGCAGAGACCTCACCAGCTAGGGCTTCATCCTACAATACAAGCTGGGCACACCCAATGCTGTCAGCCAGTGTCGAGCAAGAGTTTAGAATGTCAGGCAAGTTTGTGGTGATGTGGCATGTTTGAGGCCAACTAAGTTGCTCCACGGATCAGTGCTAGGTCCAATAGTAGCTAGGCAGGTCTAAAGTGAAACTGGAAAGTCAGCCAAGGGTCCACAGCCATTTCTTACGCCATGGCTTAGGCTGGAGTTGAAGAATCATGGGTGAGCTAAAAGGGGTCTCCTGTGCCTGTGGATAAGAGGTGGTGGCTGGAGGCCCACGTGATGCTGGTCAGGGCTGATAATCAGAGCCCTTAGGGCCTTTATGATTACCTGTGATTTATTGCATAGGTGTATTATTTAGGCTTGGGCTGGGTTTGCCCTACATAATGGTCATTTTCCTATGTGTGTGTATGTTTAGATGTTTATGTATTGTGAGCAATGCCTTTTTATGAACTGAGTTTTTGTAGGGTTTTCTGCAGGTTTTAGTTTTCCTGGTGTTGTAAGGTTTGTTAACTTCTGTGGCAAAAGAGATGATTTAAATGCCTACTTTGGTGCTTCTCGTACAGCTTTTCTATCTTTTCAGTGTATATAAAAGAACATTGTGAAACTATTCCTATTCTGACCTCTGTAGATTTACAGCCTTATCTCAAGATAAATATTTAAAATAGCCTCTCATAATAATGTTTGTCTCACCAATGCAGCTTGGCTGACAGTTTGTAGGGGTAATGACTCACTGTCACTGAGTGGAAGATCTCAACTCTGGCAGGTAGTTAACATAATTGTTCTTTTCTCTGCCTTCTAGTGCTTTGCATTATGAAACACAGACGAAGAAATTCTTACAACAGCAAAGAGATGTTTGTAAGGTGTTGGTGTTCAGTGTGTTCCCTAAAATGCTGTCTTTTCAAAGGAGGCAGCATAATGATGGTTTTAGAAACAGTGCTCAAGTAGCAGTTGAAAATGAATGAGATTTTAAAACATTGAATGGCATTTTAATTTTTTCACTGAAACATGGTGAAGCAATACCATTCATTACAAGCACTGCAATACTTCAAAACTGTCTTAAAATGAATCTAAATGAGAGAAACCTCATACATTTCTCAGACCTGAGGCTGTTAATAAAGAAGTATTTTAAATACATTATTTGAAGTTAATATATGAAATGTGGGTACCTGGATGTTCAATTACTGCATTTTAAAATGTAAGCTATTAATATTGTTGTGAACATAAAATAGGTCTTCTGAGGGCTTCCTTGTTTTTGGTTTTCCCCTCTTTGTGCATCTCTCAAGGTTAGTAAGCAGGAAAAATGAGAGGTAATTAGTTTTGGCCTTTTAAATTTTAGAATGCATTTTCTACTGCAGGCCTGTTTGTACACATACACACAGATGAGGTGCTAGTCCTTTCTTTTAATCTACGTGTCATTACCAGAATTAAAGGCTGTTGTGAGGAAGTGCCAATTCTTGTGAGGCAAGCCACATGGAAGATGGCTACAGTATACAGGATTAATGGATAGGTTACAGGATTAATTAGGGAGCTGGAGATATGACAAGATGATGAGAACCTCAGAGGAACTGGGAATGCTTGGCTACGGAAAGAAAGGCTTGGTGAGGACCTAGCAGCAGACTTCTGCCTGAAGCAGTTTATGGAGAAGATGTGCTCAGTTCATTCTCGGGGACACCGAGTGAACAGATCAGAGGCTATAAACACCGTTTGCAACAGGGAAAATCCTGACTGGAAGGAAGGATTTCCTCCTCAGGAGAAGGGTTAAGCATGGGGAAAGGTTGGCCAGGAAGGTGGTGGATCTGGGTGCTGGGAGATCTTCAGGATTCAGTTGGACCAGTTGTTATCTCTCAACTCTTATAGTGGGCTAAAGGAGTCATATTGCAAGTGCAGAGCTCAGAATCTAATCTAATGTCTTAATCTAACAGAAATACGACGAATAATCACTGATGTTTCAGTTACAATAATAGTAACAGTCACAGTCCATGTTAATTAACACAGTCTAATCAGTGCAGAAAAGTGTAAGCACAGTTAAAACTGTTAAGCAGAAAACCTTCTGGCAACTCCACTTTCTCTGATACTGCCCTCAGCTTTATCATAGAATCTGAATCCTTAGAGTTGGAAGGGACCTCTGAAGACCATCTAGTCCGACTCCCCTGCAATGAACAGGGGCACCACAGCTGATCAGGTGGCTAAGGGCCTCATCCAGCCTCACCTTGAAAGTCTCCAGGGACGGGGCATCTCAACCACAGCACTGGGCAACCTCTGCCAGCACCTCACTGCCCTTACTGTAAAAGACTTTCTCCTTACATCTAATCTAAATCTGCCCTCTTTGAGCTTGAAGTCATTTTCCCTTGTTCTGTCACCATGGACCCTGCTAACAAGTCTGTCCCCTTCTTTCCGGTAGCTCCGCTTTAGATACTGAAAGGTTGCTATCAGGGCACACTTAATATAGTAGTTTCCATTGTATGCTTCTATATTCTGTAACTTTAATATGATGCAGAAGAGAACTTGCAATTACTTATTTCAAAAATAATTGCATCACATACATCTTTGCTTCATTAGGTCTGTCAGAAAAATGAGCAAGTGCATAGCAGCACCACAGTTTAATTGTTTTGAAATGGCAATTATTCTTCTATTTTATTGCTGTTAGGAGTTCAAAGATAGTTATTTTGGATCTCGTCAACATTTCAGCAGCTGGAGAAATACAGAGGTTGCAGTATTTTTGCTCAAGCTCTTTGTTTAGTTTAATGGGTTTAGCTTTTTGTGCTAAGGTTGGGATGTGATATTCTGCTACCTCATCTACTAGGATTTCTACACCTATGTGATCCCTAACAGGAAAATTACTTGAAATGGTTTTTTTTATTATTTGGTTTTTTTTGCTTTTCATAAGAAGTTTAAAGTATTTAGTCTGGGCTGGACAAATTCTGCTAATAAGATGTATTCAGAATGGTACTGTGGTTTAGTTCCAGTTTGCCACTACTTCACCACCTTCTTACCAGAGGTATATTTACAAATCTCAGTGAAATGAGTCAATCTGTTTTTCAGTTCTTTACAGCACAGTCTTGTGCTCTCTAAACCTATTCTGATGGACTGGTTTGCTGTAGAAGTGGTGACTATAGTAGCTCTCCAATTTCTAGAACATTTGATTTTTGATATTTTTTTTTTTTTTTTTAGTATCTCTGGGGATTTAAAAAAAAAAAAATTGTATTTAAATTCATGTAAAGAAATCATAGAGCATAATTAGGATTCTGCCAGTAGTGGTAGTAGAGCAACTGAGACTTTAACCATCATTCATTGTGACTGTGAATAGCTGCTAGATTACCCTGAAGAATTTTTCCACTTTAAGTAATCTAACTCTATTAATAGCATTGTTACATGCACTGTAAATTTTATTCTTAACACTTACTCTGCTTATAGTGACTATATTGTTCATTCACTTCAGTTGTAGCGGAGACATCTCAATATGGTTGTTTCATTATGATTTTTATTATTTAACTAGGAAATTTGAAAGAGGAGGTGCTAAAGATTAGTGTGTTCTGCATCTGGTAACAAGAAGTATTACAGTGTAATATTACTAAACAAGTGTCTGTCGTTTCTGACAAAAAAAAAGATGCTCTGAGGTACCTGGGATGCATTAAAGTGGTTGCATTTGTTTTGTGTTGCTTTGGTTATACCATAAAAGTATATTATTTCCCATATGTGTTTTTTGTTTTTCTTCTCTTATCCATTGGATTATAATTCCTGTGCCGTCTTCTTTACTGCTGCAAACATTTCAATAAATTCATCAGGAAACTTCCAGTTTTTGAGCAGCAATTGCTTTTTTTTCCCCCTCTCTTGATTTTTGCTCATGTGATTTGTTGGTACAATTCATGCTTTCATAGTAATGCAAAATGCACTGCTGTGATTTTTTTTTGAAGGGCCCTTGGCAGTGGACTAGCCAATGTATCAACTATTGGCAAAAGGATCAGTCTTAGCAGCACAGGATGACAAATAGGCATATTTTATCTACTGGTTACTGTGCTTTAGTTTTGTGTCACGACCATGACTTGTGGATTAAAAAAAAAAAAAAGAAAAAAGAAAAACAAAGCCGTAGCAAAGGTAGTGGTAGAAGATTCACAGATGACTTGATGACTGGGCTGAAGAGGTACTCAGTTCTTCACCTGTTCTGCTTCACTGTTTTAGAAATTGCTTAGAAGCATCATCCCTGTTGAGCTGGAGTCCTGGAGAGGTGTCGGCAGTTGATTCGCCCTCTGCCTGAACTTTTTCAATTTTCAGAATAACTCAAGATGTCCATTGCCTATGGGATATTTCCTATTCAGTGTTTTTTCCAAAGGTCAGAGGAATGACCTAGATTTGTAGAAAAATACTATTATAAAAGACTACTTTTCTTGCACTATTTTCAGATTTTTGCTCAGCTAAATGATTTGTAGGTCCTATGAGAGATCCCTAGAGTAGAAGTAAGGCTTACAATGTTTTCAAGTGTTACAAACTGTGCCTTTCACCAAAGGGAATCTCATTGTTAAGAGGGAGAGGTAACGTCACTGGCTGTCTAGTTATATATACAAAGACATTCATTGATGTTCATTATTTTGAAATGAATGGCTTAGCAAATATCATACTCAAGTGTTTCCTGCACTGCTCAACAGAGACGTTGCAGTTCCTGCTTGTCATGTTTGTTCTTACCTCAGCACTTTGTAAAGTGAAAAGGTCACTTACTGTTTTGCAGGAAAATAGATGAGATTTCAGCTGCTTCTCCATGTGTTAATCTGTAGTAATTTATATCATGTAACATCTTCAGAAAAACCAGTGAGTCATTGCTGCTTTGCTTTCATTTAAAGAGAAATGTGTAGTTTAAACAGGTACTAATTGTCACACTTTCATAGGTACCCTGATAATCCTGATGAAATATACAGCTGGCAGGCGAATGCTCATTTTTGTCGTGCCACCTGTGGTTTTGTCAGCCTCATTGTGAGAACTAAAATTAATAGCTAAAATGTAATTCTCTTTCTAAGAAGAACATCTTTTGGCAATCGAGATCAAAGTTTTCAATTGTTAATTATTCTCATAATTAATTGCCTAATTTTTAAAATTGTCACTTCTATCTACAAATTATTTAAATTAGAGTGGATCCCTTTCTTATCTTCCTTATATGTCATTTTCAGGTCTCTACATCAAAGCATCCTTCTCTAAAAGTAGAGATTATAGCATATTGTATGTGGAGTAACTATACAATTTTATTGACTTAGAGGCGTCATCCAATGTTTTGTTTTTAACCTATAGTATATCTCAGTCATGTTATAGAAATCCTTACAACAGTGTAAGTAGCTTGAACATCATGGTGTTCGTGAAGAACATCTTAGTCCATGAAGTTTCTGTGTATGGCAGTGTGCTTTTTTGGCTTGTTAGCTTTTCTGTAATTCTTAAGGAAATTGCTCTGCGTTTTATTCCAAAAATATCTTCAAGAATTAAGAATAGAAGTTCACTGTCTAGCCAGGAAAACTTCATTTACAGTTATTTCAAGCTTGTACTTGCAGAAATGATAGATTTAACTTCTCCATCTTTCTGCAGGATATTTTCCAAGCAGATTCATTTGGGATTTTTCACTGCACAGATATCTGATTTGTGTGTGATTTGACTTTGATTAGTGTAATAGGAAAATCATTATAGCAGTAGCTTCTTGTTTCCTGCTCAACCTCTTCATCAAACTTTTCTTGTTATGATTCAGGGAAAAGTGTAGAAAAGGTGAAGATCAGTGTAATCAGCCCCATCTATACTGGACTTTACAGGACAGAATTAAAACCTTAACACAACCCAAGTTTTACCTGATGTTTCTTATTTCCTAGCTGGCATTTGTCCTCAGTGCAAAGTGGGTATGATTCTTTGTTGGCTTTTTTTTTTTTACATGCTGCGTGATTTCTCAAAGATTTCTTTGGTTTTTCTTTACAAAGGAAAATCTTTTCCTGTCCATCGGAGAGCTCATTAGTTTTAGCAGTATGTACTCAGACACTGAGATTATAACAGCATTTTCCCTTAGGTTACCAGGCTTCTCTTCAAGCAGCCCTTTGATATTTGGTATATGTATGATGTGCATGTGGATGCTTACTCAAATGAAAACGGATAATGAGAAGTTCCCTGAAAGATGTTCATGACCTGTGTGCTTTTCTGATTCTAAGGACTACATTTTGTATTGTCATATTTTGTCTCTTTCTTTCAAATAACAAATCACTCAGGTTGAGAGGATTATACTCTATTCGTGTGGCAGGGGAGGGCAAATGATACAGGCATGCCAAAACTTTTACTGATTGAACTGAAAGATTTCTGTCAAATCTGAGGTGCTTTGGCCTGTGTGTACCTGCAACACATTTTCTGACCATTGCTGTTCAAAACTAAGGACACTAAGGCAAGTAGTTACCTGGTAGTAGCATGGAATTTATTTTTCCAGCTGATCAAAAGCTTTGTAGAAACCAGTATGAGATATCCTGTGATATTTCAGATATGCTACTCAAAATACTCAAATGTTTTTCTTAGTAAACTGCATTTTTAAATCTGCCAATGGACTGGATTGGAACTCATTCACTCTATGCTAAATTTTAAACCACAACATTAAATACTACACTGTGGTTTGTATAAATCTAAATTACAATGTGGACAACTGTCCTTATCAACAAATGTCTTCGTTGTTGTTCTTCTGAAGTCTGATTGGTAGCAGATGCAGTAGGAGCCAAACTGAAAAATTGGAGCTGCTTAAGCTTTTGAGGCAACTGTGTTTGAAAAGCAGCTTTTTGTATGATCATAACTGAAAATCGGTTTTGCACTGTGACAAAAAAAAATTGCTTAACTTTTTAAAAGTGCTGTAGCAGGGGAAGTAAACACTATCCTGAACTTCCACTTCAAGGAAATCCATGGAAATCTGACTTTCCTTCTAGAGGCTTACCAAACCCTCTAATGACTTCTTTCTGGCCTCCTCCAACTTGAATGTGTTTTCTGATTATGGAAATTAAAAATCATAAAGCAAGTGTGAAAAGAAAAGTGAGATAGAAAGCAAAGATGCATAGATTTAATGGTTTATCACTTTTACATTCACCTCTTATGTACAAACCCATTTGTGAACTTAGTTTGCTCCCTTTAAAATGGGAGATTTGTATATAATGAAAAACACCCCACCAATTTTTCTGAACAGAAGTAGACCTATTAGGTCTGTTCTCAAAATATAATTTAGTAGAAGGTTTTTATCTAACCTCAGAATGCTTTTGAAAATGCAGAAGTAGTTTCTAATGTGAAGAGGTTATTTAATGTTTCTACTTGTGTGGCAGGAGCAAGTACACTTCAATGACTCCACAGGTATCTGTCTAGCCAGTTCTTCAAAATGCAGAGGTTCTACACCTTCTCTAGACAATCTGTTGCAATTAGTTCTTGTCTTTGGGGAGTGTTTTTCAAGTCCAACTTAAATACCCTATAATTCATTTTAGGACTGCTAGTGCATTTCATAGAGGATGTGAATAGTCTTCATTCCTTTCCTTATTATTACAGCATTCTGTGCACTTGAAGATTATTGCCCCTTCTCCTGCCTAGAGTTACTTCTCTAATGGAACAAACAAGCTTGTTTTTCTCTATTATGTCTTATAGACTATATTTGCTAGCTCTGATATTCTGTATTTTCATGATTCTAGCAGTTGATCCAGGTGATTTTCTGTAATGTTAAAATGCTTTGGCAACATTATGTTTTGTGTTAAGTTCAATTTGACATTTCAGAAGACTTTGAAATATGATGTGCTATTACCCTTTCACCTTTGCAATTCTGTAAGTTAGTTTAAAAATCCAATTCTTGCAGGTCAGGTAGAATTAATTCCATTCTGCTCTTTACCAGCACTGGATTGGAACTGACTTCCCTACTTAACTCATCTATCACTACTCCATTCTACAAAGAATTTTTTATATTCTCTAGTTATATGAGCATGTAATGAAAATGAAGATCTTCATTCAAAGGCAAGTTCTTTCTACTCGTTGCAGCTAAAATCTAATAAGTCTGCTGTATTTTAACTCTTTTTGCTCTAGAAGTGAGAAAATCACCCGTGGCACATCATTTAAAATGTATATTGTCATTTAAAATACTTTCATGTATTAAATATTTTTAATTCATGTTAGCTATCTGTGTAGGTCATTACTCTGATCCAAGACAAGTTGGTTGCAATGTTTATATCCTTGGTCTGATTACTGTGAAGCCAGCTAGATCCCTAAAGTTTTCTACCCAGAAATTACAAGAAAGTATGCTGTCTCAGCAATTTGGTAATCTTTTATGCCTCTCTTGACACTAGATAAGGCTTGAATTGCAACTGTCTTCTTTCTCTTCTGTGTAGGAGTCTTCTCCTACCAGCTATGCATTCATGGCTGCAGTGTATTTTAATGAACTTTTGCCTTTCTCTCACACTGATATTTATATCCACTGCTTTGGATTACCTTTTTCTCTTCTGAAGTAATGAAATCTGGTGGAGCCAAGAATTGCAGCTGACTTTTCCCAGATTCATCGTTGTGAATGCTTAAAGCTGTTCTCTGAATAACTATATCACGAATCTTTCCTTTTCCTCTGTCATTGACATTTAAGGCATCCGTAGTCTTTGTCAGATATTCTTGTTGAAAGGCCCTCAATGCATTCTAAACTCTAAAATATCATTCAATTTCTTTCTTCTGTGTCTCTACCCGTAAATTGATATATTTTTTTTCTCCTCTTTTACTCTATACAAAGCAGGGCATCTCCTGTACTTATCAAGTATTTTATTCACTTACCATTTTCTAAATAGCCATTAATAGCTACCCCTTTAGTAAAAACCTCAAAAAATGAAAAACAGCCTACTACCTTCTAGATAGTGTTCTCAGAAAGTTTATCCTATGTTGCACTATAATACAAATAGCAAGATCAAGTCCTAGCGATTCTTAGGGAGGTATTTTTCACTATGCCAAACACAAAATTGGAAGGAGACTTTAGCTATTTTCATAAGGGCTGGGGAAAAGTCACAGTGGAGTGTGGTCTGTTACGTGTTACAGTATGTCCTGAATAGGAATGCAGGTGTAAGACCTTAGAAAGGTCAAATTTTTAAATTAAGTTCCTTGTTATTTTTTAACTGATCTGATTAGGGCAATCTCATGAAGGCTTAAACCTATAGATCTCTACTTAATCCAGTATGTTGTATGTGAGCATCTCTGGAGGGTTAAAAGAAGGAAAGAAAAGGAAAAACAATCCCTGAAACACAACAGTAATGTGAAATTTTAAAAAAGAGAACTATGCTAAAGCATAGCGTAACTGAATAAAACAGTATTTAGGAAACATCTTGAAAACTGAAAAGGTAGAAAGATGATATAGAGATTATTTAAACCTAGTCTCCTAGTACAAAAATAATATTTAACGGATTCTAAATATCTCTCGAAGTAAGAGTTGATGGAAGGAGAAAAAAGCAGAATAAAGGAGATTGCTGGGAATAAAAAGGATGAACGTAGATATTCTGAGCCAAAAGAAATTGCATCTATTCCCAGTATTTTCTTGCTGTATAGTTTGTGTGTGACGTGGAAAATACACTCATGCATATGATGATACTTCTCTAACATCTGTCTCAGTACAAGAAGATGTGTGGTTCAGTTACTCAATGAACCAGAATGGATGTTGTTGCATTTAAAAGTGCTTGATAAATTTTCCACCTATAAGTTTTCCTACTCTTTTTTGAGGCACTGTAAATTTCTGTTGTTTAAAAGTCCTGTGGCATACTGTTTCAGCTAAACTGCATATGGTGTGAAAAATGATTTTGTTTTGGTTAAGTCATTATCCAGGTGGTTTTATTGGATGCTCTATTAAGTCAGTCTCAAATAGGAATCCAGTGTTCTGTGGTTCTGTGGACTATTTCAAAGTTTCTCCATTGTCACTGAAGTTTTCAAAACTCAACCATTATCAGCTTTCTCACTTCCACTCATCAAATGACTGCTCAAGCAGTAAGGCAGGACCAAATCTGTGCAGTAGTTTTTATTTTTCTTTTAAAAGATAGCAGAAAATCATTCCATTGATGACTTTACACGGCTGAATGAAGTTTCAGGCTCTAAGGATGGCTGACAAGCAGAAGCATTCTTGCTGCACTGAGCAGGAAGATTCCTGCAGTATTTAGCAAACGGTGTGATACTGTAGTAGGTTTGTCTTGTTCCTCAGCCAAATTCCCACCCAGCAACTCATTTATTCTCTCTTGATCGAGCAGAATAGACAGGGAAAAGAAGGAATAGAAAGTTTGAGCTTTGAAGGGTTGAGGTAAAGACAAGATAATTGCTTACCAGTTCAGGCTAAAGAGACTAAATGCGGGAAAAGGTAAATTTTTTTTGTCATCTAGAATAACTTTGGGTAGTGAGGAGCAAAAAAAACCAGCACTGAAACAGCATCTTTCATCCCTGCTTTCCCAGGGCTCAGTTTCACTCCTTCACTCCTGACTCCACTCCATCCCTCAGGTGGCACGGGGCTGTGGAAACATGGACCAGAGCTGTTCCTCTCTGCTTGCTCCCTCCTTGTCAGTTTTCCTCTATTTCAGTTGGGATCTCCATAGGCCTTCAGGTCTATGCGCTGCTCCAGCACAGGCACTCCTTGTGCTGCTGTGAATAGCTGCTTCACCATGGAGTACCTCTTTCTCCTCTGATTATGCTTTCTCATCCTTTTGTTCCCTTATGCTCTCTCTGGATGCTGTTTTCTGTTCTTTCTCACGTATGCTTTCCCAGAAGTGCCACCAGCTTTGTTGTTGGGCTCAGCTGTGTCCTGCACTTGGTCTAGTGCAGAGGTTTCCTGTGCAGCTCTGTGCAGTTCCCCAAACCTTGCTACCTATGCCCAGTAAAAACGTGGTTCTCTCTGAAGAGAAGTGGGGACTGTAGTGACTGGCAGCAGTGGAGGAAGCAACTGAGGAGGTCTTGGAGGCAAGCTGTGTTGTGCTGGCCTTGGTATTCTGAGGACTTTCTACAGTTTTTCACAAACAACCTTCTTCTAGTTACTATAAATATAAAAAAAATCAGCCTTGTTAGTTGTTCTGTCAATTCTATGCTTTTTTTCTAACATCTCATCTGTTGTGACATTAGTTTCTGTATTAGTTTCTATAGACCTTCTCTAATTTGTACCTCCAAGTCAAATAGTTTCACATTTTTCTGATCAGAAAAAAATCTGAACAATTTTATGCTTTTGTCTATCTTCCATGTTTGCAGAGAGTGGCAGTTTTGGAAGATTGCCTTTACCCAGCAGAGTATGTGATCCTTTAGAAATACACTTGTTGGAGTAGGTCCTGATATCTGCTTTCCATCCCAGCTCTGTGCTGTGTTGAGTACTGTGGTATTCAGAATGTGGGAGGTCTGGGAAAAAAATCTGTGTATGATTTGGCTTTGTAAAATTCCCTTTGCTTTATAGATCACTTCTGGTCGGTCGCAAATGAATTCAGTAATGCTTCTAAAACATCTAAGGGAATCCCTCTGGGCAGCCCAGGACTGATATGTTGCAACGACAACTGGAGTTATATTTCTTTTCATAATTAAAACAAACAAACAAAAAGCAAAGTAAACCTAGTACTTACCGGGGTTATGCACAGCTGTAATGAGATCCATGATGGTAATGCTCTTTAAAAATGCAATTGCAGTAAATAGGTTTATTCCTGAAGAGTAACTCATTGTCTGTATTTTGTAATTTAGAGGCTGCCGGACCTAATCTATCTGTGTATAATGAATTTTTTAAATAATAGCTCCATTTTCTTTGTATATTTACTGGTAGTCTTCCTTCCTTTTAAAATATTCTTCCGGATTATTTTAAAATGTAACCTTACGTGGTCACTATATGTTAAAACTGAACATTTGTTTTCTGGGTATCGTAGGGAAAACAAGTATGTTTGTGACAGCAGTTATAAAAATAGAAGATGGAAGTGTTAGTGTGCCTGCAAATGGTATTGTGACATGCGAATAGTCTGCAAATGTATCCAAGGATGTCTGCTATTTTACTAGCAGGATAATTTCAACAAAATCACAAGCTTCTGTTTTGCTTTTCATACCATTTTTTTCTGTGAAAGACTGCAATCTTTTGTTGCTCTGTTAATCTGTTTTTCTAATTAAGTTTTACTGCTTATCTTGTGGGTGTCCTCTCATAGTTTTACTGTCCATTCTCATAATTCTGTGTAAACTGTAGAGCTAGTTTTTCTTCCCCATATGTATTTTCTGGAGTCTTTGTAAATTAATGTATGCATCTGCAGTAATTTTGAGAAACAAATGATACATCAACCCAATTTAGAATCATTAGCATATGAATAACATATTACTGTTAGCTGATTACCCATTAATTTTTGCATATAAAATGCAATTATTGTTGCTAATGCTTTTGTCCAAGCTCTGTGCAAAGATTCTATGCGATGCCAACAGACTGTCATTACAAGGCTGTGCAATGCCATAAATATAGCATAACTTGTTTGCGTAACTGATTGTACCACCATTTCTTTCTATTTTTTTGTTCAATTAAATTATTATCTGGCCTGTGAAAGGCAAATGTATATTGTTGCATAGCATACATTAGCATTTTAAAGGTATGATGGGTTGAAGGTAAATTGGTTAATAAATGTGAGGATGCACCTAAGAGAAAGGGAAATGGTGATGCCATTGTTTAATGTGCAGTACATCTGGCATGCAATTTTACATGTGCACAGAAGGTGAAGCTCAGAAAGGTCTGATTGTATTTTAGTAGAACTGCGTGTTTTTGGAGTGACTTAAAATGCAGTTGTGTATAGAATCTGAAGATTTCAGTTCAGCTGGATGCTTATTGAAACCTTGGTAAAATGAAAAATTGTAAGTTTTGGGTATACGTAGGAAATTTGATCATCCATCCATTTTGAAGAGAATGATTTTTTTCAGATTACTACACACATGCAGGAGCCATGTGATAAGCCTGCGCTAGTCATAATAGTGATTTACACTGACTTCCAGAAAAATAATTATTTTGGTTTTGGTGGTTTTTTTTTTTTTTTTTTTTTTTTTTTACCAGTAGGATTTAACTAAGAGATCTGAATCTCAGAAACAAAGTGAAAAATCCAGCGTTATGTAAATGGATAAGGATTTCAGTCCTTTTGGGACCTTACTTGAGCAGTAAGACAGCATAACTAGTTAACTGAACTTTGAGCTGTAGAGAGCTTTGGAAGACAGAGTGAACTTAAAACAGACGGAGCAAGCTGATGGAGTGGCCCCAGCATGTCTGCTACTTAAAATGGATTGAGTTTCCTTCAGAGACTGAAAGAGATTCAATATCCCTTCGACACTCAAAATTGAATTAAAATGTAGTTTTTCACTGGCATCTGTGCTAAAAGGGTAACAGCATGCATCAAAGGGTTTTCTTTCTCTACAGGTATCACTAGATGCCCCAAAGTTCCCAGCAGTATATGGGAGGTCTCTCCAACTGTTTCAGAAAGTGTCAAGTTGGTTGCACATTGATTTTATTCACTCAGTGGTAGTTGGCAGATATGACATTAACATACCTTTGTGTGCAGACGAGACCAACTATTTGGTCTTTCAAAGTACTTGACAAGGGTTCTCTCAAATAGCTAATGGTACTCACCTCTTATCTGGCTTATTTGAAGAAAAAATGTGAGGACAAAATCTAGTAGTAGAAATAATTTTCAACCTCCTCTTCTAGGAGCTTTTCTTAAGTCACTGTCTAATATCTTGTATTTCTTGCAGTTAGAGAGGAGCTCCGTAGCTCCTGTTTGTGAAGTGAGAACACTTGCCAAAGCATTTGGATCTCTTATTGAGTGTAGCCATAGACTTTGCGTGTTCTGTCTTCTTTTAAATGATTAACTGCATTCCTCTCTTTCCAGCCACAGTATCTGAAGCTTTCTTGCATAATTTTTCCCTGAATTGCCACAACTGTTCATTTACCTGCTGTAAGACTCCTATTTGTCTGAGGAGAAGAAACAGTGAATAGTGTAGCTTTGGAAGATGTAGCCTTTGTTGACAAGTTGTTACTTTTGAGTTCATCACTTGCAGTTCCTCAGTACTTCTGTTCATCCAAAATGATGCTGGAATTTTAACTTGTCAATATGGGAGGATAAGAAGATGTATTTTTAAAAGGAAGCAAGGAAAATAAAATCACATTATGATGTGATGCAAGGGTTTCATTCCTTGGAAATGTTTGTTTGAGCTGATCAGGTGCATAGCCTAACCTTAATGAATGACTCACTCTCTTAGTCTGAAAAGCCCACATATTTAAACGCATTATTCCTCTGCCCTCTGAAAAGGCTTTTATTTTGTGAGGTAGATGTGGCGTTGGGAACGTTCAGGCATCAGCTGCAGAGTGAGCACTGTGACAGCTGCTTCTGAGTCACACTGCCTGCGTTAGCACGGATGCGGGGTTGTTTACTCCTCAGTGAGATGCACCAGTGAGCAAGTTAGCAAACTGGAAGGGCTGTTATGACCCAACTGTACCCATCGGTCTCTGGTAAAACTGGTGCACCATTGTCATTCTGTCCCCATCACCACAAGTTCCCACCTGTCTTGTTTCCCATAGCTCTATGAGGGACAGTACCTCTGCCTGGAGTGTAAACTTAATTAGTAAGTTTCTTCATTCAGAAAGGTTTATTTCAGCCTTTCAAATCTACAGCTGTGGTATAGGGTTAATTGCTTTTATTGAGGCAGATAGACACTGATATAGAATAACTTAAATTTGAAAGTTATGTAGCATCCACTGTTAAATGCACTGGATCCTTGGAATAAAATGACTTCCATGTCTGCCTTTAGAGTATGATTGCAGTGAATTACAGGAGAATGTAAGACTGGTATGGTGGCATTTAGTTAACTTATTTTGATTTTATTTTGGTTTCATACTATTAGTATCAACTTTAATGAGTGTGGAAAATACAGTTTTAAGGCATTCTCTCATCTGTACCCTTTCAACTTGTGAATTGATATACAGTACTTAATTTAATGAACTACAGACATTAAAGTTAGGCACTGGCTCACAAAGGCGCTTCTGATCATGCTTGAGCGATATATGCTTGTAAGTCATGTTGGGTGAATTTAAGTGCGTTTTTGATATAGAATGTGATTAAATGTAAAAACAAATAGTAAGGGTCTAGGGATCTAAGCCGCGTTATGCAACTTACCTGCGATGTCTACTTGGAAATGTAAAAATGTTCGTAATTAAACCTAAGAAAGCTAAGAACAGCACCTTTGAAAGTAAAGTATTAATGTATTAGTTCTAGACCAGGTTTGTGTTGTCAAGCACAAAGAGAGAAAAAGAAAATAAAGGCAGAGAAAAGCATTCCATGTAATCCCTGTTCTTATGAATGCAGATTGATAACAGTAATTTTAAATGACTGCAAGAACACTTGAAGTTCTCCTGAAGTGAATAGTTTGTAAAAAAATTTTAAGAAATAATTAATTTTTGATCTCTTGGGAAAATGAAATTGTATTTGAAAGGAGATATTTCAATGTTAGTTTAGCAGCAATGATTAGAAGGAATGAGGAGGTATGTTTTCAATTGTACTGAAATGAAATGATTATTTTTTTTTTTCGGAGTAAAAGCATGTTCAGAATTTAGGACATATGATTGCGCATAGTAAAGATAGTGATTACTTTTTTTATTCTTCTGCATTTGTTGTGAAACAACAAAAAGTATCTCATGACTCCTTACAGCATTTCTATCTAGGTGAAAGGTGAGAAGAGGTCAAGGAATAAATAAAATAAATAAGATAACTAGTAATGAGTCTTCGTATCCATGTGTTCATCTGAGAGATGAAGAAATGTAGAAGTTAAGCAACTGAAATGCTGTTGTGTAAGCAGTTTGCCAAGACTTGTGCCAAATACTGCTGGGAAGGAGGACCAAAACAGTTCTGCGGTAGACCAAGGGTCTACAAACATAGGAGCCTGGTATCTGGTTTGGACATATGAGTGGGACTAGAATATAGAAACAGCGTGTAATTGGGTGAGAGTGATACGTGGAAGAAGAATCAAGACAACATTTGTGGAGAAATGACAAAGAATTAAGTCATGTGATGCTGGGGGTGAGCATGATGGGCTTGATACTGGCTACCTGTATCTCTGGAATGTGAAATCCCTCACAAAAGAGCCCTGAGAAAATTAAGTAGGGGACAGGCCGAGTGTCTCTGTATGATCAAATATTTTATGTTCATCAATTCCCCTCTCCGAAAATTTAAATGTATACATTAAAAAAAAAAAATCCCTCTAAATACTTTTTCTTGTATGCTCAGATTATTTTTAAAGTAATAGTTTTCTGCGTTTTCCTCTAAAGAGTGAAGATTTACGAGAAAGGTACTTATCAACCATGAAATATGTACAGGTCCTAGGCACAAAGAATTGCTTTTGGAGCACCAGTGTGCTGAGGATTATTCACAGAAGCACTTTAGTGCTGTGCGTTATACCACAGTGTAGAGATCTATCTGCTTTTATAGTGAGCTTTATGCTACTACAGATAAATCTAGAAATAAATATGATTTATGTATTTTTAGATTTTAGTGTATAAAATAAATCTCAAGATGCAATTATGCAGATGGCAGTTTCTAGAAATTCATCTAAATTTCTAGAAGATGAAAAGAATACTGAAAGAGTAATTTCTCTGGAATTCGTGAGGTGCAAAATTGCTGCTTTGTTTCTTGCTTTGTAGAGGCCAGATAGATATGTTTATGGAGTAGCACAGATACTCAGGGTAGATACAAATGTTACTGTAAATTCTAAGATAGGTATTTTCCTTCCTTCTTCATAAGAATGTTTTAGCATGAAAATAAAACCTGTGCTTACTATTATCATGCAGTATAGTTTGAGCCTTAACTTTTGGTGTAGCCCCCCCCAGGCAATCTGTTCTAGTACTTGATTTAGCAATTGACAACTCTCCCTATGGCAAGGGGCTAGAACTTGATCTTTGAGGTCCCTTCCAAACCATTCTGTGATTCATTGTTGACCATTAACAACTGAAACTCACAAACAGACAAATCAGATTAATGTATTTCTTATTTGACTAGCTGGCACTGCTATTTTTTTTTTTTTTTTTTTTTTCTAACGTAGTCAAATCTCTACATGATATTGAAGAGACGTGATTTGTTGCTGGTCTTTCAGTTCCTCCTGGGCCATACGTTCATCCTTTGTTTAATCCCTTTTTTTTTTTTTTTGCTTTGGAAGCAAAAACATGAAAATACCATATTCCATATGCTTTCGGTTTCTGTCCCCTTTGAATACACACTGGGGAGTGATCCTTTTGATGTGCTGCTTTAAGAGAATAGAAACAAACATCTGAAAATACAGATGTGAATTTACAGATGAGGAAAGTTAGCTGACGCTAGCAGCAGTCATTATGAAAATGTCATCCTTCTCTTAGTTTTGAGAGAAAAATAGACTTTGAAGCTGTTCTGTAAGATGCCAGGTGACCAGTATGGATGGCTTTAACTCTCTCAAATGCAAGGAAAGTTGCCACGCTGGAAGAGCTGTAGGTTCATCGAAGAAGGATGGAGCAATGGCAAGCAGCTGTCAATAGTTCAGCATCCAGTCTCAGATCAGAGCACCAGGCTTCCTTGGAGACTTTGCAAGTAAAAAGATACAGGAGAATATCAGAGATCACACCAACCAGATAAGATGCAGACCTCATCTGTTAAGTGGTAAAATAAGAATTGCTTTGTGTACGTGCTGTGTCATGATTTGAATAGCAGTTGTTATAGACTGAAGGATGAGCTCTGGCAGAGAAAGCTTCTCAGACTTTTTCTGAACATGAAACAACCTTTTCCTCCCAAGTAATTTATAGAACTTGTTTATTGCGTGGGCTGCAATCCTTACAAGGCTCATATAGCTGTAAGAGCTGAACCTTCCTCGGATCATTGAGAGAGTTTAGTCAAACTTTATACTGGATAAAGCGGAGCATGACTCATCAATCCTTAGGCAGAACAGTTGCCAGTTTTAAAATAACTAAAAATGGGGGGTGAGGGAGGGGAGGGAGCAAGGAGAAGGAGGAAGGGAATTAACTGTATCTGTGCTGTAAATAACTTCTTAAAAGTCAGTTCTTCAACCAAGGAAAATCAGAATTGCAGGTGAACTAGGGGAGATATCAAAACTTGAAAATAAACTTCTCACTGAATCCTTGCAAGGCAGGCTTTCCTTTAGCCTTCTGCTAGAAAGCCCTTTCAATTCATTGGTATCCAGCAGTTTCCAGCATTGAAAGACCTCAAGTCCTTTCTGAGTCTCTAGGAAATCGTCCTGTCACCTTCATGCTTGACTGACAATGTTCTCTTCAGAAGTTAGTTGCACTGCACCTGTGCTAATGCCTGACTGAAAAAGAAGTTGGGTTCTTTAAGCTTATGAATAACAACAGTGTTAATAAAGAAAGAGTAGTGTGGTAATAAAAATCTAAAGGTATGTTTTGTAGATTTCAGCTGCAAGTAGCTGAAAACAGGTCTTATTTTTTTGGTATTTAAAAAAAAAAAGTTTCTAAATTGTGTGAAAAGCAATGCTGATGTGAAAAAGAAATACATAATTTTTTTATAATCTTTGCTAATATCAGCCAAAAGGAAGATTTTTAGCAGTACGAAAGCTTACTAAGAAGACTGGAACAGGGGTCAAATAAGGAAAATAAGCATCTTAAACTAATAGTTTGTTCTGCCTTCCATTCCAGGATTTACGGTTCCTCTGTGCTAAATGGACAGCATTAATTGTCCTGTATTGCTGAAATATCAGTGCTCAGCAATAAGGTACAGTCTTATGAACTATGTGATAGAATTCTGGCAAATATTTATTCTTGGAAAAGGATGCATCTTCAAAATTATATTCTGCTTTCTTCTATTTTCACAATTATCTTCTGCTGTTCCTTCTAAACAGTAACGACATCCTAATGGTCAACATATTTTTTTCTGTTGAGTAGATATATGTTAATGTATGTTTTAAATGCTTCAGGATTCATCAAATCAAAGGAAGGAATGGACTATATTGATTGTGTATGCTGGAAGTTATCAAAAAGTCTTTCTTAGTAAAGAATTCACAAAACATTTCTTTCAAGTTGGGAAGTTATTTAACTATTGATTATGGAAAAGATTTAATTAATCTGTGGCAGGTTTGTCATTAGAAATAATGGTGCCTAAATCATTCAGTGCAGCTTTGATATTGTTTCTACAGTATGTGTATGTATATATATTATATATCCATATATATAGCAGTTGGACTAGATGGCCTCGGAAGTTCCCTTCCACCTGAACTAGTCTAAATTCATATTCACTTAAAATATGTGGCATCCATGTGTAAAGCAGGGTTTTGAAGGGACAGTAATGATGTGGAGTTGGTAAGAATTAGATCCATTTGAGCCTTTTTGCTTTGCACAAGCCTGGACTTAGTACAGCAAAATAACAGACTGAGGCCCAATTTTGTGTGTCAAAGGACACACAGAGATCATCTTGACTGAGCTGTGCTCGCTGTAGAAGAGAACACAGTGGACTTTGTGGATTTAGGGAATTTACCTGAAGTGCCGCAGAGACAAGTAACCTAGTATATGTTTTAGTGATTACTAAATCATTTCATTTTTAAGCAAAGAAACTTGAAAAGGCTCTGTGGAACCTACCTCCAAAATGACCTCAGGCTTGTTAACAGAGGCCTCTTGGAAGAGGGCTCTCTAAACACAGGTCAAAAGCACATTGTCCTGAAACCTCAGTTAAAACATGAAAATTTCTACACCTGACATCATGTTTTCTGCAGCTTTAGTAGCTCTGAATCTGCAGTGAGCTCATCTTATCAGCTGGTAATGGCAGTGCTGGTTGGGGTGTGGTCATAAATCACCACATGACAGTCAAAGTTGTCTCCAGACTACCATAGAGAGCATGAAAACTGGAGGGGGGGGAAGCCTTTGTGTGCATGAACACTGCAAATGAAAACTTCTAACCAGAGACACGCTCTCCAGTTGCCCAAACGTAGTTCAGAAAGGATCAGAAGGCAACTGGAGCCTGGAAACACACTCTTGTTGGAGAGTCTTCCACAGCCAAAAGGAGTCACCTATACCCTCTTCGAATGGAAAGCCCATGCTGGAGGAGGGACCCTGAAGACAAAGGCATCAGAAACAATTCAGTATAGAGAAGCAGAAGTGATTAAGCACAAAGTGCTTAAAGAAACTATCACAGAAATACCACCTCTTCTGAAACTGAATGTCGCCTTGCCGCAGGAATAAGGAAAATAGGGAATGGGAAGCAGAGAGGATGGATATTTATGTAAATATTTGAATAAGTATTTTTTTTTCAGACCCTAATCAGCAGTAGGAGGTTTGTTTTTGTTTGCAATTAATTAATTCAGTTACAATTCCCTGACTCCACATTGTTTTGCACACAACAGTGTCCCAAGCAAATAAAGATGCCTTCTTGCATATCACAGAGCTAGGTACCTTATGGTTTTGAGTACAGAATTGTAGGCAGTGTTCCTTTCTGCTTGTTTTTCTCTTGTGAGGCTTCTCAGCTGTAATTCTTCAGTCTTGATTTCAGGATTTGGGTTTTCTCTATGCATTGGGCATGGTCTTTTAGTGGGGATCCCTCTTGGGGATCTCTTTTCCCTACGTGGCAAAGGTCTTGAAAGTTAGACATTTACCACTTTGGTGTTCAGAAATTTCTGAATCTTTGAATGCCTAAAACTACTGTATAAAAACACTTTGGGTATTATAGGTGCTCTAATATTGAAAACATTACTTGAGCTTTTTGGAAAATAAAATGAAAGTAATTTGAAAGCTTTAACCCTTGATGTAATTTACAGAAATTTAAATTTTGTAATGAAAGACACCTTGTGACAGGTGCTCATGAATGGTTTATCACGTGTGTCTAATCTTCTGGCTTGCCTGGGCCACATTGAGTAAAGAAGAATTGTCTAGGGCTACATCTATTGCTCTGAAAGTCACTAGAGTTGGCACTGCACTGATCTCTGTGCCTGGGTTTCAGACCAGGTAGGATGCTGAGTGATGGGTACGCACCCAGGACTGGGCTGGGTACTTGGAGGAAGAGCCACCGCTGTAGTGGAATGGGACATGGGGGGTGGCTGCAGTGCAATCTGTGCCAGGCCACAGGTTGCACGTGGCTGGTTTATCATGTATCTGCTGAAGTTCATCGGAATACAAAGATTTCTTCATGTTTGTTTTTCTGTGGGAACATAGTTTTTCATTTAAAACTTTATTTAGTGAGTAGCAAAAACAATTTTGAAAGATCAGCCGGGAGTCTTACGTGGGATATAAATTAAGTCAATAAATGAAATAGAAACTTTAAATCCCAGTTTAGAGATATAAGCATTATTGTTTCCTTTTCTTTAGACAATTGTAACAGAAGGTCTGATTTATAAATGCAGTAACAGTGTATGCTGTTCTCTTATTTCTTCTTAGGGTGAGTCAGCTTTTTGTTCTTGGACGTTAGGAAGTGAGCTTTGAATGAAGCACTGCTCACTGCTGCTCTGTAAGGTGTTAAAATATACTACTTACATCACTGAAATTTATAATCCCTGCTTCACTAGGAGTAGAATGAATTTTACTGCAGGCTTACTTTTCATTTATATTTGAATGACATGTATCTTGAAATAAATACTACTTGAATTACCTTTTCCCTCCATTAAAATAAGTCATTCTGTAGGCTTATTATTACCTGCTTCTACTTTTGATGAATCCAGTGAAAATACTGATACTTTTTGTTCATTTTCATTGCTGTCTTGCTGCTTGTCTGACCCATTTTGAAGTGTTTATGAGCCCACAGTAGGTGTAGTTGGGAGACTGATCCTTCGTTTTCATCCTTTTGTTTGACGATTATTTTTAATCGCACAATATTTGATCACACAAATGTCAGGTATCTGTATAGTATCCAATAAATACTGGATAGTTATATCACCGAAGACAGAAATTCATTCTTCCATGTGCAATTGGTATTCTGCAAGCAAGCTGTTAAAATATTATCTTGAGAAGTCTGAGAGAAGCACCCATTTCATGCTAACTAGAAAAGTGAAGAGGACTTATGCTGTTACTGTTCTTCAGATATTGATCTGCTACTTAAGTGCTGTAGAAATACTTTTGCTTTGGATTAGGTGCTTTTAGCATCAAGGTTTGACACTAAACTGGGCAGCTGGAGACCTCTGCTTTGAGGAAATGGCCATTTATACACCCCATAGGCAATACTCTAGCATATGTTTTTTGATATGAGAGGTCATTTAGAAAAATACAAAGATGTGAAGAGAGAGATTTCTCATTTCTAATGAAGAATTCACACAAATCTTCTCATTGAAATGGTAAATAAAATGTATTTGGAGTGCTTAATCATCTAAAAGAAAGGGGGGAAAAAAAGCAGCTTGAATATTTCAAATATTGTTATTTGAAAAAGGTAAAGAAGAAGGACATGAATAGTTAATGATATTTGGTACTAATATGTTGTTGACAACCATTTATAGAGTTTTTTTTTTCACTATATCACTCAAATTCCCTAGCAGAAGACTTCCAGACCTGTCAGTGTTAATAAACCTCATGGAGTGAAAAAGTAATCCTCAGTTGCTACTTTGGCTTACTGCACTGTCAACCTCTGTGCCTGTGACTTCACCGTGTGAACATGCCAGCCTACTGTGGTAGGCTTTCGTACTTATCTGTGCAGCTTCTGACATGCTCTTTCTTGACTAGTCCCTTTGCCTGCCAGGTTAAGAAAATGAAACTATATGTATTTAGTGTATTTACTTCCTACATTAAGAAAGTGACTTGATAAGGGAAGAGCTGAATATATTACATAACACTCTGCAAATTAGTAGATTGGCTTCGTGTCTGTAGAAGAAATTTCACTTCTCTTCTTGGCATTGATTGATAACCTAAATGAAATTGCTGTTGGCAGTTGAGCATACTTCATTCAATATAAACACCTCTTTACTAACTTATATTAGTTTTGGAGGATGTTTGAAAGATATCTAATATATATACACAAAGAAATGAAGGTTGTTCTTGCTCTGAGTTTTCAGTGGCATTTTTCGTGCTCTTTTGTGCTTTGTAGTATTTTGCCATTGTTAAAGACTGACATAGTAAGGAATGTTAATCTTATCAAACACAATTTGCAGAACATTTCTTCTGGACATTCAGCAGTAGCTTTGAGATTCATAAATCTTAATGCAAGACTTAACAGGATCAGACTGAAGCTAACCTTGAAATCATGTCAATTAATTAAGTAGCTGTGGCTATGTATGTCCTTATTTTCTGTTTTTACTCTACTGTTTTACTGCTTACTGACTTGGAACAGGAAGCAGCAGCAGATATGCATGTATTCTGAAGACGCAGTGATCCTCATTTGCAAAATTAGTCATAGACAGCCAGCATATGCAAAGGATAATTTATGCATAAACATTAAGCATCCCTTGAGTTCCTTGAAGGAATTTGTCTTTGCCAAATGCTTAGTGAGCTTATGCATTTAAATGAGATTTCAGATCCATCCATTGAAACCATTGCAGAGAAGTGGTGCTTTCAGATGGTTCTAGTGGTATGTGAAGATGAGAGTGACCAATTGGGACTCTAACAACACAGACATAGAGCTATTCAGCAACAAATGGTTTAGGCACATTGAGTGTGCAGAATGGTGCATGTTTAGCATAAAAATCAATATGCCTATTCCTAACAAAAGCCTTGGTTGGTTCTACTGATTTCTGCTCTTGCTAAATGAATATGCTTTGCTGCAGGTGTTTTGTCTTTGAAATGTTATTCACTGCATTCCCTTCTGGAGGCTTGGCTGTGAAATCAGAACTGGCCCAGGGAAGGCAGCCAGTTTCTCACAGTGGCTCTGGAGGGAAGATCCCGGGTTACACTGTCACTGTGCACGTGTCTCTTCTTCCAGCCCCTGCCAAACCCCTGACCTGCAGCTGGTTTCCTGAGGTGACCTCGTTGCCACTGTGTAGTACCTTCCTGTAGATCACTGTGTGCAATCCCCTGCTTCAAGCCCTGACCTGTTCGTGGTTCCCTCATGGACTGGCCTGGAGATCATGCCTCTCAGCTGCCTCCCTGGGTTGCCTTGCTCACTCAGCCATAAGCCCTCAGTTAGTGCTCAGTCTTCTTGACATCCTGCATGCCTGGCTTTCTTCTGGCTGGAGCAGCAAAGACAGGAGACACCTGTCATTCTCTTTATGTGAAAATAACTTTGTGGAAATTTGTGTTCCATGGCTGGTGAGGTAAAGAGAAGCAAGGGGACAATGCTCTCATTCAGCTTATGTTTAAGTTTTTAGGTGTCACCAGGCTTGGAGTTTCCCCTAAAGGATCATGAAGAAATAAAATCTTTCATTGTCATACTCAGGAATTTTTAAAAAAATCCTTTTTTACCGGAGGGGAAAAAAACATGGATGAATTTTGTTAGCAACACAGAGCCATTTGGGAGGCTGTTAACGTATAGATTCATATTTATAACACTGTCATCAGAAAGGATATCACCTTTGGCTTAAAGTCTGTATTAACCACAAGTGACAGGAAAAGCAGAAATTACAAATCTAAAAAATGTTTTTGTATTACAGAGATTGTGATACATAGGAATAATCCTTTCCTGCTTTTTTCAAGCTGAAAACAACTTGAAAGTATTTAAAAAAAAAAAAAAAAAAAAAAAAAATATGAAGAGATGGACTGCAGCCAGATAGGAAGAGTAAAAATAATAAGTCAATATGAAATAATAGACGGCTAGGACAACTTTGTATTTGTAAATAAATAGAAGGATATACTTTACTTTGCAGGAAATTAAGTCAAATAAAAATGTTTTTAATGGGAAAAAGGTTTGTTTTAAATAACTTTCCAAAATTAGTATATTTCAGTATTGTATTTGATACAAAGATGTTGAACACGTCCATTAAAAAAAGGCACTGCTACTGCTGTCTGTCAAAAGAGCGCAGTCTAAAGGGTTTTGAACAGTCTAACTGGGAAATTGTCAATGGAAAGATTCAGTGAATTGGTATGTGATAGTGTTCTGCAAGAACCAATTCTCATTCTTTTTGCTGTTATGCATTTTTTATTAGTGAGTTAAGAAATATGTACAAAAATCATCACAGGCAATAATTGTTGCAGAGAAGCCAAATATTGGGTTGTTAGTCAAAACAGTGAGATGGGATACTTTTGGACTTGATGAATAAAGATTTAATGCTCCTTTGTAATAGCTGTCTTGAAAGTCGTCATTCTTAAAGCAATGAGTGCAAGTCTTAGCTAGAAAACAGGGAGTTTGCAACTTCGAAAAATATTTTGTAGCCTCAGCAGACAGGAAGCTCCAGCAGCGTTACAGCACAGTTGTATAGTGTAAGTCGTGGATGTCTTGAGCAGAATAGGGCGATAGCAGGGTGTATGCACTGATGTACTGGAACACTGCATAAAAAGTTGTGTTAAAGGAACTTTCAAAAAACGTCTGAAGGTTGTAGAGGACTAAGAGAAGAAACTGTAGAAAATAGTGGCAAGAGATTTAAGAGGCTAAGTCTGTTTACTTGTTAAAAAGAAAATGAAGTTATCTGATTATTTAGCTTCTTTATGGGAAAGAAAATGTAATGTTCATCTGAGAAAGCTGCATTGGAACAAGATTAAGAAATAAATACAGAACACATTTTAAACAATTTTTACCAACTAATCAAGCAGTAGAACAGATGGCTAAGGAATTGATGGATTCCATGTCTCTTGATATCTCTGTAATTGAGATTAAGTACCATCCTTTAGTGCATATGAGTAAAACACAATGTATCGGTCTCAGTGCAAAGGTTGGAAGGCTAGTGGAAGTTACTAACAGACTGAATTTAAGGGAACAATCTCCTACTTGGTGAAACCTCATCTCCTTTTCCAGTTAGGAGTCTGAGACAGCTTTAATAAAGAAATGTGTTATAGGTGTTTATCCTAGTATGTATGCTTGAAAGACTTCATGGGAGCTAGGAAGACAAAACTATAACTTGCCAAGTAAGCATCCTGTTGATCCCTGGCTTCATCAGACAAATGGCAGATTCATCATTGTGTGATTAAAAAATCAGTGACTCCCTTTATTGTAGATTATTTCTTGATACGTTTCAAGGGCAACCAAAAATTTGCATTTATCCTTGTTTACTTGTAAACTTTGTTGTGGAGCTGGATGGCTAATTTCTTCTAGAGCTCTCACTGCTGACTTACTGACTTAGCTTGTCACATATGCCACATCATTTTGATACCGTGATCTAGGCTACAGAAAATAAAGCTGTATTCAGTGCCCCCAGATGACACTGTAAGAGATAAAAATCTCTCTATGTTGGAATATATAGGACAAAAAATATCCCTATACTGTTTAATTGATCTACACATATATCATCTGTATACAGTGTAAGCACATATATAATATATATGTAGTTTATATATTCAGAGAGAGTGAGAGGGAGAAAGAGAGCCCTATCAGAATACTTTTTCTCCATGATTATGTTCTGTTGTCTATGTTATTCTGGATATTGGAGTAGATGGAGAACTGTTTACTTTTTGGCCTCTAAATCTGTAAGTTCTTTAAGTTACTTTCACTTAAGTGCAGTCGAAAGCCATGAAGTCTTATACAAATGAGTGAATCAAAAGTAGTAGTTTACGTAATGATACAGTAGTGAGTAGGCAAAGTCCTATTGCCTTGAGCCAAAAAGAGTTTGATTTGTGAAATAAGCACTTAAGAAAACGTACTGTTCCAAGTATTTGAGGGTATTTTTTTCTTGCTGATGGCATAGGACCAGCATGACCTCCGTTGTGCAAAGTATTGCAAATTTAATTGCTACCTTGCAAAAACTGATGTAGAGCTGTGATATTTAGCAGATGCACTAATTTATTCAAGGAAGGGTTTATCAAGCTTTAGGTAAGTGATGCGTAGGTGGGAATTATGGGCAAAATCATCTGTGTAAGTCAGGGACAGTTCTAAAAAGGAAGTCTACTTGCATATGTGAATTTGGGAGTAACAGCTTGTTAGATATCACTGAAAATTCACAGTTAAACAATCTAGGGGTGATGGCTAGTTGTTTGCCATGTAGAGGGATTCAGTTGAACATGTTCAGAAAAGAACATAGCATTTAACACCTTCAGTACTTATAGGTATTAAAATGTTGAATTCAGTATGAATTGTGTTCTTGTTTTATGGTCCTAGAACTCAAAGCTCTCAGAAGAGATTTGAGTGGTGAGCCATGGAGAACACTGGTATTCAAAGAGCCTTGTATACATGAAACACGCTCTAAAGTTACGTTGGTAACAATTCAGTGAAAGACATTCTTGAGAAGATTTTCACTACTGTGATAGAACAGAAGTTTCTCTCTCAGCACAAGTGTACACTGCTGTTATTTTTAGTCTGAAGGCTTTTAAGAGCTTCATCTGGCCATGCATTAAAAATTACTTTTTCTCAAAGTCGTTGTGTAGTTTGTCAGTTAGTGTTGATTTTATTTTTGAGAGAATAGCACAATGTATTATCAAATAAAAAGCTATCGTAAACAGCATTCTTGGTTGACCATGTTCTTTACACGGTTCCACTCTGCAGAAGTTTCAGTGTGCAACATCCAGTGATACGATTTCAATAGTAATTGTTTTTGATCCTTCTCCTGTACTCCTTATAGCCATCAGAGATTACAAGATTAGAAGAGGTTTCCTAATGATCTTTTAGCAGAAATAAGAGATGACAGTGCATTTTGAACCATTTTGTATTTGGCTAGCTCACTAGCCCAGCTACTGTCTTCTGAAGTAGTTGAGATTCAGCTTCTTTAGTAGTTGTCTTTCAGTGAAAGAAACCAAAACTAATAATCTACATGCAACATAATTTGTCACTTGATAAAGCATTGTCAGACAAGAGGTTAGTTGGACTGCACTCACTGTGTGTGATTGACAATAATGTTTATTTTGTACCATTGAAAAAGCAGAAGGAAAATTTTCTTTTGGAGGAGAGCTGTGGATGTGATGAACAGTTTCATCAGGAGAATGGTGCAGAATGAGATAGTGGTCTGGAATGGAAAGAAGAAGATGGGAAATGTCCCAACTTTCCTCCCGTCTCCTACAAAGTGACAACGTTGTTTTCCTTTTCCTCTTAAGACTTGTTGGCTTTATTCTACTTCCTGCAAATCCTTTTTCTATTGCTTTCTTAAAAACTTCTGTTTCTGGCATGCCAATAGGAAACAGTACATAGTATGTATAGTATGTCTTTTACTTACTTCTTGCTTCCTCTAGTCAGACTAGAGATGTATGTTTGCTTTGATGATTTACCTCATGACTTGTCTTACTATTTCATAGAATCATAGAATGGCCTGAGTTGAAGCGATCATGCAGTTACATTGCAGTTACACTGCTCCTGGTTCCCTTGGGTAGGACTGCAAACACCACAAAATTGTATGTTGCGAACCACAACGAATGCATCACTATGAATAATACTTGCAGAACTTGCACATTTTGAGGTTGTCCTCTTTTCTGGCACAGCTATTTTTCTCTCTAATTCCATCATGGGCTTTTACAGGGGCCATCTCACTCAACATTTGTTAGTTTTCTGTTTTTTGTACTTAATGAGGTTAAGCCTCTCCCAATGCCCTATCAGGAAATAGAGAATTCCCATGGGAAGTACAGTTTGGAGGTGGAGTATGATCAAAGCTGAAATTGTTGTTTTTTTTTTTTTTTTTTTTTTGCAGAGTTCTAGCCATTCTCTGGTTTAGTTCAGTTTGCAGTTGAAGTAGAAAATCAATGAAAAGCTGTCATGGGTAAAGCAGGCAAAATTAAAATGTACTTAGGTAACAGAGCTTCTGAAGGAGAAGATTGTTAAGTAATACCAAGAAAAGATTGGGAAAAAATGTTGTGGGTTTTTTTTTTTTTTTTTAATAGCTTATTTCTTTTTTGCTTTAGAATATTTTCAAATTCTTTAGAATATTTTCTCAAAATTTCAGTTTGGAAAATGCCGAAATAAGGGGAGAATATGTATCAAAGTAGATAATTCTGTATTTATATAGAAAAGTCAAACATTTTCTTTATGTTCTGCATCTGAGTTTATCTTTTTAGTCTAAAACTTGCTGAAAGTATGAATAGATGTTAAAAGTACACCTAAGAAAAATAGATAGTACTTATAAATATGTGTATATTCTGTCAAGTTCTTCAACAGACTGATTTTGGAGGCTGTATCAGGCAAATGCAAGCTTTGTGGAACTGTTATAGCATCTTCATAATAACCAATGCCTTGCACAGTATTGCTTCCATGCTGATTTTGTTCTCCTTGAAGAAATTGTGGATGTTTCATTTTAAATTTTAGGAGCGTCTTCTTCTTTCCTTACTGCCTGCTCACATTGCCATGGAAATGAAAGCAGAGATCATTCAGAGGTTACAAGGTCCCAAGGCAGGTCAGCTGGAAAATACAAACAACTTCCACAACTTGTATGTCAAACGACACACCAATGTAAGGTATTGGACTGGAATAAAATTTATTACAATGTTAAAAAGAAGAGAAAATACTGAATAACTAAGAAAATCATTGTTTTAATGTATTTTTCAACAACTTAATGTTCAGTATCTAGCGTATTTTAATTTATTAAATGCTGACAGCTCTGTGTTTCAGAACAGCAAAAGTGATAATGCAGTGAAGGTTTGTTTAGGAGATGGATGTTTAGTAGAAGCATAAACAGGCTTTCTTCAGAACATCTTAATTATTCAGTTTAAAGTACCAAATCCCACCACTGCTTATTCTAGTTGAAATTGCGGTTTGTAATTTATATTACTCCAAATTAGTAATTTTCCTAACTAGAACAATTTGTCAGGTTATAAATAATGTAAATAGAAACTGCTGTATCACATACATACTTCACACAATATCTAAAGATAAAATATTCTGCTGACAAATCTAATTACTTATTGATTATGAGTTTCTAGAAGTTAAAAAAAAAAAAAGAAAATATGACTTCTTTGTTGAAGACACAAAAAAGCAACACACTGAGATAAGTGAAAAAGTTAACCATTTATTTCAAGTATTCCTTAGTATTTAGAAATGATTTTACCTGTTTTGTTTGGGTTTTTTTTTTTTGAGTGAGAAGGTCATTGAATGACAGTCACAGAAACTACATTTTTTTAAGATAATATTGCAGGATGTTGGAGGTTCCTTTTCAGTTGTAAGCAAAACTATTGTTTCATTTCTATGAATTGGTCAGTTTTTCTTGGTGAGAAGAAACATTGTGTGATCTGAATACCTTAACAGTTGACCTTTAATTTAATATTCTGAGTATTAACTGAACGAAGATTTCCATGATGTAAATTACTGATAGTAAATCTTGACAAAAAAAAGTCCAAAATGATAAAAAGTTATTAATTCTGATAACAAACCTGTTTATTGAAATTATTTCTATTATTACATTGTGAGCTAGTGAGTCAAAAAAAGATTTCTATTTTTGAATACAGCATAACACATATACATATAGAATGCCTATAACTGCCCATTAGTACAGTCATATGGAAGAAGATAATACCTATTAAAATAAATATAGGTATGTATCTCCTACATATGTAATGTTTATAAAAGTAAAGGCAGATATGCCATAAATACAGGCATACTTATTGCTTTGCTTATAACAGCGACCATTTTGATTACAGGCATGACAGTGCCAAGTCCTGAATGCCTACTTTCAGCTTTTGCTGTTCATTGATAAGTTCACGTTTTGCAAAACTATGATGAAGCTTCTGTTTGTTTCCACTGTAGCATTTTATATGCTGATATTGTGGGATTCACTCGCCTGGCCAGTGACTGCTCACCGGGGGAGCTGGTGCACATGCTGAATGAGCTGTTTGGCAAGTTCGATCAAATTGCAAAGGTAAGTTTCTACTGGACTGCTACTGTTAATTTAAATATTCAGTTTAATTCTTAATTCAATTCTTAATTTAAATCCGAGTCATCTTTAAATATTTGTTCATCTTGAGTGCTCTTCTTTCTCTGAGAAAAAGCATTTCTTGGGCTTTTACAGGAAGATTAGTCTTGAACTACATGAAGTAAAATCTGGCCCTGATCTTAGAGCAGTGTGTTTCTTCCTCTGAGACAATCTGTGAAAGCCAAGAAAGCTTGCTCTGATAGGGCCAATATAAACAGATCCTGGAGCTCTAGAAAGCTTATTTGGATGACGAACACCATTTTAAATAGCATTTTGACCATTATGAAGATTAAAGAACTCAAGATAGAAAAATGTTTGCATCAGTTTTCTCTGGAAAAGCTTTTAAGAGACTGGACAACAAGAGAGACAATATTGATCAAAGTAATTTTAATTACTGACCGTAGCCTCTTGATTGCTCAAGAAAAGATTTGAATATAAACATTACATTAAACTTGATTCTGTGTTTGACTGTTGTGCTAAAACAGACAGAATTTTTTAATGACTTTGAAAACTAATGTCCAACTTTGATTATTAAAAGAAAACAAAAACAAAAAGTGTATTGCCTTAAAGAGTATAAAAGATTAAAATAAGATTATGATGGCTGGTTCCAGCAGGTATTTCATGATTTGATTTTCTATTTCAAATAAAGTAGTTTATATAAAGTATATATATATAGATAGATATAGATATATAGTATATAGTATATAGTATCTAATGTGTAATGTGTATTTTGCTGTGGATTTTCTTTCTGGTTTAATCCATTAAAGACCATAAAAAATGGAGGAATCACTGCTACAGAACTCTGACAGTGCTTTTTTTTTTTTTTTTTTTTTTAGCAAGACAAATCCTTTTCTATTAAAATGGGCTTAAGCAGAACAGTTTTGATAATATCATTTAAGTCAGTCTTTTTAGCAGTAGCACTCAGTTTGTGTAAATCAAGTTGAAAGTGATCATCCGATTTTTCTTTTCCTCCAGGAAAATGAATGCATGAGAATTAAAATCCTAGGCGACTGCTATTACTGTGTTTCTGGACTACCTATTTCTCTTCAAAATCATGCCAAGAATTGTGTGAAAATGGGACTGGACATGTGTGAAGCCATTAAGTAAGCGTTGTGGTTTTATTAGATGAACAATATTCTGTCTCCCTCTACCTGTAGCTGCTGGTTGAAACATTCAGACCTGTCGTGGTTGGCATGTTTCAGTACAAGGTCTAACATGATAATCTTGGTCTTGGCCTCAGCAGAGAAAAATGTTGGGTTATGCCAGTCTATTCTGTCACTACTCTACAAAGATGATTAAGAAATTGGAGCATCACTCATGAGAAGAGACTGAGAGAGCTGAGGCTGTTCGTCCTTATAAGTGAAGGCTCAGAGGGAAGTTACCAAAACACTTAAGGGCTTGAAGAGAAGATATATAAAGGAAATGGATCAGGCTTTTTCATTGGCACCCAATGTCCAAAAAGGAGGCAGTGGGCACAAACTGTAACACAAGAGGTTCCTTCTGAACCTCTGGAAATACTAATTTAATTTGCAGGTGGCTGCGCTCTACCACAGGTTGCCCAGAGAGATTGTGGAGATTCCTTTATGGGAAAAATAATTGAAACCCAGCTGGTACAGCCCTGAGCAGCCTGCTCTAATTGGACTTGTTTTGAGCAGGGTTTGGACTAGACAGTCTCCAGAGGTTCTTTCTGATCTCAAGTAGTCTGTGATTCTGTCATGATAAGGTGGTAAATATAAACATCACTTATTTGGGAAGACCTGCTTTTCACAGTTGTGATGCTGCCACCCACTTGTTAGTCAAATGGCTTTGTTCAAGGCCTGAGCTCTTGATTTGTAAGCTTGGAGTTGTGCTGATCAGGAATGGTTGCCACTCTACAGTAAAAAGTGTTATTAAGATGCCTGGAGCACTTAGCCTGCAGTGATATTGAACATGTATACTGAAAACATCTTTAACAAGTTTGTGTGCCTTCAGCTGAGAAGTATACCTTCCATTTTGTTGTATGAGCAATAAGATGTGCATGTCTTAGTAGACTTGAGATTTAGGTTTAGTTTCAACTTTTCTGTAATTAATTTTTTTAGGAGAAGACTTTCTATATATATATATTTTTTTCCGTTAATGCGTTGAGACACCGTTTAGAATTCCGCCCTTTTCAACAGTTCTTTGGATTTGTGGGCTGCTATCGTTGTCCCTTCTTTCCCATAATTGTTGCACTTGTTCTGTCTTGAAACAAAGTATGTGAGAATCATAATGTGATTTCTTTTGAAATAGCAGTTGCAACTTGTTTCAAGTAACTCAAATAACTACAAAAGGCTTGATTGTGAAATAGGAAAAATGTTTATAGCTGTTGGGTCACCACTGTAGATCATTTGCTTCAGACATGTTTGAGGAATACTTTAGCTTACTACTGAGGTGTAGATTGAGAACAGAGTATAGGCAGTTCTGAAGATAATGGGACTCTAGAGATGTCATGCAAGAGGACAGCTTTATTCCCCTGTATCTCTCCTGGCTGGAACCTCAACTCAGTGCAGCATAGAAATAATTCTTCTGTAAGCTACCTGCCTTTGATGAATTCTGCCACTGAAATTGGACACATTTCAGCATGAAGGTACTTAAACTTTGGATGACTGCACATCATCCTGAAGGGTCCTACGTCTGCCAATCCAAACACTTCGGATCCATGTATTACAGGTTATTTGCTAAGCAAGGATCTGATTGTGCTGTCTTATTTAGAAAACCTTTTGAGAGTAAAAGACAATAAAAAAACTTCCACTTTTATTTTAAAACCAGATTGAGATAGTTCACTGTGTATAATTCATACCTGAAGTTTTTATCTGTTAGGAGTTAAAATACTGTAAGTGTTTGCTTATAGCAAATTTATTAATGGCAAAAATATTTTTTCAACTGGAAAGTGGTTTCCTTTGATTAAAATTATAGTATATCTTGGTGACCTTCATTTTGAAAAAATGTCATGTGGATACATTGAATGTTACCTCAGTGATTAACTAAACAGGCCTACAAAAATGATTCCTCTGATGCTTATGTACTGCATGTGTTTCTGCTTACAGTGGTTGTTTTTTTGTTCAGTTACCTAGTCTTGTGATTCAGTGCAGTAGAATTACTGTATGAATTTGTTGGTTTTTTTTCTCTCAGTTTTTCACTGAAATGGTGTGGTATCTCTTTAAACAAGGATGTACCTCTCCTTGCTTTAGAGATCTTTTGTGAAAATGGCTTCAGTAAAGGAAAGAAATTAGGTTGCTGCATTTTCTAAAATTATTTTTCTTCATCCAGTTATGGTTGTACCTTACACTGTGTCCAAAGATATGTATTTTTATGGCACTTTCCGTACTTTCACTTGGCTAGCATTAAAACTGCAGATTGGATTGTTCCCTCTGTTGCTTTCACTGGATGTTTTCTCTTTTTTATTTAGATACAAAGAGCAGCATTATTATAATTAAATCCTTCTCTAGCATATTAGGAATTAAAGCTGACATCCCTTCACTAGAGTTAAAAAAGAGTCTATCCATAAATTCTGACACTGTAGTCATTGTTTTGGCATTTTTACTGCATCTTATTTTTCTCTTTTTCCCAAACTTTTATTGAAAATGAGAGCTTTTTAGTTTGAATCTCAAAAGATCCAAGTGCTGTGTGATAGGTGTGTGTTAAAGCATTCACTTGGAATTTCTGTTCCTTTTCTACTTTTGAAGAAAAAAATGCGGAAGCTTACAGGCAAATAGAAAAACAATACAAAGCCATGGCTGTCCTTCCCAAAGAACTAGCAGTACAATTTTGCATGTCACAAAGCAATACTTTACTTGAACTCAGAGAGCAGTCTTTCAGTTCATCACATTTCATAATTTCACTTTCTTTTAAAAATGATGTTCTTCTCAAGCTGCTCACAGACATGGACACTGCTAGTGCTCCTTGATCGGGTCCTTGTAAGTTCAGGTTTATAGTCTCAAAAATTATGTTTCAGTTATGTAGCACATTCTGATCTAACTTAATTGCTGTAGTCCAAATTGACAGTGGTTGTGGACTTGGTGCCTGGATTATCACAGGCTAGTTGCATCATTGTTAAGATATGCGGAGTCAGTACCCTATGTTTTAAGATGCTTTCAAAATATTATGTCAAGTACGGCAGCCATTTTGGCACAGTGGCCTCTAGAACAAGAAGTTGTAGTAATAGTAGTACTCTTGCTGTTGGAAGTGTGTAATATGATATATTTTGGACCAAATACGTTGAACGTATGTGTTGTATTCCTTCTGCCATACTCCATCCGCTTGTCTGTCTGGTGACTATAATTTACATTAGTCTCTGTTGCAAATTCTCAAAGGCTGTCTTTGATTTGATAGTGTGAAATGAGTTCCATTTTAGAGGGCTGAAAGTGAAAGAAAATATTGGATGAGGCTGTTGTACCAATTTGGAAGTTCCCTTTCTTAATTCATGAGAGCTTATTTTACTGCAGACTTTGTGATGTCCTCTGCAGAATATGGCAGGGCAGCCTCTAGGAAAGCTCTCCTGGAGGATAAATGTTCCTCTTCCACAGAGACCAGATTTGTAAAACACATTTTATCTGGAGTGTTAAGCTTGTATTTCATCATATTGCTTGTGCAGAGCAAAGTTGTGTTTGTCATTTGTGGACTGCTTGAAAAGGTTATTTACAAGCAGACCAATTTCAAGTGTGTCAGCTACAGGAGAGCTGAGTAAAATAGAAAAGTGAAATGAGACATTAATAAAACTTGCTAGAGATTAAAGAGATTAAGAAAAAGTTTTCCATTTTCTTTTCAATAATTTCAAAACCCAGCTTAACAGAATACTTCATAAAATCGAAGAATCATTAATGTTGGGAAGACTACTAAGATCATCCAGCACAGCCATCAATCCATAACCTCCATGCCCACTAAACCATATCCCTCAGTGCCATATCTCTGTTTCTTGAATGCCTTCAGGGATGGTGACTCCACCACCTCCCTGGGCAGCCTGTGCTAATACCTCACTGCTCTTTCTGGGAAGAATTTTTTTCCTAATGTCCAACATGAATATTTCTGTTATTTTCATTTTCCAGCAAAAGAGTACTTTGAGTGATTAGAAGTGTCATTTGCCTTGACAAAATGAGATCGTTAAGTTCTACATCCCCTTTCAATAAAGAGGAAGAAGAGGCTAGTTTAAGTCTGTAATTCCAGAGGCATAGAGCTAATGGGTATCATCATTGAGACTGAAGGATGTTGCTAGAACTTTGAATCTGACCCGTATGCAAGAAACTATTTGGATTTATTATTTGCTGTTGGTTCCATCAACACAGAATTCTCCCAAGATAAATGTTACGTGTTCTTTATTGGCTACAATTGGGTCAGCATGAGCTGGGGTTTAATTTCATAAATCCAATTTAGTTATAATTATATGATCTTCCAGTTTCTTAGAACTGCATCTGCAGACATATGAATTAGTTAGATAGCTCACTAAATATATAGTTAGATACCCATATGACAGATGAAAATGTTCTAGCTGTTTGGCTTTAGTCACCCACCTGTGACTCAGGTGCACCTCTTCTGAAAAGATTAATACCTGTCTTATGTGTAGGGCTGTTCTGTGATTTTGGATGAAGATACCTCAGCTCTCTCACTGGAAAGTTCGCGGCTTTAGATCTGGTATCCTTGGTGAGGGTGGCCTCTCACCTTCTGCATAACAAGCTATTGGGTAGGGCACTAACAAGCATGTGAAAGACTGTTGAGCCTATATTCTTCATAGCCTGAATGACACTGAGCCCATATCAATAAAAACTCTATGAGCCGCTGCTTGTATAGAAACCTGAGGTACTGCATTTTTCATCCTTCTTGCTGGAGAACCATTTGCAAGAAGGCACTCAAGTATATTGGGACCTGATAGAGGACAGATGTGAGAAAGGCTGTCCCTACCCTAGATAATAGGGTCTTCAGCTGGAAGCTAATGTAACTGTAATTCCAGCTCTCCAAAATCTTCATTAGATTGTTGCTGCATTAAAAACCAAATCAAAGGCCTTTAGGAAAACATTTCTTAGGTTCTACTGTAGGACTGAACTTGTCCACTACACAGTTCAGTTCTACCAAATAATTTCAAATGGATATAGGAGAAACAGCTTTAGATTTGGTAATGAATGTTTGGTGCAAATATTTGTAAATGCAGATGATAGAAAAGGTAATATATATTAAAAAAAAAAATCCTATCACAGAAAAGATGGAGCCAATGCTAAAAAGAAATAGATGGTATCACCATTGTTCCTGTTAATTTGTGTGTCAAATTAAAAGAAAGCAAAGGCTTTGTTATGTATATTAACACAGGTTTCTTCTCAACTACAGGAAAGTGAGAGATGCAACTGGAGTTGATATTAATATGCGTGTAGGAGTGCACTCTGGAAATGTACTTTGTGGAGTTATTGGGCTACAGAAGTGGCAGTATGATGTGTGGTCGCACGATGTCACTCTGGCAAATCACATGGAAGCAGGAGGGGTCCCAGGGTAAGAGGCTTCTCTGTCAGCCTTTGTACACATGAGTCTGTTCTGCGGGGACACATGCAGGTACCGTGTCTTTGGTCATCAAGCCTCATGAAGAATCCTAGAATAATTCTTAGTGTTGTCTTTAAAGAAATGGATACATAGCATTTCCTGTGATTTAAGGAGTATTTTTGTGGATGGAAACCATTAGATTTATGTCTATTAGAACTTCTGAAAATGAGATTATAGAGATTGCAAATGAAGTGAGCAGTGCATCAAAAGTATTTCAGAAAGCTAGTAAAAAAGAGGTTGATCAGCTTCCAGTTATACTCTTGATCAGTGTTCGTGATTCTGTCATTCTTTTAAAATATAATTTCAGCCGTGTTCACATCACTTCAGTCACCTTGGCACATTTGAATGGAGCTTACAAAGTGGAAGATGGGGATGGAGATGTGAGGGACCCATATCTGAAAGAGCATAATGTTAAGACTTACTTTGTAATCAATCCTAAGGTTAGTAGTGCTTCTGTTTTGTGGCCAGTCCTAGTTATTTTTGAGCAGGACCACTAATCTGTTTATTGAATAATTTACTGCCATAATATATTGATCAGAGCTATTACTGATTTCTTCAAATGCATGTTTGCATTGCCAATCTTTCCCGCTCTTCAGAAATAAGTCTCTGATATTTCCCAGCAATATCGTTATGAATTGTGTGTTCTTAGCTTCTCTCCATTTTCAAGTTCCTAAGCATGCAGATAAGTGGTAGCAGATGATGCATTCGTGCTTCTGAAGGTAATGAACGCCGAGTGTGATATCATTTTTTATTTTCTGTCAACCAGGGAGAGAAGCGAAGTCCTCAGCACCACATTAGGCCTCGACATACTCTTGATGGAGCCAAAATGAGAGCTTCTGTCCGCATGACCCGGTACCTGGAATCTTGGGGAGCAGCCAAGCCATTTGCACACTTGCACCACAGGGACAGCATGACCACTGAAAACGGCAAGATTAGCACAACAGTAGGGGCCTACTTATGTCATTTTGTACAATTTAGCAGTATTTGAAAGAAAAAAAGGTGCTCACTGCTAAATACCTGGTTATTTCTGATGGAGAAAAGTACATGCATTTGTACTGGACAAAAGCCCAAGGAAGTTTCTAGGAGATTTTCCATTGGGTTATGAGTTTTGGATTAGACTTTGAAGAGCTGTATTTTCCTTGTAGTGTATGTCTGAATCGTAAGAACTCAAGTGTACTTAACAAAATGCATGATTTTGCCTTCTGAGCTTGTGCCACAGTCACAGCATGTCGAATGGCTGCTGTTCACAATGTGGAAACAGATTCTGAATGTGAAGCCAGATTGCAATACCTTTAGGAAGAAGTACTTTTTATGCAGAGACAATTCCTGAAATTTAATGATTATTTAGCAACATATTGCATTTGGAATGTGGCCAAATGTAGAGCAAATGCTATGAAGTTAGAATATTCCTGTGTACCTGGACTGGACCTTTTAAGAACCTAATCTCTGGGAACCAAATCGATACATGCTGTAACATCAACCAGTTGAAGGTGCACTAACCAAACTGTAAACTGAAGCTAAGAGCCTGAGTATCACAATGCTATTGTATGTCACATCTCCAACACTGAGCAGAAAATATTTCTTTTTAATTTTATCATCACTATCTTATTGCTGTCAGTAAGACAGTTTCTATCTTGCACATCACGTTATTCTACTTCTAAAAAGCACAAATTTAGAGATAAATTCTAAGTGTTTTGAACATTAGCGTTCACTCCTGTTTCCATTATATATGAGAGCATAAGACTGAGCCACCTAACCAATCTTGTTCAATAAATACAGTGCATCAGAATGTGGATTGTGACATGTTCATTATAGAAAGTACCCAACTGTCACTATTAATCACAAAATAAAGGTAGTTGTGATGGCTGCTATTCCTCATCAATAATAATAATGTCCATAGCCTGTACTTGGCCACTCAGGTCTGTTTTTTCAAGAACACTTAATATTATTTTTTTCCTAAAGCTGGCAGGAGTTTGGGCTGTATTACAGCAGTAATATATAACGGTTACTTTGAAGCAGTAACTTTCTAGTAAAGAAAAACATTATTGGATTCTGGTGGTTGTATTGCTAATTTATTGCTTATTATGATGGATCATTTTGTGTCTGAATCATTCCATTTTCACCATTGGCTGGATTTTTCTTTTAAGAGTTTTAATCTAACACTAAAATTATTTGTATTGGAAAAATTTTTCCTTACTTGACCCTGTTTTCAACACTAATTTTAAAGTGAATTCACATTAATTATGTTGTCAAAGTGTATTATAGTTAAGAGGTATTTTCTTTTGTCTTTTATTAGGATGTTCCCATGGGGCAGTATCATTTTCAGCGTTGCAGAGAGAGGTAAATTGGTTTTAAAAAAAAATCAATTATTCACATAAATTCCATATACATATATATATATATGTATATTTGCATTTTTATAGGTATAAGACATACTTTCAAGAGAGAGCAATTTCTTATTCAGATTACTTTTTGAACTGATGCCTCACAGATAAAAAGAGCTATGAAAACAGATTTTGCAGATATTTAAGAATTGTGAATATACTTCCTTCTAACAAATAAGCATTATTCAGAATTACTATGTTAGTGGCTCCTATTTGCTTCTGCTAACATCTCGCTTGTTCTTCGTGCAGAAAGTGGTGTACAGGAAAATTGAGAGAGGAGATAGAGTGGGGAAGAAAACAGAAGTTGCGAAGGGTTTTTAGTAAATTGTGTTATAACAGCTAATAATATGGACTTAAAAGCATATTTTGTGAATTGCTTTGTATTTGCATTGTTTATTATTTCAAAGTTTATAGTGTTTATAGTGTTTGCAGTAGTATTTTGTGGACCTTCTGTAGTACTTTTGCTATGCAAAATATTTGCAAAATCGTATCAATTTTTTTTTAATCCCCTGCTTGTTGTTTCAGTGACTAGGTCAACACTGAGCACAGATCACTTTCTCAAAAAAAAAAACCCAAAAAAACCCATATGTATATCAGAATTTTATATCAAGAAAAAAATGAAGGTGCTTTTATATCAAGAAAAATGAAGAAAAAAATGACTACTCCTTAAAAAAAAAAAGCCTAACACTGTCAGGATGCTGAAATCTTTCATTTTTATTTAAATGACCTGATAAGACTTTCGATAATGTCTTCATTTCAAAATTATAAGAAGCATTGCAAATACATAGGAAAGTTTGAACGAGCCATTGAAAAATTTCTATTGTTATTATCTTTGGTTATGCAGACAAGTCATTCTATCTACTCCTTCCCCATCGTGAACAGGGTTGCCCAAGGAGGTTGTGGATGCCCCATCCCTGCATGCATTCAAGGCCAGGCTGGATGTGGCTCTGGGCAGCCTGGTCTGGTGGTTGGCGACCCTGCATATAGCAGGGGGGGTTGAAACTAGGTGATCACTGTGGTCCTTTTCAACCCAGGCCATTCTATGATTCTGTGATCTCCCTACATGGTAAATATCTCATTAATCAAAATAGAGGTTACTGAGGAACAGTGCAAATACATGAAGTATTCCTAAATTTCAGAGGTTGAACAAGTTTTGACCACGTATGCATTATATTAATAAACAACATCTCTGGTTTTTAAACCCAGCATGTGTGTTTGGACAGTATCTCCAGAGAATGTAAGTCAGCCTAGTAGTAAGAAGTACGTTCCAAAATGTATGAACAGGTACAAACATTGCTATGCTTGTTGATAGCATGCTATTGAAAGCAGTTTCTAGAAACGATTACTAGAGTCTCCTGTCTGTACTGAGGTATATAGCTAAAATTTTAGGTATGCAAGTTTGTCATTCTCCAAGGATAGCGCTGAAATGATGACAAGCCATCTGAAAATCAGTATTTTATTAGAATATGAAAATGTGAGTTTTGAAGCCTGACTCTAGGCTTCCATTTGTGGCAATCAATCTTACCCATTTACATGGTATATTGATAGGGGTATGCCAGGAATGCTAAGCGTTATTAGATAATGTCTCCTCCTGTGTGGTTATTCCTCATGGGTGGAATGGTCCATATGTGAAAAATAAGCTGCGAACTCTTACTCAATCTCTGCAGCATTGAGTAGGCATGAAAACAGTTGAGTTGTTCAAAGCTACTGAAAATATATGAATTTTAGTTTCTTGATGCGTGTGAGTCCTGCAACAAGTTACTGTTTATTGGAAAGTAACCCAAAAGCTTGATATAGAAGTTGTTCCGTTGTACCTTTGAAAGTTTTGGATTTGTAGGTTAGGGAAATTCTGATAAGCTAGAAGTCAAATTTCAGATTTGAATGGTTAAAATGTGTTATTAAGTTAACATAAAATTTTAAGTTTTCAAGGCACAGAGATATAATCTAGCAATACTTGAAATATAATGGCTGTAAGGAGAGTGCTGTTGCTGAAAGAACTGGTGATGTTTGTACTTATCAAAGGCAAACCCTCTGCTAGGTTTATGATGAGTGCAGTGAAAATAAAACTATTTTTTCATTGCAGTTATATTCTATGTTATAAAAAGGGGAACAAGGCACATGCTTAAAACATTTCAGTCTTGATGTTCATACTTCTTACTAAAAATAAAGTATTTCCAAGACAAGAAGAATAAGCAGGCTTTCTGTAGGAAATGTTTATTATACACTAAATACACTAACACACTATTAGTCATCATACAGTCCTGACAAGGATATTTAAAAATGGTTGCAATAAATGTTTTCTGAATTGGAGCATATTTCTGTTGTTTTTTATTAAATTCATGCCACTGAGGAGGACTTTCTCTCAAATTTAATCTCCTATCGTTTCTTAAAGAAGTTTGGTGTTCTTTTTAAGTGCTCCCAAATGTTGGTTGATTGATTGATAGAGGGAGAAGTGGAGCAGACTTTTTTTGTCAAGAGCTTAGGAGGCTCAGTGCGTGAAGCCTGTAGAAGCTTTTGCAACATAAATGTTGACCACATATTATACAAATGTTTATTTTTAAGGTTTATTAACAAAATGTAGTGATTTTAATTTCTCACATTTTTCGTTTCAGAACAAAATCTCAGAAAAGAAGATTTGAAGAGGAACTGAATGAGAGGATGATTCAGGCCATTGATGGAATTAATGCTCAAAAGTATGTTTCTATCCTCTGTTGTCTACTTGATTCAGCTTTGACATAAATCTGTAATAGTAGGTAGCATGTACTATTTCTCCCTCCCGTGTTCACAGAGCATTCTTGAATGAGTAAATGTAGTGCTGCTGCTAGGCCACAAAGCTCTGCACGTTGTAAAGAAGGATGTACAGTACCATTTAATACTACATGGGATGAGACATTGCCTGTGAACCATGGTATGACAGAGGTTTTGGCTTACCTTGATTTTCATAACAAAGGTATTTTTGTCTCTTTAACTTCACAATCATAGCTGTTACTCTACTGAATTATGTCATCTGAGAGCATAGAAATATGACATAAAAATAACCGACTCAAGAATCAGAATGATGTGAAAATTAATGCTTCACAATTGTTACAGAAACATCTCCTCAGAATTATGAACTTTCCCTAAACTTGTAGTGTAATATCTCCCTCTCTCGGTTGCTTGGTTGAATTCTTAGACTAGGCTATGCTTGATGGTCCATTGAAATAACTGGGAGGGGCAACATGCATGTGTTGCTTTTGTGTTCTGGGAAGTACTGGAGGTGGTATTGATGTTCTGTGCTGGTGAATGGACAAGACTGAGAGAAAAATCAATACTAATCCAAAAGAAATGTGCAGGTTTCTTTTATGTCTCTGATGAAATGAGATAATTACTCTAGAACAATGTGGATAATGATAGAGAAAAACATGCAATTCATCACTGTATTTCTGTTACTCAGAATCTTAATTAGCTAGATATTACTCCTAATTATTAAATGTTCATATATCATGTTTGTTTTGTTGCTTTTTTTTTTTTTTTTCATCTGTCAGTTCTGTTATAAGATACTTTTAGGAAAATATTTTTTAGTCATTATCTATAGGTCATACAAATATACAGAGAAAGAGGACTCATCAGATAGACAAAGACTTCTGATTATACCAGACTTGCTTAAAACAGCTGTGCAAATTTTGACAGCTTTCACGTTTCCTCAGCTAAGTGAGCTCTAAAAACGATGATTTGATATCAAAGGCAGAAACATATTGTTGTCTTGGTTTCAGCTGAGACAGAGGTGTGTTTTTTTTCTTCATAACGTCTGGTATGATGTTATGTTCTGGCACTGGGAGAAAGACAGTGCTGATAACACACTGATGGTTTAGTCATTGCTGAGCAGTGCTATATGGAGTCAACATTTCAACTTCTTGTACTGTCCTGCTGGTGAGGGGAGCTGAGGGGCACAAGGAGCAGGAAGGGAATAGAACCAGGGCAGGTGACCTAAAATGTTCAAAAGGATATTCCATATGACATGACATAAAAAAAACAAACAAACAGAAAACTGAGTGGAGATGGCCAGGAGGACAGCTGCTTCTGTCCACAGAGTGGCTGGGCATCACTTGGCAGGTGGTGAACAATTGTGTTGGGCATCACTTATTTTGTAAATGTGTATTATGTTATTGTCATTACTGTTATCTTCTTTTCCTTTTCTGTCTGTAAATAGTTTTTGTCTCAACCCACTATTTCTAATTTTTATTGTTATTATTACTATTATTATTATTATTATTATTATTATTATTGTTATTATTTCTCCCATCCCACTGGGAAGGAGGAATGAGTGAATGACTGCATGATGTTTAGCTGCCTGCCGAGTTAATCCACAACAATTGTACATATACATTAGGAGAAATTATCATTACTCCCTGGGAAACCACAGTAAGTGGCCTTGTTTGAGAAGGGGGGTTATACAGGATGACCTGCAGAGGTCTTTTACCTTAGAGAGTATGTGTCTTACTGAATTGTCAGAAAATCTGTGGCTTATTTAATTAGTGAATACATTCAGAGAAACTTAGGAACAAGAGAGATAAAACAAAAGTTGCTGCAAAAGCTTCAATTCATTTTGTGAACTAAACAGGGAACTATGGATGGGTAAGGAATGATTTTACAAATTACACAGACAGCATAGATGCCTTCCAAAACTAGGTTCTTTACCTTGATCTTGGAGGAATATATCACTCAAGACAGGTTATTCGATTGGTTATTCCAGAACAACTATAAACTACAGGAAAGTGTTAATTACCCAAACAGGAAGTTAATTTGATAATATTTTAACTACATGAATCTTAATCAGAAAGAAAAAAAAAAAATAGTAGATTAAAACATAATATATGTTTTGGACATTAAACTAATCACTTTTTTTTTTTTTTTTTTAATTATTTCACTTCATTTGTGCCTGTATAATGTTTTTGGGGGACTCAACCTCTGCCTGCTCTCCTGCTGCTTCATGCAACACAGATGTCTTTGCACAGCTCTGCCAAGTGCCTCATGTACACATCAAGGGTGACTCAGGGCTTCTGCATTCAATTTCATCTTCTGGAATGCAGATGAAGCCATGATCTCTAGGAAGCAGGGTCATGGGCTTTTGGGATGATTGAGAGCAGTAGATCTAGTTGGCATTGCTCCTTGAAAGGCCATGTGAGAAGGGTTAGGACCTTCTTATTCAATACTATTCTAGATAAAGAAAGGTACAGATTTAGAAGAAGGAATAAGGAACACCAAGTTTTTCTCTTTCAGCCATGTACCATAGCTATTAGATGTGCATCCTGCATAGGACAAGTTGGTTAGCTCTGGCTATACCACCTTGGTGATCAGGGGACTTTTATTGGACATGTGGTAGATGGATCAGAATCTAAATAAATATCTACAGAGAGAGCTAAACTGAAATTATTTTGCTATTTGGTAAATAGGTGACTATGTTAAAAAGATACATTCTCTTTCCTTTTTCTGGCTGCTATGGTTTAAACATGTTGTCTACTGGACTAGGCCTTTAAAACCATGCACCCTTGTCTATGAGTCTGTCTTTGTTGTTCCTTGAACTGCAAGGGAATCCAAACATAAATGTGTTACTTCCTGGATGGCATATCTCCACGTAGCTGTAGATATTTGGGACTTCTAGGCTCATCAGGGAGTAAGACAGCAGGCAGGATTTTGCAGCCCTTATTACTCTGCTAAAAAATCCTTACCTTTGTGCACCATCTCCTATGCTTATTCTTCATTTATACTTGTCTGTGCTGCCCTCTGTACCTGCTGAATCTTTCTGTTGGCTCTCCTATTTTCCACATCTTCTGGATGATGCCTTGCCTGCTTACTTGCTTTTAATCCCACAAAACCTTTTCTCTAAATCTTGCTCACCTTCTTTTTGTTGATGTCATTTTTCTTCTTTCATCTGTTCCTACAGATTTTGCTATAGAATAAGACATTTTGTCAGTATGGATGGATAGGTCTCTTGCTTTGATTTCTGGTGCCTGCCATGAAGATAGCTGATAGCACTAGTGATATGGAAATTGGACATGCAGTCCCTCAGTTCCTTAAAAAATAGTGTATTTTAAGTCTGTCTGGAAGATGGATGTGAAAGGGTAGAACATGTTTGCTGAAAGTGAAAGATTCTGGAACTTTTTTTTTTTTTTTTTTTTTTTAACTGAAGTGAGAAATCACTGTTGAGTGTTTGTGAAACTGAGATTTTTCAAAAGGCAGGCATAGTCAATTATTGACTTTTTTTCACAAAAACAACAAGAGAGAGCTATGACCTCAAGGCCGCCTCCTACCAGAAGAAAAGCTGAAGTTGCAGGGCAGAAATGCAGAGTTACTAAAGCTTTCTAGAAATTCCTAAAACTACTTTAAAAGAGATACGATCACTATGATTTTACTGAGCTCTTGAACATGTGAGCTAGTTGTAGAGAGTACAAGGCAGCATTTGCTCTAAGTGCCATTAGTGTGATCAAACGTGTACAGACCAGATTAGGCCTTAGAGAGCAGCTCATGCAGGTCCATGGTCCAAAGACTGACACTGGTTAAAGACAAAAACAGTTCACTTTTCTTTAATAATGTTTTTTACATTTGCTTTTAGAATGAGTGTAATTTATCTGCCATTCTTACCTACTGTAAAAGTATGTTTTTAAAAGATAACTTGTGAAGATGGGACCAGATGGCCTCCAGAGGTCCCTTCCAACCTAAAACTATTCTGTGAAAGTCACATATATCAGTGATCTGTGAAAGGTTTGCTTTTATCTCTGTGCACCATTTTTTTCTGTGCCCTGCAGTATTACAGTATTTTGGACATGAGTGGTATGTCATTGTGAGAATTATATCATGGAAGTCTCTCCCTTGATTGTCTTTAGCAATGATTCTCAGAAAAACAGCTCATCTGAACTTTTGTTTCATGAGTACATTTACAGTGGAAATCAAAATGCAGACAGGATTTGTAGTATTCTCTTCTAATTTTAGTGTGATTCATCATATATGTTCCAAAGCCCAATAACTTTCTTCTAAGTTATTTTCTTAATTTGCTGCATTTCAGTAGTACAAAAAGATGGGACTACTTTATTCTTCTGTCATTTATGTTTTCTTTTTCTTTTCTAGGCAGTGGCTTAAATCTGAAGACATTCAAAGAATATCACTTCTTTTCTATAATAAGACTCTGGAAAAAGAAGTAAGTTATTTTCACTACAAAGTCATGATTGATTCCTTCTCTACCTTATCCTAAGTGAGGCCACCTTGCCTTTATAACACAGAGCACCTCCCCAGTTAGAAGTGCTTAAACATTTTTGCCTCATTTGTAGTAGAAGTGTTTTGAGTATGATGTCCAGTACTGCTTCTCTGTTTGCAGAGCAATTTTTACAGTGTTCAGCAATTCTGAATTTCTCAAAGTTTTCAAAGTCTCATAGAAATGAGAGGAGGTTTGATACTCTTGATTTGCTGATGCTGAACCAAAGGATTCCTAAATTAATTACCTATGTGCTCAAAAAATATTTATCAAACATTGCTATTTCTATTTTTTTTTCTTTTTACCATGTCTCTAATACTTCACCTCCAGTCATGATAGTCATGATAATTTTCCTGCAGTAATTTCAGTTCATTTGTTTTCTTCATAAGCACTTTATGCTCACAGTCATTCCAAGGAAGTGATACTGTATATTGTATTTAAGAAAAATACCTATCTGTATTGGGTGCAATTTACTAAACGTTTTTATGAGTAATATACTTAATTTAAAAAAAAAAAATCAAAATGAAAGTTTCTTCCCTTATAGGCAGCTGTTGTGACCACTAGCCCAGGAAGTCAGGCATTTTCTTTTTGCCCCCCTGTGGGGCTTGATTTTGTTTCAACATACTGACAAAGTTTCAGCGATAAGACTGAAGAGTTGTCTCTTTTCCCACCTCAGGAAGCAAAGAAAAACTGATAGCTGAGAAGTTACTGTGACTTTCAGTGAAGTAAAAGGTAGATCAGACCACAATTGGCTTTGTAAGTGAGTTAACCTGATAAGAACATAATAGGGAAAGCATTACCATGGTATGTTTATACTGTGCAATGGAGGTAAAAGCATCATCTGGGTCACACTTGATTCTCAAAGATGTAATTAATCATTTTTGCGCGTACCTTCAGTTCAAAGTGTCTGAAATAATTTTCACATCCTCTCACAACTCAGCAGAATGGAGTTCTTCTGGCAGACTGCCAAAGGCATGTTGTATGACCTTGGCAATGCATTATGGTGAGAAAAAATTCAAGGCTTGTTAAGGCTGTGTAGAGGTAGCATAAGAAAGAAGCAGCAACACCCGATGTGGTCTCACCCACAGGGTTTAGTGATTGCACTGAGTGGGAGCACATACAGATTTTTATGTGGATAGTACTAACTGATTAGTTCTAAAATAGAACTTGAGAGCAAACCATTGTATGTGCTGTTTGGACAATGAGGGAATTGGAATTCTGGAGAAAATCAGCCAAGTTATTTGGCTCTGTGGATGCTCCCTGTAAGAGCCTAATCTCTTTTAGACTGTTGAGTGTTACAGTATGACAAAGAACTAATTGTTCTTTTCAGGTCTGGCTTTTTAAGGTTCTGTCTTTTAATGACTCACTAGTCCAATCTTGTCTTTAAAGAACTCGGTAGGAAGCCTGATTTTGATTTAAGCAGGAACTTTTCAACCCTGCAGGGCCTGAAAGTACTATAAGGTAATAAAGCAAAATAATTATTTAACCTAAGGAGTGAGTTGCCTGGCTTTGTTCGGAAATGTATGGAGAAGTGTAAAACATTGAAAAGAATTTACAAGTGTGTTGGAACTTTTTGAGATTTTAACAGCAACTCAAGGCCCAAAATTGTTGGACAGGACCATTGAGATATAACAAACACTCAACAGATGGAACAACAAAACTTGCTGCAAGCATAGTGATATTGGTGCCTTGGAACTCAGTTAGGTATGTGGGAAGAATTGCTTTCAATTTGTCACAGAATTTAAAAACAAATGCTGTTGGGGTGCTAAACTCAAATGCTGCACATTCATATAAAATAAAGTGCACCAGTTTCAAGGGAAGAGTTTGGCACCAAGTGTGAAGACACCACCATTAGAAAGCGTAGCTCATGCACATTTTATTTTATGTTTGCACATTGAGAACATAATAATGCAGAAATAATTTTTGATACTCTTTTTTAATAAATCAGATCTTGGAATCCTTACCTTTTTAATAAACTTTGATAGTGTTACAGTCAAAAAATTAGCGCAGTAGAAAGAAATGCAGGAGTGGAATAGCAAAAGGACAAACAGGAAATGAATGCTCACCCATCTGCAAAGATCTGAGCTTGTGGGGGAAAAGCACCACAAGGGAGGGATTTCCATCCAGAGATCCTTCCCCAGTGGCAGTCAACCCTTTAATGGGGTCTAAGAGAGATGCAGGTTCCACGCCTTCTGGTTGCACAGGTGAATTGTCTTCACCTGTGCTCCCAGAGCTGGTCCTTTCCCTGGGTGATCAATCAGTGGTTCAGGCTGTGACTCAACACTTACCATACAGATAGGTTAAGTAACTTCAATAGACCCAATCTTTAGGTCATTTCCTTTTGAGTGCTTAATTGATTTCATTCTATTATCTATATGATCTAATAATATAATCTAATCTATGTGTCAATCTCAAATTATAGAAAATTCTTCTGATAAATATTTCACTGCTTAATTCTTGTGTTTCTGAACAGACTAATCAGAGAATTGTAAATAGTACTTTTTTTATTAATGACAAGGCGGATGGAACCAACCCTCTCCTAATAACAAGTTTTTATTATTATCAGTGGATAGATAAGGCATTTTAATACAGACATTCACTGAAGTGATAATATAGCACCATTAAATATCAGTATGATAGGTAGCTCTGCTATTGGAAAAAAAACCTTTATACAAATTGTTAGCAGTTTACACTTTGTTGATTCATGTACTCAGGAGTTTCCTGTATAAATGACATGAACAGTTTCTTATATCTGTTCCAGCCCACTCAATATTTATTGTTAACTCAAAAAGCAGTTTGGGGAATTAGTGACTGAGAAAGATTGTGGAAGCATGGTCAGCTATTCTTAATAACAGAAGTACTTATACTTTTTTAATTAAAATTTTTATGATGATGCTATTTTTTAATTATATTTTTTTATGATGAATATGGGATAGTCCTGTTCTGAGGAGGAACAAGACCAAACCATTTCTCATGGCTATCTACTCTGTCCTTTGAAAAGTGAAAGGCTTCACTACTGTGCCTGATAATCCTCATGTAAGTGGATATGATGATAACCTATGAACAACAGGAAACTTACTGTGGCTGAAATGAGCCTGTGCATATCTGCATCTTAAAACTGGAATTTCAGTTGGGTGATGTTTTATCTGTTTTGAAAATTGTGTTTGTAATATTTGCTCTTTCTTTTTCCAGTACAGAGCAACCACTCTGCCTGCGTTTAAGTACTATGTGACTTGTGCCTGTCTCATATTCTTCTGCATTTTTGTTGTGCAGATTCTGGTATTGCCAAAGTAAGTGGTATTTTAACATAAACATTCCTATGTTTATTTGCATATTAGTGTAAAAAAAAAAAAATATATGAGTAAAAGTGTTTTGAATTGTCAGATTACAGAGATCAATTAATGGAAAAAAAAATTGGACAGAGATTGAGGACTGTAGCCAATTTTCAATGTTATACTTGTTTCTAATTTTAAACGCTGCCATTGCATGGTGCTCCAATATTAGTATCAATTCTTCATTGATTTTAGTTTTTCTATTTAAAAATGTGTGATGATGACACGAATCCATACGTGCAAAGAAAAGTAATACAAACTATGGATTTATGAGACTACAATTGCATGTTAAATAAGCCAGAGCACTGGGCTTTAAAGTGGGATAAAGTGGATTGCAGAATTGAAACTGTGATTAATTGCTTTTATTTAACACATTGCTGTGATAATACTGCTTTGTTCTACATACAATTATCGTTACTATTTGAAGAATTTCTCTTTTTAAAACTAGTTTTAAAAATATCAATTGATGAAGTAATTATTGCCGTCAGAATTTATTTATATGAGAGGAATGATTGTGAGATAATTTGTTTTTATACCAGCCAGAATCAACTGCCCTTTCTGTTTGTGCGTTTTCTAGAAAGCCCAAGGAAATTGGAATGCAGTTCCAATAAATAATATTTTACTAGATTTCTGAAAATGCAATTTTGCTGTTGATTGTTTCCATAATAGACACTTGGTGTTTGTTAGTTTGATAGCAGCTGTCTCCTAAGCAAACACTGCATATTCTCTCAGATTCAGATCTCAGACTCAGATTCAGTATTCAGCCTTTTTTTTTCTGCACAGTGCTTGTGGGAGTAGTTTTTACAACTCAGATGAGTGACTGCTCTCTCGTGCTGTAGTACTTGTGTTTTAATTCAAAGCCAAAAGGAATTTTTATCCTGCAGACTTGTTTTATAACACATATAAAATTTTACAGGCTTCTTTTCGGATGTTACAGCATTTTCTTTGCAATGGGTTTTCCATTAGTTTCTAATTTTACAGATACAGGCCACAAAGAGTCAGTCTTAGAAGGAAAGAGTTCAGCAGTATCCTTTCTGTGGCTCAGTCTGAATTTAGGTATCATACAAAAAAACAAAACATGAATCCAATTAGTCTCTTCCAATATTGTCACTTACAAATGTATTTTTATGTTTTGATTTCAGTCACAAAAAGGAATGTAGTTTTATTATTTACCATATATGAAGTAAGGTATTCATTTTACTATATGCTTATTAAGTCTATTGAACCAAATGTGTAGCTCATTAAAATGCATCAGATACTTGAAATTAGAACACTTGGGAAATATGTTCAACTAAGGAAAGTGTTCTTTAACTTGTAAAACCATACGCTGTCTTTCTAGTATCAGAACAAAAGATACAATAATTTGTCCTTTTCATTATAAAAAATGTAAATTATTCATAGTCTTTTGATAGGGCTGCTTGTTAAATTAGAAGAGCAAGAGTATAAAATCACGGAGTGTCTGAGTTTGGAAGGGACCTCTGGAAATCATTTGGTCCAGCTGCCTTGCTCAAGCAGGTTAGAAAACAGATATTAGCATATGAATTATGTCCAGCTTCAAGGGCTCTGTGAATTAATTTAAAATAAGCAAAAATTGTAATAAGGAAAGCAAGGTTTTATGCAAGCATCTGGAGCTCTGCTGGAAAATCTCAGTGCGTGTTTCAGATTTAAAAAAATACTTTAAAAATCACTGATGTACATAAGGGTATTTCTGGAAAGTAAAATTACTTTTGTTATATTGTAAATTTACCTGAGTTGCTTACAGAGATGTATTTATTTAAAAATTCTATAAAAAATCAGGTTTCTTCAAGAACAGTTTTCTTCTGGATTATTGCACAGATGTACATTGGGCAGCCATGTCTGCCTACTTGTCTATAACTAGGAAGCAGTAATAACAGCAGGAGAAAATGTTAGGCAATTAGCCATTCTTGTTGACAGTTTGGTGTTCTGCACTGGAAATAAAGTTCAAACTCCAGTCAAGCAGACTGAACTGCTACAGATGTTATTTCCTCCCAGGAAAAACAAACATGCACATATGAAGAAAACAGCACAGATTATTGGTTAGTTTAAAATTCTATCTAGTATTTCTTTGTAAAAGCTCTGCAGAATTTTTAAATGGTGATTTAATGAAGACAGAGAGAAAAACTTCATCTGTCATTGGATTTTATGGATTCACTATTAATCTGGTTTTACAGCAGTGTAATGTTATTGATTTCTGTGCATGTACACCACCTGCTGCTTTAAAGTAGATTTGGAAATGCTTGATAGTGAGTAACATCCAGCATGTTGCAAGAATATAAGCAATGTATGCAAGATCATGAGACGTTTCTTGCAAGGCTAGAGTCATTGATTAACATTTCATTTTTCCTGTGGTCTAGAAACTAGTGCAATGTTTTCACAGTAAACTTAAATTAGTAATTACCAATAAGAGCAATATCTTGGACTTGAATGTGCCATGGTGTCTTTATTGTGCCATTACGACATAGCAGATCGTTTCCTTGAAACTGGCATTCAGTGGCTTTTTAGTCTTTTTGGCTTGTGAGGTGACAGAAATACCTGTGGTGATTCACATGAATCCTAACTTCTCTATTTAGTGAAACTGTCAATTGACATGAACTTAATAGTTGTTTTTTTTTAAATGCATTCTGCTAACTTGATATAAATCCGTTTCTATTGAACAGGAGGTACTCATTGTGCTATTCAGGTAGGGAATTTGATTGGGATGACATTTAAAATTCATCCCAAGTTTTCTTTCTCTCTGAGGCTGCTGTGTTTAAGAACTTACATCCTTTTGTCCTGAGTCATGACAAGCTAACAATCATCCATCCTATCCCTGGAAGAGGGTTAGGTCTTGGTGTGGTATTTCCTATTAAACGCAGGTGAATTTCTTTGCAGAAAAAGGAGGTCCTTAAAAACCTCATATAAAGCGGGCATACAAAATATGAGACATTACAGCAGGAAGAAAAGCATTATTACTGCCTTTTTTTAATGCTGCATCCGATTAAGAAATAAACAGCTACAAAAAGAACACCCTGTAGTGTAATTACAATATTCAAATTATTTTTCCTAAACAAACTGCCATGCAGTCAGCCTGCATAGTCATTGAGTCAATCAGTGACATCAGTCAAATAAAAAAAAGTGTAGCTGCTATTAGTTACAAAAAACATCTAAATTCAATATTGTCTTGTATAATTCCTTCATCATGATTTTATCACTCAAGAATTTACAATCAAGCAGTCAAAAACATGAATGTCAGTATCGTGGAAAGCTGTGTCTACGCAGGTGCATGAACCATGGGTCACATGTTTTCCTAAAAGTTACAGAAATGGGAAAGAATACATTCTTTTCTCCATGATTACATTCTTTTCTTATTTTTTCACTGCATTTGTCTTCATGATGAATCTTTATTTTTCATTTCTTATGTTATGAACAAGAGAGAACTATGCATAAACATATATTTTTTTCCAATCTCATACTGCCTCATAAAAATAAATTATTCAAAACATATTTGTACTTGATAAAACCAGAAAAATATGTCCACCTTTTAATTTTGTTAACAGTTAATTATTTAGACTTAGAAGTGTCTGAAGCCTAGGAAATTCTTGTGTTTAATTCCCTCAAGTTCAGATTCTGACCGTCAGTAGATTATTGTCAAGGTTTGTCCTGTCAGTATCCCCAGCAGGTACCGTAACAGAGAACAGACATTTCACAAATGAGGGCACTGAAGAATAGAAAGAGGCAGGTAAAAAGTTAAGTCTTTTGGGTTCCTGAGTGCTCTTGTGACACAGTAGTTTGTGTGCATCTGTCAGTGCAGTGCATTGCAGTGATTCCTTTTTATGACTGCACAATAAAGGCAAGAGTAGTTTACCGTTTTTTTTAATGTTGCATTAAAAAATAGTGAGTGCGTGTTATGACTTCCCTGTGGTCATTGCCTCAAATGAGACTTATTTATGCAGGCACTTAATTTTTAGTGTTTTGCCTCCCATTATAGCACCTTCATCCCACTTCTTTCCTTCTAAGAGCAGCATGAAATCGTTTCAGCTTAGCGTAACTGAAACAAGAAGTTCTACTGTTTCCAGAAAAGAAGTGGGTGTGGGGAGCAAAGAACTTGGAACTGTTTTTCCTCTGTACTTGTTGCTCTGGTCTCTAAGATACCCTTTTTCCTTTTACAAAGCTATCATCAGCCCTTTTCTCTTTACCCCAGCGATCATTCTTGTTCAGCTTTCAATGTTATCCTTATTCCTGTGCCACTCTGACAACATCATCGATCTTTGTCAGTCTGTGTAGAATATCTGCTCAGACCTTTTGTTCTTGTCTGTTGCCCCATTGTTAAGCACTCTCTACATAAGCTTTCCTTCCTGTATGTTCATTTTATTTCTTCTGCTCTCAAGTTTCTCTCAGGAGCACCTAAATGTCTCCTATAAGTGAACACTCCAAACTTAACTGATAATTATAATATTTTATATTATTTATTTAATTTATTATAATATTTCTTTATGAGAAATTCTTGGACAACAAGCATTCTGAGGCAATAAGGATTTTCAGATAATTTCTAAAAGAAACATCATTTCAAGGTGAACACGGTCTGTAAATGCCAGTTGTTTGTTTTCATCGGCTGTTCTCACCAACCAAAAACTTGCTGAATACTTAGCATGTAAAAGGTTCTCTGTGTGATTGGCAAGGAAGCTCATAAATTATTCTCCAAAATGCTCTTAATAGCAGCAATATGGCATCAGATTGGTTTGTGAAGTTAATGCCTTTTTGTTCTTTCCTGAAAATAGCTCAACATCTATAACACTGTCAGTAAAACAGGTCAAAATATTTTCCAGTATTTGTACATAATCTAAGAGTTAACTCCAAAGAGTTCTACTCCTTCATTTTTAGTATTGTAGCATCTCAAATGTATATATTTGAATTCAGATGTCATTTCTAAAGATCAAGGATGTCACCTTTTATTAAAAATATCTTTAAATTCTGAATCATAGGTTTATGGAAGAGCTAACTTAAAATATTATATTACTGAATTAAAATTTAGTAATTAAAAGAAAAGTAATAAATGATTAAACGCTACTCAAGTTTTGCTAAAATAAAATATTTTCTGGGGCTGAAAGTGATTGAGAGATACTTTGAAATTTTGCAAAGATGTCAAATTAGTGGTTAAAGCTGAAAGCAGACTCTCAGGTGAAGACCATCATGACCATGTCTGATTTCCTTTCTTAACTCAGTTGGTCTAGAGCTTCTCGTCTCCTCTTGGCATGCATTATAAATGTAATTAGGTCTGACTGCATCTTTCCCTAGGCAGCCATGCTAAGTAGCTCTCACATAGCTCCTGGTGGAGCAATTATGCTGTGCTGTGGTGTTTGTATAGAGATATTCAACATTTGCAGAATGTATGCATTTACAGATTGTTTCTGCATCCCTATTTCTGGTTACTGAGTCCCAGTGCTATCTTGATAGACTTTCCTATTAAGAGTACATAAGAAAAGGGTAAGTTAGGATGCTGAGTAAGGATGATTTCAGGTCTAGATTATTCAGTTACATGTTTATTTGTTGATCTGTTGTTGTTTGTTTGGGACTTTTCTTTTTCATTATAAACCTGTTTGTTTTTCTTTTCTTCGTGGTGTTGTCTTCTATCCTATCATGCCGCCTGTCCTTTGATACTTCAGAACTGGCCAACCAGTCAGATTTGGTACAAAATGGAGTTTTCAAAGGTGTTGAATTCCTACTTATTTGGGAAATGAGCTAACAGGATGTAGCATCAAAGGTGTCACAGATGCCACAGTTTCTAGCTACAAGACACAGAAAACTGGATATCATTCCCCTGTACTATTGCTTTTCCAGCCTTCAGGGAGGAGTTTCACCACTATAACAAATGTATTTTACAAATTTAGCAGACTCTTCTATTTAGAAACAACATCATCAACAAAGATATACAGCATTAAGGTTCTTCTTTAACACAGTTTTTAAAGTAGAACAAGCCAACCTTAATGCTGTTAATGCAACTCTACCAGTTAAATTATCTGTATGAAAATTACTACTATCATAATAGTTTTGCAAAGTAGATAGAGAATACTGATGTGAGCATTCTTTCACAAAAACTTTGAAAAAGGAAAGTATAGCTTTAATGTTAATAATAATATTTTGAAAGCTGTTCTTTGATATGTGGGAGATTAAAAAAAAAGAAAGAAGTCGGAAAAATGCATGTCATTCTAGTAAGAACTGAAATGTTTTTCCATGATTTTGATGTTTGGAGTTGCAGCCTACACGTGGGAATTTTTGTATCATTATCTGCATTGTAAACAAAGAAAGGCTGTGCTACAAATGTGTACATTAGACATTAATATACGTTTTCTTCTTTCTTGCAGAACATCTATTCTTGGAATTTCATTTGGGGCCGCATTTCTCTTGCTCGCTTTCATTTTATTTATCTGCTTTGCTGGACAGCTTTTGGTAGGTATTAAGGGAATCCAATCTAGAAGTTAATAGTTTCTTTTAAATGTCACATCCAAATTTTCCCAAGTCGCTCTGAGAGTAACATGCGTCCTCAGGCCTCTGAGCACATGGTTTTGTCCCTGCTAACTTACTGTAAATTGTTCTCATTTATCTGAAGATCAGAAAATGCCACTGCAGTGATTGTCTGCCTATGTTAAAGGTACTCTCTTTCCCCCATAAAGATGGATCCTCTGAGAGGTCTGCATTACTATTTGGTTGGCTTTTCTGAGTTTTTTGCTATTGTCCTTGTAGGTGATGAGCTTTTTTAAAAAATGCTTTAAACTGGGGCACTGCATATTTGCTTATTTTTAAGTATTGTAAAAGACCTTTTCTGAGTTTAGAGTGCATTTCATGGTGACAATTTGACATATTGAATTTTTATAGTAAAATTTTGCTGTTGAGTAGTACATGTGTTGTTAAAATGCTTCCTAGTGAACCTGGTAATACGCTCAATTTGGGAATCCAGGGTTTGTGCAAACTTTCAAAATTTATACTTCAAAGTTTAATTAACAACTATTGCTTTGCTCCTTTCAGTTATTCTCAAATAGATCCAATGTATAAATCCATCAAGAAAGAATATTTCAGAATTTGTGATAAAGTAAATGCAATTTGAATTTGACATATAATCTAGAATGTCTATGCCTGTATTTATGTTCAGTGTTTACTTAATATTTAAGCTCATTTTATATCTTACTTAAAACTGCTCTTGTCAAGTAAGTGAGTTACTACGACAGCAGAAAATCTTTCTACTCATGTTCCAAATTATTATTATTTTTTGGCCTTTTGAAGCAGAACATGCTTACTTTCCCATGCCTCAGACATGTGAGTCAAGATGAAATCCAGTTTCTGTTTTGTGTCCAATTATTGACTGCAACTGAAGAGCAGTACACTAAGCTGGCGTACCGAGCCTTAAATTGGGAATGCTGTGGGATTGTTCTGTGGGGAGAAATCTCAGAGGCAATCTTATCAGTCTGTCTAAACACCTGATGGTAGGGAATGAAGATGAAGGAGCCAGGCTCTTTTCAGCCCTGCCCACTGGCAGGGTAGGAGGCAGTGCACACAAATTAAGGCACATCAAAAAATTCGTCTGACTACCAGAAGAGACTTTCTTATGGTGAGGGCTGTCAGTCATTGGAATGGGGAAAACGTAATGTGTTGTGCCACTGGTTCTGTCATTGTGATCCGTTTTAACAGAGACAAGAAAATGAAAGATTCAGCTTTCCACTCTCCCCTTAATTAGAGGGATATGCATTGCTGCTATCTCTGAAGGCTCGGGTGCAGTTAATCCTCACTTCTTTACCATCTTTGAATTTTTCACAATTTCCCATGAGAAAAAGCTGAAAGAACTTTCATATAAAGAAGTGGAAGTTGCACATGAGAAAGGCAATTCAGTCATCATGTAGTAAAACAATGAGGAAAGGTGGTTTGGCAATGGAACCAAGAAAGCGAGAATGTAAGATTTCTTAATTTCTCCTTCTTCCTCTTGTAAATAACCAGGATGTGTTTCTTAAGAAAATGTAATTACTCTGCATTTCAGTTGCCTTTCAAGTGAGGTAGGGAATTAATCTAAAGTATAACGAAACAATATTTTAAAATGTTTTTAAATCCTTGGAGTGAGGTTCCAGAGGTATTGTTATTGCTTAATTGCAAAAGTTAGTTCTCATGTAATGTCATGCTTGATTGCTATTTGTTACTGGCATAACAGAAAAACATGGAGTAAAGGTGGTGCTGTTGAATAATGAAGTGAAAAATAAAATTTACTTCAAGGGAAAGTCAGTCTTTTCTGCACAAAATAAAAAGATGCCAGAGAACTGGTATCAAGGACGTGAACACTCATGGGGATTTGATTTATAATGTAGTTTAGGAGGAATGCAAACATATTTCTTTTGCTTTTAAATGGATGGCTAAGCAAATTTCTCAAGTCACAGTTGAGGAATTGTGCCACTTGAATAATATCTAGCACCTAATTTTTATGAGTTTTTATACCAACGTCTTAAACAATTCTCAGAAATTGAGACCTATTACAGCATTCCTGTTGACCTGTAAGATGCCGTGTTGTAACCTAAACAGTTTGAAGAGGAATTATTTATGTTTGTCTTTATGAGTTCAGCTGCTCTAATGTAGAAGCTATGTTAAGAAGCCTTTCAAACAAGTAAGTTACTACCATAATTGCTGCAGTGCTGTCTTTCCTTCACTGGAATGGACATAGTTCTGTAAGGTTGATGGGTGAGAGGCAGAAACTACCAACAAGAATTAGTAAGTTTGTTTTCCCTTTTCTCTTCCTAAAATCTTTTATTGTATGTCAATAATCCAAGTACTGTTTTGCAGTTTTAACCACAGTCACAAACTGTTATATTTCAGTTACATGTTTGTTGCAGTATCTGACCCATAACTGCAAATGATTAATTTTTAGAATAAAAAGCTTGGAATTGTCAATCCAACAAGTACCTATATCTGGACATTCACATTATATTGCAACTGTTTAGAGAAATCAAGCTTTATCATCCTAATCTTGATCGTCTCTTGTTTTTTTCCTCTCTCTTTTTCTTAAGGGTGCATTTTTGGATTCCCTTCCATAATGCATGTACTTAATGGCAGCTATGTTTGTGTATACACATCTGCACATAATTACAGAGTTTAGAATTGCTGAATATATCTATTTTTAAAAGTCACAAAAAAGAACAGGGTTTCATCATGTCTGTGACTAAAGGGCTGTGACAGGAGAGCTCTGGGTAAGGATGAGGCACCTATCTCACCTCCTTGCATGACTGGGGAGAAAATAGGATGAGACAACTTGTGGATCAAGATAAAGGAATGGAGATCTCTTACCACTTGTTAACATTGACAAAACAGACTTGACTTGGGGAAATTCCTCCCAGAAACATCTTCCTTCCCCCAAACAGCACGAACAGACATAAGAGGGTCTTATGGCCAGTAAGCAGTGTTTTCTCTCTGCTTCTTTCCCTTCACGCTTTTCCACTGCCCTGAAGTAGACTCTTCATGGACCACCATTACCTCAGGAAATATTCACCTCCCTTGACATGGGTCCTCCAAGGATTGCAGTGTGGGTATCTGCTCCACCATGGAGCACCTCCTCCTCCTCCAACCTTGGTGGTCACTTTGCTGTTTTTTCCCTTATTTTCTTCCACCCTCCTCTGTTTTCTTATCCTTTCTTACCCTTTCTTACATATCTTTTCCCAGAGGTGCCCTCACATGAACCCGCCCACTGCCATCTTGATAGCTGCACCTGATCCAGGAACTTAGAGCAGTAGTCTAAGTGTTAACAAGGCGGTTACAAGATTCTGTAGTGCTGGCAAAATCTAAAGTTCAAACTAGGACATGTGGCTTTTACTACATTCTAATCTTGTCTCAATATTTGACACTTCACCTTCTCAGTCTCTACGGATTATAAATGGCTGTCAAAACTGCAGAGTAAAGCAGGCAAAAGTCAACCTTGAGTAAGCTTGTCTGTTTGATTTTAATTTCCTTGGTAAATGAAAAAAAAATGCAGGCTGTACTGTTAAAATTACTAGCTCTTCCAGAATTTAATTACAATACTGTAAGAAGATATTTGTGCTCACTCTTTCACTTTGCGTTTATTATTAGTTGATTTTACTGTTCAGCTGCACTGCAGCACAATCCAGCTCAATCTGTTACAGAGTGATAATAGTGGTGATTAAATAAGAATAGAAATGTTTCCATCAAACAGTGTGATACAGTGGTAGCAGAAATAATAAGGGTACAGACTTACAGATCATATCTTTTATGTATATAAGCCAATATCAATCTCAGGCAAACAGACTGAGTGCAGGAATGTCTGAGAATTCTCATAGAAACACTTAATCATCCATGGACATTAGATCTTCATAAACCCTAGCTAAAATTGTCATATATCCTGAAATATGTCTTTTAGACACTAATTACCTATTTGTCCCTATGCATGCTTCTTCTTCCTTTTGCTTTTCCTTTTCATCTTCTCATCCTTTTTTTTTTTACTCTTCCTCCTTCTCTTTTTTTTCTCCCCCTTCTGTTTTCTTTCATTTCTTTTTTTCCTTTTATTTCTGAATATCACCACAGTGAGAGTTGAATCTTAAGATTATGAACAATTTTTGTCTTAAAGGTCTATTTTGATATATATATTCATAGTTGAGATGTAAAATACACATTTGTATTAGTTTTGTAGGTTTATGCAATTGAACCCCATAGAATTAGCATAACACAATGCCAACAAACAAATATCATAAAATAATTGGCTCCACAGTTAAGAAAAAGGATCTGATTTGAGTTCATTTTAAAAAGTGCAGCCAATATGTGAGCAGCTTTGTCCCTCCAAGAGGAGAACTTGTTATTTATTAGCTCCATTACCATACCACCATATAAAGAGTGAGACACTATCTTTGTGTGCATGGATTTGTATTTTACTTCAAGGCAATTGACACGGGTACTTAATAGTCAAAAAGACCATGTGCACTCAAGATATTTACAAAGATTTTTTATTCCAGACAACAAGGACAGGATTATCAGTGCAAGCGCTCTTGGAAATTATTTTCTCAATTTGGAATCTTACCCCTGAAGTGAATGTTTCTCTTATGCACGTAGAAATGAAAAGATCAAGGCCTTTCAGTTTCACTGTTCAGTAGTAGTCTGCTTGTAAATTAAGGTTAAAGTGGTGAGAACTCATAGAGGCACTTTGGCAGCCACAGCAAGATCCAACAGAAGCTCTGCAGTGGCAAATTTATCATCATTAAGTAAGGTACTGTGTTCAGACTTCTCAGGGAAATACCCTACCCACTAAAACCAGGGAAATTGAACAGTTACATTCTATCCTTATGGTGATAGATGAGCCACCCTGTGGGGCTAGGAGGGAAGGACAGGATTTGGTGTGCTGCAGTGCTTTATGGTTCCAGAATTTTATGATGCCAGGGCCATACATTCCCAAAGGATCTTTACTAGCAAGGAAGTTTAGACCAGTTATCTGTACTTAGTGTGAGCAGTTTGGAGTGTAGAGACTAATTGCTGGAGCACCTAATTCCACGGTGATTGTGGTATGCTGTCACTGACAGCCTGGTCAATGACCCCAGTGTTCCATGGCTCCAACACTCCAAACAAATTTGCTTTAAGCACACGTTCGGTGTCCATCAGTGCTTACCAGAAGGCTCCCAAGATGGATGCAAGGCACCACACCAAAGAAGAGCAAATTAAGCACACAAAAGAAGTAGAGTTATTTAGAATTATAGAATCATGGAATCATTAAGGTTGGAAAAGACCTCCGAGTTCATCTAGTCCACCTGACAGCCCATCACCATGCCCTCAATGCCACATCTACAGATTTCTTGAACACCTCCAGGGACCATGACTCCAGCACCTTCCTGGGGAACCTGTTCTAGTACCTCACCACTCTCTGAAAAGAATTATTCCCAATTTCCAGCATGAACTTCCCCAGGTGCAACTTGAAGCTGTTCTCTCTTGTCCTCTCACTAGTTATCTGTGAGAATAGGCCGACCCCCACTTCACCACAGCCTCCTTGTGTTGTGGAGTTGTGGAGAGCGATAAGGTCTCCTCTGCACCTCCTTTTCTCCAGAAAAGAGTGTGTCCACGAACGTGCAAGTGCTGTGAAGCTAAGGAGAGCATTTCTGAGCCTCATCATAAAAATAATTCAGGGTTTCCAGTCAGTTTCTAGATAATATTTCTACTTTTAAACCGTGCAGGGACAGGTTAATAAGCAAATAGCGCAGAAAATAGAATGTGGCATTCAGAACTCCTTCCTTTAGCTCAGTGCCTTAGGCACTGCATTTAAAAAGTCATTCAGATTTGCTCTTTCTCAAAGCCAATGACTCTTTAAATATTTCATGTGCAGCAGAAAAGCTTTGACTAGAAAGATTAAAAATGTCTTACCTTAAAATAGCATATAGTATGATGATTGTACATTTTCTTGAATGAAGAAAGTACCACAGGAGAGACCAGCACTGAACTCCGAGAGCCTAAAGGCATATTTATATGGCTCAGTGCAGTGTTCTTTCCTTTGAACATGATAACTGAATTGAAGCTCATGGCCATTTTATTGTGATCCTTTGTGAAGGGTAATAAGCACTACAAAGAATGGTAAAATTAAAAATGCAATACTGATTTGAGTTTTTCCTGTTGATTCTTTGATCATTATTCTAGCGTAAGTAAAAACAGTTATGTGTAATATAAGCTGAATTGACTCTTTGCTTGCATGTGTTTTGTAGGAATTTAAACGCCTGGCTTAGGCTTGCAAATTGTACCACAGAATTCAAAAGTTTGGTGTTATAGTAGTCATTTTAAAAGTGTTATAGTCCCTTTAATCAACAATAGGACCATTAGAAAGTACTTAAAGCATAAGCTTGGGTCTCTCAAAAATCAGCCCTCCTGAACCTTAGGTTAGCGTGTTCGCTGTCAGCCGCTCAGCCTGTTCCTTGGAGTTGAACTTACGGCTTTTTGAGTCTGAGTGAAAAAAAGTCTGTGGAAAAAAAACTCCAAATCTGAGGGTTGTTTGTTTCTCTTGACTTCATTTTCTTGTAATACCAGTGTTAATAAAATGTTGTGTTTGAATGCAGAATGAAAAGAACAGTGACAGAACTATAGAGGATATGATTCATTGGCTTTGTGTAAACAAGAGGTCTGCAGTCAAACGTTCCAATTTCTGCTAGTGTGTGAGAGGGAAGTGTGACAGCTCTTGTGACACTGTCTTTCATCTGCAACACAGCTGTCACAATTAATTCTCACACCAATTCTTTGCTCTCGCTCAGAGAGACAGCATTCAATTTATTAAACTCTGAGGCAGGTTTTTGTGTGTGAAAATACAGCACAGGATACATTGTAATAAGTTGAATATTCAAAATAAGTTGTTAGTCACAACGGTGCTGGGCAGATCTGGTATCTGTCATATCAAATTTAACACGTTCAGATGAAAAGGCAATATGTTAGTCACCTTTTATACTACAAATGCCTATTATTTCTACTTGGGAAATTGTAAACGCTGAACCTTGTTCTGCCAGCTCTGCTTAGAATGAAAACAGTAGCTAATGCTACTGAGATGTTTTGCTCTTCTTGCATGCTTTCTAGAAATGATTACTTTCTATCATCTTATTCTCCGTTTTCTTAGGAAATACTCAAATGAAGCATAAAATTTACCAAAAAAATGTTGGGTGTAAGGCCAGAATCAGTAAAATAAATCAGCATAGTTCAGCCAGTACTGTTACGGATCTAAATTTAATGGTCACACCCCCCAAGTGCCATTCTGCTGCCAGCTGTTGTTTCCTGAACTGTTTGCAGGGCCGAACTACCAGAGTTGTACCAGACATGGGCTGGATTTAAATTGCTCACATTACAGGGGAAATGAAGTTCAGCATGATGCTTAGAAACTCGTACACAGAATTACTAATCAACGAATCTTTTCTTACATGTTTTCCAATCGTTTGTCACAGATTTTGTCTCAGATTTTCCTTCTGCTAGTCTCACTGGTTTCACCTCTGTAGGGCTGCTCTCTCTGCTATTCCAGAGACCTGCTATCTAGCTAACAGACCAGGTGGGCATGACAGATTTAAGAGTGGTCCTTCCCAATAGAACTCAAGAGCTGTGTGTAAAATAGCCTGCTAGGAAGTGTTTCACCAAGTTCTTTTGGTGCACATCTCATTTACAGGTGGAAAAAACTATCTACAATCTTCATTTTTAATTTGCAGTCTAACAGCGCTCACATTTTTCTCCAGGTCAGATGCAGGAATATCTGTAATTTTATCAATATCAGCTAGAACAATGGAATCTCCTGATTGATAATCCTCATACTGACTGAATGATAAATTCTTACCTGAAACTTCTTTTCCCCTGGACTTCTTTAAGTGATAAATTTGCTCAATGAATGTGAAAACTTCCTCTTTTTTTATTCCTCCTTTCTAAAATAAATCAGCAAGTTGAGCAATTTTGATTGCTCTAAATCTTGTAAACCAAGGAAATTCTGAATTACTGCTTGAAATTTTGCTACAAAAGTCTGTTCAAGAGTGTACAAATATAGGTGAGCAATTAAACAATCGTTATAAGTAAATACAATTCTAGCATAGCTAAATAACCTCAGCAATTCTATACTTTTTTTCAGATTTCATTTTAATAATGAGAAAAAAGTTCAAATGTAGCAATTATAAAGATTGATGTTAAAGGAAGAAAGTCAGAGAAGTGTCCATTGGTTGGCATCTATCTAGGGGGAAAAAAAGTCAACAAAACAAACTAGAAAAGTTATTTTGAGAGCAGTTTCTGTTCACAGCAGAGACTTTTGCCTTCAGAGAAACAGTGACTAGGTGTTCTGTTATTTGCAGCATTCAAGGCATTGGACTAGATTATTGAAGTTCAAGGCTCATGCATTTAGCTATTGATATTCTTGTGCTAAGCTGAATTTTGTCTTTGGAATTAACATAACACAAGTTGTTCAGCTGTGCAAAGGAACATAGCAATTTATTTTGCTTAGCCCTAGAAAATCGTGAAGACATCTTTCTATGGCATTTTTTGCATCTGATAATGAGACATTTTTTAAAATACTGAAGCAGAAAATGATAACTGCTGGGGCATACTGAAAATACAGAACTTTGGCATCCAGAGTGTTCTACCTCCTCCTCTGGACCTCAGTGCTGTGGAATTAAAGTTCTAGGGGTTCCTTCTGTCTTGTTTCCACAGATGGGAGCTTGTCAGTACTGTGCTGCAGGTCCAGCCAGTAGTGATATTGGTCATACTGGCATATATGGTACACATAGAACCAACCAGAGATCACAGAATTGTAGGGACTGGAAGGGACCTCTAGAGATCATCGAGTCCAGCCCCCCTTGCAAAGCAAGCCACCTACAACAGGCTGCAGAGATCCACAGATAGATCAGTTCTTTCAGCAGCGCCCACATAAAATCATGTTGCTCTCACGTAAGAACAACATATGAACAGGTCTAGTTCTTCCTCTCTGATCAAAACTGAGGTTTGCTCATGAAAGATACGCGCACTGACTATGAGCATTCACAAGCACACTGGTGACTATTGACTTTTAAGTCAATGCAATACCCACGCCCAAATTCTATCCCCAGTATGTAGTTGCTGCCTCAAACCTTGGTCTGTCCAGATGGAGATCTACTCACTGACCAGTGCAGCTTGAAGATTGCTATCATACAGACACATTTTTCTCACTTCTTTCCATCCATTCTTGAGATTCAGATTACTGTTTTTACCTTCCTCAAATTGACCTAATTCACTCCAAATGTGTTTTATCTGGTGCACAAAACTCTCTGCCATAATAGGAAATATTATTTAAGGGATTGCTAGATACGTGGTGGGCTTTGTAAAGTAGTGTGTGATCAAGAAGGAAATATTTATGGGCAAAGTAAAGCAAAGGCCTTCATGCAAGCTAGATCATACATGTTGAGTAATAGTGTAATCTAAAGTGATGTCTGTATCTATTGAAGCTGAGCTAACTGATGAATGCTGTACACTGAAGTACTGCCTTTGGTTGTTTTTATTGCCTGAGTTCTTGACTCAGAGTTGTTCTGTGCCTGTATCCTTGTCAATTGCTGTGGCTCCTTTTGTGAAAGTTTTGGATGAAAAAAAATATGTAAAGTGATCTTTGATAGCATTAAGGAAGTGGAGAAAATTAGTTGATAAAAAGTGAATTTTTGGGGGGGCTGCCATGTTCCTTAACTTTTCACTAGTGTTGTTACAAAAGTATTAGTATAGCTGAGCTTGACATTTAGAAAGAGCACAAAATATTTCTAGGCAAATGATCTCCTCAGTGCTAAAGTTTACAGGAAATTAATAGTTGGATGTGCAACAAATTGCTATTTGTTGAGCGTTTTTTGCCTCTGAGCACCATGGCTATATGAATGGAAATTGGTATTCTTGGAAGCAGGTTAAATGAGCCTGATGTTTTGGCTGTTTCTTTTTGCCGTTAAATGAGAAATATTTTCTGCTCAGTAACTACTCTTTCTGTCAAATCATAAATTCAATTTTGTATTAAATAGCTGTTTGATATTTTTATTGTTTTTATTTTTTATTTTTGCTGAGGTACCTTTGACTTTAAATGAATTATCAAACAATTCTCAAAGCAAACGAAAGAACCAAAAACCTTTCTTTTCAGTAGACTGTCGAGGATATATTTAAGGCTTTAATCCTACCAGCGGAGCCCTCTGTCTCTGCATCAAAGGCTTTACAAGAGTCATTATTGACATTTTGAAGTTTCAGCTGGGGAGTTCAGTTTATTTGCTTGGTTTTATTGATAACAGAGCTGATGGTGACACTGTCAACAGAATTGACATTAGGGCAGTTACTGCAAGTAAATTTGTGTTTATTGTCATGTATAATCTTGATCTGTAAATGTTATGAGAATATAACAGTTGAACACTTCTGTACAATCTATTGAGATGAATGCTACCCATAATCTTAAGCCTTTGTGATTCTACCCATTTACAATAATTAAAGACACTAAAGCTGTATTTGTTTTATTTTTTTTTCAACTTACTGCACTTAGCAATGTAGCAAGAAAGCATCAGCTTCACTGTTGTGGATCCTGAAATCATCTGGAATAATTGCAAACCGTCCTTGGCCACGGATCACTCTCACATTGACGACCACTGCTATAATATTAACTATGGCTGTGTTCAACATGGTAAGTGAAAAAGAAACGATTTTTTTTTGTTGTTTAAGATCTTCTTGCTTTTTTTTATCATTTATCCCTCATGGCTATCCTGGATGAAAATGATTGCCAGACAGAAATGTAAAGCAGAGCAACAGAAAACATGCTGTACAACAAGGGCTTCTTTCAGTGCACAAGACGCTCAGCAAGAGCTCAGATAGTGTTTAAAGCTTAATAAAGAAAAAAAAGTAAGTTATAAGGAATAGAAGATAGTTTGTATTGTTCATATCTTACTCATCTGTGCACTGATTTGAAAAGCAGAGTAGTGCTCGAAGAGTGCAGTATCTTCTCACAGGATGTGTGGAAGACTTTGTGCAAAGGCAGCTAAGTTTTGTTCCGGCTTGTGATGCTCCTCTTATGATCATTAAATGATCTTAATTTATACATTATTGATTTTCATGTGCTTGGCATTTTTTTTTTTAATTTGAAAAAGGACAAAGATTAAAGTTACATAAATTCAGAAGTACAGATCTAGAAATTTGCTAGAACTTAAGAACTTACCTGTAATTTAGGCTTTTCAACTTGCGCATTTCTCATAATAGAGAAAATCCAAGTAATTCTACTATCCTTTCATAACTGTGGCAAATAAGAAGTAAATCTGACATTACTCTGCATAAAGCTGGAATCTTAATAACCTCATGTATAATGAAGTGTGTGTTGTGAAATGCCATGAACAGTGTATGGGATCAGAAAGTGTAACTTGTTTTGCCCCATGGGCTGAGCCTACCATTCATACAAAATGGGGAATTTAATCCAGGTCAGTTTTGCGTTTGTAAAATGGGAACTGCAGTATTTATTTAGGTGCCTCTTACAAACATCACTGCATGGTTATTACTCGCATTTCAGATCAATCAGATTTGCACTTCAGCACTTTTGAAATTACAACTCCAGCACTTTGTTGAGTTGCTGATGTCCTTGAGGTTCATAAGGAACTTAGAGATTGATAACACCTACTCTTTACATATTTTTTCTCATAACGTTGCAGGGGGCACTAAGTAAGAACTAAACCCACCAGAGTGAAGTAATGATGTAACGTGGTCTTTTAAGTGTGAACGTTTGACATTTCTGTTAAATTCTTATCTTGGATTTTTCTGTGTTCTTGTTTTTGTAGGTTTTCTTTTCAGTAGGTATTTTCCTTTCTTAGAGAGGAGACATGCAAAAACAATTCCGTGTTTAGGAATTTAAAATGCAGCTAATTTAATTTCATATTTATTGTTTGTAGAGAAATACACAAAGTGGTGACTGAAGCACTTTTCAGCGATGAAGGCAGTTAGCAATGGGAGAAATGGTTCTGAAAAGTAACTGATTTGCTATCGCTTCTTGTCCTCAGCTCAGGACTATATATCTTTATTAACAATAAAATTTATCCAAGCAAATGTTACTGGGCGTAACACATAGTGTGGCTTGTAGTATGGAAGTCATGTTAGATTATTTCTCCTGTTTAAAACTAAATGAGTAGAAAGAAGTAAGATAACCCACTTGAGAGTAAAGTATAGTTTGTGTTAGAGGTCGTGCAACATATGGGTCATTTTTTTTTTAGTTAATGTAAAAGAAGCTAGAGTCAGTAACTGTCCTTTCTTTAGGCTAAAGTTCTACTGCTGTGAGTAGTCCACATAAAATTTGGCATTCAATTAATAGAAGATATTTTTAGCAAAAAAAAACCAGTTGTTCACTACATCATTTTTAGAAAAAAGAAAAGCTTTTAATTTAATTGGTTCAGGTCCATTTTTATGTGGACTGAATGTTACAGTAAAGCATAGTAGGCTGCATTTTGAAGTCTTTGTGCCTTATCAGTAATGACTGCACTATTACAAATAATCATGTCCTATGCTATTCATGAGATGATAATTTTAAGTACAATTCCCATCTTGAAACTAAACCTTAATAGTTTGACTATTGAAAAATGATTTTAAATGTGATTGTGAAATTTGCATCTCCTCAATATTAATAGCAAATTGTGGGAGAGACTCTGAAGTATCATTATTATATCTCCAAGCAACATGTACTTAATAGCAGAGTCGATTAACTGCATTTATTTCCATGAACTTTTTCAGTAGAAAAAGGCAAAATGTAGTCATTAAGATTTAATGGACATAAAAAGTGTCTAACCATCCCACACCTAATAAATCATGATTAAGACCAAAATGTCAAATAAAGCTCAGTCTTTATGGTCAAGGGGCATTAGAATGGAGTGAGGGTGCAGTTTTATTTTAAATGAGCAGTTTCAGAAGACATCTGAATCTAGTCGTAATGTTTGAGAGGTATATAGTCATGATTAGTGAAGTTGAAAAACAGCTAATGTGACATGAAGTATTGAGTACCTCTTAGCTGAAGGAGAATGTGACTAATGCTGCTTCCCCTGAGTGTAAAATTTGAGGCCACGAAGAGAGTAGTGGCTGAAGAAGACTTTTTTTGCAGTGTTGATCTGCATTTCAGAAATATGAGATAACTTATTACAAGGAACAATCCAGACATCTTAGCAACAGTAGGACTGTGTGGCTGCAATGGGTCAATTTCTGGAAGCTGCATGTGTGGTTGTCTGCAGTATATCAAGTGGCTTTGCCTCATCACCCTCTTGCATTTGTGTGATCTGGGGGAACGTGGTTTGGTGAAAGAGCCATGTTAGAGCATTTTGCTTCAGGTACTTTGCATCGAATGTATGAATAATTCTTGGCAGAGCAACAGGATCACAGAGCTGTACTGTCCCAGGAAGGTGCCCTAACCAGCAGCTTAGAATTTAGGAAGTTTCTTGCTTTTCTGTCTTGCATCTAGTAAATATTGAAGTACTGGAGTATTTTCTCAGGGGGAAAAAAAAAAAAAAAAAGTGAAGTCTTCAGGTTTGATGTCTTTGCTTCATTGTTTAATGTACCTCTGTAAGCACACCAGCAAGCATTGGCTTTGTGGTTTTTCTACTGGTGGCTGATATCCAATGTTCTAACTGTGATAAGTTCTTGAGGAAACTTGTTTCCATTTTCATATTAGAAAGTTACTTTCTTGAGTATACTTTCCTTTTAAAGTAGCTAACTCTGTTGATATATTTGCTGACCTTGCTCAGTGCTTTATTTTAAACAAGCAAGCTCTTCTGAAAGGCGCATTCTTATTATATGCCCTTACAGTGACTAGCATGTTAAATACCCTATTTTGGAGGGTGCCTAATGTATTTATTTAAAGATGAATAAACAGACACTGTCTGGAGCTCAACTTAGCCTTGGATCTGGGAGGAGAAAAGGTTATGCCCAGGTAGGGCCATCTCATTGAAACTTTATATGCAGGGCACCGTCACAAATACATTCTACATTATAGACAGAATTTAAGAAACTAAGCCATGCTGTCACAAATTTTGCTAACAGTCCAGCACAGAACTGATAGAAGTGAACATCACTCCACACCTGCCAAAGCCCATGATGGTATGTGAGTGTAAAGGCCCAGCAGATTCTTTGTCTCTCTGTGGGATGCTCAGCTGCTTGCCAGTACCTCTGTAGGATGGCTGGGCCTTGAATACAGAAATACGTATATAAGTATGCATTTTTACCTGGCTTATCAGCTTCTATAACAAATGAAATGGAATTATTGAACAACTTGCTTAAGTACTTAGCATTCCAGTACTTATCCTACATAGACACTCCTAAAACTTTGTGAAGATGAGGAATGCTACTAGGAATTGGGATTTTTCCTATTGTTCTTGTGCCATTCATACCATGTCAGACTAACTGGTGTTCTTCAAATGAAACTGTGATAGATTTTGAGAAGAAAGTTCTCTTGAACCACATGGGTATTTGGAAAGCTGATAGAAAAATAAGGCATGAACAAGAGAAGTCCTGCAGGTTTGCCTTAGAGCTTCATGCAAAAGAGCAGTGCTGGACAAAAGCATCATTGCTTCATTCGTGCTTTAAGAAAAAAGCAAATCCTGTAGTTCCACTGGTAATACCAAACTTGCATGCTTCCAACATACTTTAAAAGTATACTCTTCTCACTCTGTCTTTTGTAGGGCATAAAACATATTTCATTTACAACAGTCCAAAAAAAAAAAAAAAAAAAGCTGTAGACCACTGTTTCTCAAAGAAATGGCATGGTTCTTATGAAAACTAATTTAAAGTGGAGCTACATGTTTGTATGAAGGACGTATGGAGAGAGAGAAAGTGACAAAAATGTTTCTTTGGATTATTCTTTGTAGTCTTCACAAGTCTATCTTCAGGGTTTATAATTTAATTTTGTTTAAGGAAGAGAAGACAGTGATGGGATCAAATTAAACTTCAGCTGTAAATTTAGATATACAGACCTTTCTTTTCACTGCATATGTATTTCAATTCATTAAGCACATATCTGCCTTGGAGCAGCTACTTCATGTGGAGCTTACCTCTGTGGTTTGAGATTTCTTGCTGATGCACAAAAGCATACTTCGTAAGTTTCCAATTTGCACAGAAAATGATCATAGCATTGCCCTTACAGGTGGATGCTGTAAGACATCATGCTGCCCCAGGTCAGTGATCACATTTGAGTTATCCCTGGCAGATAGTCAGATCAATTAATTTTGCACCTTTTTCACCCTGTGGTTCAATGGGTCAGTGCAGGAGTACTTCCCAGCTCCATTCCTCCTTCCCACCTGTCACGGAGCCAAGCCATTCACATACTACCTAATAAAAAATTTACACACCTTATTTTTTATTCCATAATTCAATGTGCATTTTGATAAGTGCATTTTAATATTACATATTGCCATCTTTCCTTCTTCTTAGTAGGATGCTATTTTATGTACATTAATATGAAAATCAGTAAACCCACTATCTTAGTAAGGTGAGATATACCCATTCATCTTATTGTGTTTCCATGTTCCCATTAGAACAGCAAGACAGGAAACCTTGCTTCTTGTGAATTGTGCAGAAGTTTTTAAAGTACCTTCGTGAGAAAGTTGACTTTGTAAGTTGACTTTGTGTTGTTTTAGATCCAAACAAATGTGTTACAGTCTGGTGCAGATTCCTGGTCTGGTAATAAGAGAGATGCACTAATGTGCTTATCCCATGTTGACAAGGGAGGTTCTTTCACCATTTCGTTCCTACTGAAAGACATAGCACTACAGCAGGTATTTTCATCATGTGACATAAAAAAATTTATGGATTGCAGATTATACAAACACAAAAGAAGAAAAAGCTGCTAGAATATATGAGTATAAAATGAGATTTTACTCGTAGTGTGCTCAGATGTTCCCTGGCAAACATTGGTATTCATAAAAAATATTGATTCCATTTGAGTCATTTGAGTAGGTGTGACTACTTAGTAGGACTGAGCTGTCTCTTAAAATACTATGTTGAAGAACAGTGTATATCTCCGAAGCGTGATAGCAGATGCAGATAGCTGATGAAAGAGAGAAAGACAAGTACAAACACATCATTCAGAAATAAGTGTTGTTTGGCTCATGGGAGATGGCAACATTTCCATATCCTTTTTATTCCTTTCTATGCTTATTTATGCATTCATAGATACACCACATTTCATATAGCTTTCTGTATATACATTTATTTGTCTGAAGTACCCCATACAAAGTTCAAAAACAAAATGAAAATGCCTAAATAGAAATGAATGTATGCATATGTATGTCTGTATATAAACTTACGCACATTTATGTATAGGATTGTGCTGCAGATCTTCATGATACATATCTTTTAGTCTGTCGGCATGCCTGGGCTAAGATTCTGAAATTAAATGTAATTATTTCATGTCTGTAAGAAAACTCAGTGCACTGTGAGCAGGATTCATTGTCCACCCTTGGCAAATGACCTGAGTGACAACAACTATGAAGATGAGGACGTTAATGCAAATAGTTGAAGGCAGGCAAGGGGATTAAATTTTTAAAGTGTTTTGGAGGAGCCTTGCCTCAAACTGTTCATGTTAAAGAGAAATACAGACATCAGCTGAGTTAAATAGTAACCACAGGGCTTCAGAAAGAATTTGAAACCAAAGGAATTAGGAAGAAGTTTATGAGAAGTATGAGCATTTGTAACAGGAAGACCTTGTTGTGGGAACAGCAACAGTCAAAATCTTATTTGATACTGCCACTAGTCACACCTCTGACCCACACCTCGGGTTTATCTGCACACATGAAATCATGGGGTACTTTCTCACCAGCATCAGCATCAAAGATTGTGCAGAACACCTTTGCATTGAGCTGTTGAACCCACATCTCCTTGCAGGAGAGGTGTGGAAGTCGGGTTCCCCTTCTCCCAGAAGAGCATGTGTGCATTTAACTTAGTCATCCCGTCAATAGGGTTTGGATGTAGGTATAACTTAGAGCTCTTTAGGCTGAGTTATAGAAGGGCAATTCACAATTTAGAGGTATTTATTGGCATTTTGTAGGGACTTTTATTATGCCTTATTTGTTATACTACTGATATTGCACCTGAAGGAATGCTGGCTAATTAGCTACATGTAAACAGAGAGACATGCTAGCGAAGGAAGACAACCTGAAAGTGCACACGTACAAAGGAAGGTGAGCCCATTCTGTGTGTAACTCTGGAGGATGTGACACTGTCTGTAAAGCAGTCTTCATAGCAGATGGTACAGCAGTCGCCTTTGTTGCAGTCAGTCCTGCATCTGTGGAAGGGCAGTTTCAGACATGATGGTTTCAAGCTCTTCTCAGAAGCACCACGAAACAAATCAAGGAGTGCTGACCACAGGTGCTGCCTTGCAAGGCTGGATAGTCTTTAAAAAAGAAAAAGTCACTATGCATGTAGTACAGAACTGGCATATCTTGCCAAGGGTGACTGTGGAGTCAGTTTGGAATCTGTCAACACTTGGCTGTGTAGAGCAGTGACTGATCAGATCTAGTGTTAGTAAATCAATAAACCTCTTAGATCGAAAATGGATTAACCTGAGTAAACTGAGCAACTTGTCTGGTGTGGATTTTCGTATTTCGTATGTATGAGTGTGAAATTTGTTGATAGAATTAAAGTGGCAGGCAAGGTCTGTGCAGGAAGGTCAGAGATTTTAGAAAGGAAGAAGTCAGCTGGATATTTGAGAAAAAAGAAACTAGAATGGGGTTTATTACTACAGAGTGCGAGATTATGGTTGGTCCATCTGATAAGCTGGGAGCACATCAACTGGGGATGAATTAAGTTCAGGATTTTGGTTAGTTACCTGAGTTTAACGAGAACTCAACTGAATCTCAGTAAGCATCCATGTGTGACTGCTCTTGTCTCAGGGCAAGTACAAATTAAATTTACCCAAATGTGTCCCAGTGGAGGAATATTACCTCTTGCAGACCATAATAATAGTGGCTGTTATTACATCAATGTAGCTGTAAGCAAGAGAGTTGTTGTTGTGATGTACAAAAACATAATTCCTGCAGAATGAGTATTAATGTTATTGCAGTACTCAGTCAAAATCTGGAAGAGTGATTTCAATTTTGGTCATCTAGAAGGTTGAACTGAAAGAGGTATGTACAGAGGGAGACTGCTAGAAGGGTCAGGGGAATTAAGAACAGAAGAAGAAGAAACTAGTTTCTCAGAAGAAACTAGAAAAAACATAGATTTCTGAGCATCATGAAGACTGAGTTAAGACAGCTATCTGGAAGCTGAAGATTAGTGCCAGAACAAAAAAGTGGGAAATGGCTTTGAATCACCAGAAGCTGATAAACTTAGAGGCACTGGAATAAATGTTGTCAGAGAAATCTAACTCAGAACACACTTCAAGAATACATCAAACATTACTGTCTGATGGTAGCTACCCTTCAGTTCAGCAGGCTGAACCTGATACTCTAGGAGATACTGATTCAGCCCTTCTCTTGCAGTAATATTATTACTGTTATTATTATAATAGAATATAATATATAATATTATTGCTATTACTAATAATATTATCCCATTCGTGATTACTATGAAAAGGATTACACCTCAGTAAATCAACCTAAAGACTTCTTTCTTTAACTCTTCCTGTATTTAAACAGGAGATTCAGTTGAGGTAAAACTGAGAATTGTTCATTTTGAATTTATATTATCATTGTCTCTCTTGTGTATGAGCTTCTGATACCTGAAGGTAGCACAACAAAGAACCTTTTGTTTTTTCATTCAAATGTGTCTTATGGAGATTAGCAAATCCGTTGTCTGAAGCATGCAGGATCCAAGTAATCGAAGTGATGTCATTTTGCCTTTGCTATTTCAGTTTGCAGTGAAATACCAAAGTTAAATGATTATTGGCAAGGCTTTCTCCACTTCTCCATTTTCCTTTTCTATTTTGACCTTATACAGCTGACAAGCTAATGGATTGCATGTTGTTTTTCTCTAGTTTTTCCCAGATAATGCTGTGGCAGCCTTTCCCCCAGTTCTTAATTCATCAAATGCAAGTTTTCCTAATTTGAGTAATCAGACACGGTGGTGTTTACAAAACAACTGTTTTTTCCTACCGGTAAGTTGATTTACATTTATTTATTTGTTTAGAACCATTTCTCTAAGTAGAATTTCTATGGCACTATTGGAAGTTAAAGACCATCTAGGTTGTTAAGACCACTTTGGAAGCTTCTTTATTTTCAGTCACCTGCAACTGCCTCTGAAGGAAGTAGGTCTGTAGAAGAGTTTAGTAGTCCTAAATATTGAGGTTATAGTGAATGTCAGATGAAAAATCAGGTAATAGCCTGATAAGAGCCATAGATCACCTGTCCTGACAAGTAGGCTTCATGAGGTGTCAGGAGAAGACAGTGACCATGGAGGCTGTGGTGAGCACAGTGTAAGTGGTTGTCTGTGAGGGAGCAAGGTTGGCTGGCCCATAGACGTGTTTCACAAGGACCAGCACTAAGCTTAAATATACTCACCATTTTCTTTTTTCACCTGGCTGTAAAATTGAAATCTGTGATTCTAGACTTGTGTCATCATTGCATCATGGAAAGGGGAAATAAAACACTCATATGCTACTATATAAACTGTGTAAAAAAGATCTGAGCTGGTTTGAATAAGATGTATTAGTGTAAACAAAAGCACACTGGCACGTGAGAAGGGAGAAGAACATTCCTACAAAAATGGGATCTGTATCCCAAGCAGAATGATTTTTAGAGAGCTTAGCAAAGATCTGCATCTGAGCATAACAAGCTGCATTTTGTGCCAAAGCAGATCAGCAGTGCTTGAATGAAAAAGCAGGAAGCAGCAAGAGAAGGGAGAATATTTTATCTCTATGCAGAATTGATGACACCAGTAACAGAATGGTATGTGCTGATTTCCACATAATTATGGAACCCTAGAAGCATGGAATGGTTTGGGTTGGAAGCAGCCTTAAAAAACATTTCATTCCAATGTCCTGCTGTGGACAAGGACACTTAGACATGGTTACATAGCTGACTCTATCAAGCTAAGCAGTCCCATTCACACCCAAAAGCAGGATGTTAATTTTGTATAGAACTCTTTTGTAAAAAATAATTATGCTGACTGTAGCACTTGCAAACTTTCAGCATTCCCTTGACAAAGCAACAGTAGAGCATGAGTTTCTTTTCTTTTTCCCATTTTCAAGTTTACTTAACTAAATTTGATACTGACAGGTACCTATGTTCTCTTTTGGCCCCATTTGAAGTTATCCTTGTAGTCATAGAAATGAAGCAATCATTTTCCCAACGTACACACAATAGTTGCTCACAAGCACATAGAAATTAATTGTTTCCAAGCATATTCATATTTGTGTTCGTTTTTTTTTAATAATAGTGGATTTTCTAGTTCCCTTTTTTTTTTTTAACTTATTACTGTTTTAAAGTTTTTGAAAAACACTTTTTACAGTGAAGCTCTCCAACAAGCATCTGAATGGTACATTTTTCATGAATTATACTTATTATTAGATTCAATTTCTTTTTCTTAAAAAAAAAAAAAAAAAAAGCCTTTTTCCTGCGTTTTACCTTGTATAACTGTCAGATCTTCCTATGACCAACACGTTCAGAACAACTGATGGTTTATAAGTTTGAAAATATGAAAATATGAAACGTTTGTCAGAGAAACTTGGATAAATTGGCACAACAGTTATGTTAAAATGTCACTTCTGGTAAAAATCATGAAAAGTTTAGATTGACTGAAGTATTTAAATACTTTTTCCCTTGTTTTCTTTATTAAGCTGTTCTGAAATGTGCATTATTTTCATCTGAAGACATACCTCCTGCTTTCTAGCTTCAAAAGCTGAAAATTCCTTTGGGGTTACTATTTGTTATCCTTACGAAGTTTTCTAAAAAACTGCAAATAAAATTCTCTCTTTCCTGAATGAGATATTGAACAGCTGATAAATGCTTGCTTTCTTAAATTGCATATCAATCCTTTTTTATCTGTTTTTACCTTTAAGCACTTCTTCCTGTGATTTATAGCCCTGGAGCTGACAGATCTATTGATGACATAATCTAAAATGAATGAATAAGTGATTTTTAAATTATTTTAGCCCCAGTAGCATTTAGTTCATCTGGAAGCATATTGATTGATTCTCTCCCTGCTCCACACCATAAAATAACTTTTCTGATTTGTATTCTTTGCTTCTGTGCTCTTTTTTGAAGACTTACCAAAGATTACACAGTAAGTTATGAGAACTTTGCTCATGATTTTATTTAGTTTTGCTGTGAAGCTTCATTAGCTTCTGTATAATGGAAGCATCAGGCAGAGGTCCAGTCAAGGATGGTGTGTGGTGCAGATCCCATCTGTGGAGAAGTTATCCTGCATCTTCTTTTGAGCTCTTACAGGATTTTCTTAAAAGAAAATCTTTCTATTAATCATTTCTGCTGTCAGACAAAACTTATGTTCACACAAGCACTTGATGCTGCTCAGTTAGATAAAGGCAAGGATGTGCAAGTGGCATCATCACCAGCTGAGGCTTCCATATGGCCTGGGGACACGCCAGACATGCCAGAGCATGGCACACACCTGCCTTGATTGGGTGGGTTGTTACCCGAGTTGCCAATTCCTCAGTCTACCATCATTGTCTGCAAAAGCTCACAGGTTTGATATCGTAGCAACTCTGTTGCTATAAGAGCATTAGTATCTCTATAGTGTCCTTGTTCAGGAGGTCAGTCGTACAGAGGTGCAGGATGGGCGTACCTAAAGTTGGCATGTTTGTTAAGAAATGACTCCTGTGCAGCAGTACGCTAAAATTATTAGTTTTTCCCAGCTGTGCACTAATTCCTCTCCAGGTTCATTTCATCAGCTGAGAAAAGAACCTTGGCCAGCCATGACAGCCAAGACAGGCTGCCATTTGTCAGTTGCCTTCCAATTTATGTGCTGTGACAAAGATCAGTGCTTTCATGCTACACATACCACAGCAATTTCACTAGTCCTGCTTTTCTGAATGGTTAATTTGACTGTTTCTTCACTGAATTTGTACTGCTTTCAAGCTTTTTTTTTTTTTTTTTTTTTAACAGAGAAGGATTCAAGCTGCACAGCTTTAAATACCTACTAAAACTTCCAACTTTATTTTTATTAAAAAGGGGAAAATTCAGTTGATATGACAGATACTTAAACATTCATTTGCAGAATTGGGCACTTGGAAGCAAAAGTTTTGAGTGTATGTTTTACGATTGAAAAAAGATTAATTGAAGGTGGCATTTTAAATAAGGCATCATAAGCTGATGTGGCCATTTGAGTAGAGTTTCCCATGGTGTCTTTGCCAGAGCTGTGTGGTGCTTACTAGAGTTTGCGCTGCAATGTGCAGTATCAGTCCTCATTGTTAAATTATGTCCATGCCACTGTTCTATCAACCATCCACCCACCTCTGAAGTCTTAGCCAGCGTTTTCAATCTGGTTATACATTCCTGTGGAGCACTAACAGGAACTTTATTATGCTTGGCAGTTTCTTGGTTTTTGCTTGGTACATTTGTGGATTTGAGACAGTCTTTTGTTTGCTATAAAACTTATTTCACAAGTAGAATGCCCTTGGGATTAGAAAAATGACTGCTGCTACTTTTATAAAACACTGAATTCTGAAAATACAGTGTGAGCTCATGAGGGGTGCAGCCAGCAGAGAAATTTGTTTGTTTTTTTTTTTTTTTATCCTGAACAGCAGTTCTTTATATTTCTTATTTCAAACAGATATGCAAGAAAGTTACAATAACAGCAAAGATACAGATGGCAGATCAATTCTATATGATGATTGCCATGAAAATTATTATTCTTAATGATCCTCCAGAATTAGTATACGGTGGTTCAGGTTCTGTCAAAAGTACTGTTATCAACAAATCAACAGAAATCTGAAAACCAAATAGCATACATAGAAATAGAATGCTTTGTAGCTTAAGAAAATATAGCATCTTTACAGGGTGCAAAGGTGTAATTTTCAGGAATGGTATTTGGCAAAGGTACTGTATGTTAACAACTGAGAAAATGGTTCTAATGGGATTGTATTTCTGTTTTAGCATTGGTTTTGATACTGTAATCCATTTTGAGAGAGTATGAAGTTTTTGTTTTTGTTTTTTTTTTTTTTAACTTCAACCTTATATATTTTCTGATGATAGTGGATAGAAAAGGCTTTTTTAAACAAATGAATGTATTCTTATACAGTCATTACTCAAGAAGATGTAACATGATCATTTTTTAGTATTTATCTTGTTTATAGGCCATGTTAATCATTTTCTGTTGTCTCTTAACTGTATTTCTAAAGTCTGTAAAATTGAGTATCTGTGAGGTTCTTAACATCTGTGTGTATTGCATCAGTTTAACAATGCTGCAAAAACGGACAACTAAATTGTTTACAGATCTTCAGGCATTTTGACCTTGATCTTCCCTTATTCTCAGTAATAAATACAGGGTGGTTTTTGTATTCAAATATGAGTGAAAACTATAAAGAGGCGCACAGGAACAAATATTCAGTCATTATGCAGGCAGTGGGCTTTCATACCAAACTTCCACACCAGCACTGGTTTCCCACATACAGGACATACTGCTACTGGAGACGAATAATTCAGAAGTGGTGAAGGGTGAAAACTAGAAAGCTTAAATGAGGATCATAATCTGAATTCTGCTGAGTTTAGAGAGAATTTGAGCCTAGTAAGAGAAAGAGTCTATTTTATGGAAGACCGGTATCTGGTTGTTACTGTCTGTAAACCATAACGTGTACATAATACATATGTACTATGATTATTTATGCATTGTGATAAATAACATGCTTAAGTGGTCAGTTAATGTTTTCTTAAAAGCTAGTGTTCTATTAAAAGCTATGTATTTTATTATGTGCAATATCCCACTCGACAGCCAAACTATAAATATTTACTATGCGGTTTTCCTTTCCCAGTATTTTATATACAGCTGCATATTAGGGCTCATTTCCTGTTCCGTTTTTCTGAGGATAAATTATGAGCTGAAAATGGTCATCATGTTGATTGCATTAGTGGGCTACAATGTTATCCTTCTGCACACTCACGGGGCCATGCTGGATGACTACAGCAAATTTATGTACGCTACAGCACCCCTGAAAAGGTAGGTTAATAATCCCCATCATTCTGAAATTAATGGAAATAAAATACTAGCTATGGAAGATGTCATGTAGCATTTTTATTTCTCACGTATTTGGCTCTATAATCTACAAGCCACAATTTAAAATTGTTGTCACTGTTGAGCATAAAAATAAAATACATAAATCTGTGCCAAATGCATAGACCACATATTACAGAAAGTACAGTTTGGTTTAATGAAGGACATTAGCAAACATGGTTTTGAACATTATTAAGGCTCCTAAGGAAAATTTGCTGCAAGCTGAATAAAATCAACTTTTTCAGAACTAGTATATTGTTGTAAACTTTACAAATGCAGTCTTAGCCTTTGAAAAACAAAACTACAACCAAACAGACCTACGGTTTATTAAATGAACAGAAAGAGATCTTTATTTTCCTATTGGGTGAGTGGTATACCTATGTAGTGGGATGGAGAACGACATGACTAGTTACGTTTATCTTGTACTTCTGGTAGCTTTGATTTTGCCAGTCAAGCTTGTGTGTCTCTTGGCTTTTCCTTCCAAAATCTTTCATCAGTATTCTTCTTTCAGTGGCATCGGTAGTGGAGTGCTAGTGTGAGCTGTTCCCCATTCCTTATAGCATCTTTCCCCAAAGCAGAATTTTTAATAAAAGATCTCATTTGTCCCTATTGTAATTCTGAATGAAAAGACATCTTGGGAGTTGGCTGCCTCAGCATCCATTTCTTCACATTCATTGGATACAAGGTCAAGCTTTCCATTATGGGAGTCATGTATTAAGTAAAAACTGTTTTTAATCTGCCTTTACAGCACCAATCAGTCTTCATTTGCTAACAAAGACGGAAATTATTCTTAATTAATCCTCATGTTAGTACTGGACTTCAAAATGTGGGTACATTTGCACAGAATGATGTAGAAGTAAAGTTTCATTATAGAAATCATATTTTGCCAAATAATAAAGCATATGCTGTTTAAGTGGTCACAGTTTACATTACCAGAAGGTATATAAATTGCAGACTTTCCTTTGTTCTTGTGCTGAAGTAATTTTGTTTCAACTTTTGAGCAGCTTGGTTTACTTACATTCTTATTTTATAGGCCTGGAATACTGAAAGACCTGAAGACAATGGGCTCAATTTCTTTGTTTATATTCTTCGTCACGTTACTGGTTTTGGGTAGACAGGTAAGATGCTCAGTTCTTTCCATCTGCATCAGTGGATGCACTGCCAGCCTCCCGCCTTCTCAAAGATGTTTCAGATTTTCTGACAAGCACCTCTGTTCCTTTTTGCCCCACACCCTTTCAAAGCAGTGTCAGAAACATCTAAAAAGCTATCATTTCCTTTATTGCCTTCCAGTATGTCCTTAAAACTCACCAGTAACTCTGCAATAGCTGTCACTGAGACTGTAGGCATTATGCTGATAGTGCACTGTGACTATTGCTTGTCATGCTGACCAATATTGTCTCATAGCTTCCCAGCGTGCTCCCATCTGTCTGCATCCATCTGCTGTCTCCCTAGTTGCTTAATTACAAGCTATTTTCTTCACAGTTATTACCATTTGAGGCAGACACAGAAACAATGTAGCATGCACGCAGCAGTGTAGCACCTACTGAGGCCACAGTTGTATTAAAACAGTGAACTGACAGGGATCTCCTCTTTTCATTACCCGGTTGTGCTTTGTAGGTGCTGACGTGGTGTAGGTGGCCTGACACTACTGCATGCTGAGGGCAGGGTGAGGGCAGTTCTCTCTCTCTAGCTCCTCAGAGTTGGAAGCTTGTCATGCCAGGAGTGACGTGGTGCACAAGGCAGGGCTCCGAGATGGAGGAGATGAGCCATGTGAGGTCTCATGAGCAGCCTGTACACATGTAGCCTGCAGCCTTGGGAAGGTTCTTCTGTCATACTGTCTTTAAATCACTCATTTACATTACAGTTCCCCAGAACTTAATGACTGTCACTTAAACTGTCAAGCAGACCCTCCAGGTTACTAGATAAAAAATTCCTATCTGGCATCTTCTATAGTTTTGCTTAGGGGAACAATTTTGAGTTTGAGTAAAATTCATCATCGGCCTTACTATCAGCACTATACTGGAGATTGCTCATTTAATGTTAGCTGCAGAGAGCAGTGCTGCAACACAGATATAAGTAGGGTTAAATACTTCTTAGCACTACGGAGTCCCCGTTGATCAAGGTGACAGATCAAAGGAGTGGACACGACATCAAGAAAAAATAGGAAAGGATCATGATTTTTACAGAGCAGAGAGTATTTCTGTGTGAGCTCAGTGACATCTGCAGTACAGCTTCTGATCTGTGTACTGCAGCAGTGCATTCTGGTTGCTTCCTGGCTCGCAGCTATTGAAAAAATGAGCTTGTAAAAGTAACAGTCTTTTGCTTTCAGAGCTGTAGGTTTGAGATCTTCATCATGATATTGCTTGTTTGTAGATCTTCAGTCTGTTGCCTTTATTTTTCTGCTAGTTTTTTTTCTTATTTAAGGAAGATGAAGGAAAAAACTGTTTTCAGACATTCTCAAGCAAAGTCTAAAAGGTAACCGATGTTACAAATTAGTTTTAATATATTTGTGAACTAAGACCTGCCATTTTAGGTTACTGCTGGTGATATTGGCTGGTAGTGAATGCCTTGGAGAAAAACAGGAAACTCTTCTTCCAGCAAATTTATCCTGATTTTCCCTCCTGTTCCTCTCACATTGCCAAAATCTGTGCCAAGCCCATGTTTTAATTCTACTGTGAAAAGAGGATAAGGAAAGAAGTGGGACTAGAGGAGGAATTCCTGATGTGCAGTGTCTCTGCTGCTTCTGGTGTGGACCATCGCCTCTGCCACTATCTCTGCCATTCCGCTGCTTCTCAGCTCTTCTTCTGACTAGTGTTTGTATTATTTTAGAGGTAAAAGGAGCAAGGAGTAGATGCACTGTAGATTTGGACAGTGATGGAAAGCTGCTTTCTGTCTGTTCTAAATTCCTTTTCTAGTAATGTCTACAGTAACATTGTTTCTCTAGTAGTGTAAGAGTTTAACGGGGCCAGTTTTTATAAGGACAGGCATTATCTTTTGGATATGTATTTTAGATCAGCTGGTTAAATTAGAAAACTAGACAAATATTTGGATAGATTCTTACCTATTACTCCTGTTACTTCTACTATTTTAGGCAACTTTTCAACCTTCACAAATTGATCATAAGGAATAAGTAAAATTCCCATATCCCAAAAAGCACACAGCAAATCTTGCATTACTTTTTCACATTAATGGTTGCCCATCCTTTCATCTCCCTTTCAGGAGAAGTGATGAATGGCATTTATTCTGCACACTTTTCCCCTAGATACTGGACACGTCTCATCTCAAATGTATTTATGGAAATTGGAAGAAACCAGTACAGCGTTACTCACTAGCATCTACTTGGGCAAACATGTTGAAGGGAAGAACATTTTTCCCAAAATGACAGTGGTCTCTGACATTGCAGTTTGTGTTCTCAAGGGCAAAAAATCTGGGAAATAGTGTTCCCAGCTGTCATAGGGCAGCAAAACTCATGGATTTAGTAGGCTGATTTTATGGTCTGTTGCAGTCTTCCTCTTGCTATAGTTCTGGTCGAGTCCTTTCCTAGTTCTGCACCCTTCTTCCACAGAGGGTAATACGCAAATCGTTTTCTCTTTGTTACTGCATTTTTCAACTTTGCAGATAATAGCTTTTCTTTTCTTGTCTCTTAGTACTTGTATGTTTTAAGGGTGTTAAAGACAATAGCCACTAATAAGAAGGGGTATTCCTTCCACTTCCCTTCTCCTGGCACTGGTGCTTCTCTGCCCCCAGGGCAAGTTATCAGAAAGTTCACCTAAACAAAATGTGAGTGTTTTCCTATAACCCAGCCCCATGAGTTTCCTTGCTGCTGGGTGATGCAAAAGCAGCAGAAAGAATCCATGTACGGTGGAATGGAGGTGGAGGGAGGCAGCGCTAGTGTATCAGCACACCTTCTATGAGCAAACTTAACTCCCAGGTTCAGGTAATACTCTTAGATGCACAACCATGATTCCTGCTGAAAGAGCTAGGACTTTCCAAAATAGGGTCTGGTTTAAAAATCAGCCCTGGAAAAATGGTTGGTTTTCAGCCAGATCATTTTGCTGAGTGTTTTTTGTGGTTTGGAGGCATCAGTGCTTGTGCCCAAAGAATAATTGTAGGATGGGCATGAGGTGGAAAAAGTAGAATTGCTTTTCTTTTCCATGGTCATGTCAGCATAGGCTATAAGTGACACATTTCAGTCTGCATACATGCCATCTAAGTTCTCTGAAACAGTTGGGCAGCACACAGGCAATTCTCTCCAACTCTGCCTGAAAATACAGAGTGTGCTCACATTTAAGCCTTAAACATTGTGAATTACCAGTATTGATGTAGCATGTGACTTTTTTTCTTATCTTCATATAATATTACATAGACCTGGTTAGTCTTTGAGTAAATATTTTGCTTCTCCCAAAATTATATTGTGTTTATAAACACTGAATTTCACCGACTGTTTTAGTGTTCAGATGTGTGTGGCAGTGAAAACTGTTTGTAGTATCTGTTGTGATTTTTAGCCAAGAGGTTTTATTCCATTTTTTTTTTTCCTTAGGTGCTGTAATCTTTTAAAAAGCCTCTTCTGAAAAAAATTGATGAACATTTATTTGGAAGTTCACTTCTATTCACAGACCATTGGTGTATTTGTGACAGATGGAGGCATGTTTACATAGACTGTATCAATAATTCCTCATTATATCAGTGTTAGATAACGTGTCTAAATAGCTCCTTAACACACCTTTGTCTGTGGTTCTCAATGTCACCTCAGTTCTCTTCCAAAGGTTTCCAAAATTTGAACATTTGTCAGTTCTCCAACACACTGGAGGTTTTGAACAATAAGGCAATGCACCACAAATTTCAGAACAGCAGCTTTTCATTCAGTTACTTTTCGTGCTGGTGACTTCCTGCTGGTTTACTTACAAATGTGCCATAAGAAGACACTTCTACTAATGCTCCATACTGAAACAGTTCCTCAGACTTAACTATCTGTAAGTAATGGCTGTGGAATTTTCTTAACTTCCTCACCTGAATGATAACCCACTTGTTATTTTCTATAAGTGATCTTATCTGCATTAGTATTACTGTCATTCTGCCCCTTCAGCACGTGTGCATCTCCTGTGACTACACACATGGATGGTACAAACTCATGAGCTGTTTGTTTTGGCTTTCTGTGTAACTTTCTATAGCAATGAGAGAAAGTTCATTCAGTTAGTTGCCTCATTCTGAGAATACTGAAAATAGGTCCAGGTGAATATTGCATAAGAGTTTAGAAATACAGACCTAGCTACCTTTGCCTCATCAGACGTAAGTCCTAAGTCAGGTTTTGATACGCCCAACTGCTTTTGCCCAAGAACAAGTTACCACTGATCTGAACCTCTGGGGTTCATTGCCTTACATGCTTTGATATCACGCCTGCCTATGGATGAAAGCCATTCTGAGATATTTTCGTGGTGAGATGTTAAAAAGGTTCTGTAGATTACATGTAAAGTAGGAAGAAATCTTGGCTTTCAGATGACTGTAAGGCTTCAAAGTTTGAGCAGGGTCTTCAAAGATGTTTAAAATAAATTGGGTATATTGCACAAACAAAAAAAACCCTAACAATCTAAAATAAGCTTTACTAAGATAGGGCTTACGTGCTTCTAAAAATGTAAGTACGCATTTTGAAATAACCTTTGACATTTTTTAATTACAAATCAAATTGTAGAGTACCTTCTGCTTTTTTTCCCCGTTTTCTGAGTTCTCTTTGACATTTGTTTTTCTATCCTGTATTTCAATGCATAACAAAAATGTAAATACATTATCTCCTTCATATTATCTCCTAAAGCAGAAACATCATTCTGAAGACTAAGCTTATCTCAGTTTGTTTTCAGTACAAATTGGATACAGTGTATGGATACCTAATTGCTGTTTTAAGCCATGCGTCCACTTTACTTTAGACAATTTACGTAAATGATTTTGGCATCCGAGTGTTTTATTGGATTTTTTCTACATGAAGACAGTTTATTGGATTTGTTCTGCATTAATGCATATGTGGTGGCATTAAGTTTATCATTTTTGTGGGGAACTTGAATATGTAAATATTAATAGAAGAATAAGACAAAAATTCTACAAAAGTGACTGCATATATTTTGAATCTCATGATCAGTTTTGAACAAAAGCTGTTCATGACCTCAAGACTTACAAGAGAGAGAACTGCAATTTGGTACCAGAACAATGACAGAACACAATGACCAAAGCAATGACAGTTCTGTTTCCAAGTTCTAGCAGAAGCCTATTTTCAAGTTCGGTGTCTTCCTTCATGCATGTCTTTATGTGTATTTAAGTCTGTGCCTTCTCTTCATTTGTTTAAAATCTGCAAATAACCTTTAGTAACGTAATTAATTAAAAATAGCCAGCTTGCTTGCTTATTTGACATACCAAGTCCAGACTTCTGAGGCAGAGCATGATCGGCTATAAGACATTAAGACCCACTTTATGTTCAGAACAGTGTTAACTTTGTGTTAGAAGAGCCAGAATCTCTCTGTGGCAGTTCATTTGAGGTGTGCATTCTATCCTTCCTAGTATATCATAAGAAAAGAGATATACTTATATTCCTAGTATAGCACAATAAAATAAAATCACTAAAGGATGCTGTGGTATGAATTATCCTTTTTTTTTTTTTTTTTTTTTTTTTTTTATTTTCCCATTAAATATCTAAACAGTACCAAGGTCCTATCAACCGATTTAAAGCAATGTGTGGAGGTGTGGTTTCTCTCTTAATATTTTTTTCATCCTGCAGTTTCTCAGTGGATCCATTTTTTTGCTTCACCAGTTCTAAATTCCGTGCTTTTTAGAAGCTTGCAAAATTCATTTCAACTTCCTGCCCTATCTTTGGCTGTGATCTCAACAAAGTACTCATGAATCATTTTGAGCTATGACAGCAGACATCCAGTCACAAGGACTACTGTCATGTTTTTATTTAAACACTTACTGGCTGCTAGTAATAATGGCTAGTATTTTCAGGATTTTACATAAGATTGTGAACATAATCATGTTCTCCTGATTAATAACTCAGCCTTCATTCAGGCTGCAGGGTAGTGTTAAGCCACTGAACTGCACTGAGATATTGACTTACGTCAGCTCCAAAGATGTAGGCCAGTGGAGTCTTTAATGTAGAAATAATGGTATAGAATTCACCAAAAAGCCTTGAAATTATTGAAAAGGAGTGCAGAAGTGCACAAAAAGTAACCAGATCTTCAAAAATACTAATTGAGGTACAACAAGAAGAGAAGGATAGAATCATAGAATCACAGAATGTAGCATTATTTATATTTTTAAAGAGAAAATCAGAAAGCAACAAGATGGGCCATTTTTTATAGTCTTCAAAACACTCCAATTTAAAAATCTCTTGCTATTCTAAAGCAGTAGCATTTTTGCTGTGTGCATACTAAAAGGAGAAAGTTTGTCTCTTGAACAACGAAGGTGTATCAGTAGGCTAAATTTTTTTCTGCTACCTTTTTCTTTTTTACCAGAAAATTAGCATTACATAAGTTAAAGCTGGTAAAAGTTAGGGTCTTCCTGAAATGCCCTCTAGCATAAGTAAAATTCTCTTTAGATAAATTAGATACTGTATTGCAGAACTGCAAGTTATTTCCATAACAGTGTTTGATTTGTAGAGTGAATTTCTTCGAGAACATGAGCGTACGTAAGGAAATCTTCCTTTGTTTCAATGACCCTGCATCTTTTGGCTTATTTCTGAGCTTTTTTCTTCCCCTCCCCTCCCCTTTTTTTTTTCATGGTGGGGAGCATTTATAAATTTGATGAAATGTGTACCATGTGGTGTGGGCTTGGGGGTTAATTTCTGTGGAATCTGGAATTGTACTTGAATGGCCAAATAATATCCTTGTAAAGGTGATGTACTGTGCTTATTTTGTCTCTTAAACCTGTACTCCAGCAGGACAAGATGCCGATTGTTTCTTTACCTCTGTGTCCTCTTGTAACAGAATGAATATTACTGTAGGTTAGACTTCCTGTGGAAGAACAAGTTCAAAAAAGAGCGGGAGGAGATTGAAACCATGGAGAACCTAAATCGAGTGCTTCTGGAGAATGTGCTTCCAGCCCACGTAGCTGAACACTTCTTGGCAAGAAACCTGAAGAACGAGGTCAGCCATCTCTGTATATTCTCTGTCCAAAGGCAGTGTTCTGTCCAAAGGCAGTGCATTATAGAAATAGCACTTCATGCTGAGTTGAACAGTAGGTCCATACAGTCAGATTATAGATTTACAGTCATTTTACTTCCCCCCTGCTTTTCTGAGCACTGAATCACCTTAGTACCTTGCAGTAAAAAATGTGAAACTGTTTTAAGTGGCAGTACACTTTGCCTTGTGGCAGAGGAGGAAAATGGGGAGAAAATGAAAAGGATAATTGAATCCACAAGGATTTAAATTTGAAGCATATGTATTGAGATACATTTTTCTTCGTGATCAGAGTGGAGCTGCATCCAGGTTTTGAAATTGCTTGTGGTGACTGGAGACCTTGCTTATAAATGTGAAAATTAACCTCTTCCCTGAAACAGTGGCTGTATTAATTCTGGAAGGAGGTGCTGAACACTGAAATAGCTATTTACTCACAGACAACAGACTTAATCCAGGCTTTGGAAATGTCTACCAAAAGACTCTTGCTGACTTAAGTGGTAGTCAGATCTACTCCTAATGCTGCTTTGTAGTTTTAACAATGGAAAAAATGATAAAAACAAAAGAAAAAAAGCCAGACAGATAAAGAGGAAGTAGTAATTTCTACATATCTTAAATGCAACAGTTAGAATTACTTAAGCATAAAACAATTGTTCCAAAACAGACAGAAGAGGGGAGGGGATTTATTTTGATCTCCTGAATAGAGAAGGATAACATTTTCCCTTTCACTGCGGTTTTTCACTAAGCAGTAATATAATGTAGTTTACATCAGTACTTTAGTACTACCTGTAAACATTCACTTGATAGCTAATGTTGAATGAAAACTGCTGTGGGGTTCCTTTGAATCCAGTGAAGATGTTGGCTGAAAGCCAGGTTGGCTCAGCTCCGGCTCTCAGTTCAGGCATTAAACACAGCAAACCATCAGGAGATTGCTTTCTCATTTGTGTGCTATTCCATCTCTGCTCCCCAGCAGAGCAACACCATCTGCTCACTCTTGTATTGGCAACTGGATTTATATTGTCACCCCTCAAGATTCTTGGGTTGAAATGAGCTTCAGTAAATTTAGTGAAGATGAAAAATGGTAGTCTGCTGAACTCTGGTTTAATGTCAGCTAAAATAAAAAGAAGTTGATGTGATTTTAGTGGCATCCCATTTAAAAAATAATAAAAAAAAAAATTAAAAATAATAATAATAAAAAAAAAAACAACCAAAAACCTTGAGTTTGCTTTGTTTATCTTTAAACACAGTTTTCAAAGAAGCAGCAACCTCACAAATCCTTGGAAATATTAAGGAATATGAACATCAGTCACGTCTTGTCTTAGAATCTGCAAGGACATATCAAGCCTTAAAGCAGATTCAGTATGTTTGTTTTTTTATGTCTAAACATCTAAAAATAGATGACAGCAGGTCAAATCTTGTTTTATTTCTGTGAATGTTTAGATAATCAGATAATGAATTGAAATTTGTCTGCATCTTCCTCCGAGGCAAGCACTCAATAAGGCTATATATATACTGTTGTCTATCTAATGGATGAACGTTACTTGTCCCAGAATTTTTTGCATGCAGTTGTATGAAGGAAATGGAAGACTAAGTATGCTGCTGAATGAAATGCTTCAGGAATGAAAGGGAAGAAAAAAGTGTGGATAAATGCTAACTGAGAGTACTAAGATTGTACTTTCAAAAAAGCAATTAAGGTCTTTTCATAACAGCACATAAGTTGAGTAATATTGATGTGGTGAAAGTGAAATTATTTCAAAGCAGGTAAATGTAGTAGAAGTTTGTTTGCTTTATCAGTCTCCAGAATTGGATTTTTTGCTTATTGACTGTACACTGGATACCAAATAGGGTACTTTCCAGTTGACAGACAGAGGAACAAACATAAAACAAAAAGCAGGAAGCAGGCTTCTTCTGCAGCTGGCTTCTGCACCCTTCTCCTTTGTGCTGTAAGCATTCAGCTTCCCTATTACTAAGAAGCACTCAGGAAGCTTTCTTGCTGGGAGCTAACTTGAAAGCATGTTGCTGAGTTGAATACCAAGAGTAATCTTGTTTCATTAGCTGCAGAATGGAGCCAGCAGAAATTGTGCCCCAGACAAGCCAACTGCTGTAGCCTTCCATGAGCTGTATGGGGTGGGGACCAGTTGGCCTCCTTCATCCTCAGAAGGTCTGCAGGTACTGAGAAGATGGGACAGTATAAAAAGCTGACCAGGAAGAATTCAGAAAAGAAAAAAAAAGAAAGAACTAATGGTAGAAGAGAGAGTGATTTTATTTGTGCTGAAAGAATGCAATTCCGTCCTGGAATTATATTGCATTTAATTTTCTGATTAAACATTTTGGAGAGCACTCTTTCATGAGAAATACTCAAAGGAAAATTAAGACACCTGATTACCATAGCCTTTATTATTATGAATGATCGCAATAAACTAGCGGGGAATGTCTGCTTAAAATTGCCTGACATTTATTATGACAGCTGCAATTACCACTCATGGTTCTAAACAGTGCCATTTGTTGTTTCTATTCTGGTACTACGCTACAAAGCATTAGTAGAGATGGATGTTGCCTTACTGTTAAAGAAGAAGGAAGAGAAATGGGACGCTGTTGCTGTGCTTCAACATGATTAGTGTTCGTATACAATTCTGTGTACTTGTTTTTGAGGTGGGGGAAAGAGTGATAACTCTTTAGAGGAAAGGAGGATTTCTCTTTGTAGCACTAGGGCATGCAGTCCTTGTTTACAAGCTGTTTGTCCCTTGCTGCCAGCCAACAGTGTACAACACACTGACCCTTTCTGTGTCACAGCAGCATTTCTGTTCCTATCTATGTTCCTGTTTCTTGGTTACTCATATCATTTTCCTTGTGATTGTGCATCATGCAAGTTGCCATGATTTTTTCTGGGCTACACCTGCTTTCTGGGAAGACAGCAAAGGCACTTCCTAATCGCTAATGCCATCTGGGCTCTGTGTTTACGTTCTTCACTGGCAAAGAAGGCAGGCATTGCCATGCATCAGTGATCCAGTGACCTGCCTGGCCCAGGCACTAATCTTCAGCAGAAGTTCTAGAAGCAGCTGCACATTAATGTATTATTCACCCATTCTGCTTTTGTATTTTGTAAATGTTAGGGCATATTTTCCTTCTGCAAAAACCTATTAAACACTTCATAGTTAGATATTTTTCTAGTATTCCCATAAATACTAAACTTTTTAATCCCCCAAGCTCCTGTCTTTCATGTTGGTAAATAGCAACAAGCTATACATACATATATATACACATATTTTTTTTCCTTATTCAACCTGTAAATTTCTTATTTGTCTTCTGGTTCCTGAATTATGGAGCGGTAAGAAGAATCAGTTTTGTATCACTTGTGTTTCATACACATATCCAGAGAAGGGTAGCAAAGCTGGTGAGGGGTCTGGAGCACAAATCTTATAAGGAGTGGCTGCGGGAGCTGGGGTTGTTTAGTCTGGAGATGAGGAGGCTCAGGGAGACCTTATCCCTCTCTACAACTCCTTGAAAAGAGGTTGTAATGAGGTGGGGGTCAGCCTCTTCTCCCACGTAACTAGCGATAGGACTAGAGGGAATGGCCTTAAGTTGCACCAGGGACGTTCAGGTCGGATATTAGGAGCAATTAGGAAAAATGAGATGAACAACATCATGTAACTTCTGTGCCTATTCTGCTAAATTAACCTAAGATGAGCACTCAGCTTACCAGATTTTAAGTTCTGAATTTATTTAGAAGCAAACACTACTGTAGCTTTAGTGTAGACATGCCTGAGGTAAATTTGAAGTGGGTAGATGTGAACCAGAATGCAAAGGCTAAGTATTTGAGGAGCGGGTCTATAAATTTGTTCTGATGCTCCACTTCACTAATTTTGAGCTGGTTTGAGTGCAAAGACACTCAAGAAAGCAGCTGGTACACGCCACTTCAGTATTACAGAGTCTGGACCTGCGTTAATGTGTAAAGAGAGCATAGAGATGCTCAGGTCCCTCTGAAATGCTTAGAGTCAGAGTCATCCTGTATTGTTTCAGGCACCCCTCTTGAGTCCTTGCATTAGGAAAAGTGACCTCCATTTTTTCCTTATATCCAAGAGAGAGAAGCACTGTCTGAAAGGACTGTGCCTGTCTGGCAGTAAAGCGACTTTCCAGATACACTTGTCCCAGAATGTCACTAGCCATTATACATAAGATGACATAGACACAGACGTAAGATGATTGTGCTCTCAAATGACATGCTTTATTCAGGTGTATTACTCAAATTCATTTGATATCATCTAGCCAGCGGACTCTCCTTTCCCCTGTATTATTGTATGAATTAAATTGATTTTTTTTATATATATATAGACTTGAACACTGCAGGAGGAAATACACAAATTAATCCAATGTTTATGGGAATGGAACAAATAGATGACAGAGAAGTATTGCCAGTGTACTGGTTCTTTTCAATGGGCAGGATGCTTGAGGAGTTTCAAGGACATTGTGATTATATAATCCTTATGAAATAAAAGGGAAGAAAAGTCTTATAGTAAACAATCTAGCTTCTCCAACTGCTCGTGCTCCTGTCTGTCTGTCTCACACCTGTTCTGGGCTGAGACAGTCAACAAGCTTTACCATTTACCATGATCAGTTCTGCTATTTTTCAGTTAACATCACCAACTTGGATTCACCGTGTCTGTGCACACTCATGTGGATTCACCACGTTCTTTAAAAAAGGAAAGAAATATACTGCAAGCAAAATTGAAAAAACAAACTTTGGACAAGTAAAGAGGGAAAAAATATCTGATCCTTCTTGAAATTATAGAATATTCATCTTATTCACAAGAATATTGAAATCCATGCTCTACTCAAATACCTTTAACGGAATTTGGCATTATACTAGCTTACAGCATCCCTTATTATTGTGATTACCTCTGTGTATGGATTTCCATACTTTTTTTATTAGTTTAATAAATAGTCCTTCTTTTCTTTTTTCAGGACATAAATTTGTCCTGAAAGCAGAGAGATTCTAATGATAGAGGACATTGGAAAGGAAACTGAGGGAAGGGATAAGGGGATTTGTTTTTATCATCAGAGGTTTCCTGTGGAGCAGAGGTGCTCTCATTTCAGTGCTCACAGAATGCTATGGAGAATGTGACACATAAGTAAGTTTAAGTTCAAGTGACTGATCTATCTCGTTAAGCCCCTTGTTGTGGAAAAGAAAGGACAATTATTTTGTCCTATTAGGCATCTTGTCATTTTAGATTAGGATCTGTCAGGGTTGTGTCATATTATGCTTTTGTAGTGCTCTACTGTTGAGATTTTGCTTCAATTTTTTAGTTCTTTCTAGTTATTATAATGATACAGCTAATAAAAAATCAGAGACTGTTTTGCAAAATATAGTCTCAACCATGCAAGCCAAACCAAATTCACTACAAATCTCAGAAGTGATCCCTATCTAATAAATCAGTGAACATTTTATTCTTACTGAGCAAATGTTCAGGTGAAAAAAAGGAGTAACTGTACAACACCAAAAAATTTTCAGCTACGTTGACTATGTTTAACAAGTCTGTATGGTGTTTAAAGATCAATAAATGCCACTAAATGCAAAAAATACTAGAACACTGTTTTAAAAGTTTCCATTCATGGCACCATCTTCCTTTTCAGAACTGGGTCACTGCCTGTTATCATAGAACCTTCTTTAGAGCTGGGTATAACAAGTTTCTTTTCTCTTTTTTTATTTTCTTTTGGACAGGATCTCTATCATCAGTCATATGACTGTGTCTGTGTCATGTTTGCCTCTATTCCGGATTTCAAGGAATTTTATACAGAATCTGATGTAAATAAGGAAGGCTTGGAATGTCTCAGGCTGCTAAATGAGATCATTGCTGACTTTGATGATGTATGTACTTCTAACAACAATCAACATATGGTTTCAATCGTAATAACTCAGAGTATGCAACAGTAAGCAAACGTACTTGAAAAGGAGAGTGGAAGAGCTGTCAGAAAAGAACTTTTGTATGTCTGGTCATGTAGAAATTGTTTCCAGAGAATATTAAAGGAAAAAGAGATTTATGTGGAATAAATGAACTATTGATCTGACATCATATTCTGTTGCTTTTCAGTCTCAATAGTGAGAATCCAATGCATATACATGATGGGGAAATTCTGCCCTTTATCTGCAGTTCACAAGGCACATTACATGCCGTATATTAACTGTTCCCAAATACTAATGCCAAGGTAAAGTACCTAAGTTTGTGCCCTAAACTTTTACATCTTCGGAGAGCATCCAAAGCAGGATGTGAAGGTGCTGAAGAGTCTGAGAGCAAGATGTATGGAGGATGACTAAGGCCACTTGATTCAGCCCAGAGCAGCGGAGGCTGAGAGGAGGCCTCATGGCAGCTGCTGCTCCTCACAAGGGGAGTGGATGGGCAGCGTTGAGCTCTGCTCTCTGGTGACAGTGACAGAGCCTGAGGGAACAGCACAGAGCTGTATCAAGGGAGGGTCAAGCTTGAGATTAGGAAAAAGTTCTTCACTAAGAAGGTGGTAGTTGGGCACCAGAACAGGCTCTCCAGGGCAGTGGTCACAGCCCCAAGCTGCAGGAGTTCAAGAAGCATCTTGATGCTCTCAGTCATATATCTGATTTTTGGGTGGTCCTTTATGGAGCCAGGATTTGGATTTGATAATACTTGCAGGTCATTTCCATGATTCTATAACCTGCATTGTTTTGATTATACAACATGTTGATCAGTTGGTATGTGAATTACCCCTAGGAATGTATAGGTTTTAACATTCCACTCTCCAAGCTACAGGCAAGCGCAGAGTTTATAACTACAGATAGACTGTGAAAAGTCATACCTAAAGGTCTCACTGAGAACAGTATTTGTCTTTAAGTTGCTGGTGATAAAGATATCCAAAGAAGGTGTTAAGAGTGTGTCATGATTCAGAGAACACAGACTGGATTTGCAGTTCTGCAGCTGTGGAGGGAATTTTAGCAGCAAACCCATTTTGATAACTTTGGAATGTTCAAAACAACCTGGGTTATGAATTAGAATTCTTACCATCTCAACTAGAAGAGATGCTTACTTTCAGAAAGCTGCTTGCGGCTCAACCATTGGCTCATCAAGTGATTTGGTTCCACTGTCAAATGAGTGTAAAGTCTACTGATTTTTAAGAGCTAAATGGACAGGAAGATGAAGTTCAGTCTCACTAATGAAAATCTAGTCCCTTTATGATAAAAGTGTATTTTAGGAGACATGATTTCCCTTTTTCTGGGAACTATTCCTGTATCCATTTCTTTGTCCATCCTTAAGGCCATCCTGTATATATTTGTGAATTAAAGTACTGATCTCTTGAATTCTGTTAGAGAAACAAGCACTTAGAGTAAGAATGCTGTTGATCCCAATAATGAATAACTGTTCTCGTTTTCCAGTTATTATCTAAACCAAAGTTCAGTGGAGTTGAAAAGATAAAGACCATTGGAAGCACATACATGGCAGCAACAGGATTGAGTGCTACGCCCAACCAAGAACAGTATCAGGTACAGAAAAAAGTTCATGCTCAATAAAAATCATGCTCAAGTAAAGCCTAAAATTCTGTTCATTAAACAGCAGCTTACATGTAACACTTTGGCCTCAATTTTATTTCTTACTGATCAAGTGTACGCTTTTATTTGGAAGTTTCTGAATTTTTTTTTCACATTGCAGTTTTAAAATGTTATGTCTAAATTTGGCCTTCTACTCTAAATATAATTCTGCATTTTATTGCTACATGCTGCAGCAGAAGTAACTGAACTTAGAGTCCAAAGGAGAGTGTTGGGATCACTATTTTCCTTTGAAAGTTGAGAGTGCAGGGTAGCCTTATTAACCATACACTTAAAGAGCCTTCAGGCTCAATGCTTAAAGCAGATTCCTTTGTTTCTGATTTATTTAATGTAGTAGAATTGAGAACTATGTGCAGTCAGTAGAAATGAAGTTCGGAGAAGCAATTCATAACTTTGAAACAAAAGCCTTCATCAGATCACTGGTGAGCAACAGATACAGCAGTAATGAATCAGTATGTTCCCTGATAAGGATTAACGTCTCCTGACAAACTCATGTTCCTTCTAAAGAGAAGCAATTAACACCTGAACTAGACCTTAATAATCTTGAGGACAAAAAAAGAATAATTTCAAATTAGCCCTGACATTCTGTACAGGGAGGTGAAGAAAATGAAGGAAATGTAAGACCATAGACTGGAGAACACACAGAGGAGTTCTTAACCACTAGTAAATTTAGTGTGTGTGCTGCAAGAAATTGTATTGTTTGAGTTATTTCTGCAAATTATAAATCAGGAGATCCAAGTCTTAGTGTTCCTTTGGTGATTTCGTACACATTTTGAAATCCATCAAATCTTAGGTCTCTTCAGTCCAGATGCTGCAGATCCACAGATACTGCCGTACCTAGTGTGACAATGACTGACAGCTAGGCATATTGCTGAGCACAGCCCCCATTTCAATACAAGAACTCAGGGAAGACTAAGTGCCTAAAGACAGGGTCTCAATGTATCAGCTAGGTAGGATACCATCTGTCTTAGCTAGGAGTGATCTCCAAAGGAAACAGGAAGGCTTAATTCATCTAAACAACAGCTGTGGCAAGAGCTGCTGTCCCACCAAGACTGATACATGTACTCTATGAATCATCTTACAAAGTTGTCATCTGTCCATCAACTCTGACACTTTATTTCAAGGAAGATTCAGTCATTTCTTATAGAGATCAGTAAGTCTAACTCTTAAGAAATCATTCTCTTGCGAAAATCCTATCCAGGGCTGTAGGAGCTTGAAAATCACTTCTCTCCTTAGCCTAAGAGGACTCAAAGCAGTGCTTAGAATCAGGCTATACTGTTAGTATATGATAAAACATTAAGTCTATAGCCTTAGAAACTAATGTGCACCCTGGAATAGCAAAGTATTGAACAGGGAATGGGTTGTCTTTCCCCTCTGTTCCTCCTGCATTTTGTTCATTTTCAGGTCTATTACAGTTCCCAGATATGCCTCCTTATCCTTCTGCCAGATGAGATCAGCTGAGAAACTATTAAAACTGACTCTCACTGGAATGTAAGCATTAGCAAGGGTACTGAAAAGTGCAGCAGTGAGAGGGAGGAGTCCCTGTGGGGCTGACCACAAGCACCATTTGTTATTAAGAGACATAAAGCAGAAACAGACACTCAGAGAAAATTAATGTACAAATCCTTGGCATGCATAGACAGTGAGTGCTGGTAGAACAGATAGATAGTGGCTAATCAGTTGCTTGATAGTCAAAATTTTATATTGAGTATGTTTTGAATGTATCAACTCTATACTGCTTTATCATGTAAGTAAAATGCAACATGGTCTATTGGCCATTGTTTGATTGAAGTGCTGCTGCAGAGGACATCATCTTCTACATTAGTTTTCTGCTGCAGCCACCCTGGCGTTAGGATATCCCTGAGAGTTTAAGTGCTTTTGCGTTCAGGGTATTTTGGATGTGTTCTCACAGGAACTAAAGCTACATAAAATGATTTTATTCTGTTTGTTTGGCAATTCAGGAACCTGAACGACAGTATATGCACATAGGAACCATGGTGGAGTTTGCATTTGCCTTAGTGGCGAAACTGGATGTCATAAACAAGCATTCTTTTAATGACTTCAAGTTACGAGTAGGTATGTATTACAGGATTTGAGAATATGGAAGAGGGGGAGAATGTAGTGTGATGTTCAAGCAGATTAAAGCATTACTAGAACTGACCAACAGGGCCAGGAAAGTAGATGGCATCACCTTTACCCTGCTTAAAGGCAGTGTCGATGGCTTTGCCAGTGAGCACAGCTGCTGTTGTGGCAAGATGTGTTTCAAGGCAGGAACTCAGAAGAAGCAGCATCACTAAATAAAGAATGCTTGGAAAATACAGCCCCGTGGGTCCAAGTGGTTCTATGGTAACTGTAATAATTATTCCAGATATTGTTGACAATATACATTTTTAAAGCTTTTGAGTACCAAAGGAGATACTAGACAGGGCTTTGCAAAACTATGTGAATGACTTTGGAGGACAGCACCTAAAAGGCACAAATGAGGCTGGAGTTTGAAATACTTTACATGTACTAAATTCAAGCAAGCATACAGTAATGCTTCCTTCCTGCTGTTTAACACAGGAGGATATTTCACTTATTTGTTATTCTGTGTTTATTGACAAATAAAAGCAAAGATGTCCAGCTGTTGATATTCATTAGGATATTTATTCTATCACTTAGATTTCAGCTTCTTATTGCTTCCCTTTGTGCTCCAAAGCATTAAAAATAAATAAATAAATACACAATTGCAGTAAGTCATGGGAAGGATGATGAAATAAATGAATTCAGATCTGATCAAGAACCATATGCTCCAAGATGCTTATTTCCTGATCGCAGTACATAGCAGTTTTACAATGCAATATGTAACTTGGAAAGTGTGAAATGAAAGCATTAAATAAATGCTGGATACCCACAAATCTTATAAACGTCTGAAGTATCCAACAGTTATTCTCCTTCCTTGTTTTTATTGCTGTGCTGCTTGCTTTTCTTCTTGCTTGGTCTTACATTTATTTTACAGTGCCACCCACTGGTTATGCTTGCTACTTTCTGACCTTCCTTTTTGTTTCATATTCATTGCTATAGTTAAAAAATGAGAAAGCACATCTGAAGTATGCCCCATTCTCGTTGTGTTCCAGAACTTGATGAGTTTATAAAAAATGTGTAGAGATAGTATATTTTTGTACAGAATAAGAGTTCTCTTTGTGCCATATATATAATGCTACATACTTGCTAACAAAGTGTTATGTCAATATACATACTGAATCTGCAAACTGATTAAATCAATGCTGACTCTTACCAAGTAGGGATTAAGAGGTGAACCTTTTAGGGGAAAAAACATACTTACTTGTGATTTAAAAACATTTGCTGGATGCTATGTAGAAGTTATACTCATTTGCTTCATGAAATAAAGAACAGGAGAAAAAAAAAAGAGTAAAGATTACACTATGTCAAAAGCTGCTTTGTAGCATTAAATACTAACAGTTTGCCGGAAAATCATTTTTTGTGTGTGCAGAATGAATTAAGAAGAGTTAAAGAGAGGGTAAAGTGCCTGATGGTTTTTGAGCAGTCTTTTGTGGTTGTTCTGCATCGTGTTTTCTGGACTGCACACAAACTGTTTGTCTGTTTGCCAAGTTCTGGCCACCATATAATAAAAAGGATAAAAGAAAAAAAAAAAAAGGAATAAATCTTGTTTGCCAAATCTTAAGAATCTTATGACAAGGCTGTTGCTCAGGGTTTTGTTTCATTGGTTATATTAATTAATTTATTAATTTACTTATTTTTGCTAAATGAGCCTAAAACAATCTCTGAGAAAACTTTAAAGAACTAACATGTTCCAAATGGAGGGTAAAAAAAAAAACAAAAAGCAGCAGCAAGGATTAAATCTTCAAAGGTACACAGATCCCAGACTGGCACTTTTGCCACCTTAACACACTATAGATACCACTGAGGTCTTCATGCCAACTTATCCATAGCAACTGCAACCACAGAAATGCATCTTTCTCTGATGTAATCCCCACTTTAAGGACTTAAACCCAAACTGCCATTTGTAAAAGCTTTTCTCAGCCAGCATTCAACCCTAAAATGTTTGCAGCTCACTTGACGTATTGGTTTTCAACCTTAATTTGCTGTAAATGCCAAAAAATGCTAGTTGTGCCTTGGGAGGTACATAGCCTGATGTTCTCAGGCAAAAGAGCACGTAGGTGATATTTCAGGCATTTGTTCCCTTCTATTAGTATACTTTCAAGGAAACTTTTGCAGAAGTGCTACTTCTTTTCAAATTGGAATAGAGTCTGGCATATTGTTTTCCACATAGGCTGATAGTAAGGACATTTCTCAATGTTGTAGGCAAACAGTTTTGTTCCTGCTTTTGTCTGAGACTGCTCAAGCATGGGGATCAGTTTCCTGGAGAATTCCATGAGCCCAAGCTGTTGGATGCTTTGGAGTGAGATACCTACCCTCTGTCAGTCCTGCTGAATTGTGCTTGCTGAACAGTGTTCTCATTTTCATGAAATAATTTAACCTCATTTAGTATGAGAGAAAAAGACAGGCTGTGTCTTATTTTGTTAAAGAATTCACTTTCTGTTCCAGCCTTTACCTCAACACGTGTTTATGTGTCACACAAGGGAGCTATGCACTAGCAAGAGTCACTTAGGGCAACACATGCCACAATGATTTCATTGCCAAATCACATTCCTAGGAGGTACTAGCAGAACTCTTCATGAAGGAGGAGGGATCTGAACCTGGTTCTCCAGCCCCTGAGGGTATCACTCAGACCATGAGCGGAGACGGGTCAGAAAAAAGGAAAAAGAAGTCACTTCCTGCTCATTGCATTGTGGAAAGTCACACTGCACCATCCTAATTTCTGAACCATAGCATAGTGTATACCACACACATCTCTTCGATATCCGAAGGCAGAAAAAAACACCTATGACCTGGAAGTTAATGCACTATTGCAAAGCAAGTCCCTCTTTATGTTTAATCCCAAGTGCCTTTAGAGATTACATACTTTTCCATTTTTCTCAATTTAATTGGTACAGAACCATTTTCAGAGTTTTTACAGCCTGGTTGTTACTCATGGTACTACATTGCATGTGATCTGTATTAGATGGGCTGCTCTAAGGTGCCTCCATGCTACAGTTTTGCTTTAATTTCACTGCATAGATATATCTCTATTGCTGGTTTCTGTCAAGGAATAAGTAGAAGTCAGTTGTGATCTTTTGATTAGGGGATAATTTTAGAAATCCAGACTGTTCATCACGGCAGGGTACATTTCTCACTGAATATTTCCTGCTTGTTGGTAAGTGTAATTTTAATTATAGTGCATTTGATGCTAGTTAGTGACAGTGCTTTTGATATTGCCTCCTGCTTTGCTTCCCTACTAGAAGCATACAAGTCAGTTCCTTTGCATCCCTTAACACAGGATGCAAACTGACCACAAGAGAAAATGTGCCCAGGATGGAATGGGAACTATACTATGTCATTCTTCTCTCTTAGCATCTGCATTTCAGAACTAGCAAATTGTTATTTGTACTCTATGCTTAAGGAATACATATACTACAACTATTGAAGATAATATAAGCAATCCAGCCTTCAGAACAAGGATTCAAATCCTTGCAGTTTATGCACAGTAATTTATTCTACATTTATGAAGCAAAGAGTACTTTAAAATGCATTTGATTTGACTATTGATTATTTCAGATAGAAGTCCTTTTCACTGAAAGTAGAAATAAGAAATTTCAGTGTTTCTGTTTTCCCAGAGGAAGCTGCTCTTCCTGCAGAATGTTTCTCATGCCATGTAGTAAAGGTTGAAAATATCAAAATTATTCAGGATAGAAAGGAGTTGTAAAACTAAAGTTAGATTAACTTTTGACATTTCTATAACATTCTCTTGCCATAAGGGGTTGATAAAACATTTGTGAACAGGCTATCAGTTGCTGTACCCACTAATCAACATGGGCCAAATACTGTGGTGTCCATTGACTTGATAAGTTGCCAGGTGCGCTACTTGTCATCATCTGGTAAATATTCTTTTACAACATAAAGTTTTTATGTTTTTCAGGTATTAACCATGGACCTGTAATAGCTGGAGTAATTGGAGCTCAGAAACCACAATATGATATCTGGGGTAATACAGTAAATGTGGCCAGCAGGATGGACAGCACTGGTGTCTTAGACAAAATACAGGTAGTCTTGTTTTGGTGCCGGTATTTATCTTAACAATGCTTAAAAATCATCATATGTTTGTACACCAAAGGGTTTGTATTCTGGGGGCTGAAGATGCCTACCGTAAAAATGACCTTTCAGAAGAAATGGATTTCAGTCAGGAACATAAAGAATTAAAATTCATGGAAGAAAAATGGGAAGAGAATAAAACTTTATATTCACCCTACAGAGGAATACAATGGAGGAAATTATGCATTTCCTAGAAACGTAGCACCAATTTAAGAGGGGTGTTGGGCAAAATCACATTTGTATTCTCTGAATTTCTAAACTGGTAAAATATTAGCTACATTATTTGTGAAGGGTATTCTTGATGTTAATTATTTCTGAAGGAAAAATGTCCATAACTACATATATCAAGTTAAATCCATAAAGCAGTGATGAAATGTTATTTTGTTGAAACGTGCAGATTAATAACCTTTATGGTTTACTATCTCTGAATAGATTATGACAGACCTGTATAGAAAAGACCTTCATTTACTAATCTTCCAGAGATTTCATATTCAGGGATCACATTTTAATTTTCTTCCTGGTATGCCTTGCAGCACTTTGGTATCCCACCATGTATGTGACTGACACCACTCAGACTCTGTGATTGAGACCATTCAGAAGTAAACAGTGCAAAAGCAGAGCTACCTACTAGGTGTTGGCCAAGCCTGAAAATAGGAGGGATCTCAGAGCAGTGATATCTACAAATACTTGTTTGCTTCACAAAGAAACACAGCTAGTCTGAGAAAGCTGATGCTGTTGATGAATAACCTCTGCCCTGGTGTACTTGCACCTGAAATGGCAGCACTGCTTCAGTTTTGGTTCACAGTCAGTTAGACTGACTAGTCCTGTTAGTCAGGACAGATATTTTCTTTATATTCTGCAAGGTGATTCTGCTTCACTCTTTTTTCAGTGTTGGTTTTGTCTTGACGCAGGTTACAGAAGAGACGAACAATGTCCTGCAAACACTGGGGTACATGAGCACTTGCAGAGGAATCATAAATGTAAAAGGAAAAGGAGAACTGAAGACATACTTTGTACATACAGAAATGACGAGATCCCTTTCACAAGGGAATGTGGCATCTTGAAGAATGCTTGTACATGTCATTGATACCATATTTTCAGGAAAGTATCACGCACTTTTTAACTACATTTTGGCCCTTAACATGCGTGCTATTTTCTGATATGTGGCACTTATTTTAATATGGCTGCAGAATAGTCCCATGAGCCATCATTTTGCACCTTGATATTCCTATGTTCAAGGACAGTTGTGATGTACACTATAGGACTGGAAGATTGTACTGCAACTTGCACAGTTATTCCAGGACAAGAAAAGAAGGAATAGGAAAAGGAGGTAACTCATCCTGAAAGGACTAAAACGAGATGTTGGTGACAAATGTGGGGAAAAAAGGCAATAAAGCTAGGGGTGCATACTATTTCCTGATGCATGGTGTTTTCTGGAAAATACAGTCGCTCCCCAATAGCATCCACTAATCTGGTATTAAAGCATACAGTATTTGTAAATAGGTTTACTCGATCCACACATGAGTTGGATGTGATCACCAGTTGCATCTCATAGCCAGGGACACGTTGGGTGGCTTGCTGGCATTCTTTCTGAAGAGAGAACTAACAGTGCTGGAATAGTTTTGTACAAACGTGTCAAATGTTTTGAAGCAATTGTCTTTTGTAAGGTTAATTCATTAAAGGTTTATATGTAATTTGTCTTACTGTTGCTGTCTCTTAGTTTTGCTTCCTTCTGTGGCTTCTATACCTCTACACCTGAGCATCTTCTGCTGCAGCTGCTGTATTTTATTCAGTGATTAGATATTGAAGCAGGCTGTGGCCAGCTATCTCCTCAGCTTAGGTCATTAATATCTGTAAGATTTGCTTCTGCCTTTCAGAAATTGAATCAACTCTTTTGTCTTCAGTCTTTCTTAGTATCCTAGGCACTTTGCAGTTATTTGGTCCCTAGGTGACAGAGAAGACTTCAAGTTCCAGACATGAATGAGAACGAATTGGAGGATACTGGAGACATAAGCAGTGTTGCTACTCTACAATGGGCCTGCAGTGCTTAAACAGTAACTAAGAGAAGATGTAGGAAAGAGGAAACATTTGTGTTTTGTACTTTGACCACCTCATCTGCCCTTGCATGCCTTTCACTTATCTTTACAGTGCCCAATTTCATGGGATATTTAAAATAATCAAATTTATCAGAACATAATTGATACAGTCTGTCTATTTTTGAAGATACAAAAAATTGCTATTTTGTGGATATTCAAGATCAATTTAAATCTTGTTGAATAGTAACTTGCAGATTTTCACAGGTGAGCAAATGTGAGAGACTGAAAAAGCAGGTAAACATGCTCCTTTGAAGGCACTACAAAGATTATTTTTGTTTTGCCATTATCGGTACTTGATATTAACATGTTTTTAGTCATGATAACAGGCTAACAAACCAAAATTAATAAGTCTCACACTCAAAAATATAGCTATAATATTTTTTCTGTCATGGTATTGAAATGTAAAGAGCATTCATTGAACAATCTTTCAGATTCCATATTCGTGAAACATTTATATACATTTGTATTGCATTGGTGTCCTTTCAGAAGGAGTTCCCAAAATATTCCCAATACAAATGGCATCAGGCTGCACAGTCTCATTGAGGGTGGCGAGGTTACCAACAGCCGCCAGCTGCCCTCTAGCAAATTGGAATAGCAGTCAGTCTTGAAATGTCTACATTTGAAATGAAATAGACACCTTGAATTTTTAAAATTTCTCAAATTAAAAATTAAATTACATTGGGAAAAGTAGAGAACAACTTAGATTTTGAATGTACTCTGAGCCTTTAAAACCGTTCTAGTGTTATCACAGGTCAAAGCAATCATTTCTTACCGTGAATGAAAACCCTGTAAGCTGATTATATTGTACTGTCATATCTGTGTGCAACTGTCAGGTATAATCTGTACATTCAGGGTTTTGTTTTCATTTGCATCTTGCACATTCTGTGCACCATTAGTAAACTGTGTACCTAATTTGATAGACTTGTTTCTATAATTTTTATAAAAGTTAAATTATATAATATTTCTGTAACCCATGAAACGTTAAATTATTTGAATAGCTGTGAGCTGACCGGTCCAATGAAGTGTAAAGCTAAGTATGTGCCCTCCAAGAACGTGTTGATAATGCCCTTGTCTGTGACACTCTGGTGCCCTTGTAATACTCTGGTATTCTCTCATTTTGTACTTGCATTCTAACTCTCGCTACTGTGTAGCCAAATCCTGCTAAAGAACAAAAAAATGGGCAAAAGATGAATATACATGTAGTATGATGCCCAAAGAAGGGTGCATATTATCCTTTCTCCAGCCTTTAGTTGCTGAGTATTATTATCTTTCTAGTGCCAAGAAGCTATTTGTATCCAATAAATATTTTTTGTCTTCCAAAGCACTTTACATCTACTGTCTATACTGTTTTATTCTTCCCCTATATAGACTGACCCAGAGATCCTCCTTCTTCCTCTCCTGCAGAAATTTTATATTCCGCAGTAACTGGATATAACGCTACTTGAGTGTCACTGTATAACTTGAAAGTTTTCTGATGATCGTATTTTCTGCGTAACTTTAAGGTTTGAGTTCTACGGCTTCCATGCTGATGCTGCAGTTTGCAGGTCGCTAGCGAGTCACCAAGGTCATGAGTTTCAAAAAGCAGAATGCAAGAGTGCTCCACAACATGAGGCAGCAGCCACACAAGGAATATAAGCGTGATTCACTGTGATCTGGGAAAATGAAACCCAAACATGAACACTTTGGGAGCCTGCTGCATTTCTTTATCAAAGACAGTGCTGTGTGCCAATTTATGGAGGACTACCAAGGGGCAGGAAGGAAGACTAGGCTTGCAGATATTTTTCTTGACTACAGAAGTAGTTGTGATCACCTGTAAAGTAATGCTATTCAAATGCTGTTTCCAGAAACAAACATCAGCATCCTATCTATCCTGTATGCAAAGCATTATTAATTCTCTTCACATTCCTTTAATGGTTTATCTACTTCATAAACTATCTACAGACCTTACCTTTTTCCACTGCGGTGCAGGTAGCAGTTCAGCCTACTCATTTCTAAACAGAAGGCTGTGCACATTCATAGGCAGAGGTGTTGAAAGTCTGTCATATTGTTTTCAGAACCTTGTATCAGGACAAACAATTAGGCATATCATCAGGAATGTTTATATGCTGACGGATTTAGTTTTACATGATGATTACCTTGTCCTTTGATAATTAATTTTCCTTTTGGTTGTACTTCAGTATGAAGGTTTTTTTTCTTCCTGCAAGAGACAGTCTGTCACTCATTCAGGGCCTTAAAGAAACAAGCACTTGTGTGAGATGAATGGCTTGACTTGAGGACCAAACCTATTACAGCAGAAACTGGACAGTTTTAGAGTCATCTGTGCTTCAGCTTCTTTTTCAAGGATGATGCCTCACAGCATTTGTTGGAAAGGCTGTCTCTCTTTCATGGCTCAGGAATACATGGCTTTTTGATACATGCTGAGGCCAAACAGCAAGGAGAGGAACTGAATTGCTGAGCTATGATTTAACAGCTGCCTAGCCATCTCTGCTGTAAGTGCCACCAGCTTGAAACAGGTATGTCACCTTGCAGTAAGAAGACTGCTACTGTGTTTTTTCTGCATTTCAATAGCTTGTTTAGTTACATGTCATCTGTCTTCTTGGGTCCATCCTGTCACCATCTCTGTCTCATCATCGTCTCCCCTCTGACCATTTGCCTCACCAAATTAATTTGACAAATTTTCTTGCTAAGTTTTTCCAACAACCAGTTTGATATTTCAGAACACTCATCCTGCCTTTGAGACATTGTTATAAGTATAAAAGCTGTAGGGAGGGGAGCAGAAGTGAGAGAATAGTTCAGTTGGAAGGAACATTCAGAGATCATTTAGCCCAACTGCCAAAGCATTCCAGGGCTCACCAAAAGCCAAGGCATCTTACTGAGGGCATTGTCCAAATGCTTCTTATCAACTGAAAGCCATAGGGCATCAACCACCTCTCTAAGAAGTCTGTTCCAATGTTTCATCACTCTTACAGTAAAAAAAGGCGTGCTTTGTGCTTTTCCCACGTGTCCTGTCATTGGTGACCAGGAACTACAGCCTGGCACCTCACTCTGCACTTCCCCTCCTTAGGGACCTGCAGAGAGCAATGAGGTCACTCCTCGGCCTCCTCCAGACTACACAGCCCAAATGTCCTTTTACCAGCCTTGTTGCCCTCCTCTAGATGCTTTCAAGGACCTTAAAATTCATTTTATACTGTGGAGCAGCAGATCTGCATGTAATATTCAAAGCGAGGCCACATCAGTGTTAAATAGACGAGGAGAATCACCTCCTTGGATCAGTTGGCTATGCTGTGTTCAGTGGACCCCAAAATGCAGTTTGTCCACTTGTCCACCATTGCATACTGCTGGCTCACGCTGTCACTGACACCCCCAAGGCCATTCCTCCTGAGATGCTCTCCAGCCATTCTTCTCCCAGTCTGTACCTGCATCCATCCCAGTTGCAGAACCTGGCATTTTCCTTTGTTGTAATTCATGCTACTGATCATATCTAATCTTCCAATCTTATCTAGATCCCTCTGATCCCTCCAGAGTCAACACCACCTCCCAGTTTAGTATCATCAGCAAACCTGCTAAGGATGCATTGAGCTGCATCTAGATCACTGATAAAAAGCATTAAATAGGACTGGCCCCAGAACCGAGCCTTGAAGAGTACTCTACTGACCAGCTGCTACTGACCAGCTGCCAGTCTGATGTAGCCCCATTCACATGTAGGACACTTTAAGCTCTAAAATTCAGATCATCACCCAGCATAGTGTGAACCTGTTTATCACACCATTGCACAATTTGTCCAAAAGGATGCCATGAGAGACAGTATCAAAGAATATGTGCAATGCCTCTCCTTCACCCACCAAGTGGTTAGAGGACTTTTCCATTTTGGCTATGTGCCTTAAATACCTTTCAGTATCCCCAGGATAACCTTCTCCATAACTTTTTCAGGACCAAAATCAGACTACTAGGTCTGTAGTTTCCTGGATCTTCTCTCATGCCCTTACAATTCTGTGACTACTGATGGAAAGTCACGGCTTCTCTGGTCACAGTCATTCAACACAAAAGACCAGGCAGTCCAAGATCTATCATTAATACTAGAAACTAAGGCAAAAAGTCATTCAATGCCTTCTCCGCTCTCTCATCCCTATTTGTTAGCTGACCATCAAGTATCAGTGCAGTGTTTTCCTTAGACCTCCTGCTGCTACTGACATACTTAGAAAAATATTTTTTGTGTATCTGACATCACAGTAGCCACTGTCAACTAAGATAAGCTTTGGTTTTTCTCACTCTTTTCCCTGCAGATGCAAACTGCCACCTTGTACTCTCCCTCTGAAGCCAGACTTTGCTTCTAAAGCTCATATATTTTCTTTTTTTGCCCTAGTTCCAGGAGGATTTTCCTATTCTCAAACAACAGACCCAGGGTGGCTCCTCTTATAGTTGGTTCACTCAGTACTTGTGACAGGATGTTATCTTACACATGCTTCAGAAATTTTCAGACATACTTGTCATAATAGTATGATATTCCAAGTTTATGTTTGGGAAGGTGAAGTCTCACATAAGGACGAGATAATCAATCCCAAAAAATCCCCTAATTGCCTATAGCTCATCTATGCTACTGTCCTGGGTGGGCAGTAGACAGTAGACACCTAGAACAACTTCCACTTTGTTACCTGTCTCCTTAATCCTCATCCAGAAGCTCCCTGCCACATCATCCCTAACGTCAATGACCAATTCAGTCTAGTCTCTCCCTTATGTACAATGCAACACCTCCCCCCAGCCTGCTTGGCCTATGCCTCCTGAACAGCTGAAAATCTTCCATCCCAGCATTCAGTCATGGGACTCATCCCTCCAAGTCTCACAATGATATCAGTGCTCTGGGAGAGGAGCAAATCTTCCAGTTCATCCCATCTGTCTCTCATACTATGTGCATTAGTATATAAGCATTTCAGAATGCTCCTGAATATGCTGTGTTCTTTGGAATGACACAGATGATCCCATTAGCCTTGCCTCAGAGAGTGCCACATCATCCTTTGGCATAACCCCAGTGCTCCTAATGGTATCCCCTTCCCTTATCGATCCTAGTTTAAGTCCTCTCAATCAGTCTTGCCAAGTTAAAGGATAAGAAACATTTTCCCCACTGAGATAGGTGGAAACCAACTCGCACCAGATCATAGATGTCTTGTCTTGAAGTGTTTTCCATGTCTATAAAACCCAGCAGGTGGATGCACCAGTCCTGGAGATAGGTATTGAGTCACCTATGACTGCTTCCTGCTGCTTCTTCACAGCGCCAGTCTCAACTTTGCTGCTTAGAGGTTACCTGACCCTGATGGGAAAACTTGCAAATACCTCTTCTTTCATCTTTTCAAATCTATTGTCTGCCACACTGAGAGCAGAATCAGAGAGAAACATTTCAAATGTGACTTCAGGAATCCTGTGTACCTTAGTTTAGACTTCTAGTGAACAATTTCTTGTGGCTGTATTTACAGCTACAGCTTCAGCTGAACTGCTTTTTATGGTTTGCAGTCACTTGGTGCTCGTACTAAACTACAAAACAGCACTTGCACAGTGGCATCTCTGTGTAGGAAGCTGATGTCAGACAACTATTGTTTAAAACTCCACTGCTCACATATTCTGTGGTAATTTGACTAATGTTACAAGGAGAACCCAAATTGGTAGAGGGGTATTATTAGATAAGCAGATGGAAATTGTCATGAATGATTAAAAGTCTACAGAGTACAAATTTCTCACCATTGCACTAGAAAAGAAGCAAGATGCTAGTTACATTTTTCAGTTTATTAGTGAATGGAGAATGGAAGCCGTATAGTAGAAATGGGAAGTTTACATCAAATGTGGGCTCAAGATGCCTACAGGAATTGGTTATGAAGATTTAGGTATCGATTTAGGTATTCAAAACAGCTTGCAAAAAAATACTAACAATTATAATAATGGCAGTATTGCACCTATGACACTAATACTGCAATTGCCAAAAAGAGTAGCAACACTATAGAATCATAGAATATCCCAAGTTGGAAGGGACCCAAAAGGCTCACTGGGTCCAACTCCTGATTCCACACAGGACTACCCAAACACAAGACCATATGTCTGAGGGCAGATCCAAACACCGCTTGAACTCCACCAGGTTGGTATCGTGGCCACTGCCCTGGGCAGCCTGTGCCAGGGCACAAAATGAAGCTAGTCACATATCCCCAAGCAGTACAGGAGGAAAGAGAACAGTCAGTTACACGTGTGCATTAATATAAAATAAGCAAATAAATGAATATTGAAACTAGGAGCCAGGTGTTACTGGGGTAGAGCAATTTTAGAGCTAATCACTTAACTGAAGTTGCAGCTGGGAGTTGCTCACTGTCAGTGCCCCAAAGTGAGCATGCAAGATTTCAAATCAACCTGAAAGGGCTAAAACTCAGAAAAACATGCCTAGCTTGGCACTGAGTGTTGGCAGGTTCTTCAAGATGCAGATGCCTCGTTCTGTTGGAAATACCATGTTTTGGTGTGTTTGTTATTCAGCCTCTCCAAGTGTGAAAATGCTCCCACGGAAGGGAATTTTGGCAAAGTGCAAAAGATCCCCTTGGGGAAAACAAATCAATAAATAAAAATCTCTTTTGGTCCAGCTTTGTTCTCATTTGCTTTCCCAGCCTCCAGAGACAGAAATGAATCAGGAGCTGGAAGGAGGAAGGTGTCGGAGGCCGCGCTGGGCTGGGAGCAGGGCACGCTGCCCAGTGAGGAGGCTCTGAGACTGCTGCTTAAAGCCGAGCTGAAACCTCGCGCATCATGCTCGTCAGTGTGCGACTCCAGGTTTAATACGTGACCAGCTCTCGCCCGGGCCGAGGGCTCCGCGTTGTCAAACCGCCTCACACATAAACACACCCCGAGTGCTGCGCCTGCCGCTTTCCCCCTTGCCAACCCGTTCCGCGGTGCCGAGAGACGGCAGAGCGTTACCGGGTAACGGCAACATGGCGTCCGCCGCCATAGCGGGCGCAGGGGAGCAAGGAGGGGACGTGGAGGAAGGCGGCAGCGGGTTGGGGAGGAGGCGCCCGCCTCCCATCTCCTCTCTGTCAGCCTTCAGCTACATCCCACCCCGGCGGGAAGGTCCCGCGGAGCTCAGCTACTTCCACCGGGTGGCCCAGGTGAGGGGCGGCTGGGTAGGGCAGTGCAGGGCACCGGGCAGTAGCACTTTGTGGTTGAGAAGGAGGTTTGGCGTTTCCAGGGTGTGAATTGCAGGCTGAGGGGGGAAAGGTAGTAAAGGAAAGTGTCACTGGATGGTGCAGAAGGCAGATAAAAGGTTGCTCAGTGGCTGCACAGTGATGAAGGACAGAAGCTCAATCGTTCCGTCTGGAGCAGGCTCAGGGAGACCTAATCAATCTCTACGACTCCCTGAAAGGAGCTCTGTGGTCAGGTGGGGGTCAGCCTCTTCTCCCAGGTAACAGCAGTAGGACAGGAGGGAATGGCCTCAAGTTGTGCCAGAGGAGATTCAGGTTGGATATTAGCAGTAATTTCTGCTCAGAGAGAGAGCGGCGAGGCAGTGGCACAGACTGCCCAGGAAGGTGCTGCAGTCACGGTTTCTGGGGGTGTTCAAAAGCCATGTGGACGTGGCACTGAAGGACATGGTTGGTGGGGATGAGCTGATGGTTGTTCCGAATGATCTTGGCGATATTTTCCAAACCTAGTGATTCTGTGACACTTTTTATTTATTTATTTATTTTGCCAGCACTGTTTGCGTGGCATTGTTGAAAGACAAGATTTGCCATTTTAGATTCAGTCCTGTGGATTTCAGCATCGCTTTGGGAACATGCCAGATGTTAAGGAGCACAGGTGGTGTTGTGCATAACAGAGTGTGGTAAGGCAGAGAACAACAGGAGTAGGCCTAGGGAAGGTCAGAGGGCTTGGCTGGTGTATTTGGGGTTGATGGAGCTGGCAGGGAGAATGGCTCTTCAATCTGCATGGAATTAACAACCATATGCTGGTACTTTGGTTTACAATACAAAATTTGCTTTCACACTCCCAGTGACAAGGTTTGTAAATAAAAATGTATTTAAAAAAAAAAAAAAAAATACTTAAGAAAATGAAACCTGCATGTCAGAGGCCAAAGCAGAGAGAAATAGAGAAAGATGTTCTAGCATGTGTCCCAATGCCAGAAATTTCCACTTGTTAATCCTTTGGCTGACAACTACTCCCTGTACTACTTTATGTAAGTTATTATATCCATTTTATTGTCCTGCTTCCCCTTCTGTGATACAGAAAAAGCTTTTATCTACTTTTTGTGTGGTTGGAATATTAATGTATATTAATGTATATTAATGCAAAGTGCTTAGCCCCAGAAGCAGTACACAGAGGATGCCCCTCCACCTCGTCCTAGTAAGTCTGCATTTAATAATTGGGAAATAACAGCAAAGAGGCAGGATTTTGAGCATAGAATTGTTTCTGTACAGAAGAACTTAAATAGATGACCAGGGACAAGCGCTAACTCTTAACAGGTTGGCTACTATCTGCAAGTTTCAGAAAAAATCATCTGCTCTGACACAGGTAACAAGTAATAGACACATAATGCCACATGAAGAAAAACAAAGGAGCGAGTAACATTCCCAATAGTGAGCAGAGATTAGATGCCTACCGAAATTCTAAACAAAACTGGTAATGTGGAGAGGAGAGGACAATCAAGGAAGCATGGGAATAATGAAAGTAGCAAATCAGATGCAAGATGCTCTTGAATATGCCTGAAATTCTGTGAGACTTGATCATTTCTGAGGAATGAAGGGATGTATAGATTGCAAATCAAACCACCTCTTGGCAGAATCAAGTAGTACAGCTGTGCTTCCAATAGAAACGTGTGATTACAGTGATGCATTGCTAGCATTCTTGCCTGAGATTTCCTTCTGAGGGAGCCTTCTTGACCTGCCCTGACTTGAATGTTTTTGGAGAACAGTAATGGTGAGTCTCAAAGGGCATGAATTCTCCAAAGGCTAAATTAAGCACACTATAACATTTAAAGGTTAAAGGGGAAAAAAAAAAAAAAAAAAAAAAAAAAAGGCAGAAGAAAATGCACAATTTTTTTTGGTTTGTAAAACGTCATGTATAAAACCAGTAATCCGTTGACTTTTTAATGAAGAACATAAGCAACTGACAGCATATTACAGCAGGGGATTTTGTCCTTTTCATGAGAATGCTTTTTGTATTTGAAATTCCTCCACTTTTTTAAAAATTAGATTTCATGAATGCATTTTTTAGCAGATCAGATCTTTCATGTTATTCAGCTGTAACTGACAACAGATATCATAAATACAGCAATGTTCTGCGTTGTGGTTTACTTTATTTTCATGTATGAGAGATTACAGGATTACCACTGTGGCAGGTTTCTGAGCTCTTCTCGGTTCTGCTTTAATTAGAAATTAAATGGCGGTTCCACTGTGGGGCACCTTCACATTTTTCATTCCAAATCGATTTTCTGTTCCAAAGTTTCAACAGATTGGAGGGAAAAATTGAGGTAATTTGCCAGAAGGGAAATTTCAAAGATGGACAGATCAAAAAATAAAAAATCACATATTATTCAGTATTTTTATTGCACATTATTTCAGAAGAATGACCCGAGCCTGCTAATGGCAGCTCAGATGTGTTACAGTTGTCATACTCTGATGTTATGTGTCCACTGCTTTATTATTGAATCCTCTGTATGTATTCTATATCATATGAATTTAAAGAGGACTATTATTTAGCCATTTTTTCTCCTTTTCTAAAGGCAGGAGGGGTTTCCACCTACGACTCCATTTTTAAAAGACCAGAGGGTTACAATGAAAAACTTCACCGATGCGACAGAGAACATGCAAGGAGTCGTGGTCTTAACATCAATGATGAGGTAAACCTTCAATAATTTCAAAATTATTTTTGTTAAAGGTACTTCATTCATCTTGACATGGCTGGAAATAAGTGAAGACACCTGAGCTAGCTCTTGCTCTTTGTGTCCTGTAGATTTCCAGATCACAAACCTTATTTTAGTTAAAGAGTAGGGGAAAGAGATGTGCGCAGGGAGCCAAACCCTCTGTTACGGAGTTTCAGTGATCAGTCTCTGCCTCTCCTGAGTTTGCAATTGTGGTTGTCCTGCATCTACTTTTATGATGCTGAAAACTTGTACCTGAGAGGGCTGGAGCTAGGGACTCCACCTTAACCCCAGTCCTGTGATATCCCCATTCCCTGAACCTTACAGTGTGAACCCATGTTTGGTGAGACATCCCAAGTCTCTAAAAGAGGTTGCCCTGCAGGAAGGGAATTCGTAGGGAGCTCGTGCAAAGAAGAGGTCAATCAGACAGCCACAGACATGCCTGGAAAAGGCTAAGTGAAGCAAAAGCATTCAAGGACAGAAGAATTTGAGTTTAGTGTGTAGTCTGATAAGTAAGGAAGTATGCAAACATGTTTTTGAACAGCTGCGTTGAAAATAGGAATACTATAATCTATATACTTAGATATAAAGATATGCTTTTTCTTTGTAGCATATGAATAATACATACATATGCACACACACAGACACAGAGGATGTCAAAAAAAAAAAAAAGATAAGGCACAACCTCTGTGTATTAATGGCCTTGAAACTGCAGTGGATTAATAAGAAGGAAAAATGATGATAGACTAAGAATTGTTTCCTGTGTTAGATATGATAAAGAGAAAAACTTGAAATTACTGTAATTGCTGTGAAGTAAAACTATTGAGATTTTGGGACAAAGGCCACTGCTTATAATTCCTTTAACTAGCAGCTATACATGCCAGACATTTTACTGCACAGTCATAATCCCCTTCAGTTCTATCAGACAGTGCAGGGAGTATTAGGTACACTCAAAGGAATCACAGAAGTGCCCCTTAAGATTATCTCCTCCTGCCTAGTATCTCACCTGCAAATCTGCATGAGGCCAAAAGCCATGTAAATGACCAATCTAATGAAAAATGAGCCAATCCCTCCACCACCTAGCCAGCATCAAACCCAATATCCGAGTGAGACATTTGTGTAAAAACAATTTTATTAATGCAGCATCTTAACGGTTTCTTTCTTACTCAGATTTTGCTTCCATTCAGTACCAGCAAGTCACTTTCTTTAAAAGTTTACTTGCTGAAGCAAATGCTTATAGGCCAGAATGCAGAGTAGTCCTGCTGGGCAGTGCACACAAGTGACTGCCTGGGAACTGTTCTAAACAGGTGTCCCTTAATCCAGTCCTTTAATTAGCATGGAGGCACATCAAAGCCACAGCTGTTGAATGATGCAACATGATCCTCATGCATGGGATGGCACCCAACACTGGACTTACCCATAACTAAATGCAGGTCACGTACTCAGATCCTGCTCCTTAGTTACCTCAATGGCTCTCACAGACCTTGTAAAATACCAACTATTTTATGAAACATAATAAATAAAAATGCCAAAATTGACATCTTTCTAATACAATGCTGAAAGGAGACAGGTGGAATTCTTCACAGTACACTTCTTTCTTTGAAGTGGAAAAAAACCAAATCATTACAAGCAAGCCTTTCCTTTCCTGCAGAGCGTGGGCACACCCTGGGAATCCAACAGTACAATCATAGATAGCTCAGTTTAGCTGCACATAATGCAGTGACTAGAGCGAGAGTGTTTGCACATGGTTGCTGTTGCTGATTTCAAGTGTTAACAGTGATAGAATTACATGCTGTGAAGGCATATAATGGGATACTTTCCAACCAACCGTGGAAAATTTGGTATCTGCTTAATGCAGAACCTTAAAAATCATGGAATACTGCTGCATAGTCAGCGTTGTGCTACCAAGGATGCTGAAAATCTAATCTTACTTTTTTAAAGGAAAAATGAACTACCTATGATCACATACTACTACTTGTCATTGGCAAGCAAAATCCTTTTTGGCCAGCGAAGACTATTTTGATGTTACAATCTCACCTCAGTGTCTGGTATGATCATGTAGCAAATCCTCCTGGAGATTATACTAAGGTACATGGAAAACATGAAGCTGAGGTGATGATAGCCATCATGGCTTCACTAAGGGCAGATCATGCCTGCCAAGTTTGGTGGCCTTTACGACGGGGTTGCGACACTGGTGGATAAGGGAAAAGCAACTGATGTCATCTATGTGGACTTGTACAAAGCATTTGATACCAGCTTGGACAACATCCTTGATTCTAAAGCTGGAGAGACCTAGGTTTGACAGATGGACCAGTTGGTGGATAAAGAATTGGCTGGATGGCTGCAAAGAGTTGTTACCTGACATCATGTTGCACACCACAAGTAACCAGGAACAGGTGATGTTCCTTAGAGTCAGTACTGGGATTGACACTATTTAACATCTTTGTTGGTTACATAGAGAGTACAACTGAGTGCATCCTCAGCAGATTTTCAGCAGATTACGCTGAAGGGAAGAAATGCCACCCAAAGGGACCTGGACAGTCTCGAAGTAAGCCTATGCAAACCTTGTAAAGTTCAACAAGGCCCGGGTCCTACACCTGGGTTGAGGCAATCCCAAGCACAGATACAGAGTAGGCCAGGCGTGAGGGAGAAACACTTAGGGGTCTTGGTTGACGAGAAGCTCAACATGAGTCAGCAGCTCAGAAAGCAAACTTCTTGTGTCTTGAAATGTACGAGAAGAAGCACGATCATCAGGGCAGGGGAGGTGATTCCCCTCTCTGCCCCACTTCTGTGAGACCCTACCTACAGTACTGCATTCAGCTCTGGGGTCCCCATCATAAGAACATGCGCCTGTTGGAGTGGATCCAGAGGAGAACCACTAAGATGATTAGAAGGTTGGGGCACCTTCCTATGAAAACAGGCTGAGGCAGCTGGAGTTGTTCAGGCTGGAGAAGAGAAGGAGCAGCATTCTAGTGCTGAATGGAGGCCTACAAGAAAGCTGGAGAAGGACTCTATCAAGGTGTTCAGTGATATGACAGAGGGTAACATTTTTAAACTTAAGGGGGTAGATTTAGATTTTATGTTAGGAAATTCTTCACTCAGAGGGCAGAGAGGCCCAGGCTGCCCAGAGGAGTTGTGAATGCCCTATCCATGGAGGTGTTGAAGGCCAGGTTGGATGGGGCTTTGGGCAACTGGATAGAATGAAAGTTGTCTTGCCATGGCAGAGGCTCAAACTAGATGGTCTTTAAGATCCCTTCCAACCCAAACTCTGCTATGACTCTATGAATGATTCTGTAATTTCTTTAGTGTTTATACACAGGTGGGAAGAGGGGGACAAAATGGTCTGATGTTTCTTTTCCTGCTATTCTTCTCATCTGTTGATTTTTTTTTTTATTTTTATTTTTGTTCTGGTGGGGTTCAAAGTTGGTGAACTGAATGGCATTTAATGGGGCAGTGCAAGATAAGCAGGTGAGCTGGCAGGAGAGTTGAAGGAAGAATGGTTGCTGCTTCTTTTTTATTTGGGGGGAAAAAAAAAAAGGCTTATAGCATCTTTCCAACAATCTTAGATTTAGATTTGTCCATCTTTCAGGTTATGTTACACCTGACTGCGCTGCTATGAGGCTATTTGTACCTCTGCTTCATCTTGCATTCTCACAGGAAATGTGGTGGTTCATGTGCTTCAGAGGTTATGTGCTATCATAAATTTTAATATGACTCAGACTTGTGTTGTAGCAAAGAGCTCATTTATGTGCACCTCAGCTGTGGTGAGGGGTCTGCGTTTTTGGCTCTCCTTGTAGATGTTATTTATGTTGTAGTACTAGGCAAATACACTGGGGACCAAGGCTTATTGTGTTAGCCAGTGTGCAAACATACAAGCAGCCTGATAAATCTGAGACCTTTGGCTAGGGAAAGCAAAACAAACAAATCCTGCCTGCCTTTCCCTTCTGACTCCAGAGCTCCCTGTTGCTGCAGCACAGGAAGGAACTGCAGATTGCAGATAGTAATTGTATGGCCACTTAAAATGCACTTTATTAAGGACAGGCTTAGAATAATCTTGTTTTGGATGGATTATTTTTTAACAATTTCACTTCTTATTATTGCAGAGCAGTTATTTCTGTAATCTTGGAGCTACAAACTGTTTTAGTAAAACCTTTCATTGTGCACAAATCCAATAGCATATGTTTTATGTCCCTTGGGGAAAGGTTGCATGGGCCAATAGTGGTTGTGCAGTTTTTATTTAGGCCTTTTTTTTTTTTTTTCTTGTGTGTGTGTGTCGTGGTTTCACTGAATTGTGCAAACATGTCCTCCTGGAGTAAGGTATTCAAATCTTTAGTTTTCATATTTGTGCAAGTCAGTGCACAAGAAAAAGAAACAATGAAATCTGTGCCATTTTCCAGTAACGTGGTGTTTACTTTTGCCAGTAATCACACAGGGTGTGAGGGTGTGTATGTTTTGTGTGTGTAGGGGTGTGGGTGGGTGGGTGGATGGGTGTGTGTGTGTGTATGTAGCTTAGGTGGTGGTGTGGCACAATTCCACGTCTTCTCATCATCCAGTGATACTATTAATATACGTTAAAAAAACAGACTAGGTTAGGAATGGAACATGAGAGTGCAGATCACTGCTACATAAATATACCTTTGTATAGCAGATGCTGTACAGATCCATCTGTTCTCTTGCCCCCAGGCACAGTACATTTAGCAGTAGTTAACTGCCAAGTATTCACTCTGTGATATCCTCATAAGGAGAGTGTTACATTTTCACAGGAAATGGCAAGACCTGTCGCTGTTTTGTCATCTTCAGAGTATGGGAGACACAGAAGTAAGCACACGGAGCAGCTGATCCGAAGTCATGCAAGGATTAATTGTGTGCAGGCAGAATTCTACAGGAAAAATGGCATTACGTGCTTATTGGAAAAACCTTCTCCAAGACTGGATCCGTGCTAACATTGCCAGCAATATTTGTCTGCAAAGAAACATGTCAAAATGCAGAATAGTGCTTCTGCCTTTTTCTTCTGTGTTTTCATTAATGAAAATGATTTATATGAAATAACTGCACTTTTCCTCATGCTGATTCAAATCTATGTTTTCTCATTTTAGTTTCTTAGAAGTCTCATGTAGAACATCCACAAAAGCTGAACATTTTAGGAAGCAACACTGGAAATTAAATCTGTTGGGTCAACAGACATCTGTGCTATTTCAGGCAGTAGCTACATAATTGTTCACTGAATGAACATTAATTTTGCTCCTCGGGGTATTAATACTTTCTTAACACTTACAGTTCTTAATCCCTACAAAATCTGTAAACATATTTTTTCTTTTTTTTCTGCAGAACAGTAATTCAATCAGTAATTCAACCTAGATTTTCCAAAGTGGATGAGAAAGTAAATAAAGATCTGATTTCTAAAAGTACTGAGGAATTTCATTAGAGTTCAAGTGGAAGTGAAGTTAAAGGGAACTTCTCAGTGCTTAGCATGTAAGAAGACACTAAAATTTTGATTTAAATTATTTTAGGCATCCTTTTTGCTGACATCAGTTAAGAAAAATGCTGTCAGAGGGATTGATCTGTCACAAGAAGAATCACTTTTGTAGACCAGTGCTCTAATACAAAGAGAGCAATAACTCATTAGTTTGGTAAAAAGGATTAAAAAAAACCCAACAACACAAGTCACTTAAAAAGTATGTCTAGAGGTAAATGTCTAAAGCCACTTAAACACCTTCTTCCTTCTATTCTCATTGAATCTAGTAGTGGAGTTTTAAGATATTTTCAGGAAAAGAAACATCTTCTGCAGGGTGTGCATCCTTGTGGTTCTGCAGCATTATTGATCCTGTTGTTGTTTAAAGCTGAAGCAATATTGATACTGTTCAATATCAACATTTAGCCAGACCGATCACACTTGTTTAAGAAGGATTGGAAAGCCACAGCATTGACTGACACTGTACTTCTGTCAGATACTTAAATAGGAAATGAGTCTGCTAGGAAAAAATAATACAAATAAGTACTTCCTGTAGGGCCTTGGATATGCAGGGAACTAGGCAATTGATAGAGCATTTGGTATGATGTGAGGAGCTGATTATACAGAGCAGTCCATTCTTAGAGGTGTTTGGCACTTTCAGTATTTACGGCTTGTAATGTCCCCTCTTTCAGTGAGTAATGGCTGTGGATAAGAGGGCAGAAACTGCTACGTTCCTTTTCAACAATGAATACTTCATTAAAGAAATCCAGCAGCATTAAATGAAAAGGAATCACACACAGTATGAATGAAGTGAGAAAGGAATGTTTTCTAACACCACCAGAATGCTTTATCAAGGGTATCACAAGTGAGATAAAATATGACCATGTTCTATAGACGTTATTTTTAGTTTGGTACAGGCAGTACAAATTACTTCATTCAAATAGTCTCACTATACTTGCAAACCATCTGTGTTCAAATAACTAAAACGTTTGAGAACACTACCACCTTCTGGCCAATGTGAGAAACGTGCATCTCCAGATGATTTCCACCAAAGGAGTGTAAGTTACAAGATACCAGCATTAGTTTACTTATCTGTGCTTATGTCACCTACTTCTCTTTCAGTATCATCTCACCCTCAGGTTCGAATGTTTTTCACATGTTTTTAATCCTATGACTTCTCATTCAGGTGTGTGACTGACTTCTTTTAATGCTCAGTGTCAAAAGAATACCTTCATAAAAATTTTATTTTCTGTAAAGCAGTGCTATTTAGTGATCAGCACTCTACAGCTCCTAAATCTGTGTAATAAGCTACTGATGCTTGTGCACTTACTGCAAATTTTAGTTTTCTAAAACACTTGGAAACAACATACAAAAAGCTGGGAATAAATTGTATAATTTCTTATTATACTGTCAAGAAAAAAACCTGATTGATTGGTACATAACACGGTACATTTTGTACATTCAGCAACAGCTAATAACCTTAAATAGCTTTATCTGTCCACTGACAGTTGTGATTTAAAACAAGTGAAAATACAAGGAAAATGTAGTAGTGTCTGTTTGGTACTTTTATCTATTAATACTATGTAAGAAATATTTACATAAAACTTAAGAAAATATGTTGCTTTTTATTACTTTTTACATATTAATTGTTCCAAATATTGGAAGGTCACACATTCAGAAGGTGAAATCATCTGACATGGAGTTATTAGAATTGTTCTCCCATGCACAATATGTACACTTTATGGTACAGGAGGTCAAGCTGTGATACAGTGGTATTCTCCATTGTCAGCAGCCATGTCCATATGTATGAGGAAAGATTTTTTTGTGTAGATATTCTGCCATTTTTCTGCAAGATTTTATACTTTCTACTTCAAAAAATGGAACCTGGAAATGAAACCAAAATGATTGCTGGAAATATATTTTAATAAACAAAAAGAGTAAGTTTAACATTGATTAAATAGACATGCAATTACACATCAGAGTTGCATTTTAAAATAAAACATTTACTCCTAAGTTTATTACTGATCTGTAAGTCTTGGGGGAAATGAATAGAGGTTACTGCAAAGCAAATAGTGATGTTTATTACAGTTTAAACTAAGTTAAATACAAAGTAGTTAGGCTTATGTGCTAAGTGCTTATAAAGGGAAAAAGCTTACCAAAACGTGAAAGTCTAGCATGTGCTCATAGGTAAATATATCCCTATTTATTTCAACAGGAAAAATAAAGGATACACTCTGCTTTGGAAAAAATGTTATTTCTGATATAAAGCAGTTCCTTTTTTTCTTTTTTTATATCTTGTTTCTAAACTCCAAATTCAGATTTTGAACTGAAAACTCCCAACCTTTTTAGTGCATCCAGAAGGGAGCTGGGAAGATGTCAGAGGGCTGGAGCACCTCTCCTACACAGGCTGAGAGAATTAGGGCTGTTCAGCCAAGAGAAAAGAAGTTCTCCAAGCAGACTTATAGTGACCTTCTTGTAACTAAAAGGGCCTACAAGAAAGCTCGAGACAGATTCTTATCAGTGACAGGATAAGGAGTAACAGTTTTAAGCTAAAGTAGGGTAGATTTAGATTAAATCTATGGAAGAAGCTCTTCACACAGAGGGTGGTGAGGTGCTGGAAGATGTTGCCCAGAGTTGTGTTGGAAGTGTTTGAGGCCACGCTGGATGGGGCCTTGGGCAACCTGTTCTAGCAGGTGTCTCTGCCCATGGCAGGGTCACTTCCACTCCATGATCCTTCCAAACTGTTTAATGCTTTCAGTTAAGTCAAAATTTGAACTATCATCAGTGCAGATAAATATTCTTTCAAGCAGTCACTATTTGTATAGGCAGAAAGTACTAACTCATCCAAGAAAAAAAAGAATTTATGTAATGAACTCTCAAATAGGCAAAATCTAGGCAAAGAGAACATCATGTAGAAAGAGCAGTATTATACCTATCTTAGGAAGTGATTGCAACTACAGTTTTAAACATTACATAAGAATCATTTTTCACTTGTTTTGTTAGCCAGAGTAAAAACTGTCAGGGGACTTTACCTGTACAACTTTATAACCAAGTAACTGAAGATGCCTCTGTTTAATAGCTTCTTCTCCCAGCAGATTATGGCTATTAACACAAAACCTATTTTGACCATCAACACAGAGAGCAATTCTAAAATCAAGCACAGAAGAAAAGTCAGTTCACTTAGTCACTAGAATTGCTGTAATTCCTAACAAGAATGAGACAGTACCTCCTCTTATTCCCAAACGCCTCCTAGAATTAAATGCAGGATGGGATTTGCCTACTTTAGGACAGTATAAATTACTCAGAGGGAAGGAGGGGAAAGACTGAAGTTTAGCAGAACTTATCTGAAAAGCAAACTTATATGCTCTAAACAAAAATCTCCACACAAGTTAATGATAAGAATTTGATAGTTTTAACACTACTATTGGTAAGCTGTTTTGAATTCTTCCAGCAGGAGAAACAAGCAAAATACTTGTCTCATGTTGGAAATATCTAGCAGCTAAATTTATTCAATATATTAGTGATTCAAATTAAACCTGTATATGTGGTTGGCAAGCATCATGGACTGCAACCATGTTTTTTCCTACTTGGTTGCAGTTGCAACCACAGCACAGGAAGGGTGCCCAAATTTATATCTAGGGATTCTCAAAAGAATCCGTGTTTAGCTTGTTCTTTTAAATATGTATGCATTTTTTGATGCAAATGGCATCTGTGGCAAATAATCTTACTTCAGAGGATCTATTAGAGAAGTGTATTTGTGAAGTAAAACTGATAAAGACTGTGCTAAATCCTTGCAGGCACTCCCAATTAATTTGATTTTAATTTGCAAAATAATTAAACATGATCAAAATAGATTAACATAAGTCAGACCAACACCTCTTTGATCCTAACTGTCACTGGGTAGAGGGACTAATTATCTAACACCTTGTAGTCAGGAGGCAAGACAGTGAAGAAAAAGTACAGATCTCTCATTTTACCAGCTTTGTCTTTTTTTGCCTTTGGTTGTAATGTGAAACTTTGATGTTGTTGAGATCAATGCAAAATTCCAAGTAACTTTATTTTTGCCAGAGGTTTACCCTGGATACTCTTTACCAGTGTTAACCAGCATTTTACCTGTGGCATGTTTTATTCTCTTACCGTGTGTGTACTTCTTCACATTGAGTAGCAGGCAACATAAAGCCTTCTTCATCTAATTTAATCTCAATATCTAGTATAGATGAAATCATGAGAGAAATTAAAACCCATTTCATGTAACAAACATCTTACTGTGATTTTCATGCTCTGAGCTGCCAGCCCTCCAGCTCTCCCTTTCATTACTCACCACCAAAGCAGAAAGATTAGGCAATTGCCATGGTGGCATTTCATTTTGCTTTAAATGAAAACAATTGTTTACAAGGAAAAGGGAAGCTGGCAGTAAAAATAAATTACAGCTGAGTTAGCAGCTATTTTCAGAGCAGTCCAGGTGAGTAAACATTGCAGTTATTTTCTCTCCTTGTTAAAAGTCACTTCGAAAATTACATAGAATTGTAGGGATTGGAAGAGACATCTGGAGATCATCTGGTCAAACCACCTGCTAGCAGGGGTTTCCTAGACTGGGTTGCAGAAAAGTGTCCCATTCACTTACATATTTATCTATAAAAGGGGCAGGTAGAACTCAAGAAAAATAACTTGCTTGTGTCCAGATTCATAAACAATTGTAAAAGCCAGGCCAAGGCCTGTAGCTTCATTAATGGTACAGGTATGGTATTTGCTGCATGTACTGTAAGTGCAAAGTTAAAGTTCCTATTTCAAACCTTCCACAGAGCCTTCTTTGCATTCCAGTGTACTTTTTCCATATTTGCACAGTTAAGGATGCAAACAAAGGGAATATTTTTTTTTCTATTTCTAGAAAATACATGGAATTTTTGATAGCATAAGTACACATTTAATTAGTTTAAAAAACTAATGTTACTTACCAACTGTATAGAAATATGGTGTTGATACTTCTGATGAAAAATATATTCTTTTTTTCAGTAAATATAGTAGTCCACTCTTTACCTTTTTGAAGAGGTGAACATCCAGAAAACCATGAGTTGTGAGAAAGGTATTTACTTGATACTTTGGAAGGAGTTTGGGACCCTATAGAATGACAGAAAACCCAATCAGACAAAAGAAAAGGCAAGATAAACTTTTGGCAATTACAAAATAATTCTGCAATAATGTAATAAAATCTACTTGGTACATTTCAAAGCTATGTCTGATGAAGACCTCAGCGTGAGGTATGGCCTGCTGGAAAATAAAACCAACCAACCAATCACCCCCACCCCTAAACATCCTCAGCAAGCTTTTGTGCTATCATGCTGAATAATACCTATTGCTCATGAGAAATGCACAACTGTTTCCATTCCTCTTCATCAGGCCAACATCAAAGTGGCTGATCTTTTATGTGCTCCAAGACTTTACAAACCAAACATTAAAAAAGGTAATAGTTGATGGAAAAGTAATACACAGAAATACAGAGAATGCACTTGAACTTATAGCTAGTCAGTTCTTTCAAACAGACACATGGATCAGTCATTCAAACAAGTAACAACACTTCATATTTACACCAAGAAATACAGGCTGTTTTATTCAATTCCAATGTTTTTACTGCAAAGACAGCCCTCAGCTTCTATCAATGTGCTCACACCTAATGACATCATCACCTGCTTTTAATGTCAGTTCCAGTTTTGTATCTACCGTACCTTATAAAATGGGCACTCCAGGGTAATGGTTAGAAAAAGCTGTGTTAGCTGGGAGGCAACAACTCTGTCCAAACCAGGTGGCTGAGCTGAAACAACAATATTCAAGTTTACAGGTTTACATTCAGCAGGGTAACTTCACACATGCTGTCATGCAGAAATTAGGAAAAGAGATTCAGTTAAACGTGCAGCTGTATTCATCCTTATATGAATGAACACAAAGATCAGCTATGAAATAATTTATTTAGAAAAATAAGGAACTGATTTACAGAAATATCAACATGAGAAATATACAGTCAGCAAGATCTTGGGGCTGTCAGAATCTTTCACACAAAAAACGGAAGATCTGAGAAATGCAAGATGTTCTACAGGAAGGCATAAACTTCAGCTGAAGTCTTGGACAATTACGCATCTCCATCTTCTTCCTGAAACCCTGAGGATGAGGAATTGTAGTGCTCACTACAGGCAGGAGCTCAGGGCATGGAACAAAGAGGGGCATAGAGCAGAACCACGTCAGAAGTGTAGTTGGCAGATACGGTGCCAGCGGGAAGAAGCACCATGTAACCACATTAAAGCACAAAGTAATTTATAAAGCAGGGCAAAGCACCAATCTTTATGAATCAGTAAAGTATACGAGCCTTAGAACACAATTCATATTTTTATCTAGATATTTTAAAATAAAAGCCAGCAGTTAAGGACAGGCTGGTATATTATGACACTACTATGTTTTACAGGCTTATTTTTATTTAATTAAGCCATAAATTATGCACTGCACAATATCTTTTATCAGATTTATCCATGTATCTCTTTTAGTTTTCAGAAGATGATTACAAAACAATGTGGAAGGGAAATAAAACCAAATTGAAAGCAAAAATACAATAATCTGTATCCTGAGAGGACAGAACAGGAAAATTGATAGATGAGGTCCCGGTTCTATTTTAAACTCACCTGAAAGGCTGGACACAATGCAGCCCGGCAGAAGCATCTAAAAAATGTCTGTAAGATGAAGGACAACTACAGAGAAAATCAGAGGGGTGGTATTTTTTGGAAAGGCATGATTAACTGAAATAGAATTTTTGTGGAATTTGAAATCTCTGTTTAAGACTGCAGCGCAATTTTCAAATTCTACTGAATGATGAACTTGAAAGGCAATTGCAACTGTGCATTTTGCAACTATCAGGGAAGCCTCCTGATAACTTTTCTCCAGTCACCCTTATCAGCTCCTGGTTGTTTTGACAGGATTAGACATACCATAAAATAGTGAGAAATGGAGAGTGCTGGTGGAGAAACACCGCTTCTTACCTTGCAGCTGTTGCAGGAAAAAGGGACTAAATATTTTTGGCAGAAAATTCACTGGATAACGCTGAATAAGAACACATGAGTGCAGCAGATTCAACAAGGCGTGAGGCTGAAACTGACTAAGACGAGCATGTAGTATTGTTTCAAGCTTCCTAAACAAGGAAGAAGCATTTGGAGGGAGGTAGTTTAAAGTCCCGAATGGGACAATATATTCAGTAATCTGGTCAGTGGTAAAGCTGTCAGCATTAGAAATGAAACCTTCTGCCACTGCATCCAAGATAGGCTTTGAAAGGATCTTCTTTTGACAGCAGTACTGCATGACTTTGCTGACAGTTTCAGGATGCATAGTAGGGATGGACTTGGGAACATGCTTTTCCAGTGCTTCTGTAAAAATTTGTTCACGGTGTCCAAAGAACAGGAAGGCTTCCAGTACGCTTACCAACTCATCATCAGTAAAGTGAGGAACATGCTTTCCAGAATGCTTACATAGTGCTAAGATTAAGGGAACTACCTGAGTCTGATGGAGAGCCACCAGCGAATTCAGAATTACACTTGTGAACTTTGGACTCAGCTGGTAAGCTATGGTTAAAGTGGCACTGTTCATTCTGTTTAGCAAGTCCCAGTGTTCCCTTTCCCCAACCACCACCTGCAGTATCTTATAAACCATCGCCATTTCCCTAGGACTCCAGTTCTCAATGTCTTTTTCTTGCATGCGGCTCACAATCTGTTCCAGCACAGCATAACTTGGGCCTTTCAACTCGAGCAAACTCTCTCCAAGAGAGCAGAGATTGTCAACAGTCAGCTTTCTGTTAGCAAGCCGCTCTTCACTCTCTGAAAGCAAGCGTGCTATCAGTGTACTCTGGGGATCTACACGTAGCTTTATCAAAGCTTGCAGTGCATTCAGCAGCCCACTGTTGGACAATTTTGAGGATTGAAATTCAAACTGAAAGCATAATGCCCTGAAAACTTCATTCTCTAGCACATCTTCAGGGTTTTTCAGGCCGTTGTCATCCACCTCAACTTCAGAAATCCTCTGCAGGGCTCCCGATGCCATAGTATCAGACATAACTTCCAAGGAGCGAAGAAACTTAAAAATCTCTTGCGACGAACGGAGGTTTTTCAAAGTCCTGAAGAACATTTGTTCCTCCGTCCACCGCTCGCCGGCCTTAGCGTTGCTGCCCGTATCCCTACAGAGATGCACGCTTTCATTAACAGAAAGGGACCGCATCCGCAGCTGCACGTGGCTTTTCCGACAAAACACATCCCGACATTTGTCCTTGGAACACAGCACCCTCACGGCCGTGGCACGATAGCTTTGGGGCTTTCGCCGTTCGCTGACGAAGCTCAAGCTTTTGCTTAGGGTCATCAAAATACGCCTGCTCGCTGGTGCGCCGGGTGAACAGAAGTGGAAGCTTTTCAGGCTGATCAAAGCCATGTCGGAACGAGCGTGTCCTCAGAAGACACCTAGAAGAAAAAGACGTGAGCGCACGAACCCGCCCTCGCCTCTCCCCCTCGCTCCTCGTCCTTCCTCGGCCCTTCGGGGCGCCGGAGAAGCGGCGCGGACCCGACAACGCCTCACCTCCAGCGCCATGACGGGTAGCGCGGCACGACGGGAGCTTCCGGCGCTCACTGGCTCGGCCCCGCCGGGTGCCGCGGGCTCCGGGCGCTGCTCTCCCCGCTGCCGCCTGAGCCGGGGCCCCGAAGCGAGCAGGCTGCCGGGCCGGGTTGCGGGGTGCCGGGGTGCCAAGGTGCACGGAACCGGGGCTTGCCGCGTTCCGGCTGCTCTGACTTCCGGACGTGACATAAAAGCGGATGTGTCCTCACTCCGCGCTTCTCGTCTCAGCCCGGAGCGAGAGGAAGAGGACGGACCTATTCTGCTGCCTGGGACAGAGAGAAAGTGATTCCCAGCAAGGCAGCTCCTGTTAAAGAAACAAAACAAAACGATGCACGGACTGGCCTGCCTGTGAGGTCGCGGTGTCGCCATCCAGCTTAAAGCCCACGGAAAAGCGTGAAGGTACTGCAGAAGTTTCTTCTGTTTTTATCCCGTCTGCGGCCGCTCAGGATGAAGCGCTGCCAAACTGTGTGCGTTAGCCAGCTAGCCCGGCCTGTGGGACATAGGCTGGCAGAATGGGGGGTTTGGGAGGGACCTCTGGACACCATCTAGTGCCAGCCCCCGGCAAAGCAGGTTCCCTGTAGGGGTTAGTACAGGAAAGCACTCTGGTGGGTTTTGAATATCTCCAGAGAATGAGACTCCACAGCTTCTCTGTGTAGCCTCTTCCAGGGCTCTAACGCCCTGAAAGTTTTTTCTCACCTTCATATGAACTTCTGTGTTGCAGTTTGTGCCTGTTGCTTCTTGTTCTATTGCTGTACAGCACAGAAAAGAGCTTGGCCCCATCTGCTTGACTCCTGCACTTTAGACACATATAAGAAGCTGTGTAACTACCAATGCTGGTGCCCCTGCCTCTATGAAAGCGTGCCAGGGCATGCATAGATGGCTTGCTTGGTCCTACAGTGTGTTGGCCGCAGAGCTGATGGACTCACTGTTAATATTCTGAGTACTGTGAGTATTCTGACTCTTCTGAGTACTAAATCAAATTAGTTATAATGCAGATTTTCTTCCTTAGTTTCTTTTTAAGCCCTAGTTTGAATCATAGAATTATAGAATTGCTCAGGTTAGAAAAGACCTCAAAGATCATCAAGTCCAACCACAACCTAACCAAACTACCTTAATTCTAGCAACCCTGCAATCAGCAAATCCTGGTTTGTTTTCCCAGCTTAAACATTGTATTGGTTTTTTGGCACATGAATGCCAACATAAAACCTGTTAAAACGCTGTTGCTCTGTGAAGCTGCACAGAGGAGGGCCTCAGTGTCCTGGTGGACAGCAGGCTGGCCACGAGCCAGCAGTGCGCCCTTGTAGCCAAGAAGGCCAGTGGGACCCTGGGATGCCTTCCAAAGAGTGTGGCCAGCAGGTCGAGGAAGGTAATCCTCCCCCTCTCTTCTGCCCTGGTGAGGCCACATCTGGAGTACCATGTATTTCAGTACGTCCTGGGCTCCTCAGCTCGAGACAGGGAACTTCTAGAAAGGGTGCAGCAGAGGATGAGAAGGGGCTTGGAGCATCTCCTTTATGAGGAAAAGCTGAGAGAGCTGTGGCTGTTCAGCCTGGAAAAGAAAAGTCTTAGATGGGGATCTCATCAGTGTTTATAAATACCCAAAGCAGGAGACAAGTGGATGGGTCCAGATTCTTTTCAGTGGTGTGCAGATAGATCAAGGAGTAATAGGTAAAAACTGGAGCACAGGAAGTTCCGTGCAACACGAAAAGGAAATTCCCTAGTGTGAGAGTAACAGAGTACTGGGACGGGCTTTCTGGAGAGGCTTTGGAGTCACTTTCTCTGGAGATATTCAAGACCTGTCTGGACACTTAACTGTGTGACTACAGTAGGGAACCTGCTTTAGTGCTGGTGTTGGACTAAATAAAGTGTAGAGGCCCCTTTCAACTTCTATAAATCTGTAATTTGTAATAGCACCCAAGTTAGAGTACTTCTCTAGACATCTCAGTATAAAAGAATTATGCTTATCTTTTTTTTCTTTTTTTTTTTCAGTTGAACCCATATCACATAAATGGAATATCATCTTTGAAGAGTGTATAGTGCAGGAAAGCAAAAGCAATGTAGGCAACACTCTCCCCTCAAAGTGAGTGTGTTTCTCTTCTATGACTACGCTTGTCTGTGGGTAGGTGTGGCTCATTTTCCTTTAATAGGCATCGTTGAACAATCTGTGCCTGAAGCTCTTCTGGTTGATGTCAGAGACAGAATGCTTCATAGGGACACAGTGTTTGGTGTGAATCAAGATCAAAGCAATTTCTCAATCTATTAATGACATAATTAACTGTCAAGCAGTTAATTGAACTGTTGTTTAATCAGTTAATTAAGCTGTATTTTCAGGATCAATAGCAGTAATGAAACAGATAATATCATGGACTTGTAAAATATTGATAAATTCCTACAAAACAGCCATCTATGCCTAATTACAAGGAATCATGTCATTGTGGCCTTGTCCTTTTTGGCAAGTGCATGTACGCACCATTAAATATGCACAGTTCCTTCTCTCAGGAGGGGTGCATATCTAGCACAATTTCCTTGTTAGGCCCTGTGAGTTTTCTTGTTTGCGCATCTTCTGTAGGAGATGTAGGTCTGACTTCTGTCTCTATAAATCTACTAGCCCCTAACACCAGTTAGAAGGGTCTCTGGGGATTCACATATACACAGCAGTCCATCTCTCCAAATCCAATGCACATGTTTTCCAATTGAAAAGAAGCATGTTGGTTGGTTAGCTTCCAGACTTCTGTCTATACAAGACTTCTGTGGTACCATGTGTCCCAAGTGGAAACCTGATAATCTTTCTTCCTTTGTTAGGTATGAGAAAGAATGTAGCAGTGAAACACCGCTTCATCTTTACTGGTTTTTTTATCCATTTATTTAGCCAGGCATTTCCACTTGCGGACAGGAGAGTGATTAGGGTGAAAGCATAGCATAGAAGTAGGATTAATATGTATTTCTAGAGAGATTGAGGGTATTAAAAATGTATTTAATATGAATCTTCAGAATTTCTGTATTGTCAAACAAAAATTTCTTCTGAAAAAGGAGAGCAAGAAATCATTCTGTGGATTACTTTGCTTGTATGAAAAGAGTTATTTGAATGAATTTGTTTAAATATCTGTAGGGAATATAATCAATTTAAGGTAACAAATTATGCTGGGAAACGTAGAGGTACAAAATACAATGAAAGCCTTATTTTTCCAGTAATTGCATTTTTCTTGGAGTTCAGGTATGGCGCAGCCAGAGTGCTCCTAAGAAGCTGTCACTTAGTTTTACCACTTTTCATTTACAAGTGTGCTTTTAAATATATATATGTATTCTAATAGGAGATACTTTACTTTGTAGTGTTGGGAGAAATATCTTGCCATGTGCGCAGAGTACAGTATTCTTCTATTTTCCCCAGTAGAAACAGCAAAAAATAATGCCTCAAGTGATCTTGAAATAGGTTTTCACAAATGGATGTGTGGTGTGGTTAGTAGGCTGAATGTGTTATGTAGTTGAATCTGGGCGGGCAGTAGGCGAAATACAAGAAGCCGGGTGCAAGAATGTGGAAAAAGATCTCGATTTTGAAACTGAAATTACTGAGTTTTAATTCTGGGTATTTTGGTTCTGTTGCATCTCTCTAGTAATAGCAAAATATCGGCGGAGGATTAATTTGTAATGTATGCATAAGAAATATTCTACTTGTCTCATTCAGTAGTTCTTGATACTGTCCTTGTATCTTTTGTATTCTGTCTGTGTCAAAATCATAAAAGTTTGAATGAGAGAAGTTTTATAGACAAAGATATGTGTCTCACTCATGCTACTTGCAAGACTTTGTGAAGGAGTGGCATTTTACCCTGCAGATCTCGCTAGGATTTTTTTCTTATTTCAACAAAAAGAAACAACATGCAAAACAAATAGATGCTGTAGTTGCATTTCTGTAACAAGCACCTTCTTGAATCAGGGAATGAAAAATAATATTTGTTTCTAAAATAAAATCACAGAGGATGAAGCCTAAGCGCATTTGTGCAAAAATTAGTGATTTCAGAGAAGTTGAAATTAAGAATTTAAAAGATATTTATCAATTGTTGTAGTTGTATTTGGATGTCACCAAATCTGTGTATTCTTTTATTTTGAAATGTATCTCGGAAAGGAGACTAAGGCAGCCACCAACTTAAAGTGGAAAATAAAACTTAGATCATAAAAATAGTATTTGAGCCAGTCTATTTGCACTGCTTATGTGCTAGATTCTTGACTTTACATATTGCATTGTAACTGCAGTACAGCATGTGTGGTAAATACCACGAGTCCTTAACACTGTGCCCTGCAAAGTTTGCTTATGAGAAGTGGCTTCTTTTCATAGCAGATACCTAATTTCCAGGTTAAACAGCAATACTGTTGTGCACTTAAGGTATCTCTGGACAAAGAGTGCAAAATCTTGCTGTTGCAGTAAATTCACTTTTTCTTTCTCTTTTTTTCTCTGCAGTGTCTTTAAAAAAATAAATAAGTAAAGCATTCCTTGTTTTGGAAAATGTGCTGCGATTTAAAAAGGAGATTTTTGCTCCTCTATGCAACACAAAAGGGACAGGCAAAAGCCATAGCTGAGGAAATATGTCTGCAAGCAGGTGCCCATGGACTTGAAGCTGACATGCACTGTTTAAGTGAGATGGACAAGGTGAGATACTCTGTGCTGCTTTGAAAAATAGGTATTTAATGGCTGCATTTTTCTTCATTTGCTTGAGTTGTGGCTGTCGATAGCAGCAAGGCCTGAGCACATTTATCTACCTAAAATGGTTTGAGATTTTCAGGTCTTTAAGAGTCAGTAACTGGGACGAGACTTACAGACTCATGATAGCCTTCTGCCAAATCTTTCTGATGGTTTTTCATAGTAGAACAGTGAATGCCACAGTAAATCTTTGTTTCTAACAACAGTCCAGTGACTTTTTGAAAGCTAATTATGTACACAATACTGGATAAATTTGGTATTTACTGGTCAACTCTCCAGTTAGCAGAAATGATCACTCAGTTTTTCCACTTTTTTGTTATGTTGAGGTCTGCTTTCTGTTAGGTCTGGGCTCCAGTGTGATCTTGACTTTTTATGGTGCCTTATTATTGAACATAAGGATATGTTCCAGTTCATACTTGAGATGCATTCTAGGGAGGAAAAAAAAAAAAAAAAAAAGCCTGCCTGAAGTAAGGAAGTGGGTTTTCAGTATTTGCTGTTATCTACAGGTAATGGTCTGAAAACTTAGTTTCTGTCATGTCATCTAACAAAAAGCATGGTGGACTGTAATTCCCTTCATAAAGTAGGTCCTTTAAAAAAGCAAACAAACAAAATGTGGCAATATTTCAACTGAGATGAACAGAACCTATCACTTTATGCACTTGAAAATGTGAGAAGTTTATAAAAATAACTTAAATTCCTTTTAGCAAGTTGCTTTGTCAAGGATACAATTCATTTTGTAACTGGACGTCTGCTTTTTGAATGAATGTTTACTGAGTATTATTCAGTGTAAGTATGGTGTAGTGTGAGCATGTTGAAGGGTCTTACAAGGAAGCTCGTGCAGCAAGTGGGGAACATGAAGATCATCCTTATATTCATCCATTTATTTCTTCTGCATTTTGATAGCTTTGGAGATTAGTTTCAGAAAAGCAGCAGACAGGATATTTCTAGCCCTATTATTGGCCTGCCACTAAACTCATTTGTCAGATTTGGCAAGACAACTCAGAGCGATGAGCTGGAAAGGTGCACTGAGTTGAGAATAGGAGAATTAAGTACTGAGGGAAAAAATAATTTCTACACCTTTGTAAATTTCATCACTTAAGCTTTTCCGTTCCCTTAGTTTTTGCTGTAAACAAAGGGAACTTCTAGAAATGAGGTGTAATTAGAGAGGGGAAGGCAGGATGACAGCTAACAGGAGCAAGAGCTTGCTTGAGTTGTGTGCGACCTCTGATGAATTCCTCTGGGTAAGTTAGATCTGGCAGGTTGTTCCACAATCTGTATGGTTCACAGAGTTTGTCTGTGCCTTAGGTGACAAAGCAAATCATTTTTGTTTTGTCTGTACTAGTCAGTTGGAGAAGGCCATTCTTTATGCAGTTGTTCAGTATTTCTGAACTCTTCAGTATTTCCTGAACTCTTCAGATGTGCAGAGGAGAATGTGTAGTAGATGATCATTTAAGTAGTTCCATGCAACTGTTCTTGGGCTCTTCAAGAAAGTTGTGAAGAGAAAACTAACAGTGGCAGAGCTGCTTCATAATCTGTCTCTTCGTGTTTCTCATCTTTTTTTGCCTTGTAAGAGGTAAGCTCCACATCCCTTGAGGACGAGGGGAGATTTGAGTGACTTATTAAGTGAAGTGTTTAGAAGAGAAGTTGTACTCTGATGTTTTGAATTGCAGTCCTGAAACTGATTAAAATGACTGTACAGTGTTTCTTGACATCTTTATTTATATTTTCTCGTGACCCTACTGTCTCATTGAATTTGGAATGCTGGGAATGAATTTAAACTGAAAACTTTACAAAGTGGTTGAAGGAGATGGGGTTGCTTGTAATGGCAGGGAGGAGGCTGAGGAGCAACCCAGCAGTTCATATGCTTTCTGGTAGTCACATTACAATGCTTGTGTTCAGTTGGTTCTGTACACTGGGTTTAAACCACAAGCAAGATTATAGATTGCACCCCTGAAATAATCTCCAATTATTTGAAAGGCTTTCTGTAAGATGTGATTTAAAAATTTTCTGTGTGCCTTTGGGAGAAGGCAAATAATGTGTAAAGCCTCAAGTAGTTATGAAATGGCACCTTGTAATTGCTTCTTCTATTGCTCGCAGTACAACTTGGAAACAGAAAAGGATCCTGTAGTTATTGTCATTTCCACGACTGGTACCGGCGACCCACCGGACACTGCCCGCAAGTTTGTTAAGAAAATCCGGGATAAGACCTTGCCTCCTGATCATTTGGCACATCTTCAGTACGGATTGTTAGGTGAGGCAGTGTTTTGTATGCTGATGCAGCGCTTGCCTGTCAGCGAGTAATTTTGCGTTATACTTCTAAATAAGGTTTGTTTTATTTATTTCTGCAGTATCAACAGTTTTATGGGTTTTTTCTTAATCTCTATGTGCAATAAAGGAATAATATCACAGAAGTGATCTGAATGCAGGCTACCAATTAACTTTTTATAGTTCAATTTTCTTTCCGTAAACAAAACGTGATATTAAGTATCTGTAGTTGCTGAAGTTTTTATTTCATGTGAAATCCCTATGGACTCCTAGCTGAGTTTGCTTGGCTTTGTGAGTGATTGGTTTTTTTTCTGTGCAGCAATGCAAAACATTTATGGTAAATAAGCTTTTAGCATCATCTCATGCCTTTACATTTGCTATAGGTCTTTTCATTTTGAATGTCACACTTAGTGGTGGATAGTGGTGCATAACCAGAGGTCTTCGGGACAGCTAAATAAATGTCTGCTAAGATGAGCTGCAGGGAGAGTAACTCTTCAGAGAATTGATCTCTCTGAAGGTGATTCAGATAACTCAGGTCTTCCATGTAGTCCACTGACTGTAACCCCTGAGTCCCCTGTCTTTTTTTAAGCAATAGCAGTGTGCCATCTGATGGAACATGTTGGTGACTGTTAAGGTTTTGATATTTTTAAATCACTTAAAATGCTGCCACTTTGTAATAGAATGTATTACTACTAAACAAGGTATAGTGGTAATGACAGTTCTAATCTAAAGGGGAGATACTGTGTGGTTTATCAGAAGAGAGTATCAGCTTCTAATTATTTCAGCTCTCTACATTTTCCTCTCAGAGAGATAAGGGTTTTTTTTTATTATCATTATTTTTTCAAGTCGCTATCTAAAACAATATTCCTCAGAAATGCTTTCTAAGAAAAGCATTTTTCAGATAAATTCACCTTATATTTGTGTAGGAGGAATGACTTTCTCAGCAATACTTTGGGACTAATACAGATATACTTATTTATTTTAAAGTCATAAAAGTGTCCTCAAAATACAATATGCTTTGATATATCAGGTTATCTTACTTGCCTGTAAGAAAGTTGTGTTTTATTTGCAGATCTTTGTGTAGCTTCTGTGGCTGACTGGCTGACATAATCTTTTTTTCTTTGTATGTCTTAGGTCTGGGAGACTCAGAGTACACGTTCTTTTGTAACGGTGGAAAGACAGTAGACCGACTACTTCAAGAACTTGGTGCCCAGCATTTCTATGATACAGGATTAGCAGATGATTGTGTAGGGTAAGAACCAAACGTGTTTGAATTTTGTTTCTTTGATATGTAATATTTAGATATTATCTTGGCTAAACTCTAAAATCAGCTGAACCCGATTACCTGACACCTCTGAGGAATTAATCCCATCTGAACATAGTGTGTCATTTTCAATCTTAATTGCCATTCAGTGCAACTGTATTTTTAAAGTCTGAGCAGACATCTGTAATGCCTTTAAAAATGGAGGGCATACAACAGTTTTATAAACTAAGTTGTTCCAAATAAAGATAAGCTTGTTAAAATCTAATCCAAGTTGACTCAAACAAAGCCAGTTCCATGGCATGTGTGCAGTTGGAATGCTTTAGGCATACTCTAAAGTATGTTTTATTTTCTTCTCCATGTTTTGTAAAGTATCCTTTTTTTTTTTTTTTTTTTTGGTAGAGAAATTATGTAAAAGTAATTTTATTTTATAAAATAGAGGAGGGATGTAAGAAAACAGCTCCCTACCTGTTCTGTTGCTCTCTCTGACCAGTAGGCTGCAGTCTTGGTTTATGTATTTTCAAGTGCAGTTTTTACTGATTCTGTGGATGATGACACAAGCAATAGAATACAAACATTACCGTAATCATAAAAATTATATTTTGCATTCTAGGATAGTAAAAGTGCAGCGTTGTTTTAAGGCATTGATGTTTCTGTTCCTTGTGAAAAGCTGCAGGTTTTGCTACCAAGCTTTCAACTTGCTGTCACGATGATCAGCCTAAGAAAATAAAAATGCGAAACTGGAAAAAGAGTGAGGTTTCTGTATACTGCAGACTATATACTTTTGCATAGCATTAATAACTAAATGAAAATATTCGTTACCAGGATTATTTTTTTGTTATAATAGGTTTTTTTACTTTTTTTGGTCATTTCTAAATTAACAGTGCAATGAGTTCACAACGAGTCCATTCCTTTTTTGTCTTTTTTAATTTATTTTTTCTTCTCTTTTCTCTCCCCCTCTTTAGATTGGAACTAGTGGTTGATCCTTGGATTGATGGACTTTGGCTTGCCCTCAAGGAAGTATTTCTGTTGCAGAAAGAAAAAGAAGGCATGAGCAACGATGTCAATGCAGACTCACATGTTGGGCATGAAATGAACTTAAGCTCAAAAATACAGAATTTGAATTTAGAAGATGGAGTGAGGAGTTCTGATGGTCCATCACATAAATTGGTTGACATCAACGTTGTGGCTTCAGATACAGACACTGAACCTTCACTTGTTCACTCAGTCCCTCCCATCTCTCAGTCTGCTCTTAATATTCCTGCCCTGCCACCAGAGTATATAGAGGTTCAGTTTCAGGACACCCATGGGGAGGTAAGAACTTCACTTTGAATGATGAAGGCCTCCAGTTCCAGTAAGAACATGCTACTAAAAAAAACAAATGGTTACATATCTAAGGGAAATACTTCCTTGGCCATGGGAGTTTTTTAATTGTAAGTGAAAAAGCCATTTGTATGTTAAGAAAGTAATTTTCACTGTATGAATTAAGGGCACTGATGTAAAAATGTATTTTAAGTGAATTACAATATGATAGAGGAATGACACTGCCAGGAATAGGAAAAATTAAAATTAAAATCATCAGTGTTCAATTCATTTAATATAAATAAATAATTCATCGTGTTCAGACAGTGAAAACATTTTCCTTTGGAAAGGATTATGGTGCAACTTCAGTTCAAATTTTTAGTACTTGCAGAATGCCTGAAGAAGATGTGAGATTGCTCAAAATATTGCTGCATATTTAATAACTTACAAACTAGTGATTGTAGAAGAGTGGCCATAACTCTGCTATAACAGACAAAAGATGAAGTGCAGATCAAAAACCAGTGTGCTTTTATTATGTAGCAATTAGAGCTGCTATAGAAGGAGAAGAATTAGCATAAACTAGTGATCATCTCAAGTGGGCACATTTAGTGAGATGGTAAGTGTGATTCAAACTTTTCAGATTAATTGCCGAACGGCAGATGTTTTAGTCATTCTGTGAGGGAACAGTGAAGGAGCTGGATGTGATAACACAGCTGAAAGGGCAAAGGCCCTGTTCCCCAAAGCAATGCAAAATGAGAGAGATGGCAGCTGGGATCAGTCAGAAGTGCTGGTTATCAGGCAAGTCTTTGTGAATGAAGCAGGTCTGAGGCTAAGCTGTTGAGTTCAACTGTCCAAATACTGAAAGATTTAAAAGCACTCTGCTATTACAACACTCAGGTGTTGTAGAGCTTAAAAAGAGAGATTGGGCACTCATGATAAGCTACTCCTGAGAGACTAACCCATAAAGTCAAAGTGGCTGTTTTTAAGAGCTTTTGAGAAAGGCAACAACTAGCCTCATTTGATAACAGTTTAGGGCCATTGGACTGTTCAGACAAATGGGCTTTTTATAGTTGAAAATATGCCTGTGACTACTTAGATGTGATTTTAAAAAATGCAGAGATAAACACTTATGTTTGTAGAAGATACATGTTTTCCATCTTCTTGTTTTAGTAAGCTGTTATTCAGCTGATTTGCATTTTTTGGTGTAAGTTCTCATGTCCTCTTTTTCAGAATCCTCATCTGTCCTCACTGATTTCAGAAGGAACAACCTTCGAAGTGCCAGTTACAAAGGCATCTCAGCTCACTAGAGAAGATGCAGTAAAAACTGCATTGCTTTTAGAACTTGATATTGCAGTAAGTTAGTGATAGCTTTGTAATTTGTTTTTAATGAGTGGATAAAATGAAGGGTAAAAAGCATGTGTATTATGCATAATAACTGGCAGAGAAAGAATTGATGGTTAAAAGACAAGAAAGATTTCCTGTACAGCAGCATGATGTCAACGTAGGCTGATTCATTTTGTAAGTCCAAAGCCTGATTTGTTTACAGAATGTTATGGCTCCACAGAAACCAATGAAGACTGTCAAATTAATTTATTTGTTGTACCGTGGATATGCTACTGAATTAAATATACGTTTTAGGAAGTACTCAGAAACTGTTTGCCACATCCTTTTTAATGAATGGAAGACCGTTGTTAGGAATGGGGATGATGTTGGCCTTGGTTTACTTTCCAGTTTTATTGAAACGATTTCATATTTTCAAACAGAATACAGCCTTTGATTACCAACCTGGAGATGCTTTCTGTGTAATATGTCCCAATAATGTCAATGAGGTGGAAGAACTACTTCACATCTTGGGACTTTCTGAAAAAGGAGAGAATTTTGTTTGTGTAAAGATTAAGCAGGACACTAAAAAAAAAGGTAAGATGTGATACGTTGGTTATGAAAAGATATTCCTCTCTGTGATAGTAGTAGTTGGTATGCATAGTTTTTACCATTTTGAACTTAGGTATTGCCACGCAACTGTTATTTTGTAGAGGTATGCCAGAAATCAGGAGTGGGCACATAAAATCTGTTCCTCTTTGTACTGTTAATGACTTAGCTTAAGAAAGGGAACTTGATCCTGTCATTGAGAAGATTCTTCTGTCACTCATCTTCTCTGCTTCTGTGCACGTAACCTAACATTTCTCCAGCTGAAAGTAAAATCTCCCTTTCACATTCATCTGCCCTACATCCTTGGAGGGCTGCACTCCTGGAGTATAAGACTTACTGCTGCTGTATGATGCTTTTTAAGGGGCTTGTTGGTCTATGTGCATCAGTTTTGTTGATTTTTATGGTCCCATTCCTCATAAAGGGATGTGTAAGATTCAAGATATGTCCACGTACTACTAACAGGACCTATGAGAATTACTCTGTCCTGGCCATGCAATTGGTGTCTTAATGGGGGTGCTGAATCGTGCTTCCAGATCAGTAAGATGGAGTAGGGGTCTGTGTTGCTCCAGTCTGCCAATAAATCATTTCCCACTGCAAGATTCCCTGGATCATTGAGGGCTGCACAAACTGTTCCTTAAGTATGAGATTTAAATGGACCCTTGTTCCTGGCCTTGATGAGTAACATGTTTGTTGATGAAGTGGGTTTATATGACAGGCAGTAACATAACATTTCCATTCACTGTCCCAATGTATGCCATGCTACAGTGGTGCATAAAAGCTCTGGTGATTGCAAAGGTTTACATTCTCTTAGGTTTCTTGCTCTGGTATACCCTACTTGATCTTCAAGATGAGGAATTTGCACTTCTTATTGGGATCCTGTGCCTTCTAATGTACTGTTCATACCTTTCCCTCAGTCCTTGATCCATAATTTAGAGATTTGGAAGGACAAAATAATCAAAACAGTACAGATGGAATGCACAAATCTAACTGCCATTTAAGTGTTACCATCCCCGAGGCAGCTGTACATGCACAAGAAGGTTTAGGATGTAATTAGGAGCCAGTCCTTTCCTGATGAGTACAGGGGCTACTTGGGAATGATGAGTGCAGCAGAGAATTGATATTCCTTCCCTTAACATCCCTCTGTGCCAACAAACAATATTGCTTTTATCCCATGTAGATCTGATGAGTTTTTTACATGTTCATGTTGTTTTGTTGTTTCTGTTTCATATTTGTTTTTTAATTTGGCATAAGTTGCTGATCCCTGTGCTGACGATAAGCCCCATGTCTGCAGAGCCAGTCTGGCTTTTTAATTGCCTTCCTTCAGGTCAGGGCTAGTCTTGCAAATGCCTAAACTCTAAGCATTGTCACCTGTTTGCACTGTTTACAGTATTTACAATTTTAAGGAGTCAAGTGAAGCTTCAGAGAAAGCAATAAAGGAGGAGAACATGGAGGAGGAAGCAGTGGAGGGCTAAAACATCAAATCTTAGTAGGAGAGTGGGTTTGAAGTTTAGTCCCTCCTAAAGGCTAGCAAGTTACTCTGTACAAATCAGAACCCTGCTATCTGGCTGCATAAAACTTAAACCTCTCTGTAAGTTGAGGTAATGCTCAGAGTCTCTGTCAGTAGTCACAGAGAGATACTCTTTTGTCTCTGCCTTCAGTAGCTCCCGTCTGCAGCACTGATGTTACACAGAGTGTAAAGCTGTTTGAATGGGGCACATTGAGTTGTTTAGTGTCGGAGCACTTATAGTGTGCAACAGAAGCTGTATAGCCAAGTGAATGTATCTTAGCCACTTCATTTTGCTTATATATCAAGAACTAATAGTCCTTCCATGGTAAAGCTGAGAGAATCTCTGGTATAATAGTGGTTTGAAATTGGGAATATCATTCCTTTCTTCTTATGTATGAATAGTCTAGGTGTTTGCATCTCTGTGTGCTTAATGCAGCACTTTTTGCCATATCTTGTATTTAAAAGGTCGTGCCTGCTTTTGAGTTGAAATGAATAGTTATGGAAAGATCTATGCTGTAGTGCAGAGAATCAAAGATCCTGGTTCTGCTCTTGAGTCTTCTGGGCAAGCCAATGCAAATCATGCTGACTTTTTACACGTCATATGTACTGTGCCAGAATCACCTCTGTCGTCTTTGCTGGCACGAAGGCAAGTGCTTCTCTAAGGAGTTTGCATCCAACTTTTTCACCTCTATTTGAGCTAGCGGTTGAGCGAAATTATTGTCAGATAGAGTTTTTATTTAAGAAAAGGTCCAGTGACCTCCAAGATTACATGCTCAATAATGCCTATTGTAAGTATGAATTTAAACAGTTTCTTTGGAGCTGCCCTTTGTGAGCATAGATGGACTCATTAAGTTACTGTGACTTCATTACTTGCTGTTGCCAGTCTGTACCAAAGACTTAAGCTGCATAATGCAGCTTCACAATTTCTGGCAATGTTCTTGAATTCCTTTCCATAGGAGATTGTTGTCCCTTCAACTGTCTTCACTTTACTGAGGAATTTGCAATAAATATTATGGTTGTGGGTCTACCAAATGAAAAAAGCTGAAAAACCTAGGAGAAGAGATGAGTATGAATAGAGAGCTGTGCATCTGATGCATGTCTGCAAGATTTAGTGGGAAATCCAATGAATTCTTCTTACAACCTCTCTTTGTTCAGCATGTGATTCTTTGATGAAGTGCATGGGGTCAAATGAAGGGACAAAACAGAAATTAGTCAACAGTCTATTGTTCAAGTTCTATTTTTTCTAGAAGTTAATAAAAAAAGTTTTTTGTTGTATGAGCATCCTTAAAGGAAGATTAAGTACTTACTTTGAAAATCTGTCTGAATGTTGCAGGAAAAAACAAATTTTTTCTCTTTCTTGCATTACATTTATGGAATCCACTTTCTGTCTAAAAACTAGTTTTGCTTTTTATAGCATGAGTTGAATCAATTAATGCTGATACAAAGAGATAAGTTAGCAAGTTATATAGTTATATTCTTACACTGAAATTTCCAATAAAGGACTCTTGAAAATGGAGAAAAGGACAGTAAGAATGAGTAGCTAGAAATGGAAGCCAAGAAACATCAAGATAAATCCCAACGTGCAAGTTCAGTCTGTAATGAAACATTTTCAGACATGCAGAGCTTATTAATTAATAAGTGTTTTTTCCCATAAGTGATCCTGTATTCCTTTTAGGGTTATCTTAGAATGGGGAATATCTGTTTTAGTGTGGCATAACACAAGGATGTTGAGCCTGACTTCAGCCTGACTGACTCCATAAAGAATGACTCAGTGGATGAAGTGTTCCTCCTTCATGAGAAGACAGTACAGGACAGGTTTTTTTTTGCTTGTAGAGAAATGCCTGTGATCTGCTGAGCCTCAGAAGGTCTACCTTGGCACTGGCTGTGTACAATTTTGTTTCAGTCGTTAGAAAGCATGTTCTGTTTTTTAAGGAGTGTTTATTAATGGAGGTGGAAAAAAAATGTGGACGGTCCCTTTGCTTGTTAGCATTCCTCTGCATTTCTCAACACCGTAAGTGGCAAAAAGGCGTTCAGTGGTCTGGCAAAATGTATTTACATGTATATACTTCTCTTATTGTATTCCTTCTTTCTTGTTAACCTTTTGCCATTTCCTTGGAAAACTGTCTTGCTGTCTAGTTTGTAATTTTCACTAATCACTTGAGTTCATCCTACAGAACTGAATGTATTCTTCTCCCAAATAGGAGCAACTCGTCCACAACACATCCCTGAGAGAAGTACTCTGAAGTTCATTCTAACCTGGTGTCTGGAACTAAGAGCAATTCCCAAAAAGGTGTTTGTATTTCTTCTTTTGAAGTGAGATCCATAGTAATTCTATGCTGTGTGGTTTCTATGAGTTCTGTCCTTGCTTCATGTGTAGTTACCATGTTTCTTGATGAATAGGGATTGTCAGCTTGCACGCTGCTGCCTTTATTCTAAGAAATGTTGCTTTTAGTGCTGTATTGGGCAAATTGTAAGATACTGAAACCCGTATCCTCATTCTTTTGTACTTTGGAACAAAAAAGGAACTGGGCATAAAAGTGCTAGATATTTGATGCAAGCTTAACTGGAAGGCTGACAGAATTGAGCTGTAGGCATTAATGACAAATCATTTGTCTCACTAAAGATAGCCCAACCGTGTTGGTCCTGTATTGTCCCTGGAAATACACAATTAAATACAATTAAAAGTTTTTCTTGCGCATCTTACTAACTGGCAGAATTCAGTGAAAAATTTTTGCTTGTGTGCTTGTTCACACAATGCATGGATATTATTTCCCTTGTATTTTTTGCTTGTGAGCAAGTGGAAGCTTGCATCTGAAAATGCATGGGTATTTCTGGTTTTGTCAAAACACATTTTAAAGATAAAGCATGATGTTAACCAGCTGTGTTGGTTGGGTCTATGAAAGTAATCAGTTTTTGGAAGGACTTCTCATAAAAGTCAATTTCACAAGCAGGATCCAGTATATGTCATTATTAGACAGTGTGCTGTAGAACAGAATCTCTCAATTTGTACAGCCTGTTCAGTACTTCATTTAATTTGGCAGTTTTTGAAAATTCTTTTCAACAGTAGGAGTACGCAGAGTGCTGGCTAGGGAATATCAAGCAAGCCAGTTATTATAACCCGTTTTATTTCATGTTCAGTGTAGAATGGGCTGTAAGTCCATAATCAAAATTATTTTCTGGATTTTGAGTTTGCCCAAACACTAGGTTATTTTTGCAGTAATCTTTTGCATAAAATATGTACTCTGATTGCATTTGGTGTTTTGGATCACTCTTCTTTCTAAATACTATGTTTATTTTTATCTTTTGGAACACACACACACACGCACACAAACGACTACAACAAAAAAACCCTGGAACTATTTACATCTGATTTTTACTTTTATCTTTCAGCACTCTATTTAATTTTATTAAGAAAAGTGTTAATGTTACGTATTCTTGCAGTACAGAATAAAACACTGCAGCAACATTTATATGACTCATAAATTCCATACTTTATTTACACTAATATCACTTCTAAGACTTTGTATTATTCCCTTCCCAGCTTCTGCAATTTAGCAAATGGTGTTTTGTCTTGAATTAATTTGTGTTGTGGGGCTGCTTTCTAAAGTGCCAATATATAAATCAAGTATCTCATAAATTTAGTATTTATCTGGAAATCAGTTAAGTCTGTTTATCTATCTTTTCTCCTGTTCAGGCAAAGTAGGATTTTCTGACCTGCTAGCTTTTCCCAGGCTTTGGGGGTGAGGGGTGGCAGGAGGAATTTAAATTATTCATGGTAGATGAAAGTGAGTGTTGGAAAATAAATTGTAGTTTGTATTAACCATTAACCTGCAAGCTGACCACTTCCTTTCCACAGGCAATTCAAGCTTTTTGTAGATTTGTCAACGTTTCCCCAACTGGACAAATTATTTACCTTCTACTTGCTTTCTTTCCTTCAGGCATTTTTGCGAGCCCTTGTAGAATGCACCAGTAATGCAGGAGAAAAACGGAGGCTTCAGGAGCTCTGCAGCAAACAAGGAGCCTCTGACTACGTTCATTTTATTAGAGAGTCTAATGTTTGCTTGCTGGATTTACTTCGTGCTTTTCCAAGCTGCAAGCCTTCACTTAACCTGTTAATTGGTGAGTGATTTAGACTTAACTGGTTTTAGTTCATTCTGAAAAATGCATCAGACTAAGCATTCAATTTCTTAAGATGCAGATACTCTTGAGTTAGAAATGCTATAGTATTCATAGACATCAAATTCAAATGTTAGGGGCAGTCACTCTGTTCACCAATGGTTGTGTGTGGCCTTTGTTCTGCACTTAGTTGCATACCTGTGCTTTTAATGACTCTGAATTGGTCCTGTGCATAAAAATAAGAATAAGGTGTTTGTAAGAGCAGTGTTTTTAAGAACCAATTCTTCAGCTGGTTACAGTTCGAAAAGACGTGTTTGTATATCCCCTGATATCTCTGCCCTTGTGTTCTTCTCTTGGGCTTTTACAAAAAGCTTTTCCCAGAATATTGGTGTTTTAAGATACATCTAATACACTTGCTGAGTTCATTGTGTAAAACTTTGAAGGAATAAGACTAAAACTGCAGGTATATCAAACTCCTCTTAAAATAATAGCAGTTACTTTCCAGATTAAAAAACAGAATTTCCTGTTGTGTTTCATTATACGAAACAAAGCAATTGCTTTTTATAGCCTTGTGATCATGTTCTCCATTACTCCTTCTTAGTAAATTGTAGGGATTTAAAGATAGCAACTCTGCTCCACTTGATACAAATTCTTGAGTCTTCTTGCTGGCAGCAAAATGACTTAACTTCTCAAAGGTGGCATGGAATGTGCTGTAACAACTGAACTGAGCAAAATGAAGTTCTGAAAGTTTTTTTTAAAACGTGTTGTTCCCAGGGAAGTAATGTGCTAAATAGGCGTGGTATCTTCTTTAAGTGATTTCAGTGAACTAGTTTGTCTCATGTCTGGCTTGCAACCTGTGTGAGAAGCGTCTTTAAGACATATTTAAGTCCATGTGCTGGGGAAAGCATACACGAAAAGGGGGCACACATGGAAAACAACTAAAAAGCAGCTCAATTGCACTGTATTTTATCTTGTTATTTAAGTGTGTGTATTCTGGTATTTCTTGCTTCTTGTCACCGTTCTCCACAACCCTGTTCATTTTGTGACGTGTCCTTTTCTTCTTTTAATGTACTCTTCTCCTCAGCCAAAATGTGCAGTCTACAATGCTAGGTCATTCTAGCGGAGACATCAGTGAGTTTGACCTTTTGTGTATGTGAACATACATACATATGTATGTATGAGGGCAGTTAGATGTAGTTGTATGTACACGTAGCATATAGTGGACCTTTAATTACAAGAATGCCCAGTAAACTCCTCTCTCAGTTTTGAATGGATACTGCTGAAAGCTCCAGGTGTTGCTGAGCTCTGGGGGGGGAGGGGCTTCTTTTTTTCCAGTGTTCATTTCAAAAATGTATGTTGGCATTCATAGGAGTTTGAAATTAGACTGGTGCACCTGCTTTCAGGACATTATATGTAGGAAACATTCAAACAAGTAATTTGTATTTCCAGAACTTTTCAATTCCATAAAGCACACTTGCTTTAAAGGGGAAGGAAATGAAATTTGAAGCTTTACTTTGTCCACTAACTACCGTCATCTCTTCTGTGTGCTTTACAATCATTTTTAATTGATCATGAACCCCATAAATTAACTATTTTGGTCTTATTTATCAAATTTGTAGCAGATGATCCACAAAATCTAAATAAATAAATAAATAATTCTATCAAAGTTCCACTCTTAATGGTTTATGTATGAGATAAAACCACTCAGTCTTAGTACTGTACAATTACACTGTGCTTGTTACCTGTAGACATCTGCTAAATTATATTTTGATTTTTATTGGGGTGAATAAAATTATAAGTGATGGGTTTTTTTTGTTTTTGTTTTTTTTTCCAGAACATCTCCCTAAATTACAGGCCAGATCCTATTCAGTTTCAAGGTAACAAAGTATTCTATCGTATCTTCTTTGTAGTTTAGCTGTGTTTTTTTCTTAAGTGTATGTGCGCACATTACAATTTTTTTAGAGAATGAACTTCAAAATATTTCTGTAAGGTCATTCCAGTTAGACTTTTTTTATCTCCCATATAGTGTTGAATTTGTCTTTATCAACTTGAAATCTTAGGCCCTGCTGCTCCCTTTTCTCACCCCTTTTTCCCACATTGCAAAGACACAAGTAGGCAAGCGCATAAAACTCCTTCTGGTGAAAAGCGATTCTGCAGGTCTGTGTTCATCTGAGTGGGGCAGTAAGAATGCTTTGAACTCTGCCTTTGTTTTTGGAAGGAGCATGTGGCTGTCCCTGACTGAAGAAGTTGTAATGTTGTCTTCACCCTGAATTTTTCCTAGAAGATTGAATTTGCTTTTGATTTTTACCAGTCATTACTGAAATTTACTTAATGTAGCTTTTGAGCAAAGCACAGTAGTCGCTGTTGGTCTGGATGAGTCTTGACCTGTGAAGCATGTAGCTTTTTCTAATTCTTCATTGGGACTGCAGCTTTACTCACTGCCAGGACCTTGTGCTGTTCCTGATAGTGTGTGTAGTCTGACTTGGAAGATCAGAATCCAGCTATTTGTGTTCAATAGTGTAACATTACATCTTTCCAGAGGGCCTTCCTTGCCTTTGGATATCTGCATTTTTATTTTATTTTTCTTTTTTTGAGGTTCATGATCTCAGATGCTTCTTTGCCTAGCTCCCTCTTTCTGATAGGTTTCCCTCTGATTTCCTGAGAAGTTACTGTAGGAGGCAGTTCCTGCCCGTGGTGGTTTTTGTTCCCAGTTTGCCTATTACAGTATTGCCTTTATTCCTTCATAAGGGGAAAAAAAAGAACAGCAATAGTATGAGTAGTACTTCAGGTCTTCTGCAAGTTAATTCAGTGAAAGCAACATATCTAAAGAGGATAATATATCTAAAGAGGACTTCTGTAGAATAAAACAGAGAGATAGAAGTGATGAATGAAGTCCCTGTTATCAAACTTACAAACAAACCAAGCCAACCAAACAAAAACCACAGGATTTTGCTATTTCAAACAGTGTTGTTTTGTGTGTCTGATAAGAGTTTGGTAGAATTCTCAAGGGCAAATTCACACATATGAAAACCTGATAGAGAGGAATTCTAATTCCATCCTGTCAGCATTGGTCTATGATTTCAGCCCTAGGAAGCTTTATAATTGCTTATAGATCTCACAAAGGTAACTGAACTGAGGTAACTGAGAATCTTGATTTCAGTGAGGTTGTTTGGGTTGAAAATGGACCTGCAGTGCAGGAAGGATGGCAGTGTTATCTCAAGTTAATAATTCTTTGAAGAAAAAAAAATAACAAAACTTGTTCCTTTACAGTTCAAACTTGTATCAGCCAGGAAAACTGTGTTTTGTGTTTAATATTGTGGAGTTTCCTGCCTGTCCCACGAGACCTGTCTTACGGAAGGGAGTTTGTACAGGCTGGCTTGCTGAGTTAGTTGCACCTCTACTGCACACCAATAAAGACACGCAGGATATAAAAAGAGAAAGTTCACCAACTGAAAAGGTATGAATGTTACATTTCAATTCCATTAACCTTTAGATTTGTGCATGTTTGAAATAATTGTAGTTTTCATTGCTTACTTCTCTGATGTAAAACAGCTGTTTTGGCAGGGGCTGTATGCATCTGCATTTTGCGTTCTTTTAAGATTCCCCTTCACTCTGTAATATGTTTAAAAGTGCATTGATAAGTTGCTAAAACTTACATTTTAATTTAGTTACGGATACTTGAGCAGTGAAACTTCCAGTTGCTGAAAGGCCAATCACCCCACTGTAGTCCTAAATGAGTCTTGGAATATACTTCCATGAACTAAGAAACCAGTTAAATGGTTATAGCAGTTTGAGAAGCACCTGGTCACTTCAGGAAAGGCAGGCAGACTGTAGGGGGACAGATCTTTCACAGTTTGAAAGGGCTGAGTTACTGAATGTGATACAGAGAACACTCTTCTGTGGTATTTCTGCTGTGCATTTAAGATGTTCTGGTATAATGGCTGTTATTGGGAGATGATACTCTTCTTTCATCTCTCTTTTATCTTTGTAATCCATCACAATCTCAAATATATTAGGTGTAAGTTAGGGCATGAGAGAGTGGCTTAAAGCTTCATGGGGGGAAGTTCAGGTTGGGTGTTAGGAGAAAGTTCTTCGTAGGATGGGTGTTCAGGCACTGGAACAAACTGATTCTGTGATATGGAAACAAACTCCCCAGCTAAGTGTTCATTGCTCCAGGCCTGTTGGTGTTCAGGAAGCATTTGGACAGCACTCTTGGATGTGTTTTAGCTCTTAGGTTTTTCTTTGTAGAGTCGCAAGTTGGACTTGTTCCTTGTGGATCCCTTCCTACTCAAGATATTTTATGGTGTGTTAGAGTATACTGCAGTATATAATATATGTAGTATTGTGTATAATAATGCAGAAGAGCTACTGGTGCTATATTCAAGAAAATTGAAACAAGCTTATACATTGGTTACAAGAAAACTGTGCTGATAATACAAGGTCTTTGGCAAAATGGAAAGAAAATCCACAGTTATCTTTAAAACCTAAATCAAAGGAAAAACTGATATGTGCATGGTGAACCTTATTCTAATTGTCACATCACTATTTATTTAAAATATAGTTGACTTGCAATACCTTTAAGATCAAACTTGAGAAAGAGTGGGTTGAAAAGGAGAACAAAGGGATTGTTACAAGTTGAATCAGAATAAAATTCAGAACCATATACATCTGCTTTGCAAGCTAGAATCCAGCACAGATAAATGTTCAGCAATGCATATCTATTAGAAAGGTATATAAAGTACCAATACAAAGTGGATGAGAGTGATCCTGTGCAAAAATATCTTAGATTAATTGCAAAAACTTTACAGAACAAATGTGTACACTAGTTGAATTATTCTTTTTTAGGATTGGCAAGTTGGGAATTCTTAATAGGAATGGTAGCCTGCTAATTCGAGAGTAGCTTGAAATAGTATTACAGTAATATGAATATCATTCCTCCAGCAAGAATTATACTTTTCTTTTTTAATAATCATTCAGTAGGAAAATTAATCCTGTTGAACAGTGTAGTGATTTAGTGATAAGGAGGGGAGTAGAGATAAACCACTCAAGTTTACAGAACAAACTTTAAATAACATGGCGTAGCATTTAACTCCTTAAACTTGAAAGGAAATGGAAATAAATTCCTAATTAACATGCAAAATAAGTCAGATTCTTGCTTATGACTTTAGTGGGTGAAGGTCAACTGCTGATTCTTTGTTGATTCAAACGTGATCTGTTTGGAGATCATGTGATTTTGTATGTGTGTGTGTGAAAATTAGAAAGCAAGCTCAGATTCAGTAGACTTCAGTTTACTGTGAACAAATCCTTACCCCTGCCAGAGTTTTTGCAATGTTAGAAATAAATAAATAGATAATAAGATAAAACTGAGTTTCCTGTAACAGTCAGTATGGCTAGTTTACTGCTTCCTTTTTCCTACCAAGCTTTCAGTGAGTTCTAAGACTACATTCAGCAAATGTAAGGTGCAGTCAGTTTTCACAATCAGAAGCTCATGTTTATTTGGCTTTGTCTGGTTTCTCTATAGATGGATTGGTAAATCTGTAAATAGGGTGTGTTGTTCAGCAACTCCTGTAATTTTATTCCAAATATGTGGCATTACAAATAAACTCTGAAATGCAGGATTTGGAAGGGTATCTGCACTCATAATACATCAACATACTGAAGGATCAAAAAATTCTATGCTATTTTATGTCTTACAAACATTCTTTGATTATATTCTATCTAATTTCATTTTAGATATCTATTTTTGCTCGTCCAAACAATACTTTTCACTTACCTTCAGACCCATCTGTCCCTTTTGTGATGGTTGGTCCAGGAACGGGAATTGCACCATTTATTGGTTTCCTGCAACATAGGTTTGTACCAAACTTAAACATGGAAAGCAGCCTTTTAATGTTGAGAAAAAAATTCAGGCTCAGATATTTTTATTTTTTAATTTGGGAAAAAATTGTTGGTTTTTTGTATGTTTTTGTATTTGTTATTGCTGTTAAACTGAAAAACAGCAGTGGAAATTTCACAAATATATGTATAAACTATTGCTTACTGCTTTATTTTTTATCCTGTTTCCTCTTTATGACACTTAAAGAACTCTGTGGAAGCCAAAAAAAAAATAACAAAACCAAACCAAAACAACCATAGAAAACAAACATAAACATTTAGTGTATTTTTTGACCAGGGACACTGCTATTTTTTGCTTATCTACAGACAGCGCTCTATTTATTAGTTCTGCTACTTGCATGGCTTCAAAGGTAGATGCCTTTCTTTCCTCCTACAGCAGCTTGATTTTGTAAGGCATAAAGAAACTTGCAAAAAAAGTGAGATCACCACCACTGATATGTTTAAAAAGAAAGAAAACTGAGAGGTAGAATTTTTTACATACTTCTGACTGCACGAATCTGCTGTAAGCAAAACATTGTATACAATCCTCACTATTTACTTAATTTTATCTTTTAAACATTCCTTTCTCTCAGAGTTATTTTGTGTTTTATTTTCAAGGATTTGTAGCATTCCATACGTATTTGATCAATGTTAAATAAGGTCTCTCAAATGTAACGAGGCAGTTTCAGCTAAAACCCCTGTAAAGTAATTTCTTTAGCGTTATTTGAAGAAAATGAAATAACTTTTCTGATGGTATAGTAGTAAATTGATTGTTGTTCCTGAATTCTTCCAGTCTTCTGCAGCTAGATGCTGAAAATGATTTGTGCTGAGTTTTCCCCAGGTATTTTTACAGTGCTTCCAATGAAAGTTTAGGGGTAACAATTACTCCTTATTCAGCAATCAGAATTGTTCTGTGAGATGTTCAGAAGTGCCATATCTGACTATTCTAGTGTGAAGTTATGACAAAAACAAACAAACAACAAAAAAAAAAGCTTTGAAGTTGATTGAATTTGAGCTGGGCTAGAAGTGAGTACTCAACAAAATCAGAAAAGGAAGGTTATTTACCTGAAGTCATTTCACATTAATAAGCTTCAGGGCAGGCAGAGAAGCACTATCATAAATGAGAATTACACTATATAAGTTTTAGTTTCTGCACTTGATAAAACAGGATTGGATTTACATACATTTACATAAAGTCAGTACATTAATATTTTTTTTTCTTTTCTGTTCAGGCAGAAACTGAGAGAAGAACATACAAACTGGGAATTTGGAGAGACATGGCTCTTCTTTGGTTGTCGGCATCAGGATAGAGATTATTTATTCAAGCAAGTTCACTATTTAAAATTCTGTGTGTCTCATTTGTATTCATGAGGGGATGTTTATCTCCGAGCTATTACTAACACTTTTTATTGCCTTTCAGAGATGAGCTCAGATGTTTTCTTGAAAATGGGACATTAACTCATCTGAAGGTTTGTTTCTCAAGAGACTCTTCAACAGCAGAAGTAGCTCAGCCTAAGTATGTGCAAGATGTCATTAGGCTTTATGCAAAGGAAGTTGCCAGAGTCCTGCTGAAAGAAAGTGGTTACTTCTATGTATGTGGGTAAGTAGTGTGTCATGGACTGTCTCAGAAAGAGAACAGAGTTAGCAAAAGTTTGAAGCTTTAGAGTTACAGGTGTCTGAATAAAAGGAGCAGCATGAAACTTCCTTTCTGGAACACCAGAATTTATTGTGTCCATCAGTAAACATATAGCTTGTAATCATGAAGTTCCCCTGCTGCTTCAGTTGCTTGTTATTTATTTTTCTGTTTTAGTATTCAACTGAGCTGTAATAGGTTTCAAACTAATAGATTGCTCTTAAGAAAATTAAATACTGGAATCCATGTGGTGATAAAACACACCGTGGTGAGGCAGCAGAAATGTCTGCTGCATTCCACACTTTGATGGACCAGGATGCTACCTGAACCTAGAAATTTAAGGTTTTTCATTCCAGACTTCAAAGTTCTGTTGCCATCATGAAGTTCCATAGTAGTAATACACTTTACAGTAAAGCCTTGCTTGTGAACAGTAACTTACCTGGATGTTTCATATTCTTGGAGAGAGTGTTGAGAAATGGAGAGCTGTTTGAATGCGGGGCTCAATGTCAGTATTTTCTCCTGCAGAAATTAATGTGTACTGTTTGAATTAAAAATAACATTGATAATAAGTGAGGATTTTTATGTGCACTGTATAGTTTTGGAACCATGCAGTTACTATATAACGTACTTCAACATGTCCAGTTCTCCCTAAAATAAAATAATTAGTTTGTGACAGCTCAACTGAGGATCCAACATTTTTTTTCCTTGTATATTACCACGTAATATTTGTTGGAGAGAAACCTTTGTTCTTGTCAGTGCTCAGCTGTGTGAAAACTCAGTGGATCTCTTGCCATACATAATACATATATATACAATACATAAGCTGTTCTTGTCTGTTTTTTATCTTTTCCAGTATTACGGCTTCTTAAACTGTTGATAAAAGGAAAAATACAGTGTTTTGCATTTTCCTTCTTTTTTTTTTTCTCCCCCAGAGATAAGAAGCACATGGCTGATGATGTAAGTGATGCTTTATTGGACATTTTAAGTACAGAAATGGAAGTTGACAAATTGGAAGCAATGAAAACTATGGCCATGCTTCGAGAAGCAAAACGTTACTTGCAGGATGTTTGGAGCTAACCATTTAGCTTTTTCTGTGTCATTGTAAGACAAAAGATTTTTCTTTGCTTTCACGTTTATGGTTTTAATTAGAATCATCAAAAGTGCCATTGTCACGCACATTTTAACTTTCTCTGCTGATCTTTCACTTAGGAATGTGAAGCCTTTTCAAGGATGGCAAACCAGTCTGTCTTCGAAATGTATTGTTTTTAGCAACATTGCATAATGGACTGTGTCAATACCTTGGTTCTCTGACTTTTGAGATTGCTTTCATGTAGAAAGTGAGAACTGTGCAAGTATAATTGTATGTTTGTTACATCACATTTTTTCCTATAATTTATACATAAAGAAGCTACAAAGTAAATATGTTATTCAACTGTACACCATCAATTACATTAATGGCTTGCACACTATTTGGACAAGAGGGAATGGCCTCAAGTTGCGCTGAGGGAGGTTCAGGTTGGATATTAGGAAAAATTGATTCTCCAGAAGAATGGTCAGATGCTGGAATGGGCTGCACAGGGAGGTGATTGAGTCGCCATCCCTGGAGATGTTCAAGAAATGTTTAGATGTTGTACTATAGGACATGGTTTAGTAGGAAATATTGGTGGTGAGTGGACAGTTGGACTGGATGGTCTTGGAGGTCTTTTCCAAGCTTGGTGATTCTATGAGTCTGCACACATCTATGTTTTCCTTTTTCTCGAACAATAACTGCCAAAAGGAATAAAGGTCAAGAGTACTGCACAGAAACCTGCTGCAGAATATCAGCTCTGAACTATTTTTTTTAAATTCCTCTAATTTTTCATTTTCTCATTCATATATCTTGAAGTTTTGCTACACTGCTAATCCTTATTAAAATTCCTTGAACAATTTTTCGAAGTTTTTTTTCATTCTTATCGCTCAAATATGAGTAGTTTAATTTGTGGAAAAAATCTCTAGTTGGGCTGAATGTGATTCCTTAGTAAAAACTTCATCAAATTGCTAAAGTAGTATTTTTTTGTATTTTAATTTGAAAGTATAATGAAATGATGTGTTTTAAAGCAGTTTCACTCTCTGAAGGCAATCCATTTTATAAATCAAGGTGTTGAAATCAAATGGTTGAAATACCCAGCCTTTTTCCTTCCTACGAGGACTATTTGGAATATAGGACTGTCTGCAAATAGATGGAAGAGTAAAAGTGCAAGGCATTCATACTTCTCTTCAGAACAAACTGTTGTTTGAAATGTAGGCGTTTGATTTATGAATAAGTTCTCTGCCCGTACTACTTGGTGGTGGTGAGTATTTCAGTGGCCTGCAAAAGTTTCCATGTCTTCTCATTAGATGTTCTTTGGTGTTCCATGTGTTCATTGCGGTTGTTCATACTGCTGTGTAGAGCTGAAGATGCATGGAATGTGGAAGATTTACTGACATATGCCCAAACCACTTGTGAACTATTCCCTTAACTGGTGCCTTACTGCACTAGTGGTTACATTAAAGACTCTGAAGAACCTGTTTTGGAACCATCCCTGAATGTTTTGTGAACACTTATTCAGCAGTTGCAGCTTATGCTGGATGATATTAATTACTGTTGCTACATAAAGACATAATGCACTGTCACACAAACCCTACAGATAACATACAGTGTATGTTTTATTTAAATCTAATTGTCTAGCCTTGCTAGTACTACTTCCCAGATTATAGCTAAAGCAGTGGCCATAGTGGATCTCATTTCAGATGCCTGTACTCAAAGACCGCATGCTTTTTAAAAACTTTGTCAATACCATACCATAAATAACTTCGGGTGTATCTAATGTAAAGATGATGTGCTGGAATGAACAAGTTCTAAAGACTGCCATCTTAGAAGTACATTCTACTTAAATAACTCTGAGTATTCTGTCTGTTATTTTGTAGGCAGTTTGTGGGGGGGCAGCATAAAGCAACACTTGAAGCAAACACAAATGAAATGCTTAATGCTTTATTGAGCTTTATCAGTTCAAAAGAGGATGCTTTCTTACAACTTTTATATGCTGTAATGTAAATACAAGTATTCTCACTGCATATTTATGCATTTAGCAATTTGGTATGTTGATGATCTTAAACAATTTTGTAGCAACTCATTTTTGCATGACTTCTTCTACTGTTGTATGGAAAGGGACCTTTTAGAAGCCTTATGCCTCCATATCTGGATCTAGTTATGCTGCATTTGAGTTGAGAAGACCAAAACTAAATCTGGCGGCCACTCTAATTGTTTCTGTATTTATTTATCTATTTAAATGCTGTGGAAGAATAACAGTGGCAAAAATGATTATATGCCAGCTGGTGAATATGAGAAGAGTGTTACATGTCTATGAGTTATGATCTACATAACTGATCAGTGATGAGAGTTGAGAGGTGAATCTGCATTGCAGACTGATGCAGACAATTGGTTTGAGTCTAAACATGGGACTAGTTGATACAGTGGTCTAATATAAGAGCTGTAGATTATTTTAATGAATCTAAAGAGTCTATTGAAGAAAATTGATATATATAAGAATCTGATCAATTTTATTGTCTGTCATAAATGAAAGTACTTTGTTGGCAAAAGCAGTATGTCTGTTTAGTCTCAAAATCTTATTCAAGTGCATTTCATATTGGAAAAAATTGGAGTTTTATACAACTGCAAATTACAGTCTTGAGAAGTTGATTCAGCACCAGTACAAATTACATTTACTTTCATTAGCATTTGAATAAATGCTCCAATTTTGCTGGAAAAGATTTGTCAAATTCACAAAGCATTCAAAGCCAATTGTGCTTTTTTAAAAAGAATAGGTTTTACAAGTGATTTAAAAACAGTAATTCTGTATGACTCAGTCATTCAGGGATATTCATTTCTAAGCTGCTTTGAACTGTATTGCTTAGATGATTGACTGGACACTTTTTTTTTTTTTTTTTTTTTAAATGCATTTTATGCTAACTTGGTGGATCAGCAAGGCTGTTTCCAGTGCTTTCTAACAATGATCCTCGGGACTGACTTACCTGTGATGAGACATGACATTTTTGAACTATCTTTCAGGTGTTGTGAGATGACAAGTTCAATTGTGCTCAATTTATGAACTTCAGCAAGTAGAATTATTGCATGAGGATTGCTGAGTGTGTGGGGTCAGATGCTGGGATAGCTTATTGTACATACTTGTCTCTTGTACCGCTGTGCCTTCATATAAATTGTCCTGTCTTCCAGATAATTGCTAGCTCCCTTCTTCTGTCTTTTCTAGACTACCACAGCTTGAAATGAAGACTATCCTGCACTTTATTTTTTTTTTTGCTGGTGGGGACAGATTCTTACATAAGAAGCCAATCTTTACGTCACCAGCACTCTCTTATAAGATAAGAAAGGATCAGTTTATAAGCTTCTTAAATTGTGATTAGATAAAAACTTGTAACTCTTGGAAGATGCAAAGTTTTGAATGTGGAACCTTTCCTGTTTTCGTGCTGGAGTTTCTAAACCTGCTGAAAGGGGATGACATTGATGCCGGTGGAAACCGCAGTTGCACAGCTTGAGGGTGAACATTTTTTGATTTGCTTTACCGAACAACTGAAGCAAAGACAGAAAGAGGAGAAAGAGATCCTGTATTTTTTTTTTTTTTTTTTAAATAAATGATTGCATTTCTGAGAATTTCACACATTAGTTTTTAGAACATTTGTTCCTATGAAAAGCAGAATGTGGTGGTTTTGTTTGTGTGCGTGCTTGAGAATTTTATGAAAATAACAACCGAGTTAATTCCTAAGTAGAAATAGTTATATTTCTTCCCAATGCATGAGATTATTAAAGCTGTTAGAGCTTTGCACAAGGCAAGTGTTGCTTTTGAAGGTAAATGGAGACATTTCTCATATTTTGTAAAACTTTCTGCAAAAATCAATTTAGATCTTGTAGGAAATAATTCTTTCAGCTGTTTTCAGTTGTTCTATTTTTATTTATTTTAATGAGCTTTGTAAAATACCTTTTTTTTCACACACCCCTAGGATCTTAATTTAGCTTTTGTCTTCTTTACATGTTAGACGTGTTTTGAAATGTTAGTCTAGACAACTTTTGCCTTTCAGTTTACACAGCTGTATTTTACTATTAAGGTACAGGTAGACCTTTGTTCAGAAGATGTCAACAGAATACTGCTAAGAAAAAGATAGCTACCAGATATTTCCCTCTATTCGTTTTGTGATACTGAAAGAATACGAGATTTTCTCTGCTTTTTCATTTACCAGAAGGAGACTTAGGAGTTCATAAATATACAATAAAAAGAAATGCATGTTTGTGTAAACTACTGTACAGATATAGAAAAAAGTTGATTTTCTCATTCATTGTTTCTTATTGTGCCTACAGCATGATAGATGCTTGCAAAGACACGAGCTGTGTTTCTTCATCTAGTTCATATTAATCTCACTAACTGTAAAGCATTTTAAAGAGCAAAACATTGCAAACTCACATTGGTGTCAAAACATTGAGGAAGAAGAAAACATGTAAATTCTGTAAGAAGAGAAATAGAGTTATCATCCAGTGTTTTTATTTATGCATTCAATCTGTAGATTGTGAGTCTATTTTAAATTACTTTTGAAAGGTCATGGTAACAGAGAGGTTCCTGAGGACTGGAGGAAAGCAAATGTCACTCCTGATTTCAATAAGAGCAAGGTAGACCTATGGCACCATAGGATAGTCAGCTTTACCTTATGGGGATGGTGGAGCAAATCCTGGAAACCATTTCTAAGAATAAAATAGCATTTGGGATTAGTCATCATAGATAAAGGGGAAATGTCTGACCAATGAGGTAGCTTTGTAAAATGGGAAGACTAGCTTGTTGGATCAGGCAGTCAGTGCAGCACTAGATGATGCTTTCTGGCACAATTTTTTCTTTTGATTTCTTAAATGGCTTGATTTCATTTCACAAATTATAAAATCTCTTTACTCCAACTTAGCCACCTCACTTCAGGAAAGAAAATCACGTCCCTGTACGAACATCCATTCTTTATGGAACTCCTGGATTTGGTGATGATTCAATCTCTTAGAATCCATGATATTTACAGTTTTGATGACAACGTAACCTGTAATGTACATGGATTTCAATTCAACTGAGTGTGTACTGGGTGCAAGAGTTGAGGTTATTATTGCACTGCCACCTCCCCTGCACACCAATCAGTTGTCACCAGTGCAGTTTATGCTTGGGTTATGCACAATCAACTCACAAAAACATCACTAAAAATCACACAGTAGTGTTAAAAGTTTACGACTTTGTGGGGCTGCATTACTAGCTGTCCAGGGTTGCATGGACCTATGGGCTAAAGGTTGGACAGACGTGTCTTATGGTCTGCAGTCTGTTGTCCTAACCCTCAGTGCTTTCTGAAATGTTCAATATTGCACATAGTAGGAAAAGGAAGGGGGGAGAGTGGGACAACACTATGTGGACTACTGCTGCTAGAGCCATTTCTCTTCCTTGGATGATTGCATTAAGAAATATGATCACTTACAAAATTGTGTATACTTTGCATACCACATTTCTTTCTTAACAAAACTTCAACATAAAGTTCAGCAGTATTTTTCCATTAAAAGATTTTCAGCAGCAGGTTGGGCTGTGGTCTGTGACAACATTTGTTTTGTGTTCCTGCTTTGTTTGGGCCAAAGCCAGATTAATGTCTTAAAAGAAAATATTCAAGATATGGTATGAACTTCTGCGATTCAGTATGTCAGGGCAAGTTCATCCTCATCAGAGCTAAATTAAAAACAAACTGGTTGACTTACTGTGAGTCAGGCTGAAAGAAAAAAAAATAAAATAAAATCTGGGCTTTGGAAAGCCAGCTGGCAGAATAGACCAATTTTTGGTTTGTATTTCTAACGTTGGGCTTCATCAAAGAATGATTACATTGCTATTTTTTTCAGTCATTTATGCAAGCTCTGTAGCACTGCAAGATATTCAGATTTGATCTAAGCAGAGATGTAAGTAATTGTGAGTTTCAGATGATCACTTAAATTTCTAATGTATCAAAAGAGGATGTGCAGTAGACAACATCTCTGGAAGTTTAGTATACAAAGTATGTATTGATAGATTGCTGAGATTCATATTTTCATTGCTGTAGATTGCTGACTTTCTGATGCGCCTTTAGAACACGTGCCACACCCATTACCCATTCTGATAGATACCTTTAAGTTTGTAACTTTTGAAAACTATTTCTTGTTCCACCTCAAGTTTGAGCTTCAGCACCTTCCATCATTTCAATGGCACTGAGATAAATATGAGGTCACTTGCTGCTGCTGTGACACAAGGAACACGGTGGTTGTGAGAAGGTGCTTATTTCTTCCCTGGGCAGTCCATGTAAGGTTGTGGATAGCAAATGGCCTTGAGGGTTCATGGTGCTGCTTCAGCCTTACATGTGTTGTGTGTGAATGCTTTCTGTGAGGCTGTAGCCCATCCCAGTAAGTAAGAATGCAGATTGTATCATCTATGGAATTTTGTATGACCCTGGAATTGATTCTGTCCCCAAGCATCCCCAGAGGTGGAGGGGAGCTGCGCTGCATTTCATTCTTATGAAAGGCACAGCTTGTCCATCTGGGTCTGTAACAAAAAGCATCAATGGGAGCTGATAGAAGTAGAAACAAGCCAGTTATCCAAATCACATACATGGAGAGAAATCGGAGTGTGTTTGTACACTGAACAATTTGTTACTAAAAGTACGATGCATTGTGTCTAAATACAAGAAGAACTATAAGATACATAACACTGAACAAGTGATTCAATGTGGGCTGTCAGCTGTTGATGACCCTAATTTTTTTTAACCTTTATTCTAGGAGAGAGGCATAGAAGGCCATTGAAATAAATTGTGGCCTTGCAGTGCTTTTAGTTGGTGTCAGGAGGACTGCTCTTCACATGGAGGGGGGAAAAAAAAGTATTTAGTAAACATACTGGTTCTGATTTGTTGACTTAAACCAAGTAACAAACAGTAACAAAAAAACAAGTTTCCTTTAACATTTGAAAATGTTTGCATGTCAAAAGTACACATTACAAGTTCAGATTCAAGGTTTTGATTCCTGATTCTGCCCAAGATTTCTAGTGTGATATCCAGCAAGGCAATCTGTGCATCAATTTTTTCATCTGTAAAATGGACAGAATTATTTTTCATTTATTTTGTTCCCTTTTTTCTGTTTGATTTGTAAAATGTTTGAAATCAGGGTCATCCTTTGTAACATCTGTCCATAGGCTAAGATGAGCCTAACTGGGAACAAGTGGAAAAAATTGGAAAAAATATCCACTTGGGTGCATCCTGGAAGCTCCATACAACCCTGACAGAGACTGCCCCAGGGGAGAGTGCTTTAAGGATACAGAAAGAATCCAAAGGGCTTTTGGTTCATCAGTGATGGGGACAGAGAAGATTCAATAGCTGTCTGCCTTGCCTGATCCCTCAGAGGACCCTTCCTTTCTGGGATTGCCGCAGGTCAAAAGAGCAGCTGTTGTTGACTGCTACAATGACAGCGCAGAAGCAGCAATATCGCACCAACCAAGTCTCCCTATGTCCCATCCAAGAGAGCATTTCTTTACTGAAGAGCTGGGGAGTGATCAACGAGATTTGCTCACTCTTTAATAGTCCCGTACAGCCAGTAAGAAAATCAGATGGAGAGTGGAGGCGAACAGTGGACTTTGCAGTTTGGCCTATAGGCTAAAGGAATGACACCTGGGTAGAAGGGAGTGGGGATGGTTAATGATGTATTGGGTGGTGTGGGAATGGAGCATGAAGTAGGTGGCATAGAATAAGTGGTCAAGATGCTATTGGGTCTGGCAGGGTTGCATTTTCATCCTAGCAACCTGTGAAATATTTTGCTGAATTATTGATTTGTGTCTTAAACAGTGTTGATAACACGGGAATATATTACCAATTACTAAATAGAGCCTAGAAATTCTTACTTCCCTCACCCGTGAGTTATGGTTACTTAGGACAACACAGTTGCTTTAAATGATTTTCTCATCAAAATCTGTAAATTCCCTCATTATACAACTCTTGTTAAATAACAAGTTTTAAGATTCTGTGCAGCTCTGTGTATATTGTGATCCACTGTAAATCAAGGTGTTTCAATTGCATCAGTTATATATGCATCTTAAAACAACACTTTACCTGGTTTGCTGCCTATCCTCCATTTTCAGATTGCATGAACCAGCTCCTTGTCTCTTAATTACTATATAATACCTTAGTGTCAACTACAGGCGTTATTTCTGTGGAAAAAGTGGACTTAAAATGTTATTTCTGAAGTGTGACCACGTACAGTCTGGAAAAAATCTAACTGCTTTCTCTTTCCATGTCCCTGTTTTCATTCTGTCTCAATTATTTCTTTGTACTTGTTCCTTTTCATACACCCTTCTGTCATTTGCTTTTCTTCTTTTGCAGATGCATGTATTTCAGTGGTATCTTCTCTCTCCTCTTGACTTGTAGCTGTCTTTCTCATGCCAGAAGGTATCCAGGTGCATTTTGAACATTTGCATTAGGACGTAGCCTAACTTCCACAGACGATTCTGCTTCCAGAAGGCGTCTCGTGTTTTCCGTCAATTTTTCTGTTTCATGGTAATATTCTCAATGGTAGTGACTAGACTTTTTTTCTCATAGAAGTCTGGGAGTGCTGTTGATAAAAGATGTAGAGCATATAGAAATGGCTGAAAGCCAGCAGAGTCAGCAGTGGAAGAACTTTTTCCTGTCTCTTGCTGTGTACTTCAGAAACTATTGCTATAAAATCCATTTTCTTTAAGCACAGGTGCTTTCTTCATCTCTTAATGAAATGACTTCATGTCTCTGAGCTTATATGGGGGAATTTTTGCACATTCTGGGTTGTCTTCTGCAGAAGTCTTCATTCCCTACCAGATGTTCAGAGTAGAAAAAGAGATGGAAATATTTCTCTGGTACCAATACCTCTGAACTAGAGAATATGATGTAGATTGCTGTGTCATCATTTAAGTTCATTTAATTCTTTGCTAAAAAATCTCTTGTCAAGGGAAACCAAGAATATGTGTACATAATACATGCCTTTAGCACTGGTTGTATGTGAGATGTCAGAAAAAGAATCTACAATCTCTTTTTTCCTGTTCCTACCATCTCCGAGGGGGGAAGAAAAATCAGTCCCTGGCAAGTCAGCAAATAAGCACTCCGTGATCAATACCCAGATTTCCGTTGCTGTAAATCTGCTCACAGCATGTATAGGAGCCTTTTTTCAAGAAAGAAGATGAAGGATCATGACAGTGGGAGTAATATATTTGAAAAGTCATGGATTAATTTTCAGTATACTTGCTTTGTGGTTTTTTTTTCCCCTCAAGTTTCCTTGCTGCATGCTGGGATTGAGAAAGAAGACTTGATCTGAAGGGATCACACACTGCCTGTGGTTAATTCCTCAGATTTCAGAGTAAATGCAGTGGCTTTACCAAGATAGACTGCCCAGTTGATCTCAGCTAGAAAACTGTAACAAGGGAAAAAATAAAGGCAGTTTCACCACCCGTAAGTGGACCTGCTTTCTGAGGAGATAGGGCATCTTGCACTGCTGTCATCTGCAATATTTCAGTCCATCTAAATTTGCAGTTGAAGTTAGATGAAAATTCCAACCAAGACAGCAGTATAGGATGTTACGGTACAGAAATGTGCTGAACCAACACAGTCAGTGACCTGCCTTAGACAATGAGTGCTTCCTGGTCAGCTTGTGGTGAGCTCGTGTTTGGGGAAATGCAGCCACCTACAGTGTCTCCTTGTAGGAGAGTGTGTGCACTGCAGTATATTCTTGTGTTGCTCCCTACTGAGTATATCAACAGTAGGATCACGTGCTCTTCAAACACTCTTCTGCTGTTACATCAAACTTCCATCACCGATCTCTGATAAGATGGCCTTGAGCAGCTGCAGTGCTAGAGAATACATTTTGATGCATCTTCTTTGAATCATAGAACCCTTAGATTTGGAAGGAACCTTTAAAGGTCATTTAGTCCAACTCCCCTGCAATGTATGGGGACACGCACAGTAGATCATGTTGCCCAATATCTTATTCCAGCCTTACCTTGAAAGTCTCCAAGGATGGAACATCAATACCACTGGGCAACCTGTTTCAGTGCCTCACCATCCTCACTGTAAAAGATTTTTCCCTTTTATTCCATCTAAATCTACCTTCTTCAGGCTTGTAGCCATTTTCCTTTGATCTGTCGCCACAGACCCTGCTGAAGAGTCTGTTCCCTTCTTTCCTGTAGCTCTCCTTTAGGTACTGAAAGGCCACAATCAGGTCACCTCACAGCCTTCTCTTCTCCTGGCTGAACAGCCCCAGCTCCCTCAACCTGTCCATCCCTTGGATCATTTTTGTGGCTTTGTTACTATACAAACAGGCAACTGGAGAGAATATACATCAAGCAATATTCACTGTGACTGCCTCTGTAAGGAGTCCTAAAGTATCAGGGCATTGTTCAAAAGTAAATAAAAGATCACTTTAGAAGAAAACACCAGGAGAGAAAGAAACACGAGGCTGTCCATTGATTAAAGTTCAGAACAATTTTGAAATGACTGAAAATGATTACAAAGTCTAGAGACTGTTTAACAGATTTAACCCCAAGCACTTCTATTTATCATTTCTGGCTCGTAGAATTAACTTCATTTCAGAGGCAGTGACAGATAGACTTCTTGATTTATGATTTATTTTGGCTGAGGCCTGAAATAGCCTCTTAGAACCCTTGTAGCAGAAATCTTTTGTATTGACCTGAGGGAGAATTGATCTCCAACAGAAGGTAAAGCAAATTCATAGCGTTGCTGCAAAGTCACATCTTACAAAAGAGGCTCATCAATCTTGATGCCCTGTTTAATTTTCTTTCTAAGAGATCTAATCTTTTTTGGAGAAATGGTTGTTAATAAGATGTCAAAAAAAAAAAAAAAAAAAAAAAACACCAATAAGTTTGAAAATGTTTTTAAAGCGGGAACTTATTTTTCAAAACTTGCATTTTCATTCCAAGCTGGGACCATGTTGGTGTTTATACTTCTTAGTATGACTTAATCCTAGTTCTTAATGGGAACTCAACCCATTCAAGCCCAGAGGACCTGAGAGGCAGCTGATGTATGTCAAAACAAGGTTCACTCTGTCATCTTTCACATGTTGTGGAGTACTTGGAAAGATCCTCATTAAAGGAAAGCAAATATTGCACTGTCTTCAATACAAACTAAAAGGACAGCTAGAGGAGTAACAGACTGATTAAACTCTCTTTGATCTTTTGAAAAGTCATGAATTGAGTCTTCTGTATGAAGATATAAATGGGATAGTGTTACTAGCATTTTTCTTTCATTTATGAGGAAATGAGTTTTCTGAATAGTACAGATATATTAGTAGCTAAACCAAGCATTTTTCCCTTCCCAGAATGCCACACTTTAGAAACTCCAAAATACCAGGACAAATCAGCTTTGATATCATTTTAGGATGTCTCCTGAATATGATTAAACATCAACAGTCTATCTGTATCACATTTGTTTTATTTTTGAAGGATTTTGCTGAAGCAAACAAACCATGCATGATACTAGCCATTGTATAAATAAAACTTGTATACCTACTGCACAAAAGCAATGAAACGTTTTTAGGTCTATTTATCTACAGTTATTGCTTATTTTTTGCTTGTTTGGTTTGAGTGTTTGGTTGGTTTTTTTTTTTTTTGTTTTGTTTTGTTTTGTTTTGTTTGAGAGAGGCAATAAATAGGATTTTGTGCATTTGTGTTGCTTTGCTTTCTTTGAATTTAATCAGTAAGGACGTGTAGTAGATTAGCTAAAAACTACTGATTAAACCAGTAAGGAACTCTAATGTAATTTAATTTAAATGAGGAAACCTAATTGCCTAGGTCTTAAATGTTTTAATTTTTGAGAAAAAAAAAAAAAAAAAGGAATAAAAAGGTGAGATGTGAAGTTGAATAAATGACTTATACCTTGTGACTCCTTTCTAAGCTTCTGCTTATGTTTCTGCCAAAGCAAGTAGCTGTGAGGTGCTGCCATTCTAACAAGCAGTGCTTGAAGCAAAGCTGGTCATTGCCCAGCATCATCTCTTCAGATCACAGGTAACAAAGACAACCTGAATATTGTTTTTGAAGCAGTCTGTCCTCAGATTCTTCCCTGGGGATATCTTCAAAACAGAAGTTGTAGATTGTTATTATTTCCCTTGCCAGTCAGAATTTGAACCATTTCGCTAAGGAAGCTGGAAAATACCAGAAGTGAAGTACTAAACTATTCTGTATTTAATTCAACCTCACCTTTTTTCTTCCAATGAGAGAAAAAGTCCTCAGGAGCTGTAGTTTGATTATTGTTTGATCTCTCTCCTGGACAGCCCAATTTGTCCAAGAGATGTCAATCAGAATAGACCAGACAGTTCTAGTAAAAGCTCTTTCAGTGTTCAGCTACTCTGTTCTGAAGTATTGAAGCTGAATATTTACAGCATCCTTTCCACGTTGCAAGATTATGGTTCTCAGTGAGAGTAATTCACAAATGTGGAAAAACAAAGCCAGTCATTAGACCAGCCACATCCAACTCATCCAACTTGCAGCCCACAGGCCACATGCAGCCCAGCTCAGCCCATCCTCCAGCCTCCCTGTGCCATCATAGCAGCATCACTGCCCTGCCAAGCAGCCCAGCCTAGCTGGAGGTGCACCCTGGGTGTGCTCCCATTGCTCAGCAACAACGACACATGAACATGGTGTTGGTACTGTCTGATCTGAAACCAGGACAGAGAAGGGTGCAGTGCAGTTCAGTGCTGGTTCCAGCGGCTGCCACACACAGTCAGATTGAATCCCTTGTGTATTGCACATCATATGCACTTGTGCCATGGGTGAGTAAAACACAGTGCCTGCTTAAAATAATACTTCAGCAAACCTAATGTCATCTCAAAAGAAAACAGGGCCCCAAAACAAGAAAAGTCCTGGATGAAAGAAGAGAATCCAGTGATAAACAGACAGGTGCATGCTTTTTTGTCAAGACAAATAATATGGTACTCTGCTTAATTTATAAGGAAATCATGTCAGTTTTCAAAGATTACAATTTGGGAAGACATTATATGTAAAAACATGCTGCCAGATTTTGTGTATATCAAGGAATGTTTTATAAAGACAAAATCTCTGATAAGCACCTTGAGAACTCACTAAGACTTGCAGCTTTCATCAATCCAGACTTCTGCCTTAGATTCACAAAGATAAAGTAAAATATCCCACTAGTTTTATGTTTTTGTTGCCCTCCTTTTTTAATGTTGTAATATAAAAAATATAAACATGAAAAGCTTTGTTACTTAGAGGCATTAACTATATTATATATTTTATATGCAGCCCAAGACAATTTGTCTTCACCCAATGTGCCTCAGGCAAGCCAAAAGCTTGCGTGCCTGTGTGTTAGACCTCTAGCCTGAATTTGGCAAGCAAAAACCATGGCCATCTGAATAGTAACCTGTATCTTATTTCTTGTCCTCTTGAGCCATGCAGTGAAAGGCTTTCCTCTTAACTTTGGTTTTAATAAAATAGCAGAGAACACATCAGTGTTGTCCATAGATAACTTTGTGGCTTGTGGCCATTTTACAAAGGATAAATCAACTCTTTCCAAGCTGCAGGTAGATATTGGGCCACCAGACTGGCAAAACTCAAAAGAGATTACGTTATCTGAGCTTGGGCATACCTCTGCATGAATCTTGCCTTTCTGCAGAGATAACAACCTCATATTTGCAGTGACATGTCTGGGATTTAGTGCTTGAGTGTCTGCCTCAAGCAGATCTCTGTACTGAACTCTGTATCATATAAACGTATTGCTACTGGTGACTGGTTCCTTTCACTGGAACCGTCAGTTGTACCAGATACAAATTTTCTCTGGTTTCCAATTGGACATATTCCTTGAGCTAACATCTGCACTTCATCTCCATGAGGCAGGCCATGATTGCCACATCTGTATTCCCAGCTTTTCATTTCCCTGTCTCAGAGGCTGCTGCTCTAGGATATTATATTCCATCAGAACTGTGGTTGTGTGAGAAGACTACAGCAGCTACAAATGCTGGACTAGAGGCACATACCAGGAGTGGAATCTCCACCTTTGGGGACACTTCTTGGAACTGGGTAAACCAATCTAGACTTTGAAGTTAACCTTGTCTGGGAAAGAGGAAGGAATTTAAATGACATTCAAGCTACATCTTTGTATGATCCTGCAAAATGCTTGTGTCTAATCATATTAGGCTAACAGCAAAGTTCAGTTATATCTGCACATTTGTGTGCCCATGTAAGCAAGTGATCAAGCAACCTGTCGTTCCTGCAGCTGGGAAAGGAAGAAAAGCTGTTAGCAAATAGCGAGGCTTTGATGAGGAAGACAGTCTCTGTGGCTAATGGGTGCTGCAGTCATAAAGAGCATAAGTGTGGCTGAGAAAATTTCCTAGCAGTTTCATTACTTCTGTAGGGGAACTAGCCAAGTCTAAGGCAACTTTATCAGGAGTTCTAAGAGTCCAACTTCTCAAAAATTTCATAGAGTTTAGTCATTCACTGTAGAAGTGAAAAGGTACAAACATAGGACCTATTTTTCTTGTCTACTGTATTCTTTTAAGCTTTGAGTCCATTTCCATTATGAGTTACAGGGAAATATACAAATATTGTTCAGATTCTTGTTCATAGTGTGGTACTGTGGCATGTTTTTAAAATTCGTCCTTTGGTCTTGACAAGTTTGTATATTTAGATGTGTGCTTTAATTTTGTTCTCTGTTTCTCCCAACACACAAAGGATTTAGTGAATTTAAATGATTAACAAACATTGGCATTCAGGACTTTGTTTTTTCAGCTTGCATGCCAAGTGTTAGCAGGGTTCAATTTAAAAGGGTCGAGATAACGATCTTTCTCCTCATGTTATTTTATCAGTTCTGTACAGCCCCTTTTTCTACCAGATAGCCTAGTTACATGCCATGGAAGATTTTACAGTAGATAAATAATAAAACTCAAGAACTGACTGATTTCTTTGTATCTTGCACAAATTTAGCTTTGAATAAAGGCTGTGGATACTCTGTCCCTGGAGGTGTTCAAGGCCAAGTCGGATGGGGCCTGGGCAGCCTGGTCTAGTGCCAGATATGGAAGTTGGTGGCCATGCCTGTGACTGGGGGGTTGGAGCGTGAGGATCCTTGAGGTCCTTTCCAACCCAAACCATTCTATGATTCTATGATTTGTTTTTAACAAATTCTGGTTTGGTTTTAGAAAGTTTGTCAGCTTTGCTGGTGGCCTTGTGCTTTATTGTTCAGGATCTGTTCTAAATCCTTTTGAAATCGGTGTGCATCAGGGAGAGCAAACATGAATGCAGTCGCTGCCACCAGCTTTAGAGTAAGAGGAAATTTTCCACATGGGTCTGTTTCTATCACAAAGCCAAAGGTGAAACACCCTGTGGAAAGGTGTCAACACCAGTGATGCATTCAGAGAATATTATCTTTCTGTTTCGGCTGCCTGACTCTTCACTCCTCAGCAGGTCACCCACAGTCTGCTTTAAATGCAAGAGTCCCATATTCCTTTTGGAATCCAAATGGCAAACAGAAGAGTTTCAATTGTTAGGGTTTTTTGTTGTTGTTGTTGGTTTTTTTTGAGCCTGTTGTTGTTTCGTCCTCTCTGCTGGATGAACTTGTGTCAAGGTTCCCAGACAAGCTGCAATTCCTTTCTAGATCAGAACTTTATCAGACCTTCCACAGTCCAATCTACTCTATGACATCTACAAAACAAAGAGACAAAAAAAGGAGAGGAGCTGTTTTCATGTAGTCTGGGATGTTCTGCCTTTCTTCTCAGGCATAGAATAAAGACTGTAAAAATTGGGAAGAGATGCTACAGAATGAACCCCATGCAAAGTAAACTGGATAGAGTGTAGGTGTGATTTCATGAAGAACGCAGATATTAGGCTTTGAAATGAGAGAAAGCTTTGAACATGATGAGAAGAACTACAATTTTTAGTATGTTATTTAGTTCTGAAAAAATGATGAAGTAAATTCAGTTATTATAAATTATTCTATATAGTTATATAGTTATATATAGTTATATATATAGTTATATATAGTTATTATAAATTATAAGAGTCTGTAGTATTTGACAGTGTCTCTTCTACTTGCTGGATCTGATTTCTTGCCTGTCTTAACAATAATTAGAAGAGAGGTTCATGACTGAATATCTCATTGTATGTAATTTAACTTATATATTTTTAATATTTAAACATCTCTCAGTAACTTGATTTATGTGAAGAACTGTCTGGAAAGTATTCCTTATTCTTTAGGAACCACCTTCAGCTTCAAGTTCATTGTATCTCCTGAATTCCTTATCTTACAGGTGAATATTATTATACATTTTGTAGTATTCTCTTCTTAGTATGTGCTGATGTTTGCATTGCACAATAATAAATGTTTTCTCCACTTAAAAGAATAGTGATTATTAGGGAATGATAAACTGCTGTCATCATTTGTTATACCAGCAAAACATTCACAGAGAATATGGATGGTGTTCCAGAAATTAACTCCTTCATTCCTCTGTGAAAGGGGAAATAGCACACGCATTACATGAACAGAAGTTTTGCAATGGAACTGATAAAAACTTTGTTTTTATTTTTTTGTTGGTAATAGCACTAGAAAGAAGCATGACAAAAACAAACTGATTGACAGCCAATTATCAGCATCTCACCCTTATTTCTGGTATTAGGACAATATGATGCTCTTGGAGCACTTGCTTAGGGAGTGTATGAAAATAAAATGTAAGTAAGTGTGAATTTTTGGCTAGCTAAAACAGGGTTTCTTCTAAGTAACTGAACAGTTCTTTGTGAAATTCTGGTTTATCCTCACATCTCCCTTTCCCAATAGATTTCTTTGTAGATTGACAACATCTGATCAAAGCGCTCAGGAAAATATCATAGCAGTAAGAAACCTAGGATCTGTGGCTGCAGTTGCAGGCAGAGAGGGGGGTTCTTATCTACATCAGGATGACTGCAGTGCTACTCTGCATGTGCTTGGCAGTAGTCAGCACAGATTTATGAAGGAGAAATCATGTCTGAACAACCTGACAGCCTTTTCTAATGAGATGACTGGCTTGCCTGGGCAAGTGAAGAGCAGTGGATAATGTTTATTCTTAAGTTTGGAGTAGAAGTAGAAGCAGAGGTGAACCAGCAATTGATAGGCAAGATGAATCGTGCTGCCTTTCAGGGAACCCTCACAGGCTGGAGCATGGATCCAACAGGAATCTCTTTAATTTTATCCATAGGAAATGCAAAGTCCTGCACACATGGAGTAATAACTCCATGCACTAGCACAGTTTGTGGGGCCAAATGATGACTAGAAAGCAACTCTGAAGAAAAAAGTCTGGAGTTCCTGATGGACACCAGGTTGAACATGAGCCAGCTGTAAGCTCATGTTATGAATAAAACCATCATCCTCCTGGGCACTTCTGGTTAGGGGCACAAAAGGAGCAGGAAGGAAAGAAGGGCCCCCCATTGGGACACCAGTAAGTCATCAGAAAATCATTATTTCCAAATCAGCTGAGCTGGGAAATGTCAGCATTTTGGACTCAGTTCCCTTCACAGTTTGTTATTTACGTTTGTTTGTCTTTTCAGCTTTCACCCAAGGAACTATAGATTTCTTTTCAAGTGAATTGATCCCAGATTGTCAGACCTCAGGATACATAGGTCTGTGTTTGATTGTCCTTCATGGAAGTGCCAAAACACTAGTTAAATTGCTTGAGGAGTGTTAGAATGACACCAATGGAGCAGAAAATAAAAAACTATGAAGCAAAAATACTGATGACAGGATGAAAAGGCATAAGAAACACCAAATCTAGAGGATATGTGTATGGAAAAGAGATAGCATTCTCTGTCTCAGGCTGTTTAGACTGACTTAGATATGTAACACCATGCCTTCTTTGTTTCCTGAGAGGTGCCATCCAACTTGATCGTATCTTCCCTAATCAGCAGATTGGAAAAGAGGATATAGACTTTCAGTGATAGGTCCAATGTATTGAAATCCTACTATGCTGACTTCTATCTGAGACAGAAATCAGCCTTTGTGAAATGCATTAAAACAAGGAGCTCATCAGCACTGTGACAATGGAAGTAACCTGTCATTAATTACCTGCTGTTCTGCAATGCCGTAAATGTCTTTTCTCCTTAATGGCTGGTGGATATTTATGAGATTGAGTGTCCTGTTGTAGAAAGCATCACAGACTTAACTCCTGTATATTTCCCCCCTTATTTTAGCCTACCTTTAGTTGTATGTGACTGAAGACAGGACTAAAACAAAAATCCTGGTCAGATTCAACCCAGCACTTGCTTCAGCATCTCTTGCCTGCCTATGAAAACTAAAATAATAAATGTAGATCTGAACAGCTCCAAATCAGGAATAGGAAGCCAGAGTGTGAAAGCAAAAGAGCTTGAAACTTTCTCTGGCCTTCAGGTGTGACTAAATGGAGAGCCTCCACAAATTGTTTTTAAGTAAACTCTAAACTCTTGTTGGTTTTACCTTGGAGGTGAATAATGTATTTTGCTGTTTTCCTCTAATTCCTACCATGACAACTCCAAAATCCTGGTTTCCTGCCTGGCTTCTGTTGGCTTATTCACTGCTGCAGAATAAGCCGAAATATTACTTAGTGTTCAAATTAAAACCATAAAAATAGCTTCACCCATTTACCACCCTCTTCATAGAATGTGACTTATTTGTTGTTAAAGACAGTCCTGTTCGCCTGGTGCTTTCATGATAGATTTTCCTAGCCTGAGAATTTAACTTTTAAAAATACAAAATCCCACACAATTAAATTTACATCTGGTTTCCTTCCTCTTTTTATCTAAAGTAATCCTTTATTTGAATTATTTAACTTTTGGAATAAGTCTGTTCCTACACACTGAGGTATTATCAAAGAATAGCATGTGTATTTGTACTAATGGGATGATTTGCTGATATGGGTTTTTATTCAGTGCCAAATAGTTATATCTCCAGTGATTGTTTCTGTCATCACATACTTTACTTATTGATTTTTTGGCTGACCTTTTGTAGGTATTGTCTTTCAGAAAGAAGAACCAGTCAGGAAAATCGTGACTTGCAAATTCATGGTTTTTTGGTATTTACAACAACTTACAACTTACTGTTGTTGATATGTACAGAGAAAGAAAGGCTGGCCTTACTAGTAAGACTTTGCATTGGACTCAGAGAATCAGTTTTAATTTGTGGCTCTGCTACACATTCCTTATGCAGCCTCTAGAGAATGGTGTAGGTTCAGGATCCAAGCTGAATAAACAAGATAATAATTATTGTACTCTGTGTTTAGCTTTGTATTACATTACAGTCATTTCAGAAAATGCTGTAATTTTTACTATATTTATGCAATGTATAAAACAAAGGCGTGCAGCCTCCTTTGTGACCACAAGATAGTATAACAACACAGAGAATTATGTTAAAAAGCAACTAATCACCCCCCTTTTTACATGTGTTAAATGGAAAATAACAGGTGAGCTTGCTGTGGCTTGTTCCAGAGGTATGACATTAATGCATGTCAACCCCCAGGCATTTTTGATTTCCTGTCATTTATCCAGAGGATGGATTTAAAAATCACACACGCACATGCACAAAAAACAAATAACTAACAAACAAACAAACAAAAAACAGTGAGAAAAATACTTCTTCATCTTAAACAATCACCCATAAATATTGGTGAAATAGATTTGTGTCCGAAGTGGCAATCTTTTCTTAACCCCTCATCAGGAATGATGTAGGATCCAGAGGGCCGGGGCAGTGCTGTAAGCTGATGGTATGAGCGTAAGGCTGAAACAAGTCCATAGAGCACTCATTTGGTGGGAGCAACTGCAAGATTTGCTTACATAATAAAATCACATCTATGGTCAGAAAGACATGCTGCAAGAGTAACCAGGTTTAGTAAGTTATACAGAATTCCTCAGGAAAGAAGGAATGTGCAATCTACTGGTACTCATTTCATCTGTATCTTCAGAATGAAACTGAAGCAGATTATCTGTCATGACAACAGGCTGTCCTTAAAACAGGTATTGAACCAGACTATTCTGAGTAAAAGTGCTCCCATATTTGTACTGAGAGTTGTTAAAAATCTTTGGCAAGTCTTCCTAAGCCTCTCATTCAATATTCTTTTTCTGTGGTGAACAGGAATAAAGTTGCATTTGTCTTGCTAGGAATCCATGGTTTTACACACAAAACACATTATTTCTGACTTTGTGGAAAAGAGCTACAAATTCAAACTGGAAATAAGAAACTATATCATGTCATTTTCAAGTTACTTCAGAATGCTTGGCTGGTCACATCCTCCTTACCCAGCAGCTGCCAAGAGCTAACTTCCAGAAAAGCAGTAACAAGACCGGACAATTATTACCAGCCAGCACTTCAACAAAAAATTCTTTTCTGATCCCTGAAGGTGAACAGTTTACATCTAACATAAAATATAATCCCCTTGTCCTTCACTTGCATATTTACAAATACTGGTAATGATCACTGGGACAAAGGCCTGTTTCTCCAGAAGTGAGAATTCATGCTATTCTCCCCGAATCTAAAGAAGTCCCTATAGCTATTTGCTTAGCAGATCATTCAAAGCACTTCACAGGAGAAATGTATTAAAAATATGCCCTGAGAGTTGGGCGATTTCACACATAAATCAGTTCTGACAGGAACATACCAAAAACGAATGCTCAGGTTGGTTTAATATTCCACTCTGACAGCCCATGTGGAGAGCTAACAATCATTTTTCTGGCTCAGACTATTTCAAAGTGCCAAATAATTCTCAAAATTTGGCAGCACTTAATGCAACTGCAATTGCTGGCAAGGCAGGACTTGAGTCCTGGTGGTTCCTGAAGGATATTCTGCAAAAAAGAGTAGAATGAAGACAGCAGCACTTACATCATCTAAAACTTCAACTTTTATGATGTTGTAACCAAGACTTTGGGCTGTAGGCCCTGAAGGTCTTTAGGACAGCTGTCACAAACTTTTTCTAGGCCTGCTGGACGAGTTAATATTCTAGAAAAATCATTTGATTCACCTGAGATTTGACTTTTGTAAGTTCTTTGGATTTTTGAGAGTTGATTTCTTTCTTTCTTTCTTTCCTATTTTTTTTTTTTTTTTTTTTTTTTGCAACTGTAGGATACAGTAGAATAAAAGTAAGACAGGAGTGTATATGACATATATTGATTTGTCAAATTACACATGTAACATTGGAATTCCATGTAACTGCAGACCTCAAGAGGAGAAAAGCTTTTTAGGTTTCATGGCATCCATAGCAGGAGACATGCAGGAGCAAGAAAAGAATAAAATGCAAGTATTTAAGGGATAGCCTGAGCTTCAGAAGCAAATATTTGTATTGACTGGGGCTACGTTTGGGAACTGTTGATCGTGGCCTGAAACTCTGATTGACCACCTGAGGCAAGCAATGAGTCAGCTGCAGGAGCACAGGTGAAGACAATTCACCTTTGCTGCCAGAAGGGGTGGAGCCTGGTTGCACCTCTCCTAGATCCCATTTAAGTGCTGGCTGCCTCTTAGAAAGGGTCTCTTTCTGGAGATTGCTCCTTGTGGAGTTTGTTGTAAGCTTCCAGTGTTGGTGAGCATGTTTTCCATTTATTATTTTTCTATTGTGATTGTTTAACCTAGCCTGAACTCTGTATGTTTATTGATTGTGTATTTGGTGAGGCAGGCTAAAATAGGTATAATGTCTTTTCTGTGAAACATCTATAAATGGGTCAGGAGGGAGAACATTGTCCTCTTAGATAAAATGATCCCTGAGAAGATCCCAGAGTTTCTGGGTTCTCCTTGTTACCAATTAGCAACCATGAGAAATGGATGCCCTGTGTGTTATGGGGAATATTTCCTCATTCTGCGTGACAGAATACTTTCAAGGGTTAGGCAAAGACATCCTAACTACAAAGAATAGCAGTTAGCTGCCTCTACAGTGGCATGGCCACTGTTAAATACACTAATACATTGTTAAATAAAATAAATTTTGTTAAAGTTGAAATTACTTAATCAAAACTGTGGGAGGAGAAATGTATCTGAGGTAATTTCACATTTGCATAACTGATCTCTTCCTTCCCACTCTCCAGTCCAGCTTCATCTGACCTCCAAACAATTTAGTTCGTAATGACAATATTGTGAAAAGTTTCAACAGTTGTTCTAGAGTTTAATAAATAGAAATTTCAAAGCATTTATGTGCTGCTGGTAAAACAACTGTTTCCCTTCATGCTGCTCTACCTGCAGGTCCTAGAGACCCTTCAGGTGCTTCAAGGTACTATGTAGAGCAACAACAGCCCGAAGCACTAGCAACATGTTCACAGAACATTTGTTTGAGTTAATAATCTCTATGGTCCCTTCCAACCTAAACCATTCTGTGATTCTATTACGCTACATGAAGGACGGTGAGCTATGGAGATAGATTGTTTACAGTGAACCACAATCCAAACTGTACCTCAAAGATTACATAGCAGACACAGGAGAGTATCCTTTGGTTTGTTTCCAGGTTGTGTGGGCTGTTCATTGGAAGAACAATGAAGTGGATCAGAGGCAGAGCTGAGGCTGTTTCTGGAGAGTCTGTGGAGACCACAGGCTTGAGGGTAGAAGCAAAGGACTGGAGACTGCAGTTCACAGGGAGAAAGTACTGGAAGAAGAAGGACAGAGAAAATCCACACCTGAAAGGTAAAAGAATTTCTAAAGAGGATCATTCAGATTTATGCAATCCAGAAATTCTTGATACTTTGAAAGTAAGAAAGTAACGTAGAAGGAAATTGTGATTTATGTGCTTTTAAAATGTGTTTTGCCTTTTCTGTTAGTCCTTTAGGGTTTGGTGGTTTTTTTTGACATTTTTTGTTTCAATTTAGAGAGTCAAGCATTCTGCCTCCATAGATACTATGTAAAACTTTTTTTTTTCCACTCTGTGTTATTTAAAGACTTGCAATTCTTAATAATGTCCACTTTTGGCTCATTACTGTGATCACTTCAAATCTGTTGTTGATATATGATACTTTTAAGCATTGCAAGATCATTAGCCTATAACTCCTTCTGTTGTCTATTCTACAGATAACCCAAATATCAATAAACCTTATTCATGTGATAAATAATAGAAGGACATACATAAAAAACAAAAACAAATAAATGACTGTTACAGGTAAAGATCAACCCATTTAAAATTCTTGCTGATCTTGCACATTTCAGCCCACTGAGTTATTACAAGGCACATTCCAATTTTCCAGTTCTGGTGGCCTGATCGATTATGAGGTTTAAATCCTGCAGTCCCTCAGACAAGTTATCGATGTCTGGGATTTTAACTCAGTCCATTCCGCTATTGAACCGTCAAAATACTAACAGACTGTTACTGTAAGGTTGTATTGCTCTTTTTTGGATTAGGATTGATATCAAACTGCAAAGTTTTACCTCATCTGGTGTTTTCTGAATGTGTTCTTGTCAGAATAATGCCAGTTGTGAGACAGGGCAATGTACACTGCCAACGACAAAACAGAAAGTCTTCTATTTGTTGTAAACTGCAGAGGCATACATGACTAAACATCAAATGAGAGTGGCTTAATAAAGCAGATGGGAATTTGTAGTCAAGCTGAAACAGGCAATGGTTGTATTGGTTGAGTTTCTGTCGCAGTGACTCCCAGAAGATTTGGGCATTTTATGTCACGCTTAGTGCTTCCAGACTGCAGGTCACAGTATTACTTCAGCTTTCTGCCCTGTGGTGCTTTTGCTCAGCTCTGCTTGTCACAGGTTTTCCTTCCCTGAAGGTCCTCCTGCCTTGCCTAGGTTTATTATGGCTTATCATCTTCTCAAGAATTACTTTTTATTCTCAGTGAAAAGAGAAGTTTTTATATCTTTATTTTTATATTTCTGTGGTCTCATGCTGGCCTGGAAGTTGAGTGAAAAATCAGTGAAATCACTGACACAGCTTAGTGCGACTTGCTGAAGCTTTGAGAAGCCCTCCACTGCCCAACTCCAAGGCACTAAAACATGCAGTGACCTTTCTCTTCCTCATAATGTTTGACATTTTAAACATTTTGTTTATTGATAGACAACTAGTAAGCAAGACCTAGTAAAATGTTTTAAATGTTAATTCCCAGTTAGGCAACTGAGTAGAAAACAGACTTTTCTATTGATGCATGAAATCTACTAAGAAGAGCTGCTGATTTAAAATAATAATAATAATAATAATAATAAAAATAAAAATAAAAAAATTTCTTCTTAGGCATTTTCCATAACGGTGTCTTCTGGTGGCTTCAAGTGATATTAAGTTTTAGAGCACAACTTTGAAAGTGTTCTTACAGGAAATGATTACCAATGAATTCCAGAAAAGCTTTGCTTTAGATATAGAAGAAAATGTACATGATAAATACAAAATCAGTTTAAAAAGCCATTAAGTGATGTTTATACAGTTACCACATCTCTGTTCCACAGGAAAAATAAAATTCAAAAATTCAGTGTATTTATTTAATATATTTTCTGTATTAGGTATGAATTTATACCTATATGGATAGACATTTGATTTATCAAGTATTTGAAGGTTCAGATTTTTTATATAGACAATCAAACTATTCGAGTTCAAACAAGCTAAGGATTTTCTGTGAAGTGCATCACTTTCAGATTAAATTAATCCGTTTCTGACACAAGACTTCCAAAATATCACCATCCAATCTGTGTATTCCTCTGGTCAATTAGGTGTCACGTGGCTGTGCTTTAACTGACTAGCAATGATCATGACTGCAGTCGGAGAGAGATGGTATTAGCTGACATTATAGCAGAAATAGCAATTTGGTTTCAGATTGCATAAAGATCCTTTTGTACTGAATGTTAGTTCTCATTTAATTTGAAATAATTTTTAACAGAGTCCAGTGTATCTGTTTGTTTTGCTAACCTACAGTTGAAGTAATTCCACTTCTAATACAAAGCCTCGAGTTGACACATACCTTACAGTTCTTCTGCAATTATATTTTTTGCACTACTGATGAGTGGTGCAGCACACCGCAGTAATATGCACAGTAATAAAAATGGTGTGACTTGGTATTTTTGATTGACTAAAAGGCAACAAGTATATAGTATTCCCTTTTTTCAGGGATAAACCTGAAACTCTTTTTATAGGTAGGAAGATTTATTTTGGCCTAATATGTCAAATTTAATTTTCAATTTATGCCAGCATAGAAAATCTATTTCTTGGGGGAAAAAAATCTTTTTTTTTTTTTTTTTTCCACACATGTACTGCTTAAAACTTGATTTTTCTTAGTAATCTTCTGTGAGCTTGCTGCACTCTTTAGAACAATCCTTGTGAAGACTGGGTTATTTTCAGAAGGAAATGACATTTGCTTTGCACATGACATGCACTGTGGCATACGTTCATAATTTCAGATTTCTCGTAGGCCAAATGTTACAGTGACTGTCATGACTGAACTTCCAGTTATCAAAAGCCTAGCTGACCATGATGAACTTCTACACATTTTAAAATGCTGACACAAATTATCTGTTGACTTATTCCTGTTTGTCTTATGATGAACATAGGAATAATTTATTTTTTTCCCCACAGCAATTGTAATTTCCAGAATTTGTTTTCCAGGTGTTCCCTAGATAGTACAGGTTTGTTTAATCATCTCTTTTAAGGATCACTGTTCTTGTTTGTAGCCAAATATCAATCTGCTGCTGGTATAGGGAATAAAACAACAGCAGTGCTGCTGGATTTACTCTTCCCCTCTCTTTGTATCAGACATAGTAGATGTGTTATCAGTTTCTGAAATACTGTAACTTAGCTTTTCTTTGCTATAGGGAGATGAGAGAATTCTTCTAGATAGTATTTCTGGTGTGTCTCTACTTCACAGAAGGTCTGCATTTTGAGATTTTGTCTCATAATTCCTGTTAGAAATAGCCGGGCAATTAATATGTAGAATGTGACTTAAATACAAGATTTGCTTTTTCCTCTTAACTTACCTTCTGTTAGAACAGGGAGCATCTCAAAATCTGATATGTGCTGCCAGAATATAGCAGTTTTGCATTCATTCATTATGATTTGGATTCCCCACCATCTGCTGGAAATAATTTTCTTGGGGTAGTTGTGTCTGCTTTTGAAAATGAACACTGCTCTAGTATGAAGAACTCACGTTTACTTGTAGATATCCCAGGATATCTATATGGTGAAGTTTTTGGTTAATATTTCAGATCCTTTCTTTTTGGTTTCAACTTTATCTGTATGGGCAGAAGGCAACCCTTGGGGAACAGCTGGCTTCCTAGTACAGTGCCTTTCACCCGAAATCGTTTGATTCTTTTTCAGACAATCCCTTCTGGATCCTCTAAGGATTCAGATGATATTTCATAATTTAGGATTTTGCTGCTGGAGGGCCGGGCACAGAGAGTGGTGGTGAATGGAGTTAAATCCTGCTGGCGACCGGTCGTGAGTGGTGTTCCCCAGGGGTCGGTGCTGGGGCCTGTCCTCTTCAATATCTTTATTGATGACCTCGATGAGGGCATCGAGTGCACCCTCAGTAAATTCGCAGATGACACCAAATTGGCTGGAAGTGTGGATCTGCCTGGGGGTAGTGAGGCCCTACAGAGGGATCTGGGCAGGCTGGAGAGCTGGGCTGAAGCCAATGGAATGAGTTTCAGCAAGGCCAAATGCCGGGTCCTGCACTTTGGCTACAACAACCCCAGGCGACGCTACAGGCTTGGGGCGGTGTGGCTGGAGGACGGCGTAGAGGAAATGGACCTGGGGGTATTGATTGATGCTCGGCTGAACATGAGCCGACAGTGTGCCCGAGCAGCCAAGAAGGCCAATGGCATCCTGGCTTGCATCAGAAACAGCGTTGCAAGCAGGAGCAGAGAGGTGATTGTTCCCCTGTATTCAGCACTGGTGAGGCCACACCTCGAGTACTGTGTCCAGTTTGGGGCCCCTCACTGCAAGAAAGATATTGAGGCCCTGGAATGTGTTCAAAGGAGGGCAACAAAGCTGGTGAGGGGTCTGGAACACAGGCCATATGAGGAGAGGCTGAAGGAGCTGGGAATGTTCAGCCTGGAGAAGAGGAGGCTCAGGGGAGACCTCATTGCTCTCTATAACTTCCTGAAGGGAGGCTGTAGTGAGCTGGGGGTCGGCCTCTTCTCTCGTGTCATTAGTGATAGGACCAGGGGGAATGGCTTCAAGCTACGGCAGGGGAGATTCAGGCTGGACATGAGGAAGTATTACTTTTCAGAAAGGGTGGTCAGGCACTGGAATGGGCTGCCCAGGGAGGTGGTGGAGTCACCGTCCCTGGGGGTGTTCAAGGAAAGGCTGGATGTTGTGTTGAGGGACATGGTTTAGTGGGAGCTATTGGGAATAGGTGAATGATTGGACTGGATGATCTTCTAGGTCTTTTCCAACCTTGGTGATTCTATGATTTTATGCTGCCAGACCTGTCTGGCTTAAAGGCTATCTTCTGTCTGCAGCCAGTGGTATTTGACTGCCCTGTATGAAAAGCCAGTAAAGTAGAGCAGTGGTAGGCAGCTACCTAGCAGATTTGGTGATTGCTGATGTCATTTACAGAAATTCCTGCTCTAGATTTTTGTAGAGAACAGACTGCTTTCATGTGTTTCTGCTTTCTCTAATCACCAGTCTGAAGTCATGCTTAAACAAATCAAGATTAGAAGATGCAGATCAAATAGCTGTGGCAAATCAAAACAGGCCTTAAAAACTCACAGCAGTAGAACATACTTAAAACCATAGAATTCCTATTTTCCTCGCTCATCTGAAGAAGTTAAATCTTTCTGAAATGCCCTGTGTCTAAAAGATACATGAGCTGTATTTCCAAAAGCTGTTTGAAAGTCCAAGAAATCCCAGGATCATAAGAAATGGTAAGAAAAAAAAAAAGTCTTGTTAGTGCAAATCTCATCAGTTGCAGCCTGTTTTTCCCTGTCAGCTTGGATACAAAGGTGAGCAGAAGGCATGCAAGCCCTTGCTTTCCTTAACAATATCACCTGCAGCCTTCTCCTGTCCTATGCTGCATGGAGTTTGAATGACATGAAGTAATTACAGCAAGCTTTATCAGCAAAACTCAAGCCCACTGGGCTTTTGAAGATCAAAAGACTGTCATGGATATGATCAGTTCCATTTATCATGTTATCGCAGTCTCCATTTTCACCTTGTTCTTCTGAATGATTGCAAATTCTAGTCTCAGCTATAACTTTTATGCATCCCTTTCAGTCCTTAGACCTTCAAATCTAACTAACTGCATCCCTTTTATCTGCTCAGTAATGACTCTCTCATTGACATGTTGTTACAATAGAGTGAAGCTTGAAACTTCCCCTGTGGGCTTGTAAGGCTGATCATTTCTATGGGGGTGTCAGAGTTCTGTCTGCAAAATGTGAAAGTGAAATCTCCTCAGGATCTGTGCTCCCACAAGCCTTTTTCATATTTTTCATTCTTAGAACTGGAGCAATAAACTTGCCAGCCTATCATGAATATTGAAATCAGAAACAAACAAAAATGAGACACTCTGATAAAGCACCCTGTTCTCCCCTCCCTGTACCCAACTCATTGATAGTGCTATGCAGAAGCCTGGCATTTCAGTCACAATAGATGAACTGTTGTTATGAATGATGATCTGGTTGGAATAAATGTGAATGAAGACTTGGTCAGCCATATATTAAATGTGCTCTGTGGTCCTGTGTGAGACAAATATCATTAATCAAATCTGTAGTAGCTTTTTACCTTGCTTGATAGTCTTTTTGTTCTTTTTTAATAGCTAAAAGGATCTCAGTGAAGATGAAAAGGGGCAAAACTACTCCCATTTAGTGACATGCTATAACACCACTAAGTTATCAGGGAAATGGTACTGGTACAGGTACTGGTATCCAAGTACCTGAAAAAACAGCACAGACTATTTTGACAGTAACATGAAATACTACATGTTTCTTGGTGAATTAACCAAAATAAGGGTAATGACAATTGCATTCTGCATCTTCAGAAGATGAAAACAGCTCTTTCCTTGCACTTAGCACAGCTTAGATAAGCATACTAACTGCCTGCTGTGTTGCTGCTTCATAACCTGCATAGCTGGTGCATTGCTGTCCTAGATGAGTTAACTCCATGCTGGCATGGGAGTGGTCATCAACTAGCAATTGCATTTATTTACTTTGAAATTATGTCAGGTCTACTGACACAAGTAAGCCATGGGCACTCATAATAACTCCCTGCACAGAGTTGAAATCCCAGATGCATTAGGTCAGGTGTGTCCAATCTGTGGCCCTTAGGCTGTATGCAGCCTGGTCCAGCACATCCTGCAGCCACCCTCCGCCCAGAGCTATCATGACAGCAACACTATCCCAGTAAGTGGCTGGCCTGACCCCCAGTGCACACTCATCACTCACAACACCCATACATCTTTGTGATATTGGCACTGTCTGGGCTGAAACCAGGGCACAGGCAGGGTGCAGTGAAGCGCTGACTCAAGTTATAGCAAGTAATTGTGTGCAGCTTGATTCATTGACTAAACAGTCCTGTGAACAGCAAAAAATATGCAGCCATGCCTTCTGTCTTGGTAAAGGAGAATAGGCTTCTTGAGAATAGGCTTCAAGATTGCAAAAAAAAATCATTTTTTGGACTCCATTTTCAGTCAACATAAATACATTACCTGCGAATTTTCGAATTTAATGTACTGGGCTGCAATCAGATATTCAACTCCCACATCTTTACCAGACTATTATAAGCCTTCTCTTGCCAAAGAGAAATATCTCACACTGTATAACCATTCCTTATTCATGTCACCACTTTTGGCAGTACATATATTTGTGAACAACTATTTTCAAGGATGAGACACAGTAGGAGTAAAATTTCATCAACAATCTCTAAGGAACACCTGAGAGCTCACTGAGAATGACAACCACTGCCATTGAACCAGCCTGGTGCATTAGTTTTATAAAAACAAAGCCTTATATCCCACTAGTTTTATGACTTGTTGCTTTATTAATGTTTTAATAAGAAACATTAAAATAAAATAAGTTTTGTCACTTAGGTACTTTAACTATGTTACGTATTTCATAAGGGCTCCGCTGAAAGTTATGTCTCCTATTTTATGATGTTGGCCCATGGCATCAGAGGCAGATGTTGGTGATACGGCAGTAGAGGCTGAACCCTCCAGTCGATGTTCCACTTCAGACAGTTGGCAGCAGAGGGATGTTCTAACAAAATGGTGTTTGATACGAAAGTATGTATGAAGCAAAGGTGTATCACTGAATTCCTCTATGCAGAAAAAATGGCCTTTGATATTCACAGATCCTTGTGGAATGTTTATGGAGGCCAAACAGCGGATGTGAGCACAGTGAGGAGGTGGGTGGTGCATTTCAGCAGTGGTGACAGTGACAGTGCATCACCTCCATTCATTTCATTTCTAGTGAAAATTCATAGCTAATGGTGGAGACTATGATGAAAAACAGCATTCTGTAGCTGAAAATTTGCTCTATCAAACAACGCTGTTTTGCTCTTTCTATTGGTTGTTGTTTCCATGGAAATAAGTGGAATTTCTTTCAGAGCAACTTACATATATGCAGCCCAAAACAATTTCTCTTCACTCACTGCAGCTCAGGCAATCCAAAAGGTTGGATGCCCATGCATTAGAGAATGTTGGCCAAGTTCTTTGGATGAGGAAAGACTGAGAAAGATGTGAATGCCATCGCCATTGTGTTTCTACTTCAGTAGAGCTGCATGCCAATATATATTTCTTCTCCAGTATTCTCAGCTAATTGTGAAATACATGTATTCCTCAATAGATAAATGACCTACAGATACTATGGTTGGCATTAAACTCTATGTATTGTAAAACTAGCTGTAGTACAGCTGCTAGTAGTTTTGTGATATACAGGAATAATTCTCATGTTTTTACATGTGAATAAACCAACTAACTTTAAGTTAATTTAGTTGAAAAACAAATCATGAAAAGATTACATAGAGTCTCTTGCGACATCAGATTTCCAATCATAGAACTTCACTAAAGTAAAGTTTGAACTTGAGTGCAAGATTAGTAGGTAAATTAGTAGGTAATTAATTGCTCCAGTGGAGGATACCAGGTGAAAGCAATCAGAGTTTTACGTAAAGCCAGTGTTCTCTAACATGGTAGACAAAAGTGATACATTAAGAATGCAGCAATATTGCAAAGTGCACGAGCAAAAGATATCTTAGTTTTAAGACATAAAATATTGGATTATCAAGTCAACAATTCCCAGTAAGGAATAGCTTTTGGAGACTTTTAGATGCTCTCTCAAGACTCACTCTGAGTTAATGTCTTCTGTAATCGCCTCTGTTTTCTTCCTCCATGACATTCTATTTGTTGCAAAAACGATGAAAATAAGAACATCCTAAAAATCATGCAGTGATTCTTACCCTAACCTCTGCTAATGAAGTGCTAGCTGATTGACTGTTTACAAGCATTGAGTTAATTCCTCTTCTCGAAGACTTATATTGACTCCACAGATCAAATGTGCAAGTTCTCTTTGATTTTTTTTTTTTTATTGCATTCAACAGTATAGAGTCTGATAGCACAGAATGGCTTCAACAGAAGCTCTAGTTTTGTGAAATATACAAATGACTTGTGAGATTACAGTATTTAGTGGTGATCACAGCACTATCCAATTTCAACATTCTATATGAGGAGACTGCAGCTGTGTAGGCATATCTTTTTTGATTACAGTGCAGCATCCTTTTCTTAAGACATGCTCCCAAGATGTTGTATCACATGAGCAGTGATAAACTTTGTGTAAAGCACCTTAAAGAGTTTCTCAAAGTAAACAGCAAAAAGTAAAATATAAATAATTATTTAATACTTAAAGCATTGAGTTATCATGTACTTAATTGAAAAAAAGTCCCCTGATTTCCCAGGCAGGTCACTCTTGAGTAGGAAATATTAGAGAGATCAAAGAGCTTTAAAGACAGAGTAAGTTATAAAAATCATTAATTTTCTCCTTATTCCTGGATAAGGAGTGTAAGATAGTATCAGACTATCACTAGAGAGCACTTACCCCAAATTAAATTAGTCAAATCAATCAAATAGAACAACTATGCTGCTGAAACACAAGGCTCAGAACAAAATTTCATTTGAAGTTCCACTTGAAGTTGTTCCCCAGGCAATCACAATTATTTTAGTATTTAGGGAAGGTAATTAGGAAAAAATACTTTTGCCTCTTCTAAAAAGCTTGACATCAGTGATGTATTTGAGTCATTTTGAAATGCACTTCATGTGAACAGATTCACATTAAGGAAAAATAGTTCCCCTCTTTTTCCTACAGATGACAATTCATGTCCACTCCAAAGTGAAATGCCATTTTTTTTTTTTTTGTGCAATGAGGTGAAATTCTGTGTAATAAAGCAGTTTTTACTGTGTTAAAAATACAAATAGATCACTCATGAAGAAGAGATTTCCAATTTTTGGGCTGTTAGTACATTTGTGGCTAAAATTGTCTTATTTTCAAAATAAGTAGTGATGTACAAGCAAGGGCCCACTTGTCCTGCTGAGTCCCACTTCCTCAGACAGCTGTGCTTCATGATCTCATTCATGCACTGATAGAAACATCATTTTTAATAGCAAATAAGTGTTGTTTTTTTTTTCTATTGTGTCTCCTAAAAAAGCTGTTCCAGTGCTCAGCCCTCAGATAGAATCAAACCTCTAAATTCCAGTCTATGTTTATTTGTCAGTGGAAAATGTCTTTCCTGTGCCATTTAGCTTAACTAGCTGTGTTGTTTTTTTTTCCCAGAGTTTTTTTCTTTCTGATTATGTTTTCATAGACAGTGATCAGATCCCTTTTCACCCTTTAAAAGAAACTTCAGATTTTGCAAAATGCAGTAACTAAAAAAATAGATAGGCTATTAAGAAGAACACACTGAATTCAGAGTTATTGAGGAGAAAATATGAGACATCTGATCCTTTAAAACAGAAAATACTCAAATTGTGGACAATGCAGAACTGTACTCCCTCTTCTATCAGTACTTTCAGATCAAAGGTATGATAAAATTGTGTACACAGTAAGCAGTTAAAATGGCCACTATTCTGACGGTGAAGTATGTAGAAAAAACGTGATGTGCTTTACAGATATACTCGGATTATTGAGAAATCTGTTTTATTGAAAGAGGAAATGTTTGCAGAGATCATCAACAGTATTTCCAGTACCCATATATTGACCAGTTCACTGGACAGAGCAGTCAGTGGTTAAAATTTGATGAAAGAAACTCAGTTTTCTATACCTGCTCATATTTTTACATTTTTCTGTTTTTCCTTTGTTATGTTTTATACAAATTTACCTTTTAAAGATGTTTACAAAAAGTCACTGTATGGCTACTTGAGTATGTAATTATCACCAGCTTTTAGGGACTATATATAGCTGTGACTGGCCAAATTGTTTGGTCTACATTTACAAACACATAATGTGGCTGAAAAAAGAACAAGTCAATTATATGCAAGCTAGACACAAATGTAAAAATATTTCCAGATATTACTGTTGACTGCAGTAGGTTTTGGATTCCACTTTGAGCAGTTTTGGTTTTCTGCATCAGATCTTTACTGTCATCATGTGACAAGCTATATTTATAAACAATTTGGAGAAGTAACAGTTCTTGATCTTTCAGGATAACGTGAGAAAATAGTGTTAATTTTATTTAAATACATAATAATAAAGTTGAAGGAGAGGAGGTTTAGGTTGGATGGCAGGGGGAAGTTCTTTACTATGAGAGTGGTAAGATGCTGGAAAAGGCTGCTCAGAGAGGTTGTGGATGTTCCTGCAGTTGTTCAAAGCCAGGTTGGATGGGACCCTGGGCAGCCTGGTCTAGTATGACGTGCGGAGACTGACAGCCCTGCATGTGGCAGGGGGGTTGGGGATTCATGATAACTGAGGTCCCTTCCAACCTGGGCCATTCTGTGGTTCTGTGATAACACACTGTAATACAGTATACCATATAATTAGAATTGAAGCTAATAAATCAAATAAAATGAGAGAGATCATCCAAAAACCAAAGGCCTTACTCTAAGTAAGCTGGAGTGATATGGCAGTGAGAGATGAGCCAGACTGTCTAAAAGGAAAAGAGGGGGTCTCATGATTTATGAGTTAGATGTCATTGGGAAGTTTTTTACTGAGTGTTGAAGTCCTGGTAGAGGCTGCCCAGAGAAGTTGTGGATGCCCCTTCCCAAGAGGTGTTTAAGGCCAAGTTGGATTGGTTTCTGGACAATTTGATCTAGTACTTGATCTAGTAGCTGGCAACTCTGCTTGTGGAGGGAGTTGGAACTTGATCCCTGGGCTTCCCTGTAAGCCATTATATGATTTGCATGGTATAAGTATTTTTTTCCCATACCTGTTTATTTCACATATGGATTAACGAGAAAAACTTCTGAATGTGCCGTTCATATGCACAAAAGATGATTTCTGCTAATGGTCTGTTATGACTAGAGAACTAGATTTCTGAAACAGGACTGCATCAGAGCTGTGCTCCATACCCTAATATTTCTTTGCAACTCAAAGTTTTTCAGATACAATTGATTTTTATTACCCACTCTATTTTACTTTCTGGGAAATAATGTTTTTCTTTGTATATCTAACTTGCATGACTTCTATGACTAGGATATTGAGTATGACTAATTACTGAGCAAAGCTTGTTGTTAACATTTCTCAACAAAATAAAGGACTTGTGGAAACTTCCCATGAATGAAGTGGACTTCTGAAATTTGAAAATTTCCAAACAGTTCATTAGGTCTTATTAAATTCTTGTTTATGGGATTGTTCCTGGCTAAAGCATGAGGGTTTGCTTTGGAACTGCTTTTTTTTAGATGAATCTAACAATCTCTTTTCTCAACTAATACAGTGATATTTCTCTATATCTCTCTTGATATAAACTTCACTAATGTTCTTTTAGTTAAGTGTTATGCAAATTTTAGAGCTCTAATTTGAAAAATGTAATATTTATTGGCCAAGTTTGTAATGATGTCTATTTATCTATTTTTTATTGTTCTTCGTATAACAGAAGCTGATTTTTAGTCACTTGCAACCTTATCTGATTGAACCAGCTAGCAGAATTTTACATGCTTCTGGACAACTCAATGTTCTGTAAAGAATTTAAACAAAACCAGGTTGCTCATTGATAAAAATGAGTCAAGGGGGGGGGGGGAAATTTACTTGTTTACAAATTTTCAGCCTTTTAAAATCCCTTTTCTGTACATATCTTAGGAATAAGGTCTTGAAATCAACTAGGTCCCAAACAGATCATGATAAACCCTTTTTTTTAAAAAAAAAAAAACAAACTCTGATTTATATTTCCTCATAAGCTGTTTTACAGGTTTTAGAAAGTAAATCTTCAGTGTGCTACTGAAAACTTCTGCTCATATAGATAGTGTCTGTACTACATATAAAATGAAGTGAACATTCTCCAGCTTTCCCATAATGGGCCATCAAGGCTTGATGAAGCATCACTAGCCTATGCTCACAGTGTTTATGGCGTCTTAGAGAATGTTGTCTTCTTCTTTCTCTTGCAGTTGTCTAATAAGTAGGGTGTGATCGTCCCTTTTCAGCAGAAAAGGGTAATTATCAGGATACAAGACATAATAATGCAGAGAAGAGGAAAACAGCAAGAACAGGAGCCAGAGCAGGGACTGGAACTGATAGACAAAGAAACAAGCATCTTCTATTGTGCATCCCTGCACACAGTGTACTTCTTGCAGCACGCTGTGACAGGCGGGTTTCTGGTCTGCAAAGCTGTTTTATTTTTCAGTTTTCCCTTACATCTTCTGGGATACTATAAACAGAGTAAGCAAATAAATAAAAATGTCCACAGGGCCAATAAAGCTTCCTTCTGATCTGCCTTCCTTGGACTCTCTTCCAGGAAGTGAGTCTAGTTATCTTCACAGTAAATTGTAAAGCATGCCCATGTCACAGACATCTCTAGAGATTGGATGTGGGCAACAGCTGAATTTATTGCATCTCCCTACAAACCTACACGATGCTTTTTTCTTCCAGAGACATTTCTGTTGTGGGACCTTTGGCTTGACTGACCTCCAAACCAAGCCATTATAGCAGTAGATATTGAGACAATGAATCAATTCTTGCAATTCTGGCAGTTGTTCCATCTTCATAACTGAACCTGAAGAGTGATGGAGGTTCAGATTTCATGGGACATTTCACAAGCATGAATTGGGATTATATTTTCTCTTGCAGCTGTTCAGGTTTCCTGTATTAAAGGTAGTTCTTTCTGGAGTTGCCATGATCTTTTAGGGGAAGGAGACTCTAGATTCTATGGCAGGGCATGAATCTTGTTCCACACCCAAATGCTGTGAGTCAGAGTACCTTTCTGACCAATTAGGTTAACCAGTTAGCATCTGCTGGATCCAGAACAGGACTACGTGTATTTTGTTTTTCTGGAAGCTGGCTGAATTTCGAAATAGACTAGTACTTTCTATCTATGCTAAAACCAGATGTGACCTATGCTCTTTTGATCGAAGGGCATTTCTAAAGAATAATTATGCTTTTTATGATACATTTATCTGTTATTCTGAAGTTATTTCTATCACCTCCTACCCCTTTTATCTGGAGTTTATCCTTTTTACTTCCTTTCTTAAGAATATTTGTGTAGATAGGTGAGCTGATAAAATTCTCATGTCTGGGTGGAAGAGAAGTGTGAGAAGGGATGAACAGTGCAGCATGTGTCAGTGAGCAGTCTACTCTGGAAAGGAAGACAAGATGGGATCTGAGGGTTAACAGTAAGGCAGAGACATTGATCTCACCAGCAAAGTGAACAGTCACACAATACCTGAACTGCAGCAAGTCCAGTGATAGTAACCCGTTTCATCCAACAGTGCAGTTATCATCAGATAAGCTGATGGGGAAACAGCCCTAGCCAAGAAGTCAGTGGGTTGTGGTATGGTTCAGATCAGCAAAATATTTAGCAAAACACAGCTCAGGTCAAGACCAAGGGAGAAATTCTGAGCTTAAATGCACTTGGTAAGAGAAGGGGGGAGCTCCTGACAGGAATGCTCACAGTGCTTTCTCACACAGGTCTTTTCATAGCAGTCTGGTCCAAAGTTATATAGCTGTACTGTATCGGCTAGTTCTTGGGTGCAAGAAGAAAGGCCCAGAGGTATGTTGGGATGTACGCCCAGGATCATGTCTGCAGAAAGCTTCCTGCACGGGGAAGTTTGTAGTGTTATTTTTTAGGCCTCACCTTTTGTCTAGGTAGAAGTTAGACTTTGACCGCGGGAGTGGAAGGAATCAGAGTTATATTTTTTCTATCTTTTGTAGATTCATGTATTGGAGGAAAAAAATTTGTTGCCCTGTTGGTTAATTACCAATAGACACAAATTAGGGGTTGCAAGTCTCCACTGATTGTGAAAATCCTGTTCTTGAGAAAGACAAAGTCCCAAAGATGATATTGTGACATTGAGTAGCATGCATGAGTCACAGCTGGAAGTCACATGTGTGACATCTGGAAGTTTGGTCCCTATTGCTGGTGGGTACTTATTTCTTGGATCAAAACCTTCTTTCTGTAAGGCTGCAGTCCTAAACAAGTCCATCTCATGAATGCAAGGTCTTGGAAATATCCTTGGCAAAGACCTCTTGTTTTCCTCAGATCTTGGAACGTGTGTATAATAATGACACTTAGCTAGCCAGTGAAGAATGAAACCCAGTGATGGGCCTTTCAGTTTTTTTACTCAGGTAGCAGCGTGTAGGCAGAAACTGAGGCATCTGAAGGCACAACAGCAGTGCTAACAGACTAGATGTTTTTGCAATGAATACTAAACAGAGGTTACTGGCATTGCCTCTGAGCTTACTCTGACTCAATGCTGCAGAATTATTTTATCATGTAAAAAGATTGGAACAGAAAACGTGTGAACACTTACAGAATCTCATTTTCTAAATTCAGTTATACAGTAGAAGATAATAGGATTGTTGAGATGACAATAACAAAATGTAGTAAAGGGCAACTCAAAAAATAGTGCTTTTTTCTCTCTTGAAGAGAAAGGAATTTTGGGGAGCTCAACTAGTGGTAATCTAGAGCAGTGTCCTTATCTGGAGAGGGTCACAATATTGGAGCAATTTTTGTCTTTTTATTTTTCCCTCGTTCCTGTTCTTAGAGAGGTTGTGATGTCTTCTGCATTTTTCATAATGATTTTTTAGCTCAGCATATACAGAATGTTGGATATATATTTCATTTGCCTCTGCTATGTCCTGAAATTATTTTAATCCTACTCTCAAGTGAGTTGAATGACTTCAATAAACAGTAACTGAGCATGTGATGGCATTTCAAATGTTTCTGTTGGCATCTTCTGAACTAGATGTCGATTATGAGGTGACTTGTGATGGAAGAACTTTCTAAACGAGTTGAAGAGGATGTGAAAAAGTGACAGAGAGACTACCAGGATGCTCAAAGCGCACAGATTCAGACTGATGGAGTTGGGCCTGTTTACTTTGCAAAACAGAAAGCTAACGGAAAGCAGTGTAAGAAAACTTCCAGCAGCCTACGATTGCTTGAAGGGTAATTGCAAAGAAACTCTGAAGTTGTGGAGACTGTATAATAGGGGACAGCAACAAGTTTTAAGCTGAATAACTCAGATTGGACATTTCTTCCACTCAGTCACCCAGAAAAATGGGTCTCCATCCTCGAATGTTTTCAAGATTTGGCTAGACGAAGCCACAGCTAACTGGAGGTAGTTTGTGGCCTTAATCCTGCTTTTAGCTGGAAATTGGGCTAGAACCTTCCACAGGTCTCTTCTTACCTTTCCTTGTAGGCTCTGTGATGTGGGACAGGCTTTTCTAACCTCTGTGATGGCATTGGCCTAGCAGTTCTCTTTTTGATTCTATACTGTAGAGCTGGTTACAGTAATCATCACTTTGAAAAGGAATATGGAAACTGCCACATTCCCTTCATCAATTTGGAAATTGTCAGAAATTGAATTCTATAGGTGTTATTTTCTTGTCAGATGTGAGCACAAGGGAATCTTGGCTTCTAGTAGTGGAATTTCTGAATTCACAGATTAGAATGATAATCGTCAATGCACCATAATTAACATTGTTCTCCATTGTTGCAGTAGTGAATACATAAGGAATGCTTTAATTTCTTGTAGTTCACCCCATTAATGTTTTTCACTGGGACTGAAACAAAGTTAAACAATTAGCTTTTTATGTGGAAGAAACAATAGAGGAAGAAATGTAAGTGAGAGGGAGGGAAATTATCTGTTATCTGTCAGAGTCTCCATAATTATAAGTACAAATAAAACATGACTTCATTCATGTAGATTTCTAATACATTAAGAAAATGCACTATTGAGATTATTATTCTGCTAAAATGTACATTTTCAACTACTGTCTTTTCACTAGGAATCACCTAGAGCTATGCAAGAGAACATTAAGTATTAGCTCATGGTCCACATGTAGGCAGGTGAGTTTGTGATTCCAAGGCACACCAGGCTGCTTTGAAGTGGTTTGTATGTTGTTCTTTTTATCTAGCATCAAACAATCCTTTTCCCCACAGTTTCAGAATTTTCACTTCCTAGTTATTGTGTAAAGGAGAAAGAATCAAAGCTTACCTGATTTTCAACAAACTGTTGAAAGTATGTGTTCCATGCACAAAATACGTCTGTGCAGGGTGAATACGTAAAGAAATATATCACATAAGCAGTGTAAGAATATTATTTAAAAATATCAACCTTTTTATTGTATGTGTAATACATCCAGAATTCATTTTGTTACAATTTGGGAATGCAATTGATAATATTATAAGATACAACTTTTACCACATGAAAAGAAAGTCACTATATCAAAATTTCAGGAGGACTCAATTTGAGCAGAGATGAAAAGAGTGGCTTAAGGTGTTATATTTCATCAGTAACATACTCACACTTGTAATGAATAAACAGAGATACCAAGGCAGGACAGTTTCATGGAAATCTGTGCTTTGGTTTTGAACATTTGTGAACATATCTGAAGCGTCTCCGAACTATTCAACTTGCCCACACACTTTTAGATGGACCTCTCATCAGAACTAAAGCAAATTATTGTCAAGCGACCTAACACAGATGAAGTGAAGGACTGGTCAAGCTCTATCTTTAACATATTCTTTAGCTTTCATTAAACTTTTTTTTTTTTTTTTTTCAATAGTTAAAAAGATTTATTTTTAATTAATTTCCAGGTTATCTTTTTCTCCCAGAAGTGTAGTCCATTTTTCTCCAATGAAGTATAGTTATAGTTATTACAAGAATAAGCTTATAAAGCTTCTAATGAGTTGACATAAGTTCAGTGTACAAGATTATTAGCAAATGGTACTAGAAAGAGTTCCAGAATGTTTTAATGGGCCTGTATGTCTGACAGTGTCATACTTGTTTAATGTAACTTGTACTATATCAGTGTGTGAAGTTAATATTATTTGCAGCAATGTTGTCTGTAACAAAAGCTCTTCTTTCCGATCTGTTAGTCATTCTACTTATTTATAAATATCCCTCTGGGACCTCTGAAAGCCACCAAGTCTAACTTCCTGCTCAAAGCAGGGGGAACTCCAAATGTAGACCAGGATGTTCACAACATTGGTCAGCTGAGTTTTGAAAATCCCCTACACTGGAGGTTCTACAGACAAGATTTTCCAGTGCTAAACCAGATATTTCCAGCAGAATTTCCAGTTGTATCTGTTGGGTCATCCTGTCTTAATGCACCTCTGAGAAAAGCCTGGCTTCATCTTCTGCATAGCTGCCATCCATCTTTTCATCTCCATGATAAGTAAACCCAGTTCTCTTGGCCTTTTCTCCTATGTATGTGAATGGAATATTTTCACTGAATTATCAGTGGTGATTAATTTGAAGTGTATCAAGTGCTCTTAATTGTCAAGTTATTTATAAATAGATCCCTTCAGGTAAAATTGAGAGTCTTTGGAAGAGTAGATTAATAGAGCATATTTCATTGAAAAAAAAACAAATAAATGGAAAACTTACAATGCAATTATCTCAGAGACAACCTGCTCAGTTTCTCTGGGGGGGTATTGGTGACTTAGCTTATCCATGAAAAGTGTAATAGCAATGTGTGATATTGTGCATCTCATTTGGAAATAAGTTTGGCAATAAAGATAACTGTAGTAATGACAAAAGACATACAGAGTAAAAACAACCAGAATTCAGAGTTACTAAGAAAGAGACAGCAGAAATGGAAAAAACAGCCAACCAACCAAAAAAAGAAGTGTGTCCTCAAACTGAATTTTTATTAAGAATATTTGTTTTAAGAGTAGATAAGAATAGCATATAAGTAAGGTATTAAGTATGTATTTTCCTCAGTCAATTTAAGATATGCTTTCTTTCAAAAGATGTTTGAATTACATTTCTATGATTAGAAGCTCAAGGCCATTTCCCAGTCTAATTAAATGTTTCTCTATAGTTAATCTGGATTTCATCAGGTTCTGACTCTGTGATAAAGTCTGAGAGCTCTCTGATAAAATCATAATTGGAAAAAATCTTTCTCTTAACTTCTTGAAATGTTGATTTTCAGATTGTGACTATTCTCCTGAATTCATTTTTAAATACAAAAGTAATGAAGAAAGAAACCACTACCAGTCACCAGTTAAGGGCCTGCATCAAATGGATTGCAGTCAGTGAAGCCCAGACAGTTGCTTCTGTGACTAATTCTGAGGACCTTTCAGATTTGGTAGGAAAACAGTAACTGATGACAACAGTCTGAAACAATGAAAAATTACTTATTTCCACCGTTTGCCAGGTGTGTGTTCCATATTTTTTCTACATTTTCTAGAGGAACTTTCTGTAGAAGGAATAAAAAAAAGCCAGAGAAATGAGCAAAAGAAGGATTTTGCTTATGTTTAGATGGGATTCTATTTTGAGTCATAAAAAAGCAGATTGTTCTCCTGTGTTGCTAGAGAAAAGAGAGATGAACAAAAAATATTCTTTGGCCATCTCTGTAAGCCCATTGCCACAAGTGAAACAGAATTTCTCCAGAGGAAAAAATAAATATGTATGGGTGAGAGATACAGTTTCCCTCCCCAGAATGGCAAGTTAGACCATGAGTAAGTGAGGATGTTGTTTTGTTCCCACTGCAAACCACTGCATGCCCTCATGCATTAAAACTTGACACTTACTGATAAAACTGTTCCTGCAACTAACTGAAGAATACCCAGCTGCGGTGTAAGAATAAACTTCTACACAAACCCATTCCTCATGAGGTGAGCTGCTCTGACTCTGGCTTCATCTGGCCCCTTGTCTAGAGGCTGCTGTGCCCAAATCTTCTCATTTTCTTGTGTGGGTTGAGTACACCATATAAATCCTTGGAGAAGAGAAACTGGCAGTGACAGCCAGTGAGATCTAATCTCAGTGCCACTGGTAATAGTAAGGAGCAAGTCTACCAGCATCAGATAAATGCTGAGCAGTTAGTTATGCAAGATTATAACTACCTCCTTCGTAGCATTTGAAATTCTCCAATACGCAATTACAGCAGTTCAGTTTTGCCTACTACCTGGATAACTTTATCTTCATTTTCTTATGTTCTCTTGGGTGTGGATTCTGGAAGTAATGTCTCCCTTCCTAATTTTATGTCTGTCAGCAATTTTCCCAGGAGTTGAGTATTTTGCTTGTCATACAGGGCCAAATTTTCTGTATTTCATTCACTGATGTATGCATATGTACACATAAGACCATATGTATGTATGCTCAAAGAGAGACTAAAGAAAGAGAAAAGCAAATCTTTCTCATCTTGTTTCAGGAGCTTTCCTGTAGAAGATCTCAGAAGTTTCTTCTCACAGCTTTTGATGAGACCGATTGGAGTCTGAGGAGAATTCAGTGTCAAAATGTCGTATTTTCTCTGTAATTGGTACCCAAAATAACAGAGTTGAATGTAAGTTTATGTCTATCTCTGTCAGTGAAAATTACTTAGCAGAACCTCTGAGGTTTGTCTAGAGACTGTCTTGCAAGCTGTAGAGAAATGGGATGCCACAAAAGAGTTTCTAATACTTTTAAAAATGCTGGAAGTATATGTTAAGGAATTTGAGAAGCTGAAAGCTCTACTAAAAGAGTTATTCTAATCAGTATACTAAAAGCAGGCTAATATTCATTTTCAAAGTTAGGAGTTCAAAATTGGTTTTGAGAAAACTTAGCCACTGGAGGCAAAGGTCTCAGGGAGACACGAATGGAGGCTTGGAGCCAATATAAGGCTTGTGCCTGTCTTGTGGCAGAGGAAGTAAGAGGAGATGATTGCTGGGAGTTAGTACTGGTGTAACAATAAGATTGGAGATGTTTGCACAGAATCTTTTTGCAAATTGTAAGTAAGCTACTGCAAATTCTAGTGGTTACCTCTCATTTTGCTAGCAGAGGAGGAGCCTTGTGATCATAAACAAACTTTGGTGAAATGTTTCCAAATCTACCCTTGGTCCTGTTTCCTTCTCAGCCCCAGAATTCCCCAAGTTACTTCTGTGGCAATAACCAGTTACCTGCTTGGCAAAAGTAGATGCTGAAATCTGCTGAGAGAAAAGATGCAGTCTTAGTCTTCCTATTCTTCTTTCCTTGGGTTCTTGAAGCACCTATTGGGATAACACAACAGAAACTTCTTTAAAGAAAAAATGAATCACTATCACGTGTAAATTATTTGTTTCTGTCCTAATAGAATTGGGTTTCCTTTGGTCTACTGCATAAGATCCTAACTCTAATATTATAAAAAAAAAAAAAAGCGAGTAATTTTAAATACATCAATGGATGTCTTACAAAGCATGTTGTCTGATGACAACATCCAAAATAAAGTATGCAACATAGGTTTACCTTTTCTGTTAGTAGCAGAAAATTGACATTTGCTTCAAGAAATTGCCTTGCTCTAATGAGCTAACAAAAATCTGAAGTTACTGAATTCACAGAATTAGCAAAACTGCTATCTCAGTAATCAGGGATTTCCTCTGCCAGGAGAGGAATGGGATGAGGGAAGGGGAACCAGGAGGAGGTTAGACAGGCATGAGAAGCAACTATGGAAAAAGACAGCAACTAAGCAAATCAAGAAATAAATGCAGAATTCCTGTTTGTGATCTCCTAGCTCACCTGTCTGGACAGTGAAAAACAAATTCTTCGGAATAGAGTTATCTGATGGCAGATAACACATTTTATTTCCATAACAATATTTTTACTTACCTTGAGAAACGAATATTTTAAAGCTTTTAAAAGAACAAAAAAGGAAATAAGAATTATTTTACTGGTTAATAAAAATGCTTTAAGAATTATATTTGAATTTTAAAAGGGGAAAAAAACCACACGTCTGTGCCTCAGGTTTCCCATAGCAAGTTAATCCAAACATGAATCCATTGTCCTGTAGTATGGATATGATTATTTAATATTAGTACCTACTCCTGAGTCTTTTAGCATAATCATAAATGTGTCCTGAGAGGTTATTAAAATTGCTGAAAGTTTAGTCAAATGTTTCCCTCCTTGCTTTATGCAAATGTATTAAAATATGAACACTGAAAAAGATGAAACAGCACCTGAACTTAGCTGCTATAAATTTAGCTAAGCAAATTAAAAAGGAAAAACGTGGAGACATTCAATACCAATCAATACTAGGCAATTTTATTAACATCACATTTGAAAAATTAAAGTAATTTACACTGTCCCATTCTTCTATATTACCAGAGGAACCATCAGGTGAAAACTGCCAGAAAATCTGATGAAATTAATTTGAGGAATATGCCCAAGGAACCAATTTTCATCAAGTCTTGGGTAGAAGGGAGAGCAAACGTTTCAATATGCAAATTTAATAGATTTTTTAAAAATCTATTAATACTAGATTTTTAACAGAATTTTTAAAATGTCTGTAGCCATCTTCAGCATACAGCAAATCCATGTGAAAGATTGAGGTAACATTTCCTTTTCTAAGATTTTGCAGCTATTCAAGCCTAAAGTCCCAAAGCTGCATTTCTGTATTGTACTTTGAAGAAGGGAGACGCATGAAAACTAGTCTAAAAGTTGCTGTTCATAGTTCAAGTTCCTAATCTCCTACCTAAAGGAAAGCCCATAATAATGGCTATCAGCAATGTGGGGACGCATGGCTTTACTCGTGCATTAACAGTTGATACAGGGTGAGTCATTTACAATATGCATTCATATTGGCTGATTCATTTCACACCAAAGCAGATGAAATTGTTTGTTAACAATTACAGTGAAGGTACCTGAGACAAAAAGGTCACGTTGTTAACAACTTTGCATAATTGCTACTTCACGTAACCATGTAACCAACACATATTTTTCAAACAAACAGAAAGGCATTAGAGATGTTTAAATTCAGCAAAGAAGAGGTGTCTTCCATAGCGAATACTTGATTCACCATGAATAAACAGATTTTTTAATAGGAAAATTAATGAATGTTTGTTTTAAAATATAACTGTTTGTAATTTATCTTGGAAGGCAGATTGTGATTTCATTCACATTATTTTTTCAGATAAATGATAAAGCTTTACATCCTAAAATAAATGGTTGTTGAATTGTTAGACTAACATTGACTTACCTATCAATTTGATTTGCAAGCAATTAGCTTGAAAGGAAAAATAAGGAGAAGTGAGCCACTGCATGGCTGGGAATCAGATAGTTGGGATTAATGTAATTCAGAGAATAGGTATATAAAAAATAGTATTTGATAGGATGCTTATTTATGATACATATATTTAATGAATACATAATTAATACTTCTTTTGGAAATGGTTATGTACCCCAAAACGTTCTGCCTCAAGATAAATTTATATATATAGGAGTTTAAAAACAATTTAATGCATAAAATACATATAACTATGTATTTCAATATTAGCTTTTAGTCTGTACTCATTTCCTCTGCCTCATTAAACATAATGGGAATAGATAATCAAGTGCAATTGGAATGTTTTGTTTAAATTTTTTAATGTTGAAATATTACATGCCAGAGAATTTATGAAAGAGTGCACTAGTTATCTCTAAATTATAAGTGTATTAAAATAAAACTGATGGGATAAGGATTAGGCTCTTTATCAGTGCCACTGATACTGTATTTTTTACTCCACGTATAATCTTACAGAGCTGATCATTTGAAAGGATTCACTGCAGTCACAATGACATCCTGAAATCAACTTACCGTTGCATTTGGAACACTTTTAGCCATGGAGCCGAATGAGAAAATTTGACATTTGTGCGCTCAGATGACAATGCATATTAATACTAATAGTGGAATAATAAGTAGAATAACAATAATAGTAGAATAATAGAATACTAATGCATTTACTTTGCCCAGGGCATTGTTTGTTACATGGGATTCCCTGTAACTGCTGGTTGGATGATACCAAATCCTTTGCTTTACTTAAACACGTTGCTCAGAAAAGTAGGAAATCCAAATCTCTTCTTTTACAAAACTCAAAGTCCCAAAGTTTATTGGAGCAATAACACTAGGTAAGTGTCTGATATTTTACAATCTTGCATTTTATTTCGGGGGTTATCATTTTGGGAGCTAGTTTTGTTTAGCATCGTTGTTAGCGATCAAGCCCACTTGCAATTAATTAAGTGATAATTGCTGAAAGAAATGTTTCTCATTTACTGTTGTTAACAAGTTGATGTTAACATGTTTGAGCTAGTCAATCTGGTTTCTAAAATAATTTTCCTGGATTCAGTTGGATGCCTAGTTGAATCAAGCAGTGATGAGTGGATGAGATTATTAAATTCAAGTAAATTATGCAATTCTTACAAGAGTGGATTGAGGGTTTAAGAGGAGGACCTTCCCTTGATTTATGTGGAGCTATTAATTGTCCTCTGTGGCCTGCAGTCAAGTGTACTGTTTATAATCTTATTGGCATTATTTAAGAAAATGGCTTTCTAGTAATACTTTCTGTCTTTACATCTGGATGATAGAAATGTATAACTGCAAAGGTAAATTTAGAAGAAAATACTGTGAATCCATGCTTTAAATCTCTTAACTTCTCTGACTCAATACTTAAGCAGTTTCTTGCTTATTGGGGGTTAATGTAAGGTTGTCATTATTGTCTAGATATCCAAGTACATTTCACAGAAGTAGCAGCTTGCTTTGTTCATAGTTAAAAAGATACTTTTTTTTTTAATCAATTGTCTGCATGAGATCAATCATGAGGAGCGTTGCCCATTTCCTTATACAGGGGTGATGCTGTCTTTTGCACCTAAGCTATGAGAGTCTTTTGAGTACAGGGAGGAATATGCAGAAGGTTTTGCTTTTTATATAATGTAGTTAGCTTTTCTGACTAACTGCCTCAAAACCACATAATCCAGGAATGCTGCATTTTGGCTAACTTATCAATTTGGCTAGATGTGAGAGAATAGCATTCACGTTGTCCTCCTGAAACCATCCATGAAAAGTTTATATGAAAACAAAGAAAGCCTGAAGCTAACAGCTTTGTGACAGGAGTTTACAATTCACAGCATACCTCTCGCATGCCAATTGCCATAGTGTGTGCCTGAGCTCAGCATTCTCTGCAAAATCCCTATGGGACAGAATTATGTTGATCTTCCCTTAGCTTAGTGTTCTAAACTGAACACTCAAGCCCAGTTTTACTGAGTGAATTTGATAAAATAATTGCTTGCTTTCTCAAAGAATTAATTTGTCTGGGAATTTGGGAAATGAAAGGTTAATTTTAGTAGAAGGAAGATGAAGGCTGGAAGACTGCATAATTTCTAGAAATGCACTCATTTCAGGATTTCATATTAAATACAAATAAACAGATATGTGCAACTTTTTTTTTTTTTTTTTTGTATGGTTCTGGAAATAGACTCATTTTTAGCCATTTTTTAAATTCATTATTCAGCAAATGCTTCTAAAATAGAGCTTACACAGTGCATTGATCACTGTGCTTTACTGCTGAATTCAGCAAAGAATACATATATCAATCAAAGTTTATTGAAAACTTAACTGCAAACTAATAACTGCAGACTTGCTCCTGATGAAGTTATTGGCAAGTTCATTTAAATAGAAAGTATATAATACTGAATCCTTCGTGAAGTTTCATTTTAGTCCATTTATTTGTCAGTTAGGAAGCAGAATAAAATTATCATTATTTTCTGTTAACTTGAGGGAGATATAAAATATTTTTAGACATAGTAGTCTTGGAATACTTTATCAGTTAAAAAGGAATTGATTTTAGTTTAACTAGTGAGGGAGCATATATATGTAAGAATTCACGAATAATATGGCAGGACAGCTGACAGGTGGAACTGTTTCTGGTTCACAAGCAGTTCTGGATTTTTCTACCACAAAATTATGTGTAATCACGCTACTAGGGAAAGCTGTGTTATTGTTGGCATTCATTTTGTAAAATTCCAGATGTTTTCTCTAAAAATGTTTCTTTTTTTCTAAATCATTACTCCTTTGTGAAGGCCCTAACCCAACACATAATTTGGGCAGGATGGCTGTTAAACGTTTCTGGTGGGAGTTGGGCTTCTGGTAATAATTTTCTGCACCAAGCACAACAAAATGAACTCATTTTAGTGTTTGACCTGCTATAGTTAAGATTCTATGCAGAAATGCTTTTAAGTCCAGAAAGTTAATTTCTTGCTACTTATTGTCTTGTTTAGAGCTTGGAAGATTCTTAAGAGGAGACAAAAACAAAACAGCTCTGTAGGATTCGATTAAGTGGGATGACCTCAAGTGTATGTTCACAAATTCTGTCTGGCCACAGGCCAGGTGTGATTTCCCAGGGACCATTAGGGAGTTAAATGGAATTGTAAGGCTTTGATTCAGTAAATGGAGTAACATAATTAAGTTTAACTTAGGTGGAATTTTGATGTCTATGTCTAGTGGGTAATGATAAGAAACAGTCGTTTTTCTATTTCTTCCTGACTCTGCAAATGCTCTAATGCACTTAAGCATACTTCATTTTAAAGTCCAGACTAGATTCTAGTTTGCTTTCTATGGAATCACAAGTTAAAATCTCTTTCATGACCTGTTAGCTACTTTTCTTTCACAACGGTATTAATTCTTTTGACTTGCGTGTGGACAAAAATTGACACAAATTTGTATAAATGTATGCATATACTCACAAGCTATATTTATTTCTAGGAAATAGATGGATGAATATTTCAGATGTAATTTATTACCTGAATTTTCCACAATACTGTGGTGCGGTACCAATGAGGATCAGCCAAGTTATTTTCCTTTTTTTCTTTAAATCCAAGCAGAATTATTTTAGGTAAAGTGCAGATTCTTCATCTGATATTCTATTCTGTTCCTCAGGCACACTTTGTATCTGCTGACTTGCCTCCTCTCAGTGTGCATTCTACTTGTCTATTGTTTGTTAAGTCTGTTTCTGCTCCAAACTGAGAGAGCTCCAAATGTGCAACCATCATTCATGATTCTAGATGTAGTGGATACTGCTGATTTTTCTCCTATTCTCATGTTTACATTTTTTCTGAGCACTGTCCTGTGCCAAAGCAGTAATGCATCAGCTGTTATGGCACTTCTGGAACTGGCTTTATTTTTATTCTTTGAGATTTTTAGGCACTTTTGCTGATGCCTGTGGGCCATTGCTTTCAGAATAAGGTTCATTCACTTATTTTTCTTTTAATTGTTTTTTTTTCTCTATATTAATTAGCTGTTCTGTTCTCTCCTTTTTTCTGCTGTCTCTGAGTACTCCAAAATGCTATCCTTCATTCTCTGTTTCTTTCAGTACATTACTTCTGACAGTTCATCCATACATATCACCTTTGTGCTGATTTTGTAAGTCTGCTTATGATTTTCTTATCTCATTTTGATACCAGTGTCCCCAGTATCTCTGTCAGTATGAGCCATCATCATTTTAACTCAATACAACTAAATTAACTCCTTAAAATTACTCTCACTTCCTCTCCTACCATCCTCCATCTCTGTTCCAGCTGGCAACTTTGAATACCAAAAGTTGAAGTCTGTGTTTTGTCAGTTACATCAGATATCCACGGAAAATCCCTGCACTACTACTGTCTATTCATCTTCAACATTCCCTCAGATCACCCAGTTCTGTCACTTTATTCAGAATCTCCCATTTAGGCTCTCATGATATCCTCCAGTAACTCACCACATTTTTACTTCCTGCTTTTCCAAATGTACAGCTCGCTTAGCCCTGTACAAAATCCAATTTCTGAGGTCAAGTTGATTTGATTCTCTCGCTCACCTCTTTGATTTTCTTACTTTTCCTCTTTTTGCCATGCTCTACCATACTAATCTTCTCACTGTCAAGAGTCCTGTATGACTACTCCTCTTTGCAGAGAGCAATCGGTTGTTTCCTGTTCACTTTTGCTCAATGCAGTATCTTTTAGTTTATTTGAAAAGGCAAAAGTACAAATAAAGAAAGCCTATTGTACATTTCAATCTAGTCTTGGGCAGACTTGTCAGTACAGCATTGTGCTTGCTGATGGCTATTTGGTGGCTCACCTGAAATGGAGATGGTGTCTAGTTTGCTGCTGACAGATATCTACATTATACAGTTAGATGTTATAACTGGTATTGATGTCTACTTGGCAGCTTCAGCAGAGGTCAAGCACTGAAGTAGTTTGAAGACTAAATGATTCTGTCACTCTAGCACTTGGCCACTGCAGAACAGGCCTGCTACTGCTGATCCCAGAATGTTTTCTCTGTTTTGTGTGTATGAGTGTATGCGGAGGATTTACCTCTCTGTGCCTGTCAATCTAATGCTCTTCGGAAGTGCTGAGCAAATCTCAGCAGTGATCATTTGCTTAGAAAAAGTCACTTCGCAAATCTCAAAGGTCATCACTTTCTGACAAAAAACTGACGAACTCACCTGTCAGCATTTGTCCTTTGTTTGCTTATGAGAATCAATGACAGCTCTGCTTAAGCCATCAGTCCTTGCCAGGAACGTACCTCAACATTACTTTTTTTCACCTTCACTATTACTTCAGGCATTTTATTTCTGCTCTGTAAAGTGTGCCCAGTAATAAATAAGGTGAAGAATGTCTTTTGGAGGCTTTACTTCAGAGACTGAAACAAAAAATATTTTGGCCATTTTCTAAACAATTTCACCCAGTTCAGTTAATTCAAAACCAAATAATGCCAGGAAATGATGGAAATGTACTGGTTCAAGGTTCTCTATATGTGCATTAAGCTCACTGTAGGATCAAATTGAACTAAGTACTAGCAAGAAAACATGACTAGTTATATCACAAAAGAGGAAAGTTGTGTTTGAGGCAGCTCACCTGGGCTTCACGTGCTTGAGAAGCAGTAGCACAAAAAGAGATGCAGTTTCGTCTTTAGGTGAATAGGAAAATTGTTTTATGTTAATAAAAAAAGGCAAAGTCTGTAAAGACATTAAAATGAGACCTGTTAGTGTCTCAAGCAAGGAGCAAATGCCAGCATGAAGAGTTATAGTCTGGAAAAGTGATACAAACTGTCTATGCAATTAATATTTCTGTTCACAATTCATAACAGTTGTCTTAACTTGCAAGATAATTTCTAGCAAATAACTGAGTTGTCTTTAATTAAACACAATTTCAGTTGAAGGTAAGTAGGTTTTTAATATTTTTTGCTCTCATCTGTGTACTGTGTCTTCATTAGATTTTACCATTTGAGTATATTTATTCTTAGAGCAGGGCTCTGTCTTCTGGATTTTACTCAGTGAGACCAGGTTCTGATTGGCTGTGCTGCTGACCAGTGTAACACAGACAGTTGCACAAATCACTGGAAACCAAGTGAAAGTAAGAGCCATGTCCTTTCTTCATTTGCTTAAGGGTGGTTATGCAGAAATTGACGTTAGATGCAGTCTGTCTTACATCCCTTACCAAAATTAAAGAAATTAATCTCAGTTAATCTCACTTGCAGTGTCATTAGATTTCACCCGTCATCTTCTGATTTAAAACCTACAAGAAAACTGTGAAGAAAACAATAAGATGGTTACTGAGGTCTCCTGCTATTACTGGTAGGCTACTTAGGACTTTCAGTATGTGTCTTAAAGTCTTTTTTCCTCATGGGTACTTCTTTTCTAGAAGATAAATCCTTGAATACTCAGTGCTTCACAGATCCACTTAAGCAGATAAATATTGCCTTCTACTGTGCATCTGTAAAAAGAAATATCCATATGGATAATAAACAATTAGCTATCTATCTTCTTGGAAGAGTTAAATTTCTGAGCTGTCTCCTGGACTTCTCCATCCTTGCACTGACTTTTCCACTGGAAATGATGATTAGACCCACAATCACTTACTGAAGCATTGAGAGCTTTTTGATGTTTTCATTCAGTTCAAATCTGAATCATACTTTCCAATATTATAACATGGTAAAGAGATACATAAACACAAAAGAGTGCCCTTCAGAGGGGTTAAAGTATGAGCATGAGATGAGTTCTGGAAGTAACTTTTTCTTATAGAGACCCAGTAATATCTTAACTTCAGTGTTCATCAGACAAGATCTATTACTTTGCATGAAGTATGAGTAGGACAGTTTGCATTTATTTTTTTACTATGCATATTGAATTATGGCACAACCCTATAGACACATGAATTTACTTACTTAAGATAAGCTTTTTTGTTAGTATTCATTGCAAGTCATCCCAGGAGCCACTAGGAATAATTTCAATTTTGAGATGCATTCACATCTCATCACCTTCATTTCTGATGTTTATTAGTTTTCTCCTTCCCTCTTACAACTTCTTACCTTTTTAATTTTTTTAGATTAAACATTTATCCAAGCTTCCATTTCTCTTTACATCTGTGGTGGTTTTTCTTTTTCTTTATTTTTTTTTCCCTTGTTTAGAAGGTTTGCATAGCTAATGCATCAATTTTAATCCTATCCTTTAAGGTGCTCAATAAGTGTATGATGACTGAACAGAGTAGTAGAATGAACAGTAGGTATGTGATAGGCTGTCATGATGTTGTTGTACACAACAGATGGGGAAGGAAGCATGATAGCAAATCAAGACAGGAGGATTGCACAGTCCAAAAGCAGGGCTGCTCTGGAAACGGCAGTCAGGGTCAGCCAAGGATCAGATCAACAGACAACCCCACAGTAATGAGGCACATTGAAAGTCAGTGCTGGAAGTTGATGCAGAACAACTTTGTCCATGGCCAGGCACAAGCTGAACCAGGTTAAATAGAATCTCTGGGCCTGTTCGAGTGGAGACTCCAGGGGAGCCTGTCACCAGGACCATTAAGCACTATTCATGCACTAATGGCACTGACAGCTTGTAGAATAATATCCACACCATGCCTCATAGGCATATGGCTGCTTTTAGCTGTACAGAATCTCCTTAAGCTAAAATCACTATCCTTAGAAATACAAACAGTAACTGTAGAAGTGATAGCAGAATCTTAACCCCATTCAAGATAATACTTATTAGCTCTTGTTGAGCTCAGAATAATTCTCCTTTTTTTCCTCCCTTGCTCCCTTATTTATGAAGTTAGTTGAGTTTTTATGTCTTTGTGCACTTTAGTAGATGCAGGGGCAAATAGTTAACCACTGCAACGAGTAGAAGCATTATCGTTACGTTATATCATAATGGAAAAATCATGCCCATGAATTCATCTTGACAATGGATCTGCCTAACCTGGCATATGTGTAATATATTTAATCACTAAGGAACTGATGCATTTGGTTGTGAGAGAGGAAGCCTTAACTCCTTTGTGAAACTTATAATAATATGTGTTCAATGTTCTGAGATCGTTTGAAATTTTATATTGAACTATAAATCACATGGTGCTTTGGGACATTCAGCATGTGGGAAGCTTGAAAGCAGATAGTTGAAATGGTGTGGACAATTGTTCTGCAAAAAGAAATGTGTATTTACTCTTAGCAACATCAAAACAACAGTTATTTTTAAGAAAGTATAGGATATAAGGTATATTTATCAAATGCCAAGTTTGTACATATATGGAATTCTTTTTTTGTTGTTGTTACATTTCATTCTGGTAGAACTGTAGTAACTTCTTACTAATTTGGCAGTGAGTGGAAAGGGAGCCACTATAGTCTGGTATTTCTTGTTAGACTTCTGTACTGCTTACTCATGGAGCTGTGATCAAAAGAGGAAACTCCTGAAAAGAAAAAATGTACTACTGAATTTCTCTGGATTCCTCTCATATTTTACCTATCCTTTCTGCCCTTCATCAAGATCACCTCTAATTTATTGGGAAGAGTAGGAACCTGTATGTAGCTTTTCACTGGTATACCTACCCCAGAGCTCCAACGTAGTCCCTACTATCAAAAAGAACAAAGCCTTGTGCTGCAGAGAGCTGTTATTTCTGTTGTTTCGTTACACTATGCCCTGTGCTAAGATTCAATCTTATGATCATTGCACAGTAATATCCTTGGAGGAATATTCCCAAGTAAGAACTTAATTAGGAAAAGTGCCAAAGTAATACTCTCTATCTGAAAAAATAATTGGAAATTGTTCATTCAAAACGAATGTGCCTGTCTTTGGTTTCCTTTGCTTCTTCTTAACCTCTGTTTTTTGTTTTCAATTTGTCTGCAGATATGTCCTGCCAAGAAACAACCCATCTGGCTGCACTTGTGAACTCTGGTTAGATATCTCCTGTTTCCTGTCATTGTTAGGAAGGAGAATGCTCCAATGGCTAAGCGAAGATTATGTGTTTTTAGACGTCTCTTGTAGTTCTAATGAATTAGGACTCTATTTTCAGCAAGAGTCTGTAAGAGGACTCTCATCACTAGAAAGTCCAAACAAGGATTGCAATTTGTCCTTTTCCCAGTCTTGAATGTTATGAACACAAATTAGTTACTGTGCACTTGTCTCGCTCCAATTTATAGGAGGGAGATGAGGTTCTTTAATATCTGTATACCCGGTGTGAGATTAAGAAACAACGGTTCATATGTTGTTCCATCCAATTTATTACTAAGACGGGAAGGGAGACGGGGAAGGGAAGGAGTGCGATAGAAAAGATGGAAAAGAAGCAGGAGTTGCGTAAAGCGGGGATAGTCACCAGCAGGATCCAGCAGCGGTCCCGTTGCACGGTGTTTGAAGGTCCCGGGCAGAACGCAGCAGAAGACGGGGAGCAGCAGCGTGGCCGGCACTGGGCAGCAGGCAGGTAGACGAGGAAGTCGAGGAGCCAATTCTTGAAGCAGCAACAGCGGTCAGGCAGCAGGCTCAGGAGAGTTCAACAGTATGCAGGAATGACCTCAATCTTCAGGAATCCCTCTGTTCTTCTTCATGAGGGATCTCTTGTCAGAAAACCCTCCGTTCTTCATGAGGAATCTGTTGTCAGAACCCTCCGTTCTTCATGAGGAATCTGTTGTCAGAACCCTCCGTTCTTCATGAGGAATCTGTTGTCAGAAAACCTCCCGTTCTTCCTGAGGAATCTGTTGTCAGAAAACCTCTCCTCGTGGTTTTCAGTTCCTCTTTTATCCTCCTTGTTCTCCTGCCTACGTGACAAGGATGGGCCTTGAGCAAGAGTCATTGAGTACCCCCTGAGATGGCCATCATCCGGAGATAGGTCCACACAAAGGAGCACTTCACAGCTATTTAGCTGCAGCTCATCTCGCTCTCGTTGCCCCTGGCCGTGTCCATCTGCATTCCCCCAGACAAAGGATTTCACAATCCTTGCTCGGGACTTGTCTGGACTTGAACAAGTCCATCTGTGTCCCCAGCAAGCTTTGAGACACAGAAGTTAACAGAATAATAACTTACAGAGTAGTATCTTACAGCACTGTATGCACACTATGAGGGAAAAAGGAGGGAAATATGACTGCTTAGAAGCACTGTCCTGAAGCAGGACCACTCCAGAAGCCCCTTTCACAAATATTAAAGCTGTGAATCCAACTGCTCAACACCAGGGTGGGGGTGTGAGAGAGAGAGAGAGAGAAGGTGAGGGCTTTAGCTAGACCCCAGTAAGTCTTGAAAACAAAGCTTACAGAATCTCTGTTCTAATAAGATGATGGAATAGGAAAAGGAATATAGATAGTGAGTAGATGTTACATCCCTTCAGATGCTGGGAACTGTAATTTTGTGTAGCAGACATTATTCTGCAGCATGCTGAACGGTCCATGGGGAGGTTCATCTTATGCTGCATGAATTTGGTGAGCTGAAAAACTGAGAAGGAATTATCCCAGTGTCACAATGTCACCTTCTGCCTCCCCAGCCCCTCAGGGATATTAATAAATGTTTGAGAAGCAAACCATAGGACGAGGCAGAGGGTAAGATGATCAAGTTGCTTAGAAAGTGAATAAAGAATATAAGGGAATTGCTAGGTTTGGAGACCTGGTTATGCTCAGATTAACTGAAAGCCCAGGCAGAGTGGTAGACACTAGAAAGTATGTAAAAGAAAACCAGTGTTCACTGTGACATGGGAAAATCCTGGGATCTGCTCAGTGCTGCTGAGCATTTCCGCCATTTGAAGGAATGTAAATTTACTTGCTCTTTTTATCCTAACTAACTGAATAGCTGTTTTAGTAAGCCATTTGTCATTGAGCCCCGCTTGTTGAGATCCAGAAGGAATACCCTCCAGAAGGAACACTTTGCACCATCTCTCACCTTGCCTGCCAGCTCTAGTATGGAACAACAATTCAACTCACTTCTTTGATATAGTCCTTATTTCCTGAGCAGAAGGCTTCTCTTTTCTAACTCATCAAGAAAACTGAATGAAATAGACTCTTCTTAAAGTAAAAGGAGAAAACATCTGACTCCTGTTCTGCCACAAGACATGAAAGTAAAAAAAAAAAAAAAAAAGTGCTACAAGCACATTTGTTTATTTAGCATAAACAAATATTTAACACTTTAATCACTTTTACCTTTGAAACATACATCTGAATGTTAATGTGTTTTATGGCACTAATGGGCAGAGACTGAAATTTTATCTTCATGCAACTGTACCTAAGAACGAGGTGATATTTAAAAAAAAACAAACACAACACATTGATTTCAAAGGAATCCCATTATTCACAGCAATTCTTCATTTTTGGTCTCTCAGTTTGCAAATATTTTCTTCTCAGCCTCTAGTAAACTGCTTTATAAATCACATAGAGGCTTCTGGGCAGAAGAGAAGAAAGTAATTGATCTTGTTACTGCACAGCCATAATGATGCAGACCCTGTGCACTAGCCTCATATATTTTGATTTATGTGTCCCCACTTTCCCCCAAAACCACATTAATTGCATTGGTTAAAAAGATAGGATGGTGCATAAAATTGATTACTCTAGGGAAGCACAATCTAGAATTCTATAGCTTCTGGAATTTACAGTATACCTCATCTTGACTTCAGAAAAATTTCTAATTGATGATTATTTAGAAATTTAAAGACCACACTGGACGAGTTATCATACAATAACTGCATGATGTTCTGGTCAGTTGGCCATTAACACAACATCTAGAAAGAATTGTTCTGCTGAACAACCAAATACCTAGGAATCTTGATTTAGCTGGCACAGGTAATTTTGAATGGTGTAATTATTGTGCCAAATAAACAATTTAATCAGTTTCAGGCTTGCTTCTCATTTGTACCTTCTTCATCTTTACTTGTCATATTGCAGTTTGAGGTTAAATTGAACATATAATTTCCATCAGAACTTGTCACTCCTTATCTGATGAGTTTTGCTAATTTGGTGTACCACTGTGAATTTTCTTCTTAATTCTTGATAAGGTGTAAAGTTAGTGTACTTACACAGTCATATTTATGAAAACAACTACAATAGAAAGCAATAGATTATGATCCCAACAAAATGAACTGTGTTTTTTCAACCTACATGGAAGAAGTTACAAATATATGGAAGATACATTTTTCTATCTGAAAATGTATGTATGTATATACAATGCAAAGAATGTCTTTAGAGTTTAAGCAAAGGAAATTAGCTAATCATTCTGGCTCTTCATGTCAGCAAATGTTTCCTTGCTATACTATGGTTTGTCCAATGATTCTCTTCATCTTAGTTACTAAAGCACAGTGTCACTAATGCTTTCAAGGTGAAATAAACTCTTGTTTTAATGTGATGTAGATACTTTACTAGGCAAAGAGGAAAGAAAGGTTTAATGCTTTCATATTTGACATCCATTTTACAAATGTATTTAAATATTGACTCCAGAGATAGTCACTGTATTCTGTGAAGCAAGGATATGTTAAATTTGACCAAACTTAATAATTAATTGTAACAATTTCATAAATGTTAAACAGTTTTCCACGTGATTGAAGTTTTGCTAGAAAAATGATAGATGTTGAGAATGTGCTTCTGGTCATTTGTCTTGATTTCATTCAGTATGCAAAAGTAGTAATGCAGTGCACGTTATGCTAACTAGGCAAAAATATCTGACTTCCTGAGCTGACAAAACCAAAGCCCTTCAAATTATCAGTCTTTTTCATTAGCAGAGAGATAATGTGTACAAAGAACTACAGAAAAGTCAGGACAAAAAAGAGAATTAGATAGGAAACTTGACTTACTCATGTGAGACAACACAAGTAGTACTTTCATCTACAATAAATTATTTTAATATAAAAAAGAAAGAGCAGTAATCCTCATGAAAGAAATACACATTCTCACTTGAATAGAAATGACACCCTAATTGACCTCGTATGTTTTTTCTAGTTCAATAGAGTAACCAAAGTAATTGGAATGCTGTAATTTTATGCCAAGTCATTATAAAAATTGAAGTCAAGGACCTGAACACTGGGTAAATTATAAATTTTACTCAAATCTTTCTCTAGTATCTGCTTATGATGAAGAAAGATTTTTTTTTTTTCCTGGTGTTTCTCATATGGCAAAGTTTTAATTTCTGGAACAATTTTTTGCAAGATTTAATTCTGTTAATGTGGTATTTTTTTCTCAAGTATTTTTAATGTGCTCATGTTCTGTCAAAATTATTATGTACTGTGAAAAAATGCTATGCAGAACAGACATAAGCTTGATGCTTCTTATCTATGGCCTTCCTAACATCCTATCAACGCTGCGGTTAGCAACTGCTCAGTCTTGCTCCTGTTCATAGACCACTCCCATACTGTACTATCTGTACTACAGCTACCTGCCGATACATTCCTACAATGGAAACATGATTTATTGCAAAGTTGTTGCAGCATCAAATTGCTTTACTTTCCTCAAATGTGACCATAATGGCTAGCTCCATTCTTTCTCTATGATATTACAAGTGGTAGAACGTCTTCAGTGAGAGGACAGAAAGAGGCAAGAATTAGTCAAGATATGTAATTATCCTTAAGTAGTATCAAATGTCCTAGAAAGACTCACTGAGACTGATATTCTGGTAAATATCAGAAAAATCTTGCCTTGTGAACAAATAGCATCTACAATGTGAACAAATGCAAATGTAATCAACAGAAGAAAATGATTCATATTCAGAAAGCAGCAAATACTTATTTGACAGAGCCATATAACTTACCATCCATCATGTTCCCAGTACTTTTTATTAAGCTTCACGGTAAGAAATACTTTGGCAGTATCTTATTAAAAATATATATGCATTCAATGCTTTTTATCTTCAACAGTTAGATTCTGTCAGAGCAAAGTGCTGAGACATTAATGTAAGGTGGAGAAAACTTGAGATATAACGTTAGGAAATGTATCTGGTGTTGAATCAATAAATATATTAATTTATTTACCTTCTGTAACTTAGAATTCTTCATCATATACAGAGCCATAATTTCATACTGAAATTCATGTTTGAACCACTTTAATGGATGCCTTATGTCTTGTAATAAGCTGGCATTTGATTTAGCAGTGTCTAGCCTGAGCCACAGCTATGCAACCATTTAGTACAGGCCAATCTCCACTGATGCAAAAAAAAACCCCTCGTTGTTTCTCACTCCCCGTTTTGTTTGCTCTGAGTTGATTTGTTCTGGATCTTTAACCTGGCACAAAGAGACTCTACAAGCAGGACATTCATAACTTAAAATACAAACTGGGTACTTACTGGCTAATATAGTCACAAAAGATAACTAGGGTGCATTGAGACCAAACATGCTCACTAACCTACTAAGGCATCAGAAGAGTCTTTACTGACCAGTCAGAAGAGGAAGAGTTGCCCTTTTCAACTTTCTAGAGAGGAGCTGCTGCTCAGTTGCTGTCTTGCACCAGCTCCAGTAAAACCAGCAACACTGACAGCTCTGCTTGATGATTTCATGACATCCAGAAGTCCCAGTAAGACTGACCATTGTGATTAGTCATGGGTTCTGTTTTGCTTTGCTTTGTTTTTGTTGTTTTTGGGGGTTTGTTTTGTTTTGTTTTGTTTTGTTTTTGCATTTTGATCTTGCATCTTTCTATGCTAGTGCTTTCCCCCTTTAAACATTGAGCTATTGCTTCTTTGATCTCAGAAATCCTACTTCTGTCTGCAGTGTTCACATTCTTATCTGTCTATAGATAACTGTTTCTGAGCAGGCTGAGTACATCTGTACTGTATGTGGACACCTAGACAGCTGATGTACTGGGGAAGATCATGAAACTGATCATTCTGGAAACTGTGCTAAGGAATGTGGAAGAGAGTGAAGTGATATGGGATAACAAGCATGGTTTCACTAAGGGCAGGTCCTGCCTGACCAACTTTGTTGCATTTTATGATAGCAAACTGTATCAGTGGACAAGAAAAGACCCACTGATATCACCTATCTGGACTTCAGTAAGGTCTGTGAAATGGCTCCCCATAACATCCTTCTCTCCAAATTGGAAATATATGGATTTAATATGGAATGTTTAAAGTATGAGAAACTCGCTGTTCGACTGTAGCCAGAGAGCAGTGGTCAATGGCTCAATGTCTGAATAGAGATCACTGGTGACTCAATGATTTCTGTCATCTTCTCAAGGCCAAACCTTGTTCTCCACGCTCACCTTTTTTTTCTGAAACTTATTTTATCCAGTGACTGACTAGTTTTCAGAATGTAGATAGGTTTCACGTTGCAGAAAATCACTAGAACAATAGGCAGTCTATACATTTCTAACCCTATCAGCATTCTCCAGGCCTTGTCTGGTTGTGGTTAATCTATGAAATGCTACAATAGCAAAAGGCTCAGAGGAGATAGGAAGGAAGAACATACTCATGAAGCTCAAGTTGCATTGTAGGGAATGATCGTGTGTGTTGCAAAGAAAGACAGATTTAACACAAGGGGGACAGGTGTGTTGTTTTACTTCTAGATAAATGGCTGCATAATTTGAGTGGATTAGTCAGCTTTTGGCAGACATGATCAACTGGTCATATCAGCTGAAGGGGTCAACCGTTTATACAACTGTTGCCTCTTCAGTTAACCAAAATAATCATTCTGACAGACAAAAAAGGACTTTTAACAGAGCAACAGACTTGATCTGGATTCAACCACATTACTCCTTCCCAGCAGCAGAGGGTGCTCAGTGTCATGATGATGAGCATGTTATAGGGAATTATGTTAGTAGTGCGAATCCACTGTGTATTGCAATTGCTACACTCTGGTAATTTGTGTGTGTATTCTGATTTGAGTGCGTTGCTGTTATCATCCTGCAAAATCAAAATGACATATAACATCAAAACAGCTTCTAATAATTTAATTTGGAGTTAAACATTAAATTCTTCATGTGTAGAATATCTAAAGCAAATTTGTTATAGAATGTTAGACACTAACACGGTTTTGTTAGACCTGTAATTCAATGCAAGTGTCTGCTCTTTATGCAGGTTGACTCAGCTTTTTATGCCTATTGAACGTGGAAATTTCTTCAGGTGAAAGTAATTTATTTATAGCAGTGATTTGCAGTAATTCCCCTCATCTTATCCATTGTTTCTACATAAAAACTTCACTCATTAAGCCAGAAAATATACACACGTAGCAATACAGCTCTATACAGCTGTCTCATACCTCTCCCACATTTAAAATATACAAGTTGTCAGTATATCTGATTTTGAAAGGCCTGTGATTCTGAAATATAAACTCTATCACAGAAGGCTGGATCTAAAATTATGCAAATCATTCTAGTGTCCATATTTCAAAAAGATAGCTGAAAAAAATAGAGAAATTTAGAAGAGATACACAAGCAGTATTTGAAGTCTAGAGGAAATGACAGCAAATGGCTTAGCTCAGACTTTTTTTTATCTTTCAAGAAGATTTAAGTTAACTTGATTTTATTTTATAAGTCACTTCACAGGCAGAAAATAGGAGTTACTGATGTAATTTTTAACTTTTTGGAGGATAGCATTGTGAAAGGCTAAAGTCACTAAATTCAAATCAGAAATATTGTATAGATGTTTAATTGTCCAAAGGAATGCAGTTCTGAAAACTGTGGAGGATTTTCAATCCTTTGAATTCTTTCAGTTGAAATCAGATACCTACCTGGAAGATATGTTTTTGACAGTTTATAACATTCAAAATGGAGTTAACTGAGGGAAAAGTAATGGATTTTCATTACAGAACATCAAACAATATGACTTAACATGCTCTAAGCTCTTTGAATCTATTTGTTTCTGTTCTGTCATAAAGAGATGCATAAACTCATACCAGAAAATATGACTAAAGCCCTTACATAAAGCCCATATATTCCCTTACATTTTTTTTTTGTTGTTGTTAATGTACAGAGCCTAGAATTGTAATGGAACTATTGGGCTCATTGACTATAGTTCCCTCTTTTGACATGTCACTGTGTTTTATCATTGAAAATAAACATTCCTTCTCAAAGGCTGATATAGCAGCTCCTTGCTTTGCTGACTGGAATTTCCATCCCATGACAGCTACTTTATATTATATATATAAGCTACTTTATTATTGTATATATACAGAAGGTTGAGTTAGGGCTTAGTTTTGGGATGTGAACTAGATTATAGGCATTTTTGATTCGGGGTTTGTGATAGGGTTTTATTATATGTTAAGGGTTTGTTCTGGAGCTTTTGATTTAAGGTTCAAATTTCATTAGGATTAACAGTCAGAATTAGGTGGTTGTGTTAAGGGCCTGTGTTTGGTTTTATTTAATCATTAGTGTTAGTTTTGGGGTTCAGGCTAAGATTTAGGATGACAATTTGCTAGTTTAGGTTTGGCATTTAAGTTAAAGTATTTAAAGTTAGGGTTGAGGTTGAGAGTGAGGTATTCAAGTTTAGGTTTAGGGATTTTCTTGAAGTTATTTTTAGAGTTCAGGGTTAAAGTTAGGAGTTGTGTTAGTATTCAGATTTAGGTTGGGGTTTTAAGTGTGTTCTGCTAGGGATTAGGATGTTGCATTAGTTCAGGGTAAGTTTTGGGATGATGGTGCATGTTACAACTTTTAGGTGTATGGATGAAGTTAAGATTTATAATTAGGATTAAGAATTAAGGGTAGCCCTAGAGTTAGAGTTCAGTATCACAGGTTTGGTTTTATTTTTGTGTTTAATCTTGAGGGTTTGAGTTAGTGCTTCGTTGAGATTAGTTGGGATATGGCAAGACAATCGGGGTTGTTGCTAGTCTTAAATCTAGGGGTTAGAGTTAGGCTTAGAGATTACATTTAAAGAATTAGTTTGGATCTCATCTGTTTCTATCATGGCTAAGTTAAGACTGAATAACTTTATTTCTGAATTGGTATATAGAAAGATCCAAATGGGCAGTTTAGAGATTCATTATTATAAATAACAAAACCAGAAGTATGCATTTTTGAAAATGAGAAAATATTTGAACAATATTATTAGGCTCTGTGAATATTTTTATCTATACTTTCCCTTCAGGACAGTTGATCAAAAGTTGAAGCAAAAGAAGAATAGAAGTTTTGGAAGTACTGTGTACTAAAGAGATGATGGTGTGATAAAAGCACTGTCAACTCACAAAGAACACAATCAGAAATGCAAGTGATGGCAAAGACACAGAGTATGTGAAGCTCAATCAAGATATTATCCAGACTTCAGAAATCTACGTTAATCATATGAAATCCCTTCTGATTTTAGAAGGAATAGTGCCAGATTACAGAAGAACTGAAATTATGGCCAACGTGAAACATCCAGGGCTAATGTAAGAAATAAGAATATGCAATTTCTATAGATAACAGAAATGAATAGAGTTTTAATGGGCTTTACAGACTCAATTGTTTTTTGTCAATACAGTTTACAGTTTAGATAATAATCGCAAAAAACTCAGCAGCAAACACAAGCAAGACTCTTAATCAGAGTATATTACTGGAAGCCTAGCCATCATTCAGAGAGACAGATTCCAGAATGGATTAGAATTTTACCTGCTTTAATATTAAGGCCTTATTTCATGCATATCTGGAACTTTCATGTCACCCAAAATATTGCCAAGGAATACTATATATTGCTTTTTTTTTTTTTTTTTTTTTTTTTTTTTTTTTTTGTGTGTGTGTTAATATGAAGTGCAAATTTAAGAACAGTCACTTAGCAGGCATTGCTATGACCCTCTAAATTTCTGGCTTGACATAGCTTGAGGCAAATGCAAGAAATGCTATGACTTGAAAACCATTTATAACTGAACACTTTTTCACTTCTATATCTTCAGTGAATAGAAATAACATACTGTGATGTATACAGGAAAAAAAATGCCAACTATAAGTGCCAAAGTGGAGATTAAGTAGTGGTGTTACCTGTTTTGTACAGATGTTCTTATTTATGCAAAACGCAGATAAAATTTGCCTAGCAGATATATCACAATAAGCACAGATGAAACAAAACCTCTGTAGTGGTATATGGATAACTGAAATTGATATCATTACCTTTTGAGAATGTAAATTAAACCACTGTCTTCAGATGCTGATACTACGACGCTTGTCCTGATGACAGACAGGCTGAAACAGTGGTGATGATTGGATCCACACCTTTTTAATCTTTTTTCACATAAATTGAGTGTAAATGAGCAAACTGTAGGAAGTTTTTGAAAGCCTTCCTATGTTTCTGAATAGGAGAACACAGTTAATGTAAGACATTGTTTTACAGGAAAGTTTTTAGAATTAAGAATTATTATTGATTTTGATTACATGTCTGTAGATAATTAACAGTTAAAATTAATTCTGACTACTTACCAGAGAATTTCTGGTTAGAAGAGGACTTTCAAATAGCACAGGATCTTTTACATGATTTGAAGATATGTAGCCCAACTATAGTAATTCTGTGTTTTTGTTCAGCTTGTCAGTCCTGGTGTACCAACACGGGAGCTTGGTGAAAGAGACCTACTTTCATGTAGGTTTTTATACACATTCTGCTAGAATTACAGGAATGGAAACAGTTCTGAAATTACCAAATTCACAGAAATTTTCTCAGGCTGATATTCACTTGATCGCATGTAGACTTTTGCAACATAACAATATTCATTGCTGTAGTGCAGCATAGACATTGCTCAGTAGTTGTCCAGTGTACTGTTAGTTGTCCACACTTCTTTTACTGTGAACACAGAGAGAATCTCAGAATTAGATACATCTTCTCTGCATCTTATCTAATACAGATCAGCTATCCCATTACCTTTGATGAATCTCAGCCCTGATGCTTCCAGGAATTTAGTTTATGCTATAGATTATTTTCTTTTATGAGGAGTAGCGTGACAGGAGTTTTCTACGATAAAACAAATTTCTCTGCTTTTGTGACATCTTGTACTTTCCCTGCATTAAATGACATGGAAAACTATAAAAATGACAAGTAAGAAACCATGATTGTTAATATGTTTTGCTTTTTCTGTTGAAAGTATTATTTTTTAAAGACATATTTCAAATTCAGATACAAACAGTTGCATTTCATCACTTCCATCCTTTGTATAATAGGTTGTGTGTTAGACAGGCCATCACTCATGAATCACATTTCTACCTACATGCCATTTTCCACCTATCACCGTGTCAATGACATCATCATAGGCTACTTTATGAATTTAATGTTTATAAATTGATTATTTACCTTATTAAACAAATAATAATTCTACCTCCAACTGATTTGCAGCTTGCTTTCTATGTCAGTACACATTTCTTAGCAATATTCCAAGGACCATATTCCATCCAATTTGATAAAGGTTCATCATCCAAGAAATTTTTTATGCCAGTACTTATATTAAGTATACTTTCTTATTTTAGACAGAGTACTGCATAAAAGTTACTACCAAAACTATGAACTCTAATGACAACTTATCAGGATTCTAGTCTTATAGAGTTTTAACTGCTAATTTAGGAAAAAGCCCTCAAGGAATGACAGTCAATTATACTTTATTTATCCAAGATCTCTTACTACAATATACTCATGGTCAATTTTGTAAACATTTGTTTTACTGGATTAGAATCGAAAAGCTTTTCTATCTGGATGAAATTTAATTTTCTGTTTCAACTATGTGCTGAAGTAAATACCTTCTTCAAATTTAGTTGTGTGAATGTCGGGCTAATTCTATAATAATTATTTTCAGGTGTGCTTAGTTAATCTCCTGTTTCTGCTGGTTGGGATCAATGCTTTAATCAAAGCTTCAGTGGTTTCAAAGTTTTGATGTTGTACTCCCATAACAGCCACGTGTGAACTTAGAACTGATAAAAAGGATTTTCTTTTTTCTGTTATTAACCTGAAGTGGAATACTGAAGTAACTGCTGGATGGATTCAGCATTCATTGACCTGTGCTGTAGCTGTTGAACTGCAAACCTGCTTAAGCAGCCTGGTCTGGGGAGAAAAGAAAAGAGAAAAGGGCACTTATGCCCATTATTTATATGCTTCTCTTATATCATGGGGCCAGAATTACCCCATCAACAACAGTGTGACATCATTGGAAGGAGTACGTGGCTACATATGCTATTTTATTTCTTAAGTGTTTATTTTTCTCAAAGATAAGCAATTTCATATTTACAACCTTCTACCTGAACTGAATACAATTGGAAATTACATAATGAAAGTATATAAAGTTAAAATATGCTGCATTGCTTTCATTATATCTACAGCAACATCACAAAGCCAACTAACACTGAGAATGTTTTCTGACTTTTCTCTACTGAGGATCAGTGTCCTTCACACCTGTATGGGAACTGCTGAATCATGGCCTGAAACTCTGATTGATCACCTGAGGCAAGAAATGAGTCAACCACAGGAGCACAGGTGAAGGTAATTCACTTGTGCTACCAGAGGGGTGGAGCCTGGCTCCACCTCTCCTAGATCCCATTTAAATGCTGACTGCCACTGAGGAAGGCTCTCTTCCTGCTGATCACTCCTTATGGAGAATATTGTGAGCCTATGACATCAGTAAGCATTTTCCTTTTATTATCTTTGTGTTGCAATAACTTTACTTAGCCTAAAACTCTGTACACTTATTGATTGTACAACACCGTATCTCTCTTCACGTTCTTTTTATCTGCATTACTTAGTGAAGAATCCAAATTTGACATGGAGAAGTTTAGCCTTTGTATTTTTTTAATGAATAGCCTATACACAAGATTTGTAAGTGCACAATACATAACTCGGTATCTGTTTATGCACTGCCTGTAAGTTCTGTGAATATTTGTTTTCTGTGGTGAGATAGACTTAGGGCTTCTACTAAAGTTCTTTCTCTGCCTGCTTGGGTTAAGCTTTGTGAAACAAGGACAAGTAGAACGTAGTGGAATATCTGTCTTACAGTTGGGTCTTTCAGAGAAAGCATGACGTTGAAGATTTTGAAAAATCACAAGCTCCTCAGTTCTATATATTGTACTAAGTAGATAAACAATCATTTAACTGAACTTTGCCTGGTTCAAAAAATAGTCTCAGGCTTTTTTTTTTTTTTTTTTTTTTTTTTTTCATTAAATCACTGGAATCACTGAAATCATATGTCACTGAAACAGTTCTAAAGATGAAGGCATTTTGAACAAGCAGGATGTGATATGATGCTTTTTTAGAGTATCATACATTTCCTTAATCTTGCAAACGCTTTAAAATAAGCAGCCAGGCATTCAGTCTGAATAGTATGGGACCTCCATATTACTTTTGTGTTAATCAAGGAGACAGCCCCTCATCCTGCCTAGTCTAGATATTTTGTTTAGGATAGGAAACATTTTCTCTGGAATAAAGCTTTCACTGACAGCGAAAGCTTCCCAGATGACACACTAAAGAGTGAATGCTTTTAGACAGATAAAACTAGGCAAGATGAATCTCAACTTGTTATGATCCAAGGAATTCCCAAGATATATTTGTTTTATAGGACTTCAGCAACTTCAGTGACTCTATGCTAGTATTGTCCAGTGCTTGCTGTTGGAAAGGATTTTTTTTTCGTAATACATGTTTTGAATCCCCCCTTGTTTCAGTGTTAGACTCCTAGCTTATTCAGCTAGTCAATAGGGACATTATTCTTATATGTTTAGGACTTTGAAAACATTTTTTCCCATTTTCATCTCTCTTTTCTTCATTAGTCTAAGCTAAATGAGTTTCCTCAGTCTGGCTAGAATCAGCTCTGCAATATGAGCACTGTTCTGGTTGCAGCCTTGTTACTATATCTCTATTAAAGTGCAGTAGAAGGACTGCTCGCTATTCTTATAGATTTGGTTCCTATTTGTACATTTGCATCTTGCAGCATGGTAACTGATTGGCTTTTTTGATATAACAATGCTCAAGAACAATGTTCTTGTACCTGCCCTGTATTTGTGCAGTTGTAACCCATTCTAGATGGAACTTAATTGCATTTTTTTTCCTGTTTCTCCTTTTCATCAAGGTCATTTGTTCTTTCAGTGCTCATTCAGTTCTTCCCAGCTTAGTATTTCTCACAGATTGTCACTGTACTCTGCGAAGCTGGAAAGAGTGCAAAGCTACTTGCCTGGGAAGGCTGAACAGTAATCCATGCATCTCAGAGTTTCTTTTGTGGTAGCTATTATTTGCTGTCCCTTGCCTTTGCATAACGAATTGGACAATTAAATCACGTGTCCTTTTCTATTTCCCAAACCAAGATTGTTTCCATCTATTCCTTTAATTTGATCTTTTGTTATGCTTAGGGGTTCACAGTGTTTCTGAAAATTTGGTTATTTTTACGGAGCATAACTGACTTCTGGATCTAAAGTTTGTTAGCAAGCTTAAAAGACCAATAAATATGACAAGGCAAATGGTTACAGATGGCAGAATATTATTTATTTAAAGCTGACATTTCCGAGACTCAAAGAAAGCAAGTCATATCAGCAGGAAACATAACATCAGAAGGGATTAATTGTTAATTAATTGTGAATGTGAATGGTGGAAAAAGGTTGCAATATAACTAAAATGTTGTTCATAAGTCTGCTTTTTCAGAACACTGAAAAAGCTGAAAGTACATTAAGAGGAACTCTCCTAGATGATAGTTCACCAAGTGTGACAAAACATCCTTTTAAAAATCTATCGAAAATGAACTAAGAAGAGTGTATAAGACTCAGAAAAGCTTTACAAGCAAAAAGAGTTCCCTCTAGCATTTGTAAGTGCAAGATGCTGTGGTCTGGACCAGTAACTTATTACATGCAATTACCAGAGTGCTTGCACAGCTATAAATCAAATTGCTGGAAGGCTCTATAGCAATGTATTTCTTGTCTCATATAAAAACACTGCAATCAGTCAGTATTTCTTGAGGCAGCTTTAGAGTGAATAGAAAGAAGCTCAGAGAGTATTTGGAGAAACAAAACCTGATTGGAGCCAGGGCTGAGCTGAGTACCATGGAGCCTATTTAGCAGAAATGTGCACAAAGACATTCACTGGCCAGTGGCAGGCAGGAGCAACTGCAATTCTCTCATCTGTGCCATCTTTCTTAAAAACTGACTCACATCCTATTTGACCCAAAGCTTGAGATAAGATTAGGAGAATATAGACATCCCTGCACCCATACCAGGAAGAAAAGAGAGCCAGAAGTCTCTGAAAAGAGAAGAAATACTAAAGTATTGCTCACTGTGATACCGCGAAGACTTCCACATGGTTGGATGGGAGTATATGTGTGCATGCTCTTTATAGTACACCTGTCACACTCCCTCTAGATTTCTGTGCCCCCAGTGTAGGCTGCCCCATCTTCTGGCTGAAAAACAGTGGCATGCAATTTCATGAGGTTATATATACATGTAGGTCACTCCAAAAGTAATGTCTCCTCCTTATTTCCATGGAAATGTCAACAGATACAAAGAGCACAATAACACTATTTGATAGACCAAATTCTCTGCCACAAAACTGTTTTTCCACACAGTCACCATCATTGGCTATGCATTTTCACCAGTGATGAAGAGGAGTCTGCGTGCTGTTCTTGTAACAATGTGAACAAGCAGAGGTGACCTGCTGTTGCCACTGCTGGAACTCATGAAACACACCACCCACTGCCTCATTGAGCTCAATACCACTGTTCAGTCCAGAGAAATTTTCAGCAAACATTTATGAATGTGGGTGGGTGCCATTTTTTTACACATGGAAGAATTCAATGACAACCTTTACTTCATATGTGCTTCTACATCAGATGACAATTTGACAATTTCTCAGACTGCCCCTTTGCTGTCATCTGTTGCTTGGCAACAAAATGTAATGAAGTGTTGGTGGGAAGGTTCAACCTCTACTGCCATACCACCAACATCTGCCTCTGATGTCACAGTCTAACGTAATAAAATATGAGGCATTACTTTTGGATCACCCTCCACAGTTTGGCAGTGCTTGATAATTTCTAACAACTAGAAGACGCAAATTGGTACTCAGTATCCAATATTTTCAACAGACCAAAAATTTTTAACAGCAAAAGTGAAATGAGCCAAGAAAACATACTATTTGAGAAGCGTTGGTACTTGCAGCAAACTCACTTGTTAGCACAACACATATGTATGGAGGTAATATTTTTCAGCAGAAAACTGGCAATTAAAAAAACTATAAACCTTCCTCTGATACATCAGGTTTGATCTACTATATTACATTAAATCATATTGCATACTGTTGAAAACTGGTAACCCTTGAACTTTAGCTGCTTTCCCTGAGTGACTTAGCCGAGGACTTCAATCCTTACAGAGGGATATGGGTTTCTTATTTCTAGTCCATATGGTTCGGAAGCGACTGCTGTTCACTGCAACAAAAGTTTGATTATCACTTTACCATCATCTTTTCCACTTCAAAATACTGAGTAACACTGAAATATCTTGTAAACAAGTAAAAATGGCTGCTAAACTGTAATCGTCGTTTACATCATGCCATGGGGGGAGAATATTATTCTTTCTACTGTAATATTTAGTTGATATTTTAGAACCTTGAAAGTTGTTTTATCCGGTGTGAAAACTGGAAATGCTTCTAAGGTGCTTTTTTAATTAAGAAACTTCAACATATATCTGCAGCAAGGGTCAACCTAAATAGTGTGCAAATTTGCTTATTTGTGGATGACTACGTGCCAAAGTTCAACTCTGCTAAATTGTCAGCATATCCTGAAACACAAGAATTATTGTTAGGAAGTAGAATGAAAGTTGAAACTTTTGCATTTCAATTGCTAGCTAAAAGCAAATTGGTTTGTTCTCTATTTGCTATTTTAGTAGTGCTTTATTTATCTCAATTCCTTTACATATCATAATGTTTTCTTCAAGGTGTAAGAGTTAGAGCTTGTTCAAAAAGGCAATCACTAGGGGAAAGAAAGCTTCCAGTATTGCTCCTGTTGTCCCAAAGAGTGCATGTTTGGGCCCCAGAAGAGTTGTGCAGTTCAGAATGGCTGATATTTGTCTGTGAGTCTAGACTGGATCTGTATCCAGGTCATACAGCTTTTGATAAAGAATAGCCTCCATTTCTGAAAACTCAGGCTGTTACGTGTTTCTGTTACACTTGATAATAGCCTAATACAAACTGCTACACTATACAAATAATGAGAACATATTATGCCAACAATTAGATTGTCTGCAGAAATAGCCCAACTCCATTTGCATGATAATGAAATGGTCCACAAAAAGCAAACACCTCAGAAAATGAGATTGTATGAAAATGGTGTGTGATACTATGTGCCAGTTAGAGCAAGACTTTTTGGGTTGGTTTTTTTTTTTTTTTTTTGGAAAACAGTTAACAACTTTTACTAAGTCAAGGAATGTGGATAAGCATTGCTATGGAAAACAAAATAATATGAAATGAAATTTAATTTGAAATTTTAATGACAATATATTTGTTGTTGTTGCCAGTAATGTTCTATCTATTAAAGCAGATCCTTTAAGAGGAAAAAATGCACTGACATTTTGCGTGTGCACTGGAGGCAGACTGTAGCTGTGCTCTGAACATTTCTGTCACGATGGCTGCAGCACCATCAGTGATATTAGGGAGAGCTAAGTGGCAACAGACTAAATCCCAGGAATGCTTTTCTTCCCCATGATGCATCTATCATGTGTTCTTTAATTCAAGATTTATGGAATCTCACCTCTGAAAGTGTCCTAGCAAAAGAAAGCCTTGATGTTTGAAATAAGGGGTGTTTATGAAGTGCCTCCACATTGTTAATTTCGTGGGAAGTACATACTAATCCTATCTCTGGGACCAATAAGCGTTTACCACAACAAAAGAAGAAGCTTGGAACACAAAAGGACTGCTGACTATAAAACATTTGCTTATATTATTTCCTAAATTTATGGCTGATGTTACTCTCACTACTAGAATCACCAACAAAGAATGGACATTATAAATGCATCTAATGCAACTCTTGTCTGAAAAATTTTAACCGTATATGAATATGAACTTGGACACAAACCTGAAAAAGTACTGTGCTGAAAAATGAACCAAAAAGCTAGATCTTGTCTGAATGTTGCTTTGCTATGTACATGCCACAGACGTAGTGGCTAAGCACTGAAACAGCCTGCCTGGGGGGTTAAAGATGTTGGTAATTTTAAAGACTCAAGTGGAAAAGGTCCTGAGCAACCTGTTCTAGCATTGAAGTTGGCCATGCTTTGAGCAGGAGTTTGGACTTAGGACCTCCAGATGTCCCTCCCCCCAGTTCAAATTATTATGTGTTTTTTTTCTACTTCTGTGAGTATGTGCTGGAAGAATTTAAATATGATTATCTGCCCATTTTAGAGCAGATGTCTTCCTCACCAAGAGCCTAGTCCACAGCTGACTGCTGTTAGCTGGAATCTTTTAGTTGCAATCACTAACTTTGGATCAAGGCCTTGCAACACAGTATTGATAGTGCTCGGGGGAGGAACCAGCTGCCCTATATGTCTTTTTTATACTCATACAGCATGTGGCTGCATGCTTTGTTTACTGAATGAAATCCAAATCCCTCTCTGACAGTAATACTAATGTATTTATGGCTGTTTTTGTTTGTTTTGTTTTTTGTTTTTTTGCATACTTATCACTATAATGTTCAAATGCTTAATGAATTTATCATTATAAACGGTGACTTTTTTTTTTTGCTGTCATAGGGAATAGCAGCAGTGCTTCCCATTTTTTTTATGATAAGTGCTGAAGACAACAAGACAACTGGCAAACATGAAGGATCTGTTCCAAACCTTTACTGATGTGGACTTCAGTACGCGACCATCAAGTTAGGATAAGCAGTTTTGGGAACAAATGCCATATCTAATCCCAGGATGTGCAAACTACAAGGTACATTCTGCCTCTTTTCCAGTAGAGTATAGAAATGTTCTGAACTGGATCTGTGTAGAAAGCCTGTGCCATTCTAATCACATCGTTGAAATTGTTTTAGCCATCTGCTAACTAGCAGAGGAAGATCTGTGAATGGCTTTCTGAAAACTACAAGAAACTGTTATAATTCAAAGTGGGATGATATTTGGATTATTTGATAAGTTAATGTTATTCATATAGGGTGGCTCAGAGTTTACGAAAATAGAACACTGCAGAAGGAAGTGTGCAATTTTTCATTCAGTTCATGAACATAAAAGTCTGAAACAGTACCACTGTTACTTAGAAGCAAAGGTATGTGAGAGCCAATTCTGATCTTAATAGTCTGAGAAGTAGTATTTTGTTTTCAGGTTTAACTGAAAGATATATGCCAAGTAAAAAGATGTTCAAACTGCTCAAATCCTTTTCATGCTAAAGTCACATCTGTTCTAACTCACAAAAATGAACAAACAAAAAACCACCACAGGGGTATTAACTACATGCCTTTGCTTTGGAACCTGAACTCTCAGATCACAGTCATAGTGCAGTGTGGCTCAATATCTAATGTAAGTGCAAGTGCCTCAGTAATTTGTATTTATTTTGGCAACTGCATGTGGGCTGATTTGCCTAATCGCAGACATTTAACTTTTTCAGATTCATGCTTTACCACTGGAAAAAAAAATAAATTGAAGGGAATGTGAACAATCCTCTCAGTCACTCCCTGTCCTTCCCTTTCCCTTATGATGTTGGTCTGTTCTGTTTCACTAGGAAATGTTGGCTTATATCATAAAGGACTGAAATATGGAAGAATAGCTCCTTAGAGTTTCCCCCACCAGCAGTCACTACTGACTAGCAGAGGTTTCTGTTCATCACTCTTGCAGAACCTTGAAGGGTTACTTTGGCTATGGAGAGAAACAAACATTGTTAACAGGAAAATAAGACAACTGGGAGCATTATACTGAGCTAAATCATCCTGTTATAACATTACTATAGTACTGCAATTCAGAACCAAAAATAATGAGGTCATTATTTCATCTAGTTTACTTTATTTTCCACTGACACTGGGCATTTTTATTTCTGCGCTGAGTCTAAATTTGATCAACCAAAAAAGTATGTAATCTACTTGGTTCTTGTTTACCCCCCTTTTTCCCTTCCCCCCCGTGCCCCCCCCCCAAAAAAAAAAAAAGGAAAAAGAGAGAGGAAAAAGAAAAAAAATACAAATAGGGATATATTTCTGTACCTTACCATCCTAAATAAAACATTTCTATGTCTCTGCTGTTGACAGCATTTGTCTTATAAATGCTGACAGCTTTTTCTGCTGCCCCTCAAGACTGGTCATGTTTTCAGTGACATCTATATCAATCGAAGCACTCTAGAGAGATGTTCTGTGTCCCTATTGCATTGCACTTGAAGGGATACTTTTCTTACAGAATTCCAAAGAGCTCTGTGCCAATCCGTCTGGGCACCTCTCTAGCACAGCACACAACACGCTTAGGATTTATTAGCCCCTGGCTCACACATGGCACCTAAGTAGGCTCCATTAACAGGGCACAGGCAGGCAGTCTTTATTTGCTGCCCACAGTAAACAGGCTGCCTACTGCCTCTTCAGTTGCTCTGCAGGTTCTAAGTACTACTGATACTTTGGCCATGGCAGTGTTTTATCAGAAAGATTTGGCAGTTCATTGGCAGGCCTTTTGTTCTCTGCAGCTGGCAAGCTGCTTGCTACTCAATAGAACACTAAGTAAATAAGTCCATTCAGTAGCTGTGGGCCAGCCACATAGACTACTAGAAATGCAGTGTGCCATTTCTGGTCAATGGAATCAGTCACGTGGTCTGCCTGAGCTGCTCTGGCCAACAATCTTTCCATAGTGGGCAGAGAAACTAGAAAACCTGTTTCCACTGTTCAGCACATGGGATAGGCTGAATGTATTCTGAGGATTCTTATGTGGGCATCCCTGGTGGACCACTGAGGAGACCTTGTGCACACCAGAACTCAAAATTTCTACACAGACACAATATAGTTTGGGCCCTGAAATTTGGAAAGCTGTCTGAAGGTGACAAATGATAAGGAGAGGTTGGGCATTGAGATTTCTAGGATTGTAAATAGTACTGGCTGGATTTGATAGATTTGATGCGTGAATGCTACTGCCTTTCTGTATGGAATAATTGCTGCAGAATTGGGCCTTACAGCTCTTGTGTGCCCAGCCACAAACTGCTACCATGACTAGATGTGCGCCAGAGAAGACAAACAAACATAAAAAGTTTTCCATATGTGAGTATGTGGCTATAGGAGATTGATCTCTCAGTGTCGCAGCAGGGTCTGAGGAGAGAAGCCTATTCACTGAGTCTGTCAGGTCTCCAGAAGGCCTACAATATAACCTTTAATGCAGGAAAAACTGTACCATTCACAGTCTAGAGGTCACAGGACACATAAAGTCCTATCATTTCACACATTATATCCCGGACTTCATCAGCAGACCATTCAGGTTGATCAATCTTTGCAAGGGCATGCATGATGTGAGAGCATTTATTTAATTTAGTTACTTGATTAAGAATTATTCATTATGCATTAAATACCAAATAAGAAGAAAGGTGAATTAAACACACAGATGCAGAAACCTGGCAGATAGGTGTTAATGGAGTCAGGAACAAAGACTAAAAGACCAAAACAACTCAGCCACTGGATGACAGGCCATTAAAAATCTGCTAAGGCACAGTCTGGAAGAGGGTCAACCTGAATCTTGCAATTGATAAGAAGATGTAAACAACACTGTGACGAATACTGTGGGATATTTGAAGGCCCCTGTAGACTTTGCGGAATTTATTATGAAATGTCATGGGGACAGGCCAAAATCAGAGATAATGAGGCCAATTTGGATAGGGAGGAACAGCATTGAGAAAATATAACAAAAGGTGATAAAGGAGTCCTGTTGCACATAAGCAAGTTATCAGCCATTAAGGCTATCTGACTGAGCCTTGCTCATGATCACTCCAGTCTATCCTATCTGTGCATTATATCATTTTTCTCAACTGTTTTTCCTTTGGAAACCCACTTTCTATCCTATGTGTGAGTGCTGCAAAATCTGTATTGGAAATCTGGGTTGAAAAGGATCCCTGGAGATGATTCAGGCTAAGCCCCTTGGTCAAAACAAGGAAATGTGGGGAAGGCTTAGTGCTGTATGTGCTGCAGAGGGTCAGTGGTTGGTGGTGCTTGTGATGCTACCGTAGGAGCTCCAGGAGGGTCACAGGTGGAAAATGGTACAGCTTTAAATTGGAAATGAAGCAATTCAGGGAGCGGAGATGATATCCAGGCACCTGGCCTACTTACAAAACTGGAGAACTCCACTTTTGATATTGCTCAGTGTTTGAATGTGTAGCCTTTCAAAAGCTCTGATGTAGCTTAGGACATATTTCCTTGCTGTATCAGGGCACCCTTTCATACCAGGAATTTCGTCTTTAAACCAGCAGAAGCTCTGCTTAGTGATGTGAGAGTGGCAAACCAGTGTACCAGACAAGCAGTAAAGGCCATGGGCAACTTGTCTGTGGGTAGAAACCTTTCCAAGTCAGGATATTCCATAATTCTATGATTCTATGAAATCTGTATTTTGGAGTATATGAAGCTCCTTTTTCTACAGTCTTCCAAGTTTGGTCATCCCACAAGGAGCTGGTTAGGTCACTCTAGGGCACGGCACAGGAGCAATTTAAAAGTGTGAAAAGCTGTGACTCTTATATTTGCATTTGCTTCCAGGCACTTGCTTAGACAATAGTATGCACACAGCCTTTGTTTGCAAGTGAAGGTTATCGGCGGTTTGTTGAAATGACATCTGAAATTTTCCTTTAGACAGAGTTGTTTTAGAGTAAAATATGTTTTTAAAGGCTAGAAGTAATAACCATATTTCTAATAATGTAAAAAGTTATTTACAAGTATAGCTGTACTGATAAGCCAGAATAATGCTGCATGACACTGACATATATGCCACCTCATTTTAATAGCTGCCATGAACAGGCCCATTGAAGTAAATGGTGGATGCAGCTTGGCATTTCTAGCTTGAAAAGCCATGATGAAGGATTTATAACTACTGAAATTTTCTAATGCTTCTCTGGGATGAGGAAACAAAAATAATGGCTTAAATAACAACGTAGTGGAAGTATTCTGTAAAAGGAAATAAGATCATTAACCCATTCAGTCTTCTCAAAGATTGTGGCAGTGTAAACCTGATCTTATCATATGGTCTGCATTTAGTGTGCAATAACTCTTGGAAACCATTAAGAAAATGAGCAAGGCGTACCATGCACTTCAAAAGACTCCTTGGGAACAGATAGCACAAAATGTAACAGTTTAAACTAGTTCAGTGCCATTTGTTCAGAGTAATAAATTCAGAATCCTTCACACAAATAACAATTTCTTAATGCTTGTGCCAAAAATAAAAGCCAATTCTTATAAATAGTCACTTGAATAAAAATAGCGTATTTTTAGAAATAGTGTCTTAAAAGTACCAGATAGCGTGAAGAGATCTGTTTTTTACCAATGCTGTTGTGGGGTCATTTGCCATCCACTCATTTTTGTAGGGTCTAGATCCAGACAGTATTTGTCCAGTCACACTCAGAACTGGGTCCTGATTGTAATATACCTGATATAAACTGATTGTAATGTACCTCCAGGAGATGTTACATTCCTTCCAGTACCTGAAGGAAGCCTACAGGAAAGCTGTCGAGGGACTGTTTACAAAACCATATAATGACAGAATTAAGGGAAATGTCTTTAAACTGGAAGAGAGTAGAATTAGATTAGATGTTAAGAAGAAATTCTTTACTGTGAGGATGGTGAGACACTGGAACATGTTGCCCAGTGAGGTTGTGGATGCCCCCTCTCTGGAAGCATTCAAGGCCAGGCTGGATGGGGCTTTGAGCAACCTGATCTAGTAGGAGGTGTTGCTGTCTATGACAGGGAAGTTGGAACTAGAAGATCTAGGATCCCCTCCAACCCAAACCATTCTCTGATTCTATGATTCAGTGATACATTGAGGTAACTCAACTTATAGCAGCTCTCAGCTAATACAGAGGCAGGCCATCGGTAAGACCTCTTCCAGCTTTTTCCATCTAGGTCATCAACTTCACTCTCTCTGTTTCAGTTCTGAGCCTAGGCAGAAAAACCCCAGGAGGGCAGGGATGTGCTCAAGACTCTGAAAGTCAGACATTATATCAATTACTCATTTGTCGGAAGCATATGTAAAAACATAGATCTTGTTTCCTTAAGTCATCAGTCTCTGATTGCACCACAGATGAAGCCTACAGGTTTGATGCTTCTGTGGATAATAAAGATGGCTAGTGATAATGTCTCAAATGACTGTATACCCACAACCCTCTTTTATCCTCATGATTCACACACAATTATTGTACGTGATGCTCTGCAAACAAGAACTAGCACACTGCTGCTATCTTCAAAAATACTTCTATTAGCAATGATGTAAAACCTTTGAGTCTAAACACAGAGAAGCTGAAGTATAGCAGGAAAACTATTCTAAGTCCATGTATAGACAGACTTGCAGATTTGCCTAAGCTTTGGAGAACAGAAAATCCAAACCCCCATCACAAAAGCTGCTTCTCTATAATTTTATATTAGCAATTAAGTTGCATTATGGATGATGTATTTTACAGAATTACTTCTTATGGAAGTTGGATGTTTGATGGTACTTGGAACTAAGTTTCTCTCTACAAAGTGTGTACTGTACTTTCAGCTAGGCTTGATCTTATTGTCCTTGTGGAGCAGTACTGCATGCAAAACAGACTTCTTGGGCAGTTACCAGCACCCTAAGAAACAGTCTCCTTTCATAGCTCATACTTGTCTGTCTTTTGTAGATAATGACTTCTCATTGTTGCGATCCTAGCTTGAATTCAAAGCAGTGATCTAGAAATGAAAGACTGTGTCCACTTATCAGAACCAGAATTCAGCCAGCCTTCATCTCGGCGATGATGATGTTCAGTAGTAATCATTTAATTTTGTAGATTTCTACAAACAACCTTAATGATATAATTAGAATTCTAAAGGATAAAATGTAGTATTTCCATTTCAAATTGTCACATTAAATATGCATGGCCTGTTTCAACTAATTGAATTAATTTATTGTTTCATGGGAAAACAGAAAAGATCTGAGACCTGAGATTATTATGATGCTACTATCTTTAGTCTGGATTTCAGAACCAGATGATCCTGCCAATTATTCTGACTAAACTTGCTCTTCTCCCTTGACAAATACTAAGTTAAATGAAATTAATTTCTTTCTGTTATGGCCAAACCTCTTAGTAAACTTATGCCAAGTTCACTGTATATTTTTAATTGGGATGTATTTTTTTAAATAATGGAGTGAAGAAGTTGCTAGAGGTGGACACTGAGGGATATTAAATTCCATGTAGTGTTTTGGGCTCACAACTCTGAAACTGTTTCACTGGTTTGGGACAATAAGAAAAGGAAGAAAGATTTTACCTTGTTAATGAATTTTCATTAACTCTTGTTAATTAGTTTTAAAAGAGACTTTCAAAAGAGCAAGCGTGCTTCCTTCATTTTCCTGACAAGTGCACAAAAAAGACCATCCACCTCCCTTTAAAGTCAATAAGTATGCTTCTCTTATATGAACTACTACCACTGCAAGATGTGCCTAGTTCTAACACTCTGTACAGATGGAACCTTAGGGCTCCAGGAAATGTGGAATTTAAACCTGTGTTTATCATTGTATTGCTACTAAGAAGACCTAAAGAAGTGTAATGGTCCTCTGATGCCTACATTAACCTTTACGAATACCTTAATCATTTCAGTTTATTCACTACTATTACTCTTTAAACTCATCATGCTGCTTTTGTGATAAAATTGAATTTTATCAAGATGTGTGGAGTAAACCATGGTACTCCAAATTCATAAGATTGCTGCAGTTCCTATTTAATTTCTTAAGATAACCATCAAATCGAGTATTAATTACATTGTAGTTAGTCTGCCAAAGAATAAGCAAATGAACAGAAACATTTTTTTGGACAAACTTTGATACAATCTTAGAAATAAATTTCCAGTAGAATAGAGGAGTCAAATACGTTAACAAGCAGTGATTCAACAGTAGATTTTAAAAAGCTTCTATTTTAAAATGAAATAGATTTTAGTTTGTGTCTGTATTTCAGGATAGAAAAATAGACTTGTGGGTCTTTGTTTTATTTCCCCAGAGCTAGCCTTGAAAATAAACTGCATTGCAGATGAGGAGTTTTAAAATAGGATCAGTAGACAATTGTTGAACTATACAATTAGATCTGTGAGCAAAAATAAGTTATATGTAAAAAATAATCATTACAAAATTGCACTGAACCTCTTGAGCTTGGTCAATTAATTGTTCAGGTAAAATAAATTAGTTTATGACCCTTGAAGGTATTAATTTTATAGCAGTCAACAACTTCCACATTTGTTGTCAGTCCCAGCAGATCAAGGCACAGTCCTTGTTGGCTGAAAAGAGAAGCATTTACTTCATGTTTTAAAAGGTATTACTAGAGGCCATTAAATGAGTGGCTTTCATCTTGCATTACTAAATCTGCAGTTCCAACAAAGCATTTCTAGTGCATAAGTTATTTCCAAGGCAGCTTCAAGCTGATGCAACAGTACTAACTTGGATCACCCCAGCGATGCCACAGAGTTTTCCAGTGCATGACAAGTTTGCTTCCTTTTCTCCCCATACCACTCAGGATTTCAATCTTCAGACTGTAACTGGAGAGACTTGATTTACTGTAATGTCTATCCTGGAGGAGACATCTATTGATCTGACTCTGGTCAAGGCTGAAATCTGATGATGATAAACTTCTTGGTGATACGTATGAAAGTTAAAAAGACAACGCATTGATCACTGTCAACTGATGCTAATAGTCTTACCACTGTTTGAGCAGTCTCCATCAGTTGGCCTGCCCTGTTTATTCAGGTTCTTGTGCTGACTTAGGTTAAATGTCTTTTGGGCCAGTTATGGCCATTCTGTATATAGTTAGCTGAGTATCAGTCCACAATTACACTACAAATAAATGTGAAAAAGGAGGTGGACCAAATGACTTGAGAGGTTCCTTTCAGTTCAAATTATGCTATGATTCCATTATCTAGAGTATTCTTGTCTCGATTTTATATTTATTTGTCCATAATTATATTTATTCCCATGAAATTAAATTCATATCACTGCACTATAGTTTTAAAGAGCTGTTAAAAGCTCTTCACTATCTATTAACTGTATTGTTTCCTCCATAAAAAAATTAGAGGTATCTTACCTTCTGTTAGAACAAACTAACAAAAAACCTGATTCTTTTTCTGTATTCTCTGTACTTATTACTAATAATAAAGCCATATCTGAAATTTGGATAACTGATTAAAATCTCAGTCTTGTCAAAGGATACCACAGATATCTCAAGTGTCTAAATAATACTTTTCTCCTTTTATACCAAGTGAAGTCATTTTACTTTATTCTCTAACACTGGACATTAGTAACTGATGTTGGTGAACTGTGTTGGTGAACACTACAGAATCTGCCAGTCATATTAGTCAGAACTTCTGAATATATTATATTTGGTTACTTCCTTTCACACATAGTTTCTGTGAGCAGTAGTAGTACTGTACATAATGTATCAGACTCCTTGAGGTCAGTTATGTGACATCACCATCAGGAGTACTTCAAGTACTTAACTTTGTTATAACCAGTAAGACTGCTTAAGAGGAACCAATAAAACAATAGTATATCATTATGATTTTTATCTTAAATTATTCTTGGGTTTTTGATATTCTCAGTAGAAAATAATTCATAATTCTCATATAGGTAAAAGAATTGTTATCATGTGCTTGAATGTGTGCACAGATCGGCAGTAACTTTTTAATGTTTAAATGTCCAACTAGACGTAAATATTCCTCAAAGAAATTGATTGTTTTCATTTTTTAAATATATCTTAGTACGCCAAAAATATTATGAGGACTCATGTCTATTTTGAAAGAGTGAGGTAAAACCCAGAGAAAGTATCTGTTGCAGGTATATTGGTTGCAAGATCTTGATAGAAAAACAAGCAGCTTTTAAACCGATCTGATTTTTCATGTAGAGAAGTTGCTGCTTTTTATTGTTTGGCAAAATAATCTGAATCACTTCATGGTTTATTTTTGGAATTCTTCATTCATGCAACAATCTTCTACTTGAGATCCCTAACTGATGAAAAAACAGAAATATTATCACTCTTTCATGGAGCCCCACTGAAAGTCATATGCCAAATTGTTCAGCTGTGGCACAGGAAGAAAACAAGATCCTGAAGTGCTGAATCAGTGCTATATGGTGCAGTATCCTATGTTGATCCCCAGGGAAACTTAGCGCCCACAGAATAGAGAAAAGAGATACTAGAAAATTAGTTTTTATTAGAAAATTGTCACACTCAGTTAAAAAAAATGTATTGTCTGTGTAATTTGTTTCTAGAAAACACTGAAAAAAAAAGGAATCCATGTTTCCATTAAGAAAATACAAAATTATAAATGGCTGCTCTTGGAAATTTAGTGAATGTGTGCATTTTTGGGGTGTAATAAATGCATTAAGAGAACAGCAGTAATATTTGAAGGAGATCTGGATTTTTGCAAAGAGGCTAGAAAGATTTTCCTGGTTCACATAAATTTGTGGTCAGACTCCAGTAAAACATTTTGTCCACGAAATTTCACATATGAGCTAATAATCTGATTTGATACGCTTGCAGCCAAAAAGCAGTATTTTTATTTTGTAGGTAACCAATTCATGTTTATTTGGATTTTCTTTATTGCTATTTGTACAGATGATTTTAATTAGACATAAAAAGAAAAGAGTCTGACTTGATATAAAAGCAAACATAAAAAACTAAAAGTCTCATAGGGAATGTAGGAAATGTGTGATTTACTTTTGGCATAGCATTTTTTTTTTTTTTACTAATTGAGGAGCTGAACCATAAACCTTGTGATGTGCCAGGTTGTAAGGCCTGTAATTGCTCTATGGTACAACAGCTCAGCAGTAGAGAAAAAGAAAGAGAGCAAATAACCATTTGTAGCAGGTGACATCTAGTGAAAGAATAGCTTTTTTGATATTAGATAATTTGGACAGGGTTAAGTACCGTAGTGATTTAATGCCTCTAAGATACAAATAAGGATGAAATAGTGTTGAGGCATTTGTTGACTAGTGGTAATGCAATTAAAATGAAGGTAAAGCTGTTAATGAATTGCTTCCTGAATATATTTCCAACATTATAGCAATGTTTGCTCCATCTTATGTTGTTGTTCTGTCACACCTGAACTATTTTTATTGCTGAAATCACAGTAATTCAAATTCAGCCTTTTTTTTTTTATTACAAATACCTTACCTCTGCAGTATTTTTTACAATTTTTGGAACAAAATCTAATAAACCAGATGAATCTTATAATAAATCTCTACTAAACAGTCCTGTCGTAAAAAAAAAAAAAAAAAAAAAAAAAAAAAAAAAAAAAAAAAAAAAAAAAAAGCATTTTCCCTATTTATTGATATTTATTTATATGTATTTAATTTATTTAAGCACTAGACATAAAAGGTTATTACCCTCAGTTTTAAAATCAGTTGTTAGCACCACTCTTCTATCAGTTTGTTAAAAAGATAAAAGTAGCAGGGAGATTGTTTGAAGTCTCTTCCATGCAGAATATCAATATTTCAGAACCATACTTTAGAAAGGGATGTAATTTTTAAACAGCAATCTTTCTTCAATTTACCATGCTTTCCTTATGGAAATAATTTTAGTAGCAATTTTCATGTTTATACATCCATATCCCAGAAATTACCTACTCCAGATACATTTGTAGACATCATGCTTAATTCCTAACATTGGAATAAATTGACAGATATTTTAATGCTCCAATAATCCATGTTTCAATGATTTACATAACCACAGTACTATTTTCCCTTGCCAGTAAGCACAGCAACCGAGTACCTAACTCTGAAGAAGAAAAATACTTGGGCTTTTTGAAGGAATTTTGTTTTGTAGGTAAGAAATTTCAAAGTACCCAGGAGACTGACATGGAACATAACAGGATTTCTCTTTACCAGTAGCTGCTCACTGTGAGAGTTTCATGGGTCAATAAATAATAAAAGAATTTGTATCCAGATGTGAACTCAGAACACAGGAAATAATCTCATTGTAGCTTCTGGTTTATGACTTCAGGGAAAAGCAACAGACACCCAAGGTAGAACAACATAACGAACTGTGAAACCTTCTCACAATTCACAGCACCTATGAAAACAGAAATTACAATGGAAAGCTCTCATTAAACCAACGCTTAGATCATAATTATGTCTTAGACTTCCCGGGTGTGTTCATAAAGAAAAATTCCCTGTCAGTCTGCCTCACTGATGAATGTCTTGAACCTGAAAGCAGAGGCTGTGAGGGTATCATCACAGATTGTAATGCCACCTAAAGTCACCTTACAACATAATTCTAGTTCTCATAATCACATGCATTTCAGAGGGAGCAAAAAAATGTCACCATGAAGCAAAGCAGTATTTTCTATTATCTCACTAGCAAATAGAGGAACTCTAAAGTGGGATTAACACCAGTGTAAGTACAGTGCAAGAATTAACAGTTCTTAATCTCATTGGAGATGCTAACACGTCACGTACTCAAGGATTAAAACCATGCTTAACTTTCTGTATGCAGCAGTTCTCTTTTGCCAAGTGGTGTCTACTTCCTCAGTCTGGGAAAATACAAAAAGAGTCCTTCACCCTGTTCTTACAGCAGCATGAGGAGCAGCTGGGTATCCTTCAGTCTGGTATTGATGTATTTGGATGTTTACTTGAGAATCTACAGCACTTAGTAGAACAGCTTTTGAAAAAAAGCTTTATACATTTAATAATTTCAAGTGGGATTTTGGATTCTGTGTTGATCTAAATCCAATTTATAGACTGACTGGATTCTTTTTATTTTTTTCTTTTTTTTATGTCGTTCTTTTCTCAGCAACAGCAAGGATCACTTCTTCGAATAATATCTCAATAGTGTTAATTATTTTTGTTTTCTTACAATATTAATCCAACACTGTCATATTTCTTAATAATGGGAAATATTTCAACCCTCATTAGACAAGATTACATTTCATTTTAATAGCTGTAGAGACTGAGAAGCAGATATAAGATTGTTTGGATATATTTCTAACTCTAAGCAGAACAGAGTTTGCAAAGAGATTATCAGAAGGGATTTGGAAGACAGCTAAAAATCAAGACTCTTGTTGTGTTCCCTGGCATGTTCAAACAGAAGTAGTTTTTCCACATAAAAGCACTGAGAAATATTTGAGGAATTGTCAGAAAAGGCAAAGCAAAATAAGAAGAACTAGGATGATACCTTCTTCTGAGACATAGTATTTCTCAAGCCATATAGTTCTGCATTAGATTATGCCTAATCTTGTATAAGTACAAGTGATAGAAATTTCCTTGAAAGTGACATTAATACGAAATATTACTTGATGGTGGAGCTAACTGCAAGAGACTAACCACAGAAGACATAAGTCATATATGTTTAAAATAGCTTTCAAAAACATGGCTGCAAATCTCGAAGTCTTCATCGAATACCTAAGTATACCAGTGAACAGTGCCAAGAAAGCTCTCAGTGGAGCTTGAATATTTACTCATTCAGTAGCTTAATGCTTTAAATAACTAAGGATGAAATATGACGTGTTTATTCCAGCCATCATTTCAGAAGATAGGAAAACATTTCCTCTTTCCTTCTTTGTCTGACTATTCTACAGTTTAATGGTTAAATAGCTGATTTATTAAGAATTTTCCTTTGATTTTCATTTCTTGTGCAAAGATTTTATTGTATTTTCCATTAATTTGCATCATCGTCCTTTGCCTTGCTCTTGTAGTCTCACTTAAAAGCAGAAGACAACACATGATTCTGTGCATTTTTAATCTTTGTTTTGTCACACAGGAAAAAGCACTCAATACAACCACATAGGAAGTATTTGGATGAAACTCCAGGCAACCTAACTGAAAACGTCAGATGAATGCATCAACATTCCACAGCTATCTTCTTCTATGAAGGTATCTTCATGTTTAAACAAACACTGTCGTCATTTAAAACTCTGTTAATGTTTGCACCCCAAACTCTGCTTTGGATGAATAACCTTATGAAAATTCAGGAAAATTCTTACTGAAGAGAACCACAGATTAGCATGAAAAAAATCGAGTGACTTGGTACAGTCAGAACTATGTATACATCTATATTGCTATAAATCACACCATACTTTTCAGTGTAATATGCTGTTTTGATTGAGGCCATAGTAGAAGCTTTCCTCTACCTTATCTTCCAGCTATGAATACATTGACACAATCAGCCAACTGTATGTCCATGTGCTGCTTTCAATTTTTTCGTGAGCATTGCATTGTTGATCTTGATACTGATCACGAACCGACAGCTGAGAGAAACTTACATGATAAAAATCTTCATATAAAATATCTTAGCAAAGCAGTATTCATTCATGCTCATCTTGAAATTTGGATTGAGAAGGGAGGTGTTCAAGAGCCATTTAGATGTTGTGCTGAAGGACATGGTTTAGTGGGGAAGTATTGTGGTAAGTGGATGGTTGGACTGGATGGTCTTGGAGGTCTTTTCCAACCGTGGTGGTTCTGTGATTCTATAACTCTCTGAAATAAGGCTGTGGTGAGGTGGGGGTCAGCCTCTTCTCTCACATAACAGTGACAGGACAAGTTAGATAACTTGAACCTGCCCTGGAGCAATTTGAGCTGGGTATTGGGAAAAATGAGAATTTATTATTGAAAAGAGTAGTCAGGCATTGGAACAGGCTGCTCGAGGAGGTGGAGCACCTGGAGGTGTTCAGGCAATGTGAAGATGTGGCATTTAAGGATGTGGTTTAGTGGTCAGTATTGGTGGTAGGTGGATGCTTGGAATAGATGATCTTAACGGTATTTTACAACATTAATGATTCTATGATTCTATGATTCTATTCTATTAAGTCTATCAATAATACTATTTATTTTATTTATTTGTTAAATTCAAGTCTGATGTCAATGCCCAAAATTGATACTAGTTCTTCTTCATCACAGACCTGCTCTTAACAGTTTACAGGAGAGTATACTCTCAAGAGTGTTATCGGGGATGGAAAAAAATATCACTGTGTGTGCACTGTCTGTCAAGTCTCCCTCTCTTCTTCATAACACCACTAAGGGCCCCTGTTAAATCCTGCAGGAAGGGAAATATTAATTGTTGTTGTTTAAACAGAAGAAGTGTAATTCCTTAGATTTCTAAATTACATACAACATAGCAAGATTTAGAGCGAGGTCCAGATACAGAAGCCAGTCTATGACTTCATACAGTGAGCTTTTAGTACCAACACTTTCTTATTAAAATATACCCCGAGTGGAGATAAGGCTGTATGCACATCTTCTCCTTGAAACAGAATAAAGATTACAACAATTTATGTAGAAAATGAATTTGTCAGTGAATCATTCATGCACTTGTTTTGTGTTCTGTAATGTCTTCTTCTTAGATTAATGCCAAACGAACACTAATGAGATGTATCTAAAACAAACTGGGAAGAAGAACGTAAGACAGACGGAACAGAGAAAGGCAAATCAAAAGACAGGTTTGTGGCTTCAGAACTCTGGCTTTCTTGGTTGTCTTTCAGTCCTAAGCTCAAAATAAAATTCATTGCTGGTATACATGTGTTTACAAGGAAAAAAATGAGCAAAAGATTCATTTATATGGGACCAGACAGGTCACACATAGTTGAATTCACATGTTTCTGAGTGTTCTTTTTCCAAGAGGAATGAAACATTTTGATAAATCTTCCACAAATCTAGAACAAATTGTTGCCAGTTCAGTTGCTGTAAGCAAAGCTGAGGGAAAAAAATGGGTCTCTTGATTTGTAAGGAATCAGTTATATGTTGATTATACAGGACATGGAAGTTCCCCTCAATCCAGTAAAACTGATGTCTACAAGAAATCGCTGGATTCTCTACACCAGGGTATGGCCTAATATAAAATGGCTGAAAATAGGTGGATAGTTGTACTGGATGATCTCAGAGGTCTTTATCAACTTTGGTGATTCTATGAGATTCTAAAATAGAAACTGAGGTGAGTAAACTTTTGTGAGGAGTAATGGGTTAATTTGTGGTACTGCTTTTGGTATACACAGGGACAGTGAAGAAATCTCCTGAATGATAGCCATAAATGGTTTCAAAAGCCTAACAGGGCAAACAGATTCCTAATCAGATTGCAAAGTGTACGGAACAAGAGGAGGGAGAAATTGTAAAGGCAAATCAGATGAAAGCTTGAGTGGACTGAGAAGCCTGGAAGGGAGAGAGCAATGGCTTGAATTGCATTTGAAATGAAAGGGGAAGTCACTGATGTAGAAAGATGTGAAGAGAAGCTGGCCATGATGACATCAATTAAGTGCTTCTTTCTGTGGAGTTAGTGTCAAACAGCACAATTTAATGGTGTGCCTTTCTGATGAGGAGATAATTTGATGCTTGTGTTAGATGATATCTGTTTGTCTATATTTTACTAGGCATGGTTAATCAGAGCTGATTTGCAATTAGATTTATGAGCCCTTCTCAAGGGATTGGGTGTTGTATGTGCATGTGCTTGTACCTTTCCTGACTATTCAGGCTTGAGTGATGCATATGTAGTGCAGGATGGGATCTATATGGAATGTGAAGGAAATGCAGCAGTAGGAAGCATGCAGTGTGGGAAGGGACTCGACAGAAGTAACTCCTGTGAAGAAGCACATACTAGCACTAGAGTTATTCTAATACTAGAATAAAAACATAAGAATAAATCTAGAATACAAACCTATGCCTCTGTGGATTCAGCCATCCTTACATCCCAGCTTCAGTATCTTTGACATTAACATAACAGACAACAGCAAGCAACCAAATTTTGTACCTCTGTGCTGCTCTTTGGAAGGAAGCTTCTGAAAGAATCTCTGTTGAACAACAGAGAATTTTCTGGTAAACACTGTTGTAAATATATAATTGAATTGCTTTCAGTGACTGCTTCAAAAGCAATATATGCCTTCAACTTTGAGAATAAAATGTTATTGCAAAATAGTCTAATAAAATGTGTGGCTTCACTGTGATTCTTGTAGCTTTTGTGTGTTCTACTGGGATTATTTTTAAAGAGTGAAACTTCATTACATTTATTAGCTCTTCAGCAAAGTAACAACGGTAATTACAAAGTCCTTCTTAAGTTAGCATGTTATTCTGATTAAATGTGGTAAACCTGCTGAGAATATCTGCTTCCTCAGATTTTCTTTCTACTTTGGCATTCTAATAGAGACCCAGGGTAAAATATCCACAGCTGTGCACGGTTAAATATTTCATGCTGAGTTATGGAGAACTTCCCAGTGCATGCATTTTCTGAGAATGGTTTGTGTAATGCTTTTGTTCTGTTTGCAAACATTACTATTAGGCTTGTTTTAAGTCTGCTTTGGAAATGAGCTTAAATCTTGACATTCTTTATGATTTTCCCTAGATAGAGAAGAAGAGCTAAAATAGTGCCTGGGGGCTAAAATTTGAAGGGGAGAGATTACTACATGAGGTCCTCTTGAAAATATCTAAGTATTTGGCCATCTCAGGTATTTCATCCTGATATTTATTGGCTTAATCATATGTAATCCTACAATATGTATCCTATGTGTCTTATAGAAATTATACCATTCACCTCATACAAAGATTTGCAGGATTTTACTCTATTTTACTCAGCAGCAACAACTGATATCTGTCCAAGACCCATTTTTGAGTAGCTTTAAATATTAGCATATGTGAAATTTGTAGCACTGTGAGATTACCCCAGGGCAATCCTGTATTGTGTCCTAGAAGATATTCTCTGGCTACAGAAATTCTGAAGCTATTTAAACAACTATTATCAGATATGTTATGCACTGTTTAGGTAATTGCATTAATTTGAAACAGTGATTGCATTGGTACATTACATTTACGCTATCCCTTTCACTGTTACAAAGCTATCCCACAGAACAACTGTTCCTGTATACACTAATTTACTAGAAGTGGTATTCACTGCCCCTATTAACTTAATTGATTTAACATAATCCTGTGGCTGTCTCTGCTTTTACTGCCCTGCTAAAAGTTACCTTCTGCATGATGTCTACAAACCAAACCCTCTGGTCATAGAGTTGGTGAGGCAAAGGCTGAAGGCACTGCCAGTATACAGCTGGGTTGAAATGTGGCACATAATATAAAGAATAATTTTGAGGATTAGATTTAAAGAATCTGTCTGAAATTCAGTAGTACAATGAGCAACTTTTATTTAGAACAGAGGAACAAACAACAGTTAAATACTTTTATATATTACAGGTATTCTCCCCAGTTATTTATTATATTGAACAATGGATATAAAGTAGCTAGGAGCAAGTTAAGTTTGGAAATTAGAAGAAGGTTCATTTGAGATAATCTAATTACTTTTATAAAGAGGCATTAATTATGCAGTTCTTATGACAATGCTTACTAATCCAGTAGGCCCTTTCGTAGCAATGTTATTTCTGAAAGAAAGAAGCATTTCATAACATATAGAAAGAAGTTTTTCTGTATTCTGTATTTTCTGTAAATATTCCATAATATGCTTTATAAAATCTTCTGAATATTTCTCCTGTGTGTTTTGAGAAAAGTTCCTATCTTTCTGCCTACATACTCCTTGGTCATCTCCTATACCCAGAACTCATTCAGGAACCCTCATTGAGGGAGGATGAGAAGGAAAGGAACCAGCTGAGCAGTCCAGAGAGATTTTCCATAGTCCTCCCCCACCTTCTGAATTCTGACATCCACAATCAACTCCCAGTGGAATACACAAAAGAAAAGTGAGGCAAACTGAGAAATATAGAATGACTCAGTTCTTCAGCTGCTTTTTTCAGAAAGAAATAGCCAGAGCTATTAGCTAGTGCTAATTTACAGCACTAGAGGTTATGATTAGGAAAGACTAAATATAAAAAAGTGAAGCTCCTAGTGCCTTACCTTGTTATACCATTAGGAACTCTATTCCTGCAAGTGAGGTTTTGCATAACAATCTCACGTCCTATCTGATCTTCACTAAAGATAATCAGTTTATTACATATCCATATTAATCAAAATCTGCCATTTTCACACTTTCACACTTAAAATATTTCTGAAATCAGAGAAGGTGTTATAGATGTTATAATGAATTCCATCATGGATTTCCTCTCTGAATAATCATTTTGCTTGCTGTGACAAGTTGCTGTGACATTATACGTGACATTTGGATCCCAGCAAAGTAAGACACGTATCTGAAAATTTGGAGTTACAATACCCAAATAATACGAATTTCTGTATCTGATTAAGCAACTGCAAGAAAACCCATAACTTTCAGCAGCTACAGTTCTGGTGCTACTTTCTAAGGGTTATTAACCGTCTATATACATTGAGTGAGTTGTATACATCTTTTAATTTAAAAGTTCAAAAATGACCAGGAAAAGACAGATTTTGTGGAATGAAAAATGAATCAGTTTGTCGCTAAATTAGGAAGACATTGTAATTTGCTAAATTAGAGAAAGAGAAGATACAATAAATGTCTCAGAATCTTTTAAATCTATTAATAAACGTTGCAGTTTTCTGCAAGAATTTATGTAATTTGCCTCTTTTTCTTTTTTTTCTATGTTAGCAATAACTGTAACAGAGGAAGGTAAATTTTCCATGGAGCATGTACACCTTTTTCACTATCCTTCTTACTTGCATTTATTAATGAGTATATTCAATAAATAACCACATGGAGATTTTATATATTGTTTATCATCAGTAAATGCCACTGTACTTTCTACATCCAACAGCATTATTATGCCTTAAATAACAGACCCGAGATGATTTGAATAAATTAAAACCAAAAGTTATTGCATCTTTGGTGTAGGAAGCTAATACTCTAGTTGGTATGTGTGCTATAGCAATATACAACATATATTTGATCATTAAAGAATAACGATGAGTAGACTGGACATTGGCAAAGAGAAAGGCAAAAAAGTTCTTCTAAGGTCTCTTTTCCTGCTATGTACAGTCACATGAAAATTTTCACTCAAATCAAAGTTTTGAAACAAACAGAACATGGTTCATCCTGTGTTAACTGCAGGGGAAAATACAAAAGTTTTAACCAGAAATGCTTGCTCTTAATCAGAAAAAATGTAATTTTGCTTTTGATCAGTCCATGGCTGCTACCAACGTGCAAATGCATGAAGTGAGTGACTGTTTCTAAAAAGAAATTATTTTTCTACCGTGCCTTTATATCTTATATGTTAGAGACAAAAAGACAGCTTATGCTTGTTCAGGGCTGCTGTCCTGTTTCTCAAAAGGAACTGAGATTATCTTGATTTATCAGGGCTGGATCAAGAAAATTAATTTTGATACTGCTGAATTAAAATAATATATTAATACCAAGGCAAATATTGACAAAGATTATAATTAATTGTTTAATAGATTTATATTAGGTCCCCTGTAACACATTAGAAGGTAAAGCAATAGTTGTCTTCTGAGAACCAGTTACATAAAAATATCAACAATCCATGGAACTGGAGCATTAACTATTTATCTCCCAGTGTACTACATGATGTTATGATGTGGAATACTCATAACAAAAATCATTAAATCACGACAGAGGTTCATTCATGCAGGAGATGTGGCCAGAGAAGAGTGGGAGACAAGTTTGTGGCAAAGATGAAGCACTGTCAAGGTCTGAAGGCCCAAGACCTTCTGAGTACATGGGAAAGATGTATGAATTGGGAGATCCTGGATGAAGCTAATTAAGGTAATTAAGGCCTACTAGTGCATAAAGGGCTCTGACAACATCAGTATTTGTTTCCTATAGCTCGTGAACTCTATCTTGCTTATGAATTTACTGATACTATGACAGCTTGCACCATCTGAGGAATTACCTCTGTATGCAGAAGACATGGTCCATGAATAGTTATGGGTGACTATTATAGCAACACCTTGCATAAATAATTCCAAGACACTTGCTTACCTGAGAAAAAAAAATGGAGTTTAATATTCTTTCTTCTCCACTGGTGTTTTAATTAGAAATGCTTGCAAAATCAATTAAAACCTCCCTTTATGAGGAGCTGTTCTTCAAAAGCAATTAACAGAGTTTCTGAAGCAATAGTATAACTATTTTCAGGGCTGTTTATACTTTTTAGACTAACATCTCTATGTACTAGTTTTACTGAAATAATGGGTTTATTGCATTGATGTAATTGTGATTTATGTGAATCAAGTGTGCCATAACTGTTGACCTTTTTTACAGCTACCAAAACTGGTAAGCCTGATGTCCCTTAAGAAAAATAGTTTGAGCTATATTTTTTTGAAGTGGCTAAAACATATTAATACCTCATTAACCTTCACTTCTCCATGCACACTCGTTAAATAAAAAAGCCTGTTACCAAGATTATTCAAGGTTAAATGATAACTACAAGAACATAAATGAGTATAAGAATGCACAAATGAGTTCCAAGTGAGTTAAACAAGAGTTCTTTCTAATTTCCATTGAGAAATAGTGCACATCCCACTGGCAGATTATTTATGGTCTTCCATTGGAGGGTGCCTATCCTACTGCAGTAACAGTAACCACACATGTGACAAGCTTAATAACGTGCCAGTCTCTAGGTTGTTAACTGTTATTTTTATTATTTTCACACCTTATTGAAAGATAATTTACATAGGTATACAAGTAGGTGAATAAAGCTTAAATATACTGTGGATCAAGAGGATTTTCATCCCATACATTCTTTTTACCCTGTATTTGCTGCATTTACCAAAAGAAAACAGCAGGCAGCCCATGGCAGCCCATGTGCCATCAAAGACAGAAATAAAAAATTTTCTTAGAAATCTTCACAATTAAGTATGTTTTAGATTGTTAATTGAGCACTGAGGGAGAATTTTTGACAGCTCATTTCTGCAGGAAGATCCTGATATGCCTAGACTATTTTTTTGTGCTAGAATATGGCTACAAAATCTGGCTGTCCCAGAGATTCATGTTCTCATTACTGAAGAGATCACTCTGTGCATAGAGAAAATAGTGGTTCTTACCACTATTGATTCTTTGTCTACTCAGTGCTGCTGCACAGCTTTTTTTCCCCCTCTCTTAACTCTAATCTTCCTGAGGCACATACAGACATTGCTCATGGCACAGCTGTGGCACTGATGGGTCCCGTGAGGAACAACCGGAGCTGCTCTGGTCTGAAATGGAGCAGTGCTGGGTTCTGCTTGCAGAGGCCACCCCTGCAGCACCTTGCTGTCAAACCCTTGATGTATAAACTGTACACACTACCACAAATGCAGGTATGCAAGGAAGTGCTGACAAGGCAATACCGTTAGGAAAGTTCTCACACTTTTGTCAGAAAATCAGCCTGATCAAGCTAGAACAGGGAACAAATAAGAGAATTTAGAGGCTAGAATATTTCACAAATAAAGCATGTGAATGAGTAGATGAGGGAATACCATAATCTCTGTTCTTTGTAGTGGGACAAGGAAGAATATGGCTTCCAGTATTACCTGAGTTTGACTGTATGGACTGCAGAGGTCCCAGGTTTTAAGAATATTTTAGCTTAGTAGGAAAAAGGAATAACACTAGCATGGAATAAAAATATTATGACGCTATTCTACACAGTAGTAAATTATTTTACCCATCCCATATATTCCTGTAATTTCTCTCTCATTTGCTAGCAAACCTTTTGCTTTTACAACAAAAAAGCAAAGATTATACTGAAAGGAAAAGAAGTTGTTCACAATTATGTTCTGTTTAATGTTTCACATGACTCAGCAATAAACACTGTGTCTCCAAAAACAAGATGTTTTCTTTTACAAGAATCAACATTTGACTAATGCTAGATTCAAGTTTCTGAGATGATGTTTCTTTGATAAGGTCATATCACTGGTTGCTTAATATTCTGTTCAACATTTGAGCGGTTTAACACAATGCTAGGAGTACCAATGTGGGAAACAGGCTGATCACAGATAAGCAAATACCTTGACAAATTTGCTAGATGCTGGCAGATTGGAGACACTTAAGTATGACAAATTTATGACATTTTGAGCATTAACTGGGAAGCCATCTGTATCACTGCAAGAAAAGGTGACTTATGTTGGAAATCAACACCATGTCAACCAAGTTACAAGACAAATTACACTGTTAGAAAACAAATTGCATGTATGATTGAGACAGGAATTGGATGTTTTGGTCTGTTGTCTCAATTTCTTATCAACTGCCTGACAGTCTTCATTTGTGATCAGAATTTCTAGTTTGAAGTCAAACACACTCAGAATTGAGAATTAGCTGGCCATGCCAAAAGACATATTCTGCCTCTCTTTAAGAAGGATGGCCAGTAAGAAGCAACTAGCTGCCTCCTTAGACAAGTAACTTTATAATGGGGTTAATTCAGTATGAAGTTTTCTTATACGTTTGTATACATCCTTATTTCATATCTCAGTGGGGCAGTAAGTGTTGCTTTCTTACATGTTTGTTTAGTGCCTGTTATCTTTTGGATGTGATTATGCAATGCAAATATATGAATATTTGGCAAGTTGGTCATGCACTCAGATGAAGATGAGGAAAAAAAAAAATTGTCAGGAGAACAGTTAGACGCTGAAAACGCTGCCCAAAGAAGCCATGGAATCCTCATGCTTGTAGATCTTCAAACTACTGAGCAAGACACTGAGCAATCAGAAACAGCTTTAAAGTAAGTTCTTGGAATGAGCAATTTGGTTGGAGACCTCCAGAGGAACCATCCTGCCTAAATCCTGCCTAAATTTACTAATTTCAGTTAAAAACAACTGGCAACTGAATGCATGTTACTTTCAGTTGTGTATCATTGTCTCCTACTTCTGAAATTTTCAAATAAATTATGGCAAGTCTAGTCTGCATGTTAGAGAACATCTACGTAAATAGTGATTTCTGAAGACTAAAGAAACTCTACAGCCACTACAAAGCCAGGTTCCACTGTAACAAGTCATTAGCAATTTTGGTGAGATACATTTTTCTATTCAAATCTGAAAGTTTAACATCTGAGATAGAAACTGAATTATCCATCAGATTTCAGAATAATTTAAAACTTGTAATCATTTGGAATTACACACAGTTTCACTTCTGACAATATAACTACCCAGCATTTCCAGATCTAGTCAGTCTTATTGATGCTGTAAGGATCATTTGTATGAATAGAAAGTGTAGTGGAAATGCTAAGTCAGGGCTTGAACCAGTGATTGAGCACCTGGCCAGAAGGCAGGACAATCCAAGGGAGCTCAGATGCATGCAATGTGCCTGAGTGACCAGAAGGGGTGGAACTGGGATCCACCCCCTCCCAGATATCATTTAAGGGTTTGTAGTAGAGTTGAGGATATCTTTCTGGAAATCCCTACCAACCTGAGTCCTTCCAAAGGTAAGCAGTTGTTTTTCCTTTGTTTCTGTATCTGCAGCTACTGCACTTGGGATTATTCTCACTTGCTGCAGCCTGGGTCTCTGCTAACCTGCTGTTATTGTTGTATTATCCATTGCATTATGGCAAGGCATTACTGTAACAAAATAAACTATATTACTGCATACAGGAAACACTTTTTAATTACTTAATAATTACTTCCTAAATTATTAAGAAAAGACTATGAAAACTTGCTCATGTAACAGGTGTGGACACTTCTTCAGTGAGGTAACTATCTATCTCTTCTGATTATAGCAGTACATTTTAAATCACAAGTATTGAACACAAAATTGTTTGGCACGTAGCTTGCTCCTGATTTTTTTGTGATTCTTGAAAAGATTAGAGGTCTATAGGAGGTTTCTAAGTAATCTGCACTGTTAATGCTTTCTGCAAGATAAAGTCTCTGCACTGCCCCTACCAAGCACAAAACAAAAGGTAAATGTCAACAAGAGTTTGTTGCTGATCCAAGATCTCAGTGCAAACTCAAGCACTGTATGATAGCCCTACTTGACAACAGCGGATGAAAATACTCTCAGGAAATAAAAACTATAACAAATACTCAGTCACTTCTCCTCCTAGAAATGAAAGATGATGAATGTCCCTGTATGGAGACTGCTGAATCAAGGCCTGAACCTCTGATGGATCGCCTGGGGTGAGCAATGAGTCAGCCACAGAAGCACAGGTGAAGGCAATTCACCTGTGCTGCTAGAAGAGCCTGGCTCCACCTCTCCTGGATCCCATTTAAGAGCTGACTACCAGTAGGGAAGGATCACTTCTGGAGATCCACTCCACTGGATTTTACCATGTGAGCCCAGGATAGGGGTGAGTGTCCTTTTTTTCTGCTCTAGTATGATAACTACATAAGCCAAGCTCTCGGGTATACTGTATCATTGATTGTACATTGGTGAGCCAGGCAGGCCAAATATACTTCATATCATAGCCTTTCTGTGGAATTTCTATAAATGGGTTAGGGGGGAGAACATCACCCCCTTAGGTAAAATGATCCTTGGGCAGATCTCAGGGTTTCTGGGATTTCTTTATTACCAATTAGTAACCATAGTTGAGAAATGGGGTCCCCTGCATACTATGGGGAATATTTCCCCATTCCGCATGACGGAATACTTTCAAGGCTTAGACAGAGACATCCTAACTACAAAAGAAAAGCAGTTAGCTGCATCCACAGTGGCACGGCTACTGTTAAATGCCTTAAATCAAGCTGTGATAAGATTGGACACCTTGGAAAGTGAAAATCAGCTATTAAAAGATCTTTCTTACTGAAAAATTGGAACAGGGACTTAATGAATTAACAGGGGAAAGACCAAGTTTACATTCCCTAGGTCAGGTCTGCAGTATTTCAATAGATAATAACCACACCTCTGAAGTAACAGACCTGGTTGAACAGGAGAACAAAAACTCTAAGTCAGATCTAGAGGTTCCACTTATGGCAGATTCCTTGGAACTCCATCCTATTATAACCCAAAGGACAATGAAAGTACAAGATAGACTGGTAGGGGTGCTCCTGACCAATGGCCCCTGCCCAAACACATTTACATGTAACGGCTAGGCCACATATACCAACAGAACTAAGGATAGACTCCTGGGTGGGCAGGATGAAATATCTAAAACGGTGCAGGAATTAGAAAAAGTGGGCATTTTAAGACCTGCACACAGCCCATATAACTCCCCCATACAGCCAGAGTGAAAGTTGAATGGCACATGGGGAATAACAGTGGATTACAGAGAATTAAATAAGGTCATGCCGCCTATTCATGTGGCTGTACCCAATATTGTCTCCCTAATGGACACATTGAGTAGAGAGATAAAAACCTATTGTTGTGTCTTAGATTTAGCAAATGCATTCTTCAGTATCCCAATTCCTGAAGAATCGCAAGATCAGTTTGCGTTTACGTGGGGAGGCAGGCAGTGAACCTTTCAGGTCCTGCCACAGGGGTATGTGCATTCACCAACGTATTGTCATAATCTAGCGGTGTGTGACTTGGCTGATTGGAAAAAGCCTGATGTTGTTAACTTATATCATTATATTGATGATCTCCTGCTGACATCTGACTCACTGGAGGCGGTAGGACAAGTGGCAGATTCATTAACTGCCTATTTGCAACAGAGAGGATGGGCTATAAATCCTCAAAAGGTGAAAGGTCTGGGCCTGCCTGTAAAATTCCTGGGGGTGTGTCATGGTTCTATGTTTTTTGTTATTTTGGGGGTTTCAGTATTCCACATCAAAACATCATGTAGTGTACGGGGCATTAAAGTGTTAATGCCCCAATTCCAGATCCCGGGACTTCTGTAATGTACAGGGATAGGTACCTGGAATCAGCCAAATCAAGCCAAATCATTTGGGTGCCGCGTAAACTCCTTTCTTGAACCTTGGATTTCAGTCATTTTTAGAGGCCAGCCAGTAGTAATAGAGACTTCCCCTTCATCACTCTCTTCTGCATGTCTCTTATTTTTCCCTTTTGCCTTTCGCGATGGTGGTGGTTCTGAGGGGTGCCCCTCGCCTGGCTCTTCCTCCATCGCCCTTCCTCCCAGAGAGGTTTCATCCTCTTGGCTTGTTTGATGATGGTAATGAAGCTTACCAACTAGGTGCCATTGCCAGAGATCCAGCTATTGATAGAGGAATTAGTTGATGTTCGGATGAGGCTACCACCCTCTGGGAATGGGTGTTAATAGCCGTGAAGGAAAAGTATCCCTTCAAAAATGGCTTGAATATTGCGATGAAAAAAATGGGATACAGTTGAAAAGGGTATCCAGTATTTGAGGGAAATAGGCGTGGTGGAAATGTTGTATGACCTTAATTTTGTTCCTAACCACCCACACCAAGACCACTATCCTGAAAAAGTTTGGAACACCACCAGAAGAAGCTGTGTTTCAGTACAGATTACTTCAGAAGCAGCCCAAACCCCCTCATAAGCAGCTAAGATCTCCTCCTCAGATGGAGTATAGCCCTCTTCTGACCCCCTGTAGGCTTGACTCCAGAATCCCAGGGGTCGGCCTTGGGTCTCTCCTGAGTCTCTTTGCCACAAACTCCAAGTGGGACCGTTCTCTCCAGCAGCAGTATAGAAGATGTTCTTTATACCCTGTCCCATCTGTACTGGCCCTAGGGCCACAGCACGGGCTATCTCCTGTTTACTCTGTTCTAAAGCCTGCTGCTGCTCAGGGCTCCATGTATACTAGCTTAATTGGGGCATTAACACTTTAATGCCCGTACACTACATGATGTTTTGATGCGGAATACTGAAACCCAAAAAAAACCCCAAAAAAACATAGAACCGTGACAGGGTAGTTTGAACAGAAAAGACCAAAGTATTACCTAGTGCTGTCATAGATAAGGTTCAGGTGTTCCCTGTCCCTACTTCACTGAAGCAGCCGCAAGAGTTCCTAGGTATATTGGGTTATTGGCATTCCTCTATACCTCACCTAGCGCAGCTGCTAAGGCCACTGTACAGACTCATAAAAAAGGGGCAGCTATGGGGTTGGGGAAAAACAGAGCAGGATGCTTTCCAACAGGTGAAACTGGCAGTTAAGCCCAGGCATTGGCTACGTTTGATCCTACCCTCCCAGCTGAGTTACTCAAGATGGCTTTGGTTGGGGCCTGTGTCAACACCAGAGTTCTGTTTGGACCCCATTGGTTTCTGGTCTCAGGTCTGGCATGGAGCAGAAGAAAGATACAGTATGATTGAAAAACAGTTATTGGCTGCCTTTTTGGCAGTAGAGCCAATAACTCAAACGGCTTAAGTTTTAGTTAAGACCACTCTGCTGATTCAGGGGTGGGTGGAAGATCTGACCCACCTTCCTAAGACGGGGGTGGCCCAAGCACAAAAAGTGGCATGATGGGTCGCCTATCTCAGCCAAAGAGTAGTCTGTCTTCATCACCCTTGAAAGAAGAACTCCAGAAGATCCTAGGCCCAGTAACCTATCAGTGATTCATCAAAAGAAATACTGGTCGCTCCACTAGAGAAGAGTCCCGTTCAGGAGGGAAAATATCCTATCCCTGAAGATGCCTGGTACACGGATGGGTCCAGCAAGGGCAATGCAAGCAAGTAGAGAGCAATAGCATACCATCCTTCCACTGAGACAATCTGGTTTGACGAGGGGATGGTCAGAGCAGCCAATGGGCAGAACTGTGAGCCGTGTGGATGGTTATAATCAAGTAACCCAGTGATGGTATCCTGAATATCTGCACAGATAGTTGGGCTGTGTACCAGGGGCTCACTCTTTGGATTGCACAGTGGGCCACCCAGGAATGGACTATCCATGGCCGGCTGATCTGGAGCAAGGATATGTGGTTAGAATACGGAGTACAGTCAAGCACAGGACTGTACATGTCTACCATGTTTCTGGTCATCAGCCCCTGCAGTCACTGGGAAACGATGAAGCCGACACACTGGCCCAAGTTCAATGGATTGAGAATTCACCATCTGAGAACATTGCCCATTAGTTACATCAGAAGCTACGGCACTCGGAACAAATGACAATGTGGGCAGCTGCTAAAGCATGGGGACTGCCCATACAGCTACCTGATATAGTCCAGGATTGCGATGCTTGCTCTAAGATAAGACCAAGATCATTGCCTGAAACAACAGCCCATCTTGCTAGAGGACACAATCCTCTCTAGCCATGACAGATTGATTACATCGGGCACCTTCCTTGGTCTGAGGGGGCAAGATGTGCCCTGACTGGCTTTGGTGCTGCAAGTAGGCTACCGCAGGCCTACCGAGTGTCGAAAGCAAACCAGGCATACACCATCAAGGCACTCACTAAACTGATGTCTGCCAACGGGACACCTCAAGTCATTAAGAGCGACCAAGGAACTCATTTTACTGGTGCAAAGATACAACGCTGGGCAGAAGAAAATAACACTGAATGGCAATTCCACCTGCCATATAATCCAGTGGGGGCAGGCCTCGTGGAATGTTATAACGGTATTCGTAAGGCTGCCCTGAAGACAGACTCCCAGTCCCTGCAGTGGACTGCAGTGGACAAAAAGACTGTATGAAACCCTGCGGGACCTGAATGAAAGACCCCGAGATGGCAGACCCAGTGCCCTGAGAATGTTGCAGACAACATGGGCCCCCTGCTTAGGATCCAAATTATGGGCACTGATCATCAGGTGAGACTCCAGATTGGTAATGAAAATAATCTTCTGCTCCCTGCCCCTGAGAATTTAGATCCTGGCACCTACAGAATAAAATGGCCTTGGAAGGTGCAGGTAGGATCCAAATGGTGTGGCCTACTTGCACCTTGGGGAAGACTGTTGGAGGTGGGAGGCACAGTAGTCCCTCCAGTAATACGTACATGGCCTACTGATATTGTCATCAATGCTTAAATCTTCATTGCTAAAGGGACCCCCATCATGCCTATAGCAGATCAGCACACCTCCTTTGGTGCCTGATATCGTTATGCAGCCACAGACATCTGGCCAGAAGATATGGTACAGGTGGCCAGGATGTGCCCCAGTACAGGCGGAAGTGTTGACCCAGGATAGAAATACGGCCTGTATCTTGCCCTGGAGAGCCTATGAGCCTTCAGGATCACCAGAGGGAACAAAATGTTGTCAAAAGCGTTCCAGTGTTACTGTCAGATCACATGCAACACCCAGTGGTGGTCTACATGGGACTGATGAAATATAGGGCGGACCTGCACCTCACGACTGCGTGCTGCCAGTGACATTGTCGAGCACTGGCCCATAAAAGAATATCAATGTTCACCAATAGTCATTCATCTTGAATCTTACCAACATGCGTTGTGATGAAATTGTATAAGTGTCACTGTATATCGGATCTCTGTATTTGAAGAAGCTTACTCTTTAGTCAGCCTAATCATTGGTTCATGCTGTGAAGGGGTGGATTGTATGGGGACTGCTGAATCAAGGCCTGAACCTCTGATTAATCGCCTGGGGTGAGCAATGAGTCAGCCACAGAAGCACAGGTGAAGGCAATTCACCTGTGCTGCCGGAAGGGGTGGAGCCTGGCTCCACCTCTCCTGGATCCCATTTAAGAGCTGGCTACCAGTGGGGAAGGATCACTTCTGGAGATCCACTCCACTGGATTTTACCATGCGAGCCCAGGATATGGGTGAGTGTCCTTTTCTGCTCTAGTATAATAACTACATAAGCCAAGCTCTCAGATATACTATATCATCTGTATATTCATTGACTGTACAGTCTCCTGGAAAATACGATAATGGTAGGAAAGAAGTCAGATTCAGTGAGACTGACTAGAAATTATTTTTGTAAAGAAATATCAACTATTTTGGAGAGTGATTGTGTTTAAAATACGTAAAATGATGGATATTTCTTCATGATCCTTTATAAAGGCACATCTTTGCATTGGTTCATTTTCCTGTGAGGATTCTACATACTGTTAGCACAAGAAAACAGATAGTTGTACTTAATATTTTCTTTTGGAATACAGAATGAACTGCTCCACATTTCAGTCTAATTAGTATTTATATAACTATGCTTTTTGCCATCTGAAATTAATCACTATGAATGGCATAATATACAAGTGTACACTGAAAAAAAGCAATGACAAATACTTTGAATAGCATTTAATATTTCTCCTCTGATAATAAGGGTGTCTTATAGTTCATCAGTAACCTGATTTTGGATATCTAGGATGTTAAATTAAACAGTATTCTCAACAAAAATGAGTAAATCATAGGAAATATTTCTTTTGTAACTGAGTGGGGTAAAGATTCATAGCATGTAGGGTATCAAATGTGAGTTTGCCTGCTATTAAAACTAATAGGTGAGATCAAAATTTTCATATGAAAATAAGATTTACTACAAAAGAACAGAACAGAAGATCATTTTAGCTGGTAAACTCCCTTGAGAGGTTGATGTTAATATGCTAGATGGAAGTGAACTGTTGGGTAATACAACAACCTATTGTGAGATGACAGACTGTAGTAAAGGGAATTTCCTTCGTGACCTCTACAGCCAATTAGTTTCCTCCCTCCAGCCTGGAGTTCAATAATCTGTGTCATTATATTTCCTTGCATAGCCAGAATGCTAATGTTATTAATATTAAATTCAATCACTGTGTTAAGTTGAAGAACTGCTTCCAACATGTCATGATGTGTTCAGTTCCGGAGATTACTCTGTCAAATTCTATTGATGAGTGAATGGATAACAGCTTCTGCCAACACATGTTGAAGAACATCAAAATAATTTCACAAGAAATTGAAAAATATGCAGTGATTAAAGGGATTAGATGAAATTAATGTTTGATAAGAAGAGCAGTTACCTGCACAATTGCTGGTGGAGAATTATGTGCAGATTTCAGTGAGGTTCTCACTGAAGAAATTTTACAAAGTGATGAAGAAACCCATTTCCTTCATGGTGGAGTGGTAGTATAATGTAATTCTCAATGTCAGTCCTCCCCTCACAAACTGAAAAAATGTGTTCTTGCACTGAAGAGTAAAGAAATTGTTCTGGATGTGCTTTAGTACAGCAACAAATGCTTTGACTGGTATATGAAGTAGCAACCACTATCACAGCACTGTGATAGTAAAATTTGGAAACAGGCGGGTTTTATTTTTTTTTCTCCAGTTTAAGACTTAAGTTTTCTGACATTACTTGCAACGTTTTGTGGATCTAGGCAAGATACAGGCAAATTTGCCTTCCTTAATATTCTGCTCCCAACAACCAACAGGATACTGGAAGTGGTCTCTGAAACAGTCTCGGTGTTTTTCTGCTGTACTATACCACATGTGCAATCAGTTAAGGCTTTTTCTCACAATATCCTTTCCATCCTTCCACAGCCTGGCACAATTCTCTTGCAGTCTTCTGAGTAGTTACTGTGTTTTAGCACTTACTCCAACAGAGACTTTTTTCAAATCTAATTTCCATTTTTATTGTTTTAATGTTTATTTTTTAAATACATTGCATGACACCTTGTACTTAGTGATATGAAAGTGCACTAACAAGATGAACCTCTCCTGTGGATAGCAATCCATCCTCTTGCAGTTTTTGACAGAATGCCTTCCTAAAAATACTGTGGAACTTCATCTTAACCATCTATCTATATATATGGAAGAAGAATGTTGTTTCTATCTGCTTTATTATACTTCTAGATGTTGTGTCAACCTGTCAAGTATTGACTATAATTTCTATAAGCCACATTTAACTACTTCCAGGAAGTCAACAGGGTCAAACTGACAGTGTAAGGTGGTATGAACGGACTGTACTGCATTAACTCCCTTGCTTTTCCTACTGTCAGGCCCTAAAAGAATTTTATGCAAATCTTAGGAAAAAAAGTCTCATCTTCCCAGTGTGACTGCTTTGATAGCAGACCTTTTATGTGTGAAGGAAACCACACTTGGCTTTCAGTAATGAGAGTATGACCTAGTGGCTAGATCTTATTAAACACACAGAGAAGGAGATGTGATGGGAGCTAGCACCTTTCCTCCATAAATATTTTCCTGAACACTTTCTATGTATATCCCTGTGAGAAGGGATTTAAAATTTAGTTCAGAAGGTAATGTTAATAGCAAAAAAAACCTCGACAACTTCATCTTAGAGAAAAATCCAGTGGATGTCACTGGCTACAACTATCTGATGTTTTGTGTTTCCTAGAACAGAAGTAAAGCCAGGTCAAATGGGAACAACTGGATATGAAGATACAAATGTAAATATGACAGAAAGATATTACCATAAGAAAAGCAAAGCAGAGAGGTAAAGAAGAGCATTTCATACCCAAAAATTATGCTTAAGCAACAGCTGCATAAATACTTTGCAGTATTTAAGTACCTCCAAGTTACGTACTGATCCAACAAGTTCATTCTTTGTTATTGTGCTTTGATCATTTTGTGAAGCTTAAGTTACATGAAGGTTTCCTTGCAAAGTAACTGGAGATTTGAAACCATAGAGCAACTTGCACGTGCCCTAAGAGACTGACATCAAAGATGCGTGTCTGTACTTATAAGCTACACTTGCTTAGAAAGTTAACCTAAAATTATCAATAACATAGATGTCTTACAAGATAAAGTATTTTTTAAGAAGTTTGTTTGGTTCTGCTTTATTTCTTTTAATTGTTGTTCCTTTCATGCACTGAGATCTTGTTACATCATCATCATGAAAACTTTAAATAAATAAAAAATCCTCACATCTTCTTCTTAACTATCATAAACGGAGTCCCTGACATTGTGCTGTTAGAGGAGAGTAGATGGAATATGTGACCTTTACAGCATCAGTCATTTTTTAACTTAATTAGAAAAATCTCAGAATAGCTCCAGAGGAAAACTCTTTCACCACATTTTATGACTAGACTTTTAGTATTAAGTCTAGGATATTGAGGGATTTGAAGAAAGAGGTCACAAGTGAAGGAGAATGTACAGATATATAGAATCGTAGGCAGCAGAGACATATTATACACTCACATTAATCTTTTCAGGTGATGTGAAGTTATATGAAAATGGTTTTGTAATCATAGTACTGTAGTTCAATAATCAGTAAACATTCTGGGAAATGTTCCTTGTAATGCTGAAGAGCTGAATGTACCTCTAGAAAAAAAACCTTCAAAACAGCTATAAAAGGCAATGCAAACAAACAAAGTCAGTGAAGTACCAAAGGTACAGAACTGGAAATGTAAAGACAATACTGTTCCCAGTAAGATAAAAGATAACGTTCCCATTGACTTTTTGATTACACTGGACTTGTACAGACAAAAATCTCTCAGTTATAACAGAGGGCCAGTTACTACCTCCAGCCAGGGAATGGGCATAATGTTTCTTACTCAGAGTGAGACTAACATAAAATATAGTGAATGTTAGTTCAAAGTCATACTGTTGCAACTATGGAATGAAGAAACAGGAAGAATCAAGTGTGGAATACCTAACTTATCTCTCTGACAAATCTATGCTCTCCTTTATAGGTATTATTCTAAAACATCTCATTTAATCTTAATTGTTAAATTGCTTTGCTGAATATTTCTACTTAATTAAAAGTAAAAAATATATCTCTATGTTCTCATCAATGGCAACAGGGCTACCAAGGTTGCCTTCAGCTGTGAACATTTTTTTTTAAGAGGAAAAAGATTTTCTAAAGTATAATAGCTTTATGATTTAGCTTGAGATCAGAGTTCAAAACTCTGTAAACTCTGATAGTACCAAATAGTATTGAAATGAGAAGAAAGGAAATGGGTCATAGTTAACTTCTCTGGTAGTTCTGCTTAATTTGACTCCACTGTAAATACTCAATGGGCCCAAGTAATCATTTGGAACTGGACTTTGGTGTATGCAAGAGCTTACAAATTTGTGAGAAAGCTGCATTAATCTACTGCTCTTAATCAGAATAACAAAGGTTCCAGTCAACTGCTCCATAGCACATGAGGAGTCATTGGAATTACTTGCTGTACGTTATCCACATTGCTGTTATTCTCCTCTTCCCACCCCCAAGACACACACAGGAAACAGCTCATTGATAAGCACATTGTTTAGCAGCTTCGGGTGCCACACCTATATAAACTCGTGCCCATGCCTGTTGCATTGCCTACTACGCTACTAACCCTAACCAGGTCAGGACCGAATAACTGCATGTGTACACCAATATGATGAACAGCAAAATGAAGTTTATTGCACATGAACTCTAGCTTATAAACACTAAGTGCATCGTCTACACCCCTAAAGTATGTGCTACACATCAATCTAACAGCCTGGGAGGTCCTGCTGCGTCACACACTGAGGGGTGTCACGCAGTCACCTGCTACAATTCCCCCGCTCCAAACTCAATAAAACATACCCATTACAAGGAAATCTGCCAAATAATCCTACCCTAACCAATTAATAACCTGTTAACTAAATGATCTCAATGTCCTAAATGTGAGATCTACATAAAGTGACATATTGCATTCCTAGATGATGCTGATTCATTCGTCGCCTGTACGCGCCTGTACGCGGCTTTTCCGGTATTGATATTAGATCTAATACAACTATAACTGAACTACAACTAAATGCAGTATAGAGTTAAACATCCCCGTTTCTTTGGTGTACCATCCAAGAAGCACTTCCTGCCAGTTGTGTTCTCCATCCTTCTTTACTCTCTCTCTCTCGGACATGATGCATCTCACTTTTGTCATGGTCAACCGTGATGAAGGTTTTCTGTCCACTGCCTCTGATGCATTTTAGCAGTTGGTGCAAGTTATCTCATGTTACAACAGCTTCCTTACGAAAGCAATATTCACTCCAATTGCAGCTGGTGATAGGTCTTTAATCAGCATATAATTAGCCTGGAATAACTGATGTGATGTCACCAACAGTGAAGAATGAAAGCCACATCCTACAATACTGGTAAAGTTGTAGACAGAGAGATTAGACATTAGAGTGATTGCTGATAGCTCTACTGGCACGATCTAAGAATACGAAATTACAAAGGATCCTTATACAAACAAATCCTTTCCCAATATATACCAACATTGTCTTAGGAACCTCACTGGAGTGTACCTGAAAATGACAAACATTTGTTCAATATCAAGGCAGATGTCTCGAGCTTTCAGAGTATTGCTCTCACAAACAAATCATTGTTGCTTGTTCTCCAGGCCTCCATCTGGCCACCTGCCCTTAAGGGAACCCATTCTGATGCCCCCAATGTATACTGCAGTGGATTAAGTACAATGCAGATGCGTATAGGCATATAGGCCTATTCTGGACCTCCGTTATCATTCCCTACTATCAGGAAGGTCTACAGTACTCTTCCTTTCTCTATCAGGCCAGATCTAAACTTCCTACAATCTGTTAGTGCATCCCTCTTCACTCCTAAATGCAAATTCACCTCTCTCCTTCTTTCGCTACCCTTTTCAGTCGCAACAGGAAGCTGCGGGCGCCGCATCCCTCCCCCTCTGCCCTTTGATCTCCCTTTGATCAAGCACTGACTGTTGTAGAGGCTTCTAATTGGTTGCATGCGCAGTCAATCCTTTAAAAGGATATGTAGGTCAAGTCAATGGGTCCTGATATGGTGGTAGGGAGTGGGTCCAGAAACCATCATCATTTTGTCTTTCTCCGTTGGGTGCAACCTGAGCAGACAGTGCCGGCCAGATGCCACCTTCTCTTTCAGGCACAATCAGGGTGGATGGTGCTGGCTGGACTCTATCACCTGAGCATCTGTAAGTTGCATCGCTTCCCTTTCCTTTCTTTTTTACCACCTCCCTAACTTTTGACCAATCTGTACCCAAGCCTTTCCCACAGTCCCCACCCCCTGGGTATTACCACACTTGTTTTCCATCTCTATAGAGGAGGCTAGCATCCCACTCCTTCTTCCCCAGCTCACTTCTCCCCCTGCCCCCACAGGTGGTGGTAGATTACACAGAGAAAGATACAGCAGTTGCCATGGATATGGTGGGGGGGACCATATCCCCGTATCCGTATTTCAATGACCTTGGATTCCTGCACTCGGGCAGTTTTGCAAGATAAGAGCGCATACAGTTGAGCGCTACCTTCTCCTTGTTTGTCTGAAGCTGGAACTGAGGGGGGAGCTGAAGATGCAGATGAGGTGTTAGGCGCCATAGTTGAGGGCATATTTGTGGTGCTCTCTTCCTCAGGGGACCTGCAAGAAAATACGCTTCCCATGCCATTTCTCCCAGTGTTAGTAGATTCCAACCCCATCATAATACACAGCACCTCAGGAATTTTGCCCTCCTCCCTGGCCGCTCTGAGAGCTCCGAGGATCAGCTCCCAAACTTTAAGCTCTGCAGCTTTTTGCTCCTCCATCACATGCTGCGCAAGCATGGATGTAAACAAATCCCATCTAGTGGGGTCTAGAATGTCCTGAGGCAAGATTCCACTCCTTTTCCAGGTGAGTAAGTACAGCTGCAGTGTCCTTCTCAGAAGGAGCATTCTAGCCCAAATAGTCCTTACAGAATTGAAGGATTACCTTGATAACTTGCTCCATCACCAGCACAGCGCTGATGTCCTGATCCGCGAGCAACCTGCTGCCACATCACAGGCTATCAACACTCCCAGCTACAGGGGTTGTGCGAAGACTCAATTTCTACCTACCTACCTGAATATATCAGTGGTCCACAGTATAGGCATATGTATCTACCACAACTATTTACTGCCTTTTCACTGCTGTTGAAATAAATCAAAATAAATCAATTTAGCAAATGGAATCCCTCCCACCTCTCAGTACTATCCACAAATTAAGAGGACACGAAGTATCAGGTGAGGCAAATTTTAGATTCTGAATGATTTCAGGGGCAGTTTCACTGTAATTCACTGTCAGCGGTATAGAGCTGAATACTGCTGGGACCAGCAGACAGTATGCATGCTTCAACCAAGTTCAACCATCCTACCTGAAGAATGCATATTCTAGAATGAACACCTCAATCTAATTTTGCCTTCAGTTTTGTCTCAGATAAAATTAGCTATTCCAATCAAAAGAGAGTTCAGTCTTGAGCTCAATGAGTAAAGTGGACAACTGGTGAACCAGAACAAACCAGAACATAAGAATCTTGGCAAAATAAATGCTCAGTATTGTACTATAGAAAGAGACAACCGTTTTGATGAGCTTCATTTTTTCCTTAGAGAATTCACTGCTTCAAATACACCCTAGGTCAGTGAAAAAAAAAAAAAAAAAAAAAAAAAAAAAGCATAGCACAACTTCTAGCTTTCCATTTACAGACATATCACTGTCTTATTATTACTAACAGTCAGCAAAGGATTAAGTCATAATTCTGCAGATGAAGAAGGATTCATTGCAGCGTTTGCAAAAGCTGTGAAGGCATCCTAAGCATGACAGTTTAGAGAGTTCACATCCTCTGAGACCATAGCCTCAGGGAACATTGCTCTTTTCCTTTGACATTCAGTAAATATTCACAGGAGCCTGGACAAGGGGTGAAAACACATTCTATTTGCACTCGAGAAAAAAAGTCATAAAAAAAAAAAAATCATAAATAGAATCGTTGACAACTCTTTACTGAAAATTCTCTACCTAAATATCATATTTGCATCTATTATCACTGCTTATTTTACTATGCAGCATATTTCCCATAGTTGGATTTAACGGTAAGGTTAATAATTCAATGGATATTTTCTTTCAGGTATTACTACCTACTTTGAACACATTAACATTCTGCAGGAACCAAACTGTTAAAAGTAAATAAATATACACATATAGGAAAATTCACTGTTGCTCAGAAAGTTACCATTAAGTTCAATGTTAAGCAAATTCTCCAGCCATGACTTGGACTGCTGATTTGAATATTTATTCATTTTCTATAGTGTTGTAGCCTGATGTACTTGCCTCCCTGCTCTAATGCCACAAAGTAAGTGAAATGAAGTTATACATATTTAATAAAACCAGAAATGCAGTCTTGTCCTACTTCATGCATCTCTCCCACCCCAGTAAGGACAACAGGAGAGTCACTATGGACTTTAAGTTGGAAAAACTTGAAAAAAAGTGATAATAAGTATTAATATCACAAACCTCCTACGTAAGTTTACTTAGCTTGAGCTAAATCAAACAGGAACATAACAGAATTTCTTAGCTTACAGTGTCAAGAGCATGATATTAGTGTATTTTGCTAAGAAAATATAACAAGAAACTCTCTTGAAAGAAAGTAATCTTTGTTCTTTTTCTCCCTGTCCTAGCTATGACTTTCTGGACTCTTGCTATGTTGGATCTAGGTCTGATCTAGAACTTTTGTTTGTTTTCCAATACATTAACTGGCTGACCCTCATCAGTCACAATATGCATAAGCAATATGTGCATTCATAGGTCAGATGAATAGCTATGTTCTCTTAACATATCTTTCATTTTAAACAAATGCTTGTGAAGAAAGTACAATTACATAAGATATATAGATGTTAAGGAAGGAGATTTGAGTTGACCTGTCAGCTTTATTCGCAAATACTTTATGAATACCTACCACACCTTCAACCTACAAGCAATTCAAAGGATGCTGATTCACATGCATGAGACATTTTAACCAGCAAGATGAGAAACCAGGGAGAAATACATGTCAAGATGGGTGCTCTTGTTAATGCTACAGAGAATGAGAAAGGCAAATTGCATTTTTCTGGAGAATAATTCTTAGGGCTAGAGTAAATTGGCAGCTGTGGACTCTTCAGCCCTGAGTAGCCCATACATCAGACCTAAATGTTCTAAGAAATCAGAGATCTAGTTGTTAGAGATTATGTAAAAAAAACAGTAGATGAGAGAAAAATATTGTTATACTTACTTGAGTTAGCCATTTACAATTTGATGCATTGGTGAGACCCCTCTTGCTCCTCTTCTCCTGTTGTCTTGGTCTTCAGATCATGGATACAGCACCATCTCAAAGCATGATCTGAAGGAAAAGCACCAAGGTTTTCAAAAATAAATCTTTTATGAGGAAATGTGCACACATTTTAACATTAGTTATGGTAATAGCATATATGTTCTCAGGTAATAGTAAGACCCTCCAAAAATACATACTGTCCACTACTTTATTTGCAGTTTAAATTATGATAAATTGTAGAGATCTATGCAAGTAGCATTAAGTGATCAAAACAAATATACTACAGATATGGTTAAGCTCTTTATAGAGGTCTGAAAATTATTTTGTAATGAATCTTTTGCATCTGTAGTTTAATAGGCTTAAATGAATTGTAGTCATTCTAGATCTATTCAACAGATTTTAATGAATTAATAGTCTAGAACATGTAATATCAAGGATTAGACTATGGAGAAAAAACACCCAGAAAAACCTATACAGGAGCATATGTAAGTCACATCACAATTTTCAGAAAATTCATCTAGTTTTTTTGCAAAGTGTTACTAACGAACTTATTGTGTACAGCATGCTATACCTAGGTTCTACATCAATCATTTCAGCAACCTAAAAAGAAGAATCGTTGTGCTATAAAACTAAAGTTCTAGCATAAGGTGCCTATTTCAATAAAGAACTGGGAGAGAAAATTGAACAAAAAAATGTTACCAGTTTGAATTCAGCATCTTCTTCATGCCACAATGGATATGCTCAGGTCTCAGGCTGGAAAAAGTGGTACTGACTGGTGCAATAGTATAATCTGAATTCAGATTTAAGAGTACTCCAACTGAAATGCTAGAAGAAAAAGAAGAGACCCAACACTTTTGGGGAGCAGGTATAGACAGAGGTCTAGTGCTTTAATATCCTCACTGCTACAATAGAGCAACTACTTCAGCTACTTTCTGGCCTGTGTTTTCCAAATGGCAGCTTTCAGCATTGAGATCCTGCAATTTCTTAAACAAAGAAAAGAATTTTCCCTTTGTATATCAGTAAGGACCACGATCAAGAAAACTATTAAGCTTCTGCTTATTAAATACAGAGTTAAAAAGACATCTTGCAATACAGGCTTTCCAGATCTTTAGTCATTCTCATCTCTTCTTTCCTTATCTAGATCCCATGTATTAACATTCTTCTGCTTTGACATCATCACTGTGCTCAGCATTTGCTTCAGTGCCAATTTCTGTCTTCCATCTCTTCAGATTTCCATGTTTATTGATCTCACTATTACATTATTCCTTTGTGATGATCACTGCACTTAGAACTATAGTCATACTTCTGATGAAATCAATTGCCCTAGAATGACAAAAACAGTAATGTAGGTTTTTTTTTTTAAAAAAAAAAAAAATATATAGCTATCTTCAATAGAGGTTCAAATAAAGTAATATTGAAGACTATTCCTTAATTATTTTTTAAAGGGAGCAGATGATTTGTCTGCCTCTTAAAATTTATTAAGGGTAGCTATGACTACTTTTTCTGAATTATGAAAAAGTCAACTAAAACTAAGCTGGATTTTATCATCATGATCACTGTTAAACTCAGAACCTACCTTTTTTAAAATAAATATGCACATAAGGAGAGAACAGTGTTGCCTTAGTTATGTATGCAAAGCAGTCCAGAGTTCATGTACAACTTCTGTGAAGGAAACAATGTTATTATGAGACCTGTCTTAAGAAGCATGCTTATACAGATAAAGAGATGTCAGATGAGTATATCTGCCAAAAGCAGTATTATAATTAAATGAAGTTTTTGACTGTTTGAGCTAAGTTTTTCATAATAGAACACACAATGTTAGACAAAAAAAGCCTGGAACAAATGAAGAGGGGAAGGAGAAGAATCTTCAGGAATAGAAGAGAAGCAGGAACCAGGACTATATTCTTATGTGGAATTAGGTGAAGGCAGTGTAGTATGTACTGTCTTCTGGGTCTTTGTCTTTTTACTCATTCTGAGTGAAGACATCCAGAGCTCAGGCTCAGCAACTTTGAAATAAGACTTGTTTCCCCTCAGTGTAGTCAACTTTGTCTGGAACTGATGTCAATCAGTAGACTTAATATTTCAGTCTTAAGATTTCATTATTAGCTTTAATACTTTAAACATGCAAGTGATATTCAATAAAACAGGATAAAACCAGTGATGTGTCAGAACAAAGTCATTCATATCTCTTGTAGGTATCAGCACTCAGTTTCTTCTCACTGTTTTGTTTTAGTACCACAAAATTTCACATTCTCCTGACAAAGTGCAATCACTACATTTAACAGTGAGTTCTCATTTTAATTATCCTGTAGAATCAGAATTACTATTAAAAAAAAAACATGCAATTCAAAAGAGTTTATCTGATATGTTCATGAACATATTGTAATTTTAACAACAAAAATAAACATAAAGAAACAAAGTAATTATTAAACATTGAAGGTGTGCTTACTGCTGTTCTGAATTCCTTTGTGCATATTTAAATCTTCCATAACCTTAGAAAGTGATTTACTAGTGTAATTTACTCTTTGGAGACGGACCACCTTCACAAGCTTAAAATTCAGTCAAGGTCAGAGTGGTATTTTGTTTCAGTTTACATTTTCAGCCTATATAAACCAACTACCAATTTCCCAGAAGAGAAGTAAGGGCCCCTTAGTTTCTAGGGCTTCATCGGTCTCAGTTATAAAGACAGGTACTCAGCTCAGCGTAAAAACTCCGTTGCTTGGAGGACCTACAGAAAAAGAAAAGATCTTTAAGGCCACAGGGAATGTTCAGGTGCCTCCAAAACGCACACATCTCACCAAAAGAATACCAGGCAACAGAAAGAGGGTTTTTAGGATCATGGCTTCTCAATTAGAAAACTGAAGTCTGTTTTATTTTCCTGCTAGGCATCTGAATGCATTCTGGATCCTTTTCCACTTGTCTACTTTGCTTAGCAGCACCCTAATCGCTATGAGACTTATATCAATATGACATATTCCACCATTTTACATCAGTCTTTTACTTAGCACAGCTGGAAAAAGTCAGTCCAGGTTGTCAGAATTAGACTGTTGCAGCATTCAGGTGTATCTCCACGTGATTAACAGATAAGACAAACAATACACTATGAAGAATATGCTTCTTGAGTTTAACCCCCTCCCCAATGTCTAAGAAGCAGGTAATATATTTGGATGTACAAGATGTTTACATTTGTATTCTTGTTTTTTTTTGACATACGATATTCCTAGAGTAAGGTTTGACTGCAAACACTATCCTGTATTTGTCCCTATTATCTGACATTAAAAATTCAGGACTGTGTAATCTGTTTTATGTCATGCAGTAGGAAATTTGGAATTGTATTTATTCAGTAGCTGTGAAAGAATAAGCTGTTTATTAATCTTGTCTCCTAAAATTCTAGAAATTTCAGTTCTATGTCACTTCCTGCATAACTCAGTTCTGCAAGAACTTTTTGCACTTCTGCTTTTTAAAAGCAAGTACTCACTGGGCATAAACAAATATGCTCAATCAAGTATTAGACCACTTCTTTAAAAAAAAAAAAAATTCATTGATCCAGCAATGTATAAGGACATCCATTGCCAGTGAAGTATTAGAAAGAGCTTTAGGGCAACAGTTACTGCATGTAATACAAGCTCTGCCATACAAATTCTGCTATTCTGTGAAGTGCTCTCATCAGTTTCAAGTTTCACAAAGTTACAGTATGCTCCACCTCTCCCTCATCTCCTAAGATGCAGCAGCATACTATTTTATGATGGGTTACAAGCATTTAAAAGCTACTGTTTACATTAGCATTCTTTAAGCCATTTTGTAATGCTATAAAGTGATAGAATGCATAGCAATACTAGCAGAGTAGCACAATCCTAGGTTGCAGCAAATGAGAACAAGCCCAGATGAAGCAGCTGTAGGTACAAAAACAGAGGAAGAAATACTTACCTTTGGAAGGCCTCAGATATGCAGACATCTCCAGAGAGATATCCTCTGCCTCCACTGCCAACCCTTAAATAAGGTCTGGGAAGGGGTGGATCCTGGCTCCATCTCTTCTGGTCACACAGGTGCATTGCATCACATGAAATCACCTGGGTTGGCCCTGCCTTCCCACCAGGAGTTCAATCACTGGTTCAGGCCATGACTTAGCATGTCTGTTTCACATTTCTTTGGTCCTCCTGGCAGGCATCCTTCTAAAAAGCACTCATCAGCAATTATTGTATAAATCTGGAAAGCAGAAAGGTGTAATTAGCTGGGTGGAACATAAGCAATCACAGGAACAAAGATAATCAAAGCAAATACTTTGATCTACTGTATCTTCAGTTATTGGTCTTATAAACTACTACGGAGAAAAGAATGTGATAGTGAACAGTGTTGATTTTTTAGTTCTGAACTATAGAAAGAAAAGAACTAAATGTAAAGAAAAAAATGGATACCTTTTTTATTAGTGAGATTAAATTTAAAACTTTGTAATGGTTTGAATTCATCATGTTGTTTCATGAGAAAGCTTTCATTTTAAGGGTACATAACTATACACCTACATATGCCTTATCTCTTACAGTTCTTTTAGCAGACATCAAAATAATAGTTATATTTGGTTAGCTGCCAGAGGCGTACTAATAATGTAGTACTTCTCTTCCCTACTATACAGTTAATCAATAGTAGATCTATGTTTGCTGCTGAAACAAAGAACTTTAATATTACAAAGAGTTAGAGAAAAAAAAAAATTAAAAATCCCCCCTTTTTTTTTTTTTTTTTTTGGTCAAAGACATACTAGGAATGAAATAAAAGCACTTTAACTAGTGCTATCCTCCCAATGCAAATGTCAACATTTTCTCACATGAATCATAATGTACAGAGATGTGTTTAATGACCCAAAGTTCCTCTGAGATATGAATATCAAGATAGGTTGTATTTGGCCTTTAGGAAAGCCAACCAACAGAAAATGATGAAACCTTTTTGATTACTGTACGGCTGCTGATGGATGATCTTAATATCTTCTGTTGCTAGGTATGTTTCATGCATCACCAGTAGAGAGTTTTATTTTCATAGCAAGAATATCTAAAACCAGAGCTAGCTCCTGAAAACAGATAATTTGTGCAAGTTAATAATAATCATCATCATCATCTTCTGATTTTTTTTTTCCCCCCACTAAGGAGGGGAGACTACTAACAAAGTGGATGAAAAGTATAATTCAGATGCAAATGAAGCTAACATTTTTTAATCTGGTTTGGGTCAACTGATTGGTGTTCATATTTGTTTCTTTTCCATTTTTCTTATGGTTCTTTTAAGGTGTTGGATAAGATGGTAAGTAATAGAATATATGTATTCAGTTTTGTTTTGTTTTCAGTAAGCAACTAGCAAGGATGAGTTGTTTTGACAAACTGTAAATAATGCTTTAGGCTCTGTTATAAAAACAGTAGATCAAGTTCACAGACAAGACAAACATTTAACTCCCTTTGATTTCAGTAAGTTGCATTTAGTTTCATGATCTGAGATAGTGTATTTTTCGGGGGGGGGGGAGGGTTGAGGGGTGCAGGGGAAGGAGGGCTTCATTGTATTTATCATGACTACTCCAAACTCTTTAAAGATCAGGACAAATGCACAAAAATAACAATGAAAAATGAAAACAAAATTTTAAAAGATTTGATTAGTCTTAAGAAGCACTCTTGTTTTGAGTCAATTCTTGTTTTAGATAAGCCTCTTTACTCATCCCTGTGGCACAGTAAAGCATTAAGCTACATTTAAATGTAAATAACTTCTGAGGTGGATTCAATTTACTTCAGTAAACAACAAGCACATGATGCATAATAAATGCAACAATACACCAAGCACCAAATTCAGAATTCTTAGCCTCCTAATTACATACAGTTCTTACATGTGATAGTTTCCTTTTTTGATGTTTTTGTATCCAAGTATGTTCACAATCTATTTTTAATAAAAAAAAGAGATTACTTCTGAACTTCAAATGTAAGAAGGAAATAAGGTAATATAAACACAATCTATAGGTAGTAAGAGGCAAGAATATCTGCACAAATTATTCAGAAATACAGATACATTCCAGAAGCATGGGAAGGGCTTTGGATTTATCTTTGCTGATCTAAGTTCATCAATAGAATACATTATGCCATATTTGTCTTTCTGAAACTTCTGACTGGCATATAAGTGAATCATTTTCAAATTTAGGCCTCTCTGATAAGACTCCTGACTTCATATTGAAAATACAATTATAGTTTACTTTGTTTACTTCTGAAAAGGAGAAATGTATTAGTCATTCACTGCCTGGAACAGATGGTGACTCACACTCACCAAGCGTGGGAGACAGAGTTGCTACTGTGGGTCTCAGATTTTGGGCATATGAATTGATAACATCTTGACTTATGAATATTTTTTTAGTCCATTGGAGTGAAATGCAGAAAAGATAAAAGGAAATTTACAGCATTATGAAATGAAATTGCCATTCTTGATCTACTTGAATGGCTTGCTTACTGTTGAACAAGGAGAAACATACCGTAAACAGAATTGTTTCCTGCTGGTTGACAAATTTCTGAAAATCTAAGGAATCTATGACTTAAGCAATTTTGCCTCCAATATCTTTCTCTATTGCTGGATAAAAATGACATGATGTAAAATTTCTTAAAATAATTAATAGCAACCTGATAGTGCTATCCATCCTGCCAGCACAGTAGGGTAGCCCATAGCATTGGCACACTAGCTTAGGATCTGTGAAACCAGAAGAGGCCAAATCCTTCTTCACCACAACCTCCCCTCAGGAAGTTGTAGAGTGCAATGAGGTCTCCCCTGAGCCTCCTCTTCTCCAGTCTGAACAATCCCAGCTCCCTCGGCTGCTCCTCATAAGACTTGTGCTTCAGACCCCTCACCAGTTTTGTTGCCCTTCTCTGAACACGCTCCAGGACCTCAGCACCTTTCCTGTAGTGAGGAGCCCAAAACTGAACACAGTACTCAAGGTGCGGCCTCACCAGTGCTGAATAGAGGGGGATGAACACCTCCCTGCTCCTGCTGGCCACACTGTTTCTAATGCAGGCCAGGATGCTGTTGGCCCTCTTGGCCACCTGAGCACACTGTAGGCTCATGTTCAGCCAAGCATCAACCAACACCCCCAGGTCCTTCTCTTTTTCACACTCATCCAGCCACTCATCCCCAAGCCTATGACACTGCCTGGGGTTGTTGTGGCCAAAGTGCAGAACCTGACACTTGGCCTTGTTGAACCTCATCCCATTCACCTCTGCCCAGTGGTCCAGCCTGTCTAAAACCTTTGAAGGGCCACCCTACCCTTAGGCAGATCAACACCACCACCCAGCGTGGTGTCATCTGCAAACTTGCTGAGAGTGCACTCATCCCCTCATCTAGGTCATCAGTAAAGATATTAAACAGGATGGGCCCCAGTACCGACCCCTGGAGGACATGACTTTCTGTGCACATATGCCTCTATTTTGTAGACTCTTTATGAAGTCTTATACCAAAGAAATACACTCTCACTTTGCCATGGTTTCCAAAAAGGGCATCCTGAGACATCCTAGAAGATTATATATTTTGGTCTACAACTTAAGTCAAAAAAGTTAAGTAATAGTTACTATTTAATTCTATGGATACAGCATTTTAGATAGTTTAGCTATAGATCTATTCACTGTACTTCCAATTCGTTTTTGGATTTATTTTACACTTCCTGTAGTTTTCACAATTCCTTTACAAAACTATCTCACAGTGATTGCCCTGATTTTCAGGTTTCTCCAAATAAAAGTGAAGTATCACCTCTACTACAAATAGGTCTTTTGTTTCCTTTCTCTCCATAAAATAAACATTGGCCTTCTGGAAGTCTCAGTACCATTAATTAGCAATTGAAAGTAGTAACTGTGCTTACAGCAAATGGACAGATGATGTGTTTTGTACCTTATGATATCATAAAAACCTCAATCACAAAACAATTACATCACAGATTCCTGTTCCTACTACATTTTTGAAAAAAAAAAAAAAAAAATTTTTAAAGCCTATTGTATAATCTAAGAATTTTAGGTCGCTATAATCACAAAATAAACAAGAGAGTTAGGCAAAGCATACTATGAAAGCAAAGAAGAATAAATAGAAAGCTTACCCCTATCCTAGGCTTGCTCACAAAACACCAGCAAAGGCAATCTCCAGAAGTGATCCTTCCCTACTGGTAGCCAGCTCTTAAATAGGTCTAGGAGGCTCCACCCCTTCCGGCAGCACAGGTGAATTGCCTTCAGCTGTGCTCCTCTGGTTGACTCATTGCTCACCTCAGGTGATCAATCAGAGGTTCAGGCTGTGACTCAGCAGTTCCCATATACCTATCAATAAATAAAATTGCAGTGTGTGCTAAATATTGAAGATTTATAGCATTATGATTTTACTACAGTAAAGCTGCAATACATACATTTTTTTAGCTATTCAGTTTTGAGGTATAGCTCTTGATGGCAAAATCTAAGGGCTCCTTTTACAGACTATAGTAATAATTTGGACAGATATAACTGCTCAGTGCAAGAGAAGCTTATTACAGGTATTATGGGAAGAAAAACTTAATTTCTAAAAAACATTCATTTGTAGAGTCAGAAATCATATATTTTAGTCAGACTGCTTAGCACTGAAGACAAGTAAATAATTTACTTAGGTAAATTATCTTCTTCCATTAACTGAGTGTATGCAAGTAAGATCATATTTTTTTTTTCTGTAGTTATCCATCATTCATATTCACTCCACTCCATAAGTTTTGAGCTATTTTTCAATTTTTTAAACTGCTCTGTGAACTCTGCAAAGATGCAAGTCTAGTCTGTCAGGAGAAAAATGACTATGATTTTCAGATCATTGCCTGCGTGTGGCTCATTCACAATCAAAACAATAATATTATAAGAAAATATATTTTTCACTTGCTAGATTTCTCTCTACCAATTTCTTTGAGTAGAAGTTCTATTCTACAAATATCCAAACTAGCAAGATAATATAAAAATGCATTTATCTTATGAAGAAAGATTCATGAATTCCTTTCCCCAAATATTAGGGACAGTTATCCAATATTCATCATTTTTTAATATATCACCTGATTTATTTATTTTTTTTTTTAAATTTTTATTTTTATTTTGATATACTTTACATTTTGCAAATCCCTTTGGAATAGCTATGTATGGTAGATAAAACTTTTACTTGCTTAATGTAGAATAGTCAGGAGCCAGACAATGCCTACAAATGCAAAGCAAATTCTCTCTCTTTTTTTTTTTTTTTTCTAATGAAATATTGTCTATATTCTTTTTCATTTCTTCAGCAAACAATAAGACTGTGACTGTCTCTTTCAAAACAGCTTAAGCTAGCTTTACTGTTTCTATGACTGTGGTATCTAATTCTACCCTACTAAATGTGCTGTGGCTTGTTCTTTGGAAATGAATGGTGTCTACAGATAGTGAAGTCTTTAATTACAAAATTAAATATAGTTGAAATTAATCTAGATTCCTTGCTTTAAATATAGAAATCCTAGTTTGATATTTTCTGCATGTAATGATATAGAGTAATTGTGTGATTATATTCACCTGCAGGGTGGGGAAAAAAAAAAACATATGGAATGACACTATTCACCAGATTTCTAGTTCTCTTTGCAAATATACTGTTATTAAAAAACAAACAAACAAACAAACAAACAAAAAAAAAAAGCACAGAAATTTTATATCTATATTTTAGGTCACTGAGAAAGGAGCAAGCAGTGTTATGTCTCCCTGGTCTTAATAGTGTTGTGCTGCTTGAAGCAATCTAATTTCAAGAAAAGAATTACATCCTACGTACATCTGCAAATATTTGTGTCAGCACACACAACCTCTGGCCACTCCAGCAGCTCCCAGGACCAGCATGGGCAACTGTGCCCAGTGTAATTCCAAACTGCAATTCACTGAGTACAGATCTTGCAAGAGGTATAACCCTGACCTCTTGCACATCAGAAATTTAAAAAGTACTCCCTGTACTCCCAGGCTTATCTCTCTGGCTCTCTGGTCCCTTTACACAGAGTTAGAATAGGTTATTTCATGTACCAAATTTTCCCTAAAAGCAGCTGATACTACAGCAAAATTGAAAGATGGTAATCACATATTAAAAAAGTGAACGAACAAACAAACAAACAAACAAAAGCCACCACCAACAACAAAAAGTTACCTATCTTGTATACTTTTTAAGACACAGATTTGAAAACAGCTCTCACTTTGTTTCTCTGCTTTTAACACTGATACTCATTCTGAATGTTACTGTGCTCCTCTTAGAGGTATGGTTGCACATGAAGACATTGATTTCCACTTGGAGGTAAATTCAGAGATGCAGCATTAACAATATCTCAGTTACATTTACGCTACGGGGGAAAGAATATCATCTGCTGTGCAGTGTAAAAATATCTTCATTCAGGCACGTGGAAGATAATTTTGTATCAATGAGAGTATCAGTTTTGCTCATCTTCAAACCTACAAAAAATTTTGAACACCACTCTTGGTTTCTTGTAAAATGGTCACAGATATAATGTGTATTCCTAACACTTAAGACTGAGCAGCAATGATGAACATGGAAAAAGAACAGCACTAGATGATGTGTCTTTATACATAAACTTCCTTCAGGAAAGATGTTTTGATAAAAAAAAAAAATAATAATAAAAAAAAAAGAAAAAAGAAATCAAGCATAATCAAGCCTGCCAATATAATCATACTTTAAAAGGAAGAGTAACAAGAATCATCTACATCAATTGGAAGAGCTGATTCATTCACTAAGTTCAAGAAGTCATAAATTCTAACCTACCTACACTGAAGAGTGACAGGGAGATTTTGGAGTTCATGGTCTGGTCAAACAGGCTGGATCCCTTGTAACTCACCTCTGTTCTTATTCCCACTATGGTATAAAAAAAGATTTATCAATCACATGTAACCAAAGTACTAATCAGAAAGTAAATGGTTTGTCATATGAATGGAAAAAAGAAAAATGACACAACAAACAGTCAATCACTATGGTATGATTCTATTATTCTGTGAACCACAAGTAAATGTAAAACAACAACAAAAAACATCATCAACAATAAAAAGCAACCCAACAACCCACAACAATTCAATACCAGTGCAAGTAATGTCAGTCTAATATTTTATCCCACATAGCTTCTGGAAATTACAAAGATACTTTTCATAGTCAATGAAAACTAATCTGAAACAATAATTTGAATAAAAGATGATAGAAATTAAAAATGCATGCTGAGCCATAAAACCAGTGCTAGAATAAATAAATATACTGTTGAAACCTCCCTAGTTCAAACAATGGAGTAACACAGTTTAATGAGAGCAAGCATTTTGTGAAACCTGTGTTTGTTTCTGTGCAAGTGGTAGTGAAACACAACACATAATGGCAGAAGCAAATTAATAAAACCATGGATGCAATTTTCTTTTATCTTGAGGGTATTGCTATCCAGTTGTTGAGAGTGAAACTGACAGACCACAATATTATCAGTGGTTGCTCATCGTTTCTTGAGTAAGAGCTTGGATGCAGTTGGGTGGCTTGAACATTTACCAGATCCCAGGCTTCTGGGAGAAGATTCACTAAGATCAAAACAAAAGAAACAGCAGAGAGAACCTTTTGCATTTAACATAAAAAATTCTAATGAGTCACTTGCGTAATGTTTCTCAAAACTGAAATTCGTCTTTCCTCATTTCTTATGTTTGATGAAGAATCTTTAGTTTTCTTCTTTGTGATTTGAAAATACATTCTCTTTATGCAGCTAAATTCTGTGAATACATAGTATATACAATTAGATTTTGTTGTATCTTATGTTCTTTCCAAGTCTCAAAATAAATATACATTTATATACAAACTGTTTCTCAGGCCAGATTTGATATGATAAAACATGTTTTTTACTAGTTAATTATATAATTGTCACCAATTCCAAGACTCAGATGCATATTGGCTACTGCAAGAATATCACAAATAAAATCAGTGATTTCAATGCTGCAAAGAAATCTATAAATTTGTTTATCTGATTGTAAAATACATATGCTTAATCAGTATTTAATACATACAGGGCTCACTGAAGAGTTTTTGTAGCCATACATTAAGGAATTGGCTGCATTATTAATTAAATATGAATGTGGGAGTTAAGGATGGAAGACAAATACTTAATAGTCATTTAAAAAGATGTATATATTCAATGTTGGTATTGTAAAATAAGAACAGATGAAGACAACTGAGGTAGTAAATAACTTTTTCCACAATTTCATTTACACATCAGGGAACAGACTAAAACAGTGCATTTCCTCAGGTGACCAAAGTACTTATTTGTTTGTTTCAAAGTCCTTATGAATTGATACTTCATAGATGATTGAAATTACATCATTTCAATTATTCAAATGCATACAAAAAATGCCAAGCTTTCCTTCTTTGACTTGCCTATTAATGTGTATTTCTAACACAGCCACTTGTCAACAAATACTGGCAGGAAAAATAATTTCACATATGCTATAAGCTCACTGAATCGTGCACTGTTTTTGATTTTGTTTGTTTGTTTGCTGTTTTTTTGTTGTTGTTGTTGTTCTGTCTGGTGAACATTTAGGATTGGTTCTCTCTGGTGCTATCCCAGTACAAACATAAAGCAGAATAAACACAAGGGTGACATTTACATTATATGTCAGCATAGAAATGACATTTACATCCTCTCAGAAACCTAACATTCTGCAAGCAGAAGAGATTTTATAAAGAGGATTTGCAGAAAATGGGAACAAAGAAAGAATAATGAGACTGGGGGATTTTGATTATATACGAAATACCTGGAATAAATTTTCATACTGAAATCTGTTTTGTTACCTCATTTGGATGCTGTCCATGTGACCAAACATGAAAAGGTAAGAGAGATACAGATATGTAAGTTTGTGTCCTATTCCCATAGAGTTATGTCATCAATGACTTAAGCAAACTCAGGTAAACTTATCAAGAGGATAAATATCCATCTGGCACTTTGTATAAAAGCATCACAATTTGAGTTAGCTTGTATACATATATGTATTTGTAGTTGTGTTTATTTATACTTACAGAAAGATAAATGAAACACTGAAGATAGTAAGAAAATACACATTCATTCACTAACTAAAAAGAAGGTAGACTAAAGTAACAAGTTGGGTCCATTTCTGACTGTGGGAGAATCTGAAAATTTTGTTTTCAAGTAAAAGTTGAGTTTTGCCAAGATACTGCCACTAACATATTTGGGGTATGGCCAGGATACACTTGCATGAGCATTTTTTTAAGCGTAGCCTACAGGCACTGTACCTAAAAAGGAAAGAAAAAACTGCTTGCTAAGTTCCCAGCTACAAAGCTTGGCAACTATGTAATCCCACTTTTGTCTCCTAGCTTCTCTCTAACAAGTTCAAAAGTTCAACACAGGGCTCAACTGAAACCTCTCAAGGTCCAGCACCCATATTGATGTATTGCTTCCCTGTGTAGTGTGGATGTTGCAGTGGGACAGTGTGATCATATGTCTTTCCTCAAGCTGGTTTCTGCTATCAGATGATTAAAAACGCTGAAATACCCTCTTTGTCTGCAATACATTGTTTACTTAAATGCTGGAAAGTTTTACTGTTAATATTTTTAGTTGTGAGAAAAAAGAAAAGTGCTCTTCTTGTGAACTGACGATTTTCAGTTAGTAAATGAAACCTATTTTCAATTCTGTACAGAAAGGAAAAACTCCATCACTGAAAGCACAATTTGACTTTAGAGTCACTGTCTGTATTCTGTTAGTCATAGCATTTTAAGTGTACAGTTCAGTAACACTTTGTAGGATAATAATGCATTTGTATACATATGACCCTTCAAAGAAAAATGCCTGAATGGCTTCTAAGCTGTTTGCAAGGTTGGAACAGATCACTGTAGCAAAGATTTTCCTATGCAGTGTTGCTTATTTTACTTCAGTAGAAACAGCCATTGTTTTACATAATGAATCATTTATTTTATATAGTCACCCTTCTGAATTGAACAAATTAATTTACAGTAACCACTGAAAATTTCTAACAGTTGCAACAGGGGAACCTGGTCAACTGTGCTTTATGTGCCATTAGGCCACATGGAGATGAGAAGCAGAGAAGGAAGGAGGGAGGTGAATGGAAAATAGTGGAAGATATTTCCTGATAATAGTGATATAAAAACATGTATCTGCGGCTTTGAAAGGTTGCAGGTACACTCTTTCCTTTTACTGGTGAGATGTGCCATCAAAAGCAAAGGAATATGTTCCTTATTCCTACAGCAGAAAATACAGAAGCTTTTCTCCTTTGCAGGCAATTGTGAGCTAACTGAATTTCTTTTTACTCTGGAATTCCAGGTTTTGCTTTGAAGCCACCCAGATATCTAAGCCCCTTATAAGGAGATGTCCCAAAGCTTTACAGTAAGTCAGTTACTCCGTTCAGACATAGCAGTAGTATTTGTAGCAATGATTAAATTGATCTGCAAAGGAAGCAAAGCACTGTGAAAGGTTAATCCCATACCAAGGATGCTGAAGTTATCTAAATTATCCAAATTCTGTTTCAAGTACAGGGTACTCCTTTTCAGTTTTGCATTCTCTACACTAAATTGATGGGAATTAAAAAAACACATAATAATAAAACATATAAATAAAACTCATGCAGTGATGTATCCAATTTTTTCAAGATTTTCTATTAGCTAATAGGTCCGAGGGGCCTTTGTTCCTACTTCATATTTACCACAGGTTTGTGATGAATGAATTAAATACTATATCTGCAAAGTTTTGAAAATACCATTTTTCTATTTGAAAACAGAATAGTTGCAAGTTGTAAGCATGTAAGTTCCATAGAGCATAACCTGATTTTTGTTTTGTTTTTTTTTCCCCCACTGTATTCTTTTAACATTACTGTAAATACTGCTGAGGAACATGTGAGTATGCAATCCAAGCTTTTACACTGGAAGATGTCAAAAATAGTCATGCTTACATACTGACCTTGTTTTTATTTTCCTTATGTGGAAGAACACGGGGGCACTGAAGTGTCATTTTCTAGAGCTGCCTTGTTTCTGTGAAGGAATGAGGTGACCAGATTATGGGTTATTTGATCACTTGGGTGAACTTGTTCTGGTGGTAGTACAAAGTAATCAGAAACTCCTTAAATACAAATTTCTGTAAGAATGTCTTAGAATTTTAAAATATCCGTGCTTCTACATTTTATCTGTAATTCTGTGTCCTCGATGAGGACATGACAGACAAGATTATAGTAGGATCATTTTCTTCATCTGCACAGCCTGTGGCTGGCTTGGCAGTGTGGAGTCTCTCAGAAAACAGGGATGAGGAGCTCCTACCCCCCCCCCTCTTCTCACTGTATGTTTAGAATAGACTGTTGCAGACCAGTTCCAACATGCCAAAAGAATGAAGTCGTAGCACTCACTACAGAGAGACCTCTGTCACACACCGTGTTCAGTCAACTGCAAAGCACAGACATATGTAAGTATAGGCTTATCTTTCAAATGCATGGTTTATTACCTGGGAGCAGAATTCAGAAAACTGAATTTTTAGTTCAGAAGTTGCACCAAAAGGCAGCACTGCTTTTCCCCCACATTCTTTACTTTAGGAAGTAAAGACATTCTTTACTTCCTACCAGTAGCATTCAGCATAAAAAATGGGTTTCAGATAATGTCCATGTCATTATGAAGCCTTCATGCTTCATAATGAGATGTTAGCCACTAGATGTTGCTCATGCATAGTTACACACTCTCTTACCTCCAACTTTATTGCTTCGCTCCAAATGATACTAACTTTTGTACAGTTCTCTATTTCACAAAACTTTGTATTCTTGAATATAAAGAAATGCCAACAAGAGAAGAAAGCTCGCATTAAAAAGTTTATCTGTCAGAATAGAGATGACTCACTTAAAGCCCCTTAGAAAATCCTGTGCACACAGGGAACATTTGACCCAAATGACTGGATTTATTCTACACTTGGACAGTCATGCTTAATTTGTCATTCTCATTAGCAAGATAAAATGTTATTAGTCCTCTTTTATGCTTGCCTTTTTTTTTTTTTTAAGCTCAGCTGCAAGCAGAGAAACTAATTAGATAAACATTTTGACTTCTGAAAGTGAATAATTAGCAAGCAAGTTGTATAAGGATGTTTAAGATAGTACCAGCCTTCTCTTCCTTGATTTTTAAATTTTTTATTATTATTATTATTTTCTGTTTTCCTTTTAACATTGCATGCCTCATTCTTTTGGTTTTATACCTACAGCAGCAATCAATTCTGTCATGAAAATGCAGCTATAAACTTCTTCATAATAATAGCCAGGAGTGCACAGAGGAAAGGTTTTAGCATTGTAGATTTATTCTTTTTCTTATCAAATTTTAGTACACCTTCTCTCTGAAAATGTAACACCTTAATATTTAGTAAATAAAAAAAAAAAAGAGGCATAGTGCTTGTTATGTTTCCGTTATAATAAAAGTATTAGTGGAATCCATTCAGTGTGGCAGTCAGTGCAGAGGGAATGTTACTGAAATATAAATAAGCAATTTCATCCTTCCAGTTAATTCTGATTTTCAAACGATGTTCAGTTATTTTCTCCATGATACAGTTGCATTGTAATAGACCAAGACTTGACTAAGTTGCCTTCTAGCCAATCAATGACAGAATTTCATGCCGAGTGCCTAGTCTCTGTTGTTACATTATCAGTATTTGTTGCTTTCAAATTGGGAAGGTGACCTGCATAAACCAGTAGGGCAGAAGACTATTTGAATTTTAGGCTAAATGCAACTGAAAATTTGCTTAGATTTATAGGCACCTCATAAAATTAAGGACTTATCTGGAAATTGTTTAACTGTTTTTCCAGTACTACTAGCATTGATTTGAAGAGAAGCCTTGAGCCTGTGCAAAAACATACCAACTAACTGTAAAAGTTTTCTTACTTGCACAGAATGATAAATAAGCACAATTTTCTGAGTCTGAGTCTCGTTGAGAAGGCTATAGTAAGAGAGCTCAGAGATAATCCTTACAGACTTAGCTAAATACTCCTCTTCTGCATTCTTGTGAGCTTCATAGCCAGGGACACCTATATCACATGCATTAAGGCATAGAGATAATAGGGGAAGAAGATAAGTTGAGCACAATATGCATAGGTGAGGAATAAACAGTCACAGTAGGGTCAACCACCCTTGCTGTTCGCTATAATTGCTGCCTCGCTGCATAAATGTGTTTTTGAGGGAGAATACATTGAGTGGCTTGTGCAGTCCCGCAGTACAGCATGACTTTTAGATGAAGCAGATTTGGCAAGTACTATTAGATTTGGACCTGCTAGCTGACACTCTTTACTTTGCCTAAGTATAGGCAGCTGGAAGCTAACAAACTGCACATGCATTTCATCCATTTCATCCATACAGGGAGAGGGATGGCGGAGAAGTTAAGATAAGCATTGTTACAGAACTGAAGCAAGGAAAACTAATCTGTCAGAAACAGATGGGGATGATTCTCACAGAGCAAGAGACATATATCACCGATCAAAATAGGCTAGGAAAAAGACATGCATAAGAAAAAGCCTTGGAGATGTTTTTCTTATTGTAGAACATTTGGCAAGTCAAAGAGGTATTACAAGGTGTATTCTATGTTCTGATTAGGTCAGGTTGTAAGATAAAGCTTAAATGGGATTGACTCTCTGCAGAAAGTAAAGCCCAATTTAAAAAAGTAAATATGTCTGTGCAGCTAGTACCCACTGATAGGACAGATTACCAGGAAATAAAGTACTTCATATCATCTTGTAGCGTATATGAATGGATATAGATATCTAGATGGCATATATAAGTAGGTATACTCAGAGCTGCAAATATTTAGCAATATATTTATATGAAAGGAGATCACTCTACATGAGTATATCTAAGAAAGGAAATGAAATTTCACCTGCAGAAGGCCCTGATAAGAAGATCCTTCCCATACCCTTCAATATAGCAGCTAAACAAGGTATTCTGGTAAACATAACAAGAAATATCTTGATAAAGGAAGAGGAAATGTCTTATTTTGATGGATATCAAAATCCTAAAAAAAATTATTTTCATTTACCGAAAAAAAATCTCTGGAATCACTAAAGTATACGATCACCAAAGGACAATAAAACATGTTATTTATTTATAATATTAAAAGCCATATGTTCCACAACAGAAGTAAAATGAAATGTATAGAAGGACCACACTGAAGGCAGTATCAATTAAAAAGCTGACTAATGAGTTTGGGCTGTTGAGTACAGGGCTGCTTAGAGTATTTTTTTACAATGAAAAAAACAAAGAGTGAAATTAGACTAGGATGAATTTGGAAGCTTCCCAGGGTAATAAAGAGTCGCATACCATCTGTTTGAATGGGGAAAGTAACTGATTCATGTGTATTCTTCATCCACCTGTGTAATACAGAGGTAAAGGTGTTGGTAGAAAAAAAATGGCACAAATAACATGAGTGGTGACAACTAGAAAGAACATGAAATAAATGCTAACTGGCTCTGAAGACACCTCAAATACAACCAAAGTTTGGATCAATTTTCCACATAACAGCTGTGAGAATTATTTTTTTGCAATATCCAGAAAATTTCTAAAGAAACCTGAGAATATATTTTTCTCATTTAAAGATATGCTAGTGTGAAGAAGTTGACTATTGGGATAGCAATGGACCTAAACAATATTAAGTTATTAAGGGCTATTAAGCGAGCTGACTAGAATTTTAAATAAAAGTGTTTCTGGTACATCCTGCAAAGAAAACATAAATAAATTTTGAGGAGTTAAATGGATGCATGGAGGCTTTGTTTCTAATTGGATGCAATAATAATTGCTGGGCATAATTTTTTTTTTTTTCTCCCATGTGCCCTTCTTCAGCTTCTCCTGGACAGTGTAATTAATGATGGTGAACAGTATAACACTGTATTTAATGCACATGTTTTGTATTCATGTTTGTGGAGAGCTGGATTGTGCCACACTTGAAATGAAGAATCAACCCAAGTTGCTTGTGCTTACTGACATCCTACATGCTAAATCTCATTGAAAATCTTGAGCTTGCCTCTCATATTCTAAATGCTGTGCTGCTCTGGAAGGGCACATCTGCAGATCTGCTAATTGACAAGTGCCTCTTTCAGCAGCCTACATTTGTCTTCTACGTAGCTTGAGGGCCAATGCTGCCTCCCCCAAGTTGCTCTCAGCAGAATTGTTCTGATCCTTCAGATGACCAGGAGAGACCTCTCATCTTTCTCAGGATGCAGAGATATAATTATGAAACTGTGAACTAGATGTGAGACTTAATTATAATGTCAAATAGATTGGATTTTAATCAGCTCTCTGGATATACGTTTAGGAAGGATTTATCAGGGCAATGACCTAATTTTAAGAGTACGGATTTCAGTTAAACATTCAGAAAACAATTTGGTTCAGTGCCTGTAAAGAAGAGACAGATAGATATAGACCACTGCTTTTTAATGAGTCCATCTCAATCATGGCACAAGCTTTAGGAAACAAATTAATCTCTGATGTAACACTAAAGAGAATTACTGTGTAATGGTAATGATTCCAGTCTTCAGCACAGTGGAAGAAATGCTAAGAGGAGTTTGTATAGGACATGAGAGGACACTATAGCATGTAGACATGTATGTTTGAAGAAAAGTCATTGCAGGTACTCAGAGTGAGGGACAGGTGATTTATGGGGGGTATGGTTCCATCTGGACTCACTGTGTTGAGTGTGGTGGGACACAGAATCAGAAGGGTCTGCCTCACTCTGAGTAGGAGGATGTCACTCCCATGAGTAGCAAGGTCTCACAGTTCCTGCTGAGACAAGAATTCAGGAAGAACTCTGAAAAAGTTCAATCACAATGATCACAGGAGGCTGTAAGAAGAGAGGGCTGCTGAGAGAAATACTGCATTGATGCTGCATATTGACCATGGGCTGCAGAAAGATCTCTGTCCCTTAAACAGGCAATGGCCTGGACTGGATCCTTCCTTTTCAGTTGCAGAACTTCTTATTGCAATTTGCTGAGCTCAGTATTAAGAGGGAAAAGCCACTTGGAAAGATTCTTCTTTCCAAAGACATTCATCAGTACCCTTTCTGGTCTTCCCTCTTTGGGCTTCTGTACTTCCCATCTCTCAGTAATTACTTGAAGTAATTACTCTGAATGAAGCAGACAAGTTCAAAAACATCAATTTGATTTTGCCCAGGATTTTTTTTAAAGAAATGATCTGGTTTACAGTAATCTACCAACACTTTTAGGAACCATCTCAAATAAGCAAGCAGTAAAGATTACAAAAATCTGGCCACCACAGTGATTTTGAAGTATGGTAATACAGTAAAACCAAAGAAATGCTGCAGTTAAGGAAGACTGCACAACTGTGTGCAAAATAATTTGTAAAAAAAAAAAAGCGCAACATCAAGATAACTGCTCTGCTAATGACCATTTGAAAACACAACAAAGACATTCTATAGCAGTGTCATTACAGAATCACAGGATGGCCTGGGTTGAAAGGGACTTCAAGGATCATGAATCTCCAATCCCCTTGCCACATGCAGGGCCACCAACCTCCCCATTTAATACTAGACCAGGTTGCCCTGGTCTAGTGCCCAGGTGCCCATTACATGTTAATTCTGGGGATTACTGTCAGATCTGGTCACAATTTCTGTTGCAGGACTGTTTTCCTTTTGCATTTTTTTTCATAGCTTTTAAAAGAATTCAGTACAAGACCATAGCATGTTGGTTTGGCAGCCTTTATCTTCCCATTCCATCCAGCTGATGTTCACTTACTTTCTAGTGGGGCAGAGGATATCATATATCTTTGCCAGGTTCTCAGGTTGATCAGACTGATGAATCTTTCTCCTTGGATGATGGGTTTATGCAAACTGCTTTGTGCCCTTCCAATAGCATTTATCTCTTTAAAACAGTTGGCTATGGTATAAATGTGATGTTTCTAATAGAACAAACAAAACAGAAAAGAAAGCAGGGAAGAGAAAAAAAAAAAAAAAGGAACGGGAAAAAGTAGATAAGAGGGCACCCCAAGCATTTTAGATACTATATTTTGATACGGGAAAAAATTGATTTTGGATTGTAAGGGAAGCAGAGTTGAGAAGAAATGTCTTTGAAACAGAGAAACTCTAAAGAAGTCAGAATATCTTTAAACTTTTTCTTGTTTCATTTTGTACTTAGACTGCATGCTTAAGTAATCAAGCAGCTGTGGGGTTTTTTGTTTTTTTTTTTTTGGTTTTTTTTTTCCTACATGTAAAAACAAAGCTAAAAAAGCATGCTTTTCTGAATAGATTTCAAAGTATAAATGAGCTATGGTCTCTTTTTTGATACTCAGTGAAAATTGTTTCTTCTGTCTAAATTTCTACACTAAAATACATGCAAAAGATCAGAGCTGGACTCCATACATTGTACCTGAAAGCCATTACCAATCATAAATTCAGACCTAATGAGAGAAAAGTTTACCAGGATTTTATACAGTTAAAATAAACTACTGTTCTTATAAAGTTTAAGTTTCTGGGAAAATGCAGAACTATTGTTTAATACAGTTTCCAATTCAGAAGTGTGAACGGTAATGTTCATTGGTTTAAGAAGGCTGGTAAAAGAGTATCATTGCCCACTAATAAAGAGAGATCTCAGGTTTTGTTATAAGATTATGGTGGATATATATAGTTATTTCCAGTATTTGGATTTGAGTAGAGACACTAAATTTTATATCATTCCTGGTAATATTGCACTTGAACATAACAGTCCTATTATGAACCTGGCATTCATCTGGTCATAATTCTTATGAAAAATCTCTGCAAATGATTTCCAGATGAGATTTGGGAATCATGCATGCATGTGCCAAAATTGAACAAAAGATCATTTTCATAATGTAAAAGTAAGCTTCAAAATTACTCTTAAGAGTCGTAGTACATTTTATATGATGTAAACCTTTTTTATTAAGATCAATCACAGGATTTTTTTTTTTTAATGAATATAAACCTATCTATTTCTCTAAAGGATACTCCTACATAGAAGAAAACAAGTGAAGTGTGAAAATCACAGTCTTGAACTTAAAATGTCATTAATCATATTTTTTGCAATTGCAATTCTTTGACTTTCAATATAGCAAAGATAAAAATACAAATGTAAGATTATTCTATAATAAAGCTCATGTAAATATAAATCCATAAAGCCTCAAACAGTTTTACATGGAAACTTCAAATACTCTTACAGAAAAAATGAATGGCTTTTTAATCGCCAGAGGAGTGCAATTTTGATGTTTAAGATATAGCAAAGCTTCTACTGCCATACATCATGTTTAGAAGGGTAGTTAGCTAAAGAAAGATTGGTTTGTTAATACCATATGCAAAGGTTTAAGAAGAGTTTTGGGGGCATATGTGTTTTCTCGGGTTCTATTTTGTGTTGAAATCTTGGCAACAAAACATTAGAAAGCTAAAATCACATTTCATCTCTGTGTTGCAGTAGCATAAGTTTCAAATATCTTGATGTCATACCAGTGACAATGACAATGACATTGATTCACTTCAGTACACTGAGATATGAAGCTGAGCAATTCTACTAACGTTGTCCTCTCACAATTGGATTCTACTCAAATTACACGGCAGGTAGCAGTGTGTTTTAATTAAGAACTGCTGCCTTAAGCTGCTGTACCACTAGTCTGAGAGAATGGGAGTTAAGCTACTCTGTTAAGATAAAAGAGGAGTGGAGCTGCCTGTCACATAACGAGTACATCACCCAGCTTTGGAGCAGTGCTTGAAAAGAGTGATATGCCAGGCTGCAATTGCAAGCAGAACAGTTAGGCAGTTCTACGCATAAGAGTAAAAAACAGATTTTCTATCTTTTATTGCATTTTCTATTTTACTTTAGGGAGATAAACGGAAACAAAAAGAGAGATGATTATGGGATGGTAAAGGTATTTTTGTATGTGTGGGTAATGGGCATTTTGAAATTAGTGGTTAAAAAACACCATATACTGTGGATGGAAAAAAAGCCATTAAAAATTACACGATTTTGGCACCTCTGTCCAAAATGTCAAACAGTTTCCAACTTGTTGTCCTTGGGTTTCTGTCCCAGGTTGGGAGCCAGCACCCAGCCCCGTGAGTAGCCAGCTCACTGCCCCCACACCCAGTGAGACGGGGCTGACCAGAGGACACGCAGGGGTTAGAAGGTTATGGGTCAAAATAAAGACTGGGAGAACACTCCTTAGTTGCTAGAAAAACAGACTTAAAGATTTTAACTTAATTTATTGCCAAGTAGCATACATATTTTATTACTGATCTGAGTACTTGGAAACAAAGAAGAAAAACATTAAAACACCTCTTGTCTCCTTTTCCCAGCATCTCTCCTTCCCCGTTGTCATCGCTGCAGGTCACACTCAGTCCATTCAGAGAGGCAATGAATGAGGCAGGAAGTGTTGGGTAATTGTGTAGAGATTTCTCCCTGCTGCCATTCTCACACATTTCCTATGCTCTAGAGTGGGTCCTCCACAAGATGCAGTTGTCTCAGAAATGCCTGCTCCATACTGGGTCACCCCCTCCTCTTTTCAGCCTGGAGTTTGTCCTTTCACTCCAGTGTTCTCTGTGCCTGCTCACTAGTTTCTGCCCTTCCTTTCTCAGACTCTCCCCCGTATGCTCAGCTGTGAATACTGGGCCTGGCTGTGCCCTGTCGTGGGGCCATTGGAGCCCCATACCCTCAGGAATGACACCTGGATATCCACACCTTGTAGACTATCAGAGGTATATCAATAATTCCGTATGGTTATCATAAGTTGAAAGTTTGGCAAACAAGCAACATGGTAATCACACAGTCCAAAACTACCTGGGTGCATCATGGAAGAGTTAATAGAGCAACGTTTATTTCCTCAGAAGTTTGTGACTAAAACTTCTCATCAGACAGATGGGAAAACAGGCAGAAAAAAGCTGTTCTTCCCACCTCACTATCACGCATCCAAGCTGTTCATGATCTAGCAGTAAGCACCAGAAGATGGTGTTAACATCCACGCTGTTAATGGTGAGCCATCATCTGTTGCTCCCATGATGTTTCTGTTTCTGTTGCTGTGACGTTTCCATTGCTGGATATTGCACCTATGGCAGCAAAGGCCGAATCTCCAGAAATTCATAATAAAGCTCTGGTACACCCTAAATGTGTGTTCTGTAACTGGTTCTCACCAATCACCACAGCACTGAACTTTCATGGTAAACTTTTATCAAAGAAAAAACAGTAAAGAGACAGGTTCTTCCTAGCCATGCAACTACATTCAATCTGATAAGTACTGAAGTGTTTTAACCAAGACAGACAATCATTTTCAGAGCCAGTCACAAACATTCTTCCATTTAAGCCACATTTAAGCCAATGCTACCATCTCACTGTTTTGTGTATCTTTGGAAATATGTCAAAAGTTCCATAGAAACAAGTTCCTACAACAAACTTGCTGTAGAAACATATTTGCAATACTCTTAATCTGCCATTACAGTGTTGTTTTCAAAATTCATATGTCACAGTTGAATTTAACAGTCAAGACAAAGCTTATTTTCAAATTTAGTGAACCAGATTTGAACTTCATTCCTTAGATAACCATTTATTGTGGAAAATATAACTCTAATTAATTCCATGTTTACTTTAAAACATTTTGTTTCAGTGGTTTTTCTGCCTATGAATTTACTAAGGGCAATGTTTCAGATTATACAAGAAAGATCATGAGAAGATAATGGTAAAATCTGAGGGCAGGAAAAGAATTTCTGCCTTTATGATATAAAATACACTTTATTGCCAGTTATTCACATAGTATTGATTCTGCAGAAGAGATTGCAGGATCACTGAAGATGCTCCTTATTTAAATTATAAAGTGCTACTAAGCAGGAAGTTAGAATTCCCAAATTGCTAAACCAACTATTGAAGAAGCCTATCAAACCTGATAGCTTTGGAAAATATGTTCAAAGGCTTATGAAAAAGAATTTTGATGAGGATGGAGTATGTGTTTCAGAATGCTCACATCAGAAGATGCACACCATCGGACTGTGCAGGACTGAATATAGATGGTTGAAAAGCCCTTTATAAGCCTTTCTTCTGAAACTGATTTTAGTTTAGAATTAGTAAAGGTGTTAACATCAGTGCTATGTTTACATTAATGTGACTTCTTCATAATGATAGTTTGAGATTCAACTGGGTCTGCTGACATGTTCAGCATTATAACAGGAATAAATTTCTCTGTTGTGTAGGCAAAAAGTGGAATACATTTGTCAAATTTTTCATCTCCTGTGGAGGTTCCTTTCATATAACACATGGATCTACTGAGAACAGAATTCTCTTCCTACAGTCCAGAGCTGGGCAACATGAACCAAAATAAATTAGCTCTTATTACTCAGTCAGACTTAGCTAATGCTAAAAATGAAACTTCCTTCTCCCTTGCTCCCTCTCCTCTCCCTCTCCCCCCCACACACTTATTTGATATGTCAAATTACACTATTCAGTTCAAACACCTGGTTCTTACTGAAATAGCCTATCCTATCTCTTATTTCTTTTATGTATGGCTGCTTAGATTGCCAGTAACTTCAAACGCATATTGCAATTGTCCACAATAGCTAATACTATAGTCCTCCTTGCTTTGTATTTGTTTACAACTACACTGAATTCTTGTGTTTGCCAGATACCTCATGGACCGTCCAAAGTAAAAGCTTTAAAATTAGGCTGCCAAACACATTTTATGATAAGTCTTTATCTACACACCAGTCTCTAAGTCAACCAGAGAGATGTCTTGAGCATCCCAACTTTAATGTTTTTGCTTCTCTAAAAATGTACTTACTATGTTCACACAATTACTAATAAAGAAAAGTTCTGTAATTCTTGCACATATTAATGATATTTAAGAGTAAAAATCTCCTCTACTAAGTATTTTAGATCAACTTTGGAAAAAAAATGTTTGTGCATGATTTCATCACAACACTTCAGTTAAAAAAAAAGTGGATTAGTATTAAAATTAAAATTTTATACTGATTTTATTTTCCTTAGAATTTAATATAATATCAAATACGTATTGCTAGACAAGGTATGCCTACATGAATTCTTATCTTTTAAGGAACAAATAATTCAGAAATGAACTCTACTGTTTTGTTATTGTAACAGAACTTGCATCTACTTATTGATCCATTAAATAAGGGTCTAATTACGTTCAAAAAATTGTAATAAAAACTACTACACTGAACAAATAAAATTAACCTACACAGTAGGTATAAATTATATTGTCTCATAGAGAACTGAGAAGGACTTTACATAAAATATTATTCATGCATTCAGAAATACTTTGGCTGGTTATCCTTGTGGTTTCATAGGTTTAAAATGCACTTACATATGGCTGAATGGAAAAACACCAGTATAAGCCTAATTGAAACTTAGTATACACAGTTAGTATTACACCAGAATATCTTACTTTAGTATTGTATCTTTATCTTCAGACTAAATTTCACTGAAGACATTTGTATGGAACCCTCATAGAGCTCTGTGAAAGAATTCTTGTGAAAACGTTACCAAAATGTCTAAATTAAATTCATTTAATATTCAATTGATCATGGTGACTTAGGAGATTTTGATTAACTGAATGCGCATGAATATCAACATGCTAAATAGAAACACACTTTGTTACTCTAAACTCAATAACTGAGAATTTGAGCAGTGATACAATAATGACTGGCTGCACATAGATATTACATCTCTCTTTGAAATGACATCACATACTGAAACATTTGGGGAGAACAAAAAAAAGGGGGAAAACTGTTCCCTGTTTTTGAAATTTCTGAAGCTTTCAATGACTATGTAGTAATCCAGGAGAAGTGAGTGGCTGGCAGGGAGGGAAAAGGAAATGAAGAGAGCTGAGAAATCTGTTGTTTCTTTTAAATTCGATTAGTTGCAGAAGGGAGCATCTCTCAGTCTACCCTATATTCTGTCACCTAGGAATTATTCCAGCATCATCTCAAACTGACTTGCATATTTCTTCTGCACTTGAAGGCAGGAAAGTGTTTGAGGAAGAGAAGCTCTATCTGCATGAATCTCTTGAGATGAGAATGGGTGCTAATGTAATTGGCAGAGTCTGCAAGGAAAAGAGAGACAAGTTTTATTCAAAAGCTCCTTAGCTATGCAAAGAACATTCAGAAAATCTATTTTATATTTATGAGAATGCCACATACTCAGAATCATCAACTTTATTTCCTGCACAATAATGGGAAAAAAAGCAAAAGACTTCCTAAGGCCAAACAAGACATAAAAAAAAAAAAAAAAAAAAAAAAAAAAAAAATTATATTTTCCCAAGCTTGAAACTGCTGTATTTTAAGTAATGTTAATATTTACTAAAAGGAAAAAACTCCAGGTACAACATTCTCTCCTAAAATATTGCAAACTTATTGATTATTATAAATTATTAGATAAAGTTTGAGAACATTTACAGATCACATTCACACAGTATTTGAAATTTGCATATTACAATATAATACAGAGAAATTGCAAATGAAGACGGTTATCATCTTAATATTAAAACCATTGACTTCTTAATGCATTTGCACATATGCACTGGTGTTTATTAATTGTGTTACATCTGATTTTGCCAAAACATAATGTAGCTGATATCCCAATAAGTTCCATATTTTGTGTCTCTACAGGAAAATTTGGATTTTTTAGTATCTCTCTCATTGTTTCATCTTAGAAAAATCATTTCTATAGTCTGTTTATTTCACTTAAACTGACAAAACAGTGTCATTTCCAGAACACTTCTGATTTCTTATCTGATTAAAAACCAAATGCTAATCCAGATAAGTGATAGACATCAGTTTTTCCATGATCACTAGAACAGTGGAAAATGTTAGCGCTTTCAGGTGAGATTTATAGGTGAGACATGGTATTTTTATGTAAAGCAGAAAAAAGGGAAAGCCAGTTTCAGCTTGTGAAAGGACTTGACTTTTTTTCTGCATACTTGGATTTATTTTTGGTTTTATTGTTAAAACAATGTGGATGGAAGTGCTGTTTGTATTGCAATAAATCATGATAATCATGTAGATTGTTTGTGTGCAAATATGCAAACCGGAACTGTCAGTAATGTAGCATGACATGTCATTACTGTTGATAGTGTTTGCTTATTTTAGGAATTCGTTTCAAAAGATGCATGTTGCATACTTGAGTACTACTTTGTATTTCCTATTAAGGTCACACTGACCAGAGCAATCTGCATGAATGTCTTCATCAAAAAGAAAGAAAAAAAAAAAAAAAACAAAAAAAAAGCACAAGGAGATGTCCTATCACCACATTCACTCAAAATGTCAGAGGTAGTCCGGGATTTGTTTAATCAAATATGGGATGACTTATTCCAAAGAGAACAGTTGTGATCTTTATTTCTGTGGCTGCTATAAGGAGATGTGTTATTTGCTATCAGCACAGCAAGAAAGCTAGTTGTCTTTAGCTGTCTCTCTGTGAACAGAAAGATAGATTTCTTTTTATCATTTCCTAGTCTAGTAAAGATGAGTACATATACTTTTCTGCCCTATCTATTCTTGGTGTTCATTAACTTATGAAAACAAATACAGTATTTTTATTTTGTGCTTTTCCCACTCCAGTGAATTGGTTATTATAAGAATAACTCCACTCTTCAAAAAAGGTTCTCTATCAAAATAAGTCAACTGGAGAATGAAACACATGGAAAACATTTGGGTGAGAGAGAATGGGCTCATAGTGTCCTGAGAAGAGACCTACTGGGCAGAGGGAGACCTCACAAAGGACCAGCAGATGCCTGTGTCCAGCTTCGGACTGCTATTTATCTGGTCCTCAGGCTGTGGCCATCTCATTTGGAAAACAGGAGCTCAGCTGGCACTCAAACTGGTGAAAGATAACAAGAAAGAATTTCATATTTATGAGAGTAACAGAGCACAACAAAGATACCAACTTACTACTGAAAGTGGCTGGCAAATTAATTACAAATGACAAAGGAAATGTTGAGCTGCTTTCTTTGCTTCAGTCTCCACGGATAAATTTAGACCAAAAATCTCTGTGCCATTAGGTAGTAGAGCAAATTGTAAATCCTCAAGAGATTGAATCTAGGGATCATCTGTACCAAAAGGACATGTACAAGTCTATTAGACCTGCCAGATAAGTCCAAGAATGCTAGAGGTGCTGCTGATACTGCCATTATGCAGAGCCACATTTCATCACCTTTGAAAATTCATAGAGACCAAGGGAAGTCCCTGATGATTAAGCCATTTACAGAGGAAAAAATAAAAATAAAAATAGACCAGTATGTATCCATTCAGCCTCTGGGAAAATTTTAGAACAGGTCCTTAATCAAAGCTATTTCCAGATACATGAAGGACAACATGGCGTCATGGAAAAGCTGAAAAGGATTTGTCAAGATCCACGATAGACCACCCTCATTGCCTTCTGTGACAAAACAATTTACTCACTGAATAAGAGAAAAGCTGTGAATGTCAGCTACCTTGATTATAGCAAATTATCTGACACCGTCTCCCCACAATATCCTTGTAAATTGATCAGATACAGATTTGACTGCTGGACCAGAAGAAGGATGAAAAACTGGCTAATGGCCAAGCTCTGAAGTTAGTGGTTAATGACTCAAAATCAAGCTGGCAGTCAGCCAGAAGTAAATTTTCTATGGGGTTGATATTGCATCTGATACCATTCAGTATCTATAAAACAAGGTAGATGATAAAATTGAAGTTACCCTTACCAAGTATGACAACAACCTATGAGGAAAGGCAGATATTCTGGACAGAAAAGGCACCATTCAGTAAGACTTTGAGCAGGCTGCAGGATTGGACCAACAAGAATTGCATGAGAATAATCTGAATTCCTGCACCCAAGAAAGAAAATTCCTAAGCAGCAATACAGGATGAGATCTAACTTACTGCTGAAAACATCCACAGAACAGCATGCTACAAATGGGCATCCTACTTGCCGTGAAAACAAACCACATCCTAGGTTGCATCAGTAAGATATTCTTGCTGATTAAAACAAGGTATGTGATTATTATTCCATTTCAATTGACACTTGTTAAGCTACACATGAAATATCAAGTATATTTTGGTCTCATCAATTCCATTAAAAACACTGAAATGATCCAATGTATCACACCAAAATGAGTAATGAATTGGAGAACATGACATATGGAGCTGGTTTCCAGCTGATATAATTCAGAATCAAAACAGATGAGAAGTACAGAACTGGCCCAATTACAAACTGGCCCTCAGAACTGTATGTCAGCAGAAGTCCCAGAAGGAATTTACACCTGATTATTATTCAACAGGAACTTCAATGCTCTCCTTAATGATATGCTCCATAGACTAGAATTACTAGAATGACACATAGCTAAGGGATAAAAACCAGCCATTACATCAATACCTTCAGATGTTTCCAATCTTTCTGTCAGTCACTTATGTTTCAGGAAAATTATATTCTAGAAGTGCCAGATGCTTAAAGCAGAAGTAAGTGTCCTCTGTATTGGATGTTTCCCTGCTTCAAACTTCAGTGTCCATATTGGTAGCCTTTTACCATCGTTTATATTAAGATCTGTCTACATAGTTGTATGTAGTAGCAATAGCCAAGCTGTTTCACAATAAACTGATATTAAATTTTGGACCTGAAACAGCCTAACTATAGTAACAAGGAGTATAGCCTGGAACAATATAATCTGTGCTCACAGTGCAGTTTAGCTCACTCTTATTTCCAAAAGAAACTGCCTTAAATTGCCTCGTAACAAAATTGTCTTATTGGAATTAACCTTTGGAGCTCAGGACCTGAGACCTCCGCAACATGCTATGAGTGTATGAAGTGTTGCCCAGGCTGCAGTACCAAGCTATCATCTCTTACTACACCATGTTTTTTTTTAAAATCATGTAAGTAAATTATTTCACCCATGTTACCTATGGAATTTCCACATTCCAGGACTTAAATATGTTACAGACTTTCATGTTTTGCCCAGATGTTTCTTTCTTTTTTTTTTTTTTTTTTTTTTTTTGATGTCTCTCTCTCTAGTCACTTGACAGCTCTTTTTCCTCCATCTATTGAAAAAGAAAAAAAAAAAATCAATCTAAAACATATTGATTTAAAAGAATGCATTTCCATTGAAAAGGCTTGCAAGGTCTTTGATAAATAACTACAGCTTATCTTTTATTCTCATTGCACTAGAAGTTTAAACCACAAAGAATATTCTGAGAATCCAGGAGCTTGCTGTTTTTTTGTATATTCCAAATGTGTGTGCTGGAATTAAAGTGTTTTGACCAAGATCTGTACAAAATGTGTGTTCTCCAAGAGCACAGCATGAAAAGAAGCCTAAATGTATGGTATAGTATGAGGGAAGGTTGCACTGTATGCAAACTTGGCCAGGCAGTTTGAAGCTAATTATGGGGAAAATTGATCTAAGAGTATGTCATAGGGAAAAAAGCCCCTGTTCACTCAATTAAAAATTAATTAAGATATAAGTTGTTCATTTGTTTATTAATGACATGTAACTGACTAGTAACCAAATCCATTTTCAGGGTCAGTATCAGTAACACAACATAGAAATAACTATACAATCCAGTTCCAAAAACGTTGTAAGCACCTACAATTATCTAAATATATAACCAGTCAACAAACATTCTGGTCAAAAATACACATAAAATCATACCTACGGTTACTATCACAGCCACCCCTTCATCAAAGGATATATGGATTACAAGGACCATTTCAAAAATGTATTTCATTTTTGACTTTGACAAAAACTTTCATAGTCCTGTAAGGAGACATGGGTGCTTTATGGATACCTGTGCTGTTCCTCACAACCTTTTCTCACTAGTCTATATTGATGAGGAAGCATAGCATGAGCTCATAATCACAAACCCAGTGTGTGGGTCCTTGCTTGTCCAATGAGGTTGCTGCTCTCTGGCTGAAGCAGAAGTATGATGCCAGCGCTGCAGCATTTGGCAGTGTCAAACTAGGTTGTGATTGCCCCGTTTCTACTCTATCTCTTCCTGCTATAAATTTTTATGTTTCCTCCACAATTCTTTTAAGATTATTTCTTTCTTTGTTTCAAAAGTCTCTTTAAAGTTCCTTCATTACTGTTTAATCCAAGCTGATGGTTGTCTTCCAACCAACCCTTTTTTGGCAAATACTCTTCCAGACAGTTCTGTGTATTTGATCCACACAAATGCACACACACTGTTTAACCTCACATTCTTATTAATAGGAGTTGATAGCATTTAACACTTAAGTCTTAGATGTCTTTATACAAAAGATTTGTCAAGCATGAGCTGCATGAACATCACCACAATCAAACATTAAAAAGAACTTCTGAGAGCAGACATTCTTCATTGCCTAGACTTGAGCGTTTTCATGATAGTAAACAAGCAGAATGCTGTAGCTTGCACTTAAAAATCCCCTAGCTTGACTATGACATAAATGTACAAGATTCCATGGTCTGAAATGCAGCATGCCTGAAATCTGAAATCACAGTCAGGAGATTTAAAATGTGTCAGTACAGGTTCACATCCAAAAGAAAAGGTGGCTTAAATATTACTCTACCACAGATGGCACTACAAGCATATCCTTAATTGCTTATTTGCATTCACTGACTTTGTCTACTTGCTTGGATATCCAATATTTGTGGACTAGTCTAGCCAAATAAAGAACATAAAAAGAGATATAGCTATGCTTTGTTTTTCATTCTTAAGAAAATACCCTTCCTTTATAATTATGCCTGTTTTCCAGAGGCTATTCAGTTCCACTGACATTAATATGAACTGTAAAGTATGTTTTCATACCCTAAACAATTTCTCCCTCCTGTTTTGAAATGCTCTGCCCGCCAAGGGAGTGTTTGAAGCATTTGCTTGTTTTTTTTTTTTGGTTTTTTTTTTATGCAAAGATTCTTTTGTTGTCCTTATTTTACGATGCCAGAGAGACTGACCAAATCTGTAACTTTTTGCAGTTTTGACAGGCCAATATTCATTTTAATTATCCAATAAGCCACCTGATGCTTACTTGACAGTCTTTTGTATACACTGTGCCACTTCATGACATAATCTTAGGGTAAAATTTTGCAAGACAAATGATCATTGATTGCTGTGAAAATTCTTCCTATTTTAAAATTATCCTTCAGAACCATCATCCTAGACTGTAGATGAGCACCAGAGAGATAGAAGGGAAGTAGCAAGAAAGAGATGTAGTGTTAGGCTGGAGTAAGGCATATTCCTGCTTGGGCTACTTTGAGCAGGATCAAAGCCATCTTGTGAACTTCTGCTGACAAAATATATGAACTACCTTGGCCCCAGTGAGCAAACAAGGTTGTTTTAAATAATAGACTAAATCAGTGTATTAAAACATCTGTGAGACCTGCATATGAGTCTTTATTTGTTTTGACTACTACTGTTTACAATCTGTGTTACAAAAATTAGGATATCATTAATGACACAGTATATATGATCATATAGGATGAGTGCCTGCTTACCAATACTATGCTTTTGCTCCCCATATAAATCCTAGACCTTTTGTATATTGAAATGATTACACTTTATATGCATCAGGAGACAAGAAAAATGCTGTGATATCAAATGGGGGATCTGGCAATTCCCCAGCTGACACGGGAAAGTGGGAACAGGATGTTGTATAATTCCAAAAGACTGTGCCTTATTAAATATGACTAATTTCTTCTCTATTGTTATCTATTTTTAAAATGCTTACTTCTTGGTGTGTCAGATGGCACCAAAAGCTCCTCTGGGGAGACAAGGAGTCTGTGAAATTATTACTTATTACGTTATGACAATATCAATGTTTCTGCAGAATTTTATGGAGAGCATATGGCCAGTGGTGAAGGTGGGGAGCAGAAGGCAAAAAACATGATTTTTGGATAAATCTGTCTGAAAGGTGGTGTACGCACAGGGCGGGAGCAAAGAATTGGAACAAAGCACTAAGCAATGTCTGTGTCGGCCCACGACTGGCGTTATCAACTCTGCTTGTAAAATCCCTCCACAAAACTTAAATTTACAAGGAGGATGTTTGTAACAGCTTAGCACCTTGAACTAAAGGGGTGTTACTAGCCAATCTTTTGGGCCCTTCAGGTAAAATATTTTTTATTTTCAATAAGTGAAGCGGCACTCAGCTGCAAGACAGGGGACAAGTATGTTTCAAGTGAAAACACATCATGAAAACAGAAACGTAGAAACACAAAGTGAACATTAAACTCCATTTTCAGTTCTATCACAGCAAGAAAGAGAAACGGTAGGAAGAAATGGACATTATCTGGATGTGATTACGTTATTGAAAAGAACTCCTATATCACTTTGACAAACAAGAGAGGAAGTGAATAACTTTTGTTATACAACTGAGAACTTCAATACATCTATGACTTCAGATGCCACATGTTTACCAGATTAAGTGAGCCTTGGGGTGGGGGTGACACATATCAGATTAGGTTATCACAGAACAGTACATCTAAGAAAAGGGTTATCCCTTTTCTAGCTGTCATCAGCTTCAGTCACAATATCCTTATTGCATTTTCACACATTCTTTCCTAACTTCACAGAAAGCTCAAATCTGCTTAGACAGGTGCCAAGATAGGCAAGTTTTTCCCTCTCTGCCCTCCTTCCCCTCTATTGCTCTCTCCCCTTACATTTTTCTTTTTCTCTATTTCACTGTGCTATAGCACATTCCCTACTCCTCCAGTACTTAAGCATCACAGGGTTTGTCAGTGCACTGTTGGGGCAATTCAGTGTATGCCTGGTAGAACAAGCCATTCATAACGCAGGCCAGATACAACTACAGTATTTCCTAGGAATCCATCTGTAGCTTGGAGGGATGGAGATAACCAAAGTGGTTTGGTTCAGCTCTTCACATTTTAACAGCGAAGTGATTTGTGGCATGACCAGTAAAATGACTGACTGTCTTACAGACTGCAAGATAACAATAAATAGTAGGACATGAAGCTAGTTGCTCTTCTTTTTTTTAACAATTTAGGGGCAATAATAGACTGAGCTCCAAGGTTTTCCTCAAAAATTAGTTGGTAATATTTCTTTCCTGCCAGAGTATGTAATGTCATGAACACCACTTTGTTTCAGTTTAAATACATTTTCAGGTTTCATACAACAAAATTCCCCATCTCAGGCTGTCTCTAGAGATGTCTCTGATTGCGTGAATATTTTGCAACAATACATCTTAAAACACATTATGTAAACAATTAATATAATAATTCTAATTCACTTATGACTTTTTGCCCTTCATGGTGTGATTTTTTTTTTTTGGACATTATATATGTTTAGCACCTAATTATTTAGTATGCATTAAACTTGCTTTGTGAATTATGATAGAAGAATTTGACTTTTCAGCTTTTGACATGCCAGGTTGGACTAATTGCAATTCTAGTAAGCTTAACATTTTACCACACACACTACTTTTCCTAAAGTAATTTTTACATTTTACATAGGAACAGAATTTTATGCACTGAATTTGTTTAACTTCAATGTTCTGGATCTAGTCACAGCCTCACTGCGATATTATCCTCTGTTATCAAGTTGTCATTTCCTATTAGGCTCCTCACATTCCTTGATGAAACTACCCATTTTGTGTTATCAAAGAAAAATGTGCTTGATTGTATGTTTGCACCTCTCTCACAGAGATGATCAAACTGCATCACATTGGTTAACATATCTGCTGGGTAAAATGAGGTGCGAGAGGAAGCAAGTTAGTAGGACACACTGGTACTGGTATCACTTGATCTCGGATGTTGACTGCTTATCTAGCTCAGAGCTTTGCTCTGATTTCTCACCACCTCTCCTCAGTCCATGCTCTCAAACAAAATGATTTTCTAGACTGTTTCAAGAAACCTAGACACTCCTGGTTTAAAATCTGTCTTCTAATGCAGGAATGGTGGAAACCTTAACTGAAAGCCTATCCTAGTTGGAAGAGGAAAAGCCTGTCTAATTCAGAGGATTATTTTTCTGTGTATGCATACAAGCATTACCCTAGTCTTTTCTGGACAGCAAACTATACAGGGAACTTATGTTGTGATTGTCCACCAGAATTCTCCCTTTTCATACTCTGTAGGTGTCAGGATGGGGTTTCTTGACTACCTGCAGTGCAAATCACTTCTGTAGGATTTCACATTGCATTCTTTATTATGGCCTTGACTTCAAACAACTAGATATATCTTTCCCACTCACTGGAAGAAAGTCAAAACACCTAATAAGGTTTAATCAAATATAAGTTACATTAGACAGGGAAAAAATGACATGGGAATATATCCAAGAAATAATTACCTCAGGACATTCTATATCTTTTTGAAACAATTTCCACGGGTTCTCTAAAAGAACATCAAGTTAATTATTTTTCTTAAATTAAATGCTGGTAAGAGATATCCAAATAGATTTAATAAACATATACAGTTGTTAGATATTTTTTAAAATGAGAACAGAAGACTCTTTCAAAAGCCTGGGAGTAGGGCAGAGGAGGGGGTCCCCTCCCAGCACACCCCTTGCCCTCTCTCATGGAGTGCTTGGAGGGGCAGCCTCTCATTGGTATCCTCTGCTTGTCCTCCTCAAAAAACACTTTTCTTATCTTTCCAGGGAGTCTCTGCCCCAGGGGAGATACTTTCCCACAGGTCTACATAGAGCACAGTTACTCTGGTCCTTAATGTGCTTTATCGGTACAACTTCAGCAGTGCAGCTGTAACAACCAGTATCTTTTGTATTCCCATTCACTCTTCATTCATGTCAGTACAAAGGTTTTTAATGCCATTTTCCACAGTCCTGAAAGGTTCCCACCTTTATTTAGCTTCAGTACATTGCAGGTACCTTGGTATTTGCTGGCAAAAAATGACAGCTTAATATTTTAAGGTGCATACATTTTCTTCTAAAAGAATCTCCCAGTCTTACCATGCCCTTCAGCATTTCAGCAATACATTAAGGTAAGTCTTTGACCCCTTAGGCCCAGGATTACAATTCACTTATTTCTATGAAGTCATTTTGGCTATAAATTCTAATTTGATCCGATCTCCATATTCTGTTCCTCTATTTTATTGGATTCTTGTGAGTGGGATGGCATTCTGTCCCACTTTCATGCCCTGATATTCACCCACTTTATTTCTTTTTTATCTAGTATGAAGGGCAAGTCTTGCTTGACCAACGTGATAGCCTTTTATGAAGATGTAACTAGGTGGATAGATGAAGGTAAAGCAGTGGATGTGGTCTTGGTCTATCTTGATTTTAGTAAAGCTTTTGACACTGAAAATATTTACTTTCCAGAAAAAGAAGAAAATATTTACTTTTCAGTCAAAAACTTGTATCAAAATTTGTACATACAATTGCAGTGCCTCAATTTTCTTTATCCCACTTATATATTTTTTTTTTCTTGAAGTAAAATAATGTTTAATCAATCCCAGAAGAAATCTTAATTACCAACAGTTGTTACTCTTTTCCCGTACATATATTTTACAGTGAAATTCTTGGCCGCAAAAAGTGGCACATAACTTTATCCCTCAAAGTGCTGCCAGGTCCACTTTGATTCTTTCGCTCTGTTACAATGAGAAGTGTCTTCTGAAAATCATTCTTATTCATGTTATGTGTTGCCAGATTGCAAGCCGAGCATTTACTCCCAGTCCTGGATGTACGTGGCTCCACTGTGAAGCTAAATGTCCTGTAAAATAATATTTGTGTGGAAACAGTTGGAAGTCTAGATCTTTTCAGATTAAACAGAAAGAGCCTGGTTAATCTCCTGGAGATTCTGAACATGTGGTTGTAGGAGAGGAAATTCTTAATAACCCTGAAGGAAAGAAAAGCACATCCTAGTTGGGAAAAAATGTTCAAATAGACTTGCACAATTATCTTTATCCCAGAAAGTGATGGAGTATAGCCTTTAGCTTTCTTTATTTGAATGAAGGGAGAGTCCCTGGGAACAGTCCCCACAGGGTCTCTCAAAGTATTGGAGCACTCAGTCTCCTCTTATCCCTACTTCCCTATTGTATTGTCCCTCCTCCTTTCCTCATTGGCTGAAGTACTTGGAGTTTGCAGACTTCCCAGACCACCCGATGCATGTATCCCCTAGTATATGATTTCCCCTTTGTATCATTCATGACTTGTGTAATTAACTCCAACTTTATGCTGCCCAGGGTAGAGAAGTTAATATTAATTAGCCCATTCAGCTTGACCAGTAAGTACAAAGTCCATAAGTTCAAGTTGTTGATTGACCTTTGAAGCCTTGTTTGTTGAGACTTCACAAAGTACAGACATCAAGCAAAGAGGAATTCATAAGCCTCTGCACAACTTGTTTTCAAGAGTCTGTAGTCAAAAGACATGATTCTTGAGAAAGAAAATGAGGAAGTTAATTAATTAAAGGAAAATTCAATCTCAAACACAATGGTAGGAAGAAATTGTAGTGGTAGTATTCAAAGAGATACTCTATTCTTCATGAAGATATTATGGTTCTCTACTTTGCCATGCAAGATGTTAAAATATTTGTATTTCTCCTGTCTTCCTCATACTGCAACAGGTGAAAAAACAGTATCTGTAGATTTGGGGATAAGCTAATTTTAGCTGAGCAGTTGTTCAAAGAAAGCAACCCAAAAGTACACATAGAAATAAATATAATTTCCATTAGGGCAAGATGTCTTTCAGTTGAAAAAGCATTTTGACTAATCCCTGAAATCCTTAAAAAAAAAAAAAAAATGAAAATGAAAGAGTGAATTTGAGCAAAAGAGAAAGAAGAGATGGACAACATAGATAGCAGAATAAGCTTCAGTATTGAAATTGAATGGGTATATGATCTAGAAACTTTGTGCTCAAAGAGGTATTTTACAGAAATTGGAACTAGTAGTTTGATATTGAAAATAGGTCAACTGACTCTGCACTTTGAAGGCACAGTCCATTTAGCCAAGGAAATGCACACAGAGGGCTCTTTATGAGGTCACCTCTCAATGGAGAATAAAAAATCTAGCAGAAGAAAAAAAAATCATAACTTCTGTACTGTGACGTAGAGTCCTTTTGACCTTGGATAAATCTTATGTATCAATTCTAGGAAAAGTAGTAGAACTTTCAGAAATCTAAAGAAAAGCTGTAGGAGTTCTGGTACTGAAATTGTTTTGATAGACTAACACAGTGAACATAATACCGCTTTTTTTTTTATATTTTACATCAATAGGACTTCTGATAACAATAGAATCTAAAGAAAGATAGCAAGCCTAATAAATACAACAAAAATTGTTCCCATAGTACACGTAAGAGCTAACTTTCTTGCACTTCCTGTGGATGTAGAAAGTAAATATTTTATACCAGTTTTTCTTTCAAAACTAAGAAATCGTCACGATCATGACACTGGAGATCAACCAAATTCTGCTGGAATTGATCTCCTTTATACACTTTACAAACCCAAGTTTTCTTTCTAGCAAATAGGTATCATGCATAAGACAACCATGCAAATAAGTGGATTTTGCTTTCTGGGCACTCTTATGTATAGAACCAGAACACTCTACTCACATATCAAACAACCCTAAGCTAGAGCACATTAAGGTTTTTTTCTTCTTAGGAGAAAGGATGTGAGCTGTATGATGAGATTTCCCTAAAAGAACTCCACAGCCTTCCAAAGTTGATATCCTTCGTCCTTGCCAAGGACCAAAGAGCACTAGAAATATGCTCTATGTATCCAAAAGAAGGTTTTGTAAATAATTTTTGCACCAAATCACTGAATCAAAAGAAATTTCCCCAGCACCCAATGCACACATATAAATCTGGTAGCTATGAAGAGGCTCACTTGTTCGAGGGTTTAAACTTGTATAAATAAGGCAAGCAGCACAACACCTGATAGTATGAGATCATTTAACAAGCTCATTCCCTCGGGATAATGAAGAGCTTAAAGGAACCCATTCACCCTTGAATCTAAAGTACTTATCCACTCAATGACTGTGAATATGAGATAAGATGTACATAAAGAAAGCTTGTATTCCTTAGAGAATTATATTACTTGTCAATGCCCTAGTAGTAAGATAAGAGGAGCCAGACACTTTCCAGTAGATGCTGAAAGGACTTACCTTATTAAAAGGCACTACCACTAACAATATAGGCAGTTGGTGAAGTGATATATCCTAGATTTTGTGAAGGTTCCTCAGATGTCTCAGAGACCACAGATCATCATTTACCATTTCTCAGGGCTATGCAAGAGGAGACGCTTATTTATAGATGTTGAAATGCCTGGGAAATCTTGGATTTCTAAAAACAGTGGGAATATCTCATTTTTGAGAATAAGGACTATCCCTTGATAGCGGGACAGAGTGAAATGAGTTACAAATATCAAGTGAGTCCAATTAGAGCTGCACTGAAAACTATTCTATTAAGAAGGAAAATCTGGAATCCACATATTTCTTGGTTAAAGAGGTTGCAGCATCATCCTCATCCTTCTATGGCCATTGTTAATTTTTTTATTTTAAGACCTTTTAACAATCTGCACTTGAAAGAAAAGATAGATGAGGCACCAGGAACTTGTCCCTTTGATGCAGGCAGTGAACATTGCACATGAGCTGGAAGAGAGAATTTCATTCCTTCTCTGAAGTTACTGATGGGTTAGAAAGTCTACTGAGGTACAATAACGAACAGGGAATACTTGTCAGGCAATTGAAGAAGCTCATGAGAGTACAGCACAATGTCTTGATAAGGCAATCAAGAGGAACTGAAATTGAGCTGGGTGAACGTGGCTTGTACAGTTAATGAAAGGATGTTCTCTCTGGAAAGGCGCATATGTGCTCATAGAGGGGAATAATATATGAACTAGACATTTTTAAAAGTTCCTGATAGGAAAAATTACCAGCCTACTCCATGAAATAACTTTTGTTTTCATAATAGGTAAAGTGACTGGTAAACACAGGACTTTAATAGACAACAGTCTGTATGAGAGCAAGTGAAGAACATACATTCCACTGAAAGTGCAGAGATAGGCTATATTGCCCAGAGTGGAGGTTTGCCAGCAGAAAGCTAGCATTTCAGTTGTAAAAAGTGACAACAGGATGTCATCTTAATTGTAAAAATCTTCTATGAAATATTTCCATCATAATACTGAGAGAGAGCTGAGTATATATTTTCCTCTAAGGGTGAATTTAGGTGTGTGACATTCAAACCCTCAACCTAGTGGTGCTATAATTGGCAGAAAAATCCTGAGTAGGACCCAAAAGTGAAACTTTTATGCAAGTTAGCCTTCCCTATGCCTAGGGAAATCAATGTTATTTTAAAAGAATATGAGTTCATGGGGTTTCATTAGCATATGCTTAGAATACTACTTAATGCTTAATAGCTACCATACACAGATTAACATTACTTCGGAAATAAACTATCTAACCATGATCAATGCTAAGTATGATGTCTACACTGTTTGCAGCTTGACACTTGCAAATAAGCTATTAATTCAGATCTGCTTGCTAAAGTACTGTGCAGTGTTTGAATTCATCCAGGCAGTACCACTGAAAGTGATTTCTTTAGAGAGAAGGCCAGAGATTCATTGCATGAGTAAGTACTATACAGGATGGCTCTTGACACAGTTTGGCATTACTATGTCCGAACTAAAAGGGGCTTGCTTTCATTCCCTTTTCACAGAAACCCTACACTGACAACCGACAGAAATAAAAAAAGTTTCTTTCCCACCCTCTGTATTGAATATCACAAGCATAACAGGAAACATAATTGCCTCTTTCAGATATGAACCTAATTTTTTCATATTCTGCCTCTTTTTCCCCTCTCTTTATCACATATTGGAGTACAAAGAGGATAATGTCCAAAGTACATTAAAATAAATTTCTTTTCTCTTTTACTGTAAGCAACACAACTAGCACTCTGCTGATATTCTACAGCAGTAATGATGGAGACTGGTCAGGGAATGAAACAACACAATAAAAATTCATTATTCTTGATGGAAAAACAAGCAAATATTTGGCCAAACTTCTGCTTGTCCTATCAGTAGTAAAGCACTGTTTGTAGTATCGCTGATCCAAACGCTGACCTACTTGACTAAAATGAGTTGAAAAGATTTAGAAGAAAAAAAGGAACTCAAAATGATTTAAAATATTTCTACTCTTCTGGACTTCTGTAGTTGCATGCCTTCCTTGCACATACTACAGCTGTTGTTGTTTTTGTTTTTTTCTTTTCATTATAGATCACAGTGGTTTAAAACTAAAATTTTCCCAGAAAAGCAATTTTTGGATAATTCCCTCAAAAACACATTACCAAATGACAGATGTAACTGGCAGAGAGAAAGTATACTATTTGCTGACTGTACTTTGAAGTCCAGGCATTGGAGTTTTAAAAGATTTAGCTAGACAAAGCCATAGCTAACCTGATTGTGTTGAGCATAGTCTGTTTTCTATGGGGATATTGGACTGCAGGACAGCAGAGGAAGAAATCAATTTCCTCTATGTCTGTTTTCATATTTAAACTTAAAGATGTCTATTGAAATCTGCCCATAGGGCACAGTTAGAAACACAATAACACAGCAAAATGAAGAGACATTGTTAAATGAAGAGGAAAAGGAATAATGAATACTTTCTGAAGACAGACAATGCCTGTTATTCCTCATTTTTCAATTTGCAACCAAAAGTTGTGCCCCAGACAGAGGCTGAGATAAAAAAAAAAAACAAAACAGAAGGATCCATATAAAATATAACCTCGAAGCTGGGCATCAAAAATGATGCCAAAATGTGTATTGGGAGCTAGTGATTCGTGCACATAGTATCTTAAGTGAAAAGAAAAATAAACCCCCCAGTTTTAAAAATGTTTCTTCTGGGACTACACGTGATTTGGCTACAGCTTATTCATGAGTCTGCAAGACTGGAAATCTGCAAATCTGAGTCAAATGCCAAAAATATTAAAATAAGAGAGTCATAGGTTGGTACTCACTCTGCTGAAGACATTGCTTTGGTAATAGGAAAAAAATCAGTACTGAGATGAATGATTGTGAATTTTTTTTTTGGAACTCTAGACAAGTTTTTTTGAAAATGTGCACTCCCTTGTGAGACAATGCACAGGAACCTTAAACCACCACCTGTGTATTGACTTAAGAAAGCATTTTGGTTTAGATGAGATTTATTCTTTTTCTTTAAGAAAGCAAATTGAAGTCAAAGAGAAGAGTAGAGAGAAAACACTCACCCTGAATTCATCTGAAATTTTTCACACTACACAGAGCTGCCAATGATTTCATAACTAGGAATAGGGTTTTACTTCCAGCAATAACAATGACTCACTAAGCACTTGAGCCAGTATCTTTGTTGGATGGGGCAGAATCAACAATCTTTAAGTTGAATTAGTAAAGAAAGCTCCTTTCTGGAATTCAAAGCAACTACTCAGTAGCCATTTAGGCTACTGTATACAAAAAGTATTACTTGAACATAACATTAAATGTGCTGGAGTTGTTTCTGTTTAAATGTTAATGTTTCTATTACAGTTGTTGTTTATTAATATTATTAATTCTCTACCCAAATGTGACAAATTCACACAACTAAAGCAAGTGAAAAGCTGCCTTTCACAAAAAGCACTGAATCAACTGCATTGCTCATTTCATGTTTTGCCTTCAACAGTAAAAATTAAAAATGAGCAAGAAATTCCTGGATGATGCAAATCTACTTTTTCCCCCTATTTCTCTCCATGCAGAGTATTTATTATCATAGTAGTGGAAAATTAGCTGAAGTATCCAAAACTATAAGGTTGATCACCGCAATGTGTTTTACTTTGTTACTAGCAAAAATACATTTTCCTTATTATAAGCATTTTCTGTAGAATATAATACTCCCTGGCATGAAGAAAATAGCTCTAGTTTAATACTCGTGTAAATGGATTTGAATGCATTTTTTACTTTAATTTTCATGGTGACTTACTTGCATTTTTCCCTGCTTATCTGAAAAGACATTTGAGTAGTTACTGTAATTCACTCCTTAATATTCAAACTGATTTTTTATTGTCTAAACAATCAGCAATTAATGAAATAGGAATTGGATCCAATAAAGATCAGAGCTGAATACCTCTGGACAATTTATGAGGCTTCAGACATTTAGCTTGCTGGCCTTTTTATCGATAAACATCTTGCTGTTTGCTAATAATACTGAATGAACAACAAGTCAGAAATTGCTCTTCGCTAAGTGCTCCTGAGCACTTCTACTAATCAACTACTGAAGTGTGTCCATGCTGACATAAAGACTACCATTACTATCCACATACCTCAGTTTTAAGTTGCAGTTCCAACAGTTAGTTTTGAGGGAGGAATTATGTTTACCATTGTTATAAATTATGGATCCAAGTTGAAGGAGGAAAGATTTGTTGGATGTTAGGGGGAAGTTCTTCACAAGGAGAGTAGTTAGGCCCTGGAACGGGCTGCCCAGGGAGGTTGTGGATGCCCCGTCCTTGGACGTGTTTAAGGCCAGTTTGAATGGGGTCCTGGGCAACCTGATTTGAATGTGTACGTTTGGTGGCCCTGCTAGGCAGGGGGGTTGGAACTACATGACCCTTGAGGTCCCTTCCAACCCGGGTGATTCTGTGATAAAGGTTACTTATATTTGTACATAAGCATCAACTACATCAGTCTGTACTATTCTACATAGTGTAGAAGCAACTAACATATGAGGGCCTCATGTCCAAAAAGAAAAAAAAAAATAAATCAGCTTATGACACTAAAGAGCAGTTATGAGCATTGAATGAGAACTCAGTATAGGTGAGGAGAAACAGAGGACAAAATATGGAAAGAAACAGAAAAGGTTGAACGTGAGTATCCCCAGCTAATCATAAGGATGCTGCCATGTTTCTGCTTTGGATTTTTTAAGCAAAAATAAATTGCTCTGAAGAGCATATGAAGCAACATGTTTGAGATCCATTTCAATTATGTAGTTCATCCTATATAGTTGATCTGTGCACATGCTGCCAATGCAATGTATCCATAGCAATTCTAGGAGAGTTATATATTGAACACACATTATAACAGCAAGTTCAATGTGAAATCCTAGATTTTTTTAATGGTAATGTTGTATAGTACATAGTATATACACATACAGGAACTAGGATTTCCAGGCAAAATGAAATTCCAGCCATATGGCAACACTAACAAGACTGAAATAAAACATAGGATTGGAAAAGAGTACATACGCATCAAGACCTTGATAAACAATTTCCCTCAAGACTTGAGACAGCACTTCTCAAATTTCTGATTTGAGGTTGTCTGTTGTGTTGCAGTGATACTTAGCATCTCTAAACTGTTTGGATACCCGTTCTTGTTCTTCTTAGACTAGATATTAGGAAGAAATTCTTTATTGTGAGGGAGGTGAGACACTGGAACAGGCTGTCCAGTGAGGTTGAGGATGCCTTCTTCCTGGAAGCACTCAAGGCCAGGTTGGATGGGGCTTTGAGCAGCCTCTCACAGAGGGAGAGGACCCTGATTACTGCAGGAGGTTGGAATGGGGTGATTTAAAGGTCCCATCGAATCAAAATCATTATAAGATTCTATGATTCTCCTGTATGAAAACATAAGGAGAGTGTCCCTTCTAAGAGTAGCTTGTTTATATACTTATAAATACACACATATATATTTATATACAAATACAAACACAAAAGAAACTTATTTTTGTTATTATGTCTTATCTTATGTCAGCTGTACCTGTTTTCATGAGTTTTTGTAGAGAAGTTAATAATTAAAATAAATTTCAGTGGTAGTTCCCCACTCAGACACACAGGAACTATGCAAAAAGGAACATACATAGATTGTAGAAGGTACTTTACTGTTAGTTTCCTAGATTTTAGCTTCGGCAGAAGATGGCATAGAAAAGAATTTCCATATAAACACAAAATGACAAGACTTACATTTTGGCATCAGTTAGATTTTCCAGTACATCAATAGATATCTAGAACTGCTTGTAAGAGAATGAATGCTACTTATAGAAAACAATCTCTCAGCAGCAGAAATTCATATCATTTGCGTTGTTGCACCTTTCTGAAAATACACTGCATTTTTTTTTTTTTTTTAACTCAGACCCTGAAGACAAATCAGAGAATTCCTACATTTTAACACTATCACTCCTCCAATCCTTTATCACTAGAATAAAGATGCAATAACGATGTTCAAATGGGAATACTTCCAGGACTGACAGTCTAACGAGTAAACTGTGCTTTACTTACAAGCTAAAAAGCACAGTGTGAAGCATCTTCAGTGCTGTCTGGCCATCACAGTAAAGATCTGTGACAGATGTGCCTAGTGGATGCACTTCCTAGAGCATTCCAGGGGTGTAAGCACAAAAAGGCAGCAGAGTCATAGGATCATAGAATTCTTAGTGTTGGAAGGGGCCTCTGAAAGCCAAGTAGTCCAACTCCCCTACAATGAACAGAGACACCACAGGTAGGTCAGGTTGCCCAGGGCCTGATCCATCCCTGCCTTGGAAGTCTCCAGAGATAGGGCACCACATCATTACATAATCTGTTCCAGTGTATCAATAAGAATGTTTGTGTTTATTTTTTTGAAAAACATAAGCTACACTGAATTTCCTTGCTCACAGCTTCTAATGAGTTTGCTATTTGCTCATAGTAGAGAGGAAACGCATTCTGTCTTTATCTTCTAAGGAATAGTTAAGTAGATTTCTGCTTTGCTTATTTGAATATTTAATATCCAAATCAATTCAAGACTTTCCCTGTGATTTATGAATGTTTTGGATGAATCATCACAAAAGTAGAATGCTTCAGCTGATTCCAGCGCTATATTTTAACCAAGCTGAATTCTAACAAAGTTTCTGCCTTTTAAGCTCCAATCTTCCAAATTTCCCCAAAATGCTTAAACTGAAAACATTCATAATATGTAATATGAATATTATAATATTCATTATAATATATATATATATGAATATACTCATAATATTCACATATAATGAAGCACTCCAAAACATTTGGGGTTATTCATCTATTTAGAAAGCAAGCCCTTAAATTTCACATGTTGAACAGGTTTTTGGGACAGTCCTGTATGTACACTTGTACATCATGAAACACCACAGTTTAACAGAACACACAAGTTCTTATTTGAATTAGCAAGTGTGCCATGCTAAATTTACCATAGACATTTTCACAGTAGTGTGCTATCAGCCACTACATCCACAAACACAGGCTGTATTGAACAGCTGTTAAAAGCAGATTTTATTTTTCCAGATCAAGAAAAGAAAAACATGTTAGATGGCTTTTACTTAATGGAGAAGAAAACAAAAAACACCAAGACAGCACAGGGATAAGCTGACAAATCAATGTTGGGAAAAGAAGCCTACAGATGTTTCTATCACTAGTTAGAGATCATGAAAAGTAATGCCTCCTTCACATAAATTTGAACACTTGTCAGACAGAGTTAAATCTACTGCATCTAGTTGTATAATAATACTATTCTCCTCATATAAAAATAAAACACTTGTCCTTCTGAAATTTATTTCCCCCATAACCCTCAGAGTGAAAATCTGTCATATAATATAAACTACCACACTATTATTCCATGAAGGGAACAAAAAAAAAAAAAAAAAAAAAAGTTTGAAATGTAATGCCTTTATATATGTTGATAGCAAGAATAATACAAACCTGCCTTCCTATTTCATCAGCTACCACTTAATTCTTGTTACCATGACACTTCAGCAACTTAATATCCTCCCTAAAATTTACTTCTAGAATATATTCAATAAGCTTGTTAAAAGAAAGTAACAACAAACAATAAACCTCACCATCTTACATATAAAAAGAAATTCAAAGTTTAAAACCATGGAAAGTCTGATGCATCAAAAAAATAAGATATATTAAAATCTCAAGCATAATTTGAGTTGTTGAGAAGCTCTTCACACAATTAATCTTCAAACAGATGCCTCCAAATCTGAAAACAAAATAACTTTTTCTGTAGTTGGTCAGTGACAGATTACACTATTTGTCTAACAGTAATTCATCCAGCATATTTTCATGTACCTATCATTTTCTACCATAACATAAGTCAAATTTTCAGATAAATTAATTCTGAAGAGCACTGGCAGGAAAGTGTCTACATAAGGAGACATTAAGAAATAATGTTTCAAACTAGGTCTCCTGAGAAAACTATGCACTGAGATAGTGCTGAATAGCTCTAAGCTTAGCATCACAAGAATAATAGCATAGTGATCAATGAGAGAAAGTTGCACTGAAGTACACAGATTATCTTGATATTTCCACTCACAGCAATTTTTGACACCAGAGAGACTAAAGGCGTAAGTAGACGCTGGAATATTTGAATTCAGACTTAAATATTCCAGAATGAGTACTGAATGACAACAATTCCAGCTCCTTTTTCCTTGAGATGTGGTCAGCATGGTGCATTTTAAGCAGTTCAGGCCATAGAAAAAAAATACTTAGAAACTGAGTTTCTATTTTCCAGTCTTGCACTAGGTGAGTAGACTAGGTAACTTGGCCTTGCAAGTCATCTAGTGTTCTGACACTCACAAAACAGTGCAAAAAATAAACTCTGTCCCCACTTCTCTATTCAGTACATCAAGTTGAAATAAGTAGGACATTCACCTATGGCCTGTCTGGAGTAGAACCTTTCGGTTTCCATACTAGAGCAGTGTTGGACGAGTTAAAAATAGAGAACAACTATCACATGTTACTAAAGTTATTGGTCCTTCAGTCAAATTTAGTATAAAATGCTTAGTGAAAATAATCTATGGAGAAATAAAAAGCTTAGCATAAAACTTTTCATGCAAAAAAAATACAATAAAATGAACTTTCCATTGTACCAGTGCACTTTGATTAGTCATATCATTATGACTCCAAAGTAAGCATTTTTTTTTTTTTTTTTTTTTCCTCCAAGTCAGCCAAACAAAATGGATTTAATTAATCTTCTTATTGGATAATGGGTCTTCACTGGGATAAGTAGTAGACAGAGAAACAGCTCAATTGAAAGAAAGACAATGAAAATGCATTTGACAGTCAGAATGTCTTGATTGAAACAGGTTAGGTAAATTGGTTTATACACAGAAATTACATCCTGGAGTTAATAACCCAAAGTGCTTTATATAATGATGTTAGATTACTGATTAGAGAACAATTTTTTTTTTCATTTCTAGAACTCAGACTCAAACTTCTCTATTCTGATGGGGAGAAAAGTGGGATTCCTATAGATCCAATAAGTTTACAGGATGTTGATGGGTTGGGTTGTTCTTTTCTTGTTTGTTTTGCTCGATATTGTTGTTTTCATTTGCTTGTTTTAATAGAATTCATAATAGAAATATTTAGTGCATTCCTATTTCGTCAGTTTTGTTTTCTTCATTTCAGCTTTCTTTTTCTCCTGCATTAATTCCTCTCACCTTTCTGAACTTCCCCCATCCTTATGTCCTTCAACTACTGTATCCCTTCTTCACTCTCCTCTTTCCCTCCTTATTTTCTTCTGTCTTTTCTTTCTCCTTTTCAGAAAATAAATCTCTAGCTATAATGACTTAAAAGAATATCTGTAGATACCTCCCAGTCCTTCTACCTATGGTATGTCAGGTCATGTCAAAACTAGAGGCTACAGTTGTAAAAATTTACATATAGATAGATAAATAAATAATACTCCTAGAGATCCAAGCTACACAGGGAACTCTTAATTATAATTAAGAAAAATCAACGGTGAGGAATTTTTTTTTTTTTTAAGTCCTAAATTTCAAGAATAAACAACAGATATAACTGTTAGATCCCTGTGTAATTTCATCCTCATAGAAATTTATTATTAGTCTTAAAGGACTTGCAACTCACAATGAAAGTGTTCTGAAGCATCCAGCTACAGACATCACACAGCAATTACTATTGAAATGGCAGGAATTCCCCAGTAATCAGCTTCAAACATCTTTCAAAGATCAGCAGTTACACACTTGTCCCCTGTAAATCATTTTAATTACTGCATAGTGTTATTAACTGTAAGTGATAGCTCACATAGGAGACAAAATACCCTCCAATACAACACTTATTTCCTTCTCAGAGCTTCTCATAGCATGAACTCTGCAGCAATGACTTCCAAGCACCACAAGCTTATGTGATTATGACTATGCCTCCAACATCCTAGAAGACACAAGTTACCTGAGAAAGGGAACGCTCTGTCCTTTCCCTCAGGCTAGCAGCTTACAGAGCTCTACTTTACCTTTCAGGAATGTGTGCTAAGGGAAAAACGCTCAAACAACAGCTGTTGCTGTCTTATGTTAACACTTTACATTAAATCAGGTCCCTTGTGGCAGCTATACCTTGATTCAGGAAAAATACTCGCCAAGAGTATAATCAAGGAGTATACAAATGTACAATCAATAAATATACAGAGAAGTATACGCAGAAGTTAGGCTGGTTTTAGAGAATGTATAACTACAACAATTATCACATTGAAAAGGAATAATCCAAAAAGAATGGAAACACTTACCTGTATCATAGGCTTGGGCAAGAAACTCCAAGAGGAGCAACATCCAGAGACAGATTCTTCCCCAGTGGCAGTCAGCTCTTAAATAGGGTCTAGGAGAGGCGCAGCCAAGCTCCACCCCTTCTGGTCACACAGCTGAATTGTCTTCACTTGTGCTCCCATGGTTGACTCAGTGCTTGCCTCAGGTGATCAATCAGAGGTTCAGGCAGTGATTCAATAGCTCTCAAACACCAAGGTTACTGAGCAGTGGGGGGCTTAAACACCTGGCATTGCTTATGATCACTTTGTGATGAGACACTTGAAAATTCCTTAAGAAAGAAATTCCTTATTGCTTGTACCACTTGGATATGAGCATGTGGGCTAAGATGAGGTGTCAAAGAAGGGCTTTTTCATTGTTTGTTTGTTTGTTTCTGTTTTTTTTTTTTCTAGTTTTTCTTTTCTTTTGTAAAATAAAAGTGATCCACATAGAAAAAGAGGGAACAAACAGGAAACAATCCTTTTCTCCTTCCTCAAGCTCAACAACCCCCCTACTTTGTAAGCTACCTCTCACATTCCCATTGCACGCACTGTCTTGCAGAGAAATTAATCAGCTTGTGCAGAGTTTCAAAACTTCAAAATAGGGGATGGAATCTCTGTCTTGTTATATACATGGCTTCATGCTAGAAGTTAGAGTAATTCTCTTTTTCTCTGGACAGTGCTCTTTAATAGATACGTATTGAATCTCATATTGAGTATCTCATTTTGATTCTTGCTACAAGGTATCCCTGGATCCTCCATATCATCTGTCTTTTATTGTTCTGAAGATAGTAAATTTCAACAGTTACTGAAAGTCACCAATTAAAAATTGGCTTGATTCAAAAAATATTAACTTCAGGTATATTTAGGTAAAAATCTATATTTAAGTAAGAATCACGACTGGGATTTCAGACCAGCTGCACCTTTCCACCTACACAGTCATTAAATCAAAACAAGAATGCAACCCAGACACATAAAAACTTCAGAGATTTTGAAAATTAAAGGAAAATTAGCCTACATTTTAATATTCTCCTTCTCCTTTCCCTCATACATAAGTAGGCACATGCAGACGTATATGGGGGAGACATTTCAGGAGAATTAGAGGACGATATGCCAGTGGCAAATTGCAGTTCCTTTGGTCTTGTAAGACTTTACTATATAAAAAAATAAACAACAACAACAACCAGCAGATGAGCATGTAAACCGGACAATATGTGTATATCAGGATTAACATCTAACTAGAAGCATGAGTGTGAAACAACAGGGAAAGAGAACAAACTGACATCTATTTGACTGAAAGAAAAACAAACCAAGTCATCTTTTGGATAGCTCTCTTTGGCAGCGTCCTTTTTTGTTTTATTGGAAAGAACTGCTCAGCAAATAAAAAATTAGAATGTCTTCAACATCTTCTGCTATTTCCAGTGGCTCTACTTAGGTATCTTTTCACATTCTAAATCAGCTCTCTAGATTTTAATGATATAATGAGAAGTGAAATAGATATTTCAAAAGCAGTTTTGCTAACTTATTATAATCTTATTTATGTATATTTACTGTCAAAAAGTATATTTACTTTTTTTTTTATGTCACATTGGGAGTAAAACTTTGAACTGATGAAGTACAACCTTTCAAATTTTGTCAGAAGTGCTTGTGTTCTGTGTTAAGTCATAGTTTCAAGTAAAGTATTTATAAGTAATATTTTAAAAGTTTATTTTAAAAAAGAAAAAATAGATTTTGTAAATGAATTTAGACTCTAGAAGGATAGTGGCATAGGATGTCAAATATATTTAAACTTGAGTTATTTTTTAAGAACCTAAAAAAGAGTAACTTAAGAAACTGTCTCATTTTCTAGTCACGGATTTGACTAAAAGTTCTCTTCCTGTCTTCTTTGGGGGTGGATACCAGTTTGTTTCATAATTTCTAAGTAATTGCATCCTGATTAAAAAAAAATGTACGTAACCAATATTTCAGTCCAAATAACATGTCAAATGTCAAACTGCTTTCTGTTGGAAATCTGTCCTGACAACTTATGTATTAGGCTTGTCTTTTAAACAGTCTTTCACATTCTTTTAGCTGTTCTCAGGCACAGGCAATTAGAAGAGCAAGTCAGCCATCCTTAGAGAAGAAAGACTGTTGACATTCAAACAGTTTACTATCTCAAATATTTATCAAGCTTGATAGCACAGAATGGAAAACATTTTGATGTCACTCAATATTAGAGTCTAATAGAGAATACTGAAGCTCAACCTAAGCATATTTCTTGTAATATTTTGTAGATGTTTTCCTTAGAGACTTTCAAAATAAATTGTCTTTACTTTACATGATCATCAGTATTCATTTTAAATTGCTTCCTTTTAAATAGCGGTCTTTTTACACAGTAGCTTTTAGAGAGAGGAAGTTGAATTAATAGAATTATGAATTTCATGGCTAATACAAAACACATTAAAGGAAAACATCTAAAATTCAGGGGTAAACTGTCTGGCTTGAAGCATATAGATACAACAACTATTACAATGTCACTACTTTTTTGGCTAATAGTTATAAGGTTCAAAATATTTGTTTGCGTGTACCAAACAAGCTCAATGTAAAGTGCAGTGATGGAAAAAATTTCTAACTAGAAAGTGTTTTTAGAAGCTTTAATCCACTGACAAGAACATTGTCAAGACTGAGTACTTGGTCTTCTAACAGGTGCTCCTCTTTGCCTTAATTACACTAATTAGTTACAGTAATTTTTATCCTGGGGATAAGTCACACACATATACTGCACTTGCATAACCTTTTAGCCTGTAAGAAGGCAGATGAAACTCAAGAAATAGATGCTCATTTGAATTTTGCAACACTAAGCTAAAATCTGCAGAATGTTTCCCTCCAGTTTTTAATTTAATTGCCCTTAGGAGTGTGGTAGGGATGAGCTACTGTTGTCAAGTATAGTTAATATTAAATTTATGAACAGTGCAATAATACGAGACCTGAGCTGCTAAAATTTTCTTCAGTGTAATACTACTGAACATACTGTGATTCATAATGCTAGTCTCAAGCAAATCTCTGTAAAACAATTGTCATGGTTTTATGATTTTTGGTCATCAGTATTCCACACCATAACATCATGTAATGCACTGGGGGAGGTATGACTTCTGCCAAATGTTCGTCCAACGGAGAAGAACTACATTTCCCCAGGAGGCTTTGCGGTCAGCAAGGACCTCTGTGCAAGGTCACCTGATCCTTCTTCTTCGCCTGCTCCTTGCTATCTGTGCTTCGCCATCTGCACTTCGCCGTCTGCTTTTCTTTAGTCACTCAACTGGACTGCACTTCTCACCTCAGCATTGTGGTGAGGTCTATCTACCATCCAGACAGACTCTCTCTCTCTCTCATTGCATTTTTTGCTAATACTATATTTAGTAAATCATTTGTTCCACCTCAGATTATTGCTGTTGTTTTCAAGTATTTTGGGGTCCCCTGTTTCCCCTTTCCCGGAGGCACGGATCCACAGATCCCTCTGCCCTGCTGGTCACAGAACCAGGCTGAACCAGCCCATAAACCGTTGACATCAATCTACTTCTGTTTCTGGTGCTATAAAAATACAGTTTGTTGATGTTATCTGGGAGGACATCCCTCACTCTCTTCCATTAGAAATCTTATGCACAAACAGTAGAAGGTACAGCTTAGAAGACCTATTTTTACTGCTTTTAATGGATTAGTAACAAAACATTTGTGAACCCAAATCTTTATACCAAATCTGGCACGGTTCAATGCTATTAGGTAGATTTGCAATCCTCCAGAGAAATACTAATATCAGAACACCCTGGGAGGAGCAATGTAAGGTGAGTAACTCTTGAGCTGACATTTTATGCTGCGTGACACAGCAGCTAGTATCTTGTTGTACATTTAGGGAATGTCTAACAGACATTGATAGTGAACAGAAAAATATGATTATACATTAATGTTACTCATACAAGAAATGGTGCATCTGGACATGACCCAGAACCTGCTGATGTCAGTGGGGATATTTCTTGTGCCTCTCATGATTTCATATCAGTTTCAATGTTTAATGGTGACAGACTGGGACTCTGATACTTAAATGTTCAAATATAATAAAGTACAATACAAAGTGAGCAAATTGAGCATTTTTGACTATCTATAAGCTATTTTCTGTGTAAAATCATGATGTCCTTTCCATATAAATAATGCTTTAGTACTGTCATCTTAGCTGGTATTTTAGTATTCAGCTATTTTGGTATTTTCAGGATCAGTTTTAATTACTTCCAAAATATCCTGGTAGCACCTTCTCTGCCAATTAATGTCTTCTGAAGAAGGCAAAAAGCAAATAATAAAAAGAGACTTAGCAGTCTAATTTAAGATTGAATATTATATTTTTTATAACTGAAATCTTCAAGCTTCTTTGCATTTATTTTTTGAACTATTTGGACAAAATCCTATTCACATTTACATTTGTACAACACTGAACTGAATAGGACAACAGAAAGATAAGAATGACAGGTCCTATCCCTAATTGCACACTGTCAGGGAGAAATTCAGACACTATCTTGTTCAGAGTCTGTGACAACTGCAGGACAATGAAAGTATACATTTGTGCTCTAGTATTGGGTACTACAAGGGTTAACACAAGCTAAAGTATCATAGAAGTTCTCTTCTGCCAGGTAAGCCAGATACCTAAGCTGAATTCCATTAAGTGGCAAATATCACATAGCCTTGGTAGCATTTTCTCAGTGTTTTTATATCCCCATCCTATCTCTTCTTCACCAGTTTCAGCAAGTGATCCTTAAGACAAATATTGAAAAGGAAACTCAATCTATTTTAGATAAGTGCAGCATGGAAAGTATAAAAAGGAAACAGAGCAACTTAAAGGAAAATTTTGTAAATCCAACATGCCTGAATAATTCTACTTGTTCAAACCACCTTTTCTCTGTCCTCATGTTTAGAGCCAGCCCACAGAGGAAATCAAAGAACTCTCAGAGCTGACAGGTTTTCTCTTACTGTTGCCCTTACGCAGAAGATGGATTTGAATTAAACACATCACAGAAACAGTCTAACATCCTCCCATGGCTGAGGTAAAGATGGCTTTTTTTTTTTTGAACAAAGGCAGAGAACTGTGGAAACTGTTACTGTGAAAATATGCCTTGTGATAATGTTTACCTGGATCTCCATCTTCCTTGCATTTTTTATCATCTTGCTTTAATTCCTTGCACATTTATTCTTTCAGCACTTGAAACTGCTTTTACTTTCTCTGTGTCAGCACTGCTGTCTTTGTAATGGTCATTTCAAGCATTGAACATATTTTTATGTACAATAAAGACTAAGGATTTTAGGACTGCATTTTGCTTTCAAATCCTTCCTCAGAGAACAGCAATTTTTATTCCGATCTCTAGTCTTCTGGTACTTACAGTGAATGAATATTAAATATTTAGGGACTTACTGTAGATCAGTATCTCTATTTGAAGCATTTTAGGTGATACAGAAAAGTGGTTTTTTAGAACCCACATCTTTAGTGAAATCTTCATCTATATTTATTCAGAAATCTACCCTACTCATTCTATTTACTCAGTTTGCAGTCACTCCTCTCTGTGCTATGTCACTTCACCTGATCCGGTTTAGTACCACCAAGCTTTATCTGTTTATCATTATTATTCCCATTTTCCATCTGCTTTGCTATCAAAGAGCATTTTTTTGTATCCACTGCAATTAAGAAACTGCTACTTCTTTTCAACTGCCTGTCTTTACTAAGCAATTGATTGACATTACTAGATATCAGCAATTAGCTCCTACTTTGTATTTAACCATTATTCTCTGTTCCTGCCATTTTCTGATTGTCATCTGATCATTGATAGTTATTTACCATAAATCACTGATAACTACCATTGTTTCCAGTATTTTTAGTCACTCAATATTCCACATTTTACTTTTGTTTTCTCATTGAATGCTTTTTCTCCCCATGCTTCTTTTTCTGCACTGCTGTGGTAGTACCTTACCTGACTTTTGACTCCCTTCTACTTCGTTTTTGTGTCCTCTTATCTTGTATCACCAATCTCCCCCATCATTTTATTCATTCACAGATTTCAGAAATATCATTTAATCTTTTGTCAATTGTTGCTTACTTACACATCTACGTTTCTAGCAAATACTTCCCCTACTCTGTGTAACGCAAAACCATTTTGTCAGTGACTACATATTCCACCATCTACTGGAATGACCTCTGCTTCTGAGTTTGTTTGCAACCTCTGCTGATTTTTTTGTTCCCCTCCTTTGTTTGCTTTGAAATTCCTCAGACCAATTTTATCCACAATCTTTTGAAGTAATGCAAGCTCTATTCTTTGCTGTCAAAGCCCAAAGATAATCATGCTAGGATTCTGCATTTACAGAGTTGTCTTTATTTTTTCACTTAGCCAGTATATCGAACATTTCTCGATCCTCCTCTGGACCTCCTTATCATCAGATATTCACAAATCTTCATTTAAACTATTAGAATCTTTTTTTAATCACTTGTCTACTTCTACAATCTATTTTCTTCCTACCTTCACTCTTGCCCCAAGCTTACTTTTATTACCTTTGTGATCTTTTTGACACCACTATTTATTATTTTTTAGTTCTGTTTACTCTCTAAATTTTACAGGCCTTTCTGCATATTTATCTTCATCATCATCTTATGTCATCTTCTCCTTCAGGGTACTAAATGAGAAGTTTTTTTTGGTAACATCATTTCTTGTCAATCTCTTACTGACTCATATTTTCAAAGAACTTCAAAAATAGCTGTTCCAAATCTTGTGCTGCTGTCCGTTGTACAGATTTTTACCTGAAAATCCTTTGCTTTTTCATCCTGTGTAAATGTACAATCAGATTTACTTTTTTTGCTATTTGCTGTATAGAATAATATGACAAGTGATACACTGAAAAATATTGGATATCAGTACATGCTAATAAATAAAGCACAAAAATGGTGTTCAGAAAGATATAGGCCACTTCAAGAAGTGGAATTTTTATAAGAGAACATTCTCACTTTCCTTCAAGTTTGTTACTCTGTCCCATAGAAATAAAGCTTCCAATTTGCATCTGAGTTTTTGTACCTTCTTATGTTCCATTTTCCATCTTACTCATCTGAATCACTTTAGAAATATTCATTATCTCAAGTGTAGTTTTGCTACCTTTCTGTTGGAAGTTAATTGGACCTTAGAGAATGTAGCAAGAGGTGTCCATTTTTCTCATCCCTAGTCAATTGTTCAGTAATTAGAGTCATAGACTCATAGAGTATCCCAAATTGGAAGGCAATCATTGATTTCAATTCCTGGCTCCACACAGGAGCCAGGATGTTCGTATCATATCACTTACTATCCAAAAAATGCTGAGGACTCAGGAGAATTCTAGAAGGCACTGAACTCTATGATCAGATCTATGCACATAAATGCACACTTCTGGCAGGATTATTTTGAAAACACTGAAGATGTCTCAGCAGCTTAAAAGAGTTTTGTATCTTTTGGTGTTGCTTGCCAACATTCTTTTTCTCCTTCCCATCTCCATCAAGAAAGAAATGGCCTGACATCTGACAGAAGTGTTCAGTATTATACTACAAATATCCTTGGTGTTTTCAACTTCAGGAAAATTAGAAATGGGTAATTTTCAACAGATGACGAATGGAATTCCCTTCTACCTGCTTTTTATTATGGCATCAAGCACTTTTTTTTTATTTCTTTTTTTTCCCCCTTACTCCTTAAAATTGACAGTTCAACACTGTCACATAATGGAAAAATAATTTTCTAGAATATAACTATGGATAGTACTTTTATGTTCTTCTAAAGCTTGTACAGACAATATTTTGGCATGAAGATAGGCTGCACATACAACAGTTATGGATAAATGACGGAAGGCTTTGCTCAAGAAAGCACACCAAGTTTTAAAATTTTTCTTTCAGGTAGTGACAGGGTACAAAAATCGCTAGGGATTTTGTTTCTTTTGAATCTCTCTCAGAACATAATTTATGTGAAAATGAAACGATTTTATTTGACTCTGCTAGGAATTCTACTCTAGTAGTTTTAGTATGTACCTTTTCCCACCTTTTCTTCACTACCTTTCCTTTGTCTAGACAATCATCTTTACAGCCCATGCAATAACCCTCAAAAATCCTAGCTCAGTTTGCAAGATCGCTTTTGAACATCTAACACTCTTATAAACTTTTAGCACAGTCCTGTTTTATTGTTCCCATTCGATGCAAAAAAAATATTAGCTGTTTGAGAAGACAAGAAGTGGTAAAAGATTCATCCTAGATAAAATTTGGAGAAAGTTCTGTCTGCATCAGCATTAGTATTTAAACACATACAGACAGAACCACACTGTTCTGGCTCTTCTTGAGCAGGTATATATTTTGTGGCTTAGCAGCACAGTTAGGTGTGCAGTTGACTGATTGACATTAGCTATCTGCAGAAGAAGCAGAAGGGCAATAAATGAACACTTCTGAAATGCGATTTGTAAAGGCCAAGCTTTCTCTGATCTTAGAACTATTAAAACTGTGCCAAGTCTTACGTTTACCTAGTTCTCCTTGACTTTAATGGCAAGTCTAGTTTCAAAGTATTTGTGAAAGTGGCTCTTTTTACCAGCATGGAACATAAACTTTTGAAGGTAGAAAGAAGATGACAGTCACAGATATCACAATACGTATACAAATATTTCAGGATTCTTGGATGCCTTTATACCATTGTTCCTATGCAGAAAAGGAGATGAAGAGAATGAAGATGAAGAGAAGAAAATTCTGTGCACAGAATCAGATCTTAGCTCAGGACTCATTGATTTTCGCAAAAAGAAAGTAAATTTAAGGTATCTTTCTGCTGTTTACCAGTGGTTTACAGATCAGATGATCTGTTAAAAAGCTCAGTAATGTTTTGTATGTAACTATGACAAACAAAATGGTCTCTACATCTGACCATTTGTTGAACATGCTACCTGCTTACTAGGTTACATAGCAAAGAGACCAAAAGAGTTTGAGGATCAAGAGCAGAATGCCTGTATAATCTGATCAGTTTTTCAAAAGCAGGAAGAAAAGTAAAAAACATGTATATTAGGGGAAGAGTATCTAAAGGTTTCAGCTCTCTCCTCATTTTTGGTTAAACTGTTTTCATGTTTAGTTTCAGTGACTTTATGACTTTATTTAGTGACTTTATGAGTTGCAGCAAACCTTATCACATTCTGTTTAATTTCTAGCATGTTTTCTTTTATTTCACTTTGTTGCTCTAGTTGTTACCTCCCTGCCATTCTGTGTATGCTCTCTCTTTATATCAACTAATAGCCCATGGCATGCTGTAGTCCTGTGGTCTTCTCCAGTTGTCACTCCAGTCTTCTTCAATCAAGTTCAGGTACGAAACAACTTCTTCCTCCTTCAAAGGAGGCTGACTTGAGCTACCTTCTGTCTTCTTAGACACAATACAGTATCAAAGAAAATAAGAGAAAAAAGTACAATCCCAAGGTCTGATATGAGCAGATTTTACTTATGACATTAGCCAAAAGACCATCCCCATCAGCTCATGAAGGGTCCTTTCTACAGACAGGAAATTTTGCCTTCATTGGCAGAAGTATACATTGAAGCACTGTGCCCCTACTGCTGTCTAAGCCTTCAAAAAATCAAGGAGGATTACTCAAGTCAGAGAGTGCCTGCAGTCCTGCACACTGCAGGCACCAGAACTTCAGACATAAAAGGCACTTTCTAAATCTTTGCTGTTAGCAGAAATAATTTATGAAGAGATGAGGAAAACCTATAATGTTTTAAATGGTTATGAGGTTAAAAGAAGCATAAGAAATAAGAATGTGGAATTTTACGACCTTTGAGGCACTCTTACGTGATCACTAAAAATCTTTCAAAAAGCTAAAGAAGGAGAAAGACAGAAAACTAACAATGTATTTTTAGCTTTCCTGTCCGTAAAGATCTAGTTTATCACATGATTTGCCTAGAGATTTTACAACAGAATTTAAGATTGTCTTTTAGAAGTGTTTATTCTCTGTGGAAATTTACTTTGTTGATGATTATGTGACACAACAGAGTGGAAATAGACACAGAAAGGAAAGGGGAAAAGGACCCAACTTTTGAGATGGAATAAAAATCTGTGTTTGATCCCAAACCAGAATATCACAAAAAACATAAGTACTGAAATATGGAGTAGTATGGTGATGACCAAGAGCTTAAAACTAGTGTATAAAACCTAATAATATGTTATTGCTTCTGTAAAGAGGCAGAACCTGGCAGTGAAACCCTGAGCGTTACCACTGTAGCAAGGACTTGGGACACAGGTAATCTGCTGGATACATATCAGCTTGCAAATGTGTCTGACTGAGATGGGTGACATTCAATGAAGGCTTTCTGCAGATGCAGAAAAGTACAAGCACTGAAAAAATCCCTAAGTCAATAGTGCAGAAAAAGCCTTGAAAATTTTCACAGACATGGTAGATCCACAGAGAGCTTTGATAGAAGTAGTAGATAGGAAAAGACAGGCACACTTGGTACCAGAGTGTTTCAGTATAACTACAAAATTAACAAGCTCAAAACTAACCGGGCTCTGTGATCCTGCAGAGAAGTGTGATGGCACCATGGGAGAGCTCTCAGCCTGGAAGAATACTTCAGAGTGCTATAGAAACTAAAATTGGGAAATGAGTGTAGAGATGAAGACTATAGTTTAAGATGTTCTCCCTTATGCTTTTATCTTCAGACAAAGAAGACATTCAGACCCTCACTTTCTGTATGTCTTGTTCTCCATCTGACAGTTGCTCCATAGTCACACTAGCAACAACAGTATTATGTTTGGATAAACAAGTGAAGCATCTGGAAAGCAAGCAAGAGATTCAGAGAGAAAGATTGTCACTTAAGGGATGAAATATATAAAAATAAAATTATTATTATTATTACTAAAAAAATGTTGCACCAATATCTAGAGTGTGTTCCCAACCATAGGGACATAGTGGGGTGTGGTGCTTAAACTCAGCTCCTACACAGTGAATTTTTACATTCACACATATTAGGTGAGACCAAAGATCTGTATAGTTTGTGTTTTGAGACTAGTCAGGTTTAACAGTGCGTGACAATGAAAAATAGCAGAAAAGAATAAACATGGAATGTTCTCTCCCCAGCATAATCTCACAAACTGGAAAGCAGGAGTGTTCAGAGCCAAGCATGACATTACATACATTTATCTGAGTGGAGATTTTTTCCCAGTAATTTCTACAGATGTCTTCTTAACTGACTTAAATATTACCATCCACAGTGTCCTGTGTCAAGGAGCACCACAGCAGAGCAACATTTGCTTTGAAGAACCACTATTTTTTCCTCTTTATTTCTTGCCATCTCTTCATAATTTTAATATTCTTTTCTCCACTGGAAGAGACAGTGAACAACTGTTCCATATTTACCTTTTCAAAGCTGCTCTTGATTTTACAGACATCTGTCATGTAGCCTCTGCTGATTACCAGGGCACATTTCACAGCTGTGCACTTTCTTACACTGTCAAACATAGCACAGAAAGTGACCTGCAAGCCTCTGCTCTATTTGCTAACTGTTCTGCTCAAAGAGTATGCTCAAAGACAAGAAGAGCTGGAAGAAGATTCATACAGTTAATGTCAGAAAGTATTTGGTGATAATTTAGCAATGCTCTTTATGCTGTTTTAGCAACTGATACTTTCAGCAAAAAATATTTTAAAAATGTAATACACGAATATATTCCAATTTATTTTATAAAGTTTATAATTACATAAGTATATTCCTTTCTACTTATTTTAGAAAATCTTTAAGAGGTTTTATAGCTTTTTTGTTTGAAAAAAAATCATGTTGATTACATTTGGTATGAAAGTACATCCTGAGAAAGAAGCACATGAAATATTTTCCAGTCTTTCAGTTTGTATATTTATACCAACTGCCATTAAAACTGCTACTTGTAAACTTATGTCAAGCTCAGAATGATGATCCAGGTCTGCATTAGTTCCAGCTACAAAGACTAACCATCTCCTTATGGATAACAGTCACTGATGAATTGCTTGAAGGTCCAACAATGCAGGAGCTTCATCATCTTCTCACATCTCTTTCCACATCTTTACAGAAAACTTACTGCTCGTTTCTTCATGAAACACCCCCAAAAAACTAACAATAAACACTAACAAAACAACATTGCCTTTCACTACTTTCTTTCTGTGCAGAGAACAAGGAGAGTTAATTACAAGAATAAAAAGTATATATCTTTTTTTTATTTTTGTATGAGACAGCAAACGACTCCCATTTGCTGAAAAAATGATAATGCTGTGGGCCAAATGGACTCCAACACAATATTGATTAGGACAATTATAGCCCATCAAGCAATAAATGGGACAGCGAGCTCAAAAATGCTCTTGTATTTTATGTAGTAGAAAGAGAAAGATAAATGATTTGACACAGAAAGCCAAACTGGCACTGCAGATGAAAATTATGGGCATTTATATTGATATGCAATAGCCAAAAATAATGAAAAAGATATTTACGAATAAATTTTAATGAATTTATTACTATGTAAGTATATATATGAGAATTCATTTGAAAGCACTTTAAAAAATCTGAATATTGAAAAACAAACGTGGTCAGAGTTTATCCTGCCAGCTGGAATATTCCTGGCTCCTCCAGATCTGTGCAAAGCCTCTTGCGCCTTCTGTTTCCATGCACACTTATCCTACAGGAAACATGATATTCATCAGGGATGCTACAATGCTTCCTGAAATGTCTTGTCTTCCCCTGTACAAACAAATCTGGCGATAAGCAAGGCGAGACATCTGAAAGAACTTTTTGGGGGGGACAGTAATAAGAGCAAGGAACAAATATGGAGTGATGAAACACATAATAATGTTGAACTCTGTGCTTCGTCTTGATGCATGCTGATGCTGGAGTATTGCCTTAAGCTGCCAAGAGGTTCACACTAAATCCAGTGGCAGAAGGCAGACTTCCTTACTACATTCAGCAGGATCTTTCTTGCAAAGCTGGCACCAGTAATGCAGTCTATCCTATTCCCTCCATCTCTTACATATTTGTATCTTCATAGCAGACTGCTGTCTGTAACAGGCTTTCTTTAATTTCTATTTACTGCTACGGCCAGGGATGTTGTAAATGATTTTTCAATACTAACAGGTTGTTCTGTACTGCTTTGCTTTGGAGATCAATGCAAAACTACACCACTGTCATTCATTTGTGCTCTGCCTCAATGATTCCCTACAAGGAAGGAGCACTGCTGCTGGGAAGCACTTCTTGAAACCATCTGAAATCAGCAGCTGTGCCCCTTACTGCAGAAAAAAAAAAAAAAAAAAAAAAAAAGCATTTATCTGTCTTACAGCCTGGTAACATTTGTGCAAAATATCTAAACAGCTATTACAGTGTAACAAAAGGCTTAATCCCATTTCTTTTGCTTTAATTGTTATTTTATTCCTTTCCAGTTCACTGATAATTCTCTAAAGTATCATGGAAATTTTACATATAAAAAACTATTGCATTCATTATGGACATAGTAGGTTTTCTCCATTAAGAGTATACTCTCTGTGTAACTATCAGCCCTTGCCTTGTTCCACAAGAGTGGTCTTAAGTGTAAATTGCTGAAGATGATATGGAGTATGAACTATTGCTGTTTATCTTCTCATACAACACAATGTGACTCTGTGCTCTCATCAAGACTGCTGTGGCAAATAAATAACCATATTAGTTTCCAGATCATTGATTTTCTGTACATGTAAGGGAGTAGGAGTTCAAGATAAACACATCTCTTGATCTGAAACCATGTGCTGCTGTTAGCTTCTTTTCCTTCAAATAAATCTGACTCATACAGATGTATAACCAGCTATGAGCTGAAGACACAGTCCAAAAGGTGCTGGGCTGTACACCTCTTTTAGGTATCAGTTAAAAATCAGTAGCATTTGGAAGTACAAACACAAGCAGTATTTGAGAAAAGGACAGCCAATAAACCTGCTTTGTTCAAGCAGGGAGCTGTATAACATCCATAGCAAAAGTTTGCTGGATCTCCTTATTGGAGGGCTGCTTCAAAAGTAACACCTTCTATTTTTTATTATTGATCCATGACATTAGAAGCAGGTGTTGGTGTTATGGAAGCTGAGGTTGAACCTTCCCACCAGTATTCCATTACATTGTTGCCATGTGACAGATGGCAGCAGAGGGACAGTCTAACAAATGGGATCTGACATGTAAACGTGACTGTAATGGTTTAGCCCAGCAGGTGACTGAGCACCACACAGTTATTCACTAACTCCCCCCCATTCCCAGTGGGACAGAGAGAGAGAACTGAGGGAAAAAAAACAAAAACTTGTGGGGTGGGATAAAACTACTTACTAAGATAGAGAAAAGGAAAAGGAAAACAGTTATGACTATATATAAATATATATAATAAGTAATGTGCAGTTAATCGCACATCACCCCTGATCGATGTACAGCTAGGCCCTCGAGCAGAGGGAGAGTGAGATGAACTCCCATTCCTTTCAAAACTTCTTCTGCATGGTAAAGAATATCTCTTTGGCTAGTTTAAGTCAGCTGTCCTAATTCTGTTCCCTCCAAGCTCCTTGCTGTGAATGGCCTCAACTCTGAACAACACTGCTTAGCAGTGGCTATAAACATTGGTGCTTTACCAACACTCTTTTTCTCCTGGAATCAAAACAGCATCATTCAAGACTCTGAAGAAAACAGTTCCATCCCAACTGAAACTAAGAGAAAAGCAAAGGAAGTTGTTGAATTACTCCACACCGGAAATATTGCACCTATTGACATTCACCAACACTTCTGAACATTTATGGAGACCAAACAGTGGATGTGAGCACAGTGAGGTTGTGGGTGTTGCATTTCAGCAGTGGCAACAGTGATGTGAAAGAAAAGCCATTTTCTGGATAGAAATGCACAGCTGTCACGCAATGAAATGAAGAGTGTCTTGATCAGCTCATCTGCATGCATTGGCAGATTAAACTAACAAACCACGTATGGAGCTGAATATTGAGATCAATGCATTGAAAATGATGGTGACAACATAGAAATATTGCAAAGTTTGTGCCAAGTGGGTTGTGCGACTGCTGACAAAGGAACAGAAAGAATACCCTGAACAAGCTTGTCAGAATGTTAGTTGAAAGTTTCCTGGAGCATATCACTACAGATAACAAAATGTAGTGTCACTACTACGCGCCAAAATCAAAACAGCCCATGGAGCAGCAACGTGTGAATCAAAGAAAAAATTCCAAGTTGAAGGTAAACTGATGTGCATTATCTCTTGGGACAAGAAAAGGGTGATCCCTCTGGACCTCCTGGAACCCAGACACACCACTAACTCTGACCACTACACTGTGATACTGACTAAGCTGATGACTCAAACTTTCATAATCAGGCCAGAGAAAAAGACAACTTTTCTCTTTCAACATGCTAATACCAGGCTTCATATCAGTTTGAAAGCTGTGGAGCACATTGCCAGTCTTGGCTGGACTGTCCTATAATACCCACCATTCAGTCCAGATTTGGCATCTTCTGACTTCCATTGGGTCAGGCCAGTATAAGATGCAGTATAAGATGCAGTATAAGATGCAGTATAAGATGCATTCTGTGGGCAATATTTACCATCATGGTTAATGTGACCATACTATCTGTGAAACAGCAGGTCACCTACACTTGTGCAAATTGTTAAAAACACAGCATGGAAGCTCTTTTCATCATTGATGAAAATGCATAGCTAATTGTGGTGACTGTTGAAAACCAGTGTTTTTTAACTGAGAATTTGCTCTACCAAAATGTTATTGTGCTCTTTGTATCAGTTGTAGTTTCCACAGAGATAAATAGAAGGGATTACTTTCAAAGCAAACTATGTATTACCTAATTGACAACTCTGCTGCTAAACTTTGATTCTGTGAATACCCACGGAGAGCAGACAAGTTATTTGCATTACAGTTTACTGACCCATTCATACAGAAAGATTTCTATAGTGTTACTGGAGAATTACAAAAGCTAAATGCTGGCTCAGTAATTGAAGCAATTCATAAGGAGATAGAAGTCATTCAGACAACATTAGAAAGGAATATCACAGAAGGATTTTAGAGCAATACATTAATCTAACTGGAAAGAGGCTTTACCAATTAACAATATGGCTAAGACAAATATATATATATATATGTATATATATATATATTCAGAGACACATACAGAAGATAAAGGAGACAGGCATTGCTGCTTGCCCAGATTAAATCTGACAAATTCTATAGAGTAAGCAGCTTCTACACTAAATTCTGAATGTCTTACTCCAGAAAGACATTTCTATATCACTAGAAGGCAAACAAGTGGATTGAGGAGAATATGGACAGTCACCTCTTGCTGCATGGTATGCAGCATGCTGAAAAGAGACTGTGAGCTGGGTGGTAGTAAGTGATCACAGACTTGGTTCAGTTAGGTTTGGAGTAATCCTCTAAACTGTAAAAGTTTAGAGAACAGTATGAACAGTATGGAGCTTTTCCTGACAGTTTCCTGAATACAGTTCCTGACAGATAAGCCACATGGTATTGCTTTACTGTGTCCTCCACTATGATAGAGACGATTCTCCCTTAAATGCAAATTACTGCAAACAGACTTTCAGTGGTTGTGTTTAGCAAAAAATCTGTGCCCTGATAGCTCTGAATAACTTTGTTGTGTCTGAAGGATAGAGTTAGCAGCAATACTTCTGAATTCTGACTAAAGAAAAGAGTCAGGGGAAAAGAGTATTAACACTATATTAACACTCTTCCCATGAATTAATGATGGCTCTGGAGCCTCCTGGCACCAGGGACCGAGAGCTGGAATCTCCAGACAAAACCTAACAGCCAAGACTGCAAGCACTCTAATTGGAATTCAAGTTTGATCTGAACTTCAAAGCTAGCCCTTCTTTGAGTGGAGGTTGGGTCAGGTGGCTTCCAGAGGTTCCTTCCAAATTAAATTATTCATGAGTCTAATTTCTGGGTGATAAAAATAAGATTGTATTCTTTTAACATAAACTTTGAGGTCAAGCAGTAACTCCTGGTTCAGTTTGGAGAATCTCTGTGGTTAACCAAGGACCAGCTGGTGAGTGATCACATGCTTTCTTAGAGCAGATTAGACAGTCTAACAGAAAACTGCTTTTTTGCACATAGATGTCATTGCAGGCATTAGAATTAAATTGTAACTCATAAAGCACTGGGAAAAAAAACACAGAATTGTAAATAGTGTTTCATTTTCTAGTCACTACTATATTATAAACTAGCTGTTAATATTTTGAATTACATCAAGGAAACAGATGCATCACAGCTGATGTCATAAATTTACCATTTTCCAATTGTTCTTGAAGTGCTCAGAAAGAACAGAAAAAAAAAGACAAATGGAAAACATAGAAAGGCACCCAATCATTCTTATCGTTTGAACAAACAAAATAAAAAGGCACAACATTTTTTTTTCCCTTTTTCTTAGTACCCAATTATCTTAAAGAAGAATTCATTTAGTAATTTCCCCCGCAGCTCCATCATAGAAATGCCTTTACTCTAACTTCATAATTAATTTTTTTTTTTAAAAGCATGGACTATGTCAGGCATGTCCAACCCACAGTCCATAGGCTACATGCAGCCCAGCTCAGCTTGCACTGTGAAATGTACCCAGGGTGTGTCATGTCATCATGGCAGTAGCTCTGCCCTGCCAACTGGCCCAGTCTGGACACAGGATATGGGGAGAACACAGATGCAGTGCTGACAAGTAACACAGCACTATGCTTAATTTGCAAGGGAATTGTGTCGGTTTTCAAAAATTACAATTTTAAAATACATCACATGCAGAAACACGCTGCCAAATGCAATGTATATCAAGGAGAGCTTCATTAGAGACAAAATAGCAGAACTGAAAAAAGTCTGCCACCTCAATAAAATATTTTTTTAAGTGAAAACTCAATGGACCTTATTATAAAAGCTAGTTATGTGATAGCAAATCCAAGTGAAAAGAATCAGAACCATATCACGATGGTTTAGCAATGTCTGAAAACAGATAGAATGTGTCCTGATTTAAAAAAATGGACTTTTCTACAATCTGTCTCACCAGCCTATAGCCAGGTGAACTGAAAAAATAGGGAAATCTATTGAAAAAAAATCTGGAGAGTACAGCTGCTAATTTCCAATTTTATGCTTTGGTAATAGATGAAAATAGTGATGCTACAGATATGGCTCAACTTGCCATTTTCATTAGAGACACTGAAAACAAATATAATGTCTCAGAAGAAATGGCTTCTTTAGTGCCAATGAAAGCTACAAGTAAATCTGTTGTATGAAGCACTAAAAAATACTTTAAAACAATTTTCTTTAACCTTTCTCAACATATCTGGTGTAGCGACTGATGGTGCCCCAGAGATAGTTGGTAAAAAAGAGAGACTTATAAAATAAATAGAATATAGAATATATAGAATATATTGCAATTATCACCAGTAACTTACTTTTGATGAAATATCACTACACCAGACATCAAGAAAATTAACGTGCAAAAGCTTTAAAAATGGACAATGTCATACAAATTGTCATCAAATATATGAATTTTATAAACTCCAAAAACTGAATTGTCACCAATTCTAGGAATTCCTTAGAAGGATGGATGTTGGTTATGTTGTTTATATTTTTGAAAGAAAGTGGCTAAGTCACAGTAAAATGCTAGAAAGACTTTGCAAAGTGAAATCAAGTCCTTTAAGGAATTAAAAGGAAAATTTGTGCCAGAACATGAAAATTAAAAATGGCTTGGAGATTTAGTAGTTTTGGTGGATTTGACCACTCATTTCAATGAGTTAAACATGCATCTTCAAGGTGAAAATCACCTTATTTGTGCTATGTTTCAGACAGTAACAGCATTTGAAATAAAACTTAAATTATGGCAAGCTAAAGTTATGGCAAATAGTTTCATGCATTTTGATATATTGGCTAAACGCAGTCAGTCCTGTGCACAGAGAAAAATATGTAGCTGTGCTTTCCATTTTGATAAAGAAATTTGAGACTAGGTCTCAAGATTTCAAATTTTTTTGTATATTTGTGACTTCATTTTCAGTCGACATAAATACATTACTTGCAAATTTTCACATGGAACATACAAAGTTGCAATCAGACTCAAAGAAACTCAAAGAAAAAAATTGGTCATGTCCCTTGACTAGACTTCCATAAGCTCTATCTTAGAAAACAAAAATATACCTCGCTTCACAGTCATGCCTATTTCATGTCATCATTTTTTGGCAGTATGTACATTTGTGGACAACCACTGTCAAGGATGAAGCACAGGAAGAGTATTATTTCTTCAAAAATCTCTATCAAACACCTTGAGAACTCATTGAGAATGGCAACCACTGTCATCAATCCAGCCTGATGCAATAATTTTACAAAAACAAGGTAAAACATACAGCTCGTTTTGTGCTTTTGTTGTTCCCTGTTTCTTCATGTTTTAATAAAAATGCATAAATATTTTGTTACTTACATACATTAAGTTTATTATATGCTTCATATGTGGTGCATGGCAATCCATGTTCGCTCAGGTGAGCCAAAAGGTTGGGCAAGCAAGGACTATGCTATCTACATAAAAAGTAGACTGGAAACCTTTTGGAGATTTCTTTTCAGTTTAATTAAGACAACCAAATTTCTCTTTGCTTTCTGACTAAATGACCACTGGATGGATTCGTCTGGGTATGAGCCTCATCTGCTCCTTCCCTTTCTCATGCCTAATCAATCACCGCCCAAGTGTTGTAGTGTTAATTATGGGGGCTCTGAAATGCTAGAGGAAGAAACCAAGGGACAACCAGGTAATATATATTCTAAGGTCTCTATCTTTGACAAATATTAATTACCTGTACAACAGTTTGCTCTCCAGTGTACGGTCTCTCTGTCTTGGGGGTCAGATCTTATTCTCTATTTGCATGAAGCAGCCTGACATTCTACTCAACTTTCAATAAGGTTAAATGAAATCAGTGCTCAGGGGAGAAGTGGGATGCAAGAAGTGATTATGAATTGCAATACTTTGTTGATCAAGTTAGAAGTGTATGCAGCGTTCTCAACTTTGCATGATGTATCTCCTTTCTCTGCTCTTGGCAAACCAAACAAAATGGTGTGCTTCCTGAAGAGCCAGGCAAAAATTACTCCTCTTTCATTCACATGCACTTCCTAGGCCTGCAAGATTAGAGTGAGCTTGCCCAGTAGAGTATCTGTGTGTTGGATTTTACAGTTCGATTTGCTTCCTGGTTATTTCTTCACTCGTTTTCTACTACCTGGTAATAAAAAGCATGGTCATAACTCCTATCATCTGGACTGAAGAGGCAGTTCTTTTGCAAAGGTAATTTGCATGTTTAAACTAGTGGAAGAAATTTATCTAAAATAAGTTTACAAACACTAGCTCTCCTATGTTCTATGTCAGCCATCACAGCTTATTAGATGAAGAAATGGATTATGTTTGTAGGCAATTACAACAAGAGATACAACATGGAAAACCTGATGAAGGAAGGAATGCAATGAGGAGGAGATATATTTATCATATATCCTATTTGGAGAACTAGTGTTTATTTTTGTTGAGTATCATCCTAGCTATTCATCTGTTATCTTTCCAAACATCTCTAATTATTTTAGCTCTGGAAAGTCTACTAATTTTCCTTTGAGATCAATGCAGAAAGTAACATAAAAAACTGATTATTACGGGACTCTAAATGGTGGATCCTTCACAAATATAATTTTGGCCTTTGGGTCTTTAAGTGATTTTTCAACCATCTTCAACTTCTTCTGATCTTCATTTCGATAATGCTGTATCTGTGAAACTGCAGAAAATGTCTTGCTAACATGCATAGTTGCATTATTATAAAATAGATTATAAAAATATATATATCAACCTTTTCATTACTCAATAAAGACATTATTTTTATCAAAGAAATAATTTAAGTCTCTTTGTTAGTGAATTATTTTATCCTGAGGACTGACTTGAGCTGTCACTTATTCAAGTGTCCTGTCTGCCTGTGGGATGCCCTGAGGCACTGTAGATTGCCCACTTCAATCAATATATTTAGACGCAGTCAATCATTCATACGCTTTATTCCAGGGGCTGACTGTAACAACTGTAATATTTAGACAGTTTTCGGATGTGATTTATGGCTTACCCCAAGTAGTATCATTACAGCTGCCTAACAGGACAAACTTTTAGTTTTTTTTCTGACATTCACATCTGCAAGAAAAAAGGTATTAGGTGTTTGATTTCTGATAATGCTGCATTTATTGACTGCAAGGCAAAGCTCCTTTTCCTCTTGTAATCACATTTTCACTGCATCTCTTCTTCCATATTTTTTTTTATTTATTTTTGTCTTACTCTAAATACGTCAATTATTTTTTTGTCATTTACTTATGCTACTTTCTGTTTTCTCATAGTGCAGTTCATCATGGTAGCCTCTTGCCACTTTCCATGCCATACTAATATAGCAAGAAAACACTTTTTCTCCAAAGAAACACAAGTAGGCATTTTTCCATAAATCTTCTGAGCAGATACCTGTTCATCTGAAGCATTTTCCTATGCTTCTTTTTTTTAAATTCAAAAGTTTTGGTGGATGGCTATTATTGTTGCTGGTCATCACTTTATCCCTTTCCTATCTCTTCCCTTTGCTTAAATGAAAGCAATTAACTAGAATTTAAATGCCTGGACTAAAATGTGCTAGGTGAGAAAAACTGGGAGAAATGCTAGCCCCCTCCAACAAGCGCATGCTGTCTCATTTCAAGGGCTGTCTGATATTAGAATAAAATGAACCAAAAGATTCCCATAAAATGTAGGGAAACATTCATATTTTTATTTCCTTTGAGTCTCTTCTGATACAATTCTGACTATTTATTCCTTGTAACATGATATAGTTTGTCCATGTATTTTTCTCATGTCCTTGGCTTTTATCTTTGCCAACATGGAGGATTTATTAGTTTAACTAAAAATAACAAACTCAAACCTTTAACTCAGCACGAAACGTTTTCCTCTCCCTTGAGAAACAGCATAGCTCTATCAGCCTTTTCCCACAAAATGAGTTCTCCTTTGAGACTTCATTCTGGCCAGCTATGTGTAGATTTACAATATGTCCTGTATGAAACTACCAGCACCCTGTATTTGGAAGAAAGGGCATTATCTTTGGAAGAAAGAAACTCTGTCCCGTATCTGTTCCAGTAATGCTAGGAAAACCAGAGGCATTGCAGCTCATATTGTGTTGAGAAGGTATGTGACTGTATGCAAATGGAGACTGACAGGACATCCTAGTTGAAAGTGGCGTACATGCTAATGGTGTTCTTGCAAACCTTTCCACATTTTCTGGAGAATGCATATACTCCAGTGGTACTGAGTTTTGAAAAGGAGATGGAAAGCTCGTTATATGAGTACAACCTACAAATATCTACATGGTATGAAAAGGAGAGATTCAAATTATGTTTTTTCTCCATTATTTCTTAAGAAATAAAATAAATAGAGAAGCAGTGACTGTTCATTTAATACCCTTTTAAGACTTAAACCCTTGGGAAACTTGAAGTTTTAATGTTTGGCAATGTTGCAATATCCTTATCTCATGGATATGGGTCCAGGGTCCTATTTGCTTACCTAATGTGTCTGCCACTCTAAATGGCAGCAGCAGAAGTGAAGAAGGAAATATGTGCATATCTAAATATCACTTGACATGGAGTAAGGATGGACTCAGACTGGACAAGTAGATCGGCTTAGGAATTGTTCCCATGTCCTACATTTTATGCAAAGTCTTATAGTAAAATCTATAGCTTCAAAGGTCTTCTCTCTTACTGATCTATGAAACTAGCAGAAAAGCTAGAAACTCAAGACTCTTATAGTGCATGACAGAGATCATAGGTACTAAAACATCTGAGAGAAGCCAAAAGACTGAATGGAAATACAGGCTGAGTCCCAAACCGGTAGAGGTAGATGATACACTGGAGAGGCGTGCTGCCATTCAAAGAACTTGACAGGCTACAGAAATGAGTTGTCAGAAATCTCGTGAAGTTGAACTGAGGAAAACATCAAGTCCTGCATATGGAGAAGAGCAACTCATGCAACAGTGCCAGCTACATGGTTAGCAGATGAAAAGCAACTTTACAGAGAAGGACTTCCGGATCCTGGTGGACATCAAGCTGTCTGCAACCCTAGAGTTTGTCCTGGCATCAAAAAGACCAAAAGCATCCTGAGATTCTCAGGAAAAGTGTTGCCAACAGGTAGAGGGAAGAGATCCTTCACTTCTTCTCTGCATCCATGAGATGCGCATGGAGTGATGGGTCCAGTTCTGGCACACCCCAGAAAAGGATCTGGTAAAGTAAAATAAGTAGGAAATGATTGAAGTATTTGATGTATTATGGGAGGCTGAGAGAGTCGTAGTTGCTCAGCCTCAGGAGGAGAAAGCTCAAGAGGGACCTCATCAATGTTATAAACTCTGGACTTCAGCATGGGAGATAGAACCAGAATCTTCCCAGAGGCTCCACTGAAGAAAAGACAATAGGTACAAACCTTTTTACAGGGAGAATGAAGCAGGTCGCCAGAGCAGTTGTCTCCATTCTTGAAGATAGTCAAAAATCTCAGGACTTTTGGCTATCTCTAAGAATGGAGACAAATAGTCAATTGTCTCAGGACAAATCCTGAGAAATCTGTTGTAGAAGAGGAACTTCAGAGGACCTTACCAAAATGAACTGTTCTGTAATTCTGTGAAGATGTATGACCCAGCCAGCAGGAAAGCACTGGTAGAAAGATAGGCCTTTCATTTTAGATCTGTGGTCCGCTGGTTGGCTTAGACAGTCAGATTCTTGAATTCTTTCTTCATCAGCAGATATAATGAATCTTTTAATTTTTTGTTTAGGAAAAAAATGCCTTCAAAAAGAGAACCTGAGAAACATGACAGCAGAGCAGACTTAGCACCCAGGTGTTTGAATCATTCTCAAGAGAATTCTGGGATAGATCTCATCTCTCAGAATATGGAAGATGTAGATTTATTTTTTTTTACTTTTAATTAGGCATGATGATTATTTAAGCACACATGTCAGAAAATCTTTTCTGCATCTATTCATCTTCTGCAAACCAAGTAGGCTTTCAGTGTGAGAATATCGGATATGTTTATGACATAAGTAAACAGTGTCCTGTCTCTCTATGCATACAAACATGCAGGTACTATAAGCTTTTTTTTGTCTCACTATGAAAATGGCATTTTCATATTAGTTGCTTTTATTTTTCCACTCTGGTCTGGATATCTCAAGAAAAATCATAAAATGAATCTGAGGCAGAGAAAGGAACATATCCCAGATGTATCAGATCCTAAATGAGTACTCTTCCCTTTAAGGTGTCAAATTTGGAAAGAAGGAGAGTCTGCCTTCTGAAAATCTTAACAAAGAAACAAGGGCAAAACATAATACCCATAAGTAAACGTATCATATTGCTTAGCTCTCCTTTGAAACACTTGACCTCTGATCAAAGTCTTATTGTTCTGAGGAAAAACTGCCTACATTAAAAAGTATTTTCTTCCACAGTTCACAGACATGCTTTTTTTTCCCCCCACTGTGAAAATAAACCCAGTTTTCTAGCTTGTCTCTTGAGATCTTTGGGTGATGACAACAGACTGTTCTCAAAGAGCTGTTCCAGCACTCTGTGCATTATCAGAACTTAGAGACATTGCAGTGGCAATATCTACACCCAGAATAAGAATCACAGGCATATTCTTTATATTACAGTAAAACCGGAGGTGCAAAAAAGAATTTCAGCACAGAGATCGAACGTAAATTCATTTTTGTGGTAGCTGTACTATTGTTGATGCAATACAATTAGTCTGAATTAGAATTTTCCATACTTGTACTTCATTTTCATTAGGATCTATGCTTGCTTTGTAGAGATTTTTGTTTTTTAAGAAGGTGCATACATACAGAATAATAGCAACAGTTCAGTTTGTTTATCTAGCATGCTTATCTGAAGGATCTCCTGCTGTCTTTCTGATGATAAAGAAAAAAAGAAATTAACAAAGACTTTTTTTCCAAGGTTATTTTTTTTGTTTGTTTTGTGTTTTTTGTTTGTTTGTTTTTTTCCACTTTGATGGTTTGTACATTTTAAGCCTCCCTGCTGAGTTCTTCTGAATAGTGTTGTTGGTCTGATTCTGCTTTCACAATCTTCTAACTAAAGACAACAAAGCAGAGATTCTCTCTGGGTGTCTCACACTGCTGTTGCTTTATTATTTACAGAGATCAGTGGCAACAACCAGCTCTCCTTGTCTTACAACATGGAGCACCTTCATTTCTTCTCTTACTGAGTGTGACTACATCTGTAACTGCATTCCCCTTGATGAAAATTTCCCCTGGAAATGACATCCAAAATGAAGAAAATAGGCCTGTTTTCTTTCCCATAGCATACACTTCAAGTTGTACTTGGGAGGAAACTGAAAGGTCTGGCAATAAAAAATCTAATTCCTAAGAGAATCTTTGTGCCATGGCTGAAAGTCTGGTCAGTCCTAGGGATGACACTAATGTTTCTGACCTCAGTTCTGGGCTACCATGTAACTGTTTGTCTTTTCTACAGTACAAAGCAGTCACAGTTGATTTATTAACAAGCATCTTTCTGTGAAAGGATGTTCCTTGCACCTGGGCCTCAGCTTGCCCTAAACCGGACTATCAGCAGGGGTACACAGCTGACCCTCTAGCAACCTCCAGCTGTTAGCCTTGCCACAGAAAGGCTCCATTTTATTTGTCACTAGTGCTCTGGAGGCATGAGAACATGAACCTATATTCTCCATTTACTCTTTACTTTCTCCTTTTACTTTCTCCCTTGATACTGCACATCAACCAAAAGACAGTGATTTCATCCCAGGCCTCTCTTCTTCTTGTTCTTCTTATAACCTCTTATTTCCAACAATTTCACGTTCATGTTTTGGACTGATCATCAGCATGAATTAGCAGTCTCTGTCTTGTAACTCACCCTGGGAGATGACAGAAAGAAAACTAGTCTTTACACTTGTGGGCATAAAGACTCTTAGGAGGCCAGTTTTGCTGTAGGATTTTTGTTTGTGGCATGTAATATCATAGATTAAAAGCAAAGGAATACATCAGAGGAATTCAAAACAGCCTTCTGCACTGCTGTTAGCTCTATAGAAGCTCTAGGTCTAAGCAGATAAACCTCCAAATTAGTACTTTACATCATCTTTACAGTAAATGCCCTTTGTATTGATCACTAATAATCCCTCTCAAATATATATTGCCACACCATTGTCTAGTCCTTAAGCTACTGTTGCCAGTCTGTTTCTATAAAGTAAAGGTGTAGGGTATTAATCACCTGGTGATCCAAGCTCAGCCTGGAAAGTCCCACCTTTAAAGGCCAAAAAGGTCTTAGCATGAACAGTAAACTTAGAGTTTACCTTTACGAATGTGCAGGGTTGTTTTTGTGTTGTGATTTCTGGGCAAAACTCCACCTATGTAACAAAACCAATCTCTGAGGTATTCTCTATACCTTGAGAAAAAGCTTTTTAAATCAGCAGAACAATTTCAAACAACATTGTGCCCAGCTTGTACTCATGGGTACTCTCAGAGAAGCTAATTAGGGGTTGTCTGCCACAGACCACGTGGCATTCTGCAGTACTCACCCACACAAACAGAGAAGGTGAATGGTTAAAATCAAACGTCCCCAGCATGAAGCTGCTGCCAGGAGTTGCATTCTCAGGAGGAGGGTCTGGGTGTGTTGCTGCTTAAAATGAATGACATTTCAACATTTCCTTAAATCATTAGAAGAAATAGCAGAATGCAATCAGTAGTGGAGTTTACACAGTTTTTCCTCTGGCTCTGCAAACCACAATGGTAGCGTCTCGCTCCAATTTACAGGAGGGAGATGAGGTTCTTTTAATATCTGTATACCCGGCCTGAGATTAAGAAATAACGGTTCAAATGTTCGTCCAACCAGTTTATTACAAATCCTAATCAGGGAGACGGGGAAGGGAAGGAGGGCGATAGAAAAGATAAGAAAGAAGCAAGAATTGCGTAAAGTGGGGATACTCACCGCCAGGATCCAGCAGCGTCCCATTGCACGACGTTTGAAAGTCTGAGGCAAAACCAGCAGGGGGGGAGCAGCAGGGCGGCCGGCCCTGGGCAGCAAGCAGGTAGCAGGAAGAAGTTGCAGAGCCAATCTGTGAGGAGGCAGCAGAACTCAGGTAGCAGGCCCAGGAGAGTCCATCAGCATGCAGGCTTCAGCATTGTGGTTGAGCACAGAGCAAGTCCAGAAAGGAGAGAGGCAGGTTGTGGGGCTTCTCATGTCAGAAACCTGTTCTTCATAAGGAGTCTGTTGCCAGAAAACCTAAACCTTATGATTGTAGGTCCCCTTTTTATCCTTCTTCTTCTGCCATCGTGGCATTCCTGGGTGCTAGGGTTAGAGTCGTGTGCAGCACCTCCTGAGATGGCCATCTTCCTCGAGATAAGTTCACACAAAAGGCTGCTTCACAGCCATTAAGATGCAGTTTATCTCTTTCTCGTTGCCCCTGGCCTTGTCCGTTTGTGTCCCTCAGACAAAGGATTACACAACCCTTGCCCAGGACTTGTCCATCAATGTTCTCCAAACGATTTCTCAACCCTTGCCCAGGACTTGTTCATCTGTGTCCCCAGCAATCTTTGAGACAATTATGTAAAAGAAAAATCTTTTACAGGTAGTATTAAAGCGGCGCCATTATTTTGCACAACAGTGAACCAGCAGGCAATGTTTCACAGTGCAAACAAGCAGCTTTCTTCTTAGTCTTCTTCCCCCTATTCATTTACTTAAAAGAAAGGCAGGGAATACACTGACATAAAAACAAAACATAGAAACAAAACCTGAAGGTGAAATATAAGAAGAGTGCTTTGCTTTCCTGTATGAATTTTCACCATTCTCAAAGCAATTTCTTAGCATGAGCAGTCCACATAGGCATGCAAAGAGTTCTTAAAAATTCACAGGATGAGAGCGTTACCTATGTTTGAATGTATGTTGCTTAAATTATGTCTTATAACCAGTTAATCCTCAAGTGAATAAAAATAATCTGTACTGAAGCAGGTTTTCGTTAAATAACTTGAGAAAATTAACATTATAGTAATATTTGTCATAATGGCAAAAATAATCTTAATAACTTTTAATAGTTCAGAAAAAAAATATTCAAAGATGTACATAACTTTTTCAAGTTTCCTAAAATCTGCTTTGTATTCAAAAACAACTATTTTCTATTCAGAGTATTCTTAAATCCTTCATAAGCCTCAAACTGACTTTTTTGTTGTTGCTGTTATGGAAAGAGGGATAGGAAAGTGAAGAGGCCTCTTTCTTTCTCTTAAGTTTGCATGACATTTAAAAATCTGAGTGCTGGCCTCTTTGAGATTCCCTGAAAACAATTTCTTCGCATTCCTTAAGAAGGGAAAGGAGCTTTTTACAGATCCTTTTCTCTGTTTATTTAATAATTATTGTGTAGTCTCAACAGTTCTTGACTAGCTTCACAGTTTACAGCTTAAAAGCCTTTTTTTTTTTTAATAGGGAATTTGCTTTAGCTGGTGTTCAGTGCTTTCTTACCAATATTATTTAAAAATACTTAGGCTATTATAGCATATCAGAAAATCTAAATCTGCATTTCAGAGCTGACTGCTAGGACTAGAATTAATAAGTAAGGATTTGCAGACAGCGAAGACTTTACCCGAAATCTTCTGTCACCAAAAACATAAGGGTGGCACATATTTTCTATAGGTTTTCTTAAGAAGTCTGAAAAATGTACTTGGAAAAGCAATCAATATAGGCTGTTTTTTCCCTGATATAATTTAGAAATAGCTATTCCTTCATATTTACCAGAAACACAGGGTAGTCTTCTACAACCTGAAAGTAATTGAAATACAGTATTATGACAATACTATGCTTTCTAATTTGCAGTCTCAATTTACAAACTCTCACAAATCCAAGAAAGTAAGTCTCAGAATTCAGTGCCTTGTGGAATCTCAAGTCAGTTCCTGGGTGTTATCAAATTGTGAGGCTTTTTGATTGCACCATCACACACTGCTTTGTTCATGTCACTTCAGATGCATCATGGCATAGATTAAACAATGCTTAGCTACAGATGAGCTCCTTGGTTTCTTTAATTTTACGAAGTATGGTTCCAGATCTTATTTATTTTTCACAGTACTTATATACTCCTGAAACAACAGATTTATTTCTTCATAGACTCTTCCATTACGGTTGTTACTATTATCTTGGAATAATACTGCAAAACTCATGAGAGTTTATGATCATTTTTTCAGCTGGAGAACCAATGCACGCATGTATTGAAGGGAAAAATAATCAGTTGGAGGCTCTGAGAACCTAACTTTTTGGAACATTATAAAGCAATGTGTATTCAAGACCCCATGCCACTGACTTGTCACTGTGAATGGAAACAGTAATGGAAACCAGCGGTGGAAACATAAATGAAATTCTACCTCCTAGAACAGATGTGTCTCTTCAAGTTATTCTTTTTGCAAACCTGGTTCTGATTCAGAACTCACTGAAATTTTATCTTGGGACAAGGACTGAATTTTGGAAATGTCAGGAAGCCTAAATTGAGGTTTAGTTTTTGTTATGGTGCTTTAAGCTATTCGATAGATGATAGACCTCTTCTGTAATAATGCAATCTTAACATGAAGTACTCTGTTTAAACTACCTGAAATTGCTTGCTTAATAAAAATTGCCCTGCAGAAATTACCTAACCCAAGGAATGGATGTTGATTTGGAACAAACTTGTACTTCAATCTCTTCAAATTCTTTCAATAACACAACTTATAGTTCAGGTTGTGTTTGACACTTCTGCAAGTCAAACAGTGTGATCCCAGTTGTACTGATGCCTGTCAGTAGATAATAGCATGACCATCAAACACCTATGAGAAGTTTGGGTGAATGATCTGCCCAGATTCATACTGAGACTTTCTGGCAGATGTCCATTTAGAATTTAGTCTCTTGGGTGGAATTCAACAACCTTAGCCAGGAGACCATTATTTGGTCTTTTCCCACAACTTCTTTTCCACTCACTGCACAGCTTTCAACTTTTGCTACAAATGAAGCAGTGATCCTTCAGAAAATACTCCTACTTCATCACACATCCTAATTCATCCCAAGAGTGGAATTCTGTGTGCAAAAAGAGACTGGAATCCATAGAAAAAGTGATCACAGCTCAAATCCTTTGTACAATGAACATGTAAGGGGATGATATGAGCCAACAAGCCAAGGAAACGTGGTTTAGATAAAACTACTGAAAAACAGATGCTTATTTGAACAATTTGAAACAGAACTTATTTGAAAACTGAGTCTGTTATCTGAGGTTTGAAGAAAAGTACAGTTTGGTGCAGACAAGTGGCAATCAGCTAGAAAAACATAAAATGAAAAATGGTCTGTACTTAATCTTCTCGCTCTTAATCTTGGAATATCATTCAGTACAGTGCCAACTTGCATGCTTTGGACTTTCCACCCTTAATTCAGTCTGATGGCCTAACTATACCCACCTTACCCATAGATAAGGTCCCCATATTGACAGCAACAGTGTCCTTGTTCAGTGATTTCCTCTTCCACATTACAGGCCCAAATCTTAATTCTCCCAAGTACTCGTAGCTTCCCTCAGTGTAAATTGGACATCAGAAGATCTATTGGGCAAAGATGTTATACCCTGATGAAAAAGTTGTTGTTCTTCTCAAAAAAAATGTTAAGGCTTTAAGACTTCAAACATGATGTGAGTGGAACATTTCAAGAAGAAACATCATACTGGTTATTCATAGGGGAAAAAAAACAAACCAAGTTTTCTCTAATCTCAGTTGCAAATGTCCCAAGGTTGTTTCATCTGAAGCAAATTCTGGTCAGAAATCTCCTCTTACCTATATCCAAACACATGAGCAACTGAACTGGAAAGTAATTTGAGTGACAGGTGGTTCTTCTAGCAAAAACTTTTATTTTACTTTTTGTTCCTATTTATCACAGCTTCTTAAAAGGTAATTCTATCCTGCCATATTATAATTAATGCTAACTAAAGTGAGAGAGTCTTTACAGTTAACTTATGATCCCATTCTTCATATACCTTCCTTGGAAGCCTAGTTAACTGAATTTTATCATTTGCTAAAAAAAAAAAAAATTAAAAAAAAAAAAGTTTAATATATCTAAAACTTTGGTGACACCTTAACAGTGATAAAGAAAGTTTTTATTACTCTTTATCTCCCATATACATACTTAATCAAAATATTGGGTGTTTTCCAGATTTTTAGCACAAAAGCAACGTGTTTTTTGAGAAAATATCTTCCTTCTACGCGTTCAGTTCCACCCTCTAGTTAATCTATCATTCTTACAGAGGTGTATGCCTGAATGCACATAATGAATACATATATTAATCAAAATTTTATTTTGTTGTGTGAGTAAATGAACCTGGTGTAAGATTTAATTTTGTTCTGTGTAATGATTTAAAGCAGCATATAAAGCACTTATGGTACTAAATACATGGTATCATTCATTACCAGAAAAGAGTTTATGTTCAATAGGAAACTGATTGTGCCATTCAGAAAATCTTCAGGCTCTTGTGGAGAAAGGTACAACACTAGACATTTGTTTTATAGCTAATCTGGTAGGAACATGTATGTTTAATATTTGAAAGGATGATTCTATATAGTCTCTTTCATTACCTTCAAAGTACTATGAGTGTGCTGCAATCCTCTTCCAAAATACATTAACTGGATTAGATCAAAGATCTTGTAACTAGTAAAACCACAGTTTATATAATGTTTTTAGAAGCAACTCATCCAGCATACACTAAAAACAGCACAGACTGTGTTTATTTCTTGCTAGTTTGCTAATATTGTTCAGACTTCTTTCTTCCATTTACTCACTACTGTATCAGGAATGGCAATAGAAAAAGTATTTTGTGATTCACACAAATACAGGATAAAGATGTTACTTCTTCCAATAGGTAAAGTTTTCTAAGAACTGATTAATCATTCCTTAGATAAAATAAAAAATCATTAGATATGAACAAGTCCTAGCTAATGTTACATTTGGAAAGACTGGTTCTTTGAGGTTTAAATTTTAATGAGAATGTTGGCCAAAACGTCAAGCCCTAGTGAATGCAATAGCTGTTCAGGCACATAGGGTTTAAGCAGCAAAAATAACTGGAAAGAAAAAAAAAAACCCTCTCAAAAAAGAATAAGTTGGCCAGACTTGAAATTTAACCAGAACATGTATGCATACAAGTAAGGAAGCAGCATTTGTTCTCCACACTTTCTCTCTCTCTCTCTCTCTCTCTCTCTCTCTCTCTCTGGTCTGGAATGTGCGATTTATGCCTTTTCATTAGCTCAGAGCTGCATCCATTAAAATGCCTATTTAAGACTAGCAAATCAAGTACAGACCAGTGAAAACTAATGTAAACATTTCATTGCTATTCAGTTATAATTCATATTTTGGTCTATTATTTCTTGGTATATTTTTTCTGGCTGCATCAAAGACTAGGAGTACAGAGTCTCCCCAAGAGAATCTCTTTTCAAACTTAAATTCTGGCCAATCTCAACTTTATAAACTGACTGAACTGCTTTTCCTAGCCTGGGTTCTCCTCAGGGCTTTCACCTCCGTGGAGTAGTTATAAAACAAGGTTATTTTAAGGGGAAACAGTCCAAGAAACCGATAAAACTGGTACAAAATTAAAGGAAAAGACTTGTCAGTTTACTTTAATTTTATACCTTGGTATACTTCTGTGCAAGATTAATTGGACTGAAATATCAGTCATGTACATACACTATGTAGCTAAGGTTTCAAACCCACTTGAAACAGGAGTTTCTGAAAGCATGAATAGAATAACTTAGCGGACAAGGGTATGAAAGGAGAAACATACCGAAACTTTTCATTACAAAGTGGCTCTCTGTCTCAGGACGTCTCTGAAGAGTGACTTGTTGACTTGCGATGGGAAAGCAGTGTTACGTGTTGGCCTTGCCTTAGAGTTCTGACCAAGGCATCTGTTGTTGCTCATTAATAGTTGTATAATCATGTCCCTCTGGGTCCAGTCAGTCCATGTGGTCTCATGAATTCAAACCAAGAAACATACATACAGAAAGAGGGAGAATATTAGTTTCATTCAAAATCAAAACTCAGAAGTAATTAAAACAAATAAACATAGTCTTCGTTGATTGGCCAAAGGACACTAGTAGATTCAGAAAGTTTTAGAAAGAAGAAAAATCTCCATGCAAATTTGATTCTTTTTTTGTTTAAGATAATTACTAGCAAAGATGAAAGGGGCTATGAAAACTGTTTAGCTTTTTATCATTTAAATAATGTCTCAAAAGTAATTTATATCCATTCAGTGTAGAATCGGTGACACGTAATTGAAAATTAATTATGCAAAGGTTCTTGACATGGAGAAATGTAATAGTAGTGGCAAACAAATGGATTGATAATATGGCAAGTGATTTAGGGAACAGAATAAATAAAAGCCTTAATGAAACACACTTGAAAAAATGAGAGAGAAACTGCAAATACCTATGAAATAATTATACAAAGGGAACTAGAAACACCTTAAATGTGAGAAGACTAAAGAAGAATTTGAAAATTAGAAAAAGTGTGAAATAATGCAATGAGAAATTTGCTGAAATTCAGCTATTCGGTACAAGAGAGAAATACGGAGAGAAGTGTAGCATACTGCAGAGGAAAAGAGAGATTTTCCACAAAATAAGAAAACAATCTATTAACACTTTTTTCTGTCTGGCTTAGAACTTTCACTCTGAAGTTTCGATTGATGTTCTCTTAAACCAAAATTGAGCGTAATTGAACAAAACAAAATGTTTCTTCTCACTGTTCAAAATGTTTCAACTGAAAACTGACATGGAAGAGTGTACATTTTAAAACAGGTCTTCAGGAAACTAAACATGAGCTATTTCCTCCCAGGTATAATATTTCTTTACAGCAGCAGTCAAGCAGCAGTTGTGGAGTCATATCTGTTGAGATGGGAAGGCCTTGGCTTAAAGTAGTTAGCCTGGATGCCTTTTTGTTTACTGCAGAAACAGCATAGGAATAGCAGAAGTACAAATAAGAGTGGGGGAGGAGGGGGAAAGGCTCACAACTACAGAGAACATTGCCTTAATTAACTACCTTTTATGTAGGTTTTTCCTGGCAGGACTCACTGGAGCAGAAGATAGCTGTGCTCATGAGGACACTGGGGTATCTTTGCACCCTGACTCTTTCATCACCCACATTAACTATTTTGAAAATTGCTATATTCTCAATTCACTATGAAGTTTAGCTATATTCATTGCAAAGGGATTTTCCCACACTCCAAATCTGATTATTGCCAAGCAAGGAATGGCAGCTGAACAAACATTTGAAAATGCAGTGCATTAAAAATGCCTTTTAGGAATGAGGATGTCAGCAATTGCCTTGTTCCTCTACCACTTCACCAAAAGACCAAAACAGACCCTCCAGCGTGAGTTCAGTGTGAGTTCAGGAATCAGAGAAAGGCAGGAGCGATGGAAAGGTTTGTCTCATGTTGGCAAGAAGACTGTATCACATGGGAGAGGATAATGCTCCATCCAAATGCTCTCCATGATATCAACCACTATGGCTTGATAGTCCTTGAGGCTGGATCTCAAATTCCCGCAAGATCACAAGGACAGGAGAGCATAGAGTTGCTCACTAAATACAGGGCATCATGACCTCCAGACCTGTGGAACTGCTGCAACCTAAAGGTGTTCAGCAATTGGGTGCTCAACAATGCCAGTAATTCAGCTGAAGCTACACTTGTAATAATGGAGCTAACAACTGAAACAGAAATTTATGTTTGTTAATCTCCCCTGCACTTCCACACTTCCCATAATATAGAAAACTCAAAACAAACACTTTACCATATAATTCAAAGCAAAAGAGTGAAATATTCTTGATTCTCAGAAAGAGAAGTACAAACTAGGAAAAATCCACACTTTCCAGAAATGTCAATTACAGCATTGTCATTTGAGCACCCTCAAAAACCTTTTCCTGTTCATTTTCATATAAGGTATAAGTACTGACAGAATGTTGGGTAACTAATTTTCAGAGTGACTCCATTCACCTCCGTTGGCAAGGACTAGATTAATTATCAGCATATAATTGGCTTTTATGAGAATAAAAATGAATCTCTGCTCAACTCAAACTGCTTCAAAACAAATATATATATATATTTATATATACATATATAATACATTTATATATATTATATATATATATTATATATTTAGTTCTGTGGTTTAGGAATCTAATTCATCAAATGAATGGGTGTGGAGATAACAGACTGAAGATAACTTCAGTAAAAATCTACTAAATAGTAAGCATTTCCATTCCAATGTCCATTTTGTGGACATTTTCTTAGAGCATAGCTAGAATGCCTACTCCATCACATGACTGAGGAGTCATTTGATGATACCATTAGAGAGAAAATTTGAAATAAAAAGAAGATTGCACTACTTATCTTCCAGTGACCGAGAACGTTACAGGGTTCAAGGACTCCTTCGTTTGTACTGAACAGGCTTCCTCCCAGCCTCCCTTCCCCCCTTGACTGTTCTGTGATGCCTCCAACTCTTTCTCTGACACCATACTTGGAATCTTGTGTTACCTCCTGTATCTCATATCTGCTGCAAGCAGAGGTTGTATTTGTGCTGTTAACACATCTCATGCACTTATCGCTCAGATATTCCTTTTTGTAGCTGCTTGCATCCCACTACTGCACTTCATTTTATCTTTCCTAACCATGCTATGAACACTTCCCTTCTTTTTTGCCTAGTCCTATTCTATCCTTTTTTGAGAATTCTGATTCTGTACACACCATTCTCACCTGCTCTCCACTTCCTGAGATCCTATATCTCTCACACTTTAATACAAATAGCATTTAGGCTGTTAACTGTTCCATCTACATCCACTCTATGGTCCTCCCCTTTCTCTTCTTCCATACACTTTTCCCTTGTTTGCCTAGTGCTGCCTGGAAGGCATTCTTCCTAAATACAAAATTTCCTCTGGCTATTGAGGTGTGGAAAGGAATATAACGCAGTGATAAATTACCTTGTCAAATATTTTAACACAGCCACCAACATTAAAGTGTTGCCTTACAGACTTGGGCTTTTATGTATGGGCTGGTTTCAGTCGGGGTAAACAGAGCTGCAGAACCAAGATTTGACATGCTTCTGCACTGCAGTAATGTTCATAGCTCACAATATCTTATTCTAGAAATGTCATTTGGGAGCATGGAAATAATAGTGAAAAGGGCATGCTTAAGGGGCTGATTTATGAAAAGATTAACAGTGGGAGAGTCTGCTCAGCAATTAGAAAGAAAATATCTAAAAACAACAACAAAAAGAACAACCATTTGACGAGTGTAACTCAATGAAGAGCATAACAAATGAAAACAAAGAAGCTCTTTAAACTGCCTAAGCAAAATGAGATCTACTTGCATGGGGGATCAGTGTCACTATCTAGCATATCCAAACAAAGTCATCTTGGATGTCAAAATGATGGCTCTGATAGATTAGATAGAATAAAATGTAAAATTATTTTTACAGCAGATCAACAAGGTCACATAGATGGAACAGTTGTTCTATATGTATACTTTCAAGATCCATGGCCATATGAGCTAAATATCATAAAATTTTTCAAAGAATATTTATGAGGTTTACATATGACTACTCCAGTTATGTAAAACCTTAAAATTTATTACAACTATTTAAGCAATATTTTGCACTTCAGTCACTATTTTCTTCACTTCAATTACTGAGGATGCTGTCTTCTCTTCCAAAATGAAACATAGTATATTAGCAGAAGTGTTTGTTGTACAATATTAAAATAGTTAACCCCAAAGGGTTTAAGGTACTGAGGACATTTTAAAACTATATAATAATTTAAAGTGAAGTGGAAAAAAAAAACCCAGAGAGTGCATTACTTTAGGACAATGTGCAAGAAAAATAACAGACAGCACCTGCCATTGCTGTTACAGAGATGTGAGCACTTCACTCTTCATTCACTATAATAAAAAGTCTCCTAATGCCCACCATTGTTGATTCTATTTTACCCAATTACATTATTTTATCAAAGCATGAAAAAATATGTAAATGAAAAGCATGTATTACTTTCAGAGTAAATGCAAGAATAATTCAATTTCTCAGTGATCAAAATTATGCCTATTTTTGTCAGGTCTTTCATGTATTTATACTATAAGACACTGCCACACTTTTTTTGTAATTTTAAAGCAAGACAAGCTATCACAAAAACAAACAAACGAACAAACAACTGATATGTATGAACCTTTCTTTAGTAATATTTCAGAGTCTCTAGAAAATACATATTTAATAGAAAAAATAAACACTACTTTAAACAGAAGGTATGCCAGTGAAAACCTTTGATAAATATTATCACCATCTTGGGAACAAAAATATCACCAGGTTCAAGATTTATCACCACAAGCTATCTTGTACACTTGGACACTTCCCCATATAAGTTCTTCTCAGACAGTGAAAGGAGTAGATCTCAGCTTGGTTGACTACTGCTCTGATGAGATCAGTATCTCAGAGAAGTGGCTGACAGTAAATAGTATGAATTCAAATGAAGATGCTTGGTTACACATTTCAAGTAGAAAACTACACAATTTAAGAAAACAGTTCCATAAGAAAAATCTCTCGTTAACAAGAGCAGGCAAAAAATAGCTTAAATATCCACATCAAAGCAATCTGACAACAAATTCCAAAATTGAAAAATAAAATAGAAGATGTGAGAAAATTAAAAAAACATGCTAAATAAATGTAACATGACAAGTCATGAAGGAGAAACACTTAGTCTCAGACTGAGTTTGTGTATCTTTTACGTGCCCCGTAGTTGTTGTATCTTCACAGCTCAGGTTGTCTGTGGAATTGTTCTTGCTTAGAGCTCTGAGAAAGAGTAAGAATCTGTCCCTTTGTTAAGATTTTTCATTTCAAACATCTTTTCAAAGGTCATTTCAAACAATATTGCACTTTACAACAAATACTAAGAAACGTCATTTTCTGTCTTGGAAGAGCTTGACTACTGTGCTGGCAGTGTCTGAGGTCATAGTTCTCATTCTGTCTCTTGTAAAGATCTTCAGTGCACTTACAAATGATTTGAAAGATATGTTTTGTGAAGATTACTTCTATGTTCCCAGTTATATCAGAGTGAGAAAACATGGACTAAGAGACAAAAAAAATTCCAGAAGAATCTAACTATGGTGACTTTCTATCAGGAGGACAAAATTAAGCTTTACAAGAAGTGGAAGCTTAAACTATACTTGGCTTATGCTTTCATTTCAATAGTTCTTTAACTATGTTTTCCCATAGTAATTCTCAACAGAAATCTACTCTCTGAAATGGAGCCCACAGAGTCTATGCCAAAAGAAGATGACAGATGTATTGATATCACTACTTAAGTCAGGCAAAAGATTTTGGTTGACTGCAGGGTACAGGTGTGAGAATGAAGACACTGCATATCTGCCAGTCTGCCTCCTCCCAATGATTAACGGCCTTGCACTTTCTGTGCTTCTCACAACTCCTAGCTCATAACTCCTGAGGGAAGGCAAGTAGAGACTTGACATGGGACTCTCTTCAGACTGTGTAAACTCCATGACCTGCTGGTCTGGTATTAAGAAATTAAAATCTACATATGCATCCATACATACAGCTCAGTAGAGGTATGTTGCTTGGCAAAATAAACAAACAAAAACCACCACTATTGTTTCGTGGGGAAAAAAAAAAAAAAAGAAAAGAAAAAAGAAAAAAGGTTGTGATAATTTCTAGCAAGAATAGCAAAATGATCTCTTCACAATCTCTGGCTTCTAGTGTCTGAATTAATTGAGATGGTAACTAATGATCGTATTGCCACAAAGGAACCCAATCTAAAATGCTCTGGGGGAAACCTGACAAGATGGAAGGAATCCTTCTGCCTTAGCCAATGATATTACTCTCACCAGTTGGGGTGAACAACAGCAACAACCACAACATCAGAAAGGAGGGGAAAGAGTCTGTGTGCCCTGCAGGCTGCACAGCAGTACCAGGAAGTTTAGTGACTTGGTCACTTGTCACCGCAGGACAGCATTTGATACCTTTTTAAAGTTAATACATTTCCTCTGCTATGGCAGATTGGCCTAGGACTTTATGAGAGCATCAAGACAAATGCTGCTGCACTCCTTTCGGCCCTGAGCTGCTTTGCACAGAGCAGGTGGAATTTCTGCACTCTATGTTGATTGAGCTGATGGCTCCTAAGGAGTGACATGGGCTACAGTTCCTCCGTGATCTGAGCTGTGAATATGCTATAGCTAACACTATTGCTTTTCTTTACGTTGCTCATATGACCTTCCTACTGTATACCATCCAGTACATTAAACAGCATTTTTACCAAACAGTCATACTCTTCTGTGTAAATTAAGTATAATTTTTGTTTTAATTTTGATGCAGTACCACTTTGCGGTTATAGTACATAGGAAAGCAAAACTAAGTAGCTCTCAAATCAATAAAAAGTCAAGTCCACAATCCCAATCTGTTAACATTTTGAGCACTAGAACCTAAAATATGCAGCTTTCCAGCTACCTTCCACGTTCCTTTTTGAATGCAAAAGACTGATAGTTATTTGTTTCAGCTATCAGTAACATCTTCAAGTTCCTTCATGATATATCATGTAAAGGGGAGATTCAGGTATGTTGCTAAGTTTTTGCAATTATATGAATGGATTGTGATGAATCAGATATATTTAAACAGCCCCTTAAAGAGACAGATAAATAAAACTAAACTGAGGATCTAGTGACAAATATGTTAAACTCAGCTGATGTTAACTTAAAAAACTTGCCATAGTTAGTTTCTTTTTCTCTTTGTTTTAGGAGAAAGGAACTGATCTGTGGAAATCCATAGTGGCTTGCCTCCTAGCTGCAGTGTAGTAGTGGGGCTGCGGTCAGTGAAGTGTGGAGCAAGCCTGGTTCAATTGTTCTTAAATTAGCTTAGAGAGAGACCTTGTGAAGTTAAAAAGAGATACCTTGTTCTGGGTTTTATAGTTATGTACGTTAACTTCAGCACAGCCATTAGTTCTAATCTGTACTGTACATTCAAGTATGTTTCAAAAGCAAGATTGGCCTATGTACTGAAATATCTGTGTTATTGATCACTGTCATTGTGTGGTTACTTAGAAACACTGAGCTGAAGAGTCAAAATGTTCATTCACTGATTCATTAAGAGATTTTGGCAGTCTTTCATATCAGTAGTTTCTGATCATGAAGGCATGTCCTTGAAATGACATCATAGCAGAGCTAAGGAGAATAATTAAATTTTAGACTTTTTCCGATAGCTGCAGGCTACCATCTCAGATTGCTTTCCAGGCTACTTTAATTTGAAACTGGATGCATATTCCAAGGTGCTACTTCAAAGTGAAAAACTGAAACTACTTCTTGCTTTAACCTTTCCTATTCTTCAGGCCATTGCAAATGTCACCTCTTTATTTTGGGGTGATATTATATATTTTCTCAACCTTTGCTTCAAAACCAGGAGACAACAGTCAATAACTACTCCATATCTCCAAAACTTATCTGACAGGAAGAAATCTCTGGACCTTAAAGATGCAGAGAATTTCCATTCCTGGGTGTTATCTACAGATAGAAGTTAATCCCTGTGAGATCACCCAAAGCTCCCACTGACTTCAAAGATTGGTAAATGCCAAAAGTTCATACGCTGCTTCCAAACTTTCACCATAGCAGACCCTACATGCTTATTCACATATAAAGAATGCTAACACTGAAACCTCTGGGAAGAGAAATATACCCCTGTGCTCTGATCTCTCCCTTCTTGTTACTCCTAGCAGTAAATATCTTCCTACCTCCCAGGAGACAAACTCCTAAATGCTTCCAGAGAGACAAGAAAAGCTTTGGAGGCAGATTCCAACAGACTACAAGCATGGATCTTGGGGTTTTGATCAGACCTATTTGTAAAGTATTGTTTCAAGCTTTCCTGCCCTTCAGCTGAAGAAAATTACAGCAACGAAAGTGGAGTTATACTCACCTGGGTGGAGTTCATTCATTCTCCTTAGTTCATTGTCCTTTCTGTAGATTTTGCTGATAGCATCAATGGTAACATTCACAACTAGAAGAGACCATCAGCTATTTGTCCTTTCATTCCATTCAAAGTAAACTGAAAATCTGACAGCTGCATATAGTCACTTTCTTACCTTTTCGCTCCTTATTCAGAACTGGCTCTGTGGTTGCAAAAGTAAGAAACAGCATTGTCCAGAAAGGTACCAGTGAGTTTTTAAAAAAACCTGAAGTCATTACATTTCACTGAATGTACTGGAACTGTGGGGTGTAATAGAGCAGCAGCTAGGTCGTTAGGAGGTAGAACAATCATTCTCTTAGAGAATGGAAACTCTTTACCATGCAGTCCTTGCTTAGTGCCTATGCCTTGGTGAAACACTTAGGTCTCTCAAAAAATCCTCAAGGGTAAAATGTATGCTGCTATGGAGTATGATGCTTACAACAATGATTTATTAGTAGTGTATCTGTTTCTTTCTTTAAAAGACTCAGAGCCCAAGAGGACAGTTTAAGATCCATTCCAAATCCCACTATTTCAATGCTAATTACTAAAAATGCAGGAGCAACACACTACCTCATCTTGGACTATCTGGCAAATTTCTCTGCTTTGCACTTTTATGGTCTTCAGAGTTACTCCACAAGTTATAGGAAAAAAATTTTCTGAACTCTCTAAGAGTAACATTATTAGTTAACATGTTTGAAAAAAACAAATGCAGAGGTTCAGCTAACAAAGGTTGAGGTTTCAGATTAATGGCAAAATAATTACAAAGTCTAGAGATACCAGCTTGATAAAAATAAACATTTTTTTTTCTACATTTGTCAGGTGTTTCTGTCTCCTGATTTTTTTTTCTGAGATGAACTCCTGTAAAATAATCAAATTCAATAAATTGGATGTCTGACAAAAGCATTGTAAGGTAACGAATTAGGCTCTTAAAATGTGCAAGAAAAAGGAGAATTCTGGTGAAATTGTATCGGACCTGTTTCCTGAAAGTAAGACAAGCTGCACTGCAACTTTATTGAGAGGAGATTTCTACCAAACTAATAGTTAATTGGCCAGAATGGTTGTGCCTTGGACATGGATAATTTAGACGGTCCCCTAACAGCGGTGTCTAAATGCACAAATAGCTGCAGATATGTACCTTACATATATGTACATGTAAGGTAATTTCAATACTAAACTGCTGCTAAATCTTTGGTTTTTTTCCACTTACAAACACCATGAGAACAGCTTCTTCATCTCAGATAGCATGAAATTAAAATCACTGTATCCTATGGTATCTTTCACAGATTTCTGGAGTTCCCTATATCTGACTCCACGTTACATTGTTGTTTAAGCAAAAACTTAGAATTGACATGAACTAGAATACAGAAAGATGTTGTATGAGAGTTAAGCGTACAGTCTACAAAGTCCTTTGTTAGCGTGTCCACCAGACCTCAGCTATCATCTTCGTGCTGAGCTGGGGGGTGGAAAATGACTTCAAGCACTTTGTTCCTTCTCACACAATACTACAAATTTCTAAATCCTCTGTTTCCCGGATTCCAGTCCCTAAATTCAGTACAGCTTATTAAGTGAGCATATAATATCTGTTAATTAAATAGAACGTACTTGTTTGTATTTCCATTTTCAAAACTGCTCCCCAGTCCAAGATTGTTGCAGATATATATACAAACTCTAACAATACACAATTTAATAAGGCAAAAACTCATCAAAATAATTTCCATACAAACCAAATCACTATGCAAATAACATGTCCCACTCCATCTATTTAGCCAATGCCCTGAGTAATCTGAACAGGAGAGCTGTGTGCCCTTAGAATATAAATGAAAGGGAACAGCTGGCGATATACACAAGCACATGGACAAACTTTCTCCGTAATGACTTTTCTTTCATCATCAAATTGCACAGAAAGTACTTAATTTTGTTATGCTCAACACATTCAAGTTTTATAATAGGAGGAAGTTACCTGTAGTATTGACTGCCACACAAATGAACAACCTGCACTCTGTAATGTGCTACAGTGATACTGATTTTTCAAAGTGTTGCTTTGGATATCTAACCTGCAAACACTTGGTGACCAGTCTCCATGAGATAAATCACAGTCACTTGCCTCTGTGAAACAGTATTTAGGCTCTATCAGCCCAGTAATGAAAGCAGGAGCCTACAGCCATGTACAGCATAATCTTCTCTGAAGAACATGTTCTTTGAAAGTTTCCAAAGCATTGGTGTTGGTGAGTGCTGGAACTCAATAGGGAAAGAAGATGAGACCAGCATTCACCCCTTGATTTGGCCAAGAACTATCTGCCTCTTCACATTTCCTCAGATAAACTGTCAAGAAGACCAGTTAACCCCTGGCTCCAATCCTCATAGCAAGATTTACAGCTACAACAAGGGGAGCTGCCCTGTCAACAGTGTGGTGGTTAGTTATCTGTTTACAAATGTGATACAAGTGCACAGACACTTTGATTCTTCTAAGGTACACTAAGATTCAGAAACCCTCAGGTTGAAATTCCTACGTTATCATCAGGAAAGAAACAAAATTGAATTTACCTCTTCCTTCAGTGATCTGAAAGAATTGAGATATGCTGAATAGAGGCTTTGGTACTCTGAAAAACTTATTACTGCTCTAAGGCAGTAAGTGATCAAGTACAAAGCATAATTTTATTTATTTATTTGTCTACCCATCTATCTATTTATTGCATGCTTTTGCCAGGCACCTAGAATGTTTCCACAGGACTACAGTCAGTCTTAAATTATGAGACACACGGCAAAGAAATACCTAAAAAAAAATACCCTTGGGAGAAGTAGCATGAGCAATTATAGAAATCTGGGACATACTATACAGATCATTTTTCTGCTTTAAACAGGTTTAAGGGTATTTTGCAGGTCTTTCCCTGATGTGCATCCATTTTTCTCTCATACCTACCTTGCCTTGAAAGCCTGCAGAGACAGAGAAGCTGTGGATGCACCAACCCTGGACATATTCAAGGCCGAGTTGGATGGGACCTGGGGCACCCTGAGCTGGTGGGTGGCAGCTCTACTTACAGCTGGGTTGGGACTCTATGATTTTACAATTCTCTTCAATTAGAGGTTTTGCTATGTTTCTTGCTATCCAGTAAAATAGCAGAAATGCTTTTTCTGCTAGACAAGTCTTTAATTTTCTCAGTGTTGGCTAAGCCCTACTCTTGTTTTTATTAACCTTCATAGGCATACAGTACAGTGAAGCCCATCCTCCCCATAGGTGTTTTTTAGTTTGAATATTGTGAAACATACTCCAACTGTTTTTACTTATTCTTTCAAGTTTCCATATAGATCATGCTTTTTAAAATATTTATAGCTTTTTAAAATATTTAAATATTTATAATATTTATATTATATATAATATTTACATTTAATATATATTATGTATATATATTAAAATATTTATGAATTATTTACAAAATAATTTCTCAATGTATTTTTTACTTTTTAAAACATCTTATTTTCTCCAGTTTCTCTACCTTTTCTCTTAGAAATGGATGCCATTACTCCAGCTGGAGAATCACTAATTCTGGGAATATCAAGCGTCTTCCCAGTTTTTACATATGTATTGCATTATTCAACTAATGTTTAGTCTCCAGTAACACTCACATTTTCCACCTTGTCTGCAGCCTAACTGGTTGTTCCTCATTTTTATTTGTTAAACTTCTTTTCTTGAATGCAGAACATTTTACTACGCTTCACCAATTATCACTTCAGAGGTCTTGGGCTATTCCTTCAAATTATTAAGATAATTGTGCCTTTTTTTTTTTTTTTTTTTTAAAAGGTATTGGCAATTCCTTCCCCCTCTGGTGTCATCTGTGGATTTTGGAAGTAAATTACTGTCCATCATCCTAACTGCCACTTACAGTATTCTGTATTACCTAGCCTAGAACAAAGCCTCATGGGCCAAACCTTGATATGCCCTCTAGTTTGACAGTACCCTGTAATTATTTTTTGATTGGGGTTTTGAGCAGTGATGCACTTATGCTATAGTAATTTTATAGGTTATGTTCCCTTATAACTGTGATTAAGGAATTGCTCACGATCCTAAGTTAGACACTAAAAAAATCTTGAGATTGGCATTTGCATTCTTCCTCTCCCCATTCATGATGGGAGTACAAACCAGAATGAAGGTTGTGTATAGGCTGTTATTCTTAACATAATCAGATTTGTTTTTAGTAAAATCTAAATTCAGATTTTCTTGGATTGACAAAGCTGATTTTAGGAAAATTATATACATAAAATGCTCATCTAATGCCTAGTCCATTTTATCTTTCTACTCTTCTTTTAGAAGTATCTCTTCATTGAAGGGAAAACTTAAAATATATTATTCCTAAATACTAAGAACAAATCCAGCTGCTACTGCACAATATTGCTCATGCTGATGGTAGAAGAACGATGATAAGAATACCACATTTAGCATAAATCAGTCTGTCAGTTTTAATGTTCAGGGGCAGATTTTTCCACAATAGCAAAGTGCTGCAAAGCCTTCAAAAATGTGATGACTTTGGCAGAATCAAGAGAAAGCAGATGACTGAGTCCAGGGAGAGGCCTTCTATTACCCTAAAGCAGCTGCTTCCACTTCTTGCTCTCCTTTCCAGCTATGCAAGCCTCCTCCATATGGGGTGGGAACAGCATGCTGGCTTTGTCTTGCCGGGATGGGGCAGGCATGGAAGTCATCTGTGAATTCACCTTGGCATTGCAACACAAAGCACATGGCCAAGCTCAGCCTTTTGTTGCATTAAACTTCCTGGCTTGGAGAGCTGTGACAGGAGTGGCAAATACTTAAATGCAATCTTTAAATAGTTGGGATTGCTGAAGCAAGTAATTTCCCAGAACTTCTGGTGCACCTGGCCAACTGTTATCGTGTAACTAAGTCATTACAGCTAAGAGGGGTCCACTGTAAATTAGCTGTCCTGATAACCAATTGCCTTCGTTAGAATGATATTGAAATCTTATTTTAAATATTCCTGATTTTTGCATTTGCTGCACTCATAGCCTACTCATAGCCTACTGTCACTGGCTGTCAAATTGTGACCTGTGTAACATGTGGGTCCATGTCTTATCAGGTCTGCACAGGATAGATGAACATGAACATCCTCCTCAGCCTCTTCTGATTGATTATTAGCAGCCACAGATAGACCATGTCACAGATGTTTCAACAAAACGTAGTAGAAAATATTTAAGTAGTCAGCAGATGAGAAAAGTTTAATACCTACTGCATATTTATAATTGTAACAGCTAGATATCATTATTTACATACTTAGTTACGATTTTTGGCAGGTATTCACAATATTGACTATTTGAAGGATCTGTGTTATTCTATGAATAATATTACAGAATCATAACTCAGAACACTCACAGTCTGAAGGGACTGTATAGGTCATTTAGTCCAAATCCCCTGCAAAGAACAGGAACACCTATAGCCAGATCAGGTTGTTCAGAGCCTGGACCAGTCTCAGCTTGAGTGTCTCTAAGGATGGGGCATCCATCACATCTCAGGCAACCTGTTCCAGTGCCTCACCATCTCACTGTAAAAGACTTCTCCTTATAGGAAATTCAGGGCAAACAAACTGCAGACAATTCTTCTTTAAGAAGTTTTAAATACTTGCAGTTAAACAATGAGCTTATTTGTATTTTCCTTATAAAATTACTTCCATGTTCAAAGAAATTCTATTTTTTAAGGGACTGGACAGAGTTTTTCCATTAAAAAAAAAAAAAAAAAGAAACTGATAGCACTTCCAGAGCCATTTATTCTGAGCAAGTTCTTACTATACACAAGCTTTCCTGTTCACACACTGCTTAAAATGGCTGTTTCACTGTTTCGTCTCAATTTATTTCAAAAACTGTTTGAATATTATCAGCTGGAAGATTAAAATATATTATGAAGAAGAAAAGATCTTTCAGCTAAAAGACAGACAACAAAATTATTTTATTCACTGTGAAGACACAACACAGCTGCATATGCAAATTATGAAAGGAAAAAGAAACCACAATGAAGTACATATTATCAGGGAAACGATCAGCAGATCCTTGGAAGACAGTGACCCAGGTAACAAAATGAGGATGAAGTATGAGACAGCAGGAAGCAAAAAAGAAAATAATAATAATAATAATAATAATAATAATAGAAAATAAAGCATTGCAGAAAAATTTAGGGGTAGGCTCTTTTACTGAAAAGTTACAAGACATTACTCAGAGTGAACATTACCTGTGAGTAAAAGGCCTTTCCCTTTGAATAACCTCTTTTGTATCAATTTATTTCTTGCACGCTGACAGGATATGTTATCAAACTGAGGAACATCATAAAACCAATAAATACTGATGGTACTTGTCCAGACATTTGAAAGCACATAAGAATTCTGTTAACTGCTGCAAATAAAGTGTGTCGTTGAAATTAGCTCCTGTACTGAAAAAAAATGAAGTTTTTAATATTGTTCCAATACATGCAATTACTTGGTTCTGACTCCTAAACATACAATTAAATTCCTTAAAAACAAAATAACACTTTGAAGTGAGCTGCCAGAACTACTAGATTTTTTTTTTTAAACAAAAAAATGTTCTCTCCTAGCGTTTAGAATTCTTTCAGCATGTGAAGAAACATGGAGAAGAAATCTCAAAGGCATCTCCTAAATGAAGATTACAGAGGAATAAATTTTTTTTTTATATAATTGGCAATTTCTATGTATATGTATTTCTTTTTTTCTATGACTATGAAGTAATTGTACTACTGATAACTGGCTCACGCTAAATATTTAAACAAAGGCAATACCTCATAATCCCTTAAAGAAATGTATTTACTTCAGTAGTATTTCTGAAAATAAGGATGAGCAAAGCATATGATGATGCAGTTTTGCTACAGAGATTTTAGTGGAGTTCAAGTAAGATGATACACAGATCTCACTCACAGATTTGTAAAGATTAACTCATGCAGGTGTGAATAGAATCATAGAATCTTTGGAATTGTAATGGATCTTTAAAGGTCATCTAGTTCAACTCCCTTGCAATGAACAGAGACTAATAGAAGGGTGTGCTTCTGTTGGAAGAGACCTATAGAGATCATAGAGTTCAATGGCTGACCGCTTCAGGGCTCAGCAAATGTAAAAGCATTTTACTGAGGGTATTGTCCAAATGCCTCTTAACATTGACAGCCATAGGGCATCAGCCACTTTTCCAAGAAGCCTGTTCCAGTGTTAAACCACTCTCACAGCAAAGAAATATTTCCTCTCATCCTCCGTGCAGCTCTGTGCTGTTTCTGCAAATCCTGCTATTGGTGACCCAAAACAGAGCCCAGCACCTCCCCCTGCTTCCCTTTCTCAAGGAGCTGCAAGGAGCAGTGAGGTCACCTCTTTGCCTCCTTTTCTCCAGACTGGAGGATCCCAGTCACTAAGGTGATGTTATTAAAAATCAACTTCTCTTACCACATTCATATGTTTAGTGATGCACATCCTTGAATTTAGGCTACCAAATATATAATCTGTTCCACAAAACAAAGTAGTAATCTGCTCTTTCTCACTGCTTTAGTGAGGTAGAAATATTGAGAAATAAGGAACGTGCATTTTCCAGGCCAATCACTACCACCTGCCTACAAATATGGCTGGTAAAAAAAAAAAGCTTCCTGAAATTGCTGCAGTTCTTCATGCACAGGGGCACATTTAGTAAGCAAACACTTTGACAGCTGAAATACTGAAGCAGAAATGCAGAGTCTAGTTTTGCCAAGGAAAAAGGAAAACACATTTTTACTTTCATCAAGGTACACCGTAAATGTCATACTGCTTGAAACTGCTTCCCCCTCTGTGCTGTTCATTGATTTCTTCATCATTTACCCTCTCAGAGAGGTAGAAAATTGTTTCTATTAGAGGGAAAAAGCCCTTTTTGACTCCCTTCAGTCTTAAAACAACTTGTTGTTCTACTATTTGGACTCTTCATAATTTACAAAAACAGGATTTATTCAGTCTAAAAGGCTATATGTATTTCTTAATTAAGTATTTGCACTCAGAGCTCTCCTTTGCTTCAATTTCTCCTTCAACAAATCACCCTACTAGTAGCTGTCAACAATTTATTTCCACCGATGAGAATAGGAAAAACAAATAAATTCTCACAGCCAGACCAAATGTCTTGTCCAGTTGCCTTCAAAAGACAGTAATTTACAGCACACATTCTGTCACACTGCTTTGTAAAACATCGTGCTCTACCAAGGGTAATGTATTGACATATACGTTACTATCAAGTGCACTTGGATTCACAGAATCTGTAGAAATTCTCAAAAGGTTGGTTAGGGAAATGGGATTTTTTTGAATTTTCTTTTTGGAAGTTGATCCTTCCCTTTTTTCCCTCACTTCATTTCCAGGCAGAATCAAATGCATCTTCTTATCAAACACATAATGAATAACCTGTTACACGTATGTCACTGAGTATAAAATTAAATAGTAATAATAATAATAAATACCACCAATAAATGGGCAAATAAACAAGAAGAGCTATCCTTATTTGCTATCTGTTCATCATTCTTCACTTCTGTCACTGTCCTGCATTAATTTAATGACTACCATAGTATCTTATGGAATTTCACCTATTATGTAAGCATATGAAGTAAAGGGGGTAACAGAGATGTCTACCAAAGGATTTTCTAGAGAGAAGAAAAAGCAAAAAGGCAGTTGACTTCGTTGATAATTGTATAATCAACAAATACACAGAGTGATGTGGGTAAGCTAATATTTATAGACCATGTAACTAGAAGGATTATCACACTGGAAAAGGATAATCAAAAACAAATGAAAACGCTCACCTGTATACTGGGCTTGCAGGAAAATTCCAAACATAGCAAACTCCAGAAAAAGACTCTTCCCTACTGGCAGCCAGCCCTTAAATAGGTCTAGGAGAGGAACAGCCAGGCTCCACCTCTCCTGGTCACACAGCTGAATTGCCTCCACCTGTGCTTCTGTGGCTGACTCAGTGCTTGCCTCAGGTGATCAATCAGAGGTTCAGGCTGTGACTCAACAGCATGGGTATCTGCAGATTAAACCCTGGATGTGGAAATCCAAGCCTATGAGCAAACCATCCCTCTTCACACTGTGGCAGGAAAGCAGCTGGCCTCAGGTGCTACACTGAGAAGAAGCTTCCTTCAGGAAGGAGGAGCTTTGTACACCCATTTACCTATCTTCTTTCTTTCCTTCTCATTTAGTGACAAACAGCTGATTCAGCAAAAGAAGATTACTGGTTAAAGCTGAGGTTATATAAGCTCATGTTCTACCAAATATTTGATTTTATTAGCAACTTTTCTGAATACTGCAGTAGCTATTATTGATAACAGAAAACTATAGGTAAATCTGGTACAGAAGTTCAGAGAGGAGCAAATTTTTTTTTAAACTGAATTCCAGAAGCTGATGTTTTAATAGTCCCTTGTGTTTTATTTCAATGTAACGTTAGCCATTTTCAGGTAGTCCTGCCAACATCAAATCTAGGTAGGAGTAATGTGCACTCTGGTCTCATCAAGAAAGAAATGAACCTGCCTAGCCAGGCTCAAGTCCTTTTCTGAGATTGTCAATTATTCCCACTTTACATTTTGAAATATACGCCCATATAATCAGGGCAGTAATTCTCACACATTTGCCATTCATAGACTTAGTAGAGCCATCCACAAAGAAATATATTAGATTGCATCTGATTTATAGGTAAAATTTCAGATCAGAAAGCTTGATGTTGTTGTCATTATTATTTAGCCTGCATTATTTGTTGCAAGTATTTTCCAAAATAGCATTTGCATCAACAAAATTTATTTTGGAGAGATTAAGGAATTTCAAGGATTTGGATGAATACATTATAAAGAAAGAGCAAACTAAGTACAAAACTCCTTTTCAAAAAATGTTCATAAAAAAGGTTCTAAAAACCATGTTTTTAAAATACAATTTGTGTTAGGTTCCTTTATCCATAGTCAAATATCTAAACAAATTTTCTTTTCAAATGTGCTGAGCAAGTAACATTTCCCACTAGTTTTGGTAGAAACTGCCACACTTAGAAGTCTTCTTCAATAGAACAGAAATGATTATATGGATTTTGCATGTTTATTCATACAGGCAACTGTCTTTTGTGTTTAAAATGAAAAGTTATTCATATTCAATAGAGGAGACTAGAAACAAAGAAACAAACAAAAAAAAAAAATCAAAAATTTTGAGGAACAGAAATACTTAAAATTAGACCAAAATAAAAACAGAAGTGTGGCATTTGGCAGAAGGAACTGCTATGTATTCTAGAAGCTTGCAGTGAGTGGATTTCAGCCCTGTAACAAAGATTTCTAAATCCAGAATGGATTTAAATGCCAGACTTTATACGATTTTGCTCTGTGATGGGCTGTGGAAAATCTAACACTTTCAGATCATAGTTCTTAAGGCTCTCTTTTTCTCCTATTCTGTGATGCTCTGGTCTGCAGCTTCTTTGAAGTTTTCCTCCAGAGCACTTTTTAACAGAAACTTGGGTTTTGCTGTCATAACAGACAGTTTTTAGCAAGAGATAAGTATTTCTTTTGTCAGAGAATGAGAACACCTGAATGTTAAAAAATGCTTGCTCAGAGCTGATGCCACATTCCCTCAGGAGTCAGCATTCAAAAGCCTCAGGCCTCCATTAGCCTCCATAGCAGTATGATGTGCTGGGAAGAGGAAAAACCATGGCCTACCTATGACTACATCAGCAAAGAATGAGGATAAAAAGTGCCAGACACATGATGTTCACAAAATAGTTGCCAATAAACACTTTTTGTCAGACTAAAGTGTGCCCAACAAAAATGTTTCTGGGATTTTTTTGGATTGTTTTGCTTTGGGTTGTGGTTTTTTTTGTTGTTGTTGTTTGTTTGTTTGTTTGTTTGTTTTTGAGGGGAGGAGCAGGGTGCTGGCAAAGAAATAGCTGAATTCTCATTCAAAAATCCTTAAACTTTGTTTCCAAAGTCAAATAAACTTTTTAACAGTCACAATATTCACTTTCTGACTCCTGTTTTGAGTAAATCCTAAAATGAAACTTTGTTCATAAGTTTGTTCAAGCTTTGCCTTGTTCCAGCTTCTCCCTAGCTGGCTCCACTGGCATCCTGTCAGTGTTTCCAGAAGGACTGTTAATCTTTATTTTAGCACTGTCCAAATTTCAGATTTTCTCTTAAAAAGTCCCAAGCAACCTCACTCCACAGTTCACCCATTGTGCACTTAGCAAACCAGTATTAGAAGCTTACTTATACCTCTGCTTCAACTCACCCATAACCACGTTTCATTTTATGAAAGGCAAACACACATTCAGTTTGCTTTGGCAAATATTTGCCATTTCCCACACACTGCATTCTCAAATAGGAGAAGATTTTGCTGTTTTGATAGACTCCTAGTTCACATAAGACCCAGCCTTGTCAGTGAGCAGAATGAAACACTCTGAGATGCCAAAGAAAGGGAGTTAATGAGCTAGAAGAAGTCAGTAGCAAATGAAGTTATCATTAAAAATGAAAGAGCAACATGCAGCTGACCAAGCTTTAGTTGATTTTTTTTGTTTGTTTTCCTGACAAGGATTCAAGCTGTGACAAATTGAGCAGTGATTTGTAGATGCTCTTGATCTACAAGGACAAAAGCTATACTGTCTGCAGGGAATGAGGATGACCAGCTACTGAAAGCCATGCCTTAGGTGCTTGTTTTCATTTCAAACCACTAGCATTTGAAGACAAGGCACTCAGTGTGTTTCATTTCCTCTGTAACTGCCAGAGGGGCTGGAACTGTGTGAGTCGAGTTGGTAGGACTAGGAGTAAATGTGCACACCAAGTGCAGGTTGGACTGTTTTGTTGGCTGGCAAATTCAACTGGAGACAAGGTATCTGTCAGTAGGACTACAGCCAGATGCTTGTTCAAAGTGCACCACTCACTATAAGAGGCTGTGGTCAACCTTGCAGTTGGTGGAGGTTGCTTGTGAGATGTTTAGATAGACAGTAGGCAACTGCAGTCCAAATGGTTAGAAAAGGGGGTATGTTAAATGTTAAATATGATCTCAATGTTAACTGGGATATCCAGCATGAAGAAAAGGGCCATGGTTTGATTTCTGGCTGCTGCTATTTCCACCCACTTCTTCTTGCAGTCCCAAGTCAGAACAGCCATACCTTTGACACATCCAGGCCAGACACCTATTCCCTCTTCTCTCATGGTCAGTGTCATCTTTCCCAGCCTTATTCTGACAGCACTGCAAAAGCTCCTCACACTTTTATTTAAAAATAGATCTGGATAGAAAATGGATAGCTTCAGTATCAGCTAATCCCGTGAATAAAATTACCTACATTTCAAATGTGTTAGAGATTTGGAAACACTGACATGTGATTGGAACTTTTGAATTTAAAGTATTAATTTTTATATAATTTTATATTCATACAACATTAAGTTGAAATATGTTAAATCATCTATAAATATGTAATGTCCAATTATATACTAATAATATGTTGTGCAGTATAATAGCATAATATAATATATTACATAAATCATAAGATTATAAAGTAATATGTGTGCATAAAAAATGGACAGTTGAATTAACTTAAAGTCATTAATTTAATTAAGATTATTCAGTGTTACTGAGAGAATGATTTTGAACAGAAGTAAGATCCGAGAGGTCTCCATTGCTTGGCAGCATAGTACAGTTTAGGATGTAAGCACTGACAGCTGAAAACTACAGCTGCATTACCACAATCCAATATCATTCCCTCTGAGATTGCAGTCTGCGCGTTTTCTCCAACTTTTGTACCTTCTCCTCTGAAACATTTCTCTGAACAAATGAGAGTAGTCAGGAGTCATTCATGTGCTGCTTTTCAGCACAGCTTCTCTCTCTCTGTCTAAGAAAAGGAAGGAGTACATATTTAATTCATTAGCGCTCCTCAAAAACCTATTTCACATTATTTTAAAGTTAAAATTGGCTTTTCTTTTTGGCTTTGTACGATGACTAGTAAGGACATCCATCACTGAACTACTTTCTAAACTAAAGCAGAACAGTATGTATATAAGTAGATGTGACTGATTGTCTTTGGGCGAGTACATAATTTCAGTTTACTGAAAATATGTAATTTCCGACTCATTTTTACTACCAGCACTTGACTGTAACACAGAAAAATATCCCAGCATTGCTGACCACTGTTTTGTGCTGTGACTTCCCTCTGTTCCCCGGAAGCTGAGCTATCACAGTTCTTCCACACAGTAGCAAAGCCTTATCTGACATCTTGGCACATTAGCTAGGCACTGGCACATTTGAAAGATGCATTAAATACCTTCAGGGCACGTGCTGTACCACCTCATCTCATCTGTAGGTTTTCACAAAAGTGGTTCATAACACACAGACAAAAAGAAATATCAAGACTTTAAAGCTATTGGGTTTTGTTTGTTTGTTTGTTTGATTGATTGATTGATTGATTGATTTGTTTTCTCTTGTTTTCCTTTTTCCTTGAAACATTTACATGGAAGAATGTTGTTTCTGAGCTATCTCATGGTGTGATCTTCTCAACTAACACAGCACTTAAGCAGCATCATTGTAAGGTGAGATAAAACTTAAGTAAATTTTTGCCTAGGAAATGAGACAACTTCTAAGACTTAATTTTGACTTCCCTTACAGGAAGATAAAGTTTATATTATAAAATAGATCAGTATTCACTGCTTCAGATTAGCATCCAGTATCTGAGAGTCAGATACAGAAACTAGCAGTCCTGGCTCCCTTTTCCACACATGTAGATCCACAGTGATGTCTACTATTGATATCAAAGATTTTATCTTGTCTAAGAGACAGCTCCCACACCTTTGTGTAAAATGAGAAAAACTGAAAACTGTGTGCTCCTTGGAATGGAAACACTGGGTAACACACAAAAAGACTGACCATTCACACTGAAACAAAACTTTTTCTATACAAACTTAAATGCAGCTGGCTAGATGAAAAGCAATTATATGCAAAAAGAAAGCAGAAATGAAATCAGAGCTGAAGTAATTTGAGAAAACAATATAAAAACAGCCTAAGTCAATGCAGAATTGCTTTTCTATTACAAAACTTTTGTTGCAAATAATTTCTGCAAAACTGTAGAAACTTCTTCTGCAGAAGATTTTGATTTTTCTGCTCTCTCAGACAAAATGCATCTGATCACCTTTCAGAATGTTGCAATTGTTCCAGAGAAAACCTACTACAGTACTACTGCAGGAACTGAAATGCACTACTTCACTCTTATCTTTCTGAATACATGTGTTTGAAATGAGCTTCTCCCTTTGCCTATCTGCATGCCTGTTCATCTGGCATTTCACTTGTGATGCTGCTGCTTGGACTGTGCCCAGTAATCACTAGTGTGATTGGCTCACATTACTATAATGAGAACATGGTTGATCTCATGAGAGTAGTTACTGGGCTCCCCCCTCTTGTTGCAGTATATCCTCGAAGTGTTGAGAGCTGGATGGCCTCTGGCACCTTCATCCCTGCTACTTTTTGTTCAGTGGAGCACATTCTCTCCCAATTGCAATATGACCATGGAGGACTTCACTGAATTTCCTGGTATCCCTGGCTGTTATTTTCCTAGGCCTCAGTTCTTTCAGCTGTGATCTAGCACTGATGACTCATCTTCACAGAAACAGAATCACAGATTGGTTGATGTTGGTAGGCACCTCTGGGTCCATCTTGTCCAATCCCTGTTTAAACAATGACAGGGTACCCAGGACGATGTCCAGGTGACTTCTGAAGATCTCCAAGAAGGCGGCTCAACAACTTCTCTGGGCAACTTGTGCCAGTGCTTCATCACCTGCACAAGACAGAAGTGCTTCCTGATGTCCAGACAGAAACTCCTGTGTTTCACTTTTTGTCAAAAGCCTCTTGTCCTGTCATGGGGCACCACTGAAAATAAGCTGGCTTCATTCTCTTTGCATCCTTGAATTCAGGTATTTATACACACTGATCAGAACTCTCTGAGCCTTTTCTTCTCCATGATGAACAGTCCCAGCTCTCTCAGACTTTCCTCACAGCAAAGAAGCTCCAGTCTCTTGATGATAACATTCTTGGTCCTTTGCTGGATACTCTCCAGAATGTCCACATCTCTCTTGTACTGAGGAGCTCAGAACTTGACACTACACTAGGTGTGGCCTCAGCAATGCTGAGTAGATGAGAAGGATCACCTCCCTCAACCTGCTGGCAACATTTCAAATGCATTTCAGGATACCAGTGGCCTGTGTGGCAAGGGTACATTTTTGGCTCATCTTCTACCCCATCAGGGCAGCTATATTCCCATGCAAATGGCAGTTATACTACTCCTTTGCCCTTTATAGCTTCTGCAAATGAAGAGAGTTGTGCTGGCTCCTTAAATACTGTTGACTCTCTGTGGTGGTGTCATTGGGCATTAAAGGACTGCATCTGACAGATTTGGGTAGAGGAAACCTAACTTCTGTAGAGGAACAGAAGGAACAGCTATTATACTGATTTTAACTGGTGGTTTTGTGATTTGTTCAATTCCATAGTAATGCAAAAAATGAGACAGGTGTGCAGAAATAATGATTTTCCTCAAATGTGACTGCATCTCACTTATTCAGGTGGAGGAAAAAAAAAAATTAAAAAAGACATGCTGTGAAGGATTTGCCACAGTATCCAGGCATGCCTTATACTTATTACAGATTTTATTTCAGAATTGCTCATATAAGTTTGACTAGCAAAAATTTGTTAAGTCATGTTAACCTGAGACATGTCCAGCTAAGTAGCGGCACAGGAGCTGCTGGGAACAGAATGAATAGAATCAAAGATTCACAGAATGGTGACTTGGAAGGTCATTTGGTCCTTCAGATCTGTAAAGGAGTGCTGGAGGTCATTTGGTCCAACCACCCTACTCAAACAGGACCATTTAGATATTCTTGTCCATGACTATGTTTTTTAATATCTCCAAGGAGGGAGCGTCCACAACTATTTCAGTTCTTGTCATCATAATATATATTATAGAGAAGCCACACCAAAACTCTTGGATATAATATCATTATAATATACATGGTCAGTCTAGCCTGCACAACATCTTTGAGAGAAGTGGTGAAGAAAAAAGGCAGCCCATAATGGATCTCTCTTCACTTTTCTGTAGTTTGGTGGAAAAGAGACTTGTTTCTATCTTACCCAGAGCTAAAGTAAGTAACTTTTGCAAGTTGAGGTTTGGTAATTTTTCCCATCAGCTGCTCTCAGAGCAGCAGCTCTACATATATTCACAACACTGTTCTGGACCTGTCATGTTGAGCATCTTCAAGCTGAGTACATACAGAAACTTTCTGAACAAACTCAGTACATCTGAAGTGCAGTTCAGTCTGTGTGAAGCCACTCTTACACTGTGGGTACCTTTATTTCACTGATGTCAAAAGCTGAGACGCATTAGACATCTTCTAGTCCAGGGGCTCAGATTTTTCATCTCTTACTGTGCGTCAATCCTTGGCCACTCCAGTGCTTTTCTCCTTCCTCCTGCTTTTGTCTCCCTTCTCTTTTTCTTGTTATCTGCTGTTCATTCCCTCTGCTGACTGTCAGAACAGCTGTTGCCTCTACAGTGCCAACCTGGATCTATGAATAGGGGAATACAGGAAAGGGAGAGAGGAAACTGGACATCTGTGAGACTACCTGCAGTGCCAGAAACATAAGGGGCCCTGGTAGATGACAAAAGCACAGTGGTGCTGTATATGTCCAGACAAACGGAGGTCAGGCTGGTCTGTAGGAAGGCATAAGAAAGCTGTCAGATTCCCTGCATGATGTTTGGCAGCTCTGTAAACCACAGTACATAAAACAGTCAATGTCAGCCAAAAGGAAAGGGGGATGGTGAAGTATGCCCTAAGAACTTCTTCCCTGTTATGAACTGCCTCATTATCTCCATCAGCTTCACATTACAACCAGTTTTAGCCTCTATCTGAAAAGCTCCACTTGGTTATCAGAAGGAAAGTCTCTTTCTCTGTTTTGACAGTCAGGACAAGGTAGATGAGAGGAAGCCCTTTGCACTTACACGTTCACCTTACCAGGCTGCTTCCCCTTGCTGTGTTTGAGAACATCAACGGCTCTTTTCATTTTCATTTGTAAATCTATTTTTGCCTGAAGAAAATATCCCTGCCAGTCATTTCCACCATCTTTGCCTCTTCATCCCTGGTTGTGTTGACAACTACAAAGTGACTGCAGTCTGCCAGGTCAAATGGGCAGCATGGGTCAAATGGGCACCCACCAACATCCTTCAGGGAGTTTGAGGCATTGGCTGGGTGATTTCCTGGAGGAGGGATGAAAATCAAGGGCATTAATACCATGCAAATGTTACACATTTATAGATGCTTGGGCATCTCATGCTTTAGTAGGTGTTGCGTGGCTCACTCTGAAGGACTGTACATCTGAGAAGGATTTCCTACTAAGAATTGCATTGCCTGGGGGCATCCTCTTTCTCTGATAGCCTTTTCAGAGTTCTTTGGTGATTGCCATTCTCTCAGTCCTGTCCAGAACTTTATTTTTGATCCTTTGATTTTATTTATACTCCAGGCATATTCATTTCCATATTTTTTCTGCATAGAAGACCACTCTTAATTCTCAACCTCGGTTGTCCTTCCCACTGTCTCTGACATTGCTATGAAGGTTTGCATGCATACCTTTTTACAATTCACTCACTGGAGAACACCTGCCTTCCAAGTTGACATCTTGTCACTGCACATATGCAAAAATAGAGTTTTTTACAGTCTTGCTTTTAACACTGATTGTCTCTGTACTAAAGGAGAGTGCTACGTCGGGGGTGAGGGGAAAAGAATTAATCTGCCTTTTTCGGAGTTTCTTATTCAAGGATATCTGCTTCACATTACATAGAGGCAAATTAAGGACATACTCAATACCATTAGAAAATATCTGCTAAATGGAGCTAAAATTGAAACTAAAATAGTATTCTTCTAGTGACTGCATTAATGAGGTGATATCCACCCCTTGGAGAGCTCAGAATGAGCGGCCCATTACAATTCTGAATGATGCCTCAGCTTAATCTTTAAACCTCTGTTGTTATCTGCCTAACAAACCAAATTAATCTCTGTGATTCACGTAATTGTTCTTATATAACAAAGGAAAGCTCAGGAGAACATGACCAAAGTTTGTAAAGAGCTCGAAGGTTACAATGTTCTTTATGGAATAAATGATCCATATTGACAGCTGTCAAGGGGCAACAAGACTTCAAGGAAAGATTGCTAACAATACTTTTGGATGCTTCTGTTCTACTATATAATTGAATAATGCTGGTAACAAAAATATTCATCTCCTCTTTATTCTCCCATTCCCTTATTTTATAGTCATTATTCTGTTCTATTGAACAGACAGGCACATCACTGACTATATGTGCTTAAGAGAACAGCAACTGATCATAGCTTTCCAAAGAACTCTGATTTCACACCTGGGTATAACCAATCACATGCAGTCATCAAGCTGTACTTCAGGTGTGAAAGCATACTCCAGGAAAACCTATATATGCCCCTGCAAACAGTTTGCAGAGTCTTCTGCACTTTCTGAATCAGCTTTCTTTCAAACACAAAATGACGTTAAAAGTTTTTCAGTCCTTGTTGTTGACTCCAAAGAAGTTTGGGACTCACTGGTACAGGAATTTATGTTGAAATTACTATTACTTTCCACACTGCCCTATAAATTACTGCATAGAATGAAGCCCCCCAGATAAAGAGGAAGCATTATGGCTCTTCAAATAAGGACAAAAACCTAGAAGAACTTCAGCAATAGCTAATATTTATGCCAAGACTCGGGGAATACACGATAATTTTGGTTGCAAAAAAAAAAAGGACACACTTGTAAAATGTTTGCAAAATACTCATTCAAAACTGAAAACTGATTTTTTTTTTGGTAATGTCTCCATAGATGGTCAGTGATGATTGTATTTCTGGCTTGTTCCATGTTACTGTTCATCTGGATAGTTCAGATTGACACAAACACTTTAGTCATTTGCACAGCAGGAAGATATACAGGTAATAGTTAATTAAATAATTAAAAGATTAACTTTAATGAAAATATGTGCACAGTGTAGATGCACATTTTCACTAAGTCATCAATGATGAGATATACACAGAACAATTTAGTATCATTGATTCATACAGCCATTGACATACACAGTAGACATGCAAATATTAATATTTAGTTACAGGTGAAAAAGCTGAGAAGATGGAGAAGAATCTTCTTAAATGTGACAGCATGAGATTCCATATTTGTTGTATCTTAACATTTTTTTTTCTATCAGATGTACATGATCCATGTGTGACTGCTGTTTCCAATGGCTTATAAAATCGCTTTGGGATGTGGTAGGTAGGTGTGGACTTTTACTATAACATGTCATGGCAGGAGTGAAAGAATTTCAACAAATCAAAAATGGCCTGAGCAAAATTCTTTTTCCTTCACTTTTCTAAATAAGCATATATAGGAATGCCTGGAATTAATTCCACTTGAAATAAATTAAAAAAAAAAAACAACAAAAACTAACTAACAAGAACACTCTCTAAAGACTGAAAGCTTGACACTTATTGGTAGAAAAGAGGAAAAAATAACATCTCTCCAGGAATTACCTAATAATTAAATATCTTAACTGCTCTAAATATTCAGGTTATATATAGAGTGTGTATACATATGCATTCATATAAATATGTGCTAAATTCACATCTTATTCTGTATAAACATCCCTAGTTTTAGTTTGCAGCCATTGTACTGTGTTGGATGACAACTCTTGATTTTGTAATGCTTCCATTGATACCTGTGGTCATCAAACTATCCACCATGATTCTGAGTCCTATCCTGTTTCTCAAAGCAGTCTCCCCTATTTCTTGTGGCTTACACTCTTTCTTCCGTGTGTATTTATGAACTTCCATAGGCCATGTGAAAATACAGTATGTTTGCTTGTGCAAAGTTTATCAAGTGTGCTGCTTTTGCAGCTTTTGCTCGCCTTTACTTACCAATTCTTTTTTATTATTTCTCTCAGCAATCTCAGCATTTCTTTTCCTTCCTGATCAATACAAAGAGCAATAGATAACAGAGTGGCAAGAACAGGTTCTGTGGAACCCTATTAAAAACCCTCTCTCCCTGTCCAGAAAAGAATTCCCTGCTAGTAACCTGTCAATTACTCAGTGCTAATGTGCTTGATATTGGCAACAGTTTTTGGCTTCACAGTGAAATTGCTAAGAACTGCATGTGGAATGTGAGGGGGGACTCATAGGGCACTAAGCAGTGTGCTTGAGTTCAATCAGGTTAATGGTTGCTTCCTCCTTGAGGATCATATCAATAGTTCAGTTTATTTTAGGAGAAATTCCCTAAATTATATGCAGATTTCTGGCATCCTGTAGATAGGCTTGAAGGAGATGATGAACTGTTCCTACTTGCTCATGTATTCTCTCATTTCCTGACACCGAGGCAGATAAGGCCAAAGTAGATCTCTGCACTACATTACAGGGAAAAGTCTTAAAAGATCTGCATTTGCTGCAAAAGCAGTTAATGAGCTGTGACATGAGAAAATACTTCAAAATACATTCTCAGCCAGCCAGCAGAAACAGCTTGTCGAATTTGCCTCAGGTTTTCTCTGGTGACAGACCTCCCAGGCAGAGCTGAGACCCCACCAACCTTAGGGATTTCACAGGTGAGTCCAATAGCAGAGGAGGAGACTGCTGCCTCCATTTTTAACTGAAAGCTGTCACTGTGAGATAAAGGATGATCTTTTTTGTTAAAACTCCAGGTTAGAGACTAAGTTTGCCACAGGACAAGGTTTACATTTCAAGGAAGTTATTTGGGGCAGGATTTTCAGACAAATTTAGAGTTCTACCTCCATTAATGAGATGGCTGAGTACCTTGACCAAACTGCTCCTTAACCATTCCGTGTCACAGTCACCTCATCAGTAGGAAGGGGTTAAGCCATCTCTTTGCTCATCCTGCCTTCTTATACTCTGAGAATGTGTAGGTGCAACCCCTTCCAAGTTACAATATCATCATCTGCTATGCCAAGTGAGAATCAAGTCAGGCCTATCAGGAAACTGAGAGCAATCACTGCATGTCCCAGGGTGCATAACCCCTGCTACCAGCAAAGGTCTGATGCAGAAAGAAGGGCTCACTCGTCACTCCTGTAGGGCTAGACAGCTGGAGGCCTCCAATAGGGAGCCAACAAGTACCTCAGGGCTTGCTGTAAATTGAATGTGCCTTCTTTAATCTACTCCAACAAAAGAAGTGTTTCTAGTTTTGCCAGCTGCCAGGGACTTCACCTGAACAAAGATTACCCCTCACAACAATTTGCAAACTAGGTCTGGAGCAGATCCAGACAGATCCTAAAAATAACTTTAAGATATCAAACTGCAAAAGGGTTCACCTGCAAAGAGAAGACTCTTGTGTATAACGTGACACTTTTGGTCAGCATTTTCTTTATTTGTTTTTTCATTATTCTCATGTTTGCTCTTAAAATCATATCTATCACAAGGACAGAGCTGCAGCAGAAGAAATCGCTGCATAAACAATGATGCATTTCAATATTTAAATTATTTCAGTCCTTTTCGGAACCATTTTGTGACTGCATTCATTATATTTAAGCAGGCTTCCATAATTTAACATTTGCTCAGAGTTAAATTAAACAAATTCTATTTCTCATGTTTGCAATAGAGACAAAATTTCTTGGCAATAGACTGTTTTGTTTGTTGATTTGTTTAAAGCAGATAGCATAACAGAAATACCAAACAAAATCATTTTAACCTGAATACTTGTAGTGTACATAAGCCAAACAGAAAAATAATATTTTCCCTTACTGTTTTCCCACTCCAGACTTTTGATGAGGAAAAGGTCATTGTCAGCTGGTTACAGGGCTATTGCTGAAGTTAATTCAAATTGCTGGTGGTAAACTTGGAGACTGGTTCACACGCACAGGGCCTCATATAAAGTACCACGCTACTGGCAATTGCCAACTTTTTAATGATAGTTCTAAGTTCATTCCATCAGGTCCAATTTATTGTGCAGAAACGTATAAGACTTCTAAGATGCTTGGCCTACAGCCCACAGCAGAGTGGGCTCTATTTTGTACCTCAGGAAAATCCTAGTGCAGGTCTCTTGAGACATCATGAGCAAAGGTAGGTTTATTGTGGCTGTGGATTATTAACTGATAGGGCTGCAAAATACAAAACCAAGTAGCAAACAAAAAAATACGCATCAACAAATGATATCAAGAAGCCAAGAAATTAAGGGAATGAATGAACCTAATCCATATTTCAGACCAAATCCTGAGATTTAAAATATTCCTATCTCTGTGGCCTGGATTAGTGGCAAGTTTATGCTTTGATATGAAATGCACTTAAAATTTTATGGATCAGAAAAATCTCATAAACACACCATTAACAGTAAACACTGACTTGAAGAAAGGAATATCCTTTCTTCAAAAACTCCTTTTTTGACTAATGCCCTTGACTAAATACCAGGCAAGAAACTTCCACAGGAATAAAAAAAAGGGCTAAGAAGTTAATTTTCTTTACTTCTGGACAGAATCCAAGTGTATCACTTCAGAACTTGGTATTCCATTGTGGTCTACTATTGTTTCCTGCTGTTACAAAAAAACAATCAAAAGGTATGGCTTGGAAGATCACAAATGTGTGGTTGAGATTTGACTGTGTATGTTAAAAATAAGTGTTCTGATTTGTGGAAAATGTTAAATGAGGATAAAGTTTGGGTAATGCTGGCATTAATGCCTTGAAAAGGGCAGCAAAATCCATATACTTAAAGCTGAAAAAAATACTGGGTCAAGGATTGTGAATGCTAACCAAGGCGGTAAGATAATGTCAATACAAGCAATGGAAACTAGAGAAGGGGCAATTCTCCAATACATAGAATACAATTTGATGAAAGCTAATTCATCAAATAATAACATTTAAAATATGCAGAAATACCTCTAGGAAGGGAGCTAAAGGGTGTAGACATATGATGGGAAAGCAATCAACCCACCAGTTGAGCTTCAGCTCTGTGTTAAATTATGTTAAATTTCCTCCCTGCAATACTAAGTCACTGGGCTAGACATTCTCTTAGCTGTCTCAATAGGTGTAAATTCAAGGTAAAATCTGTGCCAATGGAATGACTGTGCAGTTCAGTAGCAGTTAGCTTAAATGCCTACATGTTTACTTCAGTGCTTGAGTCACTGAACTGATGCTGCTTCTTAAATACAAGTTTCTTCAGCAGCTTTTCTGAGAAGTTTTACTAAGGAAGCTGATTTTGGAGGCATTAATAACAAGAGAAAATAATTCCATATAAAGTTCTGTGCAGGGATAATTTACTCCCACTATTGCAATAAGCAATGGAATTCTCTAGATACCAAACCAAAAGTGTTCACTATTTCTAAAAATCTCTGAACTCTATTTCAATTGCGTTATCTTGGGTATATTGCTATTAAAAACAATTTTTTTCACTGTGTAGGTCATTTCATAGAGCCATGACAACACTTTTTGGCACACAGATATAAAAGTAATTTTGCAGTTCTACTCGTTTCAAATTTTTATTTAAAAGTTGAGACCTTAAATGTCCCATTTATTTCAAATTTGTTACTTATTTAACTTGTAGTTGATGCCTACTGCTGCGGCTTAGAAAAGGGAGAACTATTCAAAACCATTGGCTATCTCCTAAAGTATGAAGCCAAATCCTGGAACATAAACTGTGTTATTGTTAATAACCTTCCACAATATTTTAAAATATGAAGCTATCACTGAGTGAGTTTTGTGGATGAATCCTTTGGGGGGGGCGGGAGAAAAAAAAAAAAAAAGCATAAACAGCATTTCTACATTCTCAGCATCCAGGATTGTATTATGAGAAAGCTGAAAGTTACATTAATGGAATATTTTTCCAAAATGATATTATGAAATTACCATCTTTGTTCAGATATTCATTTCAATTGAGGAACGGCTGCATTGCATTCAGTAACATTCAGTTTCAGAACAATTAAAATAAGCCATATATCAATATCAATATCAATATTCAATATCAATACAACACCTAGCCCTTCATAACATTTTTCCAATAGAAAGTTTTGGCAGATTTCCTTAATGGTTTCATAATCTGTCCTTCAAATTAACTGCTTGTGAAGATAGATCCTCAGCAAGGTAGGGGTGCAATTATCCACAATCAGTGGGTGAAAAAACATCCAACCTGGATTCAAAGAGCCAATTGGAAAAAAAAGGTTTGTCTGTCCGTGCTTCATTTGCACCATGGAGCAATCTCAGAATATACGATGTGGATTTTTTTGAACGAGTGAATTTAACTGAAGGTGAACGCTCTAACTAGTAATGGGGACTCAGCTACTGGGACCAGACTGGAGACAGTCCAAAGCCTGTGAGCTTAGGACCAGCTTTTTTGTTCTACTGATCTGCTCGGTGACTCCTGCCAGTACACATATTGCCAAAATGCCACCTGTGCCACTGTGCTTAGTGCTTGCTAAAGCACTGCATCCCGTCCTGGCTAATCTGTTGCTGAGAACTGCTCCAGCTCAATCCTCTCCTGAGCAGCAGCAATCACAGCCTTGCACAAGGTTCCTGCTGCAATCAGGCATGTGTGCCAGCCGGGCTGCTCTGCACTGAAGCAACCAGTTGGCTTGGCTGTTCAAGGGGTTATAGTCTCATCATCCCTGTCCTTGACAGTTCCAAAAAAGACTCAAAGTTTCCGTGAAAGTTTCCTCCACATTTTTGTTTCCATTGCCATCTACTCTTGCTACTGCTGGGGTTGAAATTTTTGTCAAACTTCCCTGCTTAGCACATTTCCCTCTGCGTATCACCCCAGTTCCAAAATCTTGTCACGCGGCAACACAGTGCAAAGCATTCATTCAACCATACAGAGCTGCCTATCCAAAGGCCATTTTGACTACACACAGGATTCATTTTTGTGGAGAAAGAGAAGAGAGAAAGAAAGGGAAAACATTCACAGATCCCAAAACCCTTTATTTGAAAGAATGGCTTTTAAATGAACTCAAGCTGTATTTTCTTTAATCACTCATTTATTTAGCAAAGAAAGGAATGAATTCAACTACCCCACACAATGAACACATATCAATTCCCTGATATCAAGACGCAGATTTGCTTTTAAATGAATCTGTTTCTTTATTACTGCGGCCATCTTGTACTGAGCATGGATTTGTGCAGAAGCAGTATATTTTGGGCTCAATCCTGTAAACACATTAAAATTAATAACTTGTTACATCCATACCACTGAGCTCAGTGTGGTCACTTATGTGACAAGTAAAACCATATTTGTGCTTGAGAGCTTAGCTTTTGCCCATCTACATTTAGGCGTCTAAACGACAAAGAAAATTGTAAGTGTATCTCTCTACACGCCTCCTCTGGGTTTTGACTCTGCCCGTCTAAGGATGGTCTCCCTGATGAGACGCAGAGGGTGCCAGCAGCAGCTACAACTAAAAATTGGTCACACGCCTCAAGCAAAGCAGGATGAACTTGGACCAAACTTTTTACAGAATTATCTCACACAGCAAAGCCATTATGCATGCGATTAACTTTAGGAATGTGCGTATGTAGCTCTGAATTCAATAAAACTGGTCCCACATTGAAAGAAGTGAATATATTTATTCTATAACGATGAGGAAAAAATCTTGAAGCATTTATTCTCATTACTGTTTTTGTTGCATCTGGGACCTCTTACTTTGTTTTCTGGTTTGAACAGTTATATCTTCAGATGCTCTGAGAACTTTCTTCACTTAACGTAAGTGCTTTGGTGGCTCTTGATTTGTACACTGCATGGTATTTTTCCAGAGGTTATAGTGGGATTCTGATAAAGCTAACTGAATTCAAAGTTCTACACCCATCTGAGACTTTAATCAGTACTGCTTAATAGCCTGGAAATCAAAGCCATTTAAACCCCACTCTCTCTTCCTCTCTTAAGAAAACCCTAATTCCAGTTAGAAATCTCCTGATTAGTTTTGGCCTAACCACACTGCTCCAACAGCAGGCGACTGCAAATGGCTGACAAAGCTTCCACCTGAAGTAATTTAAGTGGCCGTAAAGGTCATCAGACTCAAATCAAATCTGCAAGCACAGGAGTCCATTTTCTAAGCAATTGAGGAATGTGCTCTACGCATCAGACACTAAACTAAGTCCAAAACATGTACTGCGGCACAGTTCTAACTTGGAATACCTAATAACGGTATTTACCATGTAGGATCAGACTACTAGTCCTGCTTCCTCCTCACCTCATCTGGCAGTGCTACACAGAAAGGAAAATTACAGATTTACTCAGAGGATTGCGATCTCCCTACTCAAATGTTTGTGTTCAAACCAGAACATTTTACAAGTTATGCAATCAGTGTAAAAATGGCTTAGTAATATTAATTACCAACATTAGAGGTGATATTTATTTATCCAGAAAAGGTCACTTTATCCATGTGAAAGGACATGGGGTATTTTAAAGGAGTTGCTTTTCCCTTTCCAAGAACAGAACAATGCTATAAGAATCAAATTCTTCCCTTGTACAAGCCTGAGATCTCAGACTTGTCAGCTTAAACAAGTTTGGCATGCAAGTATCCACTTTGTTCCATTTTTTACAAAACAACATTAGAGCCTTCATGTGGAAATCTGCTTTCCACCAAAGTGTGTAGCCTATTTTTTAAAAATATGTTAAATGAAGTAAATTGAAATTTAATAGAAACCTCACTTTGCTCTATATAGTAGAGGAGGATGTATTAAAAACCATGTAGGCAACTGTGCAGAACTTAGAAGGTGAAAATATTGATGAAGTTGGCAAGCCCCCGGGGTCCTCTAAAAATGACCTAAGACACAAAAGTCTTATGGCTTTACAACCTGTTCTCTCAGAGTCTAGACTGATGAGGAGACCTTGCAATCATATTTTTCTCATTGAAGTGATTTAAAATTTTCATTTAAATGCTGCATTTACCCTGGAGGAATGTGAAAATCAGACTTTAAATTGCTTTAGGTAGAATTCTGAATATACCTCTGCATGAGATTTAAAATAATGTAACTTAAGAAGCTAAATGACAAAAAAATGTTTAGAAGGAACACTTTTCTGTCAAGTTGGTGTGATTTTTAGATTACATTACATCGGAGTTGGTCAGAGATCTGAATGTCTGAAGAACTCCTCTGGGAGACGGAAGTGTGAGCAGACCAAGCATCTGCTACATGCACTTCTACCTATGATCATGCAGTCTTAACCTAGATTATTATCATTGCATATATAACACATCTAACATACTTATCTATTCATGAAAAGAATGGAAGACAAATCACTGTAAAGATAAGTGTGCCTTAATCTACTAAAGATTTTTTAATCTTATTTCAGTTAGATTTTATTAAAAAGGTTAAAATAAAAATACATACATCAAATATTTTTTAAGATATTGGATTCATAACTAATAGTCTAAATACAAAATCCACAAGCCAGACTAATGTGCTCTTAGTACAGGGGCAGAGAAGAAGAGTTGTGCATGCGTGTATGTGCATGTGCTTCTTCTTCTTGAAATTGGCAGCAATATAGATCTTACTTTTAAAATGTAGTGAAATGTAAAAATTTATCTTTTGGCATGAACAAACTGATGCCAATACTGGACATGCTTGTGATTTGGAGAGCCTTTCCCCATCTGTTTGTTTCATGAAATATTCTTGCAGAGAAAATTTCCCCTTACTCAAAGGCAGTCCAGTAATTTCTTCATGGAAAATCAAATCTAATGAACTATAAAAAAATAATAAAATACGGAAAATGGGTGTTATCAACCCTTCTAAAGATAAACGAGTGCAAGAGTGGGAGAACTTTCTTTTAACAATGGGGAGAATGATTCATCTGGAGAAAAAAGGCAGCTCATCCCAATTATTTTCATCGATGGTAAATGTGTGTTCATTTTACAGTACAGCTTTTCAAAGACCACTCGCTTTGCATTTTCTCATTTTATGCAGAACAGAGATAGGAAGCATAGTGCTACAATCAGACCTATCCCCATTCAAGAATGTTGCTCATTGACATGGATACATATGGTGTGGCTGGACCACCAAGGTGGTGCTTAAGTGCAGTCTCACAGCCTCGATGTTCTGGGTACTTTGTGCAGTTTGTGTTTTTTTTGCACACAATTCTTAATCATTTTAATCTGCACATTTTCTTCTCTGTCTGCCTACTGGAGCATATCCTAATGATCAAGGGTTCTGAATAAGGAATGGAAATATTTCCACTCTGCCTCTCTGCATACCTTCCTGGCAGTCTGGTAGGATATCTTTGCATCTAGTATGCCCAAGAAAGCCTAATTCTTTAGTCCTTAATGTTTGTTTTAAAGTTCTTCTCACAAGCTTCTGAGAATAGCAAATGCTGTCTTGCTACTAAGAATTTTGGAAAATCTGGCCCAAACCCCTGCCCTTTTAATTTCTACATCTGGAATTTCAGCTTGAAAAATGACATTGTCATGAATGTGAGTGAAGACAGACAGAACAAAGAAAAAACGGTATAAAAATCCTTTGTGTTTCTTCACCTACCACTACAAGAGGAACTAAAACTGATAATTTAAAACTCAAATGAGATTTTAAATATTTACATCAATGATGTCCAACAAGATACTCACTTAAAACACCATAAGAAGGTTCCTTTAGGGGCTGGTTAGTATGGGCCAAACGCGACAATAAGATGAGACTATGCTTTGCAAATACATCTGCGTTTTCTGATGATGCTTTGTTTTGTCAAAGATGTGCATATAAAATAAAAGCTAGATAGAGGAAAGCAGCTCTACAGATTATGCTGATGTGCCACCAGTGCTTGAGACAGCACACAAATGGTGGTGCAGATGCATCATCCCATACCTGGCCTGACTGTAGGCCAACACCACCCTGGCAGTCAAGCAGGCTTTCCCATTTGCATTTCCAATTTGCCCTCCTGTCTTGGCCTCCCAGCAGGACGTGCCCTTCTACCACCCTCATAATTCAGCCAAATAGTGTGAAGGCTTTCTCCGACCAAGCTTTGCTCACATGCGGAAACCATCTACCCTGAAGCTCTCCAGTTTCATTACAAGATCATATCTGTCAGTACAACTTCAGTCTCCTCCCTCTGAACAGCTGAAATACAGCTTGAGTGATCTGCAGCCCTGGAAGATCAGCCCTACAGAGCCTAGTGCTGCTGCAGAGCATTGCTAAGCCACCATGCTTCTTGCTGTTCTTCTCAACACCCTGCAAGATGTCTGAGGTGATGTGAGCTTCAGGAGACTGCAGAGAGGGCTCCGTGGCTAACAGCTCCCTTGTCAGACCCCATGGAAATAAAAGACAATGCCTAAAAGGAAAATTGCATTTGTACTCCGGGAGCAGTTTTAAGGGGTACCAGGAATTGCTCAGTCCCTTGTCAGAGAAATCTGACTGAATGCTTATGAAACAGCAAAGCAAAATGTTCCTCATGAGCGGTTCAGCAACACCAAGGGGCTACAGCTGCGCCCAACACCAAAGGCCAACAACCTTTCACTCCGCCGAGAAAACAGCATGTCACAAACAGGTGTTCTGGGCGTTTGGCAGCAATGGGACATTGACGGCTTGGATCGTGCTTGAAATGTCTCTGAACTTCATCTCTGAAGCCTCAATCACATGAGCAGTCATGTAGCACAGGCCTTGGGGATTGGGGAGTTACAGGAGGCCAGAAAATACACAAGCCCATTAGTATTCATCATAATTATTGAAATCTGTAAAATAAGTATTAGAGTAAGTCTTTGCAGTGAGATGTGGATTGAAGTATTTGTTTCTCTCCTCCAGAATCAGGTTGTTTTTGTTAAATGCCTGGGGAAAAATAAGAAAGAAAAGAAGAAAATGAGAGGAATAGAATGAAAGGAGCCCCTACATGCTATTTCACTCAGACAATTTTTGTGGCAAACGTTCATGAAATGTCAGTCAGTCAAAAATGCATTTAGAAGTATGTACTTGCATTTGCATAATCATGCTTGTAGAGAAAACAATTCCACTATAAAAAAGTAATAGACATTTCCCCCAATATTACAACTTTTTTTTTGGTAAAGAATTCTTTCTAATCATACATATTCAGCAATTATTAGAATTATTCTGTCATCATACTTTCACTGAATAAGAATTATTTTCTTTTTACTATGTTAATTACTTGATTTTCCAAGGCAACACAGAGAAAAAATTTCTGGAAGTATTAGAAGTGCATCTCATTTTTTTTTTAAAGTGATTTTTCAAGATTTTTCAAGATTTTGCTGCCCAGTAACAATCCAGAGAGTTATTCAGGAGGATTTGAAAAAGCCTTAACATATAACCCTACATCAACTGATTTCACAGATCACAACATCTGGACTTTTCTTGAATTTTTAAGACAATTTCTTAAAATATCTTTAATTAGAAATAAAAATGCAGAAATTAAAAATGAGATTTTCTGGGTAGGATTTAAGAAATATAATCATTTATAAAAAGCTTCACAACTGCATTAATAAATTGTATAATCTGAAGATACCGTGCTAAGTACTTCCAGAATGCTCATTCTTCCTTAAGTCAGTGGATCTAAACAGCAAAGTTTTTCTATAAGGTCATAAAAAAAGGCATTTGGAAGCAAAGGTCTTATGATATAGATACCATGCCAGATTCTCATCTAATGTAAATCAATACTACTCATTCATCAAATATTTGAGGTATGAATACTAGCTGAAAGTGTGGCCCACTATATATTAACTGAATACATCTCCTGTATAAAGACATAGTGCAGGCAGGTCAGTAGTGCCCTTGATGCCACATCATTGGCACCAGAGGATTATCTTCAATATATATTATGATGATTGTCAATAGCTATATTTACTTCTTCAGGAAGCAACTGTGGAACACAATGAAGAAAAAAAACATACAAGAACAATAACCTTGAGTAGTGGTCTTACAGGAATCTTACAGGAAAAGTTGCTCCTGTATAAATTCTGCCTACACACAAATCTAGACAGCTACGTAATAGGGACTGACAAAGGAAAGAATCCGTAATTACAACATTTTAAGTGAAATCTATCTTCATCATTAACAATCAGCACAATTTGAGTGCAAATGCCAGTGCAGAAAACTAGCAATTAAAATTCTTCAGACACAGAATAACAGAATAACAGTTGTATAGGATTCTATGACGTGCAATAGAGAGCTCCCAGCCCACTTCTCACCTTGATGGCTTCTACAGAATCATACTTGTCGAGTTTGTTGATATGGTTGGTGATGCTGGTATTTAGAGGAGCTGGTGACACTGGATGGATGACAGTTGCATCATGGGACTGTTGTTGATATCGTTGGCAATAAGTGTAAATAAGCAGAGTAAGAAGGCAACCAAGTATTGAGCTACTTAATCCCACGGCGATCATGTGAAACATGTTGAACTCTGCATAGTAGACGGAAGAAAAAAATCTTATTGCAAGGTAATAGCAATAAAAGCTTAAGTTTGAGGAAGCGGATAGAAAAGTACTTGATTCAAATAATGATAAGGGAAATTTCATGTGTTTCCCACAAACATCTTTGCAATGGTTTATCGCTACAGTAGCAAATTCATTGTACTTCCCTGAAGGGATCATTAAGAGAATCATACATATCCATAAATCTCTGTAAGTGTTAAGACTGGGATTTTTGAAAAATGCTTAGTCAAGGCGAAAACCCAAGCAACAGAAGAATGAATTGCTTTTTTTAAATGTTTGAAAAATCCAGCTAATTTTCTTTCTGCATACTCTATGGCAAAACATTTTTATATATAAATTATGTATATAATGGACATGGCTTATTTCCAATGAACGACATTATCATTTCCTCTGTTGCTCTTCTGGTTCTTTGTCATATATGTAGTGACTTGAGGCAGAACGAATAAAATCTTGTTATCTTTAGATTGTAGACCTGCTTCCCTTAAAATGTTTTCAGTATACCCCTTATTTGGTGTCTGTCCCTGACATTGTGGCATACTCCTTTTAAATCCCCTTCCTTGTTGGTTCGCACTGTTTCTGCATCTTTGATACACAGCCAATTTATTCCCTTCCCCAGCCTTCAGAATTTTTTCTCTGTGCAAGGGGGAAATGAGGGAAAAACAGTAGAACTTCAGGGGAGAACATCCTGGAGAAGAGAAAGAAAGTCTTTAAAGATCAGCATGCTGTTTAACCATAGCAGCCAGAGTCTGCTGCCAGAATATAGTACTGTTCACCCAGGCCTTCCCTGTCCGCTCTGCCCTTCGAAGATACTGTGGGATCACAATATGGGAAACCCACCCTACCTACAGCTCAGAAATAAAAACATAGAGAAGGCTCACTGCTGCATGAAACTTTAGAAGAAAATCTAAAACACAAGTGCCCCCTATTGTTACTGGGCAGAGATATTGGGTCAGATGTGGCACAAGTAAGATTATCTGGAAATAAATTACAGTGCTTTTCACTGTCATTTCCAACTGGAGATGTGTTTTTTGATTAAAAAAGAAACAATTTTGAAATTTCATCTTAACATTACTATAAGTTTGTTTGTGGCAGTGCACATGAAGCTGATTTTAAATTGAAATATTGGCACTAGTCTAAAAGTCATTAGATCTTTTTCATTGTAAAACAGAGAAGTAGGCCAGCACGTGGGTCCTTTTTTTGGCAAATCCCTAAGGTAGAATCTTTACGTGCCTACTGGGAACAAAGGAACACAATCTAATATTTAGGTGACTACGTTGACTGCCCCAATATGTAAATTATTACTGAAATATCCTTCTACACTTGTGTGAGGGTTTCCCATTGTTTTAGAACTTAGTGGAATGTTTTCAGAGTTCCATTGCTAATTAAGAAAAAATCAAATTGCATTACCCAGACTCCCATAACACAATGCCATGCACACTAGTGCTTCTGCATAACCCTTGTGTTTTCATTGTCCCTTACTAGGTTAAAAATACATCTTATCCATGCATGGAAGAATATTAAAACTGGCCACAGCTACTACCCTGACAACACAGACTAAGTGTGATAGCTCAGCACACAAAAAAAGGATCATTTTTCTTTTTCTTCTTCTCACTTAGATTTTTTTTCCTTAGCAATTTAGTTTTCTCTTTCAAGATTTGTTTTGCTAGCATCAGGCTTTCTGGGATGGAAATTTTTTTTTACTCTTTAGTTATGTCTTTGGCAGCAAAGCTGAATATGAGTCCCAGATAGTCTGAGCTATTAAAGTGGTTAGCAGGCTGGCTCTCTGCTATTTATTTGGAGTCCGAAAGAGAAAGTATTACATGAAATTACTGTTCTGCAAAAGATGCAGTAACTTTACAAATTTCAACCTAATGAAAACTAGCTTAAAATGGGAACTTCTTTTTGGGACAAGAAGGTTGAGTGACATAAAGGAACAGGAGAAAAGTAAAAAAAGAAGTCCAATAATACATACTCTCATCTCAAATGTCAGAAATGACATCTGGGTATTCAGTGAGCAATCCCGTAGCAACTATGTCCCTGTCACCTCTATTTCTGGACCAAGTGTAAATAATGAGAACGTGGCATTTAGAAGTTGGAATAAAACTAGTGCAATATGTGAAACAAGTAGAAAAATGAGTTAATATTTCAGCATTTAATACACAGATAGAATTGAAAAGCTTACCGCCACATCGTTTTTCTTCTATGCTGCTGGATCGTGCCACTGATATTTCTAGAAAAACAAATACACTGCTTATTCGTTGAGGAAAAAAAATAACAGAGATCTATTAATTTGATTGATACAGTAAGGCTTTAAGAAACACATTCTGCTACATTCACTCCAAATCCAAAGTTAAAAAGACTTTGACATGATATTGAGGAACTGAGAAAAAAGTTCCCTGACATCTTCAGATTCTTTAGTTCATCAAGCAAAAGAAGTAGCATATTTTTAATTTCTGATTCGGAACATTCCTTGAATTGAAAAGATGAAGTGTAGATTAAAACATTCTTTGTGGAGTTAAACTACGTTGATAAAATATCGAACTTCTAAATAGTACATTTAATGAGGATTTCATTATCTTGTGTTCAAATAGGCTCATTACTTCTAGAAGTCACATCTAGCACAAATGTGAAAAGAGGGAATTTGCAAATGTGCAAAAATTTTACTGCCAATTTTATGAGTCTCAATTGCAAAATAATCAAATGTGATTCCATCCAGTGTCCTTATCATTTTTTCTTTGGAAGCATTCTGAATAAATACTGAATAAAAATGGGTTGGCAACCAAGTTTTCCCACTTTTTACTTCAAGGACGATGGATTTGGTGAAAGGAAGCTGTCCTGCTTTAGAAACCTCTCTGTCATGTGACCATGCAGATATGGGTCAGGCAGGAAACATAACTGGATTTAAGATATGTTTTTAAATCCCTTGTCAAAGACTACTTAAGAAACAAAGAAGCTATAGGATATAAGGGAGAGGATAGAAAATACAGTAGTTCTTACAATGGAGAAAAGTTACCACTTCTGCAGCAATATGACACATGAATCAGAATGTAGATCAGTGTAGAGTAGAAAACAATTCTAGCTTCACATACAAAATTATAGTTGTGAGCTGACCATTACCACCCATGAGTGAGTTCAGATTGTTTCATGAAATATCAGCTTAGTGTTCAGAAGCAATCAAAAAGGCAAACAAAATACTAGGTACAGCCAAGTAAAGCAGGAAATTACAATTATGGGTCTCTACAAATCCACGTGCTGTCCACAATCCAAACACAGCATGCAACTCTGTTTTTCCCATCTCAGAATGTCTTTAGTAGCAGTAGAAACAGTTGACAGAAGGGTGGCAATGATGGCCACTGAAATACAATTGCTTCTGCTTGAGGAGTAACAAAGTATGCTCTCCACCTTGCCACCACACAATGATCCAATATGCAATATATGTGAGAAACCCAGTTAACTTTTTGGAGACAAAATTATTTCAAGGCATCAAACAGACTAATCTTATCAGGTTTAAAAACTCTCCTGAAATGAAGGTAGTTGAAGACTGGTAAACAACAAGGAGACGGGAGGGGAATGATATATATCCTTGTTCTGTTTCACTTCTTTCCTAGACATCATAGCTACCGCTGAAGTCAGGAACTGGCAAGATGGACTTCTGCTCTGAATCTGTGTGGCCATTCTGATATTCTTCTGTGAATATTAAAAATGCTTGATAATGGAAAGGACTGATAAACGAGACAGACATAATGACATCTTCAGGAATGCATGGAAAGTGAGTTTCTCAATTTTCTGTTCAATTCTGTTAAAGCAAGTTGAAAATTTGAATCTGTTCAGATTCAGAACAGTGAAAGAAGCCCTTGTAATATGATTCTGGGGAAAAAAGATTAGAAACGCTAAGGCAGGCCTGATGGAAAAAGAGGAGAGAAGCAAATACTATATTAATGGTTCTGATTTTAAAATTAATCTCTTCTCCAGCTGGAGGTTTCTGCCAGAAGATACTTCAGCTTATTATGAGATGTGAAACAAAGTGTTATGACTTCCACATACCTAACATAACACAGGCTTCTACTAAAGTGGATCACAATTTCATTTCATTTTTTTACCTTTTTATGCCTGTTATATCAACATTCTTTTCAAAAGTAATAAACCTGACAGAGCAGTATTCTCACAGCTAGTTAAAGGCTGGTAATGTACTCTGTCTGGTCAAGGCTATTGATTCACAATCCAACCAAAAAGCAGAAAAAAAATGCCAGAAATCCATATGGCTCTGTAAAACGATGTTGATAATGATTAACTCTGAAAACATAGTAGCAGCAGTGACAAGAAGCAGCCATTTTTGCACTATGCCAGAATCATTCTATATGTGTACGTTTCGTAGAGCAGAGTTAAGGTAAGCAGATGAGGAGGAAACAACGTGAGGGTGGATATGCCAGTCTAGTAGCTGGGAGAGGATTGAGGAGATTTAGAAAAGGAAACAGAAGTTAGGAGAGCGAGAACTCTGAGTATAAGGATCTTGAGAAGCGAAAGCAAGATGTGAGGTCCCAAGAAAGCAAGCAAGCATGCATAAGGTGAATGTAAAGGCCACGACTTCATCCCCTGGGTAATTTGAGGGGGAATGGAAAACAAAACAACAGAGTGCTTGAGAAGAGATGGCTACTTATTTGTCTGACATCCTTCACTTCACATACTCTGAAAATGTGTATTTTCCAAAATAATATGTAGAGCTTATGTGGGATTAAGTGGGGGATTCACAAAAATGAAAATTAACTGAGCTGCTTCAAGACGATGAGAAAAAGGGGAAAAATACAATGTGGGAGGTTTTGCTTTCACACTGACATTTTTCACACTGGTTTTGGAAGGAAAAAATAGCATTTGTGAGTTAAAGAATATATTCCTCAAGTTTATGCATCAGCCATTAGTAATGTTTACATTTGTTAACTTCTTTATAACATTGTAATACATTACACAGTCAAACAGAAAAGGTTGCTGCACTGAATAAACAAAATGACATCACAAACAATACACGAAAACATAAATTTCCGTCCATGAATAGACTGCTGGCTTCATTATGTACTCAGATAGATGACTGTAAACGTGACCATCCATATTGTTGTGATTTAAATCACTGCTATGATTAATTCATTTTTTTAAGAGTACGTTTGTAAATTTCAGTAAATGCCACAGAATAAAAACTGACATGATTGCCCACGGTCATAGGGGAGCTAAGTACCTGAGACACAGCAAGCAGCATGCAACTTTCTAAGTGGTTACTCACTGAAGGGATTTCATGAAATGATCTCTGGATTAACTACCCCAGCACCCACTCTTGCATGCACAAATCACAAAACCTAGAGAAACATTCCTCTAGCAACCCCCAAAGTTTAAAGAACACCTTAAAATGAAAAGCAAACCAGTTCTTCGAAATATCTGTACTCATTCCTGTACTTTGTTAACAAATAGGATGTAAAGACCTGCAGAATGGTGAGACAACGAATAACAGCAATGCTGGGTGGTGACAATAAAGACAGCTCAACATCATATAGTGCCGCGAGGCAGATTTTCATGAGAACACCAGGTCCAGCAACGTAAGCCCTACACTATTGACCTGCTCACTCTTTGGATGAAAAAAGGCAAATTCTTTTCTTCTACAAAGTTCTGTGTAGGGACAGTGTTATGCTTTGTTCTTGAAAAGCTGGGAGAATTCATTTATCCTTCCAGAAGAACACTGATCTTACCTGGTATAAAGTTGGAGTCAAAAGCACAGGCTCGGCTCTCTGTGGTGTTACCCGTGCACTGGCTGCCCACTGGAAACAAAAGAATGCACTGACGAACACGAAGCTGCATGCCAGATGAGTCGCACTCGGACCACTCCGACCACTCTGACCAGCTGTCTGCAATGGGCATAAACGGACACACACACACACTGTTGCAATTAAATGCTTTGAGTGCACCAAAATATGTCATCTTCTTGAATAACGACAGAGAGCCTGGTCTCCAGCTCATACAAATGATCACAGGATAGCTCATGTAATACCATAAAGCAAAGCCAGTTTGGACATGCTGGAAAACATCTCCAAAATAAGGTTTGATGGTAAAATTGTCACCTAAGTATTATGGTTTTAGCTTCTGCCACTGTCTTCGTGTGTGGAAGGGAGAAGCCTTAAGGATTCTGCAGTGACCCCAGAGGAGGGACTGAAAGAGTTATTCTTGTGGAGCCTATTTCAGTCTTCAGGATGGATGATGACTGCCTTTTTGTGTACCTCACAAGTAGCAATGGTAAGTACAGAGGTATATATTCCAGGTCTGATAAGGTTGTTTACTTAAATGGCAAAATAGAAGTACCTTGGTTTTTTTTTTTTTTTCTTTGTTTGTTTGTTTTTGTTTCTTTGTTTTAATTTCAGGATCATTTCCTTGCTGTAGATAGAAGAGATCTCATAAATTATTTGCAGCCTCAGCTTTGCATAAAAGTCGTAAGAATGGAAAAGGCGGACTGAAGAGGTGTGTAATCTGAAGCTGATTTTCACCTCTAACATGGCAAGGTTTACTCAGTCTTCTTCCTACAGTTTTGGCTGGCATTTGCAACAAGGTTAAATCCAAGTAGTTCTTAAAAGATCTCTGGGTAAAGAAGCCAGCCCAGAATGATGAGGCCACCAGTCCATGAAATCATAAATCTCTCCTATGCATAACTACACCATTACTTCTAAATGCTCAATTCTTTATCCATTATTTGCATGTGTGAATTAGAAGTTCAAGAACAGAAAATATTTTCCGTTCTTACAGCATCTGTGAATACTTGACATATAAAATACTGCTTTATTCAATACATTACAGACATCCTTGCAACTGATTACACATAGAGACAAGCAGCCTATAAAACAGTAAGGATCAATAGTACAGCACTTCCACTCATATTTGTGCAACTGCATTTAGATAAATTAAAAGAAAATGTGGTGATACAGCTTTCAAAATGAAGCATGAGAGAACAATTCATTTTGCAGACACAAAACTGCTATGTTTTTACTGCACACTTGTATATTTTCAGTCAGATTTGCAATTAACCTTCCATATCCTTAAAAAAATCTTTGGTATCAAGGTTCAGAAAATCTCAATTTTCTGCTAGTTTTCTTTTGCCAAAAAAGTCCTATTTCAAATGCCAATAAATCTTTTCTTTTTCATAACCTAAGGAACATTATAAATAATTTCCATATACATTTCTGCGTGGGTTGGTGGTTTCTAGACACCAAGTAGCATTATACTAAACATGTCACTCAAGCAGCAAATGCTACCAAAGGTATTACCAGATCTGCTCTAGCAGCAATTACTGGCCTTATGATCTTCACCACAGCAAAATGGCTGTGCAGGAATGCAGGAGTCTGCCCAAACTTGACAAGGGGTGTAGCACTGGGGTCATTTTTGTACCAATATGAAATAAGAACAGTAAAAAAATTGTGAAATGTACAGTATGCACATGAGGCAAAGGCCATTCCCTCATATAATTGCTTTCAAAATCTATGGCAAATTTTCAGTGAGACTGAAATAAAGTAATAAGAATCACAGTAATTTGAGATATATGCTTTGAACTCCGAAATTTTACTGCTTTATAAAAATTTTCACTTTCCTGAACCAAACTGAAACCAACGTCCTTCACCCACTATCTATTCCAAATCTTGAGTAACAGCCAGTCAAAAACAAGATGAAGAGATTATTTATAAACATTTGAAAACTGTCATTTCTAGAAAAATATCACTAGAAAATAAATGCAAGAGAAATAGCTACAATAATAGCACAATGAACACTCTAGTTATGACCTTTGAAAGATGCCTTAAGGATCTCAATACAAATATATGATATTTGTCTTGAAAAATAAAATAATCAACTGCTTTCTGTGTATTTTTTAAAACCCAATAGAGTGTTGCACTTTCTTTAAGTTCGATGAAGTATGCATTTCTATTCAACTTCAGGACATGCAGTGCCTGGGAAAGGAAATCAACTGAAAGTGTGGTTCAGCACAGGTAATAAGATCTATACATTCATATTCATGGGGCCTGTGCCTTCAGTTATACAACCTCATCATGTAAGTCAAAAACGTTGCCATGAAATCTAGGAGTCGTCAGTAAACCAAAGATAGAACCTGGCACTGATGCCAGTTCCTTGGCTATTTATTTCCTTTTACTATTGCCTATAATCCATTAATCAACAGTAAATGAAAACAAACTCTCCTACTGTGTTTTCACTCTTTATCAGCTCTTCTGCAATTTTACTCTCTTCTTCTGACTTACGTTTCACTAAAAATTCAGGTTCCTTTAGTATAGTTCAAAAAGCAGAGTTAAGGAAAAGGTCATGATCCATAATATTATACAACCACCAGGAGTGCTGAGACATTTCATTTACCAGGTACTTTGCAGTGATCTAAAAATATGAAGTCTCTGCCCCTTAACATCCAAAGATGAAGTATTTATTTTACAAAGAGCATTAAAGCTTGCTTTCCATTTTATACAAAAAGAAGTCTTAAACAAAGGTTAATATAAAGCACCATGTACTTGAAAGACCTTGTAATATGCATGCTATTGAATATGCAATCTCAGCAATCTGATTGATGTGAACATTTAGTATTATAACAAAGGCACTTATTTAGGATAGTGCTATTAGAAGCCTACCAATCGGTTGCAAGAACCACTTCAAATATTACAATATTTTAGCTCATTCAGAACCAGAAGATGATAATTTAAATTGTAATTCTTGTGTAATTTTCAAACAAGGAAGGAAGAGATGGTCTCCTGTAGGCCATATTCTATTATTATATTATTTAGAATCATAGAATCCTTAGAGTTGGAAGGGACTTCTGAGGGCCATCTAGTCTAAATCCCCAGCAGTGAACAGGGACAACTACAGCTGGATCAGGTTGCCCAGGGCCTGATCTATCCTCGCCTTGAAGGTCTTCAGGGATAGGGCATCAACCACAGTAAGTAACCTGTTTCAGTGCCTCCCTACCCTCACTATAAAAGATTTTTTCCTTATAGATATAAGGAACTTATACCCACCTTCCCTTATGACCCATATAAGGAACTTAAGCCCACCTTTTCTGAGCTTGAAGCCATTTCCCCTTGTTCTATCACCACAGACCTTGCTAAAGAGTCTGTCCCCTTCTTTCCTGTAGCTCCTTTTTAGATTCTGAAAGGCCACTATCAGGGCACCTTGCAGCCTTCTCTTCTCCAGGCTGAATAGCCTCAGCTCTCTCTGCCTGTCCTCATAGGAGAGGTGTTCCATTCCATGGATCATTTTCGTGGTTCTTCTCTGACATGCTCCAACAGATCTGTATCTCTCCTGCACTCCAAATCTGGACGCAGTACTCCAGATGAGGCGTCACCAGCGCAGAGTAGAGGGGCAGGATCACTTCCCTCACCCTGCTGGCCACATCTTTTGATGCAGCCCAGCATATAGTTGGCTTTCTGAGCTGTGAGAGCACATTTCTGGCTCATGTTCAGCTTCCCATTCACCAGTACCCTCAGGTCTCTTTTGGCAGGAGCTGCTCTCAATCCTTTAATCCCCCAATTTGTATTGGTAATGAGGGCTGCCTCACCTCAGGAGCAAGACCTTGCACTTGGATTTGTTGAACCTCATGAGGTTCACTGGTCCACTGCTCAAGCCTGTCTAGATCCCTCTAAATGGCATCTGCTCCCTCAGCTGTGTCAACCACACCCACAGCTTGGGGTAATCAGCTGTGGGAAACTTATTGAGGGTGCACTTGACCTCAATGTCAATGTCACTGCTGAAGATATGAGAGTATTGGGAGTATTGGTCCCAGCACTGACCTCTGAGGAGCACCACTTATCACCAATCTCTATCTAGACACTGAGCCATTAACCACCTCTCTCCGGACTCAATCCTGTGGCCAGTTCTCTGTCCTTCAAACAGTCTACCCACCAAATCCATATCTTTCCAATTTGGAGAGAAGGACGTTCTGGGATACCATGTCAAAGGCCTTACTGAAGTCAAGACAGATGACATTAGTGGCTCTTCCCTTGTCCACTACTGCAGTGACACCATCATAAAAGGCCACCATCTTGGTCAAATATAATTTGCTCTTGGTGAAGCTATTCTGGTTCCCCCCTGTCACCTCCCTGTCTTCCATGCGCCTTAGCATAGCTTCCAGGAGGATCTATTCTATGATTTTCTCCAGCACAGAGGTGAGACTGATCTCCTCTGGCTCTCTCTGGATCTCCAGGCTCATCTCTTTCACTCTTTTTAAAAATGGGTATGATGTTTCCTTTTTTTCCAGTCACCAGAGATTTCACCTAATTGCTACGACTTTTGAAATACCATAGAGTCTCTTGGTAACCACATCAGCCAATTTCCTTAGGACTCTGGGATGCATCTCATTGGGACCCATAGACTTGCGGATGTTCAGTTTCCTCCAGTGGTCAAGAGCCTGATTTTCGCTTAAAGTGGGAGGGATGTTGATTTCCCAATCCCCTCCTATCAAACCAAATGTCTGAGGGCTGTGCAGTGAGCAGTTATCAGAGAAGATGGAGGCAAAAAAGAGTTAAGTACCTCAGCATTCTCCTCATCAGTTGTTACCAGCCTGCTTGTGTCACTCAATAGGAGGGGTATGCCTTCCTGGACATTTCTTTTCTGATTGAGGTACTTATAGAAGCCTTTCATGTTCTTTTTGGCATACCTACATTCAATTTACTGTGAACATAGCATGTAAAAGCTGACTGTGCACTTAATAAAGGAGAGAAAAGATTTGCTCCTAAATAATAGATCAAGGAACACTATGTTACTCAACTATAATATATATTGATGTGCTGTGGCATACATAAGCTGCCTGTGCTTATTTGCTGTACCTGGACACGGCTGCGTGTTGCAGAGGGCTTCTTCAGTGTGCAGGCCAAGACAAATATCTCCTCCGTATGCTGGTGCAGGATTGGTGCAGGAGCGGGTTCTCATGTAATGTCCTCCTCCACACGTTGCTGAGCACTTTGACCAAGACGACCAGCAAGACCAGCCTCCATCCACTGCAAAGACACAAAATATGATATTATGCAATATTATTATTATATTATATAATCCAGTCTGTTCTTTTCATGTTTTGTGAATCTAATTTCTAGCTAATGAATTAGCGGACATTTTTAGTTCCTACTGAATGTAAGCCAATGAAGTGAATCCATATTGTATCATGATACCATATCACAAAATGACTAAATTCACATATTTAAAAATCCAGTGGTATACTGGGAAGTCTAATGTTATTACTCATTCACATAATACACCTTCAGAGAGTAGCATAATAGTTCTAAGGTAAAACTAATTTCATTTTTTCCTTCAAAAAAGGAGACTGCAGAATCCAGACTTTCTTTCATAACCCAAGTAAGACTTGTTTAGCTGTACAATCCATTTCAGTTGATCAAACAGTTTTAGGGTTTGATGGGCCGCTACAGTATTTCTATAGCTCTAGCACAGATAGCAGTGGCAGAATGATGCCAGTAGTTTCAAAAAGCAACAGAAGAATGTCAAAAAGGAGTTGCTGCTTTAAATTTCAAAGACATGTTTTTGGAAACATTTTAAAAATAATAAAATCCATTAATATTTACTGATTTAGGTATATCAAATTCTTCTTCATCTACAGACACAGTTTTCAAAAGGTTAGGCTGGATATCATAGAAGCCCCATTGTTGTCTGAGAAGACAACTTTCAAAACATGGTCACTGGACAAGTCTTAATTAAAGTTGACCTAATTGCCTTCACCAAACTTTGTCCAGCCACTGTCCTTGAAGTTGTTGTTCCAGGATGTATTTCTGTTACTTATAGCCATATTTGGCCCATTTGACAAAGTCTTCCTATCTGTAGTCGCATGACAAAGTCACACATACATTTTCCTTTGCAAATAGCATCATTATTTTCTTTACCTCTCTTTTAATTTTTGGAAAAAAGAAGAAAAATAAACTTCCAAAATATTCACATCTTGCAAAAATGAATTTCTTTTCAAACTACTATAAGAAGGTTTACATTTGCCTTCTTATTATTAAGTAAGGAATTTATTTGACATGTCTCCACCCAATCAAAAGAAACACACTGTGCGTAATTTAACTGTCATAAATAGAAGAAACCTTATGTGTAGCAATGGCAATTTACAAGTAAAGTATTTTTTATTACAGGACCCTGAAGTGCACATAGCATTTGCATTTGTTTCCTTCCATCACTCAGAGCAGCAGTTGGGATTTTACCAAAGGAGAGAAAAATTTAATATTGACTGCTTTTAAGGATACAAAGTAAGCACATATTTTTTGTTCACAATTTTTGCAGTGTACTCATTTAGGACATTCCTGGTAAGACTTGATTTTGTGCTTCATTGAAAGATTGCTACTAGAGTCTCCAAGACACTTATAAAACATTTCGCAGGGACTAGTTTTTATTCTTTCTATCCAGTTAATCAAAGAGCTTTTTAAGGATTAAAATCATTTTCACTGGTTTATTGAAAAGCTATTTCATAATTATCTTCTACAAGCACAGAGGAAGTTCCAAATCTAATCTTAAGATACAGAGTGTAAAATGTTAAAAAAAAGACTCAGTTTGATTGCACTGTATACCAGAAATGCAGCTGGTGAGTCAGACACAATGATTTCCAAGCAAAGACTGCAAAATAGACGAAAACGAGCTAGGAGAATGTAGTCATTTTGATATTGAAACATATATGTGCATTTGTGAACTTAAGTTCAGATACAGCAAACCCTCAGGTTTTCATGTGCTAATCAAACTAATTCACTAGTGCATACCTAAGACTGTTAGCATCCTAACCCTGTAAACAAAGTTGTTGAATATAAATCACTTTATTCTCTCAATCAATCAAGAAAGGAAAGAGATGGCACTCTGTGAGTAAAAGTAAAAACTCTTGCAAGTAATGTATCTAGTCTCTGGCTGGTCAGACTGGATTTGGGAAATCTGGGGCTGTAATGCAGAGAGCATTATTTTTATTATTAAGGAATTCAATGACTGCTACATTTTTTCTTCCAGGATATTTTCATAAGCCAAATAATCTAGCTATAGAGATGTATGAGAGAGTTTTAAGCTACCTATAATATATAAATACCACATCTCAGTAGAGTGCCTCACTTATCTTCTCACTCATATATCTTTTTTTGCCTGTGATAACTCTGGTAATGTGGTATTATGCAAGCTCATCCTAACCAAGCTGCAGGTTATTAGTCCTCAGTGCTGTTGAAATATACAAATATAAAATAAAAATACAAATAAAAGATAACAAATAAAAGAAGAAGCTGTTATCCAGCAACTCATTTCATAAAATATCAAGCTTTATCTTTCCAGATATTCCTTCTTTTATTCTTTTTTTTTTTTTTAATTTTTAAACTTTAAATGATCCTCTACTAGCTCAAATAAACAATCAGATGGATTCCCACTGCACTGTATAGACCTTTATGAAATCAAATGTCAGACACAAGTTGCCTACATAGAAGATAAATTGTCTGCAAACATTCCCTATGTCTTGTCCAGTATAATAGAGGCAGTGATCCCCAACATTTTCTACATAATTTTCAGGAGCAAGAATGAAAATTACAAAATGTGCATGCATTTGAAACTGCTGCCTGTTGTCTATCCGTAGGTGAACAATAATAAAGATACTGATGTGACATCCAGGAATGTCACCACGCTCCACAGCTATGGTGGTCCAGCTACACCACAAGCCTCAGGATGTAACGGGAGAAGCAAGACTGAGGAAGATGGAAAAGAGCAGACACAATATAGCAGAGAATGTTAATCATGGTTAAGCTGGACAGTGTAATTACAACTGCTTTTCTTAGCAACTACTTACTGACAGTTTACCCTCCTAAATTTCTAAGCCTTTCAAGGACTATCATAACTACCTCTTTTGTTTGTCTTCAGGACTTGTCTTTCTCAGCAACAGAGGATGATAAAGCATCATCATTGCTAAATAAGATCAAAGGGATGGGTATTTAGTTCTTCAGTTTTTACAAGACTTAAATAGAGTTCTGTGGTTTCTTTCATCTTTTGTTAAAGTCGCTTAGCAACACAGCACCATTTGGTTTTTTTTTCCCTTTTGTCATGGAGTCTTTAATGTTATTTTTGCTTCTTATAGGAGGAAAAATACATTGCTGCAAGGAAAGTTCCAGCCACTGCAGTCACTACACACACTTACAAAGCAGATTGTGGAGCTGTTGGACTAAAGAAAGTAGTTAAAGAAGTTCCACAATAAAAGACACAAACTGTCTGCATTTCCTGACAATTACTGAGGTTGGTCCCTCTTAGAAATAGGCCTCTTCAGCTAGCAGAGAGCTCTAAACAATGTTGTTTTTTCCTTTAAGCAAGAACTTTTTTTCCTACTGACTGTGTCGTGGTTAATAAATATTTCTTCACTATAATGAAAAGAAGTCGGGGGAAGAGGTTGTTCCAGGGAAAAACAGTGTATAGAAACATGACCTCTTGGGGACATGATAAAAAATTCACATTACTGGAGAATTTCCAAGAGACTATTAAACTGGATATCCTGCTATGCACTTGGGTTTTATAAACATGACAAAGGAAGTGGAGATGACACAATGGCCTTACCTTCTTTCAAGAGAGCACAAATAGGATTGCAGCCTTGTTCGTATACTGTCTGGTTTAATTTCAAATTTAAATAGCCAATAACTTTATTCTTTAGGGTTTGTGGTTAAAGTTTATAATGTTTTATGTTCATCTTTTTGAAAGCACAACAAAGGAGAATAAATAAAGCTGAGAAAGGTCAATCTTTTCTATGAAGGAATATAAATACAAGCGCAGTACTTTCCACTGAAATGCAAGTGACGTGTTTCACAACAGCTGATTGAAAAATAAATATAGGGACACTGGCTGGTGTGCAGTTAACAGACCTAACAGAGTATTGCTCCCATCCAGGCATCCAGTGATCATCCCATTCCATATCACTTAGTCTTTTTCCTGTAAGATACAGCTGCGTGTATTTTACTGTGGAAAAGAGAAATTCTGACACCAAAGTTTGCAAAGACAAAGTCTTGATTCTGCGATGCTAGTTACCTTTCATTCATAAAAGCAGAGCTGGATGAAACAGTCTTTTTAATGCAGGGCAAAACACAGAAGACAAACTAATGCTTTCAGGAAAGGCATAAGAACAACAAAACCCAAGGATCAAATTGGGTTTAAGCCTGCAGCTGAGACTTGTAGGTTAGAAGAACTGTGGTTGCTTCCAAACAGCAGTTCTCTCCACACTGGAAACAGAAGCTTAGAGAGATAAGAGTGTATGGAAAGATAGGCATTAGCAGCCTGAGAGACAAGCTTTATTGCCACAGGACTAATTTTTTCCTGTGGTTTAGGAATTTACTGTGGTGCACTTTTGCCTGTTTCTTTAAATAAGCCTTTGTTTCCTCGTGGCCTATTTGTAGGTATAAAAAAGGGAAAAAATAATTAAAGCAATAAAGAAGAAAAAAGCAGTGATCAATAATTGGCTAGGGGATGCATATGTACCTTAGGTGGTATTTCAGGAAGTCATATATGTATGAAACTATTTTATTAGCACATTTACAGATGCATGAATTACATGAATGCTTGCAGTTAATTTATTCAGTAATTCTCAAACAGAACATCATCTCTAAAACAAACTAAAACTGCTGTGATAACAAAGGTAAACTGATGAAATCCCAAATTACTGGCAAGGAGGTCAGAGTTCCAAATCACAGACAATAAACATCCTTTTCCTTGATCCACCAATATGATTTCAGTAGTAGAGGGAATAAAACTTCCTCAAAGAGCTCAGATGGCATGTCTTTAGACTCCCTATTAATGGCACTTTGGTCTCTATGTGCAAAAGAAGGAAAGAGAAGGCAGCAAGAAGCAAAGAAAAACAAAGATGAAGAAAAAAAAATATTTTTTCCTACAATAATAAGTGGACAGATATGTAATGTTGTGAGCTACACAAAGACAAAATGTCTTACATTAGTTATTATTTCCAGGAAAATATGTGATTTAGTTAATAAATTCCTGTAATGTTTGTAAATCTGCTGAGTTTACCATGTAAAAAATGTTCTTCGTCACCCATTTCTCTTCATGATGTGAATATCTTACAAACAGTGAAGATTAACAAAATCTTAATATGCGTGAGTATAGTTTCCTTCTTTGTATAGTGACCACATATCAGTAATAAAAAGAAAGCAGAAATACATTCATGGTTTCTTTCTACAGTTATTGAGACTGTTCTTTGCTTGCCAGCTCAACTCGATTCAGCATATCTCTGAGCCCTAAAAAAGGAGATGAGGCACAGGGCCAAAACACAATTTGCTAGTGCAAGTTTTCCTGCCTCTCAAAACTGGCTGCTTGGAAACTAAGTAGTACAAATAGGCCTTACTATACACTAACTTACAGATTATTTCCACGGCTTATTTCAGACCAATCTAGTTAGTTGAAGCCAAAATTGCATGAGGGAACATTCTAAAACTTGCACAATGTAGACAAATTGTATTCCTGGGCTTGGGTACAATTAATTTCTGGTAAATTTCTGGCACTATTCAATTTACCATTATATATTTAGCCTTTGAGTGCGATCAACAAAAACTGATCTGCCCAGTAACTCCTAACAATCCACATTTCAGCACGTATTATTTCCCTGGCTACAAACTGGGAGAAACTTAATAGTATTTTCTTTCTCCCCTCAAGAACAGTTTAGGAGTGAGTTGAGTTGCTGAAGGCAGCTTCTAGTTGGCTTCAGTATTTTTATTTTTTTTTTAGAGTTATAGGATCCTGTTGCACATCTAATAATAAATTGTTGGCTATTATTATGTATATTTAAAATTGTGCTACAGGACACTTAACTAGACAAGAGAGCCCTGTGCACTTTGTTATTGCTCCATGGGCTTTTTCATTGTGTTAGTCCTCCAGAATGTCACTGAGCCAACTTAAATGATTTAGGTGCATTAAGTTCTACTAAGCAGGACTTAAACATTATTCAGTATACCTCTCTATCACTCATCTTTTTCATCAATTCTCATTTTAAGCATTTCATCCTGTCTGTAATAAGCAAAATAGGTAGAAAAATAGAACCTAAGCCAGAATTTACAGGAATGCTTCTTTTTGACAGCCAATTCACTCCTTCCTACTATCTTACATATTTCTGAGCAGTTAATGACTGGATTATAAATAAATAGATGAATTCTATTAAGGAACACATGAAGTGGTCCTTACCTTGAAGGAACTCAAGTTCCTTTCACAGTATCAAATTCTTCTGTATTGCACTTTAATTTCTATTAGTATGGCCAGTTCTCTAGCATCATGGTCAGAACAAAATTCCCTCATGTTCCTTTTCTGTCTGCATCTCTTTACTACACAGACAAGACTGAATCATGCAGAGTTCTTATTTTATTCTTCTGTGACAAGAGAGGCACGACATAGCTACTCTCGCTCAGTCCCTGCATCTCTAGCTATAGCCTACTGAAAGTGAGAAATTAATACCATGATGAGATCTGAATCCACATCAATCTTTCCCATGATCATCAGCAAGGACTGTATGATCAAAGCCTAAAAAGAATGTTTTAGAAACTTGCATAGATAGCTTGGGTAAGAATACTTTATATATTAGTCCTGAATACAGGCATCCGGGAAATAAAAACTAGTCACCTAGGGCAATGGTAAATAAGTTAAAAAGAGATCCACCAACAAGGTTTTCTGCTGCCTGATTTCTTCTGGGCCCCTTCTGTGGAGTCTGCCAGGTTTGTATGCACAGACTGGATGAAAGGCTCTTCACCTATGTATTGTTTATTTCTTGACTTGTTGAGGTTACATGATGTGCCATAGCAGATATGCATGTTTACCAGAATTTATTTTTATCAATACAGTTTTCCAATTAAAAAAATCACCTTCTACAAATTAATAAACAAGTATGAGTTATGAACAAGCCTTATTCAGCAATCATTTTTTTTCTTCCAAGTCATTTGGAAAAATTATGTCTGCCACTTAGAATGTTTTGCCTTCAAATTTATCTGAGATCTAACTGAGGCCCTTATATTTCTTTTTAATTATAGATAACAACTTCATTGCTGAGGACCTTCATGATTCCTTGCAGGCTATCATACATCTAAATACTTCATTCAAGCTGTGCATTTTTGTTCAAATCTTCTTTGCACTAAAAGTACAAATGAAATTTGTCTCTGAAGAAATAAACTAAATACAAGGACATCTCTTCCTTCAGAAAGGCAGAGTTACACATAATTAATCAATTACAGATGTAGGAAAGCTTATTTCTAAATTTTTATATTGATATAGGGGAAAACAAGACCTTCTCACTCATTATCCTTCTTTCTCTCTATAACTTTCTGTACCTTGAATTGCTTCCTCCTATTCAAATTACACTTTCTGATCTTCATATATTCTCAACTGTGTTCTTCTTTCTTTCTTTTTTTTTTCCCCACAAAAGCCTTTGAATTTGGATGTCTGTTTTATGACAGTTGTGAGGTTACTAGAACCAAAATGCCTTTTTCTTTGTAAATCTCTGAGATACACAAATGATTTATAACCCCAAGTAGTTTCTTGAAAACATGTATTGCACTTGCAGTCCTTTTTACAGAATTATAAAAAGACTTCAGTGAAGGAGAGTCTCAAAATTCCTTGAATAATCCAAGGCCTGATTGAGATACCAGCAATTATGGTGACCAATTAGTTTCCTCAGAAATAAAATAGGCTTACAGATAAACTATTTGTACCATAATTTACTTAAAACAAAATCTGATTTAACCACCTGAAACAAATAAACAACCAAAATCGCACCACGAAAAAAAGTTATATTTTCAAATACTTCTCTCGTTCTAGTTGACTCTTACCTGGACAAGGCAAAATGTTGCATTCCTGGTACTCTAGAGATGGACCAAGGCAAGGAAGGCCACCATACTTGGGCTCAGGATTGCTGCAGACCCGTTTGCGATTCCTTATACCCCTACTGCAGTCACGACTGCACTGAGACCATGCAGACCATGGTGACCAGGCACCATTGATGGTGTGAGCAGAATATCGTCCAGAACGCAAGAAATCTCCTGATAATCCTAATGAAAGTAGAAAAATAATACAGAATTAAAAGAGTAACTCATCCCAAACCATCTTATCCTTCTCACGTTTACTTGTATAACTAGGAGTTTCTCATCCTTTAATATTAAAAATCAACCCTAGGTTCATCTAGCTTAGATATTAGGAGGAAGTTTTTCACTCAGAAGGTGGTGATACATTAGAGCAGGTTACCCAAGGAGATTGTGGATGCCCTGTCCCTGGATGCATTCAAAGCCAGGCAGGATATGGCTCTGCACAGTCTGGTCTAGTGGTTGGCAACCCTGCATGTAGCAGGGGGACTGAAACTAGATGATCTTTGAAGCCCTTTTCAACCCAGGCCATTCTGTGATTGTATGATTCAGTGATCTCAAGAATTTCTTCCCCTGTAGAAATTTCATAATCACTTACTTGTACAGAACTGCAGTGAAGACCTGAATCCAGGTTGTTTTAGAGCAACAGGCTGGCACAGAAGACAGAACTGAACTGCCTGTGGCAACTCACTGAGCTACACTGAGCTACTTCTGGTCTGACTGCTGAGCTTTGCCCACTTCCTCCACCCAGCCAGTCTCATTAGCATTTGCTATAAGAGGTTCATGGGTCTTCTGGAAAGCAGTGCATGATCTTGGCCAGAAACATAGATTTTAAACAGTATACAGATATAAGTGGACAAAGACTAGTGAAACTGCTGCTCTGTGAAGAAAAACGTTTTGTCAGTTCACAAAACATTTTTTTCCCATGTTTTTTAATCCACATACAAACCATAGATATTAACCTTTTGGAGACATACATGATAAAATACTTCCCAGTGAACAATTGTCTGGAAAGTGGAAAACAAATTTTCTAAGATATTTTAATACTAAGAAAAGTCATTAGATTATATGGAATGGAAACAGAACTCCATTATTTATTAATAAAAGGGAATACACGGCATTGTATTCACAGGATATGACCAATATCACAGAATCACATAATTGTAGGGGTTGGAAAGGACCTCCAGAGATCATCAAGTATGCTTGGATATAGCCCCAAATGAAATTGTTCTAATAAGGTGCAGTTAACTGTGGTGTTTTTGTCAATTGCAGGCTTGATCCTGCACAGAAAGAGACTCCTTCAGCTGTACTTGGAACACTGGACTCACTCGAGCTGTAGAATTGTTGCTAAGCATCACCAATAAGCATCTCTGGGATTTTCTACTGTGCCAAAGCAGTTCATTTTCCCCATTGCTGGCAACAGTGGAGATTCTATGATCAGTGGACCACTAACTGATGCTTTTATTATAAGCACTTATTTCACAGAAGTGAAACAACTATGCCCCATTCCTACCAGTGCAAAAGGCATTACTAAGTTCTGCCCTGTAAAGTACATTCACAATCAGCTCAAAATGGTTAAGTTTCGCATAGTCTTCTTCAACACTTGATAACAATTGGCAGTATTGGAATGATACATAAATATATGTAATAAGCAACTGTTGACATTAGTTAAAAAAAAAACAACAACAACAACAACAAAAGATGAGCAATATAAAATGACTAAAAATGGATAAAACCTTTCAGTGATTACAGAGGGTAACAATTTCTCTCCTGCTGAGTCAGATTCTATTACACAAAGATATTAAAAGCAGCATTTCAGGAAACATGACAAATCCAAAAATCAAATCCAAAATGAGAGCAAGTAGAGAGAAATAGTGCAGGAATAATGAATACAGGCCAGCTATCTATAAAAGATAAACAACCCCATCTCCATTAAAAAAAAAATAAATCAATAAAAACACAAAAACTTTGTATCACTGAAATGTCCAGACTAAACACACAATGAGCTGCGAGAATAAAATGATAGTATTTTTTCAATATCAGCACTTCAAATGAGGGTTGTTGGGGTTTCAGCTATTACATTAACAGCAGCATAAACAATGGCAGAAGTGTTCTTATTCAGACTAGGTTGCCTGTTATTTTCTTCATAAAACACTGCAGCATGTACCATCTTCATACCATTACTAGTATATTCTGAAGACATTTTCAGGGTAGATGTATATTTTTCAGACCCACAGAGAATATGCAAATTTATTTGGCATTATTATATCAAATTTATTGCAATTTAAACTGGGAGGTGAGAGAGAGAGAGGGATCATCTACTCTGATGAAATTTAGCTCTGAAGCAGAAGAATATTCTAACAAATCTTTTCAGTATGTGATTTGGTCTGCAGTGAGTGTTACCATGTGTTTTCCTCTTTACAACACATTTTTCTACAGATTTACAGCAGTATATATAGTAACCATATAGGGGTTTTAGAACTTTCTCTTCTGACAGAAAATGCACACTAAAAATTACCTTTATGACACTAATGACATTAAAAATAACAAGATCAATTTAACTTCTGGAAATACTCCACTACATATTATTTGAATGACCTTATGACCTTCCACAATGGTGTTCCTAGGTTTGTAGATAAAGGGAGGGAGAACAGCAGATGCTAATTATCTCAACTTAAGAAAGAATTTTGACACTTTTCCCTATAGCATCCTCACAGACAAGTCTACAGAATATGGGCTTGATAAGTGGACAGTGATGTAGACTGAAAACTATCTGAACAGTCATGCTAATAGGTTCATGATCACCAGCACAAAGACCAGGTGGAGGCAAATCAGTAGTGTTGTATGCGAGGGCTCAATACCAGATCCAACTCTCTTTAACTTCTTTGGTGACCTGGACAATGGGCCAAAGGGCACACTCAGCAACTTTGCTAATGATACAAAACTGGGTGGAATGGCTGATACATCAGATGGTTGTACTGCACCTCCATTGGGCATTGAGAAACCTCATGAAGTTCAACAAGGGGAAATGGAAAGTCTTGCATTGCACCAGTGCACCAGAAAGCACTGAAGCTGACCAGCTGGAAAGTAGCTCTGCAGAGAAAGGGCTGAGTGTGCTGGTGGGCAGCAAAAGGAGCCAGTAACGGGGTCTTGTGGCAAAGAGGGCCAACAGTAGCTAGGGCTGCATTAGGAAGAGAGTTGCCAGGTTAAAGAAGGTGATACTTCTCTACTCAGCACCCTAAAGAGAAGGTAACTTCTGTCCACTTTATCATGCACTTATCTGCAGATGGATCCCTCATTCTTCAGAGTTGCTAGCTGTATTTGCAGTCTAGAATGGAATCTACAGTTAGATGAAATAAATGCAATGTGGAAAAATCTAGTAACCTCATACCTTGTGAAATTTTTAACCCTAGAATAAATGCTTAAGTTTTCAATACTATTGATAGTGTTTTTGTACTGAGAATAAAACAAAGCAACACAAAACTGTGCAGAGCATAAATTAGTATATTTAACAGATATTTAATATACTTCACAAGAACACACTGAAACCTGAAGTGAAGCAATTTTTTAGACCGTTTTAATGCTGGATTGTATAGACATTTTCCTTAAGCCATGCAAATATGTGTGAAACTTCTACTGGTTTATTTCTAATACCTGTCTGCCCTCTATGTGACAACTATATGAAACCCCAAAGGCAAAGAACAAACAGCATTTATTTCTTCTTAATCAAACTTGTCAGAAAAGCATGAATACAGGATGCAAATGCCATGCTTGGTTGATTTAGACAGAAGTCTTACAACATTCAGGAAGAGTCCATGGTATCCATGGCAAGAAGTTCTACCTCTATGCTCACACTCCAAAGAAAATTTGCTTTGCTAGCATCTGATGGTGAAACATAATTCCATTTAATGTGGTATTTCTACAGTTATGCAGCAGGAGATTATAGGCAATGAGAAAAATTCTAATTAATGGCTCTCTGCACAGAACAGAGAACTCATCTTTGTAGAACAAAACTTTGGTAATAAGGTATGCAAGCATGCTGTGTATTAATCTTTCCACAGAAGCCAGCAAATTGGTACAGCTCAACTTAAAGATAACTAAAGCAGTGTTTAAAAGAATCTGGGATATGGTCTTATCTGATGATGTTTCCTTGCTATCTTTCCAGATGTCGTGAAAAATTAATGGGCTCCCACTCCCATGAGATCCTTCTGTTCCTAGAGTGATAGCTGTTTTACAGAAATCTCATTCACATGTCTTCTTCCCATGAAATCAAGGATCAGTAGAGCGGCACTGTGTTGCCTCAGACCCAAACCTGGGAGCAGGGAAATGTCACTGGATTCTGTGCTTTAGAGGCAGTCAGTAAATTTTATCACAGTCATAATACATGTCCCCTGCAAATATTTCACTCCATACTGTTCTGATAATCATAATCAGAAAGTGTCTAACCAAGCAGGTTCAAAATAAGATGTGGCTAAGGGAGCCATAATGCCATTCCTTTTCTCCAGAAGCATATTGGTTAATGTAGCCACTTTGAAAGTCAGATGGTTGGGTTTGATCTTTCATTACAGAACAATTAAAGATTCACTGGCTGAAAAAGTCAAAGAATGAGCATGAATTAATGATGAACTTGTGAGGGAGCTCATTAGGAAGAAAGGACAGATGTATTCTAGCTCCTGCCCTGATGACAACTCAATATTAAGTATTTAAATATTCAAAAGTATTAACATTAATCAGCAAAGAACCTTCTCTCTGATGATGTTACTGTGCAACAGGATCATTCCCTGCCATAGTTTTGGCTGGGATAGAGGGGATAGAGGTTTTTTTTTGTTTTGGTTTGCGTTTTTTTTTTTTTTGCAGAGGCTCGTAGGCTTGTATGGTGCTATGTTTTGGATTTTTTGATGAAAAAATACATTGATCCAAGGATTAATAATTTCCAAATGAATCAAAGCAGCAGCTGCAGCAAAATGCAAATAAGTGACAGTATCAGTACATTCAGGAGTCTGACATTCAGAAGTGAAAAAAATCTTCAAGCTAGTCAGGCTAAGAAGGCATTTGACCCCACACTTCTGGTTTCTTGCTCTCCGCCTGAAAGCTGTATTTAACGAAATGAAGGCTGTCTGAAAATAAAAATAATACTGAGAATCAGAAAGCCGAAAGACTCAGCAACTATCCTGTTTGTGGCCTCAGATAAAACAAATGCTTCCATTTGTAATTTTTTTTTCAGCTGAACCAGGTATTGCAGATACAAAAAGGCCACATATGTGGAAAGCAGATGTATATAATTTTAAATATCAATATTTCCTTCTGTAACTATAATATTTAGAAAGAAATGCTGACATATAATTATATAAGAAAATGAAATCAAAGACTGTCATTTAATGAAATATATTAATAAACCTACAGTGCTTGTTCAATTTCTATATATATGTAATTATTTATATAAATATATATACACAATATTTATTCTAAACTACATGCTGCTGGCAGACATAAAACAGTTCCAACTCAGAGGCAACTAGATTTGAAAAGAGTTTTGCAGGAGTTCAGTTTTCCATCTCAGATATAAAGGAACTTTAAACTGCTGGCAGTAGTATAACATAAACTTTTAGAACAGAAATTATCCACTTCATAAATTCCTTATTATTTCTTATTTAGCTAAACACCTGTGAGAAGTCTAACACATTACTTTAGCAGTAGTGAGCAAAAAGTCCTTCTCAGCATTAATACTATTCATTCTAGGTAAACATTTATCAAATATTGTTTATTTATCAAATATGTTTATCAAATTTATTAAATATTGCACAAACTCTTCCCCAGCAAAATGCCAGGGCAGTATAAGGAAGTGAGAGAACACTCCAAGCATTAAGCTACCTTGTAATTACCTGTGGATTGCTGCAAAATATTAAAATAAACTAAAAAATTTCATAGTTAGTGGTAAAATAAACTTGATTAGTATGAAAAATGAATCTGCATCTGGAAAAATACAAGCTACATTCACTGCTGTTGATACTGTGTCCTCCTTTTCATTATCAATTCTGTTACACAAAACACCAGCCAGCAAAAACTCCTGCTTGGTGCTGAAAACGGAATAGCAGACACCTCACTAACATGAAGCACTGTGCAGCCACTCTATCTTTGCTTACCATCTGTCGAGCACCCGCTGGTGCCGTCGCTGGAACAATAACGCATTTCAATCCTTTGCCTTCCCACCTCCAGCAAATTTGGGTCAGGCAAACGCGCTTTGCAGGTGTATCGGAATCGTTGTTCGTAGTGACCACCATTGTCTGAAATATTAACTGGAGTCCAAGGTGTCCAAGGAGTTGTCTTTTTTAACTCTGGACAGGCGTTGGTGTTACAAGGTTGATATTCCTGAAAGAAAATGGTCATGAATTAGACATGACTTAAAAAAATAAAAATGATCTTGTAACAAATGAAAGTCAACTAACAAAAAAAGTCTCTGATGTTTTTCCACTGTAACTAATGGCAGTGTTCATCAATGGAATTTTAAATCAAATCTCAAAAGGAAGTATTTTATTCTCTTTCCTGCCAATCACAGAATTACACCGAGAGAAGATAAAATATACCTGTACAAATTAGTTATGTAAGATCTCTGTCAAATCTATTAGATCTACAAAAACAGTAAGCTAAAAAATGAGAGTATTCTTTATAAACCAATTGCCCAAATAAGATGTAGCCGATATGCTAAAGCATTTAAGAGGAATTATCATCAATTGCAAGTAAAAAGAATCCAAACTGGTAAAAATGTAGTGGTATATAAATCAGCAAACCACTATCCACATTGTGCATTACTTTCATATTACAAAGGAAAAATTGACAAAATGTGTCTCCCTTTGGTGCATATTTTATCCACAACTCCTAGCACTGCTAAACCTATCAGCAGAATAAAATTCTGTGTAAGCTGATGTGCACCAAAGGGAGCAGATCTTACATAAGAAACAAACACAGTTTCTAATATTCTTGAACCTCATGACATACACCCTTTTAGGAGGTTCGTCAAAATCTGCTGCTTGAAAAGAAATGCCTCCTATTTATTTCCATGGAAATTACAACACAAACACAGAGCATGATATTTGGTAGAGAAAATTCTCAGTTGGAAAACACTAGTTTTCAATGTAGCCACCATTCATTGCCAGCCTTTTTGCTGGCAATGAAGTAGAACCTGCCTGGCACACTCAAAGGTGGACCTCCTGTTTCACAGCTGCTATGGCAGGAAAATGTTGCACATGCAGTCCACCTTTCGTTGGTCTAAACAGACCAAAGTCAGATGATGCCAAATCTGGACTATATGGTGGGTGTGATAGGACAGGCCAGCCAAGATTGGCAGTGTGCTCCATGGTACCCAGACAGTATGGGGCCAGGAGTTATGCTGCAAGAGAAAGGTTGTCTTCTTTTCTGGGCTGGCTCTGGAGGTTCGAGTCTTCAGCTTAGTCAGTGATGTGATGTAGCGGCAAGAGCTGATGTTTTGTCCAGGTTCCAGGAAATCCAGAAGGATCACTCTTTTCATATCCCAAAAGACAATACTCATAACTTCACTCGCTAAAGGCTGAGCTTTTTCTTCTGTGAAGAATTCACATGTCCTTACTCTATGGACTGCTGTTTTCGCTCCAGATGATAGTGGAGATACTATCATCTCATCACTAGCAATCACAGAATTGCTCATGTTGGAAATGATCTTCAAGATTATCAAGTTAACCCTCAGTGACAGGATCCAGGAAACTGTTATCTTCAGCCTCTTTATGGCTCCAACAGATCCTGAAAAACTTACATATGGTGTTCATTCTGTTCTGGGTGAGCACGTGAGGGACTCAATTGGCACAAACTTTGTGATATTCCAATGCTTCCACCACTGTTTCCAATGAATCGAAGCTAATATCCAGCACCAAACAGTCCCCTTGCTGTAAACCACCAATTTGTACAGACAAGCTGATCGAGACACTTGATTACTTTTTGTGGTGTGACAGCTTTGCATGGCCATTCAGAACAAGGCTTATGTTTCATGTAGCTGCCACCATGGCTGAAATGCATCACTCATCACCTCACTGTGCTCACATCCACTGTTTGGTCTCCATAAATGTTCAGCAGGTGTCGATGGGTGCCATTTTTTTTTGCATGGAGAAATTCAATGACAGGCCTTTGCTTCATTTGTGTTTCCATGTCATATGACAGTCTGCCAGACTCTCCCTCTGCTGTCATTTGTCACACAGCAACAAAATGCAATAGGATATTGGTCAGAAGGTTGAACTTCTACTACCATACCACCAACATCCACTTCTAATGTTGTGAGCCAATGTCATAAAACAGGAAGCAGTCCTACTCCACCCTATTTCAGATTTAAAATAAAATTGTTTGCCTGAAAGTTTTTAATTTTTCCATCTATAATAGTTGGAATAAGAGTTACTCCTCAGAAACTCCTACCCCACTAAGGCATCAAGGCCTTGGAGCACTAAGCACAGCATTCAAGACTACCATGTTACAAGGTAAGGACCTTTATTTTGTGACAACTTCATGGTTTCATAGTTTTGTAGTACTTTAGGCAAGAAAGCATTCTTAGATTTTCACCATTAAAAATCAGTTAAATATTCCAGCTTATGTCCAAAATCTTCTTCAGAATACTTCTGTTCAATCCTTGAGGCTGTACAAAGTCCCTTGCCATCTTAAGGCCTAGTGAATAATACGTATTTAACATACCATGCATGTTTTTGCCTTAATGCAACAACTGAGAACAGAACATGTATGACTGGTCTCCTTATAGCACGTGAACTGTAAAAAAGAAAACAACTAATAAAGCAAACAGATCCCAGAACAGCCAGTACCACCCAGATTGCCATCCTAGCTGCCTATTCACCTCCATCAGCCATGTTACTGTGCAGATTTAGCGATGGCAACTTGCTCACTTTCTCTAATTTTTAAAGCTGTTTAGCACTGATGAGTCTATCACCTTCCCACATCAGCTGTTCCACTATTTAGTAAGCCTCAGAGATAACTCACAAGTTAATTCAAGACTGCATTTTCCCCTTAATTAAAGGGAGAAAGGAATAGCAAAGGACAACATTAATTTTGCTCTGCCTTTATCTGCCTAATAATACTGGAAGTGTTCCTTTTCTTGTACCTACATATTTTTCACGCCAATACATAATAAAGAACTGAAGTGAAATTCTTAAAGCTTTGTAAGGTTAAAACCCCAATCTGAGGTTCTGTGAAACCTTATGTCTCATTTTGGAGCTCTTTCCTTATACCAAAACCTGAACTGTCACTCCAGAAGCAGTCTTACCAGGACAGTAAGTAGAGACAGTAGCAAAACTATTCCACATGCGAGTCTGACTTTAATGCATACATTATTATATTAGAGCTTTTTTTTTTTTTCCCCCACAGTGTGGTACAAAGAGCTTAAGTAGACCCAATTATCTTTGATAACCTGTCCTTCTCTAAATCACAGCTTTACAGTTTCATGTAGTTTCCTATCCTGCACAAAAAGATGGTGTTTGGCAATACTAAAATATATTTTATTACCTTCTGCAATTATCTAGCATGTTATATACTACCTCAAGAATCTTTGTTATGATCAAGCTTTACTGGAGATGTCTTATATCACTGTCTAGACTGATGATAAAAATGTTAAGTACTATTGACCCAGGAGATGATTCCAGACAGATCCTGCTAGAAAGATCCCTAGTCATTTATATCTGTCCATTAACACTAAATTTTTCAATTTGTCAGGGAGCCAGTTTTTACTTCATTTAATATTTGTCATATATTTCAGTTTTCCTAATCAAAGTATCTCCTGTTGTGAAGGCAAATACCTTGGAAAAGTTCACTGACAACTTAGAAATGCTGTGTTATGTTCAAATATCCTGAAATTCAAGCTTTTGATCTGATAACACATAAGCAAGAACAATTCCATCAGTACAGTAGATTCTGCAAGGTTAGTTTCAATATAGTTATTTCATAGTGCCCTAAAATTTTCAGTTTTTTGTTTGCTGTTGATTTTTGTATTGATACTTTTCAATCAAAAAATAAAGTTTATAGAAATGATTAAGTCTTTTTGAAATTGACACAGTGTAGACAGGTGAGCCATAAAAACAATGTGAAATAGGCAAGTAAACACCTCTCAATTAAAAGCAATTAGTAGAGGACACAGTTCGTTTAGTGCCAAAGTTCTGAATGTTGCCAATGCATTTCTAGATGCCCTCTATACAGCCTCTTTACTCAAAATTTTCAATAATTTTCTATTCTAACTTCTACCCACACCATGAGTTTGATTTTATTCATGTCCTTATGAAACCAGGCTAAATACTTCCTATATTTGAACTTTTGCTTTTTAAATAAAAAATGGAATTGAGATGGAGCTTTCTATCTCTATCTGTATTACACATTATGAGAGGTTCTTCTTACAGGCTCTTAATCCTTTGATGCAAATAGTATGTCTATGTTGAAAACACTTTTGTTCATCGCTGTTTTTCCTTTTCACCTGTTCACGCGATAGACATGGCAGCTTAAATCAACATTAAAAGCCCATTCAAATACACTCAGCCCAACAGTTAATTTTTATGATATGTTTTAATACATAGCATTAATTCTCAAATGTTCTTTTGGGACAACTGAACAGTCTATTAGTTAAAAATGCTTATAAATCTTTTGCTCTTTGTTCCATCTTGCCAAACTTCAGTTTTCCTGTTCCAAATATTCATTTCTTTTTTCACAAGAGAAAACACTAATAGAAAAGAATGTTTCTGATTTACACGTTGAATGGCCACCAGGGACAAGATAGGGCTGTAAGATAAAACAACCTGAGTCTATCAGCCTCCTCCCAACCTTTGAGCTCGTAACAGCACTGTTTATGTAAAGAAAAGGACAGCTTTCTCATGAAATCAAAACAAAACTTAGAATGAATGTAGCAGCATTATAAAACTCGACAGAATCACAGAATCACAGAATCACCTGGGTTGGAAGGGACCTCAAGGATCATGTAGTTCCAACCCCCCTGCCTAGCAGGGCCACCAAACATACACATTCAGATCAGGTTGCCCAGGACCCCGTCCAACCTGGCCTTGAACACGTCCAAGGACGGGGCATCCACAACCTCCCTGGGCAGCCCGTTCCAGGGCCTAACTACTCTCCTTGTGAAGAACTTCCCCCTAACATCCAACCTAAATCTTTCCTCCTTCAACTTTGATCCATTTCCCCTAGTCCTGCTGTTGTCAGCCCTTCTGAAGAGTTTACTCCCCTCCTGGGTGTAGGTTCCCTTCAGGTATTGATAGGCTGCAATGAGGTCGCCCCGCAGCCTTCTCTTCTCCAGGCTGAACAAGCCCAACTCCCTCAGCCTGTCCTCATAGGGGAGGTGCTCCAGCCCCCTGATCATCTTAGTCGCCCTCCTCTGGACCCTTTCCAAGATCTCTATGTCTTTCTTGTACTGAGGGCTCCACACCTGGACACAGTACTCCAGGTGGGGCCTCACAAGAGCCGAGTAGAGAGGGACAATCACCTCCCTGTCCCTGCTGCCCACCCCTCTCCTGATGGAGCCCAGGATCCCATTTGCAATGGGACAGAAAACCAGTTTCTGTTAACAGGGGGCCTTGTTCACACATAGAAATGTAAGCTTCCTGAAGAACCAATTTATCCTCTTCCTCTTCAAGAAACAAGAGATAAATAAACAACATTTATCTTGCAGTAGCTGAAAGATATGTTCAGGAAAGTCACTAATTGAATTTGAAAAAAAAAAAAATTCATTTATTTTCTTTACAGAACTATCTTATCCCTTAGAAAGCACTTTCAAACAATAAGAAACAAAAGACAAGCCCTTGATCATGTTTCTGTTTATTCCTCCAGTTCATAAAACTTTGGTTCTTAAAGCAAATGCCTTAGCTATACCTTACTTTATTACCATTTTTCTGTTGGAATACTATATCAAAAACATGAACTGAAAGAACAGAAACCCCAATAAATTCTCATCAATAGACAAAACATCTTCTACATTTCACATTGTACATTTCACAGCAAAACTTAAAAACAAAAACCTAAAAAAACCTGCTAAGATTGTCACTGTGTTTTCAACACACAAAACCTAATCTATTTCCTAGTTTATAGGCAATGCTTCAGCTTCAGTTTACATCAGTGGGAAAAGCTCTATTGATTTCAGTGGATCCAGGTCTTCAGAGACTATCACTGTATGCAGAAAGAATCCTGTATTGTTGTAAAGTAGGCAAATTGTTTTCATAATAAATTTTTTAAAGTATTTTGATAAATAGGAGGAGGAAAAATAATTTTACCCTACGCAGAAGAAATATGCATCTTCTGAAGGGAACAAATTTCTTTTTTTGGCTGCAAATAGTGACTGACTACAATCTTTTGCTTCTATTTTATATATTTTAATCAAAAGAATTGGAAGTTTTTCCATTGATGGAAAGGGAAATTGAAAATGAATTTAAAGCTGGATTTGTAACTAGTAAAGTCATCACACTAGGAGAATTCAGTACTCACATCCTTTCTATTTTCAGTATTGACTTCATTTTGCTAGGGAAAGTTCTTGCAATCATAATTTCCTCATAAAACTACTAAACTTAATACAAAAACCTTATGGTACTTATGTTCTAACTATCAGATTTTTGAGTGAAGGAAGTCACCACTTCTCCATTTTTTTCTTTCACATTTGTTAAATTCTTTACTTGACTGCTACATTTTATGTCAAACTAGTCAAGTTTTTACAAAGAAAATTTTTATGAAAATGAAAAAGAAAATAAATCATAAGTAGCTCAACTGAATGTCTCAATGGAGACATAGCTGGTAGGAGCATCTTCAGCTCCATATCTGCCATGAAACTGCTCATCTGCATTGAGGAATTGCCATTTCCATTTTTAACTCTTGCTGCTTGGATGCTTATGTTCACATTGGCAGGGGGAAACCATTTAGAGTGATAAAAGTTCATTTAAGTGATAACAGTCCATTTTAAAGCATGATATTTTAAATTAACTCATACTCAAAATAAAACTACAATGGCTGGAGATAATTTGGATTCTTTCAAACCTAACACATTTATGCACCTGCATTACAATTAATCATTCTATCCAAATGCATGTAGTAAATGAAATTGTTATGTGATAAAGAACAGGGTACATTTTTTAATGCATATACTTTTTTTATTTTTTTTTCCCCAAAGAACTGAGCACATCAAGAATTTGTACAAATTTTTGCACACTGCTTGTGGAAAAATGAAAAGTAGTAAAGCCCCTGTAAATCCAGAACAGCAAGCCTGCCCACTGACAGCTTAATCTGTACCACTCTTACAAGTGTCCCTGATGCAATCCCAGTGCTACTTCTGCACAGCACATGAAGCACAGTCTGCTATCAAAGCACTCCTCCTGTCCTCTCCATACCTTTCTAACACTTGCATGGGACATGCCACTAAAAATCAAAGATACTGAAGAGGTCATTTAGACCTCTGCAAAGCCTGCAGAAAGGAAATATAAGATATAACTGAGATTTAATGACAATAAATAATGAAGGTTATAAGGCTGAAGGGCTCGACCCCATATAAATGATTGCATGCATTAGCAAAACTGATTCAAAAGAGATTTCAGTTAAGCAGGCACTGTATTGCTGTGTAGTGAAGGTCCTCACTGCAGTAAGAAAGAAATGACCTCCAAATGTGAGTGACAACATGACAAGTAGATGGTGAAATGTAAATATCATTAAAGGTAAATGATGTGTAACTTGCACATGAATCAAAATGAGTCTTTCCAGCATTTGAATCAGTGCTTAGAAGTAGTGAGCAAACATCAGCTTTGAAAGGCATACTCATACATCTACGAAGACAGAAAATTCAACATTATCTTTACAATTAAGAAAGCACAATTTGCAGGTTGAAAAGTATCAGGAAAGGAATGTAGCCTCCTGCAAACTGTGGTGTTGCTTACCTGACTATCAGTACTTAACAACTGGAGAAAAGGGAATTGTTCAAAATTCCATTTGAGGGAGCTTGCTCAGCTTATTTAGCGCAATGAAAAAGCTGCAGCTTAGTGCATTAGCACTCTGCTGGGCCATACAAACAATCTGTACGCGTGGCTTTATCCATTACAAATGCAAATACGGAAGAAGGTGGATTAAATTAGACAGATAAGGGGCGACTTACTCTGCTGTAATAACTCTATTGTTTGCAATTAGCTTCACACAGACTTACTGAGAAGCTTAATGTTGTCACATGGGCCCTGCAATTCCTGAAAAAAAAAAATCTCTCAAGTTGCTGAAATAGTTATTAACTTGAAACATAATTTTTTAATTGCTGGAAAGCATGGCTATCCAAATATTTATTGACTGGAAGTAAGAAAGTTAGACCATAATAAAAAAAGCACCACCAAAAAGTTGATAACACCTCACTTACAGAGACTGCTGTTTTGCAAAAAGTGCAAATCTGTTGTCTTAAATAAATTACCTTGATTTCTGTTCTATGGAGTAGCTTTTCCTTCCTGCAGCCCTCTCAAAAGATAATGCAAGTTCTGTCCTTGTTCTAAAATGAAATCCTATACAAGAATCTAGATTATCTAAAGTGGAAGTAAATTGGGAAATTTAATTTAGTTTTCACAGACTTCACTACGTTGTGACCTGCAAAGAATTGGACCCTGAAATCCCAGTTTCTTGGATTCATCCATTTCTATCTAGTCAATGTGCCTTTTCCTGAATTTAGCAATGGGAAATATCTGCAAACAAATTTTATTTTGCTTTGTCTGCTCCCATGGAACAAGAACTCCACAGGTTGCTAAATGTGTAATTGTGAGACAAGAAGAGAAGAAAAAAAGTAAAAGCTGCAGAACCTGTAATCATGAGATTGAGGATTAAGCAGCAAGATGTACTCCTACAGGGAGAAATGGCTCCTGCCCTTCATAGGGCAATTTCAAATTGAGCACAGTGATAGAGTAGCTCTGGAAATAAATAAATAAGTAAAGCAGAAAAAAAATTGTATTTTTCAATCCACATTATTTAGAACCAAGTTTTTAAGATTCTTATTCATTTGTTCATAGACATTTATTATATGATTAGTACAGCAGAAGTTACTGCTTATATCCTCCTATGGGCAATCATTATTTTTATTTCCTGCAACTACACAATCTTTAGGTTCAGTTGAAATTTCCTATTTTATGCTGGAGGCAAAAATTCACCTACCAGTAACTGATACATCAAAACAGATTTGAGAACATGAAATTATTAACTTCCTCTGAATTCAAACAGTTCTCAAACTGCAGCTTCTCTCATTTATCTGCTGTTTTCTTTTATTCTTTCCCCCCCTCCTTTCCCCTTTAAAGATTTATAAAGTGTTTCATACAAAAAATGGAATCAAAATTTGAGAGCTAATGTTAGAAAGAGTTGAAGTCTGGTTTTACTCTGCTTACCTTCATATTCTTACTTTATCTTTCATTCCAAATAATTATTTAAAAGGTATATAAATTGCTAGAAAAAAAATCCTATAATGTCACCACTCCTGAGGTAACACTACAAATGTTAGAGCAGCTGCTAAATTACAAATGCTGTGAACTTTGGCTCAGAGTTGCAAGCCAAAACCCAGGAGCCACAGCAACACCCAGAACTGCTTGTTGAAATGAATTAAACTGTGCAAATATTTAAATCACCAAAATTGGATTCTGTCACACAAACGAAACACTGGAAGATTTTGATCATCTACACCTTATCACGAAGGCAGCAGAAAATGAATTTTCAGCACTTTTGAAAATGAAGCTACTTAGTAGGTAAACTGGGTATGGACTTGGAAGCCTGTAGAAGGTATAATTTTAGCAAAGTATGGCTACCAGATCTCTCTCCAGCACTTGATGGATTGTTTTTATCTCCAGAAACTCCAGATATTATCAATATCCAATTAGGAGTTAAGACAAGAAATATACATTGGTGTGCCTATGAACATCCATGTCTTTGTAGCTCAAAGGCCAACGCCACTCTTCTATAAATGAGTAAAAGGGAAAACACAAACATAAACTCCTCATTCTCCTTTCAAGCAAAATTATTCTCTTTCTAGATGGTGATGGAATAGAACAGCAACTGTGGAAAATGGTTATAGCAGGTAGGTTTAAAAAATATATATGCTATAAATCTCATTTTCAGGCCTTGACCCAGGCAAACTGAAGCAAACAGTAGCATAACTGAACTTAAAGTGCACTTAAGTGCACTTTATCACACTGCAGATACCTGCCTCTCCCCAGGGCAGAAGCTGCAACAAAGCTGCCAGAAGTGATGCCTGTCATTACCTCTGCAGTCAAATGTACAAACACAAACCCATCTTCAGTCATAGCTTGTAATCACTTGGACAGGGAAGCACAGCAACTGTGATGCAGACACGTTTGCTTCTGTCAACTGGGAAAATGTGACCTCTAGCAAAGGGGGGCAGCTGAACTGTGAGCTGCTTGAATTGCACCCGCACCTGCCAGAGCCGCTGGCTACCTGAGCAAAAAGTAAGAAAGGAGAAGGCAATCCAGATGACAGCATAACATTTTACAGTTTGCTTGGTGGAAAAAAAAGAAACACAGGTACGCATATATGAAAAATGTCTCTAATTGTGATAATAAATGTAAGCTTGGACTACCTACAACATTCACAAGTTCGTACTTTCCTGGTCAGTAATTGCAATCACACAGACAAACAAACAATTATCCATCCTTCTCTTTCATTTTACCAGTGTTGCAGAATCTATATCCTTAATGTCAGATACATATCTTCTACTTTCATGCAGATGTTTCAGATCCCCTGCGGCTCCTCAAAAAGCAACACGTGTCCCTGTTTGTCCCTGTTTAGTCAAATATGAATCTGGCCCTTGATTTCCCCAGTGCAGATTGCAATAAAACCCTGTGCCAGCAGGCACACGCAGACAGCAGCAATCTGTCCTGGGCAGAGCATGGGACCCCACTCCCAGGGATGCATGCAAAGCACATCTCCACCTTCTGTGAGACTTACACGCTATGATGGATTTCCTCTGGAAAGAAACCAGGACTCTGAAAAGACAGGGATGCGCAGAAACCGAGCAACAGTGTACAAACTGAGCGGGCATGCATTTTTTGCAGGCATGTCAGCACTTAATCTCCTGTTGATTTATATAACTGCCTCATGCTTTCCGTTTAATTTGCAGAAATCTAAGAATCACCACCTAAATCAAGCCCTTTTGCACAACAATCTATTTTTAGCTTTTTTAATATTTTCAGTTTTATGTAGAGTTTGTTTACAAAGCGCTTAATTTGTCCATGTTGTATTTTTGGAACTCTGCGGTTGCAAATAAAATACTTCTTTTGATCTACAGCCAATTCCTGGTAAGACAGATGTTTCCAAAAAAGAAACACAACCCAACAACCCAGTACTAATTGGTTGTTGACTTCATACTATTCTGTTTCCAGTATGAGGAAGTAAAAGGCAAGAATAGCTGTGTGCTTCCTTTGCATCTGCTCACATATGAGCTGTTCTACCGCTGGCATCACCCTACCATAAGCCAGATGAGGCTTTAATTGACACAGTCTGTATGTTTCTGGTCAGAATATAGCATAGCCTGTGCTCTGCTGCTCTGGGAAAATTCCTTAGGCGAGGACTGAAGCTGTTTTATTTTACACCTTGTCTGAAGTCTCAGAAAAAAGGCTGAGCTCTCTGCAGGGGAAAGGTGGCATTGCTAAAGGCAATCCACCGAGAAGGTTAATCAAGAAAACAAAAGGAGGAAGTGATTATAGATTGTACAAATATAGGAATGAAAACACTGTGGCAATGAAAATAAACTGACTCAAAACAGAGTAGTATGGCTCCCCAGTAAAATTAAATCAAAGTGTGCTTCAGATAGAGCATTGTATGGGTTTCAGCATACTGACTGCATAACAGCAATATTCTCTCTTCACAAAAAACTCATGGGAGATCTTAAAGAAAAGCATAACCACTTAATGCACACACAGGATTCTTCACTTCTCCTCATTCTCAGTAATGCTCATCTCAAGCCTTGACCCAAAACAAATTCTCAATTCCTATCTCAAAAATCACCTAAATTCATTTATGAGGAATTAAAAAAAAAAAAAAAAAAAAAAAAAAAAAAAGATGAGAAAGGATTGATTTACACTATAGTGAACAAACCGGGGGAAAAAACCTCAATGAATGTCACATACAGAAATTCTTCAAAAGACTAGAAAGGAGGCACAAATAGATACAAGTTATGAGAGCTGGCTTAAATGCCTAAGACTAAACGATTTAACAGTGATGGATACTTCAGGATAATAAAGCTGCAGACTACTACTGAGTAGTAGTGTTGTGTTCGTTTATTAAAGCAGTATGTAGACTCACATTAAATTACTGAAAAAGCAAGGACACTTTATGCCTTTTTCTGTAATTCCTAGCAATGTGGAGAGGACTGACTGCCTGTAACAGTGTAAACATGGCTGGAATACACAAATCAAACTCTCAAGACTGAATTTTAGGTCAGAATGAGCACTCTGAATATAAACTGTAGACTTTGCAACATGGGTTTTGTTAGACATCTCAGTAAGCATACCGTCAACTCTTTGGCATTTTCAGGCCAATGACATTAGTAACTGAAAAGAAAAAGTGTTAGCTAGCCTGCAAGTTGTTTTTTTTTTTTTTTTTATAGGAAAATAATAAGTATTTTATATTCACATTGTGCTCCTAAATTAGGAATGTCAGGCCTTTCACATAGAGTTCTGGCTTATCATACAGAGCCCTGAATACAGTTTGCTGGGCACAGCACTGAAACTAGTCTATGTAAGACCTTCATGCTGTGCAGTGAATGGAAAGAGATGGAAACTCACCCATGAAATTCCATTTAGGGAAGGATGCAAAAGGCAGCTCCACATTGTCCTTTTGGAAAATTGTAGCAACGTACTGTTGTCTGTTTGTTTTCCTCAGAAAAGCTAGTTAGAGATGCTTTGTTTTTCCGCTGATATAAGATCCACAGTAAAATTTTTCATCATAATGCAAAGTTCAGAGAAAGAAATCTTTCTTGCACATACCTAGCAACAAGGTAATGCCAGTAGAAGCAGTAATGGTAGAAAGCAGGAGAATATCAAGGCAATTGTCTAGGGTGAGTAGGATGGGTAACCTGCTTTGTTTTTTTTCCCCATAAGAATCTTAATAGAAGAATTCTGAAGGGGGAAAAAGATTAACCTGAAGATTCATGTGTTTGGCAAGAGTTTGAGGATAAAAGTGTAAAGACAGAAGCAGCCTGCAGGATCTCAGGCAGATGGAAGAACAGAGATGACAGAATGTCATTTTCAATAAACTCTCTGAAACACAGAAGAAAATTATCACCAGCCTTAAAGGGAAGACTCAAATGCTTTCTTTTTTATTTCTTTTTTATTTTTTTTTTTTTTTTTAATGCCAACTAATTTATCTATTTATAGTGTTGCAGCTTTTAAAAGACATACAAAATGTTTTTTTCAGTTTGGTAATTCAAAAATGCATGTAATGTGGAACTTGGTTTTGGTCACAGCGTAGAAACTCTTAAAATATTTTTCTCCTCAGCAAGACTTAAGCATTTTAGTAAACACTTATTAGCAATGATGAAGTACAGAAGGTGAAACCTGTATGATGTGCAGATAATTCTTGGTTATAAAAGCAATCACTGAAAGACCTACAAGCTCCGTGTGTTAATGGTTTCAAATATAATATGAAATCTGACAGAAGTATTATTGTGCCAGTAGAGAGGCATAAGAACAATACCTAAAGGATTTCAGCAAGGAGAAATAATACATGTAAGTTTACTAGACATTCAAAAGTGTAAAAAAAAAAAAAAAAAAAAAAAAAAAGCACATCAACATGCTACTTTCTTATTCTTAAGATCTAGTATTGCTTAGATGCATTATCTCAGTACAAATGTTTTGACACAAAAACCCCTTTAGTGTGGTGAGGTTTTGTGATTGTTGGTTTTTTTTTGTTTTTGCTTTAACTTTTCATACAAACAAAATAATTTTATAATTGTTTTTCCACCTAAGATTGCATCAGTGTCTCTCCAGATTTGGATGAGTCTGCGGGAAGTCACAGCTTTGAAGCTGTTCTTCCTTGAACTGCAACTGATTCAGGCAAGACATTTCTGAAGTTATGAAAGTGCTTTTTTAAGCCATATGACAAAGAAAAATGCTAATATGACTACATTATGGGATGACAAGAGTCTCTGATTTGAAAATTGGAAAGTTCATTACCTTCTTGCTTTGGAAGAATCTGTGGTGGGTGAATAATTGTTTTATTTCTTGAGTCCTTGTTTAAAAACCAAAAGAACTACAATCTGACACAGCACGGCTTTATCATACTCAAGAGGGAACAGACATTTCATTTTGTGCATGGAAACGTTTCAAAGAGCTTTTAGGTAACACTTGGCCCCAGGAGCTATAATCATATGCCTGTTCACATCTCAAACATGAATTATGGAAAATGCAACTTATTTTTTTATAGGATTCAATGATATTAAATCTCAAAGAAATAAAATCACACAGTATTTCAAGTCAAATGAGAACGCCTTCAGATACTTCACATTCCCGTCATTCCTTTTAGCAGTTTAGCCTCAGAAAACACATTGTAACATGAGAGAAAGCTGAGATACAAAGCAAATCTTGTGCTATGATAGTAACAGATTTGATAATTACTCACATCTTAATGTTGTGTATTTATTATACATGCTTGTGTGAAAAAGTCTCCAGCTTTCTATTTTTTCCTACCAAGAACAGGAAGGACAAGTGGGTGCAGAGATTGGATGCATTTCTAACAAAACAAAGCAACTCTTCGCTAGGGGTCACACAGATTTTCCACAGAGGCCAAGTTAGGAATTCTTTTAATGAGGTCCCATGTGTCCCTTTTATGCACTGGAGATTATTCATTTAAAAAAAAAAAAAAATTATGCACAGGAGTTTAAGAGAAGCAGTAAGAAGGAGAGCAGTGTATTTCAACTGTATTTTAATAGAGTGATAAACATAAGGATCTAGCTTAGGGGAGTTTTTGGTTAGAACACCATGTTAAGATGATGCAGTGTTATCAATACAGTGTATTTTATTTCTGGTAAAAGAAAAAGTAGATGTGCACCTGTGTCTGGAATCAAACACAATGAGATAGGAATCTATGATGACTGTATTTGATCAGGGGAGTAATCTACTCAATAACTAAATAAGAACCACAGAATAGTCAGGGTTGGAAGGGAACTTAAAGACCATCTGGTTCCAACCCCCTGCTGCCGGCAGGGTTGCCACCAAGTAGACCAGGTGTGGCATCCACAGTTTCTTTGGACAAACTGCTCTAGTACAGTCCACTTCCTCTTCATGAGGTATTTCCTCTTATATAGAGTCTGAATCTACTGTCTCAGTTTAAAATAATTTCCCCTTGTCCTTTTACTGCACTCCCTGATAAAGAGTCTCTCCAGCAACCACTCTTCTCCTACAAGGACCAAAAATAGCATATATATCTTTATTTGCCTGTGGGACAAACATCAAGAATGAGAAGCTCATAACATAAGTGTTTAATTTATTCAAGTGGAAATGAAGTGTACTGCATACATTCCAGAAGCAGGGGACTATTTCAAACCACGGTCCCTATCACAATCACTATTTGAAATAGGATTTCTGAAATGGTGTTGTAAACACTGAGGAAATCATAATATTAAATTGAAATTAACTCATTACATTGAAAATCCAGTGTGTTTTGTTTTCTTTTCCCCTGAACAAAATGTACAATCCAGCATTCCAGCATAATCCATTTGAAATCTAGTTACCAGTTAATCACTAGCTTGTTTCCTAGCTTTGTAACTCAATAAATATGAAGCCACCATTATTTGTAACAGGCCATAACTTTGGCTTACTGACTCGTTGGGCTTTTTCTGTGCATTTCTTGGTCTGCCTGGAGATTAATTTTTTTGTGTGCAATAACAGTTATCTAATGACAAGATCTCTATTACCTACTTTGCATTAAGTGCTCATGAGTTTTGTATAATTGCATAATATCTACAGTAATATGTGTTTTGTAACTAATAGGTATTCTTAACAGGTAGTTACAGTGGGCAGGATGAACTGAACTCTGTAATGAAATGGCACAGAGGATCATCAGAAGCTTAGAAAGAACAGGCCCAGGACAAGACTTTGCAGCCCAGAGGCCGATAGCAACAACTCACCAATGCTTAATAACTGGTCATTAAAGAATGCAACCTTCAGGGCAAGGCAAGCCTAGTTACTCCTGCCAAACTTCAGAATAGCAAAGATAACAAGGAACAAGCATCCAGTGTAAGTTAAACGCAATATATAAAGTAAACTCAGATTCAGTATGGGCTTGCAGAGTAACAAGTAATAAGCAAAGTATAAAGCCTGTCAGCAAGCACCAGAATGATCCCAGCTAGATACTAAAGTCTATCAACATTACACTCCTTTTAAAGGACTTGAGTACTAACCTGCTGCCATTTATCCATCTACAGACTGAAACTGGCATCCTTAACACCTACAGGGGCAGCGGAGGGCAACAGAGAAAGGGAAAGAGACTAAACAAGTTCGTATATATCTTGTTTGTATAAAATTTAAAGTATTTGTTTTGGCTGCTTTGATTTATGAATATTAAGAGTGTAATCAGATTAACAATAAGTTATTGGCTTTCCATGAGCAGTGCACTCCTTTTTGCCTGTCACAGGATCATGAATGCAACAAACTGGTGGTGGTTCAAACAACCTATTCTCTTCTGTTCAGTTACTGTATTACGATATTCTAAAAATAACAATAAAATGAGCCAGTAACAACAACAACAACAAAAAAAAAAGCAAACCCCACACCGTGTGTACTGCTGAAATTTCACGGTAAGAGATGTTAGTAAAAATGTTCTTTCAGTACTATTTTATAATGTACAGGCTTTTCTATTTCCCTGTTTATAAATTTTTCATTTTCCTCCCTCAGCACGTAGTATAACAGTTGTCTTGCTGTGAAAATAACATTTTCCTCTTGTAGCTGCTTTCTGAATTTTATTTCTTTTTGTCTTACACTGATACTATCAAATGGTTTTGAATTTTTGAGGATATGAATACTTCATAATCAACTGCGAGTAACTTTAAATCCCATTGCATAAAGCCACACTCTACTATGATGTTGCTCTAGTCTAACATTTGCCAGCTTTCTGACTAGATCTTAATTTTTCTCTGCAGAGCTTTTTGTAACATTTAGACCAGGTCAGAAGTGTTTAACAGATGCGAAACACCAGATATTAATCACACTTGTTTGAAAAAAGACTTGAAGAATGTCCCCAAGCAAAAAACTAAGTTCAAAGCACCTTTTAATGAGTATTTTATCCTCCTTGTTATCCAATTTTGATATTATCATCAGTGCAGGAGGGCACCTCTATCAAGGCATTATTTTCACTGTTGGCCCAGAATTAACTCTATACTTACAGCATAGAACCTCTTCCCCCTTGTCTTCTTTACAAATGCAACGACACTACCAGAGCAATAAAATACAGGCTTATAAGAGCTAGGAAGATACGCAGTTTAAATTATAAGAAACTCAAGTGTAAGTAAGAAAGGCCCCCGTGATAAGTCTTGTATTTGTGAAGCATTCATTGGCACCCTTTCACAAAGTTTCTTTATGTAGGCAATGGTACACATCATTTTAAAGTGGGAAAGTTCAGCAATCAGTCTGGATGCTCTGGACCTCAGCCTGTTTGTGCCCCCATTCCTAAATTGTAAGGTGGGAACTAAGGAACTTTTCAACGTCATAGGATATATATATTTATTTTTAAAATTTCAGCTGTTCACTAGAAACAGTGCTTCGGCTTTCTGATGAAAATTAGGATCCTCTATGCCTGAAATAAACACATAAAGACATAAAGATGCTGACATATAAGAAGAGTTCTTATGTTCTAGAAAGTCTTAAATGCTTTGATAAAGCAAATAAAGGTACAAAATATTAAATGCTTCTTAAAAGTATTAATTGATGTATTGATGCTTAAATTTTTACACACATGTAGTTTGCTTTCTTATCAGTAAATTAATTAAAAGCATTTGCTGATATTTGGTCTAAAAATTAACACTTTTATGAATAAGCATAAGAAACTTCCAATAACATTTTGTGAAGCACTACTAACATTGGGTTTTTTCCTTCATTTTTTAAGAACAGAATTCACTCTTTCTGAAGGTCACCACAGTGAAATACTTTCCAACTATTAATCGCCATGGATAACTCAAAAGAAAAAATAAAAATAATAAAAAAAAAAAAAAAAAAAAAAGTTAAAACATTGGTACACATGAGGTCTCTCATGAAATACTATATAATTAAGTTTTAAATTTGCATGGATCACATTTATACTGTTATTGTCCTTAGAACAAGTATTAGAATGCTTGAGTTTGAAACTTTACAGAAGAGAGCTACTCAGAAAGATCAGATTTTGTTTCTCAGTATTTGAATACGTGTATTAAAGTCTGAGACTGCTGTAAATCAGAGAATGTACCTGACCTCACCGTCAATGTAATTAATGAAAATATTAAAGAGTATCAGTCCCAGCACTGATCTCCCTGTGAAACAGCATTCATCACTGATCTCCATCCAGACATTCAGCCATTAAACACACCACCACTCTCTAGACTTGATCCTGCAGCCTAGTACAGATTAAACTACATCAGACGCTATCATTTGTTTCATCTGCTTCCTCCTTACCAATACACATTCTCCAGGCTTATTTTTTATTTCCAAGTCACTACAAAAAAAAAGCAATTTTAAAATGCATTGAGAATTTCTTCCCTTAAATCTAATTTTTTTTCAAAAATAATTACATCTTTGAACGTGCACTGCTTTCACTTAGACACAGCTTAAGGGCAAAAAAATGGGGATATCATAATTCAGAGAACAAGAAAATGCTCGTTCAGTAAAACAGGGGTTACAGTTTGTAATAATTCGAAAGATTAGCACAGATAGGACGGCGCTACAATTGGAAAGACTGAAGCAGATGAGATGGTATTACAAAAGGAAACGTGCTCACCCATCTCCAAAGATCTAGGCTTGCAGGAAGAACTCATCAAGGGAGGAATCTCCAACCAGAGATCCTTTCCCACTAGCAGCCAGCCCTTAAATGGGGTCTTAGAGAAGTGCAGCCAGGCTCCACTCCTTCTGGTCACACAGCTGAACTGCCTTCACCTGTGCTCCCATGGCTGACCTGGTCCTTTCCCCAGGTGATCAATCAGTGGTTCAGTCCGTGACTCCACAGTTCCCCTACACGGTTAATGTTACTTAGTTGGTGATCTGAAAATAATGTCATTTGTTGTTGAATAAGTTTTTTTAAATAAACCTTTAAGTTTTCTGATTTATTTTTTTGTTTCCTTGTTTTGGTCTAATATGCATATGCAACCTGGAATGTTGTCATTATGATTCAAAATCATGTTATACAAGCCTTTTGGTTATAGTTGGGCTGTACAGGACTTTCAGTAACTGAAATGCAAGTTCTATTTGCAATAATTCATAGCAGTCTTTTTCACTTTGCTACTTTTGATGAATTAAATGATCCCAAGCTCATGCAATGATGAACACTGTTCAAAAATAACAGAAGAACAATACCATAAACTAAGCAACTAACTGATGCAGGTAAAGTCATTCTTTCTATAAATCACCTTTCTACTACAAAATGGCTTTCAAGAACACAAGATGAATGTGAATTCTCTAAGGAAGATCCTGACTCCAGCATGAGTTATAGGGATATTCTATTCAGTCAAGTTAAAGCTTAAAAATTCTTATAAACATTCGACAATCAGTTTTGTGGCCTCTTCTTCAGTCTCCTTTACCTTAGGCAGCCATCCAGGCAAACCTGGATTAAGCTAATCCCCAGCATTTAGGCCTCTCCATATGGCTCTGCTCTCAGTTCTCCCTGAAAGCTCAGAATATGGTCAACTATCAGGTACTTCCTGAGAATATACACATTTAAGAAATATATATTTTGAAATGTGCATTTAAAACCAAGAATATGTCACAGATTTATCTGCGTTTATATGGATATATAACTTGCCTGTCTAGCTTCAATAGTAACAGAAAGTTGGACTCCACCATTAGATTTGAATTGAAAAGTTTTAGAGGTGGTCTTTAAAGGCCAGTCTGCTTTTATGAGGTTAAAAAAAAAAAAGTCTTCTGACATAGTATAAACTCTACAGAGTTAACTTTTAAGGGTTTTCTACCACAGCATAACTGTACCGCTTCCTGATCTGCATTTCAAAATTCACATCCAGAAAACCCTGAAAACTAAGCTTAACTAATTTAAAAATATACGGACATATGGTTTGTTAACTTTAATTAATGGAATCAAAAAAGCATGCATTCATTTATGAAAAAAGGGCCTTTCTTCATGAACTTGTATAATCTCTCCACCACTTTAAAAAAACCAACAAACAAACCACAGAGCACTTAAATTCTTTCCAAGGAAAATGTAGGGAAGGAATCAATTGGAACAGCTTTGTATTCAAAATCATCTGTGAAGCATCAAAGTTATGTTTGTTGGCATCTGTGCTCCAGCTGTGGGGTTTGGAGCACAATTTTTTTTATTTTTTTAATCATGTTCCTTATTCCAATGAGTAAATACTTGATTTTGTGCACTTACAGAGTTGGAAAGTGAATTCATTGGGGATTCTTCATACTACCACAGCCTCTAATGGCGTCTAACTAAAAGAATATGGCAACTTGAAATCTTCATGGGACATCTATTTAACTGATCTTTGTAAGTGAAAATTGTACAGTATGAAGCTGGAATTGAAAAAAAAAAAAAAAAAAAAGTCTTGGTTATACTCATTAAACTGTGTAGAGAGAAAAAGATGTCAGTCAACAAACAAAAGCCCCTAACATCCAAATAATAAAAAAGTTATCTGATGATTATGTTAACTACTTCTTTGATTGCTAGGATTCCATTTATGAGCAAGTCCTTATCTTTACTAAAGAGCAGTCAGAAATACAAAGTCAGAGGCCAGATATCCCTTAAATCAAAGGAAAACTATGTTGCCTTTTGGATTAGGCCCTGTTTTAGAAGAGACAAGCAAATACTAAAACACTTTATGATTCCATATGGAGTATAATATCATTCTGAAGAACGACAAAAACTAAAAGGTTTATTTGCTTCATTGCTTTAAAAAAATATGGGCTCTGAGTTCTCATGCTTGACCTTCTTTTAGCCAGCATAAGCTTATCAGGCCAGAAATGTAGTTGGAGCTTTTGGTTTTATGTGTTTTTGAAGTGTAATATAATTATTGCCCAGTTTAGAGGTTCCAAAATGTCTCCCCACAAGAATACGCTGCCTTTGACGATGCAGTTTAGGTTCCTGCTTTAAGTGTCCACGCTTAAGAAATACAAATACTGTGAAAAAAACACATTATTTTGGACAACTAGCTCTTCCCAGATGAACAAAAAAAGATTTTATCTTTGCTGCTTTCTGCTTAAGAGGTTCTACTCAATAAAAATATTAAGGGACTAGTTCCTGACTTTTTCTCTATAGTACAGAAGAACTAAGGAAACAGCTGCGAGTTCGGTACATCTACTGATGAGGGACCTGAACCAAAGTCATGAACTAGTGTGACAGGGCCATCATAGGCACTGCATTAAAGCAGAGAGCAAATGTTTACTGCCTATGAAAAAATCTCAGAAAGCACAAAAAAAACCAGCAGAGCTAAATAGCAGGGAAACAAAGGTCTTTAAAAGTATGAAGTCACTCTTCAAAAAGCTTCATTTGTTTACAAATGAAAAATGAATAAAAGAATATTGAAATCTTCATATTCTATGTAAAAACTCAATTAGAGAGGCCAGAAAAGAATTTAAGGAGGAACTTGAAAAGTCATGAAAGATAAAATTCAATGGTATTTGAACTATATTAAGAATAGAAAAATTGCTAAAGAATCTATGAACCTTATATGTTATAAAAGCATACAAAGGGCATTTAGAAAAGGCAAGATCACAACAAAGATTATTCGTAATTTTTATATGTTGAAGATGTTACGGAATCAACACACACAATAAAAAAAATAAAAACCAAAAATATCACTGAAGAATATAATTAAGGAAACAGTAGTAACTAAACTAGTGGCACAAAGTCTTTTGCTTAGAAGTCCCTTCTCAGCTGAGGCCAGGAAGGTGATCAATGTGGCATCATTTTTGAAAGACCGCAGAAAAGCTCAAGAGAACAAGCATGACAACTTGATTTGGCAAATTATGGGAAATGATAATAAACTATGAAATTAGTGGACATATGGACAAATATAGAATAGAATCTTTTGAGTTGGAAGGAACCCTTAATGGTCATCTAGTCCAACTCCCCTACAATGAACAGAGACATCTATGGCTAAATCATAATGCTCATAAACCCATCCAGCCTGACCTTGAATGCCTCTAGGGATGGAGCATCCATCAGATCTCTGGGTAACCTGTTACAGTGCCTCACCACCCATGTTATAAAAAACTTATACCCAATTCATGTTTCCTCTCTTTTAGTTTGGAAACATTTGCCTTGTCCTGTCACCACACACCCTGCTAAAGAGTATGTCCCCTTCTTTCTTACAGCCCCCACTGAGATACTGGAAGGCTGCTATCAGGTCTTCCCCAAGCCTTCTCTTCTCCAGTCCCATCTCTCTCAGCCTGTCCTCATAGGGGAGGTATTCTATCCCTTGGATCATCTACTGGAGAACAAAATGAAATGATACACCCTGCTTTTTATGGAAGGAAGTCATGAACTTATCAATCTCCAAAGGAGTTAATTAATATAGACACAGGAGGTAAGATGATACTGTACTCAGAGATTTCCAGAAGAAATTTCACAGTGCTTGTCAAAGCCTCTTAAGGAAACATAGCAGTCACAAGCTAAGAGAAACTTGATTATCTTTTCATGGATAATAAACTGGTTGAAAGATAGGAAAAGGAAGAGAGGGATACGTGGTCAGTTTTCCCCAGGGAAGCTGTCTACTATGGTCTGTGTTGGGTCCTGTGTGGTTAAAAATATTCAACAGCACTGGAAGCACTTTAGTACCTGAAATGCCATCTACTTTCAGGAAAACATTCCAGGGGCTCCCTCCAGGGCATATTGCAGGGGAAAGCAGAAAGTACATAATTAATGAAGTACATATGCTGTATCAGTTTTGTAGTGTAGGCAAAATGCAGCTCTAAAAAGTAAACATGTCAAGAAATATCCCCCCAAACAGTGAATAGTGCCTACCTTATCAAACACAGAAGATTGACAATTCATCCTTATCTCTCCTTATCTGAGTAGCTTTTGCAAAGTCCTTCTATGACTTTGGCAAAGACAAATATATATTTTTTAAGTCTTGCACTTTTGTGATTTAATTTTCCTTTCTTCTCCACAGTTTGCTCCATTTGCCTCTCACTGCACAAGAAACTGTGCTTGTACCAACTATTCTTCCAATAGAACTTATAGTAACATAATTTATTCTTTTCTTGACATCTTGGAATGTCAAGAATATCATGGAAGACAGACGTGACTTTATGTTATACTACTTCAGTTATATCAGATTTTATTAAAACTATGTGGTAAATAAAATGTCAGTGTTTCTGGAAAATGAAAGAGGTGCAAGATTTTTCCTACTAATGACCCTCAAAATTATGTTCATATGACCTACAGCCAGTTTTTTGATGGATTAATTCCTATAATCCAACACTCGGTTTTTCCTTGCATTCTATGTCTTGCATCATTTTCATACTCCACTGCAAATTGCTAATGCTAGATTTCACTGTATGTCCAATATTCCTCTTAGCTCTCCACTGCAGAAGCAGATTATATGCACTGATATTAATTCTTTTTGTAAATACTTTAAATCCTTTTTAGCAAAATATTCATTCTGCCAACCCATTTCACACAAAGGCTTCAATATGTGAACAGGGATTCTGGATCAGCTTTTCAAGAAGGAATAGGACACAAATTAACTGTTTTTAATAGAGAGTTTAGTGAATTTGTGAAGAGGGTTATTTGTGAAGAAGGCTCTTACATTAATGAATATGCTATATCTCTAGTTTTGTGAGCAATATCGTGAAAACTTGAAACTTCTGACAGAATGTCTTTTATACTTCAATCAGAGTGAATGCATTTCATTTCATATCATATTAAAAAAGGATTATATGTTTTCTACATAGAGTAACAATAAGCAGTTACGCTCTCTGGACTTCAGCTGGCCTGTGTCATCCAAGCCTGTCAAAAGACTTAACTGAGTCAGGCAAGGTTGAGAGTAGATTGGCCAACTGTGGTGCTTTTTTTTACATAGTTTGTATTGCCTGCTATGGGATCTGAATAAGATCAGTGATGGGAAATGAAAAATTTCCTATCAAGAAGTACATCCGCACTATTATTACATTACCAGAACAGCGTAAGAGCAGAGCTACACATCAGATCTCCCATGATGCACATTTGGGCATTATACAAAGTCCTCACATGCACTAACATACAAACGGCCTTTAATAAAGAATCTCAGAATCTGCCACTGCTTTCATGAAAGGATCTTCGTGTACAAAAAAAAACCAACATAAACCAACCAACAAAACTGTGTTGTTATTTGTAAGTAAAAGAGCAATCGCACAGAAGAGTCTTGTGATGAGTATGGCAAGGGGGTACTATATGATCTTTAAAGATCCCTGCCAAGCCAAACCATTTTATGGCTCTGTGTTGGCTATGCAGCAGTCTTGTGCTTGACCTGGCATCCAGCAAATCCAGCTTGCACAATGGCCAAAACAGTTGAACTACCACAGGATCTAGGGAGAGATTTATGTTTTCCTTGTACTGTCAAATCATGAAGAAAATGAGTGGCTCAAGTTGACACAGCCTGCTTTTGACACATTAGCTCTTGTGCAGCCTCCAAGCTGGCATGATGTGGAAGAAATACTCAGTCACCTGCACAGCAGAATGGACTGCACAAATTGTAGTCTGGGTTAAGGACCAGGATGAAGTTGTTTAGGATCTCTAGTACTGCAGAACTGATCAAAATTTTGAGATTAACAGCCAAACCATAATTCACAAGTTCTCTCACACATCCTGGAGGGAATCAACAGTGTCATAAACTGTTACTAACTGAAGATCTAGCCAATTTTCCATTTTAAATGTTAGAAAGTTGTTAACAGAGCCAACACATCAACTCTAAGGTTTCTTTTTCATTTTTCCTTGAGTAGACTAAGTCAAAATCCAAAGAGATGAAAGTGAATGAGTCCCTTGTTCTGAATCAACTAGTTGAAAAATAAAGTTACAATCTGAAAAATAGAGTTTCATCCTTCTTCTCAAAAAAAAAAAAAAAAAAAAAAAAAGCAAACAAGAATTGCATTTTGGGGCTGACCTTCTTCTGGACCACTACCAATCTGCAGAGGAGTTTCACCAATTTCAAAGGAAACATAGATCAACTTCTTAATCTTTACAGGGTCATAAACACTTCTCTGTTCTCTCTCATGTTAGAAATCGCTGTGAGTAACAAAGTTAAAGATTCTTGTACCATAAACTGAAAGAGCTGTTCTCATGTCTTCAAATCCATTCACCTTTCAGATGTTTCAAATGATGTAATAAGTACTGCCTTGTGAAAAAAAATCTTCCCCTGAATCTGCAGGATTAATCATTTTACTTTCTGCTGTACTACTCAGGCATAAAAGTATATGCTATGTGATGCTGCTTGTAGTACCATTATGGGTACTGCTTGTGAGATTGTGAAACTATATCCTGTCCATTAAGCTGTACAGACAGATCAGTACATATACTTGCAGAAGAGGTCACTGTCTATATGACCTTAGATTTTCAGACATGAAGGATACAATCTCATCTACTGGGGTATTTGGGCCTAAATATAGTTTCAGTATGCTACAGTAGATTCAGAGTCACAACATTCTGAAGATACAAAAGAAGTTATGAATAGGCACAAGGAACATTTTTGCTTTTTTCTAAGGTTAGTATGTTTGTTCAGGATGAATATCAGAGGCTTTGAATAACTTAATACCTTGCATGTGCTTGGTATAGTTTTAGCACAGAAACCTTCTAAGCCAACAACTCAACATGAAAGGGACAAGGGAATAAATCCAGGAAAACAAACACTGGTACTTTTATTAACTCTATCAGTAAATATTTCCAGTATCATATAATATGATGCCTCAATCTGATACAATCTTGATCAGAATAGAGCTGTCTGGCACAATTCTCATTGAAAAGCAAAATTCTACCACATCATAATAATTAAAAGTTTTAAAAATTAAATTAAAAATTATTATAATGTTCTGAGAGTAAGTGAAAACAAAAGCTGGCATAGAAATGTCATGAATTTGGATAGAGATCTAATTAATTACAGTCTGATGGATAAGGACCACTGTCAATTCTCTCTGCTAACAAATCAACCTTAGATCTTCAACAGTTGTTGCAGTGGTGTAACTACAATGGCAACAGCACATCTTAATTATGCAGGCTTCATCCACCCCTCATTTACTAAGGTCAAACTGAAGGTCTCTGAAATAAAACATTACATTGCATTAACCAATCACTGGGTCAATATGTGAATGCATTTCTTGGTGTATTAAGTAAGTTCACACTGTAGCATTTTAACTACAGAAGGATAAGGCTAAAAGAACCAAAATAAATTAGAGGAACTGTTTTTTTTATACACTGTCTCAATACTCCCTTAAAAAGAACGTTGGAAACCCCATTCTTGATCAGACACGATTTCTACTGTCATAGGGCAGCACGGAAGTGGAATGCTCGAAGCAAAGTTGGACTCTTCATGTGCAGAAAAAGATTTAAAATTTTAAAACGTGATTTAATATGCTATTTTTCTTAAAATCTACTGTAAATCTAGCACATCCTGATATTACGCCCACTGTTGTTCAGGGTTTTTCGATTCTTAAGATTTAAGCCTCAAAAATTTCTTGCAACAAGTTGCATCATGTAACAATGCCCTAAATAGAAATTAATAGCCTTAACTGGCTTCACATTTCCCTAAAATTCATCAGTTACATTATTGAAATCCCAGTATTTGCTCTCCAGACTTGCCATTACTTTACATATTAGTACTTCATACATCAGAATCCTGTAAATTCTAATTTATCAAAATCCCAACCTTTGGCTTTCTCTGGGATGTTTTCTAGGGCCAAGATCACTTCTACCACTTTTCCTTAAGAAAAGTAACTGTTGTTACAGAACAGATTTATATAACAGTTCTATTGAACCTCCAATACATTTTAAAATGGCTGTCATGCGCTCTTTTCCCCCCTTTTTGATTGCAATTGCACACTGACCTAAAGTGAGCTGTCTGGAGTAAAACAATGGTTTTTGCATGCTTACAAAGACATAGCTTTGTGATAGAGGAGACTTCTAAAATCTGTAGATGAAACCATTACTCGATCCAATCACTTCAGATTTCAATCCAAAGGAGTCAGATACGTTCAGCTTCAAAATAAGCTTCACTTTGAAGACAAGTTAACAGCAGCTATGGAGAAAACAGCATGACCTCCAATCTGATTTCAACTAGCTCCAGTCTGGACAGTTACAGTCTTCAATTCCAGGATTAGTTTATGGAAATAACCCTTTTTTGTGTACTGGAAATACCTTGCTAAAGCTTCCTAAATGCTGAAATCAAATCTGTATTTTCCATTGCCACATATTTTTTTCTGGCTTTTAGTATTGTAAACATCTCATGCACAAGGGTTATTCTCCGAGCTTTTTCTTCACTATATTTCAAGGTGACAGCAGAAGTTTTGTTTAAACTGCATTAATTCAGAATTATTATACAACTCATTTCTTTACTCTTACTTCAGCCCTCAGAGATATCTAACAACTCCAGTGTAATATGCAAATCCAGCTTTGTGCTGATGATGATGACTTTCAATTTCAGGACACCTGCAAATGCAATCCAAATTTATCTGCTAATATTACTAAGAAAACAAATAATTAAAATCTGTCCCAAGTTTTTTCCTTTAAGAGATACACATTAATCTCTAATTAATCTGACATTTCTTCTGCCATGACAACCTATGTCCAGCTGGATACACCTTTTAGCTTCTACACCTGCTTGCTAGCAGTATATCACTTCAATGATCATCCTTTGTAACACAACAAATCTGAAACCATATATATTGTAGCTGATGCATATTGATTGTAAACAAACAAACAAACAAACCACAAAACAGTTATCCTCTTGGAGAATAATGTTAGGAAAATATGCAGTGCTCTATGTTAGTATTATTGCAAAGAATTGATCTCCACTTTTCATTCTACATCTTAATTCTTTTATTCTCTGAAGCTATTTGGTAATTCGAAAACCACAGATGAAGTGAAATAGCCTCTCTCCACCTGCAACACCATTTTCTTCTTTCAGAATGTAGAAACATTTTTTCTATGGGCTTTGTTATCTTTTTCTTTCTTAAACAAGCAAAGAAATTAAACAAACAAACAAACAAATACACATATTAAATACAGCAATAGTCTTTCCAGTACTCCAGTATGGGGTTATTTTGTTCTTCTTTCTTCACTGCAAATAACACGACATAGAAATCTATATTGCACTCAGTTTACTACATATAAATTGCTGCATTTCTATAGCACAGTAATTAGTATTACTGTGTAATTGTAATTAGTAGTAATTAGCTAATATTTTGAATTTTATCCAGGTGTTTATAGTAGTCAAGAAAGGTTATTCTGTATAACCACATTGTCTGCATAGTTCTTATCACGTCCTTATTGTCTTTGTGGCACTTGATACTGATTGCAACTGAAGAAAGGACGCTCAGTGGAGTTAAGGCAGTACCATGACACAGTACAGAAAATACCAGATGTGCTACTAGATTGCTATCTGGTGTGCACTGCTCTTGTGACTACTAGACAGAGGATAGGAAGAAACTTTCTCCTTGCAGATATTGGTAGAAACACAGTCACACCTGTTCTTATTTGGTCTTAAATTTCCTCAAAATTCATTTCAGTTGCCACATATCATCCCCTTTGCCTGAGACTGCTGAAATCTATTTATTTATTTATTTATTTTGCAGCCCTCTCTGCTATGTCAGTTTTCATTTCATGGAAATACTTTCTACACATCAAAGAAAACTGTAGTTATGGAACTAGTAAGTAGTTCCATAAGCACTGGAACTAATGACACTTGATTTCCTGCAAGTTTACCTTTCAGGACTTGGAAACTTTTCCTTGAGAGCCTCATTTCCTCTCCCCATATCTTCTGTCATTAGGCTTTAGTGGTCCTACAGCTGAAATTAAGACATGCAGTGGCTAACATGCACACTCACTATCACGTCATGCAACCTGGCACAAATATGGGACTCAGTGGTGGCCCTGCCTCTGAAGGTGGGAATGAATTTAATTTTTTGTCCTATAATGAATATTTTTCATGCAACTTTTTGCAATTTCATATTGTAACATAAGATGACTCTCCAAATCAAACAGTTACCTGCTTATGGACAGAGGAGTTCTCACTGAACAGACCGCAATATGGTCTTGTAAGCCTTATTACTTGATGAAACTAAGCTAAAACCATGTCACCTACCTTTTCAGTTTTAGCCTGTAATGACGGAGTTTTGGGACACTTCCTAGAGATAACTGAATGTTTGTAGCTCCATAGTAATGAAAAATCTCAGGCTGGATGAAGCATGAGTCACCAGAAATTATCCTCAAGCTTCAGAATTACTTATTAATTCATTCTATCATTAGTGCAGCACAAAACCTTAGCACCCAATGTCCCTTATTCCTTAATAACTGTATTTTTCTTTCCTATTCATATTCACAAATGAGCTTACCTAAGGGGAAACTGAACTTTATTTCTTGTAATGCTGAGCCTTTGGAGTGCTGTGCAGAGATTGAAGGAGCTTTCAAACACTTTTTCCTTGTGTGGTTATCAGACACAGTAATGATCACAATTCAAACAGAGCCTGTAATAGCCAGGTGCAATGCATTACGTCTAAGTTACAAAACAAAAACTGTACCTTCAGCATGGGAGCTGCTGAAAAAAAGATAGCAATAATTATTACAGGACACAGGCTTTTAGGAAACAGCATGGGAAATTCCGGATGTACTAAATAAGGCCTCCTTTCACTGATCAATAAGAGTCTCCATGTGGATGAAAGAACCTGGCTATTACCCGACTTTCAGGAATGCACAGACCATTCCCTACATCCAAAGCCTTGAGAAGGCTTACGCTCAGTTACAGGCTGATTTGTTTCCTATGGTACTTTAAATGAGACTTGGCCTTCTGAATCCAACATACATCATCTATATCACAGACACTCATTGGTTCAAGGGCAAAGCTCTTGAATGTGAGAACACTCATAAAGGACAACAGATCTAACTAGGTTTGAAAAAGAAATCTAAAATCAATTAGAATTGTTCCATAAAAGAAAATATCACAGGTGAGTAATAAAGAAGACTCTGAAAGATTTTGTCATGGATGCAGGACAGAACTGCAGACATTGCCTATCATCATAGGTTGTATCAAACTGGAAGCATTGCGTTCATACTGAATTAAGTGTTTTGACAGTTTTTCAGAGATGAAAAAATTTTCAGCTTTAAATAGCTTCTAAAGTTACATGTGTCTCAAAAAAGAGATGCTTTATGCTGTTTTACTTTAAGCAAGAAAGTAAGCAATGTGCATTTTAGCCTCATCAAACAGCAAAATGACTGTTGGAAATGTAGTTAAAGGCTATTTCGAATGCCTCACATTTGGATATATGTAGGGTGCTCTGAAACTAATGATTCCTATTTATTTCCGTGGAAACTACAACAGATAAAAAGAATGGCACAATTTGATAGAGCAAATTCTCAGCTACAAAACAACTGTTTTTCAACAGTCACCATGATAAGTATGCATTTTTGCCAGTTTTTGCCATAGAAAAAGAATAATCTTTGTGCTTCATACTTGTGAGAGTGTATTTTTCCGGTTTTGCAATAGAATATGAATTATTTGTCTTCAGTCTGAGAGGTCAAAGGGAGACTTTAAAAAAACAAAAACAAAAACATTAAAAAGCATAATAAAAATCTTTTCGGTTTTTGTGAGACTGGGTACTTGGAGTTTATTTTGGGATATAGAAAATATTTTAAAGGCAGTTTGGTGCCCTTTCTGGTGGACAAAGTACTTCTGAAAACCTTCCATCTCCAAATTCTCTTTAAAAACTTAATGAAAGAAAACATTTCTGACATTTGCTTTTCCAAGACATCTTTTTTCTTCTTGTGTCATAACTGAAACTTTAGAACCAGAGAGTTTTTCTTCCCCAAGTTTTGTTTGTCTGGAACATTAAAATAATAATAATAATAATAATAATAATAATAATAATAATAATAATAAAATGTAATTTCAAAGATATGAATGCAACACTAGCAAATATGTCTAAAAAATAAATGAAATTCTGTCATTCCTTTATTTCACAGAAATCTCTAACATGCTTTGTTTTACTGTATGGAATCATTAGTTACCAGACTTCCATTACAACAATAAAATTAATGCATGCTTTAGCATAACTGAAATGACAAGTACACATAAAGTATGTCACCCAAGTTGATCTCAGATTAGATTTCTTATTCTAATGATTCTCAAAGCAAGTTATGTTTAATACTGACCTGGGGCCAATTCAAGTGAGATTATGCTACTCACGGGAAAAGAAGCTCTTTCTGAAACAAACGTACAATTTACCCAAGTATGCTGTAAAATCTAAAGAGATTTGTCCTCTGAGTCACATTAATTCAGTCCACAAAATTCCATGGTGCTTTCTCTAGCACGTGTATCACCTGAATACATTACAGTAATACTTGTTTTCTCATCTACTTTATTGTGCTATTACCCGATTCTGGCTGCTCTTAAATTTGGCCGTGACAGCCTTTTCTTTTATTAGACAATTTCCAGCATTTTGTACTGACCTTGATTAACATAAAAATCTTGATGCAATCTTTGTGGCTCCAGATTTTGATTTCAAGCTTCATTTGACCTTTAGGATTCTCTGTGGTCTTGTTCTCTGATACTATAAAAAGTTATGGTCTATATTCAATGCTTTTGATCCTGAGTCTTTGGTCAGCTATTTTCACGTACTAAGTAAACCTCAGAAATGCATCTTGAATGCATCATCATGCTTTTCTATCTTTGGATTATTTGTTCATGATTATTTTATAAGACGCTAAGTTTGCAATAGCTGCAAGGAACTTTATCAAGTTCTAACAAAAGATATCCAATTGTCTTGGTTCATTTCTGCTATAAGGGATAAAGCCAAGGAACCAGCTGATGAGAAACATGCATAAAGCAAAACACAAGCAGTAGCCACCTGCTGTGCTATTACAGGCTAACAGTAATACAACAAAGCTGAAAGGGAGGAAAACGCTGAGTAAAAATTATGTAGTAGAAATCTGTGGACGCAGACAGTAGCCATGGATATGGAAAAAGCAGCAAAATGAGAACAGCTAAATAGATTACGGCTGGCTGTACTGCAGATGCACAGACTGGTTTCACATTGGAAAACAGAAGACGTACATACTCCTGCAACATAAAATCTGGTCTCCTGATAGTGCTGGCAAACAAGCTGTAGGCTTTCTTTTTTAAGGAAACAGTATTTCCTTTTGACTCCTGCCCTGCCACTGAAAAACTATTCTAAAATGAAGAATCATCATAGTTGAGTCCCAAGACAGCATTTAGTCCTCCCTACACCTCTAATGCATCATAAATTTCATTTCAAGATGAAATGAAATCTAATGTTGTTATTATCATCTTAAATGATATGCTCTCATCTACATGCTTTTTTCCTGCTTTTTATGAATATGAGTCCTGACTATACAGACAGCAGGCTCTGAGCAATACAGCTGCAGAAGATATATGACAACCCATGCTATTTGAGAATTCATACTTAATGAAAGAAAATAAGAAACCAGGAGTCCTTTCTTTTATATTAGAGCTATCACCTGATCACTGAAAAGAACTGGGTATTTTAAGTCCTTGGTTCTATTTTCACATATGCCTTTAATTCACATGGTGAAATCCTGTCTCATAGCATCTCTATTATAGAACCATATAGTAGAATCACAGAATGGCCTGGGTTGAAAAGGACCTCAAGTATCATCTAGTTTCAACCCCTCTGCCATGGGCAGGGTCACCAACCACTGTACCAGGCTGCGCAGAGTCACATCAGTCACATCCAGCCTGGCCTTGAATGTCTCCAAGGATGGGGCATCCATAACCTCCTTGGGCAACCTGTTCCAGTGTGTCACCACCCTCTTTTACTCCAGATCTGATAGATATCCAGTAAGCACTGTACAAAACTACTATCACTTTCACTGTCTTTCTGAGGTTATTTAGGGTTCCAAGTACTGAGATACTAAAAAAAAAGGGGGTTTAAAAACAACTGGAACTCAGAAAATATCTTTCACCACTTAAGTTTGTAGCCTTATTACATCTTTCACCAAATAATGTGTAGCATTATTACACCTATTAAAGATGTGAAATTGGTAATAAGAGGGCAAGATAATTTCTACTTTATTAACTATGGTAGAAACCCATAATTTTATTTCTTTCAGAGGACACATACTATTACCAAACAAAATGGTTGAAGTAAAAGAAACTAATGAATAAATAGGTTTTAATTTTAGTGCTCTTATTAGAATTTTATTAAAATGAATATTTGATTAACTGAACAATTATAAAAAAAGTCATAAAAATATTTCAGATTACTTTTTCCTACATTAATGAAAAAAAGCAACTTCTTAGGAATAATAAAGAAATAATGAAGTAGTTCTCAAGATTAATCTATTCACAAAGTCCTACAACAGCTACAAAACCTTTGACTCAAGACAGGCTTACTTCCAGGTCCAAATTCACTGAGACTTAAGCAAAAAGACAGATTTGACAAGTAGAATTCCTTGTCTCACAAAAACATCAGGACCTATAAAGGGCTTCTACTTGAGGTTGGTTTCCATTGGTACCTAAGTCATACGGACTGCTTTTCTGAACAACTGAACATCCACAAATGCATTGGTAACTGTTTTGTTACACCAAACATGTAAACTATTAATCCTACTAACAATGATCTCATATCAGTGATAATTATAACATTTTTACAAGATTTTATATTTTCTTTGTGCAATTTCTGAAGAAAATCAGTAACATATTTTTCATTACAGTCCATGAGAAAATCGTGTGCGGAACAAAATAATTCTTTCTTGCATGCAAACTAAGATGGGATAAACAGGGATGACTGACACAGAATACTTTCAAACTGTGTTCTTTTATTTGTTATCCATTAAGGTTTAGCAACAGATCTAATCCATATGTTTGATTTTTTTTGTGAACATCAGGGAGAGGCAAATATTTTTTGAAAAATACGTAGAAGTTATTAGATTGATTCTTATAGTTCAGCTAAAACACATGAGCAAACCTGCTGAATGTTTTCAATCTATTGAAAATTCAATTTTTACACCAGGATGAATATTAAAGAGAGAACAAACTCTGGGAAAATACACACAAAAAATATTTGAAAGGTTTAATACTGAATTACTGCCAGGCTAACAAGTAGTTCATGACAAACCTCAGAATTAACTGACACTTTGAAATTAAAGCACACAAAAATTGGTTTAATATATGGGAAAAAAAAATCTTTCTTTTGCGTACTTAGATTTCTGGAACAAAGTTCAGTACATATTTCTCAGCATGCAACATTAGATCTGGCTACAAAACACTACAAATTTAAACAGAACTGCCAGCTTCTGTGTAAGCTGTGCCTGTTTTCAGTCACTGGGGAGATTAACAATACCTTCTGTCATTCAGCAGCAGAATCCATCTTCTTCAGTTTCAAACACTTCAAATTTTCACCCAGGTTATGCTTTCTACATAATATTCTCTTCACTGACAATCCATTACTGGAATTCAATTTAGATGCAACATGAAATAGCACCACAAGGTTCATCTTCTGATATTCACCTACATATGCTAAGATTTTCCTTCAGCTTCTAATGGTCCAGCAACAAAATCTCTTCCTTTACCTTTGACAGTATTATCCATTCAGCAACATCCACACCAAGGTTATTTTCCAGCTGTACTGCAGTGAATATGTCACCCTGCTCACTGTGTATTGCTGCTGGTTTCCCTTACCCATTCTCTGCTACATACCGCCTCACCATCTTCAAGAAAGCAATGTTCCATTTTGATGTGCTCATTTTATGAAATGTAATACCTATGTTCGTTCAGATATAAGAAGAAAACCCTATACACTTTTCCATATGTTTGTCTTCATAAATGGGTCAACCACAATATATTTCTATCCATTCATAATTGTCCTACAGTAGCCTTGAAACTTGGCAGCTGTTAGGCTACTGTCATGCTAAGATCACTGTCACTTCTCAAGTTTACTTCAGCACTTGCTGGTGGTTTCATGTAATTTGTATTCACTTCCTGTCTTATTACTTCTTTAGATTTTAAACTTATCCCTTCTGTACTGCACAGGACATGTGACACCAGAATCTTCGGTTCATAGCAAGAGTTCCTATATACTCTGGCGATAAAAATAAAAAATGCTATATACCTGCCAAGGACACAGCCCTTATCCGCACCAATCTTGCCTCAGGAAGCCCATATTCTAGATGATATTGTATAAAAACTGAATGATATATATTTCTCTGATAAATTTCAAAACATTTGAGCAACACAGGGACAAATTCTAGTGACAGAGACATCTAGAGACAGAGACATTCTAGTGACTCATGTTAGAGCTACAGCGTATGGGCACACACACACCTGCTAAAGAACAAGCTGAGATTTACTTACCACACTGCAGCCAGGACAGTCAGGACCATTTTCACAAGTCCTACGCCGAGCCTGAATCCCCCCTCCGCATTGAGCCGTGCAGCGTTCCCATGGACCCCAGCCTGTCCAAAACACATGAGGGGGGCACAACAAATGCTCATTGCAGTACCTGTGAGAAAAGGCAAACAAGGCAAAGAATCTGTTTAGTACCAAGACAACACCTTTTCCAAGTTGCTCATTTGATTATTTAGATAGATGTTTTCACCAGGAAATATTTTATATAACGGGTCCCTCTCCATTCATGTAACACTGAGCTAACAATTGTCGCACTGCACAGAGTTTAAACATTTGTTGAAGCATTTGTTTACTCTATTCAGCTCCTTTATGCAATCTGTGTGAAACAAGCATGCCACTGCACTGTGAGAACATAAGCAATATTTGCAACTACTTTAATAATAACAGATGTGTCTCTGTGTCCAGAGAAGTGAGTCAACCAAATGAAAGGCAACCGTTTATGCAGGCAGCATTTTATCTTACTAGACAAGCAATGATTAGGACTCATCTCTCTCCTCTTCAGAGTGCGCTAAACTTCCTATTGTTTTCTACTATGTCTCTGCTTTTACGGGTAAAATAAAATCTGAAACACTGACTCTAGGCATACAGAACTATGCTGTTTTGATAGTGTTATAGTGTTATTACTTTAGCTTTTAAAGGGTGCTTTTAGCTACTATGATCCTTGAAGGATTTTCCAGTGGGCTATAAACTGATTTAGTTTAGAGGGATACCAGATCTTCAAGAGAAGGAGGAACATTTAACTATGGAGCTTTGTTACTATAACCAGACGTTCAGATAATACCAACTATCTCAAGTTATAGTGACTTAAAAAAACAAAACTCTAAAATTCTGCTTATTTATTTATTTATTTATTTATTTTACTCATGTTGCTAGAGTATAGATAAAGTATTCCATGTGCTGCTTGGTAAAGACTCTCTGTGTATGACCAAGGGATTTAGTATACCAGAAAGCATGCGTAGGTTTCTAACAGGGGCCAAGGTCATAGAATCATAGTACCATCAGTATTGAAAAAGACCTCTAAGATTATCAAGTCCAAATTTTAGGTCTTATCTGAAATGAAGTAAAGCCTTGACAGTGTTCAGAAAACAGCTGATCCCCAAAGTGTTCAAGTCTTGTGGATGCCACTGCGTCGCTCTTGTTGCTAATACTTCTGATTGTCTTGAATGAACAAATCCATCATTACAATATATCCTCATTTCTTACACCAGCTATTCCATATGCACTGTTCTCGTACCTTTCGTCATACTGCTCTCTCCTACCATGAAAACTGTACTTAATACTTCAGTAATTCACTTTCTACATAAAGGGAAACAATGACAGCATAAACTGTTGTCATTTTCAACAAGAATAACCATAGCAACAATTTTTTTTATAGAAAGCCCTAGGATTCTCAAGCTCTAATTCTCCATTGCCAAAGAATTTGCATGTTCAGAATTCTGTAGGAAAAAAAAAACCAAAAACAACAAAACAAAAAACCACTGTTGTCTATTTTATATATATATATGTATGTATATATATATATATATATATATATATATACACACCAGTAGGTTTATCCCAAATGCTGGAATTAATCACTCAAAATTTGTCTACAGGTCTGAGAAACCCCACTAAAATTTAAAAGGTTGGGAATGGGATAAATGGGGTAGGGATGTTTAGTTTTGTCTTTCTATATTATTAAATTAACTACTAACAGCTCGTATTGACCCTGTCTATTCTTCTCCAGAAAACTGAGGAAAAACAAAAAAACCTCAGTGCTTATGAATCTGCTATCTCAGAAATCTTCTACATATGATTTGGGTAAATTTTTTTTCAATCTTTGTTTCAATCTTTCGTTTTCTCCTATATGTTCATTATTTGCAATTTTCAGTTTATGTCACCCAAGTTGATCCTCAGATTAGACTTCTTATTCTAATAATGTTCATTATTAAATGTTCATTATTTGCAATTTACAGTTCTCATTATGCTATTCATTCCTAAAGATGCAGATGAATGTTCTGTGACTGGATATTCCTCCCCCGAAACTCAGATAGCTGCATGTATATCATCACATGCACTCATTTATGGGAATATTTGTGATAGCTCATCTCTTGATCATTTGCTGAGAATGTGTACCCAATTAAGTATACATGCAACATCACCATTTATTCATTCAAATGAGTACATATTTTGCATAATTTAATTAGTTTTTAATGGAGATGTGTTAAATTAATTTGGGATACACAAACAGGATTAAGCAAGTCCGCCATGAAATGTACAATTACTGATATTCAGCCACCCAAAAATTGAGACTAAGGGTGGGATTCATCTCACCATAAAATAGACACATGCTATGTAGCTCTCTAGAAATGAAGTAGCAATTATTTTAAAAGTAGTAATCATTTTAAAAACATGATTTATGGCACTGTAATGTAAAGGTCACAGAAATACAGTACTCAGTGTATTGATTTCTCTCCACTAACTGTAATGGCTGTGTGGGAGATGAATATCTATGCTTCCACACAGTCAATGGAAATTTTGTTGATACAAACTACAGAGCTAGAATGATTCATTTGATCAAATTTAGGAATATAAACTAGAATGAAACAAATTACTCTGTTCTCCACTACTCGTATTGACTAGATTTCCACAGACCATAGATGAAGCACAGCATAAACACATTGAAGACATTTGAAGTCAGGTATGACGGATCTCACTTAAATGAGATTCCTGACACTATACAGTGACTCCTGTAATGCCATTGTGCTGTACCACCTGCTCTCAAGGTGGAAGACAGAAATTAAGTCTAACAAATGACACAGTAAACAGCTCAAAAGCCAGCAGTTCTGCTAACCAATGCTACTTAAGTATGCAGCTGAAACTACAAAATGAAACTGAAAAAAGCTCTAACGTGCCCATACAACTACTTAACTTCAATTCATGAAAAAGAAATAAAATCAACAGAATTGATTGTTAATTTTACATTTTTTTCAGAAAAGGAAAAAAAAAAAAACACTTCAAGCAAACAAACAATGAAACCACAGTGTACAAGTTAAATTTACTTTCCTTTTAGAAAGTCAACCTCTAAAAACATCAGGTATGCTTTCAAAATTAGAGACATCCCTGCAATTGAACTTTGAGCACTGTCCTACAGCAAGAAGCTTTGCACCAAGCTTCATTATATTTCTTTTTGGCTGCATTTCAAGTCACTCAGTAACCCTTTTTCCCTTTTGCTCTTTCTTTCCCTCTTAATTTTGTTCTCAGGACCCACAGGGCTAACATTTTAAAGTAATTCAACAAAAGATCTGTGAAATCACTGCCCTCTCCCCTAATCCCATCTCTAACTGCAATGAGGTCAGAAGGAAGAACAGCCTAGAGAAATGTGAGTTTTGTATAGTGACCTTTCCCATTTTCTCTTAGAGTGAAACCAAGTTTTAATTTCCAAATAAAGGAACTGTCGTAATGGGGGGAAAAAGAGCATCCCCCATCTAGATATGCCCAGAACCATTAGGTACTAGAGTAACTTGTGATTTTTACTCCAGATAATTCTCGTAAAATTTGAATTCATTTCCATATTTTGTTCCAGTGTCAAATTGCCACAGTGTCAGATTGCCATGCATCACTGACTAAAACAGGTTAACTATACAATAGTTATGTGCTTTTTTTTTATTCAACCAATAAATTCTATTTAGACATATAAATCTTAATTTTGAACAGTATCATGTTATTACGTATTTAAGAAAAACAAACTAATCACAATCATTGTCATACACAATACTGTTACATGGTGGGTACTCCCAGTTACAAGCTGCTCACTTAACAGGAAGTATGGACTGTGCTGAAATTGATGGGAATGCTTTAATTGAAGGCAGATATATGACACACGCACATGCCTTTCTGGAAGGAGATTGTTGAATCAACAGAAATCCCCTCCCAGGAGGCTGCTGAAGGCGGTGGAAGCTGAGGCATGTGCTCTCAGGGAATTCTGTGGAGGAGGAGTGAATGGAGAAACTGAGAAGCATGGGAGCAGACACTTCCCAGTAGGAAGAGCAACCATGGGGGCAGTGGAAAGCCCAAGACATCTTGTGTTTGATTTGCTCTGCTAAAGGAGATCAAACTTGTTTGTACTGTTGTACAGAAATACGTAGAACTATAGTCAGGAAACAATTGACACTCAGTTATTCCTCCTTCTGAAAACAAGTCTGAGAGATCTCACTATTGGCAAACGATTGTGTTCAAATAAAAAGGTGACTGCTTCTAATCTTGCACATAAGAAAGCTGCATTTTCAAATGTTTACTCCTTAACTGAAACTAATCCATTTTTCTAATCCTGATTTGTGTTGCTTTTTTCTTTTTTCCTTTGTAATGGAAGAAGGCTACGCTCACTAGAAGCAATGGATTCTCATTCTAATATCTCTCATTTCTGCAGAGAGAGACCAAAGGACTTAATAAGTCTGTACCTACTGCGTCTTCCTCACAGAGGAAAAATATTTTCACTCAATTACAAAGTCAAGAAAGGACACTACAGACCTTATAAACTAAAATCTTGAGAATTTTCCAGTAGCTTCAGTGAATATTCCACACACAGAAAAAGAACAACAAAACGAAAGAAATTTTTATGACCCTAGTGAATTCATCTGAACGTCTTCAATCTTGACTCTTAAATACAACATTATCTTATCTGTTAAAATCCTATTTTTACTCCCTCTCCATATTCTGTCCAAACACACCAGCTGAACTTCTGACCTATTTCTACAAGGTGAATTGGCTTTCTAATCTAAGTATTTGCTGCTATCTTTTAACTGTTTTCTACTCCTTCACCCTTAAGCAACAGAGCTAGCAACAACTTAACCTATTTGCAGAATTTAAAATTGGTAAATATTTCCACTGATTTCAAGGGAAAGATCAGCAAACACAGATCTGTCTGATATATTAGGTACTGTAGGATCTCAACTTTCATGAGGTAAAACAAGCATAGCCTAGACAAATATTTACTGCTTAATGCATGAACAAATATTATAAAACTGAATATTCATTCACGTCAGTAGGAGAATTAACCTCAACAATGCACTGCCTTTTCTGTGTTTCGTTTTTATGGAATTCTGTGCTGGATTTCTGCTGGGAACTGTGTTTGTTGAAAAGCAGTTGCAAAGTTTGCCATAATATCAGTTGTGGAAACTGAATCTCATATTTAAGCTCCTTAAACATGTGAAGGTGGCATGAATATGTACTTTAACAAAGACGAAAGCACAAAATTTGTAAACCATCTAATACTAATTTTTACTAAGTCTACACATTTATTCACTTTACTCGTGGGCTGAGGCCCCTAAGAAAGTAAAATGTTAGGCTGCTTACAAACATTCATTAATTTCCATGAGAAAATCAGAGAGGCTGCAATTGGTACATCCTAGATGCCAAAAACAAACTGAACATTTCTTATGAACTACCAAACCTGGAGTATTTTCTCAGTCTACCTAAATGTTTTGGGTCCAGTTCTCAAGTACTCAGTGTCCATGCAGCGCAGAGGCACTAGAGGCAAGCAGCAAATTAAGACTATTATCAATACTGGTACTCCATTGCCTTCAGCTCAAAAAACAGCTTCTCCACAAGATGTTAGAACCTCGAAGGCATCAAAAAGCCTTAATGGCCCCAGTCAACCTCACCTGAGGCCTCTGTCTACACCTAACAAGCCCAGGAATTATATTGCCTCAACAGCTCCTCCAGCACTATTGGAGGAGTGCTTTGCTCATTCCCTAGCCCAACATGGAGCTCCTTTCTTCAGACCTCAACACACGGACTGATTTCTGGCTCTGGCACTACAGACGTGCCCGGTAACCACCAGATGTGGCCCATGGTTTGGATTCGCATCTCAGACCTGCCTCAGCACCATGACATCACCCATAATCTAGAAACTGGCCTCTATCTCCAGGTTTGCTGTGGTTGGTGGGATGGGTTCTGGCTGGGAAGTTTCCCAGGACTCTGCTTTTTACAGCTTTGAAGACTGATCCTAGTGCTTGGCTTGACACTGTCATAATCATGAGAGACAAGCATTAGGGACCCTTGTTCCCCTGGAAAAGTTGCTTTAGAAATGATATGACAGAATGTCCTAACATAACAAACCTTCTTAAAATAAAATACGTATAAAAGTATCAGCATACTGAAGCATCATGGATAGCCTAAGCAAAATCAGAGTCAAGGCAGGAAAGTTAGCTGTGAGCAAACTAGTGAATGAAAGAAGGATGGATATGGTGATGCAGGGCTGGTGAGTGGGGAGAGTTTCAAGGAGAAAATAAACAGTGACAGAGGAACTGTGAGAGAAAAAGGCACCCTGTGGTACATCCAAGATTACTGCTGAACTACATGACAGGGAAAGGACAAGTAAATCACAGACTACAAAAGCAGAGCAACGTTAAGATCTCTATTCCTTTAGAACAACACCACCAAATTTTAGCCCATATGAGTTATTATTTAACTAATCTGAAGTATCACTTCCCATTTTGTAACTGTGTTTTTAATGCATTCAAGCCATTGTTTTAATACTGGACATTTATTTTATAATCAGATATTTATTGTATCTTTCTGTATTTCTCTGAAACACCTTATTGGACTTTTATTCAGTGCTAAAATTAGATGAACAGTGACTACTAACACTCATGTCCATCAGCAAAAAGTCTATTCAAATTAAACTCTTTTCTTCTGCACTCTTATTGTGTCCTGCTCTGGACTGAACACTCAGTTCAAGAAAATCTGTTATTCATGCTGGGACAAAGCCACATAACAGTCGACGTAATTTTACATTTGGTGAACAGCTTTTAGGTTCAGCAACCTTTTTTCAGAAAGCAATTTCCAAAACAACGAAATGCTCTCCTCTATGACGAAATGGTAAATATTCATGGTTTTGAAAAAGCAAGTGTTCACGTGTTCTACAATACTGGCCTTTTACATTCAGAATTAGAAAGACCAGGCCCCTGATCTTCTGTTAATACATAAATGTGTGATGCAATTTCATTTCACTGCAATCTCTTCATCTGCAGCAATACCAGAACCAGTGCTTAATTAAATCTCCCCTACTGAAACTCACCATAAAGGTTACTGAATCTGACTTTCACAGAATCACAGAATTGTAGGGGTTGGAAGGGACCTCCAGAGATCATCGAGTCCAACTCCCCTTTGATCTAACATTTAACTTTGATCTAACATCAGTATAGGATACATAACCATACCTTCTCCCTTGGTTATGTGAAAGTATTTTACAAAAACACTGAAGTAAGTTGCAACTGCATACTGAGGGCAAATGTATCTACATACATCTATTGGAATGGATGTCTAGAGTACTCCAAACTCTTACGCCAGCACCAGTATTCTGACTTCTGTGTTTTTTGACGTGCCTCAGGAAACATGATAATAAACACATCTAAGAGTTGTAGATTATCTGAATTCTAGTTTGATTTAAATAAATATTTAATTTCTGTTAAAATTACTAGCATATAAATTACAAGTTAGAGACTTCAGAGGAGGGCATGTGTAATGCAACCAGAGGCCTGAACTTCACATTCTGAGCTATTACAGTGCTCAGTCTGGTAAAAAAGCAGCTAGATAGGGAAATCAATGTTTAAGCTGACTTGATCCGCTCAGAGGTTAATATACATGCAAACAAGTTAAAAAAAAACCAACATCTGAAAGCTTAGTAAAAGATATTTGAGTCCAGGTGTATTGTATTTATTGAATATGAGACAGAGCCCTTGAAACTTCCCTTCATGTTATATAGAAGCTTAATTCATTTAAGACACAAAACATGAACTCGTGGCATCAGTAACATACTGCTGTGACCTTACTATATTTCGCTCTGAATTTCAGGTCTTGAGCCCAGGCAAGTTACAATTTAAACATACTGCAATCAATTTTCCAGGAGAATCAATTTTCAGGGTCTTAAGGGACAGCAGTACATTGGTTCACCACAATTCTCTGGCACTAGGAGCTCAGCTGGCTCAGAAGGGATGTGGCTAAGTGAAAGATGAAAGAACTGCTGCAGCCCCACATCATTCCTAATAGGAATACTGCTATTGTGCAGCACATGGAGTTCAGGAGAAGGAAAGAAGAGGAAAAGAAACATCAGGCAGGTAAAGGAGAAAATGTCCTATGGATTACAGCTGAGCAGAACAAATTAAAGCAGATGTTAGAGAAAAGATAACTTACCTCTCCTCACGATTCTGTCCCACACAGACACGTCCTCCATGGCGAGGGGTTGGATTGCTGCAGGAGCGCTGACGCACTTGAAAGCCTATTCCACAAGTGGTACTACAAGGTGACCAAGAAGTCCATGGTGTCCAGCCTCCATTTCTGGTAGAATAAAAAGCTCAGGCTCTGTCATCTGTTATACATAGCGAATGGCTGATTAGGTGCGACTGACAGCAGAATCTGACTCATATTTCCGTAGTTATCACTGATACAGCATCGTGTTCCATTTCTTAAAGGATATTAAACTAAAATAAAAGTGCTCTCATTCTTCCATATTCCTTGCTTTGTGATCAGCAGCTGTTGCAAGGACCTCATTACACAAGAAGTAAACAAAGTCCGAAGACATAATAGAACTACAGACCATCCTGGGTTGGAAGGAACACACAAGGATCATCAAGTACAACTCCTGGCTCTACACAGCATCAATCAAAAGTCTATTTAGTTGCTTTCAGGCACTTTGTTTTGGATAAACCTGATCTGCAAATTTCTGTATAAAAGTTCTGAATGTAAATTTTAATTACATATTTTTCCAATTTTTACTTGTAGATCTTTTTTTTTTTTTTTTTTTTGAAGACTAAATCCCGTATTAAATATGACACAAACTTCTTCCAGTAATTTATCACAAATTTAAATTGATCTTGATTTATTGTTATTAAAATGGATAAAGAGTTGACAATAAATTTTTAAAATAGCATTTGAAAAAAAATATAGATCAGACCTTTCTAAAATGGACAATAAGAAAGATCTCAGTCAGTAGAATGTCTTGCTGAAATGGTACAATGGTACAAAATAACAAAATCTCTGACTTTCCATGAACTCTGGGAATCAATTATTAATACGTTAATGTGTTAACAGAAGTAAGATGTCCAAATAGTAGCGTAATACAGCCAGTGCCAGTATGCGAAACAAGTTCCAAATTGTGTTCTCAATTTCAGAGAGAATTCAGCTCAGAATTCCACAGAATATTTTTCCACCATTCTCCTGATGTTAAATACTATATTGTACTTCTAATAATTCCCCTAAAATTTACTATGTCTATTAACAGAACAGGCAACTATCTTGTGTGGAAGAGTAATCAGTTTTATTCATTACCATGATGTGAAAAACAAAAAGGCAGAGGCAAGAAACTGAAAGAATCACTAAAAATAAGCAGAAGGGACCAGTTTATTTTTCATCTTGCAACTAAAGTATGTAAAATGTTTTAAAGATGAAGCCTAAATGCAATTCAGAGTATGCAGTGTTCTGAGTCTCTTTGAAATTATCTATCACTGTATTTTTTATGACAGTGGCTACGTGCGTGAGAAAGAAAGATTGGCTAAGAAGTGACATACAGGCTGGCAACAGATCCAAATGTCATGATGCTATCAAAAAGATATAATGAAAACATCTTTTCCAAGTCAGATGGGGGAATACAATGGTGATATGAAGCCAAAAAAAAAGAGAAAAAAGTAAACAGTTCTGACTTAAAAAAAAAAAAAAAAAAAGTTTTATGACTTACAGAATTGAACAGAACTGAGAAAAATATCATACTTCGGCTATTACATAATATTGATTTTTTTTTCTCTTAGCTTTTGTAAAAATTAACTGAGGACAATACAATTTAGTACACTGCATTTGAAATCACTGCTTGCCATTTCACTTATTCTCTCTGCCACAGTGTTTGAGAGAGACTTTTCTAATGCTTCATTTGCTCTGGTCTTTGCTATGAGCTGCTTCAAGCACAGAACAGGATCAGTGGATTGCAGATGAGATTTGAAAGGGTAGGTTAAATTCTGCTTAAGTTACAAACTTTTAGCAACATAAGTGATAGAACCTGAAATTGTTACCTGGAACAGTTGGCAATTTCCATGGTTGGTCCTTCACATAGCCACCCTCCGCACTGAGGAGCTGGACTGTCACACACACGGGTCCTGCAGAGACAGGAGCCAATGCTGGCACCATCCGTGTGGCTGCACGGTTTCCACTGTGACCATGTTCCAAAATGTCCATCCACCGTCAGATTCCTTGTCTAGGAACAAACACAACAGAAAGACCAACCTGAGGCCTGACAGCTGCTTTGTACAGCCTCTTAATTCAGAAGTACATGGAGGTAAAGCTTTCAGTCACAAACAATAAAAGCCTCTAATGGAGAGGTATAGCTTCCAGACAGTACACTTCCCTTGTAATTTCTACAGCTATAGGATTCCTACCACCTCCTACTGATCTTGGTCACTGGATGTCACCATGTAGCAAAAACAATAATTACAACTAAGTGTTCCCTTTCATAACCCTGCTTGCCTACTGTTATTCAATAAAAAATGTATCTTACTTTCTCGACTGTCTTCTGCTGACAGCGTTTCCTATTTCCTAAAATTTGCCCATAATTAGGAACCTGGATACCGACTGTAAAACAACATGTGAAAGAATTCTTATGGAAATCTGAGTCTGGATCAGAAGAGGCAGCAGAGGATAATAGCCTAGGGTAAGAAAAACAGCTGAATTAACCACAAATTCCCATGATGAATATCTTTATTCGACAAAGTTTTTGTGATGCATATGTTTCATTGCACCACTTGAAAAAGGTTAAATGTGCTTTTAAATATGACTTTCTCTAAACATTAGAAGTAATTATGTTAATCTATCATAAAAACATTTTTAAAAAGCCTAAGTGCACCTTAGTCTACATGACAAACCAGTCTTTTCCCCTCAAAAAGAAAACTTTTTTACCCTGTAATTTCTACAGCTATAGGATTCCTACCACCTCCTACTGATCTTGGATGAATGATGAATTCATCTCCATTTACACATCTAGGCTTTGTACCATTAATTCTTTTAGCAAAATGTTAATCTTTACTAATTCATGATCATAAGTAGAAATGATAGCAACGTTATCACTTAAATGCTAATGGATTTGCCATGTTTAATTGCTATAATTTCGCTTTCGGTTAAAAAAAAGTAACCATAACTCATTATTTCAAAGTTCTGCTGACATCTGCTTAACAAAAATAACTCACTGACCTTTGCTCATACTGAATATACAATACAAAATACTTATTGATAAGTGACAAGTAAGCTCAATCTCTCTTACACCACTGCTTTCATCAGCAGTTTGTAAACCAGCAGTGAGAATTCCCCAACACAATTAATCTCAGAGATATGAAAATATATTTCCTGTTTTCTATTCCTATGCTTTGCCAAAGAATGTTTACTGTTTCACTTACAATTACAAACTAAACCTGCAGTTGTCTATAGTTATTATCATTAACATGAAATTGTAGGGAAAGGATTCATTAAACTTGGATGAAAGTTTGATCTCACAAGCAAATATTGATAGCAGGTCTCTCCATAAGTAATGCCTCCTATTTATTTTCCATGGAAATCAGAACAGATACAAAGAGCACAATAAGTCTATTTGGTAGTGTCACGGAGTCGACCAGATCAATCTATGTCCGTGACAGGGGCGGCAGGCCTCTGCCCTCCCTCCCCACCCCAGTCCCACAAAAAATGGGAAGGAAGGAAGGGAGGAAAAGAGCAGCGGCAACAATCTAGGGAGGAAAACTTATTTTACTATAATATTGGAATACAAGATAACACAATATATATATAATTTAATTGAAATCGAGATTAATAAATCAGACAAGATGAGAGAGAGAGTTCCCGGGACCGATTCAAACCTGAAAAGCTTGGAACGGCTAGGAAAGCACCCTCAAACACCCACTGCCAGGCAGAAGAGAGCGCCCCCCCCACCCGGAAGGGCCAGATCCCGTGACTGCTGTAATGTACAGGGATAGGTAGCTGGGATTGGGGCAGTGACACTTTAATGCCCCGTACACTACATGATGTTTTGATGTGGAATACTGAAATCCAAAAACAAAAAAACAAAAACATGACAGGTAGAGCAAATTCTCAACTACAAAAAACTATTTTTCAACCAAGTCGCCACCACTAGCAATGCACTTTTACCAGAAGAGCCCGCATGCAGCACTTGTAAAAATGAATCAGCAAAGGTGACCCAATGTTTCACAGCTTTCACAGCTGTTTTCACAGCCCACACAATCCATCATTGATCCAAACAGATGGAGGTCAGAAAGTGTCAAATTCAGACCATATAGTGGGTGTGATAGAAGAGTCCAGTCAAGACTGACAACGAGCTCCAAGGTCTTCAAGTTGTAAGTTGTATGGGGTCTCGAGTTGCTGCGTTGCCAAAAAAAAAAAAAAAAAAAAAAAGTTGTCTTCTCATCTTCTTGCTGGCCTGACTCTGGAAGCTTAAAGCTTCAGCTTCATCGGTGTCATGATGTAATGGTTGGAGTTGATGTTTTCTATGGGTTCCGGGAAGTCTAGAAGGATCACCCATATCACTTTTCCTGCTGAGAGCTGCGTCTCAAACCTTTTCTTCAACAGGGGAATTCATATGTTGCCACTCCATGGATTGCTGTTCTTATTCTGGCTTGTAGTGGTGATAGCACATCTTGTCACCAGTAATGATGTGATCCAGGATATTGTCACCTTCAGCCTTGTATTGATTCAGTAGGTCCTGTCAAGCTCCCATGTGGTGTTCTTTCTTTGCCTGTGTGAGCATTTGTGGGACTCACTTAGCACAAACTTTGTGACACTCCAACATCGCCACCATTATTTCCAACACACTGAAACTGATACAGAGCACTGTGTAGAGTCCTCTGGTTGCAATATGCTGATTTGTGTGGATGAGCTGATTGAGACACTCTTCATTTCATGGTATAAAAACTGTGTATGGCCATCCAGAATGTGGCTTGTCTTTCACTTCCCTGTCGCCACTGCTGAAACATTATCCACCACCTCACTGTGCTCACATCCACTGTTTGGTCTCCAGAAAAGTTTACCAAGGGTTGTTCAATATCAATTTTTTCCACATGGAGGAATTCATTGACAAAATTTTGCTTCAGAGGCACTTCCATGTTAGATGGCATTTTGTCAGACTGCCCACCTGCTGTTATCTGTCACATGGCAACACAATGGAATATTGGCAGGGAGGTTCAACTTCTACTGCCATATCACCAGCAGCTACCTCTAATGTCATAAGCCAGAAAAATAAAAAAAAAGGTGTTACTTTCAGAGCAGCCCTTAGGGAAGCAAAACATAGATCATGGACGTTCTTAACCCTTACTAGAATTCATACAAGACCACTGCTCGTTAACCTTTCACAATCTTACATGGTGAAAGTTATAACCAAACAGACAATTATAGCTGTATTTTCCTGTCATGGATATGCTCTGCTTTCCCTCTATATCATTCTTTATATGTCACCCTTTCCTTTCTATAACTACCACTACATCTTCCATTCTAATTCCCCCCATATATCCATCTTGGTATAGAGCCTCTCCGTACCCATCTTGTCTCCCCATTTTGTGCCTCTGTACTCTGAGGAAAGGTCACATATTTAGTGACCTCACCCTTAAATCTGTCACACACTCTATGGTTTCAAGCAATATTGTGTACGATTTGGTGACTGTAGAGTATTTCCTGAAAATGCTAATGCAGTCAAGAATGTTCCCATACATGTACTGTTTTTCCACATGTACTGCTTGCCAGAGCTGTGAAAATGAAGCCATTTCACATTGTGTATATGAATAAAATAAAATAAAATCAAAATCATTACTTTGACTGTAAAAGCTCTCTGATGATGTCAGCCTATTTTTAGTGATGAATCGCAAGAATTACCATTGGAAAATATTTTGGCAAAACAAGTAACAAGATTCTTCTTTACTATAGAAGTTAGATGAACATTAGATGAACTATTAGATGAATAATAGCAATATCTGACCAACTGGAAAAAGCTCAAAGCAGATATGTGTGCCATAGCATTAATTACTATCTATCTGCACTCACAATTGGTATACTCATGCCAAAAATACCCTCTTGAGTATTATAAATCAAACTCAGACAACTAAAATAACTATACTTCTCACAAATGATCTTCAAATCTAGAGACACAATACCTCAAATGCTAAGCTACTTCTCTTATAGACTTTTCCCTGCCCTATGAAATGCCAATAAATATTAATTACAGCTTGACTTGTATATCCTGTGAAAAAAGCATGTAAAAATTCGCTGAAAATAAGTATTTGAAAGCAATGAACAGAACTGTAATAAGTTTAGTTTGCCAGAATATAGTGTTATTTCAAAGGGAAGTGTGTAGTTCTCAAATTTGCTCAATACAGTGTTATTTGTAGTTCAAGAATTTAAGACAGTAATGTGGTCAAACAATTATGAATTTCAACGATCAGCTCTAAAAATTTTCTTTTCATATGCAATCTCAATCTGGTAATCTCCAAAATTCCTTTTGAGCCTGGGTGAATCTTTTAATCTCTGATACACAGAGCAAATCTCAGACCTGTGGACAGATATCGAGCAATTTTTTGGTGCTCCCCTGCTTTGACTAGAGGAGTCAGATACCATGCAAGTGTAATACAACAGATATTAAATGTTTTTCTGGTTGAATGGGACAGAATTGTATTCTTTCTTTTTAAACTACTCATCCCACACCTTCCACCTCCTCAGGGCCTCACATTTTATACTGCTTGAAGAATATATGGGCCAATGACAGAATTCAAAGACTAAACAGTATCAGATTTCTCCTGTATAGGCCAACCAACTAGCCCATTCCAGTAATCTTTCCTAATACAGCAACAATACTATACCACAAACTAATCCTCCGTATAACCACATTTACTCTGAAAGATTACTGCAGGGAGATATGAGATACTCCATGCACCTTGATCTGAATATACTCTGTATCACATCTAGTTACTTGCCAAACAAGGAAGCAAGGACTGGATTCACGGCTAAATTCAAAGCTTCTGTAAAACAATGGCCATATGTAAATTACCAAGTGGAATGCACATGAATTGAAAATCTGGAAAATAAAACAGCTGGTATTGAAGACATACACCATCCATATTTTATGGGGCCTACTGTGGACCGACTCTAGCTGGATCAAATGGATAAAACTGGATTAAATGGTCAGTAGTAGCTGGAGATCATTTTTGGCTTAATTTCATCTAAAAATGATGTAATGCACTGCTTTACAATGTGAGTTAAAGAACGGTTCCTAATGTGAACTGAAAAGCCAATGCAGATGAATTCAACGTGATTTTTTTTTTTTAATTAGATCACCTAGAGCGTAGATGCATAGATTCAAGCAAAATGCTTGAAAAATTACTCTTTAATGGCAAACACAGGCAATTAGAAAACGAGTTAGTTCTCAAGGACTTCAAAATCAGTGTTGTGACTTATTTCTACAAGATGGCTGCAAAAAAAAAAAGTAGGGATTGCAAGTGGAAGATGGAAGAACTTCACTGAGCAGTGTAGATGTTACAGTGAGCTTCTAAGGCACAAAGAGAATAGGACATGGGTGCCATATAAGCACAAACTCAGATACATGAGCTCCAGTGGCAAGTGGGGACAAATTCAGGAAGCCCTTACTACTGATGAAAGCTGGATTGAGTCCTAAAGACTCTCTCTTTACAGGCAGAAGGCAAAGAAAAAGTAAAGAGCACAGTAATACAAGGAAGATCTATCTTAATCCTCTTCTTTTTTTTTTTTTTTTTTGTAAACATGAATATTTAAACAACACTAAAACCATATTAAAAAAGAGAGATCTAAAAGTACTTTGTTGTTATTCATTTTATATTCAATTCAATCAACATATTTTTAAGAGAAGTGTTAAGCCATTATAAATATTAACACAAAGTTTATAACAATTATCACTCCTGTTCTTTATGTGCATGAGACTTAACTTTCCCAGCCCACCTCTCCAATTCACTGATATTGAAACAAGTTACATGGCCTTTTATAGCAATTATCGCATTAATGATAAAAGACTGTGACACTAGCAGTTAAATATTGTAGAAGTAGAAAAGAAGAAAGATCCTCAAAATGCGTACCACTAAACTTAGTGATTAAAAGATCTTGCAGAATTAATGACCATCTCTAACCTTAGTGAATATATGCTTTCAAAATGGGAATGCAGACATCACAGGAAAAAAAAAATGACTGTCCTCTGGAAAAAAAAAAAAACAACAAAACAACAACAACTACAAATCATTTGATCTTATTAGTATAAATAATTTGATAAGAATTTGAAAAGAAACTAAATACCTTGTTCAAGTCTAATGGGAAGGCCTGTGGAAAATGATGTTAAGTGCAGTATTGTGAGCTTGAGAAATCTCATGGCAGCTCACTTCCATGAGATTCACGTGGAATCAAAAGTTTTAAGAGATAAAAGAATGTATGTGAACTTACTGGACACACAGTAATGCTTTGCTCCCACTGACTCATGCTCAGACTTTCTTCCAGAGTTGTGCATTTCTTCATCACCATGTCCCAGCCACAGTAAGGATCCTGGGATCCAATGCATGCGCTGTGAATGAAAACCAGTAAGAAAACATGAGCACTCATCCTTGTCTATATTTGCCAAAGATCCCTGAATGACTACATGGCATCTCTTCACATGCCTTAGATCCAAAACCGTGAAACTGATCTCTATTATGGCGTTGAACAGATAAAATGATTAAATGGAGAAAAAATAATTTAAAGGCCAACACAAAGCTAGTATTTCTTTCAAGTTGAAACTGATTTTCTGACAGCAGGCACAATATCTAGACAAGAAATATTGCATTGTACTTAATTGCTACAGTTACAGCAATTCATAAAAATCACGTTGTTTGCTCCAAGTAAGGAAGATTTCAGAAGTTCTTAAGCTTTCCCATCAGTTTTAGAATTACAGTTATCATCGCTGATAGAAATCAAATGACGTCTGCTCCTTGAAAACAAATCAGAAAATTATCTGTTTTATATTTATTTATTTGTTTGTTTGTGTAACTCCCTTTTATATATATATAAGCTGTGCAGATGACAGAACACTGGCACAAGTTGCCTAGACAGGCTGTGGTGTCTTTTCCTTGGAGATTTCCAAAATTCGCCTGGAATGGACCTGTGCCCCCTGCTCTGAGTGTCCCTGCTGGAGAATGGGTTGAAACAGTTGGACGCAGAATTCCCTGCCAGCCTCAGCAGTTCTACGGTTCTGCCTTCCCAGATTCTGTGCTTTCTTCCAATAAAATACTGATAAAAGACTGATTTATTAATATCCTCACATGCTATTCTATAATGATATCATAGAGAATTCTTAGTGCTTATAAATTTTACTGAATTAGTTCCTACAATAAGTGTCAATATGGATAATACTATGTGACTAGATGGTTCCCATTTGCAAAATGGGCCTGGAATAAGAGAGAAAATAGGAGAAGCTCCTTAGATGCCTCAGGCTGCACGTTTCCAGCCAGCTATCTAGAAAGAGAGGGGAACAACTGATGCAAATTACAAAGAGTTTTAAGTGCCTTGACTGTTCAGTATTGGCAAGACAAGATGTTCAACTTATCTCCTGTACTGTAATGAGCATTTCTGATGAAGTATGTTTCCTGAAAGAAGAATGCAAAACAAAGATTAAGGCTGGGATAACTCACAGTTAGGAACATTAGCTGTGCTATTTCTCAAAGTAGAATTGCTCACTTTTCCAACTTCACTCTTCCTTTATGTAAAGTGTAATATTCCTAAATGCATTTTTTTTATTTATTAAGTTAAACATTTAAAAAGCTAGTATTCTTTCACATAGAACTACACTTACTCTTCCTGGTAGTAAAAAGGATCGAGATCCACAGATCAGAACAGAATCCTCCTCCTGACTGAAGTCATGGTGTCAATAACACCATTAGTTAATAGGGAGCACCCACTAGAAAGGACTAAGACACACTCTTGCTCAACATCTACCTTATAACAGTACATGCACACTGATACTTCACAGTATTCAGGTTGTTAAATGAACACTTTTTGGACAGAATGGTGGGGATGGCCTCAGCCACAGGGCTTTCTGTTTAGCATTGCTGTCTTCCTTCAGCCTCTGAGCAACGTACATCACCATGGTGTTCCTCTCCCATAGCACCCAGAAGATCCTTCTCCCACTCTGCTCTCAGATCTCATTCCTCTTTTGCATTTGTTTCCACATTCACCTCTACCACTCAGGGGCAGATTGACTTCAAAGCCACTCAGTTTGAGGCCCCGGAAATGGAAGACTCAGACTCCTACCCAGGAATCCTGCCCATCATTCACACCATTGCATCAAAAATAATGGACTCCAAACTTCAGGGTTAGTTTCCTGTAAAACTTCAAAGAAATAAAAATGTCCCATAAAAAGGTTATAGAGTATTAAGAGCTGCAAACAATTCTCATGAGGAAACAACTGGTGTGCAACAGAGATTGCTGTAAGCTGAAATACACAATGAGCTGGCTTGACTTCCTAGCAGTCCAGTATGTCGTATATTTACAGAATCACAGAATTGCAAGGATTGGAAAGGAACACAAGAGATCACTGAGGTTTCCTACAATAGGTCACGCAGGTAGGCACCCAGACAGTTCATGAATGCTGTTCCAGTTCTCCTTACTATAAAGACATTCTTATGCAGGTTTGACTTCCTATTTCAAACTTTTAGGTCATTGCTCTTTGTCCTATCACTACACACCACTGAGAAGAGCCTGACCTCATACATTGCCTCTCACCTTCATTTGGATGTTTATAAACATGTATCATATTGCTCCTCAGTCTTCTTTTCCCCAGGCTAAGGTCTCTCAGCCTTTGCTCATAAGGAAGGTTCTCCAGGCCCTTAATCATCTTTGCGTCCCTCCATTGGATTCTCCTCGGGAGATCCCTGTCTTTTTTGATCTGGGGAGCCCAAAAGTGGACACAGTTTTCCAAATGTGGTCTCACCAAAGCAGAGTAAAGGGGGAGGATCATCTCCCTCGACCTACTGGCCAAGATTTTTAATGCACCCCAGGATACCGTTGGCCTTCTTCACTGCAAGGGCAAACTGCTGGATCATGGCCAATCTGTTGTCCAACAAAACACCTAGGTCTTTCTCTGCAGAGTTCTTCTTCTGCAGGTCAGCCCTTAACTTGCACTGATGCATGCATTTATTCCTCCCCAGGTGTAATACTCTACACTTGTTCTTGTTAAACTTCATCAGGTTCCTCCCTGCCGAACTCTTGTGTCTGTCCAGGCCTTGTTGAATGGTAGCACAACCTTCTGGTGTGTCAGTCTTTCCTCCCATCTTTGTATCATCAGTAAACTTGCTGAGGGACTCTATCCCTTCATCCAGGCTGTTGATGAAAATGCTGAACGAGACCAGACCCAGCACCAGCTCCTGGAGAACACTGCTAGTTACAGGCCTCAATGTTAAGACCATTTTAAAATAAAAAACCTTCCAGACTTGCTCTGTCTAAAAAAAAAAAAAAGAAAGAAAGAAAAAAGAAAATACACACGCAAACAAACAAACCCAGTCTATTTAACTTCTGTTCACAGAGAACGCACTTGCCAAGTATCAAATGATTAGTGAAATGGTCTCATGAAATGTGAGTTGCTTTAAGCATGTCAGGTGATTTTTAAGAAAAATATAACAGTAATAGTACTGAACTAAAGACTCCTCACACTTTTAAAGCAAAGAAAAAGCATGAATTACATCATGACGTACAAAAACCACATGCCTGCTTTAAATTTTTATTTCTAATATTATTGCTTTAAAATAATATCCTTCTAATAAAATCTGAATTGCAAATGCTTAGTTTTATCCATATGGTTTTTTTACAATTTCACAGGCTAAAAGGAAAAGACACCTTCCTTTTCCCTCATCTGGCTGCTACTATTAATATATTGTGAACAGCCTGCAAATTCTACCTGTTAATCAAAATTTCTTCTTGTTGCCAAAAATGTGTACTTACAATATAACAAATACATGCATCAATCTTACACTTCAAAGTGTTGTGACAAAAATCTCAGCTGCAGCAAAATGTAAATGCCCAATTTGTCTCTGATGCATTTTGTGGGCCAGACAGATAAAGACACTTTCTGCAAAACCTTTAGTTTTCAGAAAGACTAAAACATAGGTCAAACTCACATCTGCAGAGCTCAAATTGTTTCCCTCTCCAGTGGAAGACCAACATTCCATTTTGAGTGAGGAAGATTTTCAGCTGATCCTTATCTCACTGTTCTTCTGATCCTACCAGTGTTTTTATAAGTTCACACAAACTGAAGGTAACTTTGTAGTGTATCAGATACCAGAAAAAAGACTTTGAATATATATTAAAAAAAGTGTGCATATCATCTAGTCTCACAGAAGATTATACCTTATCCAAATCTGAGAAATATATAAGCACTTTTATTCTCAATATTACTTCGGATTCACCAGTTCAAATTTGAATCTCAGAACTAACTTGAGGCCTAATGCAGTAGCTTGTTTCTCTGACTTAAACTAAAGTAAGACTTTTATATTTTGAAATAAGAAATTTTGAAATAGCCAAAGATAACTATACTGGATTTAGTATTTCAAAACAGCAGGTTCAATTCCATGTGGAGGCCTCTACTCTTCTAGACGTATTAGCATCTAGTAATAGCTTGGAGCACTTTATTGGTTCTATCTTGTATAATATTATTATATAGGAATAATTATTCTACAACATAAGGATAGTGACAGTGTCTTGTCACAATGAAAACAGGTTCTCAGTGAGTGTGAGAATACTGCTGGAGAAGCAACACAATCTCCAAGACGAAACACAGGAATGTAGAAGTGTTCTGAAGACTGAATCCAATAATCTTGTTGGACTTCTAGGAACAAAATAAATCACAATCAAATTTGCATTAACTTTTATAGCTTGCCAGTTAATCCACTACCTCTTTTAGTACTTAGCTGCTAGTTATCTTTTGCATATGTACAAACTGCTTAGCTGATGGTTAACCAAGAAGGCAAAATACACGTGACAGACTACAGTGGAGAGAGCAAAGTCATGGTCACAGTAGAATAGCCTTGATAATATTGATTAGCATAACAACCGTGTGACCCAGCAATGTTTTAAGCATCTAATGCGAAAGTGAATACTTAACAGTGCCTTTTTACACTAGAGAAGTCACTATCTGTGAAGATTTTAGAGGTTGGTATTTTTTTATTTATGCATAACTTTAAAGTAAGTTTAGATTTCAAGTCTTTTATGTGCATGAAACCTATCTTCCATCAAGAATAACAACCTTGATCCTTGCTCAGCAAGACTTTGCAGAACATCAGGCTGATGCAACCTTTCATTGCTCCTACTTTTAGACCAGATGCACTGAAAACTCTAGTACAAATTGTAATGTTGACTGATTTGCCTCAGAGATTACCATCATCTGAGGCTGCTTTTGAAGGCTGCAGATGCCAATAAATAAAGTTGACTGGCTCTTTGTTTCAGGGTATAAAGTTTTTCCCCTTATTATGCATCTTATTCCTTACTACAGATTCAATGGGATTTCAAAGTAAATATCAAACACTGCAATTTCAGTGATTTTAATAGTTATCTGTTCATTATAATCATTCTATTTAACTCATATTATAGTTAATTAGAGGTAGTTATGCCTAATTAGCAGGAATACAAAATTCAGTTGGATTTTATGCTTGACCTACTCAGCTCGGAAGAATTACAGGGAGCTGCAAAAATTCTTAGAGCAAATATTATCTCCAGCAAATAACTCTGCTGATCTTCATCACATTTTGTTGAATATGTGAATTGCAATAGCTAAGTGACAATAAAGTGGTCATATTTGAAGGATTTACTCCTTCCAAAGGCTGCACAAAAGTGAACGCCAGAAAAAAAAATCAGATTTAGTCTCCAAATGTAAAACAACATTTTTCAAGGGTCATTACTAATAGTGCATGTGGCAATAGAAACCTACTGGAAGCAGGCAGCAGAGCAGTGAACTGGTAGAATAGGTCTGTCCTTGACCAAAGGACAGTATCTATCAGGGCAGCACCATGTAGCTGAGAAGTATGGAAGCATCAACTAGAATATCCATTACAATTATGTGCTAGAGGAATAAATTTACATGGATATATGAATTAGCTAAATATGTACAGCATATCAGAGCAGTAACTAAGCAAACATAATAAACTGTGAATAAAGCAACAACAATATGCTTTAGAAGCATGAAGATAAAACAAGGAATAACAAGATTAAAAGCAAGAAACAGACAATCACAAGGAAATTATCTCAACATTGAGATAATAGCTTGTGGAACTGATCTGCATTGTCTGAAAGACTTTGCAACAAGCCCAAACAAAAACATTAGGAAAGTTCAGACCATAAGCACTCTACGTCAATAGATGCAAAAAGACAGCACAGATAAGCAAGCACGTCTTCAGTCTTTTGGTATTTTAAGGGTTTTATTTATACACAAGCATGGTCTACTTCTCAAAAATTATGTGAAGTAGGTATTAAAGACTGCACATGCCCTTGATCTGTGGAAGAAACTCTAAGCTGTTATTGATGGATGTTCAGCATGTAGCCTTGGTACAGATACACATCTCCACGTGTGATAAATGCGAATATAAAAAATTAAAAAAAAAAAAAAAAGTCCCAAGGCATTTTTCTGGGGTTTTCTCTCTTTTCCCATTGCTATAGCGTAATAGTTGGCAACACATAACAAGGATATGAATATTAAAACATCCACCAAGGCAGTGACTATGTTTGAGATGTTTTATTAACTAGTGAAATTTATGGCCCCAGGTATGGTACCTTCACTCTTTCCACGTGCACAAAAAAAAGGCAGCCTTGAAATGCTCCAGCATGACAAGCCAGGAAAAGCCTAGTAAAGTCATGAGTAAATGATAGGTGAAAGAAAGATTAAGTCTGCACTATCTAAATGATCTGAGTCCCCATGATGGATGATAAAACGATATCTCACTTCATCTAGATCACAGCTTTCTCCTTTCTCACTGAACAGAACTGGAATTGCTGGTGAGCTTTTACCAGGAAGACAGCACAGATGACAATCCACTTGGTGCAATGAATATTTAATTATTCCAAGCAGAGTGATTTAACTACAAAAGAGATAATTGAAAAACCCCACAAGGAATAATTTTATCTCCTCTGAGTAAGTCATTCCAGTGGAAGATGAGGATTCACATTCCTCAGGGCAGAGCAATAAACTTTCATTTGAGCAGGATTTGAGACATTTAACTACTGTTCTACTCAGTAAAATGGGAACAGTACCACACTTCTTTTTCTTTTTTCTTTCTTTCTTTTTTTTTTTTTAAAGCTCTTAAACCTCTAGTCAATTAATCTCTACTGCTCAAACATGAAAAGGAATGCCTTGCCTCCAGCTGTGAATGGGGTTTATGACTTGAGGCAGCAGTTCTTCCCAGTGAGGACAGCAGCATATTTTTGCCCTGTACTTGGGGTAGCCTGGAGCACCTCAGGATAGAAGCTGATAGAAGCACATATACCAGGGATCTTGCAAGGCTTCCACACAGACAACTGGTACTCACAACCCTGAATTTCAGAGTTCACACATCACTAATAATGCATGTACAGAAAACGGCTCCAGCTTTCAAACATTTCAAGAGGCACTGCAGGTTTCATGTGAACACGGAGCACACAGAATTTTTGAGCTGTGTTTATCACTGCCACCATGAGTACATAGTCTCTAAGAAAACACAGGATACCAGCCTGGTCTCCCTTGCTGAAACAAACACATATGCTTATGAAAACATATGCAATATCTTGTACAAGCAACATAGCATAATCTTGTTATATGAAAGAAGACAGAGAAATACAAGAATGTATGATTAGATCTTTTTTCCTTCTCCAGACAGACAGACATGCATACACAGAGGCCCCCCTCTTTTCTAATACACAAGGGCTGCTCTGAAATTAATGCCTCCTATTTTAGTATGTTGACCCACAAATTAGAAGGAACACTGGTGGTACGGCAGTAGAGGCTGAACTCACCCACCAGTGTCACATTTTGTTGCTGCTCAACAGATGGGAGCAGAGAGGCAATTTGACAAAATAGTGCCTGACACAGAAGTGCGGATATCGTGAAACTGAATTCCTCCATGAAAAAAAGACATAGCACCTACTGACATTCACTTATGCTGAACGTTTATGGAGATCAAACAGTGGATGTGAGCACAGTGAGGCGGTGGGTAGTGTGTTTCAACAAGCAACAGTGGGTCACCTCTGCTGGTGCACATTTGCTGGTGCAAAAACAAGCGTAGCATGCAGGCTCTTGTTCATTGTGGATGAAAACACACAAATAGTGACTGTGTTGAAAAATAGTGTTTTGCAGCTGACAATTTGTTCTATCAGACAGTGTTACTGTGCTCTTCATATCTGTTATAGTTTCCGTGGAAATAAATAGAAGGCATTACTTTCAGACTGACCTATGCCAAAGTCCTTCACTTAAGAAGGAGACAGAAACATATTCTGTTAAAACTGGCTAAATCGAAGGTAAAACTTGGGCCTATTTTGGCTGCTAAATTAAGCTAAAGCTTGAGGTACAGACTTGCCTGAAAATTTTTCTTAAAGTGAGCTTTGCAGGACTTCCAATGGAGCTTTCAGTATTATTTTACTAGAAAACACCTAAAATATTTTATATAGGACAACATACCCAGAAAGGGCTTGTAATGAACTACAATAAGGAGAGCACTCCCCTGGTCTGTGTCAACTTTTCCTTCAGTCTTATTGTCAAACCAGCAGTCTTTCAGTAGCCTGCTGCATGACATCAACTCACATGTTGCGATGGGAAATTTTTTTCCCCTGTCACTGAGCTCTACACACACATCCTGTGGTTACCTCCTCACTGTGACCAATGCATATGCTCTCTTAAAGCTAGAAACTTCTCCACCTGTGCTCACTATCTTTCATGGAAGGTATAATCTCTGTCTGGTACACAAATAGCATCTTCTATGATCCTGAACACAGCAGCTAAGGAAGGCAACTGGAAGACTTTTTATCTCCTTTAATAAACAAGCTTTTCAAAGGAACATATATTAAACAAGCTGAAAGCCAAGCAAGCTATAAAACAACCAAATAAATCTGTCACAATTCTCAAATGATCATCATAGTGGTTCAGAGCCTCTCTGACATAAAACAGAACAATTGTTCTGATTTACTGTGGAACCAACTGGAACCACATTCACATCAAAGGAAAAACATAAATAATCAGATGAAAATAACATTCAGGAATCTTTTGCAACCCAAGAGTACTTCTAGGTAATATATAGAAAATGTTGCATGCTGAGCTTCAAATTCCTTAACTGCCATAATATCGAGTTTAAAATCAAGTGGTAATTTTCAGAAGTTAATTTCCTTGTTTGATCAAAGAGAAGACGTCCCCAGAGACAGTTCTGATAAATGGTGCACATAAAAAGTCATAGCTCTAAGAGGTAATTAATTTGGGTTCCTATATACAGTCACTTTTCCTTCCCATTTTCTTGCAACCCACAAGCATTTTTCTCTGATCAAATCAAGCTAGTTGTTACCTGAATGTTTTGTAAAACAGACATCTCTTCAGGGGGACTTTAATCACATGCTCCTGAAGGCCCACAAACAGGACACTCTGGCTATGCAGGATCTGAAGACTCCTGATGGGCTCCCGCTGACTCTTTGGCAGGAGTTCAATTTCCTCAAGCAGGCAGCTGCTTGAAGTTTGGTTCATTGGGGCAAGTACTTTCTTAATAGTGCCATAGTCTGCAGAAGAAGGAAGAAAATGAGTTACTAAAAATCATACTAGTGATTCTATTTGTTATCATTTGATGGATGAATCTTTATTCCATGCAGGATGTTTTCTATAGAGGCTCAAAATTTGCATTTTTCACTGTATTTCCTGAACAGCTTACAGTACAATGAAAAGAACATGAAAACAACTATTACATTCTCTGTGTAGTGTAAGACAGTAACAATTTCATCAGTGCAGGACAGACTTTCCACCAGAAGTCCCTTGAAAAACAAGTGTTCAAAGTTTGGCTATTATACATGCACATTCACAAAACACACTCACAGCAAGAGCTTCTGATTTCTATTTACCAGATTGTAGTACACTATCATTTGAAAGCAGCTTACAAAAAAGTAAACTCTTATCATTGCCCCCAGACTATTTTAAGACTGAATATTTTAAAACTATTTTTTTTTATCATTTGCTCTTCACTCTTATTGTGATTTCTTGTCAAAGGCAGCTAAGTATCACAGGCCAGCATCAGATCACTGATGAGATTTCTGATTCATTCATGCAAAGTTTATAAGGAATTTAAAAATATCAAAGAACATTTGTTCTGAACACCAAGAACCATATTCTTACACTGATAAATATTTTAGCTAGTGCCCTGACTAAAAATTATGCAATCTTTTACGTGCCAGCAATACTAAACATTAAAGATCCAGCAGAGAGTAAGTCTTATTCACTTAGGGTCTCTAAAGAACAAAATGGTTTATGTGAGTAGATAACACCTGCAAGACAAATGTTCAGGATGCTCTCTTCTGCAACCCATAAATAAGGATTTTGCCACAAGCAGCAGAAGGCAAGAGGCAAGGCAGACAGATGGCGGCAGAAGGTCTAAGGATAGACCTGGCCCTGACTTGGTGGCAACAGGACATGGCAGTGACAGCTACAGCCCCCTGCCTCCTGGCAGGACAGGCAGACAGCCCTGCTAGGAACAGTGGAGAAGGCAGCCTGAAGAGCCCATGTGGGGCCTGGCACATGGGAGGAAACCACTAGCACACAGACTTAAGAAAATGCAAAAGGCTAGCCTACAGCAGACTCCAAAACTAAAGAGGAGTTGGAGAAACCAAGGTGGCATTTACCAGTAAAATCATCCATTCCTGATGAAAACTGAAGTTAATCCTAAGAACTGCAGGAGTACTGGAAAGGGGAGCACAACACAAAATAGCAGAGGGAGTTTGGATAAAGATTATGTCTAAAATTTTAACCATACTGTTAATGAATCTTTAATAATTGGATAATATGGATGAATTTTATTAGGAAGTCAAGACTAATTACACTCACAACTAATGTTTAGTTCAGTATATAAAATGCATTGCTTCCATAGCAAGATTTGGAGTGTAAAATCATAACTGCATGTTTAAGTCTTCTGATTAACTTCTCAATTTTGAGTAAAAATCATTTCATGTAAGCATTCTCTCTAATACTGGTATAAATAAGCTTGTAGGGATTCACAGCATATAAGAATTTGTTTAAAAAAACGTACAGCACAAAAAATACCTCCCATTAAATAACAGAACAGTTTGTGCTGGAAGGGACCTTAAATACAATCTCATTCCAACTCCCTGCCATGGCCAGGACTCCATCCAACCTGGCCACGAACACCTCCAGGGTTGGGGCATCCACAGGTTCTCTGGGCAGCCTGTGCCATTGCCACACTACCCTCTGAGTAAAAAGTTTTCTCCTATAATCTAAAATAAATCCCTCCTCTTCTATGAAAAAATAAAAATAAAATTCTAGTTTTGATCATCAGAGAATTGTAAAAAGGCTAGAGTTTGAAGGGAACTCAAGGATCATCAACTTGAGGGGGTTTGAAGGGAAGGGGTTTGAAGGGAACTCAAGTTTGAAGGGGGTTTGAAGGGAACTCAAGGATCATCAACTTGAGGGGGTTGAGTTCCAACTCCCCTGCTGCAGGCAGCGTTGCCAACTGCTAGATCAAGTACTAGATCTCATTGTCCAGGGTTCCATCCAACCTGGCCTTAAACACCTCCAGCAACAGGTAATTCACAACTTCTCTGGGTAACCTGTTCCAGAACCTCACCACTCTCTGTAAAAAAATTCCCTCGACATCTAATCTAAATCTCTCTTTTGTTTAAAACCATTCTCCCTTGTCCTGTCACGATCTACTCATGTAAAAAGTTGATTTCCCTCATGTTTATAAGCTCCCTTTAAATACTGGAAGGCTGCAATGAAGTCTCCCTGCAGCCTTCTCTTTTCCATGCTGAACAAGCCCAGTTCCTTCAGCATATCACTTTTTTTTTTCTACACATCCTAAAGGAGAGACGTATTAACAAAATAATAAAACCATTGCCAAAAATCAGGTTTGCCTCACAACTGAGAGACTACCAGTGCAACCAAACAGTTTAACAAGCTTTGCTTCTGTTGATGTTTGTTGGATGAACATTCAAATATAATTACAAGTTTCAAGGTCAAAATGCAATCTGAGAACTATCCATAAGAAAAAGCCAAAATAGAATCAGTTACTGTGTTAGTCATCAAGTGAAATGCATAAGAGTTTTTGTAGCACAATAACTGGAAAAAATGTAGTAAGAGGAAGAAAAGAAATGAGATCTTTTTAGACATGTGAATGAGTTGGTATCACTTCATAGATCAGTTAGTACAACTCTGTCACTTGTCTAACTGGCAGTTAACAGATTCAGCACGATTTGTGATACATTGCACTTGGCCTGCCACCTTTTTCATGAGTTGTGTCAAAAATCAACTCAGCATTCAGTATATACTTCTTATGCAGTCTGATGCTCCCTCCTGCTTCAGTGCCAGGCTTGGCACTTAAGGCCAAGTCACTTGATGACACCTCCCCAAAGACAAAAGAGGGGAAAAACAAAACAACAACAAAGAAGAAGAACAACAAAAAACACCACAACACTGGAGAGTTCCTTCTCCCACTGATTTTGAATTTAGCAGTGCAGAACTTTGATAAGAGAATATCATAAAAATCAAATATTTTGTGTTTTTCTCCTCAGCAACTTTGCTTGCAGAAAGGCAATTCATTTTTAAGTTCAGATCTGTGGCTCAGAGAACATGATTACAGCAGCACACTAGCCTAAAATCAAATGAAATATTCTTACTTTTGAGAATTGCAGCACCAATAACTTCCCCACCACAGCTGTCATTGCTCTTTCCTTTTTATCTAGGTGTAATGTGCCCGTTCCTGCCATTTGCTTCTGCTTTCTTTCAGCAATTGCAAAATCATTCATTTACCATTTGTCTTCTAATAGGTTCAGTACTCATACAGAAGTGATGAAAGTCCTAATTTTCTAGATTTCAAGAGAAGGAGCAGTGTCAGAGATCCCACAGATTATTTTGAAGAAACAATCCACTCCAGCAGTAATCTGAGTCATGTCTATTCAGAAAAAAAGGAATAAAATCTTATTTATCTCTGCCTCAGAGGACTTTCCTACTTCTGATCTTCTAAAATCTATCTCTTAAATTCCTCCTGCCTATGTCTCTGATTTTGCACGGATCATCTAGAAGCCCAAAACAGGGTGATTATCTGTTTCTATTCTGCAACTTTGAGTGAGACACAGATTCCCTGGATTGGCAGCTGTGTTGATCATATTATGGTTCCTAGGGAGGGAATATAGCTATCAATCTCCCCAAACCATTTAAACATGTAAACACTTGCTATCACAGCTAACAAAGCCTGGTACACAGGCATTCTTATCCCGGCATAAAATAATCTGTTACACCAGTACTTTCAAAAGCACTTTCAAAAGTCAGTTACTTTGCTCCAGCATTTTCAGTTCTATGACAGCGTGCAATATTTTGTGTCTATCCTATACCACAGATAGCAGGTTTCCTAAAGAAGTTGCAACAGCTCCATCCTCAAAAGTATTGTCTATTCAGCCATTTTCACACCACAGTTGAAAGAAGAAATGAAGACAGAAGTAGATAGGGATAGAAATGGTTGTTGAACATACCTTTGGGGCATGGAGATTTTCAGACCTGTCAAAATCTTTCAAGCAAATCTTTCTTTACAATCACAATAACTGACCACTTCTACCCAGAAATAACTAAGAAGAATAGTAAACACAGACCTCCCTAATGGATGAGACTTTTTTGCCACACAAACTGTGAAAGTATCAATTTCATCACAGATGTCAACACTGACTCCAACTCCAATTTAAGAGTCCTAATGAATGACATCTTCAGATCCTGAAAATAAGCAAGACTTGCTGGAATAAATCCAGACACCTGTCACCCTTAGTTTAAGGATGACTGAGTGTACAGAGCAGTAGCGAAAGATAATTCTATTGGACACAAAGCATAAATAACATGCTATGTTAACTTGTACTGTAATACTTCTTAAGAGATCTGCAAAATCAGCAACTGCATTTTAGAAATCTAATCAGTGTAAGAGAAGATGAAGAGGAAAGAAATATGATGTAATGCATAGGAGACTATGAAGAACTGGATGGAAAACCTGTTGTTGTAGAGAACAAGTTTGGAGGCTATAGTGTCACACAGTCACAGAATCGAAAGCGTTGGAAGGGTCCTCTGGAGATCATCTAGTCCAATCCCCCTGATAAAGTAGGTTCCCTACTGTGGGTCACACAGGAAAGTGTTCAGGTGGGCCTTGAGTATCTCCAGAGGAAACTCCACAGCCTCTCTGAGCACCCTGTCCCAGTGCTCTCTCACCTCATAATAAAGAAGTTCTCCAACAAGTTTGCATGGAACTTTCTGTGTTCTAGCTTTTGCCTGTTGCCACATATTCCGTCCCTGAACACTACTAAAAAGAGCTCGACTCCAAAATTCATTTAGAACAAAAATGACAGTGGAACAAAATGAAAGAAGTATGATCTCTGAAAGTTTAAATTGTAAAAGGCATAAAGCTCAGACAGCAATGGACAGCACTGCAAGAGCATGCCTGAAATCATATCAATGGTGACACCTTCAAAGGATAGTGTAATATGAACACACAAAACAAATGGAAAATGCCACAAACTAATAAACTTGTGATTTCTGGACTCTCCTGATGTAAGTAAATGCACTGAAAGAGGCTGGAGCAACTTCTTTCTGGAGAAGAATAAATACTTATATGAGCAGTTATCATTATAAAAGTAAAATGTTCTACCTATCTATAACTTAAGAGAGGGCAGTCAACACAAGACCGAAAATGGAAATGAAAGCTATTTTCTGTATTTATGCCACATTCATAACTGAATAAGGTACAATCAGTGCAAGAAATACGCTTCACTCTCATGATACATACAAAAGCAGTATAATTTACACATTTTAAAAATCTGTCAACATAATAATCTTTTTTTGTTTGTTTTAAACTGAAGTTCAAAATCACTTGAAGCATATTTAAGAGAGTATATTTTAAGTATAGTTGAAATGAATGCAAATAACATATAACTTCAAGTAGTGTAATTTGAAATGCATTTCAGAAAATTATATTTATCAACTACTTTGATTTTGTTTATTGTAGAATGCTTTTGCATTCCATTTTACTATTCAAATTATTTTTCTAGTGGGAAAATAAAAATATTCAGACAGTGGTAGGACTGTTGAAATGAAAGAAAAACGATCTATGAATGTTACATTTCTTTTAAATAGTATTCATATGTGCAAACACATGAACTGTGTTTGAATTCATTGTGTATTCGTATTACTTGAACATCACAGAAACACAGAAACAAACAAACAGAACGTTTTAAGGCTGTCTTCAAGGTAGAGGTCTTTCAGAAGAAAAAGCTGAGATAATAAATGTAAAATTGATGTAAGTATCACATAATAGTACAGAACCAAAGAAAGCACAAGGCTTCTGCAAAAAAAAATAAGAATAAAAAATTAAATTTTTATATATATATGTATATGTATATATCAGAGTTATTTTCTTTCACCATTGGATTCAAAGAAAGCAAAGCAGAACATGCACTTATTTAATTGCAGAAATGTATTCCAAAGACAGGAAGTATTAGGTTGCATAATGCTCAACACAGAAAAAAGAGACAGGAACAGCTAATGCCTAAAACAGCTGGTTTTGCTGGAAGGGAAAAGCCCAGGCCTTAGGATTAATCAGTCTGTGTGAAATAAAAAAAAGATGCATATGGTACACAGAATATGAGAGCATTCAAAACCTGCTCTTTTTTGCTGTTTCTAAAAATAACTTTAAAATTACTTAAATTATCAGTAGAACATAGATAACTAAAACCTTCATTATAATCTGTTTTCCCACATGGGGGCATATGGGGATGAGGTACAATTTGATTTAAAGTATGGGTATATCTGAAGATAAGAGCACATAATCATTCTCTGTTACTGAAAGTATCTTTTACCTCCAAATTTCTGATGTATGCATGAATACTTGAATTACAGGATTTATCATAATGTAGGCTAACGCACGTATGAAAGACTGAGCTTAAATCTTTCCACTTTAAAAATTAAAAATGTTATTGGCAAGTTTATTGGCTCTACGTTGATACAGAAAACAAAAAGAATACAGTTTGATTTCAAATTTCCTCACTTAATTTGCTGAATAGTACTGAAAACATTGTCATATTTTTAAATGTTTCTTATTTACATCTCATCCTAACTTCAGAAAAAAAAAAAAAAAACTAAACTTCAAACACTGAATATGGAACTCCTTTGCCTTATCAAGACACAAATTTCAATTCTAAAAAAAAATTCAGAGCTGTTTTAAATGCTCACAGTTTGTCTTTCCGTTTGCAATTCACCCGTTTTAACAATCTGGTCAAAGTGATTTATTTTTCTCTATTTTTAAAATATTGATTGATATTATGAAGTATGCATGGCAATATTTTTATAGAATACTCAGTGAATCTAAAATGGAGATTAAAGATGTGAAGATGTTCTGCTTTGAGTCTTAATAGAAAATAAAAACTGTGATAGGCAAAATAAGAAGTTCAACAATAAAGTACTGTGATTGCCTTGCTATTTGAACTCATCAGGATGATGATAAGTTGATGGTGGATATTAACAGAAATGTGTGTATTAAAAATTTAATTGATTACAGAATCAATTAGCTAACTATATAACAAAAGCTTCTAAGAAATGAAGTATTTGGAAACACACAAAATGGAAGAATTTTGTTGCAATTCCCTATGAAACATTGTAAGCTGTTCTCTACTCTTAATATGGAAATTTATTTTTAAGCACTAGATTGGCTAAATGGAATGTTGGTTATTCTCTGCACCATAATTTACTTGCAGAAAAGCTTAACTTAGGTTTCCTTACTCCATCACATCATCACAAGAGACTAACTTCTGTTGGAAAACATTATGCAAACGATCTAGAAAGCACATAAATCACTGTGCTTGGACATCTAATTAAGTTTCAGTAAATTTAATTAACTTAAGTGACAGTAATCCATGTGATAGGCTTGGTCCTATAAAAGCTAGTATGAATAGCACCAAAAATCTCCTGGAACAAAAGTGAATAGTGAGTAGTTTGTGTTACTTGTAGAATATACACACAAACCACTGAGAATCACAGAATCGTAGGGGGTTGGAGATCATCAAGTCCAATCCTCCTGCTGAAACAGGTTCGCTACATACAGTAGGTCACACAGGAGAGCATATGGAAAACAGCAAAAAAATAAGTTTGCGGTTTTTGGCCCCATAGGAAATACACAGAAAACCAAGTCCTTTCAAGCTCTAGGCCTACTCCAGAAACAAATGCAAAGGCTGGTATGCATGTTGCATGTATACATGTATATATACACACAAAATTTCAGAATTTAAATCCAATCATTCTCTTCATCATGCCACATTTCAAATGGCTTTGGATTTCAGAGTTTATTTACACATTTTTGCTAGAGTAATAATAATCTATATATACTTGGTAGCATTAGAGCACAACATTTTAGGTTGTAAGAGCTTTCAGGAAAATTACAGGCACAAACGTTGTTCTGTTGATTTCTTAAGAATAAAGAGTTAACAAAAATTAGCAGAGAAGCAAAGATTCTCAAATTCAAGGAATAGCACTTTCCATAAATAATCAATCAAAATTGTCAATTTCCTCTTACACACAACTCATAACCTTCTAATCATACAGTCAGTTGTCCATTCTCAAGATAACTAGAGAGAAAAAAAGAAGTGTAAAAATTATATATATATATATATATATCATTCTAATATATTTTAGTAAAAAGCTACATTATACATTATATAAAAAGAATTCTATCACACATTATTTAATATGTAATAGTTCCAAAGAACAAATCCTTTAGCTTAGTATACGAGTTAGGAAATAGGAAAAGTTTGGCTTTGTCTTTGAAGAGAGTTTTTGAAGCAGCAAAAGTAAAATGAAGAAAAAGACTATGTTAAAATGTTCTTCACTGGATAAAAACTCTCTTTTTACTACAATCAGATTTTTGTATTTATGTTTGTTGGCTTTTATTTTGTTTTAGTTCTTAGATGTAACAACAGCAGGTATGGAAGAATCTATAAAAAATGAGCAGACAATATTTTAGATTTATCTTCTTTGTTCCTCCTTCTTATTCTCACTATGTTGTTACATTTCAAATAAATATTGATGCACTTCCTTACACAACTGGCAATTAATTTGATTTAAAGCTTAAATGAGATACATAGTTAATAATGCCTGTCAATGAAGAACTTCAATGGTCCACTTCATGTCCCAGTCTTTATGTGGGAGAGGCAATTTAATTCATTTCCCAGCTATTTAGAAGCTGAAAGGTACAATTTAAGTCAGAACCTATTTGAATACCTTCTGAAATGATTAACAAGAGAAGCTTCTTAATGCCCTAGTGGCTATTCCAAGATAAATTCACTTGTACCTCTGTAACTACAGTAGTTTCTGATGACTCTATGTCAAGATTTAAAATGAATTTATGAAGGGAATATTTATGTACTATCCTTTCTACACAGGATATAGAATAACTGCCTCAATGACTCTTTTGATTAAAAAGCACTGATCTAGATACAAGTTATTCCAAAGTCAGGAACTTTGTTCAAACAAAGCCATGTGTTTGGAAGGAGATAAAGAATGTGCAATTAATGACAACCACTGCCCTAAAATTAAATGAAGACAAAATAATATACATACAACACACATTGTAGAAAACTGTAAGATTACATGATTACTGAAGCTCAGTCTCCTACCTAAACATACTATATGAATTTACTTTCAATCTTCAAATACAGCACATTTGGAAGGTAACTATCAAAGGAAATCAGGACATATTTTCTTTACTATTTTCCAGAGAAAGCTTTTTAAACATAATGCATTCTTTAGAACACCTCTATTCCCTGTAGACTTAATTTCCATGTATTATAATGTATCAAAAACATCATTGAATTTGCAGTTGAATCACCAAAAGCTTCTTCCATTAATCACGGTGCAAAGTGTTAAACATTTGCTTTTCTACAGGAAACTTCCACCACTCCTCAAAGTACAACAGAATGTAAATTGGTGTTATTAAGGTTTCTGCTAGAGGTGTTGCCTGTGATTCAAAAATGTATTGCATTTTAGAAAATAATATAATTTATGTAACATCTTCTGGTGGCCATTTCATGTCTCCTGTCAAACTGGAATTTAAATACAGCTCCAGTAAAATTCATTCAAAATTTTTCACATAAATACACAATTTGCATTCTAATGAGAATTTCAGATCTATTTGAGACTAAAATGCAAAGCAACTATAAGCTAAACCAAAGCAGCATGCATTTTTGAACAACTGCATCTACGTGCTTGAAGTCATTAACCGCTAAAACTTAATTCTTTTTCTGCTTCCCCTTGGTCCTTTTAGAAGCTCAAGCAGGAACCCATAACAAGCAAGAAAACACCTGTCAGACCTCCACATCATTTAGATCTGTTTCCTGCATATGGAAAAAGAATATCAAACCAAATTATCCCTTTTCTCATCTTGCTAGAGCTCATACACACTTGTGACAAATTTTTATCCACTCTAATACTAAAACAGATGTTCCACCTTGTATGAAAAAAAGAAACTAAGTACTTTCAATGATCTCAAAATGTATGTATTTTTCATGAACCAAGTTCATTGCCACACCTTTAGTTACTGTTTCATTTTCAGTCTTACAAGAGATGTTCAGCTTGACAAAGATGTGACAGAGATAAGAAGCAAGTTTGTAAAATTTTGTCTGATTTAGAGGAGCTGAAACCATCTATAACAGATCATGTACTCAGTTTACTCAAAAGTAAAACATGAGTTTAGAATACTTATAAGAAAAACTATTGCAGGTATAGGACCTTTGCAGGCTACCATGGATGCAAATCCAATTACTAACTAAAATTTCAGTCCATCTGCTGCATTACTTTTATTTATACAACATAAAGCATTAGCTATTCTAAAACTTTATGAAGCAGTAACTTTTCATGATCTTTTACTTGCAAGATCATTTTATTAATTTTCTATGATAAAAGTGTTACTAAAGAAAATGTTCTTATGGATTAATTTGGAGAACTCGTGAATTCTGGGTTTAACTGGTAGCTTTCTTTCTCTTAAGTCTTCATGTGTGAAATTGGTATTCAGAACAGTAACACTATCGAAAAGGAAAAAAAAATGAACACTTGAAATTTCATTTTTCTCTAAAACCGTTTTATTCAACTATAAAGAGCTCACTGCAAATACTTTAACAAGTACCTTTTCCCACTGAAGATTTCAAACCTCTTTTGTTATATTGTTTTCCTCCATACTGACCTGATTTGCTGACAAAATCAAAACCAGCGACACACATTCATCTCATCACTCTCCTTCGATGTACAGAAGATAGCTGAACTAAAATAGAAAAGTTTCAGCTGCAGCTAAGAAAAATCATGAAGTCTCTAAGAGTTGTGTTACCATGCATCAGTGAGAAAGAGTATCGAAGTGCTAGGAACAGGAGGGAGAGAGATAAGCAATATATACTGAGCATATGAAAAGCACTTCTTTACCGTCAGAAGCTTCTGATGTGATTTTATGCTGTGCAAGAAAAAGGTGCCTTTCATATCCTTAAGGAGTTTCAGGGAGCACTTTCTGCTTATTTAAAAAGGCATCAGAAAAACATTTTAATAGTCCTTACATTGGTGAATGAAAGCAGTGAATCACTTCTCCAGATGAATTCTGGACCTATTTGGCTTGTAGGATGTAGTGCTCCTCTTGGGCCAGATGAACCATGCATCTGCCTGCGGATGAAACCACCAGCAGGAGGCCTCATCCCCACCCACAGCAGCCTACTCTCTCCTAGATTAAGAATTCAACAAGGAGACAGAACAGATGACTTTGAACTCCAAGAATAATTAAACCTCAGCTCTTCATACCCCATATGAGTGGTGCTGTCACCAGGATCATAGGATTTTCTCTGTCATTTTGCCATGTTCACTAAACTTGAAAATCATAGGGAAACATAACAGGTTAGCTCAAAGCACAGCTACTCAATCATGTCCCTATACCATGTATCACACTGTTTATATCTCCTCAAGAAACATTCAAATGTGAGCATTCTAACACATAGCAATACTAACAAAGATACTAACAATGGTTTAAGAAATACTGTTGCTGTAGAGAGGATCTGATTCAAACAACAGCATAACACAAGGCTTTAAAGTGCTGGGGAACAGAAAGCTGGCAAAACATGATTGACAACAATTTCAGGTTTAGCTCTAATGCCCTGTATTCCCTCTCCTCCGTGGAAACATCAGCAAGTCTCAAGCATACAGTACAGAGCAGAAGAACAATTCATGACAACACCAAGAATGAAGTCATTGATCATACCAAGTGATCATCTCATTCCACATTTGCATTTAATTTATACAAACTCTGTCTATAAAAATTACCCAGTAATGCAAGATTTACATGACAAATGAAGACAGCATCCTCACATGGCCAGGACAATCTCACACGAAGCTGGCATGCAAAAAGACACATTTTTCCGGCTCAGAAAAGCAATGCCAGGTTCAAAATGAAATAGAAAAAATACCAAGACTATGCTGGTGCATCAAGCCTGCAGCCGAAATAAAATTTACATTGTTATTGCCTTTGATCATAATTACTATATTTGAATCAAACAGATCCTGCCTATACGCACATTAACTTATGTGCAACACATTATTCCTTTGGGATGTACTTCAGGTTGTACTTAAAGCGTACCTAGTTTGTGTGTCCAGACAAAATCAAATCAGGACCAACTAGGCTAGAGTTGAGGTACGGGATTTTTCTTAGGTGGTTGAAGTATGATTGGCAACAGTTTTTTGCTCACAGATATAAAAACATTTTACTCCTTAAAGCCAGTTAGATTACAGCCAAATAGATCCAATATCAACAGTTGAGAAGTGAATAACATATACTAGAGAAGGTCCATTTGACAATATGCTGTGTTGACAGCCATCCTTGTTTTCACTATCCAACTTTACTTTTACTAAAAATGACACAAGACTTGAAGCCCCAAGAAAAAGATGGCAGAAGCCATACATACTCTATTGGTTCTGAATGGGAAACATTACACCTGCCAAGAGACGTCTAGCTTTGTTATGCTGGATTCTGAAAGGAAAAAGAAACATAGGGCTGCTATCAAATAAAGTAATTCAAAATGAAAATTAAAAAATAATAAATTAATAAATAATTGAACAAATAAACAAAGTCTATGTTAAATTCCCAGGAGCTTCTTCTCAGGAACAGAAAGCATTCTAGTTTAGGAGAGACCTGCTAAAATATTTAATCAGTAGGCAGGACTGGACTTATCAGATAGTAAAGATAAGTCTCACTAAAGAAATGTGTAACCTCTTGCTAAAATAGTAGAAGAGACAATAAACATAGTTATTAGTTGCAAGATGAAATGGTTATGATTTAAGGCTTGCTATCTGACACAGAGCAGCAATGAAGAATGTCACGCTACACACAAAAGATAAAATTACTATGGAATACAGACTCTGGATCATCGCCAGCCTTCTAAAGTTGAGATGTGTTAACTCTGATTGGATCTGGCTGGACAGGGAGTGCTTACTGCTCCTATTACTTTTTATTGCTCTCCCATTGTGCCACCATAATAATAAATATCTTGTACTACCCAAAACATGCTATGAATATGATAGTTTTCCCACTGAATAAATTTTCGAGTGCCCAGATCAAAGAAGCATTTACGTGCACAAGTGGAGAAAACTGTTTCTCAGATAATTGCTCACTATAAACCTTGCCTAATTGCTTAACTGAGTCGTATGTGGCTACTTTCACTGAAGCACCAGAAAGACAACTAACTGCTGTACAAATCCAGAAGCATCATAAACTTGGCTGACTACAGTGAGTCAAGGATCCTCTTCTACTCAAACACATTTACAGTTTGCATGGTGCCTGTATGTCACTGATCACAGTGGAGCCAAGTTCAGTATAAATCTTGTATGACATACATGGAATGTCAGCAGCATTTTCAGCATAAAGGACAGCTTTTGTTCAGAAACAGTGAAGGGAAGACTGATGCTGCCACACATTTGTTAATAATAGAATGTAAATTAGGAAGTAAACGGAGAAAAGATAGCAACAAACTTGGAATTAGAGACGTGAACCGAGAACCTCTTCCCAGAATATTTTCTCTAAAACATTAAAGCAGTAATAGCCATGGTATACACCGTAAATAATCATATTATAATCTTTTTATAACAGCTTAGGAACTGGGACATTATCCATAATTAAAAATCAGCTTTTAAAACCTTGACAAGTGATCTACCACTACATTTGTTGTGTTCATTCTGTTCTTTTTGAAGCTGTGCAGCTATAGAATCAAATTTCCAAGATTCATGAGGTAAGAAAAATAAAAAATAAAGATTCTGTTAACCCTTAATCAGTGACTTGATACAGTAAAATGCAGACACTGCGTAGTCTACCTTTTTGTGAACCTGTCTGCAAAATTACAAGACACATCATAGAAAAGCCACAGTTCTGGGAATAACATATCTATATCTTATGATCACTCTTCAGTATCATGGAACATAGAGAGATATGTATTTATTCAGAAATTCTTTACCTTAGGAAAATTAGCCAGGTAGTATGACTGGGGCTGAGTAAATGTAAAAACAAACAACAAAAAGTCCCAAATGTTCACTGCTAGTGACAGCGTTGGTATTTGCTTAGTTGAAACATTTGGATTCATTCAGTTTTACTGTGAAAAGTGCAGTAGAATGAAGAAGCTCACAAATGTGAGAAGAAGTTCAGTAGAATATCCCGTCTAATTGCTTTACTCAAAGCGCACACGGAATACCATACATATAACATCATCATACTTGTGATCCTGCATTCCCTTCTTTTAAGGGTAAAAGAGGAGTCTTATGTTCAAACATTTTTGATTAAATTTCAGCCTTCTTTGGCTGTCAAGGGTTCATTTAGTCAGTCATGTCCACCTTAAATGTAAGGCTTTCTCAAAGTAAAAAGCCTTGCAGAATATTTTACACATATTTACAATGCTTAGTAATGTGCCAAGTTGCCTAAGCCTTTCTGAAATGTTGTACAAAGCCAAGCCCCTTCCTCCCCACATTTCTCAGTAAGGATCCTGATCACTAACTACATACTCATGCAAGAGTTGGTTAAAGGCTGAACCTCCCTGGGATAAGAACCAAACCAGCCCCTGTAGCAGTCCAGAAGCAAACAGGTGCCCACACTGTGTGTTCTTCAGACATTTATTTACAGTCTACACCTAATGGAGCTGGGCAATCATTAAAACAAACTGATAACCTGTGAGTAGAAGAAAGGGCTGCTCCTATTTAAATTTGTCCCATGGGAACAGAATACAAATGTCACCTATTTGCAGCATGTAATTCATGAATGTGCTGTCAAAAATACAAACAATCTGAGCAAACACAAGCAACAAACTAATCAAAATCATGACCGATTTATGAGTTGATATAATAAGAAAAACTGACTACAAATAAGCGGTGGGTAATTTGTTCTCACATATAAGTTGCTGTCAATGAATAATTTAACCAGTTCTAGTTACAGTCTCCTACTTATTAAGAAACCTCCTTACATCTTACTGGAGCTGGCAGAATGATAGATGTCTACAAAGAGTGAAAAAGCCAAGGGAAATCAGTACTCCTGAACATCTGTAATGTGAGGTTTGATTCTATAGAGCCTGACAGTATCATTTGTAGCCTAGACTTCAAGCATGGTCATTCCAACATTGTTACATTTAAAGCCACTTTGCCCAGTATGGCTGACACAATACGAAAGGCAGAAGTAAATCAATTTTTCTGTGTTTAAATTACCTAGCAAAACAGCTATGCTTTGCACTACCCTTCTTTCTTTTTATTCTATGTGGAAAATAATATAAATATTCTGGGAAGAGCACATTATAAGTGTTCTTGGTAATAACATCTGCATAAATCCCAGCATAAATGTTATCAGACTCAGAGCCATAACAATGCAATATTTTTTCAAGCTTTGCAGTAAAATGGAAAAAAATCTTCCTGGAAAGATTAATAACACAAACAAGGTATTAATTCAGATAAGAGTTGTCCTTCATCAGTATTAACATTCATTGTAAAAGGAGCATAGAATAAGGTTATTTATTTGATGATTTACTGCTCAATTTCTTAAATAGTGTTCAAGATCATCATGTCAATGTTATGAGTGGTGTCTTCCAAGATACGCCATTTCTAGATGGCAGAGAAACTGATGGCTGTCTATGTTTCAATCCTCTTAAAATGATAATGCAAAAGGCCAAACAGGTAAGTTACAGAGAAGTAGTTTTGGAAATGTTGCAGTGGAGCTTTACAACCGGGTAAAAGCATATCATGTCATTGTCTAGGAAAGTCAGAAGAAACAGAGTAACTGTGGTTTTTATTACAACAGATGAGAAGGGGTTTTAACACTCTCTGATTATTGCCTGCTGCAGTGCATATGACCCATTATCCATCTGCACTCTGATTTCTCCTGCTGCTCTGTTTTCAAACTAGAAAGTATTAATATATACAAAACAGCCCACTACACTTTCACACTTGAATTGTGACTCAAATTACAACTACTTGATCATCATTATTATTGCATTTATATTGTAGTTTCTAGGCTAAAAAGATGCTTCTCAAACTCAGAGAAAATGTCTATAGCGTCTTTCAACGCAAACTATCTGCAGATTACTTCTCAATCTCAACACACCTGAAATAAAACACTCAGAAACACCACCAATTGGAAAAAAAATTAAGCTCTGTTCCTCTCTTCACCATGTCTGAAATTTATATAATCATATATCTGCTTGTAATTTTAAGGTTCATAGCTTCACACTTACCATATACATTATGACACAGTGCACACTAAATATGAAAGCATACTTTGGTCAGAACCTTTAGTCTGCCAGGAAAATTGCTATACTTCATGCAAAAATTTTAAGCAGAAATACACACATATTGAGTCATGGAATGGGATGTTCCCTAACAGATTATGTGGTGCATTCCTAAAAATTCCTAAAAAAAAAAAAAAAAAAAAAAAAGAAAAAAAGAAAAAAAAAAAAAGACAGTATTGTAAGCAAGAGAATCAAATCTTGCAACAATCACCTAGTAAATCACACCAAAGACATACAAATTGTTCCGACAGCATTTCCAAAACGAGTGTCATTAATCATTTCATGAGATAAGGACTAATTTCTGTTAAATCTACAACATCAGGAAGGGCAATAACAAAAAAATATGTTACATTTGTGTAGGTTTACCACTGAAGACAAATGTATGAAACATCCATTTGTATTATAAAAAAAAAATTTTGAAATTTCTTTATGAAAGGTCTCCACATTTTCATAATTACTGTTGTATGTGGTTCACCAGAGTTGCCTTTTATCATTATTCTTTGCAATAATATGTACAATAAATCTAAAGAGGGGTAAACAATACCACCTTCCAGAACTTCTTGTACAACTTCTGTTCTAAACTATTCCAGTCATCTTTAAACTTCAAAATAACCCTGTCCTTATGGCATAAAAATTCAGGCTTAGTTCAGTGAACACGCCATTCTTTAGAGATATGCAGCACAGCCAACAGTAAATATTTCTTCACGTTTCATTAGGTCTTTGTAAGGTCGCCACACCTTAATTTTATCATTGCTAAACTATGAATTACCATATTCAAGATCTACCAATGGGCACATATGATTTCTGTACAGGAAACAGAGGGCATATCCTCTGCACACTCAGCAACCTTCAGAGAAAACACAGACATTTTTCCACAGTTTTTTTAATTATTTTTTTTTTTCCTGTAGCGCCAATATGCTTTATAAAGATTTTGCTCTCATTTCAGTACCCTGTTCTCTGAAAAAAGCTTTGGAGACCTTTGTATTTTGGCAAAGTTTTAATCACGGGACACTCAGGCATGCAAATTGAAAGGAAAAAATAAAAGAGAGAAAGAAAAAGAAGGGAGAAAAGAGCCAAATACAAACTGTGATACACAGAATACCACTTTGCTTTAAGCTTCTTCCAATTAGGAAGGAGGCAAAGTTTTTTAAACTTAAATTGTTGTCAGAATATTGCTCATTCACTACCCTGCTTTACTTTTAGTCTGGTATGAGAGATGAGTGCTAGTTCAGAACTTCCCTTTGCACACTGTCCTTGATTTTCCTTTCTGAACCACTGAAAAATGTTCCAGGAGTTTCTGCCTGACTAAAGCTAGCAGCACTATGCTTGTTCTAAGTAAAAGAGAATGTGCAAGAATTGATCTATCCCTTCTTCCTCTGTTAGAAGTCAGTGCAGTAGAAGATTAAGATGTGTTTCCAAAGCAGTAAAATATATTTTTGATACCAGCAGTAGATGTTAAATCCCAGCACATCAAAATCTTCAGCAAAATGATGACTTGGCAGAGGTTTAAGAAATGAAGACTGTTGACACAGAAGATTAATGCATTTGTATGCTTACTCAGAGTTTCTTCTCTTCTAATATTATCCCTATTTAAGTCTTAATGAAACTAGATTACACTGTTAATACTGTCAAGGTTATTATCCTCTGTAATATTTGTATTCTGATAAGGTGGATAGGCAGGTGAACGTGAGATGGAGGAAGAAAAAATTTTCTCTTAACTAGTGCCCATCTGATTCAAAGAGGGAGATTTTTGCATTGATTAACAAAGACAGCAGAATGTTCATTTGTATTCATACCAATCTATATGTTTACCTTTCCACTGAATCATCTTTGTGAATTTTAAAAGACAATTTTGTAAGAATGTTGTGATGAATTATAATTACAAAAGTTATGCAGAATACATCTCACATAGTATAGGTTGGATCCATCCTGCCTCATGCTAGTAGGTATAAACTCCCTATTGCTAGCATCCTGGTGTTGCATGAATTTCCCTTTTTGCACCAAGTAGTTTGATTTAGCCCAAACAATTTGATACCATGGTATGTGAAAAAGAACAATTCAGGTTGGAAGGGATAGCATCAGGCTTAAGTCCAACCTCCTGGTCAAAAAAGAGCTAGTTATAAAAAGAACTGGTTTGCTGCATGGTCTTGAAAACCTACCAACATTGAGGCCTTGCACCTCTGTTGTAGCAACCCCCACTATCAATACAAGCTGAGCATTGAGTCCTGCCAAAAAGAACTTGAGAGTTCTGGTGGCTGGCAAACAGGACATGAGCCAACAGCGTTCCCTTGCAGACCAGAAAGCCAGCTGTATCCTGGACTGCATCAAAAGAAGCATGGCCAGCAGAGCGAGGGAGGTGATCCTGCCACTCTACTCCACGCTGGTGATGCCTTGCCTGGAGTACTGCTCCAGATGTGGAGTCCTCAGTACAGGAGAGACATGGACATTTTAGAACGTGTCCAAAGGAGGGCCACAGAAACAATCCAAGGAATGGGACACCACTCCACAAGGACAGGCTGAGAGAGAGCTGAGGCTGTTCAGAGAAGAAAAGGCTCTGAGGTGACCTGATAGCAGCCTCTCAGTATCTAAAGGGAGGTTATAAGAAATAAGGGGAAAGGGTCTTGAGCAGAGTCTACTATGTTAGAAGAGGAAATGGTTTCAAACTAAAAGAAGGAAGATTGAGATTGGCTATAAAGAAGAAGATTTTTACAGTGAGGGTGTTGAGACACTGAAATAGCTGCCCAGAGATGTGGAGGATGTCCTGCCAAATAGACATCTGAGGTCTGGCTGGGGGGCCCCTGAGCAACCTAATCTAGCTGTACTGCCCTTGTTCATTGCAGGGAAGATGATGTAGATGAAGTGAGTATTAATACTCACTGGAAAATAAAGCTTTGTTCCTATGCTTAATTGAGGGGGCACACAGAAGGAATACGAACACAAATCACTACCATTGGGCGAATTCAAAATGAAACAGAATTCATTCTGTCAATAAAACTTTCATAGCATTATATAGTTAGTATGTTTGTTCATCTTACAATTTCTGATATTCATACAACATACACTTTCTGATTACATCAAAGCATGTACTAGTGCCAGACTAAAGATTCAGCTACCAGAGTATCCTATTTCCATGACTGACTGAAAACAGTGGAACAGAGAAGAATGAGACTGTAGGGTACTTATATATAACAAGGAGCGTACAATCACTGTCTTCTTAGCAGAAGCAAAATGCATAAAAAAAACCTAGAAGTTTTATTGAACACAATTTATTAATGAACCATGAAACTTGAAAGTTTAGATCTTCACTTACTGAAAAAGACACAGAAGAAAACACAGTGAGGAAATCTGAAAACTGAAGTCCATCAGAATTATGACAAATTATTTCATACTCAATGTTGCCATTATAATGTAAATATCCTACAATGCACTGATAAATATAAAACCAATGAAGTACACGTTTCTGTAATTCCATTTCTGTCAGGAGACTGCTACAATACAAACAGCATTTAGAAGAAGCATAATTTCACTTAAAATGCTATGCTTTACCAACCAGTAAGTTGTTTTGACTACAACTGGACAAATCCAAACAAAGTTTTAGCCTATTGAAAGCTTTCATATTAATGCCCAACTTTCACAGAGTAAAATGCAAAAAAAGACTTTACCTAATAGGGTAATTAGACAAGAAACACTGCCTCATAAAAATGTACTAAATTATTCTAAAATTTCTTCAGTCTAAAAAGATGCAATCATCTCTGAAAAGCATGGTATCCTGTTTTCAGGGGAAAATTAAGTCATATGTTGAACCACAATGCAAATTTTTCTTAGGCTCTTGATAAGTTACAAGTTACAGATACACAATTTTCATCAGTAAGTCATGATTTAAGTGATTCAAATGATTGATCCAGTTTCTATTGAACTGATGACAAATTTGAAATTCACTTCGTTGATTGCAGGATCAAATAACTTGCTGCTTGCAATCTTTTTTCTCCTGTTGATTAACTGAGTCCTTCTTTAAATTTTCCGTATTTAGTGCCTACTCACTACAAAATCAAAAATGCACACTACCATTCCTTAGATGAGCTATCCCCAACTAAGTATTTGAGAAGTAAGTTTTTTGTCCTGAGGCTGTAAACATGTTACTTTAATCTAATATTTCCATCTCAGGGACATCCTTGTTTGGCAAAAACAGTTTAAGAGCTTCAGTGTTTTTCAGAAGCTTAAATGAATTTTTGAATCTGGAAAGTAATACTTCTAACCAAGACAATTTTAGATATAAGACTATTTTTCTTTCATTGTTAGAGTTTAGATGAGTTATCTATAAATGGAAAAACAATAACACAGAGTGCAGAATTGCTTAGGAATGGATAACTTAAATGTGTAACAAAAAGGAAAGATAATAAAATATTTTTGAGCAGAAGAGTCAGAAATAGCAATAGCAGTAATTGCATTTGCTATTTGAGTTCCTTCTACCTCAAAGGATTTTAAAACAACATATGAACCTTGAGTGAGAATGTACCCTGAATTACACGCAAAGGACGAAAGAGAAACTTGTGAATTCATGTTTGTGGAATTTCCAGCCATTCATTTTCTTGATAGCATGTAGACATTATGCCTTCAAAGGAGAATAGAATACACAGACCAACATCTGAATTCAAAATATAATATAAAGAAAGATGCTGCAAACTGCTGGACTCTTCTGCTTGTAAAATATAGAAGGCAGAGTTAATGCTGTCCCTCCTCCCCTCCAAAACAAAACAAAACAAAACAAAAACACCAAAACAAAACAACAACAAAAACAACACAAAACCACCAACCTATTCAAGGTGCTATACATATTCCAAAACTGATTCGCAGACCATTAAAACTTCAGAGACCTCAAACTTCTGCAGTTGTTACAGTAACACAAAGTTCATACCTGTGGCAAGATAAATGATATGGAAGAGCATGTCCTTGCCCTGCACAACATCCACAACCACATGAGAAAATCGGCTGTTGTCTTCCATGAAGTACGGAATTGGAATAACTGGTTGGACGACCTCATGCATTAAGAAGAATTTTTGAGCATCCTGAAGATTTCTCTCAGTCAGGTTCACATACAAACCCTGGTCCATGGTGCCACACTGAAAACACAAAATAACATTACCATATGCCTCAACAGAATCAAAACTCTCCGAATTACAGCACAAGAACATAAATACTAAAACTGTATCATAGATATACTTTGTAATTCCACATTAAGGTCATTTTCTGGTGTTGATCAGTGCGTCCACACAATGGCTGAGGAAGCTCCACCTCCCTGAGACAGTACTAAGGGTATTCCCTAAATCCAAACAAGATGAAAGGGCATCAGAATGAGCACAGGTGGGCTATAGTAATATTTGGTTCTAACTTACATTCACAGAGAAGGAAAGAGAAAAGCTGTCATCAAAAATTTCAGACTATTTTTCTTCAGAATTTATACAGACACAATGCTAAAGGCATTACAAATTTTCATATGAAATCCCATGGCCTACCACAGGCAGTCTGATAGAAATCCCAACACACAGCTTTATGTACAGTTCTATAAACTTCTTCAGACTCTGTGCATTTAGCCAAGAATTGATCATGCAGAGCTCTCACTATAAATCAAACTACAAATGTTATCCATTGCCAAGATACTTTTTCTTTGAAATTGATCACATATATCAGGAACCTGTACTAATTTTTGAGTGCAGAGAAAAAGTCCAAGCATAAATAAGCAAAGCAAAGTAAGCAATAATTGATTTTAACATCTTTCTGTTTAGGTCTTCAGTTAACTGAGGACAGGAGATAGATGCTCAGCCCATGTGAGTATGCAAACATTTCCATATTCATTTAAATATTATTGCATCAGAGAAGTAAAACATTACTTCACTACATTTATCAAATAGTGATGTGAAAGAGATACTCTAGTCATATCTTTTACTCTGTTCTACTATGTCATAAATGGTACTATGAATTGCAGCATGAACTAAATAAAACTGTCTGCAAAATTCTACCAGTTATTTTTTTATCATTGACATGTTATCAATCTGAAATTAAGCAATCACTCCAAATACACAACCTTAAAACAAACAAACAAAACGAAAAACAATTTCAATCAGTAATTCCTTAATGAGAAAACCTATGATGAGGCAAGACAGTTAACCAACAGGAAAAAATTAGCTTTTCTTTTTTTTTTTTTTTTTTTTGCTTTGTGAGTACCCTGCATGTCAGGCCAGTGAAAAAATTAAGCAACTGTGCCAAAGAAGAACTTCTCTGAGTATATCAAGCTAGAAAGATTCCAGCTAGAATGCTCATAGTACACTGTCGTTGGTCTTACAGTGGAAAATGTCCCGTGTAAAGAGAAAGTGAGCTCTGGAGAAAAACAGTGTTTTTAAGACTGGGACTTCAGTGGTATTCCAATCTGGAAAATATTAAATTAATATAACCCTGCCTTGGAAATACAATGTCTGATGTAACTATCACCACCCAGAAGTAGTCTTCCTTCACAATCACATGCTTCTCTTTCTTAATGCTGAGCAGCTGAATGCTCTGAGGATAAATCAAATTCAGAGAATACGCAAACAGAAATTCAGGTATTTTACTGTAACCATGCTACAAAAGAAAAGAACTCATTTTGGGAAAGAAAATCAGTCATTCAGCCAATGTACATATCCACTCTCCATGCAATATGTATTCTAGAGTACTGTAAAGTCACAAAAACGGTTACATCCAGCTCTGTGCATTAGACTAGCTTCTGGTAGATGTCAGCACTGTGCTTACAGAGCCAGAAATCTGACAGAAAGTTCAACTGAATAAAAGATATCACCAGTGAAAAAAACAGAAGTTTGGCATCACTAATGATACCTAGAGATCAGTTAACACAAATTGGCTTCAATACTGCGTTTTAAAAGGCCATGTTACAGCTCTTAAAAGTAGCGCTGGCCTGCAAAACTGTTCTGTGAGATCTTATACAACCACTGCTGCTCTTCTTGTAAATTTGATAAAGAAAGTACCAGCCATATTAAAATCATACAGACTACCCAAGCAAAGAATTTCAGCACCTCTGTGCCTGGACTGGGAGCGAGAGATGAGCACTGGCAGTACAGTACAGTCTCAGACTGTTTTTAACATCACTGTTAGACAGCCAGCTTCTTTGGCGTGTATCATTCTTGTATGGGATGCACCCACTATAATTACTAAGGCATTAGTAAAGGTTTTAAAGGCAGAGATGAATGACTTGCACTGGAGTCGCACTTAGAAAGAAGGTAAGACATTTACAAACAAGCCTTTCTTCAGAATTCCTCTTCCAAAAGTTCAGCCTTACTTAGATCCTCTTAAAGTCAGTACTATAACAACATAAATGTTTCTGCAAAATGCAAAAAGTTATCAATATATATAGCTTGCTTCTGCAATATGGCTTAATTAAATGTGTTTTGCCACTTGACAGTAGCACCAAATTCAAAGTAACAAGGCTCTGTCCTGTAATTCAGAGCAAATTTAGTTCCTTATTTTCCTTTATTTGCATAAATCAGGAAATAGCTAAAACTACCTGTAGTCCCTGGTGGGTGGATCTGTTTTATGCCTACAAAGATCTCATGGCCCTTAACAAGAAGGTGGGGAAGGTTGTTAAAGAAGCAGTGTTGAACTCCTGAAATCATAAACTGAGAATAGCGGAGGGGCCTACGGTGGAGCAGGCCATCCCGTGCAGCCCATGGCAACCACACAGAACAGAGGCAGTGAGTGACCATGGAGGAGCAAGCAGCAGAGATGAAGTGTTATGAACTGACCATAGCCCCAACTACCTGTTCCCCTGGCCTGCTCAGGAGAAGGAGGTTGAAGAGGGTGGATGGGGAAAGTTGGTTTTAATTTGCTTTCAGTTTCTCATGGCTCTTGTCTGTTAGTAGTTGGCATTAAATTAAGATGCTCTCCCAATTCTGACTTTGTTTAGCCTGTGATGGTAATCAGTGAGTGATCTCCTTGTTCTTGTCTTAACCCATGAACTTTTCATCATCATACATTCCTCCCTCTGTCTCATTGAAGAAAGGGGGTGAGAAAGCAGCTGTGTGGTGCTTATCTATGTATCAGGACTAAGTCACAACAAATGGCTATGTGCTTACCCTAAATATTCCATTATTTTTGTTAAAAATTTCCAGTGATTGACTCTCCTTGAACTAATTCATTGTATACTGTCAGCCCACCACAGATTATTACAAGATCTGAGGCTGATAAATTCAAATGAGGAGGACACAATTTCACAAATTATTTTACTCAAACTCCTCGTGGGGAAATATATGTAACACTGACTACTCTTCTTTTTTTTCTTTTTTCTTTTTTTTTCTGTCAAATACTGTTTCCTTTCCTGATTGTAATAGCACACACATAGTGCAAAAAAAAATAGCAATCTGATTATATTTGAGATAGAGATTAATGTTGCCTTGACAGATAGCTGTGTTTTGTTATGACAGAAGATTGAAGTAAAGACTTTTTTTCCTCCTACTCTTGAAAGAACATCACTTTTCAACCCAAATTATTTTGTGAAAAGGCAAAATTAACAATGCTGAAATTGGGGGGAACTCTTAAGCTTTCTTCATTTTTTAAAATTTATTTTTAGTTTTAAAGACTTGTGCTGTAATGTACTGGAAAACTGGTCTTAATAACTATGAACCACACAACATTCTGAAAAACAACAACAACAACATACATATCATCTTTCTCATATGTATCTGTACCTGAAAATTTGGATTAGGATTGGGATACGGAAGCCAAGCAGAGCGAGAGTTTTCCTGGTACTTGAAAGGTCCATTAAATGCCTGAGTTATGGCACTCAAGTTGAAAACACAAACTGCTGAGGCTGCTATGCTGTTCCTGTGAAAGAAATATAAATATTAACTTAGATAATAACATTACAAACTCAATTTGCTGAAAAATAAATAATATTTCCTTTTATTGATGCTTCAATCCTTCAAGTAATTAACAAAATGGGTATGATCAACAAGGAGAAGGTATCTCAAGATAAAGATACATTATATGCTTATAGTGGACTTAAATTTTTGGTCACCTTTGCCAATTAGCTCATGTGAGAGGAGAGGGAGAAACTCAGAACTCTCTACAGTGTGCTGCTAGTCTAGGAAAGGCCAGACTTTATTTCCACATATAATCACATGTATCAAGGACATCATTCTTCTAGTTTCCATGTACAGGATACAATTATTCTTAGGGTCCATTAATGTTTCTTCTGGGCAGTACAAAGAATAAAGGATTTTCAGCTTATGTTATTTTTCTGGACCCTGTGGAACCCCTGTGTAAAACACCTGAACAAAAATTCCATCTTCTAAATGATGTTTTACTGAAAAAAATAAAATAAAATAAAATAAAATAAAATAAAATAAAATAAAATAAATTTTAAAAAATTGAAATTCCAGAAACACATCAAGGGAAAACAACTTGGCCTTCATGCTTTCTAGATCTCATGTTGCAAGAATAGACAGCAGCCAGGCCATAAATACAGTTTCCTGTTCTTCTCTTGGATATATGGTAGACAATTAAGTAATTTTGCATACTGTAAGTGATATAAGTCAGTGACTTAGAGAGGTCTTAACCTGAAAAACTTTTCCACAATTTGAGATAAGGGCATAGCTAATAAAGGCAGAGGCAATAGCATATATTTGTACTGCAGGTAAATCTGCTAAAAATTGATCCACATCACATTCTTCTTATTTATTCATTTATTAAAACTATTCCTGTGTTTTACACAAGCCTACTATAAAAATTCCAAAATGACGGGAAGAAAAAATAACCCCAGGCCATCAATTCTTAACAAAACTTTTCAAAACTGAAAAAAAAATAAAAATATATTGATTTAACAGCAGGATGAAAGATCAGTTTTCTTATGTATGCTCGTCACACTTATTTCAAAGAATCTCCAAATCATAAAGTTTCAGGCTAACAATTTCTGCAGAATCAGTTATCAGCGGATTTGATCATATTCTAGATATACAAATTATCGTTAATAGCAGCTAACAAATACTATAACAATACAGAATCTTCTTGAATTTTCTAAGTCTTTAAAAGTCACCAGATTGATGATTGTGCATTTTCAAATGGTGTGAAAGAAACAAAATCAGCTTCATTATGAAGCAAGAGTTGCAATGGACTTAACAGCCACCCATAAATTGTGTAGCTTTTGCTAAGACTCATAATACTTATTGATGGAAATGCTTCAGGTCATCCCCCACAGAATGATTCACAACATATATGCAAAAAATAAGCATTAGTGTACAATAAAATCATTGCAATTCTGAAGCTGTTGAGATTGAAGAATGCTTAATGTGGTTTGGTAGTATCTGAGCCTACATCTATGGAAGGAATATGGTGGTCTCCCTCATGGGAAACTCCAGTGCTTCTTCATCACCAGCTTTTAGGGCTGAAATCACATGGGTTGTGCAGATATCTGTTAGACACATGCAACTTGGGGAAGTAATCAAAACTCCAAAAAGATTTCCACAATATTCAAAATTTTATGTATAGTATTTGATGACAGAAACAAATATATTTTAAATGGGAAAATAACAACAACAAAAAAAATATCAGTTGTAATAAATTTCTCTTTGAATAGTACGCCCCTATTGGACAAGGTAGAATGCTAAACTATTAAGGAAAAAAGAACTAGCAGCAAAGTTTCAAATGCTGCCTGCTTTCATGTAGCAAAGGTAGTCTTACACTTATACATTCCTTCTCAAAGATTATGGCAGCCCTGACCATTTTACGCAACATCAGAGCAAGTGGAATTTGTAGCTCAGGAAACAATCAATAGTCATTCTGAGATAAGCTTTCATGGCTAAAGCCTTGAGGATTTTCTGGAACAGAATTCTTCTGAACTGGCTTTTCATGGTAACTAGTAAAAAAAGACTAAACAGCACCAAATTTTCCTATCCCTAATAATCCCAACATCTCTTCTATTCTCTTTTTAAAAGAAGAATTTGCTTCAGTACCATTTCTCCAAAATGGTTTAAATTACCATTTGAGTCAGGAAATGTCACAGCCTAATGCAAGCTGCCCCTCACAAACCATGCTCGCAGCCTGAGCTGACAGGGAAAGGGTATGAAAGTCTATAAGACATCTTTGATATGCCAACATCAGGCTGTACCAAAAGTATGAGAAATGAACTAAGGCCCAAATTCATGCTCACTGCAATCAACTAAGGTATCATAACTTGCTGGCATTCATTTGTGATTGTTGCTAACCAGGTAATGTACATTTATAGGAAGTAGGTAGGTATTTGAGTATTTAGAAAGGAGCACTGATAAATGTCCAATTTTAAAATTTTAAAATTCTAGGAAGAAATGACCTACGCAGCAAGAAGATACAGGTGGGCAAAAGAATTTGAAACCAAAACGTCAACCTTGTTCACACAGGTGAACACTGAGTTGTGCAGCCTCAACTCAAGGGCCATTCTCACTTAGCAACAAGCAAACACTATTTATCACGTTTTAAGTAACTGCACATCTCTGAGGCAAAGTTCTCTTTCTTTCTTAAAAGTTAAACTACTCTGACTTCAGAGTTGAGAGTCTAGAAAGCTTTTATGTAATTCACAATATTTAATTTTCAGACTAAACAATACCATTTCAAATTTTGTCTTGTTGGTATAATGGGTCCCGTTGAAATTAGATTAAACTTTTGGTTTGATTCTAAAGCTCAAATAAGAATATGTAAAGACTAATTTCTAAAATTTAAGAGAATCTCTCTGTATTTGTTTGGGTCAAGCGAGCACTTATTGACATGGCAAACTTACATCATGTCAATTTTATGATAATGTGAAATTATAATTACAAAATATATTTATTTCATAAATATGTAATGTATTTACGCTCAGAAAATAACGTGTAAAGAAAAAGTGTTCGTAAGAATGAATGAAATAGCCTTAAAACGTACAAAAAAGATGACAGAATAGCCTTAAGATATATGAATAGGACGACATAATAGTCTTATAACACAACTGCCTCCTTGAGGAAACGGAATATTAAGAATTGTACCCTCCTTCCATACACCTTCAGCAATTCCTATGGGATGCATTTGGTGCTGAGATCTGTTCATAAGACTAGGCAAACAGTAGTTTGAAATTATTGTATTCACTTGGCAAATACAGAGCAGAGAACAGCCCAGAAGCTTTACTTTTTATTTTTGTAAGTAGCAAAAAAATATATCATGGAATTTACTTACACATTAGTGGTAAAAATCCCATAGATCAAGTCCAATTCCGGCAGGAAGAACGTGCTCTGCAGTTCGTTATAGTAAAATGGAATTTCACCAGGACGAGAGCAGTTTAGCCGAGCTTTCATGAAGGTAGTCCAGGTATCCTCCAGCACAAATTTGCCACCAATATCATTTTTGCACACTCGAGCAGCACGAGAGAAGACTGTTTTGCCACAGTCATGTTCAACTGCATTCTCTCGGAAGAAGAAGTAGGTGAAATTCCCAATGTCATAAGATGACACAAAATTGGGTTCTGAAAATAACAAAAGATTATTTACTGTCTACCAGTGATAGATGCAGTCATACGGACATGAAAGTTTATCTTCAGACATTACTTTTCAAAAAACATACCTTTTATTATCCTTGTGGGGAACTAGCTGTTTCATGGCCCTTTAACATGGGCTAAATGGGCTCTCTGCTCTGGGTGCCTGTGACATGCAACTGTGCTGGGCAGACTTGGCCCAGCTCACTGTTGTCTACCTTCAAGAACATCATCAAATTTTTCCTCTCTACGATGCTGGCAGGATATATTCTTACTGTGTAACTACTTCAATCTTTCATGTTAAACTCTGTTTTCGCTTTGCCACCATGCCACTCTAGATTACCAGAATAATGGATGGTCACTAAGTGTGACTAAGAATAAATTCAGTGGCTTTAATGGGAAGAAAGCGAATTCTAAGTGACAACATTCAATGGTAAGGTAACAACATCTCAGTTCTATCCCATTTAAAAATTTTCTAAGTAGATAAAAGGGACATTTATGATATAAGGAGCTAATAGTGATACAAATCAGAGAATAAAAAACACATAAAGAAACAAACTAGGAAACAACGTATGATTGTTATTGAAAGGAAAGAAAGAGTAGATACCAAAGACAATAACCTTATAGCCCATTTTCCATAACTATTACTAGGACTGACAAGACTGCATGAGTTTAAGAGAGATTGACAACTTGATGAGTAATTGTAAGAAAGACATGTTAGATACATGGATTTTGTGGAGAAGAATCACAGAATTGTAGGGGTTGGAAGGGACCTCCAGAGATCATCGAGTCCAACTCCCCTGACAAAGCAGGTTCCCTACATCAGGTCGCACAAGTAGGCATCCAGGCAGGTCTTGAACATCTCCAGAGAAGGAGAATCCACCACCTCCCTGGGCAGCCTGTTCCAGTGCTCCGTCACCCTCACTGTAAAGAAACTCTTGCACACATTTCTGCGGAACTTCCTATGTTCCAGTTTCTGGCCGTTTCCCCTTGTCTTGTCTACACATGCTGCTGTGAAAGGGGTCTGGTCTCACCACTCTGCCCCCCACACCTTAGATATTTACAGACCTGGATCAGGTCCCCTCTCAGTCTTCTTTTCTCAAGGCTGACAGACCCAGTTCACTCAGCCTTTCTTCATAGGGGAGATGCTCCAGGCCCTTCACCATCTTTGTGGCCCTCTGCTGGACTCTTTCCAAGAGAACCCTGTCTTTTTTGTTCTGGGGAGTCCAGAACTGGACACAGTACTCCAGATGAGGCCTTACCAGGGAAGAGTAGAGGGGGAGGATCACCTCCCTCGACCTGCTGGCCACGCTCTTTTTAATGCACCCCAGAATGCCATTGGCCCTTTTGGCCACAAGGGCACACTAGCTGGCTCATGGCCAACCTGTCGTCCACCAGGACACCCAGGTCCCTCTCTGCAGAGCTCCTCTCCAGCAGGTCATCCTCCAACCTGTACTGGTGCATGCAATTATTCCTCCCTAGATGCAAGACTTGCTTTTGTTAAACCTTATCTGGTTTCTTACTGCCCAGCTCTCTCTCTGTCTGTCCAAAAGAGCGCCCCTTGCATATGGAATCATTACAAAAAAATCTGGTGCCTCCAAGAAACAAGTAAAAATTTTGGTTTTATTACTAATTTTATTCTAAAGTGGAAAACAAAACACAAAACAATCTGTCTTTAAAAACATCCACTGTAATGCAAAACTCCAAAAAAGTTTAATAGGTGGACATTTGACTGACTGCCTTACCATATAGAAAAAAGCTGCTGTGGTTGAATCTTGGCATTTTACAGGAACACTGCTAACTTGTCAAAGCTTTGAGTGGAAGGAAAAGAAGGAAGAAGGGCAGGAAAGCTGGCATTTTGAACACTTCTCCAAAGACAGCTCAGCTCCCAGGTTACACAGACTCCTGTCCTGTCTGAAAGTCTCCAAGGCTTTTCGTCAGCAACGCTCAAGAGCTTCCTAGATATCTGAAGCTGAGTAGATATTTGAAACTCTCCCACTCATACTCAAAACTTTTACTTATGATCCTATAAAGCACTTTCTTGAGATTTGTCTATAACACAACACATTTTCCCAAGACTCAGCTCCACATATTGAGCACAAACATATTTGAGCAGAATTTGTCAGTAACAAAAAGATTCTACTTATTGGGCAAATGTATCCATTCAATCTGCCTAAAGGAACATCCTGTACAACTGCTAAACACAGAAGCCCTGCCTCACAGTCAGGTCTGATTATGATGCTTAGCAAGAGAGGTCCAATAGCCTAAAAAATGTCTTTGCATTGGCAGAAGAAGATCTTACCATAGGGCCAAAACATTATGGGAAACACTCCCAGTTAGAATAATTAATTACTGACAAAATGTTTATAACCTGTAGGAATAAAATTGATATGAAATGCTTTCAGAATGTTTTTAAGATTCATGAAAAACCCACATAAATCTTTCACAAAACTATTTTAAATATGCACTGATAATCATAGCTCTTGTATAAACAAAAACTAGTATACGTATTCCAAAGATTAAAAATTGAGAAATACCCTATAATCTGCAAACACCTGTGCATATACTGTACTGATTATGAAGTAATGAAAATATGACCTGCACTTGAAAGTTGTAAAAACTATTATCTCAGAGCTACCTCAGGGAATTCTGTGGATCTGGAGGGATTATCATGTCAGGCTTTTTTTTTAATTATTATTTAATTTTCTCTTTGGAAAAAAATGAACTGAATCACTTCAAAGCTTGAAAGGAAAAATGACATTCCTGTCTAGGAAAGTTTAGTTTATAAGTTTCCCAATATTGTGCTGTGAACTGCTATTTGTTGAAATGGAGGACTTGTTATAAAGGTTTTTAATACAGAAGAGGAAATTACTTTTATTTCCTGCTGAACTTGCAGGAGCAAATTTCCATTTGTTCTGGAAGGGTAAATGCATTTCTTCTATGAATGATAACAAGTGCATAGCATTCTGGTATGTCACAGGATACAGATAATAGGGATCAACATGAGACTGTCAATCTGCAATAAAGTCATGACTATTGTAAATGATCTTTACAGTTTATACATACATATATATATATATATGTGGATATAACATATAACTTATGGATGTGTGAGACTTAGTAGATGTTCCCAAACTAAAAAGAATCAACAGAATTGGAAAAGCAAGAAAAAGAGTTTATCAAAACGGCATGACAAGGTTTGCCAATGTACAACATGGAACAACACCACACAGATACGTGAGTCCAGGTACTGTAACACTTCAGTGCCAGTTATTGCTGCCTCGGGGCAAACACTGATGCAGCATGCTGTTTCTGAAGCTTGCTTACACAGTGCAGTGCCCAGGAATCTCTGTAACTTCCTTCTTAAACTAGCAAGACTCTGTCAAAGAAAGGAATTTTGCCCATAGACTCTTGTAAGTTATCACAAAAAGATGACCAAACCGCACAAAGTCAACATAGTGCTTCAGTCAGAAATAATGTTTTTCCAAAGGTTGAGGACAAACCTACACAGTCTCTGTTCTTAATAAAAAGGCACTTACTAAGAAGAGGCAATGTTTCCCGTTAGATTATTTTCCCTATCAACCCACCTATGGATCTCAGAGACCAAAGAGACCAAGTCTATACTCACTGTCTTGAAACTGATGCTTCCTAACATTGCAGACTTCTGGTGTATGGCCTAGCTATGGCTCTGACATGGAGTGCATGTTGATGCTGAGCCCTGGAGAACAGCATTGTTACAGCACAAAAGCAGAGGTGTGCTGCACACCTGGGAAGGCAGCAGGAGGTCATTGAGTTAGGGGCTCTGGAGGGAAACCCTAAATGAAGTGCCTCTTGGCAAGAACATCTAAAGCAAACTTCTCCCTGAGTCATGTCCAGGTTTTCAACAGGAAAAAGCAACTGGAGTGGTCTAAAACAAGGCTAGGAAACAGGTCAACAATCAAGCAATATGTATGATATTGTATGATCAGAGATAAGTATTATTTCCTGGTCTTGGTAAGAAAGAGTTATGATTTCCACTGAATAGCCCTATGAGAAATGACCACTAATATTTCAAGTGAGTTGCGTTCAGAGACGCAGTCAAAAGAGAACTGAGCTCCAGAAATCTGAAAAGAAATCTGAATTTAGAAGTTTGATACATCCAACTGCAGTTATAAGTATATATGCAGTTATAACTATATATATATACATACATATAACTCCAAGCACATGTACATACACATGCATATATAATATTCAAAATCCTAAAAATCTAAATTCTGGTCTAGTGCTGAATGACATCCATCTTCACTAGATCAACAAATCACACTCTCATACTGTTGGTCTCAAGAGATCCATTTGGCCTCTAATGATTCACTTAATCTAAATATTTATATTCAGCAATATAATTAATAGCATTAAATTCTAGAAACATGCATTCAGTGGTACTTTTTATGGTGGGTTTGGGTTCCTTGTTTTATTTTTTTTTGTTCCTTGTTTTAGTTTGGTTGGTTGCTAGTTTGTTTTTTGTTTTGTTTCTTTTTAATAAGGTTCAATTTACCACTAAAAAGGATCTAAAAAAATGGAGATAACAGCAAGAATTTAAGCTCCAAATGTGCTAGTCTTTTTTTTCTTTCACCTTACTAACATAATTAATGAAGCACGTTTCTTATTTGCATTTTGCCGTCTCAGTACTTCTTTTGTAATTACATTAATTTAGTATAACTCTCCGCAGCTGCTGGAAAACTCTAGAGATCCTGTATTAGGCTGACCCAGGCATTGCTTCTCAAGAATGTTTAAGGACAAATCTTAATCCTAGAGTAAATTTTTCCTACAGTGTTAAACTCCTTCAAAGTAATACATAACTTGTAGTCATCATAATTATAAGCTCACTAGATGAAATAGAAAACGTTAAGTACCTGAATAAAACTGGTGGAAATCACTGCTTATTAGCAGTCACAATCATCTAGGAGACATGCTTAAAATGACAGTCTGTTGAACTCCCAGCTTATTTTGACTACTTGTTTCTCCTCAATGCCTCAATTCTCCATGTTTTTCTTTAATACTCTTTCTTTAGTTCAGTTTGAGGTTTTATGGGCACAGAAGACCAAGGACTTCAAAATATAGTGAAAACATGTCTGTCAGACAGTTTTTTTTCCCTATCTTCCCAATCTTTTTCTTCCCAAATCTTCTAAATTGTTGATAGTTTTTATAATAAAGTTCAGTGTAATCACAAAAGTGGATGCAGACATTAGATATAATAATCTCTATTAATTTCTGAAATATAGCTATCTATTTCCTCAAAAATAGTTCTCACATATTACATTACAAAAGTCCTTCTATTATCTGTTGTTTATTCAAAATAAACCTGTTCATTTTCAAGGTAAAGTGTTTCTACAGCATAATATTTTGTAATTTGCAGTTACCTCATTTTCTTGATGCAAATTAATTGGTTGCAAACTTAGTGATAGAAATCATTCTTTACTATGATCAAGTACCTACTTAAGTCCTTGAGAGTCCAATCTGGATTTCAGTATACTTTTGGTTGCCTGCATTCACTGGATAGGTACCCTGAATAACAGGATACTGGGGAAGTGGGACAAAATACAGATCACTACCTAAATTCTCTCAGAACCTGTAGAGGTTTGGGCTTTATGGATCTATCAGTAAAATGCAGAAGTTTGGATGCTTACTTAAAATGCCAATCATTTTGCTATTTCTCCACTTTTAAAATTCTTTTCTATTTTATATTTCTTTCCCATGATTTGGTTTTGCAGGAAAGGTGTCAATCAAAGGTCTTTCCTTGCTGATTTGTACTTAAGGGCTTATTCCAGTGCTTAACAACCCTTTCTGTAAAGAAGTTTTTCCTGATATCCAACGTAAGTCTCTTCTGGTGCAACTTAAGACTATTTCCCCTCATCCTGTCATCTGTCACCAGTGAGAAGAGACCAGCCCTGCCCTTGCTGCAATCACCTTTCAGGTATTTAAAGAGAGCAATAATGTCTCCCCTCAGCTTCCTCTTCCCCAGACTAAACAGCCCCAGCTCCCTCAGTTGCTCCTCGTACGGCATACTATCCAAGCCCTAGGTTGAATAAGAAGTACAAAAGCATCTCTGTGGGAAGTATTACCTGAGCGAGGAAGTGCTATGAAAGTGCCTTGTAGAAACTTAGTCTGGCCTAGGACAAAGGAGGTCAGGGGAGGTGTCTCCATTCTGCGTCAGCTTGCTACTCTCCTATTTTATCACTGCCATCTGGGGGAAGATATGCAGCTTTGAAAGGAAAAACAAAGCACAACTACTCAAATTTTGCCTCTGGTGGCAGCTCCAGTGGAAAATCCTAAGGATGTGCTTCAAAACCAATAGATATTTCCATTCTATTTTAGGATAATGGCAAAAAGAAAGATACATACAAAGGATCAGAACCAACTGTATATGTGACAGAACCAAGGAAAAGTCGTTATTTATCTTCTTGCAAAATAAGCAACAAACGGTAGCATATGTCTTGAATATTTTCAATCTGGTCTCCAGTCTGAAAGTTAAAGACCAAGCTGCACGAATCAACTGGATTTGAGTTACATAAAATATTGCATAATAAGAAAAGCTGTTTCAGGTAATTACAAGGCTTTTCACTATAAACAAAAAGCAACCTTGAATTATTGTACCCATTTCCATTAATGCTTTGAAGCAAAAGTGAAAGGATTATTTTTGTTCTTAGCTCATAATATCTTTCCACATATCCTTCTAGTACCAAGAATTATAATAATAGTGCACAAACAATACAGAGGATGGAGTGAAGACTAAATTAAGACTAAATTAAGAATAGGTTAGGAAGCTTTCTATTAAGCAAAACATTTTAAAAATATATCTTAGAAGAACTATTTTCAGAGCACCTAATAACCAAGCAGTAAGAGGGAAAAGTGATAATATTGTGTCAGCAGACCAGAACAACCCAAACATTGCTATGTTCTCAACTGGAAAGGCTTATAATCTGTGCAATATTTCATTTTTTCTCCTTTGGGGCCACATCTGATACTAGAACTCATTTTAATCATCTATAGTCTGCCCACTGATCAAGTGGCTAGGTATTTAGCACAAGTTTTTATTTACTCAACATGTTTCAAAGCTTATATCACAATATGTTTAGGAAAAAGAAAATAACTACAGTGTATTTCAAGACAGTTAGAGACCCAAACAGTCTGAATATGCAAGTTTAAGCCAAGGCGACTGGCAAAAGATGAAATCAAATGTCCCACTGTTCTGATCTATGATTTAACAATGGAAAGGATTGGGTTATCATAAGCTTCCTTAGTCTGTTTTTCCCTTTTGTGGGCAAAGGGAAGGAAGGAGACACTGTAGACTAAAGTTTCACAATGGAGCATCAAATCAACCTTCACTGATTTGAGGAGGTGAAATGGGAGTAGAACTACCTTTACTAATTATAAATGTTGTACTACAAGAAAATCAATGGAGGCTTTTCATTGTTAATCTAAACCCACTGAGGTTTGTGGACTTCAAGTATAACTCTTCCATTTACTCTATACTCCAGACCAAATGATGACGAATTTTACCCCTGCTGCGCTTTGCAGATGAACCCTAAGGCTGAGCTCAATTAGAAGCACTCTGTAACAGTAAGTTCTGGATATGATTTAAAAACCATGTTATGCTGTGATTTTAAAGAGACTCAAGTAAACAGCATGTGAGCAGTGAATCAAGCTGTCCTTTTTTTTTCCTTAATGAAAGATCTAATGTATTTGCTATCATTTAATCATATCCGAAGCAATTACTAAGGTAGACTATTCCTTTCATGAAATATTGCTGTTTTAAAATGGCCTAGAAACATACTGTTCTTTACTGACCTGAACAATGGGTTGAATCTCAAGGCCTCACTGATTGCTTTGGTTCGGAGAAGAAATTACTGGAAGAACTGTCTGCTTCAGACATAACGTTCAATGTGTGCTGTTTGACCTCAAGTTATTTTTCTCAAGCACAGAAGTACTTGAATACAGACTTAGAGAGAAAGAGATATGAAAGTAGGCAGCAGAACATGTCTTAAAGAATAAAATGCAGGTAAGCAGCCTTTCTAACTTCTTCAATTGTTTGCCCTCTCTATACATATACACGTGAGTACTTTCAAGTACTACGTTTTTTTGTCCACATGGGAAAAGACAAAGCCAAAATCATGAGAGGAAGGGGTGGTTTCTCCATTCAGAACTCCCAGATTAACTGTCCTGCAGCGAGCTGGGTACCAGATGGAGATAGTACTAGTTTGTTGCATTTGCCACTTGCATTTAATGTCTATAGAGCATCAAGAAGACAAACAAGTTCTATGTGCAGAGCATTAATTCATTTTTGTGGAAAATAAAGGAATTCTTGAGGTAAAAAATTTCAACTGGTGAACATATTCAGGCATAATCAAGAGCTGAATATGTTATTCCTCTTAATTTTAGAAGACAGTACATTCAAAAACTGCCTCCAGATGTTTCTTTCCTCTTTCACTGAAGAAGACAAGAGTGTTTACAGACTAAAACTTTCCAGAAAATGAAAAACGTTTAGGAATTGGGCAGATATCTAACATTTGGTCAAGTGCTATTTGAAATTGACAGTACAGACAAAACTCAGTTTACTCAAATTTCAGACTTCTGGCAGTAGTGCCTGTCATATTGCTCTCTATCATTTTTGAAAGGACTTGGAGAATGGGAGAGGTCCACAAAGACTGGAGGAAAATCAGAGTCACGTCAGTCTTCAAAAAGGACATGAAGGAGTTATAGGCTGGTTACCCTCACCTCCATCTTTAGGAAGGAGGCGGAAAAACTTGTTCTGAATGCCATCTTCCAACTGGAAGAAAAGAAGTTCATCAGGAGTAGTCAACATGGATTTACAAAGGCTACCAAACTGGTAGCCTGGGAGAGCAGAGGATTCTGTGTACCTAGACTTCAGCAAAGCTTTTGATCATCTCTCACAGCATCCTTGTAATGAAGCTCAGAAACTAAGACAGTGAGGTAGATTGAGAACTGGCTAACTTGCAGAGCTCAGAGGCTAGTTATCAACAGTGCAGAGACTCTGGTTAGAGAGTAGCTAGCAGTAGTAGTAGCCTGTAGCTAGCAGTGTTCCCCAGGGATCAGTACTGGGTCCTGTCTTGCTCAATATCTTCATCAGTGACCCAGATGAAGGGACAGAGTGCATTCCCAGCACATTTACTGATGACACAAATCTGGGAGGAGTGGCTGAAACATCAGAAGGCTCTGCTGCCATTCAGCAAGACTGAGCAGGCAGGAGAGTTGGGTGGAGAGGAACCTGATCAGCAGAAAAAAGTGTAGAGTCCTATACACTACAACTAAGAAAGAAGAATAACTGCATGCATCAGTACAGGTTGACCCGACAGAAAGGAACTCTGCAGAGAAGGACGTAGGTGTGATGGTTGACAACAGTTTGGCCATGAGCAAGCAGTGAGCGCTTGCTGGATGGTAGGCCCCCAACAAAGGAAAGATATGGAGCTTTTGGAGAAGGTCCAGAGGAGGGCCACAAAGGGGGCTGGAACACCTCTCCTATGAAGACAGGCAGAAAGAATTAGGCTTGTTCAGCCTGGAAAAGAGAATGCGGCAGGGAGATCTCATTGTGGCTTTCCAGTATTTACGGGGAGTTTACAAACATGAGGGAAATCAACTTTTTACATGAGTAGGCAGTGATAGGAAAAGGGGAAGTGGTTTCTAACTAAAGGAAAGCAGATTTAGATTCGATGTCGGGGGAAGTTTTTTACTGAGTGGTGAGGTGCTGGAACATGTTCAGAGAGATTATGGTTGCCCTCTGCCCTGAAGGTGTTTAAGGCCAGGTTGGATGGGGCCCTGGGCAATCTGATCAAGTACTTGATCCAGCAGTTGGCAACTCTGTTTGTGCCAGGAGCATTGGAACTTAATGATCCTTGGTTTCCCTTCCAACCCAAGCCATTATGTGATTCTCTGATTCTTTAGAGTACTCTTATCACATACAGAGATAGCTTGAAATGTTCCAATTCAATATGTATAGTAGCAAATCTAAGTGAGAAGAAGCATCACACTTTGAAGGAAGCATGGATGTAACAGAAAAATATATTTTGGCTTGGAAATTTAAAACTATATGTGCACACAAGCACAACCTAAAAAGGCTGAATTTGACTAAGTGTCAGCTAATACTGCTGAACAAATTTTGACCATGAAGCTTCCATTCCAGTTGATAAAACTGCCTAACTTTAACTTTTCTTACAGGATTATTTATGTTACTTTCTCACTGAAAGCATCAAATCCTTCATTTCAATTCAAGTGCTGAAAACCTAATGCAGTTTTTTGACACTGTGTCACACATGCATGGGCAAATTGACATAAAAGCAGATGAATCTGCAACTCTTAGCTGCCCCACAAGACATTTCCCCTCCACATTCTTTATGTAAGAAACCGAGATGCTTCCAGCCTTTTATTGGATTTGCTTGAATTGGCTCCAATTACAAAACTAATCTTGTTCTTTCTCCCCAAAGATAAACTCATACTTTCCTGACAACTTAATTCAAAACAGTTTTGAAGCAGAAGAATGAATTATAAAAGAGAATGTATAGGTATGGCTGAAGCTTTTAATAGGCAAAATGTAAATAGAGAGAATCTGATTAATTGGAACAGTTTTCATGGGAAGTGATGGGAATTTTACTGTGCCCTTTGGCATAAAACATCCAGTTAAAGTGAAAAGTCAGTGTGAAGAATATTTTGCCTTTGACAGAAGCATCCAGGTGTGGCACAGCAATTAGCTTCAGTATCATGGCAGTGTGGACAAATGCTGCCTGAACAGAGATACCTGTACAATGAGTTCATTTTTCATCTCAGATTTCTTTTACACTGCTATAGTTCTTTTATGTTTTATGCAGTTTGGTCTTCTTTTGTTAATTAATACTTTAGCACTGTCTGAACTTCAGAAAATGTCACAAATTTCTCCAAGCTACCTCTGATGGCTTCTTAGTATAAGGAAAAAAGATCAAGTAAACAAGTACAATTCAGCATTCAGTTTATATGAGGACTGAAATATATAACTAAAATAGTCTGATACTTGCCGCAGCATAATGTTCTAAAGGTGGAAATGTTTATATATGTAATTAAATTTGAACATGAGAATAATTTCACCATAACAAGTAATGCACTGTTGTGTTACTGTCGTGTCACTTATGCGACTGATGGCAAGTTAAGCATCAGGAGTTACATGGTTTTTTTTCTTTTTATTGTGAAAAACCATGGGCAAAATATAAATTACATACTTTAAAATTTTAAGTTAAGCAATGGTTCCCACTTTAGAAGAATCTGCATATAGTTTAGTAATACACACATTAATTGCCAAGGGAGATGTTCTTGATCTCAGGAATACTAGTTTAAATTTCCTCTCATCTGAAAATCCTCATTCAGTGGTGAACATCTTTGATACAGGAATCACTGCTACAATATTATTTTTATGATTTACGTTGCACATACAATAAGAAGCTTCAAAATCAGCTATAATAAGCATCAAAAACTTCAGTTTACCACCTAAGCAGCTTGAAAACACAACTATTTATGCTTGTTAAGGCTGGGACTTGCAGAGAAAGCTAGGGAAATTCAGTCCATTCTAAACTATTTTCTGCCTTCAGTTTTTAAAGGACTCAACAGAGCAATGTCCAAGGCAAGCCACAGCCCTTGGCCATCGCAGCTTTGCCATTTAAGCTCACTTGAGATATAAAGTACAGCTCATCCCTATGCCTGCAAACACAAATTAATATTTAAGTGCATATCTCAAACAGCTATATTAATGACATGCTATAATAACTATACTAGTATATTAAAAATTGTATTATGCAAAATAATTTTAAAATGAGAAGTGCATTACTCTCAAAACATCCAAATTCTCATGGATCAGGAGAACATGGGTTAAAAAGTAGATAAGTCTCATGGTACTCACCATTCAGCCACTTGGAGTTGTACTGCGCAGTGCGGAGAGGAGGAAGGGCTCCCAGACTGCGATAAATGGCAGGATCCCTTCCCGGAAAATCCATGGCTGTAGCAGCATACAATTCCCCACTGGAAGTGAGAAGTGCAGTGGAGTTGTGCTGGGGACTGTAAGGACAACGAGCCATGCCACTGATTTGATCATGTATCTCTGTCAAGTTATTTAACTGTAAAACAGTAAGAAAAAGGGATTAAAATGACCTGAAAATTACCATCTCTGCCATGCTGTATCAATCTGAGCAAACTGTTATCGTAAACATGAATTAGCTGTTTTTCTATTGCACAACACTAATGAGTTAGCCTGTACATCCACCTGAAGATGACTCATATAGCTTTCACTGTAATATTGTTTGACCTTGCTTGTTCACCTTTGGAGGGCAAAGCGTGCAAATTAACAATTAGCCATCATTCCTAAAACATTGGTATTACATTGGGAGCAACTAAAAAATATATCTATATATAGATTGTTGTTATGAAAAGCAGATCTGATTGTCAGATTCATCTAAAGTATTCACACATTCTAAAGTATTTCAAAGGAAAACAAATCTCACATGAAAATTAGATTTTGTAAAAAATGAGCTGCCTAGTTCAATAGACATCTTTCTGACTTAGTTGCCCTAATACTTCAAGCCATAAATCAAAGTGTGATTCTAAGTTATTTGAGAATAAAGGTACAATAAGTTTAAAAATAATAAATGTGTCAAGGAGTTTTTGATGACTGTTTTTCTTTATGTTTGAAAGCCTCTCCCCGCCTGAAATATATAGCCCACTTAGTCCAACCTGTGACATTTTGTTTTTTATTATATGACTATTATTGATTCTTTATGGACTCTTCTTCTTTGACACACAAATTACAGTTTTGTTGTTGTTGCTGTGCGTGTAGTTTTTTGCTTTTTTTTGTCCCAAGAAACAGGATGATTTCTCAACAAAGATTTCTCACTCTCACCAGTCAGAAATCACTAGCGCAGATACTCGTCTTCTTCATAAATACACATGCACAGTATGAAGCTACTAAATTGTATTTTATAACTAAACCTGTTGACAACAACCAAATTTGACAGAATGGTGGAAATCTTAGAAATACTTAAGACCCTTGAAATTTGGCATGTGGGAGGAACTGAGCTGCTTAGGAACAGACTCCAAAAAGAGATTATCAGTTAACTCTCCTCTTTTCCCTGACACTAACCAAATCAGCTTTTACCTACCAGCTCACTAACCAATTCATAAACAGCCTGAAATCAACAACTTGCTGTGCTTACTAACCAGAAGTGTCAGAGCATGGGCTCGAGTTTATGGGACAGAATATTTAATTCATACCGTCCGATTCGTGCAAATAGGAGTGAAAGCATTGGTTCCACAGGTAAAGAGATGGTTGCCTCCAACCAGAAGCACTCGAATATAGTTCTGGCATTCCTCCTGCCATACAGGAAAAAAAAGAATAAATTCAGTGTTTATGCATACTCAGTGTGTTAGCAATCGTCAATATAAATGTTCTAATGACAACATAGACGTCCACCAATCTCTGTGAAAGGATCCTAACAGTATCACAGTAAGGTTCTTCAATATCAAAGACTTCTGAGTGTGCAGGAAGTCAGCATTAAAAACAGGTTGCCAATAAGAACAGTATGTTCTAAGTATATAAATAAAATTATTGAGATGTCCAGACACAGATTTGTCACTCTTAGCTACATAATTTGTATGGTATGTTTTATTGCATCTGCATTTTGGTTAATTTGAAGTTTCTCATGGTAACATCTAAAATTTCATTATTACAATACACATACTCTGACCCTGAAGAATAATTTTATCTCTTTTTTTTTTTTTTTTATACATTAGAATGTATGAAGGCTCTAAGAAGCTAGAAAGCAACAGCAATTTCTAATGTTTATTCAGAAAGAGCAATACTAAGCAACTCCTGAAGTTGTATGTACGAAGGATTCAAATATTATTTCTGCAGAAATGTTCCTATCTATTAAAGCAAAGAAAATCAACAACAACAAGATGTTTACAGAATCCTTCTGTTTGAGCACTTGGCTAAAATGCTTTCTAGCATTCATTCAAAGAAATAGATACTAAGGGAAATCATGTAAGTATATCCCTGTAATGGTAATGGGGCAGAAGTCTCATTATCTGGCCCATGGTTATATTAAACATATTGCCTGTTTGTCCTACAAACTTTTACCCTGATAGAAAAGAAATATAAACCTGCACAGACTGAGCAAGCACAAAATAAACTGTGAAGCAAGATGGCAAAAATACTTCTAAATTCTCTGAAAAGAATGCTTAGAATTTATTACCTGCACTTTTCCTCATGCAAAATAAAAATGAAACAAAACAGAAAATCCCAAAAATGCACATACATAAGAAATTGCATCCATCTCTCATGAAAATGTAGCTCTCAGAACCTTCTCTTTGAGCCTTAAATGTAATTGTAATTGTCAAATATTTTAAAACTAAGATCAAATTTCCAGCAGATACAAAATCAGTGTCTCTATCTTAAATTTACCAAGATCATCATCTTAATATCCTTTCAAGCAAACAGAAGCTGATATGCCAGAATCATATAACAGAGTCTGAAATTGCAGTTAAGTCTTTTTTAAAAAAGCAATTATTTCACTTCTGGGCAGTTTCCTTGATGTCCAGGAAACTTCATATAAATAAACACAGTATTTTTTTTCTTTGGACCACTTCCATCCTGCTCTTTCTGCAAGCCCTGGAATGTAAGTGTAGGAAAAATAAGTGGGTTCTGACATTAGAACCAATCCAACCTCTCCTCTTCATATTCTAGAGCTCTCTGAAATACTGCCATTGCCAAATTACTTGCATGCTCATCACCCACTCCTTCTGTTCAAAAATAATGCTATTTTTTTAAACTCTGACATTCCTGGGATTCACAAGATTCTTCTCTTTAATGTTCCCAAGTCTCGTACTAACTTTGTAACAATCCACAACAACAGCAACAGCACAAATTTACTTATTTGTGCTGCACTTATTTGTGCACTTATTTGTGCACAAATTGCACTTATTTGTGCAACAGCACAAATAAGATATCTCAATCTATTTTTTGCTGGCTACGTAGTACAATAAAATCAACACTGAAAAAAAAAAACTTCTTTAATTGGCTATTTTATTCATACAGCAAATTGAAAATAATGCAGTGAAAAAAAAAAATTATGAATAAAACAATCACCACTCAAAAGCACATAGAGAAGGAACTCTTATTTAGCCAGTTCAATTGCTCAGAGTAACCTTTACAGCTCAAGGTTTCATTTTTAGATCTGCTGAAAAAAGATACGTATTAGAGAACACAAACGATTTTAAAACCAAAAGTCTATATAGCTTCATCCTACATTTCTTGATGACTTTGTCAAGTATTCTCTTACTATCCCATAAGATTATCTTTCAGAGAAAGAAACCATTTAGCATGTACTGTCTACTTTTGTATCAGAACACCTGAAACAAACCACAGCTATTTTAAATTCAGTGGCAAAGGAGGTCAGGTTACTATTTACTACTAGTCTGACAGTTCAAGGATGACCTGGCTATAGTCACTTATCCATTCTCAGAATTTTAAATCCACTAATGTTCATAGTTTTAATACTTCTACAGTAAGTTCAGAAGCTAATACACACAGCTGTTGTAATATTAAACAAGCAATGAGTAAGATATTTTATTTTTTTATTTATTGATTTTTTTACATTTTGCTCTTATATCATTGTTTATTGTGTGTGCTTATCAAAAGTACCATTCAAAAGTGATGAATTGATCCTCTTCGCTATGGCATTTTTTCACTTAAATGCTATTGCGTGATGGTTACAAGGACATTGGTTTGTTTGGCTCACTCCAAGAGTTATTTTAAGCAACTGCTTAAATTGGTGGATAAATGTACAAAGTTTCAGTAACAAACATCAGACTACAAAAGTCAAGTGTGCATTACACTGTCAGATGTGATGGATGTCCCTATATATTTTCCTCCCCATCTCTTTCCCGTCATTGGCTCCTAAAGCATAAGCCTCAGAACAACAACTACTGCTAGGGGCAAAAATTCCATGAACCTTCTTTCTCAATAACAAGAACAAAGTTGCATTTAACTAACTATTATCTCAAAACTGCTAGAGTTGCTTTAGGGTTCAAAGCTGGCTTCTGATTTCAGAGCACTTCATCAGCAAACTGACTTTTATCTTTGTTGCCTGAACTTATTGTCCCCATAGTGGTCTGAGGTCAGCACAGCTTCAAGAGAAACAAGGATCTGAAATGAAAAATTACTCACAGCCATCCTTGTTATCTTCATCCCTCCCTTACCACAGTCTGGGCTGGCCATATTTATTTTGTCTCTAGTCTTTCCTATCCTTTTCTGCAGTCACACATGTCTCTGCCCTGAAATCTGAAGTCATTCTCACAAGTTTCATGGAAACAAAACACCCAGTAGCTCCCCAGCTGGGGCTGGATCTATTTATACAGCAACAATCAAAGAAGCAGCAACTGGAATTGTCTCCTAGGGGAAGAAGTGCAATTCATTGTAGTAATGGACTGAATTTCTCCTGGTCCGATAGTTCCTTTTTTTTTGGTTTTTTTTTTTTTCCATTTTGTTTTGTTTTTCCCGGTGAAGACTTGAAGGCTGCGGTGGTTTGACCAGGAAGAGAAGTGTGCCACAAATCAGATGTTCTCCTCGTTTGTATGCATATGTTCTCCTAATACAAAGAGTGTGGCTCTTAAGTATATTCTCTGTTATGAACTTCTCTTAGTCTTGGGCATAAGGCCCAATACAAACATCATCAGGTTATCCTTTCTCTGGCCTTGAGTTTATTCTTTGGTTTTAACCTCAAACATACCAGTGAAAGTAAGAGACTTGAAAAGTTCCAAGAAAAAGACCACAGTAAATAAATAGACAGATAGATAGATAGATGATTGACTTTTTTAAAAGCCTGATTATGACAATAAGCAAAGAATTATTTCTTTCCAGGACTACCTTTGGTTGTAATGAAATCTAAGAACTGCACTTATCTTCTAGATGGTACAACAGGAAAGAGGTTACAGACCCAAATCAAACAATGTATCTTTATTCAGATAGTAATGATACTAAGGAACAATCATAGAAGCAAATAATGGGTTGAGATTGAAGAGACCTTAAAGATTATCTAGTTTCAGCCCCACTACTGGGGGCAGGAACATCTTATACTAGATCAGGTTTCCCAAACACTTTACAGCTGAATACTGTGTTCACTGTACAGTACTATATATGCTGTTCTAATAAGAACTGTAGGGTGTTCAAGTGGCCTTGAATGCCTTCAGGGATGGGACATCCACAACCTTCTAGGCAACCTGTTCCAGTGTGTCACCACCCTCTAGAATCTCTGAGTAAAGAACTTCTTCCCTATGTCTAATCTTTCCTGTAAGCCCACTTATTGAAATTTTGGAGGCCTTTATTAGAATAGCAGTGAAGGCATAACTTCAAATCACTTATAGAATAGTGTGATGAGCATGAATGAAAATCTGGATGAATGCACTACACTTAAGTACATCCCATAAGTGCTGAGTGCTTCTCTGAGTAAAAATTATTTAATAGCATGCTGCAGCAATGTTGAACTGAGCGTGCATATCAAACCACAAGCAGTTCTGTCAACACGGAATTCAAAGTACACTACTACATCCTTAAATTTACCATTACTTTCATCCATCGTTTTAGATTACAGTCACTGCAGACACTGCGACTTTCAGAGCTGAATGCTATTTTCATTGTTTTAAATTCCAAAAATCACTGTGAAACAGAGGTATAAACTTTTAGTAATACACTGTATTCCTACTGTGATAGTTTCTACTCTGTGCGCACTTTGATCATTGCTGTCTGTCATACTAAATTGTCACTTGGGCGTGTTCTCTACCTTCAGTATCATCACCTGAAAGGTAAGGTTGAAGGCTTGAGGGACACATTACATGAGAAAACACAAAAATTCTATGTAGAAACAGCAATTTACAGAATGAAACATTTGCCTAAAATATGAGGTCCCGAAAGTTCCTTCTTTTCTCTCCATAAGCTAACAAGTAAGCAGCATACTCATCTATCATCTATTTCTGCCGTGAAAGCCTTCATACAAGTTAGAAATTTTTAATTAAAATCACGCCTGTTCTTTTTCTTTAGCTATTAATAACTGTCACACAGACCTAGTAAAGCTCACACATTAGTGGCTAGTTATCAGCAACTCCTAAATACACGTTTCTAAGACTGGGATGAGAAAAAAAAAAAAAGGGAAGGGAGAATAATAAAAAAAGGCAATACCATCTCTTATGCCTTTTCTCAATGTTATAAACTCATATCTACAGTGAAAGATGATCTTTTGTAAAGACAATAATCTTCCATGCATGAAGATTTATACTGCATATTCCCTCTACCTGCTTTTTTATTTCCTGGCAATTCTTTTTCTATCCTCATGGTATATAGCATAGCCACAGTCCAACTGTGAGACAATTTTCCTTCTTTAAATTCAAGTGAAAATGGATAGGTAAAGGCTACAATGCAACATTATTTTCCAAAACTTACTAAAAAAAAAGCTGGAAATGAAATCTTTCGCTTGATGGGAGAAGTTAATGGTCATATGCTACCATTCAGACTATGCAGAAGAAGAGACCCATTCTTTACCTGAAAGCTATAAACATTTGGAATACATTCTTCAAGCTTGTGGGATTTGGATTTTTTGTTTTGTTCTGCTTCTTTATGACTTTTGCCAATGAATCTCCATAGGCTGATATGTTCTACTGAGTGCGAATACTGAAAACAAGCATATTCTTCTGTTTTTATTGCTCTTGATGTACTTCTGTGTTTTTCGCTTACATTTTAACTCACTTGCCACCATCATTTCCAATGCACTGAAGCCACTATTCAGCTCTGCACATTACCTCGTTGTAATCTGCCAATTCATGTGGATAAACTCATTGAGACACTCTTCATATGTGACAGTTGTTCAAAGAGCATGGCTTGTCTTTCACATCACTGTTGCTACTGTTGAAACACACCACCCACTGCCTCACTGTGCTCACATCCACTGTTTGTTCTCCAGAAACACTCAGCAAGTGTTGATGAATGTCAGTGGGTGTGATTTTTCCACATGGAGAAATTCAATGACACACCTTTGGTTCATCTGCATGTCCACATCAGACACCATTTTGTCAGATTGCCCCTCTGCTGCCATCTGTCACATGGCAACAACATGGAATGGAATATTGTTAGAAAGATTCAACCACTACTGCAATATGACCAATATGTGCCTGTGGTATCATAGGCCAAATTAATAAAATAGGAGTAGGTATTTATTAATAAATATTAGTATTTATTAATAAAATAAAGTAGGTAAAATAGGCCCACATAAACTGAGGACTTTACAAAGAACATAGAGAGTTATTTGAGATTCATGGCACTGAGTACGATGTGAAAATACAGCTCAATACACATGATGGATGGTGGAGTCAGTGCAATGAATTGTTAGAAACTCAGTTGTTTTTATCATTTCATCACAGCACCACGTGACTGTACCTCTCACTCCACACCTTCCTAAATTGTTCTTTATTCCTTTCCTCATATATCAGAGTCACACTGTTTTTCTAGAACTCTCTTCGGAAAGAAATGGCAGACATTACAACTGCATAAGGTAGGTATTCATACACTGAATTATACCTGCTATTAAATTACAAATTTTGTTAAAGCAGAACTGTCTCATGCTTACCTTTGATTTCCCTTTACTGTAACAGGATCTTTTAGTAGCTTCATCACATTGCCATTCCACTGCCTGTAACCAACAGATTTTAGTTAGAAATGCAAGGAACACAGAAATATATAACTCAGCTACCTAAGCCCATGCTTGAGATACATGCTTCAGGTACACTGACAATTAACCATGAGTGGTTCTAGCCACAGTTTATTGCCTTATAAGCTTCTTCTCCTTAGAAATATATTTCTGCTTTTAGTGGGTTTTGAGTTTTTTAATCCAAAGTGAAACTGGCTGTCCCCATGATTCACCATACCTACAGCTATAGCAGAAATAACCACAATCATATTTGATGCTGCTTAGCTCCTTTTGTATCAGTCTTACTCAGCTAAGCAAAGAGAAGGGGTGACTCTTCCTCCTCAGCAGAGGTAGGTGGCATCACGCTGAGGTCAGCTCTGCTGTGAGACCTTTTGTGTCAGAAAGGGTGCACTGCTGCTGGTTTTGCAGATTTTCTCTCAAGCATGAAATGGGTATTTTATTTTCTCAAGGTGTGACTGCAGCAGTAATTGCAGAAGCTAGAAGTTCAATTGAAGGAAAAGAGCAACAAGCAAGCATCCACAGGACAACAGTGAAATGGAGCACTGCAAAGCAGAAGTGATTTATCCTCATTTTTGAACCTTCTGCTTCAACAAACTCATGCCAGGAATGTAAGTCTAAGCTGCATTATGGCACTTTCACTGCCTGAGTTAATTCCAATTATTTCCATATTTAACATTCAACAGCTATGACTTACAAACTCTACTGTTCAGTGGAGCAGATCCTGGGCTTGCTGTGTATGTGCTAATACATGCACACATTTGAATGCCTGTGTATGCTGTGCAGAGTGCATTTTAAATCTCTCTGCTTGCTTTCACATCAACAATGCACATCCACCTGTTCTCTTAATAAAAATGTCACAAAGCATTTTACATTTGACCAGGAAGAAATGTGATTACTAACTAAACACTGCTGCTTAATTGTTGAAACCACAGTTTTTTCAGTTTTATTTACCAGAAAATAATGGAAGATAATTTATTCAGACTTAATATAAGCAATCTTTTGTACCTGTCTTTCAGTGGAGACAATACTGACAAAAAGTACACTCTACAATTAATACAAATTAATAGGATGAAAGTCTATTTAAACAAAGGGGAAATATGCCTTCATGGTAGACTATGCAGTACTTTTTCAATTGCTTTTCAACAAGCCCAACAATTATCTTCTTTTTTTTTGTTTCAGAAAAGAAAGACTTGTAAAACTAATGTCATTACTTCTCTTCCTCAGCTCCATGCCTTACCGTTTAAAGATTTACTTTTGCAGATAAATGACCACAGCATATTAGAGAATACATTGAAAACTTCTGGAAAACCCCTCTTGTGAATGATGACTCTAGCATTTATAATGAATTGTATCTTATACTACGTAAGATTAAAAAAAGAAAAAAAAGAGCAATAATGACTTGACTTTTTTGATTGTAATGATATAATGACAAAATGACATTTTGATATAATGTCAACCCCGCAATAAAAGATTGCTCTTGGACGAGCAGCAAGCGTTAGGTTCTTCAACCCAATAGGACACAATAAATTTGCATGTTCCACAGCACTAAAAACAAGTATCTGATAGTTAATTCATTATCTCTAAACAGCACAGAAAGTTGAAATTCCTTGAGAAATGCAAGAGTTACCAATAGCAGGTCAAGACAGAAAGACTTAGTGGAACACAGTTGCTTAAAAATAACTTCTGAAGGAATACTCTTGCCAAAACTGAACTGAGAAGAATATGCTAAGCATGAACAGCAGGAAGAAAGAAGACAGAAAAATTGGATTCAAGACAAAATGTTTATCAATAAATCAATTTTTACTGGCAAAATATCTAGCTTTCAGTTGGCTAAGACTGTGGTAAAAGACTAATTTGAAGGCAAAAGATGTGAAATGTAAAAATTATGCTACATCATAAATCAAGAAAATTAAGTACACCTCTCAGGCACTGAAATGTTTTGGAAAAGACACTCAAGAGCCAAAAAGGGACAGTTCTTCAAATTTTCTGTGAAATCTGAGAAAAGTATACAAGGCACCTGTGAACAGGCCACAAAACCACTAATGTCATTATTGGCATAACTGAAAGAAAAATTTCTTTTCTGCCATCCATGGTATGCATAGATTTAAATAAGGGTACTAAATATTACAATACTAAATTATATATATCAGTAAAATAGTTAACAGCAAATGCAGGAACCCAAACAGAATAAACTATATAAGTATATACAAACACATACAATTCCTAACTGAATGGGAAACTTTATGCAAAAACTTTCTTCAAGACAATATATTTCAAAACAGTAATACTGTCTGAACAATAATAGGATCATAGAATTGTAGAATATCATCACCTTGTCACACTCTGAAGGCACTCTTAAACTTCATCTAGTTCAACTCCCCTACAATGAACAGAGACACCTACAGCTAGATCAGGTTCCTCAGAACCCCACCCATCCATCTACAAGGACAGGGCAGCCACCACCTTTCTGGGTATCCTGTCCAGCACCTCACAACCCTTAATGAATTTTCCTTATATCCAATAAGGATATAAAGAAATCTAAACCTCCCTTCTTTTACTTTGAAAGTTACCTCTCTGAATGGGATCCCATTCCTCAGGTGTGATGACTGCACCACACAGCTTAGTGTCATCTGCAAACTTCCTGGGTGCACTCCATCCCACTTTTGATGTTACTGATGAAAATATTAAAGAGCACCAGTCCCAGCACTGACCCCTGTGGGACTACACTTATCACCAATCTGCATCGGACATTGAAGTATTGGCCACTACTCTCTAGGTACAATCTTGTAACCAGTTCCTTCTCCATCAAATAGTCCACTCATCAAATCATTATCTTTCAAACTGGAAGAGAACTATGTTATGAGGGACTGTGTTAAAGGCTTTATTTAATTCCATCAGTGGCTCTTCCCTTGTCCACTGACGCAGTTATGCCATCATTAAAAGTGACAAGGTTAGTCAGGCAGGACCTGCCCTTCGGGAAGCCAAGCTGCCTTTTCCATATCACCTCCCTTTCTTCCATTTGCCTTGACACAGCTTTCAGGAGCATCTGCTCCATGGTATTCCCCAGCACTGAGATGAAGAAGTAACCAAGTATAGACACACTAGTGACAAAGCCATCACTAACATCAGGTATACTTCATAGTCCTGTAACTCCAAGTTTCACTGCTAGAGGAGACAATAAGAGGGCAGGCTGCAAATCAAGCGCATTACAAAGGCACTCAAAGAAAGCTGGGTAGTTCAGAGTCTTATAGGTTTGTCCCCAAGATTCTTGAATATTTTCAAAAATACATACATATGCCCTATTACAGATTAAATGAAAAGAGCATATGTAGGCCAACATTTATACATACATACATATATACATGTATATATACTGATATAAAAACTATATATAAAAATTATATATACATATGTATATAAATATAATTATATTATAAATATAAATAATATATAAATATATAAATAAATATATAAAAAATAAATATATAAATAATATATAAATAAAATTATATATACATATGTATATAAATATAAAAGAAGTATTTCTTTTAAATCTTCAGGAAATCTGGGGAAGTTTCTCACTAAATGGAAATTCAATTATTCAACAAAGCCTATAGTAATATAAAGTGGGAAGACTGGTGGAAATTGGTCAAGTTAAACGTCATTTCAATGTGGAAGAAAAACAACAGGAGAGAAATGTGCCCTGAATCTTTAAAACATAAAGATGAAACAAAATGTCCCAACGGAATAACATTGTGATTTTTTTCAGTTGAAGATAAAGACTTTAAATTCTGAAAGAGTAGACTGACACATACAGATTGTTGTATTTCAGAGAACAAGCGCAAAACCAGGTTTACTTAGAAATGTTACTGTTATCCATTGCTTGTATCAAAATGACATCTTCTGCTTGGCATCATTTGCTAATATTTTCACAGCATTCGGATAAGTGGTGCAGAGAATAAGATATGCATACCATGATTACTATTTGATCCCCTATCACAACTTAAATACTTAAATTTTATCCTATTGGGAGCTATTTTTTTTTTACGTCTTAAGAAATTGTTCCAATTTTCATACAGTAAAATACAACATCCTGTGTTCTGTGTATTCTTTTTAATTAATATTATAATTCTACTTAGCAAGTAACAAAATGCACTGAACCAAATTATAGACATTCAAACTTTTCTTTGCTCTGGGGAAGGAGAGTACAAAGATTTGAATTTTAATACTGAAGAAACTAAAGATGATAGCACATTTTCATGAGAAACGTATGTACAAAGGTTAAAGGGTAGCTCATAAGCTCAAACACATTCAAACATAAGGAGGATAGATTTAGGTTGGATATAAGGAAAAAATCTTTCACAGTGAGGTTGGTGAGGCACTAGTATAGGTTGCCCAGAGACGTGGTGGATGTCCCATCCTTGAAGACATTCAAGTTCAGGCTGGAAGAGGTTCTGAGCACCCTGATCTAGCTGTGGGTGTCCCTGTTCACTGCAGGGGAGTTGGACTAGATGACCTGTAAAGGTCCCTTCCAACACTAAGGATTTTATGATTCTATGATTCTAACACATTCTTCTGCCCCTGATAGGATGGTGAAGCAATTACAACTGGATGGTTCTATGAACCCTGCTATCAAATACATGCTTTCAAGTGCCTCCACAAATTTAATGTCTCCTGCAATCTAGTAGATAGAAATAAGTCTTAATTATCTGACTGTTCACCAGTAGAGCTGTTTGAAGAGCTTGCTGTGAGATTTTTAGCCCTGCCAAACTCAGATTGTGTGACTACTCTTAAAGACTGAACTTGACAAAGTTTCATCAGATAAGGAAGTCACCGTTGATTGTCATATGGATTGCTTTCTTCATTTAAAAAAACACACAAAGCACAAAGCTCCAAATATATTTGGCATAAAATCAGACTGAGCAGAAACATGGCTTTGGTGCGCACTTTAAGTCTAAATTTGAACACAATTGTAAAACTAAGGTGTCTTTTTGTATCAGAATTTTGGACATAACGCCAAAATCTTCAGATGAGTTCTCTCCTAACATTTTCAAAGGCAGTGGGAGAGGAGAAATTCCAGATAGAGAACTACTTCCAACTCAACTTTTATCTATGTGAAGTAATTATTATCTTGAAAAATGAAGAAAAATATACATGCAGCACACATCAATCTTAAGTTAAAAGTTTTAGTATTAAAAATAATCATATTCTTTAGAACAACAAATGTATTTCAATAATTTCTCCGCTTGAGTGAATGACAGACTTGTTTAAAAGTCAAACAATCATATTTTCAAAGGACAAACCAAATAAATTTAAAGAAATTAGCTTCAAGAGAAATCAAAGTGATTTATTTGAATAGCTTAGAAGAATACTAAAACAGCATTAAAGAAAATAACGAAATAGTGAATAATAACTTTCCTTCCCAGTTAATAACTAATTTTCAATTTGTTTTCTTTGTATCCAACATACAACAACTTCCTAAGTTCTCTAGCAAGAAATTAAGTCATAGAATCATAGAGCATCCCAAGCTGGAAGGGACCTATAGGGACCATCAAATCCAACTCCTTTCCTGCCTAAATTATTCCACAATTTCCCAGAAAACAAACAGAAAAACCAACCAAACAAAAAACATAAAAAGAAAAAATCCAAAAGGATAAGAAATTAATTCTAATGAATCCACTTCTACAAATATACTAAATGCAAAAAGGAAATTTGAAAAGTATGAATACAATCAAAACAAGGACTGGTCACTTTGAATGCATGAGGTGAGGTATCTATTAGATATATTTATAAATCATAAATAACCATGTGGCTTTCACCTTCATTAATGGAAGATGCATACACAGATCTCCACGAATAATTATATTCATATAACTACATAGATACACATAACATATACACGTATACAGGTGCACACACACTTAGCTATACAGCTGAAGTTTTTCATAGTGTAGAAACAAAATGTGCTGTTATATTTCATAGTGAAAGAAGTTAATTAGTCAAGAACCAAAAAATGAACAGAACAGTATTCCAGACAGATGGTCCAGCACTTCTTAGGCAGATGGCTCTGCTAATTAGATACTGGCAAAAATAACATTAAAGAAGATGGTTTAATTATGCGACGCCAAAAAATAACAACTACATGAGATTTCCTTTTTTCTTTTTCACTATCTGTTTGCTTTCATCTCTTATATCATGTATTTAAACAATACTTTGGGGAGTTGCGTTATAATGGCAATAATCATAACAGTATATGTCAACAAACATGAGTAATATCTCCTTATTGTTTGCATCAGTCCAGCAATGGAATGGCTTCAAAAAGCTGTGATTTGTTTGGCAAGTGTGTCTTGCAGCCTGCATAATTATATCTCAATGAACATGGCTGCTAGAGTCCAAAAGCTGAGTTTAAAGAGGCCATAAAGAAAGTGTCAGAATAGTAAATGCTAAGAGCGAATGTAGCCACAGAGGAGTATACCAACAAGACATTTAGCAGCAAATTAGCAACCACAGTGTTAGAAGAGGTTTTGATAGTCACCAGAAATTTTAAGGTATGTTTTGGTATAATGACATCCCTGCTTCCAGCAAATATGAAAAGCCACTTACAAAAGATTTATACCTCCCCATACTTCAGGCAAACCATTCTCCTTGCTTTCCACAGAACCATGACCTCATCCTTGCAGCCATTACTGCTGGAGCTCTCTGTCTTGCCAACCTGATAAGCAATCAGCTTTTGAGAGTGGCCATCCACTGTGGAAATGCTAGGGGAATGTATTAAAAAGGGACTTCTCTTCAGCACATATCTCCCTTTTGGCTCATCATAAAAGAAAAACTTCTATATGGAATACAGGCAGCCTGGTTAGGCTCTCCTATCAATTGATAGGCCAGCAGCTCAAAAAGAACAACATTGTATGGACAAATTTACTAATTGATGACATTTGTTGAAGTATCTTGCCACCAGATACCAAATGCAACAGCTAGTTCTCCTGGAAATAATAATACTCCTGTTTTCATTTGTTCAGCTTTTACTGCTCATCCACAGTTAGAAAATTATCGTTTCTTAAAAAGTGAAGAGTGTGAAACAGATGAAAATAAATATCCAATTATGCTAGAATTTTCTAGGGTTTGGTTTTAAATAAAAATTGAACTCCCATGACAGATATATAATTTCATGTTTAAACCACATAATATATGAAACTTTATATGGCTTCAAGAACAAAGCTGATGTCAACTGAATTTTCTTTCAAATATAACTGCTCAAAATACATTTAAAAAGTGAGGAGAAACATAAATATTTAAGCCAAAGTTTTAATTATCTTATTTTGTTGACTATGGAAATAAACAGCTGCTGAAAATTTTGTCAGAATTGGTACAATAGAATTTAGAGTTACTAAGACTTTCAGAAACTCATAGTGGGATGGCTACTGCGTTAACTTTAATCACACTGGCCTCTGAGCAAGATTCGACTTCTACTAAATGTCACCCAGCCACCCGTCTGTGCTTCCCTGTTTGTGTTCAGCAAAGACTTCTAAATGTCACAAAATGTTCTTTGGGTTTACACTTAACAGAAAAAGGTTTATAGAGGAAATTGCAGTTCCGAAACTGAAGTCAGCAACTCAGAACTTGAATATACTCAGAACCAATAGTTTTAGTCCTGCTTCCTGAGAGTTACTAATAAAAAGGCATTGCACTGTGACTTTCAAAGTTTTGAATGTTCCAGTTTGGCATTTTAAGGCTTTTATGTTTTTTATGGACATTTAAAAATTGAACTCTGGATTGTGCTGAAGGGGTAAAACAACAAAATGTTCTTGCATTTCCAGTCTTGGCAGCCACTCAGCAGGTAGAAATGAAATTTTGTACCATATTTTTAATGTACATTCTGAAATTATACTAAATATAGTAAATTTAATATATTGAATAAATTATATGTGAACCTTTTAAGATTAACATCTGTGTTAGCATATTAAGTTTTAAAGCTCTCCCTGCTTTTTGGCAAATAAAATTGATTTCAGTAGGCTTCAAGACCTTTTGAAAGCAATGTTTCATTTTTTTTCAAATTGTGTTGTAAACTTTTAAGTGCTGATCAGAAATGTCAGGATTCTCTTTATTTCAGGAAAGGGAAAGATATTTCAGTGCAATTTCATACTCCCTAGCCCCCTGGGTTAAATACCACAATAAATGGGAAAAAAAGTCCCCTAGCACAAGAATTTCAGAAAAGGAAGACTTCAGTACAGACCTTGAATACAGGAACACAGATTGTTTTCTTGAGCATCTGTTCATTGCTGCAGATGGCAAAGGAGAAGGGGGTGCTGCTAAGTGTGCCATCTTGCCCCATGCTAACCTGCTGTTCATGTCATGCTGGCGTGGGATGAGGGATAAAGAAGTATGCCAGCGAGCACCCCCCGAGAGTCAAGGAAGTTAGGATACTTCAGAAGACTGTGCAAACCAAAATCCTTCCTGAAATAATTTCTCAGAGGCACAGCCAACACAATATATCTTGTCCCTGGGATGTCAAAGACAGCTGGATTATAGCTTCTAGATATGAGTTTACAACAGCAAGCAGATGAACCTGAGAGATATGGTGGAAGATGAAATTTATAACACCTTCTAAGTGACATTTTTTTGAAATGGCTGAACATCATACCACATAACTGAGACTACAAAAAAAAAATCTTTGTATTTTATATGTATGCATATAGTTTTTTTTTTTTTTCATTGTGTCTCATTATAAAGAATAAAAGTTCTATCATGATTTTTATTTCTCGTTTATTTATTCAGATAGTTTTGCCATTGGGCTTTACTAATGAAAGACTCCATTTTTTAGTATCAGCATTCATCTACATTTCTATTATTCAAATTCACAATAACTCTTAGTTACAATAATAAAAATATCTTGAATAATTAGCCTAAAAACAGCATCTTAGTAAAAAGACAAACTTAAAGAATGAATGTACGTCCATACAGTGTGCAATCAAACAGGAGTAAGAACATTTTAGACAGATGAAAGCAGAAAGAAAGATTAATGCTGAGAAGCAGTAAAAGAAAGGTAAGAAGAACCAGATCACACAGAGTGTGCAATGACAATTCGGTAAAGAAACAAATGGTTCAACAGATAAGCGTTGCATACATGAGATTTTCTACATCCTTCTATTTAAATCATTAGCCTAGAAAGCTGATTGCAGAAAAACAGTATACAGATACACAAAATATTTAGAAAATAGTTGGGGCAAAACAGAACACAAAAAGAAAAACATCGTGAAATTTCCAAGGAGTTGGCAATAAGGTTGATGGCAGCGCAACTGACCATTCACTCAAAGAAAGAAGAAACTAACTTACATTTGGTTATGCTTAAAGCAATTGGATTGAATTAGACAAAACAAAACAAACAAACAAAAAAAAGATAATCCGAGAGACACAACATTGCAAGAATATGGGGAAGAATAAAAAGTAAAACAGGCATAATAACTGAGTCTTTAATACATATTGTAAACTGTGGAGAAATACACCAAAAAAAAAAAAAAAAAAAATAGACTGAGAAAAATTCTCATTAAACACAAAGAAAAAAGATGCTTATTACAACAGGAAAGCTTGAATCTAGAGCTACTAGGAAAATCACTGGAGTGTAGCTGCATTGTTAAATTATACAGAAAGGAAGGCTGAGGAAGACAAGCTACAGAGTACCAGGACCAGAACGTATCTGCTCCGAATATGAAAAGGTCTTCAAGAGAGCATCATGTAATCCAATTGCAGAAAAAGAGTAAATAGAAAAGTAGAACTGCAATGCAACTTAAAATTACAGCTTCATCATGATGATTTGGGATAACAGTGAGGCTATGAAAAAGGCTGAATTTTTCTCCTTTTTTGCAAGAAGTGAACAGTCTGGATAAACATCGATGCATGGGGCTTTTCACCTCCAGTTTATGTGTTAAACCTCATTTAAGACATTAACCAATGAAAGTTTGGGACATTGGGTAACTTGGTATTAGCTGTAGGAAATGAGTGGATCATTTCAAATTTCTAGAAGACTAGCCTTCATACCAAAATGAGCAGTAACTTGCCATTTATGCAGAAGGAACTGAACAAACACTTAGGAAAAAAAGAGAGAGTCATGTTACAGATAAAAGTGCCTCATTCCATATTCACAAGAAATCTCAGAAAAGCAGGCAGTTGCTGAAATATCTTAACAATTTCTCTATTTCTTTCCCTCAAGCTGTCCTCACATATATTTCAGCACAGGACACATGTAGGATTCAACTCTTAAACTCAGCCTAAGACTCCCAACCACCAAGTTCCAAAGATAAAAGGGGATAAGTTTTGTGCCACTCTCATACTTGCAAGTAGAGAGTACATCACTGGCAAAACATTCTAGAGTTGGAGAATTTTATTTGACTTAGTTTATTGCCAACCACCACAAAACTCAGTCCATCAATGTCCCTCTGGTGGGAAGGTAGGACATTTAGCAGGCTTTCAGTTTCCAGTGTATAATTTCCACAGTCAGTTTAATAGTCAAAAATAACAATTAGAATCATTACTACTAGTCATATTTAAAAAAATAAACTGATAAGTCATATTTCATAGCAAAATTAAATTCTCAGAGATTATAAAGTTATTTTAAAACCTAATAAATTTGTTATAAATTGTCATGTGCACGTCAGTAGAAAATACTACACGTAACCTGTTATCTGACAGACCGAGAAATCACCTATAACAATAGATTAACCATGTATTAAATAGTTTATTAATCATTAAGTAGATTACTATAAAGTATTTACATAGTGAAACTTAGTAAACAAATGATAAATAATCAGTGAATGTCATTGTTGGTCAGTTATTATTTGCTGTGCACTGAAACCAACACCACAACAGGTGAACACCTGAAGGTTTTGCAAGGGTTTTCATTCAGATATCAAGTTGGAGCAAGGAAAAATAATCAAAATCTCTGTGATGTGATGCCTGATGCTCGAGACTGAGAATTCTGCAGTTGTTATTACTTGCAGGATCTATTAGCATCAGAAGACCATGAAAAAAGCAAGAGAAAATAGTTCATTAAAAACGGATGCATAGCTAAATGCATCAGATTCTGGGAAAAGCTTCAGTGAATAGTTCATAGATTATTCAGTGATGACAGAAATTTGGAAGAGTTTCTACCAGCACTCCTTTGCAGTTCTTCAAGTAGAAAGCAAACAAATATTTGTTAAAAAAGAAACCATCTCACATCCCCAGTGAGATCCATGTCTGCACTTTTCACAACACAATTGATTGCCTTTGCTGGCACTTTTCTACAAGTCGTATAGGGGAAAGTCACCATGTACCATGTGTCACTATTTGTTTCACATGATCTCAACATGTGAAACAAAACCACTGGTATCACAGATTACACAGAACCTGGATGAGCAACTCTTGTATCCATAAAATAAATTGGAAGAGATTCAGATTCTCAAAACTAATAACAGAAAGCTCAAATTTCAGTTTACTTCAAGAAAGTTAAGCTGAAGGAGCCCTTAAGTATCAAGAAAAGTATCTTCTAAATTCCACTGACATACACAAACTTTAGTAACCATCCCACACATGGAGCCTAATAGCAGAAATTTATTTCAGAACTAGCTGTGTAATAGCTCATCCTCCTGCAGACTCTTTTCCATTTTTATAGGTTCAGAAAGCCAGTGATTGCTACATTGACAGAATACTGTACTTTTGTATTTTTCACCAAGAAGCTAAAAGCTCAGTGGATGTAACTGTAAAAGTGTGATCAATAAAGCTTATTCAACAGGATACCCAGTGCAACCATTAATAAGGCAGCTATGTGGCTTTTTTTTTACTTTGTGCAGATGCCATTGACCTTCCTCCATCAAATTATAGCTTATTAGCAATTCATCTCCTAATGGGTACAATAAAACTCATGGCTTTCTAACCCTGGTGTATATTGGATACCAGATCAACATTTGAAGAAAAAAGTAACAAAAACTCATTCTTACTACTAAGAATTATTTCTTTAAAATTTGCCTGTGCTTATCCTGCTGAAGCAAGTCCTTTGAACTCAGTGCTCCAAAGTCCAAAGCTTTTATTATAGCAAAACACTTTCAAATTAAAAGTTTTGTCTAAGAACAGAAGAAAGGACAGAAATTGTAAACATTCTCTAAATTCATGAAAGAAAAGGGACAACTTCTGTACAGTGGCTTATAATAGCAACCCCCTTAAGTATATGCCTGGAATATTAAAGAACATTAACATTAGATCAGAATCCAATTCATTTATATAACTTCTACTATGAACAGAAAAATGAATTTAAAACACAGACTGCTCTACACTATGTAAAACTCTACAAAGCTGCAGAATGACAAAGCTCCTACATCTCCAAATTAATTTGCTATTTTAAGCCCAGCATTTTGTATATCAAAATAAAATGTCAGTATAATACTTATATCCATAAAAAAATAAAAAATAAGTTTAACAGAAGAAAAGCCACTGGATTTGTATCTGCTTTAAAGTGCATGGTGGATACATATTATCATAAAACAATTTAATGACATAAACATAGTCTGCCTATCTCCTTGTAGATTCTCTAACCTCTCCAGGCAGAGAAGTTTCTTTTCTTTTCAGTGAAGCCTACTAAACATTTCTCAGTTCTTTTACCCAAGATCAAGAAACACAAGAACTCATAAAGAGCCCAAGACTCATGGAAAAAAAATACATCTACAGATTATTCTTACATTCTGAATACTGAATGCTTCAGAATCCATGAGTTGAGGGAGAAGCAGAAGGCTTAAAGATATTAAGGATTTTAAGAAGAAAGGAAATTGATTTAAAATGACTACAATGCAAGGCTGTCACCTCCTGGGGGTGCATTGTTTGTGGCCTAAACTCAGACAGAACCAAACAAAAATTTCCTGTAATAAATTTTTTTGGAAATACACTTCAACTCTGTGCTTACTACTGCTTCCCAGCATACAGACCCTTCTACTTCCTGAGATCTTCAAGGACAGGATGACACCCTACCTAAAGTTACATATGGGACTGGGGTCTGCATCTATGTAAAAAGAAAGTGACAAATGTCCATACTTTACAATATACCAAAAGTAAAACTGTCCTACAATAAAAGGAGCAGGTACATCAATTAATCTTTCTTGATCTGTGTGACAAAAGGAAACTAAGTGATCCTCATTTATAAACAAGGCTAGAGACATGCTTTTGGCCTGCATATTAAATGTGATCGAGGACCAACGTGACCAATTGCTCAAGCAGAAGAATTTACATCAGTAACATAGGTCCTGTCTCACTGCCTCATCTTTTAAAGGACAGTGCCCATTGAATTTCTCAAACAAATTAAAACAATTAATCATTCCATAGCCACATTCTTAAAAACAACAGAAATCCAGGTGAATCAGACATTGCAGTAAATAATTCAACTGGTAAAAAAAAAACAAATAAATAAATAAATAAAGTCTGAGTTCCCTAACATCTGTCCTTTAAAGTCATTCTCACTGCTTCTGAAAAAAGTCAGAAGTGCACATCCACCTAGTATACTGAAGACCATTGCCCTTTACCTCTCTTGAGAAGAACACAAATGTTTCACATCAGTTTGCTGTTGGAGTGGCTGACTGTGCTTGGAGGAACTGGCTCAAAACTGGAAATCAGAAACTGGTCAGTGTGTTGAGGCTACGCTGGCCTCTGAAAATGCCCATGATTTGCAGCTACATGCATATCTGTGTTTCTGTGCAAATATTTGAATTATGCAATCTAGAAATTGTATGAAGCAGTAGAAACAGATGCCTATTTGATGACATTCTTCTGTATTTAAATAATGCCAGGTTGATGTTGTGCACTTCCATATCATGAAAAAGCTGCAGAAGATATTCATATTCTAATAGACCCTGAACCACTGAGAGGCCTTGAAAAATAAGTCCCTTATCTGCTAGTCCTCACGCAGACTCTCAGTCTTCTGTTAATCATGGTGCTTTGAATCCAGATAATTTTGACAGTAATTTTAATCCATGAGTTACTGGAGGGAAAGAAGGACAGAGAGATAAATGTGTATATATTAAAGCCATGCTCAGTTATTGTGATGGCTTGATCTTGGCTGACTGCCAATGCCCATTCCGTGTTTCTTTTATAAATTTAATTTATTGCCCATTAAAAATAGAGTAGAATAGTGAGAAATAAAGTGGCAGGGCTATTGGAACTTGCTGGACCTGGCGGTATACAGAATGGGATAGCCCCTGCCTTGCCTCCTGCAGCAGACCCACAGCACCTTACCACTGAAGTGCCACTGAAATTTGCTGTGGTTCAGTTACCTCTCCTGACACCTGAAGTTGCTTTGAACTCTAAAATGTTCAGATTTCTGATAACGTTTGTATTATCAGTAAGTAAGGAAGTAACTGAAAAATGTAGAGAATTCTCAAAATCTGCCTGGGACAACATGCTTTTTTCGTAAGAAGAATCTCTCCCAAGAAGTTAAGGGAGATGGTGACTTCACTTACTAGCACTGCTGGGAGTGTTTGCCACCAATTAATGACGGAACACAGTACACATATGGTGCTGAAATAAACCCTGAGGCTCCTGAGATCAGAGAGCTGCAGCCTTCACTTTATAAACAGAGGAGGCAGAAGCACACAGCAGTGCTGAGGACTGTACAAAGCCAAGGCTGGTAGCAGAAGCCATGGATTACATGAAATTACACATGGAATTGTGCAACTACCTTCATTCATAATGCTATACAATTGCTCAGAGAAAAACAGTGTCCCTCTCAGAGCTGCTTTAATTCAAAACAGCTTTGACTGAATACTTTCATACTTTCTTCAGTTTTTAATCATTGTTCCAAAATATATGCATTTTTCTATTCTTACAGAATATACTGGATTACACTGAAAGTGATAAAGATCCAAAAGATCCATCAACATTGTACTTTTTATGACTAAATGATAGGGCTAAGATAATTTATTAAAATAATCTTCTACTAATGCTTCTTCTTCATATTTTTCTCAAACTTTCACCATTTGGATGGAAACTCTGCTTAAGAGCAAAATGTAGCCAAATAAGTCATTTGTAAGAATTAGAGTAAAGAAAAAATACATTATTTCAATTGTTTTAGTAAATTTTTTTCTGTCTCTTTCTTCTTTCATGTAAAGCATCACAAAGTAGTGTGAAAGATGATCACCACTGAAGTGAAAGTAATGTAAAATAGTCAGCTGCTTTTTGAGAAGCCTGATTAGGCATCTGACTGGAAGAAAAACTACTAATTTTACAGAGTTAATAGCAAATTAGTAGCAAAAATTCAGCTCACATGCATTCATAACCTTAATTCTGTTCTGGATTTTTTAGTCTTTCGTAGGTTTTCCTATTAAGTAACATACCAGTAACTTCATAGAAATAGTTGATGTTCTCAGGAAAGAAAATTCAATTGTTTAGGATGAATTCTGTTTCATCAAAAATAAAGCCTTTGGCAAGAATATTATGATTCTTAAAAGAAACAGCGCTACTATTAGAGCTATTATAAATATAACAATATCAATAATAGTAATACCAAAGCAAATAAGTAAACAAGAGAAGGAGAAAAGAGTACCTCAAAACGAGATGGGCATATGCTTCATTTTAGAACCCTGATTTGCTCGCCTTCCACTGGGAACTAACTATTAGAACAGAAAACTTCAAGCACGGCTGTATTAACAGAATACAAAAGTAACAAAACAAAAGGTAATGCAAAGTAAAAGCTATTGTACCAGTATATAAAAATAGGAGTAGGAAGAGGAAGAAACAAGTCCTTAGCGTGGGGCCAAGTTTTTAGGTCTAGAGCCAAGTGTCAGGTCCTGAATTTTGGTCACAACAACCCTAGGCAACCCCAGAGACTTGGGGAGCAGTGGCTGGAAAGCTGCCTGATGGAAAGGAATTTTGGTGTACTAATGGACAGTTGGCTGAATATGAGCCAGCAGTGTGCACAGGTGGCCAAGAAGGCCAATGGCATCCTAGCTTGTATCAGGAATGGTGTGGTGAGCAGGACTAGGGAAGTCATCCAGCCCCTGTACTCAGTACTGGTGAGGCCCCTCCTCAAGTATTGCGTTCAGTTTTGAGCACCTCAGTACAGAAAGGACATAGAGGTGCTGGAGCAGGTCCAAAGAAGGGCTTGTGAAGGGCTTGGAGAATATGCCCTACAAAGAGAGACTGGGGTTGCTTAGTATGGGGAAGAGAAGGCTGAGAGGAGACCTTATTGTTCTCTTCAATTACCTGAAAGGTGATTACAGTGAGAGCAGAGCTGGTCTCTTCTCACAGGTGACAGGAGGAGGGGAAATGGCCTTAAGTTGTACCAGGGGAAGTTTATGTTGGATATCAGAAAAAACTTACTTACAGAAAGGGTTGTTAAGCACTGGAATAGGCTCCCCAGGAAGGTGGTTGGGTCACCGTTCCTGGATTTGTTTAAAAACCCTTCAGATGTGGTGCTCAGGGACATGATTTAGTGGAGGGTTGTTAGAGTTAGGGTAGTATATCAGGTTGCAGTTGGACTTGATGATCTTTAAGGTCTTTTTCAACCTGAGCAATTCTATGATTTTGTCTTTGCTAGTTTTCATCTTCTCATACTTCATTTTCTCAACTCCACTGCCCACAAATGGCTGCACTAGACTAATGGCAGTCAGGAATTATTTCTCTATTCATTAAGTAAATTTCTTAATTCCAGACATACATGTGAGCTCCTCTATAGAGGAATTAACTCACTAAACCAGCACACTTTAACTAACTAGTCCTGTAACCCACTGAATGCTTCCTAGTACTCCCATTAGCCACTTCTAGTAAACAGCAGTCATAGCATCAATAAACACAAATTTCTCACAGTAAATGCACAGAGTAATGAATATGCAATAAACACTTTTAGTCTCAATCTAAATTACATACAAAATCACGTTGGATACTGTGTTAGCAGAAAGTTATTTTGTAACACACTTTATTTTTCTGGTATAGATGTAGCTTGTCATGCCTTACTGTTGAAAGAATGCTAGCTTTCCAAATGGGATAAGCCAAGGCAGAATCTATCACTGGCTGTTCTTGTTTTAATGAAAAGAGATTGGTATCTAAAGAATCCTGTGGTGATTATGCAGATATGATGCAAAGCAGAGCACAGATAACAACTCTGACATACTCTGAAGATACACAATGCAAGCTTGCAAATCCCTCCCACTGTCACTACCACAGCAACAGCTCTTATGAAATTTTCAACTGTTTGGGAAGGCTCTCCACAAATGTACGTCTGTTCATATTCAACTCCAAAGTGAAACATGCACTTGTATAAATTAAAACCATGGAACATGCCAAAAAATGTAATGGTTTGCCTGCTTTCTGTTCAAAGAAGGCAGATGTATTGTGCTGCTCTTGGAGTATGGAGGAAATCTCTTTCATATCTTAACACAACAGGTCAACAGAACTTTAATTTCTGTCCCTGCTTTATGCATTTCATACACACTCCTACACTGAAACCCTGCGAGTGGAAGCAGGACTGGCTGCATCCCACACAGGCACTAGCTAATAGCGCTGGCAGTCACACTGCATAAATACACTACTTCTCTGAAAGGGAAGGCTATCTGAACACGATACATGATTACACACCCCAGTAAGTATAGAGGACAAGTGTCTTACGGCCTTTTTTGAGAAAGTCACATACTGTAGTTGTGTGGCAGCCTCAACTACAGTGAGACAGAAAAGTTCATTATAAGTGTCTACAACAGGGACAGCGAGAACACTGAACTGTTGAAGAACTAGATAAAGAGATGCATGCATCTGTTGAGATGGCCTTCAGTGACACTGCAGGACAGTAAGACAGAGAAACTTCAGTGATACGTGAACGACTGACTGAGTAGAAGGGGAAAAAAGTTATCCAGCAGCAACAGCAGAGGAAAATGGTCCCATGTCAGATTCCTGTCCCTGTGCCAGTACATGGGATTAGGAAAGCCATTAACAACAAGAAAGGAAGAAGTGAGGTATGGTGGTGATTTGTTTACTGGATGCTGCACAAGGAAAGCTGAGACAGGTTTAGGTAGTGGCATAGATCATGCCAAACATCACCTGCAAAGTTTTTCATGGCAAGAAAAACACAGTTACTTACGGGAAAGAAAGAACAGAAAGGGAAAAAGAAAAGTGAAAACTTTTCTCCAGTGGCTAGATAAGAAGTAACTGGAGGACTTGGATGATCAGTGCAGCATGTATTGCTCCCAGACAAACATTTTGAGGGATGCTATGAGGTCAGAAAATGTAGAGCAACAGCAGGCCACAGCTACTTCAGACAGTTAGAGTATTCATTACTATGCAACCTGTCAGCAAGATGAACTTTTTAGACAAATCAAAATTTTCACAAAGAAATTCAAAATTAGACCCATGAGTCAAAAAAGCAACTCATAATTTAGTCCAGGATAGCATGCAGAAATATCAACCACAACGTACTTAGATTCACCATCACTGAAGGAGAAAGTAAAGACTCAAATCGACTACAGCACACTCCATAACAGGGAACTTAAGTTTGAACAAGTTTGACAGAAAGGAGTTAAAAGGGGCAGCAAAGAGTAAAAGATTTGCAGGTAGCATTCAGGAGTACCCAGACAGAGACACTGGAAGAATACTACCTAACAGAAAAGACACAAGAGAAAAAGTAAATTTGGCACAGATTAACAGTAGGGCATTTAACTAATAAAAGAATTGTTCGGTAGTCCTGGCTAACCAGAAATGTCCCAGCAGACTAAAAACTGGCAAATGTGACACCCATCTTTAAAAAGGGCTGGAAAGATTATCCTGGTAGCTACAGACCTACAGTCTCACCTTGGTGCCCGGGAAGGTTATGGAATGCATAATCTAGGGAGCCATCATGCACCAGTTAAAGGTCTACCAGGAGATCAGGCCCAGTCAGCATGGGTTTACTAATGGTAGATCCTGTCTAACAGATGTAATTTCATTCTATGACAAGGTGACCTGCTTAATGGATGAACGTAAGGCTGCTGATGTGGTCTCCCTGGACTTCAGTAAAGCCTTTGGATACTGTCCCTCATAGCATTCTTGTGGAGAAGCTGGCTGCCCACGGTTTGGATGGGTGTATGTTCCGCTGGGTGAAACATAGGCTGGACGGCCAGGCCCAAAGAGCTGTGGTCAGTGAAATTAAATTCAGTTGGTGGCTAGTCAAGAGTGGTGTCCTCCAGGGCACAGTACTGAGGCCGCTTCTATTTAACATCTTTATTAACGATCTCAATGAGGGAATTGAGTGCACCCTCAGTAGGTTTGCAGGCAACACCAAGTTGAGAGGGAGTGTTCATCTGCCAGAAGGGAAAAAGACACTTCAGAGGGACCTGGATAGATTGGATAGATGGACCAAGGTAAACTGTTTGAGTTTCAATAGGGACACATGTCAGGTCCTGCATTTTGGTCACAACAACCTCAGGCAACTCTACAAGCTTGGGGAGGAGTGGCTGGAAAGCTGCTTGATAGAAAGGGACCTTGGTGTACTGATGGACTGTCAGCTGAATATGGGCATGCAATGTGCCCAGGTGGCCAAGAAGACTGGAATCATAGAATCATCATAGAATCATAGAATCACCAAGGTTGGAAAAGACCTAAAAGATCATCCAGTCCAACCGTTCACCTATTCCCAATAGCTCCTACTAAACCATGTCCCTCAACACAACATCCAGTCTTTCCTTGAACACCCCCAGGGTCGGTGACTCCACCACCTCCCTGGGCAGTCCATTCCAGTGCCTGACCACCCTTTCCGAAAAGTAATACTTCCTCATGTCCAGCCTGAATCTCCCCTGCCGTAGCTTGAAGCCATTCCCCCTGGTCCTATCATGAATATAAGAACATGAATAAAGACAAAGTAAGGATTAATGATATCCAGATGACACATTCTGCTTGCATTTCCAACAGCTACTGGACAAGTTTCCTCACCAAATGGACTTTAAGAACCTCTTCAAGAAACTAGGCAGAGTACAAGACAGAAGGTTCTCTCAAGAATAAAGAATCTGAAAAGTAGGTAAGGCAAGCACATGGTCAGTTTTCAGGAGGAGGCCAGCATTTGAATCCCACAGAAATTTATTGTAGAATTCATAATGCTCAACATATCCTCAAATGATGCAGAAAAAGAATGTACAGTCAAGTGATAACATTTGCTAATGATGAGAAGTTATTCAGTTTAGTAGAGGGGCAAACCTTACAAATCCAAATGGCTAATTATCTGTAGAGAATTTCATTTGCAGTTGTAATAAATACAGTGTTGCATACAAGGAAGAAGAACCTTAAATAATGAAAATACTTCATGTATTCAGCAATGGGCTGTTCAGGAATGAGATCTTGATTTACAGTAACAACAAAGATGGAAGTTACAACAAATTATGAGCAGCATGGAGCATAAGGAAATATCACTGTACCACAGAAAAATCCATATACCCCTCTTGTTTTGAATAGCGTGTTCTGATCTAATACAGCCCTCAATTTCAATTTTGAAAGCAGAGCTAGGAAATGTGCAGGGAAAGGTGACAAAAGACCTCCATCTTTTTGTGGTTTCTCTACAAGGAAGGATTAACTAGACTGATCTCTCAGCCTAGAAAAATGACATGTGAGGAGAAAGATTGTTACAAAATCATGAAAAAGTTGCACAGGGAATGTTGTTCACAATGTTTAAATAGTGAATCCAAAGAGTGTTCACTGCATTTTGAACACTAAAGATATTTAAAGAGATTTTTAAAAGTTTTTCATTTGCATGTTGCTACAGAATTCTTTTCAAAAGGAAAACTGAAGGTACGGAAAGTGGGCATAAGTTAAATGTCACAGGGTGAAGCCAACATCACTCAGCTAAGAGAGCTCTTGACAAAATCTACCTTAAATGCATTAGATGAATCAATGTAGGTCACTCGGAAAAGTAATGTCTTCTACTTATTTCCAGGAAAATCAAAACAGATACAAAGAGCACAAAGAACACTATATAATTGAGCAAATTCTAAGCTACAAAACATCATTTTTCAACACAGTCACCATCATTAAGTACGTATTTCACCAGCCATGAACAAGAATCTGCATACCACATTAGTAAAAGCCTGTACCAGTGATCCACTGTTACTGTCACCATTGCTGAAACGCATCACCCATCACCTCAATGTGCTCACATCTGCTGTTTTGGTGTCAATAAACATTCAGCAAGCATGCATAAATGTCAATGGGTGCCATTTTTTCTTCATGGAGAAATTCAATGACACACCTTTGCTTCATCTGTACTTCTAGTTCAGACATCATTTTTCAGACTTTCCCTTTGCTGCCATCTGTCACACAGCAATAAAATGTAATGGAATATTGGCAGGAATGTTCAGATTCTACTGCTATACTACCATCATCTGCCCCTGATGTTGCGGGACTACAGCATGAAATAGGAAGCTTTACTTCCAGAGCAACTTTCTATTTATGTACTACAAAAACAAATCAAACACAGGTAATTATAGTTGTTTAATTATCGTTAAAATTTCTGCCATGGAGTGGTGTAATTCTGTTCTCATGTTTTACTTTGAAGCTTCCCTGTGTCAGACAAAAAACTGACTGGATAAAAATAAAAATAAAAAAAAAAACAAAGGAATCCAACAAATGCCCCTCATCTCAATAAGCACCTAGAATTCAAATACTTGAGAAAGTTTTCTGAGAAGGTATCATTGATTAAGATTTGCTTGATTAAGATTTGCTTGGGCATCTGCTGTGGGTGGAAGACAAGACTGTAGGCGAGATTTGGTCTGACCTGATGACAGGTGTCCATATAAACTTCTAATTACAACTCCAGGAAGAGTTACATCACTCATTATCTGCCCTAATTGAATTTATTGCAATAAATTTTCATTAACATTATTGATTCTGATGCCTTTTAAAAATAAGTTCAGCAAACACAATAAAGTTGAATAGCATTTTTAATTAACATGTCTGAAGTTTTGCTTCATAGCAAGGGAAATAATATGATTATCAAATGGGGACCAATTATTTTTATATAGAGAGGAAAAATGGAAAAAATAAATCCTCTCTGAAGCCTTGACTATACCGAAATGTGTCTAGCTTTTATTATAAAATCCTGGTTCAGCCATCTCACACTGACTCTCCTCCTCTCATAGGTTATATATTTCATAAGCTTTGCATGTGGAAGTGAATAGATGTTTTTATTTTGTCTACAAGCTTTGCATAACCAAATTCATGTTAATAACTGCATATATAAGGAACTCGCTACACACGTGTTGTCATTGCAGGCTGTTTGTACCAAAGAAACTAAAAAAAGATAAAGAGAGAAATCATGCCCCAACTAAAAATATTTGTCAGCATGAAATCCACGTGACCTAAACCAATGACTAGCTTCATTAGAATGTCAGCTACAACTGACAGAAATTAACTGACTTTAACATCTGGATAAGTGGGTGCTGTTTAAAACTGTACCTATTTTCACCATTTGATTTGTGAAGCACTTTTCCAGTGACTAACAATCTGTTCTACCCAGGCAGGTTACAAGTCAGAGTTCATAATGATATTACCTGTGTCTGAATTTGTCTTACTACCTATGTAGCCCCCATTTCTGATTTGTTCTTGCAAGAGAAGATTTCTACAGAAATTTTCCTTGCATGAAGTTTTGCATATTCTGCACATTCCCTTTTACAAATTGCCTTCTGTACAGAGGGAAGAACGTCCAGCAATCTTTCTGTGTTCTGACTTATAAATACGGTGCTTATGCCTTGTTGCCTGGCTACGCTCCATGTCTGTGCATGCCTCATGCAGTAAACACATTTTTCCTACCTTGCACTGGTCTTTTTTTTAGTTTGCCAGCGTTGTTAGAAGTCGGTTAAATGAGACGCACATCCACTGTTGTGCAGAGGTGCTACGAGCAGGTTGTTGTTCACAGCGAGAAGAGCGAGAGGCCGAGGGTATGATATCTTGGATGCTACTTCACAAGGAGAATAAGAAAATATAACACCACAAGAAGATATAGGACTTTCCTACGTGTCTCAGGGACCTGGGACCCCTATAAAGGCTGGTTCTACCAGCAAACTGAGATATAAAGGAGGGAGTGAGTACCATGGCCTTTTCCATATTTTTTGTGATCAGTTACTCCATCCCATTCAGCACCACTCTGCTAGTCATCTGCCCCTTCTTCCACCCCTATACTTCCTTTTTATGGCTGAGTTCAGGTAGGAGTTGCTTGCTGATCCATGCACTTCCACACACACTCATTTCTACCCACCGTATACATTTTTACTGATCATAGTCAAAAGCCAAATATACTACTTTTCATTTCCATTTGGTTCTTGAATGCCTCAGCCTTCCATTGAAGTGCTAGCCACGTGCTTCCACTGACATGGCACCAGTCCAGGAATTGCATCACTGTTGTCTATGTTCAAGTCTTACCCACATTTCAGCTTGCAAACAGGCTCACCATCTCATGGAACTAGCTGTGGGCTGACCAGCAGGAGCACCATTCTGCCTCTACAGGGATGTTCTTCTTGGTGACATGGACACCAGAGTCAGAGCTTTGAATATCTTGCAAGGACTACCAAAAACAGTGTTTCACCCTTCTTCAAAGTACCCACTGAATGAAAAGGACAGGATTTGGGAGTAAGGTGCATTTTGAAGAAAAAAAAAATCAAATTTTTTTAGTAAATACAAACTCAGAAAGTAGAGGGAATCAAGGCATGAAGAAGTCCCACAGAGAAACAGGAGAGAGCACATGGAAATCCAAACAAAATAAATCCATAATTTGATACTTTCAGAGCTTGCCCTATATGGCTACCATCTTTGAGCCACTCTAGGCACAGTTCTATATACCAGTTTTGACATGAAAGCTTGCATACTGACTCTGCCACTGGACTCCCTGCTTCTCTCCCTGTTCTGAACAAACCATTCCTACTTGCCAGCACAATGCTGCAATGGCAGCACAGCAGGTCACAGACAGAGCTGGATATTTCAGTTTATCTGCCAAAGTAAATACACAAAATTATCTCATTGATTCTTCTAAATAATTAAATATCAAATGAATGTTTAATTCAATTCAAAACATTTCAATTATTTCAAGGATGGGTTTTTGAAACTGCTTTCTTTCTTAATATAAATCAAAGTCTAGACAAAACCAAATAGATTGGGAAGAAAATCTGAAAAATCTTCATCTGAGAAATATTACAATACTCTGCAATTTTGTGAAATTATCACAGATTCCCCTACGGTGGCTGCAATACCTCACTAAGATTGAACAGAATTCAGTTTTTCATCTGCATTATTTTTATCTATCCTTAAAAATGATCTGGCAGCAGTCTGTCAGTCAGTCAGTTCTGAACCTAACACTTTCTTTTGATAATTTGTCTTCAGGTTTCAACAGTATCTTCCCTAGTCTGAACGCCCTGAGGTCATAACATTCGAGTAATTTTAAACTGAACTCTGTAGTTTTCTTTTATGAACACAGCACTTCTTTATGAACATGGTACTTAGGGCCAACTGCCTCAGGTAAAAGAGCAAAAAAAAAAAAAAAAGGAAAAAACAAATAAGAAGTATAAAACTATATCCAGAGACATCAGATTAAAAATAAAGGGAACGTTTATGAAAATATCCTGTCAGTCTCCAGTGAGACTGCGGACAGTTCATCATTTTCAAGGTTAGGCTCTGGAATTCAGGGACCCTACTGAAAATTTTGAAGATATTCCAGTCTAAAAATAGACAAACAAGGGAGAGACTACAGACTTCTCAAGGCAGCTGGAATAGACAAGAAAGGAGAGACAAGATTAAGAAACCACTGAGGAATTCCGATTAATCTGCAACTGGAAACTAACTGGAGAAAAGAGTACAAATAGTTACAGAGAAAGACTGAGGTTATGATTAGAACTGATGCATAAATAAATGCCTTTAGTTGTTTTTAGCCTTTAATTGTTTTTAACAGTACTTTCATATGTTTTAGGCTTGGGCTTAAACAAACATTTCACTTTGGAGACTGTTCTTAAGCACAGTCTCAGTCATCTTATCACTCTTCCATTCAGGACAAAGGTTTACAGAGTGCCAAGCACAGGTGGGACTTTCTTTGGCCCAGCAAGCAAACATGAGCATGAAAGACACTGCACCTGTCACTGATGGAAAGTCCCAGGGATGCTGAAAGAGATACACAGCACAGTTTTCGCTTTGTGGTTATAACATTGGTTGGGAAAAGCTTACTAGTTTTAGAACATCATTAAGTCTCCATTTTCATTCTATAACAACATTACTCCAAACCATATTATTAACAATGTCATCATAAAGTGAGATAATAAAATGACATGAAAATGGACCGTTACTTGCCCAAATAAGTATCAAACTAAACTGGCTTTCAATTCTTAAGTTTTACAGTTGGAAGAACTACATTTGATGAGTTTTTCCCATGTGAATAGTCATAACAACAAATAATTATAAAAAGAAAGCCTATCTCTCTTACTCTGCTCATCCATAGCTTTTCACATCTGACGCAGTGATCCATTATCCAAGCCACGCATGAATACTCATTTTGACTGCAATAGTTCCAGACTTCCAGCTGGAAGATGCAATCCCAAATTTGAAATATAGACAAGTTACTCAGATTTAGTTTAGTCTATACTAGATAAAATGGTATTTTGATTTTGAATTACTTATTTTTTTACTTTGGTAGTGGAATTCTTGTTTCAGCCAAGTTATCCTTTTCTTTCCATTTGAGATGTCGAGATACTGCAAACTAGGATACAGACTTAAAAAGAGGAACATGTTGTTCTGATATAGACAGTATTTCTCACAAGGACTACACTGCACTGAGCTTATTATCAGACAGAAGACAGCCAACTCTTAAAATAAAAGGAATAGGGCTGCACTGAGGTCAACAGCAGTCAGAGCTCCACTCAGCAGCCCAGGCGTAGGACAAAGACCAATGCAGATCAAGTTTTGCCAGTGAAAAGGACTGAAGAGCTCTCCAAGCACAAGCTGCAACAGTGTTTTTTGTTTTGTTGGTTTTTTTACCATAAAAATTCCTAGGTGGCTATCCAGCCTCTGTGCTAGTCATTCAACATAAAATCAAGATTTTATACGGTGTAAAATTAAGACAAAATACAGCCCCTTGCATTAGTGAACACTGTTCAAATTGTATTGTTGAGAGATTATGTTCAAGAACCACAGCATGAGGAGTTGATGGTAACGCATGCTGAAAATGTGGGAAGGGGATATAAATTACATACTTGTCATGGAAATGAGAGTGATGGCTGTCAATCCTTTTTCTTTAACATTTTTAAAAAAAATCACTTGAGTCATTGTTCCTCAATTCTGTATTTAGAAAACAGCTCAGCATAAATATATTTTTTCCAGTATAAGGGGTGTATTATATTTTGAAAACATCCAAAATCAAGCAGCTCCATAATTTGTAACTCACATGAAGAAAAGCACCATGGTGACAGGTGACAGGACAAGGGGAAATGGCCACAAGTTGTGCCAGGGGAAGTTTAGGTTGGATATCAGGATAAACTTCTTTACAAAAAGAGTTGTTAAGCACTGGAATGGGCTCCCCAGGGAGGTGGTTGAGTCACCATCTCTCAACGTGTTTAAAAACTGTTTGGACGTGATGCTCAGGAATATAATTTAGGGGAGAGTTGTTAAGAGTTAGGGTAGTATGATTGGGTTGCAGTTGTTCTTGATGATCCTGAAGGTCTTTTCCAACCTGAGCAATTCTATGATTCTATGATACAGAAAGTGTTACTTAGTTTAACAGTGCCATTTGGGACACTCACAGTAAGGTCCAGTACCCACATCAACACTTCCTTACAAAACTGTCCAGCACCGTCAACACAGTAAAGGCTTTACTTCTGCTAATCTAGGAACTATATTTAGACTTGCTTTTGTTTTCTTATTATTGCTATTTCCTTATCACTTTCCTCGAGAGAGCAAAATACTTCAAAATATTCTGCTTGACCAATCTTGTGGTCTTGTATGATGGCATAACTGCAACAGTGGACAACAGAAGAGCCACTGATGTCATCTATATGGACTTCAAGCAAGGCCTCTGACACAGTTCCCCATAACATCCTTCTCTATAAACTGGAAAAAAAAAAAAAAAAAAAGGATTTGACAGGTGGACTGTTCAATGGACAAGCAATTGGTTGCCAGATCATACCCACAGAATGATGGTCAACGTCTGGATAAAGATCAGTGACAAGTCGCATCCCACAGAGGTCAGTACTGGGACAATAACATCAACAGTAGAATCAAGTGCACCCTCAGCAAGTTTGTGAAGGACACCAAGCTATGTAGTACAGTTGACATGCCCAAGGGATAGGCTGCCATACAGACACACCTAGACAGATCCAAGCAGTGGGCCCTCGAACACTGTTAACTGTATCCCAGGCTGCATCAAAAGAAGCACAGTCAGCAGGACAAAGGAGGTGATTCTGACCCTCTGATCTGCACTGGCAAGACTGATGCATCTAGATATGGAGTCCTCAGTACAAGGCAGATGTGGACCTGTTGGAATCTGTCCAGATGAGGACCACAAAAATGATTCAAAAGATGGAATACCTCCCTTGTAAGGACAGATTGAGAGAACTGGGGCTCCTCAGTCTGCAGAAGAGAAGGCTCCAGGGTGACCTAAGAGTGGTCTTTCTGTATCTACATGGAGCCTCTAAGAAAGGGTCTGTTAAGATAGGACAAACAGAAGTGATGTCAAACTAAAAGGAGGGAAATTTAGATTGGGTATTAGGATAATTTTTTATTTTTTTTTTTAACAATAACAGTAAAGAAGCACAGGAACAGGTTACCCAGAGAGGTGTGGTGGAAGCCCTGTCCCTGCAGACATTTGAGGTCAGGTTGGATGGGGCTCTTAGCAACTGATGTAGCTGTAGGTGCTCCTGTTCATTGCAGGGAAGTTGGGCTAGATGACCTTTAAAGGTCCTTCTAGCTCAAGATTCTTTGATGCTATGAATTCAATTCTGCAACTTCAAAGGGAAGTTTTCCACCTTCATTTTAAAGGAAGAAAAGGAGAAAACAGATTTATAGAGTAATAGAATAGATATTCACCAGAAATAAGTGTTTGAAAAGGAACTAGCCATTTTAATATGATTTTTCAGTCCAACTGCTTCCAGAGACTCATATTATACAAAACGCACAGAGAAAGAAGAGCCTTGAATGAGATAACAGTTTAAGAGGAAAAGTGATAGTAGGGGGTTGGAATCTTTCTAGTAACGAAAAACCACTGCTACTTATTCTCCTTTAGTCTCCAAAACATCCACACCTTTAACCTTTTCAGGCTGTGCTGTAATCTCTAGTAGCGGTACTTGAAAAGAGCAGCTGAATGGCAGGGGAGTTCTGCCATACTTTCCCAGCTGATGCATCCATCTCCATGAGTTAAACACTCATATTTCACAAGTGCAGACTTCCTTTATCTTAAAGTTCAAGTTTAAAATACTCAGTGTTCTTAAAATGTTTTGGATTTTTCTGTTCTTTTTTTTTATTATTATTTTTTCTTTAACAGCGAGTACATGAATTAGCATGCCATTTTTTAACATTTTTTGTTGTTATTCTTTCTAATTGCTTTTCTTCTGGGGATGGTTAGAAGGGTGAGTTAATGTGTGATAATAAGCTGGTCATTCAAAGAGGTCATTCAAAATCTCCTCTCCATTCCCAGTTCTGCACCAGGATGAGAGCTGTGGCTCCAGAAACCCTTTAAAGAATCACACTAAGTGCTCCCCTTCACTTCAAATTGACGTCACTCCTGACCATGAATTCCTGCCTTTTCCTCTGTAACATCACCTTCACATGACCCTACAATGAGCTGATTACATCAACTAAAATGGCCTAAATCCATTTTATATTTTTTCCCACATGCACAGCTGAAGCACTGAGGAAGGTAGGAATGCTGACATCCCCAGTTACATCTGACTGTGTTGTCAGGGAACGACAACCTGCATGGCTTGGTCATTTGAGAATTTATCAGCCTGATACTACAATAATTCCTGTTACCTATTATGAGTTTTATTTACTGATTCTTTTAAAGTCATTTTAAGGGGTCCTTAAAAGGAAGTTATTAGACCTGAAAAAACTATGAGGCTCAGATGGACGGAGATGAAATAAAGCTGCACCAGCACATCCTTTCTTTCACTTTCTTGTCACTGAACAGACTCCTCTATATTTATTTAAACAAACTTAAACTGACAAACTCATCATGCCTAGCAATTCCTACTACATGCAACAGATAATTATGAAGCATTCAGGATTTCAACTGCTACTCTGTCAACATCTAGTATTTTAAAATTCTGTTTATGAATCTGAAAATGGTAAATGGCAAGGCAAAGCCTTCCAAGATTAGCCTGTTTTTATTTGTTTTTCTGTCAGCAGAATAGCCAGATTTCTTCTTGCAGAAGATCTGAAGTCACCTTTGAAATAAATGTGAATATTTTGCAAGTCATGATTACATACCCAAATTTATGTATATCATGAAAGACTAAGAAGGACTGAAAAAGATTAGTACATTTCTATGCCCTCATGTTAACCTTTCATATGTTGCAAATTATTTTAATGAACAGCGGAAAGAAGAGAAGGCAGTGATGTGTGGTGAGCTCCTACAAGGTTATCCAGCTGCTGAATAAAAAGTTTAACATTTGAGTACTATTATCACCATTACTCTGATCTTTACCATCCACACTGTACAGGTATTGTAATTTTCAAAGAAGGGAACAGAGAATTTGTCTCTAGACTTTAACTAACATTCAGGGAGCCATAATTTCCCCATTTTATTGAACTTAAAAAGGTATTTGGGACATAACATTTTGTGATTGAAGCCTTCAGAATTTAAACTTCAAACCAAGCTGTTGTTCCCCTCTATTGTAAAGAGCTTGTGCAGTTGATAAAGGAACTTGTTGCACTTGTGAGCCATCATTCTATAAAATAAATGGCCTAGAAACTGAGCATAAGTATTTCACAAGCAACCTTGAAAAAAATAATGCATGTCCCTCTGCAACTGTCCAGTACACATAGAAAGCTGAGCTAGTGAAGAAAGACATGTAACAAACACGGTATTATATAAATCTATGGAAAGTTTGCTGATGTTAGCACGTACTGGAAAACATGTATTACATGCAAGTTTTGCTCTTTTCCCATCTAATTCTCTCTTCCCCCTATAAGTAGAAAGCAAGCAAAGGTTCACAGGTTTATTGCAGCTTTTCTGATACCTACTGGTCCAAGCTCTGCTGGTGGTCCCCAACCCTCATGCAAACTCTTGTTTCAAAATGCATTTTACTGGAAATGCAGTCATATGTATTTAATGGTAAGACAGTTTTAGTGTACGGACTTCCCATGAAATTCTGCATAGTGACATCATGTCGTCAATCCAATCATTACACTAATTATTTCTCTTCTCCATAATGATCTACTAATGTTGAACCTCAAGATGTGTAAAATTATACTGAAAAATCTCTTGAAAGAATAGAAAGTGCTGAAAATTTCCTCTACTCATTGGCTAGACATTAAAGCACATCAAGAATGAACTACCTGTACCACTTAAAAGCTGCAGCCCAGCACAGATCCCCATTCAGATCCCCACCTGGCCTAGAGATCCACTATGTTTTCATTCTTCCTACTCCAGACATTCCCGTACATTTGACACCACCATGAAAGAGCAACTCAGCCCTGCTTTTTCCATGTATATCGCTAGCAGTAATCATCAGTTTCCCAATCAGACAGCCTATTTTCATGAGCTATTTTTGCAGGGTTCTCTAAGGATCACTAAGTATGAGATTGATGTGACAGATGCTGGTGCTAACATGAAGGCACAAAAAGGGAAGAATATTGTCCTGGATGAAGTCTGCTCAGATTGCACTTTTGCTTGCTTTTCTGTACAAGAACTTTGCAGAAGGTCATGCTGAATAAATAAGAGAAAACACAAATTCCAGTAGGAAAAGGGTCTCACAATCTGAATTTCCATGGCAGTACGTTAACATCATACTCAGCAATTATTGTATCTATGAACATTCACATAGTAATTACAGTATTCAACAGGCATTTTAAAGCAGTGTCTATACCACAGACAGGTGAGATAAAGGATACTCAACATTCTTTAATTAACACAAACATCTGCTTCTCCAATCCCATGGTATCAGGAAACCTGGTTCTCAGTCTGCAGAAGATCACACTTCTACAGCAACACTCCATCACTGCACCCACTCATCACAGTGAAGCACCTCTGATAATACCACAAGTCTGCATGACCACTACAGCACTTCTAGCACTTAACCACTGCAGCAGGAAGGTAGCAGAGCAGCATTACCCAAAACCCTCTGCACATTCAGCCATCGGTTATTCAAAACAAACTACAAACTACATGAGACACCTGAGGAGTTACAAAACTTCAGCTATGTCACACAAATGTCAGCATAACAAATGCTGGCCAGCACTAGGAACCTGGGGAACTTCTGACCCCAGATAGATACAAACACATCCATTTCTCCAAAACCTTTTCAAACTTTTCCTACAACTTTATTAGAAAAAAAAAAACTTATTGGAGCAGCAATTACATATCTCCTAAATTAAAAGGGGAAAAAAAAAACACTCAACCCTACTGAATCCTACATTTTAGGAAACACAGTTAATCTACAGAAGAACCAGGTCCAAATCCATGCTGTGAATCAGATGACAAAGGCAGATACAAGACAGTCTCTTACACTCAAAGGCAGTATGCTAGCTGTTAGACTATTAAATCAGTTTTACCTTCCAGCTCTCACTCGCCTCTTTGAGATCATCCACTTCACAGAGACAATTAAAAATATTTCTCAAAGATATGACAAACTACCTCTGAATGAAATAGAAAAATAGTTAAGCTCTTCTAGTATTCTAATCCACTATATATTTTTTCAAGTGTATATGATTTTATCTCAGAGCCATGGGCATGTATAGGAATAAGACTGCCTTCCAATTAAGTTATCTTATTTTACTTTTTCTTTTTTTTTTAAAGTAACATACATTTTTAAAGTAACATTTTGCTTTTGGTTTGTGGCCCCCAAACAAATTCCTCTTTAGATAGTTTTAATGCTTCTGAGAGTGAAGTTGTATAAGTCTGCTACATCCCAACCTGCAGAAGAAGAGTAGGTAATCTTACAAGCTGTGCTAAGGAAATACACTATACAAGAAAACCTGTGTTTTTCCTATAGGAGGAGCAATTTGGGAATCACTTGGTTCAGATGCTCTTTGTTTCATTTTTCCCTCTCCTACTCTCAGTAGCAAAGGTGTTTTTATTTGAAGCACTCCATTTCACTGCCTGCCACAGCCTTCTATCATCTGAGAGGCCAGCTAGGGGTAACTGTATTGGGCTGTCTGTTCCCAGCTTAAAGGTACAACACACTGCTCTAGCCATGGGCTCAGGAATGGTAAATAACTTCAGACAGCTTCCATGCTTTGCCCAGCTCTCAGCAGAGAGGTTTCAGCCAGGAAGCTTGAATGATTGCATCCAGCCATTTGCAGATCTTTGTAGAGATGTGCATCTGGAGAGTCTCAAACACCTGTGCTTTAAGAATTTTGGCTGAAAATTATGCATGTCAGCCCAGTAAACACAGCAGTAGCTGTTCTCCTGCACATAGTCTCCAGCATGCTCTAGCACTCCGTGAGAGCCTCTGCCATGGCAGCAGGTATGTTGGCTGGCTTCTAGAAACGTCCTCACTTTGTGGCCATTTTGTGACCATATTTAAATGCCTCATTTAGTGCAATTCAGCCAGACCACAAATTCTTCTTGAAGAAACTACCAGTTTTAATTCTTTTTTCTTCTCAGATTTTATCATCCAAAGCTCTGTTTTCTAGCTTAGGCTGACTAGAGCTCTTGCATCTATTTTACGCTGATTTGCTGCACAAACCAGAAAATCTGTGCTTTTTTTTTTTTCCTTGTTTTTTTTTTTTTTTGTTTTGGTTTGGTTTTTTTTTTTTTCAGAAAAGAAGTTACCTCCAGCTTTCTGGTGCTTTTCCCTCAGCTGGATATTTAGCAGCAGCAGGGAGCTTATGTGTGGCTGATTCTCTCAGCAAGGATGCCAAGATCCTTTCTGTTATTTTCTGCATTGCACATATACCTGCTGTTCTGGAAAAGTCTGGTAAAAATTGCATCTTCTTCACAGATAAAAACAAATATTATATTCTTTACTTATCTCTTATGCTAAATTAGGAACCTTCCCTTGTATGATCAGCCTTACTTTACCTGTAAAATGCATTTGCTATAGCATGACTGTGATCTCAGGCTAAAAGATGCTTTTCTTTTCCAATACGCAAAGGTAATTAGCAGAGACTTTCCACAGCACCACACTCTCCACGAGCTTTGTACCTCACATCAGTAGTAAATTGCATTTACAGTGCCTCAGTCTGATTGTTTCACTCACAGCAATTCACGTTTTTTTCCTCCATTCCATCCTGCTCATTCTTCTCCAAAGCTTGCAAGTCAAAGGGAGAATTCACCCTTTAGAAAGCAGTTTCTTGTCATGTTATACTTTATTTGATCAGGAATGTTAATAAATATTATTTCCGAAAATATGGGGAAGTAATTGCTCTTTTCCTTATTCCTTCATGTTAACATGTACATTCATTAAATGCAATGATACCGTAACAACATATTTTATATGTAACTTTGTAGAAATAATTTCTCTTACTCCACCCCATCCCCTGCTTCTTGTTATATGTCTAGGCTGCAGATGGAACAGAAAAAAAAAATAAAATCACTAAAACTGTAAATTTTAGTGAAATAATATTCTTTACATAGCATACTTGCTTTTTTTCAGAATAATTTGGTTATGATTTTTCATGCGTAAGCTATAAAGTTTCAGCTTCCCTGCTCAGCCTTCCTAATGGATAGCTGGAGCATTACAAGAGTATATCAGCTGAATCTGACTTAAAGAGAAACATGACAGCAGTAGTTCCTTAAATGATGAATTTCTTTTAAAATAATGTTTACCAAAGTACATTAGAAACACCTACTCAGATGTTTTTACCTGATGTGTATAAGCATACCCTCGTGTGTAAATATATGGCAATACTGTCATGATGATGTCAGGAAGAAACAAGATGCATTTGAATCTATCTGACAACAAGCTTGTTTCAAGAAATAAGGAATATATTTAGCCTGATTTCAGAAGTTGTATATTACAAATATTATTTCAACTGTAAAATAGCCATACACATTAGCACGTGAAATTCTTCATAGAAGACTTTGTGAATATAAATCATTTTACTTCATTTTCTTGTGCTGCGTAGCACAGTATTCTATTTTACAAGCAAAACTGCTGACAGTCGTGCAAGAAAAGGGCTGTAGAATCACACCTAGAGCAGTTTTCATAAATATACAATGACCTATTTTTGATCTTGTCTGAACTTATAGTGTCACTGTTTCTTCAGACCTGTCCTGGCATATTATAAAAACTTCAGTACGAAAACCTAGCCTCATTAAAGTAAAAAAAAAAAAATGTAGTTGCAAAATGTTTTCTGTGCATTCAACAGTATAAAACACAAATACAAATACTTCCTTGATTTCTTTGCTTCTTGATTTGTTTTAATTTTGTTCAGTGGCCATGTATTTAGGGAAAACAGTATGCAAAATTCTGCTGGAATAACTAAAGCAGCCATGCATTTATGGGGCAGAAAGAACAGCACTGAAGAAAGCTTCCATTTCATCAGCGGAAATTACTGTGTGCAGGAGTCAGAGCATTCACGCAGACTAGTCACTACTGTTCCAATTTGCACAGTCTCTCCTCTCACAAGCTCCTGTTTTCAACTTGTAGCAACAGGGTGGGAAGAAGTAAGGAACAGTTTGACCCTTCTACTGATAATTTCTTTGTAACGAGTACAAGGAGCGACAGAACTTTGCCCAGAACTCTCGAAACATCTAGGCAAAGGTCTAGAGCTTCTGGGCCTAAGGCTATAATCCTTTCAAATGGGATTTCCAATGACAAATATCCTGAAAGCAATGGCACATACAAATACTGCACAGCTACTGCATTTTCCACTTCAGGTATCCTAAAGATGAATGCATTATCTAATTCATATTTAAGTATAATAACCAGAAACCAATGCAAAATGCAAGTACCAAACCGAGCATTTCATTCAAATTGTCAATTTTTAAAGCTCCAAAAGTAAAGTAAATAAATTTATAAATATATATATATATATATATATATATACATAAACCTTGTGTTCAAAGTGATTCATTCAGGTTTCATTTAGAGACTAAGATTAAGAAACTGAATCACGTTCCATAAAAAAAAACGGTCAATACCACAAGAATTATTTATCTAATTAATATAAATATAAAGGGTGTTCCTTCTGCACCGGTTACTGAACAATTCTACAATATCCACTATTTTCATAACATTACTTTGCCAAGGTATCCACATAAATATGGAATTCTGATATTTTTCTCAGGACTCTTATTTGCCTTTTAGCAAATATAAGTGAATCAATCAATTAAAAAAATAAGCAAAGCAATACATAAGCAAGTTTGGAGTTGTCTATTTTTGGTTATTGCAAGGTTAGCTGTCCGCTGGGAAAAGTACTAATGGGTTTCAATCAAGAAAGTCATTTTCATAATTGAAAATATAGACAAAGAGCAGGTATAAATATTAATCTCTAATCAAATTCCTTTAAGATTAACTCATTTACCTTTGAATCATATTCTTGTCATTGCTTATTTCAAGCTAAATTCCCATAAACATCAAGATAGATGAACCAGCCCAAACACAGATTCTAAGTTTTTCTACAGCTTTACAATAATCCTGTTTGAGATTTTGTTCACTTGATTGACAAATCAATACCCCAACAGCCATCACGTCACTGAATTATTTTATAGATCTGAGAAGAAAATAAATCATTTTTCAGGCACTAGAACAAATGTGAAAACCAGAAGAATTGGCTAGAGAAGCTGGTATTAAAATCATGTGAGGGAATAAAAGTAAAAAAGAAAAAAAAGCAGATGGATCTCAAGTGAGCCTATAACAAGGATAATTACTGAAAAGATCAGCCAATGTTCAATCCGCAATGAAGCCTTGCTTAAGAATGCTCATTAGTAGTCACACAATCTTTTAATTTCATACTGATATTTCACTTTAGAGAGCATGACAGAAAGAGTTTATTTTAAATTTTAGATGCAGTTCACTTACTGTGAAATCTTGCCGCATATGGCAAGCATATAAAATCCCTATTGTCATATTCCGTACAGATGTCTAATTCAAAAATGGAGTGGCATTTGTGCTTCCTGTACTGTCAGCATTCTTCCCCAGCAGGGTTAGACAGCTGGAGATGCAGATGTTGATGGATCCTGTTCTTCAGTATACAGCTGCCCCCATGATCTGGCAGACAGCCTGAGCACCTGACCCCAAGGCTCTGAGTTCCTCTGGGGGGCAGATGAGCAGGAACACTGTCATGAGGCAGAACCCACTGACCAAGTGTAACTCCTAAATGCTCACTGTACTGAGTTGTCTTCAAAAGGCAATAATCTTACAAAAAAAAAAAAAAAATAGAATAACAAATCACAGCTATGAGAAATAATGTAGTTGTGTATTATGTCAGTACATCGTTCAAACAAGGAATATTTTCAGTGTGGCTGCCATGAAATAAATCCAAAATAAGACCTGAACCAGTGATTTAATACAGAAATCTCATATATATGCCAAACCCAGATACTTCAAAGCACATCTAACTTTACTAAATAAAATTATTAACATATTTTGACATGATTTATAGCTCACAGACTTGACAACAGAAGTATCATATTGTACCATCTGGAACGAGTAAAACAATACATGTCAAAAGAGATAAGAATACCTACTAAAACTGGGGAAGGGAAAAGGTAGTAGAAAAACCAGGACAGTCAAAATAAAGGCAACTTATTTCCCAAAAGACTGGATAAACTTATCAGAATAAAACTTGAAGCTACTTTAACTATTATCCTTAGTTCAGAACAGGAGTACCTCCTTATGCTTCATCTAAACAGCATCTCTGAAACATTTAGGAGCAACAATCCTCATCTTAAATTGAGCTCAACAGTGCTTACCAGGCAAGCACTGTCCCTCTGTGTCCTCAGTCATTTATGAGAGCACCCCTACAAGCTTCCTACACTTGCTCAGGCTTCTCTCCAACCACTGTTCTCCTTGTAAGATCCTCAAGACCTTTCCTTTCCCTTTGATTCTTTACATATTTCAGAATTCTGATGGCTTTTGTTTTGTTTTTTTGTTGTTGTTGTTTGGTTTTTTTTTTAATAAAAAAAATAAAATCTAGCAAAGATCTAGTTTCATAAATCTAAAAAAAATATCCAAAACTACCTTAGGGACCAGGGGAACAGAACTTTTTGCCAGTTCTTTCCATAATTCAGCAGCTGGGTACATCCTTTAACAGCACTGTGGCAAAAGTTCCCTAGAGCTCAACGCATCTTAAAGTTTTATCTCCCATGTCAAGTGGACCCAAGGCTACTGAGCCATTTTCTCTCAATTCTCTCAGTTCAAGTGTTTTTAATTTCATAGGTCAACAAGCAGTGTCAGGGTACAATATGGACCACACAGTGTCCTCAGACGACATATTGATGTTATGCAAAGAGGTGTAAGCTGAAATCATTGCCAACACTTAAAATTACCCAATAGAATCTACGTCCGTTACTCTGGTAGAATTGTTTAATCGATCTCTGCAGTACTGGAAAACGCAATCCTCTTTGTATCCCAGAAGACCTGTCTTTAAGCTTACTCCTAAGACATAGATGATATACAAGTTGTGGCTGCACTCACATTAGTTATCATAGGTCAGGACAGACAATAAACATACATATCACTGTCTATAACCAAAACCTAATAATCATATTTGCAGATCCTGTATTACAGATAGAATGGGGACATGTCTTTCAAAGCATATTCCAAATATTTTCTAAATTGTTAAACAGTGCAGCACCACTGAAGCCTTTGACCAGGAACTGCTTGTAGCCAACTCTCCACTCAGGCAAGACAACAACAGATTGAAGACTATCTGCTTTCATTCTCTATATTTTCTGCTTTCATTTTCTGTACAGTCAGTCATTTTTGCGTTTATTTAATACAGACATTACAGACATTGGAAAAGGCTACTTCTCAAGGAGAGCCCGTTTCCCTACCGTAAGCACTGACTTGTGGTATGTGACTTGTCACACTGCTTTATTCCAGAATCAGCTGAAGCATGCCATGGTCTTATATACAGACTAGATATTTGGAAAGCAGAAGCTTAGTTTCCCTTCAAACATGATACTTCATGATTACTCTTCTGCAGATGCATTAGTTTGCTCATGCTCAAGAAAAAACACAGGTACCAGCTTCTTAAAAAAAGGCATTTCCACAATTACTTCTGGGGTATGTAACAGTCTGGTTGCACACCACACATACCAGGAAAATTCAGCAGTCGATCACTCAAAAAGGGATAAATTATATCACTATAAAATCCTCATCAGCAATTTCTTGAATATCTGCAATGAAACAAATGCACATACCATTTGAAATCGTCTCTATTTCTCATGAGAACAAATGCACTTATATTTTATATCCAGGTGATTCAGGCTTCCCCTCTATCTCAGACACAAAACAAGTGTTTGTTATCTAAAAAAAATGAGGAAGTTTGCTCTAGTGGTAGTGAAAAAATTCAGTACCTATTTGTCTTTGCTGCAAAATCAGAAGAGAAAATTACAGTAAGCACACAAGATATGCTGGCTAATAAGCAAAGGTAGGAAACTAAAACCCTAAGCTTCTGCAGCTAGATGGATGTTTTCAGATTCATTTGCCTGGAAATAAACTTGTGCTTGTATTTTAATACTGATCCCAAACAATGACAGATACAGCAAATAAATGACAAAGCCTTTGCCTGGCTTTCTTCTTCATACTCACACGCACAGATAAAGACAAGGCAGTTGCAAAGACCTGCCAATTTGCCAATATTTTGCCTCACTTGGACTCATTCTAAACTTGCATGACACATTTCAGCTGTAGTGAAGGGCATATGAAATTACAAGTTCTGGAAACAAAAAACTCCATGCTACTTAGAAGCCAATTTTAAATGATTAACGGAGATGAGCAGAAGAGAAGTCATACATCAACTGTCTTCCTCACATGCACCCTGTATAGTTTTGTGGTGGGATCTGCAGAACATCACAAAGGAAAAAAAACACAACCAAATACATATGTAACTAGTCTAATGTAGGCAAAAATTCCCATGTATAGAAAGACTATTCACAATGAATATTGAAAGAGAACATGCCCAAATGCAACCAAAGACAGATTTAGAAAATTTGCCATCTTATGTGTTAACATGCAGGGGTATCTATGAACACTATTTTAGCAGCTTCCCCCTCCTAAAGGAAATGAATTACACATCATTCCCTAAAGGAAATGAAATGCCTGCCAGTAGCTCATTTCCCCACAGATACACTATCGAGAGAAGATAAGAATACATGCAATCTAACATATTTCATCTAGTTTGAGGAAACCCCTGTAAACTACATGTAGAAGAGGTCAGTGGGTTACAGATTGAACACGTGAAATTATGGCATTCATCTTTAGCTTCCAATAAAGTTGCAAGTTTAATCAGAAAAATACAGTTCTGTGTGTAGACAACAGTACAAAATGAGAACACTAATGATACCACAGATAAAGAAATGCTCACCTCATGCCCCTATGAAAAAGTTTTATGAATACTAGTTGTTTCTTTTGCTTTCAAGACCTCCAGGAATAATTTGCAGAAGTCTTACCAGCACCAAAAGTAATTCTAACCTATCTGCTATGGTTATCCATTTTTCATTCACATGACTCAGATGCACATATGAAGAGCCCAAGCATAAATAATGTTTTGGTGGATGATGCAAGCAATTGTTATTTCCTAATTGATACTACAACTGGCATAAATATTTCATCTTTTTATAAAAATATCATAGATTGTCTAAAAAATTAAAAAGTATTAGAAGTATTAAGTATTAAAAATTTTCATGTATATTTTCAACATATACAACAGTTCAACTCAGTATTCAGCCTACCATTCAGCCATTAATGACACATAAAGCTGAAATGTCATTTGTAGGAAGTATTTCAGATGTACTTGAAACATGCAAACACCAGTAAGCATCTCCTTTGTATTAGCCATTCTCCAAAGCAACTCTTATTCCTGGCAATTTGTAAATCCCATCTTGCCTTCACTTACCTGAAAGTCTCATTAGCAGTTAATAAATAAATAAGTAAAATCAGCTTCACGCTCTTATATTTAAAGTTAAATGAAAACCTCAAAAAAAAAACTTCTTAGCTTGTATGAAGAATTTGGTGCTTTTGCAACAAACTGGGAACCAAAATTGCCTTTAAAAATGGACTTGGTGGTGTCTGTGTTTTCAACAGAAAAATGTACAGACTCAACACGAGGATAAAATCTCAGGAGAGTTACATAACTACAGGAGCAAGTGGAAGGGGGTAATTTTCAAAGTGGTAACAGCCTCCATGGCTAGAAGATTAAAGTGAAAGGTGAGATGAAATTCTTAATGTATTTACAGGACATATCCATATAAAGATGCCACAATTGTTATAAAAGATTATATAAGCCAGCTTGTATCAGCGTACATTTTTCCTTCATCCATAAAATAAACTGTACAGATGTATCAGCAAACTATCTGAGGATTAGGAAAGGAGGTGCAAAAATCTTTGAATTTAGAATCACTCTTTTCCAAGATTAAAAAAAAAACTTCAAAAACTACATTTGTTACAGTCATCTTCTACATATTGCCAAAGTCCCACTATTAATTCTGATACTGTCTAGATATCATAATTTAAAATACTTTTTCTTCTTCCTGAGTTATTTACTGTAGGACTACTATTTTGACTTCTGATTTTGTATTTTAAGAAATATGTGAGAGTTCTCAGAAAATTCAGCTTTCACCTTAGGCAATGTTTTCAGGCAATTTTTTACTGTTACTTTTTAGGTGAGTGATAAAAAAAAAAAAAAAAACCCTCAAATGAAAACTACATAGATTCAGGCTTTCAATAATAGCAGAAAGCCTACATGCTACTATGCTGAACCGAGATGTATAACATATTTGTCATTCTACAACTGTAGCCCAATGAGGGCTTCTTTCCTAATCCATAATAACCATTCACACATTGTTCTGACAGCCAGCTTTGAACAAATTGACTTCTAGGCTTCTCCAGCAAGAGCTTTAAAGGGCTTTCACTCTTTGTATTCTTCTTTATTCTCCCACACAGAGAAAATTGCTGAGACACATCAAATACCAGTTTGTTATAGACACTATCGTATTGAACTTGCTTACTCAAACAGGCTTTTTCTATAAAGTACAGAAAACAGAATCATGGCATGTTGGATGACATCTTTGATGCATCCACAATGGGCAACAATGGCTCGTTATCTTGTGTTAGATACACATCCTGTCTGAGGCAATCTATTAACATTTTAACTCTCACTTTTACAAGGGATTAACTTTCACTAAAGAAATGAAAACAGAAACCTTTCAATGAATGAATTCTGTTCTGCATTTCTATTATGAGAATTTAAAATTCAAACATCTATTTTTCTTTTTAAAAATGTTATCTATCATTCATAAACTATTTCCCAGGTACCCAATTCAAAAAAAAAAAAAAAAAAAAAAAAAAAAGCATCTGTATATATTTGATACATATTGGCTTTTTTTTTTTCTCCCACAACTGTATAAACACAGATTCATTATTCTACCATTCACTTTTAGAAAGATTTCCCATTACACAGTTGTTTCTGATAAAAATGCAATGTCTGATAAAATTACAAAATAATATCTTACCTGAAAAAACTCTTTCAAGGATACATATAATGAAAATTGTAAAGATGACATACATAGATGGACTTGGGTGGACTGTTCGACAAAGAACTGATTGTGAGATCGTACCCAGAGAGTGGTGGTCAACGGCTCATCATCCAGATTGGAGATCAGTGGTGAGTGGTGTCAGTACTGGAACTAATGCTTTTTAACATCTTCATCAGTAACATAGATGTGGGATCAAGTGCACCCTCAGCAAGTTTGCAGATGACACAAAGAATGTGTGGTCTGGACAACAAGCCCAAGGGATGGAATTCCATTCAGAGAGACAGACAGGCTTAAGCATTAGGCCTGGGAGAACATCATGAGGTTCAAGAAAGCCAAGTGCAAGGTATTGCACCTGGATTATGGGCAACCATGACTATCAGTACAAGCTGGGAGATTTAAAGAAAGAACACAGCCCTGTTAAAAAGGACTGGGGGGTAGTGGTGGACGGGAAGTTGGATATGAGCCAGCAATGTGCCCTCACAGCCCAGAAAGCCAATTATGAAAAACTCCAGTGGCTACTTAAGCGTAACAGATGGGGAAAACTTATTTATATTTAAAAAAAAATAAAAATGAAGTGTATCAATGATCAAGATTAATTTATAAACATTCCCTTTCTTTCCTGAAACATGCTATAAGAAAGATTAAACTGATGAATCAAGACAAAGCAAAGCAGAAATATAAACAAAATAAAGAGTTTCAGAAGTTTAATTGAAAACTGGAAAAAAAATGCAAATTGTAACAAAGATCCTCACTTTTTTGCTGGAAGTACCTGCTGCACATGAGGAACAGTCAGCAATTTTCTTCATCCTTCATACATACAGTAATGAGAATAAAGTTCAAGCAATGTTTTAAAATAATTAAACAACAAGTGTACAGGTTACACTGTTTCCAGACCTTTCATATTTTTATTATTCTAAACTGAAAATACTGTACAACTAGCACTTCACCATGCACCTTTTCTTCCAGATGTGAAAATAACTAATTAGTCTGTGAAACATCTGCACGTTTTCAGAAAGGCTTCTTCATGCATCATAACCAAATAAACAACATAAACAGAAAAATTAAACCGTTTTTATGCATTAGGCAACTTTGTGAAGAAAAAATGCTGCAAGAACAACTCTGTCAGTTCATAAAGTGTCAAAGCGTTCAATCATTCAGCGAACAAATGCTTACTAGCCATAAGATTTTAATGAACAAAACCACAGCATGCCTTACTTCTCCTGCAAAATTCCATTTCTCAAGGATTTCATATCATTTTAACCATTTCTCATTGTTTCCCTACCTCTTTCAACCACAACAAAGTTTAAAGTTTAAAAGATTTGGAACTTCAAATGCTGCATATTTTAGTCATTAACTTGGTAACATCCTCTCATCCTATAGCCATTCTGTAGAGATGTAAAAGATTCAGGTTCCACTTTAAAACATTTATTTACTACGAGTGACTGAGAACACATATACCCTAAGGTTTCAGAAATTGAGGCTTACTTCTGTTCTTCTTTGGGCAAATCCTATGACACCTGTGGATGACAGCATTCACAAACTAGGATTCTGTACTTTTCTAGAGTATAAGAAATGTTTGTAAACTTCTATGAATCATTTGGTAAATACAGTTTTGGATTTAGGTGAGTTTCAAGTTCATAGTTGATAAATTCTGGTGAATCCTGAACTTTCCTATGGAAGGTTATGCTTATTTTAACTAACAGAGCTTTCACACTTTCTAGTGTGAGACTTTCAGAGATTGCCTCTCTATCTTAGCTTTCTCCAAAAATACTATGGCTAGTTGTGGAATCATACTTGGAATTGTAGGACTTCCTACAATTAATGCCCACTGATGGTGGAAGTGGTAATAATGGTGCTGATCTGGAGGGAGGTACCTGAAGGGACTTACTTTTATTACTGCATGATCAATGACAACCTTCCTACTTTCCCTGGAGGACTGCAGGATGACCTAAATGTAATACACATTACTCCTGCTCTACTTGCATCAAAACAAAGGCTTCAGATATCTCTCAGCTCACTTAGAGCTGCCGTAACAGATACGTTTCCCAGCCTGGAAGAATCCGAGGAAATACATCTTCTGATACATTGTATGTAGGGCAGCCCTAGAACACCTAAGAGGACCAAATGGAAAGCATAGGGGAAGAAAAGGAAGAGGTTTGTGAAAGACAAGTATGGAAGAGTCATAATGATAGAGTACAAAAACAGGAAAAAAATTTAGAAACATGGAATAGGGGTAGAAAATATGCTAGTAAGAAAAAATACTGGCATACTTTGTTTTTTAGAAATGTAATCCCAAACTGTTGTAGGAAAAGCCAAACCAATGATGTTACAGCATTAACAAGCTTCTGTACAGTCAGACGACAAAAACTTAGTAGTCCAGCAGAAAATCAACACCAGGGTTTCTGTCCTAGTATGAAATCACCATGGGGGTGATGTTTGAATAAGCAGTTACACACTTCTGTAGAGTAGAGATTTCTCCCACTGTAGTGACCTGAGTCTATTGATACTTACCCTAACAGAGGAAAGCTAGGTTAAACACTGAAAGAAAAAAACAACTAAGCCAAAGCAAGGAACACCACTCAGAAGATTGAGAGAAGATGAGATAGCAGATATGTGATAAATTCAGCATGGAAGTTTCACAAAGAAATAAACTGATCACGAATTATCACTTGGCTTTGACACCTAAGTGCCTCTTAAAAGCTTTTAGTTTCTAGTTCCAAGCTCCAACAAGTTTTAAACAGCAGATAGCTGCCTTTTATACAAAACTTGGGTTCTATTATCTTTGTTCACATTATATTACTTCATTGGGAATCTGCTGTTTAATTTACCTAATTTTTCTTCAGTAAGTATGAAAGAAGCTTTTAGTTTATCATTATTTTAAAAACACCTTTCATCCTTAATAATAATACATTCTGCAGACAGAACCTTTAACAAAGTCCACAATCCAAAGTTAGAATATTTTCCTAAGAGAAATAATCCTTTTTTCCAGTTTCCTTTTTTTTTTTTTTTTTTTTTTTTTAATAGATCCATGCTAACAAAAATCCCAGCAGAAAGTAAAGCAACATCAGGTCTGCATGGCCTGGGACAAACACTAATCTAGAATTAAAATGGATTATATGACTTATATAATACAGCAAAGAGGACAAAAATAGCTGAATATTTGTCTGTGGCTAAAAGCTTATGAATATATCGCAATTATGTGCTCTAAAACATTCGCCTAACCTATATAAGACAAAGAAAACACTTAACATACCTGTATTAGAGAGAGATCCTCGAGTTGCAACCTGAAGAGGTAGTTTCTAGAGTTCAAAAATAAAAGAAAAAAATAGACAAAAATTTCATTAAATTGTTACTAGCATTTAAAAAAGGGTATAATTAATGAATATAAAAGAAAGAAAAAATGGAAACATGACTGGGACTCAGGATTATTAAGCCTTTGATGGACTGTCATCTAAACACTGCGCTTTGGCTAAAGATTTATGGCAATTTCCATAACTGATTTTCAGCTTGAAAACTGTATATGAAGTGGATATTTACACTGCACATATGGATTTCTGGACCATACAGTCCAGTCCTCCATTAGAACTAACTGGATGAAACGCGGTTCTTCAGCAGATTCATATTACCAGCATTAATTGTCTAAACAAGAATAAAACAGCATGTAGTTTAGATCTATTTCTCTTAGCAAAACAGGAACCTTAGTTCAGCCACAGATATGTACAGTTTGAAGCAAAGGAACCCATTACAACAAAATCTCTACATAAACCACAAAATCTTATTTTTCATCCTATTTAGAGCCATTCTACCTTTTCCAAAGTGACTACAGAGTAATCCTTTTAAGGAAAAAAAATTTAAAAAAATAATTTTTTGAAAATAGAAAATGTAAACATGACTAATTTTTGTTTATTCACAACAAATGTGTAAGATTATTTTAACAGGTTTCAAAAAATTCATTTGAACAACGTGAACAAAAATAGATAGTAAAGCAACAATTAAATTTAAACTTCGAATTTAAATATTTGCAACAATCGCAAAGGATCAGCAATATTACACTCTGAAATTGGTAGAAGTATAATTTAAATTGAAATCTGGACATGTTTTCGGACATAACAATTCTGATTCTTTCCAAACAGGCATGAGATATTTCTAATGGGCACAGACAGTGAGGTCCTGTATTTTAAATGAGCCTCAGAAAAAGCAGCCTACGCCTAAACAATTAAAAATGTTATTTATTAAATCATATATCTGTGAAACACAACTGCTATCCCAGTCAGCTCTGTTTGTTGCCGGCAGTTCGCATGCATCTATATTTATGTATTGAGTCGTATGTGGTCACATATACACATATGGTCTTCTTGTGTGTGTATAGCAAACAAGGGAAATCAACTCTCCCTTTAAAAAATACTTATATATATATATTATGTGTTATATTATATATAAATATATATTTATATATATATAAATATTACTACAATGCCTGTGTTTGAGTCACAAAGAGACTTGAAAACAAAGAAAAGGGTACAGTGTTTACATAGAGAGCTTCATCCTCAAGTGCAAATTAACTTTAAAGACTTCCATTGAAAGTCAGGAAATGATGCATATAGTTTTCTAAACCATCTGTACTATCTCTGTAAAGACAAAAATTACCTTTATATTTTTATCTTGTTCAGATATAGTTAACAAGGAACATGCATATACTAAGATGGGTTCATACCTCATTGCATATATGGAATTGCTTCCATCAATCACCATTGATCGTGCTTCTTTCACTAGATATCAAAAGCTAAGAAACCTGCTGCTTCATCGCTGTTGCAAATCTTTCTTTCATTTACAGGAGAAGGACAACTTTTTTTCTTCCAGAGAAGTTGAACTGCATCCACAGCAGGTATAAATTGTTTTCTTAACTCAGTGGTATCAGAGTCACATCTCACTCTACAAATAAATGGATTCGCTGTTCTAGGATATATGAGCACAGTCTCATCTCACACTTCTATTTTTCAGGTCAGTACTTCCATACAGTGTCATGTCAGCTCCTATGAGTACTTCGTCTTGAGGTAGCTACTGAATCTTTATAACTGATGTGGCATCACAGAACAATGATTGAGGAATATTGTATTAATAATGATGAATTTCTATGGTGTTTCAATATGACATCATTTCAACTTATTAAAAAGTGATCCAAATTGGAAAATAAATAAATAAATAAAAATGCAGTCCTAGTGAAAAAGGAGGGCTGAAAGTCATTGTGTTCCTAAGAAAATGACATTTATGCCCCATGCAGTAGAGCACAATACTTCTCCCAGTAATATACCCAGCAAAATTACAAATATTGATCCAGTAAGTGTTTGAAAGAATAAAATGTCCACGTTCGTGTGAATGAATCAAGAGCCAGAGCTAATTACTGTACCTTTCCACATTTTCCAACTGTATGTGGCTGCCAACAACCTATTACATTTCTCTGTTTAGTAAAACCAGTTAAAATAAAAAGAAGGAAATCAAAGTGCAATAAATTGCAAAAGCATTAAAACTTGTAACATGAAGGCAGATTGGGCAAATGGATAGCACAGAGTGAATATTACAACATTAATAAAGTAAGGACAATTAGCAAATCAGCACTTGGTTTGCAATCAAAACTATTCCTACAAAAACATCTTCACCTCTGTAAAATTACTAAGTCTATATTTATCGCTATACATATAACAGTTTAACATATGAGAACTCATTAGAAAGGGTTATATCTGAGAAAAATCTAAATAAATAAATGTAAGAGTAAAAAAACCACACTGAAAATATGGTACTAATAACTTTGTCAGCCCAAAGGAAAAGCCAGCGCTAACTTTCTTGCTATATGCAATCATTATGCCTTTCATGAGACAGGTCACAGTGCTTATTTAGAGATGTTAAGTTTATGCCTGGGATTGCTATTTTCTAATCTGTTTCGATTCACTGTGCAGCATATATACTTCAAAGGCAACAATGGACGTAAAATAAAACTGTTCAAGCACATTTCTGAAGCATAGCTATAGACCTTTTAGCATGCAGGTCCATCTCTTGTCCAAGTATGGTGGTAATAAAAGTAAGACCAATACAATTTCACATGTTGGAATTCAACTGATTTTACATTGTCTGTAATTGGTAAATTTGTTTCCATTTTGCATTTAATGAAGAAAATGAAAATGTTACATAAATCTGCAAGGAGAAAGACACTATAATGAGAAAAAACCCATAACTGCAAGAAAATGTGCGATCCTACATTACTTCAGACCCTCAACAGATAAACTTGCTTTACATTCTCAGTACTGAACAACTTTCCTGGTTGCGCTACCAATCAGAATTGGTTAATCATGAGGCTGCTTAAACTCAATAACAAAGACATCAACTGGCATCAGTGGAAACCTGAATGAAGCACTACAAAAAGCAATCACTAGTCCCCATGTACTTCAATTTATTGCAGTGAATGCATCCTGCATGACTTCAAGTAAAAGGATAAAATTTATCTGCTATGTGTTTCATGTTCCAAGTCCATGTCAAAATCAACTGAAAACCCATCCACTATGGACTGTAAAGAGTGTTAATGGTTGTGAAACATAGTACTTTCCTCTTTCAGTGAAACAGCAAGGCATAAAATTTGAACAATAAATACTGTTGTATTAAGCACAGATGTAAATTAAAAGAACATTAAGGTGGCACACACCCCTTAGGAGAATGTACTGTAGGCTCAATGTTTGAAAAAAGCAAAAACAAAATAAACAAAAAAACAAACAACAAAAAAAAAACAACACACAAGCACCCATATTCCTCTGCAATGGAGTGCTCAAGTCAGAAACTCAAGGCACGACCAAATAGATATGGTCGAATCTCCTGGAAATAAAACAGCAAAAAATTCTTTCCTGTGAACATTTGAAGAAATTATTTCACATGAAGGAACAAAATTTAGCATAATTTACTGGAAGGAAAAAAAAATAATCAAGACTACAGTATAAGCTCCCTCAAAATTAAATATTAAGCAAAAGTCAAAAGTCATTATTTCGTAAAAGGGAAATGAAAAAGGGAAGCTTTGGGTGAAAGCCAATTCCAGTTCTTCATTGCAATAAAAGTAGCATTTGGAACTAAATCGATCAGTGGAAAGTAGATAACCTATATCATAAACTTACCATGTAGGTAATTGACTTGGTTCATTAACATACAGAATAAAAAAAAGAAAAAAAAAAGCATGAAAAAGTTAAGAATAACATCTCAGAAATAAAAAGAAATCTATATTAAATGACAACAGTAAAATCACAATAACGAAAAGTAAAGTTTTATCAATATTCAAAAGGACAAAGGCAGGATGAGGTTATCATAGACTGACCAGTGGGCACTCAGCTTTGCAAAGAGAATTGGCATAAATTAGGAAAAAATGGTATTATAAACTAAATCAACCCACTCAACAAGGAGCTTAACAAATCTGATTTATTTCTATGATGATTACTTGTCAGGATTAACAAGTCTTATAATAGATACCTCCCTGTTACTCTACACACAGCCTCAACAAAGCATGCCTTACAGAGGACCAGTAACAGTCAGGCATCACTTCTAGATATTTCATGCCAACTGCTTCTCCAGAAAAAGGAGGAAGGTACCAAGTGTAACTCTGGAGCTCACTTTCCTTCTGAAGTCCCCTCAGGCCATGTCAAACATATTACAGTCTTCTGTCAGCTCAAGCTTCCTTCATACAGCACCTGGGCTCCCAAAGCTGGAAATGATCACAGTGTATCTGTCACCTGCGCATCTCTTATGCCTTTAGATCACAGCTTTTCTGGTTATTATTCTTTAAATACATACAACTCTGTGAGCTTACTAGTTTTGTTTGAAATATCTTTATTATTATCAAAAACATTAATCAGGTATGTCATAACAGTAGACCAAGTCTTTAATACTCTTCTCTACTCTACTTCCCATATATAACTTCTATTTTTATGTTTTGGTTGATACAACATACACTATACAGCAGCCTACCACATAAATAGTCATGAATGTTTTCTGTGGTCTTTCACTATTTGAATCTTTAATATCTTAAAGTCTCACTGCTGCTTTCTAGGACTTTTATATCATGGTATCAGATTCTTAGGCAACAGCTCCCTGCCCTTCATTCCAGTGCCGTAAAAGTAAGCAGAAGGAGGCAAGGTCAGAAAGCACAATCTGTCAGTAAGGTTGAACTACAACAGCTGGATTGAAGACCATTAAAGAAGGAGTAGATAAATGGCATGAGAATATAATCTAACTGGGAAGGAAAGGAAGGCACAAATTGGTATATGCCATAGGGTTGTACTACAATTAGCACAGATCAAGCATGTACACATAAAGACAATTACTTCAATTAAAGACAGGAATCTTCAGAACACCTTTCTTTTGATACTATTTCTGAAGATGGTTTACACTGAAATAACATGGTCTCTGCTAAAAAATCTTCATTTACACCTGCCATATTTCCTTTTGTCTTGTCCTAGGTCAACCTCTAGAGCTCTTCTAATGCTGCATCATGTTTGTACAGTAAATAAAATGGCAAAACATTGAAACAGCACAAGAAAACAAACAGTTTTTGCAGGGTTAGAGAAATGTCTAGTCTTACTAGTCTTACTTTGCAATCAAGTTATCAGCAGACCTGGATGAAAAAGTGTCATAGTGGAGAAAGACATGAACAGGAGAAGGACAAAGCATTAGCTTTTAAAAATATTTAAAAAACCACTTACAAAGGTAGAAAAGGGAGACAAGGGGAGAAAGGCCCTCCTTTTTCAGTAGGATGACAATTTCTCTTAGATTTAACATTAAACCATATCTTAAATTAGATCTAATCAATCAGTGGAAGGACAGACATTGATTACTCTGAACAAAGTGTTAAATGAGCAATAAAACCCAGATGGATGTTCAAAGCATGCAGCAGCTAATTCCTGGTGCCTATATTCTCCCAGTATGCTCAAAGCATCTCATTAACAACAGACTCAGATTCTCCTGCTGGGAGCAGACAACAGTAAGAAGTGAACCTGTACAGTTATTTATTCCTTTATTAGAGATCTGTAAACCACTGTTAATGAATCCCTTAATTTGCCTTTCTGTTATTGTGGCAAGTAGTAGTAATGGTTCAAATTAACGTTCCCAAACACACATCTAATTAAGTGAAAAGGCATACTGTTATAGTCCTTCATCAGCAGGATAAGGAGTGACTGAGGCAATAAGCCACCTCAAGCAAGTGATAAACCTCAAAGCAAGTTTAATTAACTTGAAGGAGAACATACAGGAGAAAGCCACTGCTGTTAAAAAGCTCTGCTTTAAAAAAAAAAAAAAAAGAAAGAAAGAAAAAAAAAAGAAAAGAAGAAATCTACTTATATATTATTCTATTTAAAAAAAAAAAAGTTGGATAATAGCTTTAGAACCCATTTTTTATAAGCAAACAAAAGAATTTAAAGTATAGTAAAAACTAGCCAAATTTGAATTGTAAAAACTTTAATAGAGCACTTCATGAACAGCCTCCAGTCAGGCTCTTACCAGCACACAGTTTTAAGCAGAAGATGCTTGGGAAGAAGAGGGTTACTTTACTCTCACTTTAAACAAATAACCTTCTTTTGGTATAACCTGGTACAGTTTGAATAAAACAATTTTGGAAAAAGAAAAACTAACAACAGAAAAAGAACAGATGGAAAGAAAATGCAACTATTTCAAACCGCAGGATTTCTCCTTTGAACTATGGGTTTGAGACCAGATTCTAGTTAACTGTTTAACAAGATGCCTGGAAGAATTTTAACACTTTCGGATTTATAATAACTAGAATTGTTAAGTGTTTACTGTGTAGTCAGGGAATAAGGAGAAAGAAGGCAATGCACAATTTGTCAATACAATTCCGACACTGCTGCCTCCTCTCCCTGAGAAGGTCTTTCCCACATTTATTTGAGCTTTCCAGGGGGGAAACAAAGAAAACACCACAGGAGATGGAGCAAAGTCTGTATAAAAAAAAGAAAGCAAGTGGGGAACTTCATGATCTCCATGCTTTCTAGCTTCCCAAAATATAGGATTAATTATCATATTTGATTATGTTATATTATTAAGTAGGTCCACTAAATAGCACACAGATAAATGTACACCTGAATATTTTATTAGGATTTATCAGAATAAGATAAACAAATGGCCTTTCATTTCCTTGAGCTCAGTGATGACCTAATGTCCTAAAAATAATCCTTCGCTGATGCCACTTAATTATAAAAAAAAGTGTTTTGATATATGTTTTGTTTTGGTTTTTTTTTGAAGAAAACAAATGAATTCCTGTGAATGTTTCAGATTTTCACAGAACTCATTTACTTTGTCTGTCAGGTCATACATGATGTAACGAACAATTTCTGCAGCAAAGCTTAGAGATAGGGCAATTTAGCTATACTCCCATAAAACTCAACATCAAAAGCCAACAGCCACCCTATAATGTACTAACAGTTGTTTTGCATCCATACAAGTGCACAGAGTCTCTTGTGAAACTATTTTATTTCATTTCACTTAAATGTATAATCTCATCCAATTTAGCACATACCTATTAGAAGAAACAATTCATTTTACACTAAATCTAGATCCAATTGACATAATACTGAAAAATCTGTCATATTCTCCACATGCTAATTTTAAAACCTAACAACCAGAATAGAAATAATTCTTCTTCCCCTAATTCAGCTTCAGAAATTGAAGTTTAATCTTTGCTTGTCCTCACCATGTGCTTTGGGCTGCTTCATCAATGTCAGGTAATACAGCTTCTCCCTTTATCTCTACACGTCTGTCTCCACCTCCTCCAACCCCATTCCTCCTATTTCTCAAAGCTAACTAAATTAAATTTTCTACACAGGCAAGTTGTGGGAAAAGGTCCCAAGCAATCAGAGCAATGGAAGGTTTTTACTGAGATCCAGGTTAATTCATCCATCATTTTAGAAGACACTCCTCTCCCTCTGAAACCCTCGCCAACAGCGCACATATATCTCAGTTTGCACAGCAGGTTGACAGAAGACACAATTACAGGGTTTTAAAAGAAAAGTACTACACATTTGTGCTTCAGATTCAATACGTTATTAAGCAAACGTGTTACACTAGAAGGGGGTTAATGATTGTCAACTCTTTGACATGCAGACAAGTGCAAGCCTACACTAAACACTAGCTTTGCTAGTGTTCTTTTAACATTGAAACAGAAGGTATAATTGAACATTTACTGAACAGCAGTATTCAGAAACTAAAGCAGTCACTACTAAAACAAGTTGGACTTCATGATAGGAAAAGCATTTAAGTGTGACCTAGGAGGTCAAGACACCTCCCACGGTTGAAGTACAAGATTTGTGAGAAACTTGAGAGGTGATTAACAAAAATTGACTGCAGTTACTTTATTCTATTGCATTCAGAGAAACATAACTGTGCACACTCAAGAAATAAGCCAGACTGAGTCAAAAAGAACCTTTACTCAGATTGATAATTTCTCTCTAGAATGGGGGTGGAAGAATGAGGGAAATGAGGTAGTTGTTTCAAGTTGTAGGCAATATCGTAGCACAAGGAAAATTCTAGTGCTAGGGTGGGTGGGATGATTAAAATGGAAGTGTCAGCTAGCATTGGTCCACTTCAGATAGTTTTCAGAGATCTCTATGGGCGGTGCAAGGAAAGTGAAATGAGCCTAAGATACTCCTAATTAATCAACTCAAAACCTGCAGGAGAACTGGACATTTCACAAAACAAAATGTCAGCCAGAGACGTCCCCTGAGAATGGGAAGATAGCTGTGTCCAGGAGAAAATTTAAGTTTTTTTGCAAAACAGCTGCAGAACATTCACAGACAACCAGAGGATCACCTTTATTTCCCAAAATGAGTAGGCAAGACTAATTTTAGCAATAAAGGACTGCAAATAGCCGTCCGGCTAACTGCCTGCTATGGAAAATACTCTTCCTCCCATATATTTAGAGATCTCTATCTCAAGAATAGCTATTTTTCTTCTTTACCAGTTCATACTGGTAAAATGTGACAAAACTCATTGTTTCTTGACTAAATTACCCATGGCCAACTTCAAATAATTTGGTTTATTGCCAACACTACTGTACAGTTAATACAGCTATTTCCTCCACTAGATGTACCCACTGATGGATTTACAGGCAGTCACTGCGCACAGGCTCAGCCTTTTCTCCCAACACTGATTCCAGTTTTCTTCTGGCAGCTCTTCCCTACATCTCTTCTAAGCATATACAAGCAGAATTATATACGCTATTACAGTTTAATTCTCTCAAGAATCTCGTGCAATAGTATCAATCTTTCTCTGTCACTAGTGGAGACAGTTTTTAATGACTCATAGGATCATATCTGCCTTTTTTGCTTAGCCTCCGATGAGAATCCAGTGTATATCTCAGCTGGGATCCTCTCCATCTTTCTCATTACATTAAATAAGTCATAAACCTCTATGGAGGCTATAGAATATGGAAGACAGAAGAGCTCTGGGCTGTGAAAATCATTCTTAATCAGCTCAACTAAAGAAGAAGCCTAGGGGAATAAGCATGACCCCTCAGTTTTGTCTGGATGGTTGAGAAATAATTCGTAATGGGAGTACTTCTCCTGACAATGTAAATCAACTAATATATAATGCAAGTTTATTCGTATCTTTGTCACGTGCTGCACTACTACTGAATGACTGGGTAACATGTTAAAAGATTACAGACTATCATTTTTATCACTAAAACAGGAAATTTTAATTGGCCTAATCTTAGTGAAATTTCATTTGATGTAGTTACTAGTTTTTGAATACAAAAGTGCTAGTACAAGAACACAAGATAATAAAAAACTTATAATTTCTTGGAATAACTCAAGACAAATGATTCTGCAAATGATATTGCGCAGGAAATGAGAAATTAACAGTGCATTCTTCTCACTGTCTTTTATTAGAGCACATTTGCAGCTTAGGACAAAAAATTTCTCACTGCTTTTAGGACATGTAAAGCCAATAAAGTACATGAGGAAGAAACTTGAACTAAAATTTATCCACAGGCCTTAGCACAAACATAATAATGTCAATGCTCTATTCAGATGACTTAGAGTGAAGCATAGATACAAACAGTACTTCAAGGAAAAACTCTGGGAACTCATCACTCAACAGATAAAGTTACACACGTACACACGCACTCAGAAATCTATTTCCTCTTCTCAAATTTTGCAAAAATTCACATTTGTAACATCCTTGGAACCATTTGTGACTACAACTGGCTGCAAGCATCACTCCTGAAAAGGAGCCGAAAGCTCTACATCACATTCTCATGGAGTGGATTCACTCTACACAATCAGGAGGACTCCATGTAAAAGGTACATAATCAGTAATACCAACTCTTGCAGTTATGAGCCTGCAGCACCCCAGCAATAGCTTGCTCATCAACTGAATCTGTGACCCCACAACACAGAATGTCATCATACAGCATAGCAAGTGCTTCAAGAATAGTACAATATGTGTGCCAGACACAGAAAGGTTCACCTCTTGCAGGGACAAAAGTTTCTCACAGTACATTATACTGCTCTGTCTGGTTCAAACTCATTTTCAATTAGGAAACAAACTGGGAAACAAATATACTCCAATGCTAAATCTAACAAAAAAAATTACATGACTAGAACTTCAAACATTTTGTACAGTAAAACATATTCAAAAGGAAGACTTATTATTTAAGTCAGTTGGTTAAGATCTTTTGCCAAGGAAAATATTTTACTATAGTTTGGATGCTAAGAGAAAAAAAAATGGTGTATAAGGACTGACAGTGCTTCCAATGTTGACAGCTAGAACAGCATCATTATTTACCACAGCTTGCAAAGTACCATTCTTACTGTGTAGAAATGATGATTATCACTGACTTCAACACTAATTCTGCAGTCTTCAGCAGATTGTAATTGGCACTGCACTGAATAATTATTAGAATCACCCATGCAAGAAGAGCGATATTGTGTAGCCAAATCATTACAAGTTTTTTGTTATACTAACTTCTGTCACAGTGTCATACAATATCTGCCTTGTTTTACTGTATGCATCCAAAGTTTGCATCCAAAGTTTGAGAGTACCCCAGGATATCCCTCTTAAAAAGGATAAAAGAGTAAGACACTGTGCACTCTTCAATAGCAGGCATTCCATCTTTTAACTTGGGTCAGGAATAAGTTAAATAAACTAACAGTGTTTAGCTGAGTGAGTGTGGAAAGGAAGAGAGTCATACAAGAGAAACTTGATGTCAGAATTTGGCTCAGTATTACTTATCAAATAATAAAATCAAATCTGATGCAACATGAAAAGAAAATACATTTCTCACCTTGCTCCAGCAATAAGCTCTTTTTGTCCTGGATCAAATGTTAATTGTGAGAAGTCTACAGCATCTTCTGCTCTGAACATGTGTAACCAAGGGGCAATTTCTAAAACAATGAAGAAGAAATATATTTGTTATTGTAAATATCATAGTTACAGTACATCAGGTCCATTTGCAGATATCGTGGGGCTGTGAGTTCTCACTATGGTCTGCTGAAGAAATATAGAATATTTCCACCACCTTGCCATATAATCTTCACTACAGACTTATAAAATATATCAGGCATTTTTATAACTTGTCTTCCTCAGACCAATGCACTACTACATAAAACACAGGGCAGAAAAGAGGGCAAGCTGCTGAAAATCAACAACAAGCTGTATCTGCATTTCCTATTTTTAAAATTAAACACACATAAATAACCAACTCAGTAACCAGTAGAACACCAGCTCTTTATATATTTGTACTGCTATTATTCTTGCAACCATATCACTAGTTCGACACAATAGTGTGTTAATATCACCACAGAAATGACAAACTATGTTCTGGAAACATAGTAAGATTCACTTACTTTTATGTAGACATATTGAGAATATAAACGGTTCTTTAAAGAAAGTGTAGTTGCAAAGAAGTACAACCCTCAGAATTTTCTCTTAATTTTCACAATATCAAAAGGCTATTTTTAAACATTTTTCTGCAAACCAGTCACATGGAATGTATACAAGAGTAGAAGAAATCTACTTGCATATGACACAATGAGCTGCTGAACCATCTATTTAAGGACTACAGTTACAAAAAAGTCAATAAAAAGACCAAGGCTGAGCACATGGTCACGCCATTTGGAATACAGTCAATACCAACCCCCCCTCCCCCCCCCAAGAATATTACAGCATTGTCATTTTTGGAACTGACATCCCCAGCTGCAGTTCAGGTTATCAACCCCATTATAAACTTTCTTCTTAACTCACATGGATATTTTTACTTTTGCAAAAGACTGGATTGAAACAATCCATGTCTTCTTCCTGTTTCTGGATGATTTGTTCTTAATTTAAATATTGAAGTTTTAGCACAGGTAGGTCATCCATGCCTACAGAGAGAGCCCAGGAGAAAAACGTTGTTCTGTGCCCAAATTCTCAGCCATTCTCAGCCATTGCAGAGAATCACTGAACATACTGTGCAGAAGCTGCAGCATCATATATTCGGGGAAAAAAAAAAAAACAGATGGAACCACACAGTAGAATCACTTGGGTGTCAGAAAACTAACTTCTGCGTTTTTAATGACAGCCTGTATGCATCTGGGAAATTACCAGCCTGTAATGTCAGTTTGTACGCGTTCTGCAGAATTTGTAGCTGTTTCCATCTGTGCTGGATAGGTTATCAAATCAGGTCATTGGAGGGGATAGGGCCACTTATTAAACAACTATGTACAGCTGCCACCAGCTACCACTACAGATGCTGTGTACAGAACCTAGGAGGATTCAGCAGGGAAAAGAATATATATACACATTACACATTACAGGCCTGTATAGCTGTATATGCTATACATATATATATATGCTATATGTATTTATCTATTTATGCTTACACCTTAGAAGGCTACACAGGAAAGCCCAAAACAGGCATTTCCTAACTTTTGGATACTTGATTTTGCAACCTCAACTATTCAGTGATGCCTTCCGTATGAAATGATCAATACCAAAGTTGTAAAAAGTCAAGAAATCGGGTAGGACATAGATAAAGAAATAGAGATGCAAGTCTTTAAGAAGCTCACTTACTCAGAGCTTTAAAACCAGGCCAGAGGGCAGAGGATGCACCAAAGCTGGAAGAACAACCCTAGGACACAAGTTAATGGCAGAAGACTCCCAAGGAGACCAAGAAGCAATTCTCTTCCACTTGTCCTGTTGTCTCAGTACGGTAAAATAAAACTTCAAGATACAGCAAGGAGGTGATCAACATCATTTCCAGGTTTGGAGCAGGGAGGGCAGAGGTCAGGCAGTGCAAGGCAAGTCAAGGTGAGGGAGCGAAAAGAGAATTTAGGAAATCTCACTGAAATCTGGTTCCCCTCTGCTCCTGCAAACAATAAATTATTTTATCCTTTCTTTGTTGCATTCAGCGTCATTCTTGCTTGAGGGAATAAGGTCAGGAAGATCAGATGGCAGCAAGAATTACTTTCTTTTCATCAAAAACTCTAAAACCATGTCTTGTTTGCCACAGTAGCATCATGTGTCGCATAGGAGCAAACTTTTATGGGAGAAAACTACACCACTGTGATATTTTTGCACAGGAAAGCAAGCAAATAACAACAAAAATAGAATCAAAGCCCTTTTAAGTGGGAAATAAAAACTTATTGGTAGAATACTGCTTCAAGTCACACTATAAAGAATTGATGCAACTGTATCACAGAAGAAAAGTACCCATACATCAAAATCTAGTTGAAAACCCACAGGCGAAATTCTTTCCATTCTTTCACGAATTCTCCTTAAAGTAAGAATTGTATAAGAATGTATTAAACATCCATAAAATAATTTTCTTAGAATTGAAAACCCATCATAAAGTAATAAGAATAATTTCATTTTTGAATTGTTTTCATATAGATGCAACATGACATGTTTTCCAAAATAACACAGCTATATATTTTGTATACTACAACAAATAAAGAATGCATAAGTTAATTAAAAGCTGTCTGTTGATATGACCAAGCTATGCTGAGTGCTGATCACAGGTGACAAGTTACAGCAATCCCACTCCTCCCCAGTTCTCTCCAATCCCAAGTTTTCCCTCCTCTTCCCCCAACTGTATGTCATGTGCAACAGTTAAATACGCAGTCCTTCTCTGAATCTTCTCTTCTCACACCTAATATTTAAAAAAATTATTCTGACACATCTTCAATCTATCTTCTCCCCATCTTCTCCTCTTTTGACGGTGAATGTGCACATCTCCTTTTCCACATAGTTCTCAGGCTTAAGCCTGTCCATGGAAGAGTAATGCATTGTATGCTACTGTCATACCATCGATATCTGCCCCTGAGTTCATGGGTCAACATAGTAAGATAGGAGGCACATTCGGAGCCGCCCTTGTGGTACTAAATTTGCAAGACTTATAATTCAAAAATGTTTCCAAAATTGATCTTTTCCCATGAAATTAAAAGATAAATGTGGAAAGAGTCAAGAGATTTATGTGGAAAGAGTCAAGAGATTTTGAGGAACCTACAGCTCTTTCACAAGCTGTGAACTGCAGTGGGTTTCCCTGGATCTTTCACGGTTTGGTTCTTTCTTTAGTAGCTTAGATTTAATAGGAAGCAAAGTGTGCCATGGTTCATAAACACATGGAACAAAAAATGCACTGTAGTTCCCTCTGCTCGTAGAACAGTCAAGGGAGTCTTCTAACAGGAGGTTAACAATCAAAGCCAGGCAGGAGGCTGTTAGATAATCACACAAATAATGGAAGTTCAGAAATGTGCCTCATTTTTACTTTAATATTAGTGTCTGTTCAACAGGCCCTGGCTTGTCTGGTGTACATTGCTGTGAACTAGCCACAGGCTGCTGAGCTCTGCAGTTCTTTGTAAATGAAACGGTCAAGTTTTCTCTAACCTAAGTTTCACTGTTCAGCCCACCAAAATTGAGTTACGGCAACTAAAAAATAATTTGAAAAATGACAAATAAGGGAGGAAGAGGTATATTTAGAAATGAATTCAGAAGTGATCTTTAATGGAAAATAGTGAAATTGAAAGATGAGACCTCCAGTCTCACTAGAAAATTAACATAGATATTAAGAAAAATTAATAGTGTTCATGATGTACACATATGCCTCTTCAAACCATGGTGTCCTTTTGGGTAAATAAGAAGCACAAAATTAAACATCTGTGCAGAATCACTTTTTGAATATATTCTGTTAGCAAAATAATAATTGAACTACTGTGAAAATGAGATTTGCAATATTAACAGAGGTCTCTGGGTGGCATCAGTAGTACAAAATCACTAATCTTATCATAAGAAAATTAAAATCTGCTACTGAATGCTGAAGTTGTTTTCTAATTAAACATATCTAATCTAAGTATGGTACATTAATCCTCTTCTTCCTGAGATTGCATATTGATTTTAGCCTATCTTAGATTTCACCTCCCCGTTATGTCTATTTGTACCAAATCTCTATTCTCCTGAAAGTCAGTGGGACATGTCAGAAGCTCCTCCATGATATCCCATGCTGTCCTGCTGCCAGCCTCCCTTCACCCCAGTGGGATCCACCAGCAGAGTTACCAGAGATGGCAAGAGGCCATCTACCTGCTCATTCCACAACATGCTCTGGCTTGGGGTTTCTCTGTGGCACTGCACTCTTTAGGGACCAACAAGGCACACTGGGAAACTTTCTGCTGTGCCATTTCCAGAATCCATCAACGCTAACTATTTTAGGACAAAGGCTGAGAAAACAAGAAATTCTTCAGTAATCCCTGTGCAGCATCGGTATCAATTTCAGCGTGATTGTTATGCCCTCATTTTAAGCTTCCCATTATTATCTACTTCAATGAATAATGAATTCATTCAAAACAACTTCAAGAAAATAAGCATCTCTCTGTGCTAGGGTAAAAAAAAATAGAGAAGAAAAATGGCATGCTGAAACCTGTTGCATCTTTTGTAACTCACTGCTGTTTACACATTTTTTCTTACATTTCCAATCATTGCTCTTTTTAAGCTCTTCCATCATATCATCCTCACAGTAATGAATTAAACACACTCTTATCTTGCTAGTAAGTCATCAGCTCATTGCACATGAAAGTACCACAACTCAAGTGAATAATGGAAATAAGTGCAAATACCATTCCACAGGTGCCAAAAGAACAAGACATTTCAGGCAAAGAATGGCTGTACTCCATCCAAAACCACTCATACTTCATACCTACTGATCCAAAAGGGGCTTTAGTGTGTCAACAACACAACTTACTTTCCTAGGGTTTATTCAAGGTATGTGTTACTCAGCACTCACTACAATGACTTCCAGATTTAAATAACTTCTAAGCTTTAAGGTTTAAAAAAAAAATCTGTAATTAGCTAGAAGAAAGTTCCTATATTTACACACATATCATAAACAAGTTTTTTTTTCCTCAGATGAGCTTCTGAAAACAAAGCTACGTACAGACTTCTCTCCATCAGGCACCATGGCTTCCCTGCAGGTCAGTGAAGTGGAGAGGAAGCCAGGCAAGACCTGAGAAAATGGCTGTGTATCCTCCTCAAGCTATGGAGACCCAAAGCTCCACAACAGCTAATTCATTCCACTTGGGTTGCACAGTGTTCCAACTATGCATAGTGAACACTTAAATTCTGTTTAAACCCATACAAATACAAGGAATTCTTTACATAACTTTAAAGCTATCCTTTACATATTTGTACATCATATACATTACTTCATAACATTAGTCATTCTTTACATATTTTTACTTATTTTAGAGCAAATTCTTCTTCTACCTATACTAATCTAGCACTGTTGCAAAACAGGTCAGTATGAGGTTTCTCTGATGGGTTTTCTTAGTGCTGGATATAGTCACAATGAAAACATCATTAAAGCTAGCCCCTGCTCATCTTACAACTGTAGTAAGCACAGTAAATATTTTCCTATTTCTATTACAAAGCAAAGACTTGTTCTAGGAGTTAGAAGTAATAAGCAATATGTTAATTATACACTAAATAATTATAATATATATAATAATATAATTATTATATATCTCCAATTCTGAGCACAAATATCTGCCCTGTTACTTGCCATACTTCTGTAAGCTGGCAGAATGAATGGTAGAAGCTGAATGCTTTAAACATAGCAGTCTACTGCAAAGCAGAGAACACCTGCCTGTTATAGACTGCTTTTCCAAAACCTTTAATTCTAGACATATGTTTTCTATATGCAATGGTAGGTTGGCATCCTTAGCTTTAGATCCTGACTACTAAGGCAAGTTGTCTTGCAGAACTGTATCAGTAAAACAACCATGTCTTGCCCATGGTTCTACAGAAAATGGAGCCATGATTCGGGAAGAACCTGCAGGGAGATGATGTAGAGTCCTGCCTCCTGGACTGCACATGCAGACTCCCCATAGGATGCAAAGCCATAAGCACTCAATATAGATACAGATTCAGGTCAAAGCTCTGGACAATCATTAGCCCTTTCTACAGGATTTACAGTGCTATCTTTTACCATGCATTTCATTGCATTTCATAGTCAAATTAATTATTAATGCATCTTACAGTAGCAGAGTTTAAAGACAGTACTTAAAAACATTGTATCATAGTACCAGAATTGAAGTTGCGCACTTCCTTGCTACTTCCGCATAAGTAACCCGACTTTTAGATAGCAAGCACATATGTATTCCACCCACAATGAAGAATTACATTCAAGGAAGGTGGCTCTTGTTCCTTTTCTTAGATCTTTAGCATGCTAGTAGGAGAAACTACTGCATTACAAATATTAGCTAAATAGAAAAAAAAAAAAAAAAAAACAAAAAAAAAAACTATTTATCATTTAAACTTACAGAAAGAACACATAAAAAGATCTTCTTTTGTCCTGAAAAATATCCAAAAGCCAAGCCCATCCTCATGTCCCAGTGAAATTCCTGATCCACCTGTTACTTAGATTTGAACATGTTTGCCATATCCTTGTGTATATGGTCCAAATATCCAGATGTCAAATTTAAGGAAGGTGATGAATGTAACAGACCATATAGTGTTTGCTACCAGGCAGCTCTACTGGCCTAAATGGAATACACCAAAAGCACACTAAATACAGCATAGGCAGAGAAAAGCAAAAAAAAAAAAAAAAAAAAAAAAAAAAAAAAAGGTGGTATCACCAGGCACCAGTTCCTCTGTAAAGTGAAAGGCTTAGGACAGACAGGCCTACTATACATACTTAGTACTGTTTTCAATGAGAAAGTCACTCCATGTAGACCCCCATCAAAAAGAGTACATTTATGAAATAAGAAAATATGATTTCTGCACACCAATGGATGAAATAAAAACAATTGCATAAGCAAGTTTAGCTAATGCAATACAAGTCTTTATAAAAGAAAAGACGGAGTTGCTATTTTGCTCATCAAGATTAAATCAGCAACCACAAACTATAGATATTTCTCTTTTAAGTCTTACTATGCTACATTTTGTTCCCCTTGTGAAAACATGTCAGATCTCCATCTATAGTTCAGAGCTCAAATTTGCTTATAGGGGAAAAAAAAGAAAGCCAACTTCAAAACTATGGCTTCTTTTCACAACCCACCATTCTGGAGATCTCTTTAGATCATGAGCAAAGCAGCTACCTTTCTTCTATCATCCAACAAACACAACATATCATGGTCCTGAAGCCTCACCTAGAAGCTCTGCCAGCTCCTCTGCACTTTAAAATATATGTAATAAGATAGATCCTAAGGCTAGAAGTGCTCTTGATGTTATCCTGTAAGTTCACCAGCTGCTCACTGGGCCCCCAGTTTTTAAACAACTATTATCAGCTTCATAATAATTTTGGACATAACACAGCAGGGCTATAAGTAGTTCATTTATTATTAAATTGGGATTTTTTAAAAAAAAGTATATTAAAGTATCTGTTTCTACACTTAAAATAAGCCATATGTTACAGAACAGTGAACCAGAACTTCTTTCTTACACTTTCTACCCAGCTCCCCATTTCTTCTACTACTGTTCTTGTTATTCCCTAAGTGATGACCTCAGCTGCTGGCTCACAGGGCAAGGGAGATACAGCCACAGCAAATGCCCTGCCCTGGTTCCCTGACCTGCTTTCACAGCCCACTCTTCTAACCTCCAAAGTCCCAAGGTGCTTCTGTTCAAGAAACATTTAGATGTTGCACTAAGGGATGTGGTTTAGTGGGGAAATACTGGTGGTGGATGTTTGGACCGAATGACTTTGAAGGTCTTTTCCAACTTTGGTGGTTCTATGATTCTAAAGTCTACAATCTAGCCTGCATTCCTGTTTTCTTTGCATGGACAAACCTTCTCCAGCTAGAAATACATACTTCTGCATTCTTATGTGCGTGCAGATGTCTATTACTGGGATAATTAAAGGGAATTTGGGTTCTGACTGTCTGTGCCCCCAGGGAAGAGACAGTAACATCTGCTACAATGACTACTTATTTCTTATTTTTCTGAACGAGGATTTTGAATTGTTTATGTTTCATTGTTCAAACACACGCACGTTGCATACAAACACAAGTTATAAGGGAAAAAAAGACTTAACTCCCACCTAGATGAAAGCAGTTTCAGTGCCACAAGCACAGTTTTTACACACTTCAGATCACTTTAGAGATCTGTAGAAATTAAATAGTGACAAGGCATCAGCCATGATATCCAATTAGAGCTTTTTGTTGTTAAGTTTTTGTTTGTTTTCCCCTTTTTTTTTTTTATCCCCCTCCTCTCTCTTGTACACAGAAACGAGAAAACCAGAAGGGGAAAAACAACAATAAAACCTACTGAGCAAAGTTTCACTAGCTAGCAGGAAGAACTCTCATTAACCACACTCTCCTCACTTGTAAGGAAAAAAAACCTTGACTTACACATAGAGTATCTGATGTTATAATGTTTTTAAATTACACAGTATAAGTCATCTTAGGATAGCACTGTAGTTAGAAATAATAACTAGGTAAGTTTCACATCTGTTTGAAGTGCTAAGAACTGTGTCTAAAAAACTTTCAGTTGCCCAATCTTCAGCGCTGTATTTTGAACAAATGTTAAGTGACTTACAGACTGTTGCTTAAACCAGAAATTGAAATATGGATTTCCAAATCCTAGTCCACTTTAAAGCAAAAAGCCTGCTGATCTTCACTAACAGCCCAAACTAGGAGCCATAGAAATATCACAACGCAGACTACCATTAAAAAACAGAAGTTATGAAAAAAGGATATGGGTAGAGTCAAAACTAAAGGGTCCGGGAGCTTAGTTCTGGGTTTTTCTCCATGATGTGTTGGAATACAACACCAACTCACATTTGTCTACTTGAACATTGCATTCCACTGTCGTTCTTTTTCCATTTTGTCACTGCACACATCTGTTCTCACTATTTTGCAGTGAAATACTCCAAAGTATCACTCTGAATAACACCACCTTGATATAAGCTTCAGGCCACTGACATAGAAACACAGCAGGGATAGCAGTCTCTGTCTAGATTCTCTGCCATCTCAGCTTTTAGGACACTGCTGTCCTCACAGTAATCGTTACAAATTTTTGATTTTATGATGCTGTCAGCATGAGATTTATAAACCACCCCCCTTTTTGAATAGTATGTATATCTGGACACACGACAAACAGTAGCTCAAGGGCAGCATTAGAGAAAACAAATGCAACAAAAAGAACTTCCACAGAGAGGCACCTGCAGAACCACAAGATCACTGTTAGCCGTCGTGTTTGTAAGGGCAACTGAGGAGCCATCTCCATGGCAGTTCACAGCTAGGACGATTCTTGTGTATTACAGTAAATTGCTTAGCATATTATTCGAGAAGAGTTTAAACAGGTAGTAAAGAGATCTGAGGGATCACTGGAGGCTGTCAAAGCCAGTTTACTCTAGCAGACTACAAGTGTTGGAATGGTTTACTGGTTGTAAAACTTCAACCCAAGAACGTCACGTGTAAATACACGCGCTCAGGCCAGGAAAATAAATTGTATATAAACTGCATTTAAAAAAGCAGTGATTGTTAAGACTAAAGGTGACCAGAAGTCTGTCATCAAATGAGAGGTGGATTTGAGTAGAAGTGGGTAATGTTCAGAGTACCAAGAAACTATGCAGCACAGAATAATAATACAGTATTAATTAAAGGTGCTAGCACAAAGATACAGAGTTTCAGAAAGTTTTCAGGACACTTTCTAGGCCAACACTACCATAGCTAGAATACAGTAAGATTAAGTTCATATACAAGAAGAGAAAGAGGGAAGCTTGGGGGACAGCATGGAAACTAATTTATAGAAGACTTAGGTAGAAGGCATAGAGAAGGAGAACACACTGGGGAAAAAAGAAAACAAATGCAGGAGATGTCAAATAGAGAGACAACCTCAGCAAAACATAAGCATTATTATCCTGCACCAGATGCACATTCCTTCTACTTGTATATCCTGTTCACATCAGCTGTTAGTTCAAGAAAGCCTGGGAAAAAAAGGCATAAGGAATCTGCTGTACACAGCAGTGGTATTTTCAAGTCTTAACATTATGGCTCAATCTAAGGCACAAAAATGAGAAATGGCCTAAATCTGAAACATATAATTTAAGAGCAGAAAACCAGGAGAAGTTTCAGAAAGCTAATCAAACCAAAAGGCATGAAAAATAATTAAGTAAATAAAAATGAGAAGGGTGTGAGAAACCTCTGTAGAATTCCCAGGAGAGAGAAAAAAAAACTTCAGTGAAGGAGGTTGAAGCAAAGGAAACTTTTTCCCACTCTGCACTGTAAACCACCTTACACGTATGCTAACCCACACTTCAGCGTAGGGAATCATTCAGCAGCTCAGACGCAGATGAGTACATTATCAAAACATGGAGTTTTCTGAGCTGTGAAAACAATGCCACCCATCTCAGCTGTTTTCACATGTGGAAATAATACTAGTTGGATCAGACCTTCCCCACACCAGTGAGAGATTTGTTCCTCACTGGGGCAGTTCTGCTAGTCAGCACTCCAAGCAGAGAGTAGCCCACGTTCTCCTCAGTAAGCACAGCTCCCCCTTCCAGTTACCAGCTCCAGCACTCACTGCTGTCCCTGCCTGCCTTCCCCTCCCTGTAGAGGGGCTTAACTTCTCACATTTAACAATTAAAATATGGCTTTGGCACCCAGCCATAGAATTTACCTTGAAGGAAACCATGTTGTACAATTATAGGAAATGAGTATCTGGTCTTAATGAGGAGTTTCACAAAGAAACCTGCACAAGTTTTATTTATTTATTGCAATGAAGATAAGCGTAGGCCAGTTGCCTGTAGATAGTTAAAACAGTACCATGTTACTTTTCTGGACAACACCTGTTTCAATTAGCAAGACTATTTCTCAAAATAAATGTCCTGCAATCACACCTAAGGTGGCATATTACAATGCTAAACTTTTTTTTTTTTTTTTTATTGCAATGCTTTAGCTTAACACAATTCCTTGATTCTATCAATTCTGCCCTAGACAACACCTCTTAAAGTATTTTCAGGCCTGAAGATATTTTATGCAGGGGGAAAAAAAAGGGAAAAAAAGGATATATGGTAACACAGAGAGCAAAGGAGACAAAGTCTGATGCTAATCTCAGTATGAACTTGGACTTGGGACTTCAAATTGGAACACACAACCCAGCTGCTCCAAAACAACAATAAGGAAAAAAAAAAATCAAAAAAAAAAAAAAAAAGACCTCAAACAAACAAACAAGAGTTGCTAGCAAGCGAAAAACAAACAAACAAACAAAAAAAACCACCTCCACAAATTTTCTGCTAAAGAACACTGTCAGATTGCAGGTACTTGACATTATTAAGTATTTCAGTCATCGTACTGTAAGAGCTAACTGTACAATCATCTCCTAATCCTCAGAAATTGTAAAGAACATTTTCTTAGTGTAGAAAGTCATAACACTGGACGCACTACAAGGCAGTGCTACCATTCAACAAGATCTGGACAGATGGGAGCATTGGGCAGAGAGGAACCTGATGTGGTTGTGGTTTAACAAGAGCAATTCTAGCATCTGGGGAGAAATAATCACACGCATCAGTGCAGGTGAGGGGCTGACCTGCTGGAGATGAGCTCTGCAGAGAAGGATCTGGGTGTCCTGCTGTACAACAGGTTAGCCATAAGCCAGCAGTGTGCCCTTGTGGCCAAGAAGGCTCAAAGTATCCTGGGGTGCATTCAAAAGAAAGTTCCCCTCTCTTCCCCCCCTCCAGTCTGCCCTGATGAGACCACATTTGAAAAACTGTGTCCACTCTCCAGTTTAAAAAAGACAGGGACTCCCCAGGAGGAGTCCACTGTAGGGCCACAAAGATGATAAATGGACTGGGACATCTTCCTTATGAGGAGAGACTGAGTAACCCGGCTCTGTTTAGCCTGGGGAAAAGAATAAGAGAGGAACTGATAAATGTTTATAAATACCTATAGGGAATTGGGAGGCAAATGGAAGAGGCCAGGCTTTTCTCAGTGCTACATAGCAAAAGGACAATGAATAATGGCCTAAAACTTGAATATAAGAAGTTCCATACAAACATGCAGAAGAACTTCATAGTAATGGTGATGGAGCACTGGAACAGGTCACCCAAGGAGGATGTGAATTCTTCTATGGACATACTCAAGACCCATCCAGACTCCTACCTGTGCAGCCTATTGTAGGGTACCTGCTTTGTCAGTGGGGTTGAACTTGATCTCTTGAGATCCCTTCCAACCTCTGCAAATCTTTGATAACAAAACTTGGAGTACTATTAGTAGAATGATAAGCTTATGACAGGTCAGAGTACTGTATCACCTGAATATGATAAACTGCCATGTTACAAATGAATATCTACCATGCTCAGCCATGCAAACAAAATCAGCTGTTCAGCATCCTCCAGTCCTGTCAATAGCAACTGAAAGGTGCCACAGAAGTGAGGCAGGAAAGAAAGCATGTGGAAAAAAAAAAAAAATCACCTTAAAATACTGACTGCTAAATATTTAAGAGTTTTGTAGTTCTTTTTCTTTTTTTTTTTCCTCCTTCTCCTCCAAAGAAAAAAAACAAAAACAAATAAAAATATGTATGGACAATGAAAAGGTGGACATGAATGGGCCACACAAAGCCCAGCTAAAAAGGGCTGATTCCCAGCTCCTCACCTTTGTGATGCTAACCAGCCATACACATGCTCTCCTTCAGTAAACCCTAGTAGCAATCTAGTCACAAAGCACTGAAGACCCTGAAGAAGAATGGGAACAAAATTCACCTGAATCAAAGTGCACAATATGCACTGAGAACTTAATCCTTTGGCAAAGCCTAGTTTACTCTGTGCTAGTTGATTTAGAAACAACGGGTACGCTTTTGTTAAGGCCTTTCTCAATCAGTTGAATCAATAGAATGATCAACAGAATCTTCACACTGACAGCATTAATTAAAGAGATAGAATATTCCTTTAACGTTTTTTGAAAAAAATTAAATATTATGTAGTGGAAAAAAAAATTAATCAGAACAATATTGTTTTTCAATTTCTCTTTAAACACACCAAAGCTTATGAAAGATTATATAACTTTAGCTACTCAGCATCTTTATTTCTTGATTGTCTACATGTTTCTTAAATACAGTTCAGTTTGGAATCTATCTTCTACAGTCTTTCTGTAAAAATGCCCACATCCACTAAAAATTTGTATCATTTAAAAAAAAAAAAAAAAAAAAAAAAAACAAAAACACAACACAAACACCACAACAGAAAATAGATTAATTCTATCTGTAAGCTCTTTATCGGTAGTGGCAGGAGCTTTTCATTCTGCTGCTTTGCTTACAGCCAGGAAATTTCACATGCTCTAAACAACCACACTTAGAGAAAATCAGTCATGGAAAAGCTATGCAAAGGCTAGAAGGACATGTTTGTACAGCTGATGAGCCATTTCATTCATTGCTGGAGTTATTAACGTTCTAAGATGGCCCAGCACTTGACTTGAATGCTTACAAGAACCAAAGGAATTGAAATTTGACACTTGCTTTAAAGAATGATCACTTCTACACAGAAAAATAAGTTATCTAGTATCTAATTATTCTTTCCTTCAAGAGCTTCCCTATCATACTCTGTTTCCTTATGGAATTGGATAACGAATATGCAGGCTGATTGAGACAAAGAGTAAAGGGACAGTACCTTTCAATCTTGAATTCTATCATTTTTTTAATTAACTGTAATCAGTTGAAAGTTGCCATTCCCTAGTGGGTGCTTAGTCTCCTGTACAAAAATAAAAGCAGACTTGATTTTGTTAAGGAAAAAAAAAATATGGAGAAGGTATTATTTTCTTTCTTGAAAGTGGCTGGTTATTGAAAGGATAGCACAAGCAATCTCGTAGCCCTGTCATCTGGACAAACCAAAGTTGTAATATTAGCTAGCCATTAACTTTTCTTCACTGATAAGTGTTCTTTAAATAAAGAAAAACCTAAAGGAAGATAAAGGATGGAAAGCAACACACCTCAATCCCATTGCTGAATCTGGCAGGAGGTCTTTAAAGATTATTTTTGAATAGCAGTAGAAAAAGAAGAAAAGAGCAATAAAAACCAAGCAGCTTAAGTAGATTATTATTAGTTTAAACAGTAGCTTGCAAAAAGATTAGGGGAAAGAGATGAGAGTACAAACACAAACAAGTTCATACAGCATGTACTTTTTTTATTCAGCCCGCAAGTTATTTCCTCTTGGCGCATGTTAAGCATATGTGCTCCATACAGAAACCACATGACAAAACAAGCAAAGATGTACTGAATCTATATTACTTAGACAAATACCAACTGAGGGAATTCTGTGGTGGTTAGACAATAAGGTTAAGAAAATATATTTCTTAGGATTCCCGAACCAAGAAATCAGAAAATAACTGTGCTAGTTTTCTTTTCTGGTTAACCTCAAGTAGAAATGAAGGGTTTACTTTCATTTCTTTTAAGGACTGAGACATGTTATTTTTAAGCAAGTTTATTTAACAGATAAGTTCTTTACAGCCCACCATGTATTCAAAATATCACTAAACATAGCTTCTAAAATTGTCAATTGTTTTGTTTTTTTTTGTGTTTTTTTTTTTTTTTTTTTTTTTGCTGAGACAGCACAATCTTAAATTTTGATTACTTTAGAGAAGAATAAAAAAATGAAACTTGCCCTAGAGCAGATGATCTCAGTTATACTTTGAGCATCAATTAAGTTCAAATTCACAACTGTAAATTGATGCCTATAAAAAAAGAACCTAAGAAACTAGACTTTATGCAAGTGAATGACAGGGCAGTAGATGTTTATAACCTCAAACCTGAAACCAGTACTGGGTCAGTTTTCTCCTGCTTATACTTCACCTAATAAATATAAATGAGATCTATATTCTAAAATTGCTAAAACATGTCCCGAATCCATCAGCTAGCCAGCATTTCATGCCAGTGCCACTCTACATATATATGCATGAGAGAGTATTAAAAAAAGAGATGGCAGCGTGAAGCTGTAAGCCTGAATATTCCTCCAAGACAAGCCACAATGGAACAGGTCACTGCATCCCTTGATCTAGCAGTAGAGAAGTGTTCAGTCAAGGGTTTTGCATGGTTTGCACAAAATACACTGTGCTAAATCATTCCACTCATTTCAATTGCATGAGATAACATAGCTAACTTTGCCTGAAACAAAACAAAAGGATGGCTACCTGAGAGGAGCAGGCAAGCTCTCGGGTAGGTCCCTTTAGGTCTATCTAGAGGACCCTACCAACAGCACAAGCCTCCAGTGGACTGTGCAAGATTGGGCAGGTCAAACAGTTTTCAAGTTCCACAAATATATTGGCAAGGGGAAATGCCACTGCAACTACTTTTGTACTTAAAAAAAAAAAAAAAAAAAAACATATCTGCAGTAAATTACCTTCATCTAACACAGCTTCTCTAGAATATGTGGCTAAGTGCTTTGAAAACTATGGAAATATTTAGACAACTTTAATCTTCTCAACTGGTTTGCTTTGTTTTCTGAATAAGAACAGCTCAATTTTCACAAAGACATCGATCTTCACAGGCATTTTATCTTTCTAAATATTATTTGCAAACAGTTTACTTCTCACCGTCCTTACCTACAGGAAGTCTTGTTTCATAGCCTTCTCTAACTATTCAGGTTAAACACATTCATCTACTATATTGAGAGGAAAAGAAACAGTAAGAAAATGTTGGCTATCAATAAAATCAAGTATACTTTATAAAAATTAATGTTTCATAACTGTGTGCACATAAAAGCATATCCAGATAAAAATTAATAAGAATTACAACTGTACAGCTCTATCTTTAAAGATTAACTTATTTTATGCTTTTTTCTGTCTAAACACTTCAAGTTATTTCAAACATAAACACACGTATTTACACACACTACATAAATAATCTTGAGCACTGGATCTCTATGTCCGTTGTACAACCTGCATTTTGTTTCCTTGCCTTCAAACCTACAAGATGCACTACAGGATTTACAGCTTCTTACCTCTAATTTATTTCCAAAGTTTATGCTAACATACGTGATGAATCTTCAGCGCATACATGTAACATGAGCAAGCAGAATCAAGTTAAAAAAACAAATTACAACAGATTAGTGCACATTTGCACATCTAGAGGCAGACTCCTTGAAGAAAAAGAGATTTAAAAGAAGAACTATGCATTATTACAGGTACTCTCTCATAACACACTGAACTGCAAACTACTGAGATGATTCTGTCAGTCCATCCCAATTTTTTTTTACAGACCTGCTTTTATCTGATCCCTATAAAAACCGCAACTAACTTTAAGAAATAAGAAAAGGAACTTCCACCTTCTAAGTGAAACACAAATTGTTTTATTCAACTCTAGGAAAGCCCTATGCATTCACAACATTAATTATGCAGATAAATAAATTACACTATGATTACTACTATAATTTATGAGACAAATACAATGGAAGAGTGTTTGGGGTCATGTCAAAAGTCATTTGCATGTGCATATGCAAGTTGTCTTCCCTTTCCTCTGCCTGGCACATTACTTGAGTAAAGGTTCTCAACTAGTGTGCGTAATTCTTGCCAGTTAATATGAGATGATACATCACAGGCTTTCAGCTAAAAATGATTTTCTCAGCTAAATAATTATAGAAGTTGCACATGCCTCTACAGAAAAGGTAGCTTGACAGGATCATCACCTAAGTGTTTTTTGATGGGCAGTAGAAAAAGAAAGCAGGGTCTTGCAAGAGATGTAGTCCCTATCTATATTTTACCATGACAACTCCCTGGGACTACCTTTTCTTTCTATTGTTTTTTTTTTTGCAGTTGCTCATCCATACACACTACAGTAGGTTCTCACTACATTAGTTTTATTTAATAGTTCATACTCCACCTACCATGCTTCTCAAATTTGTAGAATGTTATGGAGCAGTGTGTCAAAGGCCTCACTGAAGTTCAGATAGATGATATCAGTGGCTCTTCCCTTGTCTAGTGACGCAGTTATACCACCATAAGAAGCAACAAAATTCATCAAGCAGGATCTGTCCTTGGTGAAGAAATGCTTGTTATCCCATATCACCTCCTTCTCTTCCACGTGCCCTAGCACAGCTTCCAGGAGGATCTGTTCCAAGATCTTCCCTGGTACTGAGGTGAGGCAGACAGGTCAGTAGTTCCTTGCCTTTTTTCCAGTCATCAGGGACACCTGACCACCACGACTTTTTAAACATTATTGAGAGAGGCTTGGTTAGTATACATCAGCCAATTCCCTCAGGATTCTGGGATGTCTGTTATGTGGCCCATAGACTTATAGATGGATACTCATGTTCCTCAGGTAGTCGTGCTTCTAATCTTCACTTACAGCAGGAGATACATTGCTCCCTGAGTTCCCATCTTTGATCCTGCAGGATTCATTCATGACATAGTTCTCTCATACATACATCTTCATCATAACTTGATACTCCACGTATTTCATTCCTTACGTACATTTTCAAAGACAAACCTCTCTTACTCATATTTTCTCTTGGTTTCTCATCTGTTTTGCTTAACTAGCAGCCCTGTAATTACTAGTCAACTGCTGCGTGCCTGCACTAGTAATGTTACCCAGTTATTATATACAGTATAACACATTGCACATACATTTCTACATATAATTTCAAAGATTTACTGATTACTCCCTTCAGATTATTTTGCTAAGTATGAGCTACAGCTTATCAGAATATTTTAAGTGAAGGAAATTTTTGTCATGAGTTCAAAGTTTAGATGCATCACAGATATGTACTGATTAATGATATGTGTGTATATATATATTTTTTATTTTTTTAATTTTTTTTATTTTTTACAACAAAGGTCAGTAGTCTAGCATGGAAAAATATTACCAAATCTCATACGAGCAATCTGAAAATAAATGGTTCCTACATAGCAGCATTCTCCACATCTATTTACAGCAAGACAGAACTGTTCAGTACACTAATGATGGCTACTTCGTAAGATGCAACTGAAACAAGAGAACAAAGCACACCTCTGTCTCCAATAAACCTTAGAACAGATAACTCAAAACTGAAAGAATTTACTAGAAATCAAGTATATACTGTAGTAGTCTAAAAGGCAGGATAAACCTAAATTCAAGCTGCTCTCCTATATGTGGGCTGAAATTTACGGATAGAATCAGGCTCAGATCAATGCGCTTTTAATCAACCTTTAGCGTGTGGTACTGGTAACAAATTAAATTATTTGCCTTCATAGTTGTATATAAAAAACATGTAAATGAAACAATCATTTAGTTTGTTAAATTAAGTAAAGTGCCAGAATTTTAATTGTGCTTCTTTAATTTACAACTTTGTGTATGTATGTTATGATAAAATACAAAATTATCATTTAATTTTTAAATCTAAATTACACACACTATTTGAACACTAAGAAAACCTGCATTTCAAACTAAATCAGACTACTTAGTCCATCAATGAGAGATAAACATCCCCCATTCACATTAGACAGATAATTTGCAATTCCAGTTTAAAAGAATATGACAAATTTAGTTCACTCCTCAACATATTGGAGAAAAGAAATGCTGACATCATTACTCTTATGCCATTAAAACACTAGAACAACAAAAAAGACTTTCAGTACAGAACATTATATATAGAGTGGAAACAAATCTTCTTGTCAATTAAATTTCAATAAATCCTAATTCATCAAAACAAAAAAAAAAATGTTCTCTCTTAGTGAAACAAAGAATGCAATAAGTAATATAAAACATCTCAATCCTTGCATCTTCACAGCTACACGCTATTTGCAATTTGTTTTAAATTATAACATCAATGTAAAATAATTTAAATTCAAAAATATAAAAGACAATCATAAAAGTTATTAAATGCCCAGTGTTTTTATAGAGTACATTCTCTAAGTGTTCTTCACTTTGTTTCAATTATTCCTCAGCAGTTCATCCCAACACCTCAGAAGATAACTAATGGCTTGGCTACACAGGCAGTTCAGAGTAGAGCTCCAGTGCAAAAACACAATACGTAAGAGGTGGAAGCAGGGACAAAGTGATCAAGGAGGAATTTAGAAACACTGCATAGGCATGTAAGAATCAAGTTAATAAAAGTTCAAGAGCAGTTAAAACTTGCAAAGAATGTCAAGTCAACAAAAAGAGCTTCTAACTGCTACAGCAACAACCAAATATCAAACAGGAAAAATGTGAGTCTCGCTGAACTGGGCAGGTGACCTAGTGCCAGCAGACACAGATTAGGCTGAGATACTCGACACCTCTTCAGTTTCAGTCTTCACCAACAAGGTCTCACAGGCCTCCGTATTTAGCAAAAGAGTTGAAGAACTATCAGTTATAAATGTAACCTGAACCAGGGATAACTTGCAAGATCTAAGCCCACAAAAATCAAAGAAAGAAGACAAGCTGCATCTATGACCAATGAGATAACCTGCCACTCTTCATCTCTGAAAAGAAACAGAGAAAGTAACAGAGAGAAAGAAGCAGCGAATAAAACATGAGAACCACAGGACAGCCAGTCTTTCTTCAATTCCTGAGAAAGGTCACTCAGTCTCCTCAGAATACTCTTTCATGGAACGGTGGAGAAGATGGTGACAATGAATAGTCAGCATGGATTTGACAAACCAATGTCAACTCCTGGCCAACCTGATTACCTTCTATAATAAAACGACTAGTTTCCATAATGAGGTGAGAGCAGTGGATGCAGTTTATCTCAACCCTTCCAGCATTGTCTCAATGCAAGATAGGATGTTATAGCCTGTCTCTACAGATGGGCAATGAGGTGAATAAAAAAATGCTGGTTGGATGATCAGGTCTGGAGAGAAGTGTTTAAGGACACTTACTCCACCAAGACGCTGATAACAAGTGAAGATCTGACTGATCAAAGACTGATCCTGGGACTTACTCTGTTTAGCAGACATTTTAATCAACAACAAAGGGGAGGCAAGGCAAGAAGTGACACATTATTGAGTTTACAGATAACTCCAAATTCATTGATAAGGGCTGTCATCCAAAGGGACCAAGGTGGGCTGGAGAAAAAGGCCAAGAGCAACATCAAGAAATTCAGCTAGTACACAGGCAGAGGCCTGCACTTGGGAAGGAGCAACCCCTCAACACAGACTGGGAAGGAATTGCCTGGCTGGGGAGTAGCTGAAAAGACCAAAGCATCTTGGCAGACGTGAAAGAGCCAGAAGCATGCCTGTGTAGAAAAGAAGGCCAACAGCACCCCAAGCTTTATTAACAAGAGCATAGCCTGTTCAATGAGATAGAACCAAGGAAAGAGATCACAGAATCAGTAAAAGCATCTAAAATGTTGCATTCCATTTATGACCTCACAATACATGCAGAATGCTGATAAAATGAAACAATTTGCGTGTCCTGTTGGAGAGCCAACAAGATGGCCAAGGATTTGAACATGACTTCCAGTACATTCAGTGTGAACTGGGCTTTGTCTAGCTTAGAGAAGGCTTTGAGGGAGACCTCATGGTGGCTTCCAATACCTGCAGATACTTAACAAGATGATGGAACCAGGATCTTCACAGTGGTGCATGGTGGAGGATGTCCTGGTATATAGTTAATTTTCTTCATAGTGACTGCTATATTGCTAAGTCTTGGATTTAGGAGAAAAACAGAGTTGATAGCACATTGACCAGTGTTTTAGCTCTTGCTGAATAGTGCTTACACTAAGTCAAGGACTTCTCAGCTTCTCATACGTGACCTCCTCTAACCTGAGCTACATACTCTATGATCTTAGCTTTATTTTAATCAGAGAAGAAAATGAGTCACCCACTGTCAACTGACACATTCAGCAGCAAATTGCAAACAAACTTTTCAAACTTAGTTGTATTCATCCTGTGTTTGAATACAGTCCAGGTAATTTTTTTTTATTTTTATTTTTTTAAACAGCACTGAATGCATTTTTCTTTCATAACATGGTACATTACAAACAGAAGTTTCCAGGAATTAAAAGATTACACATTCCTTAGCATAATTATATATATATATATATATATATATATAATATACATATAAAATTATGCTAATTTTAATCAGAGAATAATTATATATATATATATATATATATATATATATATATATATATATATATATATAAAAATAATTTTTTCTAGAAAGAAGAAAGGACACATTGCTCTTACTCCTTACCCTTGTATGCAATAACCGGGTGCACAGTTTTGTGACAGTGAATATCTTCTGCATCTGGCTCCAGTATTCCCAATACTCCAAATCCTGCCAACAGTAGTACAAGAAGGCAGCTTCCTTTCATGGTGGTCATGCTGTCCTCCATAGCATTCACTTCTTTTAACTAGACACTCTTCTCGCACTCATGGGAGAAAAACACCTAGAGAATTCAGAGAAATTTACTCAAGCACAAGAGTAAATACAACAGAGAAGTTAAACAATTCTTTGTGTTTTGTTTGTTTGTTTGATTTTGTTTTTAAATAGCAACAAAATCACTAATGAAATCATTTTCTCTCTTTTTAGGATTTGACTCTCTGATAGCATGCAATCACAACTGTTCCTATAAATCCTTTATAAAGCCATCATCCCTAAATAGTTTAGGAATATTAATTTCCTCCATCAACCGGAAGCATTCAAAAACTGTTACTTATTACCTCCCTATCTTCCTGGAAAGGTTTCATTTTGTATTTGGGCTATGGGAAAATAATGAGCATTTTTTTTTTGTTTTATTTAGATATAACAAATGAAATGGTACTTCGTAAAATAAAATCCATCCCATAACTGGGACTATTTTATAAGATATAAAGCAAGCTCTTGTTAAAAATAACCTGTTCAGAGTAATTGTTAAACCCATTTTTCCTCAGCTACCTTCTCATTGATAATGAAAACTGAACACACGCTTGGGGAAAAACAAAAACAAAAACCACACACACTAAGATATGCACTGGTAAGGCTTTCACCAGCTCTCAGAAAGCGGAGTTGCAGACATGCCATTTCTGCCTAACCACAACAACACGAAGACACGTTCTTGTAGAACTGGCCTTCAATCTTCTCAAACATGCAACATGCCTGACGCTTGAGGCATCCCTGTAGGCTTCTATCTGAGAAGGAAACAAAACCCAAGGCTGCTCTGTGCAGCCACCACTGTTCCCAGTTCTACAGTAACATTAGGTAGAATAAAGTGTCCAACGTATCACACTTATTATGCTCCAAATATCTTGTAAGAGGGTCAGTTTTAATTTTTATTTTTTTTGCTTGTATTTTTTAAAAGAAAATGTCACGTGACATCAAGAGATCAGAAGTAATAGCAGGTTGATTCTGTCTGCATTTATAAATGGCTTTTTCATGGAATCAATAGAACCATGTTTAAGCTTCCCTATCACCATTTTAACTCCATAAAATAGAAAAGGCTCAGAAAACATCAGCTGTTTTCTTGTTCACTTTGTCTGCTCCCCCTCACTCCCTTCTCACAATGGAGAGTGATTTGATTCCTTACAAGTAGGAAGGAGAAAATAAATTGTTTTTTCAAATTACTGAGTGGTCTGCAGAAACAACTGCCCTGAAACATGTATTTTTTGTTTACCCATACAGTGTGTACAGCATAGCACAAATACAGTAGGACAAGGTTGACCTCAATGCTCTGACAAGGTACTTTTGCTTTACAGAAGAGAGGTTGCTAGTTCTGACATTGGCCTAATCTCTGGCCATTTGCTGCGAATGATGAACAGGTTGCTCACTGTATATTCTAATGCTGAAGACTCCTTTCTAATAACCAAAATAATGGTTTTAATTCACAACAAGAATAAAATTAAGTCTAATTTCCATTATATTTTTAAATGGCCAACACTTTTACAACAACAATTGTTGTTATATATTAATTGTGCCAATATTATCTGAAATCCTGCTCAATTCCTTCAGCTTTACCACAACATTCCAAGTAATAACAATCTAATGATGTGACTCAAAACACTTTTGCCACCAGCAGCTTTACCAAGTCCCAAAGGCTTGCCTGCTGATAGCACACTTTTTTAAGGCATTACTGACTTTTAGAAGTGGAAGAGATTCAAGACAGCTCCATAATGGCAGAAATGCCATTCTGCAAATTAATGAAGCCATTCAGGAAAAAAATGATCAGTAAAATTGAATTCTAAAACATATGAGCTCGTTGACTTTTAGTGTGTTATTTAATAAGATGGAAATTTTCTATTTGTCTAAATATCCTAAAGGTTGAAATAAAGTATTTCAAACAAATAGATACTTCATAATAAGCCTGGTGTTTTAAAAGCTGTGCTCAGAAAGCAGAATGGTCAGTAAACATTGCTCTCTAATACACTGGAACCGCTGTCATAAGATAAACTGTGCTTCTCTTACTACTTTATTTTACTGCCTTAAAAATCCTTCCAGCCAAGACCTGGACCCATCCAATCCCCATGAATTTAAAGCAAAATAATTAGATCACAGACATAATACATCTGAGCGCTATGTGAATTTAATAGTAGATTACAGCTTTATGCTAAATTTGCTTACATTTCACAAAAAAAAAAAAAGTGAGAGGGATGTTTCTAGCCTGTTAAATTCAGATTCCTATTTTTTGAAGTCTATATCTTACAATACCACATTCCAGTGTGAATCTATTCCTATGATTTGCTTGTGGCTCACAGCAGGCAATACCTGCTTATAGAAGTTTTGTGCACTCGCATATAAAGGGGCATAAAACTCCTGTTTCAGTGCTTTGGTAGTTCATTTTCTGCAAGGATAACATTTCAAGCATTATGCACCATTCGGATCCAAATTCAACCAGTTTATGCAGGTTATATCATAGCTAATGGATATTACTAACTTACAGATAGCACCAGTATATTACTACCAGGTGGTTCTAATTCAAGTTTCTGTAAGATTATGTATATGTATTTAGGAAGGAAAATGAGGGACAGATACCACATCACAGGTTTTCAGAAGCTGTTTTTCTTGTTCATAGTTCAGCAGCAGCTATTCCAGCAATTCTAGCAATGTGGTACTTTTATATTAAAGAAACAAATTTTCTTTCCTTTAATTCACAAAGCCCCAGAAATACCCATAAATATGTGAATACAAAACTGAAATAAATTAAACAAGAGAAAATAGAAAGCTCAGCCTTCTCTGGCTCTCTGGCTGTAAATGCTGTATACTTGTACAATCATGTTATAGAAGAATTTTAGGGCAAAAACTTTTTTTCTAGCCATGCTGTACTCCTCCTCTCACTACATGCTTTTCATACTGTGAGGATGGAGGCAGGAAACACTCCCTCTTCTCTCAAACAGAATATCCAAAGATAAGTTTAGCCTGTGCAGGAGACACAAAGAAAGTGAATGCAGTTCTGATAATATATCTCAGAGATAAACAGTAAAATTTAAGTTTCTTTCTAGCTCAACTACTACCTTTTTAAGTTAATTAAATGTACTAATCCATTAATTCAATTTCATTTAATTAAATGCATTCATTAATACATTTAAAGTAATAAATTCAAATCAAATACATTGTGGGTAACTGCAAGTAGATGCTTACTTGCAACTCAGAAGAGTTTCAGCAACCCTAGCCAGACAAAAGAACAGTAAAGCAAGCTGGAACCAGATGGAAATTTTATCACCAGGTCTCTCACAAGAAAAGGATGAGTTTTATGCAAGCTGAGCAACTGGGAGGAACAGAAACTCACTAACCACTTCACTACTGTATGGTATGGACAAAGGGAGAAAGGAAAAGGACTCTAGAAACCACAAGCTACACTAACACACAGCAAGAGTAAACAAAAATTTAAAAAGTAAAAAAAAAAAAAAAAAAAAAAAAATACACCTCTCAGCATGTATGAACAGCATGTACAGACATCTTAGAAAAGCCTTCAAAAACCAGTTCTTTTCCACAGATTTTGCAGGAATTAGATTGCTGCCTTTTGCTCATCCTGCAGTAATGGCCTCCAAATAAGCTCCATCTCTCATCTTCAGATCCTGCTTGCAGGAGCATGCTGGTATAGGCAATACCTGAACTCAATGCCTGTACAGCACTGAAACAATGCAATATATTCAGAAGTCTTGAAGCAGACAAAGGACTGGCCCTTTCTCCTTAATATTGTTATACCAAGAACTGGCACTTGACATAGGGCATTGGACCAACACCAGCTGAATGTTAAACACAAAACTTTCAGGCTATTTTCCTCCATATCTGTACAATGTCTATAGGCAAATCTCTCTCAACAGTGAAATGGTACAGCCAGCATTCTTCAGAACTGATCAAGAATAGCCACTCCAACCACTTTTTAAACTATTACTATACATTGGAATTGGCAAATTAGACGTATTATACAGTTTTTCTAGCACGGCTTTTTTCATTAGACTTCTGACAAGTTAAATTTTACAAGTTTCTAAAAGACATGAGGATGTAAAAAGAAAAATGGAGAATTAGAAAATTCAATATGTTATTCTATTTCTATATGTAAGGGGTTTTGTGCACTCTTTCCCTCGTCTACTTTTCTGGACCATGTTTGGCAAGAAGAAACGTAAGGTTTATTAGGTAAGTGTATTATCATTTACCAAAGTACTATTTAGGTTATCCATAAGGTACATTTGAGAAGGAAAAAATAATTCAAGATCATCTTCATTGGTTGAGCCAACAAAAGATATCTATTGCTAAAGAGAAAAGCTAAGCATGGAAGGCCTGTAAAAGCTACATTAGTTCCATGCAGATTCATTAGAGATTGTTCACTCCAAGCACTAAATTCATCTATTTAGGATGCCAATATTTCTAGATTTAAAAACAAAACAAAAATTTCAGTCTACCTCTGAATTATAAACTGAGTTTTATTTTATTAGGCTAAAACAAGCTGCCGTATAAGACACAGAATTTCCATGCAGTGCCAATATTGGCAACAATGCTTTCAAATAATTATCTATATTGACTCTCTGTCAGCTTAACAGCAATTTCAGTGCATGGCAAAGTGAACTTAAGTCAGTGTAAGTATGGAAACAGAGTATGGTTAAAAGATGTTATTTTCAGTTTACACACAGTGCCTGCTATTGGAGACACTGCTCATGTAACTTTCTTTGGGAAATCTATTTCACTTTCCCTGCCTGCTTTGCTACACTTCTGGCACTGCAAAACAGATAAAATTTGATAGAATTATATAAACTGCACTGGACAATGTACACCTTGTGCATAAGCATGAACCAGAAATAAAAGTACTTAGCTAATTACACACTACATTACATCACACTATTGCATTAGAATGGCATTACGAATTCAAATAAATACCTTGTTCTGAATTATTACTGCACACTTTAAAATATTTAGCAATAATTATTTCATCTTCAATCATATCAGTACTGCTACAAATATCAAGTTTGTCTACTCTACTGTTAGTGGGACATCTTTACAACTTATTTGAAGAACAGAATATTACTGCAAGTAATGCAGCTAAAAGAGGGAACTGCTGTTTTCTTTTTAATAAGAAAATCTTCCCATAGTTGTGCATTGTTAGTAAACATTCATAAAAATCCTGAAATTATATCAGCAGCTGCACAGCCATAAAACTGGAATTTGTGAACACTCCTAGGATGTCACTCAGTGTCTTTTTTCTGTGATGGCTTGATTTCATGAGCCAAACTTCTCAAATTCATATAAGCCATTTGAGAGGAGAATTGCTAGAAAAAGGAATACATAAAAAAACTGCATCATCTAACAATTAAAATATACATTTTAAAGGGGAAGAATAGCTGTAAGGGGCACAGAGAAGGAAAATGGCTCCCTAAAACCAGAACTTAGCAGTCAGACAATATTACTCGTGTTCAAGTTGAATATTAGGAAAAACTCCTTCTCAGAAAGAGCAGTGAGGCAGTGGCACAGGCTGCTCAGGGAGGTGATGGAGTCACCATCCCTGGAGGTGTTCAAGAAGCATGCGGATGTGGCACTGAGAGACGTGGTTAGTGTGAAATAGGTAGCTGGTTGGTAGTTGGACTGGATGATCTTAGAGATCTTTTCTAATCTTAATGATTCTATGTTTCTATATGGGGTGGCTAAAATAAATAAATAAATCTAGCTTAATTTTCGGAAGATGTCTATGTTCTCAATTGCCAGCACTGGCAACAGCACAGGTGAAATACACAAGTGAGAAGGGCTAGAGGCAGTTAGAGGCACCAAGGGGCCACATCAGCCTGGATTAACAGTGTTCCACGCTGTTCCAGTAAAAAATGCCTGTGTCTTTACTATGTACGAGTTAAATTTCATGTGTTTCACAAATTATCTCTCCTAAATTACATTGATACAATTTGAAAACTCATTTAAATCTTGTTTATAAAATATAGTTACTACTGTGATTAATTCTGTGTTCCTGTCAAATCCACAAATAAAAGCTATACCTTCTTATGTTATCACTTTAAGACAAACCCCCTATTCTAAACAGCTTTAGAAATGTGTGCATCACTCAGATACTCGATTAGATTAGAGCAATAGCTCAAAGATAACCTCATTAAACATCAAAATGAAACTGCAGGCTCCAGACCTTCAATGCAGAAGTTGAAGCATTTGTCATCCTGTTTCATCACCAGATCCAGTAACGCAGACTGTTTGCTATGCAACAGACCAGGTCCTTCTAATTTGTATTCTCATAAAGTGAGACTCAGTTTCAACTAACAAACTGATTATCAAGTAGCTTCAACTTTTTTTTTTTTTATTTTTTTTTCTTAATGTCACCACTCATTTCTGCAGAGTTATGAATTTTAAGATCCGCAAGAGGCAGTTACCCATCAGCTGTCATTGACTAACACAGTTAAAAATAAAAAATAAAAATCAATCCTTAAACTCAGCGACATTCTGCCAAAAACCTGCTAATGTCTGTTGCTTATGGTGACAGCAAAAGAATATTCTGTCACAAAAGCTAGTTCTCCAGGGCTGCTCGAAGAGATGCAATATTTGTGATACCTATGAAGGTAGCTTTCAAAAGATGAATAAAGTTTTTATGATGCTTCAGATCTCACCCATCACACTATGGTCATGACTGCCTCATCAGTGGGCAGAGTGCTTGTGAATGGCAGCACCCATATCACCAGCCAACCCAGCAGGTCCAGAACAGGATCACAAAGATAAGAATAAAAGTAGTTATACTAGTACAGTGTCAGCCAAAATTAGATCAAAACCCCACATTTTGGGGAGTTTATTTTTCCTCCCCAGCCCCTGCTCTGTTAAAAAAACCCTTAGTTCCCCAGCATTTTTTGGATCCTCTCAAGACCCAGATCCCAACCGTTAGTCTCCTTCCCCTTACAGTCCATCATTGTGGTCACATAGAGCAGCCTCCCCAGCACATTGCTAGGGATGTTCACTGAGCTGGGATTTTCTGTCTGGCAACTAGAAATCAGTCTGAGGAGACAGATGGAGAGATCCTAAGGGATAACACAGACCTTTCTTTAAAAAAAGTAATTTTGTAGGAAAACAAAAAATAGTAATCACTGCTTGAAAATAAAAGTCTAAGCAGTGGAGAAAAATTGGAAGGAGAAACAGAGAAAGTTTAGCAGCCAAAGGGGAAAAAAAATGAGGTGAGAGAAATGAACCAGAAGAGGGCAGAAGCAACAGGCAGTGCAAGAAAACGACACAGAGGGGACAACCCATAGCGGTTCACAGATCCATTGACACACCCTTGCTCTTCTTCGCCTTTCTAACAATACCAACATCGCCTGCTCCTTTTTCAGTTGATACTCTTATTGGAAAACTATATGCCTTTTCTTAGAGCCCAAGAGATAGCCAATACTATCAACACAGCATAAAACACATGCTGATCTACAAGAAGAAAGGGGAAAAATCTTACACATAGCTGTACAGTACTCACAGGTACAGTGAGCAATAGCAGTTCAGTAGACAGTCTTTGCCCCAGTATTCTGATGAATTTAAAAATGACAGAGCTTTGCAGAGGGACTGAGCACTGACAAAGGCCACGTGTGGGGTGGGATCCTTGCAGCCCAGCCTTGTGTCCAAGCACTCTGCAAAGATCTGAGCGTGTACTGCATGACATTCATAGGCTTCGTTTTACTAACTTTTATTGCTGTGTGGTACATACAAGTCAGTAGTTACACATTATTTATAAAATCTAGCAAAAAGTGAATATGTCTGACTGCAAAGCATAGAAAAATGCATTGCATAGCCTTTTTCAGATCACATACTTCAGTGCATAAGCCTTGACTGCAAGATGAAATAGCACCCAGATACCCAGTCCATTGCATTTTTTCTTTATATTCCCTCACTAATCTATTAGGAAGCCCTACAGTATGGAAAGATATCTGTCTCCTGGTTACAACTGAGTCAACAAAGGCCTCAGTATCAACAGACTCCTCCAGGCATAAAATGGACCTTCTCACAACTGCCATCCTTCACAAAACACAATATAAAATTAAGCTTCAGAAGTTTTTATTATTTTAGCCAGCAAGGCTGTTAGTGACCCTTATACAAATGCTTTCTAAATATCTCTGACATTTTCCTGAAAGATAAAATAAAATACAGACCAAAGAATTTAAAGCAGCATGTACTTTCAGAGACCTGGTAATACTGACCCAGAATGATGCTCTACACCTCATTAAACAAAAATTAATTTTGAAAAATCTTATTTAGCCATTAAACTTGAATGCAATAAAAAGATGACAGTCCACTACACTGAAAAGTTATTACTAAGGAAAAACAAGTGACCAGAAGATTATTTTTAACATTTATTTTTAACTTATTTACTAGAAAACTCAGCCTCAGTTCAAGTCATTGCTTTTCCTTCATTTTAGGCTACATAATTATGTTTATTTCACAAAACTAAACACTTTAGAGAAGGGCAGAACATGCCTTGCTTTAAAGGGAAACACTTCAACGGCAACATTTCTTGAACGATCTTCAAACTCCTATTCTTCCCAGAAGTGACACAACTGTTAACTTACTCATCATAATAACGTGGTAAAAAGGCATCCACCCTCCCTGTAAGGGAGCCACAGAAAAAGTCAATTCTCAAGTTTCTCTACTGGGAATCAGTGATGTATACTAACCAAAACTATAACCGCAAGTAAAGCTGTGATTATTATTCTGCATTACCAGTGAACTGATACTTCATTTTATATAAAATGTCATCACATTAAAAAACCTCTTGCTTGTAATCTGGCCATGTGTCTTGCCTTCTACCATGATCTTTACCAAGATGCAAGTTTGATACAAGAGATAGTATAGTTTAGGATGCTTTGTCATCCCTCATGACGCTGTAAACCATCTTGTGTTGGGAACTAAAAAAAATGCAGGTGTAAAACCATGACTTGAGTGAACAAAAATGTTGTAATTGATGACTGGGCAGAATTGCATGCAATGGAGCAGCAGAAGACAATGGACTTAACCATGTGAAAACATTTGGCTAGAATGAGAATATATTTTCAGTCAATAGAAGAATAAGGAAGGTAAAGGTTGGACTTGGGTGAAAATTCATATGTGATCTAAAAGTTTGCGAAAAGTGGCTTTGAAAATATGGTAATAGGAGAGTATTGCAAGTTTAGCTCTTTAATCTTAGATAAACTGGGAAGAGAGCACAGATTTGAGTAGTGTTTGTTAAATAATTAAGACAGAAGATCATCACATCACATTATCATTGTAGCCATCTGGAAATGTATTTTTGTTCCTACAAACTGCAGGAAAAATGTCAATTTGTACATGGATGTAAGCAAAAACAGAAGTGAGACAGTAATAAGGCAACTTCAAATAGTTGTGGTTTTGGGGGGGGTTCTGTTCGTTGTTGGTTTTTTTTTTGTTTGTTTTTTTTTAGTTTAATATCTAACTGAAAACTATAGAATGTAAAATCTAAAAGTTAATAAATAAACATTTACTGTTTTGTAAATCACTGTACAGAAGTGCTTGATAGTACTTAAAATTATCTTCCCTAAGGACTAATGTTTCGAAAAGCATTATGTTAAATCACAAATATAAAGGACAAAACTGTACTGTTAAAACAGAACTATCAGAGGATATTCTGCACATTAACACTAGGCAAACTTCCAAAATAAAGATTGTGTTCAAGTAGTTACTACTTAGAAGTACTGCTGGAAAAGCACTGGAACGTCATGAAACAACTGCTTCAGTCAAATAATTCAGGCAAATTTATTCTTCTGCTGGGTTTGGTCCTGCATTTTTTTTGGTACAATTTCATAAAGCAATGGCTTTTAAAAATTTCAGCAAATTCATGGTGGCCATAGCTTTGACAACTGAGATTCAGTGTAAGGAAAGCACCTGCTGAATCCACTCACTACTGCACACAGGCATTTGCAAATGCATTTCAGATTCCCATCTCCTTCTAAGTCCTTCTAGCCAACTATTTCTCCCCATTAATAACCAATAGTGTCTCTCCTTACATCAACACCTTTAGAAACACTAAGGTTTATCACACTGATACAAAGGAAATGGGAAAGTCATACCTCTGATTCCACATCACTGTTAAGGAACACTTCTGTTCCCATCTCCTTATTTATATGTAGTTTTTTTTAAATCAAGACAAGCCCTCAAAACACCTATTCATCTCATCAAGTTTCTGGTTACAATTTCAGTTCTTGGATAGGTAATAGAGATAGTACCCTGAGGAGAACATTTGAGTGAAATAAACCATGTAGTGTCTCTGCAACAATTACAGAAAAAGCCTATGGTAAGCAGGCAACTATCCCGCTTTTCTTGTTTACCACTGCAAAGATAATGATTTAAGCTTTTTTCTGCTTCAGTAAAAGTTTTCCCACACATTTATGTCAATGTCTTATGCAAATTAAATAAGTTTAATGTTTATTCCAATCCTATGATTAACATAGAAGCAATGCTGTTTAAACCAAATCATCTATTTTATTTTTCCATACTATATTTCTTTAGTCAGAGGATAGTGAGGGCACAGCACAGACTGCCAGGAGGAGTAACGGATGCCCCACCCCTAGAGGTGCTTAAGGCCAGGTTGGATGGGGCCTGGACAGCTGAGCTGGTGGGTGGCAGCCCTGCCCACAGCAGACGTTGGAGTTGGATGGAGTAAAGGTCCTTTCCAACCCAAGCCATTCCATGATTCACTAATTCCCATGATACTCTTCCACACCAGATTTTGTATTTAGATCTCTGGTTCAAATGAGAACTGCAGCGGGAAAAACAAAAATCTCTTATATCACATCCAGTTGTGCTAATATTCAGAATATTTGAAGACATCACGCAAACCTCTTTTTTTAATTAGTAACATTAAATATGTGACTAACAATTCTATCTTTTGAAGATATCTATTAGAAGCATATAAACCCTCATAAAACTACCAGAAACCAAGAACAACCAATTTGAAAGGAAAATATTGGCTCCAGTTGTATTTTCCCAAACTATCGTCTATCTTTTGTTAATTTTTCACTATGTCTCCCAAGATCAGAGATATATCTTCTACCTCCCGAAAAGAATCAAGTTCATAATTTTTTTCCTAAAATAAATGAGGTGAAATTAAAAGTAATTAATTCCTATAAGATTTTGAGTGTAGAATGGTCTTTTAAGATCAACCAAAGTAAAAGATGAAAGGTAAAGTTCAAAATTAATACAATGTTTACACTGAAAATCCCACATAAAACTGTCTCATAGATGCTAGGAACATCTCTGAGCACACCTGAGCTTCCTGGCAATGCAATCTTGTTTACTTTTGCTAGGTAGGGCAAGATAGAAAAAGAAATCCTTCTAAGGAGAGAAAAAAAGTAGTTTATTTTCTTCCTCCAACACAATTTTAAAAAATTTAAGTCACATTTTGTTTAAAAGTAGTAAAAATTGATACAACAGAAATTACATACTAGCTAGTGAATGCACCTGATGAAGCTGTCAAAGAACAAATACGGATAAGTTAAATAACCTCGGGTTACCTGAGGAACATTTCCTGACATATTTGTTCCAATACACAGAAGCCACTCGGGAGTCTCCTTCAGAACACAAACCGTGCTGCTCTGTGCATTTATATCTTTGAAAATATATATATATATATAAATTACACATATACAACAGCTTTTCTGAGTATCCTTCTTCAAAAGTGTCTTTTTAAAGTTCATTTATATTTCCGAAGTTTTACCTAATTGTTAACAGTGACTCTTTTTAGTCATTTGTATTTAAGAGCTTTCAGAAAATAAGAAAAAAATCCATTCCACAAAGTTATTTCACAAAGTAACAACATTGTGAAAATCCAATTTGTCTGGTGACATCTTCCCCAATGGTTTCTCAGCAGCTGACAGTTTCCATCAGTCAAGGACCAAATTACATAAAGCGTCACTGATGTCTTCATCATATTCAAAATCACTTTAGACTTCTGTAGCTTTGGATGCATCATTTTTCATTTATCACTTTGGAATCTTATAAGCATACAGTAAGTATGCACAGACTGCATATTTTGAAAAACTCTTAGCCTCTTTCTTTTGAGGAATCTAAGATTCAAAGAGTTAAAGACTTTGTCAAAAGTCACCTTGAGCTCACAAACAGAAGCAATAGGATGCTTCCATATTTTCCATGATTTTCTAAAAATAAAAGCTTTTTCCTGCTTTCTTAGACAGTTTTGTGGCATATAAGTTTTTCCTAGCACTCACGCAGGTGCCTAAATGGGATGGTTCCCATATATCCCTATGTTTTATGATACACAGTTCACCCACAGGTTTGAGAAACTAGTTTAAAAACCTTTGAAAGCTCTGTCCCCACTGCAACAGTTCTCCAGTACACTGTCAGGCAAGGCTGGATGACCTTCAATCAGGAACACCCTTAGCTAATGTTGCTTAAGGCCACCATGATCTGCTTCCAAAAGCCATAAGGTATAACCAGGACCCCTCTTTGTTATGTTCATTAAAACAATGCACCTCCTATAACACAGACCTTCCACTTCACTCTTCCTCTCATCCTCTACTGCAGTCCAGCTTCTTTCTTCCCTGCCCTCCATACACCACAGAGGCAATGCAATATCCTGCTTCCCCTAAGCCATCCAGAGCCAAACCATTCCTGAGCTGGCTGCTGGCTAACCCAGGCTATAATACACACCATCATCATAATCTCATACAAGCTGTGCCAGGATCCCTCTCACTCCTCAGCAGCAGGGAGGATAGCACATATTTGAGTTCACTCCTGTATTTTACCCGGAGCTGCAGAGCCACCAACTAATGCACAAACAAGCCAGACCAACCACTTTTCCTCGATTTCTTAGGCATTCATCAAAGATTTGGCATGCTACATTGGATGCAAGTGGTCACTGATAAAGGTGAGTTAAAACACAAGAATAAAAGTCTCTGCATGACTGTAAGTAATGCTGAGTACTCCAGAAAAAAAAAAAAAAAGAAAGAAAAAAAAAAAAAAGAATAAATTTACTCCCCTTAGAAATCAAGACATATTGAGATTTCTGTCCCTCAACTTTATGAACCACTGCAAGCCTCAGCACCTCTCCTTTCTGATCCAGCCAAAACCTTTTTTGTTGAATATTCACAAGAGGATACTCATTAAGGAAAAAAAAAGAAAAAGAAAAAAGAAAAAGAAAATGCTCAAATATCTTTCTTGTATTTGTTTTTATTTCTTTCCTCAGAACTCCAGGGGTACTAAGTATGCTTTCTTATTTCCTTCTACTCCTTACCACTTCTACTCCTTCTGCTCTTCTGTAAGCCTGTTGCAGTTATATTTCTTCTCCCTTCTTTACCAGTTCTCTGCTTTGATGACGTTTGCACATTAGTTTACAAAAATGTAATGTTAAAGTTGCTTACAGAACAGTTCCTGCATAAAGCTCTAGGAGGAACACCAAGTCAAGGAAAATGACTGTGAAAACAAGCAAATAACTTGCAAATACCCTGTCAAAGACACAAGGAAATACAAAAGTACAATAAAATATCTCAGGAATAAAGTCCAGCTAAAACCTGCCCTTTGGTTGAAGGTGTGGTGTTAAGGAATGCTTCAGACAGAGCAGAAAAGTGACAGTTTACACAGTGATGTAATAAGATGCAAGCATCATAGGCATGCCCCCTCTTTGCTATGAGAATGGTCTATGGAATGGAATTGTTGGAACTCAAAGAGTCTAGAAAGAAAATGTCAAGGATGCAAGATATTTCCACCAAGAGCCTTGTGTAATAACGAGATGCGAAGTTTGACCTAGAAAGGGACTGAGAGGAAAATAGACTGGACACAACAGAGAAAACAAAGACACTTGCTGATATTGTGTGCATTTGGACAGGGAAAAAAATTAGAAATTTAAATCAGTGTTATGAGATGCATAACTCAAAGACAGACATGATTCGAATGCCATTCAACTTCTCAATGAATAATAAGTTACCTAGTATGGTGCACTTGTTACGCTCTACCTGAGCATGCTTCACCATTGAGAGAGGATGTGATTTGCATACTACTCCCAAAAGCATTATTTGAAAGCAAAAACTTCCCCACATCCTCTCTCTTACCAAGCCAATTCTCTCCTCAGTTACACTTCCATGAGGTAGTAACAGAATGACCTCACGAAGAGCCTGCATTGCTGAAGTGATACACACCTTGATACATTCTATTTCTTAAATTGTTAACATAAGTTGTTATCTTCTCATTTACTTGTTTAGTCACTACAGCCATATCAAGCTCAACAACTAACCAGTATGACTTGGGATAAACACATTTTCTGCATGGAAAATCCAGTATGGACTTCACAGTCCTTTTCTCTTTAAAGATACGAACCTTACACTGTAACAAATATACAATAAGATACGAAAGCATATTGAAACAGGGTTCTCACTGTGCAAAAATCTTTGCATACCTTCAGTGCTCCATAAATAACTCAAGCAGAGGTCATCTCAGCAGGTTAATCATGAGTCATATTGCCACAATATATAGTTTGTACAACTAGGCTGTGTTATCTAGTCCACTGATAAACATGGTTTTCAATTTCCAGGGCTGTCAATCTTACATGTTTTCCAGCAGTGGTTTCCAACATATTCTAGAAAAATGTAACCTGAAGGTGAGTAAAAAGTAATTTCAGCCACTTTCAATGTTGTCATGCAGAAGGACTTCCAGAGAAAATGGATTATGCAAAAAATTCTCATGTGCAGTAAAATAATGTAACAGAAATCACAAACAAAAAGAAAGAAAAAAAACACTGAATCTGTATCAGCAGAGATGCAATGGTCAAATGGTCTCAAACGCTCTCAAAACAGTGCCCTTTTCTACAAATTGTCTTGATATTTTCAACAACCAAGATAAAGGAAAGCAACCCATGAGGCTTCAGGCAATTGAAAGATTTATGGCATACTTAAAAGTCACATCTCAATTGCAAAAAGAAGTGTGACTGGTGGAGGTACAGTTATGCCAGCACAGAAAAGACAGCCCTTACTGTTCATTAGATTTTTGTTAAGGATGAAAATTAAACAGACAGATTAAAATTACACATCAAAGACTATTTCATTTCACATCAGGTATTAGAAACAACTCCTAGCCACCATTAATTCTGGAGACTTGACAGCAGATTTTAGTGGGAAGAGGCTCATTCTCTGTGGCAAGAAGCAAAGAGTCTTTCCATTGGACACAATGACCTCATTCATCCCTGTCTGATCCTCCTTCACCTACTATGCAGAGAGTACGGCCCAATTCATCAGCAACAAAGCTGTTCACAGCTCAGCGGTCTGTAATTATGTTACATATCAGGCACAGAGCTTCTGAAAGAGAATGAAGCTCCTTCATTCCATCCAGAAATTTCTGTTGTTGTTTTAAAGCAATTCACATTACTTGTAACATAAGAAACATCCAACAACTACAACCACAAACAAGCCTTTCATTTTTATGCTTCATTTGTTGCAATGCGTCAAGCATGGTCACAAAGGGAAACCTCCCATTACCACACACATAGCACCACAAGGAAGATACAAGAAGAGGTAGAAGAGACATGAGGAAAGACTTCCCCTTACTTGGATGAGCTCAAAGAATTAGATGATTTGGGAAACATGCGAGTTAAGTAATACTTCTAATTGGTGATGGACTACATTATATTCCTCTTTCTTTTTTGGTCTTATACTCTGATTCTCATCCATTTGCTCAAAATCACACCCTTGGTATCCTCTTTTCCTGCGCATTACTTCATTTTTATTTCAAGTATCCTTGGAAAATTTCCTGGAGGAAGTACAGATACTGCTGTAACAAATTTCTCTTTACTACTGGCATGGATCCATTCACCTCAAGTCCAAACCACTGACTGAAAAGGAGAGACATTGATTCTTTCATTCCCAGCAGCTGCTTCCTTCTAAGATCCTAAAATCCAGTTTTGTTAATTTTTAATAACTTTCTTCAGTACTTTCTCATACTTATCTCTCATCATTTAATACCTTCAATTAAATCTTATTATCCAGTAAACTTCTCCCTTGACCTTCTCTCTTTACCAGATGCATCAGTTTTGGCCGTTTCAGCTGCTACCATTTTGCAACTCTACCACTTTTACCTTTGCCCCATTGACTGTCATAATAGAACTCCAACATTTTGTCTCTCATATTAATTTGTGTTCACAGAAGTATCTCTGAGTTTAGCACTCTCTTCTCACTCTTTATACCCTCTCTAATCTTTTCCATTTTATCTTACTCATCTCTTCCCTCAAATTCCACCACCTCAACCCACTAGGTTGAGGCAAGTTCCACTAGTGCTTATATACCAGTATGAGGGTTTTTTTTTTCTATTAACTCTCTTTTTGACAGGCAGTACTGATTGTATAGGGAATGCAGTTAGAAAAGTGAGATTTTTGATGAGGCACTGAACCCTCAATGAAACATCTTGAACATATTAAACTAATCGAATGATAATTTATCAAGTGCCAACATAAGCATTCATTTTATAGTGAGGAAAAGTCCCTGCGTTCAGCTTAAGACCTCAAATTACATAACAGCTCAGTATTTTTAAAAGCAGTTCTACCAAGAGTTCTATTCTGGGACTGCACCCTGTAACCTTACTATTTACGAAAGAGTGCATCAGAATTGTCACAGTAGACCAGACTGGATGTTTTGCCCACAAGGAATTATCATACTCATTCAGACTAAATATCCAGTCTGACCCACTGGCTTGCCTCCGGAAGCAGCCAAGAGCAGCAGTGAAAAACAGAGCAATTATGCAGAAATATGCTCCTCTGCCCCCAAAACACGTACTGCACAGCTTTTTACAATTTTCAGATGATTAACTACCCAGCCTAGAGCTAGCACCTTTGCATGCATTTTTTTTTCCTCCTTTTTTCAACTTTGTTCAGCAGCTCATTATACACATGCAGTATGTACACCTTCCTGTTGCAAGGAAACCCAGAAATAACCTACACACTGTGATTGCAAAGAAAAATTTCTTCCCTTGCACTGAAAGGACTCCTTGCCTTTTTCAGCTGATAACTCTTCTGATACAAAAATAAGGCACAAGGAGTCTTCATTTCCCACCCACACACCTTACAGCTTTTAAAATTTTATAGATATGTACCATTATTACCATCTGGCCAAAACCTCACTTTCCACTGGAAGGCTCTCACCTAGTCTCCCAGTCGTTCTTGCACTGAAGCTGTTCCATGCCTCTGTCACCTCTCTTCATTCTTTATGTCCTTTTTTTCTGAATCCTTTCCTATTTTACTCCCCTCTTACTGAGATGTGAAACTAAAATGGTGCACTGTATTTCAGAGCTAAACACACCATATATTTAGAATAGCCTGATGATATTTTGATCACTAGCCTTTCAGAGCTACTTCTGACAACTTACGTTTTCTTTGTGACTGATGATTCTTTCATTAAAATACTGTTTCTAATCACAAGATCTCATGTGCAAAGGTCAGCACAAAACATTTTACCATAATTAAGTCTCCCATTTTAATGACCACTCAATTCTACAAGTTTCTTTTGTAGTTTTTTATTCCACTCACTTATTACCTTTTTTGTCTTGAATAAGGTAACATCTGAAACAAATGTCGTCATCATCCTTCAACTTCTGTTGAAGCCACTTAGGAATGTAACAATCCTCCCAGGCACCCTCAGAGATTTCTGTGGAAATTCACTGGTGTCACCAAGTACTGTGAGAAATAACCATGTTTTGTCCTGTGTCTTGATTCCAATCATTAAACCAATTATTTACAAAGTTGTCAGCCCTACCCTCTAACCTGTGCCTGTCTAATTGCTTCAAAGATTTATAGTAAGGACTTTGAATGACTTTTCAAAACAACAATACATCACAATCTTTTTCACCTGCATTCTTGTTAAGTCCTCCAGAAGACCACAGCATTTTAGTAAGGCTTCAAATAATGAAAACAATGGTTGAAAAGGATTTTTGGGAGTCATCCAGTTCAACGTACTACTAAAAGTCACAGTAGTTCATATAAGCTATGGCTTTGTCCAGCTGATACTTGAAAACCTCCATGAGGAGCGACCCAAAACCTATCCCATGTAGCTCATAAGGAAATGGATTTTCCCAAAACGTCCAGTGTTCTAATCTGTAACCTAAGCATGCTAACTCTCCCCTCCCACTGCTACATAGTTTGCTACTACTAAGAACATTAGTTCTATCATCTTTGTGGGCACCCTTTCAAGTAACTGAAGGCTAATATCAGCCTGTCTCTTCATCACGCTGCTGTTCACAGAAATCAATGCTTTTGATGTATCATTATCATGTTTATCCAGAGTCCTTCCTAACACATCCATTAAACCATTACCTGAGGCAATCTACTCAGTTTAAACAAAAGACTCACCAGTTTAGAGGTTCCTAGATTCCAAATGAATGCTTTCTAAAATGTGACATCAAATCAGGCATCTTCACATCCTCAGCTGCTGAGATGCTTTAAAGCTAGAGGCTGCACATCACACTCTAGCTGGTCTATTTCATTTTTCAGTTCCTTAAAAACTTGGCGAGTTATACGAGAACACACAATTGTTTCCACTTCTCCTACAAATGTTTTCAGTTGATTGCAGCAGCCTCAACTGAAACCATCCCGTAACAAGAGTTCCAAAACAGGAACTATCCCACACAGCTCAATGGAGAGCACATGCATATACACAATAATTATGTAGTTTTCTGACATGGCTTTTTACTGTACCACTCATTTCCTGCTGTCTCTATGTGTAGGACCCACAAACTCTTAACTGGTTTCCTTCTACTGAATTACTTTGGAAAAAAAAAGCACTTATTAATTCAATGTTTACCTTTACAAGGCAGTTTTTGTTTTGTTTCCTGTTCTTTTCGTTCTTTTTTCCTTTTTTTCCTCCTATTTTCCTCCTTTGAACACAGCCTTACCTTTAATAAAGATGTTCTCTTGCTTTTAATTGTCTCTTTTACCTTGTCATTTAGCTGTACAGGCTCCTTTTTCCTACGTCTTTTTTAAGCCAATGGTAAACATTTGTGTGTAGCCTCCAAAATAGCATCTTGAAATACTGTCTCTGCCACCTACAAATGTTTTAGTCTTACAGTTACTCTTTCATTTTTTTCTTTAAATAAACATTCTTATTTTCAGCTTCTCTTTTCAAAGATGAGCATAATTAAACGGAGGAAGAGAATGAAGGAGAACTGCAGGTTCTGTTTGTCTTGAATTCCTCCCATTTCTATTTTTCCTACTTCTTTCCCTTAGTTTAGATATAGAGAAAGTCTACCTTTTCTACAAAGCTGTCTCTCAGTTTTTTTCCAGATAGCATCTTACAATCTAATCTCTCCATGATATCAGCATCTACTCACTGAACCAAATGCAGTCTCTCACCTACCTTTCAGTCACCATCCCTCTTCAGTCATCTACCGTCTCTATTTTGTGTTTGTGCAGCACCTAGCAGAGGAGTCCTGGGTCTACTTCAGAGACTCCTAGGAAATGATTTAAAAAAAAGAAAAGAAATATTAAGTATTGAAGAGACAGCTCATCAGCAATTCTCAGGCATTTAAAGCAGTAATAAAACACCTGCCTTTCAAGACAAAAGTTAGAAATGAAGCACTGAACTGCAGTGGTGAACCAAACAATGAGTCAGGAAAAAAAGTATTATTAAGTAATCGGCAGCTTAGCTAACTATAAGAATCAGAAAAGAAGAATACTTGTCAAAGAATTAACCAAATCCCTGAGATTTTGTAAACAAAAATAAAATAAAATAAAATAATTTGTTTAGTAGTATTTTAAGAAGAACAAAAAGTTTACTTTTTGTGTGCATGAGAGTGCTGAAGTGGGAGGAATGTTGCATTGCCTCCTACGCTACTGACCTTAAGCTGGCCAGGACCAAATAACTGCACTTATACACCAATATGATGGACAGCAAAATGGCATTTATTACATGCGAACTCTAGCTTATATACCCTATGTGCTTCGTCTACGCCCCTAAAGCATGTGCCACACATCAATCATAGAGCCGGGGAGGTCCTGCCGCATCACATCTCGAGGGGGGGTTCGCAGTCGCCTACTGCAGAGGAAATAAATCCTGTTGTAAAAATCATCCTTGGTGTTTTAAGTACTGATAAACAAGCCTCAAATGCAGGCTGAAATCTGGGCCTAAGTGAAATTCATGACAAAATCTAGGTGGACAAAACTTCACCATTTTTTCACCTTTCCATAAACTAGAAGGTTCACAAGAAAAACATGGTTATTGTTTCATATCTCAAAACAGTGCAAAATACACAGGACAGAAGTGATCACAATGCATCTCTCTCTGTTAACTCACCATAAACACAAAGATAATACACTCTCAACAACTCAACAAAAAGGTACTTCAGAAGTAAGAAACAGTAACAGGCCACCTAATTCAAGCGTTCATTTCTTTGCTTGAATGTGTACAGAACAAATACACCAGCAGAAGTTCACCCTTGAACCTAATCAAAGAACCAAGGCAAGAAGGAATCATTGTTCTGCTGTTTACTCACTTATATAGAAACTAGACTTGATGATTGAAGGTGCTTGCAATTCTTTTTCCCCTTACTTTTTTTAGCCTATCAAAGCCTCCAAGAAGTTTGCTGAATGCATGGGCAATACAGCCTAAAAAGCATTATATAACGAGGAAATACCACATGTGCAGGATGATCTGGATTCATGGTTACAGTGCCCAAATTTCTCACCAACATCCTGTTCCTTATCATCAAGAACTTGAAATCTTCGTTATTTACATATTTGCTTCTAAATTAAGAATGTATATCATACACTCACCCACAGACATCTCTCCATGAGATTCTGTGACTTTCAACTCTGCTTCAGAAGCTACCAACAGGAAATTTGGATACTGTGTCCTCGGTATAGGGAACAACTGAAGCTAAAGATGGAAGGTCATTTTGCAAAGTCCAAGGTGATAGGCGAAACTTACATATTTAAGAAGACATTGCATCACCGTTTTCTTTACCTCCCACTTTTCTGAAAGACAAGGACAAATTTAAATCTTGGAAGGGGACCAAGTTCTACTCTCTATATTGCTATGTACCAGAGAATGCTTGAACCTTTCAGCCCAGCTACCTGCCATCCATGCACATTGATGACAAAGTGCTCAAAGACATTCAGCCTGTCAAGTAATTAATTATAACAGTTACCATACAGTAAGCCGTACAGACAACTACAAGCATCACATCTTTAAGATGCAGTGTGCTCATGATTTATGCATGCACTGGCTACACCAGAATGAGAAGCTGAATTATTACACTTTGAAACATTACAAAGAAGGCTATATACCTCAATTTTTCTAAACAAATCTGACAATACTAGCGCTTTCTATACACACTTAAACTCATCACTGTCTCCCTACAACTCATCTCATGGTTTATATTTCTACATAAAAATCTCAGATTTTATTTTAGCAAAATAAAAGCTTTAGCAACAATATTTTTATCCTTAAGAATTACTTAGACAAAACTGGAAAGTAGAGTTTGAATTCATCCCAGTGAGTTAGGGAAAATACACACATGGAGAATGAAACTACTGAAGTTTGGATTTCTACAGCTTTGTGTTTTGCTTCCTTAAAACATTTTAATATAGTAACCATGCTGGGCACTCTCACTGGGCAGGGTACGATATATACTGTGGGTAGGGTAACACCAGCAATTAACTAAAATTAATACCCAAGATAAGTTCTGAACTAGCCTGAACAGCAGCCTATACCAAACCAACACCTATAGGAGTAGTAAAATGAAGTCAAAACTAGAAGGCTGATCAGAAAAGGAAAAAAAAACAATACCACAACAATTCATTTATTTGGGCATATTTAGGAATATTTTATATTACTTTAGCGTCATTTGCTAAAGATAGACCAAGGTGACAATGCTCTCTGCCTCCCACCTTTTCCCTTCAAAAGGACTTTTGAAACCTCTAGGAAGAATGTTTATTTCCTCCCACTTCAGCATTCTCATGCACACTAAAAATAAACTTTTTGTTCTGCTTAAAATTCTGCTAAACAAATTAGATCTTTTTCTTCTTCTTTTCTGTTTTTTTTGTTTGTTTGTTTGTTTTGCTAACAGGCAGCAAGAGAAAAATAATAACAAAGCAGAATACCAAACTGGGGAGGGGTAGGGAAGAAGGTATACAAATATCTGCCCTTCTCTACCCCTCCTCCAAAATGTGCCTGCATTATGCAGATAGATTCCACTTCCAGGAGAGAATGGTTAGAACATCTGCTAAATACAACCCTGTGCTCCTTCTACAAAATCAAACAATTCTCCTTATAATGCAGGCCAGATAATATTACCACTTATCTCTCCCTTTTTCCCTTTTCATGCTGAAAAAGTCCTCAGATAAAAAAAGATCTCATTAAATCAGATTATTTGTTGGACTGAAGAACTGGCATGGAAAGATGGCAATTAGTAAGCTGAAGTCCAGGAATAAGGACCATGAAATAAATAGGAATATTCTTTTTCTGGTGCTGCATTTTGTTTATAGGTATTCCAATTCACAATATTCTTCTGAGCAAAATAAGGACAAAATAAACATAGGATTTTTTTTCGAGGAAAAAAAAAAACAAAAAACAAAAATGAATGAAACTCAGCTTTCTACAGATGCAGATGTTTGAAACTTCACAGATGCAAGCCGCACAAACACACACACCCCAAGGATATAGGCATCCATGGACACATTCCAGAGCAGAAAATGAACACAGGGAGTACTGTAACTGCTATTCTATAACGCACAGTGCCGTGAAATGTCCAGGCCTGCACAGAAATGATTCTGGTTCAATAGAAATCACATCTGGACAAAGGAAGAGCATCACCAGTACTTCTTAAAAAGAACTTTCGGCTTGCCGGAACAAAAGCTCCAAGTTATTAAGAAACTTGAATGCCCACACACGTGCATACAATCTCACGCGCAAATCACAAAAGCAACAGATCTGACTCATCCATAATTTGTCAGGCTTAACTTGCGTGCATAGTAAATCCAACATCATCAGAACATGAGACACAGCCCACACGGAGATCATCTCTGGAGAAAAGGAGGAAAAAAAAAAAGGGATCCCATAATGTAGAATTACTGCACGCTGTAACTCATACCAAGACTCAGAACTGAAAGCCCTGCTCATATTTTGCACATTGATACGCATACTACTGGTCATCCTACCTCTTTTCCAGTTTTTTTCAAAAGGAAGGTCTCAACAAAGATTCCATAAGTTGGATTATTAATTAATAATTACTAATTCCATAAGTTACCCACAGCTTTAACTCCAGTTAAAGTAGCTCTTTATTCTCTATCAGGCCAAAACAAGAACCAATGAAGAAACTGGAGAGCCGAGACAGGAAATGTACTGTTGACAGGGATAACATCGATCAGAATACATGAAGTCACCAGTCAGCCACAATCTTCTGGCTGAAAATTATAAAACAGAATGACACATTTATTTGGCTTTTCAGGGATTTGACTAATAACAGTACTTTAAAATATGCTGAACTTGCCCTACTTTCGCTCTTTAACTCCACCTAGGTCAAAGTGACAAGACATGTTAGTGCAAATTTAACCTTTTAACAAACCACTACAGATTTACAGCCCAGTAATCAGTGCTTAGTTCTTGCCAAAAACCACCACTATTCCCAAAATAGTCATTTTTAAAGTATAATACATTATTAAGAATGTTGACAGAGCAAATAAAATTACCTACTTTAAAATAGTGGAGATGGATAAAAACAATAATAAAGAAGAAATTATTGCTTCCACTGAAGTCATATTTTTCATGAAGACATTGAAGAAGGGGAGAAAAGATGGCCTTTATCCAACTTTGTGCAAATTATGCAACTGAGTACTTTTATTTCAAATAAATGGGCTTTGATACAACACTGGCCTCCTTGACTTTGAGAGCAAAACATCTTATGCAAATGCTTGCTCTTGTAGAGTGAAACCCTTCTCTTTTTCTTTTTTTTTTTTTTCCAAGCCTTTAACATATGAGACATGTCAAATGTTCTTTTGACACTGGCATTTGCTATCTAGATGCCTAGGAAACGCTCAGCTGGATTCCTCAATCTGAAACTAATTGGAATGATAACCCAGACAGAATTTTCTAGTTCTGGGATGCCAACAACAGTAGCATCTTTTGAGCCAGAGTTAGCATTGACAGCAGAAGAAATTGAGAGTTACCTGACCAGAGAAACTCACTATGCAATTAAACTCCATGGCCAAAATTGTTAAACTCTGAAGGACACTGTGATCAAGATTTGAAGGGGATGTAGGGTTGCTTTATGAGACTTAGATATATATAGTTTACATACATAAAATATCAAAAGAAGGAAACTGTGCAACAATCTTCTTGAGAAACTCATTCCTTCCTCAAAACACATTACTGTAGTGCTTCTACCTCTTCTGCAACTTGTACCTGCAAGAAAATAGCTTCAACTTTACTGCACCCAGACTCATAAAAGACGAACTGCCCATGAAATGGGCCTCTTCTAGAAGTCTGCCAAGAAGTTTCATGTCCTAAGTGATTATCCAACATAAGTCTCACACTCAAAGCTGATACTAACCATACAAATCTTATATGGCATACAATGAGTTTCAAGCTCCTCAGTATCCATGCCAATTTAGGAAAAAGTAAATTAGATATATCCTATAATTATGCAATTAGCCAGCATAAAACCAAATGCTTGATCCCTTTTTTCAGTACGCAGATACTTTCCCAACACTAAAGAGGTCAAGTTAGCTAAGAAAGTTACAACTAAAAGTAAGAATCTTACTTTATCTTTTAAGTTTGAACTCAAGCATCTTTAGACACGAAAACATTAAATAATATATTTCATTTTATCTGACATTTTGCAAATGTCAGTGATCTTGACCAGAGGAGCTGTGGGTTCCACATCCCTGGACACGCTCAAGGCCAGGTTGAATGGGGCTCTGGGCAGCCTGACCCCATGGGTGGCAGCTCGGTCCACAACAGGAGGTTGGGGCTGGCTAGGCTATGAGTTGCCTGGGATCCAAGTCATGCTATGGTTCTCTGAAATTGATTTTAGAATAAATAAATAAATAAAAATTCATTCTTCAGAGTAAAAAAGAAATTCATAATCCTCAGGAAAAGGTATACCTGCTTTTGATTTGCTAGTTTGAACGATGTTTTCTGTGCTGCTGGATACCAGCTGGTGTATTTCTTGTAGCATACTGAATTCAGAAACATCTACTTGCTAGTGAACCAAGGATGAAGCTTGGGCTTGTGAGACCTGAATTTTATTCCTGGAAAAAACAACTAAATTGCAATGCAACCTTGAGAACCTTACTCCGTCCCTGCTTTATTGTTTCAAAATACAAATACAACTTTTAGTATGTTCTAGTTTCTTCAAATAAAATGCAAGCTTTTACACATTTTAGTGAGCTGTACTGTGAAAACTGTAGCTGCCATCACAACTGAACTCCTGAGTACAGTGACAACTACAGAAAAGCTTTGTAGCTTCATTCTCCTGGGCAGAGCCCAGCTGCATTCTGGAGAAGCAGCACTGAACAGATTCACGTAGGTAATGCAGATGCCAAATAATAATGAGAACACTAATCCTGAACGCTGGAGCTGCTGATAATGCTGATTGCCTAACAACATAGAAAGCATCACACTCACTATTGCCTTCAGCATGCAATGCTACAGATTTTTATATATATATATATATATATATATATATATATATATATATATGTATGTGGTCTAGGAGAAACCAAGATGATAGTCTGAAGAAGAAAATAACTCAGTGCATATAGCTGGAGGTTATGAAGAAAGCATCTGCTAATATGCAGCAGGCTCCCATAATTGTGCAGCTGAAGTAATATTACCCCAACAAAATACCATTAAAATGTGCAGTGTTTAACAACTTTGCCAATTTTCATGCACATCAGTTTATTCCACAAGCTGGCTTATCCACTTTTAAGTGCTCCAAAATGATTTAAACAAATTATATCCAATACATTTTAAAGGTAGGAGACCATACTAAATCCTGGTTAAGTCAATTAATTTTAATAGTGACATATCAGGAGGAAAAAAAAAAATGGATTCACAGTCTGCTTTTCCCAGCAAGAGGAGAGTTCTTGAAATACTACCGAGACTTTGTTCTTTTGTGAACATATCAACAAGCTTCAGATAATTTCAATTCCAGTCCTAAATGTAGGGTCATTTGTGATATAAAAATAAGCAATAAAGTTGCATATTTTTAATCTGCAGTGTTTTTGTATTCTGCCTTTTTTTTTTTTGGCATATGTTCTTCTCCTTCAGCGATAGATGCTCTCTATTCTATCATCTCAGCATGCACGAGACAAAGACTAAACTTAACATCTATCATCAGAGCCAGAAAACAGAGCACAGTCCATCTGCTACCATAAAACTCAAACAGAGATGCTCCCCCCTTTCCCCAGCAAGCTTCCTAGTTTGTCTATTCTCTCTGCAGCAAGAAGTTAGTATGATGTGGTTTGTTTTTTTTCCTCCTCTAGGTGGCTATAGCAAGAATATGGTGGCGGTGATCTGGAGGTATTCCAAGACTTCTCTGAAATATTCTTCCCCAGGGCCAAATGTTTTCTCCATCAGCCATGAAGGCATTCAGTGCTTTGGCATTCTTCTCTCAGCCTCTCCCTCCCTTTGCCACCCAACACGCATGCACACTCCCATCTCCCTGGCTGCCTGCAGTGCTGAAGCAATTACAAATGCCTCAGGCGAAACAAAGACACAGAGGTAAACATTTTAGTCCTGGGCATCATCCCAGTGAGGACACACAATAATTTTCAAGCTCCTCCTCAACAGATTTGTGTGTGTGTTTAGTGCTAAAAAAAATTAAGAGGAACGTTTAATGTACAAGTAGGATCACTATCAAGAATGTTTTTCTTCATAAAGTGTTATTTAAAAGAAAATACCTACAATAGTCTGCAGTGCATTAAGCTTAAAATGGCAGCAGACCCCAGATTTACCCTGATTTGCACCCCCCAACTTCCATCCTTTCACAGCCCTTCAATGCCCTCTGCCCAATACCTTCACTCTTTGCAGAACTTGCAACTTCCTTCAAGTGATATATTATCTTCACTTTTAAGTTTGGTTTGGGGCTTGTTTTTTTGTTTTTTTGTTTTTTTGGTTTTTTTTTGTTGATTTTTTGGTGGTTTTTTTTGGAAGGTTATGTCACTCAGAGTAGTGTGGCAAATGCAGAATCCATTACATACTGCTACAACATGGTGACCCAAGGCAGCAGAAAAAGAATACCTGGATTTGACTGTGCTTCCTTACTTCAAATTTGCTTCAGATACTTGTTGACAGTAAGAATTCAACATAACAGAGAATAAGAGGTTTTGATAGCTAGAACTGGGGATGATCTAGGGTTTTCATACTCAAGAGGTGGTAAGAATTACATAGAAGATTATGCAGAATCCTTAAGAACATTTATCCTGGAAGGTGTTTGTTTAAACACAAAGTTAAGTTTATCTGCTATCAGTTCTAACTCCCTTTGACAATTCACCATGTAGCACTATTTAAATGTTAATTTATAAATTAATATTAAAGAAAAAACAAACAGTAATTCCTAACTGCTCAAGAGACAACTTCTATTACAGATGTATGTATTCAACAATTCAAATTGCAACAGAGATGATCTTTTTTGGTAGGATATATGTCCTTTCTGTAAGCACTTGTCAGATTCCATTCTTTCTAATCACTTGTAGCTATAGAAGAAGAAAAAATTGCTTGATTCAGAACATCTGCACTAAAGTAAGTTCCTCAAGTTTCCCTAGAACAAGTGCAGGAAATAAATAGCACAAACAAGGAGAGAAAATAAATGAACTGTGATATGAAAATCCAAATGTTATTGCTGATGCTCCCTTCAGAGTTACAAAGAAGTCTGCTGGAAAAGTTAGCATGTTCCAAAATCCCCATTCTCCTTCAAAGGTAGAAGAGCTTGGAACAATGCAATAAAGAGAAAAGAAACATATACCACAGATAAATATGTGAGATAATTATGCTTCGTCTAAGAATGATGTTCAACACTACCACTGACTGAATACATACATCAAGCATACAAAAGCAGGTGCCCACATTGCACTTGTCAATGCTTTTACCCATTCCTCACCTCAATTTATTCTCTAACTTTCTACATCAAGCTTTGAATTTTCTCCAAAACAAATGAAGTTGGCTCTCAAATGCATTGTGCTGGAGGCAGTATTGATACATAGTGACTACAAATGAAAATTAGACCACACAGAAGGGTATATTAAATTATTCCAGAAAAAAAAAAACAACAATGTTAAAGTGGGACTTTTACAGAGTATCACTAAAGCAATAGGGTAAAAAAAAATTGCATACCATTATAAAAATCATTGTAGTACTTTGCATTCATCTCAAATGAGATGAAACTTAACAAACATGAAAATATCAGGAAGTGGGAAGACACATTTAAACTCCCAGTCCACTTGAAATTTCTGCTTTACCTGTGCTGTGTACTAAATGTGCATATAAACATTGCTCGTGGCTCCAAAGCAAATGCAGCTGCATTTTAAGAATATGTTGAGGTTTTCCTTCTCCCTCCCCCACCATGTTTTTCTTACTTTGATCCTCTCAAGAAAAAGGTTTCATAGCAAAGCCCTCATCTTCACAAAAAAAAACAAGGAATATCTGACACATCATTCACTTGAAGGGAGTGGTTTATATGTCAAGTATCTGAAATATTTTATAATTTAGATAACAAGAGGTAGATTTCATAGCTCTTCCCCTAAAGTTGTATTCTTATTCTCTCATCCAGAAACCTGATTAGCTATGTGACATTAAACAGTCCCTTTCAAATTACATACTAACAAATTCCTCTTGCCACAACACAGAGCTACGTCTGCTCCTTTTTGTTCATGGTACCTCCACTTCCTTGGAATGAGGATCTACACACTTTATTTGCCATCATGGCAACACACAGTCACAGTCCAGACGTGTGCATCATGTTTCTCATCCTTCAGATCCCAAAGTTTCTTTCCCAAGGAATTTACATTGAACACACTGATTAAACAGAATTCTAACTCACACTTTCCCTTGCTTTAAAAAGGCTGAAGGATCTAACCAAAGGGGAAAAAGATACTTGTCAATTTGCAAGTGTCTTACAGAGAGCCTCAGCATCCTATCAGAGCACTCAGCAGTGTTTTCAATGGAAACTGTAGAAACACCTTTGCTCTGTTCTGTCTTGTCTTAAAACTATGTACTTGTTCAAACTAGTCTCTGAATTGTGCTGTGCTGTTAATAGAAAAATCCTCCCTCCTCAAAAAGACAACATCAACATACGTTCTCCTTCCCCTCCCCACACCCCCCCTCCTTCTGCCCCCCTCTCCCCCCACACACACATTCATGCTCTTTCTTATGCCCCATACCTTTCTCAGGGATGGAAAGAAAACCAAAACCAGTTTATCTGTTAGCATTTGTCGCCAATCAAAATAAAGCCAAATCATTAAAATAAAATAAATCAACCCAAGATGCCTTTTGTCTTTCTTTGTATTCATATCTACACATTTCTAGGCACAGTAATCTTTGGATGGTTCCTTTCATCAGGATTCAAGACAAAGTCCTCAGGTGTATTAGACCTGGGGAATTTATCTCTCAAAAACCAAATATACCCCTAAGTCACTTAAAATCATCTATGAATACATAAAAGTGTTCCTCATACAGCTTCAACTTCTGTTACGGTGCCTCCTCATTCCCTGCAATATCCTCACAAGGACACAGTTTTGTGTATCACTACTGGGAAATACTGGGAAAGAGTGAAAAATTTTCTCTGTTCCCCTGTTGGAACCTCTTTTCCTCTAGAAGTGCTACAGATCTCATGCATTCTGCTTACGGTCTCAAAGTAGGTAGAGCAAAGAGTTGATCAGGCAGCTCGTATGCCTCAGAAAACACAACTTAAAAATTCTGCAGGCAAAGAAAACAGCGCAGGCAAAAGAAACAAGTACTCTATTTTTACGTTATTGTGCAATAATATTTACTTGCTGTGATGGGCAGGCAATGTATTTCAGAACCGCTACAATGGAGTTCATAGGCACAAAACACAAAGCAGAGGCTACATTGTAGAGGCTTAGAAATAACTTTCCTTCCAATCCGCTAAACGGCAGAGCCTTTCATCTCAGAAAAGAATATTAACAATACAAGACAGAAATAAACACTTTTTGATATGCTGGCATTAGGTCTACAGGCTACCTTACATTTTCACAGTGTGCAAGAGTCAACTGTTTTTGTACTGCATAGTTAAGGGAATACCTCATTTTCATACATAAGTATTGCATAGTCTTTAACACCAAAGTAGATCCTGTCTGAGAAGCAGGCATTAAGGCAAAGGAGAAAATCCTGATTCATTAACTAAAGATGATTTAGTATTATTTAGAATTTCCAATTCATTAACTAAAGAAAATAAAAACTAATACTGAAATGGAAAGAGTAAAAGAGGTCAAGTGGAAGGTTAACAAACAGTACAAAATGTTCTGCTCTTGCTTACACATTTGTACATGCATACAACTGCAGTAGAGCTGTTTGCCGTTTACTGCTGTCCCAACCCATGCTTCATTCCTGCATCTTGGGAATATTCCTATAACATAAGAGCCATTAACAGACAACTGATAGCTTAAATATTTGCTGGTTAAGTCATGCTCATTATGGGTTGTCTATCTTTTTTTCTTTACATAATATAGTATTTCGTAAGATTTCTAACGAAAGGTATCACTGGGATTTGAGACATTATTTTTTAAAGGGTCAGAGATTTACTGACAGTTTGTAAATTCAATGAGCTGTGTCAATAAAAGCCCGAGTTACACTATTAAGTGAAAGTTAAAAAAGGATAGTTGTACTCATTACAGTCTTTTCTCCATAGACCAGAATCCTACTGAGTGACAATATTAGAAATGTCAAAATATGTATTTTGACAGCAGTATGGCAAAATGAACAAGCTTATTGTCCAAGCACCTCATCTGAGCAGTAAGATGCAAAGTCTATAAAAACAATTAATATAGTGTTCAACAGCACATCTGATTCTGATTCCCCAAAATGCATAGGCGAAATCTAGTGGACAAATTCATAATGAAGACCTACATTAGCTGTCCACCTGGTAAGGCCAACTGCATTAGACATGGTTATCAACCTGTTTTCTGCCCAACAGACTACATCAGAGCTTTATTAATACTCTCTTGATTATCTTCATCTGATAAAGCTTTAAAGAAAAGATGGAAGAAGTCAGAATAACAGCATAACATTTTTAGAATGTTCTTCATAGATATTGCCTCAGAAGGATGACCACCTTCATTTGCTCCAGAAAAATCAAGGGGAGCCATTTGTTTTCTTTCAGTTTATTTTTCACAGACATTATTTCTGTGCAGTCCACTTCCTTAGAGGAAAAAAATTGGATACAGAGCTGGATGTTAAAGAAACAGAAGCCATGGTAAAAATTTCATTCAAGTCACTATCAGCATTCCTGCTGCTCTCCACAAAATAAAAGAAAAAAAAACCAAAAACGATCAAGCCTGGAATTCATTCAAGTCCAGCTTCAGCCTTTCAATATCTATAATTATTTCCAAAGGACTAATGAGAAAACCAGATCTATCTCATAAGAACTACTGTCACCCAGAATGCAGATGCTTGGTGCTATGCTGCAGGTCAAGTTAGCTCCTACAGACTAGGAGAGGCAAAGAGAGAAGTGGAGTTAGTTAATTCAACATTTCCAATAATTTCATCCTACAATAGAAGAACATTTATATGCTCAGCCCTTTTTCTCAGGCAGTCTTATTTTTAAACCATCTGTTTCATTGAAAAAGCTCTATTTGTATAGCAATATTACTATAACGCCCCTTGAAGAACTTGAGACAAGGAATGGGGGAGAACTATCTATTGCTTAAGATCTGCTCTGGAGGAATTTTGATATCTTGCTCTGTTTGGACAAATTGCATTATTTACATTCCTTACCTACCCATTGAAATGAGGTTTCCATACTTAGGCAAGGCTGACTTACCTGAAGATATGGGTTAACTCTTGTTTACAAGGCAATAATTATAATTGATCTTCAAAAATGCTGCCCAAGTTGCAAAATCCTTAATCTTTATTGAAATACTGGTTGGTCTACTTCAATAGACAATCAGACAGTTTACCAACACCTATGCTCAAGGATTCGCTGCAAGAATGATTCCACTGTGAAATGCATTATAAGCACTGGAATTTCTGAACTTCGGGCATATGACAAAAAACAGCAAATCAGCATCTCTGAAATTTAATGCATAATCATTCACAATAAATCACCTTCTAAACAAAATGGTTCTAGCAAAAACTTGATTCACGGACCAATCTTAAAAGGCTTTTCAACATCTTATTGCAGCCTTTTAATGTTCTAATTTTAATAATGCAATAATTTGATCTTTATCTTGGGGCATTATTTTAAGATCTAATTTCAAAGAATAACAAAAACAAACATAAGCTGTCCCCTGGAGTTCTCAAACACTTCTCTGAATAGCAAAGTAAGTCAAATTAAACTTCAAATATCTCAGTAACTCTGAAATTCCTCTTAAATACATGATCTCTCACTTCGGAAGGCAAAGTGAACATCCTCCAACAGAAGTTTATTCTAATAAAAAAGGCTACAATATGCATTAAAATAACAAACAAAGGCAAAATGTTAGAGAACCTTAGCTTTCTGAAGTACAGGGACCTATGCTGCATTGGTGCCCACACTTCTGCCACAGATAGATGTCTCCAGAGACATGTGACATCCTTGCCTAGGATGCAGCTGAGATGCTGCCCTTCAGAAGCTCAAAAGCCTGACATGCCAAGACACAAAGTCATCTTGCAGGACAGCTGCCTTTTCTGGAACTTGTGTTCCTCAACTGAGCAAATCAAAGCCTGTTATTTATGCAGGACTAAATGCCACACAACCCACTATTAACACCGCCATCGATAAACAGCCTCTCTTCATACAAGAGTGGAAAAACATGAAAGCAGCAGCCATGACTCAATGCAATCTGCAAATTGAAGATAAGAGCAGAGGGACAACAGAATCAGCAGCAACAAAAAGGAACAGCATTCAAGGTGTTAACCAGAACAGATAACACTGTCTGTTAATTGCAAGAAGCATTGTAGAGAGGCACAGAGATGGCCACAATCTCTGTAAAAAGCACAAAAAATCCTTCTCAAAAAAAAAAAAAAAAAATTAAATCTACAAGAATGATAAAGCATTAGGAATTATCTCATGGGATTAATCACGTCACCATCAAGATGTTTAAACTAATCCATTCTCACTGTGCCAGACACAAATTACAGTTTACTGAGATCCGATTACAAAAAGCAGCTGTTGCATCAAAAAATGTGATAAACAACAGTGTAATGACAAGGACCAGCAAGAGCTCTATTCAGTGCACATAATGTCCTCAGCTTGTAGTTCTCAGACAGTCTACGCAGAGCAAGGACAGCACTAGGGAGAATGCCAGCAATGACACTCACGAATTCCTTTAGAGAGGAATTTAGCACACTTTATACCATTCAACTACATATGATGAGAAAGCTTCTTAAGCTTGATGCATTTGAAGCACATCATTTATGCTCATCCACCGTTTAAAGTAAAACCTAGATGCACCTTATGAACCCTTATTTTAAATCAGCTGCAGCCATCAGTATAATATTACAGCAGCTGCAAAAGAAGTTGTTCTTTTCCCAATATAAACATAAGCTTTTCAATTTGGGTTTTGAAAAAGCTAAGCTCTCTTGCAAAGTGGCAGAAAATAGCAACTGCTTGATAGTTAAAAGCCTTCCCTGAGCAATGGCCACAGTTTGAAACAGTCCTATTCTTCACCAGATGGAGAAGGATCAGCAGAAGCTGCTGGAACCAAACCAAAAACTTACCCTGAAAAGTAAGACATAACACCAGTTTAAAGAGGTTTCTTTTACTCTTTGTGTAGATTATAACAACAGAACTTTTCACTTTTTTTTTTTTTTTTTTTTTTTTTTTGGCATACAGCAAAGGTTCTTAAAAGCAATGGGCATAAATGTTATTACTACTGAATGACAAAAACCTCATAGTTAAAACTGCATTGAAAGTGTTGAAAATTTTACCCCAAGTCCCTTTGTAAAATTATCAGCATTTTACTTCTTGGAAAAAACTTCATGAGAATAGAAACTGATTTCCTAAAGGTCTGTAATTTCTGCAGACATAGTTGTCTAACAGTCCAAGAATTTTTTCTACTTCACATTTTTTGTGCATTTTTGTTTGCTCTTAAAAGTATTCTCCTCATTCTAAATTATAACTTCAGTTTCCTTCTGAGTTATAACTTCTTAACTCGGCAGTCAGTTTTGTAAGTATCCTTCTCCTGTTCCTCTCCTTGTGGTGAGGTTCCTTCTCACCACAACAGGTGAGAATAATAAGCAACTTACTTCCCTAAGTCAGGGCAGCTGTCAAGGTCGTTCACTGCTTTAACTTGCTGTAGGCTCTTGCAGATTAAAGCCCTGGACAGACATCAGTGCAAGGAACACTACCTGTGGGCGTTCTCTCATGCCCGAGCAATGGGAAAGCCGCCAAAACTCAAGACCTTTTATCCAGTGTATCCTTTTATCCACACGTGTGTTTTTTTTTTAAGGCCTGCCTTCATATCCGTCCACACAAAAACATGCTTAAAAAGGGAAACTTCAAGTGAAATTAATGCAACACCCCTCACTGACCTTAAAACACGTAGAGAAAACCTGCTCCTATCAATTCACACACAGCTGTGAACAAGCCTAGTACATTTTTTTTAGTTGACACCATTTCCATACTTCTCCTGAAGGTTTCAACTGTGCTTAAGCAAGTAAATAATCACCCACTGATGTTTCAAGGTCTATGTGACTATTTTCTCCCCAAAAACAATTGCTAGCTTTACCTCCCAGCTTCATTTGCAGCAAACTAACTTATCACCAGGCCTTCCTCCCACTCAGTTGCTGCTCAGAGATGCTGCATGTCAGCACCTACAAACCCCTTCGCTGTACTCCTCTTCCTCCCACACTATTTCACTCAAGCCTTAACAAAAAAAACCACTACTATTTAAAATAAAAGACAAAGTTGCTCCACCCTTAATGGTTAGCAGAACAGTTAGATACTATTACAGATCCTCAATATTAAAGATCTCCTTTTTGTCCTATACTTAGAAGGCACGAAAATAAAAGTCAGGGACCACTCCATATGATAATTAACTTTTTGAATTAAAACATTCAATAATAAAATCTCCATACAGTATTTATAGTGAGCCTATTCAAACAGAAAATGAACAATTTTCTGGGTAATGGGTAAGTTTCAAAGCAATGAAATGAGGGGTAAGCAGCCTATATATGCAAGTAATATAATGTAAGTAATGTATATCAGAATGAGAGCCACTAGAAAATGGCAGGCTGACCTCAACTATCAGCACATAACCCAGGAAATACTGGAGAAAATAAAAACTCAATATTCCTTAACATAAACAAAAATAATAGGTTATCTCTGAAAAAATGAAGTGGTTGAAGATAAAAAGATGAGTCAAAAGAAAAAATCATCATTAATACATTGTTGGAATGCAGATTAAAAGCTGTACTAACTGCTTAAAACTTAATTTGCATATGGCAAGAAAACACAACAAAATTAACAGGATAAAAAGAAATATAATGGCTTTGCACACTTGCCAGAGCACGTCCTCCTATGTTTAAATCCCCAGTAGGTTAGCCTAAATCTTGAGAAAGGGAAACTATCTACAAGCAATAGGAGATGAAGACTTAAGACATTTCTTCATATAAAGAACTTTTCTTTTTTTTCAATATAAATCAAAAATGCCTGTAAGCAGGAAACGAGATTTACCTTATTGTTTCCTATTCATGCTGATATTACCTCACGGTTATTAAAGATCATCTCGACCATAACAAAAATTATGTGGTTCCATATTAAGTACTCACTGAAGAGAAACTTCACCCATGTCCCAAATGCTTTCTAAAATTTCACAAAAACATTCACATCTATATTCAGCTCTTAGTACTTCAGTCATTTTATTGATTTCAAGAAGCTCAGTATGATATTCTATCTAATGTAATATTAAGTAATAGCAGGTCCCAACGTGAAGCTGGAGGGCAAAGTGATCAATACAGTAGTCAGTTAAAAAACAAACATTGCTTTAGATTGCATGAGTTCTTATAAATAATTGATATCTAAGTATTATAGTTTAATAAACTACATATATATAATACGTTTAAAAGTGTTGCTCATGAATGCCATCAACAAAATCATAGAATTACTAAGGTTGGAAAAGCCTGCTAAGACCATCTAGTCAGACCATCAACCCAACACCCATGGCTACTAACCCACATCCAACAAATACTGGAGGTGGAGGACATGGCCCAGTTACTGCAGAAGGGCCAACTCCAGGCAGGAGCAGCCACTGGAGACAGACGTGCACCATAGGCAGAACCCAGAGCCAGCATGCAGCCTGCACAGGTTCCTGGCTCCCCACAAAGGCCTGTCAGAAAGTCCTCACAGCACAATCCCTCTAAGTACCGTGAAAGAAAGAATCAAAGAAACACAGCGAGGCTTCAAAGTTTGCAAGACTGTTTGAGAAATCATATACTTTTTTATGTAAAAATATAATCTGGTGTCTCTAAACAACCACATGCATCTGCTTGCTAATGCAGTAAGAAAGGAGACTTCCTTCACTTAAATCTTTCTCCTGATGAACCAATTAATGGTTCTCACTGCTTGCCTTTATTAGCTTCCCTCCTAACTCTGCCCACACAGTGAAACAGATTTTATATCAACATCCATATATTTGTTACATATTCAAAACATACAATATACCTTGTACTACAGAGGCAGCAAAGAGAAACAAATAAACACTTGAGATATCACATAAACTATGTTAACATACTGCAAAAAGAGTTTGTCTTCAGGTTCCTTAAAATATATATATATATATATATATATATAAATGTTAGATATGTATTAGATTAATGCTTATGAGAATATATTCCATGGCATTTCCAGTTTCAATTTTATTTCTTTTTCTAAGACAGCATCTTCATAACTTTATATATACTACGATTTTTTTGCTTTTAAGCTATGATATACCTGCACAAACTGCTCCTGTGCTTTTTAAGGTGGTGTGTTACAATCTCACACAAGAAGTCACAGATCGTTTGCTACTCTGTGTAGCAGACAGATAGAAACAAACATCACATTGGGATTGCTTCACTATGTGCTAGCTCAGCAAAGTTTCCAGTACAATGGCTACTTGAAAGGTTACAAAGGAGAAGATATTACATGGAAACAACTTGCATTTCCTATGCATTAAACTTAGGCAAGTTTATATTAAAAAAAAAAAAAAAAAAAAAAAAAAAAAAAAAAAAAAAAAAAAGAGAGAGAGAGAGAGAGAGAGAGAGAGAGAGAGAGAGAGAGAGGTGTTCTGCTCATCATTTATGTATGCAAAACATTTTTCTCTATGAAACTGCCTTGGAGATCTCCTACTGAACTGCCCCATTTTAGCTTGCATTATGGAGAACAGGAGCAACAGACATGCCTTTATAAGGCACAGAGCCAAAGTGAGCGATACCTTACAATTTGTGTAATTACAGAAAACAAATTGCTGAGCTGAACGTCTATTTCTATTTCCACTTACAAAAATCTGTCTCACCAGAAATAACTACATACTCAGATTTTGGTTTCATGAAAAGGGACAGGTATCTTCACTTGGCTTCTAACACAAAGAAGCATTCCATGACTCACTCAGTGCAAGTGTATCGTACCTTTTATTCCTTACATATACTGTTGTTTAGTTTGTTGTTGTTTTTTTATTTATTTAATGTGCTGAAATAAATTGATATTGAGACCAGAATGAAGTCAAGTAAGAATCTGTGGTTTCAGCATTCATTACTGGACGACGATGTTCTCAAACAGTTTGCATTTCGGATGGTCCAGTGTGGAGCTGGAAGTTGGACTTGATGTTCCTTATGAGTCCCTTCTAACTCAGGATACCCTTCGATTCTGTGATTATCATCATTTAATCAGAACAATACCCTAGAAAACTTCTACTAATCCAGAACTATTTTAAAATACAAAACTTCACGTTTTTTCTTTTCAGTTAACACAAACCATGACTATTTATAAATGCTTATAAAAAACACAAAGCACCAGCTTTAGTATTACAAACTGCTATTTACATCCATTGTTCAATGGCCATGATAACAGCATGACGTTTTTACTACTACTACTGGTCAGTCAAGAATGTCATTTGCCCCAGTTCTTCTAATAAGGTAATTGTGGACTTGAGTACAGAAGTAGAGAAAAGCAAATAGCCAAGAAAGAATACAAGTGTCTTCAGAATGCACATTCAAGTCAGCAATAACAGATCACATTAGCAAAGGAAATCCCACTTTATAGAAACCTGTACTCCTGTGGTGTAAGTAACACTGCGGAAAGAACTCGTCCTCAAATGTGACAACATTTAGAACCTACATACAGGTTATAGGGAAAATAAGATCAATTATTTCTCATAGAGCTTATCACATTTCACTAGCAGTTCCAGAAACATTGATACAGCATCTTGATGACACTAGTACCCTGACTTACCATAACAAAACAAAGTTCATTTCCCTTTTTAAGGGTCAATGGCTTTTTTTTTTTTTTTCTGATTCTGTAATTCATCAAAACACTTCAGAATTTGACAACTACTACAGTGCCAGACAATCCAAGGGTAACTTCAGATCATTCTGAAAAGCAAATTAAACACTAACATTTAATTATAATTGAAATTGATCTGTAGTGCACATGAAATTAACAGGCTTTGCAGGAGTATCTTCTAGAGTTAGTCTTACAGGCTCACAGCTAGACTATTCCAAAATGATGATCTTGGCATTTCACAGTATCTACGTTTTACCAGTACTCCTGATACTAGAGCTCACAGAACTTTCCTAATTTTATTTTTCTTCTGTTTCCTATGTTGAACAGATATCAACTGCTTTAGAAAACCAAAAGGCTTCATTTTAGCATTTCCTAGGTTGTAACTTTTCACAGCCGTAAGATAGTCATCATTCTACATTCTCCTGCTCCTCCAATATCTTTATTTTCCAAAGCATCAAAACAGACTTAAAAAAAATTGGCTCACCCTCGTGTTCACATTCACTGATATCACAGTGGTTCAATCATCACATATGTGTCTGCACACAATAGACAAATAGATGTTTTTCTAGTCGAGTACTCACACATGCGCCCTTTTTACTCTAAAAAGGAACAAGCTCCAATACTTACCTGAAAATATGACTCAGCCAGTTAAAGCTGCTCAGAAATTCACTGCAAACATAAAATTGATTATATCTGACTTTTTATTGAATAGCAAGGATAAAGAACAACAGATAACACTGGTCTCATTGATTCTTACCTTCCATAATTCTTCATTAAGCTTTTAAGTTTTTATGATAATGAGCTTCACAGCATTATTCCCCTTTGAGCTTTAGTGTTATGAAGGCATTGTGTAATTAGTCTAAAATATACGTTACAAAACTCTTTAATTGGACTCTATATTCTTAACACTCTACCAGAGCAAACATCTTTCTTCTGAACTGAAATTTCAGAAAAAAAAAACTAGGATAAGTTAGGAAAAAAAAAAAAAAAACATTGCACGTCACCGAGGACCACATAACTTAAAAGATGTACATACAGCATTAACTACATGCTGTTAAAGCTGGACAGAAGCAAGGATGTAAAAGACAATTATCACCAAATAGCAGTAAACTACTTTCATCTGTCTCATGATTTCCAGCTGACAAATCTGGGAAACTATCAAAGTGCTAGTGACGTATTGATGTACTAAGGGCATCTGCACATCCCTCAACTAAGTTAATAGGTTTGATTTTCATTCAGTCCTCCTAACTTGCAGTTTGGTTTGGCCAGAAACATACTGGCCTGGAGAACAGGGTATTTACATAGAATCATAGAATCAGAATCACCAAATTGGAAAAGACATTCAAGACCATCCAGTCCAACTGTCCACATACCACTGATATTTCCCCAGTAAACCATGTCCTTCAGTACAACATCTAAACATTTCTTGAACACTTCCACGGACAGTGACTTCACCACCTCTTTGCACAGCCTATTCTAGCATGTAACCACTCTTTCAGAGAAGAAATTTTCCCTATTTAATATCAAACCTGAATGTCCCCTGGCACAATTTGAGGCCATTACTTCTAGTCCTCTTGCTAGTTACATGGAAGAGGCTGACCCATGCATCACCGTAACTTCCATACAGGTCTCCTCTCAGACTTCTCTTCTTCAGACTAAACAATACTAGTTCTATCAGCTTCTCCTCATAAGACTTGTGCTCCAGATCCCTCATTAGCTTCACTGCCCTTCTCTGAACACGTTCCAGGGCCTTAATGTCTTTTCCACAGTGTGGGTCCCAAAACCGAACTCAGTACTTGAGGTGCAGCCTCCCCTGTTGAGTACAGAGAGATGATCACTTCTCTGCTCCTGCCTGCCACACTGTTTTTGATACAAGCCAGAACCATTGGCATTCTTGGCACTTGGGCACACTGCTGGCTCATGTTCAGCTGAGCACTGACCAACATTCCAAGGTCCATTTCTTCCACAGTCTTCCAGTCACTCTGCCCTAACCTTGTAGAATTGCCTGGGGTTATTTTGGCCATACTACAGAACTCAGCATTCGGTCTTGCTGAACTTCATCCCAGTGGCCACAGCCCAGTAATTCAACCTGTCCATATCCCTCTCAGGGCCCTTCCTACCCCCAGGCAGATTGACAATTTCTGCCAATTTAGTGTCATTTTTAAACTTACTGAGGGTGCACTCAGTGCCCTCACTCAGTGCCTCATCCAGGTCAAGCACTAAAGAACTGCTATTTCAAGGATTGGTTCATAGCATAAATGTAATTTGTCAAGTACTGGGAGGAGCCAGCAGAGCATGGCCAAGAGTCAGCTGAGAAATTAAAGAGGAAAATCAACAGCAAGATAGTCCCAATAGGGTTGGCACGTCAATGGCCACAATAAGGAAATCCTGACTTTCCATTTAACTTCTGAGTCTGACTTTTGGAAGTGATGTAAATGATTAAGCAGTATCTCCAGAACAGAAAATACTAGACTTGGAGTATACTTATAAAAACCTCATTAGAAAGTTCTGAAAAGTTTCAGTGCAGAATAATTTACTGGATTTATTAACAAATCTTAGTTTATTGCAGAAAGAATGCTGGATTTCTGCAGCTCAGATCAAAATATTAGAACTTTCTAGTTGTAGGATTATTAGTCAAAATAAATAAAAACAAATTGTTATGCATTTAATAGTAGGCAATAAACCTAAAGAAGTATACATAATACAATAAAATCTATACAGCTACCTTCGAGTCTCACTGTAAATATGATCTTCGGATATAAATTCTTCCCAAAAATGTAAGATATTAAAATTATTATCAACTGCATATCCACATAAAAAGATCGCAAATTGCTAAGAAGTTGACCAGGATAATATGAACAGGCAGCGTGCCATTACTACTTGTTTGAATTTTAAGTTTTCTATTCAGAAGACTCAGTAGTACTGCTGTTGTGACTAATTCATCACACCAATTATTTCAATCTCACTATTTGTTTTAAAAATGCCTACTACCTTATTTCAAAGGATCAAGTTGCAACAAAGTTTTGTTTGCTTTTTTCCTATGCTAGGTGCCAGCTGGCCAGAACTTAGTACTGATGCTGACTATCCCACTGTTTTTCAGGAAGGATACATTTTTCTCAGCAATAGCCTTGATGTACAGACACAGCAACATGAATGTTTGTATAAACACTTACTATACAACAGATTTCACCCACTCTTAATGGGTGTCAATGAAGTCTCATTGCAGTTTTCCAATAGTTACAGGTAGCTTATAAGCAGGAAGGAGATCAGCTTCTTACATATGTAGTCAGTGATAGAATGAGGATTTAAAACTAAAAGATGGAAAATTTAGATTACATGTCAGGGGAAATTTTTTCACTGAGAGGTTCGTGAGGCACTGGCAAAGGCTGACCAGGAAGGTTGTGGCTGCTCCATACTTGGAGGCATTCGAGGCCAGGTTGGATAGGACCCTAAGCCACACCTTTTTTCAGATATCATACTAAGTCATCGCCATGAAATCGCATCACAGAATCATATACTCATACGAGTTGCAAGTGACATCTGGAGACCATCTAGTCCAACTCCTTACTAAAGCAGGTTCCCTTTCAAAGGCTTGCACAGGAAGGCATCCAGGCAGATCTTGAATATCTCCAAAGGAGAAGACTGCACAAGCTCTCTGGTCAGCCTGTTCCACTGCTCTGTCACCGTTATACAATGCTCCCCTTCACAACAAAGACTCCAAATACTGTCAGTGTGTTTATCTGCTTTTTTAATCCCACCTATGCCAAGTTGTTCTCTAAAAGTATTTCTTTTTGTTTACCCCACCTAGAAATGTTCTTCCTAATCACTTGTACAAAAAGAAAAAATATTTCCCCACTTCAGGAGAGAAGCAAAAATTAAAACCAGCTGAAATTCAACCATACTCCGGATCCACGCTTCAGTGCTTTCTTAATGAACACCATTTTACCAAGTGAATAGATAACGCAAGCTACAAGTTTGCAAAAGTCGTCATTGAAGCAATTTACTACTGATTGGAAAATATTAATAGCCTCAGGCAAATCAATCATTAACTGCTACTGATTTGGAGGGTGAAATAACATTAATAATTCAGTAAAAAACACTTTGAGCAATAAAAGCTTAGGGATATTTATTTAGCCAATTAGATTCTCTTTGGCAGCATCCCTGCTTCTGAATAAACCATATATGTTCTTCAATTAATCATGAGAACTGAAAACTACAAATCTGCAGTCTCTGTTTCCCAGTCAAAGAAATACATAGCACAAGAAGTCCAAAAGATTAAGGGAGAAAACAAGCATAATTTACATTCTCCTTTAGTGGACAAAAGAGAGATGGCACTTGAAGATGTGCTAATTAGCAAAGCTTGGCTACTGGTGCTTAATGATCTATTCCTCATTCACCACTTTCTGAATCCACTGAGAGACAGGTACAAATTACACCTATAAAAAGTTATAATCCATTAATATGCATATGAAGTGCATCTTGTCATGACTGATGTTTAACAGTCCCCTCTAATATATGGGAGAGGCTGTACAATACAAATGCGTAACCAGATGAATTCAGATACACTGAATTACCATGCTCAGCATTTAACAGCTTTCTTTTATTCAGAAACCTCATCACAACAAGCCATTACCACACCAGCAGCCTAAAGTCCTATTGTTGTTTTTTCTCTGTTTTGGGAATGCTTCAGCTTTGTCCTTCTCCTCCAGGGAGCTGCTATGCATCTCACAATGCATATAAAGCAATTCAGTCTCTATGATAATTTCTAAGTTCCCAACAATGCATTCCAATGCAATTCCCCCTTTTGGGTCTCTTCATCTGTGAGTACTCAACTTTCTCTTACTCATTTCACAAAGCATACTTACTAGGATTTGCTTATTTATTTGGACTAAAGACAACATTTGGCATTATAAATCAAACACGTTGCTTCTATCTGATAACTGAATTGGCCTTAGCAGATGGGTAAAAGAGAAAAACAAAAAAATAAGGGAACCTGGTCCAGTCACAGCCTTTACTTCCAAAGCTAACAGTGAAGCTGCATCCTTTGAAGTAGGTCTTTTGATATTTAAACAAAGATTTTACTTAAAGAACTGAAGGTGATTTTTTTCATTATTATCATTGTTAGTCAATCCAGCAGTAATGCTTAGCATTTTGAGGCACAATCTTTGTAATGATCATTTAAAAAAGTGAAGACTGTGGATACATTATACAAACTAGGATCTATAAAATTCATTTTTAAGAGAAATTAATGAATGGAAAAGAAACCTAGACCATACATGCACCTGAAATTATAGCATTTTACCACCAAAACAAACGCTGCTCCCCAAAGAACCTTCCAGCAGCCTGATTTGGTGGGTGGCAATCCTGCACAAGGCAGTGGGGTTGGAACTGTATGGGGTTTAAGGCCTCTTTCAGCCAAAACCATTCAGTGATTCTATGAATACTTGCTGGAGACAGAATATAGTTCATCAAACCTGAAATGTCAAAAGATTGAAAGAAAGATTAAATGAAGCTGATAAATTAAACAATCTTTACTTCCAGTATTTCACAAAATAGGGACTTTTGTATATTGTTCTTTCTTATCACCTGTGTAAGGTTCAATTCAAACAGTGAATTCATACAATTAGGTGAGGATTTTCCAGTTTATACAGAACATGTATTGACTTGACTAAGGGTTCAATAAAGTCAGGTTAAGTTTAGATGTATGTCAAAAGAACTGCTTTCTCCCAAATGCTTAAGCAGTAACATTTTCTTGCAACAAGTATCCCATATTAAGGAGCAGAGCAATGACATATATGAAAATTTAAAATACTACTTCTGTTTTAAATAATTCAGTCTGGTCTTTTATGCAGGAATTACTGAGAATACAAATCCACACCTAGGTAACCAAACTGCTGGAAGTAGGCAACACATAACTCTGCTAAGGAATGGCTCTAGCTTTCTACACCTATTGGTAACAGTGGTGCACTGCAGGGATGCTGTTTCTAGAATTGAGCTTCAGCAGCTGTTCTGCTAAATGATGACCATTCTACCCCGCTGTTTCTTAACAATGCCCAGACCAAGAGTGCATAACTCCTTCGAGCCATAAATGAAACTTTCAAGACACCAATCCCAGATGCCAGCCAGCAGTTCCCTACTTTACAATTCAGAAGAACTCCCTCTCACTTTATTTTTTCCTTTTATATAATTCTCTTCTTTCACAGTTGTTCTCACCACCCATTACCTCCAGTTCTGCAGAAATCAGAACACTGTGTAAATAAAAAGGAAGCAGAGAAATAAAAGTACAGTATTAATCTCTCCATGACCCTAGATTCTGAGTCTTTATTTCTCTTTTATTATTATTATTATTACTACACAAAAAGAATTACTTTGAACAAGGGCTTAAACAAAACACAACTGATGTGACAGTACAGACATAGAAACACGACCGCCCACAGGTGAAGTAGATCGTTAAGAGAGAAATCAGCTTTAACTGAAGAAACATGATAGTTTTTACCCACGAATTCTGAAAGATCTGTGGTACAAAACTATTGCTGCAACAGCAAAATGTTTTAATAATCAATCCATCAGTGCAAATTACAAATACTGTTTTAGTGGAAAACAAAAAAGAAAACAACATCTATTTTAAGTAAAGAGGGAGGGAAGAAAGTGATGCATACTCAACAAACATCTAGCGCTAAGTACATAAAGGTATAGAACAAATTTGAGGTTAATAAAAATATATGGAAAGATACCACTTGCTGGAAAACAAGCATGGATATGGATCTCTTTAAATATAGCAGGAAATATCAGCCAATCCCTACTCCACCATACCACAACACACAGACATATGAATATATTTGTCTCAGTACCCAGACAACGTCTGTCAGAACATCATACCCTAAGCAGTCTGTCCACAGAGCCAGTCAGGCACACAGAAAACTACTTTCTTTCAAGATGCCACTTGGCTGATTAACAAAAACATGTCAAAAACTGAGGAAGGACATCAAGAAAAATAAATTAAAATAATCAAGTGTGCGTATGTATGACATTCAAAGGTAAACGCATTTTGTTCCTCAAGAAAATGAGCCAGATTTTGAGGACAGAGTGGAATTTGTAAGAAGTTTCTATAACAAGGTAAAGCTACTTTGCAGGCTGTATTTCAGAAACTTGTCTTGTATATTCAGAGCAGATTTCTTCAATCTGTACGCATTCTATCAATTAACCTGCTTTAATGACTTTGCACAGATCTTCACCAAAACCTTTTCAGCAGTTCTCAGTCCCTGTACAACAGCTATATCATGTCCTGAACCGCATTCATCACTCATTTCATACTACCACAGCATCCTTCAGGTTGCAAGGGACTTCAGAAGGGTCCTTGTTCAGTGCTCTGTTGAAAGCAGAGATAACAGAATTCACACCATGATATTCCAGCTTCATCCAGCCTGCTCTTAGCGGTTTCCAAGAATGGAGACTTCACAGCCTCCCTAGACAACCAGCTCTAGTGCTGAACTATCTACATACAGATTTTTTATTTATTTTTTTCCTGTTTGGAATTGGAAACTCGTGCTTCAGTTTATGACTGTTATTTCTCACTTCTTCTACCACATATCTGCTGTTGGGTCCCACTGAAGGTTCTGCTCTTCTGCAGTGGGTCCAGTAACCTCTTTCTCTTCTTCCTCATGTGCACCAGTATCCTGACTTTGTTGGCTTTCCACTGAATTCCCTCAAGTTTGTCAACACTATCCTTGTGCTAAAAGTGTCAAAAACAGACACTGTGGTCTAACAAATGCCAAAAAGAAGGGGAAACAATCACTTCACTCAATCTACTGGCTATATTCCTAAGGGCATAACCCAGGATGTTTTGTTAGACTTCAGCATCACCAGGACAGACATCTGGCTCATGGGTAGACTACTGGCAACACAACCCCAGATCAATGAACTTCAAATGAAGTCATCTTAGCTGTATTGTAATCTTTTCCTAACGACAACTATATATATTTACTTTGATTTTCCATTTTCCCAGCCACACAAATGCAGCTATGAGCTAATGTAAACTTTTTTAATGAAAAGCATTTTATTAAAAAAAAAAAAAAAAAAGACTACTGATTAGGAAAGCAATGGTAACATTCATGTACTGTAACTAGAAAGGAGGAAGAAAAAATCCATCACTTTGAAAAGAGTTATGTCAATACAAAAGCAAAATAATAGCAGCTATGGTAAAGCAAATAAATCAAAAGATTTGCACAGATCACTAGGTCCTTCAAAACTGATCTTTCCACTTTCAGAAAGCAAGGATTTGTTGGACAAGTGAGCTCAGAATTGATGAAACGAAAGCAAGTTGTTATATCAGCACATATAGTCACTTCAAATGACAGCATCTCGCAGTTCTAGTCAGAGGCTAGCCTCTACAGCTGCAGAAAGACTTTCAAAACTCATTTTCAGTTTAAATAATCAGCCAATGTCACAGAATAATCAGAAATGTCACAGATTTTTTTTTTAATGTTTGAGAAAAGTTTCTGACAAGAATGTGTATACAGAAATCATTAACCAGCTCCGTTTTCTAACTTACATTTGACAAGCTTTGAAGGATCTTAGTTTTCCCACTTCAATTTGCAACAGTTTCACTATTCCACATCAATGCACATCAGACATCTGAACAAGCCATTAACAATTTAACAAACATACTAATATATTCTCAAGAGTAACAAATCAAAACAGCATGATCAACTAAATTATAATGCTCATAGGATTTCCAAGTAATTTCTTACTTCAATTAACCTAGTGTATTTAAATAATCTACTTTAATTAATAAACAAAATATTTTGGCTGAGTTTTAGCATCTTACAGTTCACTGGATCACAACGACTGCTAATTAATCACATAAATAGAATAAGAATTACCCATATGAATCTTGGAACAATTTAGTGTTTTTATGATTTGGGTTACAACATTTATCATAGAAAGAGCATTAACTTCCATCCTCAATGCTAAATATTTGAACTTATGAAGTTCAAACTTCATACCTCTAAAAAATTAACGTCACAAACACACAGCTTTCAAACTACATTTTCAACACCAACCAATAAATTTTAAATAAATCAATTTCAAAAGAGCAAATACTGCTTTTAACAAAGAATGAACTGATTTTCTGGTTATGGTTTGGTTTTTTTTTTTTTTTTGTAAGTAGAATTAACCACTTGCACCACTCTTTGGAAACATTAAAAACAAATGATTTTTAGAGGTCTGTATTAACAGAACTGCCCCACAAACTCAACGCAAATTTATTTTATACGAATGAAGAATAGTAACTTTTACTCCAAGTAACCTTTATGACACTGACACCACAACCCACTGATGATAGACAAAACCAATCCAGCCAGAGGGCAAAGAAAAGTGTCATCGCAGCAGCACTGCTCTTTCCTCCCAAAACCAAAACTCCTCCCAAACAATCTCTGTTCATTTTCTGTTCGTGCTAATGCCTATCTGGATTAAAAACTATAGAAAGAGAGAAGTATCTATATGGGTGCCTGTACCTAAATTCACACTGAAACCATGAGGAAATATTTCCATATCATTTATAATAATGCAGCGCACATCTTACATGCAGCTCTAAAATAATTGCACACAAAGTAACACACTGCAGCAGCAACTGGGAGATGCTGGGAAACATTAGCAAAAAGAAAGATTATGTGTACAAGCACAGAACATAATTGTGACAAGTGGTGTTTAAAGTCCTAGCACCACACAACCTTTACAAGGGGCAAGACAGCCTTGGGACAACTGGGACAATGTCTTATTTCAGTGCAGGCCACTCCCATACTGCCTTATAGATACAATATCAATATCATATGCATGCAGTATCATAGTTGCTATCAATTTAAAATGAAATAAGTCTTTAACTTCCATGAAAGTATGCCTCTGTTTATGTTGGCTCAAGTGCTCTCTGACAAACCAGCTGTCCCAGGAGATTCCCAAACAAATTGGTAATAAATTCATAAGAAGCTTAAAAGACATTTTCAGTGACCCAGTATGAAACGATAGTACTTGGCTGCCCCAAAATTTGGGCAATTGTTAACATGCTTTTGAGTCTCTTCAGTGCTGAAACACCTGCTGCCCAGTGCAGAACTGGAGAGAGGAAATGCTGAGACCCACCAATCATTTCTGGCACACAGGAGTAAGCAAAAACTGACCCAGCACAAACAACAGTTGAATTTAGCCCTATCTGCATCTCAGGCTAAATATTTCAGTAGAGCTATGCTCCTAAGTGAATTGACTTTACTGTCCTAAATCATCATCTTCTGAGTTAATAATAGACTTCTTCCATTTCCCCGTTACTAAGGAAAGTATTTCCATTAGTAAAGAAGGTTTCATGGAGAAAGGTATTGGGTAATTGGCCATGTAGTTTGAAAAATGTTAGACTATCATTTATGTGTCCAAACTGGTTAAATTAATTGATTAAAGAAGCAGTTAATCCACAGTAAAAGGAAACCTAAGCAGTTCAGCTAACTCCTCTTGAACGCTACAATATCTCACAGGTATAAAAATATATATAAACAGCTGGAATCATTCACAATGAAAAAGTGACAGCTGATCAGATTTTAAAATACAGGACAGAAGGAATAAAGAAAACAAACTAACAAAAACCTCCTGCATAGAGTCTACAAACTAGAAAAGGTTGAGCAAGGAATCTCAAGGTTGTCATTAAATTTAACATTTAAAGGTGCAACCTGTATGCTATTAACAGAAGCATATAGTAAAATCACTACCTTAAGTGAGGTGAAAAAACAATGGCACAGGAAAAACAGAGGCTAGAACCAACCAATCAACGAACTAACCAAAGTAACCACAAAAAAAAAAAAAAAAAAAAAAAAAATCAGTTGTTTCCCCTCCACTAAATGATTCAACAGATGATGCAGATCTGTTCTAGCCCAAGAGCAGCTTTAAAATGCACTCTCAGCTGCTGCTAACTGCTACTGCTGGTCATATCAGTACACTGGGATTTTCAGAATAAAACTTCCCTCTCGGCTACTCATTCCCAAAGTTGTACACAAGACAAAGAATGCAGCGGACAACTGCGCCAATAAACTTCAGTGAGTTATTTTTGGGGTGCACATTGCAGAGCAGCAACAATAGGGCAAGGTAAGGGAGGCCAAGCCTACTAAGCCATCCAAGATGCACAAGGTGACTCCCAAGCAAGAAGGAGCACAGTCTGAAGAAGGATGCAGGCAAGAGCGCAGCCAATTCAGGATGAGCTTGGGAAACCATACTCAGAAAATACCTTCTCCTTGAACAATATTCTTACGCTGCCAAGCTGAAATGCAGTGACCCAAGGTAAAATCTCCTCATTCACACATATTTGGCCACACATGGAAACCGCCAAAATAACAGCAGAGTTGAAACAGCAGCACTCTGTAGATATTTCCTAATTTTTACAGTGTATGAAAGAAACAGACAAAACTGATTTCCACTCCCCACCCCTCAACCCACCACAGAATGAGTTCAAATAAATTTATTACGATTTCATGTTATCTGATTAAAATGTAAGACTTTGCCACAGCCATACAATCATCATATTAGGATAATCACATAAAAATTGAATGTTCTAATATTTATTTGTAGGAAAAATTATACGAATTATTCTTGTATCAGTTTCAATATGCTGGAACATTACAGAATTACAGAATCACAGAATTGTAGGGGTTGGAAGGGACCTCTAGAGACCATCGAGTCCAACCCCCCTACCAAAGCAGGTTCCTTACACCAGGTCTCACAAGTAGGCATCCAGGCAGGTCTTGAACATCTCCAGAGAAGGAGACTCCACCACCTCCCTGGGCAGCCTGTTCCAGTGCTCCGTCACCTCACTGTAAAGAAGTTCTTGCACACATTTGTGCGGAACTTCCTATGCTGCAGTTTCCAGCCGTTTCCCCTTGTCCTGTCTCCATTCACCACTGAAAAGAGTCTGGCCTCACCATTCTGCCCCCCACACCGTAGATACTTATAGACCTGGATCAGGTCCCCTCTCAGTCTTCTTTTCTCAAGGCTGAACAGACCCAGTTCACTCAGCCTTTCTTCATAGGGGAGATGCTCCAGGCCCTTCACTATCTTTGTGGCCCTCCGCTGGACTCTTTCCAAGAGAACCCTGTCTTTTTTGTACTAGGGAGCCCAGAACTGAATGCAGTACTCCAGATGAGGCCTTACCAGGGCAGAGTAGAGGGGGAGGATCACCTCCCTCGACCTGCTGGCCACGCTCTTTTTAATGCACCCCAGGAGGCCATTGGCCTTCGTGGCCACAAGGGCACACTGCTGGCTCATGGCCAACTTGTCGTCCACCAGGACACCCAGGTCCCTTTCCGCAGGGCTCCCCTCCAGCAGTTTATCCCCCAACCTGTACTGGTGCATGCAATTATTCCTTCCCAGATGCAAGACTCTACACTTGCTTTTGTTAAACTTCATCTGGTTTTTTTCTGCCCAGCTCTCCAGCCTGTCCAGGTCTTGCTGAATGGCAGCATAGCCTTCAGGCGTGTCAGCCAATTCTTCCAACTTCGTATCATCAGCAAACTTGCTGAGGGTGGCCACTATCCCCTCATCAAGGTCGTTGATGAAGATGTTGAACAAGACCAGACCCAGCACCGACCCCTGAGGAACACCGCTGCTTACAGGCCTCCAACCGGACTCTGCACCACCAACAACGACCCTCTGAGCTCTGCAAAATGCACAAATGGTTTTCATTCAAAACCATTCTAAAACTTGTTCACTATTTCTAAAAAACAATGCAGGAGAGGAATGAGAATGCATGGTTTTGAAACATTTGAAACATTTTCATTTAGGTGATTTGCTCCTGAATGCTTTTTGGGATAGCCCTAAATAAAAAAGCAAATAAGCAAACAAACTACCTCAATTGTATAAGCATACTGCCTTTATAAAAAATATGTTCCCACTGTTTTCTAAATCATAAGCTCTTGGTAAGTTATACAAAGTATCATTGGTTATTTTTCCTTCTAAGTATTCAGACAACAATTAAGGAACTAGCAAGTCTTTCATCAGGAGCCATAACTAATTAATCCTATTTGTATTGCAGAGTTTTTACAGAGAAATCAAGCAGGACCTGCCATAGAAGAAATTTAAAATTATCCCACTAGCAACTTCTTTTTACAAATAGGAAACATGTTTATTCTGTGCAAACTCATAAAAGCCTACTAAGTTTCAGGAGAGTTTACAAACATTAACATGGTCAACATGTAAATCCTTCGAAAAGACCTATGGAACAAGAAATTATCAATTTGATTTTTGTAAGTGAACTCTTCGAAGATTTGTCCAGTCCCTTGTCCTTAACAACTCAAAAACTTTAACAGAGAAATTCCGAGACAAGGCTCCACTTTCATTTGAAGCAATTTAAGACAGCATAACTAAGCTTTGTGTATCAAGCAACAACATAAACTTTCTTAAGGAGTACACTTGCTTTATCTTCCGTAAGAACTGTCTATAGAAAAGATGAATTATAGAAAAGATGAATACACAATTCAAGAAGAATTATGAGTTTATCTAACAAGTTACACTGAGTTGATCAGATCAAAACCATTAAACCATGAACACACTTCCAAGAGAAGACTACATATTTTCTTCCATCCTAATACAGGTTGCAGCAGAACACTGTCATGTTTCGTAATGAAACTTGCAAACTGAAGATTGGTTTGGTTGTTCAAAGTTGTGCATTTGTGACAGTCATCTAGTTGGGCTTTCATGTAAACCATCAGTTTAATATTGTCTCTGAAGGTAAAAAACAAACAAACAAAAAAAACCACTGTTAGTGTATACTAGTTTTACAGTCCCCAAAAGATTTCGGAACCTCTGAAACAATAAATTCAAAACTATCATAACAACAACAGCTGGGATGATATTTAAGTGTAACTTTTTAAAAGTGCATTTCTGTTGCTGTCAGCTATATTTAGGATAAATAAATACGTCCCTGCATTTCAGGCTATGAGGTTACAATGCCTGCTGCGCAGCTGTTTTACACGGGATCATTCACTAGCTAAGGCCAGGCATTTTGGCACTCAAGTATTAATATTCAGCTTGGCAGATTAGCATAGCCAGAGGCTGTCAGAAAGGATGAGTGGGACACTGGGAGTGTGAAGTATATAGAAGACGACATCTATGTTTAGGAGGTGGTTAGTTTAATTACCTATGAAATTATTGATCCGGAGCTAGGAAGCAGCTGAGCAAGTGTTTTAGGGAATGCCGTGAGCAGCCAGCTCATAATTAAAAGAATGTTCATGCCTTGAAAGGAAACTGGAAAGTCGACAGTTGAAAAATACACATTAAACAGAATCAGAACAGAAATTTAAACTATTTGTGTCTGTGTGTGCCAGACACATTTCAGATTTTTTTTTCCATATAGAAAATTTCATGCAACTTCAAATACACATATTTTTTTTTTAGAAATAATGTACCACTTTTTCTGTTAAACTTCCTCAAAATAAGTAATGTAATATTTCTACAGAAAAGTGCAGAGCACACCATAAGTTTCTGGTAAATATTTTGGAGCCACTGAGTGTACACACAAATATTCTATGAACCAGGGAAAGAACAAATGACTATGGCCAGAGAAACAGAACCGATCTAAACCTAACACATTACCAGCAGGGAACTAGAAAATTTAACTCCATTCGGTCATAAAACGGCTTGGTTTAGAAAGGGCCTCAAGGATCATCTAGTTTCAGCCCCCTATAAAACAGGTTCTTTCAATTTATTTATTTATTTTTAAGATAAACTCCTTTAATCATTGCCTCAGTTCTAACCTCCTCTGAAGCATCACCACTTCTGTCACTGGGTGTAAGTGAAACTACCCCAAGCTCCTGTTAACGTCACCCTTCTGGTCTCTTTATGTAAATGAGTTCAACCTACAAACAATACAGAAAGCACTTCAGTTTAAGTCATAGAACAAATATAGCCATTCCTCATTACATAAATACTCAGAAATTAAGCTGTAAATGACTCAAAATTTACAAGGTAGATGTAAGACGTGATAAACAGTTCCTTGTCTATGAAATGCTATGGCAAAAGTCTCAGGAACACCGCACAAAGCTGCACACCTACACTCCACAAACAGAGGGCAGGGCTTGTTTACACAAGAAAATGCTCAGCCAATTCTGGGACTGCAGCTATTGTGGGACTTACTCAAAAACAGAGCAGCAAAACTGTTCCTTTCTCCTTCTTTGTTTGTTGCTGCAAACCATTTGCCATTGGAAACCTCCTACACAACCTGGTTAGGGCAGCATTTCCCTGAATTTTCTTCTTGGAGCTTATCTGTGCTGCACTGATACCAGTATAGCTCTACTTTGGGAAGCACAGGTATCAATAGCAGCACAGGCATGAACCTGATCACGTGCAAATCTAAACTAGGGGTTAAGCTGAAGTTATCAGTTTCCAACCTACCAGGTCCTGAAATAGATATATAAAAATTAGCCTGGGAATATCTGAGCACGTCAGTCACAATTCACTTGTGCAGCCCTGCACAAGGATGAAGTACCTGCAGAACAAGTATCTGGCACCTAGGAACAACCAGGACTTCAAAATGAAATACAATAAAAACCTGTTACAGGGGATCATCTTTATAGACATTTTGTGGGGTGTTTTTTTTTTTTCCTTAAATTGTATGCTTTTCCACTGGCAGCCAAGTATTATGATTAAAAAAGACAAAATTAAACTTTTTATATAAACGAGCTTTAACATGGATCCTGAGACAGCAGTTACATAATCAAAGCCCAATCTGATTAGTCAGTTCATTTGACATTTCAATTTTTTTTAAACCATTTTTACCAACACACTTAATGACAAACGTAGATCTACCTCTTCTACTTTTTAGCCCTATAATGCCAAGTCTATTTGAGGTAAATATTCATGTAATATGACAGCATTCTCAGAAGTATTTTGTGTATCAGGGCGTTATATTGCCTTCTCTAAGAATATATGGAAAAGAAAGGATTTAAACCTCAAAATCTTCCTACCAGCACCACAAGCATGCTTCAAGACACACCAGATTCGTTTTGTTCATTAGTCACATTCAATCAAGTGTTTCTTGATTCATCTCATTACCAACATATTACATTAATAGATTATTATATTTTACACATATATATATGTCACATTCCCAAATCCCATGCTTCTTATTTCTGGGAACATTTTACTACTACAAATACTTGTCCTCTTAAAGGCTACAGAATGAGAGCAACTTTATGTTAAGGGATAATTTTTGATATGGATTTAAGTGCCACTAAAAGAGATGTGTAGGACTTGTGAATGTGATTAATTCTTTCTTCTCTGTTTCCCCTTAGAAATGGCTTTATTCACCACAGATTGTTTCCCTATATTGGAAAGAAAAAAAAAAAAAAAAAGGAAAAGGAGAAAATTAGAAAACACATATTCATATTAGAAAACGTCTGAAAAAACCTGTTCTGATTACTGAGAGTTCAACAGTTAAGATTTAAGAATTTGCTTTTATCTTCATATGGTACAAATAAGTAAATATTTAAGTAAGTATAAAGAAAAGCACTCAGATCACTGGTATTCTGGGAAGAGAAGAATGGTATTAGTTCTTGATTTCTAAAGGGAATGAAATGACTGGGTAGGTAGCATGGCATTCAACAACCAAGACTTCTCTCCGATTACATTTTAGCAGTTAATGTAGGTGTCTTACTTGGAAATACATGAAAACAAGTACTATAAAGTGCATGATGCAGTAGAGAATTCAGTTTCAGCCAGCTGTGTTGAAAAATAGCAAAACTTATCTATGAAACTGAGATTACATACTGCAGATCAGTTCATAAAACAGCAGACATGAATGTTTTACACAGCACAAAACAGAAACAAGTTAAAGAAAGAAAGTGATAAGCATCTCAGCCAAGGAAAAGACAATTAGGAAGTAACCACAACCCAATTCTTTCCTTACACCCTCAACCCCTCTGCCCCTGAAGTCATTTACCAGTCTGTGAACGTAGGCAGCCCCCATACTGGCAGGCTAAGGGTGGGGTGGGAGATGGGAGAAAGCATTGTGGCATACCTAGTTATTCTTCCAGCCAGCATCACACTCAGCCAGACAGCAAGGACACAAACATGAAACCTTCACAACTCCCTCATCCCCCACACTCAGAGAGCTCTACAAAAGGTTTTATGAGGAAAGCAGCTGGACTGTCAAGGGCAGTTTGCTTCTACAATAAACTCTATTTTCTACCATAAATTCTATTTTAAAGGTCATAATTTGTATTTTAAGATCCTAATTACTACCTATGCATTTTTATTTTCAATGTCCATTTTGGGAAGGAAAAGGAAAAGCTGGTAAGTTTAGGACCAGTTCTACTTAGGACCTTAAGGGCACTACATAAAACAAGAATTAGAAGTTTTGGTAGGGCTACAATACTGAGGCTTATCCAATGCCTCTGGAAGATGAGGCTGAAAAGCACTTCATTTCAATGAAGTCAAAATTCAGTGATTTGGCAAAATAAAAACTACTAAGCACATATTTCATTGATTTTGAAAAGCTTAATTTTAGAATAGTATTATCAACAATAAACGAAAGCTATTGCCCTTCCGCTTGATAGACTACACTTGTTATACAGCTGCCAATTAAATAAAAATAAAAAAATAAAAAAAAACTTTCTGAAAGACTATTCTCCATCATCAAAAGTAAAACAAATTCATATGGAGCAAGAATTCCTCAATATTTCTCACCTATATATATTTAAGTTCTCACAGATTTCAGTGGTCACAAAAATTCTAGACGTGTGAAATCTCAGCACAGTGAACATATAGACAACTCGTATATCCTTGCTCCATACCTAAATCCTTGCTAAGAGAAATCAGCTACTGCAATGGAATAAAGACAGCAAAGCATATATAGTATAGTTACAGTACAGCATACCACAAGCAAAGTTATTACAGGTCACCTCCACATTAACAGTGCCTTATCAGTATAACAACTTCACCCCCCCACACACAAGAGGCAGTCGCACTATCAAAGTTACAACACAATCACAGAAGGACTGAGGTTGGCAGAGATCTCTGCTCCAGCAGGGACACCTGAAGTAAGGTACCCCAGGATCACGTCCAGCTTCTGAAGATCTAAAAGGAATGAGACTCCACAGCCCCTCTGAGTTTATACTCTGTTATACACTATCAATACTGTAAGATTATAAGCAGCACCAGGGAAAGAGAAACAGGTTAGGCACCATTTTAATGATCTAAAGGCTCCTCTTAGGAAAAAACAAAAAAAACAAACCTAAAACAACTACTGGTAGCAGATCACACCTTACCAACACCTTGGGTTGGAAGTAATCTTAGGGATCATCTAATTCCAGCCCAGAACTGTCCTAATGCTTGCAAAGGCCAGGAGCGAAAGCAACTGATATCCTATGCATCTGCTGAAAGCTGGCAGCTGTTACATTAATTTGATCTACAAGTGGGAAGAGTCCTCAATAATTCATCTGTGATTAGAGAATCACAGTGTCATTGGACTATCTTGAATTAGTCTATTAGCCTCAGTCCAGTGTGCCCCTCTACTCATTTTGAGTACTGAGATTTGTATTCAGAGAATGATGCAGATAACCTGACAATCCAATCAGTTATGTAGGTGCCATCTGACATACCACTGTCCTATCCACCCCTATATGTAGGGTGATGCAGGAGATCGCTGCAATGGAAAAGTAACACCTGGCAATTTTTCATTTGCAGAGATAGCAAGTTTCTTTTTAGTGAAAGTTACCCAGCTAGAATTGTATAGCACTATTTTAATAGAATCATAGAATTATTAAAGTTGGAAGAGACCTCCAAGATCAAAGAGCCCAATCATCAATCCATCACCACCAACACAATGCCCACTAACCGCATCCCTCTGTTCCACATCTACACATGTCTTGAATACCTCCAGGGATGGTGGCTCCACCACCATCCTGGGCAGCCCGTTCCAACACTTTGCCACTCTTTCTGAGAAGAAATTGTTCCTAATATCCAACCTGAACCTCTCCTGGTGCAACTTGAGGCCATTCTGTCTCATTCTATCACTAGTAGCGTGGGAGAAGAGGCTGACACCCACTTGGCCACAATCTCTTTTTCAGGTACTTGTAGCAAGAGATGCCCTTGATTCTCCTCTTCTCCAAACTGAACAATCCCAGATTCCTTCACCAGGAGTGCATTGCCTACTCCATCAGCATCAGTTTTCAATCAAAATCAGCATATATTCAGCCCACTCTTATTTCATGCAATATATATTATACTTTGTAGAGTCATAAGAGCATATAAGGGCTTGGTTAATAAATTGGTACAATAAATTGAACGGTAAAGGTTGTAAGGAAACAAATCAGAAGACAAAGACCAATAGGAAAATATTCAGAAAGTCAAATTCTATCTTTCTAGAAAAACAGAGGAATGACTAAATCAAGCCAGTAAAAATGTGCCCTTACTGAAAAGTTGCATGTACTATGAAGTTGTGAAAATATTTCTCACAAACTAAGAACACCAACTTCTCAGTGATGGATATGTTGGATTGCAGTTCAAAGCATCAGTGGAAGTGGTAAAGGAGGTTGTTACATTAAAATAAGGATTCTAAAGGATATTGTCACATCACAAGGATTAGATATATGGCTTAGACAATATTTTTTATTCTCAGCAGACTTATGGAGGAAACTAAGAGGAAATGGAAAACAAAAGAGCTTAAATTTCCTATCCATCAAAACTTTTTCTCATAGCAAAGATCTATTAAAGAAGGTTGGGGTTTTTCCGCTTTGTGAGTTTGGTTTTTTTAAAAACTTTTGGATGGGTAAGCAACAAATTAAATGTATGTGAAGGAAACAGTTCTTAGTAATATATAAATATATTAATATTTTTATTGTTTGGTGTTTTTTTTTTCTTTAAGAGGAAAACACTTTTGAGTTTTTCATACTTATCCCTGAATAAAGACACAGTTATTCTTAAAGGGAATGTAAATCAAGTTGATTAAGCAGTGAGTTAAAGAAAAGGGACTTTTTTTTTTATAGTTTTTAATCAAGACACCATTTCTCTTCAGGGCGAGGGTAAGAGGCTGCAATTGAAGTAGCTGGGAAACATCCTTAGTACGCCCCCATTATAACAGCACCAAAATTAATACCTGCTCTTAGAGAAACCTGAAGAATTCTGGCTTCCTCCAAATGCCCTGATATACCACGGAACAGAGATACAACATCTGAACAGAGTACTTCAGAGGAAGCACGAGCAGTCAAGTTATAGAACATACAGGTGTGCATACACTGTTGATCTTGGTAGATACAAGGAGAACTGTGCCTGTGAAAACGGGATTTCTCTACAGTTAGTCACAGGCGAGAGCAACTTCACCTGGCCACACTTGGATTCCCCACAGAGCCCATAGCAAAAGGCTGTATTACCTTCAGCAGTTCTTAGCTCAGCCTGCAAAAGTGGCTCTGCACATCTAAAGCTCTGAAGGCCAAACTGCAACTTAACAACCCTACAGTGACAATAATGTTATGGTACATAAGCATTTTAATGGGATATTCCTCACGTTGATTTATGAGGCAAAAGTGACCCCGTGGAAGAAAAAAAAACAGAAGATTCATAGGAAGGAGTGGGTTTTATCTTTTTAAAAGGCAAAGCTTCCTCTGCAGATAAATAAATAGCAGGATGTGGAAAATATATGGGATGTGATGTTCCGTTAGCAGACATCACATCTGTTACTCATATTTTAATATCTCCACTGTCACCCTGAAGCACACCACATGCAATTAAGAGGAAATTGTGATGCTATTTTTTAAGTAACTCATTGTCAACAGTCATACAGCACTAAGCCATATTCAAATCACTAAATCAGTTCCGCACCAGTTTAAAAAGTTTTGATTAATCCTCAATTCATTGCTTGGCTATTATGATGTGTTATTAAATGCATCCGCCACTTTAAGACTCCCTCATTTCATTTGTAATTATAATAAATATTAATTGCACAGGAGGCCTGGAAACGCTCCAAAACATGAGCACAGTCCCTGGAGAAAAAGTTCAGTGGCAGGACACTGTTCTAAGACCACCCTTCAGACAGACTCAGTAGAGATATAAAACTACATTCATGTACTGGTCAAAATGCATATTTGCTTGGACTTTGCTCAATTAAGCAAAGCAATTTATTACAGCACGTTTTTCTAAAATCAATTTTATCTTTCAGCATTGTTGCAGAAACTTTTCTAATTAGTTCTGGAGACATTTTGAAAAGCAAGGGACAGTGCCTCAAAGTGCACCGACAGCATTGGTCTCCATTATTTTTTTCCTTCCTAGGTGTTGAACAAAGCCAACACATACAGATAACAGAGGGCATACACAAAAAGCTTTGCACTTCTCAAGAGTGGCTGGCTGCATCTGTGCTCCAGCACCAGCTTCTGCTCATGCAGGGAGGTACATCCAGCAGCCCCCCTTCCTCCCACCCTCCATTTCTATATTAAAGCCCTTCAGAGCAGAAATCACTTCCAAACTCTCCCTGTACCCTGCAACTTGTTCCTAAAACGCATGGACAATTTGAAGCTGCCTCAGGCTCCGTTCACTGGATTAAAAGAAGTCCAGCAGAGCCTCCTCATTCATAGGCCTGCATCCCCAGCTCCTGCAGAGACAGCATCTATAGAAGCATTCTATCCCACCTGTTCCCCTCCTCCATAACCAAGCAGATACACCACAGATTCAATCATGATTTTTCATGTACTTTAATAAGAAATTTAAGAAGCGGAATATTAATTCTCATACAAACAGGTAGCACATTGCTGTGAAGCATAACCAGCTTTGTTCTAAAATTATCTTGTGTAAATATTCTGTGTACACCTCCCAGTCAGCCATTTGGAGAGATTTTGGTGTAACTACAGTATACAGCATGGATTCATTTAAAGTCACACCCAACACTTTTGGTAGAAAATTCAGTCACACCTCATACCCAGCTCCGTGAGAAAATCTCACAGAGAGAAATGCCACACATGCATATGCCAAACCAGTATATAAAAAATGGACACAAAACCAGACAGCAAAAAGGTCAGCATGGGGTACAAATGAATTTATCCATAGGTAGTTCCTCATCACAAGGGAGTACCGTCACATCAACTTGCCGTTTTATTGCATCAGAATATAGTGATCATTTTCCCTTAACATTTTTTCCTAGCTGTATGCGTTCAATTAGAAGCCACTAAGGCAACATTACAGAAGTTGATTAAATAGTACTGATAAATATGCCCAGGCACTGAAAATTTCATTATCCATAATGTTTGTTAGAATGACCCCCAGCACAGCTTTCATCCAAGGTAAGAGTCACTCATCCCACTGCCTCCCGCACATGCTCCAAGAGCAGCAATAACCAGTGACAATAGCACACAGGCAGCCCGCATGCTGCCTACCCCTCTCTCTGAAGGTTGGAAAGTTTCATGACATTAATGCAGGATGTGTTGCTTTGCTCCAGTGCCAGGCAATTGTCTTGAGCATATTAACTGAAACAAAGATTCAAACTCAAAAGATTGATATTTTGTACAAATCTCCATTAAAAAAAAAAAAAAAAGTAGATGCCTACACTTCCCTTAAAGATAGAAAACCCCAATAGAATCTTACACTGCCCAGCTTGTTTCAAGATTTTGACATGATGTACTGCAGCTCTGTTTGCAGCACTGTGACTTGTCCTCCCTCTGGCAATCAGCCATGATATAATGAAGTGACTAGAATCTTTCTGACTATTACTTCAACAAGTGGTTGGACAATAACCTAATGAAATGTCTGCTGCCCATCCATCTTCACATTACAAAAACTGAGCACATTTCACGTATGAAAAAGAATTGTTTTGTTCTTCCTCCCTATTTGGTAGATTCCGAAAGATTCCAAATGAAAGAGAGATAAAAAAGCGTGTACAAGTATATGTGTGTGCCTATATTCTATGTGAATGAAACTATGGCCAGTTGGTGTGTGTACGTGTGCACGCAGAGCAGCTGACATGAGTTCCCAAACTGCAGATCAGACTTGGCTGCATTGCAAGATCATATGATACAGCACATGCAGATAGAAAAGTCTAATTAGATTTTTTGGAACTTTGTTCTCCTTTAAGCACCTGAATAAAGGAGCCAAAGCTCCAAAAGTGCTCAGCAGTAAGTGGATTACATTTTTTGTAGGCACTGCTAGATGCTTAGAACTTTCAGGCAAGACAAAGCAGAGCCAATATGCAATCACTTTCACCATCTGGTGCAACAGCAGTTGGCTCAACAGTGAATAATAATTATTACAACAAAATTCAAAACTACAATGCATATATAAACACTGGCTAACATGGCTTCCTCTGTGGACACTATCAATACCTAGCATAAGTTCTAACCACCTAACCATGCAGTTGAGGTTGCAGAAAGCTGCCCATTTCCATAGATCCTCTCAGAATCAGCATTTCGCACAAAACAGTACTTCCTCTACCATTAGCCTTTACACAGCCTAAGGCTGACCTGTGCCTATTCAAGTATGGTCATATACCCTTGGAAATAAGAAGGGCACTGAGTCACTGAAAGAAAAAAAAAAGTTCCAACCAAAAATATCTAAAGGTTATCTTTTCTGGGTAAAATTTTTCTTCAACTATCGAGGGCAGAGAAAGACAGGAAGGGAAGACAGGTGTTTCTTTCAACAGCCTTACCAAAGAGAAGGAAGAAGCAAAAAGACTTGCACAGGTACAAACACCAGCCCTTCCCATTTCTCTTATGCCTTGAGAGCCACAACTCCACTTGAATACAGCAATTCACCTCCCTGTGCTCAGATTACTCCCAGCAGAACTGAAAAACAGTATCTCCTTATGTAGAAAAGACTAGGCAGCTCAGATGCCTACAGACAAGAAGGTCAACAAAAGCACACAGGGAGATTTGATTGTGCTCTCTTAAATTTACCATTTCAAAATATATAAATCACTTTATTCACTTTTAGCTCACCTTTGGACCAAAACACTATGCCTACATTAGTTCAAAAACAGACCTGTAAAAGAAATCAGCTGGATTAGTTAAGAATTTAATGTTCATATATACACATTGTATGTTAAGTGTTTCACTAAGCCCTTTTTCTAATCAAGTCACCTCGTCTGAAAAGCTCTTAATAGATAGATAACATCTTTTTTTTTCTTCTTCATTTTAGTTTTATTAGAAAGAAATCCACTTTCTGTGATTCCAAGCTTCTTCAAAATGCAAGCTAAAATGTTAATAATCAAAAGACCTGCTTCAGCTCAGAAGCCCTGGTCTACAACAAGATACAACCAGTGATGCTGCTTTTCATGGGACAGATTCAAAGATCTGAGCTACTGCTATTATTCAGATCAGAATAAATTGCAAACCCCATCACCTCACTTCCTTTTTTTTTTTTTTTTTTACTGTGTTTAAAAACACACATCCTTCCCCTCAGCTTCACAGCTTTCATAACCTGTACGTTCCTATGCCCCTCAGAATAGTCAGTAGAAAGCCCATTAGGATAAGGAACATTACAATTACTTTTACATTTATTTCACAATCAAACCTAGCAACACTGCAATAATGGCATTCACAATGTGGTCCTACAACATTTAAAACAGAGGTCACGTTCCAGACTCAAAATTCTTTTGCTGCATGAATATTGGCAAAGTTGACTGAATTTAACATATCTGTTTGGGCCAAGAGTACTTGGAAATCCTCCCATCTTCAGGGGCCTCCCAAACACCTGCAGAAAATAAAAGCAGCTAGGATAGAAAGACTGTAGATATACAGGGAACCCAAATTTCCTTTTCAATTTCTTAAAGAAGAGCTTATTTTCACATATTGAGCACCACAGTCCTTCAACTTTCAAAGCACTTTTTATTTCAAACTTTAAAATTAGTTGTGGGAGACAGAAGCCAAAAACCGAAGGGACACCCTTTCTCACACTAAACTATTCTGAAGACTATTGTCTGAAACACCACAGTCTTTGGTGACAGAGCAAGGAGGGGCTACCTTTTGCTGAATTCCACCTGAGTTTGCAATATGGTCAACCAGCATGGCTGAGCTAAACAAAGAGCCTTCTGCTGCTGGAACTGATGGACCACTCCCTCTCCACTCAAACTTTGTCCACTCTTCAGGCCAACTATGATGCTTCACAAGCCAGATATGATCAACAGATGAATTGTCTCTCATCTGTGCAAGTCAACTCACCAGCCAGGCTCAGAGGATGACCAAAAACACACCTAGACCAATGACTGCCCTTCCAACGGCAGGAAGCACACAGCTAATCCTAGGGCATCTTGACTGCATCTTGAGCCAGGCTGGAGAAGGGAAAGTAATATTCATTTCCACACAACTACAAGGAGACCACCTAGAGCCTAACATCTACAATGCTGTCTGACTTCAGAATGTTTTGTGCTGACATAAAATAATAACAGTTCTGCCATTTCATATTTCTTTAATTATGGGGCACAGGTCTGAGATCTTTTGCTTCCATATTAGTTAAAGTTTGAAAGGTTAAACCTCAGCACCTAAGATTGAATGTTGACTGAGAATTATTAAACTATGTTGCACTGTTCTTGGGTAAACACAGGAAAAATGCTGCCACTTAAAGTGCTTGCTATTGGAGTATTATATATATATATATTATATATATATATATATATAACTTAAATATATATATATATACTATATATATATATATATATAACTTAAAGTTATATATATATATATATATATATATATATATAACTTAAATGTTAAATGAGAAAACAAAAATCTATTGACATTCTTCACAGAGACTTTCCATTATTTGTTAGTTACATATTTTGACACCTTGCACTGAACAAGTAACAATTTTTCTCCCATCCTTTCAGATGCTTATCTTCCTTATGTACCACTGCTACAATATTAATAGGAAGTATATCATCTCAGCTCTTTATTACTTAAGGGGAGGAGAAAAAATGACAGACTCAGGCCAAGTTTCAGTCACATAAGTAACATGTAGTAATCTCCACCATCCTTGGCTACCTCCCAGCTCTTGGGCTGATCCTTTATCATCTGCTTGTGAAGACAAAAATGTCCAGAGTGATCTTGAGCGATATCTATTATGTTGGTACTTTTTCCCCATGTCAGCACAACACTTTCACTCCACAGGGTGCAGTGAAATCTTCCCCACACCACAAAATCCCACAATTTGAAAGAACTGTCATTTGCCAGGCACAGGGCCCAGCCCTTGGAACAAATGAGGCCTGTCCAAACTTAGTGATATATTCTGTCTTCCCAACTCCCTGAACCCCAGCTAGCCCATCTATCAAAAGATGAAAGGATGTGAGCTTATTGCTGCTACAGGAAATAAGTAGTATAACCATTAAATGCCACATTTTATCTCAGAAAGTTTCCAGATTTCTTTTTTTTTTTTAGCTGAGTTATTCAAAATCGTAAACACAGTATATCTGAAAAGAACAGCATAGTCAATTTCAGCTAAGACCTACACTTTCTCCACTTATATCTCCTCTTCAGGCTTAAGTCAAATACTGTTAGTAAGCCACACCCTTCAAAAACAAGAATTAGCCAGACTGGTTACAATACACGTTGCAGATAAGTAACTGAAGGAAGTGAGTTTCTAGATCCAGTTATTCTGGGCAGGACACAAAGAGAGGTCAGGGAGGGGACTCAGATATCATGTCACAGAAGGAAAAAGAAAAAAAAAAAAGAACAATCAGATGATCTGGGTCAGTAAGTCTGAGATTAGCAAGGGAAGAGAGAGGAAAGGACCATGAAGAGACAGGAGGTCAAGAACGAACAGTGGACAGAATAAACTCAACATGGAAAGGCTGTAAAAGTAGAGTGGCCTACCTCGGCAAGAAAAATCAAGAACCTAGATAGGGATGAAAAATACTGGGAGATGTTGAAGTATTAAACATTCTTACTGGTATTTATTGGTATCAAACAAAAAACAGCCTGTGATCACAGAGTCGCAGAATGACCTGGAACTCAAGGATCATCAAGCTCCAACCTCCTGCCACAGGCAGGGCCACCCATCTCCCCATTTAATACTAGACCAGGCTGCCCAGGGACACATCCAACCTGGCCTTGAACACCTCCAGGGACGGGGCATTCACAGCCTCTCTGGGCAGCTGTTCCAGCACCTTACCACTCCCTTGGTAAAGAACTTCCCTCTGACATCCAGCCTAAATCTTCCCTCCTTCAACTTAAAACCATTTCCCTTTGTCCTGCCATTATTTACCCTTGTAAAAAGTTGGCTCACCTCCTGTTTATAGGCTTTCTTTAGGTACTGAAAGGCTGCAATGAGGTCACTCCACAGCCTTCTCTTCTCCAGGCTGAACAAGCCCACTCCCTCAGCCTGTCTTCGTAGGGGAGGTGCTCCAGCCCTCTGATCATCTTTGTGGTTCTCCCCTGGACCTTCTCCAACAGCTTCCTGTCCTTCTTGTACTGGGTCTCCAGACTTGGACACAGTATTCCAGATAGGGCCACACAAAAGCAGAGTAGAGGGGGACAGTCACCTCCCTGTCCCTGCTGGCTACCCCTCTTCTGATGGAGCCCAGGATACCATTTGCTTTCTGAGCTGCAAGAGCGCACTGCTGGCTCATGTTAAATTTTTCATCCATCAGGACCCCCAGGTCCTTCTCCACAAGGCTACTCTCAAGGACTGCTCCTTCCAGTCTGTATATATGCCTGGGATTTTTCCAGACCATATGCAAAACTTTGCACTTTGCTCATTAGATTCACCTGTGCCCACCTTTCAAGTCTGTTGAGATCCTGCTGAATGGTGTCCCTTCATTCAACTGTATCAACCGCATCATTCAGCTTGGTGCCAATATAGCAAAGCCCACATAAATGCTTATTGGAAACCACTTCCAGCCTCCATCGTTCCTCTCCTTAATCCTGAAATACACTGCCATGTTCTGATCCATCTCAAAGCTGGCTCACACAGCAACAAATGACTCCTTAGCATACAAGTCTGCATTACAGGTCACCTTTCAGACAAAGATACGTTCGCTTTATTTTAGTGGCTATTGGAAGGTTGATATGTTAAAATATTGAATTTTGTGATAAAAGAGGCAGAGAACTAGGGAAATAGAACAGAGTTTAATGAGTACAGGAGTCAGCTGTGAAACTGGAAAAACAAACCTTTAACGTAAACTCCTTTGATCCTAAATCTTGTAGTAAGTCTAAACGCGTTACATTGAACAATCACATGACTAGAAAATATCAGGGTTTCAAAACCAAGATAAAAAAGGTTTGTCAAATGGGCAGAGTCAGAAAACACGGATTTAAAACAATATTGTCAGGAGTCTTCATTTTTTTAAGTATTTTCTAGTTTAAGATTTGAAAAAAAAAAAAAAAAAATCCAAAAACATAACAACAAAACATGACAATGAACAAAATGACCTGGCATCAGGAAAACGTTCCTCAGCATGGAAAATGTTTTCATGTTCATTCTACAAATACTTCAGAAATACCTCTCAAAACGGTCACTAGAGTTATGTAAGATCTTCCATCCCATTGCATTAGTTTCCTGTCAGTGTTCTTTAAAATAATCCTTAGTTACTTATTCTTTCTTTTTACATCTTTTTCTTTCATTAGTATCTACACAATCATCAACGACATACAGCTTCTATGATTGTAACACAATTTCTCTGTCACATCTGTACTACTTTTTGCTCAATGGGGTGCTTAAGAATGTTGCATAAATTACCAAAAATAATAAAATTATAAATAGTGTAACATACAGACATTCGTAGATTTCAAAGATTCTCATAAAGCTTGGAGAGGCTGCAGAATAGGAACTTACATGTCTTTAGCAGAAATTCACACCAATTTTGATTGAAATGCGATGCTGATAGAGTGGTTTGGAAAAGCAATTCAAATTTGAAGTGTCACAGATTGAACAAATCCAGGTCTGTGATGACATGTCCTATTCCCACTTGGTATCAAACAGAGCAAGCTGTGCCAGAACGGCTTGTGTGGACGTGCTCAGTGCTTGTAAAGGAGCATTCGTACGTTCAGACTGGGATGCTGGAGTTGAAAAAGCAGTAGATAGAGAATGATAACAGAGACCTGTGTCAACTGTACACCAAAGCAAAAAAGAAATTAAAAAAAAATTTAAAATATGAAAAAAAAAGTTCAAATAATCTCTTAATTAACAACACACAGTCTGGTACATGCGGGAGAAGAAACTGTCACCAAGTTCTTGCAGCCACTATTAAGAAAGTAGTCTGACCTAGTCCAGCACTTGACTAAATTTCTACAAACACTGAAATAAAGGTCTGGTGCTAGAAGGGATTGTTTAATTGATTACAGTTCAAACTTGTAATCAGGATCAGATATTTTTGCTACAGAAAATATTGTTTATTAAACGGTTTTCAGCCCAAGCAACCACATGTTTAGAAACTGCCAAAGTTATCCAGAGGTATCCTTAAAAAAATAGCTTCCCTACAGCATTTTCCCTGAAAATGTGCTAACTTTTCCAAACGACAAAGCAGCAGCCAAGGTTTCTGATTATCCAGAGGACACAGAACCTGCTTGACACCAAGCTGGTGATTAATGTTTGCATCCTCATGACTTCATCACCCTTTCTTTCAGAGGGACTGACCTTTAATTTCTGATAAAGATTGCTTCCAAGCTTCTGAAACCAGCACAGTGTTACTGATAAGAATGAATTCCATTTGTATTCTCAAGAATATTATGACTAACCTGGAGAGGGCAACTAAGTACAAAAAACGCCACTTCAGGTTCTTCTGTTATCCCATTTGAAGGTCCAAAGAAATTTGGTGGCCTGCCACCAATTAAGTTACAACAACAAGCGGTCCTTTGCAATAAACATACCGAGAGCAGCCAGCCAACAGCTTTGAAGTGTCCCTCCAGGGCACAAAAACACATCTCAGCAGGGAGCAGTGACCCCTGCCAAACTCAAGCTGACCACTTGTACTTCAAATTCCTGCTTCCACTCCTGGTCTGTCACCTGATGCTGGAACTCAGATGTGTTGCATGCTTCAGCCCAACAGCCAATGCTCAAAGCTCCTTCAGTTTCAATTGGTAGCCTTATGCTACTGCTCTGTCCTTGCCAGCACCACTTGTGTGCAGCCCTGCTCCCATCTCACACTCCTGTTTGGCTGGACTGGCTGTGGAAGGGGCATGTCATACAGATGGGTGCCGACTTGGATGACACTGGGGCTTACAAAGGAGAGAACAATGCAATTGCTAAGGATCAATTCTCAATCTGTTCATCCAGCCATGATTACAAAGTCACATCTGCTAACTTCCCTTGGGTGCCTCCTGTGTTTTCCAAGCATCCAGCTTACAGGTGGGATGTAAATTAAACTATCATGAGGCAGACATAAGAACTGCAGATTAGATTTTCCACTTTTAGAGTTAAACACAAGTTTTCTAATTTGCAATCTCTTGATCTTGATTTTCTTCCATGGCTTGTTTTTGAAGCGCTAGAGTAACAGAAACAGTAATTGAGCACAAAAAGCACTAAATGACATTAAAATCTCCAAACAACATATGATTTTAGGCATGTAGGTAGAGCAGAAGAAGTGAACAGCCCAAGCTCCTACGTAACAATCCCAATTCACCATCTGCCCAAAGAAACAAAAGATATGTGTGACAAAGAACCCATCTATGTAATCATTCCAGAATAGTTTTTACTTCATGGCCTCCAAGCTGGCCAACAAGCACAAAGGGGAAGGAAAAAAAAAAAAAAAAAAACCACACAAGACTTGTAGGCATGGTAGAGTGGTGTTAACTCAAAGGTGGCACTGCACTGAACTGAAAAGCTGCACTGCTTTCATAGAACCATTCAATTGTTTGAGTTGGAAGAGACCTTTAAAGGCCATCTGCAATGAACATGGACAGTCTGGAGCCAACTCTCTGACAGCCAGCTTCAACCAAACACAACAAGCTTAATTCTGCCTTTAGGAGAGTTATCAGAGCACATTCAGAAGCACAACAGGACACTAGGGAAGAAAGCAGCGGCATCTCTGTGCTTCTTGTCATACAAAATATCCATATATATATATATAAATAATTATTACTTTAAAGTACCAGACTGAGTTTGATGAAGTTGGACAAAACAATATAACAGTTTTTATGTGTTAGCAGGGTAGTTCTCGAAGCATCTTTCACAAACTGCCCTCAGCCTCAGAATTATATTAGTGCAAATGAACAATTTGGATATTTTGCAGCAGAGTTATCTTCCTCTGCTTTTGTAATGATTTCATATGAATTTTTAAGAGAGCTGGATCATGCTGATGCACTTAAGCCCAAGTGGATTTATAGTCAAGTAAGAGCAGAACAGCCACGCTCTCTGTTTGATATTCCACCTATGAACAAGTTGTACTATTTCATTCACGTTCCATAACAAATGAACACATGGAGATAGTAGGAGTAAAATACTCTAAACTTACACACAGTATCAAATCAACCCAAAACGTGTTTCTTTGGCTGAGTACCTTTGGGGTAAGTAACACAACACCAAATTTCAGAACAGTGTGGAACAAGAGATCAGTGCCAACTAGCAAAGAAATTATTAACATATGTAGTACAGCTTGAGCAATGTAGCGTAAACTGCTAAAACTGCAGAATTATAATGAAGAACGCAGATGGTATTTGATGACAAAAATAAATGAAAGCAACTCATACGCCTTGTTAAAAACAGTCTATATTAGCTTATAATTTGTTTAGCAACAAATCGTGTTCTGTCCCTTGCAAACAAAGAACTTATGATCAAAATATAAGTTAATAAGTGCACAAATAATGCTATGACTATGTTTGTTAAAAAGCAGACTTTGTCTCAAAAATTTCATACGCATGTCCCTGGGGAACAGTTCCATACACACTCAAAGAGACAGTAGACCAGGCTTAAAGATGAGTAGAGTACTCTTTTTCTAGCCCACTCAAAAATAAAGAATTATATCTTTGAAAGCTGTTGAGAAAAAGAAAGGCTTCTCTCAACATTTATCTTCACGTACAGTGGAATATAAAGAATTGATAATAAACACTGGTGGACATAGAGCTGATGGAGTTACAGAACTTTAGAATAAGTCAGGTACAAAGGTATAGTATACAGTTAAAAATGCAGGAAGTTATTGTACATTCTTGGAAAAAAAAAATATTTTATTCTAAAAGACTATATTCCACAATCCCAAGGCAGAAAATCTGTTTTCTATAGGAATTATATTTAATCTGTAATTAAGCTTTTAAGCATCAAGAGTCAGTGATCTTTTCATCTCTATAATAAAATATGGCAAAGTAGTGATTTGAGGCAAGTTTCTCCTACTCACTCCTTTTACCAGCATCATTCACAGCTTCTAATGCAAATCAGATGATAACAGCACAATTCTGAATAACACAAAAGTTAGGTGTGTCTTTTTCAACTTTTGTTCATTACGAAAGAAGTTAGCTCAAATCCAGGACTCCAGCTCCCAGCAGAAAAAGTCTCCTATTACCAGTCCCTTTGCTGCTCAACAGTTGACAGCCAGTGGTTGCAACATTAAGGTGATCCAGGTAGAATCCAGAATTACAAGAACGGATCACTCTGCTGCCACAGCTCCTGCTGCAGTTGGGTCACAGTACCCCCAACACCCTCATATGCTGTGATGCAGAGCTCCCTACATATAAAATGACTTTGGAAGTTCAGCATAAAGCTTAAGGTACCAGAGTACTTAGGCTCAAGAATAATTTTATCTCTGTTGAATTTCTTTTGCACTGATCATACCACCAAGAAAAAAAAAAAGCAAAAGGATACTCTTACTATAGTTTCCAGAAAAGTTGCCGGACTTAAACAAGGCTGCAGCAGGGCCAAAGGAACTGGAAACAAAGGCTAACTAAAGGCTGCAGAAGGGCCAGATTGAGGGGAAACATAGCATAAAGCAAGGGCTCTGCAGGACCAAAGCAAGGGCAAACAAACACCAAAGCAAGAGTAAATGAAGGCAGTAAAGGTGAATTTGTAGAGCAAATTTCTAACCAACACATCTAGTAAAGTTGTACCTTTAATTGAGATGATAATTGCAAAATAACTCTGATTAGTTTATTTAATAATTTATTTAATTGTAGACTTGACTAGAAGTTATTTTTCATCTAGCAGTCAGGATTAGCCATGTTTTTTCATATAGTTACGTTAATTTTATGAAACATGTGAACTTATGTCATTCAAAACTCATCCCATAATCCCTTAATTTATTGATCAACATACACTTAGCTTCAAGTACAAATACTGGTATTCATTATTCAGCACTGAAAATTCACATCTGAAGGTAAGAAGCATCATAGGATTGTATAGTAACTTAGGAACATCTACACACTTCTAGCAACATGTAGGACACATGATAACCCCAACAGAGCCTCTGAAAATAATTGCATGTACAGGAATGTAAGAATTAAGCCAGAGAAACTGAGAACAAAAATAACATGGTTGAATAATGCAAGAAATACTTCTCTATAATTTTCAAGTAGATCCAGAACTGAGCTTATCATATATTTTACACAGACGAATATACCATATTGCAAAGAAACTTTTATCAACTTATTGTTCTTAAAAGTCAATCTCTGGTGCTTTAATCCTCAACTAGTCCCTCAAAAGGACTATTTCCAGAATAAAATATTTTTAAAATATTTGTGCTCTGCTTTATCAGAAGCTGTTTCACATGGCACAATAATGCTACCACTTTACAATTACCACCACACCATGGAACATCTGCAAAGCTATGTAAGACCTGCTGGAAGTCAGATCACTTCCTACAGGCCACATTGTAACTCTGCAAACAGTTTTTGCTAAGATACCTAAGCCAGAACAGAAGCAAAGAAAAAGTGTTGAGAATGCCATAAAAAGACACTGTCACAAAATATAGCAAAATATATTATGGTATCTAAAAACTCAAGCTCCAAAATAGACTCCCACTGCCACAGCAGTGCAGCAGGCCCCAGGCCATCAAAACAGCAAGTCCCCAATTGCCATGGTGATGCCACAGGAGCTGCAGCCAAGCACAGCACCACATGCGGGGATGGCATGGGCTGACCCCAGATGTCCACTGAGCACAAGTCTGCTCCAAGGCTAACATGAAAAACTTCAGTAAACGTGCTCAGAGCTGACATAACACATCAACTATATGTGCATGGGCACAGAGCAAATATATCTGAACAGTATCCAAAACCTCCTGCCAACCAGTGTCTGCATGGATCCAGCCCCAGATATTTATGGTTAGTAGGTATTGACATATACTTACTGCTTACAGAAAATATCAATGCTTGGAGCCCAGCTTTACATCACTAAATCATCAGCAGAATCGGGCACCAACATCGACAGCTTCAGCAGAGAAGAAAAAGAACTGATAACTTCACCATAAACAATTTGCCTCTGAATAAACTGGTAATACCTATAAGCATTGGAGAAAAAAATTTAAAAAATAATAATCACACAGGCCAAATCGTTTCATCGCTTCTTTAATTTTACATGGAAATGTACTCTATATCTCAAATCTGGTTTATGTTGTGTCCTCATGATTATCTAGCGGATGCTAAATCAAGTTCTAATACGCAGCTGCACTCAATAACTTCTACAGGTTGTGTTCTAGGACAAGAGCCAGTGGCTAATAATCTTCCCATTATTGATTCTTCCTAGATGGAATGGAAACTCATTTACTTGGCCTTTTGACACACTAAGACTCTGTCTTGCTTATTACAAATACATAACTATACATGTAGTTTGGAGTTTGTGTAGTAGAAGGCATTTAGGAGGATGCCTTCGCTGGCATGGATTTGCTTTTTACCACAGTAATTCTCTCTAAGGAGAAGGAAATAGGTAATAAAATATAGCTTCAAAGATGACATGTATGGCATTGGCAGGCAAAAAAGAGAACACATCATGACCTGTTAGCCACTAACTTTCCACCATTTCCATAGGACTGACCAGCTCAGATCACAAGCCAGAATACATTCAAAAATCCCACTGCGTGCCCAGGCCAAGACACCAGGGACTAACGCATTTTCTTCCATTGAGAACTGTAGACCACAAAAGTTTAACGGTTTAGAAATGCACAAAGAACTGATGAGGAGGATTTTCAGGGACACAAGATCTTTTAGGTGACAAATTGAAGATAAAGGGTGTACCACTTCAGTAGCTAGACAATTCATTTTAGACAGTATGAAAAAGATCTCTCTTCCTGTATAATAGTAAAGTGGAAATTACAGATGTGTGTGTCACTTCCCTCCCCTGGTATCAATGCTAAAATGATATAATGGAAGAAACCCAGGTTTTTGAGATCACAGTTAGCTTCATCAAAGAAGTATTTAACAGAAGTGCTTCATGTCCTCTTCTTCTGCTGTTTGCCAACATTTTAAAAATGTATTCTAGAGGAACAGACATTTACCTAGATGTACCATTTCGCATATCTGTTAGAGAACAAATGCAATTCATCTTACTCTCCTTTTTATTATTAATTGGTAAGACTTCAAGGATATCTTTATTTTACCCCAGTACCAATCTGATTAATGAATGCAAACCTTTCACCTTTCAATTGCATAATAAATTCTGACTGCTTCATGAAACTGATTAAGCCTGTCATACCCCTGTCCACGGATAACATAAAACGCATGTTTGGTACAGAACCAATTATCTTTTACTGATGAAGGAGGCATTATTTCTGCCTTTGCTTCCCCTCTCTCCCTCCCTTTCTTTTTATACCTGCCAAGTCCTCTTGCTGACATCTTTCTACTGCAGAACAGTGAAAAGCAAATAATGAAACAAATATTCTCATGTTTTCAAGATTCAAACAAGAGTATTGCCTTGGGTTAATTCTCTACAGGATATTTCTGTCAAGTATTGGAAGACCTCAAGAATATACAGTTTCAGACATTCAGCTACTCCATAAAACATGCTGGAAGATGCCAAATAAAACAAACATGGTTGTAACAGACAGGGTTGACCTCAGGATGTGCTACTCAGGCCTCATAAAAATACAGCATTAAGAAGGACATGCAGCCCACATAAAGAAGGAATTTGACAAGATCTCCATCAGTCCAACTTAACCAACCTATGTTTTGTTGATCCTGTGATAGTGACAACAAACAAGTAGCACTCACTCAGGGCACAGTGAGCAACTGAAGGGGAACTGGAAAATACTGGCGACACAGAGGTAGATGCAGTATACTGCTCTTTCCCAACATAATTAAATGCTTGTCCAGTAGAAGAACATAGAAATCATAGGATGATCCCGAAGAAATAATTCTCGTTCTCTGTTCTATTAAGTAGGTTTGTAAAAGAGCTGGAACCATCAGCTCCAAGCAAGTAATGAGCACCGTGCCTCGTCTATGGGAGAGTGACTATATTTGCATTCAACACAATTAAAACATAAACAGCCATGCGTTATTTGGCAAACAGAATGCATTTTTTTCCCTACTACTGGGTATTATCAAACGTCAAAGAGATCCCATGGAGCCAAAACAACGACTGCTAATAATAAAATAAAATCTACTTATGCCTTCAAGAGCGTACGGATCTAAAGATAAACTTGGATGACAAGATCACATGCATAAGTTAAAGCAGAAACATTTCCAGTTCTTTTTCCAAGAAGCCACTCATGCAAAAAATGAATGGTTTTTCATGTTTGTATGGGTTTTTTTTTTTCTTTGTTCTGTTTAGGGTCCATTTTTTCTTGTAAAATGTTTGGGAAGAGGAAGTTTTCAAACGTGCAGATGTTTGTGATCACACACTAGCAGCCTGCTGAGAAACATAACTGGTATCAAGAATGAAGTTATTCAGTCATTCGCAAATCACTGTTCAAAACTGTTGCTCTCAGTCACAGAGGTGATTAATGGAGTCCAGCAATGACACAGACTACCCCCTGCCCTTGCAAGCTCTTTGATCTTAATGCACTTAAGCTACTGAAGTAAACAAACCAATCTGGGTGTTCAGTTAGCTCATTGTCTCATTAAAAATTATTTGGCTAGACAAGTGGTAAAAGAATATTGCACACATCCCCAGATTCAATTTGGCATTCTGTAATCATAGCAGCAATTACATTTGGAAAAAGTCAAGAAATTAACAGTGGCAGAAAATGCTCAACCTTTCATTACGGACTTTCATGTGCAATGAAGTTAATATCTTCTAATCACCAGAGTATAGCAAAAATGTTCCTGTGTGTTTCAAAGAGGCCCCCGGTAACTACAGACAGTAGGCAGAAGTCTCTATGTTGGCAAATTTTATGTTCAAAACATAACAACATGTTGTCTCTCTCAGCTAGGAGACCTGCAGACTACAACTTCAGCATCCCTCAAGAACACCCTAGAGTCTGGTGTCAGACTGCACTTGGCATTTCATGCAGGCACAAGTCTTTCTTGCATGTTTTATGATTGAGACTGCAAGGCTGGACGTAGCAAATCATAGTACCAGGGCTAAGGCATTTTGCTTCTTTATTTAAATGCCCAGTGCCCTGCAATGGCTTTAGCTCAGCTTAAATAAAAAACATGAAATCACAATACCTGCATACTGCGCGTATGCTCAGAAATAGAGTGACTACCATGGGGAGCATGGAGAGAAGTCGCATTGTTGGTACCTAGATATGGCTTAGACAGGCTGACAGCAATCTGCTGTACAAGAAGCATAGCAGGGAGCACCAACCAGGGTGTGGACCAATGACCACTTTAATTCCTTTTAAAGGGTACTATGTATCACAGCTATGTACCATGTTGGACTGTCCCACAGTAACCGGGGCATCCCACAGCGTTATTGCCGATTGCTGTTATCATTGTCACAGAGTGCAGAAAGGAAAAAAAAAAAAATTAAGTGGCATCACGTAAAGTGGAGCTGACAGCTGGCCATCTTTGCTTTTATAAAATGTCACTGTCCACATATTTCACAATATATCAAAGGCTGCTTTCAAACCTTCACGGTAGTTACCAGAGCCTCATCTTTCATCACATTCCTCCTGACAAATTAATACCAACCTCCCATATCTTATGAATGAGAGCAACGTATGTTTCCTACATATCCTGATCAGCCTCTCTGCTCTTAACTGACTCCAAACCCATCTCCTAACACCCTTCTCCTTCCTGACCACTCATCACAATCTCTATTTTCATTTTCTCAGATGAGAATTTTTAGTAAGTGTTCTACACTTACCGACAGCACTGTAACCTGACGTAAACTTTGAAAAGCTTGTTTAAATTTAACACAACACAAGACAGAAGAAAAGAATACTTTTCTTTGGTTGCACAACACAGTCATCACCCAAGAAGTGCAATAACAGTACCATTTCCATACTGACATAGAAATAATCCACTCCAAACGCAAAGCGCTGGTGTGACAGGACATCTTAGTAGATGATGTTACCATCTGGTAAATTCTCAGCAGATGGATGATCTGAGAGACCAAAGGCATGCAAAAGTGATGAGTCAAAAATAGCTGAGCAAATAAGGAAAATACTTATTCTGTGCATCAATTCCGAAATTGAAGGGATAAGAAAACAAAACAAGCAAACAGTAATAACAATAATGAAAGCTGTAGTCAACTTACCTTCAGAAACAATTTCATTCACTACAAAAAGGCCAAAGGTTAGCCCCAGCCACTACTGTTATATGGTTTTAGTAAAGACTTTTGCCACCACTCCCTGTTCACCCACTGTAGACCCTAGAACACAGGAGAACCTATCACCTCTGGGCTGCAAAATTCAATATGTGGTAACTTTAACCATCTTAATCTCCTCTAAGCTTACTTCTAACTCTAACTTACTGTATAGTCAATGAATATAAAGATATTATAATTATGAAATAAACAAGGGAGTTTGGCAAAGCAGATTATAATAACAAAAAGAGAATAGATAGAAAGCTCACCTGTGCCCTGGGCTCACTGCAAAACTCCAGAGGAGGGATCTCCAGAACAGATCCTTTCCCACTGGTAGTCAGCTCTTAAATGGGTCTAGGAGAGGTGGAGCCAGGCTCCACCCCTTCCAGCAGCGCAGGTGAATTGCCTTCACCTGTGCTTCTGTGGCTGATTCATTGCTCGCCTCAGGTGATCAATCAGAGGTTCAGACCATGGTGCAGCAGTTCCCATACACCTACCAACAGACCAACTCCCTTGTTGCATTTATAGCGCAAAGAAACATAGAAGTTCTTAAGGAAAAATAACCATACATTTCCAGCAAGAAGTATCTGCACATTGAATTGGTCCTAAAAGCAAAGTGAAATATAAGAAAATTCTATTGACTTGCTAATATATTACAAAAAGCATTTACAGTTTTAGTAGGCTCCTTTTCAGCTTTTAAGTTTTATGTCCTACTTTCTGGTCTATTAAAAGAATTCTTTGCTTTTTAATTTTAATTATCTTCTCTTTACCCTTTCTTCATTTTTCAGCACGATGGGATATTATTACTCCTTGTGGGAAATGCTCTGTGATAAATAGACACGACCACTGCTTTAAAGCTGTATTTAATTCCACTTAACTTCCTCTCTCAGAAGCAGCTTGCCATTGAGCACCTACTCTTTTTGAAGGAGCTTCATACATAAATCCAATTCCAAGAATCAAAACCAAGAGCATTAACTGCTGCCATAATAACCGGACTTTGCAACATAGTGAAGCGATAGATACCAAAATGTATAAATCAAAGAATATTAGGATGTTATAATCACAAAATAAACAAGAGAGTTAGGCAAAGTAGACTATGATAACAAAAGAGAATAAATAGAAGGCTTACCCCTATTCTGGGCTCACCCACAAAAGCCAGCAGAGGCGACCTCCAGAAGAGATCTTTCCCCCCTAGTAGTCAGCTCTTAAATAGGTCTAAGAGGGGTAGAGCCAGGCTCCAGCACTTCTGGCAGCACAGGTGAATTGCCTTCACCTGTGCTCCTCTGGCTGACTCATTGCTCACCTCAGGTGATCAATCAGAGGTTCAGGCCATGATTCAGCAGATCCTATACACAAAATTTGGAAAATCTGAAGCCCTGTGGATTTGCGTGCCACTTCCCGTACAATTTTCTCATTCGAACTCTATGAAACATCATTTTGTTTAATGCAAAGGACAAAGGAAAGCAGGCACACAGCTTTTTAGCAAAGGCTTCTTTATTAAAGCTGTTCGTACTACTAGCAGATGCAGCTTCTTATAATGTCACTCAAGCTGAAGCTCTGTCAGATAAAAATCTTCCCCAGTCTGTTACCTGTCCAAAGTTGAGAAATTTCATTGTTTTCAATTATGTTTTGTGGAAAGTGGGTAAGGGTGATCTGACAGTGTCAAGATAACAGAAAACTGTTTAAAAGTCAATAAATGCTGTTAATGATTTCTATGTCTGATAGCTAAAATTGGCATTTCAGCTTCCTAACAAAGTCAGGGAACTACAGAGAACTCAGTAAGGCATCAGATAAAGAATAAAAGCTCCCTACTGCTCAGTCAATAGCCATCTTGAAATGAAAAAAGCAGGATGGGCAGTTTTCTGAAGACAATGCAGGTGTTAATTGTACAAGAAAATAGCTAAAAATCATAGTTTGCTCTTCTCTCTACGGTGTTTGTGGGTTTTTTTATTTGTTTTAAACAAAAACCTCACCTTTCACCTTTATCTTGGGCAGCAAGATCTTGCATCATCCCATGTTTCCAAACGTCTCCCAAGCTGTTTGTCAATCTGTCCTAAAATGCCACGTTTTGAAGATCTAGCCATGTTTTCTATTTCACTAGAAAGGCTATGGTTGTCACCTTAGTAAGCCAAAGCCTTTCTGAACTTCCAAATTTAAAATGTTTTTTAAAATATTTAGGTTGCCACTAAGAAGAGCTTGAAAATATCATCAGGATTTTTTCCTTATGTCAGAATATTAGCAGCTTTAAAGTATTTATTCATTGTTGTTATTTTTATGTTTAAGCTCATGCAACTTGGATACCGCTGACCTATTTATCCATAGGGACCTTCCACTGAAGCAGTGGAGGATTTGTCAACTGCATGTAGAAATTTATTTCTCTTGCTTGACAAGACAAAGTCAATGTAGGCCTTTATTTTTTAATATGATTACGATAATTTTTTTTCTATATTTGCATGCCTTCATTACTGGTATTATATTAAGATACCGAGTATAATTTTGCTAGATCCCACAACACAGTACTCAGTTTTCCCCAAAATTAATTCTGTACTGCATGCTTTCTTAGAAGGCTCCTTTTGGTGCTTGCATCTACTGTTTATCTGCAGATGTAAAATTAAAAACACACATATACTTGGCTAGTGAATTAGATCTGCAGAACTCACCTCCACTTCAAGCTAATGCAGTAAGTTATGTTCTGGTGAATGCTCTTCTAACGCCATTCAATTCCACAGTAGTACAGCTCTCACATACATTCTTTTGAGATGCCCCTACTAAAGGCATGCTACAGTCAGATTTATTTTGATCAGGAAAGGCCCACTTTTCTTTATGAAATCCCTTTTCTTATTAAGTGTTCCTGCAATAGCAGAGCTATATAATTAAAATAAAATAAAATAAAATAAATCTAAACTTAAGCTATCAAATTCACTGAGCTGTAGGACTTCCATTTCTACAAGGACTAAAAGCATTCAAAACTTCATAGCTCATAGAAGAAGAGAAACCAGTAAAGGTGTCCTTGTCAGCTCATCCCTTTATTGTGTGGTATCACTGCCAGTTACAGGTGCAGCCTAGCACCACACTCTCAAATCACTTCCCCTTTCCTAAGGGATGCTTTACAAAGACAGAAAAAGAGAAGAAAGAGAACTCCGCCCTGAAGACCCACGTTTTGAAAAGCTATATGACAACATCAGGAGAGATAAAAACAAGATGACTTCAACACACTCACTTTTACCACTTTTATGGCTTTTTTTCTTCTGCTATCAACATACAAGTGTCTCTCAGATCCCATCACTATTTCAAAGCCTACCAGTGACCTACTTAGGCAAATCAATAGAAAGAACCCCTGCCACTAATCTTTGGACAAATTACACTTCTGCCTTACCCTTTGTACTTGTTATACCACTGTGTCTGTACCCATAGATTGGTTTCTCTGTAGCAGTGAATATTACATCTAAAAATTAAACCTCTTCACGATATGATTATCTAAACTACCAGCAGTGAAACTGAGTGAAAATATTAAATATCCTTTAATTTAAGGTTGGAGAATACTTTATTCCTCAAGAAGTCACTAAAATTCATGCAAGTGTTCGGTTGTGGAGAACTGTAATAAACTATACTTAAAAGAGTGTGAAGAAAGCAACAAAGATCTGCAGACAAATTTGAAAAAACAGAATAGAAATCTCTCCTCATTCTTAAAAGTAATGAGTTTAAAAGCCAGAAACTGCTATTCTTAGCAATGACCTCAAAAAATTATAGGACTTAATAAGATACTCTGAATTCCACAAGTGATGGCAACATGTAGTTAAAACATTATCCAAAAAAAAAAAAAAAAAAAAAAAATTAATTTTCTTTGTAGATATTCTAAAGAGGATAATTAGCCTTATACACACACACAGTTAGGTTGTCTTTCTTGTAGCCCCCTCCAGACACATGTATGTATATACACATATTGAGAGGGAGTTACATGCCTGCTTTGGGTGAGTTTTGTTGTTGTTTGTTTTGGGATTTTTGTTTTTAATAAAAGAACAGCCTATACTTAACAAACCAGAAGAAAATCTTGCCTTACTTGTTCAGGTCATTTCAATGGATTTTAAAGAAACCTTCTGCTCAGAGTCCTTGAAAGTCCTTAAGAAATCTTATTCCATCAGTCTTTCCAGAAAGGCACAGGAGAACACAGGACAATGGAATTTTCCAGTACAAACTTTCCCCATAAAACTAATCTGAACCTAATGCAATTTGCATAAATGTTCACACAATTAATCAAACCGTAATAACACAGTTCTGCTTTCCCTTAAGCCTTACCCTCCCCTGATGCAATGAACAGCAGTTTTCCCCAAGCTTATTTGGCCAAAGCCTATCATAATGCTGCAAGTAAGATAGTATGATGTGAAACAAATCACTCACAACCCTGACGATTGAGTGTGTGTTTGTACGTTATCAGAAATACATCACGATCTACGTCTACTGTCAGCTGCACCCCACTGGCATTCTGCCCTGGCTTCCATTCAGGACTGGAGCTCCCTACATGGGACCTTGCTGGCCAGCACCTTGCCTTAACGCCTATGAAATGCACTACATGTTTTGATGCCCTATAAAGAACAACAGTAATCAAAGTCAGTCAGCTTTGCTTAAAACCATAAAATAAGTTCAGTCCTCCTTGAGCAACAGAGGGTGTTGAATACTGTTAGCTCTTCTGAGCACCTGCAATATCATACCCAGGATACACTGCTAATTTTAGAGTGCTGGATGCATGCCACCATAGGACAAGTTATTTTTACTGAGTCTTGATGTGTCCATCCCACTGCACATCTCCACTTCTAAAGTGCTACTGTAAGGTTATTAAAGTTTCCAGTTACCACTTGGCTTAAAACTGCAATCTACTACAAAGCTCTTCGGATAAACTCTTCCTCATATTCTGAAGATCTTCACACAATATAACTAAAATGAATATCTGGAAACAGTATAACTAGCAGAAGTCAGCTGTGGTATACATTGTTTCCTCTTCTCCCAAAGTCTTTCTCACCAAAACCACAAATAATAGTATTTAACTATTATTTCTGCTACTTTCAGTTCAATGAACAAAAAAAAAGCTGCACAGAAACAGCTTTCACCTTATAGGCTGACTCTTTCAGTAGTCTATTCTATACTGATCGCAACTATGTCTCTTTTTTTTTTTTTAATTTTTATTTTTTGATAAAAGCAATAAAGAAACACGGTGATAACTTCATCAGTATATTTCACATAAAAACATGGATGTTGGGAAATTCCATTAACCAAGTTTTAATTTAGACCTAAAAGTCTCCGAGTAAAATGAACAATGCAGTTTTCCATAAGCATTTATACTACAGAGCTGCTGTCTTGCTTTCCCAAGGAGATAATACTGACCAAGCTATCAGGACAGAAAATTTGGGACAAGCTTTAGCAATGATGATTTAAGATTTCTACCCTTCTGCTCACATGTACTTCTTCCCTTACTTACCACTTTTCAACAGGTAGACTGGGACTGAACAGAGAATTCTCTCCTGTTATGATGGATTTCTGCACATTTTTAATCACAGGGATTTAAATGAGAGCACGGTACTTGGCATGCATTCGTGTGCAAACAATAAGACATCCTCTGCCAAAATCTCAAGTGAAGACAATCCCAATAGATAGAAGGAAATGTCAGCCAGAAACAGTTGTGTGAAGCATAAAAACCCATGAGAAGAAAAAAAGTATTTATTTATTAAATTAAAGACCAATTTTTCCATTCTAATACTTCTGATCTGTTTTTATGGGTTTTCTCAGGTATGCTTAATTAAAACCAGTCATCAACACCAACTTTGTTCAGAAGAGCAATTAATGAATATGGCATAGAGCAGCTTAGCCCTGGAGGAGACTCTGACATTTGTTCACGGTGAAGACTGTTCATTAATTGCTCCCCTTGTTCTCAGCCTCTTAATGATATTTTTGACACAACACTACAACTCAATGTGACTTATTCTTCACAGCCAGAGACATCTGCACTATGTTACATTAATAAATCTACCTTTGAAAGATTTTCAAAAAGTTATTTAAAGATGCAGAGAAAAAATAGGTCTGGATGAACTAATAAAAGAATAAAAAAGCTGTACTGTCATTCTTATTATTATCTCCAAGTATGCTTTATATTACAGATAATTTAAGCAAATATTTTTCGTTCTATATTTACTGTAATTAATGAAACTTGGGAAGAAATTCACAGCGCTGTCCCAGTCTATTTAAACTATGCTCCCATATGACACTGAACCATAAGGCTTCATAGGTCTTCAGATCCTCAGCCCTCAGATGATTTTCAATTGCTTTTAGTAAAAACAATTACTTTAATGTTAGAATAGAATGCAGAGAGTCTAGCTCTGGGTTACAAAGGATCTACAGAAAACTAAAGCTCTCTCTATAAGAGTTAAAACAAGGTTATTGGCATTTTACACTGACTTCTGGAACCCAAAAGGGGTAATCAAAGCCATCATATAAAACAAAAAAAGTACTAAGAGTGCACTGTAGATTTTAAAAAGCCATGAGTTTATCTTTGTAATATGTCCATAACTTCAGCTGATCCTTGTAGCTGCTGGAGTCCTGCTGCAACACATGGAATCATTCACAGAAGAAACACGAAGCAAATAACAAACAAGCTGCATGGGAAGTTCATGCCTGGAGTGCAGCTTAAGGCCCTGTAGATGAAAAGACCTTCAACATGCAAATGAAAACAGCGTCCACCCTCAAAGCTGGTGACATTACTCCAATTATCCTGACCTGGTTTTTTTGAGATTCGGTTTCTGTAATTCAGATTATGTAGCAATTCCTACTGCCTGCCAATTATTTGCATCAACACTGCCATTGAGTTTCATGTATTTATGTGTAAGAAACTCCATTTTAAGCCTTCCATTAGCTAATTTTATGCTCTTTTGTACTCAAGAGCTACAGTAGAAGCAGACACAGTTAGAAGCAACTCAGTTTCACAGTCTACCTGAAAAGGAGTTGGAGCTTGTGAGGAGCCAGGGCGAGCTGAAAGAACTCAGAGCAACTCTGTGAGATAGTGGGTGCAGAATACACGAGCATGGCAACAGAAAGAAAGGTTTTCAGGTTTGCATTTGCCCTCTCCTGTCTACTGGCTCCCACCACATTGCTCTCTTACAACAGAAGGCTCTGGTTTCCTCTGAAGTTTTCCATTCGCACCCAACACATCCTCTCTCCTACTTTCTCTCCCACCTTTTATTTCTAGCAGCTGTTCCTCCCCTTTTGCCCCATTCCTATCTCCTTATCTTTACTCATTGAGACAGTCATTAAAAACAAAAACAATACAAAAAACACCCACCCATCAACAGCTGCTCTTCTCTGCACTGAGCTTCAGAACACAAAAGCAGACAACAGCACAGGTGCAGGCAGGCTCCTGTCAGCTCCTGCCTGTCTGGAGCCCAGCAGCCACAAAGTGGTCAGTATGGGCTATGGGAATGCCAGAAAGGTGACCTAATATAGCTTGGATATGACAGAGGTAGCGTGCTGCTCAGCACACCACCTCCTGATTGCTGAATGTGCAGAGGACTTGCTCTCAGAAGCAATTTTACCTGCTCAGACACCTGTTTGCTGACTTACTATAGAGAAAAAATGGGAAAAAGTAATTCCACCTAGTGCAAAATTCACAGCAGGCTCACCACCCTTGATGGATCAGTCAGAGAGGGATCCTCAAACAACACTAGCACTGCCATTCAGACCTTTTTATTTCTATACATACAAGAATCACCTGAGCATCTACAGAATCATTTCTTTATTAATAAATTTGCACACAAATTCCTCATTAATCGAGTGGAGGAGTACTCTGGCATCCCTTCCCTTAGGCACTGCCCTGCATACACAGATCTGGCAGAATAAGCCAAATTATTGAGTAAAACAAGGGATATTCAGAGGTTTTTTTTTTTTTTTTTTTTTTTTTTTTTTTGCCTTAAGACACACAGAAAGTGAAAAGGAACTCTACAGAGTGCAGAAGCTCATTTCATTAATATTGCTAAATATATAATATATAGTAACAGTTGGATAACAAACACTGTAGAGCACATATTTCCAATTTTATTTGGACCATGAACCACTGTCCTTGGCAACTTTCAATATTCCACTCCCTCTATTAGCATCATGCAACCCTGTCACTTTCTAATTGAAAGCCCAATAAAAGCAACACACTGCTGTAGATTATCTCAAATAACATCTTGGGATCTATTGATCACACTTTTAGAACTACTTCTGAGAGAACAAGAATGAGAATAACCTAAAGGATTTAGGAGGTAAAACATAACTGTACTTAAATCTCACTCAATTAGATGGACTTCATCTGCAGTATCCTTACTATCCTTACTGCATATCCTTACTGCAGTAAGAACACGTGGCAACATACATCACCAAATCAGAGGCAAACTGCAGGGAATTGCTCACACTCTAAAGTGTTCATCAGCTTTCAGGAAGAAAAAAAAAAAAAGTATATTACAAGTTTAAACTTTTGAGTACATTCCTATTATTGTAGTCCAATTAATTTGGCCTTGTTTGTGGTCTGTCTACATTAATACAGCTTAATAATTTAGCAGAATCCTACTGTTTTAATTATCTCTTCTGAACCCAACAAAATCACATCATGATCTGCCTTTACAAGATCTCACTATAGCCATTGTAAACTATTAATTTAAATTACATTTCTTTTATTCATTTCTACCCTATTGTCAAGCTAAGGGTATTCCATTCCACCCTGAAGTCCAGCTTGCCAGATGAAAGAAATTTATGAATTTTAGATAGTACACATAATCAATATTTGATGCCAACATTTCTTTGCTCTTCAAAGACATGAACTCTTCAGAGCTCAGAGTAAAATTATCAACTAGCAGAGCAGTGTTCTGATCTCTATTTCAATTCACTTTGTCTTTTGGCAGAGTCACTGGACTGAAGCTGACCAGCTTTTCCCTGCAATAAGACTCATTCATCCTTCCACCATAGTTTTTATATGGGATGATATTGCAGACCTTTGATTCCCGAAAAAAAATGGGAGTGCATGATCTAGGCAAGATACTGTGTGACAAACTGGTACAAACCATAAAAATTTGTGAGGGAAATGTATGCATGCGTGTGTATGTAAAGAGAGATGTATCCACAGGCACATAAAGGCACACCATATATATAGGAACTGGAAGTAAGGTTAATCTTGATCATGTAAGAAGCATCTAAGAAGTATCTGCAAATGTTGTTTGCAAACATCTAAGAAATTACGAACATCACAGATTTATAATTAACATACTATTTATAAACAATACATAGGTTTTACTGCCAGGCAGCATTATTACAATCCACAGTCATCTAACTAGAATAATTTTGGTCACCAAGCCTCATCCAACAATTCCCCCTTAGAAGTTATTACTCAAATAGTTTTGGCTATCACACTGCTGACTTATTAAAACACATTTTCACACATATCTAAAGTACCAATAACACTCTAACTTTGCTATATAGGCACTATACTTAATCATCCTTGGATGTGTCAGAATCTTGACAAAACTAAACACACCATGTGAAGGACACAGGCAGCTTCTGGTCAACAGAAACAAGAGAGGAAGGTGGCAAGCTAGCATTTCCTTCTTACCTCACAGCACACTGCATAAGGCACCAGGAACCTTGTGCATCAAAGGTTCTGAACAGAGCATTTCCCATGCCTCATTACTTGGTGTCCTGAAGTGCACTTGAGCTCACTGGAAGTGGCCACTCCACACAAGTACAGATTATCTTGAACAAAGGAGACTTTGTAGTCATATTGGGGTGAGAAAGACACATTTCCACTCGTCTTTGAACAGCCAGGGCCTGGCTCCAGAAAAACTGCTAGAGACAAGTTGATGGAACAGCTTTTTCTAATGAAGAGCTCCTGGGACCAAGAGAAAAGAAATACAGTAATCAACTTAAATCATGTCTAAAGGATATGTATTGGGAACTACCACTGCATAAAGAAGCTACAGGAAACAGCATTTCACAAGATGCTAATAGCTTATTCACACACCAGTTACCATGCCAAGGCTGAAGAGATTATCAGCCTGCTCTGCTCATCACTTCTTCACCATTAGCTGCCTACAGGAACACTCCCAAATCCTTTTCAGCCACAGTATGACAAGTAAACCTGAACAATATAATACTAAGTCTTGTTAACTCAAATCCTTATGACTCAGTCACAAAAGTAAGGTTATCATAAGCATTTCAGTACACATAAACATAATACTTGTAATATTTATAAAACAAGGATGCAGATCAACCTAGCTGCTACACTGAGCTCAAAGGTTTTTTCTCCTCTTAATATTTTGGGAGACAGAGTGGAATTAAAAGTACCTAACAGACAACATGAACAATCTTCAGAAACAGCCAGATGATTTTTCTGGAGATTGCTCATCTCCCTTACCAGCTATCTATAGACATGAAACACAGAAACACTGTTTTTCACATGAAGATTGATTTAAGGAAAACACTTTTTTCTTACGTGGAAGCAAGAACATTCAACACATTATCCATAATTTCTTATACGGCTTAGAAAGTTTTAGTCATCACAAAGCAAGACTGAAACAAGGGACTGAATGTGCTACAGAGCAACACCTCCCACAATGCAGGAAGCAAGCAAAAAGCAAAAAGCAAACAAGCCCACTGTTAAAAACAGGAATCTCTATACAGAATCATAGAGTGGTTTGGATTGGAAGGGACCTTTAAGATCATCTAATTCCAACTCTCATCTATAGACAGGGACGCACACCTCTAGACCAGGTTGCTCAAAGCCTGGCTCTGAGTGCTTCCAAGGATGGGGCATCCACAGCCTCACTGGGCAACCTGCTCCAGTGTCTCACCACCCACACAGTAAAGAATTTCTTCCTAATATCTAGTCTAAATCTACCCTCTTCCCAATGCTTCGTCAGGTTTCAGTAGTAATAGAGTTTTCTTGACCTGATTTATGGCTACAGATGCATCTTTAAGGTGTCAGCATGTACAGAGAGCATGGAACAAAACTGTAGTGCCAACTGGTTTCAAACACCAATTTCAAAATGATCAGTGTTGGCGCTGTTAGAAATTCAGAGCTTACAAAAACATCAGGGTTCTTGAGAGTAGCAGGAAAAAAAAAAAATTGATACCTTTTTAAATGGACTTTTGCATGGAGAATGCTGAATCTACCAAAAAATAAAAAAATAAAAAAATAAATCAGTAAATACATATGATCATGAACTCAGTCTGATTTCAGTAATACACAATACATAAGTTAACCTCATTAATTGTTCCTTGCAAAGAGAGTTCTCTACATCTGAAGTTATGGAATTGTATTTCCTTGTATTCAAGTTTTAGTAACAAATCCCTGCAACAAACAAGTACTCTTTAAAAATAAATAAATAAATGAAATGAAATAAAAAACCTTCTGGGGAAAAATAAAAAATTACAACACACTTCTCTAGAACTGAAGTCAAAGAAGAAGCTCTGTCAACAGCCATCCTATAAAAAGACAAATGTTTTCCTGGGAGACAGGCAATCCATTGTGGACAACACATTCATATGGACTCTCAAAGGAAAATAATGCATTTGCTCACATTATTTTAAGAGCATTTTATGATTTCAGGTTTGAGAGATAAATACAAAGACTCAAGACAAATATCAGAATTAAGTGTTAACCAGTATTTCAAGATAATTTTTCTTCAAACTCTGATACTGATCTCTTTAGCCTTCAGTTTAAATACATTTTCAAAACAATTTTCATTTCCAGTTATAGATAAGAGAAAAGAAATTGAACGTTATTGTAAAAGCCAGTAGCAAACACAGTTGTAGAAAGGATTTTGAAGGAGCAAAATAAGTTCCTCTGCCCAGACCATTAGTTTAATTTATAACAACAGAGACACACTGCAAAAAGAACAGTGATTCAGATGTAGAGCCCAGATTTCCCTTTCTGCTATTGCTGCTAGCTGCCATTTGTGGTTTTTTTTCCCCTCACTAACACCAGATAAAAAATGATGCTCAGGCTGCACTGCTTTGTGTTCATTAAAGCCTTACCTAATCTTGAAGTAAGGAGTCAGAGCCTGTGCTGTCCAGAAAGCAGACAAAGGAAATTTGGAAAATCCTGCGGACAATTCAGATAAGTCTGTAGACCCTGACCAAACTTTATGGTAAGTCTCCAGAGCTCACATTAACACCTCTTTGGGACTCATACTCGCATCCATCAAAATAAGCTTTTCTGTTCATAAACACCAATTTCCTCGCCAATCACATGTCCCTCTATCTGTATGCATGACCTCATGCCTTTGGAAAATCAAAGCAGGTTTTCAGAACAGTTATGTCATTTTATGTTACCAATTCCAGCAGCCTGTACCAGAATCCATTATCATTTTTCAAAAGAGTAAGGTCTGACAGACAAGCTGTGGAAGACTGAGCTCCAGTTTTTAACAGATTATTACCCTGAATTTCCTTCTTACTGACACACTCAAGGGCACTGTAATGAGGCACTGCCTCTCAGGTACCTCAGTCCTCACAAGATCAGTTTATGCTCCTGAAGACTGGCATACATCTAGGTCTCAGTCCATTTGCAGTCCCCACAAGAGAGCCTGTAGCATCTTAGAAAACTAACTTAAGGCAAAAGTTTATCAACAGACTTAAAATTACTGGCAAAATCCCCCAGGATTCTTCTAACCAGTCCTAAAAGTCATTGTTATTTGAGGAACTAAGCAGAATTCTTATCCAAACACATAGTTCTCCTCTCCTCTTCTTTCTTCTACAGCAATACTCATTCCACACCCTCAGTCATGCTCAAAGAGAAAATATATATGTATATTTTTAAGAGGATAGTTTCCCTAATATTGCTCACAGTATATCTCCACATGAAGAACTACACTGGCACAACCAGAAGGACCTAGAAGCCAACTGAGAGGCTTAAAGACCCAGAATTCCAAAGGATGACAACAAACTGCAACTCTGTCCTACACAGAGTATTTCCTATCTATAACTGTCTGCCCTTGGGGAACACAGTAGCCAGTGTTTTTCAAGTCACAAGGAGAAGCTTTTATTAGAAGATGAAGGTTAAAATGTATTAAGATTTTAGCAAGCAAGAATCAGGAGATAGATTTTCAGTGTCAGAAACAGGTAGAAGAGATACCACATCATCCTTCACTACTTAAGCATCACAGTTAGCTCATAAGGTTGGCTGTTCAGATTCCACTTTAGGACTATATACCTTGAAGAATACATTCAGAAAACTATTTTCTCTTTTCCTTTCCAAAGTTGAAATCCCAATTTTTTGCTACATTGTGAGCCCCATGGTACAGCAATGGTCAGTACAAAATTAATGCTAATTGTAATTAGATACACTTATTCCCTCAAAAACATTCTTATTAGGTATTTCAATATCATTGCTTAGGTTGAAAAAGTGAGCAAGGAAAAGTACGCCCTGGAGCAAGAGAAACTAGATAAAAAATAGAATCCCACTATCATTTTTATAACAACCAACTATAACACCACATAACCCTATTCTTTTATCAGAGTAAGAAACAGAACAGATGTAACAGAAGAGGATATAGACAGCAGAACACAGACGAAGTAACACGCTGGCCCTGATAGGAAGCCCAGCATAGAGAACAGAAGTCATTGTCTATGGACAACATCCAATCCCTTTTCACAGCCTTCAATTTTGACTCTAACATGATTTAAAATAAATAAATAAATAAATAAATAATACTGTTGTGGTTTAACCCAATAAATAGCCCAAGTGTTACAGCCTTCCACATGGTCTCACACAGTATGGAACAACCCTTGGTCTAATTCAGGCACTGTCCTGGCTCTACCCTGCCACATGCCATCATGACAGCAGCTCTATCTCGCCAAACAACTTGGACTGATCCCCAGTGTGTGCCCATTACTTAACATAAAACAGACATAGGCATATATTCATCACGGTTTCAGCTGAAACCAGGACAAAGACACACCACACAAGACAATACACATAATCTATCCACTTGTAACTAGTTAAGTCCAGGAGTTTCCCTTCAAGTACTCAATACTGGCCCAGTTTCACTTCTCTTGGACGGGGTCAGCAGAAAGGACTTAATTCCATACGCCTTCCCTTGCGCCAAACCATTTCAGCAGTGTTCATACAGTGCACTTCAGAAATAAGGAGCTGAGTCAAAGCAAGGCCTAGTGGGCTTCTACTGAAAACAGATCACTGAAATGGTTCAGATTATGAAGGAGAAAAAAAAAACAAACAAGCAAACAAACAAAAAACAAAAACAACACACACACAAAAAAAAAGAAACAAAGAGGCAGGAATTTCCAAATTTATCCTGGAGAAAACAAAGCACAAAACTACCACCTGAACATTTTAAAAACTACAAGACAAATATTCATTCAGAGTTCACAGCAATAGAAAGAAGAAGCTCAGGAAAAATCTTACTGTGGGCAGAAAAAACAGAGCCAAAAATACTAAAACACTTGTACTTCCTCTCTTGGTATATAGACTTTACTGTTAAATCTACTAACCATTCTTGACCTGCAGCTAAAGCTAATTCTAATCTGAAAGTATATTTCAATAGTGCTCTGATCTTCTACCTAGAGTAGTAATTCAGAGGAGGAAGGCAGAAGAGAAAGGAGCTCAATTTTCACATTTAGAGAAGAGGTGGGGTAAGGAAAATGTGAAAACTCCATGACTTGCAGTATGTAGAGCAATCCTGTAGGCATCACACACACTCCAACTCATTCATCACATGTATTTTGTAAAGCCTAATACAACATCTCAGCAGCATTTCAGCATTCCCTAAGTCATCACTTCTGTAAGCTTCTTTTAAACCAAGCAAATACTGCTAGTTGGCTGAACATCATTGTTTATCAGGCAAGGCACTCGAAATTGACAAATTATATATCAAAGATTCACAGCTCCTCAGTCAAGATCCTCCAAATGGAACAGCAATTTCCATGACATAACTGGAGTTAGCAGAAACTTCTGACATGAAAACACTAACCTGTTCTTTCAGCAATGGAAAATCCAACAATTCTAACATATGCTGGAGCTTAGAGAGAAATCTTGATCTCAAAATCAGGGAAATAAAGAAAAATGCATCTGTAGGAGTTCTCTACACTGATGAGATAGACAGAGAAGTGCAGCCAATGTGTTGCTCAGAACTTGACTTTTCCTAAAAGAAATCACTCAAATTGTTGATGAAGACAACTTCTGAAAAGATAGTTTTAAGAGTAGAGCTAAACCAAATAATTTCACAGCAAAAACCTCTGGACAGATTTCAGACTGATACTAGCATTCTACTACTACCTCTGATGACCATCAGCTCCATTCTGAAGTTACCTGACTTCCTGATACACTCTGGTATACCTTTTCCTTTCCAAATGCCTCCCAACTAGTGATTTGTTTTATTCATGTATTCATACAAAAACACTGAGTACAAAGATAAAGAGTTTGTTTATACGGCAGAGAAGTGGATTGCGTCAAAGTACCACAGAGAACGCACAAACGCCAGAACAAATACATTAATAAATACAATAAACATTAACAGATTTAAATGTGTTGTATTTTGGAACATAGGTTTCTAGTAAAACCAGAGCAAGACATTAATCAGACTGCAGTTTTGCAGTTATGAACTTGGTTTACGCTAGCCACCATCCAGATAAAAGCCAGGCAAGCGTGCTATCCTTCAGTGCAGTGCAGCAAAGATCTTAAACCAATAAGTGGACATGGTTACAACAAGATCTAAGATCTAAGGTTACAGTAAGATCTAAGAATTCCAACCTTTCATGGAAACGGTTTTGGCTGCACCTACCCTGAAAGAGCAGCGGGACTGACAGGCTGCAGGGATTGCTGCAGAGAGCAGGCTGCCACCTGGCAGCAGCACATCACAGCTGCAGCCCCGTGCTAACACGAGCTCACCTCTCACAAGGGATGAAGGCTCTGTGTCACCAGAGGATCAGCCTGGAAATGGTTTGATCCAAAAAAGCTCATTCTTTTGAGACGGTGACAGAAGCTCTACCAACTCCAGAACATCAATCACCAAACATCTAGGCAAAGTTTCATAAACCAGATGCCAAACTGCTAGCCAAAATTTTGTCATCACTGCATAACAAATGATGGGATACCGCTCTGTGCTAAGTGGGATGGATCACACACACACCCCTCCCAGCGACTAACAGCACACCTCTGAGCAATGACTGCACCATCGTCTGGCCTTACTGCCACTGTGTCACCATACTTGTGCCATTGTGTCCAGCACTGTGGCCCTGGGCGTGCAGGAAAGGCTCTGTTCCCACTTATCACAGGAACCTGGAGCCCTTCACACAGCTCTGCCACTGAAGCTGAGGTTGGAGGAGGCTCACATTCACTATCTGCAATTTATGGCTTGTAATACAGGGTTTACTCACTGGAAAGTAACGAACTTCAGTCAGCAGTAATTCTGCATGTGTATGAAAGTACACCAACACAAATTCAAATCCACGTGGTTCCCCTAAGACGCTGGGGAGAGGGAGAACAGAAAGAAAAGAACAAAAGTCCTGCAAGCAGCAGCAATGCATGGGTACCCCCTGTTGCATGCCTGCCCAGCAGGAAATCAGCACCACAACCCTCTCATAACCAAGGTTTATGGATCATTACTTAGTGCACAAGGACTCCTACTACCTGGAAGTATTTTAAGAAAACAGCACTGGTTAAAGATTAAAAGCAATAAGACACTGCTGATAATAGCACCTTCAGCATTCTCAGTCAAAACAAAACCCGGTTACAACATCTCAAGGAAGGAGCAGCACAACTTAATTTACATCTCTTAGCCGAGAGCAACGTTTTGTTTTGTAGGAACTGCCGCCCTCTGGAGCCTCAGCTGGCAGCAGGACCTCCCGCAGCTCTTAAGACAGGGAAAACGAGAGCAACCCGGCGGTGCTGAGAGTCATGAAGTCAGATCGGCTTTACCTGGCTGGAGAGGAAGGTGGGAGCACAGCACACCTACCCACGAATCTTCCATATCTCTCACCAGGCTGTTTGAAAGGCCATATCTTAGCAACGCGCTCGGACTAAGTGCCCATCATAGTGCTCTCCACGAAGAGAGGCAGCATCACCACTTTTGACACTTCTCCGTTAGTCAAACTTTGCTAACCCAGGCAGAACATTCGTTCCAGTATCAGCCCGAGGATGCTGAAAGGGCTGCAGTAAAAACTGCGTGCAGTTTCCACGGTTAAAATCCTAGTCTGACTGAGCCCTACGGCTGGACTAGTGCTGCACTAACCTTCACAACACGCATATTTACCTCCAATTAAGAGTGTTCTGTTAGCTTCCGGAAATCGCAGCTTTCCAAATTTCCTTAAGGTTGCTGGAGGATACCGCGATACGGTTAACTTTTCAATTTGGGGATATTTCCTTCAGCTGTAACCGTGCACACCCACACGAGCCCCTCCTGCCGACAGCAGCGGGATTTGAGGAAAGGCCCCCGGTGGAGCTGGGGGCCCTTCCTCAGACCCCACTGCCCACAGGATGACTCTGGGCACACTGTCACTGCACCAACCTCACGTCGCACGCTTAACCTCTGGAACGACACGGTAATGCCCAATAGCTGTCACTCCGCCGTTAGAGCGATCCTCTCAAAAAGAAAACCATTACCCGAGCTGTCTCCTGCGTGATTACAAAACGATAATGCGAACTCCGCACTTCAGAAAGTGCCAAAATAGGGTTACACCACAGATACGCGCCAGTCCACTTAAACACAGCGGCAACAGAAGCGCTTTGGGAGTTCAGACCGGGCGGCAGGCAGATGTCCCGTAGTCCGTACAAACACCGCGCTCCATCCCCGCTCTCCCGGCAGCACCTGGCCGAGAGCAGCGCTAGGGATGCCGACTCGGTTTTCCTCCTCCGCGGATACTTTCGGAAGAGAACACGGGCAGTGCCCGAGGAAGGGCCGTCCCGGCGGCTCCGCTCCGCCTGCCCCCCAGCTCCCCCTGCCGGCCCCCGGCGCCCACCACCCCCGGGGCATTCGATCTCCCAGAGACTGTCGCGAGAAAGGATGGAAGCTCCGGGAACGCTCCTCGCACCGTCCCGAGGGGAGAGGGACTGGGGGTGGTGTTACCTGGAGGCTCCGCTCCGCAGGTCAGCCCCGAGCCGCTGCCGCCGCGCCGTGCCCCGCTCCCGGCGCGGCGCCACCGCCTCACTCCGCCATGGCCGCAGCGCTCCGAGCCGCCCGCAGCGCTCGCTGCCACCAAGTTCGAGGCGCGGCAGCGCGCCCCGCCGCGGGGGCGGAGCGGCGGAGCCGGGGCGGCCGCGCGTCCCCGGCCCCGTCGGTGAGCGGCTGCCCGTCCCTCCCCCCTTCGGGCCGGCGGGGAAGTTGCAACTGGTTGAGCAGCTCCGAATGCGTGCTTGGGCTTAGGATGCTTGGTCTATTTTTGTTGGTTTTTGTTTGCTTGTTTATTTGTTTCTTTAAAAAAATCATTTATTTATTAATTTTACTTACCACGGCCCAAAAAAAGCATGCCTTGGGGCTTCTCCTCCCGACCATAGCCGGGCCGCCCCAGTACAAGCACAGCCAATCCCGGCGGGCTGCAAGACGGAGGAAGGAGGAGGAGGAGGAGAAGGGCGAGGGGCAGCCACGCGGAGCCGCGGGCGCGGCAGGTGGGGGATGGCCCAGGGGGCGGAGGGCAGCCGACACCGCCCAGAAGGCATCAGAGCTCCGGCTCCAAGCCGGAGCGTGCCTCGAGCATCGCTGTGGAAGCCCGCGGCCGCCCCCTCCCGAGCTCCGAGCCGTCCCCTAAAGTTTATTTTTAGCCCCCGGAAAGCGCTATAAAGGTCCCGCAGAGCGAGCGGGACTGGGAGACGTGGCATCGTGCTGCCTGCAGGTACGTACCAGCGTCCCCGTTCCCCTGCATGCCCGCCTGTGCCCATCTGCCTTAGAGCCGTAGGTTGTTTCTGTTCGTCCATAGATTGCAATGAATTCCATCAAAGCTTTTCTTTTTTTTCTTTTTCCATCTTTTACGGCAGCATTTCCATGTTTCTGCTACAAAGCGCAGCACTGCCTTGTTTGCAGCACGACCTCCCTCTGGAAGGAGGAAAGCTCTGAGAGTTTATTAAAACAAACAGAACCGTGGAGCTGATCCACGCTGGAGTAATCTTATGGAAATATGCTTTAATTAAAACAGCCGGAATCAAAACTTCACTGCACGCCAGCACACTGTGGAGCCAAATGGCCCCGAGCACCCAGCTCTGGGGAGAGCGTCACTTTGGCTGCGTGCAAAAGAAACTTCTTCAAGGAGAAATGTTAAGGAAAGTTTGTGATTACCATTAGAAACGAAGCCCAGGAATTTGCAGCATTCTCACTGATTGTTTGTTGGGAATAATAATTAAAAATTTTAAAAAATGGAAAGTTCTGAAGGGGGGAATTCTTTACTCATAGGGCAATGAGGTTCTGGCACAGCTGCCCATAGAAGCTGTGGTGCCCCATCCCTGGAAGCACTCAAGGCCAGGTTGGATGGGGCCCTAGACAGCCTGACCCGGTGGGTGGCAGCCCTGCCCATGGCATGGGGTTGGAACTGGGTGGGCTTTGAAGTCCCTTCCAACTCAAACCATTCTGTAATTCCATGATTCAAACTTTTTTTCCATTGCATTCATGTAACCCTGCAAGTAAAGGCCAGTGCTTTAGTTGTAACACTGCTTCTCTGTAAGAGACATATTTTTATGGAGCAACACTTACCTATGAAATTTTGCTATCTCAATGCCCCATGTTTTGCTGCCTTTCTGATCCTTGCTGCTACTGATTCTCAATCCCTCCTGGCAGCAGAACAGACTTGGGATGTAGGGCTGGCAGCTCACACAAGCCGTCAGGCAATGTGGTTGGAAGAAGGGGTGCACAGCACCTCCAGCCCTTGGCCAGTTTGGTGAGAAGCCAGGATTCAGCTGCTCCCTGTGGGGGCAGGATGTAAGGAGTGCTGGAAAGCAGCGGGAGTGAGGGGGACTTCCATCTGTTTAGGTAGAAAAGCCACAGTGTGAAGGAAGGTCTGTCTTCACACTGCCCGTCAGGAGTGCCTTGGATACATGGCTCTATTTCATTATTTAGAAAAACACTGTCAGATACTGTGAGCCTGAAGTTTAAGTCAGGTTAAAAAGAAGGAAGAGGGGGGAAAGAAAAAGAAAGGAGAAGATAGCTTCAAAGTGAACCTTGAGCCGTGCTCTTTGCTCATGGTGAAAAACGTAGTTTGCTTCATGATTACAGAGTTCAAAGGTTTTATTTTATTGGCATCACATTTTGCTTTTTTCACTCCATTGAAAACACCAGTTGTTATTTTTTTCCATCACATCAATCTGCTGCTCCAGGAGAAACTCTCCTGATGGCCAGAAACTTTCTAGAGTACACCAGCAGGAGCACAGTGCATGCCAGCAAGCTCCCCTTCCTGAACTAGTTCTAAAGAACCCAACTTGGTGTCTTGACTGCACCTTGCTTATGTGAGCTTGCTGCCAGTTCAATCACTGTTTCTTCCCTCTTTCCCACTGAAACTCAATAAAGCATTGGGGTGGTGCAAGTCCTCACCATTCCCACCTGCGTTCAACATGGTCATCCTCCAAGGCTGAATCCTCATGAGTCATCTGTGTTTAAATGTCAGGGACTTGTGATGGTGTTACGTGCAGAAATATGGATAGCTTCTCTATCCCAGGAGAGCAGGTGACCCAGAGGATTGAAATTTGCCATCCTCAGGTGGTTCCAGCAGGGCAAAGCTGTTACAAATCAGGACAAGCCACACTGCAGCTGTGTATGCTGAGCAGTGCATTCTCTAGTAGCAGGCACTGCACAAGATCAGACTGAGCAAAATTTTATTTGTCTTAGCAAAAGGCACCAAGGCAATACTTACTTTAAATCATAGAGAAATAAATGTCAGAGTTGCAAACTTTTTTTTTTTGTCAGATTGTCTCCCATTATGTGCTGCATTTAAAGGTTACACTGTTTGGTATCTGCAATATTTGTGAGTTAGGAACAGCAAGATTCTAAATTACTTGACTTTTGAGAGCTAGATGTGCTTCTGATGAGTTTCTGTTTACTGTTTGTGATCAAAAGAAAGAGTAAAGCAGTATTTCTTGTGATACTTGAATGGTTAAGTTGCGTTATAACCAAAATAGTTTAATTTTATAAATGTTTAAGGTGATATTTTCAACACAACTACATAACATAAGTAAATGTGCGCTTGCATTTATAAATGTGTTCCGTTAACTCATTTTGGTAATTGCCTCTTTCTTTTCATTATAGTCTCAGACAGATAAGACAGTTAAAGGAGTTGTTGTATGAGCATTAAATTAGGGCTGCCTAACTTGAAGTCCCTCAACGCAGTCAGATATCTGGTGAAAATGATGAATTCTGGGGTGCTGACTCATGTGATCTGAAAATGCCATCCATTTCCTGATTCACCTTCATGTCTTCTCTAGGAAAAGAAGAATGTTTACAATGAATACCTGCAGTCAAACAATGTTTTGTGTGCTTGTTTTTTTTATCTTTCAGCCACTTCTCTGAACTGTTACCTTCAAAATGAAGAGAACAAAGAACGCCTTGGAAAAATCCAGTCGTAACATCTGAGGAATAGAAATAATAGGAAATACTTGTAAGGTCAGAATTTGGATGGAATTTATGGAAAGTTACAAAGGGCCCTATTACAGTTGAATCTAGATTTGGGAATTTTAATTTTATACTTAATAAAGATATCAGTGCATCTTTTCCTCTACTTTGGATGATAATGCATTCTGCTGTCTTCAGCCTTGCACAACTTTCTTATACCAACTAACGTACCTTCAGCTTAATTCTTTAGTTGTTAGACCTAAGACACCTCCTCACACCAAGCTAGAGCATGAATTTAATAAACCATTTGTTGTTCCTCTCTGTTTGATGGTCCATAATTAGAAATATTAGAGCCCTGCATTTCTAATCCCCAGCAGAACAAGTGGCATTTGACTAAAAGGTATACAACCTTATCACCTTATCACTTATGCCAAAAGTACATAATATCGAGCTCATGTGCACTTAAGGCTTTCTGTGCTAAGTAGAGGTGATACTTAGCCTAACTCCTACATTTGTAGAATTAAAACATGATAATTTTTAGAAGAGTTCTTACTTAACTAATTGTGTAGACATCATACGTGGGTAATATTTCTGTGACACTGATGTAGCATTAAGAGCCCTAAGTCAAATTTTGTCCATGAAAACATACAAAACAGTCAGTGAGTGCCAGACAATGAGAAGTACTGTGTGAGAAGAGACAGCACCAATGGAAGTCTAATCCCTTTTTCCTCTGTTGCCCATACACTCTGTTCAGTTGCCTGCAGAGAAAAACCTAGGTGGTATTATTTACAACTGATCTTTTTAGGCTAAAACTATTAAAACAAAATGCCAAGCAACTTGAAAGTTTCTATAGAAATATTGATAGGCAGACAAAAGAGAAAAGAAATTAAAGCTGATGATTATTTATCACTGAGAAACACACACACAAAACAGCCTTTTGAGTTTACTTTCCTGATTTTAAATACTAAAACATGCACCTCAAAGTCTGTTTTTCTGTCTTGCTAGTCTTAATTCATGGCAGAACAGACCAATAGTAGTGTAAGGAGGCGCCTATTTCATTCTAGGTTTGAAAGGAAACCCAACAAGCAGCTCTACAAAGTTGGTTTTTTTGTTTGTTTTTGTTGTTGTTGTTTTGCATCCTGGCACTTCTGATTTAGTAGCTGCTCCTCCTGTCTGCGTTTGAGGTCAAACATTTAAGTGTTGAATAAATGTAAGGGAGGTTTCTCTACCAAGTATCATTTACAAGAGCAGATGCTGCAGGCTGTGAATTAGGGATAGTGGATATTAGTCTCACATCATCTATTGACTGCTATTAAAAACCTTGTTTACATCTAATCCCTGCCCCAAATCCCTCCCATATGGTACTCAAGTACCAATTTCTTATGTTTTCCAAAGGTCACATATCATCAGCACCAAGAAAAGACCACAGGTCCTCTGACACAGCACCACCACTGTGCAAAATCTGTGTTGAGTTAAACTCTCTACAGACATACTTTCAGCTTTTATGCTGTGCTTTGTCCCAAAGTGGTGCTCAGAACAAAGGCATTCCATTTCCTAAGCAGTTGAAAACTTAGCTAGCAAAGTAAAGTGCACTTATTCATTGCAGGCAGTCCATTTAAATATGCATAGCTATCTTCTATGTGTTTCTTCTATTTAAATAATCTGCATAAATCAGCCTGCATCGTAGCTTTGTCAGCTGCTGATATTCAACAATGAGAGGAAGTAGAAAGCAGTAGAATTAATATCCACTGGGTGATCGTAGTTCCGGCCTAACGTCGGAGTGTTTGACTAATTGATTGCCCTTAGCATTCTGCTAACAACAGATGTATGGTATGAGTTAAATTATTAAATTTATATTGCTCTTATTGCTTCCCATAGCCTGAAACAGTTGTCATTATTGAAATTATTTAAATCAGAAACATTGTATTCAAAAATGTTTTAATTGATTTTCTTAATTTTTGTTAATAAAAACTGCTCTATTAAAAGTACTGTGGGATAATGATTTGTAGTTTTGGCTGGACACTTGAAAACATGAAGGGGATTATGCAGGAGCAGAACACCTACCACAGTCATCTCCAAGAACTCAGAATCTGATTCTCCACAATCAAAGTTTCAGAAAATAAGCCTCCTTCCAAAAGGCTTGGCAGGAGGAGGGATGTTCAGACATACTGCCAAAGAGCAAGAGCTTTTGTTTCTTTGCAGTTGCACAAACTCCACTGAATCATAATTTTATTTTCTTTTTTCTACATAATGAAACTTGGAGTTCATAAAAGATCAGGTTAAGGTAAAGAAACTGAAATTAATGTTAACTGTGTAAGTCTATCATCATGCTTTAAATAATACCAGAAGATATCAAAAGGAGACCAAAACTACAATGTCTACCTCTTATCTCCAATGGACATCCTCATTCAGAGAGAATAGTGTGTGCACTGACCTTTTAAAACAAAATACAATTGGTCACATTTACGTCTTTTATCAGATATACGTTCACAAAGACTTTAAAGGTGGAAGTTTTTGAAGTAGTACAATTACTATGCATAACAAAACCATAAATGAAATACTCTGCATAAAAATGTCAGCTGTGGACAGACAGTCTAATTAAAAAGACAATATGAAGCAAGCAAGAAATAAATAGGAGCTATATTGCTAGTGCAATGCTAGTGTTATTCTGATAATTAATTCCTTCTGATACCAAGAAGAGTGTTATTAATAGGACTCTGTCAACAAGTAGGGGAAAAAAAATCTTGACTCCTGTTTTTGTTGAGATAATACAAAAATTAACAATTCAACCCAAAGCCTCCATGCTTGCCAACATACACAACTTTTGTCAAAAATGGACCATGTATTATGCTCAAATGACACAGGAACTTAGACCACAAGATGGGAACTAATTCTGAAGTTAAGGACTATTCCTGAAGAAAAGTCTTCCCAAAGCCATTCATTTTGATCACTTAGTAAACGTAGACATCCAGTGCAAAGAGACAACATGATGATTCTGAAGTATGTATGTGTAAGAGAAAAACAGAGCCACTGGGCATTATAGATGACTGGCAGCTTCTGGTTGGAGCATCATCAATCATCTAGTAAAAAATCTTTGCATGAAGTTGTGTGTTTTCTCCATGACCCTGAAGCAAATGCAATATCATATCCACTGCATGTGGAAACAGGCAGATTCACGTGAAGATCTGTTGAAGCCTGCATTTCCAAAGCTGTCATATATCCAAATGGTGAAAGATCCTCCTGCTTTCAGTACACGATATACTATACTCCTATATTCCTCCATCCATAAGGTTCTTGCTGACTTCCCGCCCTTCCAACCTTCTATATGAGTTTGGCCAACCACTAGACACTGCTTGATTATGGACCAGTGACACCCAGATACCACGCACACTGCCTCTATAAGTCTGGTCTGGGGCAAAAATGTGGTCTGTAGCCCAGATAGAACCACAGGTTCAGGGATTTCAAAGCTCATTGGAGCTTGACTGTAAGCAAATTATCATTTTTTGCATCCAGGATAAAAATTGCTGCTTTTTAAAATCCAAGCACTATTTTTATAAAGCAATTTCTTTGCTGTTTTTCTTTCTTTTTGTTTGTTTGTTTGCTTTCTGTTGTTAATTTCATAAATCAGTTTTCTGAAAATAGAACAACAAAGCAAATATCTGCATGTATACCCAAAATATAATGAGAAAAAAAAAAGGCAAATAGTTACAATCTGTCACCATCTTTACTCTCCCTGATTCTCCTTCTGATTTGTAATGCACCATTGTAAAATGGTGAGGTCACCAAAGCCAGGATTTGCATATAGCATACTCTCATATAAATAACCTTTTTTAAAGGTAAGTGGTGTCAGTGGTCGCTCTTGAAGGAGCAAAGCACGGAACAGCTCCCAAACACAGATGGACAATTTTGCTGCCTTTTTGCTGGTTCAGGAAGTTCAGAATAGGAACTCAGGTTGGGTCAGTATTCACTATTGGTTTTCTCAACTATTCAAATTGTTAGGGTTTTTCTTTTTGTTAGAGAGGGAATAGATGTGCTATGACTTGGGGCAAAAAGCACGAATGGGAACAGTTTTTTTGTAACCATTTGCTTTCAATCTGCTGCTGTGACCAAAAGAAATGTGAACTGGCAGAGTACTGCTGTTAATATAATTCTATTTTGCAACAGCTGAGGAAATGACAAAATTAAAATAACTTCCAAATACCTGTATTGAACGTTTAATGGCTGAAGTTCCCAGGATCAGCATGCATGGAAATGAAATGGGGAATGTCTAAGCATTCTTTACAGCAGATTTACAGGAAGAGCCTTGCAAATGACTAACTCAACAGGGTTTTTCCTCCTTGCTAGATGCGATAAAAGCATCTAAAAACATTTTGAAGTTTTGGTTAAGGGCAAATATTTGGCAGAGATTGTTCTGACTTCTCTGGGAGAGAGAACAGGTTGTATCATTTCTTAGTTGATGCTACCAAAAGTCTTTTAAGATAATGAAGTGCCTTTTATTTTCTTAATCACTAGTAAGATCTGCAATTAGGGGAAAATCATAGGTACAGTAAATAAATAGAACTCAAAGCCTCCACTGTATTCAGTGACAACTTGAAGTACATTGCAAGTCTTAAAAGTGACACAGTGTGAGAAAGTACCTTCTAAGACTGAAGTAATTACATTCTGCTTGGAATTCTTTACGAAGAAACTGACAAAACAAAATTCAAATGCATTCTGCATACAGCAGAAATGACAGAAGAAAACAGGATGGAAAGACTTAAAGAGTGGCAAAATACTCTTCGGATTTGTTAGCTGGGATGCAGAATTTGCTCATCTAATTTAAAACGATATCTTTCCTTTCAGTTTTAGCATTCATATCACTTATTCAAAAATACAGATAAATAACATATAGTCTATGTTCAGTAACCATGCTACATCTGAAATACAGTTGTTTGTCCTTTTTTTTTTAAAAAAAAAAAAAAATTATTTAAGAGAACCATAATACTGGTTACCACTGAGACTTCATTGTCATCTATAAATATCATGCCCCAGGAAACCACAGAAGAGTTGATATCTCTGTGCCATTTACACAGCGGTTAGCACAACAGGACTCTGGTTTGGCTTGGATATATCTCCAGGTATTACTGTTACATATATATAACAAAAATGATAACAGTCCTTATGTTTGATAGAAAGTTACACATTGTGATTATCCAGGAACGTTGTTAAAGATAAACTCTTCAAATGAGAAGTGATGAGAAAAAGCCATCAGTGTTCTAATAGTAAGGATATATAGAGAGATCTGAAAGTTCTACACCACCACCAGGACATAGGAATGGAATACCTAACTAAATCAAGCTAAAATGTCTTTAAGGGTACATTTGGCTCCTCAGAAATTAACTACCTGACAAATATATGTCTTTTCTTGGTACTTAGTTTCTCCTTTGTCTTTCAGCTCCCTTCCCCATAACTGAAAAAGAGCGCTAAAGGAATGAACAAGTCCTACTCATTTATTTGCGTTTCTCTTAGTGAGGTTATAAATGAAAACACATTTGACTAAGTCCTGTGGAAAATGTAATTTGTTATGTCACAGAAATTGCTCAGCATGTGTGCAGCTGGGTTTGATGATACCAGACCCTGCTTGTTATAAGATCAATAGCAATGGCCTCAAGGAAAGAAGGACAGATGAAGAAAGGCTGACAGCTTGCAGACTCAAACTAGTTTGGGTCATCAGGAGCTAAAAGGGAAACGTTTTAACTTGCGAATGAATTACACTCTCAACACAAGGACCAAGAAGCAGAGGCCAAATGCACATCTCCTGCCTCATTTCAAAAACTTCCTATGTCTTTTATCAAAGTCTTTCTGATTACTACAGAAAGAGGAGGGGAAAATATTGTGCTATGTATCACTATATATCACTTAAAACACGTCTAAAAAGAGTGAGAGAGTAAGTGGTATTAAATACAGTATTTGCAATAGAGTTTGCCATAGGCCAGCTTAAATTCCACCATTTAAATGAAGCAGTACACCACTTCTGAAAATCTATCAATGTCCCATTTGTTTGTGTTAGTTCAATTCAAAATGATCTAATTAGAAATGCTTTATCTTGGAAAAATCCAAGAGCCCTGCACAAGCAGCTGGGCCAAAGCAGGAGAACTTTTACCCCTCCAAATACTCATTACTGCCAGCTTAATGCTTGAAGCGTTGTAGCAGAAGTATTACAATTCCAATGAAAACAAGGCTGATTTACTTGAAATCTCAACAAGGTGTCAGCCACTATAGCTGGACCGAGAGCTCTGACTGCTCCATTGCCCCTCAAAAATCATTTTCCTCTAAACACTGAGTGAACAAGAATGCAACAAACTGCAAGTATTAATTACAGAGCTCAAAATTTAAAAAGAATCATAACTCTTTGCAAATCTTCTGATTTTGCCCTATAGCTGCTGGCGGGGCTGCAGATAGGCTTTAGGCTAAGCTCAGCTCAGCTCCACAGTAGAAAGACAAGAACAAAAAAGGAAAATCAAAAATCCTTTGCAGTATATGTTCACTGGTGTGAGTATTCACTTCTATTTAGTGTTTAGGGCTGAAGGATTACTTGGTAAGAAGGAAAAAGAAAAAAAAAAAAAAAAAAAAAAAAGAGGAGCAGAGATTAAAAGCAAGCAGATAAAGAAAAGCTTCAAGATACAAAAACAGCAAAAGGTAAGGAGAATGTGAAAATACAAAAATATTATTTTTCACAGCAGAAACAAACACAATAATAAAATCTTTTATCAGTACCATGAAATCCACCTGTCCTTTCCTCAAAAATATTCAGTTAGCCCATCACTCAAAGCTCTCAGATTCTCTAGTGTAAGAGACAAAATTTTAGGGCAACAGACCATGTTGTTCATGTATCCTGCTTCTGGTGCTCACCAGTATCAAATGCTTGAGGAAGAGTTTAAGAAGTCATACAGCTAGCCTCCAGTGATTTATAGACATCCAGTAATAAAGGATCTTATCATGTTTATACAGCTCTTGATAGACCTCCATTTCCCTCATTTATTTATTCACTGGATTTGAGCATCCACAGCATCCCAGGGTAAAGAATATCCCAGCTGAAGATGGTTTTGAAAATACACATTTTGTTTTGAACACATTCCCACTTACTCTCCACAGTAATGGAAAGACACATAGAAAGGAAAATGGTGAGACCAGTCCACGTCTCCAAGATTGGTGCCTCCACCAGAATTTTGGGTTTTATATTAATGGGAGAATCTTTGTGACAGAAGATATGCTGGGCGCTGTTGTAACCCACCTTTCTCAATGGGGGAGATATTTATTGGCCTGTAACTTGGTGATCTTGATTGAGAGGGTTTATACTATACTGGGGGGGGAGGGGAAATACCATTAGGAATACTGAGGATGTGCCATTGGATGACGTAGAACTCTGAGAGAGGCAAGGCTAATGGGATCATTTGTGACATTTCAGGAAGTTCTACAGGTTCAGGAGTACCTCTGTAATGTTTGAATACCAACACACACAGTATGAGGAACAAATGGGATGAACCAGAAACTTGGTCCTTTCCCAGACCTCTGATCATTGGTATCAGGAGCTGTTGATTCCCAGGAGGGTAGAGAGGCCTTCCAGAGTGACACTGGAGCATCAAGAATAACCAACAGCCTGAAGTTCAACAAAGGAAAACAATGAGCCCTGCACCTGAGATGGAGCAATGCCAAATACAGGCACAGATGGGAGATGAGTGGCTGGAGTGCAACTCAGCAGGAAGGGACGTGGGGTGCTGGTGACAGTAGCTCAGCCTCAGCCAGCAGTGTGTCCTTGTAGCCAAGAGGGCAAACTGCATTTTGGGATGCATTAAACACAGAGCAACCAGCCAGTCAAAAGAGGTGATCCTTCCTCTACACTTAGCATTACTGCAGCCTTACCTTGAATACTATGTATTGTTTCTGACTCCATGATGTGAAAAGTATATTAATACACTTTCAAAGCATCCAGAGTAGGGCAAGAAGACTTGTAAAGAGCTGAAAGACATGTTCTGTGAGAAGAGGCTGAGGATACTTGGGCTGTCCAATCTGAAGAAGAGATGTCTGAGAAGCAACCTCACAGCTCCTTGCATCTCCCTGAGGAGGGGAAGCAGGGGGATGTGCCCCTCTCTTCTCCCTGGGAACCAATAGTGGGATGCATGTGAACAGCACAAAGTTGCATTAAGGAAGGCTGAGGCTGAACATCAGGAAAAATTTCTGTATCGTGGGGGTGAAAATCATACACTGGAGCAGGTTTCCTAGAGCAGTGATTGAAGTTGCATGCCTGTCAGTGTTCAAGAGATGTTTGGACAATGTCTTCAATAATGTTTTAACATTTGGTTAGCCCTGAAGCGGTCAGGCAGATGGTCTAGAATATCTTTGAAGGTCTCTTACAACAGAACGATTCGAATCTATTCTGTTCTATTCTTTCACTTGTCACTGTATCAAAAGAAAAGGGAATTCTTCATTTGCCTTCTCCAGAGCTCACACGATACTTCAAGTCTCAGTTTTCTGTCTTCTCATTATCTTCTTTTAAGCCAAGAGCTGCAAAAAGCATTTTGATTCAGGTATACTGTGAATTTCTGCTCTGCTAATTGCTAACATTAACTACTATTTTTGACCACCAGTAAGAATCAAGCTGATGTTCTCACAGAGCTGCCACTTGCAACTCCAATATCCTCTTGTTGAATAACAAGAAGTTTAGAATCCACTACTACTTGTGCAAAGCTTGGCTTGTTTCATTTTATGAGAATTGCATTGCAGTTATATAAGCACAGTTTCCTTCCCCTCTCTTACCATCCATTTATGCTACAATCTAAGGTCTTTCTGCAGAATTTGTAGACGTTCTTTATCACCACGCAACTCAGTATTAAAGGAAGTGCCCAAATGCCTCTTGTTGTACATGAAGAATGACAGATGGATTTTCACCAGATTGTATTACACAATTAGAAAAAAAAAATACTGAGGCAAAACGCAACAAAATGTTGTGCCTGTTTCATTTTAATATCTGATCTTTGAGTTTGGGGAAAAAAAAAAGAAAAAAGAATGATAAAAAGTGTCATGTTATAATTTCAAAGCAGAGGGTTTTGATTTTCAAACTATTTTCTACTGCTTGGATTATTTCCCTGAAGAACAGCATAACAGTTTAAGAGATTATCACCAATTAATTTAAAATGACCATTTAGAGGTGCAACTTTTAAGATTCAATAAATACTGAGAATACTTTTTTTTTTTTCTTTTTTAATCTCAATCTTACCACCATAAAAACAAAATTAGTACTGGTGTTCAGGTGTTTTAAACCTGAGGAACTGAAGTGCCTATGAAAACCATTAACTGTAAATGCAGAGCACTAAACTAGTTCACAACTTCTATCAAGGCAACTTGTTTCAGGTTCCGGTGATAACTGGCCACAAGTCTAGAATACAGAAGGAATAGATGATTTAAGGCTTTTTTGGTCAATATATACTAAGAAGATTCAAAGTTCAGACACAAGTTTTCCAAGTAATGGTTGACCAAGATTTTTCCATTCTTTTTATTTGTCATTTCAACAAAGAAAATAATGTTACGTTTATATAAGTATTCCATTTCCAAACAGCCTTCAATGATATCTCAGATAAATTGAGAAAAGCTAACAGGGGTTATGATGAAGAAGAAATTGGATTAAAAAAAATAACTAATTTGTGGGAATCCTAATTAAATTCTTTGTGTGAAAAGAGTTCTTGACTTCTGAATACACTGAAAAAATTGAAGAAACCTTTACAGTCAAAAACAGTAACAGCTTAAGTTATAAAAATGAGAAGAGAATGCAGGTGTATAATCAGAGAATATTAGGATGCTATAATCACAAAATAAACAAGAGAGTTCAGCAAAGTAGTTCATGATAACAAAAGAGAACAAATGGAAGGCTTACCCTTATCCTGGGCTCACCCACAAAACACCAGTAGAGACAATCTCCAGAAGAGATCAGTCCCCACTGGTAGCCAGCTCTTAAATAGGTCTAGGAGAGGTGGAGCCAGGCTCCAGCCCTTCCGGCAGCACAGGGGAATTGCCTTCAGCTGTGCTCCTCTGGCTGACTCAGTGCTTGCCTCAGGTGATCAATCAGAGGTTCAGGCCGTGACTCAGCAGTTCCCGTACAGCAGGTGAAAACAAAACAAACAGAAAAACAGTATTGATGTCATTTCACATCATTCCTTCCTGATAATTCCTATTTTCAGGGATTCAAATAACACTGAGCGTTAAACAGTGACAGGGTCATTGCCTCCAGTACATTATGGGCTCATAGCCATCTACATTTCCTCCCCCTTGATTCATAGATTTAAGAGAAAAAGTGAGCAGGTAGCAGTTCAAGAGGCAGAACGGAAGGAATACTGTATTCCAAGGCTATATTTAACAAGCAGCCATGGGACAGGGCTAGACTTTAAAGAGAAGTTGTTTCCTTATATGTTTAATTCCATCTGACCTCTGTAGAAAAGCTTTGGATGACCAAGGTTACCTTCCTACTGTAAAAGCTCCATCAATTTATGCATTGCTCTTCCTTTACAAGGCCATCAGCACTGCCATTTTAGGCTAAATAGATTTTTCTTCATAATTGTCAGTACTGCAGAAAATACGCATGTAAAATCAGGTTCTAATTCTGTAATATTCAAAAACCTTCTATTATTTTCTCTTCGAAACAATATTAAAACTGTGTATCTTACCCATCAAATACGCTATCAATGTTAATACAATAAAGCATTGAATGACTTAAGTTATCCTGTTTAAGATGAAGGAAGCAAACTTTCATATGAAAAAAAAATTAATCACATACTGAAACAAAAGTAATGTAAGTGTTACACTCAAAATTCTCTTAGAGGTATACACACCATGTTCATGGAGTGGAGCATTTATGGTGAGCATAATTCAAAGTTATTAGTAGTCTAACCATAATAACACCAAAATTAACAGCACAAAATGTATGTAGGGAAAAAACCCCACATACATTAATAAGAATGTTTTTTTTCACATGCTTTTCACTGTAAATGTATACCTGCTCCTAAAAATTTCCACAGAGGGGCATCACAGCCTTCATGCACTGCTACTTTTACCATTGCAATTTTTCTCCTCTTTTACCTAAATAGCCCTTGTAGCAATGCAAGTTGACATCTTCTTGTTCTGATTGCTGTGGAGAGCAGTTAATTTCCTCCATTTTTCCAGTCACTTGTAATGCTTAAGTAGACCATAATTGTACTTTTCCTTAGCCTTTTTCAGATGAAAATATCCTCATTTTATTGTGATTTCTTCTGAAGTCACATTTTCTACAGTTACAGTAGTTCACGTTACTTCCTTCCGAAGTCTCTCTTGGTCTCTTTTCACCAACAAATTCCATTAAGAGAAGGATCATGGATGCTGCTACATTCCAGACCTTACCTAACACATTACATTCATCATCATACATTCATGTAGGCATGCTGACGTGCCTTTGGAAATGCCTGGCCAGCATCTCAAGCCCAGTATAGCCGAGACCGAGCTCTCAGCCTTCACCTCCCTCTCTGACTTTCTACTCTCAAAATTCTCAGAGGTCTCTCCCCATCCTACCAGTCACAGACACCCACAGGCACCAGCTTTAATTTAGCCTTTTAGTGAAGCCTGCAGAACCCTCCCTAAAATGAGGTCTTTTTCATCCATTCATGCTGTTAAAATTCTTGTTAAGGTTGTTATTTTACAGATCACTTACTGTAGCATCTTGCCCTGACAGAGGCATTTTTGCTGCAGACATATCTGTTTATACACTGCTGCCAAGACTGTCTTCAAAACTCAACACTTCGATTAGCTCACACAGCTCTTTGCATTTTTGACAGTTCCCCTCACAATAAACAAACACACGAAAAAATCACTTTTCAATAGCTGTCAAATCATTGACAACTATTCTAATTCTATGAATCTTTTTTTTTTTTTTCATTTATTACGCAGGAAAAAGTTTCAAGCTTTAATTAGTCCACATACTGCCCATCTGCTTATTTGATAAAAAATGCTTCTGTTCAAACCTACACGGAGCTCCATATAAATGTGCATAACTTCTCCATACTCACCCTAAACTCACCTCTTTGCTATAACGTCTAAATATCTTCCCCAAAACCACTGATGATGATTCATCTCCCAGTCTGCAGGAGACAAGCCTATGTAACTGACATTGTCCTACGATCTTCTTGTATGTGCTGGTTTGTCTTCACTTTTTTAGCCCTTTGTTATGATGGACAACGTGGTCTGTTACGCATAATGAGCTTTGTGCCTCTAAGTCCTGCAAGCAACAGTGATAACGAAAATTAATAGTTACACTGTATCCTATGGAAGCTGAACTGATCCAACTCAGCGAAAAAATTCCTCAGCTAGGATCCTGCACAAACATCGTGGTTTAGAAAGTTTAGAAAAGCGTAAATCTCTGCCAACATTGCAACATACTTGTACTCATTAAAGTTCCAGAGGCAGTAGTCCTGCTAAAACCAGTATAATTATATGTAAGTGATGTTGGCAGGCCACATAAAATGTCAGAAGGACAGAACCAGATGTTTCCTGGACTGCATGTTCTCAGTAATTTTTACACCATTACATTGCAAATAAAAGCAAAGTCCTTTTTAATGAAGTTAGTTTCTCCCTTTTTCCTGGAAGGACCACCTGTTTTCTGGTACTGCACAGAAACAAGTACGTGAGTTACCAATCAAGTTTTCAATCAGTCCTTCTAGGCAATTGTTATTCTGACATTGTCTATATTCTGTTAAAAATACCAGGCTTTGTTTGTATTGTATTCCACAGATTTCTTCACTACTAGAATTTAGAGTTAATACTGTAACTCATTTGTGGTGTCAGACTTCGTAACCTGAAGAGCCCAAATCTGCCTACATAAATTTTCTTCCAACTAAAACTCCCTGAAAAGAAGGTTGTGGCAAAGTGGGGGTTGGACTCTTCTCGTACATAACTAGTGATAGGACAATATGGAATGGCCTCAAGTTGCACCAAGGGAGGTTCAGGTTGGACATTAGAAAATATTTCTTCTCTGAAACAGTAGTTAGGCATTGGAATGGGCTGCTCAGGGAGGTGGTAGAGTCACTGAACCTGGAGGTGTTCAAGAAACGTTTAGGTGCTCTACTAAGGGACATGGTTTAGTAGGGAAATGGGGGTGATAGATGAATGCTTGGACTGGATGATCTTGGAGATCTTTTCCAATCTTGGTGATTACATGATTCTATGATTCTACGATATATTTTGTACAAGGAGTGGTTAAACTACTGAACTATAGAATTGCATTGTCACATTCACTCAAGATTTTTCTCTCAGTACTCCAAGTTCCCTATGCTCCCTGTAAGCTTTTTTTCCTGTAGGAACAGACATAGCTTGAACTTGGTATGCAGATATTGAAAGTTCAAGCTTTTGCTTAAAATGCATTCTGTATCTTATTCATCATCCCTGCCATGAAGTTCAGCCTTCACAGTCTCATATAACTTTGAATATCAATGCAGTTTTATTATTCCTCAGACTGTAATACTTATTTCTAAATATATGTAGGTTGCTCCAAAAGTAGTGTCTCCTATTTATTTCCACAGAAACTACAACTGATACAAAGAGCACAAGAACACTACTTGATAGAGCAGATTCTCAGCTACAAAACACTACTTTTCAACACAGACATCACCATTAGGTATTTTTTCCAGCCATTAACAAAAGCCTGCATGCCATGCTCATAAAAATCTGTACCAGTGGGGCTGATCCACTGTTGCTGCCACCACTACTGACATGCATCACCCATCATATCACTGTGCTCACGTCCACTTTTTGTCTCCAGAAAACTTCTACAATTGGTGATGAACATTAATGGGTGTCATTATTTCCACGTGGAGGAATTCAGTGATACACGTTTGCTTCAGACACACTTCCATGTTAGGTGGCATTTTGTCAGACTGTCCCTCTGCTGCCATCTGTGGCACAGCAAGAAAATGTAATGGATTGGTGTGAAGGTTCAGCTTCTACTGACAAATCACCAACATCTGCCTCTGACATCGTGGGCCAAAATAACAAAATAGAAGGCGTTACTTTCCGAGCAGTTTTCATATATAGATTCCCCTATGGTTGTTCATACAGTGACATAACTCTGATACTCATTTATCCAAGTCTTTGAATTCCTAGAAGCATATATGTATATATTCTTTACTAATAGCAAATGTACATTGGACATGACGAATCCCAGAGAGGAATAATAGTGATTAGGAAAAAAAGAAAAAAAAACAGTAAAAATAAGCCATTGAGGATCTAGGAAGCATGGCTTCTCCCGTAAATATTATTACTTAAACATACACATTTTTTAGGACCTTTACTGTCTCAGCTTTAAGGAAGAACCTACTCTTCCTGAATAAGGTGGGATAAATAAGCCCAACTCATTATCTATCTTGGGCAAGTCAGATGGAAGCTGGCAAACATCATCCCAGTATGCAAGAAGGGCAAGAAAGAAGACCACATAATTATGGTGCTGTCAATCTCACTTCATCACCTCATAAAATTATGGAGAAGATTATTCTGAGGGGTACTGAAAAACACCTGAAAGTGAATGCAGTCATTGATCACAGACAACAAAGATTTGAAACGGGAAAGTCCTGTTTTATGAACTTAATCTCCTTTTTATGACAAGGTTACCCACATGGCTGACCAAAGTACGGTAACTGATAAAATCATTTTGAATTTCAGGAAACCTTTCAATTTCTCAGAGTATCCTTCTGGACTAAATGTCTAGCATACAGCTAAACAAACACATAATACAATGGGTGACTAACTAATTACAGAGTCAGGTTCAAAGGGGGTTACATTGGGGTTACATCAGTGATGGAGGAACATCAGGCTGGCAGCTAGTAAGTACTAGGGTTTCTCAGGGCTCCATTTTAGGGTCAGTTCTCTCTAACATTTTCATCAATAACTTGTGTGTGGTATGTGAAAGTATACTAAGGTAGTTTAGAGATGACACTAAATTGGGAGGAGCTGTTGGATCGCTTGAGGGTCGAGAGGCTTTGCATCTCAACAAATTTAAGTCTGGGCAATCACTATCTCCATGAAGTTTAACAAGTGATGGATTCTGCACCTGAGACATTGCAGCCCTGGGTCTCTGTACAGACTGGGGGATGAGAGGCTGGAGAGCTGCTCTGCTGAAAGGGACATGGGGTTCTGGCTGATGATGAGTTCTATATGAGGCACAGCAGATTTTCTTCTACACTCTAATAAACTTACTATGGATAGTACTGAAGAGAATACGATTTTCATTGGCAAAAAATTAACTACAATAATGTCTAGAATTGTGATTTCTGGTGTCTGTTTTAGTGTTGCGCTGCTGTATATGGAGATAAAGATATTATATTTAGGGACTAGGATAACATTAAAAATAAGCTGACTGGTGAACTGGTGAGCTGACTCTAGCATTATTCATGTCTCTTTTAAAATGGCATTTTGAGCTCTATTCTCAGTCAGAAAGCATAGGCAAACAGAAAAATCAAAAGACAGGCAATCAGAAGATAAGGGCAAAAGTGTTTAAATCCTTTATGTTTCTTTGCCTCAGCAATGGATATTCAGCACTAAGAACAAAGCTGATCCAATTCCTTACAATTACTGTCCTGAGACCTACATATTTCTGACAGTAAGAGACAGATCACAAAAGATAGAGATAGAAAAGACACAAGTTCTTACTTTTTGCTTTCAAAGGGCAATCTCATTTTGTGTTGAGTGTTGATATTTCCTTCTCCTTGGAAAAGGCTTACTGACAGATGGAGCAACTGGTCATTTTTTCTTGAAACAACATTGACAAAAATTGTGTTCTAGGAGGAGCATAAGTCTCATGTTTTGAATGCAACTTCTCAAATCACTGGGATGTAAAATCTGCTAAGAAGATATTTCCATGGAATTAAAAAAAAAAAAAGAAATCAGAATAAAAAATGGCAAGTTTTATACGGAATTACTGCCTACTGGCTCTTAAAGCAGAAGTTAGAGAATGAGCTACAGGCTAGCAGACTGTCAGAGGCTAAAAGGAGTTAGATATCTGTTGGCACTCTTTCTCTTATGCTCTTGCTGGATGAAAGGCTTAAAGAACTTATTTTTTGATCACTCACTTTGGCCAAACAACAGTACAAAGATATATACACAGGCCTGCGTGTAGCTAGAGTGGTTTCCACACGAAACAAGCACTTAAAGAAGAACCACATATTCTGGATCATAAAAACAAAGTCCTTCTGCAAAGTTAATAGCATCTGCTCAGAGAGCAGGAGGTTTAAAGCTTGGATACTTTTTCTGTATTACTGAGTTCAGCACTAACAGCTCTGTTACCGAGCCAATTTTCCTTTCAATATTGACTTGGCCAGTACAGATTGCTGGGTTGTTGGGTTTTGTTGTTGGATTTTAGTTTGGAGTTTTTTGTTGTTACTTTGGGGTTTTGTCTGTATGTTTTCTGCTTTTTAATCTGGAGAAAAACTTGTACAAGTGAAGAAGTTTAAATTGTTGAAGTATCTCCCCTGAATGGATTTATGAATTAGAACCACCTTCCATTTTTACAGAATTATATATAAAGACTGTCTAATTTCTGGAATGTATATCATGCAGGACATTCAGTAGAAAAGGTAGAAGAGAGCTGAATTATCTTTCTGATGAACTTATGTTTCACTAGCTGTTTAGAAAGGTAAGCATAATATGCAAATGATTGTATATAGTCTCTTTTGATTAAACCTATCCCACTTCCCACACATTCAAAAATACTTAGAAAGAATGAATAAATGCCATTGTAAGCTAGGTCATGTAAGAAGCAAGGTATGGTAATGGAATGAAATATAGAAAAAGATGATTCTGTAACACGAGTGACCCAGTCCTAGTGTAAGTCCAGTTTTAAGAGAGGAGACAAGGGTGGTCTTCCAGATCCGTTAAGTGGTGCCTGTGGAAGATGTTCTTCTCTGCCATACTTGTCACCAAAACTTATGTCAGTTCCTCTGCTGGTGGTGTAGCTTCTACATATCGTGTTTTTACTGTTTACATCAGCTCAAATGACTTTATATTGAAGCAGACGATCCATTCCACCATTCCCGTTGCAGTATTAACAAGAAGCAGGTGCTGGAATCACATAGTAAATTGGCAGACACCTTTCTTCAGTTGAAGTTTTAAAACTTTGTTAGATGTGGAAATTCTAAGTATCATTATAATTGTTACAGTCCTACTTGAAGATTGGGAAAAGGAAGGAGGAGTGATTATTATAAGGCCTTGCTATACCTGAGCAATAAGTTATCTTCCTCATCCCTCATCCTCCAGCTCAATTCTGATGTTTGGCATGGACAAGGCACAGACTCCACCAATTCTCCACTGTCCCACTCCACAGTTTCCCATTTGCCTGCTTATGGACAAGAATTCAGTATCAGACACTTCTGTGTTATTCTAGCCAAGGATGAATGTCCAATCCATAAGACTAAAATGCCTAACAAAGATACATATGAGTGTAAGGGGCAGCTCCCAGAGAAACAACATTTCTCATTTTTTATCTAAATAAGAAAATCAAGTACACTAGTCAATTTTGGCTAAGTTTCTTTGAAATGCATTCAATGACCCAGAACAGATCTCCAATGCTTGGACCACCTCCATCTTTCTTACTTGCCCAAATAAGCAATGGAAACAATCTGTGCAGCCAATGGAAGAATTTCAAACCTCAGTTTATACTGTATCAAATGCCTTATAAAAGGGGGGATTTTTCCTAAATTTGAAAAATTTGTGTTTTACTTTCTACAGCCCATTTTGTTTCTGTAAATATCACACAACAAACGTACAAATGAGAACATTTAATTGTTAAGTTATGCTTTACTGAATCAAAACCACAGGACTTTTATTTTGTTGTGAATTTATTGTATATTTTATTCCTACTCAAGTAGCAGAACAGGCTGCTTGTCTTTGCTTTACAGAAAGAAAAAAACATTTATTCCTTCATATAAATGTTTGTGTCTTTTTACCTGTTTGTGCACAACTGAATCAGTTTGGAAAAAATCATTTAATCTCCTCTCTTAACCAAGCTTACATACACAATGCAATGCTAGCAACCGACTCCAACAACAGGGTCTTCTCCATTTGCACAGGATAAAGGTCAGCAACAGGAACTGAAATGCTTAAACTGAGGTCAACATCTGGTCTGTGCCTTTCAGAATCTGGTCTCAAGTGTCATTTCTGAAGCAGTTCTGATGAAAGTTTGCTTGTGTCTGCAGCTGCAGCCAGACAGCAAGCAGGATAGCTTGCCAGCATGTTGCTGACCCTCCATTAGCTACAAATTCTTTCTGTTGTGCAAATGAGGCCTTAACCAAAGATAAGATCCCAAAGAGCTTCAGTGCATTTCATTGGCATCTCACCCCAGGGGAGCAAGTTCCTCTGAGGTAAATCTTCATTTCACAGTTCATACAGTCCAGATGAGTATTAATAGCCAAATTCCAGATGGGTCATCACTTCCCCTTCCCTTTTTGTGCTGTCTGAGCAAGGCTGGAGAAGATATTTGCTACTATGCTGGGATAATGAGCTGTCTCAATCCTGTTGTGGCTCTTCACTGATCTTGTCACAGGTGCTGCATGACTCTCATAATTTTTAACAGGACAGACTACGTATTAATCTAGAGTTCAAACAGAAGGACTCCTTTACAACTTCGTTCAAAAGAAGCATTTAATCTCCCTTCAGGACAAAATACAATAGCATGATTCAAGTTGGAAAAGGTGGCAGAAGAAAATGCTTGATGTACTGCATTTACTTCAAATGCAGGCTGGATTTTTTAAAGGCCAGATCTCACTTTATGGAAGAGCTATTGATTAAGAATTAGCCAACAGAGATCTTTAACAGAGGCACTGGTATAGTATTGTCCTTCACAGAAGGGATTTTCTATAAAGGTTCACATCTGTAATCAAAATATACCATTTTTCTTGTCTAGAAAAGAAGACAACATAGCAAGCCATGTACTCATCTATTTTTTTCATGCACTATCCAAAGGTGAAATGGACCGCATCACAAAAACGTCTGTAGCAAAAACTACGGAGGATCTAGGTGAAGTAAAGACTGACATATGACCCTCTGTCAATAGAGCATTCTGCTGCTAGTACACCTGACAGCTGCAATTTGTGAAAGCAGTTCCTGCTACCATTTCTAGATGAACAATCCAATCATCTGCTTCAAGTGGGCATTCCTTTGCTCTGTATATGAAAATGGACACTTACCTGTAACATAAGCAATGTATGTCTCAAACAGGCATTACAAGGGATGTTATGCAGCTCATATTGTTATGGGAATGCTCTCTCTAAATTGCACTGAATTCACATCATAACATTCCACAGCAGGATATGACAAATGCAGCCTTCTCATGCACCTCAATATCTTCTGCACTGAGCTACCTGTTGTACATCAAACAGCCAGAAATGCACATACTATATTTCTGAACAATTATTGTTCTTGCTACAGTACTCAACATAGCAATTAACTACAACAGCTCTGGAACAACACATACAACAGGATTTCAACCTCGCTGTCAGTAAACTACAATTCATATTCTGCCTCCTGTCTCTTCATCACTTTTATTCAATTTCCAGCAAAATAAAAGGATCAGAAACCACCAAAGTGAAGGCCAACAAATCCATCATTCTATAGTTTAGAGAGCAAAAATAAGCTTCCTATATGCACTGTTTAAAAAGACAGACAGTAATCTACAATACAAAGGGCTACAGGACATACAGTCATAGAATATCCTAAGTTGGAAGTTACTGACAAGTATCACCAAGTCAAACTTCTGTTTCTACAAAGCACCACCCAAAAAGTAGACCACATGACTGAGGGCATTTTCCAGATGCTCCTTGAACTCTGGCTGCTTGGGGTAATGACCACTAATCCCAGTGTCTGACCACTCTCTGGTGAAGAATTTGGTTCTAACCCCTACCCTGACCCTCCCCTGATGCAGCTCCATGCTGTTCCCTTGGGTCCAGTCACTGTCACCAGAGAAAGCAAATCACTACATAGATATGACATATCCAATATGACATGGATGCCAGAGCAAGTAAGGACAGAGCACTGCTAAAGTCTTGAAGAACAGAAAATAAGTTTGGGCTTGTTTTTGTGGGATATATGCCTACCCAAGTCTCATTTCATACTGTAAAGAGATAACAAATGCAGGAACAGAGATAACTACCAGGCAGTTTATCACAGACTTAACATTCTAAGGCATTTTATTTTGTGCCATGTGATACACCAACCAGGGGACCAGTGCTACACAGTATAATTTTGTACATACTTTTTTATGTGGCATAGCTTAGATTGATGTATGTGTGTTTTTCCATGATTGCCAGCTCCTTTCGCCCATGCTTCAGCTGATCAGATCTCACTGGAGCAAGGCAGCAAGTTTTGGCTGGATAACAATAGTGTTGGTGGGGAAAGTTGCTACAAATCATATAAGCTGAGAGCACACAAAGTGAAAAAGTGGTCAAAAAAAAAAAGTGACTGCGTGCTCAAATGTTTGAACAAGCTGTCCAGTAAAAATATACTAGCCATCAGGCTAAGGAGAGACATTGAACCATTCTCATGGGAGAGAGGACAAAAAGCTCAAATGTAGGGTCAGGGGTCCTACTATGCCTTAAAGGCAGATAAAGGGAAAAGCAATTACTAGTTGCAGCAAGGTAAAGTTACTGAAGTTACAGCTGTGGGTTTAGCCACACTAGCATTCAGATAACTAAATAACTGTTAATATTTGTATTTTAAAAACAGCTTTGAAAATTGAATATGATCAAGAAAAGAGCCTCAACAATGAGTAGGAAGAAGTGAAAAATGTTCATAGATAATTGAGACTGTCACTATATCATAGGAGAAAAATCAAAGGTGACTTGCTCACAGTAAAATTATCTTTACTGAAGGAAAAAAAAAAAAGTGAATATTAATGGACCACAGAAACCAAAAGGAATCAATGTGTTCTAGTGATCCGAATCTTACACATCAGAAAAATTGGAAACAGAACTCACAGAAGGTGAGCCCAATGAAGTGGAGCCTATTTCAGTGCTTAACAACCCTTTCTGTAAAGAAGTTTTTCCTCATAACTAACATAAACTTCCCCTAGTGCAACTTGAGGCCATTTCCCGTCATCCTGTCACCTGTCACCAGTGAGAAAAGACAAGCCCTGCTCTTGCTGTAAGCACTTCTCAGATGTTGAAAGAGAGCAATAGGGTCTCCCCTCAGCCTCCTTTTCCCCAGCCTGAACAGCCCCAGTTCCTTCAGTCTCTCCTCGTAGAGCATATTCTCCAAGCCCTACACAAGCCTTGCTGCCCTTCTTTGCACCTGCTCCAACACCTCAATGTCCTTTCTGTATTGAGGTGCCCAAAACTGAACACAGTACTTGTGGTGAGGCCTCACCAATGCCAAGTACAGGGGCGGGAGCCTCCATAATCGGATCTTTTTTAGAGTTACCAGTGATTTGATGAGTCTGTCCAGAGAGACATATCACCATAAGATCTGCTCATCTGCTAGCTTCAATTACTTAGTCCTGTAGCATATATTCTTTGTTTCAGTACTTCTGGACACGCTATGTTAAAAAGTTAACTTTTCCCATTCCAGATCCTTTTCATTGATTTGGGTAAGATATCATTCATTTACATTTTTTCCCTGCAGAAATATGATCCCCCCAAAAGATGATGTGTATCAAAGATGCTAACAGTGTTTCCTACTCCAATTGAGCAACTCGGGTATCAATACTGTTGTTTTATTCTTCTACACACCTCTTGGTGTCACATGTGAAAGGCTTTCACCATGTATGATATACAGAAAATACCTCTTTTTCTTAGCATTTTGTGAGTATTTCATCTACCTCTTGAATATTATGATCAATGCCACTTACACTCAGATTCTTGGGCAGAAAATCAGTATAATCTCTGCCTGGTTTTAAGGACACCTCACATTAAAGCCATACAGTTAGGAATGATTTATCCTTCAGTCACTTAATCCTACATTCAGATTTATATGATGTTCTAGGAAAGAAAGATAATCCTGATTTCCAAATACACAGAGCTATGAACCTTTGATCTCCCAATTGCAATCATTCATGCAGTACTAATGAAAGAGGTAATATAACTTAGAAGTACTGCAATTTAATGAATGCTTTCACACTGTATAGGCTTTGCAGCTTTCCACTCTCATCATCTGAGCGGATCCAGAATTAGAAAAAACTAAGAAATTATGGTATCTGTATACAAATCTAGGAAAACACCTGAAAATCTCCAAGTTGACTGAAATTACTGAAAAATGTATGAACAACGAGACACGCTAAGTGTGCTAATCATAAGAAAGAATATCTAAAAAAATGCAAGGTATACAAGTATAAAATGGAGTTACGGTAAAAATGAACTTTCTACCAATAGCTATTAAAAAGCTGTGCCTGAAAATTTACAAACCACCCATCAAAAAGAAATTTATCAGAATTCATATATAGAATACCTAAAATATTAACCCCCACATCCTTTTCGGACTCATTTTTATATCAAGAATATTTTAATACATTTCAGTTACCTGCCTCTAAAGTGGTACCGCTTGTTGGGGTTGGTTAAAACAATGTATCCCTTGTCCTGTCAGACAGGGTGATCTCATCCTCTTCAGTCCAAATACTGTTCTGCCTGGAACTATTCTAAAACCTAAAAACCTAAAACCATCATGACAGTTTATAAGTGAGGGTATGCAAAATGTCGTTTGCCAGATGTAAGTGCTGGTATGCCTGAAGGTTTTCTAAATGTTATAGCAGAGCTTTGTTACATCTCTATTAAAAGGGGAAATAAAACACATAAGGGGCATATTTGAAAGCGATTCAAGAGATGAGAAGTTGTAGGAGTTTTTGGAAAGGAAGAACTTTCAAAAGGTGTACATTGAACTGTAACAGCTCAATGATGAGAAAATAATTTCCACACTGAACACTACTGTCTGGCATCCAACTACCTTCTTGTCCAGTGGAACCTGCAGCCATGCTGGGAAGGTGGGATTGGAGAGAAAAAAATCTACAAAGCACTGCGTGCACTACAGAGAGTTAAAGTTATCCGAAGCTTATGCTTGGCATATCCTCTTTCTGAGGCTTTGGTATCTAATTCCTTAAAACAGGAAAGAGTCTAATTTTTCTGAAGATCCTCACTTCAGAAAAGCAGCATCCAGCCATTTGTGATGAAGCATGGAAGGAGCAAAGCCCAGTATGGTCAACTCTGCTCACTTCAACTCAGTAGCTACAGCTCTTACACGAGATGTGGATTTAAATCTTTACAGGATGAGGAAGCAAAGGAACCAGGGCTTTCAATACATTAGACAATCTCCCCAGATATCAGCTTACTGTTTAAAACAGAGGATACCTTCTTCATCTCCTTTTTGCCTTCTTTATGTCATGATATAATAAGAGCTTTGCAGTGGGTTGGTTCAGTCAGCAGGACAATGTCCGTATGCAGATGCTTCTACGTCTTACATATCTAATCATTCAGCACTGCTAACACACATAAGAGTGAGTACTCAAAAAACAATTTGAGTAGAAATATCCTTATGTCATGAAAATTTGAAATGTATTCAATCAAATCCTTATTTATATTTCCAGATTTTGCAAACTCTCCAAGTTTCTGGCTTGTTTGTTGTGGGGTTTTTTGTTTGTTTATTTATTTTGTTTACCCTAAAATCTAGGGAAAAGAAAAGGAAGAATCTGAATGAAATAGTTCATAATTATGTTTGCCATTTCTATCTGTGTTGGGTTTCTAATTTGACTCATCAAATTAAATCATGATGTATTTCACTGCCAGGAGCACATAATGACAGCAGGTTTACATTCCTAAGTCCATTTCATTCTACTTCTTTCATATCGTTCATGGCTGTGAGTGACTAATTTTCTGAAGAGCAATTTTTCTCATGGAAGGCTGAAATAATTATATTACTCTGGTGATAACAGTGAGAAGTGCAATATAACCTGCTGAAGGGGAAAATCTTTAAATAGAGGCTTTCAAGAAACTATCCCAAACAACATCAGAATGAATTTAAGAGGCAAGAATCTGCAAGCTAATCATTCAGGATTCAATTTTATTCTCCCTATAGTAAATGAGAGCTTTGTTAGTACTCTAAATAGAGGAAGAGTAGCAGGTTAGGAAGAAAACACTTCATAGAAATCATTCTTGAAACAGACACTCAGAAGAAACACACAGAGCTCTCCTGAAATGTGGCCAAGAAGATGTCAGAAGAACCAACCCAGCAGCAGCCTCCAATCTCCTTTTTGGATTCTTGTTCTCCATTCTCATTTCTTTAGCTGCCAGAAAGGTAGTTAAAAAGTTTCTTTAAATTTAGGCTACTAACCATAGTCAAAGAAACAAAATTGAGAGATTGTATATTTCACCTTATAATCCAATTAGCTAGAGTAGGTGGTGAAAGCATTGAACAAATTTTCTTCAAGACAGTTTCTGTATTTTTCCCTGGAATTTAAAAATCAAACCACATCTGATAATGGCATGAATTTACCATGACCATGCACCAGCATTTGCAAGCAATTCCTGTTTGTGAATCATGATGAAAAAATTTGAAGACAAATTTTTAACAGAACAAGCAGAATTGAATTGAAAACATTAGCCTCATTTTAAAAGTTCAGAGACTTGGAAAGGTTAGATTTGTCAATCTATTGTCAGCTTGCTCACTTAGACTGCATGAAGCAAATACGAAGGATATTATTGCTATGATGCAGAAAGAAACCCAGAGTGAGTTGAATTATGTAGATGACTGAAAAGTCTTTAAGAGAATGACCTTCCCTATCCTGGTCAGTCTTTCAATACGAACTTCCTCACAAAATGTGTCAAGAAACTGTATGAGGAAGCATTTAATTCTGCATAGCTACGGGGAGAAATGACAGAATATCTTGGGAGCAAAGAAAAGGTCACTGAGGATTTAGGATGACTCTCTCAGATTTTGTTTTTCCAAAGCAAATGGGCCAGTGTCTGCAGAAGTAAAATGTCATTGTAGCAAGACACAGTGACTCCACATCTTAGCATCGGTGCCATTTTCTAATCTCAGGAATCAATGTAGAAAGAAAAGCGGGAGGTGATCAAAGACTGGGCAAATGTGGAGTAACAACACAGAGTCAAAAGGAAACCGAAAGAACAGAGGGCAATGTGCATTGACAGTGACTAGCAGAGTTATCATGAGTGATGACATGAAATGGCAGAAACCTGAATGAAAAGCAAGCAGATAACATCTGTCCTGGATGAATGAGAAAAATCTCCATAAAGATGGTGAGAAACTTGAGTCTGAAGACAGAAGAATGGCTGATCTCCAAAACTTGTGGCAAACACTCAAGGCTGTAATACTCCCTACACATATAAATAGTTGCTCTGGTGCTGCCTCAGACAGATCTTCTCATGGCCACACGTTGGTGTGCCTCAATATTTACTCAGCAGAGAACAGAAAGTTAGATGAGGTGGGTATGTAAAGAAATACACCATTGTCACGACAGAGAAATTTCAATGATAGTGTTACAAGGACTCAAGTTACAATCCATTAATAGCTATTTTCGTGCCATTTCTGTTTTCATTCAGCTACTGCTCCTCATTCCAATATTATTGATCAGCTGCATTTTAAAGCTGTTTTCAAAACTTGGCACTTAAAACCTTGAATAATGATTCCCATATTTCTGTAGCAAGGCCTTTTTTTTTTTGACATTTTCTCTGTCATTTCACCCTTCTCCTTCTCTGCCTGAGATTGATAATATTGTCTTCTCACCCTCCTGTGGACTGTTAGTTTCTCATTCCTTAGATATTGGCTTTAAGAGCAAATAGGTGGATATTACTGGCTTTAGACTACATTCTGCTCTATGTTCAGCCTTTCTGCAGGTTGAAGTCACTGATGTGCTTTTCACCAATTCTGAAAGCAGAAATGTAGATTTTAAATGTTCCCAAATGAATCACCACTAAGGGACAAGCTGAGGCTAAATAAACAAACAAACAAACGAATAAGTTGTTTGCATGGTGTCATGATGCACTAGGTTTGTGCAAAACTGCCTCTTTTTCTCTCATTCCTCAGCTACTACTTGATTCTGGTGTATTTTGGTGTATGTAAGAAGCTTCTTTTCTCCTTTGTTCGTCTCCTTCCTCTGTTGCCAAAATAAAGTTGTGCAAAAAGGAATCCATGAGAACCTTTTAAGTAGAGATGACGTGGGCATTATTTCAATTTTTATTCCCATTGAGTTTTCCTGAAGTCAGATTTTTGGAGCTATGCAGTCTCTGGATTAATTATATACACAGACACAGAGACTCTCCTGATACAAATTTTTATGACCCAACACATACAGTTCAGTCTGAACTATCTCAATCTTAGAATCAGAAAGGAGCGGCTGGAGTGTTTCCACTGCAGAAGATCTTTCAAGAGAAAAGACTTCAATTAGCTAAGAGAAAGATCTATACAGAATTGTAACAAAAGATGTTTCCTTATCATGTGTAGAGTGAAGCTGGCCAATGACTGTTTTGCTAAATCTTGAAATACTGGAAGACTCTTAACAAAGAAAGTTAGCAGAAAGGCACTATGAAATTCTAGGGACCAAGAGCTGAAATATCTGGAATGAAAAAAAGCAATGGTAGGAAAACAACAGTAGACTGTTAGAGAATTGTTAGCAGTACAGCATCTGCAAGAACAAAATAAGCCATAGAAGATGTCACCAGAGTGCAGGAAAGACAAACACCAAAGCAAACAGAATAAGAGAATGAGAATCTGCTGTCATAAACCACCTCATATATATTGCAGCCAATTATTTTGGTGCTGCTATGGAAACATTAGGTACATTTGTCTACCTAAAGCATTTTGTTATTCCAGGATTCCAGCAAATCCCAATGTAAAGTTCACAAAATATAGTTAACACTGTCTGTAAGGAGCTAGAAAATGAACATGAAAGAAGGTATAGGAACGAGCATCACAGAAAGATTGTGCTCTGGGAATATGTAGAACACTGTCATCAAAACTACTCAAATCTTATAAAAGACAGTGTTTGGCAACAGTGGAACTGCAGTGTTATTTTCAGATGACACAGTGAATAGTATATTTCTAAAAGTTAATGTGCACTCTAAATCTAAATCTTAACAGTGAGACAGTTGCAAGCAGACATGCTTTTGTGTGTGTATGTACATGTGTGCCTCATAGTGAGATACAAGAAACAGTAAAAAAAGACTTTCTTTGGCAGAGCATGAACGAGCACAGCCTGCGTATCAGACTTCATCAGTGTAATAATTTAGATCAACCTGGTTTTCTTCCCTAGAGTAAGATGTGAGATAGCGATAGATAAGGTCTTTTACTCTGCACTCTTAGCAATCTATATGCTGAAAGGCAAAGAGAAAAAATAAACCAATAAACAAGTCTAAAGACAATTAAGGTTTTCACAGAACAGAAATAGGTCATTTTATCAATGACATTTGAAATACATATATTTCAGTGAGCCCAAAGCCATTCCCAGCAAGTACAGTTCAGCAGCAAAGCACAATCATCTCAACATTCCCTAGATTTTTGTTGGTAACAAGTAATGTGCAAAGATCTATGCTACAAAAGGTAGAAGAAAAAAACATTTTACAGAAATAGTACATCCACCTTCAGGTCAACAATCTGGACCTCTGGCACAGACAGGGAGAAAAGAGTAAGATGGTGCACAAGACACTACAGATTTCAGACAAATAACTGGATCTGTATTTTAATAAACACACCCCACTTTTCATATTTATAAGTTTATGCAGGGAGCTCATTCCAGTTATTTCATTATGTATATTTGTACATTTGCATTTGTAAAATAGACAACCTGACACAGAGAAGCTCATTTATCAAATGATAATGATAATAATTATCAAATTAGCTTTCTGAAATTTAATAAAAAGTATAAACAGACCAACAGATGTAATGAGTCCTCCAAGGTGTTACACCACTATGGACTACGTCTGTGCAGCAATAAAAGATGATTACAGCTCATGTAGAAAATTTTGCACTAGGTGCATTGGCTGTTGCTAACCATACAGCTGTAACACCAAGAAATGGGTGCAGTTTAGTTTTGTCTGAATTTACTTGGATTTTGAGAGTTGGCAGCTTGCACCATGCTTTGTGCCACGGCAGCAGCACAGCTGTCTGTACCTGACCTGGCAAGCTTAAGGCTGAGATATCTTTACTAAAATCACCATAAAATTCTTGCTGTGGCATTGGCATTCACGTGGTACATTAAAATCTGTCTTCATTTTATGTGACTTTGCTTGAATGTGGGAATTATTGTTCACACACATTCTACTGAACTTGATAATCTTTATGTGTATTGTTCATACACATTCTATTGATCGTGTGGCCCATGTGAAGACAAGGCAAGTGGGACACTGATATTCTACAAACATTGCTTTAAAAAGAAACATGATCTAAAAGAGATAAAGAATATTTTTAGAATGGAAAAAAAAATGTGAGAAAGAGAAGGGAAACTGAAGAATTTGTGTCTTGGTGTTCCAGTTTCAACTTCTTCCTATGTCAAACTTCCTATGACATCAGGCCTCAGGCATCAATCAAATAATGCAGGTCTCCTGAGCTGTGTGGACATGTATGGCACAAGGCTTTGACTGAATATTCAGAAAGTGTGACAGTAGCTTCTGCTATCATTTTGATTAAATGATATACTCAAGAGACAGCCAATAGTTGAAGCAAACTTATTGGCAAAAGAGTGTCACATTGGTACCCAGTTCATTTTTCACTTATAGTGGAAATAAAGGTTTCTTGAAACACACTTCCATAGCAATTGATAGTTATTGTCCCTTATTTTCACTAGTTAGAAAAACAAAGTGATTATCTATCAATATTATCTACCGAAGAAAACAAGCACCTGTGTTGAGGCAGGAATCTAACATGAAATGGACTATACCTTAATTGTTTTTACTCCACTTCCTTCATCATACTTAATTGCCATGGGGGTAATTTTTGTTTTATAGTATTCTTGTTCAAATTCTAATATGTTTCAAGTGAAAGAGAACTCAGGTTACAGAATAAAGTGCCTTAATAAACAACAAAATTGAGAATTCCCAGAGAATTCTCAGAGAAATGATTGCCTAGTTCATACAAAATACTAACCCGGTGTCATTTTATTCACCTTTTGTTCCCAAGACACTATCTTTACAAACTCATAATATTTCTGAGTATATGTCATACTTTACTACGTTTAATATCTTACGGCACACTATTCTAAAACATATCTGTGCACACTTTCTATAGCTGACTGTGAAGCATAGTGAAAGCTTAAAGGATCTAATAAAGCTATTCTGCAGGGAGCAGGAGGCGAAGACAAGCACTGGATAAATAGAGGTTAGGATATGAAAAAACAGCAATTTAAATACCATCTCTGAGTCTCAACCTATTTCCTTAGTACATGCACATGCCCTATTCAGACATGTATAACCACTTTCTAGAGTAAGAAACTAAACAGAAATATTCAGTAACGGTTTATTTCATATATGAGAGAAAATAAGCTGAAACTGGCTGTTAGCTTACCTGGCACTAACAACTAGGTTCTTGGCAGCAGCAAGAAAAAAATACTAATCATTCATTGAAGAAAAAGAAGATCAAGGGTCACAAATAAAGTGGTGACACATATTTCAAATAGTCGAGAAAATATTTTAATAGTTTCTTAGTGTTCTTCCTTGCAATTTTATTTCATATTGGAATGATTATTTAGACAGGCTTCCATACAAACACTTTTAGAGTAAGTAGATTCTCTGTAAAATAATTGCTGCTCAGGACGACGTGGCTTAATATTGGCTAACACAGAATACTCTGATGACTATGGGCCCAGGAGACTTCATAGGGCACATTGGGACAACATGGCATTGCACTGACTAGGCAAGGGACTAAAAGGACATTAACACTTCCAAGTTTCACCTACAATGTTCAGCTGGGGATGTACCAATCAAGAAACAGCATGGCCCACTTTTACAGAATAGATAGGACCAGTCAACTGTGTTGGTGATGGAAGAATATTCACAGACATATATTTGGCCAACAGAAATAAAGAAACCAAAAAAAACCACAAATACAGAGAAGGCCACAGGTCGTTGCTGGGTTGCACAGAGCATGAAAATAAGCAACACTTTTTTTGGTCTAGATCTGTGGAAGACTTCTCGTGCAAAAACCAAGAAGCAGCTGAAGAATAGACATGTCTCTCATTAACAGTGGACCTGGGAGTATTACTTTGCATTTAGGGTAAACCCTGAGACCTCTCTAGAAACTTGAGGTTTGTTTTTAGAACTATTGATTTGGCTAATAATTTCATTTTTCAATGTAATGTGTTGCAGTAGTCAGACTTGGCAATCACAAGCGTGAATTAGCACAGCCAAACAGCGTAGGAAGACAGGGTGCAGTTTCCTGTCCAGCCTCAGGCAGAAGGGGACATTTTGCACAGCTGGCATTGTGCACGTTTGCAAAAGCAACATAACTTGCAGAAAGCCCCACAGGCTTTACATTTTGACACATCCCAAAGTTCAGTCTAGTTAAAGTGCTTCCTTTTGCCAAAAGAAACCTTATATAATGGTGGAAAAAAATATTTTTAGAAGCATAAAAATCAGCCCAGCTGCAAACTAAAAGTCAACATCTATCACTGCAACTATATTTTCTAGAAAATAACAGGAAAAAAAAGCATGGAGAAATATTGAATTGTTTGCAGATTTCCTTTTTGATCATTATTATGCTCCCACTCTCTATGCAACCTCAACCTTATCAAAACAGAAAACTTCACTGGCAAAGAATCTTCCATACCATGGACATAGTTTTTTGTATGTCTGATACCTGGATTTACAGGTACTATTTTAGTGAGGAGAAATAAGTGAAGTTCTAGCATGACTGAAGACAAGGTACCCTCTCCCTTGATATACTGTTCGAGCCTCTTCTTCCTGCTTTCTGCCTTTGATTCATAATCAATCTTTCATTTTATTTCCAAAAGGGAACTGCAAAAGTTTGGTCTGAAATATGACTAATGTTAGACAACTTTTCTGCTATGAAAGAGCATAGGATTTGTCTATAGTATTCCTCTACAGAACCTAACACGATGCACATACCAGAGCCAATCAATACAGGATGCTTTAAAGAAAGACATAAAAACTGGAGCTAAACAATTTCTTTTCAGCTAAATATTTTATAGGAGAAAAACGAGACTTTGGTAAAATGTCTTCCAGGTTTCAACTGAAAAAATAAAACAATGGTTTCATGGGCAACAGTAAACGCGAAGGTGTTGGCTTTGGGGAAGTAAAGGTAAGGTAAAGGTAAACACAAAAGAGCAGCTGGAAATTGTGAAGATACTTTTTCAGGGAATTGATGAAAGGAGGAAGGAAAAACTTTTGACACTGCCCTTGGACAAATCCAGGTGACATTTTTGGAGTAGCACCACATAAAACAAGCCATGTGATTAAGCAGCATTAGTAGTGCAGTGCTCATTGGTAAAATATCTAGATGCTGTGCCTGTAATACAATTCACGTACTCATCCTTCTTTCTCAGCCCAGATGTTCTTACGTGTTAGCTTGCCATAAAGAACAGAGTCTTTTCATGCACTGAGAAGTAATTCCAGAGAGTATGTGACTTCACTACCCCACATTCTGAAATGAAAAGCACTTAAGTAAATTACTTAACTCTTTTGAAAATTTGGCTTCAGGTTTTACTATCTGAGACACAACAATTTCTGTTCACATGCAACAGTGTCAGAGTCCTTATCCAGTCTAGACTCTCATATGTGACAAGGAAGAGACATCTCGCTTTCCATTAATTCCTTTTCTAAGGGTTTAGGTGTTGGTTTTTGTTGTTATTATTTCAGGAGAATTTAATGTTATTTTCTGTTCTCTGCTCTGTGGACATGCCAACAGCACTGGTTACCAAGGATATGTGCTTCCAAAGTATCCTCTTAAATCAAGGTCACAACATCTGCTATATTCTGCATAATCAGATAGCTATGACAAGAAAATCTACCCAATTATCACTCTTAACAGCTTCTGAACTGCGTCTGTTTCTGTCTGGTTCTGTACTGAGGCACAGCAACATTCATGTCTCTCTGACAGAGAAGAATCACTGGAGAGAGATGGGACTGCTAGACAGATGTGCAGCCAGCAATGACATGAAGCTTCTGTTACAGTTTCCAATAATTGATTTTGCTAGTCTTTGCAAAATGTCTTTGCTAGTAGCAGACATTTTACAGAGAAGAAATCCAAAAAACCAGTCTCTATGGACTGCAACGAAATTAAAATCTGGCTAAAAACAATTCAAAGTAGTAGAATTATGTGACTATTATATAAATGAGAACTAACAAGAATAAGAACCACTGGGAAAAGGAACATAGCTATTTTTTCCTTGATTCTTTGTTTTTGGGAGCATTTAAAATTCTATAGACAGTATTCAGTGCAGACACAACAACAAAACCCCACATCCTATTCTCATTCTAGCTGATAAAGAGAACAAAGAAGACAGAATGATAGAATCATTAAAGTTAAAAAAGATCACCATGAGAATCTAATTCAATCATCAATCTGCAACCCATGCCCACATGCTGTCCCTTCATCAATTGCTTAGATGCTGTTCACAGAATCACAGAATTGTAGGGGTTGGAAGGGACCTCCAGAGATCATCGAGATCAACCCCCCAAGTTGAACTGGTGTGACCCAAAACCTGTCCATTTAAACAGCCTCACCACTGTACACCAGCCTTTATGCTTTTTGCTTGCTAGTCTAGACACAGCTCCATTGTCTGAGCAGCTTGGAGCTGTGACTGAGTAGATTGAAAGCATCTCTGTCCCACTGCTCTCCTCCCTCAGCTGGTGCAGGCAGAGACAGAGTTGGGTTCAGTGTTCTGGCAGAACAAAGGAACTTGGCTTGGCCAAGGTAGTGGCTGAATCTGTTTTGGATTGAGCTAATCCACCCAAAGACCAGGCAGAGATAAGTTAAGGCAAGAAAGTGATGGCTTCCCTTTCTTGTGATGGCATTATTTCTCAGCATCTTTCCTGAGCCAGAGCAGGGCTCTGCCAGAATCATGCCAGGGTGGGAGTTTAGATACCTCTGATTTTACAGGGGATATGTCAGTGGGTAAGGCAACATGCCACCAAAATTTTGTTATCCCGTTCAAAGGCAAAAGTGAATTGCAGGGTGTGGATACAACAAACAGACTCACAGGTAGGAAGGGACCTCAGGAGGTCATTTCATCCACTCTCATCCACAAAGCAGGGTTAACACTGAATTCAGATCAGGTTTCTCAGGATTTTGAAAAAAACTGGGCCATAGAATCCACAGCTGCTCTGGGTAATCTGTTTCCCTATGCAATCATCTTCATAAAACAAAGCAAATGAAACTACGTTATATTCAGTGAGAAACTCTCAGGGAGATGACAGTCTGTTCTTCCTGGTCACTACTGACAGGATGCTCAGCAATAGCATAAAGAAAAGGCTCAGACTGGACATTAAGAAAAATGTCTTTACTGTGAGAGTGGTCTAAAACTGGAACAGTTTTTGATGAAAATGATTAATGCCCTATGGCCATCAGTGCTCAAGAGGCATTTAAGTAACTCCCTCAAAAACATGTCTTAACTTTTGGATAGACCTGAAGTTGTCAGCAATTTGGGCTAGGTGACCTAAACTGAGGAACACTACCAGAGACCATTCCCCAGCAAGATATAGCCCCATTCCATCCTTCAAGCTCTACTGCTGAGCCAGTTCATTAGGCAGCATAGCATGAAGCTGTTTATCTCACAGCTGGACAATTTGTCAGAAATTTCTCAGAAACTCCACACACTCAATGGGGCCTTGCAAGCCTGATGATCTGCCCAGCACACAGTGACTACTGCTGCCAGCACCACTGGACTGATAGTTTCCCACAACTCCCTGGCATCAGTGATCTAAATCTATAATCATCTTTTTGCCCTCATTTTATATGCAAGTTATCATCTGGAGGCCATGTGCATATTTCTGTGTAGAGATTTTACAGTGTGTTCAAGAAGTGAGCCAATGGGCAGGGCTGCTGGTAATGTCCTCTCAAAACAATTACTGAGGCTAAGAACTGCTTGCACTGTTAGTAATGCAACCAATTTAAGTTCAAAACATTTTTCTGGAATATCAAAAGAAAGACAAAAATTCAGTTTTACAGAAACTAATGTATGAAGACTGTCTCAGCTATAGTCTCAGACCTCCTTTTATTTCCCCACATAGAATGGGGTATGGAACACCATTCAGTGCTTTCTTTGCTGCCTTTTAGCACACTTTTCTCCCAGATTTCTTCTAATATTTTGACCATATTGTCTTTCATAATATTACATTTTTATTTCTCTCAGAGGTGGTTGATCTTTCTGAATGTACTACCATTTACTCTTTAACAGTACCCTCGATTGCTTACAAGGGTGTCTTTGATGCCTCAGACCTTTTCTTCATAAGCTCATCTTTCATTCTGCTTTTATTTAGAACTGTTCAATCAACAGAAGTCCAGACCCCTGTTACTAAAAGCTTAAAACTTTAATAGCTTGACTTTGTGTGTTTGAATGTCTCATTCTATCTGAAAAAGAATTTGTCAAATAAGCAGACATTGCCTAGAATAGATCTAACGGACCTTAATACATGCATAGCATGTCTTTATATAAATATGCGAATGTGCCTGATATCAGACACAGTAGTGTTAGCTTATATCCAGGTGGCTAACAGCTGGAAAGTCCAAGACCATAGTGAAGATAAGCTCCAGGTTTGTCTGAAATCATAAACAAAGACACGTATATACACACATTTCCTGGGGCCCTGCCACTGCCTGACTGCCCTACACATCAGTAAAAGGTTATACATCAAAACAGAGGGCTTTCTATGCATTTCTGCTGCCATCCACTCCAACTAGTGTGACTTCTGTATCCAATTCTGAATGAGAACACATTCTGCAGCTAAATGAGGACTATACATTGTCATATTGTAAAAGATACAACTCTATTTTTATTATGTGCCACATTCTACAACTTAATGGTTATCAGTAAAAGAGAAAATTGAATGCAAACATATTTTTGTGCAGTAAACTTGGGTTTTGATAGTGATTTTTTAATTGTATTTCATGTAGTTTGCAAGTGCTGAACACTTCAAAGAATAACCCTGATTCTTCTTGCACACATTTCTGAATTTCCTTTCAATGTTTAAATTAAATGCCTACAAAAATTAGAGAACTTTATTCAAGCCTTGATTCAGAGTAAAATGTATAAAAATTGAAGGAAATGAAAACAGAAAGAATCCTGTGCTCGGGAACTGGAGTCCAAGAATACACAGTGCACAATTACTACACAAAACTCTAAGCTGTGGCATGCCGTGATTCCTGGTACAGTTAGATTCTTGAATTGTTCCACCCGCCAGAAAAAGTGGAGAATGGCTTCATTCAGCACAGGTGGCAGCCCTGCAGGCAAGACAAACTCAGGGCAAGGGGAGGACATTCAGGCTTACTAGAGGAGCAGTGCCTGTCTTCTGTTCCATGGTTAATTGAACACATACATGAATACTGGAAAAACACACACATACACACACACCCCTTCCTGACAGAGCTTGTAAGAGGCTAGGTACTGCCCCTGCAATTGGCAATTTGGCAAGATCAGAAGTCACAGCAGAATAGACGTCACTGCTCAGGATCCCCGCCCCAGCAGGGCAAGGGAGATAGGGATCTCACTGCTTTGAGAGAAGAAGGTCTCAGAACATATAACTTCTTCAGAGACAGATCCTTTGAACTATTTCTGTGATTATCACACCATCAGTCTGAGGCTTTCAGATCACAGCTTTAAACTCCAATACCTCCAGTTCACCTAAATCTCACCTATTAATCTAAAATTAAGCTCTCAGGGCTAATATTGATTATGCATTTCATAGCACAGACAACATATTTCTTGATATTTAATAATACAATCCCAGAAATAATTTGCAGAAAAGACTTTAAACTTTCACAAAGAAATCTGGAAATTCCTTGTTATCACTGTTTACCTTCTCTTCTGTGGGACCACACCAGCAGTGGCCAGAGGTCCATTCAAGGACTGTACTTTGCAAGAGACCAGAGCAGCAGACAGATCCAGAGAGCATAAGAACTGAGTGCCACACTGGTCTGCTGGGTCTATACTGTCTTCCAAAAGTCACCAGCTGAAGATCTGGGGCAATTGCTTAAAGAAAAAAATGTCCACATATATCCTTCCAGTAGTCAGGACGGGCCTTCTAAATCCACATTCAAGCCAGAAGAGTTTTAAGTCTCCAGCTCACCTATTCTTTATGAATAAACGTACATGATCACGTTCACAGCCCACGTACACTCCTACCCCTCATAAAGTTGGATGAGGAGTGAACTCACAGCATAATAGTACATTGTGTAAAAAAGCACTTAATTCAGTTTTAAATCCAATAATTCCACTGGCTGACTCAAGTTCCCATGTTTTGAGAAACAGCGAGAAATTATTTCTTGCTCACATTCCTCATGTCTGTCTTGATTGTATAAGATCTCTGTGACACTGCCCTTTTTTACAGGCTTCCAATCCAAAAGGTGTGAAGTTTCAAATTGTTCAGAACACATGCTCTGCTTCTGACCAAACTCATAGCAACAAAGTGACATGAGTTATGGAAAGAGCAATGTTAACATAATTAAAAGTTAAATCAGAATAGTTGTCACACCCTAAATTTTGCGTTCTCCTACCCTCCAGGGTAAGGTCTTGAATTACTGAAATAAATTTTACACTTTGCAACCATCTTTGCACACCATCTAACAAAGAGCTAGGCTGCCTGCAGGCCTTCAGGCAAACCTTCCAAGGCAGACAGAAGCAGCTCCAATTCAAAAAGTTCTGTGCTCTCAGAAGGGCTTATTATATTAACCTCAGCACAGCACCTCCAGAACAGAGCTGGCTTAGGGCAAATCAGAACACAAATTGCTGAAAAGGTTGGGTAGGTAGGTTGCACAGCTTGTAAGGCAGATGACAGAAAGACATCCCTCACATGAAGGGATATACATACAAAGCAGTATGCAGGGAAAAGTCTATCCTGTTTAGACAGTATTCATGCTGAAAGAAAGCCAGTAGAGCCATAAGTGACACTCAAAAGGTGAATTCCCAGATAAGGGCTTTCTGTCAGAAGTTTTAATGGTATTTGTTTTCCTAAATAAAAATTCTGAAGAAAGAAAAGGTTTTATTTGATATATCATATTTTCTACTGTATTTTTTTTCCAAGGAATGACAATAATTCAGTATTTTCTGTAAGGAAAAATGTGCTTCAGTAAACAAAATCACATTATTCGGTGACTTAAATAAGGAGAACTAAAACAGAGAGAGAATCATAAAATCATTAACATCGAGAATGTCCACGGAGATCCATCTGGTCCAACTGCCAGCTCATCCCCATCACATCCCCAAGTCCCACATCTACACATTTCTGCAATACCTCCAGGGATGGTGACTTCACCACATCCCTGGGCAGCCTGTTCCAATGCCTGACCACTGTGATTTCTGTAATTTTACAGGAATCTGTTGTAATATTCATATAGCATTAGTTGTGCCATTTAAGCTCTGTTGTGTATTGCAAACAACTGATTCTAGGATATTCTACTTTGCTGTGAAGTAGCCAAGTTGACTGCTTTACTGTTGTTGTTTCTGTTGTTCTTGTTTTTTTTCTTTAAAGACAAGATAGTATGCATGTTTCCAATATGAATGAGGTCTTTCTTAAACTCAGAGAAATGCAGCTAGAAACAGAACTTAGCTTACTGTTTGTATATACTTAAACTGACTCAGTATAGTATTACCACGAACGAGTGCTTTTCAAAACAGATCATTTTACCAAGAAAAATACTTTGCTATAATTTTTGAATTTGTGGCATCACTGCAAATATTCATATTTAATACATAACAATTTAATCTGCTGTATAAATAGTTACTTCTAAATTCCTCAATAAAAATAATAATACTGTATTACTAATTATAATTCTCTATATATCATAATTAAACTTTATTTTAAAATGTACCTTCCATTAAAAAAAAAATCATTTGTTTTTTATAAGCTTAAACACATAGTCCTTAATTAGCAGCACTACTGTTATGATAACTGACTTTGTTTCTTTTACAAAGACAATCCCCTTCCACCCCCCCAAAAAACAAGGAAAATTAAAAATAATAATTAAAAAAAAACCACACACACATGAAGCCCAGAAGAATATTCAGATTCAGAGCAAACAGCTGAACAATATGCAAACAATATTGAACTGGACAGGTAGGACTTATGTATGCTTACTTTATCTCCTAAGTGCTCAAGAGGGAACTTCACAGTTTAGTCTGAAAGATAGTCTGAAAGAAGAAAATAGACAAAATAATTCATTTTTTTGTAGATGCATTGTGTACAACCAGCTTCTGATAAAATCCACAGAGCCATATGGAAACAGAATGGCAAAACATATATCCAGAATTGTCTCAGCCTACAGTAGAGCAGAAACATTTCCTGTTCAAAGACCTTGTTGTGACATGAAATCCATTCCCTTCTCTGTCTTGAACCCTGGCACTACTGTGGTCCCACTTGTTATCTCTAAAGAAAGTGATCAGGTCACTCAGCTCAGGCCTGGTGTCAGACTAGACACTTTCCTTTTCCGATAACAGGAAAAAGTACTTCTAATCTCCTTTCTCCAGAGGTAAGTAAAGACCCGTTGTATGGCACTGGCAAGTCAGCTATAACTCCTGTCAAAGATAACTACATAGGAGAGGTGGCTTGAGGGCTGCAAGGACTATTTCAAACTCTTTCCAGGTTCAATTTTTTTCTGAAATCACAGCCTACCATGTTTGGTTTAAGACAGCAAAAGTAATGGTGTGCAGCAGTATCAAAAGCTTTGTCTTGATGCTGACGTTCAAAGAGATGCCAGTCCCATTTCTTACTGCCAGCAAGAAGCCTAGGAGTTTTTCCTCCATAGAGAACCACACATAAGTCTCCTCTTTGAAGTTGCATGTCACACCCCACCTAACACAGCTATTAAGTTGTTGGCAAGAAAAAAGTGTCTCAAAAGTGCAAAGCCAAAGCAAAAATATCAAAGGAAGTAACTTCTACAAGTTTTCAGAAAAGAAATGCATCTTGGTGTGTTGCCATCAATGCCTTGACACTCAGAATAGATTATACAAAGCGCAGAATCTTTTACTATTATGATTTGAAAAACCTTGACCTGTCTATGTTATTGCATTTTGAAGTAATGTAGAAATCATTTTCCTAGTGAGTAAGCTGCTAATGACCTACCTCTAGGTATCTATAAGACTTCGAAGCAATGCACAGTTTAGAATCAAAAAGCTCCATCCAGGCATCAGGTTTGAGACTTGTGAGGAAGAAAATATCAGCTCTTGGGTATCACTTTTCACCCAGACAGCAGGCATTGAACACTGCGCTCTCAGTCCATTTAAGAAGCTGAGTACTTGAGAGGACAGACACATTATGCTGGGGAGGAACTCTGAAAAAACCTCTCAGAAGAAATATAGGCAAGTATATGTATTTTAAAACAATTTAAACTATTTTAATACAGTTTAGACTTCATACTTATTTTAAAACTGGTTGTTCAGGTGAAAGATCAAGTAAAGTATTCCTTTTTGTCCTGGTTATTCTAAAGTTTATGTCTCAGTATGTAAACGGATTTTATAATTTCTCACATTAGCAATCTAAATTCCATTCAAAGAATCCACATATCAAGAAACAGTCAAGACCGAATGGCTTGTATCTGTTTTGTATCTACTTCTACTGTTTTACTGTAGGGAGGTTAATTGTGGAATTGGAGAAAAAAAAAGAAAAAAAAAAAGAGATTATCCTTATTACTGTATTTTGGCTTTAATTTAATTAGCCTAATTTTAATTATTTGCATCTTGTGCAAAAGATTGCACTGTAACATTTCTTTTTTTTTTTTTCCATAGCCCTTTCAACACTTTTGTGTATCATATAAATTTCATATTTCATATCCTTTGTTCAGGCCTCCAGTTTCTGTTGTTCTATTCCTGCTCTATTGATATTTTCAGAATACATTGCATAGATCATGATCTTGATGAGCTTTTCCTATTTAAGAAGTTAATTAGTAATTTACAGGAATACTTTCAAAAAGTCTTTGCAGCAGACATCTTAGGTATTCTTGAAGCACACTAGACAGGATTCCAATACAGGTGTTTTCCCTGTGGTATTGTTTTCTTAGTTGCAAAAGCATTCTTATAGAAAAATCATGTTTCGTAAAGACAACATACAGATGTTTCATGTTTTCATAGCTGACATGAAATTCTGATGGTTGCCACTCTTATTTCAGAATGGCTCTTGACTTCAGCTTTGCTTCTAGTAATAATTACTGATATGAAGGCAGATACCTGTCAGACTCAGCTTCCTCAGGCAGTAGCAGGAAGAAAAAAAAACAGTAAATGAGGACACTGAAGTAACTGCTATTCATTGTTGTTAATAGCAAACTCAAGACTTGTCATAAATTGCACAAATACACAAATTTGGAGTGACAGATATCTGGACTCTAATTTAGTGTCAGATTTGCTGGGAACTTGAATCTCTCAGTACTCCAGCTTTCTCTTCAGTAAAATGGATCTAGTAGTTCATACCTATTTTTAAAGACTGCCTGAAATCACAGGGGGAAAAAACTGATTGTAAATTTAACTTGTAACAGCTACATTCAAAACTACTATTCATTTTCTGAAATTCTCTATTTCTGTTCTGAGAAGACTCTATAATAATGCAAAGTAACGCTGTACTCACGAGTTCTTCATAAGAGCTTGGACAAAAAGTAAACTTAAAAGGAGCCCTGCTACCAACTCTACAACAAATATTGTAATACAATCGTACAATAGTCTTCTTGTAAACGCTCTTGCACCATTCTTTGCAAAATAAATCACCTCTAGAGTCTATAGTGGGCTGAGGTTCTTTCTGTTGCTTCATGTTATATAAACCATTGAGTGGTTTTAGCTGTGCAGAAATACATACCAAAAAAAAAGGTTGCTTTGTGTCAACTTTTGAATTACTGAAATATGTGTGTCTAAAGAGGGGCTGTAAGAAAGAAGGGGACAGACTCTTGAGCAGAGTCTGTTGTGACAGGACAGGGGGAAGTGGTTTCAAACTAAAAGAGAGGAGATTTAGATTGGATTTAGATTGGAGAGGAGATTTAGATTGGAAGCAGTTTTTTATTGTAAGTGTGGTGAGACACTGCCTCTGGTTGCCCAGGAAGTTGGTGGAAGCCCCATTCCTGCAGACATTCAGGGTCAGGCTGGATGAGGCTCTGAGCAATCTGATCTAGCTGTAGGTGTCTCTGTACACTGCAGAGAGGTTGGACTGGATGGCCATTAAGGGTCCCTTCCAACTCAAATGATTCTATGATAATCTTTCACAGCTGAAGTTCGTAAAAGCAGAGAATTAAGGTAACTTCAGTCACATTAGTTTTTCTAATGATGCTTTTTTTGCCCACTAACAGTAACTGACGGAACACAATGAATCCAGTAAGCTGCTATACCGAATTTCTGTGTTGTTCAGTTTAGTTTAGAAGTTTAGTAGTAAAGCCTTCTGATCACCTTCTGAAACTTATTGGTCAAAAGTTATTACCTTGCAAAAAAGCTGGCAAAAAAAAACTAAAACACAATCAAAAAGCCCACAAACCAGGCCTCTGATATATAAACTATGATAGGCCCCTAGTGACTAGAAATTATTTTCAACTGTTAGAAAGTGTTTTTGTTTTTAAGCTGTACTGAACAGTAGTCTTCAAAGCTGTGCATTTCATATACTCATGCAAAGATATAAATAAATCTGAAGGGACTTCTTTGTTAGGGCAGCTGTGGGAAAATATTGCATCATGCTCAGAAGAGAAAAGTCACAATGAAAATTCAGAAGAACTATGCATGAACTTCCAGTCAAGTGCATATCAGTTCTTGATCATTAGTACTACTTCCTACTTCTTATTAAGGTAGAAAAACTACACTAGATCTGAAGACTTTTGTTTAGTTTTTGAATTTTGTTTAAATTTGTTTAAAACAATTTAGAAAGGAAATTTGTGAAAGTACAATGACAAACTTTTGGAGAAGACAGGATAATGATACTAAATCATTCAAATCAAATCTTGCCAAATATATGCTGCTTCATATAAATGAGATACTTCAACACAGAAATAATTCCCTGCATTAAAAACCTTCCTTGAATTATGATTTACTTTTAACTGCGGAGTCATCATCAAGCTTTTTCTGTGAAGGTCTTCTCGGCAGCTGAACAGATTTTCAAATAATTTTTGTCAAATGTTCAGTCCCCACAGCCACTCAGTCTGGAAGGGACACTGATTTGCTTATCTACAACCTCTATGTTGTGATTAGATTCATGATCCTTGAGGTCCCTTCCAACACTGGCCATAGGTAGCTAAGGCAAGCGTAACACAGGATCTGGGGGGGAGGGGGGCATTATGGAAGCTGGAGACTATGTGGGTATGTGGGATGTCACAAGACACTGAGTCATAGAATTGCTCAGGCTGGAAAAGACCTTCAGAATTATCAAGAACAACTGCAACCTAACTATTCTATCTTAACTCTAACAACACTGCTAAATCATGTCCCTGAGCACCACATCCAAATGTTTTTAAACACATCCAGGGATGGTGACTCAACCACCTCCTGGAGAGCCTATTCCAATGCTTAACAACCCTTTCTGTAAAGAAGTTTTTCCTGATATCCAACCTAAAGCTTCCCTGGCACAACTTGAGGCCATTTCCCCTTGTCCTGTCACCTGTCACCAGTGAGAAGAGACCAGCCCCGCTCTTGCCTGTAAGCACCTTTCAGGTATTTGAGGAGAGCAATAAGGTCTCCTCTCAGCCTCCTTTTCCCCAGCCTGAACAGCTCCAGTTCCTTCAGTCTGTCCTCATAGGGCACATTCTCTATGCCTTTCACATGCCTTGTTGCCTTTCTTTGCACCTGCTCCAGCACCTTAATGTCATTTCTGTATTGAGGTGCCCAAAACTGAACACAGTACTTGTGGTGGGGCCTCACCAGCACTAAGCACAGGGGGAAGATTTCAAATTACAGAAGATACCTTTTCCTAGGCACAGGTAAGCTGCACGTATGCAGTCTCCATTAACTGAGATCAAAAATTCTTGAAAACATTTCTTTTCTACTTCATAAAATATGATACTGGTGTGTTCAGTGGCTGTATCTTGACACTGGCTTGACAATGTCAAACCATTACAATTTTCCAAAACAACAGGTATAGACTCACCACACTTCAATTTACTGAAATTTATCTCACATTACCATTTTTTGTTTGTTTGTTTGCGCTTTTTATTGTCTTTGTGATGCATTTCACCTTCAGTTTCAGTGCCTCTTGTGTTATTGCTTCTCTTTGTGCAAAAGCAGCTGGGAGCCAGCTAGGTCCATGGCCTTGACAACACCAACTTATACACCGATCTAATACTTCCCAAAACTCCTCAGAGGCTGTGAAATAGCCTGCCTGGTGCCTAAAACATAAACTATACCTGTCAATGTTCTCCTACCAAAGACTGACACCTCACACCTGATGACCAACAGATAGGTGGAGAAAAAGCTAACTTATAGAGGAGATAAATAAAAATCAATACCTTGCAGCAGTCATAGGATCTAACAGAAGGCCTGTGCCCATGTCCAGAAAGCTCTATAGGAAACCAAGTATGAAGGGAGACTGACTGTACGTGCAGTGAAGTTAATCTTTAAGAGGTTAAACAGTTTTCACTCACGTCTATTATTTCCTTTGTTGTCTAAACATTCATGAGTTTGCAAACAGTCAAAGAAGGGTCTCATGTCAGCAACTATGTGATAAAATAGCTGATAGAATTCAGTAAACACCTGGAATGAGCAATACTGACTGCAGTTAGCTCATTTGTTTCTATGTGCGAGAATCATAATGAGTCTCTATGACTCTATGAAAGGGATCTTAGCCTCACTGCAAATAGTTCTGTGAAAACAAACAGCAAAGTGCTCATTTGTGGCCAAAAGGACAATAGAACATTAGCAAATAAGTGCAAAGCAAAACAGGGTCCGTTTTTATCACCACATGTATCAGTAATGTGTTCAAATTCAGAATTATCTTCTCTGCATTTCAAAAATGTGCTATTACTAGAAAAAGAAAAATAAGCAATGATAACAATAGCAGCTTTGTGTAGATACTGCAGACAGGAAAAGGAATGATAGAAGGGGTGCAACAGAAACCTGCAAAAAGAAAAAGCAGCATTCAGTGGGTGAAGAGTGAGTGACTACTCACTGCTCTTGATAACAGCAGTGCTAAGGGTCACCAGATGAAAAAGATCAGGCTAAAAGCAAACAGCACTAAGTATTCTTTTAATGCAGAGCATAATCAGGCAGCTTGGTTACCTCATAACTTTCTAGAATGTTGCAAATGAGTTCAGCAAGGGATTAGGCAAACTAATGGAACAAAAGTCCATTAAAAACTGTGAAAGACAAAAATGCAGATGTGAACACTGGCTCGGGAGGAAAGCCCTTATGGCACAGTTTGCTGGAAATGACATGCTGGATTTATTGTGAAGGAATAGTCAAAATTACCGCAAACAAATACTCTGTTTAAACTTGCAGCAATCCACCAGGAGAATGCGTGGAAGTGTGTGATATTCTCCATTTAAATTCTAAAGTGCACAACTGGTCTCATAATTAAAATCACATTGCTTTTGCTCTGCAACTGAAATAAACAGCAGGGGATTTTAAAACGTCATCAGGATTGTGATTCCTGCAGAGTGAAGGTGAGACAATTTGGAGAGGAGTTAGGAGGAAATGCTGAATTATAACTGAAACCTTTCCTTTTATGGTTCATTTAAAGTTTTGCACTAGACAGTTCCTATAAAAATTCATTCAGATCCCAGTAGCTAGCATGCTCTTCTGAGAATCAAGAGAACTTTGTCTTCCCTTTCTTGCCACTGCTGCTGATTTACTAACTCCCTCACATCTTTTTTGCTTTAATTATCTCACCTATAAAACAGATTGTAAAACGTTTCTCAAAAACAGCCACATGATTGAGATCTATTAATTAAATGTACATTTATTGATCATCAGCCTACAAAATTTACCTGATGTAGCAACCCTATTCAGAGACAAAGATGGACTAATTTGAGTAATCTGAGAGATTAACTCAGAAAGAATGCTTTCTCATTAGAATGATTGTAAAAAGTGAATTTTATGGAAGTCATTCCATTAAATGGAATTTTATGGAATGAAACTGCCAATACCTTTATTCATTTTGCTGATCATCTCCTTGTCAAGATTTCAACAAGATTTTTTTTTAAGCTTTTATTGAAGTTTTGCTGAACACAAATATGCTCCTCCCCCAGAAAAATGGGAAGATGGTGGAAAGAGGAGACTGTCAAAACTGTCCCAGATGGGATACTGGTCATACTCACACCTAATTTCCAACATGTATCTGGTTGCCTCTAGTATTAGGTACTTGAGTACTCCAGAAACAAAGATGTGTTTGTTCAAGTAAAACCTTGATAATAAGTCAGTGTCAAGGCCTAAGTTTCTATCAAAACATTCTTTTTGTCTTCCACCAAGACACTAGCCAATCCAAGGATAGCTTTGTTAAATGCTAGATGTAATACCTTAAGTCTATTCTGTATGCAGCAATACGTCCTGGAAAGCTTTCATTTTTCTAAGTAAAGTTTGCATTTTTATCAATCTAAATTATAATAATATTCTGTAGTTCCACATTTAATTCAATAGTGCGAGATATTAGTTAAATATTGGGAAAATACTGGTAGAGGAGGTAACTTCCTGGTAAAGGCCTAACATCACAACAGGCCCCTCTAGATGGTTCCGTATGACTGTTTCTTGTATATGTAAATCAGAAGATGAATGTTGCCTTTACATATTCCTGCATAGTATGAGTTAGCCTTTTAAGAGATAGTTTTCAACCGTTCTCTGAAAATCATAATTATCTAGGTCATGAAACTGAAATGTGTTGGGGCCTGTTACAGGGTGTTTTCAGTTTAGAATATTCACTTCTTGATCATTTGTTTATCCTCAGATCCCATGTGATGCATGTACTTTTAGCCCGCGGGACACTGGGAGAATCATGTTACAGCAAAACAAAGATATTACAAAACTGAATCAGGTTATGGTCACATATCACGTAGAGGCACTTTGCTTGAACTTTCACAAAAATAGAAATACAGTAAGAGATTTGTAGTTTGAAAAATACAGCATACCAAGATTGTTTTATGTATCCTTAATAATAACAATAGGAAAAAATATTACATTGAAGTCCTGGCATACAGATCTATCAAGCTTACTACTTTTTAGATACAGGAATATATCAGTATAAAGCAGTCAATCTGACATCATTCAGATATGATTAAAATGTGTGCTTATATTTCAAAAGCTGTATCATTCTTCATTTGTCCCATAGATAGCAAACATAAACAGTTATTATTCTACGTCAGAACAATACATTTGTGCAGCCAACAATGCTAGCAAATTATGTACTTGGATATAGCATGCTGAGAAATGAAAACGTACATCAGAGTCGATATGAACCGTAGATTCAAATTGATGACACACCTCAGAAGTGATGTATGCGGAACAAACATTTTAGATTGCCCTCAACATAAAACACATTTACTTTAAGTTGAAGGCCAAAGATGAATTCAGCTTTCACTATATTTAGCCCTGTGTAAGACATTCTCATAAGAGTTCATCCCAACATGATAACAGCTCTTTTGAAACTGGTGGTGCTATTTTGGAAAGCAATAGAAAGTGCAAGAAAAGAAGCTAAGCTACAGCAGAGAGCACAGAACCACCATAAAGCTTCTGTGCAGAGGCTCTGTTGCCCAAATCTAAACTGAACCTTCAAATCAAACTTATTGTCACAGATAATTTAGTGATATTGAAGGTTCAGTAGTTGTTTTTTAAAAAATATTGCTTTCTAGGTCCACTCTGGATTTCAGTGTGGAGCCTTCTTAAATCATGATAAAAGCAAACACTGTTGTGGCTCAGTTTGGTATGATTTTATTAAGCTGGCCTGAACAGAAGGATGATGGAAGATGAGTGCTATCTCCCTAATCTGCTTTGCTATTTCTTGCTTGATTATATACGTACACTTTGGTAAACAGAATCCTTCCCTCTTAAAACTCAGATTAAAAGCATAAATGCATTATAAGAAAGAAATCATAAATACCTATGTTTAGTATGAGGGTACAGGGTCTGTTTTTAGATTTCTAATGTATCCTAATTGAGTTAGTTTAAACATGATTTATTTCTTAATCCCAACAGGCCAACAATTTTCTCCTATTTTTACTACAAGAGATATTAGGGAATTTACACGTGAGTGTTTGATCATCCTCACCACAAGCTGATTTTGAGAATAATCTTTGGGAATTCATCCTGAGATTTATGATTGAAACATATATTAGTCTAAAAGCATAACTTCATTGTTAACAAGCATAATTACTTGACTTATCCTAGATTTTAATCTCATATGCTTAGAAGAAACTCTTTTTAGAATTCTCATTATCACATTTTTTGTCACTCCTAATAATCTTCCAAATTTTTGTCACAAATATGCTGTTCAGAAAAAAAGCATATAAAAGAGTAAATAAATAGAAGTAGAAATGGCACTGCCCGCAGATGTACGTGTTCACGTAAGATATGTGCAAATAACATTGCATGGTAAGTACAATGCTGGCAACACATGCATCCCACATAAAAGTCAATGGACTGAAACATGTTGAATATGTTAAAAGAGTAAACAGTTTACAGGGATAAATAAGCAATACACATAAGGAAAAGCAGAAGACAATGAAGGAAAGTCTGCCTGATTTTCAGGACTGACATTGTTTTCAGTGAAAAAGTAACATTTTCCACGACAAAGATGACCCAAATCACTAGATTTGCATTGGCTAAGAAACAATATCCATAATGTAGATAAACATACTATTTTTGGTGCAATGAGGAATAACACACACCAAGAAACCATAACAAAATCCATTTCTGTTGGAACAAATTTCTTCTGATAGGTCGGCTATTGAAAATGTAAATTTATTTCTCTGGCAATCAATATGAAAAGAAACTTGAGCAAATTTTTCTGGTCGGCTATCAGGATCTGCCAGTGCAACACAGAGCAAAAACACAGGTGCTTAAGAAAAATGTAATTTTTCTAAAATTCACTGAAAATACTCAGATTTGAAAATGTAGTGTTGAGTATTTATGAGCTGGTAAATATTACAGCTGTTATTTTCTATGTCATTCCAAAATGCAATTGCTTAAATCCCACAGAATTACACCTGCATGCTTCCTTAAAACAATCTCAAATTCTAACAACTTCAGTGCGGTGGACGCCATTTATTTTAGTTGTTTAATTGTTCAACTGTTTAACTGTTTACTTTCAGACTGCATATATACTATTTTAAAAAGAAATGACAGGTCTCAGGGGAGTCTGGAAAGAGAAGAGAAAGCAGCTCATTATTTTAGACGCAACTGACTGTTCAGAGGCAAGGGTCTCCAGGCTGCAAAGAACAGAAAAAAGAAAGCAGGTAAGCACACTGGTAGCAACTGGGAACTGTGAGAGAAGAGTTGTGAAGCATCAGAGGCTTCTGAATGTAAAATAAAAACCAAACTGTTTTTAGACACTATGGAGGCTCAAGACTCCAGAGAATATTCAGTATTCCATCTCAGTATCAAGCCAAAGCAGAGCCTGAAAGTGAGGAATTCTCCACTTAGCAGGAATTGCGAGAGTTAATTCTGAATTCTCCTTATTCTAATCTATCTTAGTCATTTTTCCCCTTTATTTAAAAACTAGATTTTTCCTAAGATATATTTGAGTAAAAGTCAGCTCTTCAGTGTTTTAAAGCCATTTTGGTCACTGTCTTTGGGGAGTCAGTTAATAAAAAACATCTAGGCAGATGCACTTCAAAGCTTTGGCCAGCTCTGTTACATTGCGCTTACAATAATGTTTTCTGAAGTATGATTGTAATTGGGCTCGGATTCTCACTAAAAATAGAATTCCAACAAGCTAGAAAGGGCAAGGACATTCTTTGATTCTGAAGATTCATACCATATAATTTCTAGTATCTTATTAAGTATTAAATTTGGCTGTTAAATTTTTATGAATCACATTTATTTTGTGACATTTGTCATTTGTTCATAAAAGCAGCCTTTTCCTCTGTGAAGCCATACAGAGTGAAATCAAGCAAAATAAATTTTAACACAAAACACAGAGAAGAACTAGATGTACAAGGAGGGATTTTAGGGTAGAGAGGTGATAGTTCTGTTCTGGTGAAGAACAAGATTTTAAAGTATTTTTCCCAGTTAATATTGTATTTAGTGAATTAATTATTATTATAACAGGAATAGTAACAAAAATAAATTTCTGGACTGAGACCACAAGGTTTGAAATAGGCACAGTAAAGACACTCCGCCAGATGTGATCATTGGGAATCCAAGGCATAACTAATCTGAAAAGACAGGATTAGATTATAAATTACTGCTACATTCAAATGTGAGAAATTACTTTTTGACTTTCTGAACCATTTAAGTGAGAAAGAAAACTGAGCAAAGCACTGATACCTCAGATCTGTTTGAAGACCGTATTCAGGCACATTAAAAGGCAAAGGAAATCATCTTTTCCTGTATCTTGACTTCCTGTTAACTGATATCATCACATCTGTCTTTCTGGGTCAGGACACAGACATCTATTCAACTCCCTCTTGACTCAGGCATTACTGTGTTTACTAGGTGAGGAGGCAATAGATATATTTTACGTGTATATGCATTTATGTGTTTCACTCCTAACCATAACCCTGACAAAGACAACAATATAACATATAGGCACCATTAGTTCCCCAGCAAGCCCTGTCAATACAAACAGAAGCATAAATTAACAAGTGGAGATAAATCCTAGAATGACACATTATTGGCAACACAGTTCAGAGATTTACTCACATTCCTAATCGGCACATGTACTTCAAAATAACTCAGTCTTTTCTTAGATATACTTCAGAGTGGTGGGGAAAAACTCTCAATCCTGAATCTCACTTGCCTCCAGGTTAATATAAATCAGATTTGCTGGAACCGGATTACTCAAGTACAAATGCTTCAGCAGTAGCTTCTTCACGCATGCTGATTACCATGTCAAGTCTTGTGCACCACCTACACAATATTCTATGCAACGCAAATTTCTACGTGTCCTGTTAGAGCATGATTCTAATAGGACAAGGCTGGGTGAAAACTCACCTCTTCCTATTAAGCTGGGAGAAAAATGAACATTTGCAAATCGTGTTGTTTTGGACTCAGTTCAGAAATAATGTATGCATATATGCAGTGGTGCAGACATGTCACTGATTCATTTGAAAGCAGTATTTGAAATAAAGACAAGACCCTTTCCACAGAGATTTATTCTGGAATGGTTACGCATTTGACTAATTCCCAGTAGTACAGACCTGTGGCAGATTAATGTTGCCTTTTCAGAAGCAGATGACCTTTCTTCAAAAAATGCTATCTCTAAATTGGAAAGATATGTATATGAATGGCAGACTATCCAGTGGACAAGGAATTGGTTGGATGGTAGTGGTCAGAAGGTTGTAGTTAATCACAGGGGTCCATCTTGGAACTAGTGCTCTTCAACACCTTTATTAATGACCTAGACAGTGGGATTGAGCATACACCCAAAAGGTTTGCTGATGACACTAAGCTGAGTGTGCAGTTGAGACAGTAGAAGGAAGGAATGCTATGCAGAGGGACATGGATAGACTTGAAAAGGGGATTTATGTGAATCTAATAAGGTTCAACAAGTCCAAGTGCAAAGTGTTGCCCCTGGGTTGAGGCAATCCCAGATATGTGCACAGACAGGGAGAAGTACTCTTTGAGAGTACGCTGTGGAGAACAACTTAGAGTTTCTGATGGATGAAAAGTGGGACATAAGCCCACAGTGTGTGCTTGCAGCCCAGAAAGCCACCAGTATCCAGGGCTGCATCAAAAGAGGAGTGCCAGCAGGGTGAGGGAGGTGATTGTCTCCCTCTACTCTGTCCTTGTGAGGTCCCATCTGGAGTACTGCATCCAGGTCTGGGCATGCAAGTATAGGAGGGATGTGGAGCTACTGGAGTGGTATTTAGAGGAGCACCACGAAGATGATCAGAGGTCTGAAGCACCTCTCCTTTAAAGAAAAGTTGAGGGAGTTGTAGTTGTTCAGCCTCGAGAAGGCTGTGGGGAAACCTTCCAGTAATTGAAGGGAACTTATAAATAGGAAGGAAGGTCAATTTTTTACATGGTCTGATAGTGATAGGGCAAGAGGGAATAGTATTACTAATAGGTGGGAGGTTTAGATTAGCCATTAGGAGGAAACATTTTTACTCAGAGGGCAGTGAGACCCTGACACAGCTGCCCAGAGAAGCTGTGGTACCTCATCCCTGCAGTGCTCAAGGCCAGGTTGGATAGAGTCCTGGACAGCCTGATCCAGTGGGTGGCAGCTCTGCTCACAGCAGGAAGTTGGAAATACCAGATGTTAAGACCTTTCCAACTGAAGCCATTTTGTGAGCCTATGAAACGTGAAGTAAAGCACTCTTATCATGAAAGATGGATACACAAAAGCGGAAACTAGTCAAACGTGCCTACTCTAATCTAAGTTACCCATTCTCAATTTGCAGTTACTCTATGCAAGTAAGGCCAAAAGTTTGTGCTGTTTTGGTTCCTGCATTAGCCGCAGAATAAGCTGTTGGTAACTGACACTGCTAGGTATACTTGCATTTAGAGTCTCCAGCTTTACACCAGAAAGCTGCTGAAAATAAACTATGAGATAAGTAATACACCTCAGTTGTTGCATGCAAACTCCCTATGTGGATATTGTATTCTACCTGGAAGGAATATCTGTGCTTCAGACAGAAATGTGGCTGCATCATACCCTGCTCCATTTAATTGAATTTTAGTAGCTCGCATACTAATATCTGCAGCAAAAGAGGCAGAATTACTAACCACAAAAGCAGTACAGCAGCATTGCAGTCATGGACCTAAAAGAGAAGTGAGCACCTGCAGGCAGCTGGACCGCAGGGACACATTTTGTTCATGGCATCAAAGCTTGTATCATCTGTACCATGCCACTGTCAGTAGCACAGGTCCTGTGGACCTCCTCTAACCAGTTGCAGGCAGTCAGGCAGATTATCATGAGCAGTTTGAAAAAGTGGTGGGAGGTAACAGAGTTTAGTTTGCTTGAAGCAAATGGTCATCATGACAGAAGAAAAAGCAGTACCAGATTACTAAAATCTCTGTATTTCTCTAAAGAAACAAAACAAAACAAAACAAAACCTTAGTTCCTTATGATCTAAATGATCTAAAAAGCTGGTCAGAGGCCAGAACAGCCCAATGAAATTCCCCAAAAGGCATAATCCCACCAAAGCAAACAAGATTTCTGAACAAGAATCCAACTAGGTGGGGTGCAGATAATACTTCATGCCTTGGAGTTATCTTTCATAAGTTTTTTTGCTAGCACATGGGTGCAAGCTCACATTGTAGGCAATGCACAGAATATCCATTAGCTTCTTTCTCCAGTATGATTCCTGAGCTAAGATATTGTAGACAAGGATACAGTGAATTCTGGAGTTAAAAGTTTCTGGATTTTAGTTCTTCTTTTTGACTTAAAATCTTGCACAGCCTTATTCTGCTTGCCTTATAATCCTTTACACAACAGCTAGTTACCTAAAGAACAAACATCATTGCTTCTAGATCCAACATCTCTACTTTGATAGGCAGCTATGGGTAAACAAGAAAAAAAGACACTTGCAGGAAGGGCACAGTAGATTTTCAATGATGAAGCTTAATGAAGAATGCTAAAAACATACATTCTTAATTATTATTATTACTTTGAACTCATTGCCCTGAGCAGAACAATGAAACATTCCTGACGCACAAGACTCACAGTAGAAGTAACTGAGCACCCAGGTAAGCACAAGGCATCATCTGTATTTACCAATGGGTTTACTCATCAATCATACTAATCTCAGTTGCATGAACAATAGCCTGGAGGTCAGGGCTGCTGTTTAGGCAGACCTTGTGGCTAGGAAAGATGCCTACCAGGAACTTATAGACGCTTAGCATCAATAAACCAGCAGCAAAAATAAATAAATAAAAATCCTGCACATGGGAAAGAATAACCTCAGCTTGACATCTATTGCTTAGGAAAAGCTCTGCAGAAAAGTTCAAAAGTTGAATGTGTGTTAGCAGATCACTCTCGTGGCAAACAGAAGAAAATAGACTGAGCTTCATTGATAGCAGTACTGCCAGTGGCTCAAGGGAAGGAGTCACTCTCCTCTGCTCAATACTTTGAGACCACATCCAGAGTACCATGTCCAGTTTTGGCTTCCCCAGGAAAAGACAAAATGTTTAAATACTGAAGCAGTTCCAGCAGATGGTCACCAAAATGAGTGAGGAGTGCCTGTAATCTGGGGAAAGCCTTAAAGAATTCATCAGATATCTGATAGGATAGTCATAGGAAATCTGGCTAATCTCAAGATGAAGACACATGAGAGAAGTTGTACAGAATCTCCATCCCTGGAGATACTCAAACCTTGACTAGACAAGGCTGCTGTGAGCAACCTCACCCTGGATTCTTTTTTAAGTGAGAGAAGGTCCAGGTGATCAGTCTATTGTTCCACAATGATAGCAACTTTTTGATATCTTCTTTTCTAATAAATGCTTTGCTCTTTATTCCATTTATTCTTTTTTTTTTTTTTTTTTTTTTTTTTTTCCTCCTAAACTAAGCAGAATAAAATGTTCCCATATTCTCATTTTTCCTTTTTCTTTTCCTTTTTTCGGGAAGCTTAAAAACACATTTCCATGTTAAAGAAGTTCTTTTTCGTTGTTGTTGTTGTTTGTTTGTTTTGTTTTTTTATTGTATGGCTATAAAGATTCCCTGGCATACTAGTTAACAACATCCCTACGCAGCAGCTCTCTAGGACTTATGTTGTTGCTTGAAAGATAAGACCAAGCTGTAAAGGTGACTTAGCTTCTCAGAAAGAGAGGCATCTGTTTCTTATTTAAGTAACTTTATTGATGACTACGAGATTTATGATGTGATTCAAAACATTTCCCTTTCTAGCTAAGGAAATAATTCTTCAACAGAGCTGAAAGTGGGGTTTCTCTTTCAAAATTCATCCTCTTTTCATCACTATCAGCTGTGTATTTTGTAACACAGAACTAGAAGTTTAATTAGCCTAGCACCTGGTCAATGCATACACTTCAAAACACATCACTCCAAATGGAATACCTGCTATTTATTTTCATGGAAACTACAATCAATAGAGAGAGCACAAGAACACTATTTGATAGGACAAATTCTCAGCTATAAAACACTGTTTTTCAACACAGACACCACCATTAGCTATGGATTTTCACCAGCCATGAACAAGAGCCTGTGTGCAGCACTCATAACAATCTGCACCAGTGGAGGTGACCCACTGTCGCTGTTGCCACTGCTGAAATGCACCACCCACCATATCACTGTGCTCACTATTTGGTATCCACAAATGTTCAGCAGGTGTCAGTGAATGTCAGCAAGTGCCATTTTTTCCAAATGGAGGAATTCAATTTCACATCTTTGCTTCTTACCCACTTCCACATCGGATGTCACTCTGTCACACTGCCCCTCTTCTACCATCTGTTGCACAGCATCAAAATGTAACAGAATAATGTTGGAAAGATTCAGCCTCTACTGCCACACCTCCAGCATCCTCCTCAGATGTCATGGGCCAATATCATAAATTAGGAGTCATTACTATCATAGAAGTCCCCATATAACTGTCTAAAATATCATCTAGAGGTATTTGAAAGATATCTTTCATTATAAAGTATTCACTTTCAGATCTATCCCTGCTTCCATCTACCTAATACAAATTATTCTTATATTGATAATGTTATGATTTTAGTCTTTTTCTGCCTTGATTTGAGGGTTTTGTGTTTTTCACACATTTCATGTTATTCACTGCCAGCACTTAACTCATCATATTGAGGTCAGGATTTATTTCCCGAAAAGTAACAGAGAGAAGTAGGTATGAGAAAAACATAAGACAGGCAGTTCCAATTGCTAGCATAACTTTATTTCCTGAAACTTCTTTTAATTTCTTTTCATTCTGTCCTATCAGTAATTTAACAACTGAGATATGAAAGTTCATGATGTTATGCAAGTGTTAGGTGGTCAGAGGAGAAAAAAATAAGCAGCATAACCAGACAAAGGAAGGCTACTAAGGCAACAGCAAAAGCACTGCTCCTCACCCAAGTTTTGCCCAAACAATAATCGTTGTATAATGTTTGCATGTTTTGTTATTATGCACTATATAGTACAATTCACATAATTCATTACATATACTCAAGGTTCATAACTGCATAAGTTACACACATTAAAATGCTTTGGGATTATTAATCTAGATTTTGCTGAAGAAGATTAAGTCTATTCCACTCCAGCAAAACTGCTCATCTGACAATTATTAATTAATACAGTTTGTATTAACTTTCTCGGGTCACAGGAGAAATTGACACTAATCACCAAATTGCTGCTCCAGCTATTTCACTAGCAATAATAATAAGCTGGCATGACTTTTAACAGAATAAAAGCCTGATGTAAACAAACTGTTCTTCAATATTTAATTAAAATATAATGAGGAACATGGAATACAGTTCTGGGTACTGCTTAGGGTTGCATGGCACCATTTCGATGTCACATCATGTGTCACATCTGTTTATTGACAAAGAAGGGTAAATGACCCCTGAGCACAGACTTATGGAAATAATGCCACTCATTTTAATATTCAATTCTTATTGTTTGTATATTCAGAAAAGAATAATTTTACCCTTCGCATTTTTACACACCACAACTATCAACAAGAGCTTCACAAAAAGCCCACTGATATCTATAGATGCTTTTCCTTTAAATGCAATGAGCTTTTGATCATGTTACATATTACTGCTGCAAGACATAAACTTTTGCAGTTGTTTTTTTTTTAAATCCTTCCCAAAGAAGGATGCTTATAGTCTATTTTACAAACAGATTAGTAGTTTGCTGGTTTCACTTAAAAAAAGACAGCAAGAAAGTAGATAAAAGCAAAGTACAAGCACTTCATTTTTAATTCACGCAGCTGCTAATGACAAAAAGCCACTAACATAACAAAGGATCATAGAATGGCTTGGGTTGGAAGGGATCTCAAGGATCATCAAGCTCCAACCTCCTGCCACAGGCAGGGCCACCAACCTCCACATGTAATACTAGACCAGGCTGCCCAGGGACACACCCAACCTGGCCTTGAACACCACCAAGAATGGGGCATCCACAGCCTCTCTGGGCAGCCTGTTCCAGCACCTCACCACTCTCTTGGTAAAGAACTTCCCCCTGATATCCAGCCTAAATCTTCCCTCCCACAACTTAAAACTGCTTCCCTTTGCCCTACGGTTATCTATCCTTGTAAAGAGTTGGTTCACCTCCTGTTTATAGGCTCCATTTAGGTACTGAAAGGCTGCAATGAGGTCACCCTGCAGCCTTCTTTACTTCAGGCTGAACAAGCCCAGCTCCCTCAGCCTGTCTTCATAGGGGAGGTGCTCCAGCCCTTCGATAATATTTATGGCCCTCCTCTGGACCCAACAGCTCTGTCTTTCTTGCATTGGGGGTCTCAGACCTGGACACAGTATTCCAGATGGGGCCTCATAAGAGCAGAGTCGAGGGGGACAATCACCTCCCTGTCCCTGCTGGCCACCCCTCTTCTGAGGGAGCCCAGGATACCATTTGCTTTCTGAGCTGCAAGAGCACACTGCTGGCTTATGTTAAGCTTTTCATCTTCCAGGGTCCCCAGGTCCTTCTCTGCAAGGCTAGTCTCAAGGATTGCTCCTCCCAGTCTGTGTATATGCCTGGGATTCCTCCAGCCCAAGTGCAAAATCTTGCGCTTTTGCACATGGAAATGTACTCAATGGATGTTAGTATTTATAACTTGGGTTAGTTATTTATGGTGTTTTAATTTACCAATTGGAGGCCAAAATTCATAATAGAGCAAAAAATGTGTCTATTTTCATACCTTGCAGACTTTAGTACCTCTAAATGAAGATATCCATGGCATTGCCAGCTTTTGTAGAATTCCTCTCACTCAGAGCCAAATAGAAGAGTCATAAGGGTAAGGCAGGGCTTTGTTTACATTCTTTCTGAAATACAGTGAGAAGAAATTAACCTGCCTACAAGACACAAAGCAATGCTAACACTTTTTTACTCTAACTGTTCACATGTAAGTGATCTTCTAAAGCGTCAATATGCCAAAGAAATGACTGGGCCGTAAAGTCCTTTGCTTATAATTTGTTTTGTAGTACCACCTAGTTTAGGACTGAGATCTACGAATGAATGGAAAGTCTTATTTGAAGGGGACAAAAGGCAAAACTAACCAACCAAAAAAACCAAAACAAAACAAAACCACACACCTTAAAGACATTTCTACATTACAAGAATTTACCTCAAAAAGGAATACAGTTACACTCAAATCAGCCCTGCATGAGTCAGCTCATTTCTCAAAGGTATAGGGAAAACATACTGTAAAGTCAAGGACAAATACAGTTGAGTGCTAAGCCTGGCAGTAGAGGGCTGCAGCAGGTGAATCATCACCATCAGCAAGTACTAGCTTGGAGAATGGGGCACAACACTCATCCATGAGATTAGATAGGCTAAAGTTGATCTGATTAGACTGGTGCAATGTGTCAACAAGCACTAACCTGCAAAGAAGTCTTATAAACCTCAGTACAGTTAATTTCAAGTTAAAAATGTGGATTACTTCATTGACAAATCAAGGAACAATGCAGAAAAGTTTTGCTTCACACACACTAAGACACAGTTTGTCAAAACTGTCTTACCTTGAAAATATATGGATAAAATCCTGCTAAGCTCTAAACTCGCTGGGGCCACCAGGTTTGTGCCATGGACTTCAACCACAGACTCCATACTGAGAGAACAGTTGCTGGTTCCTGGTCTCCACTAAGCATCAATTTCAGAGCACCCTGATGCACCTTATAACCTGAGTAATTAGAATTCCAGACAGTGGCTGAGTTCCAAGCCACGCTCCTACTTCCTTGACAGACTCTGCTGAAACACAGATACTAGTTTGTTTAACCAAGATAGACTGCTGAAAACACTATCTGGGGATCACGTCGGGCAGCCCTTCCACCCCTCAGGTGAATGACCTCGCCACTGAACGAAAGAAGCATAGAGAAATGCATTCTTTCCTTTCAGGTTTCATTATCTACAAGGCTTCCAAAAGTTTCCACTTGAATATACTTTTTAATTCTGTTTAGCTTTGAAATGCTTTTTGTTGAGCTATATTTCTAGGTAATAAAGAGTTATTAAAGTAATAAAAGTACTTCAGAGCTAGGTAAAATATCCTGCTCCTGGCCTAGAGGATTCAGACAAGAAGAATTTAAAAAACAGTCATGCAACTATATCGGAACATGTTTTCTTCTTCTTCATGGAAATCAGCTGGGCCAAGACAAACTAACAGAACCAATTCTTCTTAAGGTTTACTCTCCGCTGTCTCTCAAGCAAAAACTGCTGAAAATACAATCAGTGAAGCTACTTTAAGAAAAATAAAGTCCTACATGAATCTTGGAGAAGTTCAGAAATTGTATCCAACAATGGAAACTCAGTTGTGAAAGTTTACTTGAGTACACTAATTGAATACATATGTAGAGATAACCATCTTAAGCTTACCACAAAGATTTCAAAAGTGGTGAATGTTATTGCAAAGCACCTCACTCCTTTACAGTGGATATTTTCTCCTGTTTTTATGACCATGTAGAGAAAGCCAATATAACGTGTTGCAATGCTACTGTTACAAGAATTCCACAAAACCTCCTCTAGTTTTATGTACATCATTAGTCAGCCCCTAAAGAGCACCCATTAAATGTGTCTCATAGTTTAGTAAATGTAATATTTTATAGTAAACTCTAGAAATATGGTACCATAATCTTTTCTGGATTCTGTCTTGTATTCTTCATGTTGATCACTTCTGCTGTCAGCTTTGGGGAACAGAACTTCTTTACAATAAGGGTGACAAAGCACTGGAACAGGCTGCCCAGAGAGGTTGTGGAGTCTCCTTCTATCCATGTATTTAAGACCGGTCCGAACGCTTACCTGTGCAACCCATTATAGAGAACCTGCTTTAGTAGGGGTTGGACCAGGTGATCTCTTGAGGTCCCTTCAAATAACCTGTAATTCTGTGATTCTTTCCAGAAGCACTCTTTTGCAACAAATTTAGTGACCTTCTCGGGCACTTAGTTCACAGTGACTCGGAAGAGTGGCTTTGGCTGAGCAAAGACCAGAGAAAGAAGCATTTCCAATAGTTCTTGCTTTGGCCTGAGTCCTGCTTTTGATTCCTTTCACAATAGTAGCAGCTGAACTTACATAGTCTCTCTTTTCCCTACCTCTGTGAAAATACATCTATTTGGCTGCTTGATAATTAGGTGAACAGATAGTTAGGTATGCAACACAATAGGTTACATTTACTGCTTGCCTGTACTATCCTCCACCTCATAATCATAATTTTTTCATAGAAAAAAGCGTATAATTCATGCCCTCCTTTCTGTACTTTACCTTTCTCAATCTGCAAATATTAAGATTAAAACATGCGCTGATTATATTTTAAAACTTAAAGTTCAAGACTCGAAAAGAAGGCCAAAGGTAAAGAGCATTTCAACAGTTAGTATTAATTCTAACATTCACATCATTTTACTTCTGTAGCCTTTCCAGCTTTTTCTGTTTCTTTTCCCCCCTCCAATCCTGAGTTGTTTTGTGAGCAGAAAGAATAACACAGGTAAAATTTATGTTATCTCAAACTTCTAACCTCTAATAAACTAAACGTATTACAAGCTCTGAAAGAATCAGGATAATAGCTATGATTTCATCATTTTAATGTCCTGGTTTTGAATTTCATCCAAAAATGGAAATAGAAATTATGATTTTTTCAGATGCATCTTTGATAAATATCAGTAATGTGCTTATGCTACACAGGACGCACTGATAAGTGTCTATATCAGCACCACAGATGCACAAAGATTCACAGAAGAATAGGTTCCTATAACAGTTACAGTTCACTTTTCTGCCTGAGAACTGTCATTGATCTTTGGAACAAAAAATTTATCCCTATGCATTTTGTATTTGTGAAACCTTCATCTTATGATTGTTCTCAGACAAATGCATATGTGAGAGCTACACATCAGACATACATATCAGACATCAGATTCCTTCAAATTGTATTAATATATTAAATATATATTATTATTAACATATTAATATATGAAAACATCAGCAGTCAGGCTCATTTCAAAGTCTTGAAAGTTGATACCAAAAGTCTGAGCAATTTGGAAAAGTTCTGGTTGTAGCTACATGACCAATCCAAACAAAGTGTTGAAGTTCTTTATGCCTGCCCCACCACGTGCACAAAGTCAATGCAGTGCCTGAACAAAGCAAGACAATGATTCAGTAGAAAATGTGGCGAGAACTGATTTTAATCTTCATCTTTTCAGTTAAGATTTGATTTAAAGCTATGTGAATTCAGTAGAATTGAGGAGCCTGCAGATTAAGGGGATTTTGGAGTAGACTTTTAGTTCTTCTACTTGTCCACATGCACTTATTCACAGATAAATTGTTTCATAATTTGATCTGCAAAAGGAGTGGAGGGAGAAATCACCTTGATTTTTTATTTGACTGGTTCAAATAAAAACAAACATTTCAACAAAAAAAAAATATGTTTATATTGTAAAACTACCCTTTGCCATTATTTCTGCGATAAAAATCTTGTCTAGAGAATTACTAAGACTGCAGTGAGAAACAATGAAGTCATACTTAGCATGTCTGAGACTCCCAGTTTGGCAGGACCCTGAAAGCACATACAGACAGAAGTCTGTTCTCCGCAGCAGAAACACATGGCAGTTTGCAGAACCTCACAGACCAAAGGTACCTCTGAATAGAAGTCCCACTGTTCTAAGACTATTGAGATCAGAGAGAGAAAATGAACAGTAATCAAAGGAGAAACACACACATGAAAAGGAATTGTTTCAGACAGGTGCTCTTTTTATCTTCCACTTCCTATATGTCAATGGAGCAGCAATTACAAACTAAATACTTAAGAATACCAGGAATAGGCGAGGAACATATTAATTAATCCATTCATCCATTCTTTTCCTGTCCTCTGCATAGCAGTGGTTTCCCAGGGCAGCAAAACCAGAGCACATTTGGGAATACCCACTCAGAGAGCTAAGGAGAAGTAAACCTCAAGACAAAGCAGTCACCACAGCACTCTGTCCCAGGTCCTCACAGACAGCTTGACAGCCCTACCTATACTGCCAGAAACCAGCCCAGAAAATCCATGGTTTTCTGATAAACCAGCACCTCGTGACTAGCGGCAGCTTCTCCCACCCTTCAGTGCCAGGATACACTTCTCAAAACCTTCTCAACCTCTTTTTTACATGTCCACCTACACCACTACACCAGAAACAGAAGAGGAAGAGCTATTGCACTAGTCACACAGGACTCTCAATAGAGAGATATATTCACACTACCAAGGTGCACGTGGAGAGCAAAAAAGCTGCCTAGATGGTAAACATGTTTCTCTTGGCAGAAATAATGTGGTATTTAATGAATCCCTTTGTCCAGACTTGCCACTCTGGTGCAGCGCTTCAACCTCCATCAGCATTAATGCACAGATCAAGGTCTGTCCAGACACACTGTGGCCATGCTGACCATCTCTGCTCACTTTGGATCTATAGGATTTTTCTGATTAAAAAAAAAACAAACAAACCACAAAAAAACCCACACAGATTGCAGGGAAATCAATATGGAAATAATAAGCATGCCAGGATCTGCGATAGCCATGGCATCCAAAGGAAAGGATGAGACGATCTGCACATTACAGGCTTTGAAGCTGAGCTACCAGTAGCAATTAGTGCCTGACACTCTTCCTGCTATAGCTGGTTGCCTCAGTCATATTCCTCAATGTTTTTGGTCCTCTCCTTGTTAGTTACCTCTAAATGTTCTACAATGTTATATACCATCTCAAAGGCAAGAAATTCTTTTTTATCTACCAAGATGCCTTGAAGTTTGCAGGGTTTTTCACAAGTAAAATACAAAAGTCCCTTCTCATTATAGTTATTTCCCTAAGCATCCTTTATACAAGTTTCTCTCTTATTTCCATAACTTCAACTCCCAACTGATATTTTGCCTTATTTCTTCCAGCTGACAGGTACTAAATAAATAAAAAAAATAAATAAAAGCAACAATCACATAGAATCATAGAATCACAAGGTTGGAAAGGACCTACAAGACCATCTAGTCCAACTGTCCTCCTATCACCATTACTACCCTAATCTACTAAACCACATCTCATAGCTCCTCATCCAGACACCTCTTGAACACTGCCAGGGCAAATCCATCACCTCCCCATTCCAGTGTCATTGTAGTTATTGAATTTCCCCAAACAAACCATTTATGTTTTTATGTTATTTTAAATGCAGATTATTGCGGTCATTGATAATCCTAACGGGGAAGGGATAGTTTTGCACAAAGTAAGACAGTCAGAGCAACATCCTGTAATGTACAACATAAAAAAAAAAAAAAAAAAAAAAAAAAAAAAAAAAAAAAAGTTTATTTTTCTGTTCTTATTCCTGTTATCTCCTAAAAAAGATCACATTGAGAGCCACTACATTGTGACAGATCTTTTCCATTAAAAAATTAGCACGTGACTTGGAAATAAATGCTCTTAATTTCATACTACCTCTTCCACAGTCATTTAGAAAGTACTTCATTAATTGTTTCTGAACGAGATTAAAACTTCCAGATTATCAATCATCTGCACTTTGAAGTTAGAGTGTTACCATCACACACACAAAGTGTATGGTGCTACTTTGGGTTACCAGCATATGAATAAAACTCCTTTTATCCCCCCCTTAAAACAGGCACTTTATTCTACATTGCATTATTTTAACTGAATGTATAGCACAGTGCTGAAATAGCAGATGCTTTATTGTCACAGAAGAAAATCTAGTTAACAGTTTACAATTAAGGCAATTCACAGGATTCTCTGTAAGATAAAATTGTCACCTTTTCACTCGGTTCCTCTATTAGCTGTGGTTAAACATGCAGCTCAAAATTCTATAAAAGGGCAAGCTAAGAAAAATCTATAATCCTGTCTTCAAGCAGTTATCTGAATATGGTTTCATCCATGACCTCTTAGTTTTATATTTGTTCCTGACCAATGTTTGGGAGAAAACTGCTTATTGCCTTTGACGCAGAAAAGGTACAACTAGGGAAGCTGGTGTTTTTATTCATCACTACTTCCAGTTCATACTCCAGTTTTTGCCTTCTATGTGGGCTTAGGATGCTATCAGACACACAAAAACTTAATGTGTGTTCAGGCCAATGGCCCATCAAGCCCAGAAAGATACGTTTCCCAGGAATACCACAGGCTCAGACACTTTCTACAGTCTGTTCCTTTCTCCAGCAACCAGATTTCATGAATTAGGGATGTTGGTCGGTAGTAACCTCCCCCATGCTTTAGGTATCCATTTATGAGCCATGGTACATGAATTAATCTGACTTTTGAACTTGCTGATGCTATCAGTCTCCACAGCTTCCTGCAGCAGAATATGCTAGAAGTTCACAACCTGCAACATAAAATACACTCTTTTGACTGATTTAAATTTATCTACCATCATTTTCATCTAATGACCTTCAATCCCTGTATTTGGAATTGAAGATCAGCAGTTTCAGCAACCTTTGTCTGCTCCCTTCATGATTTGGAAACCTCAGTCATCTTGCCCTTCAGCCTTTTCTCCAAAGTGAATTAACTTAAATCTTTTATGACCCTCCTCAAACACTGCTTCACCCACTTTACCATTTTAGCTGCCACTTTCTCTGTTCCTTCCTCAATTGCACTACATCCTTCTTCAGGTCCAAAGGCCAAAACTATACACAATGTTCAAGATGCAACTGCATGAGGATTTTACAGAGCAGTAAAGTAATGCATTCCATTTTGCCTTCAAGATTCTTCCTGATGATGACAAAGAGTATTTATTGTTATTTTTTTCACTTTCGAATTTTTCCAGCTGCTTCTGCAAAGTGAGATAAAGGATTTCAGAGAACTATCACAACAATACTTACGACAACTCCAAAATCTCTTTTCTGAGTTGTGACTGCCAATTGCAAGTATATTAAATACTGTGTTCAGAGCATCCTTATGTAGCAAATAAAGCTCTAGAAATAAGCCTTCCTAAATCTACTCTGCAAAAAAAGATCTTGAGATATGCAGAGTTAGAGGATATTTGCTTATTTGAACTTGGCTTCCATTTACAAATAGAACTGATTGCAGCCTTGTTCTCCACCCCTCTAGTCGCACATTATAGAGCACTTTTCTGCAGGGAACCTCTTCCCACCTCTTTTTAACTTGCCCTCTTGAAGAAGCACATCTCATGCAATTACACTTTGTCTGCACATGATAATTTGCCATTCCATTTCCTCAGTTACCTTTGAACCTGTCAGCCAATTTCAAACACTTTCAACATAAGGATAAAAACCTCCAAGATCATTACATCCTAGAATTTAACTGAAACAGGAAACTGGAAAGGAGACCCCAGTCAGTGCCTTCACTGAAGAAACAGTTATAACATGCAGTCATCCTTAACAGAAAATCTGCACAGATTTTCAATGTCTCAATTGTACAAAAAGTTTCATTTGGAGTTTGTGCTCTAATAGACATCAGAGGATGTAATCACAAGATACTAATCCATCAGAAACCAGTCTTCATTAATTCTAACACTCATAGAGCTACATATTGATTTAACTCCGGTAATGACTCACAGGAAACCATTTAAACTGTTTCATAGCAGGAGGGGAACCTGAACCAGATGCAGGCTCAGCTGGAGTTGCCAACAGCCCCTCTTTTCTGGCTTGAAGGTACTACTACTGAAGATAGTATTTCCCAGTTAGTAGCGTGACTGCTAACCAGTACAGAGAAATAAAACAAAGAAAAGTGTAAAATACTATCTTGTTTTTATTGCACAGAAATCCACACCTGTAGAAAACAATTGCAGCTAAGTCCAGAACACAGTCTGTCAATAGTTTTGGTGGACAGGATTAAGAGAACGGAGAAAAGAGGAGATTTCCCCCTGCTTTTCATCGACCAGCCTTCTACTGGGATCTTTGGCAAAAATGAGGTGAGAGCTCATCTCCTGTAACAACAAAACCCTGCCAGCAATCAAGGCAGCTGTACCCAGCCCATGAGGAATAATTTGGCTTTGCTGTAGGACCTTCAGGTGATGTAAGGACTGCTGTGCCTTGTGGAAACCAGTGTCTGCTCCCCACATCATTTCACTCCCACAGGGCTTCTAAGTTGACTGAGAGATGACAATACTGGAAGTCACTATAGATCTGAACACACTTCATCAACTCCTGCCTCAGTTCTGAGGACTCTGAGAACCCCAACAGGCCTAAACAGCCTTGATCAGCCTCACTGGGGCCCCCCTTGCACTCTGCCCATGGTCACTGGGCTCCTTTTCAGCCGCAGCCTGGTCTTCAGATATGCTAGTCCCTGACCACACCTCCCAGTTGGACCTCAGGCAGATTTTCTCCTGTACAGACCCCACAGACATGCTATAGCTCATCTCCTTGTCTTCTCCCCACTTTATATTCCTGTTGAAAGCTGACATTGGCTTCTCAATAGATTAATATTGTCCACTATTCTTTACAACTTCAGCAGACATTCAACAATGCTTCTAATTTGCTCGGCTGAATATAAACTATAAGCTATTCCCCATTACCTTTCAATCAACTGTGAAGAAATCATAAGTCGAGATAAGACCTTGGAAAAGCCACACTGGAAGCTGAATTACAACACTGCTTGTTTGGTTTTTTTTGTTTGGTTGGTTGGTTGGTTGGCTTTTTAAAAGCGCCAGTAAAACTCAGCCAAAACACCATCACCACCAGGGATGAAACAAGCATCATTTGAGAACAGATGATAACTCATGATGTGATAAACAATAGTGATAAGCAAGATCATAAAAAATCCTGAACTAGAAGAAACACAGCGAGAAGTGTGGTAAGAGTTAATTTTTGAGCAAGGATTCCTTTTTGCTTTTTCTGGAATTGATTTCCCATTCAAAATATTTTTTTCCTAGAATAGACTGAAAGCAAATTGAAAAAAATGAAGAAAAATTAAGGTTTTTTTTTTCTGCACTTGCACAGCTACTATTAATTTTAGAGAAGCTTCTAATTGATTTCTTAAATCTAATATTTGTTGAATTTATTGGAAGGATGAGGGCAATGGATACCAACTTATTCAAAGAGTATGACTTTTGCAAAGAATATGAAACAAACAAAATTATCTCTACCTCTACAGTTAGATAAAGTTCCACAAAACAATCCTTTTCATACTTTCAGCTTTCATATGCTGAGACAATATGAATGAGTACCACAGTTCTTCCTTAGGAAGGGCCCTTTCTCTGCTAATTTAAACAGTCATCAACAGATAGATCTCTCTATAAAAATGTGTATGATATACAGATAATATATAATACTATTTATTCTACATAAACAAAAACACATCAATAGATTTTACCATAATACCTTGTGATAAAAATTTAAATTTGACATAATATACTTATGTGCAGATCACTCCAAAAGTAATGTCCCCAATTTATTTCCATGGAAAGTACAACCAATACAAAGAGCACAGTAATAATATTTTATGGAGACAATCCTCAGCTACAAAACCATTTTTTTAACACAGTCACCGCCTTGAGCTATTTGTTTTCACCTGTGATGAAGAAGGGCCTGCATGCTGTGTTTGTAATAGTGTGCACCAGAGGAGATAGCCCACAGTTTCAGAGCTGGTTCAACCTGTACTGCCATATCACCAACAGTCACCTTTGACATAATGGGTCAACATCATAAAATAGGAGGCATTACTTTTGGAGCAGCCCTCGTATAGCACACACATCTGACATATATAGCACATATTGAAACTCCTGCACGTGGAGCTGTGCTAATACTATGCCAACCTTCTGAGTGGAAAGAATTTCTGAATAGAAATCTGAATGGCTGCCAATGTCTTCAGCTACCCACCCTTCAACAAGCTTTTTTGTTCTCTTGGTGTTTTTTTTTCCTTCCCTCTGTGGTACAGCTGATTATTTCAAAATACGATGGAAGCACAATGAAAAAATAAAAGCAAATTCCCCAGAAAATATGCAGGTTATGTTTCTGTTTAGCATGATAAAATGAAGACACAAAACTGCTGTAGAAATCTGCCAATGCTGAAGGGCCCAAAGATTTTGTTCCCAAGCACACACAGGGCTCTCAGTGGAGAGGAATTAACCAAAAGTGCAAATAACGTGACCTGCAGCGACCTGCATGGTTTGTAAACCTCTAATCATAAAGGATGCATGGCAGAATGTTGTGAATCAATGAGGCAGTTGAATTTTATAGACATACTTTGTTTCTTTTCCACTAAAACAAGACAGTTCTACTGTATCTAGAATTTGAAATTAGGCTTTACCAGAAACAATATTTTACTAGTAATTAGAGCTAGTGGCAACGTGTTGTTTTTGGTTTTTTTCCTTCTGCTCTGGTCATCTTTCCTGCTAATAATCTGCAAAGTTTTGCATCTCTTGCCTTTGCAAATGATTAATATTGTGTTGGGAGGAGAAAGGCTAAGGTACATCTACATGGATAGAAACAGCATACATTTTAAGTCCTGAAAATGTTTTCCTTATTGTTGGATACTTTTTAAAAGCAACAATCACATTAAAATTTATCAGGCTCCCTGAGTGAGTTCACTAAATACAGAAGAGCAGCTCAGGGGCACAGAGGGCACATTCTACAGCAAATAGATTGCAAAGTATTATCAACATACTTCAGAATAACTCCACTATTGGAAAAAACTTTCTCTACAGTCACAGCAAATTCAGCCTCCATTGGAAATATTTGAGAATAAGAAGTAGACAAGGAATAGCACAGGCACAGTACTGCAATCTCCCAGCTCTATATGGTGCTTGTCACAATCTCACATATGGTATAAAAGCAGAACGGAAGTTATTTTAAAGTGCAAACTATAAATAGATAAAAATAGGAGAAGACCAGAAAAATAATCTGGTATTGTCATCCTGATACTTAATAATTACACAGCTGGATCTCAATTCAAGAGCTTACCGAAAGACCCCATTCCAGAATTGTCAGTTATCAGGAATCTAAGCTATGGAGTTAAACACAGATTAATATCTTTGTTCCCTCAGGTTGAGTTAAGAATGGAGAAGTTTTTTCCACCTTAGGGAAAAAAAAAAAAAAAAAAAGTAAAGCAATAGAAGTGTATATCATAAGATAAAATAATATCAAAGTAAGATACAACAGTTGTAAGAACAGCAACTCTATTTAAGTTTAAAACAAGAGCATGATTGGTTATGAGTCACCAGCCACAGAAGACAACTATGCAGTTCATTATGAATGATTTTATGCTTTTAGCCAGCATCCTTAGGCATCACCTTTCCTCTGAGGTCCTACATGGCAGTATGATTCTAGTCTTTGTCTTGAGGGGCTTGATTCTATGTTTTATTAACAATAATCTGGTAGACCTTTTTTCAGTCTCTAATTTAAACAGAAGTCATTAATTTAAAAATCTCACATAATAAGAGAAGATGATCAATGCTGACCCTTAGCATTCTCACACGCTGATTCTAGATAAATCCCTTAGTAATTGAATTTGGGAGTGTTATTTTCCTTGCTTTCTATGCATTGTTACCAATACACAGTCCACACTTGTTTAAAATGCTCACCATGTATCTGTTTACCTATCGCTGTGCATTAATTACATTCACAGCAACACAACTTGGAAAATTCTCATGTTAGGAGTAAAGTCAAAACCTTTCATTTGTATAAACACTTCTCTGCAGTGTCTTGAGAAACGAATAACCTTTTCCCAATTACTTTTTTCTTACACATGTGTACTTGCTTCAGCTCTCAGTCTCTCTTCTCGTTTGTTGCCCTTACAACTAAGTTGCATAATGCATTCCTTTGTTCCAGAAACAAATAAAAACTCAGCAAGCTGTCCTTAATATACAAGTCAACCACAAAGGAAACACATAAATCTTTTGCTAGTGGGTCTTAATTTTTACTTTTCAATATCATTAGACTTTACATGCCATGAAATGAAAACCGAAATTCCAGAAAATACAATGACTCTCTTTTTAATTCTGCAAATGAGTGAAATAGCCACAAGGCCATACTGATCATAGAATGGCTTAGGTTGGAGGGACTCAAAGCCCACCCAGTCCCAACCCCACGCAGTGGACAGTGTTGCCACTCAGCAGCTCAGGCTGCCCAGGACCCCATCCAACCTGGCTTTGAGTGTCTCCAGGGATGGGGCACCACAGCTTTTATTGGCAGCTGTGCCAGCGCCTCACTGCCCTCTGAGTGAAGAATTTCTTCCTATCACTGTTTCCCCTCTTTTGTTTTAAAGCGATTCACCCTTGCCCTACCACTATCAGATTATGTAAAAAGTCAGTCCCCCTCCTGCTTTTAAGTTCTCCTCAAGTACTGGAATGTTGCAATCAGGTCTCCCCAGAGCCTTCTCTTCTCATAAATCTCAAACATTCAACCATTTTCACAGAGACTGACAACAGTACCATAGTTTTCCTCCTCCTCCAAACAGAGCAGCTGAAAAGCACAGAGTGGCCTATGAAGCTACAGCATCCTGTACAGCAAGTACAGGAGCTGTGCTTTTAGGCACCTGTTTTACATAATTCCGCACTTTGCAGTACATGGTAGGTTACAAAGCATTTAGAGAGACTGAATATCTTCAGAAGTATCCCAACTTATAGGGAATTAAAAAGAAAACATCAAAGGAAGACAAGAAATTTCCCCATCCAACCAACAAATTAAGGCATATCTTCTAACAAGGGGACATGAAGAATTGCAGAGAGGTGACTTCAGTTTTTAAAAAGAAAAGCTAATGCAAAATCTGATTAAACAAAAATATTCCTGGATAGGTCTAGAAAAGTTAGCAGTATTACTGGTGTGGTTCTAATAACGTACTTTCAGTTTTACTTGCAGGTCAAATTACACTGAAGTAAAACACAGCCAGACAGTATTATTGTCTGCCTAAGCAGAGCCGTAAAGGTTTGACAGCCAGTGCACTTTGATATCTACAATGAATTTAATTCATGCAGACTTTCAGAATATCATGCAATAAAAAAACGGTTTCCAATCTTCTTAACTCATAGCACCTGTAGTTCAAACAATCCACTGCTTTCTATGAATTAATCGTTACTTATACAAAGGAGCCGTTGTAGTCCACAGCTTCAGAAATGGAAAAGTCGGTACAGACTTTGTGGTTTAGCTTTTATTGGCTGAAGTTCTTAAAGAAAAATAGAACTACTTGGCTAAATAGATAAATAAATAGATAAAATCATAGAATCAGCAAGGTTGGAAAAGACTTCAGAGATCATCTAGTCCAATCATCCACCTACCACCAATAATACCCATTAACCGTATCTCTTAACACAACATCTAAAGGTTTCTTGAACATCTCCATGGACAGTGACTTCACCACCTCCCTGGGCAGCCTGTTCCTGTGCATGACCTCTGTTTCAGAAAAGAAATTTTTCCCAATATCTATCCAATCTGAACTTCCCCTGGCACAACTTGAGGCCATTCCCTCTTGTCCTGTCAGTAGTTACACAGGAGAAGAAGCCAATCCTCACCTCACCATGATCTCTTTTCAGGTAGTAGTAGAGAAAGATAAGATCTCCTGAGCCTCCTCTTTTCCAGACTAAACAATCCCGCTCCTCATAAGATTTGTGCTCCAGACCTCTCACCAGCTTTGTTGCTCTTCTCTGGACATTCTCCAGGACATCAATGTCTTTTTTGTACTGAGGGGCCCCAAGATCCATTTCTGCCACACGGTCTTCAAACCACTCTGCCCCAAGCCTGTAGCATTGACTGGGATTGCTGTGACCAAAGTGCAGGACCCAGCACTTGGTGTTGCTGAACTTCATCCCATTGGCCACAGCCCAGTGATCCAGAGTGTCCAGATCCCTCTGTAGAGCCTTTCTACCTCTAGGCAGATTGACACTTACTGCCAACTTGGTGCCATCTGCTAACTTACTGAGGGTGCACTCAATGCCCTCATCCAGGTCATCAATAAAGAAGTTGAAGAGGACAGGCCACAGTACTGATCCCTGGGGAACACCACTAGCAATGGGTCACCAGCTGGATTTAACTCTATTCACCACCCTTGCTCTCTGGGCCTGGCCATTTCTTTACTCAACAAAGCATAGCTGTCCCTGTCCACATTTGAATTAGGGGCAGGATGAGAAGACATCTTTATTGTGACAAGAGATTGTTGAAAATAAATCAATGTAAAAGTTTTAGTACGGAGAGAAAACAAAAACAATCTCTGTAAAATCTTGATTAGACTTGATTAAAGTGAGCCACAGAGAAAAAGCTGATCATTGAGCTCAAAAAGCATTTATCTCAAAATAAGCTGCAGAAGTCCGTCTCTCCAAATGCAGACAGAACAGAAAAGAACTACCAGGATTGACAGCACCTCGGAAGAACTTCTTGAAACATTGCTTAAACAATTTTCATCTTGCGTTCTTGTTGTCTTTGCTTTATATCTTCTCTCCCTATTACACAGATTTCTAATTCAGCTGATCTTCCCATTTCTAATGAAAAAGCTCAGTAGCATTAGGCAGATCCAGCTTGTGTGCTTCAGCAGAACATGAAGATCAATGGCTGCTCAGGCTTCACTGAGGGCAGAGGAAAGAAGGAAGGGGGTCTCCTCTGCTGTCTCTGACTCCCAGATGCTCTTTCCAGTTCAGCTGAGCACTTGGCTTACATTTCGCATGAAACATCCAAGCTGCTGCTGAGCTCGAAAAGCACAGAGGGAGGGCAGCATCTTAAAGAAATGTAAAGCAAATAGTTGATGCAGCTGCATCCAGGCTGAGGGGAATAGGGAGCTCTGGCCACTGACACAGCACAGTTTAAAAATCTCCCTCTCCCTTTCTCTGAAGTAGCACTGTGAATATGAATTTCTTTTTTCTTCTAGAGCTACTGCAGCTATGAGGTTTATGTTTCTGCTTAAAAAAAAAAATTAAAAAAAAAACCATCTGGGAACCATCTAACATTTCTGGCTACATTTTTCATTGAAAAGTGAAAAGGAGCTGCTGAAGAGTTTTGATATGTGTAAGTGAGAAGGCCTGTGGAAGCTCAGGAATACTAAAAAGCATCTGGAACACATTTGATAAAAAAGTGAAAACAGTTTACAGCATTAATTCTTAACAATCTGACACCTGAAGACAAGAAAAAAAAAAAAGCAAGAACAGCAATAAAAAAACAACAAACAGCGTAAAGAGTAACAACTAACTCCCTCCTGAAAGGTATGCTAAGGCAGATGAAAGAGAGGGAGGTGATATGGGATGATCAGCATAGCTTCACCAAAGGCAGGTCCTGCTTGATGAACCTTGTTTTCTTGTGATGGTGTAACTGTATCAGTAGACCAGCTATAGATGCTGTCTGGATTTCAGAAAGGCCTTTGACATGGTCACCCATAACATCCTTCCCTACAAAATGGAAAGATATGAATTTGGAGGATGGCCTTCCAAATTCCTTCCTTTCCTGTACCTGTAGACAAGTACTCAGAGACCGTACCCAGAGAATGGTGGTCTATGGCTCAATTTCTGGATGGAGACAGGTGGCAAGTTGTATCCCTGTGGGGTCAGTGCTGGGACTAATACTCTAACTTCAATCAGTGACATTGACTGCAGGATTGAGTGCACCCTCAGCAGGTTTGCAGATGATACCAAGCTGTGTGGTGTGGTCAACATGCCCAAGGAATAGGATGCCATCCAAAGGAACCTAGACCTAGGTTGTAAACACCTAGACAGTAAGTACACTGTGTCAGTCCTATAAATACCTTCACATTGCACCCAGATCCCTTCAAAGCGCTTTTTTATTAACACAGATGTTTTTTCCTGCCCAACTTGTACATGAAAGAACTTACTATGATGCAAATATGTCCAGTATTACGTATATGAGCAGACAACCACACAAAGAAACATGTAGCAAAATGCAAAATTCAAGCAGACACATGCACTTGTTTTCTTTTAAACAAAAGAATCTGGTCTGATGGTATTTTATAAAAGCAACTACTTCCTATTCTACACGAAATGATTCTGCAGTCTTAGTTCTGCCCTTGGTTACATCAAGCCAATTCAGATTTAAGACCAAGAACTTCAGAACTGCAGTTACTTCAGAACTACACTGATAAGCAGGAAGTAGATTGCATCCTTTAGACTCATGGACTTGGCCTCTGACAGAAGAAATCTGGCAAATCAAGAAGGAATGGTTTAATCTATTGACTCCCCTAGTTCCATACCATTCCTCTACAGATGTTATTGTATCACATCAGATGGGAATGCATGACTCAGTTACTCCAGATCACAGAGCAGTACATCAGCTTAAAGCATTACTGAAGGTCCAGTTTGTGTGAATACATCACAATATGAACTAAACCTATAAGTTCAAGGCAAACATTTCACCAAATCTGCAGAGAAGACAGCAAGTTTTGTGTTATCAAACCTAATGCAGCACTACCTTCATACATGCAGCTGCATTGATTTCCACAGTAAGAATGAGCAAGATAGGTTTGTAACCCTTGCAAAAGATTAAGCACAAGTCAGATGTCCCAAGGCCTTCACTATCCTAGATGAGATTATTTAATATGTAGCATTCAATTTATATCGAGAAAAAAGAAACCAATAATAGAAATAGTTCAGAATTATTTTATTTTTTTCCTCAGAGACCAGGAACAGAAGACTTACTGCTTAAATTTCTGCATCCAGGCTCCTACTGTCACAGAGTAATAGCATCCAGTCATATATAATTTCTATGTGCAGGTTACCTCTGAAAAAAAGGCTGTATCTGCCTAATCCAACCCTGTTAATAATTTCTCCCCAGTTTTCCCTAGTGCTACTCAAAAAACATAAAGAACATCAGTGGCTAATAGAGAGGCTTCTTTCCTTCCACCTCAAATCAGTGGTCAAATGTGGAATTTTGTTACTAGAAAAAGTGAGAGGAAAATTATAAATTGAATCTGTTTTATTTGCATTTTCATGCCTACATTCATAATCCAGGACATGTTCAAAAACCACTAATTAAATGTGATAACTGCCGCAAAAATCAAAACTTAATTTCATTTCTAAATATTCAATGAGCTAAAAAAAATCGGATGGAAAATTCAAAATCTAAGGTTTAGGAGTTGATGATAGCTAGCTCCGTGACATTTCATTTTCCCTTGGCATAAATTATCTGATGTACATACTGTCCTTGTTGCTGTTGTTACTAATTTTGTTTAAAAGCTAGAAAATAAGAGAAAGATAAGAAAACATGACCTGCAATTTGTTATTATGCTCAAACTTTCACTATGTTTCTGCTGTCAATCATGCTCTGTCCTAGTTAACCATTATTTATCTTTTCTGACTTCATCAATTCACCTGCGCTGATGAGTTGTCAAAATCTATATGTAGTACACTAAATGTCTATTACTAGTAAATTCAGGATAATAACTGTTTTTCTCATTACACAAGAAATCGCTCAGCAACAGTCAAATATCAAGAACGTGTACAGTTACAATTAGACATTCAACTCAAAACTCTGACCAGGTCTCTTTACTTTTATAAGCCCTATCTTAAAGAGAAAAACATTCCTCTCTTCATAATCACGCCTCATTCATGTCATCGGTTTTTGGCGTTAAATACATTTGTGAACAACTCTTTTCAAAGAAGAAGTACAGGAGGAATAAAATTTCATCACAAATCTCTTAGGACCACCTCAAGAGCTTTGAGAATTGCAGCCATTGCCATCAAACCAGCCTGGTGCATTAGTTTCACAAAAACAAGGTCACCTTTCCCACTAGTTCTGTGTTTCTATTGTTCTCTTCTTTTAATAAAAAATATTAAAAAGTTTTGTTACTGATATATATGAACTATATTATATATTTTATGAGGGCTGCTCTGAAAATAATGCAAACTATTCTGTGATGTTGGCCCATGATGCAGAGGCAGATGTTGGTGGCATGACAGTAGAGGGCAAATTTTCCCACCAGTATCTCATTACATTTTATTGTCGTTTGATAGATGGCAATGGAGGGGCAGTCTGACAGAATGGTATCTGACATGGAGGTTTGGATGATACAGAGGTGTGTCACTGAATTCCTCGATGTGGAAAAATAATTGACACCCATTGACATTTGTTGGCACTTTGAATATTCATGGAGACCAAACAGTGGATGTGAGCACAGCTTGGTGTTAGGTGGTGTATTTCAGCAGTGGCAACAGCGAGTGACCCCTGCTGGTGCAGGCTTTTATGAGTGTGGCATGCAGGCTCTTGTTCATTCCTGTCAAAAACGTATAGCTAACAGTGGTGACTATAGTGAAAAATAGTGTTTTGTAGCTGAGAATTTGTTCTATCAAATAGTGTTATTGTGCTCTTTGTATCTGTTGTACTTTCCAAGGAAATAAATAGGAAGCATTACTTTTGGAGTGTCTTTTGTATATGTAGCCCAAAACAATTCCTGTTCACTCAATGCAGCCCAGGCAAGCCAAAAGTTTGGACACTTATGACATAGTGGACAGGAGAAACACAAGGTTTCAGAAAGCGTACTCTGTTGTGTGTAGGGAAAGAAGGAAGAAATAGATGGGGCACACAAAAAAATGAATGAAAAAAAAAAAAAGAGATCTTAAAACCAAAAAAGCAGTAATGAAATGGCTAGAGTGTAAGTTTAAAATAAAGTGGATTTTACATGATAAACTAGTATCTGAGTAGAATCCCGTGCATCTTTCTTGTGTTTTCCAACACCTTCTGTAGCATGAGCACTCAGAACAGATAGCAAAAGAAACGACATCTTCAGTGCTTTTCTGGTTGCATCAACAAATCAGCTGCAGTGTCTTTCTAGCCTCACTCTCCGTTTTCCTTTACTTTCTTCCCCCTCCTCTTATGCACAAGCATCTACAGTGTTACTGTAATCTAGAACTTCTGCATGTGCTGCTTGGCCAAAACATATTTGCAATTACATTAAAGCTTAATAATAATAATGACAACAATAATAATAAACTTAAAAAAAAAAAAAAGGAAAAAAATGGAAATGCCTAAACTTTCCTTTTTTTCCCATCCCCCACATAACAAGAAAATAATTACTTCTTTGAAATTCATGTGAAAGCCTACAAAGCATGGTGGTGATATTAAGGGGGCATTTGGGAGCAAGATAAAATAATAAATTTTAAGAGGATTTTAAGTATGTTGTGCAGTACACTGAGTACAGCTACTACATAGGACAGTGCAATAAGCTAATCTTAGGTGTCTGTGCACAAAAGAAACTGCTTTTGCACCCCATAAATATATAGCCTTTCTTTTGTACCCCACACTTCCAAACACTTGCCTCTTTCTTGTTCTACTCATTGGATAGATACTGGAAGCTCTCTAGTTGAAGATCCAGCACCTCATTTTTCACCAATTACCCCCCTTATGTGTCTCACAGAGAAGTTTTAATTCATGGACAAACTAGGTTTATTTTTCTACTCCAGTGTTTCTGTACTTGTGTATGTGTCATCTAATGTAAGGGTTGCAGTGGTAATTGCTACCCTTTTGTGGAAACACTCAGTAATCACTGCAGCAAACCATGCATAACATCCAGAAAGCAGCTCAGACTTGGCTCTAGACAGCCTTCATTTACATATTCAAATGTATTTCTGTAAAGTTGAACAAAATGCTTGTTTATCATACATTCAAAACTACCAACTAGCATGTTCTCAGCCTCTTCGCCATAAAGAAAGTCCTTAGAAAGGAGCTAGAATTTATTACTAGGCTGCCAGTTATCAGTGAGCCGAAGCTCTTCTGCCTGGGGAGCACATGTTAATTCCATTCCCGGACCAAATCTAAAATTGTCCTAAAGCAAAATACTTATCCCCATTGCATAATCAGTTATATCCACTAGGGAAAAGAAAGTACACAAACAAAATACCCATAAACACACACAAACAGAAAACCAGGGTAAAAATATCTGTTTCCCATAGAGTAAAGATATCCTAGGGTTTGTTCCCATCTACAGATCTCAGTAGCAGATTTGGTGCTCACAAATGCACTACTGATTCACTGAAATGAGGCCTAACAGCAAAGTAGCAAAATTTGCTGATGGCATAAAATTTTGATTTGATTTAATTAATCAGTTAAAAATAAGATGATTGAAGTCTTCTGAATAGAGCAAGCATCAAGGATCAAACTCTGCATCATGATTAGGGAGTCCTTCATCCAGTTGAATATATCTAGAGGAACCACTTACAAAAACTATTTACTGAATAGCTGACAGTGATAATGCCCAAGAGATTAAATAACGTGAATAGTAATATATGCAAACACATACATTTCTTTTTTTTTAAAAGAGGACTTACCTCCTGAAATGCGAAAAAAAATCTGCAGGGAATTGACAGTACATGAGTAACAATTTCTCACAGCCAAAAAAAGGTTATAAAAGCAGTAAAAAGTGGAATCTTAATAAAAGGAAGAATTCAAAAGCAAATAATAACCAAATAATTAAAATGTATTAAAAAAATTAACAGAGAATTTGAAGTGTGAAAAAAATCACAAAGAAAGCAAAATACATTGGAAGAAATGATGAAAACAGGGAAAATGAAAGAGATCAAATTGAGATGAAAGAAGACTAAATATTACTTGTCATCTTAGCACAGTCAAAAGGAATATTTCCTTACATTGCTGTTTAATATGTCTTTGGCTTAAAAAAAGTCAAAGCTATTCACAAAAGGAAAAATTGCTAAAGAATATGTTTCAGAAAAGTGTTAGAACCTATACATTAAACAAACCAAATCTGCTCGCTGACAAAAACAAATCTGTCTTCAGATTGCATTTCTGAAGGTCACATAAAAAAAAAAAAAAAAAAAAGTGCATAAAACAGAGCAAAGGCAAAACTGAAAGCAACCAGACCTGGGGTTGCAATCCCCCCTCTCCCTTGCTTTACCTTCCACTCACAGTTGCCACCTAACCATGCAGGCATCCAAATGCTATATGTGTGTCAGTCTCTGATCTGTAATTGCCAGACAGTAACTGCATGCTCAGAAGAGTTTCAGGTCTATACAGCACCATCACCAGTAGGTCACTGACACCAGAGCTTGAATGGGATTCAGAAATGGGAGATCCTCTACATAAATCCACTGAAGCACCAGGATGGTAGCTATCTCTGAGTATATTACAAACACAGCTGTAGCTCTTCCCCTGGCTTCAGGATTTTTATATTAAATTTTGCATTATGCAGGCCTTGGATCAGATACACAAGTTGATCTGAAAGAAACGAAAAGATTCAGGAGGACCATACAATTGTAGCTAAATAGCAAGCAGGGAATTCATCTCCTATGGAGGTGTCTAAGGTTCCTCTACATACTAGAAAGAGCTAACCAACATAGAGGAGACTAGAGAGCAGCTACCACCCCACAGCAGATGTGTTGGTGAGGTGGATCATTGCTGACCGGTTGATTCCACCACTGACTGTGATGGAGTTTTGACACCAGCCTAAAATTAACAGCTAGCTGCTGACACCTACAGTTAAGTTAGAAATATCATATTATAGATTACATGCTCCTGTGCTGCCTCACGTTAATTCCTGAAAAGTTCGCCTTCCTTGTTGTGCGATAGGGCAGATACAAACGGAGAGCGTACATTTCCAAGCCTAGCACGGCATCAAGTGGAAAGGACCTCTAAGAACAAGTGCAACCACAAACCCACCACCACTATGCCCACTAACCATGTCCCTCAGTGCCACATCTCCAGTTCTTGAACACTCCCGGGGATGGTGACTCCACCACCTCCCTGGGCAGTCTGTGCCGCTGCCTCACCACTCTTCCTGAGAATAAATTCTTCCTAATATCCAATCTGAACCTGCCCTGGCACAACTTAATGCCATTATAAAAACAAGCCCTCCCAGCTGAGAAAGGCAGCCAGCACTGAAGTTTTCCAAGTTCTGAAAAAAGTATTCTCACTGTGGTTTTAAAAATGCATAAGGTACATTCAAACTTTCTCGCAAAGGAATTCTGGTTCACCCCCAGGTAGGGCCCATACCTCTCACAAGCCTGCACAGCTGCAAATCTCAGGCATATCCTCCAAAGAGCAGACCATGCTCGAAAGAGAACCAAATCTCTACATGTCAGACCTCTTCCCATGATTTTGTATGGGCTGGCTTCAGGTAGGATATAAAAATATTTAATACTTCAGGACCTAGCCCACTGAAAAATCTGCTTTGCAAAATCCAATTATAAACATCATTTCCAATACCTATCTTTTTACTTCCTGAATCACAAATGCACCCAGATAATAACACTAATTTTCAAATTTTCATTGGAAAAGTATTATTCAACACTTTCTTGCAATACTTACAGAAAGATTTAAGCAAAAAAAAGAAACAACACATCCCAAAGGCAGAAAGGTCACTTCATGGCAGACAGTAACCTCAATAGTTCATCATTTCCTCCCACTTTAGATTTATAAGCTTGAGTATGCTTCCCCATTACTGAGCTGTTTCTGCTTTGAAACTTACTGAAATGTGCAATATTTTCGTGAATGGCAAAGAAAATCATATGCCCAAGTTACAATATGCAACATGCTAATAAAAGCCAAGGTCATTTCAGGAATGAAGGTGAAACAGAACTCAACATCCTGTTTTTGAATTCATAAACAGAGCAGTCATAAAGTGAAACTTCTTTGTCCAACAGGAATAAGTCTACAGTTATGAGGTTAGGAAAATGGTCTCAGCTCTCACTTTCATGTATTAAATTACATGAAAAGAAATGGCAAAAGAAGAGGTATGCCTGAATTTTGTTCTGAAGAAGAATTAGAAAGGAGTACAGAGAACAGCATAAAAATACGCTGATATTAGTATGAAATATTTTAATCCAATTAATCTTTTAAATCCAATTTTAATCTTTTAAAATGAGTTTTACATCTTTAGAGCAATGTGCCCTCGCTGCTAAGAAGGCTAATGGCACTCTTGGCTGCATTAGGCAGTATGATCATTCCTCTCTACTGAGAACTGTGAGGCCACACCTGAAATACCTGTCTAGTTCCAGGCTGCTCAGTACAGGATAGATGGGGATACACCATAGTAAGTCCATCAGAGATCCAACCAAGATGATCAAATAACCAGAGCATAATTCCTACGAGGAAAGACTGAGAGAGCTGGGATTGTTCATCCTGGAGGAGGATCAAGAGGTTAAAGCTAGCTATTTTCAAACCTGAAAAAAACAGTGCATTGCTTGCCAAACCAGAGCAGATTCTAATCCCACCTCCTATAAACACAACATTTTCAGTACTTTCAGGTGCTTTTCTTTTTTTTTTTTTTTTTTTTTTTCACTGACTGGTGAAATACAGCTATTTACAATGGAACTTTAATGTACTTACAGGTGGTTCCTTCCTCATCACTGCTGGTGATCAGCCGATGTGATAAGTGAAGCCAATAAGTGAACTTATAGAGCATTAACTTTGGTTTTCACACTCTAAATGTAGCTTTCTGAGCGTTAATAAACTTAACTACACAAAAGTGCAATATAAAAATGATGAGCTAATATCTTTTTAGGTTTGAAACATTTCATTTTGAGCCACAATTTCTCATCAACTTTACAAGCAATATCAGAGACAGTGGCAGGCTGAAGGTCTTTGAAAACTCAATTGGATATGTAATAGATGTTCATGTTTTCATACTGGACTAAAACAAATCCAAAATGTGAGGTAACAAGGCAATAGAAGTTGATCATATCTTACCATCTTAAGTTATTCATTTGTTAGAACTCCCACTGAAAACTGCCCAGAACATTCAAAAATAAATAAATAAATAAATAATCAATCTTGTAAAACACTACCCATGTGCTCCCAAAGAAATTAAATTCAAGTTTGGTTACTTCTTTCCAAATCTTGTGTGGTATATACAAAATACCTCATTTTGTCAAATCTGTTTATGAAAAATTCAAAGAAATGTGGAAAGCATTTGGCAATATGAATCTACAGATCATAAATACATGAATCATAAAGATATATTTTTTGACAGTAGAAAGATGTTTAACACCCTTGTAAATTAATGAATAGTCCTAAAAAAAAAGCTATCCCCCTCAGATCACACATTAGCAGCTCACACAACTTTGCTTGCTGTGCTTAAAGCTAACTATATTTAGGCAAACTTGATGGCTGTACAGCTTTATCTGAAACATCCACTTTCAAAGACAACCAGAGAGCTTGACTTTATGCTGGGAAAGAGCACATTAAGTTAAGAACAGAAGTCACAAAGGTTTATGAATAAAATCAACCGTGAGCAAAGAGATGCAAAGACAATTATCCTTCTGCTTCACAGCTCAAATTTTAAATCAAATGTAACATCTTTGAGAAAGGAACAGACTGCTCTAGGGGAACAGTAGGTGACCTTTATATGCACAGTGATATTATCAGCCTTAGCAAAGATGTGATCCCTTTACCATGAAGATGCCAGTACCAAAGCAGAGAATGTATATCTGGTGGAAATGAGCAGCTTCCAACAATTGCAGAGATTTCGTTTCCACATCCAGATTCATTAATGGATTCCTGTAGTTAGCACCCAGCTTACTCCCTCACCAAAGCTTCAGGGAGACAGATTTAGCCACAGTTGCATGAATACTGTTCCCAAATGCTGCTCTAAAGTGCTGAATATGACGTCAGAGTTTTGGTGCAGAGGTCACTGAGCAGCTGAATACAGAGGTCAGGCTCAGTTCAGAGATAATAAGAACTGGAAAATAATTTCTATTGAGCAGCTAATATCTCTTAGGTTGGACACCCCAAGAGTGACTATCAGATGGACACAACTGATAAATTTCCACCTTGGCTAAAGAACAGGGGTCAGTCTGGATGCAGAGGATGTTAAAGAGGGACAAAGAGGGACAAAAATTATTACCTCTACACACTCACCATAGGTCCCTGAAAGATCTGTAGGTCATGCAGGGGCTGTGCAGCTGATTCCAGTGGGAGGACAAAGCAAGAACACAACATAGTCCCACAGAGGACAAGTGATGCTTGGCTGGTGAGGGCACAAAGCAGCCTTCACTCCCCAGAGTAACAGGGCAGCAAAAAACAACCAGGTCCAAGATCAACGTGAGAAATCCAATTTGAGAATAGTATAAAACTCAACAGGACGCAGACTTACCTATGAGAAAAGCTGAAGTGCAGCTTCTGGGCTCACAGGCAGAGAATGCTGATAAAAAGCTAGATGAGTCCAATTAGAGCCAGTAAGGCCCATTAGTGACACCTGAAAAGGGAAGTAACCAAATTAAAACTGAAAGCTCAACATTAATGTCTTTGAACTTTGGGTCAGTACTTTTTTGCTTTGCTGAAAGATAGTAATTCCATCACTTTAAGGACCTCTTCCCTCAACTTCTGAAGTCTCTTCTGATTTATGAGCTCTACTCAAATTCTTGCATAACTTCTGTTCCACAATTTTGTATGGCACAGATGATCCAGTTTGGACTGAGTTTATAGAATCTGAGCTAGTTCTAAAAATGAGTTGACTATCAGACCTGAGAATCTTCAGAGACACGTCTATGCTACAAACTGTATAATAATTAGGTATTCTGTTGATTGATATCCATACTTATGCTGCGGAAAAAAATTGCAGTGTATCTGCAGAACACAGAGATACAAAGTGCCATCATGATGACAACTGGTTGTCAAAAGTAAGCAAATTAATTAAAGTTATGAGCAAAACAGCCACTGTCTGCATTGAAGAGTTTAAAAAAGGCTGGCATTGCTTCCCACCACTAAAGCACTAATTAAATAACTTTTTGAAAAAACTCATGAGTACTAGGTTTTATTTACATACCAAAGAATGGAGTTGACTTGCATACAATCTAAACCTTAATTAACTGCTCGTTGTGTCCTCCTTCCCTCTCCCCATAAATATTACACAAATACGTGTATCTGCTCAAAGGCAAGAAGATTCTCTGCCCTTTCTGGAGGCCTAAGGAATACACAATCACATCATACTTAAGACTACAAAACATTGAGCAAGTATGATATTCGGAAATACCTAATAAACATGTGAAATTTGCATTGCAAGAACATATGTTAAACTATTTGTGAAGTTCACAGGTATAAAATTTTAGAGTGTGTCAGTCTTCATTTTTTTTTAGCTAGTCAGTATTTTCTTCTCCCAGTTCACACCTTAGCTCTTTTGCAGCTTCTGGCCAGATGTCCATCATGTGTCATCCCAGAGAATTCTCTATTAGCTAACTTGATGCTGTCCTCAGCAGCAACACAATGAGCTCCATATGGGATACAGATAGACACAACTGAACTGATTATTGCACAGTATCGCCAGAAGAGTATACAACAGATAAGGCAAAGCCACAGCTCATTCATAGTTTCTGATCACAATATCTATGACCTGATTTTGCTGCAGAAATGTTATATTAGCTATCCAAGAATAGCAGAAAATCAGAGCCAAAACATATTCCTCTGTGATAAGACAAAAAGAAAGGAAAATCTGACCAGCCGTTTATAAAAATACTCAGTGATGGATACTCTACAGCCTCTATAGGCGCTCCTACCCGAGGCTTCATTATCTTAATCATTAAGGAAGAATGACTAGAATCTAATCTGACTTATCCTTACTGCTATTTCAGGATACTTGCTACTCTCCCCTGACTCCATAAATAATTTATTCCTTTCTATGCAGAACCTTCCATGTGCTTGAAGGCTATGAACAACAGTATCCTGGGCTGCACCAAAAGAAGGGTGGCCAGGAGTGGAAGGGAGGTGATTTTCCTTCTTTGCTCTGCCCCTGTGAGGTCTAGGTTGGTTTACTGCATCCAGACCTGGGGCCATCAGCACAAGACATGGAACTACTGGTGTAGGTCCAGAGGAGGCCACGAAGATGAAAGGAAGGTTAAAGAGGACAACGCAAGGCCCTTTTTGGTAGTGCCCAGTGACAGGATAAGAGGCAGTGGGGACAAACTGGAACACAAAGTTCACTCAGCCATTCTGTGATTCTGTGAAGATAAAAAAACTGACTGGGAAAGAAATCTTGGTGAGATGAAGTACAAAACAACATTCATAACGTTTAGAGAAAAGAAAGGAGGAAGGACAAAATGAAACACTGGAAATAAAGAAGACAGATTTCAAGTAAATCTTAGAATAAAAGTCCAAGTTACTCTACTGGAGAGGAAAGACAAGACATATGAGCTCTTGGCTTTACTGATATCAAACATGAAAAGAAAATATAGAAAACTATTAAAAGAAAAGCTCACATCACTGGAAATACTAAAGAACAGCACAAACATAAGGAAAAAAAAAAAACAATAACAACAAAACCACAAACCAAAAAACACCAACAGACCCAATCACAAAACAGAGTGCGTAAAACCAACAGGAAAAGACTTTGTTAGTAGTAAGGGAAAAAGAATTATAGTGTAGGTCCATAGTATAGTAAGGTCAGAGGAAAAAAAACTACTGACATGGGACCCCAGGAAGTTTAACAGCATGAAAAAAAAAGAAATAAATAAAATAAAACGGAAGACATTAACTCTGCTAATCTACCAATTTTGAGTTTATATTAATAGACAGGAATTCAGCTTAAAAGAGGAGGAATTAAATATTCTATGCTAAATTAAATATTCTCAAATTGCCCAGTTAGAATGAATTTATGCAAACATAATTAAAGATCTGGCTGAAGGGGCCTCACAACAACAAAATGACTACTTGTAGGATCTCAAGGGAAAAGAAAATAGTAAGCAATCAGAAAAAGAAACAAAAACAATATAAAGAATGAGGAAAAGAATCAGGGGAGTTTTCAATTAACATACATTCATAAACCATTACTTGCATAAACAAAATTTTAAGCACAAGGATAAAAAAACATAAATAATAGCTAAGACATATTGTTTATGAATAATTTGTATTAACCAAAGTAATTTGCCCTTTTGGCAGAATTACATGGCCTGTGAGTTATGGAAGAGCATCAAAATCTATAAATTATAAAGATTACTGCATGATCTGAACTTTTTTTTTTTTTTTTTTTTTTTTTAAGGAAGCTAGGAAACCAAGGTCAAAAGCTACAAAAGTTGCAAAATCAATAATTACATTACTGCTGTGTAGTTAGGGCTCCACACCGGCCTGCACAGCTCTGCTAGATATTTTCATTAATCATCTGAATAATGCACCAGAACACCTATTGTTACTAAATCAAAATGCATCAGCAAGTTGGGTCGTAGGGAAGAATGAACTCAGAAGGATCTCAAGATATCACTGAGTGACAATGATTAATATCCAATCACGCAGTGCAATTCCTGGGGCAGTAATCTTCAGTATAAGCATCCTTACTAGGCTTGTCTTAGAATTATTGAGAGTACTACAACAATCTGTTTATGAACTGAGAAAAATAAGAGTCACATTAGTTTGTTTCGTTCAAATGATAATGGAAAAGTTATTGTAATATGAAAATACACAAGATTTATATTTTGTTTCAGCATTTTGCCAAGGTTACTGTAGAAGGACTCACGCTATGCTCTAACTTACGGTACAATCAGCAAAAATAAGGATAAGACAGAACTAAAATGTAACAATAAGCATTTAGAAATACACGCAAGTGAGTCTTAAGGATACAGCTAGTTTTCATTAATACTCGCAGGGATTACTGAAAAGGATTGCTCTACTGAGCAAACGTTTGCATCCAATGTAGCTGCCTAAAGCTCTTCCACAGTCAATAAGCAGAAGCATGCACATTGAGGTACAGTTATCTCATCTTAGGATACACATCAGATCATGAGCCATACCTACTGCCGCGTTTTTATCTCCACTGACCATGAGGGACACTGCAAAACACACGTCTTAAATTAGAGAAGAACAATCTTGTCCAAAGTATTTAGGCAGATATTCTGAGCCATATGTACTATCAGTAGAAACAGAGTTGTGCCACACTTCTGTCTTTTCTGTATGGATTACTGAAAAATCAGTGAGAACCTCAGGTTGTCCACTTATGCTCACATATCTGTTGTCAATTCAGCTGATGTAAGTAGGTTATGAAGAATCATAAAAAAGACTTAATAGCTCTGAATTTTACCAAGGTATGCAGCTGACCTCATGCCTTGTAAGCTTGCTGAGATGCCTCTGATTATAGATGCACTGACTTCCGTGCCTCTTTTGGATAGATTGCCCTATCTGTTCTCTTTCCATCATGATTCATAATTTCTGTTAGATGGTTTAGAAAAGGGAACATTCCTGTGGCTCTTTGTGACTTGGTTAGGACTCCTAAGGCTCTGGCCCAACAACATCAGCAGGAGTTTCGTCTTTGATTTCAGTAGCACTAAAATTTCACTCACACAGGTTTTAGACAAAGGTGAGTACAGGGTGTGATGTTTAGCACAGTAAAGAGAAATCAAACAAACGAGTCTTCTTGTGATATTGCTCTATGGCTCATACTTTCAGTGAAGACATACTGCTGGAGGATTTTTATCACTAATATACAAGAATTAATATTTTATCATTAAAATGGATAATCAAATTGTTCAACAGCATCTTAGGGTGATCAGAATAAAGTAACAGCTGCTGCCACCTGTCCTCTGGAAAGGTATCTTCTTGTGTTGTACCCTTTGGCTACTGACAGTATTCAATAAGCATTTTCAAATGCACCTTAATGCTACAAAGTCTGCAAGAAGCCTTCCTCAGTGGCAACTGAGACAAGATAGTCCATAGAATTTCAGGGATAACTAAATATAGAATGCTCCCATTTTATTTAACAGCAATTTCTAATTCAAGACCCCCAAAATACACAACAGTGATTTTAAAAAGAAAATTAAACATCACACCATGTATTCAAGTGTTGGAGAAGTGATGTCAGCTGCCCCAGCATGACACACAAAACATTATCCTTAATATTGCTGAGAAGTCAGGAATTCCTAGCAGCTGAGTGAAATATCAGACCTCTTGTCTGAATTCGAAGAAAAACTGAACAGTTGTTTAGAGGATCATGAACCTTATCTTGCAGAACATGCATACAACAGCATACAACATAATATGATTGCAAGAAGTAGTATTAGGCTTCAAACAAGGAAAAAAAAGATGATCTTACTGCTCTTCTGATATAGGATATTTCACTGAACTGTTCACAACCACTGAATACTTAATTTTTATAGACTGCTGCAAATGTATATTCACATCAGGACACTCTGAAGTAAACTGTGGATATATACTATAGTGGTCCTTGAGACAGCTCGGATTGGGTTTCTGAGAACAACAAGCAGGAGCTGTGCAATACTGGGACTGGCATAGTGGCAGCTCTGACCACTGCATATTTCTTCTCTGACAGTAGACATTTTGACCTTCCTGGAAGGCCACTTTTAGACCATTTCTGTTCAACTTAGGGTTTTTTTCCACATTTATTTTTCTAACAATATTTTATTCATGAACATTTAAGCCTTAGATTTTCTTTCCTACTGTAATTCACGTGGTCCGTTCTTCTCAGAGGCACAAATTTCTGAAAAGCAGATAAAAACCCAGGGTCAAAACTTGCTGTGCTCAGGGGAAGAAAGATCTTGTTATCTCAACAGATACTACTAACATGTTATCTGTGTTAACTGAATGCATGAGGAAAGGGATAATTTTGAGTGGCTGGGGAGAAACCTATTCAAGAAAGAAGAACTAGTTTAATCCTTTCTTTATTGGTGATAAATGCAAAGAAATATACTTCCAACTAATGATCAAGCATAGTGCAAATTGGCCAAGGTTGGTCACTGATGTACAGTGGCTGAAATAAGGAGCTCTGCTGGGGGTTAGATAGTTGGTACATAATGTCATTCTGATATTACTATACAGAAAAACCTCTCAAGCACAACATAAATATTTGCATGAAGAACTGTTCTAGTTTTAGACCTAAACTAGGTCAGAACTGGCTCTAGCTTTAAAATTCCTCATCAGTTTTTCTGTTCCTTTCTTACCCATACAGATAATTTTCATAACCAGCTTCCAAACAGAAGACTAGAGGAATTCAAAGTAGTGCTAAAATTGCTCCATGTACAAAACTGTAGATGTACAGCCTTCCCAAAGAATGACAAAAAAAACGAAGATTCCCAGGAAGATGGAGGACACACAGTAATTGTTCAGAGACAAAAAAAATCACAATATAAAAATTGCATATTTACCCAAGCAAGAGACTGGTACCTGCATACACTTTCAAGACATGAAAGATGAAAAACATTTCTGTACCTAATTGCTGATGTTTAGGAGAATATGTTACTCTGTATTTGCCTAATTTTTATAGCTCTCATTAAGCATCCTGTAAGTGATCCATCTTTGCACATACCCAAACACAAGCAATATTTGTTAATTCAGCACATCTCATAGAGCAGGCAGAACTTCACACATTTGCTGTAATATGAAGAGCAGGAAGAGCAAAAATCAAAGGTATAATCACGTATAGATTCCATCTCTTGAACACTTTTCCTATTCCCTTTTTAATGCAGCATTTCTATCTCTACAGCAATGTAACTGCATTGCAGGATGGGGAGAGAAGCATTTTTCCATTACCTCAAAAGTCCAGATGGACTTTTCAAAGCTATATTATTACTTAATGAAATTTCTAAACTGGCAACTTTTTTTCTACTTTATTCGCTGCTTTGTTAGATAATGGAAGACAAAGTAAACCTATTAATTTTTTCATAAAAGTTTTGGATAGTTCTGCAGTTTTGGATAGTTCAGCCTATAGTTGACCACATCTCAAAGCCAGGTTCAATTCCTGTCTCAGGAATTGTGCTGACTAGAAAATGTATTTAGTCCAAAAGATGCAAGAGGGAGCCTTTGATTCAGTACTCAAAATAAGGCGCAATTCTAATTCCTAATTTGCTGATATTCTTCATCTTTTAGGGAAAATAAAATAAAATCTCACTTATTTAGAAGAAAAAAACCACAAACTATAAGAAGAAAAGACAAAAACAAAAAGAAATCAGGAAAACACAGATTAAGTAAATTTTCACTTAAGTAGATCAGTTGAACAATTTCTAACAAAGGCTGACTGGCTAATTATTTGTCTGATTAGGCAAGAAAAGCAAATTTTTTTCTTCTGACTAGGTATGAAAAAGCTGAACACATTTGGTTTCACATCAGTTTCAGAAGCATTTCTCTGAATACATTTTGCAAAGGAAAAGGAAAGTAGAGATTTCCAGGACCTACTGGGTAGATGTCAAGAGAATCACTGCTATTTTCCTTGACTCAAAAGCTCTAATTGCCTTAAGTCTCTATCTCCTCATCTCTGACTAGTTGTGTTTCCACCCACTGTTGGTGAAATACTACCACAAATCTAAACACAAAGAAAACTTAATGCCTATTTCAAGTACACAGGAATTAAACTAATCATTTAAGAAAAGTTTAGTTCTACCCATTGTTTCACTACCTTGTATTTCCACCATAAAGAAAATGAAGAGAGTGCATGTTGAAGTGTCTCTTTTCTTCTGTTCAAACCTTGGGTGCAGAAAGAAGTTCATGGCAAAAATTCACAGTGATCTTTCTGTGCAATCAGTAGCAATTTTTCCTGATACACATCAGAATTTATTGTTAGATTACTCACCTAAGCAATGCAATTAATATGACCTAAGTTAAATGACACTAATTGTACGGCAGAGGCTGTCTGCCCTGTGCATCTCTTCACCATTGTGCACAGAAAATGTATGTGCTGTAAAGTGTTAATGTTCCCTCTCCCTTGCTGGAAGAAGGCACGGTGAAAAACATCAGCATGCTCTTGGAGGTTAAATGAGTCACAGAGTGCCTGCTGCCTTCTACCTTTATTAAAATGAGATAAATGTCTGAAATAGTGTGAAGGTTTAATTTATGCCACAAACTAATTCAAACGTTTTCCATCATCACCAATTTGTTTTTGCTTTTGCTGGTTGTAATATAATTCTTCCTACTAGAGTCGTAATGCTTACCTCTGTCTTTGTGTAAAAACAAGAGGAAACTGACTCCCAGAAAAACCTAGAACAATGAAACACATCACAGTTCATTTTTAATTGTCATTTTACCTCAAATAAAGTTGGCTGTGGCATTCTGAAAGGCAGCAGAAAATATACATATACATATATATATATATATATAATGTTGCTAGAGCAAAATATACTTATCTATTACATGAAATTCCAGTATTTCCAAATTTTCCTGTATATATAGCATAACCACATTTATTGCTAAAAATAAACCTTACCACAAGAGACATGAACAGTGAATTAGCATGTAACATGCATCTGTGTGCAGTTTAAATGAGAAAACACTTTTTCATGTCTACCTCAGAAAACTAAAGCATAATCTGCTGAAAAGGAAGGATCTGCTTTCTGGTCCACGATTAGTGTTATCCTCTTTGATGTACTGGGAGTCCCAGGTAACGGATTAATGCTGCATCTGAGTGGTTATTTGCTGCTACTAAAATACGGCTGAGGGATCCTCTGTGTTGCCCCCTCTGAAATGAAATGTCAAAAAAAGCATTAGAAATCCAACTATAGAATATAAACTGGTAATTTCCATATGGCCTTGAAGAAAGGTGAAGCCCAAACCTCAAGGAACGTTAAGACAGGATAAGGGCAAGACTAGGACAGACAATCCAGCCTTATTCCATTTTTCACAGAAATCACATGTGCTATGTTAACACTGAATTAGATAACTCCATACTCCATAACTTCTTTTTTCCTCCGTTACTGTCCTGCTCAATACCCCCTATTACTTGTTTGGGAAGGTCTTACAGACACAGTTATTAAATTAAGAGCACTTACTGAGTACAAAGTTCTAGTGGGAAGAAAGCCCTTCAAATTTCTGTTCCTGCAAGCTAACTTGTAAGTACCTTGCTGTTTTCTCCAAACTTGATAAATTAAGGAATAAAACCTTCAGTGAGAACTCCATCTACACATAAATTACTCTTACCATAGTTTTAAGACAATTTTGTGAAGCCAACACATTATTAGGTTTCCAAGTAGCACTTTTTCATAGACACAGAATATAGGCTTGAGTTATCTAGTCCAAATTCTTGTTTAAAACAGGTGTCCTTAGGTAAGGTTGTGCAGACCATGCCCAGTCAAGCTTTGAGCTACCTCAGAGGCAGAGATTCCACCGTTTTCCTGAACAACCTTTTCCTGTATTTGATCATACTTTACAAAAATTTATTTCCTTCCTTAATCAGTTTTCTCCAAGTTGCAAGTTCTGTCCTTTCAACTTTGCATATCATCCTACCACTGTGTACCACCAGGAAGAATACTCAATAAAACAGCACAGACAGCAATAAGGTCTCTTCTGATCGCTCTCTTTTTCATGGAACAAACTCAATTGTCTCCTTTTTATCTCAAGTTCTCCACTTCCCTGGCCACACTGATGGCCCTGCAGTGGACTCATTCCCATATATCAGTGCTTTATATTGGAGTACCAAGAAATGCAGGGGAAAGATTACTTCCCTGGAGCTGCTAGCTATATTCTTACTAATACAACCCAGGAAGTTGCTGATCTTTGATGTTATAAACTGGTTGGACTTTTTGTTTTAATTAAATCTCAAATCTATATTTGATTGAAAATTAAAATAAGCCATTCAAAACTGAAATAAGGTTATGCACAGGGATTGTCAGTGTTTTAAACAGAGCCAGAAGGAACTGGTTAGCTTTCTACACATACTGACATATGGAGCCTTATTTATACCCAAGAGTTGCGCAGATTTAACTAGAGGTGAGTTAACAAGAGCTCTCCTGCTACTCTGTGGATACAAATCAGCATTTCAACAATTAAACTGAAAACATTTACTGTAAGTAGAGCTACTCCTTACTTACATTATGATAAATGAGAGATAGCTTTTAAGAGTTGTCAAGAAGAAATTAAATTAGTGATAAATGCAACTCATACTAGTACTTAGTTCTCACCACCCTTACCATATGCCCAGTCATGAAAGCAGTAAGACTTTTGAAACTAGTATTACTTTTTAAACTGTTAAGGTATTGCCATATAATGACTCAAATCACATTTTCATGGGAAAATGAAAAATACTACAATTTTTGCTTCAACTTCATTTACGTCTTTGACTGAGGTTAGCACATCTGAAGATATCTCGAAGTGCAGGACCACATTTTTGCTGAAATGACTTTAATAAAAACAAAGACATTAAAGTTTTACACAGAACATTCCAAAATGCCAAAGTATTAATGCAGGATAATAACTCCTACCAGCATTACTGAATTATACATTTTAAATTACAATTTTCAAAAATGGAACAGACCTATTAAAAACCAAAAATAAATTTCAAACCTATTTTAAGTATTTTCTATGCATTTATTCCTGTGAATTATTTAATGTTTTTATTAACATAGTCTGGAAATGTACAATTTTATCTGATTTATGTCTTGAGATTCTCGTAATGTTGAAGGACCTACTTCTGTAAGATTTTAAGCACGGGCACAACACTAAATGCACACAAACATTCCCTCTTATAGAATTCAGAATATTGAGTACTGAAACTACAAACTAATGCTGGGTGGATTTGCATTATATGTACGTTGCTCCCTTCCACACATTATATATTTATTCTTCTATATTACACCAGAAACAAACAAACAAAAAAAAAAAAACAAAAGCCATAAAAAGCCCATTCTTCATGCATTTTTAGCAATATGGAACATTTAGGCTTGTAGAGAGACAAAACTCCATTAAATAATAGTCTTCTTTCAAAAATTCAAGCATCTCTTGGACACAAGTAAGCAACAGCATTAAAAAAAAATAACAATAATCTTCCTTCACTGAATCACAGAATGTCAGGGATTGGAAGGGACCTCAAAAGATCATCTAGTCCAATTCCCCTGCTGAGGCAGTAACACCTAGATTAGGTCATACACGTCCAGGTAGGTTTTGAATGTCTTCAGAGAAGTGAGTCTGCAACTTCTCTGGGCAACCTGTTCCAGTATTCTGTCACCCTCAGCATAAAGTTTTTTCTCATGTTCATGTGCACCCACTGCCCCTTGCCCTATCCTATTCCTTATTTTATCACATTCTGAAAAAGATTGGGAAGACAAAATAATTCAATCAAAAATTTCCAATCACAAATTAACATTTATATTGAGGTTCAAGTAAATACTTCAACTAGCTCTTATGTTATCAGAACTCCCACTATATCTACTGCATAGAGAAGAGATGACAGACGTTAGTGAGATCCATAACCACTTAATTGTTTACATTAAGCAGAAGGTACTCAAGCATTATGCTGCTGCAGAGCTTTAATTCCTCCTCTCCATTGCATTAGCAAAAGTCCCTTTAGTGTATGAAGTCTCTCCAAATTTAATGTTGAAAATTTCCAAAGGAAATTTCACCCTAAACATGTGGAAGAGAGCTAGGTACCTCAGTGTTCTCCCAGATACCAAAAAATATTTTAGATCCTTTTAGTCATTGTTTAGCTTTGCAGACATGTGAACCTCTATATACCAGATATCTATCAGTTAAAATTCAGGTCATTTATTAATTAGTCAGTAATTACTATTTCTGGGAATGTTTACAGATGGCATCAGTTTGCTATTCTTTAAAACCTATATACAAATAAGAAAGAAAAAATACATAACTCAGGTTTTCCTGCCCCACATTGTCTTAGTATCTAATCATAAATCTATGGCATCTGTTCCTGTTTCTTTTAACATTAAACTTGCTAGTTGCTGTAATGCCTCTTTTTCAGCAGCTCTCAAATTAATGCACTGAAGTGGACTTTTCTTATTAACAAATGTGAGTAAAACCCAGTCAGGATATCATTGCATTAGCTTGAGAATTGTGTAATACTTTTTCATAGCATTATCAAAAATCTACCTACCAAAGGCTAACTTTGTAGAGAGGAGGGAGAGAAAGGAGCATGCACCTTCACTGTTGTGCAGGCATAAACAGGGCTGATTATTTTGAGCAGATTTCCCAAAGAGTATGTCAAGAACTACCTTCAGCATGGTGCAGATTATAAGTAAGGTTTAATTTGGAGGTATTAATAGCTACCTTGATAATTTCATCTCTGCAGATGTTATTAGTAATACAGCAAAAAATTCTATATCCATTTTCCTGAGGCCATTAGTCTGGAAGTTCATGTGGAGAGAGGTATAATATGAATTTCTTTGCACAGTGTGCATTTTCAAAATGAGAGTACACTGGTTTCTAACCTTTATAATGAGTGACAAAAAGAAGTACAATTTTTTAAAAAAGAAAAACTTTGCCAGTTCTCTGGGGCTTATATACTACAGGTGCCTACAATTACACAGAAGCATGCATAATATTATCACTCAGATATTTAACTTCATCTGGAACATCTCCCCTGTGAAGAAAGGCAAGGTGAACTGGGTCTGTTCAGCCTTGAGAAAAGAAGACTGTGAGGGTTCCTGATCCAGGTTTATAAACATCCAAGGTGTTGGGGGCAGAGTGGCCAGACTGTTTTCAGCAGTGTGTGGAGACAGGACAAGGGGAAACAGCGAGAAACTGCAGCATAGGAAGTTCCACACAAATGTGCGCAAGAACTTCTTTACAGTGAGGATGATGGAGCACTGGAACAGGCTGCCCAGGGAGGTGGTGGCGTCTCTGGAGATGTTCAAGACCTGCCTGGACACCTACTTGTGCAACCTACTGTAGGGAACCTGCTTTGGCAGGGGGGTTGGACTCGATGATCTCTGGAGGTCCCTTCCAACTCCTATGATTCTGTGATTATATCATTGCACAAAATCACACTCAAAGTCATTTACCTGTGAGACTGTAGTAATAAAAATGGAGAATATGACCATTTTCCAAATAAAACTGCTAACATCAAAATTGACGATTTTATGATCTTGAGTAAGCACTTAATACATTATTTCCTATCTTAAAAGTCAAAATTTCAAACCACAAACTGGGAGCATTACAAGGATATTGGATAAAAATATAAACCTTTAGGAAAGTGTTTGAAATCAGAATATAGATTACATGTTTTCCATAGAAAATCCCTGAAATTCACTAATTTTACAAAACATGCAAAAGCCTGAAGAACCTACCAACAAAACCTGAAAGGTTGCAATTCATTCAGTCAATGAATTAATATAGGTTTATACTAGGCAAAACAGTTGGTAGAAACCTCACACTCTTTAAAATGAGATAAACTAACTCATCTGATTAGTAAAAAAAAAAAAGGGATAAAGAAAGTCTCAAAAATGGTAGAGAGCAGATTTTTCAAGAGACTTTATTAATAAAATTAACCTATATGATCCCTTTTAAAGTTGACTACTATAGTGCATTCCTTTAATATTTGTATAAGCAGGCATTAAAAAGCCTTAAGCGTATTTCATAGAATCATAGAATCATAGAATCACCAAGGTTGGAAAAGACCTAAAAGATCATCCAGTCCAACCGTTCACCTATTCCCAATAGCTCCCACTAAACCATGTCCCTCAACACAACATCCAGCCTTTCCTTGAACACCCCCAGGGTCGGTGACTCCACCACCTCCCTGGGCAGTCCATTCCAGTGCCTGACCACCCTTTCTGAAAAGTAATACTTCCTCATATCCAGCCTGAATCTCCCCTGCCGTAGCTTGAAGCCATTCCCCCTGGTCCTATCACTAATGACACGAGAGAAGAGGCCAACCCCCAGCTCACTACAGCCTCCCTTCAGGAAGTTATAGAGAGCAATGAGGTCTCCCCTGAGCCTCCTCTTCTCCAGGCTGAACATTCCCAGCTCCTTCAGCCTCTCCTCATATGGCCTGTGTTCCAGACCCCTCATTTAAATAAGATAGAAATTAGGTCACTGTAGTCCTCTCACAGTAGCCCTAAAGACCTGGTGACTAAAACATATATATATATGAAATATAATATTAAGTTAGATCCTATCATTCATGTTTTACATTCAAAAGGCTCACTCAAAACTTCTGCAACATTATTACTAGTGTTTCTGCTTCTGATTTATATCTTCAGTGAAGAAAAATATGCATTTTCAGGTTAGATTTTCTATAGTCAGTAAATTTATGAATTTAATGATCCAAATCTCCAGAATTATAAAACTGCTTCCAGAACTATTGGATAGTCAAATCATCCATATTGTTATTTCTTGTATAGGAAATAATAAGAGTAGAATTCAAGCTTTCACGCTATAGGTTATTTTCTTAGTGGTAAACAAAAACACAAATAGATAAGAGACTAAATCAGTGGGAGGCAATCGAATCCTGAGTAAGGAATTGATAAGGAACTAGCATCTAGGTTAGCTGAAGACAACAAACTGTATCTATATACTACTATATCTTCTGGATAGAGTCACAAGAGCCTAAGTTGTTTGAAACGGGCAAAGGTCCAAGATATATATCCTGAGAAGGGGCTACTTCAGAAACAAACACTAACTGTAAAAAAGATTTGAGGAAAAGATAGTTGCATAACTTCATCAGAAATAGATGATTCATCTCAGATGATGGAAGATTGGTTTGGGACTCAGATGCTTGAGGCAAATGCTGATCATTTCCAAGCAAAAAGCAACTTGAACTCCAAAGAAAAAGAAAGAGGTGATCAAGAGAAAGAAGCTGTTTTATGTCCAGCTGGACAGAACATACAGAAAAATAATATTCTGAACTCCAATAACAGAAGAAGTCATTAGACAAACTTCCAGTTTCTTAAAGGAGGTAAGAACTGTTCTCAATATTTTCATCTAATTATGAACTCCATCTGAAGCTCAGAGATAAAACATTTAAAAGGACACATCAAAAAGAAAGTATCTTTAGCACAGTCACATCCCACTGAAAGATGCAATATATTGCGTCACTGTCCCATACTGGGTGCTGTTATCATATTGAAGTTTCTTCTGGAAGGAAGAATGTTGTTTGTGTTTTGCAGATTTCTATGAAGTTGGTCTTTGGCTAGCAAATACATCTGTCTGAAATACATGTTGAAGTCACACTTCTCAAAAGCCTTCAGATCAGCCAAACAGATGGGCATAAGCATAACAAGCGTCTGCTTCAAAATTTGTGTAGCTGGGGTTTTCATCTAGACTTGCTATAAGCAAAAGTGTGTGGTGACTGTAACAGTACATAGAGAGCAGTAGACAAAGGTAAGCAACACTTGAAGGACTGAGTCTACAGATGATCTCCATCACAAATCAACACCACTGTTGCAAGTTCACTTAGAGTTTTGAGTAAATAGCACATCCGATAGATTCTCGTTCATGTTAGTCTCAAAACATCATAGTTTAACTATACTTATCCTGTTTAGTACTGTCTATAAGGGATCTCTTAACAGCAAACAGTCCATGGTATTTTGAAAAAGGGACAAAATGGGCTGAACACTCACAGAAAAAAAAAAAATCTTGCAAATGCAAATATGCAGGGCCTTTTAGTCTTAAAAACAACTGTATTCCTACCAATATTTCCTGAATTATGAAAGATTCATACTAAGGTCTACTTTTAAAATTCAAATTGTCATTTTCTCTCACTGTTTCCTGTTTGCTGGGGACTTGTTACAGCCTTACGGAAAAACCAACCATGTAAAAGAATTCAGCATAGTCCCAAAGGTATATTTTCCCCTATACAGTCGTAGTTCAAAAAAACAGTGAAACTTTTATATGGCTTTAACTTAGGTGGGCTCACAAACCACGATAAAGATTTAATTAAATTTTAATCCTTTTTCAGTTTTAATATTGTTGTCTGGTGACTGACAGGATGATAAAGTAAACCTACTGTACCATACAACTGTTTTAACTTTGCCACAAATTTGTTACCAAACATTCTGATACTGCACAATGATGATTAGGAACAAAAAGAATAACATAGGGCCCTTAAAACCAGAGAACTTCCTTTGCAATTTATATCAAAATAAGGCTAATATTTCTTTAACGTTTCTAATATCATTATAAAATGTACAAATCTATACTACAAACAACACTGAAATTCTCAAACTTTCTTTGAAACTTTTTTGAAACTTACCAGGCACTAGTAGAACTTCCAAACCCTGAATCACACTGCCTCACTGGATCAGATCTCCTCCTGGGGAGACTGAAGAAATCTCAGATACTGGAATTTCAAAACATTTACATGTTTACTTTCAATTTATGTGCAAGCTGTAGTTACCAGAACGCAACCTTCCATTGATGGCCCAAATCGATTTCCATAGGAAGGTGACTTTAAACACTCTCCAAGTTCAGTCACCAGAGTCTTGGTGCCCTTCATTCAGGCAGTAAATGAAGGATTATCCAACCAAGGCATGCCCAACAGTGAATTCCTCTGCAATAATGCAAAACTTTAAAATGAGATTCGGTCTACTAAGCAAACGTCAGGGAGTAAAACATTTTTCAGTGAGGTCCCAGACCTAGCTTGAGCTCTCGTGGACTGTATTGTTTGGGCAGAAAAAGCAATAACTATGTGAAAATTGATTTTCTTTTAGACCTGTAGCTATTAATTCAAATACTCCTTCCAATATTTGAAGGAATCTGTAAATATAAGAATTTTCTTAAGACGAGAGGTGCGACTTCAGACTTAGAGCAATTGAATTTAGTTAAGAAAAATTTCTTGAGGGGTAAATTAGCAACTATCTGGGCAAGAAATTTGCAACGGTACATAGGAGTGCACTGAACCTGAAAATAGCTGTTTAGAGATAGCAGAAGAATCCCTAAATAACACAGATTACTCCCCCTCCCCTTGCAAGTCAAAATAGCAGCTCTTGGAAGATACAGTCTCAGATATACAACAGAGTAGCAAACAGATTACCTGAGATACAAACATTTGGCCCCCAAGAGTTCTCAACTTCTCCCAAGGTCTTTTCAGAACGGAAACGTATTGCTCAGTCCTAAATGGAGCTCAGGAGTGCCTGCTGTATCAACCGAGGTTACACATTTCTTTTTAACTTGTAATCTAACTTGTGGGGGGGTTGGACACAATGATCTCTGGAGGTCCCTTCCAACCCCTACAATTCTGTGATACAATTCTGTGATTGATCTTCCAACTCCAGCTGAGCGGAAGGTTGACTGCTCCTTCATTGAGTATTCTTCTCCAGTGGGTAGTTATGCTTGAACCAAGAAAATAAGAGGAACAAGAGACTGGAAATTTGGATTACATTGTGAGTAAACTCCCCTTTTTAAGGAAGAGCAGCAGTGTCCTAGTAATGAGACATACTCAGCATTTATGACTTGAAGTAAAGGTGTGAATGGATCTATGGGGGAGGGGGGGGGAGGCTCTAAAATCACTCTTGGACAGACAGATGAGTGAAAAAGGAGTTTCAGAAATACTGATATGTGTCTGATATGTGTTTTTATACAACCTTATTTAAGGACCTGAAAATGTAACCCTTTTTCTTGGTATTTGTAACAGTGGGGCTTTCCAGTCCTCATTTCAAAGTTCTATTTGTCAAATGATGCTCTCCTTCACCCAAAGAAAGGCGGGAATCCCATGTCACTTGATTAACTCAGTACAAAACAGTATTTTTACTGTACTGGTGACACTGTTATGTACTAAGTATGCAGAAGCAGATCTGAAATATTTTACAAATTAGGTCACATATAAGCAGATGGCATAGGGTCTGTCACATCAAGTGAGAGAAGATGGAAAGAGCACCTGCTTACAGAACCTGACTTGAACTATCCAAAACCCCAAGTGTATTACTGGGAGAACTATTGTGCTGAGCAGAATTGATGTTTGCCTAAAGAATGCATGGTACTTAGCCAAACTCAACACAAAAACTGAAGGCATAGTAACACTTAGAAATCTTGAAAGAGCAAGCTATTTTAAAACCAAGTGGAGACAAAGAGATGACTAAATTATAAAACAGTTTGTAACACCTACATAAGGAATCTAGTTTAAGGCAGAAAGCTTTCTTTAACACAAAACCTAGTACCATCTCAGTGAAATTTAGAGTATGTAGGATGCATTATCTGAATTTGGACACCCAGTTTTGAAGTATGGGGTATCCGAGAGCTCAGTGTATTCTGCAGAAAATAAAGAATCTATTCTTTGAACAAATATCTAAGTGTAATAACAATAGCTAACCCCAGATGAAACAGAGTGCTGCTATAACACAATACTGAAAAACTTAAGAGTTAAATAGATTTTGAACATAAGTCTTTTGAATGGAATGGTCCTGATTCACTGGAGTTCTGAACTTTTCCATGTATCACTCCTACCTGATGGCAGAGAAATAGATGTTACATCAAACAAGTTGAAGATCAGTTCACCATTAATGGTTATAATAAAACAATGACATTCTTAAATCTACAGATACAACAGTTCTACTTCCTTAATCCAAGGATGGGTTATCATCTTTCCTTTATCATCTTTCTTTTCTATTATGACAAGATGGAGAACAACACTTTCTACCTGAGCTAATATACCACCTAATCAGGAGGAAAATAACAACTATACAGTAACAAATAGGAGTAAGGAAGAGGTAGGTAATAGCTCTCTCATAGACTCTCAGAGATATTGGCAAGGTAAAAAGGGTTTACGTGAGGATTAACCGCCCGAAGATGCCTTGGTGAGGGAATCTCTTATACTTGCTTTCCCGGACATGCAACCTGAGCTTAGGCTGGCATTAGAAGCTATGACTTTTGCTAACAACAGAAACTATAAAAGCAGGCATGTATCTGGAGAAAAAGGCATACTGCAATATCAGCATGCCTTTTTCAACAAAGATCACCATAAATCTTCATTTTTAACACTGTGATTCTAAAAAGTGAATGGAATGCAGATCCCTAATGCAACTAACATAGCTAGGAGATACCATACATTTAGAAGAGGTCACACAATGAAAGCTGTGAAAGCTGATTTGAGCTAGGGCCAAACTTATATGTTTCTCAGAATTTAGAAGCAGAAGTAACCATGGGTCTTTTATTCACAGTAAATAGAAGATGGTTTGGGTAGTTGCCTAAGGAAACTCAAGGCACACAAAAATGTGCATTGTTACTCAGTCTCCAGGCATCTGCAGCAACAGTCCATAAATTTAACCTCATCTTCTTTTTTTTTTTTTTTTTTTTTTTTGTCTGAAGAAGCTGTTGCCATGAGATGACTATACAAAAATAAGTGCACCTTTTTTCCCCCATTTGTCATTCCGGTCAGAGCAATCAGAATCTGCAAACATAGCCAGGTTCAGAATGTTTTCATTTAGAGGCAGGAAAGTTCTGGATGTCATATGACCCCTTAGAAAATTTAACCTCACTTTCCAAAAGATAAAATCTCTTAGCACAGAAACTGACTGTGACCATTGTATGTAGCAAATTCATAGATAATTATTTCCATTATCTTCTCTGAGACAGAAATAGGGAGTTGAAATATATGGTTCAAAGTAAAAACTGGGGCCATGCTATTGCTCAGGTATAGAGCAGTGGTTTCTACTATTGAGTACAGACTGCTGTATAAATGGAGAGAGATGCTTCCTGTGCTCCCCATACTACCCTTTCTGCACTCTCAATCCAGTAAAGACTTGCCAAGAAATAGAGTGTAGATCACATGATACAGCATAAGGAGAAGACAAATATACTCAATACAATCCATAGCATACTTGCCATATTATATTAAACATTAGACCACTTAGCAAATGTTTATTCAACTATTATATTAAATCTCATCGTAACAGTTGGACCTTGAATAATATCTTCCTAGCACAGAAGGAAAAATATTTGCATGAAGTTTTCACTTCTATTTAATTGTCACATGTGTTCTCTGGGAATGATGAAGTGCTCACTCTATCACTTGAAGGCATTCAAAATGAAATACTGGGAAATGACCAACTGATTTGACTATTATCTATTTGCAGTAATGGTGTGCTGCTGTAGTAACAGTCACAGCCTTTCAAAAATATTGTTTCTCTCAAAGGAAAGTGGTATTACTAAAAACAAAGTTCATTTAAATGCAAGGAAAGGAAAAGAATATTGTCTTAGGTCTGAAGGTTCGGAAAGCCATAAACTGCTACATCTGCATGAGCTCTACAACGGAAATAATGCACTAACAAACCCATTCACAATGATAACCAGCCACCAAAATGTCAAAGAAAAGGCTGAAAACATCTACTGAATCAGCTGCTTGTCACTCTTCTGACAAATATAACTGCTCTGGGTATTTTAGTCAGCAATTTCTGTAATAACCCAATGGCCTTTTGTACACAGAACATGAAGACAGCCCTAAATTGACACATAAAATAAATCTCAGGCTTTTGAACCTCTTTAATTCTTGCTTTTTGGGGGGACGTGTTGAAAGAGATAAATGGCAGCTTTACTGATCTTGTTTGCATTGATCTGGAAAGTAATTTTATTCAAAAATTTTATAAATTGCAAACCTTATTTGAAAATCTGGAATTAAATGTTGCCTTCCAATGTAGGTCATCAACACAAATCTCAAAACAACTTTAAGGCAACAGGCTTTATACACAGCATAACAATGCTTATATATAACAGCCCAACTGGCAAAGCAGGGCATGCTGCATTGAAACTCAGTTTCAGGCACAGACTGGAAGTGTTGAGGCTCTGAGTGTTCTGAAGTTGAGTGCTTCGTACACTTACTGCTTTTGGCAAGGCATGCATACCAGCTTTATCTCTGTGGGCAAAACCCTGGCGATCATAGCCTGCTTAATTTTTTGTTTTAAGTACCTTTTCCTCTCCAAAGAGCCACAAGGGATGGAAGAGGATGAGAACAGAAATTTAAACCAGACTAAAGACTGTTCACCTTGAGTAGCTCTGCCAATTTGGTGAAATTACTCCAAGTTTGCTTCATAATCACACCCTAGCTCTGTTCAAAATCTGAGTATAAGGAACTCGGCTGAGGAAAAATGCTGAAAGATAATCATAACTTTAGCACAGATTACCCTAATATCAATAGCTGAGATTTCCTGCAACCAGAGAACACAAGGTGAGGGAGAAAAATGGACTATTTCAAACATCTATGACAATTATGCTTAGTAAGGAAAAGTACCTTCACATCGACAAGTCAAATGGCTGCTGTTTTCATTATGCAATACCTCATCTACAACTTCATATTATGAATGCTTTAGAGGAATGGTAAATAGATTTCTAGTGCTCTTGGGAGACTAGCACAAGGCTGGCTATTCTAAATGAAAATCAATCAAAGCCAAAAGTTTAAAATAAATAAATAAATAGTGATGACAGCTGCAGGATAAGAATGAAGTTTTGTCTCTGTGCCTAATTAACAGTTGTCTGGAAACAGCCGTGTGGCAAACCCAGACATCTCAGAGCCCAGACAATATTGTGGCTCACAAAGGTGACGTATTGCTCAGGTTTACTACCAGATGGCCTAGAAGAAATCAACTTGCACATCCAAAACAGACTTGGTTCAGGAAGTTCTGTTATCTGTGTTGTCAGTCAGTGCCCCCGTGACAAGTTTCTTCCAAAAATTGGTTGACACACTTAAACTGCTGTTTCTTATATTGCTACCAAGAAGTTCATTATAACAACTTTCTAAAAATCTCTCAGAAATGCAGAAAATATACAGATGACAATTGAATACATCTTAAAAGGAGAAGTTGGGGAAACAAAAAATGTACTGGATTTCTTTTTATTGCATAACTGAAAAAAAAAAAAAAAACAAAAAAAAAACAGTAGTTAATATAAAAGATTGTTACTGACAATTTTGAGTCCTGCATATCAATTTGTTCTTGCAATACAGCATACTACTAAATCAGTACTTTACCTACCCATATATACAGAAATAAATGTATGGTATATATGGTTCCCAAAATTGCTTTTTTTTCCTTCCTTTACAAAACAAGTTTTACAGATTGTGGGTGGCAAACTGATAGCCATTATATACTGTTAGTAGGGCAGAAAGGTATTGATTTCCTTTCAGGATACTGAAGCCCAGACAAGAGTGCATATGTGTCTGTTGGAAGTCTTTCTATCAGAATGACTTCCCTCCAGAATTTCCACTGATTAAGAATAAACAGCTTATAATTAGAATTCAATTCCATTATGAAAGAAATACAAATAAAGTCTCCTTTTCTCTTAAGACAGATGGGCAAAAAAAACAAGAAAATTAAAAAACAGACAAACAAACAAACAAAAAGAAACCAACCCTGAGTAATAGGAAAGATGATGTGTTTTGAAAAAAGCAGCACCAAAACCTCCCCTGAAAAATTAAAATAATATTTCAAATGTCTCTCATATTCCTCTTTTCTCCACTTTCTTAACCTTTCTGGAACCATAAATGGAACTGTAAGATCTCAGGAAAAAAAAAAAATAAAAAAAATTCAAAGCAGATATTCACAGTTTATTTCCAATATAAGTTTAGAGAACTTTCCTTTTTCCTTTACAGATATGAAGACCTTCCAGAAGCTTATTCACACATGAAATGATAAATTTTCAAGTAAAAAAAAGTGTCTAAGATTAATAAGCCCAATCTACAGTTGAGAGTTCTCATTCTTTAAATATTACAAAAGAGGAAAGCTAAAAAGCGGAGAGTAAAAGCTGAGAGAATTCATTTAGGCTGCTCATCGATCTACAAACACAAATTAATGACAGAAGTGTTCTGAAAGGCATCATATTTCAGTTCAACCTGTTAAAAGGCCATTTTCTCTTATAACCACTCATGAACTTCATCAGAGCCTGACTTCACATGCAATGCTAAATGCTGTAATTTAAATGCAAAAACAGAAATGTGAACAGAGGCACAAATATGATCCTGGTTTACATGAATTCACCACAGCCATGATAATTTCCAACAAATCTACACATTCTGGGATCAGTTGTACTTAACCCTGGAGAATAATTGAACTTAAAAGCCCATTTTAGAAAATAAACTGCGTAAGGACACAGTTTTTCTTCAACTCCTTTATGAAAAGACTGTCACAGCACCCAAAAAAAAAAAAGCACTGACTCAAAATAGTCAGGGACTCTGTATGAAAAGTTGAGACATTCAGAGAACGATAAGGCAATACAATCATTTTTTGTGGCAATGATTGTGATAATTGTTTTCCATTAGTAAACACACACACACACACAAACACACAAAATACACAACAAGTGAAAGAATGAGAATCCATTGCAGCTCTGGAAATGCAGTCCTAGTCCCAGGAAATGACATGCAAGTTACAGAAAGCTCCGACAAATATAGTCCTCACAAAGTTACCTGAATTATCGTGTCAATCTATGTGTCAGTACAAATTTGAAATACCTGAACTGATCTTTTCCCTGCACTGCTACCTGCCACATCTATCACTTCAATGAGAATATAATGTACATAGTACATATGTATCTTTCTTTGAATGGTTTTATGATTGTCATTTCCTTTTTGATGCCTGCGATACCGACTAGACATCATAAATTTCATTTATTCTTTCTTCAAATCTAGGTGTTCAATCACAGTTTTTACTCTTTGTATTGCAAAAGCATGAGTAATTCTCTGGGAGAGAAATGCTTTTTTATCTCTGCTCTGCAGTCAGGTATGGTGGAGTGTCAAACTGTGGTTTATATCACATGTCAGCAGGTCAGGAGGCCACTGTTCTGAAATGGAATCTGCATATCCACACTACACAGAACTGCTGTCTGACCTTTTCTTGCTCTTTTCCCTTCAAAGAGTAAGCATATCACAGAACTTTTCTGACCTCTTGCAAAACGTAATGTCTGGTCTGTGAATAAAATTCAATTTAAACACAAAACATCTTTATTTCCCTTCATTCATCATCAATTCCAACAGTACCATACTTACACCGGGATATAAAACACACTCTTCACACTGATGTGTTCAGAAGTACTTGCAATGATAAATGCTGCTATCAGAGATGCACAACGCATCTGACACGTTGCTGCAGGGCTATCTGTTTTGTGCCAAGGAATAAGCTGATAGCATCCATTCACCTAGAATGCTATCAGTACAGCTTCTCAGCAGGCCTCCTTTTACCATGTTTTTTAGCCACTTCATTTTGACAGTTTCTGTCTGGGAAAAGCCTAACACAGAGGAACTACCTAAGATAGTCAATAAATAGAAATCTGAACAGATAAAAACACTTCATATTTAACAGTTGAAAAGCAACAAGAAATGATTTGGCATTTTAAGAGGAGATAACACCAAAAACAAATAAGGCTTGTCATGTCATCCTAGACAGTTATAGTCACAAGTACAAAGTCCAAAGGTAACATACGTAATGCAGCCGAAGTAGAGATGCTGAGGAGCAGAAGGTTTCACAGCCACGATGAACGCTGGCATAAGGAACCAGCAATGAGCACGCAGACCTGAAATGTAATGAACTACGCCTTGGAGTGACAACCATAAGCAGCTGTTACGTATATGCCACTGCTGCTAGATTCCACAATTACTGCTAATTTAACCATTGTTACTCATCTTTCACGATGACTGTTTATAACAACATCCCTTCTAACAGATGCAATCTAAATGTATCTAAATAAAAAGGAGCCCTTGTCTCAGGTGTGAAACAGGCAAAGAACATCAGCAACTAAGTCAAGAAACTCACTGAAATGGATGTGTTGCCGAACTGGCAGGCACTGAGGACAAACAGCAGCAGCAGCCACAAAATCAAAGGATTTTCATGTCATCAAAGCAAATAAGGGTTTTGATAAAGGGAGATAAAGAAAAATGAAGGCTGGTTTTGCTAAGGCAATCTAGAGACATGAAAAGAGTAATATACAGACTAATGTCTAATATTAGAGTTGTAAGGAAACACTGAATATATCTTGCGTATTTATAAAGTTGATTTGGGAATATCCTTAGATAGACGAGCAAAATTCAGTCAGGGATTTATCTGAAACTTTTGTAGACAGATGTATTCCTTGAAGTAATTTATTAGAATGAGATGGATGACTGAATCAGATTAAAGTTATTTAATTTCCAAAACGCCTAACAGTAAAGCACAAAAGTGTGGAGAAAAAAAAAAAGTTTTGTAATTTCTCTTTCGCCTATATTGTTTAAACGAGTTATCTTTTCATATTTATTCTTGGTATTGCTCTTGTTGTTACTATAGACAGAATATCTTTTTTACCTCTTACATGTAAGGAATTTTCAGTAACAATAAATCAAGTACTGTGAGACAAAAAGCCTCTGCCAAAAATTCTTTAAAAAGTGAAAAAAGAGAAAAAAGAAGCAGTAAGACTGCTGAGATTAGCCTTTCCAAAAGAAGAAATAAAAGATTAAATACAGCAAAGTAGGCAGTCTGGTAGAAGGAAAATGAAGGGTTTTATTGATAGTTGCTTCCCATTGTCTAATCTAAAAATTAACTTCAACCTTTATTACAGAATACTGAAAAGTAGGACCTTAAAAATAACTCAGCATAGCTTAACACCTTACAGAGTTTAAAGACAGCTAAACAATGGTGTATCAGTAACAGAAGTGGGGTGGCCTTAAAGCACATTGAAATTTTTAAAATATTGGCAGCAACTGCAAAGTTCTTAAAGAAGATAGCATTCAGATGAAAGATAACCACGTAATGTTGAAAAAAGCTATTTGTAAACATATCTGAAATCAGTTTTGATGAAGAAACAACTTTACAGTCAGACACTCAAGATTTTCTCATACTATGATAATTATGCAAAGCAGCACACTTTAAATATTATACACATAATTACTAGCTTAATTGCAACTAATTGGATTTATTTATTTATTTTTAACTAGAACACAGGAGAAACCACAGGAGAAATGTTATATTTGCTTAGGGAATGCTTTTAACATATAATTGCCACACAATCAGTATAACCACTAGAAAAACAATTGGTAGACTTGAAAATTAGACAAGCAAAAGTGAAGCTTTGTTTGAAACAGAAAGAGAGTAAATACCCATATTCTCACATGAAATATTTGCACGCTTTTATTTCTATGTATATTGCATGCTCATCTTCAAATAGAGAAAAGCACAGATACACAAAGATTTTCAGCCAAACTCACTTGCGATACAAATGAGAATGATTGTGGTAAATCATATAACCTCCCAAGTTGGAACAAATCTACAAAGGTCAGCGAGTTCTACTCCTTTCTCCACATCGGGCTGCACAAAATGCAAATCCTGAGAGAGATGCCTAAATGCTTCTAGAACTGCAGCAGCTTGGGGCTGCCCTGGTGAGACTGTGCTAGTGCCCAACCACCCTCTGGTGAAGAACCTTTCACAAACATCCAACCTGACCCTTCCCTGAAACAGCTCCATACTGCAAAGAATTTATTTCAAATTCAGTTCATGGAATGAGACACCATTTACTTCCATAGACAAGAAATCAGAACTCAAATGATCCAGCTGAGAATCAAGGGAATAAAAACATGAGAGAGAAGATGTGAAGGCCTGCCCTAAACAAATGATGTATTTTTGACATGCATTTAAGTGGGAAGGCCTCCCACTTAGGCAGGAAGATAGTATGGTTTTTTGGACAGTCAAGATAATTCTATCTGCCCTTAGCAAAAAGGTTAGCTTTTAACCTTCAAATCAGGTCTCATTCTCTGTTATTTTTGATACTACCCTTTAAATCTAAGACTACCTTTGTTAACAGGTAGACAAGTAAAAGATTTTCTGTCGATATTTTAATATGAACTTCACTCACACCAGTCATGCATGCATATTTATCCTCAGACTACAACAAGCATTGGCTCTCGATGAGTGCTAGTGGACTTGCAGAATGAATCACTTAGGAAGCTGAGGATCTATCGATTTTTATTTCCCTTCCAATTTGAAAGGAGGCATACAAAATAGAAGCATAGATTAGAACTTACCTTAAAGTTTTGGACAGGAATAAAAAGGGTCATGTGCATTTGTTGGTAGAGGTGTGCTTTTTTGATAAAAAAAAAAGTCATATCTAATAAATTTATTGTCTAATAGATTTACTAGATCTATTGTCTATTTAATTTATTGTCACTGGCCTGAGAACATTCACTGCATTTAAATTAAATGATGAAAAACTTCTGTGTTTGAACAAGCTTTTCTCCATTTAAATGAAAATACATATTAAGAAAAAAAAATAAAAATCAGAATTAAAAATCAGAATTGTAAAAAAAAAAAAAAAAAAAAAAAAAAGTATTTCTGACAATCAAATAAAAACTCTACTAAGAAGAGAGATCTTCACCCAAAACTCAGACATTACAGAAATTCTGAGGACTGCTTTGAAAGAAATCCCTCCTATTTGATGATGTTGACCCACAACAAAGGCATAGGTTGATGGTATGGCAGTAGATGTTGAACCTTCCTGCCAATATTCCATCCCATTGTGTTGCCAGATGAGAGCTGGCAGCAGAGGGCAGTCTGACAGAATGCATGTGACATGAGTGCAGACAGAGCAATGGTGTGTCATTGAATTCCTCTTTTTGGAAAAAATTGCACCCATTAATGTTCATTGATGCTCACTGAACACTTATGGAGACCAAACAGTGGATGTGAGCACAGTGAGCTGGTGGCGGGGTGTGATTCAGCAGCCACAGTAGGTCACTTCTGCTGGTGAAGACTTACAAACATGGCATGCAGGCCCTTCTTCATGGCTGGTGAAAATGCAGAGATAGCAGTGGTGACTGTGTTGAAAATTTGTGCTTTCTAGCTGAGAATTTGTCCAATGAAGTAGCGTTTTTGTGCTCTTTGTATATGTTGTAGTTCTATGGAAATAAATAGTAGGCTTTACTTTTGGAGACAACCTATGTATATGGTAGTGTTTGAAGACTGAACAAATGTATCTGTTTCTAAAAAATAATAGACTTAAATACACACACAATCAAGTCCACCTATTTAGAATAAGGTTAACTATGTAAACTTATAACTACTCATTCTTTGTCTCTTAACAGTCCACCATTACAGATTTCAAGCAATGAAGAACAACATATTGATGAATCAAAAGATGGAAAGACAAATAGCAGACATTGTTTATGTAAAAATCTGCTATTTCATCAGGATTTCCATAAATGCCCTATACTGTATGTATTACAAAAGTTCTGCTATCCTTTCTTCAGGTGTAGTGTGCAAGAGCTGTGCTTTGCTCACAAAAATCCAGGTGATTCCATTCACATTTTGTTCTCTCTTAATTAACAAGATTAGGCAATAAATTGTTGTAGTTATCCTTGTAAATACCTGTACAGCGAGAAAGAGAATGCTTACAGCAGGAGGTACTCCCCTGGATATACTTCTTAAAAACTGAAATTGCACAACAAGGATTATTTTTCATTTAAATGACAGCAGGGTTCCTCATCTCCTCTGAATGTAACTCAAACATTAAAAACTCGAGTTTAGCTTTCCTTATGGTGAAGGAGAGGGAATCAATATACTGCAAGAAAACAACTTGGCTACAGAGCCACAGGGGAAAAGATCACTGTCCCTCTTGCCTACTCTGCATACAGAAATAAATGATTTTGAGCCAAGAGTCAGGGGAAAGAGGGTGAGCAACGTTATCCAGCCTTATGGTTAGGATACACAGGAGTGAAGGAGACCTGCATTTTGATCCCTTTCCAGTGTTTCATTCTTCTTGCTGTTGCAGTTTTATTTCATTTTTAATTAGAAAAAGAGAAAGGATATTCAGGGACTAGAATCTGCCATGGAATCTCCTGTACTGGAGACATCCAAGAGCAGGTTAGACAATTTCTTAGCATAAAACAATACAGCTGAAGTCCACATGCAGGGGAATAAAGCATAGAAAGAGGGGAATTAATCAGTTGGTCTGCAGAGGTCTGTTCTTGTCCTGTGTTTTTCCTAGTGATTGAGGAAACAGTTCCTGAAAAAGGCCTATTTCTCTGACTAATTCCTAGCTCAGTAATGTATATTTTCTAGCAGTAGTCAATTTCAGAGGTGAGGTTCTTTGAACAAGGAAAGCTGTTTTGCCTCCCTTGAGACATCTTGTTGGGACAATTTGTGCTTGTCAAAGATACATAGAACTTCCAGCAGGAACTGGAAAAATCTAGTCTTGTGATGACAGACTTAAATAATTAATGTGCCTTTGGACAGTGACCAAGGCTTTGTTTATCTTTGGGAATTTTTTTAATAGCAAGAAATATAAGTTCTTACTCTCCACATCAAAAGTTAAATAAAAAAAATGAATTCCAACCAGCTCTGTTCGTTAAACCACAACAATAAATAATTGTCCATCCTTATGAACAAAGTATCACAATCTTGACATGTACCTCGGAGAAAATAAAGAACTCTTAACTACATATCTATTGACAAATCTCACTCACATTTATTATGTTTTTTAAACCTTCCACAAGAAATGATTTTTTTTTTTTTACCTAAAAATTACCATCAGGTTTCTGGATACATTTTAATCTTCCACAGTGAGACACAAAGGATAAAGTTAAGTTCTAAGAAAAATAGAAATATTTGATAAAGCAGCGTTAATATTATTTACATTGTAGAGCATGAAGTGCAATACACATCTTCACAGAAATACATTTTTTTTATCTGAACATCTGATTGCCCAAAGCAAACTGGATCTAACACTACTGTAGGCATAGATGTCCCTGTTCATTACAGGGGAATGGGACAATACAACCTTTCAGGGTCCCTTCCAATGCAAAAGATTCTGCTATTTTGTCTCTGCTAATTCAGATTTTTTGCATCAACTCCTTTTGCCAAACAGTTCCCATGGGCACATGATTGCAAGAGACAACAGGATACTAGACCTAGATATGCTAGACCAGAAGCTCTAGAAGACTCTTATCTCAACCGATAGGTGGCTTTGGGTCCTCCAAACTACTTTTTAAAGTCACATATATTATAATAAATATTATAATTATTGCAAACATGATTTTGAAACAGAGAAGATAACTACTTTGGTCTTTGAAGAAGCAGATAAGAAAGCACAATAGAGGATTAATTCAGAGCCTCATTCAGACTTCAGTGAAATTTCCAGTAGAGTTGCAGAAACACCAGAAGATCTTTGGCACCAAGTTTTACAGCAGCCAGACACTCACCAGACTCCTCCAGCACTCATATCCTTACAGTAAATTTGGACACTGTCCCTCTGTTTTTCTTACTTGTTAAAAATCCAATCCAGTACACACACCTGGATGAGGTCTACCAGATCAATAGCGTACCGAGATGCATAGTTTCAACTGAAGAGCTTTTGGATAAAGATCACTTCATGTTATAATGATCATATGATAAAGATCACATTATATCACATACAGTTTTCAAATGTAGAAGCAGGAACACAAACTCCAGCCTCCTAGGATCAACCAGCAGACTAAGGGACATCCTTGGATGTTACTCTTTTGACACATCACTAAGGAGATACTTAATTTCCTACACCTACTCTCAAGGAAGTTATTTCATACAACTCAATTGCATTGAAAGAAAAGACTGTGTCTTAGTCTAAACCACATCCTGTATCATTCTTCTCTGAAATTCCTATTCTAACAGTTTTGTCGAACCCCAGCTTTAGGCATCTCTCTCCTCATTCAGCAAAGTAACTCATGTAAGTCGGGGCAATAGAGACAAAGTGTCCAACCTATCTATTCTATCCCCTGCTAGATAAGGGAAAATGATCACAGAATCATAGAATTGTTTGGGGCGGAAGGGACCTTTAAGTATCATCCAGTTCCCCAGTATCACCCAGTTCCAACCCCCCTACTATAGGCAGGGATACCTCCAGCTAGACCAGATTGCCCAAAGCCCCAGCAACCATACTGTTGATTAGTTACTGCAAAACTGATAAAACAACGAAAAGGAAGCAAAAACTCATCATGAGTGCTTGCAAGTTGCTAATTTAAAAGCTTTTCCTACAACCATAGTCCGAGAAGTAGAAATGACTTCCAATCACTAATGTATAAACCATACTAATGAAATAAAATGTACAACTTAGAATTTCCCTAACTGGTATGCACAGTTTCAGTTAAGAATTCCAGAAAGGTGTGAAAAAATCAAAATGGAGAAGCAGATCAAATGATATGAAAATATAGAATAACTAGTAAAATGAGTGAAAAAAAAGCAATAAAAAAATAAGAACAGAGAAGCTCAAAATTAAGATTAAAATGTAAAAGTCTACCCAATAAAGACCAGGTGTGATCCATCATTTATATAGTTTTGAGGTTTTTCACTTGTTTAAAGTTTAAAAACTTCATGTTTCGCCACCAGTATAGGATTCAAAGTGGAATAATACAGTTTTCACAACAGTCAAACTCTTCTTCATACAGTGGGAAATAGAATATAAATAATGCAGGAACAAACAATCCAACTTTTAAGTTCCAAACATCAGTATGTTTTAAAAGCAATCAAAGTATGAAAGCCACCTATGTAAGATTTGTCATGTATACTGTACTTTGCTTTTTACTTTTTATATTCTAGCTCCATAAAATAAAAAGAGGAATTCTATAGCAAAGATCTGTGCCCTACGGCAAAGTGATTAGGATTAAGTACATAAATGAGTGTTGCATATTTTGAGGTTAATTACTTCCATTTACAAATTAATTAATGCATTTCCAATTTGTTTTTCAGAATAAAGAATAAAGTTCTTGAAAAGAACTGACTTATTTTCTTATTTCAGTGTTCTATAAATGCATTTTATGCTATTTGTAAAAAACTGTTCATTTTCCTTAATAATTCATTTACATAAGGAACCACAGAGCACCTAAAAAAATGAACACCATGGAAGATAAAAAGTAAATAATGTACCATGCCCTACTCAGACAGAAATATCCTTGGTTTTCACACAGTGGTTTCTTTGAGTGCTAATAATGCTCCTATTTATTTCCACGAAAACTACAACAGATACAAAGAGCACAAGAACACTACTTGACAGAGCAAATCCTCAGCTACAAAACACTTTTTCAACAGTCACCACCATTAGCCATACATTTCCAACAGCCACAAACAAGAGCCTGCATACCGTGGCTGTAACAATCTTTCAACAGTGGAAGCAACCCACTGCCACTATTGCCACTGCTGAAACACCACCCACTGCTTCACTGTGCTCACATTCACTGTTTGATCTCCATAAACATTCAGCAAAGCATCTATGAACATCAGTGGGTCCCATTTTTCCTGCATAGAAGAATCTAATGACACACCTTTGCTCCACCAGCACTCCTATGTCAGACACCATTCTGCCAGCCTGCCTCTCTGCTGTCATCTCTCATCTGACAACAAAATGTAACATAATATTGGTGGGAAGGTTCAACCTCTACTGCCATACCATCAACATCCGCCTTTGATGTCATGGGCCAACATCATAAAACAGGAGGAATTACTTTTAGAACAGTCACCATAATAGTCTCTTTGTACTTGGAGTTTTATCCAACAGGTTATCAGTGGCCTTAAAATGATGGAAGCTGAAAAAGAAATAGATTTATAAGTTTCAGGTCATGAAGAAATGCATACTTACAGGAATAATTGTTACGAAATTAAAGACTAGATCGTAATAAAGCTGAAATGTTATTTATGCCAGAACAGGCATAGAATCAGTAGAAAGATTTCTCTGATGTAGTAGTCTTAGAATGTGAACAATGTGTTCAACATAACTGCACCCAAAACAGTTATCTTACTCATATATAACATATTTAACAATTATCAGTGACTGGCAAGGACTGGCCCCCCCCAAAAAATCAATACAGAATAAGACAGCTTTCAGAGCAGACATGCAAAAGCTTGGCATTTCTAATTTCTTCCAGCTATATTGCAGGGCAAAACAAGGGATGCTGAAAATGAAGCAACATGAGCAGCTTCTGACTTCCCAGAGCTGAGCAGTCAACCCAGCTCCCTTTGCACTATCTGCTGCCAAAGCCAGAGCACAGCTACCACCTGTGTGTGCACAGATGCTGTGTCCCTGGTCAGGGATGGCAAAGCAGCAGCACACTGAAATTCTCTTATATGCAACAGTCATAATCTCCACTCTTTGAGAACATTTGCTTCTGTGTGGCCAAAGGAGCAGATGTACCATTTTCTATTAGTTTGTCCACAACATAATTTCAATGAGCAAATAGAAATGCTAGCTCAGGAACTTGCAGTTTGACAGAAAAATAAGGTTAAATCACCTCTTAGCACCTTCAGAAGCATCACCGTCTCTAATAGTTTCCAGTCTCAAAATTCTTAAGACTTTCAGTGCATTTTGGGGTTCTTTGGGGAAGTGTTTTTTCCACTTACAACCAGCATATGATCAACAGTTGCAGTTCTGCCTCATCGAAATAAAATGGAATACTTCTTGGCTTTTCTGTGTCAATGCCAGAGCCTGGCACCCCAGAATTCACTGTTGGTGGATTTGTGGATTAATTCCTGCTCTTGAGCCTGACACTGACACCACAGAGACATAATATGTCCTTAGCAAATTCACAAGCAATTCCCATTCCTGTCCCTGTTTTGCCTACTCTGTGACACACCTCACCAGCACAGACAAACATCATATTTTCTGATGAGTGCAGCTGCCTTATAGAAATACAACACAACATACTATACCAAAGGGCTGTGAAATTTTCTTCCAAACCACATTTACCCTTCTCTACAATATGCTCCAACAGCTTAGAATGGGAGAATCAGCATAAAACACAGACCTTAAGGCAGCATAAGATATCAAAAATTTCAGACCTTTTACTAAACTGATGTACATGTACAAAACAACACTTCATTTAACAGGCTTAGCAGATTATATTTAGCCTCCACACCAATTCCTCTCAGTCACTCTCAGTTTCTGTTACCTCCACATTACATGCTATTGTATAAAATCAAAGGGCTAAAAAGCCAGCATACAAAAAAATCTGAAAGCATACAACTTAACTGTTCCTAATGTGTGCTGCACTATTTTGTTGAAAGACAAAGACCTTACAATCCAATTTTCCCTCTACACATGAAATACTCTTCTCATAGTTTTTAACTCAGACACATCAGACACAGAAGCTTTACAGCACCATTTCTTACATAGGTTTCATTAGTAAGTCTGAAGCTTCAAGGAGCAGAAGAATGTGTCTTATGCAGAGAGATGCCTATGGCATATATTTTTGTTTCTGATTGCCCATTACAATAGAGCACAAGGCTGCTGCATCTTCTTTAAGGTCATGAAATGCTGGATTTTCACTGCTGATGCAATCAAATTAAAAGCCTCTAGCCCCAACTGCTCTCTTGCACATGTAGAATGGATACACACCTTCCATTAAGTCCATTTAGCAGTATAGCATGTTCCCATGCAGAGTAAGCAGTCATCGGATTTCCCTGATGAAACTTTCTTTCCCTTCTAGGAAAAATATAAAAATACATATGTATACTTAAAAAAAGAAATCACATATCAAAAATATCCATCAGAATCAGGATAGGGCTCGTCAGTGGAAAAGATATCCCAGTTTGCTTTATTGCCTCCTATACAACACAGGCCACAGGGTCTGGATGTGCAAGATTACCTAAGACTTTCAAAGGTTATACAAGTCGTCAGTCTCGACCGTTAACTGTTCTAACAGTCACACACATAAGATAAGCAGTTGTTCCTGCAGGCTAAAGAGCTGAGCTGCATGGGAAGAAGGTTTCTCCCACAGCTCTGCAGCTCCAGAGCTAAAACTTCCCCAGCAACACCTGGTTCCTTGGACTGAATCAACTGCTCACTGCAATGGAAGAGCTCAGCCCCTTTGTGCCAATAGACATGCATGGCAATGGAAACCCTCTGCACCATCCACTTCAGAGGCTGGCTGTGGACAGGAGACTGTACTCGTGGGTACAGCAAAACATCAGGCAAAAGCTGCCTCAGCTCAAAGGTCAAGAGGGCTGTGTTGTCATTACAGTTATGATACCACTTATCTGATCAACCAGATCTCCTAGGCACTTACAGAAGACAGGCATTAGAGAATCAGTATTTTGCTATCATAGTTTACTTGCTCCAGGGAGCTGTTTTTAGATGACAAAGGCTCCCTCCCAGTCAAACAAGTGATGTGTGTTGCTTACACAGAACTCTGGCCCAATGTCTTCTACCATTCACAAGCATTTTGTGCCTTCAGAAGACATGCAGAAAAGAAGAAATCAGAATGAAGACAGAAGCTCTGGAAGCAATAGGTTACCACTAATGCACATCAGAAAAATATCCCTGGTTGTGTTACCCATATGAAGAACCATGAGTGATGAATCCCAAACCACCTAACCCAGAGTATCTCCTGCATCAGTTCTAGTTCTCCTGGTTCTAAGATCCAGGGTGCAGAGATAGAAGCGACTAAACTTATTCAGAAGAATGGGAGAAAAAAAAGAATTTAAAACAGTGAAAATATTGAAAACAGAGGGGGATGGGTGGATTGAGGAGTTTCTGCTAAAAACTATTGCAACAGAAGGTAAAGTAGGTGAAAAAAAGGCTCCAGTGTCTGTGAAGTTATAAATTAGATTTCTTCCAGAAGAAACAAATCCACATGCAGCACAACCATCCTGAAAACTGAGTCCATGAAGATAAATTCATTGAGGGTGGCTTCAGAAAAGCATTACTCCTCCAAACCAGACTGCTAATGTACACACTGCCCCAGAGACTGAGATCAATATTCAGCTACTATTTACTTAAAGCGTTGATACCTAAACACAGAGGAAATACAGTACAAGTGTTTGAGAGGAGTACATGGTGATGGTGCAACCTCTAAACAATTAACTCCAATTTGATAATTTCATGGCAATTAATTCCCTAATTGCAAAAGGAAATGTTACAGTCTTCTAATCATGACTAAATACAGGAACATCTCTCCATTGTGCATTACTAAAGTGGGTCTAATAACAACAACCTTGAATTACATAAATACAGATCTCATCTTTGGAAACAGACCTTCCTTGTAAAGCTAAAACTACTTCAGTAAGCAGGACTGAAAATCATTTGTGTATCCAAACAGAACACCCAGCTTGCACTGAACTGAGATCATTTTATTGTTAAAGCAAAATTATAGGTATGAGTTAAGTGCTGGCACAACGTCACTCAAATTTTTAATCAAAAAAAAAAATCCATGAATGGAGATAAAAAAAAAAAAAAATGCAATAAACTCTTCTCCCAAAGCAAGAGTTTAAGGTTGTATGAACAAGTATAGGCACTGATGATAGGTTAATTACCCAACAATTTCCAGATCTGGGTACCATGTCCTTAAAATATCTTCAAGTATTTACAAACTTTCTGCAAAACTTACAGCGGCAAAGACCAATCATAAAAAAAATTAAACATCATCATAACAAGAGCTTGGGATGAGGAAAAACAGGTTAAAAGCATGGGATTTCTGCCATGTTTGAGAACATAGCTTAGCCAGTCTAATTTGTTTACCTGAACTCAGGGCACCGGCAAAGAGAATTAGTCAATATTTTAAGAACAATTATCACAATTCTCAGTTTACACTGTGTTTACAAGAAAATGATGAATGTTTGTAGTCAAGGCACTGTGTGTGAGAGCAGCAGTGAGAGCTCTCTAGATCACACATAGCAATTAAGAACATACCTAGATGAGTGCGACTGTGCTCTTCAGGATTTCATATCGTAGAGTCTGACTATCTGACTACCAGAAAAACTGGCCCCTGGGATATGAGCTATTCCTGATGCCACCTGTACAAACATGATGCTCTGGACATGAGCCTTCTACACCCTTGCAAATACAATGAAAAATTGGGATTTTTCACTATAATGCATCAACAATTAAGCACTTCTATTACATGAAGCACATAAAATATAAGGTATTTTCCTTTTGACTCTAGCCAACTAATTTCACAACAGTACATGCAATTTCTAAACCCTTTGCAGGTAACAGTGAAATGATTATTTATAATAGTTCCTGTTACTGGATGACATACTCAGCAGGCAAAGTATCAGATATTAGATAGTTTTGAGGAGGCTCTTCTCCTAATCACAGCAACAAGGAACAGAGAAACGGGGAAGCTGACCATCCACCTGTTGCTATGAGTAACCTATAAGACCTACATTATCTGGAACTGGCTTCAAAAAAACAGTCTATGAGGAACCTTCCCAGATATCCCACAATCTATGTCCCTTCCTAGAAGGTCATGATGCAGGGAACCTGCTTGATGAGGGGAGGTTGGACTTGATGGTTCCCAGAAGTCCATTCCAATCCCTGTAATACTGTGCAAGTCTGGGTGACCATTCCTCCATGCAGAAGTCTCTCAGAGATTTATCTTGCACTTAAGCTATCACATCAACACTAGATATGAAGCCAGTACAATAAACGTGTAAAACAAAAAAAAAATTGAACTGAAAAAGAAATCAAGTACCATGGCAAACAGCAGGAGTGAAGACAGCTGAAGATGTTATAGATTACCATAACAAAATTCCCTGCTAAAATAAAATGATACAATTAAATCCACATCGATAAAACAGCATCTGTTCATACTAGAAAGAGTGCCATGTATTTAGTTTCCTTTTTCTGAAGGCTAGGAGAAGAAAACATCTCCTTGGAAGAGTCAATGCAGAACAGCAGATTTACCATATACATACAAATAGAGAATTGTTTTGTTAAAGACAACAACCACATGAAGGTCAAATGCTTTTAATTAACTTACTTGCAAACATAAAGGCAAAATGTCAACAATTCTGTGATTCTGTGAATTTCTAACCTTCCCAGAGTGTTTCTCAGCAAAGGTCTAAGAGTAATATTTTTTCATGACTAATAGAAAAGTCTGTCCCTTGGCCTCACTGGTCTGAGGTCTGGCAACATCAAATTGCTGCTCATTCTCATTCTTCCTCCGTTCATTTATCCCAATCTGATACATAGCAGTGACACGTGGCTTCTCATAGCTCTGCCAGGAGCTATGAGGTCTAATGTAATGATGCTAAATTTGGGAGCAGGGGGATAGAAAGTAAAATTAAAAAAAAATTTGGAACTATTTTACTTACCCACAGTTTGGAAAAGTATATTTTATAAAAGAAAATAAAGTGTTTCTCAGAAGAATAAACAAATGTAAATATCAGCCATTATTATCAACAAAATCAATATCATCCTGCAAAGTAGAAAGCCTTCTGATTATATAAGTGTGTATCTGTTCCTTAAACAAATGAATTGCACTATTCAGCCGTAGCTGCTCTGAAAGACCACACAGATCTTACCAGCAGTTAGAGTCTATCAAAGGCAAAAGGACATCTGGAAGTGTTTGTATGTTCCACAAGACAGGAAATCATGTTCTGTGGCCTCCAGCAAAAGAGAAACACTGACAAACCAGGAGGCAAGCAGGGGTGGGACAAAAGACCGGGTTATATTCAGACTGCAAAGGCTTCAGGCTGATCTAGTCACTATACGCTTCCACAGAAGGGGAGCAGGAGAGGGGGACAGAGAAAACAACTCTTTTTATAAGTACACTGCCAAAGGACAAAATTTTAGGCTACAGGTTGTAGTAAGGGAAATTCTGACTAAATGCAAGTAAAATATATGATGAGAGTGCATAATAGCTTGAACAGCTGTCCAGAGAAGCCAAAGAACAGACTGCCTCCATTCTTCAAAGGAATCAAAATGTACCTGTGTAAAACAAACTTTGAAATTACAATGCTTTTTAGCAGAGTTGGATTACACAATCTCCAGGGTTTCCCTCCCAACCTAAACTAACACAATCATTCAAAGAGCAGAGTCATAATGACACCAGAGTATGACTGTAAATCAATGTGCTGCACTGGTGAATTCATCCTGCCTCTTACTTTCTATCTAAAATCATTACTATAATGTCTACATAGTAGACGTTAGATATAATTCATAATGCTTTCATGATAGCTTCCTGCAAGGAAGGATAACATTGTAACTTATGATGAATTCATATTGCTGTGAAAAAACAGAGCTGTACGCAGTTTTTCATTTAAAAATTAAAAAAAAGTCAAACTTTTGGAAGCAACAAGGGGAAAAAAATGGAAACTATCTTAGGTCAGAAGTCCAGGCTATATGGCCTTTGCATACAAACTGCTGTAATGAACAGCAACTTGGATAAATCAGTGGATTTCAGGGTAGGGAAGATGTAAAAAAAAAAAAAAAAAAAAAAAAAAAAACTTAAAGGTCAAGGCCTGAATGCAGAGTCTGCAGAACGTTGGGGATTCTGTGAAAGAGTCGTGAACAAGCAGCTCAGCAGTACAAATGGCAAGTGGTTCATTCCAGCTTGCACAGACCACGCTAAAAAAAAAAAAGCAAAAAGCAGAAGCTGTGCCTGTTTTATGCTATTCCCAAAAGAATGCTTCATTCGCTGATTTGTTGGAAGCTTTCGGATGGCTGTCCATTCGCTTTTCCTAATGATGTATATCCGCTTTGTATAAATATTTAAGCAGTATCAGATGGAGACAGTGTAGGTACAACTTTCTAAAGCTAGCAGCCAGAACGCTCCCTGGAAAAAGAGAACTTGGACTCTGGTTACATTCCGAGGAAATATTTATATGTATTAAAACAACGTCAATAGAATTTGAAAACACACTACAGTCTTGCCTCTCTGGAGATCAGTTAATTCATTTTTTCTTGGGAGAAGAAACAAAAGTTTTATAGCCCTTTCAGACAGAGGAAGACCTAAATCTGTGCTTTTCACATTTTGGATCAATACTCCAAGACTTGTGCTCTTGATTAGAAGAATGTTAGTGTTATCACCTCCCATTCCTAGTAGTGAGCATCTGTTCCTGTATTTTTTTCCTGAAGTGTCTGCAAAGCAGTACCAAGCATAAATCCAGATATCATATGCAAGCAACGTGCAGAAGCACATTAGGACTTCTCCTATAAAAACTGTTTTTCCTTACCAGCACAGTATCAAAAGCACTACATTTTTTCTACAGCTGTTACCCACTTCTTTCATTTTCTTGAACTCTACCATATGTAGGAAGATAAATTATGTATTGATTTTTTATTTTTTTTTTTTTTAATAGCCTCATGAACAAAGGCAGAGAAGTGGAAGATGGGGCTTTTGGGAGAGAATGGACAACACCAGAGTATGTTGAATCATGGCTCTCTTCTGGGTGGTTTTTCTTTGAGTTAACAGACTTATCACCACAGCAGCACACTTCCAGAATGTACATTCTCCTCACACTGGGGCAAAGGATAGCCATATGCATCTATCACTATAGTTTTTCCACCAACAGTCTTGCACAGCTAATGGTCCTTTTTTGCCTCTGTCCCTCTCCCATTGCTCCTTCATGTGCTTTATGAGAGCATATCAGGCTGTGTTGGTGCTTTGTGACTACTCCTGTACACAGTATCATTAACAAGCCAATAACACCCATCCCACTACCAGAATTGTCCCCAGGTCATGCATCACCACATATGCAATTTCTGCCTTAGAAGAGCAATCACTTTACCATAATTCAGTGTGCTGTTCACAATAATAACTGCAATAACTGTTACTTCTCTATTGAACACTTCAAATCCTTCAGCTATAAATGGAAGTTTCCAGCATTCAGCAGTCAAGCAATATTCAGTCTTTCTCTCTTCAAACATTTTGTGACAGTGAGTTAATTAAGCTCAGTTAACTAATACCCTGAAGATAGTTCCCTCAAGCTTTTTTATTTCTTATTTTTCCTTAGTACTTTCCAAATTCCTCAGGCAGACTAGAGAGCAACAGTGCTGGAGGCTTTAGGAATAAAGTCAGATTGTTTGTCAGGCAATACTACCACAAAAGAGCAACCAACATTTTTAAGTTTTGCTTCAAAAACATACTACCACTCTCAACCCCAGTCCTTGATCTAAATAGTTGTGCTTATCCCAGTGGGAATATTCCATTTCTTATCAACAGCTAAATATTAAAACTTGCTTCACCTTGAAAAGTAAAATAAGAGCCCAAATGTTTTAAAAGACACCTTTTCCTGTTTTACAAGACACCTTATATATATATATATATATATATATATATATAAAAATCAATATACACCCTTAGGTTTTGAGAAAGCAGCATAGCCTATTATAATTTTCACTGAAAATAATGCTGCATACTATGTTTGGATAATTTTGTTTTTCTAGTTCCTCATGCACCTATATAAAAAACGTACTTTTGAGCAAAACTATAATCCTCCTATTAAAAAAAAAAAAAAAAAAAAACAACCACCAAAAGAAAATCCTTTTTAGATGCAGAGGTACAATTGGGTAACCAGAAGTTAACCCCAAGTTTGGTTTGGCTTGTTTTTAATCTCTATTTAAGTTCTGGGTGTTGTTTTGTTGTTGTTTCACTTTTTGTTATTATTATTATTATTATTATTTTTTAAGTCTCAAATGTTTGAATTTTTCCCCAAAATTTAAAATAGTTACAACCAAATCCACTTTATAAAAATCCACAGCAATGTTCTGGTGGAGAAAGGCAAACGTTCACATTTTGCATACCTCCATTTTCATGCCATCAACTAGGAGATAGGCAGATGCTTTTCCCTCCCCTCTGTGAAGAGAATGGCACCTATGTATCATCTTCTCCCTCCAGAAGATGACTCCACACAAAGGCCTAGACAGACCTTTCCACTCACTACATTCTACAGTTGATGCCTATTTTCAATGGGTAGTAAAAGAGGGACCTCCGGCAGCATCTGCAACTGAAACATTGAGAGTTATTCTGGCCTTCTGTCCAGGCAGACTGATCCATATCTCGACAGTGCTCCATAATTGCTGAGTTAGGACAGTCTGGATGTGATGTTCTCTGCACCATAGCACCCCAGGTGCTGCCCAGACTAGAGCAATGAAGTTACCTGGTGGTGCAAAACAGCAGAGAACATGTCCAGCCAAGTATGGAGGAACAAAAACAGTTTCTCAGTGACATTCATCAAATTCATTAAGTCTGATAAATGTACAAGAAGAGAATACCTAAGTAGTTGCTCCCAAGCAACTTCAAACATTAAGAACATTCACAAGCAGCTGTCAGAAAATTGCAGATAAGCACAGAGAATGATGGAAACATCCAAAGTAGGGAGATGAGTGTGAAACATCAACATACTAAAATGGAACAGGAGAAATATCAGAGAAAACAAATGTAGGAACTAAAAATAAATACTTTCATATTCTCAAGAACATGGAAGAATATCCCTTCACTTTTTAACTGAGAAAAAATTTGGCAATTGCTGGAGGACTTCAGAAAGGAAATTCTGTTTCACTTGTTCACTTGCACTTCAGCCACCAACTGTAAGTTTAATACTTAATACCGACACCAAAGTTATGCTTTCTAACACAAGGATAGTTAACAGTCTGGAATAAGAATTTTCCTGTATGAATGAGATTGGAACCTCAAACTTCTTACTCTTTGTTGATCTTACTCTCACAAAAAATAGCACCAAATGCTAAGCAATCAACAGTTTGTTCTTACGCACAGTTTGAGGCATGCATAGCTGATGCATATGCATCACATGTTCAAGTAGATCTTTACTCAGGCCCAAGCTACAAAAGGGATAGCACAGTGCTGTGCAGAGAAGAACACTCCTAGAACAGAAAGAGCTGTTATGTATAAAGAATTCATCAGATTTCCAGACTTCATAATTTCACTATCTAAATCAGTAAGGAGGAAGTAGCCCAATAGTCATGTCATACATGGGGGAAAAGAAAGAACTAAGTTGTGATAAGTAGCACTGTTTGCTAGGGTTGGCAAATGCTAATGAATAAAAATTGAAGAGACACTGAAGAAAACCTTGCAACCCTTATGTCAGAGAGTGGCTATGATCCACTGCACTGTATTGAGAGAAAAAATATAATACAAGTATGTGTAATTTCAAGTGTCTAGTGAAAAATACTAGCAACCTAAAAGTTATTTGCTTGTGTCATTTTCCATGAGTTGTGCTACATCAATTGCTCTTAAATGAATCAAGACATTCTCTTGGGTATTCTGCATCCTGAGGTTCCCCATGACAAAAGTCTTTGTGTTTGCATGTTGCATGCATCTAGCTAACTAAAATGAGTATGGAACATCTGGGGATGATGCAATGAATATGCATCAAGAGCACTTTAAAGCTCGTATTTTTTCAATCTCCTGTTAAGTACTGTCACCAAAAGGTGTTGGGCAGTTCATAGCAATCATAGTACAGGAGTTAAAAGGCTGGGTTGTACAGTTGTAGGCAATTATTTAAGGAAAGGTCCTCATTTTAGAGTCCTCATTTATCCTTTCCTTATTTAAGGAAAGGTCCTCATTGTAGAGAAGAACTGTAGTTAGTACTGAAAAACATGTGACAATCAAAGAACGTGAGTAACTCAAGAGGGAGGTCTAAAATGCAAAAACATTACCTTGACCTTTTTCAGCTAGTTCTCTTGGGTTTGGATTCCATCCATTTCCTGGCACAGGGATTAACTGAGAAGCAGCAACAGAAGACTCAGTGGATTCCCTGGACAACACAAGCAGCTAGTATGTAGCTTAGGATTGGAATGCAGCTGTCAAACAAAACCACAAGGATACTCTGTAGAGACAGACAATGCAGAACCTGGCAATAAGTTCAAAAAATTCTGAAGAGAAAGGCAGCAGCAAGTTAGTCAATTGAGACCATCATCAGCAAATATTGTTTCCTGAAGAAATTAAGAAGAGCTGAAATGGCACAATACTCCACCTATCTTATGGGTATTGTGCACAGTGGAAGAACAGAAATAGACGTACTCTGTACACTGCAGGTTGTGCAAGAGTTGTATAGTAAATCCACAGTTCAAGGTACTGTGGTAAGGTACTGAAGGTAAGGAGCACCATTAGAATTGCAAATAAAATAGAGTATACAAAAAAATCTGGTTTAAGCTATAATAAAATAATAATTATAATTTTAAAAATAATTATAATCAATTATAATTAAATAAATAACTATTTTAAATCAGTAGGCCCAGATGTGGAAAATCCTAATATTACATATTCTAGTGTATTAGAATATATGCAGAGGATATTGCATTTGAAATCTCTGCAGCTTTGAATTTCAACAAAATATAACCTGAACATCATTTCTGCTCATCTCTTGTTTCTTGACATCCAGTTTCTCCTTATTCATGCATTCCTGTTATTTCTAATTTCTCCAGAGCATTTCAGGGAAAAAGGACATCAATATAGAAATGCATATTGTCTCATTGCTTAAATTAAAATCCCGGATAGTTAGATAGTTATCACTGTTCTATCCTAGTGTCCTTGTCATATCAGTCCTTTGTCCCTGATTGGCTTCAGCAACATCCCATATTTTCCTGCATTAGAATTTAGAATTATGATTAGAATTAAGAAGTATGATTAATATGTAGAGCAAATGCATTTTGCAGTACACATCAGAATATTCTGTTAATACCCTCTGTGAAACGTTTGATCAATTATTGTTTAATATAGAATTTTTGAATTCACCTTCGTGTCATAACTGAAGACAGCTTTATCAGAAGAGTTGATATTGGTTGTTTTTACAAGGGTAGATCTACAAAAGGCTGTACTGGAAAGACAAATTCTGCCAGGGAGCAGCAAGAGCCAATGCCTCCCTATTGGAATGGGATCCAGTAGGGCCAGGCAGCCAAGCCCTGTCCTCCTGGCCCAGCCAGGTACCAGGCAAGCTGGGACCAACACAGCCTCAGCTCTGGATATTAGGTACCTCTCACAGATAGGCCAAGGCTAGACCCATGACCAGGCAAAGTAGGGCTGCGAGGACCTGGAGATCAGCCTCGCTGTATCATCCCTAGGGCACTAACTGGTGGTTCCAGAGGGTGGGCAGGCACAGTTAAAGCTAACAGTGCCCCCAGGGCCATGACAACTTGCAAAACACCATCAGAGAGACCTGGAAAGATTACAAAAGCTTTTGTTTAGAATATCTGGGTTTCACAGATGCCTAACAAAACTTTACCTGCTACTTATAAACCCTGTAACATCTAGGTAAAGGTCGTCACATATTTTAGTTTCCCAAAATAAGAAGTGCATTGATTTACAATGGTTTCACTGGAAGGCAATGCCTCATTGGAGACTAGAGGCAAAAAAAACAGCTATAAAGCTGAGCAAGGAGTATATGCGCCTGCTTCTGAGTGAGGCATGTGATTTAGCAACAGCAGACACAGATAGAGCTAAAGCATTTAAAAGTCCTCTTGGTCTGACCAAGATCCCCCACACCCCAGCAATTAGTGAAACTGGTCATTGATATCTATCCAGCAATGCATGAGGTCTCAGTTAGGGAGTACCTGAGAATTCAACCTATACAAGTCTATGGGATTCAATAGACATCATCCAAGTGCATGAGAGCAGACCAACATCCTTAGAAGGCTCTATTATCACAGAAATCTCACAGAAATCAGTTAGTCTGATAGAAGCAGAGAAAGACAAATATTTTAATCAATCTTTAGAAAATGACAAGAGGTAAATCCAGGGAACTTGAAGCCCCACACTGATTTTTTTTTTTATTTTTTTTTTCCAGCAATCAAAGAACAAGCCATCTTCAGGCATGTTTCTGGGTAGATGAAGTAGTTAAAGGTGAGTGAGAAAAGCCATTACAGACATACCAAATATAAATTGTCTTCTAGGATAAAATGACTAGGTTTGTGGATGTTATTTGCCTTCGACTGTAGAAATACATTTAACTCTGGATTCTGCTGAGCTACTCTGGTACACACAGTACTTCTCATGTTTCCCTGGCCCTACCCAGTGCAGGCAAACAACGACCAGTGAGACATGCTAGCAGCAGTGGAGATGAGTGGTGCAGAGACATGTTCTTCCAGGGTTGCCCATGTGGAGCCTGGTGCTGTGTTGTAGGGGAGCAGGAGATGGCCCAGCTGCTGAGGGGCAGGAGCACGTCTTCAGCACACCTTGAGACAGTGACTGACTGCAACACCTCTTCCTCTTACAGTGTGCAGCAGCAGCTGCAGCACTGGTGAAGGACAGGAAGTGTCACCTTCCACTTTCTCCACCTGCAGCAATGAGACAACCATGTGCAGCTGTTGTTGAGTGATGGGTGCATGCTTGGGCTGCTCAGCAAGGTACAGCCACTGCCATGACACAGGGCAGGGGGAGGCTGCAGGACAGGCTGGACATGCCTGACTAGAGGAAAGTGATGATTTGCAAGATTGCTGTCATCAAGCAAAGAGAAACACTTGAGATGCCTAAGAGCAGGACTGCTGTCAGAATGACAGACCAGTGGGAATCTTATTAAATTCAACAAGGATGAATCTGAAGTCCTGCAGCAGGGAAGGAATAAGACCTTACAAAAACAGATGCAGAGTAATGACGACTAGGCAACAGCTCTACAGAAAAGTAAAAATTAAAAATCATCATCAAATCACACAACTGTTGAGATTGAAAAGGATCTCTCAAGATGCTGATCTTCCTGCTCAAGTTGGGTCAGTTGCATTAAGTTGCCCAGGAAAAGCATCATATACAGGAATTTTTCATTCGCTCTGCTATTAAAGAGAAGTTCCCTCTTTTCTGGGAACCCGTGTTTTTTCTTTAAACAACAATGCTGCACATCCCCAGAGGTGAGAAACCCAATCTGTCTTCTGATAAGTAGTGAGAATACAGATTCCTAACACAAAATTAGTAAAGTCCTGGGGCCATGCAATGAATGAATGAAGCAAAGACATTTCTTATGAAAATAAGATGGTACTGATTTACAGTGTCCAAACAATCTTCCGGGGGATTACTTTATTTGAACTCATTTAAACCTGACTGCAAGTCAGATAGCTAGAGTTAAGAACAAAATTCTTAACCAATCAATCAAATATAGTGCTATGGACCTCTAACTTGAAATTATCAAATGCTATAGCAGCAAAGTAAATCTTGAAACTGAAACATTATCTAGGACTGAATGATAGCCCCTCTTGACATAGGAGAAAATAAAAATGCAATAAGGTAAGAAACCACCACAATATGGTGGCAGAGCTACGGAGCTTTCCTAAATTGATTTAGAAAAGTAAATTTTAAATACATTAAAGAAACAGTATTTTTCTCTCTCAGAAGAAATTACACTTTTTCCAAATGCACAACTTACTTATAGATTAACTTTTAATTTTACAGTTTCCAGTCAATACTTCATCCAAAAGATAAAATTACATGTATTTTTAAATATCTGGAGGTTTATTAGCTTATTTTCATAACGTAGGAGCTATAAAATTAAGACATCAATGTATTCTACCTTGTAATCTAAGTGAATTACAAGAACAGAGTTTCATCATACTGCTAGGATCCTCTGCCCAGGTAGCTACATTTCCTAAGGTTTCATCACATTCCTAGAAAAACCTTACCTTAGCCAAAACAAAGACATTTTTTCTTAGTTTCATAGTGAGAGTTCTTTCTCTCTTCCTCATTAGAGTGGAAGTTACCTGTATCAATACAGCAGGTTATCTCTGCTTGTCCCCTCCAGAGAAGAAATGTCTCTGCTACTGCCAATAGAACATTGCCTTTGCCTCAAAGAAAATCATTCTTTCTCCACCAACTCACATTAAGATGAAATTGAATCAATATTCAAGAACACGAAGGACAAGTTTATCAGGAACAGTCAGCAGGGACTTACCAGAGGCAAGTCATGCGTGACCAATCTAATTGCTTTCTACGATGAAAGAACTAGCTGTACAGACAAGAGAATAGTGAATATCAGGTCAAGGGAGTTATCACACTGGAGGGGCCCTACCTGGAAAACTGTGCAGTTTGGGGCTCTGCACTTTGTGAAGGATGCTGAGAAGTTGGAGAGCCCGTTAGAAGACTGGCCAGTAGACAGTCAGCACTTAATTCTTTAGGAAATGTTAAGGGAGTTCAGTTTGTTTAATCTGGTAAAGATTTAATCCAAGAGTAGGCCTAATAGCAGCCTACAGCTACTTGAAAGTTACTTACAATGACATTGGAGCTAAATTCTTGTCAGATATGGCAGATGGCAAACAGGGAGAAGTTGCACTTTGGAAGACTGATGGACATCAAGAAAAAATTATTCACAAGAAAGATTGGTTAACACTAGAATACGTTATCCACATGTGTGGAATTGCCATTCTTAGAGATTTTCAAGACTGACAAAACAACAGCTGACTCTCTCAAGTTTATAGCAATTCTGATTCTAGCAGAAGAAGGGACTAGATAGCCTCCAGGGGTCACTTCCAAGCTGCATTTTTATCATTCTATGAAAGTCTGTGAGGTAAACAACACTGGCCATTGTAACTTGCTTTTCACAGTTAATGCTTAGAGCTATGAAATACACTTGCTGTTCATGAAGCATTCTGGAAAAACGTTAACCACATTTGGGAAAGAACCAAAACAAGACCTCCCCTCACATTGACATTGTTTCTTTGTGTAGGCAATGGTGTAAGGGCAGTATTTTGCCTAGTTCAAAATTGAGTGTGTGTGCTAAATTAAAAAAAAAAAAAAAAAAAATCAATGTTAAAAGGCAGTTTTTAACAAGAACGTGGTCTAGATTTTCATCAGAAAACAGCTTAAAATGCCACTCACTTTTCTATGTTCTTAATACTCTTAAGTTTTTTTGTTTGTTTGTTTGTTTTTTTAAATAAATGGCACCTTCAAAACAAAAGTGCCAAAAGTGCCTCATATTTGCTCAGAGAAAAAAAAAAAAAAACATGAAAATTATACCTCCACTTTTTGGCAGCTCTCCCATGCAAGTGTTTTGGTTTTTTTTTTTTTTTTTTTTTTACTTTTTTACTTCTTTTAAATGAGACTAGAAAATGACTACTGACAACAAAAAAAGAGAAAGGCAGAAAGACTTAGAATTAATAAACTGAAAATTAAAAAGCAAATTTAATTTGTAAGAAGGTAATGAGCTTGGCCCATGCTTTTCAGGATAAGTATGACACAGCATTGCATTTCCACTGAAGGATAATGTAGCACCAAACTTCTTGTTCCTTACTGTGCCTACCCTGCCAAACTGTCTTTTTAGGAGTTTGCCTTCTACTATGCACGTTATTTAATATATACACATCTCAGTGTCATGCCAAATGCATAAACGGTTACGTTGATTATTGACTAGTGAATCCAAATAATAGGAATAAGACAATAGTTTGTATAGAGCGCCAATTAGTGGCATCTACATTATACCCTTCTGCATAACAGCCTTTTTTTTTTTTCTTTTTTTTTTTTAAATCATTGCACTAAAACTGAACCATTCATCTTCAACAAAGCAACCATTTGATCTTGCTGTGTTCAACAGCATATCTAGCTACATATTGAAAGCATACAGAGATAAAGACAGCCAATTTTTAGTGAAATTATACAAAAGTGGCTCATGGACAAATGCTGGGAAATCAGAGAATATTCAAATCTGGTAAGGACAGTGCTGAAATAAATGGATGCGCCTAGATTAATAAATTAAATAAAGACAGGGCCTCAAATAGAAGTCTGCATTCTTTCATACCATTTTACTACTAATGTATATATTCCACCAACATTTATGATCAACAATGATTAGTAATGTCCCAGGCAGGGACAGACTGAGCATATACAGGACAAGGACTGTGCACTGCAGATGCGAAAATACATTATTCTATTTCTACCATGAACACAGCCCTCAAATCTACAAAGGAGTAGATTTAGTGCTACGGACAAGCACCATATTCTACTGTACCACAAGATCAGAATGGATAGCACAACCCCAGATAGCATCAAGTAGTCGATCCCGACTCCAGAATCTGTTCTCCACTACTCTACGTTCTTCAGCGCATATTCATTATAGCACTTAACTGCTCCTTCAAGGAGCAATGGGTACATCTGGCATTTCACTACTGTAAAACCACAGCTCACATAGACGTTCTTGATAAATCCAGAACACAGAGGCTGGATATTGTTGACAACACAGCCACAGCAAGAAATAGCCAAGCTCCAGCCACAGGGCAGAGTTTTTAAATCAGTTTCGTGTGTGGTTTCTCAGCTGCAGCTGTAACATTACAGTATACACACGTAAGTATCTTCTAGCTAGTTTGAACCTGTCCACCCAAACTGCAGCTGCTGTAACACAGACCTACCACAAGTTCAGTACTTAGAAAACACCGGGATCTCCAAAAGATTCTCTCAACTCCTGACCAGCTCTGGAGCCCAGGTTGGTTGGAGCTTATGGGCAGACACAGAACAGCCCAACATCAACTGGGATGCTGTACAGGCCCTAGCAGAGCTGTCAAGAGATCCCCACCAGCACCCCCATGCACAGAGCCACATATACTCAGAAGATTAGCCTCACAAATGGACAGAACAAGGTAGGATTCCCTCTGCTATCACACCACAGTTTTCTCCCAGTGAGGGGAGACTTGTTATAAACAAGTGAGGCAAAGTTGCACAACCTCAGGATGAAAGGCACTGATGTCATCTCAAAGCACATCACTGGTTTCAGCCCTTTTTACCTGTTTGTGTGTATTTATTTCCCAACTCCTGGATGAATTCACCAGCAGGCAGATTTTCCCTCTGCTCCTTTCCAGATACTGGTAGGTTGAGAAACTTCACTAACAATGCCCAGTGGAGACAAATGCAAGTGTTCAGAACTTCCTTAGCGTTTTGTACTCTCCAGCTTAAGCAGCTGTGTATTTGGCTTCACTGAGTACACTGGATTTTTTCTGCTGAAAAAAGTCAATTTTATTTGCAACAACATGTTTCAGTGGACATAAATACACTACTTGTGAACTTTAAAACAGAATGTTGTAGCCCAACATTCAATTATGTCTCCCTACCACAATTTTATAAGCCCCCTCTTATAGAAACATCCCTCATTTCATAACCAAGACTTATTCATGTCACCACTTTCAGCAGTACATACATTTGTGAACAACTGTTTTCAAGGATGAAGCACAGGAAGAGTAAAATTTCACCAACAATCTCTGAGGAACACTTTGAGAGCCCACTGAGAATGACAGCTATTGCAATTGAACCAGCCTGATTCATTAAGTTTCACACACAAAAAAAAGTAACTTATCCCACTAGTTCTGTGTTTTCATTACTTATTCTTTTTGATTTAATAAAAAAGAAATTAAAGACTAAAAAAACCTTTGTTACTTATATGCGTTCACCATATTAAGAGGGTTGCCCTGAAAGTAACGCCTCCTACTTTATGGTGTTGGCCCATGACATCACAGGCAGATATTGGTGGTGTGGCAGTAACAGTTGAACCTTCCCATCAATATTCCATTACATGTTGTTGCCATGTGACAGACAACAGCAGAGAAGCAGTCTGCAGACATGGAAGGGCATACGGAGAAAAAGTGTGACACTGAATTCCACCATGTTGAAATATGGCATCCTTTGACATTGGTCTGCATTTGGTTTATGGAGAACAAACATAGATGTGAGCACAGTATGATAGGGGGTGGTTTGAGTAGCAGCAACAGCAGGTCACCTCTGTCAGTGCAGACTGTTACAAACACAGCATGCAGGCTCTTGTTTGTAGCTGGTAAAAAACGTACAGCTAAGGATGGTGTTGGAAAAGAGTGAAAAATCCATAGCTGAGAATGGGTTCTATTGAATAGTGTTACTGTTTTTATTGTTTATTTATTATTGTTGTTATTTTGTATCTGTTGTCATTTCTGTGGAAATAAATTGGAGCAACCTTTGTTGATGGGGCCCCGAATAATTCCTCTTTACTCAACACCACCCAAGCATCCAACACCTCACAGGGCAACCTGTTCCAGTGTCTCACCACCCTTACTATTAAAAAAAAAAAAAAAAAAAAAGTCTTCCTTATATCCTGTCTAAATCTCCCTTATTTTAGTTTGAAGCCATTTCCCCTTGTCCTGTCACAGCAGATTCTGCTAAAGAGTCTGTCTCCTTCTTTCTTATAGCCCCCTTTCAAATACTGAAAGGCCGCTCAAGGGCCCAGATTACAACATATCTACAAAAAGCTCAATTTCACTCAGTGAAAAAAAAAAAGTCCTACTTGAGCTGAAATAAAACTGTTTTGTTAAGACTTAAATTGTTTTCTTAGTAAAGCATTAATTTCTCATTTGGATCAAATGATAATAAGTAGGAGGAACAGTTTAATTAGCACTACTGAAAACATTCTACACCAGACAATATTTTCTTCAGCATCAGGCAGAAAAAAAGAACTCAACCTTTTGCTAACAATTACCTTTGGAAGACCAACACTTTACTCAGTTTCCTAACAGGAGATTTGCACAATGCTACCATTCAAATGCATCTATTAATTGACTTTCATTTTCATTCAGCTTTCCAAAACTAATTATTTAACACCAAGGTTAGGAAATAGGAGAGCGAGCCTCAAAAGGGATGAGGCAGTATGCTCCCTAAAAGATTTTTTTTTCCAGGGGATTCTAAAATACAATAATTGTGAAATCATTTAAGAAAGAACACCCCCACCCCCAAACAAACCCTGTAAACCAGCACTGATTTTATCCTCATGAAAGTGTCTTACTAGATTAGAGAGTTGAGCGTCAGACAAAAATCACAGCTGACAAATGTAAAGTGAGGCATACAGAAAAAGAATATATTTCACATACACAATGGCAGTATTTGAGGTGACTATAATTAGCCAAAAAATACCACACAGACTTGCTTTATGACAGTCAGTACTAGCTACAAAAGCAACCACTGGAATCAACTCTGATAAAGAGAGCAACATACAAAGACAGAAACATAAATGCTGGGGCTTCCTATTCTGCATTCATCCCCTTGAAAGAATACATGACCTTGTAGCACACACATAGTAGCATGCACACAAGAAAATGTATGACGCCACCACTTGAAATAATAGATTTTGTGACTAAGAGTAAACTACTTTCATATGATGTCATAGATCACTTAAGTGTTTGGCATAATGCTCATACAACAATATTCCCACTGGACATCCTTAATCTGTATAGCATCTAGAAGAAAGGGCACTAGTTTACTGCAGTACCTGTGTAAGCCAGGTATTTTCCACTGCAGGAAGCAATTCTTATACCAAATTTAAGCATAAAAAACACAGGCCTTAAAGTATAGCCAAAGACCAAACCATGCAGTCTTAAGACTGCAAGAGAATGACATGTTAAGGGCTTTTTGCTCTTCCAGGATTCACCTGTAGGCCTCCAGTTACCTAGTGGAGATGTCAGGCTTTTCTTGCCTACAAGAACAATATCCTCTGCTTATTGCAGAGGATCTCTGTTCCACAGTCATCCAATGCATCAATCTAGATAAACACTGCTTACTATCAAAATAGCAATAGTAGAGACAGGAAGCTGCTATAAAACATATAAGTATCCTCTAAAAGAGCACTCTAATTTACTTCAGTAGCAATCTGACCTATGCAGTTGTAAATTGAAAAAATGATTAATAAATATAAGTACTTCTTTCTTGATGATGGAAAGAAATACGTTAATATCCAACATTATCTATTTGGAAGCATCATAGAACTCTGCAAATTTTTCTAAGACTATTGCTCTCTCTAATGAACAACTAAGTGAATCTACATGTTTTAGGGTTTGCTACTGACAGCAGCATTTCAATACATTTACTTGTTACAGTAATATTACCATTCACAGTTACCTAATATGTTTTAATCAACTACTTTCATGTAAGCATCAATAAAAATACTGAGCAAAGGCATCACAGAAAACTCCACTCTGATTTAAAGATTAAAGAAGATAAGCTGTGATGGTTATAGATCCTGCAATAGTGAAAACATTACATAATAGTACGAAGCATTAAGAACGATGAACAAGTCAGCACTCCGCCTGGGTAATATCACTTTCTGTAGCTGAATAGTTGGAAAGGTCCTTTCGTTCAGACCAATGTGACAAACATCAGAACCAGATTTTTTTCTCCACAGAAATAGAGTTGGAATCATTTAAGCCAGAGCTAGAATTCTGATATCCTTCTCAAAGATGATCCTGATTTGAGAATTTGTACCACAGAAAAGCACAAGAATATTACTCAGCACTACAGAGGACAATAAGATTTGTTGCAAAAGAAATAAGGAGAAAATGCAGTTGAACAAAAAGCCAACTACAAAAAGAACGGTGATGTTTTATCATGAAAGCGCAGGAATTATATCTAGAATAACGTACTTATGTGATTAAATTGTTATGAAATATCTTAAACCAAGGCTTGAATAATAATAGGAACAAACAGGATTAGTGCCTAGGTAAAAAGAATGTATTATGTTTTTCCAGAATTAAATGTAATAAAAGAATTATACAGTTCACAAGAATAATTTATATGAATATTTGCTATATGAATCAAACCACAGAAACATTACGCTAAATCCCAAGTAAAAGTCTATACTTAAAATTCAAGATTATCTGTAGCACCCCAGTGATTAAAAATGAATGATTCAGACTTGTTAAAGAAATTAAAAGAATAAAACAAAAAAAAGTTCAAATCCTTCATCAGTGAGACACTGCATTGCTGTCCATCAGAGCAGCATGCACATGGACAACATGCTGTACGAACACAAATGTTATTAAATAGGTGTCACTATTGCGGGGGAAAAAGCAAACCTGTTTTTCCTGAAAACATCTCCCTGATTCCTCTTTCCCAGCCAAGCCCAAAAGAGAAAAGACAAAGATAAGTTTGTAGCAAATTAGAGTTCCAGATGTAACTAAATGTAACTATCACGTGAACCTTCCATCACTTAAAGGATTTGTGTGCTCCTAAGAAAAGTCAGGAAAAAATAAAACCGAGCATTACCTTCATGCAGGATAAAGAACACTAAATGCCTGCAAGGTAATCAAGACACAATCTAGGCACCACTTCCTAACAATTGCAAAGAATATTTTCACCTCAAACATGAAAGATTATACCAAGTAATGGAGTTCCTAAATCATCTTCCTCCCCACCTCCCCCCCCCCCCACCAATCATCTTCTAGCTCTGCTAGGAGCTTTTCCCTGCACTATGTGATACACAGTGCTTTTCTCCACTTTAGTGGGCTGGGGGTCAGGCTCTTAATCACGTTACCACCTGAAGTAAATTTCCACCATAAAAGCAGTGCAAAACTACTTACATTCTCTTCTTCCCAATTGCTTATTCTCTTTGTAGGCATATTAGTCTTACTTGTTCTCAAAAATAGTTTTTAAAAAAATAAGAAATATTTCTTCACTTGGTCAGTGTAGAAACAGTTATGGCAATAAACAAAGTTCTCATGTTTTCCTTCCACTGTTTTTGCAAAAAGACTCACTACTTCAGAACAGTAAAGCCCTGTTCTTCACTTTTGAGAGCTAAAACATCTCAGAAGGAGAATCCAACTGACAGCTACAGGATATTGTGAAAACCATGGCTATGGTTATGAGATAGGAACTCAAAACCTACCACAACTTTCACTTGACTTGCAGAGAGCAGTCTGTTATTTCAGGAGGAGGAATGGCTGTTTACCAGGGTGGACAGTGAAAAAAACAAGCAGGAATGGTTTTAAACTGAGACAGGGGAGGTTTAGGTTAGATATTAGGAGGAAGTTTCTCCCTCAGAGGGTGGTGACGCACTGGAACAGGTTGCCCAAGGAGGCTGTGGATGCCCCATCCCTGGAGGCATTCAAGGCTCTGGGCAGCCTGGTCTGGTGGTTGGCAACCCTGCACATAGCAGGGGGGTTGAAACCAGAAGGTCACTGTTGTCCTTTTCAATCCAGGCCATTCTGTGATTCTATGATTTTGCTTTATTGTTTGCTGCAGGCAAAAGGAATGTAAACCAGATGGCACTATAACAACATATGAAAGTATAAATAAATTCTAGTAACCTGCATTAAAACTGAAATCAGCTTAGTGCTTTTGCTGCATATTAAAAGACCAGAATTCAGAATTTCCATTAAAGACAAAAAAACTTTACTGGAAATAAATGGAAATTCATATGCAAATATCAAACATTTAAAAGAGTTAGAAAAACAAGTCATTTTCATGACATCAGGGTCATGTTTGTTCTTCTCATTTATTAAAAAAAAAAAAAAAAAAATGAGTTCTCATTCTGCTATCAAGATTTGGAAAGTAAGTACTAATACATTAAGAATGCCAAATCTAGAAATTAAATCTTTACCTCATGTTAAGATCTTCACTTTTTACACATTGGATATGTTCAAGAAATAAGGAAAGACATTTCTGATTGCTCTGAATTTCACAAATCAGCTGTTAAATAGCAGCATCCTGGTTGCTAAGCTACAACATGCTTTGCAAGTTCCAACTTACTTAGCATTCGTAGCAAAAGACCTTAATGCGAGACTAGTCTGTGGGCAGAACACTGCTTCTGAGGGTGGTATATTTATTCTACAATAAGCAACCAAAAACCAAAACACCACCAGGCTAGATAATAAAATTCAGCTACAATGTCTCCAAACTGCAATGAAACATAAGGAAAAAAGTGCTTCAGGTGAGAAAGTAATTCAACCACCAAACAATCCTGCAGATAGTAGTGGAAGCACTAACACTACACTGTGGCCAGTGGAGGGAGACAGAAGTGGAGATATAATTAGTTGTAACTTGGCTTTTGTATTCCACTTGGCCTCCACCACATGAAGAAATACAAACTTATTAGTTGCTTGGACGTCTCAAGATGCTCAAGTACTGGGGTTAGCCATATAAAACCCAAAACAAAGGACTCTCCAAGTGCCACAGCCAGGCTTTTCAAACTGGCCATCTCGTGTCAGCTATCCTTTTATATACCCCCTGCAATGCCCAAGAAAATGGTTGGTGAAAACCATGCTGAGGAAGCACTGACAGTCATTTTCTCTTAGGTTTTTTTTGCCTTCAATTATCTCTGTGAAAATACCTTCTGAATGCTGAGCTAGAACCAGAGAAGGATATTGAGCAGCACCAAACTGCTTTAAGGAAAGAGGAGAAACACAGACCTGTGTTAAACTCCTCCTGGATTAGAAATTCCATACAGGTATCATGTAAGCATTTCCTGATACACCCACGATAAAAGCCCTTTCTGATCTCCAATTTGCACATCCGCCTGTTGCTTAGCTCAACCTTTTTTTTAATCCCAGATTTCAAGCTTTCATCTCTGACTGTACCTCAGCCACATTTCTTCAAGTTCTCCTCACTCTGCCTTTGAAAGCTAGCAACGTAGCACTTCATTGTTACATAAAATCAAACAAACAATAACAACCAGGTTCCAAAAAACACGAAAGAACACAGTAAAATACTCAACTGCCTCTGCAAAATTTCCATTGCTTAGTAACCTTATTATATGCATGTAATGTGCCATTGAAACTTTAAGTCATCCTTGATGAAATATCCATATACCATAGCTTTTCACTTTATTTTAGAAATTGCACAGTTCTCTCTCTTCTGGCATTTTAATTAAACTACAGTCACGTAACCAAGTTAATGTCACTTCTTCTAAAACATAACACTCATCAATATGCTCCATACATCATTCATTCCAGTCAGTCAGAAAAAGTTGGGCAGCTGAGATGTGAAGTAAACATTCAATTGAAATAAAACTAGATTTAGTAGATTTACATTTTAGTCACAACGCTGCATGTCTGTACTGTGATCTTTTTGCTAAGAAAAAAAAACCTACTGCTCTACCCCATTTTCAAAAGTACATGCTAAATTTCACTTCTAAATTTACTGGCGTTTATTCCAGTAGTTCTGAAATTAAGATGTGGAATTACATTGGAATGCTCAGAATAAATTCAAAATAATTAATGAAAACATTAGCAGAGAAATACAAATGACAGGTTTTAATAGAAAATACCTCCGTATCTTAGTTCTAACTCATAAGTAGCAGAATATTACAAGCCTGAAATCTCAGTCATAACTGCAGGATGTTAATCTAGGACAGAACTCTTAACAGGTATAAAAATTAACTCTCAGCACCATTCTGAATTAAATATACCTCTTCTCCCGTCCCCCCCCCTCCTCCCCTCTCCCTCCCCCCCCAAAAAAAAAAAAACAACTGCTACTGAAGCTTAAGTAATTATGAAGCTCAACACACGCTGCAGATCATCTCTTGAAGACTTAATCAGTGCGCATACATACACAAATTTTGAGACTAAAAACAGTGGAACTAAATACTGTATCTTCCCAATATTACTTGATACAAAAATACAGGCAGCTAACAAAAGGAGTCTGATGTTTGGAACAGGCACTTGGGTGGCCAGTAAAATTCATTCCTTTCCTAAAGGCACAATCAGAAGGATTGTGTTTGCTAACTGAACGGTCCTCTTATCTTTATACTTGTAATGTAACAACTTACTCTGGAATAACAAGTTCAGGAAGGACGGAAAACAAAAAAAATAAACAAAATCAGTAATAAAAATAGCTAAATAGTTTCACACTGCATTATGAACATTTCAGTTTTTTAATCTGTCTAGCTATCAGATAAGTGAGCAAATAAAGGAGGCAAAGTTGTTTAGGTTTGATGAACAAATCCTTCAGAATAAATCATAGAAATCACAGAATATGTTGTTGCAAAGAACCTCAAAGCCCACCCAGCCCCAACCCCTGCTGTGGGCAGGGCTGCCACCCAGCAGTTCAGCTGCCCAGGGCCCCATCCAACCTGTCCTTCAAGCCAGAATGTAAGTAGTGTTGCCATAAAGATAACAGATCCAGACTAGAACAAGTCAAAGCAGAGTTAAAAGTAACTGTGTCCTGACATGGAATAAATCTTTCATCAGTCTTGCAGATTTAGGAGTAACATTAAGGGCTGCAAAATACTGGAGAGATAAATATAATCCCTCATAAATAAAGAAGATCTTGCTGATGAAAGAGCAAGATGTAAACCATAAAAGATGGTACATCCTTACAATTTCAATAATGCTTTTCTGCTGAAATAGCATCATGTCACACATATGAAACTTACATAGTAACAAAGAAATTCTCCTTGTAACCAACACTAGGTGTTATGTTTTCTATCAGCAAATTCAAGTTAATGGAGTGAGTCCTGGAAGACTTGGAATACAATGCCTAGACTTGAAGTGAAACCTGACAGCAACTTTTCTGTTGCTTTGAGTAATCTAATCTAATCAAGGAATAGGGGAGAAAAAAAATGAAAAAAAAACAACACCATGTTTAACTATCCATTCTCTGTATGTATATACATGCTTTTCTTTCACAAAAAGAACCACTTTGCCTTGGACATGGATGGAGCAGCAAGCTTTCCCACACTTCATAAGGAAGCATTCTTGGAACAAGCAGACCAAATGGCAGCTCAGAAGCAGCAGCAGCTGCCCCAAGGAAGAGCAGAGCAGAGCAGTCAAGTAGCCTCCCAGTAGAACATGGGTTGGAGCAAGCCTGCAGAGACCAACACCACCAACCCAGGCTGCCAGCCTTCATTGGCCAGCACACATGCTGAGTCTCCAGGAAAGGGAAAAGATTCCAATGAGCACCACTGATGTGAACTACTTCAGGCCATTCTTTGAGAATACCATCTAGCAGGAAGGCTTGTGGCAACACTCACAGCACACACACTTGCAGGAAGACACATGAGACATTGCAGTCTTTGAATCTGATGCCAGGACAGCAGCAAAATTCTTGTTCATGTAAGTAAGGGCAGCAATGAAATCTACTGAATGTGCAAGGTGCCCAAACATGTGATGAGTATAAAACAAATCACTGTTAGTAGCTGTATCTTTCATTTTTCTCTCACAGGAGGCTCAGGAATGAGCTGGCTGGAACTGCCCACAGTCTGTCAGAGGTGCCAGTTTAAAGAAATGGGCTATGAATGTATATTTCAGTTAATACAGTGGTAGGGAAGTCAAGATTATGTATTCAATGACTTAAGGAGACCTTGGTCATAGAATCACCAAGGTTGGAAAATACCTCCAAGACCATCTAGTCCAACCATTTACCTACCACCAGTAAAACTAACTAACCACATCCCTTAGCACAACACTTAAATGTTTCTGGAATGCCTCCAGGGACGATGACTCCATCACCTCCCTGGGCAGCCCATTCCAGTGCCTGACCACTCTACTGGAAAAATTTTTCCTAACGTTCACCCTGAACCTCCTCTAAAGCATCTTGAGGCCATTCCCTCTAGTCCTATTGCCAGTTATGCAGGGAAAGAGGCCAACCCTCTCCTCATTACAACCCCCTTTCAGGTAGTCATAGAGACTCATTACTTTAAAGGATGTTTATATAGGTGTCGTATGTGCAATTAAGTGAAAATACAAAAAGGAAGTGGGATTTCTTCCAGACTGATGTATTGCTAACTCAAAGCACACACAGATACAATAGGCTGACAGGAATATTTCCGAATGCACATTTCAATAAATTCACATATCAGAACAGACTGAAGGGGTTTTCTTTAGAGGAATACTTCACTAGAATATATTTTAACAGAAACACAATACACCAATTACTGTGGAAACTCTTGCCAAAACATTTTAGCATTAATTTTGACAGGGCTGGCAATAAGAAGAAACAATGAATTCATACAGATTTGAAATGTTTGAGTTACACTGTAGAATTACTTGGCTATCAGCACTGCTGTATGGCTGCATGAAGTTAGACACAGCAAAGAAAATGACTATCATGCACTTTTCTCTTTGCATCACCCTGCTTATTATGTTTTAGTGTTGAAAGTCAAATGACAGCACTAATCAAGGAAGTGACAGTACTAATCTCTCCATTTGAGCTTTGAGCAGAAAATGCCTCATTCATTTCAGGCTCTCAACTTGATTGTTACTCAAGAAGCAGATATAAGACAGTGTATTATTTGTGATATAGAAATGTCCGTGTACACCAAGTAATGGTCTGTTTTATAATTTGCTCTTAATTAGCTTATAGAAAAAGTAGAGCATATTATGCAGTAAAAACCTCTAACTTTTAAGAAGTATAAAGTCATTTACTATTTACTATTACATTTACTCTAGCATTGTATCAAATTGATAATTAAGCCAGGAATAATAGCACAACATTTCTGCAAATATGGCTTTTGCAACTGAACTTCATACAGAAGTTCAGCATCTGGCCCAAAACTCTGTGTAGAAGACAAACAGCTGCTCCTCTACATGACCCACCAGACAGAACTGGAAGCCAAGACCCAGGTCACAAGAGCTCACTATGACTTTCGAAAACTCAAAGAAAACTTAAGATTTCTGTAGAGCTAGACACATCCGTTGCTCGTGAGAGCTAAGATTAGAGGAAGATAATTAGCAAGAATTAGGATAAATAAAGCTAGCAGCATTGCTTACAGTTAATACTTCAATAGCTGAAACAGGTCCTTTCTTGGGCATACAAAATACTGCTATACTTCAAGCTATTTCCATGTTACATCTCTGCTCCAACTTCTTGCAACTTCTACTTTTCCCCAGTATTTGGATTCAATGTTTCTGCACTCCCTTCACAGGCCAAACAAAGCCTGATTTTTTCCATGCAAAAGAGGAAAATATGCCTCTTGGGAATCACCTCTGAAGCAGTTCTCTGTCCATGGAACACCTCTATAGGAATATCACAAGATAGGAAAGATGAGTTCCAATCGAGTCCCAGGACTGCAGGAGATAGAAGGATGGCCATATGATTAAGGCAGTTAAATGCATTCCTGGGAGGCATCACTGGTCTGACCTTTGCCTCATCAGTCCTGAAGCTCTCAGCCTTAAGCAAACTGAACTTTTCACCACTGATCAACCAAATGCCGTGTCTCCACTGTCCAAAAAATGCCAGATTTGAAGAAATTGTGATGATGTAAAAAAAAAAAAAAAAAAAAAAGTACATCTGAAGTCTCCGGGAAGCCCATTTTCATAATAAAAAAAATATGATATCATATATTCCAGACATTTTAAAGACGTGCAAAGTTAGAGAATATGACACTTTTAGATTTAAAATGCTCTGTACCTCATTATTTTCTCTGTAAAATGAAGTTATTTCCTCTCTTAGCATATTTATTTCACAGTATCTGTGCAGTACTTGAGAAGTGGTCATGTTACAGTACAATATTTTTTAAAGTCATCTTAGTTTTCAGGAGAAAATTTAAATAATTAAACAAGGTATCAGCATAGGTATGGAGAGGATTTATTTATCTATAAATTCTATCCATTCAAATGTTACTAACAAACTACAGTTTTGTTGTGCTTGCTGAACACTACGACCTGTGCTTATTCTCTCCCACTTTCTGAGTACTCAATTAACACTGGCTCTGTGCTTCCCCACAGGTTATGATTTATTTCCCTACATATCATAGGTTAAAAACATATTAAAGGGCATGGAAATGAGAAATATTTTTGCAATATTGAAAGTTACTCTTTGATTTCAAGTTGAGATGGAACTTTCACAGCGATCCACATTTTACACGCTCTAGCTCACCCTCCTCCAATTAAAACTTGTACATCTGCCAATATAGAGTAAGAGATCAGCAGTTCATTTGTTATGTTTGCTTGAGTTACTCATCTCTAAATCACACACTCATCCCACCTACTTACCATGCAGCAGTGTTGGAAGGATTCAAACTGTAGTCTCTGCTGCCAGTGACCACAATAATAAAAGCGCTTTTTACTTAAGAGGAAGGACTGCATCCAACACCATGAAAATACAGTGTTGAAACACTGAAGTTCTAAAATCTTATGATGACAGTATTTTCCAACACGACAGATGTACTTGCTCTGATAGCACAGTCTGGCCTGCTAAACACGAATCCTGTGAGTTAAGACAATAGCAAATCACTTGTTTCACCTGAAAAATCCAAAATACTTCAGTAGCCGAAGAACTAGGCCCCAACCAAAATATTGTCCATTTAAAGTTTTCCAAAGAAACGTTGTCCTTGTATTAACAATGAAAACTCATCACAAAAAGCCATGACAGAGACAAGGAATTCACATAAAGGGAAATAGAAGGGGATGCTACAAGGGTGGCATTTTCATTTTGCTTAAGTCAGTCACATTTTAAGCAGCTACGTCACATATCTAATAATAATAATAATAATAATAATAATAATAAGTCTTTCATTCATTTAAGCAAAAACTTGAACTACCTAACTGGAACACTTCAGCAAAGAGCTACATATGACTTCAGGAGAATCTCCAGGACAGAATAAAGCTATAAAGCTCTCAAAGATTAGAAAGTTACACAATCTCTTCATGGAAACCACTCTTTAGACACTTAAGAATTAATGTTCTGAAGAAGCAATGATTTGTTGTGTTTTCTTTTTCACTGTAGAGGCATCAGGAGAGAATAAAATCTACTCAAGAAAGTACACACAGACTTTTTCTTAAATCTTGTTATTCAAATAGACAATTTCTGGCCTATATCCTCAGCTTACTTCCCAAGTATAGCTGTTCAGGCCTCAATAAAGATTCTGCCACCATAAAGAAGAATGTGGAAGTAGCACACCAGTATAGCTAAATGGCAGTACAACTACAGAGGGCAATTAAAAGGCATCCACTTTAAAATTCCAGGATTTTTTTAGACAATGCCTATGATATTCTGATAATTAGCTCATGATTTAAGGATGTATAAGGATGTACTACTGATGCCAGAATAATAAAGATGTGTCCATACTAAAGCTTTTTTGAGGTTTTTCCTTCTCCAAAATCCAAATTTTAGATCCTGTGATTAGTTAGGAAAACACAAGATTTGATATTTGCTCTTTTTTCCCCCCATTTTAGATTACTATACTAATTGCAAGGCCCGGGCTCCAAAAAAGACTGAAAAAAGAATTGCTTATTTACCACATTATTAAGGATTTATTTATAATAAAAGAAAGTTTTAGCTGGATAAATAAAATATGGAATATTATTTAGTAATAGGTTCAACTAGACTTTTCCAGTCTTGTACTTTCCTCATCTACTCATAAAGCATTAGTTACCCACCTTCATGCAGAGGACATTCAAAACTGAACGTTCTGATAAAGCAAAAGCACTCAGGTTTTATAACATGTGTATACAATCATCTAAGATGTATGTATTCGTGTTTGTGTATGCACACATAGAATTGCTCAGGTTGGAAGAGACCTTAAAGATCACTAAGTCCAACCACAATCTAACCATGCTACCCTAACAACCCTTTGCTAAATCATTTCCCTGAGCACCACATCCAAACGGTTTTTAAACACATCCAGGGATGGTGACTCAACCACCTCCCTGGGGAGCCTATTCCAGTGCTTAACAGACCTTTCTGTAAAGAAGTTTTTCCTGATATCCAAGCTAAACCTCCCCTATATACATATATATACACACACACACACACACACACACACACGCATTCTTCTTTTAATCTATATCAAGCTGAGACTTGAGTATAAATACCTGACTTTTCCTTCCTCTCCCCTGCAAGACCTAATGGAAGGAAACCAAGAACCAGGACCCAAAGTGACAAGTGCCACAAAGTTTCCCTACTTCTCAATCCAACTAGGCACTTTATGGTGCAATTAGGTAAGTAACTTAGTCTTTGAAAAATACAGAAAAAGAATCTTTTGGCAAATGTGAACTGGGTCTACAGCCAGTAGACTTCACTGGCAAAGCTAGTACAGAACAGATCTAAACATCTTGCTCCACGTCAGACCCCTCTAATCTTTACCTTGCAGTATCCAGCTGATTCTTATACTTTATTCAGATGCTTAACCAGCCCTTACAAGTTGGGCTAGGCCTCATGATAGAGAAGATGTAAGCTTTTCTTAGATCTCCTTTCTGCAAAGAGAAACATTTGGGAATTCCTGCAGCCTCAGAGGAATTTAAGCAGCTTTTAAACAGCATGTAAAAGCAGTAGGGTGCAGAAGGAAAAATTCTGAACATTTCCCCTGTGCAGTTTGATCAATACTTCTCAAACCAAACTATTTCAGCTGAATTCACAGGTTAACAAAACTATAACATTCTTTGAGCAAAAAAATGATAAATAAAGAATCATAGGAAAAGTAGTAAAACTGCAGTAAGATACTGTAGCTAGATTTAAGACCCCAAGGTGGGACTGAGACATCCAAAGAAAAACCCTAAAGTGAATTTTCCCTTTTTTTAGTCTACTCACTTAACAATCAAAAAAAAGTAACACTCTAAATCCTTTTCCTGCTAAAATTTCTTTGAAACCTACATGTTGAATTTGGAAAGAAAGTTGTTTCTCACCTTTTCTTTCTTAAAAGTGTATCTCTCTACTGCTTACATAAAAATAACTGGTACCATTCAACAGACAAATTAATTAACTGAATAAAAATGCATCCCTGCTCATATTCACATACATGGTTTGGTTGAGGTCTTTACCCCCATATATGTAGGTTGGTAAAGTCAGGAAATAAACTGATCTTAATCCTGGCATAATAGAAAAATCAATGGTTTTCTAATTTGAGGAGTGAGGGTTCCAGCCATGGAATAAATCCAAGCCAAGACATAGCATTCCTTACATAAAGAGAGCTATCAGTCCTTTGAGTGACCTCTGAAAGAACATCTGTCCTGTTTTCTCACCTAGAATAGTGCAAAAAAAAAAAAAAAAAAAAAAGAAAAAGAAAAAGAAAAGAAAAAGAAGAAAAAAAAGAAAAAGCACTTGTGCTATTTCTAAAGTCTCCTAATTACAGATGGACAAACCACTTTCAATCCCTTCGCTGCCAACAATATGTCTGATATTCAAAAACGTATCATTACAAGTGAATACGTAAATCTAACTACTCTTTACTCACTGTTGTTAGTAAAGCACTCTATTTTGAAGAAATTATTTTCTTGAAAATTAATCTGATGCCTTGTCCTGGAGAGTAAATAAGAAAAATTAAAATAAGTTACCATGTAACAATTAAGAATACATTTTCTCCCTATGTCTAAATGCAAGTTGTTTCTTTGGACTAGAAAACAGCAAGTTTTGTAGCAACACATTCAATAAAATCTCTAAAACCTTATGAGGTTTTATGTAGACCTTGATTTTCCCTCTTCATTTTACATGCTGGAATGTTAATAAGTATCCTGAATTGTTGATCTTGAAATAGTTCAGAAGAAGAAAGCATTTTGTTGAATAAACTAGCAACGGCAAAGACCTTCATATTACAGCTATTGTGTCACAGTAAGGTTCACAACCTTGAAAATGTAACACAAAGGAGAACAAAAGGTTGGCTTCCTCAGTCTCTTTACTTAGAAGAGTAAGGACAAAATATGATACAAATAGCCATTTTCTCAACACAGGACTCAATGTTAACTCTATTCTCCTCCTAATTTTACAGCAACAGCATTGTTACTTAGTGCTATCAAATCTATGGTCGATAACTCTGCACAAACAACACATCCACTTGCTTTGCTAGCCAGTAGCACGCAGCAAGCAGGTGCACTTAAAGATTACAGAATATGAAATTGTGTAATTTCACACACCAAAATCTTTAACGGACCTTGAGAATGCAGGATCTCTAACTGCTCCTGGTGATCATGCTTACTATCCCCAACACATTACAGATGCCTTCAGTTTTTTCCCCAGACTCGCTCTTACAGTGCAGTTATGGGCTGCATGCACAATATCTGTGTCAAGTTAAAAACTGAGCTTTTTAGAGAAATAAGCACACTATAATATAAACCCATAATATAAATAATAGAAGGCTAAAGCTTTGCTAAATTCCATGTATTTGTTATAGAAAGCGCTTTCAATCTCAGAGCTAGCAGTGGCTTTCACTGGCCAAGGCAGTAGAGGTTTCTAAAAAGATCAAGGTGGAACACTACAGGTTATGATCACAATGTCACCACAGGGACAGTAACAAACTGAATATATGCCCATGGGGCTTAATGATGATTCAGAAATGCTTTTTTTGTTGTTGTTTCATTAGAAAATTCATTTTCTTCAAAGCTTTCAGAGTGTTTTTATACAAGAACTTTCTTCTTATAAAGTTAACTACTGTTGTAAAGTACAAGTCAATCAGATCTACTATAAACAAGACAAAAATAATTAGCAGATGCCAGAAACACATTCATCACAGCCTGTGGTTCGTATTCCAGTACCTGCACAATGGCAGACAGTTATTCCTCCAGTCCACCAGCTGACAGCTGATATTCTACACAATACAAAGGCCACATTCCACATCAGGATTGTTGTGGCAAGCTTAATTAATTGTAGGTCTTTCACAAACCTACTTATTTGGTTTGACCTGCTACACAAGCAATTCAAACCAGTACAAAGACATACAACAGAAAAACAGTGCTGAACTCAAAGTAGAATCATATTCAATCAGGCAGAGTAATTTATCAGCTTTGTGTATTTATATGACCAAGTTTCAAGTTACCTCTTCAGTAATGGAAAAATTATAGGAAATTTGGAAGGTAGCACGAAGTTCAAATAATATACTTCTAAAATAGTTTCATCTAATTCAAAAATCTATGCATGCTGCTTTTCTAGAATGCCACTATTACCTTTTGCATAAGAGCTATTAGCAATTACTGAAAGACACTGTTTTCACAATATGCAATGGGACAATCCAATGAGTCAATCTTTCTCTGCTCAAGTCATAAAATAATCTTTTCAACCTGTTATTAAATTACCTGGTGCATTAAAACTTCAGGAGTGCCTTATCTTATCTGGCTCTTCCCAGATCCCCACATTTATAAAGATATTTTAGGAAAAGGAAAAACAAACAACATTTTTGAAACTTTAAAAGTTTACCATTCTGCAACCTCATATCTCTGACTAGATATAACTGTGAATTTTATAAGTATTCAAGTCGCATTTTCTTCATTTAACATTACAGTTCATATCAGCAGTCTCATTCAGTTTCTCAATCTAGTTCATGGAGACAGTGAGAATGACAGCTCCTGATTTGGCTTGCAAGAGTAAATGTCACAGAGTAGACACAGTGTATTTGATGTTATGATTTTGAAACATACAGTGACCCAGGAATTCAAGGTCCTCAAGGTCCCTTCAAAACTGAGTCATTCTATGATTAGAAAACAAATTCCTATCTATTTCATAATTTCTCCTTATAGGAAACACAACCAAGAAATGTGCGCACCACGAATATTTGAGGGAACCATTTAATAGTCTCTACAGACTTACTGTAGATTTGAAAAACATTCAGGAGACTTATTGATGAAAACATAAATGGTTTGCAGAAACAGGCATTTTGAAAAGCCAAGATCTAAAACCAAAGTAAAGAGCACAAAAAGAGGTAGCGAAAAAATCAGTGAGACACAGACATGCGCTGTAAAAGAACAAGCAGGTTTACAAGGGTTCTACAAAAGGCAATGCATAAATAGTAGGGCCCATCCCCTTATTCCAAACAATGCTGGATGCAAGCAAGATGAGAACACAGGAAGCAAGAAAGGTAAATGACACAACTGAGCTTCCTCCTCAGGCAGAAATTTACCTCTTCTCACCAATTCAGGAATAGAAGTTTTCTGCAATCCCTTTCCTGTCCTATAAATTTACATTGATTGGAGAAGTCCAGGGAGAAAGCTGTGGGCTCTAACTGCCTTTGACACTGAGAAGCAAGGTAAACGAAGCCTGAGGCAATGGAACTGCACTGACAGGAATTTAAATGGAAAGTGTTGTATTAATTACCACAAAACTGATAAACTCAAGGAGTCAATGATGCCAGCAAGATCCTGTCACTTACAAATCCTAAGCAGTTAGCTGTGGTTCAATGAGCTGAGAGCATCTGCTGCTTTGTCTCATGGTAACAGTCATTGCTAAATCTGTAGACCTTCAATAAAGACAACACAACTAGAACATTTTACATTCAAAACAAAAGCCAAGCTTGATATTTCAACAGCACAGCTTTCAACTGCAAAGCATTTCAAGAACCTTTCCCCTCTCCATGGGAATCATCAGAAGAAAAAGCATTAGGTGAGTCAGGCTAGAGCTCCTGCTAACATCTGAACCAGTTTTCTTAACACAAGACAATACATAGAAGAGCAGTGAAACTAAGAAAAATACATAAAGGCATTTGGTAATCTTTAGGGCTGATTCACTCATATGCAGTACTGGACAGAACACAAAGCTTTATCAGTGACTTCAAGGTCTGCCAAATGGATGCTGCCCTCCACCTCCACCTGGCTTGACAGTTACTGACTGGTAAAGCCAGTTTCTCCTTAATAAAAGGCAAACATTTGTAAAGTAGGAAAAACAAGAAATAAAAGCAGTGAAGAAACACAAAGGCAGAGCAGGAACTTTGCAGTTAAATTCCAAATACATGGAATTTAATAAAACAAGCGAAATGGTGGTTAGAAAACTCTTCACAACAAGAAAAAACAAATTTTAAGAACTGCAGATGTGTGACCCACTGAAAGACATTCATTGTCACAGCTGCTCATAACATACCAAAGTTCACCTTCTGTACATTTCATTAAACAGTCTTAAACTCAAGGTACAGGTCTTTGTCACAAATGAAAGTGTTCTCAAACGACAATGTTTTTACTGAGTGAGAAGGTTTGTTTGGTAATGCAGTTGGTCTCTCTTGACTAATCATATTAAATCTGACCCTGATTCCAATGATGATTTAAAATTTGCAAAGTCAGTCAGATTTAAGCCTGAGTTTCCATCTCCACTATTTCAGTAGAAATCGGTGAGAACTGGGGTATGCTCATCACCCCAAAACTGTTCAAGTATATCTCTCAATGAAAGGTGTGGAGTAATTCTGCCTTTGGTAAGTCCATGACAATGCATAATGCTCAACATCCCATATAAGATCAGGTGAAGTACAACGACGTATAGCACACAACATAAAACGAACGTGGGAAGGTATTTGTTTAAACATAAGCAAGAGACATTTTAATCTTACACTTAACCCCAAACCATCCTGTTCTCAATCTGTTGGCAACATGCTGTTATTAAATAGTGCTGCAGTAGAAACCTGAAGCCAGTTTTAAAACAAAGGTTTCCACTGAGCAGACCGACAGGCCTCCACAAACACACTGCATATCAACTGTGGCCAAAGAAAAGCTTCCAATAAATGTGCTAGATAAACTACCTAGATTTTTTTAAACAGTGGTTCAAAGGAACATCGAAGAATTTGTTGCTCCTGTAAAATCTCCTTTGATGCTACATCTATGGAAGGACAATGGAACTCTCAAGCATTTCTCTATTCTGCCAGCACTTCTAGAGGTTACCATGCCAAAAGGAACTCTAGTGCTCAAGGACAGGTGAATACAAATTTGAATGTTAAGAAATACTTGGGATTACTACTGAACAACTGGATGAAAACAGAATATTAATGTAAATACAACTGTCTTCTAACATCCAGTTTAAAAAAATAAAAACTGGAAAAAAAAAACCTGCACTGATGGTATTTCTCCCTGACAAAAGTCTGGTCCCCAAAATCCTACCAAAAACATTCCTGGTTCTACCGAAGTTTGTCCTCAAACGTATCAAGAAAACAAATGCATAATTTGTATTCTTTAGAAGATACCATGAAAATACTCTATTGGAGGAACTTATAGGGTTTTTTCACCCCTCCCTTGACAATAATGGAATCTGTATTTTGTACAAAGACCATCCCCTAAATTTTTTGAAAGCTAAACATAGTTTTGGAAGAGTATGAAATTTAACTAGGCAAAATTCATAGAAATCTACTGTGGGAGCTGCCACTCACACTTTAATAATTCTAAAGATATATTCATTGATTTTTGTGCAGCAAGAAAGTCAACAACATTCTTCCAACTGGGCTTACATGATCACTTATCTCTAGCTAGCAAAATCACCTTGCTGAAATCATTTTCCAGTAAAAGTAAATCAAATAGTATAGTCATCACAGTACCGACAGCAAAATAGAGGCTTTTTGTTATGCAACAGGTTTGAACACAGCTGGTAAATTATGGTTTTGTTCAAAGTCAACATGGCTTCACTTTTTCATGGGAAATCAACTGCTAAAAACATAGCTAAGTAGGCAAGAAGTTAGGACAGGCTTCAAATAGATTTTGCAAGTATATGTATGCACGACCTCAGGTCATTGTTATGACAAAAGCTTCCTAAGCAGCTCATTTTTTCAATAAGCTGTTTACCGTTAAGAGTAAAGCAAGAGGCCATACAGTACACCAAAACCTCTAATTTTATAAACACCTTCACAATTACTGGCTCCATATTTAACAAAAAGTAATCCAAGAATATTAACTGTTTGAAGACCTTCCAACTACAGTCTTATCAATTACAGGAAAACTGTGACTCTATAAACAATCCATTTTTTTTTATGACGTGAAACTCTTCAATGATAGACTTTTATCAGGATGAGTCAGTGACAAAAAAATAGATACACTGCAAATGAATTTATGCATGATCCTTTCAAAATGAAAGAAAACAAGCACTACAGAATATAGACACTGACCTGTAAGATTCAGTTCCTAATGGTATTATTCCATTCCTATTTCCTCTTCCTTTTGCTTGATGTGACTAGCAGATTAACTGTACTCTGAAATCCGTCTTTTTTTTTTTAAACCAAGTTACTTCATTGCAACAAGAGCTCCAACTCAAAACCTTCACATATTTTGCACAGCTACTCTTCTTTTGGTTATTACTTCAAATTCTCTCTTCTCCTTACCATCTGCCTCTATATATTTCTAAATAACATTCACCTTCACACAGTAATATTAGAGCGTCATTCATAGATTACCAACAAGAGGCAGAACATTTCCACTGTTGAACTTGACGTAGATACTTAGAACATACTCAGAATATGCAGCATCATTTTTTGCACAAAAAATTGTCTCTGTATTACCAATAAGAACAGGTAATACGTTTTCTTCAGACACTAACTTCTATTGCCATGTTTGTGTGTTTATTAAAATGAAAACCTATCATGATAGTTCTGTTTCCTCATCTAAATGCATACATACTAGCTAGAAGTATCTGACATTGCAGTGTCATTCAGCAAAGATAAATTGTCAACATTTAAGTCAGAACAACAGAACAAAAGCAAAACAATTATGCATAGAAAAACCCTCCCCTACTCACCAGCAACTTACCATTGAAATCTGCCACAGACTATGAAAATTATATATATGTATCTTGCTGTATTAGGAATTCAGTTTGTGGAAAGGAGTTCTTGACAGATTGTTGAAACTTTTCAAGTAATTATATTAACTATGAAATACCTTATTTACCTTCTCAGTATGAATGCAAGATGCTAAATGGTGTAAATAACAAAACAGGTACCCTAGTTCCATCTACTGACCAAAAGTTCTCAAGTAAAATAAGTTCACTCCTGTCTTGAAGGGACTGACTTAGAACTTTAGTAATTGAAATATTCTGAAGATAACCAAACAAAAGCTTTTCTGTTGTCACACATTATCATGTTTTCTGCTGAAACACTGATAAAAATCATTACTCAAGTTTCAGGTTTCTGACTTCCATGTCCCTCAGTGCCACATGCACACAGTTCTCAAATACCTTCAGGGATAGTGACTCCTCCATCTCCCTGGAACAGGCTGCCCAATCTTACACTGAATTATGGATTGCAAGAGACTATAAAATAAAGCACATTATGAAGGACCGCACATTAAATAGGTGTTAACTGTACTACATGTGTATGTTTCCACATCAATTAGTTTGTGCACATTAGCCACAAGATTAGGAGATCAAGACAGCCTGTCTAGTTGAAACTTAAAATGTAATTGGTGATAAGAGCTGAGGACTTGGAGCACTTGACTGAACAGTAAGACAGGTATCTGTCTCTTGACTGTCATTTAAGTCCAAAAAATATGATGGAAAAGAAAGGGCAGTAAGATAAAGAGAAGCGTCAGAGCCGCCTGAAATATTTACTGACAGAAAATGAGTAGGTTCATCCTCCACACAAGCAGCACCATGATAACATAGCAGTGAAGGCCAAAAGGTGCCCAGAATGACAGTACCTCTCCTCACACCCCATCACTTCATCTGGGTGAAGGAAGAAGCAGCAGAGTCAGCAGCAGTGGGGAAACACAGGGCAAAGCCTCCCTAGGAGAGGGCTGCAGGTTTCCCGTCACCTCCACAGCATACTAATAACACACAGACAGCACTGATTTGTTGAAAATAAGGGGGACACAGTGAACATGAGACGTAAGAGAGGTTTAGAAGTCGCTGCTTGGTCTCTTCCTCTGCTGGCAGAGGAGGAACTCACACAACCCCTGCAGCAGGGGCTGCTTTAATTATGCATACAGAATAAAACAGTTCCATGCTCAAGTACTATAGGAACACGAGTTAAATTCCCTCAGGCAGAGAAAGAATTACAACACATACAAACGGAGTATATTTCACAGGAAAACAGGACACTCCTGTGTATTTAATTTCAGTAGTGAAAAATATTCCAATTAAGTTTGACTAAATTATAGCAATATAAAAACAAATAATGTTTAGGTTAAAAATTCAGAAAACAATGTAATATAATAGAGATCCAACATTTACATAAACGAGACATTTTTATTCCAATTATTAAACCAAATAGCACTTTACCCCATTCAACATGTGGAAAATCACTGGGGAAAATGGCTACGCTATGCATGAGTTCCCTTCAGTTTTTGTTAAGTTAGGAGTGTCACTCATATACCTGAAAAGGAAAAGACTGCAGCTAGAGCATAATTACCTATGTACAGAGTGCTATGGCACGTTGCATAGAAACCCAGGCAATATTTAACAAGGCTCATTTGCTTTTAGAAAACACATATTCAGAGACAAAGCTGTTTGTGCATTAGGTCGCAATTCAGTGAATAGCTTTAACCAAGAAAAAGATTACACAAATCAGAATGCTTTCCTTCGAATTAAAATCCAATAACATTTTGTTTACAGACAAACTAAGCGTTCCAGGCTATTCTTTGAATATCTATGTTTTGTTCATTTTACTTTTTTTTTTTCCTCCAGATTGCCATTTTTATGGCCTTCAAAGATTTAGTTCTCACTGTATCAGTGTAGCTCCTCTCCATTACATAACTCCTGAAAAAGGAAAAAAAACTTATGTCCTAAATTCATCTTTTAAAATGTCCTCATCAAATAAGAGTAATTTCAGAGGCATGTTGTCCTAATGGTATTAAAGGTCATGACATGGTATTAAAGGACATTTGCCAAAGTACAGCATTTATTCTACCATTTCTTCCAGATCAGACCACCTGTGTTAGTCTCCATGCATTACGAACAAAACAAAATATGTGCAAGATTAGGCACAAATTAAATACAACTTGTTCATGATACATGTTCTTCTCAATTCTGTTTTTTTTTTTTTTTTGTTTTGTTTTTTTTTTTTTTTTTTTTTTACACTTGCTACTGCTCTCACAATGAAGGTGCCCAACAAATTATTAAATATCAAAGGAAATAGTTGAAGCCTACTTAAAACAAGTACCAATTCCAATAGTATATCGACCAGGAAAGGTAGAAGGAACAAAAGTCATGTGCAGATGTCAGGAATTCAGGAAGGAGCAATGTTACAGTAAGTCTTGACACCTCCGTTGCTTAATCTCAATTAAACTGATAAAAAAAGCAGCATCAAAACCCTTATGTTATTACTCAGCAGATTCTGGGTAGCAAAAACAACAAAACACCAAGCCTATGCACTGAATAAGAAAGAAAGATTATCACAAAAGCACAATGAATATAACATCCCATCTGAAATAAATAATTGAACAAGAGTTTGTTGAAATAGTTCTAATAATGGCTTCAGAGTTATATATGTTAACATACTGCTGTTATTTTACGACAATCTGACAAATTACTGTCTGGGTTTCAGGCACAAAAGAAATCTCTGCTTGCCTGATTACCATGAGGAAAAGAGTAGAAAATGCACCCAAGTTCATGAAAACATATTGACAAACAAACTCACAGAAGAAAAATCTAAACAAAACAGAGTTACAGAACCAACAGTGCTGGCAGCATAGCCTTACCAGGAGTTCACAGAACAAACAAAAGTGCAGAGTCCTAAAGAGAAGTAAACTAAGACAGGCTAATGGTAAGCATATATTGGGGCTGAGAACTAGGCAACATCAGGAGCCAGGTCATGAGAAGTCAGTCTGGAAACACCCACAGAGCACATCCACAACCAAGGGCAGGGGCCCATCAGAAAGCAGAAGGCTCTCACTTACAAAATGCATAAAATAGAACCAGGCCCATAGCTCCATTTCCTGCTGGTCACATGCAGGTCAGGATGGGAAATAGCTGATGAGCTTGCAGCTGTTCAGTCCCTGTGCCCTCATCAGCACTGGTTGGTTAGCAAGAACTCTGAGGGATCCTTTAAACATTTGGAGACACAAATAAAAGCCTGCTATTTATTAAAAGGTGAAGTATATCTTGTCCATGCAGGGAAACGCACTGACCAAATCATGACTTTTCACTGAAGATAAGCATCCAAAAGGCATTGAGTTGCTACAGCTGGCAAACAAATGCTCCCAACTTAACGATGCCAAAGTCCTTTTGCACGTGGTTTGGAGCAAAGTTTAAAGAGTTACAACAGGATGCAGTCACAATTCATGTTACCAACTATTTCTGAGATACAGTTGATGAAGTTGCTTAGGATTTTATCTAGAGAAATCTGTAATAGAATAAAGGAGTTATATCCTCCAGGCATTTCATTTGTCTCAATATCTCAGATGCTCTTCTTCAAAGAAGAAATATTTGTCTGTTTACCTAGTGCCAGGAAGCAAACAAACAGGAGTGAATGTTAGGTTTGCTTCTTTTAAATAAAACCTATCACATGACGTTGTCCTCTGATCTCATCGTAAAAGCTTTCTCTGAAAATTGAAAGGTTAGCTCATCTGACAATAAAAGCAAGTAATTTCCCCTCACCGTTGAGGTCATGAGAATTTATCATGAATGAGTATTTATTTTTAGCCACTTTCCCCATTGCACCCTTTATGCTATCATTATTACTGTTTGAGGGTCAGGCAGATTGAGCATAATGACAGAAAGAAGCTAATAGTTGAGTAGCTCCTCTATTTAAGTAGGTAGAATTGCATACTACAACATAGTGACTGTTTGGCTACCTTACCATTAACAACTCACCCAGGAGCAGAGCTACATCTAGAAAGACACAGAAGCATCAAACTGACCAAAATCCAGAAGGATTATGACATACTTTAAACATACATTGCACTACAAACACCGCAACACGTAACATCAAACAGTAAAAGACTAAAGACTGCTTTGCTGCAGTTTAATAGAGCATCAGTAAAAAGACAGTTTTCTAGTCAGAAGGTTTACTATTATTTAAGTCTGCACCTTCATTATTGTTTCAATTTTCTTTCCAATCAGTTCAAATGGTACCATTTCTTCATAACTTCCACTAAGATTCATGTACAAAATGAAGGCTGCAACCTGCTGGAAGGGTATTTATTCCTATATTTTCACACTACCCGTACTGAGTGAATACTAATAAAGTTAAGTGCATGAACGCCATCTCACTGAGAAACCAAACAAGCAGAAAAAATGAGGCTTCTAAATTAAATAAATGCACTTAAAAACAAAAATGGACAGCATACTGACTAATTTGAAAAAACACTAGTTCAGGTTTTGTTTTTGTTAGTTTTGTTGAATTATGCAAGAGCAATCTGGGAAACTCAGAATAGCGCAGTAGGATAATTGCGTATGGTCATACAAATATCCACCTGCAGATGCAGGAGCCGTGCACAACCTTAGCATTGAGATCAGCCTCATTTTCCATAGGTCAAATGCCAACAGACTATTCAAGCAGCCAAGAGCCAGCAAATATAAAAGCATAGAAGACTCAAACCAATTACACTTCACAGAGATTTATCACTAGGAAAGGTTAATATCTTTACTCACTCTATCTAGACTTCTTTTAGGAGATAGAAAGTTAGTTCTACTTTGCAAGTCACAAGAGTTCTACCAGCTGTTAACATATTGTCTCAGTCTCTGCTTTCCCTCCTGCTCTTTATTTGAGGCAACTAGCAACTGTAGTACGGACTGTATCTCCAGATACATTTCAGAATGCATTAAGAGAGGTCTTTATAAACTTCACCCCTTGGAAGATATCACATACTTCATTGGGTTTTTGTTTGTTTGTTTTCCTCAGTCTCACATCTTGAAGATGATTTTCTATAAGGAGCTTTAGAATCTAGGAATAAGGCTTCTTTTAAGTACAAGTTAATCTATTTGGCGAAGGTGCTGAATTAATCCTCCTGCTGCTATCTTCAAACTATGGCTTCTATGACTTAAGCAAATGTATCTAATGTAGAAGTCGAGAATATCCTAATTTAAACTAAAACTTCAAAAACCTGGTAGCAAGAAAGGGAGGAAAAAAAACGCGTGGGTGGTGGAGGTCAGAGCAGGTTAAGCAGCAAATAGAGCACTGCTAATACGCAAACAAAATTTATACCTCTATCTGGAGAAGCAAGTAATAGAGTTTGATCGAGAAAGTGGAAGGCAACTGAAAATAGCAAGAACAATTTGAAGGTAAAACGATAACAGTCTTTGCAGGTTGTGCAACTTACTGGCTCCTTATAAATATATCAACCAACCACAAACAGATCATCTGTGGAACGTGCAGAAAAACATTTTAAAATCAGATAGTATCAAGTTTTTCTTAAAGAACAAGTATATTAATACCATAGCTTCTTAGTACCTTTATATATATAATAATTATATTATACATATATATATATATATATATATATATATATATACAGCATTTAGATCAGAACTATGCTGCATATAGGCCACAGTGTTTGAGGGAACAAACAAACGATTTTTCAAATTACTTTTATCAGCATAATCAGTTAAGTCCACCTACTGAACTGATCTCCTCTAATGTATATAGAAATAATAGAGAGTTTAACAGCACTACAATACAGAAAACAATTTAAATAAGACTACACACTTCTTCTCTATCACTTTCTGTAGTAACTACACAGATCAATACAATGGAAAAGGTATTACTACAAAGGCATGATGACAAAAGAACCAGCAGAATAGAAAGGTGCTATAAAAGAATGGAAGAAGATTGCTCACCTGTATCAGCAGATTCTAGGTTTGCAGGGGAAAGCTCCACCAGGGAGAGATCTCTAGAAAAAGACCCTTCCCTAGTGGCAGTCAGCCCTTAAATGTGTCTAGGAGAGACGCAGCCAGGCTCCACCCCTTCTGGTCACACAGCTGAATTGCCTTCACCTGTGCTCCCATGGCTGACTCAGTCCTTTCCCCAGGTGATCAATCAAGGATTCAAGCCTGACTCAACAGTTCCCATGCACTTTCCAATAAACACTTTGAAAGCAGGCAACACAGCCTTCTTGCTTCTAAGAAGCAGCTTTAATGCTTTTCAGTTCAGGTGGCTCTTTTGTGCTGTTCATTATCAGTCCCAGCTGAAGAAGCATATTGACTACCTGATTTTCAGGTTCCTGCTGTACTGTCAGTGTTCAGCACACGCTGAACGTCCAAGCCTCACTGTAGCTGATTAATGTTACCAAGCTGGTGAGCTTGAGCAGGAACACCACCATTCTCCCATGCAGCTTTTTAATTCTAGTGGTCTGAATTACGTGCATTAGTGTATTGCAGCAAAAGTAGCATTCTATGTAAGGTGATGCAAAGAAAAGCCTTTCAGTTTAGGGGCTAAGGAAGGACTGTCACTAATCTTTCAACGAATAATTTAGGCTTCCTTTGTAGAATCACCTCACGTATTCTGTACATCCATTCTGATCTGCTTTTTGACTTCACAAGACTGGTCTGATTTCACAATTGTTTTTCATGATTTGGTGATAAGAGGCAGAAAGCAGTACTGTTGTTCAACAGCTTTGTTGCTGGACTAATAACCTTTTATTATATTTGCTTAATTGGTAGATAAAGAGATTTGATTGCCATGGTGAAGGCAACGTATTTGTTGACACATAATTTAACATGTATTTTCCCTATAGATAGAGAAAGCAGTGTTTTGTCTTGATGTTCATATTTAGAGAGGATAAACGTCAAGTTTTCAACTCTGACTCTTGAAAAGTTACCCAAAAAAAACTGGGCTAGGAAGAATCTATGAATTTCAGTAGCTTGCTTTCCAGACAAATGTAACTCGCACCACGGCTGGCCTTGAGTTGGTTAAGCTGATCCCTGCCAAACAGCTTCTGAAAGAGAAGATCAAGACAGTAACTGTACTTTAAACTGATGGTAACGTCAGGCTGAAAGGCATTTGGGCTTGTAAAGATAGTGAGCTGTAACAGGAAGAGCTGCCAAGTCTCATGAAACTTTTTCCTATCTTACATGCCATTTTGACGAAAGTTAGGCCTAAGGAAAACAGTCCTTCCCTCAGATTATCTTCTTTGTACCTAAGAATAATTAAAATATAAAAGCAAGAAATGAGAACATAGCCTTACAAACATAGACCATGACTGATCTACCCAAAGAATTTCTGAAGAGAAAAAAAAAAAAAAAAGTCACATTGATTTATGCTGATTTAGTAACAATTCCAAAAGGAACTAACACAGACTATGTAAAAAAGGGTAAAAAATAAAAATTGAAGTAAATAATACAGTAAGAAGGCCACAGTGCCTGAACTGGATTGTAGCCAATCTATATTTAACAGTGATAGTTTGAACTTCTGTCCTACAAAAAAATGGAAATCATCAAATATAGAGAAGAACCAGACTAACACTCATATAAAAAGCAGAATCCAAATACAGTTCAAAAGCTATAACCAGGAGACATCAAATGGTAAGAACTACTTGATGTAGAAATAGCTAAGAAAAACACAAGACTGAAGAAAGAAAGAAAAAAAAAAAAAAGTCATGAAGCACCACAGGTGCTATGTCTTCCAGTCATCAGTAAGAATATGGCACACATGTGAGCATCTGACCTATCTCTAGCTCCATTCATTGTGTAATGGCACAAGTACTGCCACCCTCAGCAGCAGCCATCTGAAAATGCACTCTTCCAGCAGTAGATGCGGACATGCAGCTGCCAACTGAGAGGATTTCACCATATAATAGTTTTACTACTACGTATATTATGCTGCTGTAAGGAGGAAACCTTCCTCAGCTAACTGATAAAAAGTTCCCTGCACACCCACACAGGAGCACAAAAAGATGAAAGCAGTGGAGAAAGCCCAAATAATTCCTGCTTGCTCCCAGTCCCACCCAAGAAGCCATCAGCCACCCTTCCCAGAACCAGAGGAGGGCAGGGGCATAAAGGTGAGTGGAAGCCCAAATTAAGGGCACCATGAGCCATGGGAACTGCAGCAGGAGTATCACTCATTATGGGATGCAGAGGAAGAGGAGGCATGAGATTCACTATAGATCATTTGGAAGAGCAACCAGTATCAGGCAAATATAACAGCACCCAAGTCTCCTGTTTCCTGGAAGTGTGCTTAGGCTGCCTAATTTTCCACTCAGACAAATAATCCTCAGAAGAGTTCTATCTGATCAGGATTTTTATTAGAACAAGCAAACAACCTAATTTAGATGGCACGTCTGAGAGGCTTACAACAATAAGGCAGTTCTAGGAAGCTTAAGCATTTGTTAAATCAGTGTGGATTTAACCTGTTATACTTAACTCACTTTGGTAAAAACTAGCCAGTCCCTGAAACCAGAGATTGTTTTCACAGTAGAAGCTGTTTCTACGCCTTTTCAGGGTGATAAATGCAGTTTCCTTTTAAATCAGTGATGCTGTCACTCAGAGGGGGCTGGAGATTTTTTTGTTCTGGTATTGGTCTTCTGTTTCTTTCAATATTGTTTATTCTGTAACACTTTATTAAAAAAAAAAATAATCTCAAGACTTAATAGAATACACAGTTATTTTAAATTACCACACAACAGTGCTACTTTGCGACTATTAGCCTTGCATTCCCTGGACTTTGCTTGACATACCAGACTGACAACTGAAATTAAAGCACTGAAGCAGCAAGAGACTCTGATCATCTTTGTCACTCAATAGCATTTGTATTCACACATCGTGACCATTACCTGTTCTGTTCTTGTTCAGAACTGATGCAGGGTGAGATTTATGTTCACTAATAAACTTCATCAGTGTTGATTATACTCACAAAACTTACATATGAATTAAGCACAAAGGTAGTCAGGATATAAACTTGGCTTCCACACGTGCTGAAGAAAAGGAAGAAACAATAAAACATATAGGGAAACAAATGATGAGGACCTCTGTAGAGAATCTGAGTTACAGCACATTTGGACATATGAGTTAGTTTGATTTGTGCATGCTCTGAACTACGTATGTAAGAGCTACGTAGTCCTAGAAAAAAAGACTGATCAGCATTGAGAAGGCTAGAGTGATGGTGACAGAGAAGACCCTTTGGATTTTGGGCTATACACCACACCACTCATTTCTCTCCCAGAACTTCCGCCGATCCTCCCATTGTTCATTCTGTTCCCTCCTCACACTTTATTTTTCAAAGCTAGAATTGATTAGAGAGCAATGGGAAAACATGCAAAAACAAACCCCCTGCTCTCACTCAGAGATGAAGTGCTTACCAGAAGCACTTGTTTAGAGCAGAGATTCAAGGCTCAACAGCCCAAATCAAGGGATAACAGAAAGAAGGCAGAAACCCCCCAATTTGATAAACTCGTTTTCACTGGTCAATACCGTCATATCTAAATCCATATTTTTAGTTCAGTGACCCTCAAATGTTCACTTCAAATATACTGAAATTTTCCTATGGGATGACAAGACCACGGGCAGCAAACCTACTGACAGTAGATCAGTCCTTTAAATTACTTCTGGTTTCTTCAGAAGCAGCCCACAGTCCTCAGGGAGAAAGCCATTAATTTTCTATTTTTGACACTGCAAAGACCTCCAGTCACCTCAAAACTTTATTCCACAGGCTTCAGTAGGGTCTTGCAAAACATACTTTATTTTCAAAGAGCACAGCACACACAGTAAACCAAGAAGTATCCCTTCACATTTACTGGTAAAGCAGTTGGCTTTTTTTAACTTTTAAACTTAAACTTAACCAACTTAAGTTGTTTTTGTTTTTTTTTTTAACCAATCATAGCAGTTCCCTCGGCTGTATTACAATGATTTTTCAGGGACTACTCAGCAATTCACAGCAAAAACATCAGTTCCACATTTCAACCGAAGTCTGTAATAGAAAACCCAACATTATACTAAGAAAAAGAAATCAGCAAAAATCCCACCTGAACAAATAACCCAACGAGAAGAACTACTGAATGGGTAAAAGGGCTGTGTTCATTTCCCAAGTGATGAAATATAATAAAAATGCTAAATTAAGTACTTAAAACTACTAAACAGCCAGAATTGTTGTAGACCAAGGCTGTTTTTCAGTCTCAAAACCATATGGGTGGATGTGTTTTTCTTTCATTTACTGGAAATAAAAATGATGCTGTGTCAGCATACAGACAGCTAAATAAAACAAGGGGTTTAAAGTTAAATACATGTTTAAAAAAAAAATCTACAGAGAAAAAAGACATTCCTGCAAAACACTAAGTCTTCCTACAAGGTTTGCTGATAAAATAAAGCTACCAGTTTACAAAAAAGAATTTGTGAGAGCACATAATCAAAACTGTAAGACACTATAAAAAATAAAAACAAATGCTGAAATAAGAGGAAGAAATAAAAAAACAGAATGAAGAAAGAGCCAACAACTAATAAAGTCTTCTTAAGTTAAGGATACGAGGATGAATAAAGATTAAACAACAACAAAAAAAAAATACCAAGATTCATTTTTACAGCTTTCACACACAGGCGTAATTTTTTAACAATTAAATATAGAAGCCACATTTTTAATCAAGAATTCCAGAATTCTTCTGGCAGAAATGAGCTATTTCTGTGGGGGAGAGGGGGGGGAACAGGTTGCAGCTACATCATAAATCTAGACATATGCAAACTGCAAACTTAGGAAAAGAAAAATAACTTAAATCAGAATTTATTGTCATTAAATCCGATGTTAGAGTGCCCTCTTGAATCATGTATTTGAAAGAATCATGTTTCCTTGAATAATGCTTCAGTATTTGCAAACCATAATAAAAATAAACTACAGAAGTCTGAGGTAATCAATGAGAAATCCCTGTTCCAATCACGCCTAATGGCATCAGACTCACTTCTGACTCTCATTTCCCCACAGCTCATTCTTAATATGAATGCACAAATCCAATGAGTAATACACAGATATATGATGCTAGTCTGTCACACTGCTTTTGGAATGGTTCAAAGTGCCATACTCTGCCTATAGATACCCTTCCTCTCTTCACCCCACAGTGCAAAACATAGAACATGAAAAGATGTTACCTATGCCTACTTCCTCTTCAGATCTCTTAATGGTATTGCAATAGTGGTAACATTTTTTCAAAGTACGTTCAGATGAGAAATGTCTTAAAAACAATACCAGTGCAGAATGTAGGTGATCTCTGGTGCCTCATGAGACATATCCTTTATTAAAGTTAAAAGACTTTCCCTAAGCCTGGGCCCTGGAAGTGTTTTCCCCACAGATAATACTCATTCCCCTACCCTTCTGAAATGAAGCACTGTACTATAAATTTTATTTTGCATCTCCTTACCTGGCTACAATTCATGAGTCACAAATAAACAGCAATGCAGAGATGGAGGATGAGCTTCCTTGGAGCAGTATTAGACTAAATGACAGCATATTATCACACTCCAGAGGGTAAGTCAAGAACTTGAAAACACCTAGTAATACAGAAATGCCTAAAGCTCATCAAACAAATACACAGATCTGGACAAGCTTGGTTGAGACTGGAGTAGCCATACTGACTGTGCAACACACACCAAGCAATGTGCATATCAGATGGCTCTCTCATAATCAAACCACTGCCCAAAGAACTAGGATTTATTTTCACACAGATCAAATTCTACTGAACTTCAGTAAAGCATTACTCATTTGGCAACGCAGCAACATTTCTTCTCTGCTAAGATACATCAAGGGACAAGTAGCTCCCAAAACTCAGGTGATTCTACTAGAAAACAATCAAAGATAAAACGATTGTTTTTGTTTTTTTTTCTGTGCATTTGAATTACCTTAATTTTGAACAGCAGTATGCATAGCTTGGGGGTTTCCTTCTTGTGGCTTTAGTCTGGCACTATAATTTGATTAAGCCTGTTCTCAAAGGCTTTTTTAGTTTTCAAAAGTAACAAATTGGTACTTTGAAGCAGCACATCAATGAAATCATAATTATCTGAGCAATTGGAAGTGTAGCAATATAATTCATACAGTGAAAACTGAAGCCATGGTTATGCTTGTTTGATACCTTACTCGATTAAATACTAGTAAGTGATCGGGAAAACTGAAAATGACATAAAAAGAAAATGCTTTCTCAGTTCCCTGTATAAATCAGAACAATTCACTTTGTTTTGCACTTCAGGCATGAAAACAAGAAATGCACTGCATTCCTTAATATAATAAGGAATAAAAACCCTATAGACCACTGCTTATCTCAGTGTAGATCCTTAACAAATGGTGTATGTCCAGAGTAAGAAATAGGCCTCTGCTTTGCTTTAAAAGCTATCATAAATTCCTCCTTGCCTTGAGAACAGCACTTAATGTTCTTGAAGCTCAGGCCACCACATCATTAATTCTACCTCACTCTCTTCAACAAGTATTTGTGGAGCAGTAGGTGATAACTAAGAAGTCCACACCACAGTCTTTAAAGGCAGAACTGGGAAAATCAGATTTATGTGTTAACAGGCAAGTAAATTATAATACAATAGACAAATACATAGCCAAACACAAGGGAAAATATATCTGCTTTATTCCAGGCAATCTAACATGAGTGAATGTCAGTGAAAGCAAGTAGCAGAAAGATGGGTCAAAGCAAAGCATGACAGATGAGACAAACCTTACTTTATCAAAATCTTTTACAAATAGTCAGGGAAGGACTCCCGGCTTGGTAAGCTAACATCCCTTCTGTATAGTCTACTTTAGTAGAAACAGTTTCAGACATCCTTTGAGATTGTAGTTTTAAGGCCATTAAATGGATATTAAACATAGACGTTTTAGATAAACCACTGTACCCAGTCATATCACTGTAATACTTACATCTCTTAAATAACATTGAAAGGGTTTAACGTAGTTTAACAAGATCTATGTGACACTGTAGTGAAATGCTGTAAAGGTTGGTTCACCAGTAATAAGTATTCATCAAGAGATAGTCTTGATGTTCACAGCTGCACTTGACCATATGCAAGACTGCAATCATCCTTTCCATTGCAGGCTCTAGCACATACATTTGCTCCCTTCTTCTTTTTGTGTACATGAGATTCTACTGTACCATTTATTTTCAAGTCACATACTGTAAGCCCAAGAAATACACCTTTTCAACTGCTAATGAAACATCACTTTTTGTTGGCATTTTGTTGACCCAAAAAAAGTGTCTGGTCAGGTGACAAATTCCTAACTTGTTCCAGCTTAGTTCTACAGATAGTTCACATACAGAGGTCTGACAAACTTACATGGACACTACATAGCAAAGTCTCCCTCCTCAGAGATGTTCAGAAGCTGACTGACACGACCATGGGCAACTGACTAGCCAGCCTTGCTTGAGGAGGATTGAACTAAATTATCTTTGGAAGCCCCTTGCAGCCATTCTGTTGCTTTATAATGGGGCCAAGGTAGGCTACTATTTTATTTTCACTTATTGTTAATTGGAGAAGATGGTCAAACTTTACTCAAGAACCAAAAGAAAGGTAAAGTAAGCAGAATGTTACAAAACAGACAAGAGTTGCAACCATGTTAGAAAAGGACAACCTTAAAGCAGTGATAGCTCCCCTCTGCAAATCAGAGACCTTAGGACAAAATCAGGGTCATCTGCGAAGACCTATGCCAGCAAGAGCTCATTCCTGCAGTTTTATCTCCATAGAAATAAAGATGCACAATCAGAATGAAGGGATGCAATTCTGTTAACGAATGTACTCATTATATTTGCTTGTTGTGTCGTATCCCATTTAAAAACACACATTTATGACTGAAGTACAAAATACCAGCCTCTCCACACTCAGTTTGCATCGGTTTGATGTATGATGTATATTGATTATGCTTGTTTAGCTTAACTAATGAAGACATTTGGGAACTACGGCTCATTTGAGAAGCCAATGGCATACCACCCCCAAAAACAGTAGCAAATGTTACATAAGATCAAAAAGAACACACATTTTAGGTTAGCCAATTCAAGTATTTGAACTTACAAGTTCCCCTTAACATTACTGTACCTTGTTTTACTCAATTTTCCATATCCCAGTTATTGATTTCTGTAACGATTTCTCATTCTTTTATCAACCGCATTACATCCTTAAACTATACCTTTCTGTGTTTTCAAATAATCAGTGTACTCCCCATCATTTTAGAGAACATAGCCCTCCATACCCTGAGGTATATTTTGCATTACACTTATGGAACAAATGAAGTCAAAGCTGAAAGTTTCAGTACATAAACACACTGGATGTTCACGATTCTCTTTCTGGTGTAGTTTTCAAGTTTCTTGCTTCAAATCCTCCAGAATATTTCAAATCATAGGCCCATACAGTGTCTACTCCCTCTCCAGCTGTATGATCTGGGATCCAGCAGGGGAATGGAAAACGACAAGCTATGATTCTGGCATTACATTCAAGTTCTTCTTTGAGTTTCTTCTCTAACTCCGGCATCTGTGGAGCAGCAATAGAATACTTTAAGAAACAGTATAAACCGGTAGCATTTTCTAATTCAAGTGTCTAAGACAAGCCCAGGGATTGCGATTTTGAGGGAAAAAAAAAAAACATTAGGAAAAAAAACAACCACAAACAAGAAGAAAATACTTAGCAAATTCTAATTCATTATTTTCTTCACTCATGATTCTCCTCTGTAGAGCATGAGAGTTTAGCACCCTGACTTTATACTATTTGTAACATCTAAGCTGCATAAACTGTTGTGTGATACTCAAAAGCCAAAACCTCTCACGATTCCCTGTCTAACCTCAAATCAGTTCTTGGGACACTCAAAATACGTTTGGTCAGCAATCCAAAGCAAGTTCTCTGCCAGCACCACACAGTAAAGTACTGCCGTGTTAAGCAGCTCTGAAATTGAACTTTGTTTCCCCCTGCCTATTAACACACTGACATGAGCACCTTCAGCAGTACTGTATGGAACATCATATGCTTTGGCTAAAGAGCTGCTCAGTACAGCTTTCTTCCACTGGCTTTTGAATCAGCCCAATTTCGTAAGGGGATATATATCATTACTCCTTCAGAGCAGAGCAACACTGCCCAAATATTTTATCTTAAATATGCCAAAAATTCCATTACGGACTGGAGAGATGTATTAACACATTTAGACTTCAAAAGAATTTCTTTCCAACCTCAGAGAGATATTTTAATCATAAGGGGAAGAAAAAGAAACCCTACTTTACAGATCTATCTTTTCTCTCCTTTAGAAGAGTCTGATGTTATGCTTAAGTAGATCACTACATATCAGTTTGAAATTCCTTTCTACAAACACTATCTACTATAGCAAGTAATTACAGCAGCAAGCTCCAGAATTAAAATCTATTCATGTTGATCTTTGATATGCTTTGATATAATGGCATAGCATTTAGCTATTAAAAAGGTTAAAAGGACAGAAACTACTGACAAATACAGTTCAATTTAAGTCAGGAAGGACACGAGATAAAACCAAAACAAACAGAACATTTTTTTTTTTCAGTTTGTGTTGTTTTCTAATATTTCCAAAAGCTGAAGCTGACTTCCATTATCATACACTTGTAAGTTGTACATTTTTGATGCAGCCTCCCACTATAGCTAGGTTTAGATTACAACTAAATATTTTAGTAAAATTATTCAGAGGTAACTAATTGGTACATCAGATCTATGAAGCATTGCCTGCTCTGATTTTGTCCATATAGCAAATGCTTTTAAACATTTTTGCTACTATACCTTAAATAAACGAGAAAAGCAAGCCCAATTTAATCTCTCAAACTGAGCTAACACACCAGAAAAGGAAGGACTAAGTTGGTATAGCCATTACAATAGGTTACGAATGTGGACCTGGTCCAACAATTAACTCTGAAAGATAGTGACATCTCATGTCTCAAATTAGAAAACTTCATTAATACTTCAGCCAAAAAGAATCATATCTTTGAGGCAAAGTAGTGTTAAGATAAAACGCACAGTAATTTTAGATGCTATCACCATACTTTATTTGGTATCAATATGATTTTATTGCTTTTTAAAATGTCTACATAGATATACAGTTCAGTAAAACCTTTTGTATAGTATACATACAGTTAAAATTCAACAGAAGTTGTGAACATGAACACCTGGTAAAAATTCTGCCATCCCATCCCAAACAAATAAGTCTCTTTGCAATGACTCACTGAAAAATATCATCTTCCCCCAGATGATTGTAAGACCAGAGAGGTCTCACAGTTTTCCCTGAAGATCAATACATCCCAGCTCTGTTAGCTGATCTTGGATGTAAAATAAAAGCACAGTGTGACAGCATCAAATCAGACCATTGTTACTATAAAAGCTAAAAGACATCTACTGCCTTCAGTAAAAAAAGAAAAAATGCATTAGTTTCTACAAAATCAATTTAGGCATTCAGAAGGCTAAGCATTCACAACTTGAGAAGTAAATTTAAAAGAGAACAAGGGAATTAACTGTGAGGAAACACAGTAGTTTGTATGTTTGGGTCTGTTACATTTCTGACGGGATTTTTATTGGAAGTATTCAGCCTGGTATTTACTGAATGTTATTCTGAAACTTATAGCTACTCTTTCCACCATATCTGTTACTAACTTTCCCCCATTTTATACAATTACTTTAAAAATTCAGCCAGTATTTCCAGGGTATTTGTTTACTTCTAGTTTACGGAAATAGCTTTCTTCATCTGCACTTCTGCCCTTGGTGCAAATGCAGAATTTCTGACTCCAGATTCCAATCTTCACACTGCCCCCTTCTGGAACTCAAGCTAGAGAACACACAACATTCAAACCTGGAAACATCTATAGCACAAGCACTGTATTAGTTCTCACTAAAGCATCACTAGAGAAAAATAATAAAGAAGTAAAAAGTAGTGCATTTTCTCTTTGGTTTTCAACGTGATTTTAGGCACGAATGTGAAGTAAGCATTTAATTCCAATACTGCAAAGAACAAGCAAACTGCAGGGAAACATCCCTATGCTTCTCGGCAAATACACCTCCCTATTGCTACCCCAGCAATACCATCAGTGTATGATGCAGCATGGCATCATGTAGAGCTCTGCAGACCTCTTTCATTCCACACCTGCCCCAGCAGAAGAAGGAGCAATACAGAAGCATCTATAGGATATTTCAATTTAATTTCCATGTGCTCATTCAACATACATAGAAAACACTAATTAAAAAAAAAAAAAATCAAAATAGCAAATCTTAAGATTTTTTTTTCTCTATTCTAGTAAAAAGAGAAAAATAAGAACTAGATGAAGCTGAAAGCAAAAGAAAACTCTGACTGATCTAACACACCAAGTAAACAGCATCTATGCAACAATATCTCAGCAATCTTGAATAACCCATTTTCACCAGAGACGTGTGTGGATCAACACAAGCTACAAAGCTCTCCTAAAAAGAATACGCGCCTTTACACATACTACACTTGAAGTATCTGCCTCTCTTTCTAAATCCTCACCATCTAACACGAGCAAGGGATTATTTCAGTACACTAGCTGCTGGCCTGATCGGAGGTGAAAGCATTTTTGGATAACACAATGGAAGTTCAACACTGCAAGTAACAAGTTCACAGAAAGCAGCTGTAAACAGTTTGCAGGGAGATCGAGCAGAGAACATCCCATTTCTTTCCAGTGCGAAAAACTGAAATTTTGAAGAACCAATCTATCACCTTCTCAAAGCAACTTCAGCACAACAGTTTTCATTTTACTTCTGACCTTGACTAACGGATAGCAAAGACACCAAAAACAACCCCAGCCTGTATATTGCCACAAGTTTTATCAGGTTTTATCACAAACATAAACAACTGAAAATACCTAGATATTAGTACTGCCTTTGATGTTTCGTAGGTTAATTTCTTTTGCAGATGAACTGGTTTTGAAGCATTTAAGCAACGCAAAATTGGTAAACTTACCATTTGAGGTACCCCAAAAACAACAACATTTGTATAACGTGAAAAAGAAACCTAGAAAAAAAATAACAAATCTTAAAAATATATATGAAAAACAAAAAAAACCCCACACCATTTATAATTTCAAAAGTTCTCATCATTCTTCTAGTGTAAGCCCTCTAACTACAGTCCTTTTAACAGGAACTTAGTTCAAAAAATACCAAGAATTGAAATCCTGTATCAACTTCACATGAATTTTCATATACAGACCACTTTAAAATGCCGTGAACTAGACAACTACAGCCTGGTCAAGAATGTGGCATCAGTTCCAGGAGGACAAGAAAATCCTTGTGGAACTTCACTCACTGCTAAGTTCTGCCAGAACTCCTATTTATATTGAGGTCTGTTATGTTTATGCTAGATGTTAGCTAAAAATTGAAGTTCCCAATTTCAGTGCCTGGGTTCTTCTCACCAGCACCCAGTTTTCCAACACTCCTCACTTGAACAGAGATAAAAAGAGTACATTCGCACTTGTTCACCAAATTCCTTGCATTCACTTTACCAATTATGAAATACCACTTGAAGACTGATAGGAATAGCTGGAGAGAGACAAATACAACAGCAAAAAAATTTAACTGAAGAAGCGATTTTGATTGGAATAATTGAACACTGCAAAAAAATTCTCAGTTGCACCTTAAGTGTTGCTTAAAGCAACACCTGAAATGGCATAACACACTGCATAAAAGAACACGCATCTAAGGAAATATCAAATTAAGTTTGTGTGTTACTGACTCAACAGAAAGGGGTCTCAGGGAAGCTTGATATTACAGCAGCCTCCATCACTCAACATAGGAGTACAACACAGTATGCTCAACGAGCATAGTGTGCAAGTGCAGCAAGACACTGAAGCACAAAAGCAGCAAAGCAGCGTGCTGTGTGGTGACCTTTGCCTCTACAGTTGAAGCACTCTTCCCAAAGTCCAGTACAGCAACCTGTGGTCAGACAGCATTCTAGTTCTTTCAAGAAAGTAACCTCCAAACCAAGTAATCTCTCAGACATTCCAGATTCATTGTTAGCTTCTTCACCACCTACCTTCCATAGATCTGAAATATAAAACTTGGCGTTGTGATGTACCCCATCCCTCCAGGCACGGTATCTGGAGTACCAGACTAACCAGGGATTTAACTCATAACCAACAGCTTCAAATCCCCTTTTTGCAGCTGCTATCACCTACAAAGAAGAAAAGAAACCTTCACTTAGAAACAGAGAAAGTGCTCGAAAGTACATTCACCTCAACACATAAGAGAAAAGAGACTTATTTATAATGCAAATCAAAGGAATGCACTTCAGTAAGTAATCAGATCTTATTTCCAAAGAGAATATTAGTATAGCAACCAAAAATTCAAACTGTATTTTACTATTGTGACAAGTTCCATTGAAACTGATATTGATACAAAAAAAAATAAATCACTTAAACATCACAGGACAAAGCTGCAAGCTTCTTGTACATCTATGATTTACACCAAAGTTAAACTTAACATATTCATGATACCACCTTTGATCTAAAGAGTACTAAAACTGACCATGTAGGCAGTGTAACACACAGGCAGATGTGCTCAGAGCATTTAACCTTGTTGAGAAGCAGTGACAGGCAGGCATTTGATAGGTCATTTTAGATTTCAAGCTGGCATCTTTCAATAGAAGGACTCTAAGTATGCTCTTTTGAATTAGTTCTTAGAAACATCAAAAAACTGGATTCAGTCATAATTTAAAAGCTTACTGCCAAGCTCTAATCACGAAAAGCCTGATTTATTATAAATTACAGAAGAGACAAGGTGGAGTCAGGAAGAAATGCAAGTTTTTTCACACAATATCCCATATGTAGTCTGCACATCATGCTATTAAAATTATTCTTCTTCCATCATGCACACCAATTTGCAAGCATACAGAAACACTTTTACCATGCTTAAAATAAAGATATAGTCACATTTATCCACATACAACATGAGTGGGTGCTAAATACCTAAGAATATATGACCAGAAGCTTAACTTTCTTCAACACAGATGCACTAAGGCAATACCTAGCACCCAGCTTTAGGCACCTGGCCCTCCAAGTGGTCTTCAGTTTCCATTTAGGTAATGATGTGCATACACACATTTTAATACACACGCACACACACACAAATCAGATGCTCAGGTACTACATACATTCACACATATACATTCAAATTACGTGCATCACATGAGGGTTAAAAGCCAGAATACCAACTAGAAAGGACATCAAGAATTGCAATCCTCTTGTACCAATGTGCTTTTTTCTGTTTCTCACAAAGGCCCAAATCCTTCACAGATTCTGATTTCCAAATCAAACTTTGTGTACAGACAAATAGTTGAACCATATTCACATGAAATATGGACAAAGATAGCATTCAAGAACTATCTTTTTTTTTTTCTCTCTTTTTACCATAACCGTTTTGAAAAGGGGCACCCAGCACAGCACAAAGGTGTGAAGCCTGTAGCTTTAATGACACCATGACATTTCCATTTTTCAATCCATCATTCATTTCTTGTTCTCTTTTGTTGTGCTATCACTTCTATATAGTAAAGGCAGAGCTGCATTTCCAAAAGAAGAGGGCTGTTTAAGCTCATAGACACTCATACTACAGCTATAAACCTACACAGAATACAACTTCCGGGGAAACACAGTGCCAATACTTTACTTACATCTTTTTATGTGAACAGCATAATTCTTTCCAAGGAACAGGATAAGGTTATGATTCTGAACACCACTTTGTCAAGCTGAGGGTAAGAAAGGAACAGAACTATTGATCGCTCACCCAAACTGAACGTAAAACATTCTTGGGTTTGCAGCTTTGCACGGGACTCAAAAACAGTGGATGCCAGGGACAAAATATTCATAAAATAGGAGAAAACAGATCACAGCTGGAGTATTTGCCACACGCTTGAGAAGAAATAGAGAAGGAAGATGCCTACAACTTACAATACGGCCGTCCCCACTACCAATGTCAACTACAGAGCCTCTTCTGCCTTGTAACATTTTCAGGACGTTCTCAATCTGAGCTGAAGTTGCAGGAACAAAGGGCAGGCAGACTCTCCTCAGAGCCGGAGCCACAAAGGGGGTGACGACAGCATACAGCGCCACCAGGGTCCCACCAATGCCAGCCGTGATCCACAGCCCCCAGTGTCTTCTTCCAGAACCATTCTCAGAGCTTGCTGGCAAGGGGCTGTCTGCTGTCGGGGCACCAGGCATCACACCTGAGAGCAGACACATTATAGCACGTTTACCGACTGCTTCCTGAACAGAAAAAGCAATACACCACTGTACCAATGATGGTACAGCGTGTACAGGTACAACGAAGACACTAGGGGCAGGAAAACCTCTTATAACTCTTCAGTCGATTTCTAGGTGGTAAGTTTGTGTTTTTAGTAAGCCGAGGTGCTAGGCTGTCTTTCTGGGGAAAGAGTAAAGCAGGTAGTGCTTAAGCCCAAAGAGGCTGCAGAGCCTCCTTCTCTGGAGATAATCAAGGCCGGCCTGGGATGCTTCCCCAGGCAACACACCGGAGGAAACCTGCTTTAGAAGGTGAGACTACGAAGTCCCCTCCACCTCCTACAAGTCTGTAAAGCCGGGGTCCTACCCGGCGCAGGACAGCCCGAAAGAACGCACGGCAGCACGCAGACCAGAAGGCGCACGCACCGCTAACCGCCGCGCGCAGCGCTACTTCTAGAGGAGGGCAACACCATCCCAACACGGCAGGGGAGGGAGCGCAGGAGCACCCTTCTCACTGCGATCTGGGGGGAGGGGAGAAAGCACCTTTCTGAACCCGCGGTGCGTCTGTCCTCACTCCCCTTCTTCACGTCACCCCTGCGCAGGCCGCTTAGGTCCTGTATTCCACCCAAGGATACCCCCTTTCCTTACCCGCCCCCCCGCGCTGTTGGGCAGGGCTATACAGCACCGCGCTACTACCGCAGCTTCAGACGCTTCCAGAACGCTCCAGCCCAGGCGCCACACAGCTCCCGCCGAGAAATAAGTCTCGGGGCGGCTCTCTGCGCAGGCGCGGCGCTGGGAGCGGGCGAGCGTGCTGACGTCACGACGCGGCGGGCGCGGCGGGATCCGGCTTGTGCTCGGGTGGGCGCTACTGCAGCCATGTCGGCCATGGGGACGCTGGCGTTTGATGAGTATGGGCGGCCCTTCCTCATCCTCAAGGACCAGGAGCGCAAAACGCGCCTCATGGGGCTCGAGGCTCTCAAGGTGAGCGAGCGGGCGGGCGGGCCCAGATCTGCCTGCAGAGGGAGACCTCACTGGGCCGTGCCGCCATGCCGCCGTTAGGCCGCGTGCGGATTGGTCTGCCTTCAGCCACACGCGGCTGTCCGCATTGAGCTTACGGCCCTGAAGTTACCTTTGTATTACGGCTTGGGGCCGAGCAGCGACTTACCTGTTTTCTCCGTTGTTTTACAGTCTCACATCATGGCAGCAAAGGCTGTGGCAAGTACTCTGAGAACGTCCCTTGGGCCCAATGGTAACAATGAAATGACTATATTAATTCTTTTCTGCTGTTGTTTTCTGTGGGTTTCTAGCTTTTTTCACTCACTTTTTGAGGTTTTTTTTTTTTTTTTTTTTCAGGCTTGGATAAAATGATGGTGGACAAAGATGGTGAGGTGACAGTGACAAATGATGGAGCCACCATCCTGAACATGATGGATGTGGATCACCAGATAGCCAAGCTTATGGTGGAGCTGGCCAAATCTCAGGATGATGAGATTGGAGATGGAACCACTGGAGTCGTGGGTAAGAGCAGTTTATGCTTAATCATAAAACCACAGAATCAAACTCCAGAAGCCCTGCTGCAGGCAGGGCTGCCAGCCTCCACATGTAATAGTAGACCGGGCTGCCCAGGGACCCATCCAGCCTGGCCTTGAACACCTCCAGGGATGGGTCATCCACAACCTCTCTGGGCAGCCTGTTCCAGCACCTCACCACTCTCGTAGTAAAGATCTTCCCCCTGATGTCCAACCTAAATATTTCCTTAATGTGGGATTTCCAGTTATAAAATCATATTTTCAAGTGTATTTTAAGAAGGAAAGTAGCTTTCCCATAGTGCATTTTGGAATATTTACTTCTTCAGTACTCTTTTTAGTTTCTTTTAATTGGAAAGATGTTAGCATTTAGCATTTTAATTAGAAAGATGTTTTTGTGACTTTAATTTTTTTACTGTGGTTGCGTTTAAAATTACTGTTGAAAGTCCTCCTATTTGTCTGAACTTATTTTCATGGTTTTCTTCCATAGTGATCACTATTGCCTTCTGGAGGTTTTTGGGTTTTTTTTGTCTAAATAATGCAGTTTTCTTAGTGAACATGAGTTTGGTGGTGAATAACCATTCTTATTACCTAATAAACCTCAAACCATTAAAATACGGTAGAAGAAATCTTAAGGCATACTTTTGAGCTCTTGACTGTGTATCATGCCCCCATCTGTGGAAGAGTAAACGTCTGTTTTTGAATTCTGTTTTACAGTTCTGGCTGGAGCATTATTGGAACAGGCTGAACAATTACTAGATCGTGGTATTCACCCTATCAGAATAGCTGATGGTTATGAGCAGGCAGCTCGTATTGCTGTTGAGCATCTGGACAAAATCAGTGACAGCTTTCCAGTTGATCCACAGAACATCGAACCTCTGATCCAGACAGCAAAGACCACGCTAGGCTCTAAAGTGTAAGTTTGTAAAAGCTTAATGAAAGTGTGTATGTTTTCCATACATACTCTTTAGTTGAAAAAAGAAGTGTTTTGATGGATGATTACATTGTTGTTGTTATTGGAGAAGCTGCTGAAGGTTTTATTATATTTGCAGCAAATTTCTCAATGAATTCGTATTTCAGGATAAGAAATTGTGAACCCCTTATTCTCCAAGGAGCGATTTTGTGAAGTTAAACAGCTGCAAAATCATTTTCTTTCTACCCATTCTGTTCTGTATTACTATATCTTGATACTTAGAAACTTTGAGTCCTAACATCCAGTTATTTTTAGAAAGTTGTTGGTTTTTTGTGTTTTTTTTATCTGAACAGACTCAGAAAAGTTCTGTATTCACAATTGCAATTTTCGTTACAGGTTCTCAATATATATATAAATTTAGACCCTAGGGATGGAGATGCTTTCACTGTATATAATTTTTTTTTGCTATGCAGCATAGAACAAATAAGCATCAGTGTTATTTCTCAACTGTATTTCTTTGGCCAATTTTTGTCTGTTACTCTTTAGGGACCAGCTTTTTAAGATACCGTTGTGAGGTCAGTATGTAAAATCATAGGAAAGACATGAGAGAAAGTTAAAGACAGAAAAATACAGATGGCAGTGTGCCATTTTTAATTCCTTTGGGACAGAAGTTGTTGTGAAGTGCAGTTTATGATTATCATTGTAAGACCTTCCTTGGCAGGCCTGTCTTAACAGTGGCTTGTGTGACTTGAATGTTTTGAGTAGTATTTAATTCTCCTCACTTGTTTCCTGTTGATGTCTTGAGACTATGTTCACAAAGGGTATGTAGACAAACTATACAATTTTTTTCTGTCACATTTAGCATGTTCATATTCCTGTGCATCAGTGAGCTGGATGCCTTCTCTTCATGCAGCAAACAAAATATGTTAGCTATATATACATATTCTTTTTCTGTTCAAAATTGATAGAATCAGTTTCTTCTGAATGTTCAAATATAACACAACTTCATTGTATTTTCTTTAAATTTAGAGTTAACCGTTGTCACAGACAAATGGCAGAAATTGCTGTGAATGCTGTACTGACAGTAGCAGATATGGAACGTAAGGATGTTGATTTTGAACTGATCAAAGTACAGGGCAAAGTGGGAGGCAGACTGGAAGATACACAGCTAATAAAGGGAGTGATTGTGGATAAAGATTTCAGTCATCCACAGATGCCTAAGGTGAGCGAGTCCTGTGTCTGCATCTCATCTGTAACAGTTTAAATAGCATTTAATGCATAGCATTTAGTTTGCACTGATGTTTATCCTGTGGAAAGCTAGAGGAAAATACCAGTCACACAGTCTGAAGTGTCTGTGAAAGTGAGTGAGAAGTATTTTCAATCTCCATTGTGGATAGGAAGCTTTCTTCTTTTTTAAACATCTAGTATTTAAATGAGTGAAGACTGATGAGTGCTTAAACACTTGTATTTTGACGCTGTGCAGTTTCTTTCAAGTGAACTTTCTGAGAAAATTGTTTGAGTATAACACTTTAGAATCATTTAAATGATCACCAAGGATCCTACAGTCTCTACTTTTTTAAAGGGAATGTCTCCATTGTGCAAATACAAGAAGAAGGTGTGACTGTCATCAAACCCTCAACTTTTTATTTTTGTACAGGAACTTAAAGATGCTAAAATTGCAATCCTGACCTGCCCATTTGAACCACCAAAGCCTAAAACCAAGCATAAGCTTGATGTCACATCTGTAGACGATTACAAGGCACTGCAGAAATACGAGAAAGAGAAGTTTGAAGAGATGGTGAAACAGGTAGAGTCTTCAGAATTACGTTTCTGTATTTTTTTCATTTATTTCTACAGATAAGCTAATAATCCAGATAAGAGACAACATGTAGACAGTTCTAAGTGTATGAATGAAAGTGAAGTTTATCTAAGTAATAGATAACACTCTCGTTTGAAATTTACTTTCATTTCTTTATGTGCAGATAAATGTGTCTCTTTCAGACTGCTGTTTTGAAAAAAGTAGGACTAAAACAACTAAGAAATTTGTTCATGAAATTCTTCACTTTTTGTGTTGGTGCTGATGATTGTCATTATGTGCTACTTTCAGATAAAAGACACTGGTGCAAACCTTGCTATTTGCCAGTGGGGTTTTGATGATGAGGCAAACCACTTGCTGCTTCAGAATGAGCTGCCTGCTGTTCGTTGGGTTGGTGGACCTGAAATAGAAGTAAGTAAAATCTTCTCAAACTGGGATTTTTACCAGATCTCAAGCCTTCGTTGAGTAGTCTGCTGTACAAGTGAGAAGTTTAAGCTTTCTGAGTAGAATTATACTATCATTATGTAGTACTGGCAGATGCTGAAGCAAAATCACTGGGGATCTGTACATGGAAAGAAGCTGTAGTTAATGGGATTGTGGTGTGTACTGGATTCCATGCGTAATTCTCCTTACAGGTTTTATGTGGCTAGGAGTGGTTTTGCTTTCTGTCTTGTTTTAGAATCAAGATGGGAAGGTAACTTCTTTGGAGATATTTGACAGGTTCACTTCTTCTAGCTTTACTTTATTAAAAGTCATTGTGGAAAAGTTTTCTCAAAATACCTGATTGTTTAATTCCAGTTAATCGCCATTGCAACTGGAGGACGCATCGTTCCTCGTTTCTGTGAGCTCACACCAGAGAAACTGGGTTTTGCTGGTATTGTCAGAGAAATCTCCTTTGGCACAACAAAGGACAGAATGCTTGTCATTGAACAGTGTCAGAATTCTAGAGCTGTGACCATTTTCATCAGAGGAGGAAATAAGATGGTAAGATCCTTGGTTTGTGTCCTGGTTTTGGGTGGGATAGTTAATTTTCCTCTAGTAGCTGGTATGGTGATAGGTTTTGGATTTAGGGAAATAGTACTGATATGTGTATCAGATGTTCTCATTGTTGCTGTGTGGTTCTGGACAAAACCAAGGACTTTTCTGCTCTTGATGCTGCCCTGTCATTGAGGGCTTGAGGCAGCACAAGGAGTTGGGAAGTGACAGAACCAGGACAGCTGATGCAAACTGGCAACCTGCTGGGTCAAGTCACAGCAGCTAGTTAGTGATGTTTTATACATAAGTTGTTGAATATGTAGTCTCTTTCATTTTAAGAGCCTATTAACTCTTCAATTACTTTTGTCTAAACTTTACCTGCAGTGTGGAAAAATTTAGGGAGGTGGGGGTTTGTAGGCCATGCTGTTTGTGTTAAAGTCGCATCAATCCTATCATAGAAGGGCCTGGGTTGAAAAGGACCACAGTGATCATCTAGTTTCAACCCCTTGTTGTGTGAGGGTTGCAAACCACCACACCAGGCTCCCCAGAGCCACATCCAGCCTGGCCTCGAATGCCTCCCGGGATGGGGCATCCACAGCCTCTTTGGGCAACCTGTTCCAGTGCGTCACCACCCTCTGAGTGAAAAACTTGCTCCTAATATCTGACCTAAACCTCCCCTGTCTCAGTTTAAAACCATTCCCCCTTGTCCTATCACTGTCCACCCTTGTGAACAGCTATTCCCGCTCCTGTTAATATGCTTCCTTCAAGTATTGGAAGGCCTATTGTTTATTGCATTTTTTTTTCTATATTAGGAAATGCATCTTCATATTCTTCAGTTGTGTGTGGTATGAAGTATGTGCTGTTGTACCATTTCAGATTATTGAAGAAGCAAAGCGATCTCTTCATGATGCGCTGTGTGTGATCCGGAATCTCGTTCGTGATAACCGCATTGTGTATGGTGGTGGTGCAGCTGAAATTTCATGTGCCTTGGCAGTCAGTGAAGCAGCAGATAAGGTAAGGGAGGAGCATTTACGACTTTCCTTATTTCCCTTGAGAAAGAAAGAGACTGTAGAATCATAGAATCGCAGAACTGCTCAGGTTGGAAAAGACCTTCAACGAGATCATCAAGTCCAAGCTCAACCTGAGCCCAGCTTCGCATAATTTCCAGGGAGGTCTGTGTAGCTGAATGCTATTACAGTCTGTTATTTGAAGAGCTTCTAAAAAACTTCAAAGAGTTTCCAGAAAACTCATATTATGGAACTTCCTGACATTTACTGATGACCAGTATTAAAGTTCTACTTCACCCTTTTATAAAGGTGTTGCAAGGACTTTTTCTGATACGAGCAGTATAAAATGGTTTTTATTTGCGGGTAGTTACTCAGAATACTCTTTCAGTTATTGAGGTGAATATTGCCAAGAAAACCTCATGCTGTATTCTACAGCTAGTGTGATAGTGCACTTTTGCTCCCTTTGGAAATAAAAGCTGTATCGTTTTTATTTTGTATTTCCTAGTGCCCATCTTTGGAACAGTATGCGATGAGGGCGTTTGCAGATGCCCTGGAGGTAATCCCCATGGCCCTTTCAGAGAACAGTGGAATGAATCCAATTCAGACAATGACTGAAGTGCGGGCTAGGCAAGTGAAGGAAAACAATCCCGCTCTTGGCATTGATTGTTTGCAGAAAGGAACAAATGGTAAGAAGTGTAACGTGGAGAAAAGGGAACATGATAGGACTTCCTTCCTCAGAAATTCGAAAACTTTCTATTTTATCAGCACTCTTTTTTTTCGTTTATTTTTTAATGTCTGTCAGAATTACAAAGTCTCTTACCTTACTTTGTAAGTGGGAATGGGGGTGGAGAGATAGATGATGTACAAGAAGAAGAAAATCTGTAACTGACAGATTTAAAATGTCACTGTATGGGCATTTATTTTCATCTGAACTTAGATTTCAAATTCTTATTCTGATGTTTATTTATGGGGGAAAGAGGAAATTTTGAAACGTCAGATGTTGTGCTTATGTAAATGCATAGTAGTTCCTTGATATTTCTGTATTGTGGCACTTCAGCTTTCACTGACTGCTCTACTCTTAGGATGCTTCTGATATCTGTATACAGAAATGCAGGAAGATAAAGTAACAAATGAGGAAGAGTTAGTTGTGAAAAGAGAGTTTAATGTTCTAAGATCTTTGGGAAGAACCCAGGCTTAAAGCTGTAATTTATACAAATTAATTACGATTGCCAAGAGAAATAATGTTATTACATTCTTTAAAATTACATGGAAAATAACTGTCTTGGGTAAATATTACATTTGTTTTGAGGAGGGTATCTAATGCTTTCACATCTTTTTTTAACAGATATGAAACAGCAACATGTTATAGAAACCTTGATTGGTAAGAAACAGCAGATTTCTCTGGCAACTCAGGTCGTTAGAATGATTCTGAAGATCGATGATATCCGTAGGCCTGGAGAGTCTGAAGAGTAAAGGTTAAAAATCTAGAGAAGTTATGGGGGCCACAGCAGTAGCGAAGACGGTAGTATTCTGATGCTTCATCTTCAGCTATTTATTTTGGACACTGTTTCAGATACTGTAATGGCTAATTGTTGGAAATAAAATGCAATTTAGCACTGATGGTTTCAAGACTTGTTTCAGAACTGGCATTGCGTCTTTTTGTAGGCAGTTGTAAATATTCTTAGGAAAAACATTTTGAAAAAGCATTAGTAGAGGGGGAGAGGTGTGGATAATGCTAATGGTTTAGTTGCTTAGTGGGTAGTAATGGTGGTAGGAGGGTGGTTGGACAGGATAATCTTGTAGGTCCTTTCCAACTTTGTGATTCTATGATTCTGTGCATGAATAGAATTTCATAGGTCCTTTTCCATTGTTCCTACAGCTGAGGTCTTTAACTGCTTGTAAGCAAAGCCCACAGATTTCCATTTTAAGAAACCTGTCACTCTGTAGTGCATGAAGCTGAAAATAGTTACAGCCTCCAGTAATTCTTACATGCTAAATATATTGATTATGAAGTTTGCATTTGAAGATTTAAGGTACCACATAACATGTTTCCAATTGCTTGCCAGTTTTCACTTGTGATACTTAATACCAGCTGCTTAAACACCCATGATGCATTCCCAGATCTTGACAGCCTTGAGTTTATTCAGTGTTAGAGCCATTTGAATATTGGCACGAATGAACATCGCATTACAAGAAACGAGCTGAATGAACTGCTTTATACCATATATAAAATACGTGCCTCTGGGCATTTCAGTGCCACTCTGAAAGGTTTTAGAAAGATAATAATCTTATTTGATCCGTGCAGAATCTTCAAACAGCTTTTCTGAGTATTTTAATCTTCATTTGGTATATCAACACAATAAAAGCCGAGGTTAATCTTTTCCTTGTAGGGTGTTGCTGAGCTATGTGCAAGAATTCTTTTTTTTTCAGAGGTATGCACATTCATCCAGGTGTGGGCTTTTTTTTTCTTTATTGTTGTTTGTTTTTCTAGAACTTACCTGTGCTGCTATGAAGGAGTGCATTTTCAGTGACGAGTAAAATTGACCAATAAGTACTACTTCCATGCACAGAAGGGTTACACCAGAACTGCACAGAGTATTGAAAATATCAGCATTACACAGGTTATATTTCATATACGGAGTTTTAAGTTTCAGAGCATAGTAGAACAGAGAAACCTACCTATAGTACAGTTAGCTGGTATGTTTTGTTCCAGTAGTGCATTAAGATTATGCACTACTTTAAATGAAAGAATGTCCTTCAGCGAGTGTCAGCAGAGGAAGGCTAAAGAAAATTGATTTTTTTGTGATGAGAAAGTTCCACCTTAAAATGTGGATAAAAATGTATTTCTAGAACTAATTAAGGACTGTGAAGCACTATTGTAATTGTTAGAAACTGAGTAGCATAACTTGTTTCGTGATTGTTTATTGGTTTTGGGGTTTTTTGCCTTGTTCAAAAATTGTTTTATTTACACGCAGTCCAATGAGCAAAGCAGTAAATTGCTTTTACTGCTGCTGAAGTCTGGCATTCTGAATCAATTCATGATTGTAATAGTGATTCTTAATATCCCATAAATCTAATGGCTCATACAGAGCTGTCTCTTCTGTTGCTCTGTAGCAAAAAAAAAAAAAAAAAAACAAAAAAAAAAACCAACTGTTGCTGTAACTTCCATAGGAGTTGTATTGTACCTTTTCTACCTGATGGTGAAATTGTACATCTGATAGAAAGCAAGTGAGAAAATGGTTTGTTATTCATGTTTCATTCGTTTCTCTCATGAAATCCTGTTTCCTGTCTTCTCCAAAACTGAATTCCATTGTCAAATTGTTTTAAAGTTTCACCTATTAACTGTTACAGTTACTTTTTTTTTTTTTCAGCGTGGTTTAGAAGACGTTTGTTTGAAATGTGGGATGCCCGGGTGAAAGAGAAAAGCTGGGCACCCCTTCTATTGTTTGCATTTGAACATTTTGTCTGCTTTACAGCTGTGAAGCAAGGAGGGCTCTGTGCAGCAGCACTGCCACTGGAGGGGAGGAAGCTGTGGTAGTGCTCTGCTCTGTGTATGTTGCATTGGTTCACAGCTGCTTGCAGCTTGCAGGCAGTAACGTAGATCAGATCACTCCCAATTCCAAAACGACTTGCAGAGCATCAGGCCAGGGGATGTGAAAATTAAAACTTGGTTGGATTTGGGGTTTAGTTTTGGAGGGATTTTTTATTTTTATTTTTATTTTTTTACTGCAGGGAGGCTTCTCCCTGTTCTCATTAATCTGACTTAAGGAAACAGGTCTTTGTATGTATGTGAGTATTATCTCATCTTAAATGAGACCTTCATGTGGAATGTTTGAAGACTGGTAGTGGAACATTGACAAAATTCTAAAAATGAAGGGTTTTTCCTGAGGCTTTTCTGGTTTTCAAAATAACATGTAGCATTATCATCAATGTTATTTAACACATAGTTGACGTTTAAGTCTTGCACAGAGGACAGTGGCATGCAACTGAAAGCATTAAACCAGATTATTGAAAGCAATGCAGCTCAAGGTGGTATGCTTTCAAGACAGGAGTAATTGTCATGCCCACTGTTTTGTTTAACCACAAACCCACTGTTACGATTTGGGGCCGAATCTGAATTGTGGGATACCGAAATGAAGTGTTTCAGTGGCCTTCAGATTTTTCTGTTAACCTGGCAAAACGCAATGCTCACCACTGGAGGGCAATGTAAGTATATCGCTGCCATAAGGGGACTGCAGCTGGACTGAACAGTAAGCTGAAGAATGGCAGCTTTCTCCCAGCATCACCAGCATGCCATACGTTTGTCACCAGCACGATCTGAATCTTCAAAAGCTCAGTTTCTTGAACTGTTTCCATAACAATTCCCTCTTAAATCCAGCATTTCATGTCATCCTAGGACCCTCACTCTGATCGTTCATTGTGCAGCTAAACTCATGGAAAAGCCATTTGGCATCAGAATTCAGACTCATTTCTAAGCCTCTTTTGCTGTGTTCCTGGGCCTAGTTCCTTTCCTTCTTCCATCTCCTCTCTCTGCACTGACAATGCTCATCTTTGCAGGTGCTTGGAGGAGGTTCCCCAAGCACAGTCTGCAGATTCCTCTCCATCCCGTGGTCACACCCAGCTTGTGGCAGCCAGCAGCTGCTGGGTGCAGTCCGTTCAGGGCTAGGATCCTGGCTTTGGGTGCACAGCAGTGACTCAGCTGTGTCGGATCTGGGTGGGTTTTTCCAGGAAGATGATTATGCAGAGCTATGAAACAACATTTTTGTTTCTCTACAAACTGACCCTTTCTGCTACAAATGTGTTTCTCCTATGCTTAGAAAAATTGCTTCCTTTCAGATTGATGTTTTCTGACTGTGTCCTGCAGGGGGAAGATGCACTGTAGCTTGAGCAGTTCCAGCCTGAGCAATCCAATCTGACAAAAGCACAAGCAATCAAAAGCAGGGTTTCAAATGGATCTGAGCAGTCTTGGTAATATGCAGGCTTGCTAGTTTTCTCTGCACTACCAAGTTGCGTGGCCTATACAAGCTAAACTGACTGGCTCCAGAGTCAGTCCAGGCAGTATTTGTTTGGGCTAAAGCTGTGAAGAAGAGACTCTGGGATCCACTGTCTTCTGTTGTATAAGGCACGTTTGCTCCCTTTTCATAGATGCCACATGTTGCATAAGCAGCAGCAAATCCCTTACACAGTTCAGATGGACAGGGAACAACCAACCTTGAGCCATTTTACCATAAAGAACAAGCTGGGAAAACTTCCCTCCTCCATCATAACCATGCCAAGCACTGTTAAAAATTGCTATTATACAGGCTGTGGCTATTGCAACTCCTGAACTTGTACCATCATCCCAGGAGTGATGATTCAGTTGGGAGGAACTAGCCCTGTTTGTCCTCTCTGCGTAGAAGTACCTCTCCATTTCACATCTTGGAGGGCTTCCCAGGAGCTCTCTGCCAGGGAACATTTCTCACCATGTTAAAGAGTCAATTAAATGGACTGACAGCGTTTGCTTTGTAAACAAGTCCTCTCTGTGATACAACAGAGACAATTTGCTAAACTCAGATGATAGGAGGGTAATGCTTCAGTACGTTCTCTGCAAGACACTGAACCTGTTGTACATGTGCTAGAATCTGCATCTTTATGGTGTTTCTCCCTAGGTTATTTAGGACCAGTCTCAGTGCTACAGTGAGGCTCCTGGTGTTTAGTACTGAACAGCAGCAGTACAGGCACTGAAAGGAATCCTGGCATCTGCCTGCTCCCTGAATATGGGACACCACTTCCGGGGCTCTGACAGCACTCTCCTTGCCTCTTTCCCATGGTTTGAATGCTTGTGCAGGAAGCACAGATGTGTCATCTTCAATTAGGCTGCCATCAAAAGTGTGGAGTGGGAGATGCCTCTCTTTTTCCCCCAGGAGGTGCATTTAAGCCCAGGCCCAGTCCCTTGCTCCTCACCTGAGCTACCTTTTATCTGTGTCTGTTCCTTGACCCCAGTGCTGTTTTGATTGAGTGACTCGCACTTGCCTTGTTGTGAAGGGCTTGCCTGATGAACTGGGCTCTTGGCTGACCCTGGTCACCATCTCTGGATGCCCTGCTTTTCCTGCTTGTCCCCCTTGCCTATGAGCTGTCCCTGCCTGCCCTGCTGTCAGCCTCAGTCCTTGGCCCACCTTTTCCTGTGGAGCAGCCTGCTCCTGCTGCATCTTGACAATGGCCCCACGTCACATCCACAGGGAGCACTCGCTCTTCCTGGTGTCTCTTGGGAGAGAATGAACTTTTAATGCCATACATGAGTGGCAGGGGTTGAAAGGAAATGAAGGCCTGCCTCAAATGACTCAAGGAGAGACAGTGGAGCAGGCAGGCATGTGTACACTCTCATTTTCTGAGGTGGGCAGTGCAGAGACCCCAAGAGAGAAACGGAAGAGGAGACAAGAAATAGAAAAAACAGGGAGGTGTTGGAGTCATCATCCCTGGGGTGTTCAGGAGCTGTGTGGGTATGGCACTGAGGGACATGGCTAGTTGGTATGGTAGGGGTGTGCTGATGGTTGGACTGGCTGATCTTACAGGTCTTTTTCAACCTTAATGATTCATAGATGTGAATGGGCAAATGTAATAGAACTCATTAGTGTGATTTCATAGTATAATAAGCCAAAAAATAAATGCACACGAAATATTTAAATGTTTGGTTGGAGCTTAGATTTCATTATCTCTGATACGGCATAGTGTCTTTTTATACCATGAGAAGAAAACTGCTGGTTTCTGTAAAATTCATACGTAACTAAGTTAGATCCTCAAAAAACAACATTTGTCCCTTCCTCCAGTGCAGGAGAGTGGTCTCCCTGCTAGCACAGACAGGGCCCATGTACACAGGGACTATCCAGTGTCACCTCAGCTGCTCCAGCCTGAGGGCATCAGGGCCACAGATTGTCTCAGTTTCAAGAAGCTGCCTTGATTTATGTGCCTTATGTCACCTAGTTCTCAGTGCATCGTAAAAAACCCGTCCAGCATGAGAATTGCTGAGTTCCCACTCTCTAACCGGACTGTCTGGTGGTGAGCCTCTCTGCCAGCTGCTCCTATTCATCACTCACTGGCCATTCCCATCACCCAGGCTGCAGGTGCAAAGCCCTCTGCAATCTCCTGACCTTTCTCCCACGCATACATCGCCACTTTCTCTGCTGCTCATTGCCAGGTCTGTCTCACCAACTGGGGGCAGGAGCTGATGGCCCTCACCCTCAGCTGGGTTTTGCAGTGAACCTAACCCTCCTCTAAGGACCCTTCAAGCAGCAGTCTAAGCTGACATTAGCTGGTTTCTTATTTTTCACATTCAGCTACTGTGCTGGCTGGCATTTTGCTAGTGCCTTGACTAGGTGATTAGATATGAGGTCTTCTCATTAACACGTCTCTAGTAAGTGGAAAAAGGCCAAAGGCCAGGAAAGGCAAGTCTCCAGCATTGCTTTTGAATTAAGGGCAGTGCCAAAAGTTAAGTAATTACAAGAGGTAAGGTAGTCCAGAGAGATGGAAGGTGATCTGTGGAGAGAGTTGGCAAAGCAGGCATATCTGAAAAGGATCTTTCCTGCTTAGGAAAGATCCTCTGCTGCATAGATTTGGCACAGGCTTGCACTGGAACATCATCTTAATGCTGGTTGTGCTGCCTTGCTTTTCAGCTATGGTGACTCATTCTCTAAGAAAAGCTACTGCTACAAATCTCATGGGAGCTCCATTTCTGACTCCTCAGGATCTCTGACAGGATCTTTCTCTTGTTCCCTTCATTTTGGGATCATGCAAGTTTATAGGAGAGCAACAAATCAGAGCTGCCTTGTCCCGTCTTCCTTGACAGTGGAAAGTTGCAGCAACTTTTCTGGTAAAGCAAAAAGCGTGTAACTACCTAGGTCCTGGTTGCTTAGGAAGAGCAGAGAACCTAAACAGAGGCATACAGCTCTCAAAACTGAGCACTGAGCATTATTTTTGAGTACAAGTGCTAACAGGGCTAATGCAGTTCAGCAGATACTAGTAGTGCTAGCTTGATTTGAAGTGTTAGCTTCAATTTCCATCTGAAACTGAGCATGGGAGGAACTTGGTCCTAGTGGGAGAAGCTCGCAGCAGTGAAAAGCAGGTTGTGTTACTAAATCCTGAGCCAATGTGGATTGCTGAGATGGGAGCTAGTGGGTATGAGTGTCTGGGTCCTTGGTTCACTCCCAGCACTGGAGGCTTAGCTGCTGAAACACAGCAGTATGAGCATGCAAAGGACTGAGAAATGGTCATGAGAATTCCTGCAGTGAAACACCCCCTAGAGGTACCTGCGAAAAACAGGACACCATTTAGAAACTAAGCAGGGAGGAAGAATTGCTCTGTTGATGAGGTAGGATGGGGACAGACCAGCTCCTTCGAGCTTTCAAGATGGGCTAGCTCCTATACGGATTTAAGTAGGGGTGATAAGATGATAATAGATGCCTTTTCAAGCCCACGCAGAAAGAAATTTAGCAGCTCTGGTGTCTCAGCTGCCCAGATCATAGCCCTGGTCCTGGTAGTTCATGGTCTGTATGTCAGAATTTCTGAGGAAGGCAGAAGATGAGTGACAGGCAGCGGCACGCACACAGGTTGTGCATGTGACACATGTGATCTGTCCAAGTCACAAATACAAATAAAGACAGTGAAGCTAACTAAGGCTAATGAGGGAGATCTGCAAGGCAATGGCTCTGTGAATCAGCGTGAACATTTCTGCCAGCATCTTGAGAGATCCTGAGATAAAGGGAAAAGCTGGAAAAGGGAGTGGAACACTATCCTTCCTAAAGTGACCCTGTCTCAGAAAAAATGTCTGCTTTTCTGCTTGGTAAGCAAAGGTCCCTGGCCTCCAGCAAAGCGTTCCCATTACTCTTTCTTCTTTGCTATCTCTGATTATCTATGTGAGAACAGCAGTTTCCCCGTACAATTGTTCCCAGACCTTAAGAACAAGAAGAAAGTTTAGAGGCAGGGCTGTGAAATCCATCCTGAGTGTTCATCCTGACCTGCTGCCCTTCCTCGCACAATTCTAACCTGCAAACGCTCCTGCTTTAGCCATCCTATGGGCAGCAAGCTGAAAAGAGTCCAAAGAGCCACTAAAGAGAAACAAAACCTGTATCAGAGCTTAGCATATTGACTGTGCAGAGAGATACTGCTTTCAGAGCCTTTTGCCAGAACATAACTCCAGCAATTAAAGTCCTCAAACATTCTCCTTCTGTAGGAATTCTTTATGGGATTGTGTAGAAAGACGTACGTCTGTGCCAATCAGCCCCTCATTCTTCAGCTACAGCAAAATTGTATTGTTTATGAATGATACCATGTCATTATTTCTAGTCATTTGGTGTGTAGCAAGAGCTGTGCAATTTAAGCTACAAGTGTCAAACTCCAGTTCGTCCAAAGGTTAAACCTACTGTGAAGCTGGATGGCAGGTCTCTGCCTTTATCCACATTTAGCACACACAAGACATTAATTCCCTTGACTGACGAGCAATGACAGGAAGTTCTATCCAAACATGAAGAAAAGCTTATTTACTCTCAGAGTGACAGAGCACACGTTGCCCAGAGAGGTTGTGGAGTCTCCGCTAGAGATATTTAAAACACAGCTGGAAGCTTTCCTGTGCAACCTATTGTAGGAAACCTGCTTTAAGCGGGGAGGTTGGACTAGATGATTTCCAGACGTCTTTTCCAACCCCTAACATTCTATGATTCTGTAACTGACTGAACTCCTATCCACATTCACAACTGTTTAACTAATTGCAGCAGGAGCATTCAAATGTGTGCTTTGGAATTCTATGGAGATTCCTCCCAGGCAGTTCCTGTTGTGCCCAAACCAATTCTTTTGTTTCAGCATGTAAATTAAATGAGTGGAGAATCTGACCACTTCACAGACTAATGTGGAAATTGAGCACTCACCAAGTTATATATAAGTAATTAGGGTTAGGGTTTGTTTCTAATTGTTTCTATTTGTTTCAGCAGATGAAGGAATGGGTGAACAGAACAGTCTTTTGTACATAGTTCAGATAATCAGGAGATGTATTTGTTTAAGAAAAGTAATAGCAATAGACTATGCATATGTTAGCGAAGATACATAGGACTGTGGTGCTGGATATAAGAATTTAGCAAAACAACAGTTTATGAAGTCTAGCTTAATTCATTTGGAGACTCCATTGTGAAGATCCTTGGAAGGGCTCCAACCTGCATCATGACAGCAATCAACTGTCCTATACAAGCATGTTCAGATTCATGCTATTAAATAAAATTTATCTTCTTTTCTTGTTTCCTTCAGCAAAGCTTCAAGACCTTGAATAATTCTCACAGTTCTTTTCTAAATATATTTCTACAGACTTCTGTGGGCACGTCTGGTGACCTCCCTATTGAAAAACACATTCCTGTCACTGATCTGTTTAGCCCCAGTCCTAGGCATTCATACTTCCCTGACTCAGCTCAATCTTATGCTGTTAATGTGTCAAAGTCTCCTTTCAAAGAATACAATCCTAAGATGAAGTCCAGTGAGTGGGGGTTAATGGCAATGGAAAGGAAGTGGTGGAAAGGAAAATTGAGACTCAGGGTTAGGACTTCTGGTTCTTTGCCCAGCTCTGGGAATATAGTAACATATCTGCCAGTTAAGGAGTTCTGAAGTCAGAATTACTGAATATTGTTCCCCGCTCCCATCTTCTGGGTGACCTAATTTACATCTCAGTGTCCAAACTTCTAATCAGTGAGATTTCACCAACTGAACCAAACCAATCTTGGTGGTGGGTGGCCAAATATGCAAAGGCTGTAGAATTTGACAATGACATCCATTTACCCTGCTGCAGCAACAATACTTTCCCTTTTGATGCCTCAACATTCCTATGACCACCTGGCAGCCCCTACGCACCACGTGCCATAAACCCAGTGATGGAAGGAGAGAAAAGGACAGGGGCATCCTGTTACAGCCCAGTCTCTGCCAGCCCTATCCAATTCCTGACATGCCGTTGTGCAGCCAAAGACTAGTGGGAGGATTGCAGGCTGCTCAGGGGCTGGTCAGAATTGCTGCCTATCACAGCTCGCCTTAATCCCAGATTTCCATTATGAAGCAGTCCAGAAGATGCCAACCAGTTCAGCAGTTCCTGGAGGTAGCCCAGCAACAGTAAACTTAAACAGAGATTGGCAATGGCTACCTTCAAAGCCATGCAGAAAGTTGCCAGGAGCCCCAGCATCCCCTTGCCCTAAACTCTTCCAGTACTGGGAATAGAAGGTACCCATCCTACCCAAACAGCAGCTGCTCCTCTGGCAAGTGTGCTTATATGTTTCCAGCTGAGTGATGGGCAGTCCTAGTGGGATAAAGGTGCTGCAGTCTTCTCTGATGTGCTATGAGCAGTGTGAGTATGAAGGAGGGCAAGCCTGAGGACATAAGTTTCCAGAGTCCAGGGACCGAGCAACATGAGCAGATGTTGAACTTCCATGCCTTTGGACTAGTCAATATGGAATGAATGCAGCAGTTTTGCACTGTACAGCTAATTTATGCAATAGATCCAACCATTGATGACACAAGACTGTCCTAGTCCAAGACTCCTAGCAGCACTGCATTTCTATGCAATGATCCACACAGATCATGGAAACATGGAAGCTGTGCTATGCCCAAGGGACCATCTGGGTGGTGAGAATATCTCCATGCATGTGGGGCCTGGATGGCATTGCAATGCTCATGCTGCTATGGACTAACATTCCTTACACTGAAGAAAGACACTTACTAACGACTTCTCTCCTTCATGACCTGAGGAGCTTTCAGAGATCTTCCTTGTGTGCTCTTGTTTCTTCTCTTTCCCTTTCTTGGTCTCTGCTCCACCTGTCTGTCTCTTCAGCCCTGTCCCCGCATCTCTTGTCCACATCCATGAACCTCAGAGCATTGACCTGTAGCAGCACATCATAACAGTGCAGGCCATTGAGCATATTCCTACCAATAAGGCTGAGCAGCCATGAATTTTTCATTAGATTCTGAGAGGGATGCAAGCAAAGAGGCTCTGCAGAAGGAATTGCCAGGAGTTAAGCCTGCCCAACATGCTCCTGGGAATGCTGATTATGTTAGCCCTTTGTTCAGCAATCTCTTCAAAATTTACTGTCCTTAATAAGATGAAACAATTTCTCAAGAGAAAGTGTCAATAGCAACAACTGTCAACAGAAGGACAAGGGGATGTGAAAGCTGTCCCTGTTTCCTACTTGGCTTTGGAAAGCGCAAATTCAGCAGAGCCAAGCAATGTCAGCACATGGCTGTCCTTGCTGTGCCTCTGTCTCCCACTCCATCAGTGGAAGACAGTCATCTGAGGCAGGCAAGGATCATGGCTGGGGACAAGGACATGGGGCTGAGAGATGCCTGTTCAAGGGACTGTTTGAAGCCTATAACCAGTGACCAGTAACCGGTAGCTGCACATCAGCGATAAGCTGAAAAGCAGACTGTATTAATCCCTTACAGTAAATTTCATCAGGAAAGTTCTGGCAGAGGTTGACCTTGGTCAGAGTTAGCACTCAAAAGGTACTGCCAGGGCCCCAAGCGAGAGCAGGAAAATTGTGTTGTTCCATCCTGAAGCATCGGGGTCAGCCAGAGACACAACTCCTTGGTGGGGGGCAGCTTGTAAACAGCAAAGACACGTTACAAGTGCAATTAGTCTGCGTGACAACTGTGACCACCTTCTGTCACCACCCTAGGCCCAGCCAAATATCCCTTCCTCCCTCTCTTGCACAAAGCTGAGCTGAGGGATAGGGCTTACACACATGACCAACTGCCTGTCAGCCTCAGGGAAAAACAGAAACACAGCCACAGCAACGGACAGGCCTGTATATGGACAGGCCCAGACTATTGGTTGGCAGAGCTTGGCTGTGAGAGCTGTGAGCAGGGAAATCTAGGATTCAGAGAACAGTTTTGGGAGTTAGTAGTAGTCAGTTGTCATCTTGTGGTCAACACTGACACTGACAGCCCATCAGAGCACAAGGAGATTTAATGTTATACTATGGGAAGTGAGGTACAGTGCAACCCAAGGTATGGGATGAGGGAAATATGGAACCTGTTCCTTTGATCTCTCTGCCTAAGCCATTTTTCTCTTGTTCACATATCTCCACTCAAGGATATAAGATTCAGTAATAAAAAATTTAATTTAAGATTTATGGCTGGCACTCCATGAACCATCTCATATTTTCCAGTCAGGGAAGGGAAGAGCTCTAGAAACTCTAGAAGAAAGCAACTGGGCTGCAGTTGTGGCCAGACTGCCCACGTCAGTAAGGATGAAAGGTAACAAATCCTTACTGTCTCTATCCTCCAGTTATTGTCTCTTTCCACTCCTGTGCTCAGAAGGATGCTTGTTCAGAGCAGTGTCTTATTTTTTGTTTTGTTTGTTTGATTAATTGTGCTTATCGAAGCTCTGGCCCATTTTGCCTTTGAGGTGAATGTCAAAAGTCAAGAAAAAGCAATGAAGGAGGAGGCAGCAATGGCAGTATGTAGTCTCAGATCTGCCCTGTTACATTCCGTAGCTTGCTATGCTTTCCTGCACCCATTTTTGGGTTGCTCAGTTCTTCGACACTCTTAACACCTGATATCACAGGAGTGTAAAGCAGGAGCCTTGTTCAGAAGACAGCGCTACAAGGGAAGTCTGAGGAATACAGAGGATTAGTCCTTCTCTAACTTTCCTAATAAACCTAAGGCACAGTCCTCAGAATGATTCAAGCGGGAAGAGATGGAAGTAACTGAGTGCCAGGCTTGAAACTGCAGATGGTAGAAGGAAGATTATATGCTGCAAGCTTCTAGAAATGAGCACAGAAGCTTAACTATAGAGATCCTGAAAGCTGGACCTGTTTTCTGCTTATTGTTACAGGGTGAGCCAGTCTAACAGTGTGACTTTCCTCTGTCTATCTACAGAAGGGTGAGATGGCACTGACCACAACATCCAACCGTACAGACCACATGTTCTCCAGAGCCATGGGATGCATGCACTAGGGCATCAGGAGCTGTGTTCACACTTCTTGTTCTGCAGTTGCTGCATCCAAAATTCACAGAGTGCAATGAGATCTGTAATTGACCAATTTACCTCTTCATTCCATCTCTGAGAGGAGTGAAGTACCAGGTCTTTCCCTTCCCTTTGCAGTCACCTGATGCCTCTTTGGGGACGACACCAGATCCACCCCATACCTTGTGCCTACATTAACTGAAGTCTTGCCCTTTTACTGCACCAGGCACTCAGCCAGCCTACTTGCAGAAAGCAGCAGAGCGTGCAAAGGGCCAGCGTGTTTGCACGCAGCTCCGTTCCATTCGGTCTCTCCCAGCAGCTGCTGTGGGGGTGATGGGGACAAGTAGATCTTCTTTCAGACCCCCTGTGGATAGGCTTCAACAGGTCCCCTTATTCATTGATTTAAGAAATCCAGCTGCAATTATGGGTGAGCCACTGATAAAAGAGCCCAGGCTGGGCACTTGGATCCAGGCACGTCTTTGGCCACAGTGCTGGCTGCTGCTCTTGCTTCATTGTAACACTGTCTGAACCAACATCAAGAGCTTGGTGCGGTCACAGTGCTGATTTCATCACTAAGTCGTATAGCACACAACTTTCTGGCAGCAGAAACACCTTCCACCAAAATTTCAGGACTGGACTGTAACAGTGCCTTCTTACAGCTTCAAGCAATGAACTAGGGTTCATTGCTAAATTGTCTCCTGTTTCTACTTTGCATGTAAATGGTACCATCTCCAGAATTTCCTTCTACAGTTATCAAACCCTGATTGTAGGCTCCTACTTCCTGCGCTCCTGTTTAGGCCAGCAGGAATCTTGCTAGCTATCTCTGCTGGAGATTTGACCACTTTGCGTGTCTGCACTCCATTCAGCCCTGCAAGGGATCCGTCAGTGTTTTTGGCAGAATACCACAATGAGAACTCACACAATCTTATGTTTCCTCTAGGTATTGCAAAGATTTTTGTGTGCTTTTCAGGAATCCTTGTATAAGTACGATTTTTATTCCTATGTGCTCCTACCTGAAGACAGTTCTTCTATCTGCAAGATAATGCATTTTGTTTGAATACACCCATCTCACCAAGTTATACAGAACTCTTTGAGTGGCCTGTTTATCAGTCTATTCAGTTTTGTGTTATCTGTGGGTTTTTATTTGAAGTGGTTTTGTATATAACTTCAAATCACTGGTTCAAGTATTGATAGTTTTCATTCTACTACTGCTCCCTGCAGAAACCAACCAAAATAATCAAAGACCATTCCCAATTATTTCTTCTCTAAATTGCAAGTTCTCAATTCTCTTTATATACTTTAATGACTTTGCATAGTGTATTGTTTTAACCAATACAATGTACTATAATTTTATTTATATCAATAAGTCATGCCTTACAAAATTTTGCACCATAAGGCTATGGATTTACTTTATCAATCACAACTTTATCAAACACGATTTTCAGGTAGAACACTGAGGGTTGCAGTCCACAAAATGATGTTTCTGATCTTTAGTTCTCTTTCAATTAGCACCTCTATTAGATTCTGCATTATTTTTTCACTGGATAGGCATTAGCTACCTGGCCTGTAGATCCCTTGGTCTTTGAAAGGATGGGATGCTAGGTAACACATTTTTAAAAGTTATATAATCACTGAAAATGAAAACTGAGCTGAAGACATTTCCAACAGCATTGTGATTTGAGCTGGAAAGAATTACCAAGAGCAGTTGCCTGAAGAAAATGGTAGGAAATTAAGAAGAGCTTCTAATTCCTAATTCTCTCCTTGTTAACTTTTTTCAAGATTAAAATGTATACCTACAGAGATCAGGATTAGGAGAGGGTTGTTGATGGGGATGGGGTGTGGTTGGGGAGATTATAAGAAATGGGAGAAGGAAGGTCTTCTAGAGGGAAAGGCAGGAATCAAAAGATAGGCAATGTTGTCTTAGGACCTGGAAGCTGAACAAGGGAGGTATTCTTGGGCTGCCACTGGAAGTTCTTTCTTGGGTCTGAAGGACTCAGGTCAGGAGGAAGGATGAAGTGGTAGTAGATGCTCATACAGAAGGGGCCTGGCTTTGTGAGGAGAGAGTGGTCCAAGTGAAGGAGGGTTAGGATTGAGAGCAAGACAACAGTGTAAAACTGTTGGGAGGTATCTTCATAATTGTTTTAATGGACAAATTAATGTGCCCTGCCTGTGACTATAGCTCCTCTGTTATCCTTTCCCAGCAAAACCCAGACAAACCATCCTCACAGCACTACTGTTTTCTCAGCTGAATCACAAATCAAGATGTTCATGGCACTGAGCTTCCCTTTCAAATTGTGCTTTGGCCACTCATGGAGGGAGAGGGCTGAATTGTACTTCATCAAGGATGACAGTGTTTGCTAAAGGATCTTTTCCTGAATAAAAGGAACTAGATGAGGAGACTCATGAACTAAAACTGTAACTTCAGCTGTTAATAACCCACTGTCATCTGCTCCTCAACGGAAGGAAATGGGAAGAAATATATAAAGACATCACCTGTGGTTCCTTGTATCTCCTTCCTGTTCACAAGGGAGACCTTTAAGAGGGGAAATCCTACAGAGCAACCTATGTGTTTTGTATTAAGAAACTTTACAAGAAGAAAATAAAGTAGAAAAGAGAATTCCAACCAGTAGCAATCACCGTAGAATTAACAGGACAAATGTCTTCAGAGACAGTGAGAGGAGTAGACAGCAAAGAAATACATAAAATGTATGTCTAACTCTGTTGATGGGAAAATCTCTGAAAAGTTAATGCAAGAATACATGATAGAGGCAAGGCACAGATCTGTACTGCTACAGTTCTCACTCACACCTAGCTCCTACCCACCCTTTTCCTCTGCTCATTTCCTTGCAGCATCTTGTGAACATTCTTCTATGTCTACTTCTTACTAACAGTCCTTCCTCCAACACCCCGCCACACTGGCTCCCACCATTTTCTCAGCATCATCATCAGTCCTCAGATAACATCTGCAGTGATATGCTGAGGGCTCCCACCACCTCCACCTCACATACCTGAAGCCACCCCTCAAGGGCCCTGGTGGAGTCATATGGCCCCTGCTTCTGGCAGTTTGTCCTTAGAAGGCCACTGGCATTGTCATACCTATGCTCTCCCACAGCAAACAGATCCCCTGCAGACATTTTATTACAAGAGAAGAAGAGCCACACGTGGAAACAAAGAAGTAGATATCTGCTCTATTTCAAAGGTAATGCAGGTGCTGCATCCCCAGAAACCACCTCGGAGTGTCCAGTGGCAGGATACAAATTGATGCTTCACACATGAAGCATCATGTGTGAACATTTCTCATCTGTGTGAGAAAGGAGATATTTTCAAGTCCCAAGGAAGGAGGTGGCAATGGACAACGATGAGCTTAGAGTGAGGACCATCTTGGGGAAGGAGCTTGGTTCCATGATGGTAGGGATAGTGCTGTGGAGAAGTTGATCTCTGGGTTACCATGGCACATCTCACAGCCACACTGCTGGAGGCCCACTGTGATGCCCTCAGCCCCACACCTCATTGCAAGGTGACTTCCCTCCCCTGTGGGGAGCAGGCTCTAGGGCTTCACAGCAGCGTCCCCACTGTGCCCCTCATCTTGACGCCAAGGGCAATTGACATAGCGCAGAGCCCCACCAACAGGACAACGCTTGGCAGGATCCAGAGCCAGCAGGCTCCGCAACATGAGAGCGGCCTCAGCTGTCAGGCGCTTCCAGTGGCGAGGCAAGTTCTCTTCCAGGCCTGTTTCCTGCCACAGCATGAAATCCTCAAAGAAAGGGTCTTTGGGCAGGCTTTGCTCCCAAGGGAAATAGCCAGTCAGCAAGCAGAACAGCAGCACACCGAAGGCCCATGCATCCATGCTGGCATCTATGGGCACCCCTTGGGCATCAGTGGTATTGCTTAGTTCAGGGGCGGTGTAGGGGATTACTCCAGCCACCAGTTTGAGCTTGGTACCCTTGGGCCGTGTAAGCCCAAAATCAGTCAGTTTGATGCGCCGGCATTCAGGGTCAAAAAGCAGCACATTCTCAGGCTTGACATCACGATACACAAGCCCCCGGCTGTGGATGAACTCCAGAGCACTCACAAGCTGCTTGGCACAATGCTTGGCAGCTGGTTCAGGGATCCCATCCTGCAGAGGGAGAAAGATAAACAATGTTGCACTTGCTCAGCATCTAGTCAGTCCTATCAAGGTGGGGGGCTTTCGTTTTTGCTCTTCATTAGGGAATGTCTTTGAGTTTCTGTTCTTGCAAGCTCAAATCTTGTTCAAAGCTGTAGATCTCAGAAGTGGAAGACCCACATCCCATTGACTTTCTCCCTCTGCCCCAGCCAGTCTGCGGAGGCCAAACACTGCCATCCCAATTCCCATGCCTTTGTCTCAGCACTCACCCTGGGTTTGATGATTGATATGAGGTCTTTGTGCATTGCTGGTTCATACAGGAAACCATAATATTGACTGGATTCGATTGCAATTCCAAACATGCCAATGATAGCAGGGTGGGTGGCAAGGGAGAGTGCCACACAGTACTCATACAGGAAGGTGTGCAGCTTGGTACTGGCTTTGGGCAGCAGCTTGAGAGCCATAGGAGTTCCTGGGGATGGGAAGAATGAGTTAGATCTCCCCTGAAAGTCACTCACACCAAAACCAGACAGAGAGAGCACTGAGCAGAAATGAGCCTAGAAACTCATTAGGGGCCACAGGAGTCTCTGCCTAGAACTTTTATATGGAGATAAGTTTTATACTGGGATAAGAAAACAGATACTGCTGCTCATGTGAGTTTTGAGCTATTCAGTTCATGCCATAGGAACACTGGGTAGGGGAAGAGAAATTCAGGCTACCTGAGTTCATCAGTTCAACCTGGAGATGAGTACTCTCAATGCTCTGAGGGCATTCATAGGCCTTAATGGCCTTGGCCAGTTCCACCTTAGACCTTCAGCCACACCATGGTGATCCATGGGCCCAGAAGAACAACTTAAGCCCAGTGCTTCACTCCCTGCCTATGTTGTGTTGTTGGGGCGCTGGTTTCTAGCTGTATGATATCCATGCCTATGCATGGCCCTGAGACCTGATGGTCCTGATCGGTTGACTGGCTTCCCAGCTTGACCTTGGGCCTATCTCATCATCACAGTCCTGCCTGTTGCTCTGGGCTGTTCCCCCGTCATTATCTACCCACTGGCTGTGTGCAATGGGAAGGTGCCTGTCTGGAAGGCCCCTGCCCTGTTGGTTCCCTTGGGAATCTCCTGACACTCCTGGCACCAAACACCCAAGACCCTATCAGCCCATGCATGTGGGCAAGTGGAGAGGAGACCGAGCACAACAGCTCACAGGGTGCAGCCAGTTCCTTACCTCTCTGCCTGTGGGTCACTAGCATCACATGGCCGTACTTGCCCCTGCCCAGCTCCCGAATAACCTCATAGTGCTCAGCCACTTCAGTGCGCACCAGGCTCTGAGCCGTGATCTCCAGGAGCTCCTCTAGCATGGTTGGTGCTGCTGTTGGTGCCACTGCCACAGATGAGTTCTCAGCCATTGCTGAGCTCTGCAGAAACACCAAAGCCTGAGTCAGAAACAGAACAACATGCACAGAGCAAAAATGGATCACATACGCCACAAACCGTACCATGGCAAGGGATATTTCTGCTACATGGATTCTGAGTACTCTCTTGGCTGCACTAGGGTTGAGTTGGTGTTTTTTTTAGAGTGCATTTCTAGGCAAAGGCTGTCACCATATGGAAGGCCCATGTACTGAAGGAACTTCTAATCCTTTCTGGCCTCCAGCCAAATGCTCATCTCTCTCTAATTGTAGGCCTGAGGCCTCTCATTTCAAATACTTGAACTGTCTTGCCGTATCTGTACTGGATACTGGCTTTCCAGGCCTCTTTTTATTCTACGTACTGATGTTCATCAGTAAGTAAAACATCAACAGCGTTCCAGATTGTGAAGCAAGACCCAACTCTCCTGCCTTCGTCAGCCTACTGCAGACACCTCATCCGTGTCTTTCTACACAGAGCCCCAGCCCTTGTGCTTACTGAAGAGAAAGTTTAAGGCAGCAGCACAAATGGTGCCTTAGACAGAGGCACAGCTAGCCCATGACAAAAAGGCAATGAGCAGATGTGGTATGCACTGAGTAGGCAAAGGGATATCAGTAACTCATGTGTCTTCTGACATTTCTGACCCAAACTCATCTGTGCAGCCAAGAAACTTAAGCAGGAAGGAAACTTGGAAAATCAGTGCCATTTTGTGCCAGAACCAAATGATTCAGACTCATTTCAGATAAATATTTTTTGTTGTTGCTGTTTTTTGTTTGTTTGTTTTCTGTGCGCCTAGCATACTACAAGGGAACTTTTTAAAGTATCAACATTCTCACACAGTCTATATTTTATTCTGAAAATAGAGACTCTGCCATCCTGGTCCTGGGAAACCCTCCAAGTTTCAGTTTCAGGACAAGGTCACAGAACCACAGAACCACAGGATGTCTGAGGTCAGAAGGGACCTCTGGAGATCATTGAGTGCAAACTTCTGCTCAGAGCAAGGTCAATAAGAGCAAGTTCATCTGGGCTGTGATCAAGTGGGTTTTGAATATCTCCAAAGATGGAGATACCCTAACTGCTCTGGGCAGCTTGTTCCAGTGTTTAACCACTTTTATGGTTAAAAAGTTTCTCCTTATGCTTATATAAGAATTCTGAGTTTGTCTGTGCCCACTGCTTCTTGTCCTGTCACACAGTACCACTGATAAGACTCTAGACATACCTTTTTTATACCCTTCCATCAAGTAAGAAGATCCCTTCAAAGATAAATCATTCCAGCTCCCTGAGTGTCTCTTTGTATGAGAGATGCTCCAGTTCCTTAATAATCTTTACAGCCCTTTGACAGACTTTCTCCATTACATCCATGTCCCTTTTTCGCTGGGGAGCCCAGAACCAGACCTAACCTGCTGATGTGGCCTCACCAGTGCTGCACAGAGGGGAATCATAGAATCATAGAATTGCTCAGGTTGGAAAAGACCTTAAAGATCATCAACCACAACCTAACCATACAACTCTAACAACCCTTTGCTAAATCATGTCCCTGAGTACCACATCCAAACAGTTTTTAAACACATCCAGGGATGGTGACTCAACCACCTCCCTGGGGAGCCCACTCCAGTGTTTGACAACCCTTTCAGTAAAGAAGTTTTTCCTGATATCCAACTTAACCTCCCCTGGGAAGGATCATCCCTCTGGAGCTGCTGGTTACTGCCTACTGCAGTCCAGAGTGCAACACAAAGCCTGAAGGTTCGACCTTTACTGTGCAGTGAGACAGAGATGTAGTGTAAAACCATAAACTCAAAATCTCTTTCCATGTAACATTCTGACCTTAAGGAAGGGAGTAGGATCTCAAGTTGTTATAAAGGCTGATGGCATCCTAGGAATATGAGTGGGAGTAAGAGTGAAAGAAAGAATGCAGCATTTTCTCTTAAGTTTTACATTGCTCTACCTGCAACAAGAGCTTATTGCAGTTCCTTCAATTTCTAGCCCCCAGTGTTGCGAAATCTGTAGAGTCCAGTAATGTAGAAACAGAATTATTGAAGAGAAAAGGCTAGATTTCTACAGGAGCATAGGACTGCCTGTGGAACATTCCCCTTCATTTCGCTTCCCTTCTCACCTAGATTGTATTGTTAAATGTGTAACTACCAAGTGATTGGCCCTACATTTCTGAACAGGCTTTGGCTTGGTGAGAGAGCCAACAGCAACCAAAGTTAGCGCAGTCCATGGGGTATTCAACATTGAACAAGTGTGTGCAGGGGAGGGGATAAATGAAGGGTGGGGAGGCACAGTAAAGTCATTCTGGAAAGTATTTTAGGGATTTTGTTTTGATGTCCTCCTGTTTGCTGTTCAGCCACCACAGCCTGCGAAACTGCATACCAGCAAAGGCATCGCAGAACCTGTCCATGCATCCACCTTGATGCTGACACTTTCAAACTGATTTTGTCATATTTAGACATTAGAAGGAATATCTGAGAAAGCCTTTAAAAGAGTCCTATCTAGGAATATAGAGAAAAAAGATTTAAATGTAATAGACCTTTAAAGCACATAGTCCTCTCTGTGATATTAGATAGGCTAATGTCATACTAACTAGGGAATGGAGTAAAGGAAAGATATCAGCTTGCCTTGTTAGATTTATATTTCTGATAAAGCATAAAAAGATTTCTTCTGATGATAGTATTTCTCCTATATCAAATTCATGGTCTTATACAATTTCTTGTCAGCAAATGGTTCACAATCTTCTCAGATAACTTAATTTCTCAACTTGACTTAGATAAAATTTCTCCCACTGTAGGCTGGCCACCTGTTAGCACTATCTAATCCAAAGACTGGAATCTTATCTTTGCATCCACTTAATGAGTCATTCAATAGTGATATAATTTTCAAGCACCTATATATTAATTTATCAGTTTTTATTATCATCAATTATTTAATATATGATTCAACTATTCTGTTAATTATATAATTTTCTCATATTCACTATACCATATCTTGCTCTTGTAAGTGAGAGGATATGCTTCTCTGTATGTTCTTGGTTCTCACTCCAGCTCTCAAAGTCAACATATTTCAGTTTGTAAACTGTTCAGACACAAAGCAAAGAATCAGTGAAATAGCCAGCATGGGAAAGCAGATCAGCCACATAACATGGCTAAAATTGTCTTTAGGGAGAATGGCAAACCCATATTTCTGATCAGGATTCCTTAGAAATCAACTGCATTCACTGTAGAACATTTTGCAGGATTTGGCCATTGCTGTCCTTGAGGTAATGCTGATGTGAGTTTGACATTTCACTAGGAAGTTAAGTGTGGGCTACATTTGGGCCACCAGTGAGTACAGTGTGCTTGGGTGCTTTGCATATACCACTGTTACCTTCTAGAGTGCTGTTTGCCCTTTGCTGTGTGACCAGATTTGGACAGGAGGCCTTCAAGGCACAGGCCAAGATACACTCACCATTTGGCTGGGGTATACTGAAGGCAGCAGGCAGATCCCTTTTCAGAACTGTGCTTTCCTGCATATCCTTTCCGTGCTTCAAATCTGTTTTACCTCGTACAAGTGGAATTCCTTGTTTTAATTTGTGTACATCTTCTCTTGTCCTGTAAGTGGGATCTCCTGATGAAAAGATGCTGGATCCATCTTCATCACTGCCTCCCATTAGGTATCTGTATAACTCTGAGACTTCTCTTCTCTGACCAGAAGAGTCTCAGCTTTCTCCATTTCTCCTCATAGAAAAAATTCTCTATTATAAATGTCCCTGAGCATATGGCACATTGGGATCATTTTCTAGTCCAACCTTCTACAGAGCATTAATACAAACCAAATAAACAGCATTTAGGGCACCTCCATCGTGCACGCTTGATCCAAAGGCAAACTGTGATTGAGTGCATTACGTATTTATATGACTTCCTAATTTGAATTTACCTGCCCGATGCTGCTATCTAAAGAAAAGTTTTCTTATGTCCTTCCTTCTGACCACTGCAGGGTTTAGAGACGTTGTGTTCAGAGATATGGCTACAACCTATGAAGACACATATTTAATCTACTTTGACTGAGTAAAAGCAGCAGGGCACAGCCTGAAACTCAGCCTGTGTATTTAATCAACACCTTGCATGGGCTTTACAAACCATCCGGCACATTTTGCTTCTGCAATGTCTACAGCAGTTAGTTTAAAAACAGGGAGAATGTTTCCTGAATGTACTTTGTACGCTTTCACTTACACTGCACTTTGAGGGAGCAGATCAAGACACCTTTAAGTCTCTTTATTCGTTAGCCACCTTCCAACAACATTCTGTTCAGCTCTCAAAATAAGACCTTTTCTCCAGCTCCCAGATCCATTTCACAGCTCTTTTCTGAAACTTTGCCAGATTTGCTGCACCATCTTATAACACAGACTGCTTCTGTGGGAATACTTCCTGTGAAACATTGAGCCAAAATTACCTTCTGCCTTTTCCTGTGACCCCCAGACATCTTTCAGCAAGAACAACGCACTGAGAGTTGCACTACCTTATAAATCCATTATGATTCCAGTGCTTTTCCACGTTACTCTCTTGCAGGGGAGCAGCTCTGCTTCCTCTTCACATACCTTTCTGAGTATTGGCTCCTTTGTTTCTACCTGAGCACTTTCCCCTGCCCACAGTGAAGCAAATTTTGCTTGACTGGATTCAGTTATCAAGTAATTCATATCACTTGGTGTCTCTTTTATCAAACCATCACATTAATTTCTGTTTCAGGGTTGTGTGAGGAGCTGACCTTCAGGGATTTTTCCATTAACCACTAAATGTTTGGTGGATGTTCTGAACCATTCTCAGCCTTGTGGCTTTTGTTTGTAAGGGACCTGCTGGAAATATCCCACCCAGTGAACATTCTCTAAAAAATATCTGCACAAATTCATTCTGACATTGATCAAAATCAACAAGCCACACAGTTTTCAATGGATTTAAGAACAAGCAAACTTGCAAGACTCGGTAGAGTGGAAACTACCATGTTCTATTGTTGTCCTCATGTTACACATTTCATTAAATTTCAACTCTATCATAATAATGTTACCTTTGACAGGGATCTTGAAAAAGCATTGAAATCCTCAGAAAACACAAAAATGGAGCTAGATAAATAATGTGTTGCTTGATAAAACGCACGTGTATGCACATATCAAAAGTGTTACAAATTATCAAAGAAGACAGGAGTTCAATCAGGTATTGAGGGACAAAAAAAAAGTTAAATTTCATGGTAATCAGATTCATCTAAACTCTCTGTGCCACTTTTTCAATAAAGTGAATGCTTTGTAAACTCATAAATGTAGATCTGCTACGCCCTCACATCCTTTGTAGGTCTTAATGTGTTGGAAGATTTAGAATTGCTTAAGAAATAGACTGCAGTTGATACAGATTACACCTGAATGATACAGGGGCAAGCATAAGAGAATAATGACTATGAGGTACTGATGTTACAAATTCAATCTTTGCATTCAACTTGCTGAAGAGAATGTCCAGAGAGCATCAGAAGCATGAAACATCAACAAGAGATAAACTAGAATTTGACAGATAGTAATTTAAAAATTAAGCCTCACTCTAAACAAAAAAAAAGCAAAATCAACCAACCAAACAAAATGCAACCAAAACCAGATACAGCCATTCAACTTTACTTGCAGTAGTTCTAATAAAAGAAGATATCTGTTGTGAGATTATATGCCTTTTACGCTGAAATCTTTTTCTGCAAGGTTTCTACATGCATACGCCTTGAGACAGTCTGAAACTTAATCTCTGAAAATCAGCTGAGTTGGGAAAGCTGTATTTCTAAAGAGCTGGCCACCTGCTAGTGACTTCTGCGCTGAAACTGAGAATATTGTGCACCATCAGACTTGTGTTTTCATTAGAAATGCATTCCTTCAGTTCGCTCTGCTTTGCATTATTATTTATCTCCTTTTTTTATGGTGTTTTTTGGAATATCAAAAATCTACTAATGTGAAAGCCTGGTTTCCCTAGGATAAATTTCCTGACCAGTTATGGAGGATGGCTGATGTCTGAAGGTCAACAGAATTAGTGAGTGGATGCTATCTTTTTAATGCAATTGATGAGACAACTCAGCAAATTAACATTGTTGACCACATTTGACAGAAAAAAAGGGATCAGAGAATAATCATGGGAAGAACCATGAAAACGCTGAAAGTACAGACAAAAGGGGAAATTTTCAGGGTGGTAGGTTTTTTTAGCTTATTAAATAGATAGTGAGAAAGTGACTTTATCTTCTGCACACTCCTTCACTGGTTCTAGAAATTCACTGGAGACACTCTCCCACTAATTCAAGGCATTACAGCAAGAACCAATAACTGAAGCCGAAATGAGTGGTTTTAGACCTCAAATGTGGTGCACATTTTATGAAGAAGGTCATTTACCCCCAAAAACCTCATCAAATGTTATGCAAGATTATCCCTATGTGTTCGGGACTTCTAACCTGAATTTGCTTTATTTTTTTTTTTCCCTTAAAAGTTACTCTCAAGTGTGAACTGTGGATACAGGCAAGGTACCAGAACATTTTATCACAGTGTTTTTTCTGGCCTTTTTATTGATAGATTTATGAGTTGCTTTCTAAAACAGGCCAGCAAGCTAATCTCACTGAGAGAACTGCTGGCTGCCTCCTTCTCAGCACTGTGCAGTGTTCTCCTTAGGCACAGACCCCCACCAGCCTCCCCACAGACAGCTCTGGGAAGTCCTAAACCACAGCCACCTCAATCAGAAATCGGCAGTGATCTCGCTGGGACCAAACCACATCACGCTCTCTTCCCAACCAACGTGCCGTTACCACAGCACTGCCGCACCACACACAACCGCTGAGCAATCTCCCGTAAGTAGAGAAACATTTTGGGGCACAGCTGCTCAAAGGAGCTCACCACCAACCAGACCATGCTGAGCACCAAATGTCAGGAATGGGTACGCTACATGTTATGGCAGCCCACAAAGCCAGAGACTGGTCCGTGGGGGGTGCCCAGCTGTGCCCCTTAAACTGCCTGTCCAGTCTCCTTCACCCTACTACGACTGCAGCCCGTCTTCTCACACACCCTCTCCGTCTCCCCCAGGCCTCTCACCTTCTCCAGCAGTGCAGGGCAGACAGCCGTGGGCAGCCTCGACTCCCCCTCCGCTGCCTCTGGGCTGGAACCAGGCTGTGTCGAACAGCCGGAGGGGCTGCCAGGCATTACAGGGCTGAGCGTGACGCTCCGCCCCTTCTTCAGCCTCTGGTCCAGGGGCACACCGCCTAGGGCTGAAGGTGACCTCTTAGTCGGAGGAGAAGAGGGGCACTGGGGAGGAAAGGGGTTATCCATCCGCTCAGCTCATGGACAGGGAGGTGTCATAGGGATGGAGGTGGAGCTGTTGTTTCTGCTCAAGTCGGACCATCAAAGCCCCTGGGATACTTCAGCAGATCCACCCTATGCAGACCTTCCCTCCAGCTTCAGTTGTCCCTGCAGTTGAATATGGGGCCATGCCAAGTCGCAGTACAGCCCTCACAGCAGGGCTGAGGGCCACTGTGGATGGCCAGCACTTTCTTTTGGTCACCAGAGGGGGAGAAGGCATTTTGGTCACAGCTGCCTATGTCAGTGAGCATCAGAGTCTAGGCACAGAGTGTAACTAGTTCAAGGCCACGTCATGGGGCTTATGACACAGGCTCCTCACACGGACCAGTACTACAGAGAGTTACAGAGAAGGTGAAATTGTTGATGGTAACTACAATGGCTTGTAGGAGTTCCATCTATGCTCAGTTCTTCCACCTAGATGGTATTTGTGGAACTATAGACCATCCTGAGTTGGAAGGGATCCACGGGAACTTGAATCCAACTCCTGGCTCCACAGCAAGACTGCCCAAACCCTGTGTCTGAGAGTGCTATTTAAACACTTGTTGAACTCCTGAACCTGGGGCCCGTTCCATGCCCACCACCCTCTCGTGCAGACCCTGTCCCTCACTCCCAGCTGCCCCTCCTCTGATGCAGCTCCATGCCGTTCCTATTGCTGTCACACAGAGCAGAGCTCAGCGCTGCCCCTCCGCTCCCTGTGAGGAGCTGCAGCCACCATCAGGCCTCCCCTCAGCTTCTTAGCTTCTCTGCTCCGGGTTGAACAAACAAGGGACCTCTGCCACTCCTCATACATCTTGCCATCTAAACAATTCACCAATTCACCATCCTCATAGCCCTCCTTTGGGTGCTCTCTAATAGTTTTAAGTCCTTGTTGTACTGTGGCACCCAACCCACACGCAATACTGGAGGTGAGGCTGCACAGCACAGAGAGACAACGTCTCCCCTCACCCACTGGCAGTTCTGAGCCTGGTGCACCGCAGGGTACGGGTGGCCTTTTGGTCTGCCAGGGCACACTGCTGCCTCACGTTCAGCTTACTGCCAGCCAGAAACCCCAGATCCCTGTCCGCAGGGCTCATCTCCAACCTTAAAGTTCTCTTTCTTCTACTTGAGCATGGACAAGAAAGAAACTCCTGTGGGTATGGACACCATGCAGGTCTTAGATACTGGCTGCAGAGCACTGAGTTTCACACTCTAGGAGATCTATCAGTTTGCGTATCTGCAGCAGTGATGAATGCAGCTGTGGTTGTGGCACAGGAGTGTCACAGTGCTGGCCTCCATGTTCTCTGGAGCTGGGACCATGTAAGGGACCTGAAAGGTTTAAGCTGCCCCAATGAGCCTCCATACCCACTGTGGGGACACAGTGTAGTGAGGAAGGCAGAAAGAGGGCAGAGGTGAAAAATGAAGTCTAACAGAGGACAGGGCTGAATCTTATGTCTGCTTTCTGAAGGGAGGGAAGGACTTGTCAGTACAGGCTCTAGTTGGCCTGTGGGCAGCAAGGTAAGATGCACTGGAATGTCATCACGGGCTAGTGAAGAGCCAGGTTGCTGTCACCTAGCTCTGATGGTGAAAGAAATCTAAGGGTAAGAGGAGTAGCATAGCCAGACTCCCAGCTGTCATCATGCTTCTGGATAAGAAGTGGGAAATGATGCATGGCCTAAAGGTCTTGTGCCACTCAAGGCTGCCCCTTCTCACTCAGGCTTGGAGGATGGTATAGTCATTGGAGAAGGCCTTCAATATTCCTACAGCCAGGAACATTACTATTGGGCTGGTGGAAATATATAAGAGAAAATTATTCAATGTCCGAGGATTCAGCTCTGGAATAAATATGATAGTGAAACCACAGTTCCACAGGAACAAGGAATCTATCTATATGGGGAACAGAATAAGACCATTGCCTCCAATTGAGATACAAGTCAGAAGTCAAACTGAAAAGTGTCTCTGAGGATTTGATTGAAGACAGAGTTACAAGGAAAAACTGAAAAAGGGACTCATCTGCACAGTCCTCAGAAAAAAAAAAAAAAAAAAAAACAGTGAAGGTGAATGGAAGAGGAAATATGGAAGGAAAGATTTACAAGTGGTTATTAATGGCTCTGCTGTTCAGATGGTTTAATATTTTCTACTGCAAAAACTCCTTTACAATGTGTTTGTGCTTTGTGACGCACACAAATACTATGGTTGATCAATGTTGTCTGAAAACATTACAAAAATGTCTCCTTTGCCTCTGAATTGTTGTTGGGTTTACCAGCATGGTAAATATTCTTTCCGTTGTATGTGTGGCTCAGAAGGGGCAGCATGCAGAAAAACAATGGAATATGAACATTCCCAAAAGCCAGATATGGCAGCTAGAGTCATAAAGATGTTGTAGTGACTTCTGACTTCTTCCTTGTTCCTCTTCACTGGCATATACACTGCAGCCCCTTTCACCTTCATCGGAATAGCAGCAGACCTTCAAAGTACACACTGTACGCAACTTCAAAGCCTCAGGATTGAATTCCTATCAGTGAGTGCTCAGACAACATCACTGCCCCTTCACAGATAACTCCACAAGCTTCAGCAAGTATGAAAAGAGCTACTGAGGGAATTGGCTGCTCCAACACATCACCAACAGGATACTCAGTTTCTCTGGTATTGGCCCTAGTGTGAATGCTCTCTTTGCATTAGGTAGTGGGGTATGTACTCTCATTTCAGAGTTACCTGACCCCATATGGCTCTTCAGTCCCCTTCCATACTATCAAAGACACCAAGAGCACATAGTGTGACAAGATTTGGTGAGCATTTGAATCCAAGGCAGCACTCTTTGGCAACACACAAGTATAAAGGCTTATCAGCAGGGCCACATGAGAGAGAAGACTGATAAATATGAACATCAAGCTCCTTTTACCAGGACTGCTCTCTTTATTTTGAAGTTTATGGCAATACCCATATTATCTATAGATGTTCAAACTGACAATAAACCTTTTCACAGAACATCACTGATGACAGCTTTCAGAGCAACCAGCATGCAGTTTTCTCACATCTTTTCAGAACCAGCTTAGCACCTGATGCTGGAGTGTGAATAGCTCTTTGATTTTCCCCATTGCCTTCCTACATCTTCTTCTATTAATAAATTTACGAGCTTCCAACTCTTCCACTCCTCCAGCCCCAGTAGGCAGGCAAGGGGGTTACAAGGAGCAGGCTGCCTCGTGAACACAGAGCTGGGGCCCTGAGCTCTCCTCGGCACACGCAGGGTGCTCAAAATCATCCACCAGCTGCACAGACCATTTGTGCTATGAGGTCATTCAGCGCTACCCCATCGCTGAGGAATCTGCTGGCCACCTTCCTGACAGCGCAGCATAATGTCCCACCTCGCCTGCCAGCTAGCACAACAGGCTCTCACTGAGCTTGGGCCCCACTCTCCACAGGTGCTTCTCAATCATGCTCTCCAGCATCCATAGCCTCTGGTTACCCATTGACCACCATGTCCGCCTGCCAGCACCCTGCCCTGTTCCATTCCAGCCTCCTCTCTTCGAGCTGTTCTTTTCACCACTGCCAGCATGGTGAAGATGCCATCAGAGCAGGATGAGTTGGCTGGGTACAGACAACTTAGAGACATCCTTGAGAGGGAAAGATTATGGGGAGTCTTCGCAGGAGAAAAGACTGGACTTGCAGAGGAGGAGGATTTGAATGGTGGTATAGAAATGCTGCGCTTTGATGGGAAATCTTTCTTCTCTCTGAGCATGGAGAGGGAGCCATCTAGTCCTTAAATAAGAGGGAGCCAGGAGATGAGAGAGATAACAAGGCTGGTAGTACAGGGGCTTGGCAAACAGGGCCTGTCCAACAACAGTGTCCATGCAAGATGAGCAGGGCAGACACAATGATTGGAGCCAGGTTCAGCAGCGAGACCAAGTCATCAGGAAAGATTGTAGTGACAAGCAAGTCCAAGGTCTAGCTGAAAAGTTGATCCATAGGCCAGAGTCAGTCTCCATGCTGCTAACCAGTGTTAGACACAGTTCAGGACTGCCAGGCAGGCAGTCCATGTGTCAGAAGGGAGGGAGATAGTCCCAGTGGAGTGTCAGCAACAAACGCTTACTTTCTGACAGGTCTGGGTAGCTGAGGGGCTGAGAGCACTCATGGCCACACAGATGGGACACGCTGGTTAGCTAGGCTCTGCTGCTGGCTGACAGCAAGCTGTCCAGGGAGGTGGTAAAGTCACCATCCCTGGAAGCGTTCAAGAAACACGTAGATGTCATTCTTAGGGACATGGTTTTAAGGGCAATATTGGTGGTAATAGGACTGGATGATCTTAGAGGTCTTCTCCAACCTTAATGATTCTATGATTCTATGATGATGGTCTGGGGAGGTCCCTTCTGAAGCCAACTGGTGCTTCCCATTGTCCACTCTAGGCCCATTTTATTTTCCTCCAAATTCCTCTGAAAGACACCCAGTGACACAGGCTTCCAACTGCCTGTAACAGTGCCTCCTCTGGAGAAGAGATGGCAGGTGAGGGAAGAGGTAGTAGATATAATAAATAGGTATTATAAAAACCGAATGGAATAAAAGAGATAAAAATAAATTAATGCTCACTATCTTTTTGAAAGATAAGATATCAGAACAAGAGAAGGTGAAATAAAAGTACAAAGCTTCTTCACGCAGTGTGCCTTCATCCTTTGGATACCTTGCCTCAGGGGAGTGTGAGTAAAAAGCATTTATGTGGTTTCATAAAATAACTGGACAGGGAAACTGCAGAGGAAGAACACAATTAAATGCAAAGATTCGACATCTGTCTCTCAGGCTGCTCGAAGCTAACAGAATATTTGAAGGGATTGACCTCATACTTCCGTGCTCTTGTATCTTCCACAAGAAATTTGCCACTGGAAAGTCTCACAGCCAGGAAATTCAGTTAAGTGGTCTTTTATTCTGATCTGGCTCAGCTGTCCTCATTCATTCTCCTAATGAAATTCTGTGGTGACATTACCATTTCTCCCAGAACAGCCCCACACTTGCTATTTGAATGTCTGGTGAGTGATTCTCTGTCCTAGGCTGGGTTTTCATCTTTGCAGTCTCTCCCTGCCAGGGTGACATCTTTCAGAAGGGTCAAAGAGATAGGAGGGAGCTTTCCTGGTGGGTAGATCAGAGCCCTTAGGGGACAGAAGGTCTCCAGAGACAGAGAGAAGACCAACACTAAACTGCAGAATCTTGGATTGTTTGTTCTTTCTCTTAAAAGGCCACCTGTGAATGCTTTGTCTTCAATATGGTAACGCAGCAGTGGGCAGCAAGAAAATCTTTTAGAAAATAGTTTTTTATTATCTGAGGGAAACTCAGGAATTTCTCCAACTTTTCTCAGACTTTTGGAGGAAAGGCAGTCTGGTAATGGCAGTCTGATAATGGCAATTTGCTCCACCTTGCTTAATCAGGAAGAAATTATCTCTCAAGAGCTGTAGCGACATTGAATCGATCTTCAGCATCCCAGGTCTGAAAGTAATCAGGAGAGTAAGAAATGTGCCCTTCAATAAAATGGCCCATTTAGCCCAATGTTTTCCTCCAACAACAGTAGTAATAGATAATGTTTAAAAGCACATGCCTACCCACTTTCTGCAGCCTATTTTCCTAGTAATCTTCCAACATCTAAAAGTCTTGTGTTATGGAATCTGGAGGGTGAAACCCAGTCCAGTTCTTTAAATATCATAAATTAATTTCATCCCTTTTTTGAACCCGCTGATAGCATTGGCCTCTACAATCTCTCCTGCGGCATCAAGTTCCACACATTCACTCAATACTATGTAAAGAAATACTTCCCTTGTTTGTTCTAATTCCTCTGATACTAAATTCACTGTGTATCCTCTAGATTGTCACGTTGCAGAACTTCTTTGTGAAAGACAGATTCATCTTGTCCATCATCATGATTTTATAAATGTCAGTCATATCTTCTCTCAACTTTACCATCTCTCCAAAAGAAGAAGAGTTTTCCAATAATCCCTCATAAAGCAACTACTCCAAGACTGATCTCTGCTGCCCTTCTCTGTACCTTCTGTAATTTCATCATGTCTTTCTTGAAATATAGAGACCAGAACAGTCCCCAGAGCTCAACATCAGATTGCACAGAGATTTTATCTAGAGCTAAAATGGCATCCTCTGTCTAATTTTAGTTACTATTATCAATATGCCCAACATTTCTTGTGGCTGTTGCCAGAAGGGTAGTAAATGTGAATTCCAAGATCTCCTTCCTAATTTGAAACTGCAGATCCGAGTTCTGAGATCAGCATCATGTAAGCATGGGTTAGTTTACTTTCTCTAGATGAGAAATATTTTCTCTAAATGAGAATATAACCTTACTTAGATTTACTAAGTTTTTGATTGCTTAATTTTTTATTACTATTTATAGTGAAGTTCCTCTGAGAGTTTTCTGCTCAGCCTCTTGGTTTCGTGTGACTCTCCTAAAGTCTCTTGCCATCAGAACAGTATTTCTGCACCCGAAGTAAGTCAGTATCAGCCTTAGACTTGATTTCACTGTTTACTTGCTTTTCCAGTTTATCCATAAACACACTGAATGAAACTAGTCCCAGCAGCAACCCCTGGGATATGCTCATAGTTCATCCTTCTTCATCCTGAAAAGTACCAAATGTGACCTATCCTTTGCTCATCTTTCATTTCACAAAATGATCTTTCCTCTAACTCTGCAGTAATTTAGTTCCTTTACTTACTCTCAGTGAGGAACTTTGTCAAGGGGGCTTTGGAGGTCTGAATGTATTATTTTGCCTAGCCACATGCATATTAACATCATTCCAGAACCCCACCCTTCCAGAACCCAGCATGGCCAAAATTTCCCTTTACAGAAGCCATATTAACTTTTCTCAACAGATGGTTTTCACATACTTGTCAATCTTACTGTTTATTATAGACACCACTGTCTTGCCACAGAAGGAAGTCGGATTCCCCACTTATTTTTCGTAGTGGGAGTTACACTGGCAATCCACAAGGGCTCTGGCACAGATACATTAATGACAGGTTATACAGCTTGGCCAGCAGTTCACAGTTTCACATTTAAACTCCTTCATGGCTTTCAGGAAAATGTCATCCAATCATGGTGACTTATAAATATTCAAGGTATCTGTTTGGTCTTATTTCAAGAATAAACTGTCTTTTCTGATCAGTCTACCGCAAACATGTCATCAGGAGTTGAAATCTTCACAACAAACAGGGTACTTCGTGCTCACTAACAGAAGAAGGAACTGTATCCCAAGGCTTCTCTCCCAGGCAGAGATAAAAGAAAGGAGCTTGAAAGCTTTCTAAACTCCCTGGGAGAAACATTTGAAGTCTGATGTCTTGGCAACAAATCTACTTCTAAAAAGCAGACTTGTTTTGTCACTTTCCTGAAAGCATGATCGGTAGTGTGGCTGCTGCTGCATCTTCAAGGTCATACTATTCAGAGGCAGAGGCAAACCAGGACCAGCGTGGAAAAATACAAAGTGTGACACTAGGGGGTGGTATTAAACTAAGTGGAAGTATATAATTTGGTTTCACTTAGCTTCTTTGAAATTCAGTCTCACAAAAGTGATGTGTTGCATCCAAGCCCTTCAAGCATTCATTTATCTGCGTTGGTAACTTCCCAGGACCCACGTGACAGTTTTGTTTGTCATTGTGGTCCCATGATCCATCTCTGGTATGAGATCAGACAAATACCTCTACACATGAGTGCCTGAACATGTGCAACAAAAAACACACATTTTTTGTTGCATACAACAAAAGAGACACACAAATAAACAAGCAGAATCAAAACAGGAAGAAAAAATTCCTTGTCCTGGACATGCATGAGGGAGTAGGGAATTCAGCTTCAACAACTTTGCTACCACATCCTTCTTTCTCCACAGAAAAAGAAGGCAAAACAGTCTTGACTGTTTTAATGAGCCTCTGGCTCTTGCTAGCCTGGGTCTGCCTCCGTGTAGGAGCTGTGTACTCTTTCAGTCCTTAGAGATGTATCTGTTTGCACTGTGCATCCAGGGAGCTGCCCTCTGACGGATGATCTGCAGGCATGACATATAGGGCACCCAGTGGTTCTCATCCTTAGGGGAGCTCAGATCCAGTTTAATTCATCCAGAGCAGAGATTTTGTCAGTCTCTGTGACAACATGAAAACTGAAGCTTCACTCTTGGGAGGCTCAGAGTCCTCCCTCATGAGAAAGTTGGTTCATGACGTTCCAGTTGCTTTTCTCCACAGACACTGAAGCATTCTGGTCAACATAGCCAGCTGTTGGTGAAAAACCAGGACAGTAAATAGATATTTTCCTCCATTAGGAAAGATGCACATCAAAACCTCTTCCATACTAGACATTAAAACTCTTAAAAGCTATCACCTCGTGGAATCTCTGCAGATCTTCACTGTTTCTTCAGTGGATGAAACGACAACAACATTTGTGATGATCTGGCTGGAGTACGAATCAGATGCCTGTATGTAATGTTGCCCAGTGGCTTTCTGCCACAGCTTGGAAAGCTAAAAGCTCTCTAGCTAATGCATTATTTTATTTCAGTGATCTCATGTTTAAAGCATCATTTCCTTAGCCTGAGGCTCTCCCGTGGGGTCAGTAAATTCCACTTTCAAAGAAGGTTTTAATTCCTTGGTGAGTGACAAGCTGGAATGGTGATGTGAGTCCTAATCCCTCTTTTGAATGGTGAATGGAGCTTCTCATCATTAGTACATCAGACATGCTACCAAATATATCTTCAGCTTCTCCTCATTAGTACATCAGACATGCTATCAAAGATATCACGGGACTAGCAAGCACCAGTTTGCAACAAGCCAGCTGGACAAGAAGAAATGGAAAGGTCTTCTTCCAACTACACCAGCCTGCAGGGCCTCTGCTGGACCCTCCCTCCTCCCCTTCTAGTGGTGAAGCATGAGACAGTGCGCACAGTTTTCTTTTCTCTCCCATGTCTTTTCTCTCCTTCAAACTATCATTCCTCAATTTGCCTGGGAGAGGAAAATTAATACTTAAAATATGTTCCTCTTTATTCATTCCTGCTCTATTTCCTCCTCCTTTGAATTAATTTCTAGCTCCTTGTCGTTCTACTGAAACATCCTAACATGTTCCTTTTCTATCCCCTGCGCTCCTACCACTTGGTATCAGCACAGTGAAACAAATACATTAAGAGATAAGCAAGGGAGGGGAATGGGGGAAAATCAAAGAGACAATCATTTTCCTCATTTTCCCCAGGCTGCTTTTTTTTTCACTGAGGATTAATTTCCATTATCCCAAAAGCCTTTATGTCTACTTCCCTGCCGTTATCCTGGGTTCAGCACTTCCTGGGAATCTAATTTCTCAGTTTGGAAGACAATATAAAAATGACCTGGCAATAGCCATGAAGTGACATGACAAGGCCATTTTTCTCTTGCAGTGCCATTGCTCACACTGCAATGGAGGAAGACTTGCTATAGTGAGCAGTGTTTGTCTCCTTATTCTTGCCCATTAAGTCAAGGATACCCATGCCTTTTAGGAAGTATCATCACTGTCAGAGAATTTTCATTCTGACAACCCAGTTCTCCTTGTTCTGCCCTACCATCTGCATGCTATGTCTTTCCCTTACTTTTTTGTTGTGGTTCCACCCCTCTGTGCTCACATTCAGTAGATTACTGGCAGGCAAAAAGTCTCTCTCTGCACAGGTAAGAGGCACTCGAACTAGTGAAGGTGACCTTAAAGGTCAGCCCTGGGTCTGCTTGCCCCTTGTCCACAATGGATCTTTTCCTTCCATTTCAGATGCACGAGCCTTCTCTTCCCACAACTTTCTGAGTTTCAGCAGCCAGCCCCACTTCCTGCTCTATTCAGTGCCTGACTCCTGACTCCCACTACCTTTCCACTCCATAGACAGACAGATAGGTAGGGACGGGCCTCAGACGTATTTTGGAAAGGCAGAAAAACAGGATTAAGTGAGCTCTAGCCATGTAGTACAAGCCTAGTCCTACCTGGAAGCCCTTTGGCTATGAACAACAATTTTGAGATGACATAACCAGCAAAGACTGCTTAAGCAAAGTGCCCTGCTAACTAAGCTACACAGCTTGTAGCCTGGCTCAGATACAAGGGGAACAAGTTATGGCTTCTTGCAACAGCATTCACAGAGCCAAACACAACAGTTTGCTTTCTGCCTTGGTATTACACAGCGAAGTGGTAACAGCAAGCAATAAATAACATATCTGAAGGGCATTATTACTTTTGGTCTTCTGGCTTTCACTGATTTTAATGATGTGAATTTATAGCTGCATTAGCTATTTATCACATCTGAAAAGGGTTGCAATGGAATACTCTCATTTTCCCATAGCTAACTTCTACTTAATTTTTAGTTCTTAAACAGGACTCATGATGAGACCTCCAGGTGCTTTACAATGGAGGGAAAAGCCATTTACAGGAAGAGAGAACAAAACATTGCTTGAGCCACACAGCAGAGTATTCACACAGACAAAATAAGACCAGAAGGTCTCATTTTTCTTGCACTGGTCTTTACACTGGGTCCTGCTGGTAGCCCCAGTAATAGTTACTTCTCTCTTTGCTCAAACAAGTCAAAGGAAACCATAATGTTTTGTTTCACTGCTTTTGTTGTTATTTTTAACTGAGAGCAAATGTTTTTTGGTTATCAGGCCACTCATCTGAGGTATTCTGGCAATTTTCTTAATTTTACGTAGAGTCCGGAAAAAAAGAATGATTCTTCAAGAAATATTCAACAACTGGCAAGCTCAGCATCTGGTAGAAAAACTGAAGAACAGTTTAATAGTGCAGATAATTTCTGATCCCCCTAGCAAATAATTTTATCATTGCTTCGCCTATGTTTATGGCAAGCTATCAGCCCAGATACAAAACTTCCTCACCAGCTCTAACTATAGCTGAGGCTGGAAGAAAAAGAAATGTATTGCCACAGATGTCACCATCTGCTCCACCATATGAAAGGGGAACTTTGTTTTGGAGCTTTACTAGCCCATTACACTCCCCACTTTCTGAAGTTACGTTTTCTGGTATTTGCTGAGCTTTGATATATTGCAGAGACAAAGAACAGAAACAGGCAAATAAGCAGAATGTGCTGAGGGAGATTTCTAAGGGCATAAAGAGGAGACAGGCACCAAACTCTCATCACTCTTCTCAGAGAGCTCTGCAACAAAGTACTCTCTGTGGTGCTACCTTCATTTTTCTTTGTCTTCAGTGAAATTAAGCTAGGTTGTTCTGTGCCCCTGTGACAAGCATACTTTCCTGAAAAACAGTCCCAAAGCTAAGCTACTCCTCATTGCTTGCAATGAAACACAATGAAATGTCAATAGTTAAAGGAGCAAAGTCCAGTTTGATTACAGCCTTTGGTGTGTAGGCAATTACAGTTTGAAATGTATGCCTGTGGATGTGGCCAAAATGAATTACAACAAAGGCATCAGATGGGTTAAATCTGAATCTGCTGGTGTAGTCACCTCTTCCCCTCATCCATCAATTTTCTCTGTTGATAGAAAAAAATCATAGAACTGTCTGGATAAGACCTTTGAGGTCACCTAGTCCAACGATCAGCCTAACTTATGAAGTCCCATCACTAAACCATGTCCTTTAGTGCCAAGTCCATATATCTCAGTTACCTCCAGAGATGGGGACTTTGGCTGCCCTGGGAGCATTCCAATGTAAGAGACATGCTGCCCTTGGCTCTTGCTGGTGGCCGAAGTGTTGGGCTGTTGCTTGGCTGCAGGGAGACGACATCATCAACAGCTTCCCTTCTCCTCAGGGTCCCAGGGCACAGTGCTGGTACCTGCATGGGACTGCAGTGAGCAGACTGTGGTTACAGCATGCTGGAAGTACAGGAAGACATGGGTTTCATGCTCAGCAGTGGGGCCAAGCCGGTTCTATCAACCTGCTCCCCTCTCCTTCCCATGATGCTATATTGGTTCAGCTGGTTGCTCCTCTTAACCCAGGAGCCTCTCTTATCCAGTGCAGTTCTCACTCAGCTTCCTCCCTAGGATCTACTCTGTAGAAGACAAATTTAACCCCCACACCCTGAGTCCCAGCATCAGAATTCCCTGGAGCCAGGTATTGCTGCTGAGTAATGCAAATTCAGCCTGGGAAGGAGAGCTGCTGAATCATAATTGTACAGTTGGAACTGTGTAGAGAGCATATTGTTAAAGCAAGTGCACAGTCTTCTGTAATCTACCATGAAGTGTAAATACTATCCTGCTCATAGGCTGGAATATATATACTTGCAGTATATAGTATAGTAAATATATATATTATATATATTATATAGTGTATATATATATACACTATATAATATATATATTTATACTATTTGCACATTAATTTATGTGAGTTTTGGCACTGCTATGTCTGAGAAAGGCAAAGTACTTTTCTATCTCCCATCTGACTACACGCTGCACACTGAAAGACCATACCTGTTTGGAACCTAGCAGCCATAAAAGCTGAGAAAAGTTGTCAAAATAAAATACTGATTATCAATTTTAGACACCTTGGTATAAAGAAACAGTAAAGGCTAACAGAGGAATGGAGAAAATAGAGCAGACTTGAAAATTCATCGAACGTCAATTGTTGCCATGAAGATTACACTGGAAGCCCATAAAAGAGTTATCACTCAATAAACAAAAAAGAAACAAATGGAGAACTAACAGTGATGTCTGTGTAACATGAAACTGATTATAAAGATCAGATGTTATCAAAATGTTTGTATCAGAGAACAGAAATGAAGACCCAGAATTTAACTTCTTAGAAAGCAGAGGATCGAGTGATTTAGACCTGAGTTATGTTTTAATATTTTCTTTAACATGAAGGGCTCAATCTTCTTTGAGAACAGGAGATTATCAGCAGTGGACAGGATATGGCTTCTTGTTCTTCAGGACATTGATCTTCTCCATCTTCACCTAACTTGTCCAGCCCCTGTGGTTTTCCTCAGGAAGTTCACTTTAGTTCATTCCATTTCCTTCCTTGTAACACTTTCTCACTGGCCAAAATCCCATTCAGTCTGTGGAAGGTGGGACTAGGATTCTTCTAGGCTCTCTCTTCCTGCAATGTTTAAAAAATAGCTGTACGTCCCCTGCAGGGAAGGATTCTGCAAGTTTTTCTATATAGCACTGCTTATTCAAGGCTGTTATGAAGTTACTTACAGAAAGCCAAAACTTCTGATGTTCCTGCGTCACTCTCATCCAAGGGAAGGGGAAGAAGGACAGCACCAGCTGACAGTGCTGCTGTTCAAATTTCTCTTCATATGCTGCATCTTTAGAAGGTAGAAATGCATATGAGGGGTTTTACTGGGAAAAAAAAAATCACAGAAGGTTACCATTTCATATTCCACATGCACAGTGCCAACAGGAAATCATTCCCAAAATTATTAAATTGGCAAGGCAGACTGTTGGAATTGGATAGATCTACAAAAATACTGTGTTGGCACAAGGACTTCTGTAATATCTTAACCTATATGCCTATATGTCAGTACTTTCCAGACATAAAGGACATTCTCAAATGCCAGTTTTGTGAATATGTGAATTTTTCAGTAAAGTAAATGTTAATGTTGTCAAAATTATGAATCTTCCATCTCAAGTCCTGTATTTCTACAGCCTTCAGTGATGACAAATATGAATACATGATGAAATGCAACACCTGTCCTAGAGCAAGCCACTCTGAATTCTCTAAGGATGATTAATTTTGACAAAATTCTACTAACAATGCTGCTCACAGTTTCACTATTGCCATGTCTCCAACAAAATTCAGCAAAGCTTAGCCCAGTTCTCAGGGACATCTGCTCGTTCACATTAAAAAAAACACAACCCTGCAATCTGACATGGCCAGCTGAAAAACATATTGGGAGGGAATTCTTCCATGAAACATACTGGGAGGGCATTAATAAAGGAAATTGAGAGCTGTTTTATTTAAAATCCATGCTAGGCAGTGGTTGTAGGGTGTTTGATCTCATCATCTCTGTCTGTTCTCATAGCAACCCCAATAAACTAGGCAGGAATCCACAGGTTCCCACTTTACAAGCTTTCTGAGCCAGATGCCCAACTCACCCTCTGGGAAGGTTCATACATCATTATCTTCAGGTTTCAGCAGAGTTGCATGGGATGTGGCTGCCCCAGGGAAAGGAGGCGTCTGCCATCCCTCCCTGCCACCATTTTCTCCTGGGTGTGCTGAGGGAGGTGCCCAAGGGGAAGATAACTCCATGTCTGGCAGAGGAACTGGGGGAAAAGGAATACTGGGGGGCAATGGAGATGCACATCTGGGGGAATACTCCATGAAAGCTGAAGAAGCCCCTTGGGATTTCACTGAAGGTAAATTTGGCCGTGCTTAGCACGGCATCTGCATCTATTTCCCCAGCGTCAAAGATGCAGGCAAAGTCTCACTAAACGAATACACTGAGAAGGAAAAAGGGAAGAAAAGAGGAGCTGAAATACAGTTATATTTTTCTCACAGCTAGTCTATCATAAGGGCTGTATTGTGGGATCTACGTGTTACCCATCCTGATACCTGATTCAATCACAGTGGAGAGAAATCTGATGGCACTGGAAGGACTTAAGGAGGTGAGGATTTATGTTGAGGTCAGCGCTGTGTTAAACTCAACTCTGATTAAGGGAGAAGGAGAGCAACGGCCTGAGATCATCTGAGATGACAGAGGATTTGCATCAAGTTGATTACAAAATGATGCAATGTACTTTCCTGGGGGGATGGAACAAGGAAGGATCAGCATCAGAAGCTGAGCTGGCAAGGGGGCTTTTTATGAAGATAATGAAAAGGAGGAAGCAATGGAGGACAGTGGTGCTTTGTGGAAGAGATTTATTAAATGTCACAGGATCCTGATGTGGAGGACAGGCAGATAGTATAGCAAGAGATCACTGCAGCTGCATCCATATGTCTGCAAGTGTTTCAGAATCAAGAAGTAGGCATATAGAGGGGGAGATAGTAGCACGCATTTGGGACAGGAGAACAACGAGCCCTGTAGAAAGGCTGAGGCTTCAGGATAGCTTATTGCTGTCTAGTCTACAGAGAACTAGTAATAAAAGTATCTGTATAGGCCGTGAAAATGGGAAAGGCAAAGGGAAAGTGCTAGCTATCATCTGGAAGAACTAATCCCACAAAATCTGGTAAAGATTGAAGTGTCCAGAACCCTGTTGAGTTCATTATTTACAAAATAAGTCAACGTTAGCCATATCCTGGAAGATGTAAGAAGGGGAAAGATAAATTAGAACAAGTAGATGTGGGCAGGTTTGTAGCTCACTTGAGGTGCTGAGACAGCTCTCCAAAACATTGGTCATTATGTCTTTGCAAGGCATTTCCATAGAAGAAAGGGAGACCCTACCAAATTTTAAAGCTGTTCAGGCTAGCTGTAATACCCAAAAATTGTTAAAGTAGATTATCCTGAATTCAGTTGATTGACACAGGGTACGTAATAAGATGCTAAAGGAATTAACAAGGTGGCAGCCAAGATGAAATCCCTGCCCTTGAGCCTTACTCCCACTGGAGCACTGTCTGGAAATGCAGGAAGAAAGATTCAAAGTCTTCACTCACTTGCCCATTGTTGTTTTTTTGTTTTTCTATGTTCTACATATGGCTGATGACAGTCTTCTGTTCTTACTTAGTTCTTATTTCTCTTCTGTTTCCCATCCTTTCAAAGTCTCTTTGTGCCCTACCATCTATACCCTTTTCAGTTCCTTCTTTGCTTGATCTGCATATTCCTCTAGTCTCCTCACATTTCTCTCATGCTTCAGCCATATTTCCCAACCTTCTGTAGCCCCTTCTCATTCTGTAGATACTTCCTCCCATCATTCTGTTCCCTTTCTCTCTTTGTAGAGCTTTCTCAGGCTCAATTTTCACGAGTTCTGAACATAACATTTTTTCCAACAAAATGTTCCAGCCTTTTCCAGCAAAAGTCCCTACTCTGCCCTATAAATAAACTCCTACCCTGATATTGGTTCACTCTGTGCAGATGAAAGAAAAGAAGCATGCATCCCCATTTTCAAAGGTATGAAAAAAAAAGTAACTATCTATGGATAATGTGGCTATTTAAACTCAAACAGATCATCTTTGTAGGCGCTTTCCCTCTCTGATGTCACACGTCTCACAGCCCAACAACTTTAAACACAGCTTGAATGAGAGCATTATCTGAGTGGACACAGGGTTTCAATAATTTTTTTTATTACACTGATAGGAATATAAGAAAGGGAATCCTTCAGATTCTAGAAAACATCCCACATCATATTAGAATAATTCTAAGGTACATGAAGTTGAATTTAAAAAATTTTTACAGTTACAACTTCCAGCATTTGTAAAAAAATGTATATAGCCCCATAGAAAATAAGTACATACACGTAATGCTATTGTAAAAGGTGTTTGAAAGTATTCTGATGATTTTAAAGATTATATTGATTAAAATGCTCTTATTATTTTCTAATTTCATAAGCCAGCGTTTTGTTTTATGGGCACTTGATTCCTTCTACATGTATTTATTCAGCCAGTTGATCATATCCCTTCTTCCTTCCTCAATGTAAGGTTTATCCTGAGGATTGATGTTTTCTTTTTTGCGGTGCACAAAACCATGAGTCTGTCCAGGGTAAATTTTAACTTCATAATCAACTTTAGTGTTTTGTTTAAGCTTCTGTTCCAGCGCAGTAACCTGTAACAGAGAACGTACCATCTTGGCTGAACATTGAGTTAGCATGTTAGGCATTTATAGTCTTTTTTTTTTCCCCTCCTCTATGTTTTTAAGTTCTGCTTTTTTTTTTCTCCAGAAGAATAAAAGCATGCAACTGTACAAAACTGCATAAGGTGTATAAGTTACTCTAATACTACCTCTAAAGACAGAAGCACTTACAGCTCATTGTCACAAGAAGGATAACATGAAGTCATTGCTACAAGTAACTTTCGATAGGCTCCAAGAAATAAAACCTGGCAATATTTTGAATCCATTTGAAATGGAGGGAGAAGAAGAACAGATGCAAAACTGACAGATCAAAGTTACTGGGATTTTTGCCAGGAAAACACCACTCAAAGAAAACGCACCCTCCTGTTTGCTCCCCTTTCTAGATTATCTTTTTCTCCAGACATTCTCCACCCTTGCTCCCCAGGAAGACTTTTGACAAGTGTACCAGAAAGCAGAAGCTCTGCAGGACAAGCAGCCCGCACATAAAGTGCCCATATTTTGCAGAATCAGAAAACAGAATCAGAAAACATTTTTAGTGTCACTGTAAAACTTTTTGGGTTAAAGATAAGCAACATAAATTTGTGTAGAACTGTAGTAAAAAGGGGGAAAAATGCAAATTGGAATAGGCTCCCCAGAGAGGTGGTTGAGTCACCATCCCTGAATGTGTTTAAAAACCATTTGGACATGATGCTCAGGGACATGATTTGGCAAAAGGTTGTTAGAGTTCGGGTGGCATGGTTAGGTTGTGGTTGGACTTGATGATCTTCAAGTCTTTTCCAACCTCAGCAATTCTACAATTCTAAATTCATCTTCTGGTTTCTCTTAAGTAAATACCAATTTACAAAACAAGAACAAAAAGCATGGAGACAAATATCTTCAATGGGAAACTCACTTGCTCCAGAGGGACGATTTCATCATTTTCAGCAAAAATGAAGAAGGTTGGGTGAAGCAAACTGCTTTTGTCATCAAAGAATCTGATCACTCCTATGGGAAAAGGAAAGGCATATGAAGTGACTAATGCTAGTTAAAGAGGTTAAACCACTGCTAAAGCTATCCAGTCAAAATAAAAGACATTACAATAAGTTACAGCTGATCAGATTATAAAGGAATTAAACACACTTTGTTTGAAAGTCCCTTTTACTTTGAGAAGTTCCCGTGTTTTGAGTTGCTGTTAAAGACAGAAAGAGAAATTTCTCTGTTTGAGAAATTCAGGGAAGATCATTACTCAATTAAAGTAGTCAAAGTAATGGTATTTTGTAATCATATCAGCTTCTTTAGTAAGCTGTCACACTGAGTTTTGTCACAGGAGCGCTCCTACAGGACAGCTTCCTGCTCTGGTTGTGCCTTCCCACAACACAACAGCCATCTGACACTTACCATAAAGAGACACTCCTGTCCTTAGATGAGGATTTTTCAGCATCAGGTGTTGTACTGCTGCTCCACCCCAGCAGAACCCAATTACACCAATGCTCTTTGCACCACAATGTTCCTTTAGATACTTCATGACAACATCAACTTCTCTAAGAAACATAAAAAAAGAAAAGAGAATTAAGGCTTGAGCTCTGCTCCCCTGGCTTCCCTGATGGCTACTGCTACTGCCCAGAGGCAGCTGGGCATCCACTGCCCATGGGAGGGGCTAGTGACTGCCTTTCTCTTGCTTGTGCTTTTTCTCCTTTCCTTCACTTAATAAACTGCCCACAAGCTTCCTCAGATATTTCCCTCCTATTCTGTTTGTTGTACTGCCTAGGAGCAAATGCATGAGTTCTTGTGCTGGCTGAGGTCCCACAGCGGTAAAATTACTCATTTCTGAATTATAGGACAACCTGTAGGAGAAAATACCCAAGGAGAAAACACGCAAATTCACTCTTCCCAGATCACTGTAAGTAGAACCTGAGGGGATTTTACATATAGTATGCCAATTAATTTCACAAGTGGCAATATTTGTCCTACAGCATAACATAAATAAAATATAACACAGTTAAGAGATATCAGATGAAAGTTTAATATGACTAGAGAATGGCAAAGTAGTATGCTCAATATCCTTTCAGCACTGAGGTGCCCAAAACTGAACACAGTACTTGTGGTGAAGCCTCACCACTGCTGAGTATAGCAGCAGGATTCCTTCCCTAGTCCTGCTCACCACACCATTCCTGATACAAGCCAGGATGCCATTAGCCTTCTTGGCCACACTTCTGGTTCATATTCAGCCAACAGTCCATCAGTACACCAAGTCTGACAGGAAGCAGGACTAATGAATTCAATTTTGTTAGGTGACTACATCTTGCCTGAAGCCCATGGAAGTTGTGCTTGCCTGTAGGAACTGCAACCAAATGGAAGTGGAACAAGCCCCCCCAGCTTTGGGTTATTCTTTTGAGTCATTAATCTTCCTTCTACTCTCAGTACAATGAAATAATGGTCACTTTTACTCTTGCTCTCCAAAAAACACCCCTCAGATAACCGTAAATTCAACACTTGAACTGCATGAAATTTTTGTTTCTGGACATCCAGCTGTATTTGACACAATAATAATTTAAGACCTAATCCTGCATCTTTACTGAGGCAAAAATTCCTATGAAATAAGCACATCCACATGTGGAACAATAAACAACTGTTGTACTTGTCTATTTTGCCGGCATCTCGGGATTTCACCCATTCATAGAAGGTAGCCCAGTCATTCGAAGGTTTCCACGGTTCTTGTCCCACAAAAAAGTCTGGCAGGATGGCCCTGTAGGAAAAATAAAAACATTTTATGCTCATGACATAACACTAAAAAGGGATTAAAAGGAAGTCTGTGTGTGCTACAGCAAGTTTGGTTTCTTGAATACACGTAGAATTTAATCTCCATCAAAACATTACACAAGCAACCTCCATTGTTTTTCTGTCTAAGAAGCACAGACAGCCTAACTTGCCCTGCTAAATAATAATTTTGCCCTGCTAAAATCCATTAACTAATTTGACACATTTTAAATTGCAATTGGAAGTCCTTAGAGGCCTCCTATCAAAATAGAAGAGAAAAAAAAAAAGAGCGAGCGCCTACAATTTACAGGGTTCATTCATTAGGGCTAGAAGGAATGATAATGCAATAACACAGAGAAGAGGATATCCAGGATGCTTTCACATATCTGAGACCTTGTTTCTTTGTCTGGTACAAGCTTGTACACTTCGTTTCCATAGAATTGCTTTCAGCTTCCCTGAAATTTTTTGCCAAAACAGCAAACATGCAAGCATGCTATGAAGCAGGATGTATCAGGCTCACAGAAGCATTTCAGTCACCCAGTCAAAGATTCAAAATAAGGCTTTTCTGGGTTCTTTTTACCCCTCCCCCCCCCCCCCCCCTTTGAGTACTCGCATACTGCCTTGATATGGTAGGACTGCTCAACAACATTCTTACAGTGCTTTAGCAAACAGGAGATTCATTAATTGAAACCTATGAAATTGCTTATATTTCTTATGGCTTATAAAGAAAAGGAAGTGGAAACGCAACCTGACTTTCTCATTAAAAAGACACTTTGCAAAGTGTAGGATATCTTACACGTATCCATTGGCTGTTAGCATATCGGCTATGTATCTCGTGTTTGGGAGCTCCCATCCAAATATGTCATGAATCACAATCACAGCTTTGTCTGTGCTGGTGGAGGGTTTGGAGACATAGGCCTTGATGTGCTCCACTTGTACTTCCTGCCCACGGCCACCATAATCAAATCTGTCTCCAATGTCACATGGACAGGGCCTTAACTCGTTCGCCATCTGGAATGCCACCCAGGAAAAACAGAACACTCAGGGGTGAATATCACAGCACGCTGAAAAAGACCAAATACAGCGGTGTCACAGACTGGTTAACTTCTTAATCCCTTCACTGATATTGTGAACAAACCCACTGCTGTCAGATCAAAAATAATACATGGGTCAATCAGCAAATTGGGTTATTTTTCATAATAATAATATCATCAGAGCTGTTTATGTTATCAGTTCTTCCACAGGGATCTGGTACATAGCTTGAACTTGTGCACCCTACAATAATAAAGGGCAACCAGGCAGGCAACCGTCACAAATAATTAAAATAGGGATAAAGCCAAATCTTTTACCCTTCATCATATGAATGTGTAACACTCTATCATAGACTGTAAAGGCTTAATACAGGGCTTAGCATTAAAAAAAGTAAAAGGAATTAAAACAACTAGCATATTAAAAACAATTAGATTTATATTACATGCAGTATTTTCCTCTAGAACAGTCAATTTTCTATGGCAGACCTTTTCAGTGTCAAGAAATCCTCTCTCTAAACCAGCTTTAGCCTCAGATTGCAGATTTTGAAGGAGACTTAAGGGGTTTGCAAATAAAAATATACTCAGTGGTAACCAGAGTGCATAAACAAATTTAGTTAATATTAAAAGGAATTAGTTTTAACTCCAAGATAGGAAAAAAAACCTGAATGTAAGGAAAAATTCCTGAAATTGAGTCAAATATTTTACAAACAAAGGAACAATAAGGGTATGGTTAAATTTTTACCATTAAATTTTTACTAGCTATTGCTTAAACGAAAATAAACAAGTAATTCACAAAGGTCAAAAAACACCAACAGGAATTAAGAGTGTTTGTGGAGCTTCTTTTCACCACAAGTTAATGATTTTATGACACTGATCTTAGTCCAACCACCTGGGTGAACTGACTCCAGATTGCTACGAAATGACTCACATAAGTTGCCTTAATATGTGAAGATCATCTCAAAATTGTTCAAGATTTTTGAGAGAATGTAGATTAAGCTTTGCCTGAACTCTTTCCATACAAACTGCAAAGCCTGGGAGAACTGTGTAAGAAAAAAAAACTGCTTGGTATACAAACAAGAACAGTTCATCCTGACTGTGCCAAATACACTCACAGAGAGAAATGGGAGAAAGCAGGTTACAGACCTCTCCCTGAACTAGGGTGACTTCAATCGTAGTGGCATGAATGGGATGGCTACCAACAGCAAACCAACTTTACAGCCAGATCTGCACAGTGGTCCAGAATATTCAGAAATCCAATGATCTCAGATGAGTTAGCACATCTCACAAGATCTCACTAGCTGTATACTATTTGAAAGGTGCATTAGTCCTCAGCAAACATGCGTGCAAGTCTAAGCCACACCCCCCTAGAGGTTTCTGATGTTCCCCTCCCCCCCGCCCCCACATGCTGTATTCTCATATGTATATATGAAACCTAATTTAAAATAAGTTTGCCTGGAAAAAAAAATGAATTAATAGACAGGTTTATAAACCAAAGTACAGTATAAACATAGAAGAAGTTGATAAGTATTTTCCCTTCCACAAACTGTTTCTGTTTTATTAAACTAAAATCAGAAAGCAAAACCAGATCAATTGAATAGTAAAGAAGCACATTTTGGAACTTCAAAAAAATGCAAGTGCTATGCCCTACAGTTACATGTATCCTGAAAGGCTTTAATCGTGTACATTTTTAATGAAGTTGTCTGATAGATTTAATGTAGCATATTAAATGTAAAATATTAAATATTTAAGGGTTCAGATGCGGGTAGAAGAGCTCCTAGCTCAAGGCTGTGTAGTGCTGTGGAGGCTCCTATGATGCATCAGCCACATAGGCCTGCAAGCTTTGTAACACTGATCCATTTGGATTATGTTTCTACACTTGCTCCAATAGGTGCTATATACAAGTATTTTCTTTTTGCATTTCTAGGATGCTATTGAAACTTTCCTCCAAAACAAATCCCCCTGCTTTATATTCAACAGAGGCAGTTTGGGAGGAGCTGTGAGCCCACCGCCATCACTGTGCTCTTTCTCATTCCCCGTCTCCACTTCCAAGCACTTGAGCACTTCAAGACCAAACAGCAACTTCAGCTGTCAACAACCTAAACCTACAACTAGAAAAATATAAAGGTAGTGCTGCACAGCTTTCTTCTGCTTTCAAGAGGCTGTCCTGATTCTGAACAGTCTTCATCACCTTGAAAAGGAAAGCAAAGCCCTTCTGAACCACTATCTGGAACAGTTAGGGAAGAAGCAGCACTCTGGTGGCCTTTCAGTGAGCATGAACTCTGTACAAAGGCACATGGATAACGTGCAGGTTCCCCAGACACGTTAAGTCTTCCCTCAGTGTGCACTTGCTTTATGATTCTCACAAGGTAAAACAGTGAAAATTAAAGAAAAAAACAACTAGCCATGCCTACCTGTAGCACAACCGAGGTACGAGGTGGCAGAGCCAAACTGCAGCGCGCAGCAGGGACGGCAGGCACTGGACAGGAGCGTGGAGAAAGTGCTAACTAAGAGTGGAGGGAGTGAGAACCAGGATCAGGTTTCTTCAGACAGGAGTTACGTCAGTCACTGCCCTTATCTGCACATAGCACCAACAGTCAAAAGTTCACTTTTTTTAAGGCTTTTCATTTTACTTAAGGACAGGCAGGATTTGCTACTGGGGCAAGTCATGCTATGTCTGAATATGAAATGTTCCTTGTAGCTTGTACAAAACAGCATGAAGAACACTTAGGAAATGTGCCTGTTTAACTGAGCAATCCATTTAGAGCATTTCTTTTCTTTAAGGGTGTTCCTTTGTTTTCAAAGATTAGGCTAATATCACTCAAGTATTATGCTGACGTTTTTATTCCCTCAGATTATATACTCATTGATGATAGAGGAATGCTAAGTCATCAGCAGGGTGAGGTCCCTCAAACTGTTTATTCATTGGTGATAGAGAAATGCTAAATCATCAGCAGGGTGAGGCAGTGACACAGAGAAATCATTTCAAAGCTCTGTACAAGACAATACAGCATAAAAAGAAGGTGAGAACAAGTAAAACGTAAAAGGGTTACACTTTCGTACATTGTTCTACATATTATAATAAAGGCTTAAAATGCTGATACATTCTTATCGTATCATTGGATGTGTTATAATATTTATTTTTCTTTTGAGATAAAATGACTCCCTTTCTCAGCCTTGTATACCTTTGTAAGAAACTGGAATTTTCTGATCTTTTTATCGATAATTTGGTTTATTCTCTAAAGAGCTTTTAGAATATTCATGATCAAAACTGTTTTCTCAGAAGCACATCACCAAGTTCACTTCTGTCTTGGAAAAGTGACCTGGCTTACCATTTGGTCCTCATGCGTAAGCTGTTTTCCCATGTTCTAAATAATTTTATCACTATTATTTGTTTACAGTTCTTAAAATGAAGGGAGGAAAAAAAAACAAACCAACAGAACAAAGAAATCTACTATGAAGTCATAATATTTGGGCTTGTTCAGCCTGGAGAAGAGAAGGCTGCGGGGCGACCTCATTGCAGCCTATCAATACCTGAAGGGAACCTACACCCAGGAGGGGAGTAAACTCTTCAGAAGGGCTGACAACAGCAGGACTAGGGGAAATGGATCAAAGTTGAAGGAGGAAAGATTTAGGTTGGATGTTAGGGGGAAGTTCTTCACAAGGAGAGTGGTTAGGCCCTGGAACGGGCTGCCCAGGGAGGTTGTGGATGCCCCATCCTTGGACGTGTTCAAGGCCAGGTTGGACGGGGTCCTGGGCAACCTGATCTGAATGTGGATGTTTGGTGGCCCTGCTAGGCAGGGGGGTTGGAACTACATGATCCTTGAGGTCCCTTCCAACCCAGGTGATTCTGTGATTCTGTGAATATTCAAAAAGCAATTATTTGGGAAGTCTTCTTTGGGGGAGGGAGGAGGGGTGTCCCCACATATTGTTACACAGCACACAGTGTTGGGTTCTCCCCACCTTCTTCAAAAAACATTAATAAAATAAATGTGAAGAAAAAAAGCAGCTGAAATCATCCCTAGGAGCAGTGTTGCACAGATCCTCCTCTCCATCAGAGTTTTTTAGCCCATGAACTGCAACACTGTGCCTATGGAAACTCTATACGTAAAACTATTCTCCATTGCCTTAATATTAACACCAAACCTTAGAATTTTAATGGGTTTTATTTTGATTTCCTGCTGGTTCTGAGTTCCTTGCTGGACAATGCATTCTAGTTTGGTTTTTTTTATTATTTATTTATTTACAGATCATGATCTCTCCATGTACACATTAATTCTGGATCTTAGAATTCCAGTGATCTGCAGTTTTATCATGAAGATTTGGCTGTACTTGTAGTAACTTGCATTTATTCTCTCAAATTCGAGCTAACACTGTGTCTCAAGGTTTTTTTTCCTCCACCCTACAGCTTAGTCACAGTATTAGTTTTACTTCACAAGTCAATATTTATGAATTGCTGCAATTCTCTAAAAGCATGACCTGATCATCCTCTTACACAACAGATAATCTTTTAATGTGAATAGAAGTCGACTGAATTTGGTGTTTGCCAGTTTTCATACTGGGGTAATTAAGACACAATGACCTGCCACTCTACAATCTTGTCCTGGAAGAAAGACGTGTTATCAATGTATTACATACAGATGGTATCTTATCAAAAGCAACACTTAAGCAATTGCATGCCAAAATTAGTGCTCTCCTTGAAGACTCAAAGCCAACTCTACAGTCTTCCCTTTGGGAAAGATGGACAGCCACCAGAAGCAAGTAAAGGGGGGAAATGTTCATTGAAGCAAGCAAAAGAAATTAAAAACCCATTGAGAGATGGTCAATTAATATTGTTGATATTTTTAAGTGAAACACTATAATGTATATTTCTCTGATTATATGTTTAATGTGAGAGATTGCCACGACAAAAGTTAAAGCTTTTTTAAATTCCATTCTCTTCCCCTTAAATCACACAACAGTTTATGTTAATAGCACTGAGAAGGTGAAAAGAGACAACATCCGGTGAAGATCCTAGGCAGCTGACTGCAAACTAATGAGCACACATGTTCACCCCATAGGGCATAATTAAACTGTGGAAGTCCCCATCATGGGGTCAACATTGTAAGCAGATTTAAAACAGGACTGGCAAATTCACAGAGAGTAAGTCACCAGTGGTTGTTCAACACAACAGCCCAGTGGCAAGATTCAGCTCAGGAAATCCCTACATTGCTGCCTGTTAGGACATGGAGCAAGAGGGAGAATTCCCTGAGCAGGCGCTGCTGGAGGCTGAGGGAGATGCAATCTTGAGCTGCTGCAATGCAAGGATTTTTGCTCTATTAAGGGAAAGTTACGTAACAAGATGCATTATGCAAAAAACACTGAGCATTCCTTCTTTAAGCAGCAGTGAGGGTTTGTAAGACACAACAGTGTGATGTTTGGAATTTGTATTATACTTTTTAATTCCTAAACTTGTTAAATACATACCTGACACTGACGTACTGGTCAAAGAAGCCTTGAGACTCAACACAATCTCCACCAAAGAATCAATTGGTGTCTTTATATTTTGGGCCTATGGTTTACATGGCACTTAAATGAACAGTGGCCATAGCATAAAAACAGATTACCACTACCATAACTTGTTTTAATTACTAAGCTGAACAACAAAGTACTGGAGAATATTTTACAGCATATTAAGACACAGCACTGCTAGGTGACATCTAAAACCACTTCAAAATGAATATAACAAGGTAGGAGTTACAATCTACTGGAAAAAAAGGCTAAAGTATGTTTGCTTTTTTCTGTAATTTCTATTTCCTAAATAACATAATTTCTAGTTCTCTAAGATGTGCTATTGAAAGTCTCCACACTCTATTATATGATTAGGTTCTAAATTAGTCACTTGGTATTCTATTAAATATATTTATTCAGCCAGTTGACCATATTCTTTCTGTCCTCCCCAGTGTAAGTTTTATTCTTAGGATTGATATCTTCTTTTCTGTAATGAACAAAACCATAAGTTTTACCAGGACAAATTCTAACCAGATAATCAACTTTACAGTTTTGCTTTAGCTCCCGCTCCAGCAGGGAGACCTGTAATATAGGGCATAGTCATAGTTACATTAAAATAGCTATATTCCATGCTGCCAGGCCATAGCTTACTCATCATTCAAGCCTGAAACTAATAACCAGATTCCCTATAGGCATAACAAAAAGTAAAGTTACATTAAGAAAAAACACTTTCACTGAGAGTCAAGAAAATCTGCTACAGTATAAAGGCAGATACAACAACCTGCAAAGATATGGATACAAGAAAAGTACATATGAAACATGTCTCTATGCTAAATACACTAAAACTGAATTAAAAGCCTCGCATGGACAACAGTGAATGCAAACTGTCTTATAATGCACATTCTATAAGTGCATGTGTCCAAAAAATTCAAAGAAAAAATTTTACGTACTATTTAGAATACATAAGCGATAGCAAGATGTTTTTGTTTTTCTTTTTTTAAAGTTTTAGGAATAAGTGTTGAAGATAAGGATAGTGCCACTTCCAAGTTTCATACAGCCATAGAATTACTGGGGGATTCTGGGGACCATCTAGCCTAACCCCTAAGAGTCAATTGCAGCAGGCTGCTCAAGGCCTTGTTCAGGTGGAGTATCTTCAAGAATCAAAGTCTCACCACTTCTCTAATAATAATAAAAGCTTCTCCTTATGAGTACTTGGAATTTCCTGTTTTCTTTTTTGGCCCAGTTACCTCTTCTCCCTTCACTGAATACCACTGAAAATTGTCTGCCTCTGTTTTACCCATTTTTGCATCGCCTTTAATTTAAGTAGCACTGTAAAAACTATGTACAGTTTGACCTCACTGAGATTTCTGAATATTTATTTTGGAACACGGCTAATCAACTGTGAACATAAGTCAGCTTACATGAAAATTCTTTCTCTACTTCAGACTATGCATGCAAGATTGAGTACTTCAAGTTACAATTCCTGTAGACCAGCTCTCCAATTATAAACTTGGATTTCTTATACCACCCATACAAGTCCTTTTATGAACTTGTAGATAAATGTGCACACAAACAAGTACAATTCTCAAGAAATTCATTCCACATAATGATCATAGCTCACAGGACATGTCAAGACATCTATAAATAAGGCTTACTATTCATCATTAAATGGACAATCATTAAGACTTAACAGAAAATAGCTGCTGGTGATCTTGGCAAATGGAATGATTAAGTGCTCATAAATCCCAGACCAAAAGTTTCCTCAGCAACCCTAATTCTTTCTTTTGTGTTGTATTTCATAACGCAACTCTCAGGATAACTCCTTTCATCTGTAAGTCCATCACTATTAAGCACACAAACTGTTTGACAAAAGAAAAAAGTTCGCAATGTGAACAGATCTGTGAATGCTGAATGAGGCAAAGAATCAAAGAAAAAAAACCCACAGTTTTTCATCCTGTAAGTATCACGTCTCCAGCATATTGACTAGAACAGGGTTAGCTGCAATGAAAAAACAAGACTGTTCTCATCTCTTTCTTAACTTTATCCCCTCCACTAACTTCCCACTAGTACAATCAACAAATTTACAGAGTGGTGTGGTTGGGCTGGTACCTACAGATTTATACAGTATAACTAGAAAGATTATCACAGCAGAAAGGGATAATTGAAAATGCTCACCTGTGTCCAAGGCTTGTAAACAAAAAAACAAAACTCCAAAGAGAGCAATCTCCAGAAAGAGACCCTTCCTTAGGCACAGTCAGCCCTTGAATAGGGTCTAGGAGAGATGCAGCCAAGCTCCACCCCTTCTGGTCACACAGCTTTATTGCCTTCACCTGTGCTCCCAGGGCTGACCCAGAGTTTGCCTCAAGTGCTCAATCGGAAGTTCAGGCTGTGATTCAACAGTTCCTACACATCGCTTCTACGCATTTTCTTCATTGTGAAGTCTGAAAAAAGAACCATGTCAAGGCCAATAGAAACAAAAGTCATCCAGAGCAGAAGTGTTCCCTGAGTGCACAGCAAGATGATTTTCATACAACTTCGGTACTGAGTTATTGGCAATACTCTGGCAAAATAAAGAGACATAAGAAAAAAAACATTCTTATCTTAGGTTACATTAATCCTTTTATGTTTGGCTCCATTTTTCTGCTCTTCTTTTTTTAATATATTTTCAAATATTACTACGAAGCTGAGCATCAACTTATAATTCAGGAGGGAAATTTAAACATGCAAATGAAAGAAGACAGAAGTTGTCAGCGTACTTGATGGAGGGGAATGAAGTCATCTTTTTCATCAAAAATGAAAAATATAGGGTTCAGCAGAGTGGATCACCGTCAGAATCCTTGATTATTCTTAGAAAATATTTTTAAAAATCTTCAATTGACTTTTAAAGTGAAATTCAAATTCACGTGCAGCACCCTGTTTATGCAATGAAAAGTTTGCATATCTCATGCAGTATCTATCCATAAATGTCAGCTCTTTGTCAAGCTACTGTAAATATGGCTTCTAGTAGGACACCGCCCAGGCTTAACATTTTATCTAAGTCAGTTTCTTAAGCTACTGACTGAAATCTGAATGCTGGGTTCTTTTGAATTGATGGGGAAAGTCCCCATCAAGCAGTTCAAAAATTTACATTCTGAGTACAGTAGCAAAGAACAGCTTAAATATCTCAGCTTCTTGGGAAGAGTGTAAAAGGAAAGCTGATGTTAAACAACCACAGTCCAGCTGTACAGAGTAACTGGATCAAAAATAATGCTGTCTGCACGAGGGTGACATCCTAGCTCTGCAGTATGCAGTTGCCAAACATTAGGAAACAGGAAAATGGAGCAGAGTTGGGAAGATGACCCAATCGCATGTCTGTCTGTCCAAACCTGAAATAAAGACACAGCTCCTATGATTCATTCTGAATCTAGGAAAATTTCCTTATCACCATCTTCTTTGCATAAGAGCTTTCCTACTTTACTGGAAATATCTCTCATCATCAACCGAGAATATAATTAGAAGAAATACTGATGGATCAAGTACATAAGCTACACAACACATATGTGTACATGTGCCTGCTTGTATTGCATCCTTGTATTTACATCAGCCTTCAGTTTGGGGTATGTCATCATCATCACCCCATCAGAAACAACCAACTTCTAATTTCTTTGCACCACACTGTTCCCTTAGGTACTTCAGGACAGCATCAGCTGCTCTGGAACATAAGCAAAGCCAAATTAATCACCCATAGTAAAACCAGTACTGGAAAATATGAGAAGATAAAGATGTATAAGCGTCCCCAGATCATGTTCCTACCATATTTTCTTTCATACACTTTAAATAAATCATTACTTCAGGTAAATATTATGGGTTGCTAACTTGAAATCATCCAATAGAGAAAAAAAAAGAAAAAAAAAGAATGGAATTAAATAAAAACACAGCATGGATAACATGCACCAAAAGGAATAGATGGAATGGATGATTGATTAAATACTTTCCTAAGAGGTAAAAAAGCTTGAAATTCTCTGAAGAGCTGAATGAATTTTTGTTTTATTCATCCAGACAGAAAAAGAAATAAATGCCTCTCCAGTGAGCATAACTTATTAGAAAGTCAAAATGTTGACAATAACTGTAAGTTAGCATCAGAGATATTTTACTGCAGGAAAGTCAACATATAGGATGCTTTTGGAAGATGCTTTGAGAATTCACACTGTCATTTGAAATACACCTTACTCAGGCACTGTACTCAGAAAGCATTTACTCCAGAAGTAGGTTTCAACATACAGGCAGAGTAAAGAGAAAGTACTGGTGGGAGAGGGATATCAGAATAGCGTTTTATATCACCTTGAGACTATTTTCAGCCCCTTTCCCCTGGGCATGCAATCTGTTTACGATCACGATACATTAGCCTTGCAAATATCAACTCATCTGCCAACACATACATACAAATTAAATGCCAAAAAATTTTGTTCACTGGAGCTGACATTTGAAACATGTGAGCTGTCAGTAAGAAATGCCAGGCAAAGTCCAACCTTTCCTTCCCATTGCAGCAGAGTGGGTACAGATTCCAAACTAAAAAGTTTCCACAACAACTGACTCCTTTGAGACAGGAGCTCTCTGGATTTGATTCTGCTATGTCTCCCATAACCTTCTCACCACATACCTAAACCTAGCAACTTTCAATATAGCTATTTCTAACAGATTAAGAAAGAGATCTGGTCTCCCAGTAAGTCAATCAGCTTGGTATCTAATTAGTTTGGCCCCTTCACAGTATTGTCTTGGCAATGTCTTGCCCTTCTGTGTTATTAAGGCAGCAGAATATCTCTGCTAGAGACAGAAGGTCTTTGACAGCCAATGTCACTCAAGTCTTCAAAAAGGGCAAGGAGGATCTGGGAAATTAAAGGCCAGTCAGCCTCATCTCCATGCCTGGAAAGGTAGTGGAATGACTTGTCCTGGATACCCTCTCCAAGCAACTGGAAAAGAAAACAGTTATCGGGAGCAGTCAACATGGATTCACCAAGGGGAAATCATGCTTGAGCAACCTGGTAGCCTTCCATCACTGAATAAGTAGATGGGAGAAGAGCAATGGATGTTGTGTACCTTGATTTCAGCAAAGCATTTGACACTGTCTCCCACAGCATCCTTGTTATGAAACTTAGAAAGTGTAGGATAAATAAGTTGACATGAGGTGGACTGAGAACTGTCTGACTGGCAGAGCTCAGTCAACTGTCATCAGTGGTGCAGAGTCTGATTGGAGGCCTGAGTGGCAGGCGAGCCACAAACTCCATTGCTGGTGCAGAATGAAGACATTTATTGTAGGTGCTTTTAGATACTTTAGGTGCTTTGTATACCCCATAACAACCAGTTGGTCACATGTACCAGCCAGGCGCCTTGTGTGTATTTACATCTGACACAAATAGCTACCAAGCTTGTTTACTCATTTGGAAGGTCTTTTGTTCATAGTGTCTTTGTCCCACAGGTCTGTAATAAGTGGAGTTCCACAGAGGTTGATGCTGGGTCTGGTCCTGTTCAAAATCTTCATCAATGACCTGGATGAAGAGACAGAGTCCCTCAACAAGTTTGCTGACGATACAAAGATGGGAGAAGTGGCTGACACACTGGAAGCCTGCGCAGACATTCAACAAGACATGGACAGACTGGAGAGTTGGACAGGAAGGAGCCCAACGTGGTTTAACAAGAGCAAGTGTAGAATCTTGCATTTGGGGAAGAATAATTGCATACATCAGTACAGCTTAGAGGATAACCTGCTGGAGATGAGCTCTGCAGAGAAGGACCTGGGGGTCCTGGTGGACAACAGGCTGATCATGAGCCAGCAGTGTGCCCAAGAAAGCCAGTGGGATCCATGGGGGTGTATTATGAAGAGCATGGCCAGCAGATTGAGGGAGGTGATCCTCCCCCTCTTCTCTGCCCTCAGGGGGCCACATTTAGTTTGCTATGTCCAGTCCTGGGCTTCTCAGTTCAAAAGAGATAGGGATCTCCTAGAAAGAGTACAGCAGAGAGCTGCAAAGATAATTAAGGGCCTGCAGCATCTCCTGTATGAGGAAAGGCTGACTGACCTGGGTCTGTTCAGCCTAGGGAAAAGAAGACAGAGAAGGAATAAATATTTATAAATATCTAAAGGGAGGTGAGAGGCAAATGGATGAGGCCAGGCTCTTCTTGGGGATGTGCAGTGATAGGACAAGGAATGATGGCCTAAAACTTGTACATAGGATGTTCTGTAATAACATGCGAAAGAACTTCTTCACAGTAAGGGTGATGGAGCACTGGAATAGGTTGCCCAGATTGGTTGTGGAATGCCCTTCTATGGAGATATTCAAGACCTGTCTGAACACCTGCCTATGTGACCTGTTGTAGGGTATCTGCTTTAGAAGACTCAGTATTCTCCTGAGGTCTCTTCCAAACCCTGCAATTCTGTGATTCTATGAAATGTTTGGACAGTGTTGAACATGTGAGAGGAATAGGTTTGATCTCTTCAGGAGATTGTAACAGGACACTTCACATGCTAGCACTAACAAGTTAAAATCAAAGAGCAGGTTAAATCCCAAGCTAACAGGAGCCATGGCAGGTACAAACAACTGCTTATGCTGTGTTCCTCACTGACTACTTCAAGTGTTATGCACTAGCTTCTATTTTGCAATGGTCCCAATGCAAACTTGTTCACTGAAGACATGACAGTCATCTACCATAGGAACAGCCAGATGACTGTGGGGCACTACATCTACACCAGGGTTTAAAGATTTAAAGACTCTTGTTCAAGTTGCAGAGACAAAAACACCTTTGCTTGGGAAAGGAGCTCAGCATCCTATAGCAGCCTGGGTTCAACAGACCATGCCTGGTATATAAACAGTGTCAAAAGCTTTTCAGAGAAGAGCAGCAGTTTGTACTTGCCTATTATTTTAATGTTCCAGCTGGACTGAACTGGAATTAACAGTGTTTCTTCAGCAGCGGTACCAAGATAACATTTTTAGGAGCTAATGAAGATACACTCAGTCTCACTAACTGCAAGGACAAACTGTCTGCATGTGTGCACAGCCTTGTACCTTTCGTTTGGCCAAAAGTTTGACTCTAAGGCACTAGCAGAGGACTCTTTGGACATACTATCTGAAATTAACATTTTGTTCAAGTCAGTCAATGCACCATGGACTGGAATTACAGCAAACGTAGTCTTAAAAGCTCCTCACAGTGAAAAGAAGATTGCATGCCATATCTGCAGTCAGGTACCTGAACACATATCCTTTCTCCCCTGAGGGGCTTCCTGGCAAGTGCTGAGGGCTGACCTGGAGGGATCACAGCTGTGGGCTGCTCCACTCCCTCAGGGACCAAGGGGAAGGCTCCTGGGCAGCACTATGCAGTGACCTCAGACCCTGCCTGCCATGGGATCTTCTTTTCAGCTGAGACTCTGCCACTTGGCCTTGCTCTTCCTGTGCTGCAGCCATCCCTGTGCCGGCCATGGCTGCCTCTGGGTAATGAACCACAGACTGTCCTCTGAGCTTAGTCTCAGCCCTGCCACATCACTATGGAGCTTCCTGGTTGGTCCCTGCAATGGTTAACATCTCTGAATCTGCTCCTGCTTCCAGATTCACATTCCCAGCTTGACTTCAGACCTGCCCAAGTCAGTTCTGAGGGGCCTGCCCTGCCCCTGTGCAGGAGTAATGTGAGATAAGAGATGCTGAGAACAGATGACCCAGATGTCAGCTGCCTGGGTCCAGGGACACTGTTCAGAGCTGGAATCAACTACCCTTATCTTCTTTCCACACAACATCTTAGAGTACCAGTTACACAGTTACAATCATGCTTTCTCACTTCTTGTGTCACTGGCCATTTTAAACCATGGTTTTTGAGGCAGAGGAAGCAATTAGTAGTCTATGATATCAACATCATATGGCATAAGTCTTCATTGAGCCATTGTTGAGACAGTTGTTCTTGAACCAACCAGAAGTCTTCCAAGCATTTTTTCCCGCGAAGACTAGATAGATGGCTCTGCATGTACAAACATACACAGACAAAATCAAAATTAAATAAAATCTTCAAACTCTATGAATTTTTGGCCTTTTATACAATGAGATACTTCTACTAAGTCATTATATTATTTTGATTTCTTTTCCCTGAGAAAATCACATATAAATACCATGATAATTATTCTACAGAAAGATCTATATGTTTTAGAAAACATTTCTAAGCACCTATATGTGATTTTTTCAATGTTTCCATGTGAATTGATAAAACAAGGTCCTGCTTACAATTTAACATTTTGCACAAAACAATACATTTTGCATCATAGCATTTCACACAAGTCCATCATTAATAGACTCTGTAAAAAGAAAAGCATTTACAGAAAACAATTATTTACTACAGAGCACATCATGAGCCTCACTGACAAATTAAAAATAATAATGATGGACTGAGTGTTTCACTGCGGACGTCATTCAGTGACTGGTAAAAGAGAAGTACAGTAAGAGTCCACTCAGTACTACATAGTTCCTGCACCATGAAGAAAGCCAAACTCTGACTCAGGGTGACCTCAGCTAAGATGTGATGCACGACCAGCAGCAGAATCAGGAAGGTGCGGTCACCAGGGGATTGCACAGTGTTGGCATGCAGAAGGAAAAAAGTTGGCTCTGCCATCACTAGATCACCTTCAGATACTTTTATGTGTTCTGCCAAGCCCAGACCACAGGGTAGCAATGGGATCCTTGGGAAACCACAGTTGTCTTTCACTTACTGTCTTTGGCTCAATTCCCTGCTCAGAAACACAGTATGTACCTCCAGGATCGTGATGAAATGATTGCATCAGCTTTGCCTAAGGCAAACCAAAGTGTGTTGAAAGCATGTTCTTTTGTTTTGCTTTGTTTCTCAGCTCCTTTCTGCTTTACAAAGAGATCTTAGTCACATGGAAACTGTCCGCTGAAATCTGACTTCTGTTATGCTCTAATGGCTGAAACCACTAAAGGCAACATCTTACGAAACTAATGGCTACACAGTTATGTAGAGCCTTGCTCTTTGGAACTGGAGGCCAGTCTCAACTCTACATTAATATATTGTACAAAGCAACCAGGGAAGCTTGTAGTATACTCAGTTATCATAAGGTACTGCTGCATTTTGGAATTTAACTCCTATAGAGCACCAAAAATGAGCATGAAAATTTGGAAGGCTGAAAAGGACAGTATTTAATAAGGCAGGTGTACAAATGACATTCAATATACATTCAATATCACATTCAACGTATATAGAATTATAGAATCAAAGAATTATAGAATCCTTAGAGTTGGAAGGGACCTCTGAAGGCCATCTAGTCCAACTCTTCTGCAATGAACAGGGACACCTCCAGCTAGATCAGGTTGCCTAGGGCCTGATCCAGCCTCACCTTGAAAGTATCTGGGTACGGGACATCCACCACATCTCTGGGTAACCTGTTCCAGTGCCTCACCACCCTTAGTGCAAAAGACTTTTTCCTTATATCCTAAATCTACCCTCTTTAAGCTTGAAGCTATACAAATATAACCCGAATCGCAATCACAGCTTTATCTGTGCTGGCTGTGGTTTGCAGACATATGCTCTGATGTTCTGATGCTCAACTTATACTTCTTGCCCACAACTCTTTGGGAAGCTGTTTCATAGCTGTTTTGTAGAATTATAGAATCATAGAATTACAGAATCATAGAATCATAGAATGGCCTGAATTGGAAGGGATCTCAAAGCCCACCCAGCCCCAACCTCACGCCATGGGTCAGTTCAGCTGCCCAGGGCCTCATCCAACCTGGCCTTGAGCACCTCCAGGGATGGGGCACCCACAAATCTTTTCTGTACAGCTGTGCCAGGGCTTCACCGCCCTCTGTTTATTGTCATCCTGCTACCACTCCTAGCAAATCAAAATGGCACTGGTTGCTTATTAACAAGAGCTAATCTCTCTTCCTGTGTGAATGCATGCACTGTAATAACATTCCTTGGTCTCTGCATGTGCAGGCAATAAAAATGAAATGCACTCTTCAGTGTCTAACTCTTTGCTAGGAAAATATCTCAATCATGAATCCCATTTTAGATTTTTTAATTAATTCAAACACATCTCAGCTAAGCCCTTTAATATGCCTCCAGTACACCCTCCCCTCTGATATAAATATCTTTAACATTATAAGAATAGTATTAAGACCAAATGAGGAAAGCACAGTGAGCATCAAAACTAAGTACCTTAAATCCTGTTCTTTATATCAGTTATGCTCTTTTCACAGGACAAAATTCTTTGTTTCTACCACTGGAAACATGCCAAAATGCTTAACATTCCTTTAAGGAGAGTGAAGTTATGCTACAAAATGTTAATTAAGCTGATATGGATGTAGGTTTTTAAAGTACAGAAGAACAGTTCACAAAAGGGATTGGTAGATACAGCGATTAGACCACCAAAAAAGAAAAAAAAATAGAAGTTTCCACCACACCATTCTCAATGTAGAATTTATCTGATACTGCTGAGAAATATGCATTTAAATAAAAATGCAATTTAGGAATGCAAAATTATTGGCATTTTTTATTACCTGTATTGTGATTTTCCATGTGTATTTCTACTACCACAAATCTAACGAGAAGGAGGTGGTTGTTCAGGGAAGCTGACTGTAACTGCAGTTTTGGTCAGCTCTTTGTATTTGTAGTTGAGATCTGTTCTTCCTGAAATTGCATAAAAAATAGTTAAAATGTGTCTATGGCCTGATGCAAATGGAACAGGCTTCCCAGAGAGGCTGTGAAATCTCCTTCTCTGAAGATATTCAACATTCTCCTGGACATCTTCCTGTGCAACCCACTGTAGAGCACTGTGTGGTCAGCAGGGCTGGACTAGATGGTCTGCAGAGGTCCCTTCCAACCCGTACCATTCTGTGATTCTGTGCTATCAGGTAATGACTTGATCTCCACCAAAGAAATTAGTTGCATTGCCATCTCTCTTCGACTTTTCTTTCAAAGCTTTATGAGCTGTTAATTTTGTCATGACTTTACAATACTGTATGTCTCACTTTTATTCAAAAAATTATTCTCTATACAATACTGTACAGTCTCACAGTTTGAGAAACTTCGTCACACTTTCATCAAGACCACATATGATGTATTTACTGCCCAAATCTGGCATTTCCATTGTCTTGATTCACTCTCCCCAGCTACAGGAGTTAAGCTATTAAATTGGCCCCTCTAAAAACAGAACAATCAAACAATTTTGGTAAGACTCAGTTTAGGCTAACAGACTGATCAGTTTACTTTTCTGAGACCACTGCACAACATCTAGACTGTTATCCTACCCCGCCGAGAGCCTAAGGCTACACTACCAACACAGTATCAACACAGAAACGCTCTTAAACAGCTCTCATTTTGTCTCCCAGCAACCTCCTTCATCCCTCCATTTATTTTTCCCGTTGCTGAGAAACATCTTTCTGAAAGCCCTTTTCCTGCTTCCTCCTTGGAACAGTGTCAAAGTGGCACCTCCCCATCTCCTCACCAGTGAGTTCTTATCCCCACATGCTAAGAACATCAGAGACGAAACTGGGAAGAATGGTTTGCAGAAGAGCTGGTTGTAGCAGATGTTCCTCCTGCCTTTCATAGTGCTGGTGATGCTGGGTGGAAGAGGTTTGGGTTTGCAGTTTGCTGTTCTTTCAAAGCTGCTTCAACAAATAAATGTATCTGGGTTGCATAAGGTCTGTCCTCCCTCAGTTGTGTTCCAGTTTGCTGAGTCATTTTAATGTGATTTTGCACTATTTGGCCAAACAAGTTTATATGACAGAGAATTGTAAGACAAACTCAGCTACTGGAACTAATGCCGTTTAACATGGTTACAATTCGCTTCAGTAGCTCAGCATACCACTATTTATATTTGCATGAGAAGAAAGCTCACACTGAGGATGAGCAAGCACAAACAGAATGCCCTCGGGGCACAATCAAAAGCATGCTTCCTGCAACTTACTAGCTTATCAAGCTTTAATGATGTCCCAAGACGATTTGATTTTGTTGCATGCTGGAGATAAGCTAATCTTCCAGATAACAAACATTCAGCAACGCATAACGAAATACAAGGTGTCATGATGATGTAACACAACCAGGGCTCCTTCTTTCAGAGTCCCGAGGAGGTGAAAATCCACACTTTACTCAAATCCAGCATCCTACAGCGCCTTGCTGCATTCAGAGACAACACTCAGCAGCTCGGCTGAGCACTGATAAGCCAGGCTGCGAGTGAGAGGCAGCGCACTGTTACTGCAGTGTTTGACACGGGACCCTCTGAGCGTCGGTTGCCTCAGCCTGAGCCAAACCTCCCCTAGGCCTCCTTGATGACGACCATGGAGAGGGGCCCCATCTTGTGGACGTTTCCTGGAGTACGCACGGCTGTAGCAGGCGCCGTGCTCGTAAAGCAGCGCTGTAAAGCCAGCTCCCGTAGCCATCGCCGGGACTTAACCTGAGTTAGGGTGCCCCGCTCCGTGTACTAAAAGCACCTCCTTTCTCTTGGGCTACTCCTGCCTGTCCTGCAGGTGTAAGGAGCCCAGCCTAAATTTTTGAAGACCTGGAGAGAAGCTTCTGCGCTGCCTGCAAGCTCCATCCTTGTGCTCAGGGGAGGGGAGGATGAGGGGCAGCCGGGAATGAATGGAGACAAGAGAGGAACGGGTCAGACTGCATCGGCTGCATCGGCTGGGGGGAGAGGGGGTAAGTAAGCTGTGAGGGGTTTCGAGCACTGCTCTTATGGGGAGCAGCTGAGAGGACTGGGATTGTTCAGTCTGGAAAAGCAGGAGCTCAGAGAAGATCTTACCACATTCTACAACTGCCAGAAAGGAGCCTGTAGCAGGATGGGGTTGGCTTCTTTTCTCAAGTAACAGGGATAGAATGACAGATAAAGGCCTTCAGTTGCACCAGAGGAGGTTCAGGTTGGCTGTTAGGAAAAATTATTCTCAGAAAGAGTGGTGAGGCATCGGAACAGGCTGCCTAGGAAGGCAGTGGAGTCACCGTCCTTGGAGGTGTTCAAAAAATGTGTAGATGTGGCACTGAGGGATATGGGATAGTGGGCACGGTGGTTAATGGTTGGACTGGATGATCTTAGCGGTCTTTTCCAATGTTTCCTTCTTTCCTGCAGCTATTGAATGTTCTCCATTGCTTCCCATCTTTGCTTATCATCTCTTTGGCAATACCTCCATTGATACAGCTGCCCAAAATGCAAGATGGACACACTGACAGCAGACAGAAAAGCAAGCATACTTTGGTCAACTCAACCCAAGAGCTGAGCTTCATGCCACTTATAGCATCTCTGACTACACACCTTGTAGCAATATGTCCTAACAAATTCATCTTGAGGTATGCAGACAAATGGCACACATTACAGTTAGGTCGAGAGCACAGCAATCTGTGAAACTGCCAGACCTTCTTGTTATCAGAGGGAAAGTAATATCCATGCAGATGGTGGCCTTGATTTATGGACCTTGTTAAGGTAATCATATGAGAAACTGGCAAATGTTGTAGAAAATAAAATAAGAAGAGATGAAGACTTTGAGGATTTCTGAATAAGCACAAACTATCCAGTTATTGCCAAGGCAGTTAAATTCAAAATACCCCCCAAAAAAGGTCATCTGGTCAGCAAAACCGGAACCAGTGCAGTAAAAGTTAACAGGAATGTTTATTATTGTTTATATTTTTGTTTGTTTGTTTACCTGGTTTGCCTGTTGGTCAACCCTGTCCCTGATCATTGTATCTTGGAGCAGCACATTGAATTCACTGTTTCCACAATGTTCATGCCTGACTTACTTTCACAGCTGGGAGGGGCTGTCTATGTTTCCCTTGATGTCAGTGAAGCAATACTGGAAGTGCTTTTTTTAACAGAGCTAATGGAATTCCTGGAGGTTGCCAAACAGCATCATTCCCTCCTATGTCCTTAACACAGCCAACTGTTCATTTCATGAATGCGAATTTTGATCACTACAGCATCACTATCTCTAAGACAAATGCATTGTAGGTAATAAAAATATTCTTCATGCAAACTTAGGGTGGTTCTATTCTAATACCTGCAACTAAGAATCCTCATACCAAAATAAAACCTGAAAATACTCAGGTAATGTCAGAATGAAAAGTCATACCCTTTAGGACACATGAATGCCAAAACAGTTTCATTACTGTTGATGTCATAATGTAGAATAATGAAACAAATACAAATCAAGATAAATTCAAACAGTGCTTTAATGCTTAATGGTCCTTCAGTCCAACTTTGAGTTCACAATCTTCTGTAAGCCTTGCAAAAAATAAATTAGTGTAAGTTAAACTGTTTCTGTTCCTTGTTTCTATCCATCTTCCTCTTGACCGTTTTCTTCTCTAAAATTCAATTGAACTCTGATTTTGAAGCCAGTGTTCCTTTATGTTTTTGTCAAATAAATGTCTTGATCCAATCAACCATATCCTTTCTAGCTTCTTCAATATAAGGCTTATCAGCAGGTTTCATATCTTCTGGCTTCAGTTGTGCAAACCCGTGAACCTGACCGGGATAAACTTTAATTTTATATGGAACTTTACAGTACTGTTTCAACTTCTCATCCAATAAGGTAATCTGTAAAATAAAGCATTTTTCTGTTAGGCTGTGTTTTTTTAAGTTTGACAAACTTGCCATTAATCACATCCTTGCTCTTTCTCCATTATCACAATTGAAGTGGATTCTGTTATTCAGTACATGAGAAAATCCCTCTTTGGAATGTGAGACTGAAATGGTTTTAGAAAATATAGGTGTGCTGAGTACCCCCAGCAGCTACTGCTAAGATGGCTTGGTGAATCTTGTTGTAAATGAATAGGTGCACTTCTATTCAGAGGCATAACATGGCTTATAACCTGATTTTAAACTCTGATCTTGAGAGAACATATTCCCCAAGAAAACACATTGCCTAAGTCTTAATAATTCACAGTCCTAAATATTTTCATAAACTTATTAATAACACTTAAGAAAGCAGTTGCTTTTTCTCATTTTGCTGTACAACAAAAGCAATTGTCATCGGTCTACATCATTAGAAAGTTTTGTCACTGAGCTGACACTATTTTTTTCCGTTCAAGGATGGTCCAAATTCAGTCATCTAACTATCTCTTGTCCCATATATGACTGCAGTATCCAAGTTCTTGAGGTGTTTGGTTCATATAAGTAGGATCTTCCTGCCCAGTTTCACACTCTGCTTGCATAGACACTGAGAGACCAACAATAGATTTTTATTGCATTTCTCAACTCAAAGAGAAGCTCCAAATAACCTGAGCAAGATATGGGGGAAGTAAGCTGAAATATAAGCAAAACAGTCCAGCCTATGTGATTTTTCATATCTGAAAATGGTTTCTGACAGGCTAGGAATTCTCTCTAGGATAGAAGAAAAATGGGAAAATAAAAATCATTTTTAATACAACCTACCTGGTCATAAGAAATAGTGTGGTCTTTCTCACCAAATATAAAAAACGTGGGATTTAGTAAATTGTATCTTTCTTCAGAGTCCCTTATTATTCCTATTTGAGAAAAAGGATTTAGTGAGGTTATCATTCCTGCAAGATGAATGAAAAATTCTGTGACAAAATTTCTATTTAGGTTTATTTGTTAGATACTTTTTTTACTTGAGGAGAGTTTCTATTCTGATGGATGAAAAGAGCATTTGGAAAACAGTACATTCTCCCCAAGCACTGAAAAAATATTAGAAAATGTACATGCACAGGAAACACTTTTTTTTTCCAATTCACATTAGTCTTATAATGTTGATAGCAATATAGCACATTGCTGAAACAGCCATAATTAAAATTTTCAACTCACCTTTAAGTTGAGTACTTACAGAAAACACTACAAAGCAGTAACTAGACTTACAAACTACATATAATGATGTGAGCTCATGTAAGTTTTCATTTCTACACTACCATAGAGGGACACCCCAGCGGATAATTGAGGATTTTTCAGCATCAAGTGATGTACTGCCATTCCACCCCAGGAAAACCCAACGATACCAATCTTCTTTGCATCGCATTGTTCCTTTAGATACTTCAAGACAACATCAGCTTCCCTAAGATATATAAACAAAAGAGAACTAAGGGATCTATAGCATAATCAATATTTGACTGCTTAAGAAGTAAATTGAAAGAGATACATGAAATTTTCTGAACCTGCACCTCCAATCACTTAAAACAGAGAGTACATTAAAAAGCAATGGCTTCTATTCTTGGATGTGAGTTAACATTTCTGGTCCTAATTTAGGGAAGTAGCCATACACAGTTGTAGTTCTTAAATACTTACCTGAATTGTGACCTGCTCCTTTGTTTTCAAAAGAAGCATTTTTTCACTGAATCACTTTGTTTAGGACAGGACAACTAAAGACAAGACATATCTGCAAGCAGAACAACATCTTGCATTATGGAATGTGGGAATAGATGAGCTTGAATGTGTTATCTCTACTGAGTCTACCTGTTTAGATAAGGAATTATCTCGAGTGTGTCATTCCTGTTGCATGAGTTAATAATATCCAACCAAGCCACATACAAAATTACTATATTAAATAATAATTACTCAACATTAATATATCACCAGCTACAATGTTTTCAAAAATGAGTATTGCATGAGGTATAATGAATTAAATACAAAAAATTGTATAGATCAGAGCAGGTCACTTTTTAAATTAATTTTTTAAATTAATTTTTTATTACTAACTTCATGGGGGTAATGTTTTTATCTTTTTCATTATCTACAAAATTTTAAGTGAATTTTAAATGCAGACTGCGTACACTAATAACCGTATTTTCAAGTATTAGGTATATTAGTATGTCTATCACAAATGTGGATAGTCTGACAAAAAAGCAGTATGAAAGTGCCATGATCAGCAGATCATGTTCAAGGGCTGTATGAGCAGCATGTTATGAATGAATGAGTTCTTTCAGCTCTGGTTTATTTGAGATAGTATAACGTAAGTCATGAGTATGTGGGATTCCTGCTGCTCTGAGAGATCTTAAGGGCAGCTACAAGTCAACGCTTAGTAGACAACACAGCTATGTTCTTCAGGTGTTCAATGGTTAAGACAGTTGTCTGGAGTAGGAATTCTTATAGGTATTAGTCGTTTGTCTTTTCCAGAATTTCAGTCACAACTCTGCAACTGTACAGTCAAAAGCTTTGCTGAGAGATGGTTGGGCCACGAGTGCTGCAGGGGCCAGATAAACACTTTGTGGCTTACAAGATGATAGCTGAGTAATAGGGTGTCACTGTCTATTGTTCTCTGAAGTTTCAGGTTGTGGTAACAGATACTGAAGAAGCAGTAATGCCTGCCTTAATTTAAGGAAGCTTTTTTTTTTTTTTACTGGCTTTGCTAGGATCTACAGGTAGTGGCCACTCCACATATTGAGAAAAATAGCATAGTTGATCAGACGAGTATTTGGGCAAATTCTGCAAATTCTGACCTAGTACTGCTCAGGAGAGTATCAGCTATCTATCATTTACAAGGGAGAAAGAAAGATGGGCAAGTGACAACTGGTAGATAGCATGTGTACTTGTGGAAGAGTTTTCCTCCTTATCTTAAGGACCTGGAAGCAGTATCCATACTAATGAGTGAGAGTTCTAGGTGTTTCATAGCCTGTGAGACACCAGGTATGGGCCTGTGCAGCCAGTGTGACATAGTTAGAAAAGGGTCTGTGAGGAGGGGACAATAAGCAGCATGATAGATGGAGCAGATGACCATTTCCAAATCCCAGGGTCGTGCTTGGGACCACAGAAGAACCACGCAGAATAAAATAATTGTGTGCATGCAGCCAGCTTGCCCTGCTGTGAGGGTCACTTTAAACATTTCAGATATGTACAGTTTCCCCTTGTTTGCAAAATGCTTTTTAAAATGCAAGCACAGTTATGCGTCCTACCTGTCTACTTTCATAGGGTCATGTTCTTTCATCCAGTCAGCAAAGTCATGCCAGTGATTTGTAGTTTTCCAGGGGTCCTTCCCCTTGAAGAAGTCTGGGCAGATGGTTCTGCATAAGACATGGAAACAAATCAACTTTTATGTCCAGGTGGGGAGAATCTGTGGATATCTAAATGACTTCTAATGTCTTTTCTACTCCAGGGTGTACACCTACACAGTTATCATCTGAATCATATTCTACTTATCCTGTTCTGGCAATCAGCAAAGCTAAAATTATATGTCTTGCTATGGAAAAAAAAAACCACATGCAAATAAACTCTTCTACTTTCCTTAGACACAGTAGAAAAGTAAAGGAATAAAGCAACCCTCCTGATTCCAAATGAATGGTTATTTATCTCTTTGCTAGTAAAATTTAAAGCAACCCCTTGCTGCTATATGAACTCTGAAAGGTTTGGTTTGAAAAGCTTACACAATTTAAAAGTTCATACTAATGTTTGGTTTTTTTTTTTTTAATCTTTTAATTATCCACATTGCCACATGAGCACAAACACTGTCACTCCATCACATTCCTTGCAGCTTTTTGCTCAGATAGCCATTCTTGACTGATTAGTTTTAGTACCTTTGGTGCCACGAAGTGCTATAGGTGTGTGGAAAACATACACAGTGCTTAGCTTTGGGCCTGGTGACCTATCAGTGCATTGATTAAGAGGAGAATAGGAATGATAAATGCTTACATGTATCCATGACCTGCAATTAAATCAACTATATATCTATTGTCTGGGAACATCCATCCAAATATATCATGAATCACAATCACAGCTTTGTTTGTGAAATAAGATGGCCTGCAAATGTATGCCTTGATATGCTCAATTTGCACTTCATGTCCAAGACATCCATATCCAGATCTTTCCCCAGTATTGTACAGGAAAGGATCAGCCATCTGGAAACCTGGGAGAAAAAAAAAAAGAAAAGTGTGAGAAAGTCAAATTTGTTAGTACAACATTAGGACAAACAAGGGCAAGTGCAGTCAGCAGAAAGTAGTTCAATAGCTTTGATAAATAACATTGACATCCTTGTCTGAAAGGAGAAAGTAGTAAAATGCAAAAGCCATGCACCAATTCAGAATGCATCTTAGTCTATTATATGTTATTAAACTGAGAATGAAGAGAGACAGAAAGTTGCAGTGTGACTACTCTCGTATAGGTCTTGTATCATTTTTGTTTGGCTCCCATGACAGCACTAAGCACTGAAACTGAGCAGTGACAGCTTCAGATGCCACTGTCCTCAGACATGTGGAACAGTGACCAGTTACAGCACTCACACGTGTCTTCACCCAGACTCATAGGCTGGTTTCTCTGAATTGTGTGAGGGGTAAGGACCACAGCACTCAGCTGCTACAGAAAAGCATAGCATTCAGAGCTTCTTGCAGTGCTGGCACCTGCCAGCTAATGTGTGTTTTCAGTAGCAGCTATGGATTGTCACAGCAACTCTGGCATCCCGTGTACCAGGAGTGGTTGGCAACAGGCTGCAGTACTGATTTCCAGATTAGATTGAAGGGCATTGGCTTCATATGCCTTGAAAGGGAATTCAATAAAGCAAGCAAATGCCAGAAGCTGTTCTGACTCTGTCTGGAGCATGGGATGGACTCTGCCAAAGTAGAATGTTAATCTTGTAATTAAAAGTAGAATTATAATCCATCTATACAAGGAACCCAATTAGGTTTGCAGGGGCAGAGTCAATAGTAAAATTTCCTAACCACACGCTGACTTTAAAACTGCCCTTGGGAATTCGTACACACACCTACATACACATCATGTCTGCCTCACTTTCATCATTTCTACATCAGTCTATTATTTCCATTTGAACTGTAACGTACTCTTCAGAAAAGTGTCCAGTTATAGAAAAACAGCAAGTTATGTTAAAAATACCCACCTTCTTCAGCTCTCCATTAACCGCAGCAGCAGAGAGCTAGGTTTTGCTGAGTAACAAGAAATTTTGGGTAGGTAATAGAGACACATTGGGAACTATGGTGCATCCAGACTGAAGGACAGAGTTGAGCTGCAGTTTCACAGATTTCTTGTACCCATACTGTACTTTCTTACTTGCATGATTACCACAGGCCAAAAAACATTCAGTTTTTTGTACACATTTAATCTGCTGTGTGCTTAGAATAATTAACCTTCCTGAAGTATGATCTAGAAACATGCTCTTCCACTGATCATCTTCTGAGGATGCTGTCATTGGGTCAGGCAGGGCCAGCACTGAGTTTGTCTAAATATGCTTTATTACAATAATGAGTACTGGTTGTTCGAGTGTGGTGTAGTGATACCTGAACTGGGTGGATGTGGTTTTATTTCGAGAATTGAGATGCTTCAGAAATAGAGATGAGGTAGATGATCATACACAGTGAGATAATTCATTGTGCTGATAACTGAGAGCTGATTACGTTTGCTAATTGTTCTCCCATCTTTTTCAACATCCAAACATCAAGGTTGGTGCTAAAAAGTATGAATTAGTCCAGTCTTCAGGGCTAAAACCTCCACTGCTTTGTCACCAAACCTTCACGGCTTTGTAACATGCATGGGAGAGTATCTCCTAGCTTTCATCCCCCATAACAAGCCTCAAATGCTTGAATGAGTTTTGCTTATGCAAAAGTACTTCCTACCTGTTTTTCTTTTAACCCAATATGATTGAGGGTGCTGAAGTGCTAGAGATTGCTTGAAGAATTCACAGGCATTCCCTAAGATAGCTTACACCAGCAGTTCCTGAGACAGCTGCTCAGTCTTACACCCTTAGCAACTTCTGTTCAGAAGGGCACAGCACATAGTGTCCCCTTCAAGGAAACATTTAGGAAGCATTACGCTTTGCAACAGCTGTGAAAGAGCCTACTGCCTGTCTTTTGATTGCTACCAGAAATTATTTCTTTGGCCTATCTTAATTAATTCCTAGCCAGCTGGTTCTTTTCCAATTACCTGTCTGCGAAGAACTTATATAACTTAAATACTTAAACAGTCAGCCACACCTGAGCTGCTTAGAAGTCTTTGATGGGATCCTGTTCAGTCAGAAGATTTATTTGTTCCTGCCCGCTTTGTTTCACGCAACGCTGTGCACTGAAGCAACGACCTAGGATATTTCCTACCTGTCCTGTCTCACCTCATTCTCTCTTCCCACCAATTTCATCCATTACACTTTTCCCCTTCCTGCTTTCCCAGTGGCCCCGTTCCAAACGAGGAGAAATATTTAGTATTATCACAAGGTGAAAGTGCTGTCCCTTGAATAGTAGACAGACCCAAACTATTTCACTTGTAGGGAGCAGCAAATAACAGGAGTAAAACCTACCTAGTCTAAACTTTCAATAAAAAAAAAAAATACTACTCCAGAAGTGGGGCTAAGAATCTTTTAAAAACAATCAGGTAGTTTTGGAAAGGTGTTCCTGAGGATAGTCCCCACCTTTTAGAAACTGAGTATGAGTACGTGATTTAAGGTGCTTTGCTTTTTGCCAAGAACTGATGATGCTAAGATTTCCTGGATCCAGTGATAACAGTTTTAACTCCAGCATTAACTTATTTCAGTGCTAAATGCTCCAGTGTACCAAACAAGGGAAAGAACAGAAATTAAGAATCATGAAGGCAAAATTAATTATCATGGTCCTCTGACATGATCTTGCTACTGCTGGACATAGACTAGAGATCAGTAATTCCTATAGAAAGCCCCCAGACTGTGGCTGATGTAGGATATCTTCAACAAAGTCAGTCCAGAGTCAAAAGCTTCCAGTGAATGTATTACCTCCCCTTGTGCCAATGCATGATGATGTTTAGAGGAAAAAATATGTTCGGAGTGTCCTTAGAAATACTGCTGTGCTGCAGCAGCAGGCACTCAAAAGCTACTTTCCCAAAGCTGAAACCCTCTATCTTCACCTTGTCTGCTCCTTAATACTTATTTTTGTGCACTTTTTTTTACTGAAGCCAGAAGTCCTTCTATAAATGTTTTTGCTGAATATTTTATGCATTTTCAAAGCTGCTTAGCATCTTTGGTTCTTATTGCTCAGCAGCTTCAGATTTCTCCCATTCAATGCAGTTAAAAATAGTTAGCCTTTCTCTGCTGCCAGCCCAGTCTTTGTGGACCAGTTTGCTATCACTTACCTTGAGTACAGGATCCTGAGTTAGCCCAGCTCGCTTCTTCTGTTCAGTGAGAAACCAGCTAGATTTCACTATACACAAAACGAAGAAAACGAGTTCTGCTGATAGTTTTTCTGCTGCTGCTGCTCATCCAGTTTCCAGGTGCTCTTCAGCTCTGCTGCATAGTTTGGGATTGGGAGTAGAGGAGGAGACGCTTGGTACACCAAGTCACCCAGACCGGAAGGGGTGGAGACAGATCATGCAGAGAGGCAGGGTTTGGTACATTCATCAGACTCCAAATCAATTGCCTTTTACTCCATCTTTTATTTATTTATTATCTAAAGAGTTCTGAAAGCAAGACGCACAGCGACACTAAACAACACTTGTTTTTCCATTTCTCTTAAAGTATGTAATTCCTGACAAAACAGAGAAGTTGAATGAGAATCAGTGACTCTTATTATCAGCAGACTTTATTTTCTTGGTAAGCTTTCCCTTCTAGTCCTGTACAGAGCAACGAAATGTGCTATGCAGCCATTTAAGACTGCAGAACCTTTGGATCTCCGAAGCTGACACCTAGCTTGTAACACCTAGTGGTGAATTTGTTGATACATTACTAAGTTCTGAGATGCATTTTCTTGTAGTACATTCATGCACTTATGATGTCTTTAATGGAATTTGTGAATTAAGATGAATCTGTTCCGCAGCATAAGAAAATTGGTCTCTCCAGCACACAGATGAAATGCATTACAGCCACACCCACATGTATTCCAAACAAGTCTAAAAGTGTTTCAAGTTATTTCTGATTAGACTTGCTTTCAACAAGTTAGAAACATCTGAGTCTGCGTTGGTTGTTATTGATGCTGACTTGTTGAAATTTTCCACTTCCATCGTGGATTTGTATGCATTAGCTCAGCCCCTGGACAATGTCTACTACAGGTTTAATTTTCTGTGTGTGCATGAGGTTTGTGTACGTATGCATGCTGGGGAAGGCAAATTAAAGAGACAAAAGGGCTTCCCTCCTGTTCTGAGGACTCCACATCTGCATGCAGTACTCCAGGTGTGGTCTCACCAGCGCAGAGTAGAGGGGCAGGATCACCTTCCTCTCCCTGCTGGCCACACTTCTTCTGATGCAGCCCAGGATATGGTTGGCTTTCTGAGTTGTGAGGGCACACTGCTGGCTCATGTCCAGCTTGTCATCCACCAGAACCCTCAAGTCTTTTTCAGCAAGACTAGATCCTGAGCTGTACTCTGTATAGTGACCACCATATCTAAGAACTATGTAGAACAGGCTGGATTCAGTTCACCCAAACTTCAGACATTTACAATGAGGATGTCTGTATGGTAGCAAGGTATCTGCACCCCACACTGTCCATTAAGATGTGTGACTCAAACTTTATGGACGCCTTCTTTACAGTGACATGGGTAGTCCCCTAGACGCCACCAACTGTGATGATCTGATTATCTCTGAGTTTAATGGCAGCTTACCCACGTAGTGGTGGTGTAGATCTCTGTGCTCTGAGCATCAGCAGGCAGGCAAGACAAGTCCCACCTCTGTGTGTTGCATGCAACTCAAAATTAGGGTTTGTCATCTCAGAGAGACAGTATTTTTTACCTGTCCTGTCATGCCTGTCATTAGCTTTGTTCTTGTTTAAGAAACTATTAAAAAGATTGCTAGTGTTGCAAGGGAGGGAGTGGGACTTCACTGAAAAGATCTGATTTTACTTTGATCCTAATGGCATCTGGCTTGAGTCTGTCTAAGCCCCAGGATTTGAGAACACGCAAGCTGCAGCACCCTCTGACAGAAACAGGCCAGCAGAACCAGAAATCTGATCGAAGATGCACACTGACATTCGCAAATGTTTCCTTGTTTTGTGCCCAGCATCTCTTCGGAGTTTGCTAGGGTGAAAGGAGAGCAAAGGACAAACTGTTGTAATGCAAGCCTTTACCTGCACGCTGTCATTACTTTTGACCTGAAAACCCCAAATCATTTAGATCTCCCTTATTTGAAGAGGCTGGCTCTTTCCCCACAAGATAGAATCCTCTCTGCAATAGTCTCGCAACTGTGGAGTTCATTCTACACATGCATTCAGACACACAGTAGTTAAATTTGTCCTTCACCTGAAACACACAGCTGCTTGCTTTTTTGGTTTTGTCTGAATTTTTTTATTTTTTTTTTTTAAAGGGTTTGCACCAATATTCCTCTTGGTTTTACAGGAATGAGTGTGGAATAAAACCCCAGAGTAAACCCTCACAGCTGTCAGCTGCATTTTTAGCTGCATAGTAACATAAGAAACAAGATGCTAGGACATGCAAGCCTGTTGTCTGGAGGCAAAATAGCAAGATACTTTCTCCCAGACAACTAATGATACACAGAATCCCAGAAAGGCAAGTAACTCTGCTGGATCTGGTGTGGAACAGCCTGATTGAGAGACTAATGTACAGGCTTAAACATGTTCCATTTACCTTCACCTGATACAGTATTTGGAGCGCTGCTGGTAGCAACAAACATGTCAGAAACTTGAAATCCTTACAAATGTAATATTTACATGTGAAAGCCCTGCTCAAAGTATGTGTGATGAACGATGCTCTTTCTGCTTGCAGCCTCAGCCCCCAGCAGCTGCAAGTGAGAGAGGAAGGACGGCAGGCCTTGTGGGGGGCTGCTAAACGGAGGAGATGGTGGAGAGGCCTGAAGGAAGAGTGAGAGGAAAGGCTTAGCAAGGTCAACAGCTGCAATACCAGTGAGGACTCTGTGCCCTGCCCAGAGCTGAGACCAGAAGGCACTCCTCTGGGATGTGGGTGGCTACTGGAGGGAGCACTTCCAGGCCCTCTCACACAGTTTCACAGAGCTCATTAGTGAGTTTGTAATTGGAGTTGGGTTTACCAATTTTATTTGTTAGTCTGAGTCTTTTGCATCCATTCTGTATCTAAAGTTGTCTACGGAGTCATCACTTGTGAGTGAAAAAAATGCAGCACAAGGACAAAGACCTGGGGGGCTTGTGATGATTGATCTTGTCATGGATAACGCCTCTGAGCTTTGCTCTGATCATCTTGCTTTCCTTTTGGGTAGCCCAATGTCAGCTCTCAGAGCACACAGCTCCTTTTCTCCCGAAAATCAGATCTATAGCACAGGCCACCGGAACAGAAGAATGATCTGAAAAACAATAATAATAATACTGATAATCCCAGCCACATTCCTCGTTTCCTTGTTGGTGTGTAGAACCAGTGGGCCCAAAATCTTCTGGGTCTCTCGCACTTGGATTGGATTAATTTGGATTAATTTTTACCCAAATTAAATGGTGAATATTTACTCTCAAATTTCATAGGGGTTAATCATAGTTGGAAAGGACCCACAAGGATCACTGAGTTTCTGTGCAAGCTGTCTGTAACTTCAAGGGAGTCAATAGATCCTCCTAATTTAGTGTCATCCACAAACTTACCTTAGTTCTCTTATTCTGAAAGAGCTTGTGGAAGACTAAAGAGTGAGGTTTGTGAACTTCATGGAAAAATTGTAGGGTGCAAGTTTAATTACACCAAAGCAATAGAGGGAAAATTATTTTAATGCTGCACCTGACATTTACAGAGCCATATTAAAATTACCCAACACTGCCCAGGTGTTTCTAGGTAATTCAGTAGCTCTTCACTTGATTAAAAAACACTTCTAATAGATTCTCAGTATAAGGCATATGATTCCTAACACTAACAATAATGAATAGTGGTAGAAAAATATAGAAAAACTAGTAAATTTTGGAGCAATTACTCCAAAATAGCCATCTAAGACCGGAAGCAGCATTATTGCACTGAATGCTGTAAACAGGGATATGAGCAGGACAACAGAATTAGGATTATGTGAATAATTACCAGGATTCAGAGTATATTTCCTTCTCTAAAAAATCTGAACTGTTTTTTTTTTGTTTGTTTGTTTTGTTTTGTTTTTGCATGACATAAGAATATGTCTATTAGGTTTTCTTACCCAACATTCTGTCTTTTCTAAAACTTCAAAAATTTGACACCTAGAAATAGCTGAAAAGTTCTTTTTCTTTTAGTTATCCAGCTTTAGGACCATTACCTTCAAGGACAAATAAACTGTACATCTTCTGAATGAACTTTCAGTCTTTTTTGTCCTAATTTGGATAAGGGAAAAATGTTTGCTACCATCACTACACATCAGTAAATTTTTGCCAAAAAAAAAAAAAAAAATTGTCTACACTAAATCAGTGTTTAAACTCCCAAAATTATAACAGAGTGAAAGGGAAAAAAAAAAATCTTCTTCCATGTCTGCCTGTCTTCAGGAGTCCTGTTTTGCAAACGTCTACACATTAGTAATCTTGGCCAGAATCCAGATAGTTTTGGACTGTATCCCAGAGAGCAATATAGACGCCCAAGTACAACATCAAAGCAACAAGTTAAAGGAAAGCAAATATGAGACTTTCTAATTGCATTACAAGGTGATTACCATACATACATCAGCTCAGAGCGATCAAGGTACTTTAATAAATACATTTCCAGAAAGCACATGTTCTTACCCATTTTCTAAAACAAAATAAGGAACTTTGGACAAGCATAAAGAAATGATATTTCAGTGCAATCCTGTAAACTGTGCTGGGGGGGCACTTCTTCCATAGTCTCTGCCTGTTCAACAAAATTGGTTTCTAAAAGCCCCATAGCATACGCTGAAGTAAACACTGAATGGAAGGTATGAGGAAAAAGGTCCCGGGCAGTGGAGGTGCTGGCCCACTCCACCTCCCAGGACACCAGTGCACACCATGCACCTGAACCTACTGTGCTATGTGTGGTAGGGAGCTCTGGGAGCGCAGAGTCCAGCAAGCTGAAGTCACTGTCCTCCTTACCTATTTCAGAGAGAACATCTGCTGCGTGTGCCATCAAACATCACTGGGTGGAAGAAGTTATCGCCCCCTGCCTACCTGGACAGTTCAAACTTTTTAAGGGTCATTTGTGTCAAAGTAGCTGCAACAAAGAAGGGTGAAGTCCTAAGCTCACACTTCCACAGCTTGTTTGTGAACTAAGGAGTTTGAAACTGCAGGTTCAGCAAAAGGAAAAGCATGAGATAAGCAGAAAACTCCGTTACCTTATCAGATTTGCTTTTAAAGGGATGATATGACTGCCTCCAAACCTTTCTAGTCAGAAACAAAAGGACCTCAGGTGCCTGTTGGACTTGTGAAGAGCTTTCAGAAAGCTGAGATGTTGCAGGCTGTGAAGTAAAAAGCTTAGCTCCATCTTATTTACTGTTTTGCGAGTTCCTCTTTCAGGTCCTTTAATTTTTCATTTTTTTCCCATAGGAAACCATGGCCTGCATACACTTGACAGAGCAGCTACAAGACAGTCTCCTTTCCAGAGCCTTGTCTTTTGCTGTGGCTCAGACATCAGGCCAAGCTTGTCTATTCACTACAGCCTGTTCTCCTGGTTCAGTAGGAAAACTCAGCCCCACAAAACCAGAATCCAATCTCCAGTCACCTGCCTCTCTTCAAAGAGACCAACAGTATGCATCACAACATAATAGCTTCACCACACATCTCAGCTTGCTTGTAGATTTGCTTTCCCCAAGTTCCCCACTGAGATGCGTGGTTTTGAGTAAAATCACAGCTTACTTCTGTGAAACTAGACCACAGTGGGTTTCCCCTCCTGCTTCTCACCAGCTCAGATACAATAATTAATGAGTTCTCCAGGGTGTGAATGATCTTTAGATTAGTTAGCTAAATAAAGAAGAGTAAGAAATAAAGGGAAACTAGCCATTTTCTCCCTAGAAGCAATTCATAGCGTGTCTCAGCCGTTGTGTACTCTCTTCCATGAGAGAGCAATAGATAACATTTTCCTGAAAGTCTACATGAAAAAAATATGGATATAAAGACAATAGAAAAAACTGTGTGGAAGGAAAACTTGGATGAGAGCATCCTGAAAGAACCTAAGAGTTTGTATCAAAGGCATACACAGTCCAAACCTGCTGCTCTACCCCACTAAGTTCATTCACGTAGGGACTATCATACCCACATGGCTACTTCTTACCCTCTGTGTTCTCTAGATCTTAGAATCACAGTCACAGAATGGTTTAGGTTGGAAAGGACCTGAAAGATCATCTGGTTCCAACTCCTCTGCCATGGGCAGGGACATTTTTCACTAGGCGATGTTACCCAAAGCCCTGCCCAGTTTGGTTTTGAACATTTCAAAGGATGGGGTGTCCATAGCTTCTCTGGGCTACCATTCCAATGCCTCATCAACCTCATAATGAAGACTTTCTTCCTTAGATCTAATCTAAATTTACCTTTAAAATCGTTAATTCTTGCCCTGTCACTACATACCCTTGCAAAAAATCTCTTTCCATCTTTCTTGTAAGCCCCCTTTATGTACTGGAAGGCTGCAATGAGGTCTACTATCCAGTACATTCTCTTCTCCAGGTTGAACTTGGTATAACTTAGCATCGGTAAATTTGCTGAAGGTGCACTCGATCCCATTGTCCATGTCACCATCAAAGGTGTTAAACAGCACCAGTCCCATCACCAACTCCTGAAGAACACCATTCATCAGTGGTCTCCGCTTGGACATAGAGCTGTTGACCACAACTCTTTGAATGCAAAGATCCATTCTATTCCGTGTCTTCCAGGTGGTCCACCTGTCAAACCTATGTCTCTCCAATTTAGAGACAAGGATATCATGTGAGACAGTGTCAATCGCTTTGCACAAATGTGGGTAGATTACATTAGTTGTTCTTCCCCTGCCCATCAGCGCTGTAAGACCGTTGTAAAAGGCCACCATATTTGTCAGGTGTTATATCTCTACATATTACATTTATACATAATTTCTTGTGGATGGGAACCAGATGCCTGGTTCCTCTTGTTTCAGTCAGATACAGGTAAACTATCGGCCGTTACTGCGAGCTATTCCAAAACTCCTTCCCTGGTTTTAAGCAAAAATCAATGTCTGCTGCTGGTCTGTTCCCTGGAATTTTTTTTCAAAGTAGCATCAAAACTGAATATTGATCATATATATTTTTTTTTGTCTATATATTTTTTTAAACTTAAAAAAAAAAGGCACCTCATTTCCATTCCTCAGCATTAAAAATATAAAACACAATAAAACCCAGTTTAATAGTACATAATAATTTATTTATATTATGCAAAAATCACTATAACTCTTTCCTCTAAGACAAAAATGTTTGTATTTTCAAACCTAGAGCTCTGAAACTTAAGCCAATTTGCAAGGACAACTACATATTATGAGATCTGAGAGCAAATACTAGGCATGGCATGATTCAGAAGAAAAGTGATGAAACTGCACATTCCTTAGTGAACTTGTGAATTACATGAATAGAAAGTCAGAAATCAAACAACAGCCACCCTCCTTAGCATTCATAATTAAGTCTCTTCATTTGCACATAAGAAGATTTTGTAATACACACCTGTTAAAAGGCCTGTTTTAAGTTTCCTACTTCAATGGGGTAAAAAGGTTTTGCAAAGTCTGGAAAACTGGACCCACATTTTACCTGGGTACAACTCAGAGTAATTTTCAATACATGTATGTTCATCCTTCAGACAGCTGAAGTATTGGCAGTCAAACTGCTTGTTCCTGGAAATCTCCCAGAGAACCTGCAACCTTCAAACACTGCTAGACATTTTTCATGTTCTTTAGACAGGGTACCTTTTAGAGCAACTCTTCTTACTGTGGTGTCACAACAGCAGATGGAAGCCAATAATTATGCCTCTTTGTTATGATTATAACTTTCTTCTCTCTTGTACTAAATGCCTCTTTATTTTAAAAACATAATTTAAAAAAATATTATTTGAAATGTGTTTTATTCCATGCTGATTGTCTTCAGATTTATGAAAGAACTTCAGCTGAGAGATTGAAGAAGAAGTCAAGCTCAAGCCAAGCTTTGAACACCAAGCCAATTCTGACCCCAGTCCTACCATTTACTCTACTTTCCTGAGGCCCAACCTGCTTCACTTGTTGGACTTCACAAAGGAGTTAGATTTTTCCATGAAGCACAACATTAAATACATACAGCAATCTTGTAGAATCACAGAATCACAGAATCAAAGAATGGCCTGGGTTGAAAAAAGGACCACAGTGATCATCTAGTTTCAACCCCGCTGCTATGTGCCAACCACTAGACCAGGCTGCCTAGAGCCACATCCAGCCTGGCCTTGAATGCCTCCAGGGATGGGGCATCCACAGCCTCCTTGGGCAAAAACTGGGTTTAGCATTAACTTGAAGATGGGTGAAAATTTATATCTTTCAGCTTCCAGTTTTCATTAAAATATAGTCATGTTAGTTCAAAATAAGTAGGCAAGAATCTTATTGAGTCTGTGACTATAGTGATACTAAAGTGCAGAAGATTAGTAAATATCTTCAATAAATTGACAGAGATTAATATAACAACTGGAATACAATGAACAGGGGAAATGTGATGGAAAAACAGATGGAAAATCGCTGATCTGTAGTTACATTTTAGTAAATGGTTTGTTTTTATGCATGCTATAAATATGAGTTTTCAAAACCAGAAAGATTTCTTTGAAGTCCCTCCTCTTTTATTCAGTGACAATCTAAATCCAAGCCTTTTTTGGTCGTGATAAATAAAATGGAACTGATACTACATTCAGAATTTAGAAGCCAATACAAAGTGTTCTATAGGTCCAAGAACATTTCTGATCTAATCATGGAAGATATATTAACGAAAGTACTTCAAATTAAATAGCATAAGCATACATTTTCAAAATCCAGTTTTAGACTATAAAAAAATCTAAAGCAGCAAACCAGTTTCTCTTCTGCTGTACAGACTTCCAATTCAGCTACATTTACCGATCCTCATTGCTTACACAAACAAGACATCTTTCAGTCTCCTGTTCCTTGACCTACTTGGACTGCCTCCTGTAATTGCAAGGTAAAGGCTGCTGATGAGGGCACATCAGTTCATACAAGCATGCTGCTAAGCAGGACATGCTGTCAGACAAGATCCCATCCCTCACGGCCAGACCCACACAACAGGCTGCTGGCATGACAGCACTTGGAGTGTCTGTGCTGCAGTGCTCACATGCCTGTCCCTGCCTCTGCCTCCTTCCCTGTGGGCAATGAAAGTTCCTCTCCTCCTGACTTTGGGCTCTTGGTTCTGCTGACTCTTTACCAGGTAGCATCCAGTATGCCCTAGATTTGAGACAAGAATTGGCAGAAAGGCTGACCATCACTGGGGGGAGAGTTACCACCTAGGCCAGACCTGTCAAGATCAGGAGCCTTAGGCAACATTAGAAACTCCTAGCAGGTTGTCCCCACCTTGCCCTGACTGGGAGGACAAGGAGCAGTCCCTGGGGCATGTAGAGACCCTCAGCCCAGGTGCTCCGAGGGGAAGGCCTGAGCCCTCAGGTCTTTGTGGTGCACATCACCATGCTCTCTTGCTCCCTGCTTGGCTGCCCCACTGCAGGTCCCAGAGATGTTCGGTGTCCTCAGTCATCATCTTCTCAAGTCCCCAGGCCACCTCTTGGGATTGGAACAGAGGGGCCCTCTTGTGGCACACATGCATCATTTTCCCCTCACTGGTCCTGCTCCTGGGCTGGAGGTCTGTTACCTTGAAGCTTTCACCACAGTTTCTCCATGACAAAATCAAGAGAAGAGTGTATGCCCAAAACGTCATCTCTTACATAGCCCCTTTTCTCCCAGTTCCTTGTACTCACACACTTCCCCACTCTCCACACTTATTTTGGCCATGCTGTTCAACATAATCCTTTCCAGCATGTTTTGCATCTGTACAGCTCTTGTCTGTTCTTTTCACACTCCTGTACTGTAGGACTTTGCTAGAAGAGAAAAAAAATCTCCTTGCCCAGCTCCAGCTTATACTCATCTGGAGTGAGACTTAGAGTGGTGGAGAGAGTTGTCCATGAGCCTTTGCTTTCCTTGAAGCAACTATGAAATTCAGGCCTCCTTGAGTACTCTCTGTCCTTTACCATATGAATTCTCCCCTGCCCTTCCATATAAGCAGGACTGGAAACTCAATTGAGTGGACCAGGAGCATACAAGAAAAGCAGAGACAGTACATGCCCTCAAGGGGCTGTAAATCATTTGAATACCCCTGCCTTCCTTCCTGGAAAAGGTCGGAGAATGGAGGCAGGAAAACAATCTTGAGGATTCACAGAAGAAACGAAAGACATGGAAAACTCCATTTGCTACCCTGAAAATAAGAATCCTGACCAGAAAATCTGGTATAACTTTCTGACAGCTATTTGTATGCTCAGGATTCAGCTAAAAATGAATGAGAAGGTACAGGCTCTCAAAAGACTCTTACTTGTAAAGCAAGGATAAATTACACACTTCTAAACTAGGGAATTTTCCTTCTTTGAAAAGGATAGTTTCCAAACAGGCTTGCTCTCAAGAACTGAACAGGGGTCCTAGGGTGAGCTGTTCAGATACTTTTCACATAACCTCAGGACAAATCTGTGAGAAACACTATGAACCATCATTTCTGTGAGCATCAGCATCTTTGTGAGAGGACTTTAGCACCTTGAACCAACAGGCTGAGATCCTGGCAGAAGATCATCTGATATCACGACCACATTCAGAAACAGGTAAATCAAAATGTTTCATTGATCCATGCAGAAGAGCGAAGAAAACACAGGTTCTAAGTAGTAAATGTGTTTGATTTTTCATACCAGTCATCCATCTGAAAATCTACTTCACTGATCCAAGCACTTTGACATCCTTCCCTTTAAACATCAAAAGCATTAATTGGTTTCTTCACTGTGTTTGCCAATCCTACAGTAAAGGCAGCGCATACAGTAAGTGCACTGTTGCCTTAAGGAAACAAACCAAAGCTGGCTTTTATGTCTGGCTTCTCAGCGTGCAAGGGAAAGCTTCTATGAAATCAGAGACCTCATAAAACAGAGGCTATTGACTGATTTAACTTGTAATAACTCTGACCTCTGGACTGCAACTCGCTTTTCCCTGGCCAAGACAACTCTCATCTTTTTTCCTGTTGCAGAAAGATCTGAGAAAAAGTAATGACAAATCATTAGAAACCTAAGCCCTTCCAAATTTCTCCCCTAATTAATGCAGGAGAGGCAGAGGCAATAACAAGTATCTTTCTAAAAATATCTATAGCATCAATAAGGGTAAAATGAAGATCATTCTCCACAACAGACATGTTCTTGTTTGTTCAGTGCTAAAAGTTAAAATGTGGCTTTAAATTCAATTTAATTTCGTTGGTATAATCTCCAGCAACACCCACAAGAAATGGTCAAGAAAAGGTTTCTGGGAAAATAGGATTGCTCCTGCTAAATACCGAGGATAATCCCCAACTGCTGTTATCTGTGATTATAGCTTCATAGATTTTTAAAGACATAACAATCAACAAGCCTTCAGAAGGACTTATAAGCAGTTATTTGACACATGTAGCACTTTTCCCACTATCTCCTCCTGTAAGGAGAGCAAGAAGAATGCAAAAATTAAAAAAAAAACAACACCCTCATCCCATGTTAACAACATGTTTAACTAGCTAGAAGGTTCCCTTAATGTTGATGGGATGTATAGAACCGCCAGCCTTAAATGATATTATAGCTGGCAGGAATGGGATATTCTGGAAGGCAAACACAGCCCATTTTTAGAAGCCTTCACAAAACAACAGCACCCGCAGAATTCTCAATATCCAGTACATTCATAATAGCCATGTGCTCCATGCAAAGCGTGACAGCAAGATCCCAATCGAGTTGACAGTCTGTGTTTTAAACAGAAAATCCACTGTAACCAGTACACGTGAAAAGATCTCTTCTGCACTTCTGCAGTGTAAGATACTCATCACAGCCTGGGTTCAGGATGAAGCAAATGCCAGCTGAACGGAAGCAGGCTGGTAAATACGGAATCTTCAAAGTCAGCATGGAACATTAGTTCAACAGCTTGGGCATCCTCCTGAGGAAGCAGCAAGTGTTATTGCCTGTACAGCATTCCTAAGACTACTTTCCTCCATTTCTGTGTCAGGAATCCTCTGGCACAGCAAATATCTACTGATAAGATGCAGATTGATGAGATATTGTTGCCACATGGCCAGGGTCAAGACATGTGCCCTTCAGAAGACTCCCATAGTGCACTGGCAAGAGCTGTGGTGGCAATGACTTTCACCAGAACTTTGTACTCTCTAATCTGATCGTGTCATGCTAATTTCCTGTAGGATGTACTTTATGCTGTTATCAGAGTCCTTGCTCCGCTTCTAACAGCTTCTCTTTTGCCATGGAGACTCTTTCTAGTACTCCCTTGCGATGGTGGATAAATTGGATCAGTTACAGTCACCCAAACTCCTGCCTGATTTATTGAGATAAATCATGGTTTAGTTGCTTTCCTAAAGATAATCCATCATGTTTTCCATATTTCTGTAACTTGCTGCTTATAACCCACTGAGCAATGTTTGTTGTGAGAATCACGTGGACAGCTGAGGAAAAAAAAAACTAGGTCAGCACTAGAAGGCAAGCTGCTGCCAACTCTGAGTGACAGCCTTCAGAGACTAGAGACTGGATTTATACCAGAAACAGTGGATGCCATTTCACATATTCTTTTTTAAACTGAAAATGTTTAGCTAAAGAAAAACTGAAAAGCATTAACTTTTGCTGTTTGGATTTTCAATATTTCAGACATCCAAAATAACTTTAGGATGTAAGGGAACCTTTTCTGTGAAGTTATTCTAAAACTGGACAAAAGATGGAAATATCATAGAGGTACAAATAGTGGATAGTTTCAATTTTTTACGTTTGTTTTGTATTTTAAGAGAAATACACTAAGACAATATATTTTCTAAGCATTTAAGCACTGAAAAACATAAGTGCTTTACAAAAGTAGGACCATCTTCAAAATAATTTTGTCTTCTTTCCACTCCTACTCATTCTAAATATATCTTTCCTTTTACCATGATCTTCAGAGATTTGGGATTGAGTCTATTCCTATCTTAGGTTTCCATCTATAAAATTTCCCCATTTCCACTGTTACTCACATCATAACTTATTTGTAGCAGAGATATTTTTAGCATGCTTGTTCAGAGCCTGTTGGCACCAATTCTTGACCTTGATCACAGTCAGAAGCAAATAACAATCTCCTAACATCCTCTTCTGTACCAAACCCATACTGAAACACTGGGTAAGAACAAGTCTGGGGGGAGTAATTCTCTCTAATTGTTGAGTAGGTGGTATAAATTTAGTGCTTGATAGGTGATTTAAAAGGCTGGATAGATAGACAACAATAAGATCATTCACTGGCAGCATATAGCTGCTCATTTCTAAGGTTTTCATCTGATTTTTAGAAGTCTGCTGTGAAAGACTGAAACTTGGACAAATGCATAAATTAATTAAGGGGAACTTTATGCATTCATTTTGTCTCAGTCTTTTGAATGTGAAGGATGACCTAGGGACTTCTATGTGACGGTTCTTCTGTATTCATCACAGCTGAGCAACAACAGTGGTTGCAAGCTTGGAAGAATGTGAATTACAGCGTGCCCGGAAACGAGACCACTTCTTGGTGTTTGGTTGGATTGATGGCTCCCATTCAGACGCATCCAACATGCTGCCCCTTCTGCAATCTTACACTGGCACTTTTTTTTAATATGCCAAGCTAATCTGCTAAGGTCAAAATAAGCTTACTTGTAAACTAAACCGATATTTTTAAGCCTTAAGTCGGAGTCTTGTCACCCTGCCTTGCTCAGGAAGAGCCGAGCGTGACATGTAACCCACGTGTGTTGCAGTGCAGCACTTTGCTGTAGTTACACCATTATTGGGGAGCCACGCTAAGATTTCACATTTTCCTCAAGATTATCGCCTGCCCCGGCCGATACCATCCATCCCATCAGCAACTCTGGTGCTTGAAAAGGGTAATCTGGAGACACTCTGTCCATCTCAGCAGCACCGTGCCGGGTCGCAGCCCCACGTCCCGAGGCATCACGGCCTCTCGGAGGGGTCGGACGTCCTGACACCGGCAGACCGCCGCGCCAGCAGGGGGCGCTGTCGGAACGGACGGCGCTCTATCCTTGACGTGTTGGCGCCCGCCCCGCCGCCGTCACGCCACCCGCTCGGCCGGCGCTGCGTCAGCCAGCCAAGATGGAGACCGCCGAGGAAGGTATGGCGCTCGCTCCGTGCCCTTCGCTTCCCCCAGCTCTTCCCGGCACGGCGGGGCTCTGCCCGCGCTGCCTCTGAGGGCGCATTGGCGGTGCGCAGGGCCCCGTTAGCGCGTTACTCGGCGGCAGCGGGGCGGGCCGGGGCGCCCGTCCCTTACATAACCGCGGCCGTTGGGAGCCGGGTGCTGCCCGGCGGGGGAGGGGCGGCGGAGGTGCTGTGGTGGCGGCTCGGCTCGGCTCGGCTCGGCTGGGTTGGGTTGGGTTGGAGGAGAACATTAGCGGCTTGGCTTTCGTTACTGAGCCGTCCCTTTGCATGTGTGTTTGTATGGCACTCGGTTTTCCAACTTGAGAGGATAAGACAGCTGGGAAAACGTGAAGCGATGGGTTGAAATCAGGCCGTATCGTCGTAGATGTGCCCGTTGCGCTGTGCTGTGGGGGTTCAGCGCTCGTGGAAACGAAAGAAATCACAACGTTCGTGTGCTTAACATCCAACAACTTGTAAAGCTGCTTGCTGCAGCAATCCCCTGCCTCTGCAGCCCAGCAGCTCCATCAGATGGCGTGATTCAAGTGACTGCTGAGGTTTTGGTTACTTGGCATCCAGTTGTCCGGGATGCTTGGATTACAGCGAACTATGGGGCAGGTTCTCAGAACTGACCAGTCCTGCTCTCACCATGCCAGTCGTTGGTAAATCCATCTCGGTGGATTTAATCCAAAATCCACAGCTGATAATTCGCAACAGGCTGCTAGGAGTGATAGCCTTTGATCCTGTGTGCTTTCAGAGGACCTGATCTGGTGACTGGGGAGAATGGGAGGAGAGAAAGGGGGTTGTTAGATATCCTCTAGGGCGCATTTGTGCTGTACTTTCCACTTGGACTTTACACTTGTGGTGTTTCTGTTTGTATTTATGTATTCATTTGCATTATATGTATATTTGTGTACCATATGTAGCACCTTACATGTTAATGTTACCCTCAAAAGCTTAAAAATAATAGCACTGGAACTAACTATTGCATAGACTTGTGCTATAAATTTCAAGTGGGCCTTTGTAAGTGTTGATAACCCAGTAGTGATATTTGTGGCAGTTGCACTTCTGGTAGAATCACAGAATTGCTCAGGTTGGAAAAGACCTTCAAGATCATCAAGTCCAACCACAACCTAACCATATCTCCCTAACTCTAACAACCCTCTGCTAAATCATGTCCCTGAGCACCACATCCAAACCTTTTCTAAACACTTCCAGGGATGGTGACTCAACCACCTCCCTGGGGAGCCTGTTCCAGTGCTTAACAGCCTTTTCTGTAAAAAAGTGTTTCCTGATATCCAACCTAAACTTCCCCTGATGCAACTTGAGACCATCTCCCCTCATCCTGTCATCTGTCACTGTTGTGAAGAGACCAGCCCTGCTGTTGCTGTAAGCACCTTTCAGATATTGGAAGAGGGCAATAAGTCTCCCGTCAGCCTCCTTTTCCCCAGACTAAACAGTCTAAACAGAATGGCTGATTGATCAAGTTAATAAGTGAAGCAGAAAGAAACTCACGTGTCTTTCCAGTTAAATAAGTTTCTTGCTGAATGATCTGAACTTCAGTTTTAACTATTACACTGGTGAATGTTTTGTTAGGTATGTGACAGGCAGAGAAGTTTTATGTGGGGAAACAAAGAGCTGTGTTACCCAGGACTGTTATTTCCAAACTGTATCCTTGTAATAGGATCAAAGTGTGTATGCAAGTAGAAAAATAGCATCTACTGCACAATGGAATTCTCTCTGTACTTGATCTTATACATAAGGTGGTGTTGACCCCTAGCAGGGGTCGTTGATTTGAAATTAGATGTTGCTAAAAGGACCAGATCGTTGCTTCTCATGTGTTTGTTTTATTTTGTAAAACAAGAGGGAATCTCCTTTAAAAAACTACAAATTAGGCTTAACTTCTTTTAATAAGCTAATAGAAGAATGAAATCATTTTCTTAGTAAAGAATTCATTGATTTTCAGTAAAGAAAATTTTGCTCTTCCCAGCAATCTTGGGAATGCATGAACAGTCTGTTGTGAAAGTCGATACACCAGTAATGAGTGGGCTCAGAGGGTGGGGGTTCTTTAGAAAACAGTGTGCTTTTAACTTCCTTTGGTGTCACGGTGTTCTTAAAGCAGCAGTTTCACATCAATTGAAGCCATGTAACCCCTGGTTCCTGTGTTCTGTTATTTGCCTCAGTCTGTCTTTTGTCTGACCCTTCACAAGGCCGCTCTGACATATCAAGTTGTCAGCCTGCTGTGGGTAAGGTGCTGGAGGAAAGTAGATCCTGCCTGGAAGTCGAAGAGATCTGTTCTCTATGGTTGTCTGGAAATACTCTCTGTGATAAAATGAATCCTTTGTTTCTTGAAGTGGTGGTTCTGGCCTTCCTTGTAGGCAGAGAGACCAGGAGCTCTTGGTGTTTACAGCCATGTGGCGTTACTTGATGTGACTGCAATGGAAATACTTTTTGTGTTTGCTTGTAGCATCACTGATGTGATGCTTAATATAAGATTCTGGAGTTAATTTTAGATTTTCATCCCATGAGAATGAGTTAAATCTCTTAGAAAATATCTTTTTTTTTTTTTTTTTTTTTTTTTCAGAATTACTATAATTCTTTCATGCTATGTGTAGAAATGATTCTAATACTATGTAAACTGTGGATTTGGTCAAATTATGATTTCTTTGCAGAAAAACCTTCAGATTGTAACATTTGGTTCCCTTTGAAATTCTTCATAGAAAAACAGTAACATTTGGAGATTTGAAACAAGAATAAAGATGTGTGATTTGAACTTGAAATTATGTATTTTCAGTATTGTTACATCATTGATGTAAGTTAGTATTTTCCTTCCATATGCATCAGTTACTTCTTTAACATTGCTGGATGGTTATTGATGGAGAAATGTTTCCTAAAAGAGAAAATCTTAAACCTAAGTCTTCTGTAAAGATGGACATGTTATATTTGTTTCCATAATGCAAGTACGAGTGCAAGGGTATGAAAAGAGTAGGGGAAGATAACACACATCTGGCAGTAAACAAGCAAAATAGTTGAGTTGTGTTTAAATGCTCTGGAGAATGAAATGGTGTTAGAAAAGACATCCCATCTTTAGAGGGAGAAGGATGCATTCACTTCTTTGCCTGCAAAACATCTTGCAATGGTTAGTTGTAAGAATATGTCAAAAACATAAAGAAGCTTCAAGACTCCTATGAAATAAGAAATAGAAAATGTCTTTCACCTGTTGACTGGGCTGCAGGCTGTTAAATGGATGTCCTTACTCAGCTTCAGTGCAAAGTCACAAAATATTGCTTTGTGTTCTTCCTGATTTTGGTGTTTTGTTTATTCCTTTGCTCACAAAGGAGCATGCACTTATGTTCCAGAGTAGTGACTGTCTTATGCACGTGTTAGGATCTCTTCTACTCAGCTTCTCTTTAACTTGTTGAAAACTCAGAATTATTCCATTTCAAAGTTTACATTTGCTTTCAGGTAGACTGTCCTTTGCAAACTACTTGTTGCTTTAGAGGTGATGTTGTTATTGTTATGCTCTGCATACAGCTCTGGTATGTGGATATCCTAGAAACCTTAAGTATGTAATAAAGAAAAAGGTGTTGTTTGTGTTTTCTTTTAACATAATGACCAGGGAGATAATGTGGTTCTTGTTTTTGTTCTGCTAGTCCTCGAGTCTTCGAATCTTCTATCACATGAAATCAGTCTTAAAGCTTTTTCCAATTTATTTTTGCGCATTTTGCTACGTGGCAAAGCTTCTGTAGTGTGTAATTAGTTTTGTAAATGTGACTTCTTCCAGCAGAAGAGTAATAACTGTTGTCTTGTTCAGCAGATATATGCAGAGTCTGTCGGTCTGAAGGAACTCCTGAGAAACCCCTGTATCATCCATGTGTGTGTACTGGCAGTATTAAATTTATTCATCAGGAATGGTAAGTTCTGAGAGTTTTTGGTTTTCTTCATTTTTCTTTGATAAGATTAATGTATTTGTAAAAGCAGTACTTCATATGTCTTCATGTAGTCAAGTTTAAGCAAATTTTCAGAGGAAATGTGTTCAGGATTTGGGTTTTTTCTTGTATGATGGTTCATTACATAGAAGTGTGAATTCTCACAAGGAATTTAGCAGTTACATGTGAAAAGGAAGTACTCACAAATATATTTGTTTGAGAGTACAGTTCTCTTCGCACATCTGCCTTAGGAGAACAAGAAGCAGAAAAATCAGTATAGGTTCTTTTTTTCCGCCTTCTTTTAATAGTGAATGAAGAAGAGTACCTAACCTGATGCTAAGAATAAAACAAACAAACCATACCAAGATATTTTGAGGTGATGTTCAGTCGGGGAAGTCCTAAAAATGAAAACTATAATTCTAGTCTAGGATGCACTCTCCTTTTGATTGTATCTTAATTGTCATTCTCTCACAGATAGGATGGTTTTTAAATCTTGAAATATTTTTAAGGACTGGTGCTCCCAGTCGATGTCCACATGAGGGTGTGTGCTTTCAGTCGTTACCATTTTCAGTAACATACATATTTGATGATGTACTTCTGTGTAAGCGATGTCACTGAGGATGTATCATAGAATCATAGAATCACTCAGGTTGGAAAAGACCTTCAAGATCAGCAAGTCCAACCACAACCTAACCATGCTTCCCTAACTCTAACAACCCTCTGCTAAATCATGTCCCTGAGCACCACATCCAGGGATGGTGACTCAACCACCTCCCGTGGGAACTCAGCTTTTTTTTTTTTTTTTTTTCCACTTTTTGAAACTTTGTGGCCTAAGTAGACTTAATAAACAGGTTAGTTTGTCCTCCATGATATTATGAAGGTTTTGCTTTGTTTGAAACAGATAATTGATTTGCTTTTTGTAATGGAGAAGAATGGGGAAAGATATAATAGCATGTCTAAATGTGATCACTTTTTGTTTCAGCTTAGTTCAGTGGCTTAAACACAGCAGAAAAGAATACTGTGAATTATGTAAGCACAGATTTGCTTTCACACCAAGTAAGTATGTTTTGCTGCTCCTGTTTTTTTCAGAACTTCATTTCTTTTCATCGTAGTGTTTGTCGAGTGTTTGCTTTTCCATTCAGCATGCTTGGTCCACGCTTGTTTTTTAATTTCTGAATTCTTGCTTGAATTAGTTCTGTATTATCACAGATCATGTGTATTGTTTAAATGATAGATAATGTGGTGCTTTCATAACCTTACGTGAGCAGTAACAGAAGTATCTTTCATACCTGTTCCAACTTCCTTAGTCCTGTGCTATTACTGTCAACATTGGTGCATATGGCTTTTTTTTATTTTTATTCACTGGCTGTTTGGATGTCCGAATGTTAAGGTGAAATTTGAATTTGAAACACAGTTTTCAGTGACCTTTGAACTGTCTACCTGTGGCACTACCATATGACTTCTGGCAGCTACAGTTCAAAGAGTTGTGACAGTAATGCAAACAATAATTTTTCCACTTGCATTTCAGTCAAGATACAGTAGCTACCGGATATTACTCTGCCTGTTATGTTAGATTCAGTTCAATAAGTTGTTATGAAAATGGCAGTATCTTTATGTAGTTATTGATTACATTTTGGCTAACAGTAGTAGGAATAAGTGAAGCCCTTTGGCTTGGTGGCAGGCTAGGTTTGTTATTTAGTATTACCACATTACTGAGTGTTGAACAGATAACACGTGCTGTGTATTTTTGTCATTAAACTTATTTATACTGGTTTACTTTGTACAGGTGGTAAACTTTGCTCTTCATAGTACAGGTCATAGAATCACAGAATGGCTTGGGTCAAAGGCGATCTTAAGTATCATCTAGTTCCAACTCTCCTGCCAAGGGCAGGGTTGCCAGCCACTAGAACGAAGACATGTGCTGGTGTATTTGATTTGGGTTTAGTATTTTACGTATTTGGTACAATCAAAACCAAAGCTCCCTTTCAGCTTGTCCTTGTTAGAAGAACTGAGCTTTCATACTGTCTTCTTCCCCATCTTTCTTAACTAGCTGTGTATTGGTTCAGAGGACTGAGGCTGAAGAGCCATATCTGTCAGTGTGTGCATTTTCCTTTCCAAAGATTCTGTGATGCACCTGCCCCAATATGTATTGAATCTCAGAATTTTCTGTTTCTATCAACAATTAATATGGCACATTAGGCAGTTGTTGAGATTATCAGTATCAAAGTGTACAATACTATGTCTGACCTCTGTGAGGAGAACAGCATATTTTGCTTCCATCTCAGCTATCTCTCATGCTTTCAGATTATTCATTTTCAGTAATGCAGAGGCCCTATGTAAGAAGTGTAAAAGAGATAAGACATTCTAATTTTGTATGAGGGGGAGAAAAGACAAAAGCCTGTTGTTTGCATTAAGATTTGGAAGAAAAGTGATGAGAAGGTTCAGATGCTTGGTTTTTAATATATATGTTAATGTTGATACTAGAAAATGTCTTTACTGACGCAGTCAATTCTGCAGGTGTTCCTGCAGAAGTTTTATCCTTGGCTGACTTATCTGTTACCAGCACAGCTTGTGATGTAGTTGCAGATTATGGACACGTGAGAAAATTTGATTGAATTGCTGTGGTGTAGCAAATTAGTATTTGTTACAGGAGCCTTGAAACTGGTGACTGGGGATCCTCACTAGCAAAGATTTACTTAGCCTTCTTTGTCATGAGCTGGCTGCTCTGCACACTTAGCACTATCAATTGATAACATTTTCTTCCTACATTGCACAAATGTATATATATATATATTCTTTTTTTTTTTTTTTTTTTCCTACCAGGCTGCATACATTGGTAGCACATGTCAGTTAGCTAGCACCGATTTCTTCAGTTCTCTTTACCCAGCATGTCTTGTTTCATCACGTCCTTCAATTTCCTTCACACCCGAAATTTATGCAATTATGCTTTCCTTAGTTTCTCTTATCCCTCTGTATTTGAAAAATAATTTGTATGTGCAGTGTGGAAACTGGATCTGCCTGTGGGAGCTGGGAAGGTCATGCATGCTAGAGAGAAAATGGCAGTGCAGGGACGGAATTGGTGGGATTGATGTATATGCCAGTCATCCATAATAAGGTTAGTTCTAGCCTATAACTGTGCCAGGTGTAAAGCTCTTAGCAGTTTATTCACCGTGGCATGTGGTGGAATAAACACGTTTATATAGCCAGTGTCTGTGCTTCAGCTGGTAGGCACTGAGTTGAGAAAATTTCACTGTGCTGTAATACCAGCAATTACTCTTTTAGGTTACCTTGATTTGCTTATTGAGGCTGCTGCTGTCATTCTGGAAAAAATGTTCCTTTACCAGTGTAATGGAGTGTACAGAGTATTCATGAAATATTCCTAGTGCTATTCTTTAATGGCCTTTCAGTATCTAAAAGAGAGAAGGAAACAGACTCTTTAGGAGTGTCTGTGCTGACAGAACAATTGGAAATGCTTTCAAGCTCAAAGAGGACCGATTTAGGTTAGATGTAAGGAGAAAAAAAATCTTCTACAGTGTGGGTGCTGAGGCACTGGAACAGGTTGCCCAGTGCTGTGGTTGATGCACCACCACTGGAGACTTTCAAGGTGAGGCTGGATCAGACTCTGGGCCACCTGATCTAGCTGTGGTGTCCCTGTTCATTGCAGGGCAGTTGGATTAGGTGGCCTTCACAGGTCCCTTCCAACTCTAAGGATTCTGTGATTCTAGTGCATATGTTCTGAAGTCCTTCACTGTCTCTAAATTTGGTAACGTCTTGTATTTCAACATCTGAACAATGTACTGGGTTAGTTACTGGGTATAAGGAAGGAAGCAGAGAGTAGGAGGTTCAGCCTGTGTCTTGGAAGAAATATGAAGGAACTGATTTTTCTTCTGAAAAGGATTGTTCTCTAAAGTGTTCAACCATGTAGGCAAATTACCTGATGATACATTCGTGTTCTTAATTAGCATACGCAAGAATGTTGCCTAGTAATTGCATGTGGTTTGTAGTTCTACTTAGTTTGTTAAGGTCCAAACTTCTGGATCTTTGACTTTATACAAAATGATCTGTAAAATGTTGTCCTGTAATTACACTGAAGTGAGTAACTCATTTTCTTGGGCTCATTACTTACAGTAAGATTTTATTGAAGGATAAAATGGGATAATTCTTATCTGGTTGCTTGGACGAACTTTTAACACTATGGCCAGTGTCTTCAACCTATCCATAATGTCTAGTTTGAAGAAATATAAACTTCTAATATGCAAAAGGCTACATGGTACAGAATTTGAGGTGTCTGCTGCCAGCTCCAGGGTAGCTGAGATGCACGAGAATGTTAATTTCATATGCTTTGTTGGAGCTATGGTTTGCATAAGGAGGGATGGCATTTTTCTCATTTTGAATTGGTAATCTGTAACAAAGTCCATATCACTCAAGATCGTAGAATATACCTTTCCTCTGCAAATTAGGTAGACTTTCATGATCAGTGCACAAGGTTGATTAAAGTGACGTATAAGTGACTTGCAAGTGTAATGATATCTAGGAAATCTCTGCATAAGAGAGCTGATTGAATGTGGAGGTTCTGTGAAGTTGGCTAAATGGCAGTTTTGTCTATGCAAAGTAAGGTGGTTTGGTTTCTTCCATACTGGACATACATCTGTTTAGGTCATGGGCAGTAAATGGGCTGACTCAGTTGGCAAAAGTGACCTGTGAAATAATAATATACAGTTGCATTATGACAGCTCCGGGGAAAAATAAAACTATTAAAACATTTGATCCTTCATAATAAGTAGTATAGGGTTGTTTTGTTTATGTTTTTTGGGAGGGAAGGGGTGAGTATATGTCTGAAGGGTGTTGCTTTTCTTTGTGTGGTTCTGGTTCTTTCGTAAGTGTAGTAAGATGGTGCACTGTAGGAAGGGACTTGCAGGTTTGGGTGGTGGGTTTTCTTAATACTTTTATATACCTCCGTTGCTGGGATACTGCTCTGATTGGAGCTTCTTTCTGTACTGCCCATGTCATGGCTATTAACTCTTACATTTCCTGGCAAGGAGAATAGCTTTCATTTGGATTAACTTTGGTATTTGGAAAAAAAATGGCAAGGAAAGGTTGAGTTGAAGGTGTTCATTTGTTCTACTTGTCGGGAAGTTTAGTGGTTATTATTTAGGGTCAGCAGGTTGTCTCCATTGTGTTTGTCAAAGCACAACTATGTAGTGTTTGTGCTAAATAACCTCTGAGGAGATGGGAATGCTAAGAATACTTCCTGTAATAAGCCTGAGGGTATCACTGTGGCAGGATAAAGTACTGGGAATTCTTTCCTACTTTTCTGTCAGATGAAATGTATTGACAAACTGTTCCCCCAAAAATTGGGTAAGGATTTGGGCCTTCTTCAACAAATGGCTACATAAATAAGGAATAATAAGTAACTGAGCACACTTAGGTTTGTGGACTGTTCGTTGCACCTTTCCATTCGGTGGCTCAAAGGGGCAGAGAAGTCAAAATGAACTAGATAAAAGCTTAATGTATTACAAAATGTGGCAAAATCAAGAAAAACATCAGTTCTCCCAGCACCCCCCTACCCAGCTCCTGGCATCTCCAGAAATTAAGATTTGGGGGATGTAGCTCAACTCATCCTGAGCAGTAGCTGTATTGTGTGCTTGTTTGAATAGTCTGCTGTCATCGTGGAGCCATTAGAAAAATTAGTATGTAAAATTACCCTCCTGTGTTAGGATGGGCATTCTTCTTACAAGACCCCTCTGTTCACACAATTTCATGTAAGAGTATTATTAGAGTATTATTTTTTTAAATTGCTTTGAACTCTCACAGCTTCCCTTTATCAGCTAAATCATGAATGGTTTCCTTGTAGCCTCCTCTGTAGTTCCAAAGCGTTGATCAAAAATACCTTTTTTGAAGATCAATAAAAATAATCCTCAAGCCGTCTGCTGAGTTGTGTTTTGTCTGAGTGATACAGTGAGAAATACACTGTAGGTAGATATTCTTTTAGCACACTTAACCTAAGTGTACTTATTTCCTCATTAAGTTATCAGGGACGTTCATTCAGAGTGAGATGAGATTGTTAGTAAGGCTTGAATGAGTATTGTCTTGGTTCTACCCAACTGCGTACTAAATCTGATTCTGTAATAAGAAAATCGGCAATTAGTAGACGATGTCAAAATGTGTTTGAGGTGCTCTTCAGCTGCTTCTCTCACAGTTATGCTCCTCTTCCGTTATGCTTTTTAGTCTTTTCTCAATGAATTTCATTTGTTTGCCGAATACTTTGAAAGCTAAAACCAGTTTAGCTGACAGTTACGTTTTGCTGTTACTTTGTGTCACTACAATCCACTTATTGTTGAAGTGCACCAAACTCTCTGCATTCCTTTGCGTATTGCTGCTGCTCCTCTGTGCTCCTGTGTTCTCGTTACAATACAGATAGTATCCAGAGTCCCTGGAGGGAAAAGAGGTGGTCTGTTCTCACATAGAGGCTTTCTGAGTAAAAGCATGAACGCACCTGAAGAGAGCAGGGTTGTTGTTTAGAGAAAAGGTGAATGCAGGTGAATGGCATGAAGCAGTGTTTTTCAGACTTGCAGACAAAAGGTTTGTATAAGAGGGTGGAAAAAACTTTCTCCAATATTTCTTAAAAAGAAACGTAGGTCACTTATGTGGCTGAAAGTACATGAGGTTTTCAAAAGAAAGTCCAGGTTAAATGTGTTGATATCTTCAAGTTCACCTGTTCTCAGTGTAACTGCTAACCACCCTGGCAGCAATATCTTCATGCTAAACTGTAGTTTATCTTCATTCACATCTGGTATCGATGCTGGACACTGTGACTTCTAGGCATCTGTACAAGTGTGCAGAAGCTACTTGTATGTAATGACATTGTTAGAAGTAGCTGTTTCCAATTGCTTAATGTGCCGTGAAGACTGTAAGTAATCAGTGCCTGTAATCTGAAAGATACAGTTCCATATCTGAGTAGCATCTGGGGAAGGATAAGTTAGAGATATCAGTGGTGCTGTGAAAGAAATGGGAACGCGTTCAAAGGTTAATGAACTGTGGTGCGGCTCTTTTATCTTCTGACTCAGGTAATAAAAGTGAATGCACATTAAAAAAACCTTGACATTATTTTTCTTGACTTCTGAACGTAGTGAGATTTATGTAGTATATGTGTGTTCAATTAAAAAGCTGAAGAAAATTTACTTTTATGAGAATAGCCACATGTTCCTTAATAGGTGCAACTGTAGTAGAAATTGATATCCCTTGAAAAGGAAAGTTTATCTATGTGAATTTCAACACTTGTAGATACTTCATTAGTTGCCTTCAGCTTATGCTGTTTTACTGTGCTTTTTCTTTGCTGAATTTTGTCCTGTTGGATGGCAAGTGTAGGCTGAACAATTTCGTACAAATTGAGAGAATGCAAAACTGGTGATTTATCTTGTTCCATGTGCTCTTCCCTTGAACTAGATGTGTAAGTAACAGGGATCTTTCCAGGTGATGTTGATGGGAGAGCTGCTGATTTTAAAACCTGCTTTTTCTTGTAGGCTTCGGCTTATTTTGACTTTGCAGTGAATGTAGTGAAGCTATTAAGAAAACAACATCTTTTAGTCAAAAACTAGCACGGAGAGTATTGATTTTCCTATTAAACTCAATGCATAACGTAACAAATGTGTCATGCCATTTTTTTTTTATTTGGAGTAATCTGTTGGAAACCTACAGAATATGCTTATTCTTATTGTAAGATTTTTCTCAAATACAGACATTTTGTAGCTGTCAGATCTTCTACGTAACTGCTTGTTTAAAGGCCCAGCTGATTAATAAGTGCCTTTTCTACACAGTTTATTCCCCAGATATGCCTTCACGGCTTCCAATCCAAGACATCTTTGCTGGACTGGTGACGAGTATCGGCACAGCCATACGGTACTGGTTTCATTATACACTTGTGGCCTTCGCGTGGTTGGGAGTAGTACCTCTTACTGCATGTGAGTACCAATTTACTGTACTGTAATACTTGCACACACAAGAAGATTTGCTGCTTGGTTCAGAAAAGCTTTGTGTGGGTATTGTTGGGTTACTTCGAACAAACAAACAAACAAAAACTGTTATTTGACTTATTTCACTCAGAAATTGGCTCTTGAGCCAGTACTGCAATGCATCGAGGTGTTGAGACAGGAGAAAATGCATAAGAGCTTTTAAACTTCTTACTGCAGTAAAATGCCAATTTTTAATTGTCATCTTGAAAATCTGCATGGAAGTTTTAATTTGATACTAGTTGTTAGTATTTGGCTAGAAGAATTGTAATTTTGTTTTTTAACTGTCCAAAAATAAGTGCACATTTCTGTTAGTATGAAAATTGAAATTACTTTGAAGTCATGCATAAACTGGACAGTAAAGCTGCTTTTAAAACAACTTTTAAAGATGTCTATAGGTAGTTAAGAATTAGGAAGAAAATAGAGCACACATTGAAATTGGTGCAGCTTCTAGTTTGAAATTCACTTTCAAATACGAACAGAGAACTATTGAGGTTTCAACAAAAAAATAAAGGGAAGATGTAAAAAGAAGGGATGAGGAGTATAGTGTTCAGTGAGGAAAGTGATTGGAAGAGCATCTTCACAAATGGTAGAATACTCTTTGAAAAGAAGAGCAGGAAGCCAGTGAACAAACCTCCCTTGACAGTTTCTCAATATGTTCTATGCTTTCAAGTGTATCTGATTCTGGCTTAGTTGGAGAGTAGCACAGTACCAGCATCACGTATCAAAGAGTGATCCTATTCCTGTAGCTTGTCCTTTCTGTGCAAGAAAAAGAGCATTTCTGGACGCAGTAAACGTGATGACAAATCACTCTAGACTAAAACTAGAGAAAGTTAAAATTCTTCAGGTGTCTGATTTTAGCATAGCCTTTGCTCTGACCTTTGTTAGCTATCTGTGTTACAGGGTTTTGAACTGCAAACTTCTGCATATGGGAAATGTTAGTAATTTTGAATTTTACAGCAGCGTGAAAGAAGAATGTTCTGTGTGAGTCCTCTGGTTATTGGGATGAATTGCAGCCAGCCAGAAGTTTTCAAAACATCTTGTATCATTCTTTCATTCTGGTAGTCTTTTTCTCACTTACTCATTTCGTCTTGTAGATTTTTCTTTTATCTTCTGTTATATTTTTCTTCTTTCTTCCCCCTTACAAATTTTCATTTTGAGGAACTTAATTTCTTCTGAAAACTATTTTTATTCCTTGGGTTTTCAACAAATCTTGATTTCTACCTTTGATTTTCAAAGTGTAGATATCACACACTTCTCTTATTAAAACTTTCTCAAGACAGCAAATAAATATTCAGTAGATTAATGGAAGCACTTAATTTTCTTAACTGTCTGAAAACCTGATGAAGCTCTTTTTATTTTGTCTTAGTTCTTTGTTTTTGTCACATTAAAAATGGTGTGACCCTCCTTGTAGATTACTTATGAGTTAGTGTGCTGTGAAGGGTATTTGCATAGCATAACCAATGCGATAGAGACATTCAGTCTAAAAACCTTGAAAAATCCATTTATTTCCCTTTTGTAAGTCTTGCCATCTGATATTAAGTGCTACTTTGATTTCCCCCGTTCTCTCATATGGCTCACATAACTGTGTGTGGCTGGCTTCGCAAATAAGTGCTTTTCTCCTTATTTTATACGTGGAAGAAAAATGTCTGCAAAGTTATTTAGGCAGCATATCCCAAATGAGGTACTTGCTTGAACAAAGAATTAAATGTTCATCTTACAGATTGTCATGCTAATATTGCAGTTATCTTATCCATGAGCAAACATGTGGTGGGGAATAAATTCTTCATGGGGAATAAATTCTTCTTTTTTGTAATTTCACTTTTTTTCTGGCCTTCCTATCTGAGATGGGTGGGTACAAGGAATTTCTTTTACCCTCAGCCTAATCCCAGGGGGCTGGTAAAGCTGTTGCTGTTCTCTTGGCATGCAGCTTATTTAGATGGAAAAAGCTAATTATATGACACATTGTGATCTGTTCAGAGAAGTGGAATTAATTGAGCCAATTTAATCCAAAGTAGCTTTATTCTCTGTGATAATTGGATTTAGCCTCTTAGTTCCCAGGGCAAAATTCCCAAAGTACTTCTGCAGTACATGGGTAAGAGAGACATGAACACTCTGAGTCAAGTGGGTGTGTGGGGTAAGGCAGTGGGAAGTGCCATAGTGTGAGATGGGTTATCTAAAGAGCTTCCTTTGTCTCTAGTTTAAGAAATCACATTCCAGCATTGCACGTGAGTTTATGTTTCTGGAGTGATTCACTCACCACTTCAAAAATTATATTGGTGAAGAGAGCAGTTCTGTATATATTTCATGTAGTCACACGGTGGTTAAAATTGTAGATACTTGGATCTGTGTGAGTAAGGTATGAATGGAATTGGGTTTCCTGGTGAGAACCAGGAAAGAAAAAAAAAAGGGAAGGATCAAAGAGAATATTTGTTGATTGCCAGAGAGCATTCTATTATTCTATATGTGATTTCATTCAAAAGAAGAGGGAAAACAAACAGACCTAACCATAAAGGGTCAAGAAAGTGAAGAGAACAGGACTAGAATTATAAGTTGTATAAGTTATATAAGGAAGACAAGAGAACTCTGAAATTCATGAATTTTACTTAAGACTAAAAAGGGATAAGACAAAACAATGATCTTGAGTGGCAACTGTGCATGAAAAGCAAATTTCAAATCAGTTCCTTAGCACCAGACAAGAATTATCCAAGAGGTGTGACAAGGATTTAATGGCTGGTGTCCTTTGTCTAAAGTGTTGCACCCAAGATCTGTTCCAGACTTCCTGACTACAGATCTTAGTGCTTGTATGTGAAGAATGAAGTCTGTAAGGAAAAAGTAGTTTGGGATCTGTTTTCTTATGGATTAAATTGTGATTAAATACTTTAGCAAGTCAAGGGAAAAGATAATAACTCCAAATGAGATGATAACCAAAACCAACTTTATACCATGCTTGTGGTTTTTTTTTCTGCAGGTCGTATCTACAAGTGCTTGTTTACTGGCTCTGTGAGCTCACTACTGACACTGCCATTAGATATTCTATCAACGTAAGTACTTAACCAGACTGATACAAAGACATTTTCTAGGAAGATAATCATGAAAATGGTTCCTTAATGTCCCTTTCTTCACCATTTTTTTTGCATCCATTACAGTTTACAGAACCTATACTTAGGGAGAAAAGTAAAGGACTCGTGTTTGAAAGTACAGCTTCACAATGCTTTGACATGTATTTCTTTGACAGAGTTGATTTCAGTAGCATCTGGTGTCACCTTTTCACTTTAGATTTCTGCTGCCTGTGGTCTTTGCTGTACTGTGCAAGCACAAGTGTTTGTATGGCTCCATAGAGAGGCAGACTGCTGCGTCACAGGACATGGCAAAGTACTGTGATAGCATATTTCTTCCTTATTTTAAAAGGCTTAGCATGGTTAATCAGTTTCCTGAGCAAGTTTGGTATGGTCAAGGAGATGTACAAGGTTGAAAGAAAGTGAGAGGGAAGACCTGGAATAGGAGTGAGGATTGCTTAACTCAATTTAAGTATTTTTTGCCTTATATAAAACCCTAGATTCAGCTGCCCATCTGAACGCTTTGCTCCTGCTTTACAGTTTTATGTGAGTTGATACTTCAGGTTTTCTAAAGTAGAGTGGAAGAAAGAATATCTGAGGTACAAGACTGCCTGAAAAGTTGAATCAAAGACACAGCAGTTCCGTTTGTTTGGTTAGGGTAGCTCTGCAGATAAAACATTTTGCTGGATAAACAGATCTTTTCTGTAGTAAATCCAGATTTTCTCTACGAGAAGCAACTTGGATATAGCAATTTCGTTTACCTATTAGCTAAGCTTTTCCTGAATGTTCTTTTTCCTGAACTATTCTTGAAGCTTTTTTTCATCTTGTTTCTACAGGAATATTTCTACTTAAACAGTGGTAATTTCAAAAGTCAAAACAGAGGGACATATAAACTTTACCAAATTAGAAATTATCTTGGCACTTAGAACTGCTTGTACACAGGTACTTAGAGAAACTGCCTTTCAGCAGTTTTAAAAAATAAATCATACAGTTTCTTCACCTAGGCACACAAGTAAATTCAGCTTTTCACACAAATGTGGATTTTTTGTTGATTTGAACGGGGAAGATTTGTTTGAGGTATTTAACAAGTTTAGTCTTAATAAGCAGTATACATTTTTAATTAATGTTTGTTTTCTCTTTAACAGGGAGAACTTGTTGGCAGACTGTTTGCAGGGTTGTTTTGTGGTGACATGCACTCTGTGTGCATTTATCAGCCTTGTTTGGTTACGTGAGCAGATCGTCCACGGAGGAGCACCGCAGTGGTTGGAACAAAATCAGCAGCAACCACTCAATGGTGTTGGTCAACAAAATGAGGTAAAACTTAACTGCTCAATAGTTCCTGATAAATATAGAAAAGTGTTTATGTGAATGAATATGTTATCGAACCCAACAGTAATTTCATCTGCTTGTGGTGTATATTTGTACATTTACTGAGGTTGAACATGTGCTTCTGTATAAATACGTTTTTGCCTTTTTTATGTTGGTAGTTCATGAGGTATCAGTTCACTGTTCTATAGGCAGTTGGAAGCTTTCTCAAACCTCTAAAGTTATTCTCTGATCTCTCACTTGACCCCAATTTACTCGTTTGCTTTTTGTTCTTTGAGGAGACTCTTGTGTAGGTAAGAGATGATACAAGCAGTACATGCATGGGGGGGAATATTTGTTTAAAGTTTTACATCTTTTTAATAAATCAGCTTTTTAAAAAGGGAGATATAAATCCTTTGTTTGATTTATTTAAGTTGTCCTTGAATTATCTTTTTAATTTACTGACAGTTTTCATAAGCTCAGGAGAGTTCTTCTCTATTAAGCACTGGTGAAACCACATTTGGAGTGCTGTGTACTGGACTGTCCAGTACAGTAGGGGAGTGGACATACTGGAGGGTCAACAGAAGATTAAACAAAGAGCCAACAGAAATGATTAAAGAACCTGAGAGGCTAAGAGTGGCTAACTGTTCTGTTTGGGCAAGGTGTGCCTTGTTAGTGTGTGTAAATGCATGGTTGGTAGGTATAAAAGAAAGATGCAGTGGCTTCTCAGTATTATTTAGTGGCAGGACAAAAAGCAACAGCTGCAAGTAGAAGTACAGGCAATTTCATTTGGACCTTCTATAAAAAAAAAACAGAGAGATGGTGGAGTTACCTGAACACCATTGGGAAACAGCACTGAGCACCTTGCTGTAGCTGACCCTGCTTTGAGTAGACAAGATGATTAGGTGATTTCTAGAGGCCTCTTCCAACATAAGCTAGTTTGTTTAGAACACTGAATGTTTGTCTTTGTCTTCTAAGAGATTTATTGTTACCATTTAATGATTATCTAAATTAAGAAAAAAAAATTGTTTAGTTTTTCCATGAATACAGGATAAAGTACAAAGACAGTATAAGCAGTTTAACTGAATGCTACATGCTGTTTCTGCAGGCTCAGGCTGTTGCAAATGGAGCTGTTGAAAACGCTGTGCTTGATCAGCCTGCTAACCCAGCTGCTGACGATGCAGTTGTAGGTGAGAACCCTGAAATACAAGAAGAGCAGGTGGATGAAGAGGAGGAGGATAACGAAGATGAAGAAGATGCTGTAGTAGAAGATGCAGCAGATGCAAACAATGGAGCACAAGGTAACAGGTGACTCAAAACAGTAATGTTCTAAATTTTCTAACATAAATGAAACTGTTGAGAATAGAACTCTCACAATTCAAGGAAGCTATCTGTATAAGTTTCCTCTTCAATTTATCTTCTTGCTTTTGCAAATTTCATGCATTTCTCTTGAGTGCTAATGCTCACTGGAAAGCTGGCAGCATTGATGAGTTGAATGTTATGCACCTTAGCTGTTTTATTCGTTGAAGACAGTGTGTGGAGTAGTTACATCTGTTTTTGGGTGAATCCGGCAGCTGTAAGAATGGCCTTTGTCTCCTCAGATGACATGAACTGGAATGCTTTGGAATGGGATCGAGCAGCAGAAGAGCTTACTTGGGAGCGAGTAAGTAGGAATAATTTTCTTGAGTTATTTCTCTCTGGTTTGTACTTAATGATATGCAGTATTGCTGCAACAAAATCTATCTGGGATATATTTGAGTACTGTTGTTCAGTGTGAAAACTTCAGTAAGAGGCTTTACTGACCTAGAATTAAGTCAGTGGGTTAAAGACAAGATATTATTATTATTACTACTCCTTAAGCATCAGAAAGTTATTTCTTTGATTTGCAGTGCAGAGACCTTTCATAATCTTCAGCTGATTGGTCAGTTTTAGAAATGAATTGCAGCTTATATTGAGGATGCTACACCATGTTAACAGCATATAGGTGGTATATAGTTGAGTACTTCACTTTTGTAATCCTGGAAGTACCAATCAAACTAAAGAAAAGAGGAAAACGGAAGTTTTTATTACATACTTCATTTACATATTTGTAAAAGATGAATGCATTTAATAAAAAATGGAGCGAGTTAATGTAATGTTGTTTTTGTTTTGTTCATGGGTCACAGCTTCCGTAATTAGACATGTGATGTATGCTATGATTATTTTGTTTACCATCACCACTAGTGTCCAAAGCAGGCAGCTGTAAATCTGACTATTCTGTTTCTAGGTTATGAGACAGTTGTTGCCTTGAAAAAAGTCTAGAAATCCTCTTTTCATTAAAGGGATTGTTGTAATTTAAACTCAAGAGGCAGTTCAGCACCACGCAGCTGCTTCCTCACTCTCTTCTGTTGAGATGAGAGAATTGAAAATGTAAAAGTGCAAGAACTCATAGTTTGAGATAAGGACAGTTCACTAGGTAAAAGTAAAAGCTCCAAACACACAAGCAAGGCATGACAAGGAATTAATTTGCTATTTCCCATTGATAAGCAGGTGTTCAGCCACTTTGAGGGAAGCATGGCTCACTACTTGTAATGCTTTAGTGGGAAGATAAATGCCATCACTCTCGGTGTTCTCCCTCCTTCAACCTTTTTTGCTCCAGCCTTTACTGCTGAGCACGGTGCCATCGGATATGGGATTTCCCTTTAGTCACTTGGGGTCAGCTGTTCTGGCTGTGTCCTCTCCCAGTTTCTTGTGCATGCCCAGCTTCCTTGCTGGCATGGCAGTATGAGAAGCAGAAAAGTCTTTGGCTCTGTCCAAGCACGGCTCAGCAACAATTGAGAACATCGGTTTGTTATCACAATTTTCATTTAAAAAAAAATAAAAAAATCCAAAGCACAGCAAAATATGAACCTCTACAAAGAAAATTAACTACTCCAGACAAAAACAAGACAGAGACAGGTCATGATCTTTTTATGTAGCTAATGGAAAGTTCTTAGCTTTGAAAAAAAAAAAAACCAAAATCTATTTGATGAAAAAGAATATAGGTACACTCAGATTTCTCTACTCTTATATTGTATATGCCAAGAGGGGAGTCTTTTTATTTTATGTTCTAGGACATATTGTTGAACTAGTGAAAAATAACTCTGGATGGCTCTCTATGAATGTAGAAATCAATTTTAGCAAACTCTTACAATATTTTCTGAGCCTATGAGCTGGTATAGGCAATACTGTCGTTACTGTTTAGCAGGGTAGGTTTTCCTGCTGTTTTATCTTGTGCAAATAATCTTCAAACCTTCTAAGTTTTCAAAAATACATTTGCATCTTGGTTTACTTTGTAAAATATGTTCAGTTTTAATATCTTGAAACTTAGCACAACACCCTGAACAAATTAATATCAAAACTGCCATTTTTCAGCAGCAGTATTATGAGTCAGGACTAAAACAGCAGACAATCCTTGAAGTGTGGAGACAAGGAAGGTTTTGGAATAGGTATTGTATTTTTGGCAGATCTGTGGATGCTTCCTGTAGCAGCTGTAAGGAGTGATGGAGGATTTGTTTCCTGTAAACCAGTTTTGTTCTAAACTTAGTAGCACAGAATATAGCAGCATTATCTAGTTACTAATTGCTTTTATGCCCCGAGGGTAGGATGATATTCTTGCAATTCTTTAAGTGAAACATAAAGTAATACCTTGCAATTAGGAAGACAAAATTTGCATCTATTTTTTTTAATGCTGTGTTGTTCAAACAGTTTTAAACAGTAGTTCAAACGCTAAAATCTCTCATAAACATAAAATCTTCATTGATTAAATTCTTCATAGTGTTGGTAAGAAGTAGCCTATAAATTAAGCCATTACATTATCAATACGTTTTTATTAAGATAATTCTACATGTATGTCACTGCTTTTCATCAACTGCAGTTATACACAGTATTGAATGAGAACTTAGTTACTACCATTATTATCAAGAATTTGTCTGAATAAATATATTACTTGTATTTCTCTGAGTGAATAAAACCAATTTTCTTATATCTGCAGATGCTTGGGCTTGATGGATCTCTGGTTTTTTTAGTAAGTACAATCCTGCATTTCAGAAACTCACATAACAGACTTGTCTTTGAGAAAACTGGCCTTGTATTAGTTCTGTTTGAAGTCTGTAATTTCATTTGATGTACATTTATAGATATAAATTATATAGATTTTCATACAATATAATGACCAAGGAAACCATTTTATTCGGAGTTCCACAGAGTAGGGTGCTCTGTGTGGCATCAGCGGTGTTTCTTGGCTTTGAGTTCTTTTGCTATCTGTTATTTTTATTGGTATCAATAGGAAGTCTTTTTTAAGATCTTAACAAGAGTCAGTCTGCCTATTGCAGGGCTTATCTTTTAAATTAATTCCAAAGTTTCTCTGGTTTAAGAAAATTTAGCAATGACCTCCTTAAAAGTTGGCTTTTTTGGGCTTTTCTGTGAAGAGACTCATGGTAATTATCTCCCCTGAAAAATTGCTCTGTGTAATGCATGTCGTGCAGTGGGCTTTGTTAGTGTTTATTTGAAAGATTCTCCCCGCTGCCCATCCTCTCTAATTGTTGGGGATGCTTTGGCTTGAGGGTGAGGAGAGGGACAGTGAAGAGTCAGCGGCAACAAAACTTTGACCCATCTTAGCTACATTTATCAACTGCCAGATCTCCTATTTTAAAAATGGAAGCCCTTTATATTTAAAGGGAAAGTTCTGTCATGCTGTTTTTGAGCAGTATCATTTCTGCTTTATCTCCGGTCTGAAAGAAACAGATTTCTTAAATATGAATGTATTTATTAGATAGTGTAGTGAATAAATGTCTCATGTTCAAAGCATAAGGTTTTATATTTCAATGTTGTGTCTCATATTTAGTGACATTCATGTACTGTTCTCTTGTCTTCTTCCCTTCTTCCCCCCGTTCTCCTTGCAGGAACATGTCTTTTGGGTGGTATCTTTAAATACATTGTTCATACTTGTGTTTGGTAAGTGTCATTTGCTCTCAGAGTAAAAAAATAATTCTTTGTAAAATGATAATGCAGCTAAATTTTAAGGCTGTTGGCTCAAAGTATGTGTTGGGACTTTTAAAAAGGGAACCACAAATGAACTAGGAATATGAATAATAAAACTTCAGTGCTTCTAGCTTTGTCAGTTTCATTCCTTTAAGTGAATAATTTTAAAAATAGGAAATCTAGCAAAAGCTTAATGATGTCAGTCAGCCCTTAGGAAATAGTATTTTTGGAATACTGCTGAAGGAGGGAACTTTTTGAGTTTTATTTGTGAGCAATTGCAGCACTTGCAGAAATGAGTCTGGGTACTCTTATAGTTCTGCTTAGGTACAGTCAATTGCTTCCTCCATCAAGAATTCAGTGTTGGAGATCAAAATCAGGAGAGAGTGGAATGGAAACGAGAATGTAGCTGAGTGTGTAAAGCTGTCAGAAGTCCTTCCATTCTCTGTACAAAACAACTACTGAACAATTTTCCTTACTTCACGCTGCTGAATTAGTCTGACTTGTGTTTTGAAAATGGTAAATTCCGGTCCTTGGTGCATTTTACATTATTTTCCATGCGCCATTTTAGAGATAAGGAAACTGAACTGCAACTTTAAATTCTTGCAACATTCTTTGAGCTCCAGATAGGAATATTTCTATGTTCTGATTGCCTGTGTAGTTAGAGCTGGGAAAATCTCTGGCATAAACTTGTCAGTCGTGACTAAAAAAAAACCCAAAGTGCAGGCATGTAGTTTAAAATCATATGAAGCCTAAAAGAGAAGATTCAAGTGCCTTGCTTCTTTTAGGTAGCAGTGAGCTCCCCCTTAAGAGGTCCTGGAATTTTTATTTTTTATACTTACTGCTTCAAGTTTAGCCTGTACTTGCATTTTCCTCTCTGCTCTGACAATAGAAGGGGACATCAGTTTAAATTTAATAATAACTAAGTACTATGCGTAATTAATAAGGTAATTATTAGTGTATAGATGTTGTTTTACAATATAGATTACAATTACAATTTTTACAGATCAAATAGATTACAATCTTTATGATTTTTTTACAATAGTTCTTGATTGAGTTTTCCAGGTGGGAAAGTAACAATAAAAAAAGGAATGACTTGCTAGAGTAAGCGAGCAGGAGATATGGAAATTTAATTTGTATATCAAGCCTATTTTTAGTATCTTTCCTGCTGAGTAATACTGCTTAACTTACAATTGCCAAATCTCTATTAGTTATCTCAGCCCTGGTGAGTTCAAATGTCCCAGGAAGTACTTCAACAGTAGATAAAACAGAGGGAAAGAATTTGGAACCTTAATTACTGGTCCAAAAGTTCTTCTGTGATGTTCTTTCCAACAGGTTATTTACATTGACTTAATTCATATGTTCTGTAGCTTGTTATAAGACTCAAGGAGGAAGTTTATAACGTTTACATTGAAAGGAATCTATTAGAAATTCTTGAAGTTATTAAAAAGGAAAGGTAGACTGTGCACGGTCATCTCATAAAACACTCAAGATACAGCAGTGTAGCTGTTAAATCTTGAGTGTGCTGTCTGTAATTACTGTGGATTTTTCATCTGACTGCTACTTGTTCTCGCTGGGCATGAAGAACTCAGCGCCTCTCATCCTTCACAGTACCTGCTAAGCTCTTTGAAGAGGATTTGGATTAAGACTTTCTAATCGTTGGTTAAGATAGCACAGCTTAATGAATCTTTCAGGTTTTGTTTTGGTTTTGTTTTTACACTTTGGTTATATGAAAATGAGGAGGAGAGAGAAGATTATCAGGCTTTTTGAGGGTATATTTAGACCACAGTAGTCCCCAGAGAGGATTGTTATGATATAGGAATAATAAAGGAAAAATGAAAGACAGCAGTTACTGCTTCTCTTTTACTTTCTTATTGCCTCCCTCTAGTGTTTTAGGATAGAGAGCTTGAACTCCTTAGTCTTTTGTAGCTTAGAGAAACCACAGAATGAGCTGAAGTGACTGGCTGATAAAATTGAAAATACACAGGTGTCCAGAAGCAGGGGAAGTACTGTGTTTTTTCAGTACATTCCTTCTGTGACCTCAGAATGAGGGAAAGTTATCAAGAATTGTGACAGTTCTTAATACAGTAGTTGAGGGTGGAGGTAAAAGCCTTCTCAGTTTCTTCCTATGCTTCAATTGGAGTGTTGTCTCTTCCCCTCATATTTAGGTCTTTCATTTTTCATCATCATGAAAGTTAGAGCAAACTAAATCATTAGTAAAGTAACAGGCTCCTTCAGCAGTATGTGTATGAGATCAGTATCAGTCTTGTACATAAGACTGGAAATTTGATTAATTTCCCCACAGCTACATGAGCTAAAAAGGAAAAGTCCAATCTGGTATGTGCAGTTTTATATTTGTAGTCCTTCAATGGGAGTTCTAATCCAACTTTCAGCATTTTTAGGATAGTGGAATTACAAGGCAAACCTTTGTACAGAGTTGTTTGTTTTCTCAGAATTGATGAGAAATAGAATGATTACCATGTTGTATAACATATCCTGCAAATAAGATTCTGATAAGCAGTTTTCATGGCTTTTTTTTTTTTTTTCTTTCTGCTTAACTTACACAGCATTTTGTCCATACCACATTGGTCACTTCTCCATTGTTGGCCTGGGCTTTGAGGAATATGTAAGTACTGTTTAGTACTTTCAAAATGTAAAAACTGCCACTATTTATGTAATCACAATATTTTTGTAGTACTTTTCCACTTCTGTTTGTGATTAGAAAAGCGACCTGAAGAGTCGTTTTCAAGTGTGCTTTCTTCCTTTTACAGAAAATGCATGTATGGTGTTTTTTTGTATGTGTGTTTCTTAAAAGCACCTTGTTCCTCATGCATTCTTTGTGTATTGGGTAGTTTTCATATCTGGTATTGAAGGCAAGGGAGTTGTGTAAGGTAAGGTTTCTTCTTTCATGTATAGAGGTAAATGATGGAAGTTGGACAGGACCTGTGTGTTGGACTCATGAGGATCATTGAGTCCAACTCCAGGCTCCACAGAGGACCAGCCATACCCTGTGCCTAGAGGGTTGTCCAAATTCTTGAAGTTCAGCAGATTTGGTGCCACGTCCACTGCCCTGGGGGAGCCTGTTCCAGTGCCCAGCCACACTTTAATGTGAAGAACCTTAATAAAATTGTCATTCTTCTTGAAGAGTTGAGATTTTGACTCTATGTTAATTACATGGAATGATGGCGTAGCCTTTTAAGAGATTGATTAATCTTCCCCCATTGTTTTTTTTTTTCCCCCTAGGTTCAAGCATCTCACTTTGAAGGTCTGATTACAACTATAGTTGGATATGTTCTGCTGGCAGTGACTCTAATAGTTTGTCATGTATCCTTTTGTCATTAGTTACCTGGTTCAGGTCTTACATGTGGGTTGTCTTTCTGGAAATACTTTGGAGATGCACAGAAGTGTTGCAGGTGTACCTGATTTACTGTTTTCCTTTGTGCTTTCAGTGAAATTAGAAGGAAATTTTTCCTTAGTTTTCTTGGACCTTTTAAAATTGTCAGTGGGACTGCATGCTTCAGATCTCTTACACACATTTAGTAGGACAAATTTGTAGGATATTAGGAGATTGTACAGGCATGTTTGAGTGCCTGTAGATAACTTTTGAAGATCTACCCGAGATGACAAGTAAAGATCCTCTGATTATTTGTTTATTTATTTATTTCCTCCTCACCATTCTTAGATGTAACTGCAGAGTACATAGTTGCAGGATTTTGAGAATGGGACTGTGAACAGACCAAGGACACAATAAGAAGTTTATTCAAATCTCTGCTCCTGTCAGATCTTTAGTGTACAGACTGATTTCTCGTTTCTCTTTCTGAAATACAGAGGCTTTGCTGCAAGCATTGCTTTCAGATGTTAGCCTTTATTACAGAGAAAAGTAACAGTGGATTTTTGAAAGGTAGAAGATCACGGGCAATTAGTTCACACCCTAGCAGCTTCTTTTTAAAGGAGTTGCCTCAACTTCAGTTTAAAGAATGAATATTTGTTAGCAGTTTCCTCTTCAAGTGTACGTACACAAATGTTCAGGCCATGTTGTGCCAGTGTGCAATGCAGTGCAAGTGTGGTAATACGGTTGATGGCATGTCTCTGTTTTGCCTCCTAAAAGAAAATGTTGAAATTGGCCTGACAGTGCTGTTCATAGCATGTGCTTTTCAAAGGCAGTAGTTTCTCTGGAGAGAAATTCTGGTTGAATGCTTCAAGGTAGTTTATTATCCCTATTTTAGATTTACATTTTTGGAGGTTACCTGGCACGTTTGTCTCCCAGATCCACAACCGATTTTGAAATAGAGAGCCCTGGTAAAGACTTGTTTTTTAATTTTTGTCTTTTATGAAAACTTCCTGTAGATAAGGCACATAACAGTGTTCAGTATTAAACTATGAAATGCTGGATTGATTACAAAAAGTATTTTTCAGTATTATTTTCTTGACAGAACTATTCAGGGTTTGGCAGCGCTTGTTAAGTTCCAGCGATCACGTCGTTTGTTAGGTGTTTGCTATATCGTCGTCAAGGTAATCCCATCTTTTCTATAGCAAAACAATTCTCTATCAAAATTTGCATGATACTTTTCTTAGCCATTTCTGTTAACCTGCTGAGATGTTCTTTTTCTTTTTCTCCTGAAGGTTTCCTTATTAGTTGTTGTAGAAATTGGTGTGTTTCCTCTCATCTGTGGCTGGTGGTTGGATATATGCTCTTTGGTAGGTATGAAAATACGGGATAAAAACTTTTTCAATGGTGTTTGTAGTCAAACAAAAATGTCTTGATGAGAATTGTGATCAGAGTTGGATAGCACGCTCCTGTTTTTATAAACACAGTATTTCTGAAGTGAAGGGATTGGAGTGGATGCCACCTGATGCTAATTTTATTTTCCTTTATGTAACTTAGTACAAGACTGCTGTGATAACAAGCTTATGGCAGACTGGTGTACTGAATAAATTTCTTCATGGTTTGTTCTGGGAAAAAGCGATTAGTTTTAAGTGGAGAAAGTTAAATTTATAGCTCCACTAGTGCTATAAAGAAATTGTTTGCTTGCATCACAATGCCACCCTGCTTTATAACTTCTTTAATGTATGTAAAAGATGGAATTCTCTCTGTTGTTGATCAGAAATTGATTTCTAATTGCTGTTCTTAATGTAAATTTTAATAACTGTTGGGGTTTTTTTGTTTAAATGCTGTAATTATAGATTAATGTGAGACAAACGTTTAAATGTGAAGTATTGTATATGCAAGATAAACAAAATGAGTAACTGTGAAAGTTCATCATTGTTTTTTTTTTTAATTACTTTTAGGAAATGTTTGATGCCACTTTAAAAGATAGAGAATTAAGCTTTCAGTCTGCCCCAGGTACCACAATGTTCCTGCACTGGTTAGTTGGGATGGTTTACGTCTTTTATTTTGCATCCTTCATTCTTTTACTGAGAGAGGTAAGTTGACAAGGGCAAGATTGGTCTGCTATGTAGTTGAAGCTTGTGTGTTGATGTATTATATCTTTGGCAACTGGGTGTTGTTTCCTCTGTGTTTTGTGTGTAGATTGGATCTCAGTGCTATTTGGAAAGGGCCATGCTGGTACGGACTTTAGTGGAAAATGATGATGTAGGGTAATATTTTACAGAAGTTGCTCAGAAACTAATGGCTCCTGTTTATTTCCATGGAAACTACAATAGATGTGAAGAGGACAGCACTGTTTGATAGAGCAAATTGTCAGCTACAAAACACCATTTTTCATCAGTCACCACCATTAGCATGCATTTTTGCCAGCCATGAACAATAGCCTGCATGCCACACCAATAAAAATCTGCACCAGTGGAGGAAACTCCACTGTTGCCACTGCTGAAACACAGCACCCACTGCCTCACCGTGCTCACATCCACTGTTTGGTCTCCATTTATGTTCACCAAGTGTCATTGAGTATCAGTGGGTGCCGTTTTCTCCACGTGGAGAAATGCAGTGAAACTCCTTTGCTTCATCTGCACTGCCATGTCAGGCGCCACCATTCTGTCAGACTGCTCCTCTGCTGCCATCTGTCGCAGAGCAACAGAATGGAATATTGGCAGGAGGGTTCAACCTCTACTGCCATACCAGCAATGTCCACCTCTGATGTTTTGGGCCAGTGTAATAAAATAGGAGGTATTGCTTTTGGAGCAGCAATCATACTGTAATGTTTCAATTGAATAATAATCTTTTTTTGTGGGTGCTGCCTTCAAATTAATAATTGAAAGCTAAGCTTGTAATTGTTAATTGCTTCTTTATGCTCTATGAAAATACTTTCTTATTCTTTCCCTGTTCAATGTTGTTATATTTTATGCCACTGTTATGTTTAAACGTTTTTTTTTAATGCAGGAATGTTATGCAAAATGTAGAACATGGAATTCACAACTTCATGTTTGTTTCCTGTTTTCCACTTTAGGTATTGAGACCTGGTGTCCTATGGTTTCTCAGGAATTTGAATGATCCGGACTTTAATCCTGTGCAGGAAATGATTCATTTGCCCATTTATAGACATCTCAGGAGGTTTATATTGTCAGTGGTAAGAGCTTTTGTCATGTATTTCTTTACTTTGAAAGAAAATTTATGCAAAACTATATAATTTAAATATTTATGGAGAACTGTTTTCACCGTGAAGGTGATCACATGCTGTACCTGGTTGCCAACAGAATCTGTTTCTTTGAAATAATGAAAACTCAACTGGAGAAGGGAATGAATAAGAGGTTGGGTGAATGGATGATTGTCACTTGGCCAGAGCTAACCCATCATACACAAAAAACATGTTGGAAAGATGGATGGGAGAGTAGGGTTGGTTGATTCTGCTATTCAGACTAACATGGTTGCTTTCTTTTCTGTAGATTGTCTTTGGATCAATTGTACTGCTCATGCTCTGGCTTCCTATACGCATCATTAAGTATCTACTGCCTAACTTTCTTCCATATAATGTTATGCTCTACAGGTAAGCATTTCATTTCAGTAAGATTTTTCTCAGTCTCTCAGTAGCTAGAAAAAAGTGCTCTTTGAGCATTAAAATGGCATTGTTTGGTGTGTTATTTTTGTTATTTTGTTGGGGTTTCTTTGTTTGCTTTGTTCCAATTGAATCAAACTTTATTGCCTGTTCTCAAAATGATGAAATATCTAGGTGCATCATTGAGTTTGTCAAATGAGGATCTGATAAGAAAAATAGAAGGCATTTTGTAGAAGTTCCATAATGATAACAGTTTGCTTTCTGTATGCCTTCAAAACAGTTTTCTCTTCAGCCTTATGACAGGAGAGCTACTCTGTTTATTTTTCCTGGTTACTCATTAAATAAAAATGGTCTGTAGATGCATTTTTTAATAGTAAGGGTATTTTTCTGTTACTAAATAAAAGTTGAATCAGCAATGATTAAAGCATATGAAAGAGCAAATTGGATGGTGGAATAACCCATTTCTTAATATTTCTTCTAAAATTTCTTGTGAACTTAAATGCCTAAAGTGCTTAGAATAGTATGCAAGGAAAAATGTTCATTTTTGTTCTGTTGATATCCAGTATAGCTTTTATTGGTTTTGTCAGTATGATTCAGTGTAAGAGTTTACTAACAGAATGCTCCTTATGTTTGACTTTCTGCTCTTCCCGTTTCTAGTGATGCTGCAGTAAGTGAGCTTTCCCTAGAGCTCCTCTTGCTGCAGGTGGTGCTTCCAGCTTTGCTAGAACAAGGGCATACAAGACAGTGGTTGAAAGGTCTCGTACGAGCATGGACTGTTACTGCTGGATACTTGCTGTAAGTACAGAAAGCCAAAATCAGCTGGACACAACGCTTGTAGTTTAGCCTCTTAATAAAGGCAATATGCTTTCAGGAGAGTTATTCCAGCAAGTAGCTTGAACAGTTCTTTCTGTGTTGTTGTTTTTTTTTTTTTAATAAATAATTTTTGAAGAAACTACTATAGTGATTTCCTATGGGTGTTACCTCTTTCTATGAAATTATATTAGTCTTTGACAAGTACTGCCTTTCGTATGCTATTACAGAGTTTGCTTAAGAAAACTTTTACAGAAGTCTGATTTAACAAGTTGTTAGATTTCTATTAAATGCAAAAATGAGGTGTCAAAAGAGCATTTCTTGTCTCATTCATCAGAAAATAAGGTTGATTTTATTTCTGTTAATTTCTTAATTCATCTTCAGAGTGGATCGACATTATCCCACTATGTCGTGTTCATCTTGGATCATATAAATAGAGTGTTATTAGGATTAGGAGTTATTACTGGCTAAGCTTTGTCTGAGACTCTGTGAATGAGAGACCTTTTCTTTCGTTGCAATCTGAAATATGTTGTCAACTTCTCATGAGGACCTTACCATCTCATCCTTAGTTTGCATTTTCAAGAGTTATTTTTGGAATTGTCCATGTTTTGGTAGCATTTGAACACGGTGGAAGAAGTTCAGATGATGACAGAAATTGCTTTGCTCTTTCCGTTGTTGCAGTTGCTAAGAACAACTGTAGAATATTTCTGAGCAGTTTTAGGTGAGCAAAGATTAAACTATTTTCCTCAGCTTTCCTTAAAATAGCAAGCAGTACTGTGAAAATGCTTTCATCATCTGGCATTAGACTATCTACATGCACCTTTTCCAATGAAAATTCTGCTGCAGCTGAGAATAATTAACGTTCAAGATTTATTTGATATTGAAGTATACAAGGAATATGAAAGGCATGCTTCTCAGATAGACTGAGTGATTCTGGGATTGATGTTCTTAGGAAGTTGTGAGCAGGCTTTGAACGACTTAAAATCTCATTCATATCAAACAGAACAAAAACAAAAATTTGACTGTTACAGAGACCTCCATTCTTACCTACTTGGTGACCAGGAAGAGAATGAGAACAATGCAAACCAGCAGCCTAACAATCATCATGCTCGCAATAACAACGCCATTCCAGTTGTGGGAGAAGGTCTTCATGCAGCCCATCAAGCCATACTTCAACAAGGAGGACCTGTGGGTTTCCAGCCTTATAGGAGGCCTTTAAAATTCCCACTCAGGGTAAGCTATATCTAATGTATAAAGAGAAAAGGGAAAGGCATTTTAAAATTAACTGTGGAGGGGGCTTGGATTTTGTTCTGCAAGATTCTGCCTACACATTATGGGAAGTCAAATGGTGAGTCACGTTTTGTATTCTGTGCTTTTATATATTTTAAAAATAAACTTTCATTTTATTTTCACACGTTAGTATTTAATCATTTATTTTTGTCAGCTTCTTCCTGTGTTACTTATTCCTACATAGACTAATTTCTCCCCAGCATTCCTGTAGTTACTATTTAGGTTGCATTGATCCCAGGCAAGTCACACCATACGTTCCTCAAACGGAGCAGTTTTTCTGAGTGACAGCTGCACTCCAGTTGTCAACTTCTTTGGTTTTCTTCACGTTATTTGGAATCCTTAGCCCTAAAAGATGTTCTGTGTGCAGAAGGTTATGTGGCTGTCTCTTGGCATGCATTTTGAGTATTGTTGAATCATCCCCCTTCACAAAGGCTACAGAATCACAGGGCTTCCCTTCCTTTAGGCAGTGTTGAAGATCACAATCTAGAGATGAGACTGATCTTTGCTGTCTACGAGTCTCATCGAGAAAAAAGTGTTACAGATTTAACTTAATCTGTCTGTTGTGATAAGGTGTTAGTTTTCCCACAGTAAGCTTGTTCCTTGCGTGATCTTGATGAAGCAGAACTTCATACCACGTGATGCTTAATGGCTGTAAACGTGATCACAGAGCCACCAAATATGATGTTATCTGCTGCTAACATAATCTGAGGGCACCTATAAGAACTTGTTACCAAGTTTTTCCACGTAATATAAAGTCACTGTCTTGCTTATCCGACATAGAGAGCTGGAAACCTTTCAAGGTTAATTGAAAGTCATTGTGCTAGTCAGTGTAAAAAAGATTATTTTTTTTTTTATGTCATATATCAAAGAACTTTGGTTTTGCTGAATTCAAATCTTAACTTTATACAACTTAACTTTATACAACTGACAAAAGCTCTTAAAAGAAATACATAATACTGTACATGTGCTGCATGTATGGTGGGGGTAGGCCTCGTAGCCCTGAAACATGAGTTGATATTTGAGCAGCAGACAGCAGAGGAGTTTTGGCTCAGCTGCTTAGAAAGAAATAAACAATTTCTCTTTCCTCTTCCAGATATTTCTTTTGATTGTTTTCATGTGCATAACATTATTGATCGCCAGTCTTATCTGCCTTACCTTACCAGGTAAGTCTATTCTTGTAAAACTGTAACATGAAATAACCCAGAGAATAATGCTCAATAATGGCAGATGTTTTCAAATCACAGCTTAAAGTTAAAAGAAGAAAACATGGAGAAATCATGTCTCATTTTGAAAGGTACATCATAAAATTATAATAAAATTTGTATGATTGAGGTAATAGTTGTATCTAAACAAAAGCTCAGTTGAGAAGTGATCAGTATTTCCTTTGTTTAGATGTATGGGGATTATTTATGTTTTGAAACACTTTGTAGCAGAATTGAGAGAAGAACTGAATTGATCCTCTTACATTTGTTTTGCCTTTTAGAGAAGGAAAATATGTATGGGCTGTTACCAGAACTTATTATGCTGTCTTCCTTATTTAAATATTCATCATATCAGGTCCCTAGGACTTGATATTGATGTACGTCCCACCTTCAAATATGTATGAATAAATTCTTTTAACCAAATGAAATCTTTTTGTACTTGTTTTAAAGAATTTAGAACAAATGGGGACTTGTAAATTTGTTTGAATTTCAAAATCTGGCTGCCATAGTACTGTGTCATTTTTGCCTACTTTTATTAGTGATCCTAATGTCAGTATTATCAAGGTATGAGTTCTGAGTTTTGAAGTGGTTTGAATAGTATTATGTAAAATAATTCCACTGTAATACTAATGAATTGAAACTCTATTTAAAAAATGAAATGTAACGAACAAGTCTTAGTATTTTGTTCAAAGAGCTTGACAGTGAAATAACCCATACATCACTCATAAGTTCAAGCTTATGCACTAATATGTTATTCCTTTGAATAATGTATTCAAAGATTACTAAAGATGGCTATTTAGGATTTAGCAGTGCTGCATGCAGTGTTTTATTATGCAGTGGCTCAGATTGCACTGTTGGTGCAAGTACATTTTAGAGAAAAAAACTTACGTATTTGACATCATCTACCCTGCTATTTCTGTAGGGCTTGCACGTCTGTGCCTTTTGAGCATAGTACCAAAATGCTGTTTGATACTTTGTAGCACTGAGAATTAACAATGAATGAAGTATTTGTTAGCATTTTTCCTTACTATATCAAGAAATATTACTTTATTTAAAAGTGTTTGTGTTTTCAGTGTTTGCTGGCCGATGGCTAATGTCATTTTGGACGGGGACTGCCAAAATTCATGAACTGTATACAGCTGCTTGTGGTCTTTATGTCTGCTGGCTGACTATCCGAGCGGTGACTGTGCTGGTAGCCTGGATGCCACAGGGTCGTAGAGTGATTTTTCAGAAGGTCAAAGAATGGTCTCTCATGGTGAGTCTTAAGAAATATTTTTACTGAAGTATCAAGAAAAGCTAGCAGACAAAACTTGTTTTTTCATTTTTTTTATTTGCCGGTTTTGCACTGTAACTTGTACTGCATTTTCCTTTTTCTGACTTAGGCAACGTGTGGAGTTTACATTCCTATTGCATAGGCTAACTCTAATTTTGGAAAGCAGTTTAGCACAATGTTAAACAGTCAGTGGAATGAGTTTGCATACATATAGGAAAACACATGTACATGTAAACATGTACGTATTCACTATACAGTATGAAAGAAAAACATAGATGTTGCACTATATTACCCCATATGCCATGTGTCCTCAGGTATGCATAGGTCACTCTGAAAGTAATGCCTCCTATATATTTCCATGGAAACTACAACAGATGCAAAGAGAACAAGAACACTGTTTGATAGGGCAAATCCTCAGCACAAAACACTATTTTTCAACACTGTTGAACCACCAGCATGCATTTTTGCCAGCCAAGAGCAAGAGCCTCCATGCCGCACCCATAAAAAATCTGCACCATTGGAGGAAACCTGCTGTTTCCACTGCTGAAGTGCAGCACCCACCACTTCACTTGCTTGCTGTTGGGTCTTCATTCACGTTCACCAAGTGTCAGTGGGTGCCATTTTTCCACATGGAGGAATTCAGTTGCACGCGTTTGCTCCATCTGCACTCCTGTGTTAGAAAATATGTGTAATAAAATGCCATAGGATAGTGTTCCCTATTGATAAGAGCAAAATGTGAGTTTGTGGTTAAAAATTATATGGATACACATAAGTGCAGTCATGGCTTTTTCTGGACAGCCTGAGGAATGAGACCTGATCTTAAAAATTTGTATACAAAACGGTTGATGTGGTTGTAATGATTTTTATGGATGTGTAATAATATATGTGCATTAGAAATCTATAGTGTTTCTTCTCCAACTCTGTGTAGTTTAAGTTACATTTTGAAGTTTAAAAAAAACCAAAAGTTTCCTAACAACCATATGAATTGGTTTATTTTTTTTTAGATAATGAAGACATTGATAGTGGCAATACTGCTAGCTGGTGTGGTTCCACTTTTGCTTGGTCTTCTGTTTGAGCTGGTCATTGTTGCGCCTTTGAGAGTCCCTTTGGATCAAACACCTCTGTTCTGTCCTTGGCAGGTCAGTTGCTCCCTTCTTCTCCTAGTGATCCATTGATCCATTTCTTCACTTAGGATTAAGGGTTATTTCAGTTCCTGTATTAAGGTTTACCTGAGTTTATTGTTTTTATTTTATACAAGTATACTGTAGAGCTGTTGTTTTAAGTAAACTATGTCATTGAAGTGGTAGATGCATATTTCACATACCTGTTTGGAAAGAATTTGTGTTATTGATTCTACAAATTTCTAATCCATGCATATCTTTTAAAAGTTTGGATTAAATATACTGAAAGATGTTATTTTCATTTGGCAGAGCTTCCTCAAAAAAACAGGGAGACTTGAGACTTTTTAAATTAACAAGGAGCTATGGAGATTGCAAATAATTTCCATTTTTCACAAAAGGGGCTTAATTGACTTAGACAAAGACTATGTGCTTGAGCTGATTTTTCCAGATGCAGGGAGTATAGTATTTTATAGATGTCACTTAAGTGTGAAAGTACCCTGTCCCTTAGGAATTTGCAGAAGAAGCCAGCTCTTTTAAACAGCTTCCCTTGTAAATAAAAAAGTTTGGTTATGGATTGGTAAAACCTTTCAGACATAAGCTGTTAAAAAAAGTTGTTAATGCTAACTGTATGCTTTTACAAAATTAGGACTGGGCTCTTGGAGTTCTGCATGCCAAAATAATTGCTGCCATAACTCTGATGGGTCCTCAGTGGTGGCTGAAAACAGTCATTGAACAGGTGAGAGAAAATTGTCTATGTGAATGATCTGTGGAGTGCATGTTGATGAATGTTTTGTGGAAACAGTCAGAAGATTGAATTACTGTTCTAGCAATTTCAGTAATTGAATAAAACTGAAGTAGTCTTGTAGAATCTCTTTAGACTGTATGGCCTAATCCATTGAGATACACTTAGCAATAAAAGAAATATAAGCCTCAGAAATCTGAAATCAAGGAAACGCTGCTTATGGGTATAAATTTTCTGAAGTATGTGTTAGAGCCAGAAACACCATTCTTTCTTCACATGAATTCATGTGTGTACATATAGTGGACATATGCAGTGTCCCACCACTCAGGAACAGGAAATACACAGATCTTCTTTATGGTAAGGGTGAAGGAGCACTGAAACAGGTTGCCCACTAAGGTTGTAGAATCTCCTATGGAGATGCTCAAGATCCATCTGGACAGCAACCTGTGCAACCTGCTGTAGGGTACCTACCTTAGCAGGGGGGTTGAACTCAATCTCTTGATGTCCTTTCTAACCCCCTTCTAAGAGCTGTAGAGATTCCCTCATGCATACATGAATAGATATATCAAATAATGTTTCCTTTCCCCTTCCATTACTAAGTCTGAGTGAGCTGTTCTGAGTGAGATTTTTGCACAAGTAATTTTTCCTTGACTACAATGTTTAAGTTCTATATTTATCATATCAACAGTGTATCTCTCTTCTTTGTTGGAAAGTAACTTTTCTGCCTCACACTGAGTGTAATAATGGCTATTGGTGTGTCTTAACCTCAGCGCAAAAGGTTTGTTAGATCTAGCTTGTTCTCCCAGTTCTTAAACATCCTAGGTGTCGCCTAGGAGAAATGTAGCCTTAGTTCTTTGAGTAACTCAGTGCATGCCATAGCAGCTTCCATTTCAAATTCTCTTCCTGGGCCTGCTTTATACACATGCACTTCTGAGCCATCCTTAGAAATGACCCCATCCAGGCTGTGGGACAGAGGCCCTCATACAGCTATATGTGCTAGCTGATTGAGGTTGTTCTCCAGGGAAGTATTGAAATGATTTCCTGCAGTCCTTATGGGGCAGGCTAGCAGAGTCTTTCCTTTTATAATCATGACCATCATGATTTCTTCAAGTTGGGGACACCATTTGCCTCTCGTAAGGAGAGTTCTGTGAAACCTTGTATTTACTACTGTAAGCACAAAAGCATTGCTCTTTTGATTGACCTGTTCTAATTTGTTCTTCTTAGGTATATGCAAATGGGATTCGTAACATTGATTTACACTTCATCATCTGTAAACTGGCAGCACCAGTGATCTCTGTTTTGTTGCTTTCCCTGTGTGTACCGTACATCATAGCTTCTGGTGTTGTACCTTTACTAGGTATGTATACAGCCAGAATACCTATCTGTCATCTGATGCTTTAGAGCAAGGTGAACTTACCTGTGGAAATAAAACATGAAGCACTAGATTATGTTTTATATAACCATTCTGCCAGCAAATATAAATGTTTAAGTACTGTTCTGTCAATGAAGTCTGGAGTTTGAGTTTCTTTTTTTTTTTTTTTGGTGCAGTGTGTTATTCTGACTGGCTTTCTGATAAACTAGGGTGCAGAATACATGAGGAGTGTGGGATTAAATAATTTCTAGTGGCAGAAATGTAGGTAGCTAGCTAGTTTGAGGAGGTGATGTTTAATTAGTTTCTTTGGACAGTCAGCTTTTAATTTTATACTTTGTTCAAGAAGTACTACTGAGCTTGAGGACACCTTTTCTGTCTTGTCAGTGAGATTTTCAACTCACTTCTTGCTGATGCAAGTTACACAGAAGTCAATAAGCAAGTGGAGTTGATAAACTCTTATTCACTGTGTGTAATGGAAAGCTTTCAGCTCTGCTTAGGAGGATCACGACAGCTGTGGTGTTGGCTATCTTGAGATAATTGGATGTTATTTCACTATCATCCTACTGAAGTTACAGTGTAACAAAAGCAAAAGCACATACAGAAGCAGATGGGTATGTGTTACCTTCAGCAATGTTAGATCATATGAGGTTTGTATCTTGTTTTGTAGGAGTTACTGCTGAAATGCAAAACCTGGTTCAGCGTCGGATTTATCCTTTCCTGCTCATGGTGGTGGTTTTGATGGGAATCCTCTCCTTCCAAGTCCGCCAGTTCAAGCGCCTTTATGAACATATTAAGAATGACAAGTGAGTGCATAGCATGCTTTTGGTGGTGGTGCTTTGTTTCACTTTTGAATTTTTCCACTTAAAATAATGATAAGTAATGATTATAACCTTAGATTGAATTTAGGTGCTGTAGAGACTTAGGGCTAAAATGGATTTTAGGGAGCTTTTTATACAAAAGAACCCTCTAAGGAAGACTTAAACTGTTCTTGACAAATGGCTTCCCTGCGGATCAGGCAGACAAGCACAGGAACAGACTGACTTTTAAACAGAAGACATTTCTCTGTTTCTAACTTGAGCTTTTTTGTAACCACAAATAATGCTGGTTGTTTGTTTATTTCCCCCTCTGTAGTCTTGAAAGACAGATGAATATAATGCAACCTGTTGCTTATAAAAGCATTTCTGCAACCTTTTCTGTCTCTTTCTACTTGTTAATTCAATTAACCTGATAAAGTTCAGTTGAAAGGCTAATTTGCCCCATCAAACTTTGTGCCATTTTCTGATGCTTTGAATGGTTAGGAGCTCTGTTAGTAATATTACCTGTTTTACTCAGATGCGTGTTCAAATTTAATTTTCTCAGAGTTTTTCTAGTTAGCCCAATTAGTTTGTAAGTTTTAATTGTTACCCAAGTACTTGCTCTTCTTCAGTCCTTTAAAAACATGCCCTTACTGCTTGAAATTGATCAGTAATTCATCAGAAATTATGAAAGAACTGTTCCAAAGCATACTGGTGTATGTATGATTTAGTTCTTTGTATTTGGGTGCAGCTTAACAGATGGAAATATTGATTATTTAGATTCTGTACAATTCCTTTCTTAAATTACTCCATTCTGTATGGCTACATTATTTTCTTAATGCAGCTTACTATCCTACTGGGTTTTTTTTGAAGTTGAAAGCAACAATAAGCAACAATAAATTAGATAAATAAATATCTCAATTTATTCAGCCGACGTTGCTTGCTCACTTCTTAGTACTGGAACTAATATTTCTGTCTTGTTCTCATACTTAAAGAATATACACAGGACCTTTTTTAAAAAATAATTCTGTATCCCTTCCTAAGTAGTGCTCTGTGCAGTTCCACTGCTGTGGAGGTTATTTGGAAAAGCTAGTTGTGAGCCCCAGCAAGTTGCTTTCCTACTTTTTCTTTTGTATAGAAAATGAATAAATGAGTTTTATGTTAATGTGCTGAGATGGCATAGAATAGGTTGTCTTTCCCTTGTTTACAAAAGGAGTCAGACTTCAAACCTAAAAAGAGCTTCTTTGAAGCTTAGATGTTAGGAATGAACTGATACATTAAAAATGTTTGGTGTAAATGTAAAATTAATGAAGTATTGAAATAGTTAGAGTTGTAACAAACATGAGCCATGAGTTCCCTTTATATTTTAGTACTTTTAAAATTGTTTGTTGTCCACCTGCCTTTATAATGTTCTACAGTATTTGCCCTACTGTAGCAAATGCAGCTTGTGTACATTTTTGTATATGTTCTGAGGTAAATATATTTTAAGCAGAATTCAACTTCTTTTAATATTATTTATTGCTTTCTCGCAGCATGCAAAGCTAAGAAAATATCTGTAAATGTAAATTAGTTCAATATTTACTTACTGAAGTATTGTAACTACCCTAACCAGTAGAGAATTATAGTCTAGAAATATACTTGTTTCATGTAAGATATTTCAAAATTATATGCAAGTTTTTGATACTATGAAATGTGCAAAACGTGTCAGTTGTTTGGTTACGGTAAAGTGAGAAAAGGAGCAGTGACAAAAAAACGTTTGTAAACAAAATAAGAAGTTTCAGGTGAAGAATTCCTATGAGTTTACACATAAAACCAGCAGACAAATAGGAAGCATGGAAAAGAACTTAGATGACATAAAGTAGGTGTGTGAAGCAGTGATGTAGAGGAGGTAAGCAATTATGTGTAATGTAAGAAAAAAAATACTAAGCTGATGGGATGGTCAGATGTGGCAACACTTTAAACAAAGGAATCATACAGCCCTGACGTGATGTAACAGGCTATTTTCTCAGCTTTAAGAAAGGTTGAGCTATTGTAAAAGCTCTTCCTTTACAGCGTCTTTTTTTATCAGCAGGGTTGTTTTACTTTCACTACATGAACTGAGCCTGTCAGTACTCCTGATGCATGTTCTGCATTGAGGCAGATTCCTTATTGAACTTACAAACTCCTTAGTGCTCTAATTTGGTTTTGTATCAGAAATTTGTTGTTGCTGTTGCAGATGTTTTGTTAGTTCAGGGAAACACTGCAAAAATGTTCGCAGAAATATCATTCCATGATGGAGATGGGTATATAAATAATGGAGACAAGCTCTTTGTATTTTGTATCTTGAATCAGACTATTTATGTCTGAATTTATGACTGCAAGGGTTAAGTCTGTAAATGTAAACCCATAATACCTATATTCCATCGTGCAATACCTGGAAGTTGAGGAAAAAAAGATAAATGTATGGAGAGTGATGAAGACTGTTGGGCTGGGGAGGGTCATGTGTACAATAACTTTTATTGAAATAAGAAAGCTAATTCTGCGACAGATGAAATAGAATGGATTTTGTGGTTCAAAACAATAATGACTTGAGTTATTTTCTCACTGTTTTTTTATAATTCTAGGTACCTTGTTGGGCAACGACTCGTGAATTATGAACGAAAATCTGGCAAACAAGGCGCATCAACAACTCCACCTCAGTCTTCACAGGAATAAATGGTCATGTTAAAGCATCTTGACCTTCCCTTTGCCTTTACGTGTTCCTTGTTCATAGACTTTTCTTCAGTTTTTGGATATCTCCCTCAATAATACTCTCAGCAGTGTTTTGGCTTCTGCTCGTAGCATCCAGATTGCAGTTAAGGCACTGTTCCTTATCTGCGTTTTCTGGTGTTATCAATACTGTCTGAGGTCTGTATATGTGTAAATAGAAGTATCCTGACACCCTAAAACCTTGGATTAAAAAAGAATGTGCATAGTACATCTTTTAAAGAAGAAAAAAAGTATATTAATTTATTAAATCTAGTTGTCACTTTATTTTGGACTGTTGTTCTGTTGACAAACAATGTGCCACAAAGCAATAGTGCAAAGAGGCAAGATGTTTTTATAAAATCTGGAGCTTACTTTACGGTGTTCATAACAGTTCTTATTGTAGTAATATGGTATGATTTTTCATGAGTGGAAGAAGAGCCACACGGAGAATATGAGAAGTAAACAGCTGTCTTACAGTCAGCAGTGAAGTGGCTGTGGTGAAAACATAACGAACTGTGTATCTTGCTGTCAAGTCTTTTTTTATTATTTTGTATAACACCAAAGCTGTTGTACATTTTTCTATTGCCTGATTGTTTTTTCATGTGTCTGAGTTTGTAATATTGTACAGTTACTGTTAAATCAAGAAAATATGTCATTTTCTGAGAATTTGGATGTACTTGTTGAGGCTCAGCTGGGTTTTTCTGTTTGCTTTGGGGATTTCTGGGGCTTTGGGAATCGGGATTTCCAGTACTGAAGCAGTAAGTAAAAATTCACTAAAGGTAGGTGATTCTAGGTGATGCATTTAAAGGTACCAAGAAAAATAAGATAAGTTTACCACTTAATCAACAGAAGTATTTTTCAAGACCCCAAGTGAAGGGTTTAACCTTATCAATATGTTTGCACAGAAACAAAGAGCATAGTGTAAGCAATACTCTGATCTGGTCTTTAATTAAAGAGCTTGAAATCTTTTTTTTTTTTTCTTTCCTGTGAGTTACCTAAGTTGCAAATCTCTGTATGAATTTTATTTATACAATTACATTTAAAAAAAAAAAGTCTGTTCTTTCAGAATTGGTCACAGTGAATTTTTCATGGGAGAAGTCCCGAGGAAGTCATTCATCACATACCATAAACTGCCTGTGGAGAAGGAAAATATATGCTATTAACTCTGCTATTAAACAGGCAAGAAAAAGTTAACAGGTTTCTTTGCAAGGATAGTCAAGCAAGAGCCACTAAGTCATGTTTGTGTTGTTCCCGTATGGAAATGCAGCATTTTTTTAATATATATCTTTTAAAGAAAATGCATAGTGTCACAAAGCTTTAAGTACCATCAAATCAGTGCTAAAACTGCAGTGCTTTTCCTAAACTAGATGAGAGAACACAAGTATCCACTGCAGTAATCAGAAAATTGATGAAGCAATCAACTTTGGGGCTTAGTACTTTGTCCTTCAGTATTCTGCACTTAACCATAAATGTATCTAACTGAGACTTGAGCATTTGGCAGGTTTTTAGAGCATGTCATCTCTTTTTATTGATGTTGCATCTCTGATCTATGTGTTTTGAGCTAGTTTGGTCCAGACTGTGATGGTGGTAGTGCATATCTTGGTGTCTGGACTCTCATGTTCTGAGCACAAACCAAATGCATCAGAATGCATGGATCCTCACTCTCAGGAGGTCAGAAACTACTACTTTGCAGAGTTATTGTTTTCCTGCTAGTTTTGAACCACAAATATTAGCTTTTGGAGTGATTTAATTAGGATTTTTCCAGTTAAATGAAGTTATGGAGAAATAGCCAGGATGTTTCTAATTCATTCTTGCTGACTAAAGGCTAAATTGAGTATTCACCCCAAATATTTTTGGTGTGCATAAATGTTGCATTTGAATATTTTCAGTGGTGAACCTTGTGGGACAAGTATTTTTTTCACAAGATTGAATTCATTGGTAACTTACATTCTTATTTTTGCCAAAATTTTGACCTTAACAAATCTTTTGTAAAGAGTCCCAAAATCTCAAATACTGGCAGCACTGCTGTGCGTCATGCAGAATTTGCAGTAGTGCAATTTGTGTAACTTTTGTGTTTTTATCAAAACTGGTCTTAACATTAAAATTTATTAAGAAAAAGCCATTGTGCTGTTTCTTACTAGTGTTAATTTTGTAAGTCAAGATGTTAACCAAAAAAAAAAAAGTTGATTCGGTCATGTAATGTGAACTGTAGCTATTTTTACATAGCTTACACTGTCTGTATTTGCTCTTTGTTAATGAGAACAGGTTTCAAATGAAACTCCAGCTTGCTTTTGCACTACTTGACAGTTCACAGATGGGGTGAAGTTTCTGAAACTGTATTGTAAGAGTCCAAAATATCTCATCTCTATCTCTTTATTTTAAGCATGTTCTAGGAAAGAAGGTTGTATAAAAAAAAAAATTAAATGATTTCTTTTAATTGTTGTTTAAAATTTTTATAGTTTGCCTTGCTGTGCTGTGTGTACTCTCCTGCAATAGACACTTGATAGTAAGCTTGGCAGTGAGCTGGCTGTTGCTAGGACAGATGACAAGCTGTGTTCCAGTGACTTCCATCTGTGTTAGAGTAATAATACAGCGTGCAGTGGTTTTACATTACTTTTCAAGTGGGAGAAGAATTCATCACAATCTGTTGATCTTAAGTCTAGAAGGGGGAGGGATTGGAGTTACCTGCCAGCTTAACTGCACCAGCTCTGTGGTGTTGAGTGTCTACTGGCATTAGTTCTACAGGCCTTTATCCACGAGCTGTCAGATGGCTTTGCAGCTATCTTTCACATACTTAATTGCAGCATGGCTTGGACTGTTTTTACGCTGAATATTTTTATATTGATTAAAAATAGTTAACGCTTTGCATCTTTTCTCTGACTAACTCTTCTCCACTGGGTAAAGCTTAAGTTGTTTATGTTCTGAGGGGCCCTCTGGAGCCCGTAACTGTTTTGTCAGCTGCTTTGTTGGTAGGATGCAAGCTCCAGCACCGATTGCAGCACTTTGCATGCATCATTTTTCAGTAGGCTGCATTCCTCCCTTGCTCTCCCTTCCCTATGCTTGAGCGAAAGTCTTCGTAAAAGTGTTCACAGCAGCCCTGTTATTCTTCAGAGAATTCTCTAAAAAGCCCTTTCCTACAAAGCACAGATGGCAGTGGTTTGTTGATCTTGCTGCCTAGCAGGCTGATCAACGTGGCTTTGTTTTCTTCTACTTCACTATTTGTCCATTTGTCTTTACCTCAACTGTTAAGTGTCTTGTGACCGGGCCGGTGTTCTTATTAGGTTTGCCTTATGTATAGATGCTGATGGTCTGAGCAATGGCTGGGGTTCCCAGCAGAAATGATGAAATAATAAAGACATGAAACAGGGAACTGAATTTTTATAACAAAGTTTCAATGAAGAACAGCAGTTGTCCTCAAAAACAGATAAGGAGATGAATGTTTACAATGTGCTAAGGTAAGTTAGAGCTCTTTTCCTCTGATACCTCAGTTGGTAATTGGATTAATGAACAGAAGAATAACAGAGTTACAAAAATGTTATTGTCTGTGATTATTCCAGTGACAAGCTATGCTTACTTTTTTTAATTTCTTTGTTCAGAAGTCACCATAAACTGAGAAATGTGATGCTTAAATCAAAGTTACTTCATGGACACATTTAGGAAGTATTTCCGAAGGCCAAATATTACTCCAAAATAAGAGGGGTGGAGCAGTGACATGATGATTGCACAACTATACACACCAGTTTTGGTGCCTTACTGCTGCTTTGCTGTTGGTACTTACTGACTGGTGGCTAGTGCTAAACAGGCAATGGGCTTTTATTTCCATCCGGCATGAGGAGAAATGAAATGTTAACTGGAGTTGGAGGGAATTTAACTTTATTTAGGTTGTTTGTGTCACCTCACCTGTCTTCCTAGGATTGGTTCTATCCTTGAAAATGAGACGGGAGGTTTAGGTGTTAGATATTAGGAGGAAGTTTTTCACACAGAGGGTGGTGATGCACTGGAACAGGCTGCCCAAGGAGGTTGTGGATGCCCCATCCCTGGAGGCATTCAAGGCCAGGCTGTAGTATAATTACTGTGGGGGGGTGGGGGGGGAAGCGGGCAGGGAAAAAAAATACCCTTTTTCAAAACGACTCGATGATTTGTTTTGTTTTCCCCAGAGGCCGCCATTTCATTCCGTTCTCAGCCACGGGGCACCCCGTGGGCTCAGGCCTGTGCGCTGCTGCGTGGCTCAGCCGTGACAGGCAGCCCGCGCTCGGCCGCCCCAGTCGGCGAGGCTAAGCGGGTTCGATGCGGCGCTGCTCCCGCGGCTCAGCGACGCGGGCCGCAAACGGCTGCCCCGCCGGCCCGCTCTCAGCCGGCCCGGCACGCTCGTTGCCAGGGCAGCGGCTGCGCAGGCGGAGGTGAGGCGGGGTTGAGCGGGCCTCTTCGAGCCGGGGGCGGCGAGACGACGTGTGGGTGTCAGTAGAGCCGGGGTACGGTGTTGGGGAGCTCCTCGCAATACGTAGGTTACGCTGCGGGTAAGAGGAACCGAAACGTAAAGCTGCGTGAGCAAAGAGTGATGCATGATTGCGATGAGTTTTCTTCTTTTCTGGCATTTCTTTGATGTTAGTTCTGCGAGGAGCACAGGTTACTGACTTTTTGCCGCAGGGTGTCTTTGATTATACGAACTCGGTAGAAATCTGTTAATCTGTGTGCAGCAGTTTCTGTACCAAAAGGACAAGGCTTGGCTGGACGGGGGCTCTCAGCGTCTGACCCAGCTGTGGGTGTCTCTGTTTGTTGCAGGGAGTTGGGCTAGACTTCCCTTTCATGAGTTCCTTCCAACTCAAACGGTTCTGTACTGCTTGTTCCACACATAGCAGTAGTCTTGAGGAGGAAAATCAAGAGCTATGGTTGGAGTTCATCTCCAGGCTTTTGCTTGATACCAAGATTAAGATTTTAGAGACTGCCTGGTGCTTGTCTGCTTTCCCTTCTGAGCTGTGTGAGTTCTCTACAAACCCAATTAGAAAGGAGGCAATTTGGGTACAAACACTGTTCCCCTTATATATGCAGGCAGTTCTTGTCATTCTACATCTGTTTTATTGTTACTTCCTTCAGGTCCGTGTAACCAAACTTGAAAAGACCATGCCTCTTCCAGACACCCTGTTTTGTGCTCAGCAGATCAAAATCCCCCCTGAGCTACCAGATATTATGAAACAGTTCACCAAAGCTGCTATTAGGACGCAGCCTCATGATGTTTTGCAGTGGTCAGCTGCGTAAGTATGGCATCCTCATAACCATGTAGCACTGTCAGCACAGAACCACAAAGACCTGAGGCTTTTGTTGACTGTACAGAGGAGCATTGCATTCTTCAGTGTGTAATACAATCTGTTGGCCTTTTAAAAGTAGTGTAGTACTTGATTTAGCCTTATAATTTAAAGGATTTGTATCTAATTCTCTTTCTGCTCCATCCTTGAATTTTATTTTAGAGTGGCTAGAGCTGACACAAATGGTTATGGGAGCATTGCAATATAGCCAGTTGTGTTTTGCAGGTAGCATGTGGGAGGAATGCTAAATAAATCAGCTAAATAAATTGGTAAGGTACTCATCAATCCAATGGGAAAAGACTGTGCTTTGGTTGTGCAAGCATATTCTTGATGTTATTAATTTTTTTTCTGCCTTTGCCATGAAGGGCTGAGTATATAATGCGCAAAATAAGTTAAACTACTTATAATTTATGAGAGTATTATAAAAAGGAGTTTGTAAAATCTAGAAACTGTCTTTCACTGAAGAGAAAGGTGGGATCTGGGCAGGAGGAGAATAGCAATCCTGCATGTGGAGTGCTTGCTGAACACTGCTGCATATCTACAGGAGCATGGAGATTGATTTAGGGAGCTCTAAGTGTAAGACTACTCACTTCTGTGTAGTTTCAATCATCCTAGGTTCTGAAGTGTCTTGCTGTTCCCATTCACTTAGGTACTTTACAGCACTGTCAAAAGGTGAGCCCCTTCCAGTGAAAGAGAGGATTGAAACACCTTCAGCAAAACAGAAAATGGATGCTGGTTTGACCCCAGGACTCCTTAAAGTCTTACACAAACAGGTACAACCAGACATTTAGAAAATGCACAATGCTAATGTGTTTGTCTCAGACAAAAAGTATGGCAGATGATCAGTAGATGACTGCCAAAAATTAGATATGTTTTGGGAAGCATCTTTGTTCTTAGTTCCGTTCTTTTTCACTGTTCTTATTGTGGTACTGTAACTCTGTTTACAGCTTTCTGCTAAAGGCACTGTAAGTGTTGCAGAACTGAAGGAAAAATGGAAAGACTTGTGCTTGCCAGAGGAGCAGCTGGCAGCTATCCTGCAGTTGGACACCTTTGATGAAGAGGTGGAATGGATGAAGATTCTGGCACTTGGGTGCAGCGTGCTTGGTGAGGTATGGTCACAGAATCATAGAACTGTTTTGAGTTGGAAGGAACCTTTGGAGTTAATTTATTCCAGCTCCCTGCAATGAACACGGGCACCTACAGCTAGATCAGGTGCGCAGAGCCTCCTCCAGCCTAACGTTCAAAGCAGGAACCTTCATGGCTGGCCACTAATGGTAATGTATGTGGTAGACCGTAGAATAATTAATGCAAATGACCTTTGAGTTAGATTGGGTAAAGGCGCTTCTCTGTCACTTTGAGAGCGTCTACAAACAATGCCTGTCAAAATGGTTTACAGGTCATTCTGGGAGGAGAGCTTAAGCAGAAAGGGCAGGTAATATCCTCAGCTTACTGGGTTGTGGCAGTAGGACAGAAAGCTTGTCCACTGGCAGCTCAGCCCAGGAAGAGATGGGGCGATAGAAGAACAGTGCTTAGGACATCAATGTAAAAGACTGAAGAGCTAGAGGGAGAAATTAAAACATCAGTTTCTAATTGTGTAGCCAATTACATTTTCACAGAAGCAGTTAATGTTACTAAATCTACATGTAATTCTTCTAATGTCAGTAATAAAATCTCAGCAGAGCATTGTAAATGAATTATTATAAAATACTTACACTAAGCTGATGTTCTTGTGAAGTATAAAATTAAAGACTCCAGAAGGGGTACTAAGAAGAAAATAAATGCTCAATATTGTTTTGAGAATGTTGTGTTACTAAAAAGCAGTGAATGTTGACCCAGTCTGGCCATGCAGTTATACTTGTCCACTTGAACTGCATATTTTTTTATTCCAGTCCCCCCCCAGAACTGTATTTTGTGATTTCTTTTTCTTTCCCTCACTAAAAAGAAAACAACTGAAACAAAAAAGCAGTCCCAGGGGCACTGTTCTGATGGAGCTGAACAGCATAAATTTATCCATCCTTTCAGATATTGAAATGATTTGATTTTATCTCTGCATGACGAAAACCTAAACTTCAGTTTGCTAAACCAGAAGGGCTCACAAATTGTTACGTTCTTTTCCTCTGGTTTTAGTTTACATTCCAAGTGAAGTAGGGTTGCAGCTGAGATTAAAAAGTAGACAGATAGAGCCCTAAGCTAGGATAATGTGGACTTTCTCAGAACACCATTCATTTGAAGTATCTTTCTGTAAAACTGATGTGTATTTACAGACTCACCTCTTAAGAAATGTTGACACAACTGGGCTGTTAAACTGTCTTTGAAAGGCAGGAAATTCGATTGGAATAAATTTACTGCACTGCATCGGAGAATGAGTAGGTTGGAGTGGCTGCAAGCGTGTGTGGCAGTGTAGTGGTAACATAATGCTGAGACTAGAAGGCTGTGCAGAGATTTTTATTGTGTGAGCAGCTGCTACTGTTCCCAGAGAGGCCTCCTATAGATACATTCTGAAGAAATTCTGACAAAAATATGACTTCTTGGGCTAAGAAAAAACCTTTTTCTTTGTGTTTATTTTTCTTTTTCTTTTTTGGAGGGGCGGGGAGGTATTTTTTTAATAGAATCCAACCAGCCTTTGATTCAATCAAATTCCATGCTCAATTTTTTCACATATGCCCCTGAATAGCCTGGGATGGATAGGGATTGGATTATAGGCACTACTTGGAATGAAGGATTTCTTAAAAGCATGCTTTGAGCTAATAGGCATGTTTTTGTTCAACAGAGAACTTGGACACTTTTTGGATTCTTTTTGTTGTAGGGTTTTTTTCCACTATTAAAATGGAACTTGCATACAAAGAGGGAAAATAGTAAATAATATAATTTCTAAAAAGTAATGCTAAACTGTTGTGGTTTTTTTTGTTGTTGTTTTTTGTGGATTTGTCTATCTTAACTGTCACTGCGAATTCATGTAGACCCATGAGATCATATGTACACATAGACAGATATGGCGAGGTTTGTTTACAGTAGCAGAATGGAGCATTTTGGCCATATTGGATATGGCCCTGTGCAATCTTTCAGCTTTACAAAGTTCTGGTATTTTTTATTCCCATTTATTACTAGAACTTTATTATTGTTTCCCTTTCACAACCTGCACTATTTGGTAAATCACAGGATCATAGAATCACCAAGATTGGAAAAGACCTCTAAGATCATCCAGTCCAACCATCCACCTACCACCAATATTCCCACTAAGCCATGTCCCTCAGTACAACATGTAAATGTTTCTTGAACACCTCCAGAGACGGTGACTCCACCACTTCCCTGGGCAGCCCGTTCCAGTGGCTGGCCACTCTCTTGGAGAATTATTTTTTCCTATTGTCCAACCTGAATCTCCCCTAGTGCAACCTGAAGCCATTCCCTCTAGTCCCATCTCTGGTTATATGGGGGAAGAGGCTGATACCCACCTCACCGCAACGTCTTTTTGTGGAGTTGTAGAGAGTGATAGGGTCACCCCTTGAGACTCCTCTTCTGCAGACTTAACAATTCCAGCTTCCTCAGCCTCCTCATAAAGCTAGAAATTTGATATTTAGAGCTAGCTAATGATGATAAAGCCTTCATTTCATTTTCACTCATTTTCTGTGGCTTACAGTCTGCATTTTGTCATGATATACAAAAGATGTTCATGGCTCTGATACTGTTCTCATTCCTTCCTTGAACCCCTTCCAGTCCTTGCTGAGTTCAATGAAACACGCCTGTGAAATTTTAACACAGGACCCGGAAGGTGGAGCAGCTCGTATTCCCTATGAAACGTTCTCATTCCTTTACTGCTATTTGGCAAGTATCGATGGAGACATACCAGATGAGAAAATCAAAGCTTTCCTCCAAAAGATTAAAGAAGACGCGTAAGTAAAAGTTCAGGCATCAGTTTTAAGTTATACATCACCTCTGGGTTCTCCATAGACCTCCAATTTTAGATGAGTCATCTGTCTTCACTTGAGGCGTATCCATGATAGGAGGAAAGGTTGACTTGGGTTATATCAAAAGCGTACATAGTTATTTCCTGTAAGTGCTAAACCTTGGGGCTTTGAACTGTGAAATGACAAACTGTTATTTAGCCATCTTTGAAATGTTTTAGTCACTATCTGGTGATGTAGTTTTCCCCTTAGGAAGCAATTATATACAGCTTTGTATCATCTGTGCGCTACTGGTAGTGGAACTATCAGCATCTTATGGGCTGCTCTTGTGACAGGGATCATGAATCAGAGAGAAACTGGGAGTTCCCACCTGAAGTCTGTGAACTTTCTAATGTGTTTCTCCCCAGATTACCTCTGCCTGGAAATTACGTGGGGGAATATATAGCTTGTTCTTAAATAGTTCAGCTCTCCAGTTTTTGTTGTATGAGATATGGTAAACTGTCATTCTTGGAACGGTCTTGGTGTTGGTTGCCTCCAGTGGATATAAAAGACAAAGACTACTCATAATCCCACCTGAATTCATCCTGCTTTGGTTTTCATATCACAGTAGGAAGGCTGGCTATCTTTCTGGTCTGTTATGTTCCTCTTTTTAATTCCTCTGAGCTTAGCTTTAATTTTGTCTATAAGCCACAAACTGATGCAGTTCATCACAGCAGGAGATGTGTAGATTGAAAGCTAAGCAAAAAGCTCACAGTTTGACTATCCCATCAGTGGCAGCTTTGCTCAAAAACTTCTATGTGCTGTTAAGTAAGTTTTGGCTTACTTTGTAATAAATGGGCAAACCAGTTCTCTTGACTTAATAATTAAGTGCAATCTGTTAACAAATGATGAAGCTGTTTGAATGATTCATCTCTCATATCATGACAAGGTAATTATTTGTAGCACCTTATTAGCATGGTATCAAAAGTTTCATTGCTAGAGAATACAGGTGTGATCAGTGGGACAGACAATAAATCACCTTAATGGTGACCATCTCTAATACACATACGTTGGTTCTATGAAGCCTGTGCCACAAAACTCAGTGTGATGCCTCTAACTTTAGAAAAAAAACTGGAGGCAAGGATGTATCAATACACTACATTTATCCCTTCTAGAACTAGCTGGAATTGGCATTAGGGATGTATGGAAACGGCAGACTTCTATTCACATGTCAGTAATAAATTCCCACTTGTTTTGCCCATAGTCACACACAGGTCACAGGAAATGCACTCCGTTTTTCACCAGTTTTAAAAGATCTGTAACAGCCTTGTCCTCTGAGCACTGCAAATTCGGCATGCTTAGATTCACATACTGACTTTTCTCATCATCTGCTGGTCCTTTTATTTTAGGTTGCAACCAATTCCATGCATATGGAAATCCAAAACTGCACAAGCATTAAAATTAAGAAATTAAGAAATCAACTTAATTTTCTTTGTCGCTAATTACCAGAATGATTCCTAATTAGAACTATTTTTTAACAATAGCACTCTCAGTTAATGTAATCCTCAACTGTATTTTGCTTCACGTACTACAGTTTATCACCTCGAAGTGTCCTAAGACATTTGGTTCCTATTCCTTTCCAGTGACAAACAAAGTGGCATGGTACTGCTCAGAAATTTTCAGAGCCAGCCCTCGACACGGTTTTGATCAAGTTGACTCTTCAGCACCAGATGAGGCTGGAAAAAATGAAGTAAATACAATACACAAAGAACCTCTTCTCCAGCACTCCTTTTTCTTTATTTCATTCTCGAAATTGCTTTTTATCAGAGTCAATTGAACGTATTGTCATATTGTTTTTTCACTTCTGAAATACTGCTGCTTGCAGCTTGGGAGTGGTACTTTCACTAATTTGTTTATATTTAATCAAATGGATTTCGTTAATCTTTCTACCTAGACTTTCTGAATAGAAAATTAAATTTAGAGAAGACTGGGCAGATATAAGACTGGTTCATTTCTTAAGTAACAATTTTCTTCTTATATGTTTTTAACTCCAACAAAAGCATAGCTTGTCTTTTGACTACCCTGTCTGCATGAACAAACTCCCGTCAAACATATGGTTTCACCAAGTGCTGCTCAAAGACCATGAAGAACACCGTAGCCAAGATGGTGAAAAAAATATCAACTAGACTAATGGCAGTAGTTCCATCTAGTTTGATCCCTAATTTGGACTCATCATCATAGAATGACCTGGGTTGAAAAGGACCACAATGGTTATGAGTTTCAACCCCCTGCTATGTGCAGGGTCGCCAACCAGCAGACCAGGCTGCCCAGAGCCACATCCAGCCTGGCCTTGAATGCCTCCAGGGATGGGGCATCCACAGCCTCCTTGGGCAACCTGTTCCAGTGCGTCACCACCCTCCATGTGAAAAACTTCCTCCTAATATCTGACCTAAGCCTCCCCTGTCTCAGTTTAAAGCAATTCCCCCTTGTCCTGTCACTATCCACCCTTGTAAACAGCCATTCCTCCTTTGGTTTATACGCTCCCTTCAAGTACTGGAAGGCTACGATGAAGTCTCCCTGGAGCCTTTTCTTCTCCAACTCTCTTCAGAATTTAAATATTTTTCTCATTCCCAGATGGACTTTTAATTAATAAAGATCAGTCTCCTGCCTGCCTGCAGCCCACAGGCACTGTGCAGAGCGTATTGCCTAACAGCCATAGAGGAGGCCAAAATGACAGTGCTAAGGGGTGTCCTCTGCTGGCAGCTTGATTGAAAATAAGGAAGTGTAGAAAAGGCTAATCTGTAAGATGTTGCTGTTGGCTTTCTTCATAGAAGGAACAAGCTGACTGTAGTAGATTGGGTAAGAAATTAACAAAACTAGAAATTGGTATATTCCCACGGCAGTTAAGTGGAATTCTCCTTTACACCCATAAGCTGTATTTGGATGGTTGAAGTCTTAGTGTTTTTATAATTTCTGTCGTTAATACTTACATGTTAGTAGACAGGATGAAAACTGAATGGGTTCTTTGCATAAATGCCACGATCTATCAAACTCACATTTGAAAATTACAGTCAATAAAATTATAGAAAGGGACATCGCTACCTTAGTAGAGGTCTTAGAGATGCCTGTCACCACCATCACCAGCTTGACATTGATCCTAAATTTCTTTAAACACAAGCTTGGGAACAGCAGCATGCCCGTTACCATACTTTTACCACTTTTTCGTTACTGAAAGCTGCAGATGAAGGTAACAGCCTTCTGGAGAACTCTGAAATCTGCTCTGTCACCTTCCATGCGTGCCATAATGTGACAGTAAGTGCTGTCTTTCTGGAACGCTGTTCTCAGAGGTGACAATGTCAGGTGGTAGAGAGAAAGGGAGCTACCTTCATCCCTTTCCATTTGTAATTAATTCTGCTGCTCCAGGGCTTAACCACATTCACCTTTAGATACTATCAGTGGGCCAGGACAGTAAATTAGTGCAGCCTCTCTCAGATTCCATTAGCCTTTGTTAAATTAAACTCAAAGGGCTAAGAAATCACTATAATTTATTAATAGATACATAAGTCTTATACATTTGTACATTTTAGGACGTACACTGCTTCCATCCTGCCAACCCCTGAACATCATCTGATTTTCTCTCTGAACACAGCTGTAAGGCAACACCAGCATTATGTTCACAGCATTACAGTCTCTGTTATAACAGCAGTAACAACAGTACATCCTGTGCAAGTAATTCTTTGAACAAAAACTCATTATGTTCTTGTTTCTACTTTCTTCTTTTATGGCTGTGATACTTGTCTTCTTCCCTGAAACAAGAAAGCAAACACCGTGTATGTTGTTAATGTAATCTGAAGGAATAAAAGTACCTAAAAAAGAAAGCACTTATTAAATGTAATCATATCCTTTTCTAAGGAAAGAAAGTAGGCCTTATATTGGCGAAATTAACAATGCAACTGATGCCCAGTGCCAACTATCCCCATGGGATATGTCAAGATAAGCAGCCTCAGACCTGTAACGCTGTTGGAAGCATCGACCTTTCAGCTGTGGAAAGTTCTGAGCTCTAGATCACAGCAACTTTTGTTTAGGCACTGGCTTGTTGTACTGCATGTGAGATTATACTAGATTTTTCATTAAATGAGACGTTCTATTCCCTGTAATAAGTTCTTCTTCTGCACGGTGGCCTGATTCAGAAGCAAGAATGTAGCTGATGCTATTTCATCTCACCTTTCTCTTTTCCTCCGAGAATCTCTGTCTTTCCCTCTGTCATGACTCCTTTTTCTTTTACTTGGACTCCTGCTGCTCTCTCTCCTATGTCTGGTGCGTTCAGTGTCCTTTGAGCTTCCTCCAGACTGCCTCGAGTCCACCGAAGCTGACCGCCTGTCTTCCTTTCTGAGAGAACAAAAAACAAAAACATTACTGATTTTGTTCAGTAAGCACAGTTTCACAGTCACTAGTTTTTCAGTATCAGTTCTGTAACAAAATGACCTATTGACAGTGTAAGAAAGAAAGTGGCCTATTAAGCCACTTCCTCTTCAAAAAAAGAGGACCAAACAACAACAACAAAAAGACCATTACAGGCCCTCAGGCTGCTGATGTCCACACAGAAATAGCAAATCCCTCATGAATGTTTGAATGTCAACTGTGATGTACCTTCCTGAAGATTTTGACTTTCCCCCTTCACACATCTCTGCATTATCCAACCTATTCTCTTCTTGCCAGTGGTTGCTGAGTTCCTCCATATGTACACCAATCACATCCCGAATCACCTCAAGAGTAAAGAAAGATATTAAAAAACAAAAACAACAAAGCAGGGCATCAAGATGTACTTCTTAAAGAAGAGCATTTCAGCATAAATGTAACAGTACCATTTTACAACAAAGTGTATCTTGCTGCCATTTTCACATGAAAAATTCACTACTGCCAGAAATACTTCTGTTACTTGTAATTTCCTGCAGCAAACTAAACCAAAGAAATTCTCTTATTAGCAAGTCTGCAACTCTAACCAGGAAGGGCACAATAAGCAGAAGAGATCTTTCCTTGTCTGAACAGGCATGCCATGGTTTATGCTGATATGAACTAAGCAGACAATGAAGTCACAGCTTTCCCTTGAGCTGCTTACCTCAGTGTAAGACTTCTTCGTTATATGAACGTTCTTAGCCCTGTATGACTGCCGGCGCCTTTTGTAGTCTCGCATTTCAGCCAGAATCTCAAGATGGGACTTTGGACCTTTCTGACTGTCATCTAACAAGGAATTTGAAGTAAAACAAATGGGTATTAGCACAGCATTAGCACCTGCAGGTATATAAGTCTGCTGCTTTATTACTAATGTGTCTGAAAAAATATATATATACATTGTGTTGTTCCTCAAGTTCTCCAATGTTGAATAGCTATTATGAATTAACACAAGCTTCCTCTTCAGCCTTGTTATCAATACAAGACTAAAAAGACAACATTCAAACATTATTATGTGATCCTAATGTCCCAACAGTAATCCAAATCAATGTACAGGCTTGCAGGTTGGTCAGACCTCTTCAAAACACAGGCTGCATCTTCAAAGCCACTATAAGTGTAAGACACAGCAGTTGAGACAGCCAAGTTCTGAGGAATGTATATCCACGTAGATGACAAACACCATCTCTCCTACACACAGGGTCCACAGAATTTACAAAGGTAAGTTTTGCTTGGAGACACTGGCATGTCTCAATAGCAATAGGAGGCTTTGTCTGTTGTATCCATTCCTATATTGATCAAGATTTCAACCCAGCAACCACCAACCACTCCCCAAGCTTTTAATTTTAAATGACCTTTAATCTCATCATTTCTTGCAGTAAATGCTGTTCCAGGCTTTGCAGTAACTTGTCAGCATTAAGTAACCTGAAGTCAGTTGCAAATGACAGCAGATCCATCCATTAAGATAAATGCAATACCTATGTCAACAAAAGAGCACCAAGGCTTTCTCAGAACTGTCAGCACAAAGAATGCCAGTCTGCTCTTTCCTGGTGCCAGACTTGTCATACAATTTAAAAAAACTGCAGTGTGTTCCCACAATAAAAACCAACAACAAACAAAAGTTCAGGCTGGCTTTCACCAAAAACTTATCTACTGATGCAAAGTTAAAGCTCTGAGCAATAAACTCAACAGTAAATTATTTTTCAAACCTTGAGTAATCTTGGCTGCTAAATCCACAAAGAGGTCACTGTCATTTTCTGTGATTTGTGACCTAGACCTCTGTTTCTTTGTTTCCTCAACAACATAGTCATAAAGAGCAAGTCGGTCAGCTTGAGTCAGGTCACAGGTGAAACGTTTGTGATTTTGAGGAACTTCTACAGGCAGTGATGAATAAGATCCTGGAATTTGAACAGCACTGTTATTAGTAAAATGGCATAATTACACAGGAAAACACTGAAGAGCTCAGCAATGCAGTAAACACCTGTGCTGCGTTCACTCTTCTCTTACACATTTGTAAGAAGTCCTTAAATTGAAAGGATAATACAAGAATTTTATTTTTAGAATATACTATTCCTACAGGGTCACAGAAACCCAGAAACATGCCCTAACAGTTACATGCTTGTGATTTTACGATGATCTCACAGCTTATGATCAAGACCAGCCTTCCAGCCCTATTACGCGAGCAACAGCTACATTCCTCCCCCTCCCCCCCCATCTCTACTGCCAAAGACTTCAAGTTAAACAAGAAATTTCAAGTCAGCACATCTTAGAAGAGGCCAAGGCACCATAATAAAAACTACTCCATACAGTTTTAATGTTATCTTCGTAGAAATGCAAAATCGCAGTGAAAACTGGATGGCAAACACTGGCATCTGGTGGCTCACTGACATATCTATGCAATGCACCTCTTTACAGGCTTAACTGATTTTTCTCTACTTGGCTATAATTGTATCAAATTCGTGAATTATCGCTTGTTTCCAGAGCAAAATGCACCTGACATGCTATAAAAGCCCAGTGCCAATCACACAAAGGCTTTGCTCTGTGACAGAAGCAAGAACATGAAAATTCTTGGATATGAAATACTTGCCTGAGCAAGTGCTGCTGTATCTGAACATCAGGTCAGGAAAGTACAACAAAGTTCCTGTAGGTGGCCCCACTTTTCTACTCTATCTCAACTCTCTACAAGAAGTGCAAATTGGTCTTAACTACTCTGTCACTAGACCTGCTATACAATGTGACAAAGAAATGTGGTGAGACCAGCGGTAAAGAACTTTATAGTATTTGCAGATGTTTGAACATATTTATTATGTAACTACTTAAAAGAGTCTAGAAACAATTCAACATAACACCAATGCATGCACTGTTCAGCTTTTGATCTAAGAAGCAATAGACGAGCGTGCACAGCTTATAACTGACAATCCTTAAACTGAATTCAAAGCACAGTTCTCTTTTTTCCCCTTCTTCCTCACTCATGCCATAAAGAACAAGGTGGGAGGCAGCTTGTGAAGAATTTGGGCCATAACAGGCAGAAGAGAGTATCAGAAAATGCAGGTGGACAGTAAGCTGTGTGGAGTGGGACGGGAAGTGACGGACTGGTACTTCAGGGAACTCCCAAGTTCTGCACTACCGATACTATCTCAAGTTCTTTACTTGGCTGCCCTTCATAAAGAAAGCACTCCCAAATATAGAAGGGAAGGAATTTTAAAAAAACAAATAAATAAATGAAAATTTCTCACAGCGGTTCAAAAGGGGAAATCGAGCAGCTCTCCACAGGACAGCTGAAAAGCTGTTTCCCCACCTGGATGCCACTTACCTTCAGTGTAGCCTATGCCTTCTTTGGCACTCTGAGCTCTAGCTTGCTGAACTATGTGAAACTGTAGATCTTTATCTGCAGACAGAGAAGAGAAAGTATCACACAGAACTTTTAAAATCAAGTACTTAGTAGGCTTAGTCTTTATTTCCCAACCTCTATTATGAGACTTAAGATATTTCATAGAACATTGTAGTTTTATTTGTGCATAAGAGACAGTTGAAAAATATTCTTATCTATTCCATATTTGAATTGAGGGGAGGGAGGGGGAAAAAAAAAAAAAAAAAGAAGGATTTTTGGGTTACAGAGATAAGGAAAGATAGGTATGTATACTGAAATCCTCACCAGTGCCATTAACAGTGTTGTTACTGTACCTCCAAACTCAAGGGAGGGTTTTTAATGACGACGATTACTGACTGCAGGGCAGCATGGCATGCTGTGACGAGGACTCGGGTTCTGCCACGCGAGGGGTGCTCCAAACAGGCCCACGATTGCACTTTGCAGGGGCAAGGGTGGTGTTAACAGGCTGCCCAGAGGCCTGGAGGTGTCTGGAGCTGGGCACGGGCTCCGGGTGAACCCGCAACTTCCTCAGCCACGCTGTGATTCCACCTCCATGCAGCCCCCCAGCGCTCTGCCGCCCACTGTGTGCTTACCCATTGCAACGGTGGGCACCTTCAGGTTCTCATAGAAGAAGCGGGAGTCGTACATCTCGGCCTGTGGGACACGGCAGCCCAGTCGTAAGACCTTCTGAGTTGCAGCCCCCCGCCCCGACGCCCCAGCCTGGCGTCCCTCCCAGCCCACCTGCTCCTCGGCGGAATAGCCCATCTTGCGGAGGCGGCAGGACGCCGCATGCCTCTCCAACGACGCCCGAGGCACACGGTGATGCGCGTCGTAGGGACAGGGCACCCGGTCCACCTGCAGCGGGACACGCGTCAGCGCGCATCGCGACCCCCGGGCCGCCCGCCGACAGCACAGGGGCAGCACAGGGGCTGGGGATCGGCGGGTGGCGCCATTACCTGATCCTCCAGCCACACCGCGCAGGAAGCCGCCATTGTTACTGAGGGCGGGACAGCCGCCAGCACCGCGGAAGCTGGAGAAGGTGCCGCCGCCATCTTTACTCCGGGCGCGCCCTAAAGCGGTGAGGCGCCATCTTGTGGGGCGCCTTCAGGCCGGCTCTGAGGGGTGGTAGGGAGGGAGGAGGGGTGGGAAGTACAGCAGCTGGCTGTCCTAAAGGTGCTCTGACGGAATGTGGCTGCTTCTGAAAGGCATCAGACAGCTCTGGAAAGGACGCTTGTGGGAAGAGCTGCTGCGCTTCGATGCCCTTAACCTGGGTTAGGAGCTTAATAAGAGCATCCGCGGGTGTAAATCTGCCCCGCAGGTCTGATCCTTTCCCCGACATCGGCAGTGGGCTGAGGTGGTGTAGAGCCAGGGTTGCCTTTGTTCCCAGCGCCGTTCCCGCGCAAGCACAGCCACGAGGACAGACGCCTTCCCTCAGACAGCGAGGTTGCAGCAGGGCTCAGCACGGCTGCAGCGCGGGTGGAGGACAAAGCAACCATCCTAAAGAAAATATAATGTGACTGGTGTTCATGCGTGCCTATTGTTGGCATAACTCGTGAGGAGTGGGACGAGGCGGTCTAACAAGGCAGGGCGGGGTGGGGGAAGCACGGCAGATGTAGCTGCCAGAATGGCCCCCGTACATCTGTTTTTGTTAGCAGATTACAGCCATTTCTCTCCTGCGCTGAGAATTTGAGACTCAGCTGGGATTTTAGTCCTCTGAGAGATTTGCTGGCTCTCGCCGTGTTTGCCTGAGGATCTCAGACTTCACACGATAAAGAATACTGAGAGCTGAAGGCTCCCCATCTGCCCTTGCAATTTCATTTGTGCTGTAGTGGAGTATGCTGGCTCCCATTAGCACGTTTTATCGGAGGAGTGATGAGAACAGCTGGGCAGAGCTGCTCTGGCCATCTCCATTGGAAAACACCGTTTCTACAAAAGTTCAATAGAATATCAAAGTATTTTTTATGGTAGCTTGATAGAATCAAGTGACTCCTTCTATTATTATTATTTTAACCTATCAAGTTGATATTGAAAAAATACTTGTTTTGCTCTACTAAATTAGGACATTTTCTGAATGATTCAAAATATTTATCTGTTTTCCTAAAAGTACCAGTCCCTGAGATCATCTCTGTGGTGTTCCCTTGTTTAATTATTTGTTCAGTTTCCTGCCTTTATGGATTTAGGAAAATCCCTGAGATACAAACCTGCTGGGGTAGTTGTTCTTTCCAGAGTTCAGGGAGAAAAAATTGAGTCAAGCCTCATTTCCCGAGCTACAGTAAATCCAGTTATGTGGTGCACAGACACAGTGGGGGCCTGGAACAACACAGGACTAAGGTGAAACCCCTGAAATAGGTTTACAAGACAATGAAGGACAACAGGTGAACTAAGGTCTTTGGAACAGCGCAGCAGGGTGTTCTGAAGCAGCTCCATTATCTAGAGAGTCAAGTGTGCAGCTCAACAGGGATCCTTGTGCTGCCCACCCCTCTGCCAGCTGAAGTGACAGCAATGCTCTGTGAGAGGAGGGAACCAGGAGGGATCGTTTTAGGCTCAGTGATGCCTTGGGAAATGGCCACAATTGTAGTGCCTTCCAGGAATGCCCTCAGGGCAGCTGTGAAAGCTTCTGAGGCTGTTGCTGTGTTTGTTATGGTTGGGAGGTAAGGTGCTTGTCGAGGAAAGGTGAGCCACATTCCTGCCATGTGTTGTGGCTACAGACTTTCCAGGAGCAAACTGACTGGCCAAAGCAGAGACTATCATCTCACAAAAAATCACAGTATCTTTTTCCCACATTTATATGAGTTTCCTGTCAAATAAGGGGTGAGATCTCCTATCTGGTTGTGTTGTTTCTCCTGGCTGATTCCAGGCAGTGGCATCTCTATTCTCACTCAGTGCAGGCTGCAGGCCAATAGCTTTGTGGCTCTAACACTGAACAGCATGGTTCATAAAGCACCATCGAGCTTAACACACTTCAACCCTTATGGTCCTTTCTGAGGAGGAGAGGGGAAATAACACAGCTGCATTTCCCAGTGTGAAACAGCCTCCCAGAAGGGGGGAGCATAAATTTCAGTCTGCCCCCCTTGCAGTGCAAAGTGCTGAGTGTGCTAGTAATCTGGTGCTTCTCCAGGAGCTTTTTCTGGACAATATGGATCTCCTGAGGAAGTCTCTGTGGTAACCAGCCCCAAAAATCCTCACAGCACAGCAGAACAATCTGAAACTGGGGGATAAGCAGAAAGCACAAGAGTGAAATAGTGCATACATTATGTCAACATAAAGACCATACAGCACTCCTGGGAAACTCCATCATGTGTCCTCCAGAATGAATCTGTACTGCAGAAAACCCAGCTGATTGCATGTTGTATGCCCTCTAACCTCCATACCCGGAGGTAGGAACCTCAGTGCAGGGTCAGAAGTGTTGACGCAACAGAACCACTCTACCTCCCCTAAAGCAACAAGCTAAAATCATGGTGAAATCTCACTGTTCTAACAGGCCAAAACTTTCTGGTGGGTACGCTCATTCTGAGATAAAACTCTTCCTACAACAGATCACACAGGAAGGAGCATTCTTCACCCATGGCTTGCACTTCTGTTTCTTCACTGATAACAAAACCTTGCAGGCTTTCTGTATTTAGAAGCATAATGACTGCTTGAAGAAAATCTTTTTTTTCTAACATGGCAGAGAAGACAGTTTTCTAATACTAAATATGTATTTCTTCTTTTCCCCAGATACAAAGCATTACCTGGAGATGCATGGTATCAGTAATTCCTCCTGGAAATAAAGGGGGGGTGGGGGGGGGAACTTACTATGAAACTTCATATTGTTCCTTTGCTTTAACATGCTTCAGATAAAGAGAAATTAAATAATCATTTTAACAGCTTTCTTGGGCTTTCCTGTAGTGGACATGCACATTTCTGGACCAAAAAAGGGCTAGAGAGAAGGGAAAAGCAAGTTAAAAGATGAAAAGAAACTTTTGGGGGCTATCCAATGGCAGGAATTTCTGCTGGCCCTCACCCCAAGATACCTGGCAAGCTGGGAGCTAGCACAGGTTGAAGAGCGAGCAGCCTCTACCTGGCAGGCACCACCCTGTCCTGATGGCTCCAGTGGGGCATAAGCAGTACAAAGCCCACCTCATCCCAAGATTCCCTTCTTTTTAGCATCCAATGCACTCGCCTACTGCGCTATGGAAATGGGAGGCTGGGTTGAGCAGCAGAAGCACCCAGCACCTCACTGGTACAATTGACTGTATCCGCCTCAGGGCAGCTCTGCTAGCTTGCCTACACAGTGACACTTTCTCTTCTGCCTTGCCCCTAGAGCCATGTGTCAAACTCATCTTCTCCAGAGAAGAAGATGTACTCAGGTTGATAGCACGGGCTTCATCCAGCAAAAGCTACTGAACCAAACAGATTTTGTAAAGATAAAGCACACAGGGACTTGAAATTCCATTTTTTGTTACTGTTTCTATTATTCCCTGCTATCCTAAACTTCAGCTAAGATGCCACACTCGAGATCTGTAGGACAGGCTCAGTTGAATCAGCCTTGTTATCTACAGGGACACAAGGTGAATTTCTCCAGGGCATGTGAATCAAATAATAGAAATATTCTTCATGGCATAAGCAGACATTTCAAAATTCCCCTGGTCAGGATCTTTACCAGAATTTAACTTCTGTCATTTGCTGTGTGAGTTCCAGGTCATCCCAATCCCTGGTGTGGGGCAGTATAGGTGCTAACGGGAACCAAATTAGTCAGAGATTGCTCTCAGGCCTCATTAGTTCCTCTGCCAAGGAAATGCCGATGGCTTATTCATTCAGCTGTGTATTGGTCAGAGCCTGCTACAGGTCCTTGACTTACCATTTTTCTAGCTTAGTCTGGTTGACAATTAAAGCCTAAGGTATATTTTATAAACTGCACTACACTGAACACTTCTGAATAGATTTACAGGTGGCAACTCTAGCATCTGTTAATGTCATATTGATTCCTCCCTCTGTACCACCTTGTGATCTGTTGTGGAGGCATCAGATTTAAGTCAGTGTATCAGATTGTTATGATCCTGATCTTTAAAGATAAATCAAAAACTTGTTGTTGCCCCCATGTCAGACAGAAAGCATCCTGTTATAAGCCTGGAAATTCACCATTACACAGTTGGAAGCAAATCCAATGTCCTCTTGTGTGCTGAACTTTTAATATCGGTGATTTTGAGCTCACATGAATTTTGCCATTTAAGCCCTTGCACCCTGGCAGTTGCTGCACTGCAATCTATGATCCTTTGCCTGCTCCTGCTGTCCTCCCTTTCCGATGAGCTCTGTGGCAGGCAATGCCTGCTGGCTGCTCAGTGCTGAGATTGCTCACCTGCCTTCTCCTCATGATCTCCTCATGGCCTGGCCAGCAGAGCCTGGCATCTGCCTGCAGTACACACCTTTCTTTACTGCCCATGGTGATTAAGCATCTTGCCCTGAGCACTTTTGGTGTGAAGGCCCTTGTGGCATGGAGCTACTTGTCCTCTGTGCTGGGCAGGGTGGGAAAGACTGTGCAACAGATCCAGCTATGTCTGCTCCCATGGAAATGGGGAGCCAGCAATTTGCTCAGCCACTCGCTAGGTCTGTGTCAGTGCTCCTGGGGAAGCCTTCCAGCTCAGAGCTGGAGGGGAGGCTCTGCGACAATGTTCTTCCTGGAGACATCTCCCCACAAGTGAGTGTGAGCGTGAGTGAGGTCCTGCACTGCCTCTGAGCAGCACTCCAGATGGGCAGGGAACAGCAGAAGTACCAGTAATATGCAGCCACCTCTGAAAATGTGTGCCTTACTGCCGCCCTGCTTCATTTTCCGCAGTAACAGCAACAAAGGCTAATGGATAACGTATTTGTTAATTTGTTATTTGGCTGAAAGGTGTTACCCAAATGAAGAGTGCAGTCCTTTTCCCTCCCTTTGTGCATGTATCTAAGCCTACAGCAACAGATAGCTGCTGCTCTGTGCGTTGCTGTCACAGCTTTATGCCAGCCCTTTGTGCCCGGGTCACTGCATGCTGTGCAGTAACACCGCCCTCCCTTTGCACCACCCATGACCTGCACAGCACCTCGTGCCATGGGCTGAGCCAGCTGGAGCCCACAGCCAGCTGGAGCCCTGCCACCCTCCTGCAAGCTGTGCAGGGCCGGCAGGCAGTGGCTGGGCACCTGCAGGTAGAGCTGCACGCTTCTGCCGCACCTGCTGGCTTGTGCGACCTTAAGGGTTGCCTTGAAAATGTGGCCTCTCTTGTTCAGCGTTGTTGGTACAGTGAACAATGATAGCTGTCCCTAGGTGTTGCTATTTCTTTTCATAAGGCTGTGCAGAACAAGCAATATTATTTGAAGCTGAAGCAATATTTCCAAGGAAGTGCTCAGGAAGGAGAAACTTACTCATCCACAGGAGTTCCTTGGGAACAGGAGCCAGCAGACACAACGGCAGGGCAGTTTTATAATGAGCTTTGTATTTGGGGTGTGGATTTGCAAGCGCTGCCTACCAGTCTCCTTTTTGCAGGAGGATTAACTTGGTGGATTACAGATGCCCTCCAAAGAGGCTGGTGTATGCTCACATAGTCGTACCATGACAGGTTTCCTGAGCACGTGAGGGCTGAAGAAGGAAACAGTGAGCACAGCAGCGGAGCTGAGAGCCTTTCAAAGAATTACCAGCAAGGCTTTAGCTCTCGCAGAGGCTCACAATTCAAGATCACTGTATCCACTGGGTTCATCCACGATGACATTTCATTGCGCTCAGCACAAAGTTGCACTGGAGGCCACTGGTGGCATCATGTTTGGAAGAGCAACTTCTCAGCCGAGACAGAAAGCACAATGGCTTGGCCGTGATCCAACACAATCCTTGGGCAGTGCCTGGACTGCAGCATCGAGCTCCATGTCCAGTTTCTCCTGCCTCTGTTACTGCTTTGTACACGCTCCCGTCTCCTCCCCACTCAAGACTATGGTTTTGTGATCATTCCCACCTCTTCTTTGTGCCACCCAACATACGAGGATCTGTGAGCTTTTTCCAGTTCTGTTCAAATATTCAAACCTTCACTGTAAAGCCAGAACTGTTCCTGTACAACACCATTGTAACTGGTGTTACAATGCCACTTCCATGCAAGTGATGTACCCCAGCCAAGCAAAACCCCCATTCTGCTCAGCATATCATTATTTTTGCATTTCTCAACCCTCCTGACACCATGTTGCGTGTCCCCTGGCAGACACCTTGTGTCTCCTACCTTTGCCAAGCAAGCTGTGACCTGGCTGTAGCAAAAAGGGAGAGCAGCCGTGCTCACCTGTTGCACTGATGCAGCTTCTGCTCTGGCACCCGGCATGCTCTGCCCCTCAAATGTGCATGAAGAATGAGGCTGTTTGCTTTCAGTGCTTGTTTATTCCTCTTCCCTGACCTTCTGGCAGAACCCCCCGTGTACTGCTCTTTGTGTCTGTCAATGCTCTGTGCAGCCAAGTGTCTCACTTTGGTTCTATCTGCCACCCACCAAAGCAGATGCAATACAGAAGTACTAATAAGATCTATCCTAAGAGAACATCTCCATTCACATCAGAAGAAGCTGTTAGCAAGGCACGAGTGTGTCAGTAAGTAATCCGGGGTCCTCAGTTGTAAGCTGCCTCACAACCATCTTATTTGAGCTGGAGACTTAACAGAAAAAGCCTCACTTGTGCCTGTGACCCACGCAGCCCCTCGTGCCTGCACGACACCGCTGTCCGGGCAGGCAGGCGGCATCTCCTGCGGGAACGGCTGCAAGTTGCCAAACCTCCCATAGGGTTGCTAAGCGCCGGTATTACTCTGCTCTATTCCTGGTGCTGGCAACAGAGTATTCGTGGATCTGGCCGTGATTACAGACAGGATAAGCAGGGCCAGTGGCTGGAAAGCCTCTCTCCGAACATGCCTGTGGCTGCCTGTGGGGGAGGTGGAGCTGCTCCCGCAGCCCGGCGTCCCTCCCCACACGTGGCATGGACCCGTCCCGCTGCAGGAGGTGATATTCTCATCTCTTGTGTGGGCGGGGATGCAATCAGGGAGTTCCAGAAGCGATAGTTGGTGTGACAGTCAACGCCAATACGTCCCCTCTTAGAAGAAGCCAGCTGCACGCAGCAGCTTTGTGTTAGCTGCACAGCGACACAGCGTGCCACCCTGGCCAGGGGCAAGAGGTCCCTTCGCCGCCGGGCTGTGCAGGGCAGCAGGACGCGTGTCTCCTCAGGCTCAGCCGAGAAGATGAAGCTTAGGATGAAACGGGCGGCTCTGCGGCGCGCAGTGGCAGGCAGACGTGCTCGTTGTGCGGGCTGACGCCAGATGGAGCTGCACAAAACGAACGGCAGGCCCCAGCGCTCTCAGTGCGACGCTCCCTTTCCTCAGACAAAATGTCCCCTGCCTTGTCTAGCTTTATTTCTTCACGTTCCTCTCTCTTGCAGGTCGTGGTAGAAGAGCTTACGCCTGGCTCCCTGTGCATAGCTGCACGCACGTAGTCACGAAGCAGTTACACTCTCTCTTCTCCGTTTATGGAGAACTGCCATCTTCGCATCACCAGGACGGCCCTGCATCTCACTCCCAGGGGAAGCCATGAGCATGTGGGCAGACTCAGCCCACAGCCACCTTGGAATTGACAGGATTGCTGTGCTCCCCGTTCCCTGCAGCCAGGGAGGGAGCTTTTTTGCGCCGAAAATGAAGAGCTCAAAGGAAGAGCACTTCTGTGCTTGTCAATCACAGAATCATACAATGACTTAGGTTGAAAGGAACCTCAAAGATTGAGTTCCAAACCCCTTGCCACAGCAGGGTTGCCACCCACTACATCAGGCTGCCCTGGTGTTGTCTATTTTTTCAGCTTCATTTTTTTCTTCAGTGTAATATGTCAGTGACTTAAGCTTTGAGGATTTCAGAGAGCCCTGTTATGACAAAAGCACGATGGAATTGACGCTAGGTTCCTTCAACCCAACAGCTCATATGTTCCTGCACCACCACTTCTGCATCTTCCCCACAGTAGCAGTTCTTCATTCCAGCATTCTGTGGTTCTTGCTCAGAGTGCAAAATTAAAAACAACAAAAACAGTTTCCAGAAACAAAACAGACTTGTCATCTGTCTGGAGGTGTTTCTCAAGAGGCTCCTAGAAATTTTCTAATATTGCTTTGCTTCCCCTGTACTTCTCAGGCCCATTCGTGACCTCTATAACTTGGAAGCTGGAGATTTTTAGATGAAGGAGAAAATCCCCAAGGAAATAAAGCAGATGTTTTTCATATTATATACATGTATAAAATGTATGTTTATTTATGTACATGTATTTTATGTGCATATTTAAAAGGTTAATGGTATGTATGTCTATTTATATATATATATATGCATGTATGAATGCATACACATTTATATGTAAAAGGTCAATAGTGTGGTAAGGAAAGCGAGTCTCAGTATTTCTAGCTGTTCTATTTAATTTTAAAACACTGTAGGTCACCTAGGATGGCCATAAAGGCTGGTAGTCATCACCATGTTCTGCAGGTTTTATAGGCTTACCTTCAGAGAAAATCCCCAATGCAACCTTTTCTCTCTCAGCCTGCTAAATTCAACAGCACTCTTTATCATGGGGTACTTTCCATCAAATTACTGGAGGGAGAAGGCAACTGAAGATTGCAGTACAATTTTCCCCAAACAATCCTAATTTAAAATGAACTAAAGGGCCTGTGTGAAAGCAATAAGGAGAAAAAAAAAAAAAAAAAAAAAAAAAGGTGGGTAACAGATGGTCCTAGAACTGAGGAAAGCTCTCTAAAATGAGCTCAACCAGACTAAGCTGTGAGAGGCTCCCAACAAATAGGCCAAAATAGCCTCTGCTAAATACTGGAGTCATATCAAATACACAGATCTGTCTGCAAACAAGACAGTGTTTGTACTGAAAGGAAGACTGTAAAAAGTACAGCCTCCTTATTCTGCATATTTACCAGAAGTGACTTTATTAAAGGTGTGTGTTGCTGTTCAAGTGCCAATAATGAGCTTTCACCAGATGCTTCTCTCTCTTGTCAGTCCAATACAGGTGTGAATGCAATACACGTGTGATTTCATCCTGCCAGTCTTACTGGGAGGTAGGAAAATCAGACTGCAGTTGATCTTATGTGTATTTCTATATTCACACCTCTTCAGAAGACTGATAAAGGCCCTGATCAAGCAGAGCACTGAAACAATTTCCTAAGGATGTAAGGTTAATGTGACCATATTCTGCACATTGCTTCTGTACCTTCCTCCTCCAAGAATGCCAGAGGCAGGATTTAAATGTGAAGTTGACAACTTGGAGAAGCAGACTGCAAAATATTAGGATGAAAATCTATAAAGACAAGTGCGAAGCGCTAAACTTGTTTAAGAGTAATCAATTTCATGAATACAAATTTGGACCAACTAGCTAGGAAGTAGAGGAGAATTGGTTCTGGAGATTGCGGTGGGTCATAGACTGAACAAACCTGTGACAGACTGGTGTGAAGTAAATGAACACTGTGCAGGGCTGTGTAAGCATCAGGATGGCCAGCAAGACCTATAAGCTGTCCTGCAGGTGTTTCTCCTGTATGTTAGCCAATGGTAAGGCTTCTGCTGGAGTTATCTGCATTGTCATTCATAAATGCAAGATTTGGAATAACTGATGTCAGAAGGGCTGTGGAAGGTCCAGTGTTGGAAGCTTGTAAGTGTGCAATGGTGAGATGCTAAACTGACAGATCAGTAACGTTTACTCCTATGCTTGGGAAGATATCTCCTGGGGTTCAGGTCATCGTGTGGTGACATAAAACATGCTGATGGAATAAAAAGGCTTCACACACTCCAGCTGTGCATGGAAGCCCTTGCTTTCAGCAAGTACCCATGTGTTAGACCTTCAGAAGGCAGGGCTATCTGTGTAGTCTGTGTGCAGACTATACAGGCAAGACTATCTACGTAGTTTGCATCACTGTGCCTGTTTTAGAGGGAGCAGAGAATAATGCTGAGAGAGAGAGAAAAAGGCATAGCCACCAAAGATTTCCTGTCTTCCTATAGAAATATGAGATCAGAGTCATGCAAGAGTCATGTGGAAAAAGAAATTACTGGAATAATGTAGGCGTGTGCTGTGTTTGTTTTGTTTTCAGTTTTAATACACTGAGAGACTTCGAACAGAAAAAGGCAACTTTGGCCAGCTCCTGTCAGTTCCCCTTTCTCTCTTTCATACTTCATCATTTGCAGATGACAAGGAAGATAACTGTGCTGCTCCACAAAGGCATTGATGGCAGTGGTATTTTGTCTTACAAAGGTTTCAGTGTTCCTCCAAAAAATATAATGCAGAAAAAATGCAGAGGTGAGCAGCACAGATCACCTAATGAGATTTTGCTCTTGGCTTCCCTAACAAAGATCCTGGCTGACTGTGCTCAGGGAGACTGGAGAAGTTTCTGCCCAACTACACGTTGCTAAAGAGACGTCCAAAAAACCAACTAACCAATTTCTTAACAGCATGATACTCAAGTCCCTTACAGACATGCCTGGCTTTACTCTTCTAATCTTGCTAGCAGGAAGGAAAATCTGATTGCAATTAATCTTACTTGACAAATAGAGAAGTGAGCCAGAAAGGCAGAAGGGCTCGCTGAAGGCAGCAATGTGGTGGAGCAGCAGAGCCAGGTCACGAGCTCAGCCCAACCCTGCCCGGCATTGCCTCAGGTGCACAGACTACCTCCCCTTGCAGCTGGGAACAGAACACCCCAACTGCCCTTAAAGTCAGCATGCTGGTGGCTTTTTGTGTTCTCAATTCTTCCTCTACTGTATCTTTACCAGCACAGTCAATAAATATTCTTACCACTGTCACGGATGAGTCAGATTCAACATCATTTATTGTGTTACACTGCTGTGAGAGCCACGCACTGAGCAGCTCTCCAGCTGTCTCCCACTGAAAAGGAAATATTTTACTGGAAAAATGAGACTCTGGTGCCATTGTGCTCACCTGGCTGAGCTGGGGGCATAGAGATAGGTGGGCAGAGGGGAAAGTGTGATATTGCTCAGTGTGAGCAGCACTCTGAGATCTCCTGTACCTGTAGCGGTGTCAAGAGCTGCTAAGGGCTGGCGTGAGGAAACATTCTGTCACCTGTGTCTATATACATAGATAGACATGCATAGAAAGAATTTGAAAAACAGTGTATCGCCATGTGGTACAAAGTAAATTACTGTTGATGTGTGTATTTCTAGAGGAAACAGGGATTAGTTTTAGGATACCTACACTTGTATTGAAAAGACTGTGGAGGGCAAGCATTTCAACTGCTTATCATACTCCTCTTAATTATTTCATTCCTTTTCTTTTAAGGAGTGCTTTGAGTATGCACTGCTGTATGCACACTGTTTGCACTACCTTCCAAAAATGAATTGCCTCATCTGTAAGCATCACAAAGACTGACACAAAGCGTTCTCTTGTTAAGCTGTGATAGCCAACATGATGACTTTTTCTAAAATGCAGTTTTAATAGTTTTGCTATTCCTAAATATGTTTGACTGCTTTGCTATCTTGTTCTGCAGCTCATTATTTCCCAGCTGGGAATAGAGCATACTGTGGGCCGAGGCAGCTGGCAGATGGACAGGGAGGAAGAGCTGCCATCCCCAGCAGGCCTCACCCACACTTGCTGGGGAATTGCTTTCCTCACAGCACAGCCCCAATTCAGGTTAGTTGGCAGCTATTCATTTCTGAAGGAGTCTTATGATGCCCAATGCTAAAAGAAATGCAGCAAAGAGTTCTGAGATGTATTTCTACATCTCACCCCTCTGTACAGCAATAGCCCCCTCTCAATACATGATACACAAAAGAAAAATCTATTGCAAATGAAGACTTTATTCCCTCCTCATGCTTCAATTTCTTCTTATGTCTTAAGCTATGAACAGAACTAATTGGAAAACTCACACCACTAATTTTCCCTTTGGTTTTGGACTGATGAATTCATCAGCTCCCAGATAGAGAGGCAATGCCAATTACTCCAGTCTAGTGTTTTGAGGGATGAAGAAAGGAAGTCCATCCAAGCACACTTATTTAGATGTCTGAGAAAAGTTTTGAGTTCAGAACACGGGGGTCCCCGGGGGCTATCTTCACTGCAGCAATGGCAATGAATAGCATTGGTTCTGATCTCCCACAGTTTGACTGTACAGCTGGGAAAGCAGATGAGTTTCTTCAACATGTGCTCTGTATCCCAAAATACATAACAAAATGCTTATGGTACATATGGGACTTGGCTTTGCGATCGTTTTGCAGGCAGCAAAGCACGGGAACAGGCTGCTGGGCCATAAACACACTGCTGCTGCACCAGGGCTTTAGTCCCTCACTGGGACTCCTCTCATCCCCTCTAAGTGAGCCCTCGTTTGACTGCTATCAAACCATGGTGACAATCCGGGGAGTCATGGCCAAAGTGGCACTGCGAAATTCCCCTTCCTGTGCCATGTACCTGTTAGCATAAACAAATGCAAATTAACATGTCTTCATTTGCACAGTGTGCTGCAAAGAACAAAATACATGACTTTTCCAAGACACTTCCCCCATGGTAAAGATGGCACAACCGAGTTATGGTAATTATTTGCAAATGACAATATTTGTACCAGCAGCTGAGTTAGGGGCTTCTGTCCATCCAGTTGGAGGGCAGCAATGACAGCACTTGAGGTAAACTGTTCCTTTTTCTGTGGTCGGAGAGCTGCTGCTGGCTGCACATAACTACCACCTACATATGGGAAGGGCACAGAATTCCCAGGAGACCCTCTGGGACCAACAGAGATTGACCGCAACAGCATTCACAGTGAGTAATTGGAATTGTCCCACGCCATTCCTCAAGCAAAAGCTGTCTCAGTTCCAGGAAAAGATCAAACATATTAGCTAAATCCCACACATGAGCACTGGGTTCTCCAAGGCAATTTCCAGTTTAGCTCCAGGAAGGCCACAGTGCTGTGAGTGACTGCTCCCCTGTGACTGACTGCGCTGGCATGGCACACACGTCAGGAAGCGCACTCATTTACTGCAAATTGCAGGGCTGGAACCTGGGACTTCAGATCCTTCAGGATGGAAACCTCTTTTAGCTGGGGTTATATACAGTGCATAATAATAATAGCCCTGTGTCTAGCATAATGATGGCCTACCACATCTACTCATTAGCACTGATGATCATGTCGCAGTATTACCAACAGTTTGCTTCTCCAGAAAGCAGCTGGATGGCAGAAGGCACTAAAAAGTTTCCCTCTGCTAACCTACCTGGTGGCATGAATAGGGGATGCTAAATCCCTGTAAAAAGACAAAACCTAGACATCCTTCCTTCTCTCATTAAAAGGCATTTTCTTAGGAGGAGGTTAATTATTTAACAAGCTATCTGATTCACCTCCTTAGCTCACTTAGCTTGGCTGTCCTGGTGCTCCCTGTGCTGTAAGGATGCTGTGCTGTCCCCAAAGGCGAGAGGGATGCTCCAGCACCTGCCCAGGACTGCTGAGGCGAGCTCCTCTCTACAGAAAGGGGGGATGGAGGCTGGGGCGGCTGCACATCTCTGCCCCTGCCCTACTGCAACAGCTGCTGCTGCAAGGGCACGCAGCCAAGACTTGCATGCAGAACAGCTACAGGGCCCTTAACAGGAATGGATTTGTTAAGAGGATGAAAGCTACACCTTCTAGGATGGCTAATATGATCTTGCAGTCGCACAAAGATGCAGAGAGTCCCATACAGATAATTCGGGGCTGCATACATTCTGACTTTCCAAAATAACTCAAGAAAATACAGTTGTGTTTACCAGAAACCTTTCAGCGAGTACCTGAGCCTAGGCTGCCCCTGGAGCAGTGGTGTGCCACATCCACACAGGTGACAGAGCCAGCTAAATAGAGAGCAGCAGGCAGCAATAGCCCGCACATGTCTGTAGGGTGTGCTTCTGTGGAAATGCAGCTCTGCATCCCATGTGCTCAGCTCTGCCCCATCCCAACCCTCTGGCACCTGCTCTCATTTTAAAATGCTTGAAGATCATCCAGCCGCATCTTTGACTTTCGCAGACATTGCTTTCATAAGCCTTCCCTGGTCAGCCTCAACAGATCCCCATTGTGAGATTTTACTGGGAAAAGACCCTTATGTAGGGCAGAAGTCCTGCAGAGAAGAGCCTGCACTATGAGCTGTTGCTCCTGTTCCATAGAGAGTGGTGATGGGGCTGATGGGACAAGGCACTGCCTCTCCCTTTCAGTGGTAACCTGTGGTCTGAAACAGGCCGGTGCCAAGACCTCCAGGAGCAATTAATTCCTAAGTGGGACACAAACATATTTTCTAAGCCTATGCTCTGTATTCTACTGCTATACACATTGTAAAAATTATGGAGAGGAAAAAAGAATGCTTTAAGTGGCAATTACACTCTGTTAAACATACTTTAGCACGACGATATTACGCCTAACAGACAACCAGAGTCCCATGAAAGAAGCAGGGGAAAAATTAGCAGCACCAGCAGAGCGCTGACTGCTGTGACAATCGGTCATTAGCAACATGGCTGTGTGCTCAGCCCGGCACAGCCGCACTGATGGCTGTCCTGCTGGCACTGACTGCTTCCAGCACATGGCTGGCTGTAATAACGTGCAGAGCATGTCCCGATCACTCCAAATATCTGCGACCAGTAAAGAAATATCATACCTGAATAACAAAATAAGCTCCTCATGAGGTTTTTAAGACAGACACTTATTTGAATTTATATTTTCATTTGAAGCCTGAGTTAAGGCTTGTGTGCAATTTTAAATAAAAGCATGCTAACTGCAAATGATCAAGGCGTTTGCTCCAGCTTAGTAAAAGACGAGACAAATGGCTTGATTAATAAGTACCTTGCTGGAATACTCAATCTAATCAGAAACTTCATATCAATTGTTTTAATACATCAAAGATCAGGAGAGATGGAGATGCGCTGATTGCTTATTAGCATCACAGTTTGTCCTCTTCTGCCCTGCACACTGCGCTACTGTACAGTACAGAATTTCTGTGCTCCTAATCCAGATATTATTCTTTTTCAGGAAAAGGGGATTTGCAGCTGGTGGAAAGGTCTGATCTGTATTTCTAAATGGAACGTAAATGTGCTGTGTGACCTGGGGGAGCTCAATTATTCTGTTGGTTCCTTTACTTTCCCCAAAGAAACTCAACACTTACTTTACTCCTATGCACTACGAAAATTATTCCATCAGTACTTGTAAGCTACAGAGGTCGTCAGTGTGAGGTAAGACACATGTACAATTTGTTTTCTCTTTTGAAACGCTTTGGAGCATGATGTTATGAGATTAAATTTGAAACAAAATAAATGCTGTAACATTGCTTCTAGATGAAGTACATTTTCCTGACTTGTCTCTGTTTGCTGATGCTGAGCCCATGTGTCAGCCCCAAATTGAAGTAAATTCACTGCACCACCAGCAATACAGCCATCTCCGTGTTTAGTATCAGTGCACGCAGCCAGCAAGCTAAGTTAGCCAACATCATGTAAACCCCTCTTTCAGCTACACAGCTCCTTAAAATTCATGTGTAACACTGTAAGATGGAGCCCATCAAGTGGCCAAGCCAGTAAGGCTGCCAAGTTGGCTGTGTGCTGGAAGCTGTTTGTCTGAATGTGGTACAACACGTAGCAGGTTACACCTCTGTGTGAGCCTATCAGCCAGAGTCATAATCATCCAAAGGCTTTCAAATGCTTTGACTGTTTTTAGATGCTCTCCTCCCTGTACAACTAATGGGCTAAAACACTTCCATCTGTAATTAGCGTATTCTCATTAGAGTTTTGTTTCAAGGTGAGGAACACTTGGCAAATTTATGTTTCTGATGCGGCCAAAAATTTGAAATGAAATCAAAATGTAAAATAGCACAGTATGATTTCATACATTTCTGTTCCTGCCTGGCAGTAATGGGAAGAATATCTTGTAAAAATCCCCAGACACTCATTTCTAGAGTCCTCAGTGTGCTCTGTGCGTCTTAAATCTCAAGTGTGCATTCAGCCTGTGTGAGTAACCTTCATAAATAAATACATGTAAGAGGAATTACATCTGTGTCTAAGTAATATATATGTAGCACAAATTCTCAGGCCCTCTTTCTATCTGAGACATCAGCGGCCTCAATTGTTAGTTGGCCTCTCCATCATTAGGCCAACTGCTAATGGCCAGAGCAAGCATTTCTGAGAGTATGCTTGGACTCTCATGTTTGGGACACAGGAGACTTCTTTAGCCACAGAAGTATTGGAAAGATCAAGTTCCAGGGAGTTCCAAAAAGGCAAAGTAAGATTAACTGCACTTCATCCATCTGTGTTCCACCTGAAAGTGCCAAACACCAAAAGCCAACAAGGGAGCTTAGAGGCAGGTGTAGGTGTTTCAGATTCAGGCTGCGATGTGTTAGGATGCATGCACAGTTTCAGCTTCTTCGACCACATGAATCATTCAGAGCTTACTGACAACCATTAAAAGCAAGTGAGCTAAATGTTTTATCTTGCAGAGCTGTCCTCAGGGTATTTAATTAAAAATAGGCTCCTGACCAAAATAATTTCATCAGATTATTTCTCATGAAAGCATTACTGTGAAAGAAGGTAATTACTTGGGAAAGACTTATCCCATGGCAAGTTCTTCTATTATGAAAGTAATTTCCATTCACATTCCAGGTATTCTGGCAAGAAAGGAAGGACCATAGCTGGGTATGTGGCTTTTTGTTTCATCTGTAGAGTATTTCAAATGATTTGACAAGTGTTTGACAAATGACACTTTTCGGTTCTCCATTAAAGTTGACATTAAACTCTTGTTTATCGTGGAAGGCTGTGATGTCGACGTTAATGCTGAGTTCTCAATTACTTTCTTGAAAACAGTCCAAAAAACCTCACTCAGCTGTTTATACACATCAGGATTTATTTGATTTTTGCTATGCTTACCTACTTAAACATATAACAAACCACATGGAGAAAGTCCATCATTGTTAGGATTTAGTATCTCTGCCCTTTCAATAAACACGTATGAATGGAAAACATGGTAAAAATCTCTGAAGTTTCTCTTGTTTTGAAGTCTGTAGAAAAAAGAAAAATGCTACAGACTGAAGTTTCCAGATATTTTTTGAATCTAAAAAAAAGTAAACATGACTCTTTCAAATAACAGCTAGTAAACTTTTCAGGTCTCCTGTTTACATAATAAAGAAATAGTAAAGGACAGGAATCCAATGTAGTCTTAAAAATAATGATAATAATTTAATTTTTAAAAAATGCTCACATTCTAAACTGATGTTGGTAGAAGTGCCATTATTGGTGTCCCACTTGTCTTGCAATTCAGTCATTTGTCCACAAGTTCTTCCTTTCCACCCAATCAATGTGTACATGGAATAATGCTTCAACGTCATCAATGCATTTCTCCCTTAATATGGCTGTGAATTGTATTTTTCTAATGTCTGCGGCTAGAGAATGTGGCCAGAGAGAGTAAGCAACTCCTCCACAGTCACACAAGAATTCTGCCCATCATGGCAGTCATCATCTCCTACATCCCAAGCTGAGATATTAATCAGACTCTGGAGCATTCCCACTCATTCCTGGCCAGCCCAGACACCTTCCACCTGCAGGTGAAAGACCAAGCTGTGATCTTCACAGACTAAAATGACCTGTTACTAAGCTTGAGAAACAGATTCCTGTTCTGCAACAGGAACATTTTCATCTCTGAATTATTACAGTACAACTTAATTCATAATAAATAAACTGAAAGCCATATACTTCGATTTTTCGACTTCATACAAGTCAGCAGCAGAGCTGTTTGACATTGTAATTCAACAGAAAACCAGGCAGCTAGGCTTAAACAGGAAGAGAACAGCAGTTTGCAGGTGCCATGAGGGCTGTATCTGCCTCCCTCGCTGGTCCAACAGCTCACAACAGCATCTAATACAAACTTACCCTCTCATTGCATTGCCGTCAGCTTGCTGAAGTTCACACTTTTCTCATTTGGTCTTGGATAGCATTCTTTTTGATCAAACAAAAAACTTGTTTGTTTGCCTCAAAATATCAGCAAGGATGTGTCTTTCACAAATCAAACTAGTATCGAAGACGACTTGGTTTGCTGCCTTAATCTGGAAAGAAGTGCCAGCAAGGCCTTCCCATTCCTCCCGCATCTTCCATCTCTGCCTCCAGTGCCCAGGGAAGGCGAGCTGTGGGTCACAATCCCCAAACTAATGAGCAGTTCCAGCACCTCTTTTACTGCCTTTTTTTCCAACTAAAAGGAGTGCAGTATATCTCAATAGTAAGGGAATCAGTAACCCAACTAAATGGGAGCACATTGCAAGCTCCCGAGGAGCATGCCACTCAGAGACATTATACATCTGGACAGCATGGGCCCTGGTCACTGAATCCTTTCTCAGATGTAAGATGCTTTTTTTTCCACATCTCTTAGAGCACTTTATGTGCTGAACTCTCAGCTAGGCCTGTTCTGTGACCAATGGGATATCAGCACTAACACAGTCTTGCCCTCGCACAGTAAAGAAATGAGATGGCAGGACCCTAGAGGTATGGTACACTGAAAACCACCACACAGTGTGTAATCCTGGAATGCAGAGGACGGACAGCAACACAGCAGGCCTCCCCCCTGTGTAAGTTGGCATTGGTAAGTTCCGACAAGTTACATCAACATTGCCTTGATCCATCACTGAAACTCGAGTAACAGCAGCACAGCTATTACCAAACATTCGGTGTGTACTTCTTCCTCCTGGTAAGAGATTTTTGCAACCTTTCCTGGCTCCTCAGCTGATATAAATCTGTACGAGCCTGTAATAATACCTTCTTGTGTTCATCGTATAGTAACCTCTACTGCATTGCATCAGATCAGTGTCCAGTTTCCCTGATTTATCCCCACAAAACTGTGTCTCTGGGTAGACCGTGTCTTACATTATTCGCCATTTGACAACAGTAACTTGATTCACTACACTGAGAAGGAAACTATTTATTTACACCACATGTAACAAATATCCCAGAGAATTATTCCTTGATTAAGCATTAGACAAGATGGTAATGAAAGATCTTGTTTCACTGGACAGCTAATTGCACTTGTTGGGCATGGCAGCTGAAGAATAATGCAAGCAAACACAGAGATGCAGTAATTCCCTTCAGGATATGCTATGCACAATTCTGCAGTGAACAAAGTCAGCTAAGGTCCTATTGGCCAAAATGTCGTTAGTGACATTAGGAAAATGCCACTGCTTGCTGATTTATGCAAAGTCCAGGGACTCTTCAGAACTAGGGACAATGCTGCCTGTGAATTTTAAGTCCAGCAAAGATGCCGTTTCATATGGCTGTTGCAAATATTTTTGTCATTCCCACTTTTTACCCTAAAAAAACAGCAATAAAAGATCACAACTTCTTACTTGATTCAGACACTGAACTAAAAATGTAATTACTTACACTGGAATAATGGACTTTGCACTACAAGGTTGCTAGAAGATTAAAATGTTATTTATTTTACTAATTCCTTGTACCTCTATGGAGGATATCTGATTACACCAATCTTACTGCATTCACTCGCAGTTCATGTGCACACACTGTATCACTCTGCCCTTAGATAAATCCTGAACACTGCAGGCCAACAGTGATCTCCAAACAATCCGTACAAGAAGTCTGCAGTTCTCCCTCTCTTACTGTGCTTGGGTCTGCAGCACTGGCTAACTCAAGCTAACTGCTTGGTACGATTTTTATTCCTTAAATTTGAGTGGCCACAGTCAGTAGCTGTACCTGAGCCACGGGCAGGACGCACTCCATGCTGTCAGTGGAAGGCTGTAGGTATCTGCTGTGCCACTGTGCACCGGTTCTTGGTGGAGCTCTGGGGCACGTGTGTGGTGAGGGCACTTGGATCAGGGGACGGAACCAGCTGATGTAAGAGACTCAGCCTTCACGTGGCACAGGTGCAGGGCCCTCAACAGCACTTAGATTACGGACCTGCTGCTTTCACAGTGCAATGCCTTAGCATTAACAAATACTGAATGTTTGTGGAATTTTCCTGCGGCTTCGTGTCACAGCTTACTCCCTTCTACTGTATATCCAGATGATTCAATTCTCGTCAGATTTCTTTACTTACCTCTAAATGGACTCCTGGATATTTGACCATACTGCCCTTAATTCAGCTCCTGAAACTATCAGCAGAGGGACATCTTTCCTTTTTCAATTTCCTTTGAATGTCATTTACCCATGATTCTGTTAGGAATAAAGCACAGCTAAATTAATTTCTTTTGTCTGCAGTTAATAAAAGCAGAATTAATGTAATTGAGATGGGAGTTTCAAACCCAACCTGCCTTCCAATTTCTTTCAATTATGTTTCATTAAAATTACCCCATGTCATTGGTAACAGTTATGTCAGGTTTACGAGTCAAAGAGAGAACTCAGCTTCAAATGACAATTTTCCACCAAACCAAAACCATGATATTTCTGTAACTACATTGTTGAGCATCCATGCTGCTATTCCTCAAATGCAAATTTCTGTGTGTAACTCCTGAGTGAGTTCTTTCCTTATGCAGCTCTTGGGTGTGCCACTTAGCCTATGCACAACTGACTGACATTGCTTTAATTTATAGTAAATATCCCTCTGCATCTTTGTATTCAAGTGAGACACTACTTTGGGACACAGCAACTGCACAGCACTTCATTCTGCTCTAACAGTATTTGAGTTGTTCAGGTGCAATTAGCACCACTGATAATTTTTTGTGGGTTTTTTTTTGGGGGGGGGAGGGGAGGAGGTTACTTACACTTCTGTTAACTCCTATTAAGATCTGTCCTTAACCCATTAGCACAAGTAATAGACAATATGTTTTTATGTATTCAAAATCTGTGATTTTGTCAGCTGAGTCTTATTTGCTCTGAATCTTATGATTTTCTAATTCACTTTACTTCTATGCTAATATTATTCTTTTTATTACTTCCTCACCACACAGCACAAAGACATTTTAGAGAATCCCAGCACAAAGAAGCCTTGTGAGCTATTCCAACAAAGAAAAGAACAGAAGATAGTCTTCTAGGGAAGGAGGGCTGTGAAAATTCTCCCTCCCCACATCCTCTGGAAGGGGCTCCAGAAGGCAGAGCAGACTTCCCCCTCACACAGTTTGTTTCTTGCACAGTGGCAGAAATTAGCAGGTAACACCCCAGCTCCATACCCACACAGGCCCACTGCTTTTATGCAGAAACACAGGTAGGTGTTGATACACCAGCCCTGTTCTTGGAGACTCTCGTTGTAGGAAAATGAGACAATAAACTACTTAACTGTGCAAGTAATTTCAGCTGGAGCCGATTATCCATCTGCTAATACAGTGCAGCCTGGAAGCTCTGCCAGTGACAGATTAAGGTCAAATAAATGATCATTCCTAGGAGATATGCTCCTCTTCCTAAATGTGTTTTTCTCTCCACATGCTGCTCTATGGGGAAATGCTGATCAAGGAGATGATTGTAATGCCGTGTTATTCACGTTTGGCAGTGAAGGTGCAGCAGATTCTAGAGTAACACTGGGGTTCAGACAGCTCATGTATGACAGAGACCCTGGTTGAAAGAGCTTACAGGCAAAAAGACAAAGCAGAGGAAGACTTATAAAAACAAAGCATCGTTGTATTATAAAAGCAGAGGCCTGGTGGGAAGTGGGCCCTAGGTGTGTGTAGACATGTGCTGTGCCTCACAGCCTGCACCCAACAGGGTGAGGGTGACAGGGTGAGGCTGAAGCCCCTCCACTGTGATATGCATATTTTCCCCTAACCAGAATTTTTGACTTTTTTTTTTTTTTTTTCAGGAACACCTTTTCTAACAGGCTGTTAATGTCACTGACCCTCTGGCCTGCACTTGTGGGCACCCACACAAACTGCAGGCAACTAAAGGGAAGATCGTGCTATGGAGAGTCTTTAACAAAGGAAGTTGCAGGCATGGCATCTCTGCAGTCTGAAATAGAAGAGGTTAGACAGGCAGGTATTTGATAGCATTCAATTTTATGCTGGAAAGGCTGCCGAAGAAGGAATCTCAGGCTTGTTTCAGGTTAGGACACAGACCTTGAGTACTAAACAGAAAAGTCTCATTCACTCAGGCACACTGAACCGTTGCAAACCTTTGTGCTGGCAGCACACCACTGCTCTAACTAGGAGAAAGGCTCTTTTCTAACAGCCAGGAGAAGCACAGGCACTTTGAGAACGGCTGTGCCAATCTCCTTCTGCTTGCACATCCTTCCAATGAGAGCTGCTGGGTGCTGTTACACAAACCCAGCATCCACACACACTAATCCACAGGCGTCTGCCCCAGGCTTGTGTAACAGCAGCAGGGCGAGGACCGTGGGGTCTGCTTGGTGGGATAAGGGCTTGGCAGTGCGTCCTGCTGGCCCCAAGGTCATGGCAGTGTAGGGGATCTCCTTATCTTTTATATCTCCTAGTTAAAAAAGGAAAAGGAGAAAGAGAAAGGAATGGTAGAAGCAAAGCAAAGATGATTTCAGAAGAGGACAGTTTGCCATGAAACAAAATTTGGCACACACAGAAAAAGCTTTTTCAAAGGAGTTTTAAGAATAAACAGTGTTCATAAGCATGCACTAATTTACAGCACGCTGCTGGAGGTGCTAAGGACATGGATTTGGTCAGTGTATCTACAGTAAGCAAACATATTTAGCTACCTGACACACGTGCCTTTACCTTTCCCTTACTATTTTTACAGCTTCTATGTCTTTTTTCCCCAATGACATGGATACGTTTCAGTTGCAGCTGCACTGCAGTTCAGTGACAGAATAAAACTTTTGAAAAATAAATCAAGGACTGTGAAAAGAAGGAATAGAGACCCTTGGGGAACAAGGACCATACATCCGGTGACCAGTAGCCGGCAAGGCTCAAAGGGCTGCAGGAAGGCATCTCTGGGGAAAAGAATTCATCAGAATATTTATGGAAAGTCAGTATTCAAAGAAGACATCAGAGTGTGTTCTCTTTTGTTTTGGCTGGTTGCTTGCTTTTTTTATCATGCCAGAACAACACACACACACACACATATATATAGCTTGAAAGCAGCAAAGAAAATTAAAGTAAAAGAATAAAGTCATAAAAACAACCCTCCTAAAAAATAAGGATTTTTTGCTTGAGCGTTGCTGGAGATTTGGAAACTTCGTGAAGTTTTAAGGGTTCTTTGCAATGGGAAAATGTTAAGCTGCCTTAATCACAGAAGGACCAAGAGGCAAAATCTCTGTTGTGGAATCCTTGATATCAATCAGGAGCTTCATAGACTTTTCTTCAAAGGTCCAGCACAGAACCTTAGTTAATAAACTAACTTGCTCCCCACGAATGAAGGTTGGTTACATGAAATCACTGCGATGTCCTTGGGCCCCACGTGAAAAGTCTGAAGTGCAGGAACAAAGGTTGAGGGTAGACACAAAGAAGGAGCCAAGAACTTGGGAACTTGGCTCAGCAAGGTATCCTTCTAAATCACTGATTCCTAACAAGTGAATTTTAAGTTATGCAGTTTTTACTAATTAATAACTAACTTGTGTAGTCGTGCCTCATATCAGCAAGTATTCAGAGGGTGGAAACTCCATCTCAGATTGCAGCAGAATGAGCTGAGAGAAACCACAGATTTGGGGGCTACTCATGACTTGTGCACTGTTTTGTAGTATATGTATCAGAGTAAGTAACAGATTTCAAGGACTGCCACTTAGAATCTTTCAAAGATCCTGTACTTAGCAGCATAAATAGCCACATTATCTTCAAAAAAAGGTTAAAATAGTTCATTTTTTCTCAGATTTCTGCTGACAGGTCAGGTATTACCCAGCTTAAACCATGGTCCTGGACTGGGGGAGGTTCTATTCACCCAGCCCATGCCACCCACTCTTCTTCCACAGCTAGAAGATGGGAGCCCACCTGTGGCACAAAGGTGAGAAAGTTAATGACAGGGGTGGCACTACCTGTGCTGAGCAAAGGGAGGAACTCCACCTACTGCAGTGCTTGGGCTGCTGCCTTGGCACACACACTGCAAAGTGACTCACTCCAAAACATCAAAGTGGGGAAATCGGGAATAAATTGAACCTGTCTCTCACAGCACTCAGATCTGCATCTCTTGCAATTCTGTAGTGTTTTAGAGTGTTACTAATGCATTTTTCTTAGCTGCCAAAGGTTTTGTTACTCGGAGGTAAATAAAAGCTCAGTGAAAAGCGTGGCAGATGCCACTAGAATGAACCCTAAATCCCAGCAGCACATTTCCAGATAGGTTTAATATGGATAAATGGAAGGCAAACTTGTAAAATAAAATGTTAGATCTCTGTTGTTGTTGCGTTTGTGTTTTGCTTTTTTTAATTATTGAATAATGTATTTCTAATTTAATCAAGAACAAAAGACAGGTACAGCAGGAGGCAAAGTTTTTGTTTATGGATTTTTTAAATTAAAGGCCACTACACTGTTTTTAATTGGCAACCTGTCCCTGTCAGATTAAATGTCTCAAAATCCCTCGGTAACCTGTTAAAAACTTATCGCTTGTGGCTTAACTTCAAAGCACACAATGCAGCATATCACAATGCAAAATCTTGTAATGGTACTGACAGGTTTGTTACAGTGAGATTGTGTCTCCCTATCTCAGTAATATTATTAGATTTTTGCCTTTGCAACAAAAGCAACAGTCTTTCTTTTCTTAATTATGCTGTAACCCATTGCTCCCAAAACAACATCTTCAGCAGTGTTTGCAATCAAACACAGCTCAGTATAGAAGTCCCTGTTGGTACACCACATTGCTTTGTGATAAACAAGGTACCACTTTTATAAACCAATCAACAACAAAAAATAACCTAATCAGCTTGCTAGCAAGTTCTAAATTCTCATTATTTTGTTAATAAATTCCCTGCTGGAAATTTCTAGGAAATGTCAAGATTTATGTGTCCTGTCTGCATTCTGAAATGGCATTTTTCTGCAGGTCAATTAGTTCACACTGAGCCCTAGTACCAATTATGCTTCATTGTGCTTCTGTAACACTAATACACTTACTGGTGTAATGAAACTCATGTGATTCATACAACAAACAGTGTGCACAGTTAAGACAAAACCTATACCTTTCCAAGGAATGCCTAAATACTATCTCCAAGTTTCTGCTGCAAGAATTATCATACATCTCTGCAAGAGCCTCTGGCTTGTGTCCCCTTTATTGCCTGCCCACTCATGGGGCAGAGTGTGCTCAGGACACTCTTTCTGCAGGCAGGACATGCCACCTCTGGGCAACAGGGAGAAAAGGGAGAGCTGATGTGACCTCTCCTCTAGGGAGATAGAAAAGCACAGCACAAGAATGATGGAGCGCGTGCAAATGAAGAGCAAAGGCATCTCTTCTTCCACCATTGATTACAAAGTTAGGCAGCAAAACTGTACCTTCTGTACTAATATTTTTCTGTCATGTCTGCTGAAAATGGGAAAACCTGTTTTCTCCCCATGCCTTAATGTGTGAGAGTGGGCTAAAAGGGCCAGTGGGTTCAAAACATTTGAGTTTCACAGTTAAAAAACTCACATCTTTAAGAGTCCTACAAAATCCACACATTCTTGACATGCATTTTGAGTGCCACTTTATTAACAAATTGCTCATAAGTGACTGAACACCCCAGCCGTATTGCTGCAGGCCTGCACCTCTGCTCACCACTCTGGGCACCCTTTCAAACAGAACTGTTTGGGAATCAACTGCCAGCTTGTCCTGAAGAGATGCCTTGACTGCCACACTCCCTCTTCCCTCTTGTCATAAGGGAAGGGCATGTTTTTAATCTTCTGCACAAATACCCATAGGGTGGACAACACCTTTTCCCTTCAAGTATACAAGCTCTTTCACCACCATAAGACTGGCTATAGTAAAGGAAGCCATGGGAAAGCTAAGTGAAACTTAACTTCAAAAGCAAATCAGATTTCTTCCTACAATCTTGAGTGGATGCATTGGAAGGTGAAAACTGGATAAGCAAAGTCCCTCTTGCTGTAAGCAAAGATCAGGTTTGTAACCCTTTGTCACAACATCTTTCTCCCCAAATTGGAAAGATATGAACTTGACAGGTAGACTGTTCAATGGATGGGGAACTGGTTGCAAGACTGTACCCAGCGGTGGTCACTGGCTCAAATGTCCAGATGGAGATTGGTGACAAGTGGTGTTCCTCAGGGGTCAGTGCTGGATCAACACTATTTAACATCTCCATCAATGACACTGACTGTGGGATCAAGTGCACCCTCAGCAAGTTTGTCTAAGATACCAAGTTGTGTGGTGCAGCCAACTCACCCCACCTGAGAGATGGGATGCCATTCAAAGAGACCTAGACAAGCTCAAGCAGTGGGCTCAGGTGAACCTCGTGAGGCTCAACACAGCCAAGTGCACTGTCTTGCACCTGGGTTGTGGTGACTCTGCTATCCATACAAGCAGGGGAATGTAAAGATAGAACACAGCCTTGCCAAAAAGGACTGGTGGATGGGAAACTGGATATGAGTCAGCAGTGTGCCCTCACAGCCCAGAAAGCCAACCGTATCTTGGGCTGCATTAAAAGATGGCCAGCAGGGCGGGGGAGGTGATCCTGCCCCTCTGCTCTGCGAGGGTCTCTGGTGAGACCACACCTGGAATATTGCGTGCAGATGTGGAGTTCTCAGTACAGGAGAGACATGGACCTGTTGGAGCATGCCCAAAAGAGGGCCATAAAAATGATCCAAGGGATGAAACATCTCTCTTATGAGGACAGGCTGAGAAAGTTGAGGCTGTTCAATTTGGAGAGGAAAAGCCTGCTGGGAGACCTCCGAGCAGCCTTTCAATATCTAAAGTTGGGCTGTAAGAATGAAGGGGACAGACTCTTTAGCAGGGTCTGCTGTGATAGGACAAGGGGAAGTGATTTCAAACTAAGAGGGAAGACTTAGATCAGATATAAGAAAAAAGTTTCTTACAGTAAGGGCAGTGAAGCACTGGCAGCAGAGAAGTGGTGGAGTTAGAAAGTTGGAGAGATTAAAGACCAGGCAGGATGGGGCTCTGAGCACCCTGATCTAGCTGTGGGTACCCCTGTTCATTGGAGAGAAGTTGGACTAGATGACCTTTAAAGGTCCTTCAAATTCAAATGATTCTATGATTCTATCTTAATATTACACAAGTAAAAATGAATAAAGGAAGTAATTTAAACTGGAATATCTACTGCTGAACTCCAAAAACTGGAGAGACTCAGAATATCTTTGACCGTGACCTAACATTGCCCTAATCATTAAAACAAGAATGTTTAACTTAGTTACACCATGTCTGGCATATAAATAAGTGTTCGGATTTTCAGGATTCCCAAGAATGTGCAGTCCTTTTGACTTCAGAGGTTTTAAAAATTTGCAGCTCATTTTACTCATTTAGTTGTTGAAGTACAACCATAGGTTTTAAATTAGAAGACGCTGACCTTGGCCTCTTTATTTCAGCTTCACCAACTGAAAAGTGGAGATAACAATATTTACCTATGAGTGTCTTCTGATTATTAATTGCTGTTTGTGAAGTAGTTCGACTGTGAAAATTTCATCCCTCAATGCTGCCTTCTTACAGAGAAAGCTAAAGACTTTCTTCTCGCTTGATACGCAAGATGCAATAAAAAGAAGTCACACTAGATTCACAGAATGCATCAAGAGAAAAGAGAACCACACGATTCTTATACATCCTTTACTGAATCAGTAGCAGACCTTTTTGGATCTGTAAAGAAAATACATTTTATGAGAAGAACACAGAAAGAAGATATTGTACTCTCAGCTTGGTATTACTTGTCAACTAGCTCAGTGCAGAGGGCAAAAAAGATACATAATATGTTTCTGAACAGTGACAGCTCCTCATTTTCATAGACTATATCCATACAGAAGACAGCTCTACAATGATGTGTGCGACTTGTGGAAATTGCAATACAGAAGCACCAATAAGCAAGGAAACTTTTGGATGAGACAAGAGTCTATTTTAACCTGGCAACTTAAATACAGTATTTAACTTTAAAAACAGTATTTAACTTTTCCAGAAAAAAGGAATCTCCTTGAAGAACATCACATTTCTGCAAAGATGAGAAACAGTGTGATCCTGTTAGAGGCAGTGAAAGCTAGCAGGGCACAATATGAAAATAACAGTAGCCCCACAGTCATTCTACAAGTTTCTAATACATTTTCAAAGCACACATATCCTTATCAGGGCTCTAATTCATTAAATTGCTAAAATACATGCATCAAGCTTTTCCAGAATATTGAAGTGCATTTGTCTTTCAGTTGAAGCCCCTTATTAATCACAATACTGTATGCTCTGGTGAAACACCAGTTAAGACCAGCTATCTGGAAGAGGCAGAGAAGAGAAATCCTCCTCTGAGGCATGACTCCTTGCAGATACAGTCACGTTTCCAAATACAATGTGATATTATTTTGATACCATGTAAGTGCAAACTGAAAAAAAAAAAATTATCTGAAGCAATAAAATAGTCTTGTATCCTTGCTGGAGTATATTTTGTTTATCAGTGCTCTAGTTTATATTCAATTGTCTAGAAGAAACAGCCTGCAGGATATTGAATATAATTACTGTGTTGACTTAGATGTCACAAAGTGCCTTTTACAATATTTGCTGGCCAGCATTCATTACATTCCAAAAAGAGAAATAGCTTCAACATGAACACTTGTAGCCTCAATGGAGATGCACTATTTGTATATAGGATACTTTCTTTAAAGATCTCAGCAAGGAGTCAGACCCTCTCTCCCATCTTCCTGCCTATATAGTTTTGGATGAGCCATTTAAACCATTACTTGTTCAAAGCATTTGAGTAGTGCCAAAATAAAACATTTGTATGCTTAAAGTTACATTATGCATTGCTCTGCTGCGTCTAAGCACCCTCTAATTCAATTTCAGCAGCTATAAAATGAGAAAGATGTTCACCTTTACAACAGGAACTCAGATACTGTGCTGCAGCATGCCATGGTTCAAGTTCTATTCTAAAGTGCTCCACATTCTAACAGGAGTGTTCATGAGATGAACACATTTGAAACGAATACATTTGGCAGCAGAACTTTTAAACTTTGTCCTTAACTTCTTTACTTTGAAAAAATTTTAACTACTTTCTGTTTCTGTTCTTTATGACGATGTTTTTCCATTAGTGGATCGCATTAGATAGCAGGGACCAACTCCCAGTTTGTATTAGACAGAGCTGAAATAGAAAGAGGATTAAAAACATTGTATTTCAGAAATAGAAAGTGGGTCACATATTAAGGCTTTCTCAGGGTTTGCCAGAAAATACTGAATTAGAATGAATTCAGTACTGACTTCCTTACAGTTTACTGATGCAGGACTACAGCAGGGTACGTATCTGGCACATATCTGTGGTACTTGGCTAGCACTTGATATACCCATGGCTTGATGTTAAATACCACCTGAACCTCTGCCAAACTGCAATGCTATGTCCTGAACATCCCAGAGCCAACATTTAGGGCTGGAAAGGCTGAAAGCACCCACAGATACATGGAAAATCTGCAGAAGAGGAGTGAATGGATCTTAAATTTCAGAAGTGCAAGAGTAGATGTGCTACACATTACACAGACGTATGAAGCAGCATCATCAGGCTTACTCATACTAGCATCAAGGCAACCTGTTATTGGTTGCTTCACCTGACAATTAAGGAACTATTTTAAGAAAATGTGAAGCAAATACATGGCTTACCCTTTGCACGTAGAAAGAAATTCTGTGAGGGAGAAATGAAAGATTTTAGTGTAAAGATTACATTGCTTTTTTCTTTTAGATACCCACTTGAGTGACATCTTTTCACAGGTAAGTGTTCTGCTACGCTAGAAGCAAAACAACAGTTTGCAAATAGCTTCCCATGCATGCTAATGCAACTGAGAAAATCAGATGATTCAATATTTATAATTTAGAAAGTAAATACATCTAGGGGATATTTCCCTAGTCATTTTTGTAATTTATTCACTTCTAGCAAAGTATTATATTATCAAAGATATTAAAACCAGGAAAAGAAAATTAAACTTTTAATGGGAGAAATATTTTGCTCTCCCTCTCTCTATGTTCCTTAGCTTTCACCCAACAAAAAGGACAGAAACTGGCATTTCAAACAAAGAATATTTCAGTATCATCAAGTGCACGTGTGAAGTATTTTAAGAAAGAATATGCAAACTGAAAAAATAAACAAAAATGAAGCGGGGATTTTTTGAATCCACTCTTCAGACGAGTCTGAGGCCTGGCCAGAGATGTTATGCAAACTTCTGTTTTCCTCAGTATTTTAATGAAACAACATATGAACACTAAAAATAAGTTTTCATCAGTTTTCTCCCAAGGAATTCCCTCAGATAGAAATCAAGAGAAATGCAAACACAGAAGTTCCACACCAGGGAATTACTGGAAGCCTCAAGGACCTTCATCATTTACATAGTCTACAGTAAATTTGAAAAGAGCAGCTATGGGGAACTCCATCCATCTCGCTTCCCCTTTCACTTTGTTTGCTCCTTCACTGTCAGCCTTCTATTTACCACCTCCCAAAGCATCAAAACAGCACATAACACGCTCAGTGCCTTACCAGGAGCATGCTGCAACAGCAGTTTTTCCCCATTCTGAGAAAATTGTCCAAAAAGACTTAAATATGTGGCTTCCTGCAGTGGGGCAGTTCCAAGTTGGAAGGGACTGAGTACTACTCCTGGATCCACACAGGACCGCCCAAAAATCAGACCATATGACTGAAAGTGCTTGTCCAAAACATGGGTGCGGTGCCCACCGCCCTCTGGTGCAGACCCTGTCCCTCACCCCCAGCTGCCCTCCCCTGACGCAGCTCCATGCCGTTCCTGTCGCTGTCACACAGAGCAGAGCTCAGCGCTGCCCCTGCGCTCCCCGTGAGGAGCTGCAGCCGCCATCGGGCCTCCCCTCAGCTTCTCTGCCCTGCAATGAGCAAACCCAGGGCCCTCAGCCGCTCCTCACGAGTCTTGCCCTCCACACCCTTCGTAGCTTCCTTTGGACACTCTTTAAGAGTTTTATGTCCTTTTCACGTGGGACTCCCCAAACTAACAGCAACTGAGAAAACACATTTAGCAAGATGGTTGCTAATATTTCTTATTCTCTGCCTCCGCTGTCACCACTGAGCCCAAGTCTTTGGTTTCTAGGAAACATCATGTAATTTCCAACTGTAGCAGACATTACTTCTCAGATCAAGGATTTCACATCAAATATTAGCTAGAGCTTAGGAAAACTGAGGCTCCAAAACTACGCCTAAACGGGGTGGACTTTGTAAGTGGACTGGGTGGCTTAGCAAATGCTGCCAGGTTCATGTTTGCAAATGCTCTTCCCCATGCTCTTCTTCCAGTCAGGTAAGTACAGAAACAAATGTTCTCTCTTTGGCTCTTTTTATCAGCAGGAAATAATTCCTCAGTGATCTCTTCAAATTAATTCTTCATCTTTACCTTGAAATATCTTCTCCACCTGTATCTCACCAGCCTCGACTTCTCTTGTTTGGAGGACTTTTGCAAACAGCTCATCTGAGGAGGAGGGAAATACCCTCAAATTTCAACCAAGGTACATAGGCATCCTGCAAGTAAAAATGAGACATCATTAACATTCCCGGTGATCAGGAATTCCAAATACCTAAACAATCCAAGCAACTAAATGGGTTTATTTACTTTTTCTTCTAGAAACCTACTCTTTTGTCCTGACTAGATTTTATTTGTAACAAACTCTTTCAGTACGTGAATTTTTTCCTTAGGGTAAATCATTGAATGTGGGAGGGACACTCAATGCTCACTGAATCTTCCTTCTAATTTTACTATTAGACATGACCCTCATTAAATCTCAGCCTCAGAGCTGTTCATAAAGGAAATGGCTTGTAAACCTTAATGAGGCAAATGATGGGGGCCCAATGCTATCGTCATTCCAAAAAAATATTTTTTTTTCAAAGGAAGTTTTGTCTGCCTGAGGACAGGTAGGATCTGCTCTGGATATCATAATTTCCTGCCGTGTTAATTTCCAGCAATAAATTTTGATGAGATGGTGATAAATAATTATAATACTAAGCTATTTGCCTTCAGATGGCAATCTTGATTTCTTTGTTTTTATTGCACAATTTCTAAATACTAACACTTAACTCCAGTGACATTAACTGGTATCTATTCTAGAAGAAAGGTTTCAGGCTGTCCTCTTACAGAAGCCATGGAAACAGTTTCTTTCTGTTCAATTGAAAGCATTTTGCAGACTTATTCTATAGTCTTTCTTCACATTGCTCTCTCTCGAATTGCACACTGAAGCACAAATGACAAGAAACCCTGTTTGCCATGCCAGTGAAGGCTTTTAGAACTGAGCATAATCTGGTTTACCTATATGGCTGTACTACAGCAGATCAGCATCATGCCGGCAGGACCAAGATGTGCAGCATTGTCTCGGGTGGCCAAGGAAGGGTCTGTGTGCAATAGGCTGCACCCTTCGGTGGTGTCTTGCTGCTCATTGTCACATTGCACAGAGACTAACCAACAGCCTCAGCAGCAGTTGTGAAAGTGAAAAATGAAATGGAAAACACAGTGCATGCTCTGTACTAGTCTGACACCTTGCTTTGAGAGATCGAGGAATGCAGCACTGTTCCTGGAGAAGAAACGATGGAAGCGTTGAGCTCCAATGAGAGAAAAGTTTCTACCATCTGTGAAGTCCTGAAGAATCACCACCACCAATGGGAGTGGGCTGATCTGTCTCTCCTCCAGCAATAAGCTGGTAACCTATGTACTGAACACAGGAAAAAATTCACTAATTTCCCTAACTGAACTTTTTTTCCCTAAATTAAAATAAATTCTATATCTCTCTGATTAGAATTAGGGTGCTCTGATATTTGTTTATCACTATTCAAAGCTACCACAGCCTGCATCTTTGTTAACATATTTAATGTAAATTTTTAAAAACAATGTAGTAAATGAAATAAACCTTTATTCTCATGCAATCATTTTATAAGACACAAAGCAAATATATTTGATGAGTTGGTTCCTATAGGTGAGCTGAATTTTCAACAAGAAAACACTTGATCCTATTTTGTTAGAATTCATTCTTTTACTTTTTCTCCTGCTCAGAGTTACCACACTCAAGAGCCCTTCTGGGCATCGAGCTCGTATGGTAGGTTCTGCCTGACAGCAGTGCAAATGCTCCCTGTCAGTATCAGGAAAACTGAAGTTCTTCCAAAATACAAGTGCTAGGAGATAGCATTGTGTCGGCTGGACAGAGGGCCACACCAGCTGAGTGGGAAACAGAAAGTTCTCTGAATGGAGCCCTGAAATTTAACAGTGCTGTAATTTACACCAAGTCCGAAGCGTGTGATTTGGAAGCAGACAGATAGGAGCGACAGCGGCAGGGAGCCTTTCTTTACATGAAGACTTGACTGGAGATGGACAGCATCAGTCCAAGCATTGCTTTGAACACGAAGCAACGATCCCCAGGATGCCTGGAGGTGAGGGAGCAGTTTAATCCCATTCCTTCCCGGGTTAGCCTCTTTGCAGAGGCAGCCAATCAGGGCGCAATCTGTTGCTAATTCTGGTTACAGAATCTGTCTGCTAGACACCGCGCTCCCCCCCTGCAGCTCTGCATTGGTGGCAGTGCTGAGGTCTGGTTTGTATGGTGTACGCTTGCAAGGCTGTGAGCATCCACTACACAGACCCTGTTACTCATACTTCTGAGTGACTCTACATTGACACTTTCTTCTAATTAAAAAAATGCCTCACACACTGCCTCGACTCACTGCAGAATGCTCATTTCCTTCTCTGCAGGCATGGACCCTAGACAACTGCTGAAGCTCCTCACGTACATCAGGTTCACTTCAAGATGCTGTTGAAACATTGAGTCATGGAATCACAGAAGGTTGGAAAAGACCACTAAGACCATGCTGACCAATTGTCTGCTCACCACCACCATGCCCACTAACTCACGTCCCTCAGTGTGACATCTACATCCTGCAAACCTCCAGGAACAGTGACTCCACCACCTCCCTGGGCAGCCTGTTCCAATATCTCACCACTCTTTTGGAGAAGAAATTTTTCCTCATATCTAACCGGAACTGATGCAACTTAAAGCCATTCCCTCTCATCCTATCACTTGTTACCTTAAGAAAAGGCTGACCCCCACTCGGCCACAACCTTCCTTCAGGAAGTTGTAGAGAGTGATGAGGTCTCCCCTGACCCTCCTCCAGACTAAACAATCCCAGCCCTCTCAACCACTCCTCGTGCCCCAGACCCCTCTCACCAGTTTTACTGCCCTTCTCTAGACACACTCCAGAGCCTCAGTGTCTTTGTTGTTGTGATGGGCCCAAATAGAGTACTGTGCACAGTGCTCTAGTTGTGGCCTTACAAGTGCTAAGTGCAGAAATGGAGTATCCCACTGGGCTGACTGGTAGGTCTTCCCTCCCTGGATCTCTGTGCTAATCCATAACATTTGAAAAAGAGTTGCAGAACAACTATGGTAACGCAGAAACTCAGTGTGCACGCGTCACTCCTCCTAGCCTAATGTCTAGATGCCTTCCATGAGAGATACGTGCTTGGCAGGTCTCTATCAAGCCGCAGTTGCTCCACTCGCGGGCCCCGTTCCCGCTGCACCTCCCAGATGCGGAGTGTCCCCGCTCCGTGCCGGCAGCCCCTCTCCGCACCGCCGCCCGCAGCCCGGCTGTGTGCCGCGCCGCCCGAGCAAATCGCATTGTCAGATGCGCCCTGATGTCAGCGCGCTAAGCCCGAGCCCCAATCTGCTCCCGGGGATGCTGATCGGCTTACGGGCCAGGAGTTTGCCCGCCGCCCTGCCCGCACCCCAGACCGGCCTCTCCTCGCCGGGCCAGCGAGCGGAGTGCCGGCAGCGGCATGTCCCGGCCCGGGGACGGCCGGGGGGCAGGCGGCGGGACGTCCTCGCTCGGCCGTCGGGACGCCTAGAGAGCGGCGGCGGCAGGCGGCATGGTGCTGCTGTCGGGGGCCGGGGAGCAGCTGGCCGGGGAGCGGGTCTGCCCCGCGCCGGGAGCCGGCAAGGAACTGCCCGAGGCGGAGAGCGGCTCCGAACAGGGGGCGGACGGGGCTGCCGCCGAGGGGCACGGCGATGAGGAGCAGGAGGAGGAGGAGGAAGACTACGAGGAGTATGAAGACTTCTCCGAGCTGCACGACACCTGCAGCATCGCCTCGGACGACTCCTTCTACCCGCCGGGGGGGCTGGGGGACGAGACGGAGGACAGCTGGTCCCTGGAGCAGGAGGACCGCGACAGCCCCGAGGGGCTGAGCCTCTTCCGAGCGTGCTGCACCAACAACGCCGTGGTGCTGCGGGCGCTCATCCGGCAGGGCCCCGAGGAGGAGGAGGTGCGGGAGACCGACCGCAACCGCAGGGTGAGCGGCACGGGGGGACGCGCGGGTTGCGCCGTGGGTTTCTGCCCCAGAGGCGCTGGGACCAGGCGGGACGGGACGGGGCTCCGCCGGGCGGCGATGTGAGTGTGCTCCTTGGGGAGCAGAGGGCTGCAGTCTCACTTTCCGGCCATCAGCTGCGAGTTTCAGAGAGCTTCTCTTTAGGCAGTGCTACTGCCCCTCCCCTCCCCTTCTTTCTGCCTTTCTGTCTTTCCGTCTTTTGCTCTCTAAAAACTTTCAGCTTGCTCTCAGCCCCTACGTTGCCAGGCAGAACTTGCAGAATTCCTGTGCTGAAATCAGACTGTTCTGAATTTTCACTGTATTTGTGTTGTTGGGATTCTGTGTCAGTACAGTGTTTGTGATTTGGCTTTTGACTGTCACTTGGCTAACTGCAGGGCAAGATGTGCATTTCACTAAAGCAGAAGGAGAAATCTTTTCCTAGGGGTTACTGAGGTGTTTGAGTAACATCTAAGTTTAGCAATAGCTACTCCACTCACTTCCATTTCTACAATTCATACAAAAAAATTTATAATTTTTACATGGAGTTTCCAAAAAAAACTCCAAGTTTTTCTGGCTGTTATGTTCATAGAATGGAATCATAGAATGGTTTGAGTTGCAAGGGACTCTAAAACATCATCTAGCCCACATCTTCTGAAACAAAGAGGAGCACCTGCAGCTCGATCAGGTGCTCAGAGCCCCCCCCCCAGCCTGACCTTGAGTGTTTCTAGGGATGGGGCTTCCACCACATGTGACATATATGACAGGAATGTTTTGAAATAAAGCCAGAGTGATTTTATCTGGGCAAGTAACTTGCATATTCTCAAAACATGAGAAGTCTCTGCATGGAAAATTGGGCAATAATTTGGTTTGGATGCTGTTCAAAGTTGTCTTTATTATGTGTACTTTCAAGATTTTTTCCTGCAAAATGTATTTCCTTCCGTCAACAAAAGATTATTGCAATACGTGTATTTCAGTGACCTGACTCACAGTGAACTTCTATGAAAGAGATGAATGCAACAAGTTGTATGAATGCAGCTGAGGGGGCAGCCAGCAATGCCATGGGAGTAGGAGCGAGCCATAGAGCCTAGAAATACTTTAAATCAACTTTCTGCCAAAGACAACTCGTGTTGGCTGGTAACACCAGTTGCAGGGCTGCACTAGAGCAGGCCTGGCAGGGGGTGTTGGTGCACCTGTCTGCGTCTGAGGGTAGGACTGAGCTTGGGCTCCAGCTTGTAGCAGCATTGCATGGCGGTGGCCTCCATCAAGGGTTGAAGGTTCAGTGCTCCCAAAGCGCTTGGCTGTGAGGCAAGCTTGGGTCCTTGGTGCGTGTAGTACAAAGGCCTCCCTTTCTGGACAGGAGGCTGTCACAGCAAAGCAGCCTCCTCTTGTAGGCTGGGGCTGAGCACAGCTGACTGCCCTCCCTTCCCCGTCCTGCTTCACAAAGCTAGCTACTTGTCATCTTTCCACTATCCCAGAAAAGAATCAGACCTTTAGCTTGGATTCAAATTTTAAAGTTACTTGTTCATACTGTATAATGCTAGTTCTGCTCTACTTAAGCAAATAAGGAGTTTGATGTGAAATTAAGATTTGACACCAAATTCTGTTTTGTTCATTTTGGGGAGAAAACAAAGTAAAAGAAATTCTGGAATTCAGCAGCTTCTGGAAGCCTCATTGGTGGTGCGAGGAGAATGAATGCAGTCTTTCTCTCTGCCTGAGGGGATATGACCCTGCACGGAAGTGCCCTGATGGCAGCGATGCAGAGCAAGGCAGTCTGGCTTTTTCAAACAGATGTGAATGGGACAGGAGAAACATTTCTGCTGCATCTCCAGGTGTCCCACAGCAGGTTCAGGCACAGCATGGGACCAGTACACAAATGAGCAGCCTGGCTAAACCACAGCACAATCTCCATTGGCTTTAAGTAAAGTGCCCAAAAAAATTGCTGATTCCTCTTCTGATATTGTGCATCTATTCCCAGTTGGCTTATATTCTTTCCCAGACACTGGTGTTCACAAAGTCAGCAAATTCACATTATTTTGCAATAGAACAGCCATGTTTCTGACAACTTTACCTGACAAAAAGGAATCCCTCAGCTCTTTCTTTTCCCTGTGGAATTTTTTCAGCTCTTGAATTTGCCTGCTATATAAAATCACTGTAAAAGGCACATAAGCAAAATGTATTTGTATTGCCTAAAAACAACTGAAGGAGTTACATTTTCCACTTATACTAAGAAAGCTATTTTAAATTCCTCAAATTTGTACTAGTAGCTTTCAAAGTCCATGATGCTAATTGTTTACAATCCATTATTGCATGCTGTTATTGAAAAGTTGGATGCTTCTTTTTTTTTTTCACACTGAACAGATAAGAAGAATTTTGTTGCTTCTCAAATTTTCTTTCTTTTCTATCAGGCAGTAGAGAGAAGGATCACTTGCTTTGGAGAAGCGCAGTGGTGAAGGAAGGGCTATCTGATTAAATAAGCTGACTGTGTTCACAGCTCTGATCTGATAACTTCTGTTATGTATGTACTATGCACCTGCATTTCCACAATTTGTTTTCCTAAACAGTACTTGTTTTAGAAAGTGCAGTATGTTATGGCAGAAAGATAAGATCACATCGTGATTCTCAAAGTGATTAAATGCAAATCTCCAAATACAACATGAGGAAGAAACTTCCAAATGGTTAAATCCTTAAAATGAATTTGGGAGCGAACAGCTGGAGTTTTGGCACTCTTCTGCTTTTATATTTTGACCCCAGCCCTAAAGCGATCTATTCTGTGAGCAAATTATGATTTGGAAGAGATTACTTCCAAAAATGCCAAAGTCTAGAAAAAAGTTTTCATATTTTTCTCGATCCTTTTCATAGAAAGACACCATTTCTCTCATTTCAGACTGTTTTCCAGGCCTCCATGGTGACTTTTCACAGGGTTTCTGCAGGAGCTGACTTTTCCCGTGCTGTGTTTATGAGCTACAGGATCTCCCATTCAGGAACCACCTGTCAGGCACAAACTTCCATTAAATCCACCTTCCTGCAGTAAACATTAAATTCACCATCCTTCACAACACATCCTAGTCACCACAGCCTCAGGACTGATGTCTCCCTGTGTCTCATTTTCATTGTCGTAAAGGAAACAGCAGTTTATATGCCACGATGTGTACATGCAGATTCCCAAAAAGGTTCACCCCTGCATCCTCTGCAGCCCTACTGGCTAAGTATGGATTCCAGAAAAGCCAGCTTGATGTTGCTTGTTTCCTCTCCTTGGCAGACCTGATAACAAAATATTTGGAAAACAACTATGACAACGTATAATGAAGTAGTTGCAGATCAAGCAGGATTGCCTCTCTTACCTTAAAATATTTACCTGTCTCGTGCTGCAGGATTTACCTGCCTCACTCTGGCAGTAAAGAGGGTTCTGCAAATATGTAGAAGATAAAATCTTGGCTTCAGTGAAAATTCCTGACCTGACTGGGACCGAAGTGCCAGTCAGACACTGCTTTTCACCATGTGATGGGGGAACTGCTTTTCTTTCCTCCTTGCTAGCTATATCTCAAGAATTTTAGTTACTTACATTTTGTAAGTTTGACATAATATTAAATCCTGTCTGAAGATCAGGATTATGTATACTCAGAAAAACAGAGATTCAAATTTTGGTGTTACCTAACTACAAAATGAAATTTGCCATTTAGGCAATGAGGAATGAGAGAAAAAGATGAAAAGAAGGCAAAGAACATCCCCCCCCCTCCACCAGAATTAAAATAATCACTGTAGCTTATCCTCAGATTGGTTTTGTGTTGACTACATAAGTTGTGTAGTCTGTTTTACTAACTATGCTGAAGGCATATATTTTAGGGTTTATATATCTACCAAAACATTCTGTTGTAGTCTTTGGCTTTTCATATTTTAAGTCACTATTCAGTGAGTCTTTCACCCAGTTTCAGGCATACTCAGGAACCACTGCTAGAAGAATTCTTGGAATTAAACAGATTATTGTGTAAGCATACCATTATATAGTGGAGCTTGTGCATTTGTGTTCTTAGTTCATTCCTCTTAAAAGATGTGAAGACAAAATAATCTATGTGGCTCAGCTTGTGAACTCCTTTCAGAAAATATTCGTAAATCCATATTTGAGCACAGTTGATTTTTCACATAAATTCTTCATTCAGGATGCTGTTAATCAGTGCTGCTCGGTAGCTGGTTTTCCCTTGGGCCGTGGTAGATCCACAGCCCTCTCATCAAACAGACCTGGATTTGTGTCTTTGTTCTTCTCTCCTTTTTCTGTTAAAGGAAGAGAACTGATCTGGGGCTATTCTTCACGATCTAAATTTCTTTTGATTTCTTCTCTCATTAGTGACTGATGCTCAGTAGAAAAACAAATGAAGAAATACCTGGGGAGGGACAAGGACTCTGCTTCAGAACTCTGAAGTTGCTACTACACAGTAAGCAAAAAACAGGTAGCAGTGTGCTTCCAGGCACTTACTTGAAAAACTGGTGAGAATGTAGGGCTGGAAGTCAGTCTGCAGAGGATGGAGCTGGAGAGATTTTCTGTGGGGTGAAGTGGAAGAAGATTTCCACTTTCTCCTTCTTTGCTTGGCATAGAACAGTGGGTTTCTCCAGAGCGTGTCTCAGGGGTCTCTGCTATGCTTGAACTCTGCCAGGTTAGGTACTGTCACCCTTCACGGATATGCACAGTGAGTACTCAGTGGAGATGGCACCCGAATTTGCCTTTGCTAAAGGCATATATTCCTAAAATTGTGACTGATGGAGGAGGACACAGAGCCAGTGGTTCCCATTTCCTGGGTAAGGAATTACTGGGTTTGATAAGTCTTCTGCAGAAATCATGCATCACAAGAAGTGTCAGAGCTTGGGTAGTGTGGTTGTTATTGTTGTTTTTGTTTTATCTGCATGATGTTAACCTGCAAAAAGGAAAAACAGACTCTGTAGTATTTTATGGAGGAAGATAAGATGAAGATCCATAAAGATCTTGCCACATACTACTTTTTGGTTTTAGTGGCACACAATATAAGTCATCCCCTGTCGGAAAAAGGACTTGAAAAATGTCATCAGCTACACTGGTGGCAAATTTTTTTCTTATATTCATAAGCTGTTTCAGTTCCCTAGTGTTCTCTCATACAGGGTATTCTCATGTGAGCACTGTATTCATGCCATGACGCTAAATCATAAAAGGGAATTTTTTAGGGTGGAATTAGTTTTAAAAAGACCCTAAAGGCAAAAGTAATCTAATTTAAATCCCTCAGAATAGTAAAAAAATCCCTAAATGCACACACAAAAAAAACAATTCCTGGATATATTTATGAGTATATATTTATAAAAAGGAAGTGAGTGAGTAAAAAAAGCAAGGAATAATAGTTGGCAAAATACAGACACTGCTCAAACCAGATTGGGAACTTTTCAAATACTGTAATTGCAACTCAAGGGAAGCTATAAGAAAGGAAAAGATAGACTATGGAGAATATGAAGTTAATTGTCTATGGGGGAATTTGATAAAATAGTCAGAGGGTAGATGGATAGTGATAGGACAAGAGAGAATGGTCTTAAGCTCGAGAAGCGAAGGTTTAGATTGGATGTCAGGGCGAAGTTCTTCACAGAGAGAGTGGTGAGGTGCTGGAACAGGCTGCCCAGAGAGGTTGTGGATGCTCTGTCCCTGGAGGCATTAAAGGCCAGGTTGGATGGGGCCCTGGGCAGCCTGGTCTCGTACTGGATCTGGAGATTGGTGGCCCTGCCTGCAGCAGGGGGGTTGGAACTTGATGATCTCTGGGGACCCTTCCAACCCGACCCATTCTATGATTCTATGATATGATTCTATGGTACAGATGGGCGCATGGAGGCATTGTCAGAAGAGTACATGCAGAGTAGGTGAATGCCTGTCCTTGTCTTTGTTCATCCTCTCTTTGGAAGGAATGCCTTCCTATGTCTGGCACAGAAGCAAATCCTTTGAAACGACTGATCTCTAGAAGAAATATTTGCATGGAACACGATTTCTTTGGAGTAAAGGCAATGGTTAATATGGATTATAAGGGTGCTTAGAAGTAAATGGGAATGCAAATCTTTATCAGACCACTGGAAATGCATAATGAGATGTGCTGCATCCTCCAAGAAATAGGCAGGCAGTAAGACATAATTTGTACTTAGTGTCAAAAGCTGCATTATCTAACAGATGTAGCTCTTTCTGAAATCGATAGATACAGATTTGAAGACCTCATCAACCTGAGAAAGTTGTACAAGTTTAATCTAATTTCAAGTGATGCAGCTTTTAAAGAAGTCAGATGAAGAGCGATTTCTTTTAAGAATTTTGACAAATTGCTTCTTGCAAAATGTATTGAAGAGAAGTTTTCAGCCTGACCTGACTATAGCCCAGAAGTAAAGGTCATAAAAATCTTCTGTTCCAATTTAAGCAGTGTTTCACATCAGTATCTTAAGTCACCTATTTGGACTTGCAGAGCTCCTCAGTGATGTGGTGATGATCCTGGTTACCCATGGAGTACAGGTTGCCCCCAGATGTAATGAAATGCAATTGCTTCAAGCATCCATGATGTGGAATACCCATAAATCATAAAACCATACAAGAGGTATCTAACAAATGTGGTTCCCGAGATATTTATCATCAGTTATAATGACAGATGTATAATGATGTCTTTAGTAAAACGTGTCTGTAACACAGAAAAGAAATGTAACCCCAGTATGCCTTATATGCCTTACTGCATTTTTCCAGTGGAGTCTTTCAGGTTTGTTTTACAGTGCACAATGTGGCACTGCTAATTCGCTCACCTCATTATGAAATGCAAGTTCATATTGTTGGCAGAGAACTGTAAAGGAATTGCTCAAAAGCGAGCACCAGAACTAATTTTCTCACTTAAATGTTCCTACGTTCCTTTTCCTGAAGTCTTGTTGTGGTATACAATTCTCTTCAAAATCAGGACTTATCTAAGTTTTGAGTTCTTGTAGTTTGATAAAAGGGTTATTTGGAAGTAATACAGTGTAGGTACTGTAGCTTTCTATGTAACTTCAGACAGAAGTTCCTTTTGATGCTGAAGCTGCGAAATGCAGTCTAAAAGAACAGGAGGAAAGAAAGAGACAAAGGAAAAAAAGAAGCTCAGAAAAATCCATGAAGAACAGTTGTCTTTAGAAATTCAGTTTTAAACTCTGTAATAAAAGAGATGGAAAAAAGACTGTGATATTTCTCTCCTTGCTTATGTTGAAAATAAAGACTCCCGTGCAGAAGAGTTAGGTTTTCAACTGAAGCCTAGTTTATGCTTTGAAAACTCTGGGACATGAAAAGGAAGGTTATTTTTCTTTTTTGCTATCAATCATATATCAGTCATATATCTTCTTGTAACAGGAAATAAGCAATTTTTCATAATTTCTTCTTTATTCTGCTTTGCCTCACTTCAATTTATACATTTCAGTTCTAGTTGTTCAACTGCATAGAAAGTTACTTTGTACAGAGCATTAGTACTGTCAAAGGTGCTGGACTGAGAATCCTCAAAGGATTTGATGGCACACATATTTTCATTAACAGATCTTGTCTTTTATTTTTAAAAGAGGACAAGATAGATCCAAAATTAAATGAAGCTAGAGTTCTTTGCTGTTTTGTGGTGGCATGAAGTCATTCATTTTTCAGTTATTCAGTCATTTTCAGTGAGCACTGACAGGTCCAAAGAACATGTGACTGTTATGGGGAATCCCTGTATTGTTTTGGTCCCAGCATTTTTGCTGTTACTAACACGCATACTGGTGGAAGTGATTCATCTCCAAGCACTGGTGTTCTTCTGCTTTCCCCTCCTCAAGGTTTAAGATGTCTGATGCAGATTAGAATTTTTTTTAGATTCCAGTAGCACTTCTTTGTGAATCAAAGATAACCCAAATATCCAGTCATAAGAGTGTTTCAAATCTGTGAGCAACAAGTGTTTTCCTTCAGTTAAGACACTACCCTGTGTAGATATCACTTTTCAGGCTTCATACCTGACCTGCAACAAAGTACATGCCAATGTAATTTTTTGGAAAGAAAATGGAAGTTGAACAAGATGGCACTAGCGCTCGGTAGTTTTGGAAACATTTTCCCGTTGAGTATCAGTAGGCTGTAGGAGCTACCATGCTAGGAAAGGACGTGGGTCCAAAAGTCCAAAAATTCAAAAATTCATTCTGACATGAGTACCAGGGGATTGTTGTCTGGTTACTTGGCATATTAAGGCTTTTGATCTCAAGGCAGGCTGTATGAAGAAGAAAAATAAATTCTCTCAGTCCAACTTCTGAGATAGGAGCATGGAAGCATCACGTGAGTGATGGGTTTGGGTACAGACCGTATGAGAACAATTCCTCATTCCATATCTTTCAGAGTTTTCAAGAGCTTAACTTTGAGTCCCTTCATGTCTTTTGGTCCTAGTAGTGCTGGAAGCAATAATTTGAGTTTTGCCTTCTGAAGGACCTCTGTCACCACTGCCAGACTGAAGGGAGGGCTGGGCATCCCCCCCAGCAGGAGTCTTTTACCACTTTTCCTTCTGCTGTTACAGTTTGCAGAGATGGTTTTCTGCTCAGTGTGGCTTACCTCTTTCCTGGTTTCAAAGGACATTTAAAAAAAGGCTTTTCTGGCACAGGATTCACTTGTATTAATTTTAGTCACATGGCTTTGTGTTTGTGCTTGGAAATAACATAAATGATGAAAATAAATACTGATGCGTGTTGAACAAAGAATGCAAGTAAGCAAACTAGATTATTTGATCTATCTAGGCTATTCAGCAGGTACATTTGAAATCACAGAATCATAGAATGGCCTGAGTTGAAAAGAACCACAATGATCATCTAGTTTCAGCCCCCTGCTATGTGCAGGGTCACCAACCACCAGACCAGGCTGCCCAGAGCCACATCCAGCCTGGCCCTGAATGCCTCCAGGGATGGGGCATCCACAGCCTCCTTGGGCAACCTGTTCCAGTGCATCACCACCCTCTGTGTGAAAAGCTTCCTCCCAATATCTAATCTAAACCTCCCCTGACTTAGTTTAAAACCATTTCAAAATCTGTTCAACTGCTCAAGAAGTGGTATACTGAAATATAAAAAACATAAAGCCTTGTTACATCTATATTTTTGTGATGATTACTGTGTAACAGAGACCATCAAAAACTGGGTGATTTATCACAATATTATTATGTCTGAAGAGTACTTAATTTTCACAGAGAAGAATAATAATGAGACTCTTATTACTTTCCAGATGTAAGTTGCTTAGTGTCAGATGAACCTAATGTGCACCAGGTTTATTTTACATTGCATTTCATTAAAACACAATTTTCTTCCTCTATAGAAAAGAGATACTTGATTACTAACTAAAATTCACTGCTAATTTTGAAATACAGTTCAATTTGGAAAGCATCAGCAGCCTTTTAATGCGGAGGGTCACAATGGACAAGCCCAAGCTGCTTGTGCATGGCAAAGTATCTTTGACACTGGAGCTCTGTGCAGCCAAGTTCAAGTGGGCTGGGTCCGACCACAAGTGCTTCTCTAAAATCCATTTATTTTTTTCTAGTTTTCCAACAAATTGCTCATTATTTTTCCATGCGTTCTTCCTGTGTTGTCTGTGCTTGCACTGAGGAGTTGGGCTTAACTTTTGTCACTGAGGTAGAATTGCACAGAAGACACTAAAACTTCTGGTAGTGTTTTTAAATAGAAAATGAAATCTGTGGACTGTATGACAGCCACAAGGAACTCCCAATGGCTTTAATGAGAACAGGATTTCACCTTTAATGATTTTATAAATGAAGTTACCCTCAGAAGGTTATGCTGTTATTTAAGATGTTATATCACATAGATTTGGATTTACCCATCTCTGAGGGTTCTTTCATTAAAAACAAAACCCAAAACCCTCCCATCTTTGCTAAGTATACATTTTTAGCATGCCCAGTAAGTTACACTGAGAAATAATTAAGTACCATGTGAAGGGGGTAGTTGTCACAGAGTTTGTAGTTGCACATCTGGCAGAGAATTAGCAATTCAAATCATGTGTTCTGTGGGAAAAACCCACAGTGTGGAAATAGTTCCCCTTTTTTTTCAGTTCTATTATTTTCTATCACGTCTGTTAAATTCCACAGGGAGTAATTTGAAAGCAAGCTGATTCGAAATGGGAATGACGCACGATCGGGCTTTTGTTGCTTCACACATTTCGGGTGTATAATGTTTTGAGCCTGACCCTATAATACTTAGTCAGCCAATCTAGTGATATGTTAAAACTCTCACACACGAGTGTTACGTTTTTGTGTAGCATCTATTTGTTTGTTTTTGTCTTTCGGCTCTTTGTATGCAAGGCCCTGCCTTCAGAGCAGCCTGTGAGTCAGGCATGCTGGCGCTGAGGCCCCGCCAACCACTGCTGCTGTCCCAGATTGTACCTGGTGGGAAGTCCTGTCTGTGTTGCTGCTGCATGGCCAGACTGCTACATGAGCCACTGTTATGGACCTTTGGAAGAGGGATGGCGGCAAATAACAGAATGTACTCAGTACATTCGCAAAAAGCAGAAGTCTTTGGCATTTATTTTTTAGAAAGTCTAGTATCTTGCTATGTTTTGCTCCTATGAAAAAAAGCTTGGGCTGCCATTTGATTGGGGAACATGTGAAGACTAGCTGTGTATCAATAAAAATGTCTTTAGGCGTGGATGAAGGAAAAGCAAAGAACAAGCTGTATCAGCCCTCACCAACACACAGTCCTCTGACTGCTGACTGAGTGGAGAGCTGACTCTTCCTTGCCCTTTGCGTGTCCTCTATGGGAAGGATGCTGATGCTATTTTTGCTTTGCTTCATTTTGCTGCTTTGGGAACTGGTGTTTTCTCCTGCTGCTATACTGGCAGTGGACATTTCCCAGCTCGAAAATTCTTCCTCGTGAGAGTGCAACATGTACCATGTATTCCTGAACAAAATTGCTTGTGAAGTAGGAGCCTTAGCACAGTACTAGTAGATCATCACCTTGCTAGTGTCTTACCTGAATTAAAATAGCTTATATGTGGGTTGCTGAACACAGATGTCTTGGTGCATTTACAATACCTATCTTCATACAAGTTCCCACGGAGTGCGCTGAATCCGTGACACAAGTGTGGAAAACTTGCTGCAAAAGCAAGATAATTTGATGCAGCAGACCAGAGCTGCCTCACCAAGTCACACCTGTTACAAGAAGTATGGTTGCCTGGGGACTCTGAAAAGTTGCTTTTGAATTTTAAAAATAAAGCAGATACCACGGGGTAATCATTTAATGGACAACACGCATATCGTGAACAGCTCTTTCTCTAGGAATGTGAATTCAGATAAGAAAGAAAAAAAGGCCTGGAGGTTTCTAGCAAGGTGATGCTGCTCTACAGTACTTTTTGTACATCAGATCTAGCACTGTCTGCTGTCCCTAACGCTATCAAATCCACTAACTAGCTATGATGTGACAGCAAGAAATACTGCTACCTTTCTTTGGAATTGTAGTACCTGCTTAAATGAGGTCTGCAATAAGAAGCTGCAAAATTCGGTTAGTAATTGTAAAAGTCATGAGAAAGATGTTTTGCCTAATGAATTGCAGGTGAAGGGTGACTAGGTGACTATGCTTGACCATATTTTTTGTTTTCCATTTCATTTCTTCAAAATTTTGCCCTTCTCATTCATGCAAGTGAGGGGAGATCTGAACAAGCCTTCCTTTTGTTTTACTACAGTGCACATTTGCTGCACAGACCTAAATCACCTGGTTGAATTTTAAATAAAAGCTAATGGAAAGAGCTTCGCAGCCTGTTTCCATATCAAACTATTTCTGAAGAGTAGTGAAAATTGTACTATCCTTGATAGGGAAAGTAGAAATGACTTCAAAATTTGATTATAAATTATCTGAAAATATTTTAAATCTCCATAAGGCTACTGACAATTAAGAAAATGTTTAGACCAGAGACTTCTGATGCAGAAAGCCGCATGCTGATGAAGTTCTTCACACCACAAATGATTTAATGTGAATCAATGAAGATACACAGAAGGCAAGATGCTACTAAATCAATAATTTTCAATTCTGGCTGTAAAATCTATTTTCCTTGTTCACGAGTTTCAAAAAGAGAAGGAAATTGCAAATTGTCAGGTATCTGACAGAAACAAGACTTCGATATTTCCTCAGTGTGCTTTCTAATATCCATTTGAGTTTTATGAGTTAGCACACAATTTTTGATAGAAAAAATGCAACAACTCTGACTCAGAAATAGAAAGGATCATCACCTGAAAACAGTGTTTTCTTTGAAATCATTATGGCACTCATCTCATTTTGGTTATTGCTCCTGTATGAATCACTCTTACTGTGTGGCTTGATACCACTTCACCAGACCTGTGTGTCCTTTCTGAGGCAAGGAAAGAGACTCAGGGTGTCATTCTGTAGTGCTGGGCACAAGACTCATGAAGTTCTATCAATTGGAGCATCCAGAGGCTTTGAAGGCTACATAGTAGGCACGTCACTTCACACCTATTCAAGATTGAAAGCAAAACAGAAAATACAGACTTCAATGCATTTGCTTTCGTAGAATCACAAACTATCCAAAGTTGGAAAGGACCCTTGAGGATCACCAAGTCCAACTCTTGGCTACAAACAGCACCACCCAAAATTCAAACTCCATATCTGAGAGCACTGACCAGATACTTCTTGGGTTCTGCCATCTTGAGATCTGTTCCAAGGCCTGACCACCCTCTGGTGAAGAGCCTTTTCTTGATATCCAACTTGACCCCTCTTCCCGTTCATAGATTATAGCTGAAGAAACAGCATATGTATAAAGGTGGTGGCAGTGAAGGGTCTTGCTGTTGCACCCCAGCTCAGCTCCACAGGCAGCACAGGAAGGATAGACAACTCCAAGGGCTGCTGGTCAGAGTGGTCTGCTGCTGAAGGAGGATGGCTTATACTCCATGTGCTCAGATATGGCACCATGACAAGATGCCAAGTGCCAAAAATCTACAGAATGAAAAGTTTTCCATGTCTTCGTTGTGGCATATGTAAACATCAGTCAAATATCAATCTGGTTTTTGCCTCAGACTCCTGCAAAACAATTTGCTTTGTCCACAAGTGTGAAGGGTTGAGTAATTAATTGCTAAAGGAACAAGCTCTAACTTCATAAAAATGACTCTTGTTACTAGAGTGGAAATGTCTTTTTTTGTTCATTTAGAGTAACATATATAATTAGGCTACATGGCTGAAATTTTTCATTTAAGAAGTCATACATCACTAATAACTAAATGCCAAATTTATAATAGAATATTTAGTTACACAAACACATGCTGTCTCTCTTCTAGATGCATAAATACCCTTTTTTATGCTCATTATTCCTGTTTACTGCTAACCATCCTGCACTTGTCCAGTTGTTGGAGAGTTTCTTTATTATGGTTTCCATTTATATAAAACTGAAAAAAACGCCCACAGTTTCATGGAATCACCTTTACAATATTTCTTCAAGGTAATCTGATTCTTTGTTTCCTTTTCTTAGCTAAGTCCAGTGCTGTGGAGTTGGGAATGAAAAAAAGGGGAAAATTGTGTTGACAGGCCTTCTCTGTGGTGGCTCCATGGGCTTGTCTCCAAGCAACCAAGTCAGTTTCTACCAAAAGTCTTCTTTTACCATTTAGGGATCGGTGTTGTTGTTGGTAGATCTTTGTTATATCTTCAGCAGAAAAACATGTCCAGTTCCCCAGGCTTGCCAACCTTTTTGCTTGGATGCAACAGATCGGCCCTGACAGCTTCTGTGACCTAACACAGTGCTGTGCTGATGGAAGTGTCCTCCTGTAACAGAAAAACAAAACATTCTGGGAAGCAACACACAGAGCTAAGGGATTTACAGACCTATTTGCTAATCCCTTTTTTTTTTTTAAGATGGCTGCAGCTAAATGTGCAGTTATGTGAAAATGTTAGACCTGTAATTACTGTGATGCTTGGCAAACTTTGAAAACCTTCACATGGTATTGTTGTAAGATTTAATCAGATCAGTAAAGAGATGTTTCTAACAGCTACAAAAGAGGAAAGACCTGGGCATAAATTTTATACTCTTTAGTATTAGCAAAGATAGTTCTTTGTACATTACTTGAAAATTGCATACTTGGTTCAAAAGTACTGTTCTCAGCCAGAATGGAAAATCTCCAGTATTCAGATAGCATGGCTTTCCTGAGGCTGAATTTAAGCCTCTGACCTTGTGGAGAGCCAGCTCTCAGTGCCATTTGTGGAGCAGTACAATATGTGGGGAGAAGTGAAAGAGTTCTTAGAAATGTGACAATCGTAGCACATTCCTCCAAGTTTCACAAGCTTAAATCCAAGGCTGTGAGTTCTATCGGATAAATTTTATATCAATAAAAATCCAGCTGTTGGCCTCCTGCATGGTCATCTGTAATATCCCACAGTAGCTGTTACACAGAGCTGTAGGATTACAGGATTGCAAACCTTTCGTATCACAGGACCTGAAACTAATCCATACATCCAAAATCCACCTTAGGTGGTAGGTCCCTGAGTGAAAAACAGACACTTCTCATCAAATCACAACGGATGCTTCTATTGCTCAGAGAATTATATATATACGTGCATATATATTCATTTTGCCTTGTTGGAAGAAAGCAGGATGGGGCATAAATGAGACAAAATCCAGTATTGGTGAAATTAGATGCACATCCTAGATAAAGGAAACTCTTTCACTGTTGGATGCGTAATGATAAGGGCTTTCAAGGACCTGAATGCTGTTCAAGAGATCAGAAGAACATTGTCACTTGCCCTAACTGATGATAATCTGAAGAGACAAGCTAATGGGAAGAACATTATTTTCACAACAGTGGGTTCTTTGGTTGGTAGTAGTGAAAAAAACCAAAAACCTGCTCCATCTGGAAAGCTTTTTTCATCTCTACCACTAATATTTCAACACACTTTTTCTTCAGAATATCAGTAAGTAGCTTCTGTGTTTTGTGAATTGCTCCTACTGATTGTTGTTACCAAGTCATCCTCTTGATTGAAAAGAGGATGATGGTTGTTGCTATATGATAACTCATCTATAGTGAAGTATATGGGGTGAATCCAGAGTTTTATGTACATCAGGATTAAATACTAACCTTGTTCTGCCCCTTGTTCTGTGGTAGGGCAGCTGACCTTCTCTCTTCTTTTTGTTCCCACTGGGAGGGAATGTTTACTGCAACTTCCTAGTCCGCTCAGTCAGTTCCAAGATCAATACAGCTTATTATTAGAAGATCCAACATCAGTGAGGAGGGTTACTATTAGAAGTGTCATAGAAAAAAAGAAACAGTGAGGTTCAGAGGACAGGAATGAAGATACGAGTGTGTTACTTATCCATTGATGTTATTAAACTTAATATCAAACTGGATTAAGAGATTGGTCTTATTGCTCTTGCAGCTTCTTTAGATCACAAGGTGAAGAAGTAGAGTGATACTTCTGTGTGTAGGCAGTCCTTCACCTCTAGTATCCCAGGAAGGGAATGCAGTTGCTCTTTTTGTTGAGTATAGGGCCTCTGCAAGGAAGAGTTTTCATCCACATGAGTTTTCATCATCAAGGTGATCTCTGTAGTATTGAAACCTTTGCTTTCAGTGGCTGATTAACCACAGCGGCTGGATCTCTTCTTGAGCTCTTTAACAAGTTTTGAGTCTGATGTGATTCCACAATGAGAAGGGTCAGAGAAATACCAGCTAAATGAGTTTACAAAAGTTTTAAAAAAGGCACTGGAACTTCTGGGTTGCTTTGTCTTTACTGATATCACTTACAGGAGCTCACTGCCACAAGAGGGTGCTTGCAAACTCATCTCTGGATGCGTCTCTTCAAAGAGTTCCACAGTGAGAATGCACCACACTATGACCTTTATAAATAAATGTTGTTTATGGAAGAGAGATATTAGGAACAGAGGGGGTAGAACATTATGTATTTATTTCTCAGCCAGTGTCAAGTTTAAATTTATTGTTTACAAAGACTTTGTGAATTAATATTTTTGGAGAGGTCTTCTGAGGGAAAAAAAAACACAAACCAACACGATGCATTCAAACGTTTCTTAGCCTCTTGCAACAGACCTGAGCTACAGGCAGTCTGTGCCTGAAAGAACAGAGGAAAGAGCAAGGAAAATGCATCTATTAAACACATGGCCAAAGAGTTTAATGATAGGCCTTAAAATCAAGGGATATATTTTTTGATAGGTTAGTGCACAAACTGGATTTCATATTGCTTCTGAAGATGCTACAAAACAAGTTTATAAAATGGTGCTGCCTCTTCTTTTTAATATTAAATGTGTATGAACAGATATGTGTAGGTTGCTCTGAAAGTAATGCCTCCTTTTTATTTCCATGGAATGACGACTGCTGCAAAATAACACAATAACACTATTTGATGGAACAAATTCTCAGCTATAAAACAATATTTTTCAACATGGTCACCACCATTAGCTCTGAATTTTCACCAGGAATGAACAAGTGCCTGCATGCTGTACTCATAAAAATCTGCACCAGTGGAGATCACTGCCTTTCTGAGAAGAAAAAAAAAAAAAAAGTATGTATATATGTATACTTCAATAATTAAATTGATTGGTAGATAATTATTATAACCTTAGATTTTGAAGTACTCTGGAAATTGAGAGATCTTTCAAAATGATCTTCATGCACTTATTTCCACAGGAGGTGTAGTTTGATCCTTATTACAACCTCACTTCTCTCCTGCAGTCCCCTGGCTCCCTGAGGCTCTGGCACTGGCAGGAGCAGCCAGAGTTTGTGGCCTTGTGCTCCTGAGGAAGTGTTCCACCCCACAATGTCTTAAATCCACTGCTTGTTGAAAATGCCGGTTCATAGCAATGCTGAATAATGTTCAGTCTGCTTCAGTAATAAGAAATACATTATCCTTGTTGACAGGGTTGTTTATAGCCCTTGGAAGCCTTGATAAATGTTGCATGGCAAGCCAGCGCTATGACATGAAATTTGAGATTGAGATGAGCTCACCATTACTGGAGCAGGATCCTGGTGTCAGTGGGAGGCTGCTGCACCACCTACTGCAGCCCTCTGCAGCTGGTGGGTTGGTTTGCTAGGGATGGTACTCCCTGAGCTGCTGACATGGGGTCTGTGATAGGTTCAGAAAATCCAAATCAGCATTCCCTCATTAAAATGAAGTTTGCCATTTATACTGTTTTTTGAAGCCAGACCTCTTGCTTCTGTTTCACAGATATCTTCCCTCTTTGAAGCCAGAGAAGAGTGACCCATATGTTGCACACGTACTGAAAGACAGGCACAGAGAGGAGGAATGTATAAATTTGGCTGCTGTGTATCATGTATTATTACTGTCAACACTATCAAAACTTTGTGCTAACATTTGACAGTATTAACACTGATTAGTATGTGCTATACAAACAGTAAAACTAGGATTAGTAAGGCTGCATTATTTGTCAGAGATCATCACTGCTTAGTAGTTGTACCTGACACGATGGTCTAAATAAATGGAAAATGTGAAATGTAACCTGATAAAAATAGTGTTACTTCCCCTACCATCTTCCCACAGCATTTTCAGTCCTTTACAGCCAGGCCTTCCTAAGCCAGAATGCAGAATTTTTCCCCAGAAACAAAATCCTGCTCTGTTTTCCATGTTACTGAATCCAGTGATTATTTCCTCTTTGTGTATGGCTAATGAAAGTACAGTAGCCTTTTGCATCTCTACTGGATGAACTGTCAGTTCATTTTAAATATGTGCTATTTTTATGATACACTCTTTCATTACAGTTTCCTTGCATACTCCTTTCCTAAGGTTGTACCTTGTTTACCTTCTGCTGTGACCTATGGTGTCACATGCACTACATGCTTAACTGTGTACTGTTGGAATATCTCAAAAGTAGCTTTTCTGATTCTGTTCTCTCTTCTGTTCTGTGAAAGAATGATCCCGTTCCCTCCCTTTCCATACACGTTTCTTCATGCTGCTTATTGGTTTTGTTGCACAAGCCTGCTGTCACTAGCAATGGCATTTCTCCCACCTGATGGAACTTAAGGCTGATCAGTACATTCCTAATATAGTCTCACCAGCTGTCACTGTAAAATAATATATTATTTTTATAAAATTGGTCTTTAGCATGAATGTGTATACCTGCCAACATACTGATCAAATAAATTAGTTAAACCTATATATTTATAAGCATGTGTATATTTTAACAGAATCACATTAAATTCCTAACTCACGTGCCCCAAAGTTAAGGTATTCCTGCATTAGCTGTATCCACAACTTGCTCTTCTCTATGTGCTCAAGTCTTCAGTTCTCTGTTTCAAGCAGTGTCTAGAAATGAAAGAACAAAATAACATTTTTTTTTCATGTGACAACATGATTCCATTTCTACTGGTTTAAGAAGAATCACCAAGTGACATCTGAATGCACATTGTGAGTTCAGCTAGCAGTGCAGTCCTATCTTCCTGCAACTCAACTCAGTGCCCATCAGCTCATTTTATTTTTGCATGGTTGTTTCTGCTGCTAGATCTAAAAAAAAAAAAATGTTTTCTGTACTTCAGCAGCCCCCCAGCCCTTTGCAACCAACGTGATGTGGGGACAGTGCATGCAGAAGATAACACAGATAAAGGAGTTTCTTTTAGAAGATAAGCCATGGGAAGTGCTCTTGAGTATCAGGTTGCCTCATAGGAAGACCAGGAGAACTTCCTGCAGGAGTGATAAGGAGAGAGGACTGCTACTTTCTGTATAACAGTCCCATTCTCTTCTCATCAAACTTCTCAGGAGTGGAAGGTTTAATCATGATAAAACATGATATTCAGGTTTGGCGCAATCGTAAAATCGTTAAGATTAGAAAAGACCTTTAAGATCATCTAGTCCAAATGTCATCCCATCTCCACCATGCCCACTAAACCATGCCCCTCAGTGCCACATCTTTTTTAGAAGACCTCCAGGGATGGTGACTCCACCACCTTCCTGGCAGTCTGTTCCAGTACTCTTTCTGAGAAGAAATTTTTCCTGATTTCCAACCTGAACCTCCTCTGGCACTACTTAAGGCAGTTACCTCTTGTCTTGTCACTGGTTATCTAGGAGAAGAGGCTGATCTGCACTTCTCCACAACCTCCTTTCAGGGAGCTATAGAGAGCAATTAGTGTCTCCCCTGTGCCTCCCATTCTTCAAACTAAAAAATTATAGTTCCCTCAGCCTCTCCTTATAAGACTTGTGCTCCAGATCACCAGCTTTGTTTCCCTTCTCTGGACACACTCCAGGGCCTCAATGTCTTTCTTGCAGTGAGGGGCTCAAAACTGCACACAGTGCTCAAGGTGTGACCTCACCACTGCTGCGTGCAGAGAGGTGATCACCATATCTTCATATGCACCCTTCCCACTGGAACATCTCTGACCACACTGTGTGTTTGCTTTACCCTTTGTGTTTCCCTCACAGCCCTGAGCAGCAGCTTCTGAGGGCTTCTGCCAGCTGTTGGTACCACTAGTAACACTGAAACCAATGCAGGCTGTGCATGCTGGTAAAGAGAAGTCACTGTGATGTTAGTGCTCGTTCTTGTTACTTGGTTCATTACACAAGTAGCAGTGGTTTTATTTGTTGTGTAAGGCAAGATTTTGTGAGCTCATTCAAAAATGAACTTTCCTGAGACTATTTTTAGAGGTGATTACCAAGATTTAGATTAGACTAGATTAAGTAAGGGCTTTTGCAGAGATGATACATCTGCTCAGCTATACCTTTACTTAAAGACATGCAGCCTGACTGATAGAAAGGGGATTACGAAATGTGTGAGTTGAGCGTATCCCACAAAACGGAGGGGGAAACTGTGGCTCTTCATTTGCATGTCTGAAGACTGCCTCGTGTTTGTTCCTCCTGGAGTGGGATTCACCCTGTAACATGAATTGGTTTGTAATGCTGAGAAGCAAAGGTGGCATTTTTGTGCTTTGCATGTTCAGCTGCTGGAACGTGTAGTGTCAGTCAGGCTTTCTTTTGTTACCAGATTCTGCTTTAGGCGCTGTGCTCCTCTGCAGATCATTGGGAATTGCATGCTGCTGCATCCCTCCTCAACAGAACACCTTTCTGCACCTGGCTCGTTACTTGCCACTGCAAAGTCAGCATCTCCCCAGGCCAGGTGCTGGGTTTTGTCCTAACAGGGGTTGAACAAAATTCATTTAAATTCCTGACTTTTTTTTCCCCAATATAAATTTGCACATGGCTAAGCTGTTACAGCTCTATCTCTCAAAGGTCAGCCTGAATTATTTTCTGCAGATAATGTTAAAGCTTATGCGCCTGATGGATTTCTGTGGCACATAACCACCACTTCTCATGGGGCTGATGACCCAAATAATTACCTCATCTCAGTCACTGCTGATCTCATCAACTAAACCAATTACAATGTAAGCTCAAGCCACTTACAAAAGTTTCTCAGATTGCTTTATATGGACTGGAAGATTTTATGCATTGTACACAAATTAGTACAAAGCCGATAGGGATGTTCAGCACTAAATGTTACTCTCTTTTACCAGGATACAGATGAGGAGCTTCATTATTAACCTAAGTTCCATGGAGTGGCAGAGTAATGGAGATCTGCTTTTCCCTCAAATAACACTAGGGGATTTCTTTTGCAGTACTTGCTCTGATTATTTGGCATTATGTAATTAAAAGGAGATACATTTTCATGTTATGTATAACACAAAATATTAATTTTATGAATTATTTTTTATTTTGGTAAATGAATGGAAGACAGTTTAAAACTTCTTGTTACTCTATATGTTGTTTCTCTTCCATTTCTATTACTTGAAATATTGTTTGTGCAATATGCTTTTAACTTAGGCATAATTTTCATAGTTCTCTCTGCTTATGATTATGGATTGTAATGAATCATTATCATTTAATTCAATTACATGCTGGTTTAATCTGTTAAGCCAACCTTGCAGAATTGTTGCTAATTGTCACTAATACTATACAGACTGCTCACAAAACAAACTGGACAGCTCTTTATCCCGATGTTTATAAAACAAAGTGGGTAACGTCAGTTCAGCCTTCTACTAGAAACACTTTTGTTGTTTTTTTTTTCTGGGATAATAAGCAAAAAGCTTATTTTTTATCTGTTTTTGATCTGTTTTTATTTTCAGCATCATGGTAGAAAATAAGTTGCCTGAAGAAATTTTTTTTAAAGCTAAACTAATTGTGTGCTGTATGTGATTTGCTCTGCTGTTCAGCTTGAGTTCCTTATTGATCCTCTGGTATTTTTCTGATCTCTATTATCCACAATGATCTAGTTTACAAATAGCATGACATCTATATTTTTGTTGTAAAATCTGATCTATAAAATTGTCTCCTGAGATAACCATTGTCTCACTTAATCAGATTTGTTATGTCATTAGCCAGCAGAGCTGAGCAAGTCAGAGTCTGTTTTTGTAGTGGCAGCATTATTCAAGTCTTAAATGGAATCAAAGGCACATGAAAACATTTCAGTTTAAAATGAATGACAATTAATCTCCAGCTATTTTATTATATTACAAACATGCACATTTCAAAATAATGCCTCTGTGGGAATTTTTAATAAATACCATTATTCCAGTTACAGAAGAATGGTGTAAATCTCTTGGAGTTCTTAAGCACTGCTTGAGGAAGGTGCAGCAACGCGTGGTTAACTTCAGGTAGTCCCACGCCTGAAATTGTCCATTTGATAATCAGCCAAGTATATTTTATATATAATACATGGAAAATTGGGACTGTCTGCTTTGCCAGATAATCTAAATAAAATACAGCTAATTACGCCTTGTCACTTTAAAACAAAGGAGGTTCTTTCAAAAATGTTAGTTACATAAACATAAAAAATGTCATACTGTCCAGAAAAACTGTGGGGCGGCTCTGTGAAATGCTAAATATTTCCTCAACACCTGGCAGTATCGCAGCTTCTAGTTGAACAAAAAAACACAAAACCTGTTGCTGAGATCAGTTTCAACATCTCTCCTGTTATGTGACACAATCTGCAGTAGATTTTAATGTAGAAACAATGGGTGACATGCTTTCTTGTCTGTCACATGAAAACTGTTTTGACAAATGAAAGGGATCTCTTGCGCAACTCAGGGAAGCCGACAGGCCAGGACTCCTATGGTGACGAAATCGCTTTTCTTATAGTCCAGAAGCATCATTGCCATTTTACGTTGATGGTTTCCTCAGCTATCCTTCTGTGCAGAGGACAAAGCACGTTTTTTGTTTGTTGTGTCTTGTCGGTCTTGGTAGATGACTGGCAGAACCTCGGCTGCCAAGCAGGAGAGGATGGGTGTCAGCTAACAAACCAGCCTTTCAGAATCAGGAATGCTGTGCTTGCATGGTGCGATACACCAAGAGCTATTTCTCCTGGTCACTAATTGTTATGGCATGCATTTGAGAACAGTTTGAGCCATTACTAAATCATTTCAAAAAAGTGGTGGTTGGGGATATGTGAAAGGGAGGGGAGGGAAAACACAGATGGAGAAAGGTTGAAGTTTTAAAGGGAGGAATATGTCTGGGAATTTATCTTTTTGACAAAAAAAAAAAAAAAAAGCAAATTCAATTTTTAAAAAAAGTTGTTATTTTCTGACCATTTCTGACCATGCTGACCATTTCACAAGTGCCCTAAAATTATTTGTACGAGAAGCAGAATAACTGATGCCTTAGTAGAATTGTAATGAGTGTATGGGAACTGTTGAGTCACGGCCTGAACCCCTGATTGATCACCTGAGGCGAGCACCGAGTCAGCCACGGGAGCACAGGTGAAGGCAATTCAGCTGTGTGCCTGGAAGGGATGGAGCCTCTCCTAGAGGCCTAGAGGCTCTCCTGGGGGGCTGCACCTCTCCTAGACCCCATTTAAGGGCTGGCTGCCACTGGGGAAGGATCTCTTCTGGAGTTTCCTCCTTTTGGAGTACTTTACTGTGAGCCAAGGACATAAGTGAGCATTTCATTGATTGACTCTTTCTGCCGTGATAATCCATGATAATCTTTCTAGCTATAAACCTGTAAAATGCTATCCTAACCATGCTACTCTTCTAACTGTACATTTGTTAATTGTACAAATGAGATAAAATGTTGTCTTGTGTGAGGATAATCAGATTGTTCAGATTCAGAATTTCCTAGGTAAAATTATATATAATGCTTTCTTCTTCTGAGAAACATAAGATGCACAGCTGTATTATACTATATCAATTGCTGTACCAATTGCTTCAAGAAACACTTTACTGAAAGGAATGTTGTTTTTTTTTTTATAATTATTAATTGAGATTTTAGAAGGATCTCAAAACATATAATAACTGTGCATAGTTGCTACAAGAAATTAAAAATTCCTGACTGCTAACTCATATTGTGGTGGGTTGGGTGTTTGCTGGTCAACCTTTATATAGTAACTTTCAGCAAGCAGAGGACAGGCAGTACCAGAGATGAATGGAAAGAGGAGAAAAAGGCGGGGAAAAAACAGCCTTAAACTACAAATTATTATGATGTCATTGATCCAGGTTTGGTCCAGACAAATCCAAGGGTTTATTATAATGTTTATTCTGAAGCATCCATAAATGTGGCACCAAGTACCGCTGCCTTTCCCTCTGCTGCTCTGTGATGCTGTGAAGCACCAACAATGGGTACTGTGGGAGGGCCTGCTGGTGGCTCTGAGGTCCTGGGCGCTGATGAGAAGCACGTCACTCTGATTCCAGTTTAAAAACACAGAATAGTGATTTATTCAGAGAAAATTTCTGCTAAAATCAGAATGCTGGTGTGTAACATAGGGAAGTACACCCTATAGACTTCAATGCCAAAGCTTTCTTGCAAAAAAGAAGAGCTAATGTTTGTTGTTTTTTATCTTTTTGTTTTAAAATGTTTTTCTTTTCACTTCTAAAGAGTGTATGACATGGTATCTCAGAATCACAGACTTGCTGAATGTGTATCTCCTGTGGAAATCTTCTGTGAGAGCATGTCTTAGTACTGAGTGAAACATTCTTCCATTAGAGAAGATAACTAGTCCAAATAATTTGTACGACTTGTTAAATACCACTCTCCTCAAGAATTGCCAATATTTTCCAGAAGATTAGGATTCCACTTCTTTACTGAATTGCAGAACTTTATGGGTTGGAAGTCACCTCAAGAGATTGAATCCAGCTCCTTATTGTCAAGAATTTTAGTTCTCCAAATTGTTTTATGCTGAGTTTTCTGATATTGTAGTAATTGACATTTTTTCTGAATGGCTGGCTGATGTTTTAAATCTGCAGAGCTTTTGGTGTGGTAAAGACCTACATCCCAAACGTTACGTGAAAGATTGTTTTTTTTCAAAGAACTAAAATAAGTTTGAAATCCTTGCCGTGTGGGCATTGATACTTTTTTTTTTTTTTTTTTTTTTTAAGCTAAGACTGATTATATTTTAGTAAAATTTGAGTGCATCTGGACAATCCATCAGAAGAATACGTATTTTCTTAATGACCATTATCTGAGGTCATAACTATGTGTATATGTATCTATATATCTTTAAACAGAATCCTGTGTACAGTTTCAATAAAATGCTTTGAATTATTAAAGGTTCTTCATGGGGAAAATGAGATGCTCTTTATAAAGGAGTTTTGGGTTTTGTTTTATACTGAGGACGGTGGTGAGCTGAGAATAAAATAAATCAGAGTAATTATCTAATAATGTAATTGAAAAATATTGTAGATAACCTGTGAGCATCTTAAAGAGTTGCCCTTGCCTCCACACTTTAATAAAGCTGGTTGCTGCCTAAACCAAAGGAGTTATCCAGAATGAGAGTGAGCCAGGACACTGAAATATTTATACCTGGTTATGATGACAGTATATCAGAAGCCACAGCTGTGGTCATTTGGTGAATGGCTCTGCCTCATATGTGTCTGTGGGGGGGGTACAGTGTTTTTTTCCCCTCTTATTTCTTTTCATAACTAGGCTTTATTTCCTGCTGTTATTTGTGGTGGTGAGCAGGCAGTGCATCTGGGCGTGCAGGGACACCAAGGAGGCTGAGGTGTGTCTCTCACCATATACTTCTGGTAGCTGATGCTGATCTCAGGGCAGTGGTGCTGGCCATATGGGGCAGCTGCAGGAAGCTTTGGTGTGTCCACAAGTGACTTCACTTGGCACACATCTGCTCTGCACATGTTGACACAGGACTGCTGAGACACCCTGACAGCTAGAGATAATGGAATTAATTGTCGTGGTCCAGCAAGTAGTCAGAGTTAAGCATTGTAGTTCCATGTAATTAATGACAAGTGTATTTTGATGCATTTTAGAGAAGCTCCCAGTTTGTTGCTGCTGAATGATAGGCTGTCTCAATGCCAAGCCAAGTTGTGAGGTTCACTTCCTGGTTTGGCTTCCTCCTGGAAACTGTACAGCTTCCAGCTGTCGTAAAGCACATTAGACAGGAACTCTGACAGTGATTATATTTATGCTTATCAGAAATGCTAGGTTCTAATGGCAAAGATCAAGCATTAAAAGATAGCAACAGGCAGCAAGAGCACAGCTCTTCCCCATTGCTGTCCCTTCAGAGAACAAGCCCGTTGTTCACAGAATTCATATTCGCATTAGGTACAATTCATCCTATCTGCCTGGTTCCTTTTATTGTACAATAAAATTTGATTTATTCTCATTTGAATACAGAGTATATAGCTGTGTAAGTTTAAGATGGTTATAAACAGTTACTTCCCAAGTAGCACAATATAAAGCCTACTGCCTGAGGTATTTCTGAGGAATGAGAAGCATTACTCGCCAAAGGGCAGAGAGAGAGAAAGCTGTGTTTTGGATCTGAACATTGTGCCTGGAGCTAATCACTGATTATGCTGATACCTGCTTAGTTTTTTACTCTTTAAAAAAAAAAAAAGCCAACAAATGAAGAGCATGCAAATGTGCTTCCTCAGTGGACTTATCCTGAGTCTGGAAAGCCTAACTCTTTGTATTTTGCTTACAGAATGGTCTCATCGTTGCCTGTTACCAAGGATATGTGGATATTGTCATAGCCTTATCACAGTGTCCTCATCTTGATGTGAACTGGCAAGACAATGAAGGGAACACGGCCCTGATCACAGCTGCACAGGCAGGTAAGGGTCTTCTCTGCCTCCTGTGTGGGGTCTTAGGAGGGATCCATGCTGTGATTGCTATTTGTAGGATTTTTTTTCAAGGCCTTATAAGAAAACAGTCTGCATAAGATTATTCTGGCCAAGCTCCCAAATAAGCTTGTCATTATTTTTTTTAACTAATTAATCTAAAGCAATGTTTATCCTGTAGACTGTGAATAAGCTATACATAAGCATATAAAATGTTTCTAGTGAGTAACCAAACTTTGTCCTGTGTTGCATGTAAAAGTGAGCTCTGATAGAGAACTCTGAAAGAAGGAATTGCAACCACAGTTATGTTCATAGCAAAGTTGTAAGTATGGCAGCTTTTTAACATGGAGAAGTCTCCAAAGCTCTCATCTTTTATTTATCTGTGCTAACACAAATTTGGACAGTAGAAGGTTTAACATTAACACCAACTTCTTCCTGATTGTTATAACTCACACTAATGAGCTCAGAATTAATCTGGAGGGCTGACATTGACTTGACTCTGTCTGCCAGCACTTGTTATTGATCCCCAGTGCCTCTGCAAATGACTGCAGTCAGCAGAAGCATACACAAACCCCTAACAACTGGGGAGTTTTCCCCCGCCTATGATAATCCTGAGCTCTGACACTGACACCAGTTGTTTAATTCATCATCATGAGACACAGCTGTAGCATTAATAAGGATTACCATGTGGTTAACACTGCAACCAGAGTAGCTACAGTGTGAAAGATGCTGCTTAATTACTGCTGAACTTTAAGTAGCAACACTAAGCGGTGTGTTACAAAGAAGTGAAAGAAAAGCCTGTGCTATCTCACCTTTAGTGGTGGGTTGATTCAGTTTTACTGGATATCATTTCTACAAAACAAATTATTCCAGAAGCTCTCTGACATTTATGCAAAAACAAACAAACCAACAATATTTCCTACGGAAGTCTAGTTATTTCAGCTAACTGCAGGGTGGTATCCAGGTGGTTTCAGAGAGTGCTTCTGTTCTTGTTATGGTCCCATAAACATCTGTATGTGCTTAAGAAGTGTTATGGCTGCCTAGACATATTGTTTCAGTGTAGTCAGCATCTAAAATTAAATAGAATTATTTTGCAGACCAGCTAGGGTCTCAGATGAGCATTGAATTCAGTTCCTTTTACCCCTCTGATTTTGATAATTTTAGATTCACATCTTTCAAAGAACCCATTCTAAACTGAAGCCTTTCTGCATGGGCTGACCTGAAGAAAATAGTCTGAGGAGATCAGTGGGAAGCAATAGGCAATAAGAAATAATTCATATAGAAAAAACAACCACAGACAAAGCATATTTTAATGTCAAATGTACATTTCAGGTTTGAAAATGGGTCTGTTTTCTTGGTCTCTCAGCATTTCTCTTGAGAAGGATGCTATGTCTGTAAGGCTTTTCCGTTCCAGAACTGAAAATTGGTAGTGGCCAGCAAGGGATGAAGCCCAGAAATAGGCAGTGGTGCTGCTAAAGGAGAAATAGAGTCATTAATTGGCAGAACAGGGGAAGTGCAGGAAAAAAAAGTAAGATCGATGCAAATGAGAGAATGAAATAACATGCAGCAAAAAGGAAGGAAGGAAAACGGTTACGAAGAAGGAAAGAGGGTGAAAGTCTACATTAAATTAAAAACTGCTGATTCTCAGTTCTGCTGTTGATGACGGCATAGTTACATTAGTGGCAGCATATGGTAATTGATAATTGGCATGTGCTGGGCTTTAGAGCTGTAATTATTCCCTTTTGAAGTATGGATATTATTCATTACAGGTCAGTTTGGGGCAGGCTCTCGAAACACAAATCACATAGTAGCCTATTTCTTTGCATTAATGGAGACATTAGAATGCAACTACCTCAGACATACAGATCATAACGACTGTGCATCTTCAGTTTTACTTGTCTGTCAGAAAGTATTCAGTGTCTATAAATCAAATGCAGGCTATCTGGAAACACAAGTCATGTCCAAGCAGTGGCACTATATGACAGAGCATCCTCCTTATTACACAGAGTTCCCTTCTGCCTGCACTAAATAGATTATTAGGAATTATCGTAACCATTACATACATTCTCTCTGTGGTAGCAATAAAGTGAACTAAGCTGTTACAGACATCTGTGCTGTTTACTAAATGTGTCTCATAGGGCGAAGGAGTGTGCCCTCAGCATGCCAGTGCTCCAGCAGGTAGAGCTGGCTTACAGACAGCAGGGCAGCAGCTCGATTCAGATCCTGTGTTGCTGCCCTGCCTGGTGCTAGGCTCATTTATTGCAGAGCTTCATGCAGCCTCCATTGCGGGCTTTAAATCATGAAAGACTCACTCACCTGATTTATGGCTTAGATATGCACCACTAGTTCCTACAGATGCAGGAGAACTGAAGCAAACATTGTGGCCTTAAATCAAAAGCACATGGCACGGTCTGAACACAAACTTGGCAGATTTGAGTTTCGCTTTGAATTTGATGTCTGTTTGAACTTGAAATCTGAAACAAACCCGAGAGGACAGAATCTCCTGCAAACTGAAACTGAAGTGATTTTCAGGAATCCCCGTGAAATGAAGGCACTGGATTTTGTGTTCTATTTCCCGCACACTGTTGGGCCATCTGTAGTACCCCAGAGAGTTTTGCTTGGGCAAAGTCCCTTGGGTTGTCTCTTAGGCTTCCTCCAATTCACAGAAAAACATCTTACTGCAGCTATGGTCCTGACAAAGGGAAGAATATCTTTAGTAATGTATAAGTGCTGAGAAATTGTCTGTTTTATAATTTCTCCTTGGTTCGGTTCCCGTCTCCAATTTCTCTGTCAAAAAGCATTATTTCAGCTGTTGCAAACCAATCATGAAGCACGCTGTACATTGATGAAACAGAAAATGTCCTACAAAACAGCTTGGACATGAAGCTTCTCCTGGTAGTAACTGATACCCTGTCAGAATTTGGTCTCACGCCATAAAGTCAGTGAAGCTGAAGCCTCTGTGCTGAGTAAGCAGGACTGGGTCACTCTATCCTGCCTTGAGCATGGTTCACTTTTGCTGTTCAGCTTTCTGCAGTTTGCTGTATCTTTACGTTTCATTTCCATCAGCCCATCCAAGGTACTGTGAGCATCTTCCCTGGTTTTCCCTGTCTCTGGCATTAATGAGCTGATCTGTGCTCTCTCCCCACTTGTTCAGGTTTCAGCAGGGTATCCAGTTATGTGGCAAGGTAGCAGAGTCCAGCTCCCAGATTCTAGAGTGCAAAGAGTAGCAGCTGGAAAACATCTTAAGTTCAGTGCTAAAGCTTTTCTTAACTTGCTTTCCAAAGTGAGTCCAGGACTGCATTGGTGCAAAGCCACATCTGATGAAATCTGCACCAGATGCGATAGCATAAGCTTTAAAAAGTGTCCTATATGAATTATAATCTGCTTCAGTAACATTTCTAGATGAATTTGAGTGATATGCATCACAGAATATTCAGCTGGACTGCAGGGAGAAATGAGAATATTTTTACAGTGCCTCATAATTAAACTGTGATTGTCGCAGCTGCCTGGCAGACTGCATTATTTCATAGAGCATCAAAGCATCATAAAATGAATGGCAAAAAAAGGGTAAAGTTTTTTGAATGAGTCATAATGGCACTGGATATCTGCCTTGTTCTGAAGGTCCAATTATAAAGGCTTGATGTTTTAATTAGTCTTCCCACCAGCTAGCCAGAGATAGCTTCAGCTACTAAGCACACCCCTGCTGACACAAGTGGCTTTGCATGGTCAGATGGTAAAGTAAAAATGTGGGAGCCAGTGCAAAATATTTATTTGCCTATTACCATGGCTAGCATGGCTTGCTCGTAGTATTGGCTGCAACTACCACATGTAATTACTACTTAATGGAGCACTGTGACTGTAAGACTCAAATTTATCAGAGGGGTGAAAAAGCTGAATCTTTGCTAGGAGTTCCTTCAGGGGACAGTCAGTAGGACCTCCTGCACAAGAAACTGAGGCCCCTTCAACCCCAGAGTGACCACCTCTGATCTTTAATTATTCCTGTACCTTAGATTCATTTTCAGAGTGGAAAAAAACCTCACTGAAGGCAACCCGAGGGCCGGTGGGAGTCCAGCTTTCCAGGACTATCCTGCGTTCTGCCACAGGACAGTGCCACCTAATGCTGAAGCCAATGACTGCAATGAGCAGAAAAGTTACTTGAGAACAGATCCCATTCATCGTCCGTATTTTTGCAATAATCAAACCTGCAGGAGCAATTTTTGGTTTGACCTTGAGGCTGGCTGTTAATTCTGTGATGGATTTTCTCTGCTTCTTCTTCTTCTTCTTCTTTTTAAGGGCACATAACCATTACAAACTATTTGTTGAACTATTTCCCTGGGCTTGACATTGAGAAGAGGAATGTGTTTGGATTTACAGCACTGATGAAATCTGCGATGCAGGGACGAACGGAATGCGTGAAAGCTTTGATGATGGCAGGTATGCAAAGTGCTTTGCTGCTGCTTCTTCATCATCTAACTGCAAATACTAGTCCATCACACATAAACATCAGCAAGGGATGGTGAGAACATTGGGGCAGCATCCTCTAGTAGAGGAGCAAGGCTGAGTCTTGGCAGGGCCATATGACACCTTTTAGCCATAGTGTTGTGTGCTTTAGTGTGTTGAGTAATTGATACATAAATTATTAGTTAACAATTAAAGAATTAGTACATATGTATGTTAGTGTACTTTATATTTTTTTACAGTTGCAAATGTTGAACACAAGTTTTTATGGAAATGATAATAGATAGCATGTGAATATTGTTGTTATTTAGACCCTAAATCCCACAAGTCCGTTTAGCTGTAGGCTGAGATGTTGAATAGGTAGTTCATGTCTGCTGTTTTGCTGCCACAGAAGTTTAATCCTTCATAATTTCATAGAATTGTAGAATCTTAGAATGGCCTGGGTTGGAAGGGACCTCAAGGATCATGAATCTCCAAGGCCCTGCCACATGCAGGGCTACCAACCTCCACATGTAATACTAGAGCAGGCTGCCCAGGGCCCCATCCAACCTGGCCTTGAGCATCTCCAGGGACGAGGCATCCACAACCTCTCTGGGCAGCCTGTTCCAGCACTTCACCACTCTCATACTAAGCAGAACTTAAATTTGACTGTTTTAAGTAGAAGGCATTTATCAAACACAGTGACATTACTTTCATCCATTTTTATAATATCCAGTTTCTTGATGTTGATGTGACACAGAAATGCTTGAATGATATGGCAACTGGCAGTATTTTCTGCAAGGTTCTCCAGCCTGTTACACTGGAATCAAGGTTTTGTGGAGTCAGATCATTCATTTTGGCGTTAAATTTTTATGAAACAAAGTTATGAAACAGTGGTTAGAGCTGGTATATTGCTAGACACAGGTGCACTTTCTGAACTAATGTCTATTTCAAGCAGATGCCAGTACAGAATTTTCCAGTGGCTGTTATAAATATCAATTAAAATGAAACTTCAACCCCCATACCTTACAACTTGTCAGATTGACCTGACAATGTCATGGCTTTCTATTATTATCACTTGGGATCTGATGGAAACTTGTTCTGCCTGTTTTACTCATGACAAGCTGTTTCACAACTTTCCATCGTTGCAGGTAACTCAGTATAGACATCAAATTTAACATATGGTTGCTGCCTCTGGCATCTGAACAGTCACCTGCTTTTCTTCCTATTCTGTAAGCAGACAGATCAGCGTGAAGAACAAACATTTCACCAAACAGAAAATGATCTTGTTAGTCTCCTGTCATGTTTTCCTACAGGAAGTTACGTTGGGCTAGTTGTGCATTAGAGATAGTGAGGGTAGCAGAGAACATCTGTTGGCTAAAGGCTTGTAGGATTAATCATAGAATATCCCGAGTTGGAAGGTTTCCGTAAGAATCATTGAGTTAAAATATATCACACGTTTTTAAACTGCAGTTTATTTACATGTTTTAGTGATCACTTTGCAGGTCTGCACACTTTCAGCTGAAAAACAGGGGCCATTTCAATATCCAGTTATTGTATAGCACTGCACAGCCTGGTGAAATGGAAAGACGGAGCAGCTTGTTCAGAATGGATTTGGAAATAGTTTGGGGGTGAAGGGATACTGAGTGGCTGCTGACTGTGAAGTACTGCTTTGCTGAGGAGTGCATAATACATTGTTGTTGAATGATCTGGGGAAAAATCAGTTTCATAAATAAAACAGTTCCTTAGGTTCCAGCTAAATTCTATGTTAAACAGTAAGAACACATGGAAATTCCGGGGGGGAGGAACCCATAATCAGCCATGAGTCTCTGCGTAACCTCTGACTGTTGTTACAGCAACAAAACAGGCATGTGTGCTGCTAAAAGAGTTAAATCCAGTATCTGCTTAGTGACTTGGGTGAGATCTCTGTTTTCTGGCAATTTCTTATGGCAATGCAGGAGGGAAATAAAGGGAAGCTCACTTTTCTAGCTGCCTGAGTAGAATTTGGCTGCTGGATGGGAAAGGGACTCAGCGGAGTGTGATAGATGGTTGGAGCTGGATTTTTTTAAGTGGATGTTCTTCCTAAAACTTGAGTTCCTGGAGAGTGGCCAAGGTCGATCACGGTAAGATGAAGGTGCTCTGAGACACTTGGCTGTAATGTTTCCTCTTTCAAAGTGATTCTTTGGAAGGTAGGGATTTGTGATTTGGGAATGCAAAGTTAAAAAGAGAGGAGCTGAGCCTCTCATGGGCTGTTTGTCGTGGGTAGTTGCACAGCGAGGACCGAATGGTGCCAGCTGCCAGTGAACCTGGGCAGGAACACAGGAATGCATCATTGCTCACCACTCAAGCCCTGCTGAAATCTCCAGTGCAAACTCAGTGCTGCTTCAGTAAAGCCACTGGTGTGGAAGTGGTCATAGAGACTGGGCTTTAAATACAGTGTGTGAAACAGCTGCTTAATAGATGCCTGCCTCTCTGTGCTCTCCTGTTAAACACAGAGTACACAGAGTACAGTGCCAATGTGTTGGCCATGCACGTGCTGCTCTCACCTGCTCCCTCTGTTGTCCTCAGCCACCTTCATCAGCTCCCTCCTGGGAAATCTCTCCTGTGATTTTGCTTTCTTCTTTTTGGTCTGATGCTTATTCCTAAACTAATTCTTGTGCTGGAAGTTTATGGGTCTGAGCAATATTTCTGAGCTAAGAGCTCCCAGACCCAAAGTCCTGCCTCTTGTGGATCTTCTGCAGTAACGTGTGTGAGCCTCCATGGTTCTGTGCTGACAAGGCCATGCCCCATTCTCTGCCTGTCAGATGGACTCAAACTCATTCAGAGTATTGTCTGAAGGGAATCATGGAGCTGAACTTTGTGAATTTCTCTCTCAAGGCCCTTCAGCAAGGCAAGGTCAAGCAAAAGGGGCATTGTTGCCTGTCAGGAAACCCTCTAGGATTCGATGGACAGTCTGAGGTTTCACCTCAGAGATGAAGAGCGTGGCCAGCAGGTTGAGAGAGGTGATCCTTCCCCTCTATTCTGGCCTGGTGAGGCCACATTCAGACTGTTGTGTCCAGTACTGGGCTCCCATGTTCAAAAAAGACAGATCTAGAAGGAGTCCAGCGCAAGGCCAGAAAGATCATTAAGGACCTGGAGCATCTCGCATACAAGAAAAGGCTGAATGACCTGGGTTTGTTCAGTCTAGGGAAAAGAAGACTGAGAGGAGATCTGATAAATGTCTATAAATATGTAAAGGGAGGTGGGAGGCAAATGGATGAGGCTCTTCTGGTGTGGTGTGATAGGACAAGGAGTAATGGCCTAAAACTTGAACGTAGGAAGTTCCATATAAATCTGTGAAAGAACTTGTTTAAAGTGACAGAGCACTGGAACAGATTGCCCAGAGATCTTATGGAGTCCTCCTGTGGAGATATTCAAGGCTCATCTGGACCTGTGTCACCTGCTTTAGCAGGGCGGTTGGACTTGATCTCTTGAGGTCCCTTCCAACCCTTGGGATTTTGTGATTCATTAATTCTGTGTCTAGTTAATATTTTTAAGAGGACATGACTATTCATGTCTCATGCAGGTATGACATTTTGTTAAGTGACAGTTTTTTAAAAAAATGCCTCTGGATTTGTACAGAAAATCAATACCATGATAGCAAATCATGCCTTACAAGAGATCTTGTGTAACAAGTTACAAAGTCAACATCGATTTCCTCTGAAAGATCAGGATTTCTATACCATGTAGTATTCTTTCCTGAGATAAAGTTTCCCAAATACCTGGGTACGCATCTGTCAGGAGCAGTGAGGGATGGTTTAACCTCAGAGATGAGTGATCCAGGGGCTGCAGCAAGGCACAGAGGCACTGGCCTCATCAATAAGGGCACTTCTTGAAGGAATGGAGCAGGTTGGGTGACAGTAACCACAGTCAGCTAAGTCCATGGTGATGAGGCAAGACCACAGGGACAGGGGAGGTCTGAGGTGAAACTAGCGAGTGCAGGGCAGGGTCAGCAAGGCACATGGCCAGGCACAGCTGCAGCACAGCTCAGGCAATGACCGGAGCTTGAGTGTCTGAGCTTGAATGCAGCCTCCAAGCAAAGGTAAATTTAGACACATTTCCCTTAGCTTCTACTTTTCCCTTAGTAAATCTTTGCCTGTTATGTGAAAAGCAAACAAACAACTTCCACATAGTTCGCCATGTTTCCAGTCAGGTTTAATCGGAAGGAGTACAGACACAGGCGAGTATTCAGAAGGGGACCAGACAACAGTCTAGAACAAGAGAGTCAGGGGTAGGAGTCCGGGCAGGAGGAAACAGGCTAGTGTAGCAGGAGGAAATGTCTTTTTGTGCCTTTCTTCCAGCCTCCTCTCCCTGGTCTGTCTGTAGCTTCTGTTGTCATGAACAGCTTCAAACTCTTTGCCTTTGAGCTCTCACGAGCCTTTCTTCAGCCGACATCTAATGAACTCTTTGTTTTGATCAAATCTTCCTCTTCTTTGCTTCCTCCAAGTTTGGGCTCCATGCTTCACTCTTTCAAGTGTTTCTGTGCTTTCTCTCTGGATGATTCTGCAAACTTCACTTAAACTCCTCTTAAATTGAGATCAACTTCTTTGCTTTGGTTTTCTCCTTCCATTCACGTTCACTGTTTTTTCTCTGTCTCCAACTTTCTCTTAGAGGTTTTCTCAGGGAATTTGGAGTCAAATGATACTTAGTAGGGTTAAAAACTGAACTTCCAATCACTTTCCCTGTGCTCTCTTTTTTCCTGTTTTCTGTAACAGTTGAACACCCCATTGAGTGGAAGATTAAACTGGAGCCATTAGAAACCAGTTTCTGGTTGCCTTTCCTGATATCTAGTTCCTCTCTCATTGGTTTGAAATGCTGTCACTGAGATAAATCCAACTGGGAAAAAATAATTCATCGTGATTCTTCTCTGGCCTTTTCCCCAGGTCTCAGTCTCTGTGCATGTTCATCTTGCAAAGCAGTGTGACAGAACGCCTTTTCTTTTTTGACAAGATATCTGTAGGTTGGTAATGTGTTGGCTGTTTGAAAGTGGCACTTTATCTGATAGAGAAGCTCGTCAAGAAATCAGAAGTTGTAGCCTGTTCACATTTCAGCTTAAAACTTTTTCAAGGAGCTATGAAATTATCTACAGGAGCAGCGATACATGTGCATCAAAAGTGAATATTAAAGTGCTCAGAAATGTGGACAGTTACAGTTTCACTAACACTGTTTTTCTTTTCTTTAAGGGGCAAATGTTCACACAACAGACCCAAGCCGTGGACTGACTTCATGGGAATGGGCTTGTTATACAGGAAGGTCAGAATCTGCTTTCATCATGCAAAGGCTGATGGATAAACCATGCCCTGAACAGTTTTGTGATCAATATAAACCAGAATGGCCAAAGATGAAGGAACTCCTTGCCAAGGCTGCAGAACCAAAAACCTGTTTGCAGAGGATTTCTGAGTGTGTGAGGTCAGTTGTCTCATTCCGGGCTTTCCATGGCCCAGAAGAGGATGGGGTCCTTGATCACATGGTGAAGGTGACAACAAGCTTAGGCAGTCCTTTCATTGCTCTGTCATGTAGGACTGTGTGTCCAGGAAGCCCACCTTCTGTGGGAAAACGCAGACTGGCTGTGCAAGAAATCCTTAGGAAGCAGAGAGCCGAGGAGATCCGATCTCAGGACAAAGACCACGTTAGCAGCTATGAGAAATTATTTCAGAACTCCAAAGTCACAGTAATCCCTAAAAAGAAGGACCGTCGAGCAAGTCTGCAGCCCGTCAGCCTTGCAGTGTCTCAAGTGAGCACCATAGCCACCAGGAAAACAAGCCTCTTGCCACTCCACCTGCTCAGAAGAAGCAGCGTGAGGCCAGGATTTGTCATCCCCAAAGTCCGTGTCAGCAAAGCTCCTCCTCCCACCTTTCAACCGGAAAAGGCAAGGAGGAGGAGCAGCGCTAAAGATGACCCCTACTTGCAGATTCCTAAGTGGAGATACAAGGAGTTAAAAGAGGAGCGGAAGAAGGCAGAGGAACAGGAGAAGAAAAGAGCAGCAGAGGCTCAAAGACAGAGGCAGGTGTCTCCTGCCAGAAGCAGAACCTGACTTACTGGCAGTTACTTGGAAGGTTTTAGAGCCATTAGTCTTGTTATCTGAGCAAGATAACAGACTGCATGCTGTCATGCATGCCTGCTGTTGATGGAGCTGGAATACTGTACAGCAGCCTTTGTGGTGCAGAAACATGGCAAGGGCTATAGCACAATGTGTCTGATTATGGAAGGTGAAGTTATTTTTGGGTGGAAGAAAAAAAAAAAAAAAAGTTTACCTGTATGCCGTTGATATGAAGTTCAAGTGTTGTTTTTTTTTCTTATTTCCAGTTCCAGGTGAATGACTGCACAACTCCTTGAAAAATAATGTGTGTGAAAGGATCATATCTTGTGTTTGTTCATTTTGTAATGGGCACGATTAAGGAGTTTTTGACACTAGATATTATTTCCTCTTCTTGTGTAGGTAGGCATAGTTCAAGGTTTTATAGAAATAATGAAAAGTGTAAAATACATCACAGTCTCAATGGGCAGTGAAAATCTAAATCTACTCTTTTTTTTTTTTAATGTATGAAGCACTTTATGGCATATTAATTCTAATAATCAAAGATTAGTGCAAGGTAGATATTGAACTGTACAGCTCTATATGGTCTGTGTGGATACATTCCTTAACGTTTTTGTTCTGTGTTGAATATAAAGAGGGCTGCATATGAAATATTTCTGTAGCTGAGGTACTCGCATCATCTACAGATATAAATCAGGGATAATGACAGGTTTCTTTAGAGCAACAGAGAAGTTGAACTAATTTTTGTATGCCACAGTCACCTCTAACATTTGCCTCCCCCATTATGTTTCCCTGTATTCTCTATCTGTTGTCTCTTCTTTAGTCTCAGGGATTTTTTTTGTCTTGGAATTTAACTGTGAAATAATGGAGATGGTGAATCTCAGGTGGGTTTAGATTTGTCTTTTTCCCTTGATATTTAAATTCCTGCTAATAAATAAATAAATAACCACCAGTTTATTATCAGTGTCTGCTCCACAACTTTTCCAGGTTATCACCAAGATATATTAATTATGCACTGTATGGGAATTGTTGAATCACTAATTGATCACCTGAGGCAAGGACTGAGTCAGCCATGGGAGCACAGGTGAAGGCAATTCAGCTGTGTGACTGGAAGGCGTGGAGCCTGGCTGCATCTCTCCTAGACACCATTTAAGGGCTGGCTGCCACTGAGGAAGGATCTCTTTCTGTAGCTGTCTCCTTTTAGAGTTTTGCTTAGGATACAGGTGAGCATTTCATTTTTGTTTGTCTCTTTCCACCGTGATATTCTTTCTAACTATAAACCTGTAAAATACAATCCTAACCATGCCACTCTTCTATCTGCACATTTGTTAATTGTACACGCACATTACAGAAACAGAAGCAATTGTCCCAGGTATCAAATCCAGCCACAAGCTATGAAAATCTGGTTGGAGATGCAGTATCAGCCGCTGATGCTTGGAAACTGTGGTTGGATTCGTTGTGAGGTTTGATATCATGCTTCTGGGTACCTGAAGAGTATGGGGCTTCACTCCGTCTCAAAAGCAGAAGAAAACATTCCTTAGTACTGAAGTTAAAGCAGGAATGAGCCATGCTGTCCCACAGTTGAAGACTGAAACATCAGATGTCCAATCTCTGAGCCTAAAACCCCTGGATATATGGGGACCATACTATCCTCGCTATATGGAGATTTTCAGAGCCATTCTTCTATCCCAAAATTAGATCTAAATTGTTTTGTTGGCCAGAGAAACACATTGCGCTTACAGAAAAGCCCCATCCTTTGGTACACGAGTGCTTCTGTAAGTGCTTTTTTCCATAGGTTGGTGCTGGTTCTCATGGTCTGGATTAAGGCTGTACTTTTACCAGCAGTCTGAATTATGCCAGACCCTGAAGAATTCTGATAAGGAAGGGCTCTGTTCTTGCTGCTTGCTGAAAAAAGAGCACATTCGGAGAGTGGAAGCCAAAACATCTCGGGCTGACCAGAAACTCACTGAATTTGTAATGAAACTGTACACATCATGGGAAAAGTAAATTCAGTTGGCTATAAACTCGCGTTCAGGTCGGTACTGTTAGTCAGTAGGTTTGGGGTCAGGTCTCCACAGGTTGCAGCTGACTGGTGCAACAAGGATGTTAGGCAGAGCCCAGTGTTTGTATGTCTTGCTGGAAGAGCTGTGCTGGCTGGACTGCAATGTCAGATTGCCTGCCTTGTACTGACGTGGTGCAATAAGCACCCTGCTGATAAACCTCCCCACCCCTATGAATGTAAAGATGGTTTTGGTCTGCACAATGCATTTGTCCTGTGTAATTCATAGGCACTGCTTTTTTAACGGGTTTGCCATGACCAGAATGTAAGGCTGATCTTGTTTCTCCAGAGAGTGGGAAAACCCCCTTTTAGTCATCTGTGACGAAAATGGCAGGATAGATTTGGATATTTCTCTATCACTATATTGAATGGCTTTACTGTTAATTTCTGCTTACTGCCAGCCGAGTGTACTGGAGATTTAGCATTTGGATTGAGCATGGAAATCAACCTGTGCTGCAGGTGAAAGTGCACTCAGTAGCACTTGCAGGAGGCACACAGCTGCCAGGTGCTCTCAGGGATGAAGGTGCAGTGTGTTAGCCATAGGGGCTGAAGCCCTTTCTGACAGGTGTCTGTGTCCCTTCAGAGCCCACAGAGAGAAGCATGGGCCATCTGTTGGATGGTGAGGGTTCAAGGCCCATCTCCCCAGTCCGTGTCCCAGATCGCTGTTGTGGGACCAACAAGCGCCAGCAGCTGCAGAACTGCTAGGGAAGGCCAGCAGGGCAAACTGATTTGTGGGAAATGGGGATTACCCTTACATTTTTCTTCCTTTTAAATCATCACTTGCATAATTTCAAACCAACGCAGCCATTAGGGTCATTTAAAGAGGTTCTTCATTACTTACTTAATTGCTCACCGAGAGAGCATATTCAGCAGAGATATGGCTGATGAGCAGCCAGCGGTCTTCTTGAGTCAAGCAGGACTGGATTGACAGTTCTGCACTGCCTCTCAGTACAGTAAATCATTCAATTAAACCTCTGAATTCCCAGCCACTAATGAAATGTGCTAAGCTGACGTTATTAGAGATAATGATGAGCGGAGATCGTCTCTGAGCAGTGGGAAATGTGAATTGGGCTAACGGAGGCAATGGGGGGAAGAAAACATGTTGATGTTCACATTGTGACTCTGATGTAAAACAAGATTGGCTTTTGACCCAACTTCTGACTTGTGTAGATAAGACTTAGAAGCAGCCACAAAGGCTTTCTCTGGTCCGCCAAGGAGTATATTAGTTAAAAAGAAATTGATTTGGTGTGAGCCTCTTCAGGGCCTTCTCAGTTTCTCAGAAGTGGCTTTCCTGGTCATTCAGTCACTGTTTTCAGCATTTTTCTGAGCACCAGATAATTAGTCTGTACGTCACACACAAACATATCTACTTACTTTCTTAGAGGTGTTGGTATAGATACTAGAATGTTTTACTGTGAAATATCACAGTCATTAGGGGGTAAAACTTGGTGTTTTACCCACAAAATGACCGAGACCTCAGTGCCTCTCTTTGCTGTTATCAGTGGCTCTGATGTGATGCAACAGCAGTGTATGTCCTGCGTAGCACCATGTGCGGATAAGAAAATAAATAGATTGCAAGTAGCACGAAGAAAAGGATTTACTGAATGGACAAATCCATTGCTGCAGTAATCCCAGAGGCTCTTTTGAGGCTTTTTATTCATCGGTGGCTTTGGACAAAGAATTGCAGAAGACTTGATTTGGGGAAGAAAAAAAGATAAAGGTTCATTTTAATCGATCATTAAATCAATATTTAGATGAAGCCATGCTTTATAATGCTCCATGTTCTGAATAAGGACATCCCGAGCATGGCAAACTGAATGCCCCAAATCAGTGAACAACTTAATTCCCTGCCTGTGTAATGATATTAATTATGCATGGTATTATAATAACCCATAAAACTAACTATAGGAAACACAGCCATACATCATTAACATATATAGTAGCAGATTATTTAGCACTTATATACTCATATGCATTTACACATCTATAAAATATACACATATGAAAGGCCTCTCACCTCCCAGTGATGATGTAGGGTACTCAGATATGCTAACGATGACTGCTGTATGAAAGCCAGCAGTAAGTAATTGTTCTCTAATAGCCTGTCATTCAGGCCATAAAACAGGCTACAAAGAGAAACCAGACCAGCTGCCTTCTCACTGAACACCACCACAGAGCTCTTGCATGGAAAAAGGCAGGGTGTTCTGTGAAAAATTGTACTTCATGGGGTAATTAAAGTTACTGTGCATATTAATTTTGCCTAGTCAGGTTTAAACCTGGCATTCTCTCTGCACATTTCAATTCACAATGCTCTCACCATTCTTCCATGGCTGCAGAGCCATGACTATTGAACAGGCCAAATGCTTCTGTTTTAGTCCACTCTGAGGAAGCAGAAGAGGCTGGAGAAATGAATTTGGGTGGTTCCTTTCCCCATTGCAGTAGCTTCAGCACAAATGGCATTTGTTGCTTTACAAAACCGTTCTTCCCAAACCAACCAACAAAACCATTAAGAGGCAGATGAGCAAAACTCATGCTAGGAGGCTCCACCCTGAGTGCACTTATCTCATAGAATCATGGAATCATAGAATCATTAGTGTTGGAGAAGACCATTGGCCCGTTCCCACCGTGCCCACTAATCACATCCCTGAAGCCCACCTCCACGCATTTCTTGAGCACCTCTAGGGATGTTAGTGACTCTACCAATTCCTAGGGCAGCCTGTGCTAGTGCCTCACCAATAACCAGTATACCAGTATCTCACAAGGCTCCAATCCAGCTAGGAGTGCTTGTAAATGCAGATCGAGAGATGGGCACAGGAACTGCCACCAGCTTCTCTGTCTAGTGGGCAGACGTGAGCATGCATCTGGCATTTTTACAGTCAGTGCCACAGTAACTAAAATCTGCTGAGGGCAATGTTAGCCATCAAAGGTGTTTTCTGAGTATCTGTATTCAAGGTGATAAAATATTTACATTCCAACTGCATCTGGCAGAAGGAGCTAAGGTTTCCTAGTGCTTGTTGCCATTGTGTTGCAGACAACTTCTCGCAGGAGCTGGTGGCATTGGGATGTTCTACATCATCGTGTGGCAATGTTAATGTGACACAAATCAATATATGATTCAGTTAAGTAATAGCCCCATTAAAAGCCCTGTTCCAGCATTTCAAAAGCATATACAAATGCAGTTGTATTGAAAATAGACTTGCTACATTGCCAGCTTGGCTGCTTTCCCAGGAAAGGGCAGTGAAATAGTTGTCACTCAGGATTTGCCCAGTTTCCATGGTCTTACGTGGAAAGATAAGATACAATCTCTGCTTCCCCAAACGTATCATTATAAGCAAAAATAAAACAACTCACTTTTGCTGAGCAACAGAACTGAACAGACTGATTGTGCCAGATTAAGGGTACTTTGTTTTCTCTTGAAAATCTGTTTTGAAAACTCAAGTTCTACCAGTATGTTCATTTTAGAAAGTACTCTGTGGAAGTGTTTGACACGTGTCATTTTTTCACTTGTGGTTTGTAAAAACTATGGGGTTTTATTCTTCATTTGATGGGTTGCATTAGCTTCTATTCTCAAGTCCATGGGCACAGTGAGCAGCATTTGCCTGTGGTTTTCCAGCCACCATGAAGCAACTCTCTGCAAGAGCCTTCTTGGGCCTATGTGAGGCTTTCTACGCCACAGGGGGAGCGTCCCTTCAGTGTCAGTGGCAGCAGCAGCCCTACAGGGTGCCAGCAGCCATCCCACCTGCAGGCACTGCTTGTGTTTATGAGCTCACATTGAGTTCTTCACAGTCTTTAGTAACCACGTCCCCAGCCACTCATCCATTTATGAACCTTCAATTGAGCTATCTTAAGGCTTCTGTGACTGACCTATCTACTGTGCTCTGAAAAAGCCAAGAGCAACATGCTGGAGTTACACTGCACATTGGCTGTCTGCACAGCCAGATCTCTTGGTTAGGTCTGGTCTGAATTTATATAAGCAAACAAATTTACTAATAAATAAAAAAGCAGTTGAACCGCTTAAAGTAAAGAGCTAAGCTGAGCAAACAGGTACAACAAGCAATGCAGACTTGCTTTGGCTAATACTCACTTGGTTTAATCAGAACCCTTTTGAGATTAAAGTGGTAGAAGTTATTCATTTTGAATTTAGAGTTTCTGGCCGGATTAACTAATTTAACCATTTAACTGAACTGCTGACTTTTTTAGTGGGGAGTGCTGCCCATCCATGCACAGCAGACCATCCCTTCTTTCCTGCGGGGGCTCTCGCTTGAGCCCTGCCGGATCCATTCTGTTTTCATTGCAGCTTCCATTTTTCTAGGAGGAGAGGGAGGTCATAGAATCTTAGAATCACAGAATCACCAATGTTGGAAAAGACCTACAAGGTCATCCAGTCCAACCGCCCACCTATCACCAACAGTTCTCTCTAAACCATGTTCCTTAACACAAAGTCTAAATGTACGCAAGGTCCTCAGCCCTCATCGCCACGGCTTGCAGTTGCCCCTTCCACAGGCTCTGCCACCATGTTACAGCACTGCATGACTGTTTGGGTTTGGATAACTTTAAGCACATGCAGTGCTGGGTAAAGAGCTGTATCCAAACGTTCCTCTTTTTCCATCAAGTCAGACACTGGTTTCATCTTTAATTCAGGGCTGTCTTTTGAGGATCACAGACCCATTCTCAGGAACAAAGTGAGCCTGACAACAGTTGGAGGCAGATGATGAAATATTAATCTACGCTTTTGTGACATCCAAGCTAGATTATAGTAATTCCCTGTTTGCAGGTCTTCCCAAGGCCTCCTCATACAAAACAGCGTGTGGAGAAGTCAGCTGTGGGATTTAAATGTGTCCAACAGACAAGCAGCCACCCTCAGCTACTGAGTTTGGAGCCTACTCAGAGCCATCCATCAGCTGTGCCTCAGTTTCCTCATCACATAGAAATGTATTCCTAAATCCCTGGTTATCTCACAGGGACAGCTGCTGTTTACCAGGTAATTAGGGAAAAAGATGGATAGGAAAACCCATAGAAATTAAGCTATATAATGGAAACTGTGTCAATCAAGCCATCACAGCACATAAATCTATTTGCTTCAGAAAAATGTGCAAAGTGTTCTGCAGATGGTGGAGGAAGCTCAGGCAGCAGTGGAGCCTGGGGCGATCCTAATGGTATTCCTCAGATGCCAAATGATGGTGAGGCCTGACACATTCTGAAAGGCAGCCATCTGCTGCTCGTGGCTGAGAGGTGACCAAGCCTGGACAACTACTGAAAACCAAAAAAGAGTGGAAATGCATAAACAGTGTATAGACATTGAAGTTATCATCCTCTCAAACTAATGAGAAAAAAAATACGGGTACTTTCCTCAGAACTGCAGTATGCTGATTGCATCTTTGTCCTGCTCTTCCCACCACTTTCTTTCCCTCATAAATGAGACACTGAAAACTTTGCTCAGAAACACAAGGCTAAAAATCTTCTGCCTCATATGCCACCATCGCACCCTACCATTCTGAATAGCTCCGGCTTCTGGGGATTCTAGTGGGCCATTGACCAGATTTATGAAGTCATGAAAGCAAAAGGCAGGTCACCGCAGTCCAAATGCCGTTAAATCCCTGTGCTGCCATTTCCCATTAGCTAGACTCTGCTGAAAGCCACGTGCCAGCCAAGAAGACACATCAGAGATGACACTTAAAAGGGATTTAAGTGAATCAGGGGAAGAATGACAGAATGCACGGAGACAAGAGGGGAAAGATGGAGGCAGCAATCCAGCTGCAGCAGCACGTGAGATGAAGCCAAATCCTAATTTAACAGTGATTATTTCCCACCAGAGTTATTAGTGTATGGACATGAACTTTGACTGTTCTTGTGCAATTGTGGATTTGCACTCACCCCCACAGCCTTCATATTTATAGGCCAAAGGCGGAGCAGAAGCAAGCAGCATTGCCTTCTCTCACAGTCCGAAGGCCCCTCCTCCACTGCAGCAAGAGGTCTACCTTGCCACAGGTATCAAAACTAATCCAACTATCCAGCGATAAGGCTTGTGAAACAAATACAAGGTGCTGTAAACATTCACCAATACATGCTTTAGGACAAGAGCTGATATTTCACTCCTAGTCTGGTTAAAATCACTTTGTAGGAGCCATGTAATATTCAAGCATCATCTCGCCTCAGCTCCTGTGAGGTTTTTCGTAAGCACAGCTGAGGCAGGCGGTGCTTGGATGGGGCTGAGCAAACTTCCTGTGCAGTGTGAGATAGTCACTAGTGAGGATGAGGAAGAAGGCAGTGAGCTCGGCCCTGGGGACAGGCCAGCCATCTGTCACAAGCCAGAGGAAACACAGCATCTTCTCATTGGGTTTATTTGGACTTATTTAATTAAATGAAAATATAAATGTTGCAGTTAGAATTGGAGCCGGAGATTTTGTTTTGATTATTTCTTACCTTTCCCTTCAGCTTCAATTTTAGCGATGCTTTGGCTTTCACAGTCAACACCTCTGGGATGCATGAAGAGTCTCTCTTTTCTTTCAGAAATGGTATTTCAGGCAGCCCACAAAACTCTTCTCTCAAGGTGCTGGTGGCACTGCTCACAATTGCAAGACAAAATCACAAAGCACACCATGTTGGAAAGGAGGGGAAGCTGCACTTCTTTCCCACTGAGCTGCACCCACACTTCTGGAGCAAGGTCTTTGCACAGCCACTTAGGAGCTGCTCACACCTTTCCTAGGATGACTTGCAAAGTGTTTCTGCTAGCGTTAATTATACAGGCATTTTTCCCTTGAGAAAACACCTATTGAGTTAGGCAGCAAATGCTGGGATGCTGTCAGGGCATGGAGCTATTTAAAGGCATTTCCACATCTGTTTTCACAGGCAAATTCTATTAAATTTTTATAACTGTGCGCATTTTACTGGTAAGCAATCAGCTTTCATGAAAGACAGCAAAAGCTTCCTCTGAAATGGGCTAGGAATTCAGGTCCCTTAAAATCCCATTCCATACCCCAATGTCATGCCGTAAGAAGGCATGCAGGCTGCCAGTGCTACCTATTGAGGGACACACGTGCTTTTACTTATGGTCATTCACAAACATCACCAGAAGACAGAGTCACCATTTGGATGTGGTGCTCAGGGACATGAACTTGCAGAGAGTTGTTAGAGTTAGGGTGGTATGGTTGGGTTGCGGTTGGACTTGATGATCTTGAAGGTCTTTTCCAACCTGAGCAATTCTATGATTCTGTGAGGTGTGCAACCCACAGGCTGAGGTCTGGAGCCAAGCACTTGTGTCCTCCTCTCCTGTCAGCTGCACGCACAAAGCCTCGACAGCCTCTGTGCTCAGGGCTGGCGCCGCTGGCCATCACCAACACCCCACACCTGAAGGCTCCTTTTCACCACTTCTGCCCTTGCCAGAGGCTCCCGCCCAAGATGCCAGAGTGATGGCCTGGCCCTGAGAACTGCCCATGGATGGGGCAGGCCCATGTGTCACGCACTGCAGCCTGCCCGTCCCCCAGGATTGGTTCGGCTCAGAAGTGAAATCAGTCTCTCAGGAAGGATCTGCTTAGATGCTGTTCTTAAGTTTGCAGCTCCGGAGGCTGGCAGAGGATTGTGGCTTTCACTCCTCTCCCCTTGAACAAAGTCACACCTGTCAGAAAGCGCTGACCACCAAAGAACAAAACAAAACAAAACATACTGTGCAGAATGGCAGCTGGGAAAGGGCTGCATTCCGCAAACAACTAAATGTGTAAATCCAGGAGAGAGGAATATTACGAATCACAATGAACGGTCAGATCACGCTCTAAACTTGCCATAAATATTTATCTTGGAAACAATTGGCTAATGGTGAATCAGCTATTAGTATGTGAAGTACACTGCTTGTACTACAAAGCTTAAGTTTCCAGCATGTGCGTTTTAGGAGCTATTGGCACAGTGAAAAGCAAGGCTGTGTGCTTAACAAATGTCCTCATAATAAGCTGAACTGAAAGGCTTGTTTAAGGTTTCAGCCTTCCGTACCCGGCACCTCCAGCTGTCACAGCTGTCACATCAGAAGTGGGCTGATGTTTATTCTGTTCTGGTTGATAAATCAGGCCCTGGAAAAGAATTCTTGCATTGGATCTTCCTTATATTTTATGCAGAGAACAGGAATTACGTAAGGAATCAGCTTCCAATGTCTTTTTTTTTTTTTTAATTAGCAATTCACATTTAAAGCAGTGAAAAGATACCTGCAAAAAGGATGTTAAAAGTGTTCATCCCAACTATGTGTTCCAAGAAATCTGATCTCACATTGCTTAATGCTCCTTGGATGAATAAAACATGAGATCTTCGTTTCTAAAACTGACTACTGTCTTTCATTGTAGGTACACACATATACTAGAATATTAACTAGATCTCCCTTCAACTGAAGTAAGTCTCAATTCCACAGCCAATATACAAATGCACCCAGTGCTGGCTTTTGCAGCAGAGAGAATTTATTTGTTTTGCATTCGTAGATTTTCTTCATCCAAAGTTCTCCCATGCAAAAAGATTCAAGGCCGTGTAGATTAACACATCAATGAACTGTGCCCTCTAAAATTAAAGCAGTGCAAACTGAGTGCACTGAGCTCTGACAGATGATGACCAGTACTGGTTCTGAAAGGTGATACTCAGTTTCTTTTCTCCAATGATCTTCTAAGGGCTGTTTCATAGAACGCCTCCAAATCCACTGCTAGACCTGAAGCCATATCAGCTGCGATGCTTTCCAAAGCATTTGTTCCTTTGTATGAAAGTGACCTCACTGTCCTTCTGAACACAGCAACAGGCACTTGCTGACACTGAGACAGTCTGTATGAAAAATGGCTCCATGTTATTTTACCCACTTTCACAACACGCCGTGTGTCAGACAGACTGGAGGACAAAATCCACCTTAATGAACTAGCTTTAGGCACAAGCTGAGAACGTAACCAAGGTAATACACGTGTCCTCACTACCGGCTGGAGAAAGCTCACAGCTCATTAACAGCTGAACAATTTTTACTATCCTTAAAACCACTGTGGATTACAAATGCTTTTCTTTCCTGAAGCTGAGGAATGACCTATAGAATGCAGGCCACCAGAATTTTCTAAAAATAACTCCATCACAAGCTGGGCAGCAGAGATTACATTGCAAGAGTCCTTTCAAGGTCACTTGCAAGATTTATGCTTGCAACGGGCTTACTGTTTGTGTTTGAGAGTTGTCCCAACCTGGCCGGGTAAGGAGCACATTTTCAAAAAGAATTGCCAGCATCCATGCATGCCTGCCAGCTCCAAGCAGTATGTTCTCAGAAATTGGTATTCCTCTTGGCACCTGAGATCGGCAGCCTGAAAGAAAAGGGAACAGTCTTTGTAACAAAACTCAGTCTTCATTCACGGAGTGCTTTGTAAAATACAATGCGTTCCATCTCTCCCTGGAGGTTTCCTGTGTAAATACGTGTGCTAAGATTTTATGAAAAAGACTCAAAGAAAGAGACATTCTGTGAATACTGTTTTTTCTGACGCATGATAAGGAAAACCAACAAACACAAGTTCTTGAAGGAGACCCAAGAACACAGTAACAAACAAAATACAAACTTCCATCTTCCCAAGGCAGAACTTGTATGTGCCAGAGGTGTGACAAAGAAATTTCGAGAGAGAAAAAAAAATCATTAGGATTTCAAGTTAAACACTGGTAATAATTACATGTTATACAAATACACCCACACTTACCAAGACTGTAGCGACAACGTGTATTATTTTACCCCTTCTGTTGAGGAGGTCTGATGATGGCTTATCACTGTAGACCTGATTCATTCTCTTTTCTTCTAGCCTTTTTCTTCTAGCCTCCTCCAGGCAACGCAACATGGATTCCTCTTTTACAGACAATGTTGGCTATGACCCCCTTGTGCATAAACCACATTTCAGCGTCTTTCTCTTGTAAGGGAGGAAGTTTGCGTGCACAGAACTTGAACTCAAACTGAAATGCTCTTCTTTACATAATTGGAGCATCTAGCCTGCAACATCTATTCCTGCTGTAACAGTTATGTGCTGTTATGGACATCCCCGCATTTTCACAAATGCAATGAACATACCCTAATCCTAAAGGGCATTGGCCTAGACTTACATCTCATTTGAAATTTGCTATACTGAAATCTGAAGAGGACACTAGAAGTTGTTGACAATACCCATAACCTTCCTCCTCTTTGAAGATGGTGAATATTCTGAATGTGTTATTCTAACACTACGTCCAAACCACCCCCCTCACCTTTGTATGAAACAGACTGATCTGAATATTTTCACTGAAAAGCCAGCAGCATGTGGTGATCATTGTACCACAACTAAAAGCACAAGACTTCTGTTTCAGGCCATCCAGTGAGAAACAGAAAAATCACACTGTTGAAAGGAGAAGTAAATAAACTAATTAGTAATAACTGCATGGAGCAGAAATGCTAAGTCATAGCCTGAACCAGTGATTGAGCACCTGGTTGGGAAGGCATGGACAACTCAGAGGAGCTCAGCTGCATGCAATGTGCTTAATGACCAGAAAGGGTGGAGCCAGGGTCTAACCCTTCCCAGACCTCATTTAAGGGCAGCTTAAATGGCAGCTGAGGCAGAAGTCTCTCACTGGAGATCCCTGCCTACTAGAGGCTTTCCAAAGGTAAGCTGTTTTTCTTTTTTGTTTCTGTGTATGTTTGGATTTGTTCATGTTTGCTGTAGCCTAGGATTCTGCCACTCTGCTGTTATTGCTGTACTTTTCACCACGTTATACCATTAGAGCATTACACTGCAGAAGACAGGGCTTGAAACAGCTATGGGCAGACAATGTCAGGCATTGCATTCATGCATTTTCTCAAAGTTTTGATGAAAGATAACAGTTTTTGAATAACGTAGTGCATTGTCACATGACTGCTGAGGGTAAGGATGAAACAAAGCAACACTTGCAGGGCAGTAATCTGTTGTATTTACTGAGGCATCATGTGTGTTTATTACATACACTGAACATGGAATGCTAAAAGTATGAGAGAGCTTCCCAAAGCCCTGTGGTCATTTATTTCAAGTTTTCTGCGAATCGCCTGCGTTACGCAGTGCTACCTGTTGTGCCATGAGGTGCTTGTCAATTCGGTTACAAAATTTTCTTTTCTGAAAGACAGCAGTAAATGTGAAAATCTCATTTCCCTTACTGTACTGATTTGGATTCTATATTTTCACTTAGACCTAGTGGAGCTCTCTGACTTCATAGCAACTCACCTTCCAATTGACAGAACCCCAAAAATTTTATCACCATGTCATAAATTTCCCTAATAATTTTCACTACCTATAAAGTGTGGCATTCTGTAATAAAATCCCACTGAAGCTCCCCTGCTGGTTTGTTTTCTACTTACAGAAAAATTAACCCAATATACAATCTTAAGCTTTATTGCTGTGTTACTGCCACATTGACAATTTCAGGACAATTCTTTTGCAATTGTTTCATGCAACATTTGAACATAGGCTGTGCTTGTATGTGACTGTGATTATACTTAAAAGTATTAATATCATCAGACAATCCAGATGACTGATTATGATTCTTTATTTTCAGCAAGATAATGCATTGGTAAGGACAGCTATGCATGAATATAGATATCTTCCAACCATACATAATATGCTTTCTTACAGAGACATTTTCTAGTCATATAGCGAATCCCGCAGTCTAAAAGTGACTAAAGATATCTTGAGAATCTCATTTCATTGTACAAACTTATATACCCATCTAAGCAATCAAAGACAAATTTCTGATACTGTCTATAAATGCTGTATATATTGCATTAACAGCCAAGAGTTCTTTCTAACTCAAAAGCTGGAAATGTGGTGTTGCTTGTAAGGTAGAAACACGCCGAATAGAGCTGTCCAAGCCCACCAAATGGTGTGCAACTATTCTGAAGTATTTTTAGTTTTCCTCTACAGTCAATGAATGGAGTCAAGAGCAATTCAGGTTGTCTTGAAACGTGCTCTATTAACTGTTTTGACTACAGTTAGAGTCTACATGCTACTTCAGATGTAGACATAAAAACAGGAGAGCTGAATGCCACCATTCTTAAACCAGCAGCTACCAGCATCAAGTGACCATGACCACCAGCTAATGGGCTGATGCAGCACACTGACAACTACTGGCTGCACTGTCCATGAGACTGTAGTCTCTCTGTTCTGAATCTGCTGGTGATTTAGCTCATAAATATGTTCCATGAGGTTCAACAGTTCTACCTTCAAGGATAAATCACTCGTGTGAATCACGTGTACACTCATGAGCAGCTAAGAACAAGGCCTCAGAAGTACCGACATCACGAACAAAAAAAAGTATTTCATAAAAAATGCATATTCTAATGCAGACTAATTCTTATAAACAACACTCGCTCCTTAAGGCAAGTACAGTTATCTAATTAAACTGTAAATAAGGACTTCATACACAAATCATAGGTCCCCTTCCTTGGTGCACAATAAATGCATCCATGCCTGTCTTTTGTAATACACCCTTTGCATTTCAAGCCTAATACAGATGGCCATACCAGGTCCCTTTCACACATGCGACACATGTTATTCCACTTGTGACATGGGCTGTATTTCAGTGTTTTGCTCCTGTACTCACTTTTTTGAGACTGCTAGAAGTCTTATAAACTCAACAGGGCATTAAAACCTGTACTAGTCAGTTAAAAACAGAAGTACATTTTTATAATGTAGGTGGAATGTTTAAAAATGACCTTCCTGGGTTTTATAGAGATGAAGAAAGAATTGGCTAGAGCTTGTGCTTTTTTTTTTTTTTTTTTTTTTTTAATTTCAAACTGTGTAATTGACATATTTAACTATGTGGCCTAACCTAATCCGATTGCTCTGCCTGAAAAGTAACTTTTACTCCCTTCATTAATAATAATTTTTAAAAAAGATGCATAACAGAGCTTAGCTCATGAGGTTAAACACAGTAATAGTGTAATTTAAAAAAGAAAACAGATTTTCCTCCAGTTTAAGTTCAGTTCTTGAAGGTCCTGAATTCCTTCAACTTGTTGCTGGATTTGAGAAATCATCACCTCAAGAAAAAAAAAAACAAAAACAAAAAATAAACCAGGCCTGTGAGGTCACAGCAGCAGCATGCTTGTAACTCTTGACTGCTTCTTTGCACCCACACAGAGCTTGCACAAAAGAACTGCATCAAGACTAGGAATGCAAAGGGGTGTAAAAAAGATTCAGCTGGATTTCTGTCCACTTGTGATCTAACATCTCAGGGTACTGAAGACTGCAAGACTGTATTCAAGACAATCACTAATTTGTCTCAACACAACAAACTCCCATATAACAAAAGTACCAGTACAAAAGGGATGTTCTTTACTGGTTTAGCATAAAAACTACATTAACTATTGGCTATTGCAATGCCACAACTAAAAGCACAAGTTTTAAGCTCACTAATCATAATTTTCATCTTGTCAACCAGACAGTCTTATCAAAAAACCACCCCTCATCAGCAAATACTTAATAGAAAAGGGAAAACTTTCCATTTGGTGCATCAACTCAATAACGGTTTTGTTCTTCCTAACCCTTGGGAATTAAAGTTAAGGGTAAGATTTTAGAAGTCAGTATTATTGGTCTGATTGTGTGAACCATGAAGGGTCAAGAACTTTATTCACTGACGGCAGTTTGGCTGAGATTTTTGTGGTGAGCTCACTTGCGAGGTTGGTGGATGTGCTGTTTGACATGTTGAGGGTGAGGAAGCTTTTCCACTGAAGGATGTGGTTTCTGATGAGCCACCTGAGCAGCTGCTGGAGGGAAGTCCTTATCGCCCTGTTTGAAAAACACATTGGGAAAAGTTTAAGAAGTATTAAGTACGTTCTAGTTCAAGTGGATACAAGGTTTTTAAAGCGTGAAGAGAATATGAAATAACAGTGCTGCATATTCCTCTGAAGTCCTGCCAAACATGTATTATCTTGCCCTTCTTGTGGACAACTTCAGTACTTCATTTGCACAAATCTAACTTCTTCCAGTTATGCACAGCACCTAAGAATGCAGTATCTTAGAGTGACTCAAGGGGAAAAAAAATGAACTTTATATCTTCACCACTGAATAGCCCCTTGTGTCAAGTCACTGCCAATGGCTCTGTATAGTCAGATTTACTTGATTTATTTGTTTTCACAAAGCCATAAAACAAAGGAACTATTTTACAAATAATTTGAGGCAGCCTGAAAATCTACCTGCAGAGAAAAACCAACTGCAGTAACACTAGTTCTGCAGGAAGAAAGGCACTATCTACTCTGACTCAAATCTTCAAGCTGCCTACCTTTTAACTTCCTCTTGTAACAAGGTCTGCTAATCTGTTGATACTGTTCTAGAGTATCAGTTCACATGTAATACCTATAACCGACTTAGAATATCTTTTCTAGGGTTAGTACTGTTTGATTTTTTCAAGTAGCAGTGGGAAACAACTACTACCAGTCCTTGATGACAGAGAACAGCACCACAACATTCCTGCTTAGAAGCTGGGACAGACACAAGGCAGAAGAGCCTGTATTCCACTTGTTCAGAGGGTGGCAATGTTACAGAGATTTTGTACAAAGCAGATGCCTCAGACTGCTTGTTTCTCACCTGATCCCACCTCAACCTACTTCAACTTCCTCCATTCCATTCTGACAGCATTTTTTTTCTTTAAAATCTTGATCACCAGGTTAGCACTTAACATGTTTTTCAGTTTGTAGACTACTTCAAGCTGTTTCTAATTTTCAAACATCTCTTCTTGTCAGACTTGACACTTTCTACCTTCTTGCTCTTTGATGCTGATGTTTGTCTCTTACATATTTCTCTGGCACCTTGTACCCTGTTGCTGCAGACAGATTATGTAAAAACAACTCCTTCTACAACTTATGAGCAGACAGGTGAACCATATTATGCACCCCAGTGATAACAATCATGACTAAAGGCCCGTCACAATGCACAAGGAAGGAATTACTGATCTGAAAATTAACAGTTAATATTAGTGATTTAGCTTACGGATTTCCAAGTCTTGCTTGTTGTTGCAATTCTATGTACCCCAAGGCACACATGGCAGCGTGATGCCTTCAAACACATACCATCACTGCCAGAAGTGCTGTTACAGATCACTCTATAGAGCAGATTTAAATGCAACTGCTTTCAAATAAAAATCAATGCTGTAATATCTAGCTTAGATATGAAAAGAAGATCAAATAAGCTTTAAGTGCTAAAATTCAAAGAAAAATGGCAGAAGCCTTTTCAATAAATAATTTCAATTTCACACACACAAAAAAGCTGAAAAGAATGCTCAAAGGGACATAAACAAATACACAAAACATAAAGACTTTTTCTCATAAAAGAAGAGGGGAATGGAAAAAGATTAATTTTGCTCTGATCAGTGATTATTCCGAAAAGCCAACAATCATATTTCTATGGTAAAAAGAAATTTAATGGTAATCTTACCCTTGCTATGACACCAGAGATGAACACGGTTGGTTTAGGTGAGCTGAAAAAAAAATAAGAGGGATGAATTGTACAAAATTCTCAGAAGGTAATAATGAGAAGCACATCACATATATAATTAAAAAAAATATGTAAAAGGCATTCTTGGAATTAATGTTTAAAAAAAAAAAAAAAAATTTGCTCTTCAAATGACTTTTGTTTTACTACCACTTTCTGCAGCCAAGAACAGTGATACAGACCTGCAGGTTTGGGCTGCTATTACTATGTGTTTATTGACAGAAGTAAAAGCTAGTCCAAATGCTCTATGTTACTTTCTTAATCTTAAGAGTCTTTGTTTGTTTGCATTGGCCTATTAATCCTCACATTCTATATAGGCTGCCAGCAGTATACTTTAGACTTAGTATGTCTGTACTGTAAGGAACAATGAAAACTGTAGCTGGAGTAAACCTACTGCTGTCATGGAAAATGAAATAGGATTCCAAGTCTTATAAAACAAAACAAAACCCAGTACTTTAAATCACAGACTTTCATGCAGATATTTATCTGCTCTCTTACACAGAAGAACAATGTCTGTAATAAAGCAAATGTTAAAAAAAAAAAGTCTGCCCCACTTTTTCATTTGCAGACCTCCATTTGCATCAACAGAACCATATTCAACAGTAGAATTTGATTCTGAAGCTTGGGCAACTCATGGGATTAGATTCCCTGGCCTGTAGGTCTCCTGATTAAGTCATGGCACTGCCAGAGCTTCTGAACAGCCTGGTTACTTAATAATCATTGCTCCTCTTCAAATTTTTAGAAAGTTAGCAAGATGTGATTAGAAGGAGAGAAAACAGGAAGGAATTTCTGCTTTAAAATACTTCCATTTAAGTAGTATTTCCTGTGATGAGAAAAAGTATTTTGATAGCTGTATTAGCACTTGTTTGATCTCATTTTCTGCCAGTATAAACTAATAACCAGCAAAGATCAATTGCAAAATGCTTTCATTTTATCCTGATTTTGCTGAGCCAATTAGTACATTACAGTCTGGATGTAAAGTAAGTAATAAACTGAAAGAAACAACTCTGAGAAAATACAGATGTACTGCAGTAGCTGCTGGTTCCATTCATAAACTAACACAATGATATTATATAGGAAATGAACAAGATATGGAGAAAAAACAAGTAGCAAGTTGTTCTTCAATTATATGTGGGATCTGGCTTTAATCACACTCAGAGGAATAGTTGTTAGTTTGGCATCGCATTATTAACAACATGGGATAGTGAGAAATTCAAATCAGATGGATTTTTCCTATGTTCTTACAATAACAGTGCAGTGCTCACTATGCCTGTGTGCTGCATGAAATTCAAATCAACATTTCCTAAAAAAAAAAAAGAAGCCTGTGTATGCTGAATGTGTTATGGCTTGTCTGTCTACCACCACGCTGTATTATCTGCTCTAAGTTCCATACAAATTAAACGTTCCATGCTTTTGGCCAAAAATAAAACCCAGAAGCATAACGGCTGTAGCAAAATGGGTTTTTCAAGGAACTTTTCCCACTGCAAATATTGTCTTCTCAGGAACTTTGGTCTCCTACTTAGAAATGCCAGGCTGTTATTAATCAAAGGACCTGAGCTTACAAGTGGTAAGTTCCCTGGGTATGCAGTAAGTTGGATACAGTTAGAATACCTGGTGTGTTTCAGCACGTATTTTTCACTTGTATATTCTTTTGTCTAAGGCACAAGGCTGAAGGACCTTTAGGGATCATTTTCATAGTAAGTACAAATAAAAGCCTGTCGGAGTTCTATGTTTCAGGTACTACAGCAGATGTAGTTTGCATATCTCTATAAAGATGACAAAAATCAGTAATGCCATTTTCCTGGTAAAAACAATTTTCCTCAGAGACGAAGAATTTAACTAGAACTCTATCATATTTACCCCTAACATATTTAAACTTGTTTGTATACAATTGATTCCAGGACTGTCTTTAATTGCATTCTCTTATAAGACAGTAATCAGATCCACCAAAATGCCTCACACTAAACTTGTCCCAGAGTTAGCACAGAACGCTTCAGGACAGCACAGGGCAATATGCTGACAAAAAGGGTATAATCAACCTTCTTGGAAACCAGAGTATCTACAGCCAGATTTGCCTGGAGCAAATTTGACCTTCATTTCCTAATGAGGTTCAACAAAGTACAGTGCAAGGTTTTGCACTTGGGTCAAGGCAATCCCAGATATGTATACAAACTGGGGGAAGAACTCCTGAAAAGGAGTTAGGTGATTCTGGTTGATGAAGAACTTAACGTGAGCCAGCAGTGTGCTCTTCAGGTTTGGATAGCCAGTGGCGCCCTGAGTTCCATCGGAAGAGGGGCGGTCAGCAGGGACAGGGAAGTGCTTATCCCCCTCTCCTCTGCCCTCATGAGGTCCTAGCTGGAGTATATCCAGTTCTGGGGTCTCCAACACAGGAAAGATGTGGAGTTGTTGCAGAAGGTCCTGAGGAGAGCCATGAAGATGATCCAAGGGCTGGAGCACCTCCCCTGTGAAGACAGGCTGAAGGAACTGGAGTTGTTCAGCCTAAAAAAGAGAGGGCTGAGGGGAGACTCACCCCAAATATTTAAAGGAAGTTTATAAACAGAAGGCAATCAGCTTTTGACGTGGTAGATAGTGACAGGACAATGGGGAATGATTTTAAACTAAAGATAGACAGAACTAGATTAGATTAGATGTTGGGGAAGTTTTTTTACTGAGTGCTGAAATGCTGGAACAGGTTGCTAGAGAGACTGTGAATGCCCCATCCCTGGAAGTGTTTAAGGCTGGGTTAGATGAGACCCTGGACAATCTGATCAAGTACTTGACCTAGTGGCTGGCAACCCTGGCTGTAGCAAGATGGGTGAAATTCGATGATCCCTGAAGTCCCTTCCAACCCAAGCCTTTCTACAATTTCCACCCTTGTTTGTCCTCTTCCTGGCTTTCTGATCAGATTCTTGCTGGGTCTGCAGCTTTCAGACTGAAGAACATTAGACTTCCACTTCAAGCATTTCTGTTTTTCTTTTCTGGTTGACCCAAGTAACCATGATCAATGAATACTGTAATGAGGCATCCTCGCTGAGAGGATCACAAAGGCAAACAGGTGAACACTTCACTCCTCTGGAATAAACATCATCTGACCATTACATTCATTTTCATATGTTAATTATTCCTTACCAGCTAAAAAGACACCAGGCGGGCCAGAAACATCAATGATTGAGCATATCTCTATTTATGTTCTACGTTAAGGCCACTGGCATTTTCTTATTTCAATTAGATTACAGTGTCTCAGAAAAATCTTTAAAATTTTAATATTATTGATTATCTTGGATGAGTCACAGAACCAGAATCAGACCACAGCATATCTCATCACACATCTATACTAATGAGGAATCCAACTGATCAAAGAACGGCCTGGATAATCAGTCACTGATTCGAGCTTCAATTTCATTTTTAATGAGGGAAATCTTTTTACAGATGAACTTCCTTGCAATAAATTCAATCTCTACTGCCAGAGTCTCAAATCATTGGCTTTGTCAGACACAGATTAGCTGCCAGGACCATAATTTCATAATCACACTCCAGGACATCTATTGCAGTTGTGGAATTTCACATCACTCACTATCACTCCAAACAGCCTACCAAAAATAGATATGAAAATAGAGAATGTGCACAGGCTATTATTGTCACATTTGTAAAATATTATTAAGTACTTCAAATTCTGTTGGCGTTATAAATAAAGCACAACCTACATTTTTATTATTTCATAAGCTGCAGTGGTTGCTTTGAGGATCTGCTTAATCTGATGAAAATCGGTTTGACAGATGTTGTTTTGAAGATAAAGGAATGCTCTATCTAGGCATCAGTACACAAGAAAGCAAGAAAACATCACTTTGGGACAGAAAATGTGTCTGTTTATAAACATATAGGTTTTGAACACATTTAATGCACACATTCATTTACAGTTTAATAATAGCCACAGCTGATATTGGACAAGGAATACAACAGTAGACTTGCCAACACAGCTTATTATGTGTCAATACTTTCAGAGTCAACACTTAGTTGTTTTATTGTAACACAGAGAGGAAAGGAACACATCTGTCAAGATTTCAGTGTTCAAAGAACTTATCCAGATTTTATATGTGCTAAGAACTGTACCTGTTTAACATTAGAATGTCAACTAGAGTCATTTGTCTTGACTGTGTTCAAATAATAAATTTTTATTATTTCATTTTAAGCTTAAGTAAGACCTTTATTTGACATTGCAAGTAAATCACAAAAAGAAGATGGAATACTTGAAAAGATCATTAACTAGATGAAATGAGGCATTAATAATACTAGAATCTTACATCTTCACCTTAGAGGGATTGGCTAAGCCCAAGTCTGACAGAAATATTGTAAAAACAAACACAATGACATTAGAATTATAGCAAAATCTCCTACAGCCTACAGAAAATACACATAGATTACATTTAAAGCCTGTAACAGTAGACACCTTTAAAACATCACAGAATGAAAGACAGAACCTCCTGAAAACAAAGCAGTGTTAAGATCAAGAATTTAGGAAGATTCAACATCAGAATTAGGTATTTCTGTGACTTACACACATTCACATCAGGACAGAAACATGTAGAAGTTAGACAAATGCTGATGCTCTATGTTTGAAGTTAACCTCACAGTGACAAGGTCAGCAAAGAAAACCTCTTCTGTGCAGAGGTTAAACTTCTGTAATTCATTTTCCTTCCTGCCCTCAATGAAACAGCACAAGAAATTATTTTCCTGATACGTCTGATTCATCCGCAATTTATCTGAGAACTATAAATCAGAGTACGAGCACAGCAACAAGATTCCCAATATGGAAACACTTGAACAGGTCAGCCTGCCTTAAAAAGGATAGAGCCATACAGACACTAGTCTTTTGCTAGGCTAAGATGACTTTCCTGGGTTTAAAAAAAAGATTCCAAGTAAAACATATCATACACTCTAATTAGCAAGTTGTTTAGGCAAGCAAAGTGAAAAACATGAAATAGGATGATCCACCACAATTGTTCCCTCATAAGAGACAAATTTTGCTTTTTTACATCTTGTCCCACCAAAGCGGTCGCTCTACGAACAGAAATTTCTCCAAATTCTAATCATTTTCAATCAATAAAATGTTTGTCTTTAATCCTACCCTTTTTTTTTTTTCCTGGAGTTAAAAACATTTTGGCGAGCTGCTCAAACCATCCGGCTTAATCTTGAAGGTTACTAAAGGATTCATATATTCTGAATACAAAACATTAAAAGGTAACTGTTCTTAGTTTCAGTTCAATTCCTTTTAAAAAATGTTCAGATACTTCTTCATAGCGGAGCTTATCTGAATTTACATGGCTGCCTTTAATTTTGGCATTGTCGGTGAAAATGAAGTCTGAGATGATTAAAAAGACACTGAGATGATTAAAAACACATTTCTCAGCAACAGAGAAAGACTAACAAGCACACTGCTCATCAGCTTGCCTGAGATACTTTCCAATTGGTTATTATGCATTTAGGTTATTAATTTTCTGGACAGAAAAGTAATAATTAGCCTGACTGACTACCAGAGGGAAATATGCTAGTTGATTGCACTGGGACATGCAGTATCTGATATTCTATGATAATTTATCCTGCTGAGGTCATTTATTTATCTGCCATAACTTTCAAACCTTTAGGATCACCCACAGGATGGCACTGTTGAACCTCTGCTTAATGTGTATGTACCGTAAGGACAGAACCTCAAAAAAAAAAAAAAAAAAAAAAAAAAAAAAAAAAAAAAATCCATGTGCTGTGGCAAACACTAGAACAAGTAGAAGCAACACTTCTTCCTCTTGATGAAATGAAGAATATACATACAGACACTACCTTAAAAAAATAACTTCCTCCTCTCCATGTAGTAGTCTGTGCTCCAATATATTCCGTGAGATAGCTTTCACTCTGCTAAATGGTTGCTCTTCCCACACAGGCAAATGAAAGCAAGTTTTAAGGTAGCTCTTAATACCCTATGAGGGCATTTTAATGACTACTTGTTTCGCCATTCATATACAAGCAAATTGGGTGTCCTGATCTTTTAATGAGATAGCAAATCACTATTCATTACATTTAATAGAGACTGATTGACTTTCATTGTTCTTACATCCACTGTCAACTCGCTGCAGCGCATGGCCTGATTAATCTCACCAGCATCTCATTCATCTTTGTTTTTAGTGCATGCATTAGTGACAGAAGAAAATTATTTAAGAAAGCTATCTCCCTTCTCTAATCTGCATTGTTACACTGGCTGTACAGAGAGTACATTTCTCTTTCTTGCCTTCTTCTGACCACAGAATGAAGATCTAAGCGTTTCAGCTTTCCTACAGACTCAAGGATTTAAAATAGACCACAATTCCCCAGCTGTCGGTTCATTTATTAGGGTTCAAACCTGTCATCCCAATAACTACCTCGTGAATGTACCTAGTGATGTACTAGTGAACATCACTGACAAACTTCACACAGGCAGTAACTGCAGCATTAGTCCACTTAGTACCTGTAGCCCTTTTGCTGGAAAAATGAAAGCTGTGGAAACTGACATAAAGCAAGTTTCAATAGTGGCATAACTGTAAGGAAACTCTAAAACAAAGAACTACGTAGAGTTGACTGTGAGCATTTGCAAAATGGCCAAAGATGGTAGTGCAGAGGAGAGGATCAAGTCTTCTGCAATAGCCAAATGCTGAAGTGCGTTTCACTGTATGTTCCCATGACAGTAACATGCTTCCACACTAAGAATATGATGAGCATGGGCCTGCACTGCATTGCCTCAGATTCTGGGACACATTATCAACCTGTGGCACTGCTGTAGCTTCTCCTCCTCCTCCCAATGCATGAAAGATGGAGTGGAATTAAAAATAGAAACACTGTGACACTGTATTAGGAATACATGATGTCAGTGCAATGAAGGAGATGTAGAGATTAGAAGCTAGTAAGAAGGCTAAAATCTCTCTGGTGAATCTCTGTTTGTCTCAGACACACAGTGGTGCCTTAGAATGTTTCAGCTATTGCTACTGAAATCTATACCTGACTCTTGCCTTCCTATATCTCAGGCCATTAACCAGTTCAGTAGACATTCACGTTTCACTTTCCTGTCGGTTTCAACAATTTCAATACCATTTCTTATTAATCCAAACTACACAACAGATACACGCACGCGTCTCCATTCGTATAAACACATCCTCTTCCACATCCATGGCACTATTACAAGAAACTGCCTTAACACCGCTTTACACCTCACATTCTGCAGTTGTACCCCACTGTTGCGTGAAGCTCTCCAAAACAAACACAGATGAAAATCCCCATGCAGCAAAAGATCATGACAAATTTTCTGTGCATTTCCTTATCTGGAAAACCTCCCAGCATAACCAAGGGCATTTTGCAAGGTTACAAATACGCTCTTACAGTATTAGATTCCATGCTGAAGCCTGCGTGAGCTGCGTGTATTGGCCAGGATCTCACTTTAGTTCAAATCCTTCCAAAGTTGTTTACACAATTCTCTTTGCACTCCAGAGGCAAGTGAAAATTCTAGAGGATTACATCTCGCCATAAGAATAAGAAACTAGCAAATCTCAGAATCTGAAATTCCTCTTAGTTCAGCCATAGAAGGCAAAAACAAACAAACAAACCTGATCTTGCATTTAAAGCTCATAAAGGAGCATCAGAAGTCTGAATTCAAACATGCTTTCATCATAATAGCGTACATCTAACAGTAAAACAAGCGAAAACCAAAACCAACCCAACACCCTATTCACTTAGCACAGTGAAAGCTTTAGTATGACAAAAGACAAGGAACAAAGTTCTCTAGAAAGAAATTGTAGAATGGCCTGGATTGAAAAGGACCACAATGATCATGAGTTTCAACCCCCTGCTATGTGCAAGGTTGCCAATCACCAGACCAGGCTGCCCAGAGCCACATCCAGCCTGGCCTTGAATGCCTCCAGGGATGGGGCATCCACAGCCTCCTTGGGCAACCTGTTCCAGTGTGTCACCACCCTCTGTGTAGAAAACTTCCTAAAAGCTAACCTTAACCTCCCTGTTTCAGTTTAAAATCATTCCCCCTTGTCCTATCACTATCCACCCTTGTAAACAATCATTCCCCCTCCTGTTTATACACCCCCTTCAAGTACTGAAAGGCCACAGTGAGGTCTCCCTGGAGCCTTCTCCAAGCTAAACAATCCTAGTTCCCTCAACCTTTCCTCATAGGAGAGGTGCTCCAGCCCTCTGATTCAGACAAGAGCATATCTCTGTGTAAGCGAACTTTGAGAAATTGAATCTCTCCAGATCAAGCGACCTCCACTGACCTGCCAGGAAGCAATCGCCTTGCTCCTCTACTACCATTACTATGCCTGCTCTGAGCTGCAGTAGATGGTAAGGCAGAATCTTCATTTTTCATCTAGAAACATCCACTCACCTGAACACAGAACAGACTGTTTCTTCCTTCTGTGTTTATCTTAAGGGTTTAATCCAGAAGGTCAACATTCGATATTACTAAAATAAACTGCAAACGTTCTACTAATGTCAACAAGACTGGAACTTCATACTGAGGAAAGACACAGGAAATGACCCCGAAGAAATCAATAGCAATGGGATTTAAAGCACTGCAGTCTGAGGATTTCAAGAGTAGATCTTAGATGGTAAACTTCTACTCAGCACAAAATAGATGTTTCACTTTTTAAGTGATAATAAAATCTGTGACAGTGCAAACGGGTCAACGTGCTGTTTAATCTGAATATAGTTCTGTACTAGTACTCATTCATTTAAATGGGATGCACAAACCATAAAGTAACTAAAATCTCCCAAATGTCAGTACTACCAGCAATTTTTCTGTTAATCTAACAAAAATGAGTGCTCTTTTTCTAGTTTAGTCTCTTAGGTCTGTCACACCCTGGTGCTCCACACGTTTGAATGGCATTGAATTGCTTCAACTAAAATAGCTAAGCCAGTTCAATTCTCCAAACAAGTATTACAGAAGCTGTAAGATAGCAGATAAACACTTGGCTCCATTGGTTTCTACATACATTATTAAACAGCCATTATAACATAGTTAGATCACATCTTCTTCTGTTTGCGATGCACACACAGCTCTGCTTCTTCAGCCTGCTTTTTACAGAACAAATAGATCAGTTTGAGGAAAGAAAACAAAACAAGCATCCACAGTCTCAGGTGAATTTACATTTATTAAACAACAGCAATAATGTTGGTACTTTATACTAGTAGTTTGTAATAGTATTTTATGCTGTTCGAACAAACAGTTTTTCACACAGAGGACAGGAGAAATAAAAACACTGTAAAAATGACTCCTTCTACCTTACCCACTACCTGGCAGCACAGTTCTGGCCAGAGCACTGTCTGCAGTTGTGTTTCTGCAACTGTAGCTGAAGGGTGTCCACAGCCAAGAACACAGCTTATCCAAAACACCAGCCTAGTGGTAGAGTACCTCTGACTACTGTATGCATAGTCTAAAAAGTGACAATATAATAATGGGACCTGACTAAATAAGTTATTAGCTTCTTCACCTCTGAAATCAGGGACAATTGACCTAAGCACTTATTTAAAAAAACAAATTGCACTTACCTAAGCATCAATATAGATTAAATTTGCAAAAATATTCAGAAGATCTCTTGACATTTCTGTAGACTTCAAAGTGTCACTTCTACTATACCGTATCTAATTGGACATGTAGACATTTTATAGTTTCACTTGCTAATGAGACAGGAGATAGCTTTTATAGAAATCCATCAATAACCAAAGGCAGAGGTCTCTCCTGAATCAGAATGCCATTTTTACTCCGTACAGGTCAACAGAGTAATGGAGTCCCAGGACATCACTGTGAAAATTAATGAAAATGTACGACACCAGAATGAGATTTTCAAATAATTAAAAAGCCAAAATAGTGATTATCAGAGTAAGTGCACCTTCTACTATCCAGGCAACCATGTGTGCCCCTTTGTAAGTACTATAGTGCAGGACTTTTCATAATGTGTCATGACCGACAGTTGATTCTTTTCAGTTTTCACATTCTGAAGAAATATTTTCTAAATTTACATACTTCTACTGCAAAAATATACTTTTTACCTCTTAGCTCTGTTACATTTTCTTATGTCCTTCCCACCACTCAGACTCTTCAGTCTATTGTGATTTACAGTTAAAACAACTGTATAGGAATGCTGGCTCTATTTTAAGAATTTCATATGAAACATCTCTATTTAGTTTTCATTACAAAAGCAAGTGCTTAGAGGAGCTCAACATCTGCAGAAGCAGGAACCACAGGACATTTTTAATGGTATTTTGGTAGAAGGTCTTCTCCATCACCTTCACCTCCAACTACCTCTGATAGTCCAGATCCCAAGGGCTAGCTCCCAAAAATAGTACATTTTGCTTGTTTTGAACGTTAACACATTAACTATGCACAATAGCAAGTAAATTATCAAATACTCTTTATTTTCAAAAGAGTGATGACTTTAAATAACATTGATCCAAGCCTGGTACATTCATGAAAAAAACACCTCTGACTCACAGCATAATCACTTCATGAGTAAACAGAAAAAAAATACAGGAATTTGGAATTTCTAGCAACCAAATTTAGCTGCAGGATGGAGAGTAAGATGAGGCACTGCCCGATTCAGCTGAACGCTTCTGAATTCGGATCATTATAGAAGTAGATGAAAACCTTGGAAAAGAGAAGTCTTAAAGTACTTTAGAGGAACTGGACAATTTTGGATCTTAGCTTTCTTCTTCTTAATCAAAAACTTAGGGACAAAATTATAGATGTACTGCCCTGAGATGGCTAAGTCAAAGAACACCAAGAAAGTATTCAAATGGTTAACTTGCCTGCATCAGGAAAGCAGACTATGAAAGAATGCGAACACTAAGAGAGAGACATACAGTAGAAATCAAATGGAGGGAAATACATACACCTGAGGAAGGTCTCACCTCCCATTAACAGTCTAAATTCTGGGTTGGTAATTTATAATGCCATATACCAATGTCAATCTTCAAAAAACAAAACCAAAAAAACAAAAAACCAGTAACGTGGATTACTACAGGTTTTAGTCAAAACATGATAGCTATGTTTATGAACCGAAAATAAGAGCGAAGAAAAGCCGCCACAATAATAGCTGATAGCTTTACGGCTTGTCTTTTATCTACTTATAATCCTTTAGCGTTCTTTCCTGAGATTACATTTTATAAACTGCTTTCAACCTGCAAACAAGTTTGCACACTTCATGTCAAATACCCACACATTCATTGTGACTTTACCATCACAAAAAAAAAAAAAGCAGAAAGACCAGGTGTAAAGAGAAAATCCTTAATTTAACAAAAGACCAAATCACTTTCTAATATTCAATGTCAGTATTTATGGCAAAACTGTCTATTAACCAATGTGGCACTCCTATTATTAACCCGCACATTCAAAAGAGATGACAGACCTCTCTTGTGCATAGTTGCTCTGAATTCTTGCTGCTATGACATTAAAATTGACAGGAGGGTATTGGGCTCCTGTCGTATCTATTTAAAGTCTTCATAGAGAAGGAGTCCATTGAGACATACCCTAGGCACCTAGATGACAGCAGTGCTATTGCTGCTACATAATGGCCAGCTGCAAACTGAAGCTTAATTTTGTTTTTGTCTATCAGAGAGATCTCGTCTAGATACTCCCAGCTGCAAAGAAAGAAATATCCACAAATCTTACAGCAGTGATTCTCATTCATTACTGTAACACATCAAGGGAAGTAAAAAACTATAAAAGAGCTTTAAGCAAGAAAAGAAAGTTGTTTTGCTTTTTTTTTTTTTTCCCCTTTACTGATGAAACTCAGCTGCAAAGAACAGCATTGAACAGTGCAACACTAAGGGGATACAAGCACAATCCACAGCTCAGAAAAGTGCTCACTGTTTGTGGGTAGAAATAAAAAGAGCCGAGCCCATTCTTCTCAAAGACCAGATAGCTCATATTGTTTATTTATAAAGCAGTGGGTATTAGTACAGAATAGGCAACTGTAGAGGCAAGAAGAGAGAAGCAAACTGGGGAAAAGGGAAAGGAATAAAAGGCAAAAAAAAAAAAGTGGCGAGACAGGTGGGAAAGTCGTATTCTTTGGAGTACTGCTGAAAAAGTATCAAAAATAATTTTTTAGGAAGTGGCGGAAGGATAAGCGCCTGTTACAACGTAAGTGACAAGGCAGGAAGAAATATTCACAGAAAGCAGATCTTGTTACAACACCTGAAACCTGCAGGCTCGTATGTGCCTCTGTTAGGAAAGAACTGGGAAGCCAGTTAACAAGCTGCTGTTGCAGAGCACAACTGATTGCAACAGGATCACTGAAGCAAAATAACAGGATTGGTGAGCTCTGCAACAAGAGACTGGAAATCCTAAATGTTAGAAGTGAGAACTAGCATCCCACAGGTAATAATTAAACTGCCTTACCTCCAGGTAGGTTGCAGAGATCTCTTACAAGGATAGCAGAGGACAACATCAAAAAGGAAGTTCATTCCAACAACCCTGTCCGTTAGCAAGTGACAGAAGGGAAGCCAACCAGTGCCTCATAGCCAGGTACACACAGCCCATTAAAATCCAGCGCAGTATACGCCAATATACAAGGGAACAAATACATATTTGATGCTATTTCTGCCAGAAACATGAAAGCAGGAAGTTCAATCTACCTTTAGCCTCAGTCATTTGGAAAAATACACCTGGGCACAAGTTCAGATCCCTCTGCAAGGTAATATCTCATGTATGAGAGCAAGCAGCTCTGATAACCTTCTCAGCAACTAATCAATGCTCAAAGACTCTCATATTGATTTCACTTAATGCTATTTCATTAACATTTGACATATCAAGAAATTTGACCACCTGTTATTACCATTTCTTTTAGGTATGGCAATCTTGAGGAACAAATCAATTAAGAACTTGCACCAGGCTGGCAGGCGTGACAATTTCTTATCTTTCAGCCAACACGCATACTGAGAACTTCTGGAAGACTTCACTTCATGATGACAAGACTCAACTATTTCAGGTAGGTTGGGTTTTGTACAAGATCAATATACTAATGTAGCAATGTAAAGCTGTAAATTAGCAGTATTTAAGTATCCTGGAATATTCAGTGAATACTTACCTATTCAGTATCTCAGTGCACACACAGTGGCAGTTTCAAAAGCAGTTTCTAAACTTGGAATTGGAATCTGGGTTTACTGCAGTACTACAACCTGCCATAGTTTCCAAATGGATTAGGTATTCACAATTTCACTTAATTTAAATAGAAACACTATCTCTGAAAACTGTGAAGGATCTCAATCAAGTAGGGTACTTGCCCCTAAGAAACCACTTCTGAATTTTCAGTAGAATGTGCAACTTAGCCTGAATAACCACTATCAGAGAAGCACATAACCCTTGAGAATAACATGAACAGAAGTTATGCAAGAACGCGCAGATTAACGACGGCAAAGCAGAAGAGCTGATTGTCCACAACTATGTACTTGACCTTGGATTTGTTTCTAGTCCATGTAAGCTGTTTTGCTACTGCTAAACATTACTTTTCTATGAATAATTTGGCTGCAATAAGGAAATGCACCACTGTGCAAAATACGGACTTGAAAGCCCAAGAGATCACAACCTTAAGCACAGAATGGACAACAAAAGCAGAGGCCAACTCATACTCTAGTGTTCACGTGACCTCACCCCTTCTCCTATCTTCCCTAGTGCCTTGCCTCACTGTCAGCTGTGGCTCTGCCAGCTATGCCAATAGATAGCAAGTTACAGATAACAGATCCATCACTACAGAGTTGCACGGTTGAGTGCTCAGGGCAGAACATCTCTGGAGGTTCAAATGCCCATGGCAATTTGCAGCTTCACTTGGAAGATCACTGCATTTTACTTGCTTTTAGGAGCATGTAAACTGCACACACATCTATTTTGCAAACACACCCATTTACACCGACACTCCTGTTGATCAGAAATTAAATCAGACAATTTGGACCAGCATGGTTGTGGAGATAATCAACAAGTGGCTTCCAATGGTCTCAGTAGCCTAATTAGGGACATTCTGGGGATGTGTACACAAGGTTTCACCCTGAAAAGGCTACGCAACTCTGCAGGGCCACCCTGACCAACAGGTTGTTCTTAGGTGTCTCCTTCCAGACAACAACAAAGAGGAAAAGTGCTTTTTCTCAGATCACTCTTATTAAAGTTCACCACACTTTGGATTGCTTTAAAACTGCTCTCTTGGATTCAAGAGAGAGAATCAATTACAGAATTACAGAAGGAATGAAGTTGGAAAGGACCTCTTGAGGCCATCTAGTCCAAACTGCTGCTCAAGCAGGGACAACTCAGAGCTGCCTGTCAAGGACTGTATCTAGGCAGCTTTTGAAGATCTAAAAAGAGGAGACTTCACAGCTGCTCTTGGGAAACCTGTGCCGCTGCTATGTTACCTGAACAACAAAGAAATACCTCCCGATGTTTAGACAGAACTGCCTATGTTAAGTTTCCCACTGCCTCTGTTAAGTTTCATAGATAGACCAACACTAGCCTGATCATCAGGTAAGGCTCAGCCTGGGACTGACTGTCCTGCCAGTCTGTACTTGAAAAGGATATTCTTTCCCAATGGCAAGAATTGAAAAGTTAAACCAATAAGGAATTTAAAAAAATAAAACCACAACAAAAAACAGCACCACAACATTCAAACTCTGTATCAGTCTTGAGATATGTCTGCAGACCCTAAGAAGGTCAAATGACAGGCTGTACAACAAAATCAACTATTGTATTTTCTTCATAGAACCTAAAATTATTAGTTGTTTCAATCAAGAATCATTTTGATCATGTTAACAGCTGTATGGAAAGCTCACCTACACAACTGTCACTGGAAGGCATTATACAATCTTAAGTGACAGTAACGAAGCCTGTAAATCACAGTCCCTCTGTCCACTAATATTTTAATAGTGTAAACTACTTCCTACTGGGATGCAGAGGAGAAGTTGGCAAGAATACTACACACACAGGTCAGCCTTAAGAGATCATTTATTTCCTCATTTCTCAGAACTAGGCTGTGTATCAATACTAAATGATCAGTTATCAACTCTGAAGAATCAAAATGCTATTCAGGGACCAGCCTCATTCCTCTTGGTTCAATCTTCACGTATAAAACCTAGACTCCCTGGCCACCTATTTCCACACTGCTGTTCAGCACAATAAGGTCACTCAGTGCACCCAACTTTCTCTTTGAGAACATCTTCCAAGATGATGCCTTTGTCAGTGAGATGAATCCCTTAACCATTGCAGGAAACGTTCTCTAAGCCGCCCAACTGTTTAGTTTCAGAGAGATGATAATCTTACATTCTCAATGTTAACTACACTCCAAATTTAATTTAAAACAAAACAACTCACACATTATAAACTACCTCTGTTTTTTTTCCAAATATTTCAAAATCAGTACAAATTCAGCTGAGGATTGTTTTCTGCAAACACATGGTTCTTGGAATTCATCAAGTAATGGAAAGCAAAAGATAAAAAGGTAAGGACCTTGAAGTGCACAACAGTCACACAGTGGAATTCACATGAAATTACTCACTGGAACACCTCTAGCTGTACAGAAGTCAGAGCATATTACCTCTTAGTTTTAAAAAATTCATCCTGATGCTTCTTGAAATATTCATGCATGACTGACAGAAGAACTGAGACAGTTCCCACCAGGGCTCGACTTCCTACACAGCAAAAAGGCTACCTGCCCTCTTGTAGGTAGAATCCTTCTCACAGGAGAAGATGATTTAAAAAAAAAAAAAAAAAAAAAAAAAGTAGCCCTGCTTAGAAGAGAGCCTCAGCTAATGCTCTTTATCAAGAATTTTCCCTTCAGTGTTCTGAGGAAGCAAAAACACGTGAGGGGTCCTGAAGGTGACAGCCGATAACATCTGTCCCATGATGGACAAAGGATACAGACAAGGCAAGACTAGGAAGAATTTTCAGGTGTGTGACAAGTCTGAATATTTCAAGCCCAAAAAAAGGTGAGGAGCTCAAAAACTCATCTAAATTTCCCAGTGCTAAGTGAGCAACCAATGAGATATTTCATCTGTGCTTGTAAATTACTCTTTGAAAGCATCTGTGCTTGCATGTATCTACTAGGCACGCACTAAGGCACAGCAAATACCGTTCACCCTGTACAGGAGTCCTCAAAACTTGATGGGCTAAATGGGACTTCCTACATCTTCAACAGACTGCAATATCCTCCCAAAACAACATAATACACCAGCCACGCTTTATTATCACTGCTTCTCTGTGATGTCTCTACTATATACCCTTACAGAGACAAATCCCAAGAGGTCTAAGTGCAGAAAATATGAACTTGACAGGTCAGGCAGGAACAGATGAAAACAAAACAAAACACAAACAACAAACAAAAAGTCTGGGATTTGTAAGAGAGGAAAAGACACCTGAAGCTAAACTGGAGAGAAACCTAAAACAGAGCACACCAAGTGATAAAATGCAGGTTGTACTTAATGAAGAAGAAATCAAAGTTTCATAGCTAATATCCTGTATTTTTCCTCCCAGAGTCCTGGTGAAAAGCAAACTGAACGTGAACCAGTAGAGTTCCCTAGCAGTACACAAGGATGTGCAGACTGTGTGGGAAATTATCTTCCTCTGCTGAGGGCTGACTGGATCACATCTGGAATACGGCATCCAGTTCTGTGCCTCCCACACAGGCCATCAATACAGTGGAGTGAACTTAGTGGAACCACCTAGATGATCAGGGTGCCAGACCACTCAACCTGTGAGAAAAGGCACGAGCTAACTGGTTTTGTTCAGACTGCAGGAAAGACAGCTTTGGGCCAAGAGCCTGCCACTGCCCACAAAGGAGGCTGTCTTCTGACATCTTAGATGAAGTCAGGCTCTAAACAGTGGTATATGGTGGCAAGATAAGAGAAAATAAACATAAACTGGAACAAGGATGGTTAACACTAGCTATTAGGAGGAATATTCTTACCTTGAGGACAACCAATTCTGTGGCCTCCATCTTTGGAGGATTTCAAGACCAACATAAAGGCCTGAGTATTCTGGTCATTACAGTTGACTCTGTTCTGAGGCTATTCTAGAGATTCTGGCTTGTATTTGTAATTTGCTACAGTTTACCTTTCACAGGGCTGGAAAGTTGCGTACAGGTCTTTAGATGGTACGTTTGTATGAAATGAATTTTCTCCAAGTTTTCTCCAAGTAAGAAGAAAACTGGAAAAAAAAGATTTGATCACATGACACCGTCACAATGATGAGCATTTTTAGATTCTTAAATTCACCAGAAGGGAAAGTGATAGTAGCAATAAGCTGTCATTCTTTGCTCTGGCCAGCAAGTGTATAAGATAAGGGCACTGCTAGTATTTTGTATCTTATTCCTGGCCACAAAGCAACAACACAATCACAAGCAAACATGCCTTTCTCTGCTCCTTTCTGTTCTTCAGGTTTGAATTCTTCTGCCACTCTGCTTTAAATCCTCCTTCAGTTCCTTCTTTCTATCTAGTTCCATATAAATCTCAGCAGGCCTCTTAGTTCATTCTCTGTCTTACCTAGTGCAGTTCAGGTCTCTTATACATGCACAGCTCTGCCTTCCCATTATCTTTTCAGACAATTACAATCTCTTCTTCCACATACCCTGAATCTCACTTCTGTCCTAGAAAGATACTCATCCCCTCAGGACCTTTAATTCTTCTCCTTATTAAACAGTACTGATAAATTACTGCTTAGAGACACCTCTCGCTATGTATTTCTGCAGCCAGGATCTTCTACTTATTTAACTCTTGCTGTAGAATCAAAATGGATCTTCAGGAAATGGCATGTTTCTCTGCTGCCAATAGCTAGTACCATTCTGTTGGCAGATTGTGAAGAGGAAAAAATAATTATTCAGGAAGAAAGAAATGCCTACTTTAAATATGACAACTTTAAAGTTTTGCTAGAAATCTTTCTGGTACTGTTGTACAGTTTTGCCCACTATCACAAGGCAACGGTTGATAAGAGTATAACACTTCTTAGAGAATCTATAGTGCTGGAACAAAGCAAAGATGAAAAAGTGGTGGCAAAAGTAAAAGCAGCTGTCTATAAAGACAGTGCTTAATGCAGAAGTCTTACCTTTCCGAGAAAGCATTGTATTTCTAATTACAAAGCTCTCATAGCAGTGTTTGGCAAGCTTCTTTTCTTTTTGGACAGAACTAAGTGCGTGCTATGACTGCCTGAAAGGTACTGCTGAACTGGAGTAGTGTGAAATAGTAACAATACAACTTTGATCATTCAGACAATTGGTTCCAATTTTAACTGTGCCAGTTGCCAAACAGTTCTTTGCAGCCTTTGCTTTGATCAGAGAAAATGACCTTGCTGTCCTTTTAAATCCAACTGCAATTAGTTCTTTAAAGTTCAAGTGATTCAAATGAAATCTCTTATGACCAAAAATGCAAATTAATGCTTTAGTTCTAAATATTGATAGTTCAGGGAATTCAGATTGCTCGCTGTCCCAGATACACCACAGAGGGAAAGAAAATATCAAAAACATAGGAATAAACATACTAACAAGTCACCAGAACTAGCAGTGTCTTTATATGCCTGTGTTAGTAAAGATTATGAAACAGCTTTTAAAGTATTTGATTAAAAGAGCACAAAATTGTACATTTCTTCTACACAAGCATAATTTATAACAACTAGTTCCTAAAAACATGCATGTTTTAGCTCTTCTTTTCTCATTAAGTCCAACAATGGCTAGAGAATAGAGCTGAAAATAATTTTAGTACCAATATCCTTATTGCATTTCCCAGAACATCAAGCTGTCAGACCAACAATTAAATTCATTTCAAATTAAACCTGACAGGCAGTTTCTTGATGAAAGAACATGTGTTAACTAAAACACATCTCTTTCAAAACACCTCCTTCATCCAGTGCACAGTTTTTGCAATAGTCTCTTCCTGCTTGCTAGGTGATTCTGTTCCTCCAGTCATTCTTACTATGAACACAGCAAACCTCTACCTTATCCTCTGTCAGTACACAGAATGAAGACTTCCCTCCTTCCCTAAAGAAGAAAACACAAGATCTTGACATAAGTATTTCTATCATTCACTAATGTAGCAGCTAATAAGGTATAAGAACACATATTGAATATTGAACCCCTCTTACTTCTGCTAAATGAGGATGACAGTATACTCTGAGGAACTGATATTTAATAAACACAGTATCCTCTATACTTCACTGCTTATCCTCAGATTCTTTATCTGTCCATGCCCTCATCTCTTTTGCAAATGAGGTCTACAAAGGAGCTGCAATGGAAAAGAACAATAACCAAAGTAACACTGTGAGGGCAGGGTCTCTTTAGCTACCAGAAACACAGGACATTCAAGGACAGAAGTCTTTACATATCTAAAGGAGAAAGGAAGAAAAAAAAAAAAAAAAAAAAGCCCAAAAAGAAATGCCAGCAAAATTAGCCTTGAAGATTTCTTCTTTTTAATTCAGTATCAGCCAGCGTTCCCTCACATTCACAAACTCATCTCGCCTCAGGAAAAGGTGTCAGATATACAACAGCAAGCAAATTACACAAGAATCTGATAAGGAAGTTTCTTTTTCCTGCATCAGATGGAAGCACTTTTATTTATTTATTTTTAAGAAGTCAGCTGACAGATAAATGATACTATCTATGTACTGCTATTGTAAGATTTTTAAACCTTGCAATGACATCAAGTTTCTGAGTCAAATGTGCTGATATCACACAGTTTTTTGCTTGGTCATTTAAAAATATTTTAAGCTATCCAGTTGCCTGAAATTTTTCCACACCTATTAGGAAACAACATAATTAAAGTACTCCCTGTAGATATAATCAACCTTAGCTCAGTTCGTATGCTCTTAGACAGAAAGTTCCAGAGTATCTTGCAAAGTTGATCTTTCTCTATTTAACAGACACAGCATACATCAGAGATTGTCACAACTTCCTCAAAGCGCTCTCATAGGACATTTTATACAGGAATCTCAAGTTCAGCAGCTATGCTTTCTGCATGCCAGGTAACAACCAATAAAACTATTCTCAACTTGGCAATGAAAACCAAAAACCCGTATCTGGTTCATGAACTTCAGGAAGAACTACCAGAGATCTGCACTGAACACTGCTGTATTGAAGATACAGAAGTTTATTTCCTAAGTAAGTTGTACAGCTCTGCACTGGATTCAACTTCCCCATGGTCCCTTATGGAACACACAGCAGCAAAGGAGAGACATTTGTACCTCCGCAGCGATAACCCTGCACTGGGGAGCAATGATCCTAAGTTTAAAGCCAGACATAGAGAGGAAGAGAATAATCTGAACTAGGACCTCTGCACCTCAGCCTACCCATAGCATCATTCTGACTGCCTTGTAGGGTAGGGATCTCCTTTCACCAGGCCTAGTTGAAGATAGCTTACTGTGCTTAACATGAGGCTTAGCCCTTCATGGAACATGTTAATAAATTACACAGAACAGCAGTCACTGCAGATACCTGTGACTAAAATATAAAATGGCTCTTGAGGCAGAAGAACAATTGCAAGTAATGCTTTAATGACCAGACAGGTGGAAACGCAATCCAACAGTATCTCATGACAATTGTTTTTCAGAGGCTGCTGATAGAACTAAGCATATATACAGCTTTTGTTTACTGTTAGGAGACCATAAATTAACACAGCTGTTGCAGTTTCTAACTTACCATCAGGCTCAGAGAAAAAGGATTATTCACATCAGAAACATGAGAGAAGGAAAATAGTCAGCTTTGTCCTGTCCTAAGACTCAAAGCTTTTCTCCTCAAGAAAGTTACAAGGTAGACTTGGAGGGTTACTATTATCATCTGTACTACATTTTGTACTTGATCAAATGGCCAGCATCCTTGCCTGTGGCAGGGGTGTTGGAACCTGACAATCCTTGAAACTTGACTCTTCTAACCCAAACCACTCTATAATTTGTGATTTCAGAAGACTTAGACCAGCTCCCCTGTTGTCCTGGAGAGTAAACACAGGGCTCAAACTCTATTCCAATAACATCGGTAACAACTTCCTTGCGGTGGAAGAGAAACAGGTTAATTCACATTCTGGCTGTAGCCTACATTTGATTCGTTTTATCTGTTAGCTAGCACTAAATTGTGTTAGCTTATGAGCAGGGCTCCATGGTGAAGCTTCTAACGGTATCAGAGCTATTGCTACAGAACAGAGAGATTTAAGCATTTTACCAGTTGTCTTACTCTGTTCACAGCATAGTTTCTAACTCAACCTTACTATCATGCCAGAGACAGGAATCTAGCAAAGATGGCCAAGAACCACATGAATATTTCAGACAGCAGCCAGACTGCCAGCCTCTCGGAAGCGTTTCAGTGTGTGAGGCAATACAGTCTACAGTGCAATTAAAGGAATCCTTATTAGATTTTCACACTGCTGTGATATATGATCATAAAAAATTCTCTACACACACAAATCAAGAGAGCCATTGTTCAGAGAGCCACTGGCTCATCTAAGAAAGGCCACATGTTCAATATTTCCTTTTATTACCTTGTATTTTCACTGGATATTCCAGTCTTATGTTACAAAAGAGAGAAAATAAAAGCATCTCACATCTCCCCTCTACCTGATTTACTGATAATCTCTATGATATCACTTTTATTTTGTAGTATTACAGAACAATTAAGATTGCAAGGAACATGAAAGTGACTGGTCTGATCTTCTGTTCCAAGTGCCATCACCTTGCTGCACCCTGACCTATCAATTTAAGTGCTTTCAAGTATCTCTTCCCCAATCACCCACCGGTGAAGAACATTTCCCTAACCCCCAGCTTAGCAGCAGACGGACCACAGACTTGCATCCTAAATAGGAATTATCACACCAGGAGTGCAGTAAGGGGGAAAGAGCTCACTACTGAGTAGAAAAAGTTATGAACATCAAGTACCAGACACTGAACCATAGCACTGTTTTCTTCATAAAGATTTTCAGGTTTCTTTGTATACACTGGTATTCATCTATTCCAATAATTTACATTAAGGAAGACAAAGTACATGAAGGATAAACAGAAGCAAATAAAGCTTCTAAATCAAAAACATCCTTTTATTCACAATAATGTATAAACTGACCAGTTTCACTGCAGGATTTATTTGCAAAGACTATGCTTGTTAGACTAACATGTAACTAAGTCTTTAATCTGTATTTACCAGGTTGCTTTCCTCACTCTTCACCTGGGAGAGAAAAAGATAAAGATCTGTATAAAATCCATGCCAGACTCGAGGTACCCTTTTTTGCTCCAGCCACTCTTACATTTCCTTCCCTTTACATACTTTGAAAGCTAAAACATAGTATTGGATTATTTTTTTTTTTTTGCTCTTTAAGCCAAGTTAGATTTGGCAGATCATGAATCATCAACTAACACTGCAACTCATATCTTAAAAAAAAAAAAAAAAAAGGAAATAAAAACATGTCAATCAAGTCCTTCTTCTCTTTGTTTCAATGACTATTTTCACTCTTATCTGCTACAAAAGCTCAGTTTGCACTTATGCAGGTGACTGTAGCCTGAAGAACACTGAATTACAAAATTTATGCTGCAGATTAAAGGTAATGGAAGCAAATCTAAATAGGAGATTTAATGTACTAAACCAAATATTGCTATGCCAAAACTGATCTCCAGGAAGCAATCCTTGGTAATTAAAGCTAAAGAAGTCTAAGAAGGAAAAAAAAAAAATTATATCCTGTTTCATGTTAAAAAAAACTCCCAGCATATAAACCCTGGCATTTCATTGTATGCTGCAGCAAGAAAAGCAGCTCCTACATGAATGCATTAGCAGCCCCAGCCCTATACATACACAGTGTTAAACACATTCTAAGGAATTCCCAGGAAGTCCCAGAGAAACCCAAACCCATCAGAACTGAGATCTGTGCAACTCCTGCTGAAGTTGTTTTTTTTGTTTTGTTTTGTTTTGTTTTGTTTTTGCTAATTGCAGTTTATTTAACAGGATGCCTTCAACCAAGCTGCAATCACTGAAATGTTGCAATAAATCAGAGGGCAGCAAATCTATTGCACTGAATGCTTTCTAAGCAAGTAATCTGCTACAATGGAACAGCTCTCCCAACTGCTACAGCAGACTAAATAAAACTCTGATAATAACGTAACAAATGTTCTAGTGTTGTCTTTGTTTTTCATGTGTCTCTAGTTTCTACTACAAGGGTCCTGGGACCAGCTGCATGAAATCCCTTCCTGTTTGTCCCAAAGACAATTAAAAAAAAAGATAATTCTACAGTTTAGTTTCACACTAAGCTGCTTCAGACCCTAACACAGTTGAGGCTGAAAAAAAAAAACAACAAAAAAAAAACCAACAACAAGGGAAATGAAGGTGCTACTTGAGAAAACTAGATCCCCTCTAGGCACACGTGGTGTCAATCTCACACACCTCCCACTCATTTTTAGCTCACTTCAAACACAGGTTTTTGATTCTAAATAAACGAGTAGCATCTGGTTCTTTGGCAGCTTTTTCTAATAGAAATTCAGATAGTTAGCTTTAGAAAGGATCTCAGAGTTGCTGAATACTTAAGTAATAACAATTCGGGCTTAGCTGGCATAATGAAAATCATTCGATTATACTGTTTGGATTTGGAGATTTTTATGCATTATAACACCCATGTAACACCCTCTTTCAGCACTATTTTCTACCTTCAAGCTAGCAGAGGGACCTTTATTGCATGCACTGCATTGGGATACCACGAGAAAAATACAATGCAAAACAACTGCTGAAGCTATTATCTTAGATCTTACATTTTGTACAGACACAGAACGTCATGCTACATGAACTCTGTCACTCAAAATCTACTTCCCTTCACATTCATTTTACTCTCACATATGACTAAGCTTTCTCACTTCCTTCACCACACAGAATACATATGAATACATCACACAGACTCATTCTTTTACAATCTTCTTATACCAGCTTGGCTGACAAATCAACTCAGCATTCCAGTGAATTTCGTAAGACAACATATGTTTCTTTGAGACTGAACAAGGTTCTCACTGAGGCGGATGGTATATCTACTATTCACTTTGAGGGGTGGAATATCTGATCTTTTCTTAGTTCTTTTCAGAATGCACAGAATATTTGGAATACAAAAAGAGTTACCTATACAACAAAATAAGAAGCACTTTGATGGTTTTATCGACTTACACTTTCAAGCATCGAGGAATACTGGAAGCATCTTCCTGCATGAGAATGTATCCTCAATAATCTTGTCTCGCTTCTCTTCCTTTCTATTCACATACCGATGTTTTCACTTAAACAAAGATATTCACAAACACTTTTCCTGCTTTACAGAAGTTCTGCATTTAAAAATCAGTATTACATACACTATTTTAGATAGTGTCATTGTTTTATGTTTTTTTGTTATTGGTATTTCACATCATAACATCATGCAGTGCACTGGGAGTTAGAGTTAACGCTCTAGTTCTGTGGATTGCCCATAGTTCCAGGTTCCCGGTTCTCAGAAGAGAAGAACTACATACTACATGCTCCAGAGGACTTTACATGTTCTGTTTCCATTTTCTGCTCAGATGGAAAGATAGAACTATTTGCACGTCATGAGAGGTCCCTCTTTTTCACCTTTCTGCTCATTCTGGCTGGACATCTCACCTTCAGCACTAGAGTAAAGCCTTTGGTTTTTGGACATTCATTTTATTTATTAGCTTCAATTCCAATTATAGTGTGTTCCAGTGTGTTATCTTGCATTCCTTTTATCTTCTCTAGTAAATGAGTTTGTTTCTCCTCAGATCACTGCCACTGTTTTGTTTTTAGGCCCATCTTCCTAACCTTTTCCCAGCTCATGGGTTCGTGGGCCCCCTCACAAAGCCACCCACAAACTGTTGGCAGGTAGTTACAACTAAATCTGTAACAATATATGCATTTGATAAGGTTCAACACAGGTCACAGCGTTATCTTGTTAATTCTCTGCATGACTGGTCATCAGGAAAAGTTATTCTCCAGAAACAGTTGCTTGAAAACTGCTAATACTACTCTTGTTTATGTAATTAAATTATGCATAGCTCAACTTTATTAGGCTTGAGCATCTGTTAATCATAAATGCTCTGTGTAAAAGATTAAGACAGAAGATGAAAAATGGGGTGGGAAAATGTGTTAAGAAAAATATCACTTACATAAAACAGAAGAATGTAGCACTTAAGAAGCTGTCCTCCTAACTGTGAATTTAAGTCCAAAATAATAAATATGAATGCTTCCTACTGTTAATGTAGGAAGCAGGACTGAATAAAATATTTTGGAAACTAAATTACAGTAATTGGACTGCAAGGTATTGAACTAAGTAAAAGAAATATCAAAGATACACCTAGTGAATGTCATTCTATAGGTAGTTTTGTCACTGTACTAATTACCTCAGTTACTTCTATCAGCTTCATTTACACTAACTCTAGAAATACTAACCTAATGCCTTATCCTTCAAGCACACTACAAAAACAATGTTAACCTCTGCAAAGCCACAAGCACTTCTACAAACTCTGGCTCAATGTATTTTTGGTTTTATTTTTGTTAAACAACCATTTAGACTTCCATGCTGATGTGCAGTCTTGGAAAGGGCACATTCTCAAAAGCTCCCAGGGTATTCTAAGAGAACTTGAAATCCCCTGCCACGACTTACTGCAAGTTCCACTAGTCTGTCCTCAAATAAACCTACAATGAGATTAAAATAACTGCTAAGATCACTGTAGCCTCCCTGTGAGCACACACTATTATTCTTTGTTTTATTATTTTCTCTTAAATCATTGCGAGCTGCTGGTAACACCTGCTAAGAACTGCTTCAACATGTTTGCTTTTTGTGATTTATTTTTTTTTTTACTCTGAATGCAACATGGAGTAGAGATTGCATCATATCAACAATACTGCCTTAAAATGGCTGTCTTAAAATGGCAAGGACTGAAAATTTAACAGCAGAAAGTTAAAAACATCTTTTTAGTGAAGAGACACTTTTACGTCTCTTGACAAAAACTATACGGATGCCAGAGCAACCACAACAGAACATTAGTGGCTTCTTCTACCACAGCTGATAAACCTCTCCCCATTGGCATTAGAAATAGAAACATTTTGGAAGGTCACAATGGACCACCGGATGCAGAGGCACAGAATTAGGAACCGCACCTTCCAGAAGGAAAGCAGTTATGCTGCAAGGCACGTTCATTTAATTCTGACAGCTTTATGTACTATGACCTGTGGAACTTGCTTATCCTGTCTATAGCTAAATAACCTCTTGCTCACATTTGCAGAATGTACAGCCATCAGCTGCAGATGTATTCCTGCAGGAACCTAAAATAGGCACATTAAACTCTTTACCCTCATAGAGAGAGGTTTCCCAGTTCTGCTAGGAAACTTAAAATGCTATAATCCATGCTGGTTTCCACCTAGGTATGCTCCTTATATTCGTCCTGCCACTTTCCTTCACAGGAAGACTTAAAAGAAATTCCAACCAATCTTATTTGTATTAAAAAACATGCTCAAGAATAAGTATGCACAAGAGCCTGAAAGACAGATCACAGATGGTCTAAAACAAAAGCAAAGCAAAGAGCAGGCTCTAAGTGCATATTTTGACAATACATTGATCAAGTTGCTAAGGCAATGGATTTCATGAGGTGCAACGGCTAACTAAATTCTAGTTAATGAAGTAGGTACAGAAGATATCACACTTTCTACTCTTCTTTAAGAGTAAAAATTGATCCTGTATCTGCTTTACAATATTAATGTAATTAACGTCAGCATCTTAACTAAGATCAGGAGGTGATCTGCCCTCCCAACCTGCTAATCATTCTACTGCCCTCACTTTTCTTCACATTGTGGATTATCTACAGGCATCCAACCCGGACTCTTCACAGACAAAACTAAACTGGAATATGTACTTCAAGGACACACCTAACACATGCCAGCTTTTGTTGGTCATTCAGTCTAAAGTATCAAACAATCTAGTCTCCAGAACGGACACACAGTGTGAACTTTAAGTCTTCAACAATGTTTCCACCTACAGATTTTCTCCTATCATGCCATGATACTTGCTGAAGCAGACATAGCCACATATACCAAGGTAAAACTTAAACTTCTCCCTACACTATTTGACTTACAGGGGAAAATGACAATCCTGTATAAAGAAACAAATAAAGCAGATAACTAAACTATACCAGAGGTTTAGATCAGTGAATAAGTAATAAAAGCCTTGTCATTTGGACCCTATTGAGATTTCTACACTGTGATGTTGGCAGGCCAACGAAAAAGAAGGAACAGGAGGTATAACACACAGGATAAATAAAAGCATGTAAGCCCAAGCAAAGTTTAAATTAGCCACAAAACGCGATTCCTTCCTTTGGACAAAATTTAACTGCAATACAGACTCTGCTCCAACTTATGCTCCATTAAAAAGAAGAACAAGGTGACTAATTTGGTTAGAAAAGAAATAGCAGAAACTTTAGTTTTCCAACCTTTCATTTGAAAACATCAGTTAAAATCATTCTCTCCTTCTCATAAAAGCACTACTTCTTTCCAGTGCGAAGTGTGACTCGGAACAGTTTTCCAACAGTAGTCAGTTTTTATTCAGACACTTTTGCAAGGCTTTTTTTTTCTTACCTAATGTTTATTTAACATCTAAAACAATGCTAAGTCAGTCTCACTGAAGTACAAGAATAGCACTCTCATTTTATTTTTTACTACAAGCAAATTGAAAGGACAAAGCAATGCAATTATAGCCAGTAAGAGTTCTAGGTAAATACAGTGCTGGCTACAAAAAAAAAAACAAAAAAAGAGCAAGCCAAAGAAAGCAGCAAAAAAATTAGGAAGCATTTGTATGAATATTCTGAACATACAGCTTAGTTCACTGAACCTCTCCTGCTTTCATTTCTACACAGCAGTCACTTAGCATTTTAAGCAGATTTATCACATAACAGCTGTTTGTCTTGGTATCCTCCACCACGAAAACAGCAGAACGCCCACCTAAAGTGGCTCATGTTAATAACTTCATTCTTACTTGCCTTGACACCATATTGCCAAATGCTTTACAGAGAAAGAAGTAAAAACTGAACAGCAAAAGGACTCCACTAGCACACAGCAAGACAATCTCATATGGAGACTGACAACTAAAGCTTGTGTCCAAATGTGCCCAGCTTCTGTTTCTGCACAGCCTGAAATGATGTTCAGAGACTTTTAGGAAAGATGATATCTTACTTAAACTGCTGTGTTTTATTTCCCTCTAACCTTCTCTTACCTGCTCATTTAATGGAGGCTCACTGTGGGAAAAAACGCCAGAATTTCCAATTCCCTTCACAGAGCACATAACTTGCTTGCTTAAAATCAATTTTATAATACGAAAACAACTGTACCATTGCTTTGCTATCTACAAGTAAAACAAACTGCTGATAACGTTCAAGGCAATGGAAATTAGCTCAGCTTATTCACAAAACCAGAACACTCACCTGCTGGTTTCCCAGTCTTGATCATCCTTATCTTTTTCTTCTTTGGTATCAGAACTGTGTGGGTGTTTCTGCACAATCCGCATCCCACCTGCTTTAACTGGAACAGAAATGAGAAAGACAAAACCTCACTTAAATCAGCACAAGTGAATAACAAATGCTTTACTGATGACCTCTCCACACACAGTATTTTGCAGAGTAACATAACAACCACTGTCTGAAAAATAGGCCCAAACTCTTTAATAGAGGCAAATCTGAGAAACATCTACTTCAGGAATGCATCTGTCATTCTCATTCACATCATGCCATCTTTGCTCATCCTGAGAAGAGCATTTCATTTCACCACCTGCTTCCAACAGTTTCAGAATATTCAAGTCTGTTTTAACTCTTCTCCTACCTCTGTTAACTTGTAGTACTCAGAAGAAACTGAGGCAACGGCTTGCATAATAGTATCCAAAAAGCCACAAACTTTAAATGCTCCAACAAAACAAGATGGGCAGAAGAACCTCATTTGTCACTTTAAGTGAGAAACAACACAAATATTATAGTGGTAATATTTATTAAAATATCATAAAGAGTATAGTAAAAAGCAAGCTTTAGGAAGACTCAATTTGCATTAAAAATAGAGCTTTTTACTTTGCAAGACCATTATTACCACATTTCAAATCCTTGCCATGTTTTAGAAATGACATAATCATGAAATGCATCCTTTTGAAATACGGATCGAGAAGTGAAAGCAGGTGTTACCAGTTGGTGTTACCAGTTACATTCACATCTTCTCCTACCCATGTGAAATATGAAATAAGATCTAAATCCAGACTGTAACACTACAGCAACTAAGGAGAGCAACAGGCTGGGTTCTTCTGATGGACTTTCTGTTTTAATACTGTAGGTTGGAAGGGACCTTTGAGATCATCTAGTTCCCAATCCCCTGCTATAGGCAGGGACACTTCCCTCTAGACCAGGTCAGGCCTTGAGTACTTCCAGGGAGGGGCATCCACCACCTCACTGGGCAACCTGTTCCAGTGACTCACTACCCTCACAGTAAAGAATTTCTTCCTGATATCTAGTATAAATCTACCCTCTTCCAGTTTAAAATCATTTCCCCTCATCCTTTTGCTACATGCTCTTACAAAAAATCTCTCCTCAGCTTTCCTATAGTTCCCTTCAGGAACTGGAAAGCCCCTATAAGGTCTCTCAGGGCCTTCTCTTCTGAAGAGCCCCAGCTCTCTCAGCCCATCCCTGCAGGGGAGGTGCTCCAGCACCTCTGATCAGCTTTGTGGCCCTTCTCTGGAACGACTCCAGCAGCTCCATGCCCTTCTTGTGCTGGTGTCTCCAGAACTGGACACAATACTCCAGGTGGTATCTGAGGAGAGCAGAGCAAAAGGGCAGAATCGCCTCCCATGACCTGCTGGTCACACCTCCCTTGATGTAACCCAGGATACAGTTGGCTTTCTGGGCTGCAAGCGCACATTGCTGGCTCATGCTGAATCTTTCATCAACTGACAGCCCCAATCCTTCTCCACAGGGTTGCTCTCAAGCCATTCTCTGCCCAACCTGCATCTTTGCTTGGATATAAGAGGATGCATCACAACAAACTGGAAGAGTTCCATTCCAATCAGTAACCACATCAGAAAAGCACTACAGCAGTCAACAACAAAAAAAAACCAACCAAACAAACAAACAAAAAACCTACGTACAGGCTAGTTTGTGCTCCTTGTTTACACAAGTGGAAGGTCCACAGGCAGCTTCAGAGATGGCACACCGTGCGAGCAGTGCCAGGGCACATGTCTGGGTGACTTGAAGGGAACTGAAGCAGCTTGCTGCCATGGTTAGGGCAGGCTGGGACTTCTGAAGCCCCTTGCTACCCACCTCACAGAGACTAAGGCTCAGTGGTTCACTGCAAATCTCTGAAGACTAGGAACAGGGCAAGCTCTTGACTTAGATCTTCAGAGCAGCAATGAAACACACTGCTGCGTTTAAGTTTTACAGCCTACACTGGGGAAGGCAAAGAGAGTAACCACCCGCAAGAAAACATGCATGTTAGGTCCTCAGATTTGTTAAATAGATCTCTAAGTTTCATGTAATGTTTGAAAGATTTTGATTTGATAAATGATATTAAAGACTAGCAACCAACAGAAAAATAAAGTACCTTTTACAAACCTTCAAAACTGTGTCCATTATCGTGCAATAACAAAATACACAGCATATTCACCATTTTTGTGTTGTCTCCAGAATAAAACTAAAATATTTTAACATGTTTCACGTGAGACGGAACAACAGAAAGATTAGGTAACAAATACACGTAGTGTTTAATATGGAACAGAAATAAAAAATCCTCTGGATTTTTTCTAGATGCAATCTCCTTACAAACTCAAGTCTATTCATAAAAGTAAACACTGAGTGTTGTCAAGCATTATCTTGCTCCAACATCTTGATTTAACTTAGTTAAGCAAAGCCTACAAGGTAGAATAAGAGCAAGACCCACCAGCCAAATTGCTGACACCACGGCATTTCTGAAAGCCTAAAATCCTTACTTGCAGCACTCATTTTGCTTTACCTCCATTATTTTTTAACACTAACTTTTAAACCTAGTCTCACTGCATAATCAGACCCTCTTAACTCCATTTCAAATTCTTTTTGTAGAGGATGCTATCACCAATTTGCCAGGTCACAAACAGCATTTCTGGACAATGTTCCCACACTGCAGCTTTTCACCATCTAATAGAGAACCAGGTGAAACAATACTCAAGGATTTAGCTGGTCTAAAACACCTCTCCTCTTCCATTATATATCATCAGTCTGGCAGCCACTTGTTTTCTTTTAGCTGACATTGGCAAGGATATACAGCTAACATATTCAGATCCTTCTGCAGGTAGTTATAATTTGAATTTCTGAAAGCAAAAGTGAAATACTGACCCCAGCCTCCTGTACATACAGCTGAGCTACATCTATGCCAGCCATGATACAACACAGTAATACCTAAACTAGTTTCAAAAGACTTGAGAAAGAATATCTTCACACCACAATTCATCTCCCTTTTCAAAAGATTTCAACCCAGCAACACAGCGGTGTGAACAGAGAAGAAATGATTATATGCCCCAACTTGAAGGAAAAATACTCCATTTGGGAGATTTTCTTGGATTAAGAGGATTCATTCTATTTCCTACTTGCCTAGACTTTAATACAACTGCTGGTCAAACACTTTCTACAATGATTTTGTCAGTTAAAAACTATTCTTAAGAGAATATGAGCTTAGGTTCTTCATAGAGCAGAAAAAGGACTTAAATAACTGAGAAACCACCTTCCAGAACATTGCTAAGAATACATGCCCCAAACAGGAAGGTACCAGCAATCACCCTGGGATCAGGAACAAAACACTTCCCGTACTGAGACGGGTAATTCTGCAAACCACAGTCTGCAGTGCTGCTGGCATTGGGCCCTGTGAGGGCAGGGGACTAGGGAACGGCTGCTGTGGAGCTGATGAGGTACCATCATCTTCCACAGCGTGAAATGAAGAGGGGCTCACCTCCCAGCAAACTATGGGAACAACAGCAGAAAGGTCTGTTTGTCCAGTTACTGGATAAGAGGGAGTTTTTAGTTATTAGTTGGTTTGCTCTGAGCTGCAGACAGGACTGCCTTGTTTATCCTATGAATGAAGCCTGCGTTCTTCTTATGGGTACGGTTACTCTCAGAAATGCACTAAGCAACCTGCTTCATATTCAAGGTGACCTGGAATCAGTAAGCATTCTTATTTAACCTTCCCTCCCACTGCCGCACTCCCGACTTCCAAAATAAATCACACCAGAACAGAAAGCACCAGGCACCTGCAGAAACATTGCAACTGAATGACTGCTCTGACCACAGCTCATTCAGACAGGCAGAGTGTAGCTTCATGGCCTAGGGCAGCCCTCCCTGGGCACACCTTCTGGTTCAGGTGAAATAATCCCATTCAGAGCCTCTAGAAATCAACAGCTTAGCCAAGATCTTCAGCTCCTTCCTGTTCACCTTGAGTGTAGCGCTAAATACTAGTAATTTGTTTCTCATGAACCACATCAAGTATAATGGAAGCTGTTACTGTAAGATGTATGAAAACCCAAGACCAAGAGAAACCTTAAACAAGCCCTTTTGCATGCTTAAGGGAACAAACATTAGCATCTGACAAAACAATGGAAGTAAGAGTTATTATATACCCTCATTTCATAGAAATCCTGACTTGGAGCTATTTGTTCTACTGCCAAACTAAAGCACATCACTATTTTCATGAATCCACTGTAAAGCTTCATAAATAAACTATTACCACAATCACCTTGCTTTACTCATCCAGAGTAGTTACTGGAAGAAATGAACAGCTAAAAGCGTAATTACACCCTTTTTTCAGCTGCTGCAAGCCATACAAACCTATACAGCATTGTATTACAGACGCATTGATCTTACTGACAGATATATATGAGGGCCTCAACTTAAGCTTTATTAAGTTTCAGAAAGGAGTTCAAAGCCACTTTGTATACCCTGTTACCAACCTGAGGTCTTAAGGTTTCTATTTCATTATCCTTTCTTTTTTCAAGTGTTTTTCTTGTCTTTTTTGTTTTACCTATGGGAAAAGATCAATGCAGAGAGGAAGCTAGCAGACTGCGTGCAGTCAGCGAGGGCTCACAGTGCACATGAAATATAATCAGTTTGTCAATTCAGCTTCAATTTCATGATCCAAATCTTTCCTAACTTTTATCCATGTGATTCATACTCAATGGTATTGATTACAGATATAACCATAGGCAGCAAATCCACAGCTTTCAAGCTACTAGTCAATGAAGTTCTCCTATTTACAGCTTTGCTTGGCTAAGAACTAGCCTATTTATTTAAGAACACTATTCAAACTGCCTACAGGTTATTCTTTCATTTTTATTTTTTATTTTTGAAGAATTCCTGACTTAGTAAAACCTCTGTGCAAACAGATGGCATCACATTATTATTCAAGGATCTAAAACAGCTTGGAATAGAGGATTAAAACCTAGCTTCAGCCTCTATAGTAAATATAAACTGCCATTAGTCAGCACGTTCATCGTGGATTTTCAAAGCATTCAAAGGACAACACATCAGAAGCACTCTCCTCTGACAATTAGTTCAGAACCATTCCCTTCCTGGGATGACTTGAAGATTCTGTAAAACATCCGTTTCCCTCATCTCATAGACAGACTTGGCATTCCCCTTCCAAAGCTGAATCGGTGCACACTCACAGGACACCCTCAGGGTTGCTTAAAGATCTTAAACAGCTGAACAAGTCCTTCAGCTCATATGTGGATGCACACCTTACAAAAGGAGAAAATACTGAAACACTCTGGCAGTAAGGAAGACCTGTTGTATTCCAATTACAGTTTTGCATTGTGCATCGTTCATTTTTAAGCAGGCCTATGGAGATTTTTTAAATAACAAACCATTGGTTGAGAGCACAGGCTTTGAAACAAAACCATCAAATAAGCAACAATATAAAAAAGTATGACTACAAGGCAGCTAGCTGGAAATGTCTACCAGTCTTCCTTTCTCCCCTTTTTGCTGATTGGTTAGGTGTGTCTTCTTGTTGCACCAATCTAACATATCAGTATTTCTTTTATCCTGAAGCAAACATTCATTTACATCACCTCAAGGAGACCGAATTTCAAGAGCAATGGCTTCTGTTGCCTGAAGGAGCTCACCATGAGATCTAACTAGCCATGGAGGTGTCCAAGGCCAAGATTGGATGGGATCCTGGACAGCCTGATCTGGTGGATATAATCTGTGCCCCCAGCAGGGAGCTAGGGCAGGATGAGCTTTAAGGTTCCTTCCACTCCACACCTTTCTATCATTCTGTGAACTCTGATGAATTTCAGCATTTTTGACTGAAACACCTGAAAAACTATTCCACTAGGAAACATTGGAAGACGTAAGAAAAGCCTGCGGAGCAATGACTGAAATTCGCGTTTTAAAAATATTGTAGTCAAGAAGAAGAAAAATCAGCAGTGCGTGAAAGAACAACAGTACGAGAAATGGGCCCCCGCTGCATACAGGCGCTCCCGTCCATGGCTGGTGGCGGATCTATGCAACACCAAAGCTATGACTCAGCTCAGCCTGTGCCCCACCACTGCTCCGCACTGAGCAAGCAGCACTGGGTGGAAACTGCCAGAACAGCCTCAGCCAGCGAGTGTCTTGTTCTGCCTCCTTCCCTACTCATCTCTAGAACTAAAGCTCACTACTGCATGGCTTCAATCCCCTCAAACTAACGCAGTACCAGAACCACTGTACACACACACAAAAAAAAAAGGACATAAGGAGCAAACTGAGCTCCTGGTTTGTGTTTCCACTTGGCATGCAGGGCCATGCAGATGGCAGGGCACGCTGTTATTATCTCAGGCTGCTTGTTCCCCCCCCCCCGTGCAGGCAGGGCACCTCTGTCAGCCCTGGGGCTGCTCTCAGACCTTCTTCACCTTTCAAGGACAACACACACTCACAGATGAGCACCCACGTCAGAACCCAAAAGTATCAAAAGCAGCAGCAACCAGGCCTGAAAGCATATGCAAGCAGAAGAGCTTTTTGGGAAAGAATGAATAAGAGGAAGGCGTAGGGGAACAGCAGCCTCTGTCGCTGAGGAAGGAAAGCTGCCAGAAAGCCAGCGAACGGCTCGGGGAGGGATGGCAAGCTGCTGTCTAAGACCTGGATAGGGCACACACACGCTTCCACATCCCAGGGCACAGCAGGGGCCGAAGGCCGGCAAGCTGGCGACCTTCTCCATAGGCAAACACAGAGCGCCAACAGGTTCAGCCTTGAACCTCCTGCTTGCGGACTTCGCTACGCGGCTACGTGGCGCCGGAGCCCTTCGCGGCGGGCCGAGCAGCCGCCTCCCTCCCACCCCTGCCGCGGAGAGCCCGCTGGGCCGAGGCTCTGGAGAGGCCACCTGTGCCCAGCCGGGCGCAGCGCGCCCCTCGGGGCCTCTCCGTTCTTCCACCGCCGCCGCCCCGGCCCTCCCCGAGGCCCGCCCCGAAGGCCATAAGAAAAAGAGCTGAGAGACGGGACCCGGCGGCAGTACCAGCAGGAGGGTGTCCGGCCCGGGTCTCGGCTTTCTCTTTGGGAGGCGAAGACATGTTTACCCTGACAGCGCCCGCACGAGCGCGCCCACACCCCTCTCCCGCAGCCAGCACCGCCTGCCGCCCGCCCTGTCAACGTGGCCGCCCGCCGCCGCCAGGACGCGCCCAGAGAGGGTGGGGGCGGCTGCGGGTCCGCCCCGTCTGCTGTGGCCGCGGGGCGCGGCCCGGAACAGAAGTGGCGCGAAGCCCGGATTTCCACCCGCAGCACGGCGTACAGCCCGGTTTTCAGTTCCGCACCTCGGCGTGCAGCTTGTTGCCAAACCACCGCCGCGCTGAAGTCGGCCCGTTGCTGTTTTGTTTTTTTCTTCTCCCCTAAGCAGTATGAAGGCGTTTTATGCAACTGGTGCCAGCAACAGGCTGCCTTTAAGAATTGTAGTAATCAACTGCATTACCGGCATAGTGCAAACGCTCTGTACTGGTTTGGCTCTCTTTCATAATCTGAGATAAGGAACAGAAGCATAGAATCATTAAGTTTGGAGAAGACCACTAAGGTCATCCAGGCGGTCCATCAACCCACCGCTCATGTGCCTAACCACATCCCTCAGAGCCACATCTACACATATCTTGAACGCCTGCAGGGGGAGTGACTCCACCATCTCCTTGTGCCATTGCCGCACCATGCTATCCGAGATTTTTTTTCCTAATACCCAACTTCAGTCTCCTTTTGCACAACTGAAGGACACTCCGTCTTGTCCTGTCACTGGTTGCCTGGAAAAGAGGCCAACCTTCCCTTCAGGCAGTCGTACAGAGTGATCAGGTCTCCCCAACTCTCCATCCAGTCTGAACAGTCCCAGCTCCATCAGCTGCTCCATATAAGACTTGTGCTCCAGACCCCTCACCAGCCTCATTGCCCATCTCTGGATACATTCCAGGGCCTTGATGTCTTGTACTGAGAGGCCCAAAACTGAACACAGTACTCAACGCGCAGCCTCACCAGTACGGAGTATAGAGGGATGATAACCTCCCTGGTCCTGCTGACTACACTGTTTCTGATAAAAGCCAGGATGCCATTGGCCTTCTTGGCCACCTGGGTACACTGCTGGCTCATGTTCAGATGGCCATCAACTAACACCCACAGATCCTCTTCCTCTGTGCAGTTTGCCAGCCACTGTGCCCCAAGCCTGTTGAGCTGAATGTGGGTTCCCAGAAACTGAGCTTATGATGGTTGTGGTTAAACCTCCCAAGAGTGCTGTAGCAGTACTCCATCCCAGCTATGTTATAGGGAAATTAATGTAGCTATGTGACGTAGCATACTCTACTTACTTGCAGTCAATCTTTCTAACAAATATTACCATTGCCAAAATATATGTAATGGGTAATGGCATGGGCTTTTTTGGCAACAGATCAAAATATAATCACAACACAGTGTCCTTAACAGTCTGAATGAAAAAATGCTGTCAAAATGATGTAAATAAGTTGTTGAATTTTGCTGCTGGGTAATTTTATTTTCTTACATGTACAGCACTTTGAAGTCTCAGATTATGTTTTCAGTTCTGCCACCTTCTGTGTAGCTTAATATGAGTTAACTCCAGTTCACCTTCCAGTCTATGTCAAAGTCTATTCAGATTTTCTTTATTTTCTAGAGTAGAATTATCTCCTAAATTGAGATTATAAGGTTTCCTTGTCTACTTTTCTATTGATTTGAATGAAAAGATTACATTTTGGTTATTCTTGGTTTTCCCAGGTATGCTTGGCTTGAAATTCCTTCTGCTGCTTACAGCAGTCAGTATGAATCTTTGCTTTTGAAGGTTTAATATAAATCAGCTATTATAGAATGGGAATTCAAGATAACAACAACAACAAAAAAGCAGCTTGAAGTAATGTGTTTTTTGTTTGTTTGTTTTTTTCCTCTGACAATCAGTAATACAGATAGGTACTGATACGACAAGGGGAAATAGTTTTAAACAAAAAGAAGGGAGATTCAGATTTGATGTTGGGGAAATTTTTCTCTGGGAGGGTGGTGAGGTGCTGGAACAGGCTGCCCAGAGAAGTTGTGGATGCCCTGTCCCTGGAGGTGTTCAAGGCCAGGCTGGATGGGACCCTGGCAGAGCAATTGATTTCTTGCGAAATCTAAGGTCGTGGGCATTCCTTCTGCTAGAGATGTTGCCCTAATATTAGCAACAGCATCCTTCTTGATTATGCCGATATGCATATATAGAGGTTAGCAGTAGACATTAAAAAGATGGGAGTGGTCAGTCGTTGTCATTCCTAACAGCCTTGTTACTTCTACCAGAACGCATACAGTATGACATCTGTGGGCAACTGCAGAGGAAAACAGGCAAAGCATTTACGAAATGTGGGCAGCTTCCCTCATGAAGTCCACCATACCTGGTGTTGACATCTAGATCTTAGAAACTGTAACAAAGGCAAGTCTCAACTGGAAAACCAGTAAATGAGAGCATCACAGGACATGGCACTGAAGTGCAAAGGCACTGTGAGGGAAGAGTATATAAATCAGACTGTTTAGAACATGTAAGAGCTGTTCTGAAGACCAGCATTTCTTTTAGAATAAGAGCATTTCGGTGAAAGGTTCCACAGGACACCTCTTCAATTCATCGATAAGAGTTTCCAAAAGAAATCTCAAGCATCTGCAGCAATATTCAGGCAGCCAAGAAAGAGCATTTTTCAGCTACTACTAATTTTATCTAAAATAACAAGCAGAAATAAGCTATTTCTCTTCTGGTGATGGTAGAGGCAAAACCCTAGCTTTCCATGTTCCATCCCACATTTAAAAAAATAACTGAAAAATAGGAAAAAGCCCTTTACAGATTTTAAAGGCTGAGTTTAAAACAAAAACAACACATGAAGAAATTGGATGGGAGAGTATGTTAAGGCATGCTTACAGATGCTATTTTCAGTTCCACTTGGCCCTTCACAAGACTTCTGACAATAATAGTAGGTTCTTATTTTTGTGCTCTATAGCCCAACGTATGTTCAGAAATCTATTTTAAAAATAGGCAGTCTGTTGAACTGTGATTAGAACACCATTTATGTCTGTTTTGAAACTAGTCCACAGCACTTAGAGATGGATACAAATTGTTGTGCTTTCACTCAGGCCTGCAGCAATGCTTCATGTTCTTTCTGAAAATGTTAAAACATGTAAAAAAGCCTTTACTGGGTTTGGGTCAATGGAAAATCACAGCAGTGCAATCTAGAGTCACTCAGTGCTCAAAAGGCAGCTAAATACTTTGCTAGAACCCTCTGAACCATCATCTCCAGCACACATATGCTGTAAACCCTGGTGAGCATGATAAATTGCTTTCACTTATAGAATGGGCAAGACTCTTTATTGAATAGGTTTTTGTCTATTCCTGGATAAGTATAAGGTCAGTGAAAATAACTAGCTGAATTTGATATACATTGAAAGCAGTTTCACCTGAAAGCAGCTGTTTTGAAAGCTGAACTATTTCATTTTGATATTTTAAGATTTTGCTATTTTTTTAAAGATTAAAGACCTCTGAGAAACTTGACTGGTTTTTCTCTTTCATTCAGTCAGTTAATCAAAATATTAGTTCTCCATGTACTTCTAATCTTCTATGATACTTTCAGGATAGTATGATAGTTTCTGATAAATGGAAAAACAAACAAACAAACAAGCAAACAAAAAAAACACCAACAAAAAAACCCTTGTGATGCCACTGTTCACTGTTTTCTCCATACCTTGATGATATCATTGATTCCATGTTGTTACTCCAGCTACACTGTTACTGTGACAAGAAGCACAAATTTATTTGTTTGCTGGATTTACTAACTCAGTTTTCCAAGGAAGCCTATATATTTCTTTTTCTTTAGAGTTAGAATAGGTCCCCACTGGGGCAAACATAGACATTTGTAAGTAGTATAAGTTACTAAACCGAACCATAACGTAATGGAAAAACTAAAACTCTCTTTTATCTTACTTTTTTTTATTAGATTTTCTTGGAAATGTTTTTGCTAAAATGTGTACAGCAGTCTATCTCATCAGAAGTGTGGAATAATGTTTTCATAAAGGAACACTGCAGCCTAATGTAGTTGCTCTTTTGTTATATTGTCAAAATGTTCAGACTTCTATGCTGTTATCAAACATGAAATCAGCACAAAAAGTCATTTCTCTGTGTGACGGATTACTGCTGAGATGCCAGTTAAATTTGGATTTCTAGCAAGTGAAGAAATTGTTTTGTATGCATTTTTCACATAAGCATTCTGTTTTTCTGTAAGTAATTATCTTAGAATGATGCATGTACAGCAGCAGCCCATAATCTGCATGCAGCCTGGCACAGCTTGCACTGTGGCTGACCCTGCCATGTTCTATCATAACAGCAACTCCTCCCACCAAGCATCCTGGCCAGGGGAGAGCACCTATCGCTTCCCAACAACTAAATACCAATGCAATGTTGACCCTATCTGAGACGAAACCAGGGCACAGGTTGCAGTGCAATATTAACTCAATTTATGGCAAATAGGTTTATGGATTTTGATACATTGGCTAAACGCGGTCCTGTGAACAGCAAAAAATATGTAACCATGCTTTCTGTTTTGGTCAAGGAATTTGATAACACGTTTCAAGATTGAAAAAAATAAATCATAATCTTTTCGTCTATTCGCAATTCCATTTTCAGTCAACATAAATACACAACCTGCACATTTTCATCTGGAATGTACTGAGTTGCAGTCAGGCATTCAGCTTAAAGAAAAGTCTCATCATCATGTCTCTTTACCAGATTTTTGTAAGACCTCTTACCAGAGAAGAACATGCCCTGCTTCACAGTCATGCCTTATTGGCCTCATCGCTTTTGGCAGTACGCACGTTTGCGAGCAGCTCTTTTCAACGATGAAGTACAGAAAAATTTAATCTCTGACGAACACCTTGAGAGCTCACTAAGAATTGCAACACTGCCACCAAACCAGTCTGGTGTGTTAGTTTCAAAAAGTAAGGTCCTATATCCCACTACTTCTATGGTTTTGTTGCTTTTTTTTTTCTTATCTTTTAATAAAATATATTAAAAATTAAAATGTTTTGTTACATATATACATTAACTTTATTATATATTTTATGAGAGCTGTTCCTAAAGAAATGTCTCCTGTTTCATAATGTTGGCCCATGATGTCAGAGGTGGCTGTTGGTGGTAGAGTTGGAACCTTCCTGCCAATATTCAGTTACATTTGTTGCTGTGTGACAGATGGCAGCAGAGGGGCTGTCTGACAGAATGGCCCAAGACAATTCCTCTTCACTTCAAAACGTGGCCCAGGAAAGCTAAAGGTTTGGACAACCACGTGTTAGATGTAATTGCTACTTTTTACATTTGCTTCTCCTCACTGTTTTTTATGATATCATTCTGTTAAGTTTTTGACACAGTGTATGCTAGAGTGGCATAATAATGCTTCTTTTCTTTCAAGACCAGTTTCAGGTTGTGTCTTACTGAAGTAGAAATTTGTTTTGACCTCATGGGAGAATTGTGCCTTTAATTTAAACCCAAGTGGAAACCACTATCACAATGTAGCCTCACATTAAGCTAAAAGATAGTGCTGTTCATTGAAATCTTTATAAACTTCTCTACCAATAAATACTGAAGAGAAAATAAGGCAAAATAAAGAGAATAAAGCTCTGTAGGTTTCCACAGATGTTGCACTGTAAAATTGCACTGTTCATTCTTTCTCCAATTCAGTGCAATTCAGTTCTACCATAGCACACTAACAGTGATAATACTACAAAAGTGTTGTGATGTTTAAGATTGATACAGCAATTTACAGATTCAATGTAAGGAATGGTAGGAGAGAAAAGGGACAAAGGGAAAAAGGGAGGAGAGAGAACAAAGGAAAGAGAGGGAAAAAATGAAGACAAAAAGAAGGGAAAGGGTAGGGATAGGAAAGGGGAAAGAGAGGAAGAGTGGAAATTGAAAGAGGAAAGAGGAAGGGGAGGGAAGAGAAGGCAAGGCAAGGAAGGCAAGGAGAAAAAAAGTAGAGTAGGAAGGAGAGAGAGAGAAAGAAAGATGTTCAATACAACAAAGAAAGTAAAAGCTTTCCTCTGGAGTCTTTTAATCCAAAGATCTTCTGGAAAAAGGCCATCATTTTTATTATCCCCTACCTTACAATGGGTAAATGCAAGTATAAGGTGGTAAAAATAAGTAGCCAAAGCCAAACTTAAGAGTAGCAGCAGAGATGAAAATGGAATCCAGGGGGCACAGTTCTCTCTCCATTAAGTCTCATTGGTCTTGGACCTATTAAAGAAATTGCAATATGTTGTCATTACAGGTAATGGGTACATTAGTACCCACCCAGCTAGAGGGCCTTGCTGCTCAAGCTCTGTGGATAACAAGTGTGAGTGAGCACAACCTCTAGGTTTTTTGAGTCACATGAAAGCACCGCTGCCAGTGGAAATGGGGACTGTGAGCTACTGGGATGGTTCCCAAACGAGACTCAAGAGAATTAGGCTTCTACTCAATGCTGCGTGTGAATATCTATGTATTCTGTTTTCATTTGAGTTGTCTTTCTAAGTTTGCAATGGAGTTGGAATCTTCAACTTGAGGAAGCAATGCTATTTCAATAAAGGAAAGAATTCATGTTGATTCAAAAGTAAAAATGAAAAAAAGGTCAAACTAATTTAAATTCTTACTTTTTCAAAGCTCACTGGAGTTGGTATTTTGTTGTTGTAGTTTTCCTATGTTTGATTTCTACGAAGTTAACACCAGATTTTTTTCTGTGGCTATGTTAAAACTGAGAATCTTGACTGAAAGCCTTGAAATAAACACTCACTAGAGAAGTGACAGTTGCTTAATGTCCATATGTCATGTTTAGCATCATATGCCACATCCACAATAAATAACACCAAACTTCATTTATTTTAGTATCTTCAGGTTCTTGCCATTCTTTCATAGCAATTGTTCTTGGTGCCAGAGGGAGTTTTGTGTGTACCCAACTATGAACTGTTGGGTTTTGCTTCCAGGAAATAACCATTTAAGACTGCAGTGTTCTAAACTCTATTTTGACTGTTAGAGGTGCCATTAACACCAAGTCATTGTAGGTCAAGAGGTGCTGACTTTTAGTGTCTGACCCTACTGGAACTTAGGCATAAACAGCCACTCCTAAGGGGTATTAGAGAAATTTGGCTTCTTCCCACAAGACTTGCCATTGGCTTTATCCAGCTCCACTCCATTAATCCAAGAGATAGTCCCGTTCTGAAAAACCCTTTACCTCCTGGAAGAGCCTTAGTTGCAGACTCCTGGTAGTTGACTTAAGATTTCTGTTAACTCTGCAGCAAATTTATCAGTTGCAAAGTTTGTGTCTTCGCTCCATGCAATATTTATTTCCGTTCCTTCCAAAGAACATTAACTAATAGACAGCAACAGATAATATATTGGAGTATATATTTAGTCCCAGCGTGTCTTTCTCTAGAGAAATGTACTGCTTTTTTTTTTTAATCCTTAAACAGATCTTAACACATAACTTGGTTGTTAAACAAATCAATAATTTTCCTTTAGAAACACTAGTTAACCTTATAGAGAGAACAAATTGATAAACAGCAAAATTTTCCTTTTCAGTTAAATCCTAGATGCTAGATTTCCAGCCATAATTGTACTTCATTCTTATTAGAAGGAGTCTGAGTATGTCAACATTCTTATTGATGTTTTCTGCTGAATACTTTGTTATAACCTGAACATAATTAAATGTAAGTAGACTGGTATTTCATCACAGCTCAAGGGTATGAGACTAACACATTCTTTCTCCTGTTATCTTTCTGGTTCTTTTTCTTCTTACATGAAAAGAATGCAAAGTATCACATTTCTTTAGGGCTGCAAAGTCTTACAACCTCTCTGCAGGAAACTGCAGTGTTTGAACAATGGTGGAAGGGAAGGATGAAATGTTTAATGTATGCATTTATGTTTTATTTTTCTTTGCATAAAGATTCATTTAGTTTATTAATTTTCAATTCTTTCCAGTTGCTTCAACTACATAATATAAATTATTTTTGTTGCTATTATTACAATTTTTATACTGATCACAGAAGTCTAGTTTGACATTCAGCAGTTCTCTTATCTGGAGCATTAATCAAAATATAAAAAGGATTTTATTGTTTCATGCTTGTCTCGGGTCTGTTAGGAATTGAGTTAATTCTCTTCCTGTGGTGCTGTTTTGGATTTGTGACCAAAAGATTATCATTAACACACCAATATTTTAGCTGTTGCTGAGCAGTGCTTGCACAGCATAGAGACTTTCTCTTTTTTTCACTCTACTCCCTGTAGCAAGTAGGCTGGGGGTAGGCAAGTGGTTGTGAGTGGACACAGCCAGGGCATTTGGGCTGAACAGCATAAAAGGATGTCCCATGATGTTCTGACCAGCAATAAGAGCTCAGGAAAAGAAGAAAGAGAATTGTTTGGGATTATGCCTTCCACTAAGTGGAATTTCTCCATAAAGTCTCTGTTTAATCTAACAGTAAGTTGATACAAAAATTCTGTAAGCTGCTAAATGCAGAGTCTGACACATAGTGTGATGATATCTGTCATCAGACTGCTTGTAAACACATTTTTATGTATCGAAAAACTAGAATTTGTAGATATATGTTTGCTACATTTATTGCAGGTATGGATAGACCAGTTGTGATGTCGTATCAGGATCACTTCAGTTTCTTCTCAAAACACCAAAATAATAATAAGATACATACACTTCAGTGTGGATCACATAATGCATAATAGCCATATCTGAAGACAAAATTGTGCAGCCTAATCAGTGACACTCTATAAACGTCCATAGCTAGGCATGTATTCTCCAGTTGTTTCCAAGAAACCTAAGTTTGACCACCTCAGTCTCAGCCCAAGGTGGGACTCCCATTGTATACATGAAATCCATCAACTCTGTATTCAGAGCAGCAGCTACCAAGTGATTTCTTTAGTGGATGTTGCCAGGTCCTACTCAGTGAGGAAACCCATGTTGTGCTGCTTATAAGCATTGCAGAGGACATTTTTCTCCAGATTTACCTTTCCTGAGAACCTCAAAAACTCATCAGAGTGTGCTTTTATAGGCCCTCAGTATCTCTGATAGAAAATTGATCTGCCTTCTCTTGACTGTACTCAGGATCCACAGCAAAAAGGCATTGCCCTGAGCAATTGGCTGCCTGAGGAGATGGTTTCCTAAACCAACCTGTTGTCCTCAAATTGAAATTAATTGTCTCAGATTCATTTACTCAGGCCTGCAATGTCTTCATTTGGAATAAAATGTAATGTAATCAGCACTGCACAACAAACTCCCTCCAAGTTAATGTGCTGTGGCAAATCATGTTGCTCATTAACAGATGCATCTCTTTCATATACAGACATCGAGTTCTGCAGTGTTTAGTGCACAGTGCTATTGTGCAATTGCCACCACGATGCATGCAAGATCTAAGTGTCTCCCAGGAACACTCGATCCTTCTCAACTCTTATCTTTCTGATTTTCATCCTCTCCTCTTTGGGGAGGAGTTGCTCCTGTATAGGTTTCTGCCTTGTTTGCCTCCTCATGGCAGCTTTTACACAGAAATCCTTTATCTTCTTACATATCCATAGGACTCCTTGCCTTCCTGCTACCATAATCTGCCACCATATAGTTGTGGACTGTTGTTTGTCCTTTCCTTCCTTTCCAGCAATGTCCTCAGGACAGTAAGCTACCAGAGGCATTCAACTTCCCATTTCACTGCTTATGCTGCTTTTTGATGAATTATGAGAAACTGCACTGACCACAGAGTAGCCTATTGACATTGCCTTCTTGAAGAAATATTGTCTCTGGATCTTGAATCTCTGCAAATTGAAGCTGTGATGGTGAACTGGTAGTAGCTGAAGTACCAATTTTGTGTCACGATTTGCAAGTTGTGTTACAAGGCTATGGGAAAGAATGACTGATGCTGTTAGGTCAAAGAAAATGTATGTCAAAGAACTAATCGAGGGTCACTACCATCATTTATGGACTGTGCAAGGAGAAGAGAGGGGGGTTGAATGGACCATTCTGAATTCATCACATCCTTTTGTCAATACCTGTCCCAGAGGAGTAAAGGGACTCATAATCCTCTTGCAGCCACCTCATTTATTATTTCTTGATAGGCCATTTCTTCACTGATTTTAAATTCTTGGCTGTTGCAGTATTCCTGATTCCCCCTCAAGGACAACTCTGCTAGAAATATTGTCTCATATGGTCATCCTTAAACTGAGCAGATTAACTGGAATAGTTCTGGCTCCCTACACAGCCTTCTCTTTCTGCCCAAGGATTAGTTTTCTTTCCTTGCCCTTTTCATCTGCTCCTTATTGTTCTTCTTGTCCTTTTCCTTGGCACAGATGTAGCTGTAGTTTCCAAACCCACATCTCACATGGCAGCACAAACGTTTATAGCTGTCAAAAAGACAGTGTTCTACATCAAAACAGAAAGGCATAAAGAAGCTTCCCTTTATACCTTTCCTCATTACTTGTCAATACAGACTTATTGTCTGAAACCTGCTGATCTATCCCTTTTGTTGTCATTATCAACAGCCACAAGTCACACTTCACTATTCTGTCCTCTTGTCAGCAGTTAATTCCTGTCTAAACTCAATCACATGTTAAAAGCCCATCCTTCAGAAGACTATCTGGCCTGCCTCTTCTGTCTGTAACATTTCCTGTTAGCTGTGGTTTATCCTTTCTCTGCTTTGTTGCTATCTTTTCGCGATGCAGCAATGAAAATAGCTCTATATGTTCCTGTTCCAAATGTTGTCTTTCTAGAAGATTAGCCAGTCCTTCATATTGTACTAGCTCTGAACGTGTGATGGAAATCCCTCCACCAACAGACTGTTCTGGAAAAAATGTGCCATTGCTTTATTCTGCTCAGTTCCATACATCAGTTGAATACTTGTCATTTTGCCTGCCTTTTGCACACATAATCCACTACTCATCCTTCAGAAACAACTCTGGAAGAAAGTTCTGCAGTATCAATCTTCCCTCAGCTAATGAAATTTATATGGAAAAAATCTAGATGTTTTTTAGTTTCATGGGACTTTCTCATGCCTCATGACACCCAAGCCAGTAGGGAAAAAAGCAAAATGAAAAATCCTAAACAAAAAAATCTCACACAGTCCATGAGTGCTTCCACACCATCTGACGGAGTGTTCTCTTGTGGCCTGCTACCCACATCCCTTGTCCCATCTGGTCATCTTTGCTGTCCTCTCAGCTAAATGGGGCTTTATGCTGAACATCTCCTTGTCAAACACTGGAACTGTAGCAAATGGAGCCTGTGCCTGGAGAGCATCTCTGTACCAATGCACTTGGGCTGCTACTGTGATGCCTGATAAGTGCTGGGTGAGAATCTGTACCCTCCAGTTAGCTGGATCATGGACCAAAAATGAATCAAACACCATGCTGCAAATGTAGTAGTCAGCTGGGGCTACTCTTCAGACATCCCATGTAGAGCTCAGTTGCATGTGTGTAATTGCATCTGATAGCCAGATGTGGCATAGTCAATTGTTATGCTTGTATAAATCATGGGTGAAACCTTATGGGAAACAAAAGCTTCTGACAAAAGAGATACTTACCAGTGATTTTCAGAAGTATTTTGGTTTTGATCAGGTAGGAAGAGCGTTATACGAGTTAGCTGATAACAATTTGCTAAACCTGAAGCCAAAGTGTTGCCTATGTTTTGCCAAATAAAAGCCATGGTTTTCAAAGAGGCAAGAGTGATTAATAGTCAAAGGAAGATCCAAAGTGAAGCATCACTTTTCACCTAAGAGGTTAAGGTTCAAAATTTTATAGCAATAGAAACTTGATTTTGAATGCATTCTTAAAATATATTTTGATGGAACTTAGTATAAAGGGCAACATTCTTCCCTGAGTAAAAATCCTCTTCCATTTCAAGTCTGGGTCCTCAGCCAAGAGGGTCTGAATTTTTAACAGTCTCTCAGCTGCATTGTAATGTGTAAGAAGAAACTTTAAAGGCAACATAAATAATGACCAAAGACCATGCATCTTCTCTGCATGCATCTTCCACTTCCTTTTTTGCTTGACTTCACAAAATTCTGCAACCACCTATTTAAAATTTCAGACAAACATTTTTCATTCCTTTTACTGCTTGTTGGCTTGATTTAAGGATGCTTTTGTGGTTAATAACCACACTTAATTCCATACTTAATTCCATAAGTGCAGCTATTTTTGGAACCAGTTTCCTGGAATATTCTTGCAATACCCAAATCCCAACACATTTTTGCTTCCTGGAGCCCATACAATAGAGGTATAAGTGGATGAAGAATTTTCTGGTGCAAGTGAGGGAAGCGGAAGAATAGGGGTGAGATTGCTTAACCTAAGAATTCTGCCAATTTGAGTGTGAGAATATTGCCTAACACTGAATAAAAGGATTTTTTAAACGTCGACTTTCATAAAATGAAAGGCATGCAGCACTATGAGAAGCAGTGGGAAAATGATCTGTTATAAATATTTGAACTCTTGCAGAGGTTTTTTTTTTTTCCTTTGTCCTCCCTGAAATAGCTAAAACTAACATCTCTATTGAGCTTAAAGAACCAGGCCAGTCAACTATTGAACACAGAGCATTTGTCGCCTAGAAGAATGAATAATTAATGTAGCCTCACTAATCTGATATCAAAGGGAAAGAGATGTAATAGTAAATATGTCTATGCAAAAGGGGAAAAAAAAACAAAAAACCAACAACTGTAACATTCAATCGTGTGTGAATACGTGCTTCATACATATGAACCTGAGCTGAGGTACAAACTGAAATACTTATTGAAAATAGGCTGACTGAGAAACCAGAATAATTTTTTTTCTTTTTTTCTTTTTTTTTTTTCCTGAGAAAAAAGAGAGATGAAGGCAGAAAAGATTTCTGAGCCTGTTCAAAAGAAAGCAGAGAAAGTATTTCCAAGCTGAAGATTTTGGACTTAAAAGATAAAATCACTGCTGCTATGCTTGGCTATTCTCTATCTTTCATTACATAGGTAATGAAAGATTCAGGCTTGCTGTATTTATTTAACTTCTACAGTATATCCTGCCTCTGAGTATAACTGAGGCAAACCCAGAGGTAGAAATCCATTTCATTTTCTATTCACTGTTAGTATATTTCTTTTAATGGTTCTTTCTCTACTAAAAGATATGTATAAAAGGAATGTATATATATGTACATTTATACATGTAAGTATACATACATGTGTCTCCCTATGTATATAGTTGGAAGATATTCCTATTATTTTTACCAGTTGGAAGTTGGTTATATTTTTGAAGATAGGTACTGTAAACTAAATGTTCAAAAATGCAGCAGAGCCAGTGAAATCCACAGAGATAGTGTGGAAAAAAAAAACAGGTAAAGGGGGAAAGAGCCACTGGTTTGAGCACAAGAACATTTCTGGAGATTAGAAAAGTCCCCAGAAGATGCAGTGAATTTTATGCATGTTTCTGTTTTGGGAACAACTGAAAAAAATGTTCTAGTAATCAGAGAGAAGTGTGGAAAAGACAGGGAACTGAAAGCATAGAAGAAAAAATGCTATAGCGGATTGTATGAACTTTTTTTTATCTTATTGTTTGTATTTCAAAGTTTATTCCTATATAAGAAAGTTACACCAATTTATTTAGAATGCACTTTTAAATAAATAGCTCAGGCATTCAACTGAGCTCTCTTTTTTAATTTATTTTTTTTTTAATTCAATTTATTTTGGAAATACCAAGTAAGAAACTCATCATCAGAGATTGAATTAATTGAGTGAAATTGGTTTAAAACTTGGTTTAAAGTAAATTGGGATTTTTTTTTGTTATAAACAAGGCTATAAACTCATGTGCTGTGCACAGTAAAGACAAATCCGATACAAGAACAACAAAGTACTTCACAGTGAAGAGGTTGCAACTGGGGAATCATCATTTTTCACAGAAGTGCCTCAGAAAAGGAGCAAGAATTAAGGAAGGTTGACTGATGGAAAACAAACAAACAGGATCAGACAAATTGTGGATGCCCCCTCCCTGGAAGCACGCAAGGCCAGGCTGACTGGGGGTTTTGAGCAACCTGGGCTAGTGGGAGGTATCTCTGCCTATAGCAGGGGGTTGGAACTAGATGATCCTAAAGGTCCCTTCCAACCCAAACTATTCTGTGATTTCTATGAATCTGTAATAGAAGGCAGTCTCAAGGACAGAAAGGGCCATTCAACAAGTAGCATTAAAGAAAGTGAAGATTATCAATACACATAAATATACGACCTACAGCTTGATAAAGAAAGCCAATGACCAATTCAGAGAACATGTTTAACACGGAAAAGATGAAGAAAGATTAAGACGTTGCTGTTTTTGATGTATTAAAGCAGTAAGAAAGGCTGCTAAGTTGCCATCTTATGGGCAAAGAAAAGCATACGTAGAGATATGCTCCTTCCTTCTCTGCTCAGCATGTAATAGAAATGCTATCTGGATTTAGAAAAATCCATGTTACTTCCTGCTGCGAGGTGAAAGACTCATTGATAATCTGTTGTGGGAAAAGGAAATGCAACTTCTTGGTCAATAAGGTGATCTTCAGGCTTATGTTCTCTAGAAGTCATACATCTTTGTAAAAGTGTATTAATCAATGGAAGGCAGTCTGGGTAGGTAGATTAGGAAAAACAAAAAGTTCAGAGCTTGAGAAGAAACAATGGGCAAATCTTGCAATAATTTCCTGAAAAATATTCTGATTTTTCAACAGTATGTACTAATGTGGTATGTGGTATGTACTAATGGTGGTAATCATGAGAGAAATATGAAAGAATGAAGCATATATGTCTTCCGTGACAGAGAATGGCAGTGAAGCAGCTCAGATAATAAATGTAAGCTAGGAGAGGAAAGAGGCATAGCTGAGAAATAAGAGAATCCATGGACTAAAAATACATAGTGGCAGTAGTAGGAGACCATTACATGGCTGACTGCAGGCTAATTGCATTTGTTCAGTCATTGTGAAAATGGATACAGATGGAATGCACAAATTTGGAAATATCCTACTGTTAAAGAGAAAATAAAGCAAATGTTATGTGATGAGCCATTGCCTAAGATGCTGGTGCTAGGGAGAGCTGAGAGAATCATATGTCTGAAATACTATTTCCTGTTTTAGCAGCTCTTTCAATTCTTTTTACCAATTTTTTTTTTTCCTGACAAAATGAGAAGTAGAATAGTGAAAGAGGGAGACAGACGTTAGCCAGTCAGGTAGGTTTTCTTAGTCTGCCACTGAATGAAATATCGTAGCACTTCCTTGCTTGAAGCAGAGCTTAGTTTTGTGAAAACCTGCTACGATGACTTGCAGAGCTTCTGTGGCTCAACAGGTATTTTGTATTTTCTTCACTGCTGTGGAATTTCACATGCTTTTTCAAATGCCTTAGAAGGCACAATCTGTATTTTACAAACTTCCTAAGCACAAACAGCTGGGGAAACAGCTAATATCCAAGTTAACAATTCCTCAGAGGTCAAAATACATTCCAGAATAAAAGAGAGAAAACAAAATCGAAAAATAAAAGCCCAGACCAGTCTTTTGTATCTGGCTTTCATACACTGAACATACACATAGTGGAAACTGGGAGTCAGATCTGTTACTTCGGATTGCTTTGGTTTTATGATTCCTGGAAAATTGTATAGGGTCCCAGCAAATCTTGTTCTGGTCACAGGGGAAGCATAAAGCAAGGAAACTGTCTCTAGCCACATAAACAACATGAATCCTACTTCATTCTCAAAGTAGCAGAGGTAGCTGATGTGTACCAGAGAGATTTTTGAGATTTTCTTGCCTGTTTGTGTTCATCATGTCTCATGGTTCATATGCCAGTCAGAGGCATTGGTCAGCCCATTGGCCAGATGGTGGGCATGTCATCACCTGCATCTAAAGGATGTGTTCCCCCTCATTAGCAAAATGGTAAGATGTGCTTGGTGGTGTGCTCTTCTGGCCAGGGTAACTGTGATAGTTGGTGCCTTGTTACAGAGCTATTTCACTTTCCCTCTCAGCTTCCCAGGTAAATTGGCTTTACAGAAAGCATGTCTGCATTTACTCATATCTCAGAAACATATGGATGTAAAACCAGTAAATATTTGCAAAATGCTTCAATACTTCTGGATAAAAGCAGAATAGAGAAGCAAAAGAAATTCTATGGATAGATGTAGGTCTGGAGATTAAAACACTACTGTGCGGTCAGCAACACTGAGGCATTTGATATTTCTGCAAACTGTCAGTTTCTCTAATAAAGAGTCAGAAGATCCCTGAGCTCTTGTAATTTAACACAAATTTTCATTCATTTTGTCTATATTGCTACTAACGTATGCAAATCAAATTAATTAGATAAGCCTAGGGAACTCTCTCTATTACAGCAGGAAAAGCCTGTAAGAAAGGACCTTAGGACCTTTGAAGAAAATTCTAGAAGACAAGAACCACAGGGAGGATTAAAATTATACAGCAGAAGCTCAGAAAATTGAAGTGTCAGGAAAAATAAAGAGCTTAGAAAGAAAGGAACAATAGGGAAGGGGAGACAGAGCCAGTGATAATAGTTTCAATATCATTTAGGAGAAGGAAGGGGTCAGGTAGAGCAGTGTGCACTGAAGAATTATGTTTGACGTTCACAAGTCAGAAGGTAAAGCTCCCATGCTTGCTCCCAGTAATCCACTTTTCTCAGGTTTAACTGACAGCAACAGGGGAGAGTCTAAAAGTACTCCTACAAGTACATCACTAAGCAAGCTTGGGGAATGTTACTATTCATTCTGTGAAAGACAGATACTAAATATTTAAATAAATTTAAATGCAGCTCTTCTGTTGTAAGTCAGAGAAAATCCATAAGTGTATCAGAGGTGCACAAGGATTTTGGTAGGAAGCTTTCCAAAGAAAGGACCTGAAAAGCAATTACCCATCAGAGCCTCCAATAGACTGATGAGAGATAGCTGAAGCAGGCTGGCTGCCTCACAGCATCACTGCAGGGGTGACTCATCTAGATGAGTGAGAGCTTCCTGGTACTCTGGCTGGAAAGAGGAGGCTGCTTTGTCTAAGAGGGCAGAACAAGAGCATGGTACAGAGGCATTGCTCAAGTTAACACTACAATCCTACCCATTTTTCTAAAATCTTCGCCAGGATTTGTGCTTTTATGTGAATATCACAGTTTTTCACTTTACCACATATAGTTGACTGTAAATTTTATTGTGTCTCTGTGGCCATGAAACAACGTGGATTTGTGTTGGTCAGCTGTGTCCAGTTTAACAGTTGGCTGTCCTCTTTTGCCTGGCTTAATTTACCCTTTTCTTTTCCCATCCATGCACAGCTCAGTGTCACCTGATGCTTACTGGACTAAGATTGCTTCTTCCCCTCAGAGAAGGCTGCAGCACCCGTACTAGTGGCCAGGTCTGAGTGAGGAAGCCCATAGGCTAGTTAGAGGGCTCATATAATAGGAAGCTCACAAGCCCCTCTGAAAATGATTGGCAATAGCTGCCTTTCTGTGCAAAATCTCTCATCATGCCTCAGACACTGCTTTTACTTAGATCAGACATGTCCAACCCACAGGCCACATGTGGCCTGGTTCAGCCTGTCCTGCTGCCACTCTCTGCCTCATGTCCTCCATGGCAGTGGCTCTGCTCCGCAGAACAGCCTGGCCTGGCTGCCAGCATGCATCCACTGCTCAGCAGTAACAACACATTGCTGTGCTACTGCCTCTGTCTGAGCTGAAACCAGGGTATGGTGTGCAGTGCAACGCTGACTCAAGTGATGGCAAATTATTGTGTGCAATTTGATAAATTGAGTAAACGCTGTTCTATGAGCAACAAAACAATATGCAGGCATGTTTTCCATCTTGATACAAAAAACTGAGAATAGATTTCAAAACTGCTGAAAAACCATCGGTTTTTAGATACACTTCTGATTCTATTCTCATGTTTTAGACATTTTCATACATTTCATATATTTCAGTTGACATAAATTATCTGTGAAGTTTCAAATGGAATGCAGAGTTGCAAGCAGGTATTCAACTCAAAGAAAAATCTGATCGTGTCTCTTTACCAGGCTTTTATAATACCTCTGCTTACCAAAGAAAAATAGCCCTTGCTTCACAATCACACCTTATTCATGTCATTGCTTTCTGCCAGTGCACACAGTAGATTCAGATATATCAGTGTTCTGTTGGTATACAGAATCATAGGATCATTTGGGTTGGAAAAGATCTCTAAGGTCACCAAGTTCAAATGTTATCCAAGCACTTACAAGTGTACCACTAAATCCTGTCCTGAAGTGCCACATCTACACACCTTTTAAGTACTTCCAGGGAGCAGCCGTATGCACATGGCAGCACCAGCTCTGCCCCCCAGAGCAGCACTTCCTGCCCTGTCCAGGAGTGGAGTGGCTGTGGCTGCAGCCCTGGGCACTAGGCCCTGCTGCCTCCTACCCCAGCTCCTTACGGGGCTGCTCCCACCCCCCAGGGCTCACCTGTGCCCCTGTGAGGGAGCACACTGGATGTGCCGGGGTTCAGAGCTGTGAAGATGCTGGACAGCACAGAGCTGAGTGTGAGGGTTCTCTATGGAGAGGTGGCTGCCACCTGTGGATCCTGTGGATGGCAGAGAGCTTCTGGTGCAGGGACACCAGCATGGGGTTGAGAATGCTGCGTTGCTCCCTGAACAGTGCCGCCTACTTCTGTGGCAGGAGGCTGCCCAACCTCACCCTCATCTCCGGCCCCACAGCTATCTGCTCAGGTGGAGGGGATGGAGCACATGCTGCAGTGCAATTGGGATGGGTAGCAAGGTCATGATAGAAGTTGGTGGGTCTTTTATAAGACCTCTTTTACCAGAGAATGTTAGCTCTCACTTGTCATGCCTTGTTCATGTAATTGCTTTTGGCAGTACGTACATCTGTGAACCACTGTTTTCAAGGATGAAGCACAGGAAGAGTAAAATTAGATCAACAGTATCTGACAAACACCTTGAGAGCTCATGAGGAATTGCAACCGCTTTCCCCTGATGCATTAGTTTCAAAAAACATTCAAATATCCAGCTAGTTTTATGTCTTTGTTGCCAGGTGTTTTAAGTATTCTAAGACAAAAAGTAGGTCTTGTTACTTATATATATTAATATATTATATATATTATGTATTTTAAATGTGGCATAAGACAATTCCTCTTTACTCTATGTGGCCCAGGCAAGCCAAAATGTTGGACACCCATGATTTAGGGTGTCTTTACCTAAACATTTCCTTGTCTTGCTTAATCACCCCTTAGTAACTAACATTTACAGTACTTCAGGGACTCCTCTATCTTCAGAGAGCATTTGAAGAAACATTGACCATCTGCATTTTTAACTTAGCTTGAGTCTTACAGTACTTAATTAAGTATCCAATTAACTTAAATTGTGAAAATTTAAATGGGCCTATTGCTCTTGAATTACTTTGCTAAATAGTTATTATCTAGCAAAGTAGTTGGTTAGTTAATACATTTTACTTCAGGAAGTTCCTAATAGTAATTGGCTTACCTGATTCCAGCCTGCACTAAATACTCCGTCTTGGTCCTCAGATCTTGCCAAATTTTTTTTTTCTGTCATGACATTTCCTGCTATATATATATGCCCTGGTATTTGGATCTTATATGTAGTGAATAGAGCAGAAGCTTCAAGTTGCACTACTCAGATTTTGATGGCACTAATCCCTAGGTGATACAAATAGTATGTCTTTCACTGATTAAAAAAAGAATTTCAAGGATGACAGGCTTTAGGAGGAGGTCGTGAAAGCAGTATTCACACAATTTTGCTGAGACATGCTCTTCATAGTTTATTAGAAATTAATGAATGAGAATTAGAGCAGAATAGAAGTGGAGTACAAGTTTGATAAGAAAGAATAGTAGCTAGGTGGATAGGTGCATATGTTAATATGCATATAGGAGTCTGGTCTCTGAGTATGGTATCTGAGATGGCCTTAAGCAAGTCACTTAAGAATAATTCTCCAAAGAGAATTAGGTTTGCATCATAATGCTAGATGTCAGAGCTTTTTAGATTGAGGTACTCAGTTACATGAGTGGGAGCTCTCACTACGAAATGGAAATCAAACATCCCTCTTCCTCCTGTGCTTGAGGAAGATTCAAATGCACAAAAGAGGTTTTCTAGGAGAATACTCTCAACTTTGAACAGTTGGTTATCGCAATAGAAAGGAACAGGAGAGACCATTCCTTCTGGACCGTGTCTCTTAGCAGTACTGGCTGAAATACACTTACCGTAAGAATCCATATTATAGTCAGAGAGAAATGTCTGACTACTCAGGCACAATAACTATGTTTCTACCAATAGCCTAAACAAGACAAATGAGTATTCTGTGCACTGAACTTTGTAGACCCAGGTGAACCCACTAGATAGCAACTTGCTCCTCCATGGAGTGCTTCTGTGGCTCCAAGATGTAAATATGTTTCTGGATCTGAAACAATGAAAGAGCTTTAATAGAGCCTGTTGTCACTGTATGTCTTGTATACAGCAATGAAATAAAGCAAAATAGAAGGTATATGTTGCATACATTAGGATATGGCATGACAGCGTATAAAAACTTTTGAGATTACATGGTTGCCTGCAATATCATTGAAGGAGAGTGCTGGCCAAATGGGTTTGATATGGTTGTGTCCATACTGCCTCTGGTTCACCTGTCTCAGAGACTGCTGGTGGGCATGGGGCAAATCCATGCTTCCGAGCATGGTAACTACAAGGCAGTAAGAATAGAAAAAGGCAGCCATTGAGTGACTGAATATGTTTCTGGATCCTATTCAAGCGTGTGAGCATTCCTAAAAAAGAATCAGTCCACGTATAAGAGCAAAATTTTAGAGGCTTTTAAGCATTTAGAATTAGATGCTTAAATTGAGTTTTGGCCTTTCTATGCTCGTTCGTCAGCATGGAAAATAATCCTTTACTCTGGGCTGTGGGGATGAATAACATAACATTTTTTTTTAGGATTAAAATAAAAGAATAATGAAGGCCAAACAAGGACTTTGAGTAATTTAACCATGAAAACAGTAATGCAGTATTATCCTTCATTTATAGGCTATCTGAGCTCTGTCAACTATAGCTAACTGTAATCTTGCAAACTGACTACGATACCCTGTTGAAATTTTCCTGGTTCCTCTGATGTGACTGTCGATAAGGGTAGCAAAAGACATTGCATGTAGCTATAGTTGCTCTGCTTCCTCTCATCTGAAATTCCCATATAATTTAACAAAGTTTTCCAAGGATAACACTTAGCCTCAGAGGTACGCAGAGGTCTGACTCTCTGTGTCACGCTGTAAGTTAAGTGACAACAGTATGAAATGGAATCTCTATCAGACTCCTGAAAAAAGAGAGCCTCATTGCACGTGGTAGCCTATTCTGAGGCTGGGCCAAAACCCATCCTATTTTATACTGGATAGCAATCTGTCTGATGCCAGGAGATAGTATTACAACTGCAACAGCGTACATGGATCACAATAACGAATGTATGTTATATTGCCCATTTCAGATGTGGACTTCCAAGATCTTTGAAGTCTACCTTAAGATTTTTTCAACTGGAAAGGGCTGTGTGTTGAACATAAAATACTAAAGTAAGGATATTACATGTAGGTACAGTATCACTAGAAGCAAAATTCTGCCACAGAGACAAGAGACTTTTAATAGCATGCATGTTCTATATTTTGTAAACAGTGAAAAAATGTTTATAGTCATATTTGGTAAAGTTATCATCAGTACACAAATGAAGTGATGCAAGACTGTTTTGTTTTCTACCACTGTATGTAGTATCACATATACACTTCAACTTTCTGTTTAGAGTCTGCCTGGTGATAAACCCAACAATTCTCTGTTAACTACTGCAAGACCTGTCCCTTATAGGTTGGTAAATCTGATTCCTGTGATGTATGGACATTATTTTCAATGTTTTCAATGAAAAATGTGAGATGTTCCTCTAAGGATCCTGACACTGGTAGTTCAGATAAAGATCTGCTTAAATAAACACTGGGGATTTTTAATATTTTAAGATTATGATAGTTCAAATGGTACGATATGACAGCATTAGATTGTACGTCATCTTTCAATGAAAAGATTGAAAACTGTGCCTTTATGGAATAATTAGAATTTATTATTTTATTCAAAATCTGACTTGGACACAACCCTTAACAGCCTATTCTAGCTGACCCTGTTCTGAGCAGAGGATTTGGACTAGACAATGTTGAGAGGTCCTTTCCAGCCTCAATGACGCTTGATTCTGTGATCTGGTTTATCGCAGAGTCCAAGGTAAGTTTTTCCATTTTCCAGGCACACTGCAAGAGATGATGAAAACTGTGTAGTGATTAAACTCTGCAATAGTAGCATGAGAAATTATCTATAGAGTCTAGCTTTAAAAATGTAGTTTTTCCTGTATTATAGTGAGACATAAAAGGCTAGTGATGACCACCTTCATGCCTAAATACATTGCTCACTGAACTCTAAGCTGGTGCATTTTAAGGTGTTTTAAGTACAGTCATTTGCTATTGAGTGCTGGAGATATAGTTCAAGCTGTCTAGGCACATTTATGAACTGTATCAGGAACTTAAAATGACATGAAGTCAATGCAGTGAATTCTATAGTTTTTCATCTATGTTCTCTGTCATGTTTTAGCGAAAATTTCATAAACTGCACAGCTAAGATTCAATTATAGTCAAAAAAGATATTTTTTTTTTTTAAGAGGAAACTGACTTTTGAGTATAGAATAGAAATATTACTCAAGTTGAAATAAATGCCTAATGTTACTTTACATTGTGTTACTGTTTCCTTATCATGGTATATTTGCATCATTTCCACGCAGGGTACGTTGGAGACAAGGAGGTTGAGGAAAGACCCCACTGCTCTCCACAACTACCTGAAAAGAGGTTGCAGTGAGGAGGGTGTTGATCACTTTTCTCAGGTGACATGAGATAGGACTTGAGGAAACAGCCTCAAGTTGTACCAGAGGAGGTTAGATCAGGTGCTGGGCAGAATTTCCTCACAGAAGGGATGGTTTAGGATTGGGATGGGCTGCCCAGGCAAGTGGTGGAGTCACTATTCCTGGAGGTATTTAAATGTGTGGATGTGGTGCTTAGGGACATGGTTTAGTGGTGGGCTTTGTAGTGAGGTGGATGGTTGGACTTGATGGTCTTAAAGGTCTTTTCCAATGTAAATGATTCCATGATTTTATGATTTCCACAATGCCACAGCAGGTTCCCATTGCAAGAAGTTTTTATCTACCACATTAATGAATGGTTTAATAATACAGTAAGATAAACTACTCGCATAAAGAGCTTCAATGATGGATATCAGAACAGTTTCTAGAATGGCTTTGTTTTCATGTAGGCAAATGCGTTTCCTCAGGCATCTGTGGGATTACTACTAATAAAAAGAGTGAACATCATTAAATTGGTATCATCATTTGCCTACGCTTTTATTGTCCTTTTATTATGTTTTACTAGATGTTTTTGAAACATGAATGGTAAAACACTCTTTGCCACATTTATCAGCAGAGTTGAACAACCTACGCTCATTGCATTGTTGTCCAGTGTGTATTCCTCATAGCATGTATTTAGATATATTTAACCCACACACACAGAGGTTAGAAGGTTACCACTGTATCTATCAGACTGATAAAGTAAATAAAAGATGTTATAAAAAATGCAAGCACTGTTCTGTATTTAAGAGAATGTTATCAGCCCATTTTTCCTCTTAGAGTGGATGCATTTTGAACTTGAGGTGGAATAAAGGTTCTACCAGACCATTTAGACTATTATGTTCCAAACCTTTCTTCTTAGTATTCTGCAAAAATACACTCAGAAAAGTTATGTGTATTTCTTTTTCTGTTAATGTCCACAGAAGAAAGACAGGTAGGGGAAAGTTCTAAAGAAAGTATCCATTTTAAAGCAGCTGCAGCAGAACAGATTCAAGGACAATTCAGATTTCTTTGCAGTACTGAAACTCCTTGGAGTAATAAAAGAGCAGCTTATGATGATAGTTTCCCATTGTAGTGCTATACTAGTCCTTAAAATGATGTAAAAATAGTTTTAATTAGCAATCAATACCTGCAAAACATTTACCCTCTCATTTGCTTGCTGAAGGAGAAAAAAAATCATAAACTGTATTTACAGAAATAAATTTATATTATATATGCATCATGTAAAACCTGTGTAATGTACTTGATAACCAATCTTCCCTCCTTGCATGGAGCTCTCATTTATGTAAGCATAGTAAACCATGATTTAAGTTATTTTTTCACTCTCTTATTACTGTGGTTTTGCTACGTACGAACCAAAAACTTTAAGATTATAATGAAATATATGAGTATTTTAGTTCAAGTCTGAAATTCTGCCTCAGGCAGTGGCCAGCACTTAGTGCATTAAAAGAGGGCAGCAAAAAAACCCAGATAACATCTATAATTCATCTATCCCATTGTGTAGAACTAAACACCTAGGGGACAATTTCATCTTGCCCCTTAAAAAAGGTAATTATTAGATTTGGAGAAAGAGGCATGAATGCCCATGTTTCTAATGTTCACATCCTAATTTAATCCAAAATGATTTTCTTGAAACCTACTGCTAGTAAGAGAAATATCCAGTATAATGCAAGTATGTGATGTATATGTGTAAATATGTATCTATTCGGTACATCAAGTAAAATACAAACAGAATATGATATAATTTTAGTAACACATAAAAGATTTTGTTCTGAGAAGTATTCCACATTGCTGGTTTCTTAATGAAAATAATATTTAAAGGTCAATTGCAAGTTGTTTTTAAAGTATTCCTTTCCTGGTGTCTTGTTTGCTTGTTTGTTTGCCTTGGTAGCTGTGCTCTAAAGCTTTGACAAGTTTCCAAGGGAACTAATGGCTACAAATGTGACCGAAAAATTGAAACGATCTTATTTCCTAATGCTACCGCTAAATCTAATTGGCAGAATGTCCTTCCTAAAATCTATACATCCTTAAAAAGTAATTCTTAGTTCTTCACTTCTTTAAGGAATACATAAAGAGTCGTTTCCCCCCAGTTTGCATTACACATGCACTTCTAGTTGTGAGCAAAAGTTGGAAATGTTTCAGTCTTGACAGGTCAGAGCCTCTCAAAACCTACTCATGCATAAGCCCTGTTAGCACCCATTAGGCAGGTACTTCTCCACCTATTTTGCCAGAGGGCCTCTGTCAGCAGGCACTGCCTAAGTGCATTTAATGGCTGGCTCTGCTCAAACTGCAGCAGTGGCTGGCATCCTCGACTTCCACTCGCTTTTGCTCACGCACCTCTACAGTTCGTGCACTGGCTCACACACAATTTAAGTCTCAGTTTCCTAAGAGACTGCATCACCTATTTGCAGGGGCTGATTTTTAAAATACAGGTTTGGCAAGACACGCATGGGATGGTTTGCTCCTTCTCTGCATATGAAACTTCTCAAAAATGTCCTCTGATTTATTGAATAAATCGAGAACTTCATCCTGGAAAAATAGCAAACTTTTAACAGAGTTTATGATTTTCTGCATACAGTATTTCATGTAGTCAGAAGCCTTCTGTCCTCAGTGCAGGTTCCCTGAAAGTAAGTATTATTCTCACTTCATTGCAGGTGCTATTTTTCCAGGGAAGGTCATTTTCCCTGACTTCTCAAGCCTGCAGCTCCTGACTAAAAATAACAGCAGGTATCCCGGGTATCTGTACCCCAGCTAGGTCAGCCATCCCTACAAGGCAACCAATGAAGCACTGAAATCTGCAGAGCAAATCCTCATGTGTTCTCCAGGAAAGGCTCAGAAGGGAAGATAGGAGGGCCCTGCCAAGCAGGAGGAAGCAGCAAGGCCCTAAAAGAGGACGACTGGGAGAAACAGTGTATTATCAAAAGCCACCGGAGGACAGAGGGAAGAGGTCAGCTGATGGCAGACAAATACAAACCACTGCTGTCCTAGGAGGGTGTCAGATGAGCTGAGCTGGTGGCGAGTTCATGATGAGCACACAGAAGCAATTCCTCATGCACCCTGCACCTAACTTGCCCAAAGACTTTCCGTCAGAGGCTGCACCCGCTTGTGCGAGTTGAGGGTTAACTGGGCAATTCTCAAGGGAAGAAAATTGATTAATTGAAGCTATTAGCTAATCAAGATTCCATATCTGTCTGAGATGGTCTCTGAATCATAAACTGGCATGTTTGGAGAGTGGGGAAATATGAAACATTGTCACACTCAAAATCTTGTTATATGTATACATACAAAGCTAGACATTTCTGGTAGCCCAGTTAATGTTTTAGCAGTCTATTTGTAAAAATTATACAGGAAATGTAAGAAAAAAATTAATTACACAGTTAAAATTGTTATTCTAGAGGGCTTATTGATTTCTACTCTTTCCTCACCGATGATGTGCTCACCCTTCTGATCTCCGTCTGGAAAGTGAAATCAAGCCTTGAGCCTTCCTCAAAACAAACTGGGGGGAATCAGATTGACTTAGCAGCATCCCAAGGTCTTATCTGGCAGCAGTAAAATGTCTGCACTGGGGGAGTCCCTCTCCCCTCTTCCTTAGGGGAAGTCTGCTTCTAAACTGAAGCCAGCACCAGCAGGTCCCTCTACCCAAAAATCTGTGACCACCACTAGATATCCCCTGCTGCTACCAAGGCAGAGCCCAGCAGCTATGCCATCAGCTCCCTGTTGTGTCTCTAGCTTTCTGCTGGTTGCAACAAAATCTTTATTTACTGGGCTGCAGTATGCTTGCTCTGTTCTTATCTCAGGGATTCAACTGAAATGACAGAGTGTGAAGACAGCAATGACCACGGCTATGGTGGTCCTGCCTCAGCCATTGGCACAGTTGAACACAAAGGTTGTTCATAAGTACATCAGAAGAGGGATAGGGTCCACAAGAAGGGGAATGGCCAGCAGGAACATGGAGGTGATTGTCCCTCTCTACTCTGCCCTTGTGAGGCCCCATCTGGAGCACTGAGTCCACACCTGGGGCCCCCATTAGAAGAAAGACAGAGGGTCCAGAAGAGAGCCACAAAGATACTAAGAGGGCTGGACTACCTCCTATACGAAGACAGGTAGCTGGACAAACCCAGGAGCTTGAAAAGAAGGCTGCAGGGTGATCTCACTGCAGCTTTTCAGTACCTAAAGGAAATCTATAAACAGGAGGGGGGTCAACTCTTTGAAAGGGTAGATAATAGCAGGACAAGGGGAAATGATTTTAAGTTGATGGAAGGGAGATTTAGGTTGGATGTTAGAGTGAAGTTCTTTACCAAGAGAGTGGTGAGGTACTGGAACAGGCTGTCCAGAGAGGGTGTGGATGCCCCATCCCTGAAGGTATTCAAGCCCAGGTTGGATGGGGCCTGGGCAGCCTGGTCTAGTATTAACTGTGGAGGTTGGTGACCCTGCCTGTGGCAGGGGGGGTTAAAGCTTGATGATCCTCAAGGTCTCTTCCAACCCAAGCCATTCTATGATTTCTTCTTTCCTAAGTTTTACCAGTTTTTCTTGGCTTTGGTCATTTTCACAATTAAGAAACAGATTCTTGGATTTCTGGTTCAACCTTGTATACATGTTCTTATTTTCTAGTGTAAGGCTCCTTCTTCCATTTAGGGTTGTTTAGCTGAGAGAAGGGCTTGTGAAGGGTGAATTAGACTTCCAAAATTTGCAGTCAATCTTTCTGTTCTTCCATCCTAGTTTACAGGTATTCTACCACTTTCAGTCATTCTTGAGCCTATTCTAATCATTTCAAAAACGTAATTTGTAGAAAAATGATTTTGTTGCCTTAGAATTACTACAAAATATATGTTGAGCTCCTTTTCAGATAGAGAAGTTCAAGCACACCTGTATTTACACAAAGTCTCAAGAATGCTCTGCCTCAGGCTAGAAATGTGGGATTCATATCATATCTTTACTCAAGTTTCATCACATGCTTAAGCAAATTCTCAATGAAGTCAATGGTGTAAAAGCTTTGGACTTCGCACCAGTTGCAATAAAAATATTAGGTAATATATAACCCTCCAGGACTTTCACAGTGCTTTTGAAAAAGATGAATCTTTCTCCATTACACTAAGGTTGCAGAAATATGTTCTGTCCAACAGAGAACCATATATCAGAAGAAGACTACAGCCTGCTACTAAGCCAAGGTACACAATTTCATTGATAAAACTTTCAGAAGACAATTTTGATCGTGCAAGAACTGACAAAAATCAAAGAAAGAGAAAGGAGGTCAGACTCCTTCAGTGTGCAGGGCAAGTCCCCAGATTATGCTGAAAGATGCTCCTGCCAGACTGCATTCAGTATTGGTAACACTCCAATTTTAGTGTCTCTTGTCTTTTTCTCTCTACTTGATCAACACAGTCTGTCAAAACTCCTGGGTGTGTAGAGGTCTATGTATACAGTTGCTACAGAACAGCTTCCAGGCTTCTGAGCCATTAAAAGGCTGATTCTGCTTTGATAATGAGCTTTACTCTTCGTATTTAGCTACCTCTACACTAACTTCCTTCAAAATAAAATCTAAATTAAAAGTGAGAAAAAGGAAAAACTACACTTCTCAGTTATTCCTGGACTGTTTGGCTAGAGCTATGCTGTTGGATCCAGATCAATTACCACACCTGACAACCTCCAGTAAGGTTTTATGCTCAAATAAGGGAAAATAAAATTAAGATGAAAATGAATTTATTTTCAGCACGATCATTTTCCTGCTATTACTTTACATAGATGTGTCACAGCAAGAGTCTGCACACAAGACACTGCAGAGTACTAACCAGGCCACAGAATGCTTATAGAAAGCTGAAATATTTCAGAAACCTTACTTAACTGCAGTACCCCTTTCACCTAGTATAAATGGGCTCTCATTTTAAATGCAAGAGCTAGCCTCTACTATACATTTAGGTGATCTTATCAGTTTTTACAGCTCCTCTTTTTTTTTTTTTTTTTTAAATAGCACACACCTTTCCATTTCAGCACAGAGCATGGGCAGAAAAAGGGGGCAGAGAACCACCTTAGTGATTGAAATTGTACCCTATACTTACTGGTTCTGAGAGCAGTTCAGCAGTTAATTTCCTTAGTAGTAAAACTCCTTGCTCTGTCAAGATAATTTCCTGCATTGTAAAGGATATAGACAATTAAAATACAATTTCCAAAGGTCTTTATATTTCTCCTTACAGCTAATACGTAAAATTTGCACAATGGCAATTGTATAGGAATGCTACAATTACTACTACTATTCCAAATGCTGTAGTTGTTGACAATTGCCAATAGTAACGAATGCCTCCCATCAGGTTAGTTTTGCATTGAAGGCAGTGTTAAGGTCAAGGAGATGTTTGATGAATCTCTGCAGAATCAACATATTTCTTAAAGTCCAAAATGGCAAACACATGCATTTAACTTGACTATTTGCAGGTAGCTAAGCATTTTTCTTTATATTTTATTGAAAAACCATTTTCTTGTTTTGTTTTTTTTTTTTTGTTTGTTTCTATAAACATTAATATCCACAATCCATTACTCACTTCCAGTGCATCTGAGTATGACTTTTTTTTAGAGAAAGCCCATAACAAGTGAAATTTCCTGTGCTGCCTTTGACATGCCAAGAACCAGCCACCCGTACCAAGTGCTCTGCTATATAACCAAGAAAACAAGTTCTCGCTTTATGAAATGGTCAAGAATTCTTTCTTCAAAGACTATTTATAAAAGTATTTATTTTGCAATCACATGCAGATGATTGATAGAACGGGGGTCTACCTTATGAATCACATGTACCTCTTATATCCTAAAAAAATATATACAGCCCAGGGCTTCAGCCACACTGGGATTTACCTTTTACTTTGGCAGGGCACTAGTATCAAGCAAACAGATGAGTGCTTGAAGGACAGGACCAAGCTAAGGTAAGAGTCAAGAACAAACGTAAAAATCAATGGAGACATGATGAAGACTGCAGAACAAAAATGTAAGCATGTGATAACAGAGAACATCTGTGAGAAGTAAGATGGCTTGCTTTTAATTTCAATTTAATTGAAAAATACCAATCATAACCTCTGGGAAACATTAAAACTAGCACAAATAAAAAGTTATTAATGAAAGGGATATTTCTGCTGTAAGTTTTTCAAAAGTTGCTACAAGCACTTGACATTCCACTAAATAATTCATATTTTGATTTTGCAGGGTCTTGACAGATTCAGGAGGCAAATCACAACTGTGCTGCAGATTCACCCACTACAGAGTAAAACAGATGACACTGCAGATCCCCAAGCCAAAAGACATCCAGTTCAATAAATGCTGCATGCTGATATAGTCCAACTTGGACATGGATATATATAAACAAGATCCTGGCTCTCTATCATAAAACAAATAAATCTCAGAATGCTTCCAGCAAGAGAATTTTGTGTTCATAATGTCTCACTTTGCCTTATGCATGTTAAAGGAAACTGAATTCAAACTGGAAGAGATGCTGAAAAGATCTTTTAGAATTATAAGAAAAAGAGGTTATTATAAAGAAGACTATTAAAAGAACCTCATTAGAGATAAGAGTATGAAAATTATCTAAGAACATCAACATGCAGGATTTAATAGCAAAAAAGAACTACTTAAAATATCAAACAAGTAGGAGGGATGTTCACTGGAGCACTCAACCAGGACTCAAAAGACTCAGCTTGGACTCATTTCTCATTTAAATTGTGGATAGTGTCCTGCCCAGATGTCTAAATCAGTAAGCTAGTAGCACATTCCTTCTTTCTTTTGTAGTGCAAAAAGAGAAGCTAGCGTAAAAGAAGAAATTAAATTTACTCCTAAAAGATGATGGAGATGATGGCCTTTGAGACCAGAGAGCTGTATAGCCTAGTTATTTCTAAATTATTGCACCATCACATTCACAAATGCTTCAGCTATTTCCCAAGAAGCAGATGGGAAACAGTTGCTGTAGGAAAATACACCTTTTAAACAACTTTCATCTCCAGTGCTATACAACACATTTCTCTTTGGTAGGGCTGCTGTGAATTCTGGAACCCAATGGTCAAAATATGCTTGGTAAGAATTTTATCAGCAGAAGGCAGAAAAGGAATCTCCTAACCTCAGTAACTCAGTAACCATCACACATAATCTATCTCTGTTCTCTTCATTCTGCAAGACACTGCTTTTGGTACTTGACCCTGAGAGAGATGCAGAAGCCCTCTCTATGAATTAGAATAAAGCATCCAGTCTCAGAAGACAGCATAATGTAAGAAAGACATCTCCACTTTCTTGTATTGGGTAACCTAGCTGCCTAGCTGAGCCAGCCAGCTGGCTTGCATGGATCCTTTAGGCATGTGTCCCCTCCATCTCCATGGGTTACATAGAGAGTCTAAACCTGAAATAAATTCTGTGTTCTACCTCTCTGATTATTCCATTACAACCACGTGCAAGATTTAGAAGTTTGAGAAGAAAAAGATGTGACAGATGTTGGTCAATTTTCTTCACACTTTACTGGAAGATCCTCAAATAACAAGGAATGTGGCCTCATTTAAAAATACCTGGATGCTGGTGGTTAAGATCATATAAGGCTTTTTTTTTTTTTTTTTTAAATTATTGGAGGCTCTTGCCTACATAAATCTAGCTGGAAGTCTTGCAATGTAAGTGAAACTCCAGTTGAGTCCAGAGCACATGTTTATTCTATTTTGTATTCTGCCTTATATTTTCAGTACATATACACAGTCTGTAAATTCAATATACATTTTTTAGTGCATTGGTGTCCAGACGACTACAGGCCAAGATGTTCTGATATTGTGAAGACCTTTCCATTGTTCTGTTACAACAAACTCATTCGTCTAAAAAGCAGACACTGAACACAGTGCCACTAGCTGTGCCACGATGCTTTTCTTTCCCATGTCCCATCTTCCCAAAACACATTGCAAAGTTATAAAAAATTGAAAAGTAGAACAATTAGTGAGTCTCAGCCAATATGACATTTCTTCCTTTTTTTTTTTCCTATGCATCAAAGAACCATGCCTTTTTCTTCCCCCTCAGTACAGAACAATTCCTTGAGGCATCTAATCATAAAAATGTTGGCTTCAGTCAAGGAAAAAGGGAGTGAAATGTTTAGCCTGACCTAACTCAAAACCTATTGAAAAATCCCCTTCAAGAAATTGTAGCACTACCTTCCTTGACCATGCTTTCTTTGTGAACACTCTGCCTACAGCATAATTTGCAGCTAGCTCTCAGAACACTCAGAAAATGGCTTTCAGAAATGGTAAGCAGCTAAAAAGAGCATCAAAGGTAAAACTACTAACAATACTGTTGAAATGATGTGTGAAAAACTGGAATATAAATAGGTGATTAACTTTTGAGACTGTTGCCAGAGCAGACAGAATATAAAGCAGCACAGATTATTCGAAATTTGTAGATTTATTTTTCTTCCTAACCTAGCATGCAGGCTACCTTTTGGATTTTATTTTTTAGTCTTTTTTGTGACTAAATCCATGAGCAGCTGTTTAGGCCAAGATTTTGAGCCAAGATCCCAAATAACAAATCTGATATAACGTCTTTCCAGCTATTATCTCATCTAGTCTGAAGTCAAGGATTGACACTATTCTGCAACAATATAATTAATGAATAGGTTATTATCTCTCCCTGTTTTTAGGGCTGAAAAAAATTATTGACAAATAGCCAAGCTGCAGGGAAAAGTAGCAAGAACTTTATTATGTAGAAAGACAAACATGAAGTAAAGACAAACATGATGTTGCAGATCTGGTTGTGTACTCATGGCCAATTTCACTCAGTTCTGCCAAAAAGGAGGAGAGTCTAGGAGCTTTACAAGCCAAGCAGGAGATGGGGTTGGTGAATTGTTAGATAGCAACACAAAGAAGATGTATATGTAGTTTTATATTCCATCTCCCATTCATCTGACACATTTGAGGAGCTCTTTCCTGACTCTTGACTCTTTCTCTTTGGCTGTTCTGATTACCCAGAAGTTTATTTCACCTTGCAAAAAAATTGATAAGCATTGCATTAAGCAGATCATGTCAGGGTTTTTACCTTTCCCTTATGTAAAGAAAGACCCCAAGCTCAGAGGTCTCTTCCAATCCATTCTAGGTAGCTGCTTTGGTCCAGCAGTAGGGAAATCTTCCTAAGAAATGAAAGCCAACATCTTTTCTATCTGCAGAAAGAAAGAATCCTTGCTGTGTTTTATATGCCATGAAAGGAATTCCTCCATCAGCCAAGATTTGCCTGAGCATCAGCTTGGGATTAGCTGAGGCTCAAGTTAACTTGTTCAAAACTTGGCTTGTCCCCCAGAAATTCAGCCTTTGTTTGCCAAGGTTTTTGCTGTTCTTCAGATAAGTCAACTGCAGCCTTTGGACCAGATTAATTTTGCATTATTCCTTTTTCGTTATTTATTTATTAAAATTTATGCACTATCAAGTAATTTTATCTCAAGCAATTTGTTTAGACTAAGAGACTGAAATCTAGAAGTGCTTTATTTCAATTTTAAGTAGGGAAGATTATTTTGCTGCCAATACCTCACCAACATTTGGGATGTTTTACTTTTTTCCTCTCCATCACACTATAGTTGGCATTCAGGGTACATGCCACCACACTCTTCTAAGAGAATGGTGATGAAGTAATTCCTGAGAAACTCCACTGACTCCAGTGAAAGCTGCAAGTGCCCCTTGCCTTTGAAAAATCAAGCTCCTTGTTTAAAGACTTAACTTCAGGCATGCAAGTCTGAGTAAAACTTGTATTTCAGTGTTCAAATCAGAGGATAATATAGCAGTACAGAGAGAAGCACAGGAGAATGATACAGTCCAGAGAACTGGTAGCTATTAGGCATAAAAAGTTTAAAAAGGAAGGAACTGTGAAACAGGAGCTTTGAAGGTTGAGGGAACAGCTTGAAAGTCTGAACCACTCTTTCAGAAAAGATGTCCCAGCTGGATTTCACAAATTTTATATAAGTACCCCAAATTCTTAAGGTTGGAAGTCCTTGTTATAGAACTACTGCAAGAAGAATTTTAGGCAGGATTCTCAGGCTGCCTTGGTAATTCAACTGTCTAGAGAAATGCAACTTAGATTTCCAATTCTCACCTAGAACAAAGATAATTGTACAAAAACCAGTAGTGATAGAATTGTTTAAATGAAATAATCTGATGAAGAGGAATCAAAATGGTCTGGTTTGTGTAGAACACTCAATCTAAAGACTGCAGTATATATACAGAGGAAGGAATAAAGAAGATTATAAACAAGTATGATCAAGAAATAAATGTGTTTACTATGTACTTAAATGTTATGATAAGGGACATGGTTTAGTGGTGAAATACTGGTAGATGGAACATTGGACTAGGTGACCTTGGAGGTCTTCTCCAACCCTGGCAATTCTGTGATTCTATGAGTAGAATTAATTTGGTTTATACCACCCAAGAAAACTTCATGACTTGGTTTTTGTATCTGGGAAGTCAGTCTGCTTCTATCTCATAACAGGCTTAGGTTGCCAATAACGTAGTGTGATCTCCCCTGATGTGCAAAGACCAACATGCTGATGAGATCCCCTGTATTAATGTTGCAAGGGCCAGAAAATAATTATTTGCTTTTTGCAGTTATTATGCCCCTTCTACCCTACCCTTCTCTGCGTGTGCGACTACAAAGAATTCAAAAGTGCGTCTATTTGTACTCCACTTCTAAAATAGATTTCTGAATTGGCCCAGGCTAAGAAAGAAGAGGCATAAACACTGCAGATGGAACAGAACAGTTGTGAAATCCTCTTTTCTTTGTCCATACACTTAATGATTGATAATGTCTTACTGCCTGTTCCTAAACTATTTGGTGGAACAACTATGATTGAATAGTTTTCATTAATTAGTAATTATTAGTATAAATTACGATTTGTGAAATGCAGTAAAAACAGTCTCATTGCCCAAAGCATTAAAAAAAATACTGAATCACTGACCAAGTTTAAAGCTTCAATTGTCCCCTTATTTACTAGGCACAGTACTCTCAGGTTAGGCATGAAAACAAAGTGAAAGTGGGGTTCACAAAGGCTAATTATACAAGTGGCATAAGCAAAATCTTATGTTAGGTAGGCATCGCCCTAGCGTAACACAGTGAAAAGCACAGCCGTAACATCAGAGTAGCAAAGTCCTAGGCTACAGCAAGTGAGGACTTACTCAAATACAACAGCCACAGGCACAGAAACAAAGGAAAGAAGCTGCTTACCTTTGGAAGGCCTCAGCTATACAGGGATCTCCAGCAAAAGACTCTCACCTCCACTGACAACCCTTAAATGAGATCTGGGAAGGGAAAGGGGTGGATCCTGACTCCAGCCCTTCTGGTCACTCAGGTGCATTGCACACAGCTGAGCTCCCCTGGGTTGGACCTGCTCTCCCACCTGCTGCTTAATCACTGGTTCAAGCCTTGACTTAGCATTTCTGCTACACCTAGTAATATCTATGCTTAATGTAAAACATGTCTCATCAGAGAAGGAACAACAGAGTAATTGCTAAGTTACTTTGTCTTCAGTTTCTAAATGGGTTTTGGCTTAAGCCTTGTTTTTTTGTTAAGAAAATCCAGGTAGATGTTTGATAGTTCATTAACAAGTAAATTATATTATCTTGAAGATAACATTAGTTTAGTTATTTAGCATAATGTACATGCCGCAAGGCTGAAGGTGAAGACAACTTTATGTTAGAAGAATAAATCAGATATTGCACGTTTCTGGAGTCATTCACAAGCATTCAGATTACTTAAGGGCAAAGATGAAAAGTTGTGTAAGGTGGAAGAAGATATTATCTTACAGAGACAATCTCTTCTTTCTTGTTAAGAATTTATGTGTTTGAATAGTGCAGGATTGGAGATAATGACTAGCTCAGAAGCACCAGGGCTGACTTTCTTCCATTACTTGAGATGAAATTAGTCACTGAAACCTGACCAAGTCTGCCTGTGCTCTGAGGACTCCAAAGGGTGAAATATGCTATTTAGCTGGAATAGCCCCTAGCATTTACAGTTTTTGCAGTTAACAAAGGCGGCTGTTGCCAAAAGGATTGTTTACCATAGCATAGTTAATACCAGGGAGCGTGTGTAGAACAATCAACGTCCTGCAGTATACACTGAAATCATGACTGCAAACCCTCTAACACCCATGATTTAGGGAAATCTTGTTTCAGGGAAACAAGGGAAATTTCTTGCTGATCTGCAATCAGCTTGCGATCATCTCCTCCCCTCTCAGCTCCTTGTTTCTGATACAGAGGGCCGGGGATCAGAACTGCAACTGAGGCAGCTTCAGAGCAACACACAAAATTTTCTCCTACAGAAAATCCCTATGAAGAGAATGTAGTGACTTGGTGGGCTTTCTGTTTTGAGCAGTGTTGTCCGTGTTTCTTCTCAGGAGAATTCAGTCCTCCCTTATGAAACTCTAAAGTCTCTTATAATGCAGTAATCATCACAGCTGTAAGTGACAGCAAAAGATGGTCTCAGATTCTATGACTCCAAAAAGTCATATCAATGAACAGGTCTTCTTCAGTGTAAAGCTTAGAAAGTAATAATTTGATATGGAGTTGGTTGGTCTATTTGTTGCAGCTTCCAAAGGTTTAAAAATGAGAATTCCTATTTAAAATTGCCTTCTTAAACAATAGCATCTACCTGATAATAATTGAAGAACTGTCTTGTGATTTCAGAAGCTACAGTATCTAGGGAGGCTCTATATAGCACAGGGTCTTCCTGTTTTTTTGTTTTGTTTTGTTTTTATTTTTTCAGGACTGAAGTTTTGCTAAGCTGCCACTGAAGGGAAAGGTTTGAACAGCCATGCAAATTACTATCAGATATGGTATGCTTTGATAGGGTACTGACATTTAATTTTGCTCATATTTCTTTAACATATTCAGAGGTCCCTGAAATTTTACCTTTCCATATAAGTATTTACTTCATGGAGATGCTGTAAAGTCCATCATAAGTAAATAAAGGCTGGGCCTAGGCAAAGTAGACATCTGCCTTCTAGCTAAAACTTTGGGGAAACAAAGAGCCCATGGGATGGGAGGAGAGGAGAGTGAGGAGATTGCCAACTTCATCTATGACTGGTCCAAAAATGCCAGGCTGGCCAACACTGCAGTTCCAGAGATATCAAGTTCTCCGTTCGTGAGATGGGGCCCTGGCTTCTGGCAGTGATAGTTGCCATCTCTCCATTCCTGCTGCCAGGCAGCCCTATGAGCAGCAAACCTAGCTCTACATGACTCTTCTAATGATAAGAAATTGGTATTAGTCTGTCATCCTAGGGTGAGAAAAATCTGATTTCGCTTATGTTTCCTATTCCTTGAGCCAGCTTTGCTTATGAATGTCACAGCTGGAGTCTAAAGACAGAGGTAATTTTGAATTTTGAAAGGCATCTAATCATAAATAAAATATCAGCTGTACAGATCTCCTACTTCTCTATGAAGTAGTTTAGATTGTGTGACACAAGCTCAAAGGAAATTGAAAAATTACATCACCTGTAATGCATACCATCAGCCCCTCAGCCATAGATGTGCATCCTCCTGTTATAAGTTATCTAGAGGAAAATTCAGCTTGCTGGGAGCCTTCTAGAACTTCCTGAGCTGAACTCATAGGATTTCACATTCACCAACAGTGATATTTTGAGTTGCAAAAAGTCAGGCATGGTACCTTGGGAATGAGGGTGTTGTCCAATTTGCTTAACAAGAGCAAGTTGGTGTTGAGTGATGAAAAATTAGGAGCTGAGGTTTCATGGCTAGGACAGTGAAACTTGACTTTACCTGGAGTACTGAGATGGCGCTATCAGACCTCACCTGGAGGTCAGGACATCAGAAAGGTACGTAAAAGCTGAAGTCATGTTGTACCATAAACTAAAAGACAAAACTTCTTAGAGCAAAGACAACTCAAGATGAGAACCAACAGAAATTAAAGGACTTGATTATGAGTCTTCATGACACCATCATGCCCCTGTGGGCAAGACCTTTTTTGCAACTTAGCAGCATTTTTGTTTTTAGCAAGAGCTGCACCGTCTCCTCTGGCTGTTTAGGCAAACATCTTATTGTTACAAATTCCATTCACTTTTTGCTTTCCTCTGCAGTTTTCCCTTGGCCGCTCAGCCAGCTCCTCATTTGCTGCATGCCTGCTCCCCATCACCCTTCACCCAGGCCCATCATTGAGATGCCCACTCTTCTTCCCCTACCTTGCTCAATGGCACTATGTTCTGCTTCATCCAGAGGCTCCTCCTCCAGTTGCCAGGATGAGGCTCTGAAATAGGGCAACGCATATTGCATAGAAAACCATGCACACCACAGGTGTCAGATGCCAAAGCTGCTCACTTCCTTCAGTTGTCTTTCCATTGGTTTTGTGGGTATGTATGCAAGAAATAGCATGCAATAATGCTAACAGCATCCTTTAAAAATCTTGACTCTACTGATCTTACAAAGCAAATGTTCTGATGGTACAGGTAAATATTCTGACTTTCACAAAGGATATAATATACACCCATGCTAACATGATCATAATGAAAAACTTAATTCGCAGAAGAACAGCAGAACAAGTAATCAAGCAAACTGGTCATAAGCACCTAGAAGATAATGAGGTAAGGTAGCACATCCAGCATGTGCTTCCGAATTTATTTTCATTTTATTGCATATGTTCAGACCTTATGCATATGGAGAAAGCAACAGATTTCATCTCTTATCTTTAGACATCTCTGTGTATATTAGCAAAACATAGACTATGACATGAATTACTTTTATACAGGGGAAAACTCCAGACACACTGTCATAAAAAGAAATAACTGTCAAAATTGGAGGAAATATTTCAAGCAAGTTTCCATCACAGGCTGGTCTGTATCCAGTGGCTTTTAACATTTTAGTTTAATCTCGACCAGGAAGTCTGAATAGAAGGTGAGACAATGGAAGGAAAAGCATGATTACTGAGTCTGCAGATGGTGTCAAACCAAGAAGGACCACAGAGAGCAACTTTTGGATTCCAGGTAATCTTGTCAAATTGGAGGAACATTTTGTAAAGAAGACAGGATAACATTCAGTAATAGAAAGAAATATTCTGGGAGGCAGGAACAGTTCTTTATATAAAGAGAAGAGGAGCAAGAAGCAAGGTAATCATTCTGTTAAAAAAAAAAATTGTTTATAGTGAATAACATCTACAATGTCATGCTAATGATAAATAATAATTAAAAAAAAAACACAACCACGCAACCTGGTATACTAGGAATTGTGTTTTATTCTTATATCTCTACGTACAGGCAGGGAAAGAAGAGACTGTAGCTCAAAAGACTGAATTCCAGAACTACCAGCATTACTAGGGACTCAGCAGGAGTACTGTGTCCAGTTTTGGTGACATGCATTGAAAGGTATGTGCAAAATCACTGCGGAGAGAACAGTGAGAACACTGGCAAACATTACCTATAGGTAAAAGTTAAGTCAACAGAAGCTACTTAAATTAGAGAGGAAAACGTTAAGGAAAGGTGTAATAATAGTCTTCATATGTGAAAGATGTTGCTGCAGAGAGCAAGTGAATATACTCTTCTCTATTTATGTAATAGGCACAGGATAAAGTAATAGATTTAAACTCAGGAGGGAAGGTTCAGGTTAGACATCTGGGTATCAGACATCCCACAGCAAAAAATAAAATTTAAGACAATTCAGGTTGATTTATCTCAGCAAGGGACCTGTACATAATGGGGACTTGGGGAATTACCAGAAATTTCTGACAATTACTGAGTTTGATGTTACTTTCCTGATGCCAAGGAATGAAAAAAAATGGAGGAAATAATACAAGTTGTGTTGTGGAGAGAGGGAAGGAGGGAAGATGTGGAAAGCAGTGTAAAATACATTGCAGAAGAAAGACATAGAATCATAGAATCATAGAATCACCAAGGTTGGAGAAGACCTAAAAGATCATCCAGTCCAACCGTTCACCTATTCCCAATAGCTCCCACTAAACCATGTCCCTCAACACAACATCCAGCCTTTCCTTGAACACCCCCAGGGTCGGTGACTCCACCACCTCCCTGGGCAGTCCGTTCCAGTGCCTGACCACCCTTTCTGAAAAGTAATACTTCCTAATGTCCAGCCTGAATCTCCCCTGCCGTAGCTTGAAACCATTCCCCGTGGTCCTATCACTAATGACACGAGAGAAGAGGCCGACCCCCAGCTCACTACAGCCTCCCTTCAGGAAGTTATAGAGAGCAATGAGGTCTCCCCTGAGCCTCCTCTTCTCCAGGCTGAACATTCCCAGCTCCTTCAGCCTCTCCTCATATGGCCTGTGTTCCAGACCCCTCACCAGCTTTGTTGCCCTCCTTTGAACACATTCCAGGGCCTCAATATCTTTCTTGCAGTGAGAGGCCCAAAACTGGACACAGTACTCGAGGTGCAGCCTCACTAGTGCTGAATATAGGGGAACAATCACCTCTCTGCTCCTGCTTGCAACGCTGTTTCTGATGCAAGCCAGGATGACAAAAGGAAAGGTGAAGGTAATAGGTAGGAGGAAGCAATGGGGGATAAATTCGGGTGGTGAGGGACAGTGAATGTGTACCCATAAGGTGAAATGGGGATGAGAAAAGAGAGGACCTAGTACAGAAGACTCCATCCTAGCTAACTCCAGCAGAGGCTTGGAGTGTAGACAAAAGATGGTCAGAAAGATCTGTTTTCTCCTAGAGATTCCCAGACCACATGCTTTCCATACATTTCCACAAAGCTCTCTGCTTACATTCATATGCATTCAGGAGTGCCTGAGAAATCTATGGACAAGAAATTTTACCCCTTTCTTCTACTTTATTTTCTCACAGCAGTTCATTGCACAGCCTCAATATCTCTCAGTCTCTGTTCTAAAAGTTCAACACTTCTGCAAACCCATCTCTTTCTGTACTTCCTTTTGGGTACCAAGGAACTAATTATTCCAAAAAGTTTAATAATGAAGGAACTCTGCAGTAGGAAGTTGGAGAATAAAGCAAATTTCTCTATGGCACGATTCTAATGGCTCATCTCTTCTATTTATTTCTTCAGGCTCCTCCTTTACTCACCACAAATTTCCCCAGAGCTGCAACACAAGAATCAAGGGTGCTATAGGAAACAGAGTCATTGGATGCTTGACTACCTCAGCCATCTGCACAGCCTGCTCTCAGTTCAGGCATGGCATGACAACCAAATAATCTGGCAGTAACATATCCGTATCTTTTACTGCTACAGTAGTATAAATATATATTCTTCATTATAAACTTGCAGAGTATAATTGTTTATACTTGAGGAAATGAAGTACGAGTATTGCAGATGGCTGCTCTGTTTGGATAGATAGTTACATTGCTCCCACTTTTTCTGTGGGACAAGGGTGGAAACACCAGACATAAAAATCATTTTGTGCAGTACCAGTGTCAAAGGCAAAATGATGGGGGGGAGAACCATTAAACAACATGCGAAAGGGAAAAATGAGCTCTTTTTTTCCTGTGGCACAAAACGTAGTTTTGCATTTTTTTGGCTGCTGAAGACTTTAACATTTGAGGTATTTAGAGATTGTTGCAAAAGAAAATAAAGATTTTTCTTAAAAATATGTTTTCCATTAATGTTTTTAGCCATGTGTCTGTTGTTCATTTACTGAGTAATTCTACACAGGTGAATTGTCTTGGCAGTATATAGTTCTTCCCCTTCAGCAATACTGTTTAATGTGATGAACAATGTTGTCATGATGAGACCCAATAATTTTCCCCTTAGCCAATAACTCACTTAATTGCAGCCAGAGTAGAAAAAGTTTATGGAATTAGAAAGAACTCCCAGTAAAACCTACTGTGGAAGAAGGAGTCCAGCACTTTGGTGCTTTATAGCCTAGGAAGGGGCTAAGATGATCATGACACTAGTTGAAAGAATCCACAAGCCCAGGCTTGAAAAGGTTATTACAACTTGGGATGTAACTAGGAGCCAACATTTATCTTAGAAAAACATTTCTACATTAAAAATAAAGAAGCTTCTGGTGCTGTTTTTTTTTCTTTTCTTTCTTCTTTTTTTTTTTTAAAGCCCTCCTCCTTTCTGCCCACCTGGCTAAATCACCATTAACATAAATATTTGTTTTTAACATAGGTTGTTTAGCTCAGTAGTGAGACTAGGAAAAACAAAAAATGTCCTGGTAATGAACATTAAGATCTGTCAGGCTGATAGAAATGTCATGAACAGAAGCAAAGCAATTTAAAAAGGACAAGCTAACATCAAGTAAATAGTATCCAAGACTTCTATGTAACAAGGCCCTCAGAGGCTGAATACAAACCCTAGTTCTGTCATTCTGTCTTTTTCGGCCCACTGCAGTCTCACTTTTCAGACTATTTCCTAATCACAAGGAAAGGAAAAATGGAACTGGATAACTGTGAGTTCCCAGCAGCCATGCAGTGTGTCTTCCCATACCCTGCACTGACACAGAGGAACATTCCTAGAGTACAAAGAAAATGTGCTAATGAGTTTATTTCTTCCCCTCCCCCCCCCCCCCCCCCTCAGAGATGAAAGATAGCTTTCCTCCAAGGGAATTTCTGTTAGAAGTTGCCATTGAAGTAGATCAGCAGCAGACAGCAGGTTGCCATCATTTCTGGATTTCACTGAAACTAGAGGAAATTATATTCTTGTTTTGAACAGCAGATAAATGTATGCAGTTGCAAACAAAATTCAAAAGACTTACAACATAAATTTACCCCCCTCCAACACCTTAACTTCATTTAGCAGGTTCTCTCCTTTTCCTTTTCCCTTATAGTAATAATGCACAACTTCAGTCAGAATTTCTCACACAGGTATTATGAGATCTCATCTCTAAACCTTCCTCCACTTGTTCAGTAGGAATCTTCAAAAAGATGAGAACACTAGGAAATGTTCGTTTGATGTCCCAGGGTATTTCACATCAGAAATTGGAGAGGTTCGAAAGAGAGCAGAATATATATTGGATTCAACAGTATCTTCGTGAATAGGAAGACTATCAAATGTTACCTTTTTTCTTTTTTGCCTGGTTTATGTTTATTTTATACGGATTCAGCAGTCCTTAATAAGAAAGCTCTATTTTCTGCTCCTCCTGGACATGGAGAATCATGCTTAATGACTGGAGAAAACCAAGCTACTCAAGACTAAACTCTAGCTTCACCATCCCTGCAGTTCCCTTGACTGTTTGGACCAGGATGTTTGACATAATACAGTTGTTATTAATGGCAAGAAGCTTTCTGAAGCATGAAAGCATGCACTGTTTCATTTCATACCTCGGAGCAGTAAACCAGCTTGTACTCTACTTGCTCCTCTTTAGGCACAAAAATCATCACATTGCCCCCATGGCATTAAAGGTCGAAACCAAAAGGCTTACCTAATAGTAAACCCTTAGCCACTGCAAAGATCAGATAAGAAAAGAACAGAAGGTAGTCTTTTCCAGGGGGCTAACCACCATGGGCCTGACTATAAATGGAGAGAATGTCTGCTATGAGAGCATCTTAGACTAAGTGGAACAGACACCGCTCAGAGGGCAACCTTTGAAAATTTACAATGGTATCACATGTGGAGTTGCAAGACAGCAAATCTAAAACAGACAAGTAAAATAGTTTTACAGCTGCAGAGTGCTGCCAATTACTGCAGATGCCCTGAAAAAATAAAATGAAAAAGAAAAAAAGCAAAAACTGTAAAAATACTAAAGACAGAAAAGAACTGTGTTGAGATTTATCAAAGAGTCCAACATAAAGCAACGTTCTCTTAGTAGAAGAATTTGTACTAGGTATGAATAGAACAGCCAGTTATGATTGGAAGAGGCTATGTTGTTCAGGTATATCAGAATGGCTCCAGAGCACTAAATTAACATTGGATTGATTCAGCCATTTCTATACATATTTAAAGCCATTATCCTATGGTACTTTTGGAGTCTATCACTATTTTAACCTGTATTATGTGCTTGGTTGCCTGCATGCAAATAGATATTCTGATACGTGTTGTGTAGCTGGTGAATCCTGTATAATATACAGCATAGCTGTACTGCTGTGCTGGGCAGAGCTGTGCTTCTTGTACTTAATATGCAAATAGCAATTGTTGCACCATTTCAATACTACCATAAATACTAAACTGCAAACTGCAGTTTCAGTTACTTCAGGAGACAATGCTGTGAAACTGCTGTGGTCCTGGATTTGTGCTAAACAACTTGTAGTTCAATATAATGTGACTCTCATATAAAAATAACTATATACCTTTGTTTTTCTGTAAAAGATGTCCTTTCACAAACTCATAAAAAATGCCAAGGGTTGTTTTCATAACTGTTTTAGTAGGAGGTCTTTTTGTTAATCTAGGAGAGTCAAATAAATCTGTGGTACTAACAGCCTTTCACTGGCAGAATCAGAACAATTGCTATCAGAACTTTTGAAGATACTCTACCATTAGTTTCCGATTCCTCAGGAATTTTCTGGGCAATACTAAATTGAGGTGAGGGGAAGAAGTCCTTACTCTGACTCAAAAGGACCTCTAGAGGTTTGTGAACAGTGTCAACAGGAACATCCTGAAACTCAATAAGGTCAAATGCAGAGTTCTGCTACTTTAGCAGAACAGCCCCATGCATGAAAACAGGCTGGGGACTGCATGCATGCATCACAACCCTTCTGGGAATGAATTGGGGATCCTGGTGGGTAAGAAGCTGGGTAGGAACTCACAGTGAGCCCCCATCAGAAAGAATGGCATCTGGTATTAGGAAGCTGCACTAGAAGAAGTGTGACCATCAGTGGTGAAGCTTCCTCTGGAGTACTGCATGCAGGTTTAGGCTCCTCTGTTCAAGGAGGTTGCTGAGAAGCAGGACAAAGTCTGCAGATGGCTGTTCAGGATGATCAAGGGCCTACAGTTAGAGAGTTGGTCTTGTATAGCCTGGAGGAGAGGGAAATAAGGTACCAGGTATTAGCTGCTTACAGCTACTCCCAGGAAAGGAAAAAAGATGGGCAGTGGTAGGTGACACAGCAAGGAGCAACAACACCAGCTATGGTGTGGCAGGTTCAGTCTGAACTCCAGGAAAAAAATTCTTCACTAAGAAGATTGCACAGGAACAGCTTAACTGGGAATGTGGGAAAGTATGCACACTTTCAGGAATTAACCTGACAAAGCCTTGGCTCAGCTGATGTTGTATTGGTGATGTTTTTGCTTTGGGTTCCCCGTTGGACTGCTTAACCTCTACAGAGAGCATTTCCACCAGTATGACTATGATCCTTCGATCTGCTCACCAGCTTGTAGAAATAAGAGCTTTTGTACTCTCGGCAGTCACAAAGCTATTCTAGATTGTATATACGTATGGGCAATGAGCTCAATACTCATCTCCCAGAAGAACTGTGTTACATGTTTCTCATTAGAATTATTTCAACAATTCATTTTTCAATTTTACCTTCTACTTCAGGCACTTCAGGCACACTGTCAAAAATAAGGGAATAAGGCTGCATGCAGTAAATTTTCTGCCTCTCCCAATAGAAAAGTTAATACAGGATGATTGTTGTATTGAATAAGGTAGGTTAACCACTGTTGGATTTTCTGTGCAATGTTAACACCTAACAATGCCAAAACAACACTCAGCAATCCCCAAACATCTTTCAGTACTGTATCTCCTGCTACCCACTGTAAGAGTGAGTCACTGCCTGAATGAATGGGCAGCCTAAGGCAGTCAAAGAGCAGAACAAAGAGAGTACGTATAAAGTGGAAAGCTGAGATGAGGAGATATGCCAAGATTTACTGAAGATTGCTTAGAATGGGGAAGGCTGAACTACTAGATAAATGCTGTTCTCCTAAGGTCTAGCTCAGTACTACCACAACATAGCAATGTTTCTACAACCATAAAAACTCTGTGGTGCTTCTTAAAAAAAAAAAAATAACATATATATATATATATATATATATATATATATATACTGTGTATACGTATATAGTGGAGTTTTCAGAAAATCTTATTCTTCAGCTTCCCTGGGAAAACTCCTTTGTAATGCTTTTGATGAAATGTCCTGGTTCTCTGTCCCTGCTGCTTCCTACACAGAGAAGCTCCCACAAATCATTTCATAAAGAACTGCAGACAAGTTTTGGTGTCAGTTTTATTCCATTCACTGCCTATGAGAATTTATATGCATTGCTCAGGGCAGAGGAACAATTCATTGGCAAATTACTGAAACTATAATTCAGGTTTGGATATTCTAACAGCAGTCATGCCTCACTCATTTATAAGGGAGGAAAAACAATAGCCTCAAACAAACCTGTGGATTTAAAGCTATGGCTGGCAGTGCACAAACACAAGAAAGAGTCCCCTGTGGTTCCTAAGCAGGTTCATTTCTTGGTTTTAGCAGATCTGACAGACTTCTGTTGTGCTGTTCTGTGGTTTCCATAAACCAAGGGTGAACACCAAGGCCAGACTAGTCACATATTGTTTCCTCCTTTAGGAATTCCAGAATCTCACCTCTGTGTTTCTGCATATTGAGGTAACACACTGCCTACAAGGAGATTAAGTGAGTGCACTTCAGCTGCCAGTAGTAGGTACATTACAAAAGCAAAATCAACCATCCCACACAGCTGGAGAGAAGCATGGATAAATCTTTTGAGACAGTAGGGATGTGTTGGTATGGATACTGCAATCATATGCACAGTTATGTGTTTTCACATATCTTTGCAATTACAGAGAGTTTTTGTGAAGCTTAATGAGATTAGGGCAATTTCCATTTTTCTGTTATGTAAAACAGAGCAAGTTTACACAATGCATGTGCCCCACAGCCTAAAGTACTGACTGTTGTGAGGTAGCAAATTTTATTGCTGATCTGGATGACTGTACCTTCAGTAAGTTTGCAGATGATACCACATTGGTTCATCTGCTTGAATAGGAGTGCCCTACAGAGGGGTCTGGGCTGGTCCAATTGTTCCATAAGACATGCTGCAGGGTCCTGCACTTTGGTCACAACCCCATGCATCACTGCAGGTTTGGAGCAGAGTTTTGGCCAGCAAGCTGCAAAGAGAAGAAGGATCTGCAGATGTCAGCTGACATCCACTGAACAGAAGCAAGCAATGTGCTCAGGTGGCCAAGAAGACCAATGGCATCCTAGCTTTTATCAGAAATAATGCTCCCAGCAGGAGCAATAAAGGAGGTGATCATCCCCCTGTATTCAGGGGGATATATACTCTGGTGAAGCTGCACCTTGAGTACTGTGTTCAGTTTTGGGCCCCTCACTACAAGAAATGTATCGAGGTCCTGGAATATGTCCAGAGAAAAGGCAACAAATCTGGTGAGGGATATGGAGCACAGGTCTTATGAGGAGCAGCTGAGGGAGCTGGGATTGTTCAATCTGAAGAAGAGGAGAGGGAGAACTCAGGGGAGAACTTATCCCTCTCTACAACTACCTGAAAGGAGGTTGTGGCCATGTGGAGGTCAGCCTCTTCTCCAGGTAACAGCAATAGAACAAGAGGGAAATGCCTCAAGTTCACCATGGGAAGCTGAGGTTGGATGTTAGGAAAAAATTATTCTCAGGCAGTAGAAAAGGCTGCCCAGGAAGATTTTTTTATTCACTTTTTGTCCCTGGAGGTGTTCACGAAACCTGTGGTACCAAAGGGACATAGTTTGGTGTGTAATATTGGTGGTGATGGGTTGATTGTTGGACAAGGTGATTGTAGTGGTCTTTTCCAACATTAATGATTCTATGACTCACTGAATCTATGAAATTATGTATACTCAGTCTTGAAAGGGAGGTAAGCTGTACATGTGTAAAATATGGCCAGACAAAATCATGGTAGAAACAAACCATTCACAGCACATAAATCTAGAAGCACCAGTTCTACTTCAGAAAGTCGGTTGAGGGATGGCAATTTGCTGTAAGCTGTTTGCAGTCAGAAACTACTCACATTCAGGGAGAGTGAGGATAGCCCAGTAGCACTGCGTAGGGGATGTGGGATTGCTGAGATGGTGAGGATTCCCTGTCTGAATATCATTATATCAAGAGAAAATCCACTACAGACTCTAGTCAAATCTTTTCCTGATTGACTTGTCAAACAGTTCCTTGAAAAAAAGCAGAGTTTATATCTCCCAGCTGAATAACAGTAAATGCAAACCCCAAATTATGTAATATAAGAATGAAAATTTACAGTGTGAAAAAAAGTTACAGTGAGTCCCCACTGACTTTTATTGTTATGCTTGCTAAAACATGGAGGTTTTTATATAGCAGTGTGAATTATTCCAACATAGACATACAAGTTACAACATTTCTTCATTATTTTCACTTTTCCCATACTAATTGCAATAAACATTTAAAACACACATTCTAGAAGATGAAAACTCTTGCTGGCAAACTCAAAACTTCTTATTGTTTGTCTTCCTTCTTTTCCAGTGGCAACACTATAGTAGTGGCAAAACGTCTTTGTCCTGTTCCTTAAATAAGTGCAATCCTTTCCCTGTGGAGTTAGGGTTCAGAAAAATGGTTGCTTGTGACTTTGCTTACCAAATCTTTTCTCCACAGAGAATTATTTTCATGCTTCAGAGCACTTTTCATATTCTTCAATGCTTTCGTTAGTGTTTCAGTGATACAGCCAGAACTGGAGTGAACTGAACTAACTTCATCGATATCAGTGATTCAAAGCTTAGTATTAATTACTATTAACATGCCCCATACCGACTTTTTGTTGCATTGTGTATTAAAATGATCTATTGAACGATTTACAGAATTCAAACACTTATTTTCACAAGTGAAAATTATAAGAAATGCCTGTTGATGCTTTTTTTGGTACTTGGTTTTAGGGGGTGGAACATTCTGAATCTATTGATGAGTTTGAAGAGTATGGCGATAAGTCTGCTTTTTTGTAGACTGCTTGTTGCCTTCATAAGCCAATTGATCTGAACAATCTGCTTCATGCTGGAGCATGACTCTTTCAGTGTTAACTGTTATTTTACCTTTGTTATTAAATCACTCTCTAATTGAGGTATATTTGATTAAATCATTTTAAAGACCAAACAAACAGCTCCAAATTTGATTAATTTGCAATTCATGATTCACGCTGAAGTCAGAAGAGGCTTTGTTTAGCAGCAAATTAATATTAAACAATGCAAGTTCATGCTCATACAGTATCACTGAGAACCCAGTTGAGAATATGCCATATTTCAATATTTTCAGGCTAATAAAGAACAAATCATCAAACATATTAGTTTCTTCTTGATTGTTCTGTAAAAACTTCACGTTGATTTCATTGTAGCTGCTGAGATGCAAAATTTGAAATCAATAGAAGAGGAAAGTCCATGCTTCTGATAATGCAAACAGTCACCCTAAATATTCTCCTCTTTTTTTTTAATGAACTCCATTGGGTGAGGTGACAGATCATGACCAGGGACTATACCAGCAGTGGATATCTCTAAATATAATTATTGTTCATGGCAATTGTTATTTATCTTCCTGAAAGTGAGAACCTTGTTATAAGGATGGTCATGGAAGCTCCTTTCATGGGAAAGAAAATAGGCACCTCAAGAAGACATTTGTCTGATAATGCTAAGACAAATCTTTCTTTTAGGAGAAACTTACAACACTAGGTTAAAGCAGTTCCTCCTAAATGGCTGCAGTGTGGTGGGATACAACTTGACCTCTATACCTGTACATACAGAGAAAGAAAAAAAGCTGAACTTACTACAGGCTGAAGTTTAGCATGGGGGATAATATTCTTAATGGAGAATACTTGAAAATACATCACTGATAACTCACCCATAGTTGTAACAACAGGACACTAAATTGCTATTTATAGAGAAGCATATTATCATTTATCCCACTCAGCTCATTGACCTTGGAATTTTTGCTCATCAGACCCTTGAAATTTCATTTATTCCCAAGTCTCTGGCAAGGAAAGGAGTTCAGCTACATGCTCTGCTTGCTAATGTGAACAGTAGGAGCACTTTTTTGTTACAGTGTTCTAGCTCTACATTTCAGGCTTCTTACTATTGTTGACAGCAGGGTGTTACTGATAGTTCCACTTTGTAAAGAAAGGAGAAGCTACTGAGTCTCAAGCTAGCACCACTGTGCTACTAAACTTTCTTTCGTCCTTATTCCCTTCTTTCCCCTTCTTTTTTTAACTTGTCTTTCCCCCTTTCCCCCATAATTTTTCCTCAGTGTATGTAAGTACACTGGATTTATAGAACCATGTGGGGTGGATCCTGTTCCTTTTAGGGCAGGGTGTAACAACCCACAATATTAATATGAAAATGCAGACATAAAAATCCTGTACAGTTCAGAGATCTTTCTTGCAGGATAACCTCCTGCAAAACTCATAGTGTTGTGTAGGAAATAACCATCACTGCCTTTGGATTACAATGAAAATTCCTAGCCACATTTTCAGTTAGAGCCTCAATATGGTGATAAGCACAGCTTGAATGCAAAGAGGAAAAGTTGCCTTGATAATTTCAGGATATTCCCTCATCTTTTTCATACTACCTTTGAATGTTTCAATGATTCTAGTGCAAAAGATTGCTTTTGTCTTTTCAGTTGAAAGAAAATGTTTTGTTATGAATAGATAAAAAGGGGAGAATGTACTTCTGCTAGGTCCTGAGAAAGTCAAAGTCCCAGTGCAGTAGAAGAAATGCAGTTCAGTTACATGTGATGACATCATGGGTCAGACTGATGCATGAAGATGTTGTTTCTGAAGCTTTCTATCCCAGCACTCTTACTATCCCAGAAAGCAGATGGTATCTTATCACTTCTAAATGGACACTACTAACCAGTGCACACAGTTCAGGGGGGTTCACTGTTGCCCCTCTATTCTGAGCAGAAAACTTTCTGTTGTTTTCAATCCAGTGCAGAAGATGATCTTTTTGTTTTGTTTTTACAAAATAGTGCAATTTCCCACACCATGGAAAACTGAGTTTCCAGACAGTTTCACATATTCAAATGCACAGACACAGTGGAAAAAGATGCTAGGGCACTCTAACTCTTGCTGACTTAGTAGCATGACTGTGCAAAAGTAATTACATCCTTCCTAGTAATGCACATTGTGTATAATTGCATATAGTCCTTAAAAATCAGACCTCAACATAAGAAAACCCAGATGAATAGTCCTGCCAATGAGCCACCAGTGGCAATGTGTGACTGAAGTTTTTTATCCTGAAATTCCCCTAATTAAGCACTTTAATTAAAGTGCTTGGACATTCCTCATTTACAAATGACTATACTCTCAGCACAGGCCATAGGACACTGTTCTTCAGTAATTTCATATTTGCATCTGATCTCCAAAGCAGCCAAATCACCTCTCTCCAGAACTGCAGCATGCTCCTACAGAGTATATTCCTACAGATATTCCCATTTGTTCTTTTCATACTGCAGTCACTTCATTTCAGTAGACCACTTGATGCTCCACCTCACTCTTTCACTCACAGGCCATAATGAGAGTGCTTTTTGATACTAACTGCATGTAGATATTCAAGTCTGTCTTGTATGTACACAACAGTAATCTGTTACTCAAACTGGGATTCCTGTTGGAAGCCAGGTGAGGCTATCAAGACGGTGAGCACATAGCTGCCCCACATATATGGGGTAAATCCTTCAGTCCATTGTAAACTGTCTTAACATTTTCTGCCAGTTGGTTTTACCTGCTGGTTGTCTGCAACGATTTCTTTGAATGGAAAAGGAAAAATATCTAAGGGGGAGATTTTTCTTTAAGCACTTTGAGGAACTTCATCATGTAACACAGTCAAGCAGAACTGAAGATTATCTCAGAAAACTGTTATAGCTAATTCATTCACCACAGTTTGCAATGGCATTGAGAATGGAGATGTAGAAAGATGTGCCTGCAACAAGTCTCCAAGAAAGGAACGAGTGCTTTGTGATTGAAAGCTAGGCCAGAATTTTTGCACAGAGAACAATCTAAGAATCTGTGTTTAGCTACTTGTTTTTCACGAAGCCTTCTCCAGGACCCACAGCAGGAAAGGAAAGCACACTTAATATGTTTCCCTCCTGGCTCTTGAGCATGCGAACCCGAAACCTGTCAAAAACTCCAGAGGGATTCTCTCAAAACTACTTGAAGTAATGTGAAAGGTCACTGTGGCCCTACAGCTCTGCCCTGCTGCTCTGATGCCAGGGAGTTTGAAAAGGACATCTCCATTCTCACAGCCTGATGCCACTGATACCAGCAAAACGTATTTTCCTTCCATGTTACTAGTGTTCTTGAATGAAGCTTACTGTTTTCCCTACTCATCACAGAAAACATATAGGTTAGAGCCACAAAGACTTACAAAAAACCACTGAGATTGTACTTTTATGAAGGTGTTTACTCTTTTTCAGCATATACCCCACTCACTTATTTAATTCCTGTAATTTTCAGATCAGTTCTCTACATTTCTCGTTGTTTTCTCCTTTTCTTTGTCTCATGTACTGTGTAATACATAGTCTCTGTAGACTCTGAGTATTATTTTCTGTAATGTCTACCAAAGGGCAAACTACTTAAAGTGCAGCATAATCTTACCAAGCCTCACTTCTTCATTTTTAAGAAGTATATATGAAGATAACTAAATAGTATGGCACATGGGGCCTATTCGTAACTTAATCAGGTAGTTTCAAATTTTAAACACATTATTCCAACAGCAGCTCGTACAGATAGTCACTAACCATTAAGGAAAACATACATCCCTTTTGCTGCCACCAACCACATTCTCTTTGCTTTATGGATCCATGGAGAAATTCTGGCTGTAGGCACTTGTTCCTGTCATATAGTTTAAGCTATTCTCTGCCAGCAGCTCGAAGGCTGTATGCAGAACATCAGATCTTGAGCTCCTGGGGTGCTCAGAGGGAGGTCCTCCTGCTTACTACTCCTCAAGAGATCCACGAAGGATGTGGAAGGATATTTCACACACAAAAGCGGCATCAGCCCAATAGCAAAGATTGCTCTACCTGTGGGTGCTCTTCAGGAATACTTTTATTTCATTCTTTTGACCATTATTTTGAAGACTTAGATTGTTTCCAAATGCATCTACAAATGCATTTCATACCAACTTCAAACAGCATGTTCGGATAAAACTGTGACCCCACATTTGTCTGTGCTTTCCAATGTCCCATTCTGAAAGACAGCTTTTAATTTTTCATTAAGAGTCCAGATACTTGAACTCTAAAGAGTCAGTACTCATGATTTGAGTTGAAAGAAAATTACTACTGCAAGCTGGCCTTGCAAACCCACTAAGCCATTTGCTTTGGCAGGGGGGTTGGACTCAATGATCTCTGGAGGTCCCTTCCAACCCCTACAATTCTGTGATTCTGTGATTCTGCCTGCTGTAGTACTTGTGCACAGCCTATCTTTGTCCATCTTACATGGCAGCAAGCATACACCAAATTACATAAATACACAAATACAGTTTATTCACTCTTTCACTCGCTCCTTTCAAGTCTATACTTTGCATGTGCTACTTATGTATAGCTCCTAGTATAACTGCCCAGGGCCCCATCCAACCTGGCCTTGAGCACCTCTAGGGATGGGGCAGCATAGCTTCTATGAACAGCTGAGCCAGGGTCTCACTGCCCTCTGTGTGAAAATTTTTCTCCTAACATCAAACCTAAATCTCTCATCTTTTAGTTTAAAGCCATTTCCCCTAGTCCTATCACTATGAGACTGTATAAAAAGTTGGTTCCCTTCAAACATGAGGCAAGACATTAGACCATTTTTAAAATCATGTCTGATTTCCCTTTCTCGTGAGCCATGTTGTTTGTTTGGTCGTGGTAGCTATTGAACAGTACATGCTTACAGCTTTGAATGTTGATTTCTATACAAGATAATTATGCTATAATCAGGTATAGAAGACAGTATTCCAGAGGGAAAAAAAATTGCATATGAAGAATTCTGGAAGATAGCACTGGTTGTTTTTTTTGTTTTGTTTTGTTTTGTTTCTTTGGTTTTTTTTGTTTTTTTTTTTTTAAATTAATTGCTCCTGTGGCCAATTCCTTTCTGCTCTGCATTAGTGGTAAAACATGAATATTTTCTTACAAAACAGTGCTTATTTGAAAACAGTTTTATGTTACTCATCGGGCTTAACTGTACGTTTGATGCTCTTAACAGCTGGACATTTACTGCATAGTTCTAAAATTTACCATGAACAAGACTGTAGGCATAACTCAAACTACAACAAGCAAAATAAGGCACATTTGAGAGCCATATTAACCACATTTTTCTGTCCCAGAATATACATTTCTAAATCTTGTTCTCAACTTTGACTCTCTTTATAACTGTCCTTCAGCACAGTCACTAAGTATGATTTGCAGTGCTGAAAACAACTATCTACATTTTATCTGTTTTTCTCAGGAGCACAGAAATGTGGCATCTTTCTAGAGAGTACGCCTGCAAACACAGAGCACGCTGAAGAGAAAATAATGCTGAACATCACCTGGCAACATGCTTAACAGTAACAACATAAGCTTAAATGTGTAGAAACATTTCCTGATAACAATCTGTCTGGAGTGACCCTTTACCTATAAGTAGACCTGAAAATGTACCCTTTCAATTGCAAATATGTTAGTCATCATTGTGGAAGAATCATTAATCTTAATAACAGGAAACTTACAGACTAACTCAACCAGCTTCCCTGGCCACCAATCTGTTGCTCCATATGTCTAAATCTAAAGCAGAGAAGTACCTGAGAGCAAAGGATGTATTTTGTGCCTTGAGACATCTGCCCCAGCTAGAACTCTCCTCTGCCTTCTGAAATTCCTTCACCCACAGGTAAGATTCCAAGGAGGATGTTAGCAACGTTATTCAGTTGCTCCTGTTGATGGGAAAATGTGGAACAGCAGTTTTATAGAGGTCTTACAGACTGGAAGTATTCCCTCAAAGCCAGTCAATACCCAGAGAGACGGTGGAGTACATGAGCCAGGAGAAGCTACTACAAAGCAACTGTGGCACTGTTGATGAGCCCCATAGTGCCTCGACTTATTTGTTGAGAATGAAGATGTGACAAACATCTAAAGGAACACTGATACACAGCAGTTAAGGACTGTCAAGCCATTTGACTTGTTTTTTGTTTTTTGTTTGTTTTTTTTTTCACAGCACCAAATTTAGGTCTAGACAATTGACTGCCTCAGAAGTGGGTAGGAGTTGTAGTTACACACATTCATGTAGCAACTGAGAGTGCTGGTTTGTGCATGTGGTTGGCTGGCACTATAAGGTCTGCTTGGCTCAGAAATACAGATCACGCTTTGCTTCTTTCCCAGAAAAATTCTTTTAAAACGCATGCTTTCTGCACCTAAAACATTGATGAAAGCAACTTTTTATCCTGTAATGGATTGGGCTTAAGGCCAATCTTCAGTGAAGTTTGTGTGATTTGACCCCCTTAATGCAACAGATGTTTAAAGATGCTTCAGGCGAAGTTTGGAAGGAAGGCCAACTGTTAGTCAGAGAGCAGCCCTAGACCAAAAGAAAAGTCCAGCTGGCAACTCATTTTAGAAGGGTGGGGTTTTTTTGTTTGCTTTGTTTTTTGACAACTGTTGTCTAAAGAGAGAAAAACTCTTAGTATTGCCTCTACTTGGAGACTCCTACATCGAGTAGAAAGAATAGTAGAGGTAAGATATTCTTCACTAAGTTAGATGAGACAACTCGGAGTAGAAGTTATGTGATACTCTGGATGCTTTTTTGAGTACTGGCAGGAAATGTGCACCAGAGAGCCAGCAAGGGTGTGAAGCCAAATATTTTCTGGACTGTATTTTGTGTGGACCATGAACCTTATTCCCCTGAGTAAAATTGTACCTCCACCTGTGTATACAGATGAGCTGCCCTCCTCAAATCTTTTTCTCCTGCAGTAGATAGAAAATCTTTCTTACTTTCAACCCGTTGCAAGACTGAGATCTCAAAGAAAAATTTGAATGTATATTTACTTTTTATTAAAAACATATTATAAATACATGTGTATGAATGCTGTCATATTTATGTGAATACACAGTACAGAAACATAATTTACAATATAAATATATATATTAAAAACTATAATTTTTAATTGAGATTAAAAAAACAGCAAAAATTCAGACATCTTTGATATGGTTTTCAGGTTATCTTTATGCAGCCCCTTTATTACTTTCAGACTTATTACTTTATTACTTTCAGACAATAATTAAAGTTACTGCAGACCACGATTTCTAATACTCAATTGACTGCTTCCCTCTCTCTGTCCCCTTGCAACACTCTCTATGCTTTTTAACTCTTTCTTTACTTCTGTCTTCCAAAAACTACTGGGGCTCCACAGCCCTTAAAAACATGCTTTACTTGTTTAGATCATAAAGTGATGATGGGCACACCTTACATTCTTTGTTTGAATCACTTCTATATATTCCTATTCGTTCTTTCTGTAGTTAGACCAGACAGAACCTTTTCTGGGGCACTGTTTACTGAAAAATATACATATCCTTCACACAATTGTTCCAGTACCTGAGTGTTTACAGGGACGTGTTGAGCCAAGTGGTGCGGTGTTTTTGAGAAGCACTAGCATATATGGAAACTACATAGTTTGGGTATGCAGAAATTTCTTCAGAAAACATGAATCCCTGTGAAATCTAAAATGACAAAGCTACTTAAGGCATTCTTTGTGTTAAATGAAATATATTCTACAAGAATCGCTCAAAAAGTAAAGCCTCCCATTTTATGATGTTGGTGCACAACATCAGAGGTAGATGTTGGTGGTATGGCTGTATGGGCTGAACCTTCCAACCAAGATTCCATTGCATTTTGTTGCCATGCAACAGATGACAGCAGAGGGGCAGTCTGACAAAATGGCATCTGACATGCAATCTACAATGCAGATGGAGCAAAGGTATGTCACTGAATTCCTCCATGAGGAAAAAACAGCACCCACTGACATTCATTGATAAAGATATAAGAAATCCTAAAGCACTGCTACAGCTCAGGAAGGAGACCTTGGAGTCATTGCTGTAAGTTCTCTAAAACCATTGCCTTGATGTGTAACAGCAGCCAGAAAAGCCAACAAAACACTGGGCATCATTAGGAAAACTATTGGGATGTATATGCAGGCTGCCCACTACAGAAAGTGGCAGTCATGCTCTCTCTAAGGAGCAGACCCTAATTTTAAAACCTCTAGACATTTCCTACCTTCTTAGTAAATAATGTAGTAAAGGGTAGTAGGGAAATCTCATTAAAAACAGTGTATAAATTGAAAACAAGTGGGCACTTTGTTTATTCCATAATCAACCAAATGTAATCAAAAATAGAAATTGTTAATGTATTCCAAATTCATGGAAATCTTTATGAATGTGATAAGTAGGTCATCCAGCCCAGACATGAGCCTACCCACTAGAGAGGATAACATCAGGAGAAGTATTTGTCAGTTAATGCCTGGAGACAGGAAGAGATTCTTTCTGCGTATAATCTGTTCTTCACAGTATGACTTGCATTAGTTTGTTTGTTTTCTGGCACAGTTATTCTCTTGCCTATGTAGAAGAAGAGGATTTATTCACAGTGTATTGCTGTCACTTTCTACAGAAACAAAAACTTTAAAGGGCAGGTAGTGGAAAGGAACTTCCATAAGTGAAAATGTATTTACTCCCAGTTTCTTAGCTGAGGCAATTACAAGTTTGGGAAAAATTAGTGTGTTCAGTCTTCCTCAGTGCACAAATTTTGGTAAACAAGTTTTCTTGACTACGTACCTCTCCATCTCTCCAATGGTCAGGTCTGCCAACTTTGCTGGATTTTATTAGTTAATTTTTTTTGCTTTTATATTAGAGTAGCTTGAGGACTTGTACTGTCAGAGTTGCTATGGAAATATGCCCAGTAGCATAAGGAAAGTCCTAAGTCTATCAATTGGAAAACATTTTATCATTAGAAAATATGAATGAAGCTTCTGTTTAACACATGCACAGTGTTGTATGAACACTTTTTTTATACAACTTTAAACCCCGACAGATAACTCACATTCTCAGCAGCCAAATTACTGGAAGTTTTCGAGTTAGCTATTTTCTCTCTAATTCTAGATTGCATCTGCTCTTGTTTTTAATAAGATAAATTAAGGTCTAAGGCAGCTCTTCCAGCCACAGCATGAAAGAATTTTTTTTTTTTTTTTTAAAGCTTTGATTTTCTAGTCCAATAAAGCCTTGAATAGCTAGACATGTTCTGGTTTTTTGCCTCTCCATGACTCTCTTATTAAACATGGATATTGTACTGTGAGAGACTCTGATATAGGGCTTCAGAAGTTACTGCACCGTAATGTTGCCAAGAGCTATTCCGAGTGCTGAATCTCTAAATTAAAAGGAAATGGCTGAAAACTCACCTACCATATTACTTCCATGTGAAGTTACAGCTGTAAGAAATGTTTTGTTGGAACTCTGATTTAGAGAGACTTTAATTGCTGCTGACGTTTCTGGGAGACAAGTAATTGTTTTCCCTGTAGCTGTGACAAACTAGGCCTGCTTCTGCAAACTCTGAGCAGTTTGAAAAACTGAGTGGCTTTGGAAAAATCTCTTCTGTTGTGCCACAGAACTTGCTATATTTGAAATGCTTTATGATATAAGACTGCTCTCCTACCTGGGTCAGCATCTGAGGCTCCTCAGCAGATGTCCTTCTTCATTTGCAGGCATCAGCAACCTCAGGCTGCTGTGCTGAGGCAGAATCTGCTTGGACAAGAAGGGAGATAGGACTGAAAATGTAAAGAAGAGAGGCAGCAGCACCTGCTCTTGTGGGAAAAATGCAGCTTCATAGGAAGGGTAGCAGCATTTTATCTGTAATCTTCTGCAAATTATTTATCTTCCCAGAAAAAAAAAAAAAAAAAAAGTGAAAACAGAAAATAATAATCTAAAAAAAAAAAAACAACAACAACAACAAAAAAAACCAACACTCAACAGATGGGAAGTATTCCTGTACAAAAAATAGAAATGGAGGAAGTGCCAGACCCTGGGAGTGCTGGGTCACTCCTCTGCATGGCACTCAGGAGCACCTGAAGCACTTTGGGCCACTTATCTCTATCAAATGTCTCCAATGGTCACTGAACATAGTGTGCAACTAGGAACAAAACAGTTAAAAAAAAAAAAAGACAGTGAAAACAAGCAGAAAAATAAACAGAAAATAGCATAGAAAAGAGGAAGAACTAAAATGTGAATGCCTCTGGGATGAAGGAGGACGTGAAGGCAGGCAGCCCAGGTCTATGGGTCTGCAGGCAGCAGCTGCCCATGCAAATTGCACAGAGGGTGCTCTCAGTTTTTAGTTCTGAACGTATACTGGTTGTCAGTTCACTGCAAACCTGTTCTACAGCTGTGAACAAGTTTGTCTGTATATACAGGGAGTACCTAAAAGGGTGAAAAGGAAGTAACTTCTAACTTCAGGAGGAACATATCCTGCAGTGTTGGCAGTGAAAACAAACAGTTAAAGCAGAAGTTTGTGCCGGGGTCCTGGAAACTGTCATCATCTAAGATGTCATCATCTAACACAAGAGGATATACAGCTGTCACCTGTGCTGTAGGGTTCAGTCCATGTGAAGATGAAAATGTCATGTCCAGAGGAATCCATCCTACAAGAAAAACACCACCTCCAAAATCCAGAAAAAAGTGAGCAAAAGTGGCTGGTTTTGCTCGAGAAGATCTTAGTGACAGAGGCAGTTATGACATTTAAAGCCACAGCCCACTGATGCCAGAGCAGCAGCTTTGCAGTTCCCAAGAGACTGCTGCACAGATTAGACATCAGCCACAAAGCTATCCAGAAGTGGAAGGACTTGAATTTAATGGGATTACAATTCTTTTATTCTAATCTTCTCCACTTGGATTTGCACCTGAGCAAAAAAAGAGAATGCTCTGTCAGGAGCCAGTTGGAATAGGTAACTGGGTTTTGGGGATGCTCCTGGTCTGAATGCAGGGCTTTGAAAGATTGAATTCAAGAAAACCCTCAGTTTCCACTCAGCAAGAGCACAGGGCAAGGATACAGAGAGTGAACTGAACATGCCAAAAAGTAAGGAGATCTCCAAGTGTGTCCTTGGAAGCAGTGCTGCCCAAAGACAAGTATGGAGTAAGGACATGTAAACTGAAGACTAATTGGGGACACAGGCCCTTCAGCATTTACCACCTTATGCTCCAAACTGCACGTGATAGAATTCCAGGTGGTGTACAAATGTGGAGAGGATTTTCCTGGACCTTTTCCTGCAGTGAATTCCCCAAGCAGGTTTTTAAACCCAGATTCATTGAAATGCAAACCGCACTGTTTACAATCACCTATTGAGAAAGCACAAAGATTCTGGGGCTGCAACCCAGAAAGGGACAGCAAAGAATGGAGATCTACTGGAGGGTCTACATTATGTGGAGGGCAGTAAGCATACAATCAAGTGTTTCTTCAAGTACCTGTAAGATTTCAATTATGATTAGCATTGTAAATATTTGCCCAATTAGTTCTCCATCTTTTTAGCTGGCTTTTGTTTCTTTGCTTTCTTTTTTCTTTTTTCTTTTTTTTAAAAAAAGAAGTTTCCTGTACTAATTAAGCTCAAAATATTGGCTGCATGGCTGGTTTTCAACTCCTTCCTTCCTTTCTTCCATGCTACCTTTCTAAAGAGACCTTCACCAAGCAGCCTCACAGGATCTTCACTTTATAAGACTGGTAATTAGCTGAAGCTTTGCTGAGCATGTGGAAATCTTCTGAGTAAAGTCATTATAATAGAGTTTAATGTTTCAGCCTATTGCTTTCATTTGCAAGATTATTGGCTTGATAAAAGAAACAGATTTTGACAATACAATAGCTGTAGATACTTGAGAAATTGTGTCTGAACTTTTTTTTTTTTTTAGTCAAGCATATGGTACAGTCCCTTATTTAAGGAGCACAGTGGCATTTCAGATGGGAAGTCCAGGCAGATGGTGAAAAGCAGGAATCACTCAGTTTACACAATAAAGCACACTATCACCATTTGCATCATTACCAATTTTTGTGAGTTCAAATTTGTCTATGGTTTATAGAGAGGAAAAAAAGAAATACTCTTTTCTGCTCTTCCTGGTGGTATTTGAGAGAAGCTATGGTGCCCCATCCCTGGAGGCACTCAAGACCAGGCTGCACAGAGCCCTGGTCAGGCTGGCTACCAGAGTGGGTGGCAGCCTTGCCCACAGCACAGAATGGGGCTGGGTGGGCTTTGAGGTCCCTTCCAACCCCAACCATTCTGTGATTCTATTATTGTATGAGATGATAGTAATAAATTTAAAGAAGAAAATCAGTGTTATTAATGAAAGCACAAATTTCACAGTGTATTCAGCTTCCTCCTATGGGAAGTGCAGTTTCAGAAAGGTAATCCATTCCAGGCAAGTCAGGCATCTGCCAATGCAGCTGTTTGCATAAGCAATTTAAAGCAGAATACTTTGATAAAGTAGGTAATAAGCTGCTGCTGGAATAGGCATGGTAACAAAGAAAAAAAGTGGGTATGTTTGCAATAAGAGCCAGTTGATCGGAAAGGCAAACAAGTGGTGAATGAGTTAGAACCCCTGGCAGGGGCATACCAGGTGTTAATGTGCTACAGGGACTGAAGTGCCTTTTAAACCAAAAAAGGTGTGAAAGTCGGGCCAGGATAGGGATGGCTGTCTGCTTAACTTCCACCATAACCATCTGATGATGTGAGAAGATGAAACATCAATTTGGATTCAGTACTGAAATGTGAATTAAAAATTAATATGTTTTAATTTCCATTAACATATCTGAGGATATAAATAAGAGTCTGTACACAAGACTTACTCACTTATCTTGATAAGAGTGTAAATGGTGGGAGCCAAAGACAATTTATCAGCACATTTTCTAAAGCCTGTGAATTTCAGATAGGAATTTATTCCAGACATGAAAATCTTAGAGTCCTTATAGCTAAATGAAATAGCTGCATCCATCAGTAGATTAGTCAAATATTTTTCTGCAAATAATTTTATGACAATTGTAGCTTTTTTTTTCTGCTAGCAAATTACTTACCAACAGGCTAGGAATTTTGAATTTGTTCCAAAACCAATATCAACACATTTCTTGCATGTAATTTCTGTCAGCTTGCCACGATGAGTGTTCACTGCTTATTTGTGCCATATGAATATTCATTCAAACTTGCAGTGATGTTTTTCTCTACTGATTCAGCAACAATCATATACACAACTAATTCAAACAGCTGTAATTTTTAAATCCTTGATCTGAAGCCCACCAGGAGCACTACAGCACTGTGAATCAGCTGTCTTTTTATCCAGACATTCTCAGAAGTGTTTGTGTTAGTACAATTGATGTTTTGTTCTTGATGAAGCCCCATGAAACCATCATCCTCAACTTTTCTCCTCAGTGCTACAGCACTAAATTCAGACACAGCTTTGTGTAACTGCTGAAGTTTGAGCAATTGATGTCAGTTTAGCATAGACTGGATTTATTACATTCCGTTTATATGCAAAACAAATGAAATACAGTATCATAAGGATAATGGGTGGATTATGTGCTGATATTTTAATTGTCCGATTTCCTGATTAGAAAACGTTAATGGATTTCCAAATCAAAACAGATATCAAACTTTTCCATTTTCTGTTGCCTCCTATCCTTACTACATTTGTGTACTTCATTTTGTATTTTAAAGCAAAGAAAGAAAGAGGTACACTTGTGTAATACTTTCTGATACTACGTCTTTTTTTAATATCACCCAAGCTCACAGAGAAATCATAAGGCAATGGTGAAGCTTTCCTTGTGATTTTAAGTTGATAATCACGTGCACGTAGTCTCACAATAGCCTTTTCAAGAATACTTTCTATCATTACAAACTGTTGATAAATTGATCCACAGATATTGTAAAAGGGTTGTGAGCTTCAAGCATCTCTTTGATAAAATTTTCAGTGTCTTGTGAGTGTCTCTGCAGTGATTCATTTCAAAGTTACTTTCCAGTTCCCAGGATTATTTGAGTGGAATAAAACCTGGGAACAGGATGAACATAAAGGAATGGATGGGGCTTTGAGCAACCTGGTCTAAAGGGAGGTGTCCCTGCCTATAGCAGGGCATTGGAGCTAGATGATCTTAAAGGTCCCTTCCAACCCAAACCATTCTGTAATTCTATGACTGGTAAAACTTTATCTAGGATTATATTTAGCATTTGTACGCAATTGGAATGAAGAGTTTCTCTTTTCAAAATTTGTGTGATAAGGTATATAAAAAACACATTTTTAAAGCAAAGCAAATACATTGCAATTATTGCTAATGTACCTTTAGTCCACCTTATTGGCCCTTTGTTTAAGGGAAAAATCCTAAGTCTCAGTCAGGTTCATTGCTATACTCTGCAGATAAAAGGAAACAGTAAGCATGGCTAACAGTAAGCATATCTGAGTAAAACCTGCCTGAACCTACAGTCTCCTACTTCCCTACTGACAAGAATAAGGAGCAAGCTCAATAACAGGAACACAACTGTCCTTCCTGAGCTTGTGTGCTGAGCAGCTCCTGCTATTGAAGTACTCATTCCATCTGTTGGAAGTGTTCCGAGAAGATTCAGTAGCATAGCATACCTCAGTTCTGTCACATGATTGTACCAACAGATGCAGCAATCTAACAACCAGCTCACATGGTCCTTTCAATTAACAACTGCACTGATTGTTTCTTGGCAGCTTTTTTTTTTTTCCTATAAGTAGTAATTACACAGTAGTTAATCTTCAAAGTAGATTTTTCTAACCTCTTGGAATGCCTATTTCTGTGCAGGTGATGTGATACCTCTACGAAGTGCTAGAAAAAAAGCAAAACAAGCTACAGAATAAAAGACAGGCTTCTGTCTTCTTGCAATTATACCAGGATGTCCAGAACTTCTTGAACTTCATAACTGATCATTTCATAGGGCTTCATCAAAACCCTGTGAACAGCCTTAAGCTCAGGCTCAGACCTACAACTGACAGTTTCTCTGATCTGAATGTGATATCTTGCCAAAAAAACAGGATTTTAAAATTATGGAGTATAAACGAGCAAGATATAATTAGGCTGCCTACATTGCCATGCAAAGATATTTCCCAGGGTCAGGCTTCCCAACTCTACATATGGCTCCCAACAGACATTGCTCAAAAACTCACTGCGGACATCCCCTGCTGCTTCTGTACAAGGTTCTCATTTTGGAAAGGAACCAGGATGTAGTAGTGTCTTCCTGCTATGAAGCAGGAGAGGAAAATATACCACAGGGTTGGTGGGTTAGTGCACGTGGTGTGACAGTTGTTTTTCAGTTGTGGAATCAATTCTTGCAAGCTCTGTGGTGCAAACCTCTGTCTGTGGCATTATTGTGACTCTGTAGCTAACACACATAGATATTCCAACTGGATTAGGTCATTAACTATATCAGAATCATTATGAACCATCTGCTTAATAGAAACCAGATATGTACACAAACTATGAACACACATTTTCATTCACACATAATATATATTATTATTTAATAGCACTCAAATGCTTTAAAAAGGACAGCACTTAGTTTTATTTTCATTTTGCCTCTGAAATTCAGCTAAAACATTGTGCCTTTCAGTGTTTCGGTTTTAAATAGCCAAAGCATTTGAAAACTACTACACTGCAACGTTAAGAGTTATTTTACCTTTTAATTAATAAAATGAAATGAATAATTTTGCTGATTATTATTATGCTGTAAATAGATATCAAGATATATGATTTTAAAAAAGGCAAATAAGATTTGATAGAGCAGATCCTGTTCCCAGAGGGACAGAAACCAGAACCTAGAAAAGGAAACAAAGCTATACTGCTTCACGTTGCTCATATAATCAAGTTTAGGACTGACTTCAAGAGATCAGTTCAAAAGGTAAAGCTCTAATAATGGAAAATAAAGTCAGCATTCCAGATTTTTTAATTTATATTCTAACCAAGATCACTAGGCTCAAGTCTTTAATCTCTTATGAAACTTAGGAGAATGAGGAAGGAGAAGGTGTTGCCAGTCAGGAGTAAAGTACAGTTAACCTGTTCACCTTCAAACTGGGCAACTAGGGTGAATCATTTTCTCTCCTGCAAGTTCCTAAACAGCTTCAATTCACACAGCTGCCAAGGCTTTCAACTTCTACCAAACAAAAGCAAAAACCATACATGCCCTTGTTTCCTGGATCTGTAACTTCTCCGCAAGTGTTTCCGTAATAGAAGGCTCTTTTGACCTGCCGAGGCTATCCTTCTTAATACTAAGAGCACTGTTCAGACCTCCACAAACCACGTCACCTGCAGAGCAACATGTATGTACAACACCTCTCCTCACTGATCAAAACAAGAAGTGAAGGCTCTGTCAGGTTGGCTTCTCCCAGCAATTTAAAACCAGTGACAGTTGCTAGACCCAGAAGGAAGACATTTCCCTTAAAAAATGAAGTCTTAGTAGTACATGTAAGCTTCCTTCTAAGAGAAAGGAAAAAAAACGTGATGATGGGCATGATCTACAATGTAGTGCTTGCATATTATAATTGTATATTTCATGGGAAAATACACCCTTTACCATACAAATAATTTTTTGACTGAGTTACTGATCACTGACAGAGAGCTCTGCCTAGAGCTAAGTAAATAGTTATTTCTTCAGGAATAAAACAGGAATCTCCCAAGCTGGTTAATGCTCAAATAATGAATAGTTTGAGACAAAGTTTTTTTCTTAAGCTTAATACTGAAAAATCCCAGTCTCAGGCCAAGTTCAAGATCTCAGACAAGAACTCCCCACACCAAGAGGATGTTACCTGTTGCTTCTATAAAACACTTTGTATGTCAGAAAAAGTACCGCTTGGTTAGCCTGAAAGCCATAAGAATCAAAGGAGAAAGTTGCTTTACTGAACTGTGTCTAACATTATAATGAAGATAACATACAAGCAACAAAGGAAAACACCACCATGTTAAAATACACTCAACTAAGTTTTGTCCGGACCAGGTTTCCACAGTTCTTTCATTTTCTACTTATGTGCCTTACCAAGTAGGACAACATTACTGTAACACAATGGAAAGCACAGCAATAACAGCAGAGTAGAGGAAGGTCCCAGGCTGCAGCAAGTGAGGACTTGCTCAAATACAACAGTCACAAGTACAGAAAGAAGCTGCTTACCTTCAGAAAATCTCAAACACACAAGGATCACCAACAAGACACCCTTGCTTCCAACACTTAAATGATGTCTGGGGAGGGGTTAATCCTGGCTCCACTCTTTTCAGTCACTCAGGCACATTGCATGCAGCTGAGCTCCTCTGGGTGGGCCCTGCCTTCCCACCAGGGGCTCATTCGCTGGTTCAAGCCCTGACTTAGCATTTCCACTACAGTTATGAAATGGGAATGTCATGCAAAAATCTTTGAGGCTATATATGGTGTCTATCATTTGGGTTCTTGAGAGTGAATGCAATCACCTTTGGAGCAAATAAATAAATAAATAAATACATACATACATACTTATATATACATACATACATAAATACTGTTTTGACAGGAATCTCCATTGATTTATCTGGAAATGATGGAGGAAAGGAAACTGGTACATGCTCACCCTCAGAGGACAGTCATATTTTACAACGTTAATACTGAGTCAGAAGTTAAGGCTCTGATCCTGGAAATGGTTTGCAGCCCCTGGTACCTTCATGCCTGTGATGGATCCCACAGAGCTGTGGGTCTCTTCATGTAAGCTGTAGTACTTACATGCAGAAATGCCTTCGGGATCAGGCCCTGATGATCAGTGGTAGTCTCAGGAAAAGTATCCATAATTCTAGTTTCTCAGATATAGACAAGCTTTTTTTGTTCTTCTTTTTAAGAATGCATCTTATTTCATTTCCTCCTCACTGACCCTGAAAGCTGTTTCATTTTCATATTATGTCAGATCTGCATGTCTTCTTGAAAAAACCTAAGTGTTTTCAGACTGGGAGGGCTCAGAGACTGTGTTTGCTGGTTAAAACTGGAAAATGTCAACCTTGATTGTAGTCATTTAAAAATTAAGTTCTTATACACTTCTGTTGTTGTTGTTGTTGTTAAAATATTCTAGTATGCCTCCAAAATCTCCTAAAAGTGAAATTAACACCTGGTGCTGGAACTCCATGCCAACTTTTATCCTCACAGCAATGCATATTTTAGCCTGAATTTCACCTCAAAATGAAATGGCAGAGGGGACAGCAGTGATTCAAGACCTGTCAGGTTATGCTTACCTGTCAAGTTTCTTTCTATCATCTGCCAACTAATTAAGGTAACCTTGTCACAGAATTCAATTAACACTCAAGTGATATGACAGAGCGTTAGATGTCCTGGTTAGAGGTTAGTCCGTTTCTCACTTCTTGGCTGCAAATGACTGCTGCATACACACTTTCTTCCGCCCCACTGAAATTATTTTCTATTGCAACCCTGAGACAATTCAAACTTGATTAATCCTTCCTCTAGTCTTTGGAGAGCCTTTTTTTCTGCTTTCTTCTTGAATTTTATGCTCAGTAGCCAGACAGAACAAGAATTGCACAGTAGGAGCTGCTCAAGTAGCAAAAACACAGGAAAGTGAGTCCTGTGGATATGGTATCTAGTTTCTTCACCTTTAACAGATATACTGTGCATCCATCAGCAGTTTGGTTGAAGACATATTCCATGAAAAAAAGGTGATTTTTAGTGAATTTTGTCAAAAAGAATCCACTTTTGCAAGTGAGATCTTCTGAAAAAAATCTGATCCTGAACATTTGAAATTTTGAAGCACTGAGCATTTTACAATTTTTTTTTTTTTTTTAACTGATTAGTAAGCTTACTTCCATGCTTTGCTGTAACTTGATTTTTCATTTATATAGCAGCATGTTTCTTCTTAGAGATGTTTGGAGCAAAGGAAGCATTGCTATCTAGAATGTTCAGAAGGTAAGTGACTGATGGTTTGGATGGCTTCACAGAAGATAAAGCCTCTCATCTGTGTAATTCCAAAGGGAATTAATAAGGTTCGGTGTGTAATTCTACTTCTAAGCCACTTCAGAAAAACCAGACAAATCCACTGAATGGCTGAGAATATATCCTAGTGCACACATGTAATGTCCATTTTCCAGCTGATTTAAACAGCATCTGAGTTGTGTTTAACACAATTAAGGCAAATGGGATATCCTGGGAATTACAGTAAGACTTTTGGAAACAGTGCAAAAAGAACTTGGTACTACTACTAGAGATAAATTGTATGATGAAGTTGTCTTGTTTGTGAAAAACTTTAGTAAAATAATCTGTTAGGTTGGAAAGACAGTACAATTGCTTGAACAGTGAGAATATGACAAGCAAAAAAAGAAGCCAAAGAAATAGTGTCAGCTAGAATTGGAGTTAGCTGTGAGTTTTATAGCTCTCCAGGGAGAGGAGGACTCAAGCAATACAAAAAAATCACCTGCAACCTCATCCAGACAAGAGAACAAGTAATATGGGATACAAACACACTTGCTTACGTTACAAGTAAAGGTATATTGGAAATGAATGCTGAATTAATTAGCAGTGCTTGGAGCAATTATTTTGCAAGAGTATCATGTGAAGAGAATGCAAAGGAGGAGTTAAATCATGCAAATCCAAATGGGATAAGATTGGTCATATTTACAAGGAGCTAATCATAAAGGCAGATAGAGAACTGAAAGTGAGGGAAATATCTTGAGGAAGTGTGGATACACTTAGTGAAGTGATTTGTTATGGAAGGCATGTTTGACTGCTTTTGTAAGTCACAGAAAGTAGTAAACAAGTGTTATAAAAGCTTTGCAGAGCATATATTTAAATGTGGAGAAGTATTGAGCTCAGCACAAATTATACAAGTGAAATGGTGCTGCAGAATATGAAGACTTGCGACATTTCTGAAAGCATCTGGAGAGACTGAAATGTAGAAGTGTTAAACAGATTCATAGTAGGAGAGAACGGAGTTAACAGAAAGCTTGCTGTGTGTATTTTCTCTGAAATTTAGAGAAAAGAGGCAGTTACTGTTTTTTGTGGAAGTAGAAAAGGCCAATGTACATGTAATGAGAATGACCAAGCTGTTTTGGAGGACCCTATATATGCTGCCTCTGCCTAAAAAAAGGTGCTCAAAAGTAAGTAAATATCAAGGAGACTACCACAGAACATGCAAAATCTTGTGATGCTGTCTTAGCTAAACTTTACCAATGGCAGTGCTTTCTTACACAGATGCCACAGAGCAATTGCAAGACTGAAGCCTTGATAGATGGTGAAAGGTATTCTCCTCAAAGGAGAGCAGAGGACGAGATCTTAGAGGAAGCAGTTCTAATATTTCTTTCCAATTTCTTTTTTATTGTACCACAGGTCCATGGTGTGACTGTATGATTTCAAGAGTCTTGGATAGATGCATTGTGGGAAATCATCATGCTTTAGTTCCTGGAAATTCAGTTGATGACATTTAGAAGTCAATCTATTTAGTTGAACAAATTGTTCTTTGCTCTGTGAAAGACATAAGGGAGAAACAAGGGATTTTAGTGCAGACTCCAGTCTAAGTCATACTGGGAAAAAAAAATTAAAGCTGAACTTTGCTAGTAAGAATCTCAGCACAGTATTAACAGGATACTCCTAATATGACAGTGAAGAGACAGCTGTAGGAGAGACTACTGACTTCACGTTCAGACAGGATTTACCAGGAACTAACTTTGCAGGAGATAGTTGGTGACAGACATGGTAAAGAAACCTCCAGATGTCAGTAACTGCATCCAACGAAAACTGCAAAAAAAGAATTTACCTGATTTTTGCCTCTTCTTAAAATGTCTGTTATTATGAAAAAAAGTGCTGAAGCATTTGGGAATACAAAACACAGTGAAAATGAACTAGGCACCTCCTGAAACATGGACAAATAACCTATCTTGTACATGTTCAGTTTTGCTCATCTTTTCACAGGAAAAGAGTAACCTGCATGTGTATAAAGTATATGTATATACTGATACTAGAGCATGTCACTGGTTCTTCTGCTTCACCTTTTATGGAAGTCAAAAGGCTTTGTTCCAACACCTTCTATGCTAAAGTTTAGAACTACATCAACCTGATTATGGCCATGAGTTAGGTAGCATGTTAAATCCTTCATATAATAGAGTGGAGTGGAGTGGAGTGGAGTGGAGTGGAGTGGAGTGGAGTGGAGTGGAGTGGAGGGAAGGGAATAAGAGAATATCCTGAGTTGGAAGGTACCCACTGGTACTCCCAGACCAGATCTGCAAATACAGAATGGTATGTCAGGTGTTAGATATTCTCATGACTTTTTTGTTTTACAGACATCTGTTGTAAGAGAAAAACCTCTGAAACAGAACACAGTCTTCAAGCAGTTAACCCTGTGACTATTTACTGCCTTGTTAGCTCTGGAGTCAGTTATATATTATTTTAGTCTCTGTAGTTATTTTCTCTAATGTTAGTCTAACTGTCAGTTGGTGTCAAAAGCTGTGGACTACACTCACACTGTTTTTCTGTGGGAAGAAACAATTCTTTAATGTACAAGTCTGAGAAGCAAAGTTGAATTTAGTCAGCATAACCTTGAATGAAGGAATGGCTTTTATGAAAAACTCAAGGTTATAGTTCTGTTTCTAAACAGTGATGAAAAATCTTAATTCTTTAGAACAAATAAATAGGAAGATCATTTCCTTTTGAAAAATAAATTGTTTTTGCATGGGTTATTTACAAAAAATGGGAGGTAAATTAGTGGGAGGGACAATATCTAGAATCTGAACAGCAATTCTGATAAAGGATACAGCCTCAGCTATTACTCATTTTATTGGACAAAATGCACAAACTCTAGTCAGTGTGATAAAACAGCCCATCCTTACACACACATTGTAAGAATCCATCTGGAAAATAAAAGAAAGTCTATTTTTCTACTAAGTGCATCAGCAAATACAACTGGCTTCAGATATGCTGCTACATGTGTTGCTATGGAGTGAAAGCAGCGAAGATTGACATGGGATGATTCTTCGTATGTTGAAATGCGTGCTCAGGCAAGGAAGATTTTCTAGTAGGACTGAATTCCCTCCAGGAATGAAAAGCAATACTGGCTTACTGAGATTTATAAAAACACTCTTAGACCAGACCTTGTCTATGTGCTTTTAAAAAAAACCTACACGTATCTATTGCAAAAGCTCAATTTAAAATTTGTCCTAATTCCAAACATACTCATCCAGCCTACATCACATCGGGGACAAAACAAGAGATGCTCCCTGCAATAAGATGTTTCCTGCACTTCCTTGATTGGAGGACCAAATGATTTCCGGAACATTATCCAAAGCAAAGGGTTTTAGGCTGTAAAAATCAGTTTTAGAACACCATTTTTACGAAGATAATTACGACAGTTTTACAAAAATTAGTGCTCCAGAATCTTTTGATTCAATCTTATAAAATTGATCACGCTTTATATCTGATGTTTTTGGAAAGCAACAGAAAGCCAGTTATACATTATTTTATTATTGCTGTAAGTTGTAAATGACTTTAGTGAACTAGTAGAAATTACAGAGAATTATTATTTTTCCAGAAAAATCAATAGAATACATATTTTGCTACTTAGCTCTATCATCATAAAGGAAATTAGTAAATAATGCAAAAAAAACCCCTCAACCCCAAACACATAGAAATAGTGAGAATCATCCTTTTAGGGGACAACAACAGCAGCATAAAAAGTACAAAGAATAAGAATAGTATTTTGTTTTGTCTGTCCACGCTGAATTCTTTCTTTATTTTAAAGTATCTTTGTCAGCTTCAGCCAGACATGGTCAAGGGATCTTCTTATTCTGCTTTTAGAAAATGGAAGAAGCAATGTTGAATACAGGAAACCAACCCTCGCTGACGAACAATATTTTGTCACTTGAGACCTTCCATCCTGAGATAATCTTAAACAGGGCTTCTTTTCCCCAGACCAAGGTCTTTTCCTGTCACCTTGCAGCATGAAACAGTGCCATGTGGCATTTTCCTTCCCTGAAAGTTTCCAATTTTATTAAATCTAATCCTGAATTAACAGATGTCCTCAAGGAATTTTTCATTTTCGTCAGTGTAAGCCTAAACCAAAGTTGAGGGGCTCAGTGATTCTGACAGCTGAGATCTGACTAAAGCAAGATCTTATTAAAATAACCTTTGAAGTCTTTAACTAAAAACTCACTATTGCAGGTATGCTAGTGATGAGCAACTCAACTTCTGGTAGATTTTCATTTTTGAATGGGCACAGATGTTTTGCAGGTCTTGTCCCTGGCAATGCTACACAACAATCGCTTGTCAGTACCTTTTGATCATTGGTACACTTTTAGCAGTTCTTATACGTGTGAAGAACAGTCACACATTCAAAGCTAAGTTAATTTTCCTTATAAAATCTTGCCAGGACTGGGAAATGTCAAACTGGAGCTCCTTGTTTGCAGAACCTCCTCTGATGGTATCCAATCAGTGGGAGAAAAGCAATCCCCCTTGCAAGGTTTGCTATTAACCAGGTCTTTTCCCTGCTGGTTCATTGGCTTGTGAGCACATCCACACTCTGCAACGCTTACCAGATTGGCCTCAGATGCAGCCCATGTGTTCCTTTCCTCAGTCAATGCCTCAATATACAGCTGCTTAATTGGTTATACTTTATTCCTCCTGTGTCTGGATGGAGATTTTTACTCATAATTACTGTTGACACCAGGCAGTTGTGCGCTACTCAGCAAAACCCCGTCTGAGACACATAAATAATAAGACGGCTGTAGAAAGATGAATAGCAGACTTGCTGCCTCAGAAGTTTCTGGGATGATTTTTGCAAATACTGCTAAAATATGTTAAAGACCAGACAAATCCAGGCAAGACCCGAGGCTTAATACAGTCTGTTATTGTTAGAAGGCTTAAATGTTACTATTAATAAAAAGAATGATTTCTCCTAATACAGTTATGGGCTAACTGCCTTTCCAACCTCAGCCTGTCTCTGTCCTAGATCCTCCATGTTCCTCAGCTTTTGCTCCTTGGCCTCCCCTGAAGGCTGTGTCCCTGCCTTGCTGTATGCCTTGCCAGGATGAGGGCAGCTCATGACACTGCAAATAGCTTCAGAACCTACACTTTGCAAGCCTCTTTCAATTGCAGTAGGGCAATTTCTTGCCCCAGGCCATCCCTGCTTCTTTGGTTACAAAATCTCCTCTGGTTTGCAGTCTGCATTTACTTTTTTTTTTCCTTTCTTTTTTTTTTTTTTTTTTCAGAAATGCCTTGCAAACACAATGAAATTACAGTAATTTCAGCTATATATGTCTGTCCACTGGTTGTCCTTCTCTCCACTCCGTGTTCATTGAATATATCTCCATTTTACAGAACACAATAGCAGAATCACCAAGGTGGTGAAGACCTCTAAGGTAATCTAGTCCAGTTGTCCATCTACCACCACCATGCCCACTAAACCATGTCCCTCAGTGCCGCATCTCTATGTTTCTTGAACACCTCCAGGGACAGTGACTCCACAATTTCCCTGAGCAGCCTGTTCCAATACCTCACCTCTCTTTCTGAGAAGAATTTTTTCCTAATATCTGACCTCAACCTCCCTGGCACAACTTGAGGCCATTCCTTCTCATCCTATCACTGTTACCTCAGAGGAGAGCTGACTCCCACCTCTCGACAACCTCCTGTAGCTCTTTTTCCCCTCTGGAATAATTTTGCAGGTAGGACTGTGTTTATGCCTCAGCCACTGGATCCATCCATATGGCACAGAAGAGAGAGTATCACCTAGTACATCTTTGTTAATAGCATCTGAATTACCTGATGTTTCCAGTGACTTGCCTAAGCTGAAACTGCCCTAACTTGTTCCTGCTGTAAACAAACAAACAAAAACCCAAAACCGAAACATCTTGTATTGCTTTTTGGCCAAAATCCCTTATTAAACTGTATGGGAAGCCATACACCAAGAAAACAACAGCTAAGATATCTCTAAACAGTTTTATGTGCCCCCAATCCCAGTTCTAGAGTGAGTTTACATCAGGTTGCTGTGTTGATGGATGCTCCATGGACAGCATTGCTAGTGTGCTGCAAGAGGGGCTCTGCCCCATTTCCCCACTGCCCTAACTAAGCTCGCTTTGCTGTCAGCATGCTGAGATACTTTCTTCCCTTTTGACTTCCCAGACACATCCCCGCTTGCTAAGAGCTGATAAAAATACTGCTTGCAGTGCTGTAGTGGCTCTTTGGTGGATGGCCTTGTGATGGGCAGTGAGTGCTAGCAGCAATGCAGAGAGTAAACCCTGGAAGTAAAGAGTTTCAGTCTTTCTGAGATAATTTATGGTTTCTGGATGGGCTATTGGAAACACAGTAAAACACTGTACAGTTTATTTCCCAGTTTTTATAACCCTTAGTTCAGCAGGTGGGGTTCAGCTGTGGTTGAAGCTGTTCTGGTTTATAAAACTGCTTTTATTTTTAAAGTCAAAGTTTATACAGCAGATTAAACTCTGGTGTAGCAGTTCCGAGACAAATGGCAGCCATCATTTTGTCACTTGAGGAAGAAGCTCCAAAATCTTCCTTTTAATCAGTACTTTTTAAACTTTAAATTTGCATTAACTACGTATGCACACCATTAACTATATCTGGGATATCTATCTACCCCACTAGATACGAAATTTCATAGTCTACTATATTGCATTATTCATAATAAAATCATGGTATTAAATCAGATCTTTAGCTTACATATAAATCATACTTTAGGAAGGCATCACAATTTGTCTCAATCTTTTTTCAGTTGTATATATATTAACATAACATGCCCTTTTACTCAAATTACATTCCACAGATTGTTACCTCAAAATGTTTATTGCCCTAGGCTTTAATTATGAAAATAAAAACCACCACCAACAAAAATACAACTGTGGGAAGGGAACCTACATTTTTTGCCTGTGTTAAAAACTGCGACTGTAATTCACCTGGTGTCTGGCTGTGCACTCATTAAGGTGCTATAAGACTATGCATGTTTAAAGGATCCAGGCTTTTATTTAAAAACCCAGTTAAATGCAAATTTTTTTCAGGGCACATCATCATCTGTTTCTTCTAAACAATTTTTTTTTTCCCCCTGTCACTGATAAGCTGTGATTGCAGCAGTGGAACAACTTGCTGAAACGCAAGCATTGGCTCTGCACCAGGTGTTGGTAATTGGAGTGGATCGCAATGACCGTTATGTTACTCAAAGGGGCCCAGAGGGAAAAAAATGCCATTTTTTGGAATGTATTTTCTCTTCATGTCTAGGCACAGGCAGAAATAAAAGCAACAGGAAACATCTTTCAAATATTGTATATAATTCAAATTCTCTCTTCCCATCACTCCAATAAAAATTCAAACCTATGGTAGCTTAAAGAAAAAGGTTTCTTTCATTCTTTTTTTTTTTTTTTTTTTTTTTTTTTTTTCCCCCCGAGGGGAAAAAGAATATAAATGTTTTGATGTCAAATAGAGGCTATAGAATCACAGAATCATAGAATTGTTTGAGTTGGAAGGGACCCTTAAAGGCTATCTAGCCCAACTCCCTGCAATGAACGGAGACACCTACAGCTCGATCAGGTTGCTCAGAGCCCTGTCCAACCTGACCTTGAGTGCCTCCAAGGACAGAGTACCCATCACCTCTCTCAGCAAGCTGTTCCTGTGCCTCACCACCCTCACTGTAAAAAACTTCTTCCTCATATCCATTCTAAATCCTCCCTCTTTTAGTTTGAAACCATTTCCCCTCTTCCTATCATCACAGACCCTGCCAAAGAATGTCTACTTCTTTCCTGTAGCTCCCCTTCAGATACTGAAAGGCCGCTATCAGGGCACCTTGCAGCCTTTTCTCCAGGCTAAATAGCCCCAGGTCTCTCAGCCATAGGAGAGGTGTTCCATCCCTTGGATCATTTTTGTGGCCCTCCTTTTGATGTGTTCCAGCAGACCCATGTCTCTCCTGTACTGAGGAGTTCCCATCCGGATGCAGTACTCTGGGTAAGGCCTCAGCAGCACAGAGTAATAATCAATTGTGGCTGTATACAGCAGCCTGAGTTCTGTCACAAATTTATTCTTCAGCCTTGGTGTGTTTAGTCATTAGCATTTTCTGCTCGTATATAATGCTCATGTACAGTGACTAAATTCTTGAAAAAGCAACTGAATTTGTGAAAACCAGTGCATCAACATGTGGCTGCTATTTTGCTTTCCTAGAAAAAGCAGCAGGTTTCTTACCTGAGAAAGAAAGGTATTTCAATGTCTGAAACTGCCCATCAGGCTGCTCAAATTAACTGCACCTATCAGTCATTGCGAGTACTTTTTATCCAAGCCAACCTCTTAAAAGAGTGAAAATAAAATTACAGAGCCAAAGGCTATACAGTAAATTTTGACATGTCCCAGGAAACAACTTTTTTCTTCTTTCAGCTTCTTGTGCACTGCAGCCTTCAGTGTGGTGTTTGGGATGGCCTCGGTGCTTTCATCCTTTGATGGCTGCACCCACAATCTTTGACTGTTTTCACTTTGGGCCTGACACATGGTTGAAAGTTGCTGAAAGTCTTACAGGCACTTCTGTGGGCTTTAAACTGAGGTGTCAGCTAAAGGCTTCGTCTTTACAAGAGGTTAACATGTGATGTCTTCTGGGAAACCAGTGCCTACAGAGGAAGGAAACTGCTATTAAAACTGCATTAAAAGTACAAAAGTAAGCTTGAAAGTGAATCAGTTTTAGAGTATCGCATAGCCTTGGTGTCTTGCAAGAGGGTCTTGCCTGGCCAGCACCATCCTCAGGCACGGGAGTAGTAGAGGGTCGTGGTGTACAGATCTGAATGGTGTGGTCCTCTCAAGATAGTGCAAAACCCAGGGGAGCACTGGGGAGAAGAAATAGCTTGAAGTGTTTGTGCTGGATGGACCCTTGGCCTGGGCCTCAGAAGACTTAATGCTGGAGGTGCTTGTAATGCAGGTGTATCAACAGATCAGACAGCCCCTGCTCATCTCCTGGTCTTTTCCCAGCAGTGCCTCCTTTAAGTCAGTGGCAGCTGCAGACCTAGATCCTCTTAGCCTGGGGCAAGCAGGAAACTCAGATATCCCACTTTCAGAATAAGGTGGCTTTAGACCACTGCTTAAGAGCTGTAGAGTCCTCTGGAAAATGAAGCAGAGCACATAGCACAGTGTTTTAGGATCTGTTGATCTCACCTGCCTCAGGGGAAAACATTGGGCTTTCAGTTGCAAGTGGTAGGAACTTCTTCTCCACCAGCTTGGAATCAGGCACATCTATACCAGCTATTGCCCAGTAAAGGGCTTTTTCAGGCTGAGGTCTTGATAGGGTTGTGCCTGTGTGCACACCATCCCCGTACCTGTTGGGGAGATGGCACTGCCACTGAGGATGGCAGCACAGAATGGTGGTGGTGGGGTTTGCAGAGTTCCCTGTTTTAGGTTTCTAGTTTCTTTTTTGACATGTAGTCTTTGACCAAGAGTAATTCCCCTCCTGTCTTAGCAGCTTGTGGTACTGCCCTTGTGCCCAGCAGGCTCTGCTCTTGGCTTGTTGCTTAGAACTATGTAGCTAGATGTGCCCGGAGGAGAATGGTGATTCCCTCTCTTTGCTAGAAGACAGTTTTGTGTCCAGCATGTTGCTGCTATTGGCTATTCAGTTTATTAGCAATATCAGTGCACAACACACTTTCCAGCCCCATTTCACAGTTAGTCATTATGGGTGTGCATGTGTCTGCATGTACAAACTGTGCTTCTTGTATGCTTATGCCCCTTGTTTTTTTCCTCCCCCAACCCAGACTGCTGCCTTCACCACCACCGTCTCCTCTTCCCAGTCCCTATGCTATCAGCAGTAACAGCCAGCTGAGAACTCTTTCTATCTGTCACCAGGAGAGGGTGAGTAACATGGGTGGAGGAGCTGAGAAAGCCTCCCTTGCAGCACTTGTCCTGGTACAGCAGCCTATGCTGTGTCAAGGTAGAAAAAAAGTCTGCCTTCCTAATTTTGGCTGTAAGCTTCCCTTCAGAGATACTTTTGTAGTCTGAGGCAGCCTAGCCCCAGCAAGCACTCATCCCCACCTGCTGCATGTATGGCCTGCCAGGATCCCTGGCAATGCACAACTGAATTAGTGTCTTTCTCTGAGTATTTTGACCATAGTCTACATAACACTGGGGCCAAGTTTGTATTTTTTATAATGTTCCCATCCAGTGTCCTTGAGTGCTACCGCTCAAGCCTCAGTTGAGGATGAATAAGGTGTTGACAATGTTCTTAGAAATGCCTTTCCCCTTTGCTTGCTCTTTGAAGTTGTGCTCATAAACCTGTTTTGGGGGGTGGCGGCAGCACATGATGTGAGAGATGATTAATATTCAATCAATTTTTAAAATATGTGACTTGCAAAGGAGTTGTTGGATGTGTGAAGTTGGGAATCAACATATGGAGACAATTTCTGATTGTAAACATACTGCACTATGACCAGCAATTCTCCACAATACAGTAGGATTTATTAATAGAAAATATGTCAATATGAGTTTGTCTTTGTACATGTTAGCAACATGTACAGTGAAACACATTTTTTCTCACTCTATATTGTTATAGTTCTTTTTGTGTTATTTGACATAACCACTTATATTTTGGGCTTAAATATGTTATTTGTCAAAATGTACTTTCAGTGTTAATATACCTTTAAAATCATAGTTTATCATTTAAATATTGAATTCATATTATTTTTTCAAATCAATATTGCTCATGTTAGTGCAAATTTGTTAATCTTGAGATAGGTTAACCATTCCTGCCAGACCATAAACAGCATTTAATAAAACAGTGAGATTTATCAAGGTCTACACAGCTGATCAAGATTCTATTACGAAGCTTGTTAAAAAAAAATAATCTGACATTTGACAGTACATCAATTGCATTTTATACATTTTTTGGAACAGTTTGGTTTCTTCTCTATTTCTGTGTTTTATCTAGTACAAGAATGAAGGGAACAGCAATAGGTAATGATACTTTCCTCAGTACTAAAGAGAATGCATCATGACATATCCTGCTTCAGTATGGCAGCAGTGTTGGATTTCCAAGCCTGGAAGAGAAGCCAGGTAATTCCACACCATCTCAAAATGCAGTACAGCAAGAATGAACAACGGTAGTAGGAGCACTTGCCACTACAGAAGAATGGAAACAAAGCAACACAAACTATAGACGAAAGATATTTTATGCCACTTCATCGGTCCAAAATGTTTCACTTGAGCAATGGTCAACATTTGACTGCAATTAGTTTTCTGAGAGGAGCTGCAAGGGGGCAATGTGGGCATTTTAGTAGTTTGAAGAATGGAAATAAATCCAACTTACAATAAATTTCTGTCTAAAGAACTTTAACTAGAACCACGGGTCCCTTTGGCCTGTTTGTGGTCCTGCGGCTGGAGGCCTGCACGGATCTGGTGGTTATCACACAGGCAAGAAGAACTTCAAGTTGAGAGTGACATTCTTTATTAAAAAAAAGCTTTTATACTGAAAATGTGCTTTGTTCAAAAGAGCACTGCAAATGTCACTTATCTTATTAAAATCAATGTAATAAATAAAATATAAACAACTTGTGTCCAAAACTATGAATAATATTTTCATCTACCTCACTATACATCTGGCCCACTGTGCCCCTCCCACCCACCCTTTTTTAAATGTTTTAAATTTTTTTTTGCATGCGATTTTTTTCCCCCTGTTTACTACAAAGAGCAGATAAGGTTACATATCGTACACTGGGAAAAGCTGCCAAAAAGATTAAACTCTAGTCCTAGATTATCGAAAAACCAATTCTACGTCACAACATCCTCCCGCACCAACTACTCGGTCTGTGTCCTACGGAGCAGGTGATGGTTTGTGAGAGACTTTTCCCCCTGCACACAGCCAAAGTGTGCCAGGTGATGGTGAGACTTACACTGACTAACCACAGAAATGTTTGCAACCTAAAACAAATTCCTTAATTGTAACTGAAGCAATTTACAACTACTCCTTTTGTGTTGGGTCTTATTCTGTGGAAACTGTATGACAAACTCTTGGCTGAATGAAAGAAATGCTAGATTGTTTTTTGTTTTTAATTTTTTAACTTCTAGAATCCCAAAAGCTAATATTAGCCCAGCTATTCTGGACTCCCAGCCTAGTTTCCTTTCATTTCCTTTTTATTTTTTTGTTTTGTTTTATTTTTTCAAAAAAAGTCTCTTTTCCTTTCTTTTCTTTTTTTTTTTTTTTTTTTCTTTTTTTAAAACGGTTTTATTTTAAATGCACAGAAATGGTCAGTATCTTCCATATTTGAGGAATGTGTTTTGGGCGTTAGGTTTTCTTTTTGGTATGGGTTAAAGTAAATGATTGTCCTAATGGTTCATGAGTTGGACCCTTCTGTAGCCTGAAGAGTTTGGGCACTCCAGGCTTTAGCCTGCTGGGTCTTGGTTTTCCATTCCCCCAGGGAGATGGCAAGATCAAACTCTCTCTCCATTGAGCACTTGCTGGTTGGTGGATGGAAAGTAATGACATTTCCTTCCTCAAGAGAAGATCAAGAGATGCTATTTTAAAGGAAATGGCACCTGAGGGTGAAGGACTCAATGAAAAATATCCTACAACCCCTTCCTTTGCGCGTATGTGGCCTAACAATTTTCAATTGCTATCTATGGTTAATAAAGTGAGTAAGAGAAAGCACATACTGGAGTTTCCACTGTTTAAAAAAACTGAAAATCAAACAAAAACTGAAGCTTGAACGAGGAAAACATTGGATGAAAATAGGTTTTATACCACACAAACGCACACACTCAAACACATACACACACACACACACAGAATACTATGCATACGTGGACACACACGAGTAAGAATGTATATTTGTATGGTAGATTCTTGGAAATAGACATTCTTAGCAAATATGGATGACAGATCAATTGTAATTTATTTTCTTTTAACACTGTATCATCATAAAGAAAACTGGTATAAATGAAAAAAATCTATTTCAAATATCTACATCTAAAATTTTAGGCAGTGAAAAAGCACTTTGTTGACAAGGAGTGTGGAATGATGAATGTTAATTGTCAGAAACTGCTGAATGCCTTTTTTTTTAGTTGCCACAAACAAATTCACATATCAGAACGAACAATACTGCTAAATATTCCTGTTTGTTTTTTTTTTCTTTTTCTTTTTTTTCTTTTTTTGTTAAAACGCACTGGGGAAAAGAAAAACAAAAAACTGGAAATTCATACATCTTTCAAAATTTGAAATTGAAGCAATATTTAGAACCATAGATGAAGAAACACTGTGGCATTGGTGTAATATACACAATGCACTTGTTTTTTTTATCTGTAATGTACATCAAATACTTTACAACAATGCATTAACAAAAGGCAAGAAACATCTTGCTGTACAGAGGAAACCCCAAATGCAACTTGAAGCCTAGAGTCACAATGAATGAGGATATTAAACAAAGTGTGAGAAGCTGTTCCCCATAAAGTATGTACGCTGCTCAGTTACTTGTGCTTAACTCTTGACCCACACCCACTGTCATAATCTCCCTCCTTCTTTCAGCCACATTCAATACACAGCAACAAACTTAAGACTCTACTGGCCAACACTAAAGTTGTCCTACACTGTAAAATATATATATAGTATATATATTTCTTTCTAATTACTCCAAGGTTTAGCTTTCATTTCTTTTAGCCTTCTAAAAAAATCTCTTAATTTTTTCCACACTGGTTATCTGGGCCTTCCTATGGAACAGGCTTTAACAAACTAAATTTGCAGGAAAAAAATGTCTTGTGGTATGCATGCACATGCACAGTTCCTGGAGCTTTTCTATCTGCCCAAGTCTCAAACCCAGGAGTCGGGAGAGGCTGGATAGTGGCTTGTTTCATAGTTAAGTTCACTATAGGGACGAGCAGCTGAATAGAAGTCGACGTAGTTGCCAGTTGACTTTAGTCCCAGGTGCATGTTGTATTCACTTGCAGGTGGACGATGATGCACTTGGTCCTCAAAGAAGGACTCATCATAGTTTCTGGTTGAATTCTGAAACGGCTGATATGGTTCGTAATCTTTTCTGCTGGGCTCCTGTGGAACTGGCTGTGTTGAAACCTGAAAGACAGCAACATCCGCACCTCTTAGATACAATTTTCTGTGGGCAGGAGGGAAGAAAGAGTGAATCTCATTCTATGTTCACCGTGCTGGAAATGGAAACTTGGTCATTACTTAACCAGTGCCCGAAGTAGCACTTAGAAGTGAATTAATTCCACAGCTCTGCCTTGTCATTATATTCTTTACACTTTCATTTATTATTTCATTTTACTGCTGCTAACAGATGCTGGTTTATTTCAAATGTAGTTAAAATCTGGTTCTGAGCAGTGCTGCTCACAGTAACTTTTAGTAAACATCATCTGTATACAGCTTTCTGACTACTTTGCAGCTATACAGTGCAAATACTGGTGGTAAAAATTCACTTCAGAAGAATCTGAATGGACAGTGTACACACTCCAATATGCTTAACATTTGCAACTTCCTTTGCCACAGATGAGACTGGGTGACACCGTTAAGAACTAAGTATAGCCTTCAGGGCACTGACATGAGAACATTTCAGACTAAGTCCCCTGAAATGTATTCTGCTACTGTTAAGTTGAAACAATTTCTTACCACTGCCTTGACACTTCATGCTGACAGTCTTGAGTTGCTACATTCCAGTAAGTTGCCTTGAGCTTGAAATATTAATGATATACAGAAAAAAGACTCGGGTGGACCCCTAATCTAAGTTTGCCATTAAGTTTTTTTTTTTTTGACAGCCCTAGTGAATCTCTGTTTTGATATTTGGGACTTAGTAGAAATCTGAAAATTATAATCATTTGTCAAGTATCTTAGTGGAACACTATCTTTCACTCTGCCATCTCCATGAAGATTGGGCAGGCTTTGTGACTGCAAAATGACATGGTCTTTCAATACTCAAATGCTGTCTTTTCCAGCAAGCCAGTGTCAGTATCAGAAGACTTTTTGCCAAACCTGCAGACTATGCATGAGGTTGCCATGTTCCTTGAAGAAGATGGGCACAATTGCATTGCCCAAACTGTTGGCTACTCTTTCAAAATGTCTGTATGGGACTCTATGAGTAACTTGCAAAAGACAGTCAGCGTTCACTACCTTTAACAGCCCTGCAAGTGACCTTACAGCACGGGTCACAAGATCAAAATGGCAAAAGGGAGCATAACAACTCTATTTTCTATTTCTAGCACCACTTATGTCTAATGCCACATGTTCAAACACAGGTGTCTCAATTTGGACAAAAGAGAAAAATTACATACTGAGCAACCTGTTCATAAGCCAGAAGACACAGCCAGTCATATTTTTGAGTAGAAAGAAGACCAAATTAGTATTCTGGGGTCCTTTATAAATAGAAACTTTATTTATGATAAGTCAATCATAAACCTGACATTTCTTTGAGAAAACAAGTGGAAAAAGGTGGAAAAGTGGTGTTTTCCTTTTACTCTCACTCTAAAAATCAAATTATTTATGACTGCAGCCTGAGTGCATCAGCTGTTAGAATACCTCATACTCCTCCTTTCCCTAAACACTGTGTTAATTAGAAGGACTTTTCTCTTTAAAGACAATAAAAGCAGAAATATCTTGAAGCAGTGCACACAAATATGGTACACCACATGAAATACTGGCTAAATAAAGAGTAAAACCAATACAAGGAACATAGGGGCACAACATCAGAAACCTGCCTTAAGTTTGTGGATTCAAATTGAAATAACATTCATTGAAACTGAAATTTCAGGTAATCTAGTAGAAATTTTCAGGATTTTTTTAATCAGTTTCACCAAATATTCTTTTATTACTCATCATTTGGGTAGTATAGTCAGGCTGTGGTTGGACTTCATCTTTAAGGTCTTTTCCAATTAAGTGTTTCTATGTAAAGTGTAATTCTGTGTTTCTATGTAAAGTGCTTTTCCTAAGTGTTTTTGGCCTCCTACCTCTATTTGAAGAATGATGAACAATGCATAGGGAAGCTGTGAGAATATTCAGGAACTGTGATAATTAATTATAAGATACAGTTGTGTAATGGAGCTACACATATATACAGACAATGCATATGTACCTGTAGGAGATATAAGGGTACCAGGCCAGGCTTGTCCAGTATACATGTTGCTGATAAAATGCCTTAGCCTGTGAGCCAAACAGTGCCAGAAGTAGCTTTCAATTTTATGTTGGATAAACTCAAGCAATGAGATGTGAATGCACTTCACCAAGTTTACTGGCACAGGACATCACCAGGTATTTGACAAAGCAGAAGTGCCCATTATGTTAGCTTGGCCCTTGCAGTGTGCATCACACATCCAGAACTTTAAAGGCATGTAGGTCACAAGCCTCTCTTGATTTCATTATGAGTGAAAGGCCTAGATTCTTTAAATAATTCTTGTGCATCTGCTGTCATAACCTGTTGGACATTTTTGAAACTTGGGCTGAAATTATGCATTAGCATTAAGGATATAACTTGCCTTAGGCCAGTGGAATTGCCAGCATTTGGTCAAGCATATGACTCATTTATTATAACCTAGATTTTTTAATTCTTGTGATATTTTTCATAGTTTCTATACAAAATGTTACACTGGCATCTTGCAATCTAGAACAGCAATATATTAGCTTCCTTACTTACCTGGTTATGTTTGATATCTTCAGCAGGTGCACCGTAAGAATTTCTGTACAAAGTTGAGATTCCAGTGTTCTGAGCTGGAGAGAGAGAAACAAAGGAAAAGCAGTTTTACCAGCTGTGGCCTCAAAATAAATTCTTAAGGCTTCATTTAATACTTACATAGTGCTCATTTCCCTTACACAAAAATCTTTAAAAGCATCAGCAGTATTCTATTTTCTTTCTCTCTCACTAAACAGTATTAATCTTTGCTCTGGGGTACATATATGTACATGGTAAGCACATTAATGGTAACAGGCACTGTATCATTTACCATCACACATAAATCAACAAAATATTTTCATATACAGCTAACATTCAGTAATGTATTGCAGGTTATATGTGGGATTTTGTATAACACATATTGCTGTAAATATTGGGATTAAGAAACATCTAACTCATTTCACTTCAGTTGAACGTTACTGATCCTGGATTACTTATCCAACAATGCTACTGTTATATTGTGAAATTATTCATGGGAAGACTGATTAAATACAACTGATAAAATGAGTTACGCAAAAAATAAGCAGTTAAACCAAAGATATTCTGGCCAAGATGGTCTCAAGTCCATGAACTTCAGTAATTTTCTTCTCTAATACCTTACTACTAAAATGCATGGACAAAACTGAGCTACGAGTTTGAAATCAGAAGGGATTCTGAAGACAAGGATGACATTGTATTGTTTTGCAAAGATTATTGAGTACCTGCCTAAAGAAATACATTCAAAACCAAGGATTTTTCTGCAAGGCTTTAACCTTCCCCGATCACCTTAATTTGAGTATCTATCTGAAGCTCAGCTTGCTGATAGAAATGTACGCATTTCTCATGTCTGAAATAATCTGATGGAAGGATGTCATGTAGATGTGGTGCACACTGTGCTTGCTGGATATGTGTTATTAACTTTCCAGATACTAGAACCAATGACTTGGTAACTGTCACTGTGACTCTCACTGTAAAAGCATATGCCCAAAAAATAAAACTTGAATAAAAATTTAAATTTTAAAAAAAATTTAAAACTTGAATAGCAGTGAATCAGAGCATCAGTGGAACTGAAACAAGCTGCCCATTCAGCTTCTCTCAGGTCTCTGTGCAACTGTATGAAACCTGAGATGGTTTTAGTACCTTCACAACTCAAAACTTGGAGGGCAGTACTGAAGGGCAGAGATGAAAGCTGGCGGTAGGATCCATGCTGGTCACATCACCAGGAAGAATCACAGTTACTGAAGAAGTAACCACTTTTTCTTCCTTTGGAAACCTGCTAGCATGGATCCCAGCACAGTAAACTGCCTCTGTCATTCTTCCCCAGTCACTCTACCCACTATAGAGAAAGGAAGGAATGGCATGGTCAGTAGTCAAAGCTGACTGTGAAGTGCCCATTCCGATCTCCACATCTGCTACAGGCACCATGCCGAAGGTAAAGCTTTTGACAGAGCTTGGTGCACTATTCCACTTTACTGATCACAGGTGGTGTTCTTAAAGATCTCCAGGATGATCTTGAAATGGGATGAAGACTGGACCTATATGGTGGGGTGATGATCTTCACCAGCTGGAAAAAAAAATCAGCCCCCTCCCCGTTTTTTTCACTGTTAGCTAGTTCTTAGTTCTTGATGTGCTGGATGCAGTTACTAAGACAGTGCATAGTCCCATGTAGGAAATGGAGCAGAGATGAACAACACGGAAGTGATGATGTGCTGGACTTTCATAAATGGGGAAGAACTTCTTGTAACGTTTCTTTTTTTTTATGTATATAAATCTAAAGATAAGCAGGATTGAAGATCCATACATGCAAATTTTTAGACAGGAATGACTGAAAGTACAATACTATTCATAATTATTTGTCCAGAGTAAAGAGCAGTATAAGATGCAAATCTGAGGGTTTTACGGAGAACCTGAAGAAGGATAGCAGACTGGACACATGCTAATTCATAGAGCATTCCCATAAACAATCAGAGAGACTTTTAGGAGGGCCACAGCCTTTCCATCTTTTTATCAACTAAAAGAGCACAAGGAACCCATGTGCCCCTAATAGCCATAATTATTAAAAAAACAGAAGCAGTTCATAGTAGATGCATAGCTCTCAACCACAGTACTGTGAAATTTGTTGTATGCCACAGGCCAGATTGAAGACTTGCAGTCTCCCAGATCACAGATTCCATGATGGAAGAAATGGATAGCCTCTGCATAATGGAAGGTCTGCATTGCTGATTTCACTGCAGTCAAATGCAAGCAAACTGTGGTATTCTTTTCTTAAAGTGATTAAAAGGAGTATAATGACACATCAAATGCTTTGAAATGAATGCCAAGTTCACAAACAAGAAATCTTGGCTTAGTCTAGCTGTGAGGATGAGATAACTCCGTCTCTGTCTTGGAGGAAATGTAAGCCAAGAAATATAGCTGCCAGTAATGCATGCAGCCCCACTCCAGTACCTGCTTCGGAACATGCAGGCAGCATTCCTGGGAACTCCATTCCTGCTGTGCCATACTTCAGTGAGCAGCTGACTCTTGCTGTTCAAAAGCAGGGGGTGAATATAAAAGAAAGAAGGGAGAGGATGAGCCAGATGAAAGGAAAAATATTTGGGTGGCTAGTATCTGATGTTACATGTGTCATCATAGTAAAATGATCCTGGAGAAAGAGAGTTAATCAAATAATTCCCTTTTTAAAACATGGCAAAGGAAAGAGGTTCAAAGAGCAGGAGACAGAGGTTTTCCATCAAACACGTTTCCTTACAGAATGGTGAGAATTGTCACTGCAGATAAACCGATTCCAGAATTGATGAGTGTGTGTGTCTGTATTTTATGCAGTATCTAAACAACAGCATGAGATAGTATTGAGAAGGTACTTTTTACTGGGCAAAATAGTGACAGTTCTGAAGTGAATACTATGATACGCCTGCAGTAGTTTGTGGTTGTGCTGTATAAAGAAAATTAGAGAAAAATACCTTACTTTATTATTTTCCCCAGTTTTCAAGGTGATATTGATTAAAAAAAATAATAATACAAGTTTCCCTCAGCCACCTTCTCTAAAGCTTCCAGCAGCTCTGAGAATTATGTCACTCACTGGTTTATGTGACAAAGTTATCATTGATTGAAGCCCTCCCCACGTATCTCAGTCACTTGATTTGTGGCTTAACATTCAATCTCCAGCTCCTAAGAGTACCCATTCAGAACACATTTACAGGCACTTTGAAATAATAAGGTGCTAACCTTTTGCACTCACAAACACAGACAGACACAAGAAAGGAAAGATCAATGGGGAGGCAGTCATCCTCAACTGGTACTGCTTAACCCGCTCTTCCTACTATGAACAGGACTCTGTTTTCTAAAATTTAATTCAAGACAGTGAAGGAAAATGATTCTGTGCCTCACAAATATCACTTAACAGAGATCACTGCCTGTCATTACTACCGCCACCTGCATTTATGGTGAAAGGGCATGTCAAAAGATTACAGTTTTATTGTGGTTTCTTAAAGTAATAATGAGTTCAAGTCACCTGAGTATCTCTAGCTATTTTAACAGCTGGGGGTTCTGTTCAGAATGTGCAAGTCAGTTCAAATAAGAAAAGTACAGATGAAAGATTACTGACAAGCAACATAATAAATTAATCAGAAGGTATTTCTGCTGGTGGAAGTGAAGATGTAGGGTGCAGATTGTAATGCACATACTGGTTCAGTAAGGATACCAACAAAGTCCCATAACAGTATACAGTAGGCTTATCTTCTCTGTTCTGAAGGAGAACACCAAGGCATAAATAACGTTACCACATTCATTTACAGCTCCTTTTAAAAAAAAAAAAAAAAGAATAGAATAGTTTTTGTCTTAAAAATATACTTTAGGTGATAAAATTTTATTATTGGTTATTATTTTCTACAGAAAAGAGAAGATGGACTGTAAATATACACGGCATCATAAACCTCTGAAGTGAGGAGGGCAATAGAAACTTTGATATTGTTCCCCTATTTTTTAGCTGTTCTTGTGAAATCAATGTAAGTTATCATTTTCAGCCAAATTGTTTACTTCATAGATTCTCCATTTTTTCCCAGAGGTTTCCTAACAGCTCTCCACAATGGCAGGAATCCAGCATTTCTACCTCAAAAATCCATCACAAAACCTTCATTTCAGTCTTAGCCAAGAGGTCATAAAATTTTTGAACTATAAACTCAGAAGAGCTTTGAAGAAGAGCATGGAGACAGGTGTAGATAAATTGGGACTACTGCTATTGCATTCCACATTCTGTAAATCTATAAGTCAAAGAAAGCTTTGTGCAATATATCAGCTTGGCACAAAACACAAGAGCAGTTCAGTATATGTATACGCCAGGTGGAACTTGAAAAAACATTTATCTAAGTCCCATAGGCTCTGTGCAGGTATTAACTGCAATGCATTATTTGATGCACACAATGAAATATAGGAATTGAAATGAATTTGCTATGCAAACTTACAAAAGACCACAGAAGTAAGGCCAAAATGTCTCACAATTAAAGTCAGAAGTTTCATATTGTTCTTTAATGAAATGTTTATTATTTGATCAGCTACAGATATGTTACACACATTTCACATCAAACGTTGACAATACAACTCCTGTCATTTTCTGTTCTTAAAATGATGTTTAATTTGAGCTCTGACCAAATGAGCAGTGATCTGGTGACCTGAAAGACACAGAAAGTGATTTATTAATTTCATATTCATTTATACAATGGCTATAAGATTTTAAAACATTATAAAGCTTATCAGTTTGATTGTTTCTGATTTTTCTCACTGAGCTCAATAGTTGGAAAAATTACCAATAGATGAGCATGATGCTGAGAGTCTCGAGTGCTCTTATTAAGAACCTCTCCAAAAGATCAATAAGATCATACAAAATACAAACAGATGTGAAAAGAAAACAGAAAAGAAAACAGCAAAAATCACAGTGGAGCAAAGGTTGCTGGGAAAGCACAAACCTCATGTTCCTAAAACTGCACAGACATAGCAAGGACATAAGGGAGAACAAAGACACTACAGTAAACAGTAAAATAATAAGAGATGGGGAAAAAGACGTTTTTTTGAAGTGGGGAGAGAGAAATGAAAGAATAAGTAATGAACTGCAAGGAAGCACAGGAACAGTGCAAGGAAGTTAAGGAAGTTTTTCCACAAGTGTCATGGTTCTATGTTTTTGTTTTTTGTCTTGTTGTTTTTTTTTTATGTTTTCAGTATTCCACATCAAAACATCATGTAGTGTACGGGGCATTAAAGTGTCACTGCCCCAATCCCAGCTACCTATCCCTGTACATTACAGCAGTCACGGGATCTGACCCTTCCGGGTGGGGGGGGGGGCGCTCTCTTGCTGCCTGGCAGTGGGTGCTGGAGGGTGCTTTCCTAGCCGTTCCAAGCCTACAGCACCCGATATTCCCAGGAGGTCTCCCATCCAAGTACTAACCAGGCCCGACCCTGCTTAGCTTCCGAGATCGGAAGAGATCGGGCATTGCCAGGGTGGGATCATTTTTGAGAACTTTCAAATATAATCTGGTTGTCTGAATTTGCAGACACAGGTAGGGTGAAATACTAATGTTTCTGCAGTTCTTATTCAGATTCCTTCTTCATGAAAGTGCTGAAAAAAAAAAATTAAGTGCTGTCCTTTATAATCACACAAGTAATGGCCACTGAAGTGTTTTAAAGAATCCTCTCATATGACTATGAAACACCCAAAATGTTATAGATACTTTAGATACATTACCTTGATTGAATTTTCTTTAGTTTCATTGGTATCCTGTAGAGATGATTCAGGACATTCGATTCTGTGGTTTCCATATGCTCTTCAGTGTCATTCCTCTTCTTCAGACTTCACTTTCTTGCTAATTCTGCATTACATTTTCACCCAAACTCGAACACTGGCCTTTAGGTTGTGATTGCACAATGGTGTATAGCAGAATAGATGCTGTGTGATTCGTGTCATGTGCTGAAAGTGGACGCTAGCATGGATGGCTTGAAATCTAATCAGCACATTTCTGCTGTCCCTGTGAGCTTAAGAACCCAAACCAACCCATTCTGGCATTCTCTGAGCAAGACCTTTGCAGAGGGAACGGGAAAAGGCAAGAGGCATTCAAAAAATGCAGAATGACTCCTCAGTGTAAACTTTTACAAGGTACCATTTGGTGGAGAGGACACTATGAGGCTTAGCACAGTATAAATATAACATAATACCCAACAGAGGTTATATAAGCCTGTGTAAGGGTGATAGAGATCGACACATATTTTGCAGAGAACTAAAGAAGAGGTGCAATTCTAGCCAAAGTAGTCAATGTTTCTTAATTACTGAAATGCTAACAGGTGAATGAGCTCACAAAGGGAGAAAGGCCTTCAGTGAAACCTGCAAAAGATGATAATACATATGCCAAGAAAATTGTTAAATTTAAATCAGCCTAGTTGAGAAAGTAACAAGAATAGTCTTTCCAATCTGCTAGGGAATTTCCTAGCTATGACTGACATATAAAAACAACTAACTTGTCCCACAGAGCCATTCCCTGCAAAAGACAGGCATCAGTGACCACCACACATGCTCACCATAGTCATGCTCACAGAAAAAGCACCAGTTAATACAAGGTGGATTTACCCACTTTCTTCAGAAAACAGAACAAAATTAAAAAGAAATATACAAATGTTCTTAGAGACTTTTTTGTTGAAGAATCACGGTCTTTGCAAATCATTTTCACAGAGCTTTGAATTCACTGAGATCAAGCACTTTTTCTGTTTTATTCTTCAACGTTGCTAAACTTTGGCACAAACCAGAGCAAGTCAATTCTTCAGCCAAGCCTATGAAATCGGCCATCTATCATCACTGATTTTCACATGTGCTATGTAAGCATAATCTCACCTGTCATGGTGTCTTTCCTAGAAGTGTGTTCTCCCTTACTTCCATGATAAGTGGCGTTTGTTCCAGTTGATTCATAGTCTGTTTTCCTTTCTTTTAGGCTGATCATTTCCCGAGGTGAGGCTGGGGCACTTGCTGGATCATAAAAATGGATTTAGTTTTTCTTACCACATCATCACTGAATGTACTGTTTAACTCTAGAGTAAACATCACAGTAAAGCATATATTTGCTAGTAGACTACTGTTCAGCTGTTTGAATAAACACTAGAGGAGGGGAATCAACTCTTTGAAAGGGTTGATAACTGCAGCACAAGGGGAAATGGTTTTAAGTAGAGGAAGGATTTAGGTTGGATGTTAGGGGGAAGTTCTTTACAGAGAGTGGTGAGGTGCTGGAACAGGCTGCCCAGAGAGGTTGTGGATGCCCGATCCCTGGAGGTGTTCAAGGCCAGATTGGATGCGAACCTGGGCAGCCTGGTCTAATATTAAATGGGGAGATTGGTGGCCCTGCACGTGGCAGGGGGGTTGGAGATTAATGATCCTTGAAGTCCCTTCCAACCCTGGCCATTCTGTGGTTCTGTGATTATGAAAGAAAAACTGTTGTTATTTCAAATTCAGGACTATCGATTCCAAACATCATTTTCTCTTTTCACTTACACTCAACATCTAAGATGATCATTACGAATAACTACAAAAACAGCAATAATAATAATAATAATAAACAAATTTCCCATAGCATTTCAATTTCTTTAATGTGTCAACACTTCCCAGTGTAGCTACTTCTCTTTTTTTTTTTTATATGGTCAATTCTTTTCTGTTTAAAAGACCCCTTAACTTTCAACTGAGTAGAAAAATCCTTATAAAAGGAGATAAAGTGGTTTCTTTCCTTCCTTCTCTGTTGAAAATAAACAAGCCTTGAAATAATTCTGGGGGGAAAAGAAGAAAATAAAGCTGTTTTTTCATAGAATACATCATAATACAACACTTAAAAGTAATTTAAATAATTTCTCTGCCATTAACTAAGTACAAACAGTTGGCATTAAAACAAAATTTCTTTCATCATGTGCTGTGAAACTCTTCAAGTATTGAGAGGCTGAGACAGCTGAAAGAAAGAGGTTGGGGAACAATGTCATGGGAACAGCTGGCTTGTGGAGTTGTTTCACAGCTGACTGAGCTTCAGCAGCCAGTAAGAAAGAGTCTGACTGAAACGTGGTCTAGCTAAAAGCGGGGAAATGAAAAATGACTAAGAAATTGGGCTTGTATGTGATTCTCACACACTGAAGAATGTGAAGGTGATGAGTGGTGTTGATCACAAGACTCACAGCTTGTGATGCTATGAAAGGAAAAAGAGAGAAGCTGGGACAAAAATAGCAGATTTCAAATAAACTAATTTTGATACATTCAGATGTTGGTAGATACAATGCACTTTCCCTGTTGGGGAGGGGAGGAGAGGGAAAGTTGTACAAAGTGAGTAGCAGAACACCCCAGAGTTAGTAAAAGCATAGTGGCAAAAAAAATAACTGAACTTTTGGTGCTTGTTTCCACATGCTTCCTGGCTGCCACCCAGACATTCAGTATGATAAAATAATCTCCAGAGCAATAACATCTTTTCTCTGAAATTGCGGAGCAGACGTGGTACAGATGGCTTTCTTATGAAGCCATCAAAACTGGGGATTGCTTTTAAGTTGCTTGTCAATAGTGATGTAATTCTGAAGGTGATAAAAATATTAACTACGAAGAAACATGACATGACATTAAATTACCAAATCAGCTAATGGGAGCCTGACTTAAGCAGGGGATGAAACAGAATGCAATTCTTCAAAAGGTAACTAACACTTGTATGCATTTTGTTTCCCGTACTTTAGTGATACTTGTAACAATCTGCTGTTTTGAATAAAATTGACTTATGAGAAAAAAAACATCTCTCTCTGTTAGCTGTATAAATTGTGCCTCTCCTCACATGTTAGAACAATGGCTTTTTGGTAAGTGTTAAAATATAGAACTGTCCTCCTCCAGAGTTCTTGTTGGAAGTAGACATACATTCATTACTTTACATTAGACTAAGAAGTAATATCAAGTTTTTGTGTTATGATTCTTAAATTACACACACAAAAAGACAGAACTCTTCAAGCTAGTTAAAAGCATTGCATCACCAAGTCCTAGGGAAGAATGGGACATGATGAGTTCATTTACTTCAGCCTTTTTACCCCAAGGTACTAGACACTATACCAAAATAATATTTGACAGATTTGTCTGAAACTAAAGATCTCTGATGACAAAAACCAGGTAATTGCTCCAAGCAGTCTATTACAATGCTTTGTTTCTCTGCCGTTAGGAAATGTTCCCTGATGTCTAGCCTGACTCCTTGCTGCTCATTATTTGTCTTCTATGAAAGCAGAGAAAGTTCATAGCATGCCTCTTTGCAGCTGCCTCTTACATGTCTGAAGACTTGATGTGTATCTCTTCTCACTTGTCTCTGAGTTAAAAAATTACAATCCATTCAGTGTGTCTTCACACTCTGATCTCTCCATCTCCTGATTCATGTTTGCAACTGACAAAAATCCCTAAGTCATTTCTAATGCAGTTTCATTTAGCCAGATTTCCCCTTGTAATTTATTTGTAAGGAGTAAGATCTTTTCAGACAGTAGCTCCAGTTTCTCAGGACAACTCTGAATTCTAACAGAGCTCCCCATATAAGGTGATTCTCTTCTAGATTTATGCCACCTGCAAAGTTAACAGGTATTCTCTGTGTATTAGAAGGGTCATTATTAAAACTACTGAAATGTACTGGACCCAAGGCAGACCTCCAAGGAAAGCATTCTTCCATTTTGAGAAAAGAATGAAAGTAACATCCATTATTTCAGAATGGTTTTCAGTCTGCTTTATACCTACCACATGCAACATTTTCTGGATAGTTTGCTAGCTTGCCCTGGCTTGCCTATAAAAATAATGCGTGAAATAGTTTTACAGATCAGTGTTGATTTCATTTGCTGTCTATTTCTTTGAACAAAGCCCTACAAGCATACCATGGAAGAATTTAGATGGAATAGTAAGAGCAGTAACTCTCACTGGGGTGTACTTACAGCCACATTTTCAAACTTCCTCAGTGGTTTCTCGGCAGGACTAAGGTACAGCTTATAGATAATTAACACAACTATTTTCTTGGAAATGCAACTACTGTATGATGCTGATGGCAATAACCAGTATGGTAAATTTTAACCTAAAACTACTGGTATACCTATGTAATGGCAGGATTTGATTCAACAAGTAGTGAAATGAAAGTTGGTCTGTTTTAACTGTTTATCTTAAAATACTGTTACTAAGGCCTGTTTTAACTAGACAGGATATATTTAGCTTAGAATAAGCTTATGAAAAAATGCCTAGATTACTGAGCAGAAAAATTAATTAACATCAGTACAAGTTGCCATACTAACATTAATTCACAGATCATACAGAATTAATGACAGTTGTTCTAAATGTGACATCAATATTACACGAAGACCTGTAGTCAAAATTTTTTTAAACTTGCAACTTGTATATGCAAGCGAATGCACATTTATGTACATCTACACACATACACGTACAATCAGAATAAAAGCTGACAGAAATAATGTGGATTTTTCAACTTCTGCCACAACAACGCAAGAGATTTCATGACTAGCAGAAAGTAGCAGAATTTCCTTGTGCTAACAGTAGAATTAATTGTTCTTGAGATCCAGTCATCTAATCTCAATCAGGAAAGCACTGCATAGCAATTCATAACAAAAAGTTAAGTAATCTCTCTGCCGTAGAACTTTATGAAGTGTCCCGCAAAGTAAAGTCATTCCTGTTTTCAATGGATAGTTCAGATATGAGCAAAGACTGTTATCTTGTGCCCTGCCATTACTGTTAATAACAGATCAGACACTGCTTAAAGGAGGCAAGTGACAGCAATTGATTATTTCAGCATTTACTTTGGTCCCGGGAGCCTGCTCTTACCTGAGCGGTTGTTAGGAGACATGCGCACGGGAGAGATGGAGGGCGTGCGTGATGAGGAGTATGGTCTTTGCCGATCTCTTTCTATCGTTGAAGATGAGGCTACAAAGTGATACTGTGACCATCCGTCCTGCAACATCAAACATTACGACAGCAGTCAGCAAAAACAGCGTATGGTGCTCTTCCTCACTGTTCTTCATTATTAAGTACAGAGCGTTTTCCTACATATTCTATTTTTTACTACTTATATACAGTAGGTTATTCTCTTTTTCCAGTGGTTGAGTGACAGATACTCTCAGTAGTGCCAGATTCCATATACTGACTGTACTGACACACAAAAAGAACAATTTTAAAATGCAGTAATTTCTGTAAAGTACTGTATTGAAAAACTCAAGTTATGAAAACACTGGACAATGTCTTATATTTTTTTCTTGCCTCTACTTTAGATAGATAGGTTAGATAGGTCAAATATTAGGAGAAAGTTTTTCCCACAGAAGGTAGTGTCGCACTGGAACAGGTTGCCAAGGAGGTTGTGGATGTCCCAACCATGGAAGCACTCAAGGCCAGGCTGGATGTGGCTCTGGGAAGCCTGGTCTGGTGGTTGGCGACCCTGCACATAGCAAGGGGTTGAAATGAGATGATCACTGTGGTCCTTTTCAACCCAAGCCACTCTATGATTCTGTGACTCTATGATCCTTTCACATTTTAGATGACATTCTGGCTACAAAAATATTCCGAATCACAAAGCTACCTTTTGTGGCAAGTTCTTGCTTTAAGTCATTTCTATCTTACTACACCAATTGTAATATGAAGAAGGTGAAGCTACCACATTAGCAAAATTAATGTAAACATTTGAGTATAGTCTATAGTCTAGTAAAATGGATTATATGCCCATTTGTTCACACTGAGCAGTAAAAATCAATGCATTTTTTCCCAAGATGTACAGAGTGAAATTCCATTCCCTGTATTTAGAGCTGTGGTAATGGTGATGCATTTTATTAAAAAAGAAACAAAGCGATAGAAATATTAGAAACAGCTTCTTCAGAAATAAAGAGTTAATTCCTCCACAGTTTATTATTGTATTATTGTAACAGAATGTAATGCTCCTAAATAATTAGCTTTATAACCTGAAAATATCATGAAAGAATAAATGGACTTTTACTAGTACTCTTATTAAACTACAATATTTCAGATGCCTTAAAATATTTTCATGTTGAAATTGCTTTTATCACTACTTAGTTTTAAATCTAAATCTATAACACAGGTTGATCCTGCCTGGTCTTGGGCTGAAAGGCTTTTACAAACACCCACTTTCTGCTATGCTCCATGGATATCAAGTCAAGAAACTGGCATGGTGTTAAACATGGCTTTGCAGTGAAATGCTGGACATAAGCAAACACTAAAATACTGCAACCCCACCCATCCCCACAACCAGCAGGAATTCTGCTCTTGCTTACAGAAAAAAGACTCTGTTTGACTGCAGAAGGACATTTCCTTGGGCTGCCCCTGACCCCCAGCTCTGAGGCCCACCCCTCCCATCAGGCCCATCACAGGCACACAGCTCTCCCAGCTGCAGCAGGGAAAGGCTCAAACACACCTTTTCCACTTTCAAGAAAGAGAACTCTGCAAGAGTGTGGCAAACAGCTCTTTTTATAGCAGCAGGAGGAAGGAAGGCATTCACATTTGATGCAGAGAAAAATGTTCTGATAGGAGAGAGAAACTTGACACCTAGCTACAGGTTCCGAACATCTGTACTCCCTACAGAATGCATTTCTATGTAGGTCACTCCAAAAGTAATGCCTCCTTTTTGCTTCCATGGAAACTACAGCAGAATAACACTGTTTGACAGAGCAAGTTCTCAGCTACAAAATGCTGTTCTTCAAAAGTCACTACCATTAGCTCTACATTTTCGCCAATGATGAACAAGAGCCTGCATGCTGTGCTCATAAAAATCATAAAAATAAAAATAAAAATGCACCAGTGGAGGTGACCCTCTGTTTCAAATCTGGTACGATGGCATCATAGCATCCTCCATCATCTCAAACAGATGGAAGTCAGAAGGCATCAAATCTGGACTATACAGTCGATGTGGAGGACAGTCCAGCCAAGAGAGGCAATGTACTCCACAGTCTTCAAACTGATATGGGGCTTGGTGCTATTGTGTTGCAAGAGAATGGTTGTTTCCTTTTCTGAATTGGCTCTCTAAGAAAGGGCCTTCAGCTTAGTTAGTGTTGTAGTGTAGCAGTTGAGTTGATGGTTTGTCCAGAATCCAGGAAATCCAGAAGGATCATCCCTTTCATAGTGCAAAAGACAGCACACATTACGTGCCAAGGGCTATGACTTGAACTTTTTTTTTTCCATGGGGAATTCACATCACCACTCCATGCACTGCTGTTCTGCCTCCAGCTCGTAGCGGTGACACCCTGTATCGTCACCAGTAATGATGCAATCCAGGAAACTGTCACCTTCAGTCTCATATAGCTTCAATAGGTCAAACTTGCACAAGGTGTTCTTTCTCTTCCTGTATGTGCGTTCATGTGACTCATCTGGTATAAAATGTGTAATACATCAACATTGCCATCATCATTTCCAATGTATTGAAGCTGATATTGAGTTCCATACCAAGTTTTCTGATGGGAAGTGGATGAAATTCACATGGACTTACAGAGGAATTGTGTGTGGCACCAGTTTTGCTTGGAATACTAATCTACGCTTTGTCATCATTTTTTCCTCATCAACAGCATTGCAAAGTACCTCACCAATAAGAGAACAAAATCCAGCTACAGCTGGGATGCCAGCAATAGCATTTTTCTCTGTAGCACGTCTGCCCCTCTTCTCCCTTAAAATCTTAGGTATTTTCACTGCTGAGAGTAGTGGCTGTTGTAAGGTCTTCAAAACAAATATGCTACAAACTTTAAAGTCTGCAAGCCTGATTAGCTCAATAATGGGAGGTAGGTCAACAATAAACTCTAACATGAATACTGTTGTTACTTGGCAATGCTTATGACTCAACAAGGCATACTGCAGTATGAAAAGCTTCACAGTGTTTTTGGAGCACATTATGGGCAGCTCACAGATGTCACATATTCCAAAACCTGAATACTTTTAAGTCATATATATTTAGCCCTTCTCTGCTGCAAAGAACAAGGTCCTTCCCTTGGAAAGGTAAACTGTTTGTAACAAATTCATTACAACTATCCCCAGAAACAATTCCAAAAGCTATTAGCGTTAAATATTGAAACTAATTTTTAAGAGCCTTAAGGGAGTATTTTCAATTTAATGCTGAGATAAATAGCACCTGACGTGATGGCTGCTTTCATTAGTTTGTTTCAGCTCTAGTGCTTGTAATGAAATTTAATTAAATTGATTTGGGTACTTAAAGGTACAGTATGTAAGTGTCCTGCAAAGAAAACTAACTCAACAGCAGTGTGTGAGACCGCATTTCAGAAACCAATTTATCAGTCACAAACCTGATTTAGGAGAGGAAGAATAAGTCAAAAGGATCTGACAAACTGAGGAGTAGTTCTGTCACTGTAGTTCTGTTACAAGAATGGATGTTTGTTAACTGGCAGTAATTAATTAGTAAGTAACAACTGCACACCACAAGAAGTCACACAACAACCAAAGTACATAAATATCACTGCATGTCCTTATCACCTCTTCCAAGGTAGCTTCTGTTGGGCTTTTTTCTAAATTCTGACTACAATGAATATGTGCATTTTCCCTCAATTACATTGCATTGTCAGATGTTAAAGGGTGTGTGTCAGACTTTCATCAGCGGAGATGTATTTCTGATCATGTGCTTGTTGGAAACCTGCAGGGACTAGATTTGGGCTGGAGGCTTAATCACTGCAGAATATGATACTACTGTCTCACTGATCAACTTTAACTGGGCTTAAGGAGTGAACAAGTCCTTTGCTTTCCTGCTCAACTGTAAGTCATTTTGAATATACAGCTTTCTTCAAGCCCATATGAAATAATTAGTCAGGGTGACTATGCTTACTGTGTCAAAATATAGTTTGCTTTCTCCACATTATTTTTTCTGTGTTTAAAGATAGACAAGACAGCAGTATTCTTTAGTGTTTAAAACTTCCACGTTGTGTTCAGTTTTCTTGTGTGTTCCAAATTCTGTGACTCTGCAGTAGAGGAATCCTTGACTTCCTAAGGTGGGTAGTATAGGCACTATCTATCTGGTTTGTTGTACAATAGCACTATGAAGACATAACGAAATTAAGCCATGACTGGAAGTGACAACATGCTGACCCAATAGGGAACCAAAGCCTGAAGAACCCATAGGTTGAAGAAGTGAGAGGGGAGAAGCCAAAACGGTGGAGTCAAGGGCTGCATTGTGTGATTTGAGGATGGATGTGGCCAGCCTGGATGACCTCATGGCATCTGCTCCAAAAGAATTCCTGTATCAGCTCAGCTGCTAACTGCCACACAGCAAAAATAAAAACAAGCCCTGTGCTCTGATGGATTATCTGATTGGCTGATGACACTGACTTGAAAGTCACCAGTGGTTTAGAAAAACTGCTGTGGCTGCACAGGAGTATCTGTCTATGTTGAAGAGTGTTTTCTGTTTTCCCTGGCTACTAACATCCTTGACAGGAAGTAAGAGTATATTTTCAGAACATTTTCTTTTCAGAAAAAACACTCTGAGGAGAACAAACAAAAATGATACAACCAATCTGATAATGAATTGGCTAAGACCCAAGAAACTACAGAAGAAGAGTCCCTCCTCCTGCTCAGTTTGCAGACTCCCTGGTTATTTCTTGCCTCAAACCTGATCCTGTTCATCACTTCATTTAACAGACATTTCACCAAATGATTTAAATCATACAGGATCAGACTTGTTTTGTCCTCCTTCTTCCCCTACTTGCAAGCCAGCATTTTACTGGTTCCGGCATATTAACTGTAATAGTAACTGCTTATGGTAGGTAATAAGCTGCAGAAATGTAAAGTTTTTATAGGTAACCACTGGCAGAAACTGGTAACTAGACCCAGAACAAGTGGATGACAGCAAAAAGGCAGAATGTCTCTAAGAAAGTAATAACATAGGATGTACTCGGTTTGAAACTCAGCCAGAAATTGCTGAAGGAGTTGCTGGTGTTGCTTCTTTCACAATCTCAGGCCCTGCTGTCAGGTTAAATGAAAGTTTCTGACTGGTGTGCACCTGTATGACACCATCTACAGTAAAAGACAAATCTGATGTGAACTAAGTCAAGGCTCATCAGACTTACACAGGTCTGGGCAATCATTCATCAGAATGTGTTGTCATGACATTAGTAAGACATAACAGAAATTAGAACTGGATCAAATTATCTACGTACCTTGACATATGAAAGTTATGTACGTGACTTGACTGCTGTGAGAAATCTGAAATTATAGCATGGCTGTGGTGATCCACACACATGTCTAGCTGAGCTCTTAAATGGGACTTTTGACAGTGTAGTTTAAATGCCTAACAGGTATTACATTTATCATTAGGATTTACAACCTTCACAACCACTCATATTGTTTTGCTCTAGTAGAATGAGGAAGAAAGAACATTTCCCAAAGTTCCTCCTCAGTAGGCTGTTCCATCAGTTCCATCAGGAGCTGCCAAGAGAGCAAGTTGACTTCTCTCCATCTGCCTGCCCCACTGCAGTGGATCCAAACCACCCCCATGAACTCACTCCCTAGCAGTGCTGTTTTGCATATGGCAGTGAAGTGGTCAACTGCTGAAGAAGAGGAGAGGTGGCTGTTCTCTAAAAAGCCCCCTGTCTTTGTACTGGAAGTGTTTTACTTTGAAAAACAGATTTTAACCAAATTCAAAACTTCAATAGTGCTGGAAACGCTCATCAAACAAAAAAACTAGTTCTAGATAAAACATCTGTATTTAAAAATAGATGTTCTTTTTTTTTTTTTTTCCCCGGCTTTAAATTTACAATGCTACATCCTAGTATTAGTACACAGCTCCTGAATAGATCATCCTGTCCAGATATGCTTGTGTGTTTTCAGGGAACACTCAAAAGAAGCAGGGAATTCTTGGGCATTGATCTACTTTACAATGTACTTTGAATTAATCTACTTTCCTAATTTTTTTTTTCTCTTTCAATGCCATCAGCCAAGTTACAAACACTTCTAAATATTGACATTTATGCTCCTAGGGTTTTGTCTTCTACTTCCAAGGTAAGTCGGGATACATTGTTGGGATGGTGCCTGACAGACTGGCACTGTCCCAGCTTACACACTTGTGTACTGATAGGTTAAATCCTTTGAAGTAAGACTGCAGGTGGAAATCTGGAGTAATTTCACTGAATGCAAAAGACATAAGAATACTGGCCCTAATTCTTCTGTTTTCACCCCTCTGCCAAACAGTCATGAGCCAGAGCCTCAAAACTGATAGATAATGGGAAATGAAGATTTGAAGATTTTAGTATTCATATTTATAGTCTTGTTTCCACAGCTTATGAAAGGCAGAAAGTTAAAGCAGAGAAATTCTGCAACCACAGGTGATTTGAAAATATTATAATCATTCAGTTACAGTGCAGGAGATGCTTACAGTACAGCACTTGCACTTTGTGGTTGTAGGAAGGTGGAAGTGCTTAAACTCTGGCTGCTTTCCATGCCTTCTGATGACAACTAACTGATTACAGGTTATGCTGAGGGCACCTGCAGTAGCATGAGCTAGGGATGAAGGCTGCTCAGTTCTTCCTCGCCCTGGTGTAATTCAAGTGTGAAGACAGGAACCCCACTGAGTGGGTGCAGTGGAAACCATGCAATCCCTTGAGCAAAGGCAAAAAGCAAAGATGATGCTCCAAGAACAGAAAGCACAAGCCCTTCAGGAGCGTGGCTACTTCTGGAAGCTCTCAGCCCTTTCCTTGGGTGCATCCCCACTGTGGGATTCTTACACCAGATCTGTATGACTGCTCTTGGGCCGTGCACCAGGTCAGGTGCCTTTCTTATCATGTGCAGGAGCCTTAAACTTGGGGTTTCTCTCCTTTTTGCTCTGAATTTAAATGCATAAACTCACCTTACTTCCAACCATCTGCATCACAGACACAGATAAACTTCAATTTCTTATGAAGCTGTAAGAGGAGCATCTATTCAGGGCAGTGTGAGGCTAAAGAAGGTCTCCCAGTCAGACAGTCATTTACAATAGCAGAACTGCCTGGCACTGAATGAGGATTATTAAGTTTTCTGCAGGGCATTTTTAAAGTGCCATTCTCAGAATCAGCAGTCGGACTCATTCCTTGCTACATAAGACACGTACCCTTTGGCTCACACCTTGACGGCCCTGCGAGACAAGATACTACTCTCAGATCGTCAGCCTTCAACACCAACCTTATCTCTCATATTTTTTTCTCCCTGGTTCATACTTGTCATCTCAATGCATGAGATACTATAGTGTCTTCTGAGAGCACTACCCATTTTTCTCTTTCAAAATACTTCAGATGGCCTTGCTTGGCCAGGTTTTCTTCAAATGCTTTTACTTTGTAGCATGATCAGCTTCTGATCAAGAATCTCCTGCTGTAATTTTAGATTTCATCCCTAGATTTTAGCGATGGACAAACACACAGTAAGGGAGAGATATGTTAATTACTTGCCAAATCTATATGAGTGAAAAACAGCCAAATAACTCTGTTTTTTTTTTTTTACAGTGCAACTCCAGGAGGTTTCAGGAAATCACTGAGGCATCACTTTGCCTATCCATAATTAATTATTGATTTCCTGTTGGGTGAGCTGGGAGGACGACAACACCTAATGTGATGAATAAAACAGCTGTTAGAAAGGGGAACTGCACGTGAGGCAAAGCATGAAGGACAAGTCTTGAGATACAGCAGAGTTCATAATTCAGTTCACTGAGGTTATATGCAACCAAATAAACCTTTCAAAACACAGCAATAAAAAGAAATAAATTCATTTCTCAAAGTATCACTTTGCCTCTCATACAGAAATGAAGTTATTTGTATCTATCTTACAGGAAATGATGGCAGTATCTGCCCCTTCAGCTATGACTTCTGTTCTCTTCCCATTTCCCCTGCATAAAGTATGTAAATTACAATTTAAATGATAAAAATCTCGAAGAACTATTTTTGCTTCCATGTAGTAAACAACAGAAAACTTATGTCTCAGAAAGCATTTACAATAATTTTTGACTTGTATTGTCATTTGTAATGCAATTTAATCTCTCTTAACATATCCATGCCCTAGAAATGCAATCTCTTGCTCTTGCCAGGGTCAAAATTTTATGGACAATTAGTGTTTTATGCACAGGGATTATTTCTTAAGCCCACCATCTTTATAAAGACAGAAACCAATCAACAACCCTCACTCTTACTTATATACCAAATCATAAATCAAACAAATACAGCTCTTCTGTTATACCTGCTAAACCACAATAAAATCACTATCAGAACCAAACTTGCACAGTTGTTTCTGATGAAAATGTTAGGCTTATGGACAATGGCTGTGACAAAATAGCAACAGGATTCTGTGCCTCCTGAAGAGCAGCACTGCAGCTGAACACTGGGGATTGCTTCATTCAAATGTGCAACTGTCTGACAAACAAGGAATCTGCAGAAAAATCCCTAGATAATGCCCTGCTGTCTCTGATTTCCACTCAGAAGTTCTTGCAAAATACGTTTAAATTAGAGTTAGAGATCTGAGTGATTGTTACTAACCTGCATGAGTTTTAGGGACGTTTATCCTTGAACATGTAGTTAATCAGCATGCACAGACATTAAGAAAGAGAAATGCATATTATTTTTTACTGAAATACCACTAGGAGTCTTTAGTTCAGTAAATGAGAATTTTAGTATTGTTAACCCAAAAAGCAACACAGTATTGCACCAAAGCCTGTAACTTTTACTCTGGGGAAACTACAGCTTTCTTTGTAAGTACTCTGTAAAAATAAAAGTAATAAAACGAATTAAGAAACTGTCTATAACACTTTTCATTTCTCCTTCTTTCAGGAAGCATCTACAGCTCTTCTATCAAAATGAACTATATAATCTTATAAATGAAGTAAAAGAACTCAGAACAAAGCATGTGTGCTACAAGAGACTTTTCAAAATACATATTTAGGCCACTTTGGTTATCAGTTAGCAGTTTTAGGGTGATGAGACAAAACAAATACAGAGGACTTCCCAGCAATTCTGTCACTGCCTATTTTTAGGTCAGACAGAACATCAAAGAACTGAGAACTTGCGACTGACATACCAACTTAATATTTCAACAAAATCTGACTATATTTGCATGAACTAGCCATATTAAACAAACACTTTTATTTCCTCACAGGACCCCGAAGAGCTAAGATTATGATAGGTGCACTAGGATTGTGTTGCTGGGCTTATGTATGGTAGTTATATTTCTCAAATGAATTTTTGAGAATAGGATTGATGTGAATAAAATCGGTTTGCTCTAGCATATATTGTTACAAGACAACATTTCTATCTAAAGAATTTTTGGATTTTTTCCTGTATTGAACATCTGAATTAAGTTACACTTTGTCTGCTAGTAACTGATGCTATTTACGTGCATATTTTACAATTTTCATATGTTACTTAAGAAGAGTAGTAATGTTCCCAGTTCAAAAAGACATGCAGATAATTTTTTGGGTATACACTGTATTCAAGAACTAAACCGTAGGCTTATTCTGAAGGATTGTGCTTTCAGAGGGAAAATTCTGTAGATGTGACCTTCCACTTCTGTATACCCCTTCCAACTCTCTACCCTAAGGATGTTTCAGAAACTTCAGTAAGATGTAATTCCCTTCAGGAGGAAGGCTCTAAGGTAAAGATACTGACTCCTGGGCTGCATTTTCAATTTTCTTTACTTCAGAGAAATTCAAAAGGTGGAGTACTTTACAGGCAGACTTAATGCAACTCTGAGGTTAAATTTCTGTCTTCTAAATCTACACTTTGTCACCTAAAAATGGAATGGAGTTTTCAACTGAAACACAAAAGCTTACTGCCAGTGCAGTAGATGCTTTGGCATCACATTTGTATTAGTCATCCAAGAGAAGAATTTGGGCAAACTATGATCAGCATCTCTTGAGACAAGCAGGTTTTGGATAAGAATGGTGTCGCCTTCCGCTAAACTCAAGCTGATAATTGAGAAGAATCAGTTCTGAGTTTGCTTGCTGAAATACTGCTTATTACGTAGCTGAATGTTAAAGGAAAGCACCATCGCGCCTTTAAGGCCCTCAGGGGAAAAGCCACAGTCAATCACAGCTGCAGCTATTTTCTAAGCTCATAGCTCAAACCACGAAGGTTTATTCCTTTAGCAAATCCCAATCTCAGTTTCTTCAGACATTGTGCTTAAAGGCAGCAGCACCTCCTAGGTCTATGCTGTGCTGTGAGTTCATTTCACATTCATGTACATGTACAGATATATGCAAGTACAGATAATTACCAGCACGATGCAGATATGTCATCACATAAGTATATGTGTATTTTTAAGGAGTGTGGGATGATTAGCTTGGGTTTAATGGAGCTCAGCCATCACATTTGGTTTTTCTAGATATTATTCAGTGAAAGTGCATCCACCAAAATATTGTAGGGACGTGCAAGGTCTGGCTTCAGCTACACAGGATATTTTTAATGAAAATATACTATCATCCCTATGGAATCTTCAATTCAGTGTAGACTGTATCTTAAAGCTAACATTTAAAATACAGTAGAAAAAAAACCAAAATTCTTATTACAAAGAACCATAAATACTGAAATAACTGAAACAACTGAATAACTATTTTTCCTTGTATAGCTAAGCTCCATTTATCTGCAGAATTTCCTCTTCAGAGTCAGTGATTTTGCCTGAAATAGCTACATTTCAATTGTACAAACAGTATATGACTTAAGCAGGAAGCTGGCAACAAAAAAACCACAAGTGTTAAAAATTACTTGGCAGTTCAGGATGATTCTTAGAAAATCAATCCTTGGGAAGACATACGCCATCAAAAGAAAGGTAAGTGAAACAATAAGTTTACACTGTGCAGTGATGGAGCCCTGTGCTAACTGGGCTGTAAAAAATCATACAAAGCTAAAAAAAACAAAATTCCAGTCTAACACATCACTCCTCATTGATGTGTCTTCTGTCTCAAAGAAAAGTTGAGAAAAGATTAACAGATAATTCTTTGGCCTGCAGCTAATACTTGTTATTGTCTGTGGAATATAAAATATGTCTTTAATTAAAAAATACATATTTGCATATGCGTTGGGAAAAGTACACCTACCTTGCATAAGTATTAGAAACAAATATATGGCATCAAGTGTAGAATAGTTAATAATACAGAACACAAAAATCAGGAATACCAATTTTTCTATGGTACTGAAACCAGTGACAATTTCATGGTTGAGTATTTAACTGGACTGTCAAGTGAAAAAAAGTTCCAGTTAAAATGCTCATTTAAAAGTGAGTAACCTCTTCTTAGACATGAAAGACTGATAAAGAAAAAATAGAAAGCATCTACTTGAAGACTATAATTTCTTTTGCTATATTGTTTACAGAATCTATATCTTCAGTATTACTCAGATGATGCTTTTAAAAGGCTTGAATAGGTTAGGCCCACATAAAATTTCCAAATTTCCTTTATTTAATATCAATTTAGGAATTTGCTTAATTCCAGTTGAACAAAATAAGGGAATGTCACACATCATGATGAAATGCTTCACAATTCAAAAAATCATATTCCTGATACACCGAGATAAAAAGGATTTACTCTAACCTTGAAAGATATTTATGGCTGAGGTATTAAAATGAGATCTCCTCTGACATCTTCCTCTTCCAGGCAAATTCAGTACAGAAAAAGCAAATTGAAATAATGTAGCTTAACTGCTGTGTTCTGTGTTACCAGCAAGAAGACATAAAATTCTATTTTCTCCACATATTTTATCATAAATAATACATATATGTGAAGGTTCCTACATGGATTTATTTGAATGTCACATGAAGATAGAAGATGTTATTTTGTTCTTGCAGTAATGCCACACAGTCACACTTTATCATTAAAAACATATTGGAAAAAAAAGAAAAGACTATACTTAGTTAAGTAAAGGAATTTTAGTACCTAAATTAAATAATGCCTTTAGTAAAAACTACACAGTTGTGCTAATTCTCATTAATTGGACTTAAGGTTGATGGAAATCTCCTTTGCTCTTTCTTAACAAAGATTTTGGAAATTGTAATATTGAGAATTTCATTGACTACTGCACACACTGATTTTCCTGTGATTTACTAGTTCCCCTAGGATCCTCATACTGAAATACTGAGCCATTGCTTTTCTCCTAAAGATGTGACAGAAAAGAAAGCAAAATGTTTAATATATTTAATTTGCTACTGTAACACAGTGCTTATCAATATCTGCCATTCTGTTTGAAAGGGTCTAACAATCAAAAAAATGAGTTACAGAAATAATGAAGACTGAAAGGGATCTGAATGGACCTCACTTGTCCCTCTCTGGTGTATGCTGCCCTGAAAGAGCAAAGCTCTGCATATCTTACACTGCAGAAATGAATGGGACTGCTCCTTAAGTGAAGTGAGCAGCTTTCAATCTAGGAACTATAGAGTTTACTAAAATAAAATGTATAATTTTAAAATATATCCTCTAATAAAGCTTTCCTACTTTTCATTCAAACATCTTCCATAGAACTCTTCTGGGTACAAACCTCAATATGCATTAAACATAACAATTCAACACTGATCAGCTGACAGCCAGAATACCTGGGATGGGGAATAGATTCTGGTTTCTTGGCTCTGGGAGAGAGTATGCTGAGCGTGCCATGACCCAGAGTGGTGGGTTGGTGAAAATCCTCTGTCCTCAGCCACACTGAAGCTTGGGGCCGCCCACTGCCATAAATCAATCAATCAGTCAATCATTTATTAATCAGGTATTGCATTTTCAAAGTTAATATAAAAATGGGCTCTAGACAATGCCTTCTCTGTAAAGACAATTCAGTTTTATATTACCGTCAGTGGAGGGGCTACCTTACATTAATGCACCCTTGCTCTGAAAGGGCGACATATACATGTAGAAAAAAGCCTCCACCATTATATAGTAATACATTTAGTCCCACTGAAAGATCAGTACATTATCAATTTGAGCACATGTATAGTCCTTCAAGTTAAGCCACCTTTTTGACATACTTTAATGTTCTGGATTTGGAATTGAGATCTTGATATAGGGTTTAAGTTCTGCACAGACCTTTTTATCAGATAAATTTAAACTAAAAACAGCACCTTTTCAGAGGATGTCTGACTGGTGATAACATCACCAGAAGAAAATCCAAAAGCTGTGTTCCAATTCTGCATGTTAACGTGATGCAATTAATAGCTCTAAAGAGTGAACAGGTATATTTTACTGAAGAAAGACGTTAGATTTTTAAAGCACCTTGACTAGAGCTTTAAAGTCTATTGCTGGCAATTTTCCTGGAACATTTAGCAATAAAGGACCTTCTCATAGATTCATCAGTTTATTATTCTGAAAGTCACATGAAAAGAGTGTCCTCCCCTAGATCTAGACCCACTTAACAGCTTGTAAGGCTTCAGGCAATTTTAAATATCTTTTCCAGCCGACGAACAGACAAAGCCATCTTCAGAGTGACTACTCTGACTTCATTAAATGCCTCTCATAATACTCTTCCTACTGTAAATGGCATGGTACACAATGAAGGACCATCACCTTTGTCAGCCTCCCTAGTTTGAAGTAATTGGTTGCATTTTTTTCATACAGTGGTTGAAGAGGACAAATATTTCTATTATTCCATGCAGAACAGAAATCTATGATAATAAATGGAAAAGAAAAATAATTCCTACAAATTCTTTATGATCTCTACTTATACCCTGGAAGACAGACTAACTGTAAACGTAATAAGAGAATGTAAAGAGACATTTTGTTGCAGTCTAAGTGGTTAGGCAAAGCAAAATAATTAAAAGAAAACATTCTTCCTGACAGTTCCTTCAGTTCTTTCATGTTACAAGCATTTAAGCTAACTGTAGCTTGTTTTAGGCTAATAAATTTTCTTTCATGTTAAACTCATTTAGTTTCCCTTTTTGCACAACCCTTTTGCTCAAATTTCCTCATGTAATTTAACAAGTGTTTGAGAACAGTTGGTTATTTCTTGAATATTGAGATAGATAGCCTACCATCTGCAGCTAATCGAAATCTGCTCTCGTACAGTCATATTCACATCTGGTTTTCAGTCTCACTGGAGACCGTAAGTTGCACTTAGTCCTCCCACTGACAGTACAGGTTGCCCAGATAGTTAAGAAGGGTGGACCACAACTCCCAAGCACAAGGACAAGCTAGGCAGCTCCCCTACTTGTTTTATGTAAGTGCTGAGTCACTGGTACGCCCTCTGTCTATGGATTACACAACCAGTAACAACTTTTGAAAATCAGATTTTAAGTGTTAAGGAAGGGACTCCTGAGGACAGAAGCAGATAAAATAAGTGACCTTTTATGGAAACGTAAGTCTTACTAGTACTCTCTTTCTGATTAAATACAGCATAATGTAAAACTCTTTTCCAAGAAACATTTATATCCCTAACTTAAGTTGGTTTACCAGATTTGATATCCCATGCCTTCTATCTCACCCATTAGTGTTTTGGTTTTGTTTTGTTTTTCATTTTTCAGGATAAAAAAGCTAGATAGGACCTTAAATTTTTATTGTCTCGAAACAGAATACTCTATGCACTCTCAGCCAAATACACGAACACTCTGAGACAAGGCATATTGTTTGATTTGGTCAATAAAGTTATCTCACTGTGGTTACGGCAGCAGATTTTGGCTTGGATTAAGCAGCATGGCTGAAGTTGGCACCCTGAAATCTGTCTGGTTATTTTGTATGCAACAGGGAGTTCTTAAAGCTTCTTTAGAGGCTGCATAATTTAGGTATAACTACACAGGCATATTAATGTTGCCCTGGTTGAAGCTGAAGGGCATGCTTACCCACGATGGGATGGGGCTTGCACTGCTTACCCTACCTATGGCAATCCTGTTCATGGCAGCAGTGAGGGAACAAGATTTTGACTTCTGCAATTCCCTGCACTTCACAGACAGGAATCTATCAGGGACTGCTGCAAGAAGAAAATTGGTGCCTATGCACTCCTTGGCTTTCTTCACAAGTCTGGCAAATCATTAAGTGATTTTCTACAACAACTCCCACCTCTGGATGTACCTTCAGTCAGTGCAGATTATATTCTGCCAACTGTGAAGTGATTCCTGTAATGTTGAGCAAATGTAGAAGAGTGCGTAACGTTTTCATGTTTTTAGTGATGTAATCATATAATTGAGCTAAATTTAGTGATTACTACTGTATAATACTTAAATAAGCACTGTCCTTTCCCCATTACTACAAAGGATGTTCCATTCTTTTTATTTCTCCTTATTTAATCTACTTTAAACATGCAGCTATAAAACATACCATAATTCAAATTGTTTGGTTACACTATTTCTTGAACAGCAAGGTAAGTGCTGTTGATTTTCCTTAAATATGATGTGATACTTGTAATTTGCCTGTATTACAATATAAAACTGTCTCTATATGCCACCAATTCTTTGAAAATAATTGTACAGATACTTTAATACATAGAAAGAAATTGCAAATGCATATATGCAATGGGATTTACCTGCCCTTAAAAAAAGCTGTGAAAATGCAAGATACTGTCAAGTGCTGATTGTATTATACTGTCAGCTGTATGGTCACTCAATTTTACTAGCACAGATATCTTAATTGGACAAAGATAATACTGGGCAACTGCATAACTAGCTGACTATTATAATAATGCAAACATTTGCATCTTTCCAATTATAAAAAACATTATTTTTCCAACAGTCCCAAAATACAGGCATCCAGCACAACAGCCTGTTACAGGCAAGTCTAACAAATATTGTGACTTTGTTAAGGTTAGTGCATGCCCTTTTTTTTAAAGAGAATTTTAAGTAAACTATCCAAACATTTGGAGTACAAGAAATTGCACTGATATGATGCTTGACAGCATATATAATGATGTATGAATATGTAAGTATAGACATAGGTCACTTTGAAAGTAATGCCTCCTACTTATTTCCACAGAAACTACAGCTGATACAAAGAGTAAATAATTTGAAAGAGCAAATTCTCTGCTGAAAAGTGCTGTTTTCCAACACAGCCAATACCATTAGCTATGCATTTTCAGCAGTGATGAACAAGAGCTTGCATGCTACGCTTGTAAAAATCCAAGCACGTGGAGGTAACCCACTGTTTCACAGCTGCTATAACAGTGTTGTTGCTAAGGAAATGCAGTCCATCTTTCATTGTCTCAAACAGATGGAAGTCAGAAAGCACCAAATCTGGACTATACAGTGATAGAACAGTCCAGCCAAGAGTGGCAATGTGCTCCATGTTTTTCACACTGGCATGGTGTTATTGTGTTGCAAGAGAAAAGCTGTCTTCTCTGGTCTGACTCTGGAATTGGAGCCTTCAGCTTAGCCAGCATTGTGATGTAACAGAGTTGATGGTTTTGTGCAGGTTCTGGGAAATCCAGAAGAATCACCCTTTTCCTACTGCAAAAGAGAATGTACATCAATTTACCTGCTGAGAGCTGTGTCTCAAACTTTTTCTTCAATGGCGGATTTTTCTTCAATGGTGAATAACATGTTGTTATCCACACACTGCCGTAGTGGTGACACCACATCTTATAACTGTGAATGATGTGATCTGAGAATCTGTCACCTTCAGCCTTGTACTGGTTCAAGAGGTTCTGCCAAACTTGCATACAGTGTTTTTTCTGTGAGCAATCTGGAGATCCACCTGGTGCAAAATCTGTGATATTCCAACGGTGCCACAATCATTTCCAATACACTGAAGCTGATATTCATCTCTATACAGAGTTCCCTGGTCACAATCTAAAGATTTGCACTGATGAGCAGATAAAAATGCTCTTCATTTTGTGCTGTGTCAGCTGTGACTGGTTGTCTGGAACATGGCTTGTCTTTCACATTGCTATCACCACTGCTGAAACGAACCACCCACCCCTCACTGTGCTCACATGCACTGTTTGGGCTACATTAACATTCAGCGAGCACTGACGAATGTCATGGGTACATTTTTTCCACATGGAGGAATTCAGTGACACACTTTTGCTTCATATGCACTTCCATGTTAGATGCCATCTTGTCAGATTGCCCCTCTGCTGCCATCTGTCACACGGCAACAAATTGGAATGGAATACTGGTGTAAAGGTTCATCCTCTACCATACCACCTGCTGCCACATCACCAGCATCCACCTCTGGCATTAAGGGCCAGCATACTTAAATAGGAGGCATTACTTTCAGAGCAGCCCTTGTAGCAGAGAATGAACTTCATTTCAAGATTTAGTGAAGTTTGTAGGAATTAGCCAATACTGTGATTTTTAAACCTCTTCCTGAGAATGCAGACAATCAGACTCTCTAAGAATATCCTGGAAGCTACCTCTAAGTATAGCCTGCCCTATTTTCCATACCACAAGCATGCATTTGTGGCCTCAGAAAATGTTCTTCTAAGCATGCAAGGTGCTTAGCATCCAAGCATACCTAGTATTTAAGTACATCACTGGGCACATTCACATTGGCAGCCAACAGAATGCCCTTTAGGCAGTAATATATTTAAAAGCCACACAGTGTATAGATTACCTTGTGCATGGAGCAACCTCAGGAACCACTTATCCATCACAACATACATATAAAGCTAGAAGGCTGAAAATGAGCTAGCCATGGTATGAACCTCGAACAGATTACGGCGTAATAAAGTTTAGCCTCTACAGTGCAGCCGCCCACATGCTTGAAAGTCAGGCTATGCGGACCTCAAGCCTGCTCCTGCCTTGCCTCAAGAAAAGTCTGCTTTAGCTCCTGTTTGCTTTTGCTTCCACTTCATAACGGGACAACTGAGAATCACACATTACTCAGAATGCCTTTACATACTGTACCCCTATGATTCCAAAGGGTGATTGAAACTAATGGAAGTGAACAGTGAGAGAAACTCAGTAACTGTCTTCCTTGCTCCTCAGAGAGATGCAAAGCAGAGCTGAGGCATGCAGAAGAACAGCATTTCAAGCAGAAGGTCAGCTTCAGAGAGTTTGAGATTTAGTGCAAAAATTCCACATAACTAAGATCACTCCTTGTGCAAAACACACACAGCATGGACTACACCACTGTGAACTTTCCCTCTCTTACATCCCAGCCTTAACCAGGACCTGAACTCTTCTGCTAGATGAAGTTCCTAGCCCTCTTTGTTGAGACCACAAATAGCAACTATATCAACTTTGAAATTCCACATAGTAAGCAGACCTTTGAGAACTAAGCCTGCAGAATGATAATTACACAAGTGTAGTCATACTGTATAACCATGGTGTAATTCAGTTTGGAAATATTCCACAATAAATACTTGGATACACTGTCGTTTACTAAGTAGACACTTATTTTTAAAAACTATAGGAAACTTCTTTCACAGGATCACATTACCAGCACTGCAATTCATTTTTAAGAGGTTAGCAGGCCTGTGAGAATTATGTGGTACCCTCTACAGATTGTCTAAAAACCAAGTACTTGATGCTACTGTCTGCCAGTTGACTGGAAGCGAAGCTATCAAGTTTCAGCTCAGCTTCACAAGTGGTCCCTAAGGGCCACATCTTCAGATACTCTTGTTGGTAATCTCATGAGGAAATTTGGGAGCTGAAGGGCTGAAAATCTGGTAACCTCCTCTGGACAGTATGAGGAGGTGTAAGAAAGAAAGAAACAGTAGGAGAGCCTGCACAAGTTTGTTCTATGTACAGAAGACTTCACTCTCCAGGGCTGCCAGATCGAGCAGTCTCTGCATGAATTCTTTAGAAAATCAAATTCATTACCCATTTTCATCACAATACTTTTTTTTTTCTTTCTTTTTCCTTTTTTTTTTTTTTCCCCCCGAAAGAAATATTCCTATATTAAAAGTAGAATTGGGAAAAGAAAAAATCTAGAGCTCCAAGTCTGAGAATTTTTAAACTCCAGGTGAATTTTCAGTTCTTACAGAAGTTTTGGCCCCTAAAGTCTCTCAGCACCCAAGTTCTGGTAATCACATGAAAGATGACAAATCTGGAAAAAAACTCAAGCCTTACCTTCTTGTAGAGACTTCTCAGATCTCTGTACTGCCACATACTATTGAGGACCTGAGATGCTGCTTTCACCACTTTTGGCGAATGCCTGTTACACACATATATTGAAAAGAGAGAGAAAAAAAAAGTGAGAAAGAGAGTGCTGGGTTCCAGTATCCATTCATCCTAATTTTCAAGTGCATTACTATGATTTTAAATTCACAACTGAATTTGTGGTATCAATGTACATTAAGATCTTTTGTTGGCGTCTCAGAAAGCAATGTTCTTACAAGCAAGCACTACGTACCAACTATTCAGTGAGGAGCAAAATGTGTATTTCTCATCATAGTGAGAATGAGGACTCATACTGAGAGCACAGCAAAAGGAATGGGAGAGGCACGAACAGGAACACTGTTGAGGAACTGGCTGGCATTATGTACATCTAAGAGAATGTCCTGGCTAAAACTTTTGGCATCCAGGACAATTTAGAGCCAGAATTTCTTTCTCTGTAAATGACCAGACTTCAAGTCATGACAAATGGCATCACGTGCCCCTGTGCAGCAGCCAGGAGAAACACTCTAGATGAGTGGTGAGCACTGTGTTTCAATCTGCAGGGCAGTCCAGATGCAGAAATGCAACTAATTATAAAAGTCACAATGAATTTCGTTGGGAATCCCAGCTAGGATTTGCATCTTACACTCAACATACTACTAATGATGGCTGCTATTGATGTTATGCTAAAAATCACAAATAACTTCACATGAACTTTCTCTTCAAGCAGGTTTTGAAAGAGGCTCTTAAACTATTGTTTCACTCATTCGTATATACCTCTTGGGAAATGTAATGTTTAAAATCTAAACAAAACAAAACAAAAAAACTCCACCTAAAACAACAGAAGAACCCTAAGAGCATTTAGCTCAATGAAATACAGTTGAAAAGAAAGGGACTGGGAAGAAAACCCAGGCCATTAAGGGAGCATACATTATGTACTTAAGCTCCTATACTGCACCAGTATTTTGTATAAAGCAGCAAAGTACTAGAAAACCTAGAAAAGCCAAAGTCTGAAGTGAGGAATGATCAAGTTTGGGGCAGCCACTGAGGAGATTAATGTTTTACTCAGAAAAGGCAGAGGACTGCAAATCAAGAAGGAAACCAGAAAACCAGCAGAATATGTTACTGGTTTGGGCAGCAAGTCTTCTTAGCTGATCTGTGGTGTGCTGTGACCTCTGACAATGGCCACGGGGATGCTGAGAGTAAAGCTGGAATAATGACGTTCATAGCATAACTGAGTCTATTATTTTATGCAGCATTTTCCGACTATTTATCTGGTGTTTTTCTTCTTTTTTCCCCCTTTCTCATCAAGAATACAGTAATAAGTGGGTAACTGAGGAATAAATAGGAATTTGATAAACAATATTGAGAATTGTTGTTTTTATTATACTCCCAGCCATACTGGCTAGTGAGGCTTGGAATAACCATGGAGTAACCATAAATGCATCAACCACAATGTGAATACTGAGGAGAAATGGGAGCTAGGTAAAGACTTGGGTGTGGCCAATACGACTTTGTAAACGCCAGTCCTCTCTTGCTGTCTCATGTTGGGAATGTGTGACAACCATGGGCACGTTCCAAAGGCTAGTGAGGCCAGTCTGGACCACTGACACTTTTGTGTTCACTTGCACCACAATGCATGGCCAGGCCAGAGTCCTGCACTTGCAGAAACAGATGCTTCATCCCAGAAAAGACAAATCCATACTGAAGTTTTTTACTGTATGAGAATGCAAGAACTTCCTATCAGTCCAACAACTAACAATTCTGATTTTTAAACAGTGAGTTATCTGCAAGAAAGCAAACCAAAGCAATGGTAAACAATACTAATATTCTTAGAGTTGAAAAATAAAACTTTTACTTAAAATGGGCATTAGTATCACTGTGAGCTGACAGGTTCTCTTGTTCTATAGTTTTGTTTCCTGTAACAATAAGAACATCTGACTGCACATCAAAGTACTTTGGATGAGGACAAATATCACTATTTTGGAAGGCATTGTATAATTATTTAACAGTACCTGGGCTAAATACTTACGGAACTATACTCTCAGATCTTCCTAAGACTGTCTGTGATACTCTGAAAATTCCAGACTCAACAGGTATTAATGGACTCTGCCAGATAATGAATAGGTAGGTAGACAAATGCTTTATTTTGAGGAGAGACACATCTTATGAGAGATGGATGTGAACCTGTTTGCAACCTGCACACTTGATCTAGCAAAAATGCATTAAAAAATCAAATAGATTTAATAATAATAATAAATAGTGCAAATGTAAATGAATTAGCAGAGCATGGGAGCTCCCACACTTTCTGCCCTCTACAGTCAGTGTGAGAATGCTTCAGTAATGAATTTGGTATGAAACAAAAGAGTGACAACAGAGAAAAAGAAATATGATTAAATTATATTGGTAATGCTCCAATCAGAGGTGTTCTCAAACCAAATGTAGGGTGCATAAATTTTTCCTTTATGCTGTGGCCTGGTTTTGTGGAGGCTCTCTTAGAGTTCCGATGCTGCAGCAGGCTGTGTGATGACAGCTTCCAGCAGGTGCACTGATGGAAGTTTTCTACACTATAGTGAAGGCTTTTTGTTTTCAAACTGCTATAGTCCCATTGCAGTATACTCCTGCAGACTGACAAATACGAGAATCAGGCTCAGTTAGGCAAAAGAAGGATGAAGAGTGAACTCTTCCTGAAAAGCATGCACATAAGAAAATGGACAAGATGAAACCACGGCTGCTCTAAAAATGTCACAGTTGCATGAAGGATTTTTTGGTTTTAGAGCCTCACTAAGTAGCCTGCAGGTATCCTAATACTCTCTTGGAAGCAAGGTGTTGACAATATCCATGGATCCATTTATCTTCTACAGTCCACCTTACCAGCAAGATAGTGGCTGGGAAAAGCTTGGGTGTGGTGAAGAGGGACAGTGACTATACAACCAGAGCAGGAGGAGCAGTAAGAGAACTACAGCAACATCCCTGCCTTTCATGGGATCCCTGTATAGTGCAGTCCAAAAACTCTGGTCCCTAATGTTTACCAGGATCTTCTGGAAGTGCTTTGAGGTAGCAGTTACTGGAGATAGTTGCTCTTTCTTACAGTGCACGTGACTACTGATGGTACCGCAAAAAGAGGCTATAGCAGGGGCTTTTGCTACTGCCATTGTTTCTTGTTACCTTTCACGCGGGGCACATGATTTGTGATGAAACCAAAGTATTCAACTCACGATTGCAGAGAGGAGGCAAACACATTAAGAACTAGTTAGAACTACTGGAGATGTTAAAAAGGGTGCAAGAGGATTTGCAAAACATACTTGTCTCCTTTACTCTTAGATATGCCAACCAGTTTCTCAATGCCGCCTGCGTCTCGTAAGGCCTTGGCATTCTCCATGTTTTTAGTGATGACTTCATGCAGCGTGCAGCAAATGGCAGTAACGGTGTCATCAGACATGGCCTTGCTTGCTGAGCTGTTGCTGTTGTTAGCGCCTGGCAGTCGGTGGACCAGATCCCTCATGGCATATTTGCCTTTGTTGGAAGAAAACGAAGGGAGAATTCAGAAGATACAGTCAAAAAGGGTGACGGAGAAGAAGTACAGGGAAAACATGCAAGACTGTATTAGCACCATTTTCATCATTGCATGTAATCTCATTGGTTATTGATACTATTTTGGAGCAAGCCACATTTATACAATTGCATGGTCAAGCTTTTCACACGTAAGGCCTCTGTTAATATTTCCATATTACATGAGTTGGAGACTTCAGATATGGGCTACATCATGTCCTTATGAGAATGAAACAATGATAATAAAAGCTCAGTATATGTATAAAGACAATATGAATATCATCACTCACAGAGCTCATCTCCCACTGCACAACTCATAACTCAAGGAATTACAAATAAACGTGCATTGGTTCTTAAAATCACTGCATTAAATGAAAAGCCAAGGAAACTGTTGTTTTTTAGAAGAAGCCTTCTCTAAAGGAACAGTTCTACTGCATAAGTTAATTCTATACAACATGCAGCAACTTCACTTTGTTCATTGGTGTTCCTGTGACTTTACTAATGATCCAGTACTACACTGCATGACCACAGTGCAGAGATGACAGTGCAGTTTTCCACACATCCTTAGTTGTATGCACGGTACTGACAAAAAAGGAAGCCCTTCTGACATATACTCCTGATATTCTGTAAGGAACTGTTGCACATAGCCCTAACTTCCAGAATTTAAAATATAAAATGAAAGGAGCAACGTATAACGTGAATAGATAGTGATAGGACAAGGTGGAATGGTTTTAAACTGAAACAGGGGAGGTTTAGGTTAGATATTAGGAGAAAGTTTTTCACACAGAGGGTGAGGGTGGTGACACATTGGAGGAGGTTGCCCAAGGAGGCTGCGGATGCCCCATCCCTGGAGGCATTCAAGGCCAGGCTGGATGTGGCTCTGAGCAGCCTGGTCTGGTGGTTCGCAACCCTGCACACAGCAGAGGGGTTGGAACTAGATGAACATTGTGCTCCTTTTCAACCCAGGCCATTCTGCGATTTTTACGATTGCCATGTCATGTCATGTTTAATTGAAGACACAAAAAAACACTGCTGATTAATGTAACATTTTTCATGTCTGAACAAATATTGTTTTCTCAAAATCACTCCTGAAAGTCATATAGTGCTTGTGAAAATGACAAATGAGCAGGTTTGGAGAGTTTACATATATTGTATGCCACAGTATGACTACAGTGTTACTGATAAGGGAAAATGGCAGATTTCATTGTGTTGGAAGACAAGAACAGTGAGGATGAAGGCCTGACGGGGTGGTAACTGAGGTCAATGAGACAACTCATGAGTCATCTTCAGTGCAGCTGTGTTAGAAATTTGCATACAGCAATCATCACCAGAGCACATCATTCAGAATGAAAAGGACAGGAAAAGTAGGAAAAAAATAAATGTAATTAGTAATCGAATCTACATCATGTTTTATGAACAAAATAATCAGGTATGATTATTGTATATAATATGATAAATTAATCAGATTTTTTGGAGAATTTTAAAAAGTTTTGATAAATTAGTATATGAGTACTTATTGAAGATCTTAATTCTGAAATTCTGAAGTTGTAAGTTTCATTGTGTATGTCCATATTTGAAAGCAAAGGTAAGAGGAAAATCATATCATTTACCATTAAATACTACATTATTTTCTTTTTTCACAATTTTGCCTGCTGTGGTAGAAATATGGACAGTCATTTGCAACAGAACGCTTACAGCAGAGATGCAAGCTTTGTACTGTAATGTTAAACTTAGAAGTTATTGAGTTCATTCTGTAGTGAAATCTTAGAAACTACTCAATTTATATCATGCAAAAGTATTACTGATTATAAAACCATAATGTTACCAACACAATGCGTATAGTAGGATTTGAATCTTATTGATGTGCCATTCAGGTACAAATCCTATCTTCAAACATTTCTATTTCTTTGCACTTAGTATTTAATCAGTCATTTGCATTATTAGCTTCTCAGAAATACCATGTTAATATCAGATGTAGTACAGGTGTTAAAACCACTTTCAACAGTGGTTCGCCCAAACTCCATTACTTTTTTTTGCTCTATGAACATATGAAACACTGCTCAAGAATAAACAGAAATACTCTTTACATCTGCTCCTGTTTGTTGTATGCAGCATAAACACATTAATAGTTATCATTTTCAGTGATTACATCAGTCTGTAGCACATACCAAATCTCGTTGGTGTGTAAAAGAAAGCCCCACCTCCAAACGATCCAAACAAACCCAAACCACATTTCTTTATAGTTGTTACTCTGCTGAACGCAGTGTCTATCACTGGCCAGGGGTAAGCACAAGTAGATTATTAGGATCAGTGAGACTCTGCATTGCATTGCACACACACACATACAGAACAGACCGATACTTCTTTCTCCTATAGTACCCCACCTTATGTAAAGTGCACAGTCTCAGTCCTTTGTCAGAACAGCACAATGCTTCCGTTAGCAGCCACTGGTTATATCCTTTAGCTTGAGGTATAAGAAAATCTGGATGGCTGCTCCAAGGAGCAACAGCTCTAATATTTCTGCCATGAACACATGAAACTTGGCCTCACTTAAATGTGTAACGGACAGTAGCCCTGTTATGTCAGCCAAGTTCTGATTAGCTCTACCAGTAGGAGAGCTGGGATTTTCAACTTGTAGCTCAGGAAGCCTCCCTGAGCTGAGAACTCGTGAGGGCCTTGGGAAGAGAGGAGGATGTGTGTAAGAATGGTAGTAAAAATAAATGACATGGTTAATTTTTGTCAGAGTTCCTATAGAACCGCTTTGATCTACAAATGAATTGATTTTTTATTTGACCAACACTACATATCATAAGACTCAAAACTGATTTGACACTGTTGAAGAGGATTTACATAATTTGATTAAACCACCAGCTTGACAAGGGGGAAAAAAAAACACCACATACTCATTCAACTTGTAAAGGAAGATGTTAAATATTCATAATTTAGGGGCACTGTCACAGGAAATAAATTGTCTCATTTGTGTTTGAAACAGTATTTATTAGACCCTACAAAATTTAAGTTATTTTCTTAAGATAAAACTTCCATCACTGTTCTATATGGAGAGCATCTAGCTGCACGCACTGAGATATAAGATGATAATGTTTGCTTACTAAATGCATCACCAATACAAATCTAACATCTTTTCTTTGCATGATAAGGTCTCATTAGTGCCTTTGTACACATTTCTATTCCTTAATTCGGGAAATTTTCTGCTTCTCATAGGGTCAAACTGAGAGCCGTCCCAAGAAAAATTTTGTTTCTACAGCAAATCAGTAGAGCTAACTATTCTTCTGGTAGATTTAACAAGAGCAAGATTATTGCAGAAAAGGTTCCACTTCTGGAAGCATTCTCCTAATGCTGCCCTGAGATAAATTCACTGCTGATGTAACCCCAAGGACTTCATTTCCATTTTCACTCATCTCTGAAAAATGACTCTGACACATTGGCACAGTTTTGATACAGTTGTGGCACGGTTCCTGGTTTGAGAGCACAAGAGTAGGAAAATTAAAATATTGGAAACATGAGAAATCTCAAACAGATATTAATTCAAACTAAGATCCTTGTCCTAGAGGTAGAGCTTGCTCTAATGTAAGTAATACATCATGATTTTTTCTACTTCAGAGTTACTCACAAATTCACATCTTGTAGCTAGACAATAAAAGTTAGCAAAACACCACCATATTATACTGGAACATCACAGATACCCTATCCCAGAACCATTGGTACTGGTATTTTACAATACATGCAAATTTTGTGCTATTGGTTATTAATGCGTGCTCTATTTAAATTTCCAGACAGACATGCTTTTGTGCATTTTTGTCATCTATGTCTGTTTTTAAGACTATTCAGCCTCAGTATTTCACGGCTTTTATGGGAAGACTACTGGGAGACTTCTTATTATTACTTTCAAATATTTAATGTATGTGCCCAAACTGTCTATTTAATTCATATGGAACAAATTTTGATGAGTCCATGCATTTCACTGACAGCCTAATAAATTGGAATGTAGCCATCACATGACAGCAGGGGCAGAAATACCTCCTCAGTATTTGAGAAATAGTTGATTTGTGCACAGTGCTTCTCTTGTCAGAGACTTGTTTTAAGGTGTAATTGCTAGTGACATCCAGCACTGGTGTAGTGCCTAAAAGCCCCCTGTGTTCAAGACATAGAATGGAATCATAGAATGGTCTGGGTTGAAAAGGACCAGTAATCATCTAGTCATCCCCCTGCTATGTGCAGGTTGCCAACCACCAGACCAGGCTGCCTGGTCTGCCACATCCAGCCTGGCCTTGAATGCTTCCAGGGATGGAGCATCCACAGCTCTCCACAGCTGGGAGAGATTTGTATGCATAAGTATATGGCTGCTGCTCAGACTGGGGAGACATTAGGAAAGGTGTGGGTAGTTAAAGAACAAGAAATAATTCACCTGATGAGGCAATAAGGGTTATAAAGGAGGACCCTTGTTTCAGAAGACAGGGAACAGTGCAGAAAGGAACAAGCATCATTAGCCACTCCAAAATGAATGAATGATGTGACTGATTACAGCAGCATGGCTTTCTGCAGCAACCATTAACCTATAGCTTTACTATCTACCCTCTCCATAATACCTAGTTTCTAGCATCACTGACTGTAGTAAATGCTGCACAGGAAAGAACCAGAACCATTCAACACAACAGTCTGCATACAGCAGCTCTCTTCCCCTTGTCTGGTGTCTTCTGGTTTAATATAACTAAGCTTTTGACAAAGATTTATGCAACTCAAAGGCAGTATCTACTGACCAACCTAGATGGCATGACAAGTACTACATGATGGTCTGTGATGTTGCTCATCACAATACAACAATTTCTTGTTCCTACAACCACCAGGCACAAACTATTGGATGGAAAAAGCCCCAAGCAGTGGGACTGAAAAACATTAATTCAAAGAACATGGGCACCATCACTTCTAACAAGAGTCAGAGAACTGAAGATTCTGGATTTAGGCATAAAAGCTAAAGCCATTTCTCAGAAAGCTGAAGGCAAATCATGCATCCACCTACAAGGGGCTAATGTGATTTCAGATGTCCCTAGATGTCTCTAGATACCCGAGATGTCTGCACAGTCAGCAGTGCTACTGAAAGAAAGAATCAGTACCTTCCAGAAGGCTGGCTGGAGACCAGGTAAGACACTCTATACTATTGACCTTAATGTTTAACACTTACCTCTAGGTGCCTGAATCTTGCTCCTAATGTCCTACCATGTTATATCAGGAATGTGCAAAAACATTTGTAATTTCTGGCACTTCAGAGCAAATGCATATTAAGGGATATGACAACTTAATGTAAACTGATTATAGTACTGCAATTATTCCCTATTAAGAATATTTGTTCCATTGTTTCTAAAGAAATGAGTGATAATCAGTCACTTAGACTAGTCTGAGTAAGCAGTGGGCCATGGCCACTGCTTTAACTGCTTCACATTCAGTCTGGCCTGCTAATTAACTTGGGATAATGGGTGTTTTGAGCCATAGAACAATGCTGAATTTTACCTCCTTGAATGTTTATCAGAACTTACTTGAAAACTCTGAAAATAAATTATTTTGGAGAAGACAGAAGACATAAAACTGCTACACACACATGCTCCCATGCCACCAAGAATTGGGGTGCACTTTGTTCACAACTGCTGAGATAGAACAAAGTATCAGGCAGAGTTCTCAGATCCTCTCTTCCCCTCAGAAGCACAATATGCGCTTTTCACTTTTCCACCACTTTTGATGACAGGCAGGAAGATTTCAAGAAATAAGATTGGTATTCAATATGGCCCACAACAAAGAGGAACAATACTCTCCCTGATGCATTGTATGCGATGTACCATTCATTGGTTTTCTTTTTTTAGTATCTTTTCATCAAGAATACATTCAGCCATAGGTAGTACAGCATATAAAGCCCTACAGGGAGCAGAACATTAATCTTTGATAGTTTCAGGCAAGAAACCTTCAAACTGTCATAGAGCGATGAAAGTATGTGAACCACCAATATCTGTATTGCCAACATCAACTGAGATTTGCTTGTAAAAGAATTAAATATCTAAAAGAGTAACCAGTATAGAACTTTTATCTTTTTATCTTTTTAAAGATATTAGAAATGCATGTTCTAACTTTTCCAAGAGAAAGAGATGGGATGAGAATTAGGAATGACAAAGGGCACTGCCTTAACAAAGATGGAAGAGTAATATGTACAGAAGCCAGTAGCATTGGAAAAAGACAAAAGAGAAGTGTTATCGTAATTTCATCCTGCACGTGCCATGGGAAATTACAACAAGGTGAAATGCAATCACAGCTTTTCAACAAATTGCTTTCTCAGATCCATGATCTGTGATAGATTTGCTTTCACGTAGCAGCATTTTTTCTGGCTACCTTTTTCCTTCAGCTTCTCTGCTCCTAGAAACCTAACTTTTTGATTTCATGTATTTCCTGCTTCCCTCTAGCTTATAATTCTTCTTGTTTTCAGCTCACCTTCTCAGAGCCACCTTTTCTCTCTCTGACAGGTGTTTTTCTTACTTGAACCGTACCCCCTCAGCACTTCGGTTCTTAACCACTAAGCTTTCCTGTTCCTTTGCTGTCTCTTGTACATCTGATACTTCAATGTACCTCTGCATCTTCCATCTGCCAGGATTTTCTATTCTCTCCTCAGGTCGGCTTAACCACCTCAAGGTCGATGCTCAGTTAGATCCTGTTTTTTTTCCATGCCCTTTCATGCCCAAGATCCTCTCCAGACTCCTGCTCTTTGATGTTCTGAACTGAAGAAAATTTTAGGTAGCTTTAGAAGCATAGATTTTAGACTTGAAAATAATGATGTGTTTAAAGGCTATTGCTCTTGTAATACTGTGTTGTCCCTCTTATACATCACAAATCCATGTCTGACACCTATCTTTTAATCTATTGTTGCTCCTAACATTCATTTTACTCTTCTGTCAATGGAAGACCTTCAGATTCTTCATTTCTCCTACACAGTAAGACAGGAGATCTGCAGGTCTTTCATTGGAATTTGTCTTGAAATCTGGAGATGAAACAATTTCTAGTGCTCTTTAGCAAGCCAGAAAACAACTGCTAATTCATACAGTATACCTGATCCAATATATTCTTTAAAGGTTACATCTGTGTCTACACTGTACATGTAGAGGCACTTCAGCTTCAGCTGGTTCCAACAGAGCTAATGCCAAAAGTAGAGAACAGCCATTAGATTTCTACCTCTTTTGTCCAAGTTAACAGCACTCAAAGATCATGGGTGGGATACAGGCTGTCACAGAAAAGTGGATTTCTGGAGAAGCTACATCGCCTTTGTGGGAGGAGATATTGGAGCAGAACGAGAGAACTGTAACAAAAATGGATTTATGAGTCCCTTGTCCAAAGAGATTTTCTATTCCTTAACTGCATCTCTCACCCAACATAATGAATGGTTTCTATTTTGAATATTAATCCATATAACAATGAAGTAGTCTCTCTCCACTCTCTTATGCTAGGGTGGTCACTCAGCAGCTCAGCTCAGGATACATTCTTTGACTTGCACCCTGGTTTCAGAAGGCACATTTGGGAGGATTTGCAGGGTGATTTTTTGACTATCTCATCCATACAGAGACTACAAAAATGAGTCAGTTCCATTCAGTTTAGCTTGACCTATGTAATTACGTGCTGACCTGGTACATCAAACAACTATTGGGTCTGTTTGTCTGCCTTCAGTAACAGAGGAAGCAGCATTTTATAAGGTAAACTGTTACAAACCTATAGACTTAGGATTTGCATGGTAGCTTTGGCCACCTTCCTTACAGTCTTAGCTTTACAAGTTGGTTGAGAACAGAAGTGACAGAACCAGACTTCATTGTTCCCAAGAACAATCCAAGGAATTTCACCTCCTATGTTTGGGTTTTACATCCAGAATAAATGGAGTCCATGTGGACAAGCACTCCAGTTAATCTTCTAAAATTCCTTTTGTTCACACCTCATCAGGCATGGAAAAGACAAAGAAAGGAGTTGTTTGCCAACCTTTTGACCTAAGTCATGCAAACATAAATACTTAATCAGCTCTTTAAAACAACAGATTTCTTTCTCCTGTTTAGAGTGCACTGTTATCTTTTCATCTTCCCACTGCACAACTTAAAAGAGATCTGCAAATGGAAGTGATTCCTCAGTTAATTCCTGCAGGCTAAGTTTTCTGATTACTTGAGCTCGTTTTAGCCCCTTGCTATCCTCTTCCCTGCTCCCTGCTGAGAATACAGCTTTTGGAAGGTTGAACTTAAAAAAAAAAAAAATGTAGTTGTTTAATTAATGTTATGTTTAATCAGTCTTTCTAAAGTGCTTTGAAGAAGAAAAGTGCCATGTAAGTGTTGAGAGGAATTTCAGTTTTATCTGTATTATTTTGTGAGATAGGATAATATTTTGTTAATAGTCTATTTCAAGGGACTTTAAGTTAGATCATAATGAAGAAATAAGAATGTAATCTACTTTTTGGAAAAATAAGTTTAAACTTCAAGATCTATGTCCTGATACAACTCTCAATTGAAATTAATGAGCCTGTCTACCAATGTCAGAAGTTATTAAATTGGATTCATAAAAAAGTAGCTTTTCTACTTTGGTATTCAAAACAGAAAAAGATTGTTAGACGAGACTGATGTAACCAAGATGAATTCTATCTATGGACTTTATTCTGCTTCAAATGTCTCCACAGTAGCAACACTTATTCATTTGCTATTATTTTCTCCTCTTCTCCACTTGTTCTAGGATATTAGCTAGAACTCATGAATTCATCTGTCTCATCATATCTGAAAGACAGATTACTTTTCCATGCCTTTGTATGCAGTTACAACAATATCACAGTGACATGTACTAAAATTCTGCTGTTAATAGATATACAGTAAAATATTAAGAGAAACAAAAGCAAATTTCATGATACATTGTTATTAAAAATTAAATAAAATGCATAGGTTAATATGTGTTAGCTCAACAAAGAATATTTTGTAAAATGATAGCGTATTTTGAAAACAATTATTCTAATACCAAAATCACTCCAGGTCATACTGCAATGTCCATATTTCCCTTAATTACTATAATGTTCAAACATTTCTTAAGTAATCACAGTGAAAATTCTACGTGGAGCAGTAATGACAATTAATCCATGTAAGGTGCCGAAATAACAATACCAAGAACACATTTCAATATCCATGTAAGCCTGGCCAGCATCATAAACTCTTCCAATTTGAGTTACAGCTGCTCATCTTCCTTTGAAAAACACACATTCATTTGAGAACCCTGAGAAAGCGTTCTGAGGACTCACTGAATTCCACTCTCTGACCTACATGAGGATACAAGCGTCCACAGGGCAAGAGCCAGAGAGGCCATAGCTTAGATCAGAGCATTCTTGGAGATTTAAGTTGTACGGTGATCTGCTGAAGGCAAAGCCTACAATCACTTAGATGCTTTAAATTATTTTATCCCCTACCCTGGCTAATCTCTGCTAGTTCAAAGAAAGGGAGGCAACTGGGCAAGTATGCCAGAAGTACTTGACTCCTCTCTCCAGAGCTGGAGAAAAGAAGAATGTGCCAGTAACCAGATGGCTTCCTGGCTCCACATGCCTTATCCTAAAACACTCAGGATCTGAAAGATCAGGGGGCAATCAGAATGGAAGTTTTACCTCTACTCAGCATTCTCACCATTTCAGTGACAAATGGCTGAATGTAAACTACATTCCCCATTGCAGGGGAAGGATGAGAGTTCATCCTTGAGGAGACAGAAAAGTCTAGACAATAACAACAAATACAAAAGTGCAGCAGAAAAATAAATGTCAAACAGAACAGGTGAGAGGTGAGATACAGTGCAGACCTCCTAACCACAGGGGACTCAGGGAGGCAGCATTCCCAAAGATAAACTATTTCTTGATGGACTGCTCCATTGCAAATGATGAATTAAAAGTGCATAATATAACGTTCCCTCTGAGAGAGCAACACTCCAGCAGTGTCACCTTCAAAAATTCTGCACACAAATATATGACTTTGCATATACTCATGCTAATCATATGCATTTTCTTCTAATTAAAATTAGCGCTCTGATTATTTGCTAGAATAATTCTAACTTGTGAAATACAAATAATGTTTAAAACATATCACTTTTAGAGCACCCTGAGTAGCACACAATCTAAGAGATCCTGGAATCTTTCTCCTAAGAGGAATTAGTCATAAGGAAATTTATTTTTACATCACACAGTGACTCTGAATGCCACCATTACACAATCTTTTAGTACTCAGAGTTGAATTATTGCCTTCTGCTACAAAATGTGCAATTTGGACCAGGACTTTTTCTCTCAGGACTGCTGAAGATTTCTCAAGATTTTGAGAAAGAAATTCAAACCCTGTATCTCAAATAAAATTGAAGAACAGTCATAAACTAACTGGATCGTTCACTGCTTAATTAAACAACTAAGTTCCTTATGTAAAAAAAAACAGCCCATCCCTGCTCATGTTCCCCAAGGGCCTAAGTCTATAAAACAGAGGCACAGCCATGCATGAACTAGGTGCTTAGCTCAGCCATAACTGATGGTGGACATGGATACTCCTGGTAAAAAAATCCACACAAGTCATTTCTGTACAACGTTTAAAGGTTGGCAGGCTGTGTGGATGCTGTCTAGTCTAAATTCTCTACCCAGGCTGAGATTGCTCAGCACAGCTAAGTTGGTATCTTCTCATATTCAGATAGAATTTCCTGTATTTCAAGCTGTACTCATGACCAATTGTCACTGGGCATCACAAAAAAGAGTCTGCCTTTGCCCAAATTATACTCCCCCATTGGATGTACACTGATCAGATCCCTCTCAACCTCTTCTCCAATCCCAGCTCTCAACCTTTCCTCTCTCCTCATAGGAGAGAGGCTCCAGGCCCTTAATCATCTTTGTGGCCCTTAGCTAGACTTTCTCCAATATGTCCATGTCTCTCTAGCATTCGGGAGCCCAGACCTGGACCCAGCACTCCCAGTGTGGCATCAGCAGTGCTGAGTAGAGGGGAAGGATCAGTTCCCTCAGTCCACTGGTCTTCCTTTTGCACTGTATTTAAATGGCACTATTTAAGTGGTATCATTAAAAACCAGTGGTTATAAATATCACAGCCTTACTGTTCTAGAAAGTTCTACTCAGAAAAATGAAAGCTTTATAAAAAAAAGTGAGAAAGTTATAATTGACATATGTCCATACCCCTGGAAAAAACACTATCAGCATTTTAGGGAAAGAGAGTAAAAACAATACCATGCAGCTATATATTCCTTTAAATATGAGCTCCTTATAAAATATAATCAGCAATAAAAAATATTTGCAGAAATGCTGTATGAAATTCACAGCAGTAAAACTGTACTAAAAACATTACCTTTTAAAATCATTAATATAAAACACATTCTTACCAATTACATTGGATATTTTTTTGCTTCCAGATTTACTGATGCACATATTCCTATCTTTGAAGACGTCTGAAATATGTCCTCAGTACATATTTATTTCAAATATTAAAAGTAAACATCCCTGAGATTATCTTGGATCCTGGCCCACTCCTGAGCTATGAAATCCACTTCTGAAAACAAACTGAAGTAGATGTTTCAAGTTCAAGTTTTTCTTTGTCCCATAATTATCTTTTCTTTCAGATATAGAGTCAAATAATGCTCTTCTTGTAATTCATGAATGTATTTGATTTAGATACTCAAACACACGGACAAATGTTTATATTACTATCAAGTAGAATTTATGATTATGTCTAGAAACAAAATAATTGAGGTTGGAAAGGACACTGGGAGGCTGTATGGTCATGCTCAAACCCACAGTTGCACCATGGGAGAATCAGGTTAGATGTTAAGATAAATTTCTTCTCAGAAAGAGTGGAAGGCACTGGAACAGGCTCCCCAGGGAGGTGGTAGAGTCACTATCCCCAGAAATGTTCAAAAATCACTTAGATGTTGTACTGAGGGACATAGTTTAGTGGGGAAATATTGGTGGAAGGGGGATGGTTGTACTGGATGATCTTGGATGTCTTTTCCAACCTTGGTGATACTATGAGGTTCCACATAATAATGTTTCAATAGTTTCTTCTTCCTTTTAATATAAATATATAAAAAAAATATATATATATATGTAAACCACTGATACTTACACCTTTAAAAACGTAAAAGCAGCAGAAAAATATATTCGTGCACTTTGTAGGTAAGAGGTAATATCCTGTAGCAGAAGGCCTCATGGAGGACAGCTTGTGCATTCACTTATGTTAACATCAGTAGAGCTTACATGAGCATTTTCCCATGATGTTTTCATAAGAGAGCTCAAAGCAGTAATTACTGCAAATGGGATTCCACTACTCAGAATAGTTAACTGTTGTTAAAAAAGAATCATATATCAAATTAATTCCGTCAGAAATGCATGAAATAAGCTTTGTAGTCAATCTCTCAACCAGGTCTATATGCATCCAACATCACAGTCAATAGTGTGGATGGTGAAAGAGAGAAGGACAGGGGCTGGAAAAATGTTTGAATTCATGTATCTTAATTCAGAAAGACTGAATTCACTAAAAGTCAGTATAGAACATTATACATAGGTAGGAGACAATAATCTGCAGTAATACAGAACAAGGAATAATCTACTGTCTAATAAATCTGCAGGAAAGGGTCATGATATCTAAGAAGATCACAAGATAGACAGGCAAGAGTTTCAAGATGGGTTGCTGTGAAAAAAAGTCAGCTATACAGGAGTGTACTAACAGCTGCTGTCATCAGCACACACAGATAACATTTTCCCATATGCAAAGCCTATAGAGGAGCATCACAGCCAGTCTGAATGCGAATTTCTGGAAAGATATGGACAAAGATGATTAAGTACTTAGGAAAGCAAGGAGAACAGCTAGGAATAAACTAAACTGACTGCTAGTACCTTAGCTTTTTTGGTACAACAGCTACTCTACCTATACCTCTTCAAATGGTAAATAAAGTATTTTAAGTTACATCATTTTTACTTACTCTGCATGAATGAATGACACAGTGACAGAATATGGAAGAGAAGGCTTCCATTGGAGGCTGCAGATCATTGAGAGAAGATCAAGAAAAAACAGAGTCCCCAAATTCATGGCCCCATGGTATGCACAGGGTGGGGTCTTCAAATGGCCTACTGTCAAAATTTGAACAAAGAAAATCATGCATTGTGTCCAAAATAAAAAGATTTAAAATAAATGGGTCAGCTGTAGTTTCTGAATTTACACCTGCAAGCTTCCCTTTCTGGCCTTTAAATATATTTCCTAGACGAAGTAGCCTCTTATCTCCAGTAGATGGAGTCCTGAGAAGAATCCAAAGTAAGCAGACATTCTTAGGAAGCAGATGAGCAGAAAGAGGAGCAGTAGAAAAGACATAAAATAACACATGACCATAGGATCAAGGGAGAAAGAAGAATTTGGGTTAGAGCAGAAATAAGGAGCAAAACATGGGGACTGACATGAAAACATTAGCTGGTGAGGGCAGGCAGAGAGTGTTCAAGGAGAAAATTGAGCAGTTATTTGAAAGCAAAGTGAATGAGAGAAATGTATTAGTTGGAATGTTATACAATGTGATCTTGGAAAAGGAATAAACCACTTAACTTACAGGTGCTTGGAAGATAGGAAAACAAGAAATCCAACAAGAAAAAGAAAAAAGAGATGAGAGACATGGCAGATTCAGCAATCTGAGTCAGCCAATCCACATCTCTGAATCTCAGTTATGCCTCTACTTTCAGACCTTACAGTTCATCTGATCCTTAACCTTCTTTCCATGCCCTCTGTGTTATCATAGAATAACCCGAGTTGGAAGGAATACATAAGGATCACTGAGTCCGATCCCTGGCTTCACACAGAACTGTCCAAAAATCAGACCTTATGTCTGAGAACGTTGCCCAGATACTTCTTGCATTTTGGCAAGCTCATTGCTGTGACCACTGCCTTGGGAAGCCTGTTCCAGTGCCCAGCCACTCTTTGGTGGAGAACCTTTTCCTGATATCCAACCTGTGTTGTCGGCTCCTTCAGGATCAGGAGAAGCGTAAGAACACACCCCGTACCTCCTTCCACTACTCTTCATTATCCAGGGAATGTTATTTTCTTTTTGCTCATGGCCTTCAGGTGCTGGGACATCCTGGCTTCTAGGTCATTTACTGCCCTTGTCAGATGTAGTGAGTGCCTGTAACTCGCCTATCCTGCAAGAGTTATGCATGCCTGGAAAGGCCAATAGTTAAAGCACTGCCCTTTACAGCGTGATTGATGTGTAAGCAGCTCCCCTTGGATGATTTCCCCTCCGCTCTACAATCTAATCTAGGCTATGTCCCAGACTCGAACTAAGGAACACTCCATGTTGCTCGTGTTGTCATAGTTTACAGATTAGTACAGCTCCATCTGCAAGTACTCTGTCAATTTGTAGTAATGACTTGCATTTTAGAATGCCTCTTAGCTGATGCTCTCTAAGCACTTTTTGTACATTAACTGTCCCTGACAATGACAAACATGTGATTATTCATCTTCACTTAGGGAAACAAAGGTAACTTGCCAATGACCATCTCAAGAAGCAATCTAAGACTTAATGGTTCTCCTGCTCAGAAATAGCTGAACAAACACAGAACAAATTAATTTCTCCAGTTAACAGATGTGATTTTTTAATGTTTACCTTCAAAACCATTTAATTATCTTAGTTTGTTTACTTCAGTGGCAACTCCTGAACAAATCTCTAGCCACAGGGCTTCTAATTACAGTCTTATTAATACTGCAAGAGTAACAGCTATTGATTTTTATGTTTTAAAGGACATTTTAGAATAAATAAGAGTGAATAAAGAGACAACATTTGATTTCTGTAAGAATGTGGAAAGGGTTACAACTAAGCTAATCTCTGACACTTGATCAATTTTTGCCTTGTTTGAAGCTTTAACTAAAGGTGTAATTTTTTTTTTTTTTTTTTTTTTTAACTTTACCTCAGCTTTGAAGTTTCTGTAAGCTCAGGGCAGCTTATCAGAAAAGTCCCTGAGAATGAAAGATGCTTAAATAGGGCTCCAACTGAATAAGATGAATTTCAGTCTTCCTACAAAGAGGCTGAGCTTTTCAGTATAAGGCACATACTTATTCAATCCCAAAGCAGAAGAATGGATTTAACTGCATTGGATAATGCACAAAAATCCATCCTGAGAACCCTTGTATCAAAGGCTCTGCTGACGCTGTACTCCTATCTCAGATTGTTAGTGGCTCACAAGAGAGGAGACATGCCCTTTTCTTTGGGGCTTGATTTAGACATTGCAGTACAGTGCTGTACAACAGAGGATAACACATTTAACTCCTGAAGATTTAATACCTACATACGGAGAATATACATGCAGTCTTGCCAACCTATCTGATATCTTTGTATTCTAAAGCAGTCTCTTTTTGTCTGGCTGAGAAATGCTGCTTATCTGTTTTCATAAAAACACAAAGGAATTACCAAAGCATTATTTTTCCAGTAACATAATGGTTTACACTGGTGCAGTAATACTGTGGTAGGATTCAGTGTTTGGATTCTAACAAAATAAAGCAACCTACAGGGAGTGGGCAGACACCCAGCATGCAAGTGTGTTTGAAAAAGTATCAGATTATGACCCCATTTTGAGCCTACCAAGCAGTACTGGGCCTAGACAAGAGTTTTCCACCTCTCCTGTCAGCTGCTCGTGTGAATTTTTTGACTTTGTTCTGTTTCAGAAGAGTTAGTCTATAGAAGAAAAGTAGTTTTTTTGCTTACTCAGCTCATTCTCATCAATGAGTCAGGTAGTACTGATTCACGTAAGTAACTTGAGCATAGATATGGCATGTTAACAAGAGGCTAGAGGGAGGCTAGGAGCAGGGTGTCTTCTGCCATGGACTGCCTCAGGGAGAGTAACCAAATAAGAGAACTGTAATTTCCTAAACATGCTAACCCAAATCAGTTGAGAACCTGTTATTTTAGAGTGATAACAAATCACACTATTAAAAATGAATTCTTCCATATAACAGTTTAGTATGAATTTATTTATTTTAAATAGGAGAATATATGTGCTTTCCTCACTAGAACTGAGGAAAGCACAACATTTTCAAAGCAATAAAATGACTTATGTCGCTTTCAATCCCACTTTTTCAAAACTGGCCAAGAATCCTTTAAAATAGAGGCTCTGCTTAAAGCCTATGTCATGACTGAAAATAGATACTGACTTCTGAATTCATCACCAAGCACTTAAAAATCCACACAGATGTTATTAACATAGTGATAACAAGCTGTACTTTCACTTTCCCTGCTCTCAAGTCACTGATTTACAGTACACCTTTTCATTGTTATGATAAATAGCACCATTCAGACCTTCTCGTTCCTCATTAATAATGCTGCTTTGTTACTGTGCGATGAATCCTGTTTCTCATGAATGATGGAAAAATTCCTTTTAGTTTCTATGAGAAGATTAAGCTGACAGTTACAAGACTTTATTGCTGCTGCAATTATGTGCCATAATACGTTTTTTAAACGAACAGAATACCTTTCTATATCCATGTGTACCCCCCCAGCAAATTGTCCCTTCCTCTTTGGTGTAGGTAAATCTACATATAAACACATGCAAGCATGTATATAAATGAATGCATATAGAATATAAGTAACAAGTTAAAGATATTCTATAGCAATTTAATATGGGGTTAATTTTGCAGATGATATACAGTGCTGAAGTTGAAGAACATTAAAATAGAAGAGAAAGAAAATGCGTTTGGACATAAGTGTGATTGCACTTCTTTATAGCCACAAATTTTTGCACCTATTTCAACAATTTAAAATTCATGTTGCTGCTGCAGAACTTAATTACATATGAGATCAGAGTCTAAAGGCGATTACTAAGAATAATTTAATAACAGGCATCACTATGGAACTAGGGAAACTATATTTATTTCGATTGATTTTAAAATAATCAATTCCAAAGAGAAAGACAAAGACATTCCACCATATTTCCCTTTTAAAACTAGTAAGTACTGTTCTTCATTAAGACCTTGACATCGTGAACTATTACTGTAGTTTCATGTCATGCAAATGAAGCCAACTCCTGTGTCCAAGTGCATTTAATGGCAGTGATCCTTTTATAGCCTTGATTGCACAATATGAATAAGATGATCTGCCACTGGTCCTCATGTGCTGTAACTAACACATCAGCCTGCTCACTATATCATCCTTACAAAGTGGTGAGACTTAAGTGAATGATATCGTGGTTGGAAAACTGGCTTAACTTCTGTCTTATCCTGATGTCTCAACTACACATATTACATTTCTACACAAAAAGCATGGGTTTAAACAGTAATGCATACAAATGCTTTCTTAGATCAATTTTTTTAGTCTGATCTATTATTAAGTATTAAATATTACATATATGAAAACTTGTTAACTCTAGAAAGTAGTCAGTGCATCTTTTTAACATCTGCACAATCTCTTCCATACTGCAGCCACAAGAGAAAGTAAAAGGAAAATAAAAAACACATAATATAAGTAAAGTAAGACAATATAAGTAATATCAGGATTTCAAATATTTCATAAAGATGCCAAGGAGAGATCAATGAGATTTTGAAGCTGATTCTAAGGGTCATCAGGGCTTTCCATGGGAGGAAAATGAAATTTCTTTATTTTTGTTTAATTAAGCCATTGAGATATTAAGTATCTGAAACAGTTTTACCTTATAGAATTATGATAATAATGCAAATGAATTATTTCCTCACATCAGATTAGTAGAACTAGTTACCCTTTTAGTCTTTTGTCATTGTGCATTACAAAGCTGCTGCTGCTCCATCCCAGCAGTTAACAGCATGAAACAACAAATTTGGATTCTTAAGTTTCTTGCGAAGGTACTATTGAAGGCTGATTCAATATGAGGCCTATGCAACCAGTATTCAACAGAAGAACTCCCCCAAATGGGCAGAAAGCTAACAGTGCTTCCAGCTATCCAGGGCAACAGACACCAAAAGGTATGCAATATTTCTGATGAAATGCAAGAATTCATTTGAAAAGACTGCCACTATAAGCTATTTTTTCTGTTTTACGTAATCAAAAGGATACTCAAAGTTTTAATGGTAACACCTGAAACAAGAGCCTTTAACCCTAAGAAACATGAATGATAGACAACTGGTATTATGCCTAGGTTTTCACAAGAAGAAAAAACCTACATCAAAGTACTCCATATGAAGAACAATTACTGTGTATGTAAAAAACTGGCATATGAGATATCATCCAAAGAAAACAACTCGTACGAGCTGCCTGTACAGCTGTCTGACTGATCTGACACAAGGGCTTCCAATATTTTGGGACAGAATACATACAACCCGCCACAGAAATGCAGTCACCTTACTCATAGACCAGAGCAGCTGTTAAAAACTGGCAATGCTGTGTAATGTCTTAACAGTCAGGAACGGGAAAGAAAAACAAAATTGAGTTTAATTACATTGAAATTTGGACATAATGCCAGCTGTAAGAATCCAGACACTTGTACTGCTTCCTCATCAGGCATTCTTTGAAAAAACTACTCTCTGATTCTTTCATCACTGCCCTATTTTTTACCCTGGGGAAATAAGACATTTTATGGTGCAAATATTTAGCCAATGGATGATAACGAACAATATTGTTGCATATGCACAGGTACTTGAATCTGGTGTTAGCCTGTGTAATGTCAGCCTATCCCTCCTCCGCAGAGATATGCAAATCTTTTAAGCCCCTACATTTGAGTTTTCTCCCAGTGTCACCTTTATGAAGGGTGTCCAGGTTCTCTCCTTCAAAACTACAGTGCCCTAAACCCATTCCTGAAGTCTTCACATACAGGAATGATTTGTTTCCTCTATCAAATGAAAATTCACTTGCCATGTGCTGCTCTCCTTCATTGACATATCATAGGAAACGTTGGAGTACTGGTTTATTCAAAGAAATGTGCTTTTAGAAAATAAAAAAATCATATATTTAATTTCCATTATTTGAAAATAGCAAATATTTCAGGAGAAAAAGCTATTTTGCATGCTACACAAAAAAAATTATGTTTCGTGATTCAAAGCTGATATAGAAAGGGCTATAAACACCTGTTTTGGTACATTTATTTGTTAACGTATGACTGTTACAGAAGTTGGGATTCTGAAACTGCTTTGCAGATTTATGACAATTCCTCAGGGATTGAAAAGTGCTTTTAAAATTACTTTAGCAGTTTGTGACATTTGCATATCTACTGCTGTGTGTTTTATGCAATATTAAACTGAATTATATGCATTTTTTAGATGAGAACTGTAAATTTTAAAAGAATGGGTTGCAGTTCTCAGTATAAGCATTGCAAAACAGAGATGAAAATTAATATTGAATTGTTTGAAATGTCAGTCTTTTGAGTGAGATCATGTCCTGTATATTTAACTGTTTTATAGTTTGTGCAGAAGAACAGAAATAAATTGTTTATCATCTCAAAATGTAATCCACAGATCAGGGCATTTTCTTATGAAGTGCACATCAACGTGCTGAAAAGGTATTTCTGTTGTGTGTTTCTTTGATTTCTGTTGGGTTTTTCTTTTGCTTTTGGCAGTTGCAATGAGTCTGGACTTCTCTGGGCCTTCTCCATAAGATTTTTAAGACCTGCGCTCAGAATTTAATCTTAAGTAATACTGAATGTGAACAGAGACTTACAAAACCCATAATATGTCTTAATTAAAGTTGCCACTATCATCTAGATAAGCTGTCATGCTGCAATACTGCAGATGACTCTCTTGAGACTTTGGCATTTAAAATATAAATGCAGGCATTTTCTAGGTGTTTTTTTTTTTTACAGTTTATTCCACAGAGAGAAAAAGCTAGCCTGCAGCTGGGTATTGTGAAACACCTTGATCTTATTATACAGAAAAGAAACACTGTACATTTATTTAACTACAGCTTTACAAAGAACACTCTGTTAGAGGTGTTCTCTGCTACAGTAGACTTGAGACTGTACTCAGTTATTTCTGATGCTTTGAGTGGCAACAATTGTAGTGCTTTTTCACTAATTGCTCTTGCTAATTCTAGAAAACTAACTGAAGGGCAGCAAGACAGCTTAACAAAAAAACTTCGTAAGATTTTATCTGCCAATCTTTAGTCCCCCCAAAAATAACCACCAAGTCTCTGGCTACCCACCCAAGTTCTCACTACAGGACTAGTTCAACCCCAAGATCCAATACCTCAGGTGACAAAGGTCATGAGGGTGAACACCTAAGCGGGGCCATTTTCTTGTTTACACCATAAGCCTACCTGACTACCTGACTAATTTAACTGCCAGATTTTTAGATGATTCATGGTTGAGAGAAATCCCTCAAAATCCATAGTGACTCAGATGCAAAGAAGACTTGATCTTAAATTTGATCTTAAAAATGAAAATTTAGTTACTAACCCTGTTTTTCTCCCTAAATCTCTTTACTTGAGAATGTTATTTAATTAGAAATGAAGGGTGAAAGAAATCTTTCCTAACCTCTATATGTAACAGATCTGATTGTCAGAAATACAGCTGAGATAAATCAGAGCAAAAGGCAATACACAAGTGGCTGAAGGTACCTGAAAAGTCAAAATTGCTTTGACACAAAGCTTTCATACTATAATTGAAGAACATTCAGCATTTAAACTTCTATCAGTTTAAATTCTCAGCTAAATTATATATACAACATCAGAAACCAGGGAGTCTGGACTTTGTATATATTCACCATCTTAACTAATATCTTTCCTGTCACTGATACAAAGTAAAGAGCATGAGCATTACATTCTATTTCGTAAATCAACTTCTTGATAACCACCTCTTCTAATTCAGGTGTTTACTCTAATATGTGTGTTTCATAACTCATCTACTAAACACAGAAACCAAACTGCAATAAAATTGATACAAATTAAAACAAATTGCAGCATATATTCTTTCTTCAAATTCTTCTGAACAAATGCATATGATTTGAGATAATGCCTTCTGGCATTTTACGCATTGTGAATTTCTGTCAATTTAACAATTCAGTAACTAAATCACATTATAAGATGATTAAAAATTCAATAAAAAAGCAGTGCCTTTCAGATCTTTGCAGATCTATTTGTGACAAATTCAGAAGTGCTCACATTTAAAAAGGAGAGAAAAGTGTTTACACACTCTAAGTGGGATGAAAACTGCATACTTGATTTAATCATCTCCCAATCCATCACTGTGTTCCCCAATAACATAAATTACTATTACTCAGAATTTCTTATAGCTTTTGTTTTTGTAGTTAAAAAAAAAAAATACCATCTGCACTTGGATTTATTATAGATACTGAAACAAAGTTATGGTATTAAAATGCGTCCATGTTTTACAATAGGAGAAACCCATGTCACTATTTATACTGCAGAACATACTGCTGTTAGAATACAAACAGTTGTTTTTGACATGTTTTCTGTCTGCCTGCTGAAAGCAAATCTTTCCAAATGTGAATCAATATCACAGTTTGAAATAACAAGTCTGACCCTGCTTTGAGTACTAAGCTGGGCAAGATGACCTCCTGAGGTTCCTTGTAACCTGAATTGTGCAACGAATCTAACAATGTTTTACCATCTTTCAGAATTCTGCATCCTGATTCTACTTAGTGGGAAAATATTGGTGGTAGGCAGATGGTTGGACTGAATGATCTTGAGGTCTTTTCCAACCTTGGTGATTCTATGATCCTATGATTCATTACAGTTGTAAATACCTGACAGACATTCCAAACTCTCTCACGTTTAGCAATAAAACTTTGAAACAAACACCAGCTACTTCAAACACTCAAATACATATATGTTGCCCATGAGATGCTAAAACATACATTCAGTGTCAATTTATGCATTCCCTAACTTTTTCTCTCTCTCAGCAGTGGCTGGGCAGTAGTACAGCTTGAGATCCACTTTATCAAGTTAGATAAACCACTTTCTGGGTGTTTCTCTCTCTGTCAGGGAGTCTAATATTTAGACACCTAGCAAGATTAAGCAGACTATAACAAGCTGAGCAACAATTCAATGGACATGCTATCTCAAAACTATGTTACCAGCAGATCAACAGTGAATTGAGAATGATTCATTCCTGACATCCCGAAGCAAGAATAGTTATTAAAAAATACCCCTCCTTTAAAGACCCTGTTTCAGGGCTTGCTTCAAAACCTTGTGAAAACCTGAAATTTTACCTTTAACTTCACTTATTTGAATCACGCTTTTGCAGCAATATCCACAAAAAGGATGCCTTAAGTATTGCAGATCTTTAATTTGTCCCCTCTCTGCCTTAAATCTAGAGCCCTGAATAGACAAGTGGCTTCTCTACGTATTGTAAGCAAAGAGTTACATAAGGATGCATCTTACGCATGTGCCAATGGGTCAATGAAAATCATTAGTGCAACTGTCCTACCTTTTCAAGGATGAGTGGCCAAAATACCTCCAAAACCATCTTTTGTTTAACTACAAAACTACATCCCAAGCAGCCACAGAAAATGTGTGAGTGGTGCTCTTGAAACAGTGCTGCAGTGTTTTCTCTCAACCACCAATGGCTCAGAATAACATTAGAAACCACTGTCAGGATAAGAGCAAACTGATAGAAAGACCTGAAGCACAACACTTTGTATCAACAGTACTCAACAAGCAATAGCAGCTGTCAACTGTTCTCACAGCTCAGCTCCACATCCCTCAGCTGTGGCACTGCCAGAAAAGAGACAACATTGATAGATCTTCCCAATGGTGTTCTTTTGGGAAATGATAGAGAAGGGGTACTGTTTTGTAAAGACAAAGGTCCTCAAAAGTGAGCAGAAAATGAACACAACTTGAGTGTCACCTGGAACGTAACTGGGCAGTTATGTCCAAGGATAGAGAATCAAGTGCTGTATAACCAAGTGTCAATACAAAAAACAAACAAACAAACCAAAACAGGCCAAATTTACTATGTCTTTGTCTCAGTGGAGTCTAATTTCAGTGAGGAAAAAGATCGATTTCCCCTCTACCTCAGCCTCCAATTAGACTACACATGGCACAATGAAGGTGATATTAAGGACAAGGAGCACACCTTAAATGAAACCCAGGAAGAACTCACTGAAGAAAATGTTATATGGTGATGGCCCAGAAAAATTTTGAGAGGCTTGGCACCAAACTTTATCAATATAAACACACTTAATAGATCTGTGACAAAACCAAAATAGATCAGCAAATTTGACAAAGTCTAGAAAGAAATTTCTGGTCATTTCAAAATGACAGTCTTTTCATTTGCTTTGTGGTTTGCTACAGATGGGTCTGGATTTTAGCAAGCTTTCTGCTATATTTGCCAGATGCCACAACACTGATTCATGGGCTGCTTGGCAACAGCAGCAAAGAAATATCTCATTCTACAGTGCATTTCAGTACAAATTTCTCAGCTGGGAATGGGAGAACAGCATCACTGAAAAGGAAACTGTAAAATGGATCTCCAAGATGCATTTAAAAAAATGCAGTTCTACTTATGCAATCTTTACTACCTATACAGATGGACAATTCACCTTTAAGAAAAGTTATCTGAACGGGAAAAGGCCAATTTATGAGGCAGTTTGTCATTACAAGAATCTGACAAAACGAAACTTCAAAGAAGCAAGATAAACAGGATGCTGACTGTACTTAGAAAGACACTCATGTAATGAACACCAACAAGCCTCTTTTGAGTCCTCTTAGAAGATCTCTCAGAACACGTTGAATTTTAATATTCACAAAAATAGACAACCTATGACAAGTTGAAATCCTTGACAACTGCAGATGTTCGTAATTTCTGCAAATGAGATGTATGATGTGACCTACTAGCTATAAAAAATTCACAAGAGAAATAATGACCATTATTACTGTTTCTTCAATGTTCAATGACATAAGACAAAGAAATGAGCATGTAAACGTCACAGCTGAAATGGTTCAGGAATCATGGTCAAACCTTCCCTATCATATTGGCATGTCTGTACCTTGCTTTGGAGTTATAAATTACAACTTCCCAGAATTATTCCACAAATCATTTAAATTTAAGCAACGCTGTGCTCATTACCAGCTGACAGATAAATAAATCTATTGTCAACAGAATCTTTCCACCTCTTCAAAATTCATCTTTGTTTATATCACACATACTCTGATAATTACATAAAACATTAAAATTTGGAGGCTATGCAATCTTATCCATAATTTGACAAGCATTTTGTATGGCATACCACATTAAAAGACAGCTCTAATTTTTTGCACACTTAGCCTTACATTCCTAATAAAATTTGCATAGCTAAGAAGGAAATAAAACTTTCACAGAATCACAGAATTGTAGGGGTTGGAAGGGACCTCTAGAGATCATCGAGAGCAACCCCCAACCCCTTCAATTAGAAGGACTAAAATACTGAATTACAAAGACTATAACATGCTGAAGACTGAAAGTGAAGGTTGGAACATGAGATAAAATGAAAAGATAATAAGTTATTCATTCAGGTCAGATGGCCTGACACACTTGCTTCAGCAGCAATTTCTACTCTAAGATTCCGAGAAAACAACAGAAAAAACCCACTAAGAACACACGTGTAGCATCCTGAAGCAACTTCCTGAAGACTGAACATAATACAGCAAACTTGAATTTCATGTCTTTTTTGCCAACTATCATGTGAGCAAAAGCTGAATGATCAGGTTGATCTTGCATGCAAAGCATCAACTTGAGTTCAGTTCCTGGGTACCCCAGCAGGTTTATACTACTCATCATTCACTACCTCTGTTTGCTTTACCACATTTTGTCAGTGAAATTCTCACTATTTTGTACAAGAAGTGAGGGGAGATTGCCTTGCTTTAACAAGCACTGCTCTTACGAAGCACTCAATACAAATAATAAAGCATTATGATCAAAGTATTTATCTGTGGAATTCTGTAATTAAGGGCAAAGTATTACAGTATGCAGTAATGATAACAAATTAACTACCTAGCACAAATGAAGAACAGTGTGCACTGAAGGTACAGAGGAAGTAGAAATAATTTTTGTCATGATTGTTAAACTAATTTAAAACAAAAAAAAGACATTTTTTCAAACACAGAACATGAAAATAAAGTTTAAATGATTCACAGCATTTTTATGAATTATAGCTAAAAAAAAGCAAAACAAATTGAAAAACCACCATAAAACAAAAAATACAACAGAAAACCTAAAAAGTTTGCTTACCATACCATCAGAATTCAGAATGAACAATGATTTAGATAACACTGTTTTCTCCCTTATCTGCACATATTTGAAAATTATGCATCTCCAAGCTCTGCTGCTGGACCTACTAATATGTCCAGTAAATTCCTGAGACCATCTTTTAAGTTTATGATTTGACACTTCCTAATCTCCAATATCACTTCCAATAGAGAATCTGAGGATCAGAGGTGGCTGCTCTGTCATATCCTTGATCTGGAAGACGCAAGTGCCACTGTCAGCCTATGAATAAAGCACTAAAGTAGAACAAAGCCATCACTTTTCTTCTGGAGATTACAGTATGACAAATCATAAAATGCTGCATGATGTTTAATTAATTTAACAGTTCCTTGCAATATAGTACTAAGCCATCACATAAAATGTGAACATAAAGCATTAGAGAAAGAATTAAAGAAATTATGTTAGAAATGTGAAAATAATCTTTCATCGTGCTTATCCTGCTGTAAGCAAGAAGAAAACCAAATACAAAATACAGATAGTTGGGAAAGAACATACCTATTAACTCCTTATTTCTGACATCTAAGGCCATGTTTCGTAAAGCTGTAGCAACTGCACATACCACCCGGTCATTGTCTATTCGAAGCAGTTCTACCAGGATTGGCAGTCCTTTTTCTTTGCGGACAGCAGCACGGATATACACTGACCACTGTAAAGACACATGGAGAGCGTGGTGAAGAAAGCGAAAAATCCATTAAAGACAGTAAAGCATCTGAGGTTACAGGGCAAGGAGTAAAAGAAACATGTAAACTCAAAGGAGAGGAAATAATTGCATTTATGATGCTAAGCAACCACTTGATTTGGAAATCAGCACTCATTTTTTTTTATGGTGGCAGGGAAATTAATTGATGAATTAACTTGAATCCTAGCACACCTGGTTACATTTTACAGCCTAAGTTCCGACTTAGGCTTTGCATCAACATTTGCTATACAACATTCCATGACATTTTTTCTCTGCTAAAACCACAAAATTATATTATAATATATACTACAAAATATGTTCAAGAAGTCTAAGAATTTCTTTGTTATTATTGTAAAATCAAATATTATAAAAACATGATAATGCTTTTAAAATTTGTCTTACGATTGCTAACTTGTTCAGAAAGAAAAATGAGACTGTTATACATCTGATTTTGGCACCCGTAGTGGCCCCTAGCAGGAGTCAGTAATTCACATACCAGCTGACTCAAGCAGGAGAGGGTCTGTGCAGCGCACATACTGCTTCTCTATAAGTTTTAGCAGAGGAGCCTCTCACCTGGCACCTGGATGACAACACTGGCACAGTCAAGTCTTTATCCTAAAGTGAAGCAGCATTTTCTTCCATGAATACTCTTTTTTGTTTAACAGCAGAAATGATGAACAGAGTTCTTATTTCTAAGAGCTCTAAATGCCCTAAAGATAGGGCATTTAAATAAAGAGAGGTGAAGGTAAAGTTATGGAACCCCTAGGACTTTAAAATATTTCAAATATTCTAGAAACTAAGATGATAAGCCCAAACATTTTCAGATCATGGTTCTCTTGTTTTTTGACAAAGCCTTAACAAACAGTTATATCACACTTCAAAGAACAGTCAGATCACAACAGTGATCCTCCAGAAACAATAAGAGCAAAAACAAATTCCATGACATAAAGCATTAGAAAAAGGAAAGCACACTTATTGCCACCATGCATATGACCTCTACTTAGCATAGCTGAGGTGCTCGCTTTAGAAAGCAAGCATCTGTTTATACTGTTACAGACAGGTGCCCTGAGCAGCAAGAGGTCAGAACACATTTTACAGTAACACCAGTAGAAATAAACAGGCAATGGCTGCTATCCTGTAATGTTTAGAGCACAAATTCATTTTTTGTTATATGGCTCAGAGGAAAGTGGGAAAAAGGAAGACAAATCAGCATTCAGAGAGTATTACTTTATCATCTTTCTTCTGTAGTAAAGATGCACAGCAAAAACTAGCTGGCTGGACTTTGCTGTAGACCAAAGTGATAATGGTTGCAATAAGCTTTTTAGTCAGATACATGGGATGTGGAGCTCAGCATCACTGAGCACAATAATGTAACATGTCTGAAATGTAGATGTGCCACCATTTACTGCAATGAAGTGAAGAATAGCTCTAAGGTGAAAGATAAACAGTAGCAGGATTCTTGGCTGATTGTACCCTCTGCTTCTCTGGTGCCTTCTGTACAACCAACATATGGGGTCACTGGATACAAAACAACTAATTCATAAAGATCAGTGATTTTAACTGAAAGTATCTGCTGAAAAAAAAATAATACTTTCCTGAAACTTGATTGTAATGGGATATTAAAATACATATTGAAAACACCAAAGTAATTTTTTGAGCTTCTTTTTTAATAACCACATATATAGCTCCCAGTTAAGTGTGCTGTCACCTGCAGCTGGGTGCACCCAGAAACTCCCATTCCTGTATTTTCTACGCCTCTCCCATGAAAGACCACCACCGTATCCACTGTGATTACATGGTGATTTCCAGCATGAAAGTTCAAGTTCACAGTGAGACTGTTTTGATAATGCAGTGAGCCTGTTCAGTTGAAGAACTCAAGCTACCAGAGAGAGATGCTGCTACCCTTAGTAAAAGTACATCCCAGATGTAGAGCTTTTAATATGGATTATACAGGGAATCAGTAGGAGTGGTCTGTGGGTGGTTTTTCTTTTTTATATACTCCATACCAGAGAGTATCCAAAATGATTTTATTGATTATTCACTGTATTACAAAACCCTTCAGAATAAAACCTCCAAGAACAGTTTTCCTTTGCATTTTTCATTTAACTGTCAAGGGAAAACACAAGCACTTGTTTTCCAAAACTCAGTATTACAACAGACTTCTTGTTTGTAGCATTTTTGTCATATATTGCAAAAGGCTAAAAGCAGCAAGCTGAGTTACAAAATACATTAACGAATGTGTTTTTTAACCCAGGAGAGAACAAAAGACAATACAGGAGAAACAGTGAAATAAATCAAGCATGAAAAAAAGAGAATGCACACCCCCCTTTCTGAATAATTGACACGTAAGTCTTCAGTATCTGTAATGTACCAATTAATTTGATAATAGTCAATTATACAGCTTTAAAGTTCTCACATGGAGAAAAACCCAGATATAATGTTTTACAGATGGACATATGCACACATAAATAAAACAATGTGTGAGACAGGGAAAAGTATGCGTGAAACCTCTCATCTCCCCTGCACATTCCTTTTTCCCCCCAGCTCTCTTCTGAAACTGGAAAAGAGCAGTGAGAATGCCATCTGCTTTGGAGAAGTTCAGAGGCTCTTCTTTGCGAATTGCTATCATTTCAGCTGGGTTTCAAGTCAGGCACCTTAGGCAGAAAGACAGAAATGCCTATTAATTGTTTCAACAGTCTCCCGAGAACTTTCCATTCTGCAAGTGCTAAGAACTGTCTATGCCTCTTTCCTAAAACTGCCAATTAGGACAAGTCTCTGCAAGCAATTATGCTGTGCTCTGTTTCAGGAAGACTCAAATTGAGATGCCTCAAAATTGCTATTTTATTCTCTCAGAGAATGAAAAAATTGATTCACTCCTGCATATATTCATCATTCTTTTGTTTGCCTAAAGCCATCATGAAACATTCCTGCGTTTCCACTTTGCAGGTCAATTGCTAATATGAGCTCAGTGAAGTAGAAAAGAAAGAGATGAAAAATCATAAAAAAAAAAAAAGAGACAAAGGGTTTGTTGCCTACTGGTGAATGAGGCACTCTGCCAATATACTTAATCATCCTGTTACTCTACAAATCAGTGGCAGTGTCAATGGTCAAATAATGGTTCAATCTGTACAGAGAAATGACTCCTATGGGAAGAGTGTGCACTTCAGAGTGAATAAGGAAACAAATAAGCAAAAATCATTATTGCATCAGGTTGCAGCTAAATTATCAAACATGGGAGCCACAATCTGTGCAGGAATAGTATTCAGAGATAATTGAATTCAGAGGGCATAACTACTACACAGCACCTTAAAGACATCTAGAGCATCTCTATGTCCACTTTCATTAGTAGTTTTATTTTTGTCATGGTAATTAAGAAGAAAAATACAACAATCTGGTAAATTATTTTTTACGTTTGTCACTGTTATTATAGAAGACCATTTCTAGAGCTGCACGTCCATAGAGATTTAACTACATTAGGCTGAAACTTAACAAAAGAATAAAAAGATAAGTTTGATCCAGATGAATTAAGAAAAAAAAGTATTTAACAAGTTAACTCCTTTAAGCATTGCATATAGTTTTCTATATTCTCCAATGGATCACCAACATAGGAGGACAAACCAAAAATGAAGAAACGCTCAACAAAGAATGAAAAATGAGCAAAATAAACAAAATACCACCCAAGAAATAGTAATAATTGAATAGTCTTGATATTTACATGCATTCACTTTCCTGCCACAGAAATCAGTGTTACTTGATTATCTCCAGAATATTTCAATCATATACTTCATTTTCAACTAGCATTTGCATTGTACAATGCAAATTCAGCGCTATGCAATTCAGCACTATGATGCTATGACAGAGATAACAAATGTAAAGGGGAGGTAGAAACTACAACAGGAAAGCCAATTCAGGGCAGCAAGTATGACAGGGCAGGCTAAACTACCAATAGAACCAAGCAGATTAGAAAGAGGACAGGTTTGCTAGGTGGTATTAGTCCATTAATTTCCTTCTGCACTGCGATCTTAGTCAAGCTCTAAGAGAAAGGAAAAATGAGGTAGATAAACGCTTCAAAATAAACAAAATATTAAAATGCTGTGAACAGAGGATAACTTAAGTTCAGAAGGAACTGTCCATTGCATCCTGTCATCCTTGGTTCTGCAGTACGAGTATGTAATTTGTACTCAAATGATCTAAGAGCCATTATAACGACTTTTCTAAGCACTGGAAACACTGTCCAAGCCTATCATTATAAATGAAAGGCTTTTATCTTAAAGTGGTGTACCTCATAGAGTACAGTAATTTACTGTACTTGTATTTCTGTACTGTGTCCCTATTCACCAAACTGACCACCAAGCTGATCAGCTCATGATGTCTGTGATACAGCTGTTCCCAGCAGCATGTTTCCTCAGTATCATCTAGACCTTTGAATACTGTCCTCCTCCCTACAGAGCTAATACACATTTCTCTGTGCTAACTGCTGCAGCCTCATACGTGCAGGGTTCCATCTAGGTTACGAATGTCTGCTAGATTAGTGCACTGATTCTTCCAAAAGGTGCCTCCAGGGATTTGCTGATGAATTACAACAAGTGGTGTTCTCCACTCTACCATAAAAGAATTCATATAGAAATATTTTGAAGAAAAGAAACTAAGGTCTTTTCACTGGAATCCAGAAAACATCCTCCTCAAACAGCCTGATGAAACTCTAAAGGAATAACATGACTAATTATTTGCATCAGAAAAGCCTGGCAGGGAACTCACAATATGGCCCAGCCTGATAAGAAAAGATTGATAACCTAGATGTCTGCTACTTTAGACAATAATTATTCACTAACTGCAAGAGTTTGGAAGGCAAGGCACTCCAAACATCTTTCCTTTTACTCTTTGAAGTAGTAGCAGTGAGTTTCTGACTGCATCAGTCCCTTTTATGTTTTCAGTTCCTTTATGTAATAACTTATTAGAGCTCTTGCTCCCATGGGACTTAAGATTTCTTCAGAATGGAATTAAGAAAATAAATGTAGTTGCTTGCCTGAAGAATGAAGGCTGGTATCTCATCTAGCTATCTTAAGGGATTAGACCACTGACCCAGAAACACCCATTCACACGGATATTGTACCAACTGGTGGTCAAAGGCAGGTGCATTCCATTGTCTGCCCAAAAAACATCACTATTCCCTGCTTTGTATGGTAAAACAGGACAGGGGAAGGAAAAGAGGCAGAAAAGAACCAACTGAGGAACGCTTTAGCCTTACGCTCTTTCAAGACTTACACAGAGCATCACTTGTTCCTGGTTTTGCAGAGTGCAAGAGACTAACAGACATTCAGGCAAATGGAGTCTGCCATCCCACCACTAAAGCTGACACAGCAAGTTTATACAGCCTGCAAAGCAACTGAGAACGAAGGCCAGGCACATGGCAGGGATTGACCATGGCTCAGAGTAGGTGTGCTACCTATTCTAACATAAGACCTTACGTTGACAACAGGTACGCTATGGATCTTGTTTCCTAGCTTTTAAAGGTAAGCATTACTTACATAAGTTATGGTGGCATTTTAAAACAAAGCAGTAATATGAATGACTGAAAGAGTTTTTTAGAGTTTAGCAAAACCAAGCACATTATGCTCCTGGTGGCAATGTTGTTTTTAACTCCATGCAACAGAGAAGATAACATTGCAGGAGATATTCAAAGCAAAAGAAATGTGACTGGTAGACAAATTGACAACAGCCTAAATTTAACTGTCACATACATAACAGACAAACACAGAAATACACAGATAATGAGATAATTCCCTTCTTTCAGTGAGGGGAACTTTGTTCAGAAAGGACATAATGTCAAAAAGCCAAGGTTAAGTATTAAACTATTTTAACTTCTCAAATGTTCAGCAGATTTAACGTATTGATAGCCTATTGACCAAGGTGAAAACTAAAGAGAACTTGCCACTTCTATTCCCACCATCCCAGGAAAAGAACTGATGCCAGACAATATATAAAAAAAATAACTACAGATTTCTTTTACAAGACAGGTCTTGTAACATGGTATCTCATAATTTCTGATATCCAAGGTACTAAAATAATGATATGAGGTTGAAAACAATTCTTAATGAGCAGACAAGTTCCTTCTGGACAGAGCAGACAGTCCTCTTATTTCTATTTGTGCATTCTCCAGAAACTTGATAAGCTAGCAGAGCTCCCAATTAAAGTGGAGGTAAATAAAGTCTTCACTGCATCCAAAGGCATGCCTCAAACCTGATTTGCTCAAGGAAAACTATAACAAAGTTTGATGAGAAACACACTTGCTTTGGTCTTTATGTCCTTTCCATAAGCAACCTTAAGTATATAACCTACTAAGTATAACTGAAAATGTATGAAGTATAATTAGTCTATTTTTGGAAAAAAATGTATTTAAGAGTAGAAATTAAAGCAAAACTAAAACCAATGGCTTTTTTTTTTTTTTTTGGGTGTTGCTTCTTCTGCCTGCAGGAACTTTAGGGTATGGGGAAAATAACGTGGATGTGAATCAATGGGAGAGAATGCTCTGGAAAGCAACAAGTCCCCTCAACATAAATCCACCATTATTAACATCCAATTATTCATGTAGTTTTCCATGAAAGAAACAAGTTTGTGTCCTTCAGATTCCAGCACCAATGTCCTTCCTACATAGTCGAGTCCCAGTGCGGTAGTGAGATGAAGGAACTTCCATACTCACAGCCTCTATTCTAAAATGAATCCTTCTTTCTGTATACTATCAATCTATTTTTCAGAACCAAAATATGTGTAAAAAAATCAAGATAGATATTTCCCATTCCAAATTAAGGTTTTGCACTAAAAATACCCTTCCTCATACCTAAGGTCAAAAACATTTTATTGACAAACTTACATTTGGACTGGTTAGTTGATATTTTCTTTATTCATTTTCTTTATGCTTATTTTCTTTATTCATTACAGAGTGTTTGGGTTCCAAGTATATACTGCATCAATCATTAAAAAAATATCAAGTTTTTTTTTTCTACAAACTGGTAATATGCACAGGCTTTCAGGCAATAAGACTTTGATCCATAGTGTTTTATATTTACACAGGAAAAACAGTGCAGAAGTACATTTATTTTCCACACTTTTTTTTGCCCAGTGTTTGGCTTTAGGAGGAATTTCTGTAAGTGTAACAGTGTTCAAGATGTCCTATAAAGTAAGATTGATTATGTACCTTTGTCAACTTTATGCTTATGTATCAGTGAAAAATTATCTTCCCTGCTATTAATCCTTAAACCTATGCTGCTTTCCTCTTGCATCTGAAATTTGAAAGAAGTAGTCTAGGGGAATTAGACACACATCATCTGTTCATTCCAGTGACAGACATTTATCTAAATTCCTTAGGCAATTTTATTTTATTTTTTAAATTACTCCAGGCTTCTTTTTATCTTCCCACTTTCCTCTCATAATTGCATTGGTTAAGCACTGCCTGTTAAAAGTGTTACCTCTTTGTTACTGAAGATTTTGTCAGTTTTATACCAGCGGAACCAGAAGGGCAGAAAAGCCAGAAAAGAGGCATACAAGTATATGAAACATACATACATACATACATATATATATATATATATACACACACACACACACACATTATTATTATTTTACAGATGAGACTATCTTCAGAAGTATTTAAACACGCCTGGTGTACCAGTTACTTCATATATTCTAGTATTCTTCTTGTGTTATAATAATGCTGCTTAGAAAAAGAAAATACAGCACTGGAATTGCTGTTATTAATTGAAGCATTACCTACTTTAACAAGGCTTGCTCTACTCCTCTTTTTCCTTTATCATAAAGTACTTCTTGAAAGATTAAAACAAAATAATTTCCTATTCATCATACAATTACAATTTCTTGTAAGAACGCAAAAAATGAAAATCTCCCTTAGGAATAACCTCTTATTTTAAGAGCCTGCTATCTTTTATTTCAGTCTATCTTCTATCCAGAAGACTGCAGCAGTGGAAAAGAGAGGTCAAAAGGTGGAAACATCAATGCTTATGTAATCCCCAAAGAGGATTACTCCCCTCCCAAAAATGGCTGGTATGACACGTGAAATTAAGGATATTCATTTTGTGCCTGCACATTACTTGTAATAGTATTGGCAAATCTTTAGAAAAATAGAGCAAAAAGAGAATAACTGAGCTTTTCCCATGGTATCAGCATAGATGGTATTAAAGTTCAAATCAGTTTTTCTAACACATCACTTGCCAAAGAGCTCTGTGGAGCTCTTTTTTCGTCTCTGGTCCCCTGTACATATCTGCCAATTAAGGGATGACAGATACAGATTTATTAGAAATAGGAGAGGGCTCTGCTTCAATTTTTGCACTCCTTTTAGTCCTGGCAAATATACATACATTCCTCCCTCATTTGGACCAGGGATACACCCATCCCCAGATGAATAAAAGACATTTACTGTGTTTCTGTGCCAGGATTATGAAATCATCTGTTGTAGTCTATGGTACGAAAATAACAACATTGGTTTTCAGGCAAAGTTTTCATAGCACTTTGTAGGACAAAATCACTGCACAGAGACTTTGTTGCCTGCTCCATTATGTCACTGAAAGCAATAGTCAAACTTATAAAAAAGTTTGGTGGAACACCACCAAAAATCACATCTCTTAGAATCTGCTGAGTGTGCTAACTCAATGGTCAATAAAATTTTATGGAAAAAAGTCACTCACTGGCCTCAGGGCTAGTATTTCAAAATTAATTCTTACTGAAACTGGTACTTAAATACCTAGCACATACGAATGAGTGAATGATGAAAACGAAAAATGACTCCTTCTGAGACCTAGCTTTGATAACTGCAGACCCCCATACATGTGAGTTTTCATAGTAAATGTGAAAAATTCCAACAGAAAGTAAAATCAATACATTACTTTTATTCATCAGGATTAGATAGTCAGCACTTTCAGCCAGTCAGATCGCTTCATTGCCAGGAAAGGGATGAAGAAATTGCCATGAAAGTAAATCAGGCTCACCAACTCTCACATTTCAGTGATTTATTCTAAACCCAGGAATATTCACAAAATCTAATAAATGAATATTTTTTTTTCCTCAATACACTGTAAATAATTGGAAAGGGAAAACTTGATCTTTTGACTGCAGTTCCAAGCTGGGCTTAGCTGGAATACAGTGTATCGACTGAGCATTTTCCCTGCCCGTTGTACACATTTAATCATTACTGTTGTATTTTAATAATTTTTATTTTTATTTTTTTTTAATAGATGGCAAGATTACTTGCGTTGGTGTTACTTGGTTTATATTTTGCTATGCTCTTGTCTAGTTTCTCCTAAGAGATAAAATGTAAACCAGTTTCTGCAGTGACAATGCAAAATGGTTTCATTTTACTGTCACTGGTGATATTTTGACTCATTTCCATAGCTGCATGTCCACAGATTCATAAAGATGCTGCTTCTTGTCATTTGGATATCGGTTTTCAACATGCATTTTTCATTCTTGACCAACACAATTTTCACTGCTGTATGACAACTTTTCCCACGATTATCAATTCAGAGGACTTAAAATGCTATTGGAAACCTTACTACAGATAGTTCTGTGAAAATAGAGAGGTATTCCAATAGAAGGAGAATTTAGACACAGTTGTAGCACCAATTTGATGTCATCCATGAGGAGATTCCAATGAAAAGACAGGCATACCAGGTCAGTATTCTTACCTTCCAACTCCCAGCAGCCAAATTCTGCAGTGCCCCTGCTGCTCCCTCCAGTGTGTCTGGATTTGAGCACTCAGAAAGAAGTGTGAGGTAGGGTTTGACTATTGAAGGGTGCCACAGCATCTGGATTCCTTTGGGTGGTTCTGCACAGTCTGGGAGAGGTCCTACTCCATCCCACTGTTGGAAAACACAAGACAGACTGTCAGCAAGGATCAGCGAAATACTGAGAGTTGTCTCAGCTGACCCTGTGTGTGCATGTAGGTAAGCAGTCGCTCTTTACAGCATATCAACCTGATTATTTATGGAGAAACCAAACTCCACCAAGTTTCCTACACAACAGCTAGTTGACATAATGAAAACCTTCAGTGCATGTATTCCTTTGGTTAGGAATAAAAACTAATTGAATAAAAACATACCTTCAGAATTAGAAACTAGAACTTGCACAGGAAAAGATCTGAAGTTCCCTGCAATTTTTCTTTTCATGAAAGGGAAAGTCAACAAGAACCACCACTATGGAAACCTAAATCATTCAGGTAACATAAGCATTCAATTCCTTAACAAGTCCTAGAGCACGACTGCAGTGCACATCATCCCAGCCGTACAACTTCTGATCTCCCACTGCAGGCATCCTCAGGCAGCCAGCCCACTGCTGGCAACCTTCAGGTTCAGATTCTGATCTGTTTGGTAGAATCACTTGTCACATACCTGACTCTTCCCACCAATACATGGAAATAACTACAGTGATATCCAAAACAGGCAGTAATGAAGCCTGGACAACAGGGTGGATATTACATAAAGAGCCACACCTATTGATAGGTGTGAACAAACTATTCCACGAGAACTGTGATTTGTCTTTCTCCTGAAATGCACAGAACTTCCATGTAGGCATGAAACATCTTAAAAGAGGGAAATTCAAAGACCACTCTTACTTTCAAAAAAGAAAAATTAATTTCTGTAATACATTTTTAATGATATTTTAAATATGTTATTTTTATCTACATATGCTGTACATTTCGTATTGTGCTTTGCCCTAGTTTGTATAGATAAAGGGATTTAGAAAACTCACAGCCTTAATACCTTTTCTGAAACCAGTCCTTGAATGTTCAGCACAGTCTTTTTTCAAAACCTCTGAGGCCTACAGATTTTATGATATGGCACATAACAGTTTTAAATACCTTGAGTTAGAACTTACTGTGATTATGCAGATATGTATTGTAACATTAAATACCTACTAGACATGCAAAGATAGTACATGGCAAATTAATTCCTTGTTTAGACCTGTAACTATTAATTTTCCTGGGTGATTTAATCAGTTATGACTCAAAGCAACAACAATAATTACATTGAGAAAGGCACAGATTCTCATTTTCAGAACATCACTATAGTTTTATTTAAGGTAACTTTAGACCTAAAGGACAGTGAAGCCTTATCCAATACCCTCTATAACACCTTAATCAAATGTAATCAAAGTTTTGATTGATTATTACTACTGAGTATCAGAAGTACTTTTTTTTTTTTTAAATTGAAGTAGAACAAACACCAAAAAGAAAAGGTAGTGGGATCACTTTATCATGGCCTTCCAGTACTTGAAGGGACATATAAACAAGAAGGGAAAAAACTGTTTACATGAGTTGATAGTGACAAGACAAGGAGAAATGGTTTTGAGTTCACACAGGGGAGGTTTAGGTTAGATATTAGGAGGAAGTTTTTCACACAGAGGGTGGTGATGCACTGGAACAGGTTGCCCAAGGAGGTTGTGGATGCCCCATCCCTGGAGGCATTCAAGGCCAGGATGGATGTAGCTCTGAGCAGCCTGGTCTGGTGGTTGGCAACCCTGCACATAGCAGGGGGGTTGAAACTAGATGAACATTGTGGTCCTTTTCAACCCAGGCCATTCTATGACTCTATGACTGTTTAATACCAGAAAGTTGCTCAGATATAACACTTACTACAGCAGATACATGTTACCAGAGTTTAAGAGACCTGGCACAGCAACATCACAGAAACAAGATGAAAATCACCTTTTAAAGAAAAAGTCCCTTTAAAAGATGATGTTACAGGACTTTGATTTTTTTTTTTTTTCTAAATACATTTCTGCCATTAAACCACTAGGTTGATTTCACTGTATGTGATTCAGTTCTCCTTTTTTCCCAAATAAATAATCACCACCCTTGCCAGAAGTGTCCTTTCACCTACCCATAAAAATACATTACAATCTGGTTCTTATTTTAACTCTTGGAATTTATTCATTTGCACTGTCATAATTTTTTGGCAAACAAGTGAAAAATCTGCCTTACAGGTCAAATCCAACTTCACACCACGTTTGGGCCTTCTACCTCAGTAAGACCCTTTATGATCAACTTGTGATGTCCAAGGACACAACTTGAGATCTTTATTCCTCCAATTCTGATTTGCACATGTCATGGAAGCATTACACAATTGAACAATGCCTGCAGAGTGTATTCATTACACTATTTCAGGAATAACATACTTACGTATCAAATGCATTAGGTCTACCCAATATATTTTTGTGCACAAGAGATGTAACTTTTTAAAAAAACTCAAATACTTACAGTCACATAATCCCATGGACTGCTGAAAATTTAGAGAAAATCAACTGATATAAATAGAGCTGTACTGGTACATGTAGAGCACCAGGAATCATAATTGCACAGAAATTAATATTTAATGTGGCTTTGCCATTCTACCCAGTAATGACAAAACACTTCTAAAAACGTGTGACAAATTATCACCTTTGCCTGCCATTCTTGCTGCTGTCTTTTGGTACATGATGATTACCTTAATTCATTACTGACTAAGGGAGTTTTCTCCTGTTTGTGGGAAACCTTTTTCTCAACACCACAATGCCTCAGAGCATTGAAAAGGTTGGTGCCATGTGTGCAACGAGGAAGCAGTAAACATAATGATGTTGCAAAGATTCTTGTACTACTCTTCAGAGTAGAAGCTTGTGACCAGAGCAGCTGCATGACATGCTGAAATGCAAGCCATGCATGGCAGATGTGCTGGGCCTCAGGCAGCTTTAAGGTCACACAAAAAGGTGCTCCTGTAGCCCGTTCCTGGTCCTTGCTGGGACACAGAGGGTACAAACAACTATGACTTCTCATGCTCCTCCTATCTTCACACCTTAGCTCTTTGCTCCTGCACAGGGGATCTCAGCTGAATTCTCAATGAAAGGCTTTTTTTTTTTTTTTTGATTTTGCCTTCTTCCTTGCAAGAAGAGACCAGTGCTTGCAGCCCTACAGCCCAATCGCTGCATGGTATGCAGGGTTAATACAGGTCAGAAACAAAGCTACTGCAAAGACTTTTTCAATCCTCACCCATTTGTTCTGTATTTCATAAATAAAAACATCAAATGCCTGAACCAAAACAAGGTGATTTCCTCCAAATTGTATCACAATACATTTTCTCAAATGATGGGTAAGACATGGCAGAAGCTGCTTTGTAGCTCACCTTGCTCAGTATTAATGAGCTGAGGCAGTGTGCTAAATGACTCTACCCAGTGAATTACTTGAACAGTCACTGTGTTGTTGCAGACCATCAGGAATGATCAATAAGGTCTATTTGAGATAGGCTGTGGATGTGGTATGAACCTCTGAAAAAGGGAACAACTGTACTCAATTACTCTTCCAAGCTTATTCTAAGGAGAAAGCAAGTCATAAACAAGTATTCCTTGCAGGCTTTCCTGCTTCAGCTGAAATTGCCCACATATATTGTGACTGAAGCTGACAAACTGTTTGTTATGTGGGTGAGATACAAATCTCTCATTTCCTGAAAATGTTGCAAAGAAAGGATGAAGGTAAAGGAATAAAAAGCTGAATATGAAGATCTTTAAGAACAACATACTTAGGAAAGTGAGAGTACTCTAAAAAAAGCTTTCAAAGTTTCCATATTACTAAGGAACTTCGAGAGAAGAAAAAAAATCACTTACGGAGGTGTTCCTCAACACCCTGCAACAGACAATCACCTTCTTCCTCATTTTAATAAAAGCAAACCAGTGTTTATAGTGAAATTGTACTGAATACCAGGAAAAGGCTCAACTCAGTTGATGCAATTACAATCTTTGGCATATAACTACATCTTCTCTTCACTGGTCTCCATAGAGAGCTGAAACTAGTGGGCTTTGCACTATATTTCACAAATTGACAAATCCAAAAATCACATTTAATGGCCCTGCAAGTTTTGACTTTGAAAACAATTTCGTCATACATGATATTGAGTGATCCCCATGGCTTTATGTGCTTGCAAAGAATTTAGAAACAGAAGTGCTGAAAGGAAGTATTCAAAATAGATTTCTTGCTAAACAGCACCTGGCAGAACCACCTCATGAAAGACAAGGAAATAACAAGTGAAAATACATTTCTGAAGCACAATATACAAGCTATAGAGGTTTTCATCCCCCAAATTGGCTCCAGTTATTAGTGAAGAAAACAGGAACTGCTGCCTATTTTCTGTTTCTGTGCTTTATAATCTGGTATTCAACAGTACAGTATTGAAACATGGTTGGCAGAACAGGGGCCTCACCATATGAAAAGGCATTATTTCAGATTTATTCTTTATTCTTTTTGAAATATTATCATCTTAAACCTGAAATTTCACCTGGCTTCTTCAATCAGCAAAGATACCTTACAATAGAAAGTTAAATGGCAACTTTACTGCTATAGAAGGATTTACAGCCCATTTACCTAGCATACTAAAGATGTGTGCCAGTCAATTCATAATGCTATATAACTTGAAGTGTTGCTGTTATATCTTAAGGCTCCTGACAGAAGGTGAAAGAGAAGGGCAGGCTCATTTCACAAGTGCCACTTCCAATCAAAAGGCAGCTCTAGGGCTAGATTCTGGGCTGACGAGTGCTCACAGATGAGGAATTTGAGAAGAGCACGAAGCCAAGAGGTAAACCTGTTTCTTCTTTGTGAGGAAAGGAAAATAAATGAAACAATGACACATGTGCACATAATGGGCTGCATAACAAGAACTAAAATAAGGATTAATGACAACTCCCTGGCCCTTTTACTGAAATTGGATAACATACCCAATTTTCTTAACTGCTTTCTGTCATAATTCTTGTTTCTCACACAGCTTAAAGAACAAGCCCTTGGCAAAACAGTGAGAATACTAAAAGCAGTAACAAAGCTTCCAGAGGTAGAGAAATTCTGTTTGGAAAGTTGCAGGACACGAGGCAGAGACACTGATGTGCCTACCATGCTCAGGTCTGGGAGGCAGCCCTCTACAGCTGGGGAGCTTTGTGGGGTGAGAACTCAACCAGTTAACAGCTGATCATAAAGAACGTACAATTATGGCAGAACAAACTGCAGCTCTCAGTATTTCAGTCAAATACAGACAAGTACATCTCACAACTCCTGAAGCCTCCACTGAAGTTTTGCTTCTATTTTTTATTTTTTATTTATTTATTTTTTAACATTGATACTATGTCGTGCATGGCTTTTAGTGCAAGTATTTAGAAGGTCTGAGCTTCTTCTGGAGTTAAACTTCCATGACAAAGTGACATAAGTTAGAGAAACTGCAGTAATTGTCTCCTATACTATGAAACAAAGAAATTAACTTTTCTTTCTTTACAAGTGAGAAGCAACCTCATCATTAAAGGAGGTTTCCCCTTGTTTTATGGTTTAAGAAACAAAGCTCCCTACGTGTGCATAGGGTTAATTTCTCTTAAAACAGAAAACTAGAACTTCAACCACATGCTACATATAAAATTATAAGTTTGATACTATTGCCCAATTTCAGTACTCCCACCACTATAACTTCTTAGATAATTTGTATACTTCAACTTAAAATTAATGATCACCCTACATAAGTCTACACTGGTCACTTTAGAGAGAATTTGTGAAAATATACTCTTGAGAAAGTAACTGAAGAACCAAAGTCGTATACTGTTACAGAAAAATCCCACAATTACATTCATTACAATCTGTACATTTTTCCCACATTATGAAGTGAACTTAATCTTCTAAGAGAGACAGTTTCATTACACAAAATGCTGCCAGAAAAGAAAGATATTATACCAATATCAGCACATGTTCTCCGGAGACATAAAACGTAGCAGGCTGCAGAACTGGACATGACTTCCCTGTACTGCAGCATCACGATGCTTAGGGCCATCCCTGGAGGTGTTTAAAGCCAAGCTAGATGTGGCCTTGGGCAATCCAATCAAGCACTTGATCTACTGGCTGGCAACCCTGCCTGTGGCAGGGGGGTTGGAACTTGATCCTTGGGGACCCTTCCAACCCAAGCCATTCTGTGATTTTATGATGCAGTGTGCCTATGTTCTGCACTTCTTCTAACATGACTGGCTAAAGTCTCAAGAATACAAAAGGAAGCACAAATACAAAAAACCCACTGGTTTTTAAACACTGAACTTTTTTTTTTTTGTATCTGTAAATAACCAATACCATGGAGCTTAAAAGAAGATACTTCCGTGTATGCCATGAATATCTCAGGCATTAAAAAATGCACTCCCAGCCTATACAACCTACCAAAATTCATCTGATGCTTGATATAGAAGCATCTGGGTAAGCAATTATTTTTATATCCATCTTTTTCTCAAATTTCTTCCCAAGGATTTCAACTTCAGTGTCATGCTTTAAGTGTTTCAGGTATTTTCAATTATCATATCCTACGAAGACTCCATTGTTCATTTATAGGTAAAACAGTGTCCATTGCCAGCATGCTCTTCAGAACTATATTATGACATATTTAAGAGGATAAAAGCTTCTCTGCTGAGGCACTTAAAGAAATGAGCACTCTAAATACAGCATCCCAAGAAGAGCAGGAGATCTGTTCTGATGGATAGAATGAGCAGCAGGTAACAGCTTAAGCACTGAAATTGAAAAGAGATTATAAAAGGCATTATCTGAAAAACATTAAGTCTTGCAAAAAAAACCTGTCAGATTACTGCAAAAGAAAATGTTAATGTGTAAAGCACAGTGCATCAGTCAGTATGCTGGGTGACAATGTATCATCAAAGGACACCTGAAAAATATTCTCCTGGAAGCTGCAGAAAGAGTAAATAAGTTTGATTTGCATGGGGTGAATTCTGCCTATACTGAGAAACACAAAACAGTCCAGTTGTAGAAGGTTCTTGCAAGGCAAAAATAACCTCTACAACACACAGGAATATCTCTTTCTCTTTACACACACAAACCCAGGAAATCCAGTCAACCAGGCTGTGACCGAGCATAGAAAAGAACAAACTGGATTTCCATTCAGTCTTAATTTTTAGTAGTAAACAATGTATCTGGATCCTGAAAAACTGTTCAGATGAAAAGGAGATGAAGGAAAAAAATATTAGAAATATTATTCTAATGTATCTAAGGTAAAGTGGCCCTGAGCAACACAAAGTTAGTTTTAAAAGGGGAATTAATTTCCTTACTGCAGGAAATCCTAGTGAATGTAAGCCCGAGAAGACGTGCACAATTTTATTATTACTATTATTTTAATATACTAAACCATTCAATTTGACAAACACAAGCAGATCTGAAGATGCTTCTTCTATGCTGCATACTGATAATGAATGATCAAAGAAACAGGCAAAGTGTACCTAAAGGAAGGCAAAAGCCAGTACATTGGAAAGGAAATCAAACAAAAGGCCTAGAGGAGAAGGAAGATAAGTTCTAAGGAATCTTTAAAATAGAACAAAGTCTAGTAAGAATGATGAAACAAAAGTAGCCCAAGATCCAGAAATTATAAAAAGAATGGGGAAGATACAAAAGATGAGAAAGAAATGTAGAGGGAAAATCTTCCTAAATAGAGCATCAGGAAGGAAAGGGCAATTACAGAAGAACACATTAATATCCAGACATGATATTTTTGTTTTGGCTCTTTTGATAACCACAAGTACAGTGTGAGAACTGTTAAAGTAGGAAAAGGGACAATGACTGCTTCATGGGAAAAGGGGAAGTGGCCATAAACTGGAGCATAGGAAGTTCTGCACCAATATGCAAAAGAACTTCTTCATGGTGAGTGATGGAGCGCTGTAACAGGCTGCCCAGGGAGGACATGGAGTCTCCTTCCATGGAGACAGCAAGATCTACCTGGATGCCTACCTGTGCAGCCTGCTGTAGGGGGTCTGCTTTGGCAGGGGGAAGTGGACTCAATCTCTGGAGGGCCCTTCCAACTCTGACAATTTTGTGATAGCTTGCTTTACCACTTTCTAACCCCACTGTAGCCTAACACTGGAATCCCAACAAAAAGTCATAATAAATACAAACTATCAGATGACTACAGTGTTTGACAACAAGAGCAGGTGAAATTAAAAGTCTTACCAGTCACTAGAGCTTACTAGTCACAAGAAATTGAATCTTAGCTTATATTACTCTAACTCTTCCATATTAATAGATGCTGCCTTTATGAACTGAGTATTTTCACTAATCGTTTATATCACTTATCCAAATACCTTGTCTGCCTAACTGCTTACTCAAATGAATATAGCCTTTAAATAATCTGAAAGAGAAATACGTGGTAATGGAAAGAACTAAATCTGTTAAAAGAAGCACCCGTAGCTGGAAGAAGTCCTTGAGCCAGTAATCATTCTCAATGCTACTCTGGGTGTTTACTGATACAACAGTGATACAACACGGTGTGTAATATTATTAGCAGCACTCTTCAGCTTTTTAGTCAGAAAGAGAAAGTAATGAAATAAACACAATTTTACATAAATGCACAGCAACGTGACAGAAAGCACAGCAATGACAGCAGAGTAGCAAAGCTCCAGACTATAGCAAGTGAGGACTTGCTCAAATGCAACAGCCACAAAAATAAAGGAAAGAAGCTGCTTACCTTCAGAAGGCCTCAGGTAGGCAGGGATCTCCAGCAAATAACCCTTGCCTCCACTGCCAACCCTTAAATGAGGTCTGGGAAGGGGTGGATCCACCCCTTCTAGTCACTCAGGTTGCATGCAGCTGAGTTCCCCTGGGTTGGCCTTGCCTTCCCACCAGGTGCTCAATCACTGGGTTAAGCTGTGACTTAGCATTTCTGCTACACGAATCTAAAACAAAAGCCCCTCAGGTAACTTAAAAAAATTATCAGGACTGTAATTTCCAATCTTTGGAAACAACATTAATTACACAAAAACATGTGTGTTTTTTTCACATTCACTCACACAGCTTAATTTAGTTCTATGCAGTTTTCTCTTAAAATGCAGAAGCAGAATATGAAACTAATTCTGAAGCAAATACACATATATAAATTGGTCAAGCACTGGAACAAGATGCCCAGCCAAGTGGTGGAGTCCCCATCCTTAAAGATGTTCATGAGATGTGTGGATATGGCACTAGGGGACATGGGTTAGTGATGGGTCTCAGTAGGTAACAGTTATGCACATTATGTCCCATGTGCTTAATGTGCATTAATTACATCTCATGATACAATAATGATATTCATGATGGGCACTCCAATTACTTGCAATACAACTGCAAGTGTCTTTTATTACCTGATCTTGTGATTTCTTTTTCTTCTTCTTCTTCCCCCAGCATCCTGAACTCTCTGCATCTTTTCCATTGGCATCACCACAGAGTAATCCATCAAGTTCATCTGTTCCCATCTGCTGTCCCTGAGATGTTTCTGCAGCTAGCCTGTATGAGAGGTTCCTCAAAATGCACACACAGTTTTCAACGGTCTGAAAAGTGTAAAAAAACCCCAAACAACAAACAAAAGAAAAACAGAAGTTGAAATACTTCCCTTTCTCATTCTGTATACAAAGCAGATGCAATATAATTGATCTTTCTAGATACATTTTCCCAGTACAATACTTATCTGCTCGTTTATGAGTACTCCCTTGGTAACCATTGCTTAAGAGATTTAGAAAATCTGGCAAGGTATCACACACTCTTTTATGGGGGAAAAAAAGCCAACACAACAACAAACCAACAACAAAAAAAAAACAGTCTGGGCAGTATTTTTGCATGGGATTTTTATTGTGATTCTGAACTTCAAACTGGAGAAAATGACATGAAATGAAAGTGACAATGGTTTTGTGCGTGTGTTGGTTTTAAACCAGAAACACCACTTATTTCTGCCATCATATCTATGGTAATTGTCAGAAGAAACGGCTTCCAAGTTCTGTTTCAGAAGTATTTGTAGCATGAACAGGCTATGTTTCTGGAGGCTAAAAAGCAAGACTATGAATTTCAGTGATCTTGATACTTTTACTTTTAGCTAGGCTGCAAATAATTGGTGGACTGCTCCAATTCTCCATTCTCTCCTATGTATTTGTCCTCTAAATAGACTGAGTCTTCTGTAAAAGACGTTGCAGGGAATTCTGAAGCAGACTTAGACCCAGTGGAAGAAAATGATGGCAGTGATAATTCTGCATAATTTCTGCATGTCTAAAAGAAGTTCAGTTTTAGACTTGTTCGAATCCTATTCATTTAGTTGGTTTGATTTGGTTTTGCTATCTGCTTCAAGAATAATCTGCACTTAATTTTATGAAGGCATGGTTAAGAAAAAGTCATTATCTGTCTATATCTATTTCAACTGTTCCTAATATTCTATGAAGACAGAAGCTACATTCCAGCTCTGCTGCTCCACTAACCCAGAACAGAGTGAGTATGAGGTTTCAGCTCTATCCTACTCTGCCATATTCACCAGCCAGGCAAGCAGATGGAGCTGCATTTACTTCCATGAATTGAATGAGCTTATGCCCTGTAATATTTGGCACAGTTTTTTAGACAGCAAAGAGAAGGTATTAAACATCTAGACAGGATTTTTTTTTTTTTTTTTTAAGGAATGAAACTTCAAATTAAACTTGCACTGATTTGCAATCTCCAGCCAAACATACAAACACATACATAAAAATATACAGAAAAATGCAAAAACTTCTAATGCTTCTTTCCTACCTGAAAGCTATGACCTTGTAGTGACCACAATATTTTTTTAAGTTTACTACCTTAAACTTATCCTTAACAGTTCCACATTTGAATATTGACTTGTGCTAATAATTACTTCTGTACAACTGCAACTTGCTTAAGTTGCAGCTTTGTGTTGATTAAAGTTTGACATTTTATTGCCCCTTTTGTATGGATACCAATTTTCACACTTTAAATTCTCATTCTGTAAAAAAACCCACAGTTTTAACTGAGTCTACTACAAGGACAACATTACCTTGCAGTAGAAAGTGATAATGCCTCAAATGCAACTGACACCTTTGCCATTTGGATGAACTCATACAAGACAAGAAGTAGGTTTTATTCTTTCCGATTTGTAGCTCTGAACTTTCAAGGGACCTCACGTTCCTCTTTCCTACAGATATTTCTAACATTTCATCATGAATGGCCACTAGATTAAAAAGTGATTTAGAGGTAGTTATTCAAATATTGGGTTTAATTAAAATCACTTTCAGCTTTGGGAAAAGGATGCAAGACCTATGGCTACAATATGGTGTTTTGCATTTAGCTGCACAAGTGCTTAATGCCACCATAGCTAAAATCCAGCTTGACAGGAGGTTAAAACTACTCAGGCAGGGAGAATAATTCTTCTCTCATGTCCTCATTTTTCCCTCTATATCACAGCCTACAGATTTTACAAAGTCGTAATAGCTACAAATGAGAGCATAGATGGAATATTTTATATTAGTGATAAGAGGCAAAACAGAGAACTTTCTGTGCTCCTTATTTAACCCTTTTAATAGTATAACAATCTTGAAATCAGCCCAGTCATCTACAAAGAAAGAGCAGCAGCGAAGCTGTGAGAAAGGCAACAATCTACTTCCTCCACTTCAGTCTACCTCCTGGTCTGCTCCACGGAAGCTCCTTGTCTTCTCCTTTCTTGCAGCCAAGCTGAATCAGGCAGGTTTGACACAATTCATGATTCAGCATTCCCAAAGCTAATGAAGCTAAAAACACTCCTGTGTTTCTGAGCTGCACTGTGGGAAGTGAGATGAAGGGGTGGGAGGCAGCTTGTGGCTTCTGGATTTGATGTGGACCCTGATGGTGAGTGCCTTGTGGGTTGGCCTCTTTTGGTTATTACATCACTAAATGTTTATTAATGGAAAGGTGATCCTAGACCTCTGAATTGCTGCGGGCTTTAGTTATTTTGCCACTAAACCTGCACTGCATACTACAAACCTTTCATTATTCCTCCTTCCCTACCATGAAAGTATCAGCATTTTTTATGTTTGGTTTAGTTCATGACCAGAAAATTTGCAAATCTTCAATTTGCAAGCCATCAGAGGTCCAGGGACAACTCCATGAAAGATCGTTCAAAAATCCATAGCCAGTTTTAAGACCTCACTACACTGAATGCTTTTCTTACGGAATTTTTAAAGGTTGGCAAATTGACCAAGATTGTTGGAAGTGCTTTAGCACAATACACTGAACACAGAAGGTCATTGAGGCTAGCCCTTCTTTTCTTCTGTGGAATACTTAAATGTATTTGATGTACTACAGCTCTTCAGCTTGTAAGTCCTTGAATTCCTTTTAATTAAACAGTGCCGTCCACCTTTGAAGAGTGCTGTCTGTACCCTAGTGCTTTCAGAGAAGTGATGCTGACATAAAAATACATCTTAAAAGTTACTGAAAGCATTCATTGATCCTCCTCAAAGAAGATGTCACTCTGGTAGCACTGTGAAACTGCTTATTAATTGCCCACTTGTTTCTTGTTTGTTTGTCTTGTAAGCCAACCACACTGTTATTAGTTCTGTCTCATACTGGATACCAAAAATCAATTTTAAGGGAAGCCTGGCAGAGTGGTGTAAGGAATTTTACATGGAATATGACATATTTGCTCTGCTTAAAGTAGTTATTATATTTTCTCTGATAACAATCAAAATGAGAGGAATGTATGCTTACCTTGACACATTACACAGCTAGACACAAACCCAATATTTAGCACACATAAACGTACAGCTCAAGAGAAGGAAAAGAAAATGATGCTTTAAACTACTATTTGATAAAGCATCCCTTGGGACACATTTTTTTAAAAGCTATTGCTATATAGTCCTGAGGTACGCTGAATATCTGGATTTCTTGCTCCCGAAAAGACAAAGATGACAAACCTTACTATCAATTTCACTGCTCCCCAGAGCAGACTGGATCACGTACAGCAATGCATCCGTCAGGCCATCACATTCCCTCATCCTTCTGCGGGCCTCCTCTCCAGCAGAGCTGACATTCCTGTAAGGCAACAGCAAAAGTTACCACCTGCACAGCTTCTGTGCTCACTGCCCCTCCTAAAACATTCTCACAATTAACATCAAGCTACAACATTTGCTTTTTTCTCCTTTCATCACTTCAGAGCTGTGAATAATGAAGACAGCTGTGAATGAGCTCTGGAAATGTAACACAGAGGGGAGCAAATGGAAGGCATCAGGTCCTCCACAAGAAAGGGCTGAGATGCCAAGCAGCATGCGCCTACCTGAACTGAGACTCACAACTCACTAAAATTTGGACAAGAGCTGATAATTTTTGTTGCTTTTCTTTTTTTTTTCTCTTTTTTTTTTTTCTTGTAAAGAATGGCTTTTACATTAATGAAAAAGTGTTTTTAAATGTGCATTTGTACATATAAATAAAGCTTTGAAAAGTCTAGAAGTTTCGCGAAAAACATCTCTTGGAAACTGAAGAGCCCAGTGGCTAGGGCTCTTAACATAGAAGAAAAAATTATCAAAGCCTAACATAAAACACCTTGTTTCTCATTTTACACGAGTGCTTCTTTTTCTCCCTTTTGGAGAGAACACTGGTGCTGCAATCTTCTCTTTATATCATTACTTGCAAGTCATTTCAAACAGGGCCAGAGGGCTTTCTGAACATCTTTATAAAAACACAACTAAAACAAAATCTAATGAATAATGTGTCATGGAATTCAAAATACTGATATAAAAAGACAAATATGTATGATTGTGTATATATAAATAGAACCTGTGCTTGTTAGTGTCAAGAAAAAGTGTGAAAAACTGTATCTAGTAGCAGTTCTGATTTGGAAATGGGTGAATTGGCAGTCTCCAATTTGGGGGCAGACATCCCTCTGCTGAGGTGCTCATCTGTTGCTCCTCTCTCCTCACTTCTAAAGTTTACACAAAGGAAGAACAGAGAAGTGTTGACACCAGCCCTAACTGCCTAGTATGAACATCTGGAAATGGAAGAGAGGACACTGGGCATTTCATTCGGGAAGAGGGCAAGGCACTTTCTTCCCCTCATACCATGTTAAATTGTCTTGATATTAAAGACAGAAAGAAGATGAGAATCTTGGGAGAAGAGAATGACTTTTAGGAGGAAGGTGAGAGAACTTAAGGTCTCCTTTCAATTCTTCGTCTGTATAGTTCTTCCTGTTCTGCCTCCTTGACATCTAAAAGAAGTGTTTCTATTCCAACAAAGCACCAAAGATTTTTTTGGATCAAATACATACACCATTTTCCAGCTATATTTGCATCCCCACACTAACCTATTTAGTCCTGCTCTCTTGCAAGCTGCCCCAACTAATTCAATACTGTTCCCTTCATGTATGCATGGAAAGCATAAAGCTCAGAAACTGTACCCAGAACAAACGCCTTTAACTTCCTAGCTTACAAATTCCTGCTTTCCATCCTCCTAGAGACTCCTCAGTTCTCCTCACACTGCACATCAGAAATGTCTCCTATTAAACCATTGCTAGTTTTGTGTTGTTTCAAGTTTTGTGTGGTTTTACTCATCTTCTAAAAGGAATGCTTTTTCTCTTTCCCTGCTGCTACAGGAGCTGCAGATGAGGAACCTTCCTCCAGTTTAGGGTGCCCTCTTCTATCATCCAGAAAGCATCAACTGGAAAAAATTTTCCATTGGATCCCTCTTTGATGTGATGGAAATCCTCTGAATTCCCTTTGGATGATGACAGAAATCAGAAGATAAAATTTCAGAGTATGCCTTTCCCAAACAGTGTGCCCCAGTAGCAGAAGACTCTGGCTTAGGAGTATTTTGAGTAGACTGTACCCTTAGTAAAGTCAGCAGCTTTGCCTGTAAGTACAGCAAAAGCAGGAAAAGTAGAGGCAAGGATCTGAATACTAGAAATGGACAGAGGGTTGTGAAGAGAAGGGAGGATTTATAGACTTATTTAATTGGAAACTCCTACCCTCTGGCAAGATAAGGACAAACAGAAAGAAAGCTGTATCCAGCCCTACAAGAATACTGCACAGATTATTAGTGGTGCCTTTCCTTCCAACATTATGTATTTATATAATAAAAAACCCTGAAATATTGGATCCCTTTAAACAGCAGTAGTATTTTGCATTACCACTGTCTCTCCAGGTGTCTTCCATTTACAGTTATATACACTGAGTACAAGCTTTCAAAACATACAGGCTTGTGCATCGCTAGAAACAGAGAGGGATATTCTCCCTAATTATTTCACAGAGGTGATTTCTTCTTCTCTCTAACATGGACAAACATCACCACAGCCTGACTGGAAGCCTTTCAGCTCCTTCCCACGCTCTCTAGAGACTCCTCCTCAACAAGACAGCAGTGCAGACAACCTTATAGTCCCTTGGCACTGAGCTGTCTGTCTCATTCATTTCTAGCAAAGGAAAGAACATAGGGCCTTTATGCAGAAAGAAGACTAGGGGCACATCTTGCACAGAAAATGCATTTCTTCTCTCTATGGAGGAGATGCTGAGTTCTGTTCCTCAGCTTATCATCCTCATTATGCTCCAGTTAGTTCTGTAATTGAAAGGTGGATACACTGAACTCCCATGACTGCTATTCCTTTTCTTTTACAAGTCTCTATACAGATTAAGCACTGTCTCTTGAACATGGCTTACGGCTATTGCGGCCCTCCCCAGATCTAGATTCCAGATTTAGATTCGGAATGGCTTAGAAAACAGGACAAATCCAACCTTCATATTAACATTTAGGCAGAAATAATTGTTTATTTAAAAATAAGTGTATCGTACTATCTAACTATTCCCATATCAACTCTGTTGAAGGAAACACCCCCAACCCTGTAAGTCATTGCTGAGACCTTTCATAAAAGGGCTCTACACAATCACATTCAGGCTATGAAATTCTGCAGAAGAGAATCAAGTCCCAGGTTACTCGAGCTGACAAGGAAAGCACTCTGCCATCTTAATTTTCTTATTTCTAGTCATTAACTCAAACAAGCGGTAGTTGGCAGTGTGACAGGGAGTAAGGCATGATTTGTCATTGTAAATATACAGGTCACTGTGCAAACCTTCAACTGCAGCAACAGTTGGTAAGATGTCTCACTAAGTAAGAAAAATTGTTTCCAGTGTCAATCTCCAAACAGTTTTAAAAGTGAAACCATGTTATCCAGAGATACAATGTACTGGTTTTCACGGAAAAAAAACAACAACAACCTGTCAAGCTTGGCATGTACCTTTGTTATTCAATATTTTTGGTAGGATTTGAGGTGACAGAAGATAGAAGGTACTAAATAATTTCTTTCTTTCATGTCATTTTTTATACAATGTTCTTATGATAAATCCACCTGACTGATCCAGGGGAGGGAGATGGAGATCTATGGAAAGATCATCTGGAAAGCCAGTGTGCTGAGAGACATCCTCTGTGGATACGGGACCATGAAAAATTACAATTTTTGACATTACACCCTGTGATAGTTCTACAAATCTCAAAGACAGATCTACAGAGTTGATTGTTCTCCTTGAGCATCCTTGGATTACAGCAAGTAGTTAGACCTTTTCTGTACCGGCAACAGTTCTGCAAGTTGCAAATCTTACTGCAGCCATGTAGAATAAAAACTGAGAACAAATTATGTGTATTTAGCAAAGATGAAATTGAGACTGGTCCTCCTCACACCTCTTGATATAACGACAAAGCATGTTTGAGCATATGTAATTTTCTTGCTATGGTGTAACGTGACATAAGAAAGGACACACAAAAGTCAATATTCTAAACTAAGTGAACTCAGAAGTTACTTTTGTTATGAATAAAAAGTATAGTTTCATTTCAAAAAGTTTTGAGTAGGAAAGTAATTGTCACAGCCTCAATCTTTCCATCCTTCTACTTGACATATTAGCCACAAAGAAAAAAAAAAAAAGGGGGAATTTCCCAGAAAATAGTAAAAGTTTATATGAACCAAGAACTCAAAGAATGTCATTAATGTTGTTGAAACCAAGTTTATGTTTCACTGAAGATAGCTAGCAAGGGAAAACTCCTCAGGGGAATAATGTATAATGAAGTTGCAACTGAGTGGAAAAAAAAGTCCAGTAATCATTTTGAGTGATGAAGCAGGCAGATTTTGCTATTAAGCACACTCATTCAACTACTAGAAAGCCCCATATTCAAACATGTAAAATAACTCCCTTCCTACATGCACACTTTGTCATCAGTATTGTACCCAGAAGAGCCTTTTCAGCCACCCCGACCCGTCTACATATTAAACTGAATGTCTAACCTATTCAGCTATAAACATGCACTAACTGCATAACTTCCCATTATTATCAATGCTGCTGCACTCTAGAAAGAGCTTTAGTCCTGAGAGCCATCATGCAGTCGGCATCAAGGGTGTCAGGTCTGGATGAAACTATTCCTACAAGGTGCTCGGTATGAACTCTGCACACTGCACAGGGGCCTGCTCTGAGATGAGGAAGCTAGAAACCAGGACTGCCTCAATTGCCTCCAAGTACTGAATTTGCCCTGATAACATGCTATGTGTCACCTGTCTCAGAAATCTGAGGGGCTGCAGAATGAGAGAAAGGCTGAGTAGGGTGACCAGGGGGATTGGAAGTGCTATGAAAGAAGTTGATAGATTCTGAGAATAATTCTCCTGAAGCACAAAATGATGACTCACAGATGCAGTCAGCACTGATGAAACATGTTCTTCCTGCTCATTGTTTCAGCTTGGATAGCCCTTTGGAGCATGCAGGAATCCCAGAAGGTAGACTAAGTTTTATGATGCACTTTCTAGTGAACGCTGCTTTCCACCAAACACAGGTGATCTGGGACTTGTGTTGCATTACCCAGGGCTTTGCCTAGTGTCTCAGACTCACACAACTTACTGTGTGCTGTTGGCCACCAAGTCTTTGAACTGTGTGACAAGAAGGCATCTAAAGTCCATCCTCAAAGCATTTCTTTATGTAGATTTTACTCCTAGGCTCGGTTTGAAAAGTCCTACCAAATTATTTGGCAAGTTGTACCATCACTAGTGGGTACTTAAGGCATACCAGAACATGACAGGGTCACTGATGTTAGGAGCCTGTTGGATAAGCAGAGAGACATACCTATCTGCAGTTAACAGATACAAGCTGCCTTGATTCATTCAGCCATAGGACAGAAGGACAGAATGCAAGTTCTTCTTTCGCTTTGGAATGAGATGGCTAATTGAAATAAGCCCTCATATCATGAAAACAATTATCAGTGATGCAGTGTCCCATGCCTGAGACAGTGTCCAGGCTGCTGCTCAGAGAACATCATGAATACAGACTCCAGTACAACCAAACAGTTGAGAGGAAATGCGACTATGTGCCAAAGCTTTGCTCCTGCCTGCTGCTATTCCAACGTGTAGGACATGAGGGAAGACCTGCCTCTATAGCTACTGCTGAAGGTAAAAGAAAATGAAAGTGTATATACAGTGTGACCATAAATGTGTACAAATGAGCAGCAGAAGAGCAAAGTAAACTTTTGTGCTCCAGCAGTATATTAAAAGTACAATGCCATATGTTGCCAAGTAAGACACTGGCTTCTGCACTTGAATTTGAACATAACAGCTTTGAGCATCAGAATCAAAGAATTACCTAATCACTGAGATTGTAAAATATTTATGGAGATCATTTAGTCCTGTTGCTTTGCTAAAAAAAGCCAACTAAAGCTATTGTGATTCAAGACTTCTTCCAGTTGAATTTGAATACTTCTAAGGATGAAGACCATGGAACCTCTCTGGGTAACTTGTTCATGTGTTCGATCATCCTCATGGTTAAAAAAGAAAACAAGATTTATCTTAAGTGGAATTTCATGTTTTTCAGTATTTGCTCATGGCCTTTTGTCCTGTTACTTATTAATATCAAGATGATTCTGGTTGTGTCTGTTTTATATCCTTCCATCAGGTATTTACACATATGGATAAGGTTCACCCTGTGACATCTCTGCTCTGAACAGTCCCACCTCTCATCCGCTCCTCTTAGGAGAGATGCTTCAGCCCCTACATCATCTTTATCATTCTTTTCTGGACTTGTTCCAGTATGTGCATGTCCCAGTAGTGATAATTCCAGGCCTGGATCCAGCACTTCATATGTGGTCTCATTAGTGAGAAGGGACATAATCACCTCTGCTGACCTGCTGGCAAAGCTCTGCCTAATGCAGCCCATAGTATGGCCTGGACTGAAAAAGACCATAAAGATCATGTAGTTTCAACCCCCCTGCTATGCGCAGTGTCATCAACCACCAGAACAGGCTTCCCAGAGCCAGCCTGGCCTTGAATGCCTCCAGGGATGGGGCATCCACAACCTCCTTGGGCAGCCTGTTCCAGGGCGTCACCACTCTCTGTGTGAAAAACTTCCTCCTAATATCTAACTTAAACCTCCCCTGTCAAAGTTTAAAACCATTCCCCCTTGTTCTTCATGTCTGCACTTTTCCATCTATAAGAGGTCTTCTCTGAATTTCTTCTAGAGAAATCAAAGTTACAAAGATACAGCCCTTTACCAAGGGCAATTCAAAATCAACAATGCTAAAGACTGCTGACAGATCAAGGACTAGATAAGCATTTTCATGATTCACAGAAGAGAACCAGACTTCACGACACATCTAATCTATGCCAAAATCAATCCAGTCATGAAATCTAGTTTCTTGGAATGTGCAAAGTATTCATTTAAAAAAAAGCCCTCCCCAAATCAACACTACCACTTAAAACCAAACAACTTTCATATTGTCCTTATCTCCATGCTGCTCTTATAAGCTGCCTAATTTTACTTTGATCTGATTGGTAAAGCTTTTTTTTCCTTCAGTGGCAAAGCCTTGTCTTGGTGCTAGCTGGCATCATCTGTCCTAATGTAGGCTGCAATGATTAGTTACGATTCTTTAAGTAGGTCTGCAATGTAGCATATGACTTCATGAGAGCTATTATTTTTTTCTGCTTACTTCCAGCTGTTTCTATAAGCATTAAGGCTCTTTGCTGCAAAAGTCTAATATTATAACACTGAGAGCAAAAAGAAGCAATCAATACTATGCACATTTTGTGAGCAAAGTGTGCTCACAAACAGAAGCAGTCCACTGAAAGCTACGGATTTTCAATAATTTTTTATAATGGAACAGACTCTGTGTTGCACTGGCATATCTGTAAGCATGCAGTGCATCTTTCATAAATGTATTAAACAGATTAAAAGGAGCTTCACTGTAACTTCTAGGGTCTAGACAAATTCTACCTTTTTAATCATTGTTTGTACACTAAGATCTTTTAAAATCATCCCTTACTGATGAAAACTAGACTAGCTGATTCTCAGACATCATACAAGTTTAAAGAAGTTAATAAATTTAGAAATAAGAACACAAGATGGTCTATCTTCATTATTCCTAAGTTTCTAATTGCTAAGCTGTTAGTGACTACAGCTTCTTGTTTGGAAGTAACAGTAAATAAAAACGTATTTTTCAGTGACTGCTGCAGATCCTCCATGCAATTTTGTCAGATTGGAATGACAGTCCAATGCATTGTCACTTAAAAAGAACAGGAAAATGCAGGACATTATAACACTGTACTAAACTCAACTATGAGATGTGACAGTATTTCCATGAAAATTTCTTCTTGTTAAAATTTTCAGTACCAGTGATAGCCTTCCTCTTTCATAAGATAGTTTACAGACTACTAATTATTTATCAATCCTGCCTGTGTGGGTAATAATAACACAGATTGTGAGGCAAATTCTCTGCTACTAATTAGCAGCATTGCTCAACTCCAACTATTGGGGCGAGAAAGAATTTATATCAACAAAGAATTTGGCCCCAGATCTTTATCTCTCAGGTGTTAGTTTCAGTTTAAAAGCATACTTAGCAATTAGGCAAACATCTGAGAGTTTAATGTGGATACAGTCTTGGTTATTAACCTTTCTATCAAATGCTATGACAATGTGATTTAGCCTTGATTATTCAGCCATAACTTTCCTTTTCAAAACATCAGAGCAATTAGCCTTCCAAGTCAAGCATTCAACAGGTTCCCTTCATTACTGTACTTCTGCCTGCCTGTCCAATCCTCAGGCTAAATGTGCTCTTCTATGACCAGGGAGAGTGATCTGTGAAGCATCTGACTTCCAGCATCAGTTCTTGCTATTTTGATATGTTTTTGAAGAGATAACAGGGAGGAAAAGAATTCACACCAGTATGTTTAAAGAACTTTCTTACAAAAAAGAAGAAATTACAACATTTTCTGTAAGGAATCTGTAGGGATTCAAAGCACAAAGAACCACATCTGAAAGAAATAAAATATGGTTCTAACTCCTCAATCCTCCTCAATCCTCCCTGCCCAGGGAGGTTGTGGATGCCCCGTCCTTGGACGTGTTCAAGGCCAGGTTGGACGGGGTCCTGGGCAACCTGATCTGAATGTGGATGTTTGGTGGCCCTGCTAGGCAGGGGGGTTGGAACTACATGATCCTTGAGGTCCCTTCCAACCCAGGTGATTCTGTGATTCTGTAATTCATGTTTTGTGTTTCCATTTGAAGTACAACTTCTATTTAAATACTGCAGACAGAACCATATTCAGCAAATATTTTAAATTATAGAATAAAAAAAAAAATACAACAGCAGCAAATTTCTGATTTTTCATGTCTTTGATGTGCATCTGGTTGTATAAGATTCACTGCACTTATTAGCGCCTAGCTGTTTGTCCACATAAAATTGTTAATGTGCTACCTGCAGGAGGCGAAATTCAGCTTGACCACTGTGTTCATTCAGGTGGCAAGAGCTGAAAAATAGCATCACTTACTGCCCTTGGGAAGAAGCTGCTGCAGACTCTGCAGGTCGTAATTGGAGCAGCTTAAAGACACCAAAGCAAAGACATTTTTCTCCATTTTAAACTGTAACATTTCAAACATGACTCTTCCCTAGAATTTATCAAGAGGCTTTGAACAAGAGTGGAGCTCTAAATGTGTTGCAGCCCTTTTGCACAGAAGTGTGGTGAGATGGGTGTGACCCTGCCTGGCAGTTAAGCACTGCTTTGCCGCTCACTCACACTCAGATTTGAGACTGGAAATGAATAAAACTCTACTAAGAGTTATGAAAACTTGTCTTAGAGAGCAAAGAAACACGTAGGATAAGTGAACCTGAAATGGCACCAGCCTTATGAATCCAGAATTCTGGATTTAACCCTGAGAACTGCTTTGGGTTTCTTGCTTTTATGTACAAACAAAACAACACTCAGTTTCCCAGAGAGAACATGTAATCTCAACAGCCATGGCAGCAGAAGAAAGGGGAGGTGCACAATGTTTCAGGAATGGCTTCCAAATCAGTGCTCAGAGCTGATGGTCTAAGAGCCATACCTTTCTTAACTTGTACACCTACAATGCACGGAAGAACACTTCTCCACACTGCTGGTCACAAATGGTACGATAGCCGCACTGTTCCTTGCATGTGAACTATCTGTTCCAGAATTAGGTCAGGCACTTCTGTCCTATACAATGCCTTGCTAGAACTTTTGCATGGACCCAAAGGCAACGGAACACATTAATGCTGTTAATGCAAGCACTGTTCCCCAAGCCAGCCTCCAGACAGATGCCTACATGGCTGGTGGAGCACACTTTGAAATACCATTGGTGTAATCTCTTCTTCCTTGGCCAACCATTCTAGTCATTGTGAAACTCAAAAGTACTGTGTCAGATGCTTCACTGTTGCAAAGCAGTCTCTCCTGTTTTTCATCTTGGTATGTTATTCAGAACAAAACCACTGATCAGACATATATGATTTTCAATTAACCTCGTTCTACCTATTATTTATCATATTATTATTTTTTAAATGCTTACAAATTGGCCTATTTTTGATGTTCTTAATTGCCTTCCTCTTCAATCATTGTTCAAACAATTTCTAAAGTATTAAAATTCAGATTACTTGTTTCCAAGTCTACATTTCCAAGTCTATTTTTCTCCTCCACTTAAAGTTGAAGACTGTATTTATCATGTTTAATCCTGTGTGAAAATCTATCTTGCATGAGTTGCACTAGCAAAAATAATTCCATGACAAGAAGAATATTTCCCTTTTTATCTTTCATTGGCTGTATTGTCAGGAAAATCTCGGCATCAAGACTGCATTTATAACAGCTATGGCAAAAAAGCAGGCAAAATGCTTTGGAGTTCAGAATAAGTGAAAATATACTTTCTGCAAAATACAGTATTTTGCTGTGTTTAAAAATACTGTTCTCACTGTGTTTATCAGCATTTTTGACATCACTTTGTAAAATCCTTTATGTGACGTTTCTTTGACATAATTTTAAATCTTTAATATCTGTACAAGAAAAAAATTGCTCTCCTTCTGTCAAAATTTTAACATTTAAAACTACTGGGAAAAAGGATTTTCTTCCTGTCTTTCAACTTGAGAAAAGGAATTTAGCCAACTCCATACAACATGTGAAATTCCTCACCATCCTCTGAAGTATTTGACATTGTCTCAGATTTAGAACAACTAGTGCTAACAAATGAAAACAAAACCTCTTGGGTTTGACAGCTTTTTCCTCTTGGCATAATCTCAGAGTAGCTTGTGATTTTCAGGGATACACGTGAGCCTCTTGTCTGCACTTCCAGAAATATTTGCAATGAATGTTTTGATTATGATCAAAGTACGACTTCAGAGGCTAACATGGGATCAAAATGCATTCCTGACCTGCTGCCAGGCTTTACCCTGAATTGTTCAATGCCAGGATGCTACCATGTCCCATACAGAACATATGTTTGTCTGCAGACTAATATGGAAAGGACCAGGCTATCACATAAAAGTAAGCATGACACATTTCTCAACACAGAGGTTTGCTTAATAAATCTTACAAATAAAAAAAATTGAGAAAAAAAATTCACAAGAAATGTTTTTTGGAATCAGAAGAAAAAAAACCCACAGAATAAAAGATTTGGGGTTGTTGGAAGTTGGGATCTCTTGGGAGTTTATTTACTAAACATATCTCTTAAAGAACTAGTTTGCTCATCTTTTCTTCCCTCTGTCAAGAAATTAGGAACCCATGAAATCCTGAGAGTTTGTACTATCTGGAGTCATTACTTAATCCATTTTCATCAAACACTCAGAATATGGTCTCAGTATGCAGTTAAGAGGTCTGTTCTGAAAGAACAAAGTTGTATCACCCATAGAAGCAAAAAATTGAAAGTGATTTGAAGACTACCATATATATTTAAATTTTCTCAATCACTTGTGTGTCTTGGATTCCAGTGAACTTCAACTGTTACCTATAGATCCTCTCCTTAATTGTGTGCAATAAAAGAATCCATAGTATTTAAACTACTAAATTATAGATCTCTGTCTTGCTGATGTTACCTAGGTTTCCTTTTTTGCTCAGATATACAAATGAAACACTGAAGAGTCAGTCAGCCTCCCAGAAAAAACAGGCAATCTGAGCATCCAGTAAATAGCCTGCTAAGTGCAAAAACGTCCTTATGCCACATAGACCCACTGGCCAAATATTTCAAGGATGTCCAAATATTTCAGTCGCACAAATTCAGCTTGCACAGCTAAGAGCCCAATGCTACAACTATTGAATTCCTTCTAAAAGATAAGACAGTAAAAAGATGAAACTGCAATGATCTACAGATATAATTGAGAGTCTACGCAAACGTGAAAAAAACCTGCATCTTAAAGAAGAAAGAGAGAGAAGTACAGCTTGCTAATTACACATACATTAATGCAGAATAGTAAATGTTTGAGGGAAGGATAATAAAAATCTTAGGGCCAGGATAACAGGAGATGACTTCTCCTTCTGCCAGACTAGCATTCTATCTGGGCTACATTACAGTTTCTATGTGACTTAGTACAGTGCAAATATAAACACAAATTTGCATTCCAGGTCCTATTTTGATATATGATACTATTCTTTATGTTTTAATGCTCACTTTTCAATATGCTATGCTCGCTTTTAAATTAATACTGTTATCACTAAATCAAAACAACCAGTTTTGGATCAGGTATTACAACATATTATATATTCCTCTGGCAAACCACCACAGGGACCTAAGATCAGTATGTCTGTGTGCATGAGACTTTGAATTTGAAACATTTAAAAGCACTATTAATACACTTCTTATAAATCAAAACATTGGAAAGTAATACTGCTATTTTGCTTTGGCTTTAGAATCAAGTGAAAAAGGTAAAAACCAAGATCAGATCATAAACAATGCAAATAGTTGTATTAAATGGAGTTACTCATTTGAAAATCCTATGAATGAAGATTAAGTTCAGAAAAAAGCATGACTTGCCATAAGCAATCCTATCAGCCTAGAGAAACAAACAAATAGGATCATGATTGCTTAAGTACAATGACTCACCCTAACCTATAAAGCAATCTCACTGTTACATCTGAGTTTCAAGTGCTTTTCTGTATCTTCCTTACAGTCTTGAAAAAATGTTATCAATGCAGAGCCTTGAGAAGAATGGATGGTAAATCAGCTTTGGTTGTTGACTAATCAGATAAGTACAATTAATTACAACACCAGTCTGTTAATCAGATTATTAAGTTCATCTCTTCCTATCAGCTACTTAGAAAATATAATACAGAGGATAAGAAGTCACCAAGCAGAACACTCTTTCGAATATTAGAATATTGGAATGAAACAAATTAGGTTACAGCACAGCACAGAAAAGTAGAAGTTAAATATTTTCCATCTGTGCATGATGCTCTCGTTGAATTGACCGTTTCTCCAAACCTGAGAGGGATCTTTCTGCCCTATCAAATCACACATTCTTATAATTTTATATAAGTCAAGACTAGTTACTAGTCATTAATTCTATCTTTTATCTCACTCTCATTATCCACTTGCTCTGTATTACCAGTATTCCTTTCATAATATTCAGTTAGGCACCTTAAAATGCGTTTATTGCTTGCTCGTATTATTTCTTTCTAGCAATATAATTCATTTTTATGACACTTCTCATGTGAAATTCCATTTTATTATTTCCAGAGCAATCTCTCCCCTCAATTTTATTCTTATATTTTAACTCCATTAGAAACATCAAGGTATCTATGCTGTTTTCTGCTAATAACATCTCACACTGTTATGATTTTTTATCCTAAATATCTGTAAAAGAAGTCATTAAAATAAATTGCCTAATCGTAAAAAAATAAAATGTGATGCACAGTAAATCATAATTCCTATACTTGGGCTAAATTAAGCCTTCAGCATAAGAAATAAATATGTATGTTCATGTCCTATTTTCATGACAGTTAACCTGAAATTGCCAGAGTGTGTATCCTACCTCAGATTATGTCACTTCATCATATCTCCAAACGGCTTTATGTGCATACTGAGAGATGATGAAAGAACTGACCCTCTAGCGTGCCCTTCAGCCTAAAGAGTCATTGTGCATCACTGCTGCTCGAAATAACCTGTAAAAAAAGAAGGGAATCACTCTACCACAACCCTACTTACCCCATCTAGCCCATGCCATATAAAACAACGTACAAACATTCTTTACTACTAGCAGTGTTGTCACTGCTCTCTATTCTTTTGGCTTATACCCTAGGGATGATGTCTGACAACTCAGCTTTTCTGCCAACATGAACCTATTACAAAATTCTACACTGCTCTGTCTTGGTGCCCAACTTGTATGGCAGAAATCACTTGGGAGGGGATTGGCAGCAGAGATTTAATTTTTCCCTTATCATACATGCTTTGAATCATTTCACCACTCTCTGTTAAACTAAACAGCAACTACAAACTTGCCATCAATCTCTCAAGATGCTCAAGCGAGAAACTTGCATGAATAGCAGGCTCTATTTCTCCACTTTGTCTTTCATTTTGGCATGAAATGTATTATCCTTGCCTTCATATATTCTATTCTCCCTTCTGCAAATGTATTAATTTAATGCATATTCACTAAGCATGTTATCATGTCTACTGTGTCCTGATTCTTCCTATGTAAAAACTGAACCAAAACGCCTGCATGGAGTCAAAGGAAAAGATGAAAAAATTAAAAGAAGAACACAACAATGGACTTTGCCAGAGCTCTGTGCAGTCTTACAGAGGAAAAGGCTTCAGCAGAATCATGTTCTTTTCCTTGTGATCACTTATGTGTCTCACATTTCCATCAAGTGTCACCTGACACAGGGGCATTACTGTGCACTCTTTGGGCCAAGGAACGCAGTGTGCTTATCTTCTAAATTCTGATGATTAAACAAGAAAAATAATTGGGGGTGTGGAGGAGGGGAATGATTATGCAAACTGAACAAGCAGATGAAGTTGAGAGTTGTTTTCTAATAAAAAATTACTGTGGCAATGTTCAACCTAAATTTCTCTGTAACCATTCCTACATTAAGGGATTTCTGTAGCTGCAGTTATTCTTTAGTTGACAGATACATACTTTGAGTGACATTGGACTTGCTCCTGTGTGCCTTGCTTTTACAACACAACCCATGCACAAATCTCACTTCTGCTACAATGCTATGATTGTGGCTGTGTGATGTCTGGGAAGAGTTTAATCACTTGTTTGCTTTCTGTGCCAGTCAGAGACCAAATTAGCAAAACGTTAATTACAGTTCATAGAGGTGACTGTTCTTTTATGAATAAACACTCACTCTGATTTTGTAATTATTATTTTAATTGCCAGTTACTCAACAACACAGTTTCCTCCAGTATGGAGCAAACACAATTCCCAGAATTACAGTAGAATTTCCTATATTAGGAACAAGAGGGAACAAATTATTTAATGCAACTTTATCAAGCTTAGTGCTTATCTGATTTACGTTGCCAAAGCTTTCTGAAATAAACGCACAGATTTGAGATACAGGTGGATTTTTTTCCTTTTTTTCCTTTTTTGTTTTTCTTCCTGAGCAGGTGGCTGTGATAGAGCAACACTCCATCAAGTCAATAGCTGCATGTATCAAGCATCACAATGTTCCAGTTCCCTGTTCTTGAATTATCTCTGTGTCCAGACCAGGAGATACACAGAAGGCCTGTGTGATTGCAAACAATAAACTACCTGTCCACAGGTGAAGCAAGAACAGGTATCCAAAAAGATGGAATTATTAGTTATAATCAGTATTCTCTATTTGTTGCCCTTCTCTGGACACATAACAGGGCCTTGATGTCTTTCTTGTAGTGAGGGACCTAAAAGTGAATGAAGCATTCAAAGCCAGATTGGATGGGGACTTGGGCAGCCTGGTCTAGTATTGAATGTAGAGGTTGGTGGCCCTGCATGTGGCAGGGGGGTTGGAGATTCATGATCCTTGAGGTCCCATCCAACCCGGGCCATTCAGTGATTCTGTGAATTTTACCAGTATCTGTAAATGTAAAGTATATGGGCTAAATCTGAAGTCCCCTGAATCGCAGCTCCCCCATAAACCCAAAGCTCTAACAATGTCATTCTTTAAATCAGCTGTTCTTATACTTTTAGGTGTGCACACACTGGATGGCCAGATCAATCCTGCATTTTTCTCTTTATCCTGAGGATGTTACACTGCTGAGAGCCGACATCCTTCCCTGACACATGGGGCACCAGAACTGGTGGTCCTCAGCCAAAGCTCAACCTCTCTTCCTCCCCGCACCATGATCAGGATCAGACAATGATACAGGCTTTGTTGGGTACCAGAGCTTCTCCCTGCATCCTCACTGCTCCTCTGAGCACGGCTGTGGGAGCAGACTTTTTAGATGCAGGAACACTGGTACTGATCTGTGCCACTGAACACATCAGTAACATACGTGCATTGCACAGACTCTTCTGCTGAAGAAAGCTTACTGAAATGGTATTTGAATTTCATGTGTAGTATATATTCCACACTGACTTCCTCTAGGAGGGGGGGAACATGGGATACATGTTCTATCTTGGCAGTATTCACTGAGAAACAGCTATTCTGCAACTTTCTACTTTCTGCTCTCCTATTCCATAGGCAACTTCCCAAGACAAAACTTATTAGGAGAATTTAACTGCTAAGACTGAGGCAAAAAGGGTGTTGAGTTCTTCAGTCTCCTCCCTTTTGCCCGTCACAAATTTGTCCTCCCCATGCATCAGTGGACACACATTCTTTCTTTTTGCTTTCAGGATATGTATAATGGTAAAATTCCATGTTGTGACAGTTTTATGCCCCCACTTTGCTCCAGCTAGGCTTTGATCCTCCTTGTTTCATCCTCGAGTGCCAAAACTTTGTCAGGTATCACAGAATCACAGAATTGTAGGGGTTGGAAGGGACCTCCAGAGATCATCGAGTCCAACCCCCCTGCCAAAGCAGGTTCCCTACAGTAGGTCGCACAGGTAGGCATCCAGGCAGGTCTTGAACATCTCCAGAGAAGGAGACTCCACAACCTCCCTGGGCAGCCCGTTCCAGTGGAATAGTATACAGGTATAGTTTCCACTTCCTTCCCTTGTAATACTTCAGCTTGCTATGAAGGTTTCTGCCAGAATGCCAGTCTCCGTGTACAACAGGGAGGTTTGTTTCCAAGCTCTCACTAAGATTTTGTCTTGTTTTTTAAATCAGAGAACACCTTTCTCCTATATAGCATTTCCACAGAGTGTTCTGCCATAAAGCTGGTCTGCAGAGGTGCCAGACATTCATAACAGGAATTGATACCTAGAAAAGTCATGCTTGCCCCAGATAAAATGCCACATATTGACCAACATAGACTGTGGCCTATCAGAAGGTTACTGATAGTGAGCAATGGCAGGATCTAGATTCTTACAATCCATTGTCAGACTGTTCTTCCCACTGCCAATTGATCTCCTTTGACAAATTTCTCTAGCCTGTGTTATCCTTGTTTTTCTCACAAGTTAGGATTTGCACCAGTTCTCTTGATATCACAGATTTGAGATCCAGTATGTATGTTCCAGTATGTGCTCCCCAGGACGCTCATCCTAGTCCATTCTCCTTTCTCAGACAATCCTTCATTGTTACTACCAGTCACGGTCTTCTCCTCCATTTCCTATTCTCAGATGAAGCTGTGCTCTCCTACTTGATTCCAGGCAACCAGTTTATAGTGCCTACCAACATCACAGAATCACAGAATGGCCAGGGTTGGAAGGGACTTCATGATCATGAATCTCCAACTCCCCTGCCACAGGCAGGGTCACCAATCTTCCCATTTAATACTAGACCAGGTTGCCAGGCCACATCCAATCTGGCTTTGAATATAGGGATGGGGCATCCACAATCTCTCTGGGCAGCCTGTTCCAGCACCTCAGCGCTCTTTCTGTAAAGAACTTCCCCCTGACATCCAACCTAAATCTTCCCTCCCTCAACTTCAAACCATTTCCCCTTGTTCTGCAGTTATCTACCCTTTCAAAGAGTTGACTCTCCTCCTGTTTGTAGGCTCCCTTTAGGTACTGAAAGGCTGCAATGAGGTCATCCTGCAGCCTTCTTTTCTCCAGGCTGAACAAGCCCAGCTCTCTCAGCCTGTCCTCATAGGGGAGGTGTTCCAGCACCCCAATCATCTTCGTGTCTCTCCTCTGGTCCCTCTCCAACAGCTATGTCTTTCTTGTACTGTGGGCTCCAGATCTGGATGCAGTACTCCAGATGGGGACTCACAAGAGCAGAGTAGAGGGGGACAATCACCTCTCTGTCCCTGCTGGCTGCCCCTCTTTTTATGGAGCCCAGGATACCATTTGCCCTCCGAGCTGCAAGGGGAAGTTGCTGGTAAATTTTTCATCCAGCAAGACTCCCAGGTCCTTTTCCAAAGGGCTGCTCTCAAGGACCACTCCTCCCAGTCTGTATGGATGCCTGAGATTCCTCCGGCCCAAGTGCAAAACTTTGCGCTTTGCCGTGTTGAACCTCATCAGGTTCAACTGGCCCACCTTTCCAGCCTGTCAAGGTCCTTCTGAATGGCATCCCTTCCTTCCACTGTGTTAACTGCACCACTCAGCTTGGTGTCATCAGCAAACCTGCTGAAGGTGCACTCGATTCCACCATCGATGTCATTGATAAAGATATTAAAGAGCACTGGTGCCAAGACAGACCCCTGGAGGATGCCACTTATTACTGGACATATCCTTCCATTCAGCATTCCTAGTCCCAGACACATCCACTGTATGTGGCTGAGGAATATTTTCATGCTAATAGCACCATAACAATTTCCCCTACAGATCAAATACAAAAAAAGCCTCCAGCACAACAGACCACACTTTCCGGTTAAACATAACCTGCAATAGGAAAGTAGTTTTTCAAAATCTGTTAAATTTGTGACTTCTGTGCATATATTGGTGATGCTGTCAGAAGAAATGATCAAAGCATTATGTAGGTATGGTTAGCAACCAAAATTAAAAAGGTAAGTATGCTATTACAGTTGAGAATTGCAATCTAACTGTATAGCTCTGGCTAACAGGAGGATTCTAGAAAATGCAACGGTCTAAACTGCTACCTGAACAAGCTGATGCATAGTAGTTGCTGCAGCTTCACTCATACGATACTGCAAGCTAATCTTCCAGTTGCACTGCCAATGTAATTTCTTATCCCTGCTGATGTACCAAGGACTGACAAAAGTAGCACTGCTTTTTAGTAAGAGAGTAGCAGGAATTGTGCTGAGGCCACTAACATCACTACATGCACATTCTTAAAACAGCAGAGTGAAGTATCAAGTAGCATCTGCTGGAAACTGCTCTGTTTCTGCAGTTTCTGAGTACGGACAAGCATTTGTTATTGATAATATAGAAAAATCATGTATATCTTACTGTACATATGAGCTTCACAACATGAACAGAACACGGACAGACCTCCAACAGGGAGGAAAAAGTGTGAAATGAATGATTAAGCAGGAAAGGAATGAATAAGCTTAGATACCTGCCAAAAGTCACTTTCCAAAAACCACTGCATTCCTACACCAAGGTTAACTCCAAATATCCAAAGGTCACTGTACACATAATAAATCTCCTTATTACTAAAAAGAAAAAAATAATAATTTGGAATCCAAGGTGAAAACTGGTTTGTAGTTTCACTTGTACCCTCATAACACATTCCTTGACTTAAGAATGGGAGATTTTGGTTAGCTTAGCTTTAAAGGAGAAATGGAAGTTAATTACTTCCAGTTTGTGGCAGCTACTTCTAAGCTTTTGAATAAAGGAAGGCTGAAACACTGCAGTTATCAAAGTACTCAATATATTCTTAAATATTTGTTTTTACCTACTACATCTGCTAATACAAGATCTGGTTTGCAGTAAGCATCTCCCAAACTCTTTGTGTATTAACTGGAAAATATTTTGATACGTTAATTTTGCTAAAGCAAGATGAATTAAAATTCTCACAAATTTGGAGGAGAGAAATTAATAACCATCTCTGAGGTTTACAATGCTTTTACTTTTTAAGCACTAAATCCTTGGAGTTTCAAGTATAAAGATCAACCAGAATAACAATCTACCCAAATCCTTGAAAAATGGCTAGCTCTATAACCCATCCAGTAGCAATAAACCATAATGATAGGGCTCTTGCTATGAAAAACTAACATTTGTTTACATAAATTACCACCCATTTAGTAATTATACCGTATGCCTGCAATAAGGTCAAGTAAACTGTAACTGTGACAGAAGCAATACAGCATGCATTATATAGTCTAGACAGAACTATGATGGAGAATTATGGAGGATAATAAATCAGTTAATGCTTTGCATGTGTTTCAGGATAGGCAGAGCAACAACTCCAGAATTAAAAAGTTTCTGTTAGTTAGGTCTCTTTCCACTCTCTTAAAGAAATACTAACAACTGCTGCTATTCAATCCAAGGACAGTATCAAGAAGTATAGTATATATTAACACATACAAATGCACACACAGATGCACACACATCTTTTTAGGTTATCACGATATATTTAGATGGGCTTTTGAGCAACTTGACGTAGTGGAACATGCTACTACCTATGGCAAAGAGCACTGGAACTAGATGATTTTGAAGTACCTTTAAAATCCATATTGTTCTGTGACTATGATTCTATTTTCATTCAATTTAACAATAATGTCAAGGTCTTTAAATTATCTGTAAGTGTGGAGGAGCAAATGGTAAACTAAACTGGTTATTTAGAAAAGATCACCTGTGACATACAGGATATACAGCACTTAATTCGGGTGCCCAGTTAAGCAGCCAACCTAATACAAGTCATGAACTGCTTTCACCATCAAAGGAGACTGATTAATTCCCTGAAGTCCTCCCAGATGAAGATGTTGCATGCCTACCCTCGGGCATCTCAATTTTCTTAATTAAAACTATAATCAGAAAAAATCACTATCCAAAATCCCCACTATTCTGGGGAATCTGAGGTTCTTTCAGTGCCTAAAACTCTTTTAGTCCACTTCTTCTTCAACCTAATTGAATTAGTTATTTCCCTAAATGAAATTACCAATCCTGTGAAAAGCAAAGCCTAAACAAAATAATAACAATCATGCAAACATTTCAAGCCTTTAAAAACAAATAAAAAGTTACACATTGTTCTTGTAAATCTTCTAAAAGCTCTGCTTAGAAAAAAGTATCCTTCTCATGAATTCTCCTTTCCCCTAATTCAGCATGGGCCTTCCCAGTGTCAGCCATGCTCCAGCTTTGTATCTCATGGATTCTGTGCCTTTGTGTGGATTAGTTACTGAGCTTATTAACCTCTGCAACCCAATGACACAGATGGGTGACATGGCTCGGTGTGCACTACAGGCCAGCTGATCTGGAGGAGTAAGGTGATGAAGTCTTCTACAAGCAGCTGGAAGTAATCTCATGATCCTGAGCACTGGTTCTTATGGGAGACTTCAACCATTCTGATATTTGTTGGATTAGCAGCATGGCCAGGAATGCATGGTCCAGGAGGTTCCTGCAATACGTTAAAGATAACTTTCTGACACAGCAGTGGAGAGGCCAACAGAGAGAGGTGAGCTGCTGGACCTTGCTCTTACTAACAAGAAAGGACTGGTTGGGGATGTGAAAGTTGGGAACAGCTTAGGATGCAGTAATCACAAGATGGTGGAGTTCAGGATCATGTGTATAAGAAGCACTGTGGACTTCAGGAGAGTTTACTTTGATCTCTTAAAGAACCTATTTGGTGTGCCAGAGTGCCCATAGGCTACAGTGCTGGATGGAAAGGGAGCCCATGAGAATTAGTTGACACTCAAACACCACTTCTTCCAAGCTCAAAATTGATGCATCCCTAAGAGTAAGAAATCAAGGAAAAGTGGCGAGAAATCTGTGTAGATGAGGAAGGAGTTCATCGATAAGATAAAAGGAAAGAAGAAAGTGCATGAAATGTGGAAAAAGGGCCTGTTCACTTGGGAAGAATATAGGAAGGGCCTGTAGGGATGCAATGGAAAAAGCTAAAGCCCACTTGGAATTTAATTTGCCAAAGAAGGTAAAGGATAACAAGAAGGGCTCTTTAAAATATGTCAACAGAAAAAGAAAACAACAGAAAATGTGAGTCCCCTACTAATCAGAGAATCACCAAGGTGGAAAAGACCTATAGACCATCCAGTCCAACTACCCATCTATCACCAATAGTTATCACTAAACCATGTCCCTTAACACAATGTCAAAATGTTCCTTAACATCTCCAGGGTCAGTGACTCCACCACCTTCTTGGGCAGCCCATTCCAATGCCTGACCACTCTTCTGGAGAAGCAGTATTTCTTATGTCCAGCGTGAATCTCCCCTGGTGCAACTTGAGAGGCCATTCTCTAGTCCTGAAGAGTCATACAGAGAGGACCAGATGAGGTTCAACAAAAGCAAGTATAGAGTCCTGCAACCAGGGAGAAATAACCCCAGGCATCAGTACAGGTTAGGGGCTGAGAAGAGATGGAGAAGAGCCCTGCAGAGAAGGGCTTGGGTGTCCTGGTAAATAACAGATTGCCATGAGCCAGCAATTTGCAACTGTGTCCAAGAAGGCCAATGCTATATTGGGGTGTATTAAAAAGAGAGTGGCCAGCAGGTTGATGGAGGTGATCCTCTCCTTTTATTTCGCCCTGCTGAGGACACATCTGGAATATTGTATCCAGTTCTGGGCTCCTCAGTTCAAAAAAGACAGAGATCTTCTAGAAAGAGTCCAGAGGAGGGCCACAAAAATGATAAAAGGCCTGGAACATCTCCCATATTAGGAAAGGTTGAGAGACCTGGGACTGTTCAGTCTGGATAAGACTCAGAGGGGATCTGATCAATGTTTATAAATATCTAAAGCATGGGAGACACTGGACAAGGTCAGACTCTTTTTAGTGTTGAGTAGTGACAGGACAAGAAGCAATGGCCAAAAACTGGAACAATAAGAAGTTCCACACAAATATGTGGAAGAACTTCTTTATGGTGCATATAACAGAGCAGAGGAACAGGCTGCCCAGAGAGGTTCTAGAATCTCCTTCTGAGGACATATTCAAAACCCATCTGAACTCCTACCTGTGCGACCTACTGTAGGGTAACTTTCTTTTGTAGAGGGTTAGACTCAAGGATCTCCAGAGTTTCCTTCCAACCCCTACAATTCTGTGATTGTGCCAAACATTGTTTTGTGCTAGGGTGATGTCTAGCACAGAAGATACCACCTTAGTAACATCACTATACTCTTAATGTGAATTCAGTAAAGCCACGTTTTCCTTCCTAAACTTGTCCCAAGATCTGATCACTGTCTTGTGCATAGTAAACATTCATACAACCTCAAAAATGTTAGTCTCTGCTTGGTCCTGATGTAGGTGAATGCAGAACAGAATCATTAGTCTTTGCTATGCCTTCTTCATCATAGTAGCTATGAAAAGAATGTCCCTCCTTCTCCACCTCTGAATTCATATTTAGCTCGTTAACTGTACCCGAGATCTCTCTTGTTTTTGTGGGGTTACAAAACTTCAGTATTCCTGAGGTCCCAAGCTGTGTGCAGGGCCAGGCAGACCTAGGTCTACCCACTGACTCAAGCAGTCTGGAATGCACACAGGCTATGAGCAGATATAATATGAGTAACTACCAAAAATACATGCAACACTGAACATTTTCTCATATTTATACTGAATACAAGGCACTCCTTCTTAGTACAATGTCTGGCAACCAAAGACAGTAACTATCAATCAAAATTAATCAAACTGACTGACCCTCTGACTAGTAAGTTCAATACAAATTAATTATATAAAACAAACCCAAGGAATTCAATGAATATTTTGATGTAAATAATTTTATTTTTCAATTTATTATGCATTTTTACTTTGTTAGTCAATTCCAAAAAAGATCATATACTTGCATGCCCTTTCAGACTGTACCCTTTCATGGCTCTGTCTTTGGAAATGCTTTTCAATTATAGTGCTTTTGTGCATAGTAGATCAGATATAAAGATAGATGACTGACAGCAGGGGAAGAGGAGGAAGTATTTCACAACGCTTCTGTCCTTCAAATGAAAATGCTGAAGCTGTAACCAACTAACTATAATAAATGAGTACCTGACAAAAAGAAATGAGCTGTGAAAGTAAAAAAGCTACCCTAGGATGAATATTTCAGAACTTCTTTGTCAGAGTAACCCTCTGTAGGTAGTGTGTAATTCTTGCTAAAAATACTATCCAGTAGATGCTGAATGTTTTTTTATAGTACATTGAGATGTAGTTAAATTACAGAGACATTATTACTTAAGAAAAAAGAAAGCTTGAGTTCTTTCAAAAGAAAATTTTCTCAATAGTAACATATGACTTGAAAGTATAAAAGTAAACTAGCTTAGGGAACGCAATTGGAAAAAAACCTTGAACTCCTCAATCTCTAATATCTTTGTTCAGCTCTTTTTCTAGAGAGAAGACTTCCACTTTGTCTGTCGTATTAGACAGAATTTTCTCACAAACTTTCATGACAGAAGACAGCATAAAACTTTTATTCCATTCAGCTGCTGTCCTAGGACTAAGTCTTTTTCAAAGGCAAGTGTCTACAAAGCTGTGTATTTATCATAGAACTATGGCTGGAATTAGCACTGCCTTACATCTTGCTCTATGAACTCTTTTACTCCACAGGCATGAGAACTTCTCTTTGGCATAGCCAAATTTGATACAATTCATGAAACTGAATTAGCAACAGGTATCACATGCTTCATATTTCGGTCTTTCTTGAGGTCTCAATTTAGTTCAAATTAATTGTCTACTTCACTAATTATCTCCAATGGGAAATCTATTTGATTTCAAGTAATGGACCTGGTCTTTGTCAATGTGTTCTTATTGGATTGTCCTCTCTGCTCAGTGAAAAATCTTACTTACAAAGTGCTAAAACTCCATGAAGATGTGTAGTGACAGTAAGAATATAAGCTTAATGCTCACCAGGCAGTTTCACAAAAAACGATCTCCAGAAATAATATGCTGCCTTTTAGTCTTGAGCTCAGACATCATGAGTGTATGCTAAGCACGCTTGGCAGTCTGCAGTAGACTTCATCACACTCCCAAAAGCTGTATTTTTATTTACTTTTTACTTACTTCATCAGGAGGTTTTGTGAGAAAACATTTTCAAAACACGTAACAGCAATGAAATTCACAAGTCTGGCTAGCGGGGACTGCAAGTCTGAGAGCTTTAGTACTAAGGGTATTACTGTGGAGTATTTCTCATGAGCTCTCGGTAGTTCACCAAGTTGCAAAAATTTGGAATGCTATCAAAGCCTTCTTGCAGCAGACTTGAGCACTGGCTCAACTTGAGCTGCTGGCATTAATTACTCCGGTGCTTGAAGTGTGACAGTTCACATGTTCAATACATTCTGAACCAGCACGATAAAATGTTTACTCTGATGTTGGCTCACTTATCCAGAAGGATGAAGAAAGATCAGCACACTTCAAACAAATATCTCTTCTGAAAACCCTCAGACCAACCAAAGAGATCAGATAATCTTCTCACTCCTATGGGAACTTTCTTCAGATTTGAAGCAGTCTATCATACGATAATGAGGGAGAGCTGAACAGGTATGCCCTGCCTCTCCTTCACTATGCAGAGCCTTATGTTTTCTTCACATCTCCTGTACTTCAGTTTCAAGAGGCAAAAAGATAGCTAATATAGAAATCAAGCAATTAGGGCTAAAAACCTCAACGCTCTTTAGAGTTACAGAATATATTAAAGTGTTTGTAGTGGAACTGAGTGGGCATACAAACACTGGATGCTTGCGTTTCTCATTTTCCTTGGGTAAATGAAACATCGGTCACCATGACCTCAAGTGGTGCTAGAGAATTGTCACAATCAGTTTTTCTGTCATGCTGAGACAAGTAGTATTTTCTGCAGAGACAGACTAAATCAGTTTTACAGAGTAACCATTCAAAAAGGAATGCCTACACTTCTCAGTAGTCAGCAAAGCAACAGCAGAGGTAGATGGTGACTCCAGCTGACATCTGCTGCCCTCCCGCTGCATTGTGATTCATTTTAAGCAAAAGAGTTTCAGGCCAATGGGCCAAAACAGATGAGGACGAACAGATAACTGTTCAGCTTCCCATGTAGTGACCACACTGTGCCATGTTCTACACTAACACAATTCCACACTGCCCTGGAAATTCCTTGCAAAAAGGGCTGCAGCACCATGCCATTCAGCTTTGCATCTTACTACTGAGGAGGCCCACAACAGTCAGCGGGACTTGGAGTCTGCTCATATCCAGTCAGCAGGCCACCAAGATTCAGATCATATTTTATTATGGGTTTCTGAAAACCTAACTGCCAAGCTTAACTCTTGCTCCCACACAAATGAAAACTGTTCCAAAATGGAAAAAAACCCAAACCACCATGTAATCTAAATCCTTTCACAAAACAGTTTCACTTTCCTTAGAACATTCATATCCATACTGGGTAAAACTGCAACAGAATGGAATGTAAATTAACACCACCTAAACCACGCAAATGCGAGCAGATGAAATTTTCACATTAGGCATTAGTGAACAGCAGGCATTCAACCTGGAGTGAATAAAACTAGGAAAAGCAGAGAAAATAGTCAGTCATTCAAAACATACTTGAGATGTTTATTCACTGTGGTCCTGATTGAAGGCTGGGGAAACCATAAGCAATTGGAGCAGCAGCTGATAGTTTTGTTAACATTGTTGAACTTCAGAGTATCATGAAATGAAAGCAAAGGTAGCGAGATACATTAATTTGAGATGCGTATGTAGAATTTTTAGCAACAGTATATTAGTAAATTACAGGAAGAATACTGCTGTCACAGAAACATGTAAATGGTACAACTGTTTCTTTTTTTCCCTAAAACTAACATACAAATATTCAAGAAAAGATCTTAGTTGAAGAACAGGAACTAAACTTTGTTTAAAAAAAGTTTGAATTATCAAGCTTTGATAAAGAAGTTCAATATTTTTAATTTGTATCCAAACAGGAAGTCCCACTGAGAGTAATGTGAGTTTTATTGTTTGCTCAGGTATTGCTTAAATAACATTTAGGAGATGGGGTTTCATCATTACTTTTCAGTTATCTTAATCCAAAATCATTAGGAGTTCTTCCTTCATTGGAAGGCAGATTCAGAATAATCCCATTTGTTTCACCAGATAAAATGATGGAGGAAGAAGGCATCCTGCCAAAGGCTGTTACATATTTTCTAAGCATAGGAGAGTAAAAAGACTCAAAAAAAGTATGATTTGCTACTTTTCAGATCAAAGCAGAATACAAAAGGTATTCCCCAGCAGCCATTTAAAAATAAAATTTCTGGTTGAGATTTTGATAAAACTTGAGCAAAGAATGAATTTTTAGAGCTATGTGGAACATGTAACAAGAAAGCAAAACTTTAATCAGAAATGCTGAAAAAGCATTGAACTTCAGTGCTATTTGACTGCCAGTGCTATAATTAATACAGTACATCCTTATATGAACATTATAAATTTGTTCATGAATATGTGAAATGGGAGTAACTGCAGCATTATGAAAGAGTGGGGAGCTGACACAGCTATACATTTCATTCTATTCGTAATTCTCACTTATCTTCCGAATAAAAATACTACAGCAGTAATCAGAGGACACTGAGTTATTCAAACTAAAATCGTCCTCTATCCCAAGTTCTATCATTAGGTTTTTATCTCAGCTACATTTTTGAATCATCACAGCTTTTTGTATGGCACGATCCTTCTCATATCCTGCATAAATTTGCCTCCTAAACTTTACGTGAAAGCGTGATCCCGTCACTGGGGCCTCTCCAATAGGCTTGGGACTTTTTTTTAGACTGGGTCCCTCAGCTTTTGGAAAAAGTGAAACATTTGATTGATTCTTCATTCATTTTTTCTGACTTTTCCAGTTTGTCTTGAAAGATCAGAAATATGGCAGTGAACATTTATTCCTGAGTTAGTGAAAGTTTTAGGCTTTTTAAAAATAAATATTTTGCATATCTCATGTCCATGAAAGCAGCCTGTGTGCAAGTTTTGAATTGAGATGCCTGAAATTAGACACTCAAATTCATAGTTAAATATCGACATCATTAAAACTGCAAATGATTTTAAGAGCTGATGAGTCAGTGATTGTATAAAATACTCAAAACCTCTAAAAACAGACTTTTTTTTTTTGAGAGCCTACTCACTGATTAAAATACTTGCTGTAAGGTAAATGCAACTTAGAATTTATTCCTTCCTATTTCTTCCAAAGGCAGGAAACAGAAGTTCAGCTTCTTCTCCCTACAGTGAACTGTTTCAGTATGATATTCACTGAAGTATTATCAAGCTTATTAAAGTTATTCAAATATCATTGTGTACTAGAACTACACAATGCTGATCTACTCTATTTTAAAGTAAGCCGTGCAATTAAATTTATTGTCAAGTTTATTTTTACTTCTATTTCAGGATATAAATATGACATTTAGCTTTACCCTAGAAACAAAGACAAGATTTAGAATACAATACAATATACTCACACAATATACTCATACTCATACAATATATAACAGGAATCATTCTTGGTCTTTTCAAAATACTGGAAAGCTGACATCAGTGCCTCAATTCCTCTTCAGCTTGTTATCACAGTGCATTCCTGGGACTCAGGAGCATAAATTATGCAAGTTTAATAAGAATTTTGGTTTTAGTGAAAAGGAATTGAATTGCACTGAACCAGACATTATAGACTCCAAAGGTAAATTTTTCCTGGACTTCTTGGCAACATTTTTGTCTGCAGTTACTTCCAAGTCCAGGTCCTGGAGAAACTCCCAAGTAAGAAGAAATGTCAAGAGAATGCGTGTTTGCTGAACAACAGATGCACCAATATAACTGCAGAGTTTGGAAACCTTCTTACTATTTTCAACACACTAACAGTGGCCCAATGAGGTTTAACACATGGTGTATAGTCATGTACACTATGTAAAATACATGTTTCACAACAGTACACGAGTAGAATGTAGCTAATTATAAAAACTGCTGATCTGATGATGCTTGAAAGTTAATTATGCTAGCTTTGTATTAGAAAGACAAGAACAGAGGTGCTTATACTTTTCTCTAGGCCAAGAGAGGACTTCAAAATATAAAATGAGGATAATTTCAGAGTGTGGATTTGCACAGATCCCTCTCTAAAAGTATGTAATGCTGTCTCAGTACGCTTTCGAGTAGCTGCCACTCTTCTATGTCTCTTCTCCAGAACTGCCTACAGTAAAAGCCCCTCCCTTGGACAGGCTGTTAATAAGAGTTTTGACCATTATAACCTAACCCTAGATTTTAACAAGCTTCTGAATGAAACACAGACTTTCTATTATCTGATTCCAAGACTGCAAGGTTTGAGAGTGAGCTCTAGATAATGCAAGGGAGAAGCAGAAATGGGTTGCTAAGTTCAACATCTCTTTATTTATAACAGCATATAATGATGAAAAAACTCTGCCTGCTGTTCATGGGAGAAGAATAAAAAAAGAAATTAGCTGCAAAGGCCCTGGTCCTACTACAGTAAGTTCATTCCATTTCTGCCCAATTGAAGATACTCAGAACTTGAAATTGTCAAGAAAGACAAAAACATGTTTTAGCTTCATCAATCAGTCCTCTTACATATTTATACAAATGTACATACATATATGTACACATGTACCAGTTTAGTATCCTAAGAAGTTTCGTATGTACATCAATGCAAGTTTCTGCACACACATATATATACTTTTTCTTAGAAACTAAACATATGGCAAATACTATCTATTTTATGCTGCTCACACATTTTCTATTGTCAGTATGCAGCAGAATGTCATTTTCAAAAGAGATTATAGAAGTTCCTAAGAATATGAACTAACAGTCTTAGAATGCTTAGAAGAGAGCTGGAAGAGAAATAAGGCTGAGGGATAAATGCATTAGCTGCAAATGTTTGTGAAACAGATCATTCATCTGCAAAGCAGTTAAAAACACTTGCTTTCAGGTTTCGCAATTAAAACAAATTGTTGTGACAAGGTAATTTGTTCTTTCCAAAAGTTGATCTATCCAGAAAATACTACTGGGTCTGTTGCATTCAATCCATGTTTTAAAAGCACTATACCCCTTTGCTTTTCTATTCTGAGCGCTTGCTATCTGTGTTTCCATTGGAAAGAAATAATTCTTGGCATTTTGTGAAAGATCTGACAAGCATGAAAGTATGAAACAGCAAAATGTGAAAGGGATGGAACTGTACAAAGAAAAAGTACTTGAGTTATTCTGTCCTACACAGTTTCAAATCCAATAATGTAAAGGGAGATCTATATTTTAATGTCGATTTTCATATGATGAAAAATTAAATAGAACAGGGAAAAAAGAAAAGGGCAGAATTTTATGATTTTGAATTTTAAAATACAGATTTAGAACACTAAAGCAATACTTTCTTAAAATCCTTGAAGTCCTCAGGTGACATTCTATTACCTTAAACTCATGTCAAATTCATGGAAAAAAACCCACAGCCTCTCCCGATTCCAAACTGTACATCAAGAAAAAGACTTTTGAAAAGATACTGCTAGAGATTTTTTTGGATGGTTTTTGCACAGAGATACAGTTTTGTAATATGTAAGCTTGACAGATCAGGTCAAAAGTACGTTGTGCAAAACGCCTCCTGTTGATTATTAAATTTCAGAGTAAGGACTCTATAAGCCCTACTATAAACAAATAGGACTCAAAATTCAGCTTTCACTAGAATTTCCCTGGGAAGACTACATGAACTAGAAGGTACAAAACAAACAGACAGTATTTCACAAGTGCAAATACATCAGTCACAGCTGAACCTGAAAGGAAAAAAGAAGCCAAACATTCACAGAGCTTACTGAAGTAATGTCCTGATACCTCAGTGGAGCGGCAAGTAAATTGGATGATTACTCCAATATGTCACTTTGAGGCCTGGCAGTTTCTGAATTATGAATACTAAGAACCAATTTATAATTGACAGAAATAAAAAGTATTTATCTGAATTATCTAAACAATTTCAAATATTTAATTTATATGAAATGAACTAGCACAATAGCGTATTACTTTCTTTTTAAAGCATGAAAGTGCACAACCGTGCAGTTTGAAAATAACCTCTTTCAAGAAAGAAGATTATAACAGGAATGGAATATCTGATTTTGCTGCTGTCTTTCATGTGATTTCATACAGATTTCAGCTGGGTTACAGTTTGATTGAAGTTGCAGTAGTTGTCCCACTCAGCATTTTAAAAAATGTATTAAGAACTTCCTTAAGAATTGTAAAGAGTTAAGGTAAGAGTACTAAAATCATAGTTAATAAGCAAATATGTAATTGAAAAAGATAAAAAAAACTCATATAGAAATTGAGAAACAGAAAAATAGCAGAAAGAAAAATAATCATACAATGCATATATAAAAGATCTTACTATTCCTATATAATAGCCAATGTGAACTATTTATGGGCACTCCACATAGGAAGAATTATATTATAGCACCTCTCAGATATTCCTTAAAGCTTTAACAGTGGATGCATCAGAAAAACAAAGGCACAGAAGATTTAAAAAAAAAAAAAAAAAAAAAGCCTCCTAGCATATCTGGTGGCATTAAACCTTATGTAATGCTGCCTGATGTCTCTAAAATCTGTCAACATTACTGATTTAGAAACATTTGTCAAATAGCTTTCCTATGCTACTGAAAATCTGAGTGCAACTGCTATGAATCAATGTCCTCTTGCAAACCAGCTCAAAAAGAAGGGGAAAAAGAAAGCAGTAGAGGACAATCAAACAGGAGTCTGAGAACTAGTTATCCCACGGAAGATAGCAATGGAATTTATGAGCTAAGCACTGCAGTGTCTTTGCCAGTACCTTTTATCTTCTTGCTTTATAATATCTCCCGAAACTGAGATCTTGAAATGGAAATCTGAAGGGGGAATGGAAATCATAGGGAGAAGGAGTGAAAACTGTTTCAAGCTTATTGGGGGTGGCAGGTATTTAAAGAATGTTAGTTAGCATACTAGCGGCACAGAGGTGCACTGCTCTCATCAGCAGCAGTAAAACTCAGCTTTCTAACCTTTCTGTCATTCACTGTTTTCTTCAACCCCACTATTTTATATGAATACAAAAACCAAAAAACAACAACAACAACAAAAAAACCCACACAAAAGCAACCATTCAGCTCCTTAAACATCAGCTAATACTTTTGTTCCTTGTACAGTCTCAAATTTTACATTTTCTTCAGAGGGAGAGGTTTCTCATAAAGACTGAGGAGATAAACAAGAAAATTTCTGCTAATAAAGCAAAAGTAAATTCAGCCCTTTCCAAATGTTCTGGCTTTGCTAAAGAGCATCCACATGGACTAAGTGGGATGAAGTCATCTAAAGATGGACAAAGGCCAAATAAATACCTCAATCAGATACAGAGGAAAGATGCACCTGGGAAATAAGAAGGGCTTGAGATCAGAAAGTCACTAAAAAGCCTTCACATGGTTCAAGGGCCTAGGGTTACAAGGAAAGAAGACAAACCAGCTTAGGACAAGCAGTTGAATTATTGCAGCTATCTGGAAAGGATTCAAGAGGTATAATATGCACAATCTTTTGCAGGCAGATATGAGCTTATTTTGCAAGAGCCGATCAGAAGCCATTCTGCTATGACAGAGTACTATCAAGCACTTGGCAGTAAGCCTTGCTGCAAAGCAGTGTGTATTGTATCAGACAACGTACCATTCTCATGTGGCCACAAGTCCTCAGGCTGACCCAGAGTGCAGGCTACAGTAAGCTCACATCAGTTTGCAAATGGGCGTGCACATACTCACAAAAAGAAAGAAAGAAAGAAAGATTTCAAGACCAATGTGACACGAATCATCAACTATAAGGTGGGAACAACTGAGGTCTGCAAGGTCAGGGATGGGAAAAGAAGCTGGAGTAAGTTAACAGGAAGGTATCTGTGGTGTAGGGAAACCAACACTGAATATGCATGTTCAGAAAAGGGAACCTGCAAAGGCCCAAATTTATAATAGACATTTTTTCAGAGGCTGCTATTTAACTGAGGCTAAGCATCGGAAGCATGAAAGTACTAAATGGTATAAGTCCTTATGGAATAACCAATGTAATTCTACCAGTATTTTTTAGGGATTTGAATGTAATGCAACAGAAATATACCATGAAACTCTTTTCATAATATTTCCAAATCAATGAAACTCAGATGTAATTACCTAGCTCCAACCACATAACCTGTGCAGCTGATATACACATATACATACCTATATTTAAGTCCAATGCAAGTATATTTACAATAAATTATTACCTTCTATATTAAAGTGTCTACCGATTACATATAAAAATCAATAATAATTATCATTTTTCCCTTAAACTTTCCATTTTTCATTCTAAAAGGAAGACATTTGCTGAAAAAACACAAGGTGAAAAAGGTGATTGCTACACATAAGAAAACACTGCAATTTTATTTGCCTCCTAAGAAAATAATCAAATAATGTTTTTTGATTTATCTCTATCCAATGGATTTTTGTTTTGGATGAAACAAAGAACATGTGCTGTATCATCACTAAATACTATTCACCTAAAAATTTTCCTGTGAAGTACCTAAAGCTACTACTTAATTCATCTTCATAACAAGTGTCTGAGACAGATTACAGAAACTCCAGTATAAAAACAGAAAAACAAAATCATCACTTGAAGAACTTGCCTAATAAGTTAAAATACATCAACACACTGATATGGATTGGAATTCAGAGACTGCAGATTTAGTCCTTTTGTAAGGATTTGTCAGAAATGAAACTCTTCTTACTCATCCTATTTTCATTCTCACACCTATGGTGATGTTTAAGAACAGATTTATCATGCTGCACTTATTTATACGAGTGCAACTTGGTACTGCATATATATATTTGGTACACATAACATATACTTAATGATCCATTTAGGTATGCGAGTTGCATAATTTTTATCTGATTGGTTTCTAATTCCACCATGGTTTTCATCTTCACAGAGCAGAAAAAATCTATCCGATATATTAATTATAACTTCACCAATGGCACTGGGAACCCTCAAGGCATGTTACTTTTTTTAGAACATCTTCACTGCTTTTTACATGAAGTACATTGGATATAACAGTGAGAACATACTGACTTCACTTAGGGAACTTGAGAGAATGGGAAAAATCTAGAAGGAAAAAAAACATCTGCAATATACAAGCTTCGGTGAGAAGACTGGTCAAGGCTATTAAGAAAAGGAAAGTGGCAAACTTCTAGGGATTGCTTTTGAATGGCATGAAGCTTATTTTCTAATTAATTTCTAACTTGACAGTTCATAGCACTGAAAGTCATCTTCCTTGCTGACACACAAATTATTTATTTTACAGACATCTAAGAATGAGAAATAGCAATTCAAGCCAAAGCAAGATGACTCAGGCAAAGCAAATGTTTGGCTGTACTTACCTTAGGCACCCAGTGGCATTGCGCAGCACCTGTGATGAATGAAGTTGTATTTTATGATCATCCTGGAGCGGAGAGTTTTCCCATCCAGAGTGAGGAATAATCACTGCATTGGTCAACACTGCGAGGGCATCCTGGATGATTGGCATTTTCAGTGCATCACAGGAAGAAAGATTCCAGAGAACTCCTACAAAAAGAAAATGACTCATGATTAACAATTTGGAAAAAGGCACTGAATAGTTTTATTTAAAAAAATGCACAAAACTAAATCACATGATTATTGCTTCTAAGGAAGCTGTTCTTGGCATCAGAAAACAAACAAACAAACAAACAAACAAACACAACTTGTAAATGGAGCTCAATGATACCTGAATGCCTCCCGAATGGGAATAAAGCTTTGAATACATAAATGGTCACAGCATCTCTGGAAATTTATTAAAGCTAAGCCTCAGATCATTCCTACTTTTCTTTATTGTTACTTGTGGTAACAATAGTCTGGCTCCACACCTAACCTTAAGGGGAAAAATACAGTTTTGCCATTATTGTGTTCAAGTTTTGAACCACTAACCAACTAGAAATATTATCATCAACATATAGCAGAAGCTGCAATGATGAATGTTATGCTGCAAAATTAAAAAAAAAAGTGACGGTGGGTGGAAACCGCTGAAGATCGTACAAATGTGGGCTCCAGCACTTACAAATACAAACAGGAAGCACTCTGCTTGCTCCAGGTTTTCTTTAGCATTCTGTGTTTTGAAGGGGAGTTATAATTAAAGGGAATCAACCTACAGTTTTTGCTTTCCCTTTAAATTTAACCTACATTTTTTTTGCTTTCCCTTTAAATTTAATTACGTTTGTGGGAAGACTGTCTCAGTTATACAACTTCATGTTTTAATTACTTTTTACAGATCTGCATACAAATGCAGTTACACAGATCAAAAAAAAAAAAACAAACTTGAAATTCTCTGTATGCTGTAAAACAGACAGAAACTAACAAACTTTAGCTGGACACACAAAAAAACCAAAACACACCAGAAATAAAAATACTTATTTTTGCACTTGCTCCTTAAAGTAACAAGGAAAAGAGTCTTCGATTTTTATTATGAATGCCTTTGTGAAAAGTAATACCTTATGTAAAAGAATGAAAGCATTCATTATGATACTTATATTCACTTTTCTGTGAACCATTCTTACACATGGTAGAGAAGTAGGATCCAAAGCTTTCCTTCTTCAAGGTCTGATTTAATATTTCAACACGACAATGTATTGCTTCGTTGTGAAGAAGTTCTCTTTTGGAACTGAAGTAGGATAGAGTTCTTTGATGGTAACAAAACAGTTGTTTGGGCTTCAGGTACTAGTCATAAGCCATTAAAAAAAAAAGAAAAAAAGAAAAAAAGAAAAAAACCCAGAAGCAGCAAACAAGACCTTGACAGCAAAATTATTAAAACTGTATTATTAAGTATATACGTAATTGTTATTTGGTAAGTTCCTACTTAAAGGAAGGAAACTTAAATAAACATAATCTTTAAGCCCTTTTTAAAATTCGACATTGCACACAAGAGCTTTTGCTCACTAAGTGCCATAGGAACTGGCCAGCTCAAAATAAAACCCTACTCAGCCAAGAGCCAGGAAGTAAGGTCCAGTTTCTCTAGTCAGAAATAAAACTTTCACAGTATCATAATGAAGGGCTCACCAGACTAGATTCAGCTGTTCTGTGCTCTTCTGCAATGACTATGAGTCACGGTAGAATTCAATAAAACAGCACTGCCCACTAAGCCTGACACTGCCTTTAAGTTCCTGCACCTCACACAGTTTTAAGCAGTAAGTTAATCTCCCACCCTATAACAATGCCTTTCATCTGATTTTAAGTCTCTGAATACTACCAACTACAGTAACGAATAAAACAATTTCATTATGACAAGTTACATTTTATTTTTGCAGTCGGTAGACTGCTACTTGCTGAGGTTGGCATTCTAAGTGTCTCCCTGTACCCTGTCTTAATTAAGAATTTACAGTTATGAAAGCGCACTGGGATTTCATTTCCCATTACTTTTGTTGAGGAGGATCTGGAATTAGATTTATGTGTATCAAGGAAGATAATCCATTCCCTAGACTTTTCAAGAAGCAAGAAATAAAAAGACACCACCATTTTCGACCTGTGGCATATGTCTGAACGTGGTTTTAAACACTGCGTGCATTATGTTTCCTCTTAAGATCAACTCCCACTAAGCAGTTGGTCATGGAAATAATTTGCCACCTTGCTCTTAAAGCCACAAATGAATTGGCTTTCAGAGCACAATACGCAAGTCTGGAATAGTAGCCGAGGTGTCTCGACTGCCTCGTAAATCATTTGTGTGCCACCATCTGCTCCTAGAAGGGAAAGAGACTGGACTTGGCATATCAATGATTAATCATGAATAATGGGACCTATCCTGCTGAATATGGATTGGAAGAAAGTTGTTAATCCAACTCAGCCATTAAAGTCAATAGTTTATCATCTGTAGGCTGACTCCTGGGAGGGAAGAGGAAAATAAGGAATTGGCCAGATCAGTGCAGAACATCTCTTAATCATTCATATTCATAATGTCTTCTCTTTTCCTTTCCTTTAACGTGGCAATGCGTTGAAAGAAGGCATTCTGTCTCCCTGTCTATTTGCAAAACACTTTTGTTTGTCAAATGCTACAGGTAAAAAGCAATCACACCAGACTGACCATGTCTCTCTGCAGTTTGAAGCTTTCATCCCCATGAAAAACAAATTGAAGACTAGGGAAACAGTATCATGTAGTTTCATTTTGAATTTAAACATAAGGAGTAAGTTGTACTGAAAGCATTCAGCTGGTTCAAGCTAGAAGATGGATTTGGGGTCTCAATACCAATTACCAATCCTGCAGACATCAGATGAAGGACTCTTCAAAGAGTCTACTGGAATGCTTGCTATGGTGACCCTTCTGCACCAAGTTAAATTTTCTGGAATTACTTATCATAGTACATGCACTGAGTAGGTTCAGCAATGTTTATTAATGCACTAGAGATAAAAAGTCTTTTCAAAAAAGGTCTTTCACAGTTGACAACAACCAAATTATTAAAGTGATTAAAAAGTTTGTAACCAACATTTTCAAAGTCATGTTACAACAATTAGAAGGTTTAAAACCCAATTACTGTCATCACTAGCCACTATGCCGTTTTTATTTCTCTCTTTTCTCTAATGGAATAACACCAAACTCTTTATTTATTTATTTTTTAATCACGGACTAATAAGGAACTTTATCTTAACTTTACACATTAGTATAACATCGTTTCAACAAGAACAATAGACTGTGGGTTCCTATTACCATTTTTTGTTATTGCTATCCTTTAGAGAGACATATGCTAGTAAAACATAAATACATACATGTACATACACATATGGTTCATAAGGAAAACCACATGCAGATTTTAGTTAAAGCAATTTAAATATGTTGGTAATTAAAGTAAAAGAAAACAAGGAAAAACTGATTTAATCTTTCACTTAGCTGAAGTTTGGATTGAAGTCAAAGCTGAAGATAAGACCAACTCTTAAAAACACCATCCAGACTAGTAGGATGCTACTACTACTAAGCAAACAGAACAGAACCACCATGCCTTTAGCTTAGAAACAGCATTTTTTTTTTTTTTTTTTTCATAAATCAAATGAATTTAAGCTACTGCAAAAGATATGACACCATGTGCAAAAATCAGAGAATCGAAGACCGTGTGTGAAATCAGGAATGTCTAGACAGTTATTCAGTGTATGATTTGATGCCATCTCTAATCATTACTTTTATATATATAAAAAGCCCATAATGATGACTTACACTACAAATAGAAATAAGGAAACTGAAAAAGTCAGCTTTTACCATTAGTATTATCCCTGTCACAATGCCACTACATACATTACTTCTGATTGTGCTGCAGAACAAGTACATCACCAAATAAAACATGAGATAAGACTGTAAGTAAAAAAATATTACTGGGAGACAAAAGAACTTTGATTCTTCTCAATTTGGTAAGTTTAAGGCAGCCTTATACTTAAGACTTCGCTTACTGAATATTCTTTGTTAAAAACAAACAAAAAAAATAAGTCCTGCAACTCACTCAGGTTTTTCTTTTCCATCTTAATTTCACAGTTTGGTTATGGTCTGATGCAGTGTATGATTTGGTAGAGCTAAGGTCCCAGCTCCCAGTAAGAGCAAGGACTGCTTTGGCAGGCTGTTTGTTTATAAGATGATGGTGTGTTGATACTACTGGGAGTACCTTCATGCATATCATACATCAGATTGAAATCTGAGAGCTAAATACCCTGCTGAGAAGCCAAGCACGAGGGATCTTTTGCTGGAGCCCTCAGGAAAAGCATCTTGTACTCCACAGCTCTCAGGTACTAGAAAAGTCATTTGCTGGCTCTTACTGCAGCTTTGTTGCTCAAGAGACCCATATAACTGTAATGCTACTTTGCAGAACTGGATCAGCGCTGTGGCAGCAGGGTGTGGGCTCCATATACATTACGTCAGTTCTGCTGAGTTCAGAGCAGGGGCAGAGATGAAATCATTTATCCTACTGAAAACTGCACATCACATTACACGCAACTGGTGTTTAAGAATCACAGCATCCACCCTGCAATAGCAGGAAAACGTAACTGATGTGCATAAAGGATGTCAAACACCAACTGCTGCAGCATTTCTTAACTGGTAAATTAGATTTAAATAAAAAAAAGTCTGATTTGAACTCTGGCACTTGAAGAATTCAAAGCATTTAAGAAAGATCCTTTTTTAAGTACACTTAAAAAATTCAAAATCTATGTAACAGAGAAGGCAGCTTCATTAGTTTTCTTGAAATAATATTTTATCTGGCTAGTGGATAAATACCTTACATGGACCTTCATGTATCTTATGTACATATGCAAAGGTGGTTTTCTGTCTACCTGTATATAAGATGGCCCATGAAGAGTGCAAATTGAGGAAAAATGAGTTTCAGTGAAAGTAATAAGCAGTTACAAGCTCATGGAACAGCAAATGAAGCTGCACGCAATTCAGTTATTCTCCTTCTGCAGCCATTTACAGCACTGCAAAGAAAAAACATTGACAGAAGTAGGTGTTTTCTTTTTCACTGCAAACAAATGCAGATTGACCTTGATTACAAAATAATATAAGCATTTCCACTGAAAAGTTATCTTTTTTAATGCTCCAAAATTAAAGATAGGATTTCATTAAAACATAAAGGACTGATTTTAACATTAGTTGCACATACTTTGACGAAAAAATTCTGTCCAAAAGCTATTGCATTAACTGAAAAAGTCTGCATACTTGTCACAGGACTGAATTTTAACCTAGCACTGCTGCTTTCTCTCTGTTGTATGCTTTAAAATAACGTCTAATTGTGGAAGGGAACTGTCACACAAGAGAGTTATAAAGATATCAGCTTTAATGCTAGACAGCAGAGGAATTACTGGAAGTACCAAATTCAGTTACTGTGGAAAGACCAGTGGTTCCTGTTTTTTTTTTTTTTCCTGACTGATGTAATTTAACTGGTTTCATATTATTGCCATAAAATACAGAAATCAAATCAAAAGCAATTAATTGTCATTGAGAAAAACACAGTAAAAATAAACAAACTTCAAATAAAATTTCATCCTAATGAGTGACAATAATACCATTCTCACTTAAGTATCTTACCAGAAAACAAGAAAACCAAATAGTGACACTCATATGGGTATCATTGGGAAGGTTTTTATTTTTTCTTCAATATTTATGTGTGTATTTTATTGGAGAATGTTCTAAAGCACCCAAAAGTAAGACATACGCTTGATAAAGGCACTAAGACAGAGATTAAAAAAAAAAGTTATGAAGTTCACCATCAAGTTAAATCTCCATGTAGCATGGCCCTTTCTCAGAAGAACCAACTAAGAAGTCAGACCTATCAGCAATCACAGCTTCACACAAAATAGAAGGCTCAGTGAACACTCACTAAAAATCTCACAACCTAGCCATATCTTAAAATTGATATATAAAAGACAGAGCTGGAAATAAAATTGTTGGAGGGAAGTTTACCTAAAATAAAAAACAAAATTAGTTTGGCCACAGTAAAAAAAAAAAAAAAAAAAAAAAAAAAAAAAAAAGAAAAAAAAAGAAAAAAAAAGAAAAAAAAAGAAAAAAAAAGAAAAAAGCAGTTTAATCACAAATTAAAACCGTGAAATACTTAGATCTATTAGAAAAAAAATTATGCTGTGCTGCAATCACAATAACATTTCCATTGCAAACATTCCATACTACAGGGAGATTTTGAACTGCAAGTATTTTAAACTCCAGTGTTCAGGCAGGGGCATCAAAATTACATGCCAAGCTGATTTTTTTCCAAAGGATTACTACTTGCTGAACAAAGTTCAATGCAGCTGCTACATCAAGCCATATGCTGCAACAGATGTCCTCTATTTATCAGTCCAGACTGTCTTGATACTTCCTCTTAAACTTAGATCTGACCAAACTAAAAAAAAAACAAGAAATACAAAAACACTACATGTATTTTAGAAAATGAATTACAAATTCTATCACTCTGGTTGCCATATGAATCAAAATAACTTGAATGAATTTCTTAGAAGAAATTGTATCTTCCTGATTGTACAAGCTAAAAACAATTTTTAATTGACTTTGGAAAGTTAAATTGGTTCATAGGTGGTTCACTCAATTTCCAGCAAGAAAATGTGAGCACAGAGGGACCACCTTGGATTTTGTGCTAGCACTGATTGAATCTAGGACAAGTAAATAAATGGTGCAGCGAGCTGGTGGTGCAGAGCCTTGGGATGGCCTGACCTTACCTTGGTGGCAGCAGAACATGAAAGGCATGGCCTGGTAGGCAGGGGCCTGCTTCTTCCCAGCACCTGGGATTGAGTGCTCTAGGCTATGAAAGGAGCCCCAAGCAGACCCCAAGGCCAAGGTGAGAGGGACTTCTCTGTTGTGGACATTGCACTGCTGCCAAGTGAGACCTCAGGATACCAGTGAGTCGTGACTCCCTTTTATTCATTTTGAGAAACTGACACTGTCAACCTGATGGAGGCTTTGAGCCACAGCACCATTCGTGAGTGGCTCCTGCCCAAAAGAACACGCTGAGCGTAACTGGTGCACCACATCAATGCTTCAACCTGTTGCTAAGAAAGCAGAGCAGAAGATTTTAGCACCTGTTTTAAACTCTATCCTTATTTTCTTGGTAGCAACATGGGTGAACAAGTTCAGCAGATCATTTAGAAAGAGCTGAGAACAACTCTTTGAGAAGACAAGTCCTATCAGTGGGTTTCCCCATTTTCAGAGCCAAAATAACAACAGCATACTGAGAAAGCGGCAAAGATTGTTTGTAATTAGACAGTAAATTGTAGTAGATTTTGTAGAAAATGATTCCACTGAAACTGTCAATACCGTTTGCATAAGTGTTATTTGGTCAGACAGCATCATTTCTGAAGCAAAATTACACAATTTATTAAATTACTTTTAGCTTTGCCATTTCAGATGAGCTACAAACAGAATGTGTTTTGAATGGCATTGCAATTGATTGATTGGCAATGCTGTAGCCTACAGGATGGAAATCGCCATCACAACAACTTAAAGCATGAGCAGCACAGCCCCCTCCACCCCCATTTGTGAGAACAACGGCTTGTCAAGACCAAGAGGATTCATGGCACAGTAAGTGGTGGCATGACAGGTTCATAGGAATATCCAAGGAATTCCTCCCTTGAATTTGTTTGTAATTCACTCCTATGTTTCTAGAAATGTTCACAGTATTTTTTGTAGATGACAAAAAAATCTAAAATTTAAATATTAGCAGACGGTACAGCTAGCTGTGTGTTGGTAAAGCACATCTACTGACTGTGAAATAAAAGTTCAGGACTTTGTACAAATACAAGAAGATAGTCCAGGTATTTTCCTTTGCTGATGCAATAACAGTCATTGAAGACACTGTAAGAGCTGAAAGGAATTTCTTACTAGGGTGGCAAAACAGAGTAGCCCTGTAGCCTACTAGGCATCCTGTTGTCACTGCTAGCAATAGTCTAGAGGGCTTCTACTAACCTTGCCAGGGTTGTTCAAAGCTGGAATCTTAACTCGGTTAATTAACAACCACTCCTGAAAACAGTGCACCTAATCCTTTATTTGTTTTATTTTTGCTTAACTTAGCATAATTGTTTGGTGCATATGTAACAAGATAGTTGTAGCAATAACTTCTCCTATACAGAAGAAACCTTTGGTTTTCCTTTCTCCCCTTAATATGATTTTAAGCATAACAATAAGAACCAGGAACTATGATATGCAAAGTTTCAGCTATGGGGTGAAACATGTTTTTACAGTAACCCAAGACTGGCAGGATTTGGCATTTTATATGAAACCCAGAACACAAAAGAAGCTGAAGAATACCTTGACTACAACAAATGAGACAGAGTAAATAGTTTGATAACATTGTGAAATAGAAAGTTCTTTGTGCTTTTAGAGAAGAAATACTGGTAAAACCATAGCGTGTAATTCGTTACTCAACCAGTGGCTTTCATCCAATGTGAGTGAATACATAATTTTACTAATGTTGAAAACAAGTCTCATTTAAAACACCAAGAGTGTATTAGCACAAAAGACTTAATCCACTTTCAAAACCAATTTTACTAGAAAATTGTACCTACATTTAATCAATTTAATAAAACAGTAGGAAAGATAAGAAACAGTATTGTTCAAGTAGCTCTTCTGAAGAAAATGTATTTAGAATTTAAACATACAAGCAAATTTAAGTGACTAAGCAGATAGAGTTGAGATGTGTTAATATTATTATAAGATTAATATGGAAAAAAGTTAAAAAGTATTCCTAAGAAAATTTTAAAAGTCTGTTTCATGTTTTGTTTTTCTCCTCAATCTTTCCAGGTGTAAAAGTGAACAAAGTTTGTAAGTCACCTACTACTGAGCTTGAGTTCCTCTAAGCACTTGTTTCAAATTATTACAGGAATTTACATATCTGCAGAGGAAAAACTAAGCAAAAAATGAATTAATGCCTTTTATTGCCCAAATCAAACAGGCACTTCTGAAAGCTGTGCTTTAATCTAGTAGTTATCTACTTCTACATGTAAACATTCTAATTTCCTTGATTGACAGGAGAAAGAGATTGGTTCGTGGTGGTGGAGAAGCTAATTCACCAAGTTGCATCTTAAAAGCTATTTGTGTACTTTCTTCATTGATTCCTTTCTTCCACTTTCTTTAACTATAATTATGAGCCCCAAATGATAGCTGGCAGTCTTACTTAGCTAAAGCCTACTGTGAAACAAATTTTACGTTGACCTTGTAGCAATGCTATTACCATGGTAACACAATCATAATAATGTAAGCACGTCCACAGCTTTCCAGATTTTCAGTTTGAAAAGTTGTTTTTTTTTTTTTTTTTTTTTTTTAATAATACCATATGTATTTGAACCTAAGCCATATCTTTATGATCTAATTTTTAGTATACAGTAATGCTGAAGTCTTCTCTTTGGTTCCAAAAGCACACTGCTTCATATATCTCTTCCCACCTATCCTTTTACATTAAACATCAAAAAGTGAAAATTTTGATCTTTCACTGGCCAAGCTTCCTTATCTTCGTTTTTTTCTTAACAGCTTTTGAATATAATCAGTAACTGGGTCATTTAATACACAACATTGAACCAGAATATTTAATACAAAATCTGAAGAAAATGATATAATTGGGATATTTAGAACGATATAAATGAAAAATAATAATGTTACTAACTCTTCTTTACTTATGTCTGTGGGAATATCTCCTGAGAGTGAGATGAAACACCCTTTAATCATCTTTAGATCCAGATGAATAGCAATAGGGCTACAAATAGTTGGTACCTCTAAAAGTTACGTTTTCATCACAATAAAAAGTCACATCTGTGTTTATATGTTCCAATAACTGAGCTAATATCAAGGGTACATTTTCAGAGAACTACTGAATTGATAAATTGCTTTAAGATCCTAAATATTAAATACTTTTTTTTTTCCATAATACTATTAAATGTTATTGACTATGGGAACCCCCGATAGGTGAATTGTCATTGTACTAGGAAGTTAAAAATCCTAAAGAACTATCCAGAATTAGCTAAAAAAAAATAATCACAATATATCTTTCACTGAGATCAGCCAAAAGATTCATTTAAATAGACTACTCCCTTGAACTTGCTTTACACATCACTGCAGGCTCATTAACTCGCTATTAAACTGATTAGTAAAGATACATGAGAGACTCAAAGGGACCTTTTGGAACTTCCTGACCAACATACTAGAGATTTACATACCTACTTATAAGTCATATGAACTCACATATATATAAGTAGGACAACATATAGGCGCTTTCAGCAACACTGCCAGACTACCAGTAAGTTTACAAAATACCTTGTTATAAATATCATGTAAGTTGTAAAAAGGCAACAGAAAGCACAAAACCACAACATAATATTGCATGAGATGAGGTATGACTGTAGACAAATCGAGCAAAATAAATAAATAAATAAATAAATTTAACTAAGCCACAGTTGAAACAGTCAACACAGATATGACCAAGATCCATTAAGCAAATGAAAAAAATTTCATGTTCAACCATACTATGGTTTAATCACATTTGGAGATGAGTGATTATTTGGAAGAAATATAGGTATACAAGTTCTTTTTTTTTTTTTTTCCTATTTATTGCAACAATGTAATGTGTTTTTTAGATTCCACATAAATGTGAATGAAATATATTGAGACTACACACACCTTTCTATATAGTATATATGTGCAGTATTAAACAGTTCATGATTTTCAGATGTTGAGGATAAAACTCTGATCTTTACAATTTATATGCTTTCCACAGACAGTAATTAGATCTTCGACATCTTAATGTCGATCAAAATAAGCATCAAGATGATTGTCAGCATAAAAAAAAAATCTTCCCTGTAATTACTTAAAGCTTTGTTTTTTATCACGTGCTTTCTAAAAGCGCATCGTTTTTACTTTCAGTTAAATATATACAGTTTGAAAAATTGAGGTACAGTCACAGAATGGACCTGTTTAAATTGAGGTGTTTCTAATTCAGTTAGCTCATTCCTCAAGTAGTATAATCTGTGCTCCCATTTGTTACAGATTTTGTTCGCCAAAATGAAAAGGGTTCAAATTGCTCTGAAACAGGCAACCAGTCATCAGGTGTAGCTGTTGTAGCCGAGGAGCAAGGGTAGCACGAATCTACCAAATGCTGCTTTACCTCACCTTCTCAAAAGGAATCAACTGGATTAATCTTGCTAGCACATCTTATTTTTACATGTTGGTTTTTATTTTTCCCCTGATAATAAACCAGATATAAGAATGCTAAAATAGAAATTTGTGGAAGAGTTCATAATTAACTGTAACTCAGGGAAGGAAAGCTGAGTCACGATCAGATAAACATTTTCATTAATAAAGAGTGAAAACATTTTTCTACCATCTGCAGAATCTGTTCTAATTTTGCACTGTGTTCTCTTTTATTTACATTTGTTAGAAAAGTGTTAGCATTTAATTATTCTAAAATAAAAGGCTCCCATTAACAGGAGCTATTCTAGAAAATAGTAACACAGGGTAGGGCTGAAAAAAACATCTAAATTAGTTGTGGTGCATTCAGATTACATGGAATTCTTTTCATTTACATATTTACATGAAACACAACTCCTTGAGTCTCTGGAAATGGTCAGAGGTTGCAGATTCCTCACTGTAGGCCCTGATGAAAACTCTTATTTCTATCAGGACATTCACTTCTATATAGCATTTATATAGAATCATAGAATGGTTTCAGTTAGAAGGGACCTTTAAGATCATCTAGTTCCAGCCCCCCCGCTATAGGTAGGGACACCTCCCACTGGATCAGGTTGCTCAAAGCCCCATCTAGCCCAGCCTCGAGCACTTCGAGGGAGCGGACATCCACATCCTCACTGGACAACCTGTTCCAGTGTCTCACCACCCTCATAGTAAAGAATTTCTTCCAAATATCTAGTCCAAATCTACCCTCTTCCAGTTTAAAGCCATTTCCCCATGTCCTGTTGCTGCCTGCCCTTACAAAAAGTCTCCCCCCCCCCAGCTTTCATGTAGCCCCACTTCAGGTACTGGAATGCCACTATAAGGTCCCCCAGAGCCTTCTCTTCTCCAGGCTGAAGAACCCCAGCTCTCAGAGCCCATACTGATTGGGGAGGTGCTCTAGTCCAGTGATCCTCTGGACCTGCTCCAGGAACTCCATGTTCTTCTTGTGTCTGGGGCTCCAGAAATGGACACAGTATTCTAGGTGGGGTCTCACAAGAGAAGAGTAAAGGGGCAGAATCACCTCCCTTAACCTGCTGGTCACACTTCTCTTGATGCAACCAAGTACATGGTTGGCTTTCTGGGCCGCAAGTGCATACTGCCAGCTCATGTTGTGTCTTTTATCAACCAACATCCCCAAATCCTTCTCCTCAGGTCTGCTGAGAAAACCAATATCCATTGGTCTACCTCAATTACTTTATTCATGTTCTTCCAGCAAAAAACCCCACAGTGACTATAGAAGTGTTTCTGGAAGAGAAACCTTTCAATATTTCCAGATGTATTTAATGGGTATTAATGTCACTTCATTTCATAGCAGCTAGGCACCACACTTCTCTCACAGCTTCAGCCTAGGAGCTGAAGAAAAAGGAAGAAAACATTCATGGTGTTAAAGGCAATGTTGAAAAGCAAGAAGCTACTAGAATAGAAAGCTGCTTTGCAGGTTTTAAGTACCCTTCCAAAACCAGTCTTGAGATAGCTGGAAATTGAAACTCTAAGCTCCTCAGAGAGAAGGAACAAAAAGGAAGAATATGTGCATGTTGGAGGGAAGAAAAAATATCATAACTTTCACCTTGGCGGGCATGTGCTTCATGGTACTTGAAGCAGGCAGTGAATGCTTCACTACTATTCAGATAAATTGAGCTGCTAAAAACATTTTCTGCCCATATTTTTTTCCTCACAGCTAAGTGCCTACTCAAAATGATTCACACCTTCGTCTTGCTGGATTTCTGGACAGGTCATTTAGACTTGATAGGCTCAGTTCCCCATCTGTAAAACTGAGATAATGATACTTCTCCACCCAAGAGGAGCACACTGAGGACAAATGCATGAGGAATATTTAGAGGCTGTGGTGACACAGCCCACATGAATTCTTAAGGCAGGAACTTTGTGCTCTCTCTGGAACTAACAAACAAAACCAGGTTTTGTGTAGACAGGATGCAGAATGAACATGGGCTTGAAAGGCTCAAGGCAGTATGTTTACTATTAAAACACACATTTGCTATTATTTTCTCTGTATTTCCTTCAGGCTACAGTGGCACTATTGAAATAATTATCCTCCTGCCACCTCAACTCAAAAAAGCTGACAGGAAGTGGGAGAAGTTTTTATTTTCCCTTCTGCCCACCACCAAGTTAAATATTTCTTATTCCTGAGGCAGCTGCTGCAGACACCCTTCCTTCCCCAGAAAAAAAACAGAGGTAAGGAATTTAACTGGGGTAGCAGTCATACTACCATGCTTGTCAAAAAAGGATAGCTGGTGTCGGTGCACAAATTCCAGCATGTTTTTAAAGAGGCACAAGATGAGAGGTGCAGCTATGAGCAGTGCTTTTGAAAGGAGCTTTCCAGAGTATCACCATCAGAATTTCATTTTCAAAGCCAGTGCTAGCAATCTGCATTCCAAAATGCACAAACACAGCCAGTGCAAGCAACAGCCTGCTGGGCTTAGAAGTAAAACAATGCAAACAAGAAAAACCCCACAAAACACACAGGTGGGCCCTCCTAAGCTACCAGGTTTGATTCCATTCCTCAAAGTCATCTCACCGTGCACTCCTTTCACAGATGTCCAGCACTCCTGATACTAAACATCTCCCTTAGCTGCATCTAGCTGTATTCAGGCTGGTTCCTACCACTGATAGTACCTAAACCTCTTGGAAGTAGCAATTTGAAGGCATTCAGCACATTCATTCTTTCTGTTGGAATTCGGGAAAAATTAACATGATATTGTGCAATGGAAGGAATGTAAACTGTAGCCTATTATCTCTCTTTAAATGACCTGTGGCATAATGTATAGTCTACAGACAGCAAGGAAGCTGCCACTGAAACAAGCCACTGAAGTGTACTGCTGATGTTCATTAAATGTTTGCCACTTACTACTCAGAACAAAAAAAGCATAGTGTTCCCTAGAGCTAGGGCAGAGACAACATAACAAGACTCTAGTAAGTACGCTGTATCTGAAATAGTGGTTACATTTCATTACATCTGCCAGTAATTCTGTCACTCTGCAGGAGATTCCATCAGAGCATGTGTAGCCTGGCATCTGAATGCTATTAATCCTGCCTAACAAGTGTGAGCTGATAGGTGATGTAACTGAAGAACAAAATCAAATACATTACTTCTCATTTAATAAACACAGTGAAGTTTGTTCAGAATCTGGAATCAACCAGTGGATGGCAATCTTATCAACCTGGGCCTGACCCACCAGGTCAAGTAATTTCTGCAGAAACTGGATGATGGTGTGTACTCTGACAATGCTATGATAAGAACTTTTCTCACATACTATAGAGGAAAAATAATAATGAAAATACAGGCACTGTAAAATAGGATAATTAAAAGACATTAAGATTATTTTTTTTTAAACTTGTAGCATTAAATTAATTACCACATTGATGTTAGCAATCAAATATAATGAAATCACTACATGAAAAAAAAAATAAATCAAAAGAAAGCCATCTATCTTTTGTTTTGCATTTTAATTAGGGTGGTTTAGGAGAAAGGAATCTCCAAATGTTTCTGACTGGTACTGTTTGGGAGCATTTTTGAAAAAATAAACTTAAATTTCATTAGGGAAAAACACCCTGGACAATATCAGAAAGGATGGTTTTTATACTATCAAGAAAAGAAATAGACTTTACCACTACCTGCTTCCCTTTTATCTAAAATACATTACATACATTGTTGTCAAATTTTAGAGTAAAAAGCTTCAGAAGAGTATACAGTTCATCTCTCCAGCATGTTGTTCACTTTCCTTTCAAAAGTGCAAGAAAATTAAACACCACCACCACCATTTTTCCTGTATAAGATACACAGGAATTGCATAACAGTTTCTAAGAGCATTCAGTGAACGCTGACTTCTACATCCACAGCCCTACATGAGACACGATGAGGAACAGAGTACAGCTGATGGTATAATTCTGCACCCCAAAAAAGTCACAGCCATGCATGGAGTACATCTCCTGCACAGGCATTCATGGCTAAGCAAGAACAAAATAAACAGGAACTCCATCTGGAAACCATGCCACTCTGGTACATAGACAGCATAATATCAAATAAAGCTATTTCTATATTACACACATTCAGAAGGCTTGGAAGTGTTTTGCTACTGTGAGGAAGACAATAGTTAAAAAAAAGTTATTGATGGAGCTACTGACATGCATCACAGAACTGTGCTTGTAGGGTCTACATAGAACTTGAACAAAAGATAGGGAAAGGTTCAAACCTGTGACCAGTTCTCTGATTTCCAAATCTGTAGTCTTGCGGAGTAGCCGTACTAAAGCTGGAATACCACCACAGTTTTTCAGAGCTATTTTGTTGTCATCATTTGCCTTCCCATATACCAAATTTCTCAAAGCTCCACAGGCACTACGGTGGACTTCAGTCATCCGATGGTCCAATAGGTCCACCAGTAATTGTATTCCGCCTTGTCTTCTTATCTGAAACAGGCCAAAATGATAACCATAACATTAGGAAATAAAAACCAGTGGTATATATGTTACCTAGTTTAATTAAGCTCTGGCTTATGGAGGGTACACTCCAGTAAAGGTATGCTGGCAGTCTCACAAAGCTGCTACATTACATCCATTTGAATTCTAGTATTACTTTTTTTGTGGCAACATAACCATCCAGGGACAAACTTCAACCTCCATAAAAGCAGTCAGAAGTTAGCCAAAACTGTTGCCTCTGCAAGATTTCTCAAGGTTCAGCAAGTTTGGCTTGTCATGGGCTTCTCCTACACTGGAGAAACCTGTTTCAGACTGTAATAGATCATAAGTTAGAGAGCATAAGCACTGTAAGAAAAGAGCATGAGATTACTGCACATGAAAAAAATGCACCAAAAACTTTACTCAATAAAGTTACCAGGAGCCCTACCTTCTGCAGTTAACTCAAATTTGTGAACAGCTACTAAAACACCCGAGATGATGTTTCAACATTAAAATTGGAAAAAAAGTCTTGCAAGCGAAATTTAAAGGCCAAGAGAAGGAAGTCTGCAGAAACATAAAGAAAGGTACAATGGACAAATCAAGGGGAATTCATTCTATTAATTTAGAGGTGGACCCTGAAGCGATTTAAGACAAGAAGTCTTATTCATTCCTAAGGTGGCCTACATAGTAAGTTTTGAACGTACCATCTTATATAAACTATCATTCCGTCATTAAGAGAGAAAAAAAAAAAGTTAAATGATCAAGGATGTCAAGAATATCAAGAACAGCTTATTACAAAATATTCTGCAACAAATCCAGCTTGAGGGTACTCTGGCATTACTTCTAAAAAAATATAATATATGTAAATATACTTGTGTCTAATTATGAGACACAAGACTGATGCACAACTAACATGCAAGGAGTACAACACTTCAATTTCAACTAGGCTATATACACATTTCTGTCAAAAATTTTCTCACTACGTGGTTGCTGGTGAAAACTCAAAGCAATCCAGGAACTTACCTGCCCATTTTACCACCTCAAGTAATATTTTGACTGGGACATTAGAAAGGAAGCAGCTACAGGGTACTTTCAAAACTGCAGGGAAAGTGGAGATTTTTAAAATCAGAGTTCTACTCATCAAGTCCAACCTTCTGAGTAGCGTGCTGGTCGCTTGGAAGGCTATAGCAGCCAGTGGAAGTGCAGAGCTGTGAGCAGACACTGGTACAGTCAAGAAGAGCCTGTGCTTCTATTGCTCAGAGAAACGCTGATATCCTTCAGTTCAGTAATCAGAAAAAGATTACAAAGAGAAAAATGTGCTGCGGATCAAAACTTTACCAATGTGAACAGGATGACTTTGCAACTACATGTTGTGTTCCAAGCCAGGAATAATTAATCAGATTTATCTGGGAAGAGTTAGGAGGTGGTAATGATGGGAGCAGTGGAGTGCTATTTGCTTGATTTCCCCCCCCCCCCCCCCCCCCCCCCCCCCCCTCTTCCTCTCCAATCTACCACCATTTAATCCTTGGTCTGAAATACATTTAATTCCCATCCCCTACCAGATTTTCAAAAATCAAGCATACCACATGAAAAGCCACCTACATGACAAAATAGATGACATTTACTGAAAGAGACTAGAAACAAAAATTTAAGCTTCAGTTCTGCAAAAGGTGAACCAATCACAGAGCTTCACACTTCTTCCAGAGAAACAAGACAAGATCTGATGGAAAACAGAATGCAGTTAAAAAATATACAATTTGTTTCTGGAACGATGAGTGATATCAGGAATGACAAAATATAAACATGCCCACCTATCTCTGTGTTTTAGATTTTTAAAACACAATACGCTGACTGAATATTTTAATTGCTTCAATGGCAAAAATTAAAAAAATATGAATTATGAGAGGAATGAGAAAAAAATACGAACTACGCAGCAAAAATCCTTTTGTGTGCTGCAAAGCATCCAAAGCAGAAAAATGCTCTGCCAGTGCTCTGAGGCAAGCTGTGCCTGTGCAGTTTTCCCCACACACCAGAGCTTGGCCTTGCCCTACTCCCAAGGTGCACACCTTGTTTCATACACTCTCCAGATAACATCTGTACAAGCTCCCCATTTGTCATTTCCTAGTGACCAGTCAAATGACATCTCAGGCTCCTTCAGAGTTACTGCTGTGGGTGCTCTCAGTTGACACGTTCCTCTGCTATCTTTCTAGGTCAAAACGTCTGCTTCTGTCACAGTTATAAGGTATTTTGAGCTATACCATCTCTTTTCAGTTGTGGTAACTCACAGCTCAGCAGTATTAGCTCCCAGGAATATGAAGTTGTCAGGAGACTGAAGTCATTCAAGGATACTTTCTTAAAAGCATGGACATTAAGTATTTATCTCAAATATATTTCCATCAAGAAAAAATAAGGGCAATACAACAAAAATGAAACTGATATTATGTAACACTACACCTAACCTGACAAATTCTCTTAAATTCTACTGAAGAAAGATCCTATTAGCACATTGGAAAAATAAACATTATTTTGCCAACTTCCTTTGAATTTCCAAACTCACATCCTTGGTGTTACAGCTGAAAAGACTATTGTGATGAAAACAGGAAAAGAAATAAACAGGGAATGAATGGTCACCTGCATCCAAAGATCTAGTTTGTAGAAAAGAGTCCACAGAGAAGAGATCTTCAGAAAGAGATCCTTCCCCAGGGGCAGTCAGCCCTTACATGGGTCTAGGAGAGATGCAGCCAGGCTCCACCCCTCCCGGTCAAACAGCTGAATTGCCTTCACCTGTGCTCCCAGGGCTGACTCAGTGCTTGGCTCAGATGATCAATCAGTGATTCAGGCTGTGACTCAACAGTTCCCATACATTTGGTAAAGTAGCTACTATTGCAGGTACAGCAATGCAGCTGATTCTTTAGAACTAGGACCTTAGTTATCAATGCTTTTCTCTATCTGGGCCATTGTGTTGCTTTGTTTTTGCTTTTTCAGTGGCACTTCCCTAGAAGTCTCACCATGTCTTTGTATCACTTATTACATAGCTAATTATTGCTGTGTTCTTCAGCAGGTTGAACTATGCCCTCACATAGATGGTGATGACTGTTAACAGAACCTATTCACATTTGCAGAAACTTAGGCAAAGAAAATGAAATTATTTCAAGTTCTTTATGGAGTTACAGCAGCCTGGAGAAGAATTCTGACCTATTGAGTTTCTTGGGGCAGATTCTGAGTGGAGAGAAGTTGCCAGGACTCAAATGAGCTCAACAGAGCTACTGCCAAATGTCTTTGCCAAGAATACTCAGATAGGCGGATAAACAGCAATTACATCAGTGAGGCATCAAATCCCACCTGCCTAAAGGACTTTTGATAGATTGTTCTGTCTCTCTCCTGTCTTTCTGTGGAATCATTCTTAATGTAGTAGCTATTGACACATTAGTAGCTACTGCTGTGCTGCATCTAGGAGAAAAATAAAACAGAATACAGCGACGCCCGCTTGCCTACTGTGACCAAATAATCAGCATACTACCAAGTTATCAGAGAATACAGGAGAAAAAACTGTCCTCACACAGCTCAATTCCAAAGTAGTCAGTAGTGAAGTCAAAAGAATTACTCTCATGTTCTGCAGCACAACTGAGTTCAGCCATTCAAATCATAAAGTTCATTCTTCCTTGAATAAACTGTTCCCTTTTCTCTCTGTCAAGCTGATCATCCAGGAAGTAATAAAAATGTTGGGTGAATCTCTGTTACAGTGTTTCTCAAATGCCTCTTCTAATCCAAGTATATCTCGTTTCTGAATGCAGTTCCCCATTTTTCTCCTTACAAATATTTTCTGTATTTCTTCAGAAGATGATGGTAGGTAGTTGTTAATATATACAACAGGCTGCACTCTTTGCCCATCGCATGACAGTGTATGACAGTTCCTAGCAGAGACCAGAAATGTCATCATCCACAAGTCTGAATTGATTCTGCTTTCCTAATAACCACTCAGTGTAAATCCACACTGATCAAGACAAAACTGGATAGAATGGAGATGCCATGAATTTTTTCAAGAAATTTTTTCCATGTAATAAGGTACAAAGCTGTTTTCCTCTAATGAATCTTATTTTTTTTATTTTTTTATTTTCTCTCTTCCAAGAAGATTTTAAACTTTGCTTTTAAAGCTGAGCCTCCATTAATGTTAATGTTTGCTGACGAGAAGCACTTGATCGGCTCAGGTCAGGTCACACTGTGCCAGTACTCAGAGACGCAGAAGAAGAAAAGATGCCAGACTTTCTGATTCACAGGCAGATCTATCTAATTAATGTCAGTGTGATATATCAGAGTCTTCTTCTCTGGCCTCATACAGAGTTTGTTTTTCCAGCACATCTGAGAACATACCTGTATCCACACTATGCAGACATAAGGTGAATTTGGACTTCTGGTGTGGTTGATGCCCCATCCCTGGAGGCTTTCAAGGTGAGGCTGGATCAGGCCCTGGGCAACCTGATCTAGCTATGGTGTCCCTGTTCATTGCAGGGTGATTGGACCAGAGGGCCTTCAGTGGTCCCTTCCAACTCTAAGGGTTCTATGATTGTATGACTGTATGTGTTCAGGCATTTGCTGGAGGTAGTGAAGTTATCTATGTTCCTAAGTAGGAAAATATGGGTGTCTCATGCAAAGAGCTTTTGAGAAATGTAGTTTATAAGTTTCAAGCCTGACAATTAATCAGTGAATATTGTTTCAGAGCTCAAGAAGCCACGAATAGTTCAGTGTTGTTTACCACAACAAATTTTCCATGACCGTGGACTGTTAGATATTTAATCTGCCAGGAGACACGTGACCAGCCTGAAGCACATGCACTAGGAAAAACAAGTCAATGATACATTGATAATACATCTGAATCAATACAGACTCCCTTGATGACTGCATGATTTTAGCATATGAATTACTTGACAGCTTGCTTTCCTAATTTGATACATAAGATTATATTTTCAGCCTTGTACCACATTCACTGATGGACATAAACAAGAAAAATCTTCAGTTGGCTCCTTAACCTAATCTAAAGGAGAAGTGCCCATCTTATGCAATGCCATAACTTGTCCTGCTCCATTTACAATCAGCAGACTGAGTTCAGTCCTGATAACTCCAAACACCATTAATACCAATTCCTCCATCAGGAGGAGGTACCTTATGTGGCATTCAAGTAGTCCTCTTATAAAGATATACTAGAGTCAGTGGATCAAACAAAGAGCTACATGCAAAAAAAATCCAGAGATGCTCCCCTACATATGTTAGCTCCCTTTGGGACAGATGACTGGATCTATAGCTTACAGCATCATCTTCCTGCTCTTCTTTACACTTAACACTGTAACACTGTAACTCTTCTTAACACTGGTTAAACACTGCCTTTATTCTTTTCAAGTCTACTCTGGGTCAAAGAATATTTTCTGAATGACCATAACTGACAGAAGGACAATTTATGAATGCCTAAGGGAAAAGAAAAAAACGAAAAAGTATTGTAGGATATTTGCAGCCTTCTTAATTTCCTAGTTATTTTTAGTGATAAATATATGCCAAATCTTGTACAAATGATATCACAACTTGCAAATGAATTATTGTCAGGTGTAAGAAGTAATGGCATAACAGCCCGTGACCTTAATTGACAAAACATGCTACCTGCCACCGATTCAGCACAGAATCCACGCTATTCCTCCAGGCTCACTATTTGAAGTCTAACAATTGAATGTGAAAGCTCTACGGCTTGCTTCCCTGGGGAAAGGGAAGGTCTGCCCTAAAAGTGAAGATAAGCAAGACTGTCAGCTTGAGCAGGATACGTGCTTTTACAGGTGAGTCATCTTTCCTCATATCAAGGCATCAGAACACCAGTCCTTGAATCTGGCTGTTGATTATGGCACTGCAACAGCAAAAGCAAAGACAAAGCAAATAGGAGGTAGGTGTTTTCAGTATTACTATTGTTTTGAACTCCAAGGAATGCTCAAATAAAAATTATTCTATTCTTGTCAACAGTAAGAAAAAAAAAAAAAAAAAAAAGCTTCAGATTTTAACCAGTTTAGCAGAAAAACTGTTAGATAAGAAAGCATTCCAACACTGTCTAAAAATACTGCAGTGTCAGAAATCAAAACACCCTTTCTTTTCTATTTATACTCAGTAAGTGGGCATCTGAGATATTGAGATATTCTTCACATTTACCAGTAAATATAACTGGAACTGTATTTAATTCTGACTGCCAATGCCTCACAAAGTAAAATACAATGGAAAGAGAGGTGGATTAAGAATAAGTGACAAAATCATAGACTAACAGGGTGATAAAGTGTGTTTGTAATATATTACAATCTCTTCTTCCCAACAAGCTAAATGTTCGGCCATTAACAGCTTCACAGTCCCAATGCAAAGATGAATTCATGGCTAAATGCTTACTTTCAGCATTTTTCCTAACAATTTCATTGACTCTTCATCCAAAGGATGTGGAAGAAATTTAGCATGCTTTTTGATACATCACAGATACCCACCATCAACTGAATTGACATGACACAATGCATCATTCGCCAGTTTTTCAGTGACATTTCCATTATTAAGAAAGCATGTCTCAGTATATCAAAATCTAAGTGTTTAAATATGCACAATTATTTGCAATACCACTATGCGTATGCAACAACCAACATACAATTGACTGTTAGCACAAGTAATGGCATACACACAATAGATCCCAAGTTAAAAATGAAGTTAATTTGAACACTAGTTCTTGAAATTTTTAGTAATAATTCATTTAATTCATACTTAGATTCTGGAAAAGGCTTTCTAGCTAGCAAAATAACTGCTTATGATTTCACACACAAATGGATTGCCAACAATTCTGTTCCATGGATGAGAGAAAGCAGAATCAAATGCCAAGAGCATTTTTAAACAGTGATTGGCAGCACAGTGTTTGGGACATTCCTCAGCTACGAGCAGTTAAGGAAACTGGTGCTTCCTTTCAGATCAATCCAAGAAGCCAATGCCTGCACAGCAACTTGACCACACCCATAAAAATATTACATACCTAGATTTTCCCATTCCATTCTACTTCCATTATATATCTTTGCCCTTTTTTATATTATTAAAACAACTTTCATAAAAGCAGAAAAAACACTTAAATGTGTGGTTTTGGAAGGCAGGCAGCCTCTTTGCTAATTAGTGTCAGGACTCCTCAGAAGGCTGATTCATAAAAGTTAATGGGCTTGAATTAGAGAAAAATCTCCGAAGCAGGATAAGGGAATAATATTTAGGACAATAATACTCTTACGAGAGATATACCGGTTTAAACTTTCATTTCTCTCCACTATTTTTTCTTAGAAGGCTATGGAGCAGTAGGTAGACAATACAAAATCCTTACATTGCAAACACATGTGAGATTTATTACAGACCAATTTACCTGTAACATCACAGAACAATTTAGTCTCATTAGCAAAGTAATTTGCTACAAGTTTAAAAAAGTGCTGAGCAATTTCATCCTAAAATAAAGTGGAATGTTATGCAAATTGCTGCATTAGCTCAGAAGTCTAATTTGTTTAAGGAACCTAAATCAGGGTTTGGATCTCGGTCCCATTTAAGAACAGTTTTGCAGAACTGCCACTTAGGACTTGTTTGATCAAATACCGAGGTGACATAAAGCTGTGAACAGGCATAACTTAAATAAATTCAACCACTAGTACATGCATGGTATACTGCTTTAAGTCAAATAAGAATTGTTCTCTGCATGCTAAACTGCAGCACACTGAAAAGGAAGGGAATTTCTTTTCTGTGCCTTAAGAAATCATGCAGTTATTTGGAGGAATGGTTATGTGATACATGAGGTCTCAAAGCACAGGGTCAATATTAGAAGCTTTCCATCTGGGAGTGGATACTCTACACTGGTTACTCTGAACATAACACCTACTATTTATTTCCATGGAAACTACAACAAAGAGCACAAGAACACTTTTGATAGAGCACATTCAAAACACTATTTTTCAATACATCAACCACTATTAGCTGGGCATTTTTGCCAGCTACAAACATGAGCCTGCATGCTGCACTCGTAAAAATCTGCACCCGTGGAGGTGACCACTGTCACTGTCATCACTGCTGAAATGTACCACCCACCGCCTCACTGTGCTCACACCCACTAATGCTCTCCATGAATGTTCAGCAAGCATCAATGAATGTCAGTTTTTTTCTGCATGGAGGAATTCAATGACACACCTTTGCTCCAACTGCACTCTCATGTCAGACCTCGTTCCGTCAGACTGCCCTTCTTCTGCCATCTGTCACATGGCAACAAAATGGAATGGAATACAAGCGGGAAGGTTCAACCTCTTCTGCCATACCAACCCTCATATTTCTGTTACCAAGTATACATTTGTTTATCCCTGTGTCCTTTCAGTGACCTCTTCAAATTCTGTAATCTATGCGTGGGGTTAACAAAGACTGAAAAACATGTTCCAACAGAAGGAGACTCAAAATCTTGTTCTAAAATTGCCCTGAGATGGTATGAATAAACATGTTGTTCAGTCAGTAAGCCTTAATGTATTCTGTGCTGTGATGCAGTTTGTTTTTCACCCTCAGTAGGAAGGCTGTGCCTATTATAAATCACGGCTTTAGCAAGACTTAATTTTTACAACTAAGAAAAATCTATGGCAAGACCCAAGTTAAGTATAGTAACGTAGTTTACCCTGCTACTCATAAAACCAAATAATTTGTACGCCTACACAAGCATCCTGTTCTAAAACTGAACATCAAGCATTAATGGGATCATTCAAGTAACACTCCAAACTGCAGGCACAGAGCTGACCTAATGTGCTTATCTGAATGCAAAAGTATAATGAATATGATTTTCAAGTCCTCTCTCAAAACCGGCATCTGCTAAACGAAACAGATCCATAGTGACTTGCATTAAACAAGTTTCTCAGCTCTTGAGTCACTGGAGATGTGATTCAAACACATATTAGAAATGATACATACAAGCCAATGCCTCCAGAAGGTACTGTAATTAATTGCTTTATATTTGTGGTCTATCCTTTTTAAAGCAGTCTGAAAGGCACAGAATTAAAGAAGGCCCACCAGTGTGCATTTTACAGATAATACAACAGCAATATTAATTTAGGATGCAAAAGTCATAGGCAGTGATCAAGCAGTGATCTACCATTGTCTGTAGTTAAATGAAAAGAATGAGGATTAATGCCAAGGGTTTGGATCATTTACTCTCTCATATTAGAAAGGAATTAAGAATCTTTTTGAGTATGAATGATAACATTTATTCTTGGGGAGAAAATTTCTTCATATACACTTCACTTACGAACATCCTATCATTCTTACAATCAAATTCCTAGTGAAGATAAACAAGATAACTCACACTTTTCTTTACATAAAAAAATAAGTTATTCAGACAAAAGCAGTAGGTTACTAGTTCAAATATTCCGAAAAATAGCATCAGTATAATGTCAGACGAAAATTGATGAAGTGGCAATTAACTACATTCAGTTAAGTGTATTACTCGTGGGATTTATTCAGTGCAAACACAAATGTGATCAAAGAACAGCGGTCACAAATAAGACCATAGATAATGCTTGTGTGTGTGTGTGTGTGTGTGTGTGTGTGTATGTGTGTGTGTGTATGTGACTGAAGCCCAAACAATGTTATCTGACATTTCAAATTTAATTAGAAACTCGAAAAGATACCTCTTTGACTCATGTTGTAGCAATCTCAGAGAGTTTGCTTCATAGAACAAACAACAAACCCTTTCTTCTCGGATTAAAAATGTATTTACAATTTATGCAACCAAGTATCATACTGCCACCTGATGACCTCTGCTCCCAAGACTTCCTTTATTGCAATCTAAACAAGAAGCGTTATCTTCTTTTAACTGATTCTTCAAAGAGTCTCTTGGTCACGTGAAAATCTGTCAGATGAAGTGAGAGACAGCTACTGTCTCAAGCTAATTAACTCTCACATTAATTCTCACAACATGTCTCCTTGGTATGTACTCCTAATGTGTAGGAACTCGGACACATAAAATTGCCTTATTTGTCTAAGGACATAAACAGAAGCTGCACTACGTACTCTTTCTTCCCTTTCCCAGTTAACATGACCATTATAAGCAGAAGAAAAGTCAACATAAGCACATATGTCTGCCTCATGCATTATGGATTTTATAATACCTGCAGTTCAATATGCAATATTACATATATATATATATACACATACACATACACGCACACACACGTTTTTTTTCTTTTGTCTTTGTCAGGTTCTCTTTTCCTTCTCTGACAACACCTTTCTTCTAATGCCCTGTTAACATAGCGTTGGGCATTTCTGTCAGTTATGGAAAGAAGTGTCTTTGCTGTGATGGCTTTGGAAACAAGTTTGTGAATTGTAGCAATTTTTCAGTTGGTCTTGGAGGCTTGGATATAAGAATAGCAAAATAGTAGCTTCAAAACAAAAACCAACTCCAAACCTGCAATACTTCTGATGCGGCATACATATTACACCCCTTTCTTTAGGGCCTTACGTGCCTAACCACACACCAGTGATACGCCCAGGGATGTGCCCAGACCGATCCACTGATGCTGGTGACACAGGTGGGCAGCATTTCCCACCTGCTCTTCAACAGCTACAGTGGCAGCTATACTCAGACTTAAGGGTCTGATTTGGACTTGCTGTGTCATTTATTGTTATGTGTGAATTATTTCTTTTTATATGACAAATGGTCCCTAGAGTTGGTATTATAATTAATTTTCATAAGTTGAGTATGCAAGAAAAAAGTGCATTTCTTTGTGAAACTAGAAAAGTTATTATCTTCCAAATAACTTTCCAAATCATAGCTCACATATCTAACACATCTCTTTATCTGCCTGAAGCAAGGTCTGTACAAGATAACACCAACAGTAAAAATGTCAGCCTTTTATCAGTCAAGAAGTACTTTTCTGAGATGAGGAGAGGGAAAGAATCTGGTCCACAATCAGTACAAAAAGTACAGCAGTGCTTCAGGCTTCTGAAATGGATAATGTTTGTGTCTTACTTACAGTTCTTTTGATTTGCTTTTATTTATTAAATGGCACAAATCAAACTCTTCTCTGAGTTATATCAGTGTAAATCTATGAAAGCAGGCCTGACTCCAGTAGCACTGCTGTAAGTTTACTTCAGGATTACCTAAAGGAATCAGTGGTTCCAGCACCTTCAACAGTTATTATACAGTGGCCAGGTAGACAGGTAGACATTTTAGCTTTAGAGCCTTAGGTGTCCTCACGACTCTACAAACTGTGCTTTCTGCTTCAATTACCCTCTAGCTAGGTATCTAGGTAACAGCCATCTCTGTAACTCTAAATACATTTTGATGATCATCTGATAGCCTCTACATTAGATGTTTCTTTTAGTGTAGCTTTTCTATCAGGACTACCATTCGTATTATTGAAATTGTTTTGCTGCCAACCTTTTTACTACAAGTATCTTGAGAAAGCATCAAATTACATATATTGATATTGATCTCCATTATTTTATTTCTATATATAGTCTTACCTTGGAATGATGGATGATGAGAATAGTAATAAAAAAAAATATGCTCTACAATAGGAAAGTAATCTCCTCCATTCATGCACTGGCCTCATAAATCATAGAAGCAATTTCCAGAAGAGCTATGTATAGAAAGAAATCAGACCATACGCTACATCATCATACTGCTTTGAAAAGCTGCAGATGTATTCAGCGCCCATTCAAATTGTGGGAACACATATTACTTATGTCAAAAGACACTTTCTTTCAACCTTTCCTTCCCTACTGCTTAGTATTTCCAAATACAAAAGATGCAGCTTTTTCAAATGTTTTAATGCAACCACGACATTTTTCCCAGTCCACTGGAGAGAGATTCATGAAACAGTGCAATGTTCTTCCTGCACCTGCTGCACACCACAGGAAGTAGCATGACGGCATTCATCTTACGTACACAATTCTGATTTTTCTCCTCTCGTCCTAATGGCATGAAAAACATTATTGCCAGATGTTCACATTTAAATTTTCTGGATAATTGAATTTATTGCCTAAAATTCTCTTATGTATGGTTGCTTATTCAGAGGCGAACTCTGGCTGTGCAGTAATGAAAAAGACAGAAACCTTTAACCAGGCTTGGCTCCTGCTGGGCGGACAATGTAGCAGTGAATGCTACATGCCCCAGACAAACTGGAAGACTAGGCAGGTTTCACTCAGGACCTCACTCCCTTCTGCCCACAAGAAGACTGGTACCAGGCCCCTAAATGCCAGCAGAAGAAAGGCCAGAGTAGCATTGCAAAGATACTCACACCCCTGTTAATAGCTGGCTGTTAGCATGAACAGCAGAGCAGGACACTCCAGACAACAAAAACAAACAGCCATTATCCCCATGAAATGTTGCTGATAATTCAGAAATGTTGTTGATAATTCACAAACTGATTGTGTCTTGCTTTGGCTCTAAATAATGTGTTGGATACTTATGAGCATTGTAGAAAAATATATCTTGAAAATGCATTTCTGGGAAAAGTGGGCAAAACTTTGTCCACCTGATGTTCTCTGCAGCGTACGGGAGGAACAGAAGGGCAGAGTAACGCGGTGTGAGAGGCAAAAATACAGAGACGTTCTCGATATTAAACCCATCATTTCGCAAAACAGTAATGTCTTCAGTCACTCTGTAAATTCATTTGATTCTGACTCTCTGTGACATGAGAGGGAATAATGTAATTGTACAAGATGACTGAAAACAACAGGAAAATAGTGCAAAATGTCTAAACTTTGCCTATCTAGCATTAACTCAGAAAAAAATAACTAGAACTAGATTTTCAGTTACATGTATGAAATCACAGATGACTGTTTGTTTACTTCTGAGACCATGTCACTGCACAAGACTGATGCTTAATTCCAGTTGAGGCTATTTTGCAAAAGGAATAGTTTCAAAATGTGAATGCAACAAAGCCAAAGCATTAATCAAGGTTCTTATCAGGGCAGAGGAGAATAAAGACAGAACTCACTGCTCTGACACCATTTTTGCAAAGCATATTTTGTCTACATCCTAGCTCTTCTATTTCCTGTTTTAAACAGATATTACTCCACCAGGGTTTGCCATTAACTTGTTTATTTAACACCTGTAATATTTTCCCAGTTATACGAAGTGAAATACGCCAGGTACACAGAAAACTCTTAGTATTATTCAGGGAGAGTCTCCTGACAACAAAATTGTGGTTAAAAGACCACTGAGGGACCCTGGAGTGTAAAGTGTTGCTCCTTCTGTGATACAGAAAGAACAGATCGAGGACACGCAGTGCAGCACTCAGTGACATCCACTAATGTTTGGTTTAATTACATGTAAAGAGAGTGCACAAAATAAAGACATGCAGTCCATTGTCAGAAGAGATGAATATTACAAAATGGCAGTGCATAAATTAACTGGTAAAAAGGAACAGAGAAATGCATTCAGAAATGCATTTGGAAATGCTACTGAAAAGAAGATGATCAACTTAAGATTTAATTTCCTCATAGAAGGTGGGCTCATGATTTTTCAAAAATGAAAAGTGAAAAGGCCTGCTGCCTTAGATTTAACTGTGCTTCTGGAATTTACAAGCAAAATAAAGCAAATTTACAAGCAAGAAGAACAGACGGATGTATTCTGATAAATATTGTTAGTAACTCAGGTGAACCCAGCACTTTAGATTGAGGGATAATAATAACTAGAATACATAGCAGACGGTAGACACCTCAAACAAGTGCTACAGTCACTAAAATGCTATAAACTATATCTCTTGTACACGCGTCAATAGAGGTGGGTGTGAAATACAGAAATCATTGTTATTCTCTGGGGCAACAGGCCATTTAGACCTGCTTTCCTTGACAGCAGAATATATCTGAAGCCACTGACTGCTGGAATAAATAAAACGGAAAGCAGCTGTCTCCCTTAGGCAACTTTCCAATGCCTGAAGCAGCCCCATAAGTGAAACACCTCAGAGCCCTATGACAAGGGTGCTGGAGAAGTCTCTTTCATGCCATTGCTCAGCCAGGGCACAGCTCTGCTCTCACAGGTGTCTGTGCTAAAGGGAAGGATGTGACATTTTGGTACCACTGGAGTAATCCACAAAAGTACCCAGAATGAAAACCAAGTGGGAAAACCCTCACAGAAGCTTTAAACCTGAAACTGCAGAGGTGTTCATCTCAATGGTTTGCTGCTAGCAAACCACCTTGGGAATAATAATAATAAAATAGAGCAGAATAAAATCATTGTCCTCATTTTACAGAAGAGCTCATGGTAATGTAGGGCTAAAAATGGACCTCAGTCATGAACCTTAGTTATGTGCATTCACTGTAAAACAAGTTAGTTCAGTTACACTCTGGTATACACGCATTTCTTCATCTGCTCATCACTTTAGATGCATTACTTCATCTGCTCATCTCTCATATTTTTCCTATCCTTGTCTTTCATATCTTGCTATGAAGGATCTGATTTATTAATTTATTTATTTTTGGGTGTGCGGTGTCACAACACAGAAGGATAGACTAGAATTGAGACAATGGTATGCCTGTAAAAGCTAAAATAATAAACACTCAAACTGATCAAATTAACTTCTCATCATAGTTTTGGTTGTTGTTGTTATAATTTCCTCTGGTTGACCAAAATGTATTTAATAATTGCAGGTCAGTTATTTATACTTTGCAGTTACTGTCCATGTAAGATATATGCAGTATGCTATGTAAGTATGTAAGTAGCATTGTAAGTACTATAGCTCCTGTTAGATGAAAGACATCTTACACATGTCAAAGGCTTCCTTGCAAAAATTAAGTTAAAAAGATAAGTAAGTATAGAAAAGGCAATACCAAAGAATAAAAATCTGAACATAGTGAAGAAATGCTCATAAGGGTATATTTAAAAGCAGCTCAAATCTCTGAAGAGGAGACTCTGTGGTGCTGTTGATGGTTGCTTATGGGCATGGCATCTTACTGTCTTTCACTATAAAATCGTAGCCCTGAATGAAAAGGTGCCAGAGGTGGAATGTCTTGTTGAAAAAAATCTATTCACAAAATGTAAACCAAGGAAGTTTCTTAAAGGCAAATCAAAGGCAAAGGAGGTCATTGCCAAAATTACTTGGAGAGCTAAAAAAAAAAAAAAAAAAAAAGCAATAACAGAACATTCTGTAATGGACATTTTAATTTTAAAAACAAACTATACTGAAAAACTTCACAGGATCTCACAAGATCTATTGATTAACTTTCTAGAAAACAGACTAAAAGTAAAGAAGAACCAGAAAGTTATCTCGAAAAATCATCAGCAATCAAATATTATACAGAAAACTTTTAAACTCACAGAAAGATTGTTTATGGGTGCTTCACTAGGTGATTATTTGACAACAGCAACTCACACCAGTAAAAACTAACCAGAAAGAGTTATTTGAAGGGCATTTTTGGAAATTTTCTTGCACAGGTGAAAATGACTGCTCAAAGTGATGGGAGTTATGTGCAAAGCATATTGCATATGGTAATCTATCTTGTGCAAAGTGTTTGACACTGTCCCACATGACATCCTGGTCACCAAATTGGAAAAAAAATAAAATGATGTGATGGATGGACCACTCTCTGGATGAAGAATTGGCTGGATGGTCACAGTCAGAGTTGTGGTTAACAGCTGTGTTCAAGAGGAGACTGGTGATGAGTGGTGTTCCTCAAGGGGGCTGGAACTAGGTGATCTTAAAGGTCCCTTCCAACACAAAGCATTCTATTTTCTATGATTCTATAAAAAGTATGAATGTGTCAGCACTTATATTGAGAACAACATGTAGGCAAGCACTCCTTCACATAAACAATCATCACAAAAATGGTAAATACCTTGAAAAAGTACTTAGGCAATTTTTCTTAAACTGAGATTTTACCCTTAGAGATTTTTAACATGAAAATTATGGTTATCAAAGTACTAATAAAATGTTTAGACCCAAAGAGGGAAGTCTGCTTTCTCTAAAAGCACACTATTATTGTCTGAGTTAAAATGCACTCTCAGCAAAATGTTTTAGAGTCTCTTGTGACTTTTCATTACTTTTCATTATTTTTACCTTTGAGATACTGTTTTCATTTAAATTAAACACCATGTCTCCACCGTTGTCCATCCAGAGATTAAAGGAGTTTACATAGCATCTCTAATGGAAACCTGACAGTATCATCACTGGACAAGCCAAATTCCAGCCTTTAATTGAAGAGATCTCAGGGGAAAAAAGGGAGGATTACTGGAAGGCAAAAACAAATTGCACATGAAAAAAAAAACATACTATTTTTTCCCTGGGACTCCTTAAGAAAACATAAAGAAATTTTGCAGGAGAATACAGAAATAAACTCAAGATATCATTTAAGGACATGAAAAGTACCTCAGACATCTCTTCTTGATCCTTCAAATGCTGTGCGGAGTGAAGCATTCTGTCAGTTGTTAGCTAGCAAGTTTAAAAGCCCCATCACATGGACCATAATTGTACATGCACTACTATGTGTGACAAAGCCCTTCTAGAGAAAGGCACATAGGTATCCTTGACAATCATGGATCTAGTGGTAGTATAGGTGATATCAAAGGTACTACAACACTGCAATTAGGCACAGATACATAGGAGGTAAGAAAATATATCCTGGAAGATACTGAATAAGTTTTTCATGTACTGTTTATGTTCATCTTGTGTTTCAATCAAATGGGCTACCATGTAGAGAATGAAAAAAATATATATATTTATGAAGCCCTCACAAACAATAATCAACAGCAACATTAACATAAAATAATGAGGATTTACAAGTTTATGCAAACTAAATGACATGAAAGAACAGTGGTGCCTAGTTGAAAAGGTTCTGGGCATATTCTGAAGCACTCACAGAAGACGAAGAAACATTTTTCAGATTAATGACAAAATGAATATGAATCACGGTTTTGAACAAAAGGGAAAATGAACACTTTCAACATGAAGTCACTCAGTTTTCAAACTCCATGCAGTAACAGTTAGATTGCTACTTCTAATATGGTGTGAAGTGAATACACAAGATAGAGAGGAAACTGTCCAACACAGCAAGATTTATTAAGGATTCAAGGGAAGGCTTCAGGCAGGACAGTTCAGCAGTTACTGTTTTTTACTTGGCATCTTTGCACAATTTTCCTTAGATAAGAACTTACAAGTGCTGTGGCTTTGATGGCTGAAATTAATTTCCTAGCTTGCAGAAAGGAGTCACTGGTGCCAAAAACCCTGAGTGACCTGTTACACCTTCGCAGCTGATGGCAGGTTGCCACTTGCCATGAGAGCAGAATGGTGCTGGAGTGTGAAACTGCACAAATCAATCCTTTTATATGGTGACCTCATACAAAGGAGTAAGCTGTCATTACAGGAAGAAAAATTGCAGTAGAAGAATGAATCTTGTGTTTAATAGAACGTGCTCTTTTAAAGAAATGTTCTCTGCTGACTGTGTTAAAATGCTTCTCTGTTCCTATATTCCATGTTTGTTCCTTTTTGGCATCCAGGGCTAGCTGCTCTGGCTCTGCACACAGTCTCACCATTGTTGGTGTAAAAGACCTCTCTTAAGGAGAAAATGCCATGAGAAAGACCCTTCCTGTATTCTTGCCTGACCAACTCTGCAGTTGCCTTCAAATATCTGATCAAAACCGCTTTCCTCCTTTCCTTTTGTTTTCTAGTTGCATTTCTTCACTGCTATCAATGAAAGCCTAATTTATGTAATAAATCTCTAAGGTATTCTGAAATTCTGAATTTCATAACTGTGCCCACGTAATTATGATATACAATGAGCTGCCTCACAATACTCGCAATCTTTAGCTTTCTGCCTTCCTATGTCCCCTTTCACACGACTAGGACTGGTTGGTGGCTGGTTAACCGGAGAAGAAAAATTAAGCTATTGGGCAGTAGCACAAATAATCAAAGTTCTTCAATGACTGTTGCACCACTTAAGCAGCAATTAGAACACTTGAATTAGAACACTTGAAGTGCTGTGGACAACAGTTGCAGTGATCACCTTCCAGACAACAATACTTCAGCAGGTTCAGTAGCAGCATTTGAGGACAAAATTCAGGTGAGACCATCAGCTGCAATTGTGCTTTTAAATTAAGACTGGCACTGAACTATTTTGAGCAGAATTGAGCAGCAACATCTTCAAGCAATAACAACACCTCCTTTTCCAAATGCCACCACTTACTACGTTTAAATAGTACTAGCATATTCAAAGATAAAATGAAAATTCCACCAGAAACATCTAATTCTCTCTGAAAGTTCTTTTGGGTAAAAGTAAATGACTTCAGACACTTCTGTAGCCAGACTGGAGTATCTTCACCAAAGCAGCTTTCCAACTTCGTTTGAACATTCTCTAAGATAGAGAAGAGCATTTGCAGATCTTATGGCTCTGAGAGAGCTGCTGCATAAAAGAATGAACCAGGCTTTAACATTCATGCAGCAATAAATGTACAATTAGATCGATATATCACCAAATTCAGAAGAAAGTATGAGATCACACATGGTTTAGAAAGAACACCTAACAGAACACAATCAAAATCAGGCATAAAAGCTCTCTCTTTTCCCTAGCTATACTTAAGGAGTTTTTTACAGCATTTCGTTTTGATATTTGACTTCAATTGAGTATTTCCACTTCCTTTTATTGTCAAGGGCAGAGAAGAAGCAGGGAGTAATTTTCCACACTTCAGCAACAGAAAATAAAATATTTTGGAAGAGAAAATCTTGATTGGTGCTAGGAATCTCAGAAATGCACATAGTCATAGTTACTGTTTTCTATTTGCCTGATTTAATTGATGCTGTTCCACTCAAAGAGAGTAGGAAGGTCTCAGTCCCACCATGCACGTGGGGATAAGTTTATTAGCAAGTTCCAGCAAAGTCTCCTAAGAGTAGGACAATTCTATCACTACATGAAACCAAAAAACTGCAAGAACAAAAGAATGGCCGAGTTCCAATGAAAATCATTAATCACATTTCTGTAGACAATGTAGCATAAATCATGCTTAAAAGAATAGTGAATTGATTTCAAACTGGTTATTTTCAGAAATCCAGGATAAAGTAGCCATTCGTTACAGTATGGCAACTTGATACTCATTAGCGATAAGTATAGAGAACTGTTTTCTTCCTAAGTTAACCTCCAGAGTTGAAACTTTAACAGCCAAATTACATTTCAAATTCCATGTGACCATTAGAATGAGCTAAATTGTTGCATAACATTAGCCATTCTGTGTGTGCATGTGGTGATGCTTCAAGGGCACGTTATACATTAACACTTAACTACTGGATTCAGACAATTTGTTTTCCCTTGGTGCTTGTCAGGAGTACAAAACACGGGTAGTTTTTTTAATGCGCACATTCCTGTGTCTGGCCTTTCTCCAAAGTTTGAAAGGCCATCAAGGCAGTTTTCCTTCTTTAGCATAAGTTATTTGCTATGCTGCTATTTAGTGAAAGAGCATAGTTTTCTGTGTCTCAAAAGAATTGGAATTTTTCACCTGTGTGTCTCAGTTGTATCCCTGCAGCATGTTTCCCTGTGACTGTGGGCAGTATAACAAGAATGCTGCCTTTCCAGCAGAAGGAATCAAGTATGAAATGTGGGCAGCTTTAGACAGGGGAGAACTGGCCACAACACCCAACTGCGACACAAACACCTTGCAGTAGGGCGTATTTTGATAACAGTTTCTGTTACTTACATCTTCCTTCAGCACGTAATTCAGACATATCCCTAACAGGCAGCCCATGCTTTTTCCCAGTGAAGTTTAGCAGCATCACTCAAATTCTTCTGGCTGGAGGAAAGTAGTATGAATCTGGCCAGTTTGGGGGGTTGAGATCTGGTGTAACATCCCCTTATTAACTGAATTTTGGTCTCCTAATGCAAAAGGCTCCTAAAAAATTCCAGCTCAGAGGAGAACCTAAGCAGATTCTGAGGAGACATCTGACCCTTTTGGGTAGCTGATCCCAAGAAACACACACACAAACCGTTTAAGTACTCGGCTGAATCATGGCACAAACACAAAATACTTATGCTTAAAAACAACAGGCAAATAGACAAATAGATGGGAACAGTTTCCTAGCATTCCAAGCTTTTGTTTAGAAGCTTCACAAAGCATTAGAAGAGTCAAAACACACCTTGATTTTTCTCTTATAAAAACCTATATTAACAAAAGTTTGAATGCATATTCTCAGGAGAACTGATGAAAAAATATTGTGGCTTCTTTTCCAAAGACAGTTTACCTGTTATGGTGTGAGGAACAAAGCAGCAAAAAAGAACAAGGGGGAAATCCTCATTTTATCTGCTGTCCTTTTTCAGAGAAGCGCTGCAGAAGGCTGCCTTATGCTATAATCTTTGATGCTGCCATAACCTTGCTCTCCCAGCTCACGAATCTGAAGTTTACAAAGGCTGATGTCCTAATAATATGCAATACATCAACAATAGCCAGTCTTCTAAAGGATATTTTTCTTGAATGGTTAGCAACAAAAATCAAACCATGTCCTTACCCCAAATATGAAACTATCTAGTGGCTCTTATCTATGGTAACAGGAGCAAGCACAGATTGCACAATGAATAAATTGTTTTGAATGTTTAACTACTTTTCTCACAGACTTATCAATTATTTTACTGAAACTGATCAGTGAAATCGGGATGAGAGAAAAGACTATGAGGAGAATGTGCAGCTGGAACTTTCAGCAACACCTGTAACAGAAATCTCTTTTCTACATTTTTTATCATTCTGTTTGGGGAATGCACCCAGTACATCTCCCTACTGCAGTTCTGGCAATGCCAACAGGCTGCAAGCTTAGCTACTCACTTGGGAATTTTCTCAATGTGAAAAATCCCTGAAGGGAAAGCTGCTAGGGCGTGCTGTGAGAGACAGTAATGAAGGCAAACAAGCCAGGATCCCTTCACAGCTCAGACAAACAAGCAATAGCAGATCTTGATCTCAGTTTACCTCTGCATGCTAGGCTAAGGGATGCCAATACAGGCACAGATTTATGTGCACATCACATCTCCGTGATTAGCAGTATCTCTGAGAGGGCCAGGGAGCCAGCTGGGGCTGGTAACAGCTTCACACATTCAATTTTAATTGACTACTGCGTGCCTGTCAGATACCTCAGTGCTGCCTTCCTTCTGTTTTAACTTATGCCAAAAGCTTAACTGGTCCCAGTGACCACAGGGAACAAGCAAGTGAGAAGAACAGAACAACTGCAGGAACTGAACAAAGTCTATGCTCCTTTCGGAACTGCATTCTAGGTACAATCTGCTCTAAATTTCAAGATCATAGATCAACTATCACAGTTCAAGCTAATCTCTTAACCCACAATCATACATTACAGCAGGCTTTGATTTAGAATGATTTCATTTAATTTTCATTTTCTGTGTCTATATTTAGAATCCAAACTTTTCTCTCTGAAAATTCTCAGGAAATGCTTCAGTGAGATCAAGACTCTACTATTAACACCTTCTGATACAGCATTTAATGGTATAGAATCAATTAAAATACTCAAAACAAACAAAAAAAATAGCCATCCAAATGAGTGACAACAGTATTCTCCACAGTGTTTCTTTCTATATCAATAACAAATGCATAAAGTAAAAGTTTGACTGAAATTGCTCCAGACATGCATGCATAATTTCTCTTGTAACTCTTTTTAAAGCACATATAAATAATTTTGCTGATAAATTGCAGACAGCATCACAGTTGAAAATTAGGTAATTATAAATTTTACCTCTGCTTTTATTTTATTGTCTCCAAAACAGAGGTGCTGTAAGTAGGCTGCAGCATTGGACTGTACTGATGGAAATTGATGCTGTAACATCTGTATAACTTCTGGAAGCTCTGGATCTCGCCATCCAAACTCTCTGTGAGAAAACAAATAAGAAAGACTCAACAAGAATTCTTCTACTAGTGGATGGATATATGTAGCAACAGTTTGGCCAACTAAGATGAAAAACATATGTAAGTTTTACTTTCCACTATTTTTAAAGTGCACATTTAATCATATATGAAAGGATTTTCTGCTCTAAATAGTACTAGTATGAAAAAAGTTAAATAAATCATAGCTGGAGTAAATAACTTCATGGAATTGTCTCTACATGCTAAAGTTCCTCAAATAAAACATCATATAAGAACAGAATAATCCACACCATTATACAGCCTCTATTAAAATCCAAGTATAGAGTACTAGAACCATAATTCTGAATGGTTTGCTAAGAAATTTTGTCAGGAAGTCTTTTATTTATTGCAATCTTTACTTTATAAAAATTACTATCTCATATAATTAGTGATCACCTATTTTGTCTTTTGATTTGTTGTTTTCAGATATAGCTCAAGCTTAATGGTAAAAATTTATATGATACATCGTATAATACATACAATTACATAATTTTACATATATTACAGTTATACCATACACAATACATGGTTATGCATCTGATTACTTTTAAATCTTCATTAGTAATACTCAGTCTAAAGCAGATGATAGGCAAATAACAACAACTCAGCACATGCACTGTCTTTTATTGCTATGAAGCATGATACACCATTAGCATTGAGTGAAACAATTGATTACAAGTGTGGTGAACAAGCTCCAGCAGGTATTCTGCTGTTTCCAGAACTCAAAATCAATCTGTCACTTTACGTCATTTTTTCCACTGGGTCTACAGCTAAAGGCAGCCATCAAAACGGCTTTGGCCTTTGTGTCCCAAAATCCATGCAGCCACTCTGCATGAGACAGCTGAATTCCTCTGTGCTTTAGAATCACAGAATCACCAAGGCTGGAAAAGACCTCCAAGATGACTCAGTTTAACCATCCACCTACTGCCAATATTTCCCCACTATTCCATGCCCCACAGTACAGCATCTAAATGTTTCTTGAACACCTCCATGGACAGTAGCTCAGACGCCTCCCTGAGCAGCTTGTTCCAGAGCCTGATCACTCTTTTGAGAAGAAATTTTTCCTAATATCCAATCTGAATCTCCCTAGCATGGCTTGAGGCCGTTCCCTCTTATCTCCCATGCTAGTTATGTAGGAGAAAAGGCCGATCTCCACCTGGCCACAACCTCCATTTACACAGTTGGAGAGAGTGGTAAGATCTCCTCTGAGCCTCCTTTTCTCCAGACTGAACAATCCCAATTCCCTCATCCATTTCTCATAATGCTTGTGCTCCAGACCCCTGACAGCTTCACTGCCCATCTTTGGATACACTGTAGTGCCTCAATGTCTTTCTTGTAGGGAGGACCCCCAAACAGAATACAGTACTAGAGGTGTGGCCTCACCAGAGCTTTGTACAGGGGGATGATTACCCGTCTCCCTGCTCCTGCTAGCAGCACTATTTCTGACACAGTTGTGCTAGGATGCAAGTGGCCTTCCTGGCAACCAGGCACACTGCTTTTGTGTCATACAAATATTTTTCATCATCTTTCATCTAGTGCTATTGTACAAGGTAATACAGGAATACGGTTCTTAGGCCTTAGAAATATTGGTTCCATTTGCCCTTTAAGATGGAATGGGAGATACGACACCACTTCAACCTCAGCATTCAGCTGGGGTCTCTACTTAGAGCACTTGGGAACCCTAATCTCTTGCATCTTCATGAAAGGCACACAAGATCCTCACTGGGGTTTAATTCAGTGCAAGCAGCACTGTTTTTACTGTTTTATGTTGTTTATTTCTATCCAATGGAGCCACCATGAAGATTACATACCCCATTTAGGTATGCAGAGGTTAGGTATGTAAAATTAGGGCAATGGGTCAAGCCCCATAAACTTGTGAAAATGACTGCAGGTTCTTCACTGCAGTTACCGTAATCACTTGAGGGGTTCATACAACACAAGAACTGTTGCAAAGTCTGTCTCTTTGAAAAAAATATTTGTTATCATTAGTTTCCTTCCTGAATTATGAGGATTCTGCTGGGCTGAGGCCAAGTGCACATCACTGGGGGAATTGACCTATTTAAATAAAACTTAGAGTACGCAACTTCACAGGCTGTCTCAAGTAAATTCAGGCATCTCACTCTTCAAATATTACAGATCTCTGAGACATTTTGTTGAAACAAGACTCATTTTACAGTGACATTGGATTGCTATGGAACAGGTATTGTCTGTTCTTCTCTCACACAGGATGTTTGCTAGACTGAGAATTATTATTATTCATATCTCTATAAAAAGATCTAGAATATAAGTAGGAGATGTAGAAAAATAAGCATAGAATTTTATCTGCTATTTCTGTTCTGACAAAATTAATGTTAAGATGTGAGTATTAAATTTCACATCAACTGTTTAATATATAAAAAAAAACAAAACCAAAAAAACAAAAAAACCACAGAGATGTAATGCAATACATTATGTGTAGGTATTTCCAGTGAACCCTGGGACAACACAGACTGTTGGGAAACTTCTCAAGGAGACCTGTTACATAGATTCAGAAAGATCTGAATCTAGTACTGAACTGGTATTTTTGAAGTGCAGAACACTGTAAAAGGTATCAGGGAAGCACAGAAACCTTGGTAGCTAATAGTAGGATAAGGACAATAGCTACGGACTAAACAATCCATATGTATATATAAAGAGAGAGACAATATACATAAACAAATCACAGAAATGACACAGAGAATACCTATGTAATATAAAAAGGGTCATCTTCTTGAGGTGAACAACCTGACCCAGTTCTCACTGAAATACTGCCTCACAATGCTGTGAGACTTGAGCTGCCTTCACTGAAGGGGTTTAGAAACTGAGCTGGTGCTTGGAAGGACAGGCAGCCCATCAGCTTGAATACTTCATTGGATGGCTCTTTTTCATTGCCTACAGAGGTGAGTGACAGAACCAGTGTTACTTGATGTGTTGGCTTCCTCTTATGCATGCTTTTCACAGTTAGGATGATACCTAGGCAGTAGCACATTAACAAGTTCTTCAACCACGTCAGTCTACATATATGGCTCTCAACCAAAGATATCATTCAGAAATTATTTCTACATAAAAATAAAACATGAAAAATCCAAACCCTGATGAGAAATTCATTATTCCAGCTCATCTTCTAATTTATTCTTGTTTAGATTCCTAGATCTTAACAGTGGCTGTTGGCATTTTAGGAGGAAGTTTTTCACTCAGAGGGTGGTGATGCACTGGAACAGGTTACCCATAGAGGCTGTGGATGCCCCATCCCTGGAAGCATTCGAGGCCAGGCTGGATGTGGCTCTGGGCAGCCTGGTCTGGTGGTTGGCGACCCTGCGCATAGCAGAGGGGTTGAAACTCATGATCATCGTGGTCCTTTTCAACCCAGGCCATTCTATGATTCTATGTTATGATTCTATTAGACAAAAAAAGCTTGTAAGACAAGACAAGGAGTGGGAACATTCAAAAGCTTTTGCTTTAAACTAAGTAACTATACTTTGAAATGCTGAAACTTCTAACAGCAAATTGTCTCCAAAAAGGACAGAGGAGGCAATGAATGGCAAAAGGAAAACGTCCCTTAATCATTGGCCCAGTTAACTCATCTAATGAACCTGCAGATTTTACATGGTAGGTATGCACATATGAAAACAAGGCTGTGCCCACTTTTTTTTCTCTCATCTTCCAGCAGACAATCTGATGATAAATAAACATTTGTCTGAATGTTTGTGTGCACAATGGACTTAAGTGGAAAATTAATTCAGAAAATAAACTTTTAACACAGAACTCATTATCAACAGATCATATTATCAGTTATAGGAAAGAGAACGAACAAAGCGGAAAAGAAGTTAAAAAAATTTAGCTGCAATATGCATTGTCATTTCAGGCAGATGGTCTCTTAAAATTATTATATTTTAAGTAGTTTCTAAATGAATGATGGTAGCTATTTAGAACAAACAAAAATTTCTGTCAACAGTTAAGGGCGCTTGAATAATTGCAGTATTATAGCAGCCTTCAGGGCAAGGAAGAGTAACTTCTGGGTGTTTATACTTTTCAATTGTTTTCTTTTTAACATTCTGAGTAGGAAGAAGTGAGCTAGAGATGGAGAGTTTTTAGAAAAGCAGGTCTGCAGCTCTAATAACAAAATTTACTTTGAGAAAAAAACATATATATTTCTAAATTCTCCTTAACTATGAAAAGTTAGGAAGGCTACTTAAAGTCAACCGGACAGAGGCCTTGGGAAGGAAGGACTGGAATTTCTCAAAGACAAAGGTAAAAAGATACCTGGAATGTTTTGCATAGATGTGAGGAGCTTCCAGGCCATGGCCTCACGCGTACCCAAAGCTCATTAAAACGGAGAGCTGAACTAAACTAAGAGACAAACTGCTAGGGATAAGAAAATAGACTGTGGAAGTCAAAAGTTAGAATAAGCTAGGTTATATCACAGAAAGATAAGTAAAATTAAATACCAAAACATCATTTACTGACTACAGTGAAAAGCAATATTACAGTCAATACCTGATGATTAGAATCAGATTAAAGGAAGGGAAAAAGAAAAAGAAGATCAGATCCATCTCTATTTCTGTGAAATATCTGATACTGTGCCACACGGAAACTAGTTCAATTGGCAACAAATGAGAATCCAACCCCTAGTAAAAATACTATAGCAGAATTATGGAAAATTTGAAACGGCAGGGAGTAGCCTAAAGAAACACTACCTAGCTATTTGTCATTTACCAACTGCTTATGAAAGGTGAGAGAGGAAATGCACATAGATGGTGAAAAAAGTCAGAAGGTTGGAGTAAATCAGAGATGTGTGGTGTGCAATTTTTGAGAATTCTATCAAATTATCAGTGCAGTCAATCAAAAAATGAACAGTACGCTAGAATATGCATTGAAGATCTGCTACTGCCTGTGTTTCCCTGGGAATGCAACCTCTATGCAGCTATGGGCAGCTAAAGGCTTCTGGTGGTGGTGTAGCTTTTCTCAAGAAAATTACAGCTGTGTTACAACTTGACAGCTTTGTCTGGAAAGCGGCATTTGCAGTGCACTTCAGGCAGTTCAAGAGACCATAGAAGTTCATTTTCTCTAGGAAATATCATTATTTGAGGGAACTGGTGAAAGCATGCCAGTGTTCCTACCACCTTGCTTCTTTGACAGGAACTTTGCTCTAGGAATGTAAGATTGATCTCATCTTGAATCCTTCAAAAGCTTTTAGCTGGAAGTGATGACTAATGTAAATGATCCATGTATTGCAGTAGTCTGCTGTCAAAAGATGAAGCAAAAGGCTACATTTTATTCAGGCTTAACTGAAGAGAATCAACTGAGAGTTGGGTGTGAGATAAGTATAAACAGCACTAGTAAGAAATCCAGATCAACATGAGGACACCACTTGAAACCAATTCCTGCTCCACAGCACACCTACATGTCAGAAAGAAAAAGGAAAGACAGATTTAGAAGAGACTGTTAGTAACACAGTTGACTGTATTGTCTACTGTCTATTGTCTAATGGTTTCACATGAAGGTGATGCTGAGTACAGGATATGTACAGCATCTGACTATTTGCTTAAACTTTGCAAGGCTTTTTTTTTTCTTCTTTTACCATTCTGATTACACACAGAAATGCAACACCAAAGCCCTGTTACACCAGTGTAAGCACTGACTTTAAAAATCCTACAAAGTTTGAGAACGTAGGGACACCAAAATTGGAACCCTTACAAAGAAATCTGAGAAGCAGGTGTGATGGCATCAGATATTATTCATCCATTGGCCACAGAAAATTTGACGAGAGCTTGGATTCTTATTTCTAATTTACATTACTGGAGCAGAATATTTGCATCTGATCGAGCAGTTGGCATATGCAAGCACTGACATCCAGAGCTATTCCAGTCTCAGCATCATTCCCCAAAGGCAGTGATGCGAAGATGCCTGCTATGAAGAACCATATGTTTGACAACGACTTAACTACCACCAAGCACTTACGAAAGACAGAGAATGCACGATTTGTAAACATATTCATTATGAAATTGTATGTTTACACCAGACTTATCTTTATGTACCTGCCTGCCTTAATAAGCACATACGTATGTAAAACACGCTTACAGACTGGTAAAGGAGAGGGTACCCTGTACGAAACATATAAAGCAGCATTGCTAATCCTAGCCTACAAGATTTTTGCTGCATTAGAGATATATCTCTGCGTTTCTTTTTTTCATTTTTTCCTCAAAATTTCAATAAATAAAGCCTGAAAGTCTCATTCGCCTCATCTCTGAAAGAAGAGCTCTGAGAATGTATTTTCGGTTGCACTAGGAGAAAACAAATTACATGAACCTTACAGAATCAAACACAAAGAGAAATCATCAAGAGTCAAAAGAGGATCAAAGAAAGAACTACATCTCTTACTCAAGAGGAGACATATTCTTCGATTAAAACCATTTTGAAGGGAATATACCAATGCTACAGGAATCTCTCTGTAAGGATTTTATCTCGGTACATTTACAAAGAGTACAGACAAGCTGTTAAACTTAACTGATAAAAAAGAAAAAAGCATTTCAAGATAATGTACCAAAAAGGAATGTGATACAGATATGAAGAAGCTATCTAACAGGTTGTTCCCTCATTTTCTTTCTGCTGTTCTTAGGTCAGACTGTTTGATTTTATGATACTTGCTTCAAGGGGCATTTCAATAATGCTCTCATTAATATGTTTTAACTTTTGATTCCCCCTGAAGTGCTCAGGCAGTTGTACTAGATGGTCTTTGTAGGTCCCTTTCAACTGAACTCTTCAAATTCTAAAACATAAGTGAACATACTTCATTTATCAGGAATGGTACTCTGAAAACTTTCCTTACAATATTTTCCCTTTTTAAAGCACACCTCTTCATATCCAAACACAGCTATACACACATAGTTGTTTTTTATTTTTATCATTACTGCATGTTGCAAGCCTGATCTGAATGATCTGCTACAATTTAAGAGGAGGCAGAGCTACTGTATTTGCTACTAGCATTTCTGAAAATGGAACGTGGGAATTGGATGAGATTTAGCACGCAGTTTTAGGAAGAAAATATAAAAACAACAATCTCCATTTGACTCACTTTAGAACATGCACAAAATCCACACTGCCTTCTTTGACTTCTAGTCCAATTTGGCTAAAGGGGTGTGCAACAACAAGCCACTGATCATCTTCAGCCCCATGCTGATATGAACAACATACATCCACAGAATGCAATAATGCTGGGTTTAGGCCTGCACCCCTTAAGGCAGCAGTGAACACATATCAGCAGAGACCTAACTGTACTGCTGGTCTGGCTTTTCAAAAAGAAAAAACAAAGAACTATTGGAAAAGTTAGAACTGAAGAAAATGACATAATCAAGACTAAATGTGTAAGTGCCAGAAGGACAGAGAAAATGTACCACAACCTATCTTCTGTGAATAAAATGCAAGTTCCACAAAACCCCCAAACATTTAAGTTATTGTTTATCCCTACCTAAAACCCACATCCTGTGTACATCGAACAAAGCAGAAATTGTAGTTTGCCTTCTGTACATTAATATGAGCACCACGACTCTGCTACAGCAACCTGCCAAGGGTATGGAAGAATAACTGCAGTGCTTCATGTGATAGAAGCAAACGTATTCTGTATCATATAATCTGAGTATGCTTTCACATTTCATCAGCCCCACAGTTTTTGAATTTCACAAAACTTCACCATTTGTTTCTTTTGCTAACAGAGTTCTTAACACTTTTGGAAGAGTTGCTATTGTTAGAACAGCGTGCTTGCCAAATGGCTTTGCAGCACTGAAAAATGACTGCAATAACCTCTTAATTGCTGGCTTGCTTATTTATTTTTAGCATGTGCACAACTGTAAATTTGCAGGCCAAAAAAACAACCCTAAGCCTGCAAGAATCGTACAAACTGAATCAGAAAGAGGAGGAAGCATTTCACTGCAGAATCCCACTTCATATTTGGGAAAAGCTGATCTCAGAGCTTGCCAGCACTTGAACAGGAAAGAAGCAGTAACATCCACACGGCTCAACAGCTACTGATTTTCATTTGACTAATAGGCTGGATCTACATACTTAGGCATACTGAAACCTGTTTCTGTATGTTGTGTTAGACATACCTTGCCACTTGACTGGATCAACAGTTTCAATGAAATAAACATTTTGCATTCTGGCAACGCGCCATTTAAATATTAAGAGTAAAATCCAAGAGCAGTCAACGTTTGACTACATGTCCTCAGATGCTTTGTTTTTATTTAGACATGTAGTTTATCTCTTCTCCAGCTTTCAAATTTAGCACAGCTGAACGCGCAACAGCTGTACAAACATTTGGTGATCCTGTTGAAAACCTGCAGAAAGAATCTTCCTGTTACTGCTATGAGGTGTTGGTAATTTCTTGTCTTGTGCTTCCACGTGGCCAAACCTAGAAGAATCAAGTAGCAATGCTCACCCAGCTTCCTCGCAAATGTGATTTTTAGACTGGTGTCACAACCTATCTGTGTCTGCAGGTGTGGTGTCGAAAAAGACGTGCTATAGCAGACAAAGAAAACTCCTGCAGAGCAATGACAGAGATGCTCGACCTGTTCCAGGTTGTTAACAAAATCACAGACCTGAAGTGTCAGGGCTGACTTCTAAACATCAGGTCTCCTATATGGCAAAGGGCTAAATCTGATTTGTACCATAGCAAGCATTCCCTACTGCACATTACTAAGAGCAGCTATGCCTCAGTATGCTTTATATACACCTGGTAAGGCATCCATCCCTGTTCTACTTTTACGTTACTACCTGTGATTTAAAATTTAAAATTAAAAAACGTAAGAAGTGAGCTTGTGAGGAGGTAAGATAAGAACAAACTGGTCTGGAGCTGAACTTCCTGTAGATTCCTTGAACACTGTCTTCATAAAAGATTGTAAAAATCATAGTTGAGTAAAGATTATCCAATGACACTGGCCCACATGGTATTATTTATTATTCTGTGGTACTGCCTCCAATACAGCATCATGAAAATCAGAGGCATGAGTCTTAGCTGTTCAAGGCCATCCTGACTTCATTTACAAATGTCTTTTTAATTGAAATATATTTGCAAAACTTTACAAAACAATCTTTCACACTATCGGCACACTGATCTTATTTAATTCCTTCATTCCCAGTGAGGGAGCTTTCAGGAAAAAAGTTGTGTCGTGCAGCAGATAAAATGCTCTCCCTCCTCTAGACTGCGGTGGAGACAGCAGAGAAAAATTAGGGACTTCGGTGCTTTAGGGTATCTTTGATTTTGCCATATTTATTTATTTATTTATAAATTGTTTTTCTTTTGTTTGTTTATTTTTAGAAGGAGTTGCATTATTCTTTTGGGGCGGTTGAACTGAAACAGTCTTGAAAATCTTGTTTCACCTCTTCCTCTGCAGCAATTTGCAAACACAGGGCTCGCTTCTGCAATGCTGAATAAAAAGCAACTGAAATAAGCTATCAAGGCGTCTAATTTATCCCCCTTCTTCTTACGCAATGCATAATGTTTTCCTGATCCCCATACTACAGAAGGGTTTCACAGTACCTTAATGCACTGCATCATCATATGAACCCTTCCCTGACAGGTCTGCTTACATGTACTTGTCTCTGTGCAGCCCACACTTCATGGAGAGGATCTCACAAGATTGAAACTGTGTGTAATGGCCGTACTGTTGCTCCAGCTGTGGGCATGCTCCTCTCAAAGGCAAGGAAGGTGGGAATGCAGACAGGAGATGGAAACAGCAGGCAGGCTGAAAGGTGTCAAGCCTTTACTCTGCTGTGTTTGCAAGATAAAGTCATCTGATTTGGTGCCTTTCTCAGAAGCGTGACAGATTCTCAGTGCCCTTTGAGATATTATAAATCAAAATTGTCTCCTTTTCTAGAACTAGTGTTTTCATTCAGAGTTTCTTAAATCTTTATTTCAATGACAGAGGAAAAAAGCTTTTGGAATCCTGCCTGTATCTGATTTAATGGATAATATGGGTTTTCCAAACACCTTATTTTCCTAGAGACATGCGAGGAGGATGACAGCTGCTCAGTTACCCGTACTCATTAGGGCACCTCACCTCTGCAGCTAAATACAGGACAGCGACACAGCACAGCTCCCCACTGCCCCATCAGCACCAATTCACATCGTGCTTGTCTGCAGGACAGGAAACCAGCACACACAGCACTCCCTCACAATCCCACAGCATCTACTTTTCCCTTGAAATAACCACTCCAAAAGTTCTGTCTTAGTTTCAGCTGAGATGGAATTATTTTCTTCAGTGTCTGGCATGACGCTATGTTTTGTTTCTAGGAGAAAAACTAGATAACAGACCAATGTTTCCAGTTCCTGCTAAGCACTGCTGTACAGAGCCAAGGTCATTTGCAGTGAAAGGCCCAAGGAGCTGGTAGGGAACAGAATTAGGACAGCTGACTTAAACTGACTAAAGGGATATTCCATACCATATGACATCACGTGGGAGGAGTTTTGAAGGGGGTAGAAGTTCATCTCACAAGCTTCCACTGCTTAGGGGGCTAGAGGGCATTGATCAGGGAATGGTGAGCAATTGCTCGTGTATCTCTTGTTACATATATTCATATATATGTATTGTAATAACTATTATCCTTTTCCATTTCTCTATCTCAGTAAATACTTTTATCTTGATTCATGAGTTCTACTCTTTTTTTCCCCCTGATTCTCTTCCCCACCCCACTGGGAAGTGGAAGAGTGAGTGAATAACTGTGTGGTGCTCAGCCACCTGCTGCATTAAACCACAAGTTCCTACAAGGTTCTGGCGAATTCAACCCCTCTTCACTCTTAAGTTTTAAACATCACATTACTAAGCATGATGAGTTTCACAACACCTGACATGACAGCACCTGTGTTCTCTGTCCCCTTTGCCCAATTAAGATTTCTGGCTTCAGCACTCAGTGTGACAGAAAGGCATATTTTTGTAAGGTTTAGGGAAACCAAGAAACAACCAAATTGGATGTTTTCCACCTTTTTACAAATACAAAGCTTAGGAAGGCTGCCAGCCATCTTGCCTGCAGCCTGACACAAGAAAGTGGGAGTACAAAAGCCAGAAATCAGGTACTTCATATGCATGCAGATACCAAGAGGGAAATGCAAACAGTACATGTACAGTTCAACACAAGCTTCAGAAATAATTTGTACTGTGGGTGGAGGGAAAGGGTGTCCACCTGAAGTTTTAGAAAGTATTCATCTTAAACTCTTTTGTTTTCTCCTTTCTTGAGTGCATTATTAGTTTACTTGGTAACCGTGCAGCAGCAGCTCCCACATTATCTCCGCTCATGCATGGTCAAGCATCTTCTGATCTATCCAACACTTAGCAGCACTTCTTGTCTTTCTAAGCAGAGTGAACTCTTCAAAGTAGACATTATTTTGCTATTTAAACAATGAATATTAAACAATAAATTTTGAAGGTAATTCAAAACATCATACAAATTTTTAAGCCCCAAATTGATTTGCCCTCAAACACTCAAAGAGTGAGGAAAGCCAAGAGGAAAAACTACATGAATTTATTATAATAAATGACATAGAAAATAAAAAAAAAAAAACTATTCTCACTGTCTTTTGCACAACTACACTCCTGAGCAATATTTCTGAAGGAACTATTTTTGTTCATTAAATTTGAGAAGTGTGCAACACAGCAAATGCATTTGAATTTGATCTTCCTGTCAAAGGGAAATACAGACTAATGGCTTTTCTTTGCTGCTTTATTTCAGCTTTCATTAAGCACGAAAAGAACAGTCTCCTGCAAAGTAGCTAGATGAATCTCTCAACATAAAACCACTAAAACAATGTGATAATGCATATTCTTGGCAGTCAAGTTCTAGAGTTCATGGGATCAATAACAGAAGAGTCAAACTGTTAAAAAATTGTTCAGATGTAAACCAGTTGGATGGCAGGAAAAATATCCAATGATTAGTGAGTACTGCCATTCAAATGGTATTGCTATTTCTCCTGTCATACATCTTTTTTACAAATAAAACACTGTAGAAATTCTTGAGACTTCTCTTAATGCAGTATGAAGATATCATCACCTTCATGTCACACGTGGGTAAGCAGTGATGGCACTTACAAAGCTCTGTCACAAGAAAAAGTGGCAGAAGTTAGAAGAGCAACTGTGAAATCCTCAGCATATTTTCAACTCTCTGAACCGAATATGCTGCCTCACTGTGAGCTGACTGCAAAAGCTTCTCAGCCACAGAATTGCATAGGATCTAGACAGTGTTCCAAGGGAGCACAGGTCAAGAAGACACCTTCTGGGCCGTCAAAGCTAATTTCTGATCGCAAGCTTCTTTCTATCTGGCCCGTATGATGCACCATATACATTGCTCAAGATAAAGATAGTCTTACATAAGAAAATCTTGATTTTAATCAACCTTAGGCTTCACTGACTCTATCAACAGCTCAGGTTTTGTCTCAGCTTACATGAAAAAGGAACTGTCATTGAACATACTTGTTCAGAAAGGGCATTTTTTTCTCTCTTCTAACAAGCTGTCTGCATCACTTCCAATGTATGTAATACGTCTCTCCTTTTTAAGATTACCAAATCAGAAAAAAAGGTTGCACTTGCAGGGAAAGTAGAGGAGAAAGGATAATTTCTAGGTGGGTACAATATAGCATGACAACATTTTTGGTCTGTTTGGTCCCAGCATAATCCAGGGACGCTTCACAATAGTACAAATTGAGCAGAATGACAAGCTAATTGGTGGACAAACAAAACTAACAGGACTACCAGTGCTCTAGAAGACCAGAGAATCCTACTACCCTGAAGTGTTATGTTGGTAACAAAACCAGAACCAAACCAATCTTATCTAAAAAAGAATGTGCAAAAACTAAATCAGAGAAAAGTGATTTTACATGGATGGTAATGAGTAGACTGCAGAAGGAGGCTGTGTATTTTAAGTAAGCCTAAAACACGCAATTCATACATGTATTTGTTAGTTTTAATTCAGTAAAATGCAGAAAAACAAGTTTTGCCTGCTCTTCTTTCAATTGTCACCCTTCCATGCTGCAACTGGGACAGGACTTTTCCACCCTTTATAGGGGTAACAAGACTGCAGGCTGTTCTGCAGAGATGTTTCTAGCTGAGCTGCAAAACACTAATAAACCCACTGCACAAAATAATCACACTACTGAATCAGGGCAATCACCCTTATTAACAAATGGGAGAAATACTGCCAAGGATCTGTCATTTATAAATCAGAATCAATATCTTGAAAAGATCCCTGAAGGAGAATTTGTTAAGGGAAAATACATACATCAATCTATCAGGAGTCTTTCCTCAGCATGTGGAAGTGCAATTACCTACAAAAAATGATGAGATCATGTTACATGGTACTTATTTCCATGAAGCATATTCTGGATGGGATTTTTCATGTGATACACTAAATTCAATTGCCCTTGATCATAACTGACTGAAGAACATAGCTGGTGTGTGAAATCCCGCCATACATCACGCCAGCTGCAAGAAGTACAGGTTTCCCCTTTCCCTTCCCTTCCTTCTTCTTTCCTTTCCCTTTTACTTCTCTCCCTTTCCATTTCCACAGGGGGGATGAAGCTGATGACAAAGTACTTCTTACTGAAGCTTAATTTTAGTCATCTTAGGACAAAATTGTATGATTTGGAAAAATAGCAGCAATATGCAAATTTAAATATCAAATTTAGAAACAATGATGTTCACAAATTTTCATCTGTGCAGATTGCACAGTAGAAGGCTGGGAAAGGGAAAAGTCTGAGGTTTTTTTAGGTCCACATCAATGCAAAAGTTTTAATCGAATGGCAAATACAAATTCACTTGAGACCTTGTGCTCCTGATGTAAATTGATAAAAATGAAACTGATACCCAGTTTCATTAAAACTCAGTGTGGAAAAGCTGTGGAGGATATTGCAACTGATATTATTTATTTGTTAGTGAAGAAATTGCTGTCTAAGCTACCAAAACGATTTTTTTTTTTTTTCTGTTTCATAACAGTTTTGTCTGAGCATGAAGAAAGCTGATCAAACTGCAAACCACCGCAGACTACACTAGATATGAAGTTCACGACACACCATCATCCATTCTGTGATTGTGCTGCTTGTGATTTTAACCACAGCTGTAATTCACTACACCACATAAGTGGAGTCTTTTTGACTCGGAGGTTCGTATAAGAAATATGCTTGCATGTGGATTTTAAAGAATTTCTATATGTGAATTTACATACACAAATAAAATGACTGTATCAGATGTTCTCAGGAGCTGATACTAATTTACATTAAGGAGAATATCCTGCAGCCTTCTTTTTGCACTCATGGATATCTGAGATATACAGCAAATGTGGGGATTTTTGGAATACACAAATTATGTATTTCATAACTGTGTGAAGCTTTCAGCGTTCAGACTGGGTCCAGATAGAACTCAGAAAATACAGCAGTTAAACACCTTTGCTTTTCAGAACTTTACCACAGCTGTGCAACTGCAATATTAAAGGTGGTATATAGTGTATTTGGAGTATATATCTCTCTAGTATTTAAGTGCTTTATCTTCCTTTAAAGCTTATCAAGCACAAATTGCTGAGGAACATACAAACTATTGTTAGAGATGCCCAGTAAATTAAATTTCCAATTCTCCATCTTCGTTTGCTACATAATGAGACCTAAAATATTTTACCTTTTGTGGAAAGCATAAGAGACCACAATGTCGTAATCATTTTCAGATTGAACTGAAAATTATATATTTTACTTGTACAGTATGTATTTTAAAAAGAAAGAATGTTAAGCATGCTAATTGGTTACTTGTGTCCAATGTAATTTCAGAATAGGAAAACTGAGAAAAAAATTCCAGCAAAACAATAATGAAAAAGATATCACAAGTATATTTTCCATTGGCTCTGCAATATATGCATTTCTGAAGCTTTTGTGTAACTGATTAAATCTTTCTGTTTCAACTTCTAAGAGTAAATAGCAAAACTAATTAGCTGCATACTATTAAGTTAATGCACATTTATCTACAACAATTCAATTCTGACTGTGAAATAATCTTTCTAGCCCATAATTACACTCCAGCTTAATTAGCATAATTTCCACAGCACATTCTTTATTAAAGGAGCTGACATAACGGTTGATCTTAAATGCCAAGGATATTCTAGACAGCCAGAAGAAGGGAGACAGACATAGCTGCATTAAACACCTATTATATCGTACAAGATAGCACATGTAAAACAGAAGATGAATTAAATACTATCTGCACTATAGCAAGCATCTGAAGCTGCTTTCAGAGAAGCAAAGCACTCAAGGACTTGCAATGTCCTTGCTAGAAGTGGCACGCATCCTGCCCGCTTTGTGAGCCCTGTCCTGGTCCCAACCCTTTCACTGAGGGCTACCAGCAGGTTACTTATTATCCCATTCCATGTATGAGCTTCCTTGATGCTGCTTCTGTGAGTGGCTCTACGAAAGAAAATGAGCACAGTCTCTTCCATCAATTTAATAGCAGCCGGTCAATTCTCACAGAATTGAACAGAGCCACTGGAAGTGAAGACAAATCAGTCACCAGGCTCATTTAGTCCTTTGTATGCTGGTGGGGATTTAATAATTAGACTGCCAGCTGGTAGCACCTGGGCGTCTTAGGGGCACTTCATTCCCTGGTGCTTGGCCTGAAAATACCAAACTAATTTTCAACAGGCCAATGAGTACTATGTAGACAATGGTATTTAAGTACGGCAGTGCTTGATGCAAACAAGGTCTTTTGGAAGAAAGGCCTAGCAACATTCTGAATCACCTTGTTCTCCTCCTGCGGATGTCCGTGGCATGGTGGATATCAGTGTACATCAGTTTTATGCTCCTGGGCTGTGAAATGTAGCCTCTATTGTAATACACACAAAACACCTCCTCACAGTTAACCGGAATGTTAGAAGTACATGCCCCTGTCTTCATCTGTTTCTAAATACTGGAGGTTAAAAATGAACTGTTATCTGAAGTGCTCTGGGGCTTTGTGAAGGATTTTGACTAAATACGTGCTGTCTGTGATGGTGTCCTTGCACTTTTCTAATAGAATAGATACAAATAGTATAAAGCCAATTTCACCTGCGGAGGATTATCACTGATTGTGTGAGACAGCGAAAGGCACTGACTGAGATTTTCAAAATCACTAAGGTGATTTAAAGGCAAAATCCTCACAGAGGATTTTAATTTGACTAGATTTCCAAAATACCTAAGACTCTCCTGAAAACATAGGCTTCAGCTTTTAAATCACATACGCACTTTTAATAACTCTCCTTGTTCTAATTAACTTTTTATTTTGAGGTTACTGCTACTAAGCAGAACCAGGACCCAAACGATCTCTGCATATTAATCAGTCACTGAATCCTGCTGCTGAAATGTAACATGGGAGGAGATGTTCTCAAGATTCAATATAAATTTAGAGCAACAGAAACTAAGAAATCAGTTCTTGAAGAAAAACACATCAGTAATACCTATTTCAGCACACCGCCTTCTTACAAACACAACTATGCAAAGCTTGCTTGATTAGAATTTGAGTTTAAATGAGTTTATAAAACCATTTTTATTTTGACATACTAATGAAGCATCAACTGCTGCCTCCAGACTGTACATACACATCCAGTTCAAGATGGTTCCAAAGCACAAGAAAAAGTGAAGCTGTGCTAACAGTTGTGGGTGCCGTGCTAAAGAGGCCTGGCTGTAGGTAAGTCACCTCTATCAAATCATGCACCTCAAATTACTTCACCTATAATTACTCGCCACTTTTAAAACTGTGGTCTCCTGTTTGTCCTGTATTTTTTTGTTGACAGTTATTTAGCTCTGTCAATTTTTAGCTCTGCCTTCTCTTTCCAGAGCATCAGAGCCCTAAGATCAGAAGAAAGAAATTCAGTTTCACCCTTCGATCCTGCAGCTTTGAGTCATAAGATAAAGAGTTATGGCTTGAAGACATGAGATAAAAGCAAAGCAATATACTCACAATGAATTAAACTAAGAAAAAACCCTGTAGGTCAGGCAGAGATCATGCAGAGTAAGCACAGCAAGAGACAAGGAAACAGGAGGCATAACTGTATTGTTATCTTTTCCATGTCATTTCATCTCTCTATACATCTGTCCTGCTACTTGTAAAAAGGTCCTTCTGAAAAGCCTTGAGAGCTTTCTGTAAAAAACACTAAACTCCCAGGCAAAATATTAAGACGTGGGCCTGCCGTAGGGTTGCAGAGCAGGCACTGAAGCTTGGATGATTTTAAAGAGGGTGAAAATCCAAGACACAAAAAGCCATCCATAGGCAGATTATTGACTACCATTTGTTTAACAAGCCCCGTGCGAAAAGAAAACGAGTAGTTTAGTAAAAAGCAATTTGTTTCAAATGTCTGAAGAGGTTCTGTTTTTCATTTAAGTTGCAGGGTGATTTCCTCTTGCCCTAAAAAAATGGATTTCATTAAAATTGATTCCTCATATCCCAGTACTGAGAACTGACACCAAGAGTGGGGGAGAGATGCTTTAGAAATCAAATCAAAAAATCTAACATTTCTTCATCTTATTAAAAGCAATCCTAGTGTATTTTGCCACAAGGGAAGTCGATCACCAGTACTCGCTGAGGGTAAGACTTAATCAAATGACATCTTAAATCAGCATTTTACCTGCTCTTTTACCAAATTGTCAATAAAATACGTGAATGCCTCTCACAGTTGAATGCTTAAGAAACTTTAATGACTGTCTGAACATGTTAGAATTGCTCCTGGTTTTTAATGTGAAATACTTATCTTACTGAAAAGATAGTGTTTACTTTATATACGCTCCATAGTAGTTTTATCTTAGATCTTGAATGAGCCTGAGATGTGCAAATTGTATAGTTGAGTATTTATCTGCTACCACTCACCAGATACACCAGCATTTATTGGCCTTTATCATTACCATCTCAATTGTTCCCCAATTGGTATACATCAAAATACAAATCCCACCACCTCCATTAAAATTAGTTTCACCTCCAGTTGTAAGGAGGTAAAAAGCTTACATTTCTAGAGAAGGCTGCTTGCATTGGCTAGCAGTTGATTTCTTTCTGAGCAAAACAGGGTAACATCTTTAACTGTCAAAATGTTGTTTATCAACATGACTGCTCAACATTAATTCTTTAAACATTCTGATTTTAATTTTGAAGCCACATGCTTAAAAAGCATGCTTTATTCCTTTATAAGTGATAGCAAAATCAAGTGATCAAACAATTCATTTTTTGAAATTGAAATTCACTGCTATATATTTTATTAACTAAAATGTATGTTTAAGAGCTTGACGCTGAATTTTATCCAATACACGTATTTTTATAAAGGATATCTACAACAATGATGAGTACAACATCAGATTCTCAGGGGCTAGTTTGATGAGGATGGTACAGCATAAGTGAGGTAGAATCGGGAGCACTACAGGTATTTTTCTGCTATCTTGGAGACGACTTTTGAGTGTTGGAAATCAAATAAAAACTAAAAAATAGGTAGCTGAACAAATCAAGCCATTTTTCATGTTCTCACTGCATTAACAGTTCTCGAAGGTATCAGTTAAGAATACATTTATTACCACATTACACTTCCTGCTGTGTCTGCCTCAAGACTATCTTTGGTTGATTGCAAAATGCAGAGAATCACTGAATCGTAGGGGTTGGAAGGGATCTCTAGAGATCACTGAGTTCAAATATCTGTTGAAGCAGGTTCCCTACAGTAGGTCCAGAAGGATCTTGAATAACTCCAGAGAAGACTCCACAGCCTCTCTGGGCAACCTGTTCCAGTGCTCTGTCACTCTCACAGTGATAAATTTCTTCCTTGTGTTCAAATGGAACTTCCCTTGTTCCAGTTCCTGCCCATTTTCCTTTGTTCTCTTGTTGCATGCTCCCAAAAAGAGCCTGACCCCATCCACTCCTAAACTTAAGATATTTATAAACAGTGATGAGATCCTGTCTCAGCCTTCTTTTCTCCAGACTGAACAGTCCCAGGTTTCAACCTTTTCCACATACAGAAGATGCTCCAGGCCTTTTATCCCCTGTGCAGCCCTCTGCTGGATTCCTTCTAGGAAATCCTTGCCTTTTTTGACCTGGGGAGCCCGGAACTGAACTCAACATTCTAAAAGTGGCCTCACCAGGGCAGAGTAGAGGGGGAGGACCACCTGCCTTGCCTTGCTGGGCACACCCTTTTAAATGCACGCCAGGATCCCACTGCTCTTCTTGGCCACCAGGGCAAAATACTGGCTCATGGCCAACCTGTTTTCTACCAGAACATTCAGGTCTTCCTCTGCAGAGCTCCCCACCAGCAGGTCATACCTTAACCTATACTGATGCATGCAGAGTATGAGTACTCATGAGTACTATGTTTACCTATTTTAAAAAGTTTTATTAACATACCATATGCCTACCATTATGTTGCCTTTTACACATCTCAGAGTAAGGGCTCTAAAGAAGAACTGCCTGAAAAAACCCACTGTGAGGTAAATTCATGAGCCCTACACAATCAAAGTGTACCGACTGCTGATTTCATTGCTGGGAAGCTACATTCCCATGATCATTTGGTATGATGGGATTAATTGCAGGCAATTCCCAACACTAAATTAAATTTAGGTGCTAAATTAAAGTGCTATAGCACAGGTTAACAGCAATGATTCAGCATAATCTCAGCAGGGCATAGCGCTCAGGTACATAACTGCCTATGACTACTTCAGGACATGTCAATCTCTGGGACAAAGAGAAGTCAGGCAGAAGCCTGACCCAGAGGCATGCATTTTTCTGGAAGTAAACCTACTCCTGCCTGTGATCAGATCAGGGCTGGTCCATTTAAGAATTGTGATGACTGCAGTACAACATGTAATAGAAAGGACCAAGATCATGTCTGCAACATGAAGTAGCTGCTTATACAGCTCAAGCAGTATTAGCCAGTCTCATTTCGTACAAGAGAGAAGAGCTCATTTACCCATATAGTTTTAATCTTGTGACCAGAAAACAAGGGAACTGCTCAAAAAAGGGGATACTTCCTGACAGCTTAACCACACTAAAAAAATCAAGCGTAAACTACTCTTCCAGCACCAAAGTGCTGAAATCACATCAAAAGGTGAGTGTTCAGCTCCTGTGATTCATTCACTTCTCTGCTCTCAAATTACACTTACAGTTTACTATCTCCAGGAAGATGTAAACCAATTTTCCTCATCACTGAAATACATGCACTTTGTCCTTATACGGAGTGGAGTAGACTACAAAGTCAGTCTAAAAAGACTGATGTCAATTCCATTCAATAGGCAATACGGTGAGAAGTCTGTTCTACTATTTATCTAGATGCAGATGGGGAAGGAAGATGATTGTTTTGTTTTTCACTGACTGGCCAGCTGTCATAAGGAAAATAACTGGCATTGTAGCGACTTCTTTAATGACCGTGCAACATTTTTGATGGGCCTGATCAGTTCATATCTGCTTCTTTTATTCTATGGTACACCAAGGGTGGGTTACGACAACTATTTCAGACATTGGTAAGCAGTCTCAGTTTGCCCTGTTTGTGCCACGGAGGTTGGTACAGTAAGATTATACACACACACTATCATAGAATAAGCTGGCATTTCTGACTTTGTTTCTGACAGAGCAGTTTTCTGTCACTTCTCTTAGTAAATCTTCAGTGGCTGGCTGATTGCTCCACACTCATACCATCTCTTCTGGGAGCTCGGGAAGGACAGGGACAGAGACAGGAATATTCATTTGGCTGATCAGCAAAGGGAGGAAGGATGCCCACTTTGAGAAAGCAGCAGGATGGTGAAAAATAGAAAGAAACAGTCTTGAGTAGGAACTGGACTCCTACACTCATTTGGAAATGAAACTGCTCTTAAGAAATAAAATAAAATTAATATGGCATCCACCATTGCGTAAGGTCACAGTTGTGGAATATCACATCTCTCTCCCTGCTCAAACATCTGCAGGTTTTTTTTTACACTTTTTTAAAAATTTGAAGAGTTTTTAATGTTTGTAATGAAATCTCAGATATTAAAAATCCATGAATATTAAAACCCTCCTTCAGCTGTAATGGAGACAGAGTACGATGCAATAACTACAAGTATTCTTATTTGATGTTCTGAACTGTACTGCATTGTGATTTTTTAATGCTGACTCCTGCTGAAACTTGGATGAGATAACGAAAAAATGCTTCCACCACAGAACAGACTGATGATGAGACTGACACATCCTAACAAACCATACAGCTCTCACTGAGATGCACAATTCATTTCCCAGTCAAGGGACTACCCAGAAAGATTAAATAACACTGATTTCTGTAAAGACTTGGTTTAAGACATATCTGGAGCAAACTGACCAAGTATCCATTGAAACAGGGAAAAAAAATAAAAAGCCAACGAAATAGCTAGTCTCCCTCTGCCAAAACAAAACAAAAACCCATGTAACTGTCTGTGTGCACTGGTAGGACACTGACTTTTGAAATGCACATCATAGGGAATTACTAGATTCTAACTTCGCGAGATCCCCTGAGATGGGGAACCACTCGCTCCAGAGCATCAAGTGTGAGTCAGGTTTCAGAACAGCACCTTCAGAAGATACCAAGGCAGTACCAGCATCTCCCTAAGACACAAAACGTGGTGCCAGAAAACATACTTAAGGTGTACTGAAAAGTGCTGGCAGCCTGGAAAACGTATGCTGTAGGATGTTTCCTTCAGTTAATCACTAGGATTTTTGTCTATCTCTGCAACTCCTATTCTTCTTTCTTATCTTTAAACAGAATACTCTCACATAGAAGTTTTGTGGCTGTTTTCTTTTAGGTAAAGGAAGTGAAGATAGAAGAGAGAAATTTTCTCCTTTAAACAGCCTGTTTATTGATCTTATGTACATTTACAGAAAACCTTACAAGTTACAGATACTTTATTCTTTCCTTTGTTATTTTCCATGCACAGCAAAACAGGCAATTAATAGTGCTAAACTGTGGAAATACCAGGATATGGGAAGATAACGATGTCCAAATGATGTCTAGAATGGCACAGAAATAGCAAAACAAATACAGCATCAGCGGCTTTACAATCAATTAGTTTAAACCAGCACAAACCTGTAAACTGGCCATTAAGCTAAACAAGAACAAAGCCAAAAGCTGTCTTTTCATTCTACAGGCTCCTAATGATCCATTTTTTTTTTCCTAAGATCTATTCAACTTATCTTTTATGTTTTACTCTAAAGGTAGTTGTAAAAACATTTGGTTTAGTTCATCTATGATGCATTCTATTGCTTTTGATATTATGAAGCTAATTCTTGAATAGATAGCTCTCTGTACTGAATGAAAAACAAGCATCTAATACATACGACAGTCATTATGTTTTTAAACAAAGCAGTTTAAAAAAAATCTTTGTAATGGGAATGAGGTCAAACTACCAACGCACAGAAGAGCTGTGTTCGTGCACAAGCATCCTAAAATGCAGTTTATAAGCCAGAACAAATAGCTGCATGTCCCACTTCACACAACAGTTAAATAATTTGAGGACAGCCAATTTTACCCCTGTTTCTGCAGTATTTATTAAATAGTGGAATACAGCATATATAATGATTGTCTGCCATTGATATGGCATGCATATGCAAATATATGAGGGTTTATTTAAATAATAAAAAGGGGAACAGCATATACCATTTACATCTCGGTATTGTTTTTTTTTTCAAACTGTACACATGTGGCTGTGATCACAAATGTCAAATCAAATTAAAAACAGCGGCATAGAAACCTGTATATACCTGCACGTCTTAAGTTTGAATGGGTTACCAGGTATTTTTCTTAGTGGAAAAGTTTCTTAGTTTAGTTAGTTCTTTAGTTAGTTCAGTTGTTTGGCCATACAGCTCCTTCACAACCAAAGAAAATTTGGACTCAGCACAACAGACACTGAAATCCACAGTGGGGTTGTTGCTGGCATTCAGCTCACGAGGGAAATGCACGTCTTAACTGCCATAGCTACCCAGCTCTGAACACACACCATTTGTGTACAATGACATTCCGTTAGCAAACCGCACTACTGAGCAATCCCAACTTTATTAGATCCTTAAATCCTAATTTGTTGCAGGTTGACATGACATAGTATGTTTTGGCTCCTGCTGTTAGTGATATTGTTGCAATGAAGAAAAAAACCCATCTGTATCTTCCCACACAGTCAATGACTGTGAGAATCTGCGTGCTAATGGATTTTTTTGCTGCTCTGGAGTGTGAAGGCATTAAAATTTGTCTCTACCACAAACAGCATGAATGAGTATTCAGATTTTCTTGCTTTTTTTTTTCTTTGCTAGTGCTTTCGTTGTACAAATGTACATTTTATCGAGACAATTATGTTTCTCTAAAATCTTCAGTCTTTTCATTCAATTTTAAGTGTCAAACTGCTATGCCATTGTAGCTGTTCACCAATCAGATGTTTTCAGTCAGACTGGAAACGTTGGAACATTATAGAAAATAGAACTTGATAGTGAATGAAAGAATACTCAGGGAACACTTGTTAGTATCATTTAGGAAATACAAAGCAAAAGCTCAGATGACAGATATAAGGACTAACACTTCCACAGAAAGGACAGCACGTGGTAAACCTGTACCATTAAGTTTAACAAAAGAGTGCAGAAGCATCCTAATCCTAAGCTCTCTAGAAATAAAATATTGCTTATTAGCAAGTTAGGTTTTAAGAAAACTTTATGAAGTATTGGATATCAACTAAAAACTTCTACCACACCACAAAGACCCATAGTTTTGATAAGAGCAGTAGGGGAAGAACAGGCACTTTCTGATTCTCCTGATGCAATACTTTTATCTTTTGAATCTAAAAAGAATGCAGAGTATACAAGTTAATCCAGTGCTTATTTATTAAGATGCATTATGCTCAGAATAAGGAAATTATGGTCAACAAGATTTTCAGCCTGAAGATTTACCTTTACTCTTCAAGTTGGACACTGGTAGGTTTGATGAAGAGAAACAGACCTACAACAGGCAGTGGCTGATATTGTCAAATACAGGAGAAAATTCAGGGCTTACTATTGGAAAGGCTAAGCAACTTGTTAAGAAAATCAAATGCCACACTAAGTACTGTGTTAGCAACTAGGGAAAAGCCATTCTGGGTCAGGCTAATGCTTCATCTCAGTAACTCTTTTCAAGTAGCACCACCTTTTCATTGCTGCTATTGACACCCCAAAAATGATCTATCACCTCCAGAAGTCTCCTTGTCTCATATCAGCTTAGAATCCATTTTTGTATATGTGAAAGCAGCTTTTTTTTCTACTTACCCAAATGGATTTAATCCTATTTTGGTGTGAGATCTTTTGTTTCTTTTCCTTTTCCCTGTCTACATTAATAATTGAGCTCAGCTGTGCTCTTATTGCTGTTGCTATCAGTTTGATACAAACAGGATTTAGATATGAGTTGCCTACACCTTCTTTAAAGATCTTTTAGAAAACAGCCATCATACTGGAAATGCCTCATCCGCAGAAGCATTCAAAGTCAGGCTGGGTGAGGCTCTGGACAACCCAATTTAGTGAAAGATGCCCCTGACTGCAGCACAGGTTGAACTAGATGATCCTTTCTCCTAACCCCAAGCCTTCTATGAAACTATGATTAATCAGTTCTTGGGGGCTAGAGAAGGAAAAAGTCACAACACTATAGCCTCCAGTCAGACTACTTTGTTTCTGAGTGGTCTTACTACACTTAGATGAACATTACCTAATCGTGGAAATTTGTTATTCCTAATTCAGCATTTCTTCCCTCAATTTTGCTGCCAATGCTACATACATGATGTTTATTTTTTCTCCCTCAAAAAGCAGAGGAAGGAAAAATGAAAACTTTCATCTCCTCTTCAGGTGTTTTGAAGGAAATTGCACAGCTGGCAAAGAAATTCAGGAAGAAAGATGTGTTCTTTCAGAGTAACAAGCAGCATGATTCACAGATTGAACTGAGTGTTGGCTATGCCTAAATGAGCAATGTGATGCTGAGCACATTTTCAACAAATTGGTGTGCTATGTTCTCTATGCCACATAAGCTCTTGTCAGTTCTAAGCTTTGTCTATATTGATTTCAGGATGTCACATTCCAGAGACATCATCATTTTAACTGATGACAGAGAGATCACAAGTGATATTTTCCCAGTTCAAGAGACATGTATGGTCCAAAATGCAGCACATATGATTATGATATTAAGAACTGCAGAAATCAGATTGCATGCAGCATGGGTTGAGGCAGTAACAAAGTTAATAGCTTCCAATTTCAGAGCTTGGTGGTTATCAGAGACATGACTGAATGGTAGGTCACCTCTTAAGAAGTGCAGCAAAGGAAACCTTGAAATTTGCTTTGTAAACCCAAGCTTATGAGAATGTGAAACACACAAATCCTGCAGACTAAGGTCCCCTCTAATTCTTCATCACAATAAAATATGTAAACCAAGTGATTTTTAAAGATTATCTTGGAAATGTTCATTCCTTATTATGCACAACAGGATGTAAACACTTTAGGCTAATTGTACCTTGTAGGTTTTGTTAATACCTAAAAGCTGCTCGCTTTTTTAAAAAAGAAGTATTTTAATAAAGTTAAGAACTTGATTTATGTCATAATTCCAAGTTTATTATGAATTTTATATCTTAAAAATAAAAATTCTCATTTCTGATTAGGTTCTGTCTCCTTCACAAACAACAAAACCACTTTGACGTATGAATCAACCTCACATCTACTTACTAGGCAGATTCACTTTGTGGGTTAATGATGTTTGAATGCTGCACTGCTCTTAGCTCAAGAAATTCAGTGCCTATTGGATAACAGATTGGGATTAGGGAACTGAGCTCTGAATTTGAGAACACTGGTTTCTTTTACAGCTCTGAAAATGCTAATGAAAAACGAGAACAAATTTAACACAGGTTCACAAAATAAGACTTCTCAAATTTTATAAATGCAAATTTGGAAATAAAATTCAAGGAGGCTAAGCCAATGGTTGGAAGTTTTAACTCTATTGTGATTAGAACTTCACAACAGACCCACCTCATGCCTTTTCACAGAAAATTTGTGAATATTATAGGGGAAAGGAAAACATTTGCAAGTTGGATGCAAACGTTCCAAGTTCTTCTGTCTCCTAAAAAACTTATGCTGATCCAGATCACGTCCAACATACATGCTTTGGCAAACCTTGCTGTCTCAGTAAGAAGCTCATTGTCTCTTAATAATGAAAAAAGAATAAACTAAAAGAGAAGTTTCTGAAACAACGTATTAAACAAAAAGAATTATCTGATTTTCAGAGGGGCTACAATGTCAATACTGAGCATGTAGTTCTCTGGGAACATAATTTCCTTTGAATGTACTGCTTGTTGCTTGAGCTATTGTAATAGCTCACTTACAATATATTGAACTTTGGCTTTATTTTTCCTGCTTCAGTCTTTTCATCTGAAAATCATCATAAATTGCATTGTGAGAAGTGAAATTCTAAAAGCATTTACAATTACAAATTTTAATACTCATCTTAGATCAATGAGAAAATTCACTGATTCTTTTTTAGAAGCAGCAAAGGTTTATGTTATCTCCGTTCTCAGATTTTGCAATTTGCTTCTTCATTGAAGAGTACAAGTTAGATTTAGATAAACACAATTATTTACATTCTTTTGCCAAATGTTTCTCAGATGAATTGGAAAACATTTATGTTCTGGATACCCAAAGGAAAGCAAAATTCTTACAAATATGAATACATAAAAATACATACAGAAAATTTTCATTTTCATTTTTGTTTTCCTGTGTTAGATTTAATGCACAGAGGGTGCCTGTCCATCTTTGGACTAATTTTGAAGACTTACTTTCTTGTGTGCTATCTTGCATATTTGGCTTTAACATAACACACTTCTTTTGCACTTAACCATAGAAAGAAGCCTTGCAAGCTACTGTCGCTCAAATACCTTATCTCTAAAATATCTGATTTGCTATCCATTATTACTCTTTGTCACTGCTTCTTTGCATTCTTTCTTCTACACATTATCAATTCGTGTGTAGATGGCAATATTTTACTTATTTACTCTTCCAGCTCTTTTGTATTTCTTTGCCCTCCTCCAGACATGTGGCTAAAAGACTTCCAAATAAGCAGCTTACACTGCTATGCCTCCTCATTCCCTCTTTCTTTTTGTTAATAAGGACATCTTTTTTTTTTGGTTCAACATCTTCATCAATGACCTTGATGAGGGGATAACGGCCACCCTCAGCAAGTTTGCTGATGAGGAGGATTGGCTGACACGCCTGAAGGCTGTGCTGCCATTCAGCAAGACCTGGACAGGCTGGAGAGCTGGGCAGAAAAAAAACAGATGAGGTTTAACAAAAGCAAGTGTAGAGTCTTGCATCTGGGGAGGAATAACTCCATGCACCAGTACAGGTTGGGGGATAAACTGCTGAAGGGGAGCTCTGCGGAAAGGGACCTGGGTGTCCTGGTGGATGACAGGTTGGCCATGAGCCAGTAGTGTACCCTCGTGGCCAAAAAGACCAATGGCTTACTGGGGTGCATTAAAAAGAGTGTGTCCAGCAGGTCGAGGGAGGTGATCCTCCCCCTCTACTCTGCCCTGGTAAGACCTCATCTAGAGTACTGTGTCCAGTTCTGGGCTCCCCAGTACAAAAAAGACAAGGATCTCTTGGAAAGAGTCCAGCGGAGGGCCACAAAGATGGTGAAGGGCCTGAAGCATCTCCCCTATGAGGAAAGGCTGAGTGATCTGGGTCTGTTCAGCCTTCAGAAAAGGAGACTGAGAAGGGACCTGATCCAGGTCTATAAATATCTAAGGTGTGGGGGGGGCAGAATGGCGAGGCCGGACTCTTTTCAGTGGTGAGTGGAGACAGGACAAGGGGAAACAGCTGGAAATTGCAGCATAGGAAGTTCCGCACAAACGTGTGCAAGAACTTCTTTACAGTGAGGGTGACGGAGCACTGGAACGGGCTGCCCAGGGAGGTGGTGGAGTCTCCTTCTCTGGAGATGTTCAAGACCTGCTTGGATGCCTACCTGTGTGACCTACTGCAGGGAACCTGCTTTGGCAGGGGGGTTGGACTCGATGAGCTCTGGAGGTCCCTTCCAACCCCTACAATTCTGTGATTCTGTAACATCTCATTTACAATCATCAGACACAAAGATTATTTAAAAGACCCCTAAGAATCAAGAACCTAAAACACCAGCTTTATTAATCATGTTCTTTCATAAGCTCTCAGAGTATACGAAAACCTCAAACTAAAAAAAAACAACACCAAAACCATGAATTAATTTGAGTCACATTTCATGAGGAAGATTATGAAATGCAAAACTAAATCTTAACAGATTTCAAATAAATATATTAAACCCCCAAAACACTATTAAAATATTTAAGTTATGAGACAGAGGATTCAGAGGCTAAGAAATGCCAGAATTATAGATCTGTATTCAGTTTCCTGTAGTACAAACACACATCATGACAATCGCGCTGAAACAATGGTCACAGAAGATTTATGATTGCTGAAAGTTTATAAATAAAGTCTGAAATAATGTTTTTAGGCAAACACCCAGGGTACAAATAAATAAATCAGACAAAATAGGGCTCAGTAAGTGGAACAATGCTTTAATTCTTATATTAGATGTGTAAATGGCAACAATTTCTCTATATGTGAAGTCTGTTCTGTTGGAAGACTGCTGAACGTTTCAGTGTTCAGCAGCTATCCCATTCTTATGCAAAACTCACTCTGACAAAATATCTTTGACAACACAAGCCATGCATTCTGAGCACGCACACACAAAAAAGAATAGTGTTCTGCTATGCTATTATACTGGAAGCAGACAGAAATACGTACTCACAGCATTAGTAAACAAAATATGGCAGTGAAAGTTTAGGAAACGTTTCTGTGAAATAGCTACAAACCCCTGAAGAAATTAACAGTTTAGGATGCTTCAAGCCAGTTATGGAATTAACCCACATAAATCTCTTTAATTAAACTGAGAGTTTCATTGTATGACAGAGCCGGGGTGCATGTGCACTTTATGCTTGCTTGTGTTGAGGACAATGAACTTTTGCCCCCCATTGTCCTAGGGGGTTAAAGCTATCCAGTGTGGTGAGGCCAAGGCCATAGTTTCTGAAAGTCACAAAGGGTCCACACAACAAGCCAAGAAGTGTCAGACAGATACATGTCTGCAACAACCCAGTGCTTTTGGTAACTTATTTAATAATTTTGACCTCAGAGCTGAGGGCAGATCATAGGAAATGACTGGGGAGCAAATTTGGAGGTGTCCAAAAGAAAATGGAACCACCCAAGACCTGTCAACTCCAAGAAAATCCTCATAGATGGGATGACTGTAGACCAATGCATATGTTACAGACAAGGCCAACAACACAATCTCAGGCTGTGATATGACCCACTTAAGTATGTCAGATTTCTGATCAGAAGACAGAGATGGCTTTGATCTGATTTTTTTTATGGCTATGAAGTTGAGCTATTCAGGTTGTTGTATTTTTATAATTGACTGAATTGATGAATTAATTAATTTTATAATTGGTTGAAGTCAAATGTATGTAATAAAACTCTCCCAGTAGATTGCGCGTTTAAATTGAAATTAAGACTGTTAAGAATTCTGTTTTGTCTGTGGTATGTATGTATGTAAATATTATTTATATATAAATATACATATACATATTTAATGTTCTTAGTATTTTCAAAATGTAGAGTTCTATTTCTTTCCTAGTATTGTAAAGTATTCTATGTGGCCACACTACTTTGTGAAACATAAAATATTTACATGTTTTTCTTATTCTTTCTATATCAGCAAATCCAATATCATCTCTGAATCTTTCAAGATCAAGGACAGAAACTCAGAGGAAAGCAGTGGGGGTTGCAGGGAGAAGGAATGAGGGAAGGAAGACGTAACCAGAGACATGGAATTAGAAGCTGGGCAAGAAGCCCTTCTTGGAGCAAGCTGGATCCTAGCACGGAGTGAGGAGTACTGTTGCAAAGATAGATGGAAGTGAACTGGGAAGATAAATGGAAGTTTGGATCCACTGGGAACCTGATAATATCTGGAAGTTAGGTGAAACACTGTGATACAGAAACCACTAAAAAAATACTGTTTTTCTATCTGATGCAAAACAAAGGCAGAACTCCAACAAGAAAGTATCTATTGCAAATCTCATTTTCACAAGTACCTGTGCTGCAGAAAGAAGCCTAAATGATGCAAACTTATTAGTGAGCTTTGTTGAGGTGGATAGACTGAAGAAGTTCAGAGGAACAGAGCAAACAGGTGAGCAGGCTGGTTTCAAAAATCAAAAATCAGTCCCACTGAAAAAAGAGAATGGTCACCACCTTCACCACCAAGAATTTCTTCCTTCTGCAATCTAAATCTACCTTCTTTTGCAGGCATGATTTATGGTCTATGGGCTTGTTTGATGAGATGGTTTGATGGCACATGGGCTGGTTCAATGGACAGAGGTCAACTGTAGGAACTTCAGTAAGACTAAATGTTAGGTCCTGCACTTTGGTCACAATGACCCCATGCAATGCTACAGGTTTGGGCCTGGAAAACTGCATGAAGAGATCTTCACTTTGCTCAATCAAAGAAGATAAAAGAAGTTGGTGAAGGATCTGCAGTACAAGTCTCATGGGGAAAGGCTAGGGGAACTGGAAGGAGCTCAGGTGAGACCTTATAACTCTTTACAATTGCCTGAGAGGCTTGAGTGAGATGGGGGGTTGCCTCTTCTTCCAAGCAACAGAGATAGGACAAGAACTAACAGCTTTAAGTTGTGCCAGGTGAGGTTTAGTTTGAATCAGGAAAGACTTCTTCTCAGAAGGAGTGGTAATGAATTAGAACAGGTTGCCTAGGGAGGTGGTGGCATCACCATCTCTGGAAGTTTTCAAGAAAAGGGTAGACAAGTGCATGTAGGGACACAGTTTAGTGGACATAGTGATGATGGGTTGACAGTTGACTAGATGATCTTAGAGATCTTTTCTGACCTTAATGATTCTACGATTATTTGAGATGTTACTCCTTGACGTACACTCCATGATACATGAACAATGCCCACCCTTTCTGTAGGTCTCCTTTAGATACTGGAAGGCCACTCTAAAGTCCTTCTGGTGCCTTTTAATCTCCAGGCTGAACAAGTCCAGCTCCCTCAGCCTCTCTCCAAAGAAGAGGTGCTCCAGCCCTCTGATTTTCCTCATGGACCTCCTCTGAGCCTGCTCCAACAGCTAGATGTCCTTCTTATGTTGGGTCCCTAGACCTGGATGTAGAACACAAAGTGAAAGTCTCACAAGAATGGAGCAGAGGGGGACAATCACCTCCCCTCATCCTGCTGGTCACATTTCTTTTGATTTGGCCCAGGACACTATTGGCTTCCGTGCTGCAAGTAAACAGCACCAGCTAATACTCAGTTTTGCATCCACCAGCCCATAAAAGAAGTTCACTACAGAACACGTAACTTGACTTTGCTAGCATACAAGTTCATTTGAACTGTTTCAACTGAAGAGCCATTGTGTAAGAGAGACTTTGTTTCAAAACTTTAATGTAAAGTGAGGGCGAAAGTATCATCTAAAGTTTCACTGAACTTCAGAGAACATAAATAAACAAAAAAAGACTGCACGAATGCTCCTTTAGGACAAAAGAAGGAAAGCACTATGGCAGTGATATCAGGAAGTTGAGAAAAGCTACAGAGATCTAAAGAGATGAGAAAGGTTAATTTTCAAGACATTCTGCTGAGGTCTTTGAAATCTGTTTGCTGAAAAATTGTACAGGTTTTCTGAAATTGGAGAATGAAGAACTCAAAAATAAGCTTAGATCATAAGCCCAAGATAGGCATGGTGAGATGTGATTCTATCTAAAGGCAGATAAAACAGTAAAATCTGTCCCAGCTGCGGTGTAGCACAGGGGAACTCAGAAGGCAACTAAAGCACAGAGTGCATCAAGTCCATAAGATGACTTGATAAAGGAAGAATCATTTAAATAGATGTGAAGAATAGCAGCAGGGTTGTATTTCAATTGCTCTGCAGTGTGCAGTCACTAGAAGTGAATGGGAGAGATCTGGGAATTTTTTTGCATTTCTTGGTTCATTTCAAAAGTTGAAAATACTTTATAAACATTAAGTTACTGAGGTGCATAAAATGGTGTGGTTTAAAAATGAAGTAACAGCTGAACTGTGACTCTTTGAATGATAACAACAGGACAAGTGGAAATGGTTTTAAGATGAAGGAGGGAAGATTTAGGTTGTATGTCAGGGGGAAGTTCTTTACTATGAGAGTGGTGAGGTGCTGGAACAGGCTGCCCAGAGAGGTTGTGGATGCCCAGTCCCTGGAGGTGTTCAAGGCCAGGTTGGATGGGGCCCTGGGCAGTCTGGTTTAGTACTAAAAAGGGAGGTTGGTATTCCTGCCTGTGCCAGGGGGTCATTGGAGATTTATGATCCTTGAGGTCCCATCCAACCTCAGCCATCCTGTGATTCTGTGAACTTAGCTATTTCCTAATAACAGCTTCCAAATGCTCATAACACACATCATTATCTATTTCAGTATAAGATCAGAAAAGACTTTGAGCTAGCTAATACTCTTAACAGAAGCAGCAAGCAAATCCAGAGACTATTAGAAAGATTCAATGACTAAAAAGCAACAGCCAGGGCTTTTGATTTTCTGTCTCTCTGCCAGCACTCCCTTCCCATCATTCTGGGCTCTGAATCAGCAGCTGACTCAAACAGTAAAGGTAAAACCACCTGTCGCATTCCTAGTATAATTCTTAGAAAGGCTGTATTTGAACATGCATCTGGTACATCCTTGAAAAAAATGATAACTGAAGAAAAGGAAACACTACTAGATAGGAGAAGCAAGTACTACACATTAAAGTAAGAATCACATTAAAAACACTTGCTGAACTAATAACCATTTTCTAATCCTTGTTTTGTAAAGATGTACAGAGAAAAGGCAGGAATTCCAGACAGTAATTAATATTTCCTGTTTTCCTATGAAACTAACAGTCAAGTTTTAACACCAGATTTGTAGTAGGCAACTATTATGAAATCTTGCAAAAAAGTACTGCTGTAAAATAAGGAAAGGGAAAAAGGACAGAAAGTATTAGAAAAGAATTATGAAAATAGAAAGCTAGGAATTCAGTCTCTCGGTGCTTTCCCTTCAGAGATTTATATAATTTGCATGATCCTTGAAGAATTCAATAGTCTAAGTGTGTCTTGCTCATACTCAGGAGTTGTAAGGAAAAAAACCCCAATATCCAAGTCTACCTGAGACGATTTTAAAAAAAAAAAAAAAAACAGAGCCTGAAACATCTCTTAAGATCTTTAACTGAGCTTATTCTAACTACTAACTGTGACTGCATATGAAAAAATGAGATTACTGACATACACTCATCAGTGAATATAATTTTGGAAAAGGCAGGCTGATGTGAATGTCTACTGACCATTAGGCCGTGACTACTAAAACAGTAATGCAACCACCTTGTCTACCATCTAATAAACACTATTGAAACCATATCCACACATTTTGTGAAACAAACATATGCTTTCAAAACACACTCAGAATATACACGAATCCCAACTAAATGCTCTTCTTAAAACTCATACTGAAAAAGGATCCAAACTGTATATTACTGGAAAGCCATTAAACTATCATGACTGGGCAATCAGTTATGGATTTTGGGGGCCTCAACCTCACCTCTATTAAGCTGATGAACACCAGCTACAGTTAAAGTGAGATAAAAATCAAGATAATCAAGTAACATCTTGAGACATGAAATCCCATGTACTGCCGTTGAATTAACCCCAGGTAACATCTGGAACTCTCATCACTAAACTTACACTCATTATAGCACTCATAGAAATCAGTCTCTGATTTAAATGATTTTTACCTGTTTGATAACGTCACAGTTTCTTCTGTATGTTGCCTTTTTTTTTTTTTTTAGTGAAGTATGTGGAAATAAAGTATGCAAATTACAAAATCTAAACTTTATTTTTAAGGCCTTCTATCTGTTGTAAATTAATCATTTTTATTCTTACCTTAAAGAAACCACAACATAAGAAATCTGAAAAGCAGTTCTAACTTAGATGGTTAACACACGAGTTCTTGTCACATCATTCCTATTGAATCAGACTGGTGCGATGTGATGTGCAACTACTGTAGGTAAGGAAAGGAGACTTTTGATTATTCCAGGGAAAATACCAAGACACAGTAATTGACTTGGAACAATACAGAAGAGTACACTGGGTCAGCTGGACTGCTAGAGATTTTTCATACTAACAGTCAAACATCTATGGGATGTTTTAACATCTTCAGAGTGACTGAGCAGTTTTGGATTGAGGCCCCACTGCATTACGAGACGCAATTCAAATGATGATAGAAAAAGCAAAGACATGAATGAAACTGAAACATACTTACTAGGGTAAATTTCTTAATCTGACTGGAGAAGATTTAAAATCCAACCTCAAAAACAGTAAAATCAACTAAGAGAAATACCAATATTATTTGAATCATTTTAAAATAAAAAGGATTACCCACATTAGAAAATGCACAAGAAGTTTGCTATTTAGTAATTATTTACCTATTGTGATACTAAATGACAAATTGTTTTCACTTATTTACTGAAGTTCTAATGTTTCTTTGAGTCATGTATATTTCATTTGGATACACAGCAAGATGATTTAAGATGTCATGCAGCAGTTCCTCAAGGAACAGCTCCGTGATTTCAAGCAATACAAAGTTCACATGCAGTGGAAATGAAATCACATCAGAAATTTATGACAACATCTGTTATCCACAGGTGTTTGCCTATATAAGTAAGCTTATGAATATGCAGTTATATACATTGAGAATTGTTTCTTAAGTGCATGACCATACTTTGCTGGAGTGTCCCTAGAACAATATTCAGGAGGCAACTGACAGAAATTAATCCATGTGCTATGTAAACAGCTGCCCAGCTTAATGTGCAATCACTTTCTTCAAAAAAAAAAAAAATCTTAAGAAGAAATTGTAACAACAACACAGCAAGCAACAGCTGCTTAAGTCTCCTGTAGGATTCATTTAGAAAACAGTTATCAACAGTCTCATTATATCTTCATTTGCTGAATTGTATTTATTATTATCGATTTCACATTTAATGAATTCCTAGTTATTAAATATTAACACTAGTTGCTAAGTGCTAAGAAGCACTTGTTCACTAGATATTCTACAGAACCAAATTTTAAGATATTATAGGGAATAAAGATCACAGCATGTATTATCACACATCAAGCACATATCAAGTTTAATCCTAAATGCAGCAGAGATATCATTGATTATTCTCCACCTTCCGACATCTATGGACTGTAAAAAATTTAAAATAAAAAGATTAAAGTATAGGTGAGCAAAGCAGATCTTTGTTTAGGTTGTGAAGTTACACATTAGCTCATACTCATTTACCTTTAAAAACTTTTTTTTGGAAAAGCTTAAATCACTATTCTATACAATATGGAAGCAGTAAGACAGAGATACATATTAAACCCAAAGATACCTGCTGCTGAAATCCAGCCCTTTTCAGACAGAAGACATATGGGAAATTCTGGTCTCTGCCTATTTCCCAGATTCAGACACAGCAGAATTGGCAGGCAAGTACTCAATACCTCCAAGAGGACCAGTTCAAGTCATTCTGGACTGCTGGAAACTTATCTAGTTGTACCACTATCTAGCTTTGTGCTGACAAATTGCTGTGTGAGTTATCTTTTTGTTTCACTGTTCACTGCTGCTCACGTTTTTAAATATGTTCAAATGTCATTTCCACATTGCAAAACACACAAATTTAATGGCTGCCAACAGTCACTGCTCTACTTCAGAGTACTTTATTAACTGTGCTCAAAACTTTCCAAAGCATCCTTCCAGCAGTGACAGATTCTCCCACGTGCTTTTTCTTCTTTTTTTTTTCCCCTCTGTGAAATTTGAACATGGCCCTTTTAGTTGGAATTTTTAAGTACAGAGGAACAAATTACTAACATTGCAAATACTTAAAAGCAAGGAATGTCCCTTCAAAAATGTCATGGAGTCTGGTAGCCTTCCTTAAATCCTTACTTGACCTATTCCTCCTTTTCCAAGAAGCAGCAATGTTGGAGGCAAGTTCTGTTAACTTCTCTGTTCCTTAGTAAGCTGATGGCTCTGCAAATCAGCTCCTTGTGTTCCCATCCTGCAGCCAGCAAGGGGTCCCAAGGGTCTTTTTTGGTACCACTATTTCCTTCATTAATGTTTCTTATCTTTAAATAAATAAATCTGGCTTATTTCCCCCTCATCATATTAGTTTGCACTTTCCAAGTCAAATACTATTTTTCCCTTCTATTTTATTTCCTTGTTTCTTTGTTTATAATAATAATAATAATAATAATAATGTTAATAATAGTGCCAAATCTTTATCCTGATTGTTTGCTGTAATATTCTTCAAATGTAGGAAACAAAACAGAAAATTAAAGTTAGCATACATTTGCTCTCTTTCCAGGTTAATAACGAAAACAGAATGGGACTATTCCCATCATCAAACTCCCATCACCATTCACTTTGTCATCTCTCTACACTGCTATGTGTGATTTTTTAATTATTATTTTAAAAGTACTTACATTATTTTTTACACCATGGGATCACGTTTTTATTTCAGTTAGTGTGAATTAATGACAGCATCAAACGCTACACAGACTCACACCTCTCCTCTGACTTCTTTCAGGCAAGTCATATTTCTCTCATTTTTCTCAGGCATGTAGAGTATCACAGAAATAGCCTTAATTTTTCAGTGCAGTACAAGGAGAATTAAACACTGAAGCAGGCTGCCAAAGGGGGCTTCAGAATCGTCTTTGGTCTAGGAAAACCTAGACAGAGCCCTGAGCAATCTGGTCTAATTCAGAGTCGACCTTTCATTGAGAAGATAGTTGGATTAGGACCTCCTGAAATTTCTTCCATGTGGAAAGACTCTAATATTCTACCTTGGAGCTCTTTTCAAGAAATCTGGTAAATTATTAAAAACAAATCCATCAAACAGATAGCAAAAGCCACCACTGGGATAAGCCTTCAATTCTGGCCTACATAAAATGCTTCCAGTTAGTTAGAAATTAACACTACATTACCAAAAAAATGGTGTTAGTGCTCACATACTGCAGAGTAATTACAACAATAGTAAGTACGTTATTTCTTTTTTAATGATTCACCAATTTAATCTTTACTCTCTGTAATATAAAATATTGATTTCTTCTCTGTTACTACAATTGTAAAAAAATTCTACAGCAACAAGTATCAAACTCAGTCTCTCATCCTCTAAAGCTATATGTGATGGGAATCATGCTATTTTTTTTATTTAACAGAACAGATAACACCATTTGAAATCCTCTTTCTTTCTTCCTAAATTTCCTTTTTAAAGAATGAAAGATTTTCTTAACATAGATAGCCTGCCTAACCACATCACTTTCATGCTCACACTTTTTGGGCCACCACTGGTACAGAAGTAAAACTAACCAAATATCTTCATGTACCTTTACTTTCAGAGAAACCTGTGGACTAATTCCAAAATCTTCATTAATCAACCTTTGAAGAAGCAAATCTCTTCTTATGCAATGCTTCAACTTTACAAGTGTTCATTGTATCATCTGATGATGACTGAAAAGGCAAAAAATTTTTTTCACTTTGTTTTTATAATTAAGCCATAGGTAAGGCAGAGCAAACTGCATGCTTTATTTCTTCCTATTTTTTTAAACAACTCAATTATATTACATAACAGAACCACTCATATTTATATTTTGCAATGTTCACCCCTAGACAGCTTTTTTAAAATGGAATATCAAAAAAGCAATTTTAGCATATTTATCATCTAACTATTTATTCCTTTAAAAGGTACAGAGATGTTTTCTATGTTACACGTTAATGGAGTGTTTGGAATTGTTTTGAATACTATTGTTTTAAAATGCTATGATAGCACACTAAGTTAATCCTGACACTTCTCCTTAGCTTCTGCCCATGTTGTATCAGCAATAGTGTTTAAAGCAAGAACCCAGCATGTATTTCTTAAATCATGCACACATTCTTACTGACATAACTGTGTGATCATGACCCACTTCACCATAAACTACTATGGTAGTGGAATAGGATGTAAATTATGAAATGGTTCTATAGGACAAACAGATCTGGAACTGCTAGCTAGCTACAGTACCATATATCTTGTGATATCTCTCTTACGGGTCTTGCCTGGTTTGCTCCTTAAAAAAACAACAAATTTCGAGTCCTATACATTTATTTGCCAAAACTGAAACATGAAAAAAATGCACATGAAAAAAATAAAAAACAACAGCAACACTTCGTTCTTTTAATCTTTTAAAACTACAAGTATTTCAGAGGTAACAACTAGAAATAGTAAAGCAGAACATTCATGAAAAGATGCCAATACCATGAGCTCTTTGCCAAGCATGACAACTATACATCCACAGTACACATCAGCTTTTGAAACTTGCTGCAATGTGAGCCACATTCAAACTATGCTTGCACAGTAGTCAAGCAATTATAAATAGAATTAAAAGCCTGTTACTCAGGGAAACATACACCACATACACTGTCCTTCTTGAGGAAGATAATACACATCTAGCTGCTGCTCAGAAAGGTTAAGTGCTGATCACTGTTGCTGGGACTTGTCTTGCATCGAACACACAAATCGTTTATGTTGAATGACAAAAAACTATTGGGTTGGTTTCTATTGGACTGATCATGATAGGACTAGTTATTAATGTTGGCAGAAATGTTTTTCTCATTATTTTGTTTAGAAGGGATCATGTAGCCTCAGAGTCAGCATTATTTCTCCCACAGACGTTCCTTAAATTCAAGGAAAACTGAGCAATGATTCCAGCCAGTCCAAGCACATTCCTGAACAGGAGTTACACTAAACTGCTAACACTTTGCAAAAATGAAATTAGAAGCTGTAATTAATTCCATGTGAATACAAAATTGTAAAATAACTGTCACAAAACATTAGGTTTATACTTTGAATGGGCACATACAAGGGTACACATAAGACTGACAAACGTCAATAAATACTACAGGGAAACAAAATCATTCATAACAATGCATTAAATCTCAGGTAATCTTTATCTGGTGGTCTGAATGAAGGCTTTATGATTTTTTGGCTCATGTTAATATTGTGCAGAATGGAATGTACCCTTCATTCTCAAAAATGACATCACATTCTTCACCCTTTACTATCAACCTATGTCCTTGTGACAGAGCGGCAAGGCTGGATAGTGAAATTCACTAAGATACACATTAAAAAGCTATCATGGACCTCTCGTATATTACCTAGGGAATCAGAGGGCAGCTCAGAATCCACACCTATTCAAACTAAACACAGTTTCCTGTCCATTAGTCTGAAGAAACATACTGCAGTATTGTACATCTCTTCGAGCTTCCTAATACAAGTCTACTACCTAGGAAAGCAAATGTGATCCTTGATTTTAAAAACTGTGGTCTCCATACTCTTACCAGAAAAGGTACATAGAGCAGCAGCATTATGCTATGAATATGCATCAGCTCAAGTACTAGAGCACAGAGCTGTATTTCCTAGAAGTCCATACACAGTTGGCAATTCCTGTCAAGAGACATTATAGTTCCCTATGACAGAATTTCTCCTCTTCCTCAAAACCCTTAAAGACAAGCTCTTTAAAAAGATGCACCAGAAACTATTTCATCAAAAAGTATGCCACTGCCTGTACACACACAGAGGGAAAGGAGGTAACTTATACTTCATTAACAACTAATGAAATTCTTTGTAAACACAGAATTAACTGCATTCATACTATATCATGGTTACTACAGTAGCATCCCCAAATAGCACCAATGGGATCTAAACCTCATTTTAACACGTGCTCTATAAATGTACGCATATGCAAATATATAAGCCATATTTTTAAGATCTTCCCCCTATAACAAAATATCCACCTCAATTCACAACACGAGAGAATAGAACAGATGGTTAGCATGGTAACTGTAAACTAATTTTACAGATATCAAAACTGCTCCCTATTATATTGTTTTTGAGATTTCCTATCACACCTCCACAATTTATAGTACGTAGCCCCCTTGAAAATCTTAATTGATCTTAAAAGCCCTGATTCTAGTTTGATACATTCATTTTACATTAATATTCACTTGTGCAAAAAGTATAGCAGAATTTCAAATCAATCAAAAATCCTAACATATACAGAAATTAAATATTATAATAATATTAAATGAAAAATCTTAGCAGAAGCAATCCATCTTCAGAATCTCTACAGTTGTGTTTACCTTCAAGGACAACACATTAGAATGAAGCAAGTTTGCTAAAAATTTAAGAAAGGAAGCTAGCACTTTCTCTAACATCTGTCAAGATTTATTACTGTTTAGGACATACTGAAGCTTGATACAAATGAATATTAACCTAACAGGTACTATGGCTAAACAACAGGGAGAAAGAAAGATTGAGAGGTTAACTGAATAGTCTTCAAAAAACCTAGAATTATGTTTAGGCAAATAAAAGAAAATGCAAGAAACTAACAAGTTAAATGGAGAAAGTGAGGCACTCTAAACAGTGGGCAAAACAGTAGCTCAAAAACAGCTTTCATAAAGGTATAAAAGTCAACGATAAATCACCTTTCAAACAAATATCAAGGGTAAAAAAAAAAAACCAAACACTCATGAGAGGATGTCTGCAAAACATCCTGTAAGATAAAAAAAAAAAGTATGGTCATAAAGATGAAGCTGACAGCAGAGAAGCTGCACGTATTCATTATTTCCACGTTCAACTGAGAAAGATCAACAAGCTCTTTGTATGGATCTTGCTGAAAAATGGTCTCACATTAAATGCTTTAGGAAAGGGAATGGAACAACAACACAGAACAGAATTGCCAGGTCAGGACGGCACATACCTCAACACCTCAAAGTAAAAGGGCCACTAGCTGGAGTGTGCAACCTACCGCTTCAACATATTTGTGTTAAGGAACTGAAAGGTGGATAAAGTAATGTTAACTAACCAGGAGGATAACTGCAGGGGATATGTGGGGAACCAGAAGCTCGTAAAATCTCAGTCAAATTTTCAGAAACTATGGAGGAAATGTGGAGCTGTTGAAACAGGTCTAGAGGAGCACTACTAAGATTATCAGAGGGATGAAGTACATCTCTTATAGAGAAAGGCAGACACAGCTGGGCTTGCTCAGCCTAGAGAAGAGAAGGCTCTGGGGAGATTTCTAAGGAAACTTCTCTTGCAGCTTCCCAGTGCTTGAAGTGAGCTTCAAAGCAAGAGCAAGACTGACATTTAACACAGGCAGATAGTGATAGGACAAGGGAGATTTGTTTAAAACTAAAAGAGGAAAGATTAGATACTAGAGGAAATTTTTTGCTCAGAGGGCAGGTGAGGCACTGGAACAGGTTGCCCAGAGAGGCTGTCGATGTCCCATCCTGGAGGTGCTCAAGGCCAAGTTGGATGGGACCCCAGGCAGCCTGAGCTGGTGGGTGGCAGTCCTGCCCATGGCAGGGTAGGCGTTAGGGCTCCTTCCTACCAAAATGCTCTATGAGAAGCTGAATTTATGAACACACGCAACTACATGAGCAACCAGAATTTTGTGGAGAAGCGATGGAGCTTTTTATTTTTCCAAAAATGAAAAACCTTGGATTTTGGAGTTCTAAGAACGTATCTGCTCAGTACTCTGAAACATTTGATAAATCTACATGGATGCAAATTACAACAAAAATAAGACAAGTATACTTGTATCTGCAAGATAAGGTAAGCTTGGGAAAAGACAAAACTCTGGAATGGAGTTGTAAGAAAAGATTCTCCTCTCAGTTCTCTGAGGTACTGGTTTGAAGTGCAGATCTCCCAAGTAAACCTCAAAAATAGGCACAGCATATGCACCTCAAATACAGTGATATGCATCTGAAAATCCTTTTGAAGAGAAATAGGTTTAATACCTCAAGAAAAGTGTTCTCCATACAAGCTTATGCTGTTTTCAGGATTGCTTGTTCCTTATCTACCTTTATCTCAATAGCCTCATGTCTGTAAGTGTAGAAAGGCTGCAGAGACTATCTACTTACATACCACCACTGTACGGACATTCACCTGTCGCAAATCCTTACAGGCTTCTATATGGTCCAAACTTCTCTTTGAAAGACCCTGTATTTCAGTCTTGTGAAAAGTCTAATTTCAATTTTTCAAGCATGCTTGTGTCAAGAGAGAAGGAAAAGAACTTTAGCTATAAGATATGGTCAGGGTTGTAGAATTAGACTAATATTCCTAGAAAAGAATTAGAGTAATATTCCTTCCTGAAGGCCCTTCACAGACAAATTTTCAGGAAGATATCATGTACTTTGCCACTTCATCACTGCCTACATATGAATTCTGGCTACAAGTCTTTTCTGCTGAGAAACTGTGATGAGTATGTAGAGCTGTTTTGACACTGGTCTGAAAAACAAATATTTGTTGCTGATGACTTTGCTTCCCTAAGCTCTAAGCTGAAATAAACTGACTCACACTACAACAGATATCCTGGGTGATTTATATGGCAGAGAAGTAATTATGAAGCTTCTACACCGTCTTCCCAGAGCAGAATGAAGGAATACAAACTGAAGAGTGATTACAGAAAAACTTCTCTGCTTCAAACTGTGAATCCTCACGGAGCAACTCCATTAACTTTCTTTATAGCCACTTGTCAAGCAGGAAAGAAAGGCTGTCCTTTAATAGGAAGTCTCAGTGTATCATAGGACTGAGGCAAACAAGATCTTACATACTGAACTATTTTTTTTTTTCCAATATCTGGAAAATAAACAGTTATCAATAGGTCTCATAGGATGGCATTCTTTTCTACAAAGCAAGTAAAAGTAATCCAAAGATGGTGACAAACACATCAAGGATGTGCTGAATGCAGATTTGATAAGTGCAGTACAGGAGAGGAAACAAGTTAAAATTAACGTAGAAAGGAAGGTATAATTTATTAACAGATGAGCATTGCCTGAATATTGACTAAAGAGTCTGCCTGGTACTTCTCAATGAATAGATGAATTCATTACACTTTCTTATGCTGAGTTATGAGAAACTGGCTGAGTTGACTGCCAGGGTTAAACCATATCACCGTCATCATGCAAGCATAACAGGTGGCACCAACTTGCACAGTTTTACTTCCCTTTATAGGGATTGAATTCTTCCCTTTATTTTAGCAGAATAATCCATTATTCTGTACCACCTTGTCTATTTCCTGTCATTAAAACACGACACTTACTGTAGCTAGGATCTTTTAGACCAGTTACTTTGCTACTCAACAGTGATGTAATCAAGACAGGCAAATTAGAAGAACAATTATCTGAAGAGCAGTGATAAAAAAAAACAACAAAGTAACCTTTAAAAGCTTCTTCTAATAAAGGTTTGTAATGAATTGACAAGAGGCCACTTAGCTATCAGGCTTGCTATGCTCACTGTTTAAGAAGATGGAAGCTTCTTTTCTTTCCGCGGTGCATAGTATAATGACAATAATTAACATTTTGGAATTTATAAACGATTTTAAACTATGTAAAATAAGAAACATTCAGGACTGAATCAAGCTATTTTCCATTTTATATAAGCAAAGTCTGTAATAAAGATGTAAAGGAAGACAAAAAATACTGAGACAGAAGGGTGCAAATGACACAAATGACAGAGAAGCCCCTGTTTTAAAATAGTTCTTGTATACTCCTGAATATCACAGTGGCTAGGGAAAAAATAAATAGATTGTTTTATCTTCTAAAAAACCCTGGTGGCCACCAACAAACAGTTGTTCAAGATACACACTAGTATCCCACAGGATTTTAAGAATATGAGGCCAACTAGAAAAAAGAGCCAACACTTTTCTTGGTTTAATTCTTGATTCTTCTAGCCTATTTTTTCAATATATGCAGATCTGGGTCTCAGAAAAAAAAATTAACATACTATAATACATGACAAACACGTGTAAGTATCATGGTGCCTACTTTTCAATAATCCCATCCTGTATACAAATGTTTGAGACTACATAAACGTGAAATCAACCAACCAAAACCGCCACCACCAAATAACTGTAAGACAGCACTTTAAATCAATGAAAACAAATCCCAAACAAGACACAGTTAAGTTGATCCTTTACCCACTTCCCAGAACAGTATTATCAACTGTTATAGGAAGAGTTCATTCTGATCTTTTTCTCTATTAGAGAAGTTATGTATACTAATTAGAAACATAAGGTAATAAGACTTTGTAGCTGTTACAAAGAGTTAAGTTTAAAGCTACCTCATGAAATTTCAGAGACATTTTCCAATTAGCAGATAAGGGGATTAAGGGGAACAGGTAGATATCACTGTGCCAGAAGCAATCAGTGACAACAAAAACAATGTAGATCACAGATTTTCAAGACTGGCTGTAGAACAACCAATCATGAAAGTGATTGTAATTGTGTCAAAATCCAATCTATCTCAAAGTACTGAAAATAGAACTGCAATCTGTATAAAAAGCATTAGGGTTTACAGCAATCAGAAAAGGAAAGGTTAGTTTCCTGGTAAAATTTAAACAAGAAAATATATAAGCAGAAACTGTTAAATATTGATTTATGTCTTTTTTTTTTTTTTTTTTTTTTTTTTTTTTTTAAACAAGCCAAACTGGATTCACAGATGCTGGGGTTGCAGAGCAATGCACTGACCATTCTGTGTTATGACATAGGCTGTCTTCTGTACTAAACAGCACTAATAAAGGATGAAGACTGCCAGAAGATATTTTCTCCTACCTTTTCCAACGTTTTACTTTTCCACAACACCTTTCACCATTTTTCTCTCATTCTCTCATATGAAACAAACAGCTTTTTTTTTTTTTTTTTTTTAAACAGAATACTGTAATTTTCGTTTGAAAATTCAGTAATCTCAGGAGTATACATAAACCATAGTTTATGCTGAGAATTCAAAGTATGTTTCAGCTATAGCTTCCTCACCTACCCACAGAGATAGAAAGTGATCGACTAACTCTCAGAGTGCTTTGCAGAACAATTTTGGTTCTGCACATTGCCATCAAAACCCTAAATGCCTGGCTCAAATGTGTACTGTATTATTCATGTTGCTTGCACAACAGCAGCGGTACTGTAAGTTCAGCTGCAGTGAAAAGTGGCATCATCTTCAACACTAGGAGCTAAGAGAAGTAGAAAGCAATTTCCATTCTGTTTTATATCTGTGGACCAGTAAATGTTAGAGCACTTATTGTGAATCAGATAGTACACCTGTTACAGTTGTTACAATTAAGAGCTCAAACATAAAAGGTAAATGTTTAGGGGTTCAGCCTTTCAAGAGGTTTACACCCTTGTGGAAGTGTTTCCTGAATTTCCTTTGTGTTCTTATACATTATACAATAACCTTTAAAAAAAAAAAAATTGAGCATTTTTTTTCCCCTGATCTCTTACTTACAGGGAGGCATTTTCATTCCTTTCCAATTATTTTCGTAAGGGTGTAGAAATCTTCAGTAAAATATAGACATCTTGGAAGAATGGTGAAGTGCTCAGGCATTTATGCAGTCAAAATGCCCTCAAAAAAAAAAAAGAAGTGGACAAACTAACTTCATTTATTTAAACTGGTTCATACCAATGTATTTAAGTAAATGATTCAATGAGAATCATAGAATCACAGAATACCTAGAGTAGAGTTGGAAGGGACCTTTACAGGTCATCTAGTTCAGCTCCCCTGCACTGAACAGGGATACCCAAAGCTAGATCAGGGTGCTCAGACTTTGAATGTCTCCAGGGACGGGGCATCCATCACATCTCTGGGCAACCAGTTCCAGTGTCTTTCCACCCTCACTGTAAAAGATTTTTTCCTTATATCCAACTAAATCTCCCCTCTTTAAGTTTCAAATAATTTCCTCTTGATCTATCACCACAGGTCCAGCTAAAGAGTCTGTCCCCTTTTTTCCCCATAGTTTCCCTTTAGATACTGAAAGGTGCTCTCAGGTCACCTAGCAGCCTTCTCTTTTCCAGGCTGAACAGCCTCAGCTCTCTCAGCCTGTCCTTACAGGAGAGCTATTCCATCCCTTGCATCATTTTTGTGGCCCTCCTCTGGATGTACTCCAATTGGTCTATGTCTCTCCTGTACGGAAGACTCCACATCTGGACATTACTCTGCTACGGACTTACTAGCAAAAGTATCCACCTCAGCATCTTTTTGGTAAAAACCAAAAAAAAAGTCTAATTTCAATTATGCATTGTATTCCTGGCTTTGCTATCCCAAATACTCATAGGACTGACAAAGATTTTACTTTAGTATTATTAACTTGGTATTTAAAGAATAGGAGACTGCAAGCAGGGATCAATTTTCATTCAAAGACATATTAGAAATGGTTTGTTAGTACACCACTCTTTCTACTCAGATGGCAGAAGCAGTCATTATTTTGTGTCTTTGTCCCCTTCTTCCCATTACAATTCATTACACTGAAAACAAAACTTTGGCCAATAGTCAGTAGATCTTACCAAATTAGTAGCTACTGCTTGATAGAAGTACACAGACTGTCTTCAAAACAAACAGCAAATTGAAAATTGTAGTGTAAATCAGCTGGTAAAGAAAACCCTCCTTTGTGAATAGCACAGAAAACCCAACTCCTCCCAGTGTTTTGTACCACAAATAGGTATATTCAAGTCTGGAGAAAAACTCTATGCTCAAATTCTATTAAAAAAATAATAGACTTTTCAGACTACAAAGAGAAATGCTGTTACACAACTCTTTTTTTAGTCACAAAAAAACTGTAGAAAGCTGTACTTCTTCATGGAAGAATACATGTGAATTCACGAACATGCATTCCTACTGAATGCATTTATAAACTTTTTTGACTAGAAAGAAGCGTAGAACAAACTGAACATTTTTCTTCTTCTTACAGTCAGCAGATACAGTAGAATCATTTAGCATACTTAAATCATTTTGTAACTTCAGAATATAGATGCAATGACAATTTCAGAGAACATAAAAATAACTTTAAAATTACAAACATTCAGGAATACCATATTTTAGTAACTCATGAATTTGTATCAACTTCAAATTTATTTATTTGTTGCAGTGAGAACCCTACACACCACAGTGAGTGCCCTTTTAAAGCGGAAGGCAGACAAGATTGCTAGCACTTGTTTATTTAAGAGCAAGCCCCTTCCTCAGGACTTCCAAGGTTAATGAGAGAGCAAGCTCGGTATCACCTAAGAAAGTAACTGGAACATTAAGCTACTGCGTTCAGGTCAGCTCAAATGCTGAACATACTCAAAAATGTTCATTAGCTTTCCCTAACATTTGTGAAGTGGTGAGAGGAAAAAATGCATTGCCTGGTAGGCCCCTCATAGGTAGCCTGAAGACCAAGTAAACCAACATGAAAACAATTTCACATGGTATGCACATGTAAGCAAATAAGAGTCCTGCTTCACTCTCCTAGCTACTCACAGAACTCTGCACAGCTGTCACGGAATTCTGCTCTAAGTTTATCCTTTTTCACAATAGAAGTTTGTAGTTATCCCAAGGAAACTAGACTTGCATCTTCTTTTGAGTGTGAAAATAAGCTTCAGATGTGAAGAAATCCAATCCAAAAAAGAGGAGGTTTTAGAGCTGAAAAATGTGACTGAAGAGAGAGCGGTATGCTCTGTCACACAATATATTGCTAGAGGCTCTAGAAATATTAAAAAAGTGGAAAACAAAGGTAAACACCAATTTCTACATGAAGGAACTGTTATTTGGCTAGGATACCTGCATGCCACAGTTCAATCAAATGCTTTAAGAAAGAAAAAAAAAAAAACAAAAAAACAAAAGCCCTTCAGAGTCTTGTAGGTCATACCCAAATTTTAAGGAGCTTAACAGCTAGAAATACTTCTCAGGATTAAAACAGCAGGAAGCAAATTTACCCCTAGGAATACTGCTTCTCAGGGGTTCACATGCTAATCTACTTTACTGTAGCTCTTGACTGTTTTTCTATTTTTCCTTTTGACAAATTTAGAAGAAACACTTCAATGTCAATCTTCTGACCACTTTAATTCATACCAGTTTTATATTTGTTGCTCTTCTACGTATTTTTAGTTACTTGTTAAAGATCGCTCAACTACATCTAGTTGAAATGTCAACTGAACATGACAGGAAGAAACTATTCTAAGGAGTTGGGAGACTCAATTATTTGACTGTGCACACAAGTGGGATCCTTCACTTGGCTCTTAGTAGGTTTGCATTTATGCAGGGTGAGATTCCCCAGTGCTCCTGAGTAAAACCAGAAAATTTTATATGCTTTTATAACTTCCCTTTGTTTCTCAAGCTTCCATGCAGAGTCTTAATCTCTAAGACTGTAAAACATAACCCTCCATTAAGCAAGATGAGAGTCTGCTTCCAGCCCCAAAGAGGATGCATCTTCTTATGTAATGTAGCATGCAATTGTTTAAAATGACTCCACTACTCCTCAGCAAAAGGAACTCAAGTACTAAAAGCTGAAAGTAAAACCATAATCAGGAATAATAGTCTTTAAAAAATGAATAGGTGAGCTCAATTCAAATGTATTAACACATTCAAAATGAAGTACTACTTTATCAGCCAACAATTAAATCTCACTTGAGTTGTCCTGTATGCCAAATTATTTTGTTTTGTTTTTCCTCCCAAGCAAAAATCTCCTCACAGATAGAGAGAATAGAATACTAATTGAGACAAAGTTTCCTCTCCAAAGTTTGGGCAAGGTCAAGTCTTATTTGTAGATCTTTGGAGAAGAGCAACATCTCCCAGCAATCAATCAGATACAACTAATTCAAAACCTATTTATTTCCTTGCCTTTTACCAACTGGAAAGCTAGTTTCTTTTTTATCATAAACTCTACCACAAAACAAAGATGGCAAACCTACATATCAGTTTTATTCAGGTAGAACTTCCAAATCTCACAGAGGCTCAGGGGAGACCTTATTGCTCTCTCTATATCTACCTGAAGGGAGGTTGTAGTGAACTGGGGGTTGGCCTTTTCTCTTGTGTAACTGGTGATAGAGCTAGAGCAATGGCTTCAAGCTGCACCAGCGTGGTGGACATTAGAAAATACTATGTCTCTCAAAGAGTGGTCAGGCACTGGAATGGGCTGCCCAGAGAGGTGGTGAAGTCAAGTCACTGACCTTGGAGGTGTTCAAGGAACATCTGGATTTTGTGTTGAGGGACATGATTTAGTGAGAACTATTGGTGATAGGTGGATGGTTGGACTGGATCATCTTGTGGGTCTTTTCCAACCTCGATGATTCTATCATTCTATGACCTCACTCCCTCAGTGAGATGCCAGGTTTTCTTAAGCATTGTCAACTGACAAAAAAAAAACAAGTCAGAACAGCCACTGTCAATTTAGAATTATACTTCCCTTAACGCATATTTGGATTCTTTATATAACATGCATGTAGAAGCAATCAGGTGCAGCACATGTCAAGAAGGGTTTCTACCCTTACAATCACTGATCCAGATCTACGTAAGAATACACTGTGTCCAAAATAGAATGTTAAACTACACAACTCAATAATGTGGAGAGTTGTTTTTTTTTTTTTAAATACGTGGATGATTTTTTTTTTGTTTTAAAACAAGCATCCATACTTTCTCTGTTCTTGCAAACATTAAAAAAATAACACTACAAACAAACGTGAAATTGTCCTGTTACTAAAACACTGAAAACGAACGTCCATTCACAGAAGCGTCTGTCTGTGTTTTATAAACATACGTAACTGAATTAAAATGACACTGCAGTTTACACTTTATAAGTAAGGGAATTCTACTGGCAGCAATAAAACTAGCAGCTGCAATTGAATTTGGGTATGTAAAATGTGCGGCTCCTGAACTGATCATTTCAAAGCAGACAGAAAAGGTACTCTGACTGTCAAGTACAAAGAACACTCAAGGATATGGCTAGCAGCTCTCTACCCGAGGCACTGATGTGAGTAACAACCAAATCCTGGTGTCTATTTCAGACCAAGTGCTTACCAACACCCACATAATGAATTTCAGCAGCAGCAAACAAAACAGCAAGCTGACTGAACTCACATCATACCCTTCATTCAGTTTCTTAACACAGCAAAGCAACCTGACATGCCTAATCATGTATGATGAGCTGACATTGCACGCTGCTCTTGGGCACATTCTGCACCTCACCTACACATAGACATGAACGTCAGCTCATCATACACGCCATGCATGCATGGGTTATGGAATCTATACATGTATGATGTGTTTGTACGACATATTTTTCATGTTTGTATACTTACATCTTGTATTTATACTATATTGAAGAAGAATGAAGTTCCCATGAGCTCAGTCACCAACAAATACCGTGCTTTGTGCTTCCACTTTTCTGAGCTATCGAGTGGCCAAAACACGCTCAACCTACAAGCTTCGTTGGCTACTGCATACATGTATACAGAAATGAATTTAGAGTAAACTTAGCAAATACTAAACATGGAGTGGTAAAGAACCCTATCTTTTTTTCCTGAGTTAGCTGACTAGTTGAAGACTCAGATTCTTACCCTATTTGAATGATCCACTCTAAAAAAACATGAATATTCTAGAAGCACGACTGTCACAGCAGTTTTTATTTTTACAAGATGACAGCATGAGATCACTGAATATAGTTGGCTACATTTGCCACTGAGTTTTTGTAGATGTCCAAGGCCCTTTCAGTTCTGCCCTTTGCCGCACTCTTTGAAATTGCTTTCTAACATCAGCCTTGAGCACATTTCTGCAAACATCTTTATGATTTTCACATGGCATCCTTCCTACAGACTTTCACAGCTGACCTATTCCAAAAGAAACTAGTCTCTTTATTAATCGCTGTATTTTCTACTGAGACCTGCTTACCAGAAAAGCAGCAAAATGTTCACACTATTGAAAGCAGTCTGGGGACACCAGCAATTATTTGTTAAGCAGAATAAAAGTTCCTGACTGATTCAGAGGTAGGTCTATGCACATAATTAAACGATTTAAATGCTTTTACTTTTAACCCTGATTTCCTTTCTACTTTCTCTCGTTCTTCCTATCTGTCTGCACTTCATTTGAAATTGAACATAAACTTTTTGAGGCAAGGAAGTGCATTTTTACATAATCATAACCCACACAGCAAAATGAAACCATTGGACCATTTAAATACTAACAAGACGCACCAAAATTGCATCACAAATCCATGTATCTACCTTTGTCTTACCCATAAGCAAGGAATACAGGCCACCAATCCAGCAATTCACCCAGCACTTTCCATAGCCTTCAATCTAAGCTGCATATTCTCACAGGAATTGCATCATTATCACTACCACATGCAAGTACTGAGAAGAACGCACTAGTCTTCAGAGGTTTCCATTTCATTATGGTTCTATGAGAATTCATCATTACAAAGCCTAAATGTTACATGGGTTTAGGAAGAATAGGGAACAAAATGTTCTTTCCTGATTTTTTCTTTTCCCCGAATTAAAAGAAATTAAGTCAAAGACCCTTTCTTTGGCTTATTTTACAACACTCAGCTGAAAGCGGCCAGATCTCTTCCCTACTCTGGACTAGAATCTCTAAACTCTTCAAGTCTTTGGCTTTCTAGAAAACTCAGTCAAGTGGAAACAAAAAATTCCCAAAGCAACAACAACAAAAACCCAACAAAAAACAATCCTCCAACACATTTATTCTGATTAGTTTCCATGCCATTTCTGGCATTTATTTCAAAAGAGTATTATTACTTTTCTGAAGTTACTAACCCAAACCAAGTGTCACCATATGAAAACTGCTGCTTGCAACTCTAAAAGTTTATTTGCTTTTCTTTTTTTACCACTGAGAAACTAGTTCAAATTTCAGCCTAAATAGAAAAATGGAAAACATATTTCTTCACTGGCTTAATTACAATTTTAAGGTTGGATCCATGACATCCAGATTGAAATGAAATCCATATTCTAAAGAAATGCTGGCAGCAGAAAGTATTTCTTGTTACAATGACATCTTAACTTTTTTGAGCAATAGTTCTCATGCACAGTTATTATCCAAGAAACACTATTTTCTTTTTCAAATAGCACATTATTATCTGTCCAAATGTAGTAAAAAAAAAAAACAAACCACAACAACTTCTAGCTGTTGTCAATAGACAGAGATTCATCTGTCTCTATTTAACAGACATACAAGGACATTTTACAGGAAATACGTCAAAGCTTTCTGTGCATTTCTTACTGCATATACTTTATGAATTTGACAGTGATGCCTTTGTAACATTTCTCTCCCTCTACGCACCAAAAATTTCAAAGAAGTGGAGAAAAATATACCAGTAAAGCTCCAGTTTCTGGCTGCACTGAAAGCACATGCAGAACCTCAAGCTACTGCCTGTGATTTTTCTGAAATCCAATAGTTTTGAATGAATACAATGTCATGAGAGATTTAGTTTTTCTAAGAAAACTGAAGATAATAAGGCTCTAAAAATCACAATTTGCATCTTGCTAGTCATGACCCACTGTTAAATTTCCATTTCAGGATTCTTCTACATTACTGTATTTACTCCATTCAAAATTGCATTCCAAAGTAAATGGAATTTCCTCTTTGAGAAGGCTGTAACATTTAGCTCATATCACTGGCATACTGCTGTTCTGCAGAACTGGGAGCTCTGAGAGTTGAGCTTTCTCATGAAGCCTGTGATACCAAGGAAATAAATCAATACCACATGCACAAGCTCCATTTTCCAAAGAAGTTTAAAATGATAGAGAAGCATGCTCATGAATAGTTTATTTTAAAATGATTCTGGAAACTTTCATGTGCTTCATTATCCTTCAGGCTATACTGAAACTGTCAACAAAAGAGTGAAAGGCTACCTTTGCTATTTTGAATACGTCAGCTGTCACCTACAAGCCCCATCATTCTTTTGCCATCCATTCCATTTCTAATCGCATAAAAGCAATACAGACAATCTATCATAAACGTTTTAGAAAGTTTGATATATGGATTTCTTTCCTGAGTTTTTCCCCATGATTAATTTCCTTACGAAAAAAAGCAAAACTAGCTCTCCTCTTCACCCTTCCAAAATACTTCTTTTTCCTTTTTAGCAATGGGAATGCTTTTTCTCATAATGGATTCTCAAAAACCATTCATTAGCTGATGAATCCTACTATATTCTTAGTGTTAAAGTAGAAAAATGCACAAAACACTTCGCCAGAAATAAGTGAAACTAAGCCACGTTTAACATGATGTAAAAACAAATTCTAACCTAAATGTTTCTTTCAAAATGATGGAAAGAAGATACACATTCAGTAACAGACTGATTTTTATGTCAAGGAATATGAAACAGGACAGGAATCAGGCTTCCATACTCCCACCTCAATATATTCTGTGAAGCTGTTAGCTGCATTATTATGAGGCAAGCCTGGCCTACTAATTAACCTGGTGGGGATTAGAAGCTATTAGGCTCAGTTTCAGTGTACCCACATGCACAACTGATATGATTACAGGCATATAGGGGGTGATAAACAGAGCCCTAAAGGAAAGCACTTCCACCTAGCTGCCCTAAAAACTGAATCAGCAAGAGTCAGTAATTGGAAGGGAAAATCTGAACAGCATGCATTTTGAGAAATCAGCTCTTGAATTGTCCTGTGAAGCTCTGTCATACGTCATCATCACCAGCACAGAAGCTCCTACACCATTACGCACTGGCAAACGTGAATGCAGTTCCTGCTCTCCTCTCAAACCTGTCCTCCCTCTGGCTGTCAGAATCCTGTTTAAACAACGTGCTCTATGCTTTTAATTATTTTAGTGTCATCGCTGTCCTGACATCTTCATAAAGTGCATAAAAAGTGCAGGCCTGCCCACTGGTCATGCAAGTACATTTCATTTAGGATGACCTCCTATGAGACGGCAGCCCTCTTCCTCCTATGCAGCATAAGCAAACCACCATGTTTTCTATTAGCAGGCCCAAGAACTGCACCCACATAAACAATTCACAGATTATCTGACATCCTTCAGAAGGAGCCTATGTGCAGCACTGCTCAGTATAGGGAAGAGGTCCTGATGCATGTACAGGGCAGAGGCAGGGAGGTAACAGATGGTTGCTGGAGACATGCCATAGGAAATGTAGTGGGTGACAGAATCTGTTATCTCACAGCAGCTCCAGCTCCAAATGAAAACTTCACAGTTCAGGATAAAATTTTATTAAAACAAACGTAGCTGCTGACAAACAGAAAAAAGCATTCCAAAAGGAAGACTAAGCATATGACAGAGATGTCACTGTTCTGCAGAGAAGATTTTATATATTCAAAAGAATTCCTAAGTATGTGACTGGATTTGCCTGTATGGAGGTTTTACAAGTTGCTCACCTGTGGTAAACTCTGCTATGATGTACAAACACAGAGACATCATACTCCTTTTCTCACTTTTATCTAAAATCTACCTAACATCAGAACAGCTGAGGAATCCTTTGTGCACCAACTTGTGCAGTTTCATAAGAGATTTCACAACTATTACTCTGATACAGAAGAACATCAAATCTTTCCTATTGGAAGCTGTTGGAAAAAATGAAAGAACTATGCAGAAAACTAAAAACCAGTCCACAAAAGGAAGCCCTTCACAAAAGCCAACTTCTTACAGGGAAAAGGAAAAAAAGCATCCATTTTATGGCCATTCAAGACCATAATCTAAAGTATGGTAATATGAATACCTGTGGAGTTTATTGGATCACGTCACAGAAAAAGCAGCAGCTTTTACTCAAGAATCACTTGATTCGAGGGACAACTGACTAAAACAGTTTCAACATTGTTTTCAGCTCCTGTAAATTTCATTTACAACAAAATATCCATCATGAGAAGGCCCAGATACCCTGACACTCAGGTTAACTAACAAGCAGCTGACTAAATGGGCACTCTACTTTTAGAAACATTCAGCTAAAGGTATTGACTCAGAAGGGATTACAGCAATCACAGAATTGATCCAGCAGGAAACTAACAACTCCAAATTAGAACAAAATCTGTAGGTTGCTCCAATTAGTCCAAATGAGTATTTTCTTCCTCTCACAAGGAAATAATCATCCATTACACAGCTGTTATGTGGTTACACTAAACCTAGGCGGTGTTTGGCCAGTTCCTGGTGAACCCCAGGGACTGTATGACATGAGAGTTCACATCTACCATATGTTTCACTGCCCACGTAGGCTAGACTAATGACAAACAAGGGGCTAATTGCTGACCATGTTCACAAATCCTGCACATGCTCTGAGACTTTCTGCTCACATGGAGATCCCTCTGAGATTTTTCTATGCTATCTAGGATGGCCCAGGCTCACTCTCTGCATTGTCCTGGCAGGCATATTCTGGGCTTCACTACTGTAGATCCCTCCAGGCTTTCCTGCAATGTAGCAGCTCCAGCTTCCACAGCTTGCAAGCGACACAGGCCCACTCTGCCACCACTCACAGCCATAAGCCCTGTTGGGAGTGCATAGGACCAGTGGGCCTCCAGGCAGACATTTCCACACCCAGGTAGCACCATAAGCAGGTCCCCAGCTCATGGAGTGCACCAACTGGCTCACAGGCTCTTCCAGAGCCACAGGCTGCCTCATGGCTAAGGAAAAGTATCGTGTTCGTTTTCTATCATTACAATTGCTTTGCTGGTGCTAAGCTCCCTGGTCTTGAACATCGCACCTAATATTTTACACACCAGATCAGGTCTTAGGCCAGAGGAATCAGCCTACAGACCAACGTCCTGATTTGAGACACAATAAAAAAATAAAACAAAACCCACATTTTTTCATTGTTCTGACCTAGGTGATTTTCAGTTCTTTACTTTGCATAAATTGTTTCATACAAGAAGGTCATACTATTCTGCACTTCTACCATCAACAAATTAGGAGCAGGACAGTCCCACACTGCAAAACTGTAGAAATAAACTGGTTGAATTTTGGAGGTGTACAGAATTCCTGGCTAGAAAATGTACCGGTGTTTTTGTATGGATACAGCCAGTATTTGGAAATGCCAGCACTGAGTTGGATGGAAGTGCTCTGAGAGAAATTATGGAGATTAGATGTTTTGAAGGACAATGGAATTACATAAAGAACAGCTACAGGCAATTTAGTTTTTGAATCATTCCAATTCAAAGTGGGAGTCAAGAAGAATGCAAACTTCTTATTCTAGTATAAAAAGTTGGAATAAATAAAGCATACTGATTCAGCACTGTTTCTCTACAAGAGTAACTAAAATATTAGGATTGTCACAGGAAGTTAGGGAAGCTAAGAAAACAGTTACTAAGAAACTGCCTTACACCTGCATTGTTGGCATTCCTCCCTTTCTCATGAACTAACATAAACACAATCACTTTCCTTTAGCCACATCAACTGACAGTGCCAAACGTGCAAACTCAAATTCTAAAAGGAAAAACAAAGCATCAAACAGCATAAAAGCAAAAGACAGTCCTCTTCAAAATGTAACACATGAATCAAATACATCATGTCCCGGTATGGAACAAAGGGATTATCAAACTAACTTGGAAATATTTTTAAAAAGCTGAAAATTGAATCATTATACCTTATTTTTGAGTGTACTTCAAACTCCTCTTATTGCGTGTCAATGTGCAGATCTTGCATGCTTTTTAAAAAACTTCTTATACTCTGGCAGAGTTTGCCAAAGTGCCTCTTTTCACCACAAGTTTTTCCTTTCTCCACATTTCTACCTTTGGTGTGTTCACAAAACCTAGACATCTCATTCCTTCTCCTTTCAGCTAAGAAAACAATTTATTTCCAGGTCTTCTTCTCTCTAGTCTCCTCCACTTTTTTGCACAGTAAAGATAAATACAATCCCCCCAGAACTATAGCAGTGAGAGGTAAGCTAAATAGCAAACTGATAGCAGTGGTTTAAAAAAAGCATAAAGAAAATATTCCACAGTAAGCCCAGAGACTGGGAGTTTCCCAGGCAACAATGGCTGCAGGATTTCTATTAGGATCAGTGGTGGCTCTTGGTTTCTAGGAAACCACAAGCTAAATGCTACAAATCGCGATGCATCTCCGCACTGGGTCTGTTCAGTGAGGAAGGAAGACCTCCACAAAGTCAAGAGAATGGCCAAGAGAATGGCAGCACACTAGGAAGAAAAGGCTAGGAGGCAGATTTCACACTAAACTCTGATTTTGAGTGAACTGGCAGAGACTGGCCTTCTCTCATCTGAAATAGTCTACATGGAGCAGGTTTTTTTTTTTTTTTTTTTTTTTTTTTTTTTTTGAGTCAGACTGTTCAGTTCCCACAGCTACAAAGTTCTACCAGAGCCTAATAAAAATTCTTGACTATTCTTTCTCCTCATCATTTTTCCTCTACACTCGAAACATGATTTCAGCAAACTTTTGGTTGTATTCTGTTGCAGAAATCCTCTCTCTCAATGACATGTTTTGTACAAAATGTATTGTTTGTCACTTGTATAAATTGACAACAAATTGGCTTTTGTTTCTTGCTTATTTAATAGCTGTACAAAATCACAATAACATCCAGCCTCAGAAGCCAACAATCTCTGCTCATAAATTTGTGCGGCAGTGTCAAGGATGACTTTTCTTTTTTGAGACAATTTCAGCCCACATGTCCTGATTTTAGCAAGTTTCTTGAAAGCTTTCCATTCATCCTCTCCACCTGATGTATTTCTCTCTCTTCCATCACATTTGCCATGGAATCAAGATTATCCTTTGAACTTCAAAGCACCTTAAAAACTTGCTCTGAACATCTCTATAAAGAGGAAGATCATTATTATCCATTTGGCTGATGAGATGTTCAAGAGCTACTACTGAGAAACTTTATCGTGCCAGGATATAGTAACAGCTTACATGAGCCCAATAAAGCCCGAAAGTATGATTCTCTCCCATGTTTTTAATGTCTAGTTGGAAGACATGCTTACAATATTTTCTAGCTGTTCCAGTCTGCCATCATAGAAAGGAACCACACAGATTTTGCATCTGTCAAAGTTTGCAAATGAACCACAGGATATTGAGCAAAATGCATAGCAAACAAAGGCAGAAATTGTACTGGGACGTATATTCACCATTAGATGCTCAGTTACACCATTCAAGAGACAAAAAACAAGCTATGGATAGTATGAGAATGAGGCTCAGTGCCCACCTGCTTTCTCCCCCTAGATGAATCAAGACATTAAAAGACACAACAGATTGGAAAAGAAACAGTAGAAAGGACTTCATTGCTGTTCCTCAGGTGTCAGATCTGCATTACTGCAATGGGGAAAAAATTATTTAGGAAGGAGGAGATCTTTCTTTTGTTCTTCCATTTTCTCAGCTGTGGACTTACAAACAGTACGTGAATCTCCTGCCACTTCCTTGTGAATGCCGTGTATCACTGACAAGTACATAAGCAGCCTTTCACTTCTCTTCCTCCAGTACAAAGGAAACAAATTACCTTCTGTTTGAGGCACAATATTGATAGAGCTACACTTTCAAACTAACCAAGCAAAAAAAAAAAGTATTATCTCTATCTCAAAATTATACCCTCTATATACCCTACATAAATATCCTACCAAATAAAGTGGCTATCTATAGCCTATTCTCCTCTGTTGGTGGCTTAGGAACTGTAAGAACTTCAGGACAGACTCATTACTCAAACTATATAGACCAGTCATCTATGTTACTGTGAAACCTAGATTGTGATGTTCTATGATTACAGTACAGCAGGTTTGTTAATGATAAGATCTTCTTTAACAACAGGATGGCAACAAAATGGAGTGGCATTCTGCAGCCAATAGTCTTACTAGTCACCGACAACAACAAGTGGATGCTAGTGCTTCATCAGCTAAAAGCAGAGATATTATTTCTGTATGCTCCAGTACACTCCAGGATTTTTTTCTTCAAAGGATTTCCAAGACAAAGGAGGTTGTGAAACAGCATGAAACAATTTCAATACTGAAAAAAAGAGCAAACACAGGTGATGCTTTCATGCATACTGAATCAAACCTGCTGCATCAGGGAATGACTTCTGTCCAGCACTTTTCCAGACATTTTGAGTCCAATGTGACGTAAGCAGTGGAAACAGATAGAAACTGTTGGTATACACAGCAGTGTGGTCACACACAATATGTTTACCAAATTCTGGGCACTACTCCTCTACTTCAAAGTCGACCCAGGTCTGGATCAGTTACCAGCTGACTTATTTTGCCACATCCAAGTTGGATCTGAATACTCTTAAAGAAAGTCTTCTCCAACCAAAGTTTTCCAGGCAAAGCACTCTCCTGAAATTCCAAATTAAGACTGCGGCAATTCACCTCAACTACTTTAAATAAGCAGGCTTCAACCTTATTTATGTATAACAGAAAGGGGAAAAAAATCTCTGCTTACTTTATATGATTTTTCATTTTTCTCAAAGCTACTGTGCTCACTAAGGATCTGTATGAAGAAGTGAAATTTTCTCTGGACTTGCTTTATTTGAATTTCCTGTATTTTTATGCTGTTTTGAAAATCTGATTTTATTTTCTTTTTAAGGTCAGTTATTCACAGAGGAAGCACAATTTTTTTTTATGTAGGGCAAAATAAACCAGATATTTATTAGCTGAATAAACAGAAGATATCTAATCAGATTAAGAACTTCCTAGTAGGATGTTAGCAGGACCTCAGAATTTGAAGCATTCAATTTCTCAAGGTATCTTTATACTGCCAAACTTACATGTGCTCAGATCCACTGGAAATATGCTTCCCATGGCTTCCTCACTACCAACATCTTTGGAGAATTTCCCCTTCCACTTTACCCCTAATATCAGATGAGGCTAAGAAAACTCGTGGGTGAAGAGATCTGCCCATCACACTGTATCACAGGGAACCAGGGAAGTGGATCTGCAATCCTTATTCTGTCACGTTCAGATCATGAATACGAACTTCATTCCTCCACCTCTTGGGTTACAGAATTATGCTCTGGTTCCCTGAACCGCTCCCCACTCCTACCATGGATATGTTCTCTGTCTTCCTGAGTGCTTTAATATAACACAAATCGTTCAGTATCAGAGATATAGCAGATGATAATTGAGTAGTAAAGGCTTTAACCTGGAACGTGGCAGACCTGTCCTTGTTTGGATAAGTAACTGCTACAAGCCACATCCCAGCAGGAAGGACAGAATCCAACCAACACCTCCAGCAGCCTGTTGGATTCTGAGAACCCCAGCCCACATCTCACTCTGAATAGGGCAGGACAGCACACTTATCATCAGCTGTTCTATGGTCACAGGAAGGCCTTCTCCCTCAACTGAAGCTCCTTTCTGCAGATGACATGCTCTCCTAAGGGACCTACCAGACACATTCTCACAAACATGTCCAACCATCCACACATGCAGGTTTACACTTATTTTTCCACCTTGTTATACCATTCTACTGCCCAGCTGCTATTCAGTTTAGAGCAGACTAACACTATTTTAGTGCTGAGAACACTTGGAACAAAGTAAGATTAAATATATGGTAAAGACTCTTTCACCCTTTAACACAGTATGTTCCAAACTGTGTGTACTGATCCCATACGCAATTTTACTGGAACACAGAAGTTAACTAAAACTTATTCTATTTCTTTGACTTCTCTGTCAGAAAAGAAAGCTTTCTAGCTTGCATATTGAAAACACAGCACATTTAAATACAAAAAAAAAAACCCCACAACAAAAAAACCCCACACCAATGAAACACCAAAAAAATAGAAAGAAAACAGAAAAACAACAAGGAGTTTTGAAATTAGTAGTTCATACAGAACGTTCTGATCTAATTTATTTCCTTTCGTAAGTGGTAAGAAAGCCAACTTTTAAGTTTAAACAGCCAGAGCCTTCCTTTTCTGCTAAGGAAGAAATTACAGCCAGCAGAAATCATGAAAGGCAACGTTGACTCCAAATGCACAGAATGAAGCAGAAACATCTCTGGGCATTACAGCTCAAGCATGCAATACCTGGAAAGCTCCATCACTATGCTGACCTAAACACAGACAGCTGTAAAGGTAAGAGCTGGTGTGAGACAGCTCGATTTAGAAATTTCGAATGTTTATTTCTTCTTTATTTGCAACACAATTCCACTACTTGTGGTGATGTTTTGTTATTGCTGCAGACTGCACTATGGTAAAGAATCAACCTCTTACAGCTGCATTCACCAAATCAGCCAGTTTCTTCAGAAGAAACAGTTCAAACACATTGAACAGGAGTCACAAAACACAAGAATAATTAACTCAACCCATCAAACCAGACACAGGCCCATTCATAAATAAGCAAAGCCAGTTACTACCAGATATCACTGATATGTATTTATCTGAAAGACATATTTTGGTATAGAAATTGGAAGGCACACAGACTGATAATTACATACTGACACCTCAATTTCCAGGGTACCCCAGTTGCCCCACATTCTGCAGATGGGCAAACCTTAAAGAAATTTTCAAAATTTAAAGGGCAGACAAATCTTTCTTAAATGAAAGCAGGGCAGAAAGATGTTACAAGCACATATATCCAATACTTTAAAACACCCACAACGTCTCTTGTTCAGAGTTCAACAAGAAATAAAACCAAGACAATACTCAAAAAAAACCACTGTTATTTTGCGCCCTTACTTTACACCACATTTTCATATAAGAAATTACGGCATGAAACAGTTCACCTCAGCTATACTTCATACTTCTGTTCTTCTTCTAACAGCAAGCAAACAAAATAATCAACTTGTAAATAAGTTGTCTGACGTTCAGCTTGTTTTTTTCCATACACAACTTAAGTTTTATTATCGACATGCACTAAGAAAAGGGCTTTCCTTTCTAATTAAGATAAAGCATCAGACTCTCTGACAGAATACACGCATGTAGTTTTCACCATCTTCACTATGTCATTTACCAGCTAGCAGTCTGACTAAGTTAAAAAATACCTATTACCACAAACCTGATAATTATTCTGATTCTTTTTTAGAAACAGATGCTAAAATTTAAGATAATGAATATTAAACCGTATTTTATGAGAGCTGAATGACGGAGAACAGATGCTAAGTTAAAAATTAATTTGCAAAGTGTCAGCTCAGAACATATATGTAAAGCTGCAGTGTTTGCTATTCAAACAACATGCTGAAAACAATGGAAAAAGTTGTCTATTTCTGCAGTGCCTGCCAACCATTTTTTCTGGACTTCATATGGAAATCCCATCTAAACTTAAGAGTCCAGAAAATAGCATTCAGTTTTAGAAACTCTAATGGCTTATTAGGATAAGTACATTCTCTTCTGGCATCTATTTTCCATCTTGAACTGACTGACATATAGCAAACGCTACTCAAAAGCCTGCAATTAATTTGTTTTTGTCTCACAGTTCACTCTTCCAGTAAACCTTTGTTTGGACCTCTGATGGAAAGGTTGACTGTGTCTGAAAATTATGCCTGCCACTCTGTAACCACTCACATAAGTCATTTTAAAAATGAAAAACAAGCAAGCAAATCACAAAAGCAGCAATATCTCTGTAAAGAAGCTCAAGATTTATCAGTTGCTCAAGTCCATTTACTGGGTAACAAGATTCTTTCTTCTTGCTATACATGATATAAATGATAATCCTTTGAGGAATACGATGAAACTTGACACTACTGCAAATTTTTTGTGTATTTGAAAAAAAATGTTCTAGTTTTCCTAATTATAGCCACTCCTTTTATCTCCCATATGCTGTACTATATAAATTCTGTCTTTCCTTACAAATTCAAATCTGTCATTTATATGAAGGTTCATACTTTATCCATATAAATCGGCCACCTCCTAACCACTTTTGTTTCTCTTCTCTAAACACCCTCCAATCTTTCAAAGTCTTTCCAATATCTGAGTAATCAATGACAGTTATGGTCTACAAGGTAGTCTCACAAACTGCTCTGCAAAGGCAGACTATAGCTGTTGCAGACAGGCACAACAACATAATCAGTAGTCCTCTTGAAAAACTTGCTAACTTCATAATACTTTATAAGAAGCATTCTCTGCCAACAAGTAGAAGCAGCATCATTAAGTAACGGACACCACACAACCTCATTTGTTTGATCCATGGACCGTGATTTATATAACGCAAACTTCTTTTAGAGAAGAGGTGAAAAGTCTGAGTCCGTTCAGTAGTGATCATAGCAAAACAGCATTCAGTGACTGCCTGTAAGAGCTTATGTCAATTTAACCTGGATGCCTACATGCTGCTACTTTACCTACAAAAAAATCAGTACTCATGAATGCACAACTATTCCCAGTACGAGATTGAAAAAACAGCCAAATGAGAAGTCTGCAAGAGAAAACCTTCTTTTATAAGCTCATTTCATAGATGGTAACTGAATATCAGCTTCAAAGCAATTGCAGAGCAACTCAGAGATGACCTTTTATTTTACACAGACATAATATCTAGCACCTGTAGCGATACTACAAATATGTTTCCTGCATGATGGCACTCTTGCTGACATACACCTCTTAAGAACATTTCACATGGATTACTGTCATTTTTTTTGTGCACTCCTAAAGCAATTTTCCTTTAAGTTTGAAAATGAGATATTTACAAAAGAAAACCTTTTTTTTTTTTTTTTTTTTTCTTCTGCTAGCTTTCATGTTCTGGAATACAAACATATCAAAACATTGAGTTTTTATTAAAAAGACTATTCCCCTCCGGTTACCAATATTCTTCTGATGTGTCATAAAATAAAAAAAAGCTGCTATTGGGTACCTGGTTACAAAGAACTTCACACATGCTAAACAAGCAGAGATACCAGATTGTGAATACTGTTTTTTTAATGCTACAAGAAAAGTCTTTACAAAATTTTTACTTAGCATTTCCACCAATTTGGAGGGGTGCAAATTATTGGGTTCACTTATGTATGACATGTAACAAACTGATAAGTAGTTCACACCATCTGCCACAGAAAAAAAAAAAGTATAAATTAACATTTTTGATGGGCTTAAACTTCAGTCACAAAAAAAGCCTTGTTCTCTTTTCCATCAGAAAATTAAAGAAAATTACAAAGTGCACCAACGATTGCAGTCAGCATTTGCACTACCGTTATCATGGAAGTCAAAGCATATGCCAGAAAACTCCCTAATCTGTTTCTGTGTCCACTGGGCATATGGATGGCTATAAAATTTATTTCTTGTGTCTTCCCTAGGCACATGACCATATCACAACCGTATTGCTGTTGGGCATGACTAAGTTGTAATAGGTACTGAAAGAGCATGCAATGTAAAAATCATTTATAGAGAATTGTAGCACATACATTCTGCTATCACGCACTGGTATTAGAAGCTTGCATAAGACACAGAGCGAAGCACAAACCAGGCCATAGGCTGTTTTACATTGCTCAGTCTCATTGCCTGCTACCAGAAAATCCTTCTGTGAATATTAACCGCAGAAAACCCAACAACTGTAACAACACCTGCCCAAGCAGTACCCTGAAAATTCAGTTCACAACAGTTAGAGTCAAAAGTCATAGCACCACTGCCATTTTCAGAGAAAATCACTTTCCAGAAGATTTGGAGGGGTGGCACTATTGAAGGCGGGCTAAACGTATGTATCCAAGACCACATCTATCATTTCATTTTCAAGAAGAGCTCATGAGAGCCTGCCCAAGGTAAAGCATCAGAATAAAAGTGTTATACAAAAGTTTTATACTTACCATCAGGTTTCGGGTCGTGGGGTTTTGTTGGTGATATTCAACAGCAGAAATACACAAAGCAAACTGCAATTTCAAACCTCTGCATGAGCAAGAAATAGTAGACAATTAAGGTTTCACCCACCTGGGATCTTTCTGAATGCTATCAATGGAAGGTGACCTAGCCAAGGTCCCCTCAGGTGGGATGGCTGGCCCAGATTTGCTGTATGGTGATTCAACAGAAGGACAATACTGCAGCTGTCGGTAGGGGTCTGCGTAATTGGAGGCTGGGCCTGCAGCATAGCTGGCCCTCTGGAAGGTCGTGGTTGCGTTCTGTGTGCCGTGTTGACTGCCTGTGCGCTGTAAGGGTACGGAGTCGACACCAGGGGAAGATGGGGCTACGACAGGAAAGTAGGGACAAAGTAAAAAATTGAGGACCTGTTCACAGAAATGGTTAACCAGGTCTAGGCAGAGGAAAAAAAACACACACATATAAAACAGGGGTTCAAAAAGAATGAGAAAAAAACAAAACAAAGAACATTGTCATTTTCAAAACCACTGAAGTAAGTAACCGTCAAATGAACTTCTAAATGTCATGCCACTTCTAGACTAGGGGGCCTTTACTTCAGCTAAATAGACTGTAGCAATACTTTTCACTTGAGGTTTTACTTACACTAACCTGGGACAAAAAAAGCGCATAAAAAGCATAAAACTCATCACACCAGGGTTTACGAACACCATCAAATGGTTTTTGCAGCCTTTCAAGAGGTGAGCAGAAGGAACGGCCTCCTGAGTCTGATTTAACAAGCCAAGGTGTACTGTTCTTTGGCAAAGGAAATTGCCACAGCCAGCTGGAATTGTTATTCCTGGTGTCTGTGCAAAAGGTAAAACCAGATACCAGTCACTGACTGTTACTGTGTAAACTTCTGTAACCTTCCCCTCCTCCCCCCCTGTATTTCATGATATAAAAGACTTACAGGACTGCTACCACTACCTGAGTCTGAAAGAGAGCCAGGTACAAAGAGGCCAACAGATATCTTAATGCACACCAATAGGGGCTGTACACCATGTTAAAGATTATTATATTATCACTTCTGAGCAGCCTACTTACAGAGTTAAACTGATTTTTTTAGTTGAAAAAGCGTGAAATGTTACTAAACCCCCTCATAGCCCATTATCTTTCTGTTATGCAGCAGTGTATAGGAATATGAGATCCTTACTAAATATACAATACTTTTAAACCAAAGTCCAAATGTAGGCAATTGGCTTTGTAAGGGCTAGAGAAGCAACAGCCACATAATCTTTAGCCTGAAAACAAATACAAATTAAAAGCTGGCTTGGACTGCTTAAAATGGCAAGTGAATTCTTCATGGGTCTCATTTCCCCCCATATACGCAAGCAGGAATGGGTCTGGGTTCAGGACTATTTTTTGCTGAGTCAAATTCATACACAAAATTGTAGGCAAAACTGCATATTTGCATGATAGATGTTCGTAAAGTATTTCCCAGTCTTTTTTTTTTTTATTAACATTTACATTGACACTTCAGGAAAGTAAACATTTTTGGTATGTTATAGATCCATGAAAGGGATTTTAAGCATCTTCCCTTTAAGCATCAGCAAATGAAATACACAGAGCTTAAAATACAATTACTGCAATTTTGTCTGAGCTACTATTTGTCAAAATTCACAGTTTACAAACATTCCAAGTTTGTATCAAACTCTGCCTTGTTTTCATTTTTCCTGATTCTGAAGCATATTGCTCTACAATAACAAGTACTATCTCACAGCACTGTTACAAGCACAGAAAAGTGGAATTAACTTGATGTAAATTTCCAGCAAGATTTTATAAGTACTGCTCTTAATTTTTACCAAATAATTCCTCATGAAATGAGGAACAAGACACATACAGACCTTTCTGTAAATCTGCATCAGTTAAAACGAAAGAACAATATTAGCATACCAGAACATCTCATGCACAAACCATGCTAAATTCAGTGTTATGAAGACACAATAAAAACATCACTTTTTAACATAAAATACACTTAAACTGAACATTTGGTGCCTTATAGGAAAAACAAACAAACAAACAAAAAAAACAGTGAAAAAGTCAGAGAATATTCTGGAAATATTTTTAAGGAGAGCAAAAATGAGGTTGTACACTGATACCGCTTGCTTTTAAGTATTGTCAGTATGCAGAACATGCCACTAGCTGTTGACACATCGCAGGGAGGATTGCATAAAAATCCTACAATGCTAACAGTGCTGAAAATAACAGCTACATTGTAACATACAATAGAATACATTGTAAAGAAATGTATTTACTTCTCAAGGCAGTTCAATGGAAACCATACTTGTTTTTAAACTCCTTGAAAACTTTTCTTTCCATTTTCCCCTTTGCCTTGTTATCAAAATAAGTACTTACATGAACAGAAACTGTCACTCTAACACCTATGTGCTTTTTGAGTAACTGATTCATTTCTCAAATTATCTTCCTAAAAGAGTCTTGCTTCCTTTCAAATTTTATCACAATGAGCACAGAGCTACCAGAGTTGGAGTAGAAAAACAGAATAAGTCTGTGACTTAGCTAAACATTCATTTCTCAGCTCATTTGCCCAATGTTAGACCGATTAAGCGTAAAAAGAACACACACAATCTGACAAGCCAAATGCCAAAAAAAAAAAAAAAAAAAAGCAAAAAAACACAAAAAAACCCATTCACTTTAAAGTAACTTCGACATTTAACTGGAGTAGAGCCACTACCACGGGCTGTAAAACAGTTAAACTCAAGTAGACATTTTTACACAAATGGTTTCAAGTCAAACTAAAGCAAAGCCACCTTCTACCAACCCATTACAGTTAAATTCTTTTAGCAGCTAGATTTACTGATTAACAATAAGCCTATTAAACATAGTACTAAATGAGAAATCCCTTTGATTTAGCTCTTTAAACACCAAAGTCATAGTTATCATGCCTATTAAACAATGAAGTTCAGAAACCCATTTGTTTCACCAGGCAACATTAAATCACAGGGCATGCTGAGCAGACCAGAAAGCGTTCATGTACCAGACACATCTGAAGATGACAAAGCAACTACAGAGCATGCTTTTAAAACAGATTCACTTACTTGATCCTCCAACTTTCACATTTGACTTCTCACAAATCAAAAGTCAGACACAGCGGTAACTGTACAGCTACCATGATACACAGGTAGCTCCTGTCATGCTACCTGGACAAGGACCACAACTTTGATCCAACAAAAGAAGAGAAAGAGAAGAGCTGTAGCAGTGTTCTGCAGTAGAAACACGCTAGCCCTCAGGCCAATTTCCCTGGGACTTGGCCCATTCAAAACAGGAGCGTGGCTGCCTTTGGTGCAGGATACAGAGCTTGAGTTTAGGTTTAACACCAAGGAAGTCTTCTGTAGCTTAGGCACTTCACTATGAAGTTTCTTATTATCAAGAAAGACAGTCAAATTTATTCCAGTTCTCATTTTGTTTTCCATTGTCTTCGCCATCGCTTTTACGTGTTGTTTTGTTTAGTTGTTAATCTTTCAAAACTTCAGTGTCCAAATTCCATTCTATTCAATTTCCCGAGTTTATCCTCAGACAGAAGGGAGATAAAGAATTTGCAGGCAAGTCTTCCCCTCGCAGCCTCATAAGACAGCATCTTCTTCATCCATCCAGCCTTTGCTCTCAGCACTTCTACTTTTTAGGGCTTCCAGAATTGCACTGAACTCCACATAACCAACTGGAGAAGCTTCTTTCCCTTTATTGTCTCCATGTCCTCTCCCTCTCCCAGCTGTTTCTAGTTACCTTCTTTCTGCTGGGCCCCAACCTTCTCTAGATGCTTGCATTCTATGCATGGCAAGAAAGTTGCAACCTCCTCCCCTCCAGTTCCCACATGCCCAGCTTGCTGCTTTCAATAGCCAGAGCATGGCTGGTACAGCAGAGTGCAGTGGTTTGCTATCTCCTACTAGAGGAACATAACACACAGTACGTGGGAAATGCAAGCAAAGGGGAAACAGAACAGTTCAGAAAAAGGTCTCTTTTCCACCCATAAACATGCTACAGTTTTCTCAGGTACTGGCTATATTTGGCTATCACACCTACTTGTAATCAGTGTCTAAACACCTTTACAAGCATGTATTCCAATTATTATTCTTTTTAACAAGTTTTAATAGATTTCCAATTACATGGTAAGAAGGAAGAATTTACCCAAGTCACTGTGATATCATTCCTCCAGATGGTATCACAGGAGATGTTAGTTATTCATACTTTCCTATCCCAAAGACGACACTATAGCTCCTTGGGAAATACTCAATATTAGTCTAACATAGTCCAAAATGTCATTCCTGTTTCTGTCAGCTGCAAAGAACGTGCCACCGTTTTGTGGGGGGAACAATGCCATGCTTCACAGAATCCAAGGAAACATAACTTGTGCTCTCTGGATGGTCATGACTAATAAATCCTGTTCCAAAGGAAACAGTGATGATCTTCGGAGATTGAAGAACTGAAAGCAGTGCCTGCATTTACACATCCTTTCACTTCAATTTTCTAAGAACACTTTTTAGATCTGACATTAATTGTTACAAGGCTGAGTGTTCCTTTGCTTAGGAAGTTGATGTCCCTTCACTGATTTAGCATTACCAAAACCAAACCAAACCAAACTACTACTTTTCTTTCTAAGCTATGTCTCTACATCTACATCTGTGCATTTTTCTGAGGGGACACAAAGATTTTATGCAGATACTCAGAATCTTCAATCAACTACATACTTTAAATTACTTCAGATTCTCAGCTCTTTGCCTTAAGAGAGAAATGATTACCTTTTTTGCAGGGCAGAAGCCATGACTTTCAAGTTTTTAATAGGCGAGAAAACCGACCCCCTTCCACCTTCAGAAACTAAAGCATACTTCAGATCCACTAGATTTTAATTTCTACTAACTTACATAGCTTGCATTCTCAGACTTTCAGCTGTTTAGCATATTCCAACACGCTCCTCTTTGGGAAAAAAAAAAAATGCTACCTTCAGCTCCTAAAGATATTCTGCCAAGACTTTTTCTCAGACTGCTTCTTGCCTCTGAATTGTATCCCTGAGTCTGGGGAGAACACACAGCTTAATTCATTTGTTACAAGGACATTTAAATGGAGAAAGTACCAACTGCCAATGCCCTTGAAAGCAATTGACCTTTTAGAGATATTAAAATTCATCATGGGAGATGGAATTCAACCAAGAGCAATCGCACAAGAGAAAACACATACAACACTTCAATCTTCCGTACTATGAGGCCAGCTCCAAAAGTAATGCCTCCTATTTTACTACTTTGGCCCACAATGACAGAGATGGATGTTGGTGGTAGGGCAGTAGAGGTTGAACCTTCCCATCAATATTCCATTACATTCTGTTGCCACGTGACAGATAGCAGCAGAGGGGCAGTCTGACAGAATGAAGTATGCACAGGACTCTGTATGAAGCAAAGGTGCGACAGTGAATTCTTATACATGGAAAAAAAAAAAAACAAAAAAAACCACATTTGTCAACACTTGCTGAACATTTACAGTGACTGAACAGTGGATGTGAGCACAGTGAGGTGACAGTTGGTGCACTTCCAGCAGTGGTGACAGACAAAAAAAAGCCACATTCTGGACAGCCAAGCACAACTCTCACATCACAAAATGATGAGTATTTTGAAGAGCTCATCATCATGAGTCAGTGGATTATGACCAGGAAACCATGTACAGAGCTGAATGTTGGCTTCAATGCTTGGGAAACAACGGTGGCAACACTGGAATATCAAAGTTTGCACAAGATGGGTCACATGACTGCACATGCAGGAATAGAAAGAACATCATATACAAATTTGTCAGGACCTACTGAACCAATATAAGGCTGAAGGTGACAGTTTCCTGGAGTGCTTCATTACTAGTGACAAGACATAGTGCCACCTTTATGAGTTGGAATCAAAACAGTAGTGCACTCGGAGTGGCGACATGCAAATTCCACAGGGAAGAAAAAGTCCAAGTTGCAGTCCTCAGCAGGGAAAGTGATATGCGCTGTGTTTTGGGATAGGAAAAGCGTGACCCTTCTAGATTTCCTGGAAGCTGTACAAACCAGCAGTGCAATGCAGAGGTCAAAGCTGAAGCCTTGAATTTCCAGAGTCAGTCCAGATAACCATTCTCTTGACCACCAGGACCCACACCAGCCTGAAGACTGTACCATTCTTGGCTGGACTGTTCTACCATACCTACTGTACGGCCCAGATCCGGCATCTTCTGACTTGCATCTGTTTGTGTCAGTGAAAGATAGACTGTATGGGCAACATTTTCCTAGCAACAATACCTTCATAGCAGTTGTGAAACAGTAGGTCACTTCTTCTGGAGCAGGTTTTTTTGTTTGTTTTTGTTTTTAAATACACCAGTGCAGCCTGCAGGCTCTTGTTCATGGCTGACAAAAACACACTGCCAATGGTGATAACTACATTGAAAAACAGTGTTTTCTAACCGGGAATTTGCTCTATGGAGTAGAGGCATCTTCCTCTTTCCATCTGTTGTGGTTTCCATGGAAATAAATAAGAGGCATTACTTTCAGAATAACCTGTGTACAACAGAATTTCTTCCACCTTGTGCACAAGGGATATAATGACAGTAACCACTATAAAACCTGATTAAAAGTAAAAAATACACAACTAATGCTACTGAGTACGGACAAGCCTACAGCAATGAAGTTTCTGCTCAAAATTAACCTTCTCTTGAAATCCCTTTGTTAACTTTCCAGCTAGCCAGCAGAAAACAGAAGACAGTCAAAAAAAAAAAAAAAAAACCCTCACAAAATCATAAATTAAGTGAATAAAAATGAGATCATCACAGATGAAAAGTTTCCAGTTCTTGGAAATTTTCCCTTTTCTCCTGCAGATTTTGACTTCTTTTTGTTTAGTGAGCTAATCCCAAAGTTTAAAAACGTTATCAGACTGTGTTCTTTAGGATACATCACCAAGTTTCAGCTACTGTAGTTTATGTTTTCTGCTCTGGAATACAGTTGTTTTATTAGTAAATTAACTATAACTGCATTACAGAGTTGGTACATAAAGTTATACACATCAAACACACAGCAAGTTCTGCAACTGAAAGCTTGAAAGGTGCTGGATACATTAAGAGGGAAAACTAACATCTTGTTCTACTTGCAGAAACTCCACACGTGCATGCAAACTGCTAAGTAGCAGGTAGTCTTATTAATATTTATATGCATACACAGCTTTAAATTAATAATGGCCTGATGATTTTTGAAAGATTGCCTTTAAACACAATGCTGTAGAAAGAATAAATTCTTAAAAGCATCAGTCCTCTTGAAGACTTTATTGGATAGTTACTTCAGGCATAGCATCGTTTTCATTCAAAGATTTACAAGGAGATTTATGAGAAATGTTTGCATACCTTATTTCATAAAGGACAATTCTGTATTTAAAAAAAACTGCTGAAGTAAATAAAAGAAAATATAGTCTTCTATCACTAAAATTTAGTGTGATCAGGCCTTAACATGCCTCAGACTACATCTACAGAGTAAACAGATGATTAATACAGACAGCTTCTGACAGAGTAGCCACTGTATTTTCTCAATAGTAGCAGTGAGATTTAAAGGATATATACTTGCCTTGAGATTCAACGGTCTCACCAAAGTTTTATATGTATGATTCTACTTTAATAGGTACTAAAAATTAAGGGACATCTGAGATGTGTTCAGACGTTTTAAATCATTCCGCTATTGGAAAAAAAAATTAGAAAATACATATAAAACACTACAAATCTCTGGAGATACCCTGTTCGTGAGACAGAGGAAGAAGACTGCAAATGCTGACAACGTTAACAAGTATCTATTTCGAGCAATGGAGAAATCTGGGCTATCTTCAGACAGCTATGATTCCTCAATAGACCTTAACCATGGGCTGCATAATTTAAAGCTATAAGTATCTTACTTGGAGGAAAATTCTCCACTACAAGAAAGATACTGACAACAGATTATGAAGGTGAATCTGTGGAATTTTCACCTTCCACCACTTCCCTTCCTCTTCCATTGCTCTTGCTTTCCAGGAGCATAGAATAACACTGAAATTAAAAACAATGTCTTTCATAAGCCTTCCTCCAAGTTGTAAACAAGCGTGGAAAAAAAGCACCACATCCTTCTCAGACAGGATGCCACATAGCCTACCTGGCAGACAAGCAGCAAAAAAACAAATATACAAGAATATAAACACAGATAATGCTTTACTAAACACTCAAGATCTGTCAAATGAAATAAGATTATGGCTTTTCTATGAGGTGATTTGTTACTCACTATGCAGATCACTATAGTATTTTGTGCTCAATTTACTTTGTAGTGAAGATTTGTTCCCTGCTTGCCTCCTGTAATTCTCTCTCCCAAACCAATGTTATCAAGCGGATGTCAGTTAGGAATACAGGTCTATTAACACAACATCACCAGACTAATAGAAATGCAGTGGTAGGAATAATTTTTCTTTTTAATCTCCCTGAAAACATTACATCCTATAGCCTCAACTTCATGCTGTGTGATTTACCAGCATGATTCTCAACCTGCAGCTGTGGTATCGCAGTATGCCAGCGCATATCACATCAACTTGTGACAAAACAGAAGACAAACCAAACCAACCCAACCTGGCTCCCAGCCAGAAAAAAAAGAACAAACACAACCTAGGCAGGAGGACATGACGTTTGCTATTTATAACTTAAGGTAATTTAGGACTGAAAAGAATAAAGAAGCAGTTTGACAGGCAAAGCACTTAATGAAAATGGGACAAATAAGAGCGGTCTCTTTTTTCCTGTCACTTTTCCTTTTTAGCTGAAAAGTAAGGACTTGAAGTCCCAAATAAGAAGAAAGTATTTCTGAAACTGAAGTTCCCTTGTTACTTCCAGAAGAAGTATTTATAATACAGGAAATAGCATGCAACAGGCAGCTTCCCATTAGTAGTCAGATATTATTCTGAAAGCAAAGTAAAACTATACTAGTGTACTCAGCAATACTAACTGTAAGAGTCTGAAAACACCTAACTGCATTAAAAAAAAAAAAAAAAAAAGAATATTTTCCTATTAATTATCTTGAAATTCATTTCACACAGAGTCCAAAGACCATGGAATTACATCCTCACACTTCTAACTAAAATCCAATTCCATGACAAGAGGCAATACTAACACAGACTGAGAAAGAGTCAGATAGCAGTAGGATAACTGCATTATCAACTGCTCTGTGAAACCTGTCCTTTGGTGACGTAGGAGACTGAAATTCCAAGTTTGATTTCCGGAGTCAACACTACATCTGCTAGCCGCCTTGCAACTATAGAAACACTTCCTGTGAACAAAGCCCACTACATGGAATTCATCATGACAATAAAATTGGATTTCCACAACATCCTTTTTATGTAAGTCCTATTTCAATGTCAGAATTCTGTGCTGATTTCTCAGATTTTTTCAGCACATTTAGGTAACATACAGTTTCAGCAATTTTGAAGGACTAAAACTAACAACTTTCCAAGGGGCTTCTTGCTACAAGCTATTGTAAATGACTATTGAAAATGCAACTCTCAAAGCAAAATAAATGTGTTTTAGGTATTGCCTTAATATTATTAAAAACTACATCATAAGCAATTAAAAAAAAACAAAAAACCATGACAAAACCTCAAAATGTTTTAGTTAAGATGATTAGAGACCAAATTCATCTTTGAAAACAAAAGAATAGCTACCAATTTGTGACACCTCAAAGTTACTATAAAGCAGGCTTAACTATTCTTAAAAGATGAGAAAAATCACTGTTTCATTGATTCAGATATCAGTTTTCTTCATATGGACAATTTTCCAAATACTAGAGAATTGCTTTACAATATTAAAATGAAAATCTTCACCTTGAAATAATGACGATTTCTAAAAATACCAAACACATCCAATACTTTATTAGATGTGAAGATGCACATTCACAGTCCTGTGAAAACAACACACTCGGGATCAAGTGATGCATTCTTCACTGTCTCCTGTAAAGAATAAAGGAGCTAAGAGACATGGCAAAAATTTGGGAATCAAAGGAAGACTAAGCTGGACCAGCATTTACAAAAACAAATATACAGCAAGTAAGATACTTGCAGCATCAAGCTCTCCATGCAACGTTCTTCCTTGACCTTGTTGTAAAAACTGAAATCAGAAAAAAATTGATTTGCACATCTTGAGCATTTATGACTCCCACAGGCTGCCAGCTGCCATACTACTAAGAAAGAGCCTCCTGTTTGCTGAGCAGCAACCAGCCCTGGAGCAAGACAAGGTGCCGTGCTGGCAACAGAGGACACAGCAGGAGAGCAGCAACGTGTTGCCAGCTGGCACAGCTTACCAGCACCAACTCCGTAGTGTTTGACTTCTGCTTACTAACGAGATGAAAATTCAAATGGTTTGAGAGTGCAACACCTTCTCATACAAAAAACGAAATCCCAAGGACCAGAGGCAAATGGAGCCTGGGCCTATTACTGAAAGTGGGAGGTGAGTGGAAGCCGTACACTTGGGCAGCGATCAGACACCAAATAGCTGGAATTGTATGGCCATGCTTTGCTTGTGCCAGTTAAACAAAGACAAAAAGAGGCTGTCAGAGCCATCTGAATGCTTTGCAAGCAACAAATGAGTGTTGCCACAAAAGACAGTGGAAACAATTTTGAAGGCCTGTTCCTATCTGGGACAGCAGCAAAAGGGGGGTTTTGCTTCTTCCTCTCCTGCCTTTCCTTTGGGCTCTGAATACACACTTGGTCTTCACCACATGTCACAAGAAAGCCACTACCTCACTGACATGAAAAGGAATGCTCATTTGGCTTGTAAATCTTCCCCTCAGCTCCTGCTTGACTTCCAGGATAGCAGATGCCAGGGCCAAGAGGAGCAAGTGTGAAGCAGCAAGCATCAGCATGGATCCTCTTGCTTCTCAACTAAAAGCGTGTCTGAACCCTGGCAAAAATCTGCATCCCTCTTTGTTCAGAAAGAACTCTAGGTTATCACAGAAGATGACTCCAGGGCAAACACTGCTTCTACACCACTAAAGCAAGACAATACTCAAATAAAGATTATTTTGTAAACAACCAAGAACAGTGCCTGATGTAATCATGGCTCCCACCATTCAGTCAAGGAAGCAGCAGGCAGGCATGGGAAGGAAGACAGGAAAGCAGAGCACAGCATTCATCCAGAAGCTCAATAACACTTCTTACTTCCCACAACTTTTCCTGTACTGCATCACAACAGAATGAAATCCAGGATTTTTCCTGCTGCTGGTAAGTGACAGAACAGACACCAGGAGCAACAGGCTCTATGCCTGGTGTTTGTGTGTGTGCTGTGTTTGCCCCCTGTGCCCTTCACTGAAGACCAAAAGCAAACACCAGTCATTGAAAGCGCTTGCAGCAAGGACATTCCTGCCTGGTTACTGCTGCTGAAGCGTGACATCCTCCTGGCACAGGACAGGTCCACTGCAGAAAGCTCTTCCCTCCAAAGAACCTCCCCTTGGACTCACCATGGCAACACTGCTCCTGGTGGTGGCCTCCCTCCTCACACAAATCCAGCCAACAAAGAGCCATGTTTCTGTTTTGCATTTGCTGTCACAAATTTCATAGGCCTCTTCTCTTTGAAGAGTATCCTCTAACACAGCACTCAGGAGCCCAAACAGATCATGCCATCAAAGCTTTTAATATAAGATCTTCAGAAGTACTATGCTGATGGAGCCACAGAGTGCTGGTGTGAGCATGCTCAGACCTGATCTGAAGGACAGGAGGCGACAGGAGAGGCTGCAAGCTCCCTAGCTGCAGTACACAGGGACATCAGGCAGCTTCAAAAGTAGCAGGGAGAAGCAATGCAGGAGAGCCCTTGCTACACACACGCACCCCAGCCCAGAAACCATGCTTCATATAAACACTTTGCTTCCTATGCTAAGTTACCATACAAAGCCAATGCAAAGTTTGACTGCTTATCCTTCCACCACCTGACCTTGTTCACAATAGAAATTTCATTCTGGGATCCTCTTTTTAATCTCAGGAATGCCAAACTTGTTCCACCACAGACTCCGACCTCTCCTCCAAGATTTTTCCCTCAACCTCTGAAAATAACAAGAGAGTGCTCCAAATACTGAGTCCAAGCACCCAGCACTCACAGCTAATGTCATCTGCCTGCATAAACCCTACAGAGCTGCTAGACTTCCTGTGATCAAGCTGTGCCACCAGGCATTCCTCATGGTGGCCTTTAGGAGCAGAGACAGTTATCGACCTATGCACCAAGCCAACACTTCAGCTTTCTCCAGTAGTGTATCAGGGGAGCACTGATACAAGGGAGACATGCTTCATAGAGCTGGGAGGACAGGTTCATTCTTGTTTAATTGCTGGCTCCTCCTTACCACTTGAGTGAGGCTGAGGACAATGATACTCACCTTGAAAACCAAGAAACACTCTTCACAAATGCTCAACATGTTCTAAGCTCAACACATTCACAGCTCACCAGCAACAGTCTTGCTTTTAAAGAGCAGCACATTTTTCAGCTGATAAAATTCCAGGCCCAGCTCGGGGAGGGTCAAGGTAAACATATTTACATCCCATTATTTCCAGAATGCTGGGAACATCATTCTTTCAAAGCTTTTAATAATGTTACCAAGAAATCACATCCTTTTATGGAAGAGGGCTTGTTTTCATTGGTCCCTTGGTGAAAGGGACAAGTGCCTTTATGCATTTCCAGACAGAGTGTTGTCACTGTTGTCACAAGGATAATAACAACTGATCTCAAAGCACCTACTGTTGTCACAGCCATATTCCTGTACTGTAAGTCAAAATCAGTAGCCTGGTACCTGAGACACATCGCCTTCTCTTCAGAAAAACTACAAAAATTTCATGCTTACAAAACAGCCAGATTTCACAAACTTGGACTTGATTCATGTTTAGCATGAATAAAATGCCAACAATTGATTTAAATAAGACTAAAATATTAGACCTAACCTCCAATTCCACAAACTAAGCCAATGCATGAGAGAATAATTATTCTGCAACCTGTGCTGGCTGTAAGCAAATCTTTTTCCTCTCTTAAGTAACAACACGCTTCAAATTCCAGCAGCACTCATGTAAACATCCCACCAAATAAGTTTACCGTTACAGTCATTAGTTCACAGTTTAAATGAATAAAGCAATGCCTTTAGGTTTGTAAGAAAAATAAATGAGGTGACTGCTTGGAAAAAAAAATAAAATTAGTAGTGTTATTTAGCTAACAAATGAATTCCTACTCAGTAAGTAAATTTAGAAATTTATTGTGAAATGCAGTGCAAAAGTTTAGGCTACTACTTTTTACAAGAGAAGGCACAACCTTTTTAAGGCCAGAAGGGACTGCTACATAAAACTACAGGCCAAGAAAGCCTATGCAGCCATTGCTCTGAAGACTGCAAGACTACTTTTAGCTAAGCTTGACAGGAACACACCCAATCATGACTTGAACTTCAAAGTGATGAAGAATTTGTCCTGCCCCATCTGATGTTATGCTGAGAAGATGTTCTACAAGCTCCTACTACTTTGTACCTTCTGCAATACATAGCCCTTAGTGTATAACTATGGTCATGCATTTCATTCATTAGTGAAACATGAAATTAAAAATACATGCTAAAAAATGTAGCAAGTACACTAAATTCACAGTGTGTTACTTACACCACAGAGAAATCTTAGACTAACTTAGAATTCTGTTCACTGCATGTTGATTCACTCAGGCAATGAAAAACTGAGTGGGCTTTATCCTCAGTTGTGTAAACATTCCCAAATGCAATAGCTACTTCAGAGCTCAGAAAAGAGAGAGGCGATGCCTATTTTAAAAAAAGAAATAAGAAACATTTCCATTCTGCGTCAGAAATGTGGAAGCTTCAAATTCAGGAGGAGTTCTCTCTTTCCAAAAGAGAAGTCATAGAAGCAAATGGCTTCCAAGTATAATTTGCATAACTTTTGTTTCTGGTGTGAAATGTCAGCTGTAGAGAAAGAAAATTAAAAAAAAAAAAAACACAAAAAACACAACAAAATCAGACTTCATCCAAAGTCCTTCAACTACATTTGCCTTCTCTTTTCTCCATCACATGTGAAAAAAACATGTGCAATCTTTAAGATTAAAGATACTATTGTAACACATAAGAGAATGAATTACAGTCTACAAAAAAAAAAAAAAGCAGAAAGTTCTAAGCCTGCCCTCCAATGCGTTTCATGCACACAAAAGAAACATGATTTGAACAATCTGCATTTATCTTCAGGGAGTACACAAATTTACAACCCTTCTTTCCTACACCAATAGTGAAAGCAAATTCCTATTCAGTCTGAAATAGGAAACAGGCAATGAAGAACTGAAAATGTAAACATGCTAATCTTAAGTTGGATTCTTACTACTTTCTTCTACTAATTTGAGAAAAGATATATAGCCTCCATATCAGAAGCATGCACATTCGTGGCAGAAGGAGCCTGAGAGCTGGTGTGTCCAGCCCAAGATTCCCTCTGACCACTGACTGCTCTTCAGGCTGGTTGTGCAAAAGGCTGACAGCAACCATCCATACTGTGCAGTGCAGTGGATAGCCTGGCATGCCTCCAGCCCTGTTTCTGCCAGTGACAGCATTATTAGGGAGGGGAGATGAAAGTAAGGAAGGTCAACAAAACACAGAGCTGGACCAGTGTAGCAATTCTTCAGGATAAATCTGGAGAAAAGCTGAAGTCTGAGTCCCAAATACAGCAAAACAAAATTGACAGGGTTCATTTCTGCTATCCAAACCAGTGTCTTTGGGCTCTTCCCTTCTGAAAAAGCTGCCTTTATGTATTACCCACTAACATCCTGTGATCCGGTTTCATCCACTATAATTGTGATCTAGTTTCACAAGGTTTCCTTACTTACAGAAGTGCCGTGAAGATAACAGTCACAAGAAAGCCTGCTAGTTCTGCACAGACTCAGAGGACATTTTGCAAGCAAAACAAGAAATCCATTCAATGCATGATCGTGAAAGAGTGCACTGCATACAAAATAAGAGGCTGCACATGGAATGCAAGGATTAAAGATCAATGTAAAAGTTGCTTTATTTGCTACCACTACTGTCCAGTGACTTAGACAGAGTCTTGGTCCCAGTCATGAAAGAACAGCAATCTTTCTTCATATATACACACACAAATATGTCTACACAAAACGTGCTACTGTAGTTTCTTTCACTGAAAGGAAATACTCTTCACAAAGCATAAAGTTACTTTAGTCAAGTAATGGCTTAAAGTACTTTAAATAACTACAAAGCTTTAAGTAGTTAACTAAAGAATTCTGTGATTAACTTCTTTAAGTATTTCTCTTACTCTGAACACCCAAACTTTCATAAAGCATCAGAATCCTCAGACATGCAAGAGCTGCCAACTTTGCCCTTAGAAGACTTCAAAAATAAAGTAAGTTTTTTAAAAAGTAAGCTATCTAGCTCAAAATAAAAACAACCCAAAAACACAACACTTTTTTCTTGATGAAAACAGGAGTGACAAGAGAATGGACAGAATCTTCCCTATTTGTTTTTGTTGCATTGATTGAAACACTGGAAATACTTGCAACTCCTCAGGCAAGTTTTTCTTACAACTGCTTTAGGCTATTTTGGCTGTAGCACCTATAAACTCTAATTATTTCGAGTATTCAACACCATAAATATCCCTGTTGATTTGAATCTCTGTGAGTTTCAACATACAACTACATTTCACTTGGTTGAGTGGACATTCTGCGAGGATGACACCAATGTACTTCATGGGCAATTATTATATGGATAAAACAGGGATGCTAACAGCTTTAGTCAGTGCCTTAGTTCAATTTTGTGTCTGGGATCCTATGCATAAGCTTACCTGTGCAGGAGAGAGGAAGAACACATACATATGAATCACTTGAAAGTCAAATGAGCAATCCTTTAGCTTCATGAGAAAGGAACTTTGCAGTCCCTTTGCAAAACACAAACTTTGCTAGCAAATAAAAATAGCAATTACTCCAGAGATTTTTTTTCTTGAAGACAACACAAAAGATTAATAGAAGCACTCTCCTTATGAGTAAGCCCTCTCTCCAAATTAGCTTAAGCTACTGTATACAGCACTAAGCATTTCTACGTTTTGTGCATGCTTTTAGGGTTCTGTTGATAGCTGCATCTACACAGGTATTTTGTTTTACTGACATGCACACAATCCACGCTGTTTAACTCATCAGAAAGAGAAGAATTAGTAGTGAAGAGTAAGACAGAGCTCATAAAAGACAATCATGCAAGTTATAATCACCTACCTGTACTAGTGCGATATGTGCCTGTGTGTGCTGGTTGCAGAGGGTCCCCCTGACTCTGGCTGAGACTCCTCATAGGGGGCTTCTGATAAACTCTGTCTTCGTAAATAGGATCTATATGATGTTCTGGAGACTGCAGTGCCCTTAACTCGGAGCCAAGGTGGCTGTGCTGGCTGCTGTAAGATGCCCGAGACCCAGCTGCAAATAGATTTAAGAGAAAAACAAGCAATAAATACAGACGGATTTAATAAAGTTAACTTGAAAGTTGCAGTTCAAAAACAACCAAAAAGCTTTCAATATACAAACAACGTGCAACAACAGCAGCTAGTTTTGTTCACTTCAGTTCTATCATCCAGCTGCCCACATCTAATGCAAAGTCTATTTTCTTGGAAAGAAGTAACACTTCAGAGCCATATTGTGAAAGGCCACTAAAAAAAAATATCTTCCATAGGCATGGAGAAGGGGAGAAGCCGTGAGATCCAGGCAGGCCCTGAGCCCAAATATGACCACAGAACAATCACGAAAGGGGAGAAGAACAAGAATCAGGGTCAGAACTGGCTTCATGTATTACGCCCATATCTTAATCTAATCATGAAGTAACTTAAAGATGATGAACAGATGTAGTTGCACGAAGGCTGATCTGTTTGCTGCTTTACTGGATGTACACCAGAATAGTTGAATCTTACCAATATTTTTGCCCTCTACCATTTAAAAAAAAAAAAAAAACCAAAACCTACTGCTATGACTTTCTACAACTTAAATCCTCTAAAGATGAATAAATTAAACATACCATCTGGAAACAATACTGCAAGGATATAAGATCAAATGGAACCGCACAAAATTTTTTTTGGTACTATTAGAATATTATTTTCTACCATGACATTAAAAAGAGACTTGTATACATTTCTAGCTGTGATTATTACTCTTACTTGACTTACTATTTTCAAGACTCCCAAAGATAGTCATGAGGAAGGCAAAAAGGCAGACAATTACGCAAGTAACACTTGACAAAGCAGGGTCTTACACCACTACGTGATAAGGTGCTATTTAAACGTGTAGAAACGCAATCAGAGATTTAACTACCACATCCCTTGCTGATACTCCTGTGAGATTAAAATCCTGGATGCAGGATTCTACTAACTCAGCTTGGACTGTCCCTACAAGCTGTGTAGCTATGCCTGCGGGAATTCTCTACCACATTCATCGCATTTACAGTTTTGTTGCAGACACACTAAATAGTAAGAAAATCCAAAGCAAATCCATAAAGTGATACGCAGTACCAGTACAGGATAGAAATGAAAAGAGATGCATAGAATTAGTTAAATCTCATTAAAATTGCCTGGAGGAAAAGAGTTTCTTCCATATCCTTCTTTTTAATCAGTTTGTGCCACATTCAGGTTTTCTTTGAAAGTTTTGAACATACATGCATGTGTTAAGTGGAATATCCTATTTGCATTTTTTTCCCAGCGAACATTTTTTAGACTGAATTGCCATTAGCACACTACTGCAAATTTCTTCTTGTTCCCCTTATTGGAAAGGATCTCAAAGACACATTTTACCTAGAACTACTGGATTATCCAGAAAGTTGATATTACTCTTCAAGGAGTATGTTCTTCATGATCCACATTTTCAAACACTCCTTTAGCCCTGCATCCAAGAACAGCAAGAAAGGCCTGGATTGGAAAACACCTCAAAGCCTACTCGGCCCCAACTCTGTGCCATGGGCAGGGCTGCCACTCACCAGCTCAGGCTGCCCAGGGTCCCATTCAACCTGGTCTTGAGCACCTCCAGGTAGGGGGCACCACAGCTTGTATGGACAGCTGTGCCAGCCCCTCATCACTCCCTGAGTAAAAAAGAAAAAAAAAATTCCTCCCAATATCTAATCTCATCTTCCTTCTTGCAGATTTAAACAATTCCTCCTTGTTCTATTACTATTTGCCCTTGTAAAAAGTCAGTCTCCCTCTCGCTCACAGAGCTCCCTTCAAGTTCTGGAAGGCCACAATAGGTACTGCATCATATGGTGACTGATTTTCAGAACAGCCCCACCAAAGCATACCATCCTTCGGAGTGGTTTAAAATACAGCCAACAGGGTATATATTCAAATTTTTTGCATCAGCTGTATTTACTGCATATCTGGTTCAGTCTGTATTTTATGAAAATTGATAGGAAAAAAACGAGCACAATGCTTCAGTGGTTCAACAATGTATCAACAGAACAGACTTGATACAGAGTAGAGAACTATACCTGCCTTCTAGAAGTAGAGCAAGCCTTCTCTCCATTTACAAAGTAATAATGGTCTTTGGAGCAATAGATTTTCCTTGGAACTCTGCTCCCAGTGAACAGAAATAATTTTTTCCTGTTGAGCTCTATGGCAGTATAATGTAAACATTAACAAGCTCTCATTATGCTACTCTTCTAGTGAGGTAGCCTTAATTCTTACTCTACCAATTGTACTAAATATGCAAGTGTCAAGTACAGTTCATTAATAAAAACAAACACCACAGTGGTATATTTGATTACCACACATACTATTAGGGCTGGAATACTGTTGGGTTGAATAATAAAGATATGTATCACTGGAGAAACCATATTACAGATCAAACAAACAAGACAAAGAAGAGGGAATAAACAGCAAAAGAAATTCGTTACTACTCATCCATCCTCCCCAAGACATTTCAAGATGACAAAGCTTTCAACAGATAATTGAAGTACTTTTATTTCACAAACATAGCCACCGTTAAATCCCAGAAATGAAAGCTAACAGAACATGAACCATTCTAGTATTCCTCCTTTTGTATCATGAGACTGTTACGGAAATGGTTACTTTTATCACCTTATTAGACAATGTCATGGATTCTTCCTTAAACATACTGCTTATCACCTTCAAAGAAGATACGTCTTACTCTGGATGTGTTTATGTAATTTTTGTGTTAAACAATTCATGGACAATGACAAAACCTACTATGTAAATAAATACATACTTTTTAAGGTATGTCCATTAAAAATGTTTAATTACAAGCAAAATCTGATACTTTCCCATAGGATTTGCTAAGCAATTTTAACACACAATTTCCAAACAGTAAGACATCAATACTTAAACACAAAATACTAGCACACTTCAAAGGTCTTAAATTTTGTAAATAAATAGATAAAAAGATGAAAAATCAAGATTTTTCACTTTCAGTGTTTTTTTTCACTTTCAGTGTTTTTTTAAGCTACTGTTTCAAAAGCCGGGATAGTTTTGTCTTCAAGTAAAATTTCTATTGATCTCTATTATTTATTGATATTATAACAGTTAGATACTTACACATTTATTTATGTATCTACACTTAAAAGCAACAGATTTTCCTTCATGTTTTAAGTATTACAATAACTAATGATAATGCTGTAACATGATGGAAAGCACAACAATGACAGCAGAATAGCAAAGTCCTAGACTGCCACAAGTGAGACTTACTCAAACACAACAAACTAGCACAGACATAAAGAAAAGAAGCTGCTTACATCTAGAAGGCTTCAAGTACACAGGAACCTCCAACAGGATACCCTCGTCTCTACCGCTGACACTTAAATGAGGTCTGGGAAGAGGTGGATCCTGGCTCCACCCCTTCTGGTCACTCAGGTACACTGCATACAGCTGAGCTCTCCTGGGTTGGCCCTGCCTTCCCATCAGGTGCTCAATCACTGGGTCATTTCCACTACACCAACCAAAAGCTATTGGAAGAGAGGTGTGACATCTGCTGCTAATGCCAAAGATCAGATTGATAACTTCAGAAGAGCTAACACACAATTTACAGCTGAAATTAACTGTAGATTTGTAGGTTTTTATATCAAAGAAAATGAAGGGCTGCATAAGGGCTGCATAATGGCTTTCAGACAACTGCATCCCATTTCATCTCTACGCTCAGCCCTTCTCCATCAAGTGCTGTTATTATGGAAGACATTGAAAAGAGGGTTAGAATAATTGATCAAAACCAAGGCTGTGAACTCAGGAAAATTAATGCCAGTGAGAGAAGGACAGGGATAGCATGACTCCTGCCTGCACCTCTAGGTTAGCAGCAAATGGCTACATCCATTACAGCCTGATGCTGTCAGCTGATCTGTATTGTTTGCAGCAAACAATATGCATTAATGCAGTCTAAAGCTTGCGAGATCCTGAGCAGCAACAAGGTCAGAATGGAAAAAGCAGTGATCAATATACTACCAGGAAGTAATAAACATGGAATTACCAGGCCCATTAGTATTCTCACAGACAAGGAGGCTCACTACTCAGAGAAATTGCTTCCCTGAACCTGAAGCTATCATGAAGGCACTGCATACTTCAAACTGTAGTTGCCCAAGCCATGTTCTTACCAGCCACCATGCCTTCAATCTGTCACTGTAAGTTTCTTGAAACCACAGCAGTAATGTGCACCAAGTCCATGCATATCTTTCTTATATCTGCAAACAGGTTAATTCCCTCTTCCCTGACCAGCCCACACCAACCAGTAACACCATATTGGTCTTGTGAGACTACAGGGCATCAAGTCCATTCAATACATACAAAAATCCAAGAACAACTAATTACTAAATCTACAGTTCGCCAAGCTGTTAATTGTAAATGATGCATTTAATGAGAGAGTATATACAAAATTCTTGTAAGCACATTTCTGAAGAAAGTTCTTTTTCTCCCTTCTAGTTTAAAAAAAAAAAAAAAAAAAAAAAAGTACTGAGAAGAAGGAAATTTATTTAAGTGCTGAAGGAACTACAGTTAATTCCTAAGTTATCAAACGGTGTAATTTTTAGTTTAAAAAAAGGTTGAGAAATTATTTGATTGCAGTACTGGAGGTGCACAACAGCAGAATGTATGGAGAAGACTAAATGGCTCTACAATAGCTACAAAAGAAAACAGAAAGAAAGCAAACAAGATAGGCTGAAAAAAATCCAAACGGTACATTTGTTTTAAAACAGAAAATAATTAACTGTAAGAACAAAGATACAGAGATTCTTCTCTGTTCTCTAAAGTGTCTAAAATAAGACTGACTGAAAACGGAATGCCACTCTTTTGCATCTCTGTGGAGCTCACAAAAACAAATAGTGGTCAGACTCCAGGAGAGGAAAAATGTGAGCCCCCAGACAGGTGCATCTGATTATGGCTACAGAAAATCTAGAACCAGCCAGGTGTTTTTTAGAATTTTCACTGCATGAAGATACCACATTCCTAGAGGCTTTGCTCTCTTCCTGCATCTAAGGGGGGGTAACAGAAACCAGGAGGTAGTGCAATCCTACCTCCTGGAGACTAAAGGGAATCTCTGTTTTTTATTTTTAAGAAAAGCCCTACTAGATGAAGATTTCCATGTTATTCAGTGCTATGGAAAAATGGTTGAGTCCTAGGAAAATGTTTTTGGGGCTCTTTATTTTGAACAAAGTCTCGTTTTCCAGTAGAAAAAAACTACTGTAAACAAATGTAACATGAGAAAAATACACAAAAGAATCCCCAATTCCTTTTTCAGACCTTCTATAAGCTGTCATGGAAGTAAATACAGTAGACACATTTAAATGACACTGGTAATCCAACAGTTGATATCAACATAATAAACTGCTACACTGCAGCATTTTTCATTTTAGTAAGCTAGAGTATTAAAGCTATTCAAATTAATGGATACACAGGCATTTATATATGTCTTAGAATGGTTTTTATTTGTGCCCTTTGTGACAGCCTGTCATGGTTTTGTGATTTCTGGTTCTCGGTATTACACATCATAGCATCATGTGGGGCACTGGGAGTTTAACAGTTAGTGCCCCACATGATGTTATGATGTGGAATACCGAGAACCAAAAATCACAAAACCATGACACAGCCTTTAAGAATAACCCTGTCTTGCTCAAGCTCTACAGAGCCCTATGAATCCATGGTACTCTGAGCAGCTATAAATGCAAGAGCAGATAGGGTTGCCCTTGTTTCCTGGAATTCAGAGCTCATTAGAATTATGAAATACACAAGTGGCAGCCTCAGCATGAAGAAAACTGTCCAGATTTGACTGGATAAACTATTTAGCCCCTCATTTTAAAATCTTCCATCACAAAACAGTCATCAATGGCCCTGTTAAAGCAGCTTCCTTATGTCTGTGATAGAGGAATATCAATAATAAGATGCAAGTTGAGAGTAAAATTCAATGTCCATTATATTACAATAAGAAACAATTACCAGTAATGTGTTTACACTGGTTAACCTAACTTGATTACAACTGCACTCATTTCAACGCATTTTATCTCTGGCTACATCAGGCTCCAAGTATCAAGCTTGGATTTGGAATGCACTACAATGCAGCGCACTCAGGAGACGTGATTTCTTAACAGGATTGACCACCCACAACTGCCCGTATAGATTTTTCATTTCAAGCTTAATGACAACATCGCTCATGTAATTTGTGATGAGTTTTTCTTAGATTACAAGTCAAAAAACACAAAGAGCCACCCACACAATGGTAACACTGTAACAAGACAGCAATAAGACTACAGGCACAGAAACTACAAGAGAACCACAGCATGTTTTTTGCATGCTTTTGAGAGGATAGAAAGAAGTGAGGTATAGCTTCACTACAAAAATGCAACATGGGAGAAAGAGGATATAAACAGTAGGATTACTGATCTGAACTCATACATAAGGAGATATTTTATAGCCACTAAACTGTCTTGGTTTACTTGTAAAGAAAGTAATGTGAAGCCAGGTGCAAAATTAGAGCACTGATGGAAGAGGAGGGAAAAGAAATCAAACATCTGCAACAAGAATTTTGGTAAAATACTGACCTTTTCTGCCAGAAATGTATGCAGAGACCTCTCCAAAGTGCTTGTCTGATAACATGCATCTTCTCCTTATACCATCAGAAAAGAACAGTACCATCTACAACAAATGCTACTGATTCTACATCAAGAAATAAACTCAGAAAACAGGGTTATGGCAGCACAACTTGATAAAAAGAAAAATACCAAAGAAAATGTCTCTAACCTAAGCGCTGAAAGTGAATGCAAATCACCAAGAGGTGACAGATGGTTACATTAACTAGTAAGACGTGACAGGCCATATGGCAGGACCAGCTAATGCACACCTCAAGTGCATCAGTTTGCGCCCCCAGCACACCAACGATCTGCCCTAACAAACCAAAATAGACTCTGAAGCGAATTCCCTTTGATTCGAGGTGAGCTTTTTCTTCAAGTTTGCTCATCTGTTTAGGTTTTATATGCGCACATTCTAAATATACTGATTTAGGTATCAAGGCTGTTTTTTTGTTCCTGTTGTTTGGTTTTTACTCAAGTATTGAAATAAAGATTAAGGAAAGGAATTTCAGAACTGAACTAGTTTTTATCTTTATACTCTTTTTCCCATTCTCCTTATGCTACTCTGTTCATAACTCAGGACTCTTCCTACAAATAAAGGAGGTAAATGATTGATTTATCACACAGGATGCCTTTCGACTCACATCTAGCACTGGATGTCTAGAAATAATGACGTGTTACTTTTACATCTGTGGTCCATATGAGCTGTTTTGTGATCACCTCTGCTAAAAGTCCTCAAGACTGCAAGAACATCCTTGCTTCACTTGTCAGTATCTTGGGCAGCTTTTCTTCAGGCTTTCCATTTAAAAGATTGAAGTGCAATATATTGACCAGTCTGGGCCTTTTCTTGTAAACTATCATTGCACTGACAAACCTATTAGCAGTTTCACATTCAGGAGTGTAGTTCACACCCTGGAAATTCCCAGACACAATTTATCTGCTAACAAGATTACCGGTCTTAGGAAAGTCTCCTGAAAAGAGATTGTCTCGGGCTGCTTAAGGGACACTGCAAAACCCACCTCTGACCTCAGGTTAGTACTTCTCACATCACTGCTAAAAATAAAGGAAGGAAGCAAAAAAAAAAAAAAAAAAAAAAAAAAAAAAAAAAGAAATTTGTTTTAAGTGCAAGAAAGTTTAATACATCTATGTAAGAGTTTTTAGGATAAATCTTATCCTTTCAAAACTAGTTTTTATACAAAATGTTGAAATTAATTATATTCCTAAGCGCATTTAAAAAAGAAACAAAGAGAAGTATTTTCTTCATTTTTCCATGTTTACTTTTCAGTCGTGCAATGTGTTTTTGCTGATAAGTTATGGTTATCCATTCCTTTAATTCTACAGTGGTACAAATCTAGGAAAAAAGAAAATAACCTGAACCAAGCATTTTTGTTTCCTCGCAAGCATTCTTCCTCCTGCAACTGTCCTCATTCTGCTGAAAAGCATTCACCTGCTTGAAACATTTTATCAAAAATAAATTGTTAGTGGAAGAAGAGTAGTGTGACTAGGAGCAAAGAGATAAGAGGCAAAGATAGCCAGGAAGAAACAGCAGATTAAATGTGACAGACAAGTTCAGGGAGATAATTCCCATTTCATTTCTGATCTAGGGAGCTGTCACTGAAGAGAGAACAAAAAACCACAACTCCCCCAAACGAACCACTACTACACAGCAACATCTTGCCTTCAACATGGCAGAAAGTGAAAGACAAAAATCATATATATGAACTATGAACTGCATGATCACATTGGGTGTGATCCTCAACAGGCCCAACTGCTATCACTTCTTTCACAGGCACTGCGAACCAAGAGAAGAGCAGTGAGCCTGTGATCTCCAGCGCCAGGTCTGCCCTTCTCTCTGGGGTTCTTGGCCTTACAAGGGAGGATGTTGGTACACCTCAGCAGCAGCAGTGCAGGCTGCACGCCTCCTCATCCACAGATCATTGCTGCCAGCAGCCAGGGTGATTCGCTAAAAAGGCACCGCTGCCTCCACCGAGGCAAAGTGGGCTTTATCCCAGTGATGGGAGCCCATGAAAACTCTGTTTGCTGATTGTGTTTAACAACATGGAAAAGCACAGCCTCTAAAAGACCAGCAGCTCACAGCCCTTCCCCTGAACCAAGTGGCAGCTCAACCAGCCTTCAGTGAGCAAGTTCCCCCAGCAGAGCTGGGTGTGTAGTGGGGAGCCAACCGGAACAGACATCTAGCACCTAAGCCAGACCAGACAGGGAAGTCTCAAACTGGCACCGAAAACACGTGGATTAATGACTCTACTTTGCAGAAGACTAATTCTCAAAGTGAAAAAAATTCCCAGAAAAAGTACCAACAGAAAACAAAACTCTCTGGGGTTAATGAAGCATCAAAGTCTATCCAACTGCAACAGCCCTCCACTGGCCTTTGCTGGGCAACGTGGATTACTGATCTAAACATACTGGCACTCCTGCCTGCTCTCTGTTACAGCAGGTACTTTTCTTACTAACAGTGAAAATGCAAAGAAACTGTTCCAATAAATCTTGACCATGCATTCATCTTTAAAAAAGATGCTTCTCTTGAATATTGCACATACCTCTTTGGCAAATGTGACATTCTAGATATACAGCTGAAATCCAAGACACCACATTTGGGGTTTGCTCACAGAAAGAATTATGTTTGCAACTTATCTTCTGTAATTCCTTTTAGAATGAGGCCACACATTATTAGATGTGTGAACAATATTACATTTTGGAGATTTTATCTGTTAACGTTTTGTATTCAAACTTGCATTTCAGCAGGAGAATGGAAGAAAGCATCAGATAGCACTGTTCTTTTGTGTCAAATCATCTCTGATAGAATTTTAAGCACTTCCTCTACCCAGCGGCTTTCTACTCCTCAGTATGCATTTGTTAATTCACTGAGACCCCAGGTGCAGGTTTGTGATGCTCCAGGGGAAACGGGTCTATTATCTTTGTCTTTTTTTCAACCTCATTCAAGAAAAGAAATATTCCTTGGATATTCTGTAATACACTACATACTCATCAAGTTTTCATCATCCACTGGAGATTCACTGCATTAAAAATATGAGTAAAACAATGCAGGTTTTACTAAATACATCAATTTCAATAAAATCTAACTAAATTATTTAGTTATGCCTGTAAAACATGCAGACCACTGATCACTGACTTGACAATTATAGCCTTTTGTTCAACAGATTGTTATAGTATTACTCAAGCTGTTTTAGGTTGTTCCCATTACATGTGCATTGAGACCTCTACTAGAACATTTAATAGTAATCTCCTATTATTAAAATCATTATAATTTACTACAATTCTAACAGATCTGCTCTGAATAAAAGAAATGCTGACTGTAGAGACAAAGAACAGCAATACTGCTGCCACTGAGACCACGAAGGGCTTAAGGACTGAAGCAAAGGTTATACTGGAGTAATTATTGCAGTTTCTATCAATAAAGTTCTCTCATATTCCATTATGTTTATTAACATGGCAGCAAGAATAGTAAGCTTTCAGCATCAAACTTCCAGGAAGTCAGAAAAAAATTCTTACATAAATCCTTCTGTAACAAACAAGAAAGGAAACAAAGAGAAAAGAAAATGGATGGTTACAGATTTGAGTAACTTATTTAAAACAAACAAACAACAAAACAAAACAAAAAAAAACCCCAAACACAAAAAAACTCAGCAGAGCAGACCATACAGTGTGCCATTAATCTCACTGATTCTGATTATCCCTCAAAGCATAGAAAGAAAAAGACCAAGCTGCCAGAGTCCTGTCATTCAATTAGAGTGTAAGCTACATAGGTTGCTTCAAACGTAATGTACAAAAGATACAAAGCACACAGTATTACTTGATAAATTCTCAGCTAGTATTTTTCAATGGAGGCATCACCACTAGCTGAGCATATTTGCAAGTGATGAACAAGTGCCTGTGTGTTGTGCCCATAAAAATCTGTACCAATGGAGGTGACCCACTGTTGCCACTGCTGAAATGCACCACTCACTGCCTCACTGTGCTCACAGCCACTGTTTGGTCTCCAAAATGCTCACCAAGCATCAACGAATGTCAATGGATGCTATTTTTTCTGCATGGAGGAATTCAGTGATGCACCTTTGTTTCATCCACACTCCCATGTCAGATGCCATTCTGCCACGCTGCCCCTTTACTGCCATCCATCACACAGCATTGAAATGGCATGGCAATACTGGTGAGAAGGTTCAGCCCCTACTGCCATACCATCAACATCCGTCTCTGATGTCGTGGGTCAAAATCATAAAACAGGAGGCGTTAATTTAGGAGCAGCCCTCATAAAAAGAAATGGCCACGACAAATGCTGAAAGGGAAAAATGGTGACAGAAGGTCACCAGCAAAAGAAGGGCAGACCTAAGGTAAGAAATACAAGGAAGGTTCTCATGATAGTTAAGAACAACAGTTTGCAATAAACTGTTGGAGCGGTTCAGCTTCAAGGAGGACTTTAACAGCAGTTTCAATTAGAATGACAAGATGCACTGCAGTCCAAAGGTGACAAACACTTTAGGGATTTTGAACCACCCCATAATTACTTCCTGATTATTCATAAATGCAAATTAATATCATTTGCATGCCAAATGGTTACCTCATCTGTGAAACCAATACTTCCAAGATCACATGACTGGCTGAAGACATTTGCATAAGTTCAGTCTGATTTTACAAAAGCAGCCTGAACCCTACTGCAGACAGGGAAAAGCAGCGACGTGCATCACTGACACAGTTCAGAGAAAAAAAGACTCTGGATTGAGACAGTAATTCTTGAATTCCCAGATGCTCAGGACAGGATCCCAAGCAGAACAGGACACAAATTAGATCACACTGAAGTAGGCTGCTACGTTCAGCATTAGCTTCAGATTCTTGTCAAGGTGCAACAAAGAATGACATGAACTAGACAAGAATTTCACCTTCAGTCTTAAAGAAATGCACAATTTTGATGTGCTTGTTCAGAAAGCAGAGAAGTGCAATCATGACTTGAGAGCCACTCTAATGTTGTGACCGGTTTCAACTTTTCAAGAGAAAACTGAAGAGCATTAGATAACACGAAGATCCTGAACACAAACCAAACACATCACAGCTGGCTAGTGAGACCTAAAAGCAAAGCCTGCTGTGTGAAAACATGCCACTAATGTGCTACTTTTGGTCACAACTCCCTCCATGATCAGATGCTACCTCCCCAAAAGCTATCAGACACTTGATCTTGCCTTTGAAAAAACACCGGGAAATCTTTTACCAAATTACTAATTCTTGCTAGAATTCACTAGTAGCCTCCATTTAGAAATTGTAGCTGTATAACTCAGTAGCCTCTCTCATGGAAAGGAAACACAACATCCATGCTTTGTACAACAAGTTTCTTAATGTCTTGAAAATTCAGACAAATTAGTTCAGAAGAGGTCTGGAAAAAGTCTTTCCTGAGCGCAGAGTTACAGTTGTGTACAGCTCCTTGTCTAAAATCCTAACCATGCCTAACACTCACAGTTTTGATTGTTATGAGGCTCTGAAACACTTGATTGTATTTCTAAGATATGTATCTGATTCTAAGGTATGATAAGGTCACTCAGGTTTTTCCTCACTCTTCTTTTCAGCCAAAGATCTGTAATTTGTAACCAACCATGAATTGTGCTATTAGCTCAACTCATCTTCAAAACTGGGCAATTCCTTTTACAGAGGATTTATCTTTTTCTGTTCAGCAACTGTTTCCTCACATCACTGTATCCAGAAGTTTCCTCGGCATATTTGTGGGTCTTGCGCCAAGATAATATATTGAAAAAATATTTTCCAAGTGGCCCAAAGAGTTCCTCTTGTGGAACGTTATTAGTCACATCCTTCCTTTCCACTAATTTTATCTTCAAAAAGACAAACTGAGAATTCTCCTTTGACCAGGTCCTCATCCAACTCCATTCTTGCAAGAACATCCATCTTCTCTATCTTAACTACGTATTTCCCAAGTGGCAGAAAATGTGTACTCAGTTCTGATGGGAAACAGACATCAGATATAGTGTAAGAAAAAGATCAGTGAGCATGTCATTCTAGCACCATCTGTTTTTAGCAAGCTCATGTTGCAAATTACCCCATTAACCATTTACTCTTCAGTCTTTTATTTTTCTCTCCATCAGCTTTTGTCAGAATGTCACAAAGCGCTGCTCTTAGCCCTCTCTCCTCTTCCAAGGAATCCAATTTACCCTCCTTTGCAAATCAAATTCCCAAGCCTTCAGAACCAAGCCTTTGAAGAGTTTCTGGCACCTTTTGGTGAGCCAACTTAAATCTGTATCCCTGCTGAAAGAAGGTGGGAGAAAGACCCTATGGAGAGGGTTCCTTGTATTTTCTTGACACAGGAAACCTGCCCTAGCACAACAAAGTCAGAGCTCCTTCCCCATCTTTACTTTTCTCCCAGGCAGCACAGTTTAAGCCCATGTACCCTCTAGTCCTAAAATCAAAAGGTTTTACTGCCCAAGAACAACACAGCTGGCCACCTGATAAAAGAACTGGGCTCACAGCTGGGTAGCAGAAAGAGACTAAGAGGCCACAAAGCAAGATACAAACATAGACTATGTAAGAGAGAGAAATACGATAAAGTGTGTTCAAAAATTTCCTCACATAAAATGAGAGTTGCCTAAGATTCACAGCTAGCTGTATTAAAACTACTATGGCACTTTTCTATCCTTCACTTACACACAAGTTACTACTTGATGCACTTGTTAATAAAATCTACGTCATCCAACTGGCAATTTCATATGCCATGCCTTATAATTGTTAGATTAGTCATCTCTTGGTCCTCCTGATTTCAGAATATTAAATTCTGACTTTTGATTCTACGCACTTATGATAATAAACAGTTCCATGAATTCATTATCACTAGACTATCTCCTTCTGCCCTATGTAATACCATTTTTACTACAGACAAAAACTGTCCTGTCTGCTCTGGGTCTACACGTAGGCAATCAAGTTCGATCCCAGTACTACAGAAAAACTGGTCTCATCTCCACAACTGCTCTCAGGGAGAATTTGGCCCAATGTAGTTTCTGTAGCCACCACTGACAAGTCCTGTGAACACTTTGCATCTCAGCATGGGCGTACAGACACTTTTCCACCCACGCTTTAGCTTTAAATAAAGGGAACCTTCCTTATTTCCCCAGCTTGCACGCTTCCTACCATAATTAACCACTTTACTTTTGATCAGAAACACCTGCACTGCTTTAAAGCTGCTGTGTACACAGCAGAACTAAAAGCTGTTAGATAGCCTACCACAAGAGTGCTTACTTTGCTCACTGGTTCTGCACTGACTTCCCAGATCACAACTACTTGGTCTGCTGTAGACAACATGTGTACCACAACAAGAAATTGTTATTCCCATCACAATAAAAATGAAAGTGTCTTCTTCCTTCCCTTGAGTATACAGAGAGCACAAGGGACTAAAGAGTTCTCCTCCTATTTACTGAGCTTTACCAACAAACACTTCCAGACTATTGCATAATGCGTCACAATGGGATTTCAGACCATGAGGAAGCTACAGCTTAGACTTCTGCACCCTTGGTCCAGTGCACAAGCATGGTAAACAAAATCCAATTTACATGACACAGTACAAACACTTCCACTGATGCCACAAAACCTAAGCATCAGAAATTGGACTTCATCTTGCTTAATGCTCCTTATCCCAAATAACAGCACTCCTTTCTACTCTAAGCAGATGAGCAGATGAGTCAAGGTCAAAGAGACTTGGGAGGGTCCAGAGTCACACATTTGTCAGCTGGAGAGTCACCTCAAGGCCTTAGAGACAAAGCAGAAGTAGAACAGGCAAAGGCAAAACAGCATTATCAGCACACCTTGAAGAGCCAACCACTGAGACCTATCACAGCCCATGATACTCCAACTGTTTCATGTAATCTCCCAGCCTAAAAAAAATAATACAGATCACAGAATCACAGAACCACCGAGGCTGGAAAAGACCTCCAAGATCATACAAAAGGCTTTATCATTTAAGGGCATCAACACTAGCTAATGTCTTTTCATACTGCTAAACAAAAGTTCCAAGAAGTTAGGTTTCCAAAGCACTGTTCTTCAACTTCATATATTCTATGGGATTTCAGTAGAAAAAAAAACAAACAAAAAAACGGAGAGGATTCCAGATCCTCTGATAAAGCAGCTCTCAACTATGGACACTGACTTCTCTGCTAGCTTGCTGCCAAGCTCTTCCGCTATTTCTTTTCAGGAGTTATACAAGCATAGACCGTTGAAATTCTGCTCTGATACTTAAGAAATTTCTTCAAGTGGTTTGCGTGCTTATGAAAAGCCCTCGAATCCAGAATTGTAGGTTTTACTGCTGAAGTTCAAGACCAGAGGCCAGAAACTGCATGCCAGGTTGTATGGTTAAAAGCAACAGCAAAGGCTTTGGCAGCACTGATCTGAAGCATCTCTGATATTGTATTCACCTAAAAATCCAGAAATAGCCACTGACACACTGTTTCCCACATTTAGCCAAACTACTGCAATTTTGTGCCAGTTTGATCTGTTTTCAACAATGCTGTAAACTGGTTTTCTTTGCCCAGGAGCTTGTTACCTTAAAATAATTACCCTTTGAAAGATCATCAGGAAGATCAGTTGCATGATTTACCATATAAAGAATAGGAATCCAAAGGAAAGGTTTTGACCAGGATGCTAATTTAGACACATTTGCAGTGTTTACTCACACAGGAAGCCAAAGCTCAAACTCATTAGCTCCAAGACATACCCATGCAGATGGAGCCTCCTTACTTGGTTCTGTCAATTACCCCTCTTCTAAATTCCAAGACAGATCTGAAAGATGCAGAAGCAAAAACCATGGTAATAAGAAGATATTTGAAAGACATCTGCCTTATGCTTCCTACTTTATTGCTGAAGACTACCCCTTTCAGATGTCTTCTCTAAGGAGGACTTGAGCATTCTGGTAAACATTCTCATTGAAATAATTGATAACCTAATTATCACTGAAGGAATAAGTGGAAGCAGAACTAGTGGCAAGGAGAAGCGAACACTGAGATGTGTATTTCTACCAGCTGCAAGTCCACCATCAGCACTTCTATCCTCTGGGTTACAATCAGAAGAAAACTTGTGTCCAAAATACTACTAGATACCTCAAAGTATTATTTTGTTTTGCTTTCTTGTCCAAAAGAAAGAGTCTCAAAACAAAACAAGAGTAGAAGGAGGGAAAAAAAAATATCCTGTTTGTTAAAGAACAAAAGGGCATTAACAATGTTCTCATGTATAAAGGCTCTGAGAGGCAGATATAGGAATTTTCCAGCTAATAAAAACAAAGAGAACCTAGAAAAAAAATCAATGGAAGACTATTTTGATTAAAATTAATGAAGCTATTTTGTTCTCCCTATAAAATAAATACAGGATTCTGTAAAAATAAAAGAAGTATAGTTAAGGGAAACAGCAGAGTGTCCTTTTTATTATCATCAATTGATTTGATAGCCCGTCTCACTGTTTGTAAGTTAACAGCAGAAAATCCAAAGATTTTCCTTCCTTACTTGTCCAAAAAAGACTGCTTAATTGGCTCAGCCCTATGTCTCAAAAGTATGATTTAAAAGCACTAGAAACTTTTAATTCTGGGTGGTGCAGATCTCCTGGGGCTTAATGCTGAGATTAATGTCTTGCTTGCACTTTCACTATTTGCAATGCTCTGTTCAAAACCTGAATGGTGATGCATGCTGTGAAAGCTTACTCACATATGTGAACACTGGCAGTCAAAAAACAAAATTTTTGCTTGCGTTAAGTTTAAATTCCTTGAAGAGGCTGATGGTAACTTGGCTCAGTGCTAACACTGATTCTAATACTAACTGCTAAAAGAGCTATTTCTTCCTCATGTAGAGGCATGAAAGAAGAAAGTGGATGCAGGTAGACTCTCAAGCAGCAATATGGCCATTCTAGCACAAATGCACAGCAGTGTGATTTTGTGAGAATTTGTAATGCTAAGTCAGATTTTTTTTCCACTAAGATGGAATGATTTAATGATATGCAGATGATCTGGTATTTCCATGCAATTGAAAGGAAGACTAAATCCATGACAGTGGTAGTATCAGTTATCCCATACGTAGTCACATAAGCTGATCTGTTCTGTGAACTTGTCAACACTCACCAACAGCAGTCTTACCATAAACAGGAAACCAGGTTCAACATTTCATATACAATGAAAAGCATACAGAAGGAAAAAGGGCAAAAGAGGGTTCCAGCAAAGTGTGAGAGGAGCAAGACACGACAGATGAAGGAGCAGAAGGAATCAGTTAAGACCCTGATAAACTTACAGCTCTTTGCACTATAAAGACTAAAAAGCGTATTTCTCTATTAACTCGTGCCACATTTTTCTGTCAGCAGTATCACAATACTGTAATGTTAATACTGCACACGCATAGAGTTCTAACTCAGAAAGGGCAAATGACTTCTCTTTCTTATTTTACAGAGACCAGAAAGAAGGTTCTGCTTGCAAACAGGAGAAGGAACATTGAAGGCTTTTCTATAAGTGGTATCAGGAGTGTCTATGGCACATTCCGGCTCTTGTCTCAATGCTAGATGTCATAATGACACAAAGAACAGCTGCATAAGGTTTTACCACCTAATATTGCACAAAGTGATTCATATCAACACACATTTCTTAAACCTAACCCTTCCGGTGGGCTGAGAGAATAGAAGGCAGTCTTCAAACATATCAGAGGGCTGGAGAACAGGCTGAGAGATCTGGGGCTCTTCAGCCTTGAGAAGAGAAGGGTCTGGGAGACCTTATAGTGCCATTTCAGTACCTGAAAGGGCCTACAGAAAAGCTAGGGAGGGACTTTTTGTAAGGGCAGGTAGCAACAGAATGAGTGGAAATGGTTTTAAACTGGAAGAGGGCAGATTTAGACTAGGTATTTGGAATAAATTATTTACTGTGAGGGTGGTGAGACACTGGAACAGGTTGTCCAGTGAGGTTGTGGATGCCCCTCTCCCTGGAGGTGTTCAAGGCCAGGCTGGAGGGGGCTTTGAGCAACTTGGTCTAGAGGGAGGTGTCCCTGCCTGTAGCACAGGGGTTGGAACTAGATGATCATAAAGGTCCCTTCCAATGCAAACCATTCTATGATTCTATAATTCTCAGTGTTTTCCTTGTAGCTTTCAAGAGCTGTTTGTAATAAAGCAATGCCTAGAACCATCTTTCAATGTCACAGGTGTCCCTAGCCTTCCCTAGGAGGGATGAAGAGGCAGAGAGGTTCTGCAACACCAAGGCTGCTCCCCATCACTTAACCTGAGGCACAAACTGCCTCAGCAGCTCCCTTTCACTGCCTCCTCTCCCCGTGGACTTAAGCAAACCTCTTGGACTGTGCATCTGATTCCTGCCAGCAGGAGATGGTCCAAAGGAATGTGCATACTAGGTTGCTGTGCAATGCTCAGAAAAAGCAGCCCCATGTTTCTGTTGCCTTCTGCCCTGTGCAGCCCTTATACCAGTCAAGTCTGGCCAACTGGCACCAAACAGCACACAGCATCTCAGCCCACATGTGCTACAAGCAAAGGAGAAAGGTATTACAAATATGATTAATGGCTTGAAGCATTTCTGATACGAGGAAAGGTTGAGAGATGTGGGTCTGTTCAGCCTGGAGAAGACTGTTCATAAATATCTAAAGTGCAGGAGTCTGCAACATGGCAAGTTCCAAACAAACATGACAAGAAATTCTTTATTGTGAGAGCGACAGAGCAGTGGAATAGGCTGCCCAGAGAGGCTGTGGATTTTCCTTCCCTGGAGATATTCAAAAACTACCTGAACGCTTTCTTGGGCGTTCTGGGTTTCAGTAGGGAACCTGCATTAGCAAGGGAATGGACTAGATGGTCTCCAGACATCCCTTCCAACCCCTATGTGTCTGTGATTTACAGACTGGGCTTCCTGAACGCACAACACTGCTTGAACTGCTGTCTGAGTGAAATGTAGGAGCAGCACAGATCAGAAAGCCACTGCCAGAACTGCAATTGCAGATCCTAGCAACAAAGTAGCCAGACCAAGAATAAGCCCAGCAATGGTACAGTCACAAGAACCTCCATGTATACACAAATGCATGTACACTAGGCAGCAGTAATTGTTCAAGTGCAACTGGACTGAAATACATTTCTGAGGATGTTTCTACGGTAACTTGGTTAAAACTGAGTTAATGCATGCTTTTGCATATCTTATTTTAAATTCAAGATGCAGTCTAAAAATTACCTTTTCATAATCTCAAGTTCTTTTATAACCTCGTTTGTAGGAAATTGTTATAAATGATATCATCTCTTCAATCAAGTCTTACGGTTTCAGTTTCTATGTTGAACATTTTCAGCTATGATTTTAAGAAATGTTAATCACACCTGAAGGTCTTATCTGCTAATCACCTCATGCTGGTACCAATGCTGCTCTGCGTGGTGCCTTGAGACACAGCACTACTCATGAACCAGGCAGCTCCTGCACTAATTTCTAACATCAGGCAAAAAAACAAAACGAATGCATTATTTGTATTCCCAGTAATTACTACAAATATTTTTCTCCCTGGTTATAAAAAAAGATTAGTTTGAGTAACATCACCCCTGCAATGACACATACATACCACTGAAACTTTGCATTAATCACTGCAGGCAAACCATTAATCAGTGCAATGTGGCAACTACACCCCACTCCTCCTCCTCTGCGAAAGAAAAACTATCTTTGGGTGCAACGAACAAGCAGCAAAAATCCCACTTACAGGGCACCAACTTTTCAACATACAACTGTTTGCTCTCACTGGTTTCTAATGCAATGATTAGAAAACTCCCGCAACAACACAGTAAGCCTGCTGTTCCAATACAAACCCTGCTCTGAGTAAAAACACTTACAGAAACACAGAGACAGTACAGTAACGAATTCTGCCTCAGTAGTATCCCCAACACCTGATCCTGTCTAACGCTAAAGCATACATTAATTTTAAGCCTCTAAGTAGCCCATTGACTTCAGCGCAGCGCATCCAGAAGAAGCCTAGAAGATTAGTCAAGCACTTAACACTGTTAGCAGATGTGCAACTCCCTGAATGGCTGGGAGGCCAAAACGAACGCGCTACAGAATGTTAATGGAAAATAATGGAAGCCAGTACACAGGAGGGATCTTTTGCAAAAGAAAGGGTCATGTGACTGAGATCCTTCCAACGATTACTTGAGAGGCATATCATCACTGTGGGGGAAAAAAAGAACAAAAACAAAAAGCAAACAACACAGTATTTACTAAAACTCTGTTGCCTCCACTGTTTGTTTGTTTGTTTAAAGCAGCAGTACTATTTCTGCATGTTTATCATTCCGCACTTACTTGTAAGATTTTCCATTTGTTAGAAAATTAGACACTGAGATTTTTGCCTAAGTTAAAAGCAAATCCCTAGATACAGAGCAACTCAGACTCATGATGTGTGTTCTACTGGGCACCACATTTGGCAAAGTTTGTGCTGTTCTGCAAATGTATTGCCAAGTTCAGATGATCAATCAATGTTCCCTTCCCCACGTTAAGATCCGAAATGCAAACCCAATCATCTGCCCATAGGCTTTTCTTTCACCCAACCCCTTCCATCAGTTACATGCCACTCCTCTCAATAGGTCCTGCAGAGAAGCAGGGAAGTACCTACACAATGCAAGATGCAGCAGGAGTCTACAAAGAGCTTTCATTTAAAAGCAACATAACTTTTACAACACATTTACATTTTACAACACATTTACATAGAAAGCCCCATTATAAGTACATGTATGGCCACGATTTGCCAAATGGCCAAAACCAGCCCAAGTCCACGTTGTGGCTTACGTCTAGTGTAAGACAAACAGCTTCTACCGCTTCTGTAGCACTGAGGCACTTCCGACACATTATGGTGCCCCTTAAAGCACTGTAGAGCAAGTTTTATTCCAAGTAATATCACGGTTAATGTGGCAAAGCCATAAGAGATGCATTCCAAAAAGAAAGACCCAGTACAATACAAACCCCACTGCTAAAGTTAAACGAAGGGAAACAGAGGCTGCGCTCGTTAGAAATCTCCATAACCAAATACTTCTCTCCAAGAACAAAGATAAGAAAAAACAGGGGAATACTGGCAGTGAGTACTCACAGGTGTATAAATTTCATATTGTATTCTTCTCTGTTCTGTTTACAGTGACAGCTCCCTCCACGCCTATTTAGACTCAAACAACTCTTGGTATAGCAAGAAGATGCAAAACTCCCCAAAATACAAAGTCTGACATAACTCTACATCTTCAATTTGCCCTACAAAGAGGGTATTTAATACTTGAGGTCAACAGCACCTGGCAAGAAGTCACACAAATGTAACAGCTGTATAAAACACTTTGAGAAGTTGTTTGAAAAGGGCATAATGAAGACTTGACAACAGGAGTGATCAAACTGTGCTGAGATCTCTGCTTTGGCATCATTCAGTGATGCTGTCTTCATATACATTCTGAACTTCAAAAATGGGGTTACATTAAAAAAAAAAAATTCCAATCCTCCTTCAAGTTTTAAGTAGGGAAAAAAAACAATAACAGTTCTTACAAAAGGAGATAAATCAAAGCTATGTTTTATTATCTGCTCCTTTAACCTGCATTTTTTTTGGCACTTTATAGTGTGATTGTGTCCCATGCCAACAGCCGCTGGATGGGGGGGGTAGGGAGATGGATGACAGAGGGAAGAGGTTTTAACTCTGGTACAAAACTTAAGTACCTGCCTGCTAAACACAGCCCAACTCCTTAATATATCCTATTTATCTCCACATCTATTTATGTCACACGGGAGAACATATGAGCATAGCAGCTGTTACTATAGCAATGAAACTGGAAATTTTGAGAACACAAAAATCCACCACCGAAGGATGCTCGGAGTGGCAGAGATGGCTCAGGGAGCCAGCGGCTCGCTTCTGGGGTCTGCGCGAAGTCCGTGGTTACCGCGGAATTACATCTGGTCGAGCTCCCGAAGGCGCACGCGGAGCCCAAAGAGCGCTACCGATACACAGTTCTCTGTACCCAGAAGTTTCCGCCGAGCGTTCCCAACTCTCCCGATGCCCACACCCGGGGCAGCGCTCTGCGGGAGCTCCCGGCGGCAGCGGCACATCCCTCCCGGAGCCGCGGCCGGGCTCACCCAGCGCCCCGAGCCGCTCGTTCCCCCGCGTCGGGAGACTCAACGCGCCCGAGGACGGGGCCGCGGGCAGCCAGACACCCTGCCCTCACCCACCCCCGCCCCTCTCCGCCCGGCCCCGTCCCCCCGCCCCGCTTACCTGCGAGGGAGCCGGGCCTCTGCAGGGTGGCGGTGGCGTACAGCTCCTGGGAGTGCTTGCTGTACTGCTCGGCAGCGTGAACCAGCCGCTTGGTGGGCGACAGAGTGGCGTAAGTGCCGATGGTGGAGCTTAACTGGTGAATAGGAGAGGAGGAAATGTTAGACTGGACGGTGGGCGGGGAGGTCACTCGGATGGGGGACGGCGACAGTCCCGCCGAGGAGACGACGATGTTGATGGGCGAGCTGGTGCTGTAGGACTTGGCCAGGCGGCTGGGGGACTGCTTCGGGGAGGAGAGGCGCTGCGCGCCGGCGTAGGCGGCGCCCTCGGCGGCGGAGCCGGCCCGCGGCAGCTTGGTGGGGGAGCCGCCGGGCTGCATGGGCAGCGGGGAGCTCACCCGCTGCGCCGGCAGCGTGGAGCTGGCGTAGTAGAGCGCGGCGGCGTGCTGGGGCTCGGGCAGGTGGAAGGCGCTGCCATGGCTGGGCGCGAAGGGCTCCCGCGGCTGCGGGGCGGCGGGCGGCGGCGGCTCCGTGCCGCCCGGCTGGGCGCCGCGGCCCCCCGGGCCCTGCTGCGGGAAGGAAAGGCAGAGGCGTCAGCGGGGCCGCGCGGGGACGAGGAGAGGCGGCGGCGGCTCGCCCGGGCCCCCCCCACCGCGCGCGGCCCGGGGCCGAGAGCCGCGATCCGAGAGCCGCTCGGCGGGAGGTGCCGGGGGGCTCGGGAGCGCGTCCGGCCGGAGCTCACATCGGCGACCCCGGCCCCTCTCGCGGCCCGCCCGGCCGTGCGGGAGCGCAGCGGGGAGGGAGGGGCGGTCCCGCTCCCAAAGCCGGCGGCCGGCTCCCATCCCGGGAGCGGGAGCTGATCAGCGGTTGTTAACTTGCTAACATCCAAACCCGCCGGTCTCCGAGCCCCGCAGCGAGGCAACTCGGCTCTGCCGACAGGCACGCTCGTGTTTCAGATGTTCGCTTGTTTACTTATTTATTTTTTAACTTTTTTCTTATTCCTGATGATGCGGAGGATTTACATGAAACCTTAGAAAGTACTGCAAATCCCGTGAGCTGCAGTTCGAGACTGGCCAGAGCCTCGCCCCAACGCGCACCTCTCAACGAGGCTTCTTGAGCCAGAACTTCCTTTAAAATGCAAATAGTGCATTCTGTGACTCAGCTCGGAGTTGCAGTGAATGCCAACGGCAATGCTGCTTCACATTTAAAGAGAAACGTAGGATTTTTTTAGTCCCGTCCTACAGGGAAAAAAACAAAACAACAACCAAAAGCAAACAACCAAGTAAAACAAAATCACCGCATTCCAGCAATGAAACTTGGATACCCAACCGAGGATTTTGGTGAGGAACTGAGGACGAGACAAAAAAGAAAATAATCAGAAGAATGCAGGTATGAAGCTCAAAATGCCACAAACATGCTTCTTATGCTTCTTTCAGTGTACACCTGCTGGAGATGATTCCATCCTTCGCTTTTTTTTTTTTTTTTTTTTTTTTTTTTTTTTTTTTTTTTTTTTTTTTCTGCCTTTACCTTTGGGATCCCCGGAATTGTTTTAGGGATGGCCAAGAGGCTCCGGAGGAGCTCCCTCTGGCTGTTGGTAGCACTCAAAGCACTCAGGCAGCCAAACTGTGTGGTTTCTGGAGGCTTCTGTTGCACAAGACATCTCTGTATCCTTATGGATAAATCTGATAAAAACCATGCCCATTCTAAAGTATGAGTCCTGAGCGGACATGGGGATGGCCAATGGAAGCAGTCTGTTCATTGCTGAGGCCAGCAGGTAAAAGCAGCGCAGCACAGATACCTGTCTTGTGATTGTTACAAATGGCCAACATCTCCAAGACACTCATTTGAGGGACTCGTGACAAAACCAAGGAATGCAAGCAACTGGGAACATCAAATAACTTGTAAGAGCTGCCTGCATTCTGAACTACTTACAGTCTTGAAAGAAAAAAGAAGGGCTAACCTGAAAGTGACTTCCCAGTAACGTATTTGACAAGAACACATTTCTCATTTTCAAGGCTTAAACTGTACGGCAACATCTTCTATAAAACAAAACCAGGCTGCCAAGATTTAAGACAACATGTACAAAGCAAGGCTCACACATGACAAATGGCTGTTTGAACCAACGACATTATCCACTGCTGCTTGGTAATAGATTTTACTTTTTGAATGGTTAAAATGGACCAACATTATAATTTATTTTCTAATATTCAAAATAGCTCTGAAATACAATAATACAGACTGTTCCCAGTGTGTTCCCTGCAGACTGATAACTTGGTTTTATGGATTTTAGGCAATCCTTGTCAACATGTATGCATTATTTCTTTTTCTAATCTACTTTTACACTGCTTGGCGTGTCAAGGATTTAAAGTAATTAATTTCAAGTAAACCGATATTATCCCATATTCCTAATAAATCTCTATAAAGCTGTAGGCATTTTGTAAGCACTAATTCAAAAACCAGAAATCCCACTCTCTGATTGTCTGTTACAGGGAAAAAGATGTAGCGGCAGACACAAGAATTAAATGCTTAATTAAAAATCCAGTGTGTAGCACTTTGTGGAAAGCCAAGCATTTGCTCCGTGTGAAGGAGAGAACTTTGGATGAACAGATTGCAAGGAAACGTTAGCATGCAGTAATTTTGGAGTTGTGACTAATCTCAGACCTGTCTTACATTTATTGTGAGGTTCTCATTTTTTCTAAAGGATCAAATACATTTGCATTCTCTGGTTGTGTTTTCAGAGGCAAAATGCACTTTCTCCCTGCTTGTAGCTTAAGACAACAACACAGATACGTCATTGTTCCTCCTGCGATCCAACACTGCACTGGAAGAATGAAATACAATGGTATTTGTTCCATTATTTTTCCATTTATCTGTTATTGCTGTCAACCTGATAATGAAACTGTGCTTAAACTAATAAATTGAGAGCAAATTTGCTTTCCAGTAGCTCTATCCTCATGCATTAATCTATTTCATAGATGTGAAAAAAAAAAAAAATCAAGGACTTCTTTCTTACAGCCCTGCAGATATCTCTTCTAATTCTCAGATTTTTTTTTATATCCCCCCAAAAAGATTCTGTTTTGCTTCTTTGGATTCAATGTATGAGTTCCGCTGTATCCTTTTTCACAGCAGAAGTGAAAAAGCATGAGAATATGAACATAAGTATGAAAAATATTTTCTTATTTAATATTGTTAGAAAGATCATTTTCTACTGATGCTGACAAAAGAAGATCTGCAGGCCTCTGTACATAAAATCACTGAGGGTTTCCAGTTAGGTTATGGTAGACTGATGGTCTCACTGATGTTGGGCTGCCAGCATTCATGTTTCAAATACTCTAAGTTTCAGGACACCAGCTTGTTATTTATTTATTTATTTACTAAATTATTCAATTTAAATAAAACATTTAAATCAGATCTTTACCTGAAAAAGATGGAGTGAAAGACAGTGCTATACAAGATTTCTGTTTTATAAAGAAGAACCGAGAGGGACAAATAACTGAATTAGTTATTCTGCTGGAAATTATTCATGGATAAGGAGCTACAAGTTCCTCAATGGTTAAGACAGCTTAAGCAACACTTTGGGGTCAGCTGCTGATTACTAAAAAGTCAGCATGTTGTTTCTTGGAGGCTGCTCCCAGTGGGAAGAAAAGTGTGTGAGACCAGCAAAAAAACTGAACATGAAGTCTCAAAGAATCCAGTGACCAGTATGGATATATTAGCAGATGCAGCAGATGTGTTTTCATCTAAAATCCCTTCCCATTATTTTTTCCTTAAGCATGCCAAAATGCAAATCCAAAACCTGGTAGATTCCATACATCTATACTTCATAGGTGCTAAGGAACAGAATGTCTGTCAATGCGGCTGGCCGAGTCTCAGATATAACTCAAAAGGCTTCAGAGTCATTTCTTGGAAAAGAAATACAATTTCCAAGAACATGCTGGAAGATTTGTGTCATGGTACCAGTTGTCCTTAAGAAACTATGGTTTGTGCTCAATGTTTTCTATACTTCCCTGACCGAGAGCAGAAGAAACTGAAACATTCTGTTACCTTTGTAAGTCTGCATGCCTTTGGATGTACTTGTATCCAGAAGCGTTTTTAGTACTTGGCAGGCTTAGGGATGAATAAACCAGTTTTCAGACTGTTTTTCTCTCTGGAGCTCTCAGGGATTGCTTGGCCCTTACAGTCTCAAACCCCGGCACATCTCTTTGAGGCATAGGTAAATTCAGGAAAAAAATGCTGCAACCGGTGATAATGGACGCCGTCACAGCACGCTGTTGCCTATGAGGAGACCTTTCTGTGGATTCTAGAAAGGACTTTCCAACTGGACTTTGTGGAAGGCATTCCTCTAGGCTGCTGAAACACCACAGCTTTGGCTTCTTGAATATCAGTGGTTGTCGTCAGCTTTAGGCAGTAAACTTGATTGTCCTTATCGGGATTTTTGAGAAACGCTGGTGGTCTATTAAGTGTCCAGCTCTCTTTTATAATCCATGTGATGTTCTGTGCTCTTTCAGTGACTGAAAGTCTTCTCAGTTTATTGAGATTCCTTTTTTGTTTGTTTGTTGCCAGCTCAAAGAACCCCCCCATATGGCTTAACTCAAGGTATCACTCTCTTCTGGTCCAAAACTTCCATCAGCGCTCTTCTGCAAAGGGCAGAAGACATGGAAAATGCTTAACATTCTCCAGTCTTAATGATGCAGACTTCAGTCCTTGGGCAGTACCCGTGGGTGGATCTTTCTTCTCCAGGACTGCTATGATGTCATTTGTAAATTCCTGATCTAACCAGGAAGATACCATCTATGTTCAGATGCACTTCTGTGATAACAGATGCTGACTGAACCTGTGAACCCTTTACCTGTGACCTATTTTATTTTTCTCCCAATTTCATCACAAAGGTCATGAATGATACAAGATCATCTCTACACTGTACTTGCAAAGCATAGTCCAACACTATGAGGAAAACATGTCATCCTACCTGGTCCTATCACAAAGGTTGTAGATATAGATAAATTTCATATAGATGAATTTGGCTAATATCATCACAGTCTTTACATCAAGAAACAGAATTTGTGAGATCCTTTAGGCTGTCCAGAGATGGCCAAGCTCTGATTTTAAAGCAGCACTGCTGGCTGCAATCACTAACTATTGTAGGATCAAACCAGCATCATGCAGGTCATTTTTTTCATTAACAGAAACTATTCTAATGAATTGTTCCCTGGGAACGTTTGTAGTAAGAGTAATCTGTCCTAAGGTTTCATCGCTTCCTTTACTTCTTGTGGTCATGTTTGGAACCCAGTTTTAAATGCCTCATCACTGCCACATCCTACCAGAAGTGAAGTCCTTATTTTAGATTTTGTTTGGACAGAGTTTCAGGTTGCTCATCACCTCACTTGTGGCAGGAATAAATATCTTCTAACTGAGAAGGGCCAGCATACAGTTTTTATTTGGCAACTAAATACATTTTGCTGCTCTTCTGCCTACATTCTAAATAAGACTAGTGAAATGCAGTGGTCTGTTAAATAACTAACTTATGACTTGGTTGGAAGAAAATGGAGACAAGTTCAAAAATCAACTGTTTCAAGGCTTTTTATTTTTTCTTTTTAAATGGTTTTCAAATTCTGTGCCAGCATGTCCAGATGCTTTTGGAGCATGGGATAATAGCACAGTACTGATTAATCTTGCTTGCTGCCTTGGCCTCTGAGAAGAACACATGATCAGCAGACTAAAAAAAAAAAATCTTCATCCAGAAGTGCTAATTTGTTCCACTTCCTTTCCCTTCCCCTTGCAAGTACATGGTAGAACAAGCTGGAAACCACTATTTGCACTCCATGGTGTGTTTTATATTCCTGTAATATCCACAAGGTAAGTTGACCATCCTCAAGATGACAATAAACCCAATTATTTGTTCACAAACTATGTAATGTCCAAAGAGTGTTCACTCACTCATCTGCAAAATCTTTTTTGTCACAAAACCCATTACAGACTCTTTGCAAATACCATTCATTTATCAATATAGGGTGTATCAGGATATGGATTCCAAATTTGAGAAGCTGTTTTCAGCTGAGAAACAGAATAATTTCCTGTTTGAGAAGCAGTTGCTAAGAAATTCTGTTCTTGTAGCATTTAAGAGATAGAAGTTTAATGTTCTATGGTAGTCAAAACAGTAGAAAAACTCTATGATTTATGACATACTCCTCCAAACTGACAAAAATGTTATATTGTACTTTGCAGCTCTATACAGGAAATCCCAAGACTAATTAGTTCCTGTTTTTTATACAATTGCATTTTCAGAAATTGTTCCTGCTGTCACAGCTGGCCTTGGGACTCCGCACATATTTTCCCACACATTCGGTCTATCATTCATGTTCAGAGATAGCTATATTCCTTGCAAGCAAACAACAAAGGAAATTATCATTATCTGAACAATTATGACTCCTGAGACTTACTTTAATTATAATAGGGACAGCAAACCAATTCCAAGGATTGACTTTTTTTCCCCTTAGTTATGGGATCAGCAGTGGTCGTATTTTGAATTTTTTAACTGAATCTTTGTCTTCCTGCTCTTTTTAAATATTTTGTATTAAAAATAATTTGTATTTTTTTTTTTTTTCTATGATGTTAATTCATACTTCACATGGTTGTTAACATTTTGAAGATATGTTTTAATTTAAGTGAAGCTGCCAAGTATCTTTTGAAAGGTATCGACACACACTATTGTTAGTATTTTCTATGAGTTATTTCTCTGCTGGAACACCTACCAGAAAATATGGAGGGATACAGAAAGAAACCTTATCTTCTGCCCTCTCAAAACAAAGAAAATAAAATAGGAAAGGTTACTTTAGTAACCTTTAGTTACTTTAGTAACTTAGTGGTTACCTTACTAAAGGTAACCAGTTCCATATGAATTCAGTGATTAATGCATTTTTCAGAACTAAGCAATGGCGGTTCAGTGTAATTTAAATGACAGAAATGTCAATTGCTGATTTTTTCCCTCTTCATGACAACAAAATTTATATTAAGAATATCACTTTTTTGAAACTATGAGCAATTGTACACTTTCTCTTCTGTACTTTCTCTTCCTTCTTCATTACTTCTGATTTTTGTTTTTTAGATTCTTTCTCCCTCCACTCTTCTATCTTCTTTTTGTTTCTGTTGTTCTTACAACCTATTCCTTTTATATCATCTTACTTCTTTCTCTAGCTTCCTTGCAGAATGCATCCCACTCTTTCAGACTAACCACGGGTGTGAAGCTTTTCACAAAGCATAACTCCCAACCACACCTGCATAGGCTACTACTGAGTATTACAGCTAACACTCTTCTTTCCCACTGGAGTCCTGCTCTCCTTTGCAGGTTCCAATCCCTAACAGCATAAGGGAAGGAGGTGCCTGGTAAACACAGAAAAATCCTGTGACCTGACCATTACACACATTTTAAACCCTTGATAGAAGTACAAACCCAGTTTGAAATGAAATCTAACTGTGCTTTATTTAATTTTTCAGTCTTAGAGGAAAGAGGACTTTTCTGAGCAAATTGGGTGAATGGAATATTGTATGTCTCTTGGTATCCCACAAGCTGTGTGCTGGCTATATAATGCTTGAAATCTCTTAGCAATTTAAGGCTTTGAAATTCAAATGCAGCTCACTTCCACTGAATCTTGAATTATAAAATGTCCTAGTGTCACACTGAAATGGTCTGCTGTACCATGGCAGATAAGTTCTAAAAAGAGAAAATAACCTGTTTTGACAACATTCAGTCTGACGTTGTTTATGTACAGAAGTATGAATACTTTGAGAAATTTTGGTTTAATTTTGGTTTATGTGAGAGGCTTTAATGTCATGCTGAAAAGCAGGGAAGATGAGAGAGGGTTATGTGCTAGAAACTGAGGGAATCACTCAGACTTTTCATGACTATCTGAAGCAAATTTTAAAAAGTTTGAAATGTACATGTGGCTGTTTGACAAGTTGTTCATCTTAAAATTCAGAGAAAGAAAAGCAAAAACTGATTCTTACAAATGGGATTGAATGACAGCCCCAAGCTCTACACAATGTCCCAAGCAGATTTTGCATCTAGCATAAGCCTGGCTCTGTTTTTGTTCTCTGGCATGAAAGTGCTTTCTGTAATAATCTGATACCAACATGGCAAGGCCCTGACCTTATCTGGGTCAGCAGCACAGAATTTCATACTTAAATGACCAAACATTAGACCACCAAACATACAAGCAAGCAAGTAAAAACAGCATGTAAATCTCCTTTCTCATCAGGATTACTGTATTATCTTGAAAGTCAAGCCTCTTTAGATGTGTGAAAATGACAGCAGTAATTCAACCCTGCAAGATGCCTCAAAAGCAAGACAAAAAGGCAAGCATTGGAAGGCAGGCAGTTCTCCTTCCTAAGTGTTCCCCTGCATGATTTTGGGTGTAGTTTTGGGACAGCGCAAGGCAGCAAAGGGCACCTACCTGGCTGTAGCTCTGGATGGCACCTCTGGGTTGAGTGCTGCGGGCTGGGAGTGGGGCGGCTGCGGTCTCGCCCAGGGCAAGGGTCTGGTTGCTGTGGTAGCTGGCTGAGTACTGGAAGGAGCCCTCAGGCTTGGTGTTGAGCTGCAGAGCACTCTGCGAGAGGAGGCTGGGCCCTGCAAGGGACAGGTTGGAGCCGTCAGTCTCAGGGAAAGAGCATGCACCTGGTGGCATTTGACATTATCAGTGGCATGCCACAGTTTGGCTTTTCAGTAATAAAAGTCAGGGAAATTAAAGTGTCTCTTTATCACTCAGTCATCAGTCTTACACTGTTCAAGCCACAGACCACAACTCTTTCTTCTTTGTTTTCTTCAAGAAAAACAAACCATCTGGTAAAGAAATCCTAAGCCAATTGATAGAGAAGTCATGTTTTTCAGCTCAGAATACTTTACAATTTTTTTCCCCCTGCATAAGCCATGTTCATTTCACTTAGTTACACCCCGCTGGTCAGTATAAGAAATGCCAATTTGTCCTTCCCCATGCCCAAGCACATGGCATCTATTGACTGTAGCATGCACACAGGGATGCCAGGGATGCAATACTTCAGTGCCTGTGGAGATAGATGACAGCTGTTAAAATATTAATAGCTCCTCTCATCGTGTCAGGCTCACCCTGATCTTGGTGAATTTTTGATGACTATTTTGTCAGCCTACCTTATCTTTCCCCTCGTGGACGCACACAGTAGGAGAGCAGAGCACAAGTAATGATCTCAGATGAGGGCTGCCAAAACCAAAAGGTGCTTGCAGCATCAGGAAAATGAATAGTGACACTAATATTCCTCTACCTATTCTGCGAAACAAAAATGTTCCCATATTTGTAGAATCGTAGAATCATAGAATCTTTTGGAAGGGACCACTAAGAGTCATCTAGTCCAACTCCTTTGCAATGAACAGGGGCACCTACAGCTAGATCAGGTGCTCATGGCCCCCTCCAGCGAGACCTTGACTGTCTCTAGGGATGGCGTATTAACACATCTCTGGGCAATCTGTGCCAGTGCAACCTCTTCATTAGGTTTGTTAGTGCTGACATAGCATCAGCTGACATAGCAGACTCTGATTTTGGCTGTGAGAGCATGTACTGTGCAGGGAGAGGCTTGTTGCCCAGCCCTGTCAATGTGGTTGAGAGACAGGCCCTCGCACTGCTGATGGTGAGTTCCTCCTGGCCCCACACCAAAAGGCCCTACACCTTATGCCATCTCTGATCAGTGTCTCCTAGTTTTCCAAGAACGAGTTGCTTGCCATGGTGTCTGGGTCCACCAAGGGAAGTGAAAGAAGAGAAATGACGAGGGTTAGGCCCTGGGCACTGCACACACTACAAGCCAGCGTGGCTTCACCCAAACAACTACAATCTGTATCCAGTAGCTCTACAGGGATGAGACGTTCAGATTCTGGTTAGCACAGACACGCTCATGAGAGCACAGCAGGTGGTACAAAGCTTAAGGGATGGGAAACAATGTTGATTTAGCTCTGATGGAACACATGAAAAGTTCAGTTTTAAAGAGAATTACAATGGTCAAATTTCAGTGAATTTTACTGTAAATAATTCCCAATACATCTCTAATACAAATGCCAAATTTTATATCCTGTAAGTCTTTGCTAAGAGGATGTACAGCTGCTCTACAAAGATTTCCATTTAAAAAATGTGCAAACAACCCTCCTCCTCTCCAAAATTTACATGGAAAATATTTTTTCCCCAGCTTGTTCCTCAGAAATGGCAGACTCATTATAACTGACATTTTTCAAAATCCAACCTGGATGGCTCATATTATTAAAAAATAAAATTGCAGTATGCTGTATGGTAGTGGAAGTGTTCACACTGAAGTGCAGACAGTGATTAAGACACTATTTTATACAACAACATAGATTATTAATTGCCAAGTTGATCTGATTAATCATATTCCAGGTATAGGAGAAATTGAGAAAGTAAGTTCTGGTCCTTGTCCTTTTCTTACAAGTGCAGAAGGAGATAGCTCTGTATATGTTGAGAGATTATTAAAAATGTATCACATATTTAGGAGAGTTGAATTAATCCTGCCTGGGTGCTTATTAATCCAATATACTGCAGCTTTCTATTCTGTGACTCTGCAGTAAGTTCTTCTAGACATTCTCCATTTAACAGGGTTTGTTGCAGATCTTGTTCTTTAATAAAAGAAACACTTTCATAGATTTATTTAAAGATCATAAAGAAAATAGAGGCTTAGTTTAAAAATACATATTTTAGACTATGTGCTAATCTTTCAGATTTTGAATTTTCACTGAAAATTTGCCTGTGATCAAATGATGTGATTAAGTGCAGAAAATTCATAAGAGTGTAAATTTCTCAGGAGGCTAAAAAAGTTGAAGTGAGAAAGAAATTTTTGCACATGAAAGTGTTTGAACTCATTCTTAAAGTAATTATGCTATGACATTTCTAAAGCTTAAATAATGATTAAACTATCACATGCTATGAACTCAATATGTTTAAATTTTCATTGCATCTGGCTTTTAAGTGTTCCTTTTATATTACTATTGCTCATCAGGGGATGTACATAGCTGGCATTACATACATGGGTTCCCTGCACAATTTAGCTTAAATGCTTCAGTGGAAGTTAAGAAACATATTCAAATGGGGAAGAAAAAAGCAAAAAAGTTTGAAGCACACAGTTGAGAACTCACCAAATACTGGATAATCATTTTTATTTTGCACCTTAACAAGTAGAAATGAGCTAATAATTTACACACATTTGAGTAATTAAAAATCCATTTGAAAGAGACAGATATTTACTTTAAAATAAACCCTCTCTCAATCAGAATGAGAATAGTGGCTGCTTGCCTGCAAATAACTAAGCCTAAAAAAGCATGCAAACTGCAAGGTACATTTGAGATCAGAGTGATCTGCAAAAAAGACAAGTTCCTTTTACAGGATTTAATGACTACAGGCCTGTCTTGTCTGATAGGGAAAAGACAGATCACCTCTCCCATCAGGATTCTTCAAATTTCAGTCTGAAGGCACAGAGAAACCCCCTGAAGAGCCTGCAGCTCGACAGAAGAGAAGAAAATGGTTTGTTTGTGTACAGCTGTACACAGGCTTATCAATGGCTCTCCACAGCAAAATACTCTTTCTACTCAGCAACAGTTTCAACTCTGCTGTGTTAGTTTAAAAACCTGTGTATGCAGTTATTTTTCTTTTGTTTTCAGAAGAGTTCAAACAGCTGAAAATTCTCTATTTTCTGTCAGGTACTCTAAATCAGCAGCATGAAGAAGACTAGGCAAGAAAAAAAAAACAACAGGGGAATGATGGACATGCCTACAACAGGGAGCCAACCCAAAGTGAAACCTTGAAGGGATGGAGAGCAGAGGGATTTGCCACAAATCAGAGAAGACAAAAGGGGTTTTCCTTTTCAGTCTGGAAACCTGTCTGGAAGGCATGGCAGAGTTAGAAGAAGAGTTACCCATTCGGAGAGTGAGGGAAGGGGAGGGGCTTCTTCTGAAGCTCTTCTCACTGTATTACCCACCCTTCTTACTGGCAGTTGCGTTACAGGTTGGTACTTTTTCCTCCATTGAAAACCTAACAGTTTAAGAGGTTTGGAGTGCTTGCATGTACATGTCAAATTTAATTTCTGCAAAACAGGGAAGGGGAACAGATCCACTGCAGGACTCTGGCCTACCTTGAATCCCACCAAGTGAGGATTGCAGCACAAAGCCTGTTGCTACCTTCCTGCCATATTGCATTTGAGAAAACAAGGAGATTATGGCATTACTATAAATGAGCTGATTCAGGGCACTAAATATAGTGTATATGGCTGTAAATATAAGCCACTGATGCACAGACTCCATTGCAGAAGAAGTGTGTGACACTGATCTATTGGCAACAGGGGATCCAGGAGCTTGCAGGAATGTGAGGCAGAAGCTGCTGCAGGAGCCTCCCCGGGCACAGGCAGGGATGTTACTGTGCCCTATGCCTGTTGGGGTAAGGTGCTGCATGGCAGGACTTCATCTCTGGCCATTGTTCTTTCTGGTTAATAACACAATGTGCAAGGCTGCAACAAGCTGAGGTGTAGATATTTAAAAAGCAAGCCAAGAAAATGAGTGGCCTTATATGATAACATTATTATTAATTCAGGGACATGAAAGTAACATTTGGTCACAGGAAATCAAAGTCTCGCAAAGAATCTCAATTATAGTCATCCATGGCTATGTTAAAAACGGGGAAAAAAATTACAAATACATTTGTCCTTGTATTATTTTAATCTTTTGCCTTTCCTTTCTGCTTTATTGAGACCACCTCCTCCTCCTCATTCCAGTCTTTGGTGAGCAAAACAAAACAAGCCAGCCAAGTGAAAACAAACAAACAAAAATCCAACAAAATGCAAAACATCAATTTTGAATGATTTTTTTTTTTTTTTTTTTTTTTAAGTTATCCTTGTACAGTTAGTGTTTGCATTCAGAGATATTTTATATAGCTATTTCAGAGCAGCAGAATACTCAGAATACTAAGGTACTTCTAAGTACCTGCAGGCACTGTGTGCACTCTAACAGTGCTTTCTAAGGCAGTAGAGAAATAGTGACAGAAAAAATATACAGAAACTTTTAATTCTACTTCATATTTAAGATGTGATAAAAGATTAAAGACCATTAAGGGGAAAAAAAAAAAAAAAAAATAAATTTAAAAAAAAAAAAAAAAAAAAAAAAAAAAAGGTGGTAATGGAACAAGAAAATTGCACCAACAAAATTATGTTATTATAGTTCTCTATTTAGGTCATACTTTATATTTTCTCTTTTTCAAACAGTGTTTGCAGTCTACTGAAAACAAGATAAAAGAACCTTTGTACTGTTTGGAACAAACATATAGTTTGATTTTAAATGGTATTATGTTGCTCAGCACAAAAGCTAGTTTCACTTGTGCAACTGACTTTTTACCTACATTTCATCAGAACAATCCCACTTACACATTGAAGGAAGGTCCAGAATGTCCTTTTTTGTATGCTCAGAAACCCTCAAGGGCTGTATAATCAATGGATATTAAGATGTTAGAATCACAAGAAGAACAAGAGAGTCAGGCAAAGTAGACTAAGACAATAAGAGAGAATAAATGGAAGGCTTACCCTTATGCTAGGCTCACCTATAAAACACCAGAAGAGGGGATCTCCAGACAAGATCCTTCCCCACTGGTAGCCAGCTCTTAAATAAGTCTAGGAGGAGTGGAGCCAGGCTCCAGCCCTTCCGGCAGCACAGGGGAATTGCCTTCAGCTGTGCTCCTCTGGCTGACTCAGTGCTCGCCTCAGGTGATCAATCAGAGGTTCAGGCCGTGATTCAGCAGTTCCCATACAAGGGCTAAGGCCACTATATTCAATTTCACTGGAATATGCCTGGTAATTTCAGTAGGAGTCAAATCAGTTTGTAATATATTTTAAGGTGTAGGAAACTGAAGCATGCTTACAGAGGAAATGTATCAACTGAACTCAGGGTACAAAACCAATGTAAAAAAATACAATGATGGTAATGAATAGCCATAGTATTAAAAATGCAGTAGAGAAAGAAAAGAAATGGAAAGATATTTCAAAAAAAGGCAAGAAAGACCAAAGTTAATCACACAGTACTGAATTTTGATTCTAGTGGGCAGTCCTTAATGTCTAATGGGTCTTCAGGGAGGGATGACAAAAAATTAGGCATTACAGCAATCAGGAATCTAATAGCTAGGCAACCTGGTTCAGAATCAAGGACCAGAGGGAATGGTTTCAAGCTACGGCAGGGGAGATTCAAGCTGGACATTAGGAAGTATTACTTTTCAGAAAGGGTGGTCAGGCACTGGAATGGGCTGCCCAGGGAGGTGGTGGAGTCACCAAGCCTGGGGGTGTTCAAGGAAAGGCTGGATGTTGTGTTGAGGGACATGGTTTAGTGGGAGCTATTGAGAATAGGTGAACGGTTGGGCTGGATGATCTTTTAGGTCTTTTCCAACCTTGGTGATTCTATGATTCTACGAATCAGAGCTGGTGAGTCATGACCTATTCTTTTCCTTTCTTTCATAAATAAGACTCAGTCTGGCAAATACACAGTGGCAGTGCTTAACCAAATCTTATCCTATAGTGTTCATAAGCAGAAGAACATCTCATGAAAGAAACCCACTAGGAACTTGTGGTCCAAGGAGATTAACAAAGGCAGAAGTGAAGCAGCTGCATAGGTGCCAAGAAGACACGTGAAGTTCTGAGAGACCAGTCCAGTATCTTTACACTGAGTAGAGGTGGGGGGAAGAAACACATCCTATTAAGTTTTGCTATTTGTAATATTATACATCCTCAGTGAGGAATGTAGAAACAAATACATGGCATGGGATAAGAGTGGTACAAATCAAGTACAGCATTGTTGCTGAAATATTTTAATCTACAGGACAGGGGGTTCAGGTAGTAGGAATCTGAGGATTAACTGTATTACAAACTCATTGAACATGATATTTTTTCAGCCTTATATCTTAGAATCATTGCTTGTTCTCAAAGTTAAATAGCCAGGTGAATGCTGGATTACTGTGAAGGCGGAAGTCACTAAAAGAAGCCAAAGAAATAGTTCCCTGTGGTGATACTAATGACAGATGATCCCTACTGTCTGCCAATCAATCATCTGAAAAGTTACTTATTTCCTAGCAGGGAGACTGCAGTATCTCATGGAATATATCACATAGAGTATTTTTAAAAGTTGTAGCTTCACAACCCATGACAATTCAAGATAAATTTTTAGTTCATGTGCTATAGCAATTGTATGGTCAATTTTCAGTATGAAGGAGAACTAGAATTTTACATTACACAGCAGAAGCTATCATGTAGCAAGTATTCAATAATACATTATCTGCTAGTTGTTAAATTATCAAATAATTACCATATAATGACAAGTTATATAAAGTACTGTATTATTACAAGATAAAGGCATGATTAATTCAGTATTCTAAATCTATGCAATAATTACTTCTGAATTGGATAAAATAATTACACTATGAACTGCAGACATACACACCTAGTCAGCCTCCATGCGATAATTACATGCTTGTTACTTAGTTTTCCATGAGAAGTTTGCAGTGAAAATATCATGCAAGTAAAAAGAGCAGGATTTTTTCTGTCCTTAAGATTTAAAGTCACTTGGATTACTGGGGCAGCTTTCCTCTCCAATTAAGTGCTAAAATGGAGCACAATTATTGTGTTACACATTTCCACTTGGTCAGTCATCTACTGCAATGCTAGTCCTAATTGACAAAGGAAATAGACCAAAACATGCTAAAACGAACGTTTAATTAGCTCACATTCCAATTATAAACAACACTTCCCTCACCTTCGATCAACTGACAGAAGTAGTAATGATAAATTATAGAGTAAGTGTAAATAAAGTGTTTTTAATTAGTGTAATTAATCACTTCACACATTTTTCAACCTGCTTTGCTCATTTGGGTAACAGCTGAAAGAAAGCACTAGCAAAACTCTTTTAATGTCCTTTAAACATTCATTTACAAAGTTAATAGGTCAAGGTGCCTCACATTCCAGTTGGAGGAATCATCTTGTAAGTGTTCCTTAGTAGTCCTAATTAAGGATTTCAAAAACCGAGATGCCAAGATGACATTGTTTACTCTTTCTTCTTCTTCTTAGGTCATTAAGGTTTTGTTTGAAATATTGATTTGAACTCTACAACCTACCTTTCCGGTGTATTTAAGAGTCTATATTCATGAAAAATAGTTGCTAACCACTTCTAAAGTTGCTTGCATTTGTTGCCAGTTCTGCAAAGAGATGTATGATTTTGAGAGATCTAATAAAATGAAACATTGGCTCAAGTACCTTTAGATGGAGCATTCAGTTTCTGAATGCTCAACTATAGTTGGAAAGCTGGAGGAATGCTAGAACTGGACTGAAAGGAAAACGAAAACTTGGATAACTCTGGATGGTAACCTGCAAGGTTGTTTCCAGCGTATTTGAGGGTAGTGTAGAGGAGACGATAGTTACAGACAAATTCTGTGGCATCTTACTGGTATCTCCCATTTTTCAAGTCCTGCTCTCCTAATCAGAAATAAATTTTCCTTTGAAATCAGAAGGGCTAAGAACATTTGTTTGTTCTCAAACACTCCCTTGCAGCATGGCCTATTTCTGAGATCATCTGAAATTTTCTTTGTAAGAAACTCTGTTGCAGATATTATTTAGGACAGTTCTGGAAAGCTGAAAAATTCAGTGGAGAGAAGGTGAGGGATGCCCTGCAAAAGATTCCTCAGGTCTGCAAGCCTGTGGGGATTGCAAGGGACAGCAAATTGCTACTTAAGCCCAGCCTTATCTCCTTTCTACCCCATTTCTAGTCTCTGCAGAACTGCAGATGGAAGCAGCTGTGGCAGCAGTCAGTTGTAGGGAAAAGTCCAGGGAATTAGGTGGGAGACCTTTGTGGTTGTCATAAAAAGACAACATTTTCTTCATTAGAGGCAGAAAAATGAAAGATTGGACCATGGGAAAATGTAAAATCCAAAGCAAATATCCAGCTTGGCCATCAATATGTGCTTGAATCAGGGGTTTAGTATGCATAAAATATGATGAAAAAAATAATAAGGAAAAAATTAAATAAATTGATGAAAACAAATCCAGTTAGCTGTGACTGGTCAAGCATCCTGTAGGAAAAGGATTTTCAAGACAGCTGTTAGTAACATGTCACATGGAAGATAATATGTAGCTGTAATATAGCAGTAACAAAAGGCATTCTCCCCACTTTCCCTTTAGACAAAGATCTGTACTAGCAAAGTATTTCAAGATCTATATTCTAGGAGATATTCAATATGTAGGTAACTGTGTTACAATAAGGAATGCCAAAGCTGCAACGTAACGCAGCTATTCCATGGCCTAGTAATGTACAAAGCTGAAAAAAGTGTAGGTGAAGAAGCATACTCAAAATGAAGAAATAAGTGATAAAACTTTGGATACTAAAGTAGGTTTCTTATTATGAAACAAACATCCCTTCAGATGAACGGCAGCAACTCTTAAACAAGTACACAGAAAATGAACTTGTTTTACAGAAATGGAAAGTAATTTATATGCAGTACCATGCACTGCCAACACCAAGAGGGCTATGTGCTACCTACAGATACAGAAAAGGGCTGTAGTGTTGTTACAGAACCTATCTGTAAGCACTGGAAAATAGGCTTCAGTAGAATGTGTTCAGAAATGTAGCATATGTTCATTTTCATTCAAGACACCTATAAATGATACATATCAGGAGATAAGATGTAAAAACCAGGCTGATGACATTATGTAAAGGAACAATACAAGGATATCCCTTCTAACTCTCTGACCTAATTACTGCTAGAATAAAAGACGAAGAGCACTTTCTTTCAAGAGTAAGTGAACTGGGAACAGAAAATGTTTTCATTACATGCTAGTTATCATGTGCTTTTTCTACAAGATAAAAATACAGCCATTATTGTAAGGAGAAGACGGAAGACCTCAGTTAGGATCTGAAATAATAAATCACTACTGCAAGGGACAACAAAGTACCACAAACATTCGTAAGAAGTAACAGAAAAATGTAAGACTTGAAGTGAAAAAGCCATTTAGAAATTCCTATTGATGACTCGTGAGCAGCTCTACAATCGAGGCTGCTAGATACTAAGCACTACCATTGACTATCAGGACTCCAGTGCACTACTGCAAGAAGTAATATCCTCTCACACTTCTTTGTGCTCTTGCATCCCATCCTAACAGTAATGAGTTTGTTTTTGATTACTGATTTTTATTTTTATTTTTTTGAATGCTCTTATTGGAATTCTTGAATGCTTGACTCTCTAGGTTTCCAAGTACTGCATAATACTAGTGACATATGTCCAGATAAGAAGAATCTGTACTTGATTAAGCCAAGACTACAAAATGGAAAATATGAGCTCCAAATATTGTTTGGAATTATGTTTCAGACCTTTGCACACTCCAAATACATATTGCCCAGTAGTTAAAATTCACTTAACTGTACACCTGGGAGAGACAAGAAAAGTAAAAATAGCTGAGCTAGCTAAAGAATTACATAAAGAGAAAAAATTTCTTCATGGATGGCAAAAATCTGTAAGTGATAACTTATGAATGTAACAGAATTTCCGGTGAATTCAGTTAAAAGTTGTTGGGAAGTTAGGAAGTATATTTTGGAAATAAGAAATTGTAGCAAACTCATAGAACAAGGTGATGTAGCAAAGTCTAGGCAGCCCTGACATTATAGGGTAAGTTCAGTGTTATTTATTCAGGTAGTGTACTGTTTCGTTTTCTGTATCGTACCAAATAGGGCATTACTCCAGATATCTTTGTGAAATGCCAGCCTACCAAATCTTCTTTCTTAAGCAACCTTGGTAGTATTTCATAATAAAAAAATTTTGGAGCTCCATTTTAAATGAGAGAAATTAGTGGAGATCAAGACTTTTAATGATAAGCAGGTTTAATAATAGGCTTAAACATATTTAATCTCAGTATACAGAAGCTGCCTGTGCTTTTGATTTTTATAGAAAAAGCTGTCTGAAATTTTGATTAAAAACAAGGATAACCTACTGCAAATTTTTAAATGACCTCAGGATTAAGCAACTTCTTTTATAGAAGATTAATCATATTTTATGAAATTGCTTGCTAAACTCAGCACATATTGAATTCAGATATGATCTGGAAAACATAATTTATCACTGACCATTAGGATGATGGGTGTTACAGGAGCAATAGATGGAAAGCACCCAGGAGCAAGATGGGCAGCAAGGATAGTAGCTAAATTGCATTTCTGTACTGCAGAGGACACAAATAGAAAAAATAATTCCCACTAGCCTTCTATCTATGTATGTGTAAGGTTGAACTGGAGCTCTTTTGGCAGTACAGTTTCTGCTGGCACATGTTACACCTTCATCAGAAGCCTCTGCCAAAAAAAACTTGTTAGTAGCTGGGGTTAGACACGATGTGAACTACTTTAAGAATGTAAATCTCTTCTGTCTACGAATGACCTGATTTGTAGATGATGTTACTTCTGTGAAACTCTACATGTGGTATGCAGGAGTGGTAAAAGTCACACAGTATTCACTGTAACAGAATTTTTCTGCCTACTGAAAGATCAGAATATGGAACAACAGCAGAACAGTACCTGAACTTGGCTTCTGGGTGGGTTTAGAATCGTAGAATATCTCAAGTTGGAAGAGACCCGCAAAGATCACTGAGTCCAACTCCTGGCTCCACACAGGACCACCCAAAATCCAAACCCTGTGTCTGAAAGCATTATCTAAGTGCTCCATGAACTCCAGCACGTGGGGCTGTGCCCACTGCCCTGGGCAGCCTGTTCTATGTCCACTGCCCCCTAGTGAAAAACCCTGTCCCTCACCCCCAGCTGCCCCTCTCCTGACGCCGCTCCATGCCGTTCCCTCGGGCCCCATCACTGTCACACAGAGCAGAGCTCAGTGCTGCTCCCTGTGAGGAGCTGCAGCCGCCATCAGGCCTCCCCTCAGCTCCTCTGCTCTGGGCTGAGCAAACCCAGGGCCCTCTGCCATTGCTCTTATGTCTTACACTTTTACTATCTTTCTTACCCTGTGACCAGAAGAAGAAAGCTGCACGTGAGAGCAGGAGCTGTATGCAGCTACACAGACAGCAGTGTCCAGCTAAGCAGGAAGTCCCATGCTTTGATTTGGGAAACACCGTATTTTGACATAAGTAATGGTTATTTTTAATTTTTCATTTTCATTACCTATCTCCTATTTTGTAAAGAACAAATACTTTTAAAATTGAATATGAGCTTGGTTTACAGAGGAAAAAAAAAAGAAGAAGAAGAAACTAGGTAATTATGGGTATCTTTTGCATGATTAAGTCATAAATTTTTGGAAGTATTTTATGCATTAAAAGATCAACTGTCAGTTTCAAGTATTCCTAATCACCGTATGTGCCCAGCACAGCCAAAGGCTGCTACTGATAGTACTGAACTGAAGTGCTCCCTTTTCATTTCTAGGAAATAAAATCAGGTGGTTACAGACACCACACAAACATGAGTCACACAAAGTTGAGTGCATTATCCATCAGAAATAATAATTTTAAAAAAAAACAAAAACCAATCTCCAAGGCTCCAAAACAAAACCAGCCAAACAGCAGCAGCTTCTGGCTATAAAGGATGCACAGCTACTCACAGATAGTTGGTATAAGACAGAAGTTATCATTGGATTTATCACTTTGCTCTATGAGCTTAGCTAATAGCACAGAATAGGTTTCCTTTTCTCATGCAAAGTAATACTTTTTTTTTTTCTTTCCTCCCCCCCCCCCCCCCCCCCCGAGCTTTGACAGACTTGAATCTTTTCTGTCCACAAATGAAAATAGCTATTTGGCCTTCGAGGTAAACCGATTCAGAGTGTATTTAACACTGCCTCAAAGGTAAGTCTACTAAGTAGTAAGTCAACAAGGTGAACATTTTATGAAAATCTTTTTAATTTCCCAGAAACACCTCTTTCATAAAACAAAAAGTGCAATATGAGAACTTCTCTGCATATTTTGATTGACGTAAAAAAAATACCACTCATGTTTCACTTATGTAATATCTCCAGCATAAACAGCAGTTTGCATGTTGTCCTTTACTGAGAAAGAATCCCATTAAACTCCTCACACACCCAGGATTCTGTTGATGCTTTTTTTTTTTTCTTTTGTTTTCTCCTTCAGTGTCCATAGATATGCACCACCCTCCTTTCACACTGTACTCATAAAATGCATTTGTCCATTTCTAAAGCCAGAATGAAAAAAATGGAAAATAATGGAAAAACTGCCTACTTTATGTTAGACAAGTCACAGAAATTTGACTTTGCTGAGAATTCTGTAAACTCCATGTGGCACAAAAGAAATTAAGCCCCAAACCAGACCTGCCAAGGTGTTCTGTTCCATTCACATCTCACGCAGGCCAACAAACCAATTACCTCTTGCACCGCTGCATCAACAGACTGGTTTCATGCTCGTGAGCTGGCACCAGAGGATCTCTGAGCTGTGCAGTTCTTGGCATCTAACTGTACTGAGAGCACGGGTGCTGGCATACCACTACAGCATGAGCAGAATGAGTGGTTTATCAGTCTGTCAAGAGGATGTGGGTGCACTTGTTTCCTGGCCTGCACTACAGACAAAATATTTACTGATGTTCTTTTGCACTGCAGGTTCAGATGCCAAAAGTCTTTCTTTGTTCTGTTTCTACAGATGCTACCATAAGTCACTGTCACTTTCTAATGAGTTTCACTAACTGCTTCCTGCAGTGGATGAAGGAACACCTGGTTATTCGAGCAGGATTTGTGTTTGCCACAGGCTAATCATTACAGGCTGATCATTACCTCCTTTCCATCTTTGAAGCTGCTACTAATTGTTCTTGATTTTCTGATCTCTTTGCTCTCTCCTTCATTTTCCTCCTCCATCCATATATATTTTACCAGCTGTTATTACTACTGTGTTAATTCAACTTTCACATTTTGTAATGCAGTAATAAGGTGAAATTTTAAGGAGTTGTTTTCTTCAGGCAAGGATTTAAAGTCAAAAAGCATAAAATAACACCATGCTCCAAAGTCAAACTCATCTCAAGAGAAACAATCTCCATATATAGTAATATGGTGATATGAGTATGGAAGTGATACATAAAAGCCCATTTCATCACGTAGGCATAACCTGAGATAAGGGAACCCTGAGAAACGTGCTTTAGGTGACAATACACTGAAACAAAATTCAGCCTATAGGCTGCTGTACAGAAACGGAGGGAACTTACAAATGACTTATGTGCAACGCTGTCATACTATTACTTTTGCTCTGTCAACATGACACATCAGCGAGCAATGTGGATTAGCCTGAAGTCAGATAAACGTGTAAAAAGTAAGGATTACAAGGCCACTTTTATACTGAAAATGTTTTGGTTTTTTTCCCCTCTCTGAGGATGAATAGGCATCTGTTTGGGAAACAAGATACTGAGGTTTTATTTCATGATGTGTGAAAACAGAAAAGGTAAAGGAATTGGAAAATAAAAGACAGAATGGAAGCAAGAAGGTAAGGAATGGACATAAGGGTTTGGCAAGAGAGGAAGGCGTATTTTAGGGAACAGCAGGATAGCAAAGATCAGAGCATTGGATAGGACAAGGCTACAGGGAGATTAAAATGAAGCCAGCAATTTAGATCCAACAGGACATGAACATACTGGACTGTCATGTTTTGAACAGTTCTGCTGGTGGCTTCAAGCGCTTTCTCCCTGAGAAGCCTATAAATCCCCTTGGATGCATGACTGGTCTTTAAAATAACTGCAGAAGAACAGGCTTTCAGTGTCATGCATAGTAGGGTGTTCACAGCAACCCCTTTGCTGCCCCTGAGGAACCAGAGAAAGCAGAGGCTACTTTGCAGAGTGCTGCTGACTCCTGCAGAGTTCTCCAGGCCTCCTGTGAATAAACAGTCCTAAGAGTTTGAAGACAGGCACAGCATCTAAGCAGAGCAAGATCAGCTGGACCCGAGTTACAATCCGTAACATCCCACAGTCAGAATGACTTAGCAGGGCACAGCTGGTGAAACAGATGCCAAATACCATTAGGATTGCTGTTGGGAAGATGTGTGGCTCCACTCCTAAAACTGACTCCTTGCAGTGGTCTTTTCCTGACTGTGTAAGGGAACTGATAAAAGAGGAAAGTTTAAAAAAAAAAATTAAAAATCACTTGTTCTCTTGAGGTGAGAAGACAAGCATGAATTTAACATGATGCAATATCCTAGAAAGAAAGATATGCTTGTTTTACCTGAACCTTACCCTGCTGATACCAATGATAAGAGGTTTGGACAGCTAGTGAGCAAAGTTCTGGGTGAGAACATGCAACAGAGAACAGAGAGACTGCACTTAAACAGAAGATGCTTCTGGCAGCTGCTCTGCTCACTGTTTAGAGGATGTGCCACATTAGATATTGGGCAAAGATGACTTAGAAACCCCAGAGCTTTGAGCTAACAAATTGAGAAGGCTTGCATTAAAAGAGATGGATGGAATAACAAGAGGCAGCCAAAGATCCACCCATAAATATTTACTCTAAATATATTAAAAGACTGTCAGATGCTTCCTCAGACACATACCCAGTGTGGCTTATCTGTAGCTAAAAACTGTTTAGTCAGATGACTACCAGGTTTGCATTAATGCAAAAGGAAAGAGAAGTAGGAGGAAAGGTGAGGTGACCCTTTTAATGCACTTATGCCACTGCTATTCCAAAGATTCTAAAATTATTCTCAGTTTCTAAAATTAAAGAGGGCATCCACAGTGCTGAGGTGATTTTTGTCTCTGAAACATACTTGAAGAGCATGTGGTTTTTTGAGTTTGTGTGTTTATCAGGAGATCCCATGAGAACACCTCCTTTGTGTGTGCAAAGAATGACTCAGCTGGATCACCCTGGCACTCAGAGTAGATAATGAAATGGAAATAACTTCATCTATCAACAAATTGTGAGGTCCACTGATGCCAAATTTCAACTCATTCAGCATGTCAGCCATCTGACAGGTGGCAGTTTCACAAAGAAGAGCAATGGAATTGAAAACACATAAACACATATCTTTTTACACATTCATTGTGTAAATGGAGCCTTTTTGTTTCAATCTATTTTCAATATCAATGAATAAAGCGGCTGATAAAGGATGAAAATCATAAAGGTTGGAGAAGGAATTCTCTTTCAGATTGGGACATCTGCTTTCACACTGAGTAAGGAGGATCTCTGTTATCGTAAAAAATTGCTGAAACAAAATTGAATTAAGACAATAAAATAAAAGCATAGCCCATATTTTAGTCTCAGAATTAGGCAGTGTAGATAAGTGAAAAACACATCTGTTTAATACAACAGTATGTATAATTTCCTGAGATAAAAATTGTCTGTTCATCTAACGTCAGTCATTCTTTAGAGGAAAAAAAAAAAGAGAGAGAGACTTCTAAATGGCACTGCTATCCATCTGTGTTGCATTTGGGGCAAACAGTTTTAAGTGACTAAAAGAGTTAATACATCACGGGACTGAATACTCTGTGCTGAGCCACGTTTTTTCTTCTGCAGAAGGACTGGGATGTCCCTAACTGCCTGCAATTTTGTTAAGGTGCAGCCTTAGCAAAGCGCACTCTGAAATGGTAAAAGCCAAGAAGACAGTATTATTTAATCTCCGTTGTATTTACTGCCTTATCAGCATCTTGTATTCTCTAATTAATCTTGAACAGAGGACAACAGAGTCACAGATGTGAATATTCAGGAAATGTGGAAAAGATTGCCCGTAGTACTGGCAGAGTCAGGTGGGGAAAGCCGGAGTTTCAGTACAAAACGCCAAGTTTTAAATTGAAGATTAGAATGCAGCATTTTAAAATTATCTGAGAATTGCAGCCATGTCACAGTGATACGGGAGTTTTTTGTGATCCATGTCAACAAAAGCTCTATTGCTGCTGTCTGTAGTAACTATTTAGAGAGCAAAGAAAGAGGGTTTCCACATGAAATGATTAAGCAAGAGAAAAATAACTGATGAGACAATTCCATTTCGATGAGAAACTTAAACACCAGAAGCTCCATAAATCTGTTCCATAATCCTTTTAAGACCAGTCTAAGGTTCATTTTGTGGAGACTGAAGCAAAGGAAATAGCATGACAGATTTAAGTATAGATACCTTAAATTAAAGTTAGAGACTTTTGGATTAGGAGACATTTGAGCCTGTGGTTTATGTTAGGAAGAAAGTGCCAATGGATTTGCTCAGTTATCTCAGCAGTCTGTCTAGCTCTCATTTTGCTACTGTCACGACAAGAGAGAGTAACCATTGCCTCTCCTCACTTCTGCAACCTGTACAGGTCTGTAAGGACTCCATCTGCCCCAGTGTATTATTTCAGAACTGATTTTGATGCTAGTATTGTGGCAGTCCATAATGTGGCGTACAAATGAACCACAGGGGCAATGGCAAAAGGGAGCTAGTAAGAAGGAAAAAAATTCAGGACCAAAACTTTCCTCTCATTCCACATTGATCTCATTTATTCACACCACACATCTTTAAAATGCAAACTTACAAACACTGGCAGGAAAAGGCAGCTTGGACTTCAGTGATTGCTCAGAGGCCTTCAGGCTCTGTGTCACAGAGGATGGATGCATTGGTGCCTCAGACAGCTCATCAGCATGTTCCCCACCTACCTGTGACCTTATCAGCCTTAATGAAAAGCTTTATCCAGCAATCACCCTTCTTCAATCACAATTGTACATCTGTGTTTACTTGCCTTCTCTCCCTGAACTTTTCCTCCTTTTGTGTCTTTTCTTTCTTTCGTCTCCCATTTTTCCAAGCTTTCTAATATAAAATATTAACGTACAATCTCCACAATACTTACTTAGCTCTCTGAAAATGCTTTTTTCATGTTTCTTTGCTGATTGAATCACTCAGTTACACCACAAATTGAGCAACAGTCCTCACTCAATACTCCTGGAGGTCTTATCTTTATCTGAAACATCATCAATATTAGCTCTATCCTGAACTCTGGTCCACAGCCCATCAAAATTTTGCTCCACTGCATGTTTCCCTCTGCAGTGATTCCAGTCCATACACTCAATGAACATTTCCATCCTTATCCTGTGACCTATTCTCAGCATCTTTTACATGACCCAGCTTGGCTTTCACATCTCTGATCTTCCCCTGAACCTTGTTTCAATGACAAGTATTCATTTGTACAAAAACTGTGCTATGGGGCCCATCAGAAACAGAAAACAGTGGGCTGAAGAAAGTTTCAGAAAGGAACAGCCGGCTCAGCCACCCACTGCAGGCTGCCAAGCTGAGTTTTACAGCTACTGACAGCAAGGAGGAGGGATGGAGTGCCACTACAGTCACACTGAGGGACTGGTGGAGCCTGGGATGTGCAGTACAAGATGGTGGCCACCATATGGGCCAGCAGCCCTTAGCTGCCCACCTCAGAGACTGAGGGTACTAGTGAACTATTGACCTTCTGCTGGTGGCAACTCCACAAGCACATAGGACAATCTCAGCTCCTCTCTGACACCGTGAAAGTAACATCAGGTTGTATGTGGTATAAACTGGAGTGATACAGTTGTGACAGATTTATAGCTATGTAAAGGCAAAGAGAAATTCCTGCAGTACAGGAAGCTGGACAAAGGTACGCAGGTTGAGGTCTTAACTGACCTTAACTTTATTCATAGTTTCCTGTTTTTTGCTTGTCTCTAAGTAGAATTACAGAATCATAGAATCATTATGGCTGGAAATGATCACTGAGATCGTCTAGTCGCAACTGTCAGCCCATCTCCACCATGTCCAATAAACCACATCCGCCACTGCCACATCTACCTGTTTCCTGAACACCTCTGACACTGCCTCCCTGGGCAGCCAGTTCCAATGCCCCACCACCTTTTTGAAGAAATTTTTCCTAATATCCAATGTGAAACACAAAATAGAAACACATTTTTTCTGGCCAGTTTATACTGAGTTGAAACAGAAGAGATTGGCCACAGTACAGGAGCACCTCTCAGATGCATACAGCCTTGTCCCAGGCCTGGCCAACCACAGAAAGCTTACGTGAGGAAACAACAGTTATGAATCTGCTCATCTTTGACAGTAATTACTTAAAAATAACGGATGGCTCTGCTTGCCCCATACTAATAAGAGCTTTATACAGCACTACCTATGTATTTGTCTATCAGCTCATTCACACTCAGCAAGAATAATTAGGGAGCACTAGTCTTAGCAATATGGAACACCTCCTGCCTAAGCCACCTTAGTGTGATATGTCTTGTTAGCTTATGTCCACGCTGATAAAGAAACTGCACAAGATGATATTTGGGATTTGAGGTATTATAACCTCAAATAGCTGCCTGTGCCTGCTACATGACCATTTTTTAAAAACAGTTCTGAGAAAGTCAGAGTGCAGAAAACCGAATCATAAGGATTCTGACTACAGAAACACTAATCTTCTCCAAAGGTAAAGCTACCCACAGATTAACTTGTTACACTAGGTGCACGCAGTTTGGGAAAAGAAGCTGTGGTCACATCCCTGGGGAAGCTTTCATATCATGATTTCAAAAATCAGCCTCAACTAGGCTAGAACTGACGCAGCAGGCTAGAAATGTTCTCCTCACAGTTAACCTAGTGACATAAAATACAGCTAAGCATTCAAAATGCAGAAGGAAATTCAGGTAAAATTGTAAATTCTAGACTACAAAAGCTAAAAAACGGCACGCAATGATGATTTTTCTGCATTATCACTCTTCCTCTCCCTCCTTGTCTTATGGACGGTGCACACAAAAATGCAAACCCATTCAGTGTTGCATGATTGCCTCATTCTTCATCATGCCACCTTGGGCCTTCCTTGAAAATGGTCCAACACAAAGGAAAAAAACAAACTCTCGTGGATTACCCTGTGACACTCAATATTCAAGTTCCAATGCATCACAAACAATGCTTTTTATGAAGTGAGACGTTTATCTCACTTCCTATGTAGAAACTGAATGAATTACGATGAAAATTGTCTATGAAATGCAAATGCTGTGAAATACTCCAGAGTAAGTCCTAGATTTCCCTTTGTATAACTTTTTGTATATTTGAGACACTGCTACCACAGTTCAACTAGATGTGTTTCTTCTCAACACACCTGTGGATGAGCCAGTAACATACAAAACAATGTACTGGAAAAAGGTAACTTGAATGATTTCCTAACTATCACATCAGAACTTTAGGATGCAAAGGAGAGATAAAAATCAGCTTTAAGTGAGAAGCGGAACTATTAAATACGTAATTTTTGTTTTCATTTAATATCTATGTTCTCATTGTGTAGAGAAGTTAATAGTGCTCAAGATGAAATCACAGAATGATAGAATCGCAGGGGTTGGGAAGGACCTCAAGAGATCATCGAACCCAACCCCCTGCTACAGCAGGTACCCTACAGTAAGTCACATAGGTAAGCATCTACAGAGGTCTTAAATATCTCCATAGAAGGAGACTCTACAACCTCTCTGGGCAATCTGTTCCAGTGCTCCGTTGCCTTACCACAAGGAAATTCTTCTGCATGTTAGTATATAACTTCCTATGTTCAAGAGTTAGGCCATTGCTCCTTGCCCTGTTGCATCACCAAGAAGAGGCTGGCCTCATCCAGCCTTGCTTCCCAGCTTCCCTTTAGGTATTTATAAGCATTTCTTAGATCCCTTCTCAGTCTTCTCTTCCTTAGGCTGAAGAGACCAGGTTACCAAGCCATTCCTTATAGGGGAGATGCTCCAGGCCCCTTACCATTGTTGTGGCCCTTCACTGGATTCCTGGATCCTTGTCTTTTTCGAACCCAAACTGGACAAAGTAGCTTAAATGCAGCCTCACCAGTGCAGAGTAGAGGGGGAGACTTCCCTTGACCTGCTAGCCACACTCTTTTTAATGCACTCCAGGATAACACTGGCCTTCTTGGTCACAGAGGCACACTGCTGGCTCATGGCCAATCTGTTACTGCACAATCTAAACCTTAGCTTTAGGGTAAATGAAGCATTGACAGAAAATGTACAAAACAAAATACGGTAATAATTGCTGTAGAGTACAGTCACAAGAAAAAAAAAATATTCTGCATAGACAGTCTTGATAATGGTGCTTTTAACTTTGCAAACAGAATAGCATTTTAACTGATGTATCTGTTAAATTTTATTCTAAATTGAAAACAGACTCCCAAACAAAAAGAAAAATCCAGTGTATGACATCCCGCATTTATGATCGATTAACTGCAACTGTTGGCTTTGGCATCTATATCTGATTCTTAATTAACAACCATAAATAGCAAACGGCAATCTAGTTTCACCACATTCCTATTTGATTCCTATATTTCTGTGACACTCCTCAGAAATTTGTTTGAACAGCAGTTACCTTCACCTATCCAGATTTCTTTCTACCTGCTATCCTCATCCTTCCCTAACATTTTTCTTAGTTTTCATCTCTTCATCCAGTTTCTGCAATGCCCACCCATAGGAGCTTCTGGCTTTCAACCTTCCCTATTGCAGTCCACGCAGATTCATTTTTCTATCTAATGTATGAAAACAATTGTGATCAGTCATTCAGTCTGTTTCTTCTCACTCTAAATACACTTCTGAATACAATAGAGTAAGAGGTGGAAAACTCAGGGCAACTTATAAGGGCTTAAACTGTTGCATCATGCTTTCCCTACAGAAAATTTTTCTCAGGTCAAAGAGCATCTTACCAAAACTGTTAGTGATGCTGTGGGCCCAGAAATCTTGTGTACATGAAAAGTGAAACACTATCTACTGTCCCAGGACTGTCAACTTTGAATCTGATTGCAAATCTTGTTTTAAAATAATGAAAAATGTTATGATAACTTAAAATTCTGCATTCAGCCTTGCACTGCTTTGCTTTCACTTGAAATGATGACATTTCAGGTGACAACTCACCATTGCTTTGCAGAAGGCTGCTGTCACATTCCATTAGCCTTTCCACAGGAAAGGGAAATCATTCCCTTTGGTTTTAAGAAAGCTGAATTTGGGCAACCACCCTGAAAGATGTGTCTCAGTCACAGGGTACTAAGCAGCAAGGGACTGAAAAAGACAAAAATGGCTCAAGGGAGCAAAGAGGAAGACATATAGAGGAATAAAAGAGAAAATTGAAAAGCGTAGGTAAGGTCAGGAGCAGCGGCAGGAGTGATGGGAAAGTGTGTATAGTTTGTGGCACACAGCAACAGTGTATCAGAAAGGAGACTGAGGAAAAGCAAAGGAAAATCGGGAACTAATTTGCATCTTCAGTGCCCACCATTACATCTCATCTCAGACTTGTCAGCCTGTTGGAAAGCTTTGTTTCAGTGCCTGTGACTTCAGAGCACATGCATTTGTAGATATGTGCTCTACAAATACACGGGGCGGCACGTCCCTGTTCTTTACTCACTGCAGCTTTGATTCACTTCTCCAGCTGCTGATCCTAGCAGAGGACCTATCTACTCAAAGCACTCTTCTGCAAACAAGAACAGCTACCAAATGACCACTGAACCAAAATCTGAGGAAAAGCCTCATCTTTCTTGCTGCTGGTGGTGTTCTGTGCATCATCCTTAAATAGTTCAGCAATTATGGCCCATTTATCCATTTGAAAATGTTGGTCCTAGAGACTATCAGCTATTAGCTAACAAGTGACATCACACCACCTCACATTTCAATTACTACTTTTGCATACTGAAGCAATGCTGCTTTAAAGATGCTTCTGTAGTGATGATGTTGAAGTCTTGTGTCATGACCTTGTAATACAGTATGGCCATACTGCAATTTCTAAATGTATTCCTTAAAATACATTCCATGGGGCTTCTGCCCACAGACTGCCAGTGAAATTCTCTCAATTACAAAGAAAATCAAAAATCAAATTGGAAATGCAGGGAGCCAATTTTCCTGCTCCCAGCTACACTGTCTTCTGCTGATTTGAGAAAATAATGAGAAAAACATTCTAATACATGTATTCAGTTTTAAAGCATGAAGTATTACAAATAACTGGGGGTTCTGAAAAGCACATTTTTAGCAACTTACTTTCACTGGCTGAATAGTCCTGTGGATCAAGTATCCCTGATTCTTGCAGTGATCTAATGCAGGAGTCCACCAGCTCCAGACCTGTAGTGAGCTCATCTTCTATATCCTTCTGACCATCTGTAATAACATTAACATAAAAAAGTATAAGAAAAACAAAAGATAAAACTAGTTCCGTGCTATCACGTACATATATCAGTTATAGCCGATGAAGGAATGAAAAACACACCCAAATGGCACCTTCAGAGCAGGCTGGCCACATTGATCCAGGAGAGTTATGCTGCCCTTTAACAGTTTGGCTTTGGATTAATAAAAGCAAACTAAGGAAGCACAGGTCTTATCTTAAGAAAAACCTAGAGACCAGTGCCCTCTCTCAAAACTTTGCTTTATTCTATCTCTGTAGATGCTCCATTTGCCAACCCTAACCACTTTTGCCAAGTTCTACAATTTTTTCAGCAGAGTTTTCAAACACTAGAAAACACCCAACAAGTGCATAAAAGCATTGCTGTTCTCCACTCTACCTTATTTGGGAAGCAAGCTTTATGGGAGAGAATGTATATAATACTCTAATGATAAGTTTATTACCTTGTGTTTGCCAGTGAAACTGCTCTTCTGTTGAACTGCAAAGAAAAAGAAAAAGTATTAATTTTTTATGAAATGATTCAGTACCGTGCCACCAATACGCAGATCTAAATATATTCTGAAGAAACTGACCTAAGAATAAATAGCAGAATTTATGAAGCATTATTTTATGTATATTTCTTTTTTTTTTTTCAGGAATAACTTGCACAGCATTCATTCAGCAAGGAAAAATAAACTATTTATTAACTAAATAATTCAAAATGTACATACAGAAGCCACTATTTTAGTCTCAATGTAGACTGTTGCAAAGCTAAATTGTCAACATTTTGCAACTTCTGGAGATTTTATTAGAGAAATAGGATTTTCCTGTTTTTTTTTTTTTTTTTTTTTTTTTTTTTTTTTTTTTTTTTTGACTGCTTTCTCAAGTGAGCAGTTACCTCTGTTTTTTGGTTTTTTTTTTTTAAAATGAATTTACATGCATTGTTCCTGGTCCTACTTATGTACATTTTTATTATTCAAAAGTGCAGCTAAGTTAATTGAATTAGCCAGCACAAGAAAGTAAACTTAGAAGTGTTTGTGCTTTCATATACAAGCCCTTAAGCAATGGAAGGTCTTAATTTATAATTATGAGGGTATACATTAGAATATAGGTTAGAGTAGCATGTTTTTTTTTTTTCTTTTTTTTTCTTTTTTTTTTTTCCTTAGTGGATATAATGAAGGATATGATTAATTAGGCAATGAATACACTTTACTCAAAGGCATGATGTGCCTGTCCTTCACTACAGATCTTTCTTACAAGCCAAGAATACAAAAAGGTTTGAAGTCATTCATAATACTTTTATAATAATAGTGAATTGATTGTTATAGTCATGATTAAAACTGTACATCTTCTGTACATCTTTACACCTATTGGTAAAATAAAAATCAACAGGAACAACAAAAAAAAACAAGACAAATTATTTTGAAGAGTTCAAGCAAAACAAATATTTATTTCTGATGTCAAGAATAATTGCTCTTCCTAGAAGCACATGGGTTTTAAATCTTGAATAGTTTTCTCCTTTCCTAGTGGATGCTGAACCTCTTACGAATATGTGAATAGAGCTCCTTGCATCTATGTCCTGTGAACAAGAATAATATAAATGAAATGAAATGCTTCTTTCTAGATGAAAATAACCTAAGTTAATTATTGATCAAATTTGGTAGTTTTTTTTAAAAAAGGATAATTGACTAATTTACATATAAATAGTACTAAAAGCATGTTTTAATTTCCAGCTGGCATCACAAGTGTTAATCTGACAAATTCAAATCTACAGATCATCATTAATTTCCAAATATCCTCCACCTGTGGCTTACTTTGATGCACTGGTGTGGGGTTTCATAGATTAAGAAGCTAGTCCTTCGATCAGACACTCAGCTAAAATGTTTGCACTCGAGTGCATTGAAGCTAATAATATTGAAGATAAACACAGCCAGAGTCCTCTGGCAAATAATTATGGCAAAGTACTGAACTGAAGAGATGATTTTAATTGAAAATGCCTTTTCAAATGTAGCCTTGACCCCATTTGGTGGTGACAAGGGACAGTGGCTCTTTTTGCAGTTCTGTTTGTCCGACTTTTCAAACTGAATGTTCAGTTGGCACCAGTTGGCAGATGTTTCAAAGCAAAGTGAGCAACTTGAAAGCATTCTGCCTTTCTGGCATTAGGGTCATCCATAATATGCAGCATATATTTCCCCACTATACAGACCCACCTCCAGAACTGAGTTTTCTACATAAGTGATAGATACTACTTCAAGTGACACCACAAAATTCAATACCTCAGGTAGATTTCTTGCTGGCAAAACAGATTTCTAAATCTTGTGGGCAACAACACTGAGTGTCATCTCATCCATGTCAGTGAGAAAAGAAACTCCATGTCTGTGCACAAAGAGTGAGCTATCTGGATAGATACCCAGGGATTGTCTTTCAATGCAGGTGCCAGAGGGCAGCGAGGGCAGGCTGCTCCATAGGGATGCTGAGCAGGGGGCTGGGGTGGTGGCAGTGCAGAGACCTCTGGGAGTTGGGGCAGGGTCTGCATCGGGACTGGGTTCCAAAACTGCGCCCAGAGGCAGAATGTGAAAATTCACTTTCTTTGTCTCTCACACACAAATATATTGGTGCAAATGAACATCAGTGCATATGACTGTTATTCAAGTCACATGCCTTATTGATCTTTAAAAGAGCACTGCAACAAAGACCCTTAATTCTTGGTGGGAGGGAGTTCAGGACTACAAGTCGCTCTGTCTGGCACGTCTGTTGATTTATCACAGAGCCTGCATACACACTTTAAGGGCAAACCCACACTGTTGTATTCCTTTGATTACCCAAGAAGAGTTCTTGTGCCTCTTTGTGTGGAGAAGTCATTAAGTTTCCACTCATCCCATTTTTGAGGAAGTGCTGCAATGATCTGCTACATAAAATGTTTCTTTCTATTGTTTTCTAAAACAATTCATTAAATTATATCTAACCCTACTGTGCAACAGCTACGAAAGGACTTGTACGAGGAGCTGTATCAGCTACAATCTTTCCAATTACTTTTGCAATGGAGCCTCACAAACATAGCTGTATGTAATTACAGGCAGATACTGTCTCACTGATTTTAAAATTGCTATTCTGGAAGTTCTCACTTGTGGAAGGTGGAACAAAAAAGATTCAGAGACATTTCACAAAAAGCATGGAGGTTGAGAAGCACTAATATTCTGGTTCAAGCAAAGGAGGAACAGTTCTTAAATAATCAGTATATTTTCTTTAATATTTTGTAAATAAACCAACCTTTGGTATCAACTGTGTAAGAAAAAAAAAAAAAAGGAGATAAGAATAAATCTGATATAATTCCTACCAATTACTACAGAAAAAGGTCCTAATTGCCACCCAGTTCCATACTATTTCTTGGTTGCCCAATTTAAATTACATCAGAATTTCTGACTGCAATAATCACCTCTATAGATGGGACACAGTCATCTCTCCTAAATCACACTCTATTAGTCAGCTATGGTATCAACTCAGCTGTCACGTCAACAAGTCCTTTTGATGGTCCAACAAATCTAATCTAATACTTTACAACAGTCATCAAAATTGTAAAAATAAAAAAAAGTAATAAAAAACCCCACTCCTCAAATCCCCTAATACTTTACTCATCACTGACCTTTTGTACCCTTTGAATTTCAAAGAAACTTTTAAAATTGTTACAGATTTCCTCAGATTACAGTGCCAGAAAACTGGCATAGTCTCCTTCTGTATTCAGGACCTGTCTGGATGCCTACCTGTACAACCTATTGTAGGGAACCTGCTTTAGCAGGGGATTGGAGTCGAGGATCTTTTGAGGTTCCTTCCAAGCTTTGCAATTCTGTGATTCTGTGAAAACTCTTAGTTAATTCCCACCTGTATTAGAAAGGCCTTGCTACAAATTCTTGAGATGAAAGGGAATTGTCTTTTTTTTTTCCTCTTTTCTCTTTTCTAGTTTCCCTTTCCTTGTTTCCCTCTCCTTCCCCCTTCCCCCTTCCCCTCCCTCTCCTCTCCTCTCCTCTCCTCTCCTCTCCTCTCCTCTCCTCTCCTCTCCTCTCCTCTCCTCTCCTCTCCTCTCCTCTCCTCTCCTCTCCTCTCCTCTCCTCTCCTCTCCTCTCCTCTCCTCTCCTCTCCTCTCCTCTCCTCTCCTCTCCTCTCCTCTCCTCTCCTCTCCTCTCCTCTCCTCTCCTCTCCTCTCCTCTCCTCTCCTCTCCTCTCCTCTCCTCTGCTATTTAATGGAGAGAGCAAAATATAGTCCATAAAATATAGTCCAAAGATGGACTGTGTGGGCAGCATTTTCTTAGCAATGACGCTATCATTGTAGCTGTGAAATAGTGGTTCACCTCCTTTTGTGCACATTTTTATAAGCATGGCAAGAAAGCTCTTGTTCATGTTTAATGAAAATACATTGCTAATGGTGGTGATAATGTTGAAAAATAGTGTTCTGTAGCTGAGTTTTCACTATCAAGTAGAGTTATTGTGCTCCTTGCATCCGTTGTAGCTTCCATGGAAATAAATAGGAGACATTATTTTTGGAGTGGCCTGAGTTGTAAGAGACACATAAAGATGACAGTCACACAGAGCAGAGCTCAGCGCTGCCCCTGCGCTCCCTGTGAGGAGCTGCAGCCGCCATCAGGCCTCCCCTCAGCTCCTCTGCTCTGCGCTGCACAAACCGAGTGACCTCAGCTGCTCCTCATCCATCTTGCCCTCTAGACCCCTCACCATCTTCATAGCCTTCCTTCGGACAATCTGTAATAGTTCTACGTTAGTTAAAAATAATCAACAAAACCCTTTTTTTCCCTGAAACTTTATGGATTTGGACTTTGGTTGCAGGCAATTAACTTCTTAAGAAACAGAATGCAATATAAATAAAATTCCTTTGAGGAAATCCACTTCTGTGCATTTGATCATTGCAGTATTTCTTTCTGGAATAGCTAAGCACTACAGCACTTCTGTTCAAGGCTTCAAACGTAAAATGCAGATTGAACTAAGAGACTCAGGCTGACCACTGCTTTAAGTAAATTATTTTAAGCATGATTTCACTTAGTTAGGAGTATTTCAACCACACTATTTGTCCTGTATTGTCCTCAGTAGCCAGTAAAAAAGTGGTTTTGTCTGTTTTTTTGAGGAATGACTCATTTTGAGTTCAGCACTTCCTTGGGGAAATAATGCAGACAGAAGCTAGACAGGCTGTACCTTGAAGAAAGCACGTTCCATGCAGAAACCTCCCAACACACAAATGGTCTGACACTGCGTGAAATTACACATCACACCACTTCCAATTCCCTTCCCTTACAGCCTCTTCACATTAGCTTCACTCAGCTCCTTCCAAGACACTGACCCCTCGAGCTCTTTGCCTTCTCCTCTTTCTACTGAAACAACCCTTTCCCTTTCCCTTTCCCTTTCCCTCTCCCTTTCCCTCTCCCTTTCCCCTTCCCTTTTCCCCTTTTCTTTCCTCTTTCCCTTCCCCTTTCCCTCTCCTTTCCTACTGAAGAAAAGACAGACTTTTTTGCTTAGCTGATAATTTTGCTGTTCCCCTTCCCACAGCTTAGGCCGGCTATCTGCTTGGGCCAGGATCAAACACCCTCTGTGCCAAAATATAGGGTGGATGTCCCTTGTAACTAACAAAATATATTCTTAACATTAATATATTTCTGCATTTTTAGATTAAATAAATTGCCATCTCCACCTTATATATATTGTTTTATTTCTTTTATTTGTGTACTCTCCACCAGATGTGTGACTTGAGACATTGCCATGAAACAGGAAAAGGTTCTACAGGGAGCAGAAAAAAAAATTTGATCATTTTTAGGGGAAGATTAAATAAATGATTTAATATATGCCTTAAAAAGACAAGTTTACTTGATGTGTTAAATTATTTTCTGTGGAGCCAAAGAAGGGATAATCATGTAACAATTTAGGTTGGAACAATTTCAGGACATCACTTATCCAGCCTCAACTTAATGCTGGGCTCCCTTCGAAGTTAGTTGCTAATGGCTGTGTGCTTCATGAAATGTTTTCACAAGGCACTGGAGAGACTGGTGAGTATCCTGCTGTTCAGGGTATTAATTCTCTTTTTTTTTTTTTAAAAGAGAAAATCAAAGCTTGTAAAAGGTGAACTCAGAAGAGTTTGGTGAGCTTAGAGGGGAGTCAACTCTTTGAAAGGGTAGATAACAACAGGACAAGGGGAAATGGTTTTAAGTTGGAGGAGGGAAGATTTAGGTTGGATGTTAGGGGGAAATTATTTACAGAGAGAGTGGTGAGGTGCTGGAACAGGCTGCCCAGAGAGGTTGTGGATGCCCCGTCCCTGGAGGTGTTCAAGGACACATTGGATGGAGCCCTGGGCAGCCTGGTCTAGTATTAAATGGGGAGGTTGGTGGCCCTGCCTATGGCAGGGAGGTTGGAGATTCATGATAACTGAGGTTCCTTTCAACTGAGGCTATTCTGTGATTCTCTGTGCTACAAGAACAAAGAGTTTCATTGAAATTTGAGCTGGAAATTTAGATAATGTACCAAAATATCATGGAAATAACCATCCCACTTGTGGTGAGAGGGCCCACTCTCACCTGTTCTTGTAATGTTCTTTGATAAATCTGTTAGAAAGAGCAGATGCTAGTTTAAACTTAAGGGAGCTGGACTAGATCCCAAGATGGTCCGTCCAGTTCAGCCTTTTAATTACTCTCAGGCTGTTATCCTGAAGCTTGATGAAGCCTAATGATTGTTACATGATGTAGCACACACACAACTGCCTATTTTAGTTTCTCAGACTATCAGAAGCACAAAGAAATGGAGAAATTCAGTCACTCAAGAAGCAGGCAGCACCAAGAATCACATATGCAAAAAATGACGACCCTTAAATCTACTTTTCAGTGGATGAATATAAAGGCAGCAGAGAACTACTTTCCAAACTAAGTTGTTGGGTAGATGTAAAAGTAATTTGGCCGATTAGATGGGTGTTAAGCAGCTGAATCAACCCTTGAACAACTGCTATTGATTTATGATTTCAACTATGGAAGTGAAAATTCTTATTTCTAAACTGTCTGTTGGTATACAGAGCTGACAAATTATCCAAGTAACCAAAACGGCGCATGGTAATAATGGCTATTCAGCTATATGGATAACGTTTAATCACATATTCATTACTGAAAATGACTAAAATTACATTAATGCAAGCTGACAAAAAAATAAATGTAACCTCCAGACAGATCTGGAGTTTTGCCCTATAAAAATACAGTCTTTTATTTGAGATTTTTTCCCTACTAATGCTCAGAGGGGAAAAAAATAATCAGTTCCCTAAGACGGTAATACTCATTAATTCATCGCCTAGAAATTACTAAAGAAATATGTAATATATTTTTAAGAGTAGGTATGCATTAAAAAGAATAATCTTAAACAGTAAAAAGATGTCCTTATAGCAATTTGAAAAAAATAAACTTTCAGACAACATGCTAATGCAATGGATAACAAAAACATTTTGCACTGCCTTTATTCCTAGAAGAATATTACAATATAAAATGTTGTTAAATAGTCATTTGACAACAAGAGCAATCCTTTGCAATTGTTTTGTTAACAAAAGGATGAAACTACCTTTCTACTTAAAAATACTGTACATCTGGAACATGAAGTTTCACTGTGTGGCTCAGTATTCAATCTTTTCACCCTGCTAGATGTACATAATCCACACATTTCGTTACTGAATTAAAGCTGCAAGAGAATTTTGAAGTTGTGGTTTTCTGCTATTGTGTGCACTGACTTTAAGTTTAAGATCTGCCAGATAGATACACCATGAAGGGCTACAGTAGTAACAGCAGTGAGAGTGAAAATCAGATCAAATCAAGAGACAAATGCCCAGCTGATCTCAGAAATTCTGCTAATTGCTTCTGGCTTTCATCTGGCTTCTCTATAATCTAACACCAAAATTCTTGTTTGCATCTGTAACCATGCAGCTGATTTTGTTCTTAAACCCGTTCTTCAGCTCTCTTGCTTCTTCTGGTTTGGGCAGTCTTTCATGGAAAACAAAATCCTACCCTGTATTTCCATATTATTGTTCCTTTAAACTGCCAAAAAGACCATTTTTCTCTGCATAAAAACCTGGAAGTGTGAAATTCACAGTGCACTAGAGTTTAATTTTACTCTTCTTCTTCTTCTTTTTTTTTTTTTTATCTTCAATTTGTGCAAATTAGAACAGTGAAAGACGTTTGTTATCTATTTGCCACAAACTCTCCTGATGCAAATCTAGCCCCAGTGCACCAGACAGGTGACTTAATATTACAGGTTCTCACATTGAGTTCCAAAAAAATCCAAGAAAGTTAGCTGTATATGTTAATCACCTGTAAAAATGTAAGAAATTGGTTATTCTACCATCTCTGATAGCACTGTGGTCATAACTCAGTAGCTCTCAATAGCAGAATTTAACTGCAGTGAAGGCTTGTTTGATAAAAATCTAATTATATCCATTGGCATCCTCAAAGCATCTGAAATTAAAAAGTGGTAGCACTTAAAAGTGTTAAGATAGGGCACTGATCTTCATTCTGCTCAAGGGGCCACCTAGTATTTTCTGGAGAAATGGTATAATTATGCAGCAAAATGTTAAACTGTATTAGATTAAATGGAAGCACTCATTTTGTAACTGCTGAATAATCAGACAAAGGAAATGAAACACATCCCAAGTAACTTCACAGTGGGAGATACAGAACCATGCTCAATTTTTAAAAGCCTTTTTTTTTTTTTTTTTTTTTGGTGAAAGGATTCCGAAATTTTAGGAAAACTCACCTGTTGGCCACCTGTGCAAATCCCTCTCTAGGATTTGTTAACATCACTTTTTCAAAACAATTAATCAAAATTCTTTCATCTCCAGAGCTGACAGATGTGGAGTCCAGTTCAGTTTCACACAGTGCATGTCACTAAGCTAAACCTATGCCCTATCCTATAACCTATTCACATGTGCCATCATCCAAAACATGCACACATGACACAATAGTTTCCAGCTTTGTTTTTGTTTTTCTTTTCTATAATTACTGTAAATGAAACTTCAGGAGTTTCTCTACTGAGTTATCTCATCATTTTACTAACTATACAAGTTTTAAATATCTTTTGAATATCCTTTTAAATATCCTTTTAAATATAACAATCTAGAAGATACTCGTAAAATCAATTAGTTTATATTTTTCTACTCATCCAGTCAGTCTAGAAAACAGACCAGTCAAAAAGCAAAATCTGCTTCTATAGGCAAAATAAAGCAAAGAGAGAGAAAGATGATTTCCCCTAAATACGAATCAAAACAAATCTTTTCTGGACTTGACAAAATTCATTTCTCCAAGTATAGAAATGTTACAGCTAGCAGGTGGAAACAATTAAGAAAACAAACCACCGTGTGTTGCAGCCCTTTTGAGAAGAAACAGTCTTAGAACATTAGTGTAAGGACAGCGCTGAAAGCAGAGATGGACTTCTATTCCAACCACTTCTCTCAACACCCTGCTCACAGCAGGCTCATCTGGCACTGGCTAGGAGGCATGGCCATTCTTCAAGTGTTAATAATTGTGTCCAGATCTTAATGTGCTTTTAAATAATAAAAAGGGTAAGGATAAGAGTCTATAAAGAACACTTGAAAGCATCCACTGACGTATGGTGGTCAGTATGGTGAACTATACAATCTCCACTTTCTAAACAACATTACAAAGTATTGTACCTATTTAAGAAATGGAGGAAGAAAATTAAATAGCCACCACCTAAGCCTAAGCTGACTTTCATAGTTTAATTTGCTAATAATTAGAATTCTAATGGCTCCTAGAAAATGAAATATATGCCCAGAATTTGATTAAGGCTTCACACGGCACATAAAACAGTAGATTTCTCCAAGAGAGTATAAAAAGGGAAATATAGATCTAATATCTGGAATTTCATCAGGCCAGATAATCCATTATCTGCTGACACTGCTTAATTCATAGGTTAAAAATAAAGTGAGGATCATTAAAAGGTTTTTTAGCAGAAGATGTAAAAAATGGACAAACAAGGCAACCAGTATGCTGAAGTGAGGCTGAGCAGAAGGGAAACGACAGAGTTTCTCAAAAATCAGTGTTGGGATTAAACTTGGACTTTTCTCCAGGTCTAAGACAAACTGAAGATGATGCAAGATCAGTACCTGGAATGTATTACACCAGTCTTCTGATACCAAAGAAAGACTGGACTTATTGATTCTCAAGTTAATTTCAGATGAGATTAAACCTCATCTTACTCTTACTTGAATTTAATTTCAACAGCAAACTGAGTCTGAAAAACATTTTCCATCTCCTTGGATGAATAGTTAATTTTTCATAATGAGAAAAAAGAATTAATGGATTTCAAAGAAGTTATTGAAAAAAATTAAAGGAATTCTGAAAATACTTTATGGTCATCTATAAAATACAGCTAATAATTACTAGATTGCCTAGTTTATCCCTGTTTATTTCTCAACAATAAATAAATCTGACCAAACTGCAATTTTGCTGGTTTGGAAACCTTTAGCACTTTTTTTTCCTGCACTTTCTAACTATTCTAACCTCTTCCCATCTTCTGACTTTTTGTCTGCCTTTGAAAAAGCCTTAATGGAACTTGTAGGAAAACTGAGCTCACTGGAATCCCAAAGAATATGCGTCCACTGAATAAATAATCATAATCATATTATAAATTATTCATGGATTCTTTAATTCTCCCTATTCAGTTCAGATTTTACCCAAATCTGTAGGAGCTGAGAAGGGACAAAAGTCAGTGAGTCAAAGTGAAATACAAGCAGTTCCGCCTGAACTCCACAAACCATTTTTGTCCTGTGTGGCTGACAGAACCCTGGCACAGGTTGCCCAGAAAGGCTGTGAATTCTGCTCCTTGGAGATTTCCAAAAGCTGCCTGGACACGGGCCTCTGCTCCTTGCTCTGAATATCCCTGCTGGAAAACCGTTTGAAACAGATGGACCCAGTGTGCTATTTATATGAAGTTGGTATGTTTTGAGTATGTCATTATTTACATTCATTACACAAATTTCAATTCTGTAGACTCTACCCAATGCAGTGCTATCTGAAAAAAACAACTGTCTTGCGCTGAGTCTTGTACAGTGCTTTTAGAGTCATTGCCAGTCCTGTCCTGCTAATAAGGACCATTACGTGTGAGCCACCTGGCTGCATTTATTATTATTTAGCTTGCATTTAAGCTGTGGATGGCACCTCAAATGGGAAAAAGGGAAATTCAACCTCTATTTTATAATTCTTTATTGTGAAAATATGATACTGAATCGACAGAAGAAGAATCCCATGATACCATTTTCTCAGTTTCTTCTACATTTTCAGCAAAGTATTTGAAAGGAAACAACTATTTCAATTTCCTCTTGAGCAGAGAACAAGAAGACATATGTGTCATCACCTGAAAAACAACTGAAACTCAAGAATAAGCCTGCTTCCACTGAAATTCTCTATCGAAAGTGCTCACACAAGGTATGCATGTGACAGAGAGGGCAACCTTTCTCACTGCTGCAGAACAATCTGCCAAGAACAAACAGGGCATTACCTGAACTGCAATGCTGTCTGACAACAGATAGCCTTCTTCCCCTTTTTCCTTCAAGCCTCAAGTTTATATTAGAACAAAGAATAACCTAACACTTAGGAGAAAAAGAAATACAAATCATTCCTTGTCAGTCCATTCAGCTGCTACAAGGCATTTGACTCGAGCTGTTGTGTGTGGAAAATTCAACTTCTTGGGGTCAGGTGGCTCCACACTTACTCTGTAGTCTTCATTTTTCCACCAAGCTCAAGCTTACCTTCTTACATAAATGAATTCATAGTACCTGCCCAATTTTTTACTAAAGCGTCATCCACTTGAAAATGAGCCTGAAAAAGGTTATACCCGACCATGATGTGGGTTACCTGTCCTGATTTCACACTACTACGACCCTTCTAATTTCTAATTGCCTTGATCTCCTCACCAGCCTCTGACAAAAATCCCTCTATTTTTACTTTTGGATTACATATTGCTTCACTGCACCACTACATTAGATAGGTCTGCATTTTAAGTTACTGTATCAGAACAAAAGCAAAATCATACATTATGTAAATATCTTTCAAAAGTAAGGTTCTTTGTTTGTTTGCAATGTATGCTGTCACTTGTCAACTAACTACCTTTGTCTTAAGTGGGAAAAGAGTCACTACATCTCAGAAGTGCATGAGAACTGTTAAGTCGTAGCCTGAACCACTCACTGGTTGATCACCTGAGGTCAGATACAGCCCAATTAGAAGCAAAGAGGATGTGGCTGTTTGGGTTTTTTTCTAGGTTTTTGAAGATACTATCACCCTACATATCACAGAGTGAATCATATTCAGAATTCATTTAACCTTTAAAATATTCTTATCATAAACATTTTTTTCTCTTTTCATCTGACTTCTGGGTCTAAACATTGCTCTACTGTTTTATCTATTTCCATCTTTAAGGCTATGAGTGGTATTTTGATTTTTATACAAATGCATTACTGGATCCAGCCAGTACAATTATTACCAAGACCTTTGTAGCCTAAACTGAACTGTAGAAACATTTAACTACAGCCTACTTAAATGAATACTCCTGAAGAAATAACACATCCCCAGGAAGATGGTTATTTAATAGGATTTTATTGTCCACTGAATACAAAGTCTGAAATTAGGAACTTCTACAGATGGACATACATAGGATACACTTTCAGGCACAGCTGCAATAATTTCAAGATGTTAGTATTTCACCGAATGTCTCCAAGGCAATATAAAAAAAAAAATAGACAGAATGAAGTCCATAATTTACCTAAGAATCAAATACAGATACAAGTAAATTTAAGAGAAGTTACGTATACAAAGAAGAAGGCACACGTACAAAAAAACAGAAACAAATAATAGAAATTGATTCTTTATCAGTGAGAAAGACACCAAACTAATACATTCGGTGCTCAGAATGAAGATACAATGAGGCCCTGCATCTGAAAATCCCACATTAATATATGCACTTATAACTATTCTTTCTTAACTTTCAAAACCCAACACCCTTTAGATCAAACTGAGGCTCTGGATTCCCTTGTCTAATTATAAGAAACTAAGAAGTGCTCTGCTCTTCAGCTATTTCTCTATTAATTGAAGGGAAAGGTGCTTAGATGAAAATAAAACATGGTTTAGTGTCAGTCTGGAGGTGAACATTTTGACTATCATAATTTAATTATGCAGATAACAGGACAGAGTGCAATTTCAGCAGGTTCACAGATAATGTGAAATTCTGAGGAGTAACTGAAAGACCAGACCATTGTGCTGCCACTCAGACTTCAACAGACTGAAGAAACGGTCTGATAGATGTCACGTGAAGCTCAATAAGAGGAATGACATGTTCTGTATCTGGGCAAGAACACTGTCATGGGCTGGGATTTAAATACCTGTCAAGCAGCTTTGCAGAGAAGGACCAGAGGGTCGTACTGGATGAGAAATACATGAGAACATACCTTGTGGTATGGAAAGCTAATAGCATATCAGGCGGACCTGTGAAAAGCACTGCCAATGAAATGAAGGAAGTGATCCTCCCCCTGTACTCGGCATAAATGAGACACTTCTGGAGTGCTGAGCTGAATGCTGGAGAAGAGACGTGGACGTATTGGGAAGAGTTGAGTGAAGGGGCACAAAGGTGGAGCCTCTGCCATATGGGAGAAGGCTGAGAGAGCTGGGACTGTTTAGCCTCAAGAAGCAAAAGCTTGGGAGGATCTTACCAGTGTGTATAAATATGTAATGGGGGACAGAAAAGGAGACGGAACTACATTCCTCTCAGGGGTAGTAGGTGGGAGGACAGTTGATAATAGGCACAAATTAAAATGCAACAAATTTCACTTAAACAAAAAAGTGTTTTTCTTTTTTTTTTTTGTAAGTAAAGTGGCAAAGATTGAACAGAGAAATTGTGGAGCCCCACAGCCTTGGGCAGCATCTGATGACACTTTGAGCAGGGAGGCTGGAGAAGACACTCCAGAAGTGCTGCCTTAAAGCCTCAACCATTTTCTTATTTTACATCGGGATTTCAAGAAGATGGAGCATATTGGAATCCCTATGTAATTTTGCAAGCATGCAATGCTTTGTAAAGGAACAGACAAGTGGCAAAGAATTTCTACATTACTTCACTTACTCTGAAACCTTGTTGCTCAAACTAGGTAAGTTCTAAAACAGAATTAAAATTTAGCTGTGGCTGCTAAGTGTAACACAAAAAAAAACAAAGAAATTAACACAGGATCATCAGCTTCAACCTTCTCAGCTATGTAGAACACCAAAAAGAGTATGAAACTTTACACTTTACATGTATCACTTCAGCTTCTGTAGGAAAGCTAAGATTACATATCAGGGTTTTTTTTTTTTTTATTAGGAACATCACAGACTTGAAAACTGAAAAATATCTAGAATATCTTGTTCTTTCTGCAAATGTTGACATTGCAGCCCTCCACTAGAGGCACTTGAAATAAAGCTGAAGTGGAGATGAAGGGTCATGGTGTCATAACTAAACTAATTCCTGGCCCTGGTTCAGTTCTTGGATCCCTCTCAGCTGCCTCTCAGCAAGGCTCCCTGATACCTGTATGAACAGTTTCTGCAGGTCTGTGAGTCTCACCTGTCACGTTTTCCCAAGGCTGAAGCTAAAGAGATATCTGTCCCTGCCATTATGTGCATAACTCCTTACGGAGTGAATACCTCAGATAAAAATTCAGTTGAGCACTGCAGCTGCACACAGGGATGTCATCAGCAGAAGCTCTCTGACTGATTTACAGCACGAGGCTTCATTTTGATGTAGTGCTCTGGTTGCACACAAGGAAAAAATTGCACTCTTGTTATCCTTACACACTTTTCTGAGCTACAGTGCTAACTTTACTATAAATATAGCAATAAATATAGCATATAAATATAGCAAAGTATATAAATAGCAGAATATATAAATATATAAATATATTTGCTGTAAATATAGTGGTATATCTTGTTTTAAAATAATGTAATTAATGTAATTAAAAGCTATTTTAATAAGTTATTCCTTTCTTCATGAATATATATTATTACATAACTATTTTACTACTCTATTGTTAAGCCATTCTTATCTGAATTGGTAAGGTATTTGGATGACAGCATAGACACATCTTTGTAACGTAGAAAGTGAGACTGGCATTTCCAAAAAACAATCAAAAAAACAAAAGCAGCAAAATCAGGCAAAAGCTTAAAAAAAGGAAAAATTGAATAGAGAGATACTGGAACTCAGGCTCTTTCAACTTCGAGATCCCAAAGGGGTGACTGCCCCATCATCTCTTGGCCAGCTCAAAAAAAGGGACTGGGATTCCAAACCAAGACGACATCCTAAAAATTAGAAACATTTGCAGTTGCCCCCTAAAAAACCCTTGCCAGCATACATCAACTTAGCTGGATCAAAAGCAAGAACTGGAAATACCATTTCAGTTTTTAGAACATCCAGGATAAAAGCCGGGTTCATCCCATGTCCAAATTGCTCAGTAAATCTTATATTTCAAGAACAGCCTCGTGATAAATGTCAACTCTGTGCTACCTGCATTCCGTGAATATTTAAATTGAGATTTGTATACAAAACAGATTAGGATGACTTTTTAAAATTTTTATTTTTTAATTGAGGACATATTTTGGCCAAGAAAAAGCAACATTAAAGCCATGAGCTACAGATCTACATTCAGTCTGGATGGAGTTTGGAAAAGTTTGGAAAATATTTTTGCACAACCTTGAAGTGTACCAAATATATATATATATTTATAAATATATACAGATAAGTAGAATGCTTAAAATAAGAAAGTATGTGATACTATAGAATAATTACATTTGGAACTTGTGAAAAATAGTAATAGACAGATGGTCTCTACTTTTTACTCTGAAAAGTAAGAAAGAAAAAAAAAAAAGATGATCCTTGTCTGTTCGAATGAGATACTGAGATATGCACAGCAAACAAACATTGTAGATTTATTTATTTATTTTGCAAAGTCTGGCACGAGTTAAAATAACGATGATTTGATACTTGTACTTTTCTTTCATAAAACATGTAGCAGCAGCATCCCCATCTCAGCCCAACACTACCTGTCATTAAATTGTATACTTTTATCTGAGTTATGTTAGTATAGAAGATGAAACATTCACAATCATGAGACAAACTTATTTTTAAGACAATCAAATTATTCCATTATTGGGTACTATATCTCAGAACTGAGTGAATACCTATCAGGATTGTACCTTCCCTATAACTACCTGATTTTTTATAGCTATGTTCTTACAGTATGCTCAGCAAGGCATAGGCAGGTGATAAGTTGAGGATCTCATTTTATTGTCTAAATTGGAATCCAAACTGGAAAGGCGGACTTCTCAGCAAGATCGTCTGTGGGTTAGAATTGAGTTTTAGTTCAATTCATCCACAGACAAAAGTAATAGCAACAAAAAAAAAAAAAGAAGCATCTCATTTGTCAGTCTTAGCTCAGCACGAGGCAGGCTGGAAGACCTTATCTACCTCTCGCAAGACATCCTAGAGTACATTCTTGAAATAAGCAAGCCTATGATGTAGCTCCCAAATACTCGAGAGCATTTTAGCCTACACTTGATATCCTCTTTATGAACTCAGGAAACTTCTATTGTTTCTGTATGTCTATGCTGTTTTAAGAAAATCAGTCAATTAGAGCAAACAACGTATATAGAAATTTCCAGCTTTGTAGTAAATCAAATAATAAAGGGTGAAACCTGGGTGGTACTTTCAGCACTGCTGGGAGAAGGGTATCTCGCTAGAGTCAGGATAGAGCTATCAAAGATGCAAATCCCAGTTGTGAAAGACTGCCAAATTACTATGACACCGTACACATAGCTGCTCATAAATGTTCAGCAGTGATTTGGCAATCTCTGAACATTAAGATAATGTGTATTCATTGATTCCTCCAGGGAAAGGTGGGAAAAAGCTCAAGTTTAGTTCCATGTTAACTATTTCATGTTTCAGATTCTTTGGAAACCTTGAGAAAGGCCTGACATGGATTTTCAAAATATTACAAGAAAAAAGAAAATCAGCAAGGATGAAATAATATCTGCAGAGTTGATACAAAAGTAAAAAAAAAGCTTTCTCAGCAGACATTCACAGATACTAAGTATCGTTAAATATAACACTTGCTTATTTTGTTTAATTTTATCTGAGGATTTTTTACAGCACAATCGCTCTGAGGAGGACAAGATTATTGGCTAAACAATACAAACTTCATAATTGAAGTTGAGAACAAACATACACAGTTCGAAGGAAGTTTTTTTAAGGAAATTTAGAGGGGATTTTTTTTTTTTTTTTTTGGATAACATTATTTACTACCTAATGTTTCTTAAGCTCCAAGTTAAAAATACATAACATACTATATGTACATATAACATGAAACTAGTATACTTTATCTTCTCCAGAGAACTCGCATCATCTCTTTGGGTGCCAGATCCTGGATTAAAAGAGTAAGCTGAGATTTGTATGCTGGAATTCAATGTTTCAACAGGCAGCTCTGGGCAGAATGTGAGTCCTGTACTTCCCAGTTGGCCAGCAAAAACAGACTCCTAGAATTAATTAATACTCTGGTGGACTGGTATTTTGAAGGGAATGAGTGAAGCTCTGCCAGTGCAGACAGTGTTTCCTTAAAGCAAAACAATGGTGAAGTACATGATTACTGTACCATCTATTACCCCTGTTTACGAGGGTGGGTAGTGATAGGACAAAGGGAAAGGGTTATAAACTGAGACAGGGGAGGTTTAGGTTAGATATTAGGAGGAAGTTTCTCACTCAGAAAGTGGTGACACACTGGAACAGGTTGCCCAAGGAGGCTGTGGATGCCCCATCCCTGAAGACATTCAAGGCCAGGCTGGATGTGGCTCTGGGCAGCCTGGTCTGGTGGTTGGTGACCTGCACATAGCAGGGGGTTGAAACTAGGTGATCACTGTGGTCCTTTTCAACCCAGGCCGTTCTATGATCCTATGATTCTATTCACAGTAGCTTAATTATCATGATACATTTTTTGCTAGAGCAGAAACCAGCATTATCTAGACACTCCCAGTTCCTTAAGTATCTTGAGAAGAATGGTACCTCATCTTGTTAAACGGGCAAAATTGGGATGTTATTTATGCTAAAAAAAAAAAAAAAAAAAAAAAAAAAAAAAAAAAAAAAAGAAAGAAAGAAAGAAAGAAAGAAAAATAATTCTATGAATAAAGAAAACAAAAAGGTCTTGGCTTCATTTACTTACAAAATTGTGGTCTGTTGTTATAGATCACCATAAGAACTCCTCCTGGCAATGTCTAACACAATATGACTCCCAAACAGAGCTGCCATGCAGGGGGTAGAACCTGCATGTATCACTGACCACATTACACTAATTTTCAGCTGAGCTAACTCAGCCCGTAAGCAGCACTACAGGTTGCACAAACCGCTGTACATACTGTGATATAGATCGTATGGCTGCCTAACACCAGGCCTAGTAGTTAAAAAAAAAACAACAAAACAAAACCAAAAAAACAGGAAAGGTGGCCTCTTTTCCTTTCATGACCAGATACAGTTATCAGTATTATGAATATGGTGCAGGCGTACTACAAACTACAGGAACAGCCTTGTCTCAACAGAAAAGCCATCTCAACTTGTGCTCTGCTTCGAGACACAAGGATCTAATATGTTACACAGACTGAACTGTCCAAGCTGTTTAATAGCTTGAATAATGAAAAAGAGAAGATTGGATTTTTCAGTGGCAACAGGACAACTTAATACAGGAAGCCAGTTTTCCAACCAACAGGTTAATGTATTCCAGGTCTTTTAAAGAGGGTGGTAAATTATTTACCACAGATAGACAATTGCAAAATCTTAAAATGTTGAAGCACGTGAAGGGCAGTCACAGTAATCCAAACACAGGTCTATTTATGCTTGATCTCAAATTCTGATTGCCAATACCTACTGATTCAATGAGTTTCATAAAAGCTCAAGGTTAATCTCTCATACAATTCACACTTCGAAAATATTATTGATTAAATTTGAACTATACGGTCTAATTAGTACTTTATATTTAAACTTTTATCCTGGTAAAACACATACCAATTATATACATAATGACTGCAAGTTTACTTAGCACATAATAATATTCTACAAAATACAACTCCAATAAAAATTACATCCCAGCTCCTTCTTCATCCATGTGTAGCTGAAAGCTAAAAAGAAGAGCAAGAGACTGGCAGCAAATTTCTCCAAGAGACTGGCTCCAAGTTTCTCCCTGCCTCATCAGAGCACTTTTTAGACCACACAAGCCACTTTGTCACGTCACTTATACTCGTTATGAGATCATCTCTTCGTTCACACTGAAAAGTCTAATAACGCAGTGTGTTACTCTGAGCATAAGTTCTGAGATAAATTAGGCCTGATTAAAAACTGCTAGAGCTGAAATTATGTTGTGGAGTCACATATCAGTACCAGGACCAAAACAGCTGTATGGGACATCCGTGCTCTCCTCCCATGGAGTTGGCAGTTCAAATATAGCTGAAAGGATTATACGATTTCTTCGTCAGCCCACTTCTTTTTTGTTCTGGTAGCTGAGACTACTGATGGGTCTATTAAGATATTTGCTGTTTGCACTGACCGAGCTAGAACTGATCCCAAATGTCAATCAAAAAGATTTTCCTGAGAAAAGGCATTACCAAACTAATTTTATTCCCTTCTGAGATACAGAGTTTCATTTTTAAAAAGTAACAATGGATACAGTTTGCACAATACCTTTTTTTTTTTTCCAGATAGAAAATTGAGTAAAACCAAAATGCATGTTCATAAATGACTGACAGCTTTAGTGGCAAATGGGAGCAGTTTATAGGATTCTGCACAGCTAATGAACAGATCTTCACTGATGAGATGGAACTAAGCATTATAATCACTTTATAAAGCCTGTTGATGAGTAGAGTTGGTTAAATTGTTAGGTATGAGGGGAACAATTAGAAAGATTGCTTGTAATTACTTTCCTATATAAAAATGTGTATTGTAACAGCCAAAAGATGAGTAATTTTTTTTTTTTATTATTTTTTTTTTTTAAAAAAAGGTAATTCTCTCCTTTCATTGAGAATAGGAGATGTATCCTGAAAAAACAGAGGGCTCTAGGGATCATGGTGAACCATCTAGGTAGGTGAGAGCTGTTGCAGGACGTAATATAAAAAGTTTGTATGCAAAAAGAGAATAAAAAACACAAGAAGAAATGCTGTTTTGATGAAAGGCTTTGAGAAATAGTTGTGATATTTAAATATTGCTTACAGAAACCAAACTCAAAAGGGGTTATTGAAAGGATTGGAGAAAAAAAGTGAAGAATAATACAAATAAAACTGATTCAAATGCCTCTGTATGACCTGTCTGATTAAAACGCTTAGTTCGATCAGTTAATCAAGGAGATTGAAAGGTTCTCTGATTACAACACATGTAAAGCAGTTTCTCCCAGTCAAGGCACTGGAGTTTTCCTCTAGCACAGAAAGTGTAAAAGGAAAGCATTACAATAGCAAACTTGTTCTGAAAATCTGGCATAAATACTCATGAAGACAGCTAACCAGTACAGCTACAAGCTACCAAGAGCACTGGTAGACTCTCCATCGCCAATACCTACAAACCAAGAGGGTGAATTTCTCTGAAAATTATGTTAGGGTAAATAAATTATTCAAATACATATAGGCTGGCTGAAATGAAATGGCTTAAGAGATGGGAGAGGTTAGATCCAAGCGTTTAAAAGATCATTTATCCCCACAAAACATTTAAATACTGCACTTGGTACATACTGGCATATCAGGGAAAACACTATCTACTCATGCTCTAATGATTATGAAAGAAAATAGAAAAATCAGGGTCAGAGGTTACAGATTGAATTCTATTGTATCTGATATTTATTAAATAGATTTTTGGACATCGGTAACGTTCCAGTGGGCTGGGCCTAGACATCATTCTGCTTCTCTTCTGCACTTGCTTGACAACACTAGAGTTCTTTCCTGCTTTAAAATCCAACAGCCTGGAACACGGCCTTTCCATAATTTATGCAAAATAATTACACTGCATAGCATTATGTCCAAGTGCTCTACGAAAGGCCAAACAAGCTAGATCAGGTGTGTGAAAAGGTCGGTGTCTGCCCTATAAAGTATCAAAATAATATGAAGACAGATGAAAGTGAAGGTTAAGATGTGGGAAAGGAAAGAAAAAGGGGATCAAGAAGATGCTTGTCTTTCAGTTCTACGTGACAGTCGCTTAGCTCTCACTATCAGCCATTTCTGTAGCCACTACAGAACGCTCCCTTTTTATTCAGTGACCACAGCACAAGGAAGTCACTGAAGTCATCTAACTTCAGCAGCTTCCACACAAATGCAGAATATACCTGAGCTGGCAACTAGATTAGCTGAAAATTAGACTTTGAACCATACCAAATAGCTTGTCCCATCCCTGCACAAAAAGTCTTATGCAAACATTTTTAAAGGACAAAACGATACATATGTTGGAATAATTTATGTCTTTTTTGTACTTGCGCAAGAGGTTCAGTCTATTTCTATCAACTTTCCTTAATTCCCAGCTAGATAAAGAACAAATAAACGTCTTTAGCTGTCACGGGAAATTATGAAATCATGGGAGATCAGGAAATAATGATGAAATAAGGTGCTAAAATTCAGAGCTGTAGATTAAGCATCGTTCTTTATTTCAGATTTCACTTAAAGTATTATTATAATCACAAACACATAAGCATTCTCATCCACGTAGCTCACGGAATTGGCCGGATGATTGCAAAGACTTAAAGATGAAGTGCACTACAATGGATTATTCTAATTCTTGGCTGGCTTCAGAAAGCTGCGGGGCTTTGACAGCTGATTCTTGGCAGATGTGCTTCCATTTTAATACTGTTTATCTCCAAGTGATCTTACTTCAAGGCATTTGGTCTTTTATTTGGAATGTGTGATTGTCTTCTATCAGATCCGGCTAACCCCATGCAACCACTAAACTGAAGGCACTGAACTAGAACTGTTAACTGAGTGAAAACTTGCCTTTTTTCCCCCTGAGGGAAACTAAGCTACTGAAAAAATATTCTGAAAGCTGAACTGCTCAAGTCTGATGTTTGAGAGGTGAAAGACCACACCTCCAGCTTGGTGGCTGATGATTTCAGAAAAACAAAAGCTCTGAACAAAAAGTCTGTTACTTTAACCAATCGCCACCTTAAAATCCTAACAACTATTTATGAACATGAATATTTTTCAGGGTAAAACTATTTCAAATTCTGAATGAATTGAGAAAACTCCCTTTCCTTGAGTGCAGCCTGGACTACAGCAAATGAACCACCATTTTCTTTTTTTCTAAGATCAAAGCATTGATAAATAAAACTCTTTTCCAGTTATATTTACACATTTGTTTATCCAAATAAAATGTCACTTTTAGAAAACAATGAATTGGTATTTTAAGCCTGAAATTAAAAAAAAAAAAGTTTATACATTAAGTGCTGATGTCTCAGTCCTTGAAACAATCCTGGAAGCACAGAAGCACAGATGGGAATCCAGGTACCTCTCCAGCTGTCAGAATAATGTTCTTCGACCTCTTTCCACTCAGATGAATATTCAGTTCTGTGCACAATAGAACAGCCATAACAGGAAGTATAAAAATAAATCTCAGCAAAAATAATTCATATGACAAGTCATTAGAAGATTTTCTGAGCAGACTGCATTTGGCTTTAAGATATTCGAGCACCAAAAGCCTTTAGTGATGCCACTGTGGAGATGGGTGGAAGGTATGTGAACCATTTTTTAATATACAGGTAAGTATACAGATCAGTAAGCACAAGTATACAGAACTGACCTCCTGAAGCTCGAAGTGAAGGATCTGAAACATGGCTAGATGTGTACATCTGCATGCCTACATCTGCATGCCTACATGCTGTGAATTTAGTTCACTCCCCATTCAGTATGTTGACTCAGCTAACGCTGAGAAACTCTTAACATCAAGTGGGTTAGCTTCCAGTCACAGTAAATAATAGACAAGTTATGTCCATAGTAATCTGCACATTTCAGGCTTCAGTACACTCACGAAAATCTCCAGACATAATTAAGGATGTCTAGCAGATGTCTGAAGACTTCTACTTTCTCCACTGTTCCATGCATCTGTCTGTCCAAACCATAAATGCCAGAGACAAGATATAGACCATCACAAAAACATTAAAGGTATCATCAAGAGCACAGTGCACGTAAACGTAAACTCATTAAAAGCTGCAAATCCTTCTAAAGTTGTACAGCAACTTAGGTAGGTAAACCTGGACTTTGTTAAGGACTGGCCACTGAGGATTTCCAAGAATCTGTTTTAATATCCTTTTAGAACTTTTTAAATATAGAAACCAAATCTACACCTTGTGCTAAAATTCCACTAATTCTCAAAGAATTTATCAAAGTTGCAGGATTTGATCCTTATCTAGTAGTTGTCAAAAGAGATACGTGCAGATTTTTTCAACATAGGAAAGACAGATAAATCCATGACAGCTAGAGAGAACAAAATAAACAGATCATCCCTTAGAAGTAGCTTTTCTAAAAGCAGAATGGAGAAAGAGTCCACCTTTCTTTTGCTTTGCATCTACTGTCATAACTGCTATATAGAAAGCACCTGTACGCTCTTTCATCATGACAGCACTTCTTGCATCACTTAGTTCTTTCAACCTCTGTGTAACTGTAGTACTCAGGTATCAGAGGAGCCCTGGTCATCCAATTACGTTAAACAAAACTTTGGGCAGAATCAATGCATTTGCCTTGATTATTTTCAATCAGTATATTGATACTTTATGAACATTTTGGACCTGGGGATCTTGGTGGATGAAAAACTTAATGCGAGTCAGCTGTGTGCTCTTGCAGTTCGGAAAGCAAATGGTATCCTGGGCTCCATCAGAAGAGGGGTGGCCAACAGGCACAGGGTGATTGTCCCCTTCAAAGGGTGCCCCCCAAAGGATTGCATCCCCCCAAAGGGTATTCAGCCTTCAGTATCTAAAGGGAACCTACATATAGGAGGGGAATCAACTCTTTGAAATGTAGATAACAGCAAGACAAGGGAAAATGGTTTTAAGTTGAGGAAGGGAAGATTTAGGTTGCATGTCGGGGGGAAGTTCTCTACTATGAAAGCAGTGAGGTGCTGGAACAGCTGTCCCAGGGAGGTTGTGGATGCCCCATCCCTGGAGGTGTTCAAGGCCAGACTGGATGGGGCCCTAGGCAGCCTGGTCTAGTATTAAATGGGGAGGTTGGTGGCTCTGCCTGTGACGGGGGGGTTGGAGATTCATGATCCTTGACATCCTTTCCAACCCGGGCCATTCTGTGATAACACATTCCTTTTCTATGTAAAATCCCTTTACAGATAGATGCTGAATAATTTTTACTTCATTTTCTACTATGGTAGAAGTGTTATTATATTTAAAACTTCAGTAGCTTTGCCATTCAGAAAAAAACTAAGACATTTTTTCACTACTGGTAGATGAACAAATTTTTTTCTAAAGCATAAATTGGTATATACAATGTACTGTGATTTCAGCCTTCAGAACACAAATATCCAAAGGTCTTGCACTTGAAAAGTGGGATTAAAAACGCACCGAATTGTCAAATCTTTTGTTGAATGAATTTGTGATTACAGATGCTCAAATGCATGCAATCAATATTTGATTCCATTCCTGTTTAGCACTTTGTAGCATACATTCACCTGACGCTTAGTTACATTATTTCTGCCAAAAGGATGCTTCATGAGATTATCCAAATCACAAGGGATAAAATCTCAAAGCAATTACTAGCACTTCTGCCATTTCTGCATTTGTTATCAAAATTGAAAGTGGCTACATGTGTTTCAGATCAACAGGTAGGAAATTTAAGATTATAAACAAGTGCTCATCCAGGAAAGATTATAATGAATTCATTCTGAGACTCAGTTGTTCTTGTGAAAGGTTGCAATTAACAAAACAACAACAGAGAAGTCAAAATACATTAAGGAGAAACACATAAATTTCAAGTGGCTTGGCAATGGCAATACTTGTTTTTGGCAAGGAGAAAAATCATCCAATTGTATTTTAGGACTATTTTTTAACTCCAGACAAAAGCAAGTTTCTGTACCAAATCTTTTGGGGATTAAGACCATAATACCAACATAGCTGTAGTATTTACTCATTACTTTACATTTAAACTGGACCATCCTGCATCTCAGACATACAAAGAACACTGATGGAAGGAGGATGTTCCAATATTGTACCGTATATGGAAGATAGGAGTTCTTCCACCATTTTCAACACCAGAAAAATGTACCTTCCTATACAATAAATGAAAAATAAAATATTTTGGGAGATATTAAAATTAACTACCATAGCACACTGAGGAAGAAGCACTTTTCTTTCAGTTGTTTCTATTTTTTTGTTGTAGCTGTATAACTATTACTACAAGCCTACTGAACATGACTTGCATTAACATTCCAATAGAGCTAACCTGATTCATCTCACTGAGTAAATTCACAGCTTACCACAATAAAAACAAGAAGGGCTTAGAGAAGAAATAAAGGTTTCTATCATTTATCTCAAAAATTAACAGAAATAGAATGTCTGACTGATACTTATTGGCAATAAATCTTTCATTCTTTTCCCTTCTGACAGGACAGTGGCCTAGCATTCTTATACCTTCACTTTCTAGGAAAGACACTCTTCTCCCACTCTAATTGGTTTTTTTTGGTCATCATCTGCTGTCCTTTGAATAATGAAGCAGAAAATTAGACCTGATGAAGCATCTCTTCTGGCTGCAATGGGATGGCATTTATCCACAGCAGATCTAAATCTCTTGTTTCTTGACATATTCAAAGAAGCTCCCTTCAACAAGTGACTACTGCACCTTAAGGCAACACAAAATTTTTATTAGAGAAGCGAAGCAGTCTCCAACGCATTGAACATTCAGCAACATGGATTGCTTAATCTTTGCTATGCTATGGTCTTTTCTATTAACACAAGGGACATCTACAGGCACGAACAGGAACACTCAGTGTTCACTCTCAGTTTCATTCTTTCTTGAATGGAGATTCCTGTCTCAATTTCAGACATACCACTACTTTTAGGAGGGAAAGAGGGGAATCCTAAACACTTTCCTTTGTAAATTTTACTGACGCGCTTCAACACATGCCATAAAACATGACAGAATTCCATTAACTTCAGCAAAGCGGAGTTGGCAAGCCTTTCAGCAATAAGGTCTTTTGTTGTTGTGTAGCTATTTTCCTCTCTTCTTTCCCAAACTATTACCTATTCTCACAGATAATTAGCCTGACATTTCCATCATGGTATTAACATGAGTTGCAGCCTGGGAAATAATAGTAAGGAAAAGAACACAAGCTGAGAATGCAAAAAAGCTGCAAGAAGCATGGTTGGAGAATAACTGCTGGAAATGCATATATGAGACATGAGACTACGGGGGCTAGCTTGCAATCAGCAAAATTCAGACCATGTTTAAGTTTCAGACCAGGTCATATCCATTTGAAACATGTTCATAATTACAGAGGGAGGAAGAAAAAGAGCACTTAGGTTCCACAACCCTTTTAAGATCTTGCTCAGATGATTAGTGCATTCTGCTAATTAAGAGTTCTGCTAATCCTGCTTAGCCAAAGAGCACTGGGTGTGTGAAGAGAATGATTTATCATAATATCTTACTGGTACGATGTACTAAGTAATGTGTACCACATAAGGGACAGTGGAAAGCAGAAGACCTTAAGAAAGCCTAAAAAAAAAATCATACCCAAAGTGAGTGAATATTGTTTCCAGTCATTTATTAGGATAAAAAAAAAACAAAAAAAACCATGAACATTCACCCTGAAGACCATCAGATTAACCTTTCCAACAACAAACCTCTGCCTTTAAACTCTTTGGAGCTTAGCGCAATGACTGTTCTTCTGATTTCAAGCAAGGCACATTTTGAGAGGAGAGGTAACAGCCATTAAAGATGGCACACAAACTCCTTCCATCAGGTACATCTAACACCACCATCACAACCACCTCTTCTTCCACATTGCTGGCAGCCCTCACAGTAAATTAGTGCTGAAATTTCAAAACAACTTTAACTGCTGATTGAATGACTTTACTGACAGAGCTTGCAGAGCAGAGTATAACAGAAATCTTAGATGGTCTTCATGTTATTTGACATTTCGGCCATTAGAATAGAAATTAAATAGTAAAATTCTAAGGTAAATAATTCAAGGAAAGCTCTCAAATCTTTTGTGAGCTTTTTAGACTGAACAGAAAGCTACCTAAAGTAATCACAGATTAGCAATGCGAGAGTTAGTTTCCCTGTTAACTGATTTGAAGTGGTACTAATGCTGGTTAGCAAATCAAGGTTTAAGACTCACATTCAGACACAGAAAAGCTGAAGAATAAAACCAAGAATTTACTTTCTGTGAAGTGTTCAAATACCAGAACCACAGCAGCTTGAGGAGGAAATGCATTAATCTTGAGGTAAGCTAGAAGGGGGTAAATGCATTCCACTTGTTTACTGAAATAAGAATACTTGTCTGTAATTTTCTGACACAGTAACATCTTATTTTGGGAACTAAGTACATCACTAACTGTGATTACAATTACAATTACTGTTCATCATTGATTGATACATCACTGATCATGATTAAAATTATTGTAAGTTGTGATAATGTAATATAGGCATATGATTTCCTCATCTATGGTAATTAACTTACCGCATCAGAAGAGAAAGTCTATTTGTCACTCACTGAACACACAGCCCACATAACTCCAACATACTGGAATACAATACTCTGAAGAAGTGATCAGTAATCATACTAGTATTATAGCAACTTTACTGGTAATAAATTAATTGAATTTAATAATTATTTCACCAAAATCAGCACTTCATAATTTTTGTATTGGCAACCATTATGATCACTAGGATTTCCCATGTTCCATCTCTTTCCAAAGATTTGCTTTAAAATGTTTCTTTCACAGTTTGAATATAAATTGTAGGAAGAATACCTCTTTTCACTGTAAAATAAATTACAGATATTGAGACATGCAGGATATCCTGACAGTCTTATTACAGAGTCAGTGATACCAGTATTCCGAATTCTAGTTAATATTTCCCCGTTTAAAATCATGTCAATAATTTTAAACCATTTGTATGCATTCCTCCCTTTTCTGTTAAGTCTGCATTTTTTTCCTTTCTCAGTCTTAACTTTGCAATAATTTCTAACTCTGAATGTAATTATTTTATTTTAACCAATCTACTAACGCTGGAACCAATTACTCTTTTAGATAGCATTCATACTTGTGACCAGACGAAAGATTTGAATCCAGTGTCCTCTGCTAAGGACACAGTCCTTCAGGCAATGAAGTTTCCTTAGTAAAGGTAAACTGGCTTATGGATTATCCAACCTCATTTGATAGTAGCCCTTTTTATTTCCATAGTGAACAGATCAACAATAGAGATCAGAAACATTTCTCTGAGCATCTCTCTCTTGTCCCCTCCCCATTTAATTTTTTCAAATTAAAAAGTGGAAATCATAGCAACAGAAAATGGGTCCACCTAAAACAATATGAGAAAGAAAGGAAAAAAGTTCATTTTGAGATTCAAGACGCAGTAAAAGCTAAGTAACATGATTTCTTTTGTTTGTTCTGTTTTCCCTTTCTGCCCAATTTCCCAAGCAGAAAGGAAACTGCACAGCAAGAAAAGCAGCATTATGCTTTGCACCATCACACTACTACATGCACCAGTGAGGCCACTCAGGCAAGATAGTCCAAGAAAGCTCACAGAGGGCAGATGTCATTACAGGCTGCAACATTCTCAACTTTGGAAAACTGTGCAGAGGTCTTCACATCCTGCTAAGATCTCAGATCTTTGATCAGTTAATTCCCTAGATGGATGGTAGCATTTCAATATCCATCTCCAGTCTGCCATAGACATAGCTTGTATTTTTATAGGGACATACTATACTGCAAATAGATCTGTACCTATCATTTATTGCTTTGCAATTCCTCATTTCTGCCTTGGGTTGCATCTCTACTCCAGACTGTCCTCTCCCAGCCTTCCTTCCACACCAAAACACAAATACAACTTCTTGAACCAACACAACTCTATGTGGGTCAACATTTCCTGCATACCTCAGTGAGAATGAAGATAAATAGAGTAGACGAGAACTTCTGGCAGCTGCTTAGTCAATTTGAAAGACAGGTGAAGAGAAAATAGAGTTTACGAGTTTCAGAGCCAAAAATAATACAGTATTTTTGCAAGATTAGATGGTGGTGGATGCATCTCTTACATAGTGGTCTACCTTTTTTTTTTTTTCATTACAGTAACGAGATGAATTTTATGTGATGGCCAGATGAACACTTTTCATGTAGACTTTTCTATCTTAGGAATATACCCACACACATACCTGCGTGCTTTTCAGTCCTATCAAGGCTCTTTAAGCTACATTCTATAACAAACATTCCAGGAAATCATTGCTAGATACAACATAAAAGAGATGCTAACATTCAAATATTTTTTCTCTTTAGGACTTGATACCTGGATCAGAGTAGATACATTACTCTACACATCAACAGAGTCTTAACTCAAAGTTGTTGAAACAAATCCTCTTCTCAGTTATAAGAAGAAGTCAGAACTACAACTAACATAGACTAGATATGTTTTATTCTGTTAACTCTGACAGGAGACTCACATATACCTGCAAGTTCACTGACGACACCAAGATGAGTGATGATCTTGATGAAACAGAAGGAAGGGAAGCCATCCAGAGGGACCTGGACAGGCTTGAAAAGTGGGCCACGCAAACCTAATAAGGCTCAATAAGGCCAAGTGCAAGATGTTGTACTTGGGTCAGGGCAATTGCAGGTGTGTGTACAGACAGGGAGACAAACTCACTGAGAGAAGCCCTGAAGAGATGGAATTGGGTGTTCTGGTGGATAAAAAGCTGAAAATAATCCAGCAGTGTGCTCTTGCTGTCTGGAAGGCCAACAGAAGGCCAACAGAAGGCCAACTTGGGCTGCATCAAAAGATGGTGGCCAGTAGGGAGAAGGAAGTGATTGTCCCTCTCTCCGCTGCCCTTGTGAGGCCCCATCTGAAGTGGCGTGTTGAAGCCTGGGGCTCCAAAACAAGAAAGATGTGCAGCTGTTGGAGCAGGTCTAGAGGAGGATGACAAAGATGATCAAAGTACTGGAGCATCTCATGAAGAAAGGTTGAGGCGGTGAGCTCATTTAGCCTGGAGAAGAGAAGACTCCAGGGAGACCACATTGAGGTCTTCCAGCATCTGAATGGAGCTTATAAGCAGAGGGGAGGCCAACTTTTTACATGGGTTTATAGAAGCAGGACAAGGGGGAATGGCTTTAAAATACAAGAAGGAAGATTTAGGTTAAGATGTTAGGAAGAAATTATTTGTAAAGAGGATGGTAAGGCACTGAAACAGTCTGCCCAGAGACGTTGTAGGATCCCCAGCTCCAGGGGGCCTGGGCAGGCTAATCTGGTGGGCAGCAACCCTGGCAAATGGAAGGGGCATTGGAACTAGACGATCCTTAAGGTCACTTCCAACCAAAGACAAAGGTTTATGGAGCAAATGAAATGGGGGATACACCTATCAAGTCCTGCCTTATGATACAGCTTTCCTACTACATAGATCAGAGATTATGGTCCTTCTGAGAGACAACAATATTTAGAAAGTATTGCTATTGGTGAATGTAAAAAGTGCTTACACAACAAGCTTATCCACTTCAATATCATAACAAGCCTGACAAAGAGCAGTGCCCTAAATACATCTTCCATTCTGTAAAATGTTCGCCTCTGAATCCAGTGTGCACCTGTTTAGTACCAGCATCCTGTACCTTCTTTCATTGAAGTCAGCGACAGAACTTTTCAAAATGTGCATTACTCTACCAAAAGATAAAATCATAGCAGTTTTTTCTTTCTGATTGTATTCCATAAGACTTTGTGATTTCCCATATTTTTCTCTCAATTCTTTCCCTTTAATCGTGACACCTATTTAACTGAGATAAATGGATTTGGTATCAGCGATTCAAAATTCACAGTATCTGTTTTATATATAATTATTTGCTATTAAATTCAAGCACTGATCATATAAGGGACACCATCTGAGAAGGGTGACTGAAAAATTATTCCAGAAAACAAAAATGATTCACTTGTGTCAAATCAAGTACTTATCTTCTTTATATCATATGCATTTTCTTTTCAAAGCCCCAGTATAATTCACATTTAAATTCTCCACTTCGTTCTGTAAACAATCCCTACAGCTGCAAAGAGAGAATGGCAACTTCTTCTAGCTACAGCAACAAATTAAATTGCCTAAAAATGAAAGGTATACTTCAGGAGTAAAAACCTGCTAGGAAGAGAACAAGATCCTACGTATAGAGTTCTTTCAATTTACTCATTGAGATCGGACAATTAAGAGTTATGTTTTCAGTTATGTTTATATTGTACCATAACTACTACAGATTCTGGTTAAGTAGCTCTAAAGAGTTGAAGGAACTGATGAAATCCTCTCAAGTTCTTATTGTTCCTCATAAAGGTGACATGATTTTTTTCTCATCTCACAGTAAGAGAATGAATTGGAAATCACGTTGACAATTCAGAAGACATCTGAAAAACTTGACATCTCTAAAAAGAATGCGCAGTATGGTTGATTTAACATGTATCTATATGTTAAAGTATTGTGTTTCAAAATATGGTTGGTCAAAAATGGCTCAAGAGACAAAAGGAAAGCATGGTAATTTTATATGCATTCATCAAACTTTTTTCTCTGAAGTAGCATACTCCTATTAGGCTGAAGAATACAGTGTAACTGGATTAATAAAATTTTAATATGCCATACAATTAAATAACTCATACTTACATTACATTTTGAATAAATGTATTTTCTACTAATCTGAGTATTTGTTTATGCTTAAGTTTCTTTAGCCTAGTGACATTTGAAAACAGCAAGTTTTATTTCTGAGAGAAATTGCCTGAGCCTACTCTATTATATCTGACATTTACAACGCAGTCATACCCTGCAGCTCCAGCCAAGATCAAATCCCCACTGTTCATGCACATAGAAATGTATGGTCTCTGCTCCAGAGAATTTAAATCTGAGGTCACCTGCTAAGCCAGCTACAGAAAGCCTGAGAATCTTAATAACAAATTATGAATGTAGCCACTTAGACAACTGCAGCCCTGAGGTTATTGTTACTGACATGGAAAAGCCTGAAGGAGGTTTTTTGCTCCCAGCTGTTAAACTACTTTTTGTATGCAGTCCGCATAATCTGGGTAAATATGCTTACTAAGATGGAAACCACACAGCACAGATCTGTTGTGGCCCAGTATTTGATAGTTTTTCTTGTGCATTTACGTCATCCTATGATTCAGACCATTGAGAAAGGATCATTAATTTAGAATCCAATTTATTTTACTTGTACACGAAAGGTTTTCATTACTGATTTTGCTGAAGTCCTATTATGTTTGCTTTGATGAAAACATACTTCTTAGAAAGATAGACCTTCATTCTCAATTTTAAAAAATGGACTTGGTCATGTCTTTCAATTGTGAAATACACCTTACCTTGATTTCTATTTCAACAAGACTGTACAAATTTGGAAGGGCTGTCTGCAAGCCAAAGACTTGGATTTTTTTCTTAGTGCCAAGGATACTAGACACTGAAGTGTTTATCCCTCCTGCATTAGTTGCTTTTAGACCCTTTTAAGGTTCCTTTGTCATCTCCTACCCTATAATATGCACTGTATATTCAATAATTAGGTTCAAGTGTGTATGAAATAAAACTTACAACTATCAATAATCAGTGCTTTCAGCCATTTTAACTTAACCTACATTCTAGCACTTGACTACATTTTGCAGCCTGCCAGTGAGTTGTGGGCACTCAGCATCAAAAATTGCATGTTATCCTCCTCAGGAAGTTCACACAATGGGATGCTGATGAGCTTTCAGTCTCCTGCACATAGATGTCCTGTGCAAGAATTTCCCAGTGCTCAGATAAAATACTCCTAGGCATTAATGGCATCACATAGGCAGGCCTTCCTCAATCAAAGTAGCAGCAGTCACTACTGACCCAACCTGTTCTAAGTTTTCAGTCACTAAAATGAGGTCTATTCTATCTTACCAGAGATTTCTTAAAGATCTTGCCCTCTGAAACACCACTTAATGCCAACTAGTGCCTCTTTCTTTGGAAGAGGTTCTCTACAGCATTCTGTCAACTGTTTTCTGTAAGACTGTTAGACTGCCACTATGAACATTTTTTTACTGTATTCAAGTTTTACATAAGCAAAAAAAAAAAAAAAGGTTTTTTTTTTTTTAAACTGATGTTTTACATTTACTTGCAAACAGTTTGGAGTATTTAGGAAAATTAAAATAACTTGTTTTTTAAGGTCTGAGAGTTTTCATTTTAAATCTCATTTTAAGTAATTGCTTTCATACACAATTAGATTTGACACACCACCATCTCATATCAAAGCTAAATGCAGAAGACAGCAGCTTTGCTCAAATATAATTCTGCAGGTTTACATCAATTTTGAGGGGAAGTTTGGATAAATTTCCTTTTCCTACATTTGCAATTAAGTTTGCAGAATTTCTGTTGAAGAACACTTTTTTATTAACCCAAATCTAAATTAAAATTACTTTCTACTGTCACACTTAGAATACTTTTTGAAATGCTGTTTAAATTCCTTTACTGCATGACTGCATGCCTCTCTGTTTAGGACTTTATTGGCTTGTTGGATATACTTCAAGTCCCATTAAAGATTATTCAGGATTTTGTTTCACTGTTTGTTTTTCCACCAGTGAACATAAACAATTTTGCTGTACCTTTCACTGATCTTTATTTCATCAATTTTATGCTTCTAGGTTTTTGTTTCAAGTCACTTGCCAATTAAGTTGATTAAATACATCCTTATTTATTTAAAGTGGCTGCATTTTCTGCTTAGTTAGCAACAGTGGATAAGCATATTATGAATACATAATGTCTTAAAATAATGAATTAGGCCATAACCATTGTCATATTCTCCACTTTGGTTTATACCAAGGTCTATAATACTCAGAGTGAAACCTTTGAACTCTGAAGGTTATGGAGAAACAGAGATATGCCACTTTCAAGTTAGTGAAGCTCTGAAACTCTTTTAGACTTCATGGCGAATTTAAAATCCAGTACTACTGTCACAGTATTACTGTCACAATTACTGTCTTGTTACTCTTTAGTCTGAATACATTTCAAATGCAAAGATAGGACTAATGTCTCTGGCCAAGCCTGTAGACAGGCCTGGTAACCATCATTCAGGTAAACACCTGTCAGTACTTTCAATGTTCCCGCAGTCTTCACTGGTGAAAGCCTGTTAGACTTTAAAATCCTTCAGAAGGATGAAACTTTTCTGAGGCTCTTACTTCATTAATGCCCAGCATTCTGCCCTCTTGCAAAATAGAAGGGAAATGTCAAGAGAAAACTGAAGCAACAGATGGCATCAAGTACAATTGCAGTTCTCTGCAATGTTGGCTTTTTTTTTTTTAAAAAAAAAACACGCATTCAACTCAGGTGAACATCAAGTAAGAAACAAGACATGTTCATTTCAGTTGGCCTCCCTGTTGAAATCTCTGTGACTCTGCTCTGCTGGACTCTCCACATATACCACAATGATCCTTCTTTAGAGTTGACACTTCTCAGTATGGGTTGCATAATAAGTGAAGGTTTTTTGCTTCATTTTCTGCTTCATTTTTCAAAATATGTTCAAGATATGTACAAATATTTTATTTGAATGCTTGTAATATCTACTCGCATCTATATTGGTTTTTATTCCAGCTAGATATTCTTAACATCTGGTTACCACAGCTGGTTAGTGTATGAACTGCTCAGACACACAAAGACTTCAAGGGCGCTGCCAGCCCTGCCTGTCTCTGCCTAGGCCCAGTATGCAGGGTCCAGCACCAGGCCATCAGCCCCTGCCTCTGATCCCCTCAGTCTTCATCCTGAATACGACTAATCATTTGGATTACAAACTCTCAGCACTAGTGAAAATCCAAGTGTTCATTTTAAAATAATGATGGCTTATTACACTTAGCAGCATTGCTGTATGACTAGGTAAGTATTGAAACAGGAGTAATACCAGAAAGGGATATATTTTCTCATAGCAATACCCTTTTCTTAGCAGAGATTAGGCATAGCATATTGCCAAAAGCAGCCAGGAAGCAAAGCTCAAACTCACTAACTATTCACATCTTTTTCTGACTGGTTAGCTATACACAGATATCTGGTTCTCACAGTGTCAGTCAGAATTAGTTTTATGTAGTCAATCTTGGCAAGAGCGAAGTTGCTATAAAGATCAACCATGACTTCCAAAACTGAAAGGTCAGGCTGTATATTTGTTTACTTTTCTTGCAAAATGACAGTAAGAGTTGATTTGAAAGTCAGTTACTAAACACAGAAGTCAGTTCTAGGAGGGTCAAACAAAATCACCTTCTTTTTCAAGAGGGCCAAAACCCTAATGCTAAATTCTGAAACTGCAACTATGTTCTTGTTACTGACTTCTTAAAATGTGAAATAAAAAATGTTCACACACATAGAACCTTTTTTCACACTAGCAGACATATGGTTTGCTTTTTTGGTGATTCTGTATAGAGCAAGTAGTTGGACTCAACTATCCACACAGGTCCCTTCTAACTCAGAATATTCCAGGACCCTATTTTATTTAATACTCAAATACTTCATTTATAGTTGTAATTACCTAATTTTTACTGCAATCTTCTCCAAATGCATGCTACTTGGGGGGGAAAAAAAAAAAAAAAAAAAAAAAAAAAAAACTTGCTTAATGACACTGTATCAGAACATCTACTAACTAAGAATTTTGGAGTATCTGTGCACACAGTTACATGACATTCCCATTACTGTTTCATGGAAGTGATCCTATACAGCCCATGGATGAATACTGTTAACACCAACAATAACTTGAGAATGTCAGTAATTCTCTAACAGCTATGTTCACTGCCAGCTTGTTTTAGAAACTGAAGTGATCACTTTTCACTTCTGAGAAGATATGTGAATTCACCAGTAAAGAAAATACTGTACAGAAACAGTTCAGTGCCCTATATTCTGAAAAACCTTGCCTGCTGAGAAAAAAGGTTCTCTAGAGTAAAAAAGAAGTAGTGAAATAACTGCAGGGAAGCACAGCAAGTGACAACATGAGACTGCTCTGCCATAGCTAACAAAGTAGCCATGTGGCATTTAAATGTTTGCTGCAGTTTCCATGTATGAGTTTTCTCTGTTACAGAGATGAAACAGCATTTCGTAGATTTCCAGTGGTAAAAGTCAACCTTCATTAGTAGCAGGCTGCTAATTTTAATAGATCTTCCATTAAGAAGCTATATGCCAAAGAGTGGAAGTGCACAGCATGTATGAAGGGAAAGATTCAACAGGGTTATTGACAGATGGATCATTTAGTGCACACAATATTAAAAGCAGTGCTGCCATCTCTTGGTTGCATTTGTGCATAATAAACATGTCCTGTGCTTGTTACATATTTAAAAAATAAAAATAAAACTGTAGAAATAAGTGCCACGATACGAGTGTTCAGCAATGCCCAAACTACAGAATAAGAAATTCTAGAATTCCAGTAAGTGGGGCCACCCCTGCAGACAAAGTTTGTGCTTCACTGCTGGCTGTAAACATTTTACAAAGACCATGGTGTTTTGTTTTTTTTTCTTCCCCTCTCCTCTCTCTCTTTTTCTGCCTTGGAGGTAATTCTACTTCTTGAAAAAGAATACATTTGGAGTAGACAGAGAACATTTAGGATGTTAAATTGCAAGCCTGCAAATGTACGAGTTCTGCAGGGAAAATGATTTCTAGGATTCAGGCTTTTTTTTTTTTTACGCAAGAGAATAAAGAAGTGTTTCATATATATATATATATATATATATATATATATATATATATATATGAATATATGTATATATATTCATTCTTGTGTATATACACATTCTTGTGTATATATACATATCCAAATTTATGTTTGTATACTAGGATGCATAAACAATACAGTACCCCATTTAACTGCTGCAAAAAATCAGTTTGCTCAGTACTGCACAGATGTTGTTTCCAACTCTTCTGACAAGATTCAAAAGTTGCCAATCGTGAAACTAGAAAAAAATTAAAAAAAGGGCTGGAACCAACCCTCGCAGGTCTTTTAGCCCAGTTCCCTGCCCAAAGCAGGTCCAATTAGCTCAGGTTGCTCACAAATGTGCTTGTGTGAGGATTCCTGATCTCCAGGGACAGACTCCACACACAAACCATGCACCTCTGCCCAAATCTGACCACTTCTGTGGTGAAAATAAAATCCCTAGCATCTATGCAACAGCACTGATCATGTTGCAATTTTTGTTCATTGCCTTTCATTCTGCCACTGCTGGCTCATGTTCCACTTGCTGTCCAGCAGTTTCTTGGAGCTCCTTTCTATCCAGGCAGCCCCAGACTGTTCTGTCACAGGGGGTTACTTGGTTTCAGATGAAGGACTTAATCTGCATGCAAAGTAGAAAAAAACTGCAGGACATAAAGGACAATTGTCACATGTGATTAAATGGAGTGCAGGGTGGAAAGATAATCATGAAACATTCTTTCCATTGAATAGCCACATCTACTTGTTTTTTTTTAACTGCTATTTGGCAGCATGGTCCTTTATTAATTGGGGTGCAGGTGTGGGATAGAAGAGGAATCAAAATAGAATTTTCTGATTCAGGATGACATCCAATTTCTACAATTAAAACTCAAGAAAACAATGCAAATCTATCACTGTTTACTACTGCTTCATGCATGGATAGTGGATGACCCTTCAGCTGCCCTAAGGTTTGGGGGTATGTGACACAGGGCAGCAGGCTGGTACCCTTTGTACATAGTAAGGGAAGAAAAGAAGCCAAAACAGGAGGAGGAAATGCTGAACCAAAGAGAATTTTGAATCTGACACTGATCAAATTGAAATATTCTGAATATAGTTGCGAAAGAAGGCTAGTAACTAATGTCATGTACCATGTGAGCAGAAATGTTCTTGGCACTGAATGGCATGGAAATAACATTTACATTTAGACTGTGTATTAAAATTCTTTGTCTCAATATTGGGAAATCATATATTATAACTGAATATTGATACATTCAAGCAATGCAATTGCTGCACAAAGTCAGTCATTAGTCTTTTTCCTTTTAAAATGTCAGCTTTTTTTTTTTTCCCCCCTTTCATCCATAGCTATAGACTGCCTTCTCATGAAGATTCTCGTACTTAAAGCTGAAGAGTTATGCTTATCTACTCAGTTGAGGTTTTGACTTGAGAAGTCCAAAAATAAAAAAAAGGATCTTTAGGTCCAAAGTTTGCTTAACTATTTAAAACCTGAGAAATTGCAATGGAATCAATAGCCATTCTTCATTATCCTCAGCAATAAAAAACTATAATACAGTCCCGTATACTTGCTGTGAGTCTGAGAACAAAATAGCCAGGTGAAGGGTCTTCTTCAAATGCAGATGCACAGGTTTATTTTTGTGGCTTTACCCGGTCAGTGGAAGTTATCAAATCTTAAAAAAAGAGTTGCTGTCTCCCAAAATCTGTAGCCATAGTCTTCCCTTAAAAATCATCAATTTATTTAATTAGAACACCAACAGCTAGTTCTGCTATTTGTTTCAATAGCTGACCCACTCCAGAAAAGCTGATAATTAGGAAAAGCTGGGTGCAACTCTTTGCCTGGCACCAGGAAGGTGTGCCTTAGTAGCAAATCACCACTTTGTGGATGCTTCTAAACTAAGAAGTTAAATTTATCTCTGTCACATCTCTGTCAGAAGTGTGAATAAGAACAGCATTTTTTTCCTAGGTATTTTAGGGGACTTCAAAAGATAACTAGCCTAGTGCCTCATGTCTTGCTGCTGAGACTAAACAAGCAGAAAGGAAAAATCATGTAAGAAAATGATGTGTAACTGCTGACACATCTGAAGTCTTCAGAATTAGTCAAATGTGGTGTATCTTGGAAACTATACAGTGGGATATTGCATTCTACTATTCAAATATTATTGAATTGAAAGCTCAGTAACAATAATATGTGATCCTAGATCAGATTATTTGGCCTAGTCAGAAACATGTCACAGAGCATTAAAAGAAACAGATAAACTGTGGAAGATGAAGTATTATGCTACACACACATTTTACTTCCAAATGACAATTAAGAACACTTCATAATCACCTTCTCTACCCAAACGATGGAAAGACAGATATCAGAACAAGTGAAAACGTTACCATAAGACTTTAAAAGATACCGTTATGCTTTTTTCAGTATTTTACTGCATAATTCAAGCGCAATTTGACTTCCGAACGAGTGTTTCATATTAACAAGTGACAGCCAAAAAGTGCCTTGTACTAAGGAAGTCACCAGGTATAAAGCAGAAGGGCAACTTAAATACAATAAAACACTGGTGCCACAGAACCAAAATTAAGAATCAGTAGGGGCTGACATCAATATGCAGCCACTGAAGTACTGGAAGGCATTTTCTGGGCTTTAAAGCATCACTTCTGTATGATTGCTACTCCTGCAGCTTCCCAGCACAGCATTTTTATTAGTTTCAGTAACATTTTGGTCATAAATTAAATCACTTCTGATACTGTTATACCAAGAATAGCAATTACTATGGTGCTTTATCTACTAATGATACTCCTCCAGTAAACAGTACATTATTTTATTTTATTTTTTTAATAATAGTACCAGCCTCTAAGAATGCTTTTGGATAGCATGGACTAGGCTAAAATATGTAGTCATTTTAGTTTTTCTTATGGAACCAACAATAAGCTGGAACTAAGTAACCTTAGCTCTCATCAGTGCACATATGTATTGTCAGTATCATGACTGTCCTACAGATCTGCTGCTTTCTTTACAAAATATGGCACAGCAGCATTTGCCCAGCCATCCATCACCCATAGATGTTTAATATACAGCATCAACATGTCTCAGAAAATATATTTTTCTTGTAAATGGAACATGAGTAAGGAAAACATTCCTATGTCACCAGTCCAGAAAATGTGAATAGGTGCAACTATAGAATGCTATAATGGTTCACTTCAGATAACGGGGTCTCCTTCCCTGAAAAAGGAATGAAGGCAATACTGAAATGTGACCTAGAACTTCTCAATTTCTCAAAGCTTCATTTGTGGAGGTGGGCCAGTGTGCCAAGGGTAACATAACATTCACCTGTCAACTAACACAGTCACTTCTTTACCATCTTAGGTTGATTCAGGCTACAAACTGAGAATAAATCATAAGAAAATAAATCACAGAATGACTTTGGTTAGAAGGGACCCCAAAGACCATCAAATTCCAATGCCCCTGCCACAGGCAGTGCCACCAACCTCCAGATCAGGTACTGACTTTTTTTTTTCCTCCCCCCTATAATGTTTTCTTGTTGGGGGATTTTCTTCAGAATCATACCTTATCTTGCATCATTCCCTATTTTTCTCCAGAAAAAGGAAAGCAGACCTTAATTCAATGGATATTTTCAGAAACTACATAATTACTTTATTAATATATGAGGAATGGCAAAATACCAGTTGCGCTTGTACCAGATGAATAATAAAACAGCAGATTTAAATCCAAGATACTAGTCACAACAGGTGCTACTTGTCTTTTCTTTGCTGATTTGCACTCATGGTTCTCCCATCTTTTAATTAAACTAAAAATGCTTTATACTACGTATAAAGATCAATTCATGATGGTTTTGTCCTGTATAAAACTCTAGAGGGAACACTGCTCTTCCTAACACCTTTTTTTTGTGGTTGTTGGGGGAGGGGGGGGGAAGGGGAAATGAGGGAGTGGAGAGTGAAGGGAATAAAGATGTAAATAGATACGGGTTTAAATACAGATTTAAAGACAGCACTATTTTTATCATCCATGAAATGACCAAAATTAATGGTTTAGCTAGTGAAGACAACAAGTGCAGTGCATTTCTCACCTTAAATTCACAAAAATTCCTACTTCAGAAACACAGCATGTCTTCCAGAATTCAACACATCTGGCTATTCTGTAAACCCTATGTCTACATGCAAGGTTTGGAGCCTATGAAGCCTCCAGTGTCATGAATGAAGTGATGCCAGGCAGCATCCATTCTTCCAGACTCTTAACCACGTAAGTGTCCTTTAAAAAAAGAGATCAGTTGCTGTGGAGACATATACTAAAAGGAAAATCCACAAAAATTCAGTCACTTTCTTATCACCTAACAAAGACAATTATATATTTAGTATTATTCATCCCTATCCCTTTTGTGGCATTTCTTACAAGTAAGGCATTCAACTGTAATGAAGATGAAAATCAAGATGCGCTCCTAGAAATCCCAAGATGAAAGAATCTGTTAGAAATAGAATTGAAGTTTTCTTTAGTTTCCATTGTTAATCCATTGTAATCTATTTACTATTTGAGGTCAATTCAATTTCCTAGAATACTTGGGAGATATGTTCCACAGTTAGGAACCTTTTGCAGACAAGTTTCCCCAGGCTAGCCACCTTTAAAGATGAGCTTTAAGCTTAAGAGCTTATGTTATCCACAGCTGTGATAAGGATAAAAACAGCCTTCCTAACGGCTAGGTAACAGTCCTCTTTGAGATTGGCCCCATGACAGATTTTCTCCTGGGGCCGCATCTGAAAAAAGATCTGAGCAAAGCAAGATTGTTAACTGGAATCCAAAGAAGAAAACCTCAAAGAAGGAAACTGAAAACATTCTAGGGAATGAGAATGAGGTTCGTTTTACTTCAACTAGTGCCTTCACCCTCTAGAAATGAAAAAATAAGCTCTACTCACAGAAAAAGCAATGATTTTAGTGTGTATGTGTGTTTTCAATGTCTTGCTCTACAGCTGTCTTATCCTCATTCTCCACAGTGAGAACATAGGATGTCCATTTTCAGGAAAACGTATGGCCAGATTAATGGAGCTCACAGTAAGCAACGAAGGAAGGAATGAAAGAACAATGAGGAACTGTAATTGTGGCATGGCTGGATACAAGGTCTCTGCCTGTATGCATACCCAAGACTTTAGCACTAGGTGAACCAAGACCGACAGGCATGTGCAAACTCAACTGAGACTCTACACTGATTTGAGCATTTAGGCCAACCTTTCTCTGAGCTAGTTCTTCTTTAAAGACCTTTAAAATCCTTTCCATGATTACCTATGCAACAACTACATCCACTACATCCAGCTGAATAGATCCTCTGGAATCACAAAGGAGCATTCCTCCATCAGAGTGCAAATGGCTGAAGGGCTGATTTCCCCTCCCTGTCACACCTTCCTGAAGAGCAGAAGGATGTTAATTAAAAGACACACGTTAGTAGTTTTAAATAGTCTCAATTCATTGCTATGCCTTGGGAAAGGAACTATTTCTCAGTGAAAAGGCTGCCTTAAATATTGCTGACAGAACCCTCTGACTCTCCAGGAAGACCTCAAAGCATCAGGTGGAGGTGACATTTTAATTTCCCTCCTTACTTGAGGTAAATTAAAAGACACACAGTCACATAGGTTGAAGAGACTTGTTGTAAGGATTTTGACACAATCACAGCCTGCTGCTCAAAAAAAAAAAAAAAAAAAAAAAGAAAAAATCAGTGCTCACCTATGAACCAAGTTTTCTGTAAGTTCAGTGTAGACTCACATCCTTAAATGTGAATTGTTAGTCAAACTAACACCAGAACAGTTGTTCACAGCTGAAACTAAGAAAATGACCTCTTGTTCCAGGTATACAGCAACACAGCACAAATAAATGAAAAAATGTACTTGATTCAAGAAACTCAAGTTCAGTTCAAGCAGAAGTTGAGGATTTATCTGCAGAGTCTAAAGCTATCATTTATTTAAAAGAGATGGTTCTGCAAAGGCAATACTAGGTAAAAGAGAAGACCTAAAAAGTTATGTAATTAGATAATAAAATCCAGCAAATAAAAGATTTAGGCTAGAAGTAGTTGAATTATGCCTGTTCAGCAAGTGAGATCTATCAGTAGCCTGACCATGAAACCAGTGAAGAAATAAAAACCTGAAATAATCATTAACAAGAAGGGCTTCACAGAATCTCCAGACCAGGAGGTGCAGCTAAAACTGTATTTGTAGCACTATTAGGCACTGATTTGTGTAGAGAAAAGATCTCATAATAGACTCTCATTTAAATCACCCTACACTGTGCCAGGAGGTATGACATCTTGCAAGTATTTAGGAAGTTATAATCACATAACTACTCAGCAGTTTAATAAACTCTAAAGGGTCATATAAATAGTTGTCTATAGTAGAACTATAAAGAAGCAGTTTTCCTTAAAAACCACTTCCGCCTCAAATTCTAATAAACCATTTCTCTTACGAAATTCATGAGCAGTAACTGCACCCTTTATATTTAATCATTCTGGATTATGTGGGGTGCTTCTGTTCTTTATTCAACACCAGCTGACCTTGGGATAACACTCAGCTCAGAAACAATTTCAGTGAATGAAATTATGTTTATCAATACATGAAAGACGGAGACAGCTCTGATGAGGGAGCACACACAGCTTAATAGAGGTCCAGGTTTGGGGAATTGCATTACTGCTCGCATCAGCCTAAATGATCCTACAACAACCATCCCACATTGACACAGCTTGCAGATTTATGCACTATGTAGCACAGAGCCAGTCTTATCACAGCTCATCCACTATCAAGTGTTTGGAAAAGATAAGAATGCATTTGCATTTTTAACAAGGGTTCAGTGTCTTGACTTCTTTGCAAAAGCTACATTGACAAATACGAATTATAGCTGCCAACATTAGCTTTCTCTAGGCTTACTACAGATAATTTGGGGATGTATTTCTTCAGTAAAGATCAAGTAGTTGTATGGCATCAATTGATACAGATGAGTAATTACACAGTATTAAAAGATACATTAATCCTTTGATAGAGTATTTTAGTATATGCCATAACCTCCCAGGTGATAGGACTACAAGATTTTCTTGCTTTCCATTTGACATCCTGTCAGTATCAGAGATCATTAAAGAGTTTTGTCAATAGACGCAACACTGAAATTAATTTCCTCCAATCTTTCTTTTCCTCCTCCTTCTACCCTCAGCTGGATAAGGTGCATGGAAAACTGCAGCAACAAGCATTAATTTGCTAAATTACCTAATCATTAATGATGCAATTGGTTAGATTGGTCAGGTTATGTGGTTATTTGCCTTTGTTCAGTTTTTACATAATACACATAATTTGTCCAAAACTCTTTCTCAAAATGAAATACAATGAACATATGACATCCTGATAGAAAAATAAGCACAAAAAGACTAAAATAGTTAATTGAATTATGCACTGCTTGTTTGCCTTCAATTTCTCAAATATAAACAAACATTAGAATACTACTTCCTTGCTACAAATGTGCTTTAATAGAGTGGCACAAGTCTTCTGAGAAGCTAAAATGATATCAAGAAAATTTAGCAATCACAAGGGATTTTCATAGTGTTGTATGGTAATTAAACATTTCAGTCTGAGATTTTCAAGAACATACACTGAGTTAATATAATTTCATAAGTCTGTGTTCATAGTTGCGTACATCCTGAGTTAAACAATAATCACTCACTTTGAAGATGACAACTTCTTATGCTGTGTGACTACAGAACGTTATCCATCCCTGCTAAAGTATATCTCAATTTGATTAACAAGGCAGCACGCATCCTGACAGATTTGTTAAGGCACAGTGGAGAAAAGCATTTAACTATATTTCATGCTGACATAAACAACACCTATCTTCACTGAAAGATTTGTATTTAAATGAGCTCCAGCACCTTGTAGCACGTGCATTTTATAGCAGCTACTTCAAAAGTTCAACAGAAAATTCCTGGAGAAGTCTGCATGGAAATCATCAAATGCAGAAGAGTCTTCCAGACAGTCAGCTTATTTACGATTCCGTTACACAGTCACACTGAGTGTGTCAATTATAATGACAAGTCTTGTGTAATTGTCACTTACACTCATGCTCTCCTTTTATACCAAAGATAAAAAGTGGAAGAAATTCACTGCTGAAAGAACATACTAGACTGTAATGAAAACTAACAGCTGGGTGTAACCTGTGAAACTGCAGAAACTTTGGCAAGATGTCTTTGAAAATACAGACATAAATCAGAATGCATTATTACAGAATGAAACTTGCCTCAGTATTACCTAGTCCTACTAACCAACATAACACCTAAAGCATTAAGAAAGCCTCATTACACAAACCAGTAGATAAATGGGAAACTCAGTAATATCCATTTAGGGTAAGTAATTTTGAAAGAACTTGAAGCATATCCTCCAAGAGTAAATAAAAACACATTTTAGTATTTGCTAACAATACACTAATTTCTTAGGAAAACTGTAATTCAAAGTTCTTCATTCTTCTAAGTTTCCTCCACTTTCTTAATGTATTTTGTATCTCCAAAATCAGTTCTTGTTTATATAAGCCACAGTTTTTTCACATATTTTTACATCTCTATTTTCTACTGGACAGCAGCTTTTTCCATTCCCATAGTTTTTATGTTTCCTCTATATTTCCCTTTCATTCAGGCACAAAACACAGTAGCAGGTGTGTATAATCAACAAATATACAGTGTGGTGTGGTTACACTGGTACCTACAGATCATATAGCTAGAAAGATTATCACCGTGGAAAAGGATAATCAAAAACAAATGAAAATGCTCACCTGCATCCTGGACGCACAGAAAAACTCCAAAGGACACAACCCCCAGCAAGAGATCCTTTCCCACTGGCAGTCAGCCCTTAAATGGTGTCTAGGAGAGATTCAGCCCGGCTCCAGCCCTCCTGGTCACACAGCTGAATTGCCTTCACCTGTGCTCCCATGGCTGGCTCAGTGCTTGCCTCAGGTGATCAATCAGTGGTTCAGGCTGTGACTCAAAGGTTCCCATATGCAGCTGTGTACACAGTTTGTATGCACATGTGTTTTAGTGAGGTACAGACTAAGCTCATACCCTTTAGGACAACTCAGAAAAGCACTTACCTGGCTCTGTGCTCTCCTAGTAATGCCTCTAACAAAATACCAACCTAAGTCTCTATGTATTTCTACAACTTGCCAGCAATGATTAGACAGATCTCTTACTGTTGTAATGCAAAATGCTTCATCCAGATCATCCCATGTCTCAAAAAAAGGATAAAAAACAGTATTCACCTAGGCTCATGCTGATGTATCAACTTGGAATTGCAAAACAAAAGATAAATTGCAATCTTCATTCCAATTTTTGAAAGAGTAAAGCAAACTCAGATGCTCAGATGCTTCAAACATTTTTCCTCATCCTGTACTGAGCCCCACATCCTGCAGACATTTGTCCTGCTCACTGATCTATTGTTCATTGCTCTCTATCAGTGCTGCACTTAATTTTTATTTAATTTATTAACATCACCTATTTTTTTCTGTTGCTAGCTTTTGCATCACTCCAGATGTTAAACAGAACTGGCAGTCAATGTCCACAGTACAGTGCACATTACTGTAAATATCAGAAGTTTTTATCTGCAAGATACACTATTCACAACATATGAAAGGTCACGTAAACTTAATCTGAGTGACTGCTACAATTATATGTTCTTGTCTTGGGAAAAGCATTTCTGTGCAACATTTGAAATGTTTCAAAAATGCAAGCAGATAAGTCTCAGTGTGTGCTGTCAGTGTCTTGTGTCTGAGTACAATATAGGCATAATTATTCATGTGTGATGATCTGGCTTGGGATGCAACAAATGTTATGCAAAGCTCTAGACAGGAAAGCCTCTGTCTCCATCATTTCAGTAACTACCAGGTTTCAGCAGCATTGGTCTCTGTGCTAAAAAGTTTTGAACTAATTCAGGTTCCTCACTTTGACCTCAATGAAGAAGCCTTACTGAGTACGAAGGGGGTGAAACAATCTGCACTGGATCATTTATATTTTTCAAACCAATTTCAGATAGTCAATCTAAAGACTGAAGTAGCACATACTTTTGCATTCAAATGCGAGTATTGTACATGGGTGCTAACTAAATACATTGATAGAACAAGATAAAATTTGACATTTGGGAAAGTAACAACTGCTATCAAATCACATTTTTAGAGTGGTCTAAAATTCTGACTTTAATAGGTAGAATAAATCAACTAGTGTGCATTCTGGTTTTTTGTGTGCCCTGCAGCACAGCAGCTGTGCACAAACTAGAATTTTATTAGGAAACAAGGAACAAATCTCAGTAAATATTTGCAGTTTGAAATATGAAATCACATATGTAGAAAAGAATTGCACACATTTTGGAATCATCAAAAAGCTAGTAAATGAAGTTTCCCAAGTAGTTCTTAACAGTAGTCTTGATAAAGACAGTTTCAGCTTGCTTCCATTCAGCACATCCAATATTAGACGTGTGGAAGAAGATTCTCAGACAAACATCAATTTAAATTTCTAAGAATTCAAAATTGCTAGAATTTTTGTCACTTTCCCCATCACTCTATATTCCTCTATTCCCTGAAAAAATATGTCAATCTTTTAGATTCTCAACTCAGATATAAAATAGACATCTACTGTTCATTCACTTCAGTCACTTGGGTCTTCTAGAAGAGTAGAATTTGTACTGAAACACCCGCAAAACAAAGGAGGAAGAAAAGTAATGAAGCAACACGGCAATAAACACCTTCAACCACTTTTCTTATGTGCTTTTCACAGTCCTTAAAATTTTGAGATAGGATGGGAGTCCACACTGGACAACAAATTTTGCATGTTACTGGTAGGTTGTCCTTCAGATCCTCAAAAGGAAGAACATCTGTGCTATGCTGCAAGGTGTGCTTTTCAAATAAATTCCTGCCTGACTGAGGTTTTATGCTGAGCACACTCACATCAGTGATGAAGTTTTGATTAACTCATCCAGAATAGGGTTTCTAAGGAGGTCAAGATAAGTCCCTGTCAGATGGATTTACTTGAAGACTATAGAGCCAGTTGCCATCGATGCATTTAATGTCGATATTTCAGTGTTTTGTACAGTGTCCCAAATTCACAGCTGTCAGTGAACACGGCCATAACTTCAGTGAAATCCACAGATTTCCATGTAATTTTCAGTGACTGATTTGTCACCTTGACAAGCAGAGTGCCTGCTGAAACATGACTGGGTTTTGTAATGCCAACCATTAATGACATTTACGAGGCTGCAAAAACACAAAACGGGATTGTACAGTAAATATCATCACAAAAACTAAATATTGCTCATTGCAGTGGAACATCTGTATACAGAGAATAATGAGAAGCTGAAATCAAACACTCCTTCCTGAAGGTTATTACAGCTAATTTTCTCAGATATGTACGGTTTTCATTTTCTCGTCAATATAAACACATTACTCCTATTTCAGTTCACACTCACACTTTACACTGCCCCTCTCTTGAGAGCCCACAGTCAGAAAGAGGTTTATTATCTCAAAAAATTGATTAAGAAATCCTCCTCCTTAAGCCTGTGACAGTTCTGGAAGTCAGTACTGGGAAATAAATTGGCTTTTTCCCTCGAGGCATGCGGGCTGAGGACTGTGATTTTGGCTTATCAGCAGTAGCCTGAGGAGTGATGATTGAAAGAATTTCAAAGTTTATTTTGTTTGATTGTAATTGCTGGGTTAAACCAGGAAAACTCTGACGCAGAAATGGCATTTGAAGATATGCTTAGCTTAAAACAAGTGCTATTAGCAGCCTGAATTGGGGCCTTGCTATTCTTTTCCTGAACTACTGAAGAAAGGCTCAAATTCACATCCTTTTGTTGCGTTTTAGTTCATGTCAATCATTGGCTGCATAAGTAAAATGAACACAGTTATTCTTTACTATTCTATTCTCTACTGGAAGAAAAGTTTGTCAAAACTAAAGGCTTCTCCATACACATTCTTTGCCACTTTTTTTTCCTCCTTTTTTCCTTTGAGGAAGCATCACATCTCACATGGTGGGACTTGATCATGCTCATTGTCCCACATCAGTATCATGACAAAAGAAATCAATACTCACAAGAAGCACCATTTTCTATTTTTATCCTCTTAACAATGTAGCCATTCTCAGCTTTCCTTTGCCACTATCTAGCAAATAATCAGAGAACTCATCAGTAAGTATTACAACTATGTTCAGCAACAGAACAAGGGGCAATGGGCAGATACCGGAACAGAGGAAGTTCCATACTAAAGCAAGGAAGAGCTTCACTGTCAGAGTGGTGGAGCACTGGAACAGGCTAAATAGAGAGGTTGTGGAACCTCCTTCTCTGGAGAGGATTCAAGACCCGTCTGGATGTGTACCTGTGTGAGCTGCTGTAGGAAACCTACTGTAGCAGGGGGGTTGGACTCAATGATCTCCAGAGGTCCCTTCCATCCCCTACAGTTCGGTGATTCTGAGATTTGTTCAAACTGAAAGACGGAAATAAGTTACTCTTCCAACACTTGTTCCTTTGAACTAGGCATTTTAATAAACACCTCTCATCCTCTGAGGCCACTAAATTAGTACAGGTAATATGTATATTCTACAAGATGCATAATTGCATCCCTTGTCATCAGTCAATCTGTCTTTCAGTCAAATGTACTTTCTTAATGTCCTAACTGACAACAATTACTACTGGAAAAATAATAGATATTTACATAGGCTTAGAGGGATAGTAAATAAATGAATAAATAACAAGTAATTTTTGCTTAAGATTCTTCAACAGCCGAACAATTTCTATCAGTCTTTCCTTGTAATTTTGCATGCTCATCTCTCTTTATCTAAAATTTTCACTTTTTCTGCATATGTATGTCTGATCCTGCTGTGGAGGCATAGATGTATCAACATATCTGATGGTCACCTGTAGTAGCTCAAACACAAGCAAATCGGATTTTAAAGAAATCTTCTATCTTCATGAGAATGAAATGTTGTAATTATGATGCACAACAACCTCCCCTAACTTTTGCTGATATGGAAGACTAGTACAGCACTAGAATTAAAACAGTAAGTCACATGCTCTGATCTACTCTTGTGGGGTGCCAGAATTCTTGCACACTGATTACATTTAATAGGCAGCTCCTTCTTTTTTTTCTGATGCCTGTAAGCTTTTGCCTCTGTATGAGTTCAGAGTTCCAGGGCAAGCTGATGATTCTCATTGATTTTATTAAAGCATATTTAGAGTAGGTGGTTACTCAAAAGAATCTAATGTTTCCCAAGAGCTTTGTACCTACAGTATGTGGAGACTGTTTATGAATAGCTTTGACCCTGCTTTGACACATGCAATATAGACTGAACCTCATGCACCATGGGTATCACGGCCACTCCTTGACGATATTGCTAGCTGCAGACTTTGTCACTGAAATGTAAAACATCCAATGTGTGTATTCTGTAAGGAATAGCATTATCAGATGTCCGCAGTTTTCCAAATAAACAACATTCTTTTCAATCAAGTTATAAAGGGTATGTAAAAAAGGCAAAGGTGAAAATTACTGCAAGAAAAACAACAAATACAAATGCCTTAACTCTACAATTTAAATTCTTGATGAAACATTTTCCTTCCTTTCTATTATGATATGAATTTTCATTTGCTTTTATTTCCATTCTGCACTATAGTATCTCTGAACCTTAAGGGAGTCTCCAACCTAACACAGTGTTAACAATCAACTTATTGTCTGGGATAATAATTTGTTCAAAGAAAAACAGTATAAAACAAGTTTGTTGCGCTTTTCCAAATTTCATGAATAAGATAAATCAATAAATATTTACCAGCGGACTTTAATCTCTTCCAGAAGATGCCGTCACCATTAGAAGCCAAGTTGGCCTTTAACTGAAAAAGACCTGCTTTGTTAACAAAGCTGAATAAGGAGAAAAAATTGGGTGAAAGATAGGAAGTTCAAATGCCAAAGGCTTTGTAACCGAGAAATACAATGGGGAAAGGCTAATTTCTTTTGTACATCTGCATCGCATTTTTTCTTGGTCCAGTTTTGAAATCACAAAATTTGAGCTGCATTTTTTAAACTACAATTGATGTCTGCAGGCAGCAGACTGGCATCTTAAGTTTCTATCTAGGCACTCTTGAAGTGATCTAGATAGAGAGATAGAGCACAGAGTTTATAGTCAATTGTTTGCACCGGAAAACCATTTCTTACACTATGAGAAATAATTGATAAAAGAAAAACAAATGAAAGAGCAGCAACAACAAAACAAAAGCAAATGCAAAACCTTTGTTCATTGCATCACCTCTAGATTGGTTTCAACTATGTAGCTGTATGGGAATTCTCCTCAACTCAGTAAGAATAATGAAATCCTTTCTCTTCCATGTTTGTTTGGTGGGGTTTTTTTGTGTTGTTGTTTTTTTTTTTTTTAAAACACACTGACATTATCTTATCTTTAGCAAGACAATGTAAAGTGAATGTGAAAAGCAGTCATTGATTTTTACTCTTTTCTTATAATCTACTCTTTTGAGATTTTACACACAGAATGTCTGATTTCAGCAAAGGAAAACAGCCACAGTTTTAAAGATAATTTTTTAGGCAGACTCCTCTACAGTTTTCTATTTTAGTTTCCATTTCTTTGTGTGTTGTTCTGTGCTTACAGAGTTCATTTGATCCATCTCTTTATGAAAAATGAACCCCATGCCACTCTTCTTATTTATTTATTTATTTATTTATTGGGGTGATGGCAACACATGTAGCTCTGGAAATTTTATAGTTTAAATACCACTGACAGAAATCATAATATATCTTATTAAGAGTTGGGAGAAATAAAAAATCGTGCTTTAAATCTCAAACCAGAAGAGAGCCACTGTAAGTAGTTAAATACATTTCTTGTTCCAAATATACAATGCCTGCTGAAAAAGTAATGCCTCTTGTTACGTGACGCTGGTCCACTACACGAGAGGCAGATGGTGAGATGGTAAAGGTTGAACTTTCCCACCAATATTCCATTACGCTTTGTTGCCATGGGACAGATGGCAGCAGAGGGGCAGTCTGACAAGATGGCGTCTGACAAGACAGTACATACGAATCAAAGAGGCGTGACTGAATTCCTCCATGTGGAAAAAAATGGCACCCACTGACATTCATCAATGCCTGCTGATGCAAATGGAAACCAAATAGTTGATATGAGCACAGTGAGACAGTGGGTGGTACATTTCAGCAGCAATGTCATCCTAGCAGCTGTGAAACAGTGGGTCATCTTCACTGGTGCAGATTTTAACAAGCATGGCATGCAGGGTTTTGTGGTGGCAACTCTGTTCAGAAATTGTGTTTTGTAGCTGAGAATTAGATGGTGTTATTGTGTCTTTTGTATCTGTTGTAATTTCAATTGAAATAAACGTGAGGTATTACTTTTGGAGTAACCTATTTAGAATCTAGACCTACGGATTGTAAGTGATAGCAGAAAAAAAGAAAACATGAAGGAATCCTGTTTTAAAAACAGATACTTAAAATTAATTTGTGGCAAATTTCTCCTTCAACAGTTTGCTAATACTTTATTTCTTTCAAGATTCAGTTACAAAAAAAGAGTATTCAGCAACAGAATTCAAAAGCATCTTATAAGCAGTTTCTATTAAGTTCTGCTTTCCAAACATTTGGGGAGAGAAAGTATTGGCAAGAAGCTAGATACAGAAAACACTCTAGAACTAAAGGGCTTATTTTTCATTTTTTTAAAAATCGATTGGAATATCATTTTTTCTAGCAAGAGATAACAATTTTCTATATTCAAGGACTCCTCAAGTAAAGAAACATGGAGAAATTAACCATTTGAAAATATTTAAACAGAATGGGGATCCAACCATCACTGCTCACGGGCAAACTGTAAGTTGTCAGGAAAAAGCAACCTTAGCTGCACTGGATGGATATGCCGTTTTAAGAATTTCTACTGAATGTTTACTGGAGTAGGAATTTGACAAATGCAACTTGCAAAAAAGCACAAAAGATTTGAAATGTAATCTCAATGACAACTTCTTAGAGAAAAATGTCGCAGCCCTTACAGCCATTCAATCTTTTTCTGCCCGGTGATATATTCAGAAAAGTCACTCAAGCAGATGTATCACAAGACACCTTTTCTTGCTTGCCTGGACAAGAAAGTTCTTGTGCCGTTGCTTACTTGCAGATGCCATGCAACACCATGAAAAGAGCTGCCTGAGTTGCTTTGTGTTGCTGAGGAAAACCTCCCTAAATCCTCTGCTCTGCTCAGAATGAACAAATTCCCTCCCTGTTTACCGTCTTCAGAGAAGCAAAGTGAAACAACCCCAAAGTGAGAGTAGCTTGCTCAAACGAACAGAATCTTTATAAAGTGCCAGTAACCAGCAAACCCATACCAAGTAGTAGTATTAAAGTGTTCCCCTTTTTGATTGTCTACTGCTAACAGTAGGCCTTTAAATCCAAGAATAATTAAGGCTGTCACTTGTTACTCCTGAAGTCAAGGGCAGCTTTGTTTTGCCTCAGACTGAACCGTGATTTAGCAGTTTGCTGGAGAGCACCAGGCAGCTCTAAGCCAAGTAATTCAGAGGCCACTGGGGGAAGCTGCCACCAGACACCTTTGTGAGGCCGAAGCCCAGAGGGGCATGACGAGCTCCCTCAGTGAGCTGAGGGCCTGAAGCCGTGCCACCCCAGTAGAAAGCTCAGGCCTGATGCCAGAAGCTGGTTCTGAAGGATCAGCTGTTGGGGCAGGTGGTCATGGCAGGACAAAAGGCAAGGGGGAAAGAGGAGGAGCCAGAGGGATGTGCAGCCAGGCCACCAGGGTGGATGGAGGAGAAAGGCAGCCTGCTCAGGGGGACACATGCGTAGAGCTGCTGATAAGCCAGAGCCACAGGGCTGGCACCAAGCAAACCCCATCAGGCTCACTCACTGTGCCTGGACACAGTGGAAAACACTTCCTCTTCTATTCTGCTTTTATTCCTAGCCACTTGGAGTTTTCTGTATTTCAAAGTTATTTTTTCTGCTTATTCTGCATCTAGAAGACTTTCTGGTCTTCTTTTGGGGAGCTACGAGAAGACTGGGTCTATTCATCTCACTCAAGATCTTGTCACAGTGCCCTACAACATGCATCTCCTAATGGCAAGATAACTTCGGGAACACCGAGATTAAATCCTGATACGTGGTTTTCAAACCAACTGCCACATTTTTGGCTTAGTGCCTTTTCCTTCAGGAACCTACAAAAGCAAAGATGGGGTGGTAGGCTGTGATAAAAGAGAAGATGGAGTGCTGGGATGGTGTCGGTTCTGAAAAAGGACCTGTCAAAAAGACTTTACCATGCATATTCATCATTCTTGACAGTAAACTACTACCTCCATGAGTCATCTGGGTATCCTAACAGCTTTTCTGATTTTGCAGAATTTTTCACAGAAGAATTCAGGCCACATATCCTTTAACAACTCTTTAACTGCTAAAATATTGCTTTCACAAAGCAGAACAAATTAAAGTCAACTAAATGTCCTGTATTAACTGTAACATTCCTGGAATTTGGCAGCACTGCTTGAATGCACTCACCATTTCAAAACAAAACTTCCCAAATGTACTGAAGTGGAACAGTTTTTTGTTTTTTTGGTGTTTTTTTTTTAAAAAAAAAGAAGAAGAAGAAGAAACAGGCAGCAAAAATGTTTTAACTTGACATGCAATTCATGTACCACTCAGAAGTACCTAGGAAACAATTTTACAGCTACAGTCAGAGTTTCTCCATGTCCTGTTTTGCCTTTGGAAAAAAAGAAATCTACCTTTTATTTGTAACAAGTATGTATTAACCTAGGCATCAAAGTAAGCTGTACTACATAAATATCTTGAAATTATTTTTATTACCATGAAATGTTTCCTACTTGCTCCTTTCCAGTGCATCACTAATCTAGTAAGAATAAAGAAATAAACACAAATTACTGAAACGCTCACTTTAGTTCTGCATATAAACAGTTTTGATTTAAAAGTCTTTATACTGAGCTGCTTTGTGCTGTGTCGCTGCTAGACAGCACTTTTTGCAACTTCTTGCTATCTTTTTGTGTACTGGAGTTTGCCTAAGTGCTGCTGTCACAGTAAATGGATCCTAACAGCTCTCAGGATTCCTGCTGATCAAAGAAGTTCAATCTTATCCAAAGACATTGTCAGAATAACTGGAAATCTGTCACTAAAGTAATTAATTGTGGAGAAAATAAAAAATAAACAAGGTTTAAAAGCAACTGGTGCTTTTAGTTGAGGTGAACACCAAAGAAACTTTCAAGCAGAAAACACTCAAGAAGTTCCCTGCAGACTCCCTGGATTATATCCCCATTATACACTTCAAGCTTTACACAGACCCTGCATAAGACACTGCCTCAATTTGAGTGATGAAGTCCACACAAACATGACTCAAATATCTATTCTGTTCAGTACTGCAGGCAAGTCACTTGGCCAGAAAAAACACAGTTCCATCTCAGAAAGTCTGCAAGTTGAAGGATGCCCAGAATCCTCATCATCTTTGGGTAGGTTAGTGTAAGCCCACTAGAGCAGCTCTGCCTACTGAAGCAGAGAAAAACATCCCAGTGATTCCTAGTCACAGAAACTGAAGACCCTTCCCAGTGCTGCCCAATGCAAATGACTGCCACAGAGGTGCAGTTTGTGTACAGCAGTGCTACCAGAGCCACCTCCTCCTACTCTGAAGGCTCACAAGGCAATTGCTTGAAAAAAATTTGTGCAAAATTTTTGCTGCTGTGCAGTAGTTACTGCTCTGGTGTTGGACATGGAAGGCTGTCTTACAAAAAGAAACAGTCCGTACAGGAAAGTGCACACATATTTTGTGACACACTTAGCTCTCTTTAACAAAGGAAGATCATAGGAACAAAAATACTGATGGTCATTTGCATTGAATTTACAGGCTAGAATTAATGGATTTTGATGGATGGATTTTGATGGTGTTCCCCAGGGGTTGGTGCTGGGGCCTGTCCTCTTCAGTATATTTATTGATGACCTGGACGAGGGCATCGAGTGCACCCTCAGTAAGTTTGCAGATGGCACCAAGTTGGCTGGAAGTGCCAATCTGCCTGGGGGTAGCGAGGCCATACAGAGGGATCTGGACAGGCTGGATGGCTGGGCTGAAACAAACGGGATGAATTTCCACAAGGCCAAATATGGGTCCTGCACTTCGGCCACAACAACCCCAGGCAATGATACAGGCTTGAGGCAGAGTGGCTGGAAGACTGTGTAGAGGAAATGGACCTGGGGGTATTGATTGATGCTCGGCTGAACATGAGCCAGCTGTGTGCACGGGGGGCCAAGAAGGCCAATGGCATCCTGGCTTGCATCAGAAATTGTGTTGCCAGCAGGAACAGGGAAGTGACTGTTCCCCTGTACTCAGCTCTGCTGAGGCCACAACTTGAGTTCTGTGTCCAGTTTTGGGCCCCTCAACTGCAAAATAGACACTGGGGCCCTGGAGTGGGTTCAAAGTAGGGCAATAAAGCTGGTGAGGGATCTGGTGCACAGGACTTATGAGGAGCGGCTGAAGGAGCTGGGATTTTTCAGTCTGGAGAAAAGGAAGCCCAGGGGAGACCTCATTGCTCTCTGTAACTTCCTGAAGGGAAGCTGTAGTGAGCTGGGTGTCAGCCTCTTCTTTCATGTAACTGGTGATAGGACTAGAGGGAATGGCTTCAAGCTGCGCCAAGGGAGATTTAGGCTGGATGTTAGGAAATACTACTTTTCTGAAAGAGTGGTCAGGCACTGGAATGGGCTGCCCAGGGAGGTGGTGGAGTCACCGACCCTGGAGGTGTTCAAGGAATGTTTGGATTTTGTGATGAGGGACATGGTTTAGTGAGAACTATTGGTTATAGGTGGATGGTCAGACTGGATCATCTTGTGGGTCTTTTCCAACCCTGGTGATTTGGTTATTCTGTGATTTTCAGCTCTTGGACAAATCTCAAGAACTAAGTGCCTCAGTAGTTGAAGGCATGGAGGATAGAGAGGGAAGAAAGAAGAATGGTGCTCATCTTCCTTCATTTTCTGATGTCCACTTTTTAGGTAGGGAATGAGATGGATTAACCATCTAAGCAACGCTTCAGAAACTGAAGTCATTCTGTTAAACAGAAATAGGGCCATGTCAGTATCTCTACTGGTCTTTTGAGATTTTGGGATGGCCACCTTGGAACAAGTTCCCCAAGGCCAAAATATAGTAAAAGCGAGTTTCTTGAGCCTGGCCTTTGTTTGTGGTTTTATAAACTGATTGCTGCCTTAGTGGGTGCCAAACAGATGAGCCAGATCTCAGCAGCACTGGGCAGCCATCATTGAAGGGAACACCTGTAGGGCACCCTTGTTTTCCCTTTAATATTTTGTTTTAGACATGAATGGATGATGCCACTAATCTTAGGATCAGCACCTGTGATGGGTCAGGTAAATTGAATATTTGAGTTACTGTTAATGGTTTACAGAAACTTTTTAGAGGTATGTAGAATGTAAATAAGGGGAGGGAGAGATCTCTGCCCCAGCCCAAGCTTTTATGGGTTGACATGACCTCCACTTGAGTGAGGGAACTGATTAACAGTAAATCACAGAGATCACTTTGCTTGCTTTCCACCACTCCCTACTATATTGCCTTCCATGTGGCAAGAGAGGTGGGTGGTCTGCAGACAGTGTTTTCCTCAAAGAAAAACATAAATCTCTTTGTTCATAAAAGCACACCCAGAGGCTCAAAGATCTTGAAAGTATTTCCTTTAGATTTGCTGGGATCAGGAACAAGTTACTTTGCTTAGCAGCACTTGAAAGAGTACTTAAAGAAAATGGCAGCTTCTGAAACAGTTTCATGTCTGCATTGTCACTAGTTGACAAGCATGGTCTGCCTCCAAGACTGTACAAAGCAGAGATAAAATATCACAGATCCATGGAAAAACAACACGGGGATGCAAGAATATGCTTGTCCTGTGCTGCTTTTTTAAAAGAATTTTTAATAGCTTTCACCCTTTTAATGAGTTACAGTAGAAAACCCAGTAGGATAGCCTTTGGAGTGGCACCCTGAATGTCTTACTGTCAGTACAAAGAACATACTTGCTGGTCATCATTTCGTAGGACACAGAGGTTAATCTATCCTGTAACTGCCAGGGTCTAGAATGCACTACCATATCACTTCCTGCTCTGAAGGCCAGCTCTGAGATGGCTCAGTCAGCCTGGAAAAGATTTTCTAAGGAAAGTTGGAAAAAGACTCGGTGGCTCCCCTGCCCTTTATGCAGGAAAGGATGTTAAGCAGAGCGCTGGGCACTCATCTGAGCCCCTCTGCAGCTGCACTGCAGCCATGCCTATGCCTGGCCAAGTGCACCACTAGCACAGATCAAGACCCTGACCGACTTTCCAGTTTGACCTGGGATCTGCCTCAACTCCATCATCTTGCCTGGGGACCACTGGCTACAACTCTCTGTACTTATCTTGACCATAACATAGTGACTTGTGTTCCTACCTGCCTCATCACCACCGACTTGTCCAACCTCTTTAGTGAACCTTGCACGGTCTGAACTCTTCACCAAACCTTGCCACCATCTCCATACTAGTCTACTTGGTCACTGCAGGTTTGGGTCCCAGCCAGAAAGTCCACTACTCTGCCAGCCTGTTAGAACCCTTGGTTCCAAGCTCCCCCTCCCTTGGGGAGCAGTCATCCCCCATGGGGCCCTGACATTAATCCTGGAACTGGGAGTGCAGGCCGGATACGCAAGGAATAAAGCACTGGCACCATGTGAGAGCCCTGCTGAGTTGGAAAGAGAATCCAAGAGCATCCTGTTAAGTGGTAAGAAATACTATTCTGTACTCAAACACTGTAGCCTTTGTAAAAGATGCTGGCAGAGCAGCAAAGTAAAACCTCTTGAACAGTCATTTCAAAAGCAGAATTTATACTCCTTCAGCTTGACACTGAGCAAAAAAGAACCTTAGCTCCCTGCAACTGTTTGTGGTGTCGGATGATCCTAAACGACAGCAACAGACTGCCAATGCACTGACTACCCCCAGTGCAAATAAAGTCTTTAGGGGATGACATTTTATTATTGGGCCAGTTTAACAGAAATTGAGTATAAACAGTGAGTTACAGTACTGCTATCTGAATGACATCAAAAACAAAGCCACATACACAGGCTTCTTCTAGCCCGAGAGTAAGTTAACATTAACGAGAAAACACACAAATTTGACAAGACAGCAAATGATGTGCTGTAATAAATTACACAGAAGTGAACAGAGCCTTCAAAATCTTGTTCCATTCACTTGAAATACTCAGTACTTAATTTTTTTACTACAGAAACAACTAACAACTACAACTACAACAAAAACAACTACAGAAGCAGTTTTGTTAGATAAAGAATCATCTAGAAGCAGCCCGGTCTTCAGCATCAACTGAGAACACTCAGTGCCTTGCAAGATCTAACATTTACTTTAGATTATATAACCCATATCCTGACACTAGCATTTGACAAGTGAACAATTTGACAATTCTGAGTTTTTTGAAGTCTTTGTGAGTTGCTGACTTCAAAGTTGTCGTCTACAAGATAGAAGAATATATTTTTTCTGTTAGTTCACAGCATAACATACAACATTCATCCAATCTTGGCATCAAAACTTGCATTCCCACAGTGATAGTAGGAAAGCAGAAGTGCTTAGGATCATGGCTTGACAAAGGAAGGAGGGTGAAGTCTGCAAAAATATGCAGCAAGTAATTACTCTTCATACCTTTTCTCCAGAACATTATTTGAGCCCATTAGATACATCTTTTATCCTCTTCTGCTTATGTAAAACAAATGAGAGGCAGGTGTGGAGCTCTGGAGACAGCTGTTAAGCTGATCTGAGGGACTGCTTCAAGCAGCACCTTCATGGAATGGTTTGCAGCTCCTCCACTGCCCCTGTATAAAAAAAGCAGGTATGGTGAAAATACAGCACAGAGAAGCCAGTCCTTCCTGCGAATGGTGTTTCCATGGTCAGGGAAGAAACAGCTCAGCTGGCTGAAAACCAAGACACAGTAGTTTCCCAGGGGAGGTGGCCCCTCGGCACCAAAATGCAAACAATTCAAGTGCTTGGGCAGCAGGTCAGTAAAAAGGAACGTCTCCACACATAGCAACAATAGATTCTAGGTTATAATTTAAACTTTTTCCCTCCCTTTTACCTTCTTTGGCCCCTTCCCCCTGATGTAGCCATTTCAATTACAGCTCAACAGGAACATTTTGTTTGCACGTTCAGAGCTGAATTAGCCTGGCTGTGCTTTCCATGCCCAGAGTGAAATGGCCTGGATAGGGGAAGAGCCAGAGTGTGTCAGGTACACAGAATCATAGGAGTTGGAGGGGACCACTGGAGATCAGCTAGTCCTCTTTGGAGTGTTAAGTACTGAGTTTGAGCAGGCAACCCTAAATCACTAATATTGCCACAATAAGCATCTTCAAAATTAATCAGTTAATCAAGTCATCCAAAGAAAGCTCTGCATACACTTCTTCCCAAAAAGCAGAGCAGTGACCTTTCTCTTTAAAAGAAAATAAGTCCCTGTCACTGACACTTAGATTCCTCTGTATCTTTACCCAGAATCTAAGCCTAGCTTACTAGCAAGTTAAGTTGATAGCTGGATTGAGGAATTAATCTTTTATGAGAGATAATCAAGGTATATCTAAGTTAAGTACTTGATTTACTGTATCGATATGAAACAAAATTGTATTACTTTTAGCTATCATACAGTACAGTGTAAGTGAAATCCCTGCACTCTGGTCTCGACACAAGATTTAAGTATAAGCTTATCTCCCTATGAACACTTGTTCTAGCTTCATCCTCATCTATTATTTTTGATGATAAATTCTTCAACTCCTGCAAAGCACTCAGGAAGCAACAGGGAGCTATTATCACAGACTGAATACCAAATTCAACTGACTTTACCTCAGGTATATCCAAAATGTAACAAAAGCATATGTGAAATATCAGCCTACAGCTTCCAGCCTGGGCCTGACGTGTGGGAAGGAGGAGCTGGAGTGGGGTATCAAAGCATAGGGAAATAGACCCACGGGCAGCCCAAGGTTTAAGAGGAAGAAATCATCACCACAACCACTCCACCCACTGAAGTCCTTTTGTTTCAGAACACCATTGGCTCCTGTGTTTGCCCAGCCTGTCCCATTATATCCTCACCTGCCCTCGTCCTTCTCACCTTGCTAATGTACTTGTGAAGCTTCTCTCAATTAAGCATCATTTTTCATTTCTCTGCCTCCTCTTTGTTTCTAATTTGGCTCTGTTCAGTTCCTAGTTTCCTTTTTCTCAAAAAAAAAAAAAGAAGAGTTACAAAATGCAAAGAGAATCAGGCAAAGTCAGTAGGAGAGGTCTGGAAGTTTGTGATTTCCACACTGAGCAAAACCTTCTGAGAGGCAGAGAAAGGGGTAAAAGCAGCTGCATCACCTGTCTCCATATTTAGCAAGGAAAAGGTTCTCCTGCCCTTTTGGAGATGCCATAGCTACGAGTACAGAGGTTCAAGAACCTAGGAAACACTTGTCTGCTCAGGTGAGATAGAAAGAACATAGAAACTTGGAATTTATCAATTCCCATAAGTTTTTTTTAAGGATGGTATTTATTCATATTCAAAATGGGTTTTCTAACAGTACCTGCTTGTGCTAGTGGAAGTATAAGTAATCCACACCCTATCCCGTCTGAGGATTTAAACTTAAACTGTGTTGCAGTCCTTAGCTGAAAATGTTCGTTTTGCTTTTTTCAACTTTAAAATGAAAAGAAAAAGTAATGGCAGAAAAAGAAAATGGATATGTATCAGGAACAAAATTTGTGCAGCAGCAAAAGACATACAACAGAGGATTTGGAACCCTCAAAGCAATTTTTGTGTGCCTTCAAGAACAAAGAAGGCTGTCATTACTTTAAGTACTACACTGAAACTGATTTATACTGTCCATTATAATAAAAGACCAGAACACAGTCTTGCAGATCTACATCCAGGCTTCTTCCTTCTCTTTGGAAAAGACATGCAGAGCCATAACATCTCTGCGTAACTTTACTTTCTGTGTTCTTTACTTTCCTTCCCCTTAAGGACTCTCCAAGTGGCCTGAGGCTTCATTTCCCGTTACTGTATATCAGGATTTAGTGCATCTGTCCTCAGAAAAAGTACAAAAAACACATATACACACACACACAAAAGAGAATGACTGAACAGCTAACTGCTAATTGTGAGCACAATTTCAGGTAAAGTTGTTCTGCACTTGGAAACTCTTTGAAAGAGACTTCTGATAGTGAAAGGTAGAGAGATAGAATCAAGTGTGGAGATATTTGAAAATGTAGAATTCATGACAATCAAGAATGGGACACCTGGATGAGAAACCCTCATAAATGCCAGATGACTGCTGGGTTTTAGGGTCCTTATATTTAATTCTTCATGAAAGATTTCCATGATAATATGCAGTCAAGAAGCATATAAGAAGCTTCTCATCTGAGCTGGTTCCTGCAACAGCAGGAATGGCCATGACCCTGTCGTCCTCTCTGTAACAAATATATGAACAGAACTCAATACATCACAGAAATATCGCCACTTCCCACCAGGCTCACTTCTTTTACATAACGCTCACGTCTTCAGTGATGCATATGGTATCTAAGTACTGCTGTCAAACCTCTGACACATCATGCTATTTTGCTGCGGTTCTGAGCTACCAGATGATGAGAAATAGGAACTGTCAGGGTTTGAATGTCCTTATTTTTTTAACTAAAGCAACAGCCTCGGAGTAATTTAATTAGATATTTTGTTTCGTTGTGCCATCAATGTACATTCTGGAATATACCTAGAATTACTGAAAGTAATTGTTTTCATTCATGACTTCAATCAAAATAATTTGGTATCTGCAGCAGTTATTTACATTACCTTAACATCATATACACACATTCACTCATAATGTTCTCTACAATGGAAGTAAGAAACCCTACGGTCTCATAACAACAGCTTTCTACTACGGGGCAGCCAAAGCTCAGAAGCAAACAACTTGAGAGAAGCAGGTTTCAAGCACTGGAATTGACTACTTAAGGACAGTGTTAATGGTGATAATGTTTCATAATATGCTGAAGGAACACGTATAATTCTATGCTGACTAAAATAAGAAAAAAAATATTATTTGGTTCAGTATTAATTGTTCAGATTTTGGAAGTAATGTTAATGAGTGGGAAAGATACTCTGACGCAAGCTGCACAAACATACGTAGAAGGTTTGACTGAAAGAGAGAGCAGTCTTGGGACAAAAAACATTCTGTGTCAATGACATATACATGTACATACAGAGAGAGGCAGGTAAAAAGAGAAGACATATCCAAATTTCAGAGACCCAAAGACGTTTTTCATTATCCTGACACTGGAAGCAGTGGAAGAAGTGGTGAGGATCCCTTGCTCAGTCAGTGATAACAGGTGGATTCTGTTGCCCACTTCCCACAGTAGAAAAAGAAAAGCAGAGATGTATCTTGAGTTGATTTCTTCTTGGATTTGTTCTTGGTTTTTCTTGTCACAGTTATGCTGCTTCTTCAGCTGGATAAAAATCAGAAGTCCAATCAGGAGAAGCCCTGAGAATATATATGGGTCCTTCTTTAAGTCAGCAAAATTCAGCTGGTGATAGTGCTATATATGCAAATGCTATGTAAATGATAATCATAGAAGGGATTTTTCTTTCTTTCTTTCTTTCTTTTGAAATCCAAAGATACAGTGACTCTAAAGCCCATTCCAGTACAAGCCTCAAGCATGCTTCAGAAGTACTGCCTTGGTAATTCCTGTGTAAAGCTTCATCACACAAACTAATATACTTTGATATAACCTGTCACAACCTTGCTGGGCATATTCGCATGGGTATTTTCCCTCAGGGAAAAATCATTTCAGTTTCATGAACAGTAACCATGGAAATATCAGATCAGCCAAGGTTTCAGAACCTGGATACGTTTATCAGCAATTTCACTTTCCCAAAGCACGTTTAATGTCATGGATATAACAAACACTAAGTTTATTACAAGTACAAGCTAGCTGTAGACACATTTAAACTCATTTGACAAAACCCTAGTGCTAAACCTGGATCGTCCTAGCTACAAGCTATCAGTGATTGCAGGACATAAATAAGGTCAAAGGATCTCACTTGGTATCTGCTTCTTTCTGAATGCTTTGTGCTGTTGAAAATAATGCCTAAATGTTATCTGCTATTTTCACTACAAATGTATGCATTTAGCTATCTTCTCTTTTAGGCTTCTGCACTATATATAGAGAGAGAAGAGTAAGGGAAGGCAGCCAGGGAGAACTGTACAGAGTAGAAAGCAGAGGAGTAGAGGGGAGAAACAACCTTAGAGAGCCTAATGAGGCTGTACAGAGTTTATTCAAACCAGATAAAATCTCTGAAAGTGCTCATGTATAAGCAGAAAGAAACAAATTCCTGTACATTAATACAAAGGCAGGACTTGATTTTAGAACTTTTACTTTATTCTGCTCATATACCAGCACAGAGAATTTCCAAAGCTAGCATGCTCTCATTGAATACCCTTATTTCTGACAAAATCTATATTTAGGGAGTAGAATGGTTCCCTGTTTTTTCAGTTTATTTTACAGTGACATGACAGTAGTTCCACAATATGACTCAGATTCAGTCATAAATTGAGCAGTTTAATAATAAGGTATTTTAGACTATTTTTTATTTTTTTTATTTTTTTTATTTTTTTTAGAAAAAGAGAAATGGAATGGAAAGGAAACAGAATGGAAGGTTTTTAAGGCATAGGAAGAAGCCTGTTGATGTAATCTACTTAGACTTCAGCAGTATTCTCCTGGAGAAGCTGGCAGCCCATGGCTTGGACAGATACACCTTTTGCTGGGTAAAGAACTGTCTGCAAGGTGACGCCTGGAGAGAGGTAGTGGAATGGGAGTTAAACCCAGCTGGCAACTGATCATGAGTGGTGTTCCCCAGCGGTCGGTGCTGCGGCCTGTCCTCATCAATATCCTTATTGTTGATCTGGATGGTGGCACTGAGTGCACTCTCAGTAAGTTTGCAGATGACACCAAGTTGGCTGGAAGTGTGGATCTGCCTGGGGGTAGCAAAGCCCTGCAGAAGGATCTGGACAAGTTGAATAGCTGGGCTGAGGCCAATGGGATGAAGTTCAACAAGACCCATTGCCAGGTCTACTCTTTGGCCACAACAACTGCAAGCAATGCTACAGGCTTGGGGCAGAGTGGCTGGAATACTGCGTGGAAGAAATGGACCTGGGGCTATGGATTGACACTCTGCTAAATATGAGGCAGCAGTGTGCACAGGTGGCCAAGGAGGTGGTTGAGTAACCATCCCTGGAGGTGAAACATTTGGATGTTGTACTAGAGACATGGTTTAGTGAGGAAATAATGGTGATAGGTGGATGGTTGGCCTAAATTATCTTGGAGGTGCTTACCAACCTTGGTGATTCTATGATTCTATGAAAATTACAACGCACTATTTCTACTTTTATCATTTTATAAGTAGAGATAGACAAAAAATAAAAATAGTAAGGAAACTGGCCTTATATTAAAACTGATCCTAAGTATTTTGGTAAAGAAAACAATACTAGAAGTGTAAGTTTTGTGGTGCAGTTTCTACTGTATCTGGCTATGAATGTCATGGTGATATATAACAGTTTGCTATTACATTCTGAAATCCTGCCATTCTTTTGAGAAGGCCAACAAAGACAACAAAGACAGCCAAATACACATCCAGCATTCCTGCATTTGTCAGGAAAGATCTACACAAGACACCTGGAAACATTTATTAACTGCTACAGACAGAACTCTCTAAACACAACTACCATAAACGAAATCATTTGAGGAATTCCTCAACATTTTTAAAGACCAAAACCTCAGCTGTACAAATTCTCAACCAGCAGCAACAGCCACAATCTTTGAATAAACCTACATGCTTCTCCTTCAGGGTGTAGTTTCACATTATACTTAATTCAATCTAACAGCAGGAGGAGGCAAGAGGGAATGGACCTGCTTTCTCCTTGTGTTTCTGCTTCTTCCACTGTGTTAAATTTAGCAACTGTGCAATTCCATGGTGACTCTGATTAGCTTGCTGATCTGAGGGAAAACCCACAGTTTTTCATGAGTTAGCTTTCTCTCCAAGCAGGAGAGATTTACAGCAACAAGTCAAACTCAGAAAAGGATGCAGAGGGAGCACTCAGAAAGTGATGTGAGAATGAAAGTTATTACTCTTTTCTTTGGCAAAGAATAACGTGAAATCCAATCTTAAGTCTGCATCTACTCCATATTACCATTTCAGTCTGAAGCACTTGCAGGATTTTCAAGTGAATTACCAATTAACAATCACATTGAATGCTGGTTCCATTGGCAGAATAGCTGTGGTGTGTACAAACTGGAGCCCTTTAGGAGGAAACTTTGCTTGTTCCAGAGGTACACTAAATATGTACTGAGCATTCACGTTGCATTATATGTTTCCAGCCAAATGCAAGTTAGCAAGACAGATACGGAAAGCTTTTTGGAAACCTGAGCATTACTACTGAACCAGACTGTAAACTTAGCTTGCAGTTGGTAGCAAGGATACACACGCTCTTCTTTTATTATCCCTGGTCACCAAACACCTTACCAACACTATGTTGAAAGCAAAGAATGCTCTGGATTACATTGCTCTGGATAGCAAAATGAAATGGAGATGACATTAAAGATGCCAGTAGCAGTGTATATTACCACACTCATTTAAAAGACAACCTGCCTCTACATTTACAGAGTAACATAAAAAAACTCAAAAACAAGTTATGTTTCCCTGTCACGCTTACAGTCAATCTGCAAGTGCAGCCATCTCACACAAAGCTCTGAGACAAATATATTGTCATTGGCTTGCAACATTTTGTAAAAATTGGCAATGCTCCCTAACAGGGAAGCAGTCTACATTTTCTGCGGTTGAAGCACTAGAATACATCTTCACAGAATCACAGAATGGCCAGGGTTGGAAGGGAACTCAAGGTGAATCATGAATCCTCAACTCTCCTGCCAAAGGCAGGGCCACCAACCTCCACATTCAATACTAGACCAGGCTGCCCAGGGTCCTATCCAACCCAGCTTTGAATACCTCCAGCGATGGGGCATCCACAACCTCTCTGGGCAGCTGTTCCAGCATATCACCACTCTCTTAGTAAAGAACTTCCCTTAGACATCCAAACTAAATCTTCCCTCCCTCAACTTAAAACCATTTCCCATTGTCCTGCAGTTATCTACCCTTTCAAAGAGTTGATTCCCCTCCTGTTTGTAGGCTCCCTTCAGGTACTGAAAGGTTGTAATGAGGTCACCGCGCAGCCTTCCTTTCTTGAGGCTGAACAAGCCCAGCTCCCTCAGCCTGTCCTTGTAGGGGAACTGCTCCAGCATCCCAATCATCTTTGTGGCTCTCCCCTGGACCCTCTCCAACAGCTCCGTCTTTCTTGTACTGGAGGCTGCAGACCTGGACACAGTACTCCAGAAGGGGCCTCACAAGAACAGAGTAGAGGGGGACAATCACCCTGTCCCTGTTGGCCACCCCTCCTCTGATGGAGCCCAGGATACCATTTGATTTTTGAGCTGCAAAAGCACACTGCTGGCTTATGTTAAGCTTTTCATCCATCAGGACCCCCAGGTCCTTCTCTGCAGGGCATTCTCCTGTACAATGATTTCAGAGACTATTTAAATAGTATGCATTAAAAAATTCTTGGTCATTTCAGTTGATGAAATTACACTTATTTGCATGTGCTATCTAAAAAATGTCTTTCAAACCCACATTTTTACTGTCAGCAGCCACCACTGAAAATAAATGTCTCCATACAACCATACATCTCAGTACACAGGTATCCTATCCTAAGGGAGCAACGACTGGTACCTTGTTACAAGACTGTAACTCTCACTGCTGTTTTGCTTTTTTGTTTCTAATCATTACGAAACAAATCATTCTATGGTTCCACAAAGAAGTGTATCTTAAGAGTTTTTAGTGCAAAACAAATTAGAACTATGAAATACTCATCAAATGTAGCATAATTTTTTAGTTCGGAGAAATTTTACTATTGTCAATATTATAAGCACCACTTTAACACTTACAACAGACATTGCTAGAACTTCTAATAATGCAATGAATTGATGTTAATCTTGATTTTTCATTTATTTCCTTATTAAACATCATCTTTATTTTAGAAAATCCAATGCAGTCAAAATTGGCATTTGAAGGCATTTTGACCTGAGTTCAAAAAGTAAGAAATGCCATTTTAGATGGTACATTTCCCATAAAAGCCTGTTCGCCTTCATGTATTTGAATAGCTTTGCTCTCGGTGCTACCAAAAGGCCATCCAAACGACAGAGGAAGAGACAAGCAATGTCACACTGACTGTACATAGTGTCCTATCAAATAAGTAAAGAAACTTCTCCATGCACATTTGCTCCACTCCTCCCTTCTCTTTCACTGCAAGTTTTACGCTTGAAAAGTATAAGCCAAAGCTTTTCCAGAAGAAGCTGGTGAAGCTTTCCCATCAGGCTTCATGTTACCATACTGCAGACCCACAGACTGAAAAGATCCTAGCCTTAGAAAGTCTGCAGCTTAAAAATAAAGAAGGTATCACAGTGTGACAATCTTGGCAAAGCGCTGATGCCACAGGAGAGAATGGATGCTTTGGAAGAACTGAATGCTTCATTCAGACACTGAAATCTTCCCTTCCTCCATGCAAATAAAAATAAAAATGTGTTCTTATTTTTTTTCCCTTCCTCCCCATGTGGAATCGTGTAACAAAAGAAATGAAAGAAAGAAATCTTGTCTCCAGCCTTTTAGAAAGGAAAAAGAAGAATTCAATGAAGAAGTAAAGCGTCAGTATTTACCTCTGTACAAAATGAATATTGAAAAGCAATTACAATTTCACCTTGGTCTCACAAAAGTGGTCTGGATACTACTAGAAATTCAGCTTGAATTTTTGCCTTGAAACACTCAAAAATATTCTTTCTACAGATTTTCAAGGGTCTGAGGTTCTACAAAAGCAGATACGTAATCTAATACTGACACATACTTTAAATTTATCTGTGATTATAGTGGCCTTTCCAAAGCTTCTGCATTCTTTTGTAATTCCATTTTATGAGAAAGTCCAATGTCAAATCAATGCTGCAAGTTTTTGGTGTGGGTTTTTTTTTCAGATTAACCTCTAACCATTGCACAGTAAGTTAAAGCAGATATCACCAAGCTTGTGAAAATCAATATAGAAGCAAATACAGAGAATGTACTTTCAGCCGTGCATTTAATATCTTTATTTTTACACCCATAGTTCTTTTCCATAAGAATGATGTGACAGCTCCACTAGCAATTTAAATAGGCAAAACCAAAGGTCATTTTCTAAGTTCTTTACCCAAGCAATACCTTTGAAATTAATAAGAGGTCACTGAATTAGAGAACAGCAGCAGGATTTGTATCTTCCATTAAAAGTTTTCCTGCCTGCTCACAAGTCATATTGCACAGTATTCCTCCTTGAGATTTGGCTGCAGTAAAATTAAACATCAATTGAAATGGACTTAACAATTTAATTTTTCGAAGAGATTACTTCCCAAACTTTAGCAACTTTGGTACATTGCTTTCATACTGATCTATTCCAAGAAGCCTAAGGGAGGAAGGTCAGCATATTTCACTGAAACAGTTGAAATAACAGTTGAAATAAGTGTATACATTTGCATATAATCTTCCATTTGTAGCTATTATCAATAAATATAGCATGTAATCTTTCTGACAGACTTGCACGAAAGTACTTTATTCATTCACAGTGCAAGCAACTATGAAAGTTTTACAATCTTTTCCACTTTTTACTACCTCTAGCCTTGGAGCCCCAGATTCTAAGCAGGGAATCGCTAGTGAACAGAAGATATTAGCAGAATACATCACAAAATGATGACAAAGCTGCAGGACACAAACAATTACTGCTACAAAAGCAATGAGAAAGAGATCTTCAAAAGCCTGAGAGAAAATGAGGAAAGGACTCTATTTTAACTGAAGACAGTAGACTGGAAGGTCCCATACCTATTCCTGGATCACCAGAGAAACAGAGATGCTCAACAGAGAAAAAAAATCTCTGCCCTTTTAGACACATCTTTCAGAGGCTAATTGGTAAGGAATTAAAATTATTGATTGTTCAAGATCTTAGGTCTTGAAACTCATGGATAGTAAATCACTCTGGTAAAATAGTTTACCTTGAATCACAAGGAATAGCTCATTGGTCATCAAACGATCAACACTTTTCCAATATCAATAAAAAGTAGGAACAGTAGAATAGCTATAAAAACAATAAACTAAATCAGAACCAAAAGTTTAAGAAATACATGGAAGCAGTAGCAAATATTAGATTGCAAGACAGTCAGAAAATAACATTTAAAATAACCTGCATGTTTTATACCTCGGAAGTGTAAACCAGTTGAATTACAATAACTTCTTGTTTCCTATTCAACATAATTGATGGTGTGAACAAACTGGCAGCTCAGAAGTAAAGCACGTGGAAGCCTGCTGGAGATTGGTTTTGCCAGGGTCAACATGATCGGCTTGTGCCACACTGGGGCAGGGAGATCCTGCTCTGCCCAAGGCCATTTCAGTTACCATCAGCATCATCAATGCCAATCCCACTACCAATGTGCTCTGTTCATTCTACATAAGCAATACCCAGGAAATGTTTCTCATAGTTTCTTTGATGAAAGATACTAACCATTGCACGTCTAAAATTAAGCTACTTAGGACAACAAAGCAGTACCATCATAAACAACTTACATAAAATGTAAATAAAAAAGCAAAATAGCTATTTAGAATCCTATATTAACCACTGGGTTAGATTAAGAGTATTTAGAAATATTACATTTTAGCAGCATTTAAAATACCTTTAAATTCTAACAGGATAAAGTGAAAGAATAGTTTAACCAAAAAAACCTTTACCCCAGGCTGGTCCCACTCATAATTAATGACATCCTATGCTAAAACACTAATGTAACTACAGTTTTGTTTCTCACTAGAAGTCAGCATTAATGTAGAAAGCTGTGTATCAACCACAAAATATTTCTAAATGACTGGTCAGTTGTGTCCCTTCACTGTGTATGTCCTGCATCATTTTAAACAAAAGTCACACCATAGCCTAGATTTTCAACAAGTGCTTTAAATAATCAAAACCTGAGAAAGATTTTATTATGCATGTTAACAGGTTTTTTCTTTAATTTTTACTCATCATAGAATAAAAAACACTTTTATTCAATCATTATTGATGTTTGGAGGTTCATGTAGCAGATTTCCTTAATAATGTCATTTATTGTAGCTGCATCGATATCCCTTTTATGGGGAGGGGGGCGGGGAAGGGCAAACTCAATATAAACTGTCATCTAAATTCACTGCAAAGAAATAAAGTAACGTATTATCAATACCTAAGTGCAGAGGCAGAAATGAATTGTGAAACACTTGCGCATTCCAGGACAACTAAAGTAAATATATTTAAAGGTATTCCTGTATACATAATATATATATTATTTTTATTACATGCAGTGTGTACATATACGTATAGTACTTTGCTGCTTTCTCTAAAAGTGGATCAGTAAAGATAAAGTAAATGCAAAACCTAAGTAGAAAACATAAATAATATTTTTGGCTCATTCTTCCTTTTGCAGGTGGTAAAATTAAGTCTTCATTAGTAAAAGGCAGCTGAAGCATAAGAGCAAAATTGAGCTGTATTACAGTAGTTTCTTAGAGTGGTAACAGCAGCAATACACAACTCTGCTGTTTCTTGAACTTCGGAGTAGAGCCAAAATTAAGGACTCAAGGTGAATGCCTGGCAAGTTTTTAACTACAAATGAAAATGCTGTTATCTTCTTAATAACAGCACTAATTGAAAACACTTTAGGGAAAGAAGTCTGAAGGAAAGGACTGGAGAAAAAGATGGATGAAAGAAGAATATCCATTAACAAGAGTACCACACTTTTAATATCCAACTTCAGTGTATTTTTTGAACAAGAAAAAAAATTCTGGGAGAGCTGCTAGAGAAGCTCTTTTAGACTGACTTCCTTAATATACTCCATATGCTATCCTTTTGGAGAGCAGATTTAGAAATGTTTTTATATATGGATAAGCCATGCCTCTTTTGCTCAGTTCATCTACAGGATTAATACTGCCTGGAAAGGAAAAATAAGAAAGCTTTCTGTAAAAGCTTTCCATATCTAAAGTCACATATCCTGACATTTACATCCTCCTAGGAAGCCATATTCTGATACTATATTTAGCAGAAAAGCATAGAAAGTGGTGGTGATAATTACTTCAATTTATTAATAGGGACTTCTATCCTGATCAGCAACATGTGGTGCTTAGTTATCCCCAACAACTACATTTACCAATTTACATGTACTACATTTCATTGACAAATTATTTGGCCATGAATTTCCAAAGAGCTTCCAGAGCTTTCTGTAAACCCTGGACTTCCATAAGTCCATGGAGCTGGATAGGATCCACTTGAGGGTGCCGAGGGAGCTGGCAGAGTGCTCCTGGTCAACCAGAGAGGTCCTAGAGGATTGGAGGCTTGCTAACGTGACTCCCATCTACAAGAAGGGTCATAAAGAGGATCTGGGGAACTACAGGGCTGTTAGCCTGACCTCAGTGTCAGGAAAGGATCATCTTGAGTGAGATCACATGGCACGTGCAGGACAACTTGAGGGATCAGTTCTAGCCAGCAAGGGTTAAAGAAAGGCAGATCCTGCTTGACCAACCTGATCTTCTTCTGTGATCAAGTGACCAACCTGATGGATGGTGCTGTTGACAGTCTACCCAGGCTTTAGCAAAGCCTTCAGTACTGTCTCCCACAGTAGTCCCTGGAGAAGCTGGCAGTCCACATCTTGGACAGACACAATCTTTGCTGGGTAAAGAACTGTCTGAATGGCAGGGCCCAGAGATTGGTGGTGAATGGACTCACATCCAGCTGGTGACTGGTCACGAGTGTTCAGTGTGGAGAAGTTGAGGCTCAGGTGTGATCTCATTGCTTTCTACAACTACATGAAGAGAGGTTGTGTCCAGGTGGGAGTTGGCCTCTTCTCCCACGTAACTAGCAATAGGACCAGAGGGAATGGCCTCAAGTTGTGCCAGAGGAGGTTCAGGGTGGATATCAGGAAAAATTTCTCCTCTGAAAGAGTGGTCAGGTGCTGGGTGCTGGAATGGGCTGCCCAGGGAGGTGGTGGGGTCACCATCCCTGGAGTTGTTCAAGAAATGTTTTGATGCTTTTGATACTGACGGACATAGTTTAGTGAGAATATTGGGGATAGGTGGGCAGTTGGACTAAATGATCTTGGAGGTCTTTTCTAACCTTGGTGATTCTATGATTCTATAATTGGAAGAGGAAAATAGGATAACTGAGCTCCAAAGCACTGATTATAATTGGACCAGTCCTATAAGTTAATAAAGAAATTGCTTGTAATTTTCAACATACAGTAGCCTAGCACTTTGACAAAAGGTGACTCAATACAGACTAATTGTTCCACATTAACGTTGTTTAAATTCTGTTGTTGTTTCAGGTTGAAGTGGGTTTAGATTAAAACACTATTTGAAAACTGGTTTTTAGAATGAATAAATCACATACTGATAAAATAAAAATAAATGGAATGATTAACTACATTGTACTACTCCGACCACATACACAAGAAAAGGTATTCCAGCACAGGCAACAACTTGGCTTTGGAGTGGAAAGACAGAGTAGATATGACCCAAGTGCAATACTACACATACTGTAAAGATAACTGTGCACTTGCCACTCACTGAATCTGTAAACCTGGTCAAAAGCTAAGGATGAATAGATCCCCTTTATATTAGGAAATCATGGAACGAAGGTGATGTGTTGTGGTCTAACCGGTCAGGGTGCTGAACTGAGCTGAACAGATCTGAGTAGGCATGGGTCAGACACCAGCACATTGCAGCCATTTGTGCCTCTCCAGAACTGCCAAGGTGACAGTACACATTCTCTACATATTTCAACAGTTTCTCAGGATTCTGCAGAAGTTCAGGGTACTGTTTTTGGCACATGCCTGCATCACCCCACACTGCCTGCCACTCCACTGTCCAGCTGACGGGAAGATCTCTGGGGCATATTTATACATGCTTCTTTAACCTTAAACAAAAGTTTAAAGGTGTTAATGGGCACAGCAGAAGTAACGTGCCATTCTCATTTCTCTCCCCCACAGTCTGGCTCCCCGAGGAGACAAAGTAAAGAGTGAAATTATTAATAGTTTCCAAGATGCAGTTTCCAAAGTACAGAGATGATTGCAATACTGAATACAAGATTAGCTTCTCAACCAGTGTTATACAGAACAAAGTACAGTATAACAGCCCCTGGAAATGATAAACAGTGCAACAGAGATCATATATAGCAAGTAACATGGTTCCATGAAAAAATCCTCAGAGATTTCTAAAACCAGGAAAAGTAACAATGTGAACAGCAACTACTAAATTATTACAACACAACAATTTTGTTTTAACATGCTACAGTCAGATCTGTCATTATCTCAATCCTTGAGCCTCATGTTGGGTGCCAAAAGGACTGTTGTGGTCTAACCCAGCAGGTTACACCACACAGCCCTCTGCTTACTTCCCTCCTAGGGAGGTAAAAGAGGAAAATGGAAACAAAATGCAGTGATAACAACGTATTTATATAACTTCAGCTAGCAGGGATGAAGGGACTGCCCATCTAAAGGTGTTACCCTCCTTGTCCCTGCAGCTGTCTTGCTCCCAGACAGCAGAGATGCCTTTGTGAAAACAAAATCCAACAATCTAATAATGAACAACTTCTTCCAAGGTAATAGAAAGAAAATAAAGGGCGTACTTCATCTTCTTTCTCTGCATCTGGAGAGTAGGAAGATATTGCTCTACAGAGAGTGAGGAAGTAGAGAGCTGAAATGCAAGAGGCTATTTTTTCTTTTTTTTTTTAATTAAGTCTTTCTTTGTGCAAATGAGCAGTGTGGGGGCTTAAGGTGAAAATATAAGGGGTAGAGAAAAGCCAGAAGGAGGCACAATATTTATTCTCAATTAGCAGCAATTGAGACACGTACTACGAATTGAAAACTCAAGAGATTAAAAAAGTCCCTTTAACACATTAAAAATCTATAAAACCTTTGCTTAACTGCTGAAATGGCAACATGCCTCTAGAGCTCATAACATCAATCATTCAAAGTACGTTGATATCAAATTGTGAGAAGCCTGCAGAAACAGAAATGCATCCATTCATGCCACTTCTGCAATCCAACTAGATATATTAATACCTCCTATGAACTTTTGATATTCAATATACTTGAGCATCAAGGAATGCAAAACTCGGTTTCTGCTCCAGAACAGTCACAGTTGTAGCAGCTCCACTGAGATGTTTATCTTTATGACAGCCCCTCAGAAGAATCAGACAGATTGGAAAAAAATGAGGACTCATTCCTGCGCACATTATCACATACTGGCAAGGAAAGATCACCTAATTATTATTAACAACAGCACTGCTAATTTCTGAAGAGAAAGAAGAATCACTCCCAAAAAAACCCAAACCCAAAGCTTTTCAGAGTTAATTGATAAATCTTAAATTTCCAGCATCAAGCACCACAGCTAAGCACAAGTTTTTTGTTTTGTTTTGTTTTGTTTTCCTAATTTTTAATTCAAAACGGACCACAGCAAGACACAGGATCCACACTTGATATGAAAGCATAAATTACTGCTGTAGTGATGAGTGCATTTCTGAAAGCTGTGTCTGATGAGAACTCGTAACTTTCATCAATGCATTATCATTGAAAATCTTCAATTTATTCTAAGATTACATCGAAAATAAATTATTAAAACCAAGAACTCAGTCAAACCCAGCTTCATGCAAAAGTAACTCAAATCATTTGCTGTAAACAAGTAAACTATCCTGAATGAGTTTTGGCAGGAAGCAATAGTAACTGTTCCTATATCCGTGCTGGTGAAAGACAATCAGAACCTACCAAAGCAAGGAAGTGCAGAGGAGGTTCTAGAACAGGTCCTAAAAACTGCAGTGTTCAGGTATGAAGGCTAGGTGGAATAAAGTAATGGAAAAGAAAAAAGGTATCAAAAGTGAGGAGTATGCTCAAGATCACCTACTCAAGTTCGGATGGTGAGAGACAAAGGCATGAGTGACAAAGGGAGAGAAAACAGTCTCTGAGAAATACGTTTCTGAGAAAGTACAACATTGAATTTGTTTCCTCAAGCATATGGACAACATTTTGTCACTTTGTTTTCTTCGTGGAACAGCAAAAGTGGTTTGTCTCAAGTTCTGGGAAGCCTTCATCAGACTGCATTTTGGCTCACTCCCTGTAAAAATGCATTATTAAACAACTTTTGTTTCATGACCATTTCACTTCTAAATTGCTCTGGGGATAAGCTATGTTGCATGGAGGGATGCTGTTGTGCACAGAATCAACGGAGTTTCTTAAGCTGCAAGATGTGCATAATCAAAAGAAATATCTATCTGCTTATAAAACTAGCTGAAAGAAATCCAATGGAATTGTATCAACTTCTGCTGTTTAATTCTATTGTAAAGATTAATTTTTATCATTTTCAGGTATTTGCCATTTCTCATTTTTTTCCTACAGCCTTCCACATAAGCAGGAATCTTAATGATCTGATAGTATCTCAGGAACTGACATACAGATGTGATGACTAATTGGAATAGCAAACGAAGCCAGTGAGATCTACAATAAGACCTATATTTCTCAACTCCAGAATCCAGTTTGAATGGATATTGTCGACATTTATCTTTATTTCTGCAACACTTACGAAGGGCATAATATGGTTCCTTGATGCCTCTGCCTTATCTTTGCGTCCTACTCTTCTCTAGTCACTGAGAGTTTTATTTCCCTCATCCCGCTTCATACCACCCTTCAGTTCTTATTACTTTTGATTCAATTGTGGACCAATTAAATCCAATTCTTCCATTTTCAGATTATGTCTGGGTTCTTCCAGATGCCTCATCTACTTTTGGAACAAACGTTCTTTCTCCTTAACTTTTCCTCCAAATTACACTAGTAGTAACTGGGATCCTGCATGCACCTACAGATCTGCTTCTTGACCTCGTTTCATTGGGTTTGGAAGGACCTCTCCTCACCCTAAACACATCAAAGGACAGATGGGATAACAAATCAGAGACTACCCTTAGAGATCCAGCATGGCCAGGCTGGGCATGCTGTAGGGATCTGGGACCTGGCTGTGCTTGTTGGATTTGGGGCTGAATGCCACGGGCTGGCATGGGAGCCTGGGTAGCAGGGGAGAGCCATAGGGCTGGTGGTGCAAATCTATAACAACAGCAATGATGATGATGATTCCTTGAAATTCCCTTCATAACATAAATATATCTCTCAATGTACATCTGAGAGGGAGATAACCTTGACAAAATAAGGAAAAACTGAAATCTGGGTTTAATATAAACCAGCATACAATATTCATGACAGACACTGTGATAGGCTCTGTCCATCATTTCTCAAAACTAACTCTTCAAAATACCTTTGCTACCTTATTTCTATAACAGCATTTGATTTCAGTTGTTCATACCTATTAAATAATTTCACCAGTATTACAGAATTTGTTCTCAGTCATAAACCACTTATTTCTAAGGTATCAAAAGATATCAAAGATATATTAAAAAAAAAAAAAAAAAAAAAAAAAAAAAAAAAAAAGCTATCTTGTACTTTTGATCCACAAGCAGTTAAGCACTAAAAATCAACTCTTCTGAAAATGCGCTAATTCAAAGAACTTCACAGTATCCGGGCACTTTTCCCTCAGCATTATCCTCAATCTTGTCTTCCTCCAATCCTGTCCAAAAACATTTCTACATCTGATAAGTAAGGATGGGGACAAAAAGAGCGTTGTCGAATTATTAAAGCAGAGTACAGGAAGGAATCATAAAAAGTCGAGCTCAAAGGGTTGTAGAGAAAGTCTTATCACTCATACCCTTTTTTTTTTGACAGATACTTTACAAGCGTTTAAGCTTCAAATGATATTTTTTACAGTCGTAGGCAATCTGCTGCAGTGCCTATCTGTCTTTAATGGCAAGAGGTATTGCTCAAATTTTTCAAACAAAGGGTTTGCCAAAAGTACACAGAGCTTAACTCTGTAAGACATAGCTGATTTATACACTAACAAAGATATACTTCCTAAGATGAATATTTCCCAATTAATTTCAAATTAGCGCAATATTCAAGTGCAGACTTGCAGGCAGATACTTAACTGTGAACATGACAACTGGAAAGAACTTTCAGACCTTAGAATCACACCAACAATGCACTGATTTAGAGAACATCCACGTGAATAGTTTTCATTGGCTCACCTATCAGTAAATGATGATATACAAAGTATCTGAAGTTTTTAATGTTGTCATAATTCTGCTTCTTGATTTTATTTTTTTTTTTTACTTTTCTATTAGTAGTATTAGTGAAACAGAAGAAATAATGAAATACTTGAGCTAACTGTGAGAGAACCAAAGTGACAAGTGGCAGCCCCAAATAAGGCTTTTAGGTGAAAAAAAACATTTCCTAGGGCAACAGAGAGAAAAATTGCTTCTCTGCAGTAAGGTGGATGACATTTTTAACAAATCTCATACTTTAATTTCATATAAACATATTACTGTTAAAACTTGAGCAATGCTGAACGTTACTGTATTGCTGCTCTCACAGAGGTGATATCTCCAGCAGGAAAAGAAACGATTATATTGTAAAAGATAGGGAGGAATTGTAAGAAAGAAAATCACACCAGACTTGATTGCTTGGACATTTACTGGATATTTGCCTTTCAGCAACAAAAGCTTGTTTGCTATGAAACTGTGAAACCAGTTAGTTCCCTGTAGGGTACCAACAGGACTAATCTGTTTTCTCAACATGCCTTATTATGGAGAACCAGCACAGAGTCCCTACAGATTTTAGATTAATGGAAGCACCAAGAATCTGTACAACTTCAGACTACGTTATACCAAGTTTTCTCTCAGTATTTTTTTTTTTTTTTTTAATTATTATTTTTTAAGCTGGTTCCCTAAATACTGGGCCTCAGCAGAAATGTAAATCAGTAGCCTGACTTGCAGAAATGCTGGGTTCCAGACTTTACCTAGAAGATACGCATCCATCAGCTGCCAGCTAGCAACCCAATACCTACAAAGTCACCAAGGATTTCTGTGACACGTAAGTACATTGCTGGAGCCTAACAGGACAGCCTGAAACACTGTTTGGTAAATAGAGCTTCAGAGACAGAAGCAGACAAAGACCTCTGCTATTGTGGTATTTATATTTTACTTTTCTTGGACAGTTTTGTCATAAGAAATTGAAATATTACTAGATCTCATTTTCCAAAGGTTTTTATAAACACCTGCTCCTTACATCTTTGGTAACGTGCTCCATACAACCACTTTATTTCTTTTACTGCCATTGCTTCAACTTTATTGTGCCAAGTTTTGAAGACATCAGTAAGAATAAAGATAGCCAAAGGAAAAAAGCAGGAATGTCTTCACCTTGGTACTTGAGACAGCATATCTCAAACAGGAATATTTTGGTTAGTAACTTTTTTTATTCTCATATTTATATTATACTCGTCTGTATTTCTGGCAAGCTCCCTATGAAGAGATACTACTCACACCATGAAACTTAGCACTTCAAGAACCTAGTATTTGCTGAGATCATCTTCAGAAAAAGTGTAGCATTAAGATTTAATTCACTAAATCACTTCATATCCTAGAAACTATTGACTATATTACATTCCACCCTGGTTAACTAGATTCACCTCCAATCAGACATAACCAATTTGAAAGTGGATCTAGGCTGCATATTTGTTAGCAGTTGCACTGAGGTTTACAAATTAGCTGATAATTAATCTCTGGATCCTGATTCTCATGGCAAGAAAGGGCTATATATTAAGTTCTTAATGACTGAAAGTCAAGCCACCTGAAGCTTCACAGTGCAGTTGGACACACAGCTCCTTATGTATACGCCAAGTGCAAGGTGTGCCAGAAATGTGCAAAGACAAAAACAAAACAAAAGTAGATAGAACTAACAGTCTTTCAGCACGTTCTTAAAATGTGGTTTCAAAGACACAATCTTAAAACAAGCATTAAATCTTCATAACATTAATATTTTACTGAGAACAGTTTTCCTGATATCTCCCCTATGAAGTACACTGCACTCCTTCATTATGCACATGTGCAGTTGTTTCAAGGCGTTTCATCAAGACATGGCAGTAACCACCACTGTAAGCTGAGTTAGCTAGCAAATATGGAAAGCTGCTCCATGTGTATGAGTTTTAATTCCTTGGGTAGTAACGAATGTTAACGTGAAAAGTTCCTTTTAGATCTTGTCCAAAGAAGGGCAACAAGGCTTGTGAAGGGCTTGGAGAATATGCTCTATGAAGAGCAACTGAAGGAACTGGGGCTGTTTAGTCTGGGGAAAAGGAGGCTGAGGGGAGACGTTATTGCTCTCCTCAAATACCTGAAAGGTGATTGCAGCGAGAGGGGGCTGGTCTCTTCTCACTGGTGACAGGACGAGGGAAAATAGCCTTAAATTGTGCCAGGGTAAGTTTAGGTTGGATATCAGGTAAAACTTCTTTACAGAAAGAGCTGTTAAGCACTGGAATAGGCTCCCCAGGGAGGTGGTTGAGTCACCATCCCTGGATGTGTTTAAAAACTGTTTGGATGTGGTGCTCAGGGACTTGATTTACTGGAGGGTTGTTAGAGTTAGGGTGGTATGGTTAGGTTGTGGTTGGACTTGATGATCTTTAAGGTCTTTTCCAACCTGAGCAATTCTATGATTTTATGATCATAAGATCATAAAATAGTATTTTATGGCTGTTGATGCAGTTTTATAATAGCTTTAGTCCTCCACTGATACTAACTAGCAAAGGTTATATAGGCTTTCCACACAAGTGAAAAGAGTTGTAACACAAATGATTACTGAACCATTCTGTATATGCCAGAAGAAGAAAAGGGTTAAAAAAAACTAACACCCCTAACTAATAACAGATGTTATTTATATTCTTTAAGCATGTTTTTTTTTGTTTTTTGTTTTTTGTTTTGTTTTGTTTTTTGTTTTTTTGTTTTGTTTTTTTTTAATTATGATGAAAGTTTCTGGGAGCTTCTACAACATATCACTCAGCCCCCAGCTACAAGAAAACCACTGCCTTCTTTCCTTAGAAGTTTAGCAGCATAAGGGTGCAAGCAGGGAGAATGAAGCTTCAAAAGCAGGACTTCCTACGATAAAATCTCAGGAAGGAAGAAGGGGACTTTCTCACCCTCTCTAATAAGACACTTCCACACCAGTCAAACAACTCTGTGTTTGGGAAAACAAAAGCTTAACAGATTGATAGCAACACACATTACAATAAATGCTATACAGCACTGGGTGCAGTGGAAATCATGAATACAATCCACTTACATATCTTAAAATCTCTATGTAAAAAAACAGATACTAAAATCTATAGTGTTCCTTCAGAGGGAAACAGACTTCCCAAGTACTGGACTCAAGAAAGATTAAGGGAATCCAAGTTCTTTTCTTAATTTGTTAGCCACAAATTTATTCTTCTGATCACTCAGTTCTCTTCCTTTTTTTCCCTATACTGAAACTGATCTCAATGGGTGTGTGCTACCATGTCCAGATACAGAGATGGGTAATTCTGGTAAGAATTTCTTTTTATGAGCATATCTAATTTTTAAACACTTATGACATTAATGAGAAGAAAATATAATTGCTTTAGCCTTTGATATCTCTGGTTTCCCGTGTACAATTTCACATTCTGGAAACTCTTAATCTCTTTGTTTAGAACTTAATCTACATTTTGGAAACTATTCTCATCACTTGGATTTCTTAACCTGAAATGCACTGACTGAAACAGGAAAGCAAATAAACTTTAAATCTTAATGTGAGCTTACATATTTATTACAAAAAAAGTCACAGAACAGAATTAATCCCCGCTAGATCTAAATCTCTAATCTCAAAGGAATTATTTTTATTTTCATTTCTACCAATCCCAAGAACTTGGATCAATTTATCTTAGCATTAAACAAAAACAGTTTTTAAGAATTATTTCTGATTGTGTTATTGTAAAAAAAATAAACACAAAACAACCTGTTAACTGCACAGATTACCATTATGATTGCAGAAACCACAGGGTTAACTGGAAATCCAGTAGTAGCCTTCTAATGAATGATTCAGAAACTTTTAATATTGTCACTTGACCTCAATAGCAAAAATTCAACATAAAAATGATGCAACATTTGAACGAATGACACTTCTTTATGGTTATTTTGGGGCAGGTAATCTGTCTCAGACTTCTTGGGTTTACTTTGAGTGGCTGAACAACAGAGCTGTGAAATCCTTCAAAATATACTGTATCAATAAAAGAGTTGACTTAAAAATAGTAGATATTTGCAACAAAGTTAACAACCTTGTTTCAAAGCAAGTATGTCTAAGAAGCAGAGCTTCACAGGTGGTTACAGTAACCAAAAAGGAAAAGAACACATTTTCTTCACAGTCTCCATAATACTATGTGAAATAATCATAGGGATCATAAGGTAACAGCATTATTCAGACATGATTAAGGTAGCTTTTTTGAAATACAAGCATGCCATACACAAAATTGAAAGCACAGTGAGAATGAACCTCAAGTGCAAACATAGTACTACACTGTGTTTAAATAACTCAAAGTAATGCAGTTGTTCCTAATTGTTATAGAAGTGTAGCCAGTAGAAAAGAATACATAAAATTGAACAGGGTTTTCTTTTAGGATGTTAACTCATGATTTAATGTTAAGACTTGTTTTATATTTAAGTGAACTTCATGCACAGTGGTTGAATTACTAAAAGATTCATTTGAGTTTTGCTACTTTAATGATACATTTTGAATTTCTGTTGCATCTGCAGCATTCTGCAGAATGACTGTTTTCTACCTATCATGGAAAACAATCATTTCTTTAATTGAAGTACAGTCTGAGTTACTTCAACTGAAGAAGAGTTTATTCCAAGAGTGACAGGGTTTTTACAGTCTTTTCTATTTGTATCACATAAAACTTCATACTAAGCTTGGTCTATCATTCTTCATCTCACATGTTCAAACACATGGCACTTAGTATTTGCACTGCCACAAATAGAAGACATGTCCACACAGCATTTCTCCTGGTCCTTGAAACCCAAACACTGTCATCTTTTATTTATTAAGTTCACCTGAGGAAAAAGAATGGCTGGGAAGTAGCTCAAGACTACAAAATCTTTAGTTGCATCAAACTGACCAAGGGATCAGCCTCCTTTTGTTACAGTTTCTCAAATAATACTTCCATCATCTAAACAGTGTAAGAATAATTGACTTTAAGGGCACCAATGTTTAACAAAGATAAAGATTAGTACTTTATCACTACATTTTTATGTCAGCAGCTTTACGGACAGCTGAAAGAATCCTTAAAGCTTTTAATACCTTGACGAAGTTTTGATAAAATAAGATAAAACAGCAAGCTGCCAGTCAACAAATTCCAAACGCCACTACTGCTTTGTTACCGGACAAAGCAGACAACAGTTACACCAAACTCCTTCTGCTCTTGAACTTTTCTTTAAAATGAAACAAATAAAAAATGAAGTTTCAAGCTCTACTAAAAGCTCATCATCCTTGCTGTATAACTGTTCCACACCACGATCAATACTACTTCTTTTCAATACCCAACAAAGAAATCAGCAGTTCACGCATTACCTGATGCTGCTCATGCTTCCAGTTTCTGATCCAAGTTTACATCGCTCCAGTTGGCTCGCTACAATCTGACGTTCAGCCTCAAGCTCTCGAGTCAGTCTCTCAAACTGTAGTTCCTGAAAAAAAAACACCTCATGAAACCATTCATTTTGACTTCTCGAGAATTTCTGTACATAAAATAATTTTGCAAAAAATTTTACAACACCACCCCGTGGGAAAACCTTTCTTTATTGTGTTCACAATCCAAATTTTAGTGGTACCCCCTACTCATTCTTTCACTCCACTGATATGCATTGTAGAATGAGCCAGCTTATTGGAAATGGAACTTCCAGACACATTAAAAAATTCAGGCTCATATCAAAATCATCCACTGTTCATATAAGCCCTTGGCATAAAAACATGTTTACAACAAGGTGATCTAACTATGCTGTGTCATGAGCAACAACTTGGTTACTAAAAAAAGATGTAAAGTTCCGTAGATGGTCATGTGGTGAGGAAAGCTTTTTTACTGAGGATAAAAATATCAGCCATCATAGTACAGACTATTGAAATAAATTAAATTGCAGGTATATTGTTATGGACTGAGCATGATTAAATTTCAGCACTTAACGACACGCAGAAGAGAAACTCAAGCAGTTTTGGATAAAAGCCACAAATTGAATACATTTTCTTTCACTCTGTCAAGGAAGTCAAACCAGCCCCACCAGACAAGATTTATCTAAAGAGCTCAAAAATGAATTTTCATTTCTATACACAAGAGGCTATTTCCTGAAATTAAATTTTAAAAGCAAACAAATTAAAAAACAAAAACCCTGCACACCAAAAAAAAAAAAAAACAAGCCAAGTTTAATCCTCACAGTTCCCTGAAAAACTACATTTTCTACATCTTTTATTAGTATTTTCATCGAACAAAAAATAGAATACAGGGAATTATGTTCTTCTAAAAGAATATTTTACGTTTCCTTTCTTTTTAGTTTGCTAAATATGCTGCCTTTTCATTTTGGTCATCGTTAAATAAAACCACATTCATAGGCATGCGGAAACTGTTCTCTTGCCTCTCTCCTTTACACTGAAGGGGAAAGGAGATATATCACAGCTGCTCTGAAAGTAATGCCTCCTATTGTATTACGTTATTTATTCCATGTCAGAGGTGGATGTTGGTGGTACGGCAGTAGGGATTGTACCTTCTCATCAGTATCCCGTAACATTTTGTTGCTATGCAACAGACGGCAGCAGAGGAGCAGGCTGACAGAACGGGAAGTGCAGACGGAGCAAAGATGTGTTAACTGAGCTTCTCCACTCAGAAAAAATGGCACCCAATGACACTCATCAATGCTCACCGAATGTTTATGGAGATCAAACAGTGGATGTGAGCAGCATGAGGGGTAGGTGGTGTGTTTCACCAGTGGCAACAGTGACATGAAAAACGAGCCACGTTCTGGATGGCCAGACACACCTGTCACACCACAAAATGTCTCAGTCAGCATATCTGCACAAATTGGAGGGTTACCACAAGGGGACTCCGTACTCAGCTGAATATCGGCTCCAGTGCACTGGAAATGTGGTAATGTTGGAATATCACAAAGTTTGCCCCCAGTAGATCCCAGGTGTGCTCACAAAGAAACAGAAGGAACACTGTATGCAAATTTGTCACCATCTTCTGAACCAATATGAGGCTGAAGGCGACAACTGCCTGGACTGCATCATTACTGGTGACGAGAAATGCTGTCACCAATATAAGCCATAGTAAGAATGGCAGTCCACAGAGTTGCAATGTGAATTCCCCATTGAAGAAAAAGTTTAAGAGCTGAGCAGGTAAAGTGATGTGCACTTTCTTTTGTGATAGAAAAGGGGGGATCCTTCTGTTTTTCCTGTAACCCAGACACTTCATCAGCTCTGATGTCTTTGATGACTCTTCCATAGTCAGCTCAGGGAAGAACCTTTATCTTGCACTGCAATAACACCAAGCCTTGTATCAGCTTAAAGACCATGAAGCACATTCCCAATCTTGTCTGGACAGTATTAGCACATCCAGCATTTAGTTCCTTCAGGATTTCATCTGTTTGGGCTGATGAAAGATGCACTGCATGGGCAGCATCTTCTTAGCAACTATGGCATCATAGCAGCAGTGAAACAGTGGGTCACCTCAACAGGTGCAGATTTTTATGAGCAGCATGCAGGCTCTTGTTTGTCACCATTGAAAATGCATACCTGATGGTGGACTATGTTGAACAGTATCGTTTCGTGGCTGACAATTTTCTCTATCAAATTGTGTTATGGTATTCTTCGTATCTGTTGTAGTTTCAGTGGAAAAAAAAGGAGGTATTACTTTTGGAGCAACCCGTATATCTTGAAGATCCACTTATTAATGTGCCTATAATCCCTTTTTCCTTCTTTCCTTCCCAAAGCCATCTCCCTGTGCTGCAGAGGCATGGCAGAGCATGCCATGTTTTGCCCACCGAAAGAACATCACCGGAGATATTTGGGCCCAACTGTTATATGTACTAAGCGTCACCAGGGAACACTGCATTTCAGAATGAAAGAAATGGTAGAGGCAAGGACTCAAATGCCTTCATCCTGTCTGTTACCTAAAACCTCTGACCAAAAAGCCTCCACGTATATATACATATACATGGAAGCATAAAACATTTAAACCTCTGTCACTAGTGAATCTATAACTGAAACAGAAGAAGGAAACAGCGGATGGTTGTTCCACCTGATTCCCCAGGGCCATTCCCTTCACTTCTGTTTTTACTGGCACAGAAAAAATCCTGACCCACACTGCAAGTAATGCAGCACCTCCACACGGATAATGCACATCAAGAAAGAGATGGCCACTGACTCTACAATGGAGCCTACTTTGTATACATTACTTCAAGCAAAACTATCCAAGGTTCCTCAGCCTCAAAAGAGAAACATTGATGCACAGAGCAAATCAAGATATAACCAGTGCTTGCTGTATGCAATAGCGCATCAGGAATCATTGCTGTTAATATGCTCTGTTTGTGCTTTTGTTGTACTCCAAAATGTCTTTTTTCTTGTTGTTTGTAAATAGCATCATTAAAAATCACCTAATAATAACCACCTGGCTGAGATATGCCTACTTCACACACAACATTTGCCTGCTTAACTAGTAAAATCACTCGTCTGAAAAGAGCGTTAAGCAACTTCCCAAGAGTTATCATTTTGCACAAACAAGACCAGGATTTGAATACTGCAGAAAGGACTGCAATAGAAATATTACTGAAGTTTTGAAGAACACAAAATCAAAGTGCTAAAAAATCTGCTACACAAACATGCTTTTTATTAAAGTACATCTGCACTAAGAAATTCTGGTAATATAAAATACAAAACAGACACAATCAAATATTAAGTTTTCTTTGAAAGCAACAGTAAAAGCTTTAACAGCTATACCACTGCCTTTTAAAGTTACTTTACTCAATCATAAAAGTGACACCAATACAGACTTCGAAGCTTGGCATATGTTTTCAGCAATTCATCTTTATCTCCTGTCCCAAGTGAGGTAGGACATGCATGTTTTTGTCCATTAATCATGATTTTGGTCTTCAAAATACTTTTCTATTCTTGACCATCTATGTGTCTTACTTACTTTCTCATTTCTTTTCTGCGCTCCCTCTTTCTCTAATTTCATAGCATACATCATGACTCATCTTCCACTAATCTCTTTTCAATCCTACTGTACGAACTAGTAGCAAATTTCCTATAATTACAGGTTTAAGAAGCCTTTCTCTATAGACAATTTCCATTGTTGTGGAAAAGTTTCTCTAATTGAGATGCAGAAATTCATGTTTCCTGGTCTGTGTCCATATCCACATTATTTCAGCCTGTCCTACAGAGATAAATGGAAAAGGACAGTTGTGCCTCTTTCCCTTCTCAAGCAGGAAGCAAAGACGTTCTGGATCACTAAAAGTAAAAATAATCTTGGATTCCTACCTACATTCAAGCCACTACCAAGCTTGAATACTAACTTCATCACTAGCTATTTGTTAGCTGCTATTTCTCACTTTGTTCATTGTCTCCTGTCAGGTGACAGAAGTTACCAAGGGAAGGAATGAGAGAAGGTGGTGAACTGAGGGGGCAGACTCACACAACCATCTTCCCATAATAATCCTCGACATTCAGTTTAACATAGAATGGTTAGATATTCCCTCATGTGATGTCCAAGGTGAAGGTCTACAGGGTTGCCTTGGAATGAAAGAAGAAAAAGATTCAAGTAGGACAAGTTTGCTATTCCATTATATTGAGAATGCCTGCTAGAAAAAAAAATAAATAACAAGCTTCCTCTTTTCTGTTTGGGAGGCACTTAGAGTGACTAACAGTTAAAGAATTCCATATGTTTAGATTTCAAGCAGCTGTCACAATGGAAGAAGACAGAAACAAGAAATTTGCCTACATTCTATACAAATATCCACTGAACCTTACTCTATTTGTAATATTTGTTCTGTTTACATTTTCACCAGATCATGCCATCTTGTGTTATCACAATCCTCTATTATTCATCTGAATCAAGCTAATCTGAATATCAAAATGAAAAGCATATTTCTAGCCACTATTTGCACAATTCTTCGTCTCCAAAAGAACTGCAGAAACTATACTGCACTTTCATAATTAATTCAAGCAATGCTATGTCAAATGCAGCTTCATGGCCTGCATTAAAAAGGGTGATGATGCCAAAGTAAGTTCACAGGCAAAGGTAACGCAAAGCCAAAGTGACCACTCTGACAGTCCTCAGCATATAGCAACAAAACAGTGTGGGAGTGTGATGCCAGCAGAAAGATTAGACATCACAACAAGACTAATCCAGATAAATCAGTCAAGAGAGCAGCGTGGAAAGGGAGGAACTTCAATACAACTTTATCAAATTGTTCTGATGTGATCAAAACAGTATCTGATAGAGTCTGAAGCAATTTTTGTTCACAAGTTTACTTATCTGTCAACATACTTTTGGGGGAAAAAATACTCACTACACCATAGAGGGTAACTGGACAGCCTTTTCAGCATGGCACTTACATTCCATCTACCCTCTGCAGCCACAGAAGCACGAAGCGCTTGAGGCAAGTCTTGTGTCTCACAGTGGTCCAGAACACTGAGTAGGCCTGACAGAAACCTTCACAGCCTCCAGAGGCTGTGAACTCTGAGCTCAGAGCACACCAAGTGGAGGGGTTTTGGTTACCTTCTATTTTGTATTTGCTCAGTGGTCTGTGTCAATTCATTTGAACGCTGAGAGGAGAAAAACAGGCCAAAAGAAATCTGGCTGATATTCAGACTGATCTCATTTTACTCTACCCCTTACAATCTCAAAGTAATTTTTCGGTCTTTTTACAGAGAGATGTGTATTGATGCTGTGCAAGAGACACGGCAAAATGAGTAGAGATGGTTAAAAGCAGCTGAAAAATCATTTTGATTAAATCTAAATTTAGGCTGAATATTCTTATGAATGCATTGAATTCTTATGCATCTTAAAGTTGTAACATTAAAAGAAAAAAAAGTGTTAATCTTTTGAATATAAACATGCTATACAAACCAAATTGGTGCACTGGTGATCATTTGAATCTTCATGTACAAATAACAGCATTAGGGAAGGGTTGGGAATCTCTGGTGAGATGAAGACAGAAAGCTTGATTACAGCTCAACCAAGACATGGTCTTGAGAACTGATGACTTTTACAGAAATATCTTAGAAATCTCAGGATTTCCTAAAGCACACAGTCTATTATAGAAATTCAAAACACTGGCTCTACCTTGTTTTAGCTTATTAAACAAGAAAACCTGTACCTCATGTCACAAGCAGTCTCTACATATTGTTATGCAATTCCCATGGCATCACGCATAATTCCATATGCTGTATACCTATACTCCTAAGTATACCATTACTTAGCAAGGTGTTTTAAACACTCTTTTTAATCTACTGTACTCTGAAAACACATGAGCAGCTATACGTGAGGCACCAATCTCCTGTGAGAACAGCAAAATCTTGAGAAGTTTAAATTGGCAGAAATCCTGAAACCACATCAGACACAAACCAGACCCGACAGCCTTACCCTGCATCTAGAAGGAAAACAGAATGTCTTGATGCTTTCAAGCATGATAAAAACATCACTAGAAATGCTCCCTATCTGACACTGAATGCTGTTCAGAAGCTTCAAAATTGGGCTTTAGAACATACCATTCAATCACCCTTGCTTCTCTGATCTTTCTTGTACTGTTCTTACTCTTCTTCACGGAAACATTTCATTCTTCTCCTTCATTTAATAAAATGAAGTTGTAGGAAACTGCTCAGAACAAGGCAATAAATTGATGAACATAGTGGTAGAAAATTCTAGCAACTCAGTGGTGGGTATGTTGTTGCAGGATCTTAATGGAGGAAAAAAAAAAATCTTAAAAAAAAAAAAAAGATTTGCTAATAGTTGACTGCAATTGTTTGAAACTTCTACTTTCCAGCTGTCATCAATTTGGAAGAGACAATTCACATGCTAGAGGGCAGGAATGCCATTCAGACAAGCCTTGACAAGTTGTAGGAACAGGTCAGCAGGAATGTCATGCAATTCCAGAACAAAAAATTGAAAGTTCTGAATGTCATGAAGATTCACAAAAGAAAATGAAGCACCTCCACAAAAAGGACCTATGATTGTGGCAGACAAAAGGCTGTGAATCATCAGGGCATTCTTTTTGTGACGATGGACAACAATGGACTTGGTTGCAATGCCAAAAGAACTTTCAGCAGGATACAGAAGTAACTATTCCCCTCTATTAGACTCCTGAAGCTGCATCTCAAGTACACTTCCTGACTATGGTCACCAGAACAAGAGACACAAGAACTTGAAGCAAAGCTTCAGAAGGCCAATAAGACAGTTATGGGATTGAAGCAAGGAGATGATGCACAAATTTGGTTTGTTTGGCATGGTAAAGAAAACAACTGGAGAAGAGTTAGCTGCCAATTATTACTGCTTTATTATTACTTCAACTCTTTGAAATGGTAGATAACAGTAGGACAAGAGGAAATGGTTCTAAGTTGAGGGAGGGAAGATTTAGGCTGGATGTCAGAGGGAAGTTCTTCACAGAGAGAGTGGTGAGGTGCTGGAACAGGCAGCCCAGAGATTGTGGATGCCCTGTCCCTGGAGGTGTGTAAGGCTGAGTTGGATGGGGCTCTGGGCAGCCTGGTCTAGTATTAAATGGGGAGGTTGGTGGCCCTGTGTATGGCAGTGGGTTGGAGATTCATGATTCTTGAGGTAGCTTCCAACCCGAGACATTCTGTGATTAATGGAGGATTACAGTGAAGACAGCACCAGACTCATCAGAGGTACACAGTAAAAGGCAGAAGTCACAAATTGCAGCCCTATCAATTTTTACTGGATATAATGCAAAATAAAGAAACAAACCAACCAACTAAACAAAAAAACAGCAAACACAACACAGCAAGAGTGGTTAAGCACTGGGACAGGCTGCCCAGTCAGGTTGTGGAATCTTCAAATCTCAATATTTGGAGGTTTTGAAACGCACATGTGATCTAACAGCAAAGCCAGTCCTGCCTGGCACACACCTCCCAAGTCTCTTAAGTTTTCCAGGATTCCAGAATCAATGAGTTCTGGCAAATATCTTTCAAAGAATTGTGCCAATCTGCGTTACGGAGTAAAAGAAGTGCCCAGCACAGATTAGCTACTATCAAGCTTGGATCATTACCCTACTTACCTTAAGAAACATTCGAGCTGACGCAAGTGCTAGTATTTTGTCAGCCAGAACCTGCATTTCTGTAGCTCAGGTATTCACCCAATCTCGGGGCTTTAGCGATATATGCTGGTTTGTTTAGCCATAGAGACCAGGATATTACTTTAAGGACCAATATATTAGTTCAGCAGATGGAACCAGCGAGTGCTACTTCCAAAACTTTCAATTTCAACTCTGATTCATGTGTGAACAGCCTTATTTTCCCCACCAATTCTGCTTCACAAGAGGCAGACTACTTTTACCTTTTCACCCACCAGGTCCAAAGACATTTTCCTCAGATGTCACATATATTGTTTTTGAAGTCACTCATTATGGCTAACAAGCAATGGAAGTTTGCCAAATCTGAGAAAAAAAGCTAGAGGTCAGCCAAAAGTCTCTGATGAAGCTGATGATGGAAAAATGGGGATAAAATCAGTGACATATGGCCTCCTTAGACACAACTGTGCATGCACAGAGAGACACAAGCATATATTAATGAGTTCTCGGGAAAGAATGCACTGCATACGTATGTCTTCAGTCTTTAAAGGTAGAATGTGAACTGCAAGAGTGTGCACTTGATTTGTCAAGTCCCCTGGTACATATAAAAAAAAATAAAGGAATACTGCTTTTTAGCACCATAACGGAGTTGGGGAATTGAGAATTTTCTTCCCAGATATCGGATGACATTAGCCATCACAAGTTTCTTCACAAGATATTAACATGGCCATTCCCAACCAAGGGCTAGTATTCATATGGGTTGTTTGTGGAGGCAAGATCCAATTACGGCATTAAAAATACACAACTGTTATCATAATGAGCTGTGGAGTGCTGCCCTTTGCCTTGATCTTCTGATATATACTGTTGGGTATTTCTGTTCTGAGAAGAGCAACATTGTCCAGATATAGCTGCAAGATGCTTTATTATGATGTAAAGATTATTTGCATATGTGGCTCTGGGCAGCCTGGTCTGGTAGTTGGCATCCCTGCACATAGCCGGGGGGTTGAAACTAGATGATCTCTGGGGTCCTTTGCAACCCAGGCCCTTCTATGATTCCATGTACAGTTCATAGATGTGGAAAAATAAGAACAGTGGAGGTTAATAAAGTGAAAACTCCAGAAGTGTTGCAGATATTGAACCACTGTGAGAACATTTTTTGACTCCCAACAACACATCCAGTTTCCAGCTTTCTCTTTCTTCTCCAGTCTGTTGTCTGGTATGCCAGCAAGAGCTACAGAGGTGTCAGTACACACACTAACATACATGGCTAACAAAACCTCATGACTCTTTGCATACAGTCTTTCTGCTCATGTGTTTAGACATTCAAACAATGCTCCAGCATCTTTGGGGGCTTTCTAGTTCTCAATTTATGCACCTTTTTTTTGTTATCCCAGAGCTCTGAAGCCACAGGTTATATCCCAGGCATTGCATGCAGATGGACAGTCAGCACTATATATTACTAGCTTTACTCTGTCCAGAATGCTCTAAGAAATTAGAAACATCTTGTCCTTTCCCTTTCTTGTGCTTGTAATGCAGAAATTATTCAGGTGAACAGTCTCTCTTGCTGTCTCTGGCCTGATTTCTCAATCAATACATAGACTGGCAGTGTAGTACATCCAAGAACATATTTCGTAACTTGCAATTATCATTGAATCTTAATTAATTAGGATAGTAGACCTGAAAGTGCCCTTTAAAAACCTACTCATTACTGTTACTCAGAGATAAAGTCAGATGGGCTGTTTATTTTTTAGAACAAACTACTGCACCCAATCTAATGGCTACAGGATTTTGCTTTCCTTCCCCCACAGCCAATAACACAGAAGTTTGATTTGCTGCATCTCTGCAGAATTCAGTTTGCTACTTGGCTGGACTTCCAAATAAATACAGGATTACCGTTAAACCATAAGGAAATTCAGCATGAAGGCAAGGATGCTTTTAAAACAAACAAAAAAAACCCTCTAGTATTCCAGCACACATTCTCTCCCACAGAAGATTCTGTAGCAGTAGAAGTTAAATTTGATAATCCAAAATACGCTTTTGAATTTTTCCTCTTTCATTATTTCTACTATTAGAGACATAAAAACATGAGAACTAGTAAAATAATTAGGCAATTCATTCCTCTTCTAGTTACCCTGTAGAATACTATGCATTAAGGTAATTCCCAACGGATTCATATTGTTCTTAATGAAAGAGAGGAGGACTAATTTCATTAATAATGAAAATGTTAGTTTTAAGAAGTATCATTATGATCTTGCTGCGGTATGAATAAGTTCATCTTTTGAATAAAGTAAAAAAGGTTTTCATAATGAAATTACAGTCTAAAAATTACCTGTTTGAAAACAAACAGGTACGGAACACAGCATTCAGGATAACATTTGTAGTACAAAGATAGGGAAGAAGCTTAGAATCAAATTGTACGAACAATCTCACTGATTAAAAATAATGTCTATGATAAGAGATGCTTTGGGAGGTTAGAAAGGTGTGGAGAGTACAAAAAAATCAGTACTTCTGGGAGTCTTCTGTTGTTTTTATAGTCCAAAAATAAAGAAATCCAGAAAGCCAAGACAGCAAGACATGGCAGAAGGACTGAATTTTGGATACTAGCATAGAGAGCTGCTTAGAACACCCACAAGTAAAGGCAGAATTCTAGACTTAGTCTCAAATAGTGCACAAAACATGGTCTGACTTCTTGTAGCTCATAAGTTACTCTTTAACAGCAACTGTTCTGTGCTCAGAGCCAACACCCCCACTAAAGCCAGAAAATCTACCTGTTATAAGTTACATTGAGAGAGAAAATATATAACAAACAAACAAAACAACAGAATAAAAACAACAAGAAAGAAAACAAACACAAAAGTCAAACGTTATCCAAGAGTCAATTTCTCACAGACAGCATGAAAACTTCCTAATTACATCATACTGGAAGCACATGCAGGGCCAATTCATGTGTTCAGAAATGCTTAAGACATAACAAAAAGAAGCACAGAGCAAAAGGAAGGCAAAGGAAATCTTTAGAAACCAAAAGACTCCTTCCAAAAGCTGAAATCATCTTAATCATAAGTGACCATAAATATTGACAGGTTAAGTTAAAAATAAAATAAAATAAACAAGACACTACAGTTATAAGTGACAAATATTCAAAGGCATCAGAACTAACAGCAGTTCTTTCTTCAAACACATCAGGAGCAAAAAGCTGCCTGGAGATTCCATAGGGTCATTGGATGATCAGGATACAAAAGGGCTCATTGAACAGAAACTAAGTGATTCCTTCAGAATGGTTTTTGCTATTTCGTGGGAAATTCCCGTGGTAAGAACTCACCAAGAAGCTCTCATGAGAGTATCTGTCTGAAATTCAAGTGACTTCAAAATATTTGCGAAGTAAGTTGACACACTGTAACAAACTGGAAGATCAGATGGTATTCACTTACAAGTTGTGAAAGGAACTGATCAAGTGTATACCTTAAAACTGAGGCAGCACCTGAGAACAGAAGATTTTGATTACAACACCAGTTTCCAGGGAGATCTGATTTGCATTAGGCAAATTAGTAGAGTCTATTGCATGGAACACAATTAACAGACACTGTGATAAACATGAACAGTGTATCCAGATGGTTTCTGTATGGTGAAATTCTTTCTTAAGGGGATAAAGAGTAGGAATAAATGGTAAATTCTTACAGCTGAAGGTATACACCTGTGAAGTGCTGGTTCAACACTGTTCAATACACTTATAAATTATTTGAAACAGAGTGAACAACAGGGTTACCATATTTGCCAGTGATGCAGAACTATGTGTGACAGTAAGGCTGCTTATAGATCATTTTAGAAGAATCTTCTCACAGCATGAAAAAGCAGGATATAAAATGAGAGATAAGTTACACGTATGAATAGAAGGTGATCCTCAGGGAGCAAAAAGAATCCTAACTTCACATGCTCTTCAACCACCTGAAAGTAGCCTCCATGAGCTGCATTATTTTCCCCAGAAACAACGCTGAATGATTTACGGTTTACTGGATCTTCCTTTCCACCCCTTTCGTAGATAGATGAAATAATTGTAATTCTCACAATGTTAGGAGTTGATTTGGTGATGATGTCATCCAACTGTCTTAGCACTCTCAGATACGCTTCTCACACCCCACAAAGTTGTACTTGTCACGTTTGTACAGAGGGCTCCTCACTTAACCCTTCCCTACTATCTGTGGTCTGCCACTTGCTTCAGCATTCTCACTTGACTGCATTTTAGTGCCCAGCATTTCAGGTACAGAAGGCCAAGTAACTAAGTTTTTTTCTGTATTATTTTAACTGAATTGATGGCCCTATTCAACAACAGATCCACATCTTTCCTGTGCTTCTGCTTCTTCTAACATACCTGCAGAAATTTGTGCACTACAGTTTGAGCTCCAGCCTTCCTCACTGTGTCTCCACATACCAAAGCAGTGCTTCCACATTCCCATTTTTGGGAGTCGGCCCCTTTTTGCACCACTTTTGTGCTTCTTTTTCCATTTGAGCTCTTTCAGTAGCATGCTGTTTTTCCAGCCAATCTTTCTATGCCTGTTTCTTTTCCTTCTGAAGGGGTTACCTAGACTGCTCTTGTGCTTCCAAACACAGTTGTAGTAGAAAAGCAGGACTCCAGGTGCAAACTTTCCCCAAGGTTCTGTAATTTCAATGACACTGTAACAGTGTGACTGCACACAGCTGCATTGCTCTCCAGAATGTGAGGGTAGGTGCGCAAGCACTTGAGATAATGTCCTGTTTTCTGCTTGTCTCTGAGGGGAGTGCAGTGGCCCACCTTGTCACTGCTCCCTGCATGCCTTCACCTTGTCCAATCTAGCCTTGCTTGTCTCCTTTTCTTTAACCCCATCTTGAAGTCCAACTTGTCATCTGCCAGACTATCAGAAAAGATGCCCATGCTCCTTTTCGATAAGTGAATCTCTTCTCTGCTTGGTAGCTCCCAGTCTTCGTTGTATCTCTTGATCTCAGAAAGCAGCCACACAGCTAAGCATTGACCTGAACAACAAGCCTAATTCTGCCTGTCCCCTGGAAAAACCAATGAGAAGGCAAACTGAGAGCCCTTCTCCTTAAATCTAGCATTCAGTAGTCTTGTTTCATTTTACAGGCCACACTTTGCAGTATCACTGGTGTCACATCAAAGAGCAGTAAATTCTTGATCTCAGGATGACTTTGGCAGTCTACAGATGCAGGATGTTTGCTGGAAGCAGCCAGCTTCCCATGACTGTGTGTTAAGTCACCACTGAAGGGTGACCCCTGATACTTAGCATTTTTTCTTCCTGACTGTTTAGACCTGTTCCCATGGAAGGGACAACCAGGCCAACATATTCACCTTTCCAGCCAAGTGCCAGGATTCTGCATCTCTGCAACTCTGTATGACATATGCACCAGCTGTTCCAAGCCAGGAAATAGGACATTCAGCAAATAAAAGGCAGACTTGAAAACAGGTGAAAGAAAAGAAGGTGGTGCTTTACCTTAGAGAAATGGTTCTGATGTTTAATAAGCACATAATGGCTTTATAGGATTACCGAAGTCTGAAAATATGCAAGTTTTAAGCATTAGGTGGCAGTATCATATATTCTTGCCCTGCTCTTACTCTTTCTTCAGTGCATGCATTTGGTCAGTGGCATAGACAACTTGTCTGGCCAATAAAGGTTATTCCATTATTGAATCACACATTTATTGCCATAAAACAGAAACCTGAAAACACAATAATTTTAATATAAAAACAGATCTATATCTATAAAACATGCAGATTTGGAATCTGGATTGTTGTACAGTAGAACAAAACAATTTTGTTCTGGAGTCTTTAAATAAGCAGATAACTTGCAGTATTTATCCCGTGGAAAACACTGAATGGAACAGAAGAATTAGACATATTGGACTGGATTTGCAGTTATGGTTCTGGGTAATCAAACATACACTGACGTTGGCTGCACCTTAGGAAAATCAAGTATCACTAAAATAATGATGTCACTCACACCACCAGGAATTGGTTCAAGTACTAGTCAGCTGCCACCAAAATGTCAGTAGACGAGAGTGTTGTGAGAATCTCTGCAAGAATGTTCCTTAGAGCAACAATATCAGAGTTAATGCACAGTACATTTATAAAATAAGAGAGCCATAAGAATCATTGGTATCTTTCACTGAAATGGGAAAAAAGTAAAAATAATGAATCAACTTATTCTGCAACTGTAAACAGGACATTTAATTGACATTAGTGATCTGAAATGTAAGTCATTACTACAGCAAAATAAAACAATCAAAACTGTATCTACTCCTGGGTGATGAACACAGGAATCTTATTCTAGAGAAGTCATTAACCCTAGCAGTTCTGTGTAAGACCTGGTAAATACATGGTGCATCATTACAGCCCCTAGGCCCCGAGTGCAAAGCTAGCAGGTAGGAATTCTTGTTCTCCTTTCAAAAGGGACCAGATTTTGATAACACAGTTGCTGAAGAAAGGCAAAGGAAATAAAAATGAGCCAAAACATACTTATTCTAAATTTGGCATTTCAAGTTAATTTAATGGCAGAAAGGAAGGGAGGGAAATGTTAGAACTAACTTCCAGCAGTGGTTTCTGAGTCACTGCATCTCTTACCCTCCACCCCCACCTTAAACCTGCCCTCTGACCACAGTGGGAAGCAGGGACTCAGCAAAAAGCCTGCTCTCTCCTACCCAAACACAGCAGTACCCAAATGCCACACACATCCTCTCTTCTGTGACCACAGGCACTGTTTCCATGGCGGCACAAGGAAAACTGCACCAAACTGGTCAGGAAGGATGGCCAGGCAAAGCACCCTGCCCTAGAAGATCCCTAGAGAACTGCTGTGCTTCAACACACACCATGCAATGGCTAATCCGGCACAGTCAGCAAGCTCTCAGCTTTCCTCCCCTCCCAAGCCCTTCATGGGCATGCTGCCTGGCAGTTCTGATCGCTCCCCCGCTGTGAGGAAGCAGAGGTGTGCCCCTGCCATGATCTGAGGCTACGTTTGACTTCACAAACACCCACAGTACGTAAGTCTTAACAGGGCTTTTCAGCATCTCAAGATTGTGTACGCACTGGGGTTACTTTGTCAAAGCTGTATGATTTGCACAGCTGAGCAATTCTAAGACAGATGAAGTTTGACATTTCTGAATGATCTTGGCTAGCCTAAGATAACATGAACCTGGAATTGCAATCTACGCTTGCACAACCTATCAAAGACACAAGATTACCCTGGCCAGTTCCAAATGCCAATCAAGCCATCTGCCCACAAACTGCAACACAGTATCCAAACGCCACACCAGGTCCTAATCATGCAGGACAGGCATCTTCACAGGATCTCAGAACAACCAAGGTTGGCACAGATCTCCGAAGGCCATCTGGTTCAACCCCCTGCCCTGGCAGCAGCACCCATGGCAGGGTGCCCAGGAGCATGTCAAATCAGCATTTGAAGGTCTCCAAGGCAGAGAGTCAATTACCTGTCTGGAAATCTGTAGTAGTCAGCCACACGGCAAAGAAGTGTTTTCCCTTGATACTCAAAGGGAATCTTCTGTGTTCCAATTTGTACACGTCACCTCTTGCCCAGGCTACAGGCACTGACAGGAGCTGAGCTCCATCTTCCTGGCACCTTCCCTTCAGGCATTTATTTTCAGGATTTCTTTTTTTATATCTATATTCTGAATTGCTCATGGGTAGACTACCTCTTTTTGAAGGGTTCATTCTTCTTTGTTCATGGACACTGCCTTGATTTCAGTAACACCTTACCCTATGGAAAACACTAGGCTTCCGTACTCAACTTGAGAAGCTGCACTGAACAAAGCACTGCAAAGTCTCTCTCTTGAATCAAGTTTTTCTTCCATTCAGACCTTCTCAGAGGAACCTCTGAAGCCCAGAATAAATAAATACAAGCAACATTTGCCATGCTAAACCATAAGAACAAAAGAAAGGCTACTTAATTTGCTGAGCTTATTCTGTTGTCGTTTACTTGCATATTTCAGATTATATAACCACTTAAGAAGGAAAATGTGAAATCAGGCTGATTACTTAGCAAGTGCTAGGAATTTATAAAGCAATTCAGTCGTCAGCTTAAAAAGGAAGGCTAAATATTTAGTGCACTGAAGTCAGGAATTAAGCCAAATTTAATTTCTATGGAGATTTTGTTGTTTTTTGTTATGTTACTTCCTCATTTCTAGAGCTTGATTTCTACTTGGTAAAGACTGGCAAAGACTGCTTTTTTTGTGTGTTACATGCTTGGTGAAATCTATATAATTTTCTAAAGCAAAGTCACTGACATGAGAATGAAAGAAGAATTTAATGGGATGCACTGACTGTACTCACTCCACTCTACTTCATTTCCTCAAACAAGAGGCTGCATTGACTGAGAGAGACATTTCTCTGGCTCACGTCCATTGCAGAAAGAAGTCAGAAACAGAGAAAGCTACACAGCATCAGCATTGCCTCCTTTGAATACATTCACAAAACAGTGGCAAGAGAGCTTTGCAACAATGTTTTGTGATGTCTTTGACAGCAACATTGGAATATAAAGTGTCCTTCCTCATCTTTTTTTTCCCCCAAAAAGCAAACTGCTCCTCAGCTGTAACACTACTTAGTGGGAAGGATTTTGAAGATTCATCTCTTTGAAATCAGCTCCTTTTCCTTTAAGCAGCTTCATAACCCCATGAACAGGCAGAACAGTTTCTACCTCTTCTTCCAGTTCGTGCTTAGCACAGCAAAGCAGCACAAAGCTCTTTCAGTGTAACTGCTACCAGAAGCATAAGGCAGCCTCTGCAACCAAGAGGAACTACATAAGACTAACCCTGATCACACTGCGGAGTTTTGCAACCTCGCTATTGTTAGAGGCAGAGAGGGGGAGCCTAACCTCCTGGAGGCTCTTGAACTGGATACCTTATGGTTTTTGCTCCTTTGTTTTTAATAGAATCTTAGCCACTGAGCTCTCATAGCATCTCCCTTAACCCAGGGAAGTGTTCAGTGTGTATTGAGTTTACAGGCAGTTCTATGCACACTACCACTCTGGGTACACGTGCTACCAGTCTCATCTCTAACTAGAGATGCTAACTTTTTAATGACAACTACCACATGCAAATGATCTAACTACAGACATGAACACAAAATGCTTTGTTGAGAAACAAGGACAGTGTTCTGAGTAGCTTAAAAAGAAGAAAAAGTATACATATATACATCTTGGAAATATTACTGTGTGTATAGAATAATGAGGTCTCCCAAAAGATACTGCATCTTGTTTACTAAATTTTTTGCTGTTTGATTCAGATGTTAATTTCATGCCACATTACATGAACAACAGATAGAATCTGTTTTATTTAAGCATTCACATCCGTTTCAAAAATCAAAGTTTGAAATATTTTTGGATTAATTTTATGAAGAAATGAATTTAAATTTGCAAGTCACAATGACTCAGAACCTTAATATCTCAGAGCCTTAACCTTAGTGGGAATGGAGAAAGAAAGGCCTGGAGCAGGCAGAGGGTGCACACCAATAACCTTTCGATCAGACAACAGCTAGATTCACCACCAATTTGATTTACACATAGATGGACCCAAAGAGCAGTGACTCATAGCTTCATGATTTTTTTTTATTTTTCTTATTTTTTAATTCTTGACATATTCTAATATTCTATTGATCAGATTAGGTCAAATTTTTTCCCCCTTTTCCATTTCAGAATTAACAGTATTCCTGGTACACACACAGTACCAAACTACACACAAAAGAAAGAATAATTCAGTTTAAAAACCTACAGGCTTTTTGTTGCCATTGTTTTGTTTTTAAAGGGTGAGGTTTGAAAAGTGTGTCATTTACCCTCTATCTGTCTGTGAAAATACACAGTATCCTGTTCTGTTTTTTCACTGCAAGAATAACCTTCTAGATGCCAAAACCACAAAGGAAGGCATCCCACCATAGCAGGCCAAGCACTTAAGTTTTTGGAAAGAAAGATCAAAACAGGGAAGCCAAATAAATAAAAATAAATCAGCAGGTAAGACATAGCTGCACACTATGGCTGCTGTAACAGGACGGCTTTGTAGGATTAGCAGCCTACTATAAAATCCTTCTGTGTAACAGAGTGAAGCACAACATGATAGCAGATAAACTCCAATAGAGTGAATTTAAGTATATGTATCCATGTAGACAGAATAAACCAAACATCTGCCCATTTTTTTTTTCCCCTACACTTTGTTGATACTGCTGTCATCTGGACACATTACCCACACATCCCCTGAAACTACATATTGCAATTTCCATCAACTGAAATTACACCTGCTGAAGAGGGCAGAACTGGCCAACAAGCTGTTCATGAACTCAGCAGATGTTTTGGTAAACTGGGTCAAACTGATCTTTTAGTAAAAATCTAGGTTCAACCAACAGAAAAAAAAAAAAAAAAGAAAGAAAGAAAAAACCTCAGTGCTTTTCACAGTTGCCTGTTACATTGCTCCCTGTAGGCATATGCTTCAAAGCTTCAGCTGGGACCAGCATGAGGTGATAGCATCTAAGCATGAGGTGAAGTATCTAATGAATAATAATTCCCTAATATTAAAAAAAATTGTGACAGAAAGGTATCTGGAAACAGTAAGGGCAGAGCTGACAATCAGCAATGGCTGAGCTCCCATAGGAAAGGAGGCCAGCTTAGTGCCCGAAAGGTTACAATACACGCAACAGCAGTTTCACTCTCTTCACAATATACAGATGTCTCTTCTCAAAGCTGCCTTCCAAGATGCACTCATTTTACTAAAAAAAATAAAAATAAATAATGGTATTCCATTTTAAATCTACTCTGACATTCACAAAAGCAATGGAAAACGCAAAGTCTATTGTCTCAAATCTGCAATTCATTTCTCCTCACTAAACGACTAGTTTTCATTTTTTAAGTGTTGGATGAACATTAAAAATAAACTTTTAAAAGAAGAGAAACCTGCATAAGCAGGTTGTGCGAGAGCTTGAGAAACGTGCCTTTGTCCAAATAAAAGTGCCACTGATTTTATAAACAGCATTTCTGCTCCCCCTCCCCTCCCCCCCCAAAAGCCAGTATTAATTAAAACTTAGATTCAATTTGTTTCCTGTCATAGAAACTTAAAAATAGGGACAAGAGGCCCAGGCAGGACAAAAGGTTTAACAGTAAAGCTGTTCAGAGTTGGCCCAAACAGCCAGCCAGAATCTATCCAAAGGCCGCATCCAAGCAGGCAATTTGTTCGGCTGCCTTATCTTGCATGCATGCCACAGCCATCCCTGCTGCACTACTTATCAATGAAAGGAGGCTATTTCCAGAAAGTGGTGTTTGGACACCTTGCCTCTACATTTATCCAAGCTCATTTCCATTTGGAGGTGGTATAATGCTGATACTAAAGAATTAAAAGTAAGAATAGAAAACAGTAACAATCATTGCTGCTAGACTCTCCTAAGCTGATGTCACATCCCAAGTTTCTGAACATACCACAGGAAAAAAAAAAAAAAAGGAGTAAAGGCATAAGTCAAATAATGCTACAGCATATTTTGAGTATTCAAAAGACTGGATTTATTTCTAGCAACCCAGTAATTAATTGCTGGATTAAATATTAGAAGTATTAAATATTTGAAGTATTTTTTTTTCCCTAAAAATCATAATTTCTCAAAAAGAGTTTGCAAATTCAGAAATAGGCCCTTTGAAAGAAACACTTTGTGTGTATTTACAGACAAAATTAAGCTACTCTCACCTAGGTAAAAGCAGGTACCATTCATCTGTGCAGTTCTGCTTAGTAGCAAATAAGTCCTCACTTATATCTATGACTGAATTTATTGAGCCACACATCCGATGTCTAAGAATGGAAAGTAAAAAATAACTCAAAATTTATTTAAAAACAAGAAACAAAACTGCTCTTACATGAGCTCATGCAATGCCTGTTGAAATAAGTCAGAGAAGTCTCTGAGAGCTTAGTAAACTTCACTTGTAACCAGGTAAGATGTCAAAGTGAACAGGAATAAAAGTCTAACACGGGAAAGGAAGTCATATATCACTGCCCAAATCCTTGACACAGTTGGTTACTCTTCATGCAATGTGCTTTATTCTTGAGGGCTGGGAGGGAACAAAATCATGTCAGTGATATCAAAGAAAGCTCTAAGCCTGTGAAAGTTGTACAAGCCAGCGAAGATGACTTTCATAGTCTGGAGATGCACTGCAAGTAAAGTCATTGTGCAGTCTGCCAGAAAAGATGCTCTTCCTCAGTCTGAAACTTCCTCAGTTCTCCCATCAACACACTTCAAACAGGACAGCACTTAACACGATCCCAATACAATTTTGGTAGCTGCTCTAAACATAGATTGGTGCCAGTGTGGTATATTGGAGACGTCTCACCTGCGGTCCTCTGATATGATCAAAGTGACTGCTACCTTCTCAGTGTTGTGGCTTTAAAACTATGAATATACTCAACTACTCAGAAACAAAGGTAGAAGTGAATAAGCACATACCTACAGTACCCTCTTCAGTATGCCCTCCTGGTATCTTTAATGTACTTTTACTGACTCAAACCCTGAGCATCCAGACAGCACCTGGAGTGGTCTTGAGTTGCACCAAAGCACAGCACTACTGCACTCTGCAACTGAGCAGGCTTGCAAGGATCCCACTTTGGTGGGGAACACCAATTAAAAACAGGTGGCTGTTTAATAACTTACTTGTCAGTGGACAGTAAGAATAGCTTAAGAGTAAAAAGCATGTGGAATTTTGTTAGTAATTCAAACAGTATTTTATCCTGTGAAACTACCCCTCATTTGGTAGTACATGTGCCTGCTGAAGTTGTTTCCTCCTTCCTCTCGTTCTCCCTTCCTGAAGTCACGACTTATCTTTAGGTCTCCAGCCTAGAGCTGCAGCTACAAAGCAAATTCATTTCCAGCCTAGCCAGCCACCTGGAAGAAAGCATTTGGCTCCTCAGAACAAAGGAATGCACGTCTGACTTAGAGCAAGCCCTAAGTGAACCAGAGCTTTGTGACAATGCATGCCATTTCTGCTGCAATATTTGGAACAACTGATTTAGAATATACTGCAGGGGTTCATAATGTTAATTCAATTCTAAAGCAATTTTAAATTAGTGTTGAGTGCTGAAAATAGCATATTGTCAAAGTAAAAAGTCCTGTGAACATCAAACATTAGAAACTGTGAAAATGTCATTCTTCAAAGGCAATTTGTGGGACAAACACAGTTCTAGATGCACATTTGAGATAAAATTCTTGTTTAAATTAAGAGATAATTTTGATATTGTTTATATTTATGTAGTTCTGCACTGTATGTAAATGTGTACATGCTTTCAAATAACTGCAGATGCCTGCCTAAGAGGCAGTGGCACTTGAAAATCCCCCTTACAGTTTCACTTAAAGCTTTTTGGTGTTTGAATGTTTTTTAGAGAAAGAAAAAAATCACCCAGGGTACTCAGGCCAATAGCAAAATTATGGCTGAAAAGCCAACACAGTAGTTATTTCACCTAGGAAACAAAATCAGAGTATTGGTCTTAAAGAAAAAAGAAAACACAACAGAACATGGCTTGTCAGCCCATCAGTGTATGTGGCTACCTGTGGTAATGGGATACTGGAGGTGGATTCTGATCTTCCCTACAAATGGATACAAGAACCACCCAGAGCTGAAGCTCTGTGACAAAAAATAAATGAAAAATCTATACACTCCATTATGTTATTGATGAAGATAACTCTCCACCTCTGGAACTACAGTTCTGCTATATTTCATGTTTTGATTGTAAGAGCACAGTGTCTCTTACAGAAGTTCCACTATTGCTGATGAAAATTACAGGCATTACTGCACTACAGCACTCAGCCTTAAAGTGAGCTAAGGCAAAAGAAGGAAATCTGGTTAACGGGCATTAATAAAACACCCATGCAGTACAAAACTCCTGTGTGTAGAAGTATAACAAAAGGAAACTACTCTATTATCTATGTTTGCTCAATTAATATATGGAAGAAGAAATATTATTCTAATCCTAGCACGACGTGTCTTTTATTGTGAATGACTTTCTAGGAATCTGGGCTTTGTAAGAATTAAACCAAATATATGTCAGTCATTATAAACGTTGAGCACGTGCCTTTCCACTGGGACATCTCACCTCATGACTGCTTAGAAGGGAACAAGCTTGAACAGGATGCTGTAGAGATGGCTCAAGTGTTTTAGTGCTTATTTAGGAAAGTCCCAGGCTTTCATAGTTTGTATACAAGACGCATTTTTTCTCCCTTGTTCTAATCACATCATTCTGGGTGAACGACTTCAAACAATTTATGCAGATAAAGCTGGTGATGTTTTCTCCTCCACGGGCTATGCCAAAATGCAATTTCATTTACTGTGTCTGCAGTGACTGAAAGCAGTTGTGTGGCCTCCATTCAGCAAATGCCCAAGAAAATCTATGACTTCTGAAGCTCAGCTAAGCCTCCTCCACAACAAGACTCATACCGTAAAGCCACCCAACACCAACACCCAAGCTGCCTTCCCTAGGTCAGTTAAGTTTCACTCATTTCAGTAAATCTCAGTACCTCATTTTAAACAATTTGAGAACTTGTTCTGGCCTTCATTGCACATCCTTGGTTTGGTCGGACAAAAAAAAATAAAATACTGGAGACAAATTACCAAAAATATATTCTTTGACTCTGCAGCCACAAGCTGCACTAATGGCACTGAATTTCACATGAGAACTGAAGGCTCCCTCCCAGGCTAATGGCAGGGTCTAAAACTGGCAGCAGACGTTTTGAAGGACCCAGGGAATAAGTCTGAACATCAGATAGGTAGGAAATTATTTAAAGAGAGTCATACCCTAGGAGTATTTGGCTGTGCACAAATCATGGCTTTCAATGTCAGGGAAAGACAGATAATGAAAAATAACTACATCGCTGGGCAGAGCGAGCTGGAGAAAAGCAGCACAGCCCAAGCAGCAGCTCACAGAAAACTCACACTGAGCCGTTTGTCTGCTTGGTTCTCAATCTGAAGTTTGGCTATTGAATTTTTAGCACATCCAAAGCCAGTTGAAAGAATCAGCTGTGCAGACAAGGGACATCTGTTCTGAAACTAGACCAATGCTGATGCGTAACACTGCATCCCTGAAGGAAAGAAAAAATTCCTCCTCCAGTAGACCTTATTTTAAATTATTTTTCTTCTGAACAATTTACTTCTTGCATGAGAAGAATTTCAGGTTTTCTAAGTTACAGGATCCTTGCCTAGCATCCAGCACATGACAACAAACAGTTTCAACAGCCCAAAAGAAACACATTAGCAGGTTCAAGCTAGACTGGGCTCTGTGATAAAATACTGACCCATCTGAAGATGAGCTATTAAAATAACAGTAAATAAAAAGTAAAACCAGTATATAATACCATCTATTTAATTTATGTTATTGTCTACAGTTCAGTCAAATGCATCACACTGATATTATTGGTGATGGGTGAGTGTTAGTATCTAGACAGGAGAATTTATGTTAGATTTTGGCACGTCCCTTTGGCACATTGATAAGCTCTGGCATCTAAGCAAGTCTGAAGAAGTTGTATACATTGAAAAGCAAACTTGGTACTAGAACAGTCAACTCAAGTAAGAAATCAAAATGGAACTGCCTATTACTATTGAAAAGTTACCAGCAAATTCAATCGAAAACAAAGGAGTAAAGGGATCAAGTGGCAAAGGCTAACTCAACCATGTGTGACCTGAGAACTCCCACAAGGAAACAAAACACAACAAGACACAGTAGCCTCACAAATGAAAAATGAGCACCTACTACGGCTGCCATAGGGATGCTGTCATTTCCTATGGAGCTCGCTGTGCTGTGCTGCAGCAGCCTACCTCTCTCACCATGCTGCACAGCACGTATGTAGCCAGCAGCATCCCTCAGCAACTGTTTGTGCAAATCTAACAAGGAACTGGTAAGTATGTATTTAAGCTGAAATAATGAGCCAGAATGAGAGTCTCTATGTACTAGAAAGCAAAGGCACCTACCCTCAGTTTCCAAACGAAACCATTCGCTACCACTCCAGGCACAAAAATTATTAGACTACACTTGTGCAACCCAAACAGAATGGTTAAAAGCAGTACAAACCTGTATTATTCTACCAAAACATCTTAATGCACTGTACATACATACTTACTGGTAATATTATTCAGGCAATGCAACTTTCCTTTCAAAGAAAAAAAATACATAATTTTCATCACTATCAGGCAGACTAAGGCCACCACACAACAGTGACATCTTCTCAAGTGTTGGTTGACCACCAAATGACTCAGTGCTATAACTCACCAGTTAAAACAATATCTATTTCAATGCCGATAGCTTCAGCAGAAACTGCCCATGAGTGGATTATTCCAGGCCCAAAAATACTCTATAGGCTTTCACAGAATCATAGAACCACAAGGTTGGAAAGGACCTACAAGATCATCTAGTCCAACCGTCCTCCCATCTCCATTACTACCACAGCAACTAAGCCATATTTGTAGCTCCTCATCCAGACGCCTCTTGAACACTGCCAGGGACAGCAACTCCATCACCTCCCTGGGCAGCCATTCCAGTGCCTGACCACTCTCTGAGAGAAAAAGTTCTTCCTTATATCTAACCTAAACTTCCTCTGGTACAACTTGTGGCCATAACACAGCAGGGAGAAGTGTTCCAACCCCCAACTCCTCTGACAACTTTTAAAGCTGTGGAAGTTATTCAAGCTTTAAAATATTTCAACCTACTGAGAATAAAACAGCATTTGTCTAAACACAAATTATAGTCAATGCTGATAACACAAATATTACACAATGCTGATAATTCTCAGCTAACATTCTAAATTTATAGGTATTTTTCCTACACGCTTCCGAGTTTTGACTTGCCGCATTCCACTGCTGTAAAGTCAAGGACGTCTGAGAAGCAACCCATCCCCACTCAGACAACCCATCTCCACGCTGTAATTAGAAGGGGTGAGACGCAGGGCATGCAAGGAGAGGCTTATCTCAGCTGACATCTAGGTGGGTTTACAATTGCTCTTTCTTCCAGATCCTCAAAAATCTTCACAATCTTGTTGCAGTCAAGATAGACTGAGATAGATTCACAGTTGTGCCTCTACAGAAGGCATATGTCTGGGAAGACAAGGTGCCTGCCTTAAGCACCAGATCAACTCTTCCTCAAAGGCCAATTAACAGAATCACCATTCTGAGAGGTTCATGCCAGAGATCAAGACCTCTGACAGAAGCTACTTGCATCGGCATGATAGCCTCTGCTAGCAGCTTTCTGAAAGGACCATTTTGGATCTCAGAAGTAAATATTTAAAATTTCCAAGCTGGCCCCAGTTATTGCCTACAACATTGATCATTGCTAAAAAATGGCAAAAAGCAAGAAAACTCCAACAAAACAATAACCAACTTTATATGGAAGATTTATACATACAGCTTGCACGTATTTATACACACACACACAAATGCAGCACATCAGTATTACCTACAGATCCACTTAAAACAAAGAAAAAGTTGCTGCTGTAAGTAAGTATCATGGTATAAGAAAGCACGTGAAGACCTTCTAATTTAGTAGATTAGGATGAATTTTTCCCACTGGCAGATGGCAGTTTTTACCCCACCTCTGTTAGTTACCTTAGAGTTCAGCAACTAGATGACTAGAGCGGCAACTGGAACACTGAACACATTGGGTTTTTTGGCAGAAGAAAAAATGATACCTTCTGCTTATGATTATTTTAATGAAAGAATGCCTAAGCTTCTGATACATCATTAGTTTCTACATAAACAACTTCTACCTGTATAATAAAATCACTGAAGTAATTCCAACTTTGCCCCAAAACTTCCAAAAAAAATCAAGATGTACAAGTATGGTTGCATTAGCTCAGTTACTCAGAAATCAGTGGAGTAATACCAAAGATAAATTTGGCCCATTATCTACCTGCACAGCACAAATGAATAATGTAAATGTGTATGCAAAAGACCATGAAGTATCTCAGCTTAGCAGTGCATTTAAAATGTATCACTAACTTTCAGCTTCTTGAAATATTTATCAGCTGCACTAGGCTCTACAGAGCACACACTCTATTAGGGACTTCACCGAATTTGGGTTTGTACATTTGACATAGGGAACATTAGAAAAGGAGACTGAAATCAAGTCCTGAAACAATTCCAGGTACTACTCTGCCAAGTCCCTCAGTAACTGGCTCTGGCTCACATCAGCATCCTAACTATAGTGCTGCCTCAACTGGCATCTTCACACCTTCCACTTCAGAGGAAGATGGGAAGTCTCTCATGATTAACTTCCAAAATCAGTAATAATAAATTGTATGCAACTAAAAAGCTACTGAAATATTCCACAGTAAAAAGAACACTTTGAGACACTGCAGCCAACTCAAAAGGATCACATAAAAAGTTCAGTAGTCATATTAAAAAAAGCAACCCAATGGCACAAACTAGTCAATAAGATCAGTTGGGTTAACTAGGAACCAGCTTGGATCAGTGATTAAAATAGTTCTATTGCTCTATTAAGGATCTGAACATTAAAGGGGAATTAGTCATGCTGAACACTCTGGAATGCACTGAAAAAGACAGAGGGAAGGATGGGGAAAGAATAAGTGCAAACCAGTCCTTACCAAAAGACTGAACAATAAAAGTAGTCTGATATAAAAAAAAAAAAAAAAAAAAAAAAAAAGTTTGCAAATTTAATAACATCTATCCATTATGGTGAAATCAAAACAGAAATCCCCCAGAGCCATATGTTTGATTCAGCACGGACTTTTGAAAGGAACTGCTTATTTGTGTAATCTGACAAGTGCACTCCCCCAGTAAATAGAATTAAACCCCGATAACACATTCCTGCAGTATACCAAGTCAGTAGTAATACTAAAAATCAGCCTGCTCTGTACACTCCATTTGCAGTAGGTAAAAGACAACAGGGTTTTTATTTGTTTCTGTCTCCTAAAAATTTTAGATATTTCACTGAATTCAGCCAAAAGATGCACTGTTCTCTTACATACAGATCTAACTGTAAAGGCTGTTAGGACTTTGTCAGATAACTAAGTTCCACACAAAATTCACTTGCCTAATTCCTGGAGCAGTCAGGTACATTTCCCTCGGACTTCAGCAGCACCAGACGAAGACACACATTATTTTCACTAATCTTCTGTAATGAATTTCAAATTAGCTGACCCACCTACACTTAAATCTACCTGAAAAGCTTAGTGGAGACTCCGAGGTTACACGGGAAATGCAAATCCCTCTCTCCCTTTTTCGGTATTACAATCTGAGAAAGAAGACATCAATCACCACAGCTGACTACAGGCATTCATTGGGAAGATTTTCTAGGGTAGGAGCGCACGGCAACAGGTCTTCACGCTCCAAGTCTGCTACAATGCAGGGACATTTGGGGGCAAGAAAGAGATTATTTTACCTCAGTGGAATTTGTGATTTTTAAAGATTTTCTCCAACCTTTGCTGTAGATGAGCTGAAACAAGGAAGACTCCTAGGCACAACGACCTCGGGTAAGAACATGAATGAAGCCTTGTGGAGGAACATTCATTTTCTTGCTTCAGAAGGACTTCAACAAAACTATTCTTGAGATTTCGTTTTGTTTCTTTTTGGTGGGAAGGGATTGCTGGTTTGGTTTTGGGGGGTGGGACGGGGGTGGGGGAGAAGGAGCGATTGATGTTCTTTTCCAATCAAGAACTGTTTAAAACAATCAATCAACAAAGAAGCCAGCAAACCCTAACACACGAAGAGGACCAAGCGGCCAGCAGCCACAGGTCACGCAGCATCTCCCCATCCCGAAGCCCAGCATCCCTCAGCACTCACTCCGAGCGCCCGAGGTCCCGCGGCAGCCGCCCACCATAGCCCTTCCGAGAGCCGCCCTCCCCGCACAGCTTTACCTGAGGGCAGTCCGCGCCGAGTCCACCCTACGGCACGCCGCTTCCTCTCGCGGCCGCCGGCGGGGCGAAACTTAAAGACGAGGCGGAAACCCGCCGGGGCGCGCTGCCGGCCATGCCGGGGGCTGAGAAAGGCGAAAGCCGGCGCCGAGCGCGTCCCGCCTCCGCGTGCCCCCGCCCGCAGCCGCTCCGCGTGCCGGGCCCAGCCACCGGCGCAGCCAGGCACAAAGGTCGCCATGGCAACGGCGCGCGTGCCCCCGCCGCGCCGCGGTGGCAACGCTCCATCAGCCTGCTCTCCGCCCATCGTCCCCGCGCGCCCCGCCTGCTGCCAGAAACACCGCCCAGCGGCGTTTCCCGCTCTTCTTCCCTACGTTGTGCCGCGGGCGCGCGGGTGGTTGCTTGCTGCTAACGTGGAGCTCGAAGAACTGGACTATAGGCTTGCACTTCAGCCTGTTCTTACAATTATTGCATATTCCGTTCAGACTGTAAGGAAAGAGCCCTTTTGTGCTGGCAGGGATCCATTCCCTTCTCTGAAACACAGCGGCCAGGCACCTGCTGTCCTCTGCCAGCCAGCCGTTGGGAGCCATAAGATTTCAGTGCACATTTCAGCAGCCTTCTCTCTAAATGTCACAGTCAGGCTGGGCTCATTTCTGTTCGATGTTAGTAGACACGGGATGTGCATGTTGAAAGGAAACGGTCTGAAGGGGAAAAAAAAACAACAACACGCTGACCCAGGTTGTACCAGTTCCTCCAAAAAGTGAACAGCAAGAGCCTACACAAGCTCAGAGGGCAGGCAGGCATTGCACACAGAACAGTCAGAAGACAAGTCAAAGCCCAGCCAGCCCCAACCCCGTGCTGTGCGCAGGGCTGCCACCCAGCAGTTCAGCTGCCCACGGTCCCATCCGACCTGGCTTTGAGCGCCTCCAGGTGTTGAAGCATCAACAAACTTGCAGATGTACCAAGAGGAGAGGATGCAGTTAGCTTTCCTCCCGAAAACTCCTGGAAGGAGAAATCCCAACAATTAACTGTATTTCTAAACTTCAAGGAAGTAAAATGTTGCCGGGGGCAATGGATGAAAAATGCCTTGTAAAGCCCTTTCAGCTCCCGAATCGCAGACACACTCGCTCCCTTGTAATGCTGCCAAGCTGTAAGTGTCACTTAAGGAGAACAATGGAACAATTTACTGTTGTTCTTCTTTGCTGCCTGGAATGTGGAAAGAAGACTGTTTATGATAAATTAAAGGTCACAAATAAATGGCAATTTAATAGAAGAAAATCTACTCCACATGAAATAATGTCTCCAAGGGGTGATTAATTATGCAGGAGCCTGAGCACGTCCTGTTTCATTGAAACACTGTGGATAGCCGTCCTGCTTCATTTCAATGAAGCTAATATGCATCACAGTCTCAGAAATGCTCTGCTGAAAAAATAATAAAACAGACACTGGATAGTCATTGCATCTATTGCAGCAGTGCACAAATAATGCAATGTAGCAGTATATTTAATAGAGGAATTCATCCTAACTATTAAATACAAAGAGGTTTCACTCTAATCAAAATTAATCAAACTAATCAAAATGGACTACCGTTGAATCATGAGAGAGTTGTTAAATAATCTTTATGTAAAGAGATCCTATGTCATACAAAACTGCTGGAAATGCAAGAAAACTTTTCATTTCAAACCTACATACCCTTCATGTTGTTAGAATATATGCATTTATGTATCACAGCATTTCCTATATACTTAAAATTGATATCCGTAAGTGTTCTGTTGGTGCTCTATTTGTATTCTGAATATGTGCAAACTTTGAAAGTTTGGACAGGGAAAACTAGCAGGAAATTGTATTTAAGGCTTTCTAATAATGCTTACTGGCCTCAAGTTGGGATATTGAGAGCGGAGTTCAGATGTATGTGCAGGATTTTTGTAGCACTTACGCAGCATATGAATGGTTATCTCTGAGTTGTTATACTAACATTCACCTCATTTTAAATCCATGCAAATGCACATGGCCTGTCCTTTTCACACTGATTCTTCAGGAATCATTTCAAACATCTCCAAACATCTGGATATAGCACCTAGCTACATTCTTCATAATCTGAATTAAAAACATCAATATTAAAATCTTTGGTTTTCATAGATTATAAAAACCTGAAAATATTTCAAGGGAGCAATAACAAGGCCAGAGGCAAAGGTTAGGTTAGCTTGTGCTCACCTTAATGTGTGTAGTAAGCCAAGAGGATACAAACATGGAATAAACTGCTGTGCAAAGCAATTGCCAGAGTGGTCAGGCACTGGAATGGCTGCCCAGGGAGGTGGTGGAGTCGCCGTCTTTGGCAGTGTTCAAAAAGCATCTGGATGAGGAGCTATGAGATATGGTTTAGTGCTTGTGGTAGCAATGGAAATGGTTGGACTAGATGATCTTGTAGGTTGTTTTCAACCTTGTGATTCTATGATTCTATGGTTCTATGTGTCCTGAATTCTTCCTCTTTGTCTACTACCCTTTTCTACTTCTAACGCTACTATGTAGCGTTACCATAAGATAACGCTACAATTACAGCAAAACCTCAAATGCCTTCTTAGATTCAAGCAATTTTCTTCTTGTGTTTTTTTTCACATTTCTGTTTTGATTTGGGGTGACCAGAAACAAGTGAGGATTTCCTGTCACAAAGTGATCACTCTGCAGACTCCTACTATACATCTTGTATTGCATACTCAGCTCAAACAGCATACATGGGAAAATTTTTTCTTCTATACCAAAGAAGAAAGCATTTTGCAGGGTCTGAATAGACAGTAATATACAGCATTTATGTCCACCAACTTCCACTCTTTATGTACTGCAACATTAATGAACAGCAGAATTCTAAAAAGATTCTACAGACCAAGCAGTCTTTAAAACTTAATCTGTTTCACTTTCTGTGAGAGCAATCACTTCAGTTATTTTAGGGGAAAAAAAAAAAAAAAAAAAAAAAAAGACAAGGCACTCAAATACTTTCTGGCAAACTTTGTTAGAAGAGCTAACTAGAAATTCTCTATCCTCTTATATCAATTTATAAGCATTTCTCAAAGTTCCTCCACACCGAACAATCAGTTTACAGAATAGGAGCCACTTTGGAGTCAGCCAATGGAAAACAAAACAATTTCTGAAGGGTTGGGCACATCCATGGCTTTCTGGAAACAAAAAATAAAAGTCACTATGATTCCAGTAGTAAGAGACTGAAGACAAGAGTTACTATGGAGAGCTCAGACTTATGGAAGTACTGTTCCCAAACCCTCCATTGATGATTTCTGCAATTTTTTTTAAATGTCTTCAATTTTAAATGTTCACAGATTTCTCTTTATGCAGTTTCACTTGTATTTCATGCTTACTGTTTTGAAAGCGTGTATATCCTTCACAGCAATCAAATCTGTATGATCTTTGGGGTGATAGTATAACATAAATATCAGAGAAACGGAAGAAATCATCATTCTCACCACCACCATCCCCAAATATTCTACTTATACAGTTAATTAACATTTATGGAATTGTGATGTGCCCCTATAAGCACAAATGGAACTAGTTTGTTGTTTGCAATCTGTTACCAGTATTTCCTGTTGAAATGCCTTCAGAAGAAAAATGGTGGGCATCAAGCATGCTGCTGGTTAAGTCAGCTAGAACGATGCCTGTTCTCTGCATCAGAAAAGCTGACCAGATGCTCAGCAACACTGAACACAATGCGCTGGAATAAGATGACTACCAGCTCCCTTCACTTCCACATCAAAAAGTTGCTAAAAAAGGTTTCCTTATCAACCAAAATCTAATTGTCCATGCTGATTCAGACTTCAAGGTCTGATTTCACACCTTTCTGATGCATACTGCTAGCTCAAAATGTTGGGAAAATGGAAAAAGAAGCATCACTTCATAGGCAACAAAAGACTTCTTTCCCCTGACTAGCAATACTATGCTGAAGAAGTGACAAAGATGGGGTGCAGGAGTAACATATGAGGAATGATCTTAAACACGAGCAGTGGAAACTCCCATTGTCAAAGTGTTCCAGGACACCAGCATTTTTCACAACAGTATGCAGTGGAAAGAACGCCGCTGCTTCTGTCACAAGTGCATTCAAAAGACATCTCCCTTCGACAAACTACTTGTCACAGTGACAACAGGGAACTATGGAAGAACAAATTAATGAGAAAGTCTTAATTAATGAGAGATCTTAGAGGGTCGGGTGAGGTCTGATATTTAATCCTTAAATGCAGGAGTTTAGTTGAAGCTTATTCTTCAAGTAAAGGCACTCTCAAAATTACTTTATTTAATATTTAAAGTAAGTCCTAGGGGGAAAAAAAAGATACATTGGCAAAAAAAAAATCAGTATTAGAACAAATAAATGGAATGTGAAAAAGTATTATTACAGTTGTGCACTGCATTGCTGGGTGAGGTAATCAGTGATAGAAATAACTTACCAGTACAACACAAAAGCACAAAGCAGTATCTGTAGCCAAATTCTACTTGCTAAATCTTGTACGATGTACACAAATGTCAGGTATAGTTCAACACCTGTGATGCTGAAGCTCTGTAATAGTCAAACATTGTGATGGGCTTTCTATGGAATTAAAATGAGTTCAAGATCCAAAGGGGCACTTTGAGTCTGCAGAACAAGCATGCTGTAGCTTCACGTGTCATAACAGTCCTACACAGTGTCACTTCTTTAGTCTCACAGTCACTCTGAACAACAAGAAGGCTTTTTAAGTCTTACTTCGTGTCACAAGGCAAAGAAGAAATATATCCTTTTATCTGGGAATTCATCTCTGCCCAAGAATAAAGACTTGCTGCTCACAACAGGTTATTTTCCTCTTCTTTCTGAATATAAAATTGTTTGACTTGCCTGGTAGCATCAGTAGCATCAGCCTATTTTTTTTCCAAAAAGATGTTGAATATGAATGTAAGCTTTTTGCCACATAGCACACTGCAATGTAAGAGACGAGGAAAAACGTGATTTTTTTTGTATGGAGGAGAAATATTTTGATTTTCAAGTAAACATACAATATATACATAACAGGTTGTGAGCTACTATTCAAAAATACAGTGGAAATCCATGGTGGGAGTGGACAGTATTGACAAATGTTTTTAATTAGAAAATTCTTTATCCATTTTTGAATTCAACAAATCAATTAGAAGTGAAGATGTAGTGATAGCAGTACATGGAAGCAGCAGAAGTTCAGTAGGTAGAAGCCAAGGAATCAATCTGACCTTTACTCAGACACTTAAGCAATTGCAGAAATTATATATTAAGCAAATTGACATAAAATAGCTGTAATTACTTAGCAAGCAGGGGAATTCTAAATCATCCTAAGCTCTGGCCTACCTGCATCAGGAACTACTGCTGCTCTGAAAGAATGTCTCCCAGGATGTAGCTGTGGTTTAATGGGAAGCTAAGAGCAAGGAGGAGCTTTTCAGGAAGGACACATTCTATGTTCAGTTGAATTACGAAGCAGATGAAAGCACAACTAAAATTCTAGAGGGAAAATAAAAGTGTTTTAAAGTCAAAGATATTGGGACAAGAATAAGAGGAGGGAATGAGGGAATAAAAAAAAGCTCTTTGAATCTTCTGTTTTGATAGTTTCAATACTTCAATTTTTGAAAATGCTCGTATACTGCTGGTTTTTTTTCATGTATATTTAAAATGTACATTATGAAATCATAGGGCTTAGACATAATGTTAACAAGTTTTCTTTTTTCATGCAAAATTTCTTTGACAACTTGGCATACAGTTAATCACTTTTTAAAACTGAATGCACCCCAACACAGTGAACCTAATTTTCTAATCTGTCAGACAGAATTTGTCATTAAAAACTTTACAAAACAGATTAAATCCTTCCCTTTTTTTTTTATCTCAGGCTTCTGACTTGGCAATGGGCTCAAGAAAATATGTATTTTCATCAAGATTAATGAGTAATTACTAGTTGAGATTAACCTGTTATGAAGATTTAATGGATTTCTATATTGGTTGTGGAAATTCTCAGAATAGATTGATGAACGATTGCTAGAAATGAAAATAAATTAAGGTGATCGTAAGGAGTCATAAAGGTCAACGAGTCATAGAGTCAACGAGAACAGGTAAAAAGCAGGGAGTGAATCTGAGGTTCCAAAAGGTACTTCAGCCATTGATACCAACAGGAAAGAGAGAAATGCACTCACTAATGACCTCACCCACCATTCCACTGGGGGTAATAGACTCATTAATCTTCATAAGCAATCACACCAGGTACAAAATCATAGAATCATAGAATCACCAAGGTTGGAGAAGACCTAAAAGATCACCCAGTCCAACAGTTCACCTATTCCCAATAGCTCCCACTAAACCATGTCCCTCAACACAACATCCAGCCTTTCCTTGAACACCCCCAGGCTCTGTGACTCCACCACCTCCCTGGACAGTCCATTCCAGTGCCTGACCACCCTTTCTGAAAAGTAATACTTCCTCATGTCCAGCCTGAATCTCCCCTGCCATAGCTTGAAGCCATTCCCCCTGGTCCTATCACTAATGACACGAGAGAAGAGGCCGACCCCCAGCTCACTACAACCTCCCTTCAGGAAGTTATAGAGAGCAATGAGGTCTCCCCTGAGCCTCCTCTTCTCCAGGCTCCCATTGGCTTCAGCCCAGCTCTCCAGCCTGTCCAGATCCCTCTGTAGGGCCTCGCTACCCCCAGGCAGATCCACACTTCCAGCCAATTTGGTGTCATCTGCGAATTTACTGAGGGTGCACTCGATGCCCTCATCGAGGTCATCAATAAGGATATTGAAGAGGACAGGCTCCAGCACCGACCCCTGGGGAACACCACTCACGACCGGTCGCCAGCTGGATTTGACTCCATTCACCACCACATAAATCTGTTAATTAAATATAAACAAATAAATCTGTTTCTGAGAATTTTGAGGGAAAGCGGGAAAACTTGGGATTTTAGTTTAGACTTTTAACCCGATAAAAAACACGGAGTACACCTGTTTCATAAGTTTTATAAAGGATGTAATGACTTTGTGGAACAGGAAGACAGGGAACTATGCTCACAAGGCCTCAAATCCTACTTTCAGAAGTTTTTAAAAACATTTCTTGCAGAAAAAGAAAAGAAACATTGTTATGCATACCCAAGAGGAAGCAATTAGGCCAGTGACTAGCAGACTAATTAAGTGACTTAAACTTTGGCAAACATTCTCCAGTCAATCATGCATTCACTCTAATAACTTACAGGTGCTATATTTAGATAACATCCTTCTCACACCACCCAGCCTCACTCTGCAGCTTCATCATTCCACTCATTCTACTCTGTCCACATTCTCTTATTACCTTTCCCTTCTCTTCCATGTGTGTCTCAACTCTCTAACTTTATGCTAAGCCCAGTTACTTCAAGAAACACAACAAAAATCCCAGCACGCTCTTCTGTCTGCTGATCTGTATGCTGATTCTGTTTCTCTGTCCCTCATACAATCCCAAAAGTACTTTGTTGAGAAAAAACACCTACAGCCCTTTCTGTTTATACTGTCTGGAGCCTATGCTGATGGTTGCTCATACTATGGAAGCACGAATAGCATTAAAGCATTAAGTAATACTTTTATTTATTTATTTATTTTTAATCTGGCTTGCTTCCTGTCTGCCGCTTTATGCTTAAGAAATGAGCACAAGATGATCATCACCTCAAAACCCCCGAAAGACTCCCTGTAAGTTCAACCTGTTCCCTGAGAAACGCCTGCAGACACCAGTGCCAGACCTCTGCTCCCCCTGCCGATAAGCCTGGCTCAGCCTGGGGCCCCAGTGCTGGTTACTGCCCCCTCAGGGAAGAGCGGGAAAGTATATGGCAATATGCATCACTCTATAAAAATATCCTTCAACCCACCTCTACCTGCTCTGCCAGCCCTTAGTGACTTTGACCTAATTGATAACACTTTTTCTGTGCAGAATGCTGCCCCACTATTTTTCCTTCTCCCTCTTCACAGATCTCAAGAGATTTCAGTCACGTTATCTCTTCCCATGCAGGGATATAAATCCATTGCCTCCTTTCTGTTTTTGGCAGCACATTTTGCAAGAGCTTCTGCTTGTGACCTGACCCATGCTAAGGTGTCTGTCAGCCTTTACACCTTTGCCTGCAAGTGTAAAACTCAAAATCTGCACCCAAGCTTTCAGAACAGCTGCACCTGTATGAGATGCTTACAGCTACAGTAATCCAAGCTAATTTTCCACTGTGTGGAAAATATTGGTGGCAGCTAACTAATAACTAATGAGACTACCTGGTGTAGGGACTTACTTTAATATTTGACACTACATTATCTTTATAAAATAGAAGATGCAAGGTTACATTATGCTGACCTATGTATGAGCTCAAACTGATCTACATTAAAAATATCTGGGAGTGGGCAAGGAAGGGCAGCAAGACATTTCCCAGAATGTCTTACAAGAGAAGGGAAGTGAAGTCTCTTAACAAGAACTTTTGCAGGCTGTAAAAATCTGCAAAAAGAATGACTGCAATCTTCCCTAATTCATCCTGCTGAAATATGTTTAAAATACCTGACATTGTAAACAGCCACAACTCAGGGCACAGTGTCTGTTCCTTCACCTTCAGAGAAGAGGGGTTGCTTTTGAACATGCTTACAAAATGGTCAAGAGAGGCTAAATACTATAAAGTAAGCTGCCTTGCACACTCTTCTAGTGTAACACAGAATTTCTCTCAAATAAAAAGTTGATAGTACAACTGCAGGTAGACCAGAGGACAGGGCTTGCTTCATGAAGAAATGCAATATCTGCCCAAAAGAATATTGAGAAAGGTTCTGTATGCATGGGCAGAAATGCTTTTTTTAAAATTTTCTTAGTGATTGGGAAGATCTCTACTGCAGTGTTATAAACTAGGGGGGGGGGGGGGGAGGGAGGGTAGGGGGGTGTGTGAAGGGGAGGGAAGAAAAAAAATGAAAAAACCCAGCCCCTAACCTATGTTGTTTTTAATCCACTTAAGGACTGACTTATGTTTCCAGAGATCAAGTAAGGCAGTTCTGCCCTACATACAGGCACATCCCATGTCATTTCGGCACTGATTCTAACAGCTCTTCATGGCTTAGACAGCACACAACTAAGTATTTTACTTATTTTAACAGCAAAAAAAAATATGATGCAAACAAACTTTTAAATGCACAGTCAATGACTGCAATAGTTCTACCACCAGGGAAGTAGTACCAAGAGTTATAGTTCCTGAAGGTGTTCAACAAATGTGTAGATGTGGCACTGAGGGACATGATTAGTGGGCATGGTAGGCATGGGCTGACAGTTGTACTGGATGATCTCAATGCTCTTTTCCATCCTTGATGATTCTTTGATTTGAAGTTATATTTGCACTTGTTGGAAGTTCTGAAAACTGAAAAAAGTGTTTATACAGTACTGGTAAGCATCCACAGCTGTCATAGACATCCCAGGAGTAAATATACGAGCAGAAAGAATTGCACCAGTTTAAACAAGCTTTTCCATACTTAAAAAGACATTTTCATGCAAAGCACAACTAAAAATTAATCCAGCTTAGAATTTACAATATACTGTACAACCTGTAGCTGTAGCTAGTACAGCTTCCTAGCAGGTAACATATACAAAATAGCATATTCTTAGAGACTGTATTAATACAGCAAAATAATTATCAATATGTTATCTGTTTTTTTAATGAAAATATTTTTTTTCTCATGAAGAATGAAACAAATAACCTCCACAAGAATCTCAAATTGCAAGCAGATTTAAATAAGTAATAATCATAATTGATAATCACATTCATGTTCTTGCTCCTTCATGCTAATGAAGACAATGACAGTTCAGCTAAAAGAAATGTCTTTTGCCAGCTGTACAGCAGTAAGTATTGGAATAAAGTCAGTCTGGAGATTAATTCACACTTTTTCATAAGCTTAAAGCGAATTACTTAGCCTGTGGGAACATAATTGAAAGCAGCTGGTAAGGAGAGCATAGAGCCCAGAGAGGCTCTTTCACCAGCTCTCACAGCCTGTGGGATATTGGCTATTAGTGCTACTGCAGGAAAAACCAACCAAAAGCTCTGGGAGGATGGCTTGTTGCCTTGCCTCATGGGCAAGCTGTTCACTGAACAGAACTAAGACTTAAAATGGTGTCTCAGATGTCAGTATTATTTTTTAAACCTATCACCAATTCACAAACAATTTCCCTCTTGGGCGGTCCATCGCTGGCTTTGAAACATTTCAGGAGTCTGACACAAAAGACTGTGCAGTGTCATGGAGAAAAACACTCATGACTAAATCAAAGTCATTCAGAAAGAATAAGAATTTTCTAGGCTTTATGTTTTGTCAGATGTTTTGTGATATCTAATTCACAAATCTAATGAATTCTACTGCATTTAAAAATGCCACGTAATTTTACAATTCACGATTTAGCATTGAACAAACGAAAAAACCTGGTATATTACTGAATGCCTGATTAAGCAAAAGTGGCTATGGTATGGAAGATTCAAAGAATTATTTTTTCCAAGCCACATATCTTGTTATCTGCTTCTATATCATTGGAGTGATACGGAATTTCTTCTACAGCAGAGACATTTTGATTTACTTGAGTCAAATAAACACGAGAAAGCAAAAATTGTATGTGCCATATGTGGGACAACTCATATTTTTCTCAATGTAGATAGATGTTATATTTGATCAACTATCCACAATTAAACTCACAAGGTCGATGTTGGCCATGCTTAGCAACTCATCGTGAATAAGGAGCTCTATTTAAAACTTGACATGATTATGGTTTTATGATGTGCATGCAAAAATAGATTTAGATAAAATGTTTGACCATTATTTATGCGGTTATAAATGAAATATACCCATTCTTTTCTGGAAAGTAAACCAACATTTTAGAAATGGGGAGTAAGTTCATAAGGTCCAGACTTCTACATTAAATAATATTTTTTGTTGAACAAATATGAAAAGTAAAGTATAGCTTATCTGTATTTATGGGATGAGTGCTGCCAAAAGAAATGAAGAGCTTGGAAAAACTACAGTAGATGTGCCATGTCCAAAATTTGCCATGCACAAAGTAAGTTTAATATTTATATTTCTACTTTGCTCTCTTTTTTATTTTAAAGGCTGTTCAGACCCTCAGATAAGCAGTCCACAGACACAGAATTGTTTGCCTAACAAAGTCATCTTTAGATACAAGGGCCCTGGCAAAGGACCGTTCACCACCTTAAGAGTTTTGCACATCGTTTTCTTTCAAGTTACGAATGAAAGTAAAGACTGAGGTCTCAGGAATTTTCTAAAGAATTATCTTCACAGTTGCGCACTTGCAAATTCTCCTGATTTCCACAGAGTAAAAGTTTTTTTCACAAGAATGAAGTGGTAATTCCAATGCTGGATCGGGGCTTCCTTATCAAACTTATTGTATATGGAAAACATTACTAGCAAACTAAACTCTTAAAAATATATATAAATAAAAGGAGGGACACAAGTTCCCTATTATGTACCTGTTGCATTATTCATTTGGCGCTGTGCTACACATGTCTAAGTGACACTACCGTTCACCATGGTACAGCTTCAGTCATATTTCAGTCATATTTGTTAGAGGAAGGATAGCTAAAAAATTATTTTCAGAATTTGTTTGTAACTTCAGACAAGTAGATCACTTCATTTTTATGGAGACTTCACAAGGGTTTTTCAAAATTTGTCAGACTTTCAAAGTCTTCTCATTCATTCCTGTTTGTACAGTAGTACTCTTTCACATGACAACATTTGAAGATAAAATTTAATAAATAACATGGAATATTTTTTCTGGTTACTTTGTAAATTTTAGTTCTTTTTGTTTCACGCTTTGTACTGTCTTAATAGTGTTATTCTCCACATTGCACGGGGGCACTACAGGAAAACTTGGAATACCCTCAGCCTGAATTTTATTTACATCAAATATAATTTCAAGTTACTTTGATTTCTCAATGTGAATAACACTGTGACAGACTGCTCTATGCAGTTTAAAATGATAGGTTTTGTTTGGTTATTAACTTCATAGTTGAAGATAGAAAAGTAACATAACATTGTTAATGATGCTGATGCTTCCAGTTGGCAATGCATGTTTTATCACTGGGGCTTGTGAGGCAATCTGAACAAAAAGAATGACAGCATAAAAGGAATGATTTATCACTACTGCATAGACACCAAGGGGCATACTGTCTCAAAGGCTGATGCTGTCTTAGAACATTTCATTGCACTGACTAAGAAAGCCATAAAGAAACATTACAGAGTCAGGACCATTCCTCATGTAATTCAGGACTCTTCTCTCAAAGGTTTTGTTGTCATAGCAGGAGAAGCAGGATGCAGCTCGAGGGAAGGAAGAGCATCCAAGACAATGATATTACCCTGCATCTTTGGTAGCCACAGGGGCTGAGAGCTTGCATATGTGTGCTGAGTTCTTCAGAACTGTCAGCAGACCATTAGGCTAGAAAAGAAAAAGTTACACTAAATGCTATTTAGGCAAAGTACCTCCTAAATCCAGTCCCCACATTCTAGTCAGCTAAGGTTAGATGAAGGATTGCAATTACTTCCAATAATGTGTAATAAAATACCCTAGTACTGTGAAAATATTCAAAGTAAGTGAGTACTGCTTCCTTAAATTGCAAATTCACTGGGTTTTAATGCTGTGACTTTTCCTGTGCAGTTCTTGTAGAATTTACTCTTGGTGCCTAACTGTAAAGTGCTTGACCACTATGGCAGATATATCTTTTTTTCTACTACAGATGTAGTTAGGCTCATATTAATCAGAATTAAAATTTTAAATTACATAGAGGAGATTTGTACCTTTAGAAAATACATCAGCTCTGATTCACCTAAACTCAGGATTCCAATTCGTCTTCATTTCTTCCAATTTTTGTAATTTATTACATAGTCATTGAATGTGTGAAAATTTAAATTGCAACCTGAGCAGGAAGGCAGTACACATGATCAAATCCAAAACTGCTATGAAAGTTGAAAAACAGTTTCTTCTGACAGCATACTGTAAAGATGCAGTATTTTGTGCAGTGATTGATAGGCAGATAGGAAGAAATACATATTTTGAAGTTGTACCTAGAAGAACAGCAAAAAATCAAGATTCATAATCTTCCCTCACTGAAAAAAACCCCACCTTCTCCATGCTCCTCACCTCTAGCTGAATGAAAAGGAAAAAGCAATGTTTTATAAGTAAGCTATGGAGACAGAGGCATGGTAGAGGAAGTCTAATATATGCAACATTATTGCACTTATTTATAATGTAATATATCTCACAGAAATCTTGTGCCATCTTCATGGTAACTATGATATTACACGATAAGGAAGATTAAGAAATTATTGTATCTAAATTGGAAATCTATGGAGTTGATGAATAGACCACTTGCTGGATACAGAACTGGCTGGATGGTTGCACTCAAAAACTTGCAGTCAACAACTTGACACGCAAGTGAAGACCAGTGATGAACAGTGTTCTTCAGGGCTTGATGCTGGGACTGGTACTATTTAACATCTTTATCAGCAGCGTGGACAGTGGGGTTGAGCAAACCCTCAGCAGATTCACCAATGACACCAAGGTGAGTGATGCAGTCAGTGCAATGGAGGGAAGGGATGCTACCCAGAAGAACTGGAGAGGCTTGAAAGTCAAGCCTGTTCAAACCTCATGAAGATAACAAGGCCAAGTTCAACATGCATCTGGGTTGGAGCAATCCCAAGCACAAATAGATGCTGGGCAAGAAGTGGATATGGAGCAGCCCCAAGGAGTACTTGGGGGTACTGGTTGATGAGAAATACAGTATGAGCCAGCAATGTGTATTTGCAGCTCAGAAAGCCAACTGTATCCTAGACTGCATCAAAAGAAGCACAGCTAGTAGCACAAGGGAGGTGATTCTCCTTCTCTGTTTTTTCTCCCGAAACCTCACCTGCAACACTGTGTTCAGCCCTGTGGCCTCCAACATAAGAAGGACACAGAGCTTATGAAATAAATCACAAGGAGGGCTACAGTAATGATAGAAGGGATGGAACACCTTCCCTACAAGGACAGGCTGAGAGTAGAGGTTGTTCAGCCTCGAGAAGAGAAGGTTCTGGGTAGACCTCATTACAGTTTCCTAGCACCTAAAAGGTGCCTACAGGATAGACAAGGAAGGACTCTTCAGCAGGGAATGTAGTGACGGAGCAAGAGGTAACAGTTTTAAACTGAATGAGAGGAGATTTAATTTAGGTGTAAGAAGGAAATTTTTCCCTCAGAAGTTAGCAAGGCCCTGGAACAGGCTGCCCAGATAGGGATGCCTCATCCCTAGAAGTACTCAATACCAGGTTGGATGGCGCGCTGGGTCTAGCGAAAATATCCCTGCCCATGGCAAGGGGGATGAAACCAGATGGTCTATAACGTCCCTTCCAATCCAAACCATTCCATGATTCAATGAAATCCATTATTGAAGTTTAAATAGAAAATCTACACTTGCCATGACTTAAAACAAAAACAAAAAACAAAAAACAAAAAACTGTTACACATGCATGTACTTTGTTTTCAGGAATCTAAAAGCCTGAAAGGTAAAACTAGTAAGTAAACGTGAAACAGTTTCACACATTCAATTTAAGATCATGTATGGTTTGGACTCTTATCTATACCTGAATGCCTTTTACTAACCACTATATCACTTCCTGAACATTTCTACTGAGCTGTGACCTTAAAAATTATACCACTGTAATTATTTCTTGGAAGAAATATTAAGAAGTATTTTAGCTATGTTGTAAAACTATGATCTACAAAAGACAGTTCAGTTAGCAGGCAGTTCACCTTGGCTTAGCAGAAGGAAAAACAAAACAAACTGAGAAAGAAGTAGAAAGCTTTTAATCGCAAAGGAAATAAAACGTAAAAGTAACTTCCCAGAACTGTAATGGATTTTGCATCACTTCATATTTTTAGATTGACTTTCTCTCTGACTCAGTAGAGCAGCCAAAGGTTTTGAGACAGATAACATGATTTATATGATTTTATGCCTGAAATCTTATGTCCACAAAATGCACTTGTTCAAGTCTGTTACATCAAAACCTGAATTCACATGAAGATAAATATAAATAAATACAAGTGGATAGGAGGACTAAGCAAATAGAAAAGCAGTTTTTCCTTCTCTTAAAACAGAAGGTGTCTCACCCTAATCACAAGATGAGATTGTTGCATGTGTTCTTGAAGGGAAATACCAATAGGCATTCATGTGAACAGTAGCTTTCTCATGGAAGTGTGTGATCAGTTTCATCCAATTAGGAAAGAGTGAAGATGTATTAGATATAGCAACAGAAAGTAAATCAGAAAAATATATTTGAATATTACCTCAAAAAAGCAAATCTTAACTGATGTGATCTTTAATATTATAGCCAAGAGTAAATATCTTTAATGTCACATAATTAGAGTTGCAATGTATTTGCCAAAGATAGGCAATGGTACGACATTTTCTTTCCTTTATTAGCAAAAAGTGGTACATCATACACACGAGGGAGTTGTGTGACAAGCCTCCAACAACAGTTTCATGGCTTCATCAGCACTGTTGGGTTTCCTTCTCCAGCATTCTTCCTACTTAAATCTATTCCTTGTTTTATATGTACCCTGGAGCCCAGATTATTTAATTAGCCAATAAACAATAACAGGAAAAGGTTTACCTATTGCTTCTTTCGGTTATTCAACTGCATGTTATAAACCGATTACTTGTCGCCTGGTGCTGCAAACTGATTACCTGATTTAAAGCTCTTAATTAAATACCCATTCATTAAAGCCACACTTAAATGGAAGATGTGATATTTTGTGATTAAAACAAATTGTTGTACACAGTATCTACATTTATATGACCTGTTAACAGTATATAAAACTTGAGCACGAAAGAAACACTCACTGAGAAGAAATATACTGTAAATGAAAAATAACTATATGGCAATCAATAGGAATTTATTATTTATAATAGCTGTTATCATTTTATGTCAACTTTAAACACGCTCATAGGTATCTCACTGACCAGCCCCCTACCTGTACTTACACCAGCTGTTTTATAAGAGGTGATCACTGCTCCCTCCACAAAATATTTGACTGGGGTTGCCATCTGTTATTAGAAAAAAACAATTCTCCTTCTCAGAATACATGCATAAAGTAATTCCAATTTGAATTAAAGTATGTGGAGTTGCTCCCTTTACCTGGCAAATCAGTTTCCTTTCCAGACTTTTCCCCAGTACACTATTTGCTTTTGCAGTTGTAGTACTACTCTTTGTCTTGCCTCCTGCTAGTAAGCACAGTAAGAGCACAGTTGCATTCTTTTCACTCAGGCACTGCAGTTTTCTTTCCTGAACTTCTCTGTTCCCTCATCCTTAGCCATCTGTGGCTAGTCAATTCATTCTTCCTTTTCAGAAAGGAAGCTTCATTCTTTTATGACTTTCAAGAAAGTACACTGACCACTGACATGGGATACTGACATGGGTATGTTGATGATTTTTATCACAGTAGCATTAGAAGTGAGATAAAAACAGCTTACACAATACAATACACTGAAAAGAAAATCACCGTGAAATACATGGTTATATTTGGATAGGTATGGATACATATGAAAAAAATGGCATTTGCTTCAAGAAGTAGTCATCTTTTAATCACAGTGCTTTTGTAGGATTATTCTTCAATAGCTCCTTCCTTTTCCTGTTCCACAAAGTTACATTTTTACCTTCTTACGGAATATACCAGCATCAGCAGCGCATTTTGTATTGATGAAGAAGAAAAAAAAAAAGAGAGAGAAAGAAAGTATAATAATTTACCTCTTTAAACTTGAACTCCACATTTCCACGTTATGAAAAACAATAACCCGAAAGGTCAAAGTATGTTTTATATGAATTTTTCATGAGAGGGTTCCCCCAAAAATAAATTGAATAAAGTTTTGCCCAGCATGCTCTCTGAGAAGAGTCCTTAGTTTTTTACATTTAAAGTAGACAAATAATTTCCTGGTTGGAAGATTCTGAATAATGGTGCTTTCTCATAGTTTGAGTTCTTCTATTTTTTTTTCTTTTGTAGATTCAAAGAAACTCAATAAAAATAACTTTATAAAAAAAAACTCTGAATAAGGCTTATAGTTTAATCCTCTAATGAGAATTAGTACAGAATAACAACTTTATTCAAGAGCATTTCTAGCTGCTACTTGCTGTTAGAAATGAGCTATCTGAAAGTCAAGTCAATGTCAAGTTAACTCGCTTTTATCTTGCAATGGTATGTTCATGAAGATCGTAACATCTTCAAGATTGAGGCAGCATAACTAATAATGGGCACAAAAGAAAAACCACATTTGATTTTACCTTTGGTGCACTCTGTGCACCACAGAATCAGCCTTGCACCGTAACAAAAAGCTTCAGGCTCCACCAGTACAGCTGTTACGCTAGGACTAGAGCTCTAATAATGAAATACAGACCTCAGAAAAGCTGCAACCCAAATCTGTTTGGCTGCTTGAGTTACGTGACAGCACATATAAATATTTTTCCTCACTTCAGCAAAATTTAAGGCAATTCTCAGACAAAATAGTCCTAAAGAGTTACAATCAAGAACGTGGTCTTCTAAAATAATAGAGCATACACTTCGTAATCCATCTTGACTACTGGCAACTGCTGCTAAGTTGCAAGCATAGTGCAACTCCAAACTTAATCAGTCATCACAAAACCTACCCTTTTCTCACCTTTAACTACAAGCATGAACCAAAAGGTCTTGCTTTTTTATTTACAATACACCCAAGCAACCTTTCAGCTCTACTGGACTATGTGCCAAGGAGATACAAATCTGTAGCAGAGCAACATTTATCTGCCCAGGGATAAGAGGTGAGGTGAAGATGAAAAAAAAAAAAAGCACTAATTTAAGGGGTTTATGTATCTGTTTCTAAGCTTCAGTGTGTATCTCCATACAAGAAGTAGTTCTGCGAATATCCCTGTTCTGGTGGTAATGGCATATATTATTTAATACTCCTTAAATAAGATTAAGTGCTATAGCACTGAGCTCATTTCTCAAATGAATCTATTCCTGTGTAAGGGCTATGTGAAAAAAATGACTATTTTACATTAGACAAAAATGCAGGTCTAGTACCAATAACTACAATTCCCCTCCTTTTTCTCCTGGGAAAATTGCATGGAAAAAAACAAGCCAAATGGTTAAGTCCCAGACCAGACGTGTCCTCCCTGTTCCTTCTCTATATCCACACATCTATAACTCTGTGTTTTTTTTCTTTTTACTGCCTCTTTGCTTTTCTTCCTTTTATTCCTCTCTGTTTGCCTACATCCAGCTCCTTCCCCACCAAACAAGGCTTGTGGGACTGCCACAACCACCTCAGGCTTTACCTGCACAGTTGGGAAATCATTCTGCTTGTTCAGGCTCTATTTTTGCCTAGACTGGGCTCTGCCCAATCCCCAGCATGGAAGCATTCATCCTTGTTTATCTACTAAATATCACTTGTAAGTGTAGGATTACATTTATACGCAGCTTACTGACCTCAGCTACAGCAGTACCCAGTACCTAACCATTTTTTATGTATATCACTACCTACTCCATTAAGAAGGGACTTGTGGAGATTTCAGGAACTCAGAAATGAAGTGTAAAAACAACAGTAACTAGAAGAAAATCACATAAGCTTCTAGCACTACATTATCCGTAGCATCTCAGTGCCAAAATCCATGAGAATCATTATCTCTTTTCTCAGGATGAAATTTAACCTCTGTACCAACAATATCATGCTAAGTGCTCCAAATGGTCTTGCTTTCAATGCCACAGCTTCTAAAACTCTAAATACAGTATAGCGTATCAGTAATCACTCTGCCTCCAGCTATTTCAATAACTGTCACAGCAAATATGGGGACAAGCTGAATTGACCTGTATCTGTGCTCTCACACACTGTTAGTTTATTTTTACAGCTTTGGCACAAGTTTGCTTTGTTTTGAAGTTTTATTTTGCTAAAAAGAGTGACATCTTTGTATTCTATTTTCACTTACGTGTACATGGAAAAAAAAAAACAAGGACCTTTGTTATCAACAAATGTTTTTAAAAATTTGCAGTGTATTAAGTTTCCATTCTTCCAGTCTGAAATATGAGTTGCTATTCACAGTTGAAACCCCTCTCTCCCTAGGTACATGAGGAAAACAGCTAATATGTCAGGGTATTAATCTTGCTGGTAAATTATTAATTAGGAAAATATAGTAACCAAGCAAAAGCAACTTCATTTGACATAAACTTACCAGTATAAAGGAATAGCTGTAGTATTCTTATAATACAGGTACACTGGTTAGGAAAAAATTGCTGAGAAGATGAAAAAAAATGAATGCCTTTAATGGAAAGTTTTCTTCAGGCACTTGATTTTGAAAGGCATAGGAGGGCAAAAAGTTCAAGAGTACAAGATAGAACAGGACTCCTCAGTAAGGTGAAGAAATGAAAAACCATTATTTGAGCAGCACAATTGTAAAATGTTGCCCATTGTATTGTCAGAAAAATGCATATAGAAAGAACACAGATCTTGCTCTTCAGAAGCTGACACTGCAGAATCCAGTATGGACAAGAAACAGGACAGCCATATAGATGATGAGATAGTTCTTTCAGAGGCGATAAACTTTATCTGTGATTAAGTTTCTGTGTCATTCAACCTACATCCTTCCAGTACTTGAAGAGAGCATATAAACAGGAGGGGAAAAAGCTGTTTACATGAGTTGATAGTAATAGGACAAGGGGAAATGGTTTTGAATTAAGACTGGAGGTTGAGATTAGGTATTAGGAGGAAGTTTTTCACACAGAGGTTGATGACACACTGGAACAGGTTGCTCAAGGAGGCTTTGGATGCCCCATCCCTGGAGGCATCCCTCAAGATCAGGCTGGATGTGGCTATGGGCAGCCTGGTCTGGTGGTTGGCAACCCTGCACATAGCAGGGGGGTTGAATCTAGATGATCACTGTGGTCCTTTTCAACCCAGGCCATTCTATGATTTTATGATTCTAAATTACGGTATATTAATATAATCAAAGCATGAACACTGGCAGAGATTTTTCAGGGTCCAAAGGATCTCAGTAGAGCTGTGAATATATTTTGCTACTTCATATATATTTTCAACTAGGTGAATTTGCAAGGGGAAAGCAGCGGAGACGTAACAGAAGAATGACTTAAAAACTGATGCTCTTTCTATCTGCACATATAGATCCTCATGAAAAGCCTTCTTTGCATTAAATAAAATTAGCTCAAAGCTTTAAAATCAATTTAACTGAATGAGGAATTGTTTGTGTCTTTGCCCCTGTTCACCAAACCAGAGATAACAAGTTTTGACAGATGTATTGCTGAACCTTGGTAATTTATGCTTTGCCAAAAATATTTGCTTTTGTGAAATAAGCAAAATGTGCACATTTGTGTCCCAGAATAGATGAGCTCTGTGGTTCACACTGCTGAAAATGGGTCATGAAAGGGTCAAAAACTTGTCTTGGCCAAGTGGACCTGCATTTTGACAGTCTGCTGACCACAATCTAAGCTGGTTATAGTGCTCAGATATTTCTGACACAGCATTGCCTAGAGGATAAGTAATGACCAAGAACTGAATGGAGTCATGTTATCAAACAATTCTAAAAACTAATAAATCAGAATTTTCTTGAATTATCTCTCCAAAAATGTGTGCAATAATTATAGGAGATTCATACCTATAGCAGAGGCTACAAAAGTGTAAGAGAGACATTGATATAAAAGGAAAACGTAGGAGTGGGTAACTGCCCAGGCCAGCACATCCTAGCTTGGCTGCAAAGGATGATGACAACATCAATTAACAGGATCACTCTGTGCACTCTATTAGATAATTACCCAGATAAGGTCAAGGCTCGTATTCTCCTCAAGTGCTTTGATAATGGTTTACTACAGCAGCCCATTTCAAGTTACATTAGGCTGACAGTTGGTGTATGGAATACATTTCAGCACAGCTGCCATGAAACAATCTGGAGGTTAATGGAGGGGCCTGGCAGTGAGAAACACTGGGCTCTCCACTGTGGGCTGCCTCTGCAAGGAGTGGGAAAGCGGCACAGCACTTTGTGTGATCCCCACAGTATGTGCACCCCAGTGTGCACTACTTCTGTAGTTACAATAGCCCTGAGCACTGTACAGGCAGCTCATGCATTCATGGGATTTCTGCTGATGAATGTTTAAGACAAAACAGCTCTTCTGGCAGTGAGGTCCCACCGTTGGGGTTCTTGTCATTTGCACGAACTCTGCATAGATACCACAGTCAAACTCTACACACTAAAGCAGTGTAATCATTTCAGTCAAGTCTTCTTTTCATCTATGCTTTATTTATAAATCTAACACTTCAGAAGCATATTTCAATGACTAAAAAGTACTTTAACGTTCTTAGATACTTCAAAATTATTCAGTACAAATTTGCACATCATAGAATCATAGAATCATAAAATGATTGGAGTTGGAAGGAACCTCAAAGCCCACCCAGCCACAATCCTGTCTCATGGGCAGGGCTGCCACTCACCATCTCAGGCTGCCCATGGCTTCATCCAACCTGGCCATGAGCGCCTCCATGGCTGGGGCACCACAGCTTCTATGGGCAGCTGCACCAGGGCCTCACTGCCCTCTGAGTAAAAAAATTCTACCTAACATCTAATATAAATCTCCCCATTTTAAACCGTTTTAAACCATTCTGCCGTTGACAGCTCTGGCTAAAACAAAGAACTTAAGAGATACAACTTCTTCTTCCACTGACTTCAAGGAACTTCAAATTCTACCTGTAGTATTTTAACTGCTTGGTGACACAAACTGCCTTTAAAACACCTACTGTACTTGCAGACTCTATTCATTTGATATTAAGTCCCACTTACAAGAATTCACTTATGGATGAAGTCTTTAGAGAAGGCACATTATTACTTCCCCATATAATGAAAACCCTTCTTAAACTTTTTAATATTCTGAGAAGCCAAGATAACCAAAGTTACCTTCTTAAACCCATATTTGAAGCAGATGTTTGAGTGACCTGATAAAAAAAAAAAAAAGAAAACTTTACACATTTTCTCTTGACTTCAATGAGAGCTGCTGAGTGCTCAGAACAGAAAATGAAGTCACATATTCAGCTGCCTTACTTTGATTTAATTCATCCTGCCACAGTTCAGAAATTATGGTCAGATAGACTTTAAATCAAATTTTCAAGTGCAAGCTGCAGAGGCTTTTCACTTCCAAAGGATTTCACTTCTAGATCAGAGAACAAATTTGGCTCTCTGACTTCAATGAGATTGCTCATATTAAAAAGAAAAAAGAAAAAAAAAACACAAATAGATGGTGTTCTCTCATGTCTTACATGTAACTATACTGTAAATCCTCATATTTGAAACTTTTTCTAAGTATCTATAACATGATGGGAAGAAAATACTCCATTTTACCACTGGGAGAAGAGAAGCTATAGCCACACCTACAGAAAGAAGCATGTAATAGAGGGACTGTGATCTCAGAAGTTCTGTCCTCAGTCCACAACACCAGAGCAGAGTATCCTGCTAGATGTGCACACTGTCCCTGTAGGCCTGTCCTGCTCGCTCGTTTATCAAAACAATATAGTAGGTAGTGGCAGTGCACATGCATCAACAGTCCTGCTGTTACTGCATAATCTTTTGATTACACCACTCTGCCAGTTGACTAAAAATGCTGTCTTGAGACAGCACACTATCTGGAAGCACACCTCTTGAGGTCTCGTAGTAATTCCCCTTCTAACAAGAAAATCACTCTTAACTCTGGCAAAAGGACGCTGTCAGAACTGGTGAGTCAACAAAAGGGCTGACTTCAAATCGGTTCATCAGTCAACCTTCTCTTCCTGCTGGGAATTCATGACAGATCATGACTTTGACTTAACAGCATGCTTTACGGTTTTGCTTATGTGCCTGGAATATTGGCCACCTAAATTGTGTGGATCGTGAAAAAAAGATTGTGCCCAATGCATCTTGTCCTGTCATGGAGCACCACTGAAAAGAGCTTGGCTCTGCCCTCTTTGCACCCTCCCTTCAGATATTTACAGACACTGGTACTCTACCCCTTGATCCATCTCCAGGCTGAACAGGCCCAGCTCTCCCACAGTCTCCTCACAGCCCCCTCGCTCCATGCCCTTCACTTTCTTCATGGACTTTCCCTGGTCTCTCTCCAATGTGCTCAGGTCTCTCTTGTACTGAGGCACCAGGACCTGGATCCAGCACACCAGGTATGGCCTCACCAATGCTAAATAGAGGGGAGAACCACTTTCCCCCACCTTCTGGCAGCACTCCTAATGCAGCTCAGGATACCATCTGCCTTCTTTTTTGTGAGGCAGTACGTCCAACCCACGGCATGGCACAGCTTGCAATGCAGCCAGCCCACTGCTCCCAGTGGCTTTTTCCCACAAAGCGGCCATGGCCATGCACCCATCCTTCAACAACAACCAAAGCATCAGTGCACTATTAACACCGTTTTAACTAAAATCAGGGCACGGGGAGGGCAGTGCTGTGCAGTGCTGACTCAAATGGTGGCAAATAGGTTTGTGGATTTTGATACACTGGCTAAACCACAATGCTCTGAAGAGAAAAGAATATGCAGCCATGTTTTCCGTTTTGATAAACAAATTTGAGAGTATGTTTCAAGACTGACAAAAAAATCATCTATTTACATTTGTGATACCATTTTCAGTTGATATAAATACATGACCTGCAAATTTTCCAAAGGCATGTATAGAGTTGCAAGCAGATATTCATCTGATCATATCTCTTTACCAGAATTTCACAATCCCTCTCTTACCAGAGAAAAATATCCTTTGCCTTCACAACCATGCCTTACACATGTCACTGCTTTTTGGCAGAGGACAGAGTACAGAAGGAGTGTAATTTCATCAAGAATCTCTGAGAAAAACCTTGAGAGCTTGTTGAGAATTAAAACCACTGCCATCAAACCAGTTACATTAGTTGCACAAAAGCTTCGTTCATTCTAAATGCCTATACTTTAAACTCCAACAATACAAAAAGTATTACTAAAATATTAACGTTTAGCTAAGACATTGTGTGTGTCCCATCCTCTGTCTTGAAGTAACTTCAGCAAGTATCAGTATTCAAGTTGGAGGTTAAAGTATAGGCATTTAGGGTGAATGAAGGATGAAGAGGCATTCCTGCATGCATTTATATCAAGCAGCAACATTTCTCTGGAAGCTAAAGTCACCTCTCCCATAACAGACTTTTACTATTTTGTTATTAGTGTCTCCCTTTAGATTTGTGACTGCTAAGCAATAATTTGCAGTATAAATTGAATACACCAGAAGAGTGATGCATGCTGCCTATGTGAATTAAATGTTTTGAAAATACTTAAACAACCACTGTCTTGGCTCTTATGTGTGAAGTATTTTACCTTTGTAATGACAGAAGAGCATGAAAACAATTGTTTAGAACAAACAAAACTAAAATTCTTTAACACATTTTATAAAACAAAGTACTTTTGTTCTACAGCACCCCTCCCATGATGTCTAACCTGCCACATGTACACTACAGGGATTGTCCAATCAATGCCTGCACACCCACCTAATATGTGCAAGATGAACGAGTAAAAAATACAGCTGCTCCCTATTCCAAGAAAGATTTCTTAAGAAGAATGGTGTACAGCAAGCCAGCTTTCCTTTGAGACCTATTTTCTAGTAAGACTTCCTACAAAAATATTGTTATTTATCTTTGTTCCACCTTTGGGAGGAAGGAAACAATACAAAAAGCAATAATTTTTTGCTCACAGTAAACCAGCTTAATGGAGCAAACATTAACCCTTATGTGAACAATGTATATATAATGTGTTATAGATTATCTGAGTTTTGATTCATAAAACATTCACAGTAACAGTCAACACTATACATACTAAAAATGTAGCGAGAAATTTGTGCTGAATAATAAAGATAAGCTGAAAACACCACTGAATATTGCTAGTGCTTCTCTTTTAAAGTACAAATTAAAGAAAAAAATACGCTACCAAGTACACCTAAAGCAGAGTCTTTCTCACTCAAATAATATCAGTCTTTTGCAAAAGTTTGACTCATCAGGAAACAGTTGCATAATGAAACTGTTAGCAAACTAAGCAAGCAAATATAAGAATGAAACTGAGCTAGCCCTGGACAACAGTAAAATAGTTTATTTGCTTTTGGATGGACAAAATATGACTTGAAGACACTGTTGCTAGGGAATGGTAGGATGGAAAGCAAACGCAATTTCTCTTATCTTTCTCCTGATAAGGAGGAATCGTTTGTTTGTTTGTACCTCAGTGGGTAGAGTTCAAGGTATCCAGTGTTATGTGGACAAAAGTAGAGAGCTGAATAGAATTGTCTGTAAGTGTAAACAGAATGATTATACTTCATATTGAAATAAATTAATTTTGCATAATTCTATATGTTCTATATCACAACTGATTATCATATTCTTGTGTTACATAGTCAGGCAATCTGTCAACATTAAGGTTTACTTCTTACTCTTTATTCCCTGGATGAAACATTTGCTATTGCACACAATAAATTTACCTATATCTTGACAAGGCCTTACATACAACAAATTCCCTATTAACATTATAAAAAAGGTCAGTGCATTTTTTACTTCACAAAAGTGGCATATTGCAGGATGAATAAAATCCGGTTATAAAGCTAGACTGCAAGACTGATTTTCAGGCAAGAATCCTGCGTGACTGAAGAGAGAGGGTCAACTTAACAACAAAAATCGGTCGGTGTGTACAGCAACAACTATAGCTGCTAAAAATGAGAAGGAAAGAAGGAAAGAAGGAAAGAAAAAGAGGGAGGGAGGGAGCAGGAAGGCAGGCAGGAAAGAAGGCAGGAAAGAAGGCAGGCAGGAAGGCAGGAAGGAAGGAAAGCAGGAAGGCAGGAAGGCAGGAAGGCAGGAAGGAAGGAAGGATTATGAAATGCTGGAATTAACTATTATAGCAGAGACTTGCTTTACAGTTCCTATTACAGAAAGGAGGTAAGTCCATTTAAGTCAATTAAAGTTTTGTCAACGAGAACAGTAAATCACACAGAAAACACAGATACTTAAAGAAAACTACCACAGCATTACATACTAAGATATGAAAACTATATCTTATTATCCCATGAATCCCAAGGACAAAATTTTGCATCCAAATAGATTACTCTGTGTTAAAATGTGCTAACAAACACTTGTTTTCATCTAGATAGAGGCTTACAGATCAAACATGCTACAAGTGTTAACTCTTCTGTCAGTTCCGGTGGCATTTCCTCACTGTAAGTGCAGAAAATAGAGAATATTTATTGAAGTGGTAATAATTATAAATTTGAATGAACTTTCAAAGTGGAACCACTGCATAGATTGTTGAAATGTTAAAGCAATTAGAACAGCTTTTTTTCAGCAGATTAATTCAGAACAGATTTCACATAACAGTGAAGTAGCTCTTGGGAAATAATTACTAAAATAATAAATGAAGTTGATGATCAAAAAAGATGCTAAGTTAATGAAGCATGGTTTCCTCCTGAATAGATGATATGTCATCTCACTCTGACCAAGATAGGATACAGGTCACTTGAAATCATATCCTCAGAGAAGAAAACAAACAGCTGCAGGAAATATGGCATAGAAATCTCTCCTGATGGAACTTCTTCCATTTTGAGGGGATGCAGCTACTCGTCTCTGTGACTTACCCTAACAATGTAAATGTAAAAGGAAGGAAAGACAGAATGAGTTCTAGTCTTGATAGCCATCCATATTTAGCTATAATAGCAATATCTTCAGTAACTAATTCCATGAATCTAAAAAAAAGCTCCAATTTGATTCCAAACAAATGCGCAGGCAAAATTTAAACAGTGAAAATTTGGGTCTTCTCTGTGGAATAAAGCTCAGAGAAGAAATACATGGAAGGTCATGTTGGCTGCCTATGAGAAAAACTAGAATTTTTGGATCCATTTCGTGGTCTAGCTAACATCTGTTTCGTTGTAAATTAACAGATTGCCATATTGTTTAAAATCTGTTGTGGAATTTTTTGCTACCATCCAAATGCAGATTGGATGCTGCCATTCAGCTGCATGTTGCAGATAGTTTTGAATGTGTAATTGCAACCAAAAAAGGGGAGCCCAAAGTGTAATGGCAAAAAATGTCACATTTGAAAGCTAGGTTGAAGTATTTGGTTTGATACTACTGAGATCGTGGCCCAAGCTGGAAGTTCATCCCCCTCCAGCTGTGATGTGTGAAACAAGGTCACATTAGGAGTCAGCTTCAGTGTCAGCCCTGCTCTACCCCAGCTGGATGCCACCAGCTATGTCCCCAGTTGTCGGAGTTGTACATGCAATAGTGGGGGACATCACTATTATGGTTTAGTGAGAACTGCTAGTGATAGGTGGATGGTTGGACTGGATGATCTTTTGTAGGTCTTTTCCAACCTTGATGATTCTGTGATCCTGTGATTACATTCCAAACACTGCTAGTCCATTTAATGTTTTAACAATTTAAAAGTCTAAAAGAAAAACTTCTGCTTTTCTCATCCTTTCAATGTTCCTCTGAGTCCTAAGACTGATCGTTTCAGTCTTCAAATTGTGTGGAGAGCCAGAATGTGTTCTCAGTATTCCAGAGCACTGTGCTGTTCATGGTGGGGGTTTCTTCCTCTTCAGTCTTGGGGTGCCCTTGGGGCTGTTTCCCTATGTTTTACTACCCCAGCTTTCTTCCTACCCATGTGCCAGACCTGTGCCAGTGCCTTGCATGCTGTCCTTCAGGGACCACGAAGGTGCTTGGCCCAGGCTTCCAGAATGAAGCCAGCAGCAGGAGGCAACAGTCTGCTGCCCATCAGGCTGTGGCTGCCACCAGACATCCTATGCTGCCAGGTCAGGACCAAGCCTGTAGTTTTCTGACAAGATTGTATTTATTGGACTACAGGATAGGGAAAGAGGGTAGAGAATTCAGCTTCTGCTCCTACACCGTCTGCTTTTGGGCTGTTAGCCAAAACAAGCATTTGAATCTTGTGAAATAGAAGATCAGTCAGAGATGGGAAAAAAATCAGTTTTATTATTACTTTCAATTTGATAAGAATGGCTAGCAGAAAAGAAAAGCCCTCAGCACTGTGACTCTTAAGCTCAGGTCTCAATAGGGTACAGCACTTCAACTGGAACCTCTGGCAGGAATATTTTCTGAAGAGAAACCTAGTGGATTGCCTAGGAAGCCTGCCTAATGGGACACAAAGAATTCAGAGTTAAGTGCAGAAAATGGCATGGGCACTGAGCTGGGCTTTTTCTTGGCCAGATGCATAGGAATATAGGGTACATTTCTGCATGGCCAGCTCTTCAATGGATGCTTTGTCAACATCCATTCTCAGTAGAATGAGCAACAGCTGCTCAAGATGAGGACTGCAGCTGCCACACAGGAGGCTCCAACACACAGAGGACTCTGGCAGATGACCATTTTCGATATACTTTAATACACTTCTTAAGTGTTTGTATTGCTGTAGAGTTTATGGAGACACTCATTTAACCCTTACAGACATCTAAAGGGACAAAAAGCAGACAGAACAGGATGGAGAAGAAGGGTTGCAAAAGGGATCAAGGCAGAATGGCACAGGAAGAATAAAGCTCTAGTACCAATAAAAAAGACTTCTTGAAATCTCATGCTAATGAAATGGCTATTACTGAAAAGTTAACATATATTTACATATATTTTATCCTGTACTTACATGCTAGGGGTCAAGCTACCTGGAAATTTAAAGTCTCCTAAGAAAGTTAAATTCATAAAGACAATGATAGGAGCCCTAGAAAAAGGTTTTAGGTCCTCTTAAGATTTAGGTATTTGAAACTCCATTAAGTTGTTGCCTTTGCTGTCAGTAAGCTCACTGATCCTGCTTTGTGCAAATTGTACTATCACTCAGATCTCACATCAGAGCAGGTTGGTGCGTGGCACGTGATTGCTTATAATCCAGTCTGGATTGATCCAAGTGGCTATGGGTGCTTGCCCACTCGTTTGTAATGTTGTCATATTCCTAGAGATGGTCAAGCATGCAGGGATGCGCAATGCAGATGGTGGAGCCCAAGTCCAGTCAGTGTCCAGCAGTAAATTTTAGATGTGTTCCTTTGAAGAAAACAGGTTAAGGTTTCGAGGTACCTGGCAAACTACAATTCTTTCTCTTCCTCCAGCATCTTTCCTAGCAAGCCAGAGAATGATGTTTCCTAACCAGGGCAGCACATCTGTACCTATCTAGTAATCATGCCTGGATTTCTCATGTTGCATGTTCATGACATCTTGTTGCAGAATTCCATAATCTTTACAGCTCACCACATTTCCTCTTAGCAATAAATTCGTTTTATTTACTTGCTAATTTGATTTAGAATTTGTTCCAATAGCAGTTTGACTAAGTGAATTCAGGCAAAACAATCCTGTCACTGAAGGAAAGACATGATAGTTTGTGAAGCTCTAGGCAATTTAGGTTATTTCTTCTAGTGAACAAATACAAAAATGGGATTGGAGAAGGAGATAGACATTCCCATTTAATCTTTCTCATCTGCTTAATAGGAAAAAAGAAATCAAAAATATTGGAAGAATGTGTGCTTTGGATCCTCCTTTCCATAATATTAACTTAAATCAACAGATGAATCAATGAAGGACAATAAAAATAACCTTAATAGAATACATAAGTCTCGCACACTTTGTCAAAACAAAAAAGAGACACATGGACAGTACTACTAGAATGTATCCTGCAGTGGGATTACTGTTTCAAATACAGATATTATTTCCTTTTGGAAGAAAATGTCTGCACTGAAAAGTATCCAAAAAAGTCCTGCTGATTTCATGAAACTTTCATTGCAACAGTAATTGAAATGACTTATCTGGAAAGACTAGCAAACCTGCTGCTCTGTTCATGAAAAAATTAGAAAGTTCATTCTAGATTGTTGTAAACTTATTACTTATCTATGAATTTAACCCAGGAATAAAGTGTGAGAAATAGGAAAATATCTGTAGCTTAAGCCAGTCCTTTGAAATGATGAATGGAAAGACTTGTTTGTTGTTGTTATTCTAAAGCAAACTGTTATGCTAGGATAAAATGACACCTGTACATTCAGATCTCTAAACCAATGTAAGGATTACTCATGTTTTTTTGAGAACAAACCCTATCATGTTCATTTATAAAGGTAATTGCATTCTTCGTAGTCTTAAGTCTCTGCTAGAGCTTTAATTGAAAATAAGGCATGAGACACAGCAAATAAACATGGTAGGAGCAGGCAGAAAGGCAGTATTTCCATTTCCTTTTGTGAGGAGACAAATTTAATCTACCGTACAAATTTTCAGCTACCTTCTTAACACACTTAAAAATTCATGACAGTTACTTTTTCCTTCAAAAGCAATTGCAGCTGAACAGTAACAACTGCAATAAGACTAATTTTAGCAGAAAGGAACTTTGTTGACACTTCTCAGTAAACCCTTCATGAAAACATATTTCTACTGCATAAAATACTTGTTTTGTGAAACCCAACGGCCTTCTAACAAAGTAAGAAATGAACCTATTATACATAAATTTAGGATCTAGTTTCAGCACAAAATTCTTTCTCGTTGTTTTAATAGAAGTTTTTCAAAGGCATAATCTAATGATCAAACACATACCACGGTCTAAATTCATTAGAAGCTTTCATTAGTATTCATCCATTACATTTGAAGCACTCAGGTGGAGAAATGCAAATGACTGGAAAACAAAGAAGTTATACTTGTGCTATATTCCAACCGGATCGGATAGGTTTAAATTGCATTAAATATATTAGCTCACATTAACCCCTGCTGGTAAAAGAAATCATACCAGCCCCTTAGGAGATAGCTTCCCTGTGCTTACTGAAGTGAACAGCTGCTATTCTGAGGGCTTCTGATTGGAAGCCAACTTAGACTGTAAATGATGAAGGCAAAAAGAGAGCATCACTGTAAACAATTACTATTCTTTTAGCACTACCTGCAAAACAGAGAACAAAAAGTAAGGATCGTATCTGAATTTCAGCACTGGCAAAATGCTTCCATTGAATCTAATTCATTCTACTTCATTCCCAGAGAGGTTGTGGACTCTCATTCTCTGGAGATATACAGAACTCATCCGAACATTCTCCTGTGGAACCCACTCTAGGAAATGCCTTTCCAGGGAATTTGATAAGATCTCCAGAGATCCCTTCCAATCCCTATGGATCCCAGAATCCTGCAATTTTCCTTCAGAAAAAGGTAATATTCTCTGCATCTGATAAGCCTTATGATTCAATGTTAGGTTGCAGTTTAGGATATTGAAGCCATTAAATCATGGAAATGCTTACTCAAGTATTAGGTGAAAAAGTATTATTCTTGGTATTTTCACGTTAAGTAACAATACCTCAATAACTCAGAAAATGTCGATTCTTTGGTTCCTTTAAAATGTATTAGCTTGTATGTTATTCCACTGTTTCCACCAAAAGAAATAAGACACTAGTATACATCTGCAGAGGTACATAAATGAGTTCACAGGTCAATTTCAAAGCTGAAGCACTGAAATTCCACCAAAACTGAAAATCTAATAGGAGCCCCTTTAGAGATTTTGTTCTCCACAGCTGTGGTCAGTTACTTAGCCAAAGTATCTGTACAGGCATTTAAAAATCCAGAAATTAGTTTTAAATAATAGACTGTAGAGAAGCATTATTACTGCAGAGAAGTACTTGCTTGGACTGGCAATTCTCTGACCCTTTCTTGTATCAGTAAAGGGAACAGTTATCTTTGCTGCAATCACAGAATCATAGTTTGAGTTGGAAAGGACCATTAAAGGTCATCTGGTCCAGCTCTCCTGAAACAGAGACACTTGTGGTTAGATCAAGTGCTCAGAGGTCTGTCCAGCCTGACCTTCAGTGTCTCCAGGGACAGGCTTCCACCACTTCTCTGGGCATCCAGAGAAGTGCTTCACTACTCTCACTGTAAAAAACTTCTCATGTCCAGTCTAAATCTTCTCTCTTCAAGTTTAAAACCATTTCTCCTTGTCCTATCACAACAGACCCTGCTGTCCGTCCCTTTCTTTTTTACACCGCTCATTAGATACTGAGAGACTACATTCAGGTTTCCCAGGAGGCTTCTCTTTGCCAGCTTGAACAGCCCCAGCTCTCTCAGCACATGAAGATGTAAGGAGATGTGGCACACATTTATCTGAATGAAATCCCAAACTGCCAGCCATGAAACCAGCTTCCATGTTCTAGGCTAATAGGGAAATAAATGCTGATTGCTTTGTGTTGTGGTTTTAACCCCTGAGGCGTCAGCACCACAGAATCATTCACTCATCCCCCACTGTTTCCCAGAGGAGTGAGGGAGAGAATAAAAAAAAACAAACCCTAAAGAAAGTAGAAGTCATGGGCTGATAAAACTATTTGCTAAAACAGAGAAAAGGAAAAATAAAATAGTTATGATTATATATGAATGTATATAATGAGTGATGCACAAGCAATTGCTCACCATCCCCTGACCAATGCCCAGCTAGCTCCTAAGCATCAGAAGAGAGCGCGATGAACTCCCACTCCCTTCAAAACTCCTCCCACATGATGTCATGTGGTATGGAATATCCTTTTGGCCAGTTTATGTCAACTGTCCTAACTCTGTTCCATACTAGCTCCTCGGGCCCTTCACTCTGTACAGCAGTGCTTAGCAGGAACTAGAAACATTGGTCTGTTATGAACACAGTTTTTCTCCTAGAAACAAAAAATAGCATCATACCAGACACTCTCCAGAAAACAATTCTGTCCCAGCTGAAACTAATACACTTTTGCACTCAGGTTTGTATTGCTGAACCTTTCAGCAGAACTGGAGAGATAGGAAGAACTGAAGTTCTTTTTGCATTGCTTGTTCCAATCAGAGAAACTTTTTGAGCACTTAGTCTGACTCTATTCTGTCATTCTTCACTGCAGTAAAGCATTTAAACACAATTTAAATTGGCTTCATTGGGATTTAAGTGTAGTAACATAAACTAATGCTTCTAATTGTATTCTGAGTTGGCATCTTAGTGACTAAAAGATGAAAACACTGTTTGCTGTCATTACCAGGAATCTAAAGGGACTTAAGGCATTAGCATGGTCGGTCAGGAACTGAGAAATTGCTTCACAGCAGATCACAAGACATTTCAAGCATGACATTTTAACTCAGTCAGTTAGAAGGAAGTTTTTCACTCAGAGGGTAATGACACACTGGAACAGGTTGCCCAAGGAGGCTGTGGATGCCCCATCCCTGCATGGATTCAAGGCCAGGCTGGATGTGGCTCTGGGCAGCCCGGTCTGGTGGTCGGCAACCCTGCACATAGCAGGGGGTTGAAACTAGATGATCATTGCGATCCTTTTCAACCCAGGCCATTTTGTGATTATATGAAAATGTGGATCATATGTACTAGGAAATCAACACATGCAGAAAATTTCAGAGGCTTCTGAAATATCTTTTATGAAATAATTATTTTTTTTCAAATCAAATCAGAAAAGATATTACTGAAAACACCACTAATTTTAAAAAAACACAAGTTAATTATGCTCCTGCATATTATGAGAGCCCATATAAGAGAAAAATCACTAGACTTGAGTTTGAAAATATGCATATGTTATAATTCCAAGTAATTTGGGAAAGACTTCTGAGATGAAGATATGAAGCGAGTTTACAACTCAGTAGTTTCAGTTTCCTTGCAGGGGGCACTTCTCTTATCAGGAAGGAAAGATTATTCCCACCTCGCACAGAAACCCTTTTGTGTGTGAATGGAGAGAAAAATTAAAATTATTTTATTTATTTATGTATTTATTTATTTTAACACATTCAAATGTGACCATCAGAGAATACAGGTAAGGACTGGCCAAGTCTCCAGCTTGAAGCTGGAAAAAAGCATGAGACTTAAAATTATTATAACATTAAAAGTGCTTACAAGGCCTTTAAGGAAGAAATTCCCTTTTCCAGGTTTACAAGATACTCCAATTAAGAAATTCTCCCCAGGAAAACAAATATTATGTTTTAACTTAATTCTTAGTGTTTAGAAAAAGATCTCTGTGAATGAGAGCTAATGACTCACAGAAGAGGCGGTGAGGCTGTTCTTCACCTGAGAGGGGGTACAGAAATGCTACAGGAGAATCCAAGACTGTTATAGTGACTTTTCATGTGAAATTACTCAGTAATGCAGTAACAGAAGTGTTATATATATATAGAATATATATAAATATATATATTTATAAAATAATTCACTTATTTTTAAACATTGTTGCAGCCTCCATTTACAACACTGTCTTCTGCAGGTATAAAATTAGAATCCCTATTTTCAGGGCCAGCATGTAAGGCTCTGATTCAAGAAAGCACTTAAGTAAATGTTTTACTTCTAGCATGAGCTCAAAAGATTTACTGCAATTGTTAATGGGGGTCTGCAGAAGGTTTTAAAAATATCTTCTTGCTAAATGATAAAAAAAAAACACCATGTGGACATTAGCTAGCAGAAAATGAAATGCCCCTGTAGAGCGAGAACTGCTCCTATATTAAGCACAGCAGGGAAACTCTCAAGTTTCCTGGCTTTCTGGTACATTTCTTCCTTTCTGCCAATAAACCACATAGATTTGAAAAAATCTGACAAAAATAGATCACCATTCCCCAAATAAAACACATTAAATTGATTCCCATCACACATGCCCTTTGACTAGGCAAGCAGTTAGGTAAATTTTGACCAACTTTTAGAATACTGGCCTTGGTCACAAGCAGAACCTTATGCGTGGAAGATTATTGCAACAGAATCACGTAATCATAGAATTGCTCAGGTTGGAAAAGACCTTAAAGATCATCAAGTCCAACCACAACCTAACCATACTACCCTAACTCTAACAACCCTCCACTAAATCCTGAGAACCACATCAAAATGGTTTTTAAACACATCCAGTGATGGTGACTCAACCACCTCCCCGAGGAGCCTGTTCCAGTGCTTAACCATCCTTTCTGCATAGAAGTTTTTCCTGATAAAGCTTTTTTCCTGATAAAGCTTTTTTCCTGATAAAGCAAGCCTTTTCTTCCCAACTACAGAAAGAGAGAACACCAATTCCAGTCATTTCAATATTTAGCAGCCAACAAAGTTTTCCCATGTAAATAAAACTCAGTTATTTAAATATTTGCACAAGCAGATGCAAGTAATAACAGAAATAAACTGAAAAAAAATCCTTATTTAAATGCTGATAGTGTCCTTGTGAAGTACACTGCCAACAAAAAGTGAAAGCTTTAAAAAAAAGGTTATGAAGATATTAATTTGATGAGTGCACTTGTCTCCAGTATTAAAATAACAGTGGGCAGCGATGAGCACTGCGGAACTGAAGACGAGTAACCTACTGCAGAAGCTGCCAAGGTCTCTTCTATGGAGCTGGAGAGTGGTTAGAAGCATGAGTTTTTCCTTCAGTTCTATTGACTGCTGACAAATATACTCTGTTCATGGGTTTTGTATGCATTCACACCACAATTTTTATTCAACTGATCACCATGTGGATGGAAGCTTGTAATACCATTTTTGCTTCTTACTTCTGAATGACTTTTTGCACATTTGAATTGTGCACCAGTGTCCACTGATTTTAATATCCACTCTCTGAAGCTATGCTCATTTTTCTGCCTCCTACTTAATCTAGAGGTCCATTTCCCTTTCTTTTTCACAGATATGGAATTGTGGGTCCTACACAAATGAAGATATTGACAGCTAATTCATGAGGCGAGGAAGGATAACATAATGGTTTATTTTTTCTATCAACAAAAAATTAGAACATTGCATTACTGACATATTAATGTGGGTTTTTATTCTGTTGATTTTAAGATCTGGTCAGATTTTCTCATAAATGAGCATATCGTGAAGTGATGCTTCAACCAATTGAATACTGTTTAGTAATCACCATTTTTATTTATTCAATAATTTTTTTTAAGCAGTTGTAGCTCTTCATTCTAATGTTAGATTTAGTTCTTTTTTTGAAGAGAAAGGAATAACATTCAATCAATTTCTTCCTAAAAATGTGTTTTGAAATAAATATCATCATTACTCTTTCCTGAAATACAGAAAAATAATTTGATTTCATGCTTCAGGCAGCCATTGAGCTAATCGTTTTGTAAAATCAAAATTGAAAATGCTAAAAAAAGAAATGGTTTCCTTTCCAGTATTTGTAAAGATGTTCTCCATTAAACAAAAAACAAAAAACAAAAAAACAAAAAAAACACCTTTATTTTCCAAAGCTCCCTAGAGGCAAATACTCTTTTCAACCTCAGGAATAGTTTCTTTTATAACACAAAAATGTCATATCAATAAAATCTGCCTACTGCTCTCTCAGTTCCTATTTAAATAGACATATTCCATCAAGGAGCCTCCAAAAATTGACTGCACAAGATGGCTCTCTCACCCAAATGAAGGTTTCCAGCTCATCAATTTCATTGCTAAAACTCATCAAGTCTAACCGTTTTCCTTATTTATTAAAAAAAAAAAAAAGAAAAAAAGAAAGAAAAAAGGAAAGAAAAGAAGAAAGAAAAAAGAGAGAGAGAAAGACAGAGAGAGAAAGAAAGAAAGAAAGAGAGAAAGGGAAAGAGAAGGAGAGAGAGAGAGAGAAAGGGAAGGGAAGGGAAGGGAAGGGAAGGGAAGGGAAGGGAAGGGAAGGGAAGGGAAGGGAAGGGAAGGGAAGGGAAGGGAAGGGAAGGGAAGGGAAGGGAAGGGAAGGGAAGGGAAGGGAAGGGAAGGGAAGGGAAGGGAAGGGAAGGGAAGGGAAGGGAAGGGAAGGGAAGGGAAGGGAAGGGAAGGGAAGGGAAGGGAAGGGAAGGGAAGGGAAGGGAAGGGAAGGGAAGGGAAGGGAAGAAAGAAAGAGCCACAACTCACCAACTCCCTCTCATTTTACTGCTTCATCCTTGAAGAGAGCTTTACTGTTTAAGCTTTAGTGTCTCAGCCCCATGGGCTGCCATCATCAACCCATGTAGAAAACAACAATAAAATGAAATCACCCATAGAGGTCATTCTTTTTGTCCTGTGATAATATGAAGAACCAGAGGACTAGCAATGAATTTCAGAACTTTAACAACCTGAATAAATTGTGAAGTACAAAACAGAATGAATATGGGATGTGACATCCATTTCACATGAGTCATTGCACAGAGGTGTAGTCTGAATTCAGCAAAAATATCTTCCTGTCTTTACTGAAGAAAAATGACAAATAAGGGAAATTAGATATTGTTTTTACATATTTTTCAGTACAGAAAAAATCCATCCTAGGATCTAGATGCAGTATAAAGCAGTAAATTAAGTAACATCTATATGAAAACATTTGAGAATTGTAACTAAAGTCCATGCTTTCTCCTTGGACCTCTTCTCTCCTCTCTCTCCCTAAGAAAACTAAATCCCACAAACCCTACCCTAAGGTCTTTGATAGTTAAATTGAAATAAATAGACTTGCAATGACTCAAGCTGGATGACTACTGTAGACAAATCTATTTAACAGCCCTTCTGACTGAAGAAAAATATTTTAGCAAAGCCTGACTCATCAAAATAGTGATGTGACTGAAAATTTTCATTCACTGAGTTTAAACACTATAATGCAACTTAACATATATACTACTTTTGCTCATGTGACAGCAAAAAAAAAAAAACAGTATTAAAAAAAAAGTCACATACAAACTGTCAAAGATGATCTCTCAATGACTCAAAATCTCTTTGATGTCCCAAGCATGACTGCTGCTTTAAAGCTTTTTAGATGAACATTTTGCAAGACCGATGTTCCAATCAGTATGATCATATACATCATACATGAAGAGAATGAAAAGATTTAAAGATTACCAGGGTTAAATTTTATCAGCTTAAGACATTTTCTGCACACTCAGACACTTAATGCACTTGGAAATCTAATTCATATTAGAGTCCAGATTTTTAAACAAATAACAAGTACTCCCATCATGGCAATTCTCTCTGCTTTTTTAATGCAGTAATAATTCAGAATGACCATAACATCAGGAATTTCAGTTCCCTTGACTAAGATAATAGCAGACAAAGGTAGAGGCAAAGGTAGAGGTATTTAAATATAGATGTGAACTTCAAGAACCACTGTATTAAGTCAAGGAAAAATTGGCAAGTATAGAATGGTCTAATCAGTGAGCACAGCACAAAATTCCCTAGTGTAAACTCCCACCTTTTTGTGAAGGAGCTTGCTTGTGTAAGTCAGGATGGTTAGCAAGAACAAGAAAAAAGGCATTTGAATCAAATAGGCCTACAAGAGGTTCTCAAGAACTGATTTTGGTGTCATATACTGCTAAAATTGGATTTTTCTGAATGAAATAAGAGCCACTTCATGCTGTTTCAAAGCAATCTTTAGCCAGGTAATAAACAATAGGAAAGAGTGTACTTTATAAATACATGTATATATATGTATACATATATATACACACACACACACACACACATACACAAACATGCTATATATATCTATATATTTTCTATAAATTTAGAGCCACTAACCCTAGGGACTTCTGAAAAGACTTACAGAGCCATTGTTGACCACTGTTCTCCAATAACATGCATGCAACTACATCTCGCTGCATCGAGTTTTGCCTGTGTAGCTTAAATATCAGTGGCATAACAAAAAGGATGAGATGTGACAGAATTGTGGTCACATAACAGAAACAGCTGGAAAATCAAATGTCATTTGGCAGCTGAACTTGAAATATATTATGAGAAGTCCAGTGAGGGAGCTCTCATAATACTTAACTGATTTATTCAGCCTTAGTGAATATTTTAAGTACCTGGCCATATGTCCACTGAAGAATAATTGAAAAGTCTTATTTTTTATTTGAGACAGCCCCCCAAAATAAACACATCAGATTTTGTAAGTTCAGAAACTACAGCATCTTCAAATCTTTCAAATTCCTAATGTTTCCTTACAACAAGAATCCACGCCTATTTTTCTGGATTTTTTTTTTTACTGTTTTTATAGAATCTCTCCCAAAATAGAACACACTGCTAAGATAGAAAAACTATTTAAAAGGGATAAGACAAAAAATTTTGAACAGAAGATATAAAGTAGAAGTTAGTTAAAAGGAGGGCATCTGTGTCATTATATTTGAAGCTTCAAGGTGAATTTAATTGCATTCTTAAAACCAGTATCAACACAAGCAGCAATTAGATGAAATCAAGTTCCTAAGCAAGTAAAAAATTCCAAAAATACTCCATTTGATTTATGTTTTTATCTTCTGCTCATCCTTTACTGACATAATAACAGCACAGTAATAAACAATTTGTATTTTATGAAAGCCAGAGCACTTCAATTAAAATCAGAGTTTTAGATTGCCAGATTGAATTTAAATATGAACAAGAATCCTTTTTCTCTAGATGTTGCCATCCAAGGAGACTTATTGTCAGGGACAGTGACAGGGAAGGTGCAATATTCTTACTGAGTTAAACAGAACAGTGACTAACCATGAAAACAGTAAATATACTGCTTTCTTCTGGCTAGTCCTGGGGTTCAGGGTAGAAGATGATGATGATGCAGTATTCAGTTTTTCTTTGGAAATAAGAGTCAATAACATATTCTTATTGTAGAAACTGGATGTGGTTATATCCCACTACTATAGGCAAATTTATACCAAGTATACAGGAAAGACAGGAGAAACAGCAATCAGAAAATGTGTTATTGTGTCTGTGAAACAAAAGTTGTTGTTTCCTCTTTCTTCAGTACAGAAAAAAATACCATGTTTTTAGCAATGATTAATTATATAGCTCTTTCTAAATTTAGAGACTGTAATAACATCCAGATCAAAAACTGTGAAGCAGAAGTGCTACATCCCATTTTGGGAATCAGCAACAGCTGAAGTGATTTTCATAACTCTCTACAGAATCACAGGATGATTGAGGCTGGCCCTTTGGATCCGTCTGTTCCAACCTGTGCTCTAGGGACACTCAGAGCAGGAAGCCCAGGCCCACGTCCAGGCGGCTCTTGGAAATCTCTAAGGAGGCGACTCCACAGCCTCTCTGGGCAGCCTGTGCCACTGCTCTGATCACTCACAACACAAAAGTGTTATCCCCCTTGCAAAACAATATTATTAGATACAAATTAAGCATCATAGTTATCAGATTCAAGGAAAAATTTCAAAAAATTCTGGTAGGAGAAATTAATGGGAAATGCTCCTCCTTACCAGTTTTAGCACCTACTACTACAATAGTTAATACTGCTTTAACGGGGAATTTTTGCATAAAGAAAAATAATCTGTGGTTTTTATTTAGATACCTGAATGAATAAATGAAGATCTTAAAGACTTATGAGAATTTTTTTTTTTACACATCTCTGTATGGGCTTCATTTGTGTATGAAAAAATTATCACAAAAAAGTTCTCTGTGTTCTTCAATTGAAAGCTTGATGACTACTCTGTTACGAAGAGGAATTAGTGTGATTTTTCCACAATGGTTATTCACCATTCTGTCAGGGAAAACAGAATAGTACTGCTGCTGTTCTGCACTCTACTTTCTTGCCTAAAGTAGGCTTCCATTCATCCAATCTTACAAACAAAACTTCTTGCATTCACTTATATATATGTGCCTATCAAAGTAAAGAGATTCTGTCAGGGAAAGACATCACATTTTAAAAACAAAAACAAACAAACAAACAAAAAAACTTATTGGAACAAACAAACTGGTTCCTTTTAGTTCTGCCAGATCTAAGCATAATAACCCCTCTAAACAATCTATGTAATTTTTTTTCTTCAAACTTTGGTTTAAGAAAACCAAGGAGCCTGAAAATGGTTTAAAGGGAATACTACTACATAAATAATGTTAGTCAGAATGGTCTTCATACAACTTTTCTTCTAGATACTTCAACTGGTACAGCAAATAAGCTCTATATTTGGAAATTCTAATGACCAAAGATGATGACTGACAGTATGAATGAGAAATACATCAGCAAGAGACATCAATAAAAACTTAATACATTATTACTTAATACATACTGTACCATATCTTGTATAGGCTCTGCTACTCATAGAAAATAGACAGCAGTAATAGAAGTAACGGAATGAAGTAGTGACAGCAAGACACAAAGCTGGGCAAAGAAGAAAGTTGTGCTGCATCTCATTCAGCAGCTCACAGAATCTATGTGAGACAACTTGTTCAACCTGTGTATTGGATGTGGATCCAAAAGATAACACTCCTTTAGCACAGCAAAGCATAGTCTTTATTTGGTTTGAATTCTAGTGGGATAGTCCAAAATGTCATAAATCCTTTCATCTTTTCTAGATGCAATGGAAAAATTCTTTGAAAGCATACTGAAGCATGTAAGTTTCCTGACTTCTTTTAATCATACTCATAAACTGTAAATTATTCTTGGGAGATCTTGAGGCAGTCGATATTGTAAATGGACTTCAGAATTGCACCTGGACAGTTAAAGTGAAACAGGCTCAGAACTTAACTCAGTAGGGAAGAAAGGTAGGGAAAAACCTGGATAGCATCAAATGTTAGGTCACATAAAAACAACTGAATGAGGAATAGTTACAAGAACAGCAGCAGCTTCTAAGGAAAAAAAATGGAATTCAGTTAAGGGAAAAATAGAGGCTCTGGGGAAGGCAGTGCAGCAAGACAGTGCACACTGATCAGATAATGCCATCTAGATCTTGGAAAGCTCTGTACACTCCTGAACATCAGTATTTAATCCAACTGCCAGGAAATACTCAAGAAGTAACTATGTCCTTAGTATCGATCTATAAATAAAATTACATTAACCATCAGTTGCCTCCTTAGCTTCAGTAACAGAAACCTGTACAATGGACTGAACAGTTCCAGCTCTCTCATCTTATGAGAAATATATTCTCACATTTACTTTCAAAAAATTACACCTTCTATATAGGAAGGATACATAACATGCTATTATTAAGATAAAAAGCACATCATTCAAAATTGGGACTTAACCAAAAAAAAAGTTCAATAAATTATAATAGTTTTGGTTTTTGCAAGCCAAGTCTGTCTATTTCAAAGCATATGTTTGGCATATCCTTGATACATAAGTTGATAATCAGTGAGATTATTTTCTTCTTACTTTGCTGAGGAAACTAGAATTTACACTCTTCTGATTTAGACTTAATGCATGAACACACAGCACACCTACATATTTGAGGCAGAGTGGCCTGCATAAACAGAAGTTGAGCTTTGAATATACAAAACACTTTGTAAAGTAAGAACAACATGAAGTCATGTTCTAGGCACCTCAGATTGGTAATGCAAAATAAGTAAACACTTTTGACTGCAATTTTTCAGTACTTCAGTTTCCCATCACTGAAAAACTAAACACATGCTCATCCATTACAGTACAGCATATGCTACTGAAAAGTGTCCTAGAAAAGCTAATGAGAAAATTTAAAAATCTGTTTCTACTCAGAATTTGAATGATCTTGATCAGTAACATTCAATGGTTAATTAAAGGTAAACCAAACCACTAGCCAGGTGAATAATAAACACTTTTTACGTTAAATAAGCCAAATGCTCTGGAAAGTTGTCGTATGATCGTATAACAACAGATTTATATCCAAGTGTGAACACATTTAAGTTCCTGACAAATCTTCATTGTAATGATTAAACTTTTGAGCAACTGATTTAAAAATTGAGTCACTTTTATTATCTTTCTTCAACCTTTTTAAAGATTAATAATATCATATTTGGTTCTATTGTCCGACTTTCATGAAACAGAATAATCAGAGGAATGTCATTCAACTCGGTAATTCAAAGTTCTCACTTCCTTGCTTTAATATAATTTTCTACCAGCATCTTCACTTACCTCCTACTCCAGAGTTCTTTCCGTAGGCATTTATCTCTGCTGCGAAGGCCTGTCATATTCTTTTTGAAATGTACAGATGCTACATTCTCTAAATTTTCCTTATCTATCCTACCATTAATATCTTCAAAGAACTCGAACAGATTAGTTCAGTATGACCTCTTCTGCCTGAATTCACAATGCATATCCTTTATCAAACTGTTTTACTAACCGCTAGTCTACTTCATCTTTCTTTAAAAATAGATTTCCAATGCTTTTCTCAAAATGGGGGCTTTGGAAGACTGTTACTTTATTTTTCCCTCCCTTCAGAAAATTATGAAACCTTAATCACTGTCCATTTATTGAATCTTCATACTATCATGAGAAAATCAAGAGGTTTTTTTTGCAACATTAGGTATGCTGTGGACTACATGCATATTTAATTGAGGCAATATCTGTGCTCACTGTACTGCCCCTCAAGTCTCTGTGCAGAGTTTCCATATTTGCTTCTTACATCTTTTGTTAGTACTGTGTACTTTCAGGCAGGAGGTTGGCCCATGTTCTCAGCAGATATGCGTATGCCCTCTGGCACATTTTCTGCACATTCAATTTTTATCCTATAAATGTGAGGTCACCTCACATCACACTCAGACTTAATACTACACAGTTAGGCCTCTTTATTTGGTAACTAGCTTTTCTTTTCCTCAGCTTCTGTTTTCAATTAGAAAATCGATATTTCATGGTTGCTGATGTCAGTTACTTATTCTCTATATCATTCTTCAAACTTATTTCTATAACATTAGTACTAAACAGTAGTGATCAGCATCTTTCCTTATTTCTCTGCATTTTAATGCTCAAGTGTCTTCTTACCTCTACTAAGCCAAAGTTATTTCTGTTCCTCTTTCAGATATCCTAGGTTTTCAGTATGACTTTCAAGTATGGATTATTCAGCTCTTTCAAGTATCTCTTTACTTTCCAGTGTTCATTGCTCAGAGATTACCTAGTTTCCCTCATCTCTTTTCATGCACTATCACAGTCAGCACAGAGCCAGGACAGATCATTCACTGACATCATAGAGCTAAGACTCAAACCAAACATGGAAGCTCACTTATTCTCCCCTCACATGTTTTTCTCTTACATCTCTACTTTGGTGCTTGTTATTGCATCATTCCCTTTGCAAACTCCTGTTTCTTAATATTTTACTCCCATCTATTTAAAACCCAAACCCACTATTTCTGGCTGTGCCACTCTGCTCCAGAGGCTGTCCTCCCATGTCCCGCGCTGCAAGATGCTGTAACTCAGTGTTCTGCCTCAGGTTCCCTCAGGACATCTCAGGGTGAAATGGAAGGGGCTGGCACTGCCCTCACATGGCTTCTGGGGCTGCACATTCTTGGTACCAGCTGGATCCCACTGTGTGTACTGAGAGGCTCCTGCTAAGCTGTTGTGCTTCTGAGACCGTTTGTACGAACAGAATGAACAAAGCTCGCTTGTCTTTGTCCTTGTTCTGTGTTTTGTTGCCACAAATTTTTTTTGCCAACTCTTCAGTGTGTTCAAAAACACTGCTCTTTTTTTTTTTTTTTTTTTTTTTTCCCCCCTGCATTTGCTTCCTGACATATTTTCCTGATTATTCTACTTGAATGACATTTTTACTGAACAGGTATAATGGACTAGTTTAAATTAGCAAGTCATCATACAATCCAAATGGCATAATGCTATCAAACCTGACACATGGGTTTAAGGTTGATTTTATAACAGTTTTAGTTACATTTGTTGATTATCATGCTTATATTTTATAGCATAAAAAATAAGTACAAAAACATCATAATAATATCTAACCTTTAAGAACGGAAGTATTATATAGATTTTCAATTGAATTTAAATGTCTGAATCAAATGAATCTTCTCTGCGCAATGAGCTTGACTGTAATGAAGCAGGATGCTTTCAGGAATAATGTTTGGTGTGTGTGTTTGTGATTTTTTATCTCCCTTATTCAGAATGCAACTATAATGTCACAGCATTTCTTGAATTGCTTGGTATTTTTTTTTTTTCAGTGACAAAATACAAAATACTAAATGCTGCTTTACCAATTTGTTTGATGATGTAGGTTTACTATCATTACTATCATTAATATAGTGTTTTGTTCAAATAATAATCTCAGATCTTTCTGGTCTGAAATATCAGAAACAAACATCTGATCTCATTAAATCTGTGGGGGAAAAAAAAAAAAACAAACCAACAAAAAACAAAACCCAAATCAGATTTGCATCAGAGAGAATTGGATTAAAAGAACAACCTGTACTCTGATTTCAATGATAAATATCAGTCCTCAGTTCAGCAGATGTGTCAAAAGTGTTAAAAAAAAAAACCAACAAAATGCAACGTTCCTCCCTATGTTAAATGCAGTTGGAACTCCTTCCTTGCAATTTCTTTTCTTTTACTAATTTTAAATACCTGTATTCCTTAGGAAAAAAAAAATAAATCAAAAATTCAAATGTGGACAACAAATATGTTAACAAACCCAGAAGAATCTTATCCAGATTCCATTAAACATTATTTTGTTGCTAATCATGTGAGAGGTAAGCTTATAAAAAGATAACAAATCTTTTCATGAAGCAAAGGGAAACCATCCTTGATTTGTCTTCTTTCTGAAGAGTCTTTCTTAATGGACAAAACTACTCTGATATTCAGACAATTTTGAGGAAAAATCAGAGTTAAAATATCATTCTCAAGAAGACTTATTGGTCCTCTTGAGATTCATCCCGTTTGAAATGTAAACTTGCTCATATTCTCACTGGCTCAAAAGCAAACAGTGTTTGTTTATTTGTTTCGTAATTTGTCTTGTTTTACAGGCACATTTGGATTCGGTGGAATCCCTGAAGCGGTTTATGAATTATGCATATAAAAAGCAAAGTGCTGCTGCAATGGACATCCACACACAAACAAAACAGAACAGAACCCCTTCACATCAGGCTTATTGCTTCGCTGCCATTTGCTGTGGAAGATAGAATTTTCACTTCTCTCAGCCAAGATCACTGAGATCAAGACCACTCAGCTTACAAAATTAAAACCAAACCCATCTTTATTCAAAGTTCTAAAGAAATATTTAAATTGCCTTTTTTTTTTTGTTCCCTGTTAGGCATTTTACATCTTTGGAACACCTTTATGCATAAATATTAATTGTGGTATACAAAGGATTCTTTTTATTCAAGGTGAGGGTTTTTTTTTGAATCAAAATGAAGTCCCTAGTTTTAAAACTCATTTTTTATGTTAACTTTATATCTTTAAAAAGGGTTGACTTCCTTCAGTAGGTAATCATGAAGACGAATTTCATTTTCATTTAAAAATTTCTAAATGAAGAAATGAACAGGGAGAATTTTACACAGTGAGGTCCTAGACAAAATCAAAGCCAGTAAAGATATGGTATAAAAACTGTATTAGGAGTGCACTCCATTTTTTGCAAGGACAACTTAGATGGGAGCAAAAGGAGGATGTTAAAAACAGAAGTGGTCACATCCAACTTAAATAGAAACAGAAAACTTACTAAGTTCAAATCATGAGACAGCATAACGTCCATGACTAAATACTAATGCAATTAACATAAATAATGCTGTTCAGTGTTCAATGAGAAGTATCAACAAGTGCATCAAACGACTGAAAAATGGAAAACACAGAATGGAAACAACATGGTCAGTTGCAGATGCATTGAACATATCTGCTCATGACAAAGACAAAGGGACATTTTTGCACAGCGCTTTCGGTGGCTTGCCTTTTGTATTTTATCTGTTGCTCTGCCCCCTTTCACCCAAGGTCCAGGGGAGTGTTTTCCAAAGTCTCCACTGCAATATTTCTTTTTTCCCTCTATTATTCCCATGGCCTTGTATTTGCAAACTACAACAGCACTGTTACTGCAATTATGAAGGGAAACAACTGCAGCTTGTCACTCCTTTCCCCTGTATTCCTAGCCCTTCATTGTAGACCTTACTTTACATTTAGGGAAGCAATACATGCATTCAGAGAGCTTAACGGCCAAGCAATGTGCAGCACCTGTTGCTCTAGAGAGAACACACAGGGAGGGATCTAAACACTACTTTCTCCAGCTGGCCACTGATGCAGTTTGCCCTTTCTGTCTCTTCCCCTCTCCTTTCTTCTTTTTTCCCCTGAAATAACTCTCACCATTGCCATCTGCATATGCCACCAGCTACAGAATCCTGCTAATAAATCTTTATGCACATGAACTTGTCTCAATATCTTTTGAGTAAAACCACTGTTACCTGCCCTAGCAGAAGACTGTCTCTTTGAATGCAAGGAGAATGTCAATCCTGTATTCCTGCTAACAAAGTTTCAAGATGACCAAAACCCTTCTTCAATTGCATTCTTCACTCCTGATTTTTCTGAACTACACACAAGATTTGTAAAGAAAAGTATGAATTGAAGGACAAGTAGACACACATGACTTTCCAGAAATATACATGAACTTCCAATATTCCTCAGTGCATACATTGTATTTTGTGCTTCTCATGGAATTTCAACACACACTTCTTTACTTTTATGTCTAATCTTCTTTAGAAGTCTAGTCTCAATCCTTACAAAACCACTGTGTTAAGTGCTTATTTCCTTTCTAATCTGAAGGTATTGCTATGATGACAAACCTTACAAGTTGCCCCAGTCAGGACAAGATGAGTTACAGAACGCTTCCCTGATACAACCATGAATGTTGAAAAAGATGGTAAATGACAGAGAAGAGAACCTATACTTTCAACATTCATCTTTTTTCTGCTAATATCCAAATAACTTTTGCCTATATTGGCTTTTAGTTACATTCCTTCTGTCATCCACTGTTACAGTGCTTTTGGTGGTGTCACTGTACAGACAAAGAAATATAATCAAGATTTAAATATACTTTGAAAATGAAATTATACGAAATACTTTTTATCAAAATTGTACGTTGTTAGAACGGGATGCATCAAAAACTGTTTCATAAGATTTTGACAAATTACTATGATCTCAGGAGTCCATTTTTTGCACAGAAGGAAGGATCTCATTCCAGTAAGAAAAGTCCATACGTCATGATGGAAGTCTGATGCTCATTAAAACTTCTCAGGAAATATTTTTAAGTGGACAGTCAAGTTTTTTTCCAATGCCCAGGAAACTCATTGGTCATTGTGACTGCTATCCAGATCTGGTCCCCTATTATTATAAACGATGAGAGACCATCAGGTGAATAATAGAATTCTTATAAATTCAACTAATTATTTGAATAGCAAGTAAGTAGGATAGAAAAATAGACACTTTAAAATAAAATATGATTGGAGAACAGTAGATAAGGAATTTCTTCCAGCATTTTTTTTTTTTTTCAAATCATCAAATGAAGAGAAGCAGATGTTTCAGTATAAGATGGTGGTTCTTCTGATAAGACACACTGAAGCTGCGCAGGCAATGCTAGGTGATAAAAACATACATGGGCTTAAGGGTAGTGGGAAATAAAAAAAAAAAAGCACCACATCTCATCTAGTAAGTAAAATGCATTCTGGGGAGGTGTCAGCAAATGCTTACCTACTTTTATTTTTGCTTAGACTCACTACTATTTTGAAGACTGGATACTAAGCTAGTTAGATCTTTGCCCTAGCCTGGCGTAATACTACTTACATCAAGTACAAACTGCAGTGCTGTACATCACTCAGTGTAATCCTTTTGTACTGTGAAGGACTATCTTATACTAAAAATGATTTTTAGTAGTGACATTTGAGTTTTGATTAATATTACTTCTCATATTTGTTGCACTGGAGAAAACATACTAAGTAACTATACTCAGTTTGGCTTCCAATATGAAAGTTGTAAGGTTTCTCTGAGCTAAACACCTTCATTTAAAACTACACATAGTAACCTTGATGGTGTGTGAGAGCTTACAATTGTTTTCCTAAACTTATTTCACTTTTTAAACTAATTTGACTTTTAACTTAATTTCATTAAGTTATGTAACTATGAACTTTACCATTCGTTAATTCAGTTTGAACTTGTACAACTTCCACTTCTAGACGAGTAAAGATGAACTCTGTAACTGCAAATCTTCTTACTGGTTAGGTGTTTCTCTATTCAGCCATTCTCTTGATAAGCTAAATAGATCATTTCCTGAATCTATCATCACAGAGAAAGTTTTCCATACCTTTGGTCACTATCATTCTCCACACACTCCTAAGGTTATGATCATCTTTCTTATACAACTGACTAACAAGAACTAGTTCATATATTTCTGCAGAAGTCATACTAAAAACAACGGCTGCTCAAATAACATCAGGTCTCCAACTGAAAGTTGCTTGGCTTCCATGTCACATGTAACTCTTGCATCATAACTCCCCACCATTTTTTACAACACAGTTGACAATATTTAATTATCACAGAATCACACAGAATCACATGAATGGCCCGGGTTGGAAAGGACCTCAAGGATCATGAAGCTCCAGCCCCGATGCCACACGCAGGGCCACCAACCTCCCCATTTAATACTAGACCAGGCTGCCCAGGCCCCCATCCAATCTGGACTTGAACACCTCTATGGATGGGGCATCCACAACCTCTCTGAGCAGCCTGTTCCAGCACCTCACCACTCTCTGGGTAAAGAACTTCCCCCTGACATCCAACCTAAATCTCCTCTCCCTCAACTTCAAACCATTTCCCCTTGTTATGCAGTTATCTACCCTTTCAAAGAGTTGATTCCCCTCCTGTTTGTAGGCTCCCTACAGGGACTGAAAGGCTGCAATGAGGTCACCCTGCAGCCTTCTTTTCTCCAGGCTGATCAAGCCCAGCTCCCTCAGCCTGTCCTCATAGGGGAGGTGCTCCAGCCCCCTGATCATCTTTGTGGCTCTCCTCTGAACCCTCTCCAACAGCTCTCTGTCTTTTTTGTACTGCAGGCTCCAGATCTGGATGCTGTATTACAGATGGGGCCTCACAAGGGCAGAGTAGAGGGGGACAATCACCTCTCTGTCCCTGCTGGCCACCCCTAATTATGTTCTGAAATTATTTTATATATACAATATACAAAAACATATTTTTATCATAGATATTTACATATACAACAGGCAGCATTTCTTTTGTCTGTCCCGGTATAATACACATGAACTTGTCAATAGATTAGCCGGTGATGACTGCTCATTTGCCAACAACTGCCTAAAAGTATCTGCAAATATCAAGTGCATGAGGAAAATTCTACTATTGCTGTCCCTTCTATCAATTAATTTTGACTTTAACAACGAAAAGATGTACGATCATTCTGCTTCTAAAATTCCTGATTAAATAGCAGTTATTCTTTTTCCTATTTGAGTTTTGTGATAGTGCTGTCTTCTTATTGGAAGTAACTTTCTGACTCCAAACTTTGCATAATATGAACTTCTATCACACTTTAAAAAAACACTTTTCTATTGCTTTCACTTAGCTAGTCTTACCTCCCAAGTTTCCTAAATATCTCAAATTCCAATTGTATTTATGATATATATTAATATTAATATATTAATAGCTTGACATTTTATCTGGTTGCTTATATATATGCATATACATATATATATATATTTTAAGCTGCCTTTATACTGTATTTTCGTATGTACTGATCTCTTCCATTTTCTATCTATTAATTGTTAAGCCACATTGTTTCCCAGTTATCTTGAAAAGTGATTGCTTTCCTTTTATTGTAAATGTTTTCTTCTGGATAATGTACCTTATAATTGTTTTCACTGCTGTGAAAACAGCTGTTTAGAAACAAACACCTATCATTCCTGCTCGCTTGGATTTTATCCCATTTCAATCCAATAGTTACTAAGCCAGTAATTTATTCTGATCAATTTATTAACATCTATTAAACAGATCAAAATCAAAAAAGATCTCTGAATCATCAATCTGAGTTCAAAAACATACTTCTTCACACCTACAATCTGAGATCTCCAAGCATACTCTTTCATTTCGCTAGTCTACTGCTGCAAAGTGGAGATTTTTTAGTAGCAATTTACTGACTTACAACTCTGGAAGAGGACCATAAGCAAAAGAAACCTTAAAACGTAACACACTCGCTAATTATTCAAATCTCTGCATTTCTTATGTGTGCCTCCCTCATATTCATGGACTTCATATTTTTGCTCTTAGCCACGTGCACAGGAGGCCATTCTTTTTGTGCAGTCTCCCATGAAATTCTTATTTATCCCATCATGTAGGTAAGCTTGTTTTTACTGTTCTGAATTATTCAGAAGACTAAGGACTGGAAAAAGAATGGCATAATTGGGACTCTTCATTTTAATAAACACAGCTGACAGAAAACACATCCCTATTTGAAGCGGAATCTGCCATTAAGAGTCAAACCAGTATAGTCGCAAGTTAATTACCTTGACAAGTATTAAAAACTGTAAGTATTATTTCACTTCACTTTTACTACTTAAGAGAACAAAACAATTTGAAATAGTTTGTATATAGTAATAGTAATAAATATTGCAATTCCAGTGTATTTCATTTCAACTGACTAACATCATTATTCTTTAAGCTGTGCAGTCCCAGAAAAATTTCATTATTCTCAACTTTTACGGTTGAAACCATGTAAAATTTTCCAATTTAGTGCCTTGTCTGAGAAAAGAATGAGTAAGCTAAAAATATGAGCAACTTAATCTATATTCATATCAACTGAAGGGATTAGAGATGAAAAAAGTTGGAAAACAGTGTGGGATGAAAGAAAATCAATAAAGGCTGAAAAAGGATTTCATTAATTGCTACTGTAGTAAAATAGAGGTCAATTATGCGAATTACAAATAAATATACTTTTAATGTTAATATTAAGCATTTATTTAGTACTTATCCGAAAACACTTTGCAAACAAGTAATTAATTGGTACAAAGAAAAAAATGCCAAACAAATTACACTGACTGAGAATAGTAAAGTTATGAAGGCTAGAATGCAGATTTAATTTCATCATTTCTTCCGTCTTAATTTTAGAGCAGCATTAGTTGCACTATAACATTAAATGAATTAACTGGTTACATTAGAAGTCAACATTACAAAAAGTGAGAACCAGCCATGGTGCAGCAAGTTTGAACTCTCATTTTAAAACACTATTTTTCTCTCTTGATGACTAGCTTAGCCACAATTTAATAAACAAATGGAGAAGCTCATATCTCAGAACAAAGATGTCAAAATAAATGAAGTAGCCTTTTAAGCCTGAAAATAAATATTTCACGTTTGCACAGCAATTGTAAACAAAAAAAATAATGACAGATTTATGTAAATGTAGATTTTTAGTCATGCATATTGCCATCTAAACTTGTGATTCAAATGTAATTCAAAGCTGTGTAAACCCATTAAACAGCTTAGTTTGCTGGAAACAATACAGTCAATGTAAGAGTAAAGGAAATAAAGCAATGCAAGGGTGTTGGAAGTCAAACACTTAAATAGATATTCAACAAAGTATTTGTATATACAGAACTTAATTAAACAGAGAGTGTTTTGTGTTTGGTTACAGGGTGGGTTGTTTGGGGTTTTTTTTTTAGTTTACAAGAGGTAATTTCTCCATTCAACTCCCTTCCATTTTTTCAACAGGCATTACTGCTTACATTTGGACTGACTGCAGTTGCAAACAACGTCTGATTTGCTTCACTGCATTTTCCTATACACTTGCTAGTTACATTTTGGAAGACTGCATTACTGCAAGAGTGTTTTACAACTTCAGTGGGAATCATTAAGTCAAAACTGACATACTACTGCCATCATCACATACAATGCTAGCACCACTAATGGGTTATTAAACCATTACAAACATCAGGAGGCTCCTTCCAATATGTGATGTGACAAATTCTGTATCTTCCTATCTGCAAATCATAGCAGATACTTTGGAGAATCTTCTTCAGACATATCCATGGTCTGAAATCATTCCTTCTACTGCAATCTCTCCTTGTTAATTTTCTTTTTCACTACTGTAATTTGTTATACCTTTTTCCATTCTACTCTCTTCTGTCATATATCAATATCTCTTCCCACTCTTGGATAATCAGAGGTGTGATTTGACACCTCAACAATATGATACCACTTATGAATCTTACCCTCTCTGAGGATTGCAAGTTCCATGAGCAGTAGCTTAGCTTGGGTCAGCATCAGCTAGCTGCCAACTGCAGTTCTCATATGAGAGGAATGCTTTGTTAAACCAAAAATATTAAGCCAAGCTTCTTGAAAATCAGGGACAATAATCATACTTTGCATTCACTGAGGCAGATGTCAACTTACTTAAAAAAAAATAAATAAAGGGCTACAGATGGTATTATATCAGTGAACCCTCCAGATTGTTTGAAGCACATCCCTGAGCTTTGCAAGCGCTTTGGACTCAAACACTCAGGTTTGCTATGTGAGAGAATCTGTAAAGTCCACATTGTCCATGTCTGCCAAAGAAGATTCTGTGTGGGATAAGTGGCTGACACAAAAGGCAATGGTCAAAATAGGTCAAGGGATCATGGTGAGTTGGGAACAGCATGGTCACTCTATGAGCAGCGCTCTTAAGTCTCTACACAGTATTAAGCACACAAAGGCAGGATCCTTAGCATGCTGATGAACCACAGTAAGGAGAAAGAAGCATAGCCACTCATAGAAAGGAGGGGTAATATCTCCTTAGAACTGGAAAGAGTCAGTAAATAAGATGGAAACTTCTCTTACTGGGAAGAGAGGGAAGAAAAACGTTTTTGTTGAAAGGGGTCTTTTCAACAGGCAGATTTATTGGCTCTACTTTTAGTTTAGTCCTTATTAAGTTGTCTTCTCTCCCGTAGGATGTGGCCTAACATTACAGAAATGTTAAAATACAAAAGAAATCATGCTATATGCCACTGACCACTATTTCTAAGAAAAACATCAAGTGTAACCTCAATCACAGACTGATTAGTAATCTGCACAAACCAAATGGCAATAGAAATAACTGTGTCAGAAGGGATACTGCATAATTACCAAGCATAATCTTGACAGGTAATGCAAATATGTTATCAAAGAATATGAAGTTTTGGACAAACATGATCTTTTTGTTTTTAGTCTTATACTACAAATATCAGGTATTGTTCCTCGCACAGAATACTTTTCAAGTTGAAATTTTCTTTGTTACTAGATATTGTAAACACCAAGAATTCAACTGAGAACAGATGACAGCGACATAGAGACACTGATCTTGCATAAAACTAATGAACAGGAGATTTAAAACTGGAGTGGCAGTGTGCTGCTACTGATGTGCCTACAGACAGCTGAAATACAGTCTAGGATGAGACCCTGTATCACTGACTCTGAATGTCTGAAACAAAATGTGATAAATGAAAGAAAGAAAAGAAAGGGGAGGAATGCAGTTAGCCCCAAGCCCCTTTCCTGAGTTAAAATATCCAAAAGAATAATATCCTACATTGTCTGTAGGTTCCCATTTGCACTCTCACACAATATTTAAAGTGTGATTACATAAGAATACAGCCAAAAAGAAAACTGAGCAGCTCTTTCCTCATCCTTCCACCAACAATACCAATATTTCTTCCTTTATCTTTTTACGTTCTCTCTGATACTACAAACCTCAGATGAGACAAAAACTGTTCCAGAAGATTTCTTCCTGAATTGACATAAACTCACTGTTTGTTTAAGAACTGCATATCTTTTGTTCAGCTAATCAAATATTTGAGGCAGGGCAAGATTGAGATCAAAAGTAGTTGTAATTAATGGCAATAATAATTTAATTGTGCAGTTACTTTTGCCTTTGGACTCAAAGGATGAACTAGATGACCTCACATGTTTCCTCTAGCTCATTTTGTAATAATGCTATGAAACAAACCAAACTAACAATGTGAAATGACAGTATATATTAGCCTTGAAATGAACAATAAAAACAAAACTGTATGGTATTATCTTAATGCAGAAAAAGATGATCTAAATACACCGTGAAAGCTTCTACTATTAATCCCTCACCAACAGTAGTTTCCCTCTTACTATAATGAGCTACTGGCATTATTGATAATAGATCTACCTATAGAATTCCTACATAAAGGGTTAAAGAAAAAATAATGACCTTCTTTTGATAACAAACTATCACATTGCATTATCCTACTTGGATACTGCAAATGAGTGTTGATGTTGGGTTCCCTAAAGCAATTCAACAGAAATAATCAAGCCTAATGCTGTGGAAATTCAAGACAAAAAGTTTTAAAAAAGACTGCAACCATCTGCAGTAGCTTGGGGGGAGCATTTCAAGTACGGGAAAAAAAAAGTGAGGAAAATATGTTATATTTTACATTAGTCGTTTACCACCATTTTGAATTAGCTTCTACTTAAAGTCACCAGCTTCAGCTTACAGTTCAACTGATCATCCTCTCTGCGTCTTCATGCCTTAAATTGTGTTTTTTGAGACAATAAATGAAAATTAATGCTTTAATTCAGTGTAGCCATTAGTTACTGTGGTTCCAATGAAATAAAATACTTAGTATACATAAATATATGCATAAAATGCATGTACCCTATAAGCACCTGCTTGACTAGACACATAATGCACAAAATGGAATTTGGGGCATGTGCTCAATATGAAATCCACGCTTAAACTATGAAATTAAATCTGTGATTGATTGACATTTCTAACAAAGAATAGAAAAAATACAAGGAGTATTGGACAAGTATATATATATATATATATACACACACACACACACAAGGAGTATATATGTTATTTACAAAAAGAGCTTCAAAACACAATAAATTATTTAAAAAGAGAAGATTTGGGCACACCTCCTAACAGTGAAGAGGACTACATAATTCTGTCACTTACACAAACTTGAGGGAATTTAGACAAAACCGTAAAAGCAGTAAATAAGAACAAGAGAGCAATCAGGCTTTCTACTGTTTTCTACCATACAGCACTGTCCTGAAAAGCACCTTGGGGAGTTTGTTCTCCCACAGATATTTTTCAAATAGATATTCAGAGTGCTAGAAAGAGAACAAGTTTGTGTAATTCTAATTCATTTCTACCTAACTTTGAGGTAAAGAGGATTAAAAGTATTAGAAAAAGCCATCAAAGTACATTTAAAATTGTGTGATAGACTATCTTCTTGGTTAATTGCTTAGATATTACCCTTTGTCTGAAATATCTTTTTTCCTACTCAATCATAACTTGAGTACAAATAATTGTACTTTCTCTCATACTTACACATTTCTGCATCCTCATTTCATCTTTCTTATGACAAATGTGTTTGTGAAATGCTTATCAGTATTGAAGTTGGATTAGAAATATAAAAGCAGTCTAACAGTATAAAAATGGCTTCTTTTTTTTAAAGAAAAGGCAAAATTATATTTGGTCTTTTAGATACTGAGCTAAATCATAGCAAAGCGTATTTCACACTTGTTTTCTGTATTAAATTGCTAATATCTTATGCTGAGACTCTGTACACATAGATTTTTGTGCATGTTGTTCATTTTGACCACACTATTTATATACTGCCTTTGTTTGGTATCCTTGGTACAGAAGTAGAAATTATGTCATCTTGCTGAACTCAGAGTCTATGCTAATCCATCCTGAAAAGGGCTTCTTTTTCTTAGTTGCCTCTTGATTACCCCCATAAGTGAACAAAAAAAATAATGTTTGGTTTGCAAAAACAATCAAGCCACCCTCACAAACGAGCTTTGAAGAACAGCTTGCTGGCCCCTGCGCAGGTAAATACCATAATTATTGTCCCTGCCTTCCCACTGTTACTTTGTAATTCAGTAATAGACCATCTGTAGCTCACTGCTGGTGAATCATCTTGCATCTTAATGCATCATTTGAATTATCTACACGCTATGTAGTGGAAATGATGTACACATTACAAAACAAAACATTTAAGAAAGCTTGCTGGGTGTCTGCGTAGCTGCTCCTTATGATGCTACAGGAAAGTTTATGAAATAATCTAAAGCAATTTTTTTGAGACAAAGTATGGCTTCCCACAGAATGTTTCTACATAGTTACACTGCTATGTAAATGCAATGAGGTGATACTGAATTTTCCCTGGAGCACCCAGAATTTCAGAGATGTCCTTGCAAGGGAGATTTAACAAAGCAGACAACTACCTAAATTCTCAAAGATGCTCACTACCCCCAAATCTGTATCAGTTATCAAGTTTAAAACAGCAAACCAAAAGTACAAGAACAGCACATTTCTTGGCAAGATATCAGCTTTTGAGGGGAAAAAAAGAACACTGTAATCTTTTCCCATAATGATAGTATACACTGTTAAACCAAGGAGACACAGAAGTGCAACACATCTGCAATAGTTTGGAGAAGTATTATATTTGGAATATAACCAGGGAAGAGAGCAAGAGACTAACGGCTCCTATTTATGATGCAGGATCAGAATACTCAAAATATACTTTACTGCACTTTGCATAACAGCTGTTCTTTCATAGATGGCAGCAGCCTCCTCTTCCCATATCACGCCAGCCTTTCGTAGGTCACAATTCCTGTATGATCAAGCAAATCCAGCAACAGAAGTGAGCCTGACATTGTCTGCCTAAAGCTGTTGCAGAATTAGGGGACAAACTCTCACTTATTCTGTTTTGAGCTTTTGTAGCATTCTTTTCTCAAAACTATACTTACAAGTAGTTCAGATCAGCCCTTAGGGAGGTCACAGAATAACAAACTGGAAGCAAGGGCTGCTGCAGATATACTTAAATTGGCGTGGCTAATAGCACTGACCTAAAGTTACTGTATAATACAATTACACACTTTCATAATTGGTATTGAAGATTTTTGAGACCAAGTTTCTACTTCAACTGTGTGAAAGAAATTGGTATCCTAAGAAAATTAAAGCACTTCTCTCATGTTACTTAGACACATAACAAAGTTGCAGGCTCTTAAACTTATTTTTTTATTCCCAGTTGCACTCAAAAAAACAAAACAAAACAACAAAAAAACAAAACAAAACAAAAAAAAAAACACAGACATCCTTATCCCTACTTGAAGGAAAAAATCTACCCATCATTTTTGCAGAATCCTAAGAATTGATACACGTTTATACAAAAAGAACCTGAAGTAGCTGTACAGGATACAACCTGACATTTATTGCTTTTAATCTGGCACTGCGAATATAGAAATCACCAATGCTTAATTTGTCTCTTTTTTCTTTTTTTTTTTTTTTTTTTGTTCCACTATGAAAATCAATTGGCAGCAGTTTCTAGAAGCCTTGCTAAGATGACACCAAGAATTGACAGCCATTTTCATGCAGAATTTCTGAAAGCCTTAATAAATTATAGCAGATCCAAGGCACATCATGATTATCTACATAGGATTTGGAATTGGGTTTTCTTTTTTTTTTTTTCTGAGTCATTTTTTTTTTCAAGGCTTTCTCTTCTACAGCTGAAATTTAAGCTATCTAAAAAGTACAAAGAATTAAAGTTTTAAAAACTACGTAATTTAAGTAGATTTTAATAAATCTGTGATCCTGAGATTTTTTTGCCTCCCACTTTGATTTGACATCTTTCTTAGAGGTGATCTGAAAAGCTATGATTTTCTTTCTTTTGAAGCATTTTTGTTACCTTGTTCTATCAGTCTACTTAATCATTTGCAATTGTATTCAGCTCCTGCTTGTGTTAACATTCTTAGATGCCACACATTCCTTGTATCTATTAAAATTAACACACCTCATTTGTCACCTTGCTTCTGTGCCAGTTTTTGCAATAATCTTTGCACATAAAACTCTTTGGTTACTTCTCACAGTGTCCGTATTTATGATTCCCACTGTAGTATATAAGCTAGGTGACAAGTTGATTTCAACATGCATTTAATTTGAAGCACTTAACTTGCAAGAGGCAACTACATATTAAATGCTATTTAGGTATTCATTATCTTCATAAACACTTAAGATATTAATTGTGCCAAATGATGTGAGCCTAACATAGGAGCAGGAATCACACCACCTTCAACAACTTTGTCAGCTGGTGTTCAGGAAAATTCAGGATAATATTTAACAATCGCAGCATCGTTTGAGTTGGAAAGGACCCTTAAAGCTCATCTAGTCCTGAAATGAATAGGAACACCTACAGCTAGATCAGGCTGCTCAGAGCCTTGTCCAGCCTGATCTTGAATGTCTCCAGGGATGGGGCTTCCACCAACTTTCTGAACAACCTGTGCCAGTTGCCTGACAAACCTTACTGTAAAAAAAGTTCTTCCTCATATCCCATAAGTTGGATGATGGAAAATTCAGGAAGATATACTGAGTTTAAGGTACTGAAAACGTGTGAGAGAGGTGTTAACTATGAGGCAGGGAAGCCAAAGTTCAAGGAGTATTAACTGATCCCATCAGAAGTAATATGGATGAAGGGTGGAGGAAAACAAAGACCTATTAACAGAGATTGGACAAAACATTCTAGCAAGCAGCTCAAAGATCTAAATTGGTTGATGCCTATAAAATACCATAAGAGAACCAAGGGCTACAAAAAAGTAAAAAACAAGAAAGCTACAAGATAAAGATGAGCAAGATAGGGAACAGTTTCAAGAAAAATAAAACATATTGTTTTCAAGAAATCTAGGCAAATTCTAACTACAACAGGCATTAAAAAAAAAAAAAAAAACCAAAAAAAAAACCACCTTACACTATATTAAAACTTTCATTTCATTGGACTACTCCTAGGGAATAACTGGGAAAATACAGAAAGCCCTCTGCAAGCAGCAACACCATCCACACACAGGATGCACACTAGAGTAACTTTTGTTTTTTTATGTAGATTGTTGCTGTTTTGTTTTTTTCTTTTTAAAAATGATGGTCACCAGAGCAATTCCTTCTTCTAACACAAAAAATATTGCCAGAGTTGCACTGAGCAGGAGAAGCTATAACCACCTCAGGTGTCCTGCCAAACCAGAAGCTTCCTCTGAACTTCTGTTTGAAGCTTGTCACATTCCTTCCAGCTTGGTCCAATATAAAAGAGATTACTGGTGGGGAAAAAGCAATCCAGTGAAAATGGGGCATTCTCTTTAAACAGTTCTGGAAAAAAAAAATTAAAGCATTTGAGAAGAACTAATATTGAAGTCACGACAGAAAGAGAGATTGTGAAGAAATCTCATTAAAATCAGTTCTAAGCAAGACATGGAAAGCTGGCAAAGTGGGAAATACTACCAAGCATGAAAATAATAGAGAAAACCATCAATTTATTTTGTAATTTCTTCATTTCTCCTCTCTCTAAAACAAACTATAACTTTAATTCTAAATAAGAAATCTTAGATAAGGTTTGCATAGTCAAGCAAAAACTTCCCACTTTCTACTCACGCTGTCTACCACATGCTCTTAGACACCCAAGCTTACAAGGCTCAGTTTTTCATCCCCTGAGAATCCCTAAGCAACTGAATTTCCTTCATTTAGATAGATGTCATTTTGTATTAAAAAATGAAAATAAAAAAAATCTTACAATAAGGGCTAGCTTTTCCCTCCTAAAAATACAGCTTAAATAACATATAGCTTAAATTACCCAAGTAAGAAAAATCAAGGAACTATAGTATGGTTTTAAAATATTTACAATACTTGTAACTTGATAAATATTGCCTATTCAAATGACCTTGACTTATCAACAGTTACAAATTTAATCTTTTTCAAAAACACTGTAAGCAATGAAACAGGGTGAATTTTTATTCAGAATAAATGCATGTTCTCCCACACAATGGTAATGACGAGAGAACTTTAGACTTCACTGAAGCCTATACTGCACATAGCAAATCCCCAAAGGTAAAAAAAAACAAAACAAACAAACAAAAAAAAAAAACAGATATGAGTTCTGCAGTTTGGTGCTGTTTTATGCCATGGGTGTTCTGTTTCGTTTTTTCTTTTTAATTCATCTTTCTGAATGAATGTAGTATCATCAGGTGAGAATAAAAGTATTGTGAAGGTATAATTATGCATACATTTTGACTCAAATTAACACAGAACTTAATTGTTTCATTACTGTAAGCAGCACATAATGTATGGAGATGCACTTTACATTAATTATTCAAACGTGAAGAAGACAGAATTTCCTTCCTGCAACGAGTTTTAAAGTTTATTGTATTTATTATGCTGTGCCTCAGGATACTGGCCTTTTTACTTCACAACTGATTTGACAAGGACAGAGTTTGTGATAATTAGATTTTCTTTTATTGATTTTGGCTGGTAAGTAACCAACGTAATCTTGTTACATTCTGCCCTAACTTTGAGCTCTTTCATGATTAACTGTTCTGGACACTATTTGAATTGAATCACAGCAGAAGTAAATGTGAGACATTCTGAAATGCAAGTCAGTGTAATAACTCACTTAGCCCAATACAAGTACTGAAAGAATTGCTTTAAGCATGTAGTATTTTCTGCTGGTACACGAGGAGGCAACTTGTACTAAAGAGGTTTCAGGAAGCAGTGAATATAATGCTTTTGCCCCAAAAGCCTTTTAGTATCACCCAACAGAACTTCACATTTCACACAATCTCTTAGGACACTCAGATACTCCAAAAGTAGAACGAAAAACTATTAGCAGGATTAATTGCTGAAATATTTGGTAACATACAGAGCTTGCACAGTGAAGATTGTCCTCTTCCTACTTCAGACATGTAATTATACTCTGTAAACACTGGATAGCAGGCGAGCAGAGATAAGCTAATTGCAGCTACTAAGCTCTATTGCATGAGATTCAAAATGATAGAAAAAAGGGACAAAATAGTCTACCAATTTTCTGCACCAGCAACCCACACAGAAGGCTGCAGCCTCAGTTTACTGGGGAGGATAGCTGCACAAACCCAGGACACTGCCACATGACACAAGAGTATCTGCTATATCAACTTTTTCCTAACAAAGGGCAAAGTCACCTCAGCCTGGATGGGAAATCTGTGTCTGTCTCTCACTTGTAAAGACATACCCTTGGGCCTGAGACTGCTAGTGATTAGTCAGGAAATGCTTACTATTTTCTCCTGTGGCGGATATCGCAATTGATGTTCAGTAAATTACGTTATTTTATCATAAACTGAGAACCCATCAGAATCTTAATCAACAAAAGTTATTAACATAAAGGAAGGGGCAAAAATCTGCTGAAATCACTGAGATATTTTCTGAATCTGCTTAGGAAGCCAAAAAAGCTGAAGTCTCTGGCATGTTTCCTTAAGTTAAAAAGCCTGTCAGGAAAATAATATTCATCATGACTACATCATCACAAGAAAAAAAAAAAAAAAAAAGGGTTAAGAAGACAGTGAGAAGAAAAGAAGTTCTATTTTAATTAGCTTAAACCAGTAGAATTAAGAAAGGCACTGCTATGCAAATTCCCAAAGTTAAAAGAGTCAAGACTTTCCAAACCTAGAGTATTGAGAAAACATGTCTAATGTATGTGAACTAAGCAATGCAAATTAATTTTTCATCCTGGCTTCAAAACCATTCATATGAAAGCTTCCTGACAGTCATTCTGAATCATTAGAAAACTGGTAAGGAAACTAATCCGAGGTGCAGATCTACAAGACAGATCAAAAGCCTCTTCCATATCCCTTGCTCAGGAACATTTGCAATAGCAGTTGATTGTAGACAATATTAAGTATTCTCAATTTATTAAACAGATAGTAGCTGAAGCTTTGCAGGACAGGAATTAGTTGCTGCTACCACTTTGCTGCAAACAGATCAAAATTCACATGAGAAAAATGAAGTGCTTTCAATGAAGATATGAAAATAATGATCAATTGCTCATGAGCTTCATGTTCTTTTTTTTCAATGTATTGTTTTGAAATTATATCAGTCGGAAACTAACATAGCTCAACAAAAGCATAAAAGTGTACTTTATAGCATAAGAATTACATTTCAATACTAAATATACTTTTAAATCCATTCTTTCAAGAGTAATCACATATGAAACAAATAAAAAAAATCAAATCTTGGTATCTTTAAAACTCAACTGTTTTTTCTTCTGAAAATCAGATTAGATTTTGATTCTGCTGCATTTGTTCAACAATCAATCCCAATAGTCATGTCCTAAAAGATAGACTGACAAATGAATTAAAGCACTTCAATTGCTGCTTATTTTAAACTTAAAAGTCACTAAGATCCATAGCATGATAGTTTTAATATTCCTCAAGTTGGCAAATCAAATCAAAATACTTTACCAATCTCCTTTAAATCCTCCCTGTATATATCAGTTAATTCGCCACTGTTGAGTTCATTAATTTAACAACACTTTTTCTGAACAATAGGGAACTGATAGTAATTTTTAATTTGACATATACAAATATATATTTTTTTTTTAAAAAAAAAAAAAGAGCAGCAAATCAAAATGTAAATGTTCAGTGATAACAAACCTTACATGGCTAGAAACTTAGAGGTCAAAACACAACACAGTATCAACTGTAGTGTGGTTTAAGCACAGCATTACTACTATAAGATGATGAAATAAAAAGAATATTGAGCAGGTATGGAGTATAGATTCTAAGCAAATGCATTAATAAAGCAACAGGATTACAAGGTTAATGAAAATTTAAAAATGATGTATGTATATTAGTTCATTTCTGGAGTCTAGGAAACACATGTCCCTTTGAGTTAAAACAACAAAACAATAACAAAACAAAAAAAAAGAAAACATGAAACAACCTGAGAGTTTTAATTGCAACTAAGATGCATGTAAACAATTCTGGAAGACAGATAACGTTACACTATTTTAGGTCCTTAATACAAAGAAATGTTTCTCTTGAACCTATCTCCTGTAAAAAAACCTAGCATCATGACCATTGGATATATCATATTTACACACATTATACCTATTGCTTACACCAAAGAACTTCAAGTTTCAAGCTTTTTATTTGAAATAAATTTGTCACTTGCAAAAAAAGAAAAGGAATTATCTACCTTTCGGCATCCTAAAGTATTGATGTCTCAGCCTTTAAACACAAGATTTTTAAGAATTACACAGGTACAAGAGTTATTTCAACTTTCCAGCCGAAAACATGTCCCTCTTTTTGACCGCAAAAGTAAATCTTCTTTGAAGGAGGTAGGCTTTGATTAATTTAGGCATATTAAAAAAAGATTTTTCCATCAAGGAAAAACTATATAGTACAACAACTCTTTTCTTTACCCCTTACCTTGTTTTCCTATATTATGAAGCCAGCCAATCAGTGCTATAAAGGTAACATTTACTCTTTAATCCTATTTTAATCCAAACAATCAATTGCATTTTTTTTTTTTTAATGGATTTAAATGTCTGGTTCAAGAAACAAAATGGAACACCTTGTACATAAAATTTTGCGTTTCATCTTTCCAATAAGATATTTAGCTCTTCTATGAATACCTTCAAAAATGTTTGTTGGTTTACTGTAGTTTATTTCTGGTGTGATTCACAGTATGTTGCTATAGAGATACTCTGATATGACAAAGTGAAATCTCTATGAGACTGCCCCAAAAAAACACCTGCATATTTGTTGGGCTTTGTTATTGTTCTTGAATTGATTTTCTTTTGTTTGTTTGTTGTTTTTGCATAACCACATTTTTACTTCACGGTAAAACATGTTTCTACACATAAAATACAAAATGCAATACATGTGCATAGTTGTAGCTTCTTTCATTATTTTCAGTATTAGTTTTAGTATTAGATTTCCTTTGCAAATAGACTCAGCTGCAGGACAGGAAGTCAGAAACTGTAAGAAGAGCTAGGATATATACTGCAAGGGTCATTCATATGGCTAGTTAACCTGAAAGGAACAGAGGTCAGTGGGGGATTTGAAGAGTATGTTTTATCCCAACATGCCTGTAGCTATGCAACAAGCACAGCATATAGAAAGAATCGTTATTTTCTTCTACAGTTTTTAAAGCTTCAGACCTTGAGTTGGACTTGGCTGTCCTTACTCATTCAACACGCGTATAACTCGATTTGAAAATACAGAGCACTTGCAGCTCCCAATAATGTCACTACTACCGTAGAGTTCAGTAACCAAAGCTAACACCATCTTCATTACGTAAATAATTCATTGCACAGGCCGTTAAAAATCAAGTTTGGAAATTCTATGTTTTCCTTCAGCTTACAGAAAGCAGCGTTCTCAGTTATATGAATGTTTCATTTTGCTTTCATTCATGTAGTTCTATTATTCTGAATATTCAAGCTATTTCTATTATGAGTAACATATCTTGCTTTGGTAGAAGCATATGAAGAAAACCTACGAACTAAAGCAAATAACTCCTTGTCCAAGCCTCACTTATATGTAGACCAAACAAATCTGAAATACGAATGTGGGTGTTTTATGAGAGAGATGCCAAATTTACAGGCCAACATTATACTTCATATATTGCCATAACCTATCAAGCAAACATGTTTTTACAATAATATTTTCCAATGTAGTTCCATATTCCAATCAGCAATACAGGGACTGGATATCATATTCTGAAAAATAATACCACTGGAGAGTAATCTTTCCTCCAGCAAAAAAGGTTATACACCTTAAGCAGGAGATAGGACAGAATTCTGTATGGATAATGCCAGTGCACAAGGATAGGTGGAATGTGGATAGTTAATTCCATAAACTATACTAAAAATCTGACAGATATAATTATGTTCTCACGTACCTCCAGCAATTTAACAAGCAATGATGTCAGGTTAGACCTGCATTCTACGTTTTCACAATGTAATGATTATCAATCAATATGAATAAACTTCAAAATCCACCAGGAAAATAAAAGTGGCATCTTTTTGGGCTTCAAAAACAGAAACAGTTTCCTCTGTCTTTCTAACAGCAGACAGCTTGACAGCAAAGAATGAACTGGTCTAGTTTCTGCACAGTATGACACAGTTCAGATGAATCAATTATCAGCTGAGTTTAAGATATTCTATGGTAGGCATATAACAGATACATGCATGTCAGAAATATCGACATACGCACTTCAGCTGTAACATAAATACAAGTAAATCCTAAGAGAATATCTATGCCAAGGTCAGATCTACACAATTGCTTTTGAGTCCAGTTTTCCAGTTAATCTCTACACACACACACCAAAAAACGAAACAAAACAAAAACAGTTTCACTTGATAGCCCTTACCTATAGCTATCTATGAATTAGGTTACCAGTCTTAATTCATAAAGACATATTGTTACACATCTACATGGGAGCTCAGGATTATCAGCAGTGATAATTGGCATTTTGGAACAATTAAGAACCACATGGTCACACTTCAGGCCTTTCTTTAACTTGGATAACATCTGCCTGGCATTCAATAGGCACAGTTGGACAAGTACTCAGGCCTTTAGTTTATGACATCTATTCTATTTCTGAAGTACTCTGGTCACTGCCCCAAACAGTGCTGGAAAGCACCACTCCATCACACCTCTGTCTGGAGAGAATGTGGCACCAGAGCTTCTAGAAAAAATACAGGTTAATATCTGCACAAACATGTATTTAATGTTTTAAGCTATGTTTTTAACTAACATTCTGTGAGCTCAGCTTGACCGAGCACACAGAGCTTGTGCTTCACTATCCAGCAGCCTGTAACCATGTTCCCAAAGACCTACTCCTGCTGGCTGTAGGTTAAGAACAGCAGTCAGGTTTCAAAGACTGTCCTTAAAAGTATAAAGCGGAATACCTTTTATGATCTGTGGATGACAGAAACTTACTGAAACGTTTACAGTTATGTAATATCCAACTTCTAAGTCAGACATAAGCTTTGCCATTCTAAAATAGAATTATTCCTGTGTCGAGATATATTCTGCAGTGAAAATTTCAGTGAAATGGAGCTGTGCATTTGAGAAGGAGCTGTGATAATGCAGTTACAGTTGTGTGGGTGTTGGTGAGAGGGCTGTTAAGGTTACATGGATGCTCTAACTGTGCATTTTCACATCACAATATGGCTGGCTTCATTTTAGAAAAGGCAGAAATAGCTGAAACTTCACATATCTACATGAGGCATATATATATCTTACCGTATGCAATGGGTTCCATTAGATTCATAGAATAACTCTTCTAAATTATCTCATTACTACAGACCTGTCATAGAAGTATGAATTCTAGAACACTCAACATCATTTATTGTCATCCGTATTTCATAAAAAATAAACAACATATTGGCTCTGTTATGAGACACTATTAAAAAAAAATCATCATTGTGTGGATTATTATTGTACTAATTATCAACAACACATTACTTGAACATCATGGATTGATCTAGAATAGAAATAACAGCTGTTTATTTAAGAAAAGAGTTACTGCAATGATAGTCAAAGACATACTACATACAACAAGTTACTAAATAAAACAACTGTGAATTCAAATATCTGTATTTTCAGCATTCGTATTTAATATAGTCAGTATCTTTAAGACACAGTTATTGTACTGTATATGCAATACCTGAGAGGCAGTTCTGCATAGTAAAACAACTCTTTACCATTTTCTACATAGGTTTTCCAGGTTGTTAATATAGTCTTCCTTATAAAATATTTTCTATGTTACATTCTCAATTCTTAAAGCATTCTGGACTATGATCTTTTTAACTGAAAGAATAATGGAAAAAAATAATTTTGCCCTGAATACTTCAACATCTCTATCAATACAAAACATATGTATAGAAACTCTTATCAGCAATTCTGAGAGCAAAATAAAAATAACAAACAACACCCTCCCCCCAACAAAACCAAGCCAAACAAAACAAAATCACCCAGAATATTCAATGTTTCTTCAGGAATGTTATCAGCAGTAAGTTCCAAAAAGAGCCATGATTCTGAATAATTCTGTTGTCAACTGGAGTGCTAAAAGCACTAGTCAAACACTGTAGTACTGCATCTACAAACAAACTTGGCCAAATGCCAGTCACTCCAGTGATGCTCAGGGTAAATGATGACAGAAAGCAAACATTTGACAACATGCATACCTTATTGTATGTACTGAAGCATTTAATATTGATTTTTCACCCGTTACGCAGAAAGTGATGAAAGAAATCTCACCTACAAAACTCCTTTGCACATGTAAAAACACAACCAGCTGCTGCTTCCCATTTACATCCAGCTTGCCAGCTTGCACAAAGCCAAGGCAAAATATTTGTAGAATTAAATTCCCTTCGCTGTCAGGAGATAAAAGCAGAGAAAATCTACAAGGGAGGAGTTTGAAAATAGTGCTTCAGCACATAGGGATGGTCTTGGGAAAAGCCAAAACACAACTAGAGATAAAACTTGCAAACACCACTGTGTACAACAGAAAGAGTTTCTGTTACCAGTAAAGAGTAGAATAAGGGAAATGTGGGACCACAGGTGAATGGCACAGCTGATTTAATGATAGCAAATAGGGGTATGTATTGAGACACCTGGTGAGGCACTCTGCTCAGTTTTCATGAACCAGAAAACCAGAGTAGGGAACAGATTAGGGCAGTTAATCAGCTTAAACTTAACAGTTGTATCTTACAATTACTTTTCCCTACAGATCTCTAAGCTCTTAAGAGTGAAATCAAAACTGACTTCATTCACCATCCCATTTATGTAATTAGGCTGAAAAATTCCAGCTTCAGCCATTCCTACAGCAGTGTAAAGAAGCCCTGGGTGATTGTGTTCTCCTTGATTAACTCAACAACTCCAGGCTGGTATCTGCACGAGGCGATCAAGGCCAACAAAAATAAATACTTCTATTACATCTTATGCTAATGAAGAGATATATGGTTAATGTATATTTAAATTTGGCTTGTGATATCTATGGTCTTTGCAAACCAAGTTCAATGAAACTCAAGTATTTAGAAATCTGACATTGAAGTTACCCATCTGAGAAGCAGAAATGTTCCTTCTCCAAAGACTGCTTTCAATCATTTACATTACAATTCTGCACTGAAATAATGACTGATTCAACCAGCTTGCTTTACATAAAGAAAATGATCTCCTACACTCAGCAATGTTTTCATTCTGAATAATGCATATAACGTAGACATTATTTTGTCTAACATAGTGTTCCTACTTACCCAACACAAAACTTCACCACTTCATTGCTAATGATCCCTAAGGAAAAGACTTGTATTTGAATTTTAAAAAATGAATTGGGAGAAAAATTCTATGCACAAGTATTTCTTGTGGTTTTACTTAATTTTTTGCTTCCCTCCTCCCCCTTTCTCCCTCCCCCCCCAAAAAAAAAGACTTCCACTTTTTTAGGTAACAAGAAGTTATTATGCATATAGTATTCTCCAAACAAAAGTAAAATAAAATAAAATATAAATTAAGTATTGTTTTAAAAAAAGTAAAACTGAGCAAAGGAAGGGCCTAACTTTTCCAGATGTAACCCAAAACGTGAGTCCAAGAAAGAGGTAAGTGCTGACATGAGGTTTTCATTCACAAAAATTTTAGTATGTAAGATGTTATAGTTACGATGAGGCAGTTTTACATAACAAACTTTCAACAATCTAGAGGAAACAATTTTGAAAATATTAAATGAATACCTCTTTATCAATAAATACAACCTTTGTTTTTCTAGCCTGCATTTCTATGAAACTGAAATAACACAGTGTTTACGAGTAAATTTAATCGGTATCCATTGCAAGTGCCTGAGTATAACTGCCTTTACAGCAAACTACTTCTGAATGAGATGGGTCAAACTTAATGGAATCACAACTCTCCAATTTTATAGTGGTATTTTTGGTTTGTCTGCTTCGCACAAAAGCATTTCAGCAGTCTTTCCTTTACATACAAATCAACGTAATGGTTACTAAGCTAATATGTAATAAAATACAGTGTTTTACAAGGAAAAGCCCAGAGTTATTGGATAAGTTTTATGTGACGATTACTTTTCAGGGGTCTAAACAGTCTATGAAACAGGGAAATTTTAAACAAATGCTTTATGTTTTAGTGCTGCAGTTTAAAAAAAACAAAAAAAAAACAAAAAAAAACCCACATCTCTCCTGTAATTTAAAATAAAGATTATTTAAATTAAAAAAAAATAAATAAATAAACTTAAAAATTAATGACCTCTAGTTGAAACAATGGCTGGAATAATTTCAGCCTTCTAAAAACCACTTGAGGAAGTTACAAGCATTTAAAAATCTATGAGCTATGTAATGAAAACTGCATTTCAACGTGGCAGTTCCTTATTGGCACTGCCTGCCATCGTCTTTCAAAAACTGCTTAAGTGCTGAGCTTTGTATGTTTTCTGCTGACACACAAATCTTCCTCTGCTTCCTAACAACACAGCACACAGAACTAGACACACAGGTGAGATTTACAGGTGTATTCCTCAGGCCCTGGCAGCTGCAGAAAGCACCCACTGGCTCTGTTCCTATTTGAGCAATAGCACAGACACATGGGAGTGCAACGCCTATGCCAGTATGAGCACTAGTAAGATGCTGATAGCCATGTACTGCTAGGCTGAGGCCAGGCAAGGCCTGGCAGAGGGTCCCCAGGGCAGCCTTGCCAAGCCTGTCTGGCCAAGGAATGATGGAAGCTGATCCTGTGCTGGAGCTGGAGGTCTGTCCTGCTGGCCTTCCTGCCTCCCCTTGCAGCCTTCAGTGCCAACTCAGAGCAGGATGCAGTTTGTTATATTAACGCTCCTACTGCAATGTGACTACTTTCTTGCATACATAATTCAAAAGACTTTTCCAGATTGGGAAGTCTCAGAGCAGAGACAGACATCAAAGCAGCTTTCAATTGAATACAGGCATTCTGGGTTCCATTCCAAGACTTCTCTTTTAATAGCATCATATAAAGCAACCATGTCCAACTCACGGCCTGTGGGTTGCATGCAGCCTGCCCCCAGCTCTGCGCTATGAAGGTGGCAGCTCTTCCCTACAGAGTGGTCCCAGACATGCACCTTCAGCAACAACCAAACTGTTGGTGCTCAATTGATATTGTGTTGTGATTGAAACCAAGGAGGGCAGTGCTGTGCAGTGCTGACTCAAGTGATGCTAAACAACTGTATGCTTTTTAATACATTAGCTACACACGTGCTCTAAACAGAGCAGAAGCTGTGTTTTCCATTTTAATAAAGGAATTGGAGAACAAGTTTCAAAATTGAAAAAAAAAAAAAAAAGTCAAAAACATCAGTTTATATTCGTGACACCATTTTCAGTTTATATAAATACATGACCTGCAAATTTTCAAATGGAATGAATAGCATTACAAGCAGATAATCAACTAAAAATTTTTATCATGTTCTTTTATCAGACTTCCATAATTCCTGACTTACCAGAGAAAAATGCCTTTTGCTTCACGATCATGCCTTACTCACATCATTGCTTTTTGGCAGTATACACATTTGTAAACAACTCAAGCATGAAGTACAGAAAGAATAAAATTTCATCAAAAGTCTCTGAGGAATAGCTTGAGAACACCCACTGCCATAGAACCATCCTGATGTGTTAGTTGCATAAAAACACAGTCAAATAACTCACTAGCTTTAAGAAAAATATTAAAAATAAAATTGTTTTGTTATTTATATATTAACAATATTGTATATTTTACAAGGGCTGCTCTACTTTATTACCCTGGTCCACAGCATCAGAGACACATGGTGGTGGTAGGGCAGTAAAGGGTGAACCTTCCTGCCAATATCCCATTACATTTTGTTGTTGTGTGACAGGTGGTAGCAGAGGGGCAGTCTGACAAAACAGCATCTGACACAAAAGTGTATATAGAGCAAGGTGTGTCACTGAATTCTTCCACAGATTAAAAATGGCACCCACTGACATTCACTGACATTTGATAAACGTTCATGGAGATCAAAAAGTGGATGTGAGCACGAGGTGGTGAGTGGTGCATTTCAGCAGTAGCAACGGCAGGTCATCTCCATTGCTGCAGATTGTTATGAGCACAGCATGCAAGCTCTTGTTAATCACTGGCAAAAATGCACATCCGATGGTGGTGACTATGCAGAAGAACAGTGTTCTGTAGCTGAGAATTTGCTTTATCAAAGTGTTATTGTGCTCTTTGTATCTGTTGTAGTTTCCATGGAAATAAACAGGAGGCATTACTTTTGGAGCAACTTGTGACCCAAGACAATTCCTTTTTACTTAATGTGACCCAGGCAAGCCAAAACAGACACCCAAGACACAAAGATTTCATGATCAGTCCATCATTGGCATCCATGATCTACACCATCCTGCCACACCTGAGAAAGCTTGCGGTCCCCATTCTAGCTTCCGCACTGCTATTTGGTATGTTGTCTCCTTTTGCTCAATCCCTGGCTGCCAGTGGTGGTAAAACCTAGGGAAAATCACAGACTGACAAGCTATTTGTGCTTTCTTCTTGGGTTCTCTCAAAAAATTCAGGAGACTTATTGTCAATTGTATTATTTCCTCCCCATCTCAGCACCAATAAGAGGGGGGAGATCGTCTACATATATTGCAGCAGTGCAGTTGCCAGATGCTCATGCTACCATCCCTCCAGTTTCTAAGCAAGATGATTCCCAAGTATCATCAGGCTGTTTTAAAGTCCTGAGTGATCAGAGTCCAACACAACCATGTTTTCCATCCAATGTCAGGGTTTTCGCACTCGACTGCAAAGTTGGGCTTGCAGCGTCCAGTGGAATGCAAAAGAAAACATCCTGCATGGGATGAGGAGGCTGCAGTGTGAACTATGCTGAGCCACATGTGGCCTGAGGGCCATAGGTTGGATGTGTCTGGCTCACAGTTAGAACCAAGAAGACAGTCAGCATATCAGTTTTCTGTGAGCAGGTTTAACTGCCTCTTTCAATGCTCACAGAACTGAGACAAGCTCAAGAAAAAAAAGCTGAAAATCAAGGTGTCAGCTTTCTTGAGAGCACTGTACAAAGTCGTTCCTGCTTTGCTCACATATGGTCAACACAGAAATAAAGCCCACAAGGTTGCTTACAGCAAAATAATTAACAAGTCAGGTGTCCATGCCATGAACCAAAGACTTTATGGGCATTAATCAGAACAGTCATGTTGCAACAGAGGACCAACTCAGTCTGAATACTATGTCTGAGCTAACAAATTTTTCTGGTTCCTAGAGCACTCTTGAGCTTAATACAGAAACTACAGAGGAGTCACTTCTAAATTAGCCCACTTTTGCTGCCTTATTCCATGCAGACCGTGCCCTGGGCCCCACCCCTGGGCAGTTCCTAGAGTTCTGTATGGGCACAGATTCCCTGGTGCCTTTTCTACAGGTGTTCCATGAGACCACTATGTAAGCAAGGGCACTCAGACAATGCAGTCCCATGGCAGCTCAAGTAAATAGAAGCAGACTACATTATGGAAAACTGAGTCCTCCAAAATTTATTAAAGAGAGGTATCAAAGCAGAACAAAAATGCACATGGGTTAAAATGTATAGGTCTTCACTGCCAGAGAAAATAATTTTTCTTCCTCCTTCCATGACCTTTGGAAACAGACAACAACTACAGCTCCTAAGGACATTGACTTGGCTTTTGTATTTGAAAGTGTCTATTTCCTGCAGTTAATATGGCCATATATTAGTAACACAACTGGTAGCATTGAAAAAAATGGAAAGACTCATCTTAGGGTAAGTAGATCATACAGTGAAGATCCAGATTACATAATTTTACTATGAGTAGGAGTTTTGGACAGGAATCAGTTAAGTGAAAAAATGCATTAAACATCTGTTGCGAACTTTTAGTGTTGACTGAACAGGGGTTAGTGAACACAGAATCAAAGTATTAATTAAGAATGAGATGATGGTGAGCATTTCACATCCTCTGAGCTTCAGTTACCTACAGAGTTGGCTGTGGTTGGGGACTCTGAAATTGCAGATTGAATCATCAAATATCAACATCCATGTCTAAGGCAAGTAGCTTTATTGTAACACAACTCACATTAAACATGCAAGCTGAATTATGAAACTGCTCTCTATAATCAGTTCTATGAGTTGACTATAGATACTAGCTAGAATTAATTTTCAACTTAGTCATTATCCTGTCATCAGAAATGCTATGTGGAAAAAAAAAAAAAAAAAAAAAAAAAAAAAAAAAAAAAAAAGGCAGTTTTTCATCCTTACACAACTAATTATTTTGCCAAACAATTTTTAGCACTTAAAGAACTCAAAACAGAGTCTTACGCAACTGGCTGCATTCTCCTAGCCCTCAGAAAGAGCTAACAGAGAGCTCCACATTTTCAGGCTTACTGGGGGGATGAGATGGGGAGGCCATGGGAACAACTCAGTACAACATTTTTTCATTAGGAAAGGTTACATTTTCTGTCCCTGTTTTCATGAATCTGTTTCCCCGGAACAACAAAATTTTCTGCTATTTTTGTCATGTTTCTTAAAGCAAAGGAAGTCTTTATGCCTCAGTATGGATGCCAGTGCAGCTTGCACTGCAACTTAATGCTGCATTTGAGTTACACCAAGTTATTTAGGTAGCTGTTTTAGAGGACTGTGTTAGTCCTGCACATATTTTTGGTGTCAGCTTTTGTTCATTTACTAGCACTAAGTTACAGTTAATATTTGATGCACTTGGGCAGTCCTTACCTCAGAAGGAACTGCTTTGTACTTGCTACTACCAAAGACTCTCCAGATGCCTGAGTTTCTGGGGTGAAACATCATTTAGGAACGTCCATGCAGCTTGCAACAAGGAGCCTGCTTTGGCAGGGGGGTTGGCTCGAAGGTCTCTAGAGGTCCCTTCCAGCGCCTATAATTGTGTGATTCTGTGAATACAAATGACTTTTAAGCTGACTTTTATTGTAAAAAGAACTTGAGCTCTTTGCTTTTAGTAACACTTAGTAACAAAGAGCCTCCCAGTCTTTACAGAGATGCTCAACTTTGGACAGACTGGCATCTATTATTTCCCTGGAAAACAAAACTGAAGTAAATTGGTCATCTTGGCAAAACCTGCCGGTACTCATTTTCATCTTCCTTAATTATTTTCTACTCTTAACTGAACAGTTGTCATGCTATTTTTATTTTCTGCCCAAATAAAATCCTGCTGTTCATGACATTGCATTCAGCTTCTGAGGCTTTTACACAAGCACAGCAGCATTTAGAAAAGTAGATTAAACACGGTACCTGTGCTGGCCTGTCAACATTTCTAATAAGGTTGTTACTTAAATTTAGCTTTGACAGCAAGTTAAATATTAGTTTAATTGCAAATTACACTCTAAACCTGATTTTCTAGTAAGAGCACTGAATGCTTGCTATTGAGTGATGGTTTAATTTATTTCTAACAGGGACTTAAAAGACTTCTCTCACAATTGTAACTCAAAACAAAAAGGAAAGAACTGAACATAAAAAAGTATAATTTTTTAGATTATAAGTTTAAATGGAATTTGTGACATTATAAAAATACCAACAAAATTTTCTAAAACTCAGAAACAATTTCTTAGTCTACTCAAGAAAAGGAAACAAAATGATTGAGTGGAAATAGCACTTGAGAGTTGGGTGAAGATTACCTTTATATTTTAAGTAATGCCATGAATCTTGTAAAAACCCTCTGTGAATCACTTTTGGAGCGAGTTGGAGGGCAATTCTCCCAGGAGCTCCATATTGCTACTATTACTAATACAAAAGATTGGATTTCCCCAAACATTCAAGTACGGATTTCTGATTTTCATTGATTGTTAGATGCTTACTATGGCTAGTTTCAATATGACTCATCACTCTTGGATATTAGACAGTACATTTATGCATCCAAACATTAATTTAGTCAAGAAATACTAAACTTGAAGAAAAAAAAATAGGATACATATAACTTAGCTTAAAAGAAGGAATACTGCTAAAATTAATAGACTTCACAGTACCATATGTAAAAGCAATAATGGTTCATTCTTGTGTTCTCTAAAAGTCAAAATCATTTATCATGTATGTGCCACTCCAAAAAACAAAACAAAACAAAAAAAAACCAACACAACAGAAAACCAAATGTAACATCCATAGAAATGCTTCATTTATTAATTGAGATAAGGTCTTTCTTAGATTTATTTGAATCTAAACTAGGAGTTACTTCTTCTACAGAGCTTAATTATTTGAGTTATGAGGAATTATTTTATAAAGATGAAAAATGAGCATTACTTCTGACAGAGACTTAATGATATTTCATCATTCGTTACTCAGTGTTAACTGAAATAAATGGTAATTTTATCCTTTGGGTTTAATCTAGAGAAGTAAAATTTCTAGCTGTACGTACATCTGTACAACTTATCTGTATTGAGGCTCTTACTTGAACTACAAAGTGGTTTATTTATACCTAGATAATACTCAGCCTCAACTTCAAAGAGATAATTTTAGTGAATTCAAACACACAAATTAATAGACTGAATAACAAGTATCTGCTTATTTTGTATACAAATCATGAATATAAACATTAATTCTAGAAATGTTAATATTTGAACAAAAAATTACAATGTTTTCTGATTTTAGCTATTTCCTCATTTAAAATTCTATAATGAACCCTGAGGAGTAATTTCCTTTGTAAATAAGATTTCGCTATAAAGAACTCTCAAGAATAATGTGAGATCCTTCTGTTAATATTTCTAGAGAGACATATCTTTGCTATGTTCTATATCCCTACCAGCTGCAAAAGATCGGTCAAAGTAGAAGTCTTCATGTCATTTTCTACTACATCCCCTGAAAGCTTTTCCTTTTTGTTCTCTGATAGTTCCAAGAAAATCTCATTTCCTATCAAAAAAGACATACGTACGTCATATGCTTATGAAGAAGCTTGATAATGTGAATCCTTAAGTTCACCTACCACCAACATTTCTCCACTAACCAACGTCCCTTAGAATAACATCTAAACATTTCTTGAACCTCCAGGGATGTTGCTGTACCACCTCCCTGGGCAGCCCATTCCAGTGCCTGACCACTCTTTCAGAGAAATTTTTCCTAACGTGCAACCTGAACCTTGCCTGGCAGAACCTGAGGTCCTGTTCTAGTTACAAAGAAAAAGGCACAACCTCCTCTCACATAGTTCCAGTGAGCTGTAAGATCTTCCCTAAGAATCCTCTAAACTAAACAATCCCATTTCCGTCAGCTGCTCCCCATAAGACTTGTGCTCCAGACCCCTCCCTAACCACTCTGGACACCCTCCAGGGCCTCAGTGTCTTTCTTGTAGTGAGGAGCTCAAAACTGAACACAGTACTTGAAGTGTGGCTTCACCAGAGCTGAGTGCAACAATTTGTGTAACATCAAGTCAGCAGCATCTGTATGCTGTCTCGCTCCCTTTTCCTGGATAGCTTGTAAAAGGCAGGCAAGTATGGGCTGTTCCCAGTTTTAATCCATTTACTGTCATACAGCATTAGCAAAAGAGGAAAAAAGGATTTAGCTAACAGACCTGACAACTGTATTAGGAAGTCACACAGGAATCCAACTAGAATCACAGAATCATTAAGGTTGGAAAAGATCACTAAGATCTTGTACAACTATCAACTCATCACCACTACACCCACTAAACTATGTTACACTGGGTCACTCCACTGTCTCTCTGGGCAGCCTGCTCCAATGCACTGCCACTCCTGAGAAGATATTGTTCCTCATATCCAACCTGAACCTCCCCTGGTGCATCTTGAAGTCATTAACTCTCATCCTACTATGACTTACTCAAAGATTTAAAACAAAGAGTAAAATTCTGAATTAAAATGAAATCAAAGTGCAGAAATGTCTTTTGCTGTTGAGACCATCACATTAACTCTTTCATTTTTTACTTATATATCCATATAGGCAAGAAATAAATTTATCTTACTTTCCAAGAAAGTGAATAAAACAACTTTATCCTACAGTGGAGTAATTTCTTCATCCAACAAAAACAAACAAAGATTGATTCTAGCAACTGAAAGCTTTCACTATATTAAAATTTGACAGGTGGGAGGAAAGTGTTTTTGAAACTGTTGGCAAGTTTTCTTGGAGGATAAACAGGCATATCAGGCAAGAACATACAAAAATGACAATCAAATCAGGAAAATATAATTTGAATTCTTATGTTCCACTAAGAGCAAAGATAAAATATTTAGATGTTATTTTGAAGTGTCTCTTTTGTTTATTACTACATTTGCTCATTTCATTGAAGCCAATACTAGGCAGATGAGATATAAATACATGCAAGAACAAAATAATCCATAACAAATTACTGAAAAGATTTGTATGGCAGGTACAGTTCCTTCTGAGCTCTCCTCTAGTTTCAAAGTCAGTGAGAAAACATTAACTGAGAGGAAAAGAAGAACAGCTGCTCAAATTTGAAAAAAAAAAAAACACCTACAGAACGAAATACCAACTTAATTGCCTTCCATGTTAAAGACCAAATAATACATGGTTAGTAGTTCTTTTCTTTATAAAGAGCCTCATAATTGAATATGTTGGACTTGATCCTTTGCAGCCTTCTGGGAATTCTAATGCAAAAATTCAAAAGGTGAGCTCAAAAAACATCTTGAGTTCAGCTTTGCCAAAAACATACAGAAACAGTGCTGCAGTAAGTATGCCAGAAGGACAAATTTCAATTTTTTTGCTTGCTAATGCACATTACCATGTATGATCCTAAAATTATTTTCCCAATTTTCAATTTTATTTTATCAGATTAAAACAAGTGCATTTGTTTTAGCGTGAGAGATACAAGAAAAAAAGTCTGTTGGTAAAATTATAACCAGGGCAATATCAGTGTACTTTTTTTGTATGTTATGCTGTCATAATCCAGCAAGAGATTTTTGAATAGTAATACTTTTGCACTACATGAAAAGCAATAGCTGAGGAAGAAAATTCATAAATTTACAAATAAAACCAACATACTTTTAGAACTAAGTATTGCTTAATGTTGACCAAGCATTAAACTTAAAAATCATGAATTTTAAGCTTTAAAGACTTCACAATCTCTTTCTGACAGGTAAAGTATATGTTTATAAAAGTTTTTTTCGAACAGATAAACAGGCAAAATATGATTCTAAACAGCTCATCACTTGTAGCTGTTCTAAACAGCCTTGCATTACCTTTGATCTCTAACGGCTCAACAATAAGAGTATCCAATGTTTTGGATATACTGTTGTTTTTTTTTTTTGAGTCTACACAAACTAGTCAGTCATTCCTGGCTATATAAAGATAGGCAACTGGTACTTAAAGGCAAGTAACCAGTTCCGTCACTTTCTTTAATATATTTGTCCTTTTGCACGTCCTTAAGCTATTTGCAAAGCCTGAAGCCTCACCTGCTTTTGTGACTGCCCTGGTGTAACAAGACTGGTTCGCAACTCAGTACTCCCACTCCCCCAAAACTCCTTCCACATGATGTCATACAGTATGGCATATCCCTTTGGCCAGCTTAAGTCAGCTGTCCTGATTCCATCCCTTCCCAGGACCTGGGGCCCTTTGATGCAAATGCCCTTATCTCTGTACAACACTGCTCAGCAGTAACTATAAACACTGGTGCACTATCTGCATTGTTTTTCTCCTAGAACCAAAACACAGCATCATACCAGACAGTCTAAAGAAAACAATTTCACCTGAGCCGAAACTAAGACTCACATATAAGAATACCTGTTTTTTGAGTTCTTAAAAATCATGCCATTCTCAGAAGACATACCACTTCCTCCAGTATGCAATACTACTTGATCAATGCAATGCTTAAATTAGCCTGCTACAAATCCCAGAGCAAACCAGCTTGAAATTTTGAGGTGTAGTTTTGTGCAACCTATGAGCAGAAAACGCAGAAAAATGATTTACTAAACAAACACATAGAAGTGTCTTAAATGGATGGGATTCTTAAGAGGAAATGTAAACATAAATCTTAGTAGTTGCCTACATTAAATATGGTTACAAGCAGTAATTCAACAGGTATAACCTTGATGGATAGATGATGTCCCTTCACCCCAGTCATCACACCTGCTGCAGTTCTCAGGAATTACTTAGCAGCACAGTGCAAGAGGACTTGTTCTTGACCTTAAATTATATGTTGCTATGTACACAAAAATAAATGGTGTTATTTTGATATCCAGCATCAATTGTCAGCCACAGTTATTTCTGCCGTAATTACAGAGGGACAACATAAATGCATTAAGATACACTTTTGTTCAGTCAAGTAACTGAAATATCAATAAGCTCTTTGTATTCTGCTGTATTTTTTTTACAGACGGTGAGAACCTGCTCTTCTCATTAATTTAGAGGGCACAGAATGCTCATTATCGGTGCGGAAAAAAATACCATCTTTGCTGTTCTGGGTTTGGTTTTTTTTTGTTTTTACTTTTTTGTTTGCTTGTTTTCCGAATTCATGGTTCGGTGTTTTTTTGGGTTTTTTTTGTTTTGTTTTGTTTTTTCTTTTTCTTTTTCTCCCAGTTTTTAAGATTCCCAGTTGAAAAAAGTTCAGTATTGAGAAAATCTTTTGTTTATCATTTCTGGCAAAGTTCCCGAGATCTATAATCTATCTTTTTTTTTTCTTCTCCACTGTGCATATTACTGCGAGTAAGGATGATGGAGTTCAGACTCATACCACCACAGCTGTGCAACTCCTTTTATTTTGTTTGGCTTGCAGTGATAACCAATAAAATTCAATGAGCTTGTAAAGGAGATAGCGAAGACAGAATGCAAACACTCAGAACATACAGATGAGAGAACAGATGCATGAGAATAAAAGTAATTTTGCTTCCTCTTTTGCAATGTTACTATGCTACATGGCTAAAATAACCTTGAAGTTTTCACTAAATGCATCAAATTTCAAAATAAATTTAATAATTAAGATCCTTAAAAATAATGCCATCTTGTTGCAAAATAAGCAAGCATAACTTCTTCTGTGTCAGTAGTATTTACAATTCTAATTGTGCATATACTGCACTTACTGATCATATCATTATTGAGTTGCTGAAGTGGTCTAGATTTACTTCTGCATAGTGATTAGGTAGTCATAAAAGTTTAGCATTCATCATTGGATCTGCTTTAGAATACCCCACTGAAATATTTTCTTGCTATGTGCAACTCTGATAACATTAGCTTTGCGTACATGCTGTACCAATTTTTCTAAGTCATCAAGCATACATAAACTAACTTTGTTAATACAAATGTATTTTAATAACTCTCAGGAGTGGAATAAATTTATAGCATATTAACATTTTAAAATTATTACTCTGGATGCTTAGGTAATCAGTTTCTTTCAAATAGTTCTTTCTAGTCATTGTGTAGAAACAAAACCAAAATTATTTCTTCAGCAAAAGACAAGTAAAGATTGCTCATTTTCAAAATATTGTTGAGTCATTGAATTAATTTTTCTCTCTTTAGGTTTTGTCAAACTGCAGATCAGCCTTCCCACATTTTACAAACCTTCTACAATCTTTTAAAATACAGAAAGAATTAATTCCGTTATTCCCTACAAGCCTAACAAATGTACAGGTAACAACACTGAAATCCACCTGCAGTATGAAACACAGAAAATTAAACAAGAGCTCTCTGAAACCTAACAAAATATACTACATAAAGCATTTATCACAGGAATTATCATTAATTTTTTTTACAAATATGTTATTTATAAAATTATGTAAAAAAAGATACAAAAAAGTCACACGATTTGGACATTATATCATTTACATTTGGAAATTTATGTAAAAATTGCTTTTATACTTTCATGCAAGGATTCACTTTTATAATTAACTTTATCAGCATTTGATTCCAAGTCTTCAAAGATGGATCTTTCAAGCTAAAACCAGGACTTAACTCAAATCTCTAAGCCTCTGACTTGCAAATAACCCATATTACAGCTAATGAAGTCATTCATACAATATTCAAGCGAGTATAGTTATGTTCATGGATTAGACCTCTTTTCCACTTATATTTATACAGAAATAGGTTGAAAATTCAGCTTCTAGTTAGTAAAATGAAAACAGCTGTTCATTCAACAGCTCTATCAGTCTGTCTGTCCTCCATTAGCCCCTGTGGTAAGAAGCTCATGAGAAACAAGTTCTCAGATACATGGGTATAGTGCAGTTATGACAGAGAGCTCAATCCAATTCTTTCCTACTGAAGAAAAGGTAAAATCATTTCTTATTTTCCATAACCCACACAACTAACATACTTTCTGATCTCTGTCTGTACTACTTTTTGTTGTTGTTGTTGTTGTTTTTTGGGGGGCTGGGGGGTGGGGAGTCCATTTCCTCTTCAGCCATCACTGTTGCTGGAAACATTTACTGCATTTCACAGGCCAGACATCGGAGGATGGCGAAAAGGCATGTTTTGAGGAAAAGAATCCCAGGAGACAGAAAGGATGAATGGTCAAGAAGACCCTTTGGAATTTATTAATTCAGGTACAGCACCAAGCTGGGATTACATACCTGCTGGGATCTAGAAAGAGTGCATTTCTTTGATTTCTTTACTTTTTGAACCTAAGGGCCTCACTCACCTTACCAACACAAGCAAAGTGTTAACCTCCCAGGCACTAACCACCTGCCAAGGCTCTGCAGGCCATAAACCTATGTTACATGTCACATTAGCCAGTGCACACAGATAATGAAGTTCTGCTTAGAACAACTTACTTCAGGAGATTCTGATCAATAACTGTTAAAGTATATTCTGAAAATCAAGTTAGTCTAATTTGGAAATCACATGACAGGATCCAGAGGTACCAGCAATAGGCAATGATGTTACTGCTCTGAGCAAAAACAACGCTAACAGAGAAAGGCAATCTCTTTACACCACAGACAATGCCCTATCCACAAAACCTCACTTAAGAAACAAAACTAAGATAGATATGGCAAACAGATGGCAATCTTTGTTCTGCAGAACTGTGTTTTCTTTGGGACTAAAATTTAAAAGTGCACAAGAGACCAGTTCATACCAACCAACAAGCTTAAAAAAAATATCTAATCTTGAGAAAAAAATCCCTGTTTAACAAGCCTTTATTCAATTGTCTTAGAATGTATTCAGAACAGTACAATGTACTAAAATTGGGAAAGTGAACTAACTGCTAACAGGTTTTTTTTTTCTTCTTTTTTTTTCTTTTTTTTCAGAAAACACTGATATATAGTTTATTAGACAATGTAAGCTGCAACTTTATTATTATACTCCCTTCCTGGGCACTGTTTAAACACATAGAATCACAGAATGGTTTGGGTTGGAAAGAACATTTAAGATCATCTAGTTCCAGCCCCCTGCTACAGGCAGCGACACTTCCATCTAGATCAGGTTGCTGAAGGCCTCATCCAGCCTGGCCTTAAATGCATCCAGGGAGGGGGCATCCACAGATTTACCAGACAACCTGTTGCAGTGTCTCTTAGTAAAGAATTTCTTCCTAATATCTGATCTAAATCTAACCTCTTCAAGCTTAAAACCATTCCTCCCCCCCATCCTGTCACTACCTGCCCTTATAAAAACTCCCTCAGCTTTCCTTTAGGCTCCCTTCAGGTACACAAAGGCTGCTTTAAGGTCCTCCTGGCATCTTCTCTTCTGTCTGAAGAGCCCGTGGAGAGTCAAGAAGGAGCAGAACAGAAATGAAAAACAAAGAAATCCACTAAAGCACAAAAAACTAGAAGAGTGTTGTTGAATAGCATTTCAGTAAACTACACAATACCAACTCAAAGCAGCTCAAGTATGGATTTTCTTTAAAGGACCACATACTTCTCAGGATTTAACCTGTAAGGAAGGGATCTGGTACTGGCCTATGACTACTGCATCAACAGTCAGATAACAGATACAAACAGATCACAGTCTTGCTAGTGTTGCATGAAATACTAATCCAGCATTTTGGCACTGGAATTTCTTCTAAATAGGCCCTAGGGGAACAAGAATTGTCTTTGAAGTGAGCAATCTTTATTTTCACAGCAACCACTTAAGCATGATAGAGATAACAATCATTGTACAATATCCTAAAGTTACATTACTGCAACTATTACAGTGCATTTCTCCTGCAGCTTTAGAAATAGCTAAACACGTACCTGGCAATACTTTGGCAAAGCCCAGGATTAACCCAAAGAATAGTCTCCTGCAGCCCTGACTGTACATTCAGGAATTGTTTGACTGCTCTGTACCACTGAGACCAAGCTGGTCAGCAAGCCGGTCAGCAAGCCAGCTTATTGCAGCAGCTTGAGTGGCCACTCACTTTCATTTGTTAGGAATATCTTGCCCTGATTTCCTGTCTACTTGCTCATAGGCTATATACAGACCATATCACGATTAATTTTCTTACTGAAGTCATACTTCACTTGCCTCACTTCATTTTATGCAACATGATGTGCAAGTCATATAGGTAGATGCAGAACAACTTCTGAATCCTCTGATGGGATGGCTCAGCTATTACAATATAGCAATCTTCATCAGTTTTTGTATCCATTCTACTATTTGCCAGCTATTCATCTAACACAAGCAAATGACTGAAAAAAAAGTATTCTGTCTCCCTTAAGGGACCTAACCTGTTCTCTTCATGGACATACACATGCAACCTGCCTGAAATTTAGAAAAAAAGTTACTATTCCCAGCTCAAAAATAAAACAAAGAGGCAAATACAAACCATGGAACAAACAGATCGTGAAGCGAATAGATCAGCTGTATAAAGTTAGACAAAGAAGGATGTCAAATTTAAATGTGAGGCTACAATTACTCTTTTATATTATTAACTTTAGGAAAACATGCTTTGCTGTTGTTTTTTTCCATGTTGCTCTCCTGTAAGTATTTAGGTATAGCTGAGTTTGAGAAGTAACAGCTTTGCTGAAAAAAATCTTTGAGAAAAAAATCTGCATTATTATTGAATTAATCATCACAAAACATAAAAAGTCACCTACTCCCACCTACCCCTAAAAATATGATAATTTCCAACACAAAATTGAGGCTGAAAAATTGTAAAGCTCAGAGCCTCTTCTACATCACTTATTCCAGTACTACAGTAGCCTCTACATTAAATTTTTGCTGTATCTACTCTGAACTGCCCAAGCTGCCACCTACAGCTGTTGTTATTGGTTAAACTGTATGTTGCTACTGAGAATAGCTTATACCATCATCTGTGCCATTCCCTTTCAAGTTTTTATGAGCTAACATAAGATCATCCTTCAGCCTATCTTTGTTAGCCTAGCTTCCTAAAAAAGACAGTTCCCTAAAATCTTTTGTCACATCATGTGGTTTCTGACCATTTTGGTATCCCCTGACTGGACTATTTCCAGATTCTCAACATCCCTTTTATGTTGCTAATGACCAAGACATAGCTGTTCAGAAGCAGCTTCATCAGCTCCAAGCAGTGGTGGTAACAGCCTTCTATGGCCCACTAGTTATGTTTGTCGTTTCTTCTAACGTAGCCCAGAATGCAGTTAGTCTTGTCCGCAGTGAAAACACACCATCGGCTCAAATCCAGATTGATGTTCATAATGGCCCAAGGTGTTTTTCATCAGGGCTGTCACTCAGCCTGATACTTCCCAACCTACACTGATGCATGGATCATTCAACCTCAGATACAGAATTTCAGTCATCTCACTTTTAAATACATGAAATTCCTGTGACTGAATCCTCAGGTTTCTCAAGGTATCAAGATGCTTTACGACTTAAAGACCTACTTCAGCTGCCCAGGCATTATTCACAAATTTGCTCATAGAGTATTCTGGTCAGTTTTGTCATCCAAGTCACTAATAAATTAAATTACACAAGAATCAGCCCTTTAAGAATTTCAAACTAATTTCATTAGTTTGCTAATGAGTCAAGCTACTGATGACTATCCTTTCAGACCAATAATGTAGCCAATTTTCAGCCCACGTAATACTTAGCTTGTGCTTCCTCAGCTTACTATTGGCAATAATGTGGGAGAAGCTAACAGGAGCATTAGTAAAGTTCCAGTCACACCATATCACCTATTTTCCCCCCTCACTCACGTTGTCAGTCCTTTACCCTACAGGGCACTAAGATTAGCAAGACATTAAATGCACTTAAAAAAATCTGTGTTGACTTCCCATTTACCCTCTTGTCGGTTTCATGTCTGGAAACAATTGTGAAGTAAATGTGTGTCATGATCTTTCTGGGGAAAGAGATTGACCTGACATGGTCTATAGATCCATCCCTCCATCCTTCTCCTTGTCTTAAGGACTGGTATAGCAACAGCCTAATAGCCTTCTCCTGGTTCTAAGGACTTTACTCAATTGCCATTTCACTGCTGCTTTGCAATCCTATCACCAGAAAAACTTCTTGATAATCTTGGCACAGAGTCCAAAGAAGCTGAATCCACATTGTCTAATGAGTCCCTGAATTGTGTCTCCTCCATGTTACTGTCCCTTGTCTGGAAACAGTTAAAAAACGTGAAATTTCTGCCTTTTCCATGTCTTCCATCATTACATTCCTTCCACAATTCATCCAGAGACACACATTTCCCTTCTGCTACTCATCTAATTTTACTTTATGCCCAGAAATTTAGCTCAAAATAGGCTTTGGTCTTCCTGATTTTGTTAGTATAGCTTCCCAAGAAGTAAAGAACAAAATACATTTAGCATATAAAACACATTACACTAGACGTATACTCAGCTTCTAGATCAGTATGCATGTAAGGGTAGAAATTATAACCTATATTATTTGGAAGACTGATGTAGGCTTTGCACATTGAAACTTTCATCCTTAAGTGAATGTGGACGTCTGAAAAGTCTCAGGAAGTTTTGTAGGAAAAGAAGAAAACACCACACAAAGCCTGGTTTTCCCCTACTATAAAATAATTGCTGCACCATTAATAAAAATAAAAGAACACAGCTGCTGTTGATCTTGTTAATTCATTCACTAAGATAAATGGAACTGAATTAATCTGTCTCATGCTATGCTGTTGAGCAATGAGCAGAATATCTTGCGAACTGCACAGTATTTATACATATATAAAAAAAATAATATTGAACTTTCCAAAAAAAGAAAAGCAAGCAATTTTACAACACAACTGCAAGGATACATTATCTCCATAATTTGATGACTCTTGCAAGCACATACTGAAAAAAGAAAGGTAAAGAGTAAAAGTGACCAACACGGAAAGCATATGTCAAGAATATTCATATTTTAAAGAATTATATTTATTTCAGAAACTACTGCTTCTTCATAAATGCAAATCTTATCCTTGTAAATGTTAACCTGAAGCTTTTCAGTATTCTTATGTCAGCTCACTCATTCCTGGCTCACTGAGAGGAGGTAAAACCTCTATCTGCAGTTCTAGTTTTTGAGGTAGGACAGCATAATGATTAAAAAAGAAGACAACAAACATTCAAGTCAAAGTGTGACAAAATAGAAATTTTAACAAATTAAAGATGTTGATCAAAAAAGACACAAATGAATACGATTTATTAAAAGACCTTCCTTCTCTGCATGTACACTAATGCATTATCACACTAAAAGGATCTACTGATGTGCACAAAGTTTGCAAACAGTAGTCATTACAATAATATTGTAGTATATTATCAAAGCAAGATCCATGATTTTCTCTTTTTCAAAAACATTTTTTTTAAATATTGAGTCAGAAAATAAGAAAGAAAAATTAAAACACCTTTCATCATATGACACCTTCATATGAAGGAAGGCTTGTAATGAAAAGGATATGCTATCAAAATGGGCTAATACTGAGAAAAAAAAAATAAATAAAAGGTCAAGAATTCAGATGCACAGATGCATGAAAGCTTGTACATCCTTTTCCTTTAAAAGTTGGCCTTATAAACTTTATCACCTATACCTGTAAATCTTGCATTCTAACTACATACTAAGAGACTACCTTGTTAATGAAAAGGCAGTAAAAATTCTTAAAGGACAATAATTATGTATCACACAAATTTACAGAAAGGAATCGTAAAATAGTTCTTTGCATGACCACAGATGAATTGAGAGGAAGAAAATAAAGTAGTGAACACAAGAAAATCAGAACTCAGAAACAGTCATAAGATTGAGTTCAACACGTGTTTTGCTATGGTTGAAAAGGGGAAGGAGCAAATTGGTTCTCTTCAGACTGAACAGAAGACAACCAGATATTTATTCCTAGCAGGCACTGCTGTGGCAAATAACTACCAATGAATTTAGGCGCCTGAGAATGAATCTCTCACACAGAAGTACAGCACAAGTAGCAGTGCCAACTCAGTGTCAGCAAACAGGCACTGTGTCAAACCTCACTGTGTGGCTATCAAATTTAATATGGACAACTGCCCACTTTCTACAGTCCATCATTCAGCCTCAGCATGAGAAACCTCTGAAGAAGATGTCAGTGCTGCAAATAAACTGTGGGGTGCTTAGAAATCTTTATAGACTGCAGTGGGAAAAAGTACACCTTTTATGATGCCTTTCAAACCCAATATGCATGACTGTGGTACATCCAGTCCTTCTTTTAGGGGCAAAAGGACTGACCTAGCATTATACCTGGATTTTGCAATGCATTTGTTCTCCACATGGAAAGGGCACTGGATGAACCCACATTATTAATTTCATCCTAAGAATTTAAGCACTATTTAAATGAGGTTTCAGAACTCACAGATGAATGAGAAAGCAGGAATACGATGTTCTTACTTTATATGTGCAGTGGGAAGCATAGCAGTCAAAGTCCTCAGAGAGAAAGGAGTTTGTTCCAATGCTGAAACCATAGATGCACCTAAGTCTCTTTCTGCAGTTGTAGCCATGCAGAAAATGCAACCTATCATAGGTTTAACTGTACCAGAAGGTTGCCTTAAATTGTGGCTGGAATGTGTGGTGTTCAGTTGGTCCTTGCCACAGTCTGCCATAAACAAACAACAAACCAACTTAACAAAAGAAGTATCTATTGTTACAGCACATGCTACTAAAAACATATGGAAAGAGGCACAGTATCCTCAATTTTTCTGTCATTTGAAACAAATGGAATGGCGTAAGCTGTGCTGTAGTATGTTCTCCTATAAAAGCACTGCTTTGTGAAATAAAAACTGAAGTTTAAATAGTTCAAAGTGTCCGTTTTCCTCCTGCAAGCAAAACTAGCACATTCCTATGTTAGTTGGAAATTATTCAGTTGTAGAATGTCAAAGCTTTGAAGCTTTGAAGACTTCAATTCATTAAAAATTGTTACGCTGCTGGTTGACAAAAGAACGAGGTAAGGCTTCCAGTTTATCAAGCTAAGTATAAACTTGAGGATTTTCAAGTGTATTTGCTGACTTACTATGAAGAATAAAGTCTATTTATAACATCAGATGCAGTTACCATCAAGTGCTCTGTCAACAAAATCTTCAAATAACAGTCTACACTGACAATGAAGTGAACAAAGATGGGCATAACTATACACAGGAAAGTCAGCATCCAAAAATAAATAAACCCTCAACTACTCTGAAAGAGGAAAATAGTACTCTTTCCGTGGCTAGCAGTTGAAAAACCTGAACACATACGTATTTCACTAAATATACAGTAAAAAACATAAAAAGGTTTGTACCAAGATACATTGCTATGCTGGAATGAGATAGATGGTGAAAACGGGATAGAGTGCATCTTTTAAATTTACCCATATACATCAGGATTCTGAAGACTATGAAATACATTCAGGTGAACGGATAACGTCAGGTATTTCTTTCCCTTTCTACTCTTTTCCCCTAAAGAAAGATTTCGTTGAAAAACACTTTTCAGTGTGAACAAAAACTGGGAAAATTCCTAGACAAAGAGTCTTGTAACAGTATACAAAAGGCTTGATTTAAAACTTAATTACACAGCCAGACATGTAATTGCAGTGTTACTGGCAGGATGGATATATAATTGTGACCAAGAGATAACATTGCCAGGTTAGTGTGCTAGAATACCTCATTAACCAGCAAAATGCCATTCCAGATTAAACAAATAATTATTTTGGACGGTGCTACACAGCTGAGGAAGAAAAGCTCAATGCAGCCAGGTACTAGTTACAGGAAATATCTAAAAAAAATGCAAAAAAAAATGTTTTGTGAAGACTCAAGGAGAGACAGACATGGAAGATGAATGAACACAGATGAAATCTAAGAAGCAAGGCTCATGTTTTAGAATAACCAAGGAAAGAGACAAGGAGAAACTATTTGCTGTGTGACGATCCATACTGAAGAAATTGAGAGAATACTAATAGAAATAGAAATACTTCTTCATATGCTGTCAAGTAGATAACCAGTGGCCATTTTTCCACTTAAAAAAGTTGCAATCATGAGATATTATTACTCAAAAGGGTAAATTCTGGCACATCAGAAAAAAGCGCACCACTGTATGTAAGATAAGTGCACTAAGGGCTGTGTCTGATCCAAGAATCCCCCTCCCATTCCCACTCGCTACAGATCCACATCCACAAAGAAAGACTGCTCTGAAGAGATAAGTGAATATACGTGGCGCTGAGGCTCAAGAGAGAATAATGAAGTGATTGATCACAGCTGTTGAAAATGAAGCCAAACTCATCTCAATGTGAAAGGGGATGCGGAGGTAACTCTTTTAGATAGATATGCTATCCCAGAAAAGCATTTCAGTTGTCTGCATAACTACCCGTCCCTTACAGAAATGCAGGTCCAGAACTAAACAAAACTAGTTTCAGGTGTTCAAAATAGCATAGCTTCTATAAGCTATTATATTTGCTTATATACTGTGATCCTTTGACTCTAGTTAACAGTATCTTTCCACACATACACCTCCAAGAGGTACTCAGCATACTGTTCTATGCTTTTCTGCAGATCCCAGCTATTCCCTTAGCAAGTGACTGCCTGCTCAACTTCTAACTACAGTTAGTTGCTGATGAAGTAGCAATGCAACAGCACAAACATATGACAAGCCAGCAGAGCTGAGCTATGCTCTGCCTGAAGCCTTGTCCTCCGGACCTGTACAACAAACAGCTCACCCTGTCAGGCTCAGAGGAAGGAGTGTGTCCCCCATTGCAGAGCCTTCCAGACAGCTTTATGTGAGCCAAGTAATGAACCACGTAATGGCTCAGCTTTGTACCAAGACTGCAAGTCCTCAGGACTAATCCCTGCCAGGCTTTCTCCATTTGAACTTTACTTGACCTGACTGCAACTTTTATTACCTTGTTTTGCTGTAGCAGCAATTTTTGTAATTGACCAGGTGTGTATGGTAATTTGTTATGACCATAGTTTGTACGAATGGCAGTATCAAGCCGTTATTCTGTGTAGAGTGAGGTATTTAATGCCACTAAAATGATGAAGTGTAGGCCTGATACAACAGCAGTGGCCTACAGAAGTGAAGTAGTTGTTCAGTGCAGGCTCAAAAGAGATAAGAGATGGGCGACTGGTTTGGAATTGGAGACCATGATTATAACAACAGATGAGCACTGTGAGGGTGCATATGTGATTAAAACTAACATCAGGTTTAAAATCAAACAGCCACTAAAACTTCTGAAGAGAGCTATGGTCTTCAGATCTCTCTCTCTCTAGCCTCAACCCACACATTCCTTTCTGATGACCAGGGGATGCTCGGAATCATGGTGGTAAGCATATTTTGGATAACAAAATTGATATCTATGTGTTATCTGTATTGCAATTGCTATACTTTGTTAAGTATAAGTATAGACTCTAATTAAATAGTGATTTGAGTGCATTGCTGCACTGCTGTGCTAAACCAAAATCCTCCATAATTGCAAGTACCTTCAAATTAATAAAGTTCTATAGTGTATATTAAGCCCTCAATATATAGAATATCCAGAAGAACATGGCTAGAGAGTACTGCTCATAAGGTTTCAAAAGCAACAACAGAAAGATATCCTAGAAGAGAGGTTTCCAAATGTAAGTAGCTAAAACCTTATCTCATCTACCCCTTCAAAAATAAATAAAACTTTCAACAAAGTGTTTAAGAAGGAAAACAGGAGAAAAAACTCTCTTGGGCCACAGAATGTGGATTTGCTGTTTGCATAGAAGAGGAAAGTGTCTGCACAGAGTATCAGTAAACACGTGCAAAGAACTGTGGCTGCACTCTTACATGTTACAGGTTGTTCACGTAAAACCTCCCTAAAACAAAGGGAGCCATCTTTGACCAAACCTACAGTTTTATCTTGAGGAAGAGAATTTATGGATTAAGCAATTAATTTTTCTAGAATTTTAAAAATAATTGAAAAAAATTTCAAGTCTTTTTTTAGCCTTTTACCCATCCAAAATGTAAAGATTCTGATCAAGGGTATCTATAGAAGAAGTTTCTGTCACTGTAAATTTTAAAGATACACTTCATTTCCACCACAAAGGAGGAAAAAGGTAAGTATATATCAAATATTGTTAGGTAAGTTTATTGTGTTATTTAAAACATTTTAATATAACTCATAGATAAACTTATTTGGGTAGTGATGCAGCTTAACTCAGATAAACATTCATTACAAGTTCAAACTTTGCTTAGGATGTTTTGAGTTCTGGTTTCTAACACGTGGAGATAAACAGAATTGTATCATTTTATCAAAGTATAACATGCATAATATTCAACTACACATTAAGTTTTTTTTTTCTTAGAGTACAAAAGATTTAAATTGCCCACAGAAAGATACATTTCCATAGCTCCATTTAGCAGTAAATGCATCCAAGAGTAGAAAACACACAGAAACAGATGGAAAAGCACAATAGAATTACTCAAGTTTTCAAAACGACAAAAAGCATCAAAAATCATCGAAACAATGATGAAAATGTAATTGCCTTCAAAAATCTTTCACAAAGCTCTAGTTACAAAAGCAGGCTGCCTGAAAAGTATTGGCAAGACAAGTGGAAGAGGGATCACTGTGGAATCCAGAGAATGCTTTTATTGTTTCATTTCTAAAGAAAACAGAAAAAAAAAAAAAAAAAAAAAAAAAAAAAAAAAAAAGGAATAAAACTAATTACCAACCAAAGCATTCAGTTTAGTTTAGTGTTTTAATAGCACTTTATTTTCTCTCTAGAATAGGTAAGCTGTTTTGAAAAAGCCATGGGCCTCAGAAACTCTTTTGTTATGCAAATAAACTTAGCTGTCGATTGATCTTGCTTAATTCAAGCAATTCAAGCAATTCAAGCTTTTCTCAAGCAAGGGAGGAATACTGAAAACAGGAAAATCAAATATACATAAACACGACCTTGACAATTTCTAGACAAGGAAGTGGGGAAGGCACACCCAACTCCTCTCCCACTTTTCAAGATCTATGCATTTAAACAGGGTCATCACGTGAGACTTTCTGAATCGGTCTAAAAACTACTAAAAGAAGCTGACCCATGATTTGAAGCATATTTTACAACAGCTTTGTTAAAAGACCAACCCTTGAAAACATCTAGACAAACCGATACAATACAACTCCTCAAAAAGGAAAAGAAAACACCATTCAACCTTCCTTGTCACAAAGCTGCTTTCTAATCTTTGGGGAGGTTATTTTCAACTTACTCAGCTAACTCATTACCTACTCCTAAATATTTTAAGTTCACCTGGTTCCTCTCAAATGATTTCAAGTTGAAATTGAGAACCCATTCCACTACACAGATTAAAAGACACATTTAGATGTGAAAATGTTTTAGATTTTAAAAAACCCCATGAATGACAATAGAAAGAAAAATCTTCAGCATTAAACTGTTACAAATTTTATACATTAAAATTCCAATTCAGAATTTATTATTACTTTCTTAGGGTATCATTATTCCAAGCTCAAAACTCTTCTGCTGATGACAAAAAGAGTTGAGAGAAAAGTGCTGGTGGATCAGTAGAAACGTGTTCACATCTTGGCTGCAGGATAACAAAGAATATTTTTGTCTTTAACCGTGTTTTAAATTAGCATTAGACTGAACTGCCACTAAGTGGTATTCTACCCAGCTTCTCTAAAAATTATTGGCTCAAAATTACTAAAATTTTGTACACTTCCAAAGTTAAAATAGAAAATATGTAACTGCAATTTTATTCTCATAATCAGCATTTCCTTCCTTCTCTTCAAAGATGATTTTGCAGGGAGATTAAATTGATATTCTCTCAAAATTGTTCCATCACACTAAATTTTCATAGAAGACTTTCCAAACCTAGCTCATTCCCAACAATACACAAAGTACTTTTTTTTTTTTTTTTTTTTTTCCAGTGAAAGAGTTTTCACTTTCTTCATACTCGATCCATAGGTACAGTAGCTGTAGATGATGACTTACAGAATATAGGTTTCTGAAAAAGAATGACTTGTCTAAGTGTCCTCTCTCAAACACCGCCATTTTCAGAGAAGCCCACGAATTTACTCACGGCTGTGTCACAGAGCTCTATGAAAACAGACCCAGATTAAATCAAGAACTCAAGAGTCCTGTAGAGCAGAGCATAAAGTACATTTATGATTTTCTCCCTCACCAGCCACTGTGATCTCTCTTTACAGAACTCCAGTACTGGGAATCGCACATTTCAGAAACAATCCCATCAGCTTGAGAAAGCATCTGAGAAGCAATAGCTCTACTCACACAGCCTTGTATTTTAATAGCATGTTGGTCCATTCTGCACTCTTAGAATAATGCTATCAAATATACATGCATCTGTGGTATTCAAAATATATAATGCAGTCAAGTTGCTGTTACAGTGTATTAATATCTAAAATAAATATACTAATGAAAAGAAAGATGATACAAGGAAGAGGCATCTCTTTGAAATATTTTAAAACCTCACTGGAAAAAAAGATGACTCTATAACTAAGGAGTTGAATATATTGGCACACTACTGAGAAGATGAAAAATTATATATAAACTGAATATAATTAACCTGGGTCTGAAACAGAGGTGCCAAAATACACAGAGGCAAAGATAGTGCCTGATGTGTGAGGATGAGCAAAATATGAATGTATCATAATTGAACCTATTTAGAAAAATCCACAGATCACTTCAGGTTATTACACTAATTATTGGTTCCTACAAGGAAACAATGAGATTTTATTTATTTTGGTGAATATCACACAATATAGCATTCAGTTTAATCAGAAAAATAGCGGCAGAAATCATTCTGTGAACAGATTCACAGCTAAGTACTTGGACAACTGTATGAAATGCAGTGACTAAATGATTTCCTAAGCCTCTTCTGTCCTCATAACATTAGAAAACTAGCCTGGATTGAAACATTAACCTAAATTTATGATTTTCTGAAACCTCAAAGATGATATATAGATGTAGAAAGAACAATCTGACAGAGTGAAGAAAAGAAATGAAATCTTTCATCTTTTAGTGTCATTTTCATCTGTAGTTTTACTTGCAGATATAAAGTGTGCATAACATACATACATTTGTCTCCAGGAAGTATGAATACCTAACAAATAAGTTCACAAAAGTCATGCACATATATTACCCTCATTTAAGAACGACACACATTACAAAGTAATAATGACTACATGTTGTGTGTGCTCTTAAACTAGTTTTAACTGAAATTTCTGTAGAAAACAGTTTGATAATGATAATACTGGTTATTTTTTAAAAGTATCTTTCTTTAGACAAAAAATATGTTAGACTTATAAAGCTGGAACAAATTTAACAACTGAGATCACTCTTTTATCCTTGTTTTAACAGGAAAAGTTATCAGCAACCATCTCAAATCCAGAGACTTCTGTTTTCTCTGGAATCAGTACTGTGACTTAAAGAACATATTAATCAACCATTTATTTAAACAGAGAGAGAAATGTTCCAACAGTGTAGCAGACTAAAGGTTTTTGTTTTGTTTTTAAAGGCAAGTGAAGACAAGCACCTGAAAAATAGTAACTTGATTTGAAATAGGTAGATTCCAAAGCAATTCAGAAGAAATATTAAATGTTACACAACTTCTTTGCATAAGCTTTATGAAAGAGAGGAGAGCTGTTCTCTGGAAAGGCAACTGCTCAGATGGTGAAAAAACTGACCATGAGTCACAAAATCTAACAGAAATGTATGATACTATTTCTGCATTAAACAAAATCGTCAGTGCCTCAAGAGCTCTCTCGCTCTTAGGAAATGATTTTATCTCATGTTCTCCAAGCATTTTCACTAAAAAAACAACCCTGCCAAAACAGCCTTTACTAGATCACTGTCACTACATCCATCCTCAGCTTCCAGGAGAGCTGTTCCTGCATGCCAAGAACTGAACTACTGTGAACCATGTATATAGATTCCCAGTAAAAGCATCAGCTTTACTATGTATTTACTCAAAAGGCTCTCCAGCAGCTATTTCTACCTTCAAAAAACAGCATTATGAACGGCTCTCTTCCCAAGAACCTTTTAACACTAAGTAGGATCAAAAGTGTCTTGCACAGATGCAAATTCTTAATCAAAAACATACAGCATTTTTTGCAGAAGAAACATTATGGATGCAATAGGAGAAATTTGTGTCCTCAGAAATCATGATTTCTGTTTGTTGAAGAATTTTTCCAATATTTACAAAAGTAGATGACAATCAATGAAACAAAAAGCAGCTTTCACTTTAGAGAAGTTCACAACTCCTCCTCCTGATGAGGACAGCTTGAAAATATCAAAGGTAAAGTTCACTGTCTGGCATCCCTAGATTTCTTAAAAATATGGTGTGTGATTCTGACATCACCTCCAGCAGTGCCTATGACCTGGAAGAAGCTTGAAACAAGAAAAAAACCTGGGTTTACACCCCTTATCCTTTACTTCTTCTCAATTTCATCTCAAAGGTCTGAAACATGAGATTATTCAGTATGCCTGAGAAGGTGTTAAGCAAAAACAAAATGTCTAATATATTAAAGCAAGTAGTTTAGGATTCCTTAAAATAAACATAACTCCTCAGCAACAAAATAGAGGCTTCCACTTCTGTTTTGTCACAAATCCCCATCTTGAAAACCATGTAGCTAAATTCACAATAGTTTGAGTGCCACTTCACGTTAAAGGCAAAATTGTTTTTAGATCCTATAAATCTGTTCCTCAAAGTAAGATACAGCACATAGATCTTCAAATGCAAAGCTTCAGATTTTTCCAATGAATCATTTATGTTTCACATAAAAATTAAAAGAAACAAATGTCACATCTATGACTTCTCTGTGCCTTCTTCCATATATCCTGCCCTCTTCAAAGAAAAAAATGCTCATTACAGTACTCAGTATCATAAATCTCAGTTGACTCTCATGCAGTCACACAACATGCAAACACAGGCAATTCTCAGAACTTCAAGTTTCCTTCTGGGCTACAGTGAATAATAAAGATCCATACCCAGTAGTGATACCATTCATTCATTCATCCTTCTAAAAAACAAGGGCTAGACATCTCAACAGGCAGATGTTGAGAAACACAGAAACTTAATCTACTTCCCTAATGCTAAATTGATGTAATACATTTCATTTGCTTTAAGTATGGCAAGAGCAGCCTAGAATTGTTCCAACAAAACTATCTAATAGAAGCCTATCAAAACATACAGTATTACGGCGAACAGAAAACAGAAATAGAAAGCCAAATCAATTTGCTATTTCAAACCTTTACTACAAAGTAAATTAAATTACACGGCTTTCCCAGCAGCATGGCTGAACATAAACGTGTGTCATAAACTGACTTTCCTGAAGTCACCATATATTCTGAGGAATGCATTGAGATACTCCCCAGAATTAGTCTAACTTTTAAGCTTAGTACTTTATAAAAGTATCTTAGTACACAGATCACCTGTCAAGAAACAAATGCACTGGAGAGAACACCAATGAAGTTTTTGCATTTTTACCCTGTATGACAATGACACAATTGATTATCTTTTTAGACAGCAATAGCATAGGTTAGCTGGTTATTCATAGGAATTTCTCACTACTCAATACAGTGTTTCCAACAGATAAGTACATGCATCTACCAGTTTGAAGCCCATGTATATTTTTTCAACATCAGAAAGCCAATAGCTAAGAGAGATACTTTTCATGGTAACAATATAGAAACACGGTCTGAAACACCTGTCTGAAGTCAAAACAATGATTCAAGCTCAGTCAACACTACTGTCCTGGAAGAAAAAATGCAGACACTTAATCTGTGGGTAAATCTGATACAACATCATGCCATAAATCCTAAAACACAACTCCATTTTACTACCTTTCTTTCTTGCACTCATCTTTACAAAAACTGAAAATAGGAATAACCTCTAACACACCCAAAGGAGAGAATTGATACATAGCAAACAAAACAATAAGCACAAGATCACTTGTTGCTTTTCTTTTTTTTAAAATGCCCAACGATGCAACAGCTATTATTGCAATGGTATTAGACATCATAAACCAAATTCGTGTTAATTTCGCTAACGAAGCAGTGAACATCTTATGCTGCTAAGATCACTACTTTATAATGGGAGGAACAACCAAGATGCTTACAGGAAGAAGAAATCTGACCAAAAACAACCATTTATGTCTCTTTCCAGGATACCTGCTGCTACAGCTGAAGCGAATGAAGCAGCAGTGGAGACTAGGTGTTTTACAAAGCAAATACAAACCATCTCTTGAGGAATAAAGCAAAATCTAAGACAATCAACCCACCAAAATTAACATAAAAACATCCCAAACTGTCTTTTTAGAATCATGCAGAGTGTCACTCAAAAGGTCTTTTTCCTTCTAATATTGCTAGTGCTTCTGATGTTAACTCCAAGGACAAAAGCTTCTATCTCTGCCCAATTTTGCTCTACAATAATCTCATTCCACACTGTGCATACAATAAGAACAAAAACAAGCATATGATGAACTTTAAGATCTTGCTATACTTTAAATCTTTTAACTAAAATGACTGGAATAATTAACTTTTCTCAAAGCTACTTTTTGTCAGTAGTTCTTAAACAGCACGATAGAACTCCACACATAAGCTACCAACAAGAAAATGAGACATCTTTCAAAACTAACGTCCACAATAAAGACTAAATATGAAGGAGGAAATCAACATTTTAATTACATTGAAGCTATTCCTAGGACAGTACATGGAAGCATACTGACACAGATAAATATTTTGTGCTCTTTACAACTTGCATCTGCTAATGAAATTATTCATGTACTGCCTACTAAACCTTGGTAAAACCACCAAATCATAATATTCTCTTCTAACACGCAAACATAGTTCTGGCATACCTGTTCTTTAACTGATGCTAGAATGGCAGACGTTGTCTCAGTTTCAGAGCCATCACCGTTGGATGTGTTCAGCACAGGACTGAGGGAGCTTGTCTTATCAGAAGACGAGGGCTGGTCTGGAACAGGCATAGCTTCTGCAGTTTATGGAGAAACAACAACAACAAAAAAGATTTATTTCAGACTATGAATAATTTTTAAAATTCATTTCAAAGCAAAATATATCTCCCAGTCTTACTCTAAAATATGCACCACAGTACATTTGGAGAGGATTCAAATCATTTACAGCTGTGATTTTCATAAAGTATTCCAGTGGCAGCATCCAACACTAAATTACAGTACCATGAAAATAATGAATCATGAAATGCTTTGCAAACAGTAAACCAACTGATAATACAAGAGAAATAGAACAATTCCAGTGCTGGCTTCCTAATTCAATTGACTATTTAGTATCTATTGTATTTTAAGCTTGGTGACTATGCTTTTATTCCAGTCTACAGGGTGATTTTGAAAATATTTTATCAGAGTATTCTTGAAAAAAAAACAAACAAAAAACTCAGCACACCAGTTGCTAAGACATTTTTGAGATCCATTACAAAACAAAACTTGTACTACTTGCAGGAATTACTAGTTTTCCTTCTTTGAAAAGGACAATGCATTTTTTTTCTGGAGGCTAAGCTATATTGTAATACCTTCACTTAAACACCACAGCAATCACCATTCACATCAATGGCAAAACCTTATGCCTTGGCTCTGTCCCACTTTACTTAACGCAGGTTTTTATGAAGACAGATATTACTTATTTATTTATTTTAATGGAAAGAAATGCATAGTTTGAAGAGAAGTTAAGGGGACTTGGCTAACAGCAACATACAAAATTCAGGTCACAGAGTAAAAATCAGCACATCGCCCTGACAGGGAAAGCAAGGCTCTAAAAGAAGGGAGATTACATTCTATAGAAGTTTGGATCTAAGTTTCAGTACTGCCCAGGAACATTCATTCAGTCTAGATGGGAAGTCTTTTTCAAAAGCTTCCTGAAGCTCAGAAGATTAGCTTTCTTACATACAGTAAAAACATAAAAAAGCAGATTATTCATAAAAAAGGTTATCCTCCAAAGTGAAATTTCCATATATTTCAGGCTAGATTAGTTGACATGTTGAAGCACAAGATTACTATCATAAAATATTACTTTTAATTAAAGCAGCTATATATTTCCATATGACTCCCTTTTTGTAAGCAAATAAACAGAAGTGATAAAACTTCAACTTAGCTCTGGTAACGTTCCAGAGATACACTTGTTCTGTACTGCAGCAATCCATACTGGCCAATACTTAACTGGCAGAGTTTTTTGTGGGGAGGAAAGGAAAACCTGGTAACCTGTGTGGGAAGAGCTCACCCATCACCTCACCAAAGGGAAAGAGTATAACATAGAAGAAGAATCATAGAATTTTTCAGGTTGGAAAAGGCCTTAAAGATCATCAAGTCCAACCACAACCTAACCATACCTCCCTAACTCTAACAACCCTCCACTAAATCCTAAGCACCACATCCAAATGTTTTTAAACACATCCAGGGATGGTGACTCAACCACCTCCCTGGAGAGCCTATTCCAGTGCTTAACAGCCCTTTCTGTAAAGAAGTTTTTCCCGATATCCAATCTAAACTTACCCTGGCACAACTTGTGGCCATTTCCCTTTGTTCTGTCACCTGTCACCAGTGAGAAGAGACCAACCCTGCTCTTGCTGCAATCACTTTTCAGGTATTTGAGGAGAGCAATAGGATCTCCCCTCAGCCTCCTTTTCCCCAAACAGCCCAGTTCCTTCAGTCTCTCCTCATAGGGCATATTCTCTATGCCTTTCACAAGCCTTGTTGCCTTTCTTTGGACCTGTTCCAGCACCTCAATGGCCCTTCTGTACTGAGGTGCCCAAAACTGAACACAGTACTTGAGGTGAGGCCTCACCAATGCCGAGTACAGGGGCAGGATTACTTTCCTAGTCCTGTTCACCACACCATTCCTGATACAATTGAGGATGCCAGTGGCCTTCTTGGCCACCTGGGTACACTGCTGGCTCATATTCAGCCAACTGTCATCAGGATGGGCAGACATGACTTGTGTTCATTCAGTTGGATGGGAGGAGATAAGTCTTTTCCTTGTGTTCATTTAATTGCTTGTTTTCTTAGTTTCTCATTACTAGAATCAATAATTTTAGATTTATGTTAATTGGAAATATATCTAATTAAGCATAATTCCTGAACTCAAGGTTGTTTTTTGTCCGTGAGACTCTCTGAGAGCAAATCCAAATGAGGCCCACTGAGGTATGGTTGTTTCCTATTGCTGTTAGGTTCTCTATGCTCATAATGAGTAATATCAGTATGACATACTGCCTCTTGCTATCCCAAACTTGTTTTGGAACTGCATGCAACTTATTACATTTTAATTTTCAGACGCTTTTTGTAAACACTTTTTTTTCAATAAAAAGGCATGGTATATTGCTACAGCACTATTTGAAATTCTGCAAAAATCAATTTAAATAGAAAACAAATCTGATAATGCAACCAACTGTATTTGCTTCAATAAAATAGGCTCAATATCTGGACTGAGCAATGCTAATATTCTACAGTCAACTCATGCATCCCATGATTTTTGGCTTTTTCTTGTTGTTTGACTTTTGTCCTTTAATATATAGCTTAAAATGATGAGTAAAAAAAAAGGCATTCCACCTAAAATATTTCTTCTGGACAAAATACAATTTCTATCTCATTAGTTCAGTTTATTATTACAATTATTTGAGGGTGCAAGATTGTAACAAATTGCATTTAATAACATGACACTGAATCTCAGCGTGACTTTAGCCAGCTGAGCCTTTAATGTAATGCGCTTCAATGTTTTTGCATTATGCAAATTCATATGAGAAAAATCATATACAAAGAAAACAGAGAATTGAGTTTGCAATATGACAGAGAAGTTACTGTACCAAAGGCAGTTATGTTCAAAAAGAATCATACATGAATCAGGAATAGTATTACTCAACAGTAATGGAGCAGTCAGCATTTGAATTGAACTAGTCCATTTGATCAGATTAGGAATACATTTTAATTCAGTCTGGTCTTCAGTATAAGAAGTCAGGTACTCTCATGTCTTAACAGGGCTTAAAACTGCTGGTACTTAAGAATTACAGAAGATGGGGCTGCAAGTTCCCCATCTCACTACAAAACTTCCCAATGACGCAGATTCTTTTTTTTCTTTTTTCCTAAGTCATTTGGAGCATCTGAAGCTTCCCGTGGCCTCCTCTGTCTGTTCTGGGATTCTACCCACCTTACTTGCAGGAAGCTTGCTTTACTAGTTAACATGCTTTTCCCAGTACAACCTCAGCATGTCCTGTACCATCCAAAACACACACAGAAATCAAATTACTTCATCACTAGCACACATGATCACAACATTCCTCTACTCTGGGCTCTCTTTTCTAGAAAAAGCTACTCCAATTATTTTCATCTTTCCTCACAAATTACACTTGATGATGTTAAGCTTTTAATTCAAGGGAGCTTAGCCCTAAATTCAAATGGAAAACTATAGCAAATAGAAGAAAAATAAAAATTAAGAAACATAACGGAGTACGCTGTGGTTGCGTATATAACACAATCTGTTGTATTTGATTCCCACAGTTTCCTGCTATTTCATACGTGCGTCAGAGAAAAACAAATGAGATTCTGTAAGTCAGAGCATATACATGCTCCTGAGAGAACCAAATTTAAATCTTAGATGATCATTCATAGATGAACAGGTAAAATACTACCAGCCTGCTGGGAACATATCGAAAGTTGGACATAAATAATTCATGTATTCCCATACTTAATAACACTAGCAAAATTCTATGTGGAGTTTGATTTTTATTTTTTTTTTCTTCCCAGTTGTCTTTCTAAGAGAATCTGAAAAATGTGCCTCATTTTGGGGAAAAAGAAGAAATAAGGTTGTAGATACAAAATAAAATGTCCTCTCCCCTATGCATGTGAGGTGAAGCCAGGGCAGCCTTGTGCCATACACAGCCAGCTCCAAGGGCCCCATCACAAGGCACCATTGGGCGGCACAGGGAGACCTTGGGAAGGGCTAACATTTTATACTACATATCAATCCTTAGGTAAAACGAAGAAGTATATACACTATTTATCTTCACATATGGAAACAGCAATGTCACATGCTATAGTTTCACTTGAAAATTTAATTTTGGAAGTGCAGTTTTACATGGACTTCAATCATATTGGACACAGACCTACAAGAGTGTAGCCATGAAGACATTACTGGTAAAGGTATTCTGGTGGCAGAATTCACTGATGATGTTCTCACTCTTTGTCAGTTGCCGTGGCTGCATCACCTTTCAATGAACTTATTCTCCTCCACAACAGAAATGCCATGCCTCATTCAGCACATTTACACTGAAAAAGCCCTAGAACTGAAAAAGCTGCATGCTCTTCTATAAACCAAGCAATTAATTCCTTTTCCAACTTTAACTGCATTGTTTTAACAGGTTCTGGTTCTTTTTAATGTATGTTTAGATAAGAAAAAGTCTGGTTTAAAGAGGTAGATTTTTAAAAAATATTAGCTTGACATTCCTTTAAAGGTCACTTCGTTAATGTTGCTTGCATAGTCTACTGTTGCATTATTCCTTTCTGAGTAGAATATACAGATATGTTAAAATAGCTCCAGAAAGTCTGAAAGTCTATGGAGAAAGAAGAACTACCAATTATGCTGGCAGTTGCATTTTATCAGTGGAATCAGAAAATCCAAATAAGTTTCTTTAATTAAAAGGTATTACGGTAAAGAATATGTACTCCCCAGTGGGTTTTCCCCATACAGTGAATCATTAATGAGCGAGAACATTCATCATAAAAGTGTAGGTCACGCGGTCTTACTGCACAGAAATCAAATTTGGCTCAAAGATCTAATCTGGAGAACCATAAAACGACATGGAAGTAGCCTTGGATAAGAACCAATCAATTAAAAACAATTCAATATGCAATTGTGCATCTAGAAATAATTTTTGCTTCCTATAACAACAATATCCTGTTACAGACTGCAGCATGACTACCATTTAATAACATGCATTTCAAATATTCCTGTTAGAGTGTATATAAAAAATAGCCAAAATAATCATTTCCACTAACTTAACACTAGTTAAGCCAATTCAACTATTTGAGACTTTGCTCAGTCTGCTTATCACATACATGTTACTGTTACAAGCTAACCAAGATGCTTTCACTGCTTGAGGATTTGGACATTCAAGGAATTATCAGCAGAAAGATGACCTATTTGCACCCTTTTGGTAAAATCAAACTGGAGATGTGATCCACAACTGAGACATCACTGACTCCAGGCAGCAATCTATGTACCTACTAATAATGCAATAAACTTTTCAGCATTATAGCTCAAATACTTACTGTTTCATCACATCTGTAACGAAAGTAAATCTTTCAGCTGTGTGACAGGAAGTACATGAAGATGTGCCTTGCCTTCTCCTGCACACAGAACAACTGTAGATTCCTTTTACAGAGGGATCATTGTGTTCTGTCTTTGCTGGCAGTTTGATACAATTTATGTCTCAGTAAGGATTCTTAAAAAAAAAAAAAAAAAAAAAAAAAAAAAAAAAAAATTGCTAATCTCTTGAGTTCATGAATCAAGGGGGAAGAAAATCTTCCAGATCCTGGCAAATATCTCAAAGAAGAAAATTTCTTCTGATTGCTTAAGTAGTTTTCACAATATCCTAAAGCATATACTTACTATGTGGAAATTACTAAATGAGAAAACAGATTGGTTAAAAAGGACATTATATTCTAAGCATCTTTGCAAAGACTTAAGCTCAGTTAGGGGACAGGGATATGAGGGATAGAGTCAGTATTCTATCCATTCTAGCTCATCACAGGGGCTTCCCAAAGAGCTGAGGCTCTATTTTCTTTCTGGGATTTTTCTTTGCTGGTAGATCCATCAAGTTCTTTATTAACTGAGAAAGGGACCCCCCCCCCCCCCTTTCTTCTCATGTGATGAACTGTTGTATTCTCAGTTAGTTTAACCACAGTATTTAATGTCTCTAAAATGGATGGGAAAGAATCCTCTGGTTTAAAATGGATGAAAAGCAATCTCCTGATTGCAGATTTCAGACAAAGTATAAATTCAGGTTCTGAAAACCATAAACTTTCCATTTTCCCCCTTCTCTTAACAAAATTGGTATAGAAGACATAAAAGATGTCACAGGAAAGAATTAAAACAGCTATACTGTAAAACAAAGAGCTTTATCTGAAAATTTTCCTTAACAGCCTCCTTGTCTATCCTTCCTTAAAATCCTACAGATAAACATATAAAACCTGAAATGGAAATGCCAAATATTGGCACATATGCAGGCAACATATATAAAATTCTCCTCCCTTCTCTTTCACAGATACCTGACTCAAAAAGGCATCTCCTGCAACAATCCAAAGATAACAGCGTGAAGTTTTTTCCTTAGAGACTTTCTACTCCTGCTAAAGCCTGATCAAAATATCTCCCATTCTCCAACAAAAAAGCAAAATGAATGATCTTATACTGACAGTAGTCAATATGAGGTCTCTTCCTAAGGCTGCATAAGATACTTTCACTGTCTGCATTAACAATGACAGAATGCCAGAAACCAAACCTGAAGTCTTGCTTAGAGCTTCATCTATCTATGATGATTACAGATATTTTACTTCAGTATGATCCTTGTAGGTACTGTTTGCTCATGTAACATCATAAAATAAGGTAGTTTTGTTTTATAATAATTTGAATTTCAAATATTTCAGGTCACTATCCAGCCTTTCTTCATAAATACCAAACAAAAATTCTCACAAAATTTCCAGTGATTTTAGCAGTATAACTCAGAAGGAGCGCATGAGAGGAAAGCTTCAGCATTTGACCCAAAGGGCTTCTGAAAAAAAAGGCAAAGAAAAGATGCCCAATATATCAATGTATGTCACTTGCTTTTTTTTCTTTAACTTGAGTCAGCATCCACACAGGCTCTATAAATATTCAAATAATCAAACCCAGGAAGACTGACTACTCTCCAGTTAAATGCTCCCAACCCCCTTCTCTATTGACATATTATTGCAATTAAATGAATAATTAGGAGAGATAAAACACACTGGCTTGGAACATGTTCCAACATCATTGGCACTGAAACCACCTACTAAATCCATAAGAATTTTCCCATACCAGTTAGCATACATCATTTGAAAACTGTGCAACCTCCTAAAAAATTTATGAAAATATTTCACAGCTGAAGTCAGCAATGTGATCACAAAGAAAAACCAACATAAAAATTCATACTCCTGCCAATATTTTACAGATCTCAGCATGAGAATTTACAATAATTGATTTCAGTTTTGCTGAAAAGTCTATTCACAAATCTAGCAAAATTGCCCTATTTGTGGAACCCAGAAGATGCATACTGTGTTACTGAGGGAATGAGAGCTCTTATTTCAGCAACAATGCCAATACCCTCAGGCATTCAGAACAAAATGCACAATTAAAAACAAAACTTGAAAGCACTATTACAGTGAATTCTTAAAATTTTGTTTGATCTACACATCATGAGAGAAGGTGATACTGAAAAATTATGGAATGTTTGCTTTGTATTTCTTTTCATTCAGTGGTCATTGATGGCTGGAGGTGACATCATGTACTGGTCTGGTTGGGATGAAGTTAATTTTCTTCATAGGTGTTTACACAGAAGTGCTGTGCTTTAGATTTGCTACTTAAACAGTGGGCTGAGCTACTGCTGAGCAGTGTCAAGATCTCTCTTGTTTCTCACAACAAGTAGGCTAAGGGTGAGCAAGAGGCTGGGAGGGGACACAGCAGGAACAGCTGCCATGAAACAACCAAAATGAAATTCCTTACCACATCACATCACATTCAGCAACACAACTCGGGGGGGATTTCTCCAAGGTAGCTGTTACTTGGGGGCTGGCTGATGATGAGTGATTGCTTTCACATTATTTGGTTTTCTTTCATTTTTCAAACTGACTGTGTCTACTAGTTTGTGTTCGTGCTTTTGCCTATCTGACTCTCTTCATTCCACTGGGGGTGCTGTTGTGTAAAATGACTGAGCAGGGGCTTAGCTGCTAGCTGAGATCAATCCACCAGAAACCATTAGTAAGTAATTCCCCTCAACATCAACAACTGTAACGAGAAAAATAAAAACATATTTTGTAGTACAAGAAATGGGATTGATAACAGCCATGTCCGAGGACACCTGTTCAAAAACAGAAATAACAAGACAATAGCACAGCCCTCCAAGTCTGTATTCACTAAGGTTTCATGCCAAAATAGACTGTTTATTACTCCTACTTAAATTTTAATTGCTAGCTGATTCACACTGAGTACTCTTAACGTCTCCCATGACTCTGAACCTGAAGTAGGATAGACAGTTCCGTTACTGGTGTAATCTCAAGACTAATCTACTTCTTCACTAATTCCTACAGTTAAGGAGCTTACTTATATATATCATACTAAATTGCACAGATCCTCTTTACCTCATGTCTCACTCTTTTATAAGAGCTGGAGTGCAGAATAAATACCATACAACACTGTGTGAAGTGCATCTCTAGAATCACCAAGGTTGAAAAAGACCTCTGAGATCATTCATCCAACTGTCCACCTATCACCACTATTTCCTCACTAAACCAAGTCCCTTAGCACAACAACATTTCTTGAACATCTCCAGGCACAGTAACTCAAAACCTTCATAGCCGCAATGTCCAGCAGCTAGGACTGCACTATGGAACCAGCATAGCTATCCCTCTGGGACTCCTTTCACAGCTGCATCTCTCAAATGGAAAGCTGGTGGAAGAGCACAAAGTCTCCTCATTCACTCATTCAACACACCTGGACATCTCTGAAGATCTGTGGAAATCATAAATTGCCTGCTTGACATACCCTTTTGTATCTTTCATTTGCAGCTTGTTACACACCATTCTTGCTTTCTCATGCTATTCCTCTTTACACTGGGTTTGATTCCAGCTTCATCCATTCTCTCCAAGACTTCCCAATTTGTCCCTCATCATCTTGCTTGTAAGGAACAGAATGTAATAAAATGATGGACTTTGAACTCATTTTCACATGTGAAGCTGGGATGTTTTAATCCTACCTCCCTGCCCCCTTCCCCGCTTCTTCTCTGTAAGTGCATCATTTTATATTAATCCATGTGGATTTTTATCCAAGTGCTCAACTTTGCTGATCCTTCTGCAGACACAGTTTGTATTTCCCCATCTTGAATAGCTTAGCATGTTCACAAAACTGTGTCATTCCACTATTCACTTCCTTTTCCACATCATTTCAGGATGTGTTGAACAACATATGCCCACTGCTAGATATCACTTTGATGAGCTACGTCTACAGTAAACTCATTAAACAGTAAACTCACTAGTTATTGATATTACCTGTTTCTCATATTTTTAAGCAGCTTTTTCAACATGCAATAACTTCCCTCATATCCAACGTTGGCTGTCTTTAAAAGCTCTAAGAAATGGAAATTCCTATTAAAATCTTTAGGAAAATTCAGCAAATATCAACCAGAATTACACAAGCTGCTTCCAGGAATTCTAACAAAATTATGATGAATTATAAAATTATGATGAAATACTTAAACAAGCCAAACTTCAGAAAACACTATTTATTTAATTTTTATAATATTTTATATAGTTTCAGATTAATTGCCTAGCAAATACTTCTGGTCTCTAGCTCATGAACATCCCCAACAGCCCTTACAAATCTGGAGGAATGACTGGGTGCTTTCCAGCCTTCTAGCACTCATAGTTCAAGAGGTTACACACAACAACATCCTTAGCTATTCAGGTACCTAATTCTTGAGTTACCTTAGAGCCCTCAAGTGAATATCACCTTTTCCTGGCAATTCGTCTATGTATATTTTGGTGTCGTTGGTGGTAGTTTTTTTGCTTCATCACCTCTTTTCAGATTTTAAGACCCCAAGAAATCCCCACAAAGAACAGTTTCAGCATGGAAAGACACATTAGCCAAGATCAAAAAAAAAAAAATATGTTCCCTTACTTCACTCTCAGTAGCAGCTAGCATGGTTATGCCTAAATAAGATAGCCGTTAGCATATGCCTATGAATATTAACTCTTTGCTGAGGCAGAAGCAGATGAAATACAGTCAACCACCTGGCTCAAGGAACAAAACAGGTTTTGTGTGCTAAAGAAAACCTATACAAACAACCTGTAGATTATCAGAAAGTGCAAATACATCAAGAAGCATCTGGAACAAGCAGATTGTGAGCAACATCAGCAAATCAGAATTTGAAAGGACTACTCATCAATAAGGTATTCCCTGCTCAATCCTACAACAAAGGACACTTCATTTTGTGGGTAGACAGAGTATCATAAAAACAGAGAAGAAAATCCTATCATGTTGCATCAGAATTTGGGACCATCTGGGCAACACCAAAACAGCCTGTGAGCACTTCAGCACTCCCAAGGGACCCCATGATAAAACAGATAGGCTAGAATCTACTTTCCTGCTAATGGTTTTTTCTATACATATTTTTAATATACATTTTAATACTGAGCATTTTCTTTTTCCCAATATTGTGCTTCTAAAATCATATCTGTACAGCTCTTCGTGTTATGCCATATTGGTAGAATGCATTCTGTTCTTTCTTTTTCTGTCCCTTAATCAGCAGTTTAGTAGTCACACTTAAAAGTGGTGGGTGAAGATGTTTTAGTTAAAGTCAATAAGAAGGAAAAAAAAGCATAAATTATAATTAAAAAAATAGACAACTCCTAGATCTGAAGACATCTGAGAAGATAAAGTAAAACCTTATCCACACAACTATGTTTTAGGATGTAGACAGACTTGGTACCAATGTCATAGTTCTTACTGTGTGAGTAACTGCTTGAAAAGCTATAACACTTAAAATACTGAAAAGATAAGGAAAACATATAGCCAAGTTGTAAAGTTTACAAACAAGTAAATAAACAAATAAACAAACAGAATAAAGATAAGAACTTCTCAGGTATATAAATATTAAAAAAAAAAACAAAAAAACAAAAAAACTTTTTTCTACCAAAAAATCTTCACCCCACACCATTAATGAGATAAGGTTTATAAGGATCAGCCTAGTTCTTCTACAAATATCAATAGCATTCCTGTGCATGCATTTGAAATGCTAGAATACTGTGAGCAATTTATGTGCTCTCATGTCATTTTACAGTGTAGGAAATATTACTGTACCAGTGATGCCAAAACTTCCAAGAAAAGAAAATGCTACTATTCTCTTTCTACAGAGTACACAGATTTCACCCCCCCCCCTCCCAGATTGCACATAGTTGAAAACATTGTTCTTGACCCTGGAATCTGGATTTCTGTAGAAGTAAATAAGAAAATAAATGATACATCAACTACATCAACTTGAATTAGGATCACGATTAAAAAAAAGTCAGAAGAATAGAAAACTCTCTGTTTCTCTGCCTAGCATAAAGTAGAGGCAGAAAACCTTGCATTTTTACAAAGCATATTTTACATACGCAAAAGAAGCTTGAAAGTGTAGATTCAGCTTGAATACATTTCAATCAACAATAACAACAATTGTGAGCGTGTGATGACAACTCCTTCAAATTCAGTTTGCTGAAAATCTACAGCCAGATATTGTGGAACTCAGTGAGCAATCTACAATAAATTACCTAAAGATGTTATATGTCTACTTGTGTAACTACTGTGTGTAACTTGTGTCCTGTGATATAGAGAAGGTAGTTGTCCTCATTTTTATTTCAGTCAGTCAACCTGAAATTACCGATCCCTTCCCACAGTGGCTCAGCCAAGCCCAGTGTTCTTACACAATACAGATCGTCTATTTTGGTTTCTCTCTAGCCAAAATGATATCCAGAATATAGCTAATTGATGGAAAAGGATAAAAATATGTACATTCAAGACAGTCTAATAGTTTCAATCTTCAGTCTCTTACACTAGAACAGTGTCAACTTACAGTGCTATCTATAAACACTGCATGTTGAGTACATTCTTAAAATACATCAGTTAGGAATCCATGACTTGCAAGACTTACTATGCCTTTCCTATTCTTGTTTTCAATACATCAAAATGGATATGCTAAATGATAGCAAAAATCAATTGGAGAAAAATACTGACAAATCCGAAGCCTTGCATAATTGCTTCAGAGCAAACTTTTCTGTGTGTCATTTAAAATATTCTGTCTATCTTCACCAACAGCTGGGAATTTCTCATCCTCCTGGATAAGGAACTTCAAAGCTTTGTTAATTTAACAAGTTGATTGATCTGGGATGTATAAAGTAAAATCTTATGAACATGCTAGAATTTAGAAAGGCTACAAGGTGTATATAAGACCAAACAGTGCAACACAACATAAAACATCCCAAATGTTGACAGGGACATTCAATCAGACATAAAGTCTTAAGTGTGAAGAGGTCAGGCTGATAGTGTGAACTGTATTTGTGATATGTCTTGCTTATCCTTAGCTATTTTGCTTAGAAAATCACAAGCTGAACATCACCAGTTGATCTCTCCCTTAGTATCAACAGACTATTCAGGTGATCTTTAAGAGCCAAGCAACTCATGTAAAGGAAAGGTGCCACAGCACTATCTGAACCTCACCAAATCTCTCTTTGTTGCCAGTGTCGCCTGAAAATCCATAAGTTTTCCTTTAAAAGATACTCTCAGTAAGGATAAAAAAAATGGAGCTAGTTTATTACCATTACATTGGCCTTTAATTATTATTACTTTTTTTTGTTGGGTTTTTTGTTTTTGTTGTTGTTTTTTTTTTTTTTTTTTTTTTTTTTTGTATTTTTTTTTTATTATTATTTGTTTAACTCCACCTATAAGTATTACAAGGCAAGTGAATTTGCAACAATTTTCTCAAAAAGCCTAGACCTAGAGCCTGCTTTTACAAAATTGTATCATTACTATCTTCTCTTAGGGGCCTGTTTACTTTACAGGATTTACCAAGAACACATCAGTAGAGAATCTGATTCTTAAACAATAGCCTTGTGATAAAAAGGTACATTAAGATATATGAAACAGTAATGAAGTAGTAGAAGGATTTAGGCATAGGAAGCAAGTTGGCTATCCCCTCAGTGAGCTGGATTTAAACCAGCTAAACTGGCTGCACAGAAGTGAAAATTGCCCAAGACTGATCTGCTGTAGAATTTTACTGATCACCGTGTAGCTCTGTTCTACTACATCAAACTTATTAATGGTAACAGAAATCAGTATACATAATTCTGTATATTTTCTAGCATCTACTCCTTCCATTTATTGTAACCCTTTCTAATGCTTCCCTTTAAAAATATATTTATCTTTCTTTTAACCATTCCTTCATTTCAAATTATAACCAAAGCTATTGTCCAAGTTTTCAACTGAATTAATGCCGAATTACTATAATGAGTAAATCCTGAAGATCCTGTAAACTACCTTGCTGGCTGCTATTAAACACAACACAGTTTAAATTAGAGCTGTATAACAACTGCTGTCCTCCCTTTCCACTGCAAAGGTTGATTTAAGATGCCACTGAGCTCCTTAGCAAAGTCAAGTGGCTGGAACAGAAGCGACACTCATCCTAAGCAGATATATTTCACCACATATGCATAGTCACACACAATTGCATTAAGTTATACATGTTTTCCAGCATCTGTTTTGGCTGTCTATATTACCCTGCTTTAACCACCAACATAAATATATGAATGTATTTAGAGAGTGCTCCAATCTTCTCCTATCTACAGAATCTAAAATGATTTTAATTACAAACTCCTCTTGTGAAATCATACATCACTGCAGATAATCCAGTTTCTGTACTTTTAAAATTTGTACAAACTCCTGCAAGTGTTGTGTTCAGGCACATACTACCAGAGGTGCAGCAAAAGACCCCAGAGATGGAGCTGACAATCTGTGAGGAAGTTAGAAAGGCAGGTGCCACCCCTCCCACTCCTCCTGCAAGGGGCTGCAGGTTGCCTCCTGAACATGAACCACTGTGCAGAAGGAAGATAAAAACAGTTCCAAGGCTTTCTAGGAACTCTGTCAGCAACTGTAAGGAGTCAAGCCTGCTGAGAGGGGTTTTTAAACAGCTCTGATGGAATCCACTAATTTCACCAACCTAAAGCTGCTATGGAAGTTTCACAATCTTCTTTCTAGCTTTCTCTTTTAATTACAGGCAGAGCTAGTAGTGCTTAGCATTTCTCAGTTTAAGATCCTATTTTGAGCCACATATTTTTTTGACAAGCTGTCTGCTTGGACCAAAACACTCCATCCAAGCAGCTGTGTCATAACTAAGTGACTTCCAGTCATAAAACACTTGAGGTATTTCCAAGAATTATATTTTTGAAAATTGTCTTTTGCATTATGAAAAAAAAAAAAAAAAGTATTTTAAAAAAGTGGAAATTGTGAAAGCATTTATGTTGTAAAGGCATAGCTACAAAATTATTATTTGTATTTGAGCCTTCAACTGCAATTGAACCCACTGCTCTGAGGACTGCAAAAAACTAAGAAAAGACAGCCCTGGAAAGTTTAAAGCCTAGATGGATAAAATAAAGAATGAAAGGAAAAATGTCCATAGAGAAATAAAATGATCTATTCAAGATACAGGAAAGGATATGGCAAGTCAGTAACACTGCTCAGGAAGAAAGACCAAAAATGAATTCTGGCCTCGTCCTCTGTCCTCTAGACTCTGCTGTTGCTTCTCCTAGAGGAAGACTTGCAGAGGAAGCTGTCAGCCCACATTACTTGCAGTCTGAAATGTACTTTCAAATAGAGCCCTGCAAAAAAGCAGTGCAAGCATCCAGTCCCTGTACTCTGAAAGCATGGTGCATTACAAGAAGAAAGATGGTGTGTCCTACAAGATTGTTCACTGTGCAGCTTATCAGTTTGCCATGAACATGTATCATCTCTCAGCACTTGATTAAAATTGATAACGTAGTCATCACGAATCAGAAATCTTTGAGATGTACAAATGAGAACACTGAAGGAAAACTCAGAATAGAAAATGTATGGACACATTCTTCATACACTAAAACAGAAAGGAAGGCTGGCAGACAAGGCACTAGAATTGGTAAATATCTAAGATATTTAAAATATCTAAGACCTTCCTATGAGCTTACTTCCATGCTACATAATCTTATTTGCCTTACTGAATTCCTGTCATCTCAATTTACTACAGTATTTTTTCCTCCTCAATTCTATGTGTGGTAAGCTTTTTATATCCATGCACATAATATACAATCTTATAAAATTATACACATTCATATATAAAACGTATATTGCCATGCCCTATATACATAGAGAACTGCAATAAGTAGTTATAGTGAGCACAAAGTAGAACATAAGTATTAAAGGAAAATGACTATCAATTTAGTCTCTTAGGTTTCTTCCAAGAAAAAAATATCATAAAAGCATCATAATGCACAATAAGATATTTAGCTGTATTGTAGAAATTCAGATCTCACTACTGAATTCAATACATTCAAAAAAGCAAACATAGAATTCAAGATAAAGTGATTATTTTCTGACTACAAAATTAATAGTTCAAAAAGTATCATTTATAAGTTTCTTGACACTATGAAGAGATGGCCTGTTATGGCTTGTCACTTTAAGTATGCACAGGATAAAGAAATTCAGCTACAAATTCACTAGCCTGCAACAAAGCCAGACAGAAGTAGAAAATATTCATGGCTTTGAGGTCTCTGTTATAGTTTACAAAATCAGAAAGCTGAAACAGTCAGACTTAATAATCTCTATGACCACTTAATGATAAAGATTTCTTTTCCCTCTTCCCTTGCCTCTCAAAAAACTAAATAAGTAAAATCCCTGCACAATTCTTTAATACTGTAAAGAAGCATTTAAAATGTGCATCAAGTCATTGTTTTATGATCCTCAAACACCCACAAGATGTAACAAACACAAAGACTGTACAAGGCTAGAAACAGCTATTCATTTGCTGTATTCATGACTATCCATTTTCTTTATTTACTTAGTTGAAATCTGCAGCAACATTTTGATATACAACATCAAATGAACAGTTGCTCCAATGAATCCTCCTGACTTAACATTTACTGTATTTACAACTGACAAAGATAAATCTTGATAATGCAGATGTTTGTTTCCTTTCCTGTCTTACACCTTAAATAAATCATCAAATATATTATATTTATTAAGCTAATTGTTAAGCACCAAACAATCTTGGACAGCTATGCATTGTTACTGTTACATTTAGTCCAGCAATTCAAGCTGGGCTTTTATAGGCATCTGTGAATTGATAAAGGTTTCTCTTACAAAATGTGCTTAATTCTGCTTACTTTACTAGACTGCAGTATTTTCTTTCAATTTTTTTTTTTTTTAAAGAAATAATACTTCACACTTCATCTGACATAATCTGTAGTGTATATATGTCCATGTATCTGACCTGTCCTGAAGAGGACTCACATATTACAAAAGGAGAAGAAAAGAAGCACGTGTGCAGGATAATCTGTTGTGTCAAGACTCTAAGCAGAAGAAGCAGCAGAAGAAAAGGCAATCCAGAACACGTTCAGAGAATTATCTTGCACACATCGCTTCTACAGTTTCCACAGACTGTCTTACTGATATTTAGTTATATATATTTTTATCCCATACAGATACAGATACTGTATTGAATAAGCCAACATAATTTACCACTGATTAGAAAAAAAAAGATCAAAGCAAGCTTAATGGAGGTATGAGCATTTCCAATGTGCTCTTAGTATATTGGTAAAATTCTGTTACCCAAGATGAAGTTCTGTCCCACTGCCTTATATTTGACAACTCTGAGACTGCCAATATACAGTGGGATGAAAGTAAGAAGGGAAGGAGGAAGTTAAAAAACACACCAAAGAAGAATTAGTCTGTTGATGTTGATATCTGCAAAATAATCATATAAAACTAGCCTTTGTGTAAGAGTTCGCTGCCCATATTCTCTTCCTAGTTTGTAGGGGAGAATGTGTGCTTCCACAGAGTGATTAATTCCACTGCAAGAGAAGCTTCTAATGCAGAGAGGATGATTCATGTTTAAGGGATAAGGAATCATCTCTATTACCTGTAGTGAGTGCTTAGACAACTATTTTAAACTCAATGAGTACATTTTCAGGTAGCTAAAATTAGGTAAGATGCACTGCATCTGAGACGCAGAATAAATTTACCAACAAATAAGCTCATCAGGAAAATGATATCTAATCAAAAGGTTATTCAAAACTTCTGGAAAGATGAGTAAAAATACCCAGTGCTAGCAATTGTCTCTAACATGTAAATACCAAAGGTTTTCTTACACCTTTTCTGTTACATACACAGAATTATGTAGCAAGTAAGTTTGGTGTTTTTTTTTCATACATTTTCAACATAAATACATATGCATGCAAATTCACTACAAAAATAATTACACTGCATTTATGACAAAATTGACAATTATTTACCTTTTGAAAAGGCAATAATATAATACTCTTCCAGTGCAGATGAGGAAAATTCATTCCTAAGGAGTGCTTACAAAAATGATATTATTTTAACTGTTCTTTACTTACATCTGCATTAAAATTTAAGAATTCAGTCAAGTGAATGCTCATAGACAATACAAACAAATTTATTCTCCACAATATAATTACTTTTTAAAAAACTCTCTTCTGTTTTCAGCTAAGGAGTTGGATATGACTAAATATGGAATTATCAGAAAATCAGTAATACAGAATGATTATCCAGTCTAGAACAGACCTCAAGAAGTTATCTTATCCAACATCCTGATCAAAGCAGATCAACATTAAAACTCAGACCAGGTTGTTCAGTGCTTTGTCCAGTTGGCTCATTAAAACATTCAAGAATCAAGACCCCACTGCTTGTCCAGACATTTTCTTGCACTGGTTAATTACTTTCACTGTGAACATTTTGTTCTCCCTTAAGTAAGCGAAAACATAACCCTCAAAAAGAGTCTAACTCCATCTCAACAAAAAAGCCTGCCTCAATCTTCTTGGTAACCTCCTCTTAGGTATGAGGAAGCTGCTGCAAGGTGTCCCAAAGCCATCTCTTCTCCAGGCTGAACAAGCCTCATTTTCTCAGCCTCTTTTCACAAAGCAAGTTTTCCTGGTACACACCAGCCTGCCAACCTTCTCCTGAATTGGGGTGCCCCAAAACCTGAGCATAATATTCTAAGATGCAGTCTAATGAGAGCTGAGTAGAACTGAATAAACATTTCCCTCACTTTACTGGACACGCTCCTTGTGATGAAGCCCAAGTTGCCATTGGCCTTATTTGCTGCCAAGATGTGCTGCTGGCTCACACTCAGGTTACCATCTGCCTGAAACTATATGTCTACTTAGCAGATATTCTCCTCAAGTCAGTGAGTGCCCAAGATGTAGTGATGACCCAAGTTAGTCCATTCCAAGACCGCATTATTCTCCTTTGCAAGCTTTAGGAGTGCAGTCATCTCCTTCCTCCAGCCTGTGTAGGCACTTCTCAATGGCAGACCAGTCTCTGGATGCTACAACTGTACCTCCCAATTTGTTGTCGGCCACTTGATGAGAACGCCTTTCATCACTGACTGATTTATTCTGATGAAGAACTAAACAAGACAAGGGCACAGGACAGATCCCTTAAAGTAAACCATTCATGCCTGGATTGATAGCCCAACTAGTTTTCATCCACCTAGTGAGCTACTCAGCTAGGATGTAATGTGCCAACATAAATACAAGGATGCTGCATCAAAGCTTTTCTCAAGTCCTTCATCAAAATTTTTTGGGTAACCTAGACAGTTATCACATAGGATGGAAGATCCCTCCATAAGTAACTAATTATGTAAGAGGCTTAAAAAAAACAAAAAAAAACAAAACAAACAACAACAACAAAAAAAAACCAACAAAACCCAAAGAGTGAGCTCTTCGTGAGGAGAAAAAACAATGACAAATTCCCAGAGAAAGCTATATTGTGATCTGTGCTGTTTTGTATATTCATACCAGTCGCTTCTTCTGGTGCACAGGAGACAATTACATTTGCTAATGTACTAAATTGAAAGTATTATAGAAAATGGTCAATTAGGAAGAAATGTGGACCTTGCAAGACTAAACAACTGAGTAATAAAATAGCTGTAGTTCACTGGCCTCTTGAATGCCGTGAGACAGTTCTGGTTTCCTTTCATTAAAAGGATACAGCAGATCTGGAAAGGAAGAAAAGGGCAATAAAAACAACCAAAGGCATGAAATGGCTTCTGTTAAGGGAACAATGAAGCATGCCAGAACTCTTTGGTCCAGAAAAGACAGGGCTGAGGGGATGAGTGAAAAAAGCTTTATAAAATCCTAGGTAGCACAGGCAGGGTGAGTAGGGAATAAGAATAAATAGAGAGAGCAAATGAAGTGAGCAAGTGATAAGTTCCAAGCAAAGAAAAAGAAGTGGTTATTTATCCATCACTGAGCTGTTGAAGTCCTTGTGAAATGAACTTGCAAGTTGCTAAAGGTATACATGACTGCATGCAAAAAAAAAAAAAGCAAAAAAAAAAAAAGCACTGAGATTTCTAAATAAACACAGAACCACACTACTTAAAAAGTCTCTGAGACTATGCTAAGAAGTGTGCATAATGCACACTTCTCTTGTTCTGATTATTTGTCTTTGGCCATTTTTAGCAACATGACAGTGGACAATATTGTTAATCATTGACGTCAGCTTCTCATCCAACATAACTGGTTAACTGAAATATAACCAAACTAAAGCCAAACTAAAGCTAAACCAAACTAAACCAAACTAAATTGTAGGTGTGTGCTGTCTGTGAGTAATCTCGTCTGAACTCTAGATGTAGATTCCAGAAGGAGTGAATCTCTTGCAGGTTCTGTACCATATCTGCCATGCCAGGTATTCTGAGCGTCCCAGAAAGCATTAGGATTTTATGTCAAGGTAACCAAATCGAGCCCTACATTCCTAAAACAAAGTGAAATTAGAAAAATGCCATATGACGAGCTTAGTAAGAGGATTACATACATATTTTTCACAGAAAATTTTTGTTGTCGTTGTTGGTCGTTGTTTTTTTTTTGTTTTGTTTTGTTTTTACAGCACAAAACCAAATTCAGATAAAATTTATTACCCCAGAGTTTGCTATGGAAACAGAACACTTACTTTGACAGCATGCTGAGGAGACATGGAACGACTTTGTGATTAACAAAAGGACTGCAGCTCCTTGGTGCTTTCAAGCTTACACAAATTTTAAACAAACTTTAGAAAGCTGCAAAATCTCAAAACCAAATGGGCAAAAACAACATGAATTCATGAAGAGAAGTAAAATTAAGCTACGTTAGTAAGAAAAGAATGAGAAGTAAATAGAGATAAGCTTTTGTGACATCTTCAGGACTATACTAATGATACATTGATCTATTATGAGCAAGAGGACAAATATTTCTTTAAAAACAAATTGACACACTGGTGTCTCTCCTTTCTTAAAGGGTCAGACAGAAAATTTGAATATCATTTTGGAAACATCCCTCACAGCTCTACAGTTTGCAACATGACTAATTAAAAATTACTTTTAATACAAATCACTTTGCTTAAACAAAAGTATAACATCTCTAAATTCAAGAATAGCTGGACAAATACTGTTTCAACATTGCATCTGATTTCCTAAATTATGTTACCAATGTTCTATAATTTAAAAAGAACCACTTAAGTTTTTCACTATACCATTTCGTTAATTTCTTTCTTTTCCTTTCCCATTCATGTATGCAACATAACCAACATAAAGGAGTTGATTCATGATCTGCCAACAAATGGTAAGCACTGCAAGGGCACAAATGGAAGCTAAAAAGATTCCCAAATACCCCATGCCCCAAGGATTTCACAAGTAGCCTGCAAAATATTGTCAGGAAGCAACAGAGCATGGCTTGAGCATATGCTGAGTGAATCAGAGTTGCCTTCTTAAGACAGATCGGCGTTCAGCATTTACAAGGCAAAATACATTAGTCTATCACATTAGACAAATGCACCAGCTGTAACAATCACACATTATTAAGCTCTGTTTGAGCTGGTGAATATGAATTGAGCTGTTCAACAAATCCAGTACGAAGGAAGCAGCCTTATCCACTTAGAAAGAAAACAGATCTGTATATATACAAAACCTTAGACCTCTTGAGCAAGTCAGTAGGAGAGGTACATGAGCCAGCAGTTGCTCTTGCAGCTTAAAAAGCAAATGGGCTCCATGGGCTCCTGGGCTCCATGAGAAGAGGGGTGGCCAGTAGGACAGGACATGATTGTCCCTCTCTACCCTTGTGAGGCCCCATCTGGAATACTGCATCCAGGTCTGGAGCCCCCAGTACAAGATAGGGAGCTGTTGGAGAGCGTCCAGAGGAGAGCCACAAAGATGGTAGGTAACTGGAGCACCTCCCAAGTGAGGTTGACAGACTGAGGGAGCTGGCCTTGTTCAGTCTGGAGAAAAGAAGGCTGCAGGGTGACCTCATTGCAGCTTTTCAATACCTAAAGGGAGCCTACAAACAGGAGGGGAGTCAATATCTTGAAAGGGTAGATAACAGCAGGACAAGGGGAAATGGTTTTAAGTTGATGGAGGGGAGATTAGGTTGGATGTCTAAGGGAAGTTCTTTACCAAGAGAGTGGTGAGGTGCTGGAACAGCTGCCCAGAGAGATTGTGGATGCCCCATCCCTGGAGGTATTCAAAGCTGGGTTAGATAGGGCCCTGGCTGATCTAGTTTCAAATGTGGAAGTTGGTGGCCCTGCCTGGCACGGGGGTTGGAGCTTCATGATCCTTGAGGTCCTTCCAACCCAGGCCATTCTGTGACTCTGTGATTACCGGCGATGCACAATATGCTGCCTGCTCCTTTACAGCACTGCACACATATTAGTCACTGATCTGCCAAATAGTAAATGATGGTCAACTAGATCCAGACTGTCAGACTGAAAATAAGACTGCTTTATTTTCAGAGCTTTGAATAATTGCATTTCTTATGAAATCCTTATCCTGCCCACATTTCAAGCGCCTCAAAATAAGAAAAAGTCATCTATTGAAGAGAGGTGACACTGGGATGATCTACACAGCTACGGAACTGGTACTGTATTAACTCTGTCTTCTAAACTGACCACTCATAACTGGTTTGGAGCATGAAAACAGTATAGTAGAAGTCATATACTAAAGATGACTGCATTTATTCATCTGTTATGTATTAAGCCCTATTGTGAAGCCGTTTTACAGAAGTTTACACAAATTCTTTGCAATACATTTAAGGAGATGTAATATCTTTCCATAATCAAATATAATTTACAACAAAATAGCACTATTTAAAGTTGTGTGTTTCTGTGCCTTCTTTAAGAAAAAGACAAAAAGCATTATTTTTCCATGCTTATTACTTGTATGGTGGGATTGGCAGAGCTTCCTTATGCTTTACAACTACAAACCCTCAGATCAGCTCTACACTGCAGACTACACTGAATACGTAACTGCATTTTAGCAAATACAAATAAAAATTGGTATATGGGAAAAAAACCAAAACACTCATTTTAGAGTGTGTTCTCTAATACTGAGCCCAAAATCAAATATCAGATTTTGCTATAAAATTTATGATTATGCACTTTTAGTTGGGTGCTGGGCTAAATTCTCTGCTGTAGTGAACTGACAAAGCACTTAGAAACCACTCATCTGCATTTTTAAAAAGTACCCTTTATCAGGTATTCTATGTAGCAGAAATTTTTCCAGTCCAGTTAAGGAAAGACTGTGTTACATGCAGAGTTGTGATTTGTACAAATAACACCTGAACTTCAAACTTCATATTTCTGCACTGATTTTAAATTGTGCATTATGTTTAATAGCACATAATGATCCAGAAAATGTTGGTGTTCACAGCCCCAAGCATATGGGCTAATCTCCCCCATAAGTAACAGCAACTAGATCCAAGGGAACATGTCAGGAAATCAGTGTCATTAAAGATCATGGAAAACAACATATAGCTCTCTTGAAATAGGTAGTGTAAAACATAAGTTCGCAAAGAGCAGGAGAATAACTAATGAATTCTAAAAAGTCAATAGTTATACTGAATTTCTTCTATGTATAATAAGACAAAAAAATATTGGACATAAATCCATATTCTTCCTTATGTTGAAATTGTACTTCGGGAACCTAAAGCAAGTTCACAATCAGTCCAGAGATTAGAAAACTGTAAAGGAATGCACCTGGGAAGTTTGTCAAGTCTACTTGGATATCATATGCCAAATAAAACCACTTACTAAAGTAATACAGTACTTATTAGCTCTGTGAAGTTTCTTGCATTTAGCACAGTCAACAGATTGTCAGATGCCAGAGAAATAATGAAATTACTAATGACAGCAGCCAGTCATTTTGAAAGTGAATAGTCAGAACAGACAGCCAGCAGGACTCATTAGGGAAATAAACAATATAAGATTTCTACCAGAGCTGACAGATACAGGCACTCAAAGGTGCTTTCCCATTGAAGATAAAGTAGAGGCAGGATCCTGTGAGGAAATGAGCACCCAAAAAAACATTTTTAGATTGTTAACCAAAAGGCTCAGACTAGAAAAGGAACAGGAAGCCACAGAAATGGACTTGGTATACTGGGTTAGGTTCTTTCATTGCAAAGGATCTATACGTTAATATCGGAGAAAACCACAGAAGAAGAGGGATTTGTCTGTCTCTCCAGCAGGAAACAAGATCAATTTTCATAAAAGCTCTGGGATTTAATTAGATTCCAAAGCATTTGTTATGTTAAATTTTTCAAGGAAATGCTTGGGAATGTGTTATGTTGGGTAGACACTAACCATTGCTACTCACTATTCAGCAAGTACGTCCTTCATCTTTATTAACAGCACACTAGTTTTCATGCATACATATATAAAAACTCCATGAAAATAGTTAAAGTATGTTCTCAATGAAAAGAGTTCTCACATATGGACTCTAATGCTTTAATCTCCTGTGGTACTTACTAGATACAGTCATAGGACAGATCTGGTTAAATACACTGTATCACAATACGATTTCAGATATCTAAAAGAATTACATTTTTGGCTTGTTTGTTTTCCTTTTTTTCATCATTAAGAATAAAGACATAAAGAAAAATTTTATCCACCCTTTTTCTCCATACCTAGGGGATATGGATGAGTCATGTAATTTGCATAGAATTTTCTAAGGTATCCTGTAGGTAATTAACCAGTAAAAAGTCCTGGCAGGGAGAGAAATAGTTTTGGCTTTTTCGGTCTTTAATTACCACCACAGAATTATACTTGTGTCCTAAAGCTGTAATGGAATAGGATTCACTAACTCTTTATTTTACACTTTACAAAAATAATGTCCTCTTTTCAGAGAGGCTTCTCTATTGCCGTTTCTTGGTTTGTATTTCTTGGGGTTTGGCTTTTTGTTTCCTTTGGGATTTTTTTTTTTTTTTAATAAAAAAATTATATTTTATTTATATTATATTATATTTATTATTTATATATTATATTTATTTTATATTTTATTTATTTTTATTGGTTGATTGAATTTTTATTTCTTTCACCTTTCTAACTTATACCTTTCTCACTTTCTTCATGTATATCTTTTGACCTTTGAGTGGTTATTTTTTATTCCATGTTATGTGTTTCACAAAATTTTTTGACTGCTACCACATTTGTACTTTTTCATGATTTAGTTGCACTGCTGTCAGCAGGTAATTTGCTTCATGAAGAAGTCTGTTATTAGCCTGGGTTAATAGTTCCTAGTTCGTTCCATGATTCCTTTTTATGATCTCCATTGTCTTGTTTTTGTGTTTTGTATATCTGATAAATTTTCCCCTTCAACTAAAATTATATATTTAGAGAACAGAGATATCCTTAACAGAGGGGATCAATTTGATTTGCTATAATTAGCATTTTTTCAGATGTTACAGCCATCTCAAATTCAACCCAGAGAACAAAGTAGTTCTACAAGGGCTTTCACATCAAACTTCCCTCTAGGTTTTCCAAAATGGAGATGTCTACTTGGACCTTTACTAAAGTAATTTCAGCTACACTGTCCCAAAAGTTAATATTCAAATGGCAACACCTCAAGCAAGGAGCCTTTTTCAGAAGCATAAGCAAACCGAAGAGAAAAAAAAAAAAAAAAAAGGAAATTATCTTTGAACATAATCTCAAAAGTAGAATATGTCAGTGATTTCACTTTCATTTCTCACTCTGTGCAACTCCAAGCCTCTTTACTGTCCTTGTCCAAACTTCAGTGAACATTATGCTTTGATTTCTGCATAATTTCTTATTTCTATGGAAATTCTCAAATAATCAGACATATAATTTGGTTTACTGATGTACAAGATGTTCTGTTTCTAGAAAAGCCCTCAAATTTGCTTTACTAAGCTAGTTTGAATTAATTTGTATTTCAGCTTTTATGAAACTGTCTGTGGTTTTATTCCATGAGATTAGAAACCCTCTGCTCACTGGATAACAGCTGATACATGCTCTACTAGAGGATAAAAATCTTACAAATCTGCAGGTAAAAGATACAAATAAACGTTAGCACACAGTATTGCTATATACTGAACTGCTTTCTCAATAACGCTGAATTTGAGAGACTGCCTAAGTAATATGAGCTACATTACTGAAATATCCATACAATTGTAATTTAATTTTTGCACAAATTAAAATAATAAATCCCTAACCTCTACTGAGGGGTATACAGTCTTCTGTTTCTCTTTCATTTCTGCTTACAGCTGTGGACTCATGTTCTTTGCAGTTTAGAAGACATCAATTAACCTCCATTTCTCAAGTGTCTTAGACTACTAAGATACATTTAATGCATATTTACAATAAAGGTTTTCTAGTACTATAACTCAAATCACAATGAGGCAAGGCTCCTGACAAGCTGAAGTTCCAGACAAAAAAATTACTGGGATGCTGGTTAAGCTATTAATGTCTAGAAGGTCATGGTGAGGATCACCTCCAAACATGAGACTGTGACACATTTTAGGCAGATACCGTAATATTTTCCTTAAATTGATGTGAAACAGTGCTCACAGCAGGCACTGTTATTTTACATTCACTTGTAGAATAAAATTCATTGTAGCTTTTCCGACATATTGCTGAGTACATTGAAATGTAGTTGGTAGAAATTATAACTATATTAGAAAAAAAAAAACAACAAAAGCCTACACTATGAAGGACAAGTGAAGAATGCTCCTGAAAACTGCTGCCTGAAGTACAGAAGAGGCCACCGAATGTCCCAAATTTAATACATATCAACTTAAAACTAGGGAGAAAGAAAAACAGGAAAAACAAACCTAAAGGAAATATGAAACTATTTACTGCATCCAACTTTGGCAAATGAACTCTAAATTTTGTACATGAATTATCGTGATGCATCTTTTCTGCAAATGAAAGTATGCCTTAAGATCTTGCACAGAAGTCCAATAAATAAAATTCAAATATCAATGTCAGATTTTCATATATTTTTAAGAGTAATATGCTTCAAGCAAATTACTGCCCCAGAAGAGACATTTCCCTACAAAGACTGGACAAACAAATCTTTCTTATAATGAGAGCAGTCACACTGGGTTCTCGAAGTTGGGTATATATACCCTGGGTATAATGCAAACATGCAAGACACAGCCACATTTCCTCCAAGAAAATATGCAACGGAAACTACCATCAGAGCAGCAAGAAGAAAATCCCCCAGCATCCAGGTTTCCTTTCCGATAACAGAGAAAGCAGTTTTTGGGCTCCATAGGGCTGTGCCACCTGGTGACTCCTGACACAGAGAACACAAAAAGGAGGTGTGCAGTTCACACACTTCTAAAATAGTCATGTTTCTGACTGTATGCACTGAAATGCCTCATGCCAGTAACATTCAAATGTCCACAGACACAGTTTACCTCCAGTTAAACATCTGCCTACTTTATCTGCTTTTAGTAGATAGACTCAATACAGGTGAAGAAATCACCTGATAACGGAGAAGGGAAAATACACATATCACCAAAGTAAGCTGAGTATTGGAAGCAACAGCTAGCAACACAGGGTATTTTTGGCGCTAATTCCATGTAGATGAGTCAATAAACTTAATGGAGATGGCTGCTCTGACTGGTAAGATAGCAAGTGCAGTGCTCTGTCACTGGGGATGCAGGTACAAGTAAGCAGCTCAATAAAGGATCCCAGGGTATTCACCAATATGACTGAAAAAGAACACAATCAAAGCTCAGGCAAAAGCTGTTTTGGGATGAACTCTGAATCAGAAGTGTGTATGGAAGAGTACACACACAAATACCTTTCTAAAGAAAAAAAAAAAAAAAAATGGTGAATGTAAATGTACAGTATTTAAACCAATCAAGTCAGTTTAACAAGAAAAAGACATCCCCCTTTGTAACTACCCCAAAGAGTTTGATAAAATTTGGAATAAAATATTAGGAAAGTTGCAGCACTTACTGTTCGCAACTGCTTGGGAGTAAAAATAAAATCTCAAGCACACTTTGTTCCTACAGCATTCTAACCAGAGGCAAAAGCTCTCAGCTGTACAACTGCTGCTACAGGGTAAGCCTAGCATTAAGGATAGGACTGCCACCATCTACAGTGCTCAGTAGACTTGACTTGATGCTCAAGCTACATTTGGCTTTTTATTAATTCCTTTCATTATTTTCATCTGCTAGCACTCCTTGACTACCAAACTCCATGGTTACATGCAGCAACATCACAAGAACGGCCTGCTAATGCAAAGAGATTTTATTACAACCTAGAGTATAACTTTTTTTTTTTTTTTTTTACCCTTTTACACTCCTACAAATGCAAAAATAATTCAGTCATGTTTCACCCTGATCTTGGCAACAGCTAGTACAGTTAATATCATAACAAATTAGAAGAAAGTCATTGTTTAAATATCTTCATATAAGTAAATATATTCAGTAGTCTGTTATGTAGCTGGTTTATCTTGCCAGTCCCTTTTGTTAATAATGTAAATTCAGAAGTTAAATTAGTTATAGAGTTCTTTATAAACATGCACTTGCTTCAAGTAATTACTTTGTTCTTTTTTGCTCTTTCAAAAAGATACCTCACTGATATTACTCCAATCCATCACTTGGAAAGTGCTTTTTTTTTTTTTAATATAGAAAATCCTTCAAGCTAAATAATGCGTATAAAAATTATATGAGATCATAGATTTTGTATCTGCAAGTTTTTTGTTTGTTTTTTAAGAAGAAATTACACTTGGTAGAGTTGATGAGCTATATATATGTGTATATATATACACACATACACTCAAGTGCAGGCTAACTTTGACAAGCTAATTGGTTCTGACATCAGCTCTCAAACCTTTGGCTCTGAGAGTCCTCCAAGAGAAGAGCATACCCTGCAGCCTTGTCCCCCTTTCCTAGTGTCACTTAAAATGAAAAAACGAGAAGTCAACATCCTGAACTTGCCCCTCAATCTGCAAGTTTCTAGGTTGAATCAATACCTTCAGGTAGCAGACAAGCACCACAGTCTTTACAGTAATTTTTTATTTAAAGTGGAAATTTAAACAGCCCATTCTTTGCAAACTACCTATCTCATTCCTCTGCTTGAGTTGCAGTTAAGACAAGGGGTGCAATTGTTCCTGCTCTTCTTAGCATCAACACAGCAGACCTGTAAGATCATGACCACACATTTTACGACAGCTGTGATGGCCCTCTGCCATCTCCCATCATTTCATCTTTCCAGTAATCCAAAAAAGTAAATTATCTTCAGATTAAGCTGACTCCAGAATGCAGACTTTTAGGACTAGCAACAATATCTTGAATCAAAAACAAAACAAATGCTATACTAAGAAGCATAGTCACAGAATAGTATGGAAAAAGCATCAACAGAGGAACAAAGTTTCCTAATCTGATGCCCTCATACATAACCCTTTGAACTGCTAAGGCAAAAACAATATATATACACACACACACACACACACATACTGCTCATTTGCCTTTCTAGGAATTCGATCCCTCACATTAAAGATGCAGTGTTTTCCATCATAGATATTCTAAAATGGGGACTGTTTATTCACTAAAATTCTACAGGACGGAACACCTTGATCCACCCCATGAAACATGCAAAGATGATGACATGAACAGCATTTCATACCTCATTCTCTCCACATCACATTAAAGGAAATGCCAACATACAAATAACTATTAATTATGAGACAACTGCTACACATAGGAAGATAAAAAAAAAAATATTGACAATGAACTCAAAATGCTCATCACCAGCAGATTCAGCCAACCGAAGAATGAGACCACCTGCAGCTCAACTTTTGGAGAGAGTGGTGATGGAAAAGACAACCAAATAAAAGCTGAAAAGGAATTAAAAAAAAAATCAATAACAATAAGCCACCAGTTATGCCTCAAAGGACTGCCCATTTAGACTCAACCTATTGTGAGCAGAAAGAGACACACACACACAAAAAAAAAAGAGAATCACAAGAGAAAAAGCAGTACAGTCAGCCATGAGAAATACCACAGAGCATGAATGGTTTCCTTTCTGAGATGCCTTACAGGAGGATGAAACAAAACGAAGATAAAGAAAAGAAATGTTAGCAGTATTTCACCAGCTGGCATTTTGCAATAAAATTATTCTCGAAAATATACTATGCTAGGCTTAGTCAGTGTGTAAGCAGAAAAAGAAAGGCATTCAGAACTGCATCACATGATGATTTTGTGATTTTGCCAATCCTTTTCAAAACAATCAATTGAAATAAAGAATTTTTTTTACCCTTGGGAAAACCTTCATTCTTTTCCCCATCTGGAAACAAACAGCTCTCCCCACACAAGACTGTTGAATGTTTCCTTATTGTGTATATAATATATAATATACACTATATATACATACTGTGTATATATATACACAGTATGCATACACTATATATATAATATGTAAATATATATATAACATTGAACATACAGCTGAAATATAGGATACAAGATGCTGGCTAATCATTCTAAATAGATCTTACCAAAACCGAAAGTTCTCACTGAATATGCAAGTTTTGCCTGGTGCTCTTGAAAGTAAACTCAGTAACAAACTTATTAATCACTTTTATACAGAGGTAACAGGTAAAACAAAATCTTACTGAAGCTAGGGTTCTCTCTAAAATCAAAATTTCCCATAGAAAAACATATAAATGGAGATCCTTATAAAATAAGAATTACAGAAGTTCGTATCTCAATTCTGATGACTGAGGAGTCTCACTTTTACTCCTGCTCAAAGTTCGAACTTCTGACTCCAACAAGACTTCTTCCTAATCAAAATCATTTCCTATTCAAGATGTCTTCCTGAGCACGCCTACCTATGACCAGTCTTATTCTTTTTTCTAAGCTCTGATACCACATAACCCATTTTGATTGGTTTTGTGCTATTTCTTTCAAAAGAGGATTTGCTATATTTGGTACAGAAGAGGAATTTTTGCCGAAGAACTGATGATATATTGTTTGCATAAAGGCATTGGGACTGAGCAAACAATGCTGTTTCTGTTAAAGAGATGCTTATAAACAAATTAATTTCTCATTCTTACGGGATATTTCTAGATTTATGCATTTAATTTACAAGGAAATCACATGTAATTTGTATTGCATAGCTTTTTTCTTTTCTTTTCCTATATTGCTTTCCAGAAACTCTATAGAACATATTTTGAACGTTCCACAAATTCCAAAAATCAAGTCTCCAAAACAAGAACATTTAAAATGCAATTCAATTTTTTTTTAAATAAAGGAAAGCCTAAGGGATACAGAAATCAGATTCAAAACAAAGACCAGCACCTATGGAATTGTGTATGGTGTGAAATTATTACACACAAGATCAGTTCAATTTCATACTGCCATGAGTTTATTTGCATTACTTACTGATGTATAAAAAAAAAACTTGGTCTATTTTAACACAGGCTTTAAAAATAATACTGACTACTGATGCATATAGAAGCACTTCATTAATGTATCCTTGAAACAGTTTATAAGCACTTAGAAAAACAATGTCTGGCACCTGAGAAAAGAGACCAATCCCTCTTGCTGCAGCCCCAGTGCCCACAGCTACTTCTGACAGATTGTTTTCCAGTCCTGCCACCAGGTTCATTGGCTCTTCTCTGCACACCCTCAAGCAATCTAATGTCCTTTGCATAGTGAGGGGCCCAAAACATGCCAGCCCAACTAACACAGTCACAATAATAGCAGGTTATACACTAGACATTGACCTCGAGGAACAAGAACATAAGAGCAATTATTTTGAAGGTATAAGGGAACCAAAGCAAAGCACAGGCTTTTGGGAAACAGTCTAAGATCAGATGAGATCAGTGAGGGCTGTCTTGCCAGGCTAGCTTGAGAACAAAACAATCAACCAACAAAAAGAATCATTGTGTAAATAACTTTCGTTGGTTTGCACGCAAATCTCAAGGAAAGAAAATCTGAATTGTCCTTTCTTTTTCTTACAAGGCCTAGGATTCTTTTTTTTACTTACAAGCTGGCTGACTTTGCTGGGCTGCATTCTGTTTTCTGTGGGACAAAAGTTCCACAGCCCTTACCTCTCCCATACGCACTAACATCTCTTTTGATAATGTACTGCTGACACCTACAGAAAACTGAGTTGAGCTCTGCACAGAATCTCTCATTGCAAATAAAGGGCAGTTTGCAAGTTCTATCATGAGAACAGTAGAGCAGCACATAAGTAAAAATATCATTCACTATCCAATCTAAGCTGAACAAAAGATGAAGTTGAGTCAGCTTATGCAAACACGTCCTGTTTACTGAAAGAGCCCAGCAGTGATAATGATGTCTGAATTTTATTTACTTTTAGTCTTAATGCCAAGGTGTTTAGATTTTACTTATCATACACAATCCACAATCTCCTTATCTACAGGAATTCCAGATACGCTGCTTTTTACTATAAACAACATCTGCTTAACAAATAACTCAGGTGCTACTTAACAAGATAACATTTCTATGACAAATGAGGAAACAGAAACACTATCTCAAGTCAACTGTGCAAAGCTGCTCGCTACCACTTCTGAATATAAAACTAGCTTTGTTACTATGGAAGGTATTTAAGGAGTAGTCCAAGCCCATAACCATACATTATATTCATGTCTAAAATGTTATGTTCAGAAATGTTTAACACAGCTTTTTGAGTAATGATTAAATGAAGCTAAATTTACTGTAAAAAGCATTGCGCCAACATAATGAAAGCTTAGGAAATATCAAAGCACTAATTTACTGTTTTTGAAAGCTTACAGGTACTGCTTTTATAGTTCATGTGCTTTCCTCTGCTTGTTAAAACCAATCCTGTCCTCCACACTTTGGAAAAGAAAGCAAATGAAAAAGCAAGCATCATTCCATCCTTGGTGAGTACTACTCAAGGATCCTAGACTTCACAGCATTCATGATTGATAATGACATCCAATAAACATCTGTTGTTCATTATTTAGAATGGTAAAATGCTGACAGGAATACTAATTTGTTCAGCCTAGATCTATACGTATTTAAAAAAAAAAAAAAAAGGGTAAAATGTAAAAAGACAACATGATACATGAGCATTTGGGAAGATTTTTTTTTTCTTAATAAATACACAAATAAGCCACTGCAATGTGGCTTCTGACGTTCTGGCCTGGGACTTCATAGTAAAGTAAGTATCAGCCTATCTACAACAACATATGTTTGAGAGGATAAATATAACAGGTGTTTCATTCTATGCCTTTGCCCTGTGACACCTGGCAGTACACGTTCTGTGTGATGCAGTCAGTGCTGGACTGCTGACAGCATTGTGTAGAGCTCAGTGCAGCATGACTGCTGGGATGCCAAGGCCAAGCACTGATCCTTCAACCCTGACCCAAAGTGTTTGGCTGCCTCCAAGCACTGCGTTTTCAACAGCCAAAAGGCTGCTGAAATTCTTGGCAAATGATAAGTATCTCTGGTATTTGCTGCTGGCAGAAATGAATTCAAGAACAAAACTTGGCTATAATCAGAACAAATTACAAGACTTCTCTTCAGTGGGTTTCCCTCGACTATAGGCTATGATATCCTGCAGCTACACAAATGCCATTCATCTCCCAATCTTTAAAGCTATAGGCAATGTGGATTTTCTTTTTTCATAGAAAGCATTAACATCTCAAATTTATACTACTAAAAAGCATACGCAAGCATGGCAATTGTCATTTTCTAAACATTTCCAATACAATTCATAATATATTAATTATTAAGAACTGTCCTCCAAAGTGTTACTAATAGTTGTCTTCATAAATTGAGAAGGCTTAAAAACAAATAAGTTACAGCAAGTAAGTTTCTTAAATAATGTCTCCACAGAAAACAGATAAATATTTTAAAGTTACTAAATAAATAATCACTAAAGTGACTATTTTGGGGGGAAAGAAAAGGAGTAGGAAGGGAACCAGCTAAACGAGATGATAAGCTAGTTTTCACTTGATTTATTTTTTTTATTTAAAGGAGACAAAAGCCAAGTTCTGGGTACTTAATTCTACACAGTAACATCATCCAACAAATGCTATGCTCAGGGAAATCAAATATCTACCTAGTCAATCACAATCTTTTTGAAACTGATCAATGATGCTGTAAACTGAAGTCCTATAAAATCTCTGTACACAAATCATTCACAAATAATGGCTAAGAAAACTCTTAACACTGTTTTCTCCTTAAAACTGCATGAAGCTCTCTGAAAATACTTCAGTAAACTAGTAGAAAATAAAGTTGAATTTCTAGGAAGACAATCTTTGCCTCAAAATGTCACATATTTAAGATGAACAGGACATTAAAAATATGCAAGTCACCTTCTGAAGAAAGATTTTTCTCCCTTTTACTCGCATTTGGCAGATTATGAAATTACTGGAGTTAATCTATATTTTTTTTTTTTCAACCAAGATAGTCAGTTTTGTACAACTATTATTTCAAACAGTACTTTCTAATGCATATCAACTGTGAAATACCATTACAGAGACATGGAAACCACAAGCAGACAACTTTCAGTCAAATCTCTGACCTTCGAGACAACTGCTCATCACCCACAACCTTTCTTTTTTCCTGCTGGCCTGGCTAGATGCCGTTGTAAAAGGAAGATGCATGCTGTTATGATAGACTTATTTTGCAACATTTTCACTACATTTTAAGCATGACTCTGAGCCCAAGTACAAATCCACAGTCCTTCATCATGTATGTACTGTGAATGCAAAGTTGTGCTGTATGGAGATATGAACGGGACACACAACTTTAGTCACAAAGGAAAATAGAGAAATGAACACTTCCAAGTAACCATCATTGAAACCTCAATGCTACTGCAAAAATAAGCACTTTCCACACTTACAAAATAAGAATTTACTGAATCAACATTTATATCATGAGGTTCAACATTTGTTTTTCCAGAATGTCTCAATCATGAATTCCATTTATTTAGCAGTATCGTTACCTATAGCAGTACCCTTCCCTAGCTCATAGAGAAAGGAAAATGGAAAAATGATAAGAAAAATATATCCCTGAAGGACAAATAATGGCCTACCTTCATGCTTTGCAGAAAAAGTTAGCAAATTAAGCATAGTGCTTCAAGACTTTAGCTTAATAGATCTAACCAATCCAGTAAGTCAGAGTATATTTAATTCAGTAAAAGATCTCAAGTATCAGGAATGCTTTATATGATTTTATCAAAATCCAGCAAGAAAGAACAATGCAGCAAACACTAAGCAGCACTTGTGAACTTACTGCTAAGGTAAGTTCAACTTTTTAAGAGTCTTTTATCCCAAGCACTTCCTTTTCTATCATCATTGATGACTTCTAGTTTCACATCCACTAACAACACGTAAGTTTAATTAAAACAGTAAGAGAGATTGAATTTAATCTTAATTTAACTAGCCATTTTTTTTGTTGCTGGAAAACGTCTAGTTTATCAATCATTATCGCAAACAAAAATTATTAAGGGCTACTGACATAAACTTCATGGGAGTAATAATTGACTTTATAAGGCAAAATGTAAACAGTTATGCTCAGAACAGCATCTAGCGAAATACTGATAATCAGATGAGCATCTAATTCACTTCTCAGGAAGCATTTTCAATTACACTTAAAAAGAGTTGAAGGACTTGGTGTGATTTCACGTTTAGTTAGCTACATACTTCAGCTAAATTTCTGAATACATAGGTTCTTTATTACAACACATGTTTGAAGAAAAAGATAGCTTTGCTTTTTTCCCCTCCATAAGAAGCAATCTCTCAAGATGGTCTCTAAAATGCGTACATAACATCCGTGATGTTGTCAGGAGCTCAAAATTCCAAGTAAGTATTAAGAAAAAGTAGTATAAATGCAAAGCCACAATATGTACATTGTTATTTCCCCGAGAAAAGCTTGTGTTGTTTAATGCTTTCCTATCAAAACACCAAATATTTTCTGTTCCTCATTCTGATCTTTAAGCAAGTGTGAGGCTAATTAATGCACTAAGAGTACTATTACTGAAGATACCAGTGGAATTCATAATTTTACTTTCCTCATTTAATTGCGTAACACTGAGGTGTCACATTTACCAATGCATAGATCACAAACGTCCTGTAGACTGCAATTACCATTTTTCAACGTTACAACACTGAGACTACATCTGTAGTAAGAACTGATTGTAGCTCACACAAAAAGGCAGGACTGTTAAAATTATTTGAAGAAACCTAACAGCTTAATATGTTAATAGAAAATGACTAAGCAACTCAAGAACACATCTGAGTGATCACAGTCTGAATTAAGTACTAAATTATCATTAAGTGACTTTTTCTTTGAGGTTTGTTTCAAAACGCATTGGTTTTACTTACCACACTTTAAAAAAAGATCAAATTCATCACAAAAATGTAATGCTGTAAAGCTACTGAAAGAATCAAAGATAGCTGCTGCTAGATTTCAAATGAGCATTTTTAGGAAGTTTGGGCAGGGGAGGGGAAGAGCTTGGCCGGTAGACAAGGGACATTTTACCCTCCAGCTTTCAAATGAGCAATAAACTAAAGGCTATTCACTTCCATCTCTCACTTAACATAGCCACAGTCAAAGCAATGATTTCTGTACTCAGATGAAGTGCCCCTTAAGCATGCCCTAGATTTTCGATGAATTCAGTGTGATTTTAGCTGCACAGCTTCCACTGCATTAAATTGAAACTACGTGACAAAAAGGCCAAGCAATTTTATATAGAACTTGAAATTATTGGTATATTCATATGTCAGACCTGAGAAAGCTTAAGATATATTTTTTCAGTTCATACCACAAGCAAATATTAACACAGAGAGAATTTAAGTTTGTGCCTATAAATAATTATAGTACCTGTACTTTCACTCTACAATAAATTACATCCATTTAGATGGTTAAGATACTTCCCTTTAGTAGCCTATTAGTTTGCTCAATTTATTATGTAGTAGTACTCCTAGAGCAAAATTAGCATCCCTTTTTATGTTTAATTATATAGAAATACAAAATAAAGTACATATTTCTATACTTGCAGCACACTATTTCTCTCTTGTGTAGATCCCAAGACAGCAGCTTTCAAAGCCAGTTTTAGAAGCAAACATCATATTGATAAAAAGCTTCTTCATTAGTTTCTTTACCTGCCTATGATTTTCTGAAACACGGATTGCAATTATTTTATTTACAGGTTCCTTATTTTCAGTTAACTACAATGGTAAAGCAGGAAAAGTGAGGGGGTTGTGTGGGATTTTTGTTTGTATGTTTTAAATAACACAGGTAAGTATAAGATTTGAAATAAATAATATGAATGGTTTTGTGCTGTTCAGCTAGAAGCGAAGAAGACTTAGATGAGAAACACCAATGAAAGCCAATCAAACTGTGGGCATGAATGGGGGCACTATAATCAGTCAGTTGAATTAGAGCCTCTGTTATAATTTTTAATACTTTTGTATAAGGTCATAAACTAATTTTGATTTTTATACTTAAATACTAACATCAATTCCTAAATTTTATTTTCAAAACCACTGTCTATGTCAAAGACATCTGATATAAAGTCTTTATTCATTGCTGAATACCTAGATTTCTTGTAAGTTATTTATCTCTTACAGAGCTTCCCATCAGAAATGAAAACATCTAAAAACAGAGTAAAACCATAGCCATAGATGAAAAATAACTGTCCATAGCTATTAAATACACCAATGCATAAAGAACTGCTTTATATCGTTTTTGTAAAGCGAGTTGGACTGAAAATAACTACAGGAGAAAGTAACAGTAGACAAAAGAACAGAAAACTTTACAGTAGCACAGTTCTGCAGGTCAGCATCTCAGTGTTGTGGGCAAGGCTATCACTTTTTATTGCTTATTACCTTTGAATTTCTAATAACAGAAAACCATAGGATCATAGAATGGCCTGGGTTCCACAATGTCAAGGACCACAATGATCATCTACTTTCAACCCCCCTGCTATGTGCAGGGTTGCCAACCACCAGACCAGGCTGCCCAGAGCCACATCAGCCTGGCCTTGAATGCCTCCAGGGATGGGGCATCCATAGCCTCCTTGGGCAACCTGTTCCAGTGACATACATACATGTACACCTGTGGGAAAAAATTTCCTCCTAATATCTAACCTCCCCTGTCTTAGATTAAAACAATTTCCCCTTGTCCTATCACTATCCACCCACGTAAACAGAACTTAAACTAAACCTAATGTGTAAGAAGGAAGCAATGGAACATTATTTTCATATGTTAGAATATGAGACAATGTAATGAGACATGATTTCTTCTTTTTCATTATTTCAGTTACATAGTACAGGTTGTACCTGGATATATTAATGAGCAAATACACAATTATTCAGAGAATTAGATAACTGAGGACAGACAAATGTAAGTATTCACTGTTCAAGAAGGTTTTAACTATAAACAAGGGCAAATATTCCCCGTCCCTGGAGGTTGTTCAAGGCCAGGTTGGATGGGGCCCTGGGCAGCCTCATCTAGCATTAAACAGGGAGGTTGGTGGCCCTGCATGTGGCAGGGGGGTTGGAGATTCATGATCCTTGAGGTCCCTTCCAACTCTGGCCATTCTGTGAAATATGTATATACACATGAACTACCCTGTATATTATATGCATAAGGATAGATAGATGTGTGTATATACATAATTTTAAACCCTTGTTACATTATGAATCCATGCCCTGGAAGTCCTTTATTGCAGGCTGCTTATGGCTGCAGTGGAAAAACTCAAATATGTATATTTTAGTATGCACAAAGCTTTTTGAATTCCAATTTTTCCACAGCAAGGAAAAGATGGCAGGAGAGGACTACAAAGGATTTGCCACATTTCAGGTTCAGAGAGCTACCTGCTATGAGGGACCACAACTTAAAAAAGAGAGTAGGTTGGGAAAACGAAGTATTGGCTTCCTATTTCATACCAACATCTTGACTGACTGCAGTTCATTCTCATGAAGCTGTAGTGTCACATGAATTCCCCAGCAAAAGTGAGTCCTGAGGAAGACAGATGGGAGGGGATAGTAACTGGAGGCTGCCCCTCCCCTTCCATCAATGTGCTTGCAGGTTTATTTTTCATCTGCATCTGTTGTCAGGATCAAGAGACCACGAACACCTTAGAAATTGGTCTAAAAAGAAACACCTGTTTAAGTTTTGAGAAAAGCACTCAGGCATCAGTTCCCTGCCACCGGCACAAGAAGATGGGGAGAATGCTTCATGTGTAGCATTTCCATTACTCTCAGCAGAGTAATGGAAAATAAATGGCTCCCAGTGGCAAAAATTGCAGTGAATTGGAGTTAAGATCCATATCTCCTACATCTTTCTCCGGTGTCATGCTTTTTGCTGGATGCTTAGCCCATCTGGATGAATGAATGTTGACTACAAAAAAAATTTCCAAGACAAAGATCTGACATCCTCAGCTCCTGAAAGAATGGAACTTTCCTATTATCAATATGCTATGGAAGGCTGGGTCAATACATGCTTGCATCTCTTTCTCTAGTCATACCATAGACCAGTTCTCTGCCTGCAGTCAGGACTTTGCATCTCTACCTAGAAAGTAGTGAAGCTGCTGACACTTCTTCCTAATGGCACGAGGTCAAGAAGAGCTATACAGACACCTGAGAGCTCATCCTTTATCTGCATTAACAACTCCTCATATGGTGTGACTTTGATAATGTGAGTTGCTTCATACAGAGTACTGAAACCAAACACATTAAAATTCTGAAAAATATGGGAAGAGTCTAAAACCATTTCTGCCTTTAACTACACGCTTGTAATTTTTGTGGTTTCTGATATGAAGACGAGAGCCCCATGCCTCCATCCAGGTGCCACAATGCAGCTGCTGTTTCATACACAACTATTCTAACAATACAGGGCTGAAGTTGTCTCTCAGAATATGTTTTGTTTATGCCACTTTTAGGGAGGGCTGAAATTGTTGTATCCCATTTCATATCACTTTGTTAGGTTTTAGTGTGACACACATCACCTCTTAGAAATGAATGATGCAATATAGAAGGAGGCCTCTTAAATAAAGCCAACTTTGAGCAAGCAGACATTAAAGGGTAGTGAAGAGGAAGAAAAGGTAGTTCACCTCTTCCTAAAGCACAGTGTTGAAGCAAATGTTAGAAAAGGGCTTTGATTTGGATTTAAGCATGCACCAAGAGTAACTGGAAACACATAGGGCTTACCACAGCCTGCTTGGATTTGAGCTGATAGCTTTCTCTTCCTCCCCAGCTCAGTGTAGTCTTGGAAAAAAAAAAAAGCGATGGCAAGTGCTCATACCCCAGATTACCAAAGACATAAGATAAATGCCTCCAAACAAGAGGCTCTGCAGAGGGGGCACGTAGTGAGGAGCAGCAGATGAAAGCTGTTTTATCCCCTCTGGGAACATGGAATAAACTGGCTGGGGATGAAGCGTATCAGTAAAACTGCCTAACAAAGATAGCACTTGCTGTGCCTGGTCTCTGGAGAAAAACAAACCAAAGGAAAAACAAGCCGATCCACTTCCAGGGCACAGCCTCTGTCCTCTGCCTGGCAGAGGGTTAAGTCAGCTGGAAAAGTAACTTCAAAAGAAATTAAGGAGAAAGCTTTAGCTTTAGTTCCTTCATAAACTTCACAGAGACTATAGGAAACTTGGGATTTCTGCTTCATACCCACCTTGCCATCACCTCCCAGCACTTGTAGCTTTCCATTAGCGTTACTTAAAAAAGAAAAAAAGTCGCAATGCTGGAGCACAGCTCCTACTCCTGTGAGCGTTATGACATAGCGGATGTCAATTAGTCATCCCAACACACATGCACACGTTGCAAATTTTAAAACACTGCATAATTAAAACGATTACTTTAAAATGCTTTCATATGTTGCTGCAGAATCACTTCAAAGAAAAGTCCAGCTTTCCAACTGCCTGGTCTTAAACAGCCTTGCAGCATCAGATGTGTTGCCCATCGACCTGGTGTAGGGAACCTGCTTTGCAGGGGAGGTTGGACTCGATGATCTCTGGAGGTCCCTTCCAACCCCTACAATTCTGTGATTCTGTGATAGAAACTGTGGTGCCCCATCCCTGGAGGTGCTCAAGGCCAGGTCAGATGGGGCCCCCTGGGCAGGTGAGCTGATGGGTGGCAGCCCTGGCATGGGGTTGGAACTGAGTGGGCTTTGAGTTCCTTTTTCCAACTCAAACCGTTCTGTGATTCTATAAGTGTGTTTTACCCTCTTCCTGCAAAAGAGACACTCCCACAGAGGCATACCATTCTCTGAACTGGTGCTAGTCCTCTATGTCTATTATGTTTGAGCAAGAAACAAATTAAGAAAAGAACCTAAAAAGTACAGTATCACAAAGTCAAATCTGCTGACACTTAGGTCACAATATCCATTTAAAAACATGCCAAGTACTGTACTTAAAACAATTATTTCCCACACAATTAAAACTGTTTTCTTGTTTTCAGGCCTCAAGAATATTTTGAGGTTTTTTTTTTTTTTTAGGGTTTTTGTTTGTTTGTTTGTTTGTTTTTTGAGTTTGAGTTTGAGGAGCACCTCTAGAACAAGCTAAACATTTTGTATTTCAGAAGAGTTCAGTAGAAAACAGTGATTTTAACAACTAAATAATCTGGAACATGAAATTAAATTATGGTTCATAACCAGAATTTGAAGTCCTGTTGAAAGAACTCTGACATCCTTTTCTCATCTCCCTAGTTTCTAAATAGTACCTTAATGATGCTTAGAGATAGAACTAGTTATTTAATTAAAACTAACGTTGCTGGAAATGGTATTCAATTAGGAATAAGGAAGAGCATATGATGGGGGCTAAACAGATCTGGCTTCTATCACGGCCCTTCTGTATGCACAACAAGTCAATCATTCTCTCTTCTTCTCTCACTTTCCCTTTCTGTAAACCTGGGAAATACCAGGAGGAAAAAAACACAAAAAGAAAAAAAAAAAAATGTACTGACCTCTGTCATTATATCTGCATGCTAAAAATATGTTAACTTTTTGAAAATAAAGCTACAGATATTTTGGATAACTAATAATCAGAATGGATTTTGACATCAATTTGCACATCTAACTACTTATATATGCACTAACATATAGAACATTAAAATCAGTGTTAGCAGCAAGAACAACATGAGGTTAACTGCGTTTAAGAGCAAGTCCAAAATCATTCCAACAATTTTAAAAGAGGTGTCTTCATTCCTAACAAAGATCTTGTTCTGCACTAATTGCACTGTGCATACTAGTCAAATGCATCATCTGTCTTCTATAAAGAACTTTCCTCCCACTTGAAGATTTTTTTCTTTAATTGGAGGTACAAGTGACACTTTGCCCAACCTGGAGGAAGAAAACCACCAGCTTTCTACTTTCTTTTTAACATACAGATGGAAGTCTCCTGAAAATAAAGCTTTGTTTACGATGAAAGCAAAGAACTGCAAGAGAATACAGACTGATGAAAGCAACAAGATGCATCACCTTTGTCAGCATGAAAATATCATCTCATTAGAAAGTGAGTTGTGTTAAAGTGGACAGTAACCCATTCCACTGCAGTCATCTGGCAAGGCCCCAGGATATGACAACTTTTCTTTAATTAAAAAAAAAAAAAAAAAAAAAGAGGGGGAAAATTTATATACTTTTCATGAACAGCATTAAGTTCTTAAAATATACATAGTCTGTGTTTTAAAAATAAAAGCAGCAAAATATTCTCAACTGTTAAATAATTATTAAAACCACTACAGCACTGAAGATCACCATCCTTCAGACAACGCATTCTGCTGATCTACTCTACACTACCATAAAACCCAATCTATTGGTAAAGATGTTGCTTTTGGCAGAAACTGAAGTTTTGTACCACAAAATCTGACAATTAATGTTTGATTTTAAGTTCTGGGAAATCTACCAGTTGATTTGCCAAACTAGCTCAAATACTGTAATTTAACACAGTGTTTAACATCCATTAAGACCCAGTAAGATCACTGAATAGTACTGAACGACAACACAGGCAGATACTTATAAGTCCCCTAAACAATATCTTGTAATGTTATATTTGTTCTCTCATTCAAAACCCATATTTGAGTGTTCACCACTTTATGGAAGACACTACACAGCAACTCTGTGCTACGTGTCTTAAGAACTGCAGCAGAAGAATAACAAAATTTAATACTTGAAAGTCTTTAAGCTCACCCTTTAAGGTCACCTTCACAAAGACAGCCCAACAGACTTGCTTCAATCCATATCACTTGTCTGTTAAGATTCTAAATTGATTTCATAATCATATAAAAACAAGCTCAATACACAATTAGAGCTAACTGTTGCTTTTGCCACTGAAAAGCAAAAAGCAATCTGTGAAGAAAATTTTTTTCCTTTTCTGAGGTTCACTGCTTAAAAAAGTATTTTCCATAGTAAGTGGCATTTTTTAGCGTAATTCTGAGAACTAATCAGATTGTTTTCAAGAAAATGTCAAGCCATTGCCCTAGGCAACATTCTGAAAATTAAACTGACACTGCATTCAATTCAAAATAAATGAATTACTTTTTTTTAATGAATGCTTTTTTTTGTATATTAAAAATGAAAATATTTACCATTTAATACATTTATGATTTCAATTGCTGTCAGCTTTACTGTCTTGAATATCTTCAATGTGAGAACTAGCAACTTTGATTCTAAGGTTCCACGTAACAGGCAAGAAACAAATATTTCTGATGCTTTTGCATTTTTAGTTCTGATATTTTTGCATCTTTTGCTTGACAGACATTTTTGCCTGAGCAAGTTTTCATATGAATGCAAATTTTTTTCTGCAGATTTCTTCACTGCACTTCTGACGTACAGGATGGGAGCAAAAAACACATATTTTGAGGAACCAAATGAGCTAAAGGCCTCAGTATCACTATCAGTGTCAGTACAGCAACCCAAAAAAGATGCTCGATTTTCCAGTTAGAAAGCAGTATGTTTACAACAGACTATGCATTATTATTAGAACACAACAACCCCTTCCATCATCTCATACAATCATAAAATAACCTCAACATACTCTTGATAGATAAATTTAAAAGTAAAATAAACACAAGGAAACTTAAAATATTAAATTGTTAATAAAACATTCCTGAAATAGTCATTGATCCTTGTAAGAGATGCTCCAGACTTCAAACCATCTTTGCATCTCTCTGCTGTCCTATCTCCAGTATTTCCATGCATCTTGAACAGCATTGGACCCTTATCAGGACAGAGGCGAGGGAATGGATCATCTCCCTTGACCTGCTAGCAATGCTCTTCCTAATGCAGCTCAGGATACCATTGGTAATCTTAGTCACCAGGGCATGTTGCTGGCTCATGGTTAACCTGTTGTCCACCAGGTCCTTATCCACAGAGTTACTACACAACAGTGAAAAATCAGCATCAGTAAAGAAAGGTATCCTGCAGATAAAGACTAAAGGGTTACCAGGTAAACTTGTATCAAATTCATGCAGTCATGAAAAAGCCACACTGACATGCACAAACAGCAGCAAGGCTACATCACTTGGCCCTCAGTGTTGTAAGGACCACAGCTAGCAGCATGTTCATTAACAATCATCTCACTCTGTTCCCCTCTCCAGCAGATCAGGATGAAGGTCCTCTAGCAGGAAACACACACTGTGCATCCCTTCTGTAACTGTCCTAAGATACTCTGTCCCTGTGCAGTGAAAGGTCTCTGTATCTTCTTTTTTCAGTAGTTTCACACAGAGATCCCCTCTCACCTCCCTAAAACCTACTGACTTCCTGGACCCTCTGGTCTCTTCAGAAGGGTCTCAGAAACTCATTACAAACATACCTAAGGCACTGAACCAACTCATGTACCATCCTGAAACACTATTCCCCTGCAACCCATGATGTACCTGTACCCTCAGGCACTGAATCCCTCCACACTCACTCGAAAGGATGCTCCAGAAAGTTGTTCCCATTGACTCATGGTGATGGGCAACAGCTGCAGCCCTATGCAGCAGGGTAATGTCCCTCAGGAGATAGTCCACAGAAAGGCCAGGGCAAGGGTTCCCTTCCCTGAGGTATTAGGGCTTGACATCTGCTATCATGCCTCCCCTGTTCCTGCACACATGAGGAGATGTGCCTTCTTCCATATAACTTCACAGTTCAAAAAAGTCATTAGATTAAAAAAAAAAAAAAGCTCATATTTACCAATTACAGTATTTATAAGACAAATATGGAACAACAAGAAGATAACCTGAAATCACAGAAATCAGTTACAAGTATACAATCAATCTGAAGATGCTGGAGTATAGAGAGGAGATGATTTAGTGACAAATCCTACTAATCCATTCCTTGAGAGATATTTTAAGTGGTGTTCAGTTATTCATCGCTTAAAGCTAAGTAGGTGGTTAAAAGAAACTGTTGCCCTTTATTCCATACTTAACAGTTTATAAATATCTAATCTATTGCTTCTTCCAGTGAATCAATCTACTGATCTAGGAAAAGAAAACTGTTTTCAAGGTTTCCCTGTTCATACTTGTCTAAATCTGAACCCAAGGTTTTTTCATTCCAAAGATACTGGTTGTTCCTATGTACTTGGTCTCTCTGTAGCTTTCCAATAACAAAATATTTCACTCTCATGTGTGTTACTCCACCTACACTTTAACTTGCTTTCTGGGACTTTATGGAATGAGTGTGTCATACTTTCAGAAAAAAATGTAAAGGAAAAAAAAACTAAGTTGTAGCTTCTCACCTTCACATCCCAGGACCGCATTCACAACCCCCAAGGAATTGTTTTAAAGAAGATGAGTGCTGCTACCTTTATGTTCCTTTCCAGCAGAATATCCATCCAGCATTTACTAACAGGAACAGAAAGTAAGCTCCAAAAAGATTTTGCTCATTCAGACTCCCTGAATATCTATACTTGAAGACTCTGCCCAGTTGACTTTAAACACGTGAAGTGTTTAAAATGTTACAATGCTTTGCAACAAAGATGATTCTTTTTACAAAACTCGAATTCAACCAAGTGAAAGTCAATCTCCCTCGTGCCCTTTAAGAAAATCATTCACTTGATTTGTGAGAAACTTGAAAATCTTTCCCCACAACTGTCAGGGAACTCTAGCCAAAGCTTCTGTGATGTGTGATATGATGTGAACAAAATTCAGCTTTTAGAAAAATTTAATAACAAACAAATTTTCAGAGCAGTGCTATTTTATTTTTTTTTAATAGGCGATAGAAAACCCACAAACACCTAATATTTTGCTGTCTGATCAAGGAAAAAGGTTTGCTCAAGTTACAATTTTAAGAAGTTATTTTCTTCTACTTGCAAAGGACAGCACATTAGAGATCATAGCAGACTTTTTTAAACAAATAGACAAGGCTGCTCTTTACCTTCTGAAGCCACTATAATACAGTTACTGAAGTATCTTAGCCTACCTGATTGATCTCAATGTTTCAGATGGTAAAATATTCTGAACAGCCTCTTGCAGGTATATATTGTGGCAAAAATATCAAGGTCCTTAAAAAGTATAAGCACTAACATTGAGCAACAAGTGAAGCCTGAGCAAAGACTCAGACTAGATGTCAAGACGTCTACAGCACAGTTTGTTTATTCTGTAATAACAAAGAATTTCTGAGGTAGTTTCATCTATTCAGAAATACAAAATCTGTTTAAAAAATATATATATGTATATACACACATATCTTTTTCTCCCTCTCTTGCAAACGAGACAGGCTTTATTACCTACAATATAAAGGAGATTAATGAAAGCCCAAGTCTATGCAACATCAGGGGTCTCTCTACAGTAAAGCCCACAGGCACCAGAGTTGCATCATGGAGCAAACCAAGGGGCAGTGCAACAACACAAGATGCCAGAAGCTGCACTATCTCCCATGCTATCAGCAGACAAAAAAAAAAAAAAAAAAAAAACCCAGCACAGCTCCACCTAGTTGTAGGGATTTGTTCCAAGGTTACCACTCCTACTGACAGAAAGCTCCCAGTGCCCTCAATACAGGTCAGAAGAAATCAAGGCAACCTTTTACCCTCCTGTAACTGTTTATATCCTACTAGACTGGGCCTATAACAGACATTTAATCTGCAATAAAAATAAGAGAACAGTGACTGAGAGAACAACAAATAATGGGAAAAAGGAAAAGAAAAGGCACTCCGGAAATTCTTCATTGCGTACACAAGCATTAGGCATTTAAAATGATGAAAATCATTTTTGTTATTTGTTTATATTGGCATCCTTGACAAAGGAAATTAAGTAATAATTTTACACAATTCTAAATAAATTCTATACCCTGGGTTCCAGATGTTCTCTGTTTACAAGACAAATGCTTAGAGAGTGCAGCTCATAAAAGTAAGCTATGAACACCACACACAAGGAAAAGAATTTGAAAATTTTGGAAAGAAAGCACTGTGTGTATTGAGTGAAGAGTGAGTTCATTGATTTTCTAGGCCTTTCCTCCTCCTGTGGTTTCCTGAACAGCATTCTGCAGGAAGATCTCTGAATTTGGTACTACTCTTCCAATTACCTATAAACCCATCAACTTCCTCCTCCAGATGTATCTTAATTCCTCTTTGTTTCAAGTTCAGAAGATGTTTTTTTCAGCAGAAGACTGCAGGGGTATAGGAACGTGAACACCATTTTCCTCATTCTCTTACTTCCTCAGTTTGTAATACTCTATTAAATAGTTGCTGGTTAACTTTTCCATAGTAAAGTAACCCACCAGTTGTCTGTAGTCTTAAATAGAAAATACAGACATTTAAAATGATTTTAAATCTGACACGCACAAACACATGTTAAAAGAACAAAATATAATACTGATAGTATTGTGAAAATCAAGCTGCAATAGCCCACATAATATCATGGGGATTTTAACATCTTTACTATACTCAAGTAACCGGGGGGAGGAAAGAAAAAAAAAAAAAAAAAAAGCAATTCTATGTTTACAAACATCATTCTTCACTTAGGTATTCTAAACATGAGCTCCTCCATAGTTAGAGGAATATATCAAGCTACCCTTCCATACTGGAAGTATTACATTTACAGTCCCTGTAAACGAGAACTAACCACTTTTGCAAAAGCATTAATTACATTCAAATCAATATTTACAAGAGAGTTAAAATGGCCCAACAGGATACCACTGTCCATATGACTTTTAAAAATAATCACCAAATGAGGGCACATAAGTCAAAAGAGATGAAAAAAGGTCTTTAGGAAATACTTTTAAAAGGTTATCTTTCACATTCATAGACCACAAAGATACATATTTACAAGCTTAGCTTTTTATATAGCAAGGTAGTGTATAATTCACTCCTCCTTCTAAACTATACCCTTAGCACTGTCTCACTTTGACCATCTAACACATCTTTTCACAATTCCATCATGAATAAACTCCTCACATTTGCCTGATGAACAGCAAAATTGCGGGGCTGACAAAATTACCTTACATCAGAAAGCATCTTAAAAGATCTAAACGTTCAGTGAATAAAGGTTTTGTGCATTAAGCATCATGTCTTGTTTCTTTTGCTTTTCCATGATTCTATTTCTTCTTGTAGCTCTGCCACTGCTTATGTTATCTCACAGAAGATTGAACTGACTGAAAAAGAGCCACATATTTGCTACTCTTCTTTTACTTTCAGTAGCTGCAGGTGACGTAGTCTGAATTTCATTGAGCCACTGGATGAATAACATTGGGATGGCCCCAGAAAGTCATATAGGTCAGCTTCCTTGCTAAAGAGGGCCACTATGAGATCAGACCAGGTTTCTTGCGAATTTATCCATCTGCATTCTTGAAAAACTACATGGTTTGAGGCTACTCAGTCTCTCCAAGCAACCTGACCAATTCTGACTGTTTTTATTTCATATTTATTTCAGTTGAGATAAAAACAAAAACAAACAAACAAACAAAACCCACAACCCTAAACTGTATGCACGATGCTGGACTCATTCGAGGATAACATTCATACAATGATAATTATTACTCTCAGACAAGAAAATTGATCTTTAAGTCTTCTGTAGAAAAATTCTTTGGAAATGTTTGCTTTAAACCTAAATGTTTGTTTTAAATTTCAGCATTTAAGGTTATAGTCAAAAATGCTGCCACGTTAAGAAGTTCTTGTTGAAATAGTTATCATATCACAGAATTATATTACTGAAAGTTTATAGCAATGCCAAATGTAAGGATAGTTGGAAGAAAGAGATCCATTGTAACAATGTTTTATCAGGTGGATTCCACCCTGCTAGCTAGCGCTATATCAACAAGCCTCAAAACAGTTTAATATATGGCTCACCAGGAACCTGCAGCAACAGCCTAACTAGACCAAAGGCTTGAAAGTGTCCAGCCAAAGCTGAAATTGCTACTGCTGTAGTGAGAGAAGCAGCACTTCCAAAAAAAAAATAATAAATAAATAAAATTCAACAGTTTAAAGAAAAAAAAGTGAAGGTAAAAGGACACTCTTTTGTCTGGGAGATGCAAAGATCTCAGCGTAGACTATATGCTTGCACTGATTAAATTTATCTGTGATTTCAAAAACATTCAGAGGATCTTCCTTACAAAGTAATTAGTTTTTGAACAGAAACTATGAATAGTGATAACTTTTATGAACACAGTAATTCTAGTTTACAAATAAAACAATGCATTTTTTAATAAAATAGCATCTGAGTTTTATAGCAATTTAAATCTTACAGATATAATCAGTCAAATATATGCAAGCCTAGGATACATCAAATAGATAAACATATACAACAGACTTATAGAAGTACTTGCAAACATAAAAACTGCTAATATTAGTAGGACAGGAAGAATGATATATAGCTTAAACCCCCAGAAATGCAGGATAGATAGTGTCACATCCTCAAAGTGAAGTCTGACTGTTTTCACATTCTGAGGTTATCTTTAATATAGATCTAAATCCCTAGCGTAATTATAATACAAATTAATTTAAGTGCTGTATACTTGTTCTATATAAGAGATTAATCAAGAAAAAACAAATAGCTGCACATGTTGATATCCAAAGTACAATGTCATTTGGAATATTCCTCTGAATAGTGGATTTAATCTTGTTGTGCAAGTAAAATTATCAAGAACTGTCCTTAAGATCCTAAGTAAACTGAATGAAAGGAATATTCACTGTAAATGCTCTACAGATAAAAAAAAATTGAGTAATAATTAGAGTAAGTCTGTGCCTATCAATATAACACTTTATATTGAACAGAGAATTGAATGCAGAATGTTTCTTGTCTGAAAATAGTAGTAATATTGGTGTTATTCCACATGGACACATCCCTTCATGTCTCTTCAAATTAGAAAGTCAGCATGGTACACATGCATGATATAGAATTACCAGTCTGCTCAGATGAGACATGTTCCATGTAATAAGAACACAGATAGCAGCTATGAACTGAAACATCAAATGAAAAGAGTTAAACCTAATGACAAACATATAGTTAATATGTTAACTTCGATATCCATAATGCATAAAAGAACGCTCTCTGAAAGAAAGCCACATGTCTGGAGAAGAGAAGCTCAGGGAGACCTTACTGCTCTCTGTAACTACCTGAAGGGAGGTTGCAGTAAGCTGGGTGTCAGCCTCTTCTCTCATGTAACTGGTGACAGAACTAGAGGGAATGGCTTCAATCTGCACCAAGGGAGATTTAGGCTGGACATTAGGAAATACTGCTTTTCTGAAAGAGTGGTCAGGCACTGGAATGGGCTGCCCAGGGAGGTGGTGAAGTCACCAACCCTGGAGGTGTTCAAAGAACATTTGGATTTTGTCTTGAGGGATATGATTTAGCGAGAACTATTGGTGATGGATGGTTGGACTGGATGATCTCGTAAGTCTTTTCCAGCCTTGGTGATTCTGTGAGTGTATGAAGATTGAAGAAAAGGCTTTACTTTTTAAATCAATATTCTAATATGTTAGAGGAAATGTTGATCTTCATAAACACAGGGGAACAGATTAAAATGAACAGAAATTGAATTATATTTTAGATTAACAGGTGAATATCAGAAATAGTCAAACTGATATCCATTTCAAGCTTTTAACATAGAGGCTTATCATCCATAGCAGCATAACGATGACAATGGTTTGCCAATAGATATTTTGCTTTAAACTGTTAATACTGTAAATCAGAATTCTCCTGAATGTTTCAGGTGAAGATAACTGCATGAAGTGTGATGAGCTGCCTCTTTGCTGACACCCTGTCTCCCACACAATGTTTTTGCAGCATGGATTGCTTTTTTACTGTACTAATACACTGAAGAAAAAGAAAAAAAATAAAATAAAAATTAACTGGGCTACAGAATACCCCACTATTTTTGCTTTGTTTAAGGTCTTTCAGAATAATTTGCATAATGGGACAACTTCCCAAGTGAGGACATTCCCAAAGCTACAACAATTTAAGGTGTTTATAGCACCCCTGTGAAAGTTAGAATGCATTTATCCACCTCTTCTTGAGCATAAGTGCATCTTAGTAGCAGATGACACTATCATTCAAGCTCAAGTAATTTTTCTCTCCACGACACAATAAAAATTTAGTAAACAGTTCTCTTTTTGTACTGAACAGTAACATCAGAAATATCTTTCAGAATTTTATTTCAGATTATAACTCAGATTATGAAATAAAGCTAGAAACATATCACAAAGTTTTGTTTTTGTTTTTTAATAAAGAAAAAAAAAGCAAAAATGACTACATTTAAACCTACCCTTATTCTACCTCTATATTTGCAATATGTTCTACAATATCATGAAGGCACAGTCTGGAAGAGATCCAAGCTGCTGGTTAAAATGCAGTTTCTGTGGTTCAAGAGATTAACTGTTGCTAGGTTTGAGTTTGTTGGGTTGTCTGTTTGTTTTCTAAGCAAACAAATCTTAGTACATGATGCTGATTTAGACAATAGCAACAATTAATAAATATATGCCTGTTTCACCTATACCTCCCACCTGAAAAGAACAATCCATTACCCTGAGAAAATGTATTTTGGGGTTATTTACCCACTCAATACACATATATATACCCACTCATATACACTCAAGTGTATATGAAAATAATTTGTGCACCAAAGCAAGTAGATTAGAAAAAGGCATTCTACTCTTATCATAAAACAGACAAATCTGTGCAACCAGCACTGAGTCTTTTTACGTAGAGATTCCTGAAGCAGTGCAGATGTTTCAGATAATTTACTGATTTAAAATGTGTATTCAAATACTATTGCAATTCATATTCTGACAAATTATAGCCATGTACTTTGGTTAGCTGGATCCAAGTTAACCAAATACAATAAATGAACAAAAATGCTCACCTCAGAGGCTAGAAGGAAGAAAAAAGGAAAAAAAGAAGAAGAAAAAAAAAAAAAAAAAAAAATCAGCAAAATCTAAAATGTACAGATTTCTCATTAATTGAAAAACCAAGGTTTTGGGTTTTTTTTTGCTGAAATTCACACATATTTTGGGAAGGTTTCTTTGTTTTGTTTTTTAAATTTAAGTGTATTTTAAGGAAGAAAGGTGCACCTAGTCACATTTTTGTTTCTTTTAACAATGAATTTTAAGTCATACCCTCTTCGAGATGTCAGAAAACATCCCAAGAAATTTTTTGAAGTACGTCATATTAGTCTTAAACCCACTGAATCACAGTCAATCAGAACATTTAAAAAAATATCATACTCAGATCAAGATATTTGTGCTTGTAGTCTTTTTCCATTCCTTAGCTTTAACCAGTAAGTGGAAAAATTGTAGATCAACCCCACAAACTCTTAATTTCTCTGATTCCATCAGATCATAGCAGATGATGTAAACTACCATACAGGTCAGTTGGAATGTTCCTAGTATATCTTGTAGCGTGCTGAATGGTTTATGAATCTCATGCACTTCTCCAAGGAGCTCATTCTACAAGGGTTCTGTTAACTCCTGCACATCCATTTGGCCTGCATGCCCCTTCTTCCGCAGTCTTTAACTCAGAACAGAACATCTGCTAAATGAACCCCTGACATCACTCATTTTCTATTCTTTTTTTTTTTTCCCCTGTAAACACAAACTAATTACAAGTGTGAGGCTTTCATATTGTTCTGTTTTAAGGTAAGTATAACAGAGGCTCAGAAATTGTTCTAAATAATGCATTCTTTATTAACTTGTCACTGTTAAAGACACACCTTTGTTTTTCACATTCAGAATATCGCATCTTAAAAAAAATGAAAACAGAAAAAATTGGTGCTGAGCCAGTGAAACAGCAGATACAGCCTAAAATAGTTATCTAACACTCATACATGCCTACCCATAAAAATTAAGAATTAATAATTTTTCTAACTTAAAGTTCTTCTGCTTAAATAGCCAAATACACGATTGGCTTCAACCTCAGAGTGGGGCAAGATATAAGAAAATAGGAAAAAAAAGTCCACATACATTTCTGTTTGTATTTGAGAATATCATCCTGGTTATAAAACTAGAGAGAGCATGAGTTCCACCCACTACTGCCAGCAACTGATAGAGGCACTGATTCAAGATATGGAACACAACATTTTGCCTGAAGAAATCAGTGTCAGACTTAGCATTCATTTTACTGCAACTTAGTCAGCAATGGGGGTGGGGAATAAAGTTTTGAAACTAAAATTTCCAAGTGCAACAGAAGAAGGAACAAAAAAGGAAGAAAATTGTACAAGATTAAGTTGGCTATATCAGCAACCTACACTTAGAATTTAAATCTTTTTCACATATAAGCAAGGTCTGGAAAATTTTATCTTTTATATAGATTCATTCCAATCATCTTGTAATTATCCTCCAGACTGACTTTATATTTTCAAGTTCTTTGAATTGGCGACATTATTTTATTCTTTATTTCTATCTCCATCATCATCATCCACAATTCTTTTAACATTTTCTTTGAAAGAAACAGAGTTCTAAAAATATTGAAGCACTGTCCTAAAAGCATTCATAATAATAGGTTTTCAAAGTCAAACCCCCAAACTAGAGTCGCTATTCCTCCTTTTTTCTTTTTCCCCCTTCAGAGCTAGATAGCCCTCAACACTGCATTGTAACATATTCTTCTTACACTTTCATTATTCACTGCCAATTTGACTGATAATGAAACATTTTATCATCTTTGTTCCTGTTTCTTTGCTCTGGTCTCTCCATTTCTTAAAGGAAATTGAATTTTTGTTTCATCATAGCAATGCTGCAATAAAATACAATTCTCTTCTGGTAGTATGATGTGATAAAGTTATTGTTTTTATTACCACAGTAAAGCTCTAAGATGACAGAGTTTCTGGAAATTGGTAACAAAATTCTCATGCCACTAATTCAGTCAGTTATCTGAAAATAAACAACAAAACAAATGCAAACAAAAAAAAGTATTGTTTAGGTTAACTTTGAGGTACTCAAGAATATGATTAGCATGGACAAAGAATCACAGAATGGCTGAGGATGGGAGGGCCCTCTGTATCCGTCAGGTCCAACTCCTGCTCAAGCTGGGATACTCAGGGCTACTCTCTGAGGCCCATGTCCAAGGAGCTTTTGGAGATCTCCAAGAATCAGATTTCACCACCTCTTTGGGCAAACTGTCTATGCTTCATCATCCTCAAAGGACAGAAATTCTTCCTGGGGTCCTAAGGGAACATGCTCAGAATAGAGTTCAAGAGGACAGAGACTTGAGGATAGACCTCAAGTTAAGCACATGCTTAACTTCTCAGCTGCTGCCATACTTCAGCCAGTTCTGCTTAATTTTCACCAAAAAAATAGGCTGCCCACACACATATAAACTTGTTAGACTTGCACTTGTGTTGTTTTCCTCCACACTAATTATATCCTTCCAGCTGCTTTCATACTTACATGTATGCGAACATAAAAGTAGAAAATAATTTCTCAATCAACAGGGTGGAAAATGCAATCACTATGAACCGAGATGTAGAAAAATAGACATGGCACTAGACACTATCTATAGAGTACGCATCAGTGTTCAAAGCAGAGCAGTTTCATACCACCCCAAAAGAATTTACAGGATTTGTCACAGTAGATCATATTGCTGCTCTGAAACCTGGCAGGCTGCCTCCAGCACTGGCCAACACCTGATCCTACACAGAGAAGGGAGTAGCAGCATATTGCACCTGGCTAATCTTGAGAGATTTGCTCTTTAATTGCTAAGCAGAGCAGAAAAGAAACACACTGGGGCTGCTCTTGGGCTATGTAAGTCATTTTGCTTAGTTTTAAATTTAGTAATATAGACAATTTTAGGTGACACTGCATTAAATGCAGTCTATTAGAATTAGCTTCTTGCATTGAACTGATAGAGTCAATTTAGAAAAAAAGTTTGATTGGCTACAAATTTGATAGAGCTATGTCTCCCACAAAAGCTATCATACGAGCATATGAAGAACTAATATGATTTTTTCAGGTCCTTTTTTTTCCCCCCTCTTCCTTCTTAGGCAAAGCATACTCCACAGAAACACAAGACTACTAAAATCCTGCTCTGCTGTTGTATACAATATCTTCAGTAAAAGGAGGTTGGTCTCCTTTAGAGACTATGGGATATTCCCATGGTACAGAAAGCAGCAAAGAAAAAAAGTTAACATGTCTGGGTGTGAACAATCTTTCCCACCTGTTCATAGTCTTCCACTCTCTTCAAACTATCTCAGGTTTCTGGATCTCCCAGAGAAATCTTTCACAACAGATAAATTTCCACACAAAATATTTCTTACTGTACCCAAAGATAATACTCAGGCACTGAAAAGAAACATTAGTGCAGAAGAGTGATATTTTTGTAGTTAATGGTTACAACAACTATCTTTGACAATGTGATATGAAAGTCATTTATTCAACCCAACACCAACACAATGATTTGGTGGAAAAAAAATGAGGTCTCTTCATAAATTACTTCTTACGACAAAATTATGCCATATTCAGCTCACATTTTTCTCTAGTTATCTCATTTACTTTATAGATTGATGATAGTCTTCATGCTCAAGCCTCCTTATACTACAGGATAAACATTTTCAACCTACTCATCAGTCTGTCAAATCCCTCACTTTTTATGACCCTCTTCAATTTAGCCAAACTACTTTTGCTGGCAGAGTAGGATAATGTGCAATTAGATTTCTCCCAGTTAGAGATAAACAAGATGGACTTTACACTCCCTTCCACCACTGTTTCAAGAAATTTTGTGCAAATGCAAAACCATATATGGTCTTGGTAACACTGTTTTTAAAAAACTAATTTTGATCATTTTTAAAAGTCCAAGGACTGAGTTTGAAATCAGAAGGAAGCATTTAATATTTAACATTTTTGGGGCACTCTCAATAAGTATTCCTTGATGCAATTAGCATTTCACTATAAGCAAGGAAAGGACTTTAAAAGCACCTGCTTGCTTAGGATGATGCCTCTTTACCATGATTTCCCCAGCAAGTTGGTGACAGATGGTATGCATCCAAATAAAGATGGATTGCTATTCAGCGTTAGCAGTTTCATTCTTATTGCTGTAACTATTTAATTTGTTGTCAAATCACTATCTACCTTTTCAATCATATGTTTTTGAAAAGCCATTTACTGTTCAGCATATTACTTATGCAGTAAACACCTGATCCTTCTAGATGTCTGTAATCAACAGAAAACTTGATATCTACTCTGTTACAGAAAATAAAGAGCTATTTCCAGTTCAGCACTTGCCCCTTCCCACCTCTGCAACCTTCTTTGTTTACTAAAGCTTTCATTTGCAAATGCTTTTATCTACTAAATGTTGCACCAAGAGATAAAAAGCTACTTGACTGCACAGACAACACCTAAAGAAATTGCCAGGAACCTCTCACTCAACCTCTCTGATATGGGGAATTTGATAGGAGGATATGTTTCTCAGCCAAATCAGAACAGTTTCAATAATTTATAACATCTCCATCTAGGCCACATTTATGCATCTGTATTTAATGCATAAAAGAAGATGAAAAGTTTTGTAGTACATTTTGAGAAATAAGAATTACATACAAAATCTAAGCCAAAATAAGTTGTAAATTGCATCACAATTGGTAACAACTAATCCTCGTGTCTTCATAGAAATAATACACTGTATTCTTCTCTGTGATTTATTAGCTAGAAGCATTGGCTCACAAGCAGGGAAAGTTAATGAAGAGCCTTCTCAAACTCATGTCCAACCAATATAGTTTGAAACTATTTAAATGTTTATGTTCAAAGTGGAATAAAATAACATCTTTGTGTGCTTACAGTGTACGTGGTTGTTTTTTTTTTTTTTTTTGGTTTATGCAAATCTCAGATATTTTAAGCTAATATGAGTAGTCAAATTCTTGTGCCTACATATAATCAACAAGCCTTGTGTGAAAGCTCAATCCTACACAGTGCTATGCTAGTGCTATGCAGAAACATACAGATTAACCTGGCAGGATTATATCAAAGACCACACTTATTATACAATTAAAAACTCCAAAAGACTACATTTCAGTGCAGTGTTCAGCATGGCTCAGTTTGGGTTCAAGAGGATCAGGAAAATTGAGTTTTGTGCCATTGAGTTTTTACCTATTCCTACATTCCTCCAGAACCTTCAAAAAGAAAAGAGTCAACTCAAAAAGAAAAAAAGACAAGCCTGTAACATTTCCAGCAAACTCAACTCCCTACCATTACTATTCTGTTTCCCGTTTCCCTTTACAGGCCTACCTTCTTAAGCTGTTGTTGTCTGTTCAGTTGTAACTCTGATTACATCAGATACCCCAGGAAAAAAAAGAAAGCATGAAAAAAAGTAATGTTGCAAGACAGAACAGTAAAAAGGAACAGGTTATGTTATGCTTATATTCCAGAAAACAGCATCCTGAAGGTAAATATTCAAAAATTGCTGCTGGAGCTGCAATGATTCACACCACAAATAAGCATAATGTTTTGCATTTCAAGGTATGCCTAGCCCTTCAGTAAAGTCAAACTCATAATCAGATGGGCAGCGATGGCTATCTTGCCTCTGCAGTGGGAAGCCACCAAATTATAGCATTTTCAAGGTGTTCTCTTTTCAGATTAAGAAGGTACTTGAGGCTCAAGTCTGATATCTTGAACCTTTGGGGCAGAAGTGAGAATGAGTGAACACACGCAACAGTGCTGTTTACAGACTGGTCACCACGAGCCAGGTTTCGTTGAACTGCTGGATTTAGAATGCCTATCCCAGACTTATGTTTTTTCTTCATAGCAAATCTGTACTAGTTTCAGAGGGGCTATGCTGTTTACAGACTAAGCAGCACAAATAAGGCAGCATTAACTTCTGCAGCAATGTGCAACTCAACATAAATACCAATAAAAATTTAGAATTCCAATCTACTGAACTTCAGAATTCTAAAGACTTTTACACATCCTTCAGGAAGCTTATTTGCTTTCTAGTTACACGTTTAGTCACATGCAGTTCTTCATCTTTAACACAAAGCAGAGATCCAAGAAAAACAGTCTCTACCCTAAGCATTCCTGCCATCTGGGGACATGGGCTTGCCATACTCCAGCAGCTGTGCAGCTGTACAACTATCAAGGAACCACCACTGCTGGCATTAACCACAGCAGCAGCAAAGCCGCACAAAACTGATCCAAGGCCAAAACCCAACTGCAATACAGATGGGTAACAGAAACACCAGTGCCATCTTCTCACGTCTCCTCAGCACACTGCAGGTACTCTTAGCCTTGGAAGCACTCACATTCAGGGCAAATGGCAGTCAGTCTTCCTCATTTCAACTCAGTTTACACAGGAAACTACAGGGCACACTCTGTGCAACCAGGATTCACCCCCATGTGTGGGCAACTTCTCAGCTGCTTCTGCATTCAAACTATCAGTCTCAACTTGTCATTTTCAAGCTGTCTCTCAGTTTCATTTCTCTAGCATCTTTTCCCATTGAATACATGGTTTTCCATACCAGGGTTATTCAAGACTTCAGCAGCTCTTTGGAGAGCCAGTTTAGGATTAAGTAATCCTCCTGCCAAATGTTATACAACTTTTCACATTAAAAGGCTGTGTCACTGCAAAGGAATTTATAAGGTCAGATAATCAACACTTCAAAATAGTGATTTCATCATTAAATTCCACACATAAGCTTCCTTAATCTCTGTAATAAGTTTCCTACAGGTAACAGTACTCCCATGGGAGAACTGGGGAAGAGAAGTAGAAGAGAACTGCTTTTCCTCATCTCAAATGCACTGTCTTAAGTAACTCCCCAAAAGTGGTCTCCAATTTAGTGCTAACAGTACAAAAACATTTGATATTTGATTGCATTGAGTCCACTACCACTATAGCTGCTATGGATCAGACTGGTAGCCAAACTGGAAAAGGGAAAATATAATTTCTTTTCTTTTGGGTAATCAATTCATGCACAAATGAGGTCTCAGTGAAAGCATGCACAATATTCTGACATAATCTTTCTCGCTAACCTCAGCTAAAACTCTTGCCAGATATACGTCAGAATACCATAGGGTATACATTGTATTATTTTCTCCAAAACCTAATACTATTTCACTACCAGGATACACATTTCTAAGTCAAATCAGAGCACATTTATGCTGATGTCATTTACCTCCAGTTTCCTCCACTAGCTGACAGATCTGAAACAACAAGATCCCTCCATGGTAGAAGCAGTTATGCAGGCAGAATTGCCAGTTTGCCAACATAATTTATTCCACACAGGAATATGAAATTAAAATTTCAGTTCACAGCAGATTTACCAGCCGTGTTCCACTGCCACCATCACATCAAAGCTTCTATATTTTAGGCATATCCTTAGTAGCCTTTTCAACTCCGAAGTCGTAGAAATAGGTGTCTGAGCCTCTTAGAAACTCTATACTTGAAAGAATTATCTCCTTCTAAAAACACAACTATATGTACTTTGTTCAATATTTCTTTGTAAAAGTCAGTTCAGTTAAATTAACATGCTGACCTTTGTGATATAAATATGCAAAGTGATCCATCTAACAGCTATGAAGTCTTAAGGAAGGTTGATAAAAGCATATACTTTTGATGACCTCCCACTGAAGGGAATGCTCCGCCTAAGGCTAAGTGCTACCTTCTGATGCATTTGCTCAACACTGACAGGCTTTCTCATAAAATGTTTTGCTGCAAGGCTATATTAAACCATTTTGTTTTAAGCTTATCTCATTGCAAAAATGTATCGTTTTTACTCTAAAATAAATAAATACACAATACTTTTTGTATCAGTAATAGATACCCCTGCCTTCCCTTTGTCTTTTCTTCCTCCCAACATGAGGGCTCTGAATTTTGATTTATTTTTGATAGCTCATTGACTTAAATTTTGCAAACTACACTGTAGGACAGTTAAAGTTATTTACTTGATGGCAGATAAGCTCTTCCAGCCTCATGCTTTGGAGCACAATGGGGGGGGGAGGGGGTACAGAGGAAGAAAATACAAAAGGATAAAGATTGTAAAGTCGACTACAACAGTAACACCAATAGTTCAGGAATATTGCAATACTGGTTTTGATAAAAACAATTTTTGTATCCAGTTATGGCTTTGAGATCCTAAAGAATCTCTGATACTATACAAAAATAAGCTGAAAAATAAAAGTTATTCACACAAAGCATACTTGACAAGTGAAAGCTCTACATCTGAGGCATATGTGAAATAGGCAAAGATTTCTTAAAGCACTTAGAGTTATTCTAATAGAACCAATTGTGAGGTTATGACTGGAAAATAATTTTCCAACACATTTACAGATGTTCATTAACTCTCTCAATCAGCACATCATGAGTACTTTTTTCTTTAATTGAAATGTTTAAGCACCAACCCCTCTAACAACTCTCATTATTAACCATTATATTAGTAAGGTTTTATTCTCTGAAAAATAAAGGCTAAAATATAATTTCTAACCTTTTTTGAACTTTTTTCCCCCCTAGGAGAAATAATTGGTTGTAAACACATATTCTACATTCATAGTTGTCATGCACACACACACAAAAAAAATCCAATTCCTGAGATAGCAAGTTACTTTTTTTAATGTTCGCAAGCCATACAATGGTTGGATGAAAGAAAATGGACTAGAAGGACACGTCCCTTGGAGAAGTTACAGTGATTTCTTGGATGAGAGAAAAGTGGTGATGATTATACTAGCTACATAAAGCTGGTTTTGTTGTCTCCCTGGGGGTGGAAATGAGCTTAAGAAGTTTCAAGATTTCACATATGACTAAGAGAATTTAAATTAAGGATTTAAGGAACTCATAAGATTTTGTCATTCTGCCTTTTTATTTATTTAAATGAAAAGATTTATCTAAACTGAATAACTGTTGAGTGCTAGTTAACTTACGTAATTATTCCACTTGCATAAAGTAATGTAAATACTCATTCGATAAGTGTAATTTGAAATATAAAGTTATTCATTTACAAATTTACTGGCTAATTTGTGGTTAAATGGTGAACTAATTAAAGTAAAGCTTCTATCCTCTTTCAAAGAACAGTAGTTTCCAAGTCAGAATGATATAGCAATCTGGGATGGGAGCTAATTAGATTCAGCATATTAATCATGCTTGTTACTTCAGAAGGAGAAAAAAAAAAAGAAGTCTAGCTGGTTTCTTTTTGGTTGTTGTTTGGCTGTTTGTCTGGGGAGGGGAGGAGGGGTAGAAAATAGGTAGGAGAGCTATGTGTCATATGAACTACATTCCTGCTGTGATATATTTGAACCTTTTACACTATAATAACTATACAACTGCATAGGAAAAGATACCCAGATAGATATATGTATAATCAATGAATATACAAATGTTATAATTATGAAATATACAAGAGAGTTTGGCTAAGCAGGTTATTATACCAAAAGAGAACAGATAGAGTGCTTACCCATGTCCTGGACTTGCTGTAAAACTCCAAAGGAGGGATCTCCAGAAAAAGATCCTTCCCCACTGGTAGTCAGCTCTTAAATGGGTCTAGGAGAGGTGGAGCCAGGCTCCACCCCTTCCGGCAGTAGAGGTGAATTGCCAGGGCTGACTCATTACTTGCCTCAGGTGATCAATCAGAGGTTCAGGCCATGATTCAGCAGTTCCCATACAATATGGGTTGCCAAAACTATTACCAAGCCCAAATACAGAGGGGAAGCAAGCCAAAATCCATGGGGTGGTTTTGTATTTAAGCATCACCTACACATGAATTGTTAACATGTGGAAGATGGGGCCAGAGCTGGCACTAACTTTTTCGCTGGTCACTCATGACTAACAGCTCCATAGGTTGCTGCAGCACCCACTGTGAACAGCACCATCTAAGCAAACCTCAGGAGTTCTTGCTGCTGGCTGGTACAGTTAGCTGCTATTCCAGGTACTGTCCACTTAGGCCTAAGTGATCTACTTCTCTACTTTCTGACTGTGATGTCCTGATACATCTCTTAGCTCACAGATAAAAACTTACACAGAAAGCCATGCTACTGCTGTGCTTGTAGAATGACACAACAACAAAAGGGATGTTCATTATCAATAAAATGATGCATTTCCCTAATTAATGCCATATCTACTATATATATACACCTCAGAATTGAGCTTACCTTGCGAGAGGATTGGTACAGAATGACTTACAACAGAGATAACCCTTGTCCCTAAGAGACACAGTCATTTCCTTGAAAACTGTGAAAGAGAACAGTTCTGCAGAGAGGAGAGATGCACAGAAGCAACAACAACACAGCTGCCTCATTGCACAAGGCTCAGTGATTATACAATATTGAGCAGTGCTTATGTTCATCAGCCAGAGACATATCACTGTATTAGGCAACAACACAGCAACATACCATGACTCTTCTCGATCTCTCATTTTCACAGACTTGTGAAAATGGAGAGGGGGAACTGTTTTTAACTGGCCCCTTTCCAAATAAAATCTGAAAACAGACAGAGAATAGCTGATACAGATGCTTTGTCAGGCTTCTTGAAGAAAACCTGAATATGAGTTATCCAGCAAAGATGACTTATGATATTGAAAAAAATAAATAAATAAAAAATAACTAAATAATCATCACAGTCTACTTAAAGTAATCTTGATTTTTAAAGAAATATTTGAGTGAAGGCACTGTTTCATTTTCATGGTTCTAATGGGCAGGCTTCTGCCCTAACTTGACAAATGAGAAAATAACAACACACCTTTACTGGGTTTTCATCATGAGGCATAAAAATTTATCAAAGTAGATAATTCTAACAATGACTAATAGATCAAGTCTCCCGAATCAAACTTCCTACATTGACAGACATTTTGAAGGAAAAAAAACACAACTGTTAACACTTGATTATCCTCTTACTCTAAGCTATGCTTACTTCGTGAAATAAGCTTAGATCCAAATTTGGTTATACTCCTTTTCAGAAATTTGGAATAAATTTATGTATCTCTCTCAAAGAAGAAATATTTACCAGTAGTAAGTCAAAAAATTAAGAAAACTATAGCATTTTTTTTATATCACATTTGTATAGAGCTGCAGTTCAAGTCATATTCAAGCAAAATATCTTACTGACTTATTACTCACTATAAAACCTATTTCTTTTCTGCATCCCTGATTAAGTCCAAATTTATAAGATTGGAAAGAATCCAAAACAAGAAATAAATATAATTCCTTAACAACAGATTTCTTGGGGAGAGGGAGGGATGGGGAAAGAGAGAGCAAGCACAGTTCTGAAGCTTTTACAAAAGCTGAAGCTTTTTCTGAACCTTTTTACAAAGCTTTTAATGAAAATCAATGACATTTTAAAGGTAAAGGTTTAGAATGCAATCAAAGATTTTAAACACCAAAACCAGCGTAAGCTTCAAACTTTGATTTTCCTTTGTGCACCCAAATTGGCCTTGTCCATTTATTACCTTAAGGCAAAGAAGTGACTTTGAAATGCCACTGAGTGGTCCAGCTAACAAAGAGTTCCCATAAACCGTGATATGTAATGCTGGATAACATATTCTGGCAGATTATCTATCCTCTATTTGAAGACTCATTTTCTTTGCATTTGCCCCTAAGCAGCCTCTCCCTAGCCAGCAAGCTGGCTTTCAGGGTGTCACTGGTCTCCTTTCCTCAGTAACTGCTGCCCAGGGCATGCTTCACAACTCTCGCCTCAGGCAGGGCTGGTAAGGGAACACTGTAGATTGTCACAGATCTTCTTTAGCTGTAACCACAAATATCAGTAACAGTCAGGACTGGGTAGGAGTGTTGTTTCCCATAGCTGAACACCAACTCTGCAGTGACCTACTTTCTTCAGCTCAGTAATGCCTTACTTTTCTACATCTTAATGCTGACTCTGCAAAGATTTGTTTTAACTGTATGCGATAAAGGTCCAAGTGCAACAGGTCCTCTTGCATTTACATGGTGGGAAAAGAAAGTAACAGTGAGCTATTTAGAAAAATAACATCTGGAAAGAACATTTACAAACACATGAGAACAGCCCCCAACAGAGCCTACATTTCTTCCTCACACACATCACTTCAGGGCACCCCCAGAGAAGAGCTAAGAAGTACAGCACTTTTCCACACTACTGCCCTCGAGGAGAGAAGACACTACCAACCTCAGAGCACAGAGTAAGCATGATACAAACAATGATAAGTATAGGAGAAGAATGTCTGGCTGCACTGTGTTTGATGCATCCTAAAATGTGTTTTGCCTGGTTTGGCTACCAGGGCACATTGCTGGCTCATGCTAAGCTGTTGTCACCAGCACTCCCAGGTCCCTTCCTCCTGAGCTGTTCTCCAACCACTCATCTCCCATCTGTGTCTGGCATCACCATGTCCTAATTGCTGCAGCCTTTCTTGTAGTTTAGGCCCTTGCTAATCACTCAGTGTTCCATCTAGACTCAACTTCAATGTGTCTTTTCTTCCATAGAGTCAATAGTGCCTTCCAGTTTAGTGTCACCATCAAACATACTGAGCATGCACTTTTGTATCCAAACCACACATAAAAATGTTACACAAGCCCAGCCCTAGAACTGATCCCTGAGGAACATCACTGGTGACTGTACTGAAAATGTGCATGTTGGCCTACCATGGACAAACATTTTAACTTCTAAACAATTTTCCATAATTTTGAATGCATGAACACTGAGATGAACTACAAAAACTATAAACATGTTGAAAATTAACTTTCAGGAATCATCTTTCTGTAAACATTTTTTATGCAGCACATTTTATCTGGCATTCTTTGGAGTCTCCTTTACAGAATTACAAAATTAAAAGATCAAGTAAACTGTATGTTAGATTAGAAAAGTAATTCGCTCCTGTACTGTAGGAAGTCAGTACAGCCTGCCAAATAAGTGATTTTTAATCTCTATCAGATCTCTTGCCTGTAGAAACCATTTTTTACTTTTCTATCATAGATTTGAGTTTATGTGAACTAACTGATCCTTCTGCGTATTAACTAATAATTGTCTTTCATTCTTAACTGTGTAATGAATAAAAATGTTACTTCATATAGTGTGCACATCCACTACCAAAGAGTACCACTGAAATAAGTTAACTACTTCAATTCATTCAGCCTGCGCATATACATGCACTGACTTTACTTTCTTATTTATAAACAGAAAAAGAGTAGCAAATATTAAAATTCTGGTCTTCATCTGCCAAACAGAAGTCCATCAAATAAACAGTACAGAGAAATTTCAAAAACACTTCAATTTTTGGTTTTTTTTTTTTTGATGGACTGTGAAGCTGGAGGGCTGTTCTGGAAAACGTGAACAATCTCAGACAATTTACAACACTGTCATAAAGAAAAATACTCAGTTGACATCTCCGAATGACAAGTTCAATAATTTTTTTTTTCCAATTCTATAGACTGCAAACAGCAAAAATTAAGAATTAGTATTTGTTAAGGGGAGTATTTCACGCAGCGTCAAGCAGAACCCCAAAGATCAGATGCCTTGTCATGGAACTTAGGAAGTAACCTGAATTTTGGTATGTTGTAATACATCAAAGAATGGACTCCCCTACACATTTCCAGTTCCTATTATAACAGGAGACGCATCCACCCTTTTCACTCACTGTGACAAAAGGCCTGCTTTGAGAACAGTGAGTTCTTCCAAATTCACTGAACAACTACATGTTAACCTATAAACACCCTGCAGCCAGATCACACCAAAACCAAAGAGCCAACCACTTGAAATTTCATTTGCTCAATAAAGTCATTTCTACATGCATAAAATGTGGACAGCATATGCTTACGGAAGAAGCAACAAATCCTGAAGCACTTTTCAAAGTTGTTCTCATCCACAAAGACCCTTATGAAAAATACAAGTAATGAATACAACTGCCAGGAAAAACAGAGGCAGCAGAGAGCTGGCAAACGGCCTACGGAAGCAATGATCATACCCAATCCAGCCTCTCCACTACAAAAAGTAAAACAGAGGAAATAAAGGCAATAAGATGCAGCTAGTGGACTTCTAGGTAGGAGTCAAGGATTTTATCCCTACTTCTTCTCACTTTATCCACCCTCCCCCCAGCACCTTCCCCATGTGTAGGCGATTAGCAGGAAAAGATCATCTTTACTATGGCGAATCAGATTCCTATTTAATATTTTTCCACCCATAATCTACTGGCCATTGACCACATTGACATAATAAAACAAAGCTATAAAGGACAAGGAGATCTCAAATCAGCCAACCAAACCACAGACTCAATGGCATCCTACTTTAAAGAAAACACAGAAGTACTATTTTAAACGTTATACAAAAATTTGTAATCATTTTTCCCCTAAACATCTTAGTGTTGTACAACTGTGATCGAAACCTGTAGTTTCTCACCACTTCATTTACAAGCTCTATCTTGCTTTAGTGTTGTAATCAATTAACAAGCCTGTGTGAGATAGCAAGGAAACAGTATGAAGATAATTATATGCTATTGCACATTGTGAAACTAAAGACCAAACTATTAGGATTTATTTCTATACGCGTTTTCCCTTGAAGAGTAGCAAATAGCCTTTTCCTTGGACACAGCTTGAGGCAAATCAGCAAGTACTTCCTTCTTGTTTTTTAAAATGAAATCTTAAATAGAAATTATCATCCTTTAATATAAATCCATCACTGTCGCATAGACTGAGCAGCTCACAATGCTGCAGGAATGGCTACAGGCCACATCAAGTCCTCCCTTATGCTGCTCTCATCTCTTGAAGTGATGGGAGAAATTAGCAGTGATAGTTCTCTCTGTTAACATCATTATTGGCAAATGTGTAGAAGGGAGTGACACAAATATTGACAACAGTTGTCTCCTGGCCGTGCTGCTGGAACTCTCTGAGGAAAGCTCTGTGATTCAGGGATTCACCCAAAGCTCCCTTGTATTTTCACTTCTAGAAACAGCCACAAACAATAAATTAATTTCTTAATGAAGGAGCATGTAAAAATGATGACTACATGAAACACAGCATAGCCAGGTCAGTCAAAGGAATTCTTCCATTATATTTAGCATTAGTGCAGCCTCACCTTGAATACTGCATGCAGTTCTGGTCTCCTAAATATAAAAGGGTTGTTAAGGTCCCCAGAAGCATCCAGAGGAGGGCAACCAAGCCTAACAGGGCTGAAGACATGGCTTGCGAAGAGAAACTGAGAACTCAGTAACTGAGCTATTCTAAATATTACAGTGGCCTTAAAAACTTGTTAACTTCAACACAGTTTGTTCCTCCTTCCTCACTTCCATTTTTGTCTGCTTTTTATTCCCAGCTGCAACAACGTAAGCATTTATACTTTCAAATTCACTTAGGGATGCTACACAGAACAGTTTAGTTGAAGGAAGGAAGTCCTTAAAGTAAATAAATGCATTCATCTCACAAAACAGGATAAGGGGAAAAACTTTGACCTTGAAAATCATCTGGAGAATTCTATCCACTTAAAACAAGCCAAAAAGACGGTGAGGTCTGCAGCATACAGCTTCTTCCTACTCATATTGCAGACAGCTGACACTCAGGAATTGAGGATTCCCTCACTGTTCTGAACAGTGAATCTCTGCATTAATAACAGATCCTGCTTGGAGTGCTGTTTTTTGAGGGTTTTTTTGGGGGCCTGCTTTTCCCCTTCATTACCATAGTAGTAATTCAATAGAAATACAGGAATGATGTTTGGTTTTTTTTTCTGTTCGTTTGTTTTTAAAAATCTTTGTAATGAGGACTATCTTACTAACAAAAGTAAATTGAGCTTATACATAACTTAAACATATAAATGCTCTGTGTTTGTACATTGGTTGATCTGAAAGTAATGCTTCCTATTTATTTCCATGGAAAATACAACCAATACAACGAGCATAATAACACTGTTTGATAGAACCAATTTTTAGTTACAAAGCACTATTTTGATACGCAGTCACCATCATTAGCTGTAACCAGGAATGAACTTGCTGCACTGATGAAAATCTGCACCATCAGGTGACCCACTGTTTCAGAGTATTTCACCATGAACCCCTCACTGTGCTCACATCCACTGTTTGGTCTCTATAAACATTCAGCAAATGTTGACAAAATACAGTAGGTATCATTTTTTTCCGCATGGATGAGTTCAGTGATACACCTTTGCTTCACACACTATTCTGCATCAGATGCCATTCTGTCAGACTATCCCTCTGCTGTTATTTGTTGCACAACAACAAAATGTAATGGAATATTGGTGGGAAGGTTCAACCTCATACCACCAACATCTGCCTCTGACATCTTGGGCCAACATCATAAAGTACAAGGCATTACTTTCAGAGCAACCCTCATCTGTAAGAAAGCCCTTAATTCTTCCCTACAGAGAAAGTATGGGCAGATAAACCTTTAGAGCTTACATTACATCTACTATGAATTTAACCATGAAGCAGAACATTTTCAGTGTTGCACATCTGTCTTCAAAACAGATACACGCAGTACAATCTGCGTACTTCTAATGACAGAAGAATGTGCTGTTTTGTTGGCTTTTAAGTTTCTGCATATAAAGCTATCATTTAAGAAAATTATTCTCAATCATGTAGGATAATTCTGGAAAGTTTAAGTTTGGAGTACAAGCTTTCAAAGCATTTACAGATGGAGTTTGCAATCAGCAAGCAAATTAGAAGCACATACTTGCTCTTGGATTTGAGAACATATTGAAAAAGTCTGGTAGTTTTGCTCTCCTCATCTTCCCTTTTGTTCCTTTTTCTCCCCATCTCTCTTTCCATCCCATTGAAGAGAACTTTTTCAAAAAATTCTCCTTTTATTTCATCAGTTCTTGGAAGTGGAAGCGAGTGATAACCTGTTTAGCTCTCTACTTCTTTCCCCAGGGATATGCTGACTCCTACTGCCATTTCAAGAACAGAAGAAATGGGCCAAACACCACTGTAATGGTCCTCCTCAAAAGAGGAAGTCTCTGCTTGTACATCTTTTCTAAATAATATCTTCCAAAACCAAGGAACAAAGAAGAAAGGGATCTTCCAAGGACAATTTTCCCCAAATTTTCTCCACTAGTAAAATGATACAGAGTCATCACGTATATTTGCATTTTCTCAAAAATCTAATCAACTCTAGGCAGATCGTTTTAGGAAATACAACTGTATTAGACCAAGATATTTGATAACAGCTTGTTGTCATATTTTTTTCTAGTATGTCTCCATACTAGCAACATCCCTCTTATTCACCAAATAGGCTACCAAGTTAAGTGGAAATCACTCATAAATGCTCAGGCTGCCAGTCCTACAGCTCTGCATTTTCTCCAGAGCTACATTTTGTAGAGGAAATGCTTTGTTTTACCATTTCATTTCTATTATAGCAGCAACAAGGAAGTGTTAATTATATACTCGCTTCCCAGCTATGAAGTCTAAGCTCTTTTATTCTTTCACAGAAAAATACTCTTTTCCAGGTGCAGAAAACACTTCCTTTAACTGTTATACAAACTGATATTACTAGAACAAATGGCTCAGCTTTGGCTTTAAAAGAACAAAAGGAAAAGTCCCCTAATCATTGTGCAGCTTTTCTTGGGCTCTGAAAAGTTTGAGTCAGCTCAAAAACAGTAATTACTGAAGGATTTCTGAAAGTAGGCCTTTGCTGAAAGGTGTGACTGTTCCGTTAACTGTGCCTTCTCTCTGCTTACTATATCACCATGTCTGTCACCCTGTATCTGTCAAACAGATGAAAACACACAAAGCCACAGATCAGCTTTAGTCATACGTGTGCAATAGCTGGCTGTTCAGAAATAACAATTTCTGATTAAGGTACAAGCCCCACAGAAGCACAGTACACATACAAGAAAATACCTGATGATAATTATCCAGGTAATAGGAACAACTGAAGAATAGCAGTAAATGTTAACCCCTGAAAAAAGACCAAGAATTTTGCCTGATACATAGTAAGGTCAAGTAGACAACAGTGAGAAGCCAACTATATTTGAAATATTAATTTCAATTTAATTCTATTTATTAATTCAAATTAATTTATACTTAAAAGGTCTGTTCCTGCAAGTGTTTCCTCATGCCAGTAACTCCAAACATTTTTCCTTGAAATGTCTCAGTTTATAAAAACTGATATTTTGGTTTAACAAAGTATGAAACAAAGAAACACTGGGGAAAAAGAAAAGGACACCAAGAGAAACAAAGATAGGAAGAAGGAAACTCATTGTATGCAAACTATACTGAAAGTGAAGATAACTGAGAAGTGTAATGTTAGATCCTTCAGGAGATCTGATGCCACTTTCGAGTACCAGTTAGTCAGGGTGCCTCTTATTGCAAGGGTAAGTTATCCAGCAAGACCAAGACAGGAGTTACAGGAAATTGAGCTAAATTACCATTTCCATTGTTGGGATGAGTTAAGAATTATGCCATTTTGTGAGTAGTCTGAATCACATTTCTGCAACAGTCTGTATAAGTCATTGCTTTCACAGTCAAATTTGACATCAAGGAGAAAGCTGAAGAGTAAATGGAAGCCCTGATCTGACGGCTACTTTCACATGAAGTCAACTATGAATATTGTTGTGTGCACAGATTCAAAGTGTCAGAAAGATATAGGATGAGATATTGTCATGCTTAGCTGTTTGGCTTTTTTTTTTTTTTTTTAAAATATTATTTTTATCAACTTTTTTTTTCAGCAGTTGGTTGTACATATCCTACTGAAGAGGTAACAAAAGAATTTTCAAGACCCACCCACTATCAACTCTTTTGAAGTTCCTCTGCCAAAACAGCATTAAAACATCCATTAACCAGCTGAACTCCTGGCAGAAGCATACAAGTAGTAGACACGGTCCTCATCTCCTTGTGACTAATATATCCCATGCTACTATAAGGGAGCAATACCATGTATAGGCTTCAAAGTAGCTTACCAATATTATCTGTTTGTGTTCAAAATTAGATTTCCACAAAGACCTCTAGCAACTAACTTCTAAATGCACAAAGAAGTGTTTAATGAATGCCCCCGTATCTATGTTTATCTTCCATCATTGAAACATTTGCAGAAATAATTAAAAGAAAAAGAGGCCATAAGCTCTCAAAGTGAATTCTTTCTTTTGGCATCTGTGATTTTCTGATTTTCACTAAATTGCTGATACCTGCCACATTTTTGTTTTTCTTCACAATCAGCACTTACAGAATTATTACAGTCACAAACATCTTCCACAAGCTTCTGTGTTCTTTCTCTTGTATTCCAGAGCAGCACTCATTAGCTAGGGCTGATTTAACATAAACTAGTAGACATTGACAAGAAACCATATTTACTTTAGTTACAAGTCATCTTTCCATGCAAAGTGATTTTGTATGGAAATTTTGATGATTGTTTATACATTGTACTAAAGGTGTTTTATTAGCAGATAGATTCACAAGGTTTCTGTTGTCAAACAACCTGATAACATGCTAGTAACATAAGAGTTCATCAGTTACTTTTCTATTTAGCATCCACATACTACAAGCAAGTTCATAAAAATGAGTCAGTAAGCACATCTTCATCTGATATCTCCTCAACTGCACTGGTAAGATTATTTCATTATTTCCAAAAATATTTTATAACAGGCCTGTGACTTTTAAATAGAAAGAGTCTTTGTATATGAAATATAAAAAAAAGAATATATTCTGTCTTCAAATGGTTTCAAAGTATTCCTTCAAAATTCCTATTATTCCATTTCAGGTAATTTCATTCAATTCGTATTTCTGCTTTTATGTTGATAAAATCAATCCTAAATAGGACAACACAAGGAAAATAATGATCATTGAGCTGAACCACATGTCAGCTTATATATAGATGTTAGGAACCACAAAGAAAATTGCATAGAAGCTGAAAAAAAAAAAAAAAAAAGTCAGAACAAAGCACTATATACGGTAATGTGGTATGGAGATCTCCAATGTAGAAATAGAAAAAAAGTCATCCAAGTCTTCAACACATTTTCTATACATATGCAGTTGCATAAAGAATGCTAAAATTAGAAATCAATAGAATGTTTTCCAGTTGATTAGTCACCACTGAACACAAACCTCCAATGTTTCAGCTGTGGGAAACTGTGTTTATACAAATTTACCCCCTATTTGTAAAAGCTGGTATGATACACTTTGTAATTTTCAAGTTCTTACTTTCACTGCAAGTGTTTTCAAGTAGAAAGCATAAAGTGAAACAATGGGATAAATACATTTAGCTGTATATAAAACTTAAACTTCATTTTTACAAATTTGTGATTCATTAATAGACATAGTCCTCCACCACTGACTAGTTTTGTGGTGTTAGTTTTTTTTATTGCTTATTTCTTATTCGGTTGTTTTTTGAGTTTTTAGTTTTGTTTTGCTTTTAAATGGATAATTAAGTATTTAAGACTAAAAACAGCTGAGCCAAAGAGTATATTTGCTTAATGGCATCACATCTTCGGATTTACAGTATGCCTATGGGCACTTGATTTCCTGCAAGATGAAATGGTTTAAAATGTAGTTTAACATCACTTTTCATAAGGCCATGTAAAGACTGTACTAACAATAGCCTTGATGATCATTTAAAACTTCAGTATTTATGTTTTACAGGGATATAAAACTTGGCAGGACCTATAAGCCTCTTGTAACATGGTCTCTGAGTGTTTAAGTGGATGAAGACAATGAACAAATAAAGAAAAGCCTTCATTTAAACAGTAGACATGTATGCATAAATTTCGGGCTTCATATATAGCCATTGCAAATGACAGAGAGGGAGACAGCCATCTTGCAGCCACAGGCATAACGTGGTGATTACTAGCATTTGTTTATGAACTGAAGGGAAGATAGCAATCATGTTAAATACTGACAGAAGTATATACTAAAGCAGCCTATCTTCACTTAGAAAGCTTTTTTTATGGAATACAGTCTATAAAAATGCTTCTGACAGATGAAGTCAGGTCTCTATACATCCATTTCATTGTCCTCTTCATTCTACCTGTTTTCAAGAGATCTCTTCTAGATGCCATCCCCACAGATCAAATGTGATATATAATGAACCAGGATTGGAAAGAAGTGCATAAAAATTCTGGCAGATCAATAATGGAGTTCTGCTCCTACATCTCTGGCAGGCATCAACATATTTGTTATTAACAGTAATTTATTCAAATAAAAAGAAGCTGCTACAGCAGTTCTCTATCTGTATTTTTTGAAACATGTTGTGATAATTAGAAATCACACACACACTGAAAAAACTTACAGCAGATACATTTTTTACAATACTCTGATGTTCTACGTGCTCACTTGCTGCACTCAAAGCACACGATGTTAAATTACATGCCCTTGATTGCATACTGGACATTTTCTATCAGGCTATTACAAACTGCTACCAATCATGCAAGACAAAGCTTTGCTAATCTAAGGAGCTTGATTTCTTGACATGATTATTTGAAAGGAATTTGGACTTCAAATGTATATTGGATCTTGAATATTTTTGAATTAAACACCAAATACTTTGTACTCAGATACTCATGCCTCACAAGTCCAAAGGATAAAGTAGTCTAAGTTTTTTTTTTTTGCAGTCTGAAAACAAGCTTCCTTCTGATCTTAGTATGTAAAAATATCATAATAAAGTCACTGAACTAAATCTACATATATGATACACCCACTGACAATATTAAAAGGACTATTTTTCTTTACCAAATAAAGGTAAGCACACAATTTGGATACAAATTTGGTAATCAAGAAATGATGACAAATGATGAGGAAACTTTTTGCCAGAGGGAACAAACTATCACTGAAAGTCAACAAAACCACCAGCAAGGGGGAAATTCTTTGCATCCTCTTCCAGTAAAAAGATATTTTTATTTCATGTCTTCATGATTACTCCAGGATCTTAGACCATCAGTATGACTCAATCAACAACTGATCACTGATTTCTTGCCAGACTACGACAGCATATAATTTCAAGGCTTGCAAGAGTGACAAATTCTGAGTAGGTACAACTCATGTTTCCATAATAAGCTGATCCTTGAACAAGAATATGTCAGTATCAATAGCCAGAGTTCCATCTTCTGTCTCCAGTGGTAGCCAAAAACAGGCGCGCTCTCATACTCTTCCCAAATCCACTGGTAAAGTCACTATATTTAACAGCTCTCAGTGGATGTTTTCTTCCATTATCCTTTCCAAACCTCTTCTTAACAGAAGGATTATTTTTATTGTAATCATCAACACTTTTTTTTTTTTTTCATTTACACCTACAGCAAGTCGTTCCACCTAGCTACCTCTTTGAAGGTTAAAACCATTTTCTTACTATTTCATTGTGTTCCTTGGTTGCATCATTCAATGACCACTTGATTGCAAGTGGAAGATATAATAGTTACACTTTCTTCAGGTTTTGTTGGTCCTAACCACTCATCACCCCCCCAAGAGGTGCTGTCCCAAACTCTAAAAATTGCCATTTTCTACACATTTTTCCATCACTACAATAATTTTAGAACTTTGCAAAATTCTGGTGACTGGGTAGATGATTCTCAGAAATCTGGAACATGGCCTCCGAACTCTTTCATCTCTTTTTCTTGATCCCCTACAAGGAAGTTAGTGATTTGTAAAACCATGAACTCTTGCAGAAAACATTCAGTTCACTTTCTGCTTCTCTGGATCTTCCTTGATTCACGAAACCATAGCATACTTCATGTGGACATAGACTTTAGAGACCACCTGCTCCCAGCTTCTGATGAAAGCATGGCCAATACTGAACTCATAGCAGGTGCTCAGGGCTTGGTCAGGCAGGACTTGAAAACCCTCATGGACAAAAATTCCACAGACTTTCTATGCAACCTCCTCCAGTGCCTAATTATCCTATTTCCCTTAGGTCAGAACCTCCTGATTTATGTACATAAATCTCACTTTCGTTGATTTATGGGCCTTGGTTCTTACCCTCCAGTCAAACACTTCATTAAACAGTCTTGGCTATGTTTCTTGATTACAACCTCATAGGTACTGACAGACTGCCATTAGGATCTCCCACCACCACTAAAAACTCTTCCCTAGCAAGAACAAGTCCTCTTTCCTTTAGCTCCTCCTCAGAGATCACATGCTTCAGCCTTCAACTATTTTGGTGGTCCTGAATGAAAATGTTCTAGTCCAACGACGTCTCTTACACTGGATAAGGGGAATCCAAAGCTGGACGTGATATTCTAGGTGTGGTCTAATGAGGACTGAGTAAAAGGGGAAATTAAATACTTCCATTAATGTAATAATAACCCAGGATGCTGCTGACTCTCAATACTGCCAGGCTACACTGCATGATCATAGGCTAAAATGCCTACCTAATTTTAAAAACAGTTTACACATCTCTTGCCTACCTCCACTGAGAAGTTTCACAGAATTCTTTAGAGAGTCTGCACTTTTTCTTACAAGTTTGTAAAACTCTCCTCTCTAGGTGCTATTGCAGAACGAATTGCTATTATAAAGATGAATGAAGGTAAGAGGAAATTTTCATACATATGACTTAACAAAATTCAAATTCATATGAGAAATAAGTTACTTCCTCAGATCAGTTTCCATAAGCATGCTTGAACAAGTGAAAAGCAACTAAACACGTTGACATAAGCAGGTAGAGAAATCACAGGCATAAACAGCTCTGTCTCACCATAAAGCAAATATCCTTGTTTTACCTTGTTTTACAGCAATGGGAGAGTAATTTTCTCCTGTTCACACAACTAAAGAATATGAGGCTGTAGAAATTTGATTCTGGCTATGACAGGTATTTGATTGGGGAGATTATAGGCTCTAAAATGTTTGGAATAGAGATTGTACTTGAGCACTGCCTGTTTAGGGAATACATTTGCCAGATAGACAGTAAACACTGTGGAAGAAGAAAATTTCAGCTAAATAGAATAATAATTTAAACAGCAGAGATGCTTATCTTAAACTTAGTCAAAAAACACAATTGCTCACTGTAGTCTGACATGTTAGAGGCTAAATTCTTTTGCTTGAACTGTTTTTTGACAGATTTTAATGTTAATTGGTCTGGGGAACGTGCCAGGCAACCTAAAACATTTTCTGCAAAACAAATGTGAAGGAAATATGGCTCAGGATGGAGAGCTTCACAATTCACAAGAGCAGGGAAACAAGTACCATTCTTTACAGGGAATAACAGAGTGAGCTGAAGATATTTTTTAAAAGTGGCACGCAACTAGCAACTCTGCCACAGAATTCACTTTCTGTACATTAAGCAGCAATAAAACATTAATTTCACTGTAGTAAAAACGCTGACCATAAACTACGAGGTCTCAGCAGAAATACAAAGCAGTTGCAGTCAGCAGGATCTTACTGTACACAAATTACCATTTACAGCTAGTCTCAAAGGCTCTTAAAAAAAAAAAAAAACAGCAAGGAAAAACAAGTTGCAAAGGAGAAAAGACAGCACTGGTCAAGTCATCCCACAGACCTGGACACTCACCCTTTCGCTCATTGCCCACGTTACAGCTGCCAGATTCAGCTGAAGAATGCAGCTCGAGAATAACAGCTACCACCATGGGATCATCATGGCTCTGTACCTTGCCAGATTTAACAAACCAGCGGCAGCCACAGGACTGTTGATCAAGTCAGAGACATTGATTCTGAAGGAAGAGAGCCTTGAACACCTGCATGCAGCACAGCTTACACTAGCTGTACAGCCAGCAGTATTTCAGACTTTCCAACACATGCTCGATAAACAAATCTGCAACTCTAGCAAAAGCCTTCGTCACATGTGACAAACATCTTCCAATTTGTGAAAGTGTACAATATCATGATATGAAAGGGAGGGTGGAACTTCTAAACTTTTAAATCCTTTGTGCCCAATTCTTATTAATTTTCCTTAAAACCACAGGCACTTGTGTTTAACAAACTTGCCAACTGTCAAAAAAATTGAAAGGATACCTTTGAGTAAAGCTGCACAGACATGGACATCATTCCAGGAGATTGTCTCTTTGGAAAGAGTCTTGGCTCTCAGTCCTGAAAAGGACACATGAGAGCACACCGGAGTATTTTCCATTTAGTATTCTGTCTGCTCTTACAAATCAGGAGGAATGCAGGCTCTTTCTTCCAACTGAAGGTGTAAAATACCTACACAAGCATAACAGGCTGGGAGGGAGGAGGAGGAAGGAAAGCAAGAAACTTCATGTTTGTACTTCAGAGCAAAAGCCAAACAAAACCTGTTTCTCCAATGAAGAATCAATATATTGACATTAAGAGGATTCTGGCCAAAAGGAGAAAGAATCTCATTCATGCATATGCAGCGGAAGTGACAATAAATTGGCCCAAGCAGCTTAACCCTTCAGAAAGAAAAGCAGCAGTGAGACACAGGCACAAACTGCTAAATTACACTGACTGTCTCTCTACTACTTAGGAAAACAAAACAGCTATTTACCCAAACACTGAGACTCAAATGCTCACACAGTCCACTATTTAGCAGGAAGTAGAAATAAAGAAATGAAGGAGAACCTACAAGAATTCTGTAAAGGCAGACAATGAAAACAAAAGTGAAAAACTTCATTTCTCTCAAATACACTAGCTAATCACCCACAGATAAATAAGGGCTTTCCTCCATATACCTGAAAGTTCTGAGAAATTTCCCTCTGATACAAGTAGTTTATAGCAATCACTTGATTAATTCATCTCCTGTGTATATACTTCTCATATTTTGTTGAAAGCTAAAATTCACATTTAAAATGTTTTCCTTTTGTGTTCTCTGAAGTTATTTCCATTTTTACAATCAGGTTAATTCTAAAATAAGATTAGATTTAAATATAAATACTTGTACTAAATGGAAAAAAAAAAGCAATTAAAGATTTTCACATAAAACATTTGCCATCATGTCAGCAGTACTTAAAAAATATTTACTTAAGAAATTATACAGCAAAGTGCACCATCTTCTAAAGATTGTTACAGCACAGTGCTTTGTAACTTACTCTTCAAATATCACCAATAAAAAAATTAACATTTTCATACAAAATTGTATCCAAATACTGGAAGAAGATCATTTTATCACAGGAACAGAAGTTTTAAATGTAGCTTACTTCTTGAAACTGCCATTAATGAACAGTTACAAACAACTGAGAATTCACTCCTGCTATGAATCCCCCCAGCCCTCAGTACAATAGCACAGAGAAACTCGTGGCCTTCCTTTCAGAATTATGTCCCAAGAAATGACATCTTCCCATTTATAACAGACTCCCTCCAATGGACAAATTGCTGAGGTGGTGTGCTCCTTCAAAGAAATCTCCTCTTCGCTACCTCCAGACCCAGGCTGATTTGCAGTAATTGCTTTGATTAAGGTAAGCAAGCCTTCTTTTGTTATCCAAATACTACATATAGTGTTTATTTACTCCATATTTTCTTTAAAAGAATATTTCAAAGAAATCATTATTGAGCCTAACAAATCGCATACTTCAGTGGAGATGTAAACAGGATCCATTCTGCTCATAACCTGTCAGTAGGGAGACTGGAAAACATGGTCATGGATTTAATGATTTTTCTTTGATACAGTTGCCACACAACTGCTACAGAAACTTGAATGGAGGGAGATAATACACATTTACAAAGTAAGTTCTGCTTGGATACCACATCTGCATAGAAGATTAAAAACTTATAAAGAAACCAAGAAAAAAAACCAGCTGAAATAGAACTCTCATGCATTTCAGATGATTTATTTTTAACACATTGGAATATAACCCTTAGCTGCCTTTACAAAATTTGAAATAAAAGATTCTGTGTTGAAGCTGTTATTGTATTTGGAAGATCAAAAGTGATCTTTTAGGGTCACATACTTTCAAAGAAATTAGAACATAGAATATAAAAGCCTTGATGTCCAACCTCCTGAGCAAGTAGCACAAGAACCTCTTATGATTCCTTTAGTTCAAGACAGAGATATGAAGTTAATTTCATTATTTCTAGCAAAAATCCAGTGCAGACATACTCTTTACAGGCAGACAGTTCAGTCTGTCAAGGTTTAGCAACGTCTGCCATCTCTAATTTTCAGTAAAGAAAATGTTGACTCTACGTAGTCAGTCCCATGCCATTCTCTACCACCAAGTTTAAGTGACTGCAACTTAAGGCACACCCTACACAGCAGTAACATTATAGGCCCTTTTAAAAGTAATCTACTTGAAGCCACAGAACACCACCAGCACAATGCTGTGTGCACTCATACTACATCTTCTTACTCTGTCCTAAATTCTGCCACTCAAGACTGACAACGTTTTACGATACTGTTTTTCTTAGCAGCTCCAGTATGATAACAGCACATTTCCTGCTGCAGCATCTACAAAGCTCAAGAAGACATTTGGCTTCTAAGAACAGCTCCTAGTGCATCATTTGTGTTGTGAGGGCTGAGCCTCCTCAAGCATCGCTGCTTTCTGTTTTATTTAAACTTCTAAGTTGTTTAAACAGGGACCTAACAGAGCTGTAGCAATCACTTCTCCACCTCCATTAGTGATGGTCAGCCAAGGGATTTAAATCCTGTCATTTGGGACATGACATGACCAGGGCTTCTTTCTTTGCTTTGATCTACCAGATTTCCCATTTTAGAGAGGGCCTGTGTTAATTCATCTGCAGGAGATTCCAGAGAAGAGTAAGCCTCAAACTCCTCACAGGAGTTACTATACTATTACTATAATAGGAAATACTGCATTAGAAAGATGTTTAATAGGACTCCAAAGTTTCTTTAGACAAAAACGTTATCTTGCATCCTATATTGATTTGTATGTTCAGCTTCTCAGTATTGAGACAACATACCCCCCTTAAGAATCAATTCAAAGCTTAATTGAGACATAGCTCCATAACTAATTAGTCTCCACGAAATAAGGCAATAACACTGAATAGTATTAAAGCTATATTGCTTAAAACAGCATGTAACGTTCTTAAACATATATTTGTATAGAAAGGCATAGGTATCATACCATTTTCAAATACATAAATTCTGTAAAGTTAAGACCTTGATAAATTACATTTCAGTAATTATTTCAAAACAGATAACAGAAAAAGAATTCTTAGCATTTGTTATTTATTTTAGACAATAAATGGAAAAGATAATTGTTTTTTGGGTTTTTTTCTTTTTCCTAAATACCAACTGTGACTCAGGCAATTTACAAACATTTAGACTGTTTTAAAATGAAATGAAATTTGCCAGATTTCCAGCATTAGAAAAAAAAAGATCATGTGCAGAAAGGTTTGAGAGGTTATTAAAGCTCTCAACATTCATGGCATTAAAAGAACCCCAACAGAGCTCAGCATTGTGCAACACAGAATGAAAAAACAAATGGAATCATTCAGATATCACATATCAACAGAGACTCTACTACCGCTTTCTACCTCTGCAGGCACTTCAGATATTCTGGCCTTCATAATACCACTTAACAAAATACATACTGTACAAAAAAGATAAAACACTGACAATGAACGACTGAAGATTTCTACATAAAGTTCAAGACCAATTCAAACCCCACCTGCTATATCCAAACTCAGCAGCCATGAATTCAGCAGATGAATCTGAGCTTCCAATACAGAAACCAGAATGTATTACAAAGGCAGTGTCTATATACTCCAAATATCAAAAATATATTATTTTAAGTAGTATTTGTCATACAATCCTGCTCCAGTTAAGAAAGCCAAAGCTGTTCTTGTCTGATCAAAGCAAGCCCAAGAATTATACTCTTGTTTTTGTAGAAGCATTCTCCAAAAATCCAAAGTCATTTTATGACTATCAACATTTTGATGCACCTGGGCTTAGATGTACACCTCTACATAATTAGAATAAGCACCTCAAGGGGTAAATCCATTGACAAAGCAACACAGTACTACATATTCTTTGTGCTAGTTTCCTTACTTTTATCTTTATTACCAAATTCATTTCTTATATGCATTTGTATGGTTATTTCAGCATTTACAACATAGAAATAGATTGACAATTCAGTGTCCTCTTTGAATGCCACCAGTAGATTGACCACACTCCTAGAAAAGCTTTCACTGCTTCAAAGTTTAAAAAAAAAAAAAAAAAAAAAAAAAAAAAAAAAAAAAAAAAAAAAAAAAACAAAGAAGAAACTGAGATTTTTTGTTTGCTTGTTTCCAGAATATAGTTTTAAATATGATCTCATTAAGTTTTGTCACAGCTCTCACTAGCCATTCACTTCATTTTTTTGTAGTTATCTAACTCTGGAAAGGAAGCCCTCCTAGTGCAGGAGCACAGAGCGACTTACAGAATAATAAATAATTTCCTGATGTATTAGTTCCCATCCACCTTGAAGCAAACTTAGTCTTAAAAGAATGTAAAATGCGATCCTACTTTTTAGCAAGAAAATACCTGAAAGAATAAGTAACAAAAACTAGAAAAACAAAGCTTAGGCTAATATGGTGGATTGCCTTATTGCTACATGGGACACTATGAAAGCATTGTGCTTTCCTACTGCCTCCTATTTATTTCCATGGAAAATCCAACAGGTACAATATCGCTATTTGATGGAGCAAACCCTCAGCTATAAAACAGTATTTTGCAACACAATCTCCAGTGATCATGTCCAATGCACCATTAGCTGTGTATTTTCTCCGGGGATGAACAAGATACTCTGCATCATGGAGATACCTCAATGTCACGAGTGTTAAAACACACCACCCTTTGCCTCACTGTGCTTACATCCACCGTTTGATCTCCATAAACGTTAAGCAAGTTTTGACGAATGTCAACAGGTACCATTGCATGGAGAAATTCAGTGACACACACTTGCTCCATTTGCACTTCCATGTCAGTCACCATTCTGCCAGACTGCCCCTCTGCTGCCATCTGTCACACGGCAATAACATGAAATAGAATATTAGCAGGAAGGTTCAGCCTCTACTGCCATAACACAAACATGCACTTCTGATGTTGTGGGCCAACACAATCAAGTAGGAGGCACTTCAGAGCAGCCCTCATGCATTGTTCATTCACCTTTCATAATCTTTACATATTAAATTAAGTGTAATATGTTACGGACTATCCACAGTATCTTTTGGACAACTGAATTTCCTCAGCATCACTAGGACAAATCTTGGATGGAATCACTTTAAAATGACTGCTTTCTTAATGTAGAAGTCTTAAATCTCTGCAGCTAGGAGAGCAGGCAACAAGGCTCAGGGTAACAAGCGATCAGTTTAATGCTGGTGAAGATAAATATAATGTTCTTAGGGAATTACCTGAAATTGAATTTTCAAGATAATTTCCTCATACCAAAGCAACTCCTTATTTATGTGATCAGAATTTTTTTTCTGTTCCTTATTTACTTCATTACATTCTGCTCACCCACTGTATGATGCAAACCTATATTCCAAGTTTGTGTTCATATCTCACAGCCTGCCCAGGCCCATCACTCAGCACAACCCGTGCAAGTAGCACTCTAGGACCTAAGGCTAGAGCATAATAAATGCCTTAGTGGTTGTCATGGTTTAACCCAGCAAGAAACTAAACACCACACAGCCTTTGGCTCACTCATCTGTTCCCAGCAGGATGAGGGAGAGAACTGAAACTCATACATTGAAACCAGGTTGATGGTGGCTCTTTGTTTTCAAAATGCTTTTTTTCAGTACTTAACTGCTCACAGATGGAGCATTTGTGGAGAATGCATTTTATACCCCATAAACACCCATCCTACAGACTCCCCTAAGCTTTAGTGCTGTCATGAGGCAGCAGATAACAACAGTCTGTAGGAGATGTTGCTACATTACTACAGTAATGATGGAGCAAATTTTCAGGCAAAGTTGATTCCTCTCTGGAAATCACAAGGTGTTCTGGGAGCCACCTGACAGCCTTTCCACCCGGAGGGCATTCAAGGCCTTGATCACCTTCTTTCACCCACATCTCCAAAACTCTGTGCTTGGATCCATTTATCCCTAGGGCCCCTTTCCTGCAGTGTTTTCCTTCTGGTGCTTCCAAACCCATATGTTCACAATCAGATCAACTTTAAGACTGCTATTGCAGTCATCTACATACACAACAGGAGGGATTAGAATATACTGACTAAATTAATTTACTCCCATTTCTTCCAAATCCATGGATTGGACAGCACTATGGGAGGGTACCCTTTGGAAAAAAAAATAATAATAATACCCATTTTGGGAGAGTATACAACAAATTGCCGTTTACACATCAATGTTCGTGCGTGCTCACCCTCCCCCCCCCCCCCAATCCTTTTGTACATAACAGACATCTGAAAGAGTAAGGGTAAATTTTCTGTTTTAATCCTGTCTATGGCATCATTTCCTTTACTTAAGAGTTTTTAAGGCTTGCTAATCTTTTTTGCCCTCCAAACCTGATTTTCTATACATGTTTATCACCAATTTCTTATGCCTCATTGAAATAAGTTAATCAGCCTTTGTTGCAAGAAAGGACTGATGGAACTTACCAACATTTTGTTGTCCACCATTTCATCCCAGACAGACATCAAGTGGGCACAAGAGAGCAGAGAATGCACTCCTCACAGCCCTCCACTCACTCCTCACAGCCCTCCCTTTTCATTGCTTTTACATCTTATCACATTTTAGAAGAGCAAAGAGACAAATTCCAGACAGAGGAAGCAGCAGCTTTATATTGTTTTTATTACCATTTGCAAATCTACAATGCCTTACCATGTAGGTATTTTGGTTAGCTTGGTTCTATTCTCCAAGCATTCCTTAATATAATTCAGAATCATCCTTCCAACTGAACCGGTTTCTCGTGCAGCTAGCTGATGCATTTATTCATTAGCTTTAGTGAAGCCCAAGGCACAGTGACAGTATGAATAACACTACAAAGTAAAACCCAAAATGCCCAAGAAACACCATTGTTTATTAAGGAAAGTAAACAACTTCCCCCTCCCCTCCCCCCCCCATTTTTAAGAATTGCATATAGTCTTCAGAGATAGGATAAGCAAGCTCATGATTTTTCTATAAACATATGCAGGTCTGGTCATAAATCAGCTCAAAATACGTGGCACATCCTATTCAAACACTCTTAAAAAAAAAAAAGCATATACTTGGATTAGTATAGATTCAGAAAAATAAACTACTTGCACTTTAGTTCTAAAGTTTACTCATTTTTGTTATCTCAGCTATTTTTGCTCATAGCACAAAGGGGAAAAGGGGTCACACTAAACCAGTCAAAAAAAAATTGGATACAACACTGAATTCATTATCTCATAAAATTTGACTTAGATACTACAATACATAAGCAGTAACAAATGTAGGTTTGGGATTTTTTTTGTTTTTAAATCAAGCTTAACCATCATGAAAATTTTCAGCACATTTTATGTGATGTTGTTCACCATCCATGCTAGATAGAAAGAAACTAACTTATACCTTCCCTCTCCCATCCTTACTTAAATCTTTATTTAAACTAAAAGAGGGTAGATTTAGATTAGATATTTGAAATAAATTTAAAAATATGAGTGCAGAGAGGCACTGTAACAGGTTATCCAAAGAAGTTGTGGAAGCATTCAAGGCCAGGCTGGATGGTGCTTTTGGCAGCCCAGTCAAGTGGAAGGTAACCCTGCCCATGGCAGAGGGGTTGAAATGAGGTGATCTTAAAGGCACCTTCTAAATGAAGTTATTCAGCGAGTCTATGATTCTTACTCCCTTCCCTTACATTTTTAAACAAATTAAGTGTCTTTTTTCCTAGCAGAACTTGATGATTTCTTAATGTCAAAGTCCTCCAGTATTTTCCAGACTCTGCTAAGAAAAGAAGGTCTAGTCAACTGAGAACTGCATGGCAACAGTCACATTCCTTAAACTCCAAATGTTTTCCATCCTCCTTTCATTCTATGTGCAGAAACTGAGTCAATGGCATTTTGGTTTACCACAGACAGTAGCATAATAACATGTCTGATTTACTTTTTGTGTGTGTGTGTGTGTGTGTGTGTGTGTGTGTGTGTGTGCTGGAACTACACACAGAAACATCTTCTACCACCAGCAAACACCTGGTATTTTCAATAGGCAAGATTCTATTTTACACTTCAGCAATATTTGTGGTGGAACAGGAGATGCAAGGAAGTCAGTCACAACAGACATGGTACTTGCAAAACCTGCATGATGCATAGTAACATAACCAGCTCAGAGAAAAGCTGACTTTATCCCATCCTGAAGTGAGAATGTACAGACCAATGGTGTTTAATGAGCAAGGAAGACAAAAGGCTTACTCTCCTACGGAAACAAGTGCTACCGTGTTGGGAATGAAACTACAGCAAGTTCAGTTTGCATGGAATATCTGCATTCATCAACAGGACAATTTCATGTATGTATATATATGTATAATTTTTAAGCTTTGAAGACACCTTGTATAGAGTACATCTCAACCAGCAGCCCAACACAGAGCCTGCACTTGACATAAGACTTCAAAATATTAGTGAGCTGTGATTTGTGTAAGCCATAGACTATCTGCTGAATATAAGAAAAGGGCATATTTCACACCTACAGCAGAAATCCAAGCTCCACACATCAGCAAAATGTCCAACAAAACACAAAAATGCAGAGCCAGCCTTTGCTTGCTGACTTCAGCTAAGACTCCTAACTGCATTGATGGACCATGTAATAGGCTTGCTACTTTGATGAATATTCATCCTTACAGGCTTTCTCTTCACCTTCTCAAAAAGTTTCCGAAGTACTGCAAGTTGTTTGCAGCACTGTTACGCTGGGCAAAAATTATTTGCCAGAAAACTAACACATGGTTTAACTTTTAGCATGGAGAAGAGTCTGAATCTCAGTGAAATATCATGTCCAAAAGAGAAGCACAGAGAAAAGTTCTAAAATATTTTTCACATTAAAAATGTAATCATTAAAGTGTAATACTGCTTTTATTGAAACAATGTTTCATTTAACATTAATGAACCCTACAACTCAAAAGCTTGCCCTCAAAATAAATTTCATTTCCTTTCCAGCACCTGTAATATGCAAGCTTACTGAAATATGTGTTAATATCTGTTAAAGATCATTTCAATTTATGAAAGGTTGAAGTTTGTGGATGAGTGAGCTTAAGTATACACTTGAAAATTTACACTGACATTTGAACACTGCAGGTTTACTCTGTGCACACCAAAATAGCCTGGCTCTGTCACCCAGACACCTGAGAAATCATACTCTCCTAATTAACAGCAAGCAGATGGATTTATTTTATTATTTTCCAAAAATTAGCTTCAGTGCCTCATTTAAGTTCCACAGTAACACGTAACTTCATTTTCTTCCCCAAACTTCAATATAAATATGACATTAAGTGAAAGGATACATTTCAATTTAACATTTACAAATTAATTTTGACTAATTTTAACTGACTTCTGAATAGTGTCTGAACAGGATGCAAATGAAAAATAGTTGGCATTTATCTGCAATGTGTTGTTCCTGTATCACAGATACTCTCTTGCGAGACTGGAAAAATACACTCCACATCCACACAAATTGGAAGCAGCTGCAATGACAACTGATTTTTGGCAACTGCAGTCTCTATCTACTTGTAGGTACCAGAAGTAGTCTCAATCCCATATTAAAACTAATTAACAAGCCTAATAATATCATAGTGCAAACACAAATGCCAGTTTCATCAGCTAAAACTAAAAACAAAACAAAACAAAAAAACACTCACTCTTACCCCGCATTCACTTTCGAAGTACTTTATGGAAAGAGATCTTTTTCCCTTCATCTACTGCAGTGAAATACTTATTGCAATGGCAGGTAACCTGGGCTGTGGACTTAAAGATACAGTACTAAAACAGAACTAGTACAGGAGCGTCACAGCTCAGCAGATCTTAGAGCATTGAAAATTGGATCCCACCTTTCTGCAGTGATGCAGAATGGGAAGATTTATGCATTTTCTTCCAGAACTTTACACTTAAGTGGTTAATTATCTGCAGTCATGACAAGAGGGCACACTGATCAAGTCCCCAAAACAGAAGCAAGAATAGTGAAGTGTTAGAATAGCACTAAAACAGTAAAACACAGGCTGCAGTGGGAAATTCCAAGACTTGGACATCTGTAATTCAAGTACTTCAGATGAACTGGTTTGAATGGGTCTTGGTTCATAAGGGGTTTAAATATATGTGTATATATAGATAGATAGATGTTTGTACATATATATAAATGCTGCATATATAAGTGTATATATATGTGTGTGTATATATATTCATACACATATATATGCAGCATTTCTGAAACAGAACACATTCTGAAATATTTGAATATGGTGACTTCTGGTCAATCAGCACAGAGCATTTCAAAAGCACAGTAAAAACGGTGAAGCCACAGTCCAGTGAGACATTCACTAATAGCAGCAAAAAAATCATGAAGAGACTTCTTTCTTTCGTACCCTCTCTCCCACTGAGAAGGGGAACGTTGCTGCAAGAGGGACAGGAGATGAAGGCATGGCCACAACACATCTGGAAACACTACCAAGAGCTCATTCAGCAGCACAGGTCACCTGCGCAGGAGAACACAGAGCTGGGTCTGAGATAGAGCAGCTAGGTTTCCTACAAGGAAGGACAAAAAGACTGCACCTTTAGTCAGCGATACAATTGAGGAAGACAGCAATCAGTTTTCCTTTCCTATGGACCAGCAAGAGCACGTACATGCTCTCTACATAAAAAGAAAAAAGAAAAGCCGTTCATAGGAATGTTTAGGGTAAGGAAATGAGGCCGAGTTGCAAATCTAGCATTTTCCTAAATCCCAATCTGAGCATGACTTATTGTCAGTGCTAACACTAAAAGCAGGCACTCTCCTGATAGAGTCAGACAAAACACACTGATCAGAGTGCACCACAGAAAGGTTTTTAAATTGATATTTTACTTTGCTAATTACTAAGGAATGGTGTCTCCTAAACAAATTAAGCAGCCTGATAGCTTTTCTGTGCCAAATTATTTCTAAAAATACTAAATCCCACCACATCATATAAAAGAAAACCTAAGCTTCCTAATGCCAAGTGCTGTAATGCTATCCCAAGTCAGCAGACAGAAAGCTGCATTAATCTCTCCCCTTACACACAGGCTTCCCCTTACACACAGGCTTCTTAAATGGTGGCAGAGGGAAAACACAAGAAGCGTGTTGTTATCACTCAGCCCTGCCACCAGAAGCCCAGTGGGGAGGCTATGGCACCTAGCAGGAACCATGCTCCATTTGCAGCCCTGCCATTGGCAAGGCCCCACAAAGAACATAGCGGTGCCATTACTCACAATGCCAGACACACTGCACAGAAAGTAAAGGGATGGCAAAGGAAACTCGCACCTCTCTGTTCTTCTGACAGGGCTAGCAGGTGAAAGACAGAGCTAGCAGGTGAAAGACAGAGCTGTTACTCTCAATTCTGATGTCTGCACCAGCACAGAAGTTTTGGCCAAGCCAGAAAAAGGCTCTGCTCTCACATTCACCATAAAATTGGGCTTGAAAACACAAAGCCCTCACACTGCCAAGAAAAGAGAAGATGAGCTAAGGACATTTCCTGCACTTCCACAGATCAATGTGTATGCTCTAGTCTCTGAAATAGAAGCAGAACAAGCTGGAAAAAAGGCGTTTAGAGGAGATGTTCGTACAGCATGCATACATCATGAAGAAACTCCCTGTAACTGTGACCTAGACAGATATTAAAGTGGCAGGTGTTCAGCATACATCTGGGAGACAGACAAAGCACTGTTAATCTCAAAAAAAAAAATTAAAAAAAAATGCAGCATGGTAACACGACAGCTGGCCGTACACAATGAAAACACAAACATTTACTCTCCCCTGTTTGATAAGCAAGCGATCAACCTTTTAATTATCCACATCAAAACCAAGTTCAAAAAATGACAATGAACATGCTTGTAACATCTGGATGGCAGCATTATTTTGCTAAGTGAAAAAGAACTCTACTGCTTGTGGATCTGATTCTGTCCATCAAGTTTATCACTTAAGTCAGTGGTTATCTATGAACAGAAGAGAACACATTTGTGTAAGATGTGATTCTGTAAGCAAATACAAAAGGTCTAACACTTCATATAGTCTTTGAATTTGTTTTTATCTTACTATTCCCTTCTTGAGCATTTCCGTAGCCTTTTTGTGAAATATTTTGCCGATTCTTAATCCATTTAAACAAAAGGTAGTCTTAACTTATTTGTTTTGAAAAAATAAAGACATCTGATGACTGCAACAGCAGACAGTTATCACTTATTTTCAAATAGGTGTCTTTGGACACCAAGGACACAAAGATCAATTGTTCTGAAGGCAGAAACAGTTTTTCTTAGGCTGAGTTAGAAAATAAATATAGTTAAAATTATCATTTCACACTTTTATGAGGATATTTTTAAAAGATGCATATTTTATTTGTTAAAATTGTTAGGAGTACTGTTTCATTAAATGTACTAATGCCTTTAACCACTACATCCACCACCCACCCATTAATTTTAGTAGATTTACCATAAGGAAGGATGCAGAAGGCAAACTGTCAGCAAACCGGACTGAATCTTGTCCTGATTACTTCAGCTTGGAGATGTTTCAAGACCCCTTATATAATGCTATTTATTTCACCTGACATTGCAATTGCTCTTTCAAGCATGATTTGTATAAATCAGGAAAGCATCTTCAGTTCCCCTTTCTGAAATCCTTATCTTCAACACAGCGGCTTCCCCTCCAGAATGACAGTTCTAGAGCCAAACTGCAGTACAAAGCCGGTCCTTGCACATTTCAGAGGATGCGGCTCTGCCAGACCATACAGACCAACAGCAGCAAAAAGCCCACATCTTTCCTGGCACAGCACAACCTAGCTCCAGACCTCCACACTGTTTAAAAGCTTCACAATTTAGTCACTATCCAAGAGGAAAACATTGATGCTTTACTCAAAGACCAGTGCAAGAGGCAACAGAAAACAAGAATTTGTCTTCCCAACTCACAGGTCTGCCAGTATTGAGCCCTTCAGAAGACTGTGGAAATTGCTCCTGGACTTTGAGACTTCACTCTTCCCCAGAGGAGACCACAGTCACAGTCTCTTCTGAATTCTACCTGGTGGGTGGGGGAGGGAAACAAACAAAAAAAAACACCCACACACATATTTGGTGCATAAATACTACAGTACAAAAAACATCCACAAATAAAGAGCTTATTTAAGTGTCCTTAATGGAGTGATTCTAGGACCATCTTGGTATCCCGTTAAAAAAAATCCTATGAAAAAAGCACCTGACTAACTGAAATGCAACAGAAGGCAGTGGCACATCTCTCCGTGCAAATGTGGAGCACTCACACACTGGAATTCTGCTTACAGCATGAAAGAAGTCCAGAGGGAAAAAGTGACTCTCAGACATTTAATCTGTTGATAAATAGCCAAGTATACTATTTAAAACCCCAGCAGCAGTACAGCCTTTAATATAGGCTTCTAATTACCCACATATCATTGAACTATGCTGCTATTAAAAAAAGGTATAAAAATAAGAACCATCTTCTATTTGTACATGTATTTCTCAATTAGTTATGAGATACTCTATTTCTGAACTCCTAGTTCACTGAAGAACTGTGTCACATAACTGAGGAAAAGTTGCTGAAGCTTCATTTTTATCTGATCCATTATAGAAGTGTAAATGATTAAAAAACACAGAAAATGACATCTTTGGTCATTATACTATTAGGAAAATTGCACCTTCTTCTAAGCCACGTCATCATACAGCACATCATTTTGCATCATTTGTATCAGGTTATATTGACCATTACTCTTCAGAGACAAAGTAATTGCCACTGTATTTGGGGAAAACAAAAACATAAAATGTCAGTGTATGCAGTTTTGTAATAAACTGGACAGTCACACTCAAACTGTCCACACAATTACTTAAGAAGCAAAATGAAAAAGTACTACAAGCTACAAAAATAGTTTTTTGAAAGCTCCCCGTTATTAATTATGGTTACTACAATTTCCCAAGAAACATTTCTAACTATTGGATTGATATTTATGGTTCTTCATTAAATCTATTACCTCTCACTCCCTTCCCTAGCCTTTAAAATAAAGTCCTCTTGCTTTCGTAACATGCTTAAGATGTTCAAAATTAGTCAAGTTTAATTAGCACTCCCTAAATTAAGCATCACAAGTACCAGTTAGATAAGCTGTTATAGTTGCAGAACAGACATGCTTTTAAATTGCAAAAGCCCATATCATCTCACAATAAGATAGTTCAAAACCTGTGTCCTGTAGAGTTAGCCACACCTATACCTTATTGGCACACAAAAGAGCCTAAACCATATTTATATTATTATTAAGAAATGAATCAGTGTGCATTGTCTTAAATATTTGGATATTCAGGTATTGCCAAGTACCAAAATACTTGTAAGAGCCGTATTTATTACATTAAGAAAACTACAATCAAGTATACTGGTGAGCAACTGAGAGCAAACTTCTAAAGTGCATCAGTAAAACAAAGAATTCATAAATACAAACACATAATACACAACCAAATCTGATATCCAAGACAGATACATTTACCAATCTGACTATACATACTAATATATGTAGTCTTCAAGTAAATGAATTAAAAATGCTGTCATTTGGAACATTGACAAACTACAATTAGTATGAAAATTCTAAACCTATATCTGAAATCAATCAGTTTAATCTCAGACACCAATTCCAAATCTCATTTGCTACAGAATTAAGAAGCCCTCCACCAGGAGTCACTTAAGCTTCATCTTCCCAAGGTGTTTCCTAGATCATGAGTCATTCAAAGCTTTAAGGCCCTTTTCACTCCACCTGCAGCGTCTCAGCTGACTGCACTAAAGGGTAAGGATCCTCAAAACTGGTTGTTTTAGACCATTCAACTAATTTTGCTCCAATGCATATCCAATAGGACAGAATGCTTCTTCCCCCCCTCCCTCCCCCATGTACTCTTTTTTTTTTTCCTTCTCTAGAAAGACAAAAGGATATCAAATCTCATCTCTTCTTAAGACAAGCAGCACAAGTAACACTATCTTAATGTTTTGGTAAACCCAGCTGATATTGTTTAAAGCTGTGTCCCTTAGTCCTGCTATTCTAAAAAGTCTGTGCACTTAATTGGGAAAATTATTTATCTACCTAGTCCTCTCTCACTATTCTCACAATGCTTCCCCAGCATTCTGTTAAAAATGAACGTTATTAACTAACGTTATATATATTTTTTTTCCCAGTATGAGTTTTTTCCCCCCCCCCCCCTCAGGCAGTTAGTTTTGCAATATTCTTCAAGTCCTCTTTAAGGGGTCACGTAATTATTTCATACGCAGTACAATTTCTGTAGACTAAACAAGAATTTGGATCATGAAACACTATAAATGCTCTGTTAATACATATAAATTGACAAATTCATTAGGAGATTATACAGTCTGAGACAAATCCCAGTGGTTTCTACTCATGTAAATGATGTCAACAGGATTTTGTGAGTAAATATGAACAGGCTTTGGTTGTGTTGATGAGAATACAAAGATTCCCTATACCTTGACACAGGACAGGGAGTAGAGTAAGAAATTCTTAAACAACTATATCTCACAGCAGAATCTTCCAAATACGTACAGAACCCTTAAGAACCTTCTTTCCCCAGTTTTTAATGTGATGATAATTCCATCTTTTATATACTATCTGTAAGGATAGGCAGCAGATATAATTGCCTTTGACCAGTTTTTGGGTCGCTCAAGAAAGGTATCAGTTAGAGTCCAGCAACAAACAGGAATCACTTACCCCTTTCCAAGAATCAGGGCTCGCTGTAAACTCCCAAAGGAAGCAATCTCCAATTGGTGATGCTTCTTTTTCAGCTGCCAACCATTAAATGAGGCTAGGGTGAATTGTTTGCACTTGTAGTCTCAGGGCTGGTCACACTCCTTCACCAGGTGCTCAATCACCAGTTCAGGCCATGACCTAACAGTTCCCATACACCATCTTACTTTTATATGCATGTCATTACTGCCTACAACCACTTTAAGCCTGGTACAGCTGTGCAAAAAGCTGCAGTTGAGTAGAATCTCTAGGAGTATTTCAAACTACAAATATGTGAACATGTCCAGATATTTTTGATACACATCTAAGCGAAGCAAGAAAAATGCAAATTTCAGCCCCTGACAAGGTGCAGGATGGACAATTTATAACCCTCTAAAAAGCTGTGCTTCTGATGGTGCCCTCTTCACCACTAGCTGCAGCTGATTGGCAGAGGCATTGCTTAATAGTCCAGTGTGTTAAAGCTACCTGAGACTTTTTACTAACTTAGCAACAAATGGCACAGTCTTGTGCAAGATTAAAAGGAATTGGTAACTTGTAGTCATCTAGCCTCAGCTGTCATACCAAGCCTTGGTAAAAAATTGTATTTATCTTAATGTATGCTCTATGTGACTTTAGAACATTGTGCATTTTCCCAGTTCAGAGAAGTTATGAATAAAGATTAAATGTTTTAAAAAATCTAAAACCAGACCCATCAGTCATACAGATAGTGCCTAGTATCAAAAGACACATGCATACACACACTCAAAGGTAACTTATCACTGAGTAGAAAGACTTCAGAAGCAAAATTGAAGAAGTCCTTTCTAAGGCATCTGAACCACTGAGAACTATCGTATAGTAAGACCTATCTATACTATACTATAGTATATATACTCTACTATAGTAAGACCTATCAGGAACTGAATCTTAACATGCAATTGTGCACTTTTGACACCAATGAGAGAAGACTTATCATTTTCCTTAACCCAAAAGCAACTTCTTAGCACCCCCTACAGGTTTTGCTCCAACAGAGGAATAGTTCAGAAGAAACAGATAACTTTCTGTACAACTTGAGAGAACTGAAGATCCAGAATTCCAGCATGAAACCAATGCAGACTTATATGACTGCAAATCTAAACAGGTACAATTGTTTTCAGTCTCTGTCCAAACTGCTTGTCCCACTCAATTAGCCCAAGACTGCTGGGTGTATAGATAGGATCAACAACTAGAAACAATACATCAATAATAGTACTTCTCTTCTGGAGATCAGGGAACCTAGTTTTCACCATAAACAAAAGTTTCTAACACTCTAGCGTTCCTCTTAGTTTATAAGGAGAGAAAGCAAAGACAGTTAGCAAAACACTATATCACTCATTTATTCAGTGCTCAAACAACAGCTCATACCTCTGGCAAGACATAGATTTGATTTTTAACGCTTTTTATTTCTTACCAAATAGAATTTAAATTTGATTTGTGCTCTCTGAATAAAAGAAATAATAATCATTTGATCTGCCATCATTTGTCCTTCTTCTTCCCCCCTTCCCCCCCCCCACTCCCTCAAAACCTATCCATACCAAATATGAAAGTTTTTACTTTAAGTTTTACCTAATGCCTCCTGACTTTTTGATCAAGTTGGAACTAGAATGCAACTGCCTAAAATGCATAACAATGAACTACCTGTTTGGATCTTGTTGGATCATGCTCCCCAGGGTCCAAGACAAAGGTGCTCAAACATTAAGCATTATTTTGTTATGATCATCCTATACGCCTGAAAATACAGGGTCTTTACATGAGACTTCGAGCAACTTCCTCAAAACAAAGCATAAAACAATAGCTCATTTAAGATACTTCATGATGAATGAAAAAAAGGAAAATGTATTTAACAAACAATATTAAGAGGCATTTCCTGTCATCAATGATACCACAAAAATGTAAATTCCAACTGTGAAGTGTTTATTTTTAGAACAGTTTGAAACTGCAAGCCATTAATCTAAAGCTTTCCAACTCAGAGACCACTGATGCTTTGCTGCAAATATCTTTTCTTGCTTTTGTTAGAAAAGCAAATCAAAACCACTTGAATTAGAGTGCCAAGGGTATCTCCAAAGTAACAGAAAAAAAAAAAGAGCACGCAATATACTTCTCCAGTTGCACTGTCAGAGTAATCTAAGACATACCTATTGCTTTATTCAAATCAGCCTGCCCTATCAGTAATTGGTGAAATCAAATGAAAACCAATCACTAATAAAATCATAGAGCACCTTCTTCAGAGAAAACTGTAATGAGACTCTTGGAATATCTTGATGATGCCTCCTCAGGGATCCAGCTCCAGCTATTGTGGATTTTGAATTTTAGGAAACTAATTACTGAATGTAGAAAAGCTGCTCTTAAGGCTGAATGATGCTGCACATCCCTCTCACAGGCATATAAGCCCTTCTAGAAACCACGCAAAGCTTTGAGTTCCTTTACAAACTGCTACATCCAAGTTCTCAGGTAACATCAGAACATTAACTTGTGGACTGCCTGCAAAGAAATTTCTCCTGCACACAGGAAAAGCCACAGTAAACAACTGACATCCTTGGGATGATTAATGCATTTGAGGTTGAATGTGAAGATCACACATGGTCTCAGGTTTGCAAAGAAATGAGTTACCTGCTACATTGAAATCAAATGTCATCTGGAGCCTGCCAGCCTCCCTTGTCCCAAACTGCTTCTGCTCCCTGTTTAAAGCTTTGATCCTCATTTGAAACTAAGTAACAGTTCAGCAGATGTTATAGCTCACTGAAATCTGATTTTTGTTTTGTCAGAAATCAAAGAACAGTTACAAATTATTTAAATACCCAATAGAATTGGGCACAGCTCTCCACAAGTGGCCTTACCAGAATAAAGTAGAAGGAAAGAATCATTTCCCTCCATGTCCTGGTGATAACTTTACTAATACAGACAAGGTGGCTGTTGCTCTTCTTCACCTAGGCTGTTTTTCCAAGCCAGTTGGCACCCAGCATGTAATGGTACAAGATGTTACTCCTACCCAGGTGTAGAGCTTGATAATTTGCCTTTGCTTAAAGTTCATGAGGTTCCTGTCAGCTTATTTCTCCACCCTGTCAACATTTCTAGAATGGCAGCACAGTCCCCTGGTATATAAAATCACTTCTCCCAGTTTTGTATCATCTGCAAACTTGCAGACAACGTCTCTATTTCCCATAATCCAGGCCACTAACAACAATTTTTGGCAATACAGGATATAGTACAAACTCTGAGGCACATTATTAGTAGCTGGTCTCCTGCTGGGTTTCACACTGCTGATTATAACTCAGCCCAACCAGTTTTCAGTTCATATTACCATCCATTTATCTAACCCACACTTCAAGAGCTTGTCTAACATGATGATATGTGGTACTGTCAAAAGCCCTACTAAAGCTGAGATAAATAACAATCAATGCTCTCCTTTCATCCACCGCACTTTTCACTGTAGAAGACTATCAGTTTGGTCAAGCATGTTGTCTGTTTCACAAACCAATGCTGATTTCTTCCAATCACCTTCTTTGTCCTTCATGTGTTTGGAAATGATTTATAGGAATATTTGCTCCATCACCTTTCCAGAGACTGACATGAGGCTGGCTGGCCTGTAGCTCTCCAGATGTTTGTTTTCCTCCAAGTCTTGAAGCACCTCCCCTGATTGCCATGACCTTTCAAAGGTACTTGTTAGAGTTTAATCTCCTACAACTAGTATAATAGTAGAAATTTAAATGAAGGTGATAGTCAGATACAATGATGAGATTCAGAAATACTGACTCCTTCTCCATGTAGTGTTGCCTACAAGCTAATTCTTAAACACAAACCAGTTGTTCATTAGCATTTGATCAGGCACATTCTTGCACTGTTTCCTTTTCTCCAGTATGGACTGTGTTAAAGTCCTACTAGAGTCCTCCAGAAATAGCTGTATAGTCCCACAGCAAAATAATGCAATGCCAAAGAATTTCAGGTTGCTACAGGCATGACAAGTGAACTCAGATTCTCAGTCACTAAGAATAGCCTAAGCTCAACTCACCAAAAGGCAGAATCAAAAACAAGTAAGTTAATAACTGAAAATACAGATAATGAATCCTGGAGCAAATCTTATGAGAACAAGATATTGAGTGATGTCAAGGAAGGGTACTCAGCTGTAGAACAGTCTTTTGGAAGAAAGAAACAAAAAGGAACAAGAAAGAATTGAAGTCCATCCACCTTCTGAGAACATAAAATAATTAGTATCTCTACCATGAATTAAGGAGATAATATATTCAAAAATATCCTACTAGTAAGCCAATTTATCTCCTAGAAACTGTATTTTTTGAAATGAAATTTATTTTCAGATTATGTCTTTAGGAAATATTGTCATTCATATGATATTTCCCCTTTTGTCACATATGCAATTTATTAACCTCACACTTTGCAGACTGTAATCTGTCAATCTAGAGGAATTATGGATAGGAAAAAGAATATATGCTTTGAGCAATATACAAAATAGAAATGTATAAAACATAAGAGCATAAGGAATAATTATCCTAGATGTATGCAATTAGAATAGTGATATTTAGAATTATTAAAAGGCAAATGTTCAAAAAGGCCATACTTTTAAGGCTGACCACAAGTATGTCAATGGATTAGAGCTGTTAAATAGTCATAGAAAGTATAAATGTTTTGCTAAGCAAAACATTGAGTTATTGTTTTTATTGAGTTATTTTCATTGAGTTATTGTTTTTATTCTTTATTTTGCTTTTATTGTTGTTTGGTGTTTTTCAAACCAAAGCAGCATCAGCTACAAAGCCACAACTAATTTTTTTTCATTGAATTAAGATGTTTACAGAGTTTTATTTTTCAAAATGAATATTGTATCAAATAGATTTTTGATTATGTATTACATTATCTTCTAAGCTATTACAGAATGATGTAGTCTACTTGCCACATTAAAAGCATCATTATGCGTTCTTGCCAAAGTCCTAATCCATACTTGTCAAGACATTTTACTTCATTTTAAACACTGAAATGATAAAGGCAGCTGCTACCCAATACACCAACTGCATTTTACTTTTTTATAACATTCTGACACTGATTCAGAAAAAACATGTGCTTTCTTGTTGAGGAAACAGTTATTTTTAGTAACTATGCCAACCTTGAAATATTTTCCTTCTCCCACTCCCAGTATCTTTCTATTTTATTTCTGTATGTTGTTGTTGCAGGGGCACAGCTTAAGCATAGTCTTCAGATCCTTGCTGAAGTTTATACTAGCCTAAGTTTCTTCTTCTGAGTAACACACCCTAGTGGAGGGGAAAAATAAGTCAGTAGTTAACGTTCTGATCCACTAAGTTAGGTCAAAGTAACTATAGGGTGCTTTACTATTTTACCTTATAAGATGGATACCAACAAAAAATTATCTCAGAAAAGGCTACTTCCAGGATATTTTAAGCTTTGACAGTATTTTTTAAAACAAAACATTAGAATAGCATTTAATTCTTCGCATTATTACCTACTTGCAAAAATGTCCAAAAGCAAAAGTTTTATGCTATCCATGCACTGATAGCAACAAGAAACTCTGCCTGAACAACACTGAAAGAGCTGCATATTCTAGGAAACAGAGTACATAAGGAACCAAGATCTTGTTTTCATGCTTTTATCTGACCTGTTTTTAACTTCTCTATGCATGTTTTTCCTTTAGCAGTTGCGTTAACTGGGTTTTTGAACTCTTCAGCACAGAACCATCTGTGAGAATGTTTTGGACAGCACCAGTTCAACAGGGTTGTATTCTAAATTCAGTTGTCAAAACAGTACAGAATAAAAAGCCATAGCTATGTTTGATTGCTTAGATGAGTGATAAATTAGCACTGCAGTTTGTTATTTCATTTTGTTCTTACATATGGGCCTTTACATATGGAACCATCAATGAATCTATAGCGCATGATTTTTCAAGCATGCTGGAAAGGAGATGGTCACATGCCTGTGTACAAAGACACCGCTGAATCTTATTTCTGACTAAAGTTCTTGTGTTTTTTATGGATTATAAGAGGTTTGGGATTAACTCAGAGGTGTTGAGTTCACACAGTAGCTCAAGGTGTAAAATGCTGGGATATTCATGACTAACTCTGAGCTCCTTTTGTAACTTATGCTTATCTCAGGTCCAGTTTCATAACAAAATTAGTAGTGATGAGTAAATATACTTCCACTCAAACTTTGAAAACTTTGGTTCCATCTCAAAATAGTTAAGGGAAAAAAAAAACAAACAAGACCTGCAAACACAGTGACAAGGAATTTTCTTGGGTTTCTAACACAAGCTAGCCTACATCTAAAGGAAGGTGCCTCAGGCCCTTAGCAATATCTTAGCAATAGCAATTATCAGCTATAAACCTTAATTCTGTTAAACAGTATGAAGAACTATTAGAATATAACATGAACAAGTGAACAAGTGAAAGAACTCACATTCTATCAGAGAGCACAAGATTCCAGACGTTTAAAATGCAAAGAAGGAAACAAGATCTTCCATAAGTCTTCTTCTATTTAAGCGATTAATGACTGTTTCAAGACAACCATAACAAAAATCTTTACAAAAGAGGTAGCCTGAAACAAAAAGAACTACAGAAATAAAAAACTGAAAAAGGCCATACTGCTTTATGTTTTCTTATGCTTTGGGTAATATCTGAATGTCTTATTTAAGTTTTACTAAAAATTCTTAGAAATAGAATTACTCGAACTTCAAAAGTTTTGGACACAGAAATACTCAGACCTTAAATTACAAGTCCCTTTTTGTTTTTCTCCTCCACACACATATGACAAAAAGAGAAGATTAAAACATCAGAACCACTGTTTAAGCCACAGTTTTTTGAGGAAGCTCTATAAAGGGATTCATGTGCACAGAAGAAAGGGCTTTGTGCTGGCTTTCTCTGACGGTTCTTGTGAAATGCAGATATATAGCTATGATTCAGAAATATACTTTATATCTAGAACCTGGTATTGAGAAATAAATCACAAGTCCCTAACCCTTCCACATAAACTACTGTAAATTGCACACTGAAGGGAACAGAATAGAAAACTAAAATTATTTTCACTATTGTCAAATTCCATTGAGGTAGTAGAGGATTTATCGCACTGATATTGCCTCCTTTCACTGATCCAAAACAAAAAATAAAGTCTCAAATCACGCTATTTCACAGGTAAGAGTCTTGATGTATTACATAGGCAGTCTGAAATGTTTCAGCTACCACCCGTTACTGCTGAAGTTGATTTCCCATCTGAATTGGAGCAGTCTCTGAAAGCCCATACTATAATTCTATGTACATATTTTTACCTTCACATATATTCCATCACCTTAATCTAGATTGTAAAATATGATTTTACTCTTTTACCTCTCTCTTATTCCATCCACTTAAGTGTCAAAACTGTTAATAACACTCTAGCCTTACTTAATTGTTACATTGTTGGAAAACTAAGTTTTGCCTCAGAAAAAATTAGACAACTTCACCCATACAAAATCCAAAAGCTACCTTAATTCTCTGGCAGCAACCACACAAAGGACTGCAGTTCTTGCTCAGATAATGAAAACAGCTACTGACGCTTATTAAAAGTCTACCTTTTCATGCTACTTACTAAACTTGAGTGCAAGCTGATAATATTCATGAAGATTTCTATAACATTCATTTTAGGAAACATCCTGATTCAGAAAGAAAAAAAAAAAAGAAATAAGATTTCATTTTATTTAAGTTTAGTTACATGACATGGGTTTCTCTGATTCCTAGAAAGTAAGATTGATCCAGCTGAAACATTGTTATAATTTTGATCCTGCTCTGTGAATTTCACACAACACGCTGTAAAAAGGGTCAGAAAACCAATCAAATTTAACTACCAAAGAAGCAGAACTGTTTTTAAAAACATCATAGCAAAATTAATGTTCTATATAGACAATAAAATCCTACTAGCCTGAGTTTCAGAGGGCTACCATATTTCCAAGTGAGAAGATGGAAATCTAAAGGTTCTCTCTTTTTTTTTTTTAAAGCTTTATTCTTAAAGCAATAGCCCAGATTAATGTGCATTCAGCAACATGTGTTCAGTATTCCAACATATTCTCAGTATTCAAAGCTTGTGCTCTTATCTTTCAGATGGAAGTTGAACCTGAAGTCCAACAGCTTATTCCAGATCAGAATAATAAATTACATAATTAAAACGTGGAACAAACTCATTAATCCTGTTTTCTCTGTCAACCCCAATTTCACTTCTTTGCAGTGACAGCATCCTAACCTGTAACAAGTTTACCAACACAGGGAGCGGTTTTGCTGGTTAGGTAGGCAAGTATGAAAGAATGGAACCCGGAAGAGTATAAACTAAAATCTCCTTCAATGTGCACAGGGCAAGAATCAACACATGCTTCTCCAAAGGAACATCCCAAGAGTCTATAGTAAGGATTCACCTGATCCTTACAGTCCACAGTGTAGGACCGATGCATTTCAGAAAGTTCAACAAATATACATACTCTTATTCTGTAATCTCAAGAGCAGTCACTATTCCTTCCCATTCTCCATCTGACTTCAGTTTTAGGGACAGCTTCAATTATCCCATTTGTATCATTCCTTCTAGCCAATTCATCTTTTTCATACTAGCCACTCGTTCTCATTTATTAAGTAAAAAATATGACTATATTGCACAGTAATATAAATTACACACTGAAATGAAACCATGTGACAACACAACCATTTTTTGGCCACCTGCCAATATACTCTAGTAATTAAACTGAAAAAGGAACCAGAAGGCTGTATTTAAATAAAGATTTATTTGAAAAAAAATATGAACAAATATGGATATTTAAACATTATAGAATATTAAACAATAAAGAATATTAAACCCTTCACAGTCAGGACCTGGTATTTTACTATAAGCATATGAAATAGAACACTGTATAAGGAAACTTTAAAATGAATTGTGAGGGAGAAATAATTACTTCATTCCCTCAAAGAACACATTTTCATAGGAAGTAATCACTTATTGATAAGCACAAAACAGTATCAGCTAAACAAGCCTTACGCATCCAGAACTTAACTGTTATGGATGTGGAAGGATCACAGAATTGCTGGGGTTGGAAGGGACCTCGAAAGATCGTCAAGTCCAACCACCTGCTACAGCAGGTACCCTACAAAAAGTCACACAGGTGTCTAGAAGATTCCTGATTATCTCCAGAGAAGGAGACTCCACAACCTCTCTGGGCAGCCTGTTCCAGTGCTCCTTTACCCTTACCATAAAGTTCTTCCACATGTTACTATAGAACTTCCTTCATACAAGTTCAAGGCCATTACTCCTTGTCTACACACCACAGAGAAGTGCCTGGCCTCCTCCATTTGCCTCCCACTTCCCTTTAGGTATTTATTTATTGATGAATGGGGGAGCCCGGGACTGGACACAGTAAGCCATGTCCCTCAATACAACATCCAGTCTTTCCTTGAACACCCCCAGGCTCGGTGACTCCACCACCTCCCTGGGCAGTCCGTTCCAGTGCCTGACCACCCTTTCTGAAAAGTAATACTTCCTAACGTCCAGCTTGAAACCATTTTGAACGAGATCTCCTGGGGAACACTGCTATTTACAGGATATCTTTGTAGAGAAAGTTAGCTAAACAAACTACCACTGACTTTCCTTCCTCCGTTCCTTTCCTCCCATCTGGAATCCATACATTCATCAAACTTGGAAAAAGTGTAGCAAAACTTACAAATTCTAAATTTTAGGAAAAAAAAATATAAACTAGTACAGAGGTTATTCACTCTGCCTGTTTGATGATACCATTGAGATGCCTGTGGTTTTCTTTAAATCAAAGAAACAGAATTTCCTGCATCATGACAAACATTAGATTATGGAGTCATGGAAGACCCAAGTAGGTGAAAAAATGCCAACTGTAGAGAAAATATTTTTGACCAAGGTCCATCTTGCAAAGCATACATCTTCAACTGATCCAGTTGGATTTCTGTTACTTAATTGAGAATATGACTGAGTTTTGTTCAGAGAAAAAAAGAAAAAAAAAAAGCCTTGAAATTATACAGCCTTGGAGCTTAGCATGTCAAGTTGTGCGATGTGCATTTAACACAGGTGCAGCTAGTTCTATCTTGCTTATAGCATTCAAATAGCACACACAGAAGCATTTCATAAGCAGGTTCAAACTGGTATACCTGTTGAATCTGTGCAAGGCATTGTTACAACTTATATAATTTTTCAAATAAAGTACTCCCGAAAATGTATATCTGAAAACATTTATTAGAAATCAGATTATCTCAACTATCTATTAAAGGATTGAATCAGCATCATTTTATTTTGCTGACAGTACAGCTATCCTGACTTTCAACCTCTCTCCCAGTCCCCACCTTTTTTTGTGACACAGTGAAAAATGCAAAAGCAATTTATAGTGCTGAGAGTCTTTGGCTCCTTGACAAACATCACCGCTCCCAGTCTGCTCTGTCAATAGATCACCAACAATCTGTCATCCAGAGACCTGAAATATTGTCATCACCACTAATCAAAAGCCAAGCAGCTCCTCACTGGATTTTTTTTTTTCAGAATGGAGACCATGCTGAGGGAGCCTCAAAGAGCAATCCATCAGCCATGAAGACTCTCGAGCAATGCTGTAGAGAAAAGTCCTTCTCCTTGCAGGCCAGCTGAGACAAGGCTCTGCTTGCACTGCTATTCTGCTGAGAGCCTGCCTTCAGATGTATGCACCCTGACACTACACAGTAAATAGAACCTGCAAAAATATAGATGGGCATACACACACGAAAGGGAAGATCAAGTTCTCTGAAGTTACTTTGCCTAGTACTCTTTCCAATGACACCAGCATAATTAGGAGGTCAGAGATGCTAGGTCTTAAAAATCCAAGACATCCCAAAGTTCTCAATGTAGGTCAGGACTATCTGGCATTTAGCTGGAATTAAGCATCAGATATACTATGTTCCTCAAATCCTAATGCTGCACCTGTATATATATGTATGTAAAATACACAACAAAAAGAAAATCTTACCCTGGAAATCAAATTAAATTCCCAAATCTAACTATGCAAAGCTTTAGCCATTTTGAACAAAAGCAAAGGCCTAAAACATGAATAAAATATAGAATTTTGTTTTTAACACTCAAAGCGAGGTGTCTTCTCAGTTTAAATTTCTTATACTAATATATATGAGCTAAAAGAAATAATTATTCTTCTCTACCAAAAAATCATGTATCTTCAAATAGAATAGGGAAAAAAAAAAAGGCAGATAAAGTTACACATGCAGCGTATCTCCTAGACAGACAGAAAAGCAACAGTTATGAAGCTGATTAGAAGTCTACTTCTAATTAAAAAGGTATTTACAGAGAGGGAGCATTTAGAACAGTTGCTCAAAACTCCACCTCAGAGAGGCAAAGAAGAGATGCCAAAGTTGTTTTATGTCATAGTTTCACATTTCATCCATTGAACATGACTGCTGCTAGGTTATACGAGGTGACACAATATAAGGAAGTGTTTCTTTTTGAAATGAGGAGTATTATCCATCCTTTGATAGCTCATTATGACAGTCAGCACTGAGAATTAAGTGTGCAGTATCCCAGTGGAAGCACACAGAGGCTAATGAACTTCCCTAATTTGACCAGAAATGCATGCCTCAGTATTTGATTTTAGTGCACAAAATGTAATGGCACATTTTAAATACTTATTTACCTGAGTGTATTAAAATAGTTGCTTTGTAGAATAGTGCACTAAGCTTTTCAAATACGTGATGGCTTTCATTCAATCCTGATATTCATATGTAAGATTCCTTCGTACCATGACTGTTTCTAATGTTAGGTTTTTTTAATCTTCAATTCTAAACTTACTCCTTCATTAGACATGCTTCTAATTAAGTTCAATCTGCCCACCCTTCTTTGAAGAGATTAAAGTCAGAGACCACCAAGACCCTTGAGGCTTTGTGCAGATACTGTACTTGTTCTTGGTAAAGACAATAGAAGTCAGAAGTGGCAAACAAGCACAAGAAGCTGCCAACCTTCTAGGAAATACTTGTAACCAAAAATATGTACTTCTGATCCTATAAAAATCTTTAGCAGACAATCATATTTATGCAGGTGAAAAAGAGGAAATGTTATGTATCTAATATACACTTTTTTATAGGATGCTATATGCCATTGGTAAAATTAAAGAACATGTACTAGTCAATCATTAATGAGGTCTCTGCCAGATCACAGATCCTGTTTTTCCCAGAGTGAACCAAAGTTTACCATCTGAAAAAGAAATCACAAACAGCAGAGAGGCATGTGGGAATTAATGTGGTGATCCCTGCGCCGGGCTTTTAACCCTGTTATTCAACATCCTTCTATTGGGATAAATACTATAAACCTGGTTTAACAAGAAATAAAGAAAATAAATGCCAAGTATCTTCAGGTATTCTTTTCGTAATGATCATTCTGAGAATGCACTCAGGCTTCTATATTACAGACACTTAAAAAGATGAGGCATGCTTTCACATTTCTAAGCTTTTCCATGCAACACTAAATGACTTCAGCACCATGATAGAAATCCACAAATAAAGCTACATGATTCTTATAGCTCAAGCTTCAAAAATATTATTAAGCAGTGAGAATAGCAAGAATAACAGGATTCTTCAATTATTGTCAACTTGCTTCACAGATGCCCAAGATATGGTTGTTGGGTTTTTTTGTTTGTTTTTTAAATATCCAAAGCTTGTTCACTTATTCACTGTATTTATAAGCACAACTGGTCAAATAAGGTTAGACAGAATTGAAGGTCAGGTTACCCTGGACACGGGTACTTCATTAGAAACCCTCAGCTTAACAAAATGAGTCATCGTATTTGTTAATTTGTCAAAATGGTAATAGACTGAGCAGGACTTTGATTTCTAAGATGATCTATCTGGAAGACCCATTCTAGCATTAACAGTGTCTTGGAACCCAAGCCCCATTTTCTGTGAGAATTCAGCTTCCAGATCACACAAGCTCTCTGTCAAAGGCCCCAAGCCATCCTGACATGAGATGCTGCTACAGGGCATATTCAAAAGGTGTAGTGGAGTTTAGCTGCTGTAAGAAACATGAGACAGATGATTTCAAAAATGCTTTCAGGTCTCAGCTTATTTAAAGAGCTCAATGCCTCTGAAAACACAATAACAGAACTTCCTCTGTCTGGGTTTCTCTAACCTCGACTTGTTTACTTTGTTGAAGACATTCAAGCCATCGTTTCCATAGATAACGACTCTCTGACCCAGACTTCTGGGTCATTCTAGTTTTCAGACACCTTCATATTCAACATCATACAATTTCTCATGCCAAAAAAAAAAAAAAAAACACAGAAAAGTTTTTGTCTTTCCTTATGCCAAACAAGTAAGGTAACAGTAAAACCTTTGGGCAAGGAGGAGGATTATTTTTAAGTATGCAAGCTTGACTGGGACAACAACCTACTTTCTGTCAAAGAGAAGACAATGTGCGTGTTCAATTACTTACTTACTACCCAGGGAGGTACAACATTAAGAATGCCAGAAGACACCTCATTGTAACTTGCTTCTAATTGTTTCCCTAAACAATTCAGTAATTTAAAAGAAGTTAAGTTTTACATATTAATTTATCTTAGGTCAAGTCTAATCCAGTGTGTTTAAAACAATTAAGAAGCTCATAAAAAAATTCTTATTTATGCTACATGTCTAATTTCATTCAGCTCTGTTGAAAAAAATTCAGCCTTAAAGGGATATTTTGGAGATGTTTAATTGAACAATAATTTACTGTGACAGGAAACAAAAACATACCTGTGGCTGAAAGAAGAGTACATATGAAGAAAGGTATTTATGAAGAAAGGTTGAGGGAACTGGGCTCATTTAGCCTAGAGAAGAGAAGGCTCCGGGGAGACTTCATTGTGGCCTTCCAGTATGTGAAGGGAGCGTATAAACAGGAGGGGGAATGGCTGTTTACGAGGGTGGATAATGATAGGACAAGGGAGAATGGTTTTAAACTGAGACAGGGGAGGTTTAGATTAGATATTAGGTGGAAGCTTTTCACACAGAGTGTGGTGACGCACTGGAACAGGTTGCCCATGGAGGCTGTGGATGCCCCATCCCTGGAGGCATTCAAGGCCAGGCTGGATGTGGCTCTGGGCAGCCTGGTCTGGTGGTTGGCGACCCTGCACATAGCAGGGGGTTGAAACTAGATGATCATTGTGGTCCTTTTCAACCCAGGCCATTCTATGATTCTCTGCTAATAAACTGCTTAGTATAACATTTAAGTTTTACGATCTGTTTCCAAAAGAAGTTTTCTTGACTGTTAACATTTTGAGTGATTAAGTCAACTGCAAATTTGGCAAAAAGAGAAAAAAAGAATGGAGAACAAAAACAAACAAACAAACAACAACAAAAAAACCAAAATCTTCCCTTAAAGAGCATTTGATGTAGAACTTCTTTGGCTCTCAAATGCTCTTATGTTAGCACTGTGTCAACTCTGCATATTTCTGCCTTCTCAAAATGAATGTAAACTGGTGGAAAAACATGGTTTGTTATATTATAGAGCTAGAATGGCTAAAGCAATAAAACAATCAAGTATAACACCAAATATTGTCATTACAAATATGGCTTTTAAATGTTTGCAGTTTTCTTGGTAGGTTTGAGAAATACAAAGTTTCATTAGAAGTCTTTTTTATTTTTTTCTCTCCGAAAAAACTTCAACAAAATAGAGTGCCCTTTTGATCAAGATACTACATATTCCTCCATATTTCGTGTCTCCTGAAGTAACTGCTTATTCCTATAACTGAATTTTTGAAAGCAGAACAGGGAGATTAAGAGCTAGTAGGATGTACCAGAAGTTAGCATGCCAAGAACAACTTAAACATTAAATGCTTGCTGTCATAGATAATGAGATGTTTCCCTCTTTCTTAGTTTTACAATAAACAAGCATCTCATATGAGAAAAAAAAAAAATCTATTAGCATAGCTATCAGTGCCCGTATAGCAGATAACATATTTCCTTTACATTTATAATGACCAGAATATTGCCAGAGAATCTGGTCAGACAATCTGCTTTTATAGCCCATTCATGATACCGCATTAGCACATCCCAAGGGAACAGAAGAAATCACTTCAGTGTGTCTTGCTCCATTCAGACTTCTTTCCAAGTACCCTAACTACAGAACAGCTATAAACCAAATGCATTGGTTCTGCAGTTCATGAGCAAAGGATTAGAATGATTTGAGTTGGAAGGGACTCTTAAAAGTCATCGGGTCCAACTCTACTGCAATGAACACGGATACCTACAGCTAGATCTGACTGCTCAGAGGCCAGCCCAACCTGACCTTGAATGTCTCCAGGGACAGGGCATCCACCACCTCTCTAGGCAACCTATTTTCTTATTTCCAATATTGAATAGCTGTCCTATGTCTTCCCCCTTAAAATCAGAAAAAAAAATAATGCTTCTGTAAATGTACTGACTTTTGTGAACAAAGTCAATCTCTTATTCAAAAGCGAAGGCATTTTACTCTTATTCAGGACTCATTCTGTCATTTAAAAAAAAAAAGCAACATATTTAAAAATCCTGCCTCCATTGAAACGTATTACTTATGTTGTATATAAGCATACTACTAAATTTAACACTGTGCAGTTAAATAATCACCCAAAATTCGTCCTGTAATAAGATCGTACTGAGACCTTCAAAAGGAGAAAAACAATCCATTTCATTTTTGACAGATTAAGCTGTAACTGGAAATATCAAACTTCATGACTTGCAAGTGCAATCAATAAGAATCAAAACCACAAGTTCTTATTTAAGTAAAGAGTGCCAAAATGATGTGTTTTCCTTATCTTACTGGCAATCATGAACACAGTTGCTTCTAGGAATACTTGAAATGTACGTCTGGAATCCTAACAAAGATATGCAGGAATTGCCACAAGTGATAGGCTCTAAAAATCATATCATACTGAACCATGAAATAGAAAATGTATCTGAAGTTTAGTGCAAAATTTAACAGTCGTGAGTTCTGCTGATTTTGTTATCTGCTCAATTTATACGCCAATCTACAGCCCTACTTAAAAACAGATTTCTTAAAACACTTAAAATAAGCTGCTCCATCCCTTCCTTTGTAGCATAAGTTGATGTTACACGTCTCGAGAAACAAACACATTACAACAGATCACAGTCATTAAATTGATACCATCCGTCAGCAAAGATAAATTATGCAAACAAGAATTATGCAAATGCTTTTTTTTTTTTTAGTTGATACTATTTCTATTTCGTGCAGCTGTCTGTCAGAGTTCACTATGTGAGGATGAAATAATTTTAGGAGCATTATTTTAAAAAAAAAAGTGAAAATCAGAAGCTAGAGCCATTGATGAGCCATTTATCACTGCTTGGCATCAGCTAAGGGATCTGACAAGCAGAACTCAGCACAGTAGCTGGAGTTCCCTCCCCAAAGCATCCTTCTCACAACCCACAAACTCTCATGCACTGAAATCCAGAAACAAACACTTTGCTTCCTACCAGAAGCTTTCGGAGGTATTTCCTTTGGTATGTACACATAGCACAGCCCACTTCTCTTTTTTCAAAGCTTCTCTTATATAACAGGCTGCAAAAACCATCTCTGAGCACCGCGACCAAGATGCAATCTCCCATTTCTGTACTGCAGCTCTCAATAGAGTCTCATCCAACACATCCCCAAGCCATTAATCAACTTCTTACTAATAAAAATGATCTATTGCAAGTTCTGTGCAGCTTTGCAGCATGCAGACTGATGATATTCCATCACAGCTCCCTAAAGGGAAAGGAATTTCCAGACGAGAGGGGCAGCTTCACACACAGAACTGGTCTTACAGGGATGTTTGATCACCATAGAATGCACAAGTTCTGCTTAATTACTGCACTCTTCCCTGGTGGTTGGGTTTGGGGTTTCTCCCAATGCCCACAGTGCCAACCAGATGACTCCTGGATCTCTAAAACCGTGGGGCCTGAGGCCCACCTCAGGGCACACAGCAGCTCTCCCCACAGACCTGCACTGACTCCCTCACGCCACGTCACTTCTGCACTGACCAACTAACCGAGCTGCCTGGACAACATCAGCCCAGCCCAGCCAGGTAACTTCCTGAGCTCAAGACAAGAGAAGTATATCCTGAGATACAGGATGACACGCATCATTTCCCTTCTCTTGATTGAGCAGAAGCCCACAGCAGACTTACATAAACCCTGCACAGCTCTGGGTATGCCCCCACTCCCCAGAGGTGCGGCTGTGAGTGTGGCAGAACAGTTGGCTACCAACTATGGCTCAGGATTTCCACTTTACGCGCAAACCACAAAAAAAGCCTGCAACATGAAGTTTTTATTTCATCATGTTATTACCAATAAAAGAGGCAAACGTGGTTTTAGGTGCAATGATATATTCTTCTACAGCCAATAAAGTTAACAGCTGGCTGTTTATTGGAGGCCTATTGCTTCCTACATATTTTCCTCTAAGTTCGGGCTATTTTCCTATAACACAGGAGGTTAACTGTGACACCCTGACTCAGAACAAAGCACACACCAACACTTAAACTGTGAGAAAGAAAACGCCTGAGCACAACAAGATGCACTATTCCCGTCTTCCACGTATCCACGCCTTCAGTCCCTACAGGGGAGATTTAACATGGTTCCCCAAATGATTTCAGTTCGGGGCTTTCTGATTCCTCTCCGATCTCTTTGGCCAGACGTATTGGTGTGCTACAATCACCACTCGTGCTGCTTCACCTCCTCTGCGTGCCCTCACCCAGCCGCGGCTCCGCTCTGCCCGATCGATGCGAACACATTACACACCAGCAACAGAGTAAGGGAAGGGTACAGGGAAGAAGAGCATCTTTCCTTTCAGCCATTAAAAATAGATCAGCGAGCACTCCGCAGCCCCTTCCCCACCCCCTCCCCGAGCGCAGCGTTTTGCGGGGGGGGGGGGGGGGCTTCAAAGGAAGGACACCCCTCAGAGCCGCGCAGACACGCAGAGCAGCCACGGGCCCGACCGCCTTCCTCCTCCTCGCCCCGGCCCATGACTTCACCGCCGTAACGAGAGCATCGGCGCGGGGCGGCGGGCGGCACGGAGCCGCCGCTGTGCCCTACATAAGCGGCGTATGAAAAAAAGGGAGGAAAGAGACGGGGGGAGAAGGAAAGGCGGGAGGAAGAAACGAAGCACTTTGTTACCTCCCGTCTGCAGGCACAAACGCGGCTCCCGGCCGCCTCGCCGAGGGGAGCAGCGCAGGAGCCCGCACCGAGAAGCTGGAGACGAAGGGAGAAAGGGAGGGAGGGAGGGAGGGAGGCGGGGGACCTGGCACCATGACGGTGCCAGCCGTACTCACCGATCGGCGCCGCTCCAGCGTGTTTCCTCCCGAGCATCCACCAAACCCCAGAGGCAAATCCTCACTCCGGTGGGCAAGAATGAAAAGGGCCGGGGAGAAGGGTTGGGGGGGGGGGGGGGGTGCGCCAGCCCCAGGCTTCACCGCAAGGTCCTGACCTTGCCCAGCACCAGCTGCAGCATCTTCGGCTTCCCCCCCCCCGGGCGCGCCCGTGCGTGTGTGCTCCGGAGCGCTCAGGACGGCCGGCAGCCGGGGCGAGGCGCGCTCGGCACCCACCGCCCCGAGGGCGTGGGGCTGCGGCTGGAGCCGGGCTGCGCTGCCGCGCCGTAGCGCTGCGCGCCAGGCGGGCGCAGGATGTGGCCGGAGGAGACGCGGCCGCCGCCGCAGCATCTGCCGCCGCCGCCGCGCTGCCTGCCTCTCTCGCTGCCGCGCTGCCTGCCTCCCGCCCTGCCTCCGCCCCTCCCTCCCGTCCCCTCCCCAGCAGGAGCGCGCCCGCCGCGGCCGAGCAGCCGGCGCTGGCTGGGGGAGGAGGAGGAGGGAGAAGGGCGGGCGGCCCCGCGCCCGATGAGGCGCCGCCGCTGCCTGCGCCGGGCGGGGCCGCGCCGAGGCCTCGAAGCGGGAAGAGAGCGGCGCTGCAGGAGGGGACGCTGGGATCCCCTCCCGGCAGCTCTCCTCGCTCGGCAAAGCAGCGAAGAGATGTGATCTGGGTGACGCCCGCGCTCGTTATCCCGCATCTTTCTCTCTGCATCCTTGGTGGGAAACCTACCGTGTTTGCAGAAGTCTTTTCGCGAGCGAAGAGCGCGAGGAATATGGAAGTCGTATTTACTTATGTATGCGCTTAACCCTTTACCGAGAAACTTGCGTGCGACGCAATGACAGCGCGCGCCCGAAAGTTCCCATTCCACCGCTCCGCTTAAGCGCCGTTGCGGCGCTGCTCCCGAGTTGAACAGCGGCTTCCAATGTCCGCAGGCGGAACGCCGCTCAACCCGCGTGCCGGGGGCGGTCGGGGCATCGCGCGCCGCGCGGGTACCACCTGCGCTCCGAGCTGGAGCCGCGCGGCTGAGCTCGGGAGGGGGCCGAGGCGGGCTGCTCCGCCCCCGGGGCAGCGCGGTGGACTTAGTGCTAACGGGTGTTTGACTAGCAGGGAATCTGGGAGAGGTGTCCGTCACCGGACTGAGCCGATTCGGTGAGAGGGACCGCCACCGCCAGGTTTGAGAACAACTCGCTGCTGCCACCTTTCGCTCAGCGGCTCCCCGCTAAGCAGGGGCTGCTCTGCGACCTCCAGCAGGTGCCTGCCCTGCCCTGCCGCCTGCGAAGGGGACCGTAGGGTGAGGAAGAAGCAGCAGCGGGAGCAGGAGGCCAACCTGGCCCTCCACGAGTGTCTTTCTGCTCCTGTTCTGTGATACGGAGGAAGGAAAAACGAGATCAAAAAGTACAAAGGAGTAAGGGCAGCTCCTGGAAGGGGTTGCTTCTTCTGTCGCAGCTCTTGTGTGCCCCTTTCCTTCCCGATGACTCAGCCGCTTTCTGATGAGCCGGAAGCCCAGGCAGGTGCAGGCTGCTCCCTTCTCGGTCCCCGCAGCCCTCTCAGCCGTAGGCAGCCTGCGATGCCGGGCTCACTTAAGCTGTGCCTGGGGAGTGGTGTATCCAGCATAATACTTGGTTAACTTCATGGACTTCTATGTTCCCTATCTAATTAGAAGGGAAAAAAGACATGGAAATGATGACTGCATCAAGGCTGAGATTTTCAAGCATAGAAGCTGTAAAAAGTCTTTGTCACTTATACTTAACTAATATTTTCAAATGTCCTTGAGGCCTTAAGTTTCTATTTGCTGAAGATAAGGGCAAGGCAAATGAAATTTCTGCAAAAAAGACATCATAACATGAGTAGATTTAAGTCCAGTAATATTTTTTTCCAGAAAATTTCCTATCTGAACTGTAACAACTACAAATTGTTTTAACTTATCTGCAAGGGTTGTGAATTACTACTGTTAGTTGGCAGCAATTATTATTATTTTTTTTTTTTGTGTGTTGTTAACTAAAAATCTAACCAAGGAGGACAGGAAAATACTCACTGTCCCCAAATTAGATAACCTATCTAAAACATGGGTTACATGTACACAAGCACTAATCGTATCTGTGTGTTCTGTCTCAAAATAAATATATTTACTCTTGGATTCATCCTTCTCAGAACAAGGTTTGGGCATTTGTTTTCTGGTTTTCTGGACAGAATGGAAAATTATGGATTTACTTGCATTTAGATAATGATTAAAATTAAATGTATACTTCATCTGAAGATTATTGAGATCAGAGAATCACAGAATGGCCCGGGTTGGAAGGGACCTCAAGGATCATAAATCTCCAAACCCCTGCCGCATTCAGGACCACCAAGCTCCCCAAATCCAGATCCTTTGCTGGGGGCAGGAGGGGTGGGCAGCACCCTTCTTTGTCACACTGATGTCAATGGGAACTATGCATACTAAGAATGTAGCTGAATTAAAACTAGGTCTATGAAACAGATTCATGTTGCAGGCAACTTTTAGCAATTCTGGAATCAATAGAACTTTTTTTTATTTGCCTTTTTTAATTAACTTAAAAAACAGCTAAGCGTAACTAGTATTTCATATTTGAAGCGATACTTTAAAGAGGTTATTGTTTTGCTGTTTTATCACTTTCTAAGAATCATTTAAAGGTGGAATTATTAAAAAGAAATAGACAACATCCATAGAAATAATAGGAAGAATGTATTTTGTGAGACACGCAGTATGTTGCCTTAATGAAAATGAAGTTGGAGGGTATTGAAACAGCTGATTCAAATTTCTTCTCTCCCATTTGACTATGATATTATCTTAATAAGCTAAGTCAACATTGGATTATAATATTTTTATTTTCTATTATTTTTTCTTAAGTTGTTATGCAGTATTATGTAAGCAATTGCATACTTAACAGTAAAGTACATGTAAATCCTGGAACAAGAATGGAGTCCTATAAGACAAAGAGAAAATAGCAAGAGAAGGTTTGCATGATTGCATTTGCATAAGCTTGTGATCCCATGGAAATATATTTTTTTAGCAGCAGTCTTTTAAAGAAGTATATGGTATTTTGAATTCAGAGACACAGCTGGTTTTGACTCAGTCTTGTTATGAGCAGATTATTGTTTAAGTGCTAAGCTTGGCTGGCAAGAGGAAGATACAACTGATTTTAAAGCACCTGCAGATTTTGTAAATGAATGTATATTTGCACTAGGAAAGTTGGTTTGTATGTACTGAAGACAACTCTCAGGTCCCTGAGACTTGACCGGGATTTTCTTCTTCCTTTGTCCATGGATGATCAAATTGATGATTGTGAACAAAACCTCTATAAAACAGATGGAATGAAGTCTTCTTGTTGGTTTGTTGTTTTTTGTTAGTATTTTGATCTCCTGAATTTAAAAAAAAAAAATCACTAAAATTGAATATTAACTAATAGTTTCCATTTGTCTCCTAAGCAATTTGACATTTTCAGCATATCAGATTTTCATGTACAATGATACAAAAAGGTCAAAAACTCAATCGAGCACATCAATCACAAATAAACAGCAGTCATGTTCAATAACAATTATTTCATAACAGAACTGTATCTAAGAGTTCTTTGTTAATGGGACAGTAGAAATTTCATACAACTCCAAGAAAGAACACACAGGAAATATTTAAGAAGACATAGGGAATATGAACAATTATTCCTATTAATGGCACACATCTGAATACTCTTATTAATTGCACACTTCTGAACTAAAGGAGATTTTAGTTGTTTTGTTTTTGTTTTTAATTGAAATCTAGTTTTGAAACTTTTTGGTATCTTGTACAGAAGATGAAAGGCCAGAAGTTCAAATAAAAACCAGTGTAATATAAAAATTCTTCTTCCCAATATGGTAAAAATAAACTTTGCTGTTAGAAATTCATATATTATATTGCACACAGTTTATACAAAGATGTGAATATTCAGAAACAATTTCTGCACTCTAATTCCATGGAAGAAAGTAATCTCAATCTATCTGCTTGTGAACCAGTTTTATGAAAACTAAGCTGTCAACTCAGCTGAAAATCACAGTCTAGTTTTAATAGTTCAAAACAAGTTTATTCCTATTAGTGTCAATTGAAATGCCAAGCTATTCTCAGAATGTATTCCTTTGTGCAATCAAAGCTGCAAAAGCATTTAGGATTAAGGTATAACACTTAGAAAATGGTATTGTGCTTTTTGGATTCTTTTTTTCCTTTCCACTGTACTTGTTTACACTTCATGTTGAGTTTGTCTATCTCAACAGTAGAGGCCATCCTGCAAAAGGCCATGTAGAAATATTGCCACAGATTCAGATAGGGATGGTTTGAATAACAGTTAGCAAAATGTCATTACACGGACTATCCTTTTATTTAATCCAATTATGTGTGAGTTTTAGCTCATATTTTTCTACGGTGTGAATGGCTGCCAGCGTTTAAGGAACCAGTAGATTCTACATCTATTTAGACCTCAGTGAAAGCTGAGGTACTGCTTACTCTGAAAAAGAAGTGAATTACTTGGCATGTCTTGCAATTATGTAGTGTATTTTTTAAACTATTCTTTATCACTTTCAGGCAACAGCAGGAAAAATGAAGCTAAATTTGTCTATTAACACCGAGAGTAACACCCTCCAAAAGTCATATACTTTTCTTTTTTTCCATCCAGTATGGCTATCTGTTCTCAGAGACATCTGATCTGGTTTCTTAGTGCACAGGAGATTAGCATCTACCTGATACCTATCCAGACTCATGCTCTCAGTTTCATTCAGTAATCACACTGGTAAGCTTTGTGAAGTATGGAACCACTGAAGGTCCTTGGGTTAGCAACTTCCTGCAAGATTTTCTCTGTTCCACGTAAATTTTTACACATCATGCATATTTGTCTTCTTACATGACATGTACTTTAGTCTTTAGTGTACAGGAAGGCTTGTTACAATATTCCTTACACATCCATATTGCAGTTTCTTATTTACCCTCTTGGTGCTTTCAAAGTGCTTGCCTCACTAGTGGAACCAAGGCTGATATCACAGCTGGATTCCATTCTAGAGTGCACCGATTGCAACGAGGACTCAAGGTCCTCTAGCGTGCTTTGTACGCACTGAGGCCTGGCAGCAACTGTGGATTTTGTTGATGATATAGGTGCAATATGGATATAGAGTCCTGTAACATTAAAAGACCTCAGAAAACTGAGACCCAGTTTTCCCTTCTTTGCACTGTACCTCTGAGTAATGTCAGTATTTCCTGTTGGAAGAAAAAACATTTCAGCCAAGTGGATCAAGAAACAAAACTCCACCACTTCCTCTCTTTCCTTAGCTGAGCACTTTTTACTTCATAGTTGTGAAGCAGATGCCTGATTGTCTCCCACTATGACCTGATAACTCCTTCAGTCAGTCTCCAGAATTTGTCTCAGAAAAATGTTGGAGTGCATCAGATTATCTGGTTCATGCAGAGTGCCAGGTCTTATACTTCTTGTTAGAGATTCTCTTGTGTAATTGGGTATCTGTAGCCCTATATGTAATTTGTAGTGGAGAGACATGTTTTGTCAGCATTCCATGGAGTCTTCAGTCCCAATCTCATTTCAATGAACTGAATTTTTTAGTAGATTAATTTTAGCAAGGAAGGAACTGCTTCCTTGATTGCTACCATTCACCAAGAGTGAAATGGATGAGTAGGGGATTACTGGCTTATGGATGATAAGTAAAACACCGAATCTTACTTATGCAAGTTTTCAAAATCACGGTTTTCTACTGGAAAATTAGATTTTTACAATAGTCTTCTAAAAATGGAAATAATAAAAACTTGATTGAAACATTTAAACAAATATAAATTGTTCAACTTTTTACCTTTATCAAAGATATTTAAAGTTGGTGCTTAAAACTACGTCTGGAAAATATGTGGAACACATAGGGAAGGATTTTTTTCCAACTTTCTGTTCTGCTTCTGCTCTTCCAGTTTCAGGGTAACACGAAGAGAAATATGAGTTTATTATCTTGTGCATTTTCAGCAGAAAAAGTATCTGCTTATTTTGGTCTAATCCTGTTATTTAAATCTCTGTACTACTGCAAACCTTACCACCTTGTGTAATTTTTAACTTAATGGAAAATAGAAATATGTATTTCATCAGTACCTCCTGCTTCGATTAAAAAAGAAAAGATAACTGAATTTAGCATGCTTTTACCCTTCATGCAAGAAGAAAAAAAATGAAAGTAATATTATGTAATACATAGTACTAAGAGGGAAATAATAAGATATTGCACACTCCGAATATTAAGATTTTTACTATTATTATTTTTAATCAGGATCTTATTAAAAATGTATCTGCATTAAATTTATTTAGTCAGTGTTTGCGGCCAGATTTTGGATTTCCCACAGCTTCTGTGGCTACATGCTACAGAACAGCTGTAGATGTTCAAAAGTAGCGTAGTTTGTACCAGGATCAGTCCTTTCGGAGACAAGTTAAAAGTATTCTGTGACAGCTGTGATAAACCCAACAGTAAGAAGGACTTTAAACCAGTTAAACCTTTTAACTGAAGTTCAAAAAATCTTTGACATTTCCCATGTCAACTGTATCCCTTAAATAAGTTACCTTTGCCACATACAGAATTCAGATGGCAATTTACTTTTTTCTTTTTTTTCCAGTCTAGGACATCAGTTCAGAAAATCATATTAGATTCAGTGACCTTTGGTGATGTTTATGTTACTTTGTGATGCTTGGCAGATTTTTCAGCTGTTATAAAGCAGCAGAGAGTAGTACAGTGCTTTTGGTTGTTTGAAAATCTTCTGCAGAAGAAGTGTTGGTAAGTAACTATCTGGCTTCAGATTCTTTATGCTATTATTTATTCCAATGAGCAACTGACATGATGGCTGCCAGTTTAATACTGCTTCAAGGAATTTTGTGATACAGCATAAACTCTGGTCTTTGTGTATGATTATGAATTTTTAAGTTTAGATAGCCAAGAAAAATCTATGAAGTCACAAGATCATAATATATAGTATCTCATGTTGCTGTCTTGTCACTGCAGTAATTCAGTGTCATCTATAATAAGGTTTTGAATAGCTGCAATTTTTGTTTTCATACACTGAATTCAATAGAAAAAAACAAATGCCACTTTAAACAATGCAGTATATGGTTATAAGTATTTAAAATGGCAAGTGTTAATGTGAACAATATGTAAATTTTATCTTGCACTTAGACTTCATACATAGAAGTAATGGCCACTGTATTATGGTGAAGAAAAATACTTATTTTATCAGTTTAGTGACTTATTCTTTTATACAATATCGTTTCAGTCTGCTATAAGAAATTTGACCTGTAGTTCTAACATATAAACTAACGATCTCAAGACTGTTGTAGCAGTAGGAATAGCGAATCTTTAGAATGTTCCACTATATATGTATATGTATGACGCAGTCATTGTAACAGGTGATTGAGGGTCAAGATGCTCTGCTATAGATCTTCATAGAGTTCATGATGACTACTCTATGCCTGTTTTCTACTTTTTCAATTATAAAATGGAGATCTCTGGAGAAGGGACACCATGTAAGCATGCAGGATACAAAAACATCTCTTAGCATAGCCAGTGTACTTGAGTGGCCAAGAACAAAGAGCCATCCTAACACAATATACAGTGAAAGGTAGATGCACAGAATATGGTTGTCTTTTTGGCAGGCTTTTCCCAATGTTTTGTCTGGTGTTCTCTGCTTTCCTTCTTGTAAGTAACTAGCAAAAAATGTTACAGAAAGAGATAAGGTTGCCAACCATATACTGTTAATTGCTGTATTTTAATTGTGGAGAATGGCCAAAATGATGTAGTCATGACCATGTACTGCCTACACTTTCAGATGAGTGCTGCTTTATTAGTCTTCCAGGGCTAACTGAGAGGGCTCTTTCACTTGCTGTATCACAGGTGCCTCCTTTTCTCTTAAATTCTTGTCTCTGTAGATATATCATCATGTGATTTCTTTTTACTGTTACTGTCTACCACAGCTAGCTCTGTCATTCTTCAAACTCTTTTTGTCTGTGCTACTGACCTCTGTACAGATCTGTTGCTACTTTTAGGTCAAATTCCATTTATAGTACCCTATTGACTGTAAGACATACTCCCTTTATCCTAACAGACTATAGAGGCTTTCACATTTACTCTTAGAGACCCTGTTTTTCTTCTCTGTCCATCACCACATTCCTATTTTTCTTAAGCAGGTGTAGGAAACTATGACTGCTTAGTTAGCAATTCTTTTAGATTTGTCTCTCTTTTTTCCCTGTGACAATCATTCAATCCATTGTCTATACCTAATCTTCAGTGGCTTAATGGAAACTAGATATAATTACATGGTGAGAATGAAAGAAGATTACACATCTGGGACTGCAGAGCTGTTTTCCCTTCTCCTCCTCATCATCATTCTTATAATACCATAGCTATTACTTGAAGAATTCCTGAGTGTGTACAAAGGTTTGGCAAACCCACTGGAGTTTAAGGCTGAAGAGATTTCTTCTGTCCAGTCTGTTTTCTGCTCCTGTTAGGATCATTCAGTTGTGAGGCTTAGTGTGCATCCCAGTAGAGGGGCACAGCACACGTCTGGCCAACCATATGGATGTGGTATGCAGTGTCTTTGCTTGAGATTGCATAAGCACCCACAGCATTTATATGGAAATGAACAACACAGCTGAACACCCTGTTCTCCCTCTCCAGATGATCAATTTGCTAGTGGTTATTAGCACAACATTACTGTTCATTCATAGTTACTCCTGCATTCAAGAGTCCCTAGATGAGATGGGAGGTCTGCTCCCAGTCTATGTCCTGTTTAACAGATCTCCATTTCCAAATTTGGATTTTTCCAGATTCTCGTCTCCTCCATCTTGCTGCCTAGCACAGCTTGAAGCTTGCTGCTAAGTCACCTCTGCTTACCTGCACAGAGAACAAGGTCACACAGAAAAGATTACAGGGTCAAGAATACTGTATAGACTGCAGTGATCAAGTGCAGAGCTCAGGTGGACAAGAGTTTTGGCCCCTTCCATGGCTTGGTTCTTCTCCTAAACACACTGTAATAAACACCTTATAGACCTTCAGACTAAGTTTGCTTTCTCTTCTAAGGTCTGTGATACTCTTATTTCCCACTCCAACTCTTGTTATCAATTAGGAAAAGCTAGTTTAACCTTTCCAAGACTTTGAGTGATTCATTCAGTTGTGTTCCATTAATAAGCAATCTGAAATATCTAATCTTTGTTGTTGTCTCTGTTATATCTTGTTCCTTAGCATGTGTGAATCTTGGTGGGTTTTTTACTTTTTCTGTCCCTTCCTTTTGTTTTTATGCAGGGTAGCCATTACCTTGTCCTTATGAAGTGTCCTTACATTACAAGTATGTATATATCCTCTACAATTCACATAGCTTTACCTTTTCTACATATCCTTACAGTACTTATTCATATTCTTCAATCTTCAGGCAAGAAGGAAAATTGATTAAGATAAGAAAACAAGGCCTCTTACTTAAGGACATTTATTAACCAGATTCTGAGGAAAGCATCACTCAACTTCTAAGAAATGCAGCCTATGCAGACACAAGAGTGCAACTACAGAAATAGACTTTGATTTTTACAGGTACTTTACTGGCACAAGAAATACACTGATATAAAAAGAAAAAAAACAGGTTTCGTAACAACAAATTACTAAACACTTGCATTATAACATAATATGAAGAATCAAGACAGATAGCAGGCCTATGGGCTTTTAAAACAACCATTTTTAAAAAACAGTAATCTTCAGAGCCTTTAGAGCTGCTTTGGCAACTTTTCTACAACAGCAGCCAAGAGACTCAGACTATTCTGCAGAGAGCTACTAGTATTCAGTAAAAAAAAAGTCAAAACTCAGAATACTTTAGCTGCATCACTGTTTCCTAGTGTATCTTCTCTAGCAGTTTCTTGGCAATTTCACTGCTATATTGCCTAATGTGAGAAGAAATTGCACATGAAACTTCATTTTGTGTCATGTTCTTCAGCTGTGAAAATGAAATTATTGAATAAGCCCATTTTCAATCTTTTTTTTCCCAACAGAAAGAGGATACATGACGAACATACCCTGTTATATGAATGAAAACAAAACAAAACAAAGCAAACACGAATATGTTTGTCTTAATCAGCAGTGAAAATTTTTGGCTTGTTCTAGAAAGCCAGTTCATTATCTGTCCAGATATTCCATAGACCTGAACCGTCCCCAGGGACAGCTTACCATACCTTACCCTTCCCTTTTCCATCTCTGTGTGACACAAAACAAAGCTGTTCCCTCACTTTGAAGCAATCACAATTCACACTATGGAATTGGAGGACTTCTTAGATCTAGAGATTATAGTAGGAAAAGAGTAGGGAGGTGGGATTTAGAGTCATTTTTTCTTTTGCAAGGATTACATGAGAAAAGCAGAAGCTTTTCTATATATAGGGAAATGCATGGATGAATAATAAATAGTTTCTGAATTCAAAGGCTTAGACTTTTACAACCTACAAACCTGAAAAATTCCTGCAGAGAGGACTGGTACCACATTTTTCATTGTGCAATACAAAAGAACATATCTTCCAAGAAATTTGTGATGATTTTGTTCACTGTAAATTCCTAAGAGTTTACATATTAAGGTGATTCCCTCTAAACTCAATAAATATCTTTTTATTTTTTCCTCTCCCTCTCTCCCTCTCTCCCTCTCTCCCCTTTCCCTTCCTTCCTTCCTTCCTTCCTTCCTTCCTTCCTTCCTTCCTTCCTTCCTTCCTTCCTTCCTCTCCTCTCTCTCTCTCTCTCTCTCTCTCTCTCTCTCTCTTTCCTTTTCATGGTGATACAGACAGTTAATCTAGAAAACAAGATGTCCACCAGGTAAACTGTAGTTCCACATTGGAAAATACCAGTTTAAAAGGTATGTGTTTCCTACAAATTTTCAAAATCCTAATAATTATTATTTTCCCACTAAATATTCTAGCATCTTCTGTGGTCAATTTTCTGTAGAGTAGATCTCACACTTTTCCCTGTGTATCTAGATTCAAGTAAATACTCCAAATTAGATCTTAACTTGCCTAAGTTGATTACCCTAGCTATTCAATGTACACATTCAGTTGATATTGCATTTTCTCATTCTTTCCTGAAATACGTAGGACAATACTAGATAACAGGTGCACAGTAGGGCCACATAGATGGTTTAGAAGTGCTCTGTCTTTCAAAAACAATCCTCAGAGAGTAGCCTTTTTACATGCTCACATTCTTTACTTCTTCCCACAAGACTAATTTCTAACAGGTCTCTTTTCACCTTTTACTTGCACAACTGCACACTGCATTTTTCACTGCTAACTTTCTTGTTTTGTCAGGTTATTTTTGCAATTTATCAAAGTCATTTTGAATTCTAATGTTATGTTTCAACACACTTTCAGCTTCATCTGGTTTTCCATCATTTGCACATTTAATAATCATGCTTTTTATTTCAGTATCAAATCCATTAATGACAGAGTTTAGGTAAAAATGGATTCTGAGCAGACCTCTTCTGCTGTAGGCAGTAATTTGTTTATAGCTACCCCTGATTATGGTTTTCCAACAAGATTTACACCCACACTGTAGCAGGTTTAATCTAGATTTTCCTGTAATAAATTGCATGTAGATCATATCTCCCTAACCTGTTTACCAGAGTATTGCATGAGACATCATTAATACTTAACATTAATGTCATGATATGAAGTATGTTTTTACTGTTTCTAAGTTTCCATTCTACTCTGGAGTCTTGTCACCCTGCCACAGAATATAATTATATTAATTTGACACTTAATCTTTCACAAATCTATGTAAGCTGATATCAATATTGTAATCTTTTAGTATCTTCACTACTCAAAAATGGTTTATTTATTTGCATCAAAGTTATTCAGGGTTAACAATGAGAAAAAAAATGTGCAAAATCCACACTAAATCCTTTGACTTTTACCATTGTCAGGTTTCACCTCCAATTTTGCTGAATTTTTTCTACACAAATTTTCAAAAATAAGTGCTGGAGACTGTGTTTATTTCAGTTCCATAAACATTTTAGAATGAAATTTATTGGACTTAGCTGATATCAAAGCAATTATCTTACCTGAATGCATTCATACCTGTTTTCTCTTTGCTCAAGGCTGAGATCTTATCCTGCTTTTGTGAACTGATCAATTGTGGAAGCCAAATGGTGATGGATGGGGAATTGGGGAGAGGCAAGACTCAAAAAGAAAAGAAATATTGGGTTTTTCTAGCTGATGGTAGTTTTATTCTCTACTGGATAACGAGCTACTATTTTTTTTCTATTCTGCTAGCATGCTAAGCGCTTATTACTGTGATACGTCTTCCTGTTTTCAGGAGGTTTATGCTTTGGTCATTTGTTTCCACATGCTTGCCTATGTTATTCTGCACTCATCCTTTGCAATCTGATTCAGACTTCACTTCCTGTATTCTTCTTTTGGTTGGAGTAATTGAAGAATTCGTTAGTTAAATCAATTGCTTCTTATCCTTTCTCTTCACTGCACTGTAAGACTGTGAAAATGTGGCCCTGGCTTAAAAGTCCTATGTAACCTGAAATTCTTTTGGAAAAGATGATGCTAAACAAAGTAGATGTGGAAGATAAAAAATTATCAGAAAATATATACCTAATAAAATACAGGCTTAGTTGGCTTTTTCTCAATCAGCCATACATCTCATTTAAATAGTATGCAGATTCAGTAGAATTGTTTGGATTTATCAATTAAATATTTTGATATAATACATGTTTTTTTAGGAGATAGCCTTTTTTTCCTCTCAATTGTTTTCAGAAAGTCTGTTTTATAACCCTACAACTAGATGATTAACTCTGTTTTGCAAACAGTGCTAATACTAGTCAATCATACTAGCTAACATTTAACAAGACCTAGTAACACCTCACAGATTATGAAGAATCACTACATGAGCAGGACTTTACAGATATGAACAATGCTGACAATTCAATTTGTGTTTCTGACTGTTTTTGTTTTGGTTACTTACGCATACACGGCACACAAGCGGGAGTCATCAGCTCATCATGGCTGTAAAGCTGACTCAATCTGGCAACTGATGCATCTACAACTGATCAGCTGTTATTAGAAGCTGTCACTGTGGCCTGTAAAAATTATTGTAATTAACTTTGCAGAGTTCAGTTTTGCTGAAAAACAGTGGGTCTTCTTATGCTGAAAGCATTAAATAGTCTCAGTTTTTACACAGTAAGTGACGTTTGGCAAGGTACAGTATCTTGTTTCTTGGTAATTAATAATCTTCTCCATTAATGTTGCAAATTCATCTCCATCAAAAATAGATTTAGCAAATGGTATACAAGGAAAATAAAAGATCTCAAGTTCTTGTTGTCACACATGCAAACAATGATCAAGGAAGGAATATATCACATGTCACATATTGCCACATTTTATCTGGGAAATAAGGCTTCTTTTCTGTGTATTTGTCAGAGCTCATCACACCTCCTTGTCCTGAGCTTCACTTGCAATAACACTATACCATTTGCTTAGAGCAAACAATTTTTACTGTATCTTTAGTCTCAACATCTGTTATAGCCTGACTCAGAAGTACAGTTACTTGTGTGGAGAATTTCCCTACCATTTCAGGAGAACAAGCCATTGCACAAGACAACTCCCTATCAGTCCCTAGAATATCCTTCATGAAGCTTTCTTTATGCTGAAAAGAACATAAAAACCCTCATATTACTCAGGCTTGAATATCTATTTGAAACATGCAGAGCTTAGCTCTATGTAGCTTCCAGAGGTGTTAACAAGAGTAAAATGGGCAAGGTTTAATTTCTATTGTTTTTAGCCATACTTTCAAAGAATCTGCAGGGAAAACTAACCACTAGCTAGTCACTGGTTTGCCTTCGGGAGATTCATCAGAAGTGGTGCTCCACTCTTCATTTTGGCCACATTATCTGTCATTCTTCTTTCTGTTCTGTCAAAATTGACTTGGAGGATCCACCTTGTTTTCACAGGATGGAGGAAAAAGGGGAGAAGGGTAAAAAATGTTCATCAGCTTAGCAGGTATTTGTGCACTTCAGAAATCTCTTCTGTCCTACTGGTGATGAGGTTCTCCCACTACTTGAATGACAAGATAGAGGTTTGGAAACCCATATCTGAATGAAAGAGAAGGAGGGTGGCATTTCCAGAAATGTGCCTCCATTAAGCAAATGAAATATTTCTAAACATGCCACCCTCCAAATTCCTGGAAAGTACATCCTCTCCTTCCCCTTTGGAGCCAGGGCTGCCCAGGCTCATCTACTGGTAGAGTAGCTCTAGCTAGAGGCAAAAGCAGGAAGGATTGTGACCAGAGGAGCTCAAAAGGAGTACACAGAACTTGCCAAAATAACCAGGGAGTATCCCGCACCCTGAAGAACGCATTGGCATCTCCTGTATATATATATCCTGTACTGGGGATGAGCTGCTGGAGAGGAGTTCTGCAGAGAGGGACTTGGGTGTGCTGGTGGATGACAGGTTGCCCATGAGCCAGCAGTGTGCCCTTGTGGCCAAAAAGACCAATGGCATTCTGGGGTGCATTAAAAAGAGCGTGGCCAGCAGGTCGAGGGAGGTGATCCTCCCCCTCTACTCTGCCCTGGTAAGGCCTCATCTGGAGTACTGCGTCCAGTTCTGGGCTCCCCAGAAAAAAAAGACAGGGATCTCTTGGAAAGAGTCCAGTGGAGGGCCACAAAGATGGTGAAGGGCCTGGAGCATCTCCCCTATGAGGAAAGGCTGAGTGAACTGGGTCTGTTCAGCCTTGAGAAAAGAAGACTGAGAGGGGACCTGATCCATGTCTATAAATATCTAAGGTGTGGGGGGCAGAGTGGCAAGGCCAGACTCTTTTCAGCAGTGTGTGGAGGCAGGACAAGGGGAAACAGCCAGAAACTGCAGCATAGGAAGTTCCACACAAATGTGTGCAAGAACTTCTTTGTGGTGAGGGTGACGGAACACTGGAACAGGCTGCCCAGGGGGGTTGTGGAGTCTCCTTCTCTGGGGATCTTCAAGACCCACCTGGACTTCTACTTGTGCAACCTGATGTAGGGAACCTGCTTTGGCAGGGGGGTTGGACTCGATGATCTCTGGAGGTCCCTTCCAATCCCTGTGAATGCCATGACAGTATTTGCTTCTGACTACGCTGGAACAGACACTTCTGTATTATAAGATACAGTTGTGCAACAGTTTTGGACAACTTTTGGAAGATTCTAGAAGACAAATGAGGATCTTCAAATCTAGATAAAAATAAAGCTAGTTGTATTTTCAAAGGGGAAAATGCCAAAATGGTTCTCATTTTATATTTGCAAATCATTTTATCAGAATGTGCCAGTAGTTAATTTCCTAACAATTATGTATGCAACACAAAAGGATCAATAAAAAACTGGGAAAGGTAAAATAATCATAGGTTGTTAGATGTACCATATGGTGAGGGCAGACCTTGAAGAACAATAAAGACATCATCTTCTGGCCTTTAATGTTCATTTGCTTTCCCGTTTGTTTTTAGTTTGTTTTTACTACGCCCTATGGCAGCACTGTAAATCTTCTTCATGTGTAATAACTCTTATTACTTTTTTTTTCTTGCGAATACAAACGGTGTTTTATGTTTATCAATCCAGACAACACAAATTCTAATATATATCTGGAGCAGTAAAAAGATTGAGTGTATCAGTGCCTCAGATAGTGTGGTACATAAAATCAAACATTAATAAAGGCTTTTGACAATCTCCATCTGTTTGATCTTCACACTTCTCCCTCTGCTTTTTTAGGAGATAAAGTCTTAAAATATTTCAGCATGTCCTCTAAATCATCTAGTCTTCTAATTTTTTTGTGTAGATCAGAAAATCTCAATATATGAGTCACTTAGTCCTATGACCAGAGCAGAGAACAGTGTTTTTCTGGGGTCATGGGTATTACTTTTGTGTTTCTGAGAAACAATCTGAAAATATTCTGGAGCACTTCTGAATTTGAGGATGAGTTGCTGCAAGGAGGTAACTATAGGGTCATAGAAAGCTGTGGAAAATGTGATTACGTTTACTGAGATGCAGGAGGAAAAAAGATTGAGAAGCTTGTGAATAGAATATCCAGTTAAAAGGCTGGTGAAAATAGCATTGCCATTTCACTGCTACGAGCATAAAATGTCAGTGCAGCTTTTCTTGACATAATTTGTTGATGTCCATTTAGCAGCTAAAACACAGCAATTCTCTCTTCACACTTGTAGCCTTCCTTAACATTGGTTAAAAACAACAGTTATGAAAATAAAGCAATTTCCTAAATTCTTATTTTTTTGTCTTTGTATTAAGATCCCTGACCTAGAAATCAAATTTGCTGATTATATTGTCTCCCAGTTCACAACTAAAATCAGGATTTACAAGATTGAAAGTACAGAAAACAGAAAGTATAAGTGTAGAGGCTGAAAATGATCAAATTTTCCTCAGTTCTAACACCTAGTTGTTTTCCACACATCATTTATTGCTCTGTGGAAGCACAAGACTTAGGCTACAGTTTCATGCTCTCAGTGAGTTTAATGTAGAGGAAATAGATTTAAGTTCATATGGGCAAAAAATACTAAAACAATATATTTTGATACATGAGGAAATGGCACTACAATTAAACATATGTCAAGAATTGCCATGTGAAACTGGAATTCTTGATTCTACCTTTTACTTAAATTAGTTCTTCTTTATATATGTCATATTTTTTTTTTTCTTTTTTTTCCATTTGCTTAAAATAGTGTTAATCTTGTATTTGGCAAGACGAAATAGCAGTAACCTGAAGTGGTTCACATCATGTTATGAACAACAATTTAGCCTTGGTTAAATTTTTCTTTTTTGTGAAGTAATCTCACCTCCCACAGAGAAGAAAAATCTCTTAAATCATTAAGTTCTATTCTTATAGGTGATGACATATGTGTCACAAAGAAAGCTTTCTTAGAATATTTTTAAAATAGATTTTTATGACAGTTTTTAGCAAGGGGAAATGTATTTTAACAATGGATAATGTAACTCCTAAAAAGTAACTATCATAGAATAAATGTACTTCTTAAGCGCATCAAAGCTAAACAATATCAAAACAAGCATCTGTCTGCTCTTTATGAAGAAAGATCAAGCAATTATATTTTTGTTAATTTCCTTAATTAAGAATTGTTTCCCTAAAACTGTAGGTAGCCTAAAGTTGAACCAATAAAGCATCTTAACAAAATACTCAGCAACAGACTATAGGTTCATGTCAGTTGTAGGAAGCATGTTTTTCTAAAACAGAAGCTATGGGTATTTATGTAATTCATGAACCAGCTCCACTAAAAACTCTAGAAATCACATCTAACAGATTCTTATTTCTCCTTGCCAAATTCAGTGTCTTCAGCGCTAGTTCATAAAGACAGACAATAGGACTGGGTAGCCTATTCAAATTTCCTAGGTTGCAGAAGTATCACTGCAGTTCTGCTACAACAATATCCCCTGGAAAATTCTTGAACTTCCTTAATAAGATAGCTCTGAGATAATCTTTTCTGAATCAGTTCAGAATGAAGTATCAAAACAGTTCTCACTTCTTTTATTAATGTTCATTTCAAAGAATTCTCAAACTAGCTCTAAGAAGGTGTCCAAGACCTGGCTAGACAAAGCCCAAAGCAGTGTGATCTATACTGAGTTTTGACCCTGATATGAGAATGAGGTTGGACTAGGCAGTCTCCCAAGATTCTTTCCTAACTGATTGTATCTATGCCTGTTTGACTTCTGTCTGATTTTCAAAATGCATATTTACAATGAAAAATGTAGCCATAGGTGTGACGAGATTTTGTGGATCAAAACCTGTTGTAGGAACCTGCAGAATTATGTGTTTTTAGCATAGTCCAAAAAGATCATTTGGTTCAGATTTGGCTTATGGGATTGCTGTGGCTGATGGCTCCTCAGCTAGAGAAAAGTCAGCAACAGTTAAGAAATCAACGTCTCCTAAGAGTCATTTGCATTCCAACTCCCTTTTTTTTTTTTGTACAGTAGTTTGTCTCTATTTTTTATATGCAATCTTCTAAGAATCTTTTTGGTCTCAAGATATAGATTTCTTCCATATATCCAAATTGAATTTCCATGTTCTTCTACTTTTATTCTTTAATGATGGAAAAAAAGAAGAAAAAAAAAAGGTAATTGCCATTCTATCTTAGAAACTGCATTACACTAAATTTCCTTTAAATTTACAGAAGTTTTCCCATATCTGTTGAGAAAAAAATTGTTACAGTAAACTTACTGCTAAAAGAAAAAAAGGTGGAGTCACTTGCTCTCATGGATCAGACAAAAATGTTACGCAAATTGTGATTTTTTTTCCTTCTATTCACAATTTTGGTTATGACATTAAAAAATGTGAGTTACTATTGGAGAGAAGCTAAGATGCAAGGATGAAGAAACATGCTAAACTATTGGCCTGAATACTGGTATTGAAGCTAACATGCCTCTTTCATACATACACTAGGAGTGATCAAACTACAATATTTTCTTTCTGATTTATGTGTTCTAGCACCTGTGTTTTAGCACCTGTATTTAGCCACAAGGAATTCCGATAGCAGCAAGATCATTTCTTCGAAAGACAACCAAACCACTTACATACTTTTGTCTCTGGATTGCATTTGTCCATCATCCTCCTGGATACTCCTGACTAATGAAAAGAAGTAATTCTTCCATTGTTTTGCAGGCTCTTCAGTGAGAGTAAATGCACATAAGAGCTCATCGAGGGGACACTGATTCTGTCATCTTTGACACTTTCACTATCATGCTTTAGTATAGGGCTCACTAGAGGGCTTTATCTACCCAATACTCATTATTTCTTTCCCTCTCATCTCTGTAGATCTCATTTTCTATGACCCTTAAACAGTACTGTACCTATATTCTTCCTCCCAGGCCTTTCCCAATAGATTACACAAGATAATTCTAGATGTTTTCCTTAGCCTCCTTTAAACAAACTAGAGATCTTCTTCACTGCTTTTCTGTTGAAAGTAGGGAAAACAGGAAGACTTTTTTATGTATAAATACTACCTTTGGTAGAGAAAACTTGCTGCAACATGACAGCCCCTCTCTTCCTAACTGCAAAACTTCTCTTTCTTATTTCTAAACTAAACCAAAGAGTGAAACCAGCAGCTGTCACAGTACGGTTTTTCTAGGTGAATGGTTTCTGTCAGCTACCTCTGTATCTTCCGGACTAAGATGAGCTTAGGAGTCATTTTCTGAAGGTATGGTGGGAGCTGTTATAAACATTGCATGAATCCATCCATAATCAGTAGTTTGGTGTTTTATCTTTTTTTTTTTTTCCAAATGATCCATTATAACATTCATTTCAGCCAAAAGGATAAAAGTCTGGGGATCCCCATCTGTGAATGAGTGTGTTCCTATAGAACTATTATGAGAGTGCATCCTGAATCAAAGGCCAGAATTCTTGTAGAAAATCAATATGATGTTTAATTTGAACTGAAACATCACCTTGTCTTACATTTATGTAAACCTCAGTGCTCACTGGAGATTACTTTGCACAGATTTTATTTCAGAATATAATGAAAAATTAATTCAAATTGGCTAAGCATTGTTAGGAACCAAAATCTAGTTAAAGAATTTATATAGAGGAGATAATAATGATGATAAATGGAAGGCACAAGAGTGCAGGGACGGATTTCACATATTTTTAGTTTACTTTAATTATTAAACTCCATCATAACTTGCGAGTATTGGGTACAGAAGAACAATAGTTTCAAAATAATAAACTTAGATCTAACATAAAACACTGAATAAGGAGTTGGCATCTTACAGCTTGTTTCTTGCTATTAAGAAAAATTGTATATTTTGAAAATTAGAGGATGAAAAAAAATAAAAGTTTTTAGTTTAGGCAATACTCAGAAATGGAAGAACCATGGCAAGTTATTACTTGCATTATACAGAAATACATGCTTTCAGGAATATGATACCAAACTGCCTCATGAGTTTCAAAATACAAAACATACTACCAACTAAATATATCATAGTGTCAGCTGGTAAGGAAATATTGTGCATCCAGCTTGTTGAAGGTCTGATAATGAATGAATATCAATGCTGTTTCACAGTGATGAATGACAATTAAATAACTGGCCGACTGCTCTCCATCCAACAGCAAAACAAGCTGTCATAAATCAGATATGTTTACTTAAATCCTGATTAATGCACATTTTAAATAATTTCCTCTAAGGAGGAGACACACGGTTTAGTCAATTAACAAAATATATGTAATACAATTATTGTATTAATATAAACTGATACGAATTTAACACTGGGTGATATTAAAAAAAAAAAAAAAACAACCAGCAAACAATATGACATTTACTCAGTGACTCAAAACTCTTAAACTGTACCTGTGTAAACAATCAAGTACTTAAGTTGAATCATATGCCCCAGGATGAATTTTATCTAAGATGAAAATATATGAATAAATGGTTAAATGACATAAGACTGTGTAAAGAAAAAGTGTAAAGTCATGGCCCTGGGAAGTGCATGGTAATGTTAAGGGAAGGTGAGATAACCTGAGTCATATATTTAACAGGCAGTGGGAAGCCTGTCAGAGGAACAGATTCGTAAATAATTCATGGAGAAATTACCTAAGCATTAAAATGATCATATAATTCCAGAATAATTTCACTTTGTGCTATTCATGCTAGAAACCTGCTAAATATTAAATGAAGAGGCATTTTTGGTAGATCAGTCTACCAAACTTTTATGCTGAAAGTTCCTTTAATCTATAGAAACTACTATTCAGACGTGATTGGAAAGATTCACATTATTTTGTACTATTCATACAAATGTGGATATACAGTGTATACTACTCCACAAATCTCCCATCTCTTTTCAATTTATCTTATTACAGGGATACTTAACATATTTCAGTTACATTCTCCATCAGTTACCATAGGGGTAGCCTAGTGTCTCTGGTTCAGTGACACAGTGTTTATTCTCTGCCATAAAATCTCTGCCATAGCCCATGAAGAGTGGTTTGTTCAAAGGCATGATTTAGCAGATCTGGAGTCATACTGAATTGCTCAGTTATATACGTGCCCCCATAAATCTACCTTTAAGAATTAAAGGATAAATGAGCCTAATGAATGACCAAGATTCATACATTGATTGTTCCATTTTAATGTTGTATGCAATGATTTTTAGTAGTGGTAATGTTAAAATGGTTTTAAGTAGAGATATCTCCACTTAGCATTTCACAGAAACTAGGAAATAAGTGTTAGGATAAGAAATAATTATTTTAAAAAATACACTATCAACAAAACACTAAAAGAGTAAAATCTGATTGCAAACCAGAAAATGGTGGTCAAGAACCATCAAGATTCTTTTTTTTTTTAATATAATAAATCATTAATTAAAATCTAATATGTTGTACATATGTCATACAGAAAAAGTATTGCTTTTCAGATTTTGGCAGACAGCCACTGTCCTATTTTCTAAGTAAACAAAAAAGTATGGAAAGATAATGAAATCAAAATGATAGGAGAAATGTGACTTTTTGGCTGGCTTTTTGGCATACAAGTCTGGAGCTCAGTCACAGTAGTTTTTATTAAAAGTCTTTCCTCCGGATCCTGGGAAGATAAGAGAGAAGGAAGACACATTAATCACAAGGGGGTCTTTGCTGGCTTTATAATGAGCTAATCTGATATGTCCATAGAAAGGTGAAAAAAAAGTTACTGTCCTTTGCCTCAAACAATCTTTTTAGAAACTGTAAGAAAGGCGGTGGCTAAGGGCAGGTATTGAATAATCTATGTTTCCAGTACACCAGTTTTGGTTAATTCATTTCTGTTTTGCTGTTGCTTGCCAAAAGTTATTTCATTCCTGTCTTTTTCTGGTGTCCATGGTCTGGTATAATATTCTTTTAGGTATTTTCTCTCTCTAGCCTCTGTCTTTTGATCTTTTTCCTATCAATACATGTTATTAGGAGTCAGGGAACATTTTGTGAACTTTCAATGACTTTGCAGAACTTGAGCTTACAACTGGGATAAGACCTCATCAGTCTCAGTTATTACAGTTGTCATAAATAGATCTGTTATTTTCTCAGTGTAAAGCAGATTCAACACTACAGTTAACAAAGTTTAAAAAAAAAAAGAAAGCACTTGCTGCTACATCTCTGGGCTTGACATTTCTAAATAATCTCAGAGTTTCCCTTGTCATTTCCACAGTTGCTAAAAGGCCCTATCTCTGGGAAGCTTAGTCAGGAAATTATAACATTATGCAGAAGACTGAAATGCTACATGGGGTGAATAAGGGTCAAAACTGAACTAAAAGATGCTTCTCATAAAAAGTGAAGGTAGTTGAATATCTTTATGGTGTTGAACAAATATAAAGCAATATTATATCCCATGAATCTAAACTTCTATGTTCGTTAATGATTAAGCTCTTGAGTTAGAAATAAGACTTTAGGGAAACTCTGAAGTAATGCCAGACAATGTGAATTTATTAGCAGTTAGCAGAGAATGGCTTCATTACTCTTTGAAAAAGAACTTACATAGTTCTGTGGTTTAGTCAGCATGTTGATTTTGTAGAGAATCCCTGATCACAAGCAGATTGTTTAATAATGCTTTTAACAGGTTTTAACAGGGATACAAAAGAGAGGGAATAGGGTTGTCAGACCATTCTTTCTTTTTTTTCCTCTAGTGTGCAATCATGAGATCTAGAAAGGTAAGGCTTGGAGAAAAGTCAGCTTAAGAACTCAACAGAAGTCTTGCTTGACAATGGTTTGCACATTTAAGCCCAGAATTGTTAGTTAAATAAGAGGGCTAATTCCAAGATGTATTGCCTGACTGATAGGAGCTAAGCAGAGTATGGAGACTTTTGGGACTCTGTCCAGTTGTAACTTCACTCTGGCTGAAATTTCCCATGTTTCCCTCTCCACTGCTGAGTGAAGACTCAAATCACTAACTTGGCAAACCACAAGGTTATGAGGAACAAGTCTATCAGTTCTCTTATGAAAAACTTTGTTGTAATGGAGAGCTGAGAATAAAGTCAGGTAGAAAATAATATGATAAGGAGAAAGAAGACTTTTTATAGCAGGAAGAAATGGAGGCAGCCAAGGGCAGGAATGTGAAAAAAAAAATATGATCAATGGTACTAAAATTGAAATCAGAATACTCTGGAAATAAATAAGAGATTCTCACAAACATCAACTCTGTGTTTTTCCTAGTGGGGACTGCTGTTAATTAATTGACAGTCCTGAAGTCAAAGCAGAACTTGAGAATGGAAAATGAACTGGCTGCCAGACAGAAAATAAAACATGTAGACATAAGAAAATCTGATTGGAACAAAGAAAAAATTATTGTTATTATGAAGGACAAATATTCCCACTGAAGTGGGTGAAGTATGACTGAGGGAGACATTAAAAGGAGACACGTTAGTCAAAATAATTTTGGGTAAAGATTAAAATATAAAAAGTACTGGTGCAATATTAAAAATATTCTACATATTCCAAGAATTTTATTCTGTAGTTCTTTGTATTATAAATACTATAAGTATTTGAATTTGTGTACTTACTGGATTTTTAATTTCCTATATATGGATGACAGAAAACTTATTAGTCAGAATAGCACAGTAATTTCTGTTTGGGATAGCTGAGAGATATACCATTAAAGAATGATATATTGAGAAGAAATAAAGCTATTCCAGAATGAAATAGTAGATACACGATTAAATGCCTCGAGCAGGATCAACTTATAAGAAAGGGTAAACAAGCAGTTCCTAACTAATGTTGTCTAGATCAAAATCACTGATTTGAAGCATGCAAAGCAATTTAGGGAGATCAGGCCAAAAAGATCTGCGTATCAAAGGTTCTGCAAAGGGAAAAATCACATATTTTGATTTTGTATTTTGGTTTTTAATGTAATTAAAGAGGAGAGGACACAACATGTATCTGAATATGTAGGCAGTTAAGACAGGATACTAAGAAAAAAAATGGAAAAAAAAAAAAGAAAACCTGTAAGGATGAAGAAAAGAAAAAAATGACTAATCCTCAAGGAAGTAAGGAATCCAGTCAAAGAGATAGGAAAGACAATAATTAGCCAAAGTTGAGCTCCTCCTCAAGTTCAAAATTAATCTGAGTGTAGCTCCAGGTTGTATAAGTACTCTGCTTCTGTTTTCGGAAAGTGGGGTATCGCTGAATAAATGACAGGAATAAGAGAGCTCGGATAATAGTGGTATGGAACAGTAAACCAACACACTTGAAGTTACAAGAAAAATCGAGGTGATCAGTATCTCTTCAGCAGCCTAATAAATGGACTACCTGATGGGATGGATTGCCTTCAGCTTTTATATTGCTGACAATAGAAGTATAGAAAATCACAAATAAGTCTAGAGGTGATTATTTTGACTAAAAATTCAGTGTTGTGTGCATGAAAATAGTTCATGAAGTAATGACTTTTCAGAAGGAATGAATTATCTGGACAGCTGCAGATAAATTTCTTTGACCCTTGCAGTGAGCAAAACTTAGAATGCATCGGCAAAGAAAAAGTATTTAAGGCTAAGGAGACAAATAGAAATTCATCTAAAATGCAAGAACAAGATGTTCTTGCTAATAAGGATTGATAAAAGAATATTCTTCTAAAAATGAAAGGTTTGTGAGAATGAAATGACAGTAGAGCAGAAAAATTTGAGTTCATAAATATGGGTTTAGTTATCAGTGTGATGTTGCCAAGAGAAAGAAATTGCAATTAAACACATCAAAAGAATTTGCAGGAGAGTAAGAAAAATTAATGCAGGACCCTAGAAAATTATCTTGGGTACTACGTGTAATATGTATATAGCAATCATCCTCTTTCAAGAGCACTAAATTTGTACCATAAGAAATACAGAGACTGTTCAGAGAAAGAGTAGATATTTCTGTGAACAGTGACTAATAGAATACAATTTAGCAGTGTAACTACACAGAGACTGAAGGGTATATACTTGAGTTCTTTGTGAGAGACTTCCATTTCCCTCTCCTCTTTTCTTGAGCAAAAATTGTAGGGGAGTTTCTAAAACCTGAAGCAGAACATTAGGACAAGTTAAAAATGTCTAAGTTAGAACTGAGAAGATATATATATATATATGAAGATATATATATGTGAAGATATATATATATATTTTTTAAACAGACTTTGAATGATATGTTCACACAAGAGTCAGCATGTTATTATTATTATTATTATTATTATTATTATTATTATTATGACACCATCCCTTTTCGATTTAGGTAACTTGCAATGTTACACATTTTTTAAGGGCAAAGACTATTTTCTGTGCCTTGAATATCCTGTCTGTACCACCTCCACAGATTGAATCTGGCTTGCAATAATGTAGATTACGTAGCCACAGTTTTCACAGTTGATAAAATTAGAATGGTCTCTGTGCTAAATTAAATCTTTTTAACTTTTACTGCTTCTGTTTTTTTTACTGTGTTGCATGTTGGGGTGTCTAATTTTAATTTAACACATTTATCCAAAACAAAGAGTAGCATAAATAATCCAAAAAGCATAAATAATTCCAAAATTGCTGAATCCATGCTAAATTTCATCAACCTGAAACAACTATATCATAAATAACTGATATTTCTTGTAATACAACTTCGTGTTATGTGTGTTTTCTTGATAATCATAAAAAATCATTATTGACTCCAGCTCTTCACTAAAGCATAGCATCTACTATTCAGCAGGAAAATAAGTTACTTCTATGTTTCACCAACAGGTGGTACTCCAAATTTCTATATCCCTTGAAATATTAACATTACATGATTCTCAGGGATATTACTTACAAATTCTTGTTGTTTGTTTGATTCTTTGTTTTTGTTTGTTTGTTTGTAACCTTAAAGGAATATATGTTTTTAGTGGGAAAAAAAAAAAAAAAATTGCCCATATATATAATGATTCTGAAGATATAATGACTTGGCTATGGATCTTCCAAAATAAAGATGAGAGGGCTGGAGCACCTCTCCTATGAAGAAAGATCGAGGGAACTGGGCATATTTAGATTAGAGAAGAGAAGGCTCCAAGGAGACCTCATTGTGGCCTTCCAGTACTTGAACGGAGTGTATAAACAGGAGAGGGAACAGCTGTTTACGAGGGTGGATAGTGATAGGACAAGGGGGAATGGTTTTAAACTGAGACAGGGGAGGTTTAGGTTAGATATTAGGAGGAAGTTTTTCACACAGGGGGTGGTGGCACACTGGAACAGGTTGCCCAAGGAGGTTGTGGATGCCCCATCCCCGGAGGCATTCACGGCCAGGCTGGATGCGGCTCTGGGAAGCCTGGTCTGGTGGTTGGTGACCCTGCACATAGCAGGGGTGTTGAAACTAGATAATCACTGCAGTCCTTTTCATCCCAGGCCATTCTATGATTCTGTGATTTTTGCATACCATGAAGTGCAGCTAGGTACTTCAGAAGCAGCTAGCTGTGTAAGCTATTTGTATGTAATTATAATGTCATCTCTTTTTCTCTCACAATCACAACAATCTATGGTGCATTTTCTGCCAAAATCACATAGATTCTGAGCCCTCCCTACTTTATGCACTGATTGTAATTATCAGAATATTAAGAAGTAAAAGAATTAATTACACCCCAGCTTAAAGCTCGCATCTTATACTCTCATTAAGTACAATGTACAGTAAGAAATAATAAATAAGAAAGTAGAAAACAGAATATTAAGTAAAAGGTGATGGTAAAAATAAGCTGAATTTTAGTTTTGATTCAAATAGACAGTAAAGAGCAAAACATTCTGAATGATAATTCTCTGGAACGTCTTCCAAGTTTTGTGTTACAAATTATGGAGGATTTGAAAATGCCAACAGTAGTAAAATTATGCATGTGCTGATAGTTTTATGCTGACGGATCACTTATGAGGAAAAAATAACTTAAATGGGCCTTGTCCAAAATACAATTCTTATAATTCAGGTGAGGAACTCATATTATTTATCACATGTAAATTGAAAAGCTACTATACTCCCTTGGTTCCATAGATTTCAGGATTAGGGAGACAGGTAGATTTTTAATGATTTCTTCTTCCATAGACTGTAAGAATTCAGATTATTCACAGCCACAGAACGTTGAATTTCACAGCTTTTTCGAGCCTTTCTGGCTCGAATAAAATGTATCTGTGCAAGAAATTCCTTTCTAAACATGTATTGGTCATTATATTCTTGTTTGTACAAAGCAGTAATTATTATGAAGCTTTAGTGCAACCGGTAGGTTCACCTTCAGCACAACTATAAGAATTTTGAGTCTTCGAATTCAATGGGTTCTCTGTTCAGTGTATGTCTTCTCACTGGGAACAGAATGCTTGTGCCGTAGTTACATCACAGTTATTTAATTTTAATGCTTAATCTTATTTCTTTATTTCAGAAAGTGAATGTTGTTCATGCTAGAGCTACATGAATCTTTCAGAGATTAAAACTGAGAGGTGTTGAAATGTTCTGTTCTTTTGGGATTTCACTAAGACAGCAAATCAGGAAAACCTGTTCCATACTTTTGAGTGTTAAAGAAGCTAGCATAACTTCGGGGCAACCTGTAGCAACTTTTTTATTTATGATGCACTTACCATAAACTTAAATGTTAGATACTTAACACTACCCAAAGCATCTTCCTGTAGTGTGTTTTAGAAAGGTTCCTAGTCTGAAGAAAATATGATTTTAGAAAGTTGTTTCTTTGTGTCATGGAGGCATTCCTTCTCTTGTTTGATTTTTTTTACATGAATGTTCCATGGGATACCAATGTATGTCTCTAAATAACACTAACAAAACAGTTGTAAAAAAAATAAAAATGAATATCATACGACATGGGTACCTCAATGAGCAGGGAAAATTCAAATATCTTTTAGTTCACATTCTTTCTTTTTGTATTTATTTCCTCCATTCAAAATTGATTCTCTTTAAATATGTCATGGATTAAAAAAATTAACAGCGAGGTCTGGCCTATTGATCTGAAGACATACAGTGATAGGAGATAGCTACTATTGTTTCCTTCCCTGATCACTATTTCTAGCTATGCATAATACTGAACCTACGTCAAATTAGATTTCTGTTTAGAAGGCTTTTAATTCTTTTGATCATATCTACTACATTCTTTCTGCTAACATGTATACATCTATCAGAGCTGCATTTGCAGTATGCTGCATACAACATGCTATCCACTTGGAAATCAGATGGTTAGTTAGCTGAGTTGTCCCCCTGTTTCAATTGCCAACTTTCACGCACATGAAATAAGGGCTGTAAATTTTAATGCTCTTAACTTGGTTTTTGATCTCTTAGTCTAAGTTGGGATGCATTTAGCTTAATTGATATTGCACAGAGGGAGATTTTCAAAGACAAATAGTAGCTGGGAAGCAAGATTCCCCGCAATAATTAAGATGTACACAATTCCATGAGTATGGTGTGGAGGATTTTCAAAATAAAAGGGGAAAGCACACTGAATGTACTGGACAATGGAGGGTAAAAAGACTCAGAAAAAGACTCTTTTTTTTCTCTTTGTCTGTCTGCCTGTCTTTCTGCCTGCCTGCCTGTCTGTCTTCTTGTGTTGAAACTATCTATCTAGCTCAGAACTTGTTGCTCAAACTGATACACACATTTAGGTGCTTACAGCGAGAGCAGGGTTGGTCTCTTCTCACTGGTGACAGGTGACAGGCCAAAGGGAAATCACCTCAAGTTGCACCAGGGTAAGTTTAGGTTGGATGTCAGGAAAAACATTTTTACAGAAAGGCTTGCATTGGAATAGGCTCCCCAGGGAGGTGGTTGAGTCACCATCCCTGAATGTGTTTAAAAACCATTTGGACGTAGTGCTCAGGAACATGATTTAGTGGAGGCTCGTTAGAGTTAGGGTAGTATGGTTAGGTTGTGTTTGGATTCATTGATCTTTAAAGTCTTTTCCAAACTGAGCAATTCTATGATTTTATGATTCATTATTTTCAAAAAAAATGTAGAAAATCATTCACCAAAAATTTCCATGATAGTTCACTTCAACACTGGCTATTGTCTTAGAGATGATCTCGAATAGTGACTATGGACAAAGAAGCAAACACAGTTATCCCAATTATCAGCATGATTTTAGTAAAGGTAGACTGTAAGATCATTGTGACTTTAGAAATTAAGTAAGTCTGATTTCTCATGGAAGGGATCAAGATGATATCATAGATCAAGATTTCAGTTAATCATTTAATACATGACTCCTATACAATTATAAAACAAAGTGAGGATTAGACATTGCCAGCCAATTGTGAGGTTGCTAAAAAAACTGTCAAAAGAGGAAGTTTAACAGCTGTAAGAAAGGAGGAGGATTGTTTCTGAACAACATCTCAGGAACCAATCCATTTTAACAGATGCAACAGAGGCCACCAGTAGACATGGGTTCATTTAATTGTGGAAAACAGGAAGCTGCAGAGTCTTGTCACTAAACCAAGGAACAGCAGAAACAGAGTGATATTAAACAATGAAAAGTCAGGCACTGAGGGAGGCTGAAACAACTGCTACAGTCTGCTTAGTTATCCAAATGGAAATGTGGGAGGGAAAATATGAGTTGAGTATGGTCATCTGGAGAAGATTATTGAGCTGCCTGCATGGGAGAGGTGCAAGATATTCTAATGACAAAGCAGAGAAAGTTTTCTGACAGATATAGACTATTACCAGAATTGCTCTTTGAGACATTGGCAGGATCTCATCTGGAATATCACATACAGCTTTGGCAAGCCTTTGTACAGAAGCAAAAATCTGATCTGCAGACAGACGGTGGTTTATTAGATTAATTAAAGGGAGAGGTATATCTATCTTAAGAAGTGAAATTAAAAGTGATTGCCTTCTTTGTCTTAGCTAAACAGGAACTTTAGACAGATTATGGATTTGTTGTAGTTTGTAAGTCACACTGGTGAAGTTGCACATCTTTGTTTTATAACTGCGAAAGAACTGGTGATGCTATAAATATTTCTTTGGTAACAGTGGGGAATCATTAGAAATATTTATTCTAATTGGATTTTCAGTATATTGTAAGAAAAGTTATGTGTCTAATACTCTGAAGATTTCCAGTACTACAGTTTTATGATATTATATGAATATGAAATACTTTTATTGTTCGATGTGGATCACTTCTCTAATACAAAATAAAACACCAGAGAAAAATTGGGAAGTCACTGGAAAATTTCAGCAACAATGAGTAAATGCAAAGTCCCATGAATAAAGAGCGGAGGGATTTAAAATTCTTCTATTCTGTAGCATTTAGATATTTATACCTGTATTATCACATCTCTGTTCTTGCAGCTACCCTTAGCAATTTTGATGATTTTTTTTTGTTATTTTTGTGAAATAATTTTATAAAATTCTAATAATTTTATGAAATTCTAACTATATAAAATCCCTGACTTACTAAGGTGAAGGTCCCTATTGCTTTTGCGTTATTTTTTCTCACTAAAAACAAAACTAGCATCATTTCTTCTTATTATAACCTTGCTATTTTGTAAAGGATTCTGGTGTTTTTTTATCTTGACAATGAATGTGATATCTGCTGCTTCAGGTGCATTCGTCCAGGTCTAGCACTAAGAAATTAAAATTGCTTATAATGCCTCAATTTTCACTGTTAATTACTTGTCTTATAAATAATTCTATTCATTTCAAGACTTAGTTCTCTTTATTGTATACCATACACCAATTTTTGGGACATTTCCAACACTTTTCTCTGTTTCATCAAAAAGACTTGTTTTGCTCAAGCTGTAAATTCTTTACAGTCATCAATTAAACTAAAATGTCCCTTTGTTTCTACTTTCATTTATGTCCTTTCGGAACAGCTATATCCTATACCTCAATCATGGTTAGTGCCACTAGTCTTTCTTTTATTATTTCTGTAACATGCTCTCTGATATCTTGCATGGGAGTTTTTTCCTCCATTTTACTGCCTAGACTCCTGATTTTTCTTAGTGAGATTTCAAAAAAGTCATATTAGTGCTTCCAGCTAAAAAACATTTTGTTTATGTATTCTTTCTACTGCAAGTCTAACATGTTTGCCTTTTTGTTTTGCTGTTTTAAATACTTGAATGTTGTTCATCAACATTTACATATGGAGACTAGGCATATCTATTTTTTCTCAGCCAGTGCTCTAGTCTCAAGCTTGTTTTACTGTCCATGCCATTATCTGTATCTGGATTGAAACCATATCTCAAGACAAATGAGTGTGTGATTGCTTCTGGGTAGTCAAACTTCCTTATCTTGACAGCATCACTTTTCGATTCATCTGATAGCCAGGATCTTACTGTCTTTCCACCCTACTTCTCTAGAGAGGACAATCATTCCACTGAGACCTCAATGCTCTTCCTCCTTTTAATTAGTTAGATTTTCTGAAGACTTCCATGTCTCATAAAATGCTCCATTGTACTGTATTGGTGGCAAGATCAATTGCATGATATAGATTTTTATATAGGTATGTTTCCAATATACTGATAAGCAGATCTGTTTTCTGATTCTTTGTCCTGTCTTGGCTTGTTGAAGGAGTATAAAATTCGTCAACACTATTTTAGGACTATCTTTGAATAGTACTCACTTCAAAGTCTCTCACTATTTATTTAGGACTATCTTTGAATAGTACTGTAAGGTGCAAGAGCTTGAAATAGAGCTCTCATAACAATTAGTGATATTAAGCTAAAATAAGGCATGCAGCATGAATCTAGAGCTCACAACAAACATCTGAAAGCATGAAAAAGGAACACTTCATTATTTTGCCACTCTTCAAATTAAAAAAGCTGGCTGTATTAACATCAGTGAAATTTTCTAATTGACTCTTTCGAAGCAAGAGAGGCTGGACTCTAATGTCTTTCTCCTTTAAGATGCACATTCTATAGCACATTAATATTGTAGGTCCTTGAGTGCTTCATACTGTACCTAAGGAGACGTAAAAGTTAATTACTCAGCAAACTAAAAGCATTTTAACAGAACTGAAAAATGGGAGAGGAAATTATATGTAATTCCTTATAGCTTTCTATAACAAGAAGGATTTTAACTCTATGGACAGATAGAATTCAACTGACAAAAACCTATCACTATAATTTATACAACTAATAAATAAGTACATGACTAAACAAAGATGCACAAGAATACAGAATATATATATATATATTAAAAATTTTGTATTCTAAACAAAATATATGTGAAATCTAATGCACATAGAAAGCATTCAGTGAAAACAGGGACTTAAAACAATTTTACACAATGCAAATGTAAAACATGGAGGGAAATTGGTTTTATTGTTAAGTCTATGCCATTATTATTGGGAAGTCTATGCCAGCCAGAAAAAAAAAAGAAAACAGATGAGATGGATAGAAAGTAAATCTTTCAATTTACAGGGAATATGATATAGAGTCAGAGGAACCGTGGGCTTTGTTTTCCAGTTTCTTCAACTGTCAACTGGAATTTTTATTAAAAAAAGAAGTTTTGTATACTTAATCGTCATGCAGTGCACATGTGGAAAACATAGACTATGTTCATCTCTTTTAAAAATTTTGTTCTATTTGTGTCTAGCTTCATAAGTATATGTATGCTTCTGTACATAATTTGTCAATGACGCTCTAGTTTAGTGTATTACTCCTGTATAACTCCACTATTTGAAAAATAGAATGAATTAAAATAAACTACACATTTGAGAAAGGAGTACATTTTCCTTTATTTCTTTATATATGTGTGTGCGTGTATATAAACAATGAATATTATATCCATTATATTCTGGATGATGGGCAGGGAATGGGACCACTGAAGATAAGGAAAAGGCAGAGGTTCTCAATGCCTGCTTTACACCTGTCTTTAAAGATCATACTGATTATTCTTGGGGTCCCCTGCACTGGAAGTCTCAGATGGGGAGCAGAATAAACCCACCCTGACTCAGGTGGAAACGTTTAGAGACCTATTACTCCACCTGGACAGTAATAAGTTCATGGATCAATTACTGTAAATCACAGGTAAGTTCCTGTGAGTGCTCATTCACCAGATGCCTAAGATAAAATATCTACATAATCAAAAATACCAGCCTTGCCACTGAAACTGGAAATCTGAAGCCTTCTGTTCTGTTTATTCATGCCCTGTCCTTCCCTAATATATCCACACAATAAAGTGCAAAAGCCACTGCATGCTGAAACTTTTGACTATTGCTTGCTGCTGTGTCTGTCAGCTCTTGTCTCATATCACAATGCTCTTCCCCAGAGTGCATACGAATTGGGCACATTTAAATAATTAAACAACTTCTTCTATTCTTGCATTTCCATAGAGGAAAAAGGATTCCTGCAGCACAATGAAAGCAGAAGCAAGAGTGAGAAAAATAAGCAACATAGATCAAATTGGTGAAAAATTAAATTTTAAAAGACCACATAATTGTCTAGGATGAGGAAATAATGGAGAAAGTTGTGGTTAATCACTGCGCACAACCAGTCTTAAATAAACTGCAAGCAGTTTAGAAAGAATCTATTATCTTATGCAGGGGGTCACCAGCCTGACATGACAGCAGAAGCTAACCTTTTGAAATATGGACTGCCCTTTTAAACAAAGTTAACATTCACAGGCTAGTTTCTATTCCCTCCATGAAAGATTTCTAGTTGAATCTTGGAAGCCAGAATCCTAGCCATCACCTTCATGCATGCACACCCTGTGATAAAGAGAATGAGCAGGAACCAGCGAGGCAGGAGTTGTGACTGGCAAGCAGATGAGGAAGTCAAAGTGATGCAGTGGGGATGGAATGAAAATCCTGGGTAGCCAAGTTCTTCTCAGGGAGTTCAAGCAAAGCATACTCCTTTCTCTCACCTGATGAAACAAAACCAAGCGCTGTGCATTTGAAGGACCAGTCTGGGTGGTCCCTCTGTGAAGAAAGGAACTTATGTTGTTACCTTAGGAAAGATGAAACATTAAATCCTTAATGACTTCCTTTTAAAAGGTACAAAATGATCATTTGGCATGTGATCAGTGCTGATGCTCACAGACAGCATTTAGATTTATTGAAATGATTTTTTTTCCTCCTACTTTCTCATATAAGACAAAGGGAAATTGTTCAGCTTCCTGAATGTATGTTTCAGTGCCATTTTAACACAGGGCATCCTATTTAGCTTATTAGGAAAAAAACCAGGCCCTGTGCTTATACCTGTGTTTCCAGTGCATATTTCTAAGACACCCCTGGGCACAGTACAGCACAGAATGTTTACAGTCACTGTCTTTAAGCACTTAGTTGCCTGATGATTTGTTATACCCCACAGTACTTTGTCAAACAAAATGCAGATTTATTCAATGTTAATTTTGCTTAGGTCAAGAATCGGGATTTTGATGAGAGGGTTTCTCTTATATTCTGTACCTACCAGTACTTAGTTCCTTCACAAAACTGTATATATGTGCAAGTGTTCCCATTTCACCCTGAGGTGACATCCAATATGGTTAGTCTACTGTGAAATAAGGAGGACCAATATCCTTTACAGGTCATGTAAATGTCAGGCTCAGCAGTTCCTTCTGTAATGAAATATACTGGACTAGATTTACTGCTCCAGTGGGATACCTCTGCAATGCCCAGCTAGTGCAAAATAATCTACTACAAGCGGTGTATCTGCAGATAAGCTGAAGTATGGAAATCTTCAACTTGTCCATTCTCAGTTTTGTAGGGTACTTTTCCACTTTCCTGTTTCTGCATTCATATAAGAATTCTTCAGGATTTACAGAATTAAAAAAAATTCATCTGTCTCATATGGAGAACTCTCCCTTGAGCCTCTTCCACACTATGCAGTGTGGGACAAATTCCTCCCTCTGCTGGACAAATCTCAAGTGATGAAGCATGTATGTCACACAGACCTTTGCACTGTTCTAGGAATCTGTTCACAGCAAGCCAGTCCTCTAGTCTAACTAAAAACACAATATAGAATAAGATGAACAACCTGGATGCAGTCTTCTTTTGCTGCCAGCTTTCATTTCTTAATGAGATTTTCATTTGAAAACAAACTGCTTTTCTTTCTCCCTATCATCTCTTCATTTTTAGAAAGGAAGCTTTTCCTTCCAAAGAGGTATATTTTTACAAATCTTTCTGCCTCTTTATTTTATAGATACTGTCAAATTTGGCTTCTAAGACATTGATTAATGAAATAATTCAGCAGAATTTTTCATGTCAGCATTTGCTTTCTGGCATTTTGTATTTCTTCATTCAGAACGTTACAGTTTAATCAGTGTGTTTGCTTTGCAACAGTAATAAAAATGTATGTTTCCTCAATTTTATTCTTGGAGGTACTGAGCCAAAGTTGTTACCTTTTCCATGTCACAGTTTTTCTTCCATCTAACAAGACTCAAAGCATTATCCGAGCAGAGGAATACACATATGATGGAATTAAAAGTTGATGGAAAGGAACAGGTAGAACAAATCTATAAGCAATACATATCTATTTATATTGTGAAATAAGAAATATACATGAGAGGGGGCTTCTAATCTTATTACATTAGTTATACTCCATAACTGCAATGAAGCGATTTACTGTGAAATCAGGCTCATGCTCTACAGATCATAGGATTATAGTCTCTGAAGCTTATTAATGCTAATGCAACATTTTACATTTACTTAGTTGGCTTTGAATGAATCCAGAAGTATCAGTTCAACCATCCGCTCAGGCACATGCTTCATTCTTAGTCTCAAAAAAGTGTGTTGCTACATGTAGTAAGTGTACATGGAGAATGTTTCTGTGCTTTGCTGCCTGAGAGCAGAGATATACTGAGCTGGCTACTATTGCTAGTCACCTAGCCAAGTGCTTTTCCTTCAGGAGCTACACAGCCATGGGTTCTCCTCAGTTTGGGGCAGAAAATGTGCAGGGATTATTAATGCTGCTCAGAGACTCTTTTTGCACCCTGGGAGGTTTTAGTCTGAGATGTGCTATACAACAGCTTGTCTTTCTAATTCAGTCTCTTGTAATTCCTGCAGGTTAGCAAAAGCCTGACACAGCTGCAAGTTGGTTGCAAGACTCATTTCCGTGGTTTTGCAGAGATTGAAACAGAAATAGAGTTGCTATTTCTTTCCTTCCACGTACTCCTGCCAAGCTTCACCAGCTTTAGCTTTAATTTGCCAAGAAAAGGAATAAGTTAATTATTTATTTGTGAAATACAGCTAAATACAGAACTGGCAAAACAACATGGAAACATGTACTTTTTGAAAGATGTTTTTCATTAAACAATGCTCACACCATTTTGAACATTCTTTTGATGCAGCAGCTAAAGATAAGCAGACCAAAAGAAGAGACTGAAAAGATGCTCATCACAGCATCTGCCAGTTCAAAAGAATACTGCACATAAAAGGATGATGTGTGTTGGAATGTTGGAAGGCTTGGTGGGAAGCCTTAATTTTCAGAAGTATGTCTCCCAGGCAGTATTACGATATGAATTGTTTACCTAAAGAGGAAAATTCATAAACATGGCAGCATGAAGAGAAAACAAAATTCTTTACTCCATGTCAAGCAAGTTGCTGCTAGCTCATTACAGGAGTTAGGTATGTTCTCTCCAGAAAGGTTTCTTTGAGTTCTGAATACATTATGGAACAATTTTTTAGATCATGAGCAACCTGGTCTAGAGCAGGGAATTGGAACTAGATGATCTTAAAGGTCCCTTCCACCTCAAACTGTTCTATGATTCTATGATATTAGATACTGAAACAACATTATAAGTAGAGAAAAGAGCATGACTGACAGTGTTATGGCGAGCTAACAAGCTTCTATAGACCTTGATGTAGAGTTGATTGGACCACATTTCAAAAATAACACTTGAAAAAGATGTTAATTTTCAGTTTCCATTTGCTATTCACTTGGGTTGTGATTTAAAAAGTTTCCTCAATATGACTTTGAATGCTATGATATAATTTTAAGACAGACTGATTTTCCTTATCCTTGTCTAATTCTTATTTCTATTTCCTGTATAGAAACTTAAGTCTTTTCTTTTATTTAAAACATTTATTTAAATAAGTAAAAATTAACTTTTCCAGTGTAAGCTGTGATAGATGCTTAAAATCTATCCCAGGAAAATTATCATTAGTTAAATATTTGTAAGGAATGATCATAGTTTGATGTAAGGAGGGTTCAATTATTAGAAAAAAAACAATGCTTGGAAGAAAATTCAAAAAATGGGGACTAGGCAGTTATCTCTTCCTGCCTTTACTACATAAAACAAAATTTTGTAAAGCAACATCTTTTCCACATACCAAAAAGAAAATTCAGTATCACAGATCTCATGGCTTATTTTTAAGTTACAGTCTTTTCTTCACTGCATAGCACTTTTCCTGAAAATCAATGGCTTTGATCTTCATAAAAATTATAATACATTATCCCTACTTATGTATTTTATGCTCAATGCATTAAAGTGGTATAATTAGTGCCTCTCATTAGACTAATTCCATAGGATTATAAATCTGAAATTAATTCTGCTATTTTACTCACTTTGGAAAAAAAGCAACATAATTGTGACTCCAAACATTACCTTTCAACTTATTACCATTATTCTTTTTAGATATTACCCCTGTTTGTTCTGGATACAGATATGAGATAGCGAAAAAAAAACATTTGTGGAGAAAAGCAGGAGATGAAAACACTGTGCAGTGAAGGTGTTAACACCAAAAACAAACTTTCCTTCTGCTCTGGAACCAAAGATGCCATTATATTCTAAAAAAGTCTTAAAGTGAGGAAAATTATGCTGGAATAAGGCTTTCTAATATATAACATGGGCTTAGCTGTTTGATTTCTGACCTATTCTATATGAGATTCTATCCTTTCCTCACGTAAATCTGAAACCCCAGAATGTGAATCTAGGGCTGTGAATCCTAAAGTTGGGTATTAATGTGAATCAAGAATTAGATGAAGGATGAAGGAATGCCAAACTTTGTGAAAACTTGGCAACCAAAGTTGTTGAAGTTGAAATTAGTCGTTTAGAGTACCACATTTGCTTTACAGTGAAAGAGCACACATTATTTGACTCATTTTAAAACATGTATGTACAATCATAAAAAGTCTACTCAATCTGATCCTTGAAGTATTCTTTTTTTGGTACCAGAAGCAAAAACACCCCTGCATTTCCAACAGAGAGGATAAAAAGCAATTTCCCACCCAGTGCATTGAAAGACATGGGAATAAAAAGAATAAAAGACACCTGGTTACTCTGAAGTAATCAGACCAAAAAGAAATCACAGACAAAAGATCATAGGAGTTCTAATCTTCTGCAAAAAGAAAAAAAAAAATAATAGAACAACCCAAAAAATAGAACAACAGCAGAAAACTTGGAATTTCAGCTTCGGTCATCTAGAACCAACAACAACAAAAATTAACATTTTTTTTCATAGCTTCTCAAGTATAAGGTTTACAGGACTGCTGGGTTATATCAGCTTAGATCGTTTTATTTGCCCCTTTACTTCTGTGGGGTTCATTTTTTAGAATGTAAAAATGTGTTTGCCACTTTTTCCCGTTATTTCTGCATTCTCTGTGTCCTTGCATTATTCACACTTTAAGGATCTACCTATGTGGAAACACTGTCCATAGTTCTGCACCGATTTCACCATGGCATCTTTCCTTCTGCCCCTACTTATCTGCTGTCGTAGTGTTTTATTGTTTTGTAAGAAGAATGTGTTCTGTCACATTCATGAATTGCAGATCAGTTTCTTATGAACTGGCAGGACTGATAGCAGTAGTTTCTCTTCTCAGTAGTCTATAATTCTACTTCTTTCTTATTGTTTGTAATTTATGTTTCTACCTTACCTGTTTCTTTCTCCAGATAGCTAGGAAAGCTGCCTGGAATACTAGCTGGCAATTACATTCTGCAGATGATTTCTGTAAATTGGTCTACTTTTCAAACACTTTAAAGCAAATTTATTTTACCTGAGTGGAGATCAACTTAAGAAAAGGAAGAAGAAAAGTATGCAACATTTACATGGCTGAATATACACACTCCAGATTAGATAGCATAAGTGCCATTTATATATTCTAGCTAGCATTCATTGGCTTTATTCCTGAGAATTATATTTTAACATTTGTATTCTTTCAAAGAATATTTTTCTAGCTAATCTATATATATTTTAAATCTAGTTGTTGTCTTCATGTTTGATGTGCATTTAGTAATCTCATTTTTCCTCTCTTTTAGTTTCAACATGATAATGTATGACAAGTAGGATTTTAAACTTAAATTAGTCTGATAAATCTGAGAAAGGTTAGACAAAAGTGAGCAACTCAGGAAATCTCATTATTTATAATGCTGCTCTGTGTTTTGTCCTAATCTGAAAGTTACTGCGTTACAAACTAATACAATCATCACTTTATAGATCACTGAAATGTAGCCACAGAACAACGGAATAAAATTGGGAGAAATTACTATAGTCAATTGTAATCAATTGAAATTATAATGGTATTTCCAATAATCACTGTGACCAATACACATGTTGAATACTTTTGGATTTTTGGAAGGTAAAATAAAGAAGAATTCTGTTTTAAGTCAATTCAAAAGCTGTAAACTCATTAACACAATTCATCAAAGATTTACATTCTGTAGTGACTGTACCTTTGGTCCTTAAAAATTGCTAGAACTTTTTCTTGGTTTTCAGAATGGCAACTTCTGAATAATTTTGCAACAGTTTCAGAGCTGTGAATGTCTCATTCTTTTATAAAGAGACATAGAAATAAATTTCTTACCAAATCTGAATTAGTTTCATGTTCTTAAATGTTCCAATAAAGGAAGACATTTGTTTCCTAACAACTCTTATCTTGCCATATTGTCCAGATGTGTAGTATGATATCTAGTATATTTAGTACAAATTTTGATGCCTTAATATACATTCACAGATACTGCTTTATAGTCATAACTTCAGGAAATTGATAACTGTAAATTATCTACTTTTAAGGACATATATATTTGAAATGCTGTGTGGATATCTATTTTGACGAATCAACATTTTCTTGTACTAATAGAATCACAGAATCATAGAATGGTTTGAGTTGGAAAGGACCTTTAAGGTCACCTACCTCCACCCTTCCAGGTCTAGCTGGAGATACCTCCCTCTAGATCAGGTTGTTTACAGCCCCACCCAGCCTGGCCTTGAATGCTTCCAGGAAGGGAGCATCCACAAGATCACTGGGCAACCTGTTCCAGTGTCTCACCACCCTCACAATAAATAATTTATTCCAAATATCTAGTCTAAATCTACCCTCTTCCAATTTAAAACCATTTCTTCTTGTCCCGTCACTGCATGCCCTTATAAAATGTTCATCCCCACTTTTCTGCAGGCCCCTTTCAGGTACTGGAAGCCCTCAGCAAGGTCTCCCTGGAGCCCTCTCTTCTCTAGGCTGAAAAGCCCCACCTATCTCAACCTGTCCTCAGTATGGGAGGTCCTCCATCCCTCTGATCATCTTTGTAGCCTTCTTCTAAACCTGCTCCAGCAACTCCATGTCCTTGTGTTGGGGGCCCCAGAACTGGATACATTACTTCATGTGGAGCCTCATGAGAACAGAGCAGAGGGGCAGAATCACCTCCCTTGATATGCTGGTCATGCTTCTCTTGATGCAACCCAGGTTATGATTGTCCTTCTGGGCTGCAAGAACACATTGCTGCCTCCTGATAATTCTTTCATCAGTTGACACTGCCAAATTGTTCTCCTCAGGGTTGCTCTCAAGCCATTCTCAGCTCATCCTGTATCTGTGCTTGGGACTGCCCCAATCAATTTGGCCTTGCTGAACTTCATGAGGATGACACGGGCCTCATACATTCATTGTATAATGTAGAAGTGAAAGGAAAACATATTTGGAGACAAATGGTTAATAGTTTATATATAATAGGCTTTAGCAGAAATACAGTACAACTTGTCTAGGGCTGCATAGACTCTCTAGTGTGAGTCAGAATTTATGCTGTCTTACATGTCATTTTCCTGTTGATCAAAGGACTCCACCCTCACCAATCTTGAGTGAAACTCTCAGCTATGTATGAGACAGATGTTCCCATCCCACGGCGCTCAGCAGTTTTCATGAATGACCCATGGCAAAAATGACAGCTATCAGAATACAAACAGTTTGACGGTCATCAGAAGCACATGCTTATTATGTCAGTGCCTAGATTTGTTGACACTGCTGTTGGGAGTGGTTGTATCTTGCACAGGTTTGCTACTTGCCCAGACACCAATTACTGTGAGGCAATATATATTCCAGGAATACTGCAAATGATACACAGAGAGGTAAATCTGTGATGATTTAAGCCCTGCATAATGCTATGGTGCCACAATCTGAACTCACCCAGGAACTTGCCTGAAAGAGAGTTAAGCTCTTGATTGACACACAGATGTACGATGTGCTGAAGAACTTTATTGTTGAATGTACACTGTAAGAAAGTTACACCCAGGGGAGACGAAAACCTTCTGAAGGTAGTTTTGTGTCAATATCTTTGTCTCCCTGACTTCTTGCCTTACGAATACAAAAATACCGAAAACTCCATTCAGATACAGGCAGGAGGGAAGCAGTACATCAGCATATTCATAGAAAAAGTAAAACTGAAAATCAAAAAACAAACAAAAAAACTATGGGATGCAGAAGAAAAAGATGAAGGATGTATAATTCAATAGAATCAAAGTATGGCTTGGGTTGGAAGGAACCTTTAAGACCATCTAGTTCCACTCCCTCTTCAGTGAGGAGGTTTGTCACATAGAATCGTAGAATCATAGAATCACGCACCAGATCAGGCTATTGATCACCTGTGCAACCTGTTTCAGTGACTGATCACTCTCTGAGTCAAAAATTTTCTTGTAACATCTAATCTAAATCTTTCCTCTTCTGTTTAAAAAATTTCCTCCTTTCCTATCACTATCAGACCATGTAAATAATTCATCTTCTTATTTTTTATAAGTTCCCTTTAATTACTGGAAAACTGAAAACATTTTTCCCCAGAGTCTTCTCTTCTCCAGGCTGAACAAGCACATTTCCCTCAGCCTTTCTTCATAGGAGAAGTGCTCCATCCCTCTGGCCCTCCATCCTGGCCCTCCTCTGGACTCCCTCCAACAGCACCACTTTTTTCTTGTCCCGAGGGCCCCAGACCTCGACACAGTACTTCATAAGCAGCCTCACAAGGGCAAATGCAGCCCAGGATGTGGTTGGCCTTCTAGACTGCAAGAGCCTACTGCTTTTTGTCCATCAGGACCCCCAAGTCCTCTGTAAGGCTTCTCTCAGTGAGTTCTCTTCCCAGTCTGTAATATATCTGAGATTGCCTTAACCTAAGTTAAGGCATTTTGCATTTTGCCTTGTAGAACCTCATTAGGTTTATGTGGATCCATTTTTTAAGCTTGCTCATGCCTTCGGATGGCATCCTTTCCTTCTGTAATATCTACACACTCAACTTGGTGTCATTTGCAAACTTGCTGAGAGTGCACTTAATTCCAGTATTTATGTCACTTACAAACATAATGAGGAGCATCACTTCCAAGATAGGCCCCTCAGGGACAGCATTTATCATCAACTTCCATTTGGACATAGAGCTACTGACTGTAACTGTTTGCAGCTGTCCAGCCAACAGACACATCCTGTATCATTAGTCATTCTTAGCAGTATATAAATAATTAGTAAAAAACATCACTTATACCCTTTTAATAAAAGTAACCTATTAAAATAGGTCTGATTTTGTACCAGATCTGCAAGTTGGTAGCCCTGCCTGTGGCAACGGGTTTGGAACTTGATGTTCCTTGAGGTCCATTCTGACCCAAGCCATTCTATGATTCTGTGATTCTAAATATTACATAATAAATATTGCTCTGGAAAATTCCCTAATGTATTTTATATTACACCATTGTTTTACAATGGAATATCAGAAATTGAAATGAAACAGTTGTCAAAGGGAAGCTGGAAAATTAGGTATTAATAATAGATGGATGGTGTGAACAAATATTTCTTCTGAAAACTTCTAAGGGCAACATTGCTGAGGAGAGATCTCAGAGCTATCTGAAAATTAGGAGAGGAAAAGCCATAAGAAGTTTTAATGTCTAGATAGCTTTTTTCTCTTCCCTCCTCCCCTCCTTTTCTACTCTTACTTCAAGTGATAGAATTCATAATTCCCATTATTAGAAAATTGGCATTAATTTTTTTTTTCCTTCTTTGAAATAGAGACACTACCTTTGATTTGACAGCTTGTTTTTTTATACTGTCCTTTCATTACATTCTATTCAGCCTGTGCTAAGCAGGCACAGGTTGGAAAGGATTGTTGCTCCCTGATGTGTGGCAGAGGGTGCAGAGTGAAGGAGGTCAAGTGTTGGGTGTTCTTTCTGAAACTGAGGCAGGATGACTCTATGCCCACCTTGGTGCTTGCTATCCATATGTTCTACATGTCTGGGACAGCACACTCCAACTAATAATCTGCTGAACTCACCAAGTATTTGATCATTTCTCTGCATAGGGGGAACTCAGTTTCTTCCTTGCCCACCGCAGTGCATAGCCATATCAAAGCTGATGGAGACAGAGGGTCATGTAGGCTGTACTGTCCCAGCTGTGTCCACAGATGGGCCAGGTACAGTCCAGTGTCACATCCACGGCTATGCGGTGGACTAGGGAGAGCTGAGGTCAGGAAGTTGCTCCCTTTACTGGCATTGCAGAGGAGAGGAGATGTCACAAACCGCAAAAGAGGCACCCATTTTCATCTGAAGATTTCTCCTAAGACTTTGCTCTCATGCTGTTTTCTTTTTGTGTCAGTGGTGCCTATTCTTGATGGAGCTGTGCCCAAGAGACTGACAGCAGCTTGGATTCTGTGCTGACACAAATGCTGGTGCACATCCACACGTTCCTCATGCTTGCAGGACTTGCCTGGAATGTAGGGCTGGGGCTTTTTAAGCTGGCCTAGACAGTCAGTGTTTTTTTAAAAAGGTGCCAGATGGATTATTCACATGTATAACTAGAAAAAAAATCATAGCTAGAGATTTACATAGATAGATTTGATCTAATAGAACTGAAATCATGTTTCAATTTAGTCTGTTTGGTCCAAATCTGAAAACCTCCTGCAAGGGAAGCATATTGTAGACACAGATGTGCAATTGGCAGATACTCATTCTGAAGCAAAGCTGTAATTTGGAGAGTTTGTAACATTTCTGGTTTTTTTTCCTGAAACTGATCGATGATCAGTTTTGTATTCATAATTTTGTATTCAAGTTCCATGTGGTTTACTTTATCAAAAGTGAGTTAAAGCATACAGGTAACAGATTTATGGTTTTTTTCTGTATATTTGTCCACCATTTTGTCACCTGTCAGTCACTGATATGAAGTACTTTTGCGTTTTTCACAGGTATTGCTCATATATATTGTTTCAAATGACTTGGTAATATTGCTAGATTTTTTCACCTCACTGTTCAGCTTCTTCTCAAGATTGCTGATGACCAAGTTAAAATCACAGAATCAAGTACAAACCTGCAAGAGATGAGAGATTCTTCCAGTAATCTTCCTCCACCCTGCAAACTAACCATTTCAGCAACTTGTTTACTCTAAATCAGAAATGTCTTTACCTAGTTAAATCCCCTTTTCCACAGTCATCTTCACCTCTTTTAGGTGCACACAAATTCTATTTTTCAGACAGTTTTAACTAGTTAACTTGCTGCAGATCTTGAGTTACTGGCCAGCCCTAGGATTCCCCTACAGCCCTCCAAAATAACTGGTACTGTGTTAGGCATGTGTCAGTCCTCTGTCTCCACACTGTGTCTGAGGGAGAGGTCTGTGATTCACTGTTTCATCCACAAATTTCCCTGGAGCCCAAATGTAAACACCATTCAGTCTTGTAGATTTTACTTTACTATTCATTTTGCCTATAGCTTTTCTTCTCTCCTGTAGTCTCCTTTCCTCTGTGCTCCTTTCACTATTTCATTCATTTCCTTTTGCTACATACACCTAAGAAGGCTTATTTCTCATGATTGAAAATATATTTATTAATTTATTTATTTTAAATATCTGTACCTTGTTTTCTCTTTCTTTGGCCTTGCCATTTTGTGTATTTATATATAACTTAGTCGATCAGAGATTATCATTCCTTCTATTTTTCACATTTCAACACGGCTTAAGGTTTTTAATGAATCTCCCTTTCTAATGAAAGGCAGTTGAATTCTGTCAGATCCTTCCTGACAGGCTGCATTCTTTTACTTGGAGATGCCATATGATAGTTTAAATACTCCCTACTGGGAATGATTAATCTCTTTAACCTTTGTTTAACAACTTTTCTAATTTATGTGGATTCTTTCCTTAAAAATCAATCATCAGTAGACCTTTTGATTTGGTAGCTTCAGGATTTTGTAATCTAAGTGTCTTATGTTTATTCATGACACAGTGACTCCTAACGATATAATCTGAACCAATTTTAGCACACTGGTTTGGGACAAACCTGTCATAATGTCTAGATATGACATAGATATAGACACAGATATGATATTCATCCAGACTACCACTTGACATTGCCCTTACTTTAGTAAGATTTCTCCCTCTCATCTTAACAGTCTTCTTTTTCAAAAACTTCAATAAGTTTTAAGATTTACAAAAAAGCCAACAATTTTTTGGAATATTTGCGACTTCAATTTCATTCAACATGAATACATTACCTATGAATTTTCAAACTGAATGTACAGAGCTGCAGTCAGACATTGAACTCAAAGACAGAATGTACTACTCTACTGGATTTTTGTAATAGCTCTCTTAACCAGAGAAATATATGCCTTTCTTTACTATCACGCCTTATTCATATTATCACTTTTTGGCTATTCCTACATTTGTGAACAACCCTTTTCAAGGAAAAAGTACAGGAAGAGTGAAATTACATTAAAAATCTCTAATGAACATTTTGAGTATTAACTAGTAATTGCAATCACTTCCATCAAACCAAGTTTCAAAGAAAAAAGAGCAAATATCCCACCAGTTCTATTTTTTTGATGGACTCTTTAAAAAATAATAATGAAAAATATTTTAAAAATATTTTGTTACTTCTATAATTAACTAAGTTTTAGTTCCTCTTCAGCGAGTGTGGCCCAGGGAAGCTCCAAGGTTGGACACCTATGGACTAGATGATCTTGAAGGTCTTTTCCATAATGATTCCATGAGTCTTTGATTCTATAATGAGCAGCTTGGCTTACTTCAAATCCAATATTCTATCAACATTTACCAGGATCTATACACTGATTATAATGGCAGAACTCTGCCCAGTTTACCTATGACTTCATGACTTGCATAGTTGGACCTAATGCCAACCTCAACAATTCTGTGATTCTGTAATTCACATCTTTCTGCTTTCATAGTATGTATGCTTGCATACATTTCCAAAAGGTGAGTCGTGACTATTAATCAAAAAGTGATACAATATACAACTATTAAGTTTCCTTAATTAAAATTATTCTTCTGTTATGTGTTTCTCACTTAAGTAAATCTGTGTTTCAAGTGCTTGACTTTTTCAGCTATTTTCAAAGTATTCTAAGGATCCTTACATTTCCAGACAGTGAAATGACCATACGTACTAGAAGATTCTCCCAGACGTTTTTTTAACAAAATATCATTCAGATCTACATGTTAGTACTTGCTTACTCTAATCCAAAGATGATATATTCATTTTGTTTGTCCTAAAACACATTTTGAAATTTGTATGCATGACAGTGAACATTTGTCTTATTGAACAATTAATGCACAAGACAGTATTCTTACATCTGTGTATGGATAGGAATTGTCCATTATAAAATATTTAACATATTTAGTAAATCAGCTTTCCCATCCTTTTTTGCATGTTTTTGTTTATTTCTTAGATTTCTTTTTGTTCAGTCAAAAAATAGCTTTTATTTTTGCTATTACACATCAGTCCAACTTTCAATAGCAGTAAGACTAGAATGATGTTATTTAAACAAAACTAAACACTTGGAAAAAGTAGTGTATGTTTTGTGTAGTTTTACAGGGATTGTCCACAGTGGCTTAAGTCTTACGCTTCCATTATAACAAAACCAGACTAGTTTCCTAATTTAGGTACCTGCAAAGCTTCCAGCACCCCTACCTCCCTTAACCTTCCTTGTGAGGTACAAATATGATATTGACAAAATCTGCTATAATCCTATTCAAGCGTTAATAAATTTATTGGTGTTGCAGAGTGAATGCTTTTCTTTTTTACTCTTCCAGCTGTGTTTTTATTCATTCTCTCATTCCAGATGAATAATCTTTCAGCTCTTCTCTCTGTGAAGTTTACAGGAAATTTACAACTCTCAAAGGGTGACTGTTAGAACAACATCAGATACCCTACTAATAATTCTTTTTTCCTTCTTTCTGTCTTTCATGTTACGCAGTTTGTACCTGAGTTGGCAATATATATGTTATTCTTATTTCATCACTTTCTCCAGGACCCAGATTTTACTCCTAAATGGAGAAAATGAAGTCGATATCGGGCATTGCACTGGCAGACATAGCCTTTCTGGAGCTTCGTGTACCCACTGTGCTTCAGCAGAGAGCTGTAAACTCCACCAACAAATTATTAATAGCATGTGTATTCTCTGGTTTATAATTACAAGAATAAAGCAGAGTTGATATTTCATGTCATCTTCACAGGCTTTTCCATGCTTATTATTTTTTGGTATTTGATCGCAAGGATAGCTACTTTTGTAGGAGAACAACACACAAGATTCTGATAGAATTTCATATGAAAATAGTAATTCACTGTAGATATAAGAAACATTTTAAAAATCATTTTCCTCCTCTCTTCTTCTGAAGCAAAAGATCTTGGCCATCTATGAAGTCAGGGAGCCCCAGAAGAGAAAGTGCCCGTGTTAAGATGACATTCAGCATCATTTAGTGCTGTGGCATACTTTTAATTGATTTGAGTTAATAAGCTCTAGCAGGTGGATAAAAAGTTCTGTTTCAAGATCTCTATTCTACAACACTCTCAGGCTTCTTATTAAAGAATGATCAAAGCTGCTCAGTCTAGCCATGACCAGCACCATATTCTGGGCAAGCCTGACACTATTCTAACCTGTTGACTTGTCAATCACATGTAGTGGCATCATCTTAGACTCAGTCTTCCTCACATTTTCACATATCTATGTATTGAGTTCCTCTTTCCTCCCCAAAGCTCCTCCCGAGGGGACCACAATTTTTCATTATTTATTGCGTTCTGAATTAGATTTGTTAAGCTGTTAATCATGTATCCCAAAGCTGATTTTTTTTTTTTTAACCTTCTCCATACAGAAAGCCAATTAGTGTGTATTAATCTGGATTACTGTCATATTGTGTTCACCTGTCCCCAAATAGGTTTCAAGAGTGTGAAGTTGCAAACATTAATATGGAATTTTATCTGTATTTTATGATTTCTCAACATATACTAGATAAATCTTGTCAGTTATCTCTCTCTGTCTCTGTCTGTCTCTCTCTATATATATCTACATTCCAGATCTCATGTATCTGAGCAATCTTTTCAGGTAAGCTTTACTCCACACACACACTCTGAGGAATGTGAATTGCTGGTTTTGGAATGAGGAGAGATTTTTCTTCCAGTTCAGACTGGCTGAGATATTGGGTTTATTTTCATGTTCCACTGACAGAAGTTGTCCAAGACAAGCATCTTACCCTAACTTTCACAAAATGCTTCCTTTCATTCTTGGACTATCAGACAAGAATGCCCTCCCGTTTTTCCCTATCCTTTCCACAGATCTGGGACTAAAACAACCTCCAGAAATCTCTTTTATTTGAGACACAGTAATCTATACTATTTAGATTAGGGAAAGAACTGGAAATTTTTCATATGTCTGAAAAACATTTAGCCAGAGGACATATGGCAGAAAGTTGCCAGAACCTTAGGATAGGAAATATTGGACTGTAATTCAGAACGGTATGCTAAATGCAAATAAGCTTATTTGCTTATCCAACTGAAAATAGTTAATTCAAAAAAAGAAAGGCTATTGCAGATATGACAGCTCCTCTGATGGTAGACTACAGGAAATAACCATAGTAAAAATCAATTTGGCAAGGCCATACAACCCAAAACTACATTGCTTGTTTAATTTTTTTTATTATTACTGAAGTCTTCTCCCTTGACTATACTGTCACTTAAAATATCACTGTAATATAGGAAACTAATATGGCTTTTCTATTCCACTGATTGTTCTCTGCACAAGTGTAAATGATGTCACTAGATGGACAGCAGATCAATAGGTCAGAACTCACAGATATAAAAAATTCCACTAGGTTTCAAAGTAAATACATCAAGACTTTCAACTGTGTTTTTAAAAAACTGCCCATTTACTTTTTACAAGTTGTCTTAAAGAGCTAGAAAACAGTTACTTACCTTGCAATCTATTCTGCTGTGGCAGTTTTACTGTCTTCATTTTGGCATGTGATGCAAAGGGTACATATTTTCAGCCCGGGCAGGTTAAGATATAAGAATTATAAGCTCACAGCAGCCATTCATCAAAAAGAAAATCTCACCTCCAAGATCTTTTAAGAAAAACAGAACATTAGGATGCCATTGGAGCAAATGGCAAATACACACAGGATATAATTTTTTTTTTATTGTTATATATATATTTTAAAGAATAAACAAGTTATCATGAAAAATTTCTTAAGTCTAGGATCTCATCTTGTATTTGCACTCAACAGTAGATTCATTCAGAAACTGAAGTTATGAGAAATAAGAATACATAAGATGCCTCTACAACTGGGCAAGCCAGTGTAATGACAGATAATAACAGCTGGCTTCAGATGCCATGGAATCATCTGGGTTGGAAGGAACTGTTAAAGGCCATATAGCCCAGCTCCTCCCCAATGAACAGGAATTGCCTACAGCTAGATCAAGTTGCTCAGAGCCCTGCCCAGCCTGACCTTGAATGTCTCCTGGGATGGGGCATCCACTGCCTCTCTGGGCTAAGCAGTGCCTCACCACCCTTATCATAAAAAAATGTTTCCTTGTAGTCAGTCTAAATCTCCCCTCTTTCAGTTTGAAACCATTTCCTCTTGTCATATTATGGCAGAACCTGCTAAAGAGTTTGTCCCATCTGTCAGGTCAGCTGAGCTGTATTGTATCGATTTGTAGATTTTGCCCAGAGAGGTTCATTATGGTACAATAAGGCTTCTTCCCCAGTGTAAAATAACATTGTTTAATATTCCATCTTGCTGTCTGTTACATGAGAGAAATGATATAGACATTGAATCCTACATTATTCTGGAGTACAATTGCAATGCTAGTGAATGAAAGAATAGTCCATTATAAAATCAGTGAGTACAAATGGTCAACACTATTTTAGCTACATTGAGAACATGATTAGTGAAATAATCCTTTTTCAATATATGTATATTTTTATTTCTCTCCACTACTGTCTTTCTTCACAGCTTATCTTTGCCATTCCTGACAATAAAAAGACAAAAGAAAACAACCTCAGGCATGGACAGCTTCTACTGATGGCAGTAGGAGTATCTTGATAAGCATAATGAACAGGACCTGGTGCTTTTGCAGCTTATGGACATACTACTTGATACAACTGAGAGAAAATTCAATTTTCATTACTCAATATTTAATCAAAAATTAGTTCAAGGTTAAGCTGCACTAACATAAATTCTGCAGTTGGTCTGAGGGGACCCGAACTGTGATGTTCATGACAGTGATGCATCGCCTCAGTTTAGTTTGGAACTCACAGTAGCGGTTTCTGTTCTGACAAAAACACTAGACAAACCCACATCAGTGTGAGTTGTCACAGACCTTTCTTTTCACATAATAAATAATTAAATCAGGCTAAGTGTTTGGCATTTTCCAGAAAGGCGATTTGCCCTTGTTGAATGCTGCATACATTATAGCCTTTATAATGTCACCGGAATGGGTTATTTTTACAGGTAAATGTTCTTCTGCCTCTAGATAAGTGCCAATCTGTTTACTGAAAATGGCAATTGGAATGCAGCAAAGATGGATTTTAAAAATTGTAGTCATTGAAGTAAGCCACTTCAGAATACAAATAAATATTCATTTGGAGAGTGTAGTTTATTTTAATGACTTTTTGTATTCTACTGAATAACAAAAAGGCCTCAGCTTTCCTCATGTACTTCAGAATCAAGTATTTACTTGATTCGCAAAAGACCACATCATGAAATAATTTCAAGTGACTTGTCTTATGAGAGCTTTGCTGCAGGATTTGAATTCTCTGGGATTGAACTTTACCTATACAGCTCATAAGGGCTCATCATATTCTCAGCTGAGTAAACTAGTGTTTGTGTACCAATAGATCTTACAGAAGACAGTCCTAAATGAAAACTGAGATTCTTGTTTTGTCTTGCATTTTGTTTTCTTCCAGTTACTGTCAGTTGATAGCACATGTTCAATAATAAGAATTGTTAAACAGCTATTATGTATGAGTGACATGCATCAATTTTACAGGTAGACAGAGAAGAATAACTCTTATAACCATTATTATACCTTCAAGTAGCCTCAGGAGTATAGTACTGTAATTATTGCAGCTTTCTTATGAGCAACACTTAAAGTCTACTGTGTGTTATAATAATGTGAGTTTATTTTTAGCCTGCTTTCCTAAGAAGAAAAATTTTATGCCATCATAAAACTGTCTATGTTCAGTTATCTCTCTGCCAGTCATTCAGTCAAGATCCTCAACAACTTTTGAACTTGATATCAGATTTTAATAGATGCGGCATTGAGTAACATGGTCTAGTGGAACAAAACCTTCCCCAGCACCACTAGCAGGGGTGCTAGATTATCTTCAAGGTCCCTTCAACTCAAACAGTCTTGTGCTTCAACTAGAATTGGAAGTATAGCCAAGGACTTAGAGCTTTCAAGCTCCAATAAGCTTCATGAAAATAAAGTATTGTATAGAAGTTGAAGGTGTTAATTCATGTTCCCTTCAGTGAAAGATTACATTTTGAGCACAAGAGGGTTATCTTTCCTTTTTGACTGACAGTGTATTTATTCAAATCAGCAGTAAGGGTGCATGCTGCCTTTGGTCTGGATCACATTGTTTTAGTGAGGGAAAGGGAACGTAGAATGATCTGACACTTATACACAAAAATTCTCTCTTTGTCTCCCCCCCCCCCCCCAATATAAAACAAAACAAAAGGCTTAATTGTACTGCTTTTGGGTGGTCACAAAGGAGCCTACTTCATTTCCTCTGTCTTTGACCTAGAGTCTAATGCAGAATTCTTATTCCTATTTCCTGTATCATCAATTCCTATTGATGAGTTTGCAGCAGTATTTTCTCTCATTTAAAATTATTTCTTCAAAAAAATATTGATTTTTGCAGTGAGCTTTTTATGCACTAATTAATTCTCAAGCATCTTTATGAAACAGCTACATATTATTATCTGTATTTCATGGAGATTGAATTCCAATACAACATCAGGTTGAATCTATTTTAAAGAGCAAGGTTAGCCCATAACTGCTCTGATATTTGTCAAAAAGAAAAAGAAAACTTCCAGAAGGTACTATCCTAGACACAGCTATGCTTCACAGCTCTAACATGACCTTTATCTGCAGATTCCATATATTTGAATAAACTGGCAAATCAGCATGTATAATCAATGGATATTAAGATGTTATAAAAACAAAAAAGAACAAGAGAGCTAGGCAAAGTAGACTAAAGTAACAAGAGAGAATAAATGGAAAGCTTACCCTTATGCTAGGCTCACCCACAAAAACACCAGAAGAGGGGATCTCCAGAAGAGAACTTTCCACGTTGGTAGCCAGGTCTTAAATAGCTCTAGGAGGGCTGGAGCCAGGCTCCACCCCTTCCGGCAGCACAGGGGAATTGCCTTCACCTGTGCTCCTCTGGCTGACTCATGGCCTGCCTCAGGTGATCAATCAGAGGTTCAGGCTGTGACTCAGCAGTTCCCATACACAGCAATTAAAGGGTTTTTGTTTGTTTGTTTTTCCCATGGTAATTTTTTTTTATTATTTTTTTTTTTTAAACAATTACAACTCATGGAATTTTCTTTGCTTATTTCTTTTCAGAACTTTTCTTCTTAAATTTATTTCAAAACCATAATTTAGGACTATTCATTTATCCCTCTGTAAAAGTTAATTATACATTCTCATTTCTGACAGATTTGGTTAGAAAAAATATATACCAGTGTGTTAAAAATACTTCCAGAATTTGGGACAGAATAAAACATTAATACTAGAACAGATTTCTTTCATGTGATTGTTGTATAAAAATTTAATGTGTAATTACATCATTGGAGAGTTTTATATGATTTCACATTATCAGAAATAAGTTAACAAATCAGAGGAATAGTTGTCAACCATTGCTAATTAACTGTACTACCACCCATAATCTAGTAAAACTGTGCTTGTGAAAATTATCCAGAAAAATAGAGTCTGGAAAAGCTGACACATGACTAAAGTATTTTTGGTGCTGAAGACATTTCTGCTTTTTAACTCTGCATAGAATTTAACTACAAAAACACCAAGCCTGAAAACACAAAATTCCCTTTCTATTTCTATTAAAAACTTAGTCCCAGAGGCATTTTGTGGCAAGGAGTTATTTCACTGAATTACATGCAATAGTGATAAATTAAATGCACTCTTTTCTAAAAGAAATGACAAAGGAATTCATTCTTTTCTGCCTTTTCGCTCTGTAGTATTCACTGTTTTGTTTCAAAGTATTACACGTTTTTATTCTTCGTTAAAGAAAGGAGACAAATTTCAGAAAAAAAAGTCTATAAGTATTTTCACTGCTTACAGTGATTCACATTAACTGTTACTGAGTCGTATAAAGTTATTCCATTTTAATTCAGAGAAGCAGAACTGAATACTGTATGGAAGCTGATCCATGTAAATGGTACCCAGTTCTTTCTCCTGAATAGCTGCTCCCACGCAGTGGCGTGCACTCAGGAGTATGTACAACCAGTCTATTCTAAACCTTGAAGTATGCATCACTTCATATCTGGAAATATTATCTTCCCATCGCAAATACTACACAATCTCTTGTGTTCAGTTTTTCTAAGAGTCTTTAGAACATAGTCATAGAATCATAGAATCATAGAATGGCCTGAGCTGAAAAGGACCACAGTGACCATCTAGTTTCAACCCCCCTGCTATGTGCAGGGTTGCCAACCACCAGGGCAGGCTGCCCAGAGCCAAATCCAGCCTGGTCTTGAACGCCTCCAGGAATGGGACATCCATAACATCCATAACTTCCAGTGGCAACCTGTTCCAGTGTGTCACCACCCTCTGTGTGATAAAATTCATCTTAATATCTAACCTAAACCTCCCCTGTCTCTGTTTAAGACCATTCTCACTTCTATTCTATTCTATTCTATTCTATTCTATTCTATTCTATTCTATTCTATTCTATTCTATTCTATTCTATTCTATTCTATTCTATTCTGTTGTAATATCCTATTGTATATTCCATCATTGCAGGATCAAAGCCTTTTTAATTGCTAGAGGTATGATTCTTTGATTCTTACCTGCATACATTCAGTTCTAAATCATTAATTAACTGCACTGAATTCTTCTACTTTTAGCTCGAAAACTCACTTGTATCTTTCCACTGATAGAAAACATTATAAATGTTTAGCAATACTTTTCTTTCTTCTACAATGAATTTATGCACCTAGTTATTAGATAATTAGAGCTAATTATGAAAATCAGATCTCACAAAAATTACATTAAATCAACCTTACATTTAAGAGCAAGGATGTAATGGTGAGATGGAACAACAAATAACTAAGCAACTGGGCCCATACAGCAGTTGCAAGGCTTCCAAAACTCTGTATTCATCCTGCAGTGAAGCACAGTGGGCAGAAGAAGGCATCACCATACTTTACTGACAGTACGTATCAACTGAGATTCACAGCCATTGCCTCCATAGCCTTTACTCCTGTTCAGTGGGTGCACCCTGAGATCTGTTTTGACATGCCCTATTTCTTGCTTGGAAGTATAAGAATGTGTTGTGAGGTCAGTTCAATTACTAGAGTTCATATTGATAAAACTTGAGCTAAGTTGCCCTGGCAACCATAATTATCAGGACGCTGTAACGTGGTATAAAAAAACTGCTCAGTTAGGCAACTTCAAATGCAGCAAAGCCAACTAAATTTCATGAAGATCATTACACTCACTAAATTAGAATTGGATACATCTCACTGACCTTTACTTAAACACCAGTTCTTACCTTGCACATCTCATGGGGAAAGGTGGGATCCTCCAAAAAATTATTAATTTATTTCTAAAATTTAGATTTTATATATTAATTGATATCTATCCTCCAGAATTCTTCATTCCATTTCTAAGCTCTCATCTATTACAGTGTTACCTGCTTTGGCCAATAAACAATGCTTCCTTCCATCTAACTCTCTGCATTTGGAATTTTTTTTCTGAAATCCACATCTGATAATATGCAAAGAAATATAACTTTTTCCACGTAATAAATTACCCCCTCTCCCCTTACCCAATCCAAAAAAAGAAAAAGAAAAAAAAAAAAAAAAAAAAGCAAGGAAATAATGTAAGAAAGAGAGTAATTTCGTGAGTGTGGAGAAAAACAAGATCCCCCTGGAATCCTATGTGGGAATAATCAGCCATGTTGTTAATATAGATTAGATTTTAATATACAGTTTTTGTTAGCTGTCTCAGTTGTGCATGCAAGTGGCTTAGACTGGAGGAATTTGTCAAAACCACTGGACTTTATCTAATTTTAGGGTGCAAGCCTTTCTTTCACTTGTCCTTCTCAACTTGTCTTAGTTAAAATATGTAGAGAACTGTATTTATGGTTTCTTTTAAAATAAATACAGCCAAGAGAAATGACATTTACAGTTTTATGTACTGTTCCTCATCTTTTTGTGTCAATTGAAATACCTCCCATGTTGTTAAAGTTCCTGCTTCCTGCTCTCCGTGACTTCTAAATATATATTTCTGCATGTACCCCTTTTATTAATAACAACAAATATATATATATATATATATTTACATAAAAGATTTTCTACTATTAAAGTTGTATTCTTCTCCATAGAAAATTTGTTTTTAAACTTACACATCTCTTTAAAGCATCTGGCACTTTCTGGCAGCTTTTCCTTAAAAATGCCTGTGGGCAGTCAAGTTAAAAACTTGTGAATTACAATGCAGTTAGTATTAAATTTACTTATACTTTTCTCTGTATTTTCTACAGTGATAGAAAAATATATGAAGTTTCTTGCATTCTTTTGAAAAATTGAAGTTTTTTTTAAAAGAACAATTTCAAAGATTTACTGTTCCCCCAGCTGCCCTCTCCTTCCTCAGTTAGTTTTGATGACAAAGCAAGATATATTTAAGAGTTCTAAGTTTTGAGATGTTAGTTAATGTCACCATTCTGGAGATGAGGTTTCATATTTGCTCTGAATTAATGCGATTTATTCAAGAAGAAGAAAAATGTAGAAACCTACAGATTGGCATATCTCATCAAAATCTTTTCATCAATAAATGGAGAGTTCCAAAGAGATGACAAAATAATTAAACGGTTTAGAAAAGATGAATTATGAAGAAAAAAGAAGGATTAATTCAGTATGTACACGCTGAAAAAGTTTTATTCTAGTTGTCTCATACATTTAAAAACCTATTGACAATAGGTTTGAAAAATCTGTTGACAGTAGTGGAAAAGAATTGGAAAGCTAATAGCTAAATAGTTTTCTGTGTGAAAGAGTTGAGGTATCAAATTGCTTTTTTTTTTTTTCTTTTTTTTTCCATATGGTAACTTGTTATCTGACTCATTATTCCACCTGATACAGAAAAAATGCTCCCTAGATGTCCTAGGATCTGCTTTCGTATTCTGATAGGAAACATTAAGAAGAGGTTCATTTGAGATATCTTGACTCCAGAGGAGTATATAGTTGTTTTAGATAATTTTAAACCACCCTTATTAGAAACTAAACCCAAAGAAAGACTACTTTCTGGAAGCTACTTACGTACTTGGAAAATATCAAATAAACAAACATTCAACAGCAAAAACCAAATCTTGATATTCTAAACTTCAAATTGCAAACAATCCCCAAGGAAGAGCCAAATACTATGTTATGCTCAGTTTAGCGAAAAAACAAGTTAATAGTTTCTCTACCCTTCCAGTAACTCTTGATATCATGCATTTACTTGTAGGAACCCTCCTTTAAAATATATATATATATATCAATAATCCTTGTTAATTGGCATGTGCCTTGCAGAATTTTCTCCATTTGAGAGATTGATAAACAAGACAACATAAATAGGAACGGACATGGAAGAGGAGGCTAAAACTATGTTTTACAATTTGCTCACTGAGACAACCAAATGGCACTTGAAAAAAAAAAATTTACATGTATATTTGTTTAGTAACCAGCATAAACAGAAGTGTTAACACCATAGCCCTTGAAGAGTGTATGACATCAGCTTGTCCTTGGAAAAGATGACATAAATATTTCCTTAAATACAGACTAGAGGAAAAAAAGGTAAAAGGCAATCCTTTATTCAACAAGCTGCCAAACAAAACCAAGCAAGAAATGATAAGCATCATTGAAGTTTTTATCAATTTCCAAGCCCTGATATGTGGGTATGTGGTACCCATGTACCTGTGTTCCAAGTAAAGAAATTATTCACAGAGAAAGGAGATAGGATTTGCATTTTATTTTCTTATAATCTTAAATTTTCTCCCATTATTTAAAAAAAAAAAAAAAAAAAAAAAGTATTCTTGCTTAAAGAAGCTAGAAGCATGAGGAAGTGTTGTAGCAGATTGATTTCTACTGTGAATGACTGCTTTCCAATTTGGGCAGGAATACTGAAAATACATGAATATCTATATCCTCTGGTCACGTAATTAGAACTGCATTTGTAAAGGTTTCACTTCTTGTATTTGGCTGAGGTAGTACAGGTGTTTTTAGTGTGTTCTATTATTTCCTGTGTTTCCAAAGAAACCCTATTAAAATATACTAAATATAAAATTTTAAGTAAATGTGTAGGAGTGAAAAATGAAATGTGAAAGAAGAGTTGAAAAGAAATGATTCCGTGTATTAATTGAATCACTGAAATCCTTTTCTCGAAAACACGCAGCAAAGACATCAACTTGTATTTGACAGAACTATCTCTATACTAGGTGTATGACATGCACTTATGCACAAGTTCTACCAGATGTATTCTGTGAAGATAGATCAAATATTATTTAAAATCTATTTTAGTATGTGGGGACTGAAATGAAAAAGCCATGCAAAGCATGTATGAATAGTGTTTATCTGAAGCACAGAAAACTTCATAAGAAAAAATGCATAAGGTCAGCTAAAGTTACTTTGTATGGGCAGAAATTAAATAATTGCTCAGAGAATTATACCTTATTTCTGAACTTAATTAATCAGTAGTGTGTTATCCAGATCATCGTGGTCTGAATGAGACTGCGGAAAATTGAATATATTCATTTCATACTCAGGCAACCATAAAGAACTCTGTGGAAATGGTACTTAAAGTCAGCGTTGAAAAGAAGGGTATTATATCTACATAAAAATATTCCTCACTTCAGAAATCATGTCGTGTCCCTGTTCCTGATACTGCTAATATGTGAACAGTTTATTGTGTTTTACCTTCACTTGTTTATAAAATGTTTTCCTGTTTTGACATCTGGCCCTGGAGAAGGACAGTCCTGACCTCAGGTAAGACAACCACTATATCAGTCCTGCTTACATCTAACTGTCTTACCTGCAGTTGTTTCAGAGCAGTCATATTAAAAGCAGCACAGCTGCAGTTAGTTATTACACTGGAAAATCACACACACAAATCTGTTTTACAAATCTAATTTACCTTGATATTTGCTCTTATTAGTGGACCAGTGAGACAGCAATTTTTCTAAGCGTTTGCCTCAAGTGTAGTTTAGTGGAATAAGCCATTAATTACTTTCAGAATGTAAGCTTGTATTTTCAACACATTTCCATAAGACTAGTTCTTATTTAACTTTATCTTCAAATTTCTGGTTAAGTAATTTTAACACAGTTTTTCCCTCAGTTACCTCTTTTTTTTCTGCTTTGTTATCGTACATCTACTGTAGTGACCCAGACCAGCTTGACATTTGGATAATTCCTTAGCAGATTATCAAGGGAGAAATGCTTCATGATGCTTTCTCTGTAATATATCATTAGGCAGAAAAGGAGAAGTCTGCAAGGAATAAGAAATAAAAGAGCTTATCTCCAAATCCCTGAACCTGCTCAGTGCATAGACTACTCTAAAATATACCAGTGCTTTATGTGAACGTGAAGGCCTGGCTTCCTTTGCATCTGCTACTGCCTCTACAGAACCAGGCCAAAAGACAATCTGACTCAGTAATCTTTTTGGCCAGTGTTCTGTAGAGTAGGACTGGGAAGAGCATAAAAGCAGAGCTATCCTGCAATGGTATTTCTCTATCATACCATCCTAGATTAAACAGTCTGAAACTCAGTGACATCATTGAGGGCTTTTGAAACTTCTTTGTGAAGCTAGAAAATTATTCACTGTACTTCAACTGGGAAGTATAAAGAATTTAGAAAACTAGTTTTGATATATAATTTCATGTCAATTTTCTGTCCTACTATTATGGCTCATTAGGAACTGATTCAGTTTGAGTATCTTCTACCTTCAAAAATGTTCCTGTCTGAAATGGTTTGAAGGCCATAGGATAAAATCTCTCCCCTATATCTTGTTCCAGGTTTTTAACCACATGTTTCTCACAGCCAGACTGGCAGTGTGCTGGGAGACTAAGAGGAAGATACTGGCGTCATGCAGCCCAAAGGAAGTACTGGCAAAATGTCCTAGGAGGCTTGCTCTGTCTATCCCAGGGGTTCCTCTGCTAGTGTGTGAAGGCAGCTGGACCACTTGTGTATACCTAAGGGTAGATACAAGCTCAGAATATTCTGTGGGGTGACAGCAACAGTTCTACTTTGCCATCCTACCCAGTTGTGGTAATCAAGCACCAAGACAGTCTGGCAGGTCTACATAGACAGTTCCAATCAGCTCCTCTGCTGCTTTTTCTATTTTTCCTCACCCATTTTTTTTGCCCATTTATCAGCTTACCAAATAAACAACCTGCCCCCAATTATTTTTCCCCTATTAATCTTGGTTTTGGTACATTTTTGCCTTAATTTCTTATTTCTGACAGTGTTATTAAGGTGATTTCAATCGTATATGGTATTGCTTATACGGTTTTCTAGATTTTCTAGGCTTATCCAAGATTTCTCTCCCTGAAGGTCCCAGCACTCACCATCTATGAAGTTTAGCTTTTTCTTACATGTGTACACCTGAATCATGTATAAAAGCCTTCCTTTGTGGCACTTCTGTAGCTTTCATTGGATTCTCATTCATCCTTTCTGTTACATCAAGAAGTTTCTCAGGTTTAGTAGTTTTCCATGTCTCATTCAGCTAACATAACACCAAGTCAAGTCCTAGGCAATCGTTAGCCTGCAACCCCAGCAAAGTGAGAATAGTCTAAATGAAAAACAATCAGCAGAACACTGTACTTTTCATACACATAAAACATCATTTTCAGAAAAAAAATGCTTAAGAAAAATGCGAATACATGTTTCAACAGGAAGTATGGCAATATATTTTAGAACCTAGTCTTGCTCCAAACAGTAAGAAAAAATCTAATTTGTATTCCACTCACAAGATCAATCCCTACTGATGGCATAAACAGCCTACAGAGGAATGGTGCAGATGTCCTTGCTTACTTGAAAAAGAGGATAAAAGCAGTGTGCTCCATTGCCTTATTCATGATGCATCACTGCCTCATGAATAATAACCTCTGTAATTTAGTAATTAAATATCTTTTACTACTTCCCACCTTATATAATCACATTTACTTTCAGGACTGTACAGCTCAAAAAGACCTTTGACCCATGAAATCCACTCAGCTGTGATTACAGTGAGCCATTTAATAAATATATCATCTAGAAAGGGCCATACTGACATGCACTGTGTCGCAAAGCACTTCAGTGCCTTAGAAATTAAGATCTTCAGTGTAAAAGATCACAAAAAGAGGAGGAACAATCAAGTGTATCAGCTATCTTCATGTCAGTAGGATGGCAGATAAGTTTTTTAGGTGAATATACTTTGATGAGCCTGGGAAACAGATGACACATGAAGATGCAGAGGAAGATAAAAATAACTTGGTCAACACCACAGCAAAAAATACAACCTCATCAAGATGATGAGCTTTTCCATCACTTTTGTATCCATGTAGATGACTGCAAAAAGATATAACAATACTGTGGAAAATGACAGTATGTGCCCTAAGGAGCAGAAGTAAAATTGTGTGAGGATTTTTAACTCGCAATTCATTTTCTTTTAAACTTATAGTATGAACTTTTTACTGTTTCTTTTAAGTCTCACTTTTTATTAAAAATTATGATTTCAACTTTCCACCAAAAGGCATTAGATCACTCAGTCCTCAGTGAGGGTATCTTAATGAAGGTAAATGTTTTTGAGCTTCTTGCAGGGAAGCTTTAAATACTGCAAGTGTTATGTGAAAATATATTTGGATTTTCAAAAGAAATTCAGCAATTACTTAGTACTTTTGAAAGGCATATACAACTTGGATGTGAGTTAAAATAATATATATATATTTGATTTTCTCTGCACTTTCCTTAGACATTTGTATTGAAAATAATAATTATGCTGACATTACACTTAAAGAACAGTTTGAATTAGATACAGTGTGCCAGAAATGCAGTGAAGTATAGTAAACGGTAGCATCATAAAAAGAGCACAAAAAAGAGATATAGTTTTATCAATAAATAATTTCTAATTACTTAAGTGGTTACTATTACTCTATTCAGCACTGGTGAGGCTGCATCTGGAGTACTGTGTCCAGTTCTGAGTCCTTTAATAAAAGGAAGACATAGACTTAATGGAGAGTATGATGTTAAATAAGAAACTATTTATGATGAAGTGACTGGCACATCTCTCCTATGAGAAGAGGCTGGGGCATCTGGGACTGCTCAGCCTGATGAAGAGAAGTCTTGGGGGGCATCTCATCCATGTAAATAAATATCTGAAGGGAGTATGCAAACAGGAAGGAACTACTCTCTTAGGCGGTGCACAATATCAGGACAAGAGACAGTGGGCACAAACTGGAACACACTAGAAATTCCTTGTGAATGCCAGGAAACACATATTTCCTGTGAGGGTGATGAAGCCCCAGGTTGCCAGAAAGGTTATGGAGTCTCCTCACTGGACATTTTCGAAAACCAAATGGACATGGTCCTGGGCAGCCTGCTTCAGCAGGAGATTTGGCCAGGTGATCTCCAGAAGCTCCTGCCAACCTCAACCAATATGTGATTCTGTAAAGTGTGTTCTTTTACATATGATTTTGATGAGACTACTGCATGCATAAATCAGTACAGTTTTCTAAAGCAGCTTCTATACTGTATATTATACAATTTGAATGCAGAATTGACAATTCATTATTAATCATTAAATAAATATATTAGAAATGAAACAAAACTTGTTTGTTTCAATTATCTTTGTTGAAGAAATGAGAAACCTTTCCATGTGTTTTTATGTATCAGATAATTTCTTCTTACGAACCTTCTTACAGGACCAGTAATTTTTCAACACTCAAAAGCAATGATATTTCATAATATTTATGCAGAATGTAGATAACAGATGTTAATCATAAGGAACAGGATAATGACATATTAATTTGTAATGGTATGCTGTCTACTATTTAATGTTCTTTCAACTAGATGCATTTCTCATCTGACTTTAATTATGCATTTGAATTATTCTGAAGAATTATCAATTAAACGTATTCTGTGGGAAAATTATTCAGCTCCCACTTTTCTCATTTAAATATCCTGAAATTATTTTCAGCATCGATTTTATTTATCTTGAAATATTTACAGGACAAATTGTAAGTTACCTGTTTCCTGAGTTTCTTACTGAGGCCTGTGAAGTTGTGGGCCAATGTAGTAAATTAGGAGGCATTACTTTTTGAGCAGCATTTATATAACAGACTTCCACTGCTTCTTCTGCAATTTAAATTCAAATATTTTTAAATAATTCATTTAATAATGACAGAAATGCTGTAATGTAAAACATGAAAATATTGTACAAATCATGATATATAGTATTTAAAATGTAGATGTACCAGCTGTTGTCGTTGTCTTTAGGAAGAAAAAAATCAGAGGCCTCAGTTTTGCAAGTTCATAGGATGTATCCAAGTCTCCAACCAAAGTATCTGAAAGAATAAATCAGAAAAATTCTGTTTATCCTCTCAGCATGGTAGTTCTAATGGGTCAAAACATTTGAAAATCCACACAGTCACAGTAGCTAAGTTTGCTAAAGAAAACATCTGAAGAATTAGATAAAAAATCTTTGTTGTTAATCTACAGGTCTAGCTCATTACATCTGATATAGATGTATATCCATTATACATCGGACATTGACAAGCATGTCAAACTTACCCATCTCGTCTAATCAAAGTCTTCCAGATATTTAAAGATGATAACATAAAAAGGCACTAAACATTCTATTCATAAGTGTATGTGCTCTCTAAATCATAACAGATACATTATTGCTGTGACAAAGAGAGTCACAGCTTGAGCATGATGCTCTGAGAATAATAAATGTCAGAAGGCTTAATAAAAGATTATTTCCATGTAATTATGCTGATAGTACAAAGTGGCAACTCAGGCAAGGAGTGATGAATGTTCACGAGGATCAGAAATTGGACTGTGATGCTTTCCTGTATCAAGGGTTATCTTACAACTCCCAGCACAAGATATTGCCTACAGTACAAATATTTAGATTCAAAAGAACTGTTTTTCTTTATTTCATCTGTTGAGGTTCACATTTCAAGTACATTAGATCTCTGATGTTTTAAGGAAATCTGTCGCCATACTTAGGAGAGGACTGTATAAATATAGATTAGGTAGATCTAAATAGATTACTTTATTCTGTCGAGAAATAAGTTTTAAATAAGGAAAGAAGCAAAATATTATCTGGTAACAGTCAAACCTACTAAAAAGTATTCTAAACAGATATAAAGATTCTGTCTGTGAATATTTTTATTTTTCTAAAAACGAAGCTAAGACTATGTATTTTGAAAAGGAAACAAAGGTATATTTTTTAGATTATTTACTTTCTGTTTGTTGTGTTTTTGTTTTGGTTATCTGTATTTACTTTCAATTAAATGTTTATGCTTACGAAGTGTAAGCATAAGATAGATATTACAGTAAAAGAGGAAATAAAACTGTAAAGTTATACCTTGGTAGGACATTTTTTTTTCTCTCTGATGAGATGAGACAGTTACAGAATTGCTAAATTTTAATGATCATGTTTAGGATGTAAGCAACCCAAATATTTCCATGTCAAATATATTTTTTTGTTGTTTTTCTGTTTCTTTGATCAGACTTTCGCCACATGCAGAAAGAATGTGAAAACGCTACAGTATAATCTTTCTAAATTCTTTTCTTTCAAATCACTGGTGTTTTGGAGAAGCAAACTAGGAAGTAAGGTATCACAGAATTGGCCTTCACTAAATTCATTTCTAAGATATTATTTAATGCAACACTGACAATTCACTACAGCATATCAGTCTGGGCTTCCTTAGTGTTAAGAAAGTCACGTAAAGTTCATTATTCCACATGTGTGTAGAAGAATGAGCAGGAAATTTTACATGGACAAAAAGATCTGTGATGCTTTCATAATCCATCTTGGCTTACCACTGAAAGATATTTTTGTTTCATAGTAGACTTAATTTACTTTGAAACTGCCTGTTCAGGGTTTTGTAGAGAAGCCATTATCCACTCATATTCTCAAAGTAAAAATTTTCCATTAAAGTAGTTGGGAAGTCTTTCTGCACATCTCAGAAGAGGTATCCAAAGTAAAAAAGGTGAGAAGCTAAGTTATTTTTCTTCATAAAAATATAGTAAGTTTTTAAAACAGTGTATTGTTTCATATTTTTGGTTGGAAGGGACGTGATTAAAAGAGACAGGTAGCATTCTAAAACTCTCTGCAGCGACTCCACCTCACCTCCCTCCACCTCACTTAGGTTTGTTTTTGTTTGTTTGTTGTTTTTTTTTTTTTTCTTGTAACAATTCATTGGCTCCAGGGAAGAATTCAACTTTCTTGACTCTACCCTGTAGTCCAGACCCAGATATAATTATTATTTTTTGATTTAATTTTCTTTTCCAGCTAAGATCTTTCAAGTATTCATAATTTTTCTCCTATTCCAGGAGCATGCCTAACTTTGGCATGTTTTCAGTGCTATGGTAAGTGGAAATGAGCTCAGGACGAGTTCCACTAGAGATGAACTTTGCACTGGTTATCCAAGAGCAACCAGCATGAGGTTGTTTCGCACAGGAAAGCAAGACCTCACTGATGTGGGGCACAGTCCCACAGTACCTTGCATGACAAGCATAGACCAGGAACCACCAGACATGTCTGTAATTAGAAGAGAGATTAAAGTAAAGCCAGAAAGTTAAGAAGTTAGATGGCATGACACAACATTTTCACTCTGGCGATTAGACAGAGGCCAGAGGTCTGAGTTTACATGCAAATTTTAGACCCCTTTCTAAGAGGGTGTATGAATGGAAACTACAGATGAGGCTGGTCAGGGTAGCTGGAGCCTGTAGGTTTGTATACATATGGTCCAAACACTGACAATGAATGCTTGATAATCACTTTGCAATTTTTGCAACTGATAATTAATATATTTCATAGTAGACTCTTCCAGAATGTGTTTCCATATTTAGTTCCATCAAAAAGTAAATGAAATGAAGTGTCACAGTTGTCATTCCTACCATCCAGCAAAACAATTATTCTGGCAATGAAGGGAATTGAACTTCAGCACATTCATTGTCTGTGTTTCTTACACTCTCATCTTTACATATGTGTATCATAACTGTTTAATTAGTGCTGGTATCTTACAAGATTTAAAATTCAATAGTCTAAAGCATACATTTTAAATTCCCCTGTTTGAAATATAGGTACTGTGTTGTAGACTCCCACCTCTGAGATCATATCTGCATTCCTGTTATTCCTGAAGTTAAATGACAGAAAGATTTAGTTGATGGACTCTTAAAAACCTGAAATCTGACAACGTTTGTTTTATCTAAGTTATAAACATATTCTTTCTCTGTGTTGTTTTTGTTTCTATTGTCTTTTCACTGCTGATTGTTCAATATTTTTGGTCCTAAATACCAAATGTGAGTAATGAAGAAGAAAGACATTAAGATTTTTAAGAAAAAAAAATAATTTACATTTTTTGGTCTATGTCATTGTAGAAAAAGAAAGGAATAGCTCATTGTTCTAATGAAAAGCTATCTATAATTCTTATAGCTTCTGACATAGGTTCTCAAATTAGAAACTATTACCTCCTGGTTTGAAGGAACACCACATGAAGCATTAAAGTATAAGCTTTTAGCTTGCTACATTAATGAATTCAACAGGTATATAACATTTTAAGTAACTTACACTTGTTTAAAGATGCATGGATAAAATACAGAGGAATCTAAAATAGCATTTGATATATTTTTCTGTATATTATTAATTTTTTAGTATTTCTAGTAAGACATAATTGTTCCTGCTTTTTTTGCAGATACATAAAATCAGATGCTGATCTTTTACAGAACTTTAAAGTGATCTAAACAAGATGCCTTTGTAATGATTTCTGAAATATAACAAAAAATGGATTTTCACCCCAGGGAAGAGTGAATGGAAGAAAGTAGAAACTGAAGCATTATTAACTGGAATTAAAGAACAATCTCACTGGAATTAAAGAACAACCTCCTACTTGCAAATTAACTCTGTACAAGTGAAAAAATGCCACTCTGAAGGAGATGCTTCTACAACAGCATAGAGGAATGTGAAAATAGCCCAACATAGGTATGATTAAAATCATCTTATGTCTCACTTTAATGATGAGTTAATCCATTTAACTGACCACAAACCACTCTTTACAGCTGTAAAAAATCCTGTAACAATTGTGCAAGAGTCTAATTTATCTGCTTTTCACTTATATCTCCGCATCAGCTGCATAACCCTAAAAAGGAGGGAAAATGGTGTAGCTAACAAGACATCCATGGGAAACAAACAAAATGCATTCTATTCTGTAAAAAAATACTTTAAAGAATATAAATTTCATCATAAGATCATTAAAAAAGAATAGTCAAAAAGTAGCATTTTGATGATATCAGGGTTTTCATGGCACAGACCATCTAAGGTTATTTTTCAGTGATTTCTTTAACAGATGTGCTCACTTGAAATTAATTTTCAGCTTTCTGAAAAAGAGTTGAATCAGAGAAAGAACAGAAGAAAACCATTCTATCCTGAAACAGCCCATGAAATAAATCCTCATCTCTGACTGTACTGTTGTATAGCCATAAGCATATATCAATAATGCTAAGGGCTTTGTGAAATCTAGTTTCTCTGGAGCCACTCTTCTTAACATCTTTCATGACTGATAGAAAAGTCACCAGGATAATGCAAATTTCATGGAGATTTCTAGTCTGACTTCCTTGTCTCCTTTTTGTCATAGAAAAATGCTCTACAAAAGAATACAAAACAGACTTTTTCCTTAATCTTAGATTCTTTATTTAAGTGTATGTGCTTTTGAAGAAGTATGTAAATTAAAACACTTTCAGCTTAGAATATTGTTTCTTTGCTCTTAGTGGGAGACAGCAAATTGAATCCACTCTCTTCCATACAACAATTTTTATTCCTTTTATTTTTCTAGTCAAGACCTAATTTACTGGGCCCTGGAGCTATGGGTGCCTCTGAAGCCCTCTCTATTTGGTTGGATAGGCTGAGAACAAAGAATCCTTTTGTATGTGAGTCTCTAATATAATTCAAACTAAAATAGCTTCAAGACTCAGTGAGCAAGGAAACTAACTCTCTGAATAGAAAACCAAGTCCATAATTCTAACACAAATAATTGTAGAGTTGAATAAACAGACATGTAAACAGTTATCTGAGCACTGCCAATAATACGTTTTAATATTATTTAATAATATAGCAATGAGAGCAGAAAGGAATCCCTCAAGATATAAAGAGCTTCAAATAATTTTTATCTTATATCCTGTTTGGTTGTTGAAAGTTTGTGATCTTAATCATTTTAATATTTCAAGTCTTCTCACAAACCCCAAACTCTCAAACAAGTAGAAATATAAGGAAAACACATAGTAATCATACAGAATGGTGAAAATGTTAATTTCTAATTAAGCATTTCTGATAACATATTTTTGTAACATGTTTCTAAAAGGAAGACAAAGTAATATCTGTTTCTGTGAATTTAATATGGACACTAGCAAGATAGCTAGGTATTTAAAAGTTATCAGCATTGCCTGGATGGTTTTATGTTTGTGAAGTCATTTGAGAAATATCAATGGAGATAAGAGGTAAGATGACAAATATTCTGTTCTTAATTCTGTTCAAAGGTGTGACAAATTTAGTAACAAGATGAACCACATTTATAAAATGATATTCTGTGCATGACATCAATAATTCTGAGGTTCTTATACATTTCAGGTCATCATTGTCACTGCTTAAAATTATTTGTATGTAGGGAGTGCTGCAATACATAGCATGCTATGCAGACAAGTAATTTTTCATAGTCAATAATGTCTTAACACTCTTCAAGAATGTCAGAAATGAATAGAAATCCAATGTCAGCAAAAATTAGTCTCTCCTGATGGCTCAGGGGACAGGGGAACTGCACAAGATTAGTTCTGACTGATAATGGAATGAAAATCTGATGTTAACTCTGAAGTGCTGGAGTTCAGTTCCTTCAATTCAGAAAAAATCCTGCTATACTGCAGTGAAATTCAAAGTCAGGCCTATCTTTAGTTCTGAACCCCAAGAGAAAGAACTTACAAACATGAAGGGACCAATTTTTAAGCAGTTGACATCTTATACAGGTGTTCAAATGAATGGTCAAGTTGGCAAATAGCACTTGAATTATTGTGAAAAATCAGACCTGACAGCCTCAGTGGGTGATAAGTACTACAAAGAAAATGACTGTATTTAATTATCTGAAAGTTTTACTGATCTTTTCAAAAATTTGCTTCAAATGTGAATCTTCACATGCTAGAAGCCATTGCTTGGCCAAAATTCAGCCATTCAGTATCTAAGCAGGGGCTATAAGAAAGGACAGCTCTTAAGCAGAGTCTGCTGTAGTAGGACAAGTGGAAATGGTTTCAAACTAAAAAAGTGGAGATTTAGATTGGATATAAGGAACTTTTTTGTGGTAGAGTGGTGAGGCACAGGAACAGGTTGCCCAGAGAGGTGGTGGATGCCCTGCCCCTGGAAACATTCAAGGTCAGGATGGATGGGGCTCTGAGCAATCTGATCTCTCTGTAGATGTCCCTGTTCATTGCAGAGGAGTTGGGCTAGATGGCTTTTAAAGGTCCCTTCCAAATCAAACTACTGTACAGTTCTCTGATATTATAGTTGGCCTCAGAATTAAAAATGTAACAAATCCATTTATAAGAGAATATGCTCTTCATGCCCACTTCCTCCTTAGAAAAAAGTGCTTATGTGTAGAAAGAATTAAGCTATGCCTTTTTTAATGCCATCCCTCTTTTATCTCAAAAAGCAGCTCAATATACTCCAGAAGTTGACAGGCAATGTTGCTATGTGCAGTAACTAGATTTGATAGCTTTGCTGCAGCTTCTGGAGATGAATTCTTCTTAGTGGTTTCTGATGAACACCGTATTAATGGGAAAATAAGTATAATATTGAATACTACGTGGCTGATATTTTTTTTCCAGTAAAAATATTTTTAATCTTTCTTACAAAAGTTTTAAAATGTAAATGAGGTTCCATGGTTTTTTAAGTAACTTATGTAGACAAGTGCGTATTCCTAAAAAGCATAGCTTATTGGAAAATAAATGTAAAAAAAAATCAAGCATTTTATAATTGCACAATAACTTATAAATAAATAGATATTAATAGAAATAAACATTAATACACAATATTAATGTAATTTGATAGTATGCGTATTTATACAATTAATATGAATAATATAATAATATAAAAATTTATGAATAATGAGATTAATAACTGTCATTTACCTTCAAGTCATGTAAGGGAGTAAGAGAGATTGTCACTATCTTTTAATCTTGCAGAAGATATGAGAAGTACAGTGTAAGGTATGGCTAATAATCCATATCTGTTACTTAGTTCTTTTTTAAAAAATGAAGTTTTGAAGCTTTGTTTTGGGTCATAACTCAAAGTAAATCATAGCAACGATGCTGGTAGTAGTATTACCACTGATGGAAAATGGCATATACCTTTGGCAGTACCAAATTCTGGTCTATTCTACATTTCTTGGCATGGCATACCAGTTTCATGGAATTTTATATTTACAAAAAGCATCAGCCTTTAATTTTTAATATTATTAAGTTTTATTCTGCTGACATAACAAAGGAAAAATATGATAGTGTACTGATATTTACTATTAAAGTGTGATGGCAAATGAACTTCTTATTGAAGGGGCATACAAAACAAACTTTTTTGGTACATTAATTGTTAAATTAACAGATTTAATATGTAAAATAACAACATAACCCTAATTACAACACTAAAAGAGTACAAAAATAAAGGGAAAATAAAAACGATTAATTTTTTCAAATGGAATTTTCCAGAATGAGCTCAAGAAAAAATTTCTGTGTGATCTTTGTGTTAAAGAAGGAGAAACAAGATAGCCCTGTATTCTTTTGAGTGAGCAAATTTAAACTGATAACCTGTATATAATGGTAATGTTCCTACAGCAATGACAATCTAAGAATGCTAGCTAAACAAAGTTTACAGATGGCAGTAATGCTTCTTTTATTACATCCACTGTCATGTGTAGGAAAATTCAAGCAAAGTTTCAGGTATGCAAAAGACAAAGCTTCAGGCACACTAATCCTTCCTCAGGTCAGTGAACAGAAGAAACAACTTCCAAAAACAGAAGGAAATTTGGAAAACGTGATTGAAATTTAGTTAGATAGGTATCTGTTAGTCTATTTCTGAAAGATAAGGCAGCTAGTACTGATGAAGTGGAAAGGATTTTTGGGAGGTGACTTCTATTTCTCAAAAACCCATTTCTGAGAGCTGATAAGGTATCAATTTCTAAAAGGAACGAGAGACACAAGGAGTTTATAGTCTTTGCAGTGTTGAGAAATGAGGGAAGGAAAAAAGATGACAACACGCTGTAAACTCAGTATCTACAGTGAATTTGTGGTTTTAGATATTCAATAGAACTGTGAAACTTAGTATCTGAGGGACAAATTTCTACAGCAGGCTGCCAAATATATGTGCCTCATTGATGATAACTTTCAATGATTTATTGTTGCTGATCTTCAATCCAGTTTGCTTTCTTATTTTGTAATGTAACTACTAATTGTAGGATGTTCTGTATTATGTATCTATATTCCAGATAGTCCTTGAGTTTAATTCAAATTCAATTTGAATTCAATTGAATTTGAAAATTCAAGAATTTTCAAAATAAAAATATTAATCATATTGTCCATAACTTAATAAAAATAGAAATACTTTGGGGAAAAATCAACAGAAGATTTTGAGGAGAAAACCACTATAAAAAAACCTCTTCTTATTAAATAAAAGAGAAATAAAAAGGTTTACTGAACTGGTGGAGAGGCTGGGCCCAAAGAGTTGTGGTGAATAGAATAAAATCCAGTTCAAGACCAGTTGCAGGTGATGTCCTCAGAGCTCAGTATTGTTCTCTTTAATACTATTATCAGCGATCTAGGCAAGGGGATTGAGTGTATCCCCAGTAAATATGCAGACAATGCAAATTTAGGCGGGAGTGTTGAAGACTCTACAGGGATATCTGGATAGGCTGGATTGATTGGCTGAGGTCAACTGTATGAGGTTCCACAAGATCAAATGCTGGGTCTTGCACTTAGGTCACAAAAGCCCAGTGCAGCGTTATAGGCTGGGGAAAGAATGGCTGGAAATCTGCCTGGTGGAAAAGGAACTCGAAGAATTGGTTGATAACTAGATGAATATAAGACAGCAGTGTACCCAAGTGGCCAAGACAGTAATGGCATCCAAGTATGTAACAGAAATAGTGTGGCCAGCAGGATCAGGAAAGTGATTACGTCCTGTACTTGGCTCTGGTGAGAGCTGAACCTCAAATTCTGTATTTGGTTTTCAGCACCTCACTACACGAAACACATAGAGCTGCTGGGAAGGAACACGGGTCTTACAGGCAGCAGCTGGCAGAACTGAGATTATTTAGCCTGGAGAAGTGGGGGCTTGGGGGAAGAGTCCTTATAACCCTCTACAACTATCTGAAAGGAGATTGTAATGAAGTGGAGGGCTGCTTTCTTCTCTCAGGCAGCAAGAAATTAGAGAAAATGGGTTCAGGTTGCACTACAGGAGGTTTAGGCTTGATAACAGGAAAATTCTTCACTAAACAGGTCATGAAGCATTGGAACAGTCTGCCAGGGAAGTAGTTGAATTATCATCCCTGGGTGCTGTTGTGATGCTTAGGAACATAGAGTAGTGGTAGATGTGGCAGCGCTAGGCTTATGTTTGAATCTGATGATCTGAGAGGCCTGTTCTAACATAAATGATTCTATGATTCTATGAAACTATTATAAAGCAAATAAAGTTAATATACTGAAAAAGGCTTCTAAAGTCAAAATTTTCAAAAATGACTTGCAGATAATATACAATGGAATAAGGTTCTTTGTTTTACTGTTTGAAAAATAACAAAGGGAATTAGGTCTAAAATTTTTATTTTCATGAAGTCCTTTCTGTTTTCTTTTCCAGTTCTGTGCTATGCTTTTTGAATTATTATTATTATTATTATTTTGCCACAAAGAAGAAAGAAATAAACTGTGTTGCAATTTCGCTGTAAAGAACATACAGAAAATAATATAGATCTTTAATTGTAGGAGAAAGTAGGAGTAAAAAATTGTAGGAGAAAGTAGGAGTAAAACACAGACACTTACAAACACAGACATAAAAAAAGTTAATTGTACTAACACATCAGTAAATTTTCTGAGAAAGGCGAGGAATTGGGAAAGAATTAGGAATTGTTAAGAAAGTTAGGAAGAAATGGGTATGTCTGTCCTCTCCATAGATCTTTTATCTTACCCTCTTATTTTCACTTCATGTGCTATGGTTTATTGTTTTATTACTGGTGCTCTGCTGGACTGCTTCTCTCCATTGTTCAGGTGAAAGAACTGTCACTTTAAGAAGGTAAGAAACAAGACATGCAAGAAAGAGCTTTCTACAATCTTTGAAGTACCTACTTAGATAAATTAAATAGCTAATCCAAACACAAAGCTGAGTAAGTTTGACAAAGGTTCATACACTATACTTCATGCTCTTTACCTTTAGGTTTTGGCTCCTATATTTCATGTTTCACTTCTAATAACAGCCTTTTCCCTTTCACGCTTTATTTCCAAGGTCTATCACTGGTTTAATTTATCACTTAAGAGGATATAAATTGTGCTTTGTCAGATTGCAACAGTAATGTAAATATGCCTTCTTGACTTCCAGATAAATGTTTGATTTGTTTGTGTCATGTAAAAAGGTAGAAGTTCACAGGCAGGGTAATCCTTAATACGATAGCTCACAATAAATCAATACAAATACATTTTTGAGTAATCAAGGTCTGGAACCTCTAATTCCTTAGGCGCTTTTGCAGTGTTAATGTTGGCAAAAGTAATGTTGAGCATAAGAATTAAATGGCTGTTTAAATTAGCCAGTTCTAGTTTGGATTACGAAGAATTTTAAAGCTGCCTACTCACAGAAAATGAAAACCTGCTAACATAATGAAATTAGCTGTAATGCTTAGTGCAATATGTGGTAAAGTTTTTAGGTACTGAAAAACGTCCTTTATGCTTGGGTGCCTCACTCCCAATAGAGATCCCCAGGGGGCTACAGGGAATATCAGGGAACTTTCCCTAGTGCTGGGGATCTCTCTTGTAGGAGACACTGGAATTCTGTGTCACTTAGAGTATACTAGTGTATAAGCTATCATCATCAGAGAATTATAGAACCACCAAGATTGGAAAACAGCTTCGAGATCATACAGTCCAATCTTCCACCTACCGCCAATATTTCCCCCTAAACCATGATCCTTAGTACAACATCTAAACTTTTCCTGAACACCTCCAGGGACGGTGACTACACCACCTCCCTGGGCAGCTTGTTCCCCTCTTCCAGAAAGAAAACTTTTCCTAATGTTCAACCTGAACCCCCTGCACAACTTGAGGCCATTCCCTCTGGTCCTATTGCTAGTTACATGGGAAAAGAAGCCAATCTCCACCCCACAACAACCTCATTTCAGGTAGTTGTAGAGAGTGATTTGGTCTCCCCTGACTCTCCTCTTCTCCAGAGTGAACAATCCCAGTTCTCTCAGCTACTCCTCATGAGACATGCTCCAGAAATTCATCAGGGAGGGTGAAGAGGAGATTGACTGGACAGAAAATCGGCAGAAATTAGAGCCTGAGCCATACAAGGCAAAAAAAGACTGACATCCAAAGGCCATGGTCAAACAAACTGTGGAGGCAGACTGCCAAGATGAAAAAAATTGGTGATTTATGACTTCTGGTACCTGTTTCATTTCTGGATCTTCAACTGCAGAATAGGTATTGGTGAGGTCTTCCCAATTGTGCCAGTGAGGAGGAAAATCTTTGAGTAGAAGCAGGCTCATCCAACAGTTCAACAACAGGCTGTGTGGGCTGTGTTGCAGGCAGGGTTTTGGCCTGCTTATTGTGGAAGTTGTTACCCAGCAGCATTTATGTACTTTACGTCTGGATGCATGGAAATAAAGTATTTTTGGCTATAGGAAAATATTGAAGCTGCAGGCTGGTTTCATGCAAATGGCAATATGAAACAGGATTTAACATTCCAGTTGGCTGGGATGTGGTAACATACTACTTCTCAAGTACAGCTTTTCTACACAGAGTGCTCTGTGGGAAAGTGAGGGAAGGTAACCAACTGTCAGGAATCACAATTCTACCTTTTGGTCCTAGTTTACGCTTAAAAGTGATCTTGATTTGGCTTTCATTTTCAATTAATTTTTGTTACTTCTTCTTTTTTTTTTTTTTTTTTTTTTTTTTTGTTTGTTTGTTTGTTTGCTTATGCTTTTTTTTTAAAGAAAAAATATATGTAGGATTTAATTACAAGATCATCATCTTAAGCTCTTTCTTTCAATTAGCTACAGTTAGAAATTTTTTATTAGTAATAAATGGCCTTTTTCATTATGTTTTACTCTGCAAATACATAGTGGAACCTCAAGATAAAGTGTCACCTTTCCTTCACTTTTTAAACTTGCCAGTGATTTAAATAAGGAGGTGTTTCTCCATTTACGCTATGACCACTGAACTGATCTACAAAGTTATTGAGTTTGTTACTGGAATTCATTAAGGTGTTCCCTTGATGCAGGAAAGAGTAACTGCTTAGCCTCAAAGGCTAAGAAGAGTCAACAGATGGAAGTTCATAGAGGTAAACCTGTCAATCTGGCTAGCCATTAACTTTACACATTGTATTTCACACTGTACTAAAGTGTTGAAAAATACTTGTCAGGGCTAATGTAAACAAACAGCCAACATTGAGAATGTTAACAAATAGATGTGAATAGCTATTCCTGGTCAGACCCAGCACCTGTCTAGCCGAATAGTCTGCCTCCCAAGAGTCAAGGAAAAAAAAAAATTAAAAATTAGATAGGCACATACTCTCCTCAGAGAATAAATCACTAAAGTCTGAGTGTGAGCAAGGGACTTCTTGAGGCAAAGCTAGCATTTCAGAATCTAAGTATTTGGCAGGAAATAAAGAACAAAAAATTGCGTTAATTCTTTCTTCATATAAGAGCCTAAATAGAAAATATCTTCAACTTAATAATAGTTTTATGATACTTATCCACAAAAGAATGGTCCTTCTTCTCATTTTCCTATCCTCCTTTTAAGATCTTTCTGCCTCAGATTTGTTTTGACTTCTGTTACCTTCATATATATACATTGCAGCTATTTAGAAATGGAATAAAAATATATTTTGTAGTGCAACAAAAATAAACTCTGTAGGGTATTTACAAACACAGAGCAAATCTGAGCAACTTACTACAAGTTGGCAAATGCAATCTGAGTGCCAGCCAAGAAAGATTTCAAATACTTTCATGGTGAGAAGCAAATTACTCAGATTGTTCTGATAGTGCTGCCAGTTGTTCTTTTGAATTTTAAGTCTGAGTGTAACTGCTATGTTGTGGTACCTTGTACAGAATGATTGCAGGTTACCACAGCACTCCCTCTTTTGTATTAATGTAAGGTTTTTGTTCTAGACAGCTCTGCTACTAAAAATCTTAAATTGCTCACAATATCGTTACTGGTTATTCGCCTATCTGTTTTGAAATTAGTTCTTCAGGCTTAAATGGCTCAATGCCAGCTGCTCACCAAGCCAGTCTACCCTTGGTTTAAAATTTAAGTAGAAGAGAAGACAAAGGGAGAGATCTCAACCAAAGTTACTGGGGAAAGCAGGCTTATTTTCAGACTAACAGTGTAATTTCTATTATTTTTAATCAATTCAATGTCACCAGAATTGGTTATTCTTATTCAAAACAATGTATGTATGCTTCCCTGGCTTTCTTTGTTCAGTTATCCTCTCTCCAGTTTCTCTCACCATTATGTGTGTGGGCACTGAATGTGTTGTTTTAGATTGCTACATTGTTCTGTCTGGATGGGTTTTGGAAAGTTGAAAACAGTTCTGGGAAGTTCCTATTGTAGTAATGCCTCTTCTTTCTCCCATACATTTCTACCTGTAAAATGTACTCCGTACTGTCTACATTCTATAAATTGTATTTCTTATAATTTTTTTTTTATTATTATTATTTTTAATTTAGTAACAACTTATCTTGCCTCTAGCTTAAAAAATGGTGTTTTACCCAGTTTTGATTTAGACATCATTAATTTAAACATATGATTTGGCTAACATATGTAATAGCTTTAGAAATCTGGAAATATGTTTACGTACTGTATAATAGACTTAATTAATCCTACATCATGTTTATAATCCTCCTCTAGGCTCATAAATCCTACCTTCTATATGTAATTCCTATGATTAATTTACAAAGCATCCCAATAAATCCTAAATTGAAATAAGTAGATTTGTAAATCCTTTATTAGCATTTGAAGTTCAGAACAAGTAGATAATTTGTGAGGTCTTCAAAGCTAGAAAATTACAGTTAAACCTACACCCAGTCTTCTTCTTCTTCTTTCTCTATCTTTCTAATTTTGTCTGCAAATTATGACCCTCATTCTCTTTCATGAAATTAAGGTTTGGTTAAACAAAAAAGAAATTCCATGAATTTTTATTTGTATCAGTTTAATTAACCACACAATAATAGTCATACTAACTTGAGCCCTCCCAGCCTGACTACACTGGATAAAACTCATTGAAACAAAGATCTAAAAGAGTGTGCAGGATGTGTCAGGAAGCGATGCTGGAAATTCAATTGGAAGTACTTTCTTCTGAAAAATAGCAACTGCAGCATGCTCTATCACGATGTTTGATTTTTCTATGACATTCCAGGATTCTTTTTAATGGTTCCCCAAAGCATTATTCCTCAAAAACTTTTGTGCCAGTAATTGTGGCTTTAGAAACAGTTAAAACTCATTTCATTTATGAACTCAAAAATAAGAGAATCTTACTTCTGAAAGCTACAGAGTAGCTGAGAAACCAGGATGACAACCTCTTTTTGTGACTCTGAAAGCCTCAAATCTATTATCCAAATCCCTTTCATACGTACTTTGAGCCCACACATTGTATAATTTTACCTGCACAATTATACAATCCACTGCTATGTAATTAACAGACTTGTACCAGTTCAAAATGAATGAAATGATAAACTATATTTGAAAATCCTGCCTAAATTGTTTAAACATGCATTAATTGGCAAAGAGTCCTTTGTTATTTTGTCAGTATCTTTGAAGTGAGGGCTGTGTCCAAGTCACTGAGCTTTCCATATATGTAGTGGGCAGCTTTTATTATTCCAATGGCTCTGTGAAATAATCTCTTCAGCAATTACAACCTACTTGGGTGCTACACACCTTCCTCACCAAAGAAGAGTTGTCCATTACCTTTTTCTGTACAAGTAAAGATCTTTCAATTGTAACAGATTCCTGTGGTACCAATGCTTGACCAAAGGGAGCAGGATTTAATTCTACCTTTTCTACTTACAAGGCCACATACTCACATATCTTGTCTTACATTATTGACATTATTACATATGTATCCCTCCATGAGATTTTCTTGGCTGCAGCACTGATTTCTAAGACACTCTGAGTAGCTATGGAAGAAATTCAAGGGAAGTAGGCTAGTGGTTAGCAGGTTTAAGAAAAAAATTTAGTAAGCTAAGGACATCCCTAGCACAAATTATAGACAGCAAGAAAGGTGTAACTCCTGTTTGTATTTTTTCCCTGTTTGTATATTTACTTATTTATTTTTAATTTATAAATACCTGTATTGATGCTTAGACATGAATTGCTTAGATGCTTAGACATGAATGAATAATGTGTAGCACATTTGGCATGAAAGCTTGTTAAGAGTAGTATATTCACTCTTCCCCTACTTCCAATCTGAAGTCCATTGTGTGTTCAAGAGAAATAATCTTTTAAAAGTTTAACAGTAATTATCAGACTAAAAAGTCTTCTAGAAACTTCAGATGGCTCAAGAAGGATGAGTATATAGTGTCTATATAGCAATCTTTAACATTAAACAAAAGGATGATTTAAATTCTGTTTTAACTAACATGCATCTTTGACTATGGCAGAGAAGTCGGTTTAAAGAAATGAAGATCTCTGAACTGACACTGCAAAGAATGTATGGTGCTTCAGGAAAAAGAGTAATTACATGTTGTTCCCCTTCTCTTTCAGCATTTAAATTCAGTCACTTCTATTTCAGCAACAAGCTCATGGTGTACCAGAGGCAGAATGTGTGTAAAGTTTCAGTCAGAAAAGAGTTTCAGACAGGTAATGTCCTTAGATGTTATGACACCTAGCATTCAAAATAATGTTGTTTCTAATTATACTTTAAAAGTCAGGACATGTCTACTTCTTTACATATATGCACATACATGTTTCAAGTACACATCATAATATATAGTATTGCATATTATTTTACTGTAGCTTTTAGCATGTATGTATGCATATATTTATATATGTATTATCCTATTACTGATAGTACAGAAATGCTATACTATACTAATCACAGAAATCACAGAATCATTAGGGTTGGAAAAAACCACTAAGGTCATCTAGTCCAACTGTTGACCCATCCCCATCGTGCCTACTAACCCATGTCCCTCAGTGCTACATTTCCACATTTCTTGAACATCTCCAGGGACAGTGAATTATCAGCTCCCTGTGCAGCCTGTTCCGATGCCTCATCACACTTTCTGAGAAGAAATTTTCCCTAATATCCAACCTTAATAAATGAATATATATGTTAATATGTTAATATGTGCATAAACATATTAATACGTATATACACATATGTTCTAACACCCTAAATTTTAAATCACCTCGAGTGTTACAGGGAAGTTATTATCTATTCATTGGTAATACTGACTAGTATTAAGAGCTCATCAGGGAGATGACAGTATTTTAACTGGGCCTCCATATATTGAATACCAATAAGGAGAGGAGAGGGTAGACTACATATTTTATCCAAATTGTACTGCTCTGTATTCTCCCTTGCTTTTCCTAATCAGTTTCTAATCTCCTATGACTTCTTAATTACACAGCTACACAGACATTTATATCCTCTCTCACACCTTCTCTTCCTCTTCTTTCTAAGCCATCTTCAAAGACATTTGTGATGTGGGTGTTCTTTGTAAGTAACTCTGCCTCTTTTCAATCTGTAAGTACGGATGGAGTGAAGCTTTAGTAATAAGCCAATTTCTCAGCAAAGGGATTGGCAAAAATGATGTAAATAAGAAATGAAACACTAGAGCTGTAGATATAAAATTAAATCAGTTGAAACATTTTTGAATGATAGAAAAAGAAGCTGAAATAGAAGCCAAGACCTGGACTTAAAAGCTTGTTGGTAATTTCCGTAAAAAAGCCTGTATTGGCCTTAAGGGTAGTGATCCAGACCAAGAAAAAAGAACATTTTGTTTCTTTTTACGTTCAACAAACAGAGGAAAGAATTTCGTTGTCCAGGTTTCTGGACAAAATAAAAAAAAAGTTGACAGCATATATAAATGAAAGTATCACATAGAAATATAAATTAACTTTTCAGTAGTTAATTACACACCCTACTACCTATGGCTACCTTAACACATTTGTTACAGATAAGAAGCAGCATCTTTAATATGGTGTAACTGTAACACTAATCTAAATGGAAGAAATACTGGACCACGTTAGCAAATGTATCCCAATTATTTTTTACAGTTTAATTAACATATTTCCATATAGAGCAAAAATGGCATCTTTTTAATTGTGTCTGAAATTCTGTAATGTTTTTAGTAATATATTAGTAGATCTTTAGGGTGCCATTTTATTACCAAATGAAGCCCTAATTTGTGTCAAAAGGTAAATGAATTTAAACTCAGTTGAGTATCCTGTTGACAGTAATGCCATTCCAAGCTACTAAAGAAATGATCTTGGTCTCCCAGAGCTTCCAGAGACTCACTGGGCCAGCTCAGTTTTATTATGAAATTGCTGTTATCAAAATTGCAACTCATAATTTATTTTGAGGTTCATTATCCCTGTGCTTTTTATAGAACTTTGTAATTGTTGTAATTGTTTCAACTCAGTCTGTGACATTAATGGTGATGTGGGGAATCTCATTCCTTATGTTGTAATGACTTTATATTTCCTTTGACAGAGGACAGATATACATTTTATTAAAAGATCTGTGAAGAAAACAGTTCATTAGGGCAAAGAATACTTCAGACAGACATAAGAGGATTTTTACAACAGAATTGGAAAACTTGCTGTCTTTCTCTACTCTCCATCTGTCAAAATTACTCTTTTAAACAGAATCAGGACTGTAGAGGTTGTGAAAATATTATATCAAGCCTAGATACTTTTTGATTTTCAGTCTGAAAACATTTGTAGGACATGTAAGCTCAGGATTGAAGCTTATAGAAAATAATATTTGAAAATATTTCAAGGAAATAAAAGACATTCATTAATCTTTTACACAATCTGTGGATACTAATTCAGAAGTTCATTGCAAAGAGTAGCAAACAAAAAGAAGCAGTTAAATAAACACTCAGATTTTGAAAAAATTAACAGATTTTGAAAATAAAAGGGTGAAAAATAAGTAGAAGAAAAATAATTTGCCATAATCTGAAAGCAGAATTAAGTTCTTCACTTTTTCCAAAGGGGAGAGGCAGCACTATCAGTAGCGGTAGGAGTTTGATGTTGTTTAATACAGTGAGAAACTGGACCCAGATTCTGTTGCTTTTTCCATAATGTTATGTAGCACTATGGTAAGTGTTAAGGCCTGAGCACAACCTCTTGCCTATGGGTTTGGCAGCCAGGGCTCAAGGCCAGCTCAGAGGCAATGCTATTGAGAGCTTCCCCTGTCCATCTTGTCTCCTTGGGGAGCTTTTTCAGCCAATGGACCTTTCAGGTCTCCTATCTAACATCCCTCTTGCCTTTGGCTCATACATGTCCCCAGGGACAGCAATGTTTAATGGTGTAGTATCATTTCACGTCCTTTACTTGGGTAAAACAGCAGCACAGATTGCAGGAGAAAGTTGCTAAAACTAAAAGTAAATAAAGCTTACATCTTATTAGCAGCCACTGGTGTGAGAAGGAATTTCCATCTTTTTTTGCCAATCTTTTGAAAAATTTCCTGAGGCTCAACATATATGTTCATTAAAGTATCAAACACTTACTTCCCCCAAAAATGAATAAATTGCTTAATATCTTCATGTAGGCAAAATTTAGAGTTTTACATGAAGATTCACTTGCAAATACTATTGTACTTTTCTGGAATGCTTGAGCAAAAACACGCCAGAGGAACTAGGAGTGAAATCTATTCACCTGGAAAGTGACTTACCACAAACAGAAACAACACAGTGAACTCTTCCTTGTAACTCAGAATTAGGCCATGGTGTTCCTGAGGCATTTTGTTTTTCCTGCTGTCTTTTTAACATTCTGTTTCTGAAGGTTTGTATTGAAGAAAGGGAAAGCGCACTGAGAACACTATGGAGCCTGTATTTCCTCAGCCATTTTCAGCTCAGCTAGACCCTTTTTCTGATTAGCCATTTCACATTCCATTAATCTCTATCCAAATTAGCTTCCACTTTGGTCACTTTTGGAATAGTCTCACCAGTTTTATGTTGGTTACTCTGGACGCTCTCTGGACACTTTTTATGTTCTCACATTGATTTTTGTCTTTTTTCCATACGTACAGGTGTCAGCAGATCAAAAGTAAAGTGTTTAAGGAGCAAACTGGAACAGCAACTTCCTATTGCTTTCCTAAAAAATCAAAATGTTCTGTTTGTCTTAGTGTCAGGGGAAACTGGACAGATTATACAATGGAAAAAATCTCCAACAGCAAAGTAAAGGTGTCACATTATGTTTACAGAAATTTACATCCACTGAAGCAAAAGCTGTCATTTCATCATGTCACAAAACACTAACACTGTGTTTATAATCCTTCTGTCACAGGCAAGAATTTGCATTACCTCAGAATACTGTTAATAAATTCAAATATACACTGCCTAGTAAACATGTTAACGTAATAAATCACAGTTCTTGAAGGTCTCAGGAATATTTAAAATTCTCTTTGAAAGCAAGCAGACCTTCAGAACACTTTACACTACTTCTTATTTTACAAAATTACATGTCACATAAAAAATACAGCACTTGAAAATTTCATTGAACAGTGCATTCAGGACATACTGTTGTAGTTTGTGTTTATACTTTTACATAAAAATAGAATGAGGAATCCATTCAGTACTTTAATGCCCCAGTCTCAAATGAATAAAAGAGAAACAGATGTAACTAGAGAGCAGGAAGCTAAATTTACCTCATTTTCTCAAGAAGGCAAATACCTTAGAGATACCTGAAGAAATGAGATACACAGATAACAAAAATTACAGCTCTCACACCCATATTTGTGTTCAATCACATCAGGTACCAGACTCTTTCCATCTAAAAAGCTAAGTCAGTAGCCAGGGAACTGTGGTTGAAAATAATGGGCATGTATTAAACCACAAAAACCAAGAGAATAAAAAGACCTCATCTGATTTCACTCATACTGATGAGCTAGCAGCAAAACATTGAGCAGTCTTACTTTCTAGGCATAAACTTTTCATTGTTGCAACAAAGTAGTATTCAGCTTACCCTCCAATTGCCTTATCTTATTATATCCAGAGATGGCCATTTCCCTTTCCTTCTTCCTTCCATTCCTTCTTCCCTTTCCTTCCCATTAAAAGCTGTTTTAATTTTTGAAAACTAAAACCCTAGCTTTTATTCCACCCATAGGAATCATTTTAAGAACTGGCTGATATGAATTCAAATTTACTGAGAAAGAAGTTTAATGATTCCACTGATGATGCTTATTCTGAAGCTGAGGAAAGCTCATGGAGAGTATCATGTCTCAAGCAACATAGAATAACACAACTAGTAGCCAATCAATTCTGTAAGTAGGTAAGCAGCTCTATATGGAAGCACCAAAAATTTAGGTGTTCAGTTCATGACTGAAAGAAACAGGCAGCTGCTTACTTTAAGATTTAGATTTGACACAAAGCTTAAGACAGACAAGAGTCAGTCTTAGGAATGGACGTAAGCCCACATATGCCAAATGTCTACTGGGAAGAGTTCTTGATCAGTACTATCCCTTAAACTGTGCACTGTCTGAAGTAGTACTGGCTGGCACAGGCCAAAATTGTGCCAAAGAACGTTCCAGGAATTAAATGGTAAAAGTTACTTTAGGTCATTCTTCTGGCTTTTTCCTTTGCCCACTTTAGATTACTGGTATAAATACAGATGGGGAAAAACAGCTGGGATTCTGCAGCTTCCAGGAGTGCCTAATTTCAGAAACCAGATATTAGAGCACCATTACGGTTGACTCACATACGTCATTTTGTTCAAAGAATGAAAGAGGTCTCAATTACCCTGATTTCTAATGCCATCAAATGTTACTTATGCCAATCTTGTGGGTGCAGATTGTTAAAACTCAAACATTTTCTCTAAATGAGAATGTAAGTCTACACATCCTTTTTCCTATGTATTCTTTAACTATATGGCTATTCTGGTTCTTTTTTTCTGGAGCTATTTTCCAGCAATCATATGAAAGCTTTGCCATTGTGCAGATAATCTAAGGTCTTTTGGTCTGAGATCAGACACAAATAAATCATTAATACAAGAGTTATGCACTTAGAAAAGGAAATCTGACAGTTTTCTGCATGAGGAACTACTTTTCTTTCATGTGTTTATCCTTTTGCTCTTTGTCATTCATTCATACTTAAGTATGATATAGATCCTGAACAGTTCAGCCACATGTACCTGAGGTGTTTTATTACACATGCAGTGAAGTTCATTAACTGTGCAGTCTACCATAAGAAAAAGTTTCTGAACTGTCAAATCAAATGAACACATAAATGATGATATATACCCATGAAAGTTTTTTTCTGTGATTAACAACAATTCAATAGGGTTTTGAAACAAATAAAACTTTGGACTTGTATATTAACAATTTCGGATATTTAAATTCTTTTCTAATAAGAGAGTCTTATCCTCTGCTAATATTCTCATCTGGTGATATTCTTCACACACCAAATCCAACACTGTTGAAACTGTTGTGCAGTTCCTATAACTATGTACAAAAGCAGTTATTTGGTCTATTTATTACCAAAAAAAAAAAAAACAAACATAAAAGAAACCACAATGCAGATTATCACTGGTCCTGCTGCTAAAAACAGTAATCTATACACTGGACAGGGCTGTGAGGTGCCTCAACAATAATAAATGTGATGTGTGGTAAAGTGCTTTATTTTTCAATTTCATTTTTAGTATAAACTCTTCTAAGAAGTCATTAAGTGAGACATAAAATAAAATGATTCCAAACTAAACCTATAAATAAAATTCCAACCAGCTTATTAAAAAAAATCCTCATCAGACAACATCTTGGCTAAATTCCTTTGTTTGGTTCTACATATTGGTGAATTACTTATGGATTCCTCAGAACAGCTGTTAATTCTGGCTTATCTCATCCAAAATTATTAGAAGAAGGGAAAAAAATAACACTAATAAAAAACAAGTAAACAAATAGTAAAAAAATAGAGAGCTTATGAAAAGCGGAAAGTCTTCTGGAAAGAGACTGTAGTTGAGTCTTGTTAACTAGCAGTCTTAGATATTAATTAAGCTTTTTCTTCATATATATATAGAGACAGAAAGAGACGGATACAGAATCACAGAATTGTAGGCATTAGAAAGGACCTCCAGAGGCCATTGAGTCCAATACTAATGTGAAGGCTTCTACAGAAGGCTGCACAGGTAGGCATCCAGGCAGGTCTTGAATATCTCCATAGAAGGAGAATCCACAGCCTCCCTGGGCAGTCTATTTCAGTGCTCCATCACCCTCACTGTGCAGAATTTCCTTTGTATATTTGTGCAGAACTTCCTATGGTTTACTTTATGGCCGTTTACCCTTGTCCTGTCTCCACAGACCACTGAAAAGAGGTTGGCCATGTGTCTTTGACTCCCACACTTAAGATATTTATAAACATTAATAAGATCACCTCTAAGTCACCTCTAAGTCTTCTTTTCTCAAGGCTGAACAGACCTGTGTCACTCAGCCTTTCCTCATAAGAGAGGTGCTTCAGGCCCTTTGTCATCTTTATTGCCCTTCGCTGGAATCCTTCCAGGAAATCCTTGTCTGTCTTGTACCAGGGAGCCCAGAACTGGATACGGTACTCCAGTTGAGGCCTAACCAGAGCAGAGCAGAGGGGGAGGATCACCTCCCTTGACCTGCAGGCCATACACCCCAGGATCCCATTGGCCTTCTTGGCCACCAGGGCACACTGCTGGCTTATGGCCAGCCTGTTGTCCACCAGGACTCCCAGGTCCACAGAGCGGAGAGCAAATGCTAAGTCTATCTTAATTATGTCACATACTCTTGCTTGATTCTGCATTTGTTTTTGCTTCTGTTCAAACATCAATTATCCCAGGGAAATCATTGCTTACAGTGTATGTTACAACAGTTCAATTATTTAATTGCATTGCGGACACCGTCACAGAGACCATCAGGTATTACTCTGAGAAAACTCCCTTGTATTTTCACTTAAATTTATAGGAGTCTTTGTATTAAAGTTCAAACTGGGATTAAATTCATTTAGCAACCAAAGTTTAATTTTAATCTTGATTTGAAGATCAGATTAGTTTTCATTATTTTTTGCTTGGAATTTTGGTGAGTACTGGAGCAAATGTTACGTAATAGAGGGAAAGAAGAAGTCATTATCAATATATTTTTAAATATATTTTTAAACTTCAGGAGCTAGAGAATGTATTAATACCTCACTCTCAGAAAAATCTTCCCATCATCCCACTGCAGATAATAAACTGCAGAATGTTGAATATTAACTAGCAAAATAGAGAGAATCATACAATTATATAGAATAGTCTGAACTAATAATCTAATCAATTCTGTAGGTCAGAATATGTTTGTGGCTCAGTTTATGATAACATTGTTCACAACAATGCTACTAGTAAAAAAAGAAAAAAAACAAAAGCATGATCAAGTAGAAAAAAGTTTTATTGTCCAAATCTTATCTTCCCCAGAAGGAACCACTGAAACAGACAGAACTATCCAGACAAGCAGAAAAGAAAAGAAGAATTTAAATATCTAAAATGGGCAGTCCTAGACTGAAAAGTATAAACAGTTTGCAATTGACTGGCCTGGCTGGGACTGTAGCAAATACAAGTGCTAAGGGAAGGTATCATAGTTAGTTTGATTATCTCAAATTTACAAGAAAATGTGCTCTGTAAATTAATGACTGCTTTATGTAGTCATTAAGAAAACAATCTCACAAACAAACACATCAAATCAAGGATTCGGCCCCCTTTGTACAGGCTAGTCTGACATGAATACAGTAACTTATCACTTCAGTAATTCATGACATGTCTAACTCAACAGCTTCCCCAGCTTGTAACTCATGTCCATGAGCAATGCAATTACTTTGCCAAGGGCAAGTGCTCATCCTTCCTCACCAGTCATGCTTCAAGTGTCCTCTGCACCACCACAGGAAGGCCTCATCAGTCCTGCTACTGTTAGATCTGCTCAAAAGATTTTTGGGTCAACTAACATGTTAATAGTATCTTATTCAGTGGATTCTGAAGAAGTTGCCAGGCAATGAACATGCAAGGATACAGGAGACCAATGGTTTCAGGAGACAGTAAGCTGCAGGTACTAGCAGCTGCATAGTGATCTTTACCACTGTATCCTGTCCATGTCTTCTCTACATGCTGGTCTAGCTTTGACCCAATGGCATTGCCCCAAGCATACACCGGGTTTCAGCATGAGCTGTGTGTTAGCCAAAACTAGGGCACGAGTTGAGTGAGCAGCAGCAGATAAGACATTTAGATTTCTATTTCCTTTGGGATAAGAATAGACATCTCAGCAAGAGAGGCATTTCCATTTTATTTTCATTATAATGTAACTGCCCTGAGTAAACAGTGCTTTTTTTTGCTGAGGGCCGGCAGCTGATTTCTTAAACTTACCGCTCCTACAACCAATGAAAAGAGCAAATACTGACCTGGTCACACAGGTTGAGATAATTATGGCGTACAGAAGAAGAAACATAAACCATGCATTTCATTCCTTTTCTATCCCAAAGACTTACCCCAGCTATTACAGAGATATATAATGTCAGCTCTGATTTAGAATGCTCTCTACGATTTTATTTGTTCACATTTCTGATGTCACCTGATCATGCTCTGATCCTTTGTACCTCTGATTAGAGATCACATGCAATCAGCCTTTTTGGCTAGTAAACAGTTTGGAGATACCCAGAAAAGAGTCATTGAGGCATATGCACTCTGCATCTGCACACCAAAAGTCTGTATTTGAGTGTGTCAGGTTAGGTTTGAAGAACTGAAATGAGGTAGTTCTGTTTGTTTTTGAACTTGTGCACTTCAGGACAAAACTTTTCGACTACTTACAAAAACAACCAAATTCTCCTACCATGATAAACATCCCTTGATAGGACTAGTGGGTATGGGTTCAAGTTGCACTAGGGGTTGTTCAGGTTGGACATTAGAGAAAAGAGTGGTTAGATTCTGGAGTGGGCTGCCCAGGGCACAGGTGGTTAAATCACTGTCCCTGGAGGTGTTCAAGAAATGTTGTATTGAAGGACGTGCGTTAGTGGTAGGTGGATGGTTGGACTAGATGATCTTGAAGGTCTTTTCCAACCTTGCTGATTATACAGTTCTGTGTTTCTATGATCCTCTAGCCAATGGGGTCCATATAGCCAGTGTAGAGACAGGAAATCAAAGCAACAGTACCTTTAAAGTACACTTTATCCAATAAATATTAACAGCTCTATTGTAACTAAGCTTTTCTATTGCAATTGGTTTTGCTGTGTTATAGACTATGTTGCATTATCAACAATGCCTTTAATTTTAAGGCTTGAGGGCATGACGAATCAGATCTCAACACTATTTATTTCTTGTTTCTGCGTTGTGTAGCAGAGCATTAACTCCTTATACATCCTTACCCAATATTCTAGTTCTTGTATCCAAATTTCAATTAAATGCTTTTCCTTTTTTTTTTCTCATGCTCCAAAACATGTGAATTTTTCCTTACATGGATTACTTCATTATGGAGCTGTTTAATCATAACAGTGGTAATAGTTCACAGTATTGATAGCTATAGCACTGGTAAGTAACCACACTATTTTTTTTTTCTTTTTACTCATAGAATTTGCAGTATATTTCAATATAATTGCATTTCAAATGTGCAGTTTTAGTAACTGTGTTGGCACAAGGGACTTCTTTCTAAAGAAAGATTTTCTCTCCTATTACAGTAAATCTTTCTTTATATACATTGTATTGCATTAGATTTTGTTGTACTGAATGGTCTTACAAGTCAGTTCACCTGGGCTAGGTCCAAACTAGACACTAATTCATCGACTGAAGCTGCTGTAACAAAATACCAGACATAAATAATGCAAAGCTACTTTCCTCATCTTCTAACTGAACAATCTTTTGGCGTTCTAGGAACCCCCTAAAGAGCCACTTGTACATTTTTAGAATTGATTCCTACAGGTTGTCTAGCAACCAATTTTAACATTTATATGAAATTAGATATTTTATGGTGGAATGGGATTGAGGAAAAAAAAAAAGGAAAGCTGTGGGAAGAACAGTCCTGTTAGAAATCCAAAATATTCCCAAGCCTAGTAATCAATCAACAGTGTAATTGTATGACTCATTAAAAACAAAACAAAGTCACAAAATGTCATTCACAAATAAAATAAATTATGCTGCACTTGGAAAAAAAGATAGTTACACACTTTTCCGGTTTTACTATATAAAAAAAAAGAGGAGGGTTAAAACAGCCCTCTGTAGGCAAAGCATTAATAAGAACCCATGCAATACACCCAATGGTATCGAAACATTAGAAAATAAAATGCACTAAAACAAAATCTCATTTTTTGGCTGTATGTACTTGTGAGTAAGAAACATTACGTCATTGTCTGTAATGAGACTAGAAAACCAGCTAAATTCAATTCTGAATTTAGTAGAAAATGATTTAGATAGAAGAGGAAATAGCGAAGGGCAAAACACAAGAAATAAAGGACAAGGCTAAGAAGAATTTTGAGAAGAAACTGCATAGAAGGTTATGCATTTAGGAGAAAGATGTAGCAGTGCAAGAGATGCAGGAAAAAAAAGTGTTCCTGTAAAGAGTAGTGTAGAAGATGAGGCAAGAATTGGCTTGATTTTGTTCAGTCCTGTTGAGTTTTTGTTCACTTGGGCTCTACATATGAACAATCTAACCATTCCCATACTCATCTATTGGCTGAAAAAAAAAAAAAAATACATGGACACCTCTCCAATAATCTTTTGTGTTGCAGTTTGTAAAATAAATCTTTGGATAACATGGTGCTTAGTGGCAGGATGTCAGACCATGAAGTGAGAAAGTGAGAATAGGAAAGGGAATTGGTGCAGGAAAACTAAAAGGGAAGTAGAAGAGATGATAGCTCTAAGTGGAAAATAACTGGCTGGCAAGAACCTGCTTTAGAAAGAAATATTATAAATATGCAATCCCATCAATATTCCTTCAGCCAGTGATCAGCTTCCAGAAGTTTCCTAGTCAGCAAGAGGTGTTTGTTGCTATGAACCTCTTAGAAAACATTTCATTTGTGAGGTAAAAGAGGTGTCACTTCTAAAACAATACTTCTGTAATTTACCAATTATAGAGAGGAATTCTCCGAATAGAAATCCAGATCAAGAAAAGGACCGATTTTAAGTACGGCTAGTACACATAATAGGATTTCCAAATAACCCTCAACTCTCCTTTTGTTTTGCCTAAGAACAGAGTATATTCCAGTTTATCCTGGGCTTTGTGTTTTGCCAGTTAATACACATGCCTTATTTATGTGTTGAATTTAGTTATTAGAGAATTTAAACAAGGTATTTGAAAGAGAGATAAACTAAATGCATCTAACTAGTCCCAGAGGTAAAGCAGCTCCCTTTTTCAGAAGCTGATGTGTACGGTAGATGTATGGACAAATCTATGTATTTTAATCCCTCACAAGGATAGCCTTGTGAAGTAAACATTTTGACTAGATCCTCTGTCAACAGAAGATTACAGTCCATAAAAATGCATTGATTTATATTAACTAAACACAAAAGTTATTTGTTTGATTTAGGATCCTTAAAGACAGTAATTATACAGTAATGTAGCATATATATGTATGTATCAAACCAATTAAGCTAAAATTAAGTGTTCAATTCAAATTCTGGAAGACAAAACAAGAAATTTACATTAAAAATAAAGTTTGTTGTTAAAAAAACCTTTAAAATATTTGTGATTTTACACAGCCTTCACTCATATTGATCATTGTATAAAGACCCAGAAACTGTTATAGGTGACAGTTTAAGAATAGAGGATTAAAAACTATGGAGAAATATCTTGCAACTGCTTGATTCAGTGAGACCCACAACTTATTTAGCTGTTTACATCAATCTGCTCACAAGTTTCTCTACAGAATTGCCTAAAGGCAATGAAAAATTTATAGACTTCTTCGAATGGAAAACAGTGTGAATAAAAATCTAACTCTACTTAATCATACCTGCAACATTATGAAGAGATACTCAGTACAATGGTAATATTTTAGCCTTCCTTTCCCTACAAGCGCTTATGGAATGGGAGTGTGGCAGACATCTCTTGTGCCCCTCCGATGTTTTGTAACAGGTACATAAAACAGATTCTTTAAAGTTTCAAGTACCATTTTACACAAGAAGATTTGTTGTGAAATAAAGGACCAATAACACTGTGTGACCTTCAGCGTCTTCCCTAAATGCTATAGGATTTTTCTGGGACACCTAAGCAGAGCTTGGAAATTGCCAGCACAACAGCAAAACAGTCTAATTTTCTCCTCTTCCCAGTGACCATCTCTGACAAGAATCATGTGCCATGAGGAGCTGCAGGATGATATAGCTACTGATGCAAAGGAATTCAGATAAAGACTATTATGATACAATGGGTAGCAAAAGAATCCTGTTTTTATGGTACGTCGCTTAAACAGATATAATTTGGGTGAAAAGTCTTTTTGAATTCACAGGGCTACAGTGAATGTTGGAAGTGAAGCTAAATGGTTCCCTGTATGCTTGCAGATTGGGGATTTTTGTTTGCAGTAACATAACAGCAATGGATGTTTTTTACAGGTGCAAAAAAATTTGGCTTACACGCTGCAACTTAAAATATCAAGTTGCCTAGTTGGATTCTGGAGCTTTAAGCAGTTATGGTTTGTGAATGTCCTCAGTGATGTTTCCTCAGCATTATCTTTTAGTATCAGCATACTACCCAGGTGCTGCGATGTTTCTGCCATAGACAAAAATGACCAGTAAGGAAATTCCTGCTATTTTTCCAAATTAATTTGTTAATTTTCTTTTCTCTTAGATCATGAAGTCTATAATATCTTGAAAGATATTGTTTTAATGTTAGTCTTTTCCCACTACCCAAATTAAGCATTTAGATATTTGATTTATTTGGCAACAAGTCAGTTTTCTCCAAAGTGAGACTGTTTTGCCTGCAGTAACATCTAGCAAGCAGTCTCCCTATTTGTAACTCATGAGCTTTCTCTCCCTGTCCTGCTGGGTGGGTGTTCAACTGCCAGGTGGGCCCAATCCATCACCCTGGTAAATACTAGGAAAGATAACCATCTTCTTTGTAGAATCATTACTGAAACTCCCAGCAGCTGTCATGGCACCTAAGTTTTACACCAATCATTTATAAAAAACGTTCTACTTCTTTCTCTTGATTTCTTTTGTAAAGAATGTTCTCAACCTCAAACACTTCAAGGAGAGAGTTTATTATGAGCATCTGACAGTCTGAGAGAGATCTAGATGCTCCGAGATGGGAACGAGAAATTTAACTTCCTATCTGATGCTTCTAAATGGTTAACAATATGCTGTTTTTCAATCCTGCCTATTGACTTATAGGATACTTATTATGATGTAGTGTTTCATGTCTTTTTGTCTAAAGTTATAAGTCTTTTTTTTAAGGGACACCGTGAAGGACAGTTATTGGACAGGTAAACCTATACTAGTGATTTTTCTGAAATAAAACTGAAGACACACAGCAGGTCCTTCTGTGATACAGCCCTTGTCCAAGTAGCAGGACTTCCCTCACAGCTAGCTAGCACCTGTCTTCTTGCCCAACACGTCCATGTGCTTGGATCCCCATGGATCCCAGACTACTGGCATCTTTGGGTGCTGAAGGACAAGCAGAGCATGCAGGCTCGGCTGTGGCACTTTACCACTGCTTGCACAGCAGACTGTGAGACAGCAAACACAGCCTGGAGAAAGGACTGGTTTAGAAGCCTGAGGCTATACGACAACAGCACAAAAAGACCTGACCAGTCAGCACCTCTAGGACCTGATCCTGCTTTTCTTTGTTCAGGAGCAAAGCTGAGACCTTGGAAAGAAGGAGGCTGGAGGTACTCATTATTGATTTAGTTCATTATCTCTCCACTCCTGTGGTAAAAAAGAGCTTTTGTCTGCATTAATCCTAACTGGCAGCTCATTTTATTTGTAGAAGGGGTTAAATTTGTGGTTTAATGCATCTGACAAGAAAACTCAAGGTGACAAAACTGAAAAGTAGTTTTTCTTCCAATATTCTTGACTTGAGCAAGGCCTCTGACATGGTCCCCCACCACATCCTCATCTCCAAATTGGAGGGATGTGGATTTGATGGGCGAACCACTCGATGGATAAGAAACTGGTTGAAAGGCTGCAGACAGAGGGTAGTCATCAATGGCTCTGTGTCCAAGTGGAGGCCGGTAACGAGCGGCGTTCCCCAGGTGTCTGTCTTAGGACCAGTGCTCTTCAACATCTTTATTAATGACATCGATGTAGGAACCGAGTGCACCCTCAGCAAGTTCGCTGATGACACCAAGCTGAGTGGTGCTGTCGACACGGTTGAAGGAAGGGATGCCATGCAGAGGGACCTCGAGAGGCTAGAAAGGTGAGCCTGGGTGAACTTGACGAGGTTCAACACGGCAAAGTGCAGGGTTGTGCACTTGGGCCGGAGGAATCCCAGGCATCCGTACAGGCTGGAAGGAACGGCCCTTGAGAGCAGCCCTGTGGAGAAGGACCTAGGGGTCCTGATAGATGAAAAACTTAATATGAGCCAACAGCGTGCTCTTGGAGGGCAAATTGTATCCTGGGCTCCATCAAAAGAGGGGTGGCCAGTAGGGACAGGGAGGTGATTGTCCCCCTCTACTCTGCTCTTGTGAGGCCCCATCTGGAATACAGCATCCAAGTGTGGAGCCCGCAGTACAAAAAAGACAGGGAGCTGTTGGAGAGGGTCCAGAGGAGGGCCACAAAGATGATCAGGGCATTGGAGCACCTCCCCTATGAGGACAGGCTGAGGGAGCTGGGCTTGTTCAGCCTGGAGAAAAGAAGGCTGCAGGATGACCTCATTGCAGCCTTTCAATACCTAAAGGGAGCCTACAGAGGGGAGGGGAATCAACTCTTTGAAAGGGTTGATATGTGTAGGAAGAGGGGAAATGGTTTTAAGTTGAGGGAGGGGAGATTTAGGTTGGACATCAGGGGGAAATTCATTACCCAGAGAGTGGTGAAGTACTGGAACAGGCTGCCCAGAGATGTTGTGGATGCCCCATCCTTGGAGGTGTTCAAGGCCAGGTTGGATGGGGCCCTGGGCAGCCTGGTTTAGCATTAAATGTGGAGGTTGGTGGCCCTGCATGTGGCAGGGGGTTGGAGATTCATGATCCTTGAGGTCCCTTCCAACCCTGGCCGTTCTGTGATTCTGTGATTCTCACAGGTTACTTTCAGCAGCCAGCAGTAATCAGCCATTAAGAGTCCTCAGTAAATCTCATGTAGAATTCACAGAATGGAAAGAAATCTATACTCGATACTTGATTTGAGCTTGATTTTGCTTTGCAAAACACTTAATGGCTGAAAGAAATCCTGACTGTTGCAAGAATACGAGATACAGCTAGTACGCTGTCTCACAAAGTCAGAATTATTTTCTGAGATTAGGGCTTGTTAGCCTGAATTTCCATTATTATGTGCAGCATTATATCTTTCCTGTCACAACAGATCTGGATTCAAGTGCAAAAATATCAGATTTTTTTCATATGCTTCCCTTGTATTTGCTGGGACAGACAAAACACTGAGTCCTGCAAAGGTAAGTGCAAAGCTTGCCTTGCCAGTTCTCACTGCTTTCTATTTTCATAGGCCAGCACAGAACAGAAGTATAGACCAATAATGATAATATTCATGATGATTCATCTATCTTTTCAAACATATCATGTTCTTCTTATTAGTAGCAAGACTGATAGCAAGAAGAAGTTTTTGACATCTTTCCTATAGTTGACCATTTGTGAAATTGATGCGCTAGAAATGAGAAAAAAAAAATACACTTCAGAAGATCTCTGGATTTCTTTAGTTTTAACTAAGTATTAAGATTCAAGCTAGTGGAAACATAGACTAACCAGCCATTAAAACTTCATTATTTAGAAATTCTGTTAGAGAAAACAAGTCATGTTGAATTTAATTTCTGATATTAAAGTGCTTTTTAAAATACTAATAAAATGCAATGCAAGGCAGCATCTGACAGCTGTAGGTTTTCATTCCTGTTTTGCTATATGTATATCTGAAGTTCTTTTTGCATATGGGATATAATCAAAGACTGACCTCAAGCATTCAAATATCTAAAAGAAGAGAACACTCTTCCTTTGAAATTTGCAAAGCATAATAAATCTGCTGGTTGGTTTTATGCTATGAAAAGTATGTCTTTATGAACAATAGAGGGAACAATGGCACATTTGAATGTGCAGAATCCTAAGATACTACATGAATAAAATGTATGCAAAAAGATTACTTCAAATACTCACCAAATAAATTTTATAACAGAGAAAGTTTTTCTTGTTTTGACCACAGAAAGCTGAAGTCAGAAGTTAGAATAATATGCTAATAACTTAAAAGAAAAACTCAGATCTAAATATAGAACGTGGAAGGATAAATTTTAGAATGGAACAATGAAATCCAAAGGTATGAAAATGTAGCTATATATTCTTGTAAAAATGAAATTTATTGGAAAACTTTAATGCAATGACAGCAGCTAGGAAAAGAAAGAACATTCATCTCTGGAAAAAAATATGTAAGAAGCTAAGGATTTCAAGGTGTCAGGTTGATTGATTTCACTCCAAATGAAGTCAGTTGATGTAATTTTGTTCATCTGCTGCATTAGATCACCTTTTTATACAAAGTCTTTTCATCTACAACTTGATATTTCCAAATTTTCTGACAAATAAAAAATAACAAGACAGTGACAGAAAATAAAGCAAGAAAAAAGTATTTACAAGAAATAGGGAAGTAATCAAAGTACTGAATGAACAAAAAGCAGGTAGAAAATCAGCAAAAGCTCTTTAGATATCCTTATAGTAAAGCTATAATCAAGTTGAAATTGTTTAAATATATGAAGAAAACAGCAAGACAATTTAATGTTCATACTTACCACCTCTTCTACATCCCAACTTTTCAGCAGCACTTTCTGGAAGCTGGCTTTATGACTTTGGCCCACTCTTTTTAGAGAAGAAATGAAGATCTGTACAGATAAAAATCACATTCCTATGGTTGTATTCTGTATTGAGAGAATTTGATGACTTATTCTTGTACATGTCATTGTTTTGATGTACTGCATCTTTAGTAGTGAGAAAACTGTTCTTCACTATTAAATTAGTTATTTCCTAACTATTCCAAAGAATATAATGAAGGCAGAAATTCAGAAGCGATTCAAACTTGCACATATTATGTAAAGTGTGAGCTATTAGCAAAGCTATACTAAAACTCAAACATTTTCAACAGTTCTGATTTCCAGACTGTTATGAGATGTGCTCAGAATAAAATTTAGTTTTCAACTTTTCTCCAGTTTAAGACTCAGCATATCTCTACCCAGAAAGCCATAGACTTTATCATAGAGTCACAGAATCATTTGAGTTGGAAGGGATATTTGAAGGTTATCTACTCCAACTTCCCTGCAATGATCTAGAATCATTGAGATTCTAGAGAAAAATCCAATATAGTGCTCACATGCATGTATGTAAAGTACTATGACTTTTTAAAACTGTAATTGTATTGAAAATGCATAGAACACTTCACACTATGAAATACTGTTTTCCATTTTCATGATGCTCCTTTTACAGGATCTCATTACATGATGAAATTGTTCCTGTCACAATAAATCTTGAGGGGCTCAAAGTTATGCTACTTCATAATTGGAGATTAGGCCTCTAACTGTAGCTTTACTTCGGATTAAGGAAGTGATGGCTAAATGTCAAGACTTCTTGCTTTCTGTTTAACTTATAGTGAATCCTAACAATGAAAAATTGCAAGAGCTCATGGAATGGAGTGAAAAAGTTAGCCACTCAGTGTATTGTTGAAGATAGCCTAATTTTCTTAAGTATCTGGAAGTGGATGTAAGCATGCTGAAGATGAGTCACCTCATCCTAACTCAGAATACACATCTAGACATATTTTATCCTTAAAAACTGCACACTTTGAGCACCAAAACTTTCCATAACTATAGAGAAAATTCATTTCAAGAATAGGTCTCTTCCCAAAGACAGCATCATATGTATTCATTGTTTTGCTATTTAGAGATTTTTTCATTTCAGACAGGGTGAAGTATCAAAAAAATTTACTCCATTGTGGAGTAAATAACAATTTTATGGAGCATTGAGTCTGAAATTCATAAACCTCCAAGTGCATGTTATTGTGACCAGAGTGTAATTATCATATAGGGGTGAACCGAGGTATTCTTGTGAATGTGTAAGGGTAACAGCCACGGTAGGACTTACTACCTTTTATGTGGAAGATGTTTCTCCACTGCTTGTCGGAATGCTATCTTGGATCACTAAGCCAGTTACAGTGCAGCTTCTTACTGGTATTTTTCCTCTGTTGCAACAGAGACAACAAAAGTCAATCAAAATAATAAATAACTGAATAATAAATTATATTATTTTATGTATACCTGCAGCTAAAATGCAGTCTTTTGGTGGGACGATGTATTAATTTCTCTTTTGTTTAAGAAGAACAAACAATTAAATGAAAATGACACTTTTCATGTTGCTACAATCTAAGGAAATATTCCTATATTTCTGATAGTTACTCATTAATATGCTGTTGGAAAAAGGAATAGATTCTTTTCTGTATGATTATTTAGCAAAAAGAATTTAAACTCCGTTAAGAATACTTGACAAAAAAATAAAAGATCCACCACAATAAAATTGTATGAAGCTAAACACACTGCCTTTATCTGTCAGTAATTCATTGTTGACTTCCTGAGATGTCTGTAATAAATTAATGAAAAGTAAAAATAGCTAAAAGTAAAAATAGCTAAAAATAGCAAAACATTAGACCTCATCTAGAAAAATAAAATATCTATTTATTCAGAAAAAATACATGCTGATTTTATTGAGAATGAACAAAACCAACCTTGAGAAACAACCTATGAAACAAAATGAGGAAGAAAGGAAAAGGAAATATCTGAATTTAAGACTTTTACCCTTGACTTGATTTTAGGACCAGGAATCAGATTTCTGTGTCAATCAGCAACTCATTCTAGTTAACAGGTATCAATAAAATATATTATGGTAGTGATCTAGTGGAGTTCTTCCCCCTTGTCTGTTCAGAGACCAGCTATTGCAGTTGAGATTTAAAGGTTCTAACTTGATATTGTGGTCAGTTTTATAACAAAGTTCCTCTGGAAACCATGGTGTTGTATTCTCAATAACAGTGAAAAACTCAATTAAGTCTGCAGTTACACAGCTCTACTGTTAAACCAAACTGACAATTCTCTTTGACAGAAGTTCCTCACAGAGAGAAAACATGCCCTATAACAGTTGTTGTGACTGTGGGAAACTGGTTGTGAGATAATACACAGAGAATCATGGTCAGTGGCTCAATGTCTGGATAGTGATCGGTGACAAACTGTACTGAGTACTGAGATTGATGCTCAAAAATGACCCAAGAGGTCAAACACTTCCCCTACCATGACAGATTACCCAGACAGGTAGCAGGCTTTGTCCTTGAAGACATTCAAGGTCAGGTTGAATCAAGTTCTGAGCACCTGGACTAACTGTAATTGTCTCTTTTCACTGCAGAGGAGTTAGACTATTTGGCTTTTAAAATTCCCTTACAAGAAAGATCCTATGATTCTATTATATTAAGATAAGAAGGATCTCATACTCAGAGATCTCCAGTCTTTGGACTCCTACTGCTCCATGAATATTTTACTTACCTGTGACATTATGAAAGTGGTAAAAAGCAGATAAACAGATAAATATTCATTGTTCCTGCAAAAGGCACATACTTATGGCTCACTATCCGTTATACTACGAGTCAGAACTTGGTAGCTGTTGAATATTAGATTCTTAAGCACAATGTTAACAAAGAATATTAGATTCTTAAGCACAATGTTAACGAAGAGGATTATTTTATTTTTATCTCCAGTAAAACTGTGAAGGATAGCCATGTGAGTGAGTTGGCTCTGTACGTTATTTTAATGAAGTGGGAAAGAAACAGATACTCTGTTTCCTAAGATTTTAGATATTTTTAGGTGATTGTATGAAGCTTGGGACTCCTTCTTTCCAGATAAAGGGTGCCAAGTTTCAACTCTGAGCAACCCTTTATAGTGGTGTTAAATAACAAAGACAACCCATTGTAAGTGTGAAAAATGCGAACTGATTATATACACACTTATTTCTGTTTTACTTTCAAAAATTATAGTCCAACAGTGGAGCCCAAACATGGTTCTATTGGGGCACTGAAATGTAATTTTGTGACAAAAATTTGCCTTAGTCAAACAGCATTTTGCCTTGAAATCTGCATTCTTCAAGGTCTCAAAAAATATAAAATATAGCTTGCCTTTGCAGAGTGAGAGGAACTCTAATACTTTTTAAAGAGACCTCTCTTACTGGAGGCAGCCCTGAAAATAGAGGGCAAGACTTTATTTCTCATGAAAACAGTTTCTTATGCTGAAGAGATGAGTTTTAATCACTTGGAATCAAGAAGAAATAAAAAATATTTTCTTTTAGGTATTCTGTATCTGAGTCTCTAAGGTAGTCACTGTCACTGCATCTGGGGTTGGCATTGAGAACATTGGCAAGGCTTTACCATCATTGGCAGGGGTTTGTTCTCACTGTTCTTCCATTCACAGAGTACCCTGTGTGCAGAAATTTGTTGAGTCCACTGTGTGCTGCAGAGCAAACTGTTCTCTCTGATGAACTAATTGATTTCTCCTTCCTAACTTATTGTTTTTCATATATTTTCATCTTGTGAATATCAAACCATTTTCCCAATTAATTAATGCATTCTAAATTCTCATACCGTTCTTTGAAATAGTGATTTCTTTTAGACTGGCATTTCCTACAGTATTATACATTTATTCTTGATTTATTCTTTCAAGCCATGAATGAAAATACTGATTAAAACTTGGCCCAAGACAGATCCCTGGAAGTATCCAGGATCTGAGCAAATGGCCAAAAGTTGTACCAGAAGAGGTCTAGGTTAGACATGAGGAAAAACTTATTCTCTCAGAGAGTGGTCAGACACTGGAATGGCCTGCCCAATGTCCTTGGCAGTGTTCAAGAGGTGTCTGGATGAGGAGCTACGAGATATGGTTTAGTTTGTGGTAGCAATGGTAATGAGAAGGCGGTTAGACTAGATGATCTTACTGGTCATTTCCAACCTTATGATTCCATGATTCTGTGATTCTATCCACCTGACATACATTCTCAATCAATTATTGTTTATAATTATTATAATTATTATCTATTTGAAGAGTTAGGTAATGTGCTTATGGTGATAGTGTAAACATGATCTTCCCAATGTTATGTACGTATTGTAGGACAGCGACAGAAAGCTTACTAAGGTTAAAATACATCACAGGTATTGCTTCATTTTTATTTACTAGACTAGTTATGTTGTTATTAACAAATACAGTGAGTGAGAACCATATATATTCTTCTGTGCTGTTGTCATTCAGTTGCTTACAAGTTGGTTATTCAATTTGAGAAAGAAAGTTAAAGCAATACATTTGTTATTCATCAGCTATTTTTTTTTTTTTTTTTTTCCCATCGATAAAGTTTCTTTTTGGATGGTAAAGTTCATGAAAATTTATACCTTAAGCATTTCTCAAAATATAATTGCATATGGTTCAGATATGGTCTTGATAATTTTTCAGGTACTTGATAATTTTTCATGAATTTTAACATCATCTGCACAACAGAATCTCTCAGATTTACCCTACCCAAAGTCACTCTCCATACATTTTGTAGGACTGTGCCCTACATACTGTTTTCCAATAAATAATTAGCTACTTAGTCCCTTCTTGCTGTCATCCTTTGGTTGCTACTGTTGTGTGATCAAAAATATTCATCTACAGCTTCTTTCTGATAAGGACATTTCTTTTGTTCTTTCTCCTTTTATCTTCACCCAGAGAAATGCAACAAATTTTCCTCTCACCTCTTGCTCAACTTCAGAGAGTGACTTCAAAGTGTTCTTGATCTACAGTGTAATATTGGCTTCCTTTTTTTTTTTTTTTTTTTTCTGTTCGTGATTCCTGAATAAACTATTTCTATTTTACCATCCTTTTAGATCTATTGGATTTTTCACCAGTTCTCTATGATGATGATGAACCAAGTTTTTTGATTGTAAAGCAAGATTTCAGATACTTTCTTGCCATTTCCTATACTTTTTCAATTTGTATTTAAGGTATTTATTCAAACTGACTCTTCTTGGTTTAAAGATGACTGAAGAAAGTATATTCATACCTCAATAAAAGATCAGTGTCATGGAATAAGACATATATCCTCCATGAGGCTGCATGGTCACTAGTGCTGAGACTCATGACCAAGTTACCATTCATGAAGGTTTGTACTCAAAAGACAGCCTCCTTTTCAAAGATGGTATTTCAGGATGTCAGGTGGTGGGGATTATGAGACAAATTCTCATGCATATGAGAGTTACACTCTCAAACCAGGTGATCTCTACTGTTTTATTTTCTTCTTTCTGTCCATTCACTGAATCTTATCATTCTTCTTAGTGAAATAACTTACTCAGAGAATCCAAATGTGAATTTTTTTTTAATTTTATCTGAGGATCACAGAATCGTTTGAGTTGGAAGGGGCATTTAAAGGTCATCTAGTCCAATACTCCAGCAATGAACAGGGACACCTACACCTAGATCAGGGTGCTCAGATCCCCATCCAGCCTGACCTTGAATGTCTCCCGGGGCAGGGCTTCCACCACATTTCTGGGCATCCTGTTCCAGTGCCTCACCACCCTCACTGTAATTGACTTTTTCTTTATATACAACAGAAATCTCCCCTCTTTTATTTTGAAAACATTTCCCCTTGTCCTAACATCATAGACCCATCTAAAGAGTCTGTATGCTTCTTTGCTGTATCACCTCTTTAGATACTGAAAGTCTGCTGTCAGGTCACCTGGAAACCTTCTCTTCTCCAGGCTGAAAAGCCTCAGCAATCTCAGCCTGTTCTTGTAGGAGAAATATTCCATCCCTTGGATTATTTCTGTGGCACTCCTCTGGATGTGCTCCTACAAACCTATGACTCTCCTGTACTGAGGACTCCACATCCTACCTGAACTTCTTCTGTTGGTTAGTTCATAAAATTCTGATTATGTTCAGCATTAACTTTCTTGAGTATGGTATGCAGTCAGCCAGCAGCAATGCTGGAAATACTTTCATTGTACTCAAAATCCTGTTACAGTCAGGAGGGAAAAATCCATATACATTAAGACAAAGATTCACTGCAAACCTAATAAAAATCTTGATAGTGTAATCAAAACATATCAAACATTTATCATTAGAACAGTTATAGTGCTACTACATAATCCAAATTAATAGTGTAAAGCCTCGTTAAGAATAATATCCCTAAAACCGTTAAATGAGAAAATTTCCAACTATCATTTTCTTTGGTGATATGCTCACTCATGGAATGTCCTTGTGGGTACTAACATCATGACCACCTTCCTCAAACAGGGCTACCATGAGACACAGTGAGCAGTTATCATCTCAAATTCTTCACCAGAAGATGTACAGTGTTGATGGGGTGTATCTCTTCCTCTTTAGCCCCAAAGTCCACTTGCTCAGTAGCTATTCTTCTCCCAGTTATTTAATCTGAGCCTGGAGCAAAGAAAATGTAGGGAAGACAACAGACCACCAGGAAATTGCTGTCATGATACTATCCAGCTCTTGCCAAGGAATGCTGAGATGGCTCTGAACCAAGTCTGTGCTTACTAGTAATCATAAAGACTTTTTTATTGGTCTGTTAATTACCCACTGCAGTTTGCTAGCAAATTCCTAACAGAACACTAAAGATTTGATTTCCTGCCAGTAATCTGCTAAAATTGATCTGGCCAACTCCTTCTTTAGCACAAGGAGGGACTGGCTTCAACCTGAATGACATATCTAATATGTTTGTTCTTTAAAGTAATTTTGATGCTTTTACTGAGTATTGCAAAATTTAAAGATACAAATGAAATCCAAACTAATGGTGGGTTTAAGGAAAGTGCATCCCTTGTTGTAAGATCATGATCTAAGTTTTCCAAGGAAATCATAACTTTAAATTTAGGCAGATGTCATGGTTTAATGATTTTTGATTATCGGTATTCCACATCATAACATCATGTAATGCACTGGGGGTTTGAGTGTTGATGCTCAAGCTCCGGATGCCTGTCCGGAGGAGAGGAGAAGAACTACATTCTCCAGGTGGCTTTGCGGTCAGCAAGGAGATACAACTCCTGGCAAGGTCACCTGATGTTTTCTTTGTTTGCGCTTCTTCGTCTGCGCTCCTTCATCTGATCTCCATCCGCTTTTCTTCATCAGCTCAACTGGACTGCACTTCTCACCTCAGTGTAGTAGTGAGGCTATGCAACTTTCGTACACTCTCTCTCTCTCATTATATTTTGATTTATTAGCTTCAATTCCATTATATCATATTATCTTTCATTCTGATACTGTATTTAGTAAATTAGTTTGTTCCACCTCAGATCGTCGCTGCTGCTTTCAACTATTTTGGGGTCCCCTGTTTCCCTTTTCCAGAGGCGCGGATCTGCGGGTCCCTCCACCCGCTAGTCACAGAACTGGGCCAAACAAGCCCTTAAACCGTTGACAGCAGATAGTTATATTGTCATATAAATATGATATGGTTGTCTAAAATCTTTATTCGCACAACACGAATCAAAGTGTCCTTAACCATCTTCATCCGAAAAGAGTAGTGCTAAGCATACTACACATTTTACCACATTGTGTCTTTAATATACTTATTTTTTTATGATTTTACATGGACTGTGGTAGGTTTTTTTGGGGGGGGGGAGGCGGAGTTCTTAGCACATTTTTTAACTTTTACAAAACATCACCTGGGAAGTTTTTTTCAGAATTGAATGTGAATAGTGAAGATATAGAGATATGTGCACATCTCAACTGAAGCTCTAAGTATCTTTGGTGCTAGAATATAAACAGAAAACCTAGAGTACTTCAAACAGATAAAGAAGTCCTTCAGTTTGTACTGAAATTAAAGTAAAATCCATGTGTATTTAAGAAAACAATAGTCAGTTCAATTTTAAGGTCTGTGTAGGGCAAAGTTCAGTTTTAGGACTACTCTGGATAATGAGCTATTTTAATATGTTTATGCTTTTCCTTGTCACATGCTAAGTAGAAAAACAAATAAACACAAACTGATGGTTTTGACTCTAGAAATAAAATAATTTACTTCAAGCTGACTCTATTCAAGTCTAACTTCCAAGAATTTTACTGATGTAAATAGCACTTAAGCTTGTGTGTAACTATTTGCATGACCAAGGACTGACAAAGCCATGCGTAAATCGTAGCTTGACCTGTGACAAAGCCACAAATCCTTCTTTATCTCTAGTGGAAGCAATTAAAAAAAATGCCTTGGAGTTAAAAAAACCTGTGTCTAATGCATAGTTTAGATATCATATGCAAAATCACATGAATGTTCTGCTTGCCTTAAAAGTTTACTGTGTTGGTCTTTCTCATTCTACATGCTGCCTGCTAATGATGGGTTGCCACATCATTTCCTGCCTTTGCCACATATGAAGGCAAGTGGAAAACCAGTGAGGCCCTGGACCAAGAATAGAAACATAGAAGATTTGGCACAAACTCACTATCTCCCTATAACTGTGATTAGAACAACTCATTTAAAACTGTTGGAAGAAAATTCTACAGTGGCTACAGCATTTGCCAAAGGCTTATGCTCACCTAAAACTGAGTTAGTTTGAGATTACACTTCCCCCAAAAATTTCATGTTGTTCCTTAAGCTGCTTCACAATGGTACCTGCACTACTGCTGAGGAAGCTCTGTGAAGTACTCTTTCAAGACTGATGGTATCAGAAAGAACAAGAATGATCATGAAAGTCTCTGTCTGTAATGTAATAATGAAACAGCTTGCCTTTGCAATTTGCATTGAGTAATTACTGGATAAAAATGAAAGTAAATTAAGGGAATGCTCCTGAGATACACGAAATATTTGGTTTGAATCCTGGGTGGTACAGAAAGGAACATTCAAATAATGTTATAAAGAATAGGCAAAGGCAATCAAGCCTTCTCTGTGTGCTCCTTAAGGAAAAAAATCCGTTCACTTATATTTTCCAGGCTATGAGCTGTGATACAGTTGTGTTTTAAATTACACAGTAGGATTTAAAAATTAGGTGTTGCAGCTCTATCAAGAATGTGGAAGTTCCTTATGACTACTGCTCTGTTTGTACCAAATATTACCAAATATCTCTGTATCTTGTGTATAAATTATCTTTCATGGTACAACACGTTGTTTCTGAATATATGCGTCCATATGTATTACATATATGTGTATGTATACCATGAATATATATATATATGTGTGTGTTATTGAATTGCTATTTCTGTCATATGACTTTTACAAGAACAGAAAATCAGGCCAGATCTAGACTGTACACCAAAATATTTACCTAATTACTCACACTTGCTAACGGTCAGATCTTATTATTAGTTATCATCAATACATATGCAAAAAGCTTTGACTTCAACAGCTGTATTCTAAATTCACTGTAAGTGTAACTACACCAAGGAGCAGATGGCACATGTTTAGCTGACAAATTCAGTCCTTTGTGAGCCTAAGAAGCAGAGGTCCCAGTGATCAGATTTAAGAGTGCGACAGGAGAAGCCAGAAAGCAGTCTTGCTTTCATTCAGGTCTTTCAGGTCCTTCAGATCTCTAATTCTCCTGTCTTGTGCCTGATATTTTTATGCCACCATTTTCTCCCACCAAGGCCATTGGGGAAGTCCTCCTGCACTCCCATACTGTATATCATTTTCTCTTTGTCTTTACAGTCATCCTTCTTGTGTATTTGGAAAGACATCTTGCCCATTTTCAGTCCCATGTGCTTATCTCATTCTCTGTGTGTAAACTTTAATTATCTGGATACCTTTTATATGCAAATAAACATAACTTTGCCTCTTTGGTTATCATTATTCTCATACGTAAATTGTGTCTGACTGTGTCATCATAGTGTTATAAATACATACAGCTGTGAAGTGTAGTATTTAATAGTTAAATTGTTTAGTAATTATAGTGTAGCTTGTGTTAATTATACTCTGATTATTTCATTTAGAATTTACTGGTATCACAGGCTTCTGGACTAGCTAAAATCTCCTAATCTCCTTATTTGACTTGAATTAATTATTTTCTTCATTTGTTTCTTCAGACTACTGCAAAAAAAATAAACAATAATAAAAAAAAAATACCCGATACTGTGGAACAAATCTTTTACAAGGGAAAGCACGTATGAATGGAGAACTCTTTTTTTCTGACTATCAGCAGAGATGACTCAGCCTCTTTCACCCAGTGAGCTGGCCATGAGAAAATTGCTTCGCTTTGGAGCAGACTCGTCTGACATTAGTTACGGTATGATTCCTGAAAGTGAAGATGCCATTTCCCATCTGCTGAGTGATTGTATCACTATCTGTATGGAAGGAAGTATTAAGTTTCCACCAGACTCAGCATGTACGTTATTAAAGCCTCTAGTACTGAAGTAGTTTAGATCTTTCTTTAATCAAACAGAGAAAATATAATTACATAGTACTATTTTGAAAGACAAATTAATCAAACCTCTTTCAAGTTCTTATTTTGCAGCTGGAATGTTGCCTGGTATAGTTTATAAGCATTTTGCCAAGTACTTAAGGTGCTCAGAATGTAAGAAATGGGAAGTGTTTATATTTATCCGGCAAATGTCAACTGGATCTACTTCAGCTATTTATTTCTTAACTGTCACTCCATAGGAACTCTACTTTCAGAGTTTATAAAGTAAAGTTTTTTCTACCAGAGAGGAAGAAATGCAGTTGGTTATTTCTGGGTCCAGCTGCATTTCCTCCTTATGTGTTCTGAGTTGTTAAATCGTGGTGAAGTTTACCCTAAACAAGGTCTCAGTAGATGCTGAGAAGTAAATCAAAGTTTGCTTGAGTTCTATTTCTGTCAGTAAGAATCAGGAAAGAAAACACTTTCATAAATGTTGCCCAGTTATTCAAGTGTAGCTTTGTCCCAGCTCCCCGTGACCATGGGACACAAACCAACTGAAAAGTTGTTGCAGAATAGCAGATCATATGCACTTTCTGGTACCCCAAAGTTGGATACCTAGTTACCTAGTTTACTTTAACAGAAGTTCTACACTGGGAAAGAATGAGTAACCCTGAGGAGATAATTTTAATCAGCAGCCCTGCATAACCAAGTAAACAAAGCAAATGTGAGCAAAATGCCATCAACAATTTAGTTCCTCCCCAGCCCATCTTCTCTGTTATGATGGATTAGAGAGTGTGCCTGCATCAGAGTGGAGAATTAGCCAAGATAGACTCTTTTGTGGCCACAATTTTAATAATAGTTAGAAATAATTTATTCTCATTAGTTAGAAACTAGCTTGGACATTTACCCATTGTTGCTTGTAAAATGAAACAACAGATGTCTATTCTCTTTGCTCCTCATTGAATTCAGTGTTTAGGTTGAAAGACAGAATCTGTTGTCTGCAAAAGTTTTCAGATGCTTTGCTTGTTTCAGAATTGCCCCTTTTCTTGGTTTGTCTGCCTGTGCTCAAAGACAGATAGAAGAAACTAATAACAAATTAAACCTCAACTGTATTAATCTGAAGGAAATAAGTATTTTTGTTATACTGCAAGAAAATAAAACAAAGTTAGATTTGAACTCCATTATGTACAGCACTCAATGTAGCCAGTCATTATACAGATACCTCAGAATTTTTTTCATGCATTTGACTCTTTCTTACATAGATAGAAAATGCAGAGAAAGAATGCAATAATAAATTTATTAAATTAAATTACTTATTATCTTTTATTAAATTAAAAAAATATTGTTTGACAGGGTGCAGGCTTACACAGGCTAACATGGAAGTACTAAAAGATCGGTCTGATTGGTGAGCTAATACTGTTAGAATGAAAAATTGGAAGAAAAATATCCTTAACTTTTATCTATTAAAGAAGATTTGGTCAAAAGAATTCCAATTAGACTCAAGCAAAATGTTTCCTAAGATGGATATTTCAGATAAATATGTTTCATAAAAATGCATTACTTGACAAGTAATGTTTTGGATTAGAGAGCTCTTTCTGGGATGGCAAGAGAAAATAGCTGTTTATTTCATGGACAACATACATGAATTTTTCCAGAAAAGCAGAGGCTTCAGAGCTATAACAAGAAAAATGTAATCAAAGAGAGGCATCCATAGGATTTCCAAATATCGAGATTCTCATAAAGTTTGAATGAATGGAATTCCACCTGCACAAAAATATTCTCAACTATTTGGAGATGAAGTGTATTCCTAGTCAACATAATACAAAAATAGATAGATAGATAGATAGACAGACAGACAGACAGATAGATAGATAGATAGATAGATAGATAGATAGATAGATAGAAAATCAACAGCAGAACCCCTCCCTCCCTGCTCAAATCATAACCATATTATCCAATTTCAATCCTTAAAATTTCTGCGTAAAAACTCAGACAACAAAAGTGGTATTTTACTTCCAGTGACACATGTACAAGGGCACTCATATCTGTGCTTGCTGTATCTTTGATAATTAAACCTCAGATGTAAGTTTTTCACAGTTTATCTTTCAACACTCGTATGCAGCCAGACACAGAAGGTGTGAGATCTTTTGAACTGAGGGAGTTACAAAATGCAAATACCAGAAGACCTCCATGCGGCAGTAAAATCTTTGTGTGGCGATGAGAAGTGAATGGGCAGTACAGACCATCTGGAAACTCATGGAAATGTAACAGTTGCAGAAATAATTCAAAGTATATAGGATTTTAGAGAGTGATCAGAAATTCAAAGATATAAACACGAACATAATTATTTCAAAACCGTGCTTACCTCTTTGACAGAAAGTGACACGTTGAAAGAAATCCAGGAATTTCATTTTCTGCTACGTTACCAACAAAATCTAAGCCAGCACAGATAAGAACTGGAATCATCTCCCAGCACTGGTGTCCAGCTTCACAACAAATTGGCATTGCGTACTATGGAAAATGGCTGGCATGAGAGAAGGAATCTGTTAACAGCTGAACCCAGAAAGGTTATTAAGTAGCAGATCTTCCTCTTTCCAAGTATTTGTCAGTTTCTTACAGCTTAGATAATACTGGAGAGTTCTGGCAATGAAATATTTTTTATAGATAATTTTATGCTCAACGTGACTAGTGACAGAAAGGAAAGATGATAATATTTTTTCCAGGGCCCAGAAATGGTCATCTTACACCCTTAGAGCATTGTAAAATATGAAGAATGGGAAGAAAGTCATAGCCTGCAGTGAGATCATCCTCATTAACTGTAGGTATGTGAACTATAGAGACTTCCTTCTGCAGAGCTCAGGGAGCCTGTACATGTTTTATCATGAATAAAAAACTGTGTTAAAAAAATCTAAGACTTAGCAAAAATTCAGGATCTTTCTTTTTCAGATGGTCTGTGTCATATCTTACTGCCAGTATGTGCAGTAAAGCACAGGATCAAGATTTGAGTTATGTCAAGAAAGCTTGGGTGCCTCATTCTGTGATCCTCTTTTAGGACATTTCAGTGGCTGAAAAATAATTTTGCCTAGAGTGAGAAGTGATAGAACAGGACAACAAACTTGTGCAGAGCTTGCAAATCTGGCGCAAAGCCTAGCTCTGCTTTCTGCAGTACATTTGTCACTGCAAGGATTTCTTTTCACAACTGAGAAGAAACAAAACTAGTTCTCCCTATCACCTTTTACAATCTCATTGAAATAAACTTCTTACACAAGAAAAACCCAACAATTGTTTTCGTCAGGCAGCACAATGCAATAATATTCCCATTAAAAAAACTATATAACTACAGTAGGGAAATAAACTTTTCATTATTTACATAACGCTAAAGATATTTATTTGTATCTTCCATTCATCTATTATACTCTCTCAATGAATAAATGAGTAAATGGAATTTCTCTTCTTCTAATTGCAGTGAAAGAAAAACCAAAAACATAAAAGATATCTTCACTGAGGGAGTCTATGAGATTTAACTTTACTCTGTGGTTATTTTGTACACATGCAGTACAATCTTACTTGAAGCAGTTGGACACCTCCGAAACTTTCGTTTTGTTTACCAGAAAAGCTTTAGTTAGACAAATGTAAATTTATATTTACATAAGTCAATTAAAAACTAATGCTTCCTACGTATTTCCATGGAAACTACAGCAGCTACAAGGAGCACAATAATACTATTTGATAGAGCAAATTCTCAGCTGCAAAGAAATAATTTTCAATGTAGTCACTACCATTTGCCATGAATTTTTGCCAGCCATGAGCAAGGATCTGCATGTTGCACTCATAAAAAACTGTACCAGCAAATGTGACCCACTGCTATTGTCACCACAGCTGAAATACACCAGCACTACCTCACTGAGCTCACATTCACTGTTTGGTGTCCACAAACAAGTGCCACTGGGTACCATTTTTTCTTCATGGAGGAATTCGGCATCTAAAGAGGTGACGTCCATGCATCCTGACAAAGAAAGATTGCAGTTAAATAGGAATCAGCAGCAAGGAACTTCCATGCAGGACAAGTGTCCTAACAAAGCACCAAGTTAGGCTGTAAAAATCCTTTTGATGTGCTTCCCGTTGTTTTTGGAAACTCTGAACAAAAAGAAGTAAACTGTGTAATTCCAATGTCATATTATAAGAGAAGAAACTGCTACAGCATTCTCAGTTAGACTGCAAAATTGAATTGTATGCACACACTCCTAAGGAGAAATCTGACAAAGGAACCTTTCCAATTCTCTATTGCAGGTGTTCAAACTAAGCCTTCCAGTATGGTATTACAATATATTTAAGCTCTTTCGTTAAAAAATATCCTAATATTCTCCTCATTCAAAGTTCATTAGAACTTTTTGGGGATTAAAAAAGCATATAAAAGTAAAAGGTGCTTTTAAAGATATTCAGCTTTTCTGTTTGTCTCCATGCATGTTTGTATAAGTGATACAAAGGGTCACACATAATCAATATTTCCTGGAAGAGAGTGTTTACTTGCCTGTTATCAGAGGATTTGCATTTTTATCTTGGAATTCAGTCACAAAATATTCTCCCTAAAATTAAATTTCTTACAGTGTGTATATAAAATCATTTGTAAATTTAGTTAATATGATTTTCTCCACGACTATTAGCTGCATTTTAAATAGATATCTTAAGAAATATGTGGCTTGTGGAGAGAATATTTTGTTTTTGTGGATCAACTTTAGACACAGCTGAACTTGTTACACGGAGCAGTGTAATTAAATAACAGAGAAAATGTTCAGTGAAAAGAGGGAAAAAAATAAAATCTTTGCTATGGTATGAATTGCACATTTTAAAAAATGTGGATTTGTTCTCATTAGAAATAATTCTGCAAATTGTTATTTTATTTGTATTTTTGTTGATCTGAACAACTTTGCAACAACTCTGAAGAATTATTTAACTTAACATATGCATTTATGTTAAAATGTAGTAGATAAGGTTGTAACTATTCTGAATAACCTGGAAAACTAAGTCTTAAGTTTTGAAAATGTCAGAATCTGCTGTTCATGATGAAATTTCTAAATGTTAACACATTCCTAAAAGGGCATTTATCTGTTTTTATTTCACTTCACTGCCAAATCAGTTCATAATGAAATGTAGAATGATTGATTGACCTGAACCGTAACCTTCAGTGACAATTCAGTGACTTCAGTGACTCACAGTTTTTCACTTTCTATCTAGCTACAGCTAACAGCTTTTTTCTTTTTTCTTTTTTCTTTTTTTTTTTTTTTCTTTTCCTAAGTTGTTTTATTGGGTGAGAAGTAGAATATATACAGTTTATTTATTTAAAAAGAAATGATCAACAGTTTTTAAAATGTGGCAAAGAATTATTATTGGTTACACCTTGTATTTTACATAGTAACTCATTTTGATGTATAAAAAACGTCATGGAGATCCAACACATCTCTTTGGAAGCTGAGGTATGAAATCTCAAGGCAAAACTGTCTGGCAGTTTACAGCAATTTGAGAGGAGACTAGTGTAGTGTCACTCTCAGTCTCTCCTCTTTCCTGCTCATGTGTTGCCTTTCCTTCCTTTACAGTCTAGCAGTTTTAATCACAAAGTTGCAAAGTAATTTATATATATATATGTTTGTTTCATTTTGCAGGCAGTTCTGTGCGGATGGCTTGAACCAACCCTTTCCTGAACACATGGCAGAGAGGACAGGATTTTTTCATACATTTCTGAGAATAACATTTTGTCTGCTATGAAATAATATCCAAAATGTAGTCAGCTGCAAGAATTTTTTGAGCAGACTATGTTGAATTTCTCTTAGTAATGCACAGAAACTAGCTCAAAAATTGCAGAGAAAGCTTGTGTAAAATTTTTCTGAGAAATATAGCATGAAATAGATTCCATTCAATATTCCTGCAGTCATAAAAGTCAAGGATGACATAACCAGGATATGTGTTCCTTTCCTGCAGTTTCTGAAAACAAGGCTGAAGGTATGTTCATTCCATATAGCACAACATTCATTCTAATTCTAAAATTATCACACAAAATATGAGAAGATTTAAATGCAGTTCCTAATTAAAATATTCACCTCACTATTGTGAATGTTCTCTAAATACATTTCCTAAAACTAAAGTAGACTGTCAAATAGTATTGTTTTCTAAGCCATTATAACAACATAATTTGTATTTGAAATTTGTGTAATGAAAATTAAAGATTAGCTAAATGTAAGTTTATTAATCAAGCCATATGTGTGTATTTTGCATACCTGCACTTAAACTTACTATGTAATAAAATTCGTAATTCAAATTATCCTGATTTTTAATCTCATCTCAACATATTTTATAATATCAACATTTCATTTATAATATCATCATCTCAATATTTATATTATAATATTTTGGAGAAGCTGTTCACATTTGAAGTACTTTCAGAAATTTGTGCTCTGCTAGCAAAAAATTCTTTCTTTAAGAAGGTCTGGTATTTATATACTGATAATAACTTTAGTTTCAGAAATCCTTTCAATTCTCTTCACCATAAAAAGTTAGACATGGAGAAATTATAAAAAACAGTACATTCCTCATTATTATGTTGCACTTGGTCATCTAAAATGGTTACATTTTTTTCTTAGCTATTCTTTATTAAGTTAACTTAATAAAAAGAATATCTACTTATCCAGTTATAAAAAGAATATCTAAATAATGTCCTGAAGGAAAATTGTAAAAAATACAAGTGCAAAAATACATTCTACATTAGGAAAATCTGCAAGTCTTTTTTTCTATTGTTTGATTTTGGATCACTGCATTTGACATAGTAATAAAATGCAAAATCATATATTTTATAATGGTTAGCACTGAAAAAGAGAGAACAAATTGATTACAAACATGACAAAGTAATGTTAAATTTGATGTTTCAACATTTTTTAACATTTTTCATTTATTTTGAAATTCAGTTGATCTGAATTAATCTGATACATTGAACAATCTTCAGCAGGCCTTTATTAAAGTAATGTCTTCATCCATATTCTGCACTTCCTTTGGCACACATCGACAGGATTCTTGACCTCCCCCTAGATCACCTACAGGAAGATGCAAGTTAGAAACAGCTAACTTTTCTACTGGCATGCTTAGCACGTTTTCCATGCTTTTCACTTTACTGTTATTTCTCACCCTCTTTCTGCCTGGCTGGTTCATGTACTGCCATTGGAAAAGATGTGATTCAATATCTGATGCTTCCTGTCAATTCCTGCTAGTGTTGATATCCTATGAAAAAGTTTCTTGAATATCAAACATAACACTGTTTGTTTTTTGGCTACTTCTAGTAACCAAAGACCTTATTACACTGCCAGTAGTAAAAAAGTAGGAATCAGTAAGAAAAAATTCCAAAATTATTCTTTTTGAAACATTTATTTATATCCATCTGTTTTCTGACTTGCGAACTGCCAACATCTATTAGTTTGACAGATACGCTTGAGAAATTTTTTTTTTCCATAATGAATTATGACAACATGTAAAAAGTGAAAATTTTCAATTGAAATTTATTGAGGTTATATGGAGTACTTCCCTTGAAAGAAGGAATTAAATCAGATAAAAATATGACATAGCCTTTAAAAATGTGTAATTGTGTACTACTATTAGCTGAGCTAATGAGTACTACTCAGCAAATCTGTTTGCATTCATGTAAAAAAGATACAACTGCAGAGGATGAAAGACTTGCAATGAATTTTTTTTAAGAAATATATATTTGTAAAATTTTTCTGATTACTGTACTTAAAATTAGCACTCCTATCAATAAACTTTACATAATTTAAATTACCAGGTTATTCTGAATCATAGCCTCTACGATCTGAGATCTAAATATTTTGGAAATCTACAAAATGAATGTTTTTAAGGTCATACAGGATTCAAAGTCTTCTTTTATTATCTGAGAGCTTCTACAGAAAACAATTTCATTCAAACTGACTTTCATGTTTTGAAAGCATAATTAAAACTTCTTCCCTCTAGAAAGACTTCTCGTAACTAATCGCTACAGTAAGTACAAAATTTAAAGATTCAGTTATACAGAAAGGCAAGATAAACAACTTCACCATAATAGTAAATACTCTCAAATAATGCATTTTGAATATTGAAGGGTGTTATAGATTAGTTTGGGTAGTGCAACATGTGAGGTTGTTCCCAGACAGAACTGGCTATTCACTTACACTGGCCTTTGCTTCTTGCAGCCAAGTTAGATTTAAAAATGCATAATAGTACAGGAGGCTATCTATTATATCAAGTGCTGAATGGAAAAAACTTAAGGCTGTCCAGATTATACATATAATGATGTAAATGGCTTTATCGGATATTGGAAAATTCTAAGGAAAATTCTTCAACTGATAGGAGATCTTGTAGCTGTTCTTCAAACATAGTCACATTCATTCAGGAGGAGTGAGCTTGAATAAAGTAAAATTAAGCATGAGTAAAATCATGCATATCTGGCACTTAACAAACTTTGCTTCCCCGCTTCAAATTATAAAGTAATGATAACTAAACATAAAACTGTGTAAGATAAATTTATTTTCCTTTAACATGGGTGTATGTACAAGGTTTCCCAGTATCCCTATCAGTTTTATCCTATGCGCAACTGTTCTGTGGTATGGAAGAAATGCAGTGTTTAGAAGATTTTGTTTCAATCATCAACTCTTAAGTGCAACTCTTAAGGTATTTCTATTTTCACCATAATTTTACCATTGCTTATGTTAGACAAGTTTCCTAGAGTCTTGAGTTATCTTTCCCCCCCAAAATGTCCCTGAACAGCATCATTAAAATTGAAAATTGCAATCCTTTTAGTGTTAACTGCAGGTATTATGAGATAGGACAGCTACTTGCCAACCATTGTCCAATGAAGTCTCTGCTTTTACAGAAACATCAAACCATATATTTGCTACTGGCAAAGTACTGAGCCTGTCTCATTATAAATATGCTGTGCTGTACATCAAGTGTAGTGGAGTAGTATAGAAATTAATCTGTTACTGTGCCTTACTGATAACCCAGCTGCCATGATTTCTGGATGAGCATCAAAACTCTTAGAAATTCCACATTGTTTTGTCATTGTTTTGTTTTGACAGCTGGGATAGCATCTGTAACAGACTGAAAGAGCCCTCCTTCCAGAATTTCAGATGTTTCCTGTGCTCTTATCTGTAATAAAGCTGCTTCTCTGCTGCATGGATATGAAACAGTTCAGACAGGAATGCTCAGGGAGTGTGGGTGACTCTAGGGAGATGTGACTTCTTAAAAAGTATTCTTCTCACACGTTTATGCAAACATTAAGCATGCAGAAGGCAGAGCATCATCAAAACAAGTAGTGCCAAATCTACTTGAAGTCACTGCCAGAGTTTCTTGCCAGTACTAGCATTTTCAGTACGTCACTGTATTCTGGCTTGTTAAACAAGATTTGAAATCAACTACAATATTTCCATGTTCTAAACAATTCTGAAACACTATGACTTAAAAAACATGATTACTTCAATTAATTTATTTTTTTTCTGTAGCAGTTGTCTGCTGTCATGTATTGTAGAAGGCCCCAGAACATGCCCTACTCTCAACTTTTTCAAGGGGTATTGTTTTGCATCACCTCACTAGACACTTGCTGTGTGTTTTATTTCATGGAGACCACATATCACAAAGTCATAAAATATCTTGGAAAGAAACCCACAAGAATTATTGAGTCCAACTCTTGGCTTCACACAGTGTTACTTTAAAAATTACTACATGTCTGAAAGTGTCCAAATGCTTCTTGAATTCAGTCAGATGTGGTACTGTGACCACATCCCTATTTCAGTACCTTTTGGGAAAGAACCTTTTCCTAACACCCAAATTGACCTTGCCCCGACACATGTTCGTGCCATTCCCTTGGGTCCTGTCTCTGGTCACTTCATACATCACCTAGTCAAAATCATCACAGGCCACGTATCACTGTATCTACAGTGTTGTCCTATTACTTTTATCATTGAAGATTTGTAGCAATCTTTCTTTTCTAGAAAAAATGCTACCCCCATATTGTCTCCACAGACTGCAATATGAATAATTCTTTGAACTGGGCAACCAGATAGCAGGGACCATGTAAATTCTTTAGTGTAAAGCTCAGTAAATGCTGTTCTGTATTTTCTAAGGTGATCTATTTATCCAATCATATCTTCTTATTTTACTATTTGATAGAAATCTCAATAATGTTTTAATACAATCAAATAGTGTGGGAAATAAAAAAATTACCACAAACTATAGCACTTACTAACTCATTTGATATCAGCATCATTTCAAGTTTTACTGCAATAATAATACACTTTTTTTTTTTTTTTGAGAAATCCCAATAGTTCTATTTAAAATTTCTGTGCCTCTGTTTCTGAAAAATGTAATGTCACTTATTACTTATTAAAACCATCTTCTCTGAAGTATAGTCTGTTTTACTGCTGATAATTGTGTTTCAGTTTGATTCTCCTGTATCTCTTGTGTGACTTTACAATGTTACTTATTTGTATTAGCTTTTACCAATTTTAACTTGTCCACTGGAAAATGTACTGAGGAATGACACCTAAGTTACTTAGACTATTTATTACCTGATGACCCACATTGCATGCATCACATGCTAGGGAAGGAAAATTGCACGAAACCCTACAATCTTACCACACTAAAAAGCAAAAAAAAAAAAAAAAAAAGTATGAGAGGATACACTGGTTTGCACATCACTCTCTATAGAATATACTCAAACAGCCTTCAACTTCCCACCTTCCTTTGCTCCTCTAGTCCTGTAATACCTTTTCACAGCATTTGTTGTAATCTAGCAATTTATAGATTCAAGCAGCTATAAAAAATCCAGTCTCAAAAGCTGGGAAACAACCATTTCAGCATTTGGTTCTGGAGTGCATTTTAATATTTCTTCCAGCTGCTACTCAAGAAAAAGAAGATGTTTAATCCCAATCTTAGCAGCACAGAAGGATAACCTGGGGATTGGAATAAATTGAGTTTCTGGTCTGATTGTGCTGGAAGAAGAGTTGCTGTCTGGAGAATTTCCCAGTAGGAGCACATGGAGGTGCATGGTTGAGTAACTTCTGACAGATTCATAGAATAGTTCTGTTTCAAGAAGATGAAATCTGGTTGAATGAAGGTCGCAGAAAGCAACCAGTGGCCAGGAAGATTTCATCTGAAGTACTCGTACTGTAATGAGCTGACTCAAAATTTTATTTGAAAAAACATCAGTGTACGACACATGATTCACAATTCATTGGTTATTTTGAAGCATATGAAGACAATCTGCACTCTGAGCTAGCATTATAACATGGGATCTAACACAATAAAGTGAACAAGGGACTATATTCCAGGGAGTGTATTGAATTTTCATGCCTCCCTTCCCTGGTTATTTGGCAGTACTTGTCATAGCAACCTCATGTATAGAAATACTTTACTCAGAGAAAGCAGGGCGACAAACAAACAAACAAACAAACAAATAAACTCTATTACTTCCTCTGGAAAAGGTAAACTAAAAATTGGCCCTTAGAAGAAATCTGTGTCCAACTATCTACTCACAAACCCCACACTCTTACCATCACTGTCATCTTGCAGACCTTGTGGTGCTACAATTGAAATAGGCCAGATGGAGTGCAAGATGGTGCCAAGGGGAGTGACATGTCAGAATGACATTTCACACCTTTCCCTCAAGCTGCAGAGAGCAATGCAATAGCCAAAATTAATTTCACAGGTGTAAAATTTCCATTTCAATATACAGAGATTCATCTTAGCCACAGGCCACACAATGCATCTGGTATGTATGGAGTACCAGCTGCCCACCTTGTTAGTATTTCCATAGACCAATAAGCATTTGACCTCGAGTCATAATAGCAGCTAGATATTCATATCCAGACGTGTTCTCTCAGAGGAGGCTGTTATGGTTCACAGAGCAAGAACAGAAGCATTGTGATAAGAAGTGATGGACAAAGTGTTCTCAGAAGACATTGCACACACAGTAAGATAAAATTTCTAGAAAATCCATTTTCCATTGTAGTTTCTGGTGCAAGGACATAACTGCACAACTATAGAACAACGTGGAGAAACTTTCATGTGAGTGCAATGGCTGTCATCATTAACTTGAGTGGGAATTTATGCAGTTTAATGACTATCAGTTCAGCCCAGTGACTTGATTTAAAATACAAAAGGGAACCGAAGTGCAAAAATATTTCACAGTAATCATAGCATACTTCTCATCCTAATTTCCAGTGGCTGTTATCAACATCATTAAACATTGTTAGCAATTTTGTCCCCAAGCCACTGGTTTAGGTTTTCAGTTCCTAATTTCCCTAAATTTAGTCGTTTTTTGAAATAATTCACGTGATACACATTTCACCTGTTTAACATTATAGATTTCTCTTTCACACTCAATCTAAAAATAAATGAATAAACAAATAAATGATCCAGAAAAGGATTCATTTTTCAAATATATTCTCAGCTAGAATACTGAGTGGTATTATGCTCTTAGGTATTAGGAGTATTAGGTATTATACCTGCCACTGAAGATTCAGCAAACTTCAGAAACTGTGAGAGTAGAGTGAAAGAAATAATGTGTTTCCAGGAGGATGTTCACAAAATATTTATTCCTAATTTTAACACTGCATTGTGAAATTAATATTTTCTTTTAATCACTGCTATACTACAGAATAAAATCTTCCAATGTTTCTACCATTCTCTAAGAGAAAGCCCTATTCTTCTCTTATTTAAAATTTTATATGTGATGAGACAACTGCCATGTTTCTTGAAAACAGAGATATTTGTAGTCATAGTTTTATATATTTCAAATGAAGATTCTCATTGAGATCTCAGTCCACAATGAAGAAATTTTGTGTGAAACTATGATTTGAAACAGTTATTCAAACATTTGCATTTTTTTCACACAATAACTGAACAATCTGGTGAGGGGTCTGGAGCACAAGTCTTATGAGGAGCGGCTGAGGGAGCTGCGATTGTTCAGTCTCAGGGAAGACCTCATTGCACTCTACAACTTCCTGAAGGGAGGTTGTGATGAGGAGGGGTTTGGCCTCTTCTCCCAGGCAACGAACAGGACCCGGGATAATGGCCACAAGTTGTATCAGAGGAGGTTTAGGTTGGACATAAGGAAGAACTATTTTTCTCAGAGAGTGGTCAGGTACTGGAATGGCTGCCCAGGAAGGTGGTGGAGTAGCCGTCCCTGGCAGTGTTCAAGAGGGGTCTGGATGAAGTGCTGCATGATATGGTTTAGTGCTAGTGGTGGCAATGGTGATGAGAAGATGGTTGGACTAGATGATCTTGTAGGTCGTTTCCAACCTTGTGATTCTATGATTCTGTGATTCTATGAATCTATAAGTTTGTTTCCAAAGTGACCAAAATTTATCACTCACTTCATTAATCAGGATGCAACTGTTAACAGTATTGCTACAGTTGCTCTGGTAAAGCAGATCAAATACTGTTTTCTTTTAATAAATAAGGAAGGACTGCTCATTTATTATGAAATTATATTGTATACAGATTAATTATTAAATAACCTGAACTCATAAGATTATTTTGTAAGACTGTATGCATTATTTGTTCTGAACTTACATGCACATTAGATAAGGCATTCTGTTCTGGGTTGACAATATACAAATAAGTCAGGAAAATTAAAAGCAACATGTGAGTTACTTTTAAAACATCATTTGCTGAAGAATCATTATTTCAGTAAAGTGAGACAGGGCTTCTAGAAAGAGGGCTCTGACAGTAGAGAACAAAGTGGAAACAGTGGTTGAAGATTACTTTCTTAATTTGCAAAGTATGGCTGGAAAAACTTCTTTCTTTCCAAGAGAAGAATAGCAGAGCCAAGCTTTACTGTCTTGCTTCATCACTACTTTGTCTGTGTATCACTGAGCTCTGAGACAAAATGTGCTGCTGTCAGACATTCTCACTGGAATATAGTGTGCTTTATGGAGAGCTTCAGAGTCAATTAGCCCATATGGAGCCCAGTGATATACAAAGCCACTGTTTGTTACGCTGATATTCTCATAGCTCAAGATTCAATTTCCATTACCCTTATTTACTCATTCTGTAACTTAATATTAACAAAAAAGTTCCCATTGTTCATCAGACAACTTTTTTCTTGCTGTCATTTTGCCACCAAAATACTGTGGGTCCTACACAGGTCAATCAAATTTTTATCTGCTTTACAGAAACATTCTGTGAAAATTGTAATAGAAAAGGTAAAGAAATAGGGGATTTTTCTTCTCCAATGCTTTTGATCTTTGTTTTTTTAGATAAATTATTGCATTGTTCCCTGTCTCTCTTCCGGAAGCTTTCCTGCAATGTAGCTTGCCCTTTCTCAAAAGAATTTGAGGAACTCTTCAACTTCTTTCACATCTTGGCATTATGATGAAACTTGGGCTTTTTTTTCCCCAGAAACTCCTAGTGACACTCTGGGAGTGGATGGAGAAGGAAAGGGAAAAAAGAAGTTCAGAATAGATCCAGGTTTACTTATTAGAGTGGAGATGAAAAGAGCAAGCTTAAAAAAGGAAATTGGACAAATTCTGAAAATTATTTACCCTAATTTGAAGGCTATACATCATATAAGTTGCGGATGAAGGGATGAAGTTGAGCCTAGGAACAAGAAGGGGTGTTTTATTTTCGTATGTATTTATGTATGTATGTATGTATGTACGTATGTATTTTGTGTCTTTTTTTTTTTTCTTCTCAGTTTCCGAATCTATTTTAATTTGCAATAAATTAAATAAATTTTCCTCAAATTGAGTCTGTTTTGGTCATGATTTTTAACTGTGATCTCCCTGTCATGATCTTCCTCCATAATCTTTTTTATCTAATTTTGCCCCCTTTTCCTATTGAGAAGTGAGAGAAGTGGGTTGGTCTGGCAGTCAGCCACACCACAAAAATGAAGCTGTCAACTTAATACAATTGATCCTTGATAACCTGATACACTATAGTAATTCTTATACCAAAGTTCCAATTAACATATCCTCTTTTTAACTGAATTTCAGAAAAGGATACAAGTACAACTCAGCTATCCTTCTGGTATGATTTAATCTGGTATTCAGTGTGCTAAAGAACATCAGAGAAGAAAGTAAATATTTATACTGTTTATACTATATATACTGCTCTATACTGTTTTAAGATATCCCTCAGTTTCCTGCTTTTTACATAGAAGCATTACAATCAGTTTCTTCTCTACCATGGAAAGCTTTCTATATTTCTGACCACCCTTGTTGTATTCTCTGTAGTTAGATGTAATGGAGGAGCAAAGCAATTGAAAATTGCATATTATATGATGTGGTAACAGTGAATTTGTGCAGTGGTATACTATTATTATCTTGTTTGCTCTCTGTAATAATATTGAACAACTTGTAAGCAGTTGAGGTGATATTTACAGCTATTAAGATCTTTGTATGCAGTGGTAAGTATCTAGAATCATAGTGATCTGCATATGGAGTTGCTCATGTGTTCTTGTGTTTTATTTTACATATGCTGATACATAGTTTTATCTGTAGTTTCCTTTATCAAGTTGTTCCTTATCATAAGATCCTGATGCAGCTGTTCAGAGTCAGATTGAGTTTGGACTTCAGGATTTTTATTTTTCACTGCAACTTTTATTATATTGTTACCCAGCCTGTTTATTAAGAACTTATGAATAGTTTAATTGAAACATTTCTTTCCACACCTTCACTATTACTGTTTCTGCTTAGCCAGTGCAAATAGTTTCTTCAAAAAAAGTGCTAAAATATGCAATATATATAACATTGTTATTTGTGAAACTCCCCTTCCCTCCCCTAACTCAAAGGAAGTCCAAGCACATTACCATCAAAAGATGAAAATCAATTAATAGCATTAAAATACAGAACTTAAGCACATATAGACATGAATTAAATATTCTACCAGTGTTAACTGAGTAAAACCACCTGAAGTAAATACGTTCAAATACTAACCCACAGAACTGTAATTTATGCAGGAAAAGGATTTGAGTTAACAGCTCTCCTTCTTACAAGGCTCTCTGTATTAGTTAAACCCTGCTCTCTGAAATTCTCTGAATATCAGCTCTACAGACTCTAGAAATCCTCCTTCAAAGAAAACCTGAGGGCTGTTTTTAAATCCCAAGAAAACCCCAGGAGATTGCTATGTATCTTTTCTAGGTAGAACCAAAGAATTTCAAGAAGAATCTGTTCATACTGTAGAATCTCTTTATACAGCAGAAGAAGCTGCATTGGATGAATAAATATTAATAGAAGTATATTCTGAGTTACTTAATAGGCTCATTACTTTATCATGTTGCTGCAAGTAATGCTGTGCTGCATGCCTTGGTTTAAGTGACTACCATTCAGTGAAGGACTCAAAAAATGTGTTTCTCGTTTTTTACCTTCCTCTCTTAACCCCAGGGAGTTGATCACAAAATATAGTTTGTTCTTTGCTTAAACAGAGTTGTTTTGAAGAAAATGAGGCTTTCCACAGATTCCTGAACGTTTTACATCTAGGACAGTTCTTGGTCAAAACATTTCCCTGACTATGCTGCACATATTTTATATTAATATTTTAGCAAAGAAAACATTTCCATTCCTACTGTCAATTCCCAAAGCCCTTTTAATGTTCCCTGTTACACCCTTTGTCTGAATTCCATAGCAAAATTACCATATTAATAATCTTTATAGAATAACTCAGTAACTATAAAAATTGATGGGCTTTTAAAAAGTTGGAGGAAACACTTAGCAAGAATGATGAATGCAAAAAATAATATGAAATATGAATAGTATGAACCTGAAGTTGAAATATTTCAAATTTACAGTAGAATAATTTGGACTCCATATGAATGGCACAAACTTTGGTGAATCATGCTATAAAGATCTATCATTATGGTAACTTGGCTCACAGTGAGAACCTATGGTTTTCAATCTGCTAATCAAATAGTACATTTCAGTAATTTTAAAGAAAAGTTTACAAGAAGATTTCTAAATACAAGATGTCAAATTAACTGGAGAATACTATGTGGCACTCTTTAGGTATCTGAAAAATATCTGGTCAGTTACTATGTTTTTAAACCCAGTTATTTAAGGAGAAAAGCATAAAGAAACACAGTGATGTTTTACAGTATGTAGTTGATCTCGAGGGCTTTTCTTTGTATCAGACCAGTAATGCCATCTGTAAACTCAGCATTCTTACTCTAAAATATTTTTCTATCTTTCTGGTCTGGGCAATAGCTCACAGATTTGATTTTATTTTCCATAATAAATATACATTATATATTATATTATACATTTCCAGCACTAGAGATATTCTTGTTAACAAAATATATTCATCCATATCTATCCAGTTACTGGCAGAAACAAGCATAACTAAACACGTATATGATTGTATGAAATTTGTTTAAGAATATTTCAAGAATTTAGTGAAACTGTTGAAGAAATAATGCCAATATTAGTAGCACATTAAAAAAAAAAAAAACCTGTATACCTTACCCTTGAGACAGTAGGGTGACATGAAAAATAAAACTGAACTGTTTATCATGAACTGTTTATCATTATGAACTGTTCATCAAAATCCATCAAATTTCAAGTGCTTTTGTAAGTCAAAAAAAAAAAAAAAAAAAAAAAAAAAAAAAAGGCAACATATAGGACTTTTTTTTTTTAATCTCTAAGAATACTGAAATAGTATTCCACTACTCACCTGAGTTAATCACCCTCAGAAATTCAGTGGGGAAGTTAAAATACTCTTTGAAGACTTGCATATGGAAGCGGTTGCTACTCATTTGATCTTGGGTGCTGTAGCACTGTAATGTGACATGATAGAATAAGTAGTTAATCTACATTCTTTACAAACTAGGAAACATGCCCATCGTGCAAATGACTTTTTTTTTCATTTCAATTCCCAATTGTTAGCCATAATGAATCAGGATGTTGCAGATATATTCATCTGTATACTTTGAGAATAAAATGGAAAAAATTAGGCTTAGACACTGAAGCAGATATTTGTATTATGAAAAATGAGCACTTGCAAGTGTTGTTTTTTTTTTTTTTTTAAACCAGAAATGAAAACTTTATTTGAAGATTTCCTATTAAATCTATCTCATTCGAGGTTAGAAAACCTTGACATTTTCAAAGAAAAGTTTGATCACAAGCAATTAATTATCAGGCAAAAAGTTCTGGAAATTGTCAAATCTGGGTATTTTTTTTTTTTTTTTTTATCATTCTGCAGTATTGCCTGGCTACACATTAAATTTTCTATCAGGCTCCAGGAAATAAAATTTTCCAGGAAGAAATTTTCTTTTCCTTTCTTTAAACATCTAATCCCAAAGCTGACTGGAATCAACAGTATTATTGTTTCAGTGGCATAAGCAAGAAACTCTAACCTTGTCAGTTTACCAGACCACCAATGTTTGCAGAAGTGCAGCATGCCCACAAAAATCTTCAATATTAGCTGTTTATGTCTCTATGATGCGTGTTCACTGAATCACAGATCAAGGCAAAAAGTGCAGTGTCCAAACCTGGTATGTTAAAAAAATCAAAAATAAATGAAACTCAGACTTTCATTCATTTTCCATGTCACTGAAGCCTGAGCTACTGCTCCCATAATTAACACTGAGAGAACCTACAATGGAAATGACTTGTTCGAAAGTTAGAATGATTACTAAATCATTTGCAACTCCTATCTACAGCTTTAAGTCCTGATCAGAGTGCATATAAAAGGTTAACAGTTTTCTCACAGGAGCTAGCCATGGTGATTATATTTTCTGCCGATCTTACTAAACTAATAAATTTTTTTGATTAAATCCTGAAATATCACAAAATAATATTATCTTATTGAAAGTAGGTTCTCTGAGAGGAGAAGAGAAGAGAGCTGTTTAAAAACTTGTGAGTTAGGACTCTCAATTTCTGGATAAGTTTATGAATATCCAGGGAAAAAAAATGGAGACCAGTTTCTGGCAGTGGCACAAGTTACAAGTGTAGGATCTTCTATGCAAAAACTGAACAGAAGGAAATGATGAGAGCTCATGACGTGCTTGAGCAATGGGTTAAGTTTGCATGTGGTACTCAGACATCTACAGTATAACGTCACACTATTGCAGAGTCAGCTCACTTCAGCTTTTTTCTTTCAGTCTTTTTTTCCCTCTGCAAAGCAGAATACTTCCTTCTTCCCAAATCTGTTTCAGACACAGTCATAATTTTTCTCAAAGGTTCATAATCAAGAAACAAATCACAAATTAAGTGAACCAAATAATCAACTTACTGGAATACAGAACTGGAAAGCACGTAACGTGTTCTGATTTATCCTTGAAGGAACAAAAGTCGTGGTGATTTAAAACTTAATTATTTGACCAATTGACATTAAAGGACTCTCTGTCATACTGATTCTCACCTACTGCAGCCATATTCTCTGTGTAAAATGGTGAAGTGATGTTAATGGTGAAAAATGGGGTTGAAGTGGCAAAAACTGAGAAAGTAGATCATATTAACAGCTTGGGAAATTTTCATGCATTTTAAAACTGCCTTGTAGTTCATATTTCTTCTGGTCATTGTCTTGCACTCCTGACTAGGTTAAAATTACTATAAGTATATGTATTTCCTGTTAACTGGTTGTCTTGCCTTTAGTTCTAAAAAAAGTCTTAGCTTTTCCTTGATTTTCTTTTAAAGGGCAGAGATTTAGCTACTATAATCTGATTTTCATATATTACAAATTGCAGAGCCCAAATAAATAACAAAATCTAAGGATATTACTCTGAAGTTTAAGCAGGTTTGTGTTGCTGACATCCTGATTGTGAAGTTCTGTTCCGTCTTGCTTTTGCTGCCAATTTCTAAAAGGCTATATGCTAAAAAAAAATTTAAAAAGAAAGAAAAAGAATTTGCATAAGATCTCATCTACTAATCGTGTGTTTTAATTACTTGATCTGAACTGAGAGTTGAAAAGGTTCAACTACATGCTCTAAGGTGTTTGGGACACAAAGACCATAATGAGACTGTGCAACATAACCTAGACAAGACCTAAATTATAATTTAAAAAAATGTGTATGCATGTCTCCTTTTCTCTCTGCGTACAATATCACTTCAGAATTCTTTCTGTTAATAAGTATTTGATGAGACCTTGAAAATACTTTCATTTCCATCTGAAGTGCCACTCCTAACACTGATTTGATAAACTTTTTTTCAAGTACCAACAAAAATACGTGATAGCAACTTGAATTTTTCTAACTATATAAATATTTCTAAAATTATAAAAGTAAAAATATATCCTTCTCAGACTCTTATATTTAAACATAAACAGAGAGAAGATATATGTGTATGTGTACAAATATATTATATTATACGCGTCGCACTCAGCAAAAGCATGAGATGTATGCTGTACATGTGTATCCTTACAGGAGGGCTGTTCTGAAAGTAATGCCTCCTACGTTAAGGTGTTCATCCATGACATCAGAGGTGGATGTTAGTGGTATGGCAGTAGAGGTTGAACTTTCCTGCCAATATTACCTTTTGTTGCCATGTGACAGAAGGCAGCAGAGGGGCAGACTCACAGAATGGCATCTGTCATGGAAGTACAGAGGAAGAAAAGCGTGAAAATGAATTCCTCCATGTGGAAAAAATGACACCCACTCACATTCATTGATGCTTGGTGAACATTTATGGGGACCAAACAGTGGATGTGAACGTAGTGAGGCCATGCTGGAGTGTTACGGCAGTGGTAATAGTGACAGTGGGTCACTTCCACTGGTAGATATTGACAAGCATGGCATGTAGGCTCTTCTTTGTTCCTGGCAAAAATGCATAGTAATTGTGATGAGTATGTTGAAAAATAGTGACTTGCAGCTGACAACTTGCTCTATCAATTACTGTTACTGTGCTCTTAGTATCAGTTTTAGTTTCCATGGCAAAAAATAGGAGGCATTACTTCCAGAGTGACCTACATTTGTATACATCCATTGCAAATATCTATCATTTTAAAACTACAGTTTCAATTTTTTAATAAAATTAAAAATAATGCAACATGTAAATATATTTTGTTTTCCAATCTAATTGTTCAATATGTGATTGGTGTAAGCTTTATTTTTATTTCTAATATATATGTTAATTCATAGTTATTTTTGAAAAGAACTTTCAGCAGGTAATTAATTTGGTATACAAAATAAAAGAAATTTTAGTAAATTTAAATGTTAATTGAAAGTTAATGCCACAATTGATATTCTTGTTGATTTTCTATCTGATAGTTCTTTTTCTCATTGGTTTTTCTAATTCACCATTTATAATAGCTATTGTAACAAGAATTGCAATTAAAAATATAGTATTCATTTTTGATATAAATACAACAGCAATTCAATACAATATTTCATAATATGGTCTCATTTTTTTCTGTAAATGAAATTTATTTAGCGTTATTTTTTCTTCTCATATGAAAAATAACAGATAAATTGTTGACTTGACACTCCAAGTCATTCAGACTCTCACTGAATAAAATAATAATAGAAAGGCTTAGGTTGGAAGGAACCTTAAACATCATCTAATTCTACTCCCTTGACAAGAGTAGGGTCACCCAGGGCCCCACCCAACCTCCTTCAAATGCCTTGAACATGGCCTAGAACATTCTCAGGGAAGGGGAATCCACAGTTTCCCATTTCAGTGCCTTACAACCTTCTGTATGAAATGTTTCAAATAACAACATTAGAAAAATATTGAAGAAAAACCACGCCACCACTCATGAGTGAGAATGAATGTCAAGTTTTGGACCCTCAGTTTCAAGAGAATACCAAATTAGGAGGGATAAGGCTCTTGAACATTCTTGGGAAACTTATCTAAGTTTCTGTGTGAATAAACATTCATGGGAATACAAATCTGCAAGGGAAACAATGCAATCTAATTCTCTCTATATATGGTTGTGACTTTGGCTTTGCAATGCAAACGCTGTCCAAAACACATTTCCAGGTATTAAACAAGCCTTTAATAGGTCTCCTCCAAAAAACATAGAATTCATCAGCATCAGCTTCAAAGAGACTGAACATCCCATCATGTTTATTACGCTGTGTGCTGAACAAAAAAGGAAGTGGAGAACTTCTTGCCATAGAGTGGTATTCATTTACTGGTGCCAAAACTATTACCAGGAATATACACAGGAAGAACTCTGATCCAAATGACAGGATTTTTCAGTGTAGTAATTATTGAAGTAAGAAAGAGCTTGAGAGGGACATCTCCTGTGGCAAGGGTTGTCTCCAATACCCATTTATGGGAGAAAGTAGCTATGCTGTTCCTCTATATTTTTCTTATTTTTTTTTTAAATAATTAGAAACTAAAATTGATACATATTCCAGCAAGCTCAGCATATTAAATGAAATGAAATTTGAAATGAAAATTAATATTGACAGTAACTTTAATTCTTGCTGTTAATACAGGAATTCATGATTTATTCCAGGATCCTAACTTCAATTTAATGGGTGTAATATATAATCTTGAGATTATGAACCATGTTTAGGAAAAAATGGGATGCTGGAAACTGTTTTTAAAAGGCTAAATAAGGTTTGAAATGAGGCATGCTCTATGCAAGAAGATTGGATGTATGGGGAAAGAAGCAAGTTGTGGCCTGACACTTTACAAACTGGGAGGAACAAGCAGGAAGTAAAGCAGGCTGATTTTTGTTTTTTGTTTTTGTGTATGTTTTTTTTGTTCTGTAGTCAGACAATTTAGCAAGTACAGTGATTGGGAAGACCTCACAGAGCTTGACGTCTGGCATTGCTTACCACAGGCAGATGAGAGTGGAGTCAGGCTGTGCTTAGCAGTGCCAGAGAGCCTGGAGAAAGCTGCAGCAGCTGCCATGCACAGTTTGTACAAGGTCTTGGAGGATGCGATTCTTTTTCAGTACAGTGGCACGTGGCAAGTCCTGCACTATTCTCCATCTTGTGTCCAGCTGGCCCAGTGAAGTAATGACTCCACAAGGATTCAGTGACAAAGCAAGGGGACATGCCATGCGTCAGAGTATAAATGCTGTCTCCAGCATTATTGAGTTGCACTTGACTCTACTCTCCTTTGGGAGAGTGGAAATAGAGTGCCACTGTTAGTAGTACCAGCTAGAGTTACATAAAGTGAAATGCTCATCACTTTCTGCTGTATTCTCATCCATTTATGGGAAGGATAGTTCCTGCAGTGACAAAATTTTCACACAGTGGAAAAAAAAAATTGGACTCATCGCAGAATCTGAGGCAATTCCAGAAACCCAACTCAGATGGTGAGAATACTTCTCAGTGGCAGAAGAAACACCAAAAACAGAAACAACAGCTTATTATACCTAAAAGAACTAAATATGGTCTGCATCCAAAATAAATAAATAATAAATAGATAAATAGTTGAATGAATGAATGAATAAATAAATAAATAAATAAATAAATAAATAACTGACAGACTAAAATACTTCTCTTATTCTCTAAGATCATAGTAAATGCACCTCGTGGACTTACGTTCACCTCACTCTTTATATTCTCTCTAGTTTGATTCCCTTTTAGAATGGTGAACATCAAGCCCTTGGTTTTATTACAAATGTCATTTTGATGCTTTCATCACAGTCCCTTCTACACCTTTTCACTTTATAAAGACAAATTTACTTACACTGGTCTAGTATTAAATGTGGAGGTTGGTGGCCCTGCATGTGGTGGAGGGGTTGGAGATTCATGATCCTTGAGGTCCCTTCCAACCCTGGCCATTCTGTGATTCTGTGATTCTGTGATACACTTTAAAATTAAAGCAGTTGAGAATTGTAGTGTTGAACATAAATAAGCACCACAGAAGTACATCTGTCACCATATCTATCTCTGTCAATCTTTTGCCAGTTTAGTTTTGTATGAGTTGGAATAAAAAATTCAGAGCACCTGAATCTGACTTGAAATCTGTAAATGGGCTGTGACAATGTGTCTGAGAGGTCAGTCACAGTTTTTTAAGTACAGCCCATTGCTCATCTTGGTCACAACTAGTCTTCATGACCATGTAGAATGGAATATCCAGGTCCCAAAGAGGGCAGCAGATTTCATTTATCTAGCATGTAATGTGAATAGATAATTTCATACTGGAAATAATAAATAAAAAAAAAGTGTAAAAGTCAGAGGAATCAGTGTTTAGCCTTACAATTGAATCAGCTTCATAGGAACAGCTTGCTTCTCTTGGGAATATTCAGAGAAAACAATTTTAAAAAATATGCTTAGAAAAAGAAGTCTTAGAGAAAATAGAATTTGCTTGTAATTGTTTGAGTTTTTTGGTGGTTTTTTTCTTTTTTTTTCTTCTGTACAATTTGGGAAGGCTTAGTAGCATTTTGAGTGTTATACATTCGGGCTTGAATAAAATGGTTTCTTTATACTGAAAAATCAATGACATTTTTCTCTAATTAACCAGATAGCTCAATGTTTTCAGTAAATAATATGATGCACTGCTGTTTTCATGTAGCAAGATTACTGTGAAGTAAGCATTGGAAAACTATATAAAATAGTTGCATTAAATTATAGCCAGGAAATGATTTCCTTTGCTTTTATAGTAAAGAAATGGCTAAAGTGTATTGTAATAGGGTCTTATTTTCAATTTAGCATAATCTCATTTATGCTTAGACTGAAGAACAACGCACTCTCATGGAGATAACGTAAAAGACTTCCAGGTAACAGGAAGAATAGTTCATAACTGTTAAGGTGAGGGTACAATCTTCAGGATCAGTAGTTCTGAGGAATTTGTATCAGAAAAAGTATATTAATATTGAATATTTTTAAGATATCTGAGTTCTTAAAGACCTATTCTGCTTCATATATACTTACATCTCAATATACGCTTAGATCTCAACCTCATTTCATAGCAAAATGAAGATAAGGCACATTCAGAGAAAATTCTAATTGTCAGGAAAAAAAGCTCTCATCTGAGAAGTAGCAAATAGAGATTTCTAGATCTTTAAAATATCTCAATGAACCATAATTAGCAGATACAAATGTTGCTGTTCTCATTTCCTTAAAGTGAACAGAACCTTGCTGTTGACTACTTTATGTGTTATTTTTTAATCCAAGATAGTGCCATAGAAAATATTTTGGATCTTCTATTAAGGAAAATTCTTAGTAGGAATTTAACTGGCTGGAAGATCATTTCCAAAGATAGATAGAAATATTTATTAAAGAAATCATTTTTTGCATCTCACTTGCCTCTCAGATTTAGGCTGCCTTTTTAAAATTTCAGGTGTTAGCAGAAATATTCTTTCACAGACCTCCTCCTATGCTGCCTGTCATCAAGGTATTTGCCACATATTTCAGTTTTTAAGAATCCTGTAGATACAGAATATATATATATATATTTAGGCCCAGATCTCATTTACACATTACTCTACATCTGTCCAGCATGCTGAGAGGAGGGAAGTGACATTTCCATGTAGCTTACAGGAGAACTGTTCTCATTTCATGAAGTCCAGCTTTCCAAAAGTTCACACATTAGGGATCATTTGTCAACTGAGATACGGGATGACATTAAAAAAGTGTTTAATATCAGTGGGCATTTTGTAAGGAAGCAATTTGTGCAGTATATCTCAGTGCAAGAAACTATGCAAAATTTTCCAGCACTGTTTTGCTTATGACATCAGTGAAGAAAATATAGTAATTCTCTAAGTGCCTTTTTTTTTTTCCCCTAGGAAATTTCATTGCATAGTAATATTCTGTGAAATTTTCACACGTTCCTTAGAAGCAGTGATGTAAACAATGTGCTGGACTAGACAACTGCTTGATACCATTTAGACTCATCTTCTCTTACATTTGTATGTATGTATTTTTTGTCCTTCCTAAGAAAAGATCAGGATCAAAAGAACAGCGTTACATACTCATCATGTTGATACTCTTTAACGAAATAAGTTAACATTACAGAAAATTTGAGACATTTTATCAGTGAGGATGATGAATTGAAAGTTTTGAAAATATTGAGATTCAAGTGATTTAACTTCAATTTAATTTAGAGATAGATTATTTTGTCTGTCCTAAGAGCAAGAATAAATTATGAGGTATCTTGAACTCTGATTTTGTGTGCTTTGTCATAATCTTTTACTAGATTTTGCCAGACTTTTTTACCAAATTCACAATCACTTTCTCTTTATACTTTCGATACATGAGGCTTACAAGTATTTTAATTCATCTGATTTAAAGTAACCACTTGAAAAGTAGAACCCACCTAAGATGTACATAGTATATCTCACAGAATCACAGAATCATAAATGGTTTGGGTTGGAAGGGATCTTTAAAATCACCAAGTTCCACCCCCCCCTCTATAGGCAAGGACGCCTGCCACTAGACCAGGTTGCTCAAAGCCCCATCCATCCTGGCCTTGAGTGCTTCCCAGGAGCAGGAATCCACAATGTCAGTGGGCAACCTGTTTCAATATCTCACCACCCTCACATTTCTTCTTAATAATTAATCTAAGTATACTATCTTCCACTTTAAAACCATTTTCTTTTTCCCTGTTCCTACATGGCCTTATAAAAAGTCCCTCCCCAGCTTTCCTGTAAGCCCCTTTCAGGTACTGGAAAGCTGCTAATAAGATCCCCTCCCCTTCTCTTCTCCAGTCTGAAGAGCCCCAGCCCTCTCAGCCTGTCCACACAAGGGGAGGTGCTCCAGCCTTCTCATCATCTTCATGGCTCTCCTCTGCTTCAACAGCTCCATGTCCTTCCTGTGTTGGGGTCTCCAGAACTGGACACAGTACTCCAGGTACTGAGAACAGAGTAGATGGGCAGAATCAATTCCCTGACCTGCTGGTCACACTTCTCTTGATGCAGTTGGCCTTCTGGGCTGCAAGCGCACATTGCCGGCTCTTGTTGAATCTTTCATCAACCTACAGCCCCAATCCTTCTCCTCAAAGCTGCTCTCAAGCCATTCTCTGCCCAGCCTGTTTTTCTGCTTGGGATTGCTCTGACCCAAGGACCTTCTACTTGGCCTTGTAACTTCATGATGTTGACATGGGTCCACTTCTTAAGCCTGTCCAGGTCCAGCTGGATAGCATTTCCTCCCTTGTAGCGTGTCACCAGAACTGCTCAGCTTGTTGCTATTCGCAAACTTGTTGAATCTGCACTCGATTCCACTCTCTGTGTCCCCTACAAAGATGTTCATTAGCACCAATTCCAGTACTGATCCCTGAGGAACACCACTCATCACCAGTCTCTACTTGGACATCGAGCCATTGGCCACAACTATCTGAGTGCAACTGTCCAGCCAATTCCTTATCCAGCAAGTGGCCTATCCATCAAATCATTCTCTAATTTGTTGACAAGGATGTTGCATAGGACGATGCCAAACGCTTTTCAAAGTTCATGTAGATGATGTCAGTTGCTCTTCCTCCATCTGCTGATGCTGTATATATTTACAAATAATATTTTATTTTTAGATATTACTGCTACTGAGAATGTTGAAAATAGATTAACCAGAAAAAAAAAGAAATTATGTTACAAGGGCATAGAATATGTTTCTCTTTAAGCTGCTTGGAGAATAAGTATGCTTATTAAATTATGCATTTAGACACATTTAAGTTTTTTTATTTTAAAACTTTAACCCTAATTAATTAATTTATTTTGGTTCAAGAACATAAATTAAAGAGACAAAATAAGGTATTTTGGAAAAATAGATAAACAAGATACTGTCCTTAGGCAGAAAAGAAAGGTTACCAGTAGGATGAAAACTACAGGAAAGGAATATGTGAAAGAGAAATGCAGTGTAAAAGTTAAAGTGTAATCTGTAGAAGATTGATGTGGGCAAATGAAGCAAAGTTGTCAGCACTGATTAGCAAGGTGCAAACCAAAGAAATATCAGATTAAAAATCAGGTAGGAAACTGAGCTTGTATGCACCTTCATACCGAGAATGAACACAGGGATAACAGAGCAATGACTTTGGCATGGCATAATTTATCACTAAATCTACAAATTTATTCCTCCTGTTGAAGGCTGTTTTCATTTTTACATTAGTGTGAACAAACACTTAAAAATTTTTGGTGAGCCATTTAACAATTTTCTGTTGCTAAATATTTGTCAAAGAAAAATACTTAATTTTTATTTAATTCACTGGTAAAGCTTTTGCCCTCCTCTAAAGCAGTTCATGACTATTAGTTGGCATTTTCATGAAAGTCTGTATTCTTCTGGAATGTGCTACTGCTTTACCAGCCACAGTCAGCATTTTCAGAGATGACTTTTTCCAGACAGTGCTTACATTTTGGGGGGTTGTTTTGAATTTCTGCCTTGAAATAGCAATATTTTAGATGCAGATATAGACACACATGTATGCAAATATCTGCATTATTATGTTTACAGATAGTATAATTTAATAGTAGATACAGATAGCATGGCAATAATGATGTAAGTTCTATTTGCATACTTAAAACTTAGCTGTGATCTATGAGAAACAGGTACCTGATTTCTGATTATATGTTTATTTTATTTTTTATTAAAAGGAATAATACTTAAAATTAAATACAGTATTTTTCATCCGTATTTTGAGTACCTTTCAGCACTATTTACACAAGTCTATGCTGCATATGGAGTAGAAGATTTAGTTTTAAATGATGATGGTGTCTTATAGACAGGAATTGAAAGTGTTTAAGTAGGTCAGACAAAAATCATTCCATTTTGACAAATAAACTACCTGGAATAAGCCTTCAGATACTGGGGTAATTCTGAGGACCCACTCTAAAGATTAAGGCAATACTGTTGAAAGACACAACACTATGGATGGACAATAAGTGCCTAGTGGTTCAGTCTTTAATATTTTATATATAACATTTTGAAATAAAATATAATTTAATGGCATTCAGGATGTATAGGGAAAATATAATAGTAGGCTGTAGCACTGTGAGGAATAGATTTCTGTTAAGTGACAGAAGTTCACTGTCTGCTTTCTAATCAGAACTGAGTGACTGGTACCAGACAAAATCCAATTTCTTGGAAGAATTTATATTGTGTCCTTTTGCTAAGGAAACTTTAAATGGGTTTCTACCTTGTCTGTGCCTTCTCAGAAAATGTTAATGGTATTGTATTTCAGCCAGTTCTCTGCTTTTTCTCTGCTGACGTTTCAAAACATGCCTAACTATTTTTCAAAAACAAGATTGTGAGTAGCAAAGCATTCGTAAGACATTTGACTGAACTCCTACACTGAACATTATGGAAGAGCTAAAAAATATACCTGTCAAATTATGCTTCCATATCTGATATCTACGTGAACAGTATGTCTCCTGAAGTTCCCTTTCCCTGTTATTTTGCAACATCCTGAACAAAAAGAAAGAGACAACAGAAAGTTGACCTCACCCTATTTCTGTTCTGCTGAAGTACATGTGAAAGACTACTATAACTTATATCACACATGTGGTGTATTCATTAATACAATTCTTGGAACAATTCGAAGATCAACACTGTGCAGATTGAGATATTGTCTTCAAAACTGAATAAAGTCTTTGTGCATCTCTTTCAAAAGATGTTGGTATTAGTTAATGAACACAGCGTCCTGGGAATTATTCAAAATCAACGTCTTAACAGTATTTGTTACATATGAATCATTGTCAATTTACTAAAAAAAAAAAGATTATGTATTATAAAAGAAAAACACCTTGCAAATACATGTCAAATCTCGCACTGTTTGTCTTTCAGTATACAGACTTTAAAAAACAACTACTCAGTGCATAATTACAGTATATAAAAGTAGTCTTGCCTACAGTGTAAAACGAGATACCTGACAATATTGGAAATGTTGTAATTTATTCAGTAATCTGTCTTCTGGCTGCAGCTGGGTGATCTGTGTGAAGCCTGCTCCAAAAATAATGCCTCCTATTTTATTATTTTGGCTCACTTTTTCAGAGGCAACTGTTAATAGTGTGTCCCACCAATATTCAATTTCACTCTATTGTTGTACGACAAATGGCAGCAGAGGGACAGTCTGACAAAACAGCATGATGTAAATGTGGATGTAGCAAGGGTGTGTCATTAATTTCCCTCATGAAGAAAAAACGGCACTCATTGACATGTACCTTGCAGAACATACATGTGGATCAAACAGTGGATGTGAGCACAGTGAGGCAGTGGGTAGTTTGTTTCAGCAACAGTGACAGCAGTGTCACCTTCACTGGTGCAGATATTCACAAGCACAGCATGCAGGCTCTTGTTCAGCAGCGGTGAAAAAGCATATCTAATGGTAGTGATTGTGTTGAAAAATATTTTTTTTCTAGCTGAGAATTTACTAAATAATGTCACTGTACTCTTTGTACCCATTGTAGTTTTGATGGAAAAAAAAGAGGAGGCATTACTTTCAGAGCAACCTATGTAGCTTCTGGATTCTAATGTGCAATTAACTTGAAATTTAGACTGAGCATTGCATATTTCTTTAAAAATCCTAATATGTGTGTCCCTTAAAAAATTCCATACCTCTTCTGAAATTTTATATTCTACTCTTTAATTTAGCATACTGATAGAATGGAATAGAAAACTTTAGCATCCAGCTCTGATAAACTAAAACATCTTACAAAGTAAAGCTAGAAAAAGTTCAAAAAATGTTTATCACAGCATAGTAATATTGAACATCAAAAGCTGGTGTTGAACATCAATGCACAGGAAAAAATGTGGAAATAAAAGAATATGAAAGGCATTCGTAGTTTTCTTCAGAATCAAAACCAGCATGAAGCAAAGAGAATCATTCAAAATCAGTGTAGCTCAAAGTGAATTACTCAAATCATACAGCAGCTGACTGTAGTTCTACTTTTTTTTTTTCATATGATGCCACAATGGTACCTTATTTAGCAGTCAGACAACTCATTCAGATCCTTCAATCACAAATTCCCAGCTACCTCCCCTCATAATATAGCATTAGAAGGCAATAAGAAAGAAGGGAAAGACTCTTTAGCAGGTTCTGTTGTAATAGGACAAGGGGAAATTGTTTCCAAATAAAAGAGTGGAGATTTAGTTTGGATACATGAGATATATATTATGAGAAGGGTAGTGAAGCGTTGAAACAGGTTGCCCAGAGATGTGGGGAAACCCCATCCCTGGAGACAGTCAAGATCAAACTGGGCTGGGCTCTGAGCACCTGATCTATCTGTACCTGTTTCTGTTCATTGCAGGGGAGGTACTAGGTGATCTTTAAGGTTCCTTTCCAAATCAAAAAATTTTATGATACTGATATAATGCCCTCTTAAAATTGATTTTTTCCTCCTTTCTCTGATGGAGATTTTTTTAAATTTTTTTTCTTTTTTTTTTTTTCAGAATTCCTTTCTTTGAATGGTCAGGCATCTTGTAATATTGAGCTAAATGCAATTATAGCCAGCCTATTCACATTTGTGTTTTTCCCAACAATGAGACTTAGTTTTAACAGCTTTGTTTTCTAAAAGCTTCCCTTATGTCAAATTTAGAGTAATCATACCTCTTCTCAACATTTATTTTACTCATACAACAAAAACAAGCTGTTCTTTTCTACCAGAATCCTGGTAGAATATGGTGGACTAGAACTTCATAGCTTTCCAGATGTGTTCTGACTTGGCTCTTATAGAATAGCAGAGATACATCCCTACTTTTTTTGGAAATGTTTAGCCTGAAGCATCCTATGATTGGATTTGTCTTTTTCACAGATGCATCTCATTATGTGAGGCTTTTGATTTCACTGGAAGGAACAATTATATTAAAATGACATTGAAATAAACTCATTCCCACCCTGTTGCTATGTGGACTCATAAACAGAGTACATTTCTCACAGACATCTTTTCTTCATTATGTATCAGATTCCAGCTTTTTGTCATAAAAATAGACTTTTTTTGTTTAACAGTTTTATTTTCTCCAATAGATTTAACATGATATCCTCCATATGTGAAATTCAAATGTGGTTTAAAGAAAAACGTTTAGGAAGTCCAGAATAACTTTTATGTAACCACAGAATCTGTTTTGAATCATTACATATTATATGCCACCTTTCAATAAAGTACAGTTTTCAGAAACATATAGAAAATTATTTTAGATGAGAACATATTGAAAAACTAAGGGAATTTTCAATTTTTCAATAATATTATTAGTGAAAAACAAGAATAGAAGGTGAGTGTAGCCTTCACAAGCACATAAGTAAGCAATTATCAAATATGTATTTTTAAATTACAATAAACATGTTAAAAAGAATATTGATCTATTTTAACATTTCAGAGCACACACTTATCTACCAAAATCAATTAAAATTCCACTGATTGTGAAAGAAAAACAATACACTGAATGAATCCTTGTAATAAAAATGAAGGATGAATAAAGCATTTAAGTGCAAACTCCATGAAGAAAGATAAAAATAACTATAGGCTGAAAGGCCAATGTTTCTTTTTAATGTTCACTGTAAAAAAACACCCTTCCTTCTCCCCATCCCAAACAACAAATCTTGTTTCCATAGATTTTAGAGGAAAATAGTATCAGGAGAAAATATGGTTTTACAATAACCTGAAATAATACTGAGACTGGAGTCTACACAGCTGCATCTATCTTCACAGTATGAAAGACTGCTTTTAGTGATTAGTAGAGGGTAAATTCACTATGTCTTCTTCCTGAAATATTCTGGTGTCTGCTAATTTTATTACAACATTTTACGACTAAAAGACTTATGAAAACAATCATGGTAATAAATTTCAGAGAAAAGTGAGTATAGGGATGAAACAAGACAGAGGGAAAGAATAACTGTAGGTAAATGCAGTTGTATATAGGCATTTACGGACAAAAAAAATTGTTTCTTTATTAGATTACATAAGATAGTACAGAAGGAATACAATGTGTCAGGCTATTCAAATTTTATTGAAATATTGGAGAATGTCATCTCACCAATTTGACTGAGACAAATCTATGTCTTTTATGAAAATACTGAAATCTTGTTGACAGTTGAAAACAAAGCATATGGTTACAGTGGACTGAGACTGTAGTAGAGGCTAAATATGTTATTTTTTCATTTGATGCTTATCTGACAAATAAAATACAATGAGAGCTAGAAAGATGGAATTATCACTAAAATTAGTAAAACAGAAGATCTAACTATAAAAAGAAAGAAATGGAAAGGAAACGTGCTTGAACAAAGAAAGTAATGCTGAAAATAAGAAGAAGGAAATGGTGAAAGAATGGTGTATATCATATATTGAAACTCAAATATGTCAATGACATACTCTGTTTGAATGATGGAATTAATATGTTAAACGGTGCTAAGTCTGACAAATTAAACCAAATACCAATCAAAACAAAACCTAACCCTTCAAAACCAGTTTTTGTTACATATATATATGAGTCAACAGCAATGTTTCATATATGACAATGGCAATTTTAAAATACAAATTTGAAATTAATGTTGAAAATTTCTAGACAATTTTTGTGTCAATATTTCATCTGTTTATTTGAATAAACTTATTAGTTGTTAGATCCAGAACTTATTTTGTGTTTATCAGTTTCCTTAATTGTGCATTAATTTGTTCCACCTTTAGTGCAGTAGTAATCCTGTTAATTCTTTAACCTATGATTCAGTTGATACCAATGTCAAAAGATGGTTAACATAGATATGAAAAAAATAATTATTTTATTACTTGCTGTAAATTAAGTGGTTATTCTTCTTCAACTGCTCCTGAACTAGAGATGATATGTTAAATTTATAACAACAGAATTTGCAACTCCATTATATGCAGTAGAAAGTGTCTGTGTAACTTAAGCTGGCTTTTTAAAGAATTATTTATCATTGTGGCAACTGCACAAGAAAGAAACAGAAATGACAGAGAAGGAGAAAGTGAGCAGAGTGGTGACTGAAAGCAATCTTTTTTGAAAATGTTGAACTACATCTCCTATCAGAAAAGTAGCTTAGGTTGCACTGTTTTAATTCAGAGTCTCACATTGTTATATTCTCTTATAATTTTATAAACTTACTGGTACTAAATAAAGACTTGCAGTAAAATTATGAAATACATAATACCAAAATAGTAATATTAAAAAAAATAAATGCACCTAATCTGTGACAAACTAAACTCACTATTGAAGTATGTTCAGTTTGTGAAACAAGTGCCTAAGAATATATTTAGTGTCAGCATGATTTGATATAAAACACTGCCATCTTGCCATCTTTAAAAAAGCAGATCACAACTACCTGGTAAAACTGAATGATCAAATACCTCAATGGTGTGAATGAAGGTAAGGGTTGTGAAGTATTAAGGTTCCATTGTATTTTAACTTTATAAGATATGTCATGCTTTTTTTTTTGTTTTGTTTTGTTTTTTTTTGTTTTGTTTTTTTTTTTTTTGTAAATAAATGAAAAGAGCTGACCTCCTTGAGTCATTGAAATATTTACTGTTCAGTTAAAAAAACAAACAACAAAACCAACCATTACCACCAACAAAAATAACCAGAAAAAAACCCCAAAGATGTCTGCTTAGGTAGATAATAATTTGCATCTTGTATCTATGTAAGTATGGAAAGCATCTTCACAACTAGATCACCTTCAGAGCACTTTATTTGTTTGCCCTCCTTTCTAAGAAAGGAGAGATCATGTTCTCACATGGATAACTAAAATCACCTTTTCCATCACATCCTCATCAGCCTTTCAGTACCTAAAGGGAGCCTACAGAGGGGAGGGGAATCAGCTCTTTGAAAGGGTTGATATGTGTAGGACGAGGGGAAATGGTTTTAAGTTGAGGGAGGGGAGATTTAGGTCGGATATCAGGGGGAAATTCATTACCCAGAGAGTTGTGAGGTACTGGAACAGGCTGCCCAGAGATGTTGTGGATGCCCCATCATTGGAGGTGTTCAAGGCCAGGTTGGATGGGGCCCTGGGCAGCCTGGTTTAGCATTAAATGTGGAGGTTGGTGGCCCTGCATGTGGTGGAGGGGTTGGAGATTCATGATCCTTGAGGTCCCTTCCAACCCTGGCCATTCTGTGATTCTGTGATTCTGTGATTCTGTGATCAGCCTGCAGCCTACAGATGAATCTGTCAGCACAGACACTTCATCTCTTCCAATGTACTATTCTTCCACTGGGAAATATTTTGAGTTGCACATGGGTAGTCAACAATGCTGAACAATATAAACTCATAATACATATCTTCAGTGGGATACACAACCAGTGTTTGATCTGACTTAACATCTCCCTTGCCTCTTTTCAGAGATCAGGAATTGGGGTTTTGGGCCATCTTTTGGGTTCCTTACTTTTTCTGCTTTTAATCATTTGACTGACACTTAATTCCACACTTCCCACTTTCATTTACTCCAATTTGTTTCCTAAAACACATTTGTATTTTTCCTGACATCTTTTATTATTCTCATTCTCAGGATGAGGCTCTTAGGATATGTAAGAGAGTTATCTGCCTCCAATCTGCATGAGAAAACCAATATGCAGAGTAAGAATGAAAGAAAGTTTAGAAAAGTGATAAAATGGGGTAAGAATGCAAGATTTCTGTTCTTAATACTATCCAACATTTTAAGTGTTATAAACTCAGGGCCTCAGTAAGATTCTGTTCCCATTAACAAATTCTTAATTCTTAATGTCATTTGTTCCCTTGAATGTGAGGGAATGTCATAGAGCAGCATCAGGGGAGGGTCAGGATAGGTATTAGGAAAAGGTTCTTCACTGACAGAGTGGTCAAACAGAAACCAAAGTAAGTGGTCATGACACCAAGCTTGCTGGAGCCAATAAGGGCTTGGAAACCTTTCTGACTTTTGGGTGATTTTTTGTGGAGTGAGCCGTTGGACTCGGTGATCCTTGTGAATTCTTCCAAACTATTTCTAGAATTTCTAGAATATTCTACAATTCTGTGATTGTAATTAATTTATTCTTCTGATATTCACAGTCACTTCTGGACAAGCTGCTAATTGTTGCATGAAGACTTGTATCTCTGTGCTCATTTTTTCTTTAACTTGACTCTTAATATCTTGATTAATTGGACTTGAAAGCATAAGTAACATCAGAAAGACTCTTTATATCATTACTTCAACTATTTTTTTTTTTGTTTAAGTGAAATAGTTCTCACATCCTTTGCTCCCAGGAAGATCAGTTTCACTTAGAATGAGTTAAAAACCATAAAATAAAGTAAATCCAACATCTCACCTGTTCATCTGGACATGAATTTTCCTATTATATAAACAATATTTCAGTTCTAAGTAATATAGCCTATTACCTGGTTACACCAGTTGCACAGATTTAGACTGGCTTAAAAGAAAATGTAATCTTTAAGTTAATCAGAAATACTAAAGGTCAATCATGGAAATGTTGTATCTGTTCTCTTTTACATTGTTTCTAGACTGATCATCACTAGGGATGATACATTGTTTTGTTGTTGTTGTTTGTTTTTTTTCAGTTACAAGTCTCTTGCAAATTTATTTGTATGTTAGTCCATTACTGACTTTCAGATTTAAGTCTTTAGAAAAGATTTTTTATGCTAACTGCATATAGCACTTGGTATCTTTTTTGTTTTGTTTTGTTTTTGCTTTTGTTAGTTTGTTTGATTTTCAGTTATAATTTACATAGACCATTATAAAACATCACACACCTACCTGGTACAATTTGATAGCCAATTGTGTTTAATACTGTAATTATACCACCAACAAACTGGATCGCGAGAACAGATTTATTTACAGTATTGATTTCCATCAAAAGAATGTTAAAATGTAATTAAAATCAGGCGACTTAGTATGAATGGCAGTTGTTCAACATTCAACACTGTACACAATATGTTTAAATGATTACTGAGTCAAACAGTCCATGAAAGAACTTGGTTGAAATTGAAGTTTAAGAAATGAAATGTACTCACACTAAGAGACCTCTATACGGTTAATTGTTCTGTTCTGTATCAACAGCTGAGTTCTGTCACACGTAACAGACTATCATACAGCATTACATATGTCTAAATAGCCTTTCAGCTGTCAGTTCAGATTCTAGTGGTTTGCTTTCTGAATTTTTTCCCAGTTTGGACATCATCTTTACTACTCTGAATAGTTTAACAGAATCAGCAACTTCTGTCATTTTTATATTCACCTCCCTTTTTAAGGATTCACATGCATATGCTGAACCTCAAAGGACTCAGCACAGATTTCTACGGAAATTCCGCTGTGAACTGCCTTCCATTGAAGAGCAGTTGTTCTCTGACACTGAGTCAGTGTTCTACACACCACAGTTTGTTGTTTGACTGTTTAACACTCAGATACCTTAGAACTGCAGGGCAGAAGCTATCTGCTCCTGGTGATTTGTTACTGCTAGTATGGTCTTCTGATCCATATTCTTTTCTGTCACTAATTCTGTCAGCAGTTAACATGGATGCAAAGAAAACAAACAAACAAACAAGACACCTATACCAAGACAACAAAAACACAAAAAAAATCCCCAACAGACCTAAACAACAAAATTAGACAACAACCAACCAGAAAAACCACAAAAAATAAGTTTTATCTACTTAAAATATTCTTCCTGTACTTCTGCTTTTCTATAATCTCGGCAGGTAATCTGGTAAGTTTCCTGCTTCTCCATGAAAAGAATTGTAGTATCAGTTTTTGCACCATTTGAAGTTGTTCTTCAGACTTTTTTTGTTATCCACTGATCCACATTACTGTGCTTTTACATTTTGCCTGCTGCATGTTATGACATTTTCTTGGACAAAAATTCCAGCTTTTGCAAGATGCCTTCTTATTAGTTTCCTTTGCATTGATTTTTAGCTACTACTATTTATCATCATTTCTCAAGTCTTTAGTGACAGGTGATACGCTTTTGCTCTATGACTCCAATATATTTTCCATGCTGTTTTCAAATACTTTTTTTAACTTCTGAGAGTTTTCTCACTTTCTTATAGCTCCCCTTTTGAAAACTGTGGACAGCTATGGTATATTCATTTTTATTGTCCCTTGGGGGAGGTTGAATACGAGAACTTTGCAGTCACTATTACACAACGGCTCTTTTAAGATTTTGCAGTGAATCTCACATGCTGGTGTAAATCAAATAGTTGTGATGGATACCTAAAACAACCTTAGCATCATTTTCAATACCACTTTTCTCCCATCTGTATCTAGGGAAGTTAAATCCTCCACTATCACTGCTTTTTTGACTTCCTAAGCATGTTATTTTTCATTATAGTAGAAACAAATGACACATTCCTTTTCTACAGATTTTTGGGTGTGTCTGAGGTAGCAAAAGATAGTACTGAAAATGAGGAAACAGAAGTCTTAGAACAGTCTGTCCCATTCAGCTGCATTTCTACATATCCTTCATGTTATTTCTTAATGATACATTTTCACTTGCAGACTTACTACTTAAGAAAACAGGCCAAATTCATGTCTCTTCTCAGCTCGTACTGTGCATGTGAGCTGTTTCTGTCTCCTTATTCAGTCATATTGCCCATGCATCAGCATCCAATGCTTTCCCTGTACTGCACTCTTTCACATATGATTCCCATTCCTCTACCTCTGTCTCGCTCCAATTTATAGGAGGGAGAGGAGGTTCTTTTATTATCTATATACCCGGCATGAGATTAAGAAGCAACAGTTCAAATGTTGGTCCGACCAGTTTATTACAAATCTTAATCAGGGAAATGGGAAAGGGGAGGACCGACACTATTATGAATTAGGGTAATGGGGGAAGGGAAAGAGGGTGATAGAAAAAATAGAAAAGAAGAGGCAAGGAGTCTTTATAGGCAGCAAGAGGGACATAGTCACCACCATGGATCCAGCGTGGTTCATAGTTCAGTCTTTGATCTTCCATAGCGGTGGGTCGTCAGGCGGAGTTGTTCTGTTGACAACGACGAAGCACGACGAGCATGGTGATGATGGCCCTTTTTCAATGCTTCAAAGTGGTTGAGTCAGCTGTTTTTGGAGTGACAGCTCAAATCCAAAGTGGTCGAGTCAGCTCTCCTTTGAGTGACAGCTCAAACCGAAGGTGGTTGAGTCAGTTCTCCTTGCGGTGGCAGCTTCTGGCTCTGGGATCTCAGCAGGAACCTCCTTTGTTCTTATCTTTCTGGCCTTGCCAGAAAGATAAGAGGAAGCAGGGAGGCACCAACTTGCATCTTGCCTTCGCAAGATACAATGGTATCATCCCCCAGCCTTCCATACTTAGCTGGAGCGGTTTGGCCACAGGCCAGATCTTCCACCAGTGAACACTGCTGAGCGCTCTCTTCCGCTCTTCTACAGAGCAAGCAGCTCTGGGGGAAGGGGCTTGCAAATGTTCCCAAAGCAATATCGATTGTCACACAGTTAGCACCCATCACTTGCCTCCTTGACAAGTCACTCAGAGTCTTATCACAAGAAAAACCTCAGGAAGCAAGCTTTGAGCCAAAAAAAAACTAAGAAGGATTCTCACAACCTCACAGTCAAATTTTCTTTCCAGCTTTACTGCAGGTACTGTGCAACTATAAAGTCAACATAGAGGAGTGGGTAGATGCTATGGTTGTAATTTTCTGTTTTTCAAAGCAGTCAGCGGAGGTATAAATGACTAAATAAGTGCATAGCCCTTATGCTGAAATAAGTGGGAACACTTTACAATCCTGAGTCAATGAGTTAATATTTATCACTGCAATATTATATTGATAGATCATGCTGCACAGCTGCCTTCCATTGTTAACGTTCTTCTATGCTCAGGTGTTCTCATATAATCTCTTAATTAGTGAGAAGCTAAGTAACTATGAATATATGTTCCTATATAAATGCAAGACATAATACATAAAGTAAAATTATTTATCACACATATATTCTCCTCACATTTTTTCAGAGCACATACACAGTTCTAATTAAAGCAATATGAATCTTTTCTTCATCTCCTTATATTTCCTCCATACTCAGCAGATATCCTGAACATTACTTCCAAATATTTCTTTTCAGTTTGATAGTTCTGCACAATATAAGTCTAGGTAAATACTAAGCAAATACACAACAATCAGCAAAAATGATTCCCTGCTCTTCAATTCCATTTCAACCACTAGTGTAAATGGCAGGTGTTGTCCATTGTTCCTAATAGGATTTCCACTACAAATCTCAGTTATATTCATAGAGCTTTAGAAATGGAATGAAATTCCTGGATTATCAAATCCACTCTCAACTATAGTGAGAAAAATGATGCAGAAGTCTAGCTCATGGGAGTACGTTGTAATGCCAGCTGCATACAACAGTTACTTATCACCTTAACATACAGTTAAGATCTCTATCAATAGTTCAAAATACACGACTTAATTAGACACAAGAGAATTAAAAAAATAAGCTCCTCACCAATATCAGACATTTCTTTTACTTGCTAAATTAGGCTGCAGATTCATTTAAGCAACAGAAAAAGCATGAAAGAAAAATAATATCAGGTGGATCTCTCCTTATAGTTCAAACAATATGAAAGTGACTCAATTCAAGAAATAAGTCAAGGCTGAGGACAGATTTAGTAAACACTCTTAGACAATGCTGGTAGCAGACTACTTGCTAAGGCAATGATCCTGCTGTCAGGGAGACTTAGTCCAAAAAGACCTCCTGATCTCATTCACAAAAGGGCCCCTACATTGTAAAATTACAACATAAAGTTTTTAGGAGAGAACAGCTACCCACATTATACCAAAACTTGAAGATGACCCTTGCAAAAGGATCCAAATCTTCTCCACTTCTACTCTGTTTTCATTCTAAAAAATAAAAAGATAACAGCCAATATATACAATTTGATTTAAATAACTGAAAGAAAATTTGCCTTCCCTGATATCCTCTACTATTAGGACAAGAAAAAATATAAATCTTGATGCACTTTGTAACACAAATATGCCTAGCTGGTCAGGAAATAAGTAGTACTAAACAAAGTTGGAAATTCTCATTTTGACTAGAACCAGGGAGGCAAAGATAAATTTTTAATATATATTTTAGGAACATGTCTCTAAAAAGATGTGCAAAAAGTTCTTTTCCATATAAATTAAACATTCTAACATTTTCAGTATTGAAATAAAATGTTTCATTTACAGAACTGCCACATGATTGTTTAAATAAATTACATCCTTTCTATCCTGTGATGGCTTTTGAAACTCAATACCAGTAACTGTCCCTCACCAGCATAATCATATATTTGTAAAACACGAGTATCTGAGTATAGAATACATCTGAGTGCTCATACCTTCCCCATAGAAAAGGTTGAGATAAAGAAGTAAAACTGATTTAAGATAGTGTGTTCCAGGTCAATCCAACAAAATATTTTCAGTTGTGATTATCTCAAAATATAATATCTAACAGTTTATTTTATTAAAAAAAAATAATTTTCATTAGAGAAATGTTTTATACCAACATATTTCAATTATTCCTATAAAAGCTTGCCAGCAAAAAAACTTTGAATGTGAATTTTAATTTATTTTTTCCTTGATAATAATGGGAATGAAAAAATGCAAGCAGATTCCAGCTGACTGAAACATCACAGTAACTTAGGTTCACATTTCTGCCTTACTCCATGGAGTTGATCACTTGCTTTATCAAAGATGCAAGAAAACAGTTGATTTTCTAACCTACATGTTGAATTCTGTTTGCATTAGAATCTAAGGCTGCTTAATAGGTGGTGGTGGAATATCCACATAAAATCTTAGAAATAAGAATATGAATTCTACAAATTAAAAATGCATGTTACTTTGCTGAATGAGATTACAATTAAGAAAAAACAAATGTTTTCCTTAGGAAATTAATGAACATATTTCAAAATAAGAAGAGACAGCTAAAATTCCATAATATTTGGTTATCTGTGTAATCTGCAGTATGGTTTTTTTTTTTTTCTTTAAATAGACTCACTGGAAATGATGTGACTAATATAACAAATAATGGTAAACTAAAAGGGACCTTGAAGTGAAGGTGTGGATAGAAGATCTTTATTTGGCAATCAAATTTATTTATGTTGTATCATAATTGTGACTACGCATGAGTTGTTTGCCATATGTCTTCAGTTCCATGATTGTTGAATAATATCTGATGAAGCTCTATGAAATAAAATCATGTCAGAATATCTGAAAGTAGAAAATTATGTGTTTCCATTTATTCTACCTCGGTCATTTTAATCTAGATCAGAAATGCTTATTAATAGATGTCAGTTTCCTTAGTTATACGAGAGAAAGACAGATTTTGTAAATAGAGGGAAAAAGAAACTAAAGAAAGCATGAAAAAGAAACAAAAAAAGAACAAGGAAAAAATATATTGGTTACAAAGATGAGCTTGACATATTAAATATCAAAAAGTAGTAAAGTATACAAATGTGCTGAAAAGATACTCTTTGTTCTTCAAGAGAATATTTCAATACTTTAGTCAAAAAGTTAACATCACCTGAGGCACCCTGTTATAGCATTCTTGTCTCTGAGGAAATCCCAAGAGTTCTGTATAATAGCATCTTTCATTTAGACAGTCATTTGAATTAAACATTTTTTCCTCATTTGGAAGAGATAAAGCATCATTATTAGAGGAACTGATGATACATTTCAAGTCTTTCTCTCCTGTGGATTCAGCCAGTTCTAACATGGAAAGAAAAATCTTTTAAACTATCATCATAGCATCTCCACCTCGCAAGAGCAACTAGTTGATACTGTAATGGCACTTAGAAACTTTAATTTTGCTATGATCAGATCTTAAGAAGAATTTAGTAGGGGCTAAGCACTGTGATATTTGTCTAATGAGTTGCTCCATACCAGTGCAGACGCATATTCTTTCTTAATCAGAATCTAAACAGCAAAACTGTCTTGCTCCAATTATAACTGAGTCAAGTGCCATTCCAACTGAAGACATACTTTAGTTCATTTATCCTTTTTGATGAAATGCTGATTTAAATATACAAAAAAATGTGTTCAGTTTTGTTTTAATTAATTATAATAGGCTATGCTAACCCACATGTAAAGATAATGAAGAAAATGATCATAGCCTTAATGACTTCCCTGTTCTCTTCTGAGATCTTGCATCACTATAGATGCATGAAAGCCAACATGAAAAATGGACCCCTTATCAAGTGTTTGGAAACTATCACTTGCTGCTAGTTCAACTGAAATGTAGCTGTTGGATAGGAGTACTTCAGTTCCTTAGTGGCAAGGAAACACAATGTAGTCAGGTTGGAGCAGAATGCCAGGCTCTGCTGAAAGGAACTTAAAGGATTCATGCACGTTTATCTAGAGTGTGCAACTTCTTCTTCATCAAAATTGTGTCAGACAAGCAGGATGGTACATAACATCGACTGAAATCTTTAACGTAAGTAGGCTCTAGGCAGTATATTTTGAATAATCCATTCCTTTGTTGCTTAAATTGCTGGCTGGCAAGGACATTAGTTGCAAGTATTTCTTAACTGATTAGGACTGCAAAGGTCTAGGACACATTAACTAACTATTCTTCTTCCACAATGCATGTACTGGAAAATACGACCAGAAGCACAAACGAAAAACTGTATTCATTGAAAAAAAAAAATTGACTAATTTACTTCAGTGTCTGGATTTAATGTACTTTAACTTCATGAATTAAATTACAAACATTTATACAGGAAAATAATCAGTAATGTGTCTATGATTTCATTCTATTGTATGATTCATGGATGTGTAAGGGCATCAATTCTTTGATATTTGATTAGTTACAATTTTATGACAAAATCCCAAATGAATTCATAACTAACATTCATACACATGTACTTTTCTTCTCTCTTTAAATACAGGTACACAATTCATATTGGTATACTGCTGACACTGATGAAGAACAGATATTCAGAAGAAAGAGTACACTTTAGTATAGGATACGGAAGGATGTTCTTGATTTCTAACATTAAGGAAGAAACTGACGGAAACAAATTAAAATTAAAGCAACCTTTTTGGCTGCAATCCAGGAGAAGACAACATTTGCACTTGCTCATGAACATTAGTAGAAGCAAACAACCCAGTTCACCTCTATTATCAAAGAAAATGAAATCAGTGCTTGAGAAGTTCATGTCCTTTCCATATCAAAAATTCATTTCTAAATTTTTGCTTCCAGGAGTCGTTCCACTGTATACTCTCAAGTAACAGGAGACTGAGGAAGGGAGTGAGAATGAATGGTGAAATCAGAAATAATTTATAACTCTATATTTCATTATCTACTGTAAATGTCCTTTAATTTCAAAATAAATTGTTTTCTCAGGTAAAGAAAGATCCCTGTTAAGGGAAGAATATCTCTGATTCTGGCACAGGAGCAATTAATCCTTGCTTTTGTCACTGACTTTTAAAAAAAGAGTACAAATGAACCAATTAATTCACAAATTTGATCACATACCTACGACCACTTCCTGTAGGTTTTTCTGAAGGGTAAAGAAAAATGTAGAGGAGCTGTGTGTTTGATTCGCTTTTTAAAAAAGTTACGTTTCTCTAGTGCTCCCATTTTGAATGAAAATGTCAATTATGAAGTGAATGTAAAATATCAATGTAAAATATTTTCTTCAATTTGTATTTGAAGTAAGGAATGTTTATGCAGCATTAAATATATTTTTTCATTTTTCAAATATTTTAAGTTGCTCTTACAGAACTCTGAATTAAATACATGAAGTGCCCTAGACAGTCTATCTAAGTAGAGAGAAAAAAACACGATGAAGCATAGTTTGGGGCTATTCCAGTGTTATCCAAAAACTGTGGTACAAAAGGTACCAGCTGAAAAGGTAAACAGTTGAATACTTCATCCCATTTGTCTTGTTTCTCACCCATGCAGGTTTTCTTCAGTAGTTTGTTAGTGTATTTGTGAGGTACTGCAGATGGGCAGGGAAATTTAATTCTATGCTTAATGAAGGACATAGAATGGATAACTATTTTTCACTCAGCTTCCCAAAAGATAGTATATATAGTAGCATATTTATAAAGTTTGGAGAGGGAGGTTTATGTATATACTTGGCTTGCAGAAAAAGAATTTTCTAAGCCAATGCAAAATTGTAGATAAATGCTAGTTGAGCTGATTTCATATTCATAAATTGCACATTAATTCTCAGAGCTACTTCTTGGTGTGAGATGCACAACAGCAGACTGGAACTAAACAAGTTGTAAAAACATGTTTGCTATGCATCACTCAAGGCAGGGTGGGCTACTGCTGTGTAGGACCAGCAGCAGAATCAGAGTATTTCCACAGGCAGATATGTGCTTAGTAAATTCTCTTTTTTTAGAATCTGGATGTGCGTTGTAATTTGTAGCACAACCTTTGTTTTTAAAATGAAAAAGTAAGAGAAAAATAAAGGGGAAAAAGGTATTTTGGTGCTGGTGTTTATAAGGAAAGCCTTCCAACAAGCATTCTCCTCTCATTTAATCACTCCTAACAACTTGCCCATTCTTCCTGCTTGGGTCTGTTAGTGCCTAGATCTAAGAAAAGGAATTGGCTTAAATGCTATCTCATGTCAAAAACAAAGCCTTCTCTGTGCCCTTCTCCACATATATAAGTCAATGCTTCTCTAAGTTACAAATGCTGGCTAGAGTAGTGTGTTTGTATGTGCATTAAGGGCAAATCGAAAGCTCTTGTAGGAACATACTTTCTACAGTGACAGGCACTTTTATAGGCAGAAAATTGGTTAAGCATGTTAATAAAACAACTTGGAGTATACTATGAAACAAAAGATCTCTCAGTGAACAGACTGGAAAAAACAGTCGAGCAGCACAGACCTGTAATCATAGCAGCTCACATTATACACGGCTGATCATCTCTATGGCAACAGACCATGTTTAGTTACATCACTGCAATCAAGGGGGGATAAGCTACAAGGGCAAAGAGATACCAAACAATTTCCGGAATGAAGAAATATGTTTGAATACATACACTGAACTATCCACAATGTCAAATAAACCAAAAAGCAAAGGAAAGAAAAGAAAAACTAGAAAGTGTACATACAGACATTTGAAGTGAATCAACCAGTCTTATTGTTATCTTACAATTTTCCACATGGATTGCATTTGTGTTGAATGAATGTATTCAGTTTTCTTTGACATTTCTCAGAGCCATGATGTGAGACAATCTGTAAAGCAAATTATCGAAGATAACTGAAGGAAGAAGAAGGCTTTTTATGATTTTGCTCCAGGATAATACTATTTATTATTTGATTAATACTGGAAATGCCAACAGCATTACTAACGGGAAGAAAAAGAAGTGTGAGTGGCACTTTTACAGAAGGAGATATATATTATATGTAGAGAGAACAAGAAAAGAAGGCATGTGGGGAGTGAAGATAACACTAATGAGACTGTGAGGGACAGCTAGCATGACAGCTCAACTACAGTCCAAATGATGAGCTCAATGCTCTTAGCTTCACTGAACTCTTTTCTTAGCTTCACTGAAGTCTTTTCACTGATTTCTAATGGTTTCATACCTTCCTGAAAAGTGAGTACTTTGACCTCCAAGGTGTGCAAGAAACAAAACTTAATGAATGACCCAAAAAGCAAATTCACCACAGTACTATATCTGCTGTGCTGTAAGTCTAAAATGTGTGAACGAGCCTAGAAATGGAGCCTAGAAATCCAGTGCAAGGAGACTACTATTTTCTAGTTCCCTGAGATAACAATAAAAAAATTATAACATACCTTAAATACAAACTGCAAGGATAACCTTCAGACACAGATATTCCTTTGGACAATGAAGTTCTGTTAGTTCAGACATAAAGGTGAGTATTAAAGATTTCCCTGAATTAGGGCATGTATTATTTTCTACATTGGGATCGCTTCTACACCTTATCCTGTAATACAAAAGCATTTAAGCTACGGCAAAAAATAATTAAATACAAATAAATATATAAGAAAACATAAATAAGAGGATTAAAAATGCACTTGTGCATTTATATGAATGATTAAAATATTATTCAGTAGTTATGGGAACACAAAAATTTCAAAATGTATCAGTTATGATACTTAATAAAAAAAACGCACAAGTCTTACAACAGGCACGCATGTTCCTAAGCTTTTTTTTTTTTTTTTTAAACATAGATATATACAATCTAAATTTAATTTTGATTACTGGTACAAGAAGAGTGCTAACTGTATTTAAAAAAATCAGTATATATACAGAATACATATTTTTCCAGGGTGCAAGAAAACAGATATAATTGTCAGTTTTAAACTGACCTAAGGTTTAAAAAGAAAGCAGAGTTGGCATTGTAGAGGGAGTAGATTTCAAACAGGTTGGCAATAATATAATGTAATGAAAATATGTTTTTTTTTCACAGCTACTTGAAGTGATCATTTTTCCATAAAATAATACAATGATTAAAAATATCAGATAGACCTGGACAGGCTTAAGAAGTGGACCCATGCCAACATCATGAAGTTAACAAGGCCAAGTGGAAGGTCCTGCACTTGGGTCAGAGCAATGCCAAGCACAGAAACAAGATGGGCTGAGAATGGCTTGAGAGCAGCTTTGAGGAGAAGGATTTGGAGCTGTAGGTTGATGAAAGATTCAACAAGAGCCAGCAACGTGCGCTTGCAGCCCAGAAGGCCAACTGCATCCTGGGTTACATCAAGAGAAATGTGACCAGCAGGTCAGGGAATTGATTCTGCCCCTCTACTCTGTTCTCAGGAGACAGCACCTGGAGTACTGTGTCCAGTTTTGGATACCCCAGCACAAGAAAGACATGGAGCTGCTGGAGCAGGTCCAGAGGAGAGCCATGAAGATGATGAGAGGGCTGGAGCACCTCCCCTTGTGTGGACAGGCTGAGAGGGCTGGGGCTCTTCAGACTGGAGAAGAGAAGGCTGTGAGGGGATCTTATTAGCAGTACCTGAACAGGGACTTTTTATAAGTCCATGTAGGAACAGGGAAACGGGAAGCATGTAGAGTTAGACTAAGATTAAGACTTAGACTAGATTAAGAAGAAATCCTTTACGCTGAGGTGAGTGAAACCCTGGAACAGATTGCCCTGAGAGGCTGTGGATTCTCCCTCCCTGGAAGTACTCATGGCCAGGCTGGATGGGGTTTTGAGCAACCTGGTCTAGTGGGTGGTGTCCCTGCCTATAGCAGGGGGTTGGAACTAGATGATCTTAAATGTTCCTTCCAACCCAAACCATTCTATAACTTGGGTGGCTGCCAGACCCTCACACAGCCACTCTTGCTCCTGCCCTTAAAAGGACAAGAGGGTGAAAGAAAATGGAAAAGCTGGAGGGATGGTGAGATCACTCACCTCTTAATGTCACAGGCAAAACATACTTGGCTTGGGGAAGATTATCAGTGAATAACAGCATATAGCAGTGAGAACTAAAAGCAAACTAAAAACACTTTATCCACTCATCCACTCTCTTCTACCTCCCAGGCAATGGAGGCTGCAGTCATTCCATAACACTTCACCTACAGGCACTGGTCCCCATTGCTCCCCAGCTGGCAGCTCCAGCCTGGGCTGCTCTGCGGGGATATCCGTGGGCTGTGCCTCCTTCAGACCTCATCCTTCTCAGTGGCTGTGCAGGGAGGTCTGCTCTGCGCATTGCCCGTGGGCTGCAGGTGAACGGTCTGCTCCTCTGTGAGCAAAGGTGAGAACATACGGATCACAGAAGCAGTAAGAAAGCTCCTAAAGTTTTCAGAGGGCTCTTCAAGAATTTAAAAAATTAGCCTTATTTATTTATTATTTTAGTTCGTTTCATGTTCCTGATATTTGGTGCAAAATGATCTTAAATTTTAAGTCCAAGCATGGTGGTCGTTACAATCAACATTTATTGAATCCTGGCAGGATTTTGACATCAGGTCTTTAATTGTAAGAATAGACTGACAGGTATCAAACTGAACTTCCTAGAAGACCTCTTCTCAAGCACTCAGTTTTATGTAATGATTTTGGGGGAGGAAAAAAACAGTAATTTCATGATACATATGTATTTTCATAGAACTGAATTCAGTGTGAACTGGAAAAAAAAACAGAAATCCATTTTCTCAGACTGTTCACCATGGAAAGCACAGTTTCATCACTAATGTGGCATGGTTAGCATCAGGAGTAATCTGAGTTATTCTTTGTTAACAATAGAAATTTGAATCCTGTACAATGTGATTTAGTATACTTACAAAGATAACATTATGCATTAAATATATTACAACTGCCTTTAAGACAAGTTCTTGCAACTGTTTCACAAAGAGGATTCTTCTTCAGTGAGATGCTTATGTCATTGCAGAGGTGTTTTTTCCAGTGCTGAGAATATATGTTCATGTTTCATCTACACTAGTAGATGAGATACAGCAGCAATGTTTAATTTGATTGAAAAAATACCATGAGTATTTCTAAGTGAAAAAGAATTTTTACCAACCAAAAAAAAAAAAAAATTCGCAAGATGACATTTGACTATAATCAGCTGAAATTTTTTTTTATAAAATTGCTCATAAATATTTTCTGGGGTACGGGGTAGATCTAAAACATCAAAACATTTAAGAGAAAAAAGTTCAATCTGAAAATTTCATTCAAAACTTCCGTAATGAAGTTACTTTTAGGGGTGACAACACTGTTTTTGTTTTTCTTTTTTTAATGTGAAAAGGATGAATTTCCTTGGTAGCTTGACAGATTACAAACATTCAGTTATGGTCACAATCCACAAAAGAGACTAAGCGATCAGGTTTGACTAAACACTTAATCTGAAGACCTGTTATCAGTACAGTGTGTTTTAATATCTCTGAGTAGGAGAGCTGGAAACTCTACTTGAAAGAATACTTGGAAGAATAAAAGCTACTTCTAAGGATCTCATGTGAGGGGGAAATAATATAGTTTGATCAGAAGAGGAGATCTCTAGAAGTGGCTTTTGGAAGCAGACATTCCTTTTTAAGAATATGCAAGTCTAGCATCTGTTGCTTCTGACAGGGCTTCCCAGTAGTATGGATGCTTTTTTTAAAATTAATTTAGAATTGCTTAAACACTTTAAAGAGTCAAATCTGTATCTAATGTAAAATAGAATTCTTAACTATTTCATTTCAAATCACAGGAAAACAAGCAGAAAAATGCGGACATGCAGAAGCTATACTTCTTTTCCTTTTTGCTCTTATGCTAAAGCCAAACTTTTAATCCTTCTGAAAAGAGCTGCAAAAGCTTATGTGTATTCCAGTTACGAATAAGTAAAGTTCATACCTGTACTTATGAACTTCTGTGTGTAGTAGAATACAGTAAGCACACAGCGTGCTGCAGACTGACAACCCTGAAGTGAAGTAAGCGAAGCTGAGACTTCAGTAATGGCATGGTAATTTACTTGCTTTTACTGATACCTCCTTCTTGCCTGCCCATGCTGTGTTTTCACATTTTACATACACACAGGCCAAGACAGATTGTCTCTTATGTTATGTCTGTACAGTGGCCAATAAAATGAGATTCTGACAGGTATATCTGAATGCAATCCCCATGCAAATTAAAAAGAATCATGCTCACTGATCTGAAAGTGTGTGCTTATTTGAAAAATACACTGAAAATGTTTCTAAATGGGAATTTCCGTATTGCAAGTATCAGGCAAGAGACATACAACAGCCACTTCAAGGCTTTCATTATGGCATAACAAGGCTTTGGAGGTTCTGTACAAATAAGATGATGCAACAAAAAGAAATTGCCTTGTGAAGAGAGAGCTGCAGAGATTGCTCCAAGGGTGATCAAAATTTCAAAAGACAAACTCAGAACTGCACATCTGACCGCAGTTTCCCTGGAGGGCTTAGGTTCCTGGGTAGATCCATATCAAGGTGAGTCCCTTACTCCCTTGGTCTCTGAAGAAGAAAATTCCAACCAAACTGCAAACTGAACGGATCAACAACTTATGGCCTTGATGATCTCTATAGTGCTTGCTCACAGGTCTAGTTAAACACAGCCTGCAAGGTAATGTGAATCAAATGAAAAAAATGCAAATTTTCTGTACAATAAGAAACAGCTAGCAACCATAGCTTTTAGTGGTAACTGTTTGCATTTTAAAGAGAGCAAAGCAAATGCTGAGAAAATTAGTTCTGTGTATAGGACAAATTGTGTTTGAACCTGCTCTGTGTTTCATACTGGCTCATGACTTTTTTATCCCATATTCTGTTGGAAAAATATTATAATTGTACCAAACTCTGCTTGGCAAATGGGACCATTAGTGTATCTAATGAAGTGTCCACATTCACATCTGCAGGTGTAAACTGCCTTCATTTTTGTTGCAAGGTAAAAATATAAGAAAGCTTAACAGTCAATAGCTGTAAGATTGTTTTGTTTCACTAGACAAAGAATGGCCTCAAAGGCTTATCAAGTCTTTCAAAAGCTGATATAGAATCAGAAGAAATAACTGTTCTTTAACATGTCTAATAAAAATCAGTAGTGAGTGTTTTGCTGTTGACTCCAGAGTTCTGTGTTTGATGAGGTATCAAAGAGAAAGCTGAATCAATTTTTAACGTTATCTGTGTATTAATAGCTTCCCTGCTGATTTTTAAGTTCCTATTCCCTTATCTTTCTGTTTAAACAATAATTCATTGAAATGCACATTGATTTATTTGTACAAAAAAAAGTATGTACGTGGGTTGTTAGGCCACCTTCTGTGATTTTTCCTGTCTTAGGAGGTATATGTTCCATAGAATCCTGTGCAGAATAGACATAGAAATATCCATCCTTTTCCAGATCTGTGAATCATTTTATGTGCAGTGAAAATAATTTAATTTTGAAGGAGTGTTATACTAGAAGTCACAGTCTTCATATATAACTATGTGAGAACAGTTGTATGCTACACACAGACGTAGTCATATCATTACACAACACATATATATATACGTAGGTTACTCCAAAATTAATGCCTCCTATTCATTTCCATAGAAACAATAGACACAAAGATCACAACATCACTATTTGGTAGAGCAAATTGTCAGCTATAAAACACTATTTTTCAACACAGTCACAACAAGAGCCTGCATGCCACATATAAAATTTTGCAAGAGTGGAGGTGAACCACTGTTGCTGTCACCATTCCTGAAACGCACCACCCATGGCCTCACTGTACTCACATTGACTGTTTGGTCTCCATAAATGTTACGAAATCATTGATGAGTGTCAGTAAGTGCTATTTTTTTCACATGGAGGAATTCAATTCCACACCTTTACTCCATATGCACTTCCATGACAAACGTAATTTCTCAGACTTGCTCCACTGCTGCCATCTGTCACACAGCAAGAAAATGTAATGGAATATTATCAAGAAGGTTCAGCCTCTACTGCCGTATCACCAACATCTGCCTCTGATGTTGCTGAGTCAACATCATAAAATAGGAGGCATTACTTTTGAAGAAGCCCTCAAAAGTGTCACATAACACTGTTTAAATAAGTTTAATATTCCTGTTTCCCTCCAACAAGTTTGCATTACTTTACATACACATTCATGAAATTCTTAGGTTTTTATTTTCTCTATTCCTGTCTAGAAACTCTAGAAAAATCACAGAAGGTAGTATCAGTGAAAGAGAACATGAAGCATGTTACTAGGACTTGACCCCCCAAATTCTCATTCAGCTGTCATTTCACACCGTCATTTTATTTCTGCCACAGACCACAGTCATGCAACCAAATCTTTCCAGTGCTGAGGCTTTGGTGGGTATTTACCACCATTGGTAAATTGGTAAATCACCATTGGTTACATTATCTTAGTGTATTTACATCTGAATCTATTTGCTTACTTTACAAGGAAATATGCTTCTTCTTCATGGATGGAATAATCATCTGCTTTAGTTACAAAACATGATCACAAATACATAACATTCCAAAACACTGCATTATAGCAACAAAACAGTGTTGTCAAACTTGAATGTAGAAGAAATCAATTTATTTGAGTTCTAACAAAGTACTCGGCCATTAGATATTCTCTTCTTTTTAGTTTGGGAAATAGTTTAACATTTCTAGCATAATTTTAATGAAAGTGTTATTTTAATACAATGGTTACCTGAAAATTAATGTCAGGAATTTAGGAACCTAAATATGTAGAATAATATTTACTGAAACTTTCAGAAAATTAAACCCTAAATTCTGATATGGCATCTTTTTTTAAATTTTTTTTATTTTTTTTATTTTTATGTTAAATATGGTTACAGAAACCTAATATTTAGACACTGGGTTCTGAAATATGCCAACCACAAAAGTATTCTATTATAGAGAGTAGGTAGGTTTCTAACCTACAGTACAAAATTAAGGAGTATTCAGAGTATGTGGCTTACCAATCCATTAAAAGCGTATGAATTGTGCCTTGCTAGCACTTAGTTAAAGGAGAAAAAGTAGCAAAGTGATGAATAAATGGCTGGCAAATGTGCAGATTGCCTTGAAAGATTGCACCTTCTCTTGCAATTGGGAACATTCAGACAAAAGACCAAAAATACTTCCTTGAGTGCTGGGTGGGATGTGCCAAGTATGAGTGTTCAGCAAGCTGTGTGTCTCGAACAGAAGAGAGTGCTGAGAGAAGTGAACAGAAGACACAGCCAGATCACAGCCAAATTTTCTTGACTAAGAACGAGCCCGGAAGAAACAAATTGGCTTGTAAGAGCATGGAATTGTTCCTGTTCCTGATCATTCTGGTTAGCTTTTTGGAACTTTGGTGCTTCTGTTTTCATTTATAATTATTATTTGCTTGGATTTGTTACTTGTTTGTTCTTGTTGCTATGTTCAAATACAAATTTTTTTAAAGCTTTTTTTCAAAAAATAAGAATCTACTCTGACTCATGTAAAGCAGGCTAAATCAGAGTCTCATCTTGAAGAGACAGCAATGAAAGTTACCACAGAGCAGAGTCAAGTTTGATTAGCCTGTCTGGGTGGCTGCAAATAAATAAAATCAAACAAGTGACCTCTTCCCTTTCCATTTTCCAAAACAAATGTTATAACATAAAATCAGTATTCCCACTAGAATTTGTTTTAGCATCCAGTAAGCACGACAAATCATATCCTATGTCCTATAAACATAAATTGCCAGACATTGTGGAGATGTAACAGTCTCCTGACTCTTTCTGATTACTTAACATGACAATATTGTAAAAATTTAAAGTGAATTGTCCAATTGACAGCCTTTAACTATTGAAGCACCCTTTGTGATCCAGATTAATCTAGTCTCTACCTGCAGCCTGCATGAAGTAGAATTTCACCTACTAATTACTGTACCGAATCCTTAACTTCTGAGAATAAAAGGATTACCTTACGTGGCAGCTGAGTGAGAATCAGGGGGTCTAGTCCTAGACCTATATTACATGTTCCTGTTCACTGAAACTACCTTCTGTGATTTTCTGGAGATTCTAGACAGAAGAGAAGACAAAAACAATGAAATAACTACTATGTTACTATTTCATTTATTTCCATGATAAATCTCTCTCAGCATTACATTTTACAATTCAGAATTAAGTAAGGCAAATTTAGTGTTTTAGAAGAAAAAATTCACATAGCTTTATTCATCCTTCCCTACATACAAATGTACCACTCCATTGTGTGAGGATTAGAGCTTACGTTATTTCAGTTAATACTCCCCAGGGCCAAATGTGCCCATGGCCTACCCCAATCCTGAGGGCTCTGCTCAGCTGTCTCACATGGACAAGATAGAACCCAGCCATGTCTGACCCATGTGACCCTCACTGGGCCTGATGCTGACACATTTTCCTCATTTGACCTAGGAGCATGCCTCATCACCATGAACTTGTATTCTGTCCTCTTGGTTGAACCTGGCTGCCATCTCCAGATCTCCTAGATGCCTCACCTAGGTGCCAGGGAACTGAAACCTGTCCTGACAGCTGTGTTACTACACTTGGCTTCCACCCTTTTGAAGAATTCCGCCTCACTGCTGCATAGTAGAGATCACCTGGTGCACCACTTGCTACATACCACCAAAGCCCAGTCTGTGACTCTGCTGGACTAGGAACTTCTGAAGCCCAACAGTACCAGCTAACAAGGGCCACACCTTCTCTCTAACCCTCCCTTTTGAGAGATAAAAATGACAGTGCAAACATGTATTTTCAACCAAACACCAGTCTTGATTCCTTGGATGGAGATTCCTAATCAATACTTAAACAATTTTATTACCATTTTCCCTTACAGAGCAAAATTATGACTGTTCAGTAGATAATGACATTGTGCCTAGTTTGCAGATGGCTTTGCCCAGTGTGTCCTGTCATCATGGTGTTCACATGTGAGAGATAAGCAGGACAGGACCGACAACAATATTTCCAGTAGAATATCACGATTTCAGAAAAGTAAGTTCACTTGTCAGTTGATAAATATGTTGGAGGAATAAAGTATTTGTGGAGCAGAGGAGCAGCAAAAGGAAGAGCCCTCTTCCACCAGGAAATAACTGACCTCCCTTTCTTCACAGCATTCCTGTTCTTTCACTAAGACAGAAAATTTTCAGGCTGGAAATCAATACTGTTGTGGAGCTCCTGGATCATTCTGTCACATTTTAGATTTAACAGGCATACTCGAAATATTTTAGGCCACGCTATTTTCTTCTCTCTTTGTCTTGACACAGATTAAAAAAAAAGAATAACAGAAAATGGCAGATTCATTGCCAATATACAAGCAGACATAGCTGTTGCTTCACCTTCCCAAATATTTCTGTCTTTCCTTGCATCTTCCTCTAGATACTAAATCTTTGTTTGTCATTTTTGAAAACCTGCTAATCAACTCTCTTCTTATCCCAAACTCCCCCTACCCCCCCCCCAAAAACAAACAAACAAACAAAAAAAGAAACAACCAACAAAAAGTACAAAACTCCAATAGTCAAAAAATATATTTAAATCCTTCTTAAATGCAGTTTACTCCCAAGAAGTAGAAGAGAACTACTTGTCTGTGGAATATTCTGAGTAACACTGCTGGCTAGGTCACCCTTGATACTGTTCAGTGCTAACTTTCATTTAGCAGAATTGCAGGAGGCTTTGAAAATGTAGGGAATCCTTCACAGGAACACCTTTTTCACGGTAACAATGCACAGTAATGTTCTTGCTAAAGCAAAATAGAATCCTAGAATCATAGAATGGTTTGAGTTGAAAGGGACCTTTAAGATCATGTAGTTGCAACCCCTGTGCCATAGGCAGGGACACTTACCTCTAAACCAGTTTGAAGTCCCATCCAGACTGGCCTTGGCCACCTTCCGTCTGGGATCAACCACAGCCTCACTGGCCAACCTGTTCCAGTGTCTCATCACTCTCACTCCAGGCCACAGCTGCAACCCATGGGGAGCCGTGGGGAGCAGTCCCTGAGGGATGGTGCATATATATGTAAAATATTATTATTTCTCTTTTTCTGTATCAGTACACAGTTTTTATCTAAACCCACAAGTTCTACTTTTTTTTCCTGATTTTGTTTCTCCACTCAGTAGGAGGGAGGAGTGAGAGAACAGCTGTGTGATACTGAGCAGGCTGCTGGGTTAAACAACAGCAGCAAAAGACTATCAACGTCTTTTTGGTATATAGTTATGTAATACCATCTAATGCAGAATGCACCTCTTCAGAATTAGCTATGGTTTTATTTCTTTGACAAGAAGCAAGTCTCTCATTCTTTTGCAAACTAAATTCTGAAAAATATCCTGCCCTTCTTTACAAAGACTTTAATGGAAGTTAAAATTCAGTGAGAGCTACAGTTCACCCAAGGGAAAGAAGAGAATCTACAAGCCATTGTAAACAAACCTCCAAGTCATGTGAACAATATTTCTGTAGTTCCTTTATATGTATTGATGAAACAAGGACAAACTCCTAAAATGGTGCAGGAAATACATTCGCTTTCACTGAGCCAGTCTCTTTTTTTGCGTTAATCAGACTAGTTTTAAACTGGCAAAGAAGATGTACCCATTTGCAATAAATGAACATCTCACTTCATTCTAGGTTAGAGGAAGGGTCATTAATATCTTTTCAGATTTGTATCTGAAATCAGACAGGTATGTTGAAAAGCTTATTATGTGTGAAAACCTTGGTGACACCTTTCTGTAGATGCTTACTATTAATGCACAATTCTAACAGGTTGTGCATTGGGATGAGTGATAATCAAAGACAGATGTCAGTAAGGGGACTATTTACCATTTTCAAGCATAAGAAATAGAATGTAAAACCAAAATGTTCTTCTATTTTCTCAAAATGTACAGTGCTTGAGTGATCACAAATCTTGCATAGACATTAAATAACAACAACAAATCAAACTTTTACAGCTGCATTTCTGAAAGCAAGAGCAGAGAAGCTTATAAGGTTTCTTTTGATCCTGAGTGTCATAAGAGGGAGGGGTAAAGAACTTCTGCATCCTCAGTTAGCATAGTTTCATTCTTTGAAGTGTTGTGTTTCAATATGTCAGCCAGCCTAACCTAGACTGCTCACCTTCCTCCAGAGAAAACAGCACTGAAAAATCCTGAACTGAGAAAGGCTGTATTTAATACCCATTAAAATGGTATTTCACAGATCTTCCACAGCAATTAAGCACCTAACTACCCTTAAACATCTGTGACTGAAAAGCTTTAGAAAAATCAAACCAGAACAGGACCCCAAAGTAATCAGATAGCAGCAGAAACAAAATTCATACTGAAGACGTTCTCATGTTCTTGAATACAAATAAATTTCCAATCCAGTGCAGAGCAGATAATAGAACCCGCTTTCATAGCTGGAAGCTTGGAAAAAAAGAACAGTTTCAATAATTTATGTCATTCAGATAACTTCTCTTTACTTCAGTGTGCTAGATTTTCTCAAAATACGTAGCTAAATTGTGCAAAAGTCACATGATACTGATTAAAGCTAGCTGGTGAAGTGTTCAGAGTGCCATTTTTTTGCCATTACAGTATTGTTCTTTGGCATGTCTAGGCTGCTCTTTCAACATATAATTGACATATGTCAACACCATATCATTCAGGCTTCAGAGAATACTCTTGGTCTGTGCAGCTGGGATGCTGCACCTCAATGTTATAACAATGTCTAACCAATGCTTTTGGGATTTCTCTTCAGTCTTATACCAAGAGTATTTATTTGATGGCAATAATAATTCATACCTCAATTATCCTGTAGCTCCTTTTCCTGTTACAGCTAACTTTTAATGTTTACTCACTTTTCCATAGCTATTTACTACCTTTGATTTTTTCTATATATTATTGATAAAATTATTTGTTCTAGTGAATTCCCATTCTGTTTTTCAGGACAATTTGTTACACTCAGGAAATCTGTTTTTCCTTCACCCTAAAAATTCATTATTTTAATCAAAACCATTCTTCCTGTTTTCACTTAGTAAGATAGTCAGTACTTTTCTTCTAAGGCTAAATATTTGCTCTTAGAATTAAACTATGTTTTTTTTGTTTAATGCTGTTTTATTTTGCCCAACAATCCGAAATCCCAGGACTCTTACAATTGCTCAGATTGCTACTGGAAAATAGAATACAGTAGTCACTAAGACAATTTGTGCTTATGCAATTCTCAGTAAGATTTCATTGGGGTCACCAAAATTAGAAAGAGGACAGAGGGAAATACAGCACCTTTACTTCCCGATAAAAATGTAGAAATAAAATACATGGTGGGCTTACTTTCCTTTGAATCTAATTTTTATAGAGAACAGATAGACAAACATGTCTGGGTTTCAAAAATACTTCTGTCCTCATGTGAGAGAGCAGCCTCATTTCAGAGAGGGAAATTGACGGTGTGGTTTCCAATTTAAGCTTCAGCAAGTCGCATAGAAAATTCTCAATGCACTCTGTTTAGAGCACACTTTAAAAAATGCCCTGTGCATGACTTATATCTTCATTGCCAAAGAGCAGATGGGTAGTAAACAGAAGCACTAAGCATCTGCGCTCTGGGCAACATATTCATTTCTAAATAAAAAATTCATTTTATCATAGTAAATATGAAAAATTAACCTGTATACTATTTTTTGCCATTAGTAGCTATATCTTATAACTGCTAATAAAAAGATTACAACAGTTGAAATTCAAATAGACACATTTAATATAATAAAAATTTGAATACTTATGACAATTATAGAATTAAAACAGAAAAGATGCCATTTCATGTCTAACAGTACTAGGGCAAGTTTGTTGCATTGCATATCCTAATGTAAATGAAATAAATACAGTAGGTCTTAACATAATAGCAAAAGGTAGTAGTTATTCATGATGCATGTGAGAAAGAGTGAATTTTAGATTTTTTTTTTGTTTTATACATGTGCATTATTATCTAGTTTGTGAGAAAATAATTTAATACAGTATAGAACAGAGGTAACTTTGTATTTCTCTGCTAAATCATGTTAGGAATATTTTACAATAAAATAAATTCTGGTAGATTGTACCGAAAGATTTGCAACCTGTGTATTAGATACAATAAAGGAACAGAAGTGTTCCTACAAGTAAATAAATCAGGTAACAGGGGAAATCTGAGACTGAAATGCAGGCATCTGCACTTTTCTGAATAGATATATATTAACCACTTTAAAAAAAAAAACAAGTTATTATTACTTAAATTACTTCTCTGGCAGAGTCATTCAGGAATCATCTGTATATCAGAGGCAGTCAAATCTGATTTAACTAAGTTGTGTTCATGTCTTTTGCTTCCGACTGAAACGGACTAATATCTTATTAGGGTTGGAATAGAGAAGATGTTATCCTCTAAATTTCCCAGAGAACATAAAATCATGTATAATATCAAAAACTCTGTAAACCAGGGAATATTGTGTATACAAGTATTAATCAAGACAGAAAAATTATGAATCATTTGAATATTAACAGTTGCCTAGGGAATAAAGTATGTTCTCAGACAGGAAAGTGCCCATTGATTAATAATGTTAAGGTGATTTTAACTCTGAAACAGGGCAATACTGACAGTATTACTTGGGATTTTGTTGTTATTGGTTCCTGAGCATAGAATGAAAACTAAGTTTCTGGTTATGGTAATTAAAATTCTATTTATACTGGAATTAAGAATACAGAAAAGAGCAGGCACTTTTCCTGATGGATTAGATAAATCATTCAAGCACTAAATGCTTGCAAACATTTTCCTGTTATCCAACTTGAACCTCCCAAGTCGCAGCTTAAAAATCTCTTCCTGTGTGTTAAACACTAAATGTTGTTTAACCAGATCTCAGAACTATATGCACTGCTCAGACTAGAACTGGTGGCTTCTTCAGAGCTGTCACGTAACTTCTCAGGGAGTGCTCAAGTGAATTACCATGGAACTGAACATAAGAAGCAGCACAGTCCAGTGTGTGCAATGCTTGGCAGCAATAAATGACATTCTGTTTGGTGCCATCAAGGCGCAAGTGTATGCAGTTTACAGATGCATAGCATCATCTACAGGAATTTCCTAATGGCATTTCAAGTTCATTTGTGCAGTGCAGTACAGTATTAAACTATATATATATTTATTTATGTACTCAGTGCAGGGCTGCATACAGAAAGGATCTGTGGGACCCATCTGGCACAAGTGTTGTGATGTTCCAACATTGCCATTGTCATTTCCAAATCATGGAAGCCAATATTCAGCTCCATATACAGTTCCCTGGATGAAATCTGTTGTGCAGAGGAGCTGATCAAGATGCTGTTCATTTTGCGATGTGACTGCTGTCCATAGGCATCTAGGACATGGTTTGTGTCTCACATCACTGTTGCCACTGCTGAAATACACTACCCATGGCCTCGCTGTGCTCACACTGGCTCCATAAATGTTCAGCAAGCACTGATGAATGTCAATGTGGGGTATTTTTTCTGCATGGAGGAATTCAGTATCATACCTTGCTTCATCAGCACATCCATGTCAGACACCATTCTGTCAGACTGCCCCTCTGCTGCCATCTGTCACATAGCAACAAAATGTAATTGAATATTGCTGGGATGGTTCAGTCTTTACTGCCATACCACCAACATATGCTTCTGACATCATGGGCTAACATCATAAGACAGGAAGCACTACTTTTGAAGCAGGCCTGGCACTATTTCAGCAGCCATCTACAAACGAAAGAAGGTCAAGTGAAACTATTCCTTCTGATATTACTTCTACATCCACTTGCCCATCTGTCTCATCTTGCGCTACTATTGTCAATTACAGAGATAGATTTGCTCAAAGAAAAATCAAAAATCAACAAAAAACAAGCGAAATACAAATAAACAAGCAAATTAAAAAAAAAAACAAACAACACACACCATTATTGAACTAATGTGACTGAGTTAAAGTAGTCTGTTTGGAACTGGTGTATTAGTGGAAATCCCTTGGTTTTTTTTTTGTTTTTTTTTTGGAGAATCTGACAAAGTTAGGGAAATAATAGCTCACTCAGAGAAATAAATAAATAAAGTCTTTAAAAGAAGTAATAACCTACCTTGATATTTTAAGAATTCTCATTTGTACATATGTGAACTGATTAAATACATAGAAGCTAGTGTGTTTAAATAGTCTGAAGAAAACTCTGAAAGTAACATCCAGTGTGAAAGACAGAAAATATTCATGCATTTATTCACATTTTGGATCAAAATGCCTCTAAAGCTGTTAAAAAAATGCCTCAGAACAGTTAGAAATGGCAAACACATTTAACTAATATAATTAATTGTAGTATAACCAAAGTCTTTTATATCTCATTAATTCTCTTCTTCATATCTTCCCTACCATATTATTGATCTCAATGGGATTATTTCTAAGGTCATTCTTTAAAGGCCATTCTTTGAAGATAAAAATGCATGCGTATTTTTAAAAAAAGCTCCAAAAAAGAAAGAATTAACATGCCTTAGTTGTTCAGTTCAACATAAATCCATAGTTACTATATGCCTTTATTTTATATGATATATAAGAAATTCAGAATTACATAGAAAACATTCACACTGTGTATAATGTCATGCTGATATATGTATTTTTCAGTATTCATCAATTGAATTAATAAGTCTGTTTCATAAATTAACTAGCTTGCTTGTGTTGACTTAATCAGAGAAGGATTAACACACCTAGAGACAAGTATGGCAACAATCTTTTCCAATGACAGCTTGCTGTGTTAAGGCCTAAATTAAAAAGAAATAGAACTCACATGCTGACTCTGCATTTTGTAGATAAATAGTCTTTCTAGAAATGATCTGAAAGTAATTTTGAGTACTATGAAATAACTCAAAATTTGTTTGCTTTCTAATCTTGAAAACAGTATTTTTATTCTGTTATTTTCATTTCTTGTTATGTACAAAAAATGGTTGTTTAATTTTATTATAGAGGAGAAAGTGTACTAAACATGAAGTTTCCAAAACTCAACTAAATGCATCATGAAACACTCATTGTTTAAAAAATACATTTAAAAAAATAGGATGTTTTTCCTCACTTTTAATTTTTTTTGACATTTTAAAATCTTTGTTACTGGTAGTCAGGGAGAATACCTAGGGTGACATCAGGTAGGCTACTGGAGTCTATGTGACAGAATGATTAATACAGAAAACTTGTAGCACTTCTAACAGTATGGAAACTGAACACTGTCTAATAATGCAGTAATCAAAACAAGCAAACAAGCAACAACAACAACAAAAAAGCAAGAAATATATTAGTGATTCTTAAACTTGGTATAGGCCTGTACTGTGACATCTTCACAGCCTTCAAAGATATCCTTACGTGAGAGTCCATAAACTTCCAAGTTAATTCAAATCTTCTTATCTGGAAAATGGGTGTTAATATGATTAGTTATCTACTCAATTTTACAGCTATAACATTGCTTATTGATGAGATTATTGAAGTAATTACTTTGTAATCAGTGTCACAATGATTTTAAAAATGTCTGATTATAAAAGTTTTCACTATTTTGAATACAATGACTTGCCAATAAATAAAAAATTGAGAAAAATCTGGAAAAAAAATCATAGTGGTGAATGTCTTTTTGTTTAATGAAATAGATCACTGCAAAAAGTCATGGAAAGATACAAATAATCATCAAAATGTTACAGTGAAAGCACACGGTACTGCAGGCAGATTATATTACATTTTGTGGAATAAGAATTGTCACTTTTTTTTTTTTTTTTCACATGAAATTAAGAAAATCTCAAGTGAGGTTTCCAGTTATGAAAAAATTTCTTATCAGGCAGGTCCTAATGGCAAAAGCTCTCACAGAAATTCCTCCGAAGTAACTTGAAAACATAAAATTCAGGTGTAAAACATCTCATAGTTTGAATATTTGAAATTATGTCACTCCTTTAAAAAACAATTTAGTACAAAAAAAAAAAAAAAAAAAAAAAAAAAAAAGAGAAAGTTCCTAAATGCCATCCTTAGGACTTTTTTTTTGGTCTCATTTTCTTCATTGCAAAGAGTCTTATGACACCCTCATGAGAAATTGAATTTATATGGAGAGAATTTCTATCAATCCAAGGAACATATTTAATCTTTTATTTTGGGAAGGTATTTGCAGTACGTTTGTCAGTGTTTAATATAAAAGTTTTATTTACTTCCCACTTACTGAAAAAGTGATTAAAACAGATATTAAAAAACATAGATAATCATAATCTAAATAATTAACACATTAATAGATTACACTAATGAAGAGTGACCTAAAGCACAATGTTCTTCAAAAAATAAAAAAATACTGAGCATTTGACTTCAAACAAGTGGTAAATGTCCTTAGGTAAGGTTCCTATCCTGCAGACAGAATCACAGAATCACAGAATCACAGAATCACCCGGGTTGGAAGGGACCTCAAGGATCATGTAGTTCCAACCCCCCTGCCTAGCAGGGCCACCAAACATACACATTCAGATCAGGTTGCCCAGGACCCCGTCCAACCTGGCCTTGAGCACGTCCAAGGACGGGGCATCCACAACCTCCCTGGGAAGCCCGTTCCAGGGCCTAACTACTCTCCTTGTGAAGAACTTCCCCCTAACATCCAACCTAAATCTTCCCTCCTTCAACTTGGATCCATTTCCCCTAGTCCTGCTATTGTCAGCCCTTCTGAAGAGTTTACTCCCCTCCTGGGTGTAGGTTCCCTTCAGGTATTGATAGGCTGCAATGAGGTCACCCCGCAGCCTTCTCTTCTCCAGACTGAACAAGCCCAACTCCCTCAGCCTGTCCTCATAGGGGAGGTGCTCCAGCCCCCTGATCATCTTAGTCGCCCTCCTCTGAACCCTTTCCAAAATCTCTATGTCTTTCTTGTACTGAGGGCTCCACACCTGGACACAGTACTCCAGATGGGGCCTCACAAGAGCCGAGTAGAGAGGGACAATCACCTCCCTCTCCCTGCTGACCACCCCTCTCCTGATGGAGCCCAGGATCCCATTTGCCTTTCGAGCTGCCAGAGCGCACTGCTGGCTCATGTTCAGTCTCTCATCCATCAGGACCCCGAGGTCCTTCTCTGCCGAGCTGCTCTCAAGGACCACTCCTCCCAGCCTGTACAGGTGCCTGGGGTTCTTCTGGCCCAAATGCAAAACCTTGCACTTTGCCGTGTTGAACCTCATTAGGTTCACCCTAGCCCAGCCCTCCAGCCTGTCGAGGTCCCTCTGAATGGCATCCCTTCCTTCCACCGTATCAACCGCACCACTCAGCTTGGTGTCGTCAGCAAACTTGCTGAGGGTGCACACAAACTTGCTGAGGGTGCACACATAAGCTCACATAACTGCTCAATATACCTGAGATATGGATACAGTCAGGAAAACTGATCAATGAACTTAGAAACCCTGGTAAGACAACAGTCTTTGCTCATGAAGTGGAGACCCTGAGACTGGCACTTTGCAGAGAGCATATTTAATGGTTCTCCACCAGTCAAACAAAACTGAGTAGAGTGGTCTGTGCTTGCTCATGGCATACACTAAGGTAGGCATTCAAGAGTATAGCAGGAAAAAAAGTGTAGTCAGTAGCATGAGATGTAATAGTGTAATTTTTAAAATATACTTCAACTTAAATAAAAAATTATACTGTGGCAGTAACAAGGTTGTTGTAGAGAATATATGTATGGAAAGTACAGTTTAGAGAAAATTTATGAGGCAGCAATAACTAAATCAGAAGCAATGCTGTGCCTTTACGACCATGGTTGAACTATTATGTATTAAATGCTAAGTAAGGATGATTAGTGTAGATTAACAAAAATGAGCATGTTCAATATATGCAACTGATTTGCAGCACTGTAAAGCATTTCAGAGGACGCAGCTAAAACAGCAGGAACATTACTAAAACTGACCAAACTTTAGCCGTGTTCTAGAAGCTGAGTCTTGTCAGCTGTGACAAGGATATACAGTAGAAGAACTCAAATTGTGCCAGCATTTGGACTGTGCTGGTTGTTGTTTGTTTGTTTGTTTGTTTGTTTGTTTGTTTTTGCCTATGCAAAGAAAATACAAGGCTATGAATCACCCTGGTATTTCAATGGGAGTAATCAAGTAGCCTACTATAGTTTTAGTTTCCTTTTAGAAAGGACTTGTGCAAACTGCAAACCATCTGTGCTGCTGGATGGAAAAAGGCTAGAGTGAATAGTGACATCTTTATCTTCATTTGCTGTTTTCCACATTTAACATCACCTTGACTTGTCAGGCAATAATTTTGCTCTCTTGCCTCTTATCAAAACTTCAGATACACAGTAAAATGAGGGTGGCAATTTTGATGGATTGCTAAAAAAAGACATTGTTGAAGAATTATATCGCCAGCTTTTTAGAAACTTAAAAACCTATGTCTGATCCTAAGTTCTTATATGAAATATTCATTTGCACTAATTCAGATTCTCCAGGTTGGGTCTGCAATGTTTGTACTCAGATTACCTGTCAGTAATCAACTGGGCAAAAATACATCAGGAAGTTTACTTAGATTTAGTTTACAATTAACAAGATTTAACTTAAAATTATAGGCTTTAGGAAACATATGTAGATCTTCCTCCTTGATTACTCAGTGAGGTAGTGGCTTAGCTTCCCCATCCCCAGAGAAGACCAGATCATTGCTAAAGGAAACATTCTGAGTTGACTGTGGCCATACTTCTGCCTGAGAGTCCATACATCAGGGACAGTCTTTGGTCTTTGCAAATTCATGTATATTTAAAGAAGCCTGACAGTCAGTTGAGAGTGTTTTGCACTCGATGGCAGAGTTTTCATAGGGGTGTTTGTGTTATTGAACAAATTCTTCTTTTTTCAGCGTTTTGTTTACATAACCTGAAACCCTTGGTCACTCAAAACTCCCACTGTCTTTAATCCAAGACAGAAGTGATCAGAAGATGAGGATATACAATATTGAAATCTTTTCACTGTTCTGCAATTTTTAATAATCCTTAAAGAATATCCAGTTTACTTAAACTTGGCATTTAAAAAAGCAATAAATGATAAATATAAAGACACTCATTGTAGTTATGTGACATATCATACACTGTTTTAATATTCTGCCTCAGGAAATCCTCAGCTATCTCAGGAGTCAACTGGAATGTACATTTTATACACAGCAAGAAAAAGAGTTATAAACCGAAACAATTAGTGAAAAGGTAACATTTTCCCATGATTATTCCTATTAAATATTCAGTAGGCAAGCATTCATTGGCAGTTTTTAACTTAGAGTACCACATGACACTAAAAATTTACAAGATTTCCAAGTGCACTCAGACACTTTTCATAAGAAGAATACTGAGATAGAAAAGTAAAAGACTGGTGACTAACAATAAAAATAATACAAACATCTTAACATATTAGATGAATTTACAAGAAAAAAAAACAGCCACATAATGCTTTGGAATTTACCGAGGTTGTAAGCATATATACCTGGATATTAATTAATGACAAAAAAATATATATTTTAATGAAGGTTATGGATACAGATAAAATATGCAGGTAATCTTTGTGGTTAAATTAAAAAATAAACAAACAAAACAACAGCACAACTTCAGCATTTAAAGAAAAAAAAATAGCCAGAGATATCTTTGTAAACATCTCAAATAGAACTCTGGATGAAAACAAGCAACAATAATCCTCTGAAATGCCTTCTAAAAAGGCTACTTTCATTCCTTTTTAGGAACCAAGATTATACAAACAGATTCATAATTCCAGATCCAACTACAAGACAGTGAAAATAATTATAGTCATCTTCAAGTAACTGTAGCCCTTAGGCAGGGTGTTAAACGTGCCAACATAGAAAAATGTTGGATTCTACTTCATGCACACAGTCTGATGACAAAATCAACAGAGGTCAACCCAGGTCTTTCGTTCAACCTAAACAAGATTCAATTTTACAAAAACAAGACTTTAGAAGAGAATTGGAGTAGCTGCTTATGTGCATAAGCACAAAAAGATACACAAAAAAGTGTAATTGCATTCATTTTTTCTCTTTGTTTCTTTGAGGCTGGAATACAATAATAGCTTATCCCACATAAGTGGGACAATCAATTGACTCGATAATGATTTGAAAGAAAACTATGAAAGAAACATGATTTTAATACATTGCCCAGTAAATTACTGTTTCCCCTGAAAATCAAAACAAAACAAATCAGCCAACCAATCAAAACCACTTAAAATCCACAAAGCCAACTAAAACCAACAATGATCCCTTTCGCTAGGCAATTATACAGCTTTTGAGTATTTACTGGGCAAATATGGGGATGAAAGAATAAAAAGAATTCGAAGAATTTTGCAAAGTTGGGAAAATAAAGTGTTGCACAATTTTGTTTTTTTCGTTTTCCGCATGACTATTGGCAGAGATATTTAGTAAGATAAAAACCGTTATTTCTTTCTGTAGTCATGTTTCATATTGATTTAGAATTCAGTCAAGACTGAAACTGAAAAAATAGAAGGAAATTTCTCAAGGTAACCAAATTGAAAGCTATAAAGAAAGAAAAAATATGCAGAACAGATGTCAAAAAGGAACAGATTTGAAAGAAATTATCCCATGCATAACTCATACGAAAAATTTTTCTGAACTGGATCAAAAATCAAGTAAAAAAATCAATGAAAATATTGCAGTGAAATCATGTACTCCAAGAATGATATTTCCAATAAGAACTATTACTTTCCTTAAAATGTATTTAAAATTCAAAATTTTGATTTTGTTTTTTGTAGTTTCAGTATGTCTAACTTCCTTATCCAGTCTTTTTCCCTTATATATAAAATGAAAATAATCATATTCAAGCAGAAATCATAAGGACTGGTACTGTTAAATATATCAAATAAACTTGCTGCATTTTTCCCACAGCATATTCTGTCCATCATTTCCTGCACACTACTGGGATACAGTCTCTTTCTTCTGTCTAAATTATACAGAATCTTTGCTACCATTTTACATTTTTTTTTTTTTTTTAAGCATTACCTTTGCTTTCATTGACATTCTGTTCTGGTTTATGGCAATTTTTTTGTAAACTCATAAATAAATGGACAATCAATGTGGCATCCCTAGTGAAAACCCTTCTTAAATCTCACTTTTGCTACAAAAACATTCCACAGAGGCACACAGCTGGTGTCTCATGATTGTTCATTCTTGTAGAATTCATGAATGTCTTTGTTACTTTATGTTTTCTGCATTTATCTTAAATTACGTATGGTTTAGTATAAAGAAAAATGCATCTTTTTATTGTCTGAGCATAGCTGCAAAAAACTAGTGATTATGATTCCTACAGCAATATCAAATAGTAAATAATTTCCTTCATTCCAAATATCATTATAAGTAGAGTTTATTTATTTCATTCCGTGTTGGAAGATTCTAAAATTGCAGTTTAAAAAAAAAAAAAAAAAGATGTGAAGTATCACAGTTTCATTTTTACATGGTTACTTCTGCTATCCTTGAGCCAGGATAGCCACAGGTCAAACTTACGAGAAAGTCCAGTGATACCAAGAAGAAAGGTGCTGTATGAATTAAAAGTCATTAGAAGGATTAATACCACAATAACTTTTACAAGTCCGGAGCTATTATTTCCTGTCACTTGGTACATGTCATTCAAATTAACCCAGATTTAGCTTTTCATTTTGTCTCTGATCTGTTGTCTCCTGAGAGATGACTCGTTGAATCACTGTAAATGAGTTACTGTAGCTCATTTACTTACCCTACAGCAGAGTCAATTGTGCCTACATATATGTGCCATCCTGACATATACTGTTATCTGACCTCCTCCTGATGGTCTTGAATAATGGAGAACTCACTGTCTTTACAGATGGCTATTTTTCTGTTCTATTCTGTTTCCTATTGTACATCCTATTTTGTAAACTGAACTGCTGCAGCTTGCTGCAGAGTAAATATATTTCTTGTGCTTATAATGAGGTCTGTTAAGTAGCCACAAATACTAAGTGGACAACTTGCATGATACAACTGTATTTCTTTCTCTATTCTGCTGCTATTAAGAAAATTGGAATTACTCAGCAAATAAATGTAAAATTCTGGGATCTTGTCTTCTAAATTAAGGACTATTCTCAAAGTTTTAAAAACTTCTATATAAATAGTAAAACATATTTTTCAAATTCTGAAGACATCTCTGTGAATCATGTTTGCCAAAAGTGAAGAGGTCTTTTTATTCCTTGTTGGAGCAAGCGTTAGCATTTATTGATTTACACTTGTCACACTCTTGAGTAATACAAGGTTCTCAAATAACCTGAAGTCACAATTTACATTGATCAGTGAAGAATATATCTGGATCTTACATGCTTTACTTATTCATTAAGAGTGTACATGCAAGCAGGCTAACTAGTGGAGCTTACAACTGACTCCTGATGGCCTCAGGCATACTGATAGCTCTGGTTGCTCTGGTGCTCATGGTGAACAATCACTGACTTCTTCCTGATAGCCATATCACAGTAGCCTATTGCCAAGTACTGCTGCTTCACTGTAAGGCCTACCTTCCCTTGCCCAGGGAAGCTTTCCAGCGCTGTTCCGTCCCTAAACACTTTTAAAATTACCACACTCTTGTTTCTAGCCCCATTAGCAGATAAGGAGAGGAAAGAGATCTCATAATTTTTTCTGATTATTTTGTGGGTGATCCTAGAAAGATTTTCAGCCTTTGAGTGGCATTTTAAGGAAAATATTTAATATTTTTGTAGCTTGCCCATTTGTATTCAAAAACCTTTTTTGTAATATGATAACATATATTGCAGGAAATGCTCATGGGTTAATTCTACAGAACATTCTCCTTCTTTTCTAGTCATTTTTAAATCTTGATAAATATTTTATGTATTATAAACTAGTATGTAGCACTTTTCAGACTACTTTGAAACTAATGGGCTCGTTTTCAGTTGAATTTATTTCCTTGCAGTTTAAATTAAACTTCTCTATTGGTAGTGTATAAAAACCCTAACTAAAGAGAGTTGTATTGGAAATATTATATTACCTTTAATTTGTAAGGCTAAAAAAAAAATATCATCAAATTGAGGTCTTATTTCTTTCAGATAAATTAAACCTCACAGAGTAGAAGTAAAGATCCAGATAACAGTACTGAAAATTTGCCGAATTTAATGACATGGGAGGACAAGACAAGGCACTAAGAAATCAGAAAAAAGACAACTGTACTTTTATTCCTTAGAAATGAGTAATTATGAAGAGAAATATTTAAATATAGTCCTTTCTCTCAATTAGTATTTTTAATTCATACACCTGGGTATAAAGCATGCATGTATGTGTGCAAATGTGCATTAAGAAACCACTCATTTATATTATTACTAGTCACACAATTGCAGCTGCAAGTAAAATTTAAACATCAGTAAATAGAATATTAGCCAGAGAGTAATCGAATGCTTAATAAGCAAGTAATAAGTGACATACAGAATCTTATTTAGTAATAATATTTTTTACTCTGCAAATCTAATTCTGAGCAAATGAAACACCCCAAGTATCTCAACATTATCTCTTGCTTCTGAAATTAATATTCTTGGTTATAGGAAGAGAAGAAGCTGAGTGAATGGTTCAGAGTAAAAATTAGAAAGACTTTGAAAGAAGATGTACATCACATGAACTGCCTTGTAACATCTTCATTAAAAACTTATTTAAATTATTAGTTGGTCTAGCACTTTATCTACATCTTAGTTTCAGAAAATGTTTTTCACTACTCTTTACATAACAGTCAGGTTATTAAGAGAAAAGCAAGGTTCCCATATATACTTTCTGAAGTGGGTAGGCTAAGGGACATGCATAAAAATTGTAAGATAAATCTTGCTTTCACAGAATGGTAATATTTCCATTAAAAATGTCACCAGTATTGTTAAAGGTACATCAAATACTCACAAAGGGTATATTTTACTCCTTGTAGAGAAAGTCAGTGTTAGAATCAACCTGCTATTGAAAGCCTGTTTAATTTCAGGGCTTTGACAAGAATTTCTGGAAGACTGCTGGAATTAATCAGCTCAATCTATTATTCTCCTTATAAAAAAGAGGTTTTCTTCTCTCATTTCCCATCCAAGAATTTTTCAAATACTTTATCTTTCTTTTTTCCTAGTCTCCCCAGTGTATTCATCTATAAATCCTAACAGTGTATCTTTTATTCCCACAGGTTAGCAGTTGTTGTGGCTTGCATGCATCTCTCCTTACCCCTGCCCCAAAGTCATGTCACTGTTTCAATTCTGAGACAAAGAAAGTGAGAAGCATATCTAAATACATGAGTGTCAAGGGAGTGATTTACCTAGCAACGGTAACCATGAGAAAGTTTTCCAGAAATGTCTTCCTGTGCATGCGATGGTACCTTAATAGCTTGGATTTCAGAGGATTGACGAAATGGCTGGGAGGATTCTAGCCAAGCAAAGCACCAAATGACATGCAGTGCACATACATTCTGGGAAATATAACGCCATCAGTGCACAAGGGAATTTATGCACATCCTTTCCATTAATGCTGTAAGGATTTTTGCTCATAAATCCATAGTTAGAAAAACATTATTTTACCCTGTGCTGCATTATTTATAACAAATATGTGAACATAGGAAACATGTTAGGATAAATGTTTCTGACTTGTAATAACCATCATTTTTTAAAAGCAAAGTGCCACGTTATTTGTGCCACAGAGTTATTTGAAGTGTTGCAACAAGCCTGAGACCAAGGAAAAGCAATAAGCTGAGACGGTAGTGAGATATATAGTTACCTACTGCTATATCAGTAATGGATAGTGCAGACAAATGACCCAGGGGATCAGTGTACAAGGGCTGCTCTAAAAGTAATGCTTCCTATTTTATGATGTCAGCCCATGACATGAGAGGTGGATGTTGTTGGTATGGCATCAGAGGTTGAACTTTTCTGTGAATATTCTGTTACATTTTGTTGCTGTGTGACAGATGGCAGCAAAGGTTCAGTCTGGCAAATGGCATCTGACATGGAAGTCAAAACAGTGCTCAGAGATAGCAGAAACAGAAAATTCATAATGACAATCCATAGAATTCCTCCATGCAGAAAAAAATGGTGTCCATTGGCATTATTGATGCTTGCTGAACATTTATGAACACCAAACAATGGATGTGAGTACAGTGAGATGGTGGGTGGTGAGTTTCAGCAGTGGCAACAGAAGTAGTGTGTCACCTCACTGGTGCATATGTTTACAAGAGTGACACACAGACTCTGATTCTTGTTCATTGCCAGTGAAAACGTATTTGTAGCTGAGAATTTTATCTAGCAAATAGTGTTATTGTGTTCTTTGTACCTGTTTTAGTTTCCATGGAAATAAATAGGAGGCATTACTTCCAGAGACACCTACATTCAAGATTAATAGCTTTGTCAAGTTGTCAAGTACTTTGGCAAGTATAGTTGATAGAGCCAAATGTAAGGAAAATATGTTCATGTGAATTAAGCATAATAACAAGATGAGGTTGGGTTAAAATAATGTAAATCCAGGATTGTCCATAACATTTCCTCAAAAAACACACTTTTTCTATTCCCTAGTCTTCCCTAGTGCCAAAGAAATTTGGTCTACTCACATAAACTTATAGTGTTTCATAAATGGACTGAACCGAGCCACAGAATTTTGAGGCAGATACCTTACAGTAAACACAATGAAGACTAGAAAGGTTAAACTCAGAAAATTCTGCTTTTATTACAGAAGATGAATTAAATTTTTAGGTAGAGAAAGCTGAGATCAGTATGGAAGTATGGAAGGGTTTATAGTTACCCTGCTCATCATGTCTTTGCTTCCAGGTATGGCTTTAGTCATCTTAGTCATTCTCCATGTTGTAATAAATTCACTATGTTTCAGCTTGGTCTTCATTAATTTTCTGTTTCTGTTATTTCTGAGGGCTAGCAGGCTATTTGCTATTTCTCCAGGGTAGATCCTTCTATTCATTCCTTGCTGCACACCTCAAACCCTGTATATTTTTTTTTCTCAGTGAACAAAATTGACTTCTCCTTTTCCTTTCCTGCAGGAGGTTCCCTCCAACCTAGCATTCCAGCAACTCACAGCTGAGATGAAGCATGGAGAACAAGTATCACACCTGTGATCACAGCAATATTCTCCTCACCTTTTCTTCCAAAAGACCATTTATTCCCCCTCGCGATTTCTTCTGTCTTTTCCTCTTCTATAACTTGGAGGTCTTCACCATGGTTACCAAAAGCATTACCACATTTCTGTCTTTCCTACACTGTCATTTTTTCATCTTTGAGTTTGCAGAGTTTCATTTTGCCTTCTACCTAACAATCATTCTGACTATTCATCTTCCCATATTTCAACTCTTTTTATCAGAAAAAAAGATATTGCCAATGCACTTCTTCTACAACAGGCAGATCTATCAAGTCATCTGTTCTGCAGTGATCCCTTCCTTTCCTGCAGCTGATTTTTTTCCATATCAGTAGTCACTTTCTTTTCAGATTCTTCCAATGAAGAGTCTCTTTGAATGGACAGAGCACTGTTATATTAAAGTGATGATGTAAGGCTGAAGAGAGATGATTCTGCACTCTCTGCATCATTCTGTCAATGATGTTATCAGTCGTGGGAGAATTTGGCTTTCTTGCAACTTTCAAATGTATTCACTACAAATTAAGAGAATCTCAGGGAAGGACATCATATTATCTGGTAGGATGCATTGCCAAACTATCAAATCCCCACTGAAAAAGAAACACATAACCTAAATTTGATTGAACTCAGTGAATAAAGCAGTGAATAACATTCTACTTACAGATTCAGTAACCTCACTGGTCTGCTCCATTGCTGCTGAAACAAGAATTTACAATTACAAGTCTTAACATATTCCAGACTTTTCCAGAGAATGGGGGACATAAAAATTTTCACTTCACAAACTATAGCTAAGATGCTATGATTTCTGTTACTTGAACTTCACTACTTTTCTTTCCTTGTCCTCTATTAAATATTTTTTCTACATAAATATATATATGTCTGGTTTCAGCCACTTATTTGCTGTTTCATTGATAAGAAACAGTAAGTGGGCAGAAATGAAGTTCATATTACGTGTTAAAATAGCTATGGCCAAATAATCTCAATGTATTCTAGTTTTAGTACTTCTAAATTGTATTCTTTTATTCCTTTTTTTTTTTTTTTTTTTTTTTGCTATCATAATCTCTCTTAAGATAGTTAGGCCCATGTTATCATGCGATAGCATGCAAACCACACAGATCCTCTCATTATACCTGAATGTACCTCATCTGTCCTGCTGCTGAGCTTAAGTACTAGTTTGACATGGATGTCAGGCTAATATCTGCATAATACCACCTCCTCTTCTATGCCTCTTTCTGTGATAGTTAAATCCTTGCTTTCTTCTGTAACTAAACCAAGAAAATTACAGATAATCTTCACTGTTGATCCTTTAAAAGATTAATGTATCTGTTGACTGGTCCAAATATTTTACCAACAAATTCCCATTGTGTTCTAGAAGTCAGAAAATGTATATATACATACATATATATACATATATATATATATATATATTTTAAAGTACTACCTTTGGAGTTAGTGATTACTGTTTTCCATTCTAACAAAGAACTTTCTTATTAGTAAATATGGACCTTTTGGAAAAGTTTGCATATTTAATACCCACTGTCCTTATGGTGCTGCAGGCAGATGGAAAGACAGACACTGTCCCTGTTAGCTTCGTTCTATCACTGTTTAGATAAAATTACTGCCAGAACAGAGAACTGTCTTCTCTGGCTGAGGAAGATTCTCATTTCAAGATCCTACCAGCACAGAAAATAATAGCCATTGCTGATACATATTTCCACTGAATTGTGTGCTCATTGACCGGTGCTGAAGGAACGTTTCCATGAAGTTGCAGACCTTAAAAAGCAAATCTAAAGTCCAAATGTTGTGCTTGACACTTCCACTAACAGTACTCATGACAGGCAGGGCATGTCATTGGTGATCTGCAGTGTTCCACAACAAGAAAAATAAGATCATATTTTAGGGGAGGAAAACTAAAAATATTTTTACATATTCTAGATTCAAAATTAGACAAAATAATAATTGAACTGTTTATGCTACAAATTTTCAAGTGTTTATGAAATTCTAGAAATTCCTCAGAATGTTCAGTGAAATCAATTAAGTCAATTTTATCAGGTGGATGTAATACTAGATAAACATTTAGAAGCAGAATTTACAATGGGATAAAAATGGATTAAAGATTTTTCCAGTAGTATAATAGCCAATAAAATATTTTAATATGGTATGTGAATTTTGCAAAGGCTAATATGAAAAGCATTTTCACAGTACAGTCCCTGGAGAACAGTTTGGAGAATATAAATAGGGGTATTTTATATTCTCCATGGACATTCTTGCAATGGCATGAAAGTTATTTATAAAAATACATTGCAAAATTATTAGTTAAAAAAAAGAAAAACAGCTCTGGCACTGTAAGTCTTCAAAATTTTACTTCTTCATTAACAGTATGTACCAGCTATGTCTTTCATTTTACTTCAGCTTTTTTTTTTGTCCGATACTGGAAACAGCTGTAGACTATTATATTAGTTTTTGGGTATCCATCACTCAATTAATAATAAAATTTCCAGTTCATATAAAAATACATCCTGTTATAGAAATGTGCTGTGACAGATTTAAACTATATGAAATTCTAAAGTATTTCTATAACTCATATATTTCATTTCCAATAAAATGAATAATTTCCAAAGTACAGGGAGTATACATCCTGTCAATGATGTACAAGGTAAATTATGAAAGTATCTAGGCAAAAAGAAGAGCATACACCCTGATAAATATTTGTTTTACTTACGTAACTTTTATTACTCAATTCATTGCATAGCCATATGTCTTTCTTCATGATTGGTTATCAGTTCCTTATGTACATTTGTGTGATTAACTCAGTCTAATATTTACTTGTAGCTTTTAGTGGTTATACTTCCCAAGAAAAATTCTTTTGGTTCAATTATTTAAATGAGCACTAGGCTCACATTTATTTTATATAAATGGTGAACGGTTGGACTGGGTGATCTTTTAGGTCTTTTCCAACCTTGGTGATTCTATGATTCTATGATTCTATATTAAATCTATTACATAAGCTTATCCTTTGAAAGAATATTACATATATACTCCCAGCTTGAGACCTACTGCAGATTCCCAAGTTGGAAACCACAAAACCTAGTAGAGAGGGTTAAATTCTCTCCCTGAATGCACAGAAAGACGACTGTTTGCTAAGATGTAGTTGCTTCGACAGCATTCAGCTCTGACTTCAGCATAATTACTTGATGCATTTTGGGAAATCACCCCTCCCATGAGAGTAAATGTGGTAAAAGTATTTTACTTATAGCTGTGCTATAAACCAATATAACAACATAATTCTTTTATAGAAGCATCAGTCCTCTTTATTAGCATAATAATGGTTAATAATAACAGTTTCTTTGCTGAGCTTTATATGTTATTTATAAAGATGAAATTTACTGCTATGCAGATTGAAAGAATTTGACCTCATTCTTACATGGACTGAGAAACATAATGATGAGAATTTATCTATCATGGTGCATTCATTCCTCTGTGGAGCTTACAGTTCTCCCACAGACCTATTTGTAATAAATCTTTCATATTTTTTATTATTACAGAACATCTGAATACTTTGGATAATTCTATCAGGTATTATTCTGGAAATTCATCTAATGAAAACAATTGTCTGTGGATATAACTTCATGACACTGACAATTACTTAATTGGAACAACTCTTTTTCCTACATGATGTGCCATTTAAATAATTTCACTGAATTATATTACAAATAACTAAGGAGTGGGAAGGGTGCCCTCTGTACTTCCATTTTCAAATTTCTGAATGAGAAATAATAACTGCAAACTTTCATGAAATATATTGTGCAGCATATGAAGCTGACAGTTACATTTTTTTCTGTCTTTCCTAATGGATTATAAAGTAGTTGATTTTTTGCCAGAATACTTCTTCATTATTCGTTCAACTCAGAAAAGCCCTTATCATTCACCCAGTGGCTCTGTGTGAAATGTCTGCAGAGAAATCATCAACAAAAAATGAATATGTAGCATGAAAATTAGAGTTTTACAAATTGTACAAAGTACTAACTAATTAACTTACTATCTAACTAGCTTAAATGCCCTTCCTCTCTACCCCAAAATTAATGGGTAAAGGGGAACTGTTGTAATAGTATTGGAATTGTCTCCACTGTGTCAGCCATAAGATGACAGTTTCAGTGTTAAAAGTAAATAGGCCTGACCAACAGAGTAGCAGAGGGCAGCCCTTGAAGTTGGCACAGCCAGCTACTGGAGGATTGGTGTTAGAGCATGACTTAGCTACATGCAGTTGAAGCAACAAAATAATCACTTTATCAGCTTATCATTGCCAGTCAGAATGGCTGCAAAGGATTGCTCCATGTCAGCATTTCAGGCATTGCAGCTGCTTCAGCTGATAATAAAAAAGTTCCTCTCCAAAATATTCCCAATTCTTTACAATTTATTGTAATATTCAGAGAAGTGGTGCACCTAAATATACAGAAAAAAAAATCAATATGTAAAATAAATATCAATATGTAAAATAAAAGCCTCACTAAAAAACAAAAAACAACAAAAAAACATTTTGGCAGAAACACAAGAAAGAAATCTTTTCTGCTTGCATGCCTCAAAAAAGAGAGTTCTTGTCACATACATCTGGCTGCTCACAAATGTATAAGACAACACAAGGACTGCTTCTTCAAAGCATCATCTTCTAGAAAAGTCTGAGAGAAAAAGCAAAAAACAAGGTAGAAATTTTTGAGCTCAAGGTTGGTGCTCAATGCCTAAAAGGATAATGGTTGGTGTAGTCAGAAGGGTAAAGACTGGTACACACATCTAAAGTATTTTGAACTCATTATATATGTGATATTAAAATGCAGATTTATCAGCTGTAAATTCTTGTGTATGTTGACATTCTGGCAAGTGTCATCTGCAGAGATTACTGTCAAAACCTGTGAAACTATTTGACAATTAAAGACGAATAAAAAATAGAATTTACTCATACTTTCTGTTTAAATAATCACTGTACTGTAATTTCTCAGTTAAAGAACATCTTGAAGCATTTAATGACATATAATTTCTTGTGCTTATGATCATTTATCAAGTGAGCTACAAATTCCAGGTGCTTTGCATTCACATGGAGCCCTTTAAATTATGCCGTTAAGACACTACACGTTTGTAGCAAGTTAATCAGCATACTAAGAAGATTCTCTGCTACTTTCTACAGTAAGCTTATGGATGCTGACAGCTGCTTCTGTGTCTTCAGGGCAGTGTTGGAATAAGAGGACAGTATAAAGACTTAACACTTGAAGGGCAATGTTCCTCATACAGTTTAACTGATGAGGATTGTGATAGGAAAAAAAACCCTTGATATTTGTAAAGTGAACTAAACCATGGTATAATCTTGCTAGAAAAAATATACCAGAAATAACATATTGTCACTTTGATCAAGGTATGTCATGGTTAGCTGTGTTCTTGTTAAGAGGTGGGAAACACAAATACTGGCTGTAGCTTATAATTTTATTCATCTCCTCAAAGAATAAACAGAAATTCAATTTCATCAGTGTAATCTGTAAACGTGGTTTTGATCTAGTAAGACTCCTATCACTGATGAAAGAAATAAGTAACAATTAACATTATCTTGTTGGTATTGCCAATAGAAAATGCTTCTCAAGACATCCCTTCTTTGGACTGTGGTATATCCAGGCACTTGAAAAGAAGCACAAACATGAGCTGCTGTTTGATAAATCTTTAATGAAAAACTTTGATGTCTTTGTCTTCTGTTGTTCCAGTGAAACTCACAGGAGGAAGTGGGAGATCAGCTTCACATGCAAAGTCATATTCTTTGTTATTATGAGAAAGAAAAGTATCACCTGCTTATGTGGATTACAAGATAATATGTGATTATTTTATCTGAAATACCAAACATGGTATTATTTTATCATATTATGATTATTTTCAGAGGTAAAGATGAGCAGTCTATGTGTATGCTACAGTTCTCTTGAAGGTAAAGTTAGGAATAAGCAGAAGCTAGCTACTCTGAAAGGGAAAGCAAGCCAGGAGCTGAGTGACAGCAAAACAGGAGGTGCAGACATAGTCTCATGATACCCATGAATAAAGAGCACATGCAATGATCAGGTTCAGCTGACAATCATGATCGCAAGTTTAGCCCATAGTCACAGGGCACATCCAAGGTCAACTTGGAAAGTCTGGTCCACAGGTCAGAACCTGTAAGACATGGTTGACCACAGGCAGAACTCCCACATAGCTCTGGCAGAGACAAAGCTAAGCATCCTCTCATGCAGAGGAGCAAGTTGCCAAAAATATTTCTCATGGTCCTTTCTCTCTGAGCTCTTTTTGCAGTTTTTCGACCATGGTTCACACAGTTGCACCAGATCAGGTATGGCCTTGAGCAAAGGCAGCTAAACCTCAGAGGAGAAAAAACCTATGAATTTAATAGATAATTAGGAATGTTAATTTTTGCAACAGCATGCTACACCTGGTGTGAACAGTTACTGTTGGCTTTCACGAATAGAATAAATTAATAACAACTCTACTGCATTCATTTGAAGACCTCAAAGCAATTTAGAACAATTAATGAATTAAGCCTCTTACCATCCCTTTGATGTGGAGAATTAATTTTATCTCCAGCATGCAGATGCAGAAGTTGGACACTGCAAAAGAAATCATGAACTCAACAGCAGTTTGACCTCACTCATTGAGTCCAGGATTTCATCCACAGAAGTCAATTGAGTTTCCTAGGATCACAAAAGCAGCTTCAAGACTCTCTTTATTTTGTGGACAGAATTCTTATTACAATAATAGGCTTGCTTGCATTACACCCTTTTTGTGTGTGTGTGGGGGGGGGGATGGGAGGGGGGGTAGCTAAATATTTAGCAAAAAACTAAAAAAGATAAAAACTACAATCTCTTTACCTGAGGCTTATTATTTAGTTCTAAAACTGTTCTTGCTTCTGAAATGCATGTTTTATAACACAACATCCCTTTCACCTTCATTTTATTGTATCAAATTATCAGTGTAGTATGTACTGAGTGCAAGTAAAATAATTATTCCATAACTTCCGCACCACTGACCACAATATAGTTATATAAACCACTCATAACTTCCTAATTTGTCTTCCATTTTTATTTTTATTTTGCTGTTAGTACAGAAGAAATCCAATATACGATTTTTCTAAGTTTCAACTATTTATAAGACCACTCTCTCTCTCCATATAGAACACATATATATAGAACATATATGTATATGTTCAATTTCATAACTCATCTCAGTGTTACTCATCCCCCTTTTTATTTTGAAATACAGATTTTTCCAGTTAAAAATGTGTGAAAGCCAGTTTGAAATCTCCAGAAAGAGAAGACTGTGGACTGCTTTCATCCCAAGTGAAAATTTGTGAGGATACAAAACTGATTTGCTCTTCACTGTTGCCTTTTATTCATTTATACGCTCATAGAGGAAGTTGCAAACACACATACATGTTAAATGCTGATTTTATGTGTAGGAAATGGATCTGTCTTCTGTTTCTTAAAAAAAGTATGAGATGAAATGATCACTGACAAACTTCATTTTACACAGTTGAAATTTTTGTTCAATTCAGTGCATAAACTGATGCACTAGAACATGATATCAAGGTTTGTGACCACAGGCACCAAAATTATTAAGCTACTCAGTTTACTTTAAATACTTCCCACTTTCATGAATGTGCACAGTACATAGAAACTGGCCCTGCTCTAAAGTGATCTAGGAAAAAATCAAAACACCACTTTCAATGTTTTAAATAGTCTATTTGTTTGTTTGTTTGTTTGTTTGTGTGTAGACTGCATAGAATATTTTTCTGTTGTTTAAGGCACAAAACAGTTCCCTGTTTCTGTAAAATCTGTCCTGTCATTTTCAAAAGCAAATGAAGCAAGACTTACATGAAAAGGAAGCAAGTATAGAGCATGAAAAACAAACCCAAAATGTACAAAATTATCTGGTAAATGACATTACTAAAATTACTGCTGGGTTGTAGGAGATAAACAGTTGAGTGCAAGCACTAGAATGCAGATTATACAAGATAAGAAACACTGACAATAGGAGACAAAATTAATATTAAACTAGACTTTTATTTGGATGCAGATATCTACATAGATTAAAATAGGATGCCTCATATGAAACTTACTGTACTATGTTCTTGATGATTCTTTTCATCATGTAATAATAATTCAGCATCTCTCCATGATGTTCACCTCCAACCTCCTCACCAAAATAAAATGAAAGAATTGGATCTCATTATCATTAATGGACTGAAGAAAGTTATAAAAGTAAAAAGATAACAGAAAGCCAACAGTGTACACTGCAAATTAGAGTCACCTTGCAATGAGGTCAAGACACAGCAGCACTTTAATCAAATTCTTCACCATTTGTATTTGTAATATTGACAAATTCTAATTATAATGAAATACTATTTGTTCCCTGCTGTTAAATGTATCTGATGTAATGACTACCATGATTTTAGCCAACTGAGCTTATAATTCACTTTCTTTCTGAAACCAAAATGTTAAAAGTAAAAGCAATAAAAGAGAAGTAGTAAAGAAAGTAACTTTAGACAGAGCGCAAGCAAAAATACTAAAAAAGAAAGAAACTTTGAAATATTTTTCTCTATCTCCACCAGAACCTGTCAGTTCAGCATCAATATTTACTCAGAAGCACTTTTAAAACTAGAGTGTGAACTAAAAATGGCACATTGCTGATCACATTACTACCTCTTAGCAACAACTAATATTTATTAATATTAATATCAGTAATATTCACAGTGTTTTTGTTATGTAGTCACTGGAAATTTACTTGGGTCATTGCAAAAATGTGTATCTTGTCGACTTCTTTTGCTCTCAAAAACTATTATGATTACTTGAATTGGAAGGATCACTTTTATAGTCTATTAGTTATCACCATGATTCTCCAGAAGTAATGGTGGAAAATCTAGACAGTAATATAATTCAATGTCTGTTCTAAAAAGGTTAAATAATAAAAGGGAAAATTATAATACTTTTTGTCAAGCACAAAAGAGTGAAGTCTTTTCTGAACTTTCATAAATATATGTTGCTACACAAACAACTATGATCTTATGATTGAGACTTTCAAGATGATTTTTTCCATCTTTTTAATGCACTTTGCCAAGAAATGTCTCTTAGATTTTTGGTACTTTAGCAGTTAAAACCCAGTAAAATAAAAAAAAAAACTTATTACATTGTCAGTTTCTACTGATTCAGAGCTTCAGCAACCTCCTGAAACAGAAAGATTACTCCTTGTATAATAACAAGGACATTTCTGGGAAAGGCACAGGATGAAATACCAGGAAGTGACATCTTCTAGTCTAATCCTCCATTGTCTCATTACATAATGGGAAAAAATTCATTTTTCACGTTATGTTACTCTCTTATTTAGAACAAGAATATCCTATTTTTTCATTATCTCTGAAATTCAGCCCTAAAATGAAACTTATTGTATTTTGGTCAATCAACATTAAGAGTAATAATCAAATATCTTGTATCCTGATTGGGTCTTTGTGATGTCAGTGACAGCTTGACATGCATAGGGCCAAGTTTCTTAGGCAAATACAGATGAAATAAATTAGAAACTTTATGCTTTAAAAGTGATTTTCTACTATCCAACCTTTAAATTAAAAATAATACAAAATGTTTAGAATTTATTTTTGTTTTAGGACAACCTGAATATTTTCAGATTATGAAAATGACATTTGCAAAAGAGATAAAACAGATTACAGCCAATTTATGTTCATATATTCCCATATCAGACACTACAATTTCCCACCGAGTAGTCCTCAAGATCAAAACATGACAACAGTAGCTCAAACTATGGATTCACATAAAAATCTTTCTCTCTTTCCAGGGCCTGAGAAATCTGAAGGAGTGAATAAAATTTACCATTACTTTTTCAAACATTATAACTGTTTTCTTGTGGAAGATTTCCCAGTTAAAGAATTGTGTATCTTGGTGAGAATAACAGTTATTTACAAAAATATTTTTCTTCTTAAGGAAAGAACCATGCTGGTATGTAGTCCAGGAGGTCCATACTTGACATAGCAGCAGGGCTTGCATTCTTCATAAGTTTGCTATATGGATATATAAGAATTAGTTTGTTTTTATCTACCATGTTCTTATCATATAATCATAATCTAAACTCTTGCATGCATGAAGACATCAAAGCGAAAAAGATCTACAGGAGTAGTGACTACTCAACTCCTCAGACAAATTACGGTAAAAGTGGCTGAATTTTGTATTTCAGTCAATGTATAGAATATTTTATTGTGATCTGGACTCAAGAGTAAGATGAATTTTTTTATAGTGCTTTTGCTCTTTAAACTGGACAAGCATGGAAAAAAATGAAGTCAGTAACAATACTGAATGACATCTATTCATAAATGAGGTATAGAGCAAGCTTACTCTATATTTTCACTCTGGGTCATCACCCTTGTGATCTGCAATTCTCTTGAGATCTGCAAAACAACATTTATATCACAAACTTGTACTTTATGACCCTCAACAAATGATGAAATAAACAAATGTTTACATTTGTTGTGAAATAAAAACAAGGCAAGTTTCAGAGTCACAGAAGAGTTGCTCAAATATGAATTTTGAAGACTCAAAACCAAGAATGATTTTGAACCCAGCATTATTAGTCTGAAAAGATATATTTTTAATACTTTTAATGTTATGACTTGATGTTTGAGACGACTGACATGATTTCTGGATGCCTGGTGCTAGAACTGCTATCTTGTATTACGCATGTCATTGCCTGCCTATCCAGGCAGATCTTTAGGTGAAGATACTTCTTTCATCTCATTGTTTAGTATATATACCTTATGTATGTCTTCTTTCTTGACTCCATGGGGAAATTTGCATGATAGTCAAGAGAATCCTGTTCTAAGTTTCTTCTTTAGTGTCAAATATTGATAGAACATATAAGTGATTGATAGAACATTTAAGTGACCCTCATAGTTTCACTTTAATTTGGAATACTATGTATATGATTCATGCATCTATTTTCATTGCTGTTAAAACAGCTCATTAAATGGACAGAGTCAGTGAAAAGTTAAATAAAAGAAGATAAGAACTGAAATTTGTTCTAGCCATCAGAAGTGTCCAGCTGAACACAGAAGATTGGGAACTGACTGGTTCACTGAGTACCTTGTTCAAACCATTTCTTTTGTGTTGAAGTTGTGATTTGGTCATTATTTTCTATTAACAGCTTCAAAATTTGCTTTAAATCTTCACTCTAGCATACTTTAAAATGATTCAAAATAACTACTTTTCTTTCCTATCTTGTTTCCCTATTACTTCTTCTAAGCTTGTTTCCTTGTTCTTGCTTCAAGATCAGGCAGTCTTGCAAAAGCATTGATCACATTTGAAAAAAGTAAGTGTATGTCAGCTGTGGCCTCAGTCAGGAAAGGGCTCCTATGCCTGCATTCCAATCTTAACTCTCATACAGTAGGAAAGAAAGGTTTCCCTTTATGTTAAATATTGGTCTAATTTTTATGGCTTAGGTGGTTTGTGAATGACAAGGATAAATGATAAGAACACAAGCTAAACCTGAAAATAGAAATGCAGTCTGGATCAAAATGAAGACTTTTGTATGTTTCTTTCCTGACAGTGTCAGGAGCAAAGTCCCATCTCCAATATGGAGTCACAGCTATTGTGACAAGAGGAGAGAGATCTTATTTATTTATTTATTTATTAGAGGGTAAGCAGATGTCACAGAAAGCTGGAAAGACAGCTATCTTTGTATATCACAGCTTGAATGTTTACATGACTTAAACATGTTTAAGAAATTCATTCTTCGGCTTCAGCAATAGGTCAAAAATGTCCTTGAATGACAAAAGAGATGACTACAACATGCAACACTTTTATTATAGTCTTTTATTATATTGGCAACATAAAAGCATTGCATGTTGATGAGCTGAAACAGAAACATATACAGAAATGTTTTTGGATTGTTGATTCTCTTTATTTCCTTTTGCAAAGAGCATGCTGCTACTACAGCCAACTCATATGAACTTTGAGTACTTTTATTTTGCTTTAAATGCCAGAAAAGCTTTCAAGCTGTAGCTTGATTTTTTCCAAACCCATGGCACATAGGTTGAGTTTAGTGAGTTTTCTTCCAGGTTCAATCCTGATGTCCAGATCTTCTGTACACTCAAGGGAAGATACTGCCAATAGCACTATAATAGGTAGAAATTGAGAAGCTCAGGTATTCTTTTTTGTTTATCTATTCACAAATTCCAGACTTATTAACAGCAGACATCAGCTAGCCTCAGCCTCAGAGAGTGCAGCATGGATCCCTGTTTCCTTTTACAATGCAGGAGTCTTACGTATTTATTTTTTGTCTTTTTCCTACATGCTTTTCTGCTCTCCACTCTTGTGACAGAACTGAGAGTACCAAATACTTATGAATCCTGTCTTCCAATATCTGAACTGATGTGATTTTTCTGTTACCATGATGAAAAATGACATATACTTACTAATATAAACCTTCAGAGGTTTCAAAGTCTTAACAGAGAACCCACTCCTTTACTTCACTCCATACTCAAAATGAATGTGCTTAAAACATCACATTTAAGTCTTTCTTACTCTTGTGGGAGTTAATTGAACAATAAAGCTGCACTTTTGTTCTCCTGTTAGACATATACTTGTCTTTCACAAGACAGATGCCAAAGCCATGAAAAGCATCAGAATGATGAATGAAACTAGGAAAAAGATGCTGTCATTCTTTCTGGCTGAAAAATAATGTGCTTCCAGAATTAAAGTGATGCTATTGGAGAAATGCATCTTTGTCAGATAAATAAAAAATCTCTCTCAGTTTTCTCTATTTTTATCTAACAGATGATAGTCTATCACCATGAGGTGCAGAAGAAAGTAGAGTATAATTAAATGGCTGGAGACTGGACAGTGTTCATTTGCCCAACATTCCTTTGTGATGTATCTTATCAAAGCAAATAGGTTTTAGAGTTGTCAACAAAAAGGTAAACTGATAGAAAGTATAGTCTTGGAGTTCTATAACCATGTGTTAATTCAATGTCTTTAACAAAAGTACCATAGAGTCCTTCAGAGTAAATTTCTTACAACAGAGAGTAGCTCAGTGTAACTGTATCCAGTGCTTTACAGCTGCCTGCACAGTGTCACTGGGAATGAAATAACACCATACCTAATTCAGGCCTGCTGTCTGTGCCATCGTGGTTGTGGTTTTTCCCTGCCAAGCAGCCCAGTCTTGGGTGATCTCCCCCAACTCAGCAACAAGCAAACATCAGTGTTCTTTTAACACTGTCTTGGCTGAAACTGGGACAATTACTAATCAAACACTAATACTACAATACTACCAACACAGACAATAATACTACACACTTTGGTACTAATTATGCTGCTGGGTTAAATGTTCAATCTCCTTCTTTCATGCACCTTTTGAATTCAAGGGCCTGAGTTACAGTACAGGGCCATAAAGGTTCTACAACTTAACACAGTGCTGAGATTATTTCACGAGGGAAGAGTTAAACCACCATGTATGGTAGAATACATATTATCTTCCTTTTTATTAAAGTTCACTGCTTGGGTATCAAGGTTTCTTTAGTTCTGTGTGGTTGATTTTCCCAGAAAAAAGGGTTGCACAATAAATAGACAAATTTTCTTTTATTAATTCAATGTTGTGAACTTGAGGGCAGACAAAATGCCACTTTTTCTTTTATTTGTTATTAATCATATTGAATTCAAAGTACTAGGCAATAAGTGCCTTAAAACACAGAGTGGCAAAGAAGGCTGCTGTAAAAACAAAACAAAACAAAAAGAGCAAAAAAGGAAGAAAATTGCTTTTCAGTCTGTTCAGAAGATTTGCTTCAGTTAGAAAAGACTTGCAAGGATTTACCTTTTCATTTCAAATGATCATGCCTTCATTTCTCTGGCGGGCACAGACTGTAGATGTAGAACAGTTATAATAAGACAGGGGGTTTTGGCATGATACAAGAAGGCATGATCATTTTTTTGTTATTATTTTTACCAAAATTTGACTTCTATCTTCAAGTTTAGTCTCTGCCTCTGGTTTTATTCCTTTAATATGGTGGATTCTTCCCCTAGTTTTTCAGTTTTTTAGTTTGAATTATTTTCCCTTGTCTAGGGTTGTTGGTTGAAGGAGTATAAAGGAAGAGAGTGTAAAAGAAGTAGAAATTTCTTGCCAACCTGGCAGTATAGCAGTCAAAATTTCTTGATCAATTTTTTTTTCATAAGCAAACATTGGAATTATCACTGGAAACAGAGATTAATCAATTACATTTAAGAACAAAACCAGTAACTTGCCTCTACACTGTTCTTTTGTCTTTCTCCATTGGCTTCTATGAGACTGAGCCTCGTGGATTATTCCCATTAAAAAAAATAACGCTTCTTTTCCTCAGTACTTCTTCTATCTAGCAGAATTAGGGCCTGGATCTGAGACACAGTATACGCTCCTTAGTTTCTGTTAAAGTCAAACAAAACATTCCTTGGTATTACTTGAAAAAACTCGTATACCACTTTATTGTATGACCAATAATCTGGAAGCTTTGTGATTTCTATTAAATTACTTCATTAGTTTTTACTTTTGCTGTGTTGACGCATGCTCATGTACTTCCCAATAATTAGTACTGACTAAAAGTTAATATTCTCTCAACATTACAGTTCTTTCAGAGAGCATAAAAAGCCCTCTTAGACATTACTGACCTTCAATCTATAGAACACGGTTTGGGCTTCAAAATCCTTTTGTCTTCTGTTCTCCTTTTTCTCTACCTGTTAATATGTAGCTTCCAAGAAGTCATGAGTTCAGATACATCAGCCTTTGAAGCTATTTCCTGCATTGGACTTCTTACTTGAGCATTCCTTTTGAGCTTTCTTCAGCCTACAGTGATACTTTCCAATCTTTTGACTTTTATTAATCCTTTATGCGGGCTTTACTTGTCCTGCAATGGATTCTAATTTTCTTCTGGGTTTCTTGTCTCACTTAGCAAAGCTTTTCAACTGCGCATTATGGTTATGCTTGGCAGCTTGTATCTCATTTAAAAGCACTGCTTCCATCAATAACTGGAGGAACTTTACCCCTCATTCCAAGATTAATGCAAGTAATTACCATTAATTAATATGTTTAAAGATAGCAATTAGAAATATCAATCAAAAACCTATGATTCTAATTATTCTAAAACCAAAACTCATAAACAAGTAAACTTTCACTAAGCCCCAGTTTTTTATGTTCATAACTGTAGGGCACAGACCATTCTCTCCTTGAACTGACACAGGTGAATTCCTTTAAACAGTGCTCATTTCAAGTTTCCCATCCACAGGCTTCTGAATGCTTTCAGAGGAATGGCTTTTAAAGGTAATAGGGGTTCCACAGGCTGAACGATAGATCAAATCTGTTTTGACATGAGTGAAGGGATTATGGTCTCAGCAAGCTTTCCCTTCTCATTCACCAGCTTGACCCTCCCCAGCTGCAGGCTTCTATCTGACCTCTGATGACAAGGCTCAGTGGACTGAGACATGCATCGTCTGCTCTTATTTATCATCTTCACATTGACATCAATAATCATAACGTGGAGGAAGTCATAAAACCTACATTTGTTTTCAGCACCTTCTTTTTACATTTAACAGGCATTAGCTTCACTACCTATCCTTAAAGGAAGGAAGGAAGGTGCATTTATTCCCAGAAGTAGTCCATACATTTCACTATCTAATTTTGGTTAAATTCACCATCTCAGATAAAGCACAGTTTGTTGTTACAGGGATGTTACCACCCAAACTGTATCTAAAAGTTTGGCCTTATCTGTCTGTGATGAAGGGCTTAGCAAGAAAGGTTCTAGGCTACAGATGGATGAGGTAAAAGATTTTGTGACTTGGTTGGAAGTCTTGAGAAGGAGACAGCAAGCATGAACAGATCCTCTTTGGAACTAACTACAATACCGTAACATTTGGCTCTGTCTTTGCCTTATTAACATTTCATTGTCACTCTGTTTTTGCTAAGATAAAATAACAAACAATAAATTAATGTAGAATATTCCCTCAACACAGACAAAGGCACAAGCAAATTTATTATTAATAAAGTCAACCCTTCTGTGCAGCTGTAATCCTCACTAACTAGCAGACTAATCCTCACTAACTAGCAGAGTTACTGCAAATCCCCCTCCCCCCCCTTATTTTTTTTTCACCAGTTCTTCACAATATCATCCATATTAGTTAGTACAGGAAATATTGTACAAAATAATGACAGTGAAACAACAAAGCCTCAAGCTCAATAGTCAGGAATGTTAGGAGTCTTAGGGGCAGCTAATGAGAGTCAGGCCAAATACAGACCTTCTAGGTTCTGTTTCTTGCAGGAAGAATTGCTATACAATTCACATTAGTGCTAAAGTTACACAGAGTATTTTGTTTTTGAGAAAGATAAAAAGACTAACCAGAGTTTGTTGTCTTCTGCTCCTGCATTAAAAATTCTCATTTTTGCTGTAAGGCCACCTTTGTAACATTCAGAGCAAATTGCTTAGCGTTGTTATTTCTTACAGCGCATCCTCTCTCTCACACCTTTGAGAAAAGTCTCAGTCAACACTGAGGGATGGAGTTACCACTTTTATGAAGAAAATTCAAAGAGAGCTGAGCTTGTTCAGCCTGGAGAAAAGAAGGCTCCAAAGAGACATCACTACAGCCTTCCATTATTTAAAGGGAGCCTATAAACGGTAGAGAGATGGCCTTTTTACATGATCTGACAATGATAAGACAAGGAGAGTGATTTCAAGCAAAGAGAGAGGAGATCTAGATCAGATACTAAGAGGAAGTTTTTCCTCAGAAGGTAGTGAGGCAGGGGAACAGGTTACCCATAGAAGTTATGGATATTCCATATCCTGGAGGTATTCAAGTCCAGGCTGGATGGGGCCCTGGGCTGTCTGATCTACTGATTGGGAACCTTTCCTGTGGCGGGGGATTTGGAACTTGATGGTCTTCATGGTCCCTTCCAAACCAAATAATTCTATAATTCTCTATATCATCTCATCTTCTGCTCCTTAAGAAGCAACTCACTTCCATGTTGCAGTCTCTGGTGAGCTTCCAATAATCCAGTATGCAGCCCACTATTCCTGCCAGTGTGCTTTGGAGCACTCCATCTCCTGAAAGTCTTGTTCTTCATTTTGCTGTTTATGTTCAAGTTAGCTGACTTTTAGTATCTTTGTTTAGCTTAAGTTAGAACCATATCCTTTCTTGATTGTGGCTCAGATATCTGCTGCTCTCTGGTGGCTTTTTAACACAATGGAGGGACGTGCGAATTTGTTTTGCCTACTATAATGATACTGCTGGAGGACAGTGGGAAAATGAAGACCCTGAATTATCATGTTACTATATACAGTAGCAAAAAGGAATGTTTCCCAAAAGGTGTACAGCAAACTGTGTGTACTGTCTGTGTCTTAAGGGACTGGGTTTCCACTCAAATGAACTGCAAACTGAAATGCTGGGAAGTGCACATGAGATTGTACACTCACTCGTGAAATGACAGCACTCATTGCACGTGTGTGCAAGCAAGGGAACCTAGGCTCATAGAGCACTTGCCACTTGCAAGCTATGCATGCTGTGTATGCAACACTGTGTGGGTGTGTGATGAGAATTCTTTGGGAATAGCTATAGGAAGGTCAGAAACTTGAATGGGTTCATTCAGTTCGTTGAATGGTGATCTGCTTTATCTGTTCTCATAATGATATGCATCAGCTTGTATAGTTCTGTTAATTGTGTTATTAGCAAAATAATAAATTATTTAAAAATTGATCTTAGTTTAAATTATAATAAATATCTTTTCTATATGACACCTTCCGATATGAATGATTCTGTTATTTTTATCCTGTGGTAATGTTTTAACTATCAAAAAAATGTTAGGGAATTGTTTGGGGAACACAGGCCAAATTCATGTCCATTGACATTTCTGTGAATGCTTGAATTCACTTCAGAGGTAGCTAGTTTCATGCACTCATTATCATGCACTGTTTCTTACATCTAATTTTCAGAGACCAGATTTTCTAGAGCTGAATTCTGCATACATTCAGGAATGCGGTGTTCACTGCAATAATATTAAAACAAACAAACAAAAAACATACAAACAAAAAAACCTCATCTCTAGGAATCAAATATGAGAATATGGGCTTCTTAAACCCTTCCAAATATTTAATCTAGTTTGGAATTGTGTAATCATCTAGCTATTCCAGGATACTGAAGAGGCACAGGGAAGCAAAGGTAAAATTTCAGCCTCACCATTCTTGGACCTTTCCTAAACAAAGAACAAGCCTTATTCCTTAAAGAACTTTGCTGTTGTGTTTCTCATTCCCATTTTTCAAGACACAATTGAGCCCTTAATACACAGTCAAACTGAGATGATTCTTTCACTCCATGAGCCTGTGCATGCCATTCTCTTGCTTGTAGGAAAGAGATATTGCAGTGAGTAGCTGGAGATGCCCAATCTTGCTTGCTGTGCTTATTTACTTTTTCATAGGAAAATGAGAAGAACTGAGTTACAGTCTGAACTGACAAAACCCAAGCTCCTGATCACACTGTTGTTGAAACATCATTATACTTCTCAACCTATATAGAGTGTAAGAGGTTGTATTTTACAGCTGTCAACAAGACTAAGAATCATAGCAAAAACAGGAAGCATTTTATGTTTCTGATGGTAGTGTATGTTGGTACAGCCAAGTGATTAATGGATAAATGAGAAGATTAAATGATGGAGTCAATGGGAAAAAGAGAGGAAACTTTAGGTCAAGGCAAAGGTACAAAAGTAAATGAATGAAGCATTTAGGAAATAAACTGCTTATACTTTATAAAGAAACTCATATTCACAGATAGGGTCTACCTTAACCCTTACAGCTTGTTTTTCTAGTTTTCATCTTTGTGTATTCTCCTTTTTTCTCTTTGACCTTCTGCTCTATCACAGCACTTTATAAGTACATGATGAGTGCTAAAGCTGATGCTCAAAGAAAAGATGTGAAAGTCCCCAAATGAATGATCCAATGAAAAAAGAAATATTGGTTGAGGCAAAAAAGTGAATATCATTCTAGTATTGCTGTTACACTTTATCAGTTAACACAACGGTAAAGAAAATGATCTCACAGATCTAGCACTTAAGAAAGAACGTGTTTTAAAAGAGAAAGTCAGGATTGCACCTGTGTCTATGGGGATCAAACAATTTTGCATATCATTGCAATTGGGCTCCAAGAAATGACACATGAACAAATGAATAGAAGAATGTGGATGTATCAGTTCACAAACAAAGAAGTCCAAAACTTGTTATCTTGACTTTTTATATCTGAAAAAGAGGAAGGTTCCCCAGCGCAAGCTATTAAAAATCCTCACAATTGCTTCCTTCTGAAATTTAGTCTGAGATAACCACTTTTTTTTTTTTTTTTTTTTTTAACTACTAAAAAGTGGCTTACTCATCAGATTCTATCTCTAAAATTTCCTCCCTTTTCTTCTCCTTTCACTAAAATAACTTTATGATTGCAATGCTCCTTGTTCTGGCAGATATTTCTTTAATAGGTTTCACCGGGCATGTCTTGCCATGTCCTTTGTGGGATCTAGTTATCTGGTTACATTTCTAAAATTTATCTTTTAAAATGACAGTTTGCTAACCTACATTGATAGATCAGTGAAATGCTTTCTGGCTTGTTGCTGTCAACTTGCCCATCAAAACTGAATGATTCTTCCTGGAATTAAAGCCTTCAGAGACGGCTCATGTGGTGACTGGACCATTAAAACTCATTCTGCCACTGGGAATAAAAAAGTATTTTATTTCCATGCAATTAAATAGAAAAAGCGATCAGGAGAACACTTTCAGTAAAACACATTTTTTATTCTCAAGAATATCATTTTGCAAAATATCTTCTGAGAGAGAAAATCCAGACTATATGTGTACAAATTCTATATATTACTATAGTCTACTAATTGGGCTCTCTTAGCAGCTATTTAATTACATCAGGCCATGTTTGCAGACTACTAGATCTTATTCTTCTAGAAAAAAAATTATCAGTTACTTTTTTGAACTTCTTCCCCAGTGGTACAGTCTCTAGACTTTAATCTAAAGGTTAATATACTGGGCTGGTTTTCAAATTCACATTCTTGAAAAAGTATTTGTTTTATAACTGGGAATTGGATAGTTTGTATTTTATTAAGTATTTCAAAACAGGCAAGAAAGCAATATTTGAAGTGGGTAAGCTAACATACTAGTCTATCAGGTTTATTTTATATTTACAGAAATTTGTTTCTACAGAAAAGCTCTCCTAATTGTGCAATAAATAAATAAATAAATAAATAAAATCTGGATTTGTCTCTACAAGGCTTGATTTACACACCACTAAAGACAGAGGAAAGACTCTTGTTGCTTTATATATGTAGGAACATTGCTTCTTTCTGTGCTGCTACCTTTAAAGAGCAATCTGTTATCCTTCCACTTGTATTGTAAAAACTACTGGCATCAGTGATAAAAATGCAATATTTTATAGAGATTTCTATCTGGGATATATAGCTATTGTAAAACTCACCTTCTAGAGTCACGTGTCGTAATTTTTTCTGCATACATTTGTCTGCATTCATGTTGCTCATTATATCACAATTTTTGGTATTGGCAAAAACAAAGTATAGATTTATAGAGAATTTAACTGAGTTTTAGGCAACTTACATACGTTTTTCATTTCTTGCTCATTTTCTGCCTCTATAAGTATAGAGAAATTAACCCAAGGAAGGGCAAGCTCTTTGAACAAATGCATACAGAAAAAGTGAATATCATAGCACACACCATTTTTTTATTTTGTGATATTATGCATCAATTACTTTGGTTTTGACTACAGACAGCGATATATTGACAGTTCTAGAATAAATTAATAGTGTCTACTCTTCATTAAAGGCAGTATTTAGAATGGTTTAAAACTGCAAATCAAACTGCAGTAGGGTTGACCCTAACTTCATGTGTTACAGTTTTTGAAGCATGCATCCAGATCTAGATTTAAGTTTTATTATTTTGCTTTTCTCCCTGGCATAAATTTCCAGATTGTAGTTCAGCATGAAATACATAGATAAAGTAAATCCACATTTGTTGGCATGTTTTCTTCTTAGGAGGAAAGACAAACTTTGAACGAAACTTTTAAGTACCTAGAGAGCTTAAACTGTGGATTACTAAGATGTTTACCAATAATAAGATCTGTCTTCTGTTATCTCTGACTAATTTTGTCCTACTAAGGACTTTTTAAGAAACAAATTGTGCATATTTGCTAGCTTTTCTTTGATACATTTGGAGGAATAATAGAAAAGGGGGAAAAAAAAAAAACAAATTGAACTGGCTATATTTCTAAGAAAAAATAAATGGCTTAATGAAGTTTACTCTTTGTGATCTGCCTCCATGAAGATTACATATAAACTATATTTTTCTATATATCTACCTCTAATAGCACAGTCTACGAGTGCAATTCAAATAATAAAAAATGAGTAATGTGGATCAAAAACCTGAGCAGTATTACACAGAATGACCTCTGAGCACATATAGAACACTCCACAGGTGCAGAATTTCAGTCCGAATCCCAACTGCAGAGATCTCTTTGGAGACTTAAAAGAATGATTTTTCTTTATACCTGTTTCTTTGACAGAAGATAGGTTCTTAAGGCAAATTAACTAGCAGTGGCTCTCAATGTGTCGCTTATGCAACCTGTGGTCTTTCAGTGGTTCTGAAAGAGGCTCAGACTACATGAATAGAGTAGAAGGTATATGGCAAAAGTTCTTATCATGTAGTTAGCTCATTATCCTTGTATTGAGAAATACTATAATCTTTCCCTTACTATCTCTTCACTAGCTTACTGTCAGATCTTACTGTTGCTCTTTTAAGATTGGAAGTCATCAAACATACTAAAATATATATATAAATAAATAACTTTAATGAAGAGCTTGGAAATGCACAAATACAAAGCGAAGCTAAGGCTACATATTCTATCCAAAGTATAAATGGTTTTTAATTATTAAAAGAGTGATTACCTCTTACTCCTGGAATTTAGAAAAAAGAGATTTTTGCAGATAGTAGTTCTTCTGTGGAATATTAGACATAAGAAAATTTTATGGAGAAATAAGGGAAAAGTATTTTTTCTGTTACAGGATATAGGATTGATTTTTCATCATGAACTGTAAAGACTATGCTATTTTAAATAATATATTGTTTTTAATAAACTGTTTTGCTTCAACATCAGTAGCTCACTTGGAAAGACAAGAACTGTTGGAATAGTTTCAGCAATACTTTCCCAAGTAAATATTTCTGAATGCTGTGATAAAACTTTTTTAGGCTGCAATGTGGATCCCATCATACACAGATACAAAGATAAAAGGCAAGGTAAAACTGCAGAAGAGCTGTAAGTTACATTTGAATTTCTCATACAAAGTTCAATCAATTTCCAGTGAAGTATCTCTATGTTCTAAGTATTTTGCTATTAAATTCACTGTGCTCACAACAGAATAGGAGATAATCTATAAAGAGATTAAAATGTACTAATATCGAAGCATAAAAATGCATTAATAAATTATAATGCTAGCATAGAAATATTGGTTGTCTAACAATAAAAACGAGATAACAGTTGTTGAGAAAATATCTCCCATATCCCCATTTTCCTGTTTATTCACATCTTGTCCTATACACACAAAGAACAAAGTGAATGGCAGTCACTTGTCAGATAGTTGTGAAATACAAATAATGTCTTAAAGCTCAGAAGCAGAAAGTTAGTCACAGGTATTGCAGAAACTGAGGGAGACCTGTGTATTATTTGCTGAATCCTATGCCTGGGCAGCAGTGAATCAGCTTTGCTGCTGTAGGGTGGCATTGTCAAAGAGGAGTTACATTAACACCAAGTTTACAACATAAGCCAACAAAATTCTTCCTTCCTCTGGGGAGAGATGGGTGTTAAATTTCTAATAGCTTATAGTAGCAGTAGATAGGAGAACCCTTGCATTTATTCAGTGGTACTGATGAAGAAGATGAAAAGTCAGACTGTGACCTTGGCAGAGATCTCTAAAGATTGAGTAGCAGGCAGAAAGACTGGTTTTGCTCTTAAACTTGAATCAAGATACTGAATCCCTTACTTTATTTCATTTAGAAGGAAATTTTATCAATAAATTCAAGTATTTCTGATTTGATAAAAAATTATAAAAAAACATTTCTAAACAATGGACAGTGCCATTTTTATGATATGGAAATCAGGAGGTATTGTTTTGCTTCTGGTTTTTCTTTTTGCAGTTAGTAATATTTTAACCATAATAAGAATTATGAATAACCTTCTGATTTCTTATGTTCTTGGGTCTGCTCCTTTATGATATTTCTTTATTTGCATAGGATAAGTTAGGGTTGTAGGAGAAAAATAATGCCCTCTCCCCCACAAAGAAAAAAAAAAGTAATCATCATCATCTAGCAAAGAGGTTTCTTTTAAGACATGCCTATACTTTGAACAATGTGTTTATATATTACGTGGATGATTTCATTTGTCAGCTGCTTGGTTCCACAAAGAAGTCTCACTATCTTTTACATTTACTCCAAGAAAAGAAATTTTGTGATGTTTAACCCAATGAACGATGTTCTCTTCTCTTACAGTGAGTATGGGGAAACAGCTATAAAAGGTTCTCTTACACCTTATATTGTTCTTTCTTTAATGTTGTTAAAGCCAGTTCTTTTCAATCCTAGTTGACTTCTACAGTGACCTGTTTCCACCAAAGGAAAGAGAAGCTTACAGATGTGGCCGTGCTCCTAATTGCTCATGCTGTCAGAGGAGGTATAGGAGTGGTGGGAAGGAGACACAATCCCTCCAGTTTGACCAGAACTGTATCTTTCAGGGTTCCACTTGCTACAAATGCAACAGAATAAACTGAAGGAGATAGTCTCCTCCAAAACTAAATACAGATTTTATGACATGGCTAGAAATTAAATGGGTCTGTTTAAGGTCCCTTGTTGGAAGGAAGCCAACTGCTGCTGGCAGAAATATAATTCCTATCAATTCCTCTTCTGTACACTTGCTGGCTGCTGGTGACTGATAAATCTGATTCCATACACAAAATGCAGTGACACTGAAGCAGACATTGGAATGTATCTAAGGGCCTCAGCAGGAAGAGATATGGCCTTTTTCCAGACACACATTACTACAAGCTGTACCTAATTTGCTAATCACAGTCATTCTTGAAGTAGGTTTTGAACGTTAGCTTTTCTTCTGTTCTATCAAGCGTGCATAGCTTCAATTACTATTTCTACCTTCTAGGCATAGTATGGTCAGTCATTTTTTTGTTGCTAAACCTAAATCTTTAATTTCTGTTCATTTGAAGAGAAACAGGATTTAATTATTATTTTTAAGATACATAATGAAACATTTAAAACATGATTTATTGTGTAATTAGTTATTCACTCCCCTTTAATAAAGTAGTGGTAACAGAGAAACAAACAAAAAGATGTTTCAAACAGAAAAATAAAGATTCTTTGATCAGGTGCACTTGTGTTCTTTCTCATTTTTGACTTGCTCTCCAATATAGACTATTCAATTTAAGCAGCACTCTAAATAAAAAGGAGGAACTATAAACTCTATCTGAAAATCTGTCTTCTTTAGCAAGCCACAGCTGAAGTAAGTGAATGTTGATTCTTTAGAAGACAGAAGATGAGCAAGATATTATTATATAAGATACATTTAAAGCTCAATTCTAATACAGATGCTGTTATCCATTATCCAGCACCTTGTATATCAATGGCAGCATGCAGTATCATTGCTATCAATCCTAAAACCACTCATTTGGAAGAGTTGTTTTTTGTTTTGTTTCAGCTGAGTGAGTGTCTAATGCAACAAATAAAATCTGAACAAAGAATGTGCGTGTCTGTGCCTAAGAAAAAATTCTAAAGAAAAAAGAAAAAGAAAAAATATACCAATAGGTTTAACAAATATGCATGACAGAAAGTAGAAAGATTGATTAAAGTAGCATTTAGATCATACTAAACAAAATTATTTACTATACTAGCAAATAACGTATTGAATTTTGGAAGTCCTTCATTAGCTGGTGTGCTGGCAGCTGCTCCAAATGTTTCTAATATTTCTAAAAATGAATTAACTGTTCTGGAGTGAAAAAAAACTGTGCTAATATTAAACTTAACTCCTAATATAGAAATGAATATAACAGTGTACCACTATCTGCTATCTCAAATAAGGAGATAGATGAAACAGTAAAAAAAGAGTCTTTGTTTCTCCTTTTAGTTACATTGATCTATTATGAAGGCAATAAAACTTTGAAGATATGTTTGTTAAAAAACAACTATTGTGCACTTCTTTTGTAATAGGCAGAATAACCTTTACAGCCTCCTATGATTCATTAGTCAATATGTCAAGAACTTGTAAATAACACTTGAAGCTTGCCTTTTCATCTCTTAATTAAACTAACAGCAAAAGTCTTATCTCTTGAGACATACACTGCTGTCCTGAATATTTTAAGTAATAGTTTTTTCCTGCAGTCATTTAAACTTGAAACATGAAAGTGAAGTAAACAAGTAATAATGTTCTGTTTGAACTCAAAATTACCAGATTAAACATCTTTAATATAACTAATTTGCTTGATCTACACCCAAGGATCAAGCCTTTCTAATTCTTGAAGAGCGTGGATTGTTTTATTGTATTGGAAACACACAGTCTCATCCACAGCTGTTTAATAGCTCCAGCTGTAAAGTCAAGAGAACTTTTGACCTTTTTTCTAAACAATTAAGCTACAAGTACACTTTGGTGTGAATTTCAAAATCTGTTTGCCACTAAAGAAAGGCTTATATGACTCAGCACTGTAACAAAAGCCCTTAGAAATCCTTCTTTCTCCATGAGTTGATAGGTGGTGAAACACCTTCAGACACTGTCATTGAAAAAAATACACTTGACCAAATTATTCCACGATTCAGAAGTATATTCATCAAAGCTTAAGGAGCAGCAACAAGAGTTTCCATTACCTTCAGGTTCCATTCCTTGTTTTGACTGTATAAGGTAGTCAGGAGATGCCTGAAGTAAGACATAATGGGGAAAAAAGTCTACTTTTGCATTGCTTTCTTTCACACGCATAGCATATCACAACAGTATCTTCCACCAGAAGGTACATTTGGAACCAATTGGACTGTTCATCCAGCAACTTTAATCAACTGCTATTTATCACACATCCTCTGTGATAACTCATGCAGTTTTATAAGAAAATCATGTGTTTTCATCTTTGAATGACTTTCACTACTACTTCAAAACTAAGAGATGTGATACTATTAACTACTTTGTAAGTCGCTAATAATCAAACTGATATCAGAACTTTGGATCATAGCTGATTCAATTCTCTTTTCCCTGGAAGAAGAAGTGTTTGAACTGACACTACTTGATGACTTGAAACTGGCAGTGGAAAAAACAGATTTAAAGATGTTGTACTTCACTCTCCAAGGAATTACATGGGATATGCATCATTTCTATTTCTCCCTTCCAAGGATGTCCACCCATGTCCATCCATGTTGACAAGGAAAGACAATTGACGTAATATCTTGAACTTCAGCTTTTTCTTGTTTCCCACAGTATTCTTCTTAACAAAATGTTCAGTTTCTCAGCTAAAAATATATATAATATGATGAGTGAAGCACTTGGACAATGCTCTTTTAATTACCTGATTTTCAGGTGGTCCTCTGTCTACGATGATATAATTCTAAGGTGTAAAATAAGTGGATGACAGTTTGGAGATGCTGAAAACTTCTACCACATGCAGAATCATGTCTCTGTATTTGATACTTATATGACTGGGACTACAAGTTATATTAAATATTTTCTACAGTGTAGTATGCAAGCAGATGTCAGAACACTGAAATTCTAGAATTTCAGCCAGCGAATTTGCTATATAATTTGTATAAGTCATTTTAAAAATCAGTCTCTATTTCGTTATGAGTAAGGAAATATATGCACTTCATAAAAACAAATCCAAGCAACAGTAAAGATTAAAAAAAAACCACAAAACCAACAATGGACATAGGAAAAAGTCAAGAGGACAATTATGAAAGCGCTATTTGTAGAAGAAGCAGCTGAAGCATCATCCCACATCTGAAAGAGTCTAAGCAAAACAAAACAAACAAACAAAAAAACCCACCAAAAACCTTGACTCAATATCTGACAAAATTTTCTATACAACTTAAGTATCCTTTAAGTTTTTAAGTTAGGCATTAAAAGAATACAATCTACAATTTTGTTTATGTGTTATATCAACAGACTGAAAAAGTAAGTTTCATAAGTGCATAATGATTCCAATGTGTACATAATAGAAGATCAAGGGGTAAGGAAATTATATGACGACTTGTCTTGGAGTCCATTGTCATTTATCTTATGGTCTGTATTCACTGCCACAGCAAGACCTGCACAAGGTTGTGTGGACACCAGTGCAAAAAAAATAATAAGCCTAATTTGTTTCATAATTTATATTAGTACTTTATCATTTATATTCTGATTTTCGGTGACTTCAGTGAACTCTGTAATTTGTATATTTTACTTTTTCTTGGGTATATTCTAGGAATCTTTTATAAATCTGACTGTGCTTTCAGAAAACTTCAGTTTTCATTGTCTTTAATTCATCAAACTTGTGTGTCTTCTTTTGTGGAAATAGTAATATAGTTGGAACTATGTCTCTTTTTTTCCCTTTTTTAATACTGCTATCAGTGATATGAAAAACAGCACAAATGAATGCATATATCTATATATAGAATGATAGATACATACATTACTATCTCAGAAGAAGGAAATGTAATGCATTCCCTGTGGTCATTAGCCTTCTTGTGACAGCTGTTAAACAGTGGTGAGCTCTTGGAACAGCAGAAAAGCTTTGGATGCTTTTGAAACCCTGGTTATCCCACAGTAGGTAACCATTCATCTGTTACTGATGATACTGACCCCCTGCCTTGCAGAGACGAACCCTGTTGTTTTTTTGGGAAATGCTTAGGCTTCTCTTTAGCACTGAGCCATTGTCTCATGCTGTTTTTCATACTGCCTGGCTGATCTTGAGCCTAGGATAATTGGTAGAGAGGTCACAGATTTGTAGAGAAAAATAAAACCTCTATCTTTGTGGTCCTGTGGTCCTAGATAAGCATTATTTGATGGCAAAGGAGTTACTGAGCTGCTGTACTACATGTTATACCTAAACAGATATTATCAATACTGCATCGTTTTAGTAAAGCAATGTGCAGAGCAGAAGAAGCAAAGAATGAGCTATAAAACATTTTTTCTTTTTTTGCCTGATGAAAGCAGGATTATATCTGGCAGTTACTATATTTTATCTCTTGACACCTACATCTATCAAGGACATGACAAGCTATAAGACAAGAATGCAAAAGAAACTGAAGCAAGTGAAGCAAATCTAATTAGCAGTAATAGGATATTAAATCTAAGCTATGTCACTGACTCCTTGTACCCATCTAGAGATGATAACCAGTGATTACCACAGTCACATTGTGTAATTTCTGGCCTAAAGAACCTTTCAAAATCTTCAGCACAATGTAGTACATAAAGTAATGTTAATTAAGTATTAGAGATATCACCTTATATAAAACACCAGCGCTCTCTCATTGTCTTCAAGGGAGAGGTGTTGCAGTCCTTTGATCATCTATGAAGCCTCCTCTGTATTCACTTCAAGAGGTCCACATCCTTCCTGTGTGGAAGACCCCAAAGCTGAATGCAGTACTCCAGGTGAGGTCTCATAAGAAGCAGAAGAAGGGGAGAATTATCTCCCTCAGCATCCTGGACATGCTTATTTTGATGCAACTCAGGATACAGTTGATTTTCTGGGCTACAAGTGCACACTGCATTCATTTCATGTATTCTTGTATTCACAATTCATGCCGAATTTCTCATCAACCTATATACTCAAGACCTTCTCCTAAGGGCTCCTCTCAATTTTCTCCTTAAGAAAATAAAGATATGGAAAAGCAAAATTATTTTTTAAAAACATAAAGTTTGATGTTGAAAAAAGTAATGTATTTTGTCATGGCTCACTTGAAAAGTGTAGACCAAGTCAGTATTCTTGGCATAGACATATGGCCTTATTTTCATTTTATTTTAACATTTGATATTAGGGGAAACTCATTCACCTTGAGGACAGGCAAGTACTTAAACTGCTTGTCCAGAGAGTTTGTGCAGTCCTGGCTGAATAACTACTTGACCTCAAAGCTGACCTTGTTCTGAGTTAGATTGGGTGACATCTGAGATCTCTGCTAAGCCTGAATGATCCTGTGATTATACTAATAATCGTATGTATTTGTAATCTCTATCATGATAAATTTTGCTATCTGTGGCATCTGATAGTTGTCATTGTTTACTGCATAAAAGATTTGTAAAAGAAATGTCTCTCTCTCATATCCAGATTGTGTCTGCTTAATGCAGGATCACAGGAGACAGGTAGCAAGCAAAATTTTTTTATGAAGATTTATGTCTCATAAAATCCATACTACAAATTTCTTAGTAATTTGCAGTCTTCCTTGTTTCCTTGCTCTCCACCTCCCTCTTCCAACAAGTAATAATGAAACTATGAAGGTTAGAATTAGACTTGTAGATCTATCTGCTTAGAGCGCAATCAATTATCTTCTCTACCTACAATAATTTTAGTCTGCTGTAAATTACTTCCTGTAAATGGAAGTGATTTTTAACAGGTGTTATTTCATGAAGCAAACACCCTGTTACTATGAGTTAGCCTTTAACTGGTTTATCTTTGAAGGAAATGAACTCCTGTGAACACTAAGCTAAGCATATTCAAGTTACAAAAGCTCATTGGATGTATTGCAAAGTGTTTGGAGCCATCCTTCATGAAGAGAATTATTTTCAAATTGCCTATGACAGCAGCAAAGTGATGGATGCAGTCAATATTCTATATGAAAATGGTACACATCAGGGTGACTTCAAAAATAAAACCAACAAGCCTGCTTACAGAAACTAACGGGGCAACTTTTCAGCTACAGCCTGGTGTATGCTACTTCACTTACATTAAAGATCTTGCAGTTTGAAAACTTAGGAAAAAGCAAATTTCATGAATTATCTGAAAATAAATCATATATGCACCAAAAAAAGAGAATATAATGATTTGATTATAGGAAACAGTAATCAACTACTTATTCCTGATTCTATGAAATGTCTTGATGTTTGAATGACACTCTTTATAAAGTTTAGTTTTTTTTTTTCTAAACAGAGACATTAAACTCAAAAGACTTCATGAGACTCATTTTAATAGTAGATTAAAAAATTGCTATGGAAAATTGCTATGATTTTTCAGCAAAGAATGAATTAAGCATATCACAATGAGTGAGTTTTGATTTATTAAACTACATGTTACTATTTAAAGTAAATATAAAACATATTTCTTCCAGCTGCCCTCCATACAATTATTTATTGGCTAAGTAGATTTCTATAAGACATTGCTTTATGTTGTGCCTGGTACCTAATGGAAGATGCAGTCCTCAGAGAAGAATGATAGCATTAGCTGGTTGAACCATAACTGTCTGCAGCACTTTAGACAGATGCAATTCAATATCAAACTCACTATAAAAAATGTCACAGCATTTTCAAATGGGTTTCAAAATGATTCTCTATCTATCATTTCTTACAAATTAGATAAGTATTTAGAATTCTAGTTAGTTCTACTTGAAACATGCAAAAGTGTCAAACAGTTTAAAAAATATATTTTTCTATTAGATAAAAAAAACATCTCGCTACCCAAAACCTCCAAACTTGCAATCATTTATATTTTCCCTTTCTGCCCCTTCCTTCTCCCTTCACCTGTCACTCACTCTTTTTCTCACTGATTTCTCTCTTTTTAGGCCCCAAAGTATTTTTGCCACTACAACAGCTTGTTTGCTATAGATACAAATAAATTCTTGTGCATTTGAACCTCTCTTAAAATGCTTTGTGTGACACTGTGTACCTCTGGAACAAGGCATGAGCTAACTTCTTAGACAGTTTTGTTTCAATATTCTAAACACATCAAAAAAAGATTGTATTGGGTCTGGCTGGAATCTTCACAGTTGCTCATATGGTGTTTTGAGTGTGATCAGAACAGTGCTACAAAGACAATTATATTTGCATATCATTGAGGACTTTCTAACTTTTCACACTGCCCTTCCAGGGAGAGTAAGAAGTTGGGAGGGGACACATATAGGACAGCAGACTTTGAGTGACCCTGACTAACCTATATATATCAAATAAAATCTGATGCTTTACTCAGCAAGAAAAATGGGGAAAGGTAGGAAGTTCAGAGTGATGGCATTTGTTTTCCTAAAAAACATTATGCATGGTGAACCCTACTTTCCTGAAAGAGGCAGAACAAGTTTTTGGGAAGTAGTGAATGAATTCCTAATTTTTTTCTTGACTTATGCACACAGTTTGTGCTTTATCTACTGAACTATCTTTATGTCAGCCCACGAGTTTTCTCAGTTCTATTTTTCCAATTCCTTTCCCCATCCCACTGTGAGGGAGTGAGCAAGAGGCTGTGTGGTAATTAGCTGCCAACCTGTGATACAACCAACATTGATAAAAATTTTAGGTGGTTATCATGTTTATTAAACTTCTACATAAGTCCTGAAATAGGTGTTTATAACCTTAACCATCTTTATGAGAAAGCAGAAAGAAATGAGGCGCTGATACTCGCAGACAGTAAATGCCATTTAGCATGGCGTTAGAAGACTTGATAGTAACTTCACCCAGTCTTTGTATTATCTGTGTGATCTATACAGTCAAAATAGTCCAAATTTTGCTAAAACTTTGCCTGAAAAGTCTCCTTTTTCAGTAAGTATCAGCACCAAAACAAAGTTACAACTTTGTACAAAGGCACAGAAAAGTTAAGGGCTGCAGCTGAGAAAGCACTATATCTTTAAAAAGCTTTCAGAGAAGATTAAATTGGAAAAGAAACAATAACTAATAGACTCCTGCTAACCTAAAGGACACTTTTTCACCGGCAAAATCTGTGTAGCTAATCTGAGAGGAAATGTTCCTATAAAACAAGGAAGTGATTTCAGTATATAACATACCAGAGATAATTTTTAAAAAACAATGAGTTGGAAGACTACCCTAGAAATAAGGTTATTGGATATGAATGTAAAACAATCCTAATATCATTTATATAACACAACAGAAATTGTGTTTATGTGTCTTCCTATATGAATCTGAAATGATACCAGACAAATGATGAGTGGGATCAATGCATATCTATTTCCTTATACTGTAGTTTGCATGTGACTTGGAACTTTTAGTTGTTTAAAGGATAATGTCTTCATATAGTTCAATATTTAAATGAACCATCCTTCACCACGTAGGTTAGATGAGTTTATTATAAGTTGGAGTCATTCAGTGAATAAACTGTACAAATAGCAAACTGTAAGGAAAGAAATCTCTACATATTTTTTCACAATGATTGGCTTGAGAACTGCAAAGAAAAAGAAAAAAAAACACAACCAAGTCTTCAGCTGTTGAGATATGATGTGTGTAAATATAATGTGTTGCCACTCACTATTTAAGAAAAATAACATGATAGATTTATTCAGTATGTAAAAGAGGGTGTATGTATATATGGATTTATTATGAACAGATAATTCTGGCTTTGTTAAGAGGATGAGAAATCATCTTCCTTTCAAAGTACATTATATATTTTAGTATAATTTTTGTAATTCTCAATAATTTTGTGCATATTCCAAAGCCTCCTGCTGCTGCTCAAGATAAAGGTAAGCTCCCAGCTTCCTTTTTCCTCAATTTAAATAAAACACAAAATAAAACCAAACTCCTCTGGGAAGGTGGACAGAAAACAAATCCCTCCTTCCTGTTTAGCTGCCTTTTGTTGTAATTTGGCATTCTAATTCAAATGAATTGAACTTGTTTGTTTTCTATAAGCCAAGAAAATATTTTATGTACATTTCACAATGTGTGGGATAGAATTCTGTTCTCCTTGATAATTATGAAGAATGTGTATTCACTTTTTTTATCATGTTGCATTGTACTTCCTTCCAGAAGAGCTCCAGAAAGCACTGTTGTGGCTTGCAAGTCCTTAGTATTTGTTGATATGTGCATTTAGGTGAAAGCCTACCCTCAGTATTAGATATTCTTAGAATTTTGAAATCTGAACAGTTTTAGAAAGTGATTTCTCATTTGCAGGATGAGGTCTTTGAAAATATATTATGTTAAAAAAAAAAAAAGAAGATGGGGGCAGGGGGGCAGAATTGTATCAAAATCTTGTAAGTTCTTTCCCTGGGGTAGTGTTCAAAGTCTTAATTCATTTCAAAAACTTAGCTTCAGTTTCTGTTAGTTGCAACCAAGTTACCATGATAAAATGTATATAAGTTGCATGTAATTTTTGTAAATCAGTAACAGAGGTTCTGTTAATAACTGCTTAATGTCCGTGTCAAAGAATACCTAAGATATTAGGTGATGGGGTATAAGATACATTCAAGATTAGTGAAGAATATTTGGCTTTGCCAAAATGGTGGAACCTGAGTAGTCAAGGCACAAACTCCATGAATAGATTCCAGACTAGAAAGAGTTGAAGGAATTTATATTTCTTTTCAAGTGCTTAAATTAAAAATGTAGTTTTCAGGTACAATCAGGATCATGTGCTTTCTAGAATTTAGAAAACTAGCTGTAAGTAGGACAGTGTGTCAGGAGTATGAAATGCCAACAGGTGAATCACAATCTGCCATCTGCTACAATTTAAAAAATATATCTAAAAGGAACATCAACATTGCTTTTAACAGGAAAACAAGCTTATGGTTGAAATTGGACCTGAAAAAGACTAATAGTGCTCTAGTAGAAATGGGGCCTGACTGCTTTCATTGTGAGCAGGTTGAGCACCTCTATCAGAAACAAAACTAGTCTGAGTGAGTTAGAAAAAAAAGAAAAAAGTATTAGTAATAAAGCAAAACAAAGTCAAAAACCATCTAGGAATGCACTCAGTTTAGTTTTGATGGCAAGAAATTTTAAACGAAGACCATAATATTTAGGCTATACAAAGAGAAAAAACAAAGGAATTTATGCCAGCAGTCTTGATAAGTATATTTTCTGTAAGATTTTCCTCTAATCTCATTTAAACAGTAAGGAATGACAGAATGAAGAATATATTTATATATATATATATATATAAATATATATATATATGGCATTAGTTTTTCCTTTCTTTCAAAGCAAGAATGTTACCAGTTTTTTATTTTTCACTTCAGGCTTTTTTCTCTTCAAAGAGTGAAAAATGAAATAATTAGTCTCATCTTTCTGTAAAGTGACTGTACAAGCCTGACATGTATTCACACTTATAATGTGTGTTTTTTATAATGAAAAAAAAATTTCTTTCTTCAAGGGCACCCCTTCATGTCTTGTCCAGTGTTGTAGGATTTGATTCTGTGGGATTTATCTTTCAATACTGGCTCTGCTGTGGACCCAGTAAAACCTCCTAGTCTGTTTATTTCTTGGTAACTAGTTTTATCTTCCTGGCTTAATTTTGTTCTCCAGGTGTAGCTCAAGACCAAGCTCTTGATTGCAGCTACACGTATCTTGCAGTAAAGCAGAGATTTTTCTATTAACATTAAGAATAAATGAAAAATTACTGTCAGTAGGACTTTGCATTGAGATTGAGTGGTTATACCTTCCATTATTCAGTGCCATCTCTAAGCAGCAGCAAGTATAATCCTACTCTTTTCCATCACAAACACAAATGAATCTACCTAGGCCGTATTTTATCAGTAATAAAATTTTGTGAGTATTACCATTCAGAAAACTTCATTGCATTTACATGAGTTTCAGTTTGGTTTCTATGGGACCTTCCTGGCATTATTAGCAGACACGGTGTAGATACAACCAGGAAAATTAGCACTTCTGTTAATTCTTGAATTAGGGTCTAGTGGTGGAAAAAAGAATAATTTTTGTGGACAGACTGACTGAAGTTTGGGAAGAAAAACAATGTCTCATGAAAGTATTTCCAGCTTTGGACTTCAAAGGTTTGATAATTTTTTTAACATTTAGAGTCTGTGCTTGGGCAGTTCAAAACAAAACTGTTGTTTATACATGTTTCTTTTTCAAGGACAAAATTAAACAGAGGAAAAAACCTACTTTTTTGCATTTATGTTGATTACTGTTCTTCATCCTAATAGAGCATACTTTATCAGAAAAAGAAAATACTCAAAGGTTATTTTCTTAGATACTTTTCACATAGAACATAAACATTTTCTAAACTTATTTCACAGAAAATTTCGTAGTAGTTAAGATCTGAGATTTATCTGTCTTTTAAGTACTACTTACTATAAATGCGTCATTAAATGATTTGACATGAGTATAGATGCCTTTATTTTACACCTAATAAATTTTGCTGGGAAGCAGTAGTTGGATTGTTGCTTTAATGTATTCACTTTTTTAGAAGCTTTCTGTTGTTGACAGTAACTACTTTGCCTGGTTACAAGACAGGCTTCCTTGAAAGCTAATAAATAGGAGCTGATCATAATAGGCTTAGTCTGACAGTTGTTGCCTTCTGAAAATTTACTTCAATACATTTTAATTACACATTTATGTTAACGGTTATATGATTTACTGCAAAACTAAGTTATTGGTGCCTTGCATCCAGTGAAGGAAAGTATACGTCTGCAGACTGAATTCTGTCCTTTGTTATTTATTGAGAATTGACCTTGACAAGAAAGCTTGGATAAGCCTTGATATCTTGAATGAGAATTGCTGCCAGGTAACCTTTCCTCCCCCTTCATGATGAGTGAGATGCTACAATATTGTGACTCTGCTGACTGCTTTGAACAAGCTAGAACTTAACATATCCAATGGATGATAGTAGCTGAAGCTTGGAGTGTTGAGAAAGCAAAGAGGTGGAGGAAAGGAAAGTTATCTATTTTACTGAGAGAATCTCTTTCTGAAAAGGTAGCATACATGTATGTACAATACAGTCCACTTGTAGTCTTCAGAGAACATTTCAGCTCTTGAGAGAAGAGTAGCTGAACTCACAAGGCTCACTCATGGTAAGATTAAGAACATCCTTGAGCAGATTTCTCTCAAAGCAAATAATCCCCCTTACTGAGAAATGCAGCAGAGTTTCATAGTGATTTTCAGGACATCATAAAGTGGAATCAGATTCAGATCACAGTCCTTAATTCAGGGAGGATGACATGAGACTGAAAAGGTCAATAATCCCTGTAGCACACATCTGTGTTCCTTTCCTTACTACAAGGTAGCAATTTATCCTTTTGCACACAGGTCATCGCTTTGGACAGAAAGCCTAACTGGGAGAGAATCAGACCTGAGTGGCAAAAGATGCAATTTCTCGAAAACTGACAACTTATCATACACAGAATACCCAAGATGATTTGTCTGCCAAGCCCAGAAGTATGTGATCTCAAAAGGAATTTGAATTCACTCTAGAAAGTTCTAGACAGAAAGCAGTAATTGTGTTTGTGTGAAGAAGGCTGACATAAAAAGAGTGAGAGAAATACTCTTGAGGCGATATTCAGGCACTCTGTAAAGAACTATGACTCTTACATTAGTGAGGTGCTTCTAAACTTGCAGGACCAAAAGACAAGTAATTAGCCATAGGACAAGAGGTACTGGCTTTAAATTGCTAGGGGAGGTTCAAGTTGGACATTAGGAAAAATTTCTTCCCACAAAGAGTAGTGAAGTATTGAAACAGACTGCCCAGGGAGATGGTGGAATTACTGTGTGTTCAAGAATAGAAAAAAAAAAAAAATAAAAATCATAAGAGAATAAAATAAAATAAATAGAAAACATAAGAGAAAAACCAGTGGACAGCTAAATAAGTACAACCTAATGGGGAGAGTAAGCACAGCTTTGGCAGAAAGAAGTCCTGCTCCAAAAGCCAGCTAGACTTTTCTGAAGGAGAGAAGTAGTCCACGAGAAAAGTGATGTGGCTAATATTCTGTTGGATTTGTAATCCAAATAGGGATCCAAAGTCTTCAGAATAAGGAGGAAGATTTTTTATGGATAAAAAAATTGACCAAATGATAAAATGTTAGGGAATAATGACGAATTAGCATTCAGTGGATTTAAGTTACCAATGCAGTTGTGAAACGAGTCTTCTGACTTCTATCTGAGTTAATGAAAGGCGGACTGTGTGGGCAACCTCTTCCTAGCATCAGTGTCATCATAACAGATGTGAAACTGGTGCATACTTTGACAAATGCAGCATACAGGCTCTTGTTCATTGCTAGTGAAAATGTATAACTAATGGTGGTGGATATGTTGAAAATTAGTGTTTTCTAGCTGAGAATTTGCTCTATGAAATAGTGCTATTGTGCTCTTTGTATCTTGGTATTTCCATGCAAATAAACAGAATACATTGTTTTCAGAGCAACCTATGTGCATTTCTCTATCTATTTTTTGGTCTCACTTCTCTATAAGGGTTATAATTTATCAAATACATACTGAAAATAACTTCTTTCATAGAGATTTAATGGCAGAAGACTTCTGAAGTAAAAATGTTATCTAACAAACAAAGAAGAGATTAGCAGAGCAAAACTCATCTGCTTGTTAACGTAATGACATAGTAAAGAAAATGCATTTTCTATGTATATGTTATTTTATACTGATTAGTGTAAAAATAAAAATAATCATATTTTAGTAAAAGTTAATGTCTGAGCAGGATGTTAATAAAGGAAGTCAGCCATGGGACTTTAAAAATTCTTCATTAAAACAAATAGCTCAAACTCTCACTCCATTCATTTCACATCCAACATCCCCATCCAATTTGTGAGTCACAATATCAAGCATGCCACTTGAGAACAAAGCTTAATGACTAGCATTCTTTAGCTGCATAAAAAGGAAAGAAAAACTTGAACAATCACACTGACAAGTGCCCTTCTTAAAACATTCAAGAAAAAAATCCTCAGAACAAAAATAGGTTGAGCGTGAAGATGATTTGCATAATATTTGGTCATTTACAATTTTTGAGTTTGAAAGTAAGCACAAACACACAGAGATTAAATCCTGGTCATACACATGCATAAGCGAACACCAGTCCTGAGCTTTTCAGAGACTGTTGAATTCTTTTAATATCATGACTAGTTATTTTCATTCTTATGTTTTTAATTACTGTATTATGAGCTTCATTAATACATATAGATAATACTATGATAGAAAGAAAATGTTTTAAAAATAGTGTAAGTCTTCACTGCAACAAAGACAGAATTAGTAATTAAATTTAAAAATATTCTACAAGAAATATTTATCTAAATAGTACTAATAATTTTTAGATGTAACTCATAATCAGTATTAAATTCTACTTCCTATTTAGTCTTCAAAGTTGTCTAAAGCAAAGCCCTGAGCTGAGCTGGAATGCAATGCACAAATGTTTGTCTTATCTGTTCTGAAAAATCCTCTAGAGAAAGTTTGACACCACAGTTTTCTACAACATCTTAGTATGTGCGCATATGAAGGGTGTGTACAAATTTGAATAAACTGCTACTATGTTCTTTGAAATAATTTTTCACATATTAACAGACACAGTCTGTTGTAGATCACATTTGCTGAAGCTCTTATCCCTGTTTGGATTTTCTTACTCATTTATCTTTAAAAAATGCAGTATAAAAGAACACAAAATGCTGGTAAATTCTTTTCTGTTACTTAGCTATTGTATTGTATTGTACTGACCAATTATATTAATAACTGAATTAAAATAGCTATACAGCTACCTATATGCAGTATTGAATTTTGAATTTCACTTTTTTGATTTTTTTTAATTGTATTTTGATTGAAATATCTTACTGAATTACACTGAATTAAAATAGCTATACAGCTACCTATATGCAGTATTGAATTTTGAATTTCACTTTTTTGATTTTTTTTAATTGTATTTTGATTGAAATATCTTACTGAATTACAGAAATTCTTTGTCTCTAAGGAAATTTTCCCAGAGAAGATGAAGTAGAATGAATACCTCACCTTCTGGAAGAGGAAGAATGTGATAAGTTCCTCAAAACTATCATGCAAAATTAACAAATTTTGTCTTTTATGTGTGACTTGCTGAATCAACATACTCTTTCTCAAGTCGCTACTGTTATAAAAACTCTTCCTTTATTAAAAAATAAGTTTAAGTTTCTCACCTAAGGCTAATCTCTGATGAGAGTCTCAATTCATGTTTCAGTGTATCTCTCTAAAATTTCTATATAAACAGAGCTGTGTTTGTGCTAGTAAAATAGAAGGATCACATGTTAATGTCTAGCGATTTCACCTTATTTTCTTTGTTTAGATCCCAAATAGGAAGGCATAACTTAATAAAATTTATTTAGAGAGGAAAAATATTTTGGACACTTGATCTTTCCCAAAAGCCAAACTTCAAGAACAGTCTTCAGAATCTCACAGAATTTATTTGCATGCACTGTATTACTAAGAAACTTGACTAATGATGAAATCTTAGACAAAATTTTACATCACTATCAGCATACCTTATGCTATGTAAGGTGAATGCAGAAAAACAGAAAAATTTCTTCATGTACCAAAGCTTATGAGGACTGTATAAAGCTTAATAAATGAACTTGGAAATCTTTAGTGAGGATAAACTTCATAGTCATACCTAGTACAGGGAAGAAGGAAGGTAGTAAACTGGACAGCGCTAGATTACAGCACAAACAATGCATGAGAAACAAAGTAGACCATGAATACAGTGGAATACAGTATATGTTGAAATGTCTGTAGGTTACTCCAAAAGTAATGTTTCATATATATTTCCATGGAAACTATAATAGCTATAAAAAGCACAACATCACTGGAAACACAAAACAGAGTTGTACAACTATCAGGACCTATTTTAGAGAACAAATTGATAACAAACACATTTACACACTCTGGTAAGAATAGTAATTAGAAATGATATTACATCCTTCAAAAAAACCTGGAATCATGTTAAAACAAAACCTGTAGGCAGAATCATAACATCTAGGGATTTAACAGTGACAATGCAACAAAATGTACCAAAAGGCTGTTTTACTGAATAATTTGTAAAGATATGAAAATCAACAATTCTCTCTTCAAAAATATACATAAATGAAAGTCTTCAAGGCTAAAGGATGATCAAGATGCAAGATAATTCAGCCATTATCAGTCCTGTTTTATTTTTCAGCCATTTTCTACATCCTGAACAAAGAGATTTATACCACTTTGGGGTCAAATTTTGGGTTTATAAATCAGAGTTTTGAACTTTAACTGATTGATAAATAAATACTGTTAGCCACATTCTTTCCTTCTTATTCTTTCATTTATTCATTCTAAAGAGGTAAATTTCTTGAAAATGCATCCACGAATGACTTCTGCAATCTTGCTGCTGTTATACATCTCTCATTTCACTGTTATATCAGTTCTATGGATCTCTTTTATTCTGCTATCTTCGGTTTTATTCTCCTCTTTCTTTCCTTGTACATCTGCCTCATGAGAACAACTTAGACAGTAACCTTATTACCTCATCTTTATTTTCCCTCTTTTCACATCTCTTTATCTAGTCATCTCTATTGTTACCTCAATAAGGTTAAACAGTTGTCCTCCTTCACTATCACTAAAGACAAATTTGTCCACTCTGCTTCTCAGTTACTCACATTAATATCAGCCTCCATTCTTAAAGTCACTCAGGGCTCATATAGCCCAAATATCATTAATGCTTGCCAAGTTTTCCTGCATAATAGATTAGCCATGACCTTTTCTCTTCAAATACATAGCTAAAACTTGTTTGGAGTCTCATTTTGCTTTTGATTTTTAGCAAAATGACCTTGATAATCTGAATGTTTCTTTTCCTATAAACCATTTAGAACATTGCAACAAAGATTGTTTTCCCAGTCAACTTTAGACATTTCATAGATCTCTGGCATTTGCTTGGTGTTTCATACTATACTCAAATTATTTATGTTAAGTATCCTTCCTCTTTCTATGAAGAGTATGGCTTTGGTCTCCAGTTATCCCATGAAACCAACATTCAACTTCTAGATAACAGCTTTTTTAAGTGCAACGACAAAAAACATGTCTTTCCAATTACATCTAGTTTATGTGATGAATTGATGGTAGCAGGCAGAAGGCAGAGCTAGGCTTTGTGAGGCCCTGTGCTGGACACAGCCAATTCCAGCTGACTCCAATGGCCCCAAATGGAAGGACACAGCTTGACCCAGCAGCCATAGGTGGGTGCCTCAGAAGGAGACTAAAGAGGGCCCTTTTGGAGCAGGGCATGTTGTGAGGAGGTAGGGGTGGCAGAAAGGGGCTGTCAGGGGCTGACCCCATGCCCCTGTGCTGATTAGGGCAGATAAGTAGAAGAGTTGGGGAATGGAGGACTAAAGCTGGGCCTGAGAAAAGGAATGGAGGAAAGGAAGGGTGGAGTTGTCTTTTAGTTTTTATTTTTCACCATTAACAACTATTTTAGTTCTCAATAAATTAAATTTTCCCACATCAAGTCTATTTTGCCTGTGGTGATAATTGGTAACCTTTATCCTGATTCAAAGTCTTCTTCATTTCATATTCTCCTCGTTTTGTTGAGGAAGGGAGTGAATGTGTGGCTGGTAGCAGCCCAAATTCAATCTGCCACAGAATTTCCACATAAATGCCCACTAACGTTTCCATAATCCATTTTCTTTAGAACAGATGAAATGAGCTCAAGTTGCACCAGGGGAAGTTTAAGACGAAAATTAGGAAAAAAATTCTTCACTGAATGGGTTGTTAAGCATTGAAGCAGGCTGCCCAGAGGAACACTTTAATCACTGTCCCTGGAGGTATTTAAGAGATGTGTAGATGTGGTTCTTAGGAACATGGTTTAACAGTGGACTATGCAGTGTGAGGTTAATGACAGGACTTGATGACCTTAGAGATCTTTTCCATCTTAAATAATTTAATGATTCTTAAAAAATATTACTTGATATATTGCTTTGCTGTTCATTTACTTTTTTTGTAAAACCCATAATTATCATTAATTTGATGATGTGTTAATGAATTAATCATGTTCATTTTTAGACTTTTATGTATTATTGTGTGACTCTCTTATATATATACTTCAGAGATTAAAAATCCTTTTGTGACAGACATCCGTTTAGGGAGTGTAATTATACAGTATGCATCAGACTAAAGTACTGATTCATGATTATGACACCCTTAGATACTTACGCATATTAGTATTTTAGCCAGCTATTTGCAACACTTTGCTTTACTTCCTCATAATTTACACTTTTTGACGTTTAAAATTTTAACAGTTCTAAAACAAATTTGAGATAATATTTATTCTTGCATTTGTATGTTCCATAAAATTATTCCCATTTTTAAACTGACTGCATGTTACTCAGTTATAAGGACTATTTCCCTGTAATGTAAAAGAAAATTCATTAAAAGAAGGATGGATTACATGGCCACTGGGAGTTCCTTACAAACTAAATAATTGCATTATTAAGACTATGGAGCCAAAATCTCACAAATCCTTAGGGACAGGAAATTGACTTTTATGTTGGCTGTGATGAGATTTCTGAGTCCAATGCCTCTGCTAAAGCAGGTTCCCTACAGTAGGGTACACAGACAGACATCCAGAGGGTCTTTGAACATCTCCAAAGAAGCTAACTCCAAAATCCCTCTGTGCAGCCTGTTCCAGTGCCCAACTAAAAAAAAAATTACTTAAATGGTAATTGCTGAAAAAATAATTGTTTAATATGTAGGATAATAAACCATTTGTTTAACAAAATCTTTATATGCGTATGCACTATAGACAAGCTCTTTCTTTCTAGAAAAATAAAAGGTAAATTAACCCATGAAAAATATACCTGAGAAAAAATACAAGAAAGGAGAAGGCAATTATTTTCCAATAAATTATCATATAATATGCACTGAGCTTATATTATATTTCAAACTATAAGCATTCTTTTAGAAAGGAAATATTTACAGTTGCTAAGCAACAATGCCTATTTATCACATTGTTTTTGAATTGAAAGCACTGGAAGTGGAAAACAGAACAAAGGTAAATACAAGAATACACTATTTCTCAATTTACATAGTAAAATAACTTGTGTTTATGGAACAAAAATTAATAAATATTCTTGACAAGTTAATCTACGGTTCAGTGGAATTTTTCTTTTTGCATTACTGTTTTTATTTTGACTTTGCTTTCTAAACATATGTCTGTAAAAGTATATAGCTAAGTAAGAAATAAGAAACTATAGAGCAAACTTAGTGAAGCACAGAATCTGTGAATAATGTTTAAAATAAAAGAACATAATGTATCTGAATTTGGCATGAACAGAAGTTTGAGGGAGGTGGTTCTCCAGTTCTACTCCACCCTTGTGGGAACCCAACCAGAGTACTGTGTTCAGCTCGGGGATCTCTGCAACATAGGAAGGACATGGATCTATTAGAGTGAGTACAGAGGAGGCCACAAGGATGCTCAGAGGGCTGAAGAAGAGAGAATGAAAGCTGAATTTGTTCAATCTGGAGAAGTCTCCAGGAAGATCTGATTGCAGCCTTCCTGTATCTAAATGAGGGCTACAATAAACCTCAAGAGGACTTTTTACAGAATCATGCAGCGATAGGACAAGCAGTAACAGCTTTAAGCTAAAAGAGGGCAGATTTAGACATGGTATTAGGAGGAAATTTTTTACTCAGAGGGTGGTAAGGCATTGGAACACATTACCCATAGAAGCTGTGAATGTCCCATCCCTGGAGGCATTCAAGACCAGATTGGATGAGGCCCTGGGCAGCCTGAGCTGGTGGGTGGAAACTCTGCACAGCAGGAAGGTGAGAATAAATGATCTGTTAGATCCCTTCCAGCCCAAGCTGTTATATGATTCTATGAATTTGAATGCAGAGAGATAGAACCATACTATATTCATTTATAGTAAAAATATAGACACAATTATCCAAATTAGCTTATTTCATTTCTCTTTAAAATGTTTGTTGACTTCTTCTAACAAATGAAACACTGAAAAATTTTTCAATGGCTCAAAACTACTCCTTTTAAAAAAAAAAAAAAAAAAAAAAAAATTGCCAATGATGAAGCTTAGCCATTTTCTTTCTGAAACACTTTATTCTTGTGACAAATTCTTTGTAGTGGGTGAGAAGAGAAGTGGACTTACACTCTGTGCAAAGGAACATTCCACTCCCACAATAACAACCCTCTGGTGGAGAGATACCAGGAGAAATCAGTGTTTTTCAATGGCAGAAAGATCAACAGAAGCTGCATGTCCTATTATTAATTACAATTTTCCTGTTTATGTCATCATTTTGTTTCCTAAAGAGACATGTTTCTCTTTCATAGCTTTAATGAGGTCAAGACTTTTTGCTTCTGAAAACAAAACTGATCATCAGACAGGAATGGTGACACTGATTGCCTTCCACAGAACTCGACCACAGTCATAAGGCTGGTATTTTGTGCAGCTCATCGGATACATAGCTTCACGTTGATACGATGCTGACATTGGTAAGTCCCTCAGGAAAAAACCCTTCAGCATCAGTGTATGATCTACAGCATGGGTGACCAAAGTTTTGTCTTGCCTGAGCAGCACTGAGTTAAGAGGTGTTGTCTTGGACTGCGTATAAAATATGTAATTGGGCTTATGTATATGACTTACAAAACTTTTTTTTTTCTTACATACATACATATATTTAATTAAAACATTTAAAAAGAGGGGAAGTAGTAAAATCATTGTCTTGGGCACATACACAAGGTATGAGTTATGGTGTGCATGATAGATGAGGGATGCAAGATTTATTCTCACAGGTATGGGGATATTTGATCTTTTTTTTGCGACACTAATGCATCAGTCTGGTTCAGTGAAGTGGTTGCAATTCTTAGTGAGTTTTCAAGCTCCTTATCAGAGACTTTTGATCTAATGTAACTCTTTTTGTACTTCATCCTTGGAAATAGTTTTTCACAAATGTATGCACTGCCAAAATGCAATGACGTGAAGAAAGTGTGACTGCGAAGCAAGGGATATTTTTCTCTGGTAAGAAAGATCTTACAAAAGTCTGGTAAGGAGACATGATCAGATTTTTTTCTTTGATCTGAACATCTGATTGGAACTTCATGCACTGCATTTGAAAATTCACATGAATTGTATTTATTTCAACTGAAAATTGAATCACGTATGTATCTAAATAATTGATGATTTTTACAACAATCTTGAAACCTATTCTGAAATTCTTTCATCAAAAATGAAAGCATGGCCATGCATTTTTTGCTTTTTACTGGCCTATGTTTACTCAGTGCGTCAAAATACTGGAAATTATAAAATTTGTCTGCACTGCACAAGAATTCTGGATACTTCTCCTCTGAACTTGTTAACTTATTAAATTATTTTACAAAATAACATAAGTCCAAATTTAATAATTAAATAAGAAGACTTACATGTCTACTTAACAAAAAAAAAGTGTGTCTTCAAAGTCACACACATGGAGGTGGGTTTAAATATTATTGACAATCACTGTGCTTTACTACTTGCTAAGTGACATAGGTGCATGTGACGTGTAACGGCCCATTCTTCAGCAATACACAATCAACTCAAGAAAAATATCACTAAAAGCTACATAATAATGTTAAAATGTTGCGATCCTCTGGGGCCACATGCAGTCCATGGGCTGCAGGTTGGACACAACTGATCTCAAGTGTTTGACCTTTCATTTCTAACTGAAATTGTATATGTCACAGATCCACAGAGAATGCTTTCGGTGGGTTTGTTCTGTATAGCAGTGAAATGAACAAAAACATTCTTAATCAGACAACTGACCTTTCAAATTTATGATTTTCAAGTACTAATGAGTTATTTTATCAGTTAACTTTAATATTGCCAATGTAGAAAAAGAACTTATCTGACTTCTTTTATATATATTTTTTTATTTTTTAGTGTGCCTAAGGATTTACATTTGAGTATTTCTGAAGGAAAAAAAATGGTTCACATGCTTTTGGATTCCATTTTAAAGCCATGTCAGGGAGCAGAGTTCAGCCAATCCAGCTAATATTTTGGCAGATAAGCAGAGATTGTAAGAAGAAAATACATCATATGCTCCAAGTAAAAGCAGATAAAATTGTGAAATTTTCCTTACAAGTGGAAAATACTTTTGTAGTTTAACTTTTACTAACAAAAGAGGGGAAAAGGAAGAGAGAGAGGTGACAGTTTGACAATGATATTGAAAGTGCAGAAAAGACAAGAATAATTCTATAATAATATCCTCTGGGTAACATTCTCAAAACATGCAAGAACTATAACATTGTCCTTCTGAAACACAGTACTCTTCTGTGAAGGTCCAAGTACATTTAGAGAAACACAAATACTCCATATCACCCATGAATATTAATGGTAGTAAGATGAGAACTCTTTATAGAAGTAGATCCTTAATTTTGAGGTCAGCTGTGTGAAAGCTGTATTGTGAAGTTTTATATCTCTGTCTCATAGAATATTAAAAGCATGCTATGTAAAACCATATTTTGAGTACTACAAAGATGACAAAATCTTATAAAGCGCCAGGAGAAACTGAAGATCTGACCTCTTACAACTCTCACTGGCATTCAGTAGACATTCTTACTGCTTCAAAGGCACCACTTAGTGCTTTCAGGAACACATTACAAGTTTCTTGTTTTAGTAATGATATTCAAAATCACTTCTAAAAAGAAGGTATATATATATATATATCCACTTGAATCCTTAAAAGAAGTGTCAGATAAGGCTATAAAGTATGTTTGTTTCACATAATGGTTGAACTGGACGTTACTCATTTTGATCTATTATTTAATTCAAACCCGGGGGCAGGCAACCATTAGGAAATGATAAGTGGGAAGTGAATTCAAGATAATTCTGCTTGCAGATTGAGGATATACCAAGTTTTGTTTCCACAAACAGAGTAGAAAACAAGTCAGCAAAGACATCCATCTTCATTCACAGCTGACAATCTCTTTTCAAGTTAATATGGAACTCCTGGTACCATCAGTTACTATCATAGAATCATAGAATCCTCAGAGTTGGAAGATACCTTTAAAGGTTATCTAGTCCAACTCCCCTGCAGTTAACAGGGACATCTACAGCTTGATCAGGATACTGAGAACCCTATCCAACCTGACCTTGAATGTCTCCAGGGACAGGGCTTTCACCACCTCTGGGCAACTGTTTTTATTGCCTCACCATCCTCACTGTAAAAGACTTTTTTCTTGTATCAAACATGATTTTCTCCTATTTTAGTTTGAAATAATTTCCCCTTGTCCTATTACTACAGACCCTGCTAGAGAGTCTGTCTCCTTCATTCCTGTAGCTCCCCTTTAGATTCTGAAAGGCCTCTAGCAGTTCACTTTGGAGTCTTCTCTTTTCCAGGCTGAACACCCCCAGCTCTCTCAGCTTGTCTTTGTAGGAGAGGTATTCCATCCCTTGGATGTTGTGGCCCTCCTCTGAACACACTCCAACAGGTCTATGTCTGTCCTGTACTGAGGAATAAACATGTGGATGCAGTACTGAGTGCTGAGGCCTTACGAGTGCAGAGTAGAGGGGCAGGATCACCTTCTTAACCCTGTTGACCACACTTCTTTTGATGCAACACAGAACATGGTTGGTTTACTGGACTGTGAGGGTACACTGCTGGCTCATGTTCAGCTTGCCATTTACCAGTACTCTCTGGTCTGTTATAGCAGGGCTGTGCTCAATCCTTTCATCTCCCAGCTGACATATCAATATCAAGTAGCTGCACATAAAGACCTGCCTTACATTGAAAGCCTGTGAAAAGAATGCAGAGGTTAGATAACTTTTCATCACAAACATCATTCCTTTGAAACATATCTTTTGCTGTCAAACTCCTAGACTCGTTTTATCCATGATATGTAATTATATAAGCAATGGTTTCTATTGATAAACTTTGTGGCTTTTTAACCTGCATCGTTTTTGTTGCCCAACACAATTTATACCTCATTAACACAATGAATATAACAAAAAACAAACTTTTCAACATTATACTTTTTGTTGGCAACATTTAACATTTCCATACATGGAATATGAGCACAAGAGATAAAAGGCAATTATATACTAATACTTTGCAAAGTGGGAAGACAATATCCTCACCATTATTGTGCACTGCATTTCAAATGGCACATTTCAGGCAATTTATGCTAATTTCCATCATTTACAGAACATAATGATACAAATCAGTTAGAATTCAGCACAACAACCTCTAAGTGTTCAGAACTATGGAGAACACTTTAATGGTCTCATTAACTGTAAGCTGAGAATTGAATTTCCATTTCAAGACAAAACTGTTATCGCTATATTCTGATCTACAATACTTTTTCTGTTTCATGTTATATCAACCACTGTCCAGCCTTATTTTCTTTCACTCAGTGGCCTTACTGAGGCCACACAAAGCAATAAAGAAAGATCAATTATACCGTTCTTACCTGAAATGACCTTATTGTATGCCTTCTGGCTTCTATTAGCTTGACAAAGAACTATATGCAACTTCACTGTGTATGCATAGGAACCTTAAACATATACAGAGTTCATAGTTTAAGCCGTTGATATATTGAAAAGAGATGGCAATAACACACTGAATGTTTGCCTTTCAATTTGACATTATAGTGAGAAGGATAATAAACAGTGTGCTCATAAGTATAGCTAAAGCAAGCAGAAAGCCATCATTTCTACAGTACATGAATGCTAGGAGGTATTAGGAGAAAAAGGTCAACTGACTGTCCAAAGCCCATCAAAAAGGCTAGTTATATCAAACAGTACAGCTAATATATGTTCTGGATAGACAGCAAAAAGAGTTTTCCTTTTTTTCTCTGTCTCTTCCTCAACAATTTTTATCAGTAGTTTTGACTATAAAATTGTAAGGGAAAGTGATGAGGTGAATGGTCTCAAATTTCTTCCCGGCTATACTATAGCATATTAGTCTCATGTCATTACACTGGCAGTGTCCTGTTCTGTTGCTGATCCATAACTACAGATCTATCTCAATTATGGAAATCTCTAAACTTTTATTTGCTAAGGAAAATAATTTACATAAAGGCTGTTCTATTTATACTCAGTTACTACAAAACTATTTTTCAGAGCCCTGTCTTCTGAGTAGTTAATCTCCTAGGACTACAGGAATTTACATGGTGTATGCTATAAATTTGCCATAACTTAACCTACATTAATCATTGATGCATAATCATTATTAATATATTAATCATAACTATTTCAGTACATTTCTGAAGCAGAAGCATAGTAGTTACCCAACAGAATCACATTAGTTATTTTTTTTCTGACAGACTGTATGCTAATGTTCATGACTGGTGTAAAGGTACATGTTAAGCAAACAAAAACTCTTCCAAGTTCTTAAGGAAACAGGTGCTTAACTGCAAGCGGGATCTTTATACAAAATAAGAAAATGAAAAAAAATATTCATGGTACTCAAACAGGATAAAAATAATATTTTTTAGCAAATAATTTTTGCTAATGTCAAGTATTACTGCATGGTTGAAACTAAAGATACTGCTATGTAACAGTACTAAAATATCCTCCAGCAATTCTATAGCAGATCATTTTCCCTAAGGAAGAATCAGTAAGCTGCCAAAGGAACAGTGACACAGGAGCTTAAAATATTTACTTGATCTCTTGCAAATGGAACAAGTTGACTGCATGTGATCTGAAGCAGTAGCCAATAGGAGGCTGATTATAACAGAGCAAGGAGAATCAGCCTCCACTGCATTAGATTCATCAGCAAATATTTGAAGTTTTCTGCCTAGTTCTGAAACTTCTGATCTGGCAAATGGTATGGGACAAGTACAAAACTACAGACTGGGACTCTGGGAGAGGATCCCTCTTCTGTAAAAATCAGGGAGAAAAAAGGCAGAAAGAAAGGATTTAGAGGAGATATAACAGCTGAAATGAAAAGAGTGCAATAGAAAGTGTTCCTGCTTAAAATGATTTCCTTTCTAGTTCTAAAGGAAAAATTCTAAAATGTCCTCTGCCTTGCAGAAATAATGTAATAAAACTGTTGAAAACAGAGCTAAACTTTTAGGCTACAAAGGCCACACCATCTGTTACTACATACAAACTACAACACTATTAGATTGTAAATAACGCATTGATACAGAAGGTAAGGCTGCCTTCAGATTATTAAGTTAGGAGTCCTACAGAAATTCTCTGTAGGTAGAAGAAAAAATATTTTTACAACTTAAAACACAATCTGAAAGTAATTTTACTGAAATTTAAACTAAAACAAGACAGGACTGTTCTATAGATAGAATTTGTTATAGAATTTTAAGGCATGAGCAAAACTGGAATGAAATATTTAGTTATTATATAAAGACATGTACAACATCAAATCTGTGAAGTGGGTGACTTCAGTCTTCAGTACACCAGTCAATGCCCCTTGAGATAATCACAGTGAGTCAGATATAAATGATGGAGGTAGTAAATTATTGTCCCTTGAACCATTCTGTCACAGATTCTGCTAGAAACTGTTCACCTTTGAACATTGTTTATACAGCGTAATGAGGAGATTAATACTAATTGATGAAGCAGGTTTACAGGATTAAAATATGATTGAACATGAATAGATCTGACAATCTAAAAGCCAAAAAAATAGATCACGTACCCACTAAACAAATATAGAATTTGATATACTCTGAATTAAAAATCAGTATATTTTCTTTCACCAGAATTTAAACAATAATAATAAAAAGCTGTAGAGCAGTAGAAGTCTTGTGTTTCTAGACAACAAGCTTTCTGATCCTGACTGTATCTAGTAACAGAAAGCATCATTACTGTGATATGTCATTCATTTCTGTACATTTGATTGTATACATAAGAAAGCTTACTAAGCCAGGAAATATGGAAAAGCTACGAACTGTGACACTTATGTAACACATGGAAAAGCTGCCATAAGTGCTTTGCTCTGGGTGCATATGCACGTGTTACATATTAAATTTTGTGCTATATTCATTTTTAGCTAATACTATTTAATGTATTTTTCAAACAGATTTCACTCTCCTCATATAATATGAATATAATCACAGATAGCAGTGGGCCTATATTGCACTACAAGATGACCATACTCTTTTTCCAAGGATATGGCTGCACATTGTTCTAGTGCAACTGAGTGAAGAGTAGCTCACTTTCAAAGTTCGCTACTTTTGACAAAATAGAAAACTTGTCCTTTTTTATCTCTCAGAGGGGATGGATTTTGTTAATGATGGAATTATAATGAAGGATGGAAATTATATTAAAAAAAAAAAAAAAGCTGAGTGTGTTGATGTATTCCTGAACTTATTCACCTCATTTTTAGCAAATTGTTTTTGAATCAATTTTGTACAAGTCAGTTCCAAGTGTGACTGTCCCTGCTGCCGTTAGCTGCACTTTGAGAATTTGAAATATTTCTATCCATTGAGATTATAGAAAAGGATCTGAGAATAAACTTACTGACCAGGAAATTCTGCTCCACAGGAAGCAGTTGATGATTGAGAGAAGAGTGTCAAGGGATAACCAAATGCCTGGAATGACTTCCATATCAAATACTTATTTTCTATATAGATTTTCTGTTGTCTTTTTTTCTTTTTTTTCTTACTGCTCGTTTATTTGTTTTGCTTTGTTTTGTTTTAAGAACAGAAAGGAGAAGAGAGAGACCTGTACATACAAGAGCAGAATGGGAAAGATAATTAGGAAACATTCACTTTTCTCCGGTAAAGGTAATGGCAACATCAGTTAAAGATAAGAAGTGACATGTTCAAAACAATCAGACTGAGATGGGTTCCCTGGCACATTGTAACTAAGCTGAGGAATGCTTTGCTGCAAGGTGTTTTGAGTTAATTAATTAATTAATTACAAAAAATCATGGAAAAAGTCTGCACTGCAAAATTGAGAACTACTGAAAGCAAATACATATTTTTTGATGCATGCAATCATCGACAGCCTGGAAAATCCTGAGGATGCATTACTGTGTGTTTGCACTGTTTCATCACCTCTATACTTCTGGTTTAGGCCACAGAATATTCAGCTTGGCAGATTTTCAGATTTCATACAGTATGTTGATTCTTGTACTTCCTGCGTCTTCTATCAGCAATGAATTTCTCTTGACTTTTCTTTCAAGAAGAAAAAGTAGTTAAAAAACAAAAATAAAAGGGAGTTTTCCTTTTGTACCAGGTTATTGAAACTTCTGCTGCTTTTACTTTCATCTGGTATTTGGAAATCCAGATGCACTGTCATTTTCAACAGTAATGGGAAATGGATTGCGTCACCCTTAAGAACTTACAAGATTTATTTTTTAAATTGGGTTGCAGTGCAATACCATTATCTGTGTGTTATATTTTGTTGTTTAAACTCAGCATGTAGATTAGCGTCACACAGCCACTCTCCCAAATAGGAAGGGGTAGAGAGAATGGAAAGGTATAAGTGTGAGAACTCTTTGGTTGAGATAAATGCAACTGACTAGATGATGGAAAAGGCTCACATAAAAGCAAAACTTGTAATGCATTAGTTACTTCCCATCAGGGAAATGTTCAACTACTTAGAGAGCAAAAATCATCATGTGTGGTGGTTTATTGGGAAGACAAATGTTGTAACTCTAAATGTCCCTCCGTTATTCCCCAGTTTTTATTGCTGAGTATGACATTATATGATATGGGATATCCCTTTAGTCAGTCTGGATCAGCTGTCCTGGCTGTGTCCTCTCCCATCTACTTGTGTCCCATGAGTCTCCTTGCTGGCAGGGCAGTGTGAGAAGTGAAAAATCCTAGGGTCTGTGCAGGCACTGTTCTGCAACAGCTACAAACCCTGATTTCTTATCACCATTGTTTTCACCAGAAATACAAAACAGAGCATCAGACAAGCCTCTATGAATTAATTTAACCCTATCCCAGCCAAAACCATAACAATATAGCTAGCTTGCATTCAGCATTTTTGAAAAATACTTTACTTATACCTTGGACAATTTCCATATTTTTGATTTATTATGCTCAATACCATGTATAATTCTCATCTATTCTGAAAGTTTCAATTCTTATCTTGTGCCTTCAGTGTGTTTCCTGAATTTTGAATGCATTTTATATATAGATGTAGATATCACATGTCAAGATTACCAAGTCCATTTTTTAGATAACTTCCTGAAGAACAAGAAATCTTTTGCATAATATATTGTAACAATAAATATTCCTCACTTTTATCTTCTTTAAATATAAAATTATATTAAAAGTATGAACTAATCTAAAACATTAAAAATAATCTGAAGGCTCTTTTACTTTTTACAATTTTCTAGATAATTATGCTTTTCTAACAACTTCATTAAAATGCAGGGATTGTTTTCTTATCATTAGCGTAGGTTGTATCTGAAAAAAGTAAGGTTCATTTATGGCATTGCACATACAAATACTTTTCACTGAAGGAAAAAAAAGATTGCTGAGAAGAAGTTCTCCCATGTGTTTTAAGTGGTTTTTCAGTGGAAGTCTCACTGTGACGTGCATATCACTGTAGTACAGTTGAAGTACTTATAGATTAGAGATATTCATAAATCAGATGCAAGCATATCTATTCAAATTTACTCCAAGATGTTAATATTTTCAAAATTGAATTTTTCATCTCCTTATAAATTATTTACAGATAGTGGCAAACAAGTATGCTTAATTTTATATATGTTTTAATATATATTGCAGATAAGATCCTAACAAAATCTAAAACCAGTGACAATAGCATGAATTGGTTTCCTTTTCCTCACAAATATTTTTGTATAGAGAAATGTGTTGTAGCTGATATGATGGTGTAAGTGATAACCATCAGTGATGGCCAAGATGTCTGCAACTAACAGAATTGTTAGCAGCTTGGTAATACTACTTCAGTTTAGAAAATGAACATTTATTGATGTCTTAGGAGTTCTGTATCTACTGCAATTAAAAAAGCAGAAATGAGGCCAGTTAAGTCTGATCTCATACTAAACACAAGGGAAAATTGCTTGAAATACAAGTTCAGAGAGAAAAAATGTAGCAGCCACAGGTTCTGAACTGAGTATTTCCTTCATCAGAAGAAAATGTTTTCAAAATGTTTATGTATCATTCATATAATTCCTAAGATACTGATAGGAAATGTGATATGAAGTGGGTAGAAAAAGTCATACAGGATTTAGGATTTTTATTGAATGCAAAAAAATTCAGCAAACATTCTACAAACTATTCAGCACCAAAGAGTGGCTTTTTCTTCCTATTTCTTCTGTAAATAAAGCAAAACAAAAATAAAATAATACAAAAATTTCTTAGTCAACATTAAGTTCTGTAATTCCTGCTATTTATGATAAAGTTGAAAATAGAGTAACAGTGTTATTCTTGCGGAGGACAAAGAAATATTGCTTAATTTGTTATTTAAGGTGTTGAGAGCATTTATTCTTATTTACACAAGCAACAGTGCTATGGTAAATTCACGAACTGCTACATTACCCAAGAAAACTGTTACTTGACAGGAAGAAGGCTGGCAGTGCCAAGGGATTTGCAAAGATAGATTTGGAGTTTTGTGAGATGATTATTTTGTGTTTACTAAAAAGATAAAACTGCCAGCTGTGAGTCAGCAGTCTTTTATTACATCACATGCACACAGACAGACAAAAGATAATTGCATAAGCCTTTGTTTTCAAAAGAAAACCAGGCAAAATCAAAATAAATACTAGGAATAATAGCAAGATGGTTAGAAAAATAAAATGTAAATCTGTTATGAGTGGAAGCAGAGCTACAGATCAACAACATATATTATGAGGGTTTTGCGTTAGAATGGTTCTATGAACTAATAAGAGCCATGTAAGAAACTCTGCAAAAACATCTCATGTTCCATGTCCAGATGGAACCAATAACCCTCTTACATAAAGCAAAAAGGAATAGATGTGCAGAGCATAAAGATGCTAAGTGGAAAAAAAAAAAGCAAAACACAGAAAAGCCACCCAGTATCATGGTACTTAGAGGAAATAGGGAAGATCTTAGAACTGCTCAGAACACCTCTCTTCAGTCTGTAAAGACAGGAATTCCTTGAAAGGTGCAAGAATTGTAACAGAGCGCCATACATTAGGTCATGGAAACTGGAAACCAGGTATACTAGTGGACTATCACTATGGACTCTTTCCTCCTGCTCACCTCAGAAGTGTTCATAAAACATTTTCTTGCATTTAGACTCTTAGTTCATGCAAAGTTTGAAAAACTGATCTTGTAATAAAAAGATAGCTGCAGTCCTGATGGGAATACTGGCACAGGGTTTGAGTGTTACTCTGGTGCCAGTTGACATTATGGGGCATATGGTGCTCACGGATCACACCCATCCAGTCTCCTCAGAAAATCCATATTCCTAGAGTATAATATTAACTCAACAGTATGCCTTTATCCATACCAGCTTGATTATACCAGCACAGGTAAGCCAAATCATACAACAATCTTTTTTTTTTTTTTTTGACAGATACATTCATTGAACTAAATGATAAACAAGTCCTATTTTCCTTATTGATTTGGGCAAGCAGCAACAACAGCAAACAAAACAACAATGTAACAACAACAAAAAAGAAACCAGCAGGCATGAATTTTCAGCATCTTTGTAAATGTTATTATTAATGTCTTCCCTCCTGTTCCCGTAGAAAATGAAGGATATTGGTTGATGGACAAAGAAGAAGAAATAAAAATGTTTGTATATGTGAATGTCTGATACTAAAAGAAAGCTTGTATTTTTTCTCTTCAGATATGTAAACTAAGTTTTTATACATGCTTCCCTCTTCACAAAAAGGAAGAATCTATTCTAAATCTGTGATAAGCTCATCATAATTATTTCCATTTCTAATACTAAGTTAAAACTTGATGGCGTGAATTGCACTTGCCGTAGTTAGAATAGTAGTTTTATCAATCATCAGTAATGCTGCTTGACGTACTGAAGCAATCTGTACTGATTTTACTTTGCCAAGAAAATTTGAGTTACAGCAGCAGCATAGTACTGAGAGACTAATTTTAATCTGCTGTACAGATGTAAACACAAGCCACTGAGTATAGATTCAACCTGGCACTAAACTCTGTCTCTCAGTTTTTTCAGGAAGTTTGTAGTCCTCTGTTCTTTGTAGAATTAAAAACTGACTACAGGTAGGAAAAGTAACATAGTTCATAGCTCATTCTCTCTCAGAGAGCATTCTGGGTATTTTGTCTATCCATTTTGTATATCCGTTACTACCGTTGTCGCAACATTCTAGACAAATTCATAGTCACCAATTCTTTAAAAAATGTTGATTAAACTGTTAATTACGGATAAATTATTTTGTGACCTCTGCAAAACATCAATGCACCTAAGCAATCAGTCAAATTAAAAATATTAAAGCTTACAGGACAAAATTTTAAATAAATTCATAAATTCTAAGAACATGCTTTATAACCTCTAAAGTTGTCTGGTCTGCACTGCACAGCTAAAATAATAAGTGAATTCATCACTGTTACTACAGTGATATGCCTGCTTAACTTCAGCACTTCCAGTGAGTTACTGTGATAAATCAGAACGTCAAAAAGCACAAATGCAAGATAACATAAATGTCCATCTGTTGGACCAAATCACCCTCTGCCAAACAAGAACAGCTGCTGACTACACAAAGTCATTTAAATTTTTTTTAGCGTTGTACTTAGTTGACTCTTGTTAAGCTGTACTGTGAAGCAAAGCAGGGTATCTTAAGACTTCCATATGGGATGGGAAAAGCATAACAGAAATTCTGACAAAGCTGCAAGTTCTGAAGTGAGAGGAAATATCTTGAACACCCTTCTCAATGTTACTAACTAACCCTAAAACATCACAGGAGAGAATCACAATAAAAATAATAGTAAATAAATAAATCCTTTAATCAGAATAGAAACAGTATACATCATGCTTTTGTTTCTTAAAAATGATTAAATAAACTACGAAATAAATGAGACAAAATTAGAAATATCACTAACAAATGAAAAAAAATTTTTTTTAGGTATACAGTGAACATGTAGTAACATGGGAAACACAAATATTCCAAAGTTAGGGGATAAATAAAAGCACAAGGTGCTGTCAAAACAAATCCCAGGAATCATGAGAATTTTTTGTAATAGAGCAGTCCAACTGAATCAGATGTATGTAGAAAGATACTCATTTTCTTTGAAAATTTTTGATGGTAAGCAAGAAAAACGTAATTATTTAACAGAAAGTTTTAGACACTGAAGAGCAGTGTCCGAATCAGGAGCTTGATTGCTTTCTCATAATTTCATGTGATGCCAGTTGTTGAATGTGGTGCATAACTAACTTTACACATTCAAGCTTCATGAATAAACAGTTATTAATCTCCTTTATAATTTAGAATTTTAATAAAACATACAATAACCAAATACTGTATTTAGTAAGCATGGGGTGACCTGATTGCAGCCTTTTGGTACCTAAAGGGAACCTATAAACAGGAGGGGAGATCAAAGGTATTTCAGTCAAGATGTATTAAGTTCCAGTCATTCCTCAAGTTTATTCAGACTTGCCTAATCTGCATTCAGTGTTTTATCAGAAAGAAATTTCAGAAAAAAAATAAGTAAATTCAGAAGGCTATGCATTTATTAGCTAAAGCAATACATTCTCAGTAGTGCCAACAAAAAAGCATTATTTGTGGAACCAAAGATCAGTCTGACTTTTGGTAGAAAAAGAATTTCATGACCAGAGATTCATGGTAACAGTGTCTTGAGGGCTGGAAAACTGTAGGCTACAACATTTCTTTATCTCCATATTTACTGTTTAATCTTCAAATAAGAATATCCTCAGGCTTTGCATGGCCTTTCAGGGTTTGACTTTAATCTTCCATGGACAAAAGGAAGACTTTATTTCTCCACGATGCCCAAAACTGTTCATAATGATAAAATTCTAAATTACTCTCAAGACAGTTTGCAAAAAACTGTCCTTCATTAAATTTTATGTTGAAAGTTTCACTTTATTTATTTTTCTCTTTGTCTTACATTTCAATTTTTCCAAATTGTTCTTCAGCTATTTAACAAATTTATAGTCAGTATCTACAGTAAATGAGTGTCCCTATATAACAGACACTACTGATGTATTTGATATGAATTTATACACAGCGTAGACTGAATTTTAATGCTATGAAAGAATACTGTACTGCTATAATCAGATACTGCGGGACCACAAGCAGTATGATAATTGCAGTGAGTGCCTCTTAGTCACCATTAATTACGTTGCTACTAAGCTATGCAATTTAACCTTGATATGACCAGTTTCCAAGTATAGGCAGTAGAGGAATAAGTGACAATTTTTATTACATTTTGGATTAAGGCATTTCTCAAATGAGAATTTGGCTGAGAGCTTCCCAGTCATTTCACGTAGCTTACCCATTAGCCAACAAAAGTCTGCTGTAATGCTGAATAACTTGTGAGCCTATTATACACAGATTTCAACTGCAATTGTGCAGTTTAAAGGAAGTTGTACTGACCATGGCTTGACAAAGATATTATTACTATTCTGTCACAGGCTGTAAATATATGTCATTCAATTGCAGATTTTCAACTGCTGGTTCAAAGAAACATCAGAGCTCTTTGCTTTGAAATAGGACGTGCTGAAGATGAGTAGGCTTTTCAAAACAGACAATCTCATCCAAATTACAGTAACTTCTTAGCAATTAGAGTGTCTTTGATATACCCCCGATTTATTCGCTAGGTAGTTTCTCCTCCCTCCTACATTTCAAATTTTCTATTAACCTGGGATGAAGAGGGGGCAGAGAGGACAAGGCAAAAGTCATAGAAACATAACATGGTATCTTACAACTGTAGGAGTTAGAAGAGACCTCAGGACATCATCTTGTCCAACCTCCCAGCTATAGCAAGTTCTCTAGAGTAGATTACACAGAAAAACTGAACAGTCTCAGGTCTCTTAGCCTTTCCTCATAAGAAAAATGGTCCAGGCCCCTAATCATCTTTGTTGCTCTCCATTGGACTCTCTCAAAGTTTCTTGTCTTTTTTATTAGGAGGAAAGGATATCTTCCCTCAACCTGCTGGCCATGCTCTCTTTAATGCACCCCCATATACAACTGGTCTTGGCATAGCATCACACGTGCTGGCTCTGCCAACCTGCTGTCCACCAGGACACTCGCAGTATCACAGAGTATCACAGAATCACTAAGGCTGGAAAAGACTTTCAATATCATATCATTCTGTCCAACCATCCACCTATCGCCAATAGTACTCACTAAATCACGTACCTCAACACAGAATCCAAACGTTCCTTGAACATCTCCAGGGTCAGTGACTCCACCACCTCCCTAGGCAGCCTGTTCCAGTGCCTGACTACTCTTTCAGAAAAGTAGCATTTCCTAACATCCAGCCTAAATGTACCCTGGTGCAGCTTGAAGCCATTCCTTCTATCACTAGTTACATGAGAAAGAGGCTGACCCTCCCTTCAGGTAGTTATAGAGAGCAATAAGGTCTCCTCTGAGCCTCCTCTTCTCCAGACTGAACAATCCCACCTCCTTCAGCCACTCAAGTCCTTCCCTGCAGTTTCTTTGCAGTAAGTCAGCCCCTACTCTGTACTGATGCATGCAGTTAGACAACCAAAGGTGGAGGGGGACTTGCCCTCTGAACTTGCCCTTGTTGAACCCCATTAGGCTCCTCTCCATCCAACTCTCTGGTCTGTCTAAGTCTGGACAGTCACTCCTTCTGTTTTTGTAACATTAGCTAACTTGCTGAGGGTGGACTCTAATCCTTCATCCAAGTCATTGTTTAAGATTCCTAATCAGGGAGATGGGGAAGGGAAGGTGGGCAACAGAAAAGAGAACGGTAATAAAAGCAAGGAGTCCTTGTAGAAAGCGAGATAGTCACCACCATGGATCCAGTGTTGTTCATAGTGCAGATGTTGATCTTCAGTAGTGATGGGTCATCAGGAGTTGTTCGATTGATGACAGTGACAGCAACTTTTTTTTCAACTGCAGTAAAAACTTATTTATAAATCCAAAAGTGGTTGAGTCAGCTCCCTTTGGAGTGACAGCTTCTGGAATTTCTTTTGTTCCCATCTAGTTCTCTGCTTTTTTCACAGAATCATGGGGATTGGAAGGCACCTTCGAAGATCACCTAGTCCAACTCCCAGTTAAAGATGAGGCTTCATCAGGGCAAAGAAGTAGAGGACATTTGGAACTTTATGAAGGAGGATATTTTTCTGCCAGTGAGTTTCTATCTTTCCTTCATTTGAAATAGGCTGGATTATTGCCACTGAATTCATCCGGAATAGCCAGTCAGCTCTGAGTCAGTTCAATGCAACGGCTGAGATAAAAGAGCTGTGCAGTTTTTCAAATGAATTCTCTTTAAAGAAGAGCAGTGGTACACATTACAGTAATAGCTATTATTAGAAGTCAGTGTTAAGGAGATAATGTAATTAGTAGTGTTGGGAAATGTGAAACTTCAAATGCTGAATACTGATGTTTCTTTTCATAAAATTCTTGATGCTTACTGATTCTGTCAGACAAGGTAATGTGCCTGTGTATTTCATCTGACAACAGCAGCATCTCTGCATAAGCAGCTCTAGAAATCAACAAAACTGTGAAAAAGGAGCAGCCAAATATTGTTAACAGTGCTCATAAAGCAAATCCATTCTGTCAAAGAGATGTAAGACTAACAAAGAAAGCATTTTAAACTCATGTTAAATGAACCCAAAGTACAGAGAAACAGAAAATACACTGAAAAGATTCACACTAGATCAGTTTGCAGAAATGATTGAAGTTCGGATTTCACAGTGAAAAGGCAGAAGTTATTTACAGCTCTAAAACTGTATGGAATACAAATAACACTGTTTCCCATGATATTTAATATAAGATTATTAATGGGTTTTTTTGTTTGTTTTAGTTTTTTTTTTTTTTTTCCAGTTCAGTATTTATGCACTCTGCAGGCTGTTACAAACCCCCAGCTGTCTTCAGAGTACTGGAAGACCTACATGTGAGGCACTGTCAGGTTAAACATAATGGAAATAAAGCCTTGCTTCAGCATAGAAAACATTACTTTTTGACTTGGTGTATATGTATAAAGTAATTGGACAACTATTTTACTGCTAGCTCCACCATAAAGGCTGAAAATTAAGAGGGCACTGATGGCTATAAACAGTATAATACTAGAATATTGAAGAGCTTATGTATATTATTACATATATTACATATACCTTACATATATACGTTATATATATTATTATGTACAAAATATTGCTGGAGAAAAATCCATTGAGCCCCTAGAAGCAGTCTGTTGATGTGATTTTATGTTTTGAAGGAAGCTCAGCATTTGATTTTTACTGTGAATTCAGTTAAGCTCTTTCTTTGAGAACAAAAATGCCAGTCACTAATGTTCCAAGACAGCAGGATCTCAGAAAACACATTGCTGTTCTTTTCTTATTCCAAAGAGTAAGAGGAGTCGAAAGAGAGAGGAAATAGGATTCCTGAGGAGATGGAGTCACTGGAGACTTGAAAGTATTCAAGTCTATGTAGGAACAAAGGAATTCAATGAGAAAGAATATATTAACAGCATTTAGTAATATTAATAAATTAAGTCAAACTCAAACACTAACTAAAACACACAAACACTAACAGGTTTGTTAGAGTGAGTTAATTCTGAAATTTTAGCTGATAAGTTTAAAGATTATAACATTCTCAACAAATATATGATTTTTTTAATAAAACATATTCTTAATCCACATTACATAGGCAGAGTCCTTTGATTAATTTATTACTTGAAATGATGATTCAGACAGATGACTATAGAATGTGGGCAGAACCTGTTACAAGACATCAGAACGCAACCAGAACTGGAGATCCAAAACCATAGAAGAGATTGCAACACAAGACAAACTGAGAAGCTATACAAAACTATTCAAAGCTATACAGCTTTGTCAGTCAAAAAGAGGAAAAAAAATAATGATCTGTGTCCAGAAAACAATAAATTTGTATCTGCTCTCAAGAATCTCACCAGTAGGAAATTAGAAGCTAATAACAGAAACTGAAGAAAGAGTAGTTGACTGCTAGAACAGTCTGTTCAAAGGAATTTGAGAAATCTCTACTAACCTATCTTTCCTTCTGCTGCAGACACCAAGCAGAATCCTATCACAAAAACAGAGTCCACAGCTATTCAAGTCATTCTCTATCTATTAGTCATGCATTTGGAATCTACTTGCGCCAAGGCGGTATACATAAAGCAGAGAAGCAGAATTGCAAATGCATAGATAAAGTTTAAATGGAAATGTTTCTCTAGACAAGGTAAAAAGTAGATTTATCTCTGGAGTAAAAAATTCTTGACAGTTCACCATCTTCTAAATTCATTTTCTTTTACATATTTTACTTTTCACAGCTCTGAGAGACACAGAATTCTTTGTTCCTTTTTCTCTTCGTAAGTGAAGTATTGTACTGGAGAGATTAGGTATTGCTTTTATATATCTAGAATAAGTAGGATTGATATATAAGTATTTTAAACATGATCAGTTCTATTTTTTCATTTGCTCAACCAATAAAGTGTATAAATGACATGTTTTTATGCTTATTAGGTGGAGAGAAAACTGTAGATATAAAGCCTGGTGTGGGAGAATAATCAAAATTGAGATATATTTATAAGAAAAATAATTGCAATCACTAATTTCTTGAAAGGAGAAACCCAGGGTTATTTTGCATTTTCTTTCCTGTTTTAGAGTACACCACTGTCATGCTTAACCAGCAGTGACAGTAGTTGGAGTGATGTCTAAAACCAGCAACAGAACAAATTTTATTGTTAATTTATACACTTTCACTAAGGGAGTGGCAGTTAACAGAGGTTTATTTATACTCATAAGTTGCAGTTTTGCCTATCTGTGGTTTATTATAGAATCAATTTTGCTGTTAGTATAGTTAATTGTAAACACTTGACATTCTTCCACTCTGATCACCTTTAAAAGTTAGAAACCCCTAAGAAGATCTGAAGAGTAGATGTTATCTTATCAGTTCTTATCATGCCCAGACAAATTCCGTGGGTAGAAAACCCAAACTTGTCTAAATTACTGGATGCCTTATTTTGTTTGACAGACCTCTTTTTTTTTTTTTTTTTTTTAATAATTATTATTATCCAAATGGTAGGCATACCAGACTATGTGGACCGGAGTCTGCTGCAACTGACCTTACATTTCAGTGTCACTACGGGAGATACTGATACACAAACATTAACAAACTCAGCAATGCTTCCTGCTCTAAAAATTCTAAAATCTCTGCTTGGATCAGATATTTAGAATAAATTATCCTAATACTCATTTAGAAGGAGGTTAGACATTCATATTACCATCTAATCTTTGCTATAACAACAGATTAAGTGATGGTATAACTACAAAGTTTGATTTTTCTTTCAGAAAAATTATTTTGTGGTTTTTTTTCTCTTTACAGTGTTTTTCTCCTGCCTATTATACTGTCTGAAGCTCATAAAGCTTTCTATCATGAAACTGTTATCAAATGAAATTTGCATGGGTATGATCAGCAAAATGTACATAATAATGACAGAGCATTTTTCTTTGCCTTTACTATAGGATTATTACATTCTTCACCATCTATTCATTGTCCCAAAGTACTGCAGTGAGCTTCAGACAAAGAAGCTGAGCAGAGGTTATCTGCCAATGCCTTTTCTTCTCAGCTGTGACTGCAGTCAACAGCAGCACCAAGTAAGGGTAGAAGACATTGCTTCCCATGCCCAAGAGAGTACTCTTCTTAGCACATCAACACACTGTCTTATGAACCATATGCCTTGCTGCTCTGCAACAACTGGTATTCTCAGAGCCTGGCAGATGCTTGCTAGCATATCCCGAGAACTGAAATTGTGTCTCTTCTTATTGGAAATACTAAAAATGATGCTGATTTCTCATTCTTCCCTTGCTGATAAAGTCAAAGAAGCTCCTCTGCAGCCTCTTTTTCCATGGCTCTGCTAAAAAAAGTCTGAATTAGACTTTATAATGAGGAACATGGTAACCTAGATGTTATGTCATCATGATCTAACTATGTCTGATACACGACTGAAGTAGTTTAAGCAAATGACACTTAAGGCTATTGCAGAGCAATTTCTATTAGGTTAAGAATTTTTTTAAAGTCTTGTCTCACAGCTTTAATAGCACTTTCAGTGTCACTGCAATTTCAGATTCTGACGTTCTCAGACACTCCAAAACAGAGAGATGTGGGAAGTAATGCAAAGCTTCCACTGCACTCTGCTCTCAAGAAGGTAGCTATTAGAAATCACTTTGGCAATAAAACATTTGAAACATAAGCAATAGTCTGAAAAAAAAAAAGTAAAAAAAAAGTATGTATTAATGCAATGATTTGAAAGCAGAATAAGAATTCAAGAGTCATGTTTGATCAGTCAAAGCTAGTGTTTTTATACTCAGTACTGCTTGATATATTCCTTTTCATTAGTTTGTGCATCTTACTTTACTATCTCTAACATCCCATTGACACAACTCTACTGTTTTAAAACTGTTTTAGAAAAGGCTTACTTCTAACCTTTCTGTCTGTTATGTTAATTTGATTCATACTATCTCTGCATTGGATCAGAAGATGTTGTAGTTAATTTTACTACATTATTTTACTTCATGAACTACTTTAAAAATCACTATCTGATAGGAAAAGCAGTTTCACTGTCCTGCATCTAGTGAAGAACTTATTGTTATGAATATTGAAGATTTATTTTGTCTCAGATTATGGAGAGTGTACAAAAAGTTGTTTAATTTCAACATTTCAAAGTTGACATTACCCTGGATGTTTCACTACATAATACATATCTCCTTCTAACTACCCATGATAACAAGTAACAACCAGAGAAATTACTATTGTGTATACTAAAACAAGAAATTAACCCATATGTACAAATATTTTAGTTACAGGAAATGGTCTTTCGGGCATCAAATGATAGTGAATTCTGGTCCACTAAACAAAAAAATTTGCTGCTAAAAAAAAAATTCAGCCTAGGTAGTAGTATTTCCCCCTAAAAAAACAAAACAAAACAAAACAAAACTCAAATCAAACCAAACCAAAGCCATAATTCAAATGTTTGGATATGAAGATTAAAGGGCAGATCCAACCTAAAAACAATTAAGATTTGGTGATTCCAAGTTACAGGTGAGGGCAGTGTGTTACTAGGCAACTCAGCACTTTTCTGGTTTGAAGAACAAGAGGTAACTGTGGGGATAAGGTGGGATATACAGAAACTGACTTGCTCAGTGTTACTACACATAATACATTGAGAAACACGTTTAAAATCATGGAATCACAGAATGGATTAGGTTAGAAGGGACCTTAAAGTTCATCTAGCTTCAACGTCCTGCTGTAGGCAGGGTTACCACAAGTCAGATCAGGCTGCCCAGGGCCCCAACAATCTGATCTTGAATGCCTCCAGGGGTGAGGCATCCATGCAGTCCCTGGGCAGCCTGTTCCTGTACCTCATCACACTCTGAGTGAAGAATTTCCTTCTAACATCTAACTTAAATCTCCTGTCTTTGAGTTTGAAGTCTTTCCCCCTTGCTCTATCACTGCCAGCCAATATAAAAAGTCAGTCTCTCCCCTATTTATAAGTTCCTTGTAAGAATTGGAAGGCCACAGTGAGGTCTCTTTAGAGCTTTCTCTCCTCCAGGCTGAATAAGCTCAGTTCACTTAGCCTTCCTTCATAGGAGAGGGGCCCCAGCCCTCTGATCATTTTTGTGTCCTTCCTCTGGACAAGCTCCAGCAGCTTTACATCTTTCTTGTACTGTGGGCCCCAGGCCTGGACTTGGTATTCCAGATGGGGCCTCACAAGGGCAAAGTAGAGAGGGATAATCACATCCCTCTCTACTGCCACCCCTCTTTTGATGCAGTCTAGGATACAGTTGACGTTCCAGTCTGCAAGTGCACACTTGTGGCTCACATCCAGATTTTTATCCATCAGGACCCCCAAGCCCTTCTCTACAGGGCTATTTTTTATGAGTTCTTCTCCCAGTCCTTACACATATCTGGAGTTATTCTGACTGAAGTGCAACACCCTTCACTTGGCCTTATTGAACCTCATTAGGGTCATCAGAGCCAATTTTTCAAACCTGTCCAGATCCCTTTGGGTGGTGTTCCTTCCTTATGTCATACCAACTACACCACTCAGGTGCATGTAATATGCAGACTTGATGAGTCAACTCTTCAAATCCATATTTCTCCAACTTAGAGATAATAATGTGAGATCATATCAAATACTTTGCAGAAGTCCAAGTTGGCAGCATTTATTGCTCTCCCTTTGTCCACTTATGCAGCCATTTGATGGCAGAATGCCACCAGATAGGTCAGGCATGATTTGCCCTTGTGAAGCCATGCTGGCTGCTGGCTGTCTTGAATCACATTCTTGTCTTGCCGTAACAGAGATTCCAAGATCTCATCCATGATTTTCCCACGCACAAATCTGAGGCTCACTGGCCTGTAGTTCACCTTGCACTTGTGTTTTACATAATTTCAGCAGGAATATCATTTAAGTTTCCTCCCCAAAATGTAATGTCTTAGAGTACCAGCATTTAGAGCATGATCCCTGAATACCAGAAGTCTGATGCGAGTTGCAAAGGCCAATGTCAAGTTCACCAGAATTCTCTCTTTGAAATAGGAGAAAATAATTTTTAGGAGTGGAGTAAACAAACAGATTTGGGGACAATTTCTTGGAGGAGACACGGGAGTATTTTATGACATTAGATGAGTTTGGAAGAGAGCAACAGGAATTGTGTAGGACTGTCAAGACTTCTCACATGTTTGCTGTAAAATGACGTCTTTGGGGCAGTCAATTTATAACTTTTTTTTTTTTTTCTTTTCTTTTTTTTTTTTTTTGTAATATAGTAACAACAGTAAAATCCTGGAAATTTAGAGATATTAAAGAACAACACACAACTTTAATAACATTCAGTTTTTGGCTGATAATGACATTTTTATTTTCCTTAAAAAGAGGAAATACAAGCAGGACAGCTGTGATATTTAAAAGTTTGCATCCTCATGCATGATACACCTGCAAAGCCTTCTTCCTCTATCTATCAGTGTAATTCAAAATATCTTGTTAATATCAGGTAAAATGTTCTTTTGCCATGACAGCAGTGTTTATTCCATCTCCTTGCCTTTTTTTGAGAGACTGGCTTTAATTGGACTGAAAAATCCTTGAACCTCTAAGGGAGCAGTATCTCATCTGTATTACCTTTTTGATCTTTTTCTATCTATTTTAACTAAGTGTGATGCAGTGGGAGATAAGGTGCAATTAGAAAAACCAAGAAACTGTTTCAGAGCCTAAAGATGATTTCTCTGTATCACATGGTTTCATTCCTTGTAGACCTTCAGTATTAAAAGATTAAAGTTAGCATGGGACTTCATACATATAGTTTCACCATCACAATTAAAAAGAAATACAAAACTTTAGGAGTATTGTAATTATTTGAAACCTTTTAAATCTAGAAGTTCCTCAATGAGTTAAACATGCAATTTACGCATTAAGATTTCCCAAACTGTGATTGTTTTAATCTTTCCAGTTCATCTTGGAAACAGTATGCCTACCACTGTATTTAGACATTATATTGTAGGCAAAATTATTTTACAGTAAAACTGGCTATTTCACTTTTTCCAAAGAATTCCATACTTCAGATAAGAAAGTATTTGCTGTAATACATTTTTCATGTTATATTAATATTGGATGGAACATTCCAAAACATGAACAAAAATAATTCCAGCCAAAGTTCTATTTTTAAAATTTCTTTTTACCGAATTTTGATAATTAGAAAGACAACTGTGTGGGAATCTTGAAAACCTCAACACAAATTTCCAGGTTTTAGTCTTTTAGAGACTGCCATGCATAGATTAGTACTGCATACCTGAACTCTCATCAGTGAGGACAGTCTATATTTAATGGAAATTATAAATGCATATTATAAATGAAGTCTTACTAGAAAGTCATTTTCAATCAAAATAGCAATATATGATTTATTGACAACTCAATGACAGATGAAACTCAGTGATTCAAGGAAGAAAAAACTGCCTGCAAATACAGAAAAAGACAACTGTGTGTGAGATGATGTTACTTTGAATAATAAATAGTGTAATGACAAACTGAAATATGGTAAGAAGATAACGGTATATGAAAGAGCTCTGCAGAGTATGTTTGCTGAAAATGTTAATGAATGTGACACTGTCATGCTCAGGGTACAGGAAAAGTGAAACAAATATCCCAAACTGCTTCATAGAGTGACAATAAAATTTGGGTGGAATGATTTTTTTTTAATCTTGTATATAGATTGCATGTGTTGATGCCCATAGCAGAAAACCCAAGTGCATTCAAATCTTTGGAAGGTTACTGTGTGTGAGAATCGTTCTTTGTCTTTTTGGCTCAAAGCTTGCTTCCTGAGGTTTTTCTTGTGATAAGACTCTGAGTGACTTGTCAAGGAGGCAACTGATGGGTGCTAACTGTGTGACAATCGATATTGCTTTGGGAACATTTGAAAGCCCCTTCCTCCCCAGAGCTGCTTGCTCTGTAGAAGAGCAGAAGAGAGTGCTCAGGAGTGTTCACTGGTGGAAGATCTGGCCTGTGGCCAAACCGCTCCCGCTTGGTATGGGAGGCTGGGGGATGATACCATTGTATCTTGCGAAGGCAAGATGCAAGTTGGTGCCTCCCTGCTTCCTCTTATCTTTCTGGCAAGGCCTTGCCAGAAAGATAAGAACAAAGGAGGTTCCTGCTGAGATCCCAGAGCCAGAAGCTGCCACCGCAAGGAGAACTGACTCAACCACCTTCGGTTTGAGCTGTCACTCAAAGGAGAGCTGATTCAACCACTTTGGATTTGAGCTGTCACTCAAAGGAGAGCTGACTCAACCACTTTGAAGCATTGAAAAAGGGCCATCATTGCCATGGTCGTGGTCGTCCATCGTCTTTGTCAACAGAACAACTCTGCCTGACGACCCACCACTACTGAAGATCAAAGACTGAATTACAAACCACTGGATCCATGGTGGTGACTATGTCCCTCTTGCTTCCTATAAAGACTCCTTGCTTCTTCTTTTCTATCTTTTCTATCACCCTCCTTCCCTTCCCCATTACCCTAATTCATAAGTGTGTCCTCCCTGCCCTTCCCCATGTCCCTGATTAAGATTTGTAATAAACTGGTTGGACCAACATTTGAACCGTTGCTTCTTAATCTCATGCTGGGTATATAAATAATAAAAGAACCTCCTCTCCCTCCTAAAAATTAATTATTATTAATAATAATAATAATAATGATAATAATAATAATATAATATATGCTAATTATTAATTATTAATTAATAAATTGGAGTGAGACACTGTGGTCTGGTACCGTGTAACTAGAAGATTAACTGGAAGGACTATATTTATGTATATGTACATATGTAAAATATATTATAATGCACATTTTTATATTATGCACATTAAATTACAGTATATTTACGTATGCATAAATAATATGTGTAAATTTGATATACATAAATATATAATAATAATAATAAATATATGAAGGACACAATACAATTATTTACACCTCCTTTAGTAGTGGATTGGACTTGATGATCCCCATAGGTCCCTTCCAACCATTACAGTTCCATGATTCTGTGACATATTTTAGTAGTTGACAGATATGTATGTATGTATATATATAAATGAACAAACCACAAATCAGGAAAGCTCTGTAATTTAACATTTTTGAAGTCGTTAAGACAAAACATAATGGATTGAGTACTAGATTGAGTAGTATCAAATCATTATTTGGTATCAACTAAATCAATTTTTTGAATGTTTTATAAAGTATCATCTTCAGTTTTGTGAACCCAATGAATTTATTTTAATTTGAATTTATGTTAATGTCAATAATTTTTTCCATATATTAGACCTAAATACATTATTATAGTATGAACATTTGAAAGTATTTAAGTGTAGCAAAGATGAAAATGGCAGAATTTTCTTTCTTGTAGTTTGAAAGAAGTAGATGCAACGTACTAAGCTACATTTCAAACATTTCTCTTGGTAAAGCAAAAATACCACCTATTGGTTTTAATAGAAATTGTACACGTAAAATCAAAATCCACTTTTAGTTACTTACATCCTTCAGGATAGTATTTTGTTGTCCTTAGCACAGAGTTCAGAGATATCTCTCCCATCTCATACACCAGATATGGTGCTGCTTCCAGCAGTGGAAAGCTTCTCCAGGAGAGATAAGAGTAAAACAGTACAGTTAAATGCTTCTGGTAATATTGTGAATAGGATTGTCACCGACTCCCCATGTGACATTAGGATTCTGGCACCAAAGAATAATTTACCATGAAATAAATTACTTTAAGTCCTGCCCAGGATATCAGAAGGATCAGTAGTAGTTGCCCTTGAGCAAAAGGGCAAAAAGGGAAAAGGGCGTCTGATCTCAATAAGGTCTTACTAATTCTCATTAATGAGCACAATATCCTTTGTGAATTATAACAGGAATAATGAGATGAAAGAAAAATGTATTGATAAAAAGCAATTAGAATAAATCCCAAAGAGGGTTAACTCATGAGATTATGGAAGTTGGTTTAAGCTTGAGTTGTTAGAGCAACCATATATGCATTTAAATCGTTGCATTTTTTTTCAGGTTCTACATTTGCAAATAGTCATAGGGATAGCTAATGAGGTCATGCTCTATTCTTTTTTTAAATTCTCATTTGAAATGTCAGTAGCTGTTCTGGTGTTCCAAATGCTTTGAGAAACTAGTGAGGCTTTGTTTTTTTCTTTGTTCACATTTTGTTGCAGATATGACAAAATCTGCAAATGTTTACAGCAGTACTCTGTTCTTACAGTTCACATTTGTAATATTTATTTAAGAGTTTTAGGAGCCTGTTGATATAATATTTCATAATACTCACCTATAAGTATAAAATTTCATAAAATATCACTAATATATTTGAACATTAAAAGTAATACATAGAATCACGCAACTATAGCATTATACTGTGATTTGGGCTGGAAGGGACCTTAAAGATCATTCAACACCTCTGACATGGGTAGATAAAACTTCCACCAGACTAGGGTTGCTCAAAGCCACATACAGTCTGGTCTTGAATGATTCTAGAGATGAGGTATCCAAAACCTCTCAGAGCAACACGCTCTAGAGAGTTACCATCTTCATAATAAAGAAAATATTCCCTATATTTAATTGGCATCAACCCTCTCATAGTTTACAACCATTGATTAACCTGTGTCCTATCACTGCATGTCCTAGCAAAAAGTCCCTTCCTGTTTTTTTTGTTTTTTTTTTCATAAGCATTCCCTGAGTACTGAGAGGTTGCAATAAAGTCTCTTTGGAGCTTTCTTTTATCCAGGCTGAACAAGCCATGCTCCCTCACCCTGTTTTCCTAGGAGAGGTGTTCCAGTTCTCTGACCATCTACATGACCCTGTTCTGGACCAGCTCCTAAATCTCCACATCTTTCTTGCACTGAGGGCACAGTATTCCAGATGGGGGCTCATGAAGGCAGAGCAGAGGAGCACAGTCTCCTATAGTTATATAGGCTACTAATAGTGGACTTCTCATTTTTTAGCTATTATAGAACTTATTACTTTCACCTATTTGCCATTCTCTTAAATCCAACCAGTTGGTCTTCCTGATTCATCACATTTGGTCTTCCCTACAATAAATGAAAAATTCAATTAAAAAACCTCCCCAGGTGTTACATGACTTCTTTTTCCTATTTCTTCCTTACTATGTCATTAATTTCCATTGGCATTTCTTTGTCTCTCTATAAGCATGAAGATTATCTGACACGAGAGGCTTGAAAATTATGTCAGATTTGAGCGATGTTGATAATGTCAATTCAATATTTCAAACTCTCTGGGAAAGTAAGCATAGCATAGTATAGTTGTAGAATGGTTATTACCGAAGTAATTCTCACTGTCAAAAAAGAACAGAAAATGAAAACCAGAGTGCTAGAGCTCTGTATATAGATATAGATAGTTCAGCATCAGAAAACAGAACATCATCTTCCATGCCTTCTATCTAGCATAGCTATAAAACATGGTACAATAAAATATAAGAAAAAAAACAAATATAACAATTTAAAATAATAAATCTGAAAGAGTGAAATAACACAATTCTATGTACATCCTATATTTTTAGTCTTATTCTTTTCATATTCTTGTCTTTTGTTTTAATCTCTTGTCCTGCTATTACAAGTCTAATACCAAACCAATATGTTCTATCCATTCCAAAAATAGTCCTTTGCAAATGTTTGATTTAATCAACTGAGAAATAATTTACATCATTGTTTTTCTGTGGAAGCTAAAGGAGTGTTTTTTGCCTGCAAAAATATTTCAGCTATTGACATCTCAATCAAAGGGTATTCACAATGCTTAAGGCATTACCTGTGATATCATATTCTTGGTAAATATCTATGTCTGTCATATTAGTACACCCTTCTCAGAAGGTTATGAAATTATGCTGAAACTTTACAAAATAGGAATAGGAAAAATAGGAATTAAAAATGCATTTTATGTCTGTAAGAGTAGACTTAAGATATACAAAGAAGATCTGATTGATAGGGATACATCTATCAAAAAATGCGAATATAATATGCTTAAGTCATTCCAGTATAGCCTTTTAAAAGATGAGATAATATACTGAACAATCATACTACATAATCACAAACTGTAGAAAACAATAGCTAGCAAGGTTAGCTCCACATCACAGAAATCATCTGGATGGAGAACTGTATATAGTAGTAATGCATGACTAAATTATTAAAAAAAATTTGTTGTATTTGTAAAGTGTTACTCATATATTTCAAGGAATCTTAGAAACTACTTTAAATAACAGTGAAGGTGGAAAATAAAGCCTGATGGTTTTAGGATGAGCAAGTAAATAATTCAGTTCTCATTTGACTTTAAAAGTATCCTGCTTAGCAGCATTTCTGTGGTAGAACTTGATGTATCTTAGGCATAAATTACTTGAAATCTTTAAAATGAATTTTGAATTTACACTATTTTACACTATTAAATGTTTTTCAAACATTTTAGATAGGACGAATTTCGAATCAGATTTAACTGGCTAAGCAAATACAGCCTGTATGCTTTCTTTGCATTATGTTAAGAATGAATTATGCCCATTGTGAAAAAAGCTTCAGAAGAATAACTTGTTCTGTGTATTCCAAATCCTAGAATCTTAGTTCCGTAGTAGCTGTATTATAGAGAACAATAATAATCAGCTTAAGGTAGATTTAAATGTGGTTTAATTGAAACCTAGCATGCGCCCATAACATTCTGGGTGATATTTTTAAAAGAGATTTCCTGGTTTAATCACAATTCAAATCAGGTAATGCTGCCATTTAACTTATCGGTGTTAGGTTAAGATCTTTCTAACTCTTACTCTGTATACTGTAGTTAACTGAATGGGCTGTGGCAGTCGCCAGGGTCCACAGGGGCCTCTTGGCCCCTGGGAAACCATGGCAACAAATGACTTGAAGATAAGAAAGAAGAACAGGATAGACCAAATAAGGAAGAAACAAGACATGCCACATGTCCATTGGTCAGGTAGTAGCCCTAAGGCATGGGGAAAGTTTTAAGAAGGATGTGCTCCTTGCAATTAATGCCATTTTACCGCTCGCCATATTGGTGTCATGAAAAGCGTGTGAAACTGGCCGGGGCTGTCGGAACACTTTCACAGGGAGACTTCAATCAGGGTCGCCGAAACAAAGGCGACAGTATACACAGTTACACACTTTTACACAATAAAATTAAGAAAAAGAAAAAAAAAGGAAGTAGGAGAGAAAGAAGCAGAAAGAAAGAAAAGGAAATCTTGGGTTTATTATTGCTAGAATTTTTAGCAGATTATTCAAAAATGTTCTAGTCAGATTTGCTGTTTAATTTATAGATGCAGAGGGAGAGAAGGATGCCTCAGGTTATTTTTCTACTCTTCAAAAGAGAAGTATAGAAGTTACTTTGTTTGTTTGTTTTGGTTTTGGTTTTTTTTTAGTAAGCAGAAAGACTGAATAATTTTAAGGGAATGGACAAAGAGTGTACAAAGCACACAATTGTATATGTGTATAAAATGTGGAAGATGAGAAGAGAACTGGTGAGTCATGCAGGCACTATGGTAAGTCTGTTCATATCTCCCTCCCTCAGCGAGTTCCTGCACCAAGTGCACCTGTCTTAAACCCTCTGGGCATTTATAGCAAAAGAATTCCAAGGAAGTGTACCTGGTTCTTCATCTTAATTCTCTCTGATGTGGTAATGACAAGTCTAGCAAGCTCTTGATTTACTGCGGATGCTTCCCTGGCCCAGTATAGCTTAATGGTTTTACTGTCAGGTAATTCAGTTTTCAGAAGACAAGTCAATCTAATAGTTCTTATGTTCCCCTTAGAGTTAACTCCCCTGAAACACTGGTCCTGCAGTACTGGCATTAAAGTACAGTGTTGTAACTCCTAACTCCTTGCCAAGTCACTTCCTGCCAAATTATATCCATTAACTGGCTGCCCAAAGTCTTTGCTGCAGTCCTGAGTCTAACTAAAGCCATTCTAACTCTGCTTAATTACTAGCTGTTGGAGCTGTGCATTTTTGCTTGCAAAGGACTTCGTCCATACTGCAATGCTTTTAGCCATGATCTCAATCATTTTTTCTGACCTCAGCCAAACATGCCCAAATTTCCAACATATATCAGATCTAAATTATAGACTGATTTTTACTGTAAATTTTGTGAGCAAGGAGAATCTGTTTGAAAGCCAGCAGCACATCAGTTTCTTGCTCTGCAGAGAAACACCACTAATAGCAGAATCCTACTGACAATACTGATGTCCTAAATTTACATAAATAGAATGTAGCACTGAATACCCACATCCAGGTGTTTGATAATATAAACAAAGTGTTTTGAATGACTTCTCAAGGACTATATGAGCATTTATTGAAATATGTTTCTGCTCTAAATTGACATTCAGAAAGAGTCCTGCAATGTTCCATTTGTTGTAAAATCTTGAGTAAATTTGTATAGTAGGTTGTCTACAATTCGGTTCAAACACAGCAAACAATTTATCAACGATAAATGTTGCTTTTGTCAACTATCCTACTATAATCTATTAAGTCTAGTATATAATGACAAGTTTTTGTTGTAGTAATTAAAAAACCTGGTATAATACCCTATTTTGTTTCATTTCTTAGACTTTTCTGCAGTCAGAACATTCACGTTTAAATACTGATGTCCACACGTAAGTTGGTGCCTGAAGATGTTTTCTGATGGCTTGGTATGTTGCTTTTGGGTAGAAGTGAAAGAGTTTGTATACCTATAATTTCCCAGAGATTTTTTCAAACAAAATATTTAAGTTGGCTCACTTTATTGCAAGACCTTACTCCAGGCCTAGAAAAATGGTCTAAATTAAAAAACTAAGTCTCTATCTTCATGTAGCAAGCTTCTTCCTCTTCTCATGTTTCAGATACATTATTTAACTATGAAGATAATCTAATCATATGACTTTTTGGCAGTAAGAAAGTACTCATCAGGCATTATATAAGAGAAACTTCCTTGCAAAATCCAGCCAAAACCGCATACCAAAACATCCCACATCTTTTTCAATAATCTGACAGTAGTTATGACTCCTAGATTTTTATACTATTTGAAGAGTTAACTTTAGGTGTCAACTAGGGGATCAGCACAGCAACACTGATCTCTATTGTTACACTTAAAATTGATCCTATTAATACCTATATATGAAGTTGCAATAGATGGTATTACAGAAATCACATGGTTTTTCTGTAAGATAAATGTTGCTGTTATTGCTAAATTGTGTGTAATTGTCAAGAACTGCAATGCTTTCATAAATAAATAGAAAGTAAAAATAAAACTTCCTTTTAAGATGCCCCATGGCTTGCTATGACTTGCCTCCTGTGAACAACAAAGAAAATAGAGTGTAAATGATCAACATTTAAGCGAGCATCTTTTGTCAGATTAAAGTGTAAGAGCATATTTTCCTGATCCTAAAGATTATAATAATGATTTGTTCAATGTGAGTTACGGACATATAATACATGAAAAACAGAATCTCAGTAAGTAATCAGAATGCTTACATTACACAGTATTATCCAGAACCTGTATTTTCTTACCTTAAATTAATATAACAGCAGAACATCTAGACAAATGTAAGATACATACGGAACTTCACCACCACAGGGTGTGTTGTATTCTTAGTTTTTGTAAGACTTCATATGAAAGGAATTTCATGGTACACCCTTCCTTAAAGTAATAATCTGATTCATTGGTACAGAACTGCTGAAAGCATGCAGAAAATTCTAAGAAGCTCTATCTGCAGCCTCAAGCTGGAAAAAGCTTTTGTTCTTCATGAAAACAATCTCTTTAAACAGTGTTCCTTCTGTTGGTCATTATTCAAAAATTGATGAACTCATAAGATGGGTTAATAAATACTGCCTAATAAAATTGCAGAAACAAGCTTCCAGTTTTCTCTGAAATATTATTGTGGCAAACCCTCAGATAATTTTGCACAGTCATGCTGCATGGATTTATAATACTTAGAAATGGTGAAGTTTGTAGGATGCACAGTGAATGAAAGGAAGGAACAGCAGAAAAGGTTTTAAAGGCGGCCTGCATTGAGAAGCTATGGCACCCAGGCTTTGTTCTTAGAGGTAGCACTAAGAATTGTGTTTCTTAAGATAAAAAGATTTGTACTCTAGAATGCAGCGTAGGTGGGTTCCCACCTCAATTCTCATACAACTATGTTGCCACATACAGAATACACCTTTCTTTTTTTTCTATTTGCTTATCAGTAGTAGAGATTACGGAAACATATTTCAACCATAAAATAAGGGAAAAAACATATAATGTTTAATAAATTAACCAAAGATTTATGGACACAGAAATCAGCCACATTCTCAAACAAGGCTTATCACTTCTAAATAGTGCAAAAGACCTGTCCTGAAAATTGCCACCTCCAGTGAACAGCTGCAGAGAACTAACTTGAAGTAGACTTGAAAGTGGCAAGTCATTCATTTTGTACATAACTGATCTTAGATAAGTGTTTCTGTGTGAGTGAGAGAGTATGAATACATGAAATGCACTTTCTTAAAGACTTCATATATAAATACCTAGGGTTGATGTTTGCTTCAATAAATTCCCTATTATGCCACTCCACAGCACTGCCATGTCATCAGAATAATGGGATGATACACTTAAAAGCAGCATGGCTCCAATTGATTTTAGTGTATTTTCATGGGCATTCTCACAATGAAAGAATGAAAAAGGTGTTTCAAATCTAATATGTTGCATAAAATAAATACCTCAAAAGTAGTTTAATGTTTTTCTTCTTTCCTTGATATCAGTCATTGAATTATTTATGTTTATTGAAGGTATCTTCTGTTCATCTAGAATTTTTAAAGTTCTCAAGTAAATATTTCACATTTGCTCCATGTTTTTACCACTTATTTCAGTCCATGTAACTCTATCCTTCAAAAAATTCGATTTATCCACTCCAGCTTTGATGCACCTAGATTCAGTTCATCCCTCACATGCACAAATGTTAGTAAGAAAATAGCAGGGTGAATGAAGTGGATCTTCATTTGTGTAATTCTCCTGAAATTGACTAATCACATTTAATCTTCAATAGAATGTGACAGAGGTGCAATGAAAATAAAAATACTTTGGGAACACCCTTGTTTACACAACCACATTACAAAACCATACCTGGCAATACAAAGAGTCAGAATTCTTGCCTGTATTCTTTAAAATTAACTTCTGAGAAACATTTTATGCTACCAAGAATGAATGCTTTTAAAAATCAAATATTCTAAAGTTCAAAAAACTAAACAAAATTTAAAAAGCACTACCAATAAATCAAAAAAATATAAATTTGCTTTCATCAGTAAAAGCAATTTCTGCTTTGGGAATAATTTATAAGGATAAAAAAATCTCTTATTTACATTTCTGATTTTTTTCTACGTTAAGATTTTTTCCTATTATATTAGACAATGGATAGAAAAATTCAGTCATATAAAAATCAATATTAATCTCAAGATCTTGTAAAGAGCAAAAAGGAAGGAGACCTTATATATAGACAAGATATTATTGTAATCCTCAGTTTAATACAGGAATCATTATTAGATCAAATCTAATTATTGAGAAAAAAAAAAGAAAGAAAAACAATAAATAAATATTGCTATACAGAAAACAAATCAGGCATTGATGAACATATTTATATCTAGTAAATTAAACAAGTTTTGTACTAACTTACAAGTTTTATTATTAACCTTGGATAAACACAAAACCGGTAATCATACTTCTTTCACTCAGTAAATACTAGATCTCTAATAAAATTTACTTCTAAAAAAACAGATTCAAAAAAAGCCTCAACTGCCTTCTGAACCAGGATGAAAACTGATTATGTGATTGATTCGTTTTAAACTTTCTGACAAGTTGGATATTTACCAGGTATTAGAAAAGACAAGTCAAAATCCATGTTCTTGCCAATTTGAGAAAGCAATTTGAGACAGATCACTTCTTCCTTTGAAGTTACTTAAGCATTAAACTAATGGATATTTTGAGTTCATTCAGTTTTAACACCTATTTTTAGAAACCATTGGATATAACATTTAACCTCCATGTAGAGAATGCGGTACTCAAAAGAGTAATCAGTGCATTGAAAAATGCATTGTAGGAATACCTAAAAATAGGAAGCAAGGCAGAAGTCATTCCATGTCATATAGTTCTCTTCTCTTGTATGCACGTCACTCCTTCTATCTATTTCCATGGAAATACAGCAGATACAAAGAGTTTAATAGCACATCTGATAGAACAAATTCTCAGCTACAAAAATCTCTGTTTTCAATATAGCTATATTTGTGCCAGCGATGAGCAGAAGCCTGCATGTTGTGCACATAAAAAACTACATGGTCATCCATAATGTGATTTGTTTTTCACTTTGCTGTCATCGCTACTTAAATGAATCACCCACAAGCTCACTGTGCTCACATCTACTGTTTGGTGTCCATAAATGTTCAGCAAGCATCAGTGGATGTCAAAGGGTGCCATTTTTTCTGTGTGGAAGACTTCAGTAACACATCTTTGCTTCTTCTGCACTTCATGCCTGTCACCATTCTGTCAGACTGCCAGTCTGCTGCCGTCTGTCACACAACATCAAAATGGAATGGAATATTGGTGAGAAGTTCAACCTCTACTGCCATACCACCATCATCTGCCTTTGGCACAGTGGGCCAACATAATGAAACAGGAGGCATTACTTTCAGAGCACCCCTTGCAGTTTGGAGCTCTGTCTTTGGTACAAATCTTTACTTTAGATAGTGTACCCAGTGACCTATTGCACGAGGGAGACATATTCACTGATTAACTTACATATTTTTTACAAATAAGGGTTCTATTCAAGCCGACGACTTGGAAATTTCAGAAAGAAAATACAGAAAATTATTTCACATCTTGGCTACTTTGTCACTGTGGAAGATTAGATTTTTAACTAACTTGTTAAGATTTTCTGAAGCCAGAAGAGTACCTTCAACATGTAGTAAAGACACAGTAACTATTCAAATGGATGGCAAATTGCCTTGGGTTAGGCATCTAGAACATTTAAAATATAACAACTCATCCTACATGCATGAAGCAACTACAACAGAAAATAAAATTAAACATAGTTGATTATTCCAATCATTTAAGGTAACTGATCTTTAAAAAAAAAATGAAAGAAAAATACTACCTCTCTAATAGTTTCATAATTTATTTTAAGCTTGGACATTTGTTGTGATAAAAATACAGTAGTAATAATAAGTTTATAAAGTTTTGATGCATAGAAAATGGAAATTGTTCAAAATTTGTTTAGAAAGTGTAGTTATTCAGCAGTGACATTGTTTGAATCAGAGTAACAAAAATAGAAATACAACTTAGACAAATGTAATAACACACTAAAACACATAAATTTAAGGAGTTTAAATTAAGTGATGCTTTGCCAGAAATAACTGTTTTTCATGTCCAAAGTTGTAAACAAACCAGAGAATTTATGATATCTTCTGATATTATTAAGGTTATATTTTAGCTTATTTTGTCTTTTAATGGACACAAAACTTTCCCATTTACTTCTTCTCCAATTCAGTAAGCTGTAATAAGGGTTTCTTTTCTTCTAGAGAGAATATTTAATCTCATTTTCAGATGAAAGGAAACAGAACAAAACCAGAAATATGAATTTCCTATTGAAATGCAGTTTTACAGTGTACTTCAGCATATAATCCCCTGTTAATTGACTTGGAAGGAAGAAGCTGCAGAGGATTCCAAAATGCAGTGCTCAAAAGTTTTCCGTGAATTACAGGAATTTAAACAATTCTGTTTTTTCTTACTTGTATCAAAGTACTTCACTTGTATTCAAAGTACTCACTTGTATTGAAAGTAATTTCACCTTCCTTCAGACAAAGTTTTGTGACTTTGTGAAAATTAAGCTCTATGCATTACGCATTATGTGTAACCACTCAGATTACTAAATACTTAATTACCCTACATAACATTAAGATTTTGAGTAGTCTAACAGAATTACATCAAAATATATGTACAGTCACAGTTTGAACATTTTTGTAGGTAAATTTTTGAAGTAATTACTTATCTTTTTTCTTAATCAGACCGATATGCTATTTTTTTTACCTAGCCTATCTTGAAGATTGATTAGTGTCCAGCTGTTATAATCTCAGTTTTGATAAAATCTACCATTTATTACATCATGTGATATTCCTTCAATGGAAATAAATGAATGTTATTATCTCATACTTTATATTTAAGAAATAGAAAGATTTTAAACTATTCTTTTTGATTCATGGAAGATACAGAATACAGTGATTCCCTGAAGTTTATTCTATTTCCTTTAAGATTTTTATTTTGTTCTGTACTCATTATATAAAAAAAAACCCAAATCCTTCACGTGCTTTTATTACTCTCTGTTTTCAGATTCTTAAAGTAAAAAGGTCGAATTTCAGTGAAGAATTACTAAAAGCGTATCTTTTTACAAAACAAAACTAATTATGTGGTCTGTAATAGTTTATTAGAAAAATAATTTTATGCAACTAAGTACATAAATTCAAGATTCAATAACTAGGTCCTGAAACCTATAAAACGCTAAACTAGGAACTTGGGTATATAGTTACATTGGATGTACTACATCTCATTGCTTTAATTTGAGGAGCTCGTATTTCTCCAGGGAAAGAAAAGAAAATTATATTTAATAGTATAGATTAATAAAGAGTAAGCATTCTAAAAGGTTTTGTTTGGAAACACCTATGTTTACTAGTTAAGAATCAAAAAGCACATTTTTCTTGGCCATATAGATCTTTAACTGAAAATTTCATGTCCTTGTAAATAATACTGAGTGGCAGTTTTGTGACTGTTTATGGTTAGGACATTTATTGTGATTGGGAGAATCTATATTTCACATTTCATTTACAATTTTACCATATTACAGAATATAAATGTTCAATACTTCAATGTTAATCTATTTTTCAATATTATTGCAGTATATCAGAGGTAAAGTGAAGACCACTTACCAGCTGGTAAAGCTGGTAAATAAAATGGTTTCCATTTTATATATATGTAGAAATACAGAATTGCTTGGTTTTGATTGGTACCTGCAGCTTTTCAAGCTCATGCATGCTCAATCACATGCTCTTTGGGACTTGAAGAAATCTGTGTGGTAGCAAATATAAAATATTTTTTTAAAGACTTCTATTAATTTTTCTTACTGAAAATTTTGTCAGTTTCTTTTTTATTTTTGAAAGGTATTTTCTTTGCACATTTTGCAGTTACATTCATATTTTAAATACGTTGTTGTTGTCATGACAACCAAATTATTAATGTCCAGCCAGTGCATCAAGATGGCCGCTTACTGATTATATTCCGCTTTGTAAGACACTGTTTCCAAGATATTACAGAATCACAGAATCACAGAATTATAGGGGTTGGAAGGGACCTCCAGAGATCATCGAGTCCAACCCCCCTGCCAAAGCAGGTTCCCTACAGCAGGTCGCACAGGTAGGCATCCAGGCAGGTCTTGAACATCTCCAGAGAAGGAGACTCCACCACCTCCCTGGGCAGCCTGTTCCAGTGCTCCGTCACCCTCACTGTAAAGAAGTTCTTGCACATATTTGTGTGGAACTTCCTATACTGCAGTTTCCAGCCATCTCCCCTTGTCCTGTCTCCACTCACCACTGAAAAGAGTCCGGCCTCGCCATTCAGCCCCCTACACCTTAGATATTTATAGACCTGAATATTACAGAAAGTGAATCTGATCTAATAAAGCTTAAGCAACACAGAGATATTGTGTATCTTGTATCGGTACAGCACATTGCAGTAAGGCTCAGTACTGAGCTTCTGTGTTCTTGTTTCCCATGAACAAGGAGTTCAGCTGCTAAGAATCAGCCACCAGGAGTTAGCACCTTGCAGATGGAAAGGCAAGGTGTCCACATGTAAACCACCAGCCTGTCTCCAAAGAGAATTCCCTGGGTCTCTTGAAATAGCCCTAGCCTGCTTTAATGCTTTTAAATTTGCAGGAGCAGAGCACGATTCTGTAACTTTTTATCTCTTTGTAATCCAAGATTGAGGCTGTGCATTGTTCACTGAGTGAGATTATTCACACTAAAATATACTGACTGTTGTGATCACTCCCACATACACTAGGCAAGCAACATTTAGACAGCATGTTGCTTGACAGACCTCTGTATATTTGAAGTATTTCCTGTGTCTGAACAGTGTCACCTACAGATTGTACAGAGAGGTCACACTGGCTGCAGGACAGATGGAAGAAAATAAACATCATTAAGATCTGATACTACCAAAGTTTTTTTGCTTTTTCCGTCTTCAGGAATCTCAAAAAGAAATTTGCTTCACTATACATGTCTATAAAGAATAATTCTCCATTAACTGATTGTTTTATTCATATATATAAATATACATATATTCATGTATATGACTCTATTTGGAGCTTCTACTTCGTCCCAGGGCTGTGAATGGACACATCTCCTTTCTACCAGTTCCTCTGACTATTTGTTTCATGTGAATAGTCATTGTTACTGTTAGCAGGTTCAATTACTGTCTAAGTCAGTTATGAGGACAAGTTTTTTGTTCTGCACTCCTTAGAATGGAAATATACACTAAAATCCTTTAAGTGCCCATCCAGTCTGTGACAGCAGAAATGCACAATGATATGAAGGATTTACAAAATCTGCTTGAACACAGATGGAGAAATATTTTAACTGCTGGGAATTGTTTGGGAAGACCTGCTGCCAGTGTGAGCTGAGCAGATTTCTAATAACTTTCTTGCATAGATAAGCCGGTTCTGTATATGAGGAATGTTCCCAAGAGATATAGTTTACTAGTATACCTGTAGTCCTTGAATATATAGAATCAAAGAATTGGGTTTGGATTGGAAGAGACCTTTAAGATCATCTAGTTCCAATACCCTTGCCACAGGCAAGGACACCTCTCTGTAGACCACAATGCTCAAAGCCCCATCCAGCCTGATCTTGAATGCCTCCTAGAAGGGAACATTCACAACCTGTTCTAGCATCTCACTACACTCACAGTAAAGAATTTCTTCAAAATATCTACACTAAGTCTACTGTTGACACCCAGTTGAGTTAGAGAGCTCTCATAGTTTCTTGTAGCATCAAAATAGTTCTCTTTATTGTGTTCAACATACAACTCATATACCACTTACAAACAAGAAATTCTTGTTCCTCTAACAGTTCCTCTAATCAGTTAATCAGCCCTAGTTTCTCCCAAACAAAAGTGATAAAGGATGAAAGGTTTCTTAAGCATAACAAGATTAACAATGCATACAAAAAGAACCTCCTGTTTACCCTTGGATGCAAACAGATGCTGTTTGCTCTCTGTCTTACCTCCAGTTTCCCAAAGTTTCACAGTAATAGGGTCCTTATTGTTATTTAGACCAGGCAAGGAAGATAGGGAAAGAAGAATTTTAGCAGGAGAGAAAAAAGGAAGTGACTGTATTATAGAATCATTTCTTGGTGGAAAAATCTGTGCATAGTTATATTCATGTTACTTCAGCACCTGTAGTCTGTGGCATAAAAAGAAATAGAAGTTGATTGAGGAGAACCAAATGAGTGTTATTTAATAATTTATTTAAATAATAATTTATTTAATAAGGACATTAGCATTCTTTTTTGGAATGTCATATCTTGCCAATATTTATTTGGTTTCCCATATGCAGTATTTGTACTTACCAGTAACATGCTTGCAAATAAAATTAAATTCAATCAAAAATTCATCTATAAGCAAACAAAAGAAGTCATAAATAGGAATTGGACTGATATGGTAGGATCTATTTATAACTGTAGTTACTAAACAGCTTTAGTTGCAATATACTTAACAATTAAGTGAATTATTACTATTACCTGTAATTAGACAGCAGGCTATGGAGGGAAATATAGGTAATAAAGGTTCTCATTCTTCCACCCTTACCGATACTGATTTCAAAGGAAGAAGGGAAGTAGTCAGAGCTCTAATACATATCATCTTTAAGAATAAAATAAATGAGATTTTGGAGGGGGGGGGGGGGCGGAAGTGCAAGATTTGAAAGCAAATAATAGTTCCCAATGGTATTTTGTGATAGATTCATGTTATTCTACGTTTATTAATAGCAAAAATGACAGAATTCTCTATTTGCAGGTCAACATTGTTTTATGTGACATTCAGAGGACTTAACTGTGCTGGATAGAACATACATGCACAAATTGCACACTTCCTATCGCAAGGAACTATAACTCAAATGCCATCTGTGTCTTGAAGTGCAGGAGCAAGTCTTTCACTAAGATCAAAGCATTTAAGAAAGTACAAATATTTCACAATATTGATATTTTGAAAACAGGAAAAGCAGAGGAATTCTGTTTGATGAAAAAGAATCATGATGGAAGGACTGAAACATGCCAGTACTGATCAAATAAGCCCAGCTGCTGCCTCTTAGGTTAGTCATTTCTACAACTTTATAAACATGCTGTTCGCTGGATTTCCAAGTCACAACTTTGGTGAAGCAACTTTTTTTATGTGGGAGAAGGACAGAGTTGGAAATAAGAATAGAATCTGTGCATTATGTCATTTAAACAAAACGTTATGAACAATTATTTTGTTGCCAAAGTATTTTCCATCATTTTGTAGAACAAACCGAGACTCCTAAATAGCAACTCCCTTGGGTGCAATTGAAAGACATTATACAATAAAGCTATTATAAGGCATAGTCAAGACGGATTCAAGGGAAATACTGTGTTAGTACTTTCATTTCTTTCAATGTTAAGATGGCCTATTTAGTGGATGAGGGAAGGATGTAATCTTTCTAGACTTCGTAAGGCTTTTAGTACTGTCTCTCACAGAATCTTTCTGGATTAATTGTTCATTTGTGAGATAAACAGGTTCACCTAGGCTATTCTGGGTGATGAACTGGCTCAGTGGGAGAATGGCAATTTGCTGATGACATTAAACTGGGAAATACTGTTGACTGGAGACCTGTTGACCTGGAGAGATGGGAAGCCTTGCAGAGGGATCTAGATCGATTGGAGCACAGGCCACTTAGCAATGGCATGAAATTCAACAGAGGAAAACGCAGATGCTGCACCTGGGACAGAGTAATGCCTTTGCTAACGGCTCTTCAATGACTTTCCTAATAGTTTTGCTGTAGCATCTATCATTTAAATATGCTGGTTTAATTTGTACTATTAATAGGAAATTGGTAAAATCAAAAGATGAAACATCATTCCAAATCTTTAACATTCTGCAAACGTTAGCGTCTGCATGGAATAGATAGATACTTTGTATTCTATTAGCTTCAGCTTTTGGCTATAAACTTCTAATTACTTGGATATGATTTGCTGAAATATGTCTGTGATACCAAGCTGTGAAAAGTAACATTACACAGATGGATACTAAGTGATATGTTCCAGCTAGATACCACTTGAAAGGCAAAAGAGCTTCTGCTTTCTCAGAAATCAATACGTTTGTTTTTCAAAACTTAGGAATGAGTTTTGCTGTAAGGCTAATATGCATAGTTAAACTATATCTCAAGGATTTCAAACATTTTCAGCTCGGCTGATAAAGATCCTTTTCACTATCCTAACCAAATATGTCAGTGCTTTGTTCCATTGCTGTTAAATCTAACTCCTATACTTAATCATTATTAAGACAGAAAACACTTTCCTGTGAAGTCTGCAGTGTCACAGATTTTGCCTCAAATCTTCAACAAATCCTTTGAAATTAAGCACTGTACACTTCCTTTCTTTTTCACCTGTTGTTGTTTCCATGGAAATAAACAGGAGGTATTATTTTCAGAGCAACTACAAGTATCTTCATATAAATGTGCATATATACCTAAGCAGTGGCAGTTCTCTATCATTGCATTTCAGTATAATTTCTGGAAGATTAGAAAAAAAAAATCATGTGGCTATCAAGAATCTGCAAGAAGTAAATACATCTTTCAAAGTGAGGTTATGATTGAAAGGTGATTCTAATGTATTTCTTTTTTGTGACTTATTGTACTCAGGAAGCGGATACGCATGCATCTAAATTACACATAAACACAAAACTTGTCATGCTTTAGATAGTGGATGGACACATTAAGCAGATAGTTTTTTCTTCTAATGGGAGTTTTTTTTTCTTTTAATGGGAGCATTTCTATCTTATAAAGCAGCTTCATATAATATATATAATATATAAACAATTGCAGATGGTTTTGAAGTAAAAAGATATTTATAAGTTACAGGTTTTGATACAAAATAGTCTTTTTTGTCTTTGATTTTAAATAAAATCTGTTTTGGCACTTCTACTGATATAGTTAATTGGTGATAAAAGTGCTCATTGTACCTGCTTTCATTATGTAAGTAAACAAAGCAGCTTGATGTCTGTATTCAAATCTAAGGTAAAATGCCTGACAATTACTAAAAAAAGAAGAAAAAGCATGAAATTAGCATTAAAGCAATCATAATTTCATACTTAAATGGGACTTGCAAAGGATACTGAGAAGTCTAGCTGAGTTACAGCAGTCGTACAATAGTCGTCCTATAGTAACTTTCATAAAGAATCCCTGGGTGTTCCTCAAATTAGCACAATTCAAAACACTTTTAAGTAATTTTTTTCACAGTAGCTATATTTTAAAATAGCTTTCTGAAAGAAATTTTTCTGTAAAAAGAAGTTGTACTCCTGTGGAACAGTGTTCAATAAAATCGGCAGTTTCAACAATTCCCATGGTAGAACCCAAGAAATTAATGTTTTCTTTAACAACAGTTAATTAATAAGATAAAGGCATGGTAGATTAAATACTTGTAAGAAATGAGCACAATTTCATGAAGATTCAATGAAAACTGAAACAAATAAACAAGAAACTTGTTCCAAAAACAGAGCAGGAAGAAGTAAATGCAGCACTGCCTGACTTGATCTCCAAATATATTGTGATGGAAGAAAAATAAACAAAGTATAGCACTGAAAAAACACCTGGGTTGACATCACTACTAAAGAATTCTCATGCTTTGTGTGCATGGTTTTTTTGGTTGTTTTGTTTCCACTGTGTGTTTGTCTGCAATCTAAAATAGTAAATGAATTATTTTTATTTAAAAAGTTTATATAGCTGCTTCTCAAACCTGTCAGCAGTAGCCAGAATAATTGAGATATCAATGACCAGATATTTCTTTCGTTGCATTTGTGTTAATCTTTTTAGGTACTTGTAGCTTTCTGCTGCCTGTAGCGCATTTCTTCATTGCCATTAATCAGAGCATCACTGAATCATTGAATCGTCCCAGGCTGGATGTGGCTCTGAGTAGCCTGATCTAGTGACTGGTGACCCTGCCTATAGCAGGGGGGTTGAACCTAGACGATCATTGAGGTCCTTTTCAGCCCAGGCCACACTATGATTCTATGAATCATAGAATGGTTTGTGTTGGGAGGGACTTTTAAGATCATCCAGTTCAAACTCCCCTGCTATAGACAGGGACACCTCCCTCTAGACCAGGTTGCTCAAAGCCCCTTCCGGCCTGGACTTGAGTGCGTCCAGGGATTAGACATCCAAAACCTCTGTGGGCAACCTGTTCTAGATTCTCACCACCCTCACAGTAAAGAATTTCTTCCTAATATCTAGTCTAAATCGGCCCTCTTTTATTTTAAAGCCATTTCTCCTCATCCTGTCGCTACATGGGCTTATAAAAAGTTGCTCTCCAGCTTTCCTGTAGGCCTGTTTCAGGTGCTGGAAGGCTGCTATAATGTCCACCTGGAGTTACTCCATCCATCTAATCATCTTTGTGACCTTTCTCTGGACCCTTCTGGCAGCTTGATGTCCTTCTGTTGGGGACCTCAGAACTGGACACAGGACTCCAAGTGGGGCATCAGGAAAGCAGAGCAGAGTCAGAATCACCTCCCTCAACCTTCTGGTCATGCTTCTCAATGCAACCCAGGATACAGTTGGCCCTCTGGGCTGCAAGCACACATTGCCGGCTCATGTTCAGTCTCTCTACAATCAACACCCCCACATCCTTCTCCTCAGGGCTGATCTCAAGGCTTGTTTTCTCCTCAGGCTTGTTTTCAAACCATTAAGATGGTATCCTTAGGTATAGAGCAATCCCTGTTCTATTTTGGTTAGTAAGATTCAGTTAGATGACATCACTTCTGAAAAGAAGTGATAAAGACCTTTATTTTTTTTCACCACAATTTTTAGTTTGACTATTTCCACTTATAATTTCCACTTTAGTACTGCATTGATAACATGGGATGGAAAGTAAATAACACAGCATATAGCACAATTCATAGAGCAATAACAGAGGAAACACAGCAAGCCATAGGCTGTTAATGGTGGTATTGCTGCTCAATAAAAAATACACTGAACATGAAAGAACCGAAATGGAAGATGTAAAAAAACAATGATTCCCAACTGCATTTCTAAACATCCAAGCTGGAAGCCAAATAGAAAATAATGAGATTTTGTTATTAAAAAAAAATAAAAACATATTCTAGTTTATCAGAAGTTCAGTTCCTGAAAAAACACATTGCAATGTGACATTTCTTACAAACATTTATAAATTTAATATTTTGGAAGATTAAATATTTTATCTTTGAGGTCGTCAATGGCAACACAAGAAAACTATGGACAGGATTCCCATTTTGATTTAATATAAATTATATATTAAAAATAAATAATGACATTTTTTGCTAACTTACAAATAATGAAATAAAAGTTCAGAAGTTGTGCACAACACCTTTGGAGACCCCTACAAATAAATGGCTGACCAACTATACTGTAGTAAAAGACTGAGTTGATCTCTTTTGCAGTAGATGTCAAATGCTACAGAAATAAAAAGAGAAAAATTAGTCTAAAGCACATCCTAATGAAATATCTGTTTGTTGAATCAGTAATGTATGTAAGAACAATTGCTATGAATAGCGTGGAAAACTTGATTCCAAAACTTCATTCCAAAAAGCACTGGAATTAACATAAAATAGAGAATGAAAAAAAGAAAAAGAGGGAAGTAGATTGAAGTGTTTAGATTTTTGTAGAGTATGTAGTTTTGTAGAGTATTTTGTGATACAAAGGTCTAATTTACAACCTTTTTGTCAGTTTAGGATGGCAATATAAAACTATATAAAAGCGGGTAAGAAGACCAAGCTTTGAATAAAGATTCTGGACGAATTAATCAGAAATATTTGTAAGCACAGAAATAGAAGATTGATGTAATCACTGACATTTCTGGAGTGACATAAAAAATGTCACTTTACAGATGCCCCCCCCTGAAGAATATAGCCTTGAACAAACAGTTTTGCATCAATCAAGTAATAAATTACTTTAAAAGATATTAAGACTAATAATACATATATACTGGGATAGAAGTTCTTTTTTTTTAGTGTGGCTATTTGTTTGTTTGTAAAGTTGTTTTTTTTTTTAATTTTTGTTTGTTTGTCCTGTTTTGTTCTCTTTGCTTGCTTGTGTTTTGCTTTATTTTATTTGTTGTATCTGCCCTGAGGCTTCCCACATAGTGGCACACAGTACTCTGAAAAATAGCTTCCTTCTTCAACATTTTAAGAATCAAAATGTATTTCCTGTGTGTTCGCAGCATGCTTCAGCATGAAGCTAAATATGACAGACTGTATGGAACTAAACAATGTGGATAATTTCTTATTTTCACTTCTTGTGGCAAAGCTGCTAGAATGGTGTAGAAATAAGACGATGCACAAGTATAAACACATATACCATTTCAGTAAATAGAAGATGTATGCCCTATCAGACAGTTTCTACTGAGACAGGAGAACATCTTTACCTTTCTGCTTCCTATTTTCCCCCTGCTTTCCACTGATGAGTTACAGTTAAGCCTTACTTTGAAAAGAAAAAAAAAAAGACTTTTACAGAGTTCACTGTTATCTGAGCATAGTCTTAGGCACAAGCATAGTCACATTCAGGTTTGCTGACACAAGGAAAATAGGAAAGGTTTCCCCTAGTACCATAATTAAGTACATTCCAGTTTCAAACACATCAAGAAGCACAAATAAATAGGAAAGTGGAGAATTGATAAAACATTAAACATTACACATTAGATAATATAATTAGATTATATTACATTATAAAACATAACATAAAACATTAGATTCTACAGGAAAGAACATTAACATTGTTGTGGTATTAGAGTTTCAAACTTTATTATCTACTTTATGATTTTAGAGGCAGTAAGGACTGTAGACATCACATCTACATCAAAAATCATTGGCTACCAGTCCATGGAATTGTTTTTGTGAAAGAAGAAACACTGTGGGAAAAAATCAATAATATACTTACTGATATTGGGCATGTGATATGCTTCAAAAGTGTATAGTTAGGACTACAAATATTAATTTTTGTCTTCATAATTGTAGGATAGAGCAAAGATATGTACTTTCTGTGATGAAAAAGAATTAGGAATTGGCAACAGTGAATGCGGAAAAGATTGAAGTACTCAGTAGGTTATTTGCTTCTTTCTGCAAATCAGGCTTCCCACGTCTCTCAAGTCCTTCAAACTCTAGGCAGGAGCTGGGGAAGCAAACTCCTTTACAATGTAAGGGAAGAACAGATTTGAGACCACTTAATGAAACTTAATGAAAAAAAAATGAATGTATGTATATAAAAAAGTTTATAACAGAATTTAAATTTTTAAAGTTTTTAACATATGTAGCACTAGCGCTTGAATTTAATTTCAGAACAGCATTTTCATGATTAACACTTCATAGAATGGATTCTTCATAAATGTTAAAATAAACGATCTGCATTTATGTCATGTCAGCATAAGCTTTAATATTTGATGAGCATCAAGAGTTGGTTAAGAATTCCATGACCTCCTGCATAGCACATGTAAAGGTCTCCTCTACTTGTGTGACCTCATTTACAAGGAATAAGATTTTTAATGTAAAGAATCAAATTAAATGCACTGTATAAATTTGTAACTTCTGTTTTGTTATCTGAGTCAACAGTACACACAATCTTGCTCCATTTTACATGGTTATGTTTTATATCACTGTATGAAAAATGTCTCATTTCCTATTGTAAATCTTTCCTACAATCATTGCGCTTATTTGCATTTTAATGTTAACCTCAAACTTTGATTTCTATGAATATTTTATATACACTTACGTGGTTCTTCACAAAAACTTTTTTGATAAATTTTCTTAGCCCATCTTAAAGCACAGAAGACAGATGGGTATCCAACTGAATGCATATTTCAAAGTTGTTATTACGTATCTGATCTGTAGCCTACGTATTTCACTAGACATAATTTATGCAATTTTGTTTTTATTTCTTAATTGCTAATTGTTAAAGTTCATCTAGGATGAAAACAGAGATGTGGTGACAGAAAATAAATATATGCCGTCAGGACATTTTCGTGCATTTGACTTGTCATTAATTACTAAATTTCTCCTTGTTGAGTACAATCTTCACTTCTCATAACCATCATGATTTCACATGACAACTTCTTGTCAGAATATTACTTGATGTCTGATATTAACCTTACCAGGAAAGAGAAAGCCAACTTTTCCAAAGAAGCTTAAATCTTATTTGTAAAACTGTGAATCCAGAGGATATGAAATAATCTGGATGAGATTTCTCCTGTTTGCACATGTAGGTGGCTAAATGTTTATCTTAAGCTAGACATAATTTTAAAAGCATTCTCATTTGGTTGGTATTGAAGAGTTGTACTTTTAATCTTTTCTGTTGTTGTTTTCTTGAAGTATAACGTTCTTGTGTTAGCAGAATGCTACTTTGGTCTGCTATTGCAAAAAAACAATTATTTTCCAACAGAAAAAGAAAACAGAATTTGAGAGGCATGCCTGCAATTAGCATCTTATTTATAAAATACTAGTAAGCACAATTTATGTATTGTCACCTTTCGAAACAAACATGTACATTTGCATTTCTGTAAGGTATACTATCCATGTATTTTACAGTACTTCATAGTTATTTTGATATAAAATATTTACTTTATTTCTTTGATAGAGACAAAAAGGAAAAAGAAATAAAAAATGCTGCAGCTTCAAAATGAATAATAGTTTGAGCAGCACTTAAGTTTCTATTCTTCTGTAAAAGATTCTCTGATCAAAAACCACTAGTAGCAAGAGAAATAATTTAAGTTTCTTACATAGATTTTGCAGTCAGGTCCTTCCCATGTCCATATATCTTCTTTGCATCAAATGTGGGAATGCTCAAAGTGAAGTTCAAACACTAAGATCTCAAATTTGTTGCTAACGTGATGTTGGAAATTTGTAAAAATTGAGACCTTTGGGGTAAGGAAAAAAGTATTTAAACAAATACATGAAACTCATGATATTTTGCACTGAACTGTTCATTAATCTGTGAGCTCAAAGGTAAACCTGCATTCTCATGTATTTGTATTTTGACAGGATTCAAAAAAACAAACAGAAAGGCCTATGATGAGCTACATAGTTGGAAATGCTTAAGGAAATGGCACTAGCACTCCTGTTTTGGCATACTTTGATGCTAACAGAAGTGGTTTGCCATATGTTTAAGAATAAAGCAACTCTCAATGGATGACAGGTGATGCTTCTCTGGAGAAGTTGATGCTTGAGAATTTTCAATAAGAAAGTTGCCAAATAGGCTTTTCTGGAGTATGTGAAACAGGTGGATTTGTGTAAGCAAAAATAAGAGGGAGATTTATGTAAGATAGCTGGGAAATTATAAAATTCTCTAAGAAGATCCTTCACAAATGCTATACTTCTGTTTCAGAAAGATACGACTATATGGTACATTGTTCTCAGAAAAGTAATTGATTTGCTAAACTAAAAACATTAAATGTTCTGATGCTTCATCTAAAGAGTAAATAGCTTTGAATCTAATGCCTTACTTATTAAGACAAATAAAAGATTTAGCAATTATCCAGATGAACAAATGTGACAAGGATTATTTTAAATGTTGTTAATACACTAGTTTTCTGCATAAAATGGTGATAACAAGTAGAAAGTATTTTAGAATCACGTTCACCAACATTTTACTAATACTTGAGTTACACTAGCTAGAGTTGTAAACAAAACACTTTGAAGTTGGTACAGGAAAACTTAAATCAGTGAATCAATAGTCTCATGTTCTAATAACTCCATGTTGTGGAAACAAGTATTTCCTGAATGACAACAACCCTCTAATATTTCTAGCCTTTGTAGATCAAATTGCCAAATTACATCAAAAATAACTTACCTTCATAGTGACATTTTATGATTTTCTGTGAAAGTAAGTGATGGAGTTTCTAGATACAGAATCACGAGGAACAGAAGGGAAAATTGGCTGATAAAGTGTTAAGTTTTGGATCAACAATTGCTGTTTCAAACAGAATACTGGAAAGTTTTGTTCTGTACTGAATCATCTTCCTTGCAAAAAGGAAAAAGTGCAAACTTTCTAGAAATACTTTATTTCAACTAAGCTGCAAGGCATATCTACATCAGCTTTTCAGCATATGATCCCATTCCCTGTGACTACTGCATTTTGTCATTACAACAAGTCCAGTAGTGGCAAACTCACTGCAGAAAAATCTACAGAGGACACCAGGTGACAAAAAGAATTGAGGATTTTAGCAGTCAGACAGGAACAGTCCATTCCCAAGACTGAGGATCAGCTACAGCTTTGCATGGGGTCTTCAATAGATGTAACAAAACATTGAGTACTATTCTTGGGACCTGAAATCCTGATCCTGACACTTCTATTTTGTGTGAATATCCACTGAAGTGACATTTCAGTCCCTACAGGAGCTGCCTGTGTGGGAAAAAAGGACTAGGATTTTTCTTCATACTTTGTCACTTACCTGGATATAAAGGGCAAGATTAACACTGGACAAGAGCATAATTAAAAGCTCTTCAGCATTTCAGTTATTTCATATCTATAACAGGTTACAATCTGGCTACTTGTTTTTCATTTTCTGTCTACTGAAAACCTTCCTAATGCTTCCTTTTTATTTCTTTAATTCAAGACTTTAGAAGGAAGTTCTCTTTCTTTAAAAGAGACATGAGAAATATGCAAGTCCATATGTTTGATGATGAAGTGAGAGACAGAAATTGTGTGTGAAACACAGAATCAATAAAAAATCTTCAAAATTCTATGCAGTAAAAAAGAGTGAAGAACATGAAGCTCTTTCAAAACTTCTGTCACTTCACATGTCCGTAATATTACAGTTCCTATGGAAAAAAAAAAGATCTGTCAAAAGGCAGTTTGCTGTATAGTGGCATTGAAAGACCAAGATATCCAAACAGTAAGAATCATGAAATTCGGTGGCAATATATCAATAAGAGAACACAACAGCAAAAAGCACTTGAGCTACAGTACTGACAGCTTCCTGCTGAGAGAGAATTCCGCTAACAGAAAATTTGGTTTGCAAGAAGGAGAAAAATAACTCCAGGGCTGAAAAGCCAAACCTTTCACTGTTTTTCTGAATCAGTTTTGCTGAGACCATAAGATGGCATACTGGGAGACACCACAGAAAATAAAGTAACTCAAGCAGCAACAACTTTGGAAATTGCTTTTCCTTGGGTATTCTTGAGAAGCATCAAAGTACAGTGAAATATTCATTCCCTAGAACTGCAGCCCATGTAAGTTGAAGGTAAAAGAGTAGCTTGTTTTCAATATTAATGAGGAACTTGACTCTAAAATTCAGGTTTAATAAATTAGAATACTTAAACTAGAATACTTAACTATATCTACTTTATCAGAAAATACATGAAACAAGAAGTAAATTTATACTTCTATCTACTGAAGACAGGAAATTTACCTGTACTGTTACACAGAGGAGGAAGAATTTGGGTATCATTATCTGAAACCAACTAATAACTGTCTTGTCCAGACTCAATCAACTATCAGAAAATATATGTTGATATCTATTCTGTTTTTAAGTATTTTGTATGATTGCAATAAATAGGCTGCAAAATGTAAAATAACTGAAACATCCTGTTGAGTTACAAATAAGTGGGCATTCTAAACTTCAGTGAGACTAGAAAACTACCAACTGGTCAAACATAAAGATAGCCCTTACTATATCAGAGACGTTTTACATATAAAGAAGTGAAAGAGAACGTTGGTTTCAGCTTTGTCTGTTACAAATACCAGTAAGTGTGAAGATTACTTAGGAAGTTACGAAAAAAATATTCTATTGCATCTTACTACGTCTTAGTTGAAGGTGAATTGAAGCAACTAACTGGTAGCAACAAAGCCTATGATGTGTCCTGTCAATCAATCGGAAGATCTTACTATGCATTATAGATGTTCAGCAAATTGCCTCTTATTTTGAAAGGGAGACACTGTGAGACTTTATTTGAGCAGTAAGGAGCAGAAAGCATACCAGAAGGGGATGAATTTCCATTGCAACCTGGTATATGCTCTGGAGTGCATACTTGGATTCTGAAGCTTATGGGATATATGCCATGATATGAAAAAACAGTGTTGAATGAATGCTTACATCAATGCTGCACTTACAGCATACGTTTATTTTCTGTGGCAGCTGTTCATAACAAAACTTCCCCTGGAAATGCCAGAATGTTGTTAAAAAGGTTACAACATGGATATTTGTATGAAAAGAACATGTATTCACATGAGAATAAAGTCAGGCTCTTTTTCTACTTAAAGAAAACACACACAAAAATGTGGTTAAATTTTTTCAGGCAAGTGAAGATTTAGAATTATCATTCAGAGCTCTTCTAGTAGTATTGTACCTTTTTTATGTATAGAGATGTCTTATAAAGTTAGGATATCAATCTTACTATTTTAAACCACAAGGGAAAAAACTATGACAGAAGTGATCTTTATCACAGAAACATTTTTTCCTTTCTATGATTTGTGAATGAATACCGTGTTTCCTGTTTCGATCTGTGTTAAATGCATGTTACCTGGGCTTGGAAAAAATTTGAGATGTTTCCTAACAGTGATCTGGTTCAGGAAGACAAAGAGTCCAGAGATGGGGCAAATCATTAATTAAGACAGTACTCTTACAGGTAAACTTAAAGGGCAAGTCCAGATAATTAGTTTTATTGCCTTATTAAAATAACACATGTTTATCTTAATTAAATATTACACTTGTAATTTTTTTTTTGTTAACACAAATGTTAACATTACATGGATAAAACTAGTTTATGTCACTGATTCCCCTAAGGGTAGATTGCTTATTCGCTGGCTTAGTCATAGCAGTTAGTGAATTAGTATGCATGAAGATTAAATTATTCTAATGAGACTACTCACAAAGCAAGAAGAAAGAAACAAAACGGGTGAGTGTGCCACAATTTGACCACTAATAATCATGAAAATAGTTTAATTTTATCTCTGCTTGTAATCCAGCCCTTTGTAGACTTAATTATCTCCTACCATCTATCAGCCTTTCTCCTTACTTTAATAGAACAGATTCAAGATACTTAAAGTTCTTAAAACTGATTAGCTCAGACAAATATAGCACAGATATTGAAAAAAAGGGGCAAAAATAAATAAATAAATAAAAAATCAGGATGGAAGATCACACTAGCATCCACAATATTACAAGACTAAATTTCCTGGTTCGACAGGCATTTCCATGGTATTCCATCTTTCACATTAATGTTAGCAAATCAGTCATCAATGCTCTAGGTAACATTTAACTAATCCAAACTCAAATAAAGTTTCCTTGAAGCACAGATGAAGATTGATTCACACAATAATTTCTGTAGTTCCCATGAACATGTAAGTCTCTGGTTCATACCAGCCAAAATATTTACGCTGGCACCAGATTTTCTTGTATACTCTATGGGCAGTGGCAAATTTGGGCTTGCTTACTTAGTTTTCCCAGTAGTTCTCCCTTCTTCTTTATTTAGTTTTGTACATTTAGCTCCCATCAGCTGAGGCATTGTGAACATCAAAACATTTTTTGCTGTTGTCATCCCTCTCTTCCTTTTTCCCAATACAGAAAATGCTACATGCTTTATTCATTTTCTGTTCCCTCGTTATTTGTGCCGTGCTTTCTTCTCAACAGGGAATAACTTCTATAATAACTGTATACTATAATGACTGGAGGCTGTATATTCTGGGGCTTTTTTTGTGGATGCTGTTTTGCTTTCTTTCTACTCAGTTATTCTTTCTTTTTTCATGTCCAGTATCATCACTTTCCTGATTCATAACAGTGTCCATACCCAGAGATATTTAGCTTTTAAGCTTACAGTACTCAGGTCCTAAACTGATTCACCTTTCTTTTTTTTAGAATCATTCTTTTCTATTTACATGTATTAATGCCTGAAATCTGTTTTTCCTTCTACCTGCATGAGTCTAAGTTTGAAGGGCAATACATTTTCACCTATAATATTGTAAGTACTAAGCTATTTTTCTGCAGCACCTTTGGGGCTTGTGCATCTAAGTCAAATATTTCTTCAGCTACAAAACAGTATTAACAAGCTTTTAAACATACCAGAATGAATGAAAAAATTTATAATATATTAAAAATCACACAATCAGTACAGAAGTGTTTATTATTATTATTATTATATTTTATTATTATTATTATTTTATGGGAAGTTGAGTTAGCCTTATAGGCTCACAGCTGTAAAAATGGATATCTCCTCTCTCTTGTTTCCCCTCCCACTCACCTTGAACTTCATTCTGCAAAAATCTGACCCTTCTTTACCATTATCTGAAATAAGTATGATCCAAAATTTTCCTCCTACTTAATGTCCAAAAGCAGCCATAAAGTCTAATAATGGAAAAAGCTGGTACAAAAAATAGGAAGATATTGATAAGGAAAGACTACTTGAGATACGTGAATTGTTAGATTACTTATCTGTGGATTATGGATATGTAATCAAATGCTCTTTAAAAAAAAAAAAAAATCAAAGATGTGTTGAGACACTTGTTTCCACTTAGAACAGATGGGATCCATTCTATAAATGTCTTGTTACCTCACCGGATATACAGCAGAGCTGATTCACCATTAATGCCTTGAAATTCACAGAAATCTTAATTGAACCAAGAACAACTAATGGTCTTTTTTTCTTTCATAAGATAGAGTTAATATATATCAGAAATTTCTGCATAAACAGAAGTCACTCTCATAAAGAGGAGCATTAATACAGCATAGGAACAAAATTTGAACTGTTCAGATAAGTAGAGTAAGATTGACCCCCGCAGATCCCAGAGTTCAATTTGTCCTTTCTTGTTTTCTGCTGGGTGTATTTATTCCCCATGCTTCTGTTATATTACTTGTTCATTATTGCAAATACATCATCAATAATAGTAGCACTGTCAAACGCAGCTAGAAAGAACCAAATTTAATGAAGTCTTTAAGTCTGAGCACACAATGTGTGCCTCTGCATGTCTGTGTATGAACAAATATAGATGAAAGCTCAGTATTGTGACACATGATGACCAAAGCTTTCATTGTGTTTTACTGCCAAAGAATAGGTCATGACAGACAGACATTTATGCAATATTCTCTTCTGTTGGTACCTCATTCTACAGAGCTCAGGCACATCACATGTCTTACACAGGGAATTTTAATTTAATGAGTCCCTGACTGTGAATGCTGAATTTATAATCTGAGAAAGCACAAACTCTGTTGCGTAACAGTATGGGCAAAAAGGCAAGCATTACATCTTTACAGTTGTCAATGAAGTGAATAGATCTGAAGCAAGGTAACCTCTGCATTCCTAAATTTAGACAATTAACTTAAAGGAGGCACTTTTGTTAAAAACCTGTGATCGTTTCAGACAATTTCATTTGCTTCTAGAGCAAAGATGGTTTTGGTTCTCACACCTGAAGAGTTCATAGCTAAAATATGCCTTAAAAGTATGCAGGTATGATGAGACTGTGGGTTTTAAAAGTAAGGTCAAGTTTTTAGAAGCAAACGCAGAAATAATAGAGCATTAAGAAGAAAGGATTTGTGTGAATACATACTTGAAACAACACTAGAAATTTTGTTGTCACATTAACATTAGAAATTCATTTATCTCCCTTTAAAGATGATTCCTATGTACAAAGTATCATTAATTCAACACCATGTTTGCCATTTATCTTTATTGTCCAGGAAAACTTCTGGTATTTGTTGTCTTTCTAGTATTATATTCAATTTCTTTTTTATTAAAGTTAATAAAAATAAAGAGGCATTTTTCTGAGCTGACTTCTCTTTTCAGTATATTAGCTACGGTATTTTTTTAGTAGTTGATTCAAACACGTTAAATGCTTTGTTTTATGATAAGATATATAAAAAATGCATAATAATTCATATGTATGCACAGCAACTAGCAACTGTTTAATTCAGGTGCAGCACATTCTTTTTTCTCTCGGCCTTCCAAAATGCATGAAGAAGACAAAGCTGCTGCTGACTGTCTCCATAGAGACACCATGACAGTATCAAAAGGAAACATTTTTACTTCAGTATCTTCAGGCAAATGGATTTTCCTCCTGAGCAAAACCACTCAATAAGGGAAGTACCAGGAATAGAAAAAACATTCATTACAGTGTGCAGCTCACTGTGATCTGCATTGGCTTGGCCTGTGAAAAGTGTTTTAGTGCAGTGTTTAGAAATGCTGGAGAAAATGGTATATACATATATATTTCAGACCTGTCCGCTTTGCCAAATTCAGGACATTTTTATGTTCACATTTTGGCTTAAATAACGCAGGAGAGCAGCCTATTTCTCTCAATGGAAATAAGAAAATGACTATTTCATTTGACCCTGAAAATAAACTTAGTTAAAAACAAAACAAAACAAAGCTAAATTAAAAAAACAAACAACAACAATAAAGCAAACAACAACAAGACAATTTAGAGTGTTATTCTGAGTAATCTAAAAGATAATAGTGAGAAGGTTATTTGATTCAGAAAGTAGAACTGGAAATATAGTGATGACTGATATCAACACTACCTATTCTAAACTAGAGTCTGCATAGAAAATCAAGTCTATCCAGAAGGTATTTCAGAGCTGTAATTTACCTTCAGAAAGTCAAAGGCAATTCACATAATCCTAATAGTTTTCACTACTTTAAATACTCAGATGTTTAAAATACATTCATTACGTTGAGATGCTTTCCTTATTAAATATTTATACTCCCTCTCCAAATTACAATATGGAGTTATGTAGTATGTATTAATATCAAATGGATTTATATAGTATATATTAAGACAGTCAATTCATCATGTATACATATAAAAGAATAAAACAAAATGAACTATACGCATCAATATAATTTACTCAAAACAAATCTAGTCTCTGAGATTGTCTGATTTGGAAATTTGGATTTTAACACAGTGGATGAATGCTAAGTCTTATGACAAACCAATTTATTATTTTTAAGGAATTTCAAGGAAATAGACATTTTAAACTTGTATTTCTGCAGTTAAAATATTATTAGTCAACGATGCCATCTGAATGATCTTCAACTCTCCTGATTTTTGATTAAATACAGTTATTTTGAAAGAGGATAGATAAGTAACTTGAATTCTCCTGTTACCACTGAGGTTGCACATCACTCTTTTCACTCCCACTCCCTCTTCTGGATAAGAACAGATTTCCAAGAGCATTTTGATTAAACAAAGAAAGAAACAAATGAAATCATACATCATCATCAATTTAAAATTTCTGAGAGGAATTCCGCACATGATATTTACACAAAGTTTCACTGCTTTTTACAATATAAAAAAATATACTAGGTCCAGATGTCACAGTAGGCAGCTCAAAGACATGAAAAATAATCTCCTAAATTTTCCAATTGTTTTAGAACAGAGATAGACTACAACACCTACAATAAGTAAATAACTAGATGGATAGATAGATATATAGATTGATCGATAAATAGACAGATGATAGAACAACACATCTAGATAAAATAATAAAGATAAAATAATAATATTTCCCATAATATTGAACTATTCCTTAAGCTATTTAAAAGCACAGCATGTACTATGATAACAATGATAGACCCTCCAGATAACATAAACTAATACCAGCAGTACTAATTTTCAATGACATTCCTATTTAATCCTTTTGTGCCAGTTGTGTCTGCATGAGACAATAATCTTAAAATGTAAGTATCTGAAACCTTAAGTTTGCACTGGCCACAGCCACTTTTATACAAAACCTGGTGGGACCATATCTAGAAAAAATTACTAGCATTTATCTTGACTCATTATATATTTTCAAATAGAAAAGTATATTGTGAATATGGCAAATTTAAAACCAAAATCAAATACGTCAATTTAAATTCTGTCATTCTTGAAGATGTTTTTATGATTGTTTTCAAGATAAGTAAAAAAGGGCAGACAGTAAAGTAACTCTATGGGGAAAAAAATAATAATAATAATAAAATTGTTCTAACAGAAATAATTATAGAAAAATTCCTGCCAACCTGAACATTTCTGTTAAAAAAAACTGCCTAGTGACTATAATGAGTCTGAAGCTCTCTCTCTTCATACATAACTAGATGAGAAATTTTAACTGTAGGTTTTCATTCTGCTATAAATACAACTTACTGGGTAGGGACTTGAGCATCTGTTTAAGCAATTTGGTTTCTTAAGCTCTTCTTTTCCTTATACTGTATTACAGGTATCCAAAAAAGAAATGTTCCATTTTGATTACAAGAAAAAACTCTTCATTGACTCAACAAAAGCTTTATTTTTCTTCTAATAATCTATCTGTTCTTCAGAATCTATTATTTTACAGTATTTCTGAAAAATAAGTCTATCACCCAGAACATTTTCATAACTACTCTATGAGAAATTGTAAATATGGAAAGACAGGAATAAATCCAAGCTGATCAATGATTTACTTATTGTTTCAAGTTAGCTAGTCTTATTATCAGAAGTTACTTCCTGGATTAGCCTATGATCACATGGTAGAAAAAAGTCAACTTTTTATCTACAGATTTCACCACTGCATCAATAACTAGTAACACTGAATTAAACTCTTCACATTCCCAGAAGAATTCAGAAGATTGCTTTTAAAGAAGAGAGAAACAGATGAGTTGCGGAGAGCGAAAATATAGAAACATGTTTTTAGAAGAATTCAAACCAAGTTGAAAAGTAACTGATGACCCTGAAACATAATTTTAGACATCAAGGTAAGGACATAAAAACAGGTATCTCTTGTTATATATAATAATTCAGCATGAGAACACTACGGATCCAAAGAGGTAACACTAAAACTTAAATAGGGTAATTCAGACCCATTCCAAGACTTTTCTGTATGTAAACGTGTGTGTATATGCATGAGCAAGAGGGAAAGAGAAAAAAATTGACAGGACATGCCCTTAAAAAAAGAAAGACTTTTTAGCTAGGTGATATGAATCCAATAAGTATTTTTTAAAAAATCAATACAAGCTCCATTTTTCTGAGATTGTTTATGTTACAGCACCATTCATCTACTTTTCATCTTAAATGGAGAGGCAATATATATACTTCTGTAGTTGTTGTTTTTATGGTTTTTTTTTATGTTTGTTTTCCCAGCTACTACTGTATTACTGTGAGGGAAGGAGAAAGATGCTATCACCGTCACATATTACCTGACAAACAGCAGGAAGGGCTGATAATCTCAATAATATGTATCTCATTCACTCCACTTCCTCCTCAGCTGAGATAAAAAGTAAAGTGAATAAATCAGAACACTGTTTTTTGTCAATCAAAGAGCAGGATTCTGCAGAATTCCTTTTGTCCTATCTTTCTATTGTAGATGGAAACTACAATTCATTAGTAAGAGAGAAGCAGGAATTGATGGGTATAAAAGTAACTTAATAGAGCTTAATCATAAATAAGACAGTGAGTTAAGAAATGATACATATGATTATTTACTGCAAAGAGGGTAGGGGTAAACACATTAATCCAGGAGGTCCTCCCATTGAGTCCCAAGCTTCAGGTTCAACCCTCTTGCCTTCTAAACTTGTTGAAGCACAGAGATAAGGAGTCTAGGTGCAGCTAAATGTAATTTTAGTTCCATGCTTGGTCAGCAGCTTTTGTCTGAGGGATTATATGTACACAATTGATAGAAAATTGAATGTTAGTGAAAATAACAAAATTTAAACAAACTGTTAGTTACTTACTGAGGATCTATATCAGCAAGACATCTCTTGATGTCAAGATGTAAGGCATCTATGCGCAGATGTAACCTTCAAGGGGCATCCCTGTTCAAGGTGAGCACCTGCCATGAAGCACACTGCCACTCAGGAACAATGTGCTTTGTTTTTGGAGGGACTGAATCAAAAGTTCACTGTCTTTTCACAGTATAGACTTGAGACTTTGCAAAGAGACATTTAGCTTTTGAGTTCTGATAGGATCAATACTTTCCTTACGTATTTCTCTTGAACATCTGGAGAATCAGACTAATTTATTCTTCCTTATGCTTCATTCTTGTCAATATAATCTCAATTTCTTTGCATGGAGGTTGGACGACTGAAGGTTGTCTCTTAAATACAAGATTTTCACCTCCTTCATCACATTATGTTGCTATTCTGATTTTACTTTCATTACACTCCTAAATTAATGTTTCACCACAAAGTTCCTATGGATCATCATAATTATTCAACAATATTTATACTCTAATCACCTAATCATCTCTCCTACTAGTATGTCAGCAGGCAACGTTCAGCAATATTAAAACATCGGTGTGCTATTAGCACTGTTTTATTTACAGATCTGAAAAACAGTATCATATGGTGTTCTACAATGAAAATTAACTCCATCCCAGTCAGATATGGTACGAATATGAAAGATTTACCACCAGGTGCTTACCAGGGTTTTTCAGTTTATTTGTTTGCTTTTTTTTTTGTTTTGTTTTTCAGTTGTGTGTTTTTGGCTCTTTTTGCCTTGGGTTTTTATCTGTGTGTAACTTATTCTGAAAGTTTAGTGCAATCAGATCACTGATCATTTGTGAAATTGTTTATCAAATATAGTAAATTGGTTATTATTAAGAAATAAATCAGTTAAGGATTCCATTGTTTGATCTCCTTCTGCATAGGCACTATAAATTGAGATTTAAGGAAGACATTAGCAGCCAGACACCATGAATGTGGTGAGATTAGTAACAGAGACTATAGAAAGTTATACATGCATTAAAAAGAGGGAATTCTTCTCACCTTGAAAAAAAAAACCAATCCCTCTACACCGTCTTACTACATTTTAAAGTCACTACTCCAAAATCAGACAACTTTTCTGATGCATATTGTGCAGATAATTAAACTATTTTACAGTACTTCCTTGCTTTCCAGTTTTGATCCAAGTCTTTGATGATGAAAGTATTTTCGTTCTCCAGACTACAAGCAGAACTTCAAATAAAAAACAAATAACAACAACAACAAAACAAACAACCGAACAAAAAAACCAGCAGCTAGTAAAATCTCCATGCTTAAACTAGAATATCTACAGATGTTTTAAGGCTGCGTATCATTTCATTTCTGAGCATACCTGTATCAGTCTTTATCTCTTGTAAGATATACTTGAATACTATAACTTTCCTTCTGTCCTTCCTTCCTTCCCTCCCTCCTCTTCTTTTGGTGATACAAAGAAAAAGGCTGACCAGGGATGAGGTGGGGCCATAATCACTGCAGATTTTAAAGGAAAGCATAGATATCGCACTGAGTAACACAGGCACAGGAATGGGTTGATTGTTGGACTTCTCCCAGAGCAACAATGTACATGGAAGTATTGAGAAGATTCCACAGGGCAATTAAGGGCAATTAAAATATTTAGATATCTCTCCTTTAAATATCTCTCCTGTGAGGAAACACTGAAAGAGATGGGACTATTCACACAGAAGGCTTACCAGTGTGTATAAACATCTGATGGGAGTGAATAACGATAAGACATCCAGTATTACTGCAGCCTTAAAACATCTGTAGGTATTCTAGTTTAAGCATGGAGATTTTACTAGCTGGTGTTTTGTTTTTGTTTTTATTTTTATTTTTGTTGTTGTTGTTGTTGTTTGTTCCCTTTCATTTGAGACTCCTCTTCGTTTCCAGTGAAAGGAGAAGATGCTATGGACAAAAAGCTAAAACGCAGGAAATTCCTTGGGAACAGAAGAAAACACTTACTCTGTGAGTGTGGTCAAAGACAGGCAAGGGAAGTGATGGTGAGTTCCCAAAGAAATGGTGGAATATCCTTGTAGATAGTTAAAACTCATCTGGACATAAATCTGCTCTAGGTGCCCTTGCTAGAGCAATAGCGTTTGGACTAAATGACTATCAGAAGTCCCTTCCAGCTTCAAGTCTTCTGTGGCTATGTTTCTTTCACTGATTCTTTCATTGCTTTCCCATCCCTACTCCAGTACCTGTGCTGAGTCCAATCTTTCATTGTCTTCAGGTAGCAGCTAAGTCCCACTGACACTTTGTTACGGAAAGCCTTCTGATTCATATGAACATAAAGACACAAATTTTTGTTTACTATTCATAATAAATTGAACTATATCTTGCAATTAGTCTTAAAAAGAGGAGGCCTAGAACTATCAGAGTCTGAAAGGATTTGATGTCAGGGTTACTGCTGTATAAAGCATTACAGTTCAGTTTCCTTTACTTCTTACTGTGTTGTTTTTTTTTTCTTTTTTCTCACCCTTTCTGGACCTTTCCCATAGGTGACAACTGATAGTCTTTGAAGCACATGTCACTGTTGATCTGAGTACTTGCTACCTTTCAGATAAATGAAAGCCCAAGTGCACAAAGCCTGCAATTGCTTCAACCCAGTTCCTGTTCACTTATCAGAGGCAGGGCAAGCACTATCAACACTTAATGGGAGAAATATGTCTTATGTTAAACTGTCAAGAAGACATTGTTTTATAGTGAACAATTCCAACACTTTCTTTTACACATACAGCTTAAACATGTGGCGTAAGAAAAGGCTTTCTGCTGTTACACACAGCAGTAATACTATACATTCATCATGTCTCATTTCTATACAATCTGGGAATCTGAAGACAAGAATATCTGAAAAAAAGTCAGATAAATGTGTAGAAATTCCTAGGAATAGAAAACAAAGTCAAGACCTCATTCTCATATGAGTAGACTAACAAAGTCACGCTCAAGTCCTCATCTGCCAGCTTTGAATTTTTTATGAATTTGGAATTTAGCCACAGTCCCTTGAAAAAAAGTGTTTACAAACTTAAGCTGCACTTTAAAATCCTTCAAAGCAGAGAGATACCTTTGTCATTTATTTTTTCTCAATAGTTTGACAGCTGCTTTTTTTTTTTTTTTTTGTTATATCTGAAACTATAACTAGAATAGCTGGAACATTTTCAGTAATCCATAATTACATTTCCCACTGGCTAGCTGTAAGCACCTTTCTCTGTACACTAGTGTTTGTTTTAGATACTATTCTGAAATGAAATGAAGAATGACTCACAGGTAAGTTTAAGTAACAAGAAAAGCTGCTATCACTCCCAGCTAACCTTCAAACCACCATTCCTTCTCCAAGAAACTGTTGCCTTTATAGCAGCAATTGATGAGCCACGGACTTACACACAGGCTGATAAATTCAGCATCCAGCTTAATTTCCACTACTCCCTATATCTAATAAAGTATTCTAAAAATACTTTACGGTTTCTTTTAACAGTCAGAGACATAGCATGAAATTAAAAGCAGCGATTAAAAAGCAGATTAGTTATCCTTTCACCTGTTAAAGAGGAACCTAAAGACAGAGTAGATGGATAATTCAGGATAATATTTCCTGCTTCATTTGCCTGACTTGCATTTGTATGCCTCAGCTTTGTGTTAGCCAGGAACTTCTTAAGCAGTGAAGGTATCCAGGCTATAGCTCTGGTCTCTAGACTACGTAAGGCATTCCAGTTCAGCAAGGCACCGGAGTGGAGTTCAAGTCCTCCACTGACCACAAATACTCGTATACATACATCTAACACAAATTCTTAGACAGTCATTAAAAATGAGATTACAAACTGTTCAGAGAATACAAATTAAAAATTAAATTTTGCAAATTTAATACTATTTAGTCTACATGCAAAAAAAAAAAAAAGAAATTTAATTAAAAAAGTGATTCAAAGTTAGGTCACATTTCCATTTTCAATACTGTCACGGATGAAACAGACTTGACTTGGGTCATTTTACTGAATTATTTTATTGTCAGTTAACATAAACTTTTAGTTACTGTGTGGTGTACTGAGGAAAAATAGACATATAATTAAACTGTCACCTTTCCTCCCTCAATCTCAGGAACATCTTTAAGTCAACACCTATCTCACTCCTTTCCTAGTCTCTACTCCTCCAGTTTTCTGTAGCCACCTCTGCTATAGCCTACATACCCAAAGAGCTGTCACTGCTTCATACTCTCCCAGAGCTCCTTTATATCACATTCCAAATGTGCGTCTCCAGCTGCATTCCCAGCAATGTCTCCTTCCTTACATCTTCTGTACTTCCTCCTTTGGTTTCTGCAATGAAACCATCCATGTGTGCTGTGCAGTGGTCTGTTTCCACCAGTTTCCAACTCGGCTGAACCTGGCTGTGATGGCCAAAGGGCAGTTCCTGGCTTCTTCCCACACACACACCCTGCAGCTCCTGCTACTACACAAACAGCTATGCCTAATAATTGCCCGCTTGGGAAGCAACAGGAAAAAGCTATCATATTTCTAAATAAATAGGGAGAAGTGTTAATCTACTCTAGGGTTATCAGGAGATTAAACACCCTGCAGTTACAGGTGCAGGTCTCTACTGGAATGACAGTTCTTCTGACATAAGGTTGTTTATTAATGAAACTTATTTAAATCATTTTCTCTTCAAAGATTTTTCTATTAACCTCTGAGGAAGGTTATATAATAAATGAGAGACCAGAACATTTTGTACTAGAGCATCCTAATATCTTTCAGATGCCTTTTGAGCATATTTCAAGGCAACTCTTCCCAAAGGCATTTCCACAAGTGTATTTGTGACTTGGTCTCAAATAGTTTATATTATGCAGAATCTTTATAAAACATGACAGACTTTCAAATTAATTAGCTGATTATTTGGTAAGCTTGTTTGTCAATGCTATCACCCCCAACATTTTTCACTGCATAGCTGATAAGTTAAATACCTGATTATACTGAAAATTAATTGGTTTTTAATAATGTCTGATGAAAAAAAAGTAGTAAGCTCTGAGGTATATGCCAATCAAAATATAATACAATTTATGACTGGAGAAGATTAACACATGCTCCTTCATGAGGTTCGAAGCCTTCTTCCTCCTCCCCAAGAGAGATAAATTTCTTGATCAAGAGTATACAATGTGAATAACTTGCAGTACTTCTTCATACCAGTCTTAAACACAAAAACTACTCTTGTATACTATAAAGTTTCTTTAACTTCAGTGTGATTTTATGGCAGATTAAGGTGATTAAGTAAATCTAGACTAAAACAATTCATTACACACAGACTGTATAGCTTGGAACACCAAGCTAAGAGCACTAAGAGAACACTAAGAACACTATTACACACAGACTGTTTAGCTTGGAACACACAGCTTGGAAGTATTGTTGAGCAGTACTTCAACAAGGAAGCAGGAAATAGGAAATCAGCTTCTTATAAATTTGAATCAATGCTAAAGCTGTAAAGCTGTATTTCTAGTTTCTTCCAAAGTGAAAAAAACGACAATAATAAGGTGGTTTTGGTGGTGTTTATTTGGTTTTTTTTGTTTGTTTTTTTTCCAGATAAGAATAAACCAGACAGAATATGCTAAGAATCAGAGAAAACAGCCATTAGCAGGACATTTTTCAATATTTTTTTCAAATTATTATAGAGCCTGGCAATTAACAGAAGGAAATCTATTTAATTAAAATATTCTTAACCATGACATTTGTCAGTCATGAGGTTTAAGTTTATGATATAATTAATTGTATGTAATTAATAGGAATTAATTTCAATAAGTACAGGTTTTACAAAGCACAATTTTTGTTTTGGATAGCATTTTATTGGAGCATGTAATGAAACTACATGACAAGGGCTAAAGGATTAAAGAATTTCATATTGACTGTACAACTCTCAACATTAAATATCTTGTATTTTTACTCCCTTTCTGGATCTGCACGTGATCTCTAAATCTACACATGCACTCCATATCACTCCATACTACAAAAGTTTAAAATTTTGATGTGCTTTTTTTATTTTAGATGCCTAAATCTCATTTTAAAATAGAAAGTGCATTTGATTGTCCAAGTGATACTCTACTCAAGAGAAAAAAAACCATAGTTTTAAGACTACTGAAGTCTTTCCACCGAAGTACATTTTCATACCGATATAGATCTCTCTGATAAGAAAATTTCATCACCTTAATGAAACAGGTATAACGGTGTTGTCACAACAGTCAAGAGAATAGAAATTGATTTACTGTACTCTTATTCAGTTTAATAGAATCTCCTGAGCTCTGATAACACCAGCTAAGTTCTTGCCAAATTAAAGTGTCTTGGTTTAATAATAATTTAATAATAATATCCTAGCATTCTGTGTAGGTTAATATTTTTATGAATGCATTTCAATGTGTGTGGTTAAAGATCATAGAATCTTAGAATCTTAGAACCCTTAGAAAAGACTGCTAAGAGCATCTAGTCCCACAACCAACACTTCACCACCATGTCCACTAAGCCATATCCCTCAATGCCACATCTACATGTTTCTTGAAAACCTCCAGGGTTTTCATCATAACAGATGTTCTCACTGGAAAAAAAAATTGGACAAATGCCTGTTTCTTACAAGTCCTTGATTTACTAAATGCTGGTAGATAGACTATCCCCTGTCACATTGTGTGCAGTGGTCTCCAAGAGTATAAGCACAGATGATCAAAAGGGTTTGAGAACAGCAGCACAGATGATAACAGAGACATCAAAGGTATATCATTATCAATAACAAACAAAAAAACAGTTTTATATATTATTAAAGAATTGTAATCTTAAGAGCTGGAATTACAAGTTTTAGAACAATAGGAAAACAAACAAGACATAGGCCACATGAATTAACAATGAAATGAACATGAACATGAATTAACAATGAAAATATGAAGGACACAATCAGAAACAGGAGCAGCTCTACCATTAGTACAGTGTGCATCCTCAGCATAACTCTTTAATCCTGTTAAAATATCTTTTTTCTTTCTTGTACTAAGTATGGATTATGGGCATTCTGATAATAAGCCCAACACCAGCACATAAAGTGTTCAACAGAACTGGATGTAAAATATACTTACACTTTGAGATCCACACGTGCTTAGAAGAATTAGAGACTTAACTGATAAGACAAAGAAGAGAACCATAACCTCTACAAGAATGAGACCAAGGAAAAATAACATGGAGGGAATTTCTGCAGCATTGTATCTCCCAGTGGAACCCAATCCATGCTACTACTTTAGCATCAAGTATCTCTCCTCTTTTGAAAATGAAAGTGCCTCTTTTCCTTTTATCATTTATCATATTCTGCTTTAGTAACTCAACAATTACTTTCTACTACATAACTGGGGTTAGAAAATTAAATGTTTAAAATGTAGAATATGCTTTTGTGTATTGTGTGCATATTGTGTGTGTATGTGCACTATGCGTATTATCTGCTCTAGACTTGTCACAGAGTGGCTGATACTGCAGCAGCAGCCAGGATAAACTCAGATGTAACATAGATATCCAATAGAACAATCAGTTGATAGACAATTCTCTGATTAACACTCCTCCAAATTCTCTGATTTCCTCAGAGTTATCATTTATATCATTACTCATTATAGCCCATAATCCTTCCTGAAAGGACTTAAGACCTGCTACTTAGATATATTCAATATGTATCTTAAAATACAGTGTATAAAAAAAGTTGATAATAGTCAGTGTTAGGCTTTAGTTTTTGAAGACCAAAAAGAATTTGATAATAATTTTTCCATCAGCATCTGAACCCATGAGTTTTCTGGAATTTGCACAATTTCAGGCTGCAGTAAGTAACTTCCAGAGATTTAGTCTTGTTTAAGAACTGGTAAGTATTCCTGTTAAAAATAGCTGAAAGCACTTATGCTTTCTATTTTATCTAGAGACCAATAGGTTGAGTGATTCTTTGTTTAGCCTCTGAATAGTTCAAGAATTCTTTTAAACTTTTGAAACTGTGGCCATACAAGGCAGCCTACAAAATCAGGGACAGGTAGCTGTATATAGGATTGTATCTTCAGTGAATAAGAGAGGGACAAAAGCATGATATGGGTTTTCTGATACCATCTGATCAATTATATGAATTCTATATCCAGTTAGATTCTAGGTAGGCTAATTCTTCTTATGGTTATACTCACAATAATCCAGTCTTGAAGAGGATACAAAAGCACTTCACTGTATACCTTCCTATGGTATACATATGACTATATGATAATTTCTTGTGGGCTCAAATTCATGTGTACAAAATAATTACTTATAGTGAGAGTGACCAAACACTATGCTCACTTTAGCAACTAAAATGTATACTAAAATTGGAATGATGCACAGAAGATTACCATGGTCCCTGTGCAAGAATGACAAAAAAATTCATAAGTAACTCCATATTTTTTTATCTTATTTTGAATTTGATGATGACTTTTATTCAGAAGAAGTGCTTAACAAATACAGTAATCAGTTCTAGAGTGGTCCTGGCTCCAGCCAGGACAATTGGGTTTCTTGAAGTGCGTTTATTCAATGGCCTCTCATATGAGATCCACAGACATACAAGGCTCTAGTGAACATCAGTGCACAAAGCGCTAATGATGGCAGTACTGATGTCATCAAGTTATTGAGAGGCAGGCTTCATGTGTATTTCTGGAGCAACAAGAAGATCCCAAGAGTTCATTCCTTAGGAGGCTGAAGAGAACCTAGCTGGGAAGGATGGCAAAAGCATCCACTGTGATAGCGCAGAGGCTCCATGCATTCTTGACATAGGTAATCTCAGGAAGGATTACTTCAAGGACCAAAAGAGTACTGGTGGGCTTTTGATATAGCTGTCTTGGAGGTGGAGACATTAAGCAGCTGTCTACCTTGCCTGGATTCTTCTGTTTTGGATTTGTTAAGAGAACTGCAGATATCAATCACTAGTACAACAGTGACATTATCGCACCAACCAAGACTTCCTGATTTCCATCCACAAACTTACTCATTATTGAGAGAGCCAAGAAATAATCAACAAGACTTGCTCACCCCTTAGCAGTTCTGTATGGACTGTGCAATGGAGAGTGGAGTTTCACTGTGGACTACTGTCACAGCACTGCTGAATGCCGTCATGCTGGACATGCTAGAATTTCAGTATGAACTGGGAGTCAAAGGCAGCCAAGTGTTATATCACAATTTCTTTTGGTGGTATAGTGCAGGCCACAATTCACTTTCATCGAGGGGCATCCAATACACCTGGAATTGACAGCCCCAGTGGTGGGAACACAATCCTACCATTTGCAATAGGCTGATCCATACTGCACTGGAAAAAGGGAAGCTCCTGAACACCTGCAATACGTTGATGACATCATCATGTGGGGCAGAGGAGCAGCACAGCACAGCACAGGAGGTTTTTTAAAAAAGAAAGAAAATTATCCAAATCTTTCTGAAAGTCAGTGTTAACAGAAAGCAAAGCAAGTTCAAGGAACCCTTAAAGGAGATTCAGTTTTGAGGAATATAAATGCCAAGATGTATAGCATTATTTACCTATGGATGTGATCAACAAAATAACTTCTATGTCTCCACAAAAGGAAACATAAGCTTTCTTAGATGTTATAGATTTTAGTAGAATGCATATTCCAGATTGCAGTCTGATTGTATCAAGTGATATAGAAGAAGAACAATTTCACCTGGGGCCATGAGCAACAACAAGTCTTTGAGCAAATTAGGAGATAGTTCATGCAGTAGACCTGGGGCCAGTCCAGATAGGATAAGATGTAAAAAAAATGCTCTACACTGCAGCTGGGGAAAATGGCCATACCTGTGCCTTCCCCAGTAGCACAGAGACAGGTTTACCAGAGATGTTATAGAATCCACAACTCTGATCATATTCAAAGCCCAACTGGACATAGCTCTGAGCAGCCTGTTTTAGTAGACCAGTCTTCATCAACAATATTCATCTAAATGAACTTTGGACATCTATACTGACCATACATGCTCTGTGACTGTGTGTGTCCATAGAGGGAAAGCAGTTTATCTATCACAATTGTAAGTATCTGTCAAAATGCCAATGAAACCTGTCCTACAAGAAAACTGACTTTTTTTTTTTTCAAATTTAAAAGAATGTTATCCAATAAATACAGGGATATTAACTGATCTACAAAACACTGTAATGGATTTATCCTGATATTACTGCACAGCATTCTGATGAAGACCTTAGCCTGTAACCAGAAGAGAAAGCTACAGCTTTCGAATCAGTAATTATGAAAGAACCTTATTCATTGATTTCAGTCCAATGAGCAAGAGTAAAAGAATGCATCTAGAAAACTGGTTTTTGGTTGTCATTCTAAGAAATCAGAGACTGTGAGCTGACAACTTCAGAAACTATGGAGTAAACCTTTGAGAACCTACAAGGTTAAAACCAAACATAACCAATCACATAGCTTTGCAAATAAATTCACAAGCCCCATTTTTCTTGACACATCCCACTAAGAAACAAAATGAGCCATCAGGAACGGGATATGGTCATTGATATCAGACTGTTTTGTGATTAGAAAATTATCAATAAAATCCTAAAAGGTAAAGCTGTAGAGCATTTTATAGGTGTTTGGGATTTCTTTTGCTTGTATGTTTCATGTGTTTTTCCACCAAAACTATCAGCATTATCCTCTCTCACCACAAGAAACACTTTTCTGTTTTTAAATTCTGAGTCATGATGATTCTTTCCACTGTAGAACTGCAATTTGTCTCTCACTTCCATATTTTATAGACAGGTACCAAGATTTTTTTCTCTCTCTTTCAACATAAGGAAATTTAATCTTGTAACGGGACAAGAGAACTGGCTGCAGAAAGAGTAACAAGCCCATGATGGCAATTCAGGAAACTACAAATCTTCCTACCAGTAGGTGGAGCAAAAATGTCATTAATATTGAGAATAACTGAATTAGAACTCTCTAGTTATCCGTGGGTGTGTTCCTCTTCTATTCTGTTTACTGATTGCTCAGTCCAGTGAAGACACATTAATGCCTCTGGTTTTTATTTAGCTTTAAGTATAAAAGAATTTCATCTGATATGGCTTTCAGAGGCACAATAAAGAGGAAAAAAATTGCTCTGCCAGTTTCTGCTCTCTTATTTGCTTGTCTTCTCAGTATGTGGAGAGAAGGACTGGGAATGTGGCTCAGCACAGCACGACTGTGCATGTATATTTATGGACTTCTGTTCAGGTGGCAGTTGCATTGCTTGTAGTTACAAGCTCAGTCCAACTGATTATCTCTTCATCCTTTAGTTATACCATGTACACTGTTTCATTTCCTAGAACAATGTTGTTTGAAGCCACATGACAAATAATGCACATTCACTTACAAACTCCTTTTCCCATGCTGGTTTTATTTAGTCCAGGATGTACTTATGTTGAGGAAATAAATGTGCTGCAAGATGACATATCTTTCAAATATGTAACTTCAAAACTGAAACAACTTCAACTGTGCCAAAATGTTGATAGATTTTCACTCAGGTGGTACTCAGTAATCTATTAGATAGAATACCTTATATATTAAAAGATCTTGAAAGTGCCTTTCAACTTTGTTATTCTTCTGCAAGCTATGGATTAATGGGAATCAGCATGGGACTTGTTACACTGAAAGGAATACCTACAGGAATTAACATTTAAACTGAAAATCTCACAATGAAAACTCCTGACAGAATCATGCCTGCTGATTCCAGAGTTCACAACAAGACACAGCTTTATATTAAATCACAGCTGAGCATAAGGGTGCAGATACTTAAGTTGGCCTTTGAAAAGGGCATTGCACCTAATCATCAGAAGCTTGAATTAAAATACAGTTAGAATTTGATTATCAGTCATTAGAAACTTCCTGAAGCACCCAGGTATCTCTTACAGACAACCATTTCCTTCCCAAGTATGGCTAATTTTAATAGTAAGTTTATTTCTTATTTTATTTTCCTGTTACTAGCTTGGAAAAATAAATCTTGCTACTCACTGCTCCCATTGGCTAAAAACAGCTGTTGACCAAAATGCAAAAACAAAGCAATGGCATTTATTTTCCCTGTTTGTAAGACAGCAGAAAAAAATTAACAAATTATATACATTCCATACTCAAAGCAAAATAACAATGGAAATGTACAAATATGTAGTACATTCTGTCTGAGTAGAAGTATAAAATGCATAATTCTTGCAAATTATTCTCTGAAGTTATATTTCTTCAAAATCTGACTAGTAGTAAGTATGTGAATATATGCTGTAGTAAAAATTTTTTTAAATATAAGAAATCCTGTTTTGTTAATAATTTTCAAAATGAAAATTGTCCAAAAATTCTCAAGTTTAGTCTGAAAATATAAATGATTGACTTACTGAATCCTAATAAAAGTGCTAGTTGATATATTTTACTGTAGCTAACACAGTTAATTTTAAACTCTGAAGGGACTTTTTTCTGAAGTTAGAGAATTCAATGCCTGAAAAAACTTTCCATAGAAAAAATTCTTAACTTCATTCATCCTTTTTGTACTTGTTAAAAAAAAACAGAATAATACAAAGAAACCTCGAGAATTCTGTAAGAGTGATTATCTCCTGAACTTTAAAAGAAAGAACAAATGCTTGTAGAAGCTCAGAAAGGACAAGAAACTCCTTCAAAAAAAAGGCTATATGAATTCATAAATTGGTAGTATTATTCATTTATGTGTTTACTAACTAGGTTCCCTTCTTTGAGAAAACAACTTGCTCAGAGCAAAGGTAGTCTGCCTTGATTTAGCAAGGGTTTGTATACAGACTCTCATGCCATCATCTTCACTAAGAGCCCAGTAATAATATCTGGAGTGAATATAAGAATAAAAAGTACCAAAAAATTGATGGGTGTCTGGCTAAATCTGCAGGCATAACACGCGGATCTTTCTAAAAACCATTTCATAATCAAAAAGTTGTCCACACTCTCAAAAACTTAAAGAACTCCTAGATATAATTTCAGCAGGTCAGGGAATTATATACATCCATAATTTTAAATTGTTCTAAAAGTTCTGTTCAGATAATGGCAGCAGAACAAGTTTTATGAATAGCTGCAGAGAATTACTAAACAATGGTAAGAAAGATTTATAAAAAGGACAATGTGCAAATGTAGCAACATTTTAATATTTGTATCTTCTCTTGTTCATCTTTATAAATATATTTTTCATGTGATGAAATTCAAATTGAGGTAATCTCTCAAAAAAAAAAGAAGGTGTAAAAAAAGCTCAGCTACTATAAAAGGCAGTAAAAAACTTAATAATATGAGTTTGTCTTAGCAGGTAATTGTGAGGATACATGCTATCTGAATGAACTGTTTGAACTTAATGCTTGCTGCAAATAGTTCATTTCTGTTCCAGCATTCCAGTAGCTTGTGTCATGATGAGGGTAAACCTTTTATTTATAAGGTGGGTAAATTCTTGGTCTCTCTGGCATTAATTATTACTGGGTGCTGTCACAATATTTTGCAGCTCTATAAAAAGCAATTTGATGGCTCTATTTCATTTGTGTGTATGACATGACTAGGCCTGACAGCCAGCAGATTACACAGTCTACATTGAGCAGCCCCTAAATTCATGAAAATGCCATTTGAATTCAACCCTAGGGTTTCTGCCCATCAATATTTTCACTCCGTTACAGGAATATCAATAGTTCACCAGCAGTGATTCAGAAACTTCTACTATTTCCTCTGTGGAATTTGAGTGGTGTGTTTCTTCTTGCCTGTAGTTTTGAATATCTAATTTTCATATCTTTTAGCTTTCAATTGTTTCACTAACAGGCGTTTGTTAAAATGTTAGCAACTGTCCTATTAAATTTAAAATTTTGCTGCATTTTGTAGAGACAATTACCTTCTTCATTTCATTGATTCTTGCACTTTTCCAGCAAATTCTTTTTAAAGTGAATCAAAATTTTAGGTTAAGTGTTGAACTGAACTCTTGACCTCGCGGAAATTGATGACCATCCTCTTAAGGCATCACAACACAAATCTTCAAGGTTATGGATTTTTTATTTGTTTCTTTTCCCCAGAAAACTTAAGATTAACTGTGGAGATACACAAGCTCATAATGTTGATATAAAGTTCAAGGATAGCTTGTCCTTTTTTTTTCTATTGAACCATGACTCCTGGCCACAGAGGAAAAAAGGTCTCAATGGTTTCTACTTTTAAAAGACCACAGTGTTCTTTCTGGTAGTAACATTTTCAGTAACTCATTATAATTATTCAACACATTGTCACAGCATTAAATAAATCAGTAGCTCTTAAAAGATCACAGTAATGTAAAAAAATACTTCAGCCCTTCTGCTGATAAATGTATTTTGACTCTAATGCTAAGTATACAGTATCTGAATAAGGTGGATGTGCATTTCTATGAAAGATATTTGTCAAGATGCTGTTTGAAAGATTTAAGTACCATACTGTCTTAAAATGCTTAATGTTCTATAAATAATTTAGATAGACATTTTTTATTCAGGCTGTCTTTGGTTTTGCCCAGACTGTGAAAACAGTTCATCAATCAGACCTCAAAAAGCTCATTTGGTGTAGTATATATTTACCTCCTGAACACTTATAAGTTAAGACAGTAAGTCTTTAACCACAATTTGTTGAATGGAGATTTTACATCTTTCAGCATTACAGCAGTTGTGAACCTGTTGACCAAGGTAATGAACATGAACCTTAACTAAAACAGAGGCTATGGAATTATTGTTCTGTGGTAAAGTAGCAATGTATAGCAATCTAAGACTTAACAACAGAATTTTTTGAGGTATTATAAAAAATTAATTTGCTGCACTCTACATGATTTCTTTCAAATAAAAGCCTCTAGTAAACGGTAAAATTTTTCATTTGAAGAACATTGCCAGAAAATGAGAATGGTTCTGTTAACACAGCAAGGAAAATAATTCAGTTTATGGCACTGTGAGTCTCTTTATCAAGTTTTCCAATGGGTTCTGTAACAAAGCATTATGTGTTTAGACAACTATGTAGCACAAAAAGATAATTTTAAAACATGTACAGGGAAACATTTCTTTATACCTTAGATAGTGAACTTCAGGATGCTGTTTTAGGAAGCTGTGGAGACAGGTGGTATTGGATGCTTCAAAAATAATTTGTGGACCATATCTCTATGATCAGATCCTAAAGGGAAGGGGCAAACAAACATCCTCTAAATTATCTTCTTTCTCTCAGTATCCATGATGTCACAGAAAGGAAAAGATGACAGAAAAATGAGCAGATAGTGAAAAATGGAAAAATGTATCTTTCCCAGCAAAAACCAAAACAAACAAAAAAAACCCTGAACATTACTCCTGAACGTCAGCCTTTATCATTCCACTACCTTTTGACTGCACATACAACATAGTGGTCTTCTAACTGTTTACAAAACAGTGTAGATGTTAGTGTTTGTGATGTGTAGCCTCTAGCCAATTATTGTATCAAAATATTTATCTTCATGTTAAAACATCTATTTTAGGCACATAAAACCTTAAAATACCTGTGTCAATAACTTTTTCAGAACTTTCAGCCATCAATATTGTATGGGACCTCCTTCCAGCTCTTTCAACACAAAGCACAGCAATACTCATCAGCTACTCCATGAAAACTCACATTGTGCAAAACATTACCTATCAAGCTAATGCAAGGCCCTTTGCTTCTTCACTTAAAATTGAAGTACTATTCAAGCTACCCCTAGTCTACTGGCAATTATTAAAATCAGTAAGCTATAAAAATATAATTGCACACTCTTCTGAAAACTACGGGAATTTTGATGGAAATCACATCAGGCAGAGCAAGTTTCCTCAGATATCTCTTCTACAGAAGAAGGAAAATAAAGAAGATCTATCTATTTAAGACAATTTCTCCCAGTGTAAACCACAAATACCTTTGGAAATGTCAGTTAAAATAGAGTTTAAAATACTTACATACATATATATAAAGTAGTAGAATATAACCTAGACAGAAATATCTGTTTTCTGCCTGCTTTTGGACTTCTTTAAACTCATTTTTCCTTTAATCTCAGTTTAAATCTCTGCTTCCTTTTTGCACATGTTCACATTTCTTTTTCAGTTTTGCTACACAGGAACCTGTTTAGTCTGACTGTGGTGGCACTCCTGTCTGTCCAACTCATTTATTTTTCTGGTCAGACTTACCAGTCATCAGAACCTAATCTTTCTTAGGCTTAAAGTGAATACTAAAAATCTAGAATCTCAAAATATTTTTTGTATGATTTAACAGTCAGCTAATTAAATTTCATACTGAAGTACTTCTTGTTCTAAGTATTGGGTCAAATACATAAATACAGTTAATATGACTGTCTACATGACGGAATATTCTAAGGTAAGCGTGTGGAAAAGACATACTATTAAGGAAAAAAATATAATCAATTTTCCAAGTAATTTATTTAAATAAAATAGTGATTGAGGTTTTTATTACATTTTTCAGTATTTTTTTATATTTCTGTGTAGGCCAGGTGGCAGTAGGCTGAAGGCTGGTACACATTTCTGGTCCAGAATATCCAGGCAAAATAAATGAATGCTGAGTCCTTAAATTAAACTTTTTTTTCTCCTGCATATGCATTCATATACTCAAGAACTCTGAGTAATCCCATTTCAGAAGGAATACTAACCTTTTCAAGGTTTATGCTTGGGCATTTGTCACCATCCCATAATAAAATGGAAGGGACTGGACTATTATAGTGTTTTGTCTAAATACTATTCATATGTAAAGAACTTTTCTTTCCCCTGTATTTTACTTGGGAGCACTGAAATGAAACTCTCACTAGAAAACCCACTGCATTGTTACTCACTGCTTAATAGTTCTCTTATTTCGTTAAGCAAATGTTATCAGAAGTATCAACTGTCTTAGCAATGAAAGAAAACATACTAAAAAGGTATTTCTCTGTCATGTAGAGAAAAGTGTAACTTCTGAACTAGATTTATTGCTCTTCAAAAAACCAGGCAGCAACAAGAACAACAAAAAACCTGATGAGAAAGCAGCATGACAGCTTGAAATTATTTGGACAGCAATGCCAAAGCTGCTTACTGAAGGCTTACCTGTGGAAATTTTTTATGTTAGCTGCATGCAAATTTATAGAGACACTGAAAGAAAATTGTTACTTAAAATAAGTGACAAGGTAAGAAATATGAGGTAAGGAAAGTCACCGTAAAATCATGTACAACAAAATGCAACAATGCCCACCTTCATCCTTGATGGTTAATTTAGACAAGTAACCTCCTTTACTATCCAGGAAGTGCATGTGGCAGTTCAAAGAACATAAATACAATCTTAAGCTATTAGAGAATCCACTGAGACTCGTCAGTTCAGGTTGTCCTATTTAGTTATAGTTATGAATTACTGCTAAGAAAGGCAAGAATAGCTAGATTGATGGGGCATATTATGCAGTTTCAAGAAATAAACAGACAAATATTAACACTTGTAAGTTCCTGAGGGAGTCATCCATACACACTGCACAGAACTCCAAGAAATGATGCTAATCAAGGGAATTCTTATCAGAAACATTATCACAGTTCCAGGCTGACAGATAATTCTTCTAGACCATCTCCCAAAACAGTGCATATCATCCATTTTTTCCAATTGTGTTACCTTCTCCTGCCATAAAATCAAAGGGCAGGTTTTAATATGCCTATACGAAAACATGGAGACATATGGAGACACCGTATCTAAATACTAAAGCTTTTCATATTTATTTTCTCCATAGACATTAGTCCATGACTGTGTTCAGACTTGGTGAGAGCAATTAAGCTTGACTTGAATGAAAATAAATGACAATAAGATTTCTGACTGGAAGATAGTATTGACGATAAAGAAGATTCAAAGACCAGCTGTATCCCAGATTTTGATCTGGGAAGTGATTTTGCCCCCCTCCACTCTGCTCTCATGAGATCCCACCTGGAGTACTGCATCCAGTTCTGGAGTTCCCAACACAAGAGGGACATCAAGCTGTCAGAATGGGTCCAGATGAGGGCCATGGAGATGATCAGAGGGCTGAAGCACCTCCCCTACAGTGTTAGGCTGAGAAAGTTGGGGCTGTTCAGCCTGGAGAAGGCACCATGGGGACCTTATAGCTGCCTTACAGAACCTGAAGGGGGCCTACGGGAAAGCTGATGAGCAACTTTTCATGAGGGCATGTAGTACAGAATGAGGAGAAATGGCTTTAAACAATAAGACAGTAGATTTAGACTAGATATTAGGAAGAAATTCTTTACTATGTGGGTGGTGAGACATTGGAACAGGTTGCCCAGAGAAGTGGTGAATGCCCCTGCTCTGGAAGTACTCAAGGCCAGGATGGACAGGGCTTTAAGCAACCTGGTCTAGAGGGAGGTATCCCTGCCTATAGCAAGGGGTTGAAACTAGATGATCTTAAAGGTCCCTTCCAACACAAACCATTCTCTGATTCTATGATTCTATGACCTTTGTCTTTCTGAGAGGCAAAACGTGTGAAATAGTCCAATCTAATTTCACAGCTGTGACTGTCATTCTGGATTACCAAAGTCTGTTTTTCTACAGACACGTGCTCCTCTTTGACCATATCCTGCCTTTCCCAGTATTACTTTACTTTTCCTACTTGCATGGCTGCAGCTGTCAGTGAAACTTCTATTTCCAGATAACGTCAACATTTGGAAAAAGCTATATTTTCACTTGATTTGGCAGAAGTGGCCTGAGAGTATTAACAGAGAAATATGTGAGGAAACTTGTTTCTCCAGGGAAGCAGCACAAAAAGAGAAGACAGAATGCTCGGTGCTGTAAAGGAGATAATTAAACAGTTCATCATAGATAAAGGGATTTTGATAACATCCTAGCCTACATATTTTAACATTTATGCTTGGTATCTGACATGATTGGAAAATGTGACACCTGAGGACCAGTGACTGACTCTACCCTTTTCTGGATTATTTTTCTTCTGTGGAATCTGTCAGACTCTTGGAGGTACCAGGGTGGTTTGGAGTATAATATAATAATTTAAACCAAGTAATTCAGACATCTGTGTTTGCATTTGTTGCCATTAAAGAACTCAGTAAGTGGTAGGAGTGAATACAACTTGTTGCTACATTGAGAATTTTAACATCCAGCAGTTTGTGAGGAGTGGTTTCACCTTCTTGGAAAATGAACAAGAAGGGCAGATCTTTAGAACTTTACTGAGAATCTATTCCTGTTGAGAACTAGCATTTTCTAAATTAAAGTGAACAGAGAATCATGAACACTAGGAATTAAGGCACTGGACAGCAATTGCACGTCTGAAGGATTACTTAATTTTTATTCACTGTTAAGGGTCTTACTGAAAAAAAGAAGTATGAATACAATAAAATGCTCAGCTTCTCTTGATATAACCTAAATTAACATTAACAAAGTCTCTGTAAATATAAAGAGCTGAGAACATCAGGTAATAAGAATGAAAGTCTAGTGTCAAACCTGCAATAAGAAGATTAATTTAATTTCCCTACTTCTTACTCTCTGTCACAGAAGAGGATTAACATTTAGCCATTTTCTCCCCTCATTAGAATATTTATCAAGAAAATGAGATATCAAAATTTTAAATGACTCCTTTATTGTAAAGGACCAGGACTACTTTATACCCCTCATATTAAGTATTTAATTGGGTAGCAATTTTGTTCCTTCTTTTGTTCATAGCTCTACTAGCCTACCAAGAATATATAGCATTTATCACAATACAATGTCAAGTCAAAAAGCAAATGTATTATGAATTATGTGATTTAGCTTTAATAAATAAGCATGTTTGCAGTAAAACATAATCTGTTGTAAAAATAATTTCTCAGAGTGGAACAACAGAAATATTCAGGAATTCAAAAGAAATCTATGATTGAAAAATATATCAATGTCCAGAAGTATTCAGATCAATAATGGGTTTTTAAAACCAAAGATAGAAATGCATGTCCCTGCATTTATAAGTATCATTAATGTTGAAGAGAGTCACCAGATGGGAAAGGAATCCTGCACATCAATCTTTTATCTTAGAATGAGCAAGGAGAACAAACAGGAATATTTAGCCAACCATATAGTAAGGCAAAAACTGTGAGAGGAAAAGTGCACCAGTGCAAGAAAACAGAAATGTATGGTTACTCTTGGGTCATTCATTGCTTAGAAGGTATCAGAACTATGATTAGTGTAACTTGGCTTTCTTCTTCTTCTCCATCTGTTACAGTAATCTGTTTTCCACCGTATTTATGCATACTTAGTCTCAGATATGTCAGTGCTCATTTGATTTCAGTGTTTATTAACTTTCCACTGTCTGTGGTTCAGTTTATAACTTCATATATTTTCTTCTTGAAGTCCAGCTTAAAAAGTCGTCTTCTTTACTGATATTTCTGCGGAGAAATAATTAAATAATTCAATTGATTGAATATGAAAATTAAAACAGAATATTTGAATTTTGAAGTCTTAATACCGGCATTGCAAATAACCATTACAAAAAAGATATCTCCTTCATATTTTGTTGTTGATTTTGTTTGCAGCTATATTGCTCATATTGCTGTCAAAGAGATTTAATAAGACTAGCAACACAGCAGTGTCCTTCAAAAATCTTTACATGATGAACTATTCAAAGGAATGGAAGGAATCCAGGACTCCGTAGAAGTCTTTCCCTTAAAAGGAAAGCAATGCACAACAAAAGAAAACAAAGCAAAAAAAAAAAAAAAAAAGACACTGGAACATCTCTCTAAGAAATCCACCAACATGGTCCCTCAACACCTTATAATTTGTAAGAGAACCCTGCCTTATTTTTTAATTTTTTTCTCACTAGAATATTGATCTTAGTTGAGAATGACTATGGTCTAAACTATATTGATCAAGAATACCAACAAGAATACCAACGAAATAATTCAACTTGAAATGATATAACGCACTTAAGGTAACGCAGAAATAAAGTACATGCATTCTGATGTTTTTTCTTTTCTTCCTGAAAGTACAGGGGATTTTGTTTCTTCGTTTTTAAAGAGAAAGATTGAAAACATTGTAAAGAAATCAAATTACTCATATGGAGGCCACAAAAGTCTGTGAGAGTCTCAAGACCCATATTATTCAGGAAATATTCCTGGATGGGCAATTTAGTCTTTATAAACCACATTTATCTTTGCCATGCATTTTACTACCTGTTTCTTTTCCTGTTCCTGTCACTATTCTGCTATAAACACACGGGTTTTTCATTCGCTGTATGAAAAAACGGTTAGTTATTAACAGCACAAAGGTATGAGACCAGGTCAAGTAGCTGAAAGAACAAGTCTTTCTACCTCGAAATACATCCTCAAACACTCACCCAAAGCAATTTAGTCCAAGAGTACCATTGCACATTTACATTTATCTTCACAAAAACACATCAATTCTAAATTATTATTTCAATAACACTTGTAAACAGAGTATCAGTGACACAAGCAAATCTAAGTGATGTTTAATTGTGTGATCTCTTGTCATGTTTCTTATTTGGTTAAATAAAGAATATCAATAACGTAGATTGTCAACCAGGTTAACCTCTGCTTCCTTACAAACAAGCGAAACTCTCTCCTGATGATACACTGATTAACTTATTTCTATGTACAGCCCTAATAAGTTGCAAGAAATGTTTCTTAAATGAGTTGCAAGCCTTGCTTCTTAAATGAATATTTCTCTATGTATTTTACAGAAATCTCCTCTCTGTAACAGCTGCTATAAGTGAAATATCAAATATAAATAGGGAAACACCTTTGACAAACATGAAAACCTCAGTTGCAACAATGAAGAGATAAAGAGGGTTGTGAGAGGTTTCAAACACACAGAAGGCTATAAAGATTATTGCCTGCTTAAATTCAACCTGATGTCTCTCCTACATCATGCTGGTAAGGCTGACCTCTGTTTAGAACTTCTTGAAAAATCCTGTACATGTAAAAAGAGTGCTTGTGGCTTACAAAAAATTGAACTGTATTACCAAGCACTCAGAACTGCTGCTATATATATATGTATTTTAACTGCAGGTCTTACAAATTATAACATATGCAATTATTATCTATTATTTATTGTCAGAAGACTTGATCAGCTGAAAAGTAAACTGACTTCATTTAGTTTGAGTTAAATACAATCTACAAATATTTTATTTAATTATTTTTAAATGGTGTTCCTGATTATCAGAAAATTGGGTTTTCTGCTCTAATGCTCTAAACGGCTTTGAAGTTGGTGCAAGATACACAGGATTCCTGTTTTGCAGTGATTCTTATACATGTTCCCCCCATAGAAAAAGAAAAAAATCAACAAAACAAACCGACAATGATAAAATCAAAAATTAAACACTTTGCAAAAGTAAAATGTCCTCATTTTGCTTCCCTCATATAGAGAATCAGTTCTAAAATACATCTGAATCATAAAATCATAAAATGGCCTAGGTTGAAAGGGATTTTAAAGCCCATCCTGTTCCATATATGTATGTATATATATATATATATATGTGTATTTATAAATCTGGTTGTTTAAGTTGATGCCTTGCATGATTGTGTGATAGTCTTATCTGGCACATTTTTGGTAGCAGAAGACGTGGAGGGGTGCTGCAGGTGTGTCTATGAGCAGAGCCCAGCACTGCTCCATGTCAGACCAGAGCAGCTTCAGCTGCCAAGCTGAGCTATGAGTGACTTAGGAGGGAAGTGGAGAATATGTTTTTAGCTTGCTTTTAGTTTTTCACTGCTCTATGATGTTATTAGTTGGCAGTTAATTATCTGCAATCCTGCTATGTTAAGTTTCTTAGCCCATGATGGCAATTGGTGAGAAGTCTCCCGGTCCTTATCTCATCCCATGAGTCCTATTTTTAATCATATTATCTCTCTCTGTGGTTTTGAGGAGGGGGAGCTATCTGTCAGTGTGAAACAACCACAGAAATATAATATATGGAAACTAGGTGAAGGATGAACACTCTGTTTTTGTCAAAAGCAGACTTTAATCATGCTGAAACATGCAAGAAACAAAGGAGAAAACTTTTCCTTTGGGTGTCTCAGTTCCTCAATCCTAGAAAAACCTGATAGTATGCACTACAACCTCTTTCAGATGGGAACTGTTTTGTTAACACCTGTTGGAACAGAGCTTTGATCAACATTTTAGCATTTCTATGACACCATTTGTAGTCTATACTATCTGATGTGCTGAGCCTTGCTATTTTTCTCAAAGATTTACAATATCTGAAGTAAATTCTATTCCTCAATGAAGGAAGTATATTCTCACATGTTATTTCATAACTCTGTTTTACTTGCCTTTCCAGCTATCCAACACAGTCAGAAGCCAGAACTAAAGCAGTTTCTTGTTTGTATTGTTGTGAGTCTTGCATCCAATGGAAGTAAGCAACTGGGAACAGCAACAACTTCAATGCTGTCAGCTGTCATTCACATAATTTTACTTTGATGTCATTTCATCTTTTTGCTTCCTCCCACAAGGCTTCTTTTTAAATCATACTGAAGTCAACTTTTACTCATGTATGCAACATATTCAATTTTTATTCAAGAAAAGCCATAAGCAGCTAGGTCTAATCAGGACTAGCAGCTGAAGTGTTGGAACTATGCTTCTGTCTCAGATTATGTTTTATGTTACAAGATATGAAAACTCCTTTTAAGTGCTGTTGAAGCATTACCTGATCAGATATTTACAGTGGAACTGCCCATAGAATGAACATGATATATTTAATAAAAGGTGGTGGGAATTTTTTTTTAAGTGCTTTAAAGAAGCTACATAAATGTATAATTCGGATACATAACTTGTATGGAAGTCTATTGTTTTCTTATAAATGTAGAGAGTTAAATTTTCAAGCTTGAAATAATAAATACAGATCTGCTCACAGCAGTTCCTAGGAAAAAACCTGATCCACACACAATTTGAAGTACACCAGAGAGAGCCAACTAAATTCTAAATATAAGTATTTCTTATTTCTTTTGTTTTAGAATAGTAGAGTCAAAGAATGGTTTTGGTTGCAATCAACACTTAAGATCATGTAGCTCTAACTTCACTTCCACAGCCAAGTACATCTTTGATTTTTTTTTGCCATATTTCATATTTTCCCATATTTCAGGAAGCTTTATATAAGGCAGACAAGCTCAGTAAGTGACAGCATTAACAGAGCTTTACTCTTCTTCAGATAAAGCAGGTTCAGAGTGCAACTGAGAGTGTGTAGTGTGATGTGCAATTATATCAAAATACAGCAAATGACTGAAATGAACTGCTCTACAAAGAGTCTTCTTTTACTCTGGAAATTATCAGTCATTCTCTGACTCATGAATGAGACTAAGACAAAATTACCAAAATTTAGTTTGGACTGTTTGCCAGAGGATTTGGCATGTAAATGTGACCAGATCTACTTTGGACTACTGTGTTCAAAATAAAGATTCTGATACTGTAATAGAGTAACATATAATCTTGTAGTGGTCTGAGCATGGGACTACAGAAGGAAAAATGGTTTTAAGCCTAACCTTGTGAAATAGCTAGCAAAAGCACTTTTTGGTTTAGCATGAAGCTGAAGTTTTTTTTGTTTTTTATTTTTTTGGTTTGTTTTGTCCCACCTTTTTGTTTTTGATATTGTTTTTAATATTATGTAGCTATTTCAGTGGCTTCTTAAAAATATATGCCCTTACCATTAATTCTAAAAGAAAAAATTGCTGACTACTGAAGAATGAAACAAACAAGAACAACAAAAAAAAATGAAAAAAAAAAAAGGGAGAGAAAATAGTTATTCAGACAATGTGTATCTGTGTCCATCAGGCAATTAAAACAGAAATACCAGAGAGACAGAGATAAGAAGGCTGCTCCAAAAGAAATGCCTTCTATTTTATTGTGTTAGCCGATGACCTCAGAGGTAGATGTTGGTGCTATGGCAGTAGAGGTTGACCCTTCCCATAATTATTCCTTTACATTTTGTTGCCATGTGACAGATGGCTGCAGAAAGGCAGTCTGACAGAATTGCATCTGACATGAAAGTGTGTACGAAGCAAAGATGTATAATTGAAATCCTCCTAATGGAAAAAGAATTGCAGAAATTGACTTCCATCAGTGCTTACTGAACGTTTTTGAAGATCAAACAGTGGATGGGAGCACAGTAAAAGTTGGACTGTGTGAGCAACATTTTCCTAGCAACGATATTATCATAGCAGCTGAGAAATGGTGAGCCACCTGCACTGGCGGGGCAATATTTCTTATAAAAAGTCATGTTTCAGTTTTTATTGACGGCATGAAAATTTAATCTATATTTTCAGTTACCAGCACAATATTAAGAATCCAATTGCATTCATCTGACAACAGATTCTGGAGGAGTGGTGTTTCTCTTTGGACAGAGGAAAGAACACCTAAGTTGCTGTAAGATTTTTCAGAATCACAGTAGATAGAAAAACAGAAATACTTTCTTTTTGATTGCAAAAATCTTATTTAACTTACTTTAAACTCTGAGTGACTTTTGTTGTTATTATTATGGATTTTTGTATATTATTAAATACTTCTAAACTGCAGAATACAGTCAGAGAAGCTTTCTTCTACCTTGTTATGTTAGCATTACTTACTAAACTTTTTTTCCATCTTAATCTGTATCATCTCATGACACAGCATATTCCACATGAGAGATCAGTGTGCCCAAGCTACTTTTTTCATAGAATCATAGAATCACCAAGGTTGGAAAAGACCTAAAAGATCATCCAGTCCAACCGTTCACCTATTCCCAATAGCTCCCACTAAACCATGTCCCTCAACACAACATCCAGCCTTTCCTTGAACACCCCCAGGCTCGGTGACTCCACCACCTCCCTGGGCAGTCCATTCCAGTGCCTGTCCACCCTTTCTGAAAAGTAATACTTCCTCATGTCCAGCCTGAATCTCCCCTGCCATAACTTGAAACCATTCCCTCTGGTCCTATCACTAATGACATGAGAGAAGAGGCCGACCCTCAGCTCACTACAACCTCCCTTCAGGAAGTTAGAGAGAGCAATGAGGTCTCCCCTGAGCCTCCTCTTCTCCAGGCTGAAGGTCAGTTCTCCTGGCAACTGACAGTATAATCAAGGAAATTGCATTTTAGATCTGTTTCTAGCATTCTGTCGCCTTAAAATTACCACCATATTCATCGTTCATCAGAAATATGCTGAGATTTGTTATTTTGACACACAAGGTAAAGTACTTCGTACAGAATAGGTGTAAGAAGATATGCATGTATGCGTGTTTGTCAGACTGTAATATAGTAAACTACAGTTAACTTATTAATTCTGTGCTAACTTAGTTACTTAGATCTACTTTACAATACCTAGTTACCATAGAAAATATTCTACAGGAGTTGATTCTATTGAAGCACTGGCTGTTGCTCCAAATACAGAATCAAGAGAGATAAGAATTTGCCTTTGATGAAGATTCTTTTTTGCATTTCCTATATTTCTCTGTTAGAAAGTGTAGTTATCTAAATCCATAAACGGGAAAAAGTCACAGAATTCAAGAAGTTAAAGTAAACAGGGAAAAGATACAGGCACACTGAGAAAAAATACACATGTATCAGTAAGAAACTAGAATTTTTAAACTAAATAGATAAATTTGCTTCTTAAATACATTGAGGCAAGTACAGAAGGGGTTTTAAAAGTTTTTCCTTATGTGATCACTGAACAAGTTGCATAGAGCAGTTAGATTGAAGCAGGTTACTTAAGTAGCAGTTAGGATTTGAACACTGGATTAGCAGTGCACCTGCCAAAATTGCTACATTTTCTTAATCCTGGTAGAGATCCTACTACAGTCAAATTACAAGTGTGGGAATAACAACTCAGTTGGAAAACTTTCAAGAAGTCTTTCAAAACAAACATTTTTTTTCTGTGAAATTTCAGTTCAGATGTGCTATAGTAATTCCATATTAGTCATTTCAGAATTAACTATGTTATGGTTTTTTTACATTTGAAATAAACATCCTCAAATACAGTGAATAGCAAGTACTTCTCACTGAAAATAAAAATAGTTTTCTCAGCACTGTGGCTTTTCAGTTCAGAGAACACCTTCCATTTTCTCTCAAGGACATATCATCTATCTTATGCTTATTCTCTCAGATGTAAAATTACTAATCATTCTCATTGCCAATTAACCTGCTGTAAGTACATAGCTTTACTTCAAAATCCTAAGGAAGCAGCTTACACTGGCAGTTTTTCAGACACTCTTGGGATACTGTTGAATCAATTACAGTAAAGATAACTCAAAATGTAATAGACACATTATATTGAAATTTGACACAAGAAAACAGAATTTATGTACTGACTGTGGGGCAACTCAGTCTAAAAATATTGTTTATATTCTGTACCTCACTTCCATTTATTCTCCTGTAGGTGAATTTACAACACTTCTCAGAAAATATGCTATCAGGGGTTGTAGAGGTGAGTACAATATCGATAGCTTTAAATGTATATATTAGAAGACAATATAAGTGGTGAAACATTTCAGAATTTTTTAACTCCTTTTCTCATGCTATGTAACATTGAATTTTACCCTGAAAGTAGTAGTTTCATTTGTAATTTATTTTTAACCAAAGTCAACAACTGTTTTTTTTTTAATAGTAAAAGTTTTCTTTAAGTAAAAATACATCCTTGGTTGACTTAACCAGCTGAATACCAAGTCTGCATTAATATCCTGTTGTTGTCCTGAGTGGTATATTCCATCAGGGCTTTTTGAAGACTTCTTCCACCACTCAGAGAGCACTTTGTGTTCACTACAGCTCTATCTTGATCATTTTCAATCCTTGACTTTAAAACAAATCCTTAAGCATATCCTGGAAGATATCTTAGCAGGGAGAAAGAGTATGCGAAGTTCTAATGAAGACTACAGACCAAATAAGCCAGTGAGCCAAAATTCCTCCCCCCAAAAGGAAAACAGATGCAGAGTATTAAAATGTAAAATTACGTAGTCTCTTAAAGCAGAACAAAAATAAAATATTAGTCAACATAGGCTGGGATAGAAATAGGAAATAGCAAACCTTATACATATGTGTATCTTTAGTTAGAATTATAGTAGTACATGTACTCAATATGCTTGGTGCTAATTGCCATAAAATTCTCATTTTATGATAACTGTCAACACTGTTTTCAAATGCGAATCTACTATGCCTTGTTCTTCTGAGCTTAGTGATTGCTTAAGCAAGAAAGGCTGAAACAGAAGAAAATAATAACTGCTTGCAATTTTTGTTTTAAATGTCTTTCTTTTCTGCATATTCAATTGAAGGATTATCTAATTTAAGTTATAGTAGGATCAGTGACCCGTTAAATTGGTCACAGCCAAAGGGTTGTGATCAATGGTTCTGTGTCAGAATGGAGGCTGGTCACAAGCAGAGTCCCTCAGGGCTGGTCTTCGGACCGGTGCTCTTCAGTATCTTCATCAGTGACATAGACAATGGCATCAAGTGCACCTTCAGCAAGTTTGTGGATGACACCAAGTTGAGTGGTGCAGTCAATACATAGGAGGGAAGGGAAGCCATCCAGAGAGACCTGGACAGGCTGGAGAAGTGGGCCCATGAAAACCTAATAAGGCTCAACCATGTCAGGTGTAGGTGTTGCACATGGGGCAGGGCAATCACAGGTATTTATACAACTCCTGGGAGAACTCCTTGAGAGCAGCCCTGCAGAGAAGGACTTGGTGGTCTTTGTAGATGAGAAGCTGGACATGAGCTAGTATTCTATACTTCAGCCTGGAAGGCCAACTGTGGCTGCATTAAAAGAGGGATGACCAGCAGGGAGAGGGAGATCATTTTCTCTGTCTACTCAGCTTTTGTGAGGCCCCACCTGGAGTACTGTGGATCTCCACCACAAGAAAGATGTGTAACTCTTGGAGTGGGTCTAGAGGAGGGACACAGACATGATCAGAGGGCTGGAGCACCTCTCCTATGAAGAAAGGTTGAGGAAACTGGGCTTGCTGAGCTTGGAGAAGAAAAGGCTCTGGGGATGCCTCATTGTTGCCTTCCAGTACTTAAAGGGAGCATATAAACAGGATGGGAAACAGCTGTTTACATGGTGGATAGTGATAGGACAAGGGGGAATGGTTTTAAACTGAGAGAGGGGAGGTTTAGGTTAGATATTAGCAGGAATTTCTTCAAACAGAGGGTTGTGACACACTGGAATAGGTTGCCCAAGGAGGCTGTGGATGCCCTATCTCTGGAGGCATTCAAGGCCAGGCTGGATGTAGCTCTGGGCAGCCTGGTCTGGTGGTTGGTGACCCTGTACGTAGCAGAGGGTTTGAAAACAGATGATCATTGTAGTCCTTTTCAATCCAGGCTATTCTATGAGATCAGTAACACAATGCCACCTTTCATCAAATGTAACAGAATTAGAGAAACATAAAGTAACAGCAAGCAAAAATTTGCCTATTTCTGTGTTTAACTTTTAGAAATGAAAAATATTATGGAAAAAAAAAAAAAAACAGGAAAATATTTAATGAGGAGAGAGATGTCGTACGTTCTTTTACAATAAGCAGAAGAAAGGAGACATCTATGACTTGAAAGGTAGGAATGAGAAATAGTCAATATACTTCATTTTTGGAAAGTATTTCTGTTCCAACATGCTGAATATAACCAGTAAGTTTCATAGCAGATTCATCTTTGAATATTTTAGACTACAATCCAATTCTTACCAGTATATCTTTTTTAGATCTAAGCTACCTATTGAAATAGACTGAAGGATTAACTCACTGTAATAATCATCGTCAGCAACAAAAAGCTAAGGTATGAAATTGATCAACTGTTTCATAAAACTTAAACAGTAACTCAGAATGTGCTTTCAAAGGATTTTTTTCCCTTTTTCTGTGATTGGTACTTTTTCACTATAGATTTCTTCTTGGTATCTACAATAAATTTATTAAGATATTAAGAAATAATGCAAGTCAGAGGCAGCAATACTTTAGATTTGTAATTAGTACACATAGCGTACACTATGTGACAAATAAATATACAGTAATAAAGGCACTAATTGTCAATATAAAGCATAATTCTTTTTTAATGCAAAAGATTATATGGAATTAAGCTCAAAAACCAGTGATGTCAGAAATAATTATGCACAGGTCATACTATTTGACCTCATAATACTTACAATATAAACTAAAACAGAAAGATAAGAACATAGATTGAAAGAAGAATTCACACAGGAAATAAAATCTTCAGATTTATTTCAATGACACTGTCAACTTCTGACCAGTTTATGAAGGTGCATTTTGGTACTAAAAAGACATCACACCTTTTTCATGCTGTGTGTTGCTAGTGGCCAGGTCTTGGAGGTAATAAACATCAAAACTGACTTGCAAACCTATTTTGTTTATTGGTCTTTGAAATCTCCATGCCAGAAAATTAGCATTGCTCTGGGCTTGTAATCAAGCTTGTAATCAAGTAATCCACATTTACAACTTTAATTATCTCTGAAAGTTGACTCAGTGTTAATAAATAAAGGTATTTAGGAATGATAGTATTGTACAGGAATACTGTCAGGACAAACAGAAAAATAAATCTATGACAAGACTTAAATTGAGATTTGAAACTCAGTAAGAGAGGTTGGAAATCTCAAGAAAGTTTTTAGGTTCAAACTAAGAGCCCCAGGTGGTGGATCACCACCTACATTCTCTCTGGTTTTACATTCCTAAGGCTTAAAACCATTTCTTTGAGCTTCACTGGATTTAAATATAGAAACTATTTACTATCCTGTGTGAGCCAGAATACTGTGTTACTCAATACCTGCAATAACTAAAATGTATTTCTTCAGTGCTAGCACCCTAGCAAAGCTAATTGTACAAAACCTGTCTCAAAGGAGTAGATATGTGAACATCTGCATCAATCACATCTATGATGTTGGTTGTTTTGGGTTTTTTTTGTTTTTTTTTTTTTCAGCTCCTTTGGTTTTTTAAAGAAAGCAAGAATGTTTCTAAGAAAACAGAATACTTTCATAGACACAAGAAGTTAGAAGCTTGTTTCTATGGTTACTAGAAGCTTATTTTCTCATATTCCTTTTCTATGAAAACACAGTTATATTGTCAGAGCATCTTTAGGAGTCAAGCACTGTCCTGAAACAACAGAAAATCAAATACTTACTAGAAGTACAAACAAAGCATGCCATTTATACGTGTCTTGAGAGCTACAATATAATGTTATTTTGAAAACAAGTCATCCTAAACATTGTTATTCACAGAAATAAGATTAAAATAGAACTGAAATAATGAAATTCAGTTCAGGATTGAAGATAACTTGCAGTGAAATATACTAATTCCCAAAGAACACCGTAAATGGATCTTGTCAGTGGCCAGGCTAACTAAGTAGTAAGAAAATCACTATATTTCCTATAATGTACACTACAGAAAATAGGAAATTAAGCTATGCTAGAACACAAAATACAGATACTTGGCAGTTTATTAGTTTGTTTAATTACTTGAGTACTTAGTTCAGTGTGCTGATACACAAATCTACCACCTTTCAGTGTCTTAGTTTCAGCTGGGACAGAACTGCTTTCTTCAGAATGTCTGATGTGATGCCATGTTTTATTCCTAGGAGAAAAACAATGTTGATAACACATTGATGTTTATAGTTGCTGCTAAGCAGTGTTGTACAAAGCCATAGCCATTCTCAGAGGAAGGCTGAAGGAGCTGGGAGGGAACAGAATTAGGACAGCTGACTTAAACTGGCCAAAGGGGTATTCCATACCATATTTCATCAAGTGGAAGGAGTTTTGAAGGGAGTGAGAGTTGACCTTGCCTTCTTCCACTGCTCAAGGGGCTAGCAGGGCATTGGTCAGTGGGTGATGAGCAATTTTTTGTGTATCACTTGTTATATACATGTAATTATATTTGTAATTATGATCCTTTTCTCGATCCCAGTAGTTTTATCTCAATCCACTAGCTTAATTTGTTTTTGTTTTTGTTTCCATTTAATGCTCTCCCCCACCCCACTGGAAAGGGAAGGAATGAGCAAACAACTGTGTGGTGTTCAGCCCCTGCTGGGTTAAACCACAATACGTGGGTTTATTTAATTTGAGTACAGAAAAAAATATAAAAAAAATATATTGTAAGCATTGCCATTCCAGTGAATTTGAACACCATAAGGTAGTTAAGCACTTGAATATATTATATCAGATGTTAGATTTACAGATGATCAAGATACTAGCACATAGTTACATTAATCAGGAAACATATGCATGCACTAAGACCACGTTTTCCAATCCTCACTCTCCCCTGCCTATCTTGAAGTTCTATAGCTTACAGTACCACAATGTAAATAAAATTTATGGTTCTTTTTGTAACTTTAAAACGTATCACTGTGAGATTTCAGAATCTAAGATACTGTAAAATTTACTTTCTGTAAATTTTACAATCTTTCATTCTTAGAGGCTCTTGAATCATGCAGGTGATGTTGCCAATCCATGGCCAGAAGTCAATCTTTTTCCTATGCGAGAGCCAAACTACCTCCCACAGCAGAGCTATACTCCCTGTAAGTGTGCTACATAACTCCTGTCCCTTGCCTAACTAAAATGCTGTTAAAAGTTAACGTTTTGCAAGGTGCACCTGCAACCCAAGCTTCAGCTTCTAAAGGAGTAGAACTTCAAAAATTGAAACAGTTTGTGGTCTACTTTCAGCTCTTTCCGTAGGTGTACTGTTCTCCAAATAAAAATGTAGGTACTCAGTGCTAGTTTTTTTCAAAGGTCACTCCCTCGATCTATAATCAATGCTTTTTGTTGCATAGGGATATAAAAATACATTCCAAAGAACTAATAAAGTAAACATTTATTTCAACTGTACTTTGCAAAGCTGATCCTTAAAAGACTATCTGCAGAAATACTATTGCTCTTTTATGCTAGTAGATAACTACAGTAACTTGTTAAAATTTTGTATACAATAATAATATTTCCATCAATTTTCTTCCATACAAATGAAGACTTCAGTGGAAGCAAATCTGTAAGCTTACATCAGTTAAAGTATAATGTGCATTCTTAGTTCTTGTTTGTACAAGACAGGTTTGCAACACAATGGAAAGTTTCACTTATTTTCTTACTCAGGCTCATATGCAGACTGAATGTAGCCTTAAAAAGTCACATTAATCACATTTTGGACCTTGGATTTCATGCAGATATTTTAATTGTACTTAGTATTTAGGAAGATGCAGTTGCATTCAAATATGTTTCACTGGAATCTGGAGAGATTTTTTTCCACTAGTACGCTGTCGCTCTTCAGCTTCACTTTGAAATCTTGCATACACCTCAAAGGAAACTGTCAGGTTCAGAATCTCCCCTGTCTCATTGCTTGAACAACATCCTCCATATCTGAAGGAGAGTGAGACTTCTGCTCTCTAAGAGAACAATACTTTTGTGAAGGAAGCTTTTGAAACTGAAGAAAAAAGAATTGCATGCGGAGATTTCTTCGTATACCATCTGCTCAGGGAAAGACAAGCAAAGAAACACTGTATCTTTCTCTTATGTGAATGGGTAAATTGCTGCCTTTATTTTTAAGTGTTTCTTAATCAAATTACTGAGAAGGAAAAGGAAAATAATTTATTAGTTTTTGTACTACTTTCTCTCTTGCAATAGGCTTCTTACTGTCCACACCTGGTGTTCCTTCAAGGTTCTGTATTTCTATTTACTCTTTTCTTCCTTAAAGAATAGGTAGAAAATTGTATTTCCAAGGACTTGTGAGGCTGATCACAGCTTATTCTAGATCAGATGGAATCATAGAACCATAGAATTGCTCACGTTGGAAAAGACCTTCAAGATTGTCAAGTCCAAACTCAACAGATTAATTGTCTCCCTAAACCTTTTGAACAAGTATAAAATTTGATACATGTATCACTGAAAATAAAAGTTGCCTAGCTGAACATTTTTCTAAATTTTATTAGAAGGCTTCATGCTTTACACACTCTAAAACTGTGTCTGTCCAGTTTTCACTTATTCTTTAAGATATCAGAATGGACTTGGTCAATGTCTTTGGGAAAAAGAAGCTTCAGAATTCAAAGGAATTATTCACAGGTGCAGACAAGTTTAGTGATCAAAATAGACAGCTCTTTACCAACGCCATTTCCTTCCAACAGAGAGCAGTAACCCCACTAATCCTCCTTTAATTCAGAGGAAAACACTCAAGACATTTAATTAAATTTGTCCTTCCCATTCTTGCCCTTTCTCCATCTTACATCTGTGGGTCAGTACATTTGATGTTGTTGAAGCTGACATGAGAATTTTAGTATCACTAATCTTATCAGTCTTAAAGTTAAACCTTACATGCAAAAGAATTTTTCCCCACATGAACACAAGAAGTACCTGATGTTTTTCCTCCGGGAGAGAACAGTCAGTTTACTGCTACTCAGGGTTACAGAAAAGATCTTGGGATAAAGTGGTTAAATTCAAATATCAGCTTTATTTTCATCACTGTACTGTTTGAGTCAAAAGGAAGAACAGGAGTATGCTATGATTTTTTTTGTGTAATGCATATGGCAGTAAAACACTGATTTTAAAATCAAAGTGGAAAAATGAATCTTCCCTGAAGAAACAATATTTTTTATGAAGTCTGTCTTCCATGTTATACTCCTCTTCAGAAACAGGGTTATGAGTGCTATATGTTATTTCACATTATAAGGGATTCTCTGGAAGCAACTGCAAATAAGTGTTTAGAAATAAAGTCTACTCTTCAAACTTCTATATTAAGATATATATTTTTAATTGTGGCTTAGATTTGCTTTCTGCTTTTTTTTTTTTTTTCTATTTATGAATAATGTTTTTAGATGAACATTGTCCTACACAAGTAGAGTGCAGTGCAGCTTTGTACACAAAATTATACTGTCATATTATGTAGATATACAGAGGTAAACATTGCACAAAACAGACCTGTGTATACCTGGAACTTAAAGATACATAAATTGAAGAGATTCAGTAGCATATTTACTCAGTGGAGCAGAAAGAACATACAGGCTAGCTTGATTATTTTTGTTGTTGCTGTTGTTCTTTGGTCTTTTCTTTTTTTTCTTATTGTTTTGTTTTCTTTAAAAAAAAAAAACAAAAAACAAACAGAGCAGAGATCTACAGCTTTGTCACAACACACCTGTTATCTTCAGAACTACGTTGATCTGTATGTCTCAGTGCACTAAATTCAGGTAATGCACATAGCAAGAAATTCAACACTTTTACTTATCACTTAAACACTTATACATACTACGTCAAAGTTTGGATTCAACTGTGAAAAAAGTTGATCATAGTAATAATGTATCTCATTAAATTAAAAGCAACAATATATATACACTCTATATTCATAATATTAAATTATACAGAAGTGATAATGACTTCTTTGATATCACTCTTTAGTAATAACTTCTGAATACAATGAATTTCATGCCTGAATAAAAAAGTATTCCTCATTTTTGATGGATTTCAGCTCGATGTGAGTAAAGTTGATTTATTCTGCCCTATGCATCAGCTTCAATAGGACATTAATATGTTAAATTGTAAACCCTGCTCATCTTTTTGTACACGTTCATTAATCAAGTTTATACCCCCCTTCTTAGTCTAAAGTATTGTTGCCAGAAAGATTGATTTAGAAGTCATTCTACATTATGTACAGGATTCTACCAAATATAATGCTACATTTTGCTGAGATCTTTCAGTTTCCTTAAAATACATCTCTTATTATTTGGCAGTTTTATTCAGTAACTTAGAAAGTTAGAAAATATTTTTTTCAAGAAAGCAACCAATCAAACAAGGGATTTCTTTCTCAGGCTGGTTGTATTCTTTTTGCATTTGCCAGACATTAAATTCATATTTGTGAATGCTTTCTTAGAAACTGTAAATAGTATTTCTTCATCACTATCTTCTATTGTAAAAAAATACTTACTTTAGTGTAATTTGAGAGAGATGCAGACCCTGCAACTCCCACCCACTGAGATACATTGTCTTTCAAGCAGCTGCACTTGAAAAGAAGCCTCTGTTAATAGCATTAGCAAACTAATTAGCTTGGACTTTATTGGGACTTAATAGTTATGTAGTGATTGTTAACCTAAAAAGTTGTTTTTTTCAGTTGTTAGGAACCAACAAAAGACATCAAGTCCGACTGCCTGACCACTTCAAGACTCACCAAAATTAAAGCATATTACTGAGTAATCTTGCACACTAACATGCATGGGACATCATCTATCTCTCCAGGAAGCCTGTTCCAGTGTTTGACAACTCTCATGACTCACTAAAGCCCAGTCTGAACCTGCTCTGGCACAGATTTCTTCTGTTTCTGCAGAACTTGTCATTAGTTACCAGAGATTGGATACTAGTACATCCCTTTTCTTTTCCTCTCCTCAGGAAGTTGTAGAGAGCAATTAGGTTGCCTCTCAACCTTCCTCACTCTGGACTAGATAAACTATGTCCTCACAGAATGTGCTTTCCAGGAGTTTTATCAACTTTGTTGCTCTTCCCTAGATGTAATCAGGTACGTGCCTTCAGAAATCTGAATTGTCTGTAAGTTTCAATGCTTCAAAGTTTTCTCCACTTTACTAGTTAGTTACTTCACTAAATTCCTATGTTTAACCATGAGCAGCTGCTTTCCCAGTTGAAGGCTGTGGATTGCCCTCACTGACAGCCAGGGAAGGTACTCTGTCTGCTACATTATGTTTTCCTACCAGGATCAGCCATATCCTAATGACTTAGCCTGTAATTATCATTAATTAGCATTAGCTCAAAATCTATTTTAAGCACTGAATCCATTTTTACTTGAGTATTTTTTGCATTCTCTTCATTTAAAATTCTAATGATGTTGTTGGAATGTTTTCCTATATTGGCAGATTATAATTGTCTAGGTTTCAAATGTGCCCTTTATGTAGCTATAAATTAAGTGTACTTCAGAAAAAGGCTTAGAGGCTTCCCAGGTTGTATTCAGCATTTAAAAAAAGGTTATTCTAATATCTTGTAGTAAAAAATCACATTTCATATTTGCATTTTCCATCTAGACATAAAATTTTATTTTTTGACTAAAATCCAGACAGGTGACAAGTACACTTGCTGGAGGTATTTGCAGTAGCTTTGGCAGCTGACTCTTCCCAGAAAAGATGACAAGAAAAGCAAAAGCATTTCATAGACAGTGAAAACATTAATAATCAGGACTGCGCTTTTTCATGATATCTGAAAACAAAACTTCAAAAGCTTAAAAGACCTCCAGCAGAAGAACTAATAGCAAAAACAGTAGAGAACTCAACTATTACCTTCTATTCTGGCCAAAGGCTCTGAAGAGACTCATATTTCATTGTTCTGGAACAGGAAATAACAGGATAAGGAAGAACAAATTGGGAACTTCTCTCTTTGATGCTTCCCATCTCAGAGAAATAGTGGACATGAAAAGCAAGATCCTTTCATGCATGGTTAGCATGTGACGACTGTGGCACAATAAACTGAGCAGGGATAACAAGAATGAAAAGCTTTGATAAGAAAGTGGCATGAATCAAATAGAGCTTGTTTCATTTTATTTCCTATAGGTAGTTTTCCTTAAAATTTTATATGAATGTACATAGCATGTGCAGTGCACTTGGGTGCTGACAGATGGAAGCTGACATAAAGAGTAGTTCTTGCATGTTTGATTCAGTATACATTAAGCACGTATTTTTATTTCAATGTATATTACATTTTTACTGAATATTCTCATTCAAAGAATGCAACAGAAAGACATATTGCTGGAAGGAGTTTTTGAAATGGATCAAAGCAAAATATTCTTTGGATTAATGTTATTTAAAATTTGACTTTTATTCAATCACTTACAAAAAGAAAAGTCACAAGAATTTTTTTCGACATTTCTGTTATTAATGGATTTCACTGAAGACCTAGAAACAATTATTATTTCTCCACTATTTCAATCAAATACTGTCAATTTTTTTAATTTGTTGTTCTATTTTCCTTGTAAATTGCATAATAATGCTTCTACTCCCTGCAGATTAATGTTTTAAATGTGAGATTAATAGCTAACAAATGCACATTAAAATACGTATTTCTTGCTTTCACTTATAAGTATAATCATTCTGTGACAAGGCTGATTGCTAAATGCACTTATTCTGACTGTTGTCAGAGTTGTAATCACTTTCAGATGGCAGGTTTTTCGAGAAACAGTCCAATTCTCACTGCATGTTAAATATTTTGCCGTTATTCATTATTTTGGGAGCAAACTGATCAGACAAAAATGCATGATTATGAGTTAAATTGAATCTCCCATTTCATCCAAAAGCTATGAATAAGTAGAACTTAAAAATATTACTCGGTTATTTTAGACTAACTGGAAAATCAAAGCATGTAATTAAAATGTTGATGCAGTCATCTGTGTAATATCTCTGGGACCACCAGGGCCTATCTGTAATGTTAAAGACAGAAAAAGAGTTAAATGCCCCTGCCTTGCCTGCATCCCTGTTTGTGAAGTGATCATCCTCATCAAGTAGCAGATTAAAGTTATCTGTGATCCTCCAATTTCTGTTAATATATTTTTAAAAGCTTTTTGTCTACCCCCAAAATACTGGCCAGCTTCAATTCTAATTATCTTTGCCCACAATAATTTTCTCCCTACAATAGCAAGCATCTCTGTAGTCCTCCCATGTTGCCAATCTCTTGTGCACATAAAAAGTTAAAGTTAAAATGATAGCAATTCATTTTTTCTTAGATAAAGAGCTGATACCAGTAATACATATCATTCCTTAAGAAATTGATTTGTTTGAAAATAAACACAAATCATGTATGCATGTTAATAACATGGAATGATGGAGACAATATAAATCAACACATTTGCCTGGATTCTTCTTTCATCATTCAGTAAAGTTAATTGAAATACTTTTTATGATAAAGAAACAAAGAAGAATAACACCATTTTCTTTATCCAAAACAAATTTAGCGCTTGGTGTTCAGTTTTAAAGAGAGCTGAAAATTCTCTCTACTATTCAATAAAGTGCATTGATTTGGTGGTAGACAAGGAAGTACGTCTAACATTCTCAGCAGGATGTCTGGTATTCAGCCTGCTCTGGGGACTCACACATTCTACTTGACCTGTTCAGCTACACTTGCAGCTTCAATACCATCAGATAAATTCTGGGAGAGCACTGTGGGACTGACCACATCTCCAATCCCAATGCAGGATTCAACATGCTTTTTCTAACAGCCTGAAGCAATGCTGGGCTTAAAAGGAGAAAATGGAATAAATCCAGCAGGGAATAGAAGGGTTAATGTACCTGAAATGACCAAAATCTGTAGAGAGCTTCTAAACACTGATTGCAGTGACACTTCAAGCATTTTACATTCTGTAAAGTGTAGTTCTATTCCACTCTGCCTTAGAGTCTTCTTTAAGCTCCTCACAGAGATCAAATAAAGTTTGTTTGTCAAATCCCTATGTACAAAGCCTCTCTCCTATATTAGACCTAAAAGCAAGAGTGTGCTAAGCTCTCTAAATCCTGTTAGAAAGATAAACCTCCTAAATCATTTTACTGTCTCTAGTGTCAAGCAACAGCATTTGCTATTCTCTTTGTGCTGTTTCTTTCAAGCCTTGACTTGAATAAGTTAAATCCACCTAATTAATGCTTTTTATATGTCCATTTCATCAGGAAATGCATTCCTTATTTAGGTTTCCTCATTGAAAATTCATATGTATTGCTATCAGGATATCTTCATTCGTTTTTTCTTGAATGTGGAGATCTACATGTGCTTTTCTCTATGCAGAACACAGAACATATTCATTATTAATTCCTGGAAATAACGTACCTCAGGGTAATATTTCTTATATAAACAAATTTCCCATTTCACACAAACCACTGGTAGACTTTTTAGAAATTTAATCATAGAAAAGCCACATAAACTGAACTAGACAATCAATAGTTCATCAGATTGCAACAGTAAGAAGTGAACTGGCAAACGGTTCTAAAAGCACTGGTAACTGAGCTAGTGATCTGTTGCTGTGTTGGTCTAAATTGACTTGTGCTAGAAATACAGTCAAAAGAGAACAAATAAATGTACCAGATTTTGCAATCTGTTCAGTGCTAACAGCACACATCTGCAGCATCACAGCTTGTGATCTGAATACCTAGCATTCCTAGAATGACCAGACTAATCCTATGCATTTGCTGCATCATAGATGCACCTGTGAGAGCAAGGCATTTTTCCTCCCTTGTTCCATTTCAAGAATAAGACAGATTCTTTTACACATGGTGAGAGAAGCATATTGGCTATGTTTACACTAAAGTAGGTCCACCTGACTTGGGTGTATCAGCACAATATGGGCTTTCTTTCCATATCCTCTGCTAAGAAACTGTACTGGAATTTTCTACAGTGTGAGAAAAAAGTCAAAGAAATCTTCAAGGAAAAATCTACAGGAAAAAAATTGTATCAATAAAGTTGTAGCAAGGTTTGTGGTGAGAAACCATATTGTGAACTTATGTCTTACAGTACTATTACTGCTTTGAACGGTACCATTTTTCAAACTGTTATAAGAAAAATAAGTATGAGAACTGCAGAGAAAGTTTTTCTGCTTCCTTCTGGCAGAAATAGTGTTGTTGTCACATAATAATATTACTTAGAGGAACGTTAGAATTATACTAATAAAAAATTTAATTTGAGCTATTTCAATATGAGGGTTAGCAATGGGTACAAATGACAACAGGTGATAGTTTTCTCCCTATCTTTCCCATTAAAAAGATGTTATTTTTAAAGGCATTACATTGATTTATTAATAATATTAATATTATATTCTCATAATTATATGTTTTCTACTTGTGAAAAGTAAAAGATATTTTGCTGTCATTTAAATAAAATGACTGAAATGGCTAATTTTGCCAAAACCTCATGAATTCCTAAACATTTAGAAGATTACAAGCAGTGCTTTAAAGTAGTTCATGCCTTTAAAGGATTTGCTTTGAAAAAAGCAGAGAGTTCTGCTTTAGCTCAATGATATTTTGCAGTCTTAATTCAATTTAGCAGCCAGAAACAGGCAAAAAACAATTAAAAATTTTACCAGAAATAAATTATCCAGACAACAAACTAAAAACTTCAGCCCCGTGGATTTGCAAGAGTTTATGATTTATCAAATGACTTTTTAAAATTCCATGGCAGTTTGAAAATTTTAAGCTTTGTTTCTGGAACTCCAATATCCTGTAATGTTATTTACTAATCACAATTAACAGTGCTTTGCCAGAATCTAAATATCATTTTATAGCTGTACTGTGAGAGCTGAATGTTCATGACCTTGGCATTGTGCTGTTTACAAGGAAAGATAAATTAAGATGTTAAGACTTTTTTATTATTACGATCATTTCTGTTTTCATTCTCCTCCTACATGCCAGTGATGGAATTAATGTTATATTCAAAATAAATTTTAAAGAGAAATAAATATCTTTTCAAAAATACTAAGGTAACAATATCAATGCTCCCTACATTATAACTATTAGGCTAGAATATCAGATATAAAAACTTTTTAAAGTCGTTAAAACACTGGCCTCATAGTAGAAACAAAACAAAACAAAACAAAATGCCTGGATTTTAAATGGTGTGTTTGATTTATGCAGAAGATGTTAAAATACAAATAATACAAATACTGTGAGTATGAACTGCTTAGACACTGTATAATCAGGATGTTATAATTACAATATAATCAAGAGAATTAGGCAAAGTAAACAACGATCACAAAAGAGAATTAGTGGAAGAGCTTACCCTTCGGCTGAGCTCACCAGAAGACACCAAGAGGGGTGATCTCCAGAAAATTAAAAGGACTGATGAATGTTGGGAAAATCTTAACAGTATCATCATGAATGATCTCTTGAAATACAATTACTTCAGGTTAATACTTGAAAATAAATATCCCACATCCAGTAAAGGAGTGGATGCCGAAACATGCCAAAAGAAAGGAGCCTATAAGGTGACCTCCTCTTTCATTAGATATCACGAAATATTGTAAATCTTATGCCACGTGCACATACCATGCTCTTAGAACAGCTTTCAGAACTTTGCAAACTTTGCATTAATAATGCTGTACCATTGGTCTTTTCATATCGGTAACAACATAAATTCTCACTGAAGGCAATCATTCATGAAAGCAAAGATTATGAAGATAACACTGACAAAATATAGGGTATATTTTTGGGCTAATATATGCTCATAAGATATCTGAGGTGTCATTTGGCACACTGGCTTGAACAGGGACGAGATTTGGGACCAAAACCAATCTCTCTTGCAAAATTTCAGGAATTACATGCTTCCTGGAAGATATCTGGGATTTCAGTGGATGCATTATTTGTTATTTGTTTGGTCTTTTTAATGAGAGTATAGAAATGAAATTTGTTTAAGTATCTAAAGTTGAGTTCACTAATAACCTTAAGGAGGTGTGTGCTCATAATTTGGAATTTTTAGTAATTCTGTGAAGAATGAGAGAATGCTACAAGAATAATTAGGTCATACTTTCTAGTAGTAAAGGAAATTCTTTATTAAAAATTTCAAAGTCCTGGACTAACGGAATAATAAAAAGGAGCTCCACTAGAAAGAAATATATTTCATTAGGGAAAAAAAGACAGACCTGAGTATTCATATTTTCAGTCATAGAATCAATTCAAGTAACATCATAGGAAAAAAAGGAAAACTGCTGTGAAGATTTGTCAAAGCATATACAGAAAAGAAAAACAATAAATGAAGTTTTGCCAGTAAACAAGACATGGAAAACATCTCAGTACAATGTGTTTTCTTCTGATTATCTTTTTCCAAAAATAGATCGACTTGCAAGAATTGTACTAATTTGATACAGGATGATCATCAACCTCTCTATTAAGGAAGAGCTTCTCTATTACCTAAATAAATAAATAGATAAACAAATAAATAAACAAAAATCCTTACCTGGATGAGCACAGAAATGGCTGAGGAAGATACTGACTCTCTTTAAGTGTGTTTGGGAGCTGTAAAAAGGGGTAAAAACATAAACACCCTTTAACATTTGAATAGCTAAAGAGTATTTAGCATCCTAGTGGAAAACATTAGAAATAGGTTGCATTGGAGACCAATATTTTCTGACCAGGTTCTTTTAGATATTCCACATACAAGATTTTATGTTGAATACCAAATTTACTTATTGAATATTGTATCCCTTATTGTATTCTTAAATTACAATATGTGTCCTCGTCACACTAAGTGACACACATTTAGTGTGAGTCTAGCAATTGCAATATATTGCAGAATCATAATACAAATGTATTTTTTATTACTGGTCCCTGGGTTTAAATCCATTCAGAGAAATTACTTGCTTCAGAGTTCCTAGGTTTTAGTTTGTTTTCATATTGTATATTTTGATGAGCCATATATGGACTGTCTCTCCATTATCACTGGTCTAGCTAACTCAGGAAGACCTTTGCACTATTCTGATTAATTCACAAGGAACAGATAAGCAGCTACCTAATGTACAGAGATGATACAGCCCCGTAACTGGAAGAAAGAACATCTTCAACTCTCTTGTGTAAAGCTGATTTTTCTTTTTTTCCAGCAGCTCATTAATCACTCCTTACATTTCTGCCTGAGCTTATGAGCATTTCTTGGTCACATAGATTGACAGAAAATAAGATTGTGTGTGGGATGATCTAAAATACCATCTGAATGAAATAATAAAAGAAAAGAGCTTAAGTTATTTCAAGATGCAGTTTGCCTTTTATGGAAGGATTTTTTTTTAACAGGACACAAGTGATTCTAAAGCTGAAATATTAAATCTTGGATTATCAGGGATTATTTACTGTTACTTCAGGGAAGTGACAGGAAAATTCATTTCTATTTCCTGACTGATTATTCATGTTCTTCATAATGAACCTGAAGTTTGTTACTTGTATTAATGTATTCTACAGTCTTCAATGAAAATACAGGCTGCTGGGGCTGCTGATTTGGCTGCATGTAGTTGTGAGAGTGAGGCCCTGCCAACACCACGTAACCATCCTTTGGGATTTTAGAAGAATATCTCCAGTTTTTATTTGTGAAAGTATGAAATTTTATGGAAAAAATCTATTAGTAATTTATGTTATCTGAGACAATAAAGAATTTTTTGTCAATATACTGGAAAATATGTGCATAACCACCTTTAATTTACAGTAATAACTAGATTTGCACCGGAAAACGGTAGCTCACAGTTGTGGTAAAAGTAGTTTAAATATATATTTGTGCAGATGGGATGAAAGGGGGTACTTTTATCACCCAGTATTTGCATGTGGCTGATGATGGAGGGAGTCACAGAAAAGGAGGCATAACAGAGTGTGAGTTCACTGTGTTACCTTCAGAATCCTGATTTCACCTACTCATTCCTTCTGATCTGTATTCATGGGTTTCTCAGGAGCCTAGCAGTTATATGTCAGAATGATGGGTCTCAACCTTGTTTCAGGATAAAGTAGCAATCTGCCCATAAGCACAATAGCCTGACCTGCCAGAATTTCACTGATTCTTTGGACGCTGTGATTAATTTGCAGAGGGTAATTCTGAGCACAGAGTTCAGTGATGAACTCCATTAGAACTGCTTCTCAGATTGCAAGCATTTCCCTGGGAATATTTGTTGAAGGTGTTGCCATTTTGTGTTTTTGTGGATATTAAAAGCACTTTTACAACAGATTTTTCTTCTTTTTACTATCAAGTTTGTAACCTCAGGTCATTTATTCTATTTGCTTTTCCAAAGGCAACAGCATAACACAGAGAAGGTGTATTCTTCTCCCCAGCATAATACTGAACCTAAAAATATGTTAACTTCTTAGGTCACTCCAAAAGTAATGCTTCCTGTTTATTTCCATAGAAACCACAACAGCTACAAAGAACACAACAGTACTATTTGAGCAAATTGAACAAATTCTCAGCTACAGAACAATATTTTGCAACACTGTCACCACCATTTTCACCAGTGATGAATAAGAGCCTGCAAGTCATGATCATAAATATCTGCATCAAATAGGGATGAACCACTGTTCCTGTCACCACTGCTGAAATGCAGCACTATGCTGACATCCACTCTTTGGTCTTCATAAACACTCAGCAAACACTGATAAATGTCAACGGGTGTCATTTTTTCTGCACAGAGGAATTCAGTGACACACCTTTGCTCCATCTGCATTTCCACGTCAAACACCGCACTGCCTCTCTGTTGCCATCTGTCACATGGTAACAATATGTAATGGGATATTGACGGGAAGGTTCAGCCTCTACTGCCATACTGCCATCTGCCTCTGATGTCATGAGCTAACTTCATAACATATGAGGTATAACATTCAGAGTCGCCCTCTATAAATAATTCTTTCTGTTTGCTGGGATGGAAGTTAAATCTGTTGGTGTTTATGTGTTGGGGCTGGAGGTAGTAGGCAAGAGAGCAGATTTCATGTTTAACCGCTCCTAAGGCACATCATTAAATCCAGATCTATTGCATCACCATGTCACCAAAATTCACAAGACAAATTTAAAGAATTTAAAGCTTTGAATCTTTATTATTTATGTAATCCTGAAAATGTCCCATTCTTCCAGACCACATTTTTCAAAACACAAATTCAATAAAAAGAATAAGAGAAGTGAGTATACAAAACATGTCTATGTCGATGCAGGATGGGCAGCACAGCTCTTTTTAATTACTCAGCATTTATGGTACACCACTTAAAGGACAGAAACTGAAGGATAACTTTAAAGAAAGGACTTTTTAAAACTATGAGGTATATACTAAATGTATTCAGAGTTACTATAGTGCTGTGGCAACACTATTTCAAAACAGATTTAACCGAATGAAGCACAGAGTTAGTATGTTAGACCAACATTACTATAGAATAGCTAGAGTAGGGACTGAGGGATGAAGCTGAGCTAAAATAGAATCCTGGGCAGTGGACAGGGTTGGGAGAAGGCCTCAGAAGAAGCTAGAAAGAGATAGAATAGGTCAAAAGTGTACTCAGAGCCCTGTCATAAATATTCCTAATAGAGGCTTAGAATACTTTAGAATACTTTTGAGATGTAAAACAAACTGCAAGAGAAAAAAAAATGCAAATGAAATAGTTTAAACTAGAGTATGGAGCTAGTCAAACTTTTTCAAAGCAATATTTCTCTGTTACTTGTCCAGAAATACAGCAAGCTTTCCTGCAGGTTAATTTTTTTTTTTAATATATTGAAGAATATCTCTTTCATAGGATATATTAATATACATATTTCAAAGATATAATTATCTGACGTATTATTTTTCACTTTAAATAGTTTTTCCCTCAGCAGTCAGATTTAGAACAAGCTCAGAAAAAAATCAATATTTTTTCTCCTTAATAATTCAATTATTTGAATGAAGACTTTTAAAAATAGAAAATATTGTTTTAAACCTAAGGAAAAATGTTAACAAGAAAGATATTGTCTCATGAGTGATCAATCATTTTCCATTTCTAACATGTCTCATGATAGCTTTTCTGTATTTAACATTTTTAGAAGGTAGAAACGGAAATAAAGGTGGTTGTGCATTCAGAAAGTTTAACAAGAGGTATAAAAGATAAGATCATTAGCTCTGGAGATAAAAATTTTCCCTATGATAAAATAAACTTTTCTTTCTTTTGTAGCTTTCCAGGTATGACTGATATTAAGAAAGATGCCTTAATCACAGAGCTGAAAAATTAGTAATGATATACTGAAAGTAACAGACAATTTTACCCAGAACTACCAAAGCTCTACTGAAGTGCTGATTTTCTTCAAAGCTTCCCAAAGCATTAGTATTAATCTGTGACTGTTCTAAAGGATTTTATGTGTGTTGAAGATGGATAATGAGTAACATGTTTAGACTCAATCGGAACCAAGTCAGTTAAATTTTTTAGTGCTGATGTTTTCAGAAACTGTGTCTGAGAAACTGGTTGTTAGTATTTAAGTATTATGTCATATTATTCTGTGCTAGGGAAAACAAACAAAAAAACAAACAAATGAAAAACAAAATCACTAAGAATAAAGTAGCTTCTGATGTTTGAATAATATTCTGAGGTTCTGTGGGTACTTCTGTGCATATGAATCTACACATCTACTTCCAAGCTTACAAACTCTGAATTAAACTATTCATAAAGATTCCAAGTCAGCTAAGACAGACACTCTCACTCCAGTGTGATCAAAATTCTTTTAAATATGCTTTCATATTACTTTTAAAGAAAAAATATACAGCAAGATCAAATGAAAATGACTCAAGTTTAAAATCAAACCACATGTTACACTGTTCATAACAATGAAATTTTGGCACTTGTAAAGTTCCGGAAGAGTTAAAGGTAATCTTAAATGCTGTTCCTTTATTCTTGAGTGATATTATAAATTATTAAGTCCATCAGAACATTTTAGCATTGCTTTAGAAACTGACTGCTAGTCAGAAATTTTTTCTGGCTCTTGACATAACTTTGTCACAAGGAAGTAAGGAGTGAATGTTCCCTACAATAAGGAATGTTTCAAAGGGCTGCTAAGTCATTCTCTATCCTTTATCACTTAAATTAATTCCTACTCAATTTTTAAAGCTGCCAACATCACATCAGTTCAAAGAATTATAATCACATTAATTTAACGTATGTGCTAGTTAGGCTATCAGGAATAATTGCAAAGGTCAGCTTCTTAAATGATGGGATATGAAAGAATATCCCCAGTCTAGCCATCATTTTCACTAGTGGTAGAAGATCTTTGTAGCATCTAACGTATGAAAGGAGAAGGAAATGATAATGCTTGGAGTGTTGAGTCAGTTTTTCAGTCTCTCCATTCTTATTTCTTACCAGTAGAATATTCTCTATGTCCTTAAAGAAAAATTCATTCATTAGGTTGAGAACATGAAATTGGTAGTTTGGCAAATGTAATTTTGGACTGATAACCGAAGAAGTTATTCAAAGAATCTGACTACAGTTGTCATCTAACCAAAACCTCTGAAATTTGGATAACTTGCTCTTTGGAGTAAAGTATTGTTGCTAGGTCTGATGTAAAAAGTGAAGATTTATCAATAAATAAAAAAGTACTGGAGAGGTGTTAAATGTGAAGTTTTCTGACAATAGAAACTAAGAAAAACCATAGTAATTGTTGTGCAAATTCCCAGTATTATAGCTGAAATTGTAAGCTATATTTCCCTGAACAGATGGAAATGGAAATACCAGCAGTAAAGCTCTTGTATTCACTTAGTTTCCTCTTCTTTGTCAATAATTTTTTTCTTTTCAAAAGTGAATTTTCATGCAGATTGCATTTTGTAATTCACAATTTCTGAACTACAGCAGCTTAATTTCTAAATCATTTAAAAAGAGGTTGCCAGTAATCTCATTCTATTTGTGAATTCTGTTTTTAAATCTTGTATTTTTTTCCTTCTTATTTGAGCAATAATCTTTTGAAAGCAAAATTTTGATGTCTTTAATTTCTCACCTTTACAAGTCTTTGAACCTAGCAGTGAAAACAATATACTGACTTTTTTGACACCATGAATTAAGCTTAGAGTTTGCTATATGGACTGCAATAGTATACATTTTGAAGAAGCTCACACTGGCTTATTTAATACCAAACAGAAATTTCCCTTTAAAGTAATAAAATTCTGAATAGGTATGTATAAATTTTGGAATTGGCAATGTCTTTTAAGAAGCAAATGATTAGAGTGGAATATGCTGTTGGTAAGTATGAGTAGGAAGATCTTGCTTAGAGATTGCACAAGCAATTATTTATAATTGAACGGTCTGTTTTCCATTTTAATTTATTATAATGCTGCTCTTTCTCTGCTTCTTATATATGTGTTACTTCCATCATTCTCTTAAATTGCAAAATTGTTCACAATACCTACAATGATTTTTTACTAGCAACATAAATTTGTATTTAAAAAGTACTATAAAGCTATTCATACATTCAACAAATTAAACAATAGATTAATAAAAAGTCTCCTCTTTTATTCATATACATTGTTACTCATTCATCTTTTGAGAGTAAGTCCATCATGTCTACCACTCTCCTGATACATGTACTGATAGCAATATTGATATTTCCTATATTTCTTGTAGATCATTTTGCTAAATCATACAGTCATAGAACTGGCATTAACTGTTGCATTATTTCTGGACTGAAAATATAATTGTTCTGCAATTGTACTGCAAACAGCTAAAAATTTGATGGATAGGGATCTCAGTGTGTGTTGTTGGGGTATTTTTAAATATAATTTACTCTCTCTATTAATTTTGCATGAAGTCTTGGCCATACGAAGCACTGTTTATAGAACAGTAACCAATGGCTGTGATTCCACTACATAAGAGAGCACTATAGACTGCCTGTGAAATGTAATTCACTTACTGGTCTTTGATTTTTGTTTTCAACCACTAGGGTCTTGGGGATTCATTGTGATGCGACATGTAGTTGTTAGTTTCTTTTCATGCTTTTCTGGCACAGATTTTATCTAGGTTCAAATGCCTAGCCTATTCTGTCAAATTGAACTTCGCTATACTGACTTGACCTTTTTTATATTTCTGCTGTTTGTCCCAGGTTTCTACTATTCTGAAGAAGAACACAGATGGTCATCTGAATCAGAGGACGTTGAAAAGGTCAAAGCAGCAAGACAGACTGCACTGTTCTCCAAGTGAAAGATGCTGAAACTCTATCCACATAATTCATAGTCATAACTAGACCAAGTAAGCTTGGAAAATGATCTACGCAAACTCTAGTATTTCATGGTGACAGTGATGAAAATTCATTCTTCAGAATGTCTTAAGATTTCATTTTTTTTCACCCTTGCCATATCATATTAAATTTATAAGTAATTGTTTTCTTTAGATCGTTTAGTCTGTCAAACATTTTGCAAAGCTAAATTACTCATTATGTGTTTTCCATCTGATGGCTACTTTCCATAGTATATATTGTGTATGACCCTCCAAAAGTGCTTTCTTATTTTTCAATCTTCAATCTTTATTTTTTTTATCATAAAAGTAGAAATTTGTGGTTTTAAAATATTTTTTTTTTTCCATATTAGAGAAATCCTACTCATCCTAAGTCGTTATGGGATAGTTTCAGTATTCGTGCAGACTTACCTATGAATACTGATTAGTATAAAGCAGCTATTACTATTCTACATATGTGGTGCTCCATGATTTGATATGTATATATAGAGAGGGAGAGAAGGCAATAAAAACTTTTCCTAGGCCTTTCTACTGCTTATTTTCATCATAGCTCAGCCAATACAGGAATGAAAACAGAGCCCCATGAATATAAAGACAAAAGATGGCATAGAAAGATAAAGAAACAGATCTATGAAAATCTCCACTGGACAAAAAATTGATAGTGATGAACTAGCTTCAAACTAAATTTGTTGAAAGTACTAAAAGAGTTTAGTTGCAATCAACTAGGCTGAACTGTCTAGGTGCCAAGAAAGCATGTCTTCATTGCTATTTCAATGAAGACAAAATAATACACCTGCTTTGTTTGTTTTTTTTTTTCTTTTGGTTTCTAATTACCTATACTGTGAAAAATAAATATAAGATAAAACTGAGAAATTAAGTATCAGCTGTATCTAATTAGCAACACGGTGTATACAGATGAAGTAGTTAACGTACTAAAAAAGATGGAAAGAAAGAAAGGGAAGGAAAAAAAAAAAAGGAAAGGAAGAAAGAGAAAAATTGCATATTAACAATATGTTTCTTTCCATGAAGCAGTCTGATCAGTAAAAGTATTTTTGCTGTTATTAGTAATTTCTATTTCTGTAGACACGGCCTCTTCACTACATTATGTTCCTCTATGGACATATGAAAATCAGTACATTTAGGTCCAATTTGTGCACAGTCCCACCAGTAAAATTTTAAGATCAGAACTATTAGCTCTGAAATTTTATTAGCTTTAATGTAACATAAACCTCTGATTTCTTAGAAACCCATGGCACATTCTTTCTGGCTTAGTTGGATCCATATTGTAAGGGACTGCATTCTAGAATGGAGAAGAGGTCATAGGAATACATTTCAACGAGAATTGAAATTGTCTCCATTTTTGGTCTTGTTCTACGTATTAAAATACTTATTCATCATTAACATTCATATGCTGCCAAAACTTTTCCCTCAAAACTTATGGGCTATTAGCATATGACTATAAAAAACTCATTTTTACCTGAAAAACTAAGACTGGAATAACAGCTGTTTATAACACCGTGTTTTACAGTGTGAGGGTGTGGCAGAAATAGAAGGAACCAGGTGAACAAAACAGAAGTATAAAGGGATGCAATTTGATCACTTACATTTCTTTCCCTAGTGAAAGAAAACTTGTGTAAATGCAAGGAAATGAAAATCCACTTTTAAAAATTGTCAGACTATAGCTGTTGGAGGATGTAATTTAGCTTTCATATGGAAGTTAACTCTCTATATATAAGTTTATAACTTGCAGGTAGATGACTTGATAATCCAAGAATATACAATAATGTGAGTAAGGTACAATTCGGCACAGTACCAGGTAAGCTTTGTAGCAGTCTTTTATTTATTTATTTATTTATTTATTTATTGCTGTTACATAACTTCTAGATATTATGGTAGAAGAGTATAAAGTTTAGAGAAATCACTACAATTTATTGAGGTAGCATTAAGATCCAAATACCTCAGTGAAGCATGTTAGATATAAAAAAAATTCAGATCAACATTTGGGGAAGGCTTCCTACACAACAGCAACAACCAGTCAACCAAACTTACTGAAACCCTTACTGTAAACCCAAGTGTTTGAAAAACTCACCTTGCATACTGAAGAGAGAACTTTCAGTCTGCTTTGTTGAGATTAGGGAAAGAAAAGTAAGAAAGTACCATGTAAGCCAGTTCACAACATATCTTAAAATATAAAGCAAAAGTCAGGTTTCCTTAGATTTAAAAATAATTACATTTCTTCTATTAAGAAAGAAAATAACTGGATTGAGAATGGCAAAACTCTCTGCTTCTATAATAAAGGCTAATTAGCCTGAAATTCCAGTGCAGTTTTGACCACACTGAGATAAGGTTTTACTGAACAGCCCAGTATCACTGAGATAACTATATAAAGATGTGAGGGCATATATTTCATTTTGCATGACCTCTATTCCATAGCTGTACTAGAACAGGATAACTTTATTTCATTGCAGATTTCCCCCTACAAGGCAATAGATTCTGTAAAGAAACTTCTTTCTATATATTTCCTTAATATGTTACATGCTGCTCTCATTTGTTCTCCTTCCCCAAATATTGATCTGAAAGGTGAATATTGTAATTGGTCTCTGAGCTAGACCAATTCTGGAGCTAGAAAAGTATTATGAGTTCTGACCTAGCTATTTCAGTCAACTACAAAATTAAATCAGACTTTTTTTCAAGTAAAGCCTTGCTTTACTGGAAAAAAGTGAATTTCTTTAAGCCTTTCTCAGAATTTTTTCCACTCAAAATATATTTTTGTTCAGTATATCATTTGTACATGATCTCTTAGGGGTATAGAATACTTTTCAGTTTGTAGAACACTGCACAAATTTATGTGCTATCTATAAATGATTAATAACATTAATACAGCTGAGTAAATACTGATGACTTTTTGTGGATGGAAAATTCTGCTGCTTTATTAGAGAACAAAATTAAAAATAAACATTGTGATGTAAGTGCACTGACTTTGGAGACAGTTTGTATGAAGGTCACCAGTGTTTGCCTGTCTTGCCATATGATAATTCTCATTATCTTTATGATTGTTTCAATGTGGTCATCAGTTCTGTTATCCTCTCTTCAGACTTTGCATAAATATATTCAGATCTAGTTTTAAAATAGAATGGAAGTAGGAAAAAAAATATATATAAGCAAAAGAGAATGCTGAAAGCATGGTCTTAAAAGTTTTGTTTTATAACAATCCTCTTTTTCTTTCTAAGTGTCCAGCACTCCTCATATATAGTTTCTGTCTATGAGACTCACAATGATAGCTTTTGGAGGGATCTAAGGTAAGAAGAAGAAGATCTAAGGTAGAAGATAGACAAAAGCTAGCTCATCTGGGCAATGTTTAAAAACAGCAACTGCTAGAATGTGCATCATGAAGAAAGTTAACAAAAAGGCCTACGAACATTTCCCTCCACACCTCTGCCCCATTTCCCTACTGCCCCAGCCTTCCACCCCTTACCACCAGCAAGTTATTAAAGGATTTATGTTTAATGTTCCAAGATCTATGCAATCAGTAAAGACTTGTAGATCCAATACTGTGAAGGGAAAAAATCAACCAATGATCAAATTAAATGACCATCTGGGCAGAAAATGATGTGTGGGCAGATGAGAGTTGATTTTTCTCAGTTCCTTTCAATTAAGGATTATATATTTGTTTCGGTAATAACCACTCAACATTTAATTCATATAAGCCTCAATGTGAAAAACAAAGTTGTTCCAGCTTTCACTCAGATCACAGTCTTCCAAAAAAAGTAGTGTACTGCTCTTGAATTTTTATTCCCAGCTGGTTTTCCTTCTGGTGTCTTTATAGAACTACAGTCTCACCTGTTCACAAGGCAGCTTCTCATAACAAATTCTTATTTTAACAAAACTTGTTGGGTAGCTGTTAACCAAATCAATAAAAGAGACTTACAGAAAAGTGGACAATTTTTCTCCAATCCTGTAACTATTTTCATCATCAAATTGCGTATGTCTTTGAACCAATGAGACAGTGGAAATAGCTTAATTTCTTGATAAGATCTGTGACTAGCTGAGTATTATGTGAGACAGGATAAATGTTGTTTTGCAATCCTGTGAAAATTCCTGTTTGGATGTTTTAATATTGGCTCTAAAAATTTTCAATTAATTCCATTTTGACACAGTGTCATTTTGCTGATCTGATATCTTATTTTCTTACTGGACTCTGTCAGAAAAATGCTGTTTGTTTTTTTTTTTTTTTTTTTTTTTTTTTTTTTTTTTTTTAAGGGAATATCCCTTAAGGTAGACATCAATAAGCCGGGAAATCAGCTAAATGTTAGAATATATAGTAAAGATTACAACTAGCAGTCATAAGAAAACATAACCACCTGGGGAAATATCAGCATTGTTTGCATAAAGAGAACTCCTACTTTGCAAGGCTGTTAGAATTCACTGAAGAACTCAATATATACATGGAAAATGAAGAATGTATAGATATATTTACATGGAATTACCAAAGAAGTATTTGTCTGTCGTATTCTACAATAAATACATGCAATCTTTCACTAAGAGGAAAAATGTTGGTGGAATTAAAAATACATTTAAAAGAGAGAAGAGGGATAAATGTTTCTAAGGGAAAAGAAGGTCATCCTAAGCATTGCACAGGAACTTTGTCTGGGAGAGGTAATATTCAAAATATTCAGACATTTCTTAGAAAATAAAAGATTGTCTACTAAAGTGATTTTATTAACATCACGCTAATTGGAGTAGAGAAGACAGGGGTTAATTACTGAGAATTGCTACAGGACCTTATGAAACTGTGTGACTAGATAGTAAAATGGCAAGTGACATTCCTTGTAGCTAAATGTCAAGTGGTGCACATGGGGGGAAAGACATTCTTAACTCAGCTATTAAATGATTTTCTCCAGGCTGATCATTATCACTCAAGAGTGAGATCTTGGGGTTTTAACAGAAAAGTGTGTTATCATACAAGCATAAAAATCAGCAGCAATTAAAAAAGCAAAATATGGGAATTTATAGGGAAGTATATATACAGCAAGCCTAGAGGAAACTGACACACACTGCAAGTCCAAATTTGGTTGTTCCTCATGAACAGTGGACAGTTCTCTTTTCCCCCAAAACAAAATAGATCTAGAAGACTGGAGAGAATACAAGGCTTCAAAAAAAACAGTCAGTGACATGGAAAGAGCTGCACATAAGAAATGGAAGAGTGAGTAAGCACTTCTGGATCCCTTCCAAACCAAATCATTCCATATTTCATATATCCTATGGCTGCTCAAAGGATTTTCCATTGTAATCTGGGAACGTGTTTATATAGAAGATAAACCTTGATTTTTTTATCATAAGCAATTAGTTCTGAAAGCAAATTTAGGGCAGGGATAACATTTTTACTGACTTTTTCACCCACAGGATTAACTACACAAAACAAATCGTATTTGCTGCTAGTTCTGGAAAGATGCATGCCCTTGTATTGGGTTTCTTAGTCCTTCGTAGGTTGATATGCCTACTTAGATTTACAGTTGTAAGGAAAATGTCTATAGGATACCAGTTGCCTTGTAATCACCAAACAATGTTAAAATGTGATACAAATTTCTGTAAAATTTTGGATATGTTTACATACAAAGACAAAAATTTTCGAGAAAATCTGAAGGCCACATATTTTTTCTTCCTTTTGATTCATTTGTTCCCTTTGGTAAAAAGAAGTGTCATGATGTTTCATGCAGCTTTTCGAAGCCAAGTTCTCTTCCAAGAAGTGCCTGCCATTTTGTTCTTTCCACTTTTGAAACAAACATTGATCTGGCATTGAGTATTCCTTACTAAATAATCTGTGTAGGTTCCTGAAAAATGCACTTTTGAAAAGAGAACCATTTCAGCTATTAGTTCCTTGCCCTTATCCGCAATGTGTTGTCAATTTGTTAAACACTTTCCAAATTGTCATAAATTGATATATTCAAAATGCTGCTCACTGTTTCTCAAAAATTTTGGTTAAAATAAAATTATTTATTTACAGAAGGTAAATGTGCCTATTTAGTAAACAATATGTGGCATCATCTTGAGCTATGTATGAATGTACATGCACATATTAAAATTTTGTATTTGAATTTCTTCTGTAAAAGCTCCGGATTTTGTCCTTGACCTTACACTGGGAATAAAGAACACAGATCATTAGTCGAATTGATTAGAGGAAATAACAAACAAGGGTGTGAATGGGAATATGGAAAATGTGATTGGTGGCATGATGCTGTGTCTCCTTGCTTAAAACTAAAAAAAAATAAAAAATAAAAAAAAAATACAGAAATCTACCACACTATTTCTAAAAGCACTTTGAAACAGACGCATTAAATACAATTCATTCACTTGAGTGAAGAGAATTCTGAACCTCAGTTCATATTGTTAAGCTCTTGTGTTTCCTATCAAACTAGTCTGTTTCACTGCCTGAAGACTAGAAAAATAGTAGCCTTTCCTTAGAAAATTGCATATATTAACTTTTTACTCTGACAGCTTTACTGAGAAGTGTATTTTTCTTCATGCCTAAGTAATTACAGCATTTCATTAATCAGCTAGCTTTGTCCTATTCTCATGGTGAAGTGTGTCAAGAAAGAGGTTCTGAATTTGTTTTGATTCTCATGCTTCACATATTTACCAAGAAAAATATGTAGCTGAGTTGTTTTCTTGTTTATGTCTTAGGAAACATCAGCAAGACCAGAAGATTTTTTTTTTTCTCCAATATTAGAGATAATCTCATCAACTTAAGGTTCAATATCTCTCAAGTGTTTTGACCAAGGCAAAAATTTTATGTTTGTTATCAAAAAAATATAAAAAAATAAAATATAATAATTTTTATAAAAAATAAATACTATAAATAAAATAAATAATAAAATATATAATTTTTATAAAAAAATAAAAATAGCTATGTTTTGCAAGATAAAGGGAAAAAACTTTTCATAGGATCTGAAATAGCAGTAGATTTTTTAAAAACAAATGTTATGTCTCTAAGTGTAAGTCAGGTTAGCATCCGAATAATCTTGAGAATATTATCTGATTTTAAAGGCTAAAATGCTCTTTTTGTCACTGCTTTTTTATTTTCCTTCTTTAACTTACATATTACCATGTACTAAAAAATATGAATTAAAAAAGGAAGAAAAATATAAAATAAGTACCCACACAACACTCAATTAAATGGTGTCTAGCTGTCAGATTTGGGCAGAAGTGACATAATTATAAATTTATTGCAATATAAGAAGTCCTAATATTACTTTGAAGTTACCAGTTGAAGACAGACAAAGTTGTCTCCAAACCTGAGTTTGTTTTAAATGTTCCAAGTAGATTGTTCATATTAAATAAGTCTGTTTGCTCTTAGCAATCTCTTCACTTTATAGCTTTTATCAAGCTGGAAATAATACACCACCATGTATAGTGATATATTTTTCTTAATCTCATTGAAAATAATTGGATATTCCCTCGATGTTTTACATATTTGTGTACAGGAAATGGTTTGCTGCTGGATACTTATCACAGAGCATAGAAGAGTATGGGTAGATGTGTAGATCCTTTTTACTTAAGAGTTACTAATAAAAAATAATTGATGCCATAGATAAGCCAATGCACCGTAATATACAGTATCTTAATGTTTCTGTCAATTTTTAGTGAAGTTTTTAGCTTACTTATGCTAATGGATAAGAGCAGGAAACCTACATCTATCTATATGCTTGAGAACTACAGGAGTAGACAAGTAGCTAAGCATAATTGGAAGAATGATTGACAATAAGACACATTCTCCCACATAAGAAGCAAACAGAGACAAAGGTTATATAACCAGTGAACTTAATTACTACGTTTCTTGAATAATTATTAATTTTCATGGAAAAGTATTTGACTTTATTTTATCATTACCCGAAATCTAGGAATTTTGTGGTTGTAATAGTCTCTTAGATATGACTTTTTCCAGAAAGCAGTAAGAACTCCAGGTAGTGCAGCACAAATTGACTTAGAAAAGTTTGCATGTCACTTCTATTGTAATTGCTTTTGGCTACTGAAACTCTTCATCACTAAAATTGAGTGACAATCTATCATTGAAATGAGAGGAGAAAAAACAAAATCCCATTAGTACTTCTACCTGTCATTTTACTAACATGATACAAACATACACACTTAAATCTATAATTTTATTAGACAACATTCACACATTCCTTTCAACCTCACTACTAACTACTTTTCTGATCATTGCTTTATGAGTTGAAGTGTTCTGGAACTCCTTTCCCACCTGAATTAAGTATTATGCTTTCCTAGGAGCTTCTCAGCAGTCTTTTTGCTCCGTATATTCAAATAGGATCTCAAAATATTATCCTGTAGATGATGTTTAGCCTGGTCTGTTTAGAATTAATGTAGGTTGAAGAAACATGTATTTGTTTTTAATTTAAAGTGGATAGAGTGACTGTACAGATGGAACTTTTTATTTTTTCTTTTAACATATTTTGTTCAGGGATCACAGGTATGCAGCATAACTGGAGAAGACCGAGTACAATTTAAGCTTCACATTTATGACAGAAGAACACCTCTGTTTTGGAAATACAAATAATAGATTTCAGAACAGAGGAACTAGAATCAATCTAGGCAGTATATTAATAATAATAAAAAACAAACAAACAAAAAAAACCATCTCAAGTGCCTTTACTAATTTTTATAAATATTGTCACACAATGAAGTATTCTTCTGATTAACAGATGTTTCTGGAAAGAAAACCCTTGAAACAGACAGGGTTCTAAATAGTCAAGAAACAGTGCCTGAGAAAGTAATTTATTTTGAAAATATTAGCACTAAATTTAAAAATGGTAAAATGTCTGTGGAATATAAAAAGTGAGTAAAGTTGATGTGAAATACCTTTGAAATACTTTTTTTTTGCTGTTAAAATGTTGGGTGTTTTGGTTTTTTTTTGTTCATGTGTTTGGAGGAACTTATTTGTTTGTTTTTAATCTATTTTAAACTTATTTGTTCATTTTAATCTAGGTTTGTTGTAACAGTTTGGAAATGAAATCAGGATAGGTTCTAGGCAAAACTGGACAGATCTTTCCTGCCCATTTGAAAACATAGTCTAGTTCGTATGTTCTTTTTTTCAGCCTTACAAATTGTCATCAAATTCTTTCTCATCAACAAATTATAATATTCAGAATATTCAATAATCTGTTTATATGGTCTGGAAAGTTGAATTCGTAGAGAAGATGATTACCTATTTCTGATGTGTAAATACAACTGTTATAGTTGTTTCACTTGGGTATGTTGGGTGAAGTTTTAACTGATATAATGGGTTTCAGGTTTGTCTTTATGAGCCACATCTCAGCATGAAATGAAGCTTCAATGTATGCATTATTTAACACCCAAGAAAAGGCTGATGGCAGAGCATTTCTTCAGAACTGTTTCCCTCTTGCAGTCTCCTGGTCATTTCAGGCTACCAATTTTTGCTTTTCCACAGCTACATAATCAGAGAGGTCGAAAAAATGTGACAGTGTAAGGAAGGGCAGCTCCATTAACTGGAACATCTGGACATATGTACCTGATCTGATCTTGGCTTTTCATTCTCTCTTAAATAAAAATTAGTCTTACAGGATGACTTTCAACTATGTACTGAGGGGGAAAAAAAAGTGTTTCTTAGAACCAGCAGTAGTAAATACAAAATCAAGTAGCATAATCATTCAATATTAGTTTATTCTACTCCATGTTGAATTTTATAATCAAAAATAGCCAAAAGTCATTAAAGGAACTCTTAATTCATCCCTATGTTCTGTCTTTCAAACAATGTTGATGACAGAGGAAATCCCTTTTACAGTGTTGTTGGATGCAACTAGTTGTATTCTTGAGCAATTTATCTTATTTTCTCTTTTTTTGGTGTTTTATGTTTTCCTTGCTAGAAGATTTTTTCCCTTCTTTTATTTGCTTTTTTTCTTTGCAAAAGTATGGATTCCTACATCTTTTGGGATACTGTGAATGACACATATGCTTCTGTGCTTTTTGGTCCATAAGGGTATGTCTGAATTTGTTATATCTAGTTACTAAAGTGCTAATGAGTCAAATCTAATTGCTGTATTTTTGCATTCTTTAATCACATTTTTTTTCTGATTTGCTGTGAAAGAAAAAAAATTAAAAGAATCTGCCCTTCTCTGACATGATTAAACTGCTAGAGTGAAACGGTTGTGTCTGGGGAAGAAATGGACAACACTTCAGTACAATTTTGCAGTACAGGTCAACAGGTGAGATTTTCCAATGTGATGAAGAGGAAACATATTGAATCAAAAGCAAAAGTCATTGAGCAATGTTTTTTTATAGGAGGGTGGCTAAATTTCAGGAAAAGGAGGGAATGAAAAAATCCAATATGCTTAATTAAATTACATAATTAAAAAATTAAATAATTACAAAATTAGCTAATGATAAATTATCTGAAAATATTTCTCATCACCCCATATCCTAGAAAAACATGTGGGCAAAAATGTATATACAACTTTAGGAAAAAAATGTTTTTTAAAATTTCATTACTTACTAAATATTAGAGAATTATTTGCTGTTTTACCTCTAGCCATCACATCTTATCACATTACCTTTCTGCAAAAGACTTTTTATGTTCAGTAACAGAAGCTATCAATATGCACTAATTTTGCAGTGAAAAAGTCAATTTACTTTTACTTATCTCGTATGTTTACTTCCCAACTTTAAACATCATTCTTTCATCCACTCTTTCATCACTATTATTAAATAATTAGTGATTAGTAAGCGTGTTTCTAGCTTAAATATCTCACTCTGATAAATTAGATTACAAAACTGGATGTCACCTTACAAAGTAAAAGTCACAGCAGTATGAGTTCTGCTAGAACTTAAATCTAGAATACTTTCAAGAAATCAAAATGGTAAGTAGATCATTGTACAATAAAGCCATGAGGTGCAGAGCAGAAAATGACTACATTTAGTACATTCACTGGCTGTATATCTTCAGAGATCTGAACTTGTATATTTACTTTGAATACTGGTTTCATGTACAGCACAGACTATACAGAAAAACATTCTGGGAAGCTCGTGCTGTCTTTCAGTAGAACATTAGAGCTCAGACAGATTTTCTCAGTCTCAGCATGAAGGAATTGACAGTTCATATAATAACTAGGTTGGAAATTGTTCTGTAAATGAACCATAATTTTGTTACATGGTTCATCAAGGTTAGGTGGGCTTTCAGATAATGCCTTTCCATATACCAAAAGAGCAGTAGATGTATGAAATCAGTATCTTCGAAAGGATTATAAATTGAGTTTCTTGCTAGGTAAACGCCAGTTAATATTTTGTTTCTAAGATGAGGGCTTGTATATATCTAATGGTTAGAACTATTCTTCCTCTAATGGGTAGTACTGACCAAGCAACAATGCTCTAAGCAAACTGTTTCATCTACACACATCCATTAATCTTGGGTTAGAGGTGATAAAAAAACAGATATCCTATATGTATCTCAATCAAATGAAAGTCAGAGATTGTAGAATCGTTCCTCCCAGAATGTTTTGTTCTTCTGATGGTTCACTTACTTCTAACTTAATTCAGATTTCAAAGAAACAGAAGCATGCCAGGAAGTACTTTCTTGCTTGCTATTGAGAATGCTTACAATTGCTTTGGGAATACAAGGTACTTATATTTTTTAGAAGAAATACAAAAAGAGATATAGGGTTGATAAAATTATACCAAAAATCTTTCCTGGATTGCAATTCATGAACATTAGTATTATTCATTTATGCATTTTATGTGTGGCAAATTTCTTGTGTGACATTTCCCCTGCACTATGTGATGTCTCAAACTATTTTACTGACTAGCTGCTGAAATATGAAGATTGCTACAGGCCCAAAATATTTCAACTTCCAATGGCTGCATTTTTAAAGTGAGCATTCCATAATTTATGTTGTCATTTCTATTCTAAGAAAATGTATTTTCAATCCACTCATATAAAATCTCTCTGAAAGTTAAAATGGAAGTCTGTTGGGTCATAGGATATAAAATATATCTAGTAACTGCAGGCAGGTATTTAAATTTGTTTTGTAACTGTACATTATGCTGCAGCAGTGCTTGGGCTGCTCCAGGACTGCTCTGTTGCTTATACTTTCAAGAGGTCTAGAATATCGCACAAGGACATCTTAATGGACTTCTTGGGGGAACTTATAACAAAACTATTGACTGCACAAGTTATTGACAAGTCATAAAAGAAAAACATATAAACAGCACTGAAACTGCAGCTTCCCAAGGGACTAAACAGATTTTGAACCAAATTCTTCCTAAAAAATAACACTGCAGAAGGATTATTATACTCTGCAGTTATGTACCATGAACTAGATTCTTAAGCGAGTACTGCAAACAAAAAGTAAATGTAGCAGTAGAATTATCCATACCAAAAACAGTAACAAAATCATGCCTACCCTATAGTGTAAAACAGGGTTATCTTAAGTATAAAAGCATGTTTCTGTGTTTGTTCATTGTCAAGAAATTCAAAGAAGTAGGAAAATTTCAATGAAACAAAGAAATAATTTGATACACAGTTAACAAATTAATTCACATTGTAAATAAACGTGGGTTTGGAGGAGAGAATAAATCTCAGTGGCTACATACAGGCATAATTCCCTATGTCATCAAATTTAAAGCAAGTTTCTCAGAAAATATGTTGTTTGGTTCCCACATGTCAGGTATGACCTACCACTTGTACAAGTTTATCTTTATTTTGGTTTATTTACAGGAAATTTTATTTAGAGTCTTGGAAAATCTGCTGCTTGTAGGCAGTTTCAGTGGCTGCAGGAATACATTTTTATTGTGTGCTGAAGTTGAAATATTACATTCGGTAAATCAATGGACTCTTGCTTTCAAAATCATCCAAACGAATTTTAGGAGACTCAAAATGGCTTGCATTTGAGAAGAAACTTTCACCTTTTTTTTTTTTTTTTTTTTTTTTCCTTTTTTTTTTTTTTCTTTCCTGCAGGTGTAGGCTCCCTTTTCCATGAAATTGTCTTCCTTGTCATTTTGTTTCTTTAGAAGTACCTATGAAGGAAACTACGTCTAATAGTATCTGCATTTTCATTGTTCCTTACTTACAGAAAATACATTATTGCTGATAGCAAGGAGTTTTCCTTAACAAGTGTCTTTACCAATATCACATGAATTCTTCCAGCACTGGAAAACAAGCTAACAAAATTACTGCTATTCATTTTGTCTGAACACTGGAAAACAAATGAATTATGCATAAGTGTTACAGGCCTAAGGTACGATATAATTTAATCAATGACTTTCAGATAAGAACATAAATTAGGTATGAAGCTTATGAGAATTTATTGTTATTGATAGACTGTTCACTTTTTTGATTGGTTGCTTGATTGTTTAATTTGGTTATTTTTTAAGGTGGGTAAAAGTTTTTGACCAAAACATTCTGATAAGAAGTACATTTTCATAAAAAATGCAGTTTCAAGATAAGGACAAATGTGAGCCTGCAACAGCCCATATGCTCTTCTAACTGTTATCAACTGCAACTGTAAAAGATAGGAGAAATACTCATTTCTTTAGTTATTTATTTATCACAACCTTTCAAATAGATTGGAAATGCTTTTCAGTCTCTTCCCTTTGGTGCTATAGGCAAAAGTTGAACTAATACCTGCAACTTTCATCCCAAGGCTTCAATTACCATCAGGAAATATAGAGATCCAACAAACAAGATCTTAGATGACATGGGCTTGCTCTCAAACTCAAGTCCAGGAAGCAAAAGCAGCCAAGATTAATCAAGATTAACCAAGCCTTTAACCACTCAGAATAGTTCTTTATCTCAGAACTTTGTAGATAGTATGATGTGACATACATTAAATGACAAATCTAACATTTATGATTCATTGCTGAACTAAAGTATTATTGAACTGAGAGGGTAAATTATATGAGGCAATTCTTACATATTACAGAATTGTAATGACAAGGTTGAAAATTAAAAAGTTTCATGAAATAAAGAATTAGTATAAAATTCAAACAAAAGTTGTTTACAAACCCTTAGTAAACTGATTTTGTTACAGTTACAGTTCAGGTAATCGCATGTGCTTTCCTGTTGCATGTTACGTGAAAAAGCTTGTATGTCTACTTTGCTTACAGAAAGGATCATTGTCTTTGAATACATTGCACTGATGCTCCTCCATGTCCTGTGTAGATAAATTAACTTTCTCAAATGGCTTATTAAAATATATATATATATAATTATTATTTCTCTTGTCAGAGATTGGAAGAATAAATGGTTTGATTCTCACCAACCTTTTCTCTTGAAGTTACAATCCCAACTCTTATTAAAAAAAAAAAAAAAAAAAAAAAAAAAAAAAAAAAAAAAAAAAAGTGGAAATATAAACTACATAAAAATGTTGATTGGTACTTTTAGTGTTGCTGTTGAGGTGGTAAATTTACACTGGAGAGTATGGCTCTTAATGACATTCCTGATTTGAAATTTCTTTTGTGATGAACAGTATTATTTGCCTCATGTCTATTCATTATTATTATATAATATTCATATGTTTAATGAAATGTGGATGTAGAGTGTTTTAGGGATAGTGTTACTGTAATTGTGCTGGTATAATCACAAGATAATTCAATTATTCCCTCACTATCAATTGCCATACCTGTGTGGGGATAGTGGGGAATATGATCCATAAAGAAAGTTTCCCTGGAACTAAATTGTAAATAACAAATTCTATTGTGCATCAACACCTAAAATTTCAGTAATTGATTTTTGCGTTCATTGAAAACATACATTGAATGGCACAAGAAAGTGTGATATCATGTGATTTCTCAAATGACACAAATTTTTATTCTAGTAATTACTGGAATTGATTTTAAAGGCAAGATACCTGATTTTCATAGTTGCAACAAAATTCATAAGACAAACAGCAATAACAAAAACATGCATCACATGCATTTTTCCTAGGGATATGGAAATATTTCACTTAACATTTAATTAACATATAAGCTCCCTTCAGAGGAACAGGAGCAGAAATCATACAAGTGAAAAATCACATTTGTAGTGTAATATATCTCATTTTGTCTGGATTACAATGGAAAACGTTTCAGAGTCTGTATGTAGGTCAGATGTGAATACTGAAAAATTTGAGGATAAAATCCTAATTAGTGATATGTAACTTCTTATCCCCTGAGCAAAATCTTGATTCATAACTCTCAGATGTTAAGGTGCATCTTTTCACACAGGATTAAATGTAACTTCACAGTATAGCAGGACTGTTGAGGTTGGAAGGAGCCCCCGGAGGCTACCTGGTTCAAATGCCTTGCTCAAGCAGGGACACACAGAGCAGGTTGCCTCTTGTCCTGTTACTGGGCAGCACTGGAAAGAGTCTGGCTCCATGTTCTTTACACCTCTCTGTATAATAAAATATTAACATTTCGATGGGTTTTGAGACTCTCCTGGCTGAAACTAGATTCAATTTGATGTGTATATAAATTAAATGAAGACCTGAGCTTACAACAGATTGTAGTTTTACTTAAATATATATACACATAATAAAAAAAGATAGACTTGATGTGAGAAGGACAGCATGAATTTTCAGCATTTACTTTGTCATATTAGAAGTTCAGCTAGAGAACTAGAAGATCTCTTAATGTTGAATCCAGTCTGATTCATTTACTCCTTTAGTGACTCAAAGAAGGCATTAAGATATAACATGGATTCGGGGTACTTCTTCATATATGTACATTTTCCCTTTGTACAATAAAACTACTTCAAGGGCATTTCCATGTAGTTGTAAAAATGCTTTCTGGCAGATCCATTCAAATTGCCTCTCTGAGCCAGATGTCTCCAGTTTTGCCTATATCAGCAAAATTCTGCAGTATTTTAGCTGCTCCTTCTAACATCAGCATTCAGAAGGGAAGAAAAGAGGTCCATATGTGAGAGAAGAGTAGATATCCAAAGTTAAGCAACAGTTAAGAAAGTGCACTAAGATTCTCTGAAAGTTTACTCTGATAGTATTATTTTCAGTGCCTGTTAATCTCTGAGGAACTGAGGATTGGTAGGCCTTTAAAATTGAATTATTCAGAATGATATTTAGTAAAGCTATTTCTACTGATAGCAGTATCGAAGAAATAACTCCCGGATGATAGCAATAATAAAAACTCATCCCATAATTCTATCAATAACTGGAATACAGTGATGATGATGTAGAGCACTGCAAAACTCTGTTTTAGCTTAGTTTGCTGATTTCCTGGAAGAGTCCTACTCTTTATATGCTTGCTAGTATAATTGTTAGAATCAAAATTATCTTTGATTTTGATAAGACACAAATGTTTGCCTAAGATGCCATTGCTTTTTCTTCACTGTAACTGCATTATTAGAATAATATCATACTAGAAAAAAAAAAATAATAATAATTAACTATATTGCAGCTAATTTAAAAAAAAATGCTATTTGAAAAAAAAAAGAGACACAAATGGGACTCATTTATTTAAGCTTGTGTATGTGAATGAGGAATTTGAGAAAAAAATATATTTTCTGATAGGGAAAAAAAGAATAATAAACTTGATGCATCTAAGGATGCATATTGCTAAATTACTTATTTGGCTTTTTGGAAAGGTGCCATACTTTGCAAGTGGAAGGCTCAACTTTTTGCCAATCAAGTCAGAGACTATTACAAAAGAATAACCTGGATCTCAGAAAACATAAAACTTTGACAGAATTTTTGATTTATATTGCAAGATACTTCTTTTGGTCACTTAGTACTAAGTTACTGTTTTATTCTTATTTTTTAAAATGTGTGCTGTTGCAAATTGCTATAGCAACACTAAATACTATGTATGGTTTTGGCAGAAGAAAGCTCAAAACATTAAACTCCATGGATTTTTTGTTCTTAACATTAATCCTGACAAATCTTTCATTGTTGCATGGCATACGGTCATAAATCCAGCCGACATTTGGTCAAAGATCACCTTTCAGAAATTGTAAAACTAGCATATTTAAATATATTACTTCATTTTAGACTCATATTTAGTGAGTAACTAAATGTGAGAAAAATTATAAAGAAAATGATTCTGTTCAGCTTGTCAGATTGTTGTGGCATCTTCATTTGCTTGTTCTTTCCTCCTAAGCAGATTCTCACACCTGTCACCAGACCGTTATGCCTGTCAAAAACTATAAAAGCAAGTGGTTTTAATTGTGAAGAACAGATCTCAAGGCAAGACCATTAGGGAATCTCACTTATCATCCAGGTTGTCCAAAATCTATTTGTTGGTACAGTCTGTGAGCAAGATGTTTTTTTCATCTAGTGTTTTAAAAAACTCCTTTTTTTTTTTTTTTTTTTTTACCTTACTTTCTGGACCAGAGGCATCTGTTGTAACTCAAGTGTTAAATTTATTACCTTACAGCGAGAAGCTGTTTATTGAAATGCTATTTTGATATTGTTAATGATACAAAAATGAAACTCAATCTATGTCAACTTGTCCTTATAATTTCTCTGCATCCAAACTTTTTACTGTCATGTTTAAAGTATTTCCTCAAAAAACAAATAAAAAAACCACCACCGAAAAAAAAATTAAAAAAAAATTGTTACATCTTTTGGCAAAGACAGGAATATTCCTAAATTCATTTGGTGAATCAAATTGGTTTCAAGATGATGAATCTCTGTGGTTTTTAGAAATTTTTAAAGCCCCAATAAAAATTGTCACTTACACTCTGTAAAAACTTATTTCAGAGACTAAAAATGAATATTGCAGCATTCCTACATATTTTTTAAATAATCACAACAGCATGTTTTCTTGTTTACGTAGAAAGGTAAGGAATTAATTGCTGGCATATATAAGAGGAAAGTACATCATGTAATCGGAGTAGTTAAATTTTTATGTTGTTTTAAATTAGTGCCTACAATGCTTCTGAAATACAATGCTCTTAGATGCTATATACTAGATAATGCTCTGATCACCATCTGGTATGACATCTATGCAAAATGTCTAGAATTTCTGATGACTGATGTAAAACCCAGGAGACTGCTCATGTTTCTTGTCACTTGCTGCTATTTCTTATTATAACCATAACCCAAAAGTACCCATGACAGAGACTAATAAGATTTCAGAATACAGTAAAATCTCTGCACTCTTTCCTCTAGTGACAGCAACAGGACCCAATGGAATGGCATGGATTTGCATCAGTGGTGTGTCAGGATGGGAATTAGAAAAAAGTTTTTCACCAGAGGATGGTCAGGCACTGGAACAGGTTCCCCAGGGCAGTGGCAATGGCACCAGCCTGTTCAAGAATCATTTCAAAAACACTCTCAGACATGGGGTTTGAATTTTGGGTGGTCTTGTGTAGTCAGGAAATGAAATCAATTATCCCTGTAGGTTCTTTCCAACTCAGAACCTGTCCTTCAGGCAGAAAGAATTCTGTACAACTACACAGACAACAGCCACCTGTCCGGGAGCAACTGCAGAAAGTGACCTGGTGCTTTCGCAGACACAAACTGAGTATGAGCCAGCATTGTGCCCTGAGATAGTCAATGGCATCCTTGGGGTAGTATTCACAGGGGCACAATCAAGAAACTGGGGGAAAATAATTATCATCCTATACCCAGCATACTGCCTTCAGTTTTGAGTCCACAAATACAGGAAACACATCAATTCATCCTTTATCTGATCCCTGACATCAACTGTCCCTGAACATCACATAGCACAAACACGGTCTGGAACACGTGCATTTCAAGAAGCTGAGAAACTGGGGATTTTTTGGTCTGTAGAAAATATGACTTCGGGGAGCTATAATAACAATTTGTCAAGACCTAGAAAGGCCTTTCAAGAAAAAAGAGTCAGGCACTTCAAAGCAGTGTATCAGGGAAGAGATATAATTAACATAGAGGAGAGTCTTCCTGAATATAGGAAGAAGTTTTACACAAGGACAGTCAACCATTCACCTGAGATGGGTTGCCTGGAGATGTTGTGCTGCCTCTGGCCTTAAAGGATTTCAAGTCCTGATTGATTAAAGCTCTCTGCAATCCACTCAGATCTCATATCTGACCTCATTTGAGTAAATACCAAAATTATAGTAGGAAGTTCAAGGAACACTGGATATTGTGTTGAGGGATATGGTTTAGTGAGAACTATCGGTGATAGCTGGATGGTTGGAATGGATGATCTTGTAGGTCTTTTCCAACCATGGTGTTTCTGTGATTCTGTGATTTTGTGAAGATTCAAAATCTTTTACAAAGCAGTTGAATGTCTCAAATTCCTAAAATATTTCAAGAACTGAGAATTCCTGAATCCCAGGATGGTTTTCTGCTATGAATACCACACCTTCTCTCTGGTGATTCTGGTCCTGTTACTCGTGCTAACTTTTCATAAGTACTCTGAATACTTCAGCTGAAATTAGTATGGTTACTACTAGAATAAGATATAGCCAGTGAGAAAGAACAACAGAACTAAACTGTATTTCCTAAGTCTTGCAAAGCTTATCACTTCCTTTTCAGCTGTGAATTAAATTAAAAGACTCAAAAAGCAATAGCATATTTTAATACAGATAGCTAATTTGCTTACTTAGAATTTTGATATCTAGTTTTTGACAGAATCTTTGGCTAAAAAAGAAAAAGATAAAAGAACTTTGATTCAAGTACTCTTTAATCATTCAGAAATTGATTCACAGTACAGAATAGCTAAACTGAACAATATTTAATTTGTAATTACGATGCACGTAGGCTGTTTCTTATTTATCAAGTATTTTCTATCATCAGTATATGATTTGATATATGTTTAATAAAGTTGAATTATGTTAGAGACATATGAAAATTCACCCAGAGATCCTCCCATATTAATGTGCATCATAATTTAGCTTGTAATACATGTACACAGGAGTAGAATTCTACTGATTAATATTTGTCATGTAAACTGCAGTGTGATGTGAAGAATGAGTCTTTATGATTGACTGTATGAATGGAGTAAATAAGAATTCCACCTAATAACTGATTAAAATGATAAATAATCATGTAGAGAATTTATGAATGAAAATTAATGTCTGGTACCATAAAATGTGTTCAACTAAAAAAGATTTTGGTCTTCAGTCACCAGCCACTTTTCTGGCTTTCTCAGTTTTTTGTTTTTTTTTTCTTTTTTTGAGATGGGCAAGAATTTCTGGTTCTTTATTTACTTCCCAGTTTAAACAATTAGGTTTTTTTTCATAAGACCGAGGTTACCATAACCTGCATTTAACTAAAATTCTGTTAGAGACTTTTAACTTCCAAGTGCTAATTGCATGAAATATTAAGTTCAAAACATAGTATTAAAAGAAACACAGTTGAGAAACCGAAACTCAGTCTGTAACTACTTAGGTGGACAAGATCACAGCCTTACAATGCTAATCTTAGCTGCAGTGATCCTGTCACCTTAGAACTATTCAAGAGACTATGTGGAAATGATCAAGTTTTTTCTAGTGTCTTGTATTCAGTATTGTGCTACAATTAGTAGAAAACAGTGTAAAGCAGATGTGATCAGTCTGAAGCTCACGGGTTACACGTGGCCCAGGATAGCTAACAACTACTCATAAAATTCTAACGTGATTTTTAGTGATATTTTTCATAAGTTGACTGCACATACCTGGACCATAAACTTTGTAGGAAATGATGAAACACTGAGGACAGGAGGGCACAGTTCAGTGGTAACTCCACCTTTCGCATCTCCTTTTGTTTTCCTTAAGTTTATTTGTTCCATTACATAAACTCTTTCAGCAAAGAGTTTATGTAGTCTCTTTGTCATGGAAAAATCTTATTTTAACATGATCCATGTGCTCTGTATTCTTTCTCAGATTAAATGCATTGCTTACATCAATAGCATATCTTATTTGCATGTGTTTAATAACATTAATCTAAAAAATATAACAATTAAGTTTAGCTGGTTAGCTGATTAACTTTTAATCTAAGACTGAGGGAAAAAATACTTAAAAATGCAACTATGAGTACTCATAGTATGAGTTTTAATAAAATTTTACTTAAAAATAAATGCAAACCACCTGTAGGATGGTTTTGTGTGTGTGTTTTATGTTTGTTTTGTGTTTATTTTGTTTTTATTTATTTTGTTTTGTTCTGTCTTGTTTTCTTTTTTTTACACAGAAAAGCATGCAAGTTTTTTGGGTGGATAGTGTATTTGAAAGAAAAGAGAAGATTGAAAGTTCCATGATGGCTTTGGGGAAGCATTTCTACCTTCCACCATCTCTGTAGGCAAACTGAGTGAATTTTTAGACTCCTGATATTCCTCTATTAGACATGATCTATTTAGAGGAATCCCATTTAAATGCCAGTAACAGATGGGCACCTTGCCCTGTCCCTGCAATGGAACTTTATAATTAGAAAGGTGAGTTATTAGGGTAAGGTGGAAACATTCCATTAGTATGTAACAGAGAGATTTTGTAGAACTTCTCCTGCTTTCACTACAGAGGTAAACTTGCATTTGAGAAGTCTTTTCCCACACAATGCTTTCTTAGAAAGCATTTGTTGGAATGGATTCTCTGTTAGTTTTCCAGTTATTACAAAAAATCCAAGATCCTGATTCTCAAATGGAACACTGATCCTGCCCAAGTTAAGGATCTGATTCATCAGTTCATGTGCATTCTTACAATCTTTTGAATACAGATGTTTGCTTATTTTGAAAAGTGCCTAAATCTTGACATTTTCCTGTGTTCCTCAGAAGCATCTACTAAATTAAAAGTTTGCTTGAGGGCATGATAATTTGGAGGAGAGAATGGAGATTTGGAAAGTGCATTAGTGTTATGTGTTTTTTTTTTCCCACAAATCTTGAGCACCTATTGACTGCAAAGCACTTTGCTGTGTTCTCCAATCAGTTTGCCTTCTATATTAAATAGTTGTGTTAGCTTTCAGTTGGCCATTTTATCATATTCTAAGAACAACAATTAAAATAAAAATGATTCAAAATCAAAATAAAAACACCTTTATGTTTCTCGGTAGGACCTCAGGTAGAATGATACTAATGTGATAGGAATGGTAAGATGTTTTGTATTAAACTTCCTTTGTTTGTGTGAGGAAATATATTTCATAAAATGTCATTCCAAATAGTATTGGTTGGCATTTCTTGATTCATGTGGTATGCATTCTATTTGTGTGAAGATGCCTTCAATGGAATCAGTTAGAATTTCAAACGAGTTGTATTTCCCTTGGATTCCATGATTTTACCTCTTATTATCAGAATATTATCTTTCCAACTGAAAATTTCTTACCAGGCTGAATTGTGCTGTAGTGAAGTGTTACATACATGCAAGTATTTTCTTCATCTTGTTAAATGTAGGAAACCCACACTGTGGAAAGTAGTTTGCAATTGCCACTTATCTTTTCAGGAATTATGTGGAATTGATATAAAAACATAGAGAATCTTGAGATGTTCCCATCAGAAATTTTACACAGTATACATAGTAATATTAATTTTTATAACAGTAATAAGTCCTTTCATTAGATTAACTCTGCATGAGGTTTACACTACATCACAATTATTTTAGACTGTTCATAATTCTTCAAATACAAAAAGTCAAAAAGTGGGTTCTTTAGGGAATATGACTTTGTTTTTGCTTTGAAACAATTGAAATTAGAAATAGAGGGTCTTGATCATTGTTAAGCAAGGAAAGTAAATTACCTTTTTTGCCTAATATAGATATACATATTTTCTGAATTAAGCTAAACTAAGAAAATTGAATATATTAGACTGTTTACAATAAAAATTGAGATAGAACTGTAACTTGGGACTAGATCAAATTACTTCCATATTTTGTTCATTTCAATAAAATATTACTATTAATACTATTGTATAAATATTATTTTAATATTTAATTTTCATTTGAGATTTTGGTTCTACTTATTGCTTAATGCTTCCAGTTGACCCCTATATGGGTTAAGAGATTTTCCTCCATATTTAATATATCACTGTGGGTTAAGAAAGAATTTTTAGAAGAAACGTGTTTGTCATTCTAAAAAAGCAAAGAGCCTCATTGTTAGCAGTACCTCACATTGCAAATAAATAAAGAAACAAATAAACTCATTGTGTTATATATTATCACAGAGAATATTAATAATTTTAGATACAGGCATTATAAAGTAAGAGGATACATATTTCCCTGGGGAAATTATTTTAAGGGTTATAATAGATTTGAAACTTTCAACATTTTCACTAATAAAGTACCAGTTTTACCCCAAATTGAATTCCCCATCTTCACTGTTCACAAGTAATCTGGAAATATTAATTCCTTTTATCATTGCAGACTGTAATAAATGGGGAATTTAAAATGTGAAATGAGGATTAGGCAGGGCAAAATAGTACTCTTAAAACTATTTATAGAGTAATTTTTCTATGCTTTATGCTAAAAGTTTAGTTTTACATAAAACAATTTTACAACATGTTAATTATGTCCTCTGTAAAGTGGGATAGAGAAGGAATATTGTCACCTCACTTAGACAAAGCTGAGACCACGGTGCCTTGCCTCTGTGTGATGGTCATGCTTGGAAAACAAAATCTTATAGGATTTGTTATTCTTATTTGACAGATTATTAAATGCCAACTAATTTCAGAAAATGCAAGGAAATAATTGAGTTGCACAAAAAGTACAGTTAATAGAGTTGCAAGACAATACATCTTTCAAGTAATAGCTCATGCAAAACTACAAGTAGAAATTTGTGCAACTCACACCATACCGAGTTCCCGCTGGGCCTCTCCAGGTTCTCTCCGAGGTGCCAACCCATGGCTGCTGGACCCTGCAATGAGGCTGTAGGAGCTGGCTGGAACTAACTGTCCAACATGAGGTATCCCTGGCCTCACCTCACACACAGCCCCACACTCCTCCCAGTACCAGCATCCAAACATCTGCACTTGGTAAAGAAGAATACAACAAAAGCAAAAGCAACTTTCTTAGAAGTATATAAAGTAAATGATCAGCTAAAATTTCCAGCTGTGTTTATTTACTTGAAGCACCATGCTTTACATTATATTTGAATAATACACACGTAGTTAGCAACATGTCTTTTTAAAGAATGTCTGAAATTGATTTTCATAGAGTTATGTTCCCCAGGCAAAAAATAGGGCAGGCTGCAGTAATGGCCCACCTGTTGTCATACTTTTGTATGTGATTCCCTGGTGATCTGTGCAGCATTTGCTAACAGCAACCAGAAAGTGTAACCAGTGCTGCAGTGCTTTCCTCATTTCAATTCCTTAGTTACACTTTAAAAAGTGTCAAGGGTATTCTAAAAGTCAGGGAGAAGGAGAGAGCACAGGTTGCCATCTAAAGAAGAAAGGAACTGAGGATATTGAGTGCAAAAACAGCCATTACATCTAACAACCAGTAAAGCCAAATCAGGATGAAGATAGAATGAGACCATGATAGAGAGAACTAGACGACATAAAGAAGCACGTAGAGTAGATGAGGGAAGGAGAAAGCAGGAAAAAAAGATTAACAAAGATTTAGAAAATAATATCTAAAAATTGATATGTAGATACTGTACTTTCCTAAGTAGACACAGCCTCATATGGTTGTCAAAGCCCAGTGCCATAGAGGAACTGAGCTTTTCAAAGCCCTGAGATGCACTTCTAGCACTTCTAGATGTACTTCAAACAAACAGCACAACACATAACAATGCAACACAAGAGATCTTGAGAAAATCACAGACTTCTAAGTAGCAAATATACCTTCTTTAAATAACCTTTAAAATATACATTGTCCTTGGTGAACAAGGGGCTATGGAAATAGCTGAAGTAGATGAGTTACCCAGTATAGTGTAGGTATGAAGTTTTGTAAATAACAATTGTTTATTATTTCTTTAAAAGTATTTTAAAGGTATTTAAGCTTAAGTATGTGCAACTGTTTGTTCAGTAAGGTTTCTAATAAACAAGCTATTTTGGTTAAGTAAATATATTTTTGGAAGTTTGTATCTTAGAACCATTTTTTACACAAAACTCTACTGTGAGCAGCTTATTTTTTATTAGATCATTAAATACTTATTTGATAAGCCTGCTCTTGTATGCATCCACAAAATGACTTTCCTATATTTTGTTAATAGGTATTGATTACATATTTTCTTTCTGAATTTTGCTTTTCTTAGTTGTAAATAATAACACTTTGTTGAATCATGCCTTTGAATGTAGATAAAACAAAAACAAACAAGAATTCCATCACCAGTCAATTACCTCTAGCTTAGATGACATAACAATAAATCAATAGGATGAAATATTCAATTATATGTGTTTGCACATTCTATTAATTATATTACAAGGGGAAAACTTGTCCCAGTCTGTCCTTCATGTTCTATATATTATTGCAAGCCAGTGTCATCAATGATACCTATAGCAAGAGCAAATGAAGTATGTTATTCATTTATCTTATCTTGTGCAGCTTGATATTTAATTTGAATAGTACTGGAGTACATATGCTAAGCTTTGTTAACAATCACAGATCAAATTCAGAATTTGGCTGTTCCATTCTATAGTGAGATACAGGTGTGAATGACCCATTGGCAACAAATTGCAAACTCATGTATCTGCTAATTACTTATCTGCTCGCTTTTATTTTTGAAGCTTAAAGAAAATGTTCATAATGCTAAATGTGGCCAACTGACATTTGGTTTACAAAGGAACACAGCGTGAAGAGGCTTCTCAGGAGAGCTGAGGTTTACAGTAGCAGCAAGCTGGCTACTGACTTGCCCTTCACAAGAAGGGAGATGTGTGTGCCCATGAAGCTCAGAAAATAGTATAGGGTATCACTGCAGACCAGGAGGTGGCCTTTGTTTTAGGTAAGTATCTGTACTAGTTGAGTGAATCTGTACTAGTTGAGTGAATTTACTGGTTCCGTAAATATTTCTCACCAACTTAGCCAGACCAACACAGGGAGAGGGGAGGGATGAGGAAGGAACAAATATGTGTCCTTCACCAAAGAACACAGAAACTAGGTAAGTAGCAAAATTTTGAAGAGAGCAGTGTGCATGTGCTGACTTCAACCCATGTACTCATCCTGATGTTTGAGTTTGGCCAACATTGTGATAGCAAGAACATTGCAGATCTAAGAATGGAAAACACTCTAGACTGAACTGTTTATTATAACTGATATACTTGGATCAGTTTAACTTATGTTTGTATTGTGTTTCCTATGTATTTTTTATTTAACTATTGGCAATGATATACCTGTAGATAACTACAACAAGGTGTAACAGTAATCATGTACATTAATTTCGTCCTCAAACCATTCTCCAAGTAAATGTAATCTTATAATTTTCTCATGGAAAAAAAAAACAAACAAAAGTCAAGTCAGTTCTCATTAAGAAACTGTAACTCCTCAGCTTTCAATAAATGAATCATATGTTTCTTATCATCATCAGTACTCAGCACATCAGGAAATTTATTTATTGTATTATGTAATAGTCATTCTTCATTATAACCTAATCAATACAAACTTAGAGCCAGTAGTTCATTCTGGTCAATAAAGAATTAACAACAGTAATGCTTAGCCTACCACCACAGTCAAAATATTTGCAGTCTATTGTGGTGTGATTGGTATGCACTAGAAGCTTGAAAAATGTCTTTGCCCAAATGCTCATTCATTCCTGCTATACAGAGTAGCAGTATTTTAAAGGAAAACCAAGATATACATTATTGTTCAGAAATTATAAGTCAAGTCAGCCCTTCTATCCTTGACAGTTGTTTGAATTGTCATTTTGCTAGCAAAATGAGAATTTTAACAAGCCACTTCAGTTTTAGCTTCAACCTTTCTGATACGTCTTGATAGAAGAAAACAATGTTTATAAAACTCTATTAATTTATTGCATATTAATATTTATTGAAGGGATTTTCTATTTACAAATGTAAATACATTTGATTTTTAAGAAATTGGAAAGGGTTTTGGTGGTAGGTTTTTTTGTTTTTGTTTTGTTTTTGTTTTTTGCTTGTATTGTTGAAGTTTCAACTATGCTAGAAAATAATTTACAGCTGGTAAGTATAGAAATGTGAACTTTCCAATATGTGACTGACAGACTGCTAGATGATGCGCAATGGGCTCAGAAATATGACATTTCCCTTTATTTTTTTCCTTTACTTGAGGGATATAGGTAGCAGTTGAAGAGATACATTTAGGTAGGTCTCAAAGCTTTTGTTCTCTGCTGATAGAAATATCTACTGTCTAAAATAACTCAGAAGCCTGCCCAAATTCGTTTTTAAACTAGTTGGGCCTAAGTTCCTCCTGTTTCTACTGAAAAGCTCCTTAAAGCTCCTTTACAGATTCTGTCTGCTCACAGCTCAAGCTATGTTCACACTTTCCATTTTGAATGTATACTTGACCACCTTGAGTTTACTTGTTCAGCTGCAAACGATGTATTCAAGTATCCTTTTTCTTTCATTTGTTTTTTCAACTCACTAGTTAGTATAAACATTGCTCCATCTTCATTTATACCTAAGTTGTTAATTAAAAGTTTAATTATAACAAAGCAATAGCTGAAAAATTACTTTCTACTTTCAAAACATACTATCCATAAACTCTTAAAGTTTCCATTAATTATTTTTATTCTTCTTCTGTTAATACTTAGAGGGTGCTTTTTCAAGTGTTACTGAAATGCAATGATCTCTTCTATGTTCCTTGTCTTGATATGGCATGCATTTCTCTGTGTTTTTATCAAGGAGGAATGTTGTTATATGGAGACTGCTGGTGGCTACTTTTATCTTTTATGTTGCCCTGAGATGTGTTTCTTCAAAGGCCTTTCTCATTTAATTGCCACTGTCTCTCTGTGGTTGTCACAGTTCTCAATGACAAACAGTATGCTTTATTCTACTGGTATTTTTTCTTTATACAATTCAACATGAAAACTACTAGGAGATTTGAAGAGAGATCTAAGTGTTCAGAATCAGAAAAAAACAAATTGGATTTGTTTAACTATACTTTATTTTTTTTTTAAAACAAAGAATCCATTTCAGTTTTGCCCCTAGTTAGATGCCCCTAGATGGTCTATCATCTGTGAATTTATAAATCAAAGCTCATGTACTATTTCCTTTGTTGATCACACATGAGTAGCTGCTACAGATCATAAAGCTGTTGACATCATGTTACAAAACAGTATATTCTGTATAATAGTATGTCTTTTGCTAATTTTTAGTCAGGAAATCTAATCCTGAGTTAATAATAGTAACATCAGAAGAGAAACTTCTTTGTTCAAAATAAATTTTTTGAATGGTGGACAAGATATTGCTGATTTAAAAAGAAAAAGTTTTGACATGACATCTATAATGGCAGTTGTGTCACAATGGCTCAGAAATACTTCTAGCAGTGTTAACATCCACAAGGTTCTAAACTGGAGGTTGGTAAATTATAAATTAAATGTTTATCTACATATAACTTTTTTTTTTTTTTAACTTGGACAGATAAAACCCTTTCCATCTTAACAAGTACTCCTGTATGATTCTAAGCCAGCAAAATAATTTGAGACTATCAACCCATTATTTTAATGGATATTTTATGGTTTAAGAAATCTTATATGTATTTCACAGATGAATCCTGAAATAGCTTTCCTGCTTGGAAAGGATCACAATAGAGAATGTAGAGGCTATTAAATTCTGTTTAATTGCATCTTTTCAAAATAACGATTTAAATGCAGCATTAAACAATCTCTAGCTCAACCTGTGGAATTAGATGCTAGCTGAGCATGCAAGAGGCAACCTTTTCTGAGCTGTACCAGAATACATTAGGACTTTCCAGTAGAAAGCTTTTATGAATGTGCAATGCTTACATTGTGAATGCCTAGGCATTTCATTATGGCTACAAAGTATTTTTACATTTTATTTTTCTATCTCCTTCCCACTTTCATTATTTCTTCATTTTTACTGAATGAAATTGATTGCGCTGCCAAAGAGAAGAAATCATCAGTCTCAGTGGAGATGTGAGTCCTGAACTGCCCTTTTACATCCTCCTATGTTCATGATTAGAATAGTAAACAGATGTAGATGTTCCATTCTATTCAAGCACACTTCAAAAGGTTGTAAATGACAAATAGCAAAAATCTCTTTCTTCTTCTATGTATCTGACTAGGCAGAGATACTTCTGAGCAAATACCATTTGGCTAGCTGTACCCAGTAACATCACAGTTATGATTTGCGGGAAGATCAGTCATTGCCTGACTGCTGGGGTTGTCTTCTCAGACTGGTTCTCCATTAGTTCTTCTGTATAACTAAACTGTATGCAAATTGCTTAGTAATTCTAAGTTTTGAAAAAAAGTCTTCTATATCTTTTGAAAATATTTCAAATATTTGAGAAGGGAATTATTCTGGAAAATGATGTCTGGAGTACTAGGGGAAAATAATAATTTTTAAAAATCTATTCAAAAGACACCTGAACAAAAAGCACAAATTGTGGAACAGATCATATTGGAAACTACATTAAGGTACATGCAAGATGAGTAGGTGATCCAATTCAGTCAGCACAGTTCTATCAAGGGCCTGAGCAATAGAGAGGCCTTCTATGATGTAGAGATGAAATTGGCTAATAAAACCAGTCAGTGTTATCTACCAGGATTTCTTTAAGGCCTTTGTCATAGTCCCATGTGACATTCTATCTTCAAATTGAAGAGGAATGGATTTGAAGGATGTACTTTTCAGTGGATAAATAATTGTCTGGATGGATGCAGAAAGAGAGTTGTGGTCAACAGTTTTATGTCCAGGTGGAGACCAATGATGAGCAGTGTCCCTTAGAGGACTGTATTTCTGTTTTATATCTTTATCAATGACATGAACAGTAGAACTGAGTGCACTCTCAAGTCTGCAGCTGACATCAAACTGAGTGATGCAGTTGATAGGAATGCCATCCAAAGAGACCTCAACAGGCTTGAAAAGTGGGCCTATGTGAACTGACTGAGGTTCAGCAAGACCAAGTGCAAGCTTCTGCACCTGTCTCAGTGTTATCCCAGATGTAAATAAAGACTGAGGGAACTATTCTACGAGTCTGTGATACCTATGATATCTATTTTGTGTGTGCAATACAACAACACAAATAGTTTTCTGTTGTGTTTTTGAAATGATCTCATTTCAAAAGGAGAAACTGAATACAGTACTAAGTCTTGGCCGGGAATAAATGGCTAGACATAAAAGACAAGGCAGCCACAGTCTGTAGCAGACAGCATTCCTGTGGAGCTAGAATGCAAAACTACAGGGAACTCTAAAGTTCATTTTGCTGATAACTCAATTCAGGTAAAATTTGATTCTAAGAATATTTGAATGTATTTTTTAAAAGAATTTTATCCTGAGCCCTAGTAGGTATGTATCAGTGATAGAACTTCAATGCCACTCAGATTCTTTCCAGTGCTCTTAAATATTAGACCCCAAGACAAAAATAACTTGGACGCAGAGGCTGTTTTACATTCCAGTGTAAAATCAGTCACTATGGAAACTACTTCAGCAATGTTAGAAAGTCATAGTTGCAATTATGTTAATACCGATTCAGAAGGGACATTACATTTTCAGTCTCTTAGTGTTAAATACTCTTGCAATACTGTTAGAATCTGTGTGCCTGTAATAGGGATTGGATGTGTTGATTCTTTTAAATTGCATCACATCAATTACAGTTCAGAAGCAGATCTTTTTTTTTTTTTTTGGCATTTCCACATCCTTACACTTCATGCATTTTCTGAAAGGTCAGAAGTTTCTGGTAATATCACTGCAGTGTGTTAAATGTATGAACTAGAGAAGAAATGTAAATATAATGCTAAAGCTTTAGACAAAAATCACTGTGGTTCAAGAGGCCAATTTTATTTCAAGTAATTTTATTAATTCAACTGGACCATGCTCTTGATGTTCAATTATGGAAATTGCAGGTCTTTTACCAGGGTATTTTGTTTAAAAAAAAAAAAAGAAAGAAAGAAAAAAAGAAGTTCATTTATTTCTATTGATTTATTAAATGAATTACTGATAATTCATACTTTGTTTCTGGCTCCAAAATTGCCACAGCTTTTAAAGACATGAAGATCTATATGATCAATTTCAAATTCTTCAGTCTTAGCTGAAATCTAATTTTTCTCTCTTCAGACAGCAAGTAAAAGACTTCCTCCAAGATGCTTGAGTAAGGTTTCATTCTTACTATGACAAACAGTAAGAGAATGTAGTGAGTGAAATAAGATTAACTATGAAAACATTCTGACATTAAAAAGCCTTTGGCTTATGAAAATTATATTCTGGCAACACTCTGCTGGCTCTCCTTTGAAATCTAGCATTCATGATTGCAGTGCTCAGGAAAAAAAACTTTCAAATTTGGGTGAAAATGAATGAAAATTTGCCTTTTGAAGGCAAATATATCTAAAGCAAGGCTCCAGAATTTAGTCTAGAATAATACTCAAAAGAGTCTCCAAATAGTTATTTCCTACCTCTTCTTTCTCAAAACTATTCTGGTAGTAGCTAACATGATTAGTAATGGCTGAGGATCATATTGCACAAATGCTTTTTGGGATCTTTTGATAATACTGCAGAACATCAATATGAATGACAGTTATGTACAAAATTTAAATCTGCTGTTACATTTTGATTACTTCATACTGTCAGTTACTTCTTCCAAATAAACAGAAGTTACTGTCCTTTAGTTAACAAACTTTTCAGGATTACTAAATAGTACAGAGTTATCTGATTGCTCTCTTCCAATACCTGAAAGGTGCTTACAGCAAGAGGTGGGCTGATCTCTTTCTCTTGTCACTGGTGACAGGATGAGGGGAAGTGGCCTCAAGTCGTGACAAGGTAAATTTGGGTTGAATATTGGGAAAAATGTCTTTACTGAAAGGGTTGTTAAGCCTTGAAGTAGGCTCCCCGGGGAGATCGTTGAGTTATCATCCCTGGATGTGCTTAAAAACAGTTTGGATGAGGTGCTCAGGGACATGATTTAGTGGAGGGTTGTTAAAGTTAGTGTAGTACAGTTAGGTCATAGTTGGACTTGATGATCTTTAAGGTCTTTTCCAACCTGAACAATTTCATGATTCTATGAAATGTTATTCCAGAACAATATAGTAAAAACATCTTGGTAAGATTTCACAGCAGCAGCCACAGCTGCTTTTGTTTAGTGGCATGGAAGATGTGTTCTAACAATAGATTGCTTTGAGCTTTGTTTGAAGCATACCTAAAAAATCCAAATAGTGAATCCAAAAAGTCTCAGCCCATAGAATTTGAAATACAGAATTAAATTTTTATTAGACTTAGAACAACCAGGTGAATTAACAGTCTCCTTTAGAACTGAATATTTCACTTTAGGAGAAGAAACCTAGTTAATATTTTCAGAAGGAGTATTTAAATATTCTGCGATTCTGAACTATTTACTTAATACGTTCATGTCAGTTTCACCTTCTGGTACAAGTTTGCACTTTAGTCTTTAAACAACTTTCATACTAAGGTGCTGCTGAGTCTAATTGGCCCTGATAAAAATAGAAAAAATGCTGACCCTAAGAAAAGAGGAACTAATAGATTTTCTCAAATATTTCCTTGAAAATGGAAAAGAGTGTAGCCAAATCAACAGAAATTGCGGTCTTCTACAACCTGCAGAATTGATCTCACTAGATAATTCCTTCATCTGTTGAAACAGAGCTGTGTAATATGATCCTTTAAAAGGATAGCTAAACTTTCTAATACTTACTTGTCAAGATGAGATTTTTAATTCAATGCTTACTTTTTACTTGCAGTCCCACAGTCTATACTTAGTTTATTTATTTTTTTTTTTTAATTTCATCTCTTCATTTCTGGTGTCTCTTCAAGCATAGGGAAGGCATAAGGAAGCATGTGCTTAAAGCTAGGCTTCCGGCAGGGATTCTGAAATTACCGTTGTTGAACATTCTCCTTTTTGAATGTTCTTAGGTACACATTTATAAGGCAACTGACACATGTGATCTGTGTGGGATGGAATCTAAATCTCTCTTGCTTTGACAATCTGTGGGGACTGACTTTTTAAGTAGACATGACTTAGTTCCAGGCACGTTCCTTCACCAGGAATTGCTGAAAATCTTATCTTTTCTCAAGCTTTCGGTGTATGTTAATTCTCTGTCTATATGTCTGGGTATAAATGTTCTGTCTGTGAAATTTTCATTCCCCAAGAGTCTTCCTAAAATACACTGTGGGGGGGGAAAGTTTTATCTACGTTAACATAAATCTATGGTTAGCATATACTAGAGATAAAGGGAGAATTTAGATTTATGAAGTGCGTGATGACTGTAGTAAAACTTGTTGGTTCTTATAGAATGTTCTTGTAAAACTTGTGCTGTGAATGGACTGAATGCCAAATTCAGGTATTATGATTAGAGATAATTATGAAAGATAACTTTTGTTCAGAAACTTTAACTTTTTCAGAAACACTAGGACTTGTATTAAAAAATTCTCATAGCTTTCATGTCTTTACAGTACCAGCCAGAAATCAACAAACCAACCCAGTTTGAGAATTGTCCAAGTTAATATTGTACTATTTGACCAAATACTTCAGATTCTCCAGATTCTTTTTTTAATTTGAGATACAAGAAATGTTGGATCCAAATCTTACCCAAAATTCCATCCAGTAGCTTTATGAATGTTATGGTAAGTACTCTGAACAAAATAAAAAAGTACTTCTCAAAATGGCTTAGTGCATTTGCAGCTTAAGTTGGCTTGTTTATATGCATTTAGCTCTGCAATCTATTATTTGAACTGTTTCTCTGAAAATTTGTATCTGTTTAAGCAGACGTGCCTAACTTAAATCTGTGCTCCGCTTTTGTCTTAAATGTAGTATCAGAAAGAATTTGTCTGACATTTACCTCAGTTCTCTTATTGTAAGCTCAGTTTAGTAAATAAACTATCTTCATGAGTCCAGATCATAATTTACATATTCTATTAGAGCATATCACAAGCATTTTCTGAATGGAAATCTGAGGACCTGCATGTTCCTACAACAATATTCAGAGAAATAATACTTTTTAGCTCCCTTCCAGGATTAACAAGATAAAGGGCAGTAATAAATTGCCCTTTCAAATTTTGAGACTGAAGGACTAGAAATGTTGAGGATACAGAATGTATCTGTAAAGTATGACAGCTCATTTGGCTTAGACAAGCAGATCTTTTTTCTTGTTTTGCTGCCTAGAAAGAATAAATAACTGTTTTGTATGTCCTGCATTTGACAGGGAGAAGTCAGCAGTATCTCCTACTCCTAATCGTTAAATTGTACTTGGGACCTTTTGCTGACAAGATGAATTAATGGACGTTCTATGGATGCAGAGGGAGTGGAGTTGAGTGCTGGATTGTCCAGCGCTGATAAGCTCAATCTTTAAGCAGACCCCCAAACAACTTGAGTTGAGACCTTTTATCAGGTCTTCAAAGACTCTTTATAAAGCATAAAAAGGTGTTACTAACTATGGTAATCTTGCATATTTAATGACTCTGCTTTTTTGTCTGTTTATCTGTAAGGCATACTTTTTCATAAGAAGAGCTTGGCCAGCCTTATAAGACTAGAGTGTGAGCTTGTGGGATGATCTCTTAAAGCTCTGTTTTCCCACAAACCTCTGCGCTGCCACTGGCAGCTAGGTGTGTTATAAAGCAGTTTTGATAATCCAGGATGTTAAGGACAAGCCTGCTTTCTCAGAATCTGGAAAGACAATTAGAGTAGATCTAGACTGTACCTACTCAAATACCAAGTTCTTAAGAGCTTTACCATTTTCTTTCACTTTTCTGTCTCCTATGCCTCATTGTTATTGAACAGGAACAAAGCATGATACGTATTCAGATTCCCACCCTGTAACTTTCATTTTGAGCATAAATTTCTATGCTGCTTATTTTCTCAGTGAAGTACAGTTACATACTTGAATTAGCTAATAGAAAAAAAAAATGAGTTAATACAGTTAGTCTCACCAGCACCACCCGCCAGTTTTGCTCCTTCAGTACAGATCAGATACGCTAAATGTGCAAGCAAGAGATTTCTCTCTGCATGTATAAACCTGCACTAATGCATTCCTAATAATGCTGCTGGCCAGTGACATGTTTCATGAACGACAGATTAAGTGGTAGTGGTTTACAAACCTACTGTGCACTGTGTTTTCTGAAAACTAGCTGTAAAGCAGCAACATTCTGCTTTGGTATTCTGTGATACAGTTCCTGTATATCTGTAGGGTTTTCTATTCTGCAGAGGTAAGTGAATAGTCTCTGGAACACTGGCGCTGGGTCATCAGCTGCTCATCTGAGTGAGGAAATAAAAAGACAGGATGCTTTAAAGAGAAAAGAAATAGCTTTTGACGATCCGCTGTTGTGGAACACCAAAAATCTGTCATTCATATGATTCCTACAGACTGACAAAAAAAAAAAAAAAAAAAGCTAGTTAAATCCTCAAATGAGCCTTGACTACTATATTGATGGGCTCAGGACATATCTGTCCTTTTGCTACATACTCCTGAAGTAAAAAGAAAAATAGATGGAAATAGTATCTACCCTTCCTGAAAACAAATGATCACTTTGTATCAAGGGTCATTCTGTTATAAAAACTTTTCCTATTGAAACATTCTGCAGCATTACAGATTGCCTATTATTTCTTCAAAAATAATTTGAACTAGCCATTATCCTTTTTGTGCTCAGAAATGACAATTTTGTATTGCTTCTCTGTTGGTACTGAATGGATAGTGGTATCTTTTAATTTTGTTCAGTTTTAAAGTGTTCTATTTTAAAGTTTGATTTACTGGAAACAAGTACTTATTCTCTTTCAAGATATGTGCAAGGAAGGTGGGATATCTTACAATAAACCTTGTTGACATAGCCATTAAATGACTGTGGCAGTGTAAAGGGAGTAAGAAGAGACTTTGCTTTTATTTCATATTTGAAATCAGTTTTAACGCCTTGCATGTTTCACTTCATGTTCTGTATGTGGAAAGTAAAATGAGCAATAACTGAATTTACCATTTTATATTTTTATCTTTGTGCCAGCTCTGAGACTTACAAGAGACTCCTGAAAGTGTTTGTGAAACTGACATATCTATCTAATGGGACAGTATAGAATTGCACCTGAAATGATCAAGCCACTCTGAAAACAGCCTCAGGCACATTGTGTTGCAGTCACCTAATGCCAGTGAATTATGTACAGAGGAAGATATAAAGTACTGTGTACTGTGATTTTTGGCATATTTGAAAAGAAACATGGCAGTACCTGCTCTATACCAGGAAAATAAATAGTATGCCCACACTGATTTAGACTAATGATGAAAGTAAATGAGACATGAGTGAAGTGATAACTCTCCTTTTTATCACTCCCAGCTTCTGGCAAGCTCTGAATCAGGTCCTCCATGAATCACATGTCCTATCTTTGTATTCAGCACCCCAGATGGGTATTTTTCACATGGAATTTGCTTGTTTTCTGAATCCGTGTATGATTCTGTCATCTACTTTCCAATTACATGCTGAATGAAGAAGTACATCTTTTATTTTCACCCTGTTGTCTGATGTTCCATTTTTCTCATACTTGAAAAAACAATCAGTAATCATACTTTCTTCAGGTTATTGTCTTGCTGCTATGTTCTTCCTCTGTCATCTGCTTGGCAAGAACCTTGTCCTTTTAGTAGCTCTCTGTAGAAAAACATCGTGGATTCTTGTCACTCCATTAATTCTTAATATTCAATGTATTTTTTTAATGCTTTCTACTGCAAGTGAAACATAAAAATGTGATAGTTTTACAAGGCAGATGAGCAGGGAGGTAATTTACAGTCATGTTTGCACTCATTATTTATTGTGTTAGTTACAATCACGAGATGTTATCTAGCATTTATACTATCATGGATAGGGATTAATATGAGGAGTTTACAAGAAAAATATGATGAGAGCTTTTGAATTTGTGCAAACAGACCACTTAAATATTGTTACATTTTAGTGTTTCTCTCTGTGATCTATCATTGTACTAGTTGCTTGCAAATGGTCAATGAAATTTATAGGATTTAACTCACAGGAATAGCAAACAGCTAGATTGAATGTATTCATATGTCACTGAATATCTGCAGATGCTAAGAAACCCACTAAACTCAAGAGCTGTAGGTAAAATTGACCAGATTACTCTAATAGAGACATTGTTTTTCATGTTAAGGTTGAGGTAGAGTCAGGGATAATACAATCAGAAGCTCGCATACAAACTGTATTAAATTTGTAAGATTTACTGCTTAGCATATGAGTCCTATATGGATTTGTTTTTAATGAACATCTATACATTGAATAAGCTTTTTTAAAGGATATTTTTTTTATCCACTGATTTATCTTGAAATTTCTCTCAAACACAAGGGTGATGTGGCTTCTAGAGAAGATCTACATTGTGCCTTCGACCCGAGTCGGATCATCTGCCATTTGGCAGAGAGAAGCATTTCTCTTAGAAACTCTCAAGCTCTTGTGGACACTGGTGTTCAAAAGAAGATTTGATATGATTAGTCTTCCGTTCTTCCTTTTTTGTTTTTCTTCTGATTTGTGCTGTTTTTTCAATGTTCAAAACTTAGCTTCAAGAAGTAGGAAGAAGATATGTTTTTCTTCCTGGCTTTGTTAGATCTTCAAAAGGGACTTATTTTTAATGATGATTCGCTGTCCAAAACAAACTGAAAATAGAACGAAGTCACCCTTTACACCACTTACAGGAGGTGTAATAAAGTCTGCTACGGTACTTTTCATACTTTAGGAAAACAGAGTTCAAAATGAAAGCCAAATATATAGTCTTCAACTGCATTTTTTCCTTAGCATCCTAAAGAAAAGAAAATGGTGTGAGGTGGGTAAACACAGAAAATTGAGTTTTTTATACCTACTATTGTTGGAGTGTGAAACAAAAGGATCACAAAAGGCAGAGACACAGTACTATTGTAGTTGGATAGAATTCAGTATTCTAAAAAAGCTAAGTGAATTACAAACTCCCTTAGCTGTTTCTATTGAAAGTTTTGTCCCTATATTCACTGTGTATAAGAAATATGTAGACAGACTGTTGTATTTCTACTCTTGACTTCAGCTGTCTTAATAAAAATTATGTCCATATTTATTTATATATCATGGATTTAAGTTTCTACATTATTTGTTAATATGTCTAAAATAAGCTGTTAAGATTGAAAAATCTTAGCCAACAAAATACATTAGTTTGTTGAGGAATATTTACAACTCATGCTTAAATCAGTTCTTCCTTAAAAGTCAAAGTAAGAAACTTCAAATATTTTTTCAAAACTACAACCAGCTTACCCTATGTTAACTTGTCCTTAATTTGGTGATATCATTACCCATATTTTTTAATGAACCTGAAAGTTACAAGAGCATGTACTAAAAGGCATGCAGGCAGATCGGAAGGATTTGTGTTCATGCTATTACGTTTATTTCTAAGATAGAGATGTATTCATTCACATAAAGGGACTATTTCTAAGGATGGTGTAAGGAATGCTACAGTTTTAAAAGCTGTGCTATGTCCTTGAAAACATTCTGTAAGCAAGCGGCAGCTATTGTGGAAGTAAAAGCTGCTTTGGAGTCCACGAAGATATTCCATTTCAAAGGAATGAGACAGACTGCTAAAATTCTGATGAATTCTGTTAGGTTAGTATAAAATGCCTTTATTTTTCCATGAACAAATATCAGATTTTCATGAAATGGGGAAAAATGCATTAAAAACAGCCATCACTGTATCATACAGATCACATGGATGGTACTAAATCTCACTCAGCAAGGGAATAAGAAACTCTTCCATAAAGTTAAAATAGAGGAGAAAGCATTTGAAACACCTAGCTTTGGGACTCAGATCTTTTAGCTGGTAGAGCATGAAATTATTTGAGTGGGAACGAAAAGAGATTATTCACTATTTCCTGAGGTAAAGTCCTTAAATTTCCATTAATTTGGGGGCTTTTATACTGAGCTCCCAGAAATAAAGATTTCAATTTAAATTTATGTAATTTACTTCATAGGAATGTATTCCCAGTTGCCATGCTTCTGAAGGCTGCATTAGAGATTTTAATATTTAAACACTTTCTGCATAATTAATGTGCATATGCACACCAACACACATATATTTATAAATTCATTCTTCTTATCACAGCCTCAATTTTTTTATTTAAGAAAGTATTAAGACTTATGCCATAGTTAATTGAAAGGAAGGTTAATATTTCGAGTTCTGATGGGTATCAGTTTACAAAATGTTTTAGTGGATTAAAAATTATGTTTCTTTTTGTACGATTATAGGGAAAATTAAACATTTGAAGAATTAAGCATTCTAGATAACCTGAAAAAATATTGTTTGCTAATGTTCTGTGGAGAGCTATACTTTTGGGGAAATTTTAACATTGAAAAATGAAATTATTCATTCCTATCATGTGTTTTAATTCCTCTCCTTCTTTGTTTTGTTTCAGAGGATAAGGTAAGGAAGGATTCCATTACCCTCTCAAAGCAGGAATTCTCAGAAATCACAATATCAATTTTGTTAACTCTAGGCAGACTAATCAGGCTGGAGAACTTCCTAAGAATAGGACAACTTAAAATTTCTTATATTTGGAGAAATAGTCACTAGGCATACCTGTATGGCTCATTGTGTTTGTTGAGAAAGGATTCTTCCATCCATAATGTCAACGTTTGCTCCTCACTTTGTCTTCCTTAGTTAAATACTTCCCAACTCTTGACCTGGAAGGCTTTGATCAAAAGAGAGACAGGATGTGTGATAACTTGCAAACTGCTTCTGTCACAGAAATTCCTTCCAGTAATTTCTTCAGTGTTATTTACATTTATGTACTCATGTAGTGCCGTGAGTAACAGTAGATTAAAAGGAAACTTTACTTAGCAAAACTTGTATAAAATTCTTTTGCCTGAGATTTGGTATCCCCCCTCTCTGCCCCCAACAGCCCTATCAGAACACTGTTGTATAAATCTAAAGGGAAATTTTCATGAGAGAATGTAATTATCCAGCTGGATTTTGTCTACCGAATCATTTAATGATAAGTGTAATATAAGTCTCAGTGGCCTTGCAGGGTTAATGCTTATGTTTAGTGAAAATAAATAAATAACACCCAACAATATGCTGCTTTCTCTTTCTTCTTTTATCAAGGTCAATGCAGACTGAAAGCAGAAGGGTTTTTCACTAAGTCATTGCAAATAAAAAAAGAAATAATAATGATAATAATAAAAAACATAAAAGAGAAGAAAAGCTTTAAGCCAAGAGGGCTTTCCTCATAGTCCTTTCTTTATCTAAGCAAGATTTTTGCTGGAGATACAATTTCTAACAAAACAGACTATTGGATGAGATGGCCTCGCTCTCTATTCTTGTCTCAATGCGCATTTAAAAAGGAACAAGAAATTTTTATCATTTTTATCAACTTTCTCCTGGTTTTAATTCTGGGGCTGAGATAAATCAAGCAGCAGAGACTAATTCATGGAGATTAGCAGCACAGCCACTACACTCCTCTAGACAGTGTTCTTCATCTTTCATCAATTGTATTCAGGGTGAGAGTTATGTCTCAGTGCTTATTCTTTGCATTTTAGTAGGTATGAAAGTGGTCTGAAAGGTGCTACTGTAGTGCACTAATTAACAAGTCTGCATAGTATCAAAGCATAATTGGCCTAAGCAAGTTAATCAAGTAAGTTCCATTGTTTCTTATAAAATAAATAAATATTGTAAGACATAGATAGGCGTTCATATTTAGTTTTCAGTCCTTCTCTGCTAAAAGCAGCCATTTTAGACTGATATGGGATAATGGGGAAAAGTAGATTCTCTTATATTATTTGTCTCTACTTTTTCAAGTATGATATTGTATTTCTTTTCTTTAGTCTCATTATAACTACTAATTTCTGAGATTTACTGCCCTGTTCATCTGTGCTACATGATACAACTTAGAAGTTTCAATTGAGCCATTGCTGTTGGCTGTACCTAATTCATGAGAATCAAAATACTTTTTGCTACTTCTTGCCACCTTCTTTATCCATTCTGTCTGTCTTGGCAGATAAAAGAAATCTTCATATTTACTCTTCCAACTTGTCACTGCCACTGCTGAAGACTTCTTTACTTTTGCTGCATTATTCTACCGAAGATGACAAGCTGGCATGTCATTTTCGTGAGCTGCTTTCAAGATCTTCTAAACATGACAGTCTGCTGAGATGCTGTCACAGGTACAGTTTTAATACCTCTTCCCATTAATGTCACAAACTGTGGAGGTATGTAGAGGAGTGATGGGTCAGACTGTGGTGATGAAGAACTTCTCTTACACTTCAATGAAGCAGATTGCTTTGGCAAACTATTGTTGTAACTGGATTCGCGGAAAATAAATGTTTGAAATAGCCAAATATTTTTATTTGCAAATGTGTTCTCATCTCAAGAGAACAATCAAATAGAAAACAGTCTTGCTAGAAGAGTCAACTTTCTGGACATGAGGATGCATCTAAATTCAAATAATCCTTATGAGATCAATAAAAGTTCTTCAGCTTCCAAAGCCAGTTATTCACTGAGGCTCACTACAACTGTCTGCCTCTGTTAAACAGAGGAAGCAGTTAATCTTATGACAATCAGGCAGATAGATTTAGCTATGAATTCCTATTTTGTTCTTTGGATTAAATAGTTTATTTTGAAAAACTGTATTACTTTATTTCCTGTTTTCACAGGGTGGTTGTTAATTAATTTGTAGTATGCTGTACTGCAAATGACTTGAAGTGCATACCTCTATACATGTATTATAGTTATCCTTTTCTGTGATAATAAAAATATTGAGGGCTGCAACTGGAAGTGTAGGCTTTTTCCTTTTAGTCCTGTGCAGATAGCAAGATTAGTTTTACAATGAATACACACATAGTAATTTCTGTCTGCCTAGGAACAACCTGTAAAAGTGGTACCTTGTAGTTGTTTCTGAATACATTCACTCTACTTGCCATGTGACATCTTCCAGTTATTTCCTTCAACCCACCCTTAGTGAAAAATTTACTGAGAACACTCATGCTGATATCCGTGCTTTGCTCCATGACAGCCGCATGCACCATGCTTGTGTTGAACATGCAGGAGATGCATGCTTGATATTTCTGTAGTGATCTGGCATTTTTCTTAAGGCTAAATAGAAAAGATTACTGAGGCTACCTCTAATAATCACATAGGCAAAGCAAACATGAATTCTTCTTTCTTTCCTTCCTGAAGAATTATACATAGGAATGTGTTGCTAAGGCAAAAACACACAGTATGAATTTCATTAACGTAACACAGAAACAAAAAGTGTTTTCTGAATAAATAAGAGATAATATTCCGCAGTTAGTAATATAGACGAAGAGAAACAGAATAAGTAAAGTTTATTGAATATCCTTTATGTTATTAATCAGTAATTGTAAGGATTTGAAGATAATCAACATCTTTTTTTCCAGTGAGTTGCTACAAAGAACAATTCTGAGTCAGAGTTTTATGTATTTCATTTAAGATTTCTTCCAACTTGATCCAGCAGAGATCTGTATTATATTCTTCATACAAGTATCTCTGCAGAATAAAGCTAAATAATCAACTAGGGTGACCTTCTTTTTTTTGAGACAGAGCTTGGAAAAAAAAACACAATGTAACATGGAGGTTATTCTGAACCCCATTTAATATTAGATTTCTCCTTTCATATGGATTGTAGAGAGGCTGTTAGAAAATAAGTCAACTAGGCTGATATTCACAGAGGACAACCTGCAGAACATATAAGTTTATTTTTTTGTTTGTATAATTATTTATTTGCTGCTGCTACTCTTATAGTAGAACACAATGCAGGCATACCAAGAAAAAGTTGGGAGCATAAATAATTACAAGCTTGTAGTTTCATGGCTTGTCTGAAGAGCCTGTAAGATTTTAAACAATGTAAAAGAGCAAATGATAGCACAGAAACTAAAAGAAGGTTAAAAGGTAGAAACAAATCTATATATTTTTTTCTTAAGATCCTAGTTATCATTTAACTACTTTTAACCCAAATAATCTAAGAAGCACTGGAGCGCAATGAGTAGTGTACTCCTTTTTGAAGGGAGAGAATTCTAATTCAGTTGGCCAACTGCCAAGTTCTATAGTAATGGATACATGAAACTGTATTTTATTGTTTCATGATGACCAGATAATGGAAACTATCACAAGTACCTTATTATTAGAAACTACTTATCATACTTGTTTTGGTTTGCTTGCTAAATTATAATATAATTGGATCTCTGCACTGATTGGACATAAATATTTTTGGAAATGAAAAATGTCCAGAAACTTAATTTTATATCCATTCTTATTTAAGTAATTGCAATCACTTGCATCTGATGTAGTTCTGTATCTCTCAAAGATCAAGAAAAAATTGTATAAAGACATAAAGTTGTCACAAATGACAAGTGGTTTGGAAATTATTCAAATTTGGTACACAGATAGTTCATTTCAAGACTTATTGTAAGTGTGATGATTCTGAAAATATTTATTGATTTTCATTTGTATTAATGGTCAAACTCCTGCTTATTTGCTCACAGAATTCTTAAAATCATAGCTGACAACTTTTTTAGAAAATGTATTTAGAAATAAGATGATAAAACTGCAGTATAACTATAACAAAACAGTGACCCAAAAAATGACTCAAAAGCTTTATTTGCTAGTATATTCCCTTCTCATACACTTTTCTTACCCAAACTCGTTACCCAAACTCGACAAATTTTCCTTCTGGGTTGAAATATAAGTTCCTTGGACTGTGAGTATTGCTCTTGCACTTGTTTGTTAATGTTGTGATTTCTTTACATCTCATTGTCATGAGGCTGCTATTAGAAGCTCAAACTTCTTCCTTTAGATATGTTTATGTAGGAAAAAAAAAAAGGAATGCATATAACTTGCAGTGCCTGCAGACATGTAGTGCAATGCCTACACTTTTTGCACAGACGTGCCAAGACAACATCTTGCAGAGCAGGTGTGATGGCAACTCATTCCTTTGTAGATCATGTCCTAGAAGGACTTCATGCATAGGATGACCTACCTATCCCAGGCAGATATTTCCATGCTGGTGAACACGACAATGCACTGGAACAGAGCTAGTTGCCTATCTACAGCAATCTGCTGTCAAGGGTAAGAAATGGGAGTGGAAAAAATGCTGGTAAAGTTTGGAAGAAGCTGAGTGTTGCATTCTGAGAGAATATGTTGTGCTACTGATATTTCTACCATAATTCTGTTATGCCAGTTTTGAATAGGAGCAATTGGAGAATTCTGTGCAGTTGAAGTTTGAATGAAATTCCTTTGACAACAGCCAGCAGAATATCATTCTCATTTGCTCTGTATCTAGTGTATGTCATGTTACTGGCAAATAAGATTAGGGCATGATATTCATGCTGTTGGATGATTACAGGCTGCTTCTCTTGTGCAACTATTTGGACTGCCTGCAAGATGAATTGCTCCTGTAGCAGCAAAATGTCCCCTTGTCTTCCACGTTACTGGCACTTTCAAGTTATTTGCAAACAGGGAGTAGGAGGGAAAGTGGAACTTTGGTAATTGTAGTGGCTTAGAATGAAATTGCCTGTCAACTAAGCTGATCATTCATTGCAGAATGAGGAAGTGCTTAGGAAAGATAGGAGCTTTGTTCCACTGGTAGCTCTTGAGTGACGATTTCTCATTAGCAAGTAGGTTGTTTGAAGAACACTTGTATATCCCTTGTGTGACCAGTATTCCAGAGAGGTACTGGGCTTCATGTACTAGCACTAATCACAGCATGCATATTCTACAAAACTCACACCTTTAAGTTCACTTTCTTTTACAAAGCATCAGGATTATGAAAGAGATTCCACGAGTTTGAATTGTTTCTTTGTTGGTTGAACATAGGCACTTTATGCAGTTCGTAGACCTTACAAGGACTACTTTTTGACATCTGTGCTACCACAGCTACCTTGTAATGAACTCTTCTCATATATTATGAAGTTTATCTTAAAGAAATGTAAATTTCTGGTCCTGATACTCTGTTAGAAGATTGTTTTGAAACTTCCCTCCATGCTGTACATAATAAAGTTGGTGCTTCCTCAGGCTTTGCTTTGTTTTGCCAAGCTGTTTAGAACCACAAAAGAAAGAAAGAAAAAAGGATAAGCTCCTCCAGAATACATTTTTAAGATTTGTAGGCTCATGAGGGTTTTCTCTAACTTCTTTTGCAGTAAACAGACATGGTTTGGGGTAATAAACAGTTTTATCAATATAGGTAAATGGTTTGTAATCAGATTAGGTTGCAAGAACTTGCTAACATATGCATGTGAAAATACAGACAAATATTCTTTCTGTAATAGCTCTTTCATCTTATCATCCTTCTAAGAGGTCTCTTCTTCATCTGTTGCACATCAAATCCTTCTCTTCAGAAGCTTGTGTAATTACAGAGTTCCCATTCTAACAATTTCTTTGAGCATCAAGGTTACTTAAGCATTTTGTGCATCAGTTTGTTTATGTGGAAGGCATGTCTCAGAGAGAAATTTTAAAGCCTAAACCTCACCAGCATATTAGAGCAGATAAGTCTTTAAAAATCTGACTTCTGAGAATTATATTAGATAAAGTGGTACTAGACACCATAACACCAAAATATCAGAACTACTTTCTCTTGCAGATTATCCTATAAAAATATTCCACATCTCACTTTTGCCTGGAAAAATAAAGTTAATATACAAGAATTTTGGAAAGTAGGCTGTGTTCATGTTTATTATAACCATCTTTCTTTTCTCTTCTTATAATCCCTTTCTTCTCATGTTTATTATAATCATCTTTCTTCTCTGATAACTCTAAACTTTTGCAAATCATTTTTGCAAATTCTATTTCTTAAATTTTATTAATTTAATAGATAAGAACTCAACTACATTATCAAATTTACTCCTTTACACCACAGTTGTTTAAAAAAGAAAAAGAAAAAAAAAGAAAGAAAAAAAAAGGAGAAAAAACCATGCAATTTGCTACAGCAGTCAATGTTTATTTTTCAAGTGTAGCCCAGGAATGTCAGCTCTACTGGGATTGCACTGAAAGGTTATTCAAGATAGGTTACAATGCTGACCTTTATTTATGGCTGAAGAAAATAAGTCAGCAAGAGTATGTGTTATTCGGATTTTCATTTCTTCTTTGTTTTCACTGCACATTTGTGACCTGTCCATAAGAAATTTCTTGAGAAAATGATGGTTTTATAATAAGCACTAATTAACTGCTGAACTAATTCTAGCATATGGTGCAGCAGAACTTCCCCCAAAACTGGCTTGAATTGAATGGTGCCATCTGTCTGCATTGAGTTCAGATAACAATCTGTCTGATTTTGTTGTTTTAACCTCTTCTATAATGAAAGAGAATTTGGCGTGGTTTGCTAAGGAAATATAACCTCCCAAATAACTACTGGACCTTCAGTTTTTGTGCAGTCAGGTGTCTTGGGAATTGTAAACAGTCATTAGGCTTAATACTAGTAAAACCAAAATTTACAGACATCTCTTGATCTCATCCTTGAAACTGGAATTCTGGTAGATATCACAATTAAGTTTAAAACAAAAAACATAGATTGCTTTGTGCTTTGGAACATTGCCTGAGATGTAAATTATTTTTAATTTTATGTTCTTTATTTTAAGTACCTTGTCACTGATTTTAATGGTACTTAATTTTGGAGATTAATATGATAATTAAAAGTAAAAAATATACCGAATGTTTCCCTGTCAGCAGACAAAACATGTAGAACAGCTTTTAATTTCCTTCTTTCTCATTTCTACCACAAGAAATGGTACAGGCCTTAGCCTCAGAGAGGTGGAAGGTGGAAGAATTTTTATAACATGATAGCTTTAAAATTAAATCTGTTTAAATTGTGATTTCTGACATATATATCAAACAGCTGACTGAAATTTATGCTAGCAGGTTAGATAAATACAAGTCTTCTTTCAGAGAAATCTAGTAAAAAAATAAAAGAGTAAAGTGACAGGAAAAAACTACAAACATCAAAACAATGCTATAGGGTTTAGATTAATGACAAATATTTTGCCAACCTAATTAAATTGAGACAAGAGTTTATTCTAAACAATAGACAAGTTCAACATTGTATTGTTCAATTTCTCTAAAGTAAGGGAGTAATAGGACAATAATGAAAATTTTCAAAGTAAAAGGTAAATATTCTTCTCCTAAAGAAGAAAAATATACCACAGAAGTAATAAGTAGGTCTTTACTACTTCACTGTGTATCCTGCAGTTTTTAGACTAATCTGTGCATGTGCTCAGAATCTTCACCCACACTATTTTTTAGGCAGTATAATTCAAAACAAAGATGCAGCTTTTATAAAACTTAGTTGAAAACTCTGACAGATCTTAGGCTGGATATGAGCAAACCATTTAAATCTTCAGAATACCGAGTTTAATCTTCACGGCTGGAAAACATTCTAATCTTATCCAATGCCTTTAATGTTGGTTCATATTATGCAATATAGAACAAGAATTCTCATACTTCAATGCCTTCATGAATGTCCCAGTTTAACAAAGAGTCTGAGAATTAATGGGCAATTTCCATCTAAGAGCTTTCAGTACTGCCTCAAGTCCAATTTTGAGATATGAGATTGTTGCATCTATTCAACAGTTCAACTATTCAACCATTGACTGAATTCATAAAGCTGAAACAGTGCCAAAAACACTCATCTCAAAAATCTTTTGTGACTTGCACTTCATTCATTTCTTGAGTGTTTTGTGTTGATTTTTTTTCTTATAGCTCTACCTGTTTAGTAACCACGCTGATAGATAGTGCCCTCTACTGACAAGTAATGGTGAGACACTGAACAAGTTTGCATGCCTGCCTAGAAAACCAGAATGTAATTTATCTTAATCAGCCAGAATACGGACAATTCTAGAATAAGTGAACGGGGAAGGAATGCACAAGAGGGATGTGGGTGCGCTTGGAAAATGCCTGTATTATCTGAAGTACTCTGAAGAACTTTTATCTCAAAAACTATTATGAAAGATTTTTTCACTTTTGGGATAAGCTAAATATTATCAGTGCTCTAACTAGCTTCGAATTATAAATTACTTCTCCAAATTATGAATTTGAAGAACACTGAACTACTGATTGATGCAGCACAATTGACAAGTAGACAAAAAAAAAAAAAAAAAAAAAAGTTCAGTGGTGTTTTCCTCTTTTCTAAACTGAGATCAGCCAGAAGCTCCAATTAATAGTTTCATTTCAGAGCCTGAAAATAGCTGCTAAAATCATAAGTGAGATTTAAATTCACTGCAGATGCACATCCATATTCCTAAGGGTTTATTTCAATTCAGTTTAATATGAAAGAAATGCCATAGTTAAGTTGCAATGAATGTTTTGACTTCTGGAAGTATTTTAGCGAATTATATTAAACCAATACTTGTTAGAACAATATGTTGAAACAAAACAAAAACAAACAAATAAACACTCTGTTTAGTTCTGTGGTGTTCCACACTTTCAAAATGCTAATTTGAACTGAGAAAGCTTTTAAATTAGTATTTTCATATTCGTTGAGATAAGGTGGATACATTAACAATGTTAGTACTAATTGGCAGATACAATTAAAAGACAAAGAACAGAAAAATCCCATGAAAGTGTTGTAAGTCACGCAGAAGTAAAAAACAAAACAAAACAAAAAAAACAGTTTCTGCATACAATAATCGTCCATGGGGAAGACGGTGCTTAACTACATGCGCAAAATAACATTAAACTGTACATCAAAATTACTATCATTTTGGTAGTTGAACCTGTCACGGGACAAAAATGAAGTTAGAAAATGTGTGAGAATTGAGAGGAATTGTTTTGATTGTTTTTGGTTTTTGTTGTCATCTCCCTGCACTGAGTTCCAAAGCAGCTAGACTGTGTAATTTCTGCAGTGTTCTATTGTTCATACTTTTAGACTTTATAAATAAGATTGCCTAGCCCAGCTCTCAAAGTCAGTCAGGTATTGTTACATCTTATTATAACAGATGAGCTATACTGGAGTTGGTTTAATTCGCAGCTGTGGTTTAACCTAGCAGGTAGCTCAGCACAACACAGTCATTTGCTCAAAACATCACCATCACTTTTCCAGCAGGATGGGGGAGACAATTGAAAGGAAGAAAAAAAAAAAAAAAAAAAAAAAAAAAAAAAAAACTGACACAGTAGGACTTGCAGGTTGAGATAAAACTATGAAGATTAAAAAATTTTTTAAAAAAGGACAAGGATAATTGTTATGACTATATATATTTATATGAATGTATGTGACAAATGATGCACCAGCAATTGCTCAACACCCACTGACTGATGCCCACCTAGCCCTATGAGCAGGGAGGAGGGTGAGATGAACTCCTATTCCCTTCAAAACTCCTTCCACGTGATGCCACACTGAATGGAGTATCTCTTTGGCTAGTTTAAGTCAGCTGTCCTACTTCTGTTCCCTCCCAGCTCCTTGAGCCCTTCACTGTGAATGGCCTTGGCTCTGTACAGAACTGTTTAGCAGCAACTATAAACACTGGCTTGTTATCAATGTTGTTTTTCTCCTAGAAACAAAACACAGCATCATACCAGACACTCTGAAGAAAACAATTTTGTCCCAGCTGAAAGTAAGACAGCAGTAATTGGTTTCAACCAGTCAACAAATTTGCTATTCTGTTTGTTACATATAAATTATGAGACTGTAACCAGAAGCTTTAAATATTTTATCCGGAGTGTATTTATGCATAATTTCTTCAAGGAGTTTGGTTTCTTAGTATGTTCCCATAAACCAAGAAAAATAGATACAGAGATAAGATAATGAAAACATCCACAGCTCACGTTCAGGCAAATGTTGCTAATGTATTTTAAGTATTTACTGCTCTCTAGACAAAAGAATATTGCCACTGCTAATGTTTCGTCTTCCAGCATTGTGAGTTGGATACAATCTGCTTGTTGTTTCCTTGCACTGAACATCTCAATGAAGAACGAAAAACTTTTATAGTGAAAAAACACCTCTTTCTCAGAAATTAAACTAAAATATCTAAGATTTTAAATAGATGTTCTAAGTGACTGGAATATAAGCAAAATCAAGTTTATAAACAAACTTAATATGCAGAGGTAACTCACTTAGGCCAAGGAGCAGAAAGAACAAGAATGCTTTCTAAGGGATAGGAGCTAAGGGGAATCATGTGGCCATCATTCTGGCCAAATCCCAGTCCCACACCTGATGGAAAGGAACAGGTCAAGCCCAGAGATGACAGCTATTTTCAACCTAGAGATAAGGCAAATCTATGTTGAGAAGGCAAGTCTGAGATCATCTGGGAAATCAACATTAAGATCAGGATCGGATCCAGGCACTGCCAATCACATGTGTGGCGACAGGTCAGGGTTGAGGTCAAGCCAGGAAGACAATCCGTTAGTCAAAATCACAGCATGGATCGAGCACAGTAGAACTGAAAAGCAGTACTTTTACAACACAGCTCAGATAAGGGCTGAATGTGCCTTAGACTGGACTTAAATAATGCACAGGAATCTGAGAAATGGGCAGTGCAGGCAGGCTTCAAGTCATAGCCTTCAGGATTTGTGACTCCAGAGTCCTGATGAATTCTTTGTAAAAACAGATATATATCCGAAATTTTCAAAATACATTTCACTATTCAGTATTTTGTAAGTTTCTTCTTACTTTATTATGCTCATTTTAAAATCTTTCTGGACATACTTTATTTAAGTATCTGATTTCCTTAATAAACTATTTAAAGAATATTAATGGCTTATCAATTTACAGCCTGATGTCTGTAACACCTGTAGTACACTCCTATGCTATATAGCAATGATTCTGTGTGTTGTGATAAATTAATTCATACTTTTCATTGAAAAGGTCTTAGCTAATTCATAACCCCAGAATGAAGTCCATCATAACCCATGAGGATCATTACACTTTCCACTTGAAATGGTCCAGAAATGAAACTATAACACGTATTTTGATAATACTATTCTCTCCAGATGATGGTACTCTCAATGTCATAGGCAAACCAGAGTATGGAAGACCACAAAGAAAGAAGCCAGTCAAAATGATTCTCAAGTTCTTTAAAAATTAATAATAATAATAAAAAAAAATATAGCATTTGTTAGAAAATTTTGAAAAGAGAGTACTAGGGAAATAATTTAAAATGTTTTAAGCCAGTTCATGTTTATGCCCTATCATGTTCTCACTGACAAGGCAAAGTCCTATGACACGCTGTAGATTATGTTGATTTTGGTAGAGGGTAATTTGTATGAAAAAAATATGGAAAAATTAAAAGAGTAAAGATTTTCTTTATCACTGGTCAATATCTACTACACTGATAACAATCCAGAAGAAATCTTTTTTTTTTTTTGACTGGTCTTTTACACTGTGTTCTCTGATTCAGGAGAGTTCTCAGTTTCTTTTCGAAAGTGTAAGTTCCCCTTTGTGTACAGAATTAGGTGAAAGTTATGTTACCACTTAGAACTCCCAGACTTTTTAGTGGAGTAATGATACCACAGTTGTTCAGAGTGGGACAGAACTTTGCTTGATGGCTGTCCTTGTAGAGAAAGCTTCAGTGTTTCTGTACTTATTCTGTCACTGTGTGGCTGAGAATTAGTAAAGATTAACGTTAATGTAAAGCAGGCATGAAAAAGAGGCAAATGGACAGCTTACATCACTAGTAAGACAAAGAATCTATGTAAACAACAGTGGTTATGAAAAAGAATTATAGTGAAAACCACTATTAGATAAAACGTCAGCTCCTAAGGGCAAAAAAAATAAAGAAATCTTATTTTATCCTTTCCAGTTACATTTGGAGATAAATTTCTACCAAGATTCATCAGTACTAATATATTGAAGAATACTTCCTTAACCTCTTCTTAGCAATAAGAAGGGAAATCAACTACTTTATAGCTTTGATTTTATAAGTGAATAAATTAAAAAAGAAATGTCCAAAGCTAGCAAAGACAAGCTGAATAACAAAAATCAATTCCACGTAGATAGAATTTTTTTTTTACTTAACCTTAAATAGTATTTCTCAGTGCTTAAAGACTCAAGTGGAAAGATCAAAAACAGATTATAAAAATTATTATGTTACTTATCAAATATTTGAATAAAAATGAAATATCAGTGGTGTAGATTAGCCATATTTTAAAGTATCATCTTTGTTCAGTTGGGATATTTCTTCAATGACAGAAAAAAATATTTTAAATAAGAAGCTCTGAAGGTTCTTTCCCATTTTCATCTCAACAAATTTCAATCTATTATTAATGCCTTCTTATATTTGAAATACACAATCTGCTTAAAGGACACATATGTATTTACATTTCTTCAAGTGGAGATGATAGAGAAGTGGTGCCAGACTTATGAATTTTATTCAGCAACAAATAACAAATGTTCTCCTACCTACTGAACTGGGCAGCTGGAGAAGAAGTGTTCACAATTCTTTGTACCTTTCAAACATGGAGTAAGCCCTCAGGAAGAAACAGTTATCAGGCAATTTTATTTCTGATGAACATTGGAAAATAAATATAGACTTTAGTCTCAGTGCTGAAAGTAGGATTCTGATGAAAGACAGAAATCTTAGCTTGTTTGTTCTTTTCCCTGAAATTAAGCAAAAGCAAGTTTTGCCTGAGGATATTTTAAGAAGAGGAAAATACACAAAATTACATATTTAGGAGACTATATCGACACCAGTTAAAAAGAAAGTCTTTTTAAAATTTCTAGTCACTGATTCTTAATAATCCCTTTTTCAGGCAGTAGTACATTTCTCTATCATGTGTTTTAAGGAGAGAGGCATGAAAAAGAACTGAATTGGAAGTTGTTTATTCTAGACAAAAAAAAAAAAAAGCATATCTCAACATATGCCCATGTATGATATAACGTATGGGGGTTCATGACATAGCGAATAGAGGCTGGAGAACAAGTAACAAGTTTACCAGGTTGGAAGAGGACACTGAGAACAAAGGGTGTCTGCAGGAGACAAGAGTAGAAGTCAAGTTGGGTGGTTAATCTCCGTGTGATGATGACCCTGACTGGAGAAGAAGCCCGTGAATAGAAGCAATTGTGGCTCCGACTGGATGAGCACTAGTGGTGGCAGTTAGTGCCTAGACATGAAGGAGACTTGTTAACTGTTCTGACAAGTAGGAGGATGGGAAATTACAAGAGGGAACTTGGGAATGTATATAAGGAGTGCTAGAACTTGCAATAAAGGATTTAGATAGTTCACCATCTGACTGTGCCTTCAGATGCTGCAATAATGGATAGGGACAGTCTAGAAAATGCTTAATGATTATTTGCACAGTTAATTAAATGGCACACATTATGAGTATGATATACAACTATTATGTTCACAGAGAAGTGCATTAGTATATAGTCAAAACAGGGATTTTCCTTCTTCAGCCTTTATGGCACAATTTAAAAAATATCTTAACCTTTCACGTTGCCAGGAATTTACTTGAATCTTTCCTCAGGCTTATTTTCCATTTTTTTTGTGTATTTCACCATTTTTTATGATTGTTTCCTTTCACTATCCTTAAGACATGCAGTTTTCCAGTTTACATTTTTTTCCATGTGTCTTCGTGGAAGTTTCCATTTCCCTCACTTATCCTTTATGTATTTTTCTTTATCCCAGTTTTTTACATTCTTTACTTCACTATCTCTGAAACCTTCACTTCAGAGAATAATTCCCCAAGGATTTAGATAATGTTGTATTCAGAAAACAAAACAAGCTTTATGTCTGTGGCTTCTTTAGGAGACTGTTGTTTGGAGAACACAGAAATCACTAAATTAACACAATACTAAAATTATTTGTATATTCTAAATTATGTTAAGAGGAAATTAAAATTTTGCTCAAATCCATGGAATTTCCATCCTTTATGTAAATAACAAAAATTAAAATACTTTAAAAGATCTATTAAAAACACATTGTATCTCTTTAAAGATACTGGGATTTTGAAGTTGAAAGGAATTAGGTTCATCCAAAAGGAGTTTAGAAATCATCAGAGTGTTTATATATATTAAAATAGGCATGGTCATAACCTCAGAGCAGGAGTAGAGAAGTTGCCTTCATGTCAGTCTTGACAACCATGTAATTAAACTGAGAGTAGATTTGCTTGTGAAGGTTAGAAAAAAACTTTTAACACCTACTTTCAGATACTCATTTTTCTTTACATTTAGATTTCTTTTAAACTACATGATGTGTAACACCAATTTGTAATGCAGAGATACTTTTCTTCATACATTAATTTTATATCTGGTTTTGAGAGGACATCAATTTGCCTTTTTCAATTTAGCAGAACAACACTTTCATTTTTCATTATTGCTTTTGTATCTTACAATACAGAAAATGGAAGGGGCTCTATGGTTTCTTGTTTTATCTCATTTACTATAGATTAATCAATTTTCAAAAAGAGAGACAGGGATGATTTTGTACTTAAACAAAGCATGAACCTTGTGTTGAATGAGCACAAGCTAATCACCACCACTCCTTCATGGAAACATTTTATTCTGACCCTTATTACTGAACGATTTTAGCTGCAAATGCAGGTCAAGGTCAAATGGCTTCTGGGCGAAAAAAAAAAATGTTGGTGTTCTGTAATGTTAATCTCTTTAATCTTATGTCATTATCATTATCTCTGTCCTTGATCATGACCACTCTCTCTTCTTTTCTTTCTCTACTCTCCCTGCCACACCTGGTATTTGTACTATACAGTGTTGCAAATGCAGCTGGTTTTGAAATCCAAATAAATATAATTCCCCCCCGCCACACCTTTTCAATTTCTTTAATAGATCATCAAATGTTTTCATTTATAAAATGGAGTTCTGGTATAACTTCTTTTCTACAAGCTATTGGCCTGACAGTGAGAGGAACAGGTGTACTTAACGCCTTGAGATCACTACTTGTGTTAGTGTCAAGAATTGCTATGTTAACAACTTTATCTCAGTGCCTAGGTAATATTTGATAAGTTTGTTGGAATAGAACTCAGGCTTCCAAATAGACATTAAGTCTGTTAGTCCAGATACAGTTAATCTGTACTTTGGGATTCCCTGAAGAAGAATATCTAACAGATGTTACTGAATCCTATCACTTTTCTGAAACATTATTTCAGCCTCTTGATAAAGTCATGGCATAAACACACCAATTTTTTTATTTGTTTTCTCTTTAATACACCTTGGGAATCAGAGTCCTGATTCCATCTCATTCGTAACTGAATGAGTTATCATTCAAAACCTGTTTATTTTCTAGATCACAAGTGTCATCCAGACAATCCAAGAAATCCTTGCTGTACAGTAAGTAGCACCAACACTACAATTTCTGATAGACATCATTCCTGCCCTGTGACAGCGTGCTCCCTCCTTATCCTCGACTTTTTGCCCTTACCATTTCACCATAAATTTTCAGACTGGGACCTTTGCTCAGTGGCTGAGAACTGAGCTAGCACCACATTTACCACAGTGCTGAATACTGTCTTGTTTAAGCTAAATTTTTGAGGAGCTAATATCTAGCTCAAAACTGTGATTGACATCCAATATGACTGAGTTAGTCACCTTACCCCTTTACATAGTAAACAGTGCAGGGACCTTTGACCTCTCCTTTATGATGGCAGGCTGTATGGCATTAAATGATTGGCAGACTTTCTTCCTGTAGTGTATGAGTGAAGAAGAAATAAATAAATTGAGAGCTACAGAACTACAGATGTGAACTAAAATGGCAGAACAAAACGGAGCTGTCTTTCCAAGGAAACAGTGTCATTACAGATACTGTTTTTCATTATTCAGCTGGCAACCCACTTGCTCATTTTTCCTACTGTGTAGGAAATGATCAAGATCACAGAAAACTACTGCTTTCTATTTCTAGAGAAACATCTAACTTTCCAACCTATCAGCAATTCTTTTTCTTAACTCAGTCTCAAATACTTTTTAATTTTTAACTTTTTTCCTCCATGGATTTATTTTGAGATTAAAAAATTTTAATCTGCAGGGACATACACTTAGTACTTTTCCAAAAATGAAGCCACCTACAACTTGAAAAACAATTCCCCCAGTTTTTGTTGAGGCAGCAACTTCCAGGAACAGATTCTGTGATTAAAAAAAAACATCTTCTGCTATGTGATGCCTCTTAGCACATCATACACTAAAAAGTTCAATTCAGTCTGCATTTATGTTGCAATTCAAATTTTCTCTGGAAAATGTTACCTTTTAGTACAGTTTTATTACAGTTGGTGAGGTTTTTCATGGCTTTGGTTTTTTGTTTTTTTGTTTTGTTTTGTTTTGTTTTGGATGGGGTTGATCTAAAGTACCTCAACTTCTAATCATTTGTCTAAGATTAGAGGATTTAAATGCAGATTTTTGCTAATGTTGGAAAAATTTTATGCAGAATGTTTGGAAGGGAAACTTTCCTTTGTCAATGTATGAATTATTTTTCACTGTATATTTAGATAAAAAATAAAATGAATAGAGATAGTTTAGCCTTCTTTGTTGATATATATTTCTGTCTAACAACCTAGCTCCCAATAGAATTAAAAGGAAGCGTGTAACTTCCATTGAAATCCATATTTAGATGCTAGAGATCTTGCCTATTCCCTGGGAGCAACAGAGCAGAAATATTTATGACTTTCTTAAGAGAGTGGGAAGAAGGGTAAGCTGAAATATCAATACACTGAAAAAGTTACACAACTTAGAAAAACAGTTTTGAAACTATCATCAAACTTGCAAATTGATTGTCAGTATGTTTCAATCTATAAAACAGCAGGAAGAATGTTAGAATACCTTTCCTATCTTGAAACTTAGAATACACCAGCTCTGTCTTGCAATATTCCATTTAAAGATTTTAATTTGAAGTAAGTTTTGTGGAAAAAAGGTAGGTAGCAATAAGCTGTGATTGTTTAACTTCCACTCATTTCAAATTTAACATGATTTGAAAGAAAATTTGTCACCAATAAAGATATATTTTATGACCACATGTTTTTTCCTTTGCTATTAAAAAAAGAATAGCATAAGGACATTTCAACGAATAGGTAAAGGGGTTGACAGTCTCACATTTGCTTTGTGTTAGATCTGTCACATGGAGTTAGAATTAAGTATTTTAACCTTAGTCGGCTGATTCTACACACCTTTCTTTGAAGGCAAGCCATATTACTGCCCCATCCAGCCAATTGAACATTTTGTGGTCATGCACTGATCCAACGGAAGTGCTCTTGTTTTCCAGCCATGTAGACCAGATGAACTTGTCATTTTTCAGAGGTGTGCAGCTCCAGGAGATCATACAAAATATCCAATCATAATCATCCAACATTGCCACAATACTGATCAAATGGTTTGTGTTTGGTAAATGCAAAAACAATGTAACCAGGTGTTTCAAGTAGAATGTTTCAGAATTTAGAGAGCACCTATCTTAGGAAAGACTGTCAAGAACAAATAAGGGGTCAAAAATTACCTTTTTTTCTAAACAAAGATAATAGTGCTGATTGAAGAGAAACAGTAACGTGAAGTCAGCTGATCAGTAACATCATTCAAGCTGACTTTTTAAATGCTAAGCTGTATCAGGTAAAAGCTTTGCACTGGTGTGCACATTCATGAATTCCCAGGGTAACTGAGAACTGCTCTATACTTCTCTCCAGTGAGTTGCCGTTATTGCATCAGCAACATTTGCTCCAAACATTCTCAGACACAGCCCTTAGGCAGTGGCTTGGGATCAATTAGTAGCTGTTCCACCTTGGGCAATTTGCTTTGATGTGGTGTTGGATGCCTATGTACCATTTCTGATACTGTGTGGTTTTATATGTAGGTGCCAATACAGGCTGCTAAATGCACCACTCCTTAGCAATATCACAACATACCTCTGCAAAATTTTCAGGCATTGTTCTCTTGCCACTTATTGATTTAGACTCAGTTCTTGCTTGTATTGTCCTATCAGACCTTGATAGTTATACTTTTGAGTTGTTTTTGTTCGTTTTTTATATTGTCCTTTCAGCCCCTTTTCTCTTATTATACTCTGTTATGAAACTCTTGACCAGAAAAAGATGGTGTGATAGGAGCTCTCTTTCCTATTACATGACTTCTGTAATTCTTGAGATATTCCTGAATTGTTGTTCTAATATTTAGAAAATGAGAAAAATAATTCTACTATATATATATATATATATATATATATATATATATATATATATATCAATTAACTTGGATTGATTCTTAAAAAAAATGAGAAAATGTTTAGTGTGCTCTAATCTCTGGCATCACTCCCTGGTTCAACCCATCTAAAATATTGAAGGCTGTATTGCTGAAAATCCTTTGAGACTGAATGGATCTCTACTAACTTTTGCTATTTATCCAGGCAATCAGAAACCCCAATCTGAATGGATACGCAAGGGAGTGGTAACAGAAGTTTGGATGTTTAAAAGGGAAACAAATTACACACTGTCACTTGTTGAACAAAGGCAATTAACTGAATAAGATAATCCTCATTTGCATTTCTGAGGAAAAGCAAAAATTCAAATCAGTGGTAAAACAGGAGAAAGGATCACTCTAATCAAGCAACAGTCTGGAATGCTTTGCCTGGTTAGTAAGTGAGCTATTTTCCTCTCTAGAGATTTTGTTCTAATGACAAATTTTGCTTTGAGAATGTGCATGTTGCTATTACCCAATTCAAAACCAGCTCCAAGATAGAAACAACTTTGTGTTTCAGATTCAGATTGTTTTGGTTAGTGTGACAGCCATACAAAGTAGTTGAAGTTTAGGAGCTTCCTTGTTAAATTGAAAACAAGAATTTTTTGCGATATGACAGATGTTAGAAGGTCTAAAGTAGGATATCTCTTAACAGAAAGTGATGGACATAGTCAGTGCTTGTACTCCATTAGTGTTAGGACAAAATTCTGTGAGCATAATGCTAAAGAGGAAAAAGTTAAAGAACTTTATAGTGTATGCCTTCAGAAATCTTTTAAGGGCTATGTTAAATGTGGTGCTTTTTTTAAGGATTGTTTTTTCCCACTGCTTACCACATTCAAATTTTTCTTCATTTAAAGTGCTTGACATCTATGAGCAGAAGTGACTGATGAACATCTAAGTGTACTTTCTTGCCTGACGTACTGAGTAAATGGTGATTAAGTTACTCATGTCACTTGGTAGATTCTTTGGTTTTCAAGGAAGAGTTTTTTTTTTCTTGACAAGAGCATTCAAAATGTATGGTAGATTACTATCGGCATTCTAAGCAATTACATGAAGTAGCTTGATTGTTGGTGATTGATAAGACAGTAAGTGATGAGTAAGATAATATACTCATGCAATACGATCTCAATAATAATTAAATGATTAAAAATGTATGAAAATACACTTCTAATGTGTCCATATGTAGTGTATCCAGTGTAATGTACTGGAAACCAAGAATGGTAGTAGTCTTCTATCATGCATATCTCAAAAGAAAATGAAAAAGTAAGAATATCAGGTAGAACTTCCTTTATATGAACCCTTCATAGGTAAATAACTCTTAAAACATGGCAAAACTTTTTCAATTTTTTTTTAAAGGAAAATATAAAACTGGTACCTATCTCTCAAAAAGACATTGTCAAATCCACAGTGAATTCTCTCTGATCTTTTTACTTTTTTTTTTTTTTTTTTTTTTTTTTTTAATAATAATAATAATTCAGAAATGTCAAAGAGGCTGAAAATAAAGCACATCCAAATGGCACATAATTTGTAAAATAAGTCTTAAAAGACAGTGTAGGAGGATAGTAAGTTCCTTAAGTAAATACATGGGAAACACACTCAACAAAACTATGATCATTTGCAAGGGCTAGATGTTGAAATTTAGACAACTATAGCATTATTTAAAATTTATTTTGATTCCTACTGATTTCTATTTCTCCCACTGGCTGCTTTTGATTTTTCATATATTACTGTCTCTCCAAGGACTCCTTGCACACTGATTGCAAACTGACTTTAGAATTTTATAATTCCTATTTTGTATTTCCTGTATTTTTTATTTTTACTACTTCCTATATTTTTGAAGAAAAGAGCCACTGTGGCTTTACTCCTCATCTGCTATCTTACTTCCTCATGCACTTTACTGTGCCTCTTCCTACTGCATATAGTGTTTTACAACATCTGTCAAGGAAGTATAAATCATTAGCTATAACCATGTCATAAACACGGATCTCAGCTCCTGTTAATAGCTGTAGATATATTCAATTCATACTGTATGTCCTCTAAATGATTTTTGGGACATTTTAAAGTCTGCTTGTCACCATCAGAGTTATGGATGTTCTCCATACAAGTACAAACATCTTGCTCATTTGTTGTTTATCTAGCTACCTAGCAGTCAAATACTTGAGCTCTCACTTTTTCATTTGCACAGCTGTTCTAATCAGACATCATGTTTTTAGGCCTGCTTAGCAGGGGGATAGTTCAACATTAGAACAGCTTCTTAACACTGATGCACATCTGTTAGAAAACAGACATGTTCATTTACTGGATGAAACTTGAATCTCCCCTTACAAGACTTCCTTAAACTCCAGAAATGAATCTTTACTTACCTGGATGAAATAATTTTATCACTCCAATAAAACCAAAGTGACTTCATTGTGATAGGAAGACACTACTAAAAACATCCTGTCATTCAGTGATTTGTTGAATCTCCTGGAAAGTAGGACATGGGGGCTCAAATTGCATTTTGTAGACAACAAATTTGAGCCTAGGGCAGATTTGTGCTGGATTACATTTCTAATTACTTAGCTAGCATCAGGTGGAAGAATATTATATATCTATGTCGAAATATATTTTGTGCGAAGGTCGAATTTGTGGTGTTTTAGCCCAAATTTTCAGAAATAGCAGAGGAGAATAATAAATGTGACTATTTGATGTAATATTTGATATATATGAAACATTTTTTAAGGCTCCTACAATTTCTATTTCCCCAGACATATTACCATATAAAATAAACTACTGAAAGCTAAGAAAGAGAGCACACGTTTTCCGAATGGCTATTTATAGAGTGTTTCTTAAAATACATTAAAATCAAGCTTTTAATAAGTCTTTTGAGTATAAAATGATCAAGTGAGTCTATTCATTTTAATAACATCAAACTTTCATATCCTTTTGCATTGAAAAACAATAGTTAATTTCTTTCTATGCTGTAGAGTTCATTCTTTGATTACTGAAGTTGTTAGAATTAATTTGTCTAATTGATCTTTCAAATTACTCTTGAAAATAATGAGACAATCATTTTATTTCTTGTATCTTTGACATGTCAAAATGTGACTTGATATAATAACTAAAATGAGTGAACTGAAATGGGGAAGCTACTGTACACATTGCAATTCAGTGAAATTTTTGCAATAAACTACATTATTAAGCAAATTCTGTAACAAAAACCTGAGTTGTAACTGTTTCCAATTAGTTAGCTGTTCCCAAGAAAAAAATAACAACACCACTTCAATTTATTCATTTTTGGAATGTACTTATCTTTATTTGTTTGTTTTTTTATATTAAAAACTTAACTAGTATTGTGTGTAGAAGGGAAATAAGAGATTTCCACTCTAGTCTTCGGTAAAATTTTGTATATTTATTTAACAGACTCATAAGAAATTTATGGCAACAATGTCTTGAAAAGCTACAATGCAATAGATTACTCCTTGGTTAGAATATACTGAATGATTTACTGGAGTTTCAGAAAAATTGATAGACTCACAGGTTGGTTCTTCTAATGATGTACACCTTCATAAATAATCCGACCAGTGGAATAGAGAATAGCATCCTAGTTTCAGATGATGTGAAACTTCAGGACAGTTCATGTGGACTGAAATATAATGCTGGATTTCCAGATTCTTGACAAAATCAGAAATAAGGATCTAAACACCTCTCCCCTTCCCACTTTCTTTTTTTTTTTTTTTTTCCTTCAGATCAGATGCCAAATTTGAATACTCAAATGCACTCAGACCATGTAGTAAGTGACTGAATATGAAGAAGTTCTGTAGATAGATTTCTGGGGATTTCAAAGTGTCCATAAGGTAAATGTGAACCAAAAGTCATGTACTTCTGTAAAAAAAAAAATATAATAATAATAATAAAAAAATAAAAAAGTGGATTTTTTTGTTGTTGTTGCATGAATAGTCCTTCTGCCATTCTCAACATCATAAAGTTTCTTCTGAAGTAATATCACACTGCCAAGGGATACAGTTCAGAAAGATGGAGACTGGCATGAAGAGAATTTGCAGAAAGAGAACAGTGAACTTGTAAAGACTATTTTAGCAAAAATAGGGAATAACATAAATTTTACCAAGTAAAATGGATTATTCTATTTTCCTTGTCTGTGACTTGTACTAGGAGAAATAACAGACTTACATTGCAGCCAAAATGTTGTTAGACTCCAGAGAAATTTGGCATACTGGGCCCACAGAAGGGAATAAGAATGCACACTTAATTTTGAAAAGTATACCATGAGTAAGCTTTTCAGAGTCTCTGGTGTTTCAAAAAGTCCATCAATATGCAGCATAAAAAGTGTTTCAGGTACTGGATCTACTTTAGCTGGCCCTCCAAGACAAGGAGTATTTGTCTGTATATTTTCCAAGCAGTTTTTTTCTGTTGTATTCTTTTTAAGTCTAACAAGCAGGAACGAAAAAGTCTAAGTATCTGAGCAATACCCAAGTAAATGTGAATTCAGAGAATCCATCATTTTTTCTCTTGTCTTTAAATAGACAAATTTCAAATTGCAATGTACAAATATTCCAGCACTTTGTCAGTGGAAAAAATGAAAGTTTTACAGGTGAAGTTGGTTGTTGCTTTTGATAAATAAACATGTCAATTAGACTAAGATTTTTTCTGATTAGAAAGACTTATAGATCATATTTGTTTCTGAGTACCACTTTTCCTTTCAAAGTTTTTCATTCCATAAAGAATTTAATGTGTCACTCAGGCATAAAATCAGATATACAGCAGCTTTTCTCTTTCTTTTTTTTTTTTTTCCCCAAAAGATATCTCACAGTTTTTCTTCTTTTACTACTAGTAAAGTATATTATTAGTGCCTTCATAGAGTTCTGTATAGCTTCTTCAGAGTCCTGAATTGTCCTAGAGCAATCAATAAGACACAAAATTTGGAGCATTTATTACTTTTTAGTTTTCAGGATAAGAAAAATAAAGTATGATTTGGCTCTTCATCTTCAGAAGCCCACAGTGGGCTTCCACTGAGGGAAAAAAAAAAAAAAAGAAAAAAAAAGAAAAAAAAAGAAAAAAAAAGAAAAAGATTCTTGTTTTGAAGAGCAAAGAAAAAAGTTATAGGGACCTTTTTATTCTGCAAGGGGAATACATCCAGTTGGTTACTGTAGACACTCTTCAACATAATAGTATTGATAAATTTCAATTTTTTCTCCCCCACAAAAAAATAGTGTAATTATATGAGATCATAATCACCAAGAGAAAGGCAAAAACAAGACTTAACATTTCCTTTTCCTGACCTGTATTTTCATTTAGTTGGTTTTCTTTCTGTTCCAAAATCTGTTAAAGTTTCATGGATCACTGAGAATTAACTATAACTGATGCTCTATTATATATATATATATAAGGGAAAATCTAGAGCATAACAGAATAACATATCTTAAAAACAGGATCTCCCAAAGTTCCCAATCAAATTTCACTTATATGGTTTACTCATTTAGTCTCCTTGCGGGTAAGAGCACATTATTCTGCCCTACAAGTACACAAATACTGCTACAGAGATAGAAATATTAAGGAAAGTTCTGTAACTGAATTTAACTTACTCAGAAAGGCCAAAAATGTAACAGTCTCGTATTGTATGTTCCTTCATCTAAACAAACAATTTCTAACTCTGAATTGTAGTATCATTACGTGAGATATGTAAATCTTAGGTGATATTTTTGAACCTGAAAGTTAATATGGAGGCATGAAATCTGGCCTAGTAATGAGGAAGCAGAAAATAAAAATGACAGAGGACCTGTTTAAAGTTGTAATACACCTTGTTGTCAGTAAACGGAAGGGTGATCTTTCTACAATGAAATAGCATTTGCAGATATTTGCATCTCGGTGAAACTGTTAAAAGATCAGTTTAAAAATTCATAAACATGCTCTTATATAGACTGTAATTTAGTCAAATAAATGTGTTTATAAAAATACCGTAAAAAGAGTTAGAAATTAAATTAATTATAACAGTGAAAGACATTAAGTAAGAACTAAGTAGTTGATAGCTAGGAAATGTTCAAGAATAAATGCTTAAAAATGCTAAGTATTACTTAGATACAAATTTAAAGTAGTAGCTGTTAGAGCCTGCAGTATGAACAGGGAAATCCTTTTCTGTTACTAAGTTATATTATTAAATTCTTAAAAATAATAATCCCAAGCTGATATCACAAAAATGCAGTGAGAACTGGAATACAGGAGTAAATTTTTTTACTTTATGAGTAAATTCTTTACTCAGAGGATGCTGAGGCACTGGAACAGGCCCAAAGAATTAATGGATGCCCTAACATTGGTGGAGTTCAAGACCAGGTTGGGCGGTGCCCTGGGCTTCCTGATTTTTATGGATGGCATCTAACCCAAGGCAGGGGGGTTGGGACTAGATGGTGTCTTCCAACTCAAGCCATTCTATGATTCTTTGACTCTATACTAGTGCTTTTTGAAGGTGGAGTTACTAATTCTGGATGTAGGAGTCAAGCCAAAACCACAGTTTATTTGGAAATTATCATTAATATAGAAGTACATTTAGTATGTGAAATACAATTTAAATTATATATATTCTATTCTATCATGTTCTTTTAATGTCTTAAAATTGAAAACTCTTGATTTCATACAATAATGTTCAAGATAAATTTAACCAGAGTATATACCTTTCCTCTGAATCTCTAAAATTCTATATTCTGCTGTCATGTTTTGAATTTAAAAATGAAATATTTCAAGAGATAGAAATTGGGAAAACTATCCACATTACTCTCTGGCTGATAGCTATGCCACACTCTGAAACAGTTGTATTCCCAGGGTGCCAGTTGTCACTCCAGTCAACAACAGAGGCATTCATTTCTGCACTAAGGCTGTAGCATGTTTTAATGATTCTGAAATACAAGACATGCAAAATTGATTTTGTATTCTGTGCCCTTAAGCAAGCCTATTATCCATGTTGTGAAAACAGCAAGTTAGCATTTTTGTTGTAATTATTTGAGCTGATTATGTATTATGTTCTATTCTGAGGCATTTTCTTCCAAAGCAGTTTATGCAATTACTAGCTGAGAAAAGGCAAAGCAGCACTCAAGAGGCATCTGCTCTAAGATAACCTCATGCAAGTTTTTCTTTGACAGTGCTCACATACTTTATCTTTGTAAAAACAAAAGAAAAAAGCCAACAAACCAAAGTGACTAAAAAGAAAAAAACTCAGTGATCCTATCGTACAACTTAGATAAGAGTGTTACTGTACTATCTATGAATGATTTTCTTTTTCTTAATACTAGACTGATGACAATAATAATTCTTAAAACTAATGTATTTATGCTGTGCAAAGCTATGACACTAGTGTGTTGCAAAGATTTAAAAGGTTCTGCTTTCATAAGCCAGTATGTTCCCAAATGTAAAGACCAGTATTTGTTAATCCACATTTCTACACATCGTATGTTTTGATGAAGTATAAAACACCCCATGAGTGCCATTTTCTGAAAGAAATGCTTCTACAACTGTTAAGAAGAGGTGAAGCCTACCATGATGCTCATCTATGCATCCTTCCAACTAGGGCAGTTTTGAGGATTTTATTATTTTCTTGATCTCAGCCTAAGTGCGAAGTAAAGCTGAGAGACCTGCAGTGCAGCTGGCCTGCTGAAAAGTGCAACAACCACACTGCTGAGTGAGAAGAGCTGTGAGCTCAGTGTCTGAGGTCACTAGAAAATGCTGCTGATGAGGACCTGTGGAACAGTGATGGGTACATCTGGTTTCTTTTCTCCCCTCAGGATGAGGAGGGCTTGGTCACTCTGCAGAAAGAATCAGCCACCATCACAATCATTAGAGAAGGACAAGAAGATAGACTAGTCCACAAGTAGCCAGCCCAGTTTTACAGCTGGGGAAGAAGGGGAGCAGGATTGGACTACTAGGCTGCTGCTGCAGATCCCAAAGATTGCTGCAGCATATCACTACCCAGCAGGAAAAATACAAGTAGTGAAAGGAAAAAGAAGTATTTGTGTGATTGCCGAACTGTTTAGGCTGGTAGATCCATAGGGATGAGACCAACCAAGGATGAAGAGAATAAGTTAGGAGAACTAGCAGGGAATCCTGCTATAGAGGGACTAGTTTGGCACTGGGGGAAACTGTAGGATACACAAGCAAGATCCCAGTACTCAAATGTGAGACCACAAAAACAGAAGGACCAGAGCCAACTACATGGCTTCAAAGGGTAGTTACCTACTGAATGAACAGCCAGAAATCACAGAATCACAGAATTACAGAATTGCTCTGGTTGGAAAAGACCTTAATGATCATCAAGTTCACTGCAACCTAACCATACTAACCTAACAGCCCTCCGCTAAGTCATGTCCCTGAGCACCACATCCAAATGGTTTTTAAATGTATTCAGGCATGGTGACTCAACCACCTCCCTATTCCAGTGCTTAACAATCCTTTCTGTAAAGAAGTTTTTCCTGATATCCAACCTAAACCTCCCCTGGCGCAACTCCAGGCCATTTCCCCTCATCCTTCACCTGTCACCAATGGAATATGGCCTCAGCTTTGACCTTAAAGCAGGCTGACAGTCAGTTATATAATAAACACGAGAAGATTAGTAAAGGCACTCATAATCAAGAGAAAGATTTTAAATTACCAAAGCTTCCAGACTGATAGTAGTAGAGGCTATTCAACAGTTCCACCTTTTGCTATACTGCCTGGAGGAAAAACATAATTGAAGAACAATGAAAATCTCAGTTTAATTCTAAATGATGATCAGAATATAACATGTTCTGGTTTAGAGAGTGTCAAAGAGTGCAGTTTCTTGAGCAATTAACTCTTACAGTTTTTTTTTCCCCCTTAAATAACTTACTTTAAATGAAATGAGAAAATGTAGACAAAATTGTTTTTCCTTGCGTTATTTTAAAGTTTACAGTACAGATGATTGTCCAAGAAGAGAAAGAAAAGCAAACTTAAGAAGTGAAAATCGTAGTCCACATAGTGATTTAATAATTAAATGTTTGTAGGATAATTAAATGGAAATGTGCTTAATGCTTCAGCTTAAAAAAAAAAAAAATCTTTTTTGTTGTTTTCTGCTATGTTTGTATTACAAGCACCAAGTACAATTTTGAAAATGTGTCTTAGCTGCACTTCTAACTAAAATAGAAAAGTTTTTTTAAAGATAGTTACTCACTCATGTCTCTGTTTTGACAATTATTTCTTTGAAGGGAACCTTCAAATTGTATTTGATCACTGCATTCTGAAAATTGACTTTTTAAGTTTATCTTAATATGGACACTCATGATTTGGGGAATGTAACAGTTGTAGATTACTTCTGTGCTTTGGAACATTCATATTAATCAAAGTTATCAAATGATGGAGAGAAGGGGGTAAATATGGTGATAACAAAATAAGTCATTAGTCTTTAACATAGATAAAGAAGACTTATTCAGATCTACTGCTGGAAAAGATCCAATAATATCGGTGAGTAAATTTAAAAACCAAAAATTTCCTTTTACCAAGAGTGCTGAGGAAACAAGGAAAAGAATAGATAATAGTGTACATTATGATTAATTTAAGAGATTCCTTACTGATTAGCCCGTAAACAGCAATGCACTATAAGGTTCCTGAAGTGGAAGAGATAGCTTGTTCTGTGAAGGACTGAGGAGTGTTAGGATTCCAACACTATTTAAGCCAAGGAAAAATAGGTGAGAGACCAACTTGTATGTGACTTACAAGTTCACTATACCAAGTGCTACATGTAAATGAGGGCTGTGCAAGTGAATATGAATGGGAAGTTTGTGAAAGGAAATAATGTAATCACGTGGAGTATTTTTCACGAATTAAAAGATTAAGCCCAATTTCCTTGGAAAGAAATGAGAAAAAACAAAAGAGCAATGTTTATGTTTTCAGAGCATTTCTATGTAAGTTGTATCCATATATTAAAATATGAAGAGCAACACTAGAAGTCAATCAATATTTGTGCTCCTAGGTGAAAAAGAGTACAAAAACATGAAGAGCACCTCTGTACTGTCATCTAATTAGCTTAGCTGTTCTGCTGTTGTCTGTAATTAATAGTGCACTGTATATCCTCTTGAGAAAAGAATGTGCTTAGAAGTAAATTGAGCTAAACAGTTTTGCCCAAGTCTATAAGTTCTGTATTTCTAATATGTTAGTCTACATTTGAATGCTAGCAATAATTGTTACTTCTTCAATCATTATGACATTTCCCCTTCTCTCAACCCCTTCTTCCCTTCCCCCCAAAAAGTCACAAGGCTAAAAGGAACTGATAAAAAGTGGAAACTGAAACATTTTGTCACAGTACCTAGAAGAATGAAAGAATCTTTCTTTAAATTTTTCTGACCACAATTATATTCTTCTAAAAAAGCTATGAAAATGAAAATTATGTATCTACTCTCAAAAAAAAAACCAAGTAAAAAAATCAGTCTAAAAGGATTTTTTAAACTAGTGCAAAAGAAAGAATAGGCTAAGGCCATCTTTCTGAACAGCTTTCTATGCAGTAAGAGAAAGAGTTCAGATTTCTATTCTAAACAATCTGCCTTTCCATACTCTCCTGTCTTTGAAAACAGGCTGGGAAACAAATTGTTCACTTGCATTGCCAACTGTATCTTGGGCTGCATCAAAAGAAGCATGCCCAAAGGAGGAAGGGAGGTGATCCTGCCTCTCTACTCTGCACTGGTGCAGGATAGACATGTTCCTGCTTGAGAGCATCCAGTGGAAGGCCACAAAAATCATCTTAGGGATGGAACACCTTCACTACAAGGACAGGTTGAGAGAGCTAGGAATGTTCAGCTTTGAGAAGAGAATGCTCCAGGGAGACCTCATACTTGCATTTCAGTATTTAAAGTGAGGCTATAAGAAGGAAGGGGACAGACTTTTTATCACGGGAAATGGCTTCAAACTGAAAGAGGGGAGATTTAAATGGGATGTAAAAAATATTTCCTACTATAAGGATACTGAAATACTGGAACAAGTTGCCCAGTGGTTGCAATTGCCTCATCCCTGGAGACATTTGAGGTCAGGCTGGGCCAGACTCTGAGCAACCTTATCTAACTGTAGCCGTCTCTGTTTATTGCAGGGGGTTTGGACTACACAACCCTTAAGGTCCCCTTCATACTCAAGCAGTTCTATGATTCTATCACTATCAGACTCTTGTAAAAGTTGGTCTCTCTCCTGTTAATAAGCTTCTTTAATAACTGGAAGGCTACAGTGATATCTCCTCTGAGCCTTCTCTTCTCCAAACTAAACAAGCATAGCTTCTTTCTTCATGAGAGGTGCTCCATCCCTCTGATCACCTTTGTGGCACTCTTCTGGACCTGTTACATCATTTCTATATAAGGTCTTTACCCTTACTCTACACATACTTGGGGTTCCCTGGGTGGCCAGAGGAGGGCCACGAAGATGATTATAGAGCTAGATCACCTCCCCTATGAAGACAGGCTGAGGGAGCTGGGTTTGTTCAGAGAAAAGAATGCTGTGGGGTGACCTCACTGCAGCATTTCAGTATCTAAAGGGAGCCTATAAACAGGAGGGGAATCAACTCTTTGAAAGGGTAGATAATAGCAGGACAAGGAGAAATGGTTTTAAACTGAAGGAGGGAAGATGTAGGTTGGATGTCAGTGGGAAGTTCTTTACTATGAGAGTGATGAGGTGCTGGAGCAGCTGCCCAGAGAGGTTGTGGATGCCCCATCCTTGGAGATGTTCAAGGCCAGATTGGATGGGGCCTTGGGCAGCCTGGTCTAGTATTAAATATGGAGATTGGTGGCCCTGCATGTAGCAGGGGTGTTGGAGCTTCATGATTGTTGAAATCCCTTCCAACCCTGTGATTCTGTGATTCTGTGATTCAAGTGCAATACTCTGCACTGGTCCTTGCTGAATCTCAATTAAGTGCCACTTTTCAAGCCTGTCCAGGTTCCTCTGGTTGGCATGAAATACATGAAAGGAAGAAGTGGAGACTGCAAGATAGTTGTTCAAATGTCTTTTCCTTACCCATAAAAGAATAATGAAGCCACTGAAATAGAAGGTTACCTTAATTATTTTAAGCAGTTACTACTCTACAGCAAGAATACAAAATCTAGTGACTAAGGCATTTCCATATCTTTATTTTATGTGTATGATGGTTTTTACATTGCCAGATGAAATAAGCATTTTGCTGCATGTGTTAAGACAACTTTAAAATGGAAGCCTGTGTTATCACAAAACCCCATTTTTAGAAGCTATTTTATTCTTTTATGAAAGAAATGGCTGATACTTCACTAGTTTCATTACTTTTGGTAGCATAAAGATTTTAATTAAGTATGGTACTGCAGCCATCAAAGAAAGCACTAAAAGAACACAGACAGAAGTTAATAAGGTTTTGTGTCACTTAATCCAGAAGACAGCTTAACATTTCATTGCTTTGCCAAGCAGCATAAGTGTAGCTTTCTTTTGTTTGAAAGTACTTGACTAATTGGGAAGAATAGAAATTGATCTCACGTAACGTAGACTTTGCTGATTCCTTTCACCACAGTGATTATATACTGACTAGCTTGCAATTTAGCTCAGTATTTGCAGTTTTGTTTGTACTAGGAGACAAAAGCACAGTACATAAAAACGTGAGTATGTTTGGTCTGGCTGACAAAAGCAAGAATTCCTGAACTCAGCATCCGATTCTTTTATCAGATCCACTTTTGTCTTAATTTAAATAGCAGATGTGGTAAACCATATAACATGGGAACTGTAAGAGAACTGCTGATTCACAGACTGAACCACCGATTCATCTTTTGGATGTTAGAGTGAAGTTCTTTACCAAGAGAGTGGTGAGGTGCTGGAACAGGCTGTCCAGAGAGGTTGTGGATGCCCTGTCCCTGGAGGTGTTCAAGGCCAGGTTGGATGGGGCTCTGGGCAGCCTGGTCTAGTATTAACTGTGGAGGTTGGTGGCTCTGCCTGTGGCAGGGGGGTTGGAGATTCATGATCCTTCAGGTCCCTTCCAACCCTGTGATTCTGTGATTCTGTGATCACCTGAGGCAAGGACTGAATCAGCCATGGGAGTATAGGTGGAGGCAATTCAGCTGTGTGACCAGAAATGGTTGGGTCTGGCTGCACCTCTCCTAGACCCCATTTAAGGGCTGATATCCCCTAGGGAAGGATCTTTTTCTGGAGATCTCTCTTTTTGGAGTTTTCTACTGTGAGTTTGGGACATGGGTGAATATTTCATTTTTGATTGTCTCTTTCCATCACGATAATCTTTCTAACTACAAACCTGTAAAATGCCTTCCTAACCGTGCCTCTCTTCTAACTGTATATTTGTTAATTGTACAGTAGCAACAACAAATAATGAGTGCTGAATCACAGAAGAGCAAAACTGAAGTACTACTAAAGTGGTGGTATAACATTTTTGTCAGATAAAATTTAATCTTCCTGCAACTCAAGAAGATGACACCAGATACACAAAATTATGTAGGAGTTTATCGTTTTGAAGATGCAGGTAATTCTGATGGAGGAAAGAGGAAAAAAAAAATCAACTTTGAAGATAATATTATGTGGATTATTTCTGCATTGATAAGAAAAATTAGTATAAGAATTTCAGGAAGGACACTTGAGTTATTTTTACAAGACACTGAATTTGGAAAATGAAATGTTTAAGACTACTTGAAGTTTGTGAATTATTGGAATCTATGAGATTAGAAAAAAGGACTGGTAAAACATCCTTTGAAAGAATGCCTTGGCTATCCAGCAGCTTGGTTAATCTATGACCAGATAGAAGGATGGAGATGAGGAAAAATTCTCAGTATAGAATCATAGAATCTTAAGGAAGTGTTGAGGTTGGAAGGGACATCTTGGTTCATCTCTTCCAACCCCTACTTAAGCAGGGAGACCCAGAGCACAGTGCCCAGGCCCGTGTCCAGGCAGCTTTTGAAGATCTCCAGGGAAGAAGGATCAACAGCCTCTCCAGGCAATCTATATCATAATGTTAGGAAGAGAGAATGTGAATGACTAACAATTAGTTGGAAAACAAAACAGGCATATCAGCCTACAAAGGTAAATTTTCAAGTGACAACAAGAGCTCAAATTATATTTCTGCTACAGTTTTGTAGTCAATAAACAAAAATATGAAGATTTATTCACTTTCTATTACATTAAGTTGTTCTTCATCTTACAGGACCATGGTACCTAGGGTCCTGTTATATAAAGAACTTTACAAAACTTACATCAATGTCATTGGATTACAGCAGAGATCACCAAAGGCTTTCATTTATTTGTTTGTTTTTTTATGCTAGTGTCTCCATTTGTGTATAAAATATTGGACTAATATTTAATAATTTTTATAGCATGGGATCTTAAGGTATAAACATCTGATGAATCTTCTGTAAGAGTTGTCAGTAATCCTGTGCAGTAAAGGTTTTGTGTTATTTCTCAACATAATAGAGGCAAAACAATGTTCTGTATTTTCATGCTCCTGTTCCCGCATTTTAAGTATGTTTATTTTGGAATTGAGTATCAAATATTTTTACTTCAAAATTTGCTCTGCAACTAGGAAGGCAAGAAATGTTTCTATTGGTGAAATTGCAACTGGCATAGTGATCCAGTTCTCCATCTGTGTGTGTTACTGGTGGGAAGACCAGGGATGGCTTTTGTCTTGATGGTATAGACTATTCTATTATATAACAACCACAGGACAGAATATGTGACTTACAGCATTCTTTGGATGTATACTTGTCTTTGCTGTATAAGTTCTTTCTTATGTATTGCACTGGTATTTGATACTCTTATCCTTTCTGGGAAACTTATGCTTTATAATTTTCAACTTCTTTCCAGTAAGTATTTCTCAAGAGAGCAGTGATGCATCCTTTTTCCTATAATGTATTTTTGCATAATTACAGTGAAATTATTTTCATCCCTGAAGCAAGAACAGCTGTTTTGTGATCTTTCAAGTCTACATGTCTTTGAAGAATATAACCATAGCAGAAAAATTGTCTCTGGTGAGATTCAGAGCAGAGGTATTGTTTTTCTTGTGATACTTGAATTGATATGGATATTTTTGTTTGTACTGCAGTGAATTGGGAATAGTCATCAAACCGAAGGACTGAAAAAGTTCTTTATGGTTCTTTAATCACGGACATTTGTAACAAATAGATAACTTAGCTAGAGAAGACATAATTATCAGTTTGAACAATTATGAAACAACATTTCTTAATACTTTTAATATCTATTATTCAAAGATAGTTCATCAATGTTATTTCCTTTTTCTTATTTATTTTTCTTATTTTTCTTCTAAGTAGAAGTTTTGTAAAACTGCATGCTTGCATTCTCATTGTTTGAGTAGCAAATATAAAGATAGAAGAATGTTTAATGTGACAATAAAATACGCAAAATATAAGACTTAAATTAAAGGATTATTCTGTAAAAAATATGTAAGAGATGCATCATTCTCAAGATGATAACCTAAAAATGTTTTGCTAGGAAAAGAACATTGATCAGTACTTATCCATAGGTGTGTGTCATAGAATATGAGTACGTATACTGGGAGATAAAAAATGTATACACATAAAAATTGGATATAAACCAAAATGGAAGACATTTTAGTTTGGCTAAAATTTCTGATATAATTAGCACTCTTACAGAGAAGTATTCTTACTTCAGAGCAGAAGTTTTACAGTGGTAGCTCTGCTAAACTGTTCAATTCTTATGTATGAAATACACCTTTTCTTCAGTTTCCAAGACTTTTGCATAGGGGTTTCTTTCAATGAAAAATAAAACTTCTTGAAGTTTATGAAAAGGAAATGTTTCAATCGTGTCTTCTCTAGATAATAATAATAAAAAAGCCAAGTGCACTACAGAGCCCAGACATGAAATGACAGATTTAAATAGTATGTAACATTTAAATAGTACGTCACATCACTGCAAATCAAATCTCTGGTAGATACAATTACACAATGCCCAAAAGGGAAGGAAAAAAAAAAAAGGAAAAAAAAAAAAGATGTAGAAGATTATTATCTGCAACTAAAGTCCCATATTAGGAAACTAAAGAGTAGGTCAAAACTGGTTCTCACAAAGTTTAAATATTTTAGGTTTGTTGGAGATTGCTTAAAGGGAAGATGAAGCCTTGATCTGGAGAACACTTCTGATATCCTAAAAAAGACAGACTGAAAGTCAAAAAGAATTGATTCTTACAAATGGAGATTACAAATGGAAAAAAAAACTATACTGCACAGCAAATTTGATGGCTAACTGATGGGCAATAAATGAATTACTGACATGTTACTATAAAAACGTCTAATGTTTTTTGGAATTAAGCAATTTGGAAATTAGCAACAATTTGGAAAAGGTCTTGTAGTTAACACTTTGTTTTGAAATGTTTCAAAAATTTTTAATGAATTGATCTCTCCATTTCATTAAAACAAATGAAAGATTTTGAGACAGCAGACTGAATCTTGCGCTTTGTGATTATTATTTTTGCAATAGCTGGTTCTTTTCTTGCTGCAGTAATACATTTCCTTGATCAAAAGAGGGTCTTTTATAATTTTAGCCATAGGAAATTATTTAATTGGTTCTTAATTAGAACCAGGGCTCTGCTTGTGTTTCTCTTGCCTACTGTATGAACACTGATTTTTCACTTTCAGTATGCTTCAGATATGCTTAACTACTTCATGTTCTTTATTCAATCAGCTTCAAAACACGAACCAGATTTTGTCTTATTACACTTACTGTGATGACAGAAGGAAGTGAGAATGAAACCTAAAAATACAGCTAGTTTCATTGAGTCTCTTGCTGTATCATATTGAAATCTAAAGTTCATGTACATGTTAACTCATTTACCTGTTTCGTGCCACCTTGATTTTTTTCAGGATATATACTTTTCAGTGCCACTACTTCAATAATATGTTAAAGATTACAAATAAATGAGCTATCTGATTTGTAAGTAGGCAGGGATAACTTTTCTGCTTCTTCAAGTAAATTCAGATTTCAAACCAATCATCATGCTATTTATTTCCAAGAAAACTGTCATAGTAAATTAAAACTTAAAGGAGCAGTCATATAAGTTCACTGCATTTGATTTTCTGCGCTTAAAAGATCAGTTCACTTCCAGTTGTATTCTGCTTAGTGAAGATATATTGGAAAAACAATCTGCATTCAAAGAACTGTCGGCATCATAATTTCTTCTAATTTTAAATCCAAATTGTAGCTCACTAGGGATCTCGATTCTGGGGGGGAATACCCATCATTGGTTCTGTTAATGATTTTCAAATGCTGTAATTCTGTATGAGTACATGCATTCATTTACGTGTAAAACTACCAATATGATTATACTAGATTTTTCTGTACTGTCACAACCTCTAGAACTACATTTAGATGAAGATTGAAAGAATCTTGTCTTTAATATGTACAAAGATGAAAATCTGAAATGACATCAGCCTTGAACTGAAATGCTTTTATTCAAAATCTGGAAGACAAAAGCTCTTCGTCTACTATTATTGCTTTGAAAGCTTCTTACGGCTAACATAACAGGGAATTACATACAAACTGCTTCAAAACTTATTTTTCAGATACTGATTTTAGTAATGATTTCACTCGGATGGGTTTTTATTGTTGTTTTTTTGTTGTTGTTGTTTTTGTGGGTTTTTTAAAGCTTTTGTCAGTGATTACTTGGGGTAGCTCTGACAACTTTTATCTCATTTTGTGCTTCATGATTAAAACTGGTAAAAATCAGTGCAAATAGTAAGTATGCTTCAGATGTTAAAATCAACCCAGATTAGCATAAAAGTGTATTTTTTAACTGTTGGAGGTATATGAAAGTGTTAATGAAAAAAGATGATAGATATTTCAAAATATTCACAACATAGTATTCTTGTGGCATTTTTTTTCTGAATAGCAAAGACATAGGATTAAATATTTCAACATTATCCTTTGACACCTATTCATTCTTGTACAAAGAGCTGAAAAATCCCCAAAAATCTAATCTGACTTGTTTAGTTTGAAATGGTTTGCTGCTTTCATTTAAGAGTTTTAAATCAGAAGCAAGTCATCAGAGCTAGTAGTGTTTGGTCATTACTATAGTAGATTTTATGTCATAGGTAAAAGTGCATTATTTTATATTATGGTTTGGCTATATAGCATCTGATTTATTGTTTATGATAAAGTTTAATAGTACAAAACAACGTGTTATTATTTTGAATAAGATTAGTCTTATGTGCTTCTTCCACACTATCTTTATTAACATGCAGCTCTTTAAATATTCATTCTAAAAATGCTATATGCAGCCTCTGATAATGCAGTTTTTGAAGTGCAGATCTTGTGTAGCATTCAGCAGGGTGGCTGCTCCCTTCAATTGTGCTATACCTTTTGGTGCAAAAGTAAAAGGCAGGATAAACCAGCTGGATTCTAACATGGATTAACTAACTTAGTTGGAGATTTCTATAAACGGCTCAAATGTGCAAAAATCAATTTTAAAAGTAATCAACTATGAACTGAGCCAAGAGCTGAACTATTTGTTCTTTTCTGCCCCCCCAGAAACATTTTGGGATGGTTCTAACCTCCTATCTTTAATGACACTGGTAAGAGAGACAGAGACCATCAAATACTATTTTAAACAGAAAAGATGTAGCAGAGCCAAGCAGTTATCAAGTAAATTGAGGGAAATTAAAGTTAAAAATATTTTTTTAGTTATGAGTATGGCAATTTACAATCAAACATGTATTTCTAGCTACATAGTGATTTCCTCTAAATGAAAACTAGATGTATTTCTAAAATATACTTTTAAGTATAAATTGCTGTGCTAACTAGAGAATATGCTGCATGAAATCTCTAGGTTCATGGATTATTTAAGTCTCAGTTTCTATTAACCATAAAATCTTTACACTGTTACAGAATTTTTCTAATACTATAGACATGGATAATAGGTCTTCCACAAGGGGAGGACTTTAACCTTATGTATGACTTCTTATTCGTAAGTAATCTTTCAGAAATAACATTACTATGAACAAATTTAATGACAAAGTACAATCAATAATACAGTGAATGCAAGTTTCCTAATGCACGTGATGAAACAATATCTCTAAAACTTTGTGCGCACAGTCAAAATAAACGTTAAGTCTAATGCTTCAGAACACCACTAGGACTTCAATGATCATTTTGTTGGATATTTACTGAAATTCTTGGATGAAAGTCAAGTTACTGATACTGAATCACAAAAATCCAAGTAGGAAAGGATCCTTGCAAGCAGTCTATTGCTTTTCTTTTGCAATTCTGCTCTACCTGGTACAAGAATAATAATAACTGGACATGCTGTAGTGAATTCTCAAACAAAATCCCTCAGCTTTGAGCTTTACTTTCTAAAAAGGTCTAAGGCAAAGTCTGCCTTCTTTTGGAGCTTGGGACACAAAAATTTTTTAGACTATTTCAAAGACAAGAATCTCTGAATTATCTACTTATTTTTAATCTCTTTGAAAGAAAACTCTTTTGAGTTCTTTTTCCTCTGAATGATAATCATGTACCTGGCACATGCTGTCTCTGACATATGCACCCACAGCTGCTTTAAAATATTAAATCCTTTAGATATGTTTCCTTTTATACATCAAGAGGCATAATTTGTGTAAATGTGACTTAATAAGCAGCCCAATTATAATTTACATATTTAGAAATACACTGAATTTTGTTTCTGTTTCAATTAAGTTGTTGTCTAATTATTCTATAAACAGCATTACCTAACAGAGGGAACTGAAAATGCAAACAGGAATTAAATCATTTGCTAAGCTGCTCAAAAAAGTTAAGCACTGCATGATCTCTTTCTACTATTTCAATTAACATGTTCTTATTTGGGTCTTGATACAGTTGCACATTTCTGCACCTAAGCAACTCTCAGGGCCCTGAAGGCCAGCCCTATCTGTTTCTGTGCACCTTTATCCTCCCCAGCTGTGTCCAGACCCTAGCCCCAGCCTATCAGTTTCAGCTCCAGTGAGGCTCCACATCCCCTAAGCCATGGCCTGGCATGCCCCTGGCCAGGCCCCAGAGAGGTGGCTGCATCCTAGGGCTGGACTGCTCTGCTCCAGGTTGGGGTGATGGAACAAGCTTGCTTGATTGGCACAGAGGAAACCTGTGGTGCTCTACCTGCAGCTTTCAGTGTGGGTTGTTAGTTATTATCCAGCACTTCATGGACAAAATTAGTCAGTATCCTTTTCAGCGGAAGGACTTGTAATTAAAAAGTTCAGTGTCTCTGCACTCTACAAGGATACTGATATGTTGTAATTAAGAAAAGACTCACTGATGTTACAGTTTTCCCCTGTGTACTATAAGGAATAGGAATGTTACAAATTAGGATCAGCAGCAGAAGTCCCAGGTATAGCACAGCAAAGACAGGATGAAATGACCTGGAACAGTCATAGAATCATAGAATTGTAGAATAGTTTGGGTTGGAATGGACCATTAAGATCATCTAGCAACCCCTTGATATAGGCAGGGACACCTCCCACTAAACCAGGTAGCTCAATGCCCCATCCAGCCTGGCCTTGAATACTTCTACGGAGGAGGCATCTATAACATTACTGGGCAACCTGTTCCCGTGCCTCACTACCCTCACAGTAAAGAATTTCTTCCTTTCCCCTTGTCCTTTCATTACATGCCCTTAGAAAAATGCTTTAATAGAATCCAAATCATATAAATATGAAATATTTTCTTAGACCAAATAATTTAGGAGTGGACATGAATGCTTCCACTGAAATTGCTTTGGAAAACAAAGCAAACAAAAATGATGACAGACTAAAAAATCCTTAATTTAGAGGACTAGATAATTAGGCCTAATGTGCTCATTATATTCTCTTCGAGTATTGTGTTTCAGGATCAAAGTTTCTTTTTTGAAATAACAATTTCTTGGTTTAAAAAATAAACCCTTATTTTGAGCTTGACAAGAACAAAATACGTAACAAAAATGGAAGGTCTTCCACTTGAGTTTATCCACTTCCAGTATTCCTGTATCACAGCTTAGGCACTGCTTTCCTCTAAAATGTTCTCTGAAAAACATGTAATATTTATTTTACAGTTACTCTTCATTCTCACTGATGTCTTTGCTGTTGTAACAGTACTTCTTCACTTCTAATAATTTATTCCTGTAAGTAGGCCGTGATTGCTGGTGTTTTTAAACATGCAATATAAACAGCCTCCATTTATTTTTATAAATGGTTTGTAATAGTGCCTTCTTGGATATAGAAATATTGATTGAGCCAGTAGAAAATATAATGAATAAATTATAAGATTGGAAAAAAAATTAAAATAACAAATAATATGCAGTCTCATCTACATGTTGTAGTAAACTTATCAGATAGTAAACTCATCAGTTAAGTAAAGAATGACAAATGACATACTGAATTAAGCAGACTTAATGAAGCAAAGTGGATTACTTGCCTGAATAATGAATACAGAACTTGATTATTTTATGTATGATGTTTCTTGGTCTAATTGGAGCAAAAATTATCTCTACTGTCATAGATGAAGCAGAAGTTGACCTCTTCCATATGTGATCTACATGTTATAAGGAAATGCTGTACAATATGCTACAATTATATAATCACAATAAAATGAGTCTATTTTTTGAAGCAGGATATCTAAATACACTAAAAATAGCACTTGGAAAAATCAATGAGGTACACATTTTTGAACCACAGAAAATCAAGTGTTGGAAGGGGCCCACAATGATCTCTGAGTCAAACTCCTAGCTCAGTACTGGACAACCCAAAATTCAAACCTAGTGCTCAAGAGTATTTTCCAAGTGCTTTTTGGACTCCAGCAGTATTGCACTATGCCCACTTCCATGGGCAACCTGTTCCGTGCCCACCACCCTCTGGTGAAGAACCTTTCCCTTACCCAGAGCTGCCTCTCCCCTGACACAGCCCCATGCCATTCCTGCTGTCACACAGAGATCAGTGTTCATGAGGAGCTGTAGGTCACCATGAGGTCTCCCCTCAGCTTCTCTGCTCTGAGTTGTGGAAACCCAGAGGCCTGAGCCACTCCTCACACATCTTGCTCTCTAGACTCTCTGCCATCTTTGCAGACCTTTGGACACTCTCCTAGTTCTATGTCTTTCCTATATTGTGGCACCCAACCTGCATGCAGTGCTGGAGGTGAGGCCACAGAGTGCAAAACAGAAGGGATAACCCCTCCTCCTGGATGAGAATGCTGGGCCTAGTGCACCCCTGGGTATGATTGGTTCTTTGGGCTGCCTCGCATTTAGCTTACCCCCGCCAGAACCCAGTCAGCCAGAACCCCCGAATTCCTTTCCATGGGGCTGCTCTCCACCCTCTCATCCCTAGTCTGTAGGCTGCTTGATTTCTTGAAGATGTTGAAAACAAAAAATGAAAAGCTTTCACTTTCAAGCCAATTGAACAGCACGTCTGAACATATGCTTAGTTGCTTTTCTACATTGAAGACTTTGATATAAAAGCAATTATCATAAAAGTACACCAAGGTCAAGATCCTCATTACTCGACAGTTCTGATTAAAGGCAAAACTAAGTACACTGGAAGAATTATCATCCAAAATAAAAAACAAAAACAACGAAAAAAAAAACAAAACAAGCCAACAGTAATATTCCTTGCATTTTGTGAGATATTGTGTAGTTTTGAAAATAATTTTGCCAATTTGAACAAAGCATTAAACTGCAATTACTTTATTATGATGAAACTATTGTGTATATACATTACCAAGTTCCACAGGTGCAAGTAGTTAATTCTTTTCTCATTTGTTGATGATACGCTGAAATTCTTTTTTCCATTTAGTGTTTTCTTTGTCATGGCATATTTTAGAAAATTGATTAAAAGGCTGGAAGGAATGTAAACAAATGTATTCATTTTAAAAACAGAATTAAAATGAAACAAGCTGTTAGAATCAGGTGTTTATGCTTACTACAACTGCCTATTTTGTCATTCTTATTAAATTCCAAGAAGCAATAATACATGGCCTCAGAAGCTTGTGGAGAGGGTAAATGTTGAAGGTAAAAGCAAAGGGAGCTACAAGAAAATGAAGGTAAAGCAAGGAAGGCTGAGAGGCCTAAAAGGAGACAAGCATAAGGAATCACCAAGTTTGGAAAAAGCCTTCAAGGTCATTCAGTCCAACTGTCCATCTACCACCAATATTTCCCCACTTAAATACATCCCTTAGTTACGTGGGAAAGAGGCTGACATTTACCTTGCTGCAACCTCATTTCTGGTAGCTGTAGAGAGCTACGAGGTGAGTCTCCTCTTCCGCATACTAGACAATACCGATTCTCTCAACCACTTCTCATAAGAGTTGTGCTCCAGACCCCTTCTCTGGACTCACTGCAGAGCCTCATTGTCTTTCTTGTAGTGAGGGGCCTGAAACTGAACATGGTGCTCAAGGTGCAGCTTCACCAGTGCTGAGTACAAAGGAATGATCAGTTCCCTGCTCCTTCTGATACAAGCCAGGATGCCATTGGCCCTCTTGGCCGCCTGGACACACTGCTGCCTCATGTTTAGCTGAGTATCAACCAATGTCCATTTCATCCACATAATCTTCCAACCACTCTGCCCCAAGCCTGTAAATGTTGCCTGGGGTTGTTTTGGCCAAAATACGAGACCCAGCACTTGGTCTTGTTGAATTTCATCCCACTGCCGCAGCCCAGTAATTTGTCCAGGTCATCAATAAAAATATCGAACAGGACAGGCCCCAATACCGACTTGTGGGGAACAGCACTTATGACCAGTCAACATTTTGATTTAAGTCCACTTATCATCACTCTCTGGACCCAGTCATTCAGATAGCTTTCTACCTTGCAAAAAGCATACCTGCCCAAGCCACAGGTTGCTAGCTTCTCTGGGAGAATGCTGTGGGAGACAGGAGTCTACATGAACAGCCTATCCCTCATCCACCAGATAAGTCACTCGATCATCAAAGGAAACCAGGTTGGTCAAGCAGGACCTGTCTTTCATGAATTCATGCTGGCTAAGCCTGGTACCCCAGCTGTCCTACCCATACTGTGTGATCTCCCTCAAAATCATCTGCTCCATAATCTTTCCTGGCAATGAGGTTAGGCTGATGGGCTTGTAATTCCACAGATCTTCCTTACGGCCTTTGATGAATGATGCAAAAAGATTTTAAAACAATCACAAGGACGTCTGAATGAGAGTGAAATAAAACTAAATCTATAAATAATATAAAAATAAATATAAAAAAATATAAATTGAAAGTGGTAATTTAATGGCAAGTAGTTCTGATCAGAAATGATGTTGATGAAGTTATCTGAAGTTTTATTCTTCTAAATTCACTGGGAACTTGAATCATCTATATGCATAAATTCATGGAACAGGCAGATTTTGTTCTTTGTTCCATGTTCAGCTATTCTTTTTAACATTATTGCAAACTAATGGCCTTTTCTCTTTACTTATATTCTTTACCTCAGGAGGGAGGTTTGTGTCTGTTACTTTCTTTTCTCTAGAGATTATTTCTTGTGGTTATTTGTTAGCAGGCCCCTAGAAAGCAGAGAACCTTTAGCCACCAATTCATTTGGACATCAATATACCATTAATAGAGCCCTCTTCCCTCCCACCTCCCCTTTACAGCTCCATCAATACGTCTGTTAAAAACCACAGATATGCTGAAAACGACAGCAACAACTGTTAATCAGGAAAATACACACAAACCAAATGTAGGTAAAAAAACTCTCACCCAAACATATGACTTAGAAGAATAGAATAGGTCACTATTATGTCTTCCACCAGGAGTATAAATCAGACTAACATAGTTCAGAGTAAACTCAGACTATACAATGGAATATATGTATTAAAACACAATCAGCACAGGGTTACATTTTTTGTTAGACTGTAGTAGATACTGAGAATTCAGATCCAACTTTCACTGAAAAAAATCTTTTTTATGTATTGAAAATACATAATACATAGTAAAATCAATGTTGGATTCTTTTGTATTTATGATAGTAATAGTGACTGAAATATGAATATAATACTGCTCACACAGTGTCTCACAAAGCATAATGGACTTACTACATACACTGTGAAGATTAACCCTATGGGAATGGAAGAGGCCATAATATTTTGTTGACTTGTTTGGCTATAAATCCAATGGCAGTATTTATTTGGTAGAAAACATTTTTTCAGAGCAAGTTGTATAGATTTTATCCATGATGAACTTCATGTTTGAAAATAGCTCTGCAGCTGATGCCAGAAAACATTTATTTGCCTTCTAAATAGTATTTGTTAATAAATACGTAAGTAGGACATATAGTGTTGGTTTATTGCCCATATGTTTTACTTTCCCGTAATGCCATAGGATCTATACTGATTAGCTAGAAATCTGATCCTTCCTTGAGCCCAAACAAAATGAGTTATCCAATGGTCTGGGGAAATAAAGCTTGAGCCATGAAGAAAAACACATTTTCTTCAGACATGCCCTACTAAGACTGACTGGTTTCTTAACATCCTAAAAAATAAAACATGGCAATGATTAACAAACTAATCATACTGGATGCTGATTAAGTTTGTTCTTCTAAAAGGCATGAAGAAACATGGAAGAGCATAGATTCTACTGAAATTCTACTGTCACCTCTTTTATTCTTCACTTTGTATGGAAAGAAACAAGTATGTTTGAGACTAGATGTCTGACAGCTGAGATGAGAAGAAAAACACTGGGGGAAAAGATACATTTTTTTCTCTAAAAAATTTAATTTTATTTACAAACCAGACTTCTTAGTACTTAGAGATGCTGTTTCAAGCATGAATTAGTGTATGTGGTTATCAAAGAAAAACAGATATATTTTTTTACTATTTGTAGTAGATAAAAAATTCGTATAAATGTATTGCACCTCATTTCTCCCACCTGTTTTTCTTAAGTACATCTCTATCTTTTGATGCTCACTGAACACTTGTGACGAGAATTTTGACTCCCAGTTTAGGGTATGTACAATGTATGTATAGTCTTTCTCACAGAGTTGCAAGGAGATAATTCACCTGATGTCATGGAGGAAAGGGCTCCCCCGGTCCTTCCAGCACTGGATTAAGATTTCTTTACAAATAAGCATAGCTTGTTATACAGTTAAAAATACACGTTCTCTTCAGAAGAATGTAATTATTTTGGTGTTATTTTGGATTCTGTTGACTTTTTAAAGATATATTTAAATAACTGAAATTGGAACTATGATATTGTATTTAGTACAATTTCATTTATACTTACAAATGTTTCTCCCCATCATTTTAACAGAGAAGTTACTAAAGATAGCAAACCGAAACTCTTTCAATTATTCCGAAAAGGAAAGACTTCAACTGCAATATCACAAATATTGTACATCTTCACTGTAAAACAGATTGTAAAAAACATATTTATTCTAAAGTATACTTTTATTTATCTATTTAATTCTTTACAGGTCACATTGGGTGAAGATATCCTCTACTGAAAAAGAATGTTTTTATCAAACTTTTATCAAGAAATGTTCTTGCAAAAGTTGACCTGAAGCATAGCACAAGTTAATGGAAATAGATTGTTGTCAATGACATAAGGTACTGTTCAGTAAGTTTTTGTTTTCAAGAAAAAAACTGCATCAGAAGGCAGACACTGATATATTGCCAAGGGAAAATTTCTAGTATTTACATTATAAGAAGGAGGTCTAAAATTGAACAAATATTCATCACCAAATGTCAGAGATGTTTAAATTTGACTACTTTTTTACAGATAAATTTATTATTTTATCAAATTTTATTCTTAGCAGCATGATTTTACTGAAGAATATAAATGACAATAAAATAAAAATATTGGTCTTGTGTCAGATTGAGCACCTGTGGATTGTTAAAGGTATTACAGTATCAGTATTAAACAGTATAAGGAGACACGAGTGTCTCCTAATTCCTTTTCCCATTGTATCTGTATTATCTGAGAAAAATGGGTTGTTTTATTATTATTGAATTGCTCAGGTAGGAACCTTTAGCTTAATTAATGATCATATCTTCTTTAAGAGAATTAAGACGATAATTTCAGGAATTCCAGTTCACCACATTTTTTAGATTGAACAAATAAATTCAATTATTAGAAAAGATAGAATTTCAAACCTCAGGCTTTTTCCTAAGAACTAATGAGCGATGCAAATAGAAAATTGAATTTCCAGGTGAATTTAGACTTCAAAGACATGCTTGAGCACAGTAAGATATCAAATTCCCCCTTTAGTCTGAATCACTGCTGCTGAAAACCTTTGTCATTAGTGTGCATTCCCTAAGTGTTTGCATGCAAATATGTCAATATATGAGACGTAGGAATCCTGCTCATTTGTTCATTTGATTTGATTCTCTTTTTTTCTCTTTCTCTTTTTTTCCTCTTTCTCTTTCTCTTTTTTTTTTTCTTTTTTTTTCTTCTTTTTTTTTCTTTTTTCTTTTCTTTTTTTTTTTTTGAAGGCCCTTAGGTAGTCTGCAAAGAATCAGGATAAGCAAAACAATGTTATATCTCAGCTTTAAACCTGACAGACCTAGAAAACAAAAGTAAGCAATACTGAAGCTCTAGTCATTGCTGGCCAACTTAAGAGAAAATCTCAGGCTAAATTCCTCTCTGGTGTGCCAGGACTGATATGCACGCTAAATATTATTTTATTTCATATTTCTCTTTTTCATACACTGGAAGCATAAACATTTAACACCTGGAAGTTTTAAAGTGAATTAGCTATTTTCAAGTTGTTATTAGAATATACGAGAAGGAATCAAACTTTCTTAGGCAAAATACTGGAATCTCTGGATATTCGCCATTCCTATGATGCTCTGCTGCTCCATTTAAACAAATCTGTATATTGAGGATGAGGGGTATTAATAGCAGAGCAGTTGAAAAAGTCACTGATGCTGTTAGAAGTACTAGATATGGATTAAATGTACTCCTATACATTTAATATACATGTATACATATACATAAATGTGTCAGTCTTCTAAAGTGCCTTGTGTGAAACAGCCTTTCTTTAGATGCCAGGTTTGTGTGCATTCCTTGCACAGAAAGCAAGATTTCGCAATTTTAATTTTTGGTTGTTTTGTTTGTTTGTTTTTAAAATGAGGACTGATCTACTTCTTTTTATTCCTAATAAAGAAAGATTCCTCTTTCATTGTAATAGAAATATGTGTAATTAATTCATATTTTTCTGATCTGTGATTCCTTCACATTGAGGATAAAAGGATATTGTATAGTAAACCATTGCTTTCTACATTAACTTTCTATTTTTACTTTTCTTCATTATATATCTTAATGTTCAGTGATAAACTATTCTACTACTGGGATTTGAAAACTAAAAATAATGAAGTGTAATATAATCTTAATAGGAAATTTTATAAAAATGAAGACAGTCCTTGTGGTCTCTGGGAGTATGAAGAATAAAGGAAAAAATGAATGTCTGTGATACTGACCTAGCAACAGAATGCACACTTGAAAACATAGGACTATTCATCAGAGGAGGAAATGCAGAGAGATTCTTTCCTGTTGCAGAAGGATTTTGTAGTAGTAAATCAAATATGTCTTCCATACAATCCAATTATATTTCACACAAATAGTTTATGCGGACTTAGTGAAAATTATTAAACCTAGAAATCAAAATGATGTGTCATTTTTTCAGTTATGGTAAGCTTCCATTATCCATAAAGTGATATTGAAGATTCAACTGATAGATTTCCCAGGAAAAAGAGAATACTAATGGGCATATCTAATCTTATTTCCCTTTTTTTTTAACCTAATGCAAGCTTATCTTCTGGAGAAGCAGAAGTGACTAAGGTATCATAGTAAATTTCTATCTTTCACGTTTATCCACGGTTTTCATCTGCAATTTGGTATGAAGTAGAAAATTTCAGAAGGCATATCTAATATTCGTACAAGGAATGCCAAACGCTGAGTTGCAGTAGAGATCTGATGCTGAAAACAACAAAATCTTTCTTGTGCTTCACTCCCCAGAATCATGATGGAAAAGAAGTAAGAATGAGTCCTGTAAAGATTGAGAAGTTTTAGATATCACTTTCTGTTACAGTACATTTCTGGAATTGCTCAGTGTTCTTGATTAGCTAGGATTCTCCTAGAACACTAAGAGTAAGATAAAGTTTTATTTTTTGTATTCTTTTCTTTTTCCTGTCTTACTCCCAGACCTTAATTTTTCAGTAAGTTCTGATCTTCAGATAGATATTACTCCCCTCAACTTGCATTCAAATTCTTAACTCCTACTGAAGTAGGTCTTATGTAATTGTATATCAGAATATTTGATAGCATTATTTCTTCTGCCTATCAGATGATAAAAAACTGCATTTCTCCTACCCAATTCAAGTTACTTAACTAAAGGTTCTTTGTCCACTCTTTCTTTATTAATATACTTAGAATTATATTCAACTGTTTTAGAATGTGCTCTCATCAATATTAGGGCACTAAAATGAAGAAAACTGTAGCCCTTGAGAAGAATGGTTAAACCATTTACTTTGTGCTGGGGAACTAAAACACCAGTATATTCATAAGTGGTAATGATCATTATGCCCTGATCTGATTGGTGCTAAAGCTATACCAATTGCTATTCTAATGCAGGATAATTTTGTATGAAAAATAGGAAGAGAAGTTGTACATGAAAGTGTGGGGAAAATCAAAGAAATTGTGCTTCAGAAAACATGTTAGGGTGAACTTTACCTTTCCCTTGTCTGAGCTGTTTAAAATTTCAAACTCGGAGTTAAGCAAGACTTACTTTATTTTTAACTACTTGTTCTGGCCCATTATCTATTGGTGAATTCCATTCTTTCACACAAGGTATAAGTCTATTTGCTCATTTTTGTCTGCAAGAAGCATTTTAAGACTTTACATTCATGATGTAGTGTAGCAAGGCACAGATGGATGCGTAATTGAAAGCTCTCATTCCTGAAATGCAAAAGATGTAAAACCACAAGTTTAAATCCTCAACACTGTGTAGCCAAAGTGACTTCAATCACTCTCTGATTTAATGTGCTTTTATCATGACATACAAATAAGATTGCATCCTCTTTGCTGCAGGTGAATTTTGCTGGTAGCTTTGGGATGTAATCAGAGTAATGTTTGTGCTTTGTGTTATTTTTCTGTGTTAACTCTGTAGTTTCTGTGCCTTGAAAGTGATCCAGTTTGCTTTTCTGTTTACATCAATTCAGGTTCTAAATAACTATAGTCAAGTGTCAATGAAACTTCCCACACGATTACAGTGCCTGCTGTGTACCTACATAGAAATTTTTATCCTGTGCCTTCATTCAGTGTCTGCTCTGAATTCCCACTTCAATCTTGTGTCTGCAGTATGGTCTTCTTTCCTTCTCTGACATGTTCCTGCTCTTCAGAGCTTCTCGGGGAAGGGAGAGGGGGGTATGGAAATCCATATTCAGGCTCTTACTTTGTAGGAAATAAATGCATAGGGATTTTGGAAATAATAATTAACAAAATATCAATTAATTTGTTTGTGTCCAATTTAAAAGCAACAGATGATCACATGTTCATGCAACAAACTTGGTCATTAAACTAAATAAGAGTACTTGGTGATACCAGAAGTGTGCTGTGTTCTAATATGTAGTTAAATAAAAGAGTACTTCAGATTTCTTTTGCTCACTTACCATTGGGACAGCTTGCACTGGAGAAGTATCATCACATAGGTATTTGTATGCATTAGATGGAGGAAAAAAAAAAAACAAAAAAACAACCACTATCCCTGGATGTGTTTAAAAACCGTTTGGATGTGGTGCTCAGAGACATGGTTTAGCAGAAGGTTGTTAGGGTAGTATGGTTAGGTTGTGGTTGGTCTTGATCTTTAAGGTCTTTTCCAACCTCAGTGATTCTATGATTCTATGATTGATTGCCCTTTTCAATCAGTATCTACTCCTTAAAAATTAATTGGCTTTTATATGCCTGAAATAAAGTTATATTTTATTTTATCACCACAGTTGCCCAAAAACTATTTTCTTTATGCTGGGATAAAAATTAATAATTTTAGTGGTACAAAGCTCATCCTTGACATTTTTTTTATTTTATTTTTTAAAATTGGGGGAAGAAGAGTTGAAGGAAATGTTGAAGATTGAATATCACTTTCCATCATTATTTTGAAGTTTCTTAACTGCTTGTTTCTATTTTCAACTTACTATTCTTTTATTTATTTATGCTTCCGTTTATGAACAATGATAAGGAAGAGCAGGTTTTATAACGAAAGACAAATGATTAAGCTACAGTAGTATCCCTAATCTCTAATTCTCCAGCTTTTAATTGGAAATAAATGTGTAGGGATTTTGTTAAATATTAATTAACAGAATATTAATTCTATTAATTCATTTCTGTTGATGTCCTCTTTAGAAGTAGCAGATGATCATATGCTCATGCAACAAAACAAGCAGGAAATGAAAGAATATTTTAAAAAAAAAAAAAAAGTATTAAAATATTGTCACAAACAAGTAGAGTTTCATGGTTACATTCATGGGCAGTGTATACCTATTTTAAAGTGTAATATATGTAGTCTACTGCAGCTGTTTAAAACAAACGTCTCTTTTTCACACATACAGAAAAGATTCATAAGAGTAAAAACACAGGGAGGAAGGTCTGATGTATTGGCATAATCTCAGAAACCTAAATTAATTTCATCATAAAATTACAGTACTTTCATCAGAGAATGGAAAAAAAATCTTAACTGGATAAGTGGTCCTCCATTAGTGAAACAACAGATGGTAAACTTCACTTGAAAAGCCTAATCAGCCTAATCAATATTAAACAATATATATCTGGACATATCTGATGCAAAATTAGAACTACTAATTATGAGGGAATTAGTAAAACAGGATTTGTAAGACTCACTTGATTTTGAATTCTAAACTAAACAAAACAAAAACCAACATAAAATAAAAAATCTATAGTCTATTAAACAGAGAGGAAATAAGTAAGAAAAACCCTGAAAAAATTTACCCTGAAATAATTCTGTTCCTATTCAAGCTAATTCAAAGCAAAAAACACAAGTACATTTCACTGGAATCAAGGTAGATTGGATCGTTTATTTCATTGTTATTTTAACAAGTATCCTGATAGCTAAGACTGTTACACAGAGTTGTGGGAAACCCAAACTCTTTTTTATTTCCCTATCTGTGCAGATTTGATCATATACTGACCAGAAGATCATACTATAATCTGATGATTAGGCTCTTATTTGATATTTCAATCTACTGTGTAAGATGTGTCAGTGTAACTCTCTCTCAAGAATGCAGGGAAAGTATCTGAAGGATCTTTCTCAAACAGGAAGGCTTTGCTTTCAGCTACCACAATATTCTCTTTCAATAGCTGTTAATTAATGTCTAATTCACAAGTAATTTGGGGTAGTCTGAAGAAAAATTTTCCCACCAGTAATAATTCACCATCCTATCCTGTTGCCATGGTGCCATATGCAAAGCAATTTTAATTTTTTTATAAATATGTCCTTTTAATTTTCAAATTCTTCATTTATGATAGGCAAGAACATTCTGTTTCCAGCTTCTAATTGTTCTTTCAGTTTAGAGAATCTATATATTTTTACATACGTACATGTAGCAAGACATTATACATACAGAAATACACAAATGATGTATTTATTTGTAGAGTATGAATATATATAGCAACTGCATATGTGACAATAAATTATAAATATAAATACATACATATGTGTCTATCCATACACATACAGCTATATTTCAGTGGAGTTCCTCATGAGTTAGTGCCAGCTCATTAGTCTGCAATATTTGCTTCTATCCTTAATAATGGGTCAGTTTCAGACAACAAGTGTAATCACCTGCATGGTAATTGACTGTCTAATGACTCTTCTGTTCTTAAATTCCTGTGTGTGACTCTTTTCATTTTTCAGTATTAGGAAGAAAATTCTTATGAGAACTAGAATCATTACAGAGGTTGCTACTTCCAGTTTTTTATCTTACTTTCAAGAGCAAAAAATTCAAATAAATAAGTAAAGTTGTAAAAACAAAGTTGTAGATCCTTACAAATAAGTAGATAAACTTATACATAACTGGTTCTCAAACAGGCCTTAGGTGTCTTTTTGGGGAATCAAGGGGGATGGATACATCTGCTAGGTGCTATTTTGAAGAACTGCTTCTGCTTTCTCCTCTCGCCATATGACTCCCATTTCTTTGTAGCCAAACAAAGGTGTTGCTTACAGGTGCCCCTGGGGCTTTTTTGCTGAATATATTTACTTCTATTTCATTCCGATGCACAACTGAACTTATTTTTCATAGATGGTCTCATGACATGTTGAAATTGACTACAACTTGGCTGCAGTCTTTCTATTTTTGCAGCTCTGCTGCTTTACTGCCATGGAGAATCTTGCAAGAAATAATCCTACTTGAAATGTCACAAAACAAGGGATTCTTTTCACTAAACAGGCACAAACTAATCGAACCATCCAAGACTTCATGGTACGTGGAGAAAAGTGAGAACCTATCACAGAGAAAGACTGGGAGAAATGGAGAAAGCGCTGGCAGTTTGTTGAGAGGCCCCAAGTTAATTTAAATTGTTAAGTTTAACTCAGTTTAATATGTTTAATCCCATCAACCGGTGCTGAAATTTGAACTGCTGTTTTCCAGATTCTTCCCAAACATATTTTGGCTATAAACTGATATAGCATTAAATTGATAAAGTACTCTGGCAGTTTATCATGCAACACTCTTTTTGTTGCATCAGTTGAAATGCTGTTTGTAAAAAAGTGCTTAACTCTATTTATGTGAGATACAGCATTCTAATCTGGACAGGTTGTACAATTGTTACTTTAATAGAATTGAAATGGAAATCAAATACCTCCTGTCTTCAGCCTTCTGGAGAAAAGATGAGGCCTAAAAAAAGGAGAGTAACTAGCCAATTCATAAATTACTAATTTGTTTCAATGCAAAAGGTTTATTTTAAGAATTGGAGTGACTTAAGAAATAAATCGTTCCAGTGGCAAAATGGTCTCTATTTTAAAAATGTTTTCACATTACACATAATTAGCAGATAGAAAGAAAGTCTCCTGGACATGGAGGGAAACTGGCAGTTTGGCTCAATGCCTCAATTTATCTGTAAAAGACAAAAGGAAAAAGCGTGCTAAAAGGCTCTTCTGTAATTCAGAAGTTCTCAGAAGCAAATCAGCACTGCAATTGTACATTTTCAAAGAAAACATGAATGGGAGATTATCTATATCTCTTAAATAGAAAGGTGGTTTGGAATTTAACTTTTCTGTGTAGTCAGGTACATCTGAGATACCTAAAACAATAATTTAAAGCTTGAAAATTCTTCCTTACAAAAAGCAAAATATTTGATAAAAAAAAATCACTTAAATAACTTTTATCTTTGCTCAGTAAAGTCTTTGGTAATACAAAACAATACCAGAAATTGGTCTTCAATCAAGTACACTATCTTGCAGCTTAGATTTGGCATTATTTTAGATTTGACATTACCTTTTCTCTCCGAGAACTTTTTGAGCAAATATTTTATTTTACATGAAAATAAGACTTCCATGTAACAGATTTTTTTCAGATAAGGCCTATTCTGATATTCTTAATGCAAAATTACTATTTTTCTTTCATGTTATTATTACAGTTTATAATAAAAAGCAGATATTTTACAAATATACTTTATTCCTTATATTAGAAAAAAAATATTTTCCAGAAACCTCTTCAAAAGCTAGGTCAGTTTTCAACTATGTTCTTCAGGACTTGTTTGTTGTTTTGTTTACCAAAATATTGTACAAAATGCTGTACAGTATTATTGTACATAGACTCATCTAATCACAGTTTTAAAATCTGATCTCATCTGTCAAGGAATTTCTTATGCTCTCAAAGGAAGCATTTTTTAGATGTAAGTACATAAGGAAAGCATGTAATTATGTATCTGAGATCATTCATTCTCATGGTATAGGATAATAAATCTGATTTACTTCGTTCTAGAGTTAGCAAATGCCACTGTCATTACAGATGAAATATAGTGAATACATTAATACTGTGGGGCTAGACAGTGTTTGGAAAATTCAGTATCTTAATTTGTTTCTCTTTAATATCTCTTTCTAAGTAAGTAGCTGATAACTAAGCATAAGAATTCATCTTGCTCCGTATTATTTGTACATCAAATTGAGAATCACGGAGACAACAGAACACAAGTCTTCAAGTTTGAAATATCATTAATGCCTACCAAAAACTCCTAATCTGTTTTACGAACTCTGCATAGGTGTGCAGTTTTCCAGTAGACATAAATAATTCTTTTTTTTGGTGCTATTAGAAGAGTTTGTCTGCAGGAAAAGTTACTCCCATGTATCTGTTTGTGAGAAAATATTTTAATACATTGATGTTTTTTAATAGGAAATGTATTTAAAATCCTACCATGGGATTTCTTTGTGTCAAAGATCTGCAATTGCCACTGGGAACTGATTTAGATATAAATTGAAGTCCAGGAAACTGTGGCATGTGTCTTGTGAAGAGTTAATTAGAGATCACCAGAATTCTTCTCTCTTATTCAGATAACAACTTGACACTTTTATAAATTCATGAGCTGAAATGCTCTGCACAAATGCAGAATATCCTATTTTTAATTCAGCATTGTTTCTATTTTGCAGTGCCCTGTCTGACTTTGCTCATAGGTTGGAAAGTAGTGTGATGCATCATTTATGTTGTCTTCCACCTCTATTGACTGATGGCCTCTTTTCCTGTCAATCATTTTGTTGCTTTCTGTCAAAAATATTGTGAAAAAAATTAGTTACTCTATGACTGAAGTGCATTCACCTGTAAATGAGTGCTTGAGACAGAAATAAGGAGGAATGGCTAGTTATGGCAGAGATCTGAATAGAAGTCAGATGTTACTGTCTAATTGACAAAGTGATGAGTATTCCTTGTTTGCTTGAAAGGGAGAACAGCATTATCAGTAATTATGGAGAGATCATTTTTATTTTGAAAGAGGTTCGTTTTAACAGTGTGAGTCAGATCTTTATGTAAAAAGATACTCACGAAAGGTTGTTATTTTACCAGATCATAGAACTATCTGATTGTCTATATCTTCGTCTGACCCAGAAATATAGCTGAGCCCTCACTAAACAGGGCACCTCATCTAGGTGAGCACTGGTAGCAGATTCCATCAACAGCATTAGATAAGAGAAGTTATCCAGGGTCCAACCAGGAAACAAGAAGAGACTCCACTGGAGGAGTCTCTACAGTGTGGGTGCAAGGTTCATCAAGGAGGCAGAACTGGAAACAGAATTGGAGGCATGCGGAGCTATGGCATATTATCCTATACCCAAGCTTCACATGAAACTAATCAGGGCCTCAGGTCTATTCATATATTCAAGCCTCAGATCTACTCATATGGTCAGTGTCCTGAGAATAAAAGTGTGATGTCACAGCAAAAAAAAAATAATCATCAGATTTCTTCCTATCCTTGTTATTGCAGTTTAACCTCAGCAGGCAGCTCAGCAGCACACAGCTGCTCAATAACCCTCCTCAGGTGGGGTGGGGGAGAGAATTGGAAAAGGGTGTGAAATCATAAAGACTTTTTACTAGATAAAACAAAAGCCACATGTGCAAGTAAAGCAAAAAAAGGAATTTGTTTGCTTCTGATGTTGGCAGGCAGATGTTCAGCCTTCAATTCAGACTTCCAGGAAAGCAGGGCTCATCATAGCTAGTGGTTTATTTGAGATACAAATGCCATCACTTCAAAATTTTGCTTCTCCTCCATCCTTCTTTATTTACCTCAGGTATTATTGCTGAGCATGACACCATATGGTATGGGATATCCGTGGGGTCAACTGCCCTGCTGTGTTCCCTTCTAACTTGTGCACTTTCAGCTCCTTGCGGGAAAGGACATCATGGGAAGCAGAAAAGTCCTTAACTCTGTATAAAAACTGCACTGCAACATCTAAAAACATCAGTACATTATTCTCACAACTTTTTATTGAAAACCCAAAACACAATCTGAAGTGAACTGCAGCAAAGAAAATCAACTCTATCCCAGCCAAAATGTAAAGCTATATTGAGGTAGCTGATCTGTTTTGTGTATGGATGTGTTATAATGCTATCAAAGTTCAATGATTAAGATTAAACAGTCATATTTGAGGATATAATTTTAAAGTCACATATTCTTAATTATTTCTTTATCACTGCATTGCAGTTTAAACTTTCATGTATGTTCAATAGCTTATACCCATAATAATTCTGGAATATAATGACTTACGGGATTCATCAAATACAGATTGTCACTGAAGAAGGCTGGTAGAATGGTCAGTAACTAAAGCATATGGATCACAGAATCACAAAATAATTTACATTGGAAATTAATTCTGAGGTATCATCCATCTGCTCAAGTAGGTCTATTTAGATCAGGATGCTCAGGACCATCTCAAATAAAGTCTTGAACATGATGATCTCCAATGATGGAGATTTGAAAGACATTCAACATTCTGATCACTTTGACTATTTCTGTAGTAAAAGTAAATAAAAATCTAACTCCTAATTGGAATTTCCCACAAGATGTGTTCTATGTTGTGTCCACTGATCATATCATTGCATGCCTCTGAGAAGAGCCTAGTTTTTTCTTCTCTATCTAATTGCAGGCAGCTATTTAGTTTCCACTCAACCTTCTCTGCTATAGGCTGTTCAAACTCAGTTCTATCAGCTTCTCGTTGTATTGCATGTGCTGTATCCCTATGACTATCTAAGTGGCCTTCCACTGGAGTTATTCCAGTATGTCAGTATATTTCTTACACTAGGGAGTCCATAACCAGGAAACGAGACAAAGATGAAATTTGACAAGGCACTGATCAGTTCCCTGGGTCTGCTGACCATGTTTCAGTAGTAATTGTGCTAGCAGCAGCTTTGAAGAAACAGCAAGAGGTTTCTAAGAAAAAAACAGTTTATACATTGTGATATATTTCAGACTTGCTTATTTCATTAAATGTTTTTAGAATGCAAATGACAAAGAGCAAAAGTTAAATGTTAAATCAGTAAGTCAGACAGCTGTGTGAGTTAAGCGGAAACTGGAGTGTCAGCATTTGGTTTTGTTTGGTAGAAGCTGGTTATGGGCAGTATCAAAATATTAGGTCAGAATGAGTGATAAGCAAACGAACCCAAACTTTAACATTCACAATTCTAAACAAAATTTTTTAAGAAAATAAAATTTCATGTGAAATGACCTATTCCTGTGTTCTCCACACTCATAGCAATATTTATCTTTGCTGAAATATGCAGAACTCTAATGAATTTTGAAAAGTGATTACATGAGGGATCCAAATTTTTTGTTCCTTTTCTAAAGACTTATGCAGCAGATTTTGAAAGGCTTATAAAATCTCTTGTATTGCATTCATTCACCAAAAATTCCATAAAATATTCCACCTCTACAGAGTGCCTATTTTTTAAAGTGAGTTAATTTAGCTACAGAATAAAAAAAAAAATCTTTGTAACATTGTTCATACCCTAGCAGTACATTCTTTTTCAAAATTATAATAATAATTGAAGGAAAAGCAAAAGCATTACAATATATTCTGTGCTCTCCAAAGCAAAAACAGCTGAACCTGTTGAAAGGAAGCAAATGCTGATATACTAAACAGTGAAAACTATGAGGGAAAAGAAAAAAAGACCCTCAAGAACTAAAAAACTAAAGGGGGCACAAAAGCTTTAGAACAAGAGGTCCGATGGGCAGGAAAAAAAAGCAGCACACATTTAGTTTGAATAATTCAGTACTGGATATTTAATTTTTTTAAATTATCAAATCGTCCTCTCAGTCTTTCCTCATTTGTTTCTGTTGTTTATTTATCATCAAGAATCTGTGATTTGGCAGATGACAGATGCCTTTATGAAATTGGAGCTCTTACCAATATATAAATGCATGGAAAGATTTTTAGAACCATTCGAACAGACCAGCAGCCTTCCCTGGAGTCTTGACGTCCACAAGTTCAGATGTCATATCAAATAACTTTTTTCACTCTTCTCTGAAGATAAAAAAAAGTAGGTACAAGAACTACATCAAGCTGTTGGTATTATTTTTGGCAACCTGCAAGAGAATATATTACAGAGAATCAGCAATTTGAGCTTAATGTGAGATTTCTCGTGGAAAAAAAGTAGCAGATTAGAATAACACGAACATATAGGCTCCTACAATGCAAAACTGGCAGGACACGTGTCCTCAGCAAGAGTTCTTGATGGTGCATGCTGTGCTGGAAAATTGATGGTATTGTCAGAATACCGCAGGCCTCTTTTTCTCCCTTTGCTCCTATTGAGAAGATTTGGTTCACCTGGCTTTATAACTTATTCATCTGTATTTTCATAATCAATCATCATCTCTTTTGACTTTTCAACAGCAATCACGCCACCATAGATGTCACTCCATTAGGCATTCTTTCTCATTCTATTTTCCTGTAGAGGTTCTAGGCTCTCATACTGAAACCATCTGCCATCAGCTATGCTAAGACGCCAACCAAATGGAGAAAGAGATCACAAGGAGATTTTAAAAAGATACAGAATTCAAAATTCCAGTCACTCTTAGTAATTGGGACTGACTTTAGATCTACTGTCTCAGAATAATTGATTATGTAGAAAATAAAATACTGAACTTCTGCAGCTTAAACACTAATGGGTATGCTATTTAAGGGCTGTTTCAGAAAACAAGAAATCAACATAATGAAGTATGAGTGATGTCTGTAAGTCAGAAAAAGAATGTGAAGAAGACAAAGTAACCACAGCAAGACATCAGGAGCATCTGTTCCTTTTGTTTACAGTGAAATTAAGCTTATTTGAAAACAAGGTATCCTGTAGGCTTGATCAGACAGGTAAGCTGTGCCTTTCAAGCACATAAAAATGAGTGAAGCTATAAAGGTTCAGCTTTTAGACAAGCACAGGCAAGACCGCAGGATGAACAAGGGCTCTGGAGTAAAGATAAAAGTAACTGAGCCTTGTGTTAACAAATGGCAAAGGTAGAATTTGCTTGCATCTAACTGGTGACAAAGACATGCTGCTGCAATGTTCAGTGTGCATCCAAAGGACTATACTGTGTATTATTACCTGATAACCTCAGCTATGTACACGTAAGAGCTTCTTGCTGTTGCTATTGATTTAGGGGCTTTTTGTTATCAATGTGAGTTTTTTTTCTACTTGGGGTGATAATTATCATATCTATTTTTTCCACAAATTGACAATTTCCCACTTGATCCCATAGCCAGACTATAAGGACTGAGCCCCCACCTGCAGCACTGCGTTCAGCTCACAGCCTCCCAGCATAAGGACATGGAGATGCTGGAGTGGGTCAGGATGGGGTCATGAGGATGCTCAGAGGTTGCAGCAACTCAGAGGGTGATGATGCACTGGAACAGGTTGCCCAAGGAGGTTGTGGATGCCCCATCCCTGGAGGCATTCAAAGCCAGGCTGGATGTGGCTCTGGGCAGCCCGGTCTGGTGTTTGGCGACCCTGCACATAGCAGGGGGTTGAAACTAGATGATCATTGTCGTCCTTTTCAACCCAGGCCATTCTATGATTCTATAATTGTTTTACCAAACAAAAACAGTAATGAGAAGAGTGTATTTGCAATTCCATCTTTTATTGTTTTGTCTCATAAGTGCCAGTCCTTGGGATTCTGTTCGGAAGGGATTGACACATCACTTAAAAATATTTTCACATGAAATAATGGAAAATCTATACATTACCTCACATTTGCACATGAGATTCAAGTCAGAAGAAGATAAATTCAGTACTTCAAATACATTGCAGTGCTGCTTTAGTTTGACAGGAAATCTACATTGTTTTTGTTTTTACTGTGGAAAGTGTATACAATTTTCATACAAGAACATTCGAGATTATAGCACTATTTTTAATTTACCCTCAAATCACTTTCCTATCTTTGATCTAATAATTGCTACTCCTCATAATGCCTCATTTCCTAATCTGTAATGTGGGAATATAATTATTCCACACTGCAGAGGTTTTATGTCAAATGCTTGAATTAAAAGGTAATATTGATGATATAATTATCTTATGTAGATAATTTTTTTATGGGAAAGAGTTATAAATATATGCAGTGCAGAGATATAATAGTTTGAGCACAGCATTTGGAAAAATGTCAGCATGAAGATAGGAAAAGGTTGTTTGGCATATATACAGAGGTAAGGATGACTAACAGGATAAGTTTTTAAAAAGGAGCATATGAGGTAAGTATTAATAAAAGCTCTCCCTGAGAACAAGATTGGAGAGTGGCTTATTTTCAAATGATGCCAGTGGAAAGGCATATTGCTGGAAAATTGAATTAAAAATGCTGAAAATAAATTTTAAATCATAGCGTTTTATTATTTGATTGAATGGCAAACATAAAATCTCTCTAGAATTCTAACTGCTTTTTTTTTTTTTTTTTTTTGTCTACTTCTTAGAGAGAAAACCAGAAGAGTTGGCAAAAGGATTTGGTGAATCTTCTGCCACTGATTATTGCGACATACTTGGATTAAAAAAATGACCAAGAGCATTCTCTACTCATAATGCATCTTAAAATGTTAGGTTATTTTAATCATAATAAAAAATAGATATTTTACTTTAGCATAATATTGTAATATTTTATTTTGATTTATGAAATCAACATATTGTGAAAAGATCTGAGTCTTTCATTGAAGCCTCCTCCATGGAAATTTTCAGCAAGGTAAAAAATATTCTTGCTTCTGTGCTTTAATCCCAATTATAGTAATTTCTTGTTGTGGTTATTTTACATAAATGGTTACAGGGAGGAATATTTTAATTGTTTTAATCTTTTTTAATTGCTATTCTCTGAAACACTTGTGTTTCACTAGGAGAAAGGAAAAGGATAACAATCAAAGTATCAAAACTTCAGTCACTTAACTGCTTACAATCCATATTTATATGGTAAACTCTATATGAATTTCCAGGTGTTGTTCACAAATAATACAGAACAACAGGAAAGAATAGTAATAAATCTCAAATAAAGCCATTTTTTATATGACATGATGCCATTTTACTTGCAAAAGTGTTCCAAAAAAGTGTTCCACACTGACTTGTTTGGAAACTTTATCTGTAATTAAAAAATGCTAAGTGGTGCCAGATCCAGAAGATATTTGGGCTGTTCCAAATGCTATGGACTATTTTTCTTTAGTTGAATCCATGTTATTTCAGTGGGAGAAAGATAGGCTTCTTCTATACACATTGTACCTGCAATATTGCTTAATATAAGATTTATATTATCACCTTAGCAGTTTGGAGGTTTGAAGTGTATATACAGAAAAGCTAATAGCTATGAAAAAAGCATTTCTCTTCAAAGCAACTATCCATCTTATCTCTTAGTCCATAAGCCATCATTCATTATTCAAGACTCCTAAATCAAAACGTTCTGAAGGCCAAAATGCCTCTAGTATTTCCACTTAGAGAGAAATCGCTGTTTTTACTAATATGTTTTATAACACTACTTAATTACTTTTCAATTACAGATGACTGTTCATCTCAGGAGTTTGAACACTCAGTTTTTGACAGAACTGAATCAGTGAAAAAGATCCAAGTTCATGTGATTTAAACTAAATAGTTCTTGTTTACCCAGTGCTGTAAGCTGTGTTTGGAAAGCACATGTCAAATCCTTGCCAACTTTTTAATGGCAGAATTGTAGTATTTTCTCCTTCTGTTATTTACCCAGTACACTGAGTACTTAAGCACAGATGGTAACCTCTGGCTTCAGCTTCCAATAGTGGCTGAACTTTTCAGGACTGAGGTTTCTTCTTAGGCATGCACTGTTCTTGTTAAACTTGGCAAAACTGTTTTCTTCCATGGAAAGTGTACTACAGGTATTTACAAAGGCACTGTTTCTTCTGTAAAAACAGCCTACAGTATGTGCTACTGGCTCTAGCCCATCTCCAAAGAAGTAGCACAAGAGAGACAGAATTGTTTTTGTTTGTTTAATTGAAGATGAAAACATTATACAAGATGATCACAGTTCTACATTTTAACAACAAATTATGAGTTAAATTACTTCACTTACTTTTTCTTATTAGGACTCAATGGAAGATTCATTTAATATTTTGATTAAGTTACAGCATTGTGGTGATTAATGACTTCAACATTGAAAATAGTTTTCCTTCAAATTATATTGATGTGACTAACAAAATAGTTTGAGTAATAATGTAAAAATACGTTCTAAAAGAAATATACAATAATTTGCTACTTACAGCAAGTTAAAATAATAATTAATTGTCATTATATATATTCACAAACAATCACCTGTCCTGTCAATTTGTCTAAAACATTTCAAACTGTGGAATAAAATAAATGAACAAATAAATAAATAAAACATTTTCAGAAATCGTGAATTCATTTGATATTTAGCATTTTTATACTAATCATCATGAAAGTATTTGACATTCCTGTGAGAACAAAATAATATCATGCGCAGAATATAATGTCTTGCACTTCTATGGGAATTAGTAGTTTACCATTAATCAATATGTCGTAGAAATAAGACCAAAAAAAAAAAAAAAAAGGAGAATAAAAGGTCTGCATTTGAGAGATTAGAGGAACTAATAAAACCTAGTCTTAGTCTAAAATAGGCTGATTAGATCAAAAGTAAAGTTAGCCAGAACCTACACTACTGCTCAGGATTTCAAAGTAATTTGTTGCAATTTATCATTTTTTATTTTTTCATAAGCGTAGATTTCGGGTGCAGTATGATCTCACACAGTCACTATTTTTTCTTTTGAAAAATGTGTTAATTGTTGTATACACTTAAAACCAATTTCCATTCAGATCAGACATCTAATCTGATGTAGAAAACAAGTAAGGGAGAAGTTCAGTGGAAAAGCAGAGACTTTTGGTCAGTAACACATATTTGGGTAATATAATCTGTTCTCAAAAACCGCATGACAGCATAACTATACAAGATGTTTGATCTAAATAGCATCACGGATTCAGTTCAGTACATGAGGGTACACCCAAGGCTCTATTAATTCTGTGAAATTTAAAATTTTGTTCGATGAATAAGTATTCATCATCAGTGAATGCAGCCTGTTCTTTGTACAGACAGAATCTAAATCTATACAGCATTTCCATATTTTTCCTGAAATATGAAAATTTATTCCTGAAAAATATTTGCAGTGGACAAGGTGTGCTGCTCTTCAACTTAATTCACAACTCTAGTGCCTAAGCTAAGAGCCTGGGTACCTCTATGGTACTCAGTCATTAATGTGTTGATAGATAAAATAACATATATTGTTTCAATTTTAAATATATGGCATAACTGATAACAAAAAAATCACTGATTACTGGCCTAACTGATGTTAAAATATGATTACATCAGTGTCACTTGCATCCTGATTCTCACTGGATGTAATGTCCAAATAATTAATCATTTACCATTGTTATTATCTGTCCCTGAAGCAACTCCTGCTTCCTTCTCTGTTTTTTGTTTTTCTCTTTTTTTGTTTCTTGTTTGTTTGTTTTTGTTTTCCATAAGTACCTCAGAGATGCTTACACAGCCACCCCTTTTCTGCACTCTGTAATTGGAGACAGATTCAATTTTTTAATATGCCTCTTGGGTCTGCTGGCTAGGAGGTAATTTGGATGTGTGCAGCTGAATGTGAAAATGCTTCTTTAAATAATGCAGAAACAAAGTGAATGCTTGGATCAGAATATATATTTGTGGATAAGCATATATCAGATGCACTACTATCTGTACTTTGTTCTCATCTGCCTAGATAATATTACAGAAAACTTGTCAGACAGAAGGAAAATGAAGTTTATTGTACAATCCTATTTCTGTTATTGTTGTTTCTTACTTGGTAGAATTCTTGAAAGAAAGAGTGAAACGTGGTAATTTATTATATACCTCCAGCTGATAATGAAAAGAAAAAAAAAAAAGAAACAGAAAAACAACAAGTCAGATTTGCAACAAAACTCAAATGAAACATATGGAGCTTTAATGAAATTCACCAAAGAATTAACCTAGCAATACATATCATGTAAAGTAGTATTCTTCTTCCACTAACAAGCACACTATGAAGAGTCTCACTACAATACTCTCAAGACAGTTAATTTTTAACTAGTTCAAATATAGTTTACAATGAATACTGTTTCAAAGACAGCATGTGTGAAACCATGAAAAAATCCACTGACAATAATCCTGGCTGTGTTAAAGGATAAAAACATTGTTTATTTTTACTAGCTTATGAATAATTCATAATGAGCAAGAGCTTGAAAAATAAGTTTATGGATCATAGATTTCTTTTAAATATTTTCTGGAAATATTCATTTTCTATACAGATTGACTCTGTGTTCTGCAAACTGCTCTTCCAAGCTTTTAAAGGTATTCTGAAGGACTGTGCGTAAAGCATGTGAAATGACAGTAAAACTTTGATATGAAATTATGGCCTTCAGTAAACGTTTTATGCTTCACTTGTGCTAAAAATTCAAAGGATTTACATAGAACAAAATGTCCAATGCATCGAATTCATTCCAGTTTTGAAGGTTTACTGCCTGAAATTCATGACTGTAGCCAGTTCCTTCCTTCTCTCAGCACTGCAGGTGAGGCATCTTAACTTTAGTATTAAATGGACAAAAAACAAGCTTTCTGTTTCACATGAAAGTTGGGGACTTCATCGTTCTTTTGGTTTCATTTTGAATCAAATCAAAAGGCATTTTTTTTCTAAGATTCCATCTACACTAGAAGGAATGTTTCAGCTACTCACTGAAATTAAAGCAGTTTCAAAAAATAAGAACATTAAATAAACTTTAGCAATCTGAATAATAACAAAAGCGGTAAATATGAACTTCCTCAAATAGTCATTGATTGATGTGGAATTTGGGGCTCCAGAGTAACCTTTCAGGTTTAGATAGCCTAAAGCAATAAACTTGGAAATATAATTTTATTTCAAACTTTCTAGCAATTGATATGTAAGGCCCCATCAGTTTAGCAAGAGACTCAAAAAAATTACTCCCATCCTCATGAATTCTATGAGAAGAGAGTCTTCCATAGCTGAGTGTCTTACTGCAGCCTACCTCCCATTTTCTTGCTCCTTACGATTGGTGTTAACCACAAAGATTGGTACCATGCTTGTTGATGGGTAGAAATGAGGTTCTGCCTCATTTTGCATCACACTGAAATAAATCATACGTAAATTTGTGTGAAGCACACTGAAAAGCTAGTGAATTTCATGTCTTAACATCCCATTTTATGTCCAAAATTATCAGATTTTTACTACTGAACATTGCCAAATACATTACTTTATACAGCGGGAAGGAACGTGCTTAAGAGACCAGCAGAAGAAGCCTGGAAATAAGGAGCATGGTGCTGTGAGGTTCAAAGGCACCTGAAGCTGCAGATATTTCAGCCTCTGGCTGCCATACTTAGCATTTGTGTCTCAGAAACACGGACCCTGTAATCCTAGTGACTATCCGGCTTTAAAATGGAATAATTGTGCATGGCAAAAGTTCTACAAAGCCAAAGAATTTTGGAAAAAAAAAGCTTTCAAAAACATGTCATTGAACATTAAAATGTAGAAAGCTACTCACCTAAACCTGTTGTTTCCATTTTACATGTAGTAAACATGGAGAGGATTTTCCTCTGGAAGATACAATGCCATTCAATATGCAACTAAAGAAATTATTTTCACAGATAAATACATGACTGATTTACATAGTAGTAGGGACATTTGTGTCCTCCTATCTCCAGAAGGAATGAAGGGGAAGATCAGCTCTTGTTCTGTTATCCCTCCTACCAGTTTTATTCAGAAAATTTCTCTTCAATTCTGCTTGATATTCAAGCATTTTAAATCTGAATACTATTTATAATACATGTGAGAAGGCAACAAATTATTTTTCTTCATGTGTAGTTCTTTCATTTAAAAATTCATTACAATTACACATAATTGTGTTATTTCCTTGTATAATTACTATTGCAATGTTAGTTCAGGACAAATTAATGTGGATAATGTGCAATATGTTTTTTTAATAATTTTTCAGATTTTTGCCTATTACTAAAGACTACCTATAACTTTCCTCACGTTAATTAATTACACAGAAATGGTGTTAGAATGCTACTGAAATTCCTAAGTAGCTCTTCAGAGAGCTTAATTTTCTTTCCATAATTTATTTTTTTGTGTGAAGTTAAAAAGAAATTTAATGCATTTTAACATCATGACAAAAGACCTGCTACTCTTCTTTGATTATTACTATAGCTGCAAACAGCATAAAACAATTCTGCTTCAGACGATCATTGTAATTGTATATGGCTACCTATTTTTTTATTATCAGATACGATCTGTAACTAATAACTTAAAGAGCAGTGGCTCTCAAATCTCTTACCCTTTGACAGCTCAGTACAATATCAAAAATCATTTTTTTTCCTGTAAGGAGTAATCTATGAAATGACCGGATTTCAAGAGAAAAGGCTATCAGTGGTAAGCTTGCTTGGAGAGAAAACAACAGAGGTTGCTATGACTCATTACAGGAGAAAGTGCTGTCACTTCAGGTCACACCATATGTAAGCGTGAGAAATGAGGAAATAAGAAATGGTGAGGCAAGGAACTAGCTGCAGTACAAGTTTGAATTCTGTATATGTTTTCATTGTAGTATAAATTAGAGCATTTCACTGCTACCATATGGTTCTTTTTCTCTACTTCTTTTTGGCCATCATCTATGCTCTTTGACTTTTTCAAGTCATCAAGATGATCTGACATATTTCCCATATTATTGAATTCAAACCAATAGACTTGTTGACTACCATTTATTCCTATTCTTTGGGTCTTTCAAATATTTTAGATACTCACTTATCTGTCTAGTTGCCTAAGATTGAAAGCTGAATTGACAGAAATGACATTCAGCTGGTACCTGGCCTGAAAAATTAAAAGACATTTTAACTTAAATTTTAAACTTAAATTCATTACAATGACTAGAATTTCTTATCTAAGAAGTGTAGCCCCTTTCCGTGATAAAAAGTGGTGTGCACTTGTATGGGAACTGTAAACTCACAGCCTGAACCCTGATTGATCACCTGAGGCAAGGACTGAGTCAGCCATGGGAGCACAGGTGGAGGCAAGAACTGAGTCAGCCATGGGAGCACAGGTGAAGGCAATTCAGCTGTGAGACCAGAACGGGTGGAACCTGGCTGCATCTCTCCTAGACCCCATTTAAGGGCTGAGTGCCACCAAGGAAGGATCTCTTTTTGGAGATCTTTCCTTTTGGAGTTTTCTACTGTGAGTCTGGATCATGGGTGAGCATTTCATTTTTGGTTGTCTTTTTCCACTATGATAATTTTTTTAACTATAAACCTGTAAAATGCTATCTACTGGTGCCAATCTTCTAACTGTTATTAATTATACAGTACTATATCATATTCTTTCATTCATGTAGCTCAGTAGCTTTAATATTTATCTATGTAGTTGTGATTTTTTTTATTTTTTTTCTAATTTCTGTGCCTCATTAACAAAATATGTGATCCTCAGCAGGAGTATGGAGAGAGCATGTAGTACTGGATAATAATGAAGTTGGTAGAAGCTGGTAGCTGCAAGTTCATAGAGCATTTAAATATGTCCATAAAGCTGTAAAAGTAAAAGAAGGTTCCTTTTTTTGTTGTTGTTCTTTTCTTTATAAGGAAAATTAAAAGTCCTGAGTTCTGAAAGAGCCTGTAATACTCAAGAGAGTGATCAAGTCTATGATATTCAAGTTGAATATAGACTGTTTCCATGTTGGATTTTGTGTCAAGGTACAGAGCATGCAACTAGGTTTTAGTTGCTTCGTGTTAATGAGAACCAGTCCCTGAAAATATGACTATTAAACCCAAGAGTTCAGTGTCTTAGAAACCCATTTTTAAGAAGTTAACCAATTAAGCAGGTGGACTTGCTTCAAATATCTGTAGTTCTATTTTCTTGTTATATCTACCAGTTATTAATTCAGTGATAGAAGCTTCCATCTGAACAAACAGAACATTTTTGATCACATCCCTAGTTGAGATTCATGATGTCCATCACAAGTTCTCCTGCACATGAATGGTTCTTTCTACTATTAAAGTGAAGTGTTGCTGTCATTTCTTTTCTTATTACACAGCTAAACGATGATTGCCAGAAACTATAGGAACGTATATGAGAGATAATGTTTATGTATTTGCTGCCATTAAATTTTTCCCTCATCTGCTAACTCAACCTAATACTGACAGCAAATTAAACTAGTTGGGTGCTTTTGTCTCCATCTTATGGTGCTTTTTTTAAGTTATTTTGTAATACTACAATGCATTTGTTTTCTTCTCAGCAAAGGAATAGGGAAAACAAGTGCCCCTATTTCTAACAAGTTTGAAGGTGATGGAATAATAGAATTATATAATGGCTTGTGTTGAAAGGGACCTTTAATAACATCTAGTTTTAATTCACCTGCTCTACCCACCTCTCATTAGACTGGGTTGTTCAAAGCCCCAACTGGTTTGGTCTTGAACACTGTCAGGGTAGGTAGATCCTCAACCTCTCCAGGCAACCTGTTCCAGTGTCTTACCACCCTCGAAGTAAAGAATTTCTCCCTGATATCTAGTCTAAAATGGATAGTCCATTTTATGGACATAGCTGCATTTTCATCCTCTCTGTTTTGATGTCTTTCCAAGTCTATTCAGCAGATAGAATTGACAGCAGTCTTCAAGGTAAAAAATGCAAATGCATTTACTGCAAAGTAAAGTGTAGAGAGGGGCTTCACACATTCTTTGTAGTAAAACAGCTGTTTCTCATCAATTGAAGCAACTTAAGTCAGTTGTGTTCTAGAAGAGACAAAGTTCATTATCATGTCTCACAGCTCTTTAACACAGAGAGTAGTGCTTGCTTCACTAATGGCTTGCTTATATATAATATCATCAGAACAATTTATCCCTGAGAGACAGAAAACATGCAGAAGAGATAACTAATAATCTGGGCTGATTACTGTTAGCAATAAGTTTTGACGGACATTTCAACACTGCCTTTCCACACTATAGCTCTGCGAGCATTAGCATTACTTGCCTGATTGTACTTGCCCATGTCTGCCATCATTTAGAATGGAAAAAATCTTCAAGACCAACAGTCAAATAACCAATTTAACCTACCATATCCCATCACTAAACCATAGTTCACATGTTTCTTTCTAGGAGCATGAGCTCCATCATTTTCCTTTTTCTTTTTTTTTTTTTTTTTAAAAAAAAAAAATATATATTTAAGACCTTGGCCACCTCTTCTGTGGAGAAAATTCTTACTATCCAGTCTACACCTTCTCTGGCACAACTTGAGGCCATTTCCTTGAATTCTATCATTTATCATCTGGGAAAATAAACAGACGTGATGCACAACAGAAGTTCTGTGGAAGCTTTTGCATTTTCTCTCTTCAGTGCAAGGTAAGGGTTTTTTAGCCCAGCTAGCTTAACTAACTGTTCAACATGCTTGATCACATAAAGAATGAGCATGTGATCCGAGACAGCCAGCACGGCTTCACCAAAGGAAGGTCATGCCTAACTAATCTTGTGGCCTTCTATGATGGAGTGACGGCATTGGTGGACGAAGGGAAGGCGACCGATGTCATTTACCTGGACCTGAGCAAGGCCTTTGACATGGTCCCCCACCACATCCTCATCTCCAAGTTGGAGGGAAGTGGATTTGATGGGTGGACGACCCGATGGATAAGCAAGTGGTTGAAAGGCTGCAGACAGAGGGTGGTGGTCAATGGCTCTATGTCCAGGTGGAGGCCGGTAACAAGTGGTGTCCCCCAAGGGTCTGTCTTGGGACCGGTGCTCTTTAACATCTTTATTAATGACATCGATAAGGGAATTGAGTGCACACACAGCAAGTTTGCTGACAACACCAAGCTGAGTGGTGCAGTTGATACGGTGGAAGGAAGGGATGCCATTCAGAGGGACCTCGACAGGCTGGAGGGCTGGGCTCGGGTGAACCTTATGAGCTTCAACACGGCAAAGTGCAAGGTTTTGCATTTGGGCAGGAAGAACCACAGGCACCCGTACAGGCTGGGAGGAGTGGTCCTTGAGAGCAGCTCGGCAGAGAAGGACCTGGGGGTCCTGATGGACGAGAGACTTAACATGAGCCAGCAGTCTCTTTCAGCTCGAAAGGCCAATGGGATCCTGGGCTCCATCAGGAGAGGGGTGGTCAGCAGGGAGAGGGAGGTGATTGTCCCTCTCTACTGGGCTCTTGTGAGGCCCCATCTGGAGTACTGTGTCCAGGTGTGGAGCCCTCAGTACAAGAAAGACATAGAGATTTTGGAAAGGGTCCAGAGGAGGGCGACTAAGATGATCAGGGGTCTGGAGCACCTCCCCTATGAGGACAGGCTGAGGGAGTTGGTCTTGTTCAGTCTGGAGAAGAGAAGGCTGCGGGGTGACCTCATTGCAGCCTATCAATACCTGAAGGGAACCTACACCCAGGAGGGGAGTAAACTCTTCAAAAGGGCTAACAACAGCAGGACTAGGGGAAATGGATCCAAGTTGAAGGAAGGAAGATTTAGGTTGGATGTTAGGGGGAAGTTCTTTACGAGGAGAGTGGTTAGGCCCTGGAACGGGCTGCCCAGGGAGGTTGTGGATGCGTGGAAGTGTTCGAGGCCAGGTTGTACGGGGTCCTGGGCAGCCTGATCTGAATGTGTATGTTTGGTGGCCCTGCTAGGCAGGGGGGTTGGAACTACATGATCCTTGAGGTCCCTTCCAACCCGGGTGATTCTGTGAATACATGTGTCCAAAATTTTGGCTTTCCTGGGCTGTATGGAATGAAGAGGAATTGTCCTGGGCTGCATTTAAAATATGTAATACAGCTAATAGATATATATGTATGTATAACAACTTTTTTTAAAAATATTTTTTTAAGAAAGCATTAAAAAAGGGCAACAAATACATAAAACTCTTTGGATATTTGACTTTGTTTTTGTGGAAGTAACACATCAATATCTGGTTCAATATCAGTAGTTGCAATTCATAGTGAGTTCTCAAGGTGTTCATCAGAGATGTTTGACCATATTTTACTCTTCCTGTATTGCATTGTTGAAAATATTTTTTCACAGATGTACCACCGAAAATGCAATGACATGAGTAAGGTGCCAGAAATAATCTCTCTTATGAAGAGAGATGTTTTTCTCTGGTAAAATAAGTTTCATAAAAGTCTAGCAAGGAAATATGATCTATCTTTTCTTTTCAACTCAATCTTTTTGTAACTATGTACATTTCATTTGAAAATTATCTGGTAATTTATATCGACTAAAAATTGAATTGCAAAAAATCCATGGGTTTTTGGCAATTTTGAACTAATTTTCAAATTCCTATCAAAAGAGCAAGCATGGATGCATATTTTCCCACTGTTTACAGGACTATTTAGTCAGTGTAACAAACTGCGCAAAATTATTCACCATAACTTGAGTCAGCACTGTGCATTGTGCTCCATGCCTGGGTTTTAGCTCAGACTGTACCAATCATCCACTGATATTTATTTATTTATTTATTTTTAGGTTGTTGCTGAGGGATTGATGGTGGCTGGGAATGGGCCAGGCTGCTTGGTGTGGCAGAGACGTTTTCATGATAGGCAGCTGCATGCAGCCTGTAGGCCAAGGGTTGGAACTATCTGCCTGTATGGGAACTGCTGAATCATGTCCTGAACCTCTGATTGATCACCTGAGGTGAGCAATGAGTCAGCCCTGGGAGCACAGGTGAAGGCAATTCAGAATTGTGCTGCCAGAAGGGGTAGAGCCTGGCTGCACCTCTCCTAGACCCATTCAAGAGCTGACTACCAGTGGGAAAGGATCTCTTCTGGAGATCCCCCCTTGGAGTTCTGCAGTGAGCCCAGGATATGGGTAAGCTTTCTATCTATTTTCTTCTTGTTATTATAATCTGCTTTTCCAAACTCTCTTGTTTATTTCATAATTATAATATCTTTATATTCCTTGATTATACACTGCCATAATAATTCAGTCTACAATTGTGGTAGGTGGCTTTGTTCACATAAATGTATGTAATTCACTAGTAAGGTTAACTATATTACTTTGAATCTATAATTACAATAATTACTGGATATTAGAAGCTAAAAATGACTAAGAATACATTTGCAGTTTCAAGTGAATGTATAGGTCAGCTCATTTCTCAGAGTGTTAGAAGTCTGTGGTATTTTACACAATTAGTTTTTTTTTTTTTGCTCTGTATGACAAGAGAAAATGTAACTAGAAGACAAAAAGTACATAAAAAGGAAATGTATTATTTCAGTCCAAGTCATGTGACATCTTAAAGGAGCTCTTAAACAGAAGATAAACAAAGAACACTTAAAATTGAAGAATACATTTGTAGGGTGTTTACCCTGTCTCTCCTGCTGCCATAGTTATCTTAATCAGCTAACAATATGTCCATATCGTTATCAGTTAGTATCAGCAGTGTTCACAGCTCTGCAAAAGCTGAAGTGATTAATGGTGCCTGTTCAGACTGGGGTTTGGCATTCTCAAAGAATAGCTGATTGTCACCAGTAATGTATTAATTAATCTAATTTCTCTCTTGATTTATACTGCAAAGTCTGGGATTTTCTTTTCTTTGTAAGCTGCTGCTGTTTCCTCTTCAGCAATGGAAGTAAACTTTGCATCATTAGAATAAGCTTGACTTTGTCTTATCCAGATAGAGTAGAGGTAAAGGTAAAGCAGTGCAAGACTGTATCCCTGAACATCCTTCTACACTCCACTTATCCCATGTGGCTGTGTCAACTACCTCAGCATCAGTGCTATCTGGATGTCCTTGAGTCCCCAGGTCACTAATTTACATCTGGACTGTTAATTTTGGAGGAGGGACAGCTGAGAGGAAATCTCATTACTATTTATAAATCTCTTAAGTGTGAGGGTCAAGTCAGTGGGGACAAACTCTTCTCGATGGTGAGCAGCAATGCAAAAAGGGGCAAAGGGAAGAAACTGGAACACAGGAAGTTCTGTACAAGAAAGAACTTTACTGATAGAGCACTGGAATAAAGTTCCCGCAGAAGTTGTGGAGACTTCTTTCCTGGAGGCATTCAAAGCCATCTGGATTTACTGTAGGGGAAACTGCTTTAGCAGGGGGTTGGACTTGGTGATCTCTATGAGTCCTTTCCAACCCCTACAGTACTGTGATTCTGTGAAGCTCACGTTCACTGATGTCTACCTGTTCTCCCAGCATGAAGAGCAGCACTGGAGGTCTCTGTACTCTCAGGGATCGGCCACATCATAACTGTGTTTCTTTACTGCTATCATCAACTTAGAGCAGAAATGGTCCTTTTCTGTACTGAGTTCCTTCTGCTTTACACAGCAGAGAGCAAGAGGACATCTTTCGTTTTACCTGTTTATGATGATACATAGTCACACAGTAGCACTGTCAGACAGAGGCCAAGGCAGCATCTGCCTATCTGTAAAAGTCATTTGGTGCATCAGTCCAATACTCTTCTCTAAAGTTCTGTTAGGTTCAGGGCTCAGAAATCCTGGAATTGAGTTAAAGAGTTTTTGTCCATAGTGCACTATTACCAACCAGTGCAAGTTTCCAAGCCTGATATTTTTGGCTCATTCTAAAATTCTGTAAGGACAATTTTTCTATGGATTATTTCTTCAAGAGCTGGGGAAAAAAATTCTGTTAACAGAATTTAAAGAAGGAATTTCAATACTGCTACAAGATGTCTCTGTGGTCTGCCTCCTCTGTGCAAAAGCTGAATTATGTCATAGTTTAGTAGATATAAAACAGTCCCAGTACTCTCTTCCTACCAGTGGAATGTTTATGATCAAGTCATTTTTTTGCATTATTGTCATTTCAAAATATATCTCATGCAGGGAGCATGTAACTGATAAATATATCCGAGAGCAGCTTAGCATGCCAAGTTGTATGGACAATTTTCTGCCTAGACTGTCTTCTCTTCAGCATGTCTTTACAAATAAGGCTTTTTCTTTTGAGGAAGAAATGGTACCCATGTAAACGTCTTCATGTACATAGTATGGAACAGAGCACTCTTGGCTGTATGATCTGCAAAAGTTGCACAGGAAAATGTTTCTGCTCTCAAGCAGCAGGACACAGATAAACCTACTGCAGAAATGAGTAATCCTGTTGTATATTTTAACACAAAATATAGCAAGAAATATTTCTTTCCAGATTTACTGTATCTTGGTAATTATATTCTGCTGTTTATCTTAAGTTACTTGAAGGCTCAATCTTGTGTGGTCTGCTTCCCCATGCAGTTGGGTATATACATATCCTCTTTCTCAACAATAAGAGGAACTGTTTAAATACCTTTTGACATGAATGTGTTCTTGTACCACAGAAACTACAAAATAATATAAAATATTGTTATGGCACTATATTCAAACACTAACACAATGGTACAGCACTAATGAGTACACTAGGGTGTAATGCACAAAGTAGATGGATTACTCAAAAGGCTAATAGACACACTATTAGACATTAAGCTGGATTTGCATAAGATATATTTTCAGCAATATAATTGATTTTACAGCACGTGGATAATTCTTCCTTTGATTCCAGTGTAACACTATTTCTGAACATCTGTATTTTTCCTTTGTGTACTGGAACTTATAATGCCATAGCCTGATACGAAGTTCAGTCATAAGGCCATTGAAATCAATGGAAATCATAGGCGAGGACTGTGACAACAGCATTGTATGCAAAGTATTTTTAGGTGACAATCACATAGTATGTGAAAATTTAAGTAAAAATTCAAAGCTCAGCTAGTCTCTGCTTATGATGATATTCTAAGATATTCTAAGTCTTGGCAGTAGAGATAGAAAGTAGTAAATAATAGATAATTGGGGAAATAAAAATCAAAAGTACAATTCTAGAAATTGATAATGACTCAGGTAAAATGCTATGCAAAACTGACTTCATTAGAATAAAACAAGCTAACTAAGAAAATAAAGTACCAACGTAGTTGGCACTATGCAGCCTGCTTGAGTTCCTGCAAACAGTGAAGGCTGGAAATTGAAGAAAGAGGTGGGAGAAGGAAGTGTAGATAATGTTTGGCAGTAACAGCAGATTAAACTGACTCTAAAAAAAAAAAAAGTTCTCAGTTGATATTTCAGTAACTGCTGTTTTCTTTGTATAATTTTCCTCTTCTGTGTAAAAAGTGTGCTCATGGAAACATTCTTCTTTAGATTTTGTTTACTTCATAAAACTGAATTATTAGCTTTATCTACTGAGTGACAATCTCACCCATGGCTGGAGGAATAGAACTACATACATTGCTTCAAAAGTAATATTCTATTTATTTTGGTGGAAACTGCAACAAATACAAAGAGCACAAGAACGCCACTTCAAAGACAAAATTCTCAGCTACAAAACACTATTTTTCAACACTGTTATCACTATTAGCTATGGATTTTCACCAGACATGAGCAAGAGTCTACATGCAGTCCAAACATGGCTCATCTTTCATGTTGTTGTTGCCACTGTTGAAATGCACCACTCACTCTGCTCACACCCAGTGTTTGATCTCCATAAATGTTCAGTGAGCATTGATAAGTATTAATGGCTGCAATTTTTTTTTTATTTATTTATTTATTTTGCATGGAGGAATTCTGTGACACCACTGCTTCATAGGCACTTCCAATTCAGACACCATTTTGTCAGACAGCCCCTCTGCTGCCATCTGTCACGCAGCAAGAAAATGTAATGGAATATTGGTAGGAAGGTCCAACTTCTACTGTCACACCACTGACATCTGCCTCTGGTATCATGGGTCAACATCATAAAATAGGAGATGTTACTTTCAGAGTTGCTGTTATATATGATTTTAAGTTTCCTGAACCCACACCATTCTTTAATTTTATGAATCTATAATATTAAAGAAATAGATTCTGGAACTAAGAAATTTGAAAAGGGGATAACTACAGAGGCTCCCTTGTCTTAAAAATATTGCTTTGAGTACTCCTAAATACAGAAAAATGCAAATTTTATATATATATATATATATAGGCATGTTTTACCTCTTCTTTCTAAATATACCACAATTTCCTCTCATTCATTTTCTATGTATATCACTGTTATTGTCTTGCCATTAACACCTTTTTCCAGGTGCAATGTGTACATATTTCAATATCATATTTTAATGCAAAAATTCATTTATATTATTCACGCATTATTTACAACCTATGCAGATCGCTATTTCAGATGGATTTTTTAACCATCTGTTTTCTGTTGCCTTTATGATTTCACACATGCCATTTTCCCATCTTGCTGAATACTGCATTGCATTTGATCCTATTTCTAAGCTGCTCCATTTCCTTGAAATATTGTCAGACACAATTTAACCTTTTATGTGCAATATACTGAAAACTGCTGATGATGCCAAGAATTTGATGGAGTGGGAAGAGTGAAAGATTGAGCTACACATTTCAAGTGTGTTTACCTTAGTTAAAACATCAGCAGTAATCAGGTGCACTCTCCTCAAACCTCTGACATCTAAGTACTGTCCTACTGCTGAAACTCCACAATGAGACCATCATAAGTAAATCCTTCACCTTTTATCACTGTCACTTTCATCTTTACCTTCTCCTTCTTTCTGCCCCCACTCCATCGTTAAAAGAAAATCAGATCCTAAAGCTCTCAATTCTAATTGAAATAAAATAATTTTTCCTTTCCTTTTCTTTGGGAAAGATACTGAGATATTATATAGGCATTATTCCTGCTACGCAAAAATAGTTGTCACTTTAAATTACTTGAGATGTAATTCTAACTAGATGGGAATGGGACAAATATTTGTTCGCACTTTCATACAGCAAGATTAGTCATGCTGGCTGATAGAGGAATTTTCCTGTAGTGACAGATGTCATTTAAGTCATATAGAGCTATTGGATATCTGAAAACATCAAATTCCATTAACATGTATGTGTCTAATAGGAAACAAGATAAATAGCATTTTTATATGTCATTCAATATAGAATTAAATTTAATTATTGAAAATATAATAATTGCAAATAATATTATTAGTGTTCTGGACAGGTAACTAAAAAAAGCAAGATATACATTAACAATGCTTCTTTGTTGTGCAACAGTTTTAAAGGCACTGGCTAGGTCTTGGAGATATATGGGCTACATTCTAGACAGAATTATGACACAGTGTTTAATAATGTATAGATAAGTGTATATATCTTTGTCATTTTCTCTCCCTTCCTCCTTCCTTCATTTTTCTTCCCTCATCTCCTCCACCTGTTTATTCGTCCTATCTCCCTTTGCTCTCTCCCTCCTTTTTCCCTTTCCTCCTTCTTGCCATAGAGCATTTTAATATATATTCCCGTAAGTATTTCTTATACTCATTCTAAGCATCATTCAGACTTCCTTGGCCAATAAATAGTCTTGCTGTTTAATTCCTAATCTGCATGTCAAACAGAACATATGCCTTTTCTTGTAACTGGCCAATTTGAGAAGACTGAACAGGAATAGATTTTTAATTACTTTCGCTGTTAGCACTAATTACATTTGCAAATGACATGAGTGACATGAGACTTAAACCTGGAAATCATCCTTTCTTGACTGTATAAAGGAAGTGGTTTTCCTTTAATTTCTTCTAAGCAAATTCAGGAGTTCTGGATGAAATTAACTTCCAGAAAAAGAGTTCAGAAATAGGAGGAAGTCTAGATTTTAAATTGCATGAAGGGAAGATCATGGTCTTATAACTTCAAAAACTTTGTTTTGATACTTAATGCAGTCTGAAACTCACATAATATTGAAAAACAATGTATGAACAAGCTATCTGGGCAAGAAGCAGAAAGTTAAATGATGAGATAATTGCTTTTTAGCCTTCTTATAGATTTTAATAGCTTATCCTCAGCTGATTTCATGGTCGTTGAAAGGATCAGTGTCTTTTGTATTTGTTCCTGTTCTGAAAGAGACTGACGAATACCAAAATGTTTGATGTCCTTACTGTGATTGCTACTGTTTCATTACTTTTCCTTTGCAAATATGCTTCTACATGCTGCTTTAGTACACTGAAACATATCTACCATATTATATAAACATAGATATATATAATAAGAAAAAAAATATATAATATATATTTTCTCATTCTAAACTAGTCTTGTGCCTTATTTATTTGAAGTTCCCTAGAGGGCATATGAAGGTTGGAAGAACAATGGTCTACACACTGTTATGAGCAGATTAGCATGCCTGCACCCCACAGTGTATGCTGAAGCAGGAACTACACAGCTGCTACCCCATCACTTGGGTCAGCTGTGTCACTCTCTGAGGGGCTTTAAGCTGTACTCTATGACAAAATGAAAACTTCAGCTTTATTACCAAACTAGTTAACATGACATGAATCACTCAATAGCAGAAGGCAAAAGACAAGAACCCCAACTGTAGAATTGGTGTTTACATAGCTAGCCTTACCACTTTTTATAGATATTTTTTAGAAGCCACTTTATCACTACTCCCAAGTTTATCTACAAAATAAGATTAATGATACTTTAAATAATTCCCATAAGATATCTATTATTTTCAAACTGTTTTCATTATTGATTACCTTATATAAGTGACAGCAATGCCAATTTGTTTTTAACAACTTGGCTTAAACTTAAAACTTGTGGATTATGTAGTTGATTTTGTCTCCACTGAATGTGTATTTTTAGTTGAACTTCATTTGTGATCTGCGATGCTAAATAATAACTGCCGAGGAAAAAGAGCAATATTTTACAAGCTGCCAAGTATTTTATCTGAATTTGAACATTTTATTGGCTACCAATCGTTCCTCTGTTACCTTCTTAATATATTTAACCTTGTTAAAAATAGTCACTGTGTTGTTCCATCAAGTATTTTAACATAAATAAATATACTGCATATGTTTTTCTGCCTGTTACAGAGACGGTCAGCATTTCGTATACTAGCAATTAAAACAGTACATTAAAAAGTAAATAATATGTAAGAAGCTAAGGTCGACAAATAAAAATATCATAATTAATCCTTTCCCTTAACTTTTGATAGATTAGCAATTTTATTACTCTTCAAACAAATATCATAAATAAACAAAGATGGTACACAATGTGTTGATATGGTTGCAGTTTAGAGCTTTGCATTTTAATAAAACTTGTGTTTGCAAAGGATTTGGGCTCAATCAAGCTTTTCTGAATTAGTGTAGCAGGCTTATTTTATAAACATCAAAAGGCTTTCAAGAATTGCAAAATAAGAGTATAAAAATTGCATATTTATATACAGCTTCAAGGATTATTTTTTTTCTTCTGTGTCAGCCACATTTTTATTTATTGCTCCACAGGTATAAAGTCTCTACATTTAACATAACTCTTTCTTCATTTAAGAAATAACAGTGCTAGAGGACAGGAAAAACATTCAGCCATTTAATTTTGCATCAAGCATCATTAGCAACACCAAAAAATTTTGAAAAGTGCAGCCTCAGTTGCACTTGAAATCAAAAGTAATTTCAAATTATCTTTGGACATCCCAGGTCAAAACATGCTTTAAATTGAAGAATTTCTTACCTGTGCGTCAAGTTTGAATTACTCATGTATACCACACACCAGTACGTTAAAACTAGTTTTCTGTAACATATGTTGATAGAAAGTCCCTATGAAGTATCAATAACAGTCATCATATTTTAAGAATTTGACTGTGTAGGCTTCTCAGTAGTCTTTTATTATCCCCTGCAAAATAATTATTTTTACTTCTAAAAATCATATGCTGCACTTTGTGTCACTATAAATGTGCTCTTTACATTCAGAATTATCATTGTCCTGTATTACTTGCTTTGTACAGAATCACAAATAATGCATTTTTAGCTACACAGTAATGCCTGCAGACTCTATTTAATAAATGTGATGCTATTTTAAACACTTAATGTGAGGGCTTACATAGCTGCATCTCCTATTGATTTTGACTTTAAGAAATTCCTGTTGTATGATTTTTGAGATGAACGATTGGTAAATTTACTCAAAAAATATTTGCTTCTTGAAGTTCACAAAGGGATTTATTGCCATCAAGTTTGTTGCTAATTGATTTTAAAGAAAGATGAAAATGAACAAAAATACAACATTAAATGTTCCCAAGACTTTTTTTTTTTTTTTTTTTTTTTAAAAACACAGCCTGTAAAATAATTTTCACTAGAAAACCCTGATTTCTATTTGAGGAGCACTGCTTTGGTTTAATTTTCTTTCCAGAGGAGGGAGAAAGGAAGTTTTCATTTACATTCATCAGAAAACAGTGATACATAAATCTTATCCACACTGATATTTTCAAATGTCAGTACGACTGCACTTAACACAAATTTACATTTATACTCTACGAATTCTTTATTAGCAAATCCATGTCTCAATTCCAGTATTCCCAAATTGCTGCTTTGTTAAGTTTTTAGTTACCTGCAGCATTATAATCAAGAGTCTAATAAACTTTTATGTAATAGACAGCTACAGTTTTATTAATTGGTGGTATATAGCATACAAAATGTTTTCCTAGACAGGAAAGATACTCCGCAGAGTGAAAACAGCAGTGATCAAAATATAGTATGACACTGCTAGAAGACATCCCAGTGGCACCACACCTCTGTCTCAGCCAGACAGAGCAGCCTCCCCATTGGATGCTGTGACATGCTCCCCTTCCTCACTCCCCCAGGGAACTCCTTCTCCCTGCCACCACGGCTCCCACTGATTATCACATCTCCAAATAGTACTACTTACCTAGGAATCATGGAGTTATCCATGACATATTTAATTTTATTGAGTTCCCACATCCCACCACATTATCCTTTTAGCAATGTCACAACAATGAAAATAACTCCAGAAAAATGGGAGCTTATGAGTTATCCTTGAGAGAACTACCACCTTGAGAGAACAGAAGGAAAAACAACCAACCAGTAATTGATTTCTTCTAGAAATGCAATCACAAATATCCCTTCAGGCTCATTTCTTGATCTGAAGGATTTTCCATTTCCCAATCCCACAGACCTCCATATCTAGACTTTGGCTTCTGAGACAGCGTGAGAACATAAGGAACAAGGAGGAATTGGCCTGGGAAGTGCAAATGTTATTTTCATATTAAAGTATGCCTGTGGCATATCCCTTAAGCTTCAATCCCTTTTGCTATCATTATATTTCCAGTATTTGGAAACCATTCTCCATTGTTACCACACTCATTAATTTTCTTAAAATTATTTTGCTGGCTGACATTTCACTACGTGCTACATAGTCCAGGGTTTTGTCTCTTGATAAGTTTGAAAAATCTAATGATTTCACTTGGCAAGCAATATAAAGCTTAGTTCATTGAAGAAATGAAACCAAGACAAACAGGAACAGATCCATTACAAGCAAGAATGTAAGAGGACTTAAACTCTACTGAGAACAGAAAGTGAACTTTTGGGGATAAAAGGATTAACAAACTTCTCCAAATGTTCTCATCAAGTTCTTGAAACCTATAAATCCCAACTGTCTTATTCCTCATCATCAGGACAGCAGAAGCTATAAAAGTTATATCCAGGTGGGCCTAACTTACATAAGAGTCCCTGTATATTTTCTCTCTTAAAAGAGAGATTTCCTGCTGCTACTGCTGCTGATTCAGATTCTCTGGGCTGTGCATTGGCTTTTACTGGAACATACTAAGCCTGGAAAGCTAGGAAGTTCCAAAACTTGTAGCAGGCATTCAGTTTGATAAGAGTGAGAGTCAAGTCTGTATAAACTCACTGAAAGGATTTCCAGACTTTATGTGTTTAACCTGAAAATGGAATTTCTTAGTCATGTTTATTGTAATTTTTTTCAGTAAAAACTAGGAATTTCTGAGAAGGAAGCATGTTATTTAGGGGCTTAGATGGCTTTTTCATAATTGATTTGCACTGGTTAGAGCTCTGAAACAGAAAGATTATTCATGTGACTCCACTTAGTGAGAGAAGAAAAGCCTTTTGAGGCACAGGAAAGCAGCCTGGGGAGGGTGAAAAATACAGAGAAGTAGAGTGTCAGATAATTCAGAAAAAAAAGACAATGGTAAATATTTTGAGGAATATCTTTGACCAAATGGAAAAACCATATGTCTTCCAGAGGTCCCTTCTAAATTCAACCATTCTGTGATAATGTGATTTACACAATGAGAAAAGAGACCCTATAGTTTGTTGGAAGATTGCACAGTTGCTGAGGTACTCCTACTGTTTGTCTTCAGAGTGAATTATTTTACATCCACTGAAGACATCTGGTTTATTATCTCCCTTCTGACTGCGTATTAAAAAGCAGCACCTCTGAAGTATCTTAGAATTTGCTTGTTGTCTGTAGGATACTATCTATAAGCATGACATTGATAGAACTGCAGACAAAAACAGTTCTGGTTTTGTCAAGGTTTCTCTCAGCACAGGAAAGAGACCAGGGCCAGAAATCAAAAGCCTTTCTACATCTAGTTCTCTGTATCAAGTTAGCAAAAACAAAAGAAGATGATTAATTAGTATTTCATGGAGAGTATGTAATAGAAGAACTCAAGAGTGACTGAAAATAATTCTTAATAAAGTGTATAATCAATGAATATAAAGATGTTATAATTATGAAATAAACAAGAGTTTGGCTAAGCAGATTAGAATAACAAAAAGAGAATAGACAGAATACTTACCCGCATCCTGAGATCATTGCAAAACTCCAGAGGAGGGATCTCCAGAAGAGATCCTTCCCCCCTGGTAGCCAGCTCTTAAATGGGTCTAGGAGAGGTAGAGCCAGGCTCCACCCCTTCTGGCAGCACAGGTGAATTGCCTTCACCTGTGCTCCTCTGGCTGATTCATTGATTGCCTCAGGTGATCAATCAGAGGTTTAGGCCGTGATTCAGCAGTTCCCATACAACATGAAACTATTTTCATTACATAGAGAGAGATTAAGAAGAAAGAGCAATATTCCTCAAACAAATCTCTATTAGCGATTACTTGATTCAATCTTCTCACCCACTAGGTGCTATAGTAACATGTTAGTGTCATTATTAATCAACAATGTAGATATTATCAAGATACTCTAAAAAGCTGATTTTTATTTTTACTGGAAGTTTTAAAATCTGCATATTTAAAAGTTTATTTAAAATAAAACAATGCAAGTCTAAATAACTAATTGCCTATAACTGTTTACATTTTTGCACCATAATCTACTATAACAAACATTTTTCTGAATCTTCATCTAATTTATGATGTGAAAGGTGTTGCTTAAAGTAACAAAAAATCTTGCCCTTAGAGATGCATATTGATGAATATAATAGCTCTATTTCTTCAAAAGATAATGAACCTGGTGCATTTTAATGGTGTGAAATATTGAGGTGTTTACCCTGGAATTGATTATTGTGGATTGGATTTAGACATCCTGCAGAGAAGGTGATATGAAAGTTAGATTAATTAAACAGACACGTGGTTTGCTACCAATGTTTGATTTTTATACTGTTTATCTTCTAATCTTCCTTACAGTTTCACTTAGACACTGTTCACACGCATTGAAAAATAAAGATATTAAAAGGAAAGCATGATACGTTGCCTTGATTCTTCTACTGTAACTGGTTACAGTGGATGTAGAGATGGCTAATAACTGAAAGACGTAGTAAACTGACAGTATTTTCCACTTAATAGGGCACTGATTGTAGATTTCTGATAATTTCAGTCTACCTCCGGTAGAACAAGCCTGCCAGTTAATCTGTTTTCATTTGTCTGTTCTTCCATCTTTAAGTGGGAGTAATGATACTGAAAATCTTTGTGGGGTCTAATGATGATAAGAAATGTAGTTCTTACTATTTTTAAATGCAATACCACCAGGACCCAGCCTGCACAACTGAAACCTATTGGTTTCATCTTTCCTGATGCAAGACTGACAGAGGAGATATCAGAACTGAGGTAGCTTCATTTTTTATTACCCTATATTCGTTCAGAAAACAGTTAGAAATCAAAGAATCAGAAAATAAGTGTTCAGATTTCCTGATAGAAATCTCTAGTTTCCTTTTAAAAAGATTGTAATGATGGCTGCATCAAAGGCCACACTAAAATAGAAGTAAACACCATCCACTTTTCTTCCCTTATCCCTGAGAAAGTTGTACATTTCCAGAATTCATTCTGGCTTGGCCACATCATTTGGTAAGTATGTGCTGCCTCTTTCCTACTACCTTCTTGACTTTCATGTGCTTGGACAGTTCTTTCAGAAGGGTTTGTACCATAAGAGCTCTGCGTATCAAGGCTATCCTGACTGTTCAAAAGATTCTTTTTTTATACTGATATTTCCCTTTTCCCTATTCTCCAGAACCTTCACAATAGTGATCTTGCAGTGATTGGATGGAATGATAGCAACATAGACTAGCTATATCTGTACTCCTTGATGCATCCTGTCTTATCCCAGGGACTTGAGCACTTCATGTCTCCATAAGTAGTTTGTAAGCTGATGTTCTTCTAACTTGGATGACTGACACTTTAGTCTCTTAGACATGCACTTTGTCACAGAATCCCTTGTATAATTCAGCTCTACACCCATCTGTCAGAGAGCAGCAAAGAACAGCAGTTTCCTAAGAGAAGACAGTGTCTGTGCAGTTAGGGTCACCATCCCACAGGGTCTGAATTTGGTAGGTAAAGCAAGGTGTTGGTAACAAGGTTCACAACTGTTCTCAGCAAGTCAAGAAGTGAAGGTCAATTTGGGGGTTTCAGTCAGAAAGGAAAATGAGATCCATACAATCATACAATGGCTTGGTCTGTAACCCCTCTGTCATGACAGGGCTGCCAATCTCCAGATCTGGTACCACACCAAGTTGCCCAGGCCCCATCCAAACTAGTCTTGAACACCTTCAGGAATCGAGCATTCACAACCTCTCTGGGCAGCCAAAATTCTGAGCTACAAAACACTATTTTTCAACGTTGTCACTGCCATTAGCTATGCATTTTCATGAGCGATGAACAGGAACCTGCATGTTATGCTCTTAAAAATCTGTACCAGTGGCGGTGACCCATTATCACTGTCACCACTGCTGAAATGCACCATCCTCTGCATCACTGTGCTCACACCCACTGATGATCTCCAGAAATGTTCATCAAGCATTGCTGAATGTCAATTTGTGCCATATTTTCTGCATGCAGGAATTCATGACACACATTTGCTTCATACGCATCATCACATTAGATGCTATTTTTTCAGACTGCCACTCTGCTGCCATCTGTCACATGGCAACAAAATGTAATGGAATATTGGCGGGAGGTTTCAGCTTCTACAGCCATACCACCAACATCCACCTCAGATATTGTGAGCCAGCATCATAAAATAGGAGGTATTACTTTAGAGCAGCTCTTGTAGATTTTTATCTATGTGAATTGACTCTTGAGAAAACTAGAGCCAAGGCCTTGAACTAATTGCAAGAACAAAAATACATTCCGAGCTTACTCTTGGCAACTTAGGATGCTGTTTGAAAAGAAACATAAAATGTAAGATTATTCATATCAATATTCATAATAGTATTCATGAATATTAATAATAATGTGCAAGTATAAATTAAAATATGCATAAAACCTTTTCTTTAATGCCTTCCAACATTTTTATTGTGCAAAGACAAATAAGAACAGATGCCTGCTAGCAGTTGTTATTACACTTGATATTAGATGTACACAAATCAGATTACATGGCAAAACTGCAGATTATTATTTTTGTGTCTTCTGAGTTTTTTCTCAAGCACTATGTTTCATAATTTTCCATGCTACTGTAACAAAACAAAGGCTATACGAGCTGAGCCACAGTACAGAAAGAGGAATGTATTATCAGTGTGTATAGTGCACAAGAGACAAGATCTTAGTTAATCCCCATTTATTTCAGGGACAGTCTATAATAAAGTTCTGGACATTATCCAGTATCCTTAGGGTGGTTTGAGGGCATCTCTAGGGGACCATGAAACATGGAGTATTTATACTACAAAAAGCTTATTTCCTAGTTGTTTGCCCTACAGGGGAGAAAAAAAAAAGAAAAAAAAAAGAAAAAAGAAGAAAAAGAAAAAAAAAAAAAAAAAGAAAAAGAAAAAGAAAAAGAAAAAGAAAAAAAAAGAAAAAGAAAAAAAAAGAAAAAGAAAAAGAAAAAGAAAAGAAAAAGAAAAGAAAAAGAAAAGAAAAAGTGACAAACTAGAAAACAGCAAAGAAGGGAATAAGAAAGAACCAAAAATAAAATATGAATGAATAGAATTTATATTCTTATCTCCTCCTTTACTTATTGTTAGCATATTTCTTTGGACAGACAGTCAAACCACCTTTCCTCTCTTCTGAAGATAATATAGGCCATGGAAAGATTGTCTTTATATCTTTCCAAATAAATTTCCAACGTGAGAATATAAGGACATAGCAACAACCAAGAGCAGAATAGTTGACATGGCAACTGCAAATAGCCAAAGATCTGTTGCAGTCTCTAAAGATGGAAAAAGTTAATTTTCATCACTGAGAGGAGAAAAACAAAGGAAAATGAAATAAAACTGAAAAAAAATCACCAAAATAAACAAAAAATTCTCAAAATTTAGATATGAAAATGCATCTAGTAGTTTAATAACTGGATTGCCTCTTAGCCTCTTTTATAAGGCAGTGAAATTTTCATGAAGAGTAGTGTTAGCATTGTAAATGAGAAATTATTTACTTAAAGGGCTATATTAATTACTATTGCTTGCTGCTGACCTTGGAATGTGAGATATTAGACTTGCCTAAACTTTTTAGTAAATATCAGGAGGATGAGGATATAGATACCAGTTTTCTGTGTAGCCTCAAAGAATTATTTACTGGGCTTTTCTATGCTGGACACTTTTCTTTCAGAAATGTAAATGATCTCTTATGGAATCATAGAAATGTATTAAGGATTAAAGAAATAACTTGTAAATATAAACAAAGAAAATTCTATTTATTTCCTTTTCTGACAGTGTATAATTTTAAATTGTGCTACCCAGTAATATGCACTAATTTTACAATGTTATAAAATCTTTTTTTCCGTAAGCCAGAGTCTCTAGAATCATCTAGATACATTTAGAAAGCACTCAGTTTTCATCAATTGTATCAGGTGTTCATAGAGCCCATATACACAGGCTATAGTAGAACTGTGAGTGAAACTGAGTTTTAGTATCATAAAATGTCGCATTGGATGCATCTGTTAATTAACATAAAAGTGAATAAATATTTTTAATATTTCCAGTGCTATCTTTATCTACTCCAGGTTCTGATACTCACATAGTGTAGAATGTTGCTTGATCCAAAACCCATTGAGAACTGTGTAATATGGTAGGGAAAACATTTACTGAGCAGTTCTATTGACTCTTGAAATGCTGAAACTCATGATTATAATAACTCATAGAATCATAGAATGGTTTGCATTGGAAGGGACCCTTAAGATCATCTAGTTCCAACACCCCTGCTACAGCCAACCTGTTCCAGCATTTCACTGTACTCACAGTAAACAATTTCTTCCTAATATCTAGTCTAAATCTACCCTCTCCCTGTTTAAAGCCATTTCACCTTGTCCTTTCACTACATGCTGTCATAAAAAGTCCCTCCCCAGAGAGGGCTTCACAAAAAAATTATTTTGAACTGTTTTACTTATTACTAAGAATTAAAGATTCATTACTACCCAGCTTCATTTATAACAGCTACTGTACTTGAAGTCTAGGAGACACTGCTGGACAAAAAAGAACCTTATGGTAGCCTTGTATCAACACATTCAATCAGAAGAAATAATTTCTTCACATCTGTTATGTGAAAAAGAGATTTACAAGAAGATGAAGGTCTTAATATCTACTATATTCTTTCTGGAACAGTTGTTGATTCTTACCATGGTCCCCAAAAGGGGAATTGGTACTTTTGTGAAACATCTTCATTCTCATGCATTACAGTACATTTCAAAGTTAAACATGGATCCATCATAACTGTGTAAGAAACCAAATATCTATGAGGAGTGTGAAATTGTTTGCTTTCCTGACAATAGAAACAAATGAGCACAGATTGTGCATTACTTCATATAACCCCATTGCAAATGGCTGAAAACACAAGTGCAAAGTAAATCTATTGAAGAAGAAATTCTTAGAAGAACTTGATGGGCGATTGACATGTTAAGATATTATCTCCAGTTTAATATAATAGTTTTAAACCTAACCATCTGATTGATCCCTTACCAATCATACTCTGGCATCATTTCCAAAACCTATTTTTTTTCCAGTCTCATCAAGACAACTTCATTTCTTTTCTCAAAGAACACCCAGTCAAAGAAAAAGTCATTAAGTCAAACAAATTCAGCAATTTTACATATTTATCAAAGTTAAAAGAGAAGCATATGACTGCTGCAGATGCATTTTAAATCTGTCAGCCACTAAACGAAGCAAAGATTAGATTGCTGAACAATTTGTCCTTTCACAGACTTTTTATCAATTTTTGATTTTATTTGGAAAGCTTTATATCTTAGGCATATTGTACTTGAAAAAGTCTTCATAGGACTCATGAAAGATAAAATCAAGCAGTGAAATCTACTACATAGAGGCTGAATTCACTGTGCCTTGATTTGCTCTAACGGTGAAAGGAAACAGATTTAAACTCCTGCACGCTCCCTTTGTTTTGTAACTCCAACAAACAATTGACTTTTATCTTTAATATATTCGTTTCCATTTGATAGAAGTGAGTTCCAGTGATCATCATAACGGAATCCTGCTAGCGCTTTGGGGCTCGTGTATGTATGTGCACAGCCTTTGGCAAAGTAGAAGGCTTCAGCTCAGTAGCAATGCCTGCTGGGTTGTACAGCACGTTTCCAGATGATTTAGCACACAGCTTCCTATGCTGTGATCAGGCATCATCTGTTAGTCTTCAAGCAATTGTACTTCCTGCTGATAGCAGCTTCCTGCTGATTTTCTTTTTTTTTCCACCAACAAAAATATGAAGCCTCCAAAAATCCTCATATATGTTCTCTGACTTTGTATTATATCAGATTAAATTTTAGTGATTTGTGAGTTTTCTAGGCTAAGGCATAATGGTAGACAAGCTACCAGAGAAGAGATCAGAACCAATTTACAAAATAGTTTGGCAGTTTTAGAATAGAGGGGAAGAAGAGATGTTTGATCATGACTAATGCACAGTTATTTATAGAGGTTGGAATACATATAAACCAAGACTCGAATTCTACAATGCAGAATGAGGTAATTCCTCTAAGGTGTAATCAAAAACACAGCAAAAAAAGTGCCTCATTGACTCCTGTGTATTGTCCTAATATTGACTACGCTAAATATTAAACTTCCGCAAATAGTCTGGGGATAGAAATAGAAGCATAAAGGTTTCTGAGTATTCCTGTGTAAGCAACAGTTCATCAAAATACTGAATGTTGTTTACCTTTATGCGCAGTTTCTCTAAATCAACATCTCAGCCTCCAATGAACAAAAAGTGATTGTTTCTGAGCAGATGAGTTCATACGGGTCTTTTTGTGTATACTCAGAAGGGAAATACAGTGAAAAAAAATGTTGATTTTGAGAGATAATTACAATAACATCTTAATTTGAAAGGCATACATGGAATTCTGAACAGTTCCTTAAATTACAAGAATGAATAGCATTCAGTGGAATCTTCAAACTATATACAATATGAAATATGCCTAAAGTTCACATCACTGGAGTGTGGAAACGTGAACTCACTTCAGAAATGCTGCAGGAGGAGCATGCATGTAGAGCATGAGAGAGACAGCAGTCTTGTTTTAAACAGAACAGTCTTTTGAATAAGGACACACAGAACATTAATTAAAAATTATTTTTTAAAAATAGTAGAAGGCAGTTAATATGGAATGATTTTATACGTGGGGTTGTTTTTTGGAGGGTGATGGCTCTACCACTAGCTAGATATTCAAAATCTCTGGTAATTTCTGTTTTTTTGAGCTAAAATTTTCATGTCATTCACAATAACTTTTCTTTATTTAATGATTTTCTGCAGTTCTGAAGACTTATTCTTTGTTTTGTTCTTTTCTTTTGAAAAGCAAATAGTCCCAGAAATATTGTGTAGAATAAGAAACACTGGTCACTGCTTCATAGAGAGAGGAAAATGACATTATCAGTAAATCTGCACATTTAGGTAGGTCTGCTTAACTAATGATAGATTTGGGAGAAGTGGAGAATAAAGAGACTGTTTTATTGCCATAAACAATAAGAAAGCAACTCAATACGAAAGTACAGAACATTTGGAAAGGAAAGGGAAGAGGGGAATGGAAAGCGAAGGGGAGTGGGAAGGAAATGGGGACAGGAATGGAGAAAGAAAGGGAAAGGGAAGGTGGAGGCATGGGGAAGGGGACAGTAAAGAGGAAAGGCAAAAGGAAGGAGGAGGGGATGAAAGGCTCAATCAGCACAAGAGATTGGAAATAAACTGCAGAAGTAAACAAACAAAAAAATGTTCAAAGAAAAATTAGTTTCATTCATAGCAAGCTTATATGGTTTATTTTTTAGGAAAGATGCAGTAAAGGTAATCAGGAGAAGACAATCTGTTTCAAGTGCAAGTAGGTGAATGCATTGGAGCTATCCCTTAATATAGGAAAGGATCACAGTAGTCAGTGAGCACATCAGCAAAAGAGCATACCTAGAAATAGGTAAAATTATAAGAAGATTGAACTTTGCTTCATTTAATAAAGCTATTATTACAAGGTATCATAATAAAATCTCTATTGCGAACTCATTGATCAAGTTCTGCAGTATACAGTTATTTCTCTAAACTTCTGAATTTTAATTCATCTTCCAGTTTCTCTACTAGGTTTTCATAATGTTCCATGCATTCCTTCTGTTTTTCTCTTGTATGTGATGACTGTTATCAAAAATCAAAATGGCTGTTATTTGAGTATGATCCCTCTTCCCAGGACAGTTTCAAGGCTCATTAACTGACAGTTCAGTTATTTCTGGAAAAATTTTAGTATCTGCAATGTCATATAGATATTACTTTACAATTCAACATCAATGTCTTTTCTGGGATCTGCTTCTCAAAAAATTATATTTTTATTCATAAGATAACAAAAAGAAAAGCTATTTGTTCAGTTTGATCTTGTTATTTTTTTAATGCTTCATTAATTTGTGAAGTGATGACCTTGACTTTACAACAAGAGTATCATTCAAATACCTGAAACTTTAACAGCTGCTTCCTCTAATTTAAATTCCTCTAATACATGTACAGAGGGATGTGCATTACTGCCCAGGTAAAGAGAAAAAACAAACACAACATTATAATGCATTCCTGCTCAATGCCATTTTTGTCCAGCTATGCTACATGGTAACTTAGGATTCAATATACAGGCACTGTAGAACTCCGTTTTTAGGAAGAATTAGGAAAAGCAGAGTCACTTTATTGTAGAGATAAAGGCTAAATTCCCATTAAAAGTATTTCATTAATATTTCATCAATATCATGAGCAATCAAAAATTAATCATATCTAAAGGAAAAAAAAAGTACAGTTTTATTCAGTGTACACAGACCACTAATTCCTCAAAACATCTTGGATTTCCAAAATGTTGAAATACTTCTTGAATATATAAGTTACTTATCTACTTAACAGTAAATATTTCATAGGAGAAAACTGAAAATATTAGGTTGGCTCATTTCAGTGTCCATCAGTTCATATTAAGGAATTTTTAACAGTACAAAATATTTTGGACTATGTTAATTTTTTTTAATAACTGGATGTGTAATGATCTTGAAACTCAGGGCACTTCTTAAAATTTCTTACTTTCCCAAGATTTCTAACACTGGCTTTTGCTTTGTTTGTTTGTTTTCTGTTTTATTGCCTTGGTTGATTTGGTTTGTTCTGTCTTGAAACCCCTGTTTTTGAGTTTTCACTTTTGTTTTTGATTTTTTTTCATTGGGAATGCAGTTTGTTTTCTTTTGAAGCAGCTCATATATACTTTGAACTGTTGAATGGATGTATTCAAAAATACACTATGTTAATGCTTGAACATAGTTTATATAACTACACAACTACTGCCTGGTAGACAGTAGGAAGACAAGCAAAACTAAAGCCAGTTCTCTCCATCTTGTGCTCATAACTCTCTTGTAATTGAGACCAAATGCTGTGCTGATGGATAATGAGGAATAAACAAAAAAGACAAATATCAAAACGAAACAGAAAACCTCAAACAAAACAGTGATCTGTATTGTGAAAATTTGTATTTAACTATCTGGAATGTCTGATACTAGGAAAGTACTTAGGTTGCTCCAAAAGTAATGCCTCCTATTTATTTCCATAAAAACTACAGAAGATACAAAGAACACAATAGCACTATTTAATAGAGCAAATTCTTGACTATGAAACACTATTTTTTAACATAGGCACCACCGTTAGCCATGCATTTTTGCCTGTGATGAACAAGAACCTGCATGCCATGCTCATAAAAATCTGTATGGCCAACCTAAATGTGGCTTGTGCCCCACATTGCTGTAGTCACTGCTGAAACACACCATCCACTGCCTCACTGTGCTCACATCCACTGTTTGGTCTCCATAAACAAGTGTCAGTGGGTCGATTTTTCCACGTGGAGGACTCAAAGACACTTTTGCTCTATATGCACTTCCATGTCTAATGTCATTGTGTCAGACTGCCGCTCTGTTGGCATTCATCACACAGCAGCAAAATGTGGTGTAATACTGGTGGGAAGGTTCAATCTCTACTGCCACAAAACCAACATCTGCCTCATTGTATGCCAACGTAATAAAATAGGAGGCCTTACTTTTGAAGCAAGCCCTGTAGCATCAGACTTTCTTAAAATACGGATGCACAGAGATACTAAAATGAAAAAGGTATTCCTCAAGATGCCTTCTGACAAACCTTTAAGGTGGATTTACTGAATGATAAACTTTTACTTTCAGGTATATCACTATTCAATATGAGAAACAGTCACACATGTGATATGACATTGTGTCAAAAGAATTTACTCTATTAAAGATAACAACTGCAGATATCCATTCTTGCTTCCAAAACATTGTTTTGATCCTTGATTGACCTTTCCATAGTTACTGTGTCTGCATTCTTCTGTGTATCATTAGTGCACCAATATGCAGTGTTTGATTAGGGTGTCAGCATGTTTATTTCTCACTTTTTCTGATGTACATCTGTGGGATGTTTACTGACTAAGATTGCATTGTGATATACCCTACCAAAATCCTAGAGATGCTTTTAGAACCATATTCTTCATTAACATTCTCAAGAAAACCATGACCACAAATATAAAAGGATCTTGCTACCAGAGTTTGATTTTTTTCTTTAGAACCTACCTAGTGCCTTTAGGGCTGCAATGCAGCAAGCCGTAAATGATACATGAAATAAAATGTGGAATGCTGGTAACAAATGAGTTTGGTAGGGAAAGAAAAAAAAAATTGATTACAAGCATCTTTTAAAAGAAAGAAAAAAAAAAAAAAAAAAGAATAAAGTGACAGTATTGGGGAATATAAATAAGAACTGAAGAAGTAAATGACAAAGAGACTTACAGCAACTACTATGAAAAAATACTGGAAAAGATGACTTATTTTAATAGAAGAATCTGTAATAGGTATCAAAATTTGAATTACTTTACTAGGCATTATCATTCTTTATTACTTAGATTACGCTGTAAAAAAATAATCCTAGGGTGATACAGTATTATTTAAAAGCATTACTTCTATTGTTATACAGTGGGACCATTGTTCCATATATTCTAGCAAATCCTTTGATATGCAGTTTTCAGAGTAATTTGCATTTGAGTAGAAATGAAACTTCACATTCATTTTCATGTTTAGAAAAATACAGTGTTATAAAACAGTCTGAGATGTCCTCTGAAGCTATGCAGAATACCTTCCCACCTACTGTAAAAGAGAGTGTGTCTGAAAACATACTAGTGAAATATTACATACATGGCAATATCTAAATTTTTTGGTGGTACAATGATATGGACGTGCAGTGACAGAGATCTTTAATTGTCTGAGTTAATTGTCTTTAATCAGGAACATACAGTTAACTGCTCACTGATGGTTCTGTTGGAGAACAAATCTTATCCATAGATCAGTATTTTTGGATATTCAAAATCCAGTCATTTAAAAGTATAAATATTGACTTAACTGTTTTCCATGTCTTAACTGTTCACCCATAATCCTATACTGGATTTGTTAACATTTTTGTCTTGTTTCTACTGTCTGTGAAACAAGAATAGTAATGATAACCATATTGTATAAACGTGGTAAAATTCATTCAGTACTTAAAAATCATGCATACGGTGTCTATTACCTTAAATTGAGCTCTTACACAGACTCATTCATAGAATCATAGTATCATAGGATGGCTTAGGTTGGATGGGACCTTAAAGATCATCTAGTTCCAACTGCCATAGACAGGGCTGCTCCCCACCAAATCAGCCTGCCCAGGGCCCCATCCAACCTGGCCTTAAATGTCTCCACAGGCAGGTCATCCACAGGTTGTCTGGGCAGCCTATGCCAGTGCCTCACCATCTTCTGAGTAAATAACTTCTTCCTGACATCTATACCATAAATCTCCTCTCTTTTAGTTTAAAATTGTTCTGCCTTGCCCTGTCACTATCTACCCATTTTTAAAAAATTGATTTCCTTCCTGCTTGTAACAAACCAAGGGACCTCAGCCACTCCTTATGTGTCTTGTCTTCCATATCTTCACTGTCTTCAGAACTCTCCTTTAGACGCTCTGTAATAGTTTTATGTCCTTCCTATACTGTGGCACCCAAATGGCAGCAGATCTCTTTGCAAGGCTACATCACCCTTGAGAGAGTCAACAGCTTCTCCTCCTATCCTAGTGTCATTCATGAACTTACATAGTGTATCTACAAGTCCTGTATCTAAGGGGCCCAAAAAATGAGCTCTGCGAAACCCTGCTAATGACTGGCTGCCAGCCTGACGTAGCCTCATTTGCTATGACCCCTTGATCCTGACCTGTCAGACAACCGTTCATCTTGTTATTTATTTGCCTAGTTGTATGCTTGCCATTTTATCCCGAAGGATACCATAATTTATAAGCATATATGGGGTGAAATCATTCTTGGCAGTGACCTTTCCTTAGCAGCTGTGGACGGAGATGTACGGGGGCAACAGATCTCACTTTTCCCCTGCATAGTGTCCAATGACATCAGCATTGTCAGAGTGCCAGCTCTTTTCTTCTAAGAAAGTGGTCTTCATGGCTGTTACATGAAAACTCAGTGCTTTTAAGAAGGAAAAAGCAATTGAGTTTTCCCCTACTTTCATTATCAATCCATACGGTTTGAAATACCTGATTCTCCCAAAATCACATATAAAAATTACTTTAGAAGAATCCACAACAGATTATGAATAACCAGTTAACCAAAGCAATCATACCATATTTATAAAGGTGAAAGTGTTTGGCAATAGAGTTTAACTAGATTTCAGATGTTTTCTGTCATAAAAGCAACATTTTAAGGCAGCTTTGTAAAAGGAGCTGTAGGAAGCACTCATTTGCATGGACTTCTGGGAAAAAACATATTCAAGTTTGACAGTGCTCTACTATTTAGGGCAATGATATATTCATAAAAGAAAAATATTCGTGAGTCCATGTTTTTAAAAATGCTTATATTTTTTTTCTAACATCAATGAATATATATTTACTATTACACAGATATCCAAAGACAACAGCAGTCCTGTTTTTCATTTCAGACATATCAAAAAAGATATGGTCAGGCACATTTTCTATCTAGGTCACTGACACGAATGACTCAGTTCTTCATTAAAAGAAAACACTGCTATTTGGTATTTGTCCAAGGGGACATGAAATGGATTTTTAATGTTCAATTCATAGGAGAGACCATTTATACAGTTAGAATAAAACTGTATGCTATAGTGAAACCTCCTACATACCTAGAAAGAACATATTTCGGTAATGGGTATATTATACCCTGAACATGTGAGACAAAAGCACTTTTCCTGTTTTGCAGAGGTGGAAAGGGAAAGATGATTCTGGAAATTTCTTCCCACCTTCAGATGCTGTGGCTTTATGGAGCTACTCTCCTGGCTGCCAAAAGGTGACCACTGGCACAAACTCACCTCTGTTCCTCAAGCAAAGCAACCAAAGCGATATGCAACACCTATGCCCAACTCAGAGCTCTGTTCCTGCCGACCTCCCTGCCTCTGGGAAGGGCAACTGGAGTGAAGACTGTGATACCTTTGAGGGAGACAGAAGGATGAGCTTGAGATTACAGAGACATGAACCAGTCTTTAGATCTTCTGGGTTGTGTGGTGACCATTTCAGGCCCCAAAGGGATGCAAAGGACTGCGACTTTCATCTTATGTGATCAAATGACTCAGGTAAGTCAAGATAATAAACAACTGCTTAGCTACAACAGAGCTGCAGCTTAAAGTGTGGAATTCTGACATTTTCAATTTCAAATGACATTGCTCAGTGCTGTGGTGAGAACCAGTACTCTGCCAGAAAATAGGTTCTTCTATGTCCCTCAGCAATAAATCTTTACACAAGGGAAGTTTAGTACTCTGCTGGGCCTTTCTTTGTATCATCTCAGTGGCGGATTAAACATGTAGGTATACAATGAGACCTGTTTCCAGGAACACTGACCTTTGCATTTATATCCTGCTGGACCCAGCACGGGCTGCGTGTGGGAGAGCAGAGCCTGCTGGAAGGCTGCTTCAGGCAGAGGCGCAAATCACGGTGCAGCTCATGTCCATTCTGCCTGAAGGCTGCTGATCCCAGCAGTCACCCCTTTGCCTGCATCTGAACTTCTCTGCTTCACGGATTTACCAGCTGCTTTGCCTTAGACGGTGAAACAACCTCAAGAGTGTTGGAGTATTGGAGCAGAACAGCAAAGAAGAGAGCTGACTCAAAGAAGAATGTAAAGATATCAAAATATAAGTCGTAATTCAGGGGAGTATCTTCACAAGAACTGCTGATATCTCCCATTAAAGACTAAGAAAGGAGGCAAATCATTTACTTAGATTTTAAGTGTTGCATCTTTCATTGCATTAATGATGAAATGTGATGTAGAATTCACACCTAAAAGAAAATTAGGGGACACGGATGGCAATTTTAATCCTGTCTAAAAATAGAAAACAAACATTTAAAATTGAATATTGTATCAGAAACTTCAATATATGGGGCTTTTTGACTAGAGCAAATAGCTTTTGGGGGACACATAAACAGATCTATATTTAAAAGAAAAGTTTGCTTTGACACAGGAAGGTGATAATTGTGTATTAACAAGTTTTGTTTGACTGAAACTTGTTCCCCCTCACCAAGCCTTTATTCAAAAGTTAACGTAATTCATTACACCTATAACCATCAAGTAAAAAGCAACAGAAAAAAAAGACTTCTCATAGGTCACTGACAGTGTAAGATAATGAATGGAATAGTTCAGTTTGAATTGGAAAAGCCCAATTCCCCCTACAATGAATAGGGACACCTACAGGTAGATTAGGTGCTCAGAGCCGTATCCCATCTGAGAAAGGTTCATCAATATCATCTCCTAATTCCTTCAGTTCTCTAGGGTGAATCTCATCAGGTCCATGGACTCATGAACATTGAGCTGATACTGCTGTTCCCTTACAATGAGTAAGTTTTGGAAGGGACGTAAAGATCATCCATTTGCACCTTCCTGCCATGTACAGAGTCACTTTCCACTAGATCAGGTTGCTCAAATCCCCTTTCAGCCTGACCTTGGACACTACAGGAATGGAGCATCTACAATTTCTCCCAGCAAGCTGTTCCATTGCCTCACCACTCTCACTGTAAATAATTTATTCTTAATGTCTAATCTAAACTATGCCTTTTAGTTTAAAACTGTTCCTCCTTATTCTGTTGCAACACTCTATTGCTACCTGATAAACAGACCCTTCCTCATTTTTCCTGTAGGCCCCATTAAGTATTAGAAGGCTGCTTTAAGTCTCCCTAGAGCCTTGTCTTCCCTGTGCTGAACAACCTCAACGTTTTCAGCTTCTCTTTGTAGGAGAGACGTTCCATTGCTCCAGTTATCTGTGTCCCTCCTGTGGACTTGTTCTAACAGATTCATATCTTTCTTATGCTGGAGGCCCCAGTCCTGCATACAGCACTCCAGATGTGTTCTCATGGGAGTGGAGCAGAGGGCAAGAATCACTTCCGTCAACCTGGTGGCCACACTTTTTCGATGCAGCCAATGACACAATCAGCTTTTGAGCTGCAAGCACAATTTACTGGCATATAATAACAACTTTCTGCTTGATTCCAAGCTTACTGAGAACTGACTTCTCATTTTCATAGATTTTTTGTTTAGGACTTACCCAGGGAAACAATTTTCATTCTAAATTCAGTGATTATTTTCCTCATGATGGTCTGTAGTTTGAATTCCTTTAGAAATTCCAATTTATAGGAGGGAGAGGAGGTTCTTTGATAGCTGTAAACCTGGCATGAGATTAAGAAACAATGGTTTAAATGTTGGTCCGACCAGTTTATTACAAATCTTAATTAGGGTGATGGGGAAGGGAAGAAGGGCAATAGAAAAGATAGGAAAGAAGCAAGGAGTTCTTTATAGGAAGCAAGAGGGAGATAGTCACCACCATGGATCCAGTGTGGTTTGTAGCTCAGTCTTCAGCAGTGGTGGGTCATCAGCATTGTTGTTTTGTTGACAACATCGATGACTACAGCAATGATGGTGACTTCTTTCCAGTGGTAGTAGAAATTTATTTATAGGTTCAAAGTGGTTGAATCAGCTCTTTTTGGAGTGACAGCTTCTCGCTTTTGGATCTCAGCAGGAACTCCTTTTGTTCTGAGCTTCTGGGCCTTGCCAGTAGATAAGAGGGAGCAGGGAGGCACCAACTTGTATCTTGCCTTCACAGGATATGATGGTATCATCTCCTAATCTCCCAAGGCAAGCTGGAGTTATTTGGTCACAGGCTAGATCTTCTGCCAGTAAACAATCCTGGGCACTCTTTTTCAAAGGCAAACTGCTCCAAACAAATGCTTTCAAGTATAAAATTGTCCACACAGTGATGTTGATTGCCACACGGCAACACCCATCTCTCATCTCCTAGACAAGTCAGTCATCACAAGAAATACCTCAGGAAGCAAGCTTTGAGCCACACATCAAAGAAGGATTCATACATTTGCATGTTAAACGTTTGGACTAGCTGTAACCCATTATTAAGGTTGAACATTGTGATCTGCTTATTAATAGCAGATTTTATACCATGCAGAGCTTAATAACATTTAAATCCCTAGCACTACTGGCCTACCCTGAACAGCCTTACTTCCTCTTTCTCTATTCCAGTATTTACTACATGCAAATTTACTAGTTTGCGATTTACATATTCATATACAAATTTCTCTGAAAAGAATTAAGGTCATGCATCACAGAATATTTTTTACTATCTTTTTTTAATCACCAAAGGTTCTTTTTAAAGAAAACATACTTCATATGTAGATCTACACTTTCTAGTTTTAACGGGCTATTTGAAAACTGATAGAAATTGTCACAGCAAAAATTTTCCATTATATCATTTTGTTTGTTATATAAGCTTTTTCTGCTGCTACGTGAACAAATTTTTAGCATTTCAGGTGCTACTGTCTAAAATAGATGTTTCTTAACACTAAAATAATTAGTAATGAATTAACAAGTTTAAATATTGGTTACTTGTGATTGAAAATTGGTTTTGTAAAAAATGAAAGTAGCCCAGAACACACTAAGTTGAAACAAAGTATTGCTTCTCTGTTCTACATGTTCATTTTTTAAATGAAGGGATGTGATTGATTAAAAATTTCTCTAGCATCTTTTTTCCTTCACCATTGGAGTCTAAAAGGAGTGAAATAATGATTTGTCTACATTTGTTGTTTTGGTTTTTTTTACCTTCAAAGTTGGAAAACAGTTGCTTTTTTTTTTTTTTTTTTACTTTATAGAATCATAAAATAAAAGCAGATAACCAAATGATTGTATAAATCTCAATAGGAAGAGGAAATACCTCTCATGAAAGTATTCAGTAAGTTCTTGAATTCACACGAGAAAGGCAGATTTTCCACATATTTACAAGTTAAAAACTATAGAAATGTTCACTTAAGATAATGGAAAACTGTTTTTCTTTCATTTTAAAAATAGTTTTTAAAGTTTTCTTATCTGAAAACAAGAAGGGCAAAATCATTTTTACATTAATATAGGAGTGGTAAAAAACTGCTTGATGTAAAATCTTAAGAGTGAAGAGAAAGCAGTCTTCAAAGGCCTGAAAAAATGCTTTCTAGTAACGCCTCTCACAACGTAACTACTAAAAATAATGCAGAAGGTAAATGATGCTTCACTTCAGAAAATCTTTAGTGATCTATGAATACAAACTGAAAATATAAATCTGAGCTTGGACTGACAGAGATATGAAGTAACCTGAGCTATATGCTCCACAAAGCCTGCTTTAGAACAGTTGCTGCACCAATTCATGTTTTTATAAGCTAGTTTTTTGCCTCTGCAGAGTCATGAAAGAACTCGTGCAGATGAGTGAATGATCCAAGTTATTTTCAAGACTCAAAGCTCTTGAGAAAAAAGTAACATTTAAAGAAATACCTCTATCCCCTTTTTCTATTTGTATAGTAGAATTTCAGTCAAAGGAATTTACATGGAAAGACAAGATTGCTGATTGAATTTTTAGCACCATAATTTTTATATATATATATATATTGTAGTGTTAATTTTATATGTTTTCAGTGATCTCTTGAATGGAATTGATGAAGAAGGTCTGGTGCATGTCTATGCTTTAGAACATAACTTGATGATTCCATGAAAGATCAGTGATTGTTTTGTGAATTTCAGATTTCCATAACTGAGGAAGGGATACGAGAAGCAATGCCTGACTCCAGAAACTCTCTAAATTAGCACTGTGCACATAAGTTTGGGTAATGAATGAAAATAAATATCTACTTCAAAAAGAAAGATAAAAACTTTTATGTTTCATATTTAGTTCTTAAAATTTTATATTTAACTGTTTCAGTAGCAAAATATCAACTAGATTTTGTTCTCTTTTCAGGAAAAGAGACGAAGAAGTGTCACCATATAGGACTATAAGAGGGAAAGAGCAGTAAGAGCTGGAGCAGAGAGAAATTGATCATAATGTCAGTAACATCATCTTTTTGTACTTTTACCTGAACTACCTGGCAGCAAGTAAAATTAATATTTTTAATCTGAATTATGACATTACATTAATTTTCTGTACTTGCTGTCAAATTGTAAGAATATTTCTGCGAAGTAAGTGACTTCTATATAAATATCTCCCACAATCTGTTCAATTACATGTTTTTGAATGAAGAGATATTACTAAGGTTTTTAAAGTTTTATAACATTTTCTTCTCAATATAATGACCACATCATTACAACATAGTATGTAATTATATTTGTACTTGAGCTTAGATTCCATGTGCCTGGATGGAGTGATTCAATTCCTACTTCATGATTATGCAGTGTCATAAAAATTGAAATAAATATGCTACAAAGCAAAATGTGAATAGCATAAGTTATTACATAGAGAACTCATTCAGTCCAAAGTTGCATAATCATCATATGTTCAGTTTATTACTTCATTTTTTCCTTTTATTACTCTCAAGAAATTAGAATAAACTTTATAGGCTCTTAAGCTTCTGATTTATTTTATAATGTAAACTAGACTACAGATCCATAGTCTGTAGATTTCCATTATTAAGCTGTTGACTCTTGGTTTGGAGATTAATTTTTTGAGAAAATACTTATCAGTTGATCACACAATAATGTTGAACTTTTATTGTAAGAAGCGAGTCAATAAAGTGAAAAATGATATGAAAGTCACACTTACATTAAACAACCATAAGAAGATTTGGGGTCCTAAATGACCAAAAGAAGTTTAAAAATTTAAAAAAAAAAATAAAATACTCTGAAGAGTTCACAGCAAATACTTGTTTCTATACAAAGCAAATTCCTCCTCACTTGAGTGAAGCCTTATCTTGGGTCACATATAAAATATGTAATTATATAAATATATAATTATATAAATAAATTATATAAATAAAAATATATATGTCAGTGTATATTAAGAAACACTACTTTTCTTTCTCTATATTTTTCTATTAAAATGTTAAAAAAAAAAAAAAAAAGGCAACAAAACTAGTGGAACATTTGACCCCATTTTTATGAAACTAATGCATCAATGTCTAGCTCAATGGAAATGGCTGCAACTACCAGGGAGTTATCAAGGTGTTGATCAGGGATTTTGATGACATTTCTCTGTTGTCACACTTCATATCTTTGAAAATAGCTGTTCACAAATGTACATACTGCCAGAGAGCAAAGACTATAAAAAGGCATAATTAGAAAGTGAGGGATATTTCTCTCTGGTAAAATAGGGCTTTAAAAAGTCTACTAAAGAGACAAGATCAATTTTTTCTTTGAGTTGAAAGTGTGATTGCAACTTTACATATATTCCATTTGAAAATTCACAGGTAATGTATATATGTTAACTTAAAATTAAGTTGCAGAATATAACAAAAAAAATTTTTTTGGAGAAATCTTGAAAACTATTCCCAAATTCCTGTATTGAAAAATATTCAGCTATGCTTTCTGTTTCACTGTTCAAAGGAATGTGTTTAACTAACATATCAAAATGCATAAAAAATTTGCCTTAATTTCTGTTTGAAATAAAGCTTAAATTATGGAAAACACTGTTATGATTTGGAACACATTATAATATGTAAGTTGATTTTCAACTTGAAGACATGTTGAATTTATCCACAAAAAAACAATCAATCAAATCCACCAAAAATACATCACAAAGTATTTTAAATTTTTTGTAAGCTTTTTGAAATATTGATGAGAATTCTGGGCATTTTTTAATGCAGTTAACTTGTTATGAAGTTATTTTAAGAAAAGACACAAACCCAAATTTAATTATTAAACAAGAAAACTTACATGTCTCCTTAATAATGGAAAAAATATGCTTTCACACTCACGAACACATATAACTAGGTTGATACACTGCTATCAGCAATGACTGCATTTTACTCACCAACTGGCTTAAGCATGTGAAACCTGCATGTATTACATATGGCAATTCAACTGAACGTGTGGTGGGCATGAAAGGCAGAATTAGCACTGCACCCTCCTTTCTGCAATGTTCCTTTGTTATCTACACCAGTCACACTGAAGCTATGCACAACTGACTCATTAAAAATATAACTTTAAAAAAACCATAACATAATAATGTTAAAAGTTTACAATCCTTTGTGGTCAAATTATTAGCTCTCTAGAGCCACAAGCAGCCCGTGGGCTGGACACATCTTTAAAGTTTAGATACTTGTCACTGAGCTGAACAGACTTCTGCTGAATGTTTTTTCTGGTTGAGTATCACAATTTTTTAAGACAGAATTTTTATTCTATATTATGACAGAAGTGTTTATAATGCCAGTTAACAACTATAAGAAGATGAAATTCTTCCTGTAAGATTAATATTGGTAAGTTGTAAAGTCATCCTTTACATGCTGGGAAATGCTGAGGAGATTTAGAAAAAGTTAAAAACCTAGAAATTCCTAAAAATCCTTCTGTGAAGATTTCAAAAATTCTTATAGACAAGATGACAGCAAGACTTTTTTCCCCTCATTTAGTTGTTCCCCCACCTCTGGGTTCGTTTCACTGCTCACACAGCGTGGCAGATGTGGATGCTCATTAGTGTCAAATCTGTGCCACTCTCTGTAATAATACACTACATCCTTACATGTTCTGGTCATGTTCCAGTCATTTTAGGAACTAGTTCCTGCTTTTAATGACTTCAACAAGCCACAGATGTGTAGACAGTCTTACTCTTCCATGATATATCTGACATCAAGGTAAGTGGGAATACTGATCTGAGGCAAAGTACCTGCTAGTTTACCTGCTAGTTTTTCTTTCTAGAGCTCAGATTGGTGGGAAATGTAATTTTTCTGATGTAGCCTCATAGAACATCAGGCTGTTTGGTCTTTTTATTACCACGAACTGAGAAAAGCTATCTTGATTGATATAGAGTTATCTTTCACTTGTTAAGATGCAGGAAGTCATTCAGGGCCACCATGGACTGCTATCTGCACTCTATTTGTAATTGAAGATTTGATTAATGATAAGTAGGCTTCAATGAGATTAACAAAAGAAGCAAAGGCCAGCTCCTGGCAAAATTTCAGGTTACTCCTTTGACTGCACCTTTATTTAAAAAAGCCTCATTTTTCACAGTAGGAGAACAGATACAATTTTTTCTACACTTAATCATAAAACTCAAGCCATTTGCACTACACTTGAAAGCTTTACACAGTCTAATTTGCAGGTAATGTTATCCACCACCTATAATCATACACAGTGTCCTTGTTCTGTTCATTTCTTGTCATCTTAACACTTCTAATTGGAAAAATCAGATAATTTTCCAGCTTCAACTGCATGAGCCAAAGAAAAAACACTGGCTCTGAACAATTTGCGACCCTCCACCAGTAGCTGGAAACATTGACATCAATTAAAGATTGACATTTCAAAACATTTTTTAACCTCATGAAATCACCTACAAAATTGTTGAAATAAGACTACATGGTTTTTTACTTTTTAGTTTCATTGCTAAAGGAGAGTGATTTCCAAAGTTCTATACTCTAAAATTCAAATTATCACAGTCACTTCAAACTTTAGGAAAGTACAAAACAGATGTTTATATATCAATACTTAAAGCATGGATATTTCGTAAGTGTCTGGGAAATTGAATTCCAGTTTACACATATCTATAACCATTCGAAATGAACATCATCTCTTACAAACTTTTCCCAAATCTGTATTCTTCAATTGCATTTGGGGTCATATTGCATATGCAACCTCCTGCAGAAAGCATATGAAGATATATTTAAGAAGGACTTGATACTGAAGATGATTCAATAACTTTAAAAAAATTAAAAGGGGATAATATAAGAAGGAAATGTGGTTTTTTTGTTTGTTTGTTTGTTTTTAAACCTTTGACCTGCTTGGTAGAAACATCTATCAGATTATTTTAATCCAGAGAGTTAACTGAAGTTTGTGAAGGTAAGGAGAACGCTCTCTTCTCTTGAGTCATTAATATTTGAAATTAAATTATTTCAAGTGTGTGAAAATGCTTGAGAAACAGAACATGAAATATAGTGTGAAAACTTGATTGTATTCATAGTCACAAAGAGACTAATGTTGCTGTAGTGCTTTTTCTCCAAGTTCAGAGCTTAAAAAAAAATCAATTAAGTTTATTTGCTCACATGCTTAACCTCCTTAACTGTTACAATGAATAGTAATTCAAATATGGATTAATTGATGAGTTCTCATACATAATTACAGAGTTTGTATCTTAATGAAAATCACATGTAAAATTGCAGATACATTTATGATTTTTTTTTTCTTTTAAGGTTCTCAGTGATTTTATGCTTATGAACTATCTCGACAGACAGCAAGATAACCATCTTGGTCATGCTTTTGTCCAATATTTTTTCATATATCATATAACAGCTATTTTTTGATCGCTACTGTAAAAAATAAATAAATAAATAAATAAATAAATCAGTCATTGTCTCCTAACTCCAAAATGAAAAGATTTTTTTTTTGTCACAGTGGGTACGTGAAATCAAAACCTTCACGGATAACAGTTTAGATCTGAATGGATCAGCTCTTTATGATATATCTAGCAAATCCTGATTATTTCTCTCCAGTAGGAAAAAGTTACAACACTGGTACAGTGCTATTTCCTTTCCAAATGTGCACAATACCAAGCCAAACCAAATACCACCTGTAGCTATAGCAGCTACAATAACTACTGAACAAACATGCCACCTTGTCCCATCAAGGGGAACTGTGCCCAGGCCTGGGGACTCCAGTGCAGGAGAAATGCAGAGTTCTTGGAAAGGGAACAGAGGAGGGCTGCAAATATAATCAGATGACTAGAGCACCTCTCCTATGAAAACAGACTGAGAAAGTGGGCTCCTTTAGCATGGAGAAGGGTCCAGAGAGGTCATATTGTGGCATTCCAGTACTTAAAGGATGCTTACAAGCAGGAGGGGACAGAGTTTTTACACAGTCCGATAGTGATAAACAAGAGGAATGGTTTTAAACTACCAGAGGGGAGATTTAGATTTTATTTCAGAAGTTTTTTCCACTGAGAGGGCAGTGAGGCACTGGCACAGCTGCCCATGGAAGCTGTGGTGCCCCATCCCCAGCAGTGCTCAAGGTCAGGTCAGATGGGTCTCTGGGTAGCCTGAGCTGGTGCGTGGCAGCCCTGCCCATAGCACGGGGTTGAGGCTGGCAGGGCTTTGAGGTCCCTTCCAACACAAGCCACTCTGATTTCTTTCTGCTTTCTAGAAAGAATGTCCATAAGTCACAAGTATATTTCTTACTTTGTGACCAGTGACTTTACATGGGCCCCCTTTCACTCTCTTTCCCTGTATTAACTATCCTTTTGTCAATAGAGGTAAATAAAATAGATAAACGTTTAGGAATATAAAGTCAGAACTGAAATTTAAACAATACTAGCTACGGCTTCTTTTCCCCCTCTTTGGGTGTGCAGACAGAATCTACAGCTCAGCTGTTTTCTGATCTCATAAGTCTTTTTCTATACATTATCATAACTGTTATTATATAACAATTAATTGTTATTATAAACAATTAAAAGGCTTTAGAAGTTTCACTGCATTAAAATCACACACCACGTTCATTTTCTTCTGCACAAAGCACAGAAATGGAGAAAGATATTTGCAAAAGGTTTTTCTTTTCAGATTAAATGAAAATTTAAAATGAACTGTTACTCGATTCCAGAGCACAATCAGAAATGTATAGTTTCAGGAAAGGACAGTACTAAAAATGCAATTATCTTGATCCTCTTGCAGTACTAATAGCACAGGGAGAGTTATATTCTTGATCATAGGTTAGTGACAGACCACAGGTAAGGGCCGCATGAACATCCTTCTGTGGAGCAGTTGTGTATTTAGGTAGTAAATAAATCTACTGGCAAGTCCATCAGAACTGCAAATACTCTGATTTCAGAACGGGAACTCCAAGTTCCAAGGTGAAGCTGCTTTTCTCCTGCAAATCTACCTCCGCAACCAGCTTATGAACACATTTCTAATGACAGTATTGCGACAAGAAGTTAAGTGGTTGTTCACTACCAGTGTTAGAACTCATAATATGTACAGAAAAATAGAAAAGAAACATGAGAACCATTCTTAGATACCATATAAAAGATTAGGTATTTTAGGAGTTGATCGTAAGTATTTCTAATATAAGACATGACAGGTGGGAAACTAAGCAGGCATGAATTAGGAACAATGTGTTTGTAATCATATTTTGAAAGAGGATAAGTAAGCATAAAGCAAATTATTTAAACATTATTTTCATTTTAAACACAAGTAATTTTTAAAAATGCTTATATATTGCAATAATATTTATAGAAGCAAACATACTAAAAAGGGAAAGACATAAATTACAAAAAACCTGCAAAGATGTCTATTTTGTAGATATATGCATAATCCACTTTAATAATGTAAATTAATCTACATTTTAATATATATGTGAGGAAGAGAAAGCATTCAGTCCATCAGCATGCATACAAAACTACAGCAGTGGAAGTGATCATTTTTAAGAAATTAGGATAGGAATATGCCAAATATAAAGAAAGGCCAAGACTCAGAATGTGTCACTCATGAAAATATTTCTGGAAGAAAAATATTAGCAAAATTGGAATAAACAGGCCATGGCAGATAAAGACACGTGTTGGTTAACCTGAGCATCTTGCTGCTATAGTGATTAATAAATACTACATTATGTTTTGATGTTTATCAATTCTTCTTAACATCCTTAAAATCTGAGCATTACAGAGAGCTGATTGTAAGCTGATATCTTTAGTGTTAGAAGTTTAAATCATATATTTGTCACACATATATAGAGATGATTAGATTTTGACCAGTGAGGAAACTGATTGCTTATGGAATTATTGAAGAATATGAGACAGCCATAGCAAATTACCATTTGCTTACTGATTCTGGCTCAGTTAACTTAGGTTTAGGGTTGGTGACACACACACACACACAAGAAAAGTACAGCATGAGTGACTGAGACAAGAATTGTAGTAACAGAAAGGTAGGTTATTGTTAAGAGGAAAATATTTGTACGTCATGTCTTCAGAGTGCAATAGAATTTTATGTAGTAGACATACAAATGTCTAGGCTTGCTATAAGAAACTTGCTTTATTGCTACATTTAAAACTTGCAGGAAGAGAAACCCCAAAGATGTTATTTCTTCTATACTATGTAATAAATATGTTTTTAGCAAAGTATAAAAGACTGAAATGAAACTAAAGTTTTAAAGGAAAACTGATTATTGAGCAGTGAACCTTTGCACTTTAAAGAAAATACAGATAGAAGTGAAATTGCAACTAACAGCAGAAACAAAACAAAGTTATAAAAATAAATGAATCACGGTTGTGGTCTCAGAGCTTTCATTATTATAACCAGATTGTAATGGGACCCTGCTGTTTCCTACCCAATAAAGAATTGATACATAAATTTACGTACCAGGTTGTCAAAGAAAAGAAGTGCTCATCTGCTCCTGCAGTTTGCATCTATGGGGCACTGATCCCAAGCTCTGTCTGAAGTATAAGAAATAACGTTTGATCAGCTCCTTTGAAAGGAAGTGAGAAGATAAAAATCGCAAATCTTCCAGAGTTATGTGCTTTTTGAAGCACACACTTCTTGAATTCAAGAGTATCAGCATGGCTCCTGGTTTGAAGGGTAGCAATAAAGGTAAACGCAGATCACACTAAGCAGTTCTTCTAGATAGCGTTAAATAACCACTTTTCAGAGAGTACACATGTAAGACTAGGGGAAAAAAAGGAACAAAGAAGTTTTCCAGTGCTACTGATTCTTTTCTTCAACACAGCAGCGAATTCTATTAAATCATAAAGAAATATCAAGAACAAATGTATGGCCAGAACAACATCCAGTGTTTTTTCTTAAATAAAAGAAGTCTACCCATTGAACATGGAACAGTAGCAAATAGAAATACAAGCATTGTCTCTAATACTTGATTTTTTTAAAAAAAGAAATCCACTAATGTTAGCTTTGGTCAAAGATGTGGAAGATTGTGATGTGCTACAGGTAAAGACCTGCCACATTTAACACCCGTGTCAAAAAAAAAAAAAAAAAAAAAAAAAAAAGCACTAGTTATATTGAGGTAGTTTTACATATCTGGACCACATTCTAGACAGGAATATACAACAATTTTTCTTCTTAATCATCACTGAATATGCTTCAACATTTCAAATCTTTATAATTAAATTGAAAGCTACATGCTTTTTAAAGTGAAAAACAAAACATAAGTGAAAATAATAGACCAGTAGATTTCTTAAATCTATTCAAGATAGTTTATAAAAGGCAAGACTTCTTACAAAAGGAACAGTTTAGATAGGAATAGGTATAGAAGTTAGTATTTGGAGATTTAAAGATAAAAGACTAGCCTGTTTTCCCAGTACAAGACTCCTAAAAAATGTGCCTGCTTTATTATGTCTCTATACTATTCTTCATAGAAATGGTTCAGGACCAGCTACTTTCAAGTTTCTATTTGCCCTGAATGCCTAGAATTCCTTGAAACAGTTTCCTACCTTCCCTCCTCAAAATTACTAAAATAAAAAAAATCTTAAAAAAAATTTTAAAAAATTAGCTTCACAAACAACATGGGATTCACTATTCACCAACTAGAACAATCAGGAAAACAATCACTTGAGAATTAACATATGCCAATGGATAACAAATGTAGATCATTGTTTTCCTCAATTTTAGCATTATCTTCAGATTTAAAACTTTATTCTTATTGTTAAAGCATACTGTAATACTATAATGTGATAGAAAGTACAGCATTAGTAGCACAGAGGCACAATCCTAGGCTTCAGTAAATGAGCCCAAATACAGCAACTGTGGAGGGAGGGAAGAACAGAAAGGACAGACAGAAAACTGCATACATTCAAAAGACTTCAGGTAAGCAGGGATCTTCAGCAAGATATTTTTAAATCCACTGCCAGCCCTTAAATGAGGTGTGGGAAGGAGGGATCCTGGCTCCACCCCTTCTGGACACTTGGGTACACGGCATGCAGCTGAGCTCACGTGGGTTGGCCCTGCCTTCCATCAGGTGCTCAATCACTGGGGTTGGGCTGTGACACTGCATTTTCATTAAACATACATCACTTGCTTTTTGTTATTTTGTTAATGTTGTAGTAAGGAGTTACCTCAGTTAATAAGGAGATTTTCCAACAATACTATTTCATTATTACTTTAAGATTTAAAAATCTTACACACAAAAAAAAAAAAGTAAAAATAAAAATAAAAATAAAAAGGTTGAATTGCAGATAACAGTCAGAAGATCATTCCCTATCTGCGTTTTTTTTCCTTAAGATTGACAAAGAGAGGTGTGTTGTGTAAATAAAGATTTGACAAATAAAAAGCCCCTCAGAATCACAGCTTTTATAGAATCTTCAGGATCAAGTGATGATCTCTCTGTAACAAAAATTGCTGTGTTACAGTATATGACCTCAGCAATTAGCTGAGAGCAAATGTTTGTTCTCATCTTGCCTTAATTTACGGACTCAGCTTTGAATTCAGAACACAGCAAATGCAAACAATACTATTGTCAGACTTCAAATCATAAGATATGTAGTATACTTTTATATATAGATTATAATTTTTTTTCCTCTGCAACCCAAAAAATCATCCTGTCAATCAACTCTTTGCTTTCCAACTGATGCATTAGTATGTTACTTTACTATTTGTATGATTTTCCTGTGTTATTAGAAGCCCCAGATAAGCTATTTTCATCCAAGATTTCATTTTTTCTACTGAGAATAGCTTTTCTTGGCAAATTACATTACATCTATTACTGATAAATCTCAGAAATTGCTGCTTAACTTGCTATTAAAATCAGCCTGTCTATATGAAATACAAGGACTAACATTATTGTATACGAGGTTTAAAAAAAAAAAACTACCCAAATCCTCTTTTTTTTTTTTTAAAGCTTGAAATCTGACTTTTGGATACACGTTATGACTGTAGTGAAGGACATTTTTCTCAAGATAATAAAAGTTTGAGTGCATATGGTTGCAATCCTTTGGTTAATCCACGTTATTCTAGAAACAATTTTAAAATACATTTTCTTTGTGTTTCACTGGAAAGCAATTTGATGTGGTTTTATTGCATCACTGTAGGGCATGCAAATGGTCGCGCTTTTATCATTTCTAATAATAATGATACTTTCAACCAAATTCAATATTGAAAATAAAACATAACCACTAGATATTTCTCTACTCTTCTCTGCAAATGTTTAATTGATTAAGATTTGCTTTTTCATGAATGAGTGTAAAAATTGGAAATCTGAGAACATACTGCAAGTAGAAGCAACTATTGTGAAATAAAATACTCCAGTTCATATGGAATTATAAATAAATTTAACTCTAAATTTCGACATTAAAAAGATTCCTGCAATATACTGGAATATGTGCAATTTTCTTTAGGAAAATGATCGTGTGTGTCTAGTGATTTCACAACTGAATACCCTCGGCAGGTGTGAATACTGTAATTCTACAGCTCTCTGTTTGGATCTAGTATTATGCATATATCAAAATTTTCCTCTTAATACAATACAATTATACCACTAAATCTGTTTACTTTTTAAAAAATAATTTCTCTTTCAAATAATTTCCAGCACAGGAATTTCATACATGCAGTTTTCTTTGCTTTTGAAGTCAATAATTTTTTTTAGCATGACTACTGACTATCATCATTGAGCCAAAAAAAAAAATCTTTTTCCACTGGGAACACTGACAATTTACACTTTCTTGAAATAACTCGTCATTTTTCCCAAATGATTTTTTTTTTTTTTTTAATGGGAGATAAGACACTCCAAACATTTTCAAATATCAGAGAATCTAAAGTGGTCATAAAAATATGTAATTTGAAATCAAATATCAAATAAAATAATCAAATATTTGTAATCAAATGGTATTTACAAAAAAATGTAGTAGGAAATCATGTCTCAACATTCTTACATTTGACTGAAAGAAAACCTGTATTTTCAAGTGATATTTGAAAAGCTTTGTTTTGACACAACCACATTATTTTACAGTAGTAATATGTTTCATTGTCAGTGCTGTTAGCTTTACATATATTTATTTTACATATATAACCCATTTTCAAAATAAATTGTTCTTTGGGATGCTTAGAGAAGCATATTGTTCCTTTATTCAGGCAATGATTATATGAGTCTGGTTTTGCTAATTTGCCTGGTTCTTGTAGTAGTGGGTGTCACCAGCCACCATAATTTCACATTCACACATTCTTAACCCTTCAACTGTTACATACCAGAACATGACTAAATGTAGCTCAGAATACCAATTTCTTTATTTTTCTGGGAAAAGATGTGCTTATTGCTATTGTGACACAAACTAGTAACATAAAACAGCTGCAAAATATAATAAGAATTGCTTATTTTACAACACTACAATGGTAAATTGAATGAATTTATCCATATAGGAAAAGGGATATCCATTTTCATATTAAAATGTCAGCTGACAAGTGCAAATCCACTGTGCTATCTCAAAGAAGCCATATTTCTGTTACCCTTTAACACTGAATTGGTAAGACTTCTCCAGACTGTTACTCTGCTTGTGAAAGAGTGGAGATTGCTCTACACCAGTAGAACTGTACCTCTACCTGTAGTGGGAAGCCAAAGAGCTCAATCATCAACTCTGAATTTCAGAGTCCTTCCTTGTAAAAACTGTAAAGTATTGGTCTTAGAAAAAAGTACCTTGTTTTTCTTCAATATTCCCCACAGTGTATTAGCTCAGGGGTTTGCAAGTACAGCCACATCCTTTTTGAATAATTCTGTCTCTTGAGGTTTGTTAGGAATCATTTTATCCACTATCCCTAAAACAGTAGCATACAAATTTTTTTCAGAGAAAATGCTCAGACTATCTTCTCTGGAACTTTTTCTGAATCCCTTTTTGTCATTCTGATTGGACAACAACTTGTTTTTTAAACAAATCCAGGTAAAAACAAGTGGATCTTTTTAATTAAAAAATAATAATTAAAAACAATCTTGTATTGTGTCATTACATTGAGAACATAGGGACAACACAAAATATTTCTGCAGCCAACATGCCTTATGTAACAAGGATATCAGGGTGTTTTTAATACCAGGGACTGTATACAAATGCTTACTCATTATTATTACAAAATCTTGTTATATTCTGATGCGTTTTGAGAGGGGACGAGTCAGAGGGAACCTGAAAGCAAACTCCATTGTTCTTAACCTATAGGGGGAAAATAAGGCTTTTATAAAATTTGCTTAATAAAACTTGGTATGTTCTAATGGAACTTGATGGGGTTTTTAAGTAATTGAAATGTTCTGTTTGCTTTTTGTGGGATTACATTTGTTTTGATTAAAACTTTAAAACACTGTTCTGATTAAAATATCTTTGTATTTCTAAAGATGGGAGGACCTTTTAGAATAATATGTTTCCATCTGTTTCTACGTAAGTTGAAGCAGTATCTGCAGTAGACCTAAGGTTTATGCCTGCTGTTTTAAAAATGCCATCAGAAGAGGCTCAGCCTACAAGGGCAGAGAAGTATAACCTAGAAAACAATTTCCTCCTCGTTTAAAATTCTGAAGTAATTTTGTTGCTTTTGAAGATTATTTTATAAAAAATGAATTTGTGATCACCTTTTCACTACAGGATGGAAGTATTTTGGTCAGAATATATATGATTTTTATATTTATTTTGTGCTGCTTAGTGTAACCTGAGTCTTTATGAAATTTGTTGTGTTAAAGCATTGCTTTTAAGGTACGGTGTTTTATTTCTTTATACTTCTTCATGTGAATAAATGAAAACTATGATCTTACTCAAATTTAGTAGAATTGAAAATAGTGTGTGTTTCTCAAATGCATAAAGTACTTAGAATGTTAAGGACTACTTTAAATTCAGTTCTTTATTAAGTTCATAAGGTACACAAAAATCTAGTCTGTCTGAAAAATCCACACTAGATGCATTCCCTTGGCATGGTGTTGACTTTGTTGAAGAGAAATTGAAATTGACTGATTGTCACAGACACATAAAGATTTTAATGTCAGAGATCCTCAGTATAATAATGCCAAATCTTAATTACCTTTCAGAAATGACACCGTAACTAAAGTAAAAACAATTAGACTGTATTTTCTTGGAACTGTCAGCGTGAACTAATGAGTTTCTAATTTGACTTCAATTACTCCATCAGAAAAAAATATCATATAGCCCATAGAAACAAATGGATTGATTCAAAGTTTCAAGAAAAATATGTAATTAATTCCTTCCTCACTAAGGAGTGTCAACAGAATCTTTTGAACAGGAGTCAGTACTGATGCAAATGAGATCTAATTGGCCCAGTTAAACCAATTTTGTTGCTTTCTGAACAGGGAATGACGGCATGAAATCAAGCAGATGGTTAACACATTTAAAACTTCAAAAAAATCATACAGATTTCTAGGAGGATCTGTTACTGGATTTGTCCAGTTGCAAGTACTTTCAATATACAGTCAGGAAAGTAACATGATTATACTAAAAGCACAATATTATTAGTCCCTTCAGGGAGTTAATTAACCTGATTTATCCAAGAAACTGTAATAATCCCCTTAATGGATGAGTTGCTGTGTTTAACATTGCCATGTCCAACAAATGCATGTATGTCCAACAAATGCAAGGATTTATAGTATTCTGAAGAAAACAGTAACACAGTTGTCTTCAATATGAATGAAAGGGGGAGTTTTAGAGAATGGGGGTGTTCAGACTTGTACACACATTGCACAATCACATCTGCCAGCTTGCTAGACATCTGGCACTTCACACATTCATATTTTTTTTTGCAATCACACCCTTTCTGGTGCATCCTCAGGGGTATTTTCCAAACTAGATATCTGAAAGAAATAACGCATGAAGTTTCATTTCTAGAGTTAGTTTAATGCTGCATCCCCAAAGCTGATAATTTGTCTGTATTGCTGCAGATAAATTCTCAAAGAACAGAATCCAGCAGTGACTGGCACAAAAGCAGAAACATACAAAAGAAGAAGCACGCTCAAAACAATAAAATCTTAATTATCTGAAACATTACTGTGCCATCTCCATCAAAGAGTTCATAAAAACAGTAAAGAAAATTCTGTGACCCAGAGCTCAACAGCTGTTGGCATTGTGCAGTAGCTTGAGGTAGTATTTACTCAACCACAACCTTTTTCTGAAAAGAAAAATAAGCACAATAACTGTACTAGCAACTAGAAGAGCGATAACCTATTGAAGAGTAGATTTTTTTTTTTTTTCATGAAGACAGCAAAAAAACAGCAACTGGACAGAATTACTTTGGGCTGTTGCAAAAAAGTAAAATTTAGGCACATTTAATCATTTAGTCACAGTGGAGAACTGCAGCAGCAATTATAATTCTCACCTGAATAGTATTTCATCCAATTTGCTTTTTTAAATGAGATATTAAACAAGTACACCCAGAAGAAAAAGACATTTAAAAATTAAAATATCAAACATTGAGGATAATAACGTTTGCTAGAATTACTAAGTTTGAATTCAGTTTCTTTCAATTGCAGTAGAAACAACAGTGCAAATGTGCCTGAACTCAACTTTCACTAATAGGTTTGAAGGTCATACAGAAGGAAGAGCCTCCCACATACCTTCCTTAGCAAACTCTCTGCTTCAGTAACTCATTCACATTGACATTTTCATCTTTAACAATTCCCAGCTCTGCTGGGAACCTCTTTAGAATGAGAGTGAGTGGTGATATGCAACACTTTTCCCTTCGGGATTTCCTTCACATTAAAACTAAGAAAAATCTACTGGCTCTTTGGTCAATTTAATAAAGGGCAGCATTCTATCATTCAGAAGCAGTTCACTCATATCTTCATCTGCCCTCTGACATTAGTATCTCTACGTTAACGTTCAAGACATATGAGCTAGCAGGCTTCATGTGTGTCATACCAGAAATTTTTCACCTGCCAAATTCAATCACATAAGAATGCTTTTCTTGCTTGAATTTTTACTCTTGTTTGCAGGGTAGAAAGCCTGCTATCAGAGTCTTGGCAGATGTTCTATTGTCTGGAATATACACAAAAAGCAGGAACAGACAAACAGCCCGTCCTTTCTCTCTCTGGCTTTCCCTGGCTGCTGCTCAATGAGAAGAATAAAACAAATGTGATCCAAGCTCATTCTGCATAAACAACAAACAACATCCCCTGCGTACAACACAGCATCTCCAAAAGGAATTCACATCACTCAAAGCAGTGTTACAGGACAATGTCTGAGTTGCAGCAACAGCTGCATAACAGAAAGAGTTACAGGTGTTGTTTATGATAAGAGTAAATTCACTTTATGCAATTTTGAGTGTAAGTCTGTTGAAGTCAGAAACGTCTTTCCAAAGATAAATCTAATTAAGATGACATTAATTTCAATTACTATCCCTAGCAAATATTCAAAACCTGTAGCAGGTCAACATGGAGAAGAAAGTAATGCACACATTTAAAAGACTTTTTCTACATTTGTACTCATTGCCACACATCATTGTAACTTCTTCACAAGATTTCTATATGAGAAAGTTCATGGATATAAAGAAGATAATGTTGATCAAGTGATTCACCTTCATTAAAAATAGCAAATGAATTTTGACAGAAAAAAAAAAGAAGATACTCCAGTAGAATGTAATACTTCAAAGTGACAGAGGTTAAACACTGGAGGGAATGGAAAGAGAGGCTGCAAAATCCTCTGCCCAGGAGAATTTTCAAAGATCATTATGCTTAACTGATTTAATTTTGGAACTAGCCCTAGTTTGGGCTGGAGGTTAAAAAAAAAAAATGATGGCTTGCTATGAGATTCCATACCTATTCCTGTGATCTCTTTTTCTAGTGAAAATACTAACCAGATTTCAAAGTATGATACAAACTGAAGAAAAGTTCTGAATGAGGAGAAGATGATTTGTGTACAATACCTGAATTTAATTTACTTATTTCAAAGAAAATAGCATGTTTTAGTAACAAAACACAAAGCCATTAGCAACAGGCATGTGTGGGGTTTTTTTTGTCTGTATCTGAATAGAGATTAAATCTCTATACATGGAAAAATATCCGTATATCTCCATAAAAGTTGAAGAGGTGATCATGAAACAGCATGACTGCACTTCAGAAAAGAATTCAAAAATTCATTTCTACTGAAGTTTCCTGAAATGATTATTGAAAGAATACCATACACAACTAACCATTCTGCTTTTTACAATGGCATAACTGCATCAGTAGACAACAGAAGATTTCTGAGTTCACAAAAGGCTTCCTGTTCACAAATCTGCTTTCTGAAGACCATGTGTACAGAGATAATATTTAAATGCAGAGAAAGAAAGAACAAGTAACAGTAAGATCAAGAACAAATTATATCAGGTAAATTTTTTATGTTTGTATCAGGGACAATGGGATTTTTTTCCTATCCTGCACCTTCCAGAATTTCCAGTAAAAATCAAAAATCAAAACTAAAGAAGAAGGGATTGGTACAAATAGAATGAATGTAAACTGTTTTTGTTACCTGCTCACTTAACAAGACTTTTAAGATTTCCTTCTTTTCCTGGATTTTCTGTTCTCCAAAATGGTCAGAGTATTCACTGAAAGAGGAATACTCTTCAGTTGGTTCACCAGAATTTCTAGCATAAGTTAGTAAATGTAGCAGGACTTGAGATATTGTTATTCTGAAATTGGACTTGAAGTTAAGCATCATTTCACCAGTTTTGATTTTGGTGGTGCAAGCATTTTCCAATCAAAATAAGATCAACTTGTTTTATACGGTACCCTCAGGGCAATGATTGTGTATCAGACTGTGTATCAGGATTATGCACATGAACTAATACATTTTTATGTATGTTGAATCTTGATCTCCTTTTATAACAAAAGTTTATACTCAGTGTGAAAGAAATCTTATCAAGTGCATCCACCTCTTAAATGTACACAGCCTTATGAAGGGTTTATTATAAGCTGCAATAGTCTGGCAATAATCTTAAAGATTCATTAGGTGCTCATGATTAAACAGTTTGAACACATCAGTTGATTGCTACTGATTTGCAAGTTTGCAAAGGTTATCATTACAAAATTTTCATCTAAATATTAAACTATTTTACGAGATTTATAGTTAGGGAGGTAAAGTAAGCTTACTCACTAAATGGTTTAGTATGAATATTTATTTTAATTTGCATCCCAGTAGTAAGGGTTCCACAATATTCAGAATGAATTAGGTGAAATGCTCTCTTGATTTGCAATATTATTCTCATCTGCAGTATGTACTAAACCTTACAATGAATAGGAGTAGATTCAGTGATATGTAGCTTTCAGTTCCAGCAAAGAAAGAAAGCAGAAGTCTTACACATTTTGCAGGCTCTCATTATCCTCAAAGTTGATCTAATTTATCCACTGCAGATGAAGCAGAAGCCTGACAGAAAAACACAACATTTAATGGTCTAATTATTATAATCACTTCCTAATAACACGGTTTTACAAATTCAGCCTTAACTTTAATCATCCTTTGTGCAAATAAATTTGATAGATGAAATGCTGACACAAATCCAAGCCAATGGACCAAACCAAAACCTTTTTAGCAAGTGACAAATTTCCTGCCTGAAATCTAATCTTGGAGAAAAAACCTACTTTTTTTTTCTTTTTTTTTTTTTTCCAAGATATTGACCTGGAAGTCAAGTGAAGAAAACATACATAAAATTGTAGTCATCACTTTCAGCTGTCTTTTTTTTTTTTTTTTTCCCTCACTTGATTCTCTGCATTTTGTGAAAAACTATGGAATAACTTCTCACAAAATAGAGGAACACCATTAACACTAATTTTAAAATCTTCAACCGAAGAAGTTGTACTAGAAATGTAGTAGCGTTGTTTTGCAGTCTTTCTGGAGATATACAGATAATCAGTACAACAACTAGACATGATGTACTTTGGGTATCTGCTTGCATTCTGAAAGTTAGCTACACTGCAGTTTCAACTCTGTCCAGTTTTAACAAAGTAGAGCATTCTGAAATACAAATTCATTTCAATATCTGAGGCAATTCTGCTGAGAAAATGTATTTTGTTATCCACATAACTCTATGGCTGTTCTTGTTCAACATCCCTTCTCCAGAGGTTCCACAGACTAAATCAAGAATTAATTACACTACAGCCATAAAAATATTAAGTTCATGATTCCAAGCATGGAAATAAATTTATTCTATCTACCCTTGCTGCTAGTGATTTGCATACAAAAGAGTTATAGGCACATGCTTTATAATTTCATAACATTTGTATAACAAGATTTGTATTTAGTAAATACAACCTCATGTTGAACTACTATAGTATGGCCTAAATTACTGTGTAATGAAGGAGTCTAGAAAAAAATAATCTTTTTTAACCTTTCTATATTGTGCATCCATTTGTACTATTGTTACTATAAGTATTGATAGTATGAAAAATGACATTGATTTCTAGGAAAAATAAACAGCAACAAAAAAAAAAAAAACAACCAGATATACATCTGTTGAGTTTTTCACTACCTAAAACAGAAGAGGAGCATACTATTCATAACAAGGAGGAAAGAGCCAGACTAATGGGGAAGAATAATGGTTTAAAAAAAAAACCTAAAAACCATTTTTTAAGAAAAAAGCTGAAGAAATCATGAGGTAAAAGGGCAATCAAAGGTGCTGATAGACAACCTGCCCTTTTCTTCAAAAAGTTACTCTTGACTTTGACTAGACAAGTTTTAGCAGTCTGCAAGGTTGTCTTGCTCAAAAAACGTTTTCAGGGAGACAAGAAAGCAATTACACTGGTTTCCAAGATAAGCAAATAGTTCTGTTATTTATACATCTGACATTTCTGTAAGATGGGTTTCTGTAAGACTGGTGACCAGAAATACGAAAAAAAAAACAAAAACAAAAAAAAACAAAAACAAGCAAGGAACACAACAACCTAGCTCTAAATATTATTTGTTTTGCTTGAATTCTCTAAGCTTATCAAGAAAATGCCAACTTCCAGCTTTTCTTGACAGAAAGATTAGTTCTCAAATCTTTTCCATTCACAGAATAACTAGGGACTTAGACTAAGATATTTTCTGTGCAATACATAATATTTAAAAGAAATAAAGAAAAAATATATTTGTGAATTTTCTGATTTACAGAAGTCAGTGAATAAAGAGTATTGCCTTAGGGTTAACATAACACACACAAAGCAGAATTTGCACTTGCTTCGAAACACCATTCACACAATAGATTTGCTAACCTGCAGTCTGGACATATTTGAAGGAATTCAGTCACAGCACCTTACAGCTCTGCTTCTCAGTTCCAAGATACAACTTCTCAGAAGGGGAAAAAATTATTTCCAATGTCATAATTTGCAGCTGTTGATCATATTTTTCTAAACATTCTGGACATAAGCCTAGAATTGGTTGCTATATAATACATTAAAAGAGTTTGTCCTAGAATTGCATTCAGCAGTTTTATCCCACCAAAAGAGTTTAATGAAGGACAAACAATGGAGAAAATTCTTACAGAAAGAAAGTTAGAAAGCTGTTACTGAGTAATGCAGTACTAACCAAAGTAAGTAAACTTCTTTACCCAATCAAAAGGTAAATTTCAAATCATAAAATCTACGGTATCCCGTGATTGAATTTAGACAAATTACACACTCTAGTAAAACTTAATTTGTGTAGATCACTTAGTAACAGAAAGTTACAGTGCTTCAATAAAGAAAAGAAAGAAAGGAAAAGAAAGGAAAAGAGAAAAATTAAGCACCTTGATTCTTAACACAGAAATAGTGCTAAGAAATTATACTTTGGTGTCAGAAGGCACTGATAGTTCCCTGAAGGTTCCCTGAAGGTCCCTGATAGTTCGAAAGAATTTTTGCCACCAGTTGTGCCCCCTTCAGTTCATCTAGAAGCTTTCCTTAACATTTTATTAACAGAGTGAAAGCACATCACTCCAAGAACAACATCTGCAGCCACAAAGTCTGAATATACAGAAAGTGACTAGTAGAAGGGTGGTCGAGTACTGAACTTGAGCATGCTGATCATTTATGGCATGAGAAACTAGTAGTAAACACAGAATGAAGCAAGTGCATGCCAATGGTCTTACTATGCTTTGGCAATACAAGTGAGAAAATCAGCAATCTCTGCAAACACATCACTAAATGTATAAGAAAATGTGCTAAATATGTGTGGGTTTTTTAGAAGGAAAAACAATAAAATTGAAAGGAAATGACATGATCACCAAAAAACCTTTACTCATTAACAGCAAATCTTGAGAATTTCTTGAAAATGACCATGCTAAGGAAGTGAGCAAACATGGGACAGGTGCATCACGTATCCAAGTCTATTTTGTTCTCTCTTGTTAGTTGCTACCAGGCAGTAGGGTTTTTTATTTTTTTATGCCTGTGGTTGTGAGGGAGGCCAAATTCCAACTCCACCACCATTAATTAGAACTACTAGTTGATTAATATGTACTTGCCTGTTGTATCTGCGGTATTTGTGAGCTTGACTGAGTTGTGAAGGCACTTGATACCTCTCAGAGGTATTACCAATGATAATCCATTCACACTGAATTTTGAAAACATTTGTAATTCAGTCTATGTGCCTACGTTTGGTTTTTTTTAAAGTTGTTTCTGGAACCCAGAAGGGCTTCTTCTCTCCTTCATGTGTCCTAAAGACAAGCAGAAATTTGGGAAATTGATACTGATTGGTCACAGATGGAAACCACGTGGAAAAAAAGGGCTATGATATATAGCTGACAAATTCTTTCACCCAAGTAGAGATTTCTCTGGCATACAAGTTTACACTCATTTGAAGTAAAATCAGAAAGGCATTTGTGCAGTTATATGAATGGTGACATTTTTAGATATGGGGATACTTGCAGTTCATTTGCAGCCTAAGAATATTCCACTTTCATGAGTGTGACTAACCCATGTTCAATTAATGAACAGCTCAAGGAGAGCTATTAGCTACTAAACCTGAAATCTCTGTTTCCCACTCTGTCCTCCTGTCTCTTCCTTTTACTTCCCCAGCTGAGCCCCTATAATGGAAACAAACGTGTTAATTTGCTGTACAAAGCTTCCAGTTTTAGTCTCACGCTACTCAGCACAATACTTCAGCCTCAACATAAGAAAAGTTGCATCAGCATTCAGAAGTCTTTTGTTCTGAATGCATGCAGACAGTAGCAAAACTATCCTGTGATCATCAGGACCTCAACCCTTAGAATCCTTCAGCACTCCAAAATGTTACTGTTAGAGGTTATACATTGCCACATTACACATATGACAGCATGCGGTGTGAACCCAACCTGAAGTCATATATATCCACCAGAAGCAAAGACAAGTTCTGAACCTAAACGGAGAGTATGAGGAAACATGGAACTCATTTTATCTGATCATTTACCAAAGGAGCACTTTTTCTGGATTTGTCAGGGCTTTATATGAGAGCGTACTTTCCAAATAAGCTGCTGGCAAAATGGGCTAATCTGCAGATGCCTTTAACCTCCTGTGCTCCAGCAGTAATTGTGATGTTGTATACACGTTATTTTACAAAGGCCAGGGTACAAATTCAGCACTAACTGTCTTCTGGTTATGCCAGTTTATTCACAATCAGCTGCATATTTTGCTCTGACTGCATAAAGGGCACAGTCATCAGAATGCATGATTACCTTAATGATTTTGTGGAGTGCTGTAGTCCATTAGGATAATTGGAAGCACATCCATATTCGAACATGCTTTCCTTGGCTAGACAATATTCTTCACAGCATTTAAGAAAAACGAACAGTACTGTCCCTATCACACGCTCTTATTCAATGACTGGAAGAGGATCAGACAAGACACTGTATGCTTTGACCTCACATATCAGGGGATGGAACAGAGTATTTTGTCAGTAAATTTATCTTGCAAGATGTAAAGCACTGAAGAAAGATTATGCCATAAAATAATCCATTATTATGCAAACTACCTTAACATAATTATAAAATAGGAAACTTTAGGTTAAGACAATGTATGGCCAACTATCAGAACACTGCCAGCGTCACATAACTCACTAATAACACTGTAAAGATTACAGAATCACAGCATTGTAAGGATTGTAAGGGACCTCTAGTGATCATTGAGTCCAAATCAAATTTGGTCTGGAGCCAGAAAATCCAAGCAGCAAGCTAAGGAGGAAGATGTTTATCATCAAGGTAGTGCCACTATATCACATTTATCCCTCTTAATCAAGGATAAATTACTAATGGCAGTATTTTTAAAATTATATTACTCATTTAAAATGTGTTCCTCACTCTCTTCTGCTTTTATAAACTATTTTTGCCACAAGGAGAAAGTGAAGATAAATTTCTGTTACATTGATCTTCCCTCAGAACAACCAGACTACCTGTGGAGCAACACCTGCTGCATTGGCGCAGGTTGTGCAGAACATGTTATCTCCTAACCATTGCAGTGACTATTTCCCTGATAGAAATAAGAAACATGATAGCTTAGCTGGCTTCATATGATAATAAATGTTCCATTCGGTGCTTCAGGATGCTAGGAGGAGGTACTGCTAGCTGCGTTTTCTCAGTTCTTCCTTAGTCCAACACTACTGCAAGTTAACATTAGCATGCACCTAACATAGAAACTAATAATCTTTACTGCAGTAGAGATCACTCCCTAAAGCTGATACATATCTTGAGACAGCAAGATGACAAAGCACTTGCTTTTAGAACTGAATATTCTTCTTCTGCTATTGGAGTCAGTGTTAACACTGACCCTTGACTAGGGATTCAGTCAAACTAAAAGACTCCTCAAGCAGTAGTTTCCACTGGATTTTATTATCTCAACAACATAAATGGTCCACAGTGATCCAGGCAATCTGTTCATATTCCTTCCAGCTCTATGACTTTTTTGTACCAGCTGCTTGGGCTGTTATGCTTAAAGATTTTGAAATCGTTGGACATACATCCTTAGATTTCTTTCCAACATACAAATTGGATTTAATGATATTAGTGGCTTCAGATCTGAAATCAACCATCAAGGAGTTAATTTAATATAGTCTTTGAAGTCTGATTAAATACCATATATTCCTGGTTGGTTTTGCTTTTTAATTTGTGTTGTAGCAGAAAACTCAATTTCACTTAAATTTTACAATTGCTACCCATGATCATTATAAATAGGATATAAGCAGTTTGTAAAAAAAACAACACGTTTTTAAGAAAATCGATGAATGTATTCAAAACATAGTAACTACAGAAAAAGAACTGGAGTTAATGGATAGGCCACTCTCTTGAGGACTGTGACTAAAATATGAAATTATATTATTCTGAATTTCTGATGATTGTACTGGAAGACTAGTATAGTATTAAAAATTTATCAAGCAGGGGGGTGGGAGAACTGTCTGTATGAATCCTTCTTTGGTTTTTGGCTCAAAGCTTGCTTTCTGAGGTATTTCTTGTGATAAGACTCTAGGAGACAAGAGATGGGTGTTGCTGTGTGGCAATCAACATCACTGTGTGGATAGTTTTACATTTGAAAGCATTTCTTTGGAACTGTTTATCTTTGGAAGATAGTGCTTAGGACTGTTTACTGGCGGATGATGCAGCCTGTGACCAAATAACTCCTGTTTGCTGTAGGAGAGTGGGGGATGATGCCATCGTATCCTGTGAAGGCAAGATACAGGGCACTTCCCTGCTCCCTCTTATCTGCTGGCAAGGTCAGGAAGATAGGAACAAAGGAGTTTCCTGCTGAGATCCGAGAGCCAGAAGCTGCCACTCCAAGGAGACCTGACTCAACCACTTTGGATTTGAGCTGTCACTCCAAAGAGAGCTGACTCGACCACTTTGAAAGCATTGAAAAGGGGCCATTATCGCCATGGTCACTGTTGTTGTCGTCAACATAACAACAATGCCGATGACCCCACTACTGAAAATCAAGGACTGAATCATCTAAACATTTATTCTGAGGGAATAATGCTGACTATTGCCCTATGAAGGATTTACATTACTACACTGCTACTGGATTTAAAGAACAGCAGCAACTCTAAAAGAATGGAGAACAATGCAATGCATCGCTCACCACTGCTCACGTAGCATGAAGCTTATGGGAGCAATAGATCGCTGAAAGTTCATTATGTTGTCCATGGTGAAATGCTAACATCAGACAGCCATATGTTGCAATAAAAAGTCTCAGAGCCAGCAAGTGCTGAACAAAACAGTGGAGACACAGAGCTATATCACAGCATGTGTCACCAGATCAGAGACATCTCGCACCTGCAATCTTGAAAGTCAGGACAGGACAGAATAACTACATCACTGGGTAAATCACATTACGCCAGACGGCCATAAAGGAACACTTTCTCTCCTTTCCGAATCCTCTCCTCCCTTCTGTTCCCTTGGGCAAATTTAGCATTATTTTTTACATAAAACTCCAACTGTTTTATGTAATATACAGCAACAAAACAAGTTTCTCCTCTTATTAGAATATATGGGCCTCAGACATTAGGAAAGAATGAAAACTCCATTGTTGACAAAAGTATATGCATTTACTGTGGTGAACTTAGACACAGGGAAAAGTTTCAAACTATCCACAAGAAGAAAGGTGCATTTACAACAAGCCCAGCTGCTCTCTGTTAGCTGTATTACTCCTATATATATATATCCCTATTTTAATCACAGGAGTTCACAAAGATCCTCTTAAAAAATCATTAACACTCTTCACACAGTAGAAGTTGTATTTTTTTTTTACCTATTTCAGATACAAGGACCTATTCATAATCTTTCTTTCAAATTATGATGCAATATTAGACCATTCATTAAGCAATTAAGCCTAGTATTTAATCAAAGTAAAAGAAAACACAATCTTGCTTCCTTTAGCTTAACTACTTTTCAGAAAACTTTCAAGAAAATAAATATGCATTTTATATGCAAAACAAGGAGAAAAGAAAAAAAGACTGTGTGAACTATAGCTTATTTGAAGTTGATATTTGCAAACGGTTTTGCTGTTTTTGAAGTAGCAGTGTCAGAGATAGAAACTGCACTTATAAGAAAGGCAGCAATATATTTAGTGATATTGTTTTCCATCCTGGGACTTGAGTAATGCCTTGGGCATCTCATTGTCTGCCCAAGCAAGGCCTTGGGCAGAACAGCAAGGCAGAAGAAAGGAGTTGAGTGGGCAGTAATGCTGTCACAGACACCATTTCTGCTTGGGTAATGTACTGCTTGCTAATAAGTAAATTAAATCTTTGCCAAAACAAGGAAGATAGAATAACTGATGAGATTGCTACATAAAATAAATATCCAATATTTCACGTCAAGTTTTAACATGTCTTAGTAATTAACAAATAAAATAGAGGTGTAGCTACTGAAGTTTTGAAAAGTACTTGTCCTAAGTGAGCATATAAGCCATTGATTTCTGACTTAGGATAAAACCAACACATTTTCACTTAAGTAATTGGCATAGCCATCAAGGTATAGACAACCGCCTATGCGATTTGACATAATTATATTCTAAGAACCGCAACTGGTAGCAACAGGTCTTTGGGAACATCTAGTCCAATTCCATACTATAGACACTTAGAAGTCAAAATTATTTTCCACTTATGCTAAGATCTCTACCTATTTAGTCAGAACTTAACAACAGATAAGAATTATAGAAGTACATCAGATAATCACTGCTCTAATATCAGAATAATTAAAAAAAAAAGGAACATAGATTTATAAAAGGAAATTTGGGACAGCAGCAGACAGAATAATACCGTATCTAATAATAATAATAATACTGTGATCTAATGTCAGTAGAATAATGCATGTGAATTTATATTTGTACACATGGCGGAAAAGTTCATTACAGCCTCTAATCTACTGCATAATGCATTTTCATGTGATCTATTGAAATACTGATTCAAGTTCCACAGCAGATTTCAATGGGCAACTATCAAGTAATTTCCTTCTCCGTGAAGTTGAATCTGTGATACTTTTCTGGAAATAAGTAGGATAAAATGATTTTTTTTCTTAACTTTAAAACTGTAAGTATGATTTATTAGAATTTGTAATTTTTATATATTCACTTTTTTCTTTCCTGGATATTAACATAATCAGTTTGAATTTCCTATGTTGTAAACTTGTAAAAAATGATGCAGACAACATGTAGAAACTATACAATGTTTTTCCATTTTCAAAACAGAACTCATGTGATTTTAATTTAACAGGGTAAGAAAATCCATCTTTTAGCTTAAATGAAGTGGAATTATTACTACTATTATGCTTAGTACTCAGAGTAATCCCCAGGCAATTTAACTTCTAAAATTTCACTGTTTAGGAAAATTCCACGGGCATCAATACAGAGCACAGCACTTATGATGAACATTAAATTAACAACTTTTGAAGACAGCAAATGCAAAACATGAAAATATAAGCATGTAATTTGTGGATTAATCAAAGGTAATTTATGCTGAAAGTCATTCTACACAGTAGCTTTCCAGCTGATAGTGGAACCTGCTGTATACTTAGGAAAATTGCTGACATTTGCCAACAAAAGCCAAGAGAAAGGCTCTGCACTGCTATTTTATAGTACAGCCAAACCAATCTAGCAGGCAGCTGCCATGTGAAGTGGTGCTGCAGCCCCCTCACTCTTCCAGGTTCCCACCAGGAACACACCCCCCTTTCATTGCACTCACATGAGTACTAAGCTGACTGTGTGGCAAATTAATCCCAGAAGCTAAACTGTGGAGACCTAACCCTTCAAAATATAATTTTTTATTTTTTTTTTTCCATTTAGTTCCATGGCACCAGCTCTGCATAGGATTAGATGAGCATTACTGCTGACGTTAGAGGAAGAACAGAAATACAGTTTGCAAAGACAGAAGGTGGAAGCAGAACTGCTCGTGCAAATGAAGGACAGCAAACAAATCATATTATTTACAACATGAGTTACCATCAGAACAAAATTTTGACGGCCTTCTTATGCAATGCTGTAAAAAAATCCTACCTGTAGCCACCAAAGCCTGTTGAACTGCTACACCACTTAATTACCACAAGAAAACATAACCCTCTCCTCTTGAGAAAATTACAGTGGTTGCATTTTGTTAATGACCTTTGTAAGTATTGGGAAGATTGTCCAGGTGACAAAACACAGATTTTCAGACGGGTGAAAACTGAAGCTGGCACCTAATCCTCTTCTTTGTACAGAGGTTCAAGATCTAGAGCAAAATACCATTAGTTTGTCTACAAAATGATTATTCTTTATGGAATAAACAAACCAATAATAAATATGTTGTTTTCAGGAAAATAATAATTTAATGTCAGAAACCAAGTTTTATACAGCAAACTGTTTTTATTAGAAAAAGATGAAGGAGCTCACAGGAGAAAAAAAAAAAAAAAAAAGAGTGGAACTACATTGAAGAGTACTGTAGCCCTTAACCTTTTCTTGACATTCTGTTTGCTCTTAATCACCCATAAGTTCACTTAATATAAGAACTATGTTTTCTTAAATATCATCATGCATTATCCTAGGGGTGAAGATAAAAAGCTACCCTCTTAAACAAACTGAAATCTGCACTCTGGCATTTGTACAGTATGTCAGATATTTGGAGAAGTCAAACACTACCTTTCATCTCTACCTGTCAGCCTTGTAAGGTACTGTTGTCACTGAAAAGATGTTTCTAGGACGAATACAATTCAAAAAGAAAGAATGAAATTATCTTGAAATATGAGAAGACCAACTGATAATTAGATATTTTTTAAGCTTGACAGTGTTGCCTCTGACTTCAGCATGGTATGTAAAAGACACAGGGCATGCACAGCTGTCTCAGGCACAGCTCTGCTGGTCCAAGGTGCTGGGCAATGCAGAAATCAGCCTTTGCTCACACTCATGCACAATAGGTGCCTCATGGCAATTCCTGTTCATCCACTTGTTTGTTGTTTTTGAGCATTAGTTCAATCATTAAACTGACTGGCTACATTTAAACTGCAGCAGCTGGGGAGGTTTCTGTTCATCCACTGAGATAGAATTGTAAATAAGCAAAAGAAGAGAAACAATGTGCTGGCATGCACCGATTACACAGCGCAGTTTGCCTGTCAGACACCAGATGATTTGCCCTGTTAAGTACTCATTAAATTATGCAGAGGGACTTCATGAAAGGAAACCCAACTTGACAAAGAATCTGTACACAGTACTTAAAAAAATGCCACCTAATTCCCACATACAGCAAAGAATTTAACATTCGTCTCTTCTATGCACTTTCCTGTGTCAGTGATCTCCTTACCAGGCAGACCATGGCCACTTATGTGTTTACAGAATAAAAAATAATGTGGAAAGTATTCTTGAATACCATAAACAATTGTGTATAATATTAAAGCAACAGAAGATAATAAGGCAGTCTAAGGGATAACGATTTCTTTCATTTCTTCTTTAATCACAAGAATATGTATACAGGAAATATATCACCTGATAGTTAAATCGCTCTGCATTTAACTAGCTATTATTGCTTTTTGAGTTGCTTTTATTCTTCCTTCAGTTATCTGAGTGTTTTATATTGAACTTCAAAATAAAGCTGCAAAGGAAATGTTTTAAAGCCAACTTTTACGGATGCATTAACACATCTTACTAACATAAGTTCATAGAATTTCTTAACTGCTACTGACACAAATGGCTAAAGGCAAGGAAGCCAACTTCTTACTATTCATCCAGTATTGTAATTTGAATATTCAATATTGAACCTTGACTACCTCTTGCAAGGAACAACTGTTTTTCCTTTCAGCCTTTGTAGCTTTGCCTCAGAGCTCTACCAGACACCCCAGCTCTCGCTACCAATTCCTTGGGGAATGCTGAATTAATATAGATGAAAAGTTGAAAAGAACACTTGACAAACGTAACACTTTTTCTCTTGCAGACCCTTACAGCTATTATTCCATATGGCCACCTGTTGCAGTTTGAAATATATTTTCTTTTGCTACAGTCAGAAGTGCATATAGTAAAATAGGTACTGACAGTGTTCTTAGTTTGTTGCCTAATTTTGCATTGAAATTTGCTGTCTAGTTCTGTAAATAGCTACTCTGAGTAGCTATTTCATATATTATATGCATTCATGAATAATAAAAAAATGGAATCTTTAGCTATCTAAATAAAACTAATATTCAGTGTCAATAATTGCCTACAAGACTTCAAGTAGTTCCAGAAAGTGATATCATGCTATAAGGATATGTAATTGTATCTTCACAACATCTGAAACGCCATATGTCCCATACAGAAGGGGTTTCATTGCAGTTTTCTCTATTTTTTCCAACCTCTATATTGTTGGAATGGAGGAGCAGGAACAGGAATGGGCTTTTAGATTAATTTTGTAGCGGTATGTCTTAGGGCATCCCCTGATGTATAGAGTTTCTTCCTTTTATTATTTTAGCGTTCCTCTTGCAAATCATTCAGACACTTTCCACCATTAGAAGAGTAACCTTTGTCTTTTATAGAGTAATGCTGCACAAAATCAGAGTACAAGCAGCAGTCAAACACTGCATTGACATTTAGGAAGCAAATGATGCCAGTGGGGAGCAAAGGGCCTCACAGCAGGAATAATGCTGCTGAAGTATTTCTAAGATTTTTTAGTTCTATTTCTATATTTTTTTGTAGCTAATGGCTAATTCTGTCCCAGGGCATGGTTATCTAGATCATGGTTAAATAAATCTGAGCTAATTAACACCCTTGATATCACTCCACAACACACTGGTGTTTGATGCACCATCACATCAGATTTACCAGTCACTTGAAAAGAGAAGCTGTTTTCTTTTTTTTATAATTAGTTCATTTCTCAGAAATGAGATTCAGAACAGACAAATATGCAAGCCAAGAGCAAAATGCCTCTAACATGTAACTGTTAGTACAAGCAGTATAATTCCTACATTTTCAGAGGTTTATAACCAAGACCAAAAGCATTTGCTCACAGATGTCTCCTCCTATTGAATAATGAGGAGTCAAAGGATGTGACACACATGTTCAAACTTCCCATGTAAAAAAGCAATAAACTCCAGCCCCCATGCAATTTTATTTAATGTTTCTTATATTTCATACAATATATGAAAATATAATCTATACGACCTGCTGATAGGAGTGCCAGTACTTCACCAAATTTTATATTTAGGACAGCCTTCCATCTCAGTCTATGTGGAAAGTCCTCCTTGGGAACTCACAGCATAAAGTTCATATAAAGGTTAGCTTTTTATCATTTGGTCCTTGGCAGTTAAAGAACTCTCATCAAAATCTGTGAACATTCAAAAGCTCAGTAGTCATGAAGCAGTCTTGAAAATATATATTACTTCAAGACTATTAGTTTATTTATTACTAATTAATTTATTACTAATTAAAAAAAATAGTTAAAAGCAGGTCTAGTAGAATGATAAATCATTTACCTGACATTGAATAAAAAGAAAAATTGATAATGAATGTGGATTTTTTAGAAACATATTTCCATTATCTTCAAATTGCTACATATATGGACATGTGAAGCAAACCTTGGGCAACCTGTAACTTTATTTGCAAATCAGTTGTCTATTCTTTTTTTTTTTTTTTTAAGAGACTTTGGTGAAAGGTGGCAAAGAATCAGACTTTAGAAAAAGACTCTTATTTTACAACCAGCAATATGTCTCACTTTTATTTCTAAAAGTGAAGAATTTCAGAGAAACCTGTCCCTAGCAAGAGCTTGTTTGACATCAAGTATACCAAATGGAGTCATCTCCGGTTAGATACATCCAGAGATTTCGAGTTCTACAAAAGGCAAGATTGTTAGAAAAATCTTGTTGGACAGATCCTATTTTGAGAAAAAGGGGGGAGGGGGGGGGGAGGTGAAAGGACTTTTGTCTTGTTTTGGGTTGTTTTTTGATTGTTTGTTTGTTTGGATACACTGCATTGTGACTTAACCCAGCAGGCACCTGGCTAAGCACCACACAGTTCACTCTCTTCTCCCCAGTGAAAAAAGCGAAAAAAAAAAGCTTAAACTCCTAGGTTAAGGACAGTTGAATAAGGACAGAAATTGAACAAAAATAGCAATAATGGTTATAGGATATACAAAACAAGTGATGCAATCCACAGTTGCTCACCAACCACCAAGCAATGTCCAGCCAATTCCTGAGCAGTGCTAGCCCCTCTCAAGCAACTCATTCCAGTTCTATTGTTCAGCATGATGCCATATGGTATGAAATATTCCTTTGCCAGTTTATGTTCTGGTTCTGTCCTCTCCCTCTCCTTGTGCCCTTCCAGCCTGCCCACTGGCAGGGCATTGTGAGAGGATGAAAAGTCCTTCATTTTAAGTACTGCACAGCAACAAATAAAACACTGGTGTGTTATCAATATTGTTTTTTCTCCTAACCACAAATACAGCACTATGCCAGCTAGTAGAAAGAAAATGGAAATGAATCCCAGCCAAAACCAGGACTCTGTGTCATATGGTTACACAGATAAATTATATTTTTCTGATGCACCTATGAAAAGCTTGAGAACTGAAAATCTCAAATGGCTATGTTTATTACTTTACTATATTGAGCTGTCATTCCACCCATTTTTTGCAGGCCTATATTAGAGCTTTCATGCACAAAAATAACAGGTTCCTCCCTACACACACAAAAATCACCCCACTAAAAGTCACACACAGGAAGTCACAGACTGCCTCCAACATCTAAGACAGAAAGACATCTCGTATCAAGCAAAAAAGTCACTCCAAATCACATTAGAATATGGCTAGAATGTTCCTGGAAAGGAACATTACTTAAACAAGCACTAGGAGTGACAGCAAGCTGAGGTTTTTATTCACTGCTTTCCACAAACTCTTCTGTCACCAAAATTAAAACCATGAACTACATGAACTACAAAGGATATGATTTCCTAAGGATGATGAGTGCCTAAACCTCTGCATGAGAAAAGATTCAATATTTTTTTCAAGATCTCTATTTGAAAAAAAACATATATCCAAATCTTCTGAGAGGCAAAAGAATGTTAGATACAACAGCTGTGGTTGTGCCTTATGAAATATAAAAAATGGCATTCAGCCTTCCCCAGCTGCTGGTTTCACATCAAAATGGTTAATTTCCACGACCTTTTTATATATTTGGAGAGAAAGGTGAAAAAGCCTACATACATTGCTCTTACAAACATCTGTCAAAACCTAGATCCTCACTCCATGAAAATTCAGTGAATTTTTCAATATGTGATCTCATCAGTAAGGAATAAAACTCAGGACATTTGCTGCAATCTCAGTAATGAAATGACAGTAACTGCAGAAAGCATACTTGTTTCTATACCTTATTAAAGTCGAAATCCGGAGCTGACATACCACAATAAGCTCTTGACAAGTGATGAAATTGCAAGGATGCACTAGCCAAGGAATCATCCATGTTTGCTTCATTATCCCAGGGATGAGGCTGTCATGACTAGATCACTTTGTTCTCCCATCAAACTGAGTGGCAGTGGGATGCCTTGCTCCATTTCTGGGAGACATACAGACTGGGAATACCTGCAAGTTGAGCTGAGAAAATATTATATGTTACAAAGATGGAAATGACACTTTTGTAACTTTTCCAGGAAAGTATTTGTATTTTATCAGAAAATAAGTGTAATGTGATTCGCTGTTCTGAGAAGATTTACTTCAGCAGTACACAAGAAACAGCTATAACAACTGTATCTCTGGGTCGACAGGCTCAGGGTTAAGATGGAGGACTAGGATACTTCTTTCACCATTCAGCAAGACCTGCTTATGCTTCACAGAATTGGAACCATCCATCGCCCTGCTTCTAAATGCAAGCCCACAGACAACATTGCTAAAAGTAACAATAGTATTTAGCCCAGAGTTTATAAAACAACTTCTTCCTTGCAACACTTGCTAGAATTCATAAGTAATTCAAGAAAATGAAGACAAGTCCTAAAATTAACTTGCCACTTAATGTTAAGCCACTGTGATGGGTAAAGAGTACAAAATTGGCTCAGATGAATTGACATGAAATAGTTCTCGCCTTGACCTACCCTTTTAAATACAGGTGTGTCTTCAGAGTTAGAATGGTTAGAGTGGTTAGGCCCTGGAATGGGCTGCCCAGGGAGGTTGTGGATGCCCCGTCCTTGGACGTGTTCAAGGCCAGGCTGGACGGGGTCCTGGGCAACCTGATCTGAATGTGTGTGTTTGGTGGCCCTGCTAGGCAGGGGGGTTGGAACTACATGATCCTTGAGGTCCCTTCCAACCCGGGTGATTCTGTGATTCTGTGATTAGAATCCTCCTGTAGCCAGTCAATGGAGAAAGGGATATTGATACTGAATCATACCATCATAAAACAAATGAAATGAAACTCTTTCTGAAGGTGTGTTTCTTTCTTTATCAAGTAGCATATCCTAGATAACTTTCTTAACACTAGACAATTAATTTTGCACAGAAATTGTTTTGCTTTCTAAACCTAGTCCTAGAAGGATGCATTAGACATTAGATAGTAGGAAGTTAAGGCAGCTTTCCAATAAACTGAGATGGTACTGAAAAAGGAGAATTTTAAAATACTTTCAAACTTTCTTCTGTGTAGCTTATTAAGTTGAGAAGCACTGATATTTATATTAATGTGGGTTTTTTTTGTTTTTCCTTTGGGTACCCTAAGGTGTCTGTCTTACAGTTGCACTGTAGTGTTAAATCACCTTATCATCTTGTATGATGAAATGAGTGGCCCATTAAACAAGGAGAGAGCTTTGGAAATGATCTGCCTTTACTTTTCTAAAGCTTTCAACACCATCTCCATTAGGATTCCCATAGAGAAGCTGATAATTATGAACTGAATTTACAGACAGTGAAGTAGATTGAAAACGGTCTGAACAGCACAGTTTAGAGGGTGATGACTGTCAGTAGGTGCCATTTTTTCTGCTTGGAGGAGTTCAGTGACTCACCTTTGCTTCATCTGCACTTCCATGTCAGATGCCATTCTGTCAGACTGCTCCTCTGCTGCCATCTGCAACAAAATGTAATGGAATATTCATGGAAAGATTCAAACTACTGCCATACCACCAACATCCACCTCTGACATCATGGGCCAACATGACAAAATAGGAGGCATTACTCTTGAAGTGGCCTTGTATTTAAGCTTCTTAAGGCCAGCTAATAGGTGTTACAGCAGTGAGGTGTAAGTCATTTCTCAGTTATACAGATAGTAAAACATAAAAATTTGCCCAGTGTAGCTTTCTGCAAAGAGCTCCCTGTTGAATTTGGTAGGGGAACAAAAACTGTGTAAACCTCATAGAAGTTTCCAGCAGACCATTCACCAAGCATCAATGAATGTCAATGGGTGCCATTTTTTCTGCATGGAGGAATTCAGTGACACACCACTGCTTCATTTGCACTCCCATGCCAGATGCCATTCTGTCAGACTGCCCCTCTGCTTTTGTCTGTCACACAGCAACAAAATTTGACGGAATAATGGTGGAAAGGCTCAGCCTCTACTGTCATACCACCAACGTGTATCTACGATGTGTGGCCCGATGTAATAAAATAGGAGGCACTACTTTCAGAGCAGCCCTCATAGGTTTACCTATAGAGATTCAATGGGAAAGACATCACGTGATAACTTGGTGCCTCACTGTTTTCATTGGTATATTACTGTTTGCAATTTTCTTTAGAAATCACACATAATACCTCACTGTACATGTATGATGTCTCATCCTTTGAGCTGCAGATTCATTAAGACATTACTCCTATGCCACCAAACGGCCACCACAGTTTACGTGCTTTTTTAACCCTGCATGCACTGTGTAGTGACAGAACACAGCAATAACCCACATCTTATCCCTTGGCTAAGATTTGACAAATTGTACAACTCAAAACTCAGGGAACTCTGTGTGTTCCCCAAGAAAGCTAATATGTTGCTAATGAACATCACATTATAAGATCTCTCAGGTCAGGAGTCAGAGAAATAACAATTACAAGACCATATTAATTACCTTCATTTTAAATGCAGTGTCATCACTGCCAATAGTAATACACAATACAGCAGCATAAAACAACTTCCACCTAGAAAGTGCTTTCCTTTTTGCATTCTTTCTAGTATACCATTTTCTTAATATTGCATTACCTTAGTTGGTACCTAGGTAGTATTTCATTCCTGTCAGATATTTAATCTCATTCATTAGAACATATTTCTTACTTGAATTTTATCCAGTAATATTGCCATCATCCTAAGGTTTTTGGATCTGTCATCTTTTATTCATTGAGTATTAACTACTCTCCAATGACAGGAGTCAACAGGAGAAAGTATCCACTGAATATTACAGACAGCATCCTTTAAAAAATTAAAATTAAAACAAAAACAGAAAAAGAAGAAGAAGAAAAGAAAGCTCAAAAAAGTAGACAACGCTCTTCATTGCCATTTATCATAAATCTTTTGAATCTAAAATCTTACAACAGAAACCATTTGTTTTGTGAGTGGGACTGGGTAGAAGTTGAATATATGCACCACATGAAAATACTTGCAGTGCTACTTAGTTGATATTACTTTCTGTGTTTCTGTGATCTGAAGCCTCTGATATTTCCTCCCAGACTGTAAACTCTAACTTGAAGTGTATATTTCTTCCTTAGCATTCTACTTAATGTGAATATAGTCCTTCGGATTTCCAGATTCTATTTGATGAACGCAAGTAGGATATTGTCATATGATTGTAAGGTCACCTGACAAAGTTCCGGGAATAAGTAGACACATTTTGAAGTGCTAAATGCCCAGGTAGCTGGATTCTACTACCAATTATCTTGCCAGGACACTTTTCCTATGAGGCAGATATGAACAAGCTGGTGAGAAAAGGCGACATTATTTACCTCTGAGTTTATGAGTCTCAGTATATACACTTTTCATGTCATAAAACTCCAGAAGTACTTATACAAACACATACGGTGATATGAAACTCAGCTAATTTCTAGTTTTATAGCGAGACTAAATATAATGGGATGCAAATGACTTACTATATGCAGTGACTGAATCATGAAAACAGCTGCTCAGGACTCTAACTCATTAAAGAGTCATCTCCATGGGAAATTGAGCAGGCTGAAAGTAAGCTGCCAAGAAATCAGGAATCAGGTCCCTGAACAGTGAGATTTACAAAGAAACAGAGAGCCTTAGCAGAAGCCTCCTGTCCCTCCGACAGCACCAGGCAGCAGCATGCCAACAAAACTGAGAAGCAAGCAAGTCAGTTTCTCCCAAGAGCAGAGACAGAAATCAGTGTGTTCCCATCAAAACATTTTGTCAGATTCAGAATACATTTTTCTTATGGAATTTTTTCAATGATTCTTCCTAAAGTGTCAGGCTATTAATAAATTTCCCAACTGCACCTTCAGGGTCTTCATGACAGCAAAACCCAAAAAGTCGCTACTGTAGTTATTCCTTTTTCTTCTGTTTTCTTCCTTCCTGGATTCTGATGTTGAAAGAGCACTATTCTATGTAAAATGATTCATTAATATTAATCAGAAGAAATAGATGGTGAAGGAGAGCGCAGTTAATGATTGCTTAAAGAAGGTTCTATTTTATATGAAAATTGAATTATTTTATTATAAGTTGCTAAAACTATAATTAATTTTCATAAAAACTGTCAAGATGTGTTGACTTTGCAGTTTTTTATTAGAGAACAAGGAATAGAGACTGGGACGATGGTCTATTCAATGTCAAAATGTGGGGGTTTTTGAGAAACAAAATTTTAATATACATACTCTCATGAAAATACTGTGGTGTCCAAAACTTAGGTCAGTCCTGAAAATGTTCTTGACATTTTACTGATGGAAAAAGCGACATATAGCTAATTACATGACATATGATTTGATCACTTTCTTGCATTATAATAGCTATGTCCCTAAGAATGCTCTCTGAATTATGGAAGTACTGTGGCTAAGGGCCTAGAGTCCCTGCACAGTCTATGACCATCCTAAAAACATAATATTAATTGCAATAATATTTTCCTCTGGAGATAATTAAGACCCCTGGGAGCTTCTTTCATATGTTACGAAACTAAGCTCCAAATACTGATGACTGAGTTGAATAATCAATGTGAGTTGATAAATACCTTTCTTTCCCTCCATTTCCAAACATGGGGATAGAGGTAAATTAAGACATTAGCCAACAATATCTTGCAAACAGTTCAGAGGTCAAGACAAAAAAGCTTAATTTGAAGTTATATTTTTTGTACTGACTGCAGGGATCATCACATGGATCCACTGCAAAGACAAGAATTAAATAGTGGATTACACTTCCTTCTACAAAGTGAACCAAAAGAAAATTTTCATCATTTCAGAAAAGGCAAAACAGTGTCAAAAAGAAACAGAACAAGGCAGCAGAAAATATACAGAGTTGTATTTCCAATTCCCTTAAAAGAGCGGCCTTTTGGAAATGTCAAGTATTAGATGAAAAGCCAAACAGCAGGAGATATTTTTTTACCCTGTCTACTACCATTCAAAGTCAAATTATGAGCCATCAATCCATATTGCAGGTACAATTAGTGTGCAAATACTCTCCTCATGCAACTTCTATGGCCCTACTAAGGGTAAGTACTTTTTATTACTGCACATGGAAAAGAGTGGTCATTTACATTGTCACACACAATAAACCTGTTCTTACCGAGGAATTAACCTGAATAAAGCACGTGCAATGATGTACAGCTAGAAGGGAAAGACACATCAAATGCCTAATTAGAACGAGGTCTATTTCTAAAGCTCTTCTCAGCAGTGAATAAATTCAGCAAAAAAAATCTGTTTATAGATGGTAATTATTCCTGGACCAGAAAATAGGAAGCATTTCTGGCAGCAATTTCCACCAAGATTCATAATTTCATTGCTGACAGAAAATAATGAAAGAAGAAATAAGAGTCTACAATTTATGGTATGTTTATAAAGAGTTAAAATTTGCAGAAAAAGAAAAAATACAGATGTAAAGAGAAGGAATGAAATGCATGGATGAGTTTAAGGAAAATATAACAAGAAGGACGACTCTCAGTTTGTTATAGTACTGTAAAAAGATAACTCTCAGACATCTAGGCTAAAAATATAGTTGCACTGCCACGAAACACACAAGCTATGCTCATATTTTGAAAATTCTATTTTTTTTATTTCACACCACTCATTTTGAAAGCCAAAATATAATTTCTATGCCATGCACAATTTTTGCAGGGAATATTAAGGAAAGACTCACGCTTGCATGGGTGTTTTATTGCTCATTAGGATTTTTTTCCAGTTTAATAACGGCAAATTGTCTTTCAGAAATTTCAGCATTGCAAAGTCATGTTATAAATCTTTCATTATCTATCAGTTGAAATCTTATACTGATTAGATGTGGTAGAAGCATAAATAGAAGCAGTTCAAATCAGTTTAGCTCAGCTCAAATCAGAAAAATTCAAGTTCACAAGGTCACCTGACCTTAGAATAAGATAACAAAAGAGGAATAACCTTAGGATGGGATGATTTTTTATGGTTACTTTCAAGTACAGAAGTAGAATAGAATAGAACAGTTCGGCTGGAAAGGATCTTCAAAGGTATCTAGCACAGCTGCCTGATCTCTTCAGAGTAAACCAGAAGTTAAAATATACTTGTGAGGACGTTGTCCTAACACCACTTAAACACTGACAGTCATGGAGCATCAACCACCCCTCTTGGAATCCTGCTACATAATTGGACCACCCTCAAGATAAAAAAAAACAAAAAATAAACAACAACAACAACAACAACAAACCACATTGCTAATGCCCAGTCTGAACCAGCTGCTCTATGTCTATTTGGCTCCCAGTCTGTGCCTGTGTCCAGCATTACTCCATCTCAAGTACTGATAGTATGGTATTTGAAAAGATGCCAGATAGGACATATCATACTAGGACTGTCTATATTTTGCACACAGTCCCTTTCACTGCTCTGAGAAGAAATTTGGAAGCTATGTTAAGCAGTCAAATCTAGGAACTTTATCTAAATTCCATTTGGCTCCCAAAGCTGTTTGCTCCAGATGTAAATCAAAATCCCTCTGTTCCCTGCAGGTGTCAAATTTCCCATTAGTTGTCAAAATGTACTGAGGGAGAAAATACTTTTGCATGAAGTGAGTGATATTTATCCATTGTATTCCCATGGAATATGTTAGGAAACAAATGCACAATAAACATCAATTTCTGATTATAGTCCTAACTAATTCTGCCACTACATGAGGTACTTCTTATATCATTATGTGAGATGCATCTGATTAATGCAACAGATAAACAAGTAAATAAAACATGGAGAAAAATGCCTTATTGCTTCAGACAATTTTGCATTTTTCAGCTAACCTAAGCAAAGACATTTTTCATTCAGTGTTTTGACTATAAGAACTGGTAATTTCACCTCCTTAGAATTTAAAAATTAGAAAAAAAAATTCTTACAGAAACATAATTTTATTCAGATCTTTCTGTTCAGGAACTGAATGCAGCATGAAACATTAAAACCATCGAGCTATTTAAGCCATCTTAATCTACAAGAATTGAAGGAAACAACTTCTTGGTTTCAAATTCATTCTGCCAAGCCTCACCAGAGTTGAATTCTTCTTCTAGAAGCTGATCAGCAGAATTCTTAACTAAATTGATTCTAGTACATTCATTTATTTTTTACATTTTACCAGAAGCAATGAAAATGGATGAAGGAAAAAACAAATAACCATTTTTGCTTTTTAAAGCTTCAGAATCAAGTTAAATTAATAACCAGAGATGAATTTTCTCTGTGCAAAAAGAAGCACTTGCGAAAACACATTGCAGAATTTCACAGTTCTGGAGAAGTCATTTATTTTTCCTAAGGCACTACAAGATATTTATAAAACCACTTCAAGCAAGAAAACTCTATCATTTAGGTTTTAGCTTTAGATATACTCTAACCAGTGACAATTTGAAGCTCTATGTACCAACATTTTGATTTTCAGTAGTACAAAAGCATTATATATTTCAGTGTCTCTGGAGTCTTTTTGCATTGAAATACAGCAATACAAGACTGGAAAGCAAGCAAGTAGAGAGAGCTTTTGCTGGCTTATAGTCTTTGTTGCCAATCTGACTTCTGCAGGGAAAGATAGGTGTGATGATTGACAGTTTTAATGGTACATTAGTATCTCTACCACATGCTCAAAGTGTTCAGAAGCTGACCTACCATTCAAATAAAAGACAAGTTTTCTTTCCTTTTCTGAATAGTAAAAACATTCACAAGGGCTGTGCAGTAGCTACACAACAAAGCACAGTGTTGATACTGTATCTTGTTTCAAATTTTCTGTTAAAATTAAGTTCAATAATATTGTGCATTATCTTTTTCATGTGCATCTTACCTAGAAACGGTCCCTTACCTCTTTAGATTTATACTCTGATGTTCCTTTAAGAATTTTATTACCCATAAGAGTAAGTTCTATTTCTTAACTGAAACAACAAAGTTATGTCAATTCTTACTAAAATTCTCAGAGAATCATAGAAAAATGTAGTTAAACATATAGCAGAGTACGCATCCCAGTACATTAAAGGTTATACTACATTTGCAAGCATACTTCTGATTATGTGATTCTCTGCTTATCTGCTCTATTAGTGGTAAAATGCATCTCTATACTCAATTCATTTCATCTTGATAAAATAACAAGATGATTCACACGATTCAGGTTTGGGTGATAACCCAGTTAAAGGAGACAGGAAAATATCAGTGATGTTTAACCAGATTTGGGTACTTATTTTAAAGAGGTGCTTTTAGACTTAGGAAGGGTTTCAGAATCATGTGACCTAGTAATATGAAGATGAACTATGTTTGTATGTAGAACATACGTAGCAGTAATGGAAAGGAAAGCAGGATCAACTTCTGAAAGTAGTTAATGCGAATAGATTCAAATAAGCACGTACTTATTTCCATTTTTATAAAACTGATCATTAAACATGCACTGAATGTGAAGCAAGTGGTGTCTGAATAATATAACATGTAATAAAACGTTTATTACATTTTCTATATTGTTGTTAAATTCAAACTCACCAATATTTAAATGTGGTGTTAATGCACACTGATAGGAAGGACAACAGCTATTATTCTACAAATTATAGTAAAAATTCAAAAAACTGATAAAATATATCCTCTTAAAACTGTTACAAGTAAAGCTTATATCTAAAATGAATGTGTATACAGTTTTCCTTCTGATAGCTACAAACAAAAGGTACAGCCCAGCTGAGAAACCCAGCTGAGAGAACATTCAGATCACACGGGAATATCTTTTTCCAGAGTGACAACACTCTTTTCAAGTCAATCTGAGCAGAGAGCAATCAGCTGACAATGGGCCAGAGAATAAGGACAGTCTACAGAGTGACGCTCTCAACAGGAGGTGTGATAGTAGAGGTTCCACTGAATGATCCTCTGGAGACTTTCATGCTGTGAATTACATACTGATTACATACTGATTTTTCTGAGAGAAAAACTTGAATTTTTTAATTTTGTATTTAAAGAAAGCTAGAGGAATCTAATCTAAAATAAATACTAGAATGAACATAGCAACCCTATAGTAATCCTATGGCTAATATGCATTAAATACATTTGAAACTTGACAGCAAGAGACAGAACGTCGAGTAAGTTGAATTTATAACCTTTGCTTACTGATAAAAAAAAAATTAAAATCACATTTACACAAAAGGTAAATTATACTTTACAAGAACAGAGTAACAGTAGTTACCTCATAATGGATTTCGGTCTAAAAGCACAATACAGATGGCTTATGCAAACCATGTGATCACCATGGTGGAGCTTTTCATGCTTCTATAATCTGTCAAGGTAAATTAGTTTTATTTTAGCAACAACTTTTCAAACTTTGGAAAAATAAAATTTCTATTGAAAGACTAGTAGACCACAAATAAACCTTCACCACACTTAATTGTCTTACTGAAATCAAGAGGAACTCAGCATAGGCAAGGAGAAGAACATGCCTCTGGTAACCAGTTAACATAAACTTTGCACACAGGCAAGGCAGTGTAGGACGTTATCGTAATTCAAAAGAGTGTTGGTTTTCTTTTCATAAGTCAGGTTTCACAGCCAGTTCATGCCTCCCATAGTGCAGTACAGGAGACAGAGAAAATTGCCAAGATGAAGAGGTCCAGCTATTACAGCAGGGTGCAGAGGCTTCTCCTAGGACAACACAAGACATAAGAAGAGATTCCCTTTTTGCAGAAAAAATAGAGTGAACAACCCTAGTAATAAATACCTCATTTTGGTTTGTTGGTTGAAGCAAAAATTAAGTATAAAAATTTGTAAAAAGCATAAAAATGTTAGTTTAAATGAAATGACAGTTCTCAGAATGATAAAACTTGTGTTAAAATTTCCCAGCTCACTCATTGTTATTGTGATATTTTATTTGACCCCAGAGTATTATTTAGTGATAGAATTTAGATTGCTTTTAATAAAATATCACATAGGATGACTAATTAGTTGACTGATTATAAACAGATAAGATTGCTTTGCCAATAAATAAAAGCCATGGGAAAAATTTGTCTCAGTAGGCTTATTTTAAAAATCTGAAGCCATAAATGGCTTAGTACAATTAATAATAGCTTTCTGCAGCCAGTCTACATAAAAATAATAATAACAAAATGAATAAATAAATAGAATTAAAAAACATACCACCTCTCAGTACGTCAAAGACACTCAGAGACACTAAAAGATAAGCCAGAAGAAGAGATCCACTGGTAAATATGGTATTTTCACTGTTATCTGTAGAGCAAGCAGCATACTGCATGTAGATAAGTCAGATCATTTATTGAAAGATGATTTTCTGTAAAGCAGAAGACAGTGCTGAGACAAACTGACAGCTGGTCAGTACAATTCCAGAATGGACAGAAATTGTGTATTTTGACAGCAATTTAGGTACACTTATACACTGATAAATTTGAAGTGCTCAGAAAGCAGTTGTCATTAAACAGTACTCCCAAAAGGCATTTCCCCCTCCTTTTTGCAAGCTTTCACACTTCTGGTCTGTAATGTGAGCTAAATGAAGCAGTCCAACCAAATAGTGATTGATAACGGAATGGCAAACATAATACTTCAGATTTAAGAAAGCCATGCCAGACTTCAAGTTCAGGAATACCAAGCTCTGTACAGAATAGGACTTGATAAACATGTCTCCTTATTAGTTTGCTTTATTAATATAAAATAACCGCATCATGACCACTTTGAAAATTATGGGAAAAAGATAACAATAAAACAATGCAAAAATGTGGTCTGAAAAGACATTACTTTCAGCAAAGGACAGTAAATTTGTTCACAGGCCATACATTCGATTTTGAGGACTGTAAGAAGACAATACTGAGAAGTTTTGAAAATGAATTTTCAAAAGTGGAAGCATGAGTATAAAATTGGAATTAAGGTTTTTGACTTCAAATAAACCAGAAATTTAGAGATTAGTCAAGCTGAAGTTCAGAAACCTTAAAGTTTAGAAACCTCATAAGCCTTGTACATGGAGATAAAAGCACAGTACACAATTGTAGCATATGAGAGTGTGGCAATAGGCTCAGCTACTCAGGCAAAATACTGGAGTTATTCAGTATCAACCATTTGGAACATGAACATTTTCTTTCCCATCATTAGTTTAGATTGTCTCCTCATCAGCACAGGCCACAGGAAACATTTTATAGTCATATCCAACTTGATTATATTTCTGTGCTAAAGTAACCTTCCTAGTTCCTTTAAAATATAAGCAAAATCATGCTATAGTTTTGTTCACTCATGCTTCACCTGGACCACACAGTTCCTCACAAATTGCACAGGACCAGCTTTATGGCATGGTTGTGAGTTCTACTTATAAACAGCTTCTGCACATCACAGCTGTTCCTCTCAGCGTCTGAGTGAGACTCTTTTCTTACTCAAATACAAGTCAATCTTCATATAAAGTAAATCTCCGGACACATTTAAGCAATCCCTATACAAGGTTCTGCTTAGCTTTCTAAATATTACCAAATGGGTATTTACTGAGATCTTCCATAATCTCTTTCAGTTTCTTAAATATTCTAATGAAATTAACATTTTGGTAATATTTGTGTGCATAGTCTTCAAAGGTAACAGTTTTGGGCATACTTATACTAAACACATCATTCACATTCTAGGATTTCTATATCTAAGTAAGTTTTGATCTGAATCTTTACCTGTTTTGGCAGAAATAACACTAAAATTTCAGCTTTACTATGATCTAGCTTTTAATCTCCTAACAAACATTCCTGTAAGCATGCATTTTGTCATGGCTGAAATTTATGAATCTGTTTGAGTTTTTAGCCCCTATCATTTTAAAACCACTGATAACCTGTGGAATAAAAATTAGAATATGACAAGACTATATTAGGAGAGCTACCGTGAAAGTAATGCCTCCTGTATTATTATGTTGGCCCACAAGGTCAGAGATACATGGTGGTGGTATGGCAGTAGAGGTTGAACCTTCCCACCGGTATTCCATTCCATTTTGTTGCTGTGTGATGGATGGCAGCAGAGGAGCAGCCTGACAGAATGGTGTCTGACATGGAAGTGTCACCAAGTGGTACTGTTCATCTCAACAAGCTTTTGAGCAATAATTAAATTTTGATTTTTGATTTCCTCCCTAACACCAGAAAACACAATACAACAAAACAAACCCCACATATAGATCTACATGCTACCTGCAAATTACATGCTTTATTACTAAATTATTTTGCTTTGATTCCCACATTTTACTGTAACATTTTGAATTCACTTCAAAATGTAGTAAAAAAGTAGTTTGGAAAAAGAAAAATCATGGTCACTCCTAACACAACTTTTTATTTTGAAATACCCATTCAGGCATTCATAGGTTTGTCTGTTTACCTAATGAAGTCATGTATGTTCTAAAATAAAATGCATGGTCTATTTTCATAAATATTGAAGAAACCAATGATAAAAGTTTGGAGACACATATTACTATTTATCTTTCTCACTCTGTTCCCAAGTGCCAGAACATGAAATTTAGACAGCTTTGGAAAAAAGGCTATGGCAAATATACACAGACTGAGAATGTAGTTTCCCTGGCAACAAAAAGATCCGAGAACAACTCATTCCTTCAGGTTGCAATTCAGTTTATGAGCTTCCACATCTGCTTGCATAGGAATGAGGCACCTGGGATTACATTTCTAGAATGATGAGTGAGAAATTAGAGAACAATAGACATCACAGAGCTAATTTTGTGCTGTAATGGAAATGAGTCCTGTGATGTTCATTGTCATGGACCACCCAGAACATCTGAGGACACTAGAATTCATACCCTGATTAAGCATCCAGCCTTTTACGTACTTACCTTGGCAGGAGAGGAGGCAAGAGCTGTGAGAACCAAAGAGGATGCTCTCCTGCTTTGCACTAATAAGAGTTAATGGACTATTTTGTTAAACAAAACATATGCATTCCTTCCGACTAAGAAAGAATACAAACCAGAGGAAGGAGGAAATATAGCAAGTCAGATGGTGATTAGGCACTTCTGCTTGCTATTTCAAAGAATAACAGGTGCAAAAAAGAAAAAACTAATTTGCTAAACAATTTCACTTAACTTTCAAAATGTGCAGAATTACTTCTACTCTCCAGGCTTGGATTGAGAGAATTTACAGTGGTAGGATAATTTTACTTCCTAATGTCTTCTATGTAAATACCCGGCGTTTGCATTCATTCACTATATGCAAACAATTTGTATGGATACCATCACTCCCTATGGCCTATTTTATTCAGCCCATCATCCACGGGAAAACTACAACAGCTAGGCTGCAATTAGTACATTTGAGAAGTAAGTGAGCTTTCAAAACTTGCATTCAACACTTTTTACTCAGCAGCCACATGGTACTATACCAGATCAACTGACTGAAATTGTTTGTGTCATTGTTACTATTTATCTTTGTGTTTGTGTCATTGTTACAAAGATTATTACATAGGTCACTCTGAAAGTAATGCCTACTATTGATTTCCATGGAAACTACATCTGATGCAAAGAGCACAACAACACTATTTGATAGAGAAAATTCTCAGCTATAAGACATTATCTATCTACCTAGTCATCACCATGTACAAGAGCTTGCATGTCAGACTCGTAAAAATCTGCACAAGCAGAGGTGAGCCCACTGCTACACTCACACCGTTTGGTCTCCATATATGATCACCAAGTCTCAAGGAATGTCAGTGGGTGTCATTTTTCCTGCATGGAGGAATTCATACTGCATACATACTTCCATGTCAAAAGTCATTTTGTCACACTGCCTTTCTGCTACCATTTGTCACAAAGCAAGAAATGGAATGTAATATTAGTGGGAATCTAAACCTCTACTGCCATACCACCAACATTCACTTCTGATGTTGTGGGCCAACATCATAAAATAGAAGGCATTTCTTTTGGAGCAGCACTTGTGTTACAGATGAATGTTGTGGATAAAACAATGTCTAAAGTTTTATTCTTGTTTTTTGTTGTTGTCATCATTTTTGTTTTGTTTCTAAGAACTTCTAATATTCTCTCATGAGTTAAAATGAAAGCATGAATGAATGCAATATTGCTGCATCACCCACTAAACTTGTTCCATTCATGTCTAAATACCCCTGTTGTAGATTTCTAATGCTCAAAAATGTGCTGTAAGCTATTATACGTATAACTGGAATAATCCATAGAATCTGTCTTGTGAAGAAAGTCACCAGTAGTTGCTTGCTATGGCATGGTTCTTTTCAATCTATAAGATAACATTTTTCTAAGAGTTTTTTAAATGCAAGGCTCAAGAGTACTCAAGAAAGCATAGGAAATATTTATTTACTACTCCTTTAGAACTATATTATCTATTTTTCTGACATAGCTATGAAGTTACTCTACCAAACAGGGAAAAAAGAAAAAAAAAATATCAATTTTACAATCTGATTTAATGTTGTGAAATTAATTCAGTGGCATTTCATCAGTCACAGTTTTTCACCTTTTGTATACTTGGACCTAATGAAAATTTCAAACTCTTCAAAGAGCATTAAATGCATTCAACGTTGAAGTATCAATAACCAGATAATTTTCAGGTGAAGTCCTTCTCTTAAACCTCTCATGTGAGCACTTCATCTGTGACCCCTCTTATCACAGCACGACTGTACTTGTAGCAGCCTGATACTGTGCTTCTTTTCATGCAGTTAGAACATTCTCCACAAAGACCCACAGCATATTCACATGAAGGTGAGTACAAAGGGGTCTTTGTTTCCATATTCATTAACACAACTTAAACTCATGTAATCAAAAGTGCAGCTTCCTATTGCATAGACTATGCATCAGATTTAGGAGAACCAAGAAAAGAGGTATTTCATCTAACATGTATTTATTTATTTATTTTTAATTATAATTATTTCACATTGTACAGCAAATTTCCCTGTACCTTTTCAGGTTTTCAGTCTCCAGGACCTGTTTCACAGAACAGTGTAACTCATGACAGTCTGTGGGGAAAGCTGTATTTAAACTGATTCCTGAGAAATGTTTCATCAAAAGCAGAATGTGAAGTGGAAATAAACCCTGTGTTTTAGTTCGTTTTTTAAAATTTCTCACCTGCCTGTGTTCAACTATCAGTCCTTCTGGAGGTTTCATCCTCCCAGCAACTTAGGAGCAGATCCTTGTTTCATATATCACCACCACTGTGAGAAAACCTTCCATCAGATATCCTCTATTATCTTCCACACATCCACACTATAAACTACACTTCTTTATACTGTGCAAAATAAGTAACTAAAATTGTAACCCTCATAATTTCTACAGCAGCAGAACAAAGTTACAAACGTGCAGGCATTCTTGCTAAAATATCTTTCAATCCAGAACTGACTTTCCCAAATTTGCTCTGTTAGCCCTTTCAAAAAAGCAGGCCCCAAAAGTCTGCAGTTTCCTACACTGAGCCCTCTTACCCACCTGCCACTTAATTACTATTTTATACTATGGTTATGGGTAAATTTTGATCAAAATTTAAATCCTTGTTCTTTATTTTTCTTCTTTGTAAATCCCACTTCAGAGCTATGCTTTCCAAAAATGCAGATTAAATTAAAAGCAGAAAAGAAAGAGATTCTTAATAGGGTGCTACTTAAGTCCGATACCCTATCTTAATGTTATGCTCTACAAATGAAGGAACGTGTAAGGCACAGAAGTTCACAGTGCTTGAGCTAAGGGTAAGGGTGTACTCAAAAATATATCTAAGTCTGGATGCATGTGTTAAGACATATGGAAAAATAATCTTGTAAGACTAGACAAAAAAAAAGTCTGCTATTCAATGCACTGACTTTTCATCAAATCTGAAATAGAAACTGGGAAACATGGATTGAGAAGAACTGTTCAGAGCTTAATTTGATTATACTAATTAATCTAGGAGAAAATATTATTAGCACCAGCAGTAAAGAGAATAAATATTAGTAAGAGCACCAATTGTAAGCTTCATAGAACATTGGACATATAGGGACAGAATTGCCTGGGGAGCACCAAGGGCTAAATTGAAGGTGAGAAGAATTAAAAGGTATTACAAAATCAACAGCATTAGGATGGCAACACATTTTCTCTAGATGTTGCTTTGCTTGTAGAGAAAGCATTCCATGCCCCTCAACCTTGGAAGTAAGTCATATATGAGTACAGTTGGAACAAAAATAATTTACAGTCCTACTCCAAGCTGCATTTATCAAGCACTGGGCTGCTCTGTGGGGACTCCTAAACAACCCTGATCAAAAAGGTTTGCTTAACTTTATAGTGCCTTTTCTCCTGACTCTTCAGTAATTTCCCCCTCTTGCCCCATCTCATTCCAAGTACAGAGGTAACCTCTGTTAAACACTTCCATACTGGCGCTAGTTCTGCTGATTTTATGTTATAATCTGCTATTTATTATAAGACTGCCCTATTGCTATTAATTCTGTTAAGCTAGTACCCTACATACGCTTTGTTCTCTATGGTATCTTGCTATTTTCATGGCACTACATTGTGAATAGTGCCATAAGTCAAGGTGGACCATCTGCATATGCATCATTCTCCTTTTGTAATATGTAGCAGTCTGAAACTTCTCATGTTGTCTTGTTAGTGATGCCACAGGTCAAGGTTAGTCATCTGCATGCAAACCCTAATTCATGAATTCATTGAATATATGAATTTCAGAAGCCAATAAAGGCATGCATTTCAGTTTCAAGGCATCTCTCTCCATATGCATCCCTTGAAAACTGGGATTTAAAGGTCAACAATGCAGGAGATGTTTGTGAAAAATATTTACTTATTGATAAGTGGGTGTTTAGAACATTAGTTATAGACTTCTGCAGGTGATGTCAACAGATTTAGCACCTCAGTGTTGCTACTCCAGCTATTTTTTATCTTCTAACAGATTGAGCTACTTTAATCTAGTAAAAAAACTAGTTTCCTTCTTAAATGCAACTTCCTTTAGTTATACCCAGTACAAAGATTCATCTAATGCAAAAATACATCCACGTTCTTTTGAATAGAGGATGTATCAAGCATTATTGGTTTGCAACATTTAGATCTATATGTTGTGGCGGTTGCTAACATTTCGGTACCTATAGCAGGATTTAAGTGTGAGCTAGTTACCGTAAAATTGTCTTAATCTCAGCTGCAAATAACTTTTTAATCACAAACTGAAAATTCTATTCCTATTATTTAAAGGCAGAGTTATCTATTGCAGACACCATACATGCCAAAACCTATGCAAGCTGCCTTAACAGCTAGAATTGCTACAGTAAGATTTTATGTTTGAGTAGACAAATACCTTCTTTCAAAGTATATCTTCAACTTCTTCAATATACTTTTTGTTTGAATTTCAAGTTGTGGGATAACATTAGAACCCTTTCTTTGGCAAGTCTATTTAGTTCTTGTTACTCAGGAAAGTTCAAGGTGCAGCAAATGAACTCCATCAACTAAACAGCTATGAAGAACATGAATATTCCAGACCTCTTATCAATCACAAAGTTTTCTTGAATGCTCAAATGTGCAGTATCTAAGATCTTCCTTTCCAAGAATGCCAAATCTAGAACATTCTCACTACTGTTTTCCAGAACACAAGGAGAGCAAGAAAGGAGAGGGAAATCCACCTCAGAAGACTGAATTTTTGGCTCTTAATGGACATTTTCTGGTAGTATTTCTTTGTTGGTGGATATAATTTATAAACATTTATTAGATACATTCCCTCCACTCTCATTTAATCTCTCCACAGATATTTCTTGTACCTTTCCATACCTTAAAAAGTATTTTTTTTATTTTCCTAGCATGATGAATTACATAACCATTAGCATGTTTATTATACTGTAGTACTGTTTGTGTTCTGTTGTTAAATAAGGTTGTGACTTGGCAGTTGGAAGGAACCTGCATTTTAGCTTTGCAGAATTGCTGGTACACTGGATTGGGTTAAAATCCCTATAAAAGGAGGAGAGAACAACTTCCTTGAGATTAGTTAAGCATAGGTAACCAAAACTTTGAAAGAATAGACTGAGGAAGCAGGGAGAGAGAAGGACAGACAGTGTCAGCCCAATCATAGTATAATATCACAGAATGGCTTGGGTTGGAAGGGACCTCAAGGACCATCAAGCTAAAACCCTCCTGCCGCAGGCAGGGCCATCAACCTCCACATTTAATGCTGGACCAAGTAAGTTCATGTAACACTAGCAAAAAAAAAAAAAAATTTAGAAGTTCATATCAAAGGTCATAAATACCAATTTACAGCCATGAAAACAAACCTGCAACATCACACTAAACACATAGGCAGTCATCCCTAGAGTTTGTGAAGTTGTCTCTTGTGTCTGCCTTTAAAATATTTTGCTTTGAGCACTACATAGATCAGCTTCTGTATGTTTTCACTGTGGAAGCTTCCTTACTGGGAGTGGAGTTTCACTTTACAGATTCATAAAGAGCATACCTCGTAAATACTGACATCTTTACGCATTTGTGGATCCTTCCAGCTAAAATGCACTGCTCATGATTCAGTGAGATCAATTACTACTGCAAGCATCGCTAAGTCAGGAAAACTCACCACATCACGTACAGAAAATGAGCCTTTGATACTGCATTCAACTCTAAATACTCTGTCTAAAATCCAAAGAATAAATAATATTATTTTACACTTGCACTTATACTGCCATTATAGAGAAAAAGTCACATTTATTTACACAGAGTTCATCATTTCCCACATTTATAAAATCAAAATAGTTCTGTGTTTCGGGTTATGAATACAGTTAAAAGATTTTTCAACAGAAATTGCACACTCCTACACGACAAAGCCCTAAGGAGAACTTTTGAGAGCACAGATGGTAAATTTAAAAACTGCTTCATTATTACTAGTTTTAACTATCTGGCCAAATGGTCCCTGTCATGGCTATTAATCAAGGTAGGAATGATGTAATTACATAAGGGTTGGTTACAGGTGAAATTTTTTCTTTATTATTATTTTTACTTCAAATTCTGCAAGTGGTCATGTATCACTGTCTAATTATGTGATTTTAGGGACTTGTGAGCATCCCAGCCTTAGGGAATGGAATTAGAAGACCAAATGATTTATTTCATGGTTCATCACTATGCATACTGCTTTCAGTGCATCTCTATGAAAAAAATGCAAAACCCAACTTTAATAGAAAAGTATACCTAAAATAATTTCTAAAGGGACAAGAATACCACTTAAATCAGATGAAGAAAAATCTAAAATAAGACCTCAAATCTTAAACTTCACCGAGGTACTGGTTCAAAGCAATTTATTAGTGGCAATCTCTCCAAAAGAAGATAAGATCATACTAAAAGGCAAAAATGAAAATATGTAACAGAAAAATCATATGAGTGAAAATAGCTATATGTAGCTATTTTTGCTATAAAAACATTGTCTAAAACATATTGCAGTAGTAAAGAAAAACTTGAAAAATCCATAGAAAGGTACTGATAGACTAATTCAAGAAATCTCACTGTTCTCATAATTCTTTGAGATCTCTTTACAAGAAAGTTGCTTGGTCTCTCATTGATACTGCTAGTGATCTTTCTTCTTAAATGTAGAAGTCATAGAAATACTTTTCCTTCCTTTTTGTGAAACACAAACTATGCCCATTACTGATCAGAATGCATTTTTATTCCCAAACTCCTCATACAAAATGGTTTAAAAACTGTTTCAGAAAGAAAGCATAAACAATATTCCAAATAACCTAGATGATTTATTAGCTTAACTACCCAAAGTTAATCAAATTAGGAAGACAAAACATGGAGGGTTTTTTGCTGTGGAAGATATTAATGGTTGTATTTTCTTCTTACGTACATAAATATACTGCCTATTAGAAACCTCTTTCTTACTCAGATATATTTCAGTCATAACACAGTACAGAAGTTCTTTCCAGGACTGAAACTGCATTTTCACTTTAAGTTCTTATGCTTAGGAATATTACACATAATATACATTTATATATATATATATATATATATATATATAATATGTATGCATATTACATTTATTATATATATATTACATATTATTATATATATAACATACATACATATGTAATATACATATTGAGCAGGAACATAGACTATGACACGTCAGCCACTTTACTTCAGGACAAATGATCTAGATTGATTCTCTTCCACATGGATTTACTTATATTGCCAGCAACATAATTTCTAAGAGTGTTCATAGAATTTTGAAAATCGAATCTCATTCATATAGAAAGCAAACCTGAAACTTGAATATTAAGTGAAATGAATATTCATGTACTCACTCATTTCTCTACTTTCTAGAAAAGCTGTCTTATTTGTCTTATTCATAGCTTCTCTTCTAGACAATGAACCAAGATTTTTGACATCCCACTTATTGAAAAAGATATTTTACACTTTACAAACTTTTATTTTAAATTGTAATTGTCATTACATCATTTCTGTAGGATTAAGATCATTGTTCTATATGTAGTAATATTTCATTTGTTCTACATAAACACTTACTGATTTCTGATTTCTTGTGCCCCATGTTTGCACAAAGCTTTTATTAGATACACCATGGGCACAGGAAAATTCCAGTGCATTTGTTCCATCAGATCAGTAACTAGTTCAGTGGCAGAATTACACTAAATGAGAGAATGGGGTATATTGATGTCTAATCATTAGACAGGAAACAAGCCTGAAGACGCCTAGAGAGAATCTACTGCACAGCATCCAGATCTGCTCTGTTCAGGAGAATTATTTGACAATTCTTTATAGAACAGTTGCTGAAAACTACCCAGAGATATTAAGCAGAGCAAACACCAGCCAGTCTTCTATTGGCTTTTTTTGTTTGTTTATTGTTTTCCCTACTCTGCAGACAAGAAAAAAGAAGCTACAGCCTTTCAGGTGAACTGGATGGCAATCGAACAGAAAACATCTACTTAATACAATGTCCTAGGCACAAGCACGGTTAATTTTACATGTAGTAGGAATCTGTAGGAAAGAAGCAGAAAGGGCTCTTACGTATTAACTTTCTTGTTTCTTGTTTTATATAAAGATAGATTTAGATCAAAACACATCTAACAAAAACAGAGCTAACGTAATTTTGCTTCATTATTTTAGCAGGTAGGTTTGAGCTGAAGCAGATGGAATTCTTTCCTTTGTCTTAATGATTTTTTTAAAAAAGCTTTCAACATTAAAACGAAAAAAAAAAAAAAGAAAGTGACTCACATAATAGCTTGATAGGAATAGGAACAAAAATATGTATGTGAGATTCAGGCTGGTTTCGTCTTCTGCCAAAAATTATTAGAATCTTCATTTTCAACTTCTCAGGAAACCTTCTGGCTCATTTTTACTGGTAACATTGTTAAATATTATGTGAGCATCTGATCAGTAAGTATCTGGACCAATCCAAGTTTCCCACGTCCCTAAGAGATCCTCTAACCATCAAACTAGATCACACTCATTTTTACCTTTCAGAAATAAGCATCTTATGAAACTAGGTAAAAATCTGACAGAACAGATCAAAAGAACAGCACTGTACTAAAAGCAGAATAGCACAGACAAACAGAAGTATCATTGGAGTCAGGATATTCTTTTACAATTAGGTATATTGCTGCCTACAGAAAGAAAAATAAATTAAATCTCCCATAACCTAGAAGCAATGCTGTAATTTCCTAGAATTAGTGAGAAGTAGCTGCCTAAAGATGTTTTTCCTTATACTCAAAACCATTTGGCAAATTTAATCATATCTTGCATTTAATTCTAGGATGAAAAAGTACTCATGTCCTAGGAGCACAGCTGAACACATTCATTCTAGATCTTGACAAGAATGATGACTGCTGAGATGGGAGTCTTTTGCTTGCTCGGCAATGTCAAGTATCTCAGAATCTATCCTAGACGTTGCACAGCCAACGAAGGATAAAAAATTCTCAGACATCCACTGCTGACAAAAAGCAATGCAGCAGTGCCTAGGAATATGCCTACACAACCCACTACATGCAACAAGTTGTCTTTAACCAGACTGAGTTGTGGCAAAAAATGATGTCTCTAGCATCATATTTCCAGTTGTTCAGTCCTCCAAGCTGCCTATTTTCTGTGGCACTTGGGAAAACTTGTTTTTTCTTCTTCATGGCATGTAAACTTTCTATATAAAAGTTACAGCTGAAGTCAGTCAGAATATAGGACCCGTAGACCAAATTCTCAAAGTTTCTTGGCAGGTTCCATTTCCTAGAAGACTCATACGCTGAAAAAAGCTCATCCCTTCTTTGTTTCAAAGATTTCAATAGATTAAGTCAGTCAGAAAAAAAATAATAATCAAAACAAACCATATTATTCACAAAACAACTGGTTCTATTCCAAATGGATATTTTTCCATATTTTTGTCATAGTATTATTTCAAGCTATTTGTAAGGCATCTTTATAAATACTCCTATTGGGCACTGAATAATTGAATGTAATAGCATTAAAAAAATAATAGCGAAATAATTAAGCCATTCCCTCTTCTAGAAAGAAAAATTTTGGATTGCCTCAATTTGGAAGAAATATATTTTGTTTATTCTCTAATTTCAATTTAGAATTCATTTAGAAAACCTCCTATGTTTTAGAAAATCGAAACAATTTTTTATCCTCCCAATATTATCATTCCATATTTCCAGTAGGTTCATGAAAAGCTTCAGAAACAATCCAAATCACTTTGCAGTTTGCAAAGGATTATTTTTCTATCTGTTAGTCTTTGTCCTTATACAACCTTTCTTTTTTAATATGCAGTGTTATAAACAGTCAAAGGAAACACCATAGGCAAAAGCTGTTCAACCTAAAAAAAGAATGTTCTCACACAATGGGAAGCTCTATTGCTTATATATAATACAAACTGTTGCTTATGCATAATATGACATTGCACTCAGAAAACTTTAAATTTGTCCGCATTTAAGTGATACATTATTGATTATATTTTGAAAATTAAAAATTGCACAACATGCAAGTGAACGTTAGGAATAAATTGTGAAGACCATCAATGACCCTCCTATACAGAATATCAGGAAACGTGGAATGTATGATGTACTAATGTTAATGAGGATAAAAGCAGGAGAAATAAAAAGATCATTGACCCTAGGGCCATGAATAGCTTTCTCATTGCTACAAAATATGCTTTGTAATGGCAGCTGTTTGGTAACTAGAATGGAAAAAGCACAAAAGAGTAGTACCTTCTGAAACTCATACTGCTGCTCCATTGCCACATTAAGAAAGATTTTTAGACCTTCTAAAAGCATTTTCTATGCTCTTTAATAGGTGGCTGTAAAGAAGGTGAATATGATTCAGAAACAGATTCCAACATCATTTTGAAAACACTGTAATTTTCATTAAACTGTGACCATTACACTGACTGTCCTCAGTGCATATTAACATTGTACTAATATAAGTCTGATGCTTTAATGCAGTGGCTCACTCATAGTAGCAAATGTAAGAACAGATAGAAAGAGTAAAGAGCACAGGCTTTCTAATTTATGGTAGGCCACCAGTACCACTCAGATGCACATGTCCTACACTTTACAGTGAGTAGGTGAATGTCAACTTCTAATCTTCTAAAAGCTGTGGCTGACCAGAAGTAGATTCATTGTAAAAATGCCATATCAGAAAAAAAAAAAAAAAATGGTACTGTGCAGCAAAATTTAGCAGCAGTCTTTTTGGACTAGAAGAGATTTCATTATGTCTGGCAAAAATGTCTTAAGTTGTTGGACTTCAGCTATAATCTTACCTCATTACAATAAATCTTACTGTTACAGACCCAGCCAAAAAGGGTTTTGTATCCTGGCCACAGTCAGAAGAGCCCAGTAGAAGAAATTTCATGTTGGCCTAGGTTGTAACATTTAAAATCACATAGTTATCCTTCATCATTCTCCCTAATGTGCTGAAACTTTCTTAAAGTAATCTTCAGGGCATGTATTTTTCTTTTTGAATTGGCTGTGTGAAGAAAGAAACACCTATATCCATATGTATTGTTTTAGTATTTTTCCTCCATTTTTCATAACTACTTCTCTGCATCAAGTTATCAGTTAAAAACAAATGTATAGAATCTTTTAAATCTTTGCTTTTATACTTTTTTTTAACGACATAATGAGCAACTACTGTGAAAGACCTAACTTTAATAGCTAATTCTGATTTAGTATGACATAAAACTGACCAAAGTGGAAAGGAGATCTAGTTGATTTCAGCTGCAGAGCTTTGTTCCATAAATTGACTTTGATATTAACCCTAGTATGGAAAATTCTTTAAAATTATTGCTAATTAAGAGATCTCAGATCAAAACAATGACCAATGTTTCTATTCCTTATCTGTTAACAAGAAATAAATTCTCCCTCATTTAATGAAACAGCACACTAATGAGCAGCAAAAGCCTTGCCTAGCAAGATTGTAGACAAAATTATGTATTCATAAAGTTAAAAAAAAAAAAATCTTTGTCATTCAGTGAATTATTAGTAATGGAAGTAAAATTCACAGAACTAAACAAATGTTGCTTGGCAGGCAATTCGTGAGTCCATACTCCTAATCACAGTTGGTTTATGCCCAAATGAAGTCAGCTGAGGCCTTGAATAGCAGTCTTTGAAAAGTTCTAAGAACAAGATATCAACGTCTATTCCACTGCAGTACTAGTCCACAAGTGCAAATATTCTTTCCAAGTGTCCAACTTGAACACTCCAACTTGCAACTTGAGGCTATTACTTCTTGCTTACATCTGTCTCTAAAGAGGAGAGTTTGCATTCATCACTTATGCTACACTTTGAAGAAGCTGTGGGGTTTTCTTCTCTAGACGAAACAAGCTTATATATCTCAGCCTCTTCTCATTGGAATGAGTCTTAGGCTTAAAACGATGGACCCTTCTCTCCTATGGAAGACGAACACCAAAAATTGACAGTGTAGGCCAGGTGTCTTCACCACTAATGAGTAGAGATGAATAAATCTCTTCAATTCTACTAGTCGCAAGGAAATCCACAGAGTGTTTTTCCCTTGTTCAGATGAGAATACATTGCTGATTTATATTAGGCTTGTCATTTGCAACTATCTACAGGTCCTTTTCACCAGGGCTATCTATCATCCAGTGCCTTATACTACTGCATGGGATTGTTCCATCCCAAGGACAGACTTTTTCATATCTTATGTGTTCAAATTAACAGTATCTGTAGGCTCAAGACACAAATTTCCCAACATTCCTCTGGACTGAAGTTGTACTTTTTGATGTGTCAGTCATTTCCTCTTACTTGCTGTACTTCACAGATCTGATATTTGTTCAGTCTGTCTCGTGACCAAAGTCAATGATGAGGATACCAAACAACTTTGGTCTCAGTGCTGAGGCCTGGAGCACTCTGCTTCCAGCATCCAGATGGATGATCACGCGTTGATTACTACATTTTAAACACAAATATCCTGTCAGCATTCAGTCCTCTTAATTTCCAGTTCATATTTTCTCAGCTTCCAAGAGAAAATGCTGTGGCAGATGGTCTAACTAAAATTAAGGTATGTCACACATCCTTCTCTTTCTGCTTCCCCTTCCTCACTTCATTGTACGAAGCAATTACATCAAGCATGATTTAACCTTCATAAATCCATTCTGACTACTCTTGACGGTTTGTTTGCTTAAGCAGCCAAAATTTAGACAGCTCTTAAAAGGATGTGAAACTACTTTGTGCAGAAACTTACTAAAAGAGGGATGAATTTGCCAATCATTGACAAAGTATGGACAATTCAGACAATTCTAAACACTAAGGACAGATATCTAAACCATGAAATCTGTAATGGTATGTGGCTATTAATACAGAATTGTTGAAGTGTGTATCACCTGAGAGAATACTTTACTACTAATTTTTATAGCACACCATAACTCTAATGACTCGTGGCTCAGTTACAAGGAAGAGCATTTGCTAACACGAGTATTTACTCATGCTAATTCCATGGCTCAGCATAGAATCAGAGATCGTTTATCACCACTATTAATTACAAGTTTGATTCTCTCTTTCTACCCTAAAACTCTGTCTTAAAACACAGATTCATACATGTTGCTGTATGGAAGTAATGCTTTTCAGATGAACACCCCTGCTGAAATTCCTAGATTACATCATCTAGTCCATACGATTGCACACATTCTTCTGCAGCCAAAGCTATTTTGTTTTAAGCTAGAAGATATTCCTTTAAGGCTACTCCTTCTCCTGTAATACTGATGTTAATGAGTAACAATTAGAAAGCAGATATTCAAGTACAACTTTCAGTAAACTTGCTGAATTTACAAGCAAAACTTGCTAGTTTATGCAACTCCATGGGCTGTTCAGAGATTTTTGATTAATTTCATAGTGCAAGCCCTCTACCATTTTCATTTTCTGCTCTGATCCACAGTAGAGGCTGAATAGAGTCAGGACTATATCATAAGACAGATCTCTGTGATAAACTGATATACTGAGTTTTTTGAAAACATCTTGACTATTACCTTGATTATGCCACATATGTACGTACGTCTCTACAGCACACTGGTATATCTCTCTGGCAGCTGAGTAAAGGGGAAAGAAGACACAGAATTACAGCAGCTGCAACTAACAGAAAGCTTTACAGAATGGATTCTGGAAGCCTAGCAAAGCAGGAAATCATATTCCAGAAACATCTGTACACTTGATTTCTAAAATGCATCAAAATTGACCACAAAATAATATTTTTATTTTTTTAGTGGAGAAAATTTTCTATCTCTGAATTTGATAACTCCTTTACAAAATCCAGAAATAACATTTTCTAATCATCTTTAATTACAATTTAAAAATATAGTTTCACTGAGCAAGACTTTGGCAATCCATTTGCAGTGATGTTACAACGTGCCACTCTGAACAGGATATAAGAAACAAAATTAACATAGGAGTGGAGGGATTAAGAGTAACAAATAAAATCTGAGTAAGAGTTGTAATGAAAAGGATTAAGATAGGAAATAATCCAGAGCTGGAAAGGTATTTCAAATATTTGTGCTCTTTCAAAGACATGCAAACGACTAAAACCTAAGTGAAAGAGCAAAGAGGAAATAGTTTCACTGGTTTTAGGTGAATATAGTCTCTAGCAAAAAGCTTACTCTGGAGAAATTTGCCTGCGAAATGCGCATTCTAACATGTGGTTAAACTATGTGAGTGGAATGCAAAACATTCTATATCAATTATTAGTCTGACAATTACTATTTAGATAGCAAGATTTATGTTTCTGTGACCTTTAGCAAAGCCCTAATTACATTGGGAAATCAGAAAAATAATAGGAATTACCATTAAGAATTCAGCTGCGATGATAACACTGTTTAGAAATTTAGACAATAATAATGCAACCATTTGTCCTACTGATGCTAGCACATATCTTTAATATAATTGTTGTCATTTAAATGAGTTATCAACATTAGGTTATTAAACTTTCTATTCAAACAATAAAAAGGCACTACGCAAATAAGTACTTTCAGATTTTCCAATGGAAAAGGACACGGATAACTACTCTGAACCAGATTCTCAAACTGAACAAATGCTTTTAGATATTTTTTTCCCAATTGATGGAAGTAACATTCACATCTCAATCTTTCTCTCTTCTCTCAGATCTCTCACCAAAAAATTTCAAAATCAGATGGAAAACCTAATGAGAAAAATATATTTCTTCTATACCTTTCAAACAACTGGTATATTCCACTACAAGAAACAGTGGAAAAAGAGTCTTACCTGTGTTTCATGGAAGAGATAAGAACACTATTTCCTAGTTATCACAGTGCCAGTGTCCATTCCTTCCACAGTATTATTCTGCCTTGTTCTCCCACAGTTTACAAAAGACAATGATATGTAAGAAGGTTTTTGTATCACCTCTCATTCAATTAGATTTGAAAATTTTCCTACAGTAATATCACTCAGATTCACTTCTCAACTGAAATGCACTTAACTGAATTGAAAAGAATTACTGTCATTGAATAGATATTTCTTTAGAACAACTGCAAGTTGTACCTGCATAGGCCTGTGAATATTGTTTCAGAAAAAATGTGTTCTAGTCACACTAATCTTTTTCAAACCTCATGGCCATACAAAGGACTTGTGTGTTTATTTGGCAAAAATGGCTTTATAAATTTGTTAGCTGGGATTACTTAAACTTTCAAATTCGTTGCAAGTATGACTGACATAAGGACCTGGACTATTTAATTTTCTATTTTGTTATCAGACCTTCACAAAAACTGTCCTTTCTAAAGTTACCAAAATTCATGTATCTAATTTTTTTTTGGAGTATAATGGTTATACGTACCAGGACAAGACATTCTTACTTGTCACCAGAATGTGTGTTATTGCACTTCTATCCTGTGAGTCCAGTTAAGCACTCACAGGATAGAAGTAAGGAGAGGCTGAAAGAGCTGGATCTTTTTAGCCTGGAAGATCAAGGGCTCAGCAAGGATCTTATCAATGCTTACAAGTATCTGAAGAGAGGATGTTAGGGAGCTGGAGCCAGTCTGTTCTCATTGGTGTGTTGTGAGAGGACAAGAAAAGACAATGGGCACAAACAGGAATGGGAAATACATGAAACTCCCATCTGAACATATGAAAGCACTTTTTTACTATGAGGGTGTTCAAAATGGAACAGTTATTTATCTGTTCTTCTTTACAGAAAATCTTAGAAAACAGCTGCCCAAACTGTAGCTTACAACTCAAACCGCAACTGGCATTTTGACGTGGAAAAAAATAATTTTAGAACAAAGTGTGATCAAAATCAATCTTCATTCTATTTTACAAAAAATCACGATTGTAGTCTCAAAATACATGCCATAGAATCATTTAGCAAATTTTTGTAATTAGTAGCTTAGCATTTTGAGTCCTTAGTTACTAAGTAATACATTATATTTCATAATGGCAGATCAAAATTTGAAGACACTTAGGTCATATAATAAACTTATTTCTATCCATAAATTCTTGTCAACTTAAGACAAACGGCTTCACAGATCCTCCTTAATATATTAATATATTCCAATTCCAGCATCTAAAGTAAACTCCTATGCTTCCAATTTCTGCTCTCTTACCTCAGGCAGGCAGTAGAAATTCAAATTATCTAAAAGATAAAATAAATTTTATCTAGACCCTATAGTATGTTTCACCTAATACATCAAAAATAAAAGAGCTTTAAATATGTACGATATTAAGGAAAACATCTAGGCCTTTACACTTAAGAGGAGAAGCACCAGCTGTTATTTATCGTCCAGTTTTTAATTTAGTATAGAGGTGCAGTTAAATACTTACACATAATTGAAAGGAGATTGCTTCTATGCTGTAGTAAAAAGCATCATGTAGGGAGAGATTATATACTTTATTTAAAGTAGACTATAAGCAAGCCCACAAAAGCATTTTGAAGTACTGACCTAATACTTGATTGTTTTCATATTTATAAAACATAGTGCAGCAGAAGCTCTTGCATCATCTCTCACATGGATGCATTCTCATGTGAGGGCATCATACCTAATTCATTAAACACAAATGAAAGCTATAACAAAAACTCAAAGCTACTGACTTGGTAGGTGACTAAGAAGTGATTTTGAGTATGCTTGCATTTAGGAGTCTTACTTTATAGATCTGATATTTAATTAAGACAGTTTATTATCATTATCTTATGTAAAACAAAATAGATGTAATATTTACTAATATGCAATTGTCTATGTGCACATATATTCATACTCAAATATGCAGTCAGAAAATTACGTTCAAATGTGCTCAGCAGTTCTATAAAATGAGCTAGAGTATACCTCAGTCTTTCAGAAAAATGAACATTCAAGTATCCCCAGTACCACAGTGATGAAGTGCTACATTTTCCCACTCTTAAATAGCTGGTTAGTGAAAGTATTTTGAAGGCAATTCAAAAAAATCTATCTAGTTGCCTCACTTCAAAATCATAATAAATATCACATTAAAAGTCATTGTGAGAAGAAAAAAAGAAGATAAATAAAAGATAAAATAATGTATGTCATTTCCAATGCTGTACAGAATTGAGTGAGACTGACACAGTTAAGATCTGCTGTGCCATTTTCTTTTTAGTATTCAAATTTGGGGTTGAAATTAACTGCAATTTCTTGGTACTTAGATTTCAGCAATTTCTTAATAAAAGAATTTTCCTCTGCCTATTTTATTTAATCAGACCTTTTGAAAGAAAATTTCTATGTATAATTTTTCCTATTGTCAGCATTGAAAAACAAAGCACTTTGCTTCCTGAACTTTCTACCATAAAACAAGATTTAAAGCAAACAAATCAAACGAAAAAAAAGAATTACTTAAAAAACACAAACATAACATGTGAAATACCACAGCATTTACTGTCTGTCATAAAGTTTTATATGTGCACACCTTATTTCTCTCTCTTTACCTATACTTGAAAATAGCTGGTGTACTAAATGTTTAACAGTGACAGAAGACAATCCATTAGTTCAGAAGATTCCATTAAGTCAAATTATGGTTATCATCTATTCCAGAAACTTTTCTAATTTTGCTTATGATTCTTTAAAATGCATCAACTCTATATTTAAATGAAAATAAAAATACTAAGTACTAAGAATTCATTTTTACTGTCTGGAAAAAGGTGAGGGAAGTCCAGGAAAGCAAACCTAAGAACAAGGTTTCTACAGAGGCACGTAGATAAAGTAGACACACTATATAATAGAGTGCCAGAAAGTCTCTTTCTTGCCAATCAATCTAATTAGCACTTGACGCTAAATACTAACAAAAAATGTAGATAGATAAAAATTCCATGACATCTGCTTTACATATTTGAACAGAACATTTTGAAAGTAAAGAGAAGAATTTAAATTCCAGGTAAGAACCCTGGGCCATAGATTGCTCAGGTGGAGAGAAATAATTGAATGAAGTGCAAGAGAATTTTTTCTTCATGTTTAAAATAGAGGCATTACTAAATATTTTAATTTTAATATACATCTTTGTCTTGAATTCAAATTGTCATAGTAGAAAGATCAGCTAAGGACATGGAAGCTTGCAAGTTTGGGGCTTTATTTCTGAATTCTGTAGGAAAAGAACAAAAATTTATTTCCAGAAATCAAAGTAGAAACTTATTATATAATACTCGAACTTAAAAAAAATTCTATCCTCATTTGAGCAAAAATAGAAAAACATCTGGCAGCTGATCATTATACTTTCTTTGAAATTCATAACCCTGCAGTAAAATTCATAATCTCTGCAGTAGAAGTTAAAATCATCACAGTGTATCTGTGTTTCCTACGTGGAAATATCTAACACTACAGTACAGTTAAAGTAGCTTTCCTTAGCACACTATCGTACACGCTAATCTACAAGGGCTGTTCTGAAAGTGATACCTTGTAATTTATGATGCTGGCTTAATGACAGAGGCAGATGTTGGTGGTATGGCAGTAGGGGTTAAACCTTCCTGCCAATTCCTGTTCCATTATGTTGGTATACATCAGATGGCAGCAGAGGGGCAGTTTGAAGAGTGGCATCTGATGTAGAAGCACATATGAAGCAAAGGTGTGTCACTGAATTCCTCCATGCAGAAAAAATGGCACCCACTGACATTCATTGACATTTGCTGAATATTTATGGAAACCAAACAGTGGATGTGAGCACAGTGGTGGGTGGTAAGTTTCTGCAGTGGCAACAATGTCAGCGGGCCACAACTGCTGGTGCAGATTATTAGTCACTCAACAGGGAGGCTCTTGCTCATTGCAGCAAAAATGTATATCAAATAGTGGTAACACTTGAAAAGTAGTGTTTTATAGCTGAGAATTTGCTCTGTCAAATAGTATTATTGTACTCTTTGTTATTTGTTGTTACCGTTTCCAAGGAAATAAATAGGAGGCATTACTTTTGGAATGAGCTGTATATATATATATTAATATTCATTGCTGGAGCTTCACAGACCTTCTCCTAATAAACGTATATGAGCCTTTATAGGGAGAATTGTGGTACTATGATCTACAGAATGGAAGCAGAAATATCAGAAAGGATCACAAGCATGACTTCCTAAAATGACAGTAGAAGCAGCTGATGACAGAAATAAATGCTTTAGTATAAGCCTTCTGCAGGAGGTACTGATGTGTTAACCACACTTCCATAACACACAGATAAGCTCACATTATGAGGATACAGAAGCTTACAGGATGCCATTCAAATCACTGATACATGAAGAGCTTACAGACAGGCTTGCAAACTAAAATACTAGTGCACAGTAATATTCAGTGGGAAATAGGCAGTTAGTCTTTTTTTTTTTTCAGCTCAGTGATTCACTTCATAAAAAATATGAAATTTGCAGGACAGATATACCCAAGAATGTTATAGTTTCTGCAAAAATAGTGTACAGGCCTGAAAAACATCTGCATTTAAGTCCTGAAAGTTATTAATTTGTGAGTAGGCAGCTTATGTGACAGAGTAAGATATGTCCGTGCTGAGTTACAGTTTCTATTTGAATTCTGTTGAACGCTAGCCTGACATTGGCTAAAAAATCTACTATATTGCATTGCAGTCACCCTACCTGGAAATTCACTGAAGGAATAAAACTAAGATGCATCTGGGACCATCAGCTTCACTACTGGCCCACCTCCAAGAAACAATTTACTCTGTCATCTGGACTAGTCAGTAGGCAAAATAAAGAAACTAAAATTAGTGGAGCTATTATTTCTCAGGCTCAGCATGCAACACCAAGAAGACATTTGACTAGCATTTTTAAGGTAGAAGACCCAGACAACTAAAGGCACTGAGCCTCATCTCTGCGCCTGGAAAAAATCATGGAGTAGGTCTTCCTGGGAGAGATATTAAGGTAAATGCAAGATAAGGTAATTCAAGACAGCCAGCATGGCTTCACCATGGGCAATTTTTTTAATCAGAGTGGTGAGGAACTGGAACAGGTTGCCCAGAGAAGTTGCAGATGCCCCATCTTCGGAAGGCCAGGTTGGGTGGTATTCTGGGCAGTCTGATCCAGTGAATGGCAACCCTGCCCACAAAGGGAGGGCTGGAATTAAATGATCTTTCAACCTATGTCATTCTATTGTCATTCTATGTCATCATATCTCAAAGCATAACTATTCTGCACCAGGGGCAGACACTAGTGCAACTTAAAAGGATGTGAAAGAAAGAGGAACAAAGGGGGCTCAAACTTAGAAAAGCAAGTTGTGAGAGAGCAGCTTCCTCCAAGATTTACAGTTCAATTCAAGTTCAGCCAGACATTTCAATGACTAGAAAACTTTGATAAAATATAATTTTACCAATACTATGACACTTAAAATAGATTGTACTAGAAATTCAGAGTATCAGTCACCTGAGTAGAACATCTTTAGGCAATGTGAAGACTGAAGAGCTTACACGCCTGTTTCAGGTAAGGTTGGTGTCAGCAGTCCAGATAAAAATATCAACCCTAAAAAAGCAAAACATGATAATGTGCTGCAGAGTCCCAAACATATCAAAATAACTGCATTTTTTTCTGAAAAAAATGAAAAAAGATGACACACCAAACATCCAGAAAAATGAAAGACGGAAAACATGCTTGAAATCAAGTGACAGAAACATCCAGGAATGTATTTTCCAATGCATCAAGGAAAGAAAAGGAAGCACTATTTTTACAGTGTGACTGACAGACTGAGTTTCTATAACACTGAATTTGATGAAGTAGTAGGTCTAGCAGAGGCAGAACCAAACTATGGAGGTTTAAATGAGTAGTGGTGGAAATGCAGTCCTGAGAGGCTTTGCCACAGAAAATAAGAAACTTTAGGGTATTTGCTTACACCTATTAACAGTCTGAGTTTCATAATTTGTCACAATTTCTGAAATTCAGAAACCTTTTTTGACTCACTTTAATCTCCATGTCTAATTTGAACTAATAGTCTCTTCCATAATTCCCTGACTAATGGACCCTCTAATACTTGATTGCATGCTCAGGTAGGTCCATAATTCTGCATCTATCCAGCGTGCTATTTTTAGTAAAACTTGTAAGATTTACACAGTTCTCCATCATGGCATTGGCACTAGAATCATGCAAAATAAGAGTCTGACTGACAGCCCAACCATTTAATCACAGAAAAATGTTCATGCACAACAAGGTTTTGACGAATAGATGAATAATGTTTACCTCTTTCCTCCATGCATGACATTATCACAAGCTGCAGTAAAACATAAGAATATCAGTAAGGTTTTATCAGTAAGCATAGCAGAAGGGGGAAAAAATCCCAAAGCTTTAGATAGTAATTTATGGAGGACTGAGTGCACAGAGTACATTTCATAAAACATCAAACTAATGACATAAATAAAGTTTGTACTGCAACAGAGATTCCATGAATAGGGAAAAGCAGTAAATGAAGGCATCCTGTTCTTGTTTCCATGCAATAAAATCTTGTGTTAAGACTTTCAGCCATTATCCAGAAATACAAGGTCTCTTATTCAAATATAATGTTCAAAGAAAGCATCCATAACCTAAATAAAATAGTCACTTTATTAAATTATAAGACTTTTTCCACTGACTATACAGAAAAGAATAGGGACAAATGAAAATCCCATTAAAATATCTCATTCACTGATCAAAGAAACTATATCTGACTAGTAATAAAAATTTCCTCTACTGCATCAATCTGCAGTCTGTTATATTTCAGCTATCAAGATTCAGGTCTTGAATATAAATACATTACACAGATGGACCTCCCTTTTTGTTCTAAAGTACAGTGTACTAAGGATGCTTATATTACATGATAGAATAATGCTGTAGATGTCTCTTCCAAAAAAAAAAAAAAAAAAAAAAAAAAAAAAGTAACAGTAGATGTCAATTTAAACATACTCCACTCCACTTATACTGGACATGATTTGCTTCATTCAATACTTGTTTTTTGAATGCAAGCCTACAAGAACTTGTAATAAAATCTAAGCTTTTACAAAAATTATTGCCATGCCTCCTTGTATTTACAGTGCTTGAAAAGTCAATATAAAGTAAAATCAGTTTTTGGTTTTTTTTTAATAATATTGGTTATACAGAGAAATTGCTGTAATTTAATCTGAGGGTTAAAGAGATTTTACTTTCCATGGTACCATTTTGTCAACAGTTTAAGGGCTAGCTCAGCTGTTAACTCTTTAACTTCCAGTGCACTACATGATGTTATGATACCAATAACCAAAAACCATAAAACCATGACACATTTGCACAACAATTCAAAGCAGAGGTCTGTAGAGATGCTAATCAGAACTTCAAGGATTAATATAGTGCCACTCCTGCATGTTGCTGGCATGTTGCTGACAGTTGTCTCCACTTTTTGACATAACAAAATTGTGTACTATATTTCAGTACTATTAAATGAACAGATGTGTCCACATAACAGTTTAGAGGAAGACACTTGGCAGAAAGAGCTTACATCCTTATGTTAGTAGTCCTTTTACTCTTGAGCAATTAATTCTGAGTCCTTTTCAGGCTTTGCTTTCCACACTGGAGGGCATAAATAGTCAATTACGTTATTTTTTTTTCCACAGTTCTCTAGCAAATGCCATGAGAGAGTGTTATTTTCATATTGCACTCCTAACTCTTTGTAACTTGATAATCTGGAGAGCCATAGAAGTAGAAATAGGGTTTGCTACAGGATCTGCCATCATTTTGGTTCTCCACCTGTCTTAGAAGTCATATAAATTGTGAGTAGACAGTATTCTTTTCTTCTGTGTGTTATCAATCAATTCAGACACCAGTACAGTTTGTTTAAGCATGTTTTAAATATAATGATTAATTTCATGATGTCTGAAGAAGGCAAATCCAACTTCTCTCTCATTTTTCTTTATGGCCAAGGGACATACAAGTCTTCTCATTCTCTGTCACCAAAAAAACCAAGGATCCCGTCAGTATCATTTGATAACAATCTAACTTATTACTCTTCATATGTTTGTAACCTCATGTATGTCAAATAATTTGATTTCATGTTCACATATAATATATCCAAATTCCAGCATAATTATACAAGCCCCTTCCCCCCCCCCCCCCCCCCAATTTCAAAAGGAAAGAGTTCTCCCAATAAATATGAAGAGAAAATAAAAATAAAAGCAATTCATGCTTTTTTTCCCAAAGTATTTCAGCACCTGAAGTACTTGCAGTGTTTGATGTTCGTGCTGTATCACAGCTGTTCCCATACAGGGTAATGTATAATTTTTCTGGAAGAGGATTGTCAAGGCTGACTGCATAAACCTTGAAATATTGTTCCCTTAGGTTATAAATTTCTGCAAATCCAAAGCATGAAACTCTTCAGAAGAAAAGGGAAAAAACTCAGAACTATAAGCTGCATTAGTAGCCAAGGAAACAGCTGTCTGACAGTAGTCCAGTCAGAAATGCAGCCTAGAACTAAACTGTCCATTAGAAACTTGACGCTTCTCAAGTACTTCTTACTTTGTATCAGTAATCTCCAGATATTAATATTAATGCCAATTAATACTAGAACCACAGAACTGGGAAGGACCTTTAAGATCATCTAGACCGACTGTTCTCCTACCAATAATCTGTTGGAAATCAAACCATGGTAAAAATAACAGGTCTGTCCAAAAATCGGAAGTCAGAGAGTTGTTTGAAAGTAGACATCTATTTAAAAAGAACTTAGCAATCATCCAAGATGTGAGGAAAATGAAGGAAGAACAGCCCTTACATGGCCCAGTTCCACATTCCCAGAGCATCATGGGAGTACTGAAGCAACCTTGGAAAGTATGACACCACTGGAGATTTTCTGCTTATTTCAAAGTCAATTTGCTTGGTTTCACTTAAGTCACTTAAAGCTGTGAACCCATTTATTGGTAAGTTTCTGAGTATGCTACAATGGACCTAACCTCTGGAAAGCTTCAGTTATAAAAAAAGCTCAATTTGGTCTGTTGATTGGGCTTTGTGGATAGGGGGTACTGTGGGTATGGAATACAGTCATCCAGAAGCTTTCTTTCCTAAAGAATAAAGGAAACCTGTCTACTAGGTCAAATACTTCTAGAAAATCTACTTGTCTTGGCTTCAGCTGGGACAGAGTTGATTTTTTTCTCTACAGTGTCTGGTACAGTGCTATGTTGTCACTTAAGGAGTAAAGCAGTGTTGATAACACATTGATGATTTAGCTGCTGCTCAGCAGTGCTGCACAGAGCCAAGGACATTTCAGTCATCCTGCCATGAAAGGGCTGAGGGATATAAGGAGCTGGGAGGGAACAGAGCCAGGACAGTTGACACAAATTTGCCCAAGGTATATTCCATACCATATAACACCATATGAAAAAACCTTGAAAATTAGTGAGGTGGGCAGTAATTGCTTGGGGACCAGTTGATGGGCTCAATGGGTGGTGAGCAACTGCATATCCATCACTTGTTTTGTGTACACATATGCAGGATGCTCCAAAAGTAATGCCTCCTATTTTATGATGTTGGTCCATGACAATAGGGGTAGACAGTGGTGGTGTGGCAGTAGATGCTAAACCTTTCCACCAATATTTTGTTCCATCTTGTTGCAGTGCGACAGATGGCAGTAGAGTGGCAATCTGAGAGAATGCTCATGTTTTGAATGCTGACAAAATTTTGTCAATGACTTCCTTCAAGCAGAAAAAATTGCATCCACTGATGTTCATCAGTACTTGCTGACATTCGTGGAAACCAAACAGTGGATGTGAGCACAGCTAGGCAGCAGATGGTGCATTTCAGCAGGAGCAGCAGTGGCATGAATAATGAGCCACATTCTGGATTGCCAATCAGGCCTGTGTTCATTACTGGTGAAATGTATAATGCATGTTAGTAACTATGCTGAATAGCAGTGTTTAGTAGCTGAAAGTATCTTCTATCAAATAGTTTCATTTTGCTCTTTGCATCTGTTATAGGTTCCATGGAAGTAAATAGGAGGCATTACTTTCACAGTGACTTACATGTGAGAATATATATTATCATTACCATTATCTTTTTTTTTTTTTCCTCTTTCACTTCTGTCTTAGCAAATAATTTTCATCTCAGCTCATGAGTTCTACTTCACATGGTTTTCGGGCTGTTTTATTTTTCCAGTTCTGTCCCCCGTCCAACTGGGGCATGAGAGGTGAGCAAACAACTGTGTGGTGCTTAGCTGCCTACCACGTTATACCACCACTTGTAAACTATTCTTCCTTCATTTATTCCCATTACACAATATTGTCCTTTTCTACCTTCATTTTTCTGATCACAAGAGCAAAGTATATATGCTTGCATCCATATATTCACACTCATTTATCTCTTCTTGTCCTCAGATTACTGAAGATTTGCCAATATCTGCATCAGAACAGTAGAACTGGCCTCTTTGGGAAGAACTTCACATGTTTGGTGTTTTTTTTGTTGCTGAGGTTTTTTCATTATTATTCTCCTCTGTGTGCCAATTATTACTGGTAACATCTGTAAACAAAAGTTTTAGGCCATAGCATATTTCTGCATAACCAAATGCCACTTTTAAGCATGCCAGAAGTGAAGGTGGCATTTTAAATGACTAAGGTCAAGTTTTACACACAGAATTATACACCTAAAAATTGGTGGCTGGTGAGGGATCATAAGAACAATTGTCCCCCAGAGACAGTTTGTTTTTCTTCAATCAGCTTCCTTTGCGTATTCTCCCACTCAAAATTTGTTCATTACATTTCAAAAATTGATCAAATTCATTAACAGAAATGGACACAGCTCAGATAGAACTGAACAACAAAGTAGACAGAAAAGAATCTTGAGAGAAAAAAAAAAAAAAAAACGGAATAGAATAAAGGACCAGAAGTGGCAGTGATCCAAAGGCAAAGAAAAAGATATCCCACTATTTTTTTTTTTTCCACAGAACAGACAAGATACAGATGGAAATAAATAAATTTAAAGACCAAGAAGGTACAGCACTGCTTTAGCAAAGAAAATAGTCACTGTGATTCCATGGAGAGATGACCAGTTTCAGAATGAGGATCCAGAATAAAAGCTTCAAGCAAGAAGGCAGTGGAGACCGTGGTATGACAAGTATCTAACATACTCACTTCCTATTAGAGTCCTTTTTCCACAAATGCAAAGGGACTATGCAGTCATCCTGACAGGACAGAAGATTAAAGAAATCTCTTTCTATAAATAATGCAGTCAGAATTTTGCTATTTCAGCTTTTGCCATCAAGACTTTAAACAGATTTTCTACAGATGATTGGCAGTGGATCTGAGTGCTTTCTAGAGAGCTGTAGTATGCAGAAGGGTATATGATATTATCAGTGTGAACTGTTACAGAACCTGGAATATTCTCTCAGATCAGGTTCTTGACTCTTTGAGCATTCCAATATTTTTTTATATATATATTTTAATTTAGCATATTAGAAAATTGGAACGGGCAAAAACTGTGATGTCAATCCATTCAGAACACTATGATCTTTCACATGAGCATGATATGTCTGTAATACTGGGTACTACAAGGAAAAGTGCCATAGAAAAGTCTATTAAAAGCCAGTCTTTACAGCAGAATCTACAAATATTCAACTATAAACAAACTTAAAAATGAACCAACAAAATTTTCTATATAGCTTTCTTGATCCACTGTAACTGTTCAAAAAGACAAGGGGATGACTAACAGTAGAGAGTTAGTCTTCAACAGTTTCTTCAATGTATTTAGATTTCAAGACTGAAACCCAGTCAACATCACAAATTGAAAGACATTTTTTGTCTCAACCTTACTATGGAATCTTGAAGGTATTCCAAAGGTACATTCAGTTATATCACTCTGTTTAATGCTCTGCAAGATAAAAAAGTTCTTCTAACTTCATCCCTACAGTTCGTTTGAAAAATGTATCTTTTATTATTCTTTTTTCCTTTTCTTTATTAGAAGTTTCATTTAACTCCCATTTTCTCTCCCTCAGCAATCACAATTGCACATCAGAAGTACAATTATTTCAAAAGCTCACATGCTGTGGCACTTTAAAAGAACATAGATGAAATGATTTGCCATTTAAAAGACCGAAACAGCTATCAAATATAAAGGGTAAAATCCAAATGTCACTTCTTTTTTAAGTTGTTATTATACCCAGCACATAAATGTCCAGTAGTTCACAGCTGCAGGACAGCCCATTAAAATAACTCAGAAATTTTTTTTCCACCTGATAATAATCAGTACAACCTCAGTTCTCAGAGGTGACAAGGAGTAAGGCACATCATCCCCAGAGCTCACCTCTGCTGACTTGACATGATCTGATAGTCTCTATTAATTATTGAATGATGCAATACTTTTTACATATCAGTTAGCCACCCACATTTCTACTCCATAGTAAAATTCTGGTCTGCCCAGTAGATTATCTATTAACTTTACTATCCATTGCTACAATTTTGCATGCAACCTTACGCTGGTTGTGTCCATGACCAAGAACTAAGCACATCCACTCTAAAACATGACTGGTTTCCCTGATATTTATCTAAACCTAAAAGAAGAAAGTAATCTCTTTACATTTCTCACTTAACAGGAAGACTATCTTCATCATCAACAGCTGATTAAATGGCTTAAACTTTTGGCAGATGTTGCATACACATTTGAAATTGATTTAGAGCATTCTCTAACGCATCAAATGTAAATGTAATAAGGTATAACATTTAATGTTCTGAATGTAGAACTCTGATTAGGGAGAGATGAGTAACCGACCATGGAAAAGTCTAACAAGTAACGTGAAAGGATGGACCTTATATTAAGCTTTCTCTTTAAAAAGAATTTATTATCTCATGAAAGTGTGTCTTAGATGCCACACTTGCAGTTAAAGACTTCAAAGAAATAATTTCTCCTCTAAAAAGTGTCTAAACCATTTAGAAGTTGTTAAAAATATGCCTTCCTGACTTTAACCTGCACATGCTATGCTGAATTTGCTGTCTGAATTCCCTTAACCCATATTGCATGAGAGCTAAAACTAAGGGAAAAGAAAGAGACACAAAAACACCCTTAGATTATCAAATCCCAAGGTTCAGTTGATGCAAGGCTGACCAAGCTGCCCCAGACACTGGCAGTTTCAGCCATAACAAAAAACCTCACCTCAAGGCATGGCCAGGAAATTTCTTGGTCTTAAATACAAATGAAATCCCTACTGGACTGTAATGAAAATGTTTAAAAGTTTTTTGGTTTTTTTTTTTTTTTTTTTTTTTTTTTTAATTAAAAATAGCCCATTCTGTTGTTAATTTCTATTTTCCTTTATTGATAGAAATTGGCCTGTCATTCATTCTTTGAGATAACATAAGAAAAAAATGAATTGAATAAGCAAATTAAAATACCAGGTTATACAAAAGTATCATATTGTCCTTCACTGCAATTAGGTAACGCACCTATGCTTATTTTTTCATCAAATAGCTAAAAGAAATAGCTGCAGCCAAACATATCTTGTATAGAACAAAGATGATATAATACAAATTTCCTGTATTTCCTGTATGTTGGGCATTTATAATTATGGAACATTTTTAATGTTCTAGAATTTATGAGATCAGTAATTTTAAGCCTGCAAAGTATATTTATTTGGCATATAATAGGACTATGTTATACAGTTATTGAATATTGAAACACTGTTTTACAAGTTAGCTACCTATCTACTATTTTTCCATATTATGCTGTTCAATAGTAATAGCAACCCAAAATTGGATCTGTTGCTCAGAATAGCCTTGTTCTATTTTCTAAAGATCATAAAATGCTTATTAAGCATTTATTAAGCATTATCAAGCAAATATGGAGAATCAAAAAGCTTTTGCCTCAGGGAGCTTTGTCTTCTTTTTGATCAACAAAATTAGTTTCTCTTTGCTTTTTCTTCTCTTTTCATACAACTACGTGACTATGCTGGTAGTTAAAGAGTTATCTCTTAATATATATATAGTGCCTGGGCATTTTTCAATTGAATGCCTCAGATATATTCTTCAGCAATGTAAGTGTAAATTAAATTTTTAAGATCTAAAATCAAGTGCAAAAATTAGTGGATAATAAAGGCCTCCCATGTTCTTTATCTCTCCAGGCCCAGTCAGTAATGACCATTAATAAGTCCCTTTCACTCTAAATGCTTATAAAAAGCCTTCTTCATCATTTCCATTTTGCAAAACAGCTACCTATTTTTCCCCCTGTAGCTCCATCACAAGGAATCTGATTCACAAAGTACTTAAAGAATTATCTAAGATTAAATACTACGAAGAATAAAATCAAACCAGTAGCTATTCAGCTTTCTTCCTTGTTTGAGAGAACTTTTTGAATGTCAAAAATATAAGCTTCTCCTATAGTTTCCCTTTCAAAATTGGACTTACATAACAGGAGAAAAAAATAATAACATTATATAAATAACGGGATGAGTTTTTTAATGTATAGTACCAAGAAAATGAACTCCAATAAATAATGATCCCGAAGTTTTACATTTCAACTAGTATCAGCAGATGCCAAGTCACAGGTTATAAAATGACATTAATTTATCATAGAGGTGCTCAGAAAAGAGGCATAATGAAATTAATGCTTTGCAATCATGAAAGAAGTATCAGTGTAATCAATTGTTAGCTATTTCTAATAAATTCTAATTTCAAACAACTGTAATCTATTCCAGAACTATTCACAATGCATATCTTTATATACACTTTTAACTTTTACTAAAATTCATCACAAAGTGAATTATCATTGTAACACTATGTGAAATACAAGTAATTACAGCAACAACAAGGTAAAGATTTATGAGATGTTAAATTTAGGAAATGGCATTCTAACATTATGTTATAACCAATAGACACACAACAGATAAATAGCATATAAACTGCCCAGGGAAATGTATGCAGGAACAGAAATGAAATCAATTATACTTTAATTCCTAAGGGAACATCAATTTCAAATTTGATAGAACGACTCATGTAGGTTCTATCTCTGAAACCTACAATGAATAGAAACTACAGTGGATACGAAGAGTACAATAACACTACTTGATAGAACACATTCTCAGCTACAAAGCACTCTTTTTCAATATAGTCAGCACCATGAGCTATGCACTTTACCAGCCATGAACAAGAGTGTACAAAGCACTCGTCAAAATCTTATGATGCTCCAGAATGTGGCTTGTGATTCACACCGCTGTTGCCACTGCTGAAACGCACCACTCACCACCTCAGTGTGCTTACATCAGCAAGCATCAATGAATATCAGTGGGTGCCATTTTTTCCTCAAGGAGGAATTCAATAATATGCCGCACTTTCAAGTCAGACACTATTTTGTCAGACTGTCCCTCTGCTGCTTCTGTCACAAGGCAATGAAATGCAATGGAATGTTGATAGGAAAGTTCAACCTCTACTGCCATACCACCAAGGGCCAACATCATAAAATAGGAGGAATTCATTCTGGAGCAGCTCTCATAGAAAAAAAAAAAACCTCAACCTCTGATTTACAGCAGGCTGTGCCTAAGAATGAAAGCAACTAATACAAAACTAACCAGGAGTTCCTTGCATCACAGACATTACTAGAACAAAATATCTAACTGAATTAGTAGTGGCGAGCATAGTGTTACAATGCAGTTTTAAGGCTGATATGCTAATAACTCTCAGAAAAGGACAGCTACTTCTCTAATAAACCCCAGGCTAGTTTGAGTCTTAATCTCTCCTCAATTCTTTCAGTGGTAAAACTAATTTTAATGTTAAAAATTATCCATGTTTCATTTCTTAAGAATATCTGCATACAAGAAGGATCAGCATTTGTATACTCTCTGGCTAACATTTTGTTTGCAAATGTTTTGATGGAAAGAAAAACTGAAAGGTCAAGATGTTTATAAATAAGGAAGCTATTAATTTCAGCTAACTCCTCGTAACAGAGTGGGTGAACTTTCTTTACAAATATAGTGTTAGTCTTATCTCATTGTAGGTCACTGATTTAATAAGTCATAAACATGCACTTGGTCACTAACATATCATCTGAAGAACAGAAGTGCTGCAGACAGTGCAGCAAAGACCAGTAACAATACCCAACCTCTCTAGAAAAATAGAAATACTCTAACCACAATTACTCTCAGATCTCTCCATTATGTGTCTGCATGCTCATTGTTCCCATCTTCAGTGACCAAGACTGATAACATCTATGGAAAATCGCCAGCATCTTTTTCCAGAGATCTCTGGAGGAACTTTTCCAGCGTACACAAAACAGCAAGCTTTTTTTTTATCAAGAGAAATAAAGCCCATAGGAAAGTATTTGAGAATAATATGCTAGTCAATAACTTTCAGCTATACAATTAACTGGATTTTACACAGACTAAACCTTAAATAATCTTAACACTTCCGGTGTGCACAATCTCATAATTAATGTTTTGATCAAAATTAGGATATGGTATTAGTAAGACTGGCACCAGTCTGCAGTTGCTTGTAGATCTGGCAAACTTGCACACCCTGCTGAACTTCAGAAAACAATCTTTTCCAAAATTTATGTCTAAGGTACATTTTAGCAGGTCACCTGTCCTGTGCTGAGTGATGCATTGCTAAAACCAAAACAACACAGATGGTGCTTCAAGAAGAAAGAAAGTGCTAAACCTCTTTGAAGAGGTTAGCAGAGCTGGCAAGGATGAATAAGCAAGAGGAATACCCGTGAGTCTAGAGGTGACAGAAAAGAGAGAAAACGTATTTCACAGTGTGAGTTAAGCCAGGTGTAAATTAGTGGGACAAGAAAATAGATGAAAGACACAACTTACCTTGTGAAAAAGTAAAGTACAACATTTTTGTTGTTTTGTGTGTTTTACTTTCCCTTCAGTAATAAACTTCCAAAAGATGCACTGAATCAATTGTCATAGAAAACAGTACTTCTTTCAGCACTTTATTTGCCTACGCCTTTCAATAATTTAAGTCTAACTAAATTTTCTGCTGCATTATTTTATTATTCTGAACGCTGAGATGCTTCAGTGACACCTCTAACACTATTAGGATGTACAAGAACTAGCATGTAGCTACAGAAGTCATGTTCATGAAAGACAGAAAGCTGAAAATAACAATCTTCAGCTTCTGCAGCCATCAAAAACAGATATCAGATCCAAATTTAATGAATTACAACATCTGGTGGAATGTCAATAATACTTTTCCATATCACCTGGAAACACCTTTCCTTCTGTAACCTAAGGCCATAAGTATATTTTGCAAAGACAGATCGCATGGACAATTTAGAATTGATAGGTAATTGAATAAGAGCACACACATTCTTACACCTTTAGTTATTTCTAAATTACACACTTACTGAGCCTAGTAAAATTTTCCTTGTAGCCACATGAATGACCCTCGATTTCATACTAGCCAGTTCAATCTAATTTCTAGTAACCTACTCCTTAAAAACATTTAATTAATCATGCCTAAAATTCAGTTATTTTATTTATACATGAGTTCTCTAAATTTTTAGGTAAAAAGTCTGATTAATCTATTTCTACTTATCTTTTACTCCCTAGTATGGTCGACCTGCAGTTCTTAAGGATTTCTGACTGGATGACCTTGGAAGTCCCTTCTAATTGTAATGATTCTATAATTCTAAACCATGAGCAGATCTGCCACACTCTGTCTTCAGCAGATACTATGTCTTTACACTGGCACCAAACAAAACAAGTTACATAATAGTTTTAATTTCATCCAGTTTGAACTACTATTTTTTTTTTTTCAAATGAAATGAGCATTGAAATTTCACTGATTCTGATCTTTTTTTTTTTTTCATCCAGACAATGAGTTATATTTCAGCAAATTACGCATGAGTCTGATATAATGATTAGTTATATAAAGCCAATGTTTGTTGTTATATATAGTAGTTATATAGTTACTATATTTGCTGTTTTCCATTCATCCACCACCACATGACAGAATCTAAATGTAGCTACTACAAGAAATATAATTTCATATGCTTGTAAATAATACTTCTGCTCAAAATGTGATTCATTAAGTAACAACAAAAATTTTAATGTCTAGCAAAAGCTTTTAAAAGTTATTTGCTGCTGGACACCAGTATTGCCATACTTCAAATTAAAGTCTGGGAATTTTACAAGGAATTAATGAAACAAATATAAGTATTCAAGAATTTTGAGAAGGCAGATTATCATCCTGTTTTGCAAATCAATGAAAATAAATTATTCCTCATAAACATTGAACCTTTCTGCGTTTAGCATATGCTGAAGACTTAGAAAGACTTCATAACACACACATCTTCTCACATCACACGTGGGAATAATGAAGAAGCTTCTCATGTATATCTACCTCATGGATCAAAATCCATTTATTGCATTTCTTGCCAAGTTATATAACCCTTCATATCGTACATAAAAACTGGTAGGAACGAATATTTCAATTTCAAGGAAATATTTCAGTGTCAATTTATTGACAACACTGAGCGCTGCAAAGAGCCAGAGCATGCAACTGAGTGACCATTTCTTATTCAGTCATATAATCTATAAGCTTTTCAGTGCTAATAAGGCCTAAGGCTAAACACTACTCAAAAGGTCAAAACCACTACTTTGTGTAGCATGTTAGCACGACAGGTTTAAAAAAAGAAGTTAAACCTAATGGTGATGTGGTAGTGTAACTCCAAGCATGCGTCTTACACTAGCTTATCTGAGGAAGATCTTCATTCCATTTTAGTTAGCTACTTGTAGCTTAGTCATGTATCAACAATCTAGTTACAAGCAAGATCAAAACAGGTTGCTTAGCCCAGGCTTAATAAACAAAATGTCTGTGGTTCGGCCAAATGAGCTTCTTAGAAGACAGATGCAAGACATTCCTTCCTCCCAGAACTCCTGAAAAATGGGAGTTCTTTACAAAAACTCTGCCAGGACAGTCAAGGCATCAGTACAGAATAAATATTTGGTGCGTTCTATAAATTGCATATAAGTAGTTGAATACATGATCTAAAACATACTCTAGTTAAGACATAGAAAAGCTTGAAGGAATGTCAAAGTGTTACTGAACTTATAATTTTGACACTCAGTTGTGAAGATCAGTTTGTATCCTCTCTCTTCTCTTCTCCATACTTGTACATAAATACAATGTAGCCAAAGCTACCAAGCTTCATACTCTTTTTTTTTTTTTTTTTTTAAACCAAATGGAAATATCTCTCTCCTTCAGCAACTGCCAAAGCTGCATTGAGAATTACATCTCCCAGTATACAAAAAGTTAAGCTACATGAGTGAGTTTACCTCTTTGACATGTAATAAAAAAGTCTTTAGAAGCAGTTCACATAACTCCAGGGCCCACATTTCAAGTTTTTTGTGCCTTTACTGCAATACCAAGGTCAGCATTACATTTTTTATTCCAGAAATCCCTTTGCCAGCTTGAACGAATACTGAAAGTTTTTATATCCTACAGTATTATCATGGCTTATACACCAGGGACTTCTTTTACTCTTAACTAGGCTCAACCTGGCAACATGACTAAGCACCATTTTCATTAATTTGCATAAATATGCAAGATTTTCTATGATCTATTCCGAGTGTCAGGGAAGACACTGGGACTCTTGATAACCAGCTATGATTCTGATGACTTAGTCAAATCTAGTATAACCATCTCTATCACAGAGAATGATGATGCATGGCAGAGCTCCATGTGATACAGTCACATCTGCTGCCATTCTGGCTTTTTTGGTCAGTTTGGGGTCTGTGCTGACACACATTTAACATTACATTAGAAATAACTTTAATATGTATACTCTGAATAATGCAGGTTTGTGGAAATTATACCCATCTATATTATGGCTTGACCAAAGGCAAAAGTAAAATTGATTGTGCCCATTTTTCTTACAGGTTAGAGTTTGAAATTCACAGATTTTGAATTTGTCACAAAATGGCTATGACTAGTTTGCTGTAATGAGATTCCTTCAGGAAACTTCATCTGTGACTTCTTTTTTCGTAATAGCACTAGCACTAATGCAGGACACATACCTTGCATTCCCTGAATAATTTAATCTCCTAGTACAGACTTGTACTTGCCACTCAGTAGCACTGCCTACTTATAACTGAAAATGCATCAGCCTTTTTTTCGATTAAAAGAAGGTTCTGCATACCAAGGTAGGAATAGGAGGAGGATTGAGTGGAAGAGGAAAAATACTAAGATGTAAGGGAGCTACAGTAACTGTTGTGCATACTTTCCTTTTCTATTTCGTATGTCTGCCAGAAAAGACAAAGTTGCAGGAAACTTCATAGTGAGTAGGATAAAGTCCAAGCATCTTTTTTATGTATCAGCCAGCACATCAATTTATAGTGAGTTTGGCATTGCATTGTTTGAATAGGCTCTTATGTTACAGATAAATATTCTGTGTTTGTAGTATGAGGCAGTCTATGAAGAGAGATTTATTTCCTCTTTCAGTGAAAAATGTCCAACTAAAGCTCATCATTCACCATTTAAATGGCCACCAGCCACTAACTAAAAACTAGCCCATTTGATCAGAGGGTTGTAGCTTACTGATATGCTGTCATATTTCATGGTGGCTGCAGACTGAAAAATAGAAAGAAAACACAGGGCTCACAAGAGGGCTTTTGACAGTTGCTGCCATGAAATGCTTTCATTTGTCACTGTGACAGTGAACAAGACAACACTGACTGAAAAAGAGGACATGAGAATACAGCTGGCTACAGCTAACTTCCAGTGAGCCCTGATATGCAAGCAACTGAACGCTGTAGGTTATCTGCATTTTCTTGATTGGTTATCAATACTCATATTGATTATTCATATTTTTAGAACTATTAATGTATCTCAGATGCTGCAGACATGCATAAAAGCAATGGATACAGTCCCAGATTCATTAATATATGCCTACATAAATTTTTTAATCACAGCAGTTTTTATTTTGTCTTCATTATTTCCCAGGTACAACAAAGTCTTCCATGCTTTACTATTCTAAGACAAGATTAAAAAAAAAAAAAAAGAAAAAAGAAAGAAAAAAGAAAGAAAAAAGAAAGAAAAAAGAAAGAAAAAAGAAAGAAAAAAAAAGAAAAAAAAAGAAAAAAAAAGAAAAAAAAAGAAAAAAAAAGAAAAAAAAGAAAAAAAAAGAAAAAAAAAGAAAAAAAAAGAAAAAAAAAAGAAAAAAAAAGAAAAAAAAAAGAAAAAAAAGAAAAAAAAAGAAAAAAAGAAAAAAAAAGAAAAAAAAAAGAAAAAAAAAGAAAAAAAAAGAAAAAAAAGAAAAAAAAAGAAAAAAAAGAAAAAAAAAAAGAAAAAAAAAGAAAAAAAAAGAAAAAGAAAAAAAAAAGAAAAAAAAGAAAAAAAAGAAAAAAAAGAAAAAAAAAGAAAAAAAGAAAAAAAAAGAAAAAAAAAGAAAAAAAAAGAAAAAAAAAGAAAAAAAAAGAAAAAAAAAGAAAAAAAAAAGAAAAAAAAAGAAAAAAAAAGAAAAAAAAAGAAAAAAAAAGAAAAAAAAAGAAAAAAAAAGAAAAAAAAAGAAAAAAAAGAAAAAAAAAGAAAAAAAAAAGAAAAAAAAAAGAAAAAAGAAAAAAAAAAAGAAAAAAAGAAAAAAAAAGGAAAAAAAAGAAAAAAAAAATTCATACTGCATTTCTAAGAAAAGTCTTTCCCATTCTACTTCAATAACATTATATTCCTACTCCTGAAATCATTTCTAATGTAATTTATTCTCCAGATAATGCTTAAATCAATGAAAGCATTAAACGAGTTACAAGCCTACAATCTAAATGTGAAAAAACAACCTTATTATCTGAAATCATTGTTGCATCATGCTATCTGAAGTATATATACAAGACTTCATATCACTTTGTGTCAGAAAAAAACATACAGTTATTGTAGCCCTTACATTTTCAGTAATGCTGGTGAAAAATAGGTCAAGATGACAATGCCCAATAGACGTATTTTGAGAACAGTGTTTTTAGTTATTATTCACTATCACGTTAACATCACTGCTAATTCTATTGAAAGTTAAAAAGGAAAGAACTATGCCAAGCTATATGATTTTCCACTTAGATGTAGTGATGGGGAATGATTATCCTACCAGTATCACAATTTATTTCAGGTTTCTCAGTAGGAGTGCAAAATAGTATTTATTAGAGACCCTTAGTATTTGAACTCCCTGAGATTATTATGATCCTGAATGAACAAGGAGCTACTTTCTTTACGTACTTCATAGGCTGCAAATCATTTGCCAAGCCAGAAATATTGCGGACAAAAATAAAACAAATAAAGTGGGCAGAGGGAAGAAAAAAAAAAAAAAAAAAAAAAAAGGAAAAGAAAAAACAAAAGAAGAGTAGAACAGCACAGCACACTTTCAAGTTAGATCTCCACTGGAACTCTGCACATCCTCTACATGAGTATCTCTAACAGACCTTGATCACCTAGTCATGGCCCTGAACTTCAACTTCAATCTATATAGCCACGAAATCTCATACTTGGTGTACAATTAAACTTCAGTTTTAGTAAATAGAAAGACAACTGAAAATATCACAGTTCATGTTACTAATACTACCCTGTTTATAAGTTCTCTTGAACTCCCTCAGATGTCACCCCAAGCTTCCCAATACGTGAAGGAGTCAGAGCCAGGTTCTCCCTCCAGGAAGCTAATCCACGGAAGGCTAACGTACAAGTGTTTGATGTCACTGGCCTAAACAACTTTCCAAATTATCGTCATTATTCCACCAATGTAAAAATGTGACCGTTTTATCTCTTCATACATTTACACCTCATGTTCCCATTTCCTCAAATGATTTTACTTTTCATCTTCTGTACCTGTATCTCCCACACATTCATCAGAAACTATTTGCTCTGCACTCTCCATTTTCTTGGGTCATTCACTGTGTTAGAATAGTTTTCTATTCTAAACAGGGAGAAAATGGGGAATAATTTCTCCATTTCAATAAACACTTCAGAGAAAGCCATTTTAGAATATCAAATTGTTCCCAAGAGCACAGACCACTTTTCCCTCAAATAAAATCTGATTTAGTAAAGGGACTGGAATTATCTTTAATAATTTTATTTAGTAGATGATATATACCAAAAAGAAAGAGAAAAAAGCTACATGATCAATTTCTGAATATATCTTGCTTCCATAAAGAAACTGGGCTTGATGCCACTTTACTATGTGAAATGGCTTTTCTTCACATTCAGCAAAGCTCTCTCAATACAGAGTCTGAGAAGAGTATAATATGAATTCAGCCTTCTTCGGTCATGTTACTCATAACCTGAGGGCATTTTCTTTTAAATAGTGTCAAAATCCAATAACTCTAATAAAAGGAGTAAATTCCCAGTACAAATTAATGTGAAGTTTAAAACTCCCACACACAAAATAGCTAATAATACTATACTGCAAGTTATGATCCATTACCCAGAGTCTATCATTAGTCAATATCTCAATGTGACTATGGTGCCTTTTTCACTCATGGTTACGTGATGAAAAGCACATACAATTCTTTGAGATTTCTCATCCTCAAATTTAATGCAAGTAGATCTCAAGAGAGAATTGTGACCTGGCTTATGGAATTATCTTTGCAAATAAAAGGCAAAATCAAAGCAGGCAAAGGGCTTCATGCTACTAAAGCAATTGAACACAGCCAGTTAACTCCACAGAGCAGCCAACGTCCTAGTTCTTAAGCTGCCTTCCCAGTGAGCTGCTTGAATTGTAGCTCTTGCCTTGATGGTTGAGGACCTGCCTGCAACAGCACAGACTGATTCTACATTTTGCAATGTCAGAGAACCATGAGGGCCATTGGCTCACTCGAGCTAGGAACATGGGCTCTATCCAGGAGGGTCAGGCAGGGCCTGGCAGCCAGGGCCTATCCCAGCTCCCCAGAGATGAGCAGGGCAACTCCAACCTGATCACCTCCCTGGGGATGGGCAAATGTGTGGGAGTCATCCCACATGCATGCACGTGGGAGTCCAGGAGTGGGAGTCCCATTGGGGCCCATCAGGTCAATAAGACCATCAGGCACAGGAAGGGCTGTAAAGCAGCTACAAGGAGAAGCAAAAATTGTGTCCAAAAAGCAGCACCCTGAGGAATGCATCCAGCTTTCTTCACAGCAGATTTTGGTCAACCCTCTTTGGACACAACAAGAAAAGTCCTAGATGCCATGGCATCCCAAGTTGTAGCATTCTCCTTCTTTGGCAAACACAAGCAACACTACAGTGCAAGAAGTCATATTGCTACTGGCTTCAGCAGAAGATAGTTCCCAGACCATAAGAAAATCAAGAATCCTTTTCAGCAGTTTCCTGTTACTGTCTCTCCTTTATTCTCACAAATATTTATCATTTTCAAGGTGTTAAGTTTTATCTCTACTGGCTGGTAGTGACTGAAAAAAAATCCACTTTTATCTTTTGAAATAGTAATGTTATCTTTTAAGTGATAGCTTTAAAATTTTTCCATGATTGTATGCGTATGAATTTTCTAATGCCTTATTGCAAGTGATGCCATCATAAACTTTGGCTTTGTCAGAAATATCATAATAAATACATTATTTTCTTGTATAAACTGTAGAAAGATTTGTTTTGATTACTACAAATTACTCATATTCCTTCTATATACTTTCTGTCTATTCCTTATTTTCTTGTTTAAATCTATCTTTACTTTTAAATATGTTAAATTCATTCACAGTTCCTGGCTTTTGCACAGGACATAAATCATTAAGTTCAACCGCATGTTGCAGATGACACCACCATAAATAAGCCACATTGTAGTGCTTTGCATTCTTTATATATTTCCACCTTCCAGTCACATTTCTGTCACTACTCCTTTGGTAGTACCATAACACAATACAACTGCTTTCTCTTCTTTTTTTTTTTCTTCTTCAATCTTCTCATTAAGCAATTTTATAGGAAATTGGATATAACACAACTGCTAGCAGCAGCAAAGCCTGTTTTTACTTGCCTTATTCACAGGAAATCATCCATGAGAAGAGTAGTAGGATGGACTTGAAACACAGAGTAAGAGTTATTCAGAAGCATGCCATGGTAAGTTTCTTTCTGTACAGAAATTACCCTAAATTCTTAATTTGCTACAGTGTAAATGGATCCCAACTTTATCTATTGCCTATTCACAAGAAGATGCTATTTATTTCACAAAACTGCGGATAGTCTTTTGATGTTCATGGAAAGCAAAAAACACACTTCTTTTACATAGGATTATAATCCTCATGTTTTAGATGATTACGATTAAATAATGATCTCCCAGTATTCCTCCAGGCCTCCCAGTTTCTAGAAAACTTTACCCAAATTTACTGAAAAGATCATAATATAGAGATTACTTTTCTCAAGTATGGAACTATTAAAAAAACTCCCAAAACATTACACTACTAAGTACAACTTCAAAACAGATCCAAAAACTTCCACATGCCAAAGCTAGATATCTGATACGCAGTGCCAGTTCATATCATCTCAGCACTCAACCATGAGCTTCAAGACTGTGAATACAGCTTCAGTTTGTAATAAGCAGGAGTCACATTTCTCACTTTCAAAACATCATAATTCAGATTTCTCAAATTTTACCCCTGGAAAATTAAGCAAGTGTCATCACCTTCCTACAGTTACCTAACATCGGTTTATGTCCGTGCTTCATTTGCTTTTTTAACAATTTGGCCCATTCTTGGTATCATTAGCAGTGTTGTTCAAAAATTTCAAGTACTTCATTCTCAGAAATGAACTACATAGATCTAAGCGATGGCATGCAGCTGACAGCAGATGGAAATTGCTTCACTAGACTTTGCTCTGTACCATATTTACCTAGTTACTATGCTTTCTTTGTCATCAACATATCCCCTGCATACGAATAAAAAGCTAATATAACTCTAAAAAATAATCCAAAGCACATTGCGTTTTCCTGCTTGTTGTTAGCTACAGAATAAAAAAATAATTACTGTCCATGATTTATTTTATGTTTATAGAAGTGTTCAAGTAAGGTTTAGATCTTGTGTTGAAGGACATGGCTTAGTGAGAACTACTGGTGATAGGTGGACAGTGGCTAGATGATCTTGCAGATCTCTTCCAACCTTCATGATTCGATGATTCTGTTAGTGAATTATAACATCTTTTTCTTTTCTTACTCTAGTGTTAGGTTTCTGCTTTAAAATACATATTCCTCATTTCTTCTGTTACATGAAAATTGCAAAGTTTCAATATGTTGTTTTCAAAAGATCTAGCTAAATACGTACTCTCTTATTTTAGAGAATGAACAGCTTTTGCTTAAGCCTCACCCAAACCTATTATTCTGCGTTAGTGTGTAGCATTGATACAAGGAGATAATCTACATAAGCCGAAAGCATGATGCTTACTACCTATTAGTGTTCCTCTTTAGCTTCAGCAAGGTGACAAAGATATTCTTAATTACTGGCTCAAAAATACAGCATTCAGAGCAGCTAGTCTGGGTGTTCCAGAGGTGAACGTGTGCCTGTTTAATGAGCAGAAATATTTAACTGGGAGCTTAATGCTTATAGAGAGATTTCATTCATTTTAGTTGGTTTGTTGAACTAAACATATATAAACCTTGAGGTTAAATTTTGAAACAAAACTCCACATGGTTCAGTAGACAATACTGTACCTATTAAAATTGCATAAGCAATTTCTTCAGTTTTTAACTAGCTTTTCTATTTTAATATGTTTTATTAGTACTGAATGAAAGCCAGCAATTTCTTCTCTATTGGTTGCTCATTTCTGTTGCAACAAATTACACATCTATCCATCTGAAATGATGGTGCAGCTGTTAGATACAAATCTCCATTTTAACTCTAAATCCACATAGTGAAAACCATCAGAAATTCAGTCAACCCATATTCTGAGGTAGCAATAGCAGCCATTGGTGGAACTCAGACATACTGTCCCTCATTTAACACCCTAGTACACTAAACCTTTTCATACTCTTCTTCTTCTCTCCTTTAGAATCTCTACAATTCATTTAAATATTTCCTAAGAAATAACAATTTACCAACTAACAAAAGCTACTTTGCAAGTTTTTAATATCAGCACTCAGACAGCTACTCACACATATGGAACCTAATCACAGCTTTTGTCACTCAATCACAGCACTAACCATCAGTTTTTTAAAATCTGTCTCGTTCCTGATCTCATAATTAGCGATGCTCATGATAGCTTAACGCAAATATTGTAAAGAGCTGGTAATATAACTATCACAAACCTTCCTTTGATTCTTGTGTCAGTTGAGGCCACATGGCAAATAAATACTTAGTATATGCATCATTGTTCAGTGACACAAACAGCAAGAGGCACATAGCAGCAGCACTTAATTTTCATTACTGCACACACCATTACTCACTCAGTTTGTTGCATTTGCATCTAAGCCTTCAAATTTGCAAACTTGCCTTTCCCACTGTACACTTATTGCCATTTGTTATCAGTTCAGCTTTATTTGGCAACCACCAGCTGATCACTTACACTACTCACTGTTACATACAATGAGTTAAACTAAATCGAAACTGCTATCTCTAAATTATTGTACAGCCTTAACACTTAAATATTGGTAACACATTAAGAATAGATTGCAGATAGCACTTTAAAGTTTACTGTTTTAAATAAAACATTATCTGTGTTCTCGAAGGTGACAGTCTTTGTTTTCCACTTGCTGCTCACTTAAAAAAAATCTAGTCATCTAATAAGAACTTCTGCAACATGTTCACATTATTTGACTTGTTCTGTCTTTCATCATTTCTTTTATGCACAGTTGTAAATGTGTATATGCTTCATCAATAAACTAGACTTTTCTCCAGTGAAAACTCCTGGACATCATTCTGAAGAATGATTAATCTAAAAATAAAAAGCATGAAATATTACAAATTATTTAGCACTAATTAAGTAAGTAAGTTTTTACTATACAAACAAGGATTAACAGTGTTTTTATAGAATAAAAAAAATGGAACTGATATGTCAGTTGTACTTGAAAGCAATTCTGCAAATAACTGAAACTTCACATAGGAATGTGAAAAAGTGGGAATGCCCACTCATAGGGCAAGCTAATGCATATATTAAGAGCAAGGAAAGAAGAGTACAATGACAATGAAATCCTATATGAAAAAGTTACATGTATTATATTCGCGTCAAATGCAGCAACTATGAAGTTAGGACCAATGCTTACTTCATTCCCATGAAACATCACCAATTCAAATATTATTGAAATTAATAGCAAAAAAATTTTAATCCTATACACAGAGTGCTCAAACTAAAGCTATTTTAGAATTGATCCTTTCCATCGAGATCTTTTTTTCCAGAAGTCTGATGTACAAATCTAGCTTGTGTTTCACCGGTGCTGCCATGAAGTGACAGTGCAATACTACGTTATCGTAACTTCAGAAATCATTTGATTGAGATTGCTACACACACACACACACTTTATAATTTCAACTTTTTTTTTGTATTGTAATGCTCAGATTTCCCTCACTTCCCAGCCTCCTGAATTTGAACACTTCACTCAGATGTGTGTTAGTGGATTACAAGATGTCAGCTGCCAGCATACTTTGCTGGTAGTAATATCAGGCAGTTGATTTATATGAACAAGATCATTAGAACTGATTAGAATCCACTTGGACTCATTTCACTGTTTTTTGTTTGCCTCTTTTAAGATTGTTGTTACAACTTTCTACTACAGTCTCTGTAAAGTTATGGTTGTTCCATACAAACATAAGGACAGTAAAATAACTGAAATAACTGGCCACAGTTAGCCATAAACTATGGAGAGAAATTATTGGCTAAATCGAGTAAAAAAACTAAATTCTAGAGACACCAAGACAAGTTCAAACAGAGCAAGCCTGGCATCTCCAGAGAGAGAAAGCCTCACTTTTGAGATCTAACATATACAATAATGAGTCTGTGTCCTGTTGCTATCAAGTGAATCACTGTATTAATGAATTATGGAATCAAAATACATATGAACAAAGAAAACTACAGTAATCCTTCCATGCAATACAATCATTTAATATCTCTGATCAGACCTGATTTCTAGAGCAGAGTTCGCTTTCGGCATCCACACCAAGGCTACACAAGCCAAATAATGTTATAAAAAACATTAAATTTAATTTCCAGTTTTGGAGTAAGTCTCAAAAAAAAAAAAAAAAAAAAAAAAAAAAAATGAGGTCAAAAGACTACAGTCAAGATGGTGAGCACTATAAACAGTTTATATTGCACATGTGGCTAGTAGTAGGATGGTCTGGAGACAGTAACGAGTGCCTGCGTAAGAGAAGCTTTTAAATCCAGCCCCATCAGAGCAATAATCCCTATCTTCAGTCTACTACTTACTACACTACTACACTTACAGCTGTGAAACCAAGTACCAGCAAAGTTTTGAACTTCCTTTGACCTAGTGAAATAAATCATACTGCTGTTATGACTCTATGAGGAGCCACTTCTGTTGCATGACATGCAGCCAAAACTAAATCCTCACAGGACACTAAGACTAAATAATTTCTAGATACTACCATCACTGAAGTGCTGATTAAAATCTCGTGCTTTAAAATAAGCCAATAAATAAATAGATATTTATTCTGTCAGTTTGTAAACCATTAGAGGTCCTCAAGTGGGAAAAATTACTCATTTACAGAATCACTAAATAATGCACCTGTAGGATCCAAACTTGCTATTATCTAACCAATCTGTACAAAATTGAGAAATTAATACAGCAAGTTCATGTTTTTCAAGGACAAATAGAAATGAAGTAAAAAAAAAAATACATAATCAGCATTTGTCTGGAATTTATCACTTCAGAGAAGTATTAGTCAAATTAGTCAAAGTTTTCATATTAATAAAATACTTTAAATCTTTCCTGCCATTGCTGAAATACATCTTTTTCAAGAACAATTAGATTTAACCATTGTTTGAATAAAGAGGAAATTATTATTTTTTTCAAATAAAGAGGAAAATATTACCACAAATTGATTGATGAAGTTTCCCATCAGTACTTAATAGGATTTTTTTTATCCTCAGAAGATTAAGCATTTTCTTTCAATAAATGCAATTATATCAAGTCTCTAGAACACAAACTTTCCCAGCTTTAGGCTTGACATTCTGTTTTATTGCCACAGAGGATGATGATTACTTCTTCATCTTCAAATGTAATTAAAAAGCAGTCAAAGTTCTTTAAAGTAAAGATGACATTTCCTAAAGGCTTTATTTACTCTGCTCTATTCCTCTGCCCTCTCATCAGTCCCTCACTGCAGCTGGACTCATGCAGTCTGTGCAGGATCTTTAGCTTGCATAGCATCCAAACTTGCTATAACCTTTCCCATCTCTTCCACATACAGTTCTTTTGTAATACAAAATACTTCTGATTGGCTATTTAATTAAACAGATATTACTTGCCTGTTATTCATATCCCAAAAATTGAAACCCTGTCTTTCCCCACCACTTTCCCCCTACCAGAACCTCAAATATGTTGATTGTAAACCTGTCAAGCTGCCTTTCTTCTTCCCTGCTTACTGTGGGGTCTTCTTTGGTTAGCATTTGAATTCAATTTTTTTCCTATCCCAACTTATCTCACAATATGCAGTGCTGAATGTTCAGTTCTTACATTGAACCTGCATCTCCACTACTTATGGCTGTTATTATTAAGGTGGCAATGAATATCAAATAATAGGCTGCATCTCTTCAACTTTTCATCATATTTCTGATAGAGTTCACACACTGGTGAAAGGTTTGTTTTCTCAGTTACTTAGCTGCACAATAGATCAATTATATGCTCACTAAATAGCCAAGCTTGATTTAATTCATGCTGCAGTCCATTTCACACCTTGTTGAACTCCTTTCTGCCTATCATTAGAAAAGAGTTCTCTCATTAATTTGACTCGGGCTGCTGAAATATTTTGCTTAACATGTCACCTAGTATTACTTAGAACAAATAAATTAATTTGTTGTAAAATCTTATGACCAATAATGTGTCATACATTAAAAGAACGACAAGTTATGTTTCACTTTCAAATAATTATCAGTTCAACTTGATTGTAGGCTTTTGAATTAGCAATCCTGTAGTGATATTTAACCACAAAAAATTAACATGCAAATAATGAATATTTTACCTGTTTCTAATTTCATTTTCTTTCATATGTTCCCAGCAGTTTTTAAGATTTTGAGACTTCAGGAGAGTAGAGGTGGAAGGACAGACAAGTACAGGCATCTTTTTGTGTTCAATGCACTAGCAATTATAGATTTTTTAAAATAAGCAGTAGTATAATACTATGCTTTGCAAAATTGTAGCCATTAATTTGCTAAAGAGTCTAGATATGTTGGACTATAACTCAGAAGATCTGGGCTCACATATCAGCTTAATCATGCTTTTACTGCAAAGACAGAGGTAATTTATCTTTAGCATTCCTCACTGTTTTCCTTGCTGCATTTCATGCTTACTACTTTATATTAGTTTTGGAAGATAAAGGCAATCACCAACAAGAAACTGTGCTGTTGAAGGAAAGCTTTTAATACATAACATAGTTTTTACAGACTCTACCACAGATACAGAGAAGGAATACCTACTTCCTAAAATGTTGGTCTTTTGTCCTATTATTAAACCAAGCATAAACACAGTTATGATTTTGAACTGTATTCATGCTCGCTGGAAACTGAGCATGAAACACTCAAAAGATAGAAGAACTGCAATATCTAAGAAGGCTGATTCCAGACTCTTGGCCTCACACATTTGGGTGCAACTTCATTACATCATTTTATATTCCTTTGGCACAGGGTATGCCCTTCAGCAGAGGATTAAGATGCGGAAGCCCAGAACACACTCATTGGAAACAGTGCAAATAGGGTATGTCCAACTTGAAGCCCATGGGCTGCATGCAGCCTGGCATAGCTTAGTGTGGCCCACCCCATCATGGCAACCAATCTGCTCTGCCATGTAGCCCAGCCCAGCCTCAGACACATAGTCATTGCTCAGCAACAACTGAACATTGATGCTCTATTACCACTGTTTCAGCTGAAATCAAAGCAGGAGGAGGACGTTGTGGAATCCCGAGTCAAGTTAAGTCAAATAATCGTATGCATTTGGATACACTGGCTAAACACAGTCTTATGAACAGTGAAAAATATGCAACTGTGCTGTTTAGATTAAGGAATTTGAGAAATGTTTCAAAATTACTGAAAAAAAATTAATTTATATTTGTGACTCCATTTCAGCAGAAATAAACACATTAGCTACACATTTTCGAATAGATTGTATGGAGCTGCAACGAGATGTTCAACTAAAAATTTGATCGTGTCTCTTTACGAGGCTGTTATAAGATCTCTCTTAACAGAGAAAGATATATCTCACTTCACAACTGGCCTTGTTCAAGTCATCACTTTTTGGCAGTACTCACATTTGTGAACAAATATTGTTAAGGATAAAGTACAGGAAGAGTAAAGTTTTAATAAAAAATCTCTGACAAACATCTTGACAACTCACTAAGAATGGCAACAACTGAGCTAGACTACTGCGTTAGTCTCACAAAAACAGGGTCAAGTATCTCACTAATTTTACGTTTTTGTTGTTTTCTTTTTTATATATATTAACAGTTAATGTAAGTCTTGTTACTTACATATGTTAACTATATGTTTTACACGGGCTGCTCTGAAAGTAGTGCCTCATATTTCAGTATCTTGCCCCACAGTGTTAGAGGCGGCCATTGGTGATATGGTTAAAACTTCACACTTATATTCTATTCCTTTTTTTTTTTTTTTTTTCCCCCATGTGACAGATGGCAGCCAAGTGGCAGTCTGACAAAAATGGCATCTGATATGGAAGGTCATGAGACAAAGGTGCAGAATTTAGTTCCACCATGCTGAAAAATTTTCACCTACTGACATTCATTGATGCTTGATGAACAATTACAGAGAACAGGCAGTGGATGTGAGCACAGGGAGGTAATGGGTGGTAAGTTTCAGCAGGGGTGACAGCAACAGTGTGTCATGACCTCTGGTGCAGATTTTGACAAGTACAGCATGGAGGATCTTGTTTGCGGCTGGCAAAAAATGCATAGCTAATGGTGGTGACTGCTGAAAAATAGTGTTTTGTAGCTGAGAAATTGCTCTATCAAATAGTGTTATTGTACTCATTATATTTGTTGCAGTTTCCATGGAAATAAAGAGGAGGCACTACTTTCACTGCAACCTACATATATGCTGCCTAAAATAATTCCTCTTCATCCACACAGCACACTTCTCCCAGCAAGCTCTTTAGACATTGTTTCAACATTATAACGTGGTTATCAACAGAGGAACTTCTTGAGGCAGTACACTGAAGAAGGTGCTTTAAAAATCACATTGGACTTGTTTAATATGTGCAAAAAAGATTAATAACTGAAAAAACAACTGCAAATAAAGATGTTGTAGACATTTAAATGTATCGAGTACATAGTGATTTGGCAACAGATTTATCATCTTCACTCTACTGGTGAAAGTGCTTACTAGTGTAAGTCTAATCTACAGGTCATAAACAAAGCTTTTTGGTCTGATGAAAAACAAGCACATCCCAAATTGATCTGAATTTATGACACCTGTTCACTTTATAGCAATTTTCAGTACTATGAGCTATCATCACCAGCAGGACTCATAGAGGAACAGTAATTTGTCAGATAGTGGGACCTTACTCACACCCCCTTTCCCTTCCATAACAAAAAATTCTGGCTCAGCATTGAGGCAAGTTGGAAGATCATATCAGCCTGAGCAGCACCATTTTGAGCACTGCACTTCTTCCCTGATTAAGCAACCAACATTCACACAAGCCTCTGCCAGTCTGGCACCAAGTGAATGCACTCCACATTATACATTTATCAGTGTTCTTTCCATTCACCAGCTAACATTAAATGTAATAGTCTGAGAAATATATCACTCAGTAAGCAGTACTAGTTAGACATAATAATAGTCCAACCATTAAGCAACATGCTCAGTATCACTCAGGCAATGATTTCTGTAGATAGCACCTACTATATAAATTCCAAGTTTTAATTTTTACAGAGCTTCTGCTGTGGGAAATTTAATAGAAAATCTGCACAAATTTGGAATAACAAATGTAGTCTTACTGTAATATTATCAATTTACACAGATGATTTGTCTAACGATGCAACTCTGACAGACTGATTAACACAAAGACAAAAATGATACTGATTGTCCTTCAATTGCACCATTTCGGATCAAGCAAACAGACACTATATTAGTCATAAAATAAACAAATTGCTAAGCATATCTCCTAAAACAGTTCAGTATTAACAGAAATGTAATATTACAGTTCTAGAAAGTAAATCCCAATACACTGATTTTCTCAGAAAGACCTGGATTTCAAGCTTACAGTCATAGCTTCTGAATGTATAAAGTAAAGTGTACAGCAAGATATATCTGAAAAACAACAAAAATTTACCTCAGAGATACATGAATTGTTCCTCATGAATGATCTTGGTCAGATTCTGTTTTTCTTAGAATCAAGCAAAACAAAACAAATCCTGGTAGAAAACAATCCTGTAACTCATATTTCAAGGTGTTTATGAAAACCCCTAATGGACAATACTTAGACTACATTATCCATAAAAATAAAAAAACTTAGAAAAGTCTTTTACTTTTAAACTGGTTAGTAAGTTCACATACATTTAAACTCTGCTTCTTCAGTATAACACACCGGTTTTCTTGTTTTGTTAAATGAAATATATTCAAGTGGAATAGGAGTTGACCTTTTCTTTCTTCCTTCATATCCCTACTTTGTTCTGTATGTTGTCCTTAAAACCTAGTCTCACAGTCAACAGAGGAATATCTGACTAATAAGTCTCCCACCTGATTGGGGAAATAAAAAGCCCTGGAGCAACATATTGTGTGATTGTTATGATTGTACCAGAACTAAAGCACCGTTCAGGACAATCCTATAACACTTTCACATGTTCCTTTTAAAAAAAAAAAAAAAAAAAAAAAAGGGAAACTAGTACCTGTTGGTGTTGTTATTACATACTACAGCAGTGTAATTAGTGTTTCTGTCTACCACTAGCGTACTAGGGTAACTAGAGGAAATTCCTTTTTCCTGATGTAAAAATTGAGTAAAGTCCCAAGAAAAATCAACTGTAAAAAAAATCTGGTTCTCTATTGTTGCAAAAGGAAGCTTTCTAATATTTCAGTTTCCACAACCACACTACAGGACAATGGGTCACCATATAAGAGCAGATCAAACTTGTTACCAGGAGATTTCAGATGGCTCTACAATTACTGGTGAAATAAAATACAAGAAGTCTTCCGCTGATTCCGTAAGGAAATACATTGATTCTGTAAGGAAGGCCTCTGGATGGAATATTAATTCTATAAAACTGCAACCCCTCTAGATATCAGTGCAACTATCATGACACAGCTTGACAGCCAAACCATTTTTATCTGTCTTCCAGATGGATAGTGGAGGGAAGCAGTGCCAGGAGATGAGATCTCCCTTAACTGCAAAGCAGTACTATAAGAAGGATAGTTGGGAAACAGATGTTTTCTTCTAAGTTGAAGTTTTAGAATTATCTCTAGTGCTTGTTGTACAATATTATACCACATCTTATGGAAAGAGAATGTTAACTGTCCTAAAAAAAAAAAAAAAAAAAAAAAAAACAACTGTCATAAACTTATATGCATTGCGAGAAAGCATTTATATCTCTTTGCACAAGACTTTCTCATAAAACAGCTTCCCAAAAACTAGACATGTCCAGGGAACCACATGCTGTATTTCTCAAACACTACAAAAGAATTGAAGAGGATTAGGAGAGAATACCATTAATTAATAGTTTAATCTCAAAGTGCATAACTGTAACACACTATCTCAGCATGTAATCTTTTCTCATACATTTCACTTCCTGGTGTAAAGGGAGCAAAGCGTGTTGTATATGCAACATACTTCTCAAAACTACTACCTGTACTCCACAGGGAAAGGGTTTAGGGTACATCAGGTGATCAGCATTGTGCTTCTCATTCTTCAGACACAGATCCCTTTTAGTAAGTCTTTAAAATATAAATAGAGGAAAATTTTATGGTACACAGGCTAAATAATTTTGGTAGCAGATTTACTGTATACACATCTCTTTGCAACATCAAATATTTATTTGCAATATCTGATATTGTAATGAGCTAAGTTATAATAAAGAGAACATCCATAAAATTACAGAATCACTTAACAGAAATCTTAATTTTCTGTTTATTTTATTTCTAGCTGTCAGGAATAAATGCAGCTCAGCTCAAATTAGTGGATGCAGTCTCAAATCCATTCAATAGCTGACTTCATTGTATTACTTCCCATCATGCTGTTACACTTAGTAATAGCACTACCTTTGCAGCAGAACTCTTGTCCAAATAAAGCTTCACCTTGCCTCAGTTGCTAATGATTTTGCGAAAGAACTGCATAGAATCATTTGAATTGGAAAAGACATTTAAAAATCACCTAGTCGAACTCTGCTTCAGCGAACAGGGACACCTACAGCTAGATCAAGTTTCCCAGAGCCCCATCCAGCCTGATACTGAATGTCTTCAAGGATGGGGCTTCTACCACCTCTCTGGACAACCTGTTCCAGTGTCTCACCATTATAAAAAAAACTTCTTCCTCATATCCAGCCTAAATCTCCTCTCTTTCTGTTTGAAACCATTTCCTCTTGTGCTACCACAACAGATCCTGCTATAGAATCTGTCCCCTTCTTTCTTATAGCCCCCCTTTAGATATTGAAACGCCACTATAAGGTCTCCCCAGAGCCTTCTCTTCTTCAGGCTGAACAGCCCCAGCTCTTCCAGCCTGTAAATTTATTTGGCTTAGTCTGATCCTCAATAGAGAAAACAATATTTTCTTTTTTCTAAGGGGAGGAAGTGGCTAGAACATTGTACAGTCTTTGCCTTAAGCTGTCTTAATATGAGCTCCATAAAAGCCAGGTACTGGGAGCCTCAAGTGATGTTAATTTTGGTAAGCATTTCCTATTAAGCACTGACTATACCATAGTCATTTCTTTTCAACTGGAATTCTAAGTAAGCTCTTTAAGTTAAGTTGCATCTTCACATTTTCCAATTTTCTAAGAAATGTCACCTCTTTGTTTATGGGACCTTTGCATTTACTGAGTGCATAAAAGAGTGTATTTTTAAACCCACCTTTGGAAATCCTTTTTTTTTTTTTTTTTTTCCTCCCCACATGCACCATAACAGACTCACACTTGTTATGGTTCCTTCTAAGCTTAGGCCTAATTTGAGAAAAACTGTTATAATGTAGAAGTTATATATCAAATTATACCTCTCAAATCTAAAGGTCACATTGTACCATTTTAATGAACTTCTAAGCCTAAAGTAAATAGGAAACAAACAGTGGATATCAGATATTCACTGTTTAATAACTATTCTCAGATGACCATGGTGTCTTTCCAATGTGATCACTGTACCACCATGTGTTCATTATACATTTGGCACAGGACAGCACACTCGCACAGCTGACACTGCCTTCGTTTCAATTCCTTTGCTGATACCCTCTTATTTCTAGCTAATTTTCTACTGGCATTTCTATTGCAAAATTTTGAGATTGTGTAAAAAGGTGAGTCTTTGCCCTGTTGTATATTTAAAATGGTCTGGGCTAAAAACACTGTTCTCCCTGACACGCTTATGCATTCTGACTCCACTTCCTATTGTAAGCTGCTACTCTTTTATTTTACATCCTCTCTTTATGAAGAGGTCTCTAATAATTCAGAAGTAAATCAGTATTCACAGAAGCCTTAACTAAAAGGAAGGTTGCAAGCATGAAATCTTTTCTGCTGATAGGAAGTTCATGGACTCCTTAAACTTTCTGTGGGCTGAATCCATCTCTGCTGAGTCTGTCTCTGTAGAGCAGTCAGAACTCATCCACATCAGCACTTGACAGTGCAGATCAGCATCTCTCATCTCTGAGCTGCTTCATCTCTATACCACATTGTTTTGGCTCCATCTGGAATATCTTAAGGCACTTTCTCTGTCAGCAAGATATTCAAGATGACAAAATTCAGTTTTTTGCTCAAGCATGCTCTGAGCTGCAAATGCTGTGGGATCTGGCTGACTCAGAAATTCAGTGCTCAAAAAACTCGTGAGAAAACAATCAGCACAATATTTCTTTTTTCTCATTTGTAGGTTGCATTAGCTATTTCTCATAATAAAAGACCATTTGATCAAACATCAGTGATGGAATACAACACAAGAAGTGGAAGAGGATGCAACACGCTAGCATCTACCAATGATATATTCTTAGTTTCTTTTCATTTCAGTTCTGTGAGAAACAACTCTTCAGCTCTTAAAACTTGCTTGGCTCAAAACATTTCTCAGAAGCTTGGTGTTGGGCACCTGCATGTCCTTTAGCTGAAAACATCCATTTGAGTGCACCTGTGAGAACATAGCCTGATAGAGGTTCTTTAGTCTAGTCATCTGTGGCAGGTTACTACTTAACCTGCCTGACTACATAGTATCAATTAAAATGGTTAAAGGATTACTGCTTCACTGCTTTAGACATTTTAGATTGACATGCATAAGCTCACAGCATGTAGTGGCAAAGTTGAGGACACTGCAGTATTGAATATTGCCCAGATTTACCCCTTTCCCCTGCTTTCTTCCCAGTGCACCTCATCATAATTGACTGTGCCTCATTTGGTTAATTACTCATGATTTTGCCATTGCTAGAAAAATTAAAACATTATAGGGATTTCTCCAACACAGAAAACTGTATTTAAAATACCTCTTCTAATCAAGCAGCAATTTAGTTATTCCATACTACCACTATGAGCAGGTTGACCCAGCCAGTCATGTTCTGGCAAAAACAGAGAAAAAAATACATAGCAACAGTAACTACTCCATAGAAACAACAGCTGTAGAACAAAAGGAAAATGCACAGAAAGATTTTGAATGCTTATACTTGACCATTTCACTGCTTTGGCTTCTATCATTTCAGCAAAAAAGATTCTAGGGGGAAAAAAAGGTTTTGACTTAAACAACAGACACATTAATTTTATTAAAAGTATTTAAAATAAAAGAAAGAAAAGGTTAAAATTGTAAAGCCAGATGATAGTCAATTGGGAAACCAGACAGGGACAGGTTATCTAAAAGAAACAAAGAGATGCAATGCTTATCACTTTTTCTGAGTTGAAACTGCAAAATAGCAGCCAACCCTTCAGGGTGGCTAATAAGCCGGAAATGAACTTTAATGATTTTATTTTTTTTTATTAATGCCAATACATGAGGGAGTACATTTATATACTGTTAAGTCAGATCTCTACTTTTCTGTTAATACTAGCACACGAGTCACTGGCACAAAGCCAAACTTTGCAATAGAACCCTACAGCTGTTGGAAAAGACTCTTCTTGCTTCTAATCCCCTTTGCTGCTATTGTTTCCTCCTTTCTACATCTGTTTTTGTATCTAACAGATGCAAAAGATATCTTATTCTCTGTTCCCGTAACCTATGCCAGAAAGTTTTCAATCCCTTCTCTTCTTCCCCTCCTCCCACTTGTCTATAACAGTTCCCTGGATCTTCCTAATGTTGCCCTCTGCCTCCTCTGTATGCCAGTAATGGCTTTACTCCCTAGTCTTTTACTCCCCCCAAATTTTTCTATTTCTTGATATACTCAGCCCACCTGCGTGAAAGCCAAGGTAAACTGTAAGAGTGCAGGTCCCCACAGATTATTGTCACCATCTGTCCTGAAGTCTGTTGTCACAGAGGCCCCAAGGAGCGAGAAGAAATCATTGTGGATAAAGTGGCTTCAGTTGGAAAGAAATGTAGCTAATTGCCAAATTGCATTCTCAAGCAAAGCAGCTCAGAGATTTTCTGTGAAGCTTAAGACTGACAGTGTATCCAACATTTCATCAAATACACAATTCCCACTCAGGCATTCCCTATCTTCTGTGAACAACAGCACTCAATATGCATATTTCCTTATAGTCTGGCACTTCTTCAGGAATTTCTGTCTTCTTTTAAGAAAATGCAACTTTTCTGATGTTAGTAGTGGGTTTCAGCACATAGTGCTCAAGAGGCTGTACAGCTTAAACCAGCATCTCTTTACTTCTACTTAGCGTCCATTCCAGATGGAACCATTTGCAGGTACATTGCACTAATTTGGGCTTTGCATTTTTTATTGCTGCCTTTAGTTTTCATTAAAAAGTGTTACAGCTAGACAGATTATCATGGCAAAAATGGGAAGAGAAACAAACAGGGAAGGAATGCTCACCTATGCCCAAAGATCTAGATCCGCAGGAAAGACTCTAAGGAGAAGGGAATCTCCAAAAAGAGACCCTTCCCAGTGGCAGTCAGCCCTTAAATGGTGTCTAGTAGAGGTGCAGCCAGGTTCCACCACTTCTGGCTGAATTGCCTTCACCTGTGCTCCCGTGGCTGATTCAGTCCTTGCCTCAGGTGATCAGTCAGTGGTTCAGGCTGTGACTCAACAGTTCCCATACAGATAGTTAAAGAGTAAATTTGTCTTGCAGAATTTCTGATAGACAAATTGCTCTTTTGTTATGCCCCTTCAAAGATAAGCTAAAACTCAGCCATACTTCGCTGATTTAAAAATTATATGGTATATTTTTTTATTGATGCAAATGGATATCCCTTGGCTGGGTTTCTGTTTATACATTCCCAGAAAACAGAAGATGCATGTTTGTGTACGGCCTTACTGAACGTATTACCTGTTTTCATGGATGTTATGATCAGGAAATTTCCGTTTTAAAAAACACTGCCATATGCCTTTTCAAGCACTCATTCAGGGGATGGTTACATCAAAGGTTTTGCCACCTGTTTTTCTTTTTTAAATAGTAGCATGAGGGCATAAAGTCATTAAGAATCCTCAACCTCTCTTCATTTAAAGTGTTACTTCGTTTCCTTTCACACTGCCAAATCATGTCAGTAAAGAAAGGGGAATGGCAGGAATGTGTAATTCTGACATTTTGCTTTAAAAATGAGATTTCTTACTAACCATGCTGTATGGAAAACAACATTACCCAGAGGTTTAGAAGAACAATAATTCAAGAAATCCTCTCAGGCTACTATCTACAAAAACAGAGGGGTTATTTCCGCTTCAATATTTTTCTCCAAAATGTTTTGTTCTAGTATTTGAAGGAATGCACAATATTTTCAAGTTCTTTTTAATTTTGGAGGGTGGTGGTTTTATAAAAACTCAGTTAATGAATTTTGTTAGATAAGGAAGAAATCTGTGTTTATAACACAGTTAGCTTCACAAAAATTTACATATAATTCAAAGAAACAACAGCAGAGGCCTGAAACGTGTTTAATTCACTCAGTGAAAGTCCTGTGAGCAGAGGTGCTCATGGAACACAAACTCCAAGATTTTATTCTTTTTTTCTCATTTTTTATTGTTATTGTTCAGCTAAAACAGCAAATTCCAGAAGTCAAAAAGTGTAGCATTATAGACAAATCTTTGTGCAGACAAGTTCTCCTGAACAAATTAATAATGAAAGTTATTAATAGCCAGACAAGATGTTACAGAAGCCGTGTCCAACCTACAGCCTGGCCTGACCCTGTGGCCACATCCTGTGACCTTTCAGAGGGTTGCTCCAAAAGTAACGCCCCCCATTTTTTTAATGATATTTGTCCACAACATCAGAGCTGGATGTTGGTGGTATGGTGGTATGGCAGTTGGGAATGAATCTTCCCACCAATATTCCATTCCATTTTGTTGCCATGTGATGGATGGCAGCAGAGGAGCAGCCTGATAGAATGGCATCTAATATGAAAGTGCTTATGAAGCAAAGGTCACTGAATTCCTCCACTATGAAATAATGATACCCACTATATTCATTAATTCATTAACACTTGTTGAATGTTTATGGCAACCGAATAGTGGAGGTGAACACAGTGAGGCAGTGGGTGGTGCATTTCAGCAGTGGCAACAGTGACAGCAAGTCACCTTGGTTGGCACAGATTTTAAAGAGCACGCACACAAGTTTGTTCACTGCTGGCATGGTGCTGACTATGTTGAAAAATAGTGCTTTGTACCTGAGAATTTGCTCTACCAAATAGTGTTGTTATGCTCTTTGTATATGCTGTAGTTTCCATGGAAATAAATAGGAAGCATTACATTAAAAGACAGATCTGTGTGCTACATTGCTATACAGAATTATATCCTTTGGAAAACACCTCTATGGTTATCAAGTCTGACCACTGACCAAGCACTGCCAGGTTACTATTAAATCATGCCTCGAAGCAACCCACGTGTGTGTCTTTTAAACACCTCCAGGGAGCAGCAATGTGCACATGGCAGCACCAGCTCCATTTTGAGTAAGAAGAAGACATTATCTATGGGCCTCTAAGCCTCACAGAGTCACTCAGCAGGATGCAGAAACAAGTCAGAGTGAGCCAGGCTCTGTCAGTGACCCAATAAAAGCAGTGAGGGCCATGCATTCACAATTTATCTCCTGGTGATGTCATAGCCTCACTCTCAGTGATACCATTTGGGCTGGTACTAAGGTCATCAAGCCTAGTCAAAAACCTAGAACTGCCAAGTCTACCATTAAATCAGACGTCCAATCCATGGTCCTGGACAGCCAGTAATATAGCCCTAAAAGCTTTGAACATTATTATGTGATTTTTTGTGATATTTCTCATGAGTCAGCTGCACGTAGCACAAACGTGAAGTGTGCAGATGACAAAAGAACACTGTGGAGTGGAGGGCAGAGTGCCTTGCTAACCTCACTTCTCACACTGCCACACACATCAGTTGAATCAAAACCTGCATGTGCCACACATTATATGCCCTTATGCTACTTGGCAGGTAAAAAATCATCACGTTTTTTATATATTTGCAACTCCATTTTCATTCAACATAAATAAGTTACCTGTATATTTTCAAATGGAATATACAGAGCTGCAATCAGAAATTGAACTCAAAGAAAAAAAATTATCATGTCACTTTACCAGATTTTTATAAGACCTCTCTTATCAGAGAAAGATATCTCCCTCTCTTCACAGTCACTCCTTACTCATGTCATTGCTTTTGGCAACATTTGTGAATAACTATTTTCAAGGATGAACTACAGGAAGAGTAAAATTTCATCAAATATCTCTGATGAATACCTTGAGAGCTCACTAAGAATTGTAACCACTTCCATCAAACCAGACACTGATGCATTAATTTCAAAAACAAGGTCAAATATTCTGCTAGTTCTATGCTTTTGTTGCTCTCTTTTTATGTTTTAATTTAAAAAAGTATAAAAAAAATAAGTTTTGTTGTTTGTATACATTAACTATATTATATATTTTAAATGCAGCCCAAGACAATTCTTTACTCAATGCAACCTGGGCAAGCCAAAATGTTGGACATCCATGCCTTATAGCTTAGTATTGCCACCTATTGGTCAGCAAGTGACATTTTTTTGTTTTTATCCTCTCTCCAAAGCCTTCCTTCTATAAAATTACACACCAGAGACCAAGTCAGAGTGTTCTGGTAGCATAAAATCACTGAGATGATGGAAAGCTGCTCACTTCCAAGAATAAAACACATTTTATACGGAATAGCCCTCTTCATCATATTCTTGAAACTAAAGACTGTTTCACAGAATATGCACTGCAACAAACTGAACACTTGAGCCCCTTATTGACTCAGCCCTGAGAAACATCACCAGCTAGATATGCCTGCTCTAAAGGATAGCTATTCTCTCGCTTGGGTACTCTGGTACTTACTCTGTAATTAATGACATTATCTCTGACACTAGTGTATTTATACGCATCAAAAGCTGAAGACATCATGTTGCAATCACACTACGCTTGTCTTGTCTGTTGTTCCTATTTTCCATTTGCCAGCAAAATTGATTTCAGACAATAATCCCTACGATATTTCTTACAATATTAAAAATTGTATGTGGTGTTCCAAACTTAACTATGGAAAGATAAAGCAACTACATTGTCAATGATTATTCATCATTGTTTCATCAATGTTAGATTAAAAAGAAATCACTTGCTGTATTATGAATAATGCCAACGTGATTTGAAATCAGCCTCATGTAACAAAACCCCAACTTGGGCCACAAGAAATGATTTTCTACACAGCATTTGAGAGATACACAAACAAAATAGTTAATGATTTTTATCACAAACACAGCTCCCTTAAACTTGGTCGAGATCAACTTGAGGGGATTTGAACATGGGTGCACATGACTTTTACAGAGTGAAGAAACCACTCCTCTCAATATAATATGGTACACATAACCATTCAATCTTATTTATTATGTTTTAAGCAGAAAGTGCCCACACAGAAACATCAAGCCTGGGAATTAATTTTGATCAAAAGAGAACATACATTGAAATGCGCCTCTTGACATTACGTTTCTAAACAAGCAAGCATGCAATCAGTTGTGGTGGTGTTCAGGGTTATTTAAAGTGATTTTTGGAAAATAATACAGATCTTTCATTTGATTCCTGTATTTCTGTGCATACTTAAAACCACAGTTTTGAGGAATTCTTTCTTGTGAGCTACACTTATCTACATATTTGGTCACAGTTTGAGACTTACAGGATTCTTCTTTTGTATTATTGACACTGACTCTCACATCACTTCCACATTCTCAAATCTTAGATCACCAGATCTTTAGTATGTAGTTGCTTATTTTTAAGCACAGATATTATTTTGTCAAAAATAATATACACCTTTTCTCACATTAAAAAAAAAATTAAAACATCATAACCTTATGAACACAGAAATTCCATATGTTCCTTTTCTGAATCACCATCAAAGGAATTATAGCATCGTGGACTTCCTCAGTGTTCAGAAAAAAATGTTCCAGGCAGGGGAAAAGCAAAAGACAATATTTATCCTCTGCTGTGTGTGCAGTAATTCAGTAATAACAACAATGCTTGCATTACTGGTATCTTTTAAGTAAGGCTGCTCCCTGCAACGCAACAGAAGTTAAACACTGCACTAGTCTTGTGATGCACAGTCTTCAAAGCTGTATCTTCAAAAGTAAATTTGAAACCTTAAATATCAGGCAGTAGTAATTAAACTTGGTGTTTTACTTCTTTAGAGAATGCACCTTCACAAATATTTGCAATAACCTAACATTAAACAGCAGTTTCACAGACCATATTTAATATTGCATCACCTTAGATTTGGCCAACTAATTTTTACTGGGACTCTATCTTAAGCCTCAGAGGTCATTAATTCTTGCCTCATAGCATCACACATCTCTAACTCAACAAATTTCATCAGACACAGAGGATGAACTTTTCAGCCTCCTCAATAAGCCAATATATATGTTTTCCTGATCAGACGGAGGTTGAATCTGTTCCATAAATAAATACAGCAATAAGCTCCACTTTCCACAGACAATTCCCTAAGCTACTCAGCAATGGCTTCTACATGAATACCAAGAGTTCAGTTTAAAAAATAAGTAAAGAAAAAAAAGCCATTTGAGAGAAGGTCATCTACCCAGCATTTCAATCTTTTTAAAACATACAATTTGTATACATACATTCTGATATTTATGCAGCTGCGCACTCTACATTTGGATAGTATCAGTTCCATGTTGTTGTGTATCATGAAGTACAAGCATCTTGTTCTCCAGATGCAAGCTGTTGCTGGTGCTATGGTAATTCCAGACAAAGCTGATTGTGTGATGAATACAGACAGGCTTTTCTGAACTGTCTGGTTCTACTGAATAGCAAGACAAGCATTCACAAGCATCCTTAAGCAAAGACCGAAATGTTAAAAAGGTGTTGGGAAAGAAAGGAAAAGTTCTGAGGAGGACTGATCTGTCAGATGATATTTGACATGGAATAAAAGAAAAACTCACTGTTGAGTCCAGTGTTAGCCAGAATTAAGAGTACTCATGGAAGACGACATCTGCATGGCTGGCAAGCACAGTTGCCTCAAGCATAGGGGCAGATGCAATCATCTGTGGCAGAAGCTTGCTGAAAGCCAGAGAAAACAAAAAGCTTTTATCAATCAGTGGAACCCAAATCCAAGCAGTGGAAGAAACAGTAGAACTTGATAGCAGAGGGAAATGGAAGAGAAAGTTATTCAGGTTGGACTACAAACCTCTGAACTCAGGAGACAGCATGTTTTAGAAAGTGATAATTTTTCTAACAGTAGTCTTTCACATTTGCTGCTTTAAATGCAGCACTTTGACACTCTTCCCTAGGCACCAATGACAAATACAGAAAGCCGTTTGTCTATGAAATAAAACCAAGTTAATGGCATGGAAAACACCAGTTTTCTAGGTTAGGTTACTCTGATCTTAACCCAACAACTTAATAAGCTTTACATTTCCAGCTACCTGCATGAAGCTGTAAGTACTACGTACTTTTTTATTTCTCAGGGAAAAAAAGCTTTTTTTCTGCACTGCTTTGCTGACACCTAGTGAGTGAGCCTCTGCTCCAACAGCTCTGGGCACATGAGCCCCCCAAAAAGAGATGGTGACAGAACAGCCTCTCTTTGCATTCTCCTTGCAGTGAAATGCATTTAAACGGCCCCAACTGAGATTCAGCAATGTGCTGAGTCATGCATCAACTCACTGCAGAAGAATGCAATGCTGATTATGTTGATAAGAGATGAAAAACATGGAAGTGTGTTAAAGAGGAGAAAGAGAAAAGAAGCACACTGAAAATAAGTAACAGTAGAAGTTCTCTCCTTGCAGCCTAAATGCCTTTTACAAGGATGACTGACCCAAGGCAACCCATCACTGGTTGGGACTTGGGTCTTTTCCTGCCTCACATATTTAACTGGGATATTTCATTGCCCGTAACTTTTGGTTATTAGCTCCTTTGTTGTATGTTTTTGTGTATGTAAAATATGAACTATAAGCAACTGCTTATTAATGTTTCAAAGTTATTTCCACTCTAATCCTATCATTATAATTGTATAAGCATGACATTTGATCCTTGGCTTAGCTTGAAAGAAAAGCAACTTTCTCCGCTTCATTGAAGCTGCTTAATATTTCTGGGGGATGGCACGAGTTGGATGTCACAGTATTTCCCGGGGCTGAGGAATCCTGCAGCTCACCACAAACACACAAACTAACATTTTTAAATACAGTGCTCCTGTTTTAAGTAGAAATTGATGAACTTAATCAAAGTGCTAACGATCTGGGATAGCAGTGATGAATAAGAGGGCATCTCACTTTTCAGAAAATGGCTCAAGTGAGTGACAACCATATTACAAGACTCACACTTTTCTGGGTGCTTAGAAACACCTGCTCTAAACTTTCAAGGATAACAAGTCAGGGTAAACGAGCCTGAACTCTCAGATAGATAGACAAGTAAAAGACATCTCCAAAACAGCATTACATCTTTCACAGTTTCATCAACAGCAAGTATCCTAAGGACTGCACAGGCCAAATATGAGTACAACACAACAGAGAACACACATGAGAAGGTGCCCATGGAGGGAGTGGATGTACTTCTCAGACACAGCTGAAACTACCTACATCAGCACTGCTGAAGTCCTTCCTCAACAGCTTGGTATTGGCCACAGTGCTTCAGCCAGTCAGAATGAATCCTGCATATAAATGGGAAGCACAGACATTTCGCTTCTATCTCCAAGGCGCAATGATATATTTCACCTTTATTTGTGATAACATTCAGGCTCATAATCCACTGCATAACTCAACAAAATCACTATCATCAAAAGCCAATTTAAAAACACTCAATTTTTACACGGGTATATATTTTTCTTTTAATTAAAAATATTCCTTTATTCAGAAATTTGTTATGGAAAACAAATTTTCCTCTACTTATTTCATATTTGAATGGTTTAAATTCAATAAAATATTCTACTTGGGGCAGTCACACATGACTTTTTGTAATTAAAGAAACCTGCAGAGAATCTCTTTGGCTGGTTTCTATCATGCATAAGACACAGCTCTGGATAAATTAATTCTCAGCACTTCTCCTGTAGTAATCACACTCTTCTTTAATAGTTTTTTCCTTCCAACAATAAACACGAAAACAGTGCCTGTAGATGATTACAAAGACAAATAACTTTTAATTGCTATTAAAGGAAACTCATTCAGGTTTGTATGAATGTAAATACCTTAATGCCATCTTTTAATCACATATATTCAGTAATGTTGGTTAATCCTGAGATTGAACACAGGCAAATATCAAATCAGATGAACACCTCCATTAGACAAACTGAATCACATTCAGAATTTTTCTTTCACACATTATTATTTTTCATACATCACTTTCACAGCCTGAGCCACAAAAGGTTATTGAAAAAAGAGGACCATTTAATATGTCATTCACTGAATTCTCTATTAACAGTAATCAATCCATCCAAAATTATTAGTCACTTCTGCTTTCACCCTTCACCACAATAATTACAGTTTAAATACTATAATCAAGGAAATAAAATTTCCCCATTGGGGGAAAAAAAAAAAAAAAGAAAAAAGAAAAAGCAGATAAAGCAAGAGAGCAGAAGGCAAACAAGATTATTTTAACAGATAAGTTCACGCATATGGCTTTTTTTTTTTTTTTTCCCCCAAAAGCTTCCACCTCTGAGCATTAACCTTATTTAACTGAATGGCTGAAACTTCTCTCTACTCAGTACCTATTTCGATTGTCTTGATCCCTCCTCAGTCCCTATCTCCCCTTCACACAAAGAACATCCTATTCTTGAGAAAAAGTACAGAGATGTTTTTTATTGACTGCCCCAGTGCCACAGCTTGCACTGTAAAACCCACAAGATGTGATAACGTGGACCACATCCCCGAACTAATTATAAAAATATTAGTGCTGTTCCTATGTTTTTCACTGTCAGAGCTTTTGCTAATACCAACATCAAAAATACATGGAACATGTCTGATTTCCCTATTCCCAATGGACAGGTGCGAGAAAAAGAAACAAAATCAGTGTGTTTTAGTAGAGTGAGAACTGCATCCAAAATCCAGATGGCCCCACTCTAGGATATACACTGTGAAATCCTGCTACTTTCTGTATAGCCATCACCACTGTGACTCTACCATCCAATCAAGTCATCAAGACAATTTAGAATGGTAATAGAGTTCTTGAAGGTTTGGTACAATCACTGGAAACAATGTGTATCTTAAAGTTTCTGATATATTTTTTGAGAAAAACAGAAGTACTCTATACATGTCTAATATCCAGATCTTCATACTCGCTATATCCACAGCTACCAACCATGGTTAGAAGTAATAGATCTAGAGAAAATATTTCTGAAAATAAAACTAATTGAGTAAATAGAATGTACAATAAAATATTGTGGTGATTTTGATCCCTTCTACTTCTTCTCAGACTTTTTCCTTCCTCATTACAAGAATTCATTCAGTCCCATGAAAATGTACTGCCCTGCTCATAAAGTACTACTTTGAGACAGCCTCTGGCTGTACTGGATTGCAAACACCAAACACAAGGGTTGGATGATATTTCCATGGCTTGATTTTCCATCTGGTCATTTGTGTGTTATAGAGAACAGAAACAACTGCATATCCAGAGCAAACAACTAGCTCATGAAGCACTACTTTTTTTTTTTTTTCCTTTCATAAGGATTTATTTTCTATTGCATTTTGTCATAGACCCTTCTCTTCTAAAAATTCTCCTAATTTCATTCAAGCAATATCTTTAATATCTTTATTGGTCTTTCCGAAGTAAAGATTACAACGCAGAATTTGGAGAACTAAATGAGAAAAATAAGCATGAAGTGATTTCTTATTCTTCATAAGAATTGTTTCTTTGTTGGGTCACTTTTTTCCAAAATGATAGAATAACTTAAAAATATTTAAAAGTAAAACTCAACATGTTTCTGTCTACTCTGATACATATTTTTGAGCTTGATTATTCCTCAATAGAGTGTCAAGAAGAAATGTGAACCAACTTATTTTATGTGTGAAATGAAGTAAACATTTTTTTCTTTGAAGGCACAAAGTCATTTCAATTTTGACTGCAATAATTTTTTATTGTCTGCACGTTTTCTGCAAAACATCTCAATCGAAACAATATTGATTCATGTAAGTTAATACAAAAGAAATTGATTTTTATGTATGATGACTTAGGAAGGGGAGAATTTTTGAACACGTTTTATTTCACAAAGCATTTCTTAGACACTCTTTTTATAATCTTATACAAGAGCTAACAGGTTTCACCATTTCTCATTATTTACTTTCCTAGTAAATATTGATCTGATTAGCAAGGAAACTGACAGATTTGGTTCGGAAATATTGGTGGGGGGTGAATAGTTGGTCTGGGTGATATTGGAGATCTTTTTCCAACCTTAGTGATTCTATGATTTCTTACAGCACCTTTCCCAAACCAATCTAATAGATGAGTCCATAGCAATACAGTAGATCTGATGTCATGCCAAAAAGATGGATTTACAAGGCAGAGTAATCTGTTGAAGACAACCAGTATACGCACAGGTCAGCGATTGCCAAGCAAGCCCATTGCATTGAGGCAGATCCAAGGTCAAGTCAGAAAGCCAAAAGAGTAGGTGAGGGGCAAGGTCTGGACCACAGATATGGGCACAGGCACAGCTGCAGTGTAGCTGCAATTTAGCTCCTTGATGTGGACCAAGTACACAAACTAAGTCCTTGGTATAGACGAAGGGCAAGAACTTCACTTTAACAGCTTCCACTTGCAAGGAGAGGCAGCCTTCAGTGAGACTTCCTACCAGATCTTCAGTTGTACCAAATTGTACACAAGCCCAGGCCACAAAGCCCCTCAGAGAGCAGGAGTATGCACTCAGAGCCCAGACATGATCCTGCATTTCAAAAGAGCTTCTCATAAAACCTTTCCATCCTTATCTTTTTTTTTTTGTTTGTTTGCAGGTACCTAAAAAGTTGATGCCAAGCCTTATAAGAAATGGAGGTAGGAGAATAGAAATAACAGTAACTGCTTCACTGATCTATCAGCCTTTGGCATAACTAGTATCACCAACACATATTCATTTGGGGAACTTCCCTAATCCCCATGTAAGCATCATAGAAAATACCACAAAAAAAAAAAAAAAAAAAAAAAAAAGCACGTGAAGTTCATTCACTGACAATTACTTTGTGGTTTGATATCATCACACAGTATTTCTCATCTTCTTTATATTATTAAATGGTACAAAAAATCATGATCTGAGAAGTGTCATTTGAAATAGAAATGACTCAAATATTTTTAATGCAGATGATCTGCACAAGAATATTGTGTATCTTTGAAGGAGAAGAAGGACTTGGTGAAAGACATGAGTTTATGGTAAGTTAGAACACTGATGAGCAGTCAGAGGACTTCCTGGAAACTAAGCAGAGGTAATAACATTTCTCTTTGAAAATAGATTCCTATGTGGACCTATCTAGATGAAATGCAAAAAGTCTGCAGCAGACACATAAAAACTTCTTCCCCTCCAGCACATACTTATAAGTCAAGAACCAAGTAATGAGGAATTCCAGCAGCTGTCAAATGTTATACCATGAATTTGTTCTCCAAAATTAGTGGAACAGATGCAACATTATTTCATTTTTACTTTCCGTACTTAGACAGCAAACTATAAACAATCAGCCACAAGACAATCATGGAATGTCATCATGAAGAATATTAACTAGTACAAGTGATCAACTCAACTTAGTTTTTCAGAGTGGAATAAATTGACAAATAATGCATTTAGTTGCTTAAAGGTAAGCCTTGATACAACCATAATTAAGCACCAAAAGATAACTATGTTCAAGTCAATCTTTATTCAAGGTGAAATAAAGCACACAGTAGTGAGATATTTATCATTAAAAGACAGATATCAAAGAGGATCAGTTTAATAAATTATTATTACTCTAAGTATTAGCCTATGTAAGCCTGTTGCACAAGTTCACTGAGAATGATTAACTAAAATTACCATAATGGAGTCTACGACTCAGTAAATACATTTTAATAAAGTGATCCATCCTATATCTAATTGATACAAACATTTACAATCAGAAAAAAATACTCAGAAACCTTTTTTTGAACACTATTTGACATCACAGAGAAGTGCTACCCCACGCAGTACCCAGTGCTCTGGAGGCTGAAGCGTCCTAAGATCCACAGCAGCAATGTAATTCACATCTGTTCGAATAGCCTTCTTGTAGACTGGACACGAATATAGACGTGGATCTTTTGAAGCTGAGATGACAGAAAAGATGTAGAAGAAAATCAAACTGGGTTATAAAAACAGGATCTTAGCAGACTGGGCACAAGGAAATAAAAAAAAAAAACACCAAAGAAAAAAATTTCACTTGATTCTCACATTGTTCACCACCATGCTATTGCCAATGAAGGCTACATTCTACTTGAAATTCTGGGAGATTTAGGATTTAATGTCAGCCACCAGTAACAGGATATAGCAAGAAATGTAAGTGGACACTCTAGCCTGATTAGCACAATTACTAGTTCAACCTGTCCACTGAATATTAGTTATTAATAATATATTATTATTGTGTTAAAAAAAAAAAAAAAAAAAAAAAGGAAAAACAGTGAACAATTTGTTTTGAAATGCATTTAGTATTTCAGAGTATGCACCACTGTCTTCTTCACTTAGGAATCAGAACAATAGTCTAGTCTTGCTTAGTATCTCAGAGCTCATTACTTAGTACATTGGCTGCTTTCACAGTGATTATGTCTCTTATAAAATATTACCTACACAAAACCCTGGCAAAATATCATGTAAGCAAGCTCTGCTTCTGGAGATGGAACACTTTTCAACAGAAGCTTCCAATTGTAGACTCAATATTGGGTATTCCCGTCCTACTGCATGTTTCTCTTCAATGGCCCTTTCTATTTTACACACATATGCCACAAAAGCAAACATTAATCTAAATCATACATATCCACAAAACAATTTTTTTGTTGTCCTTTGGCCTCCTAATTTCCTTTCAGTTCCTACAGCCCTTTTCTGCCTCAAATGCCAAAATGTGTGATATTCCATCACATCCCTCCACTGCTTCCTTACCTGTCTTAACTCAGCATAGCTCAGTCCAGGAAAAAAAAAAGTATAATTTTATATATAAACAGTACACATATAAGACATTATTTATAAATACTTTAAATGTGTAATACATGTTATATATACATACATCTATGTAGTGTGTACATATATTTATACATATATTGATATATATGAAAAACTTGTATATTACATTGGCTTTTAGTGTATGGGAAAGGTTACTTGTGTTGGGGTTAAAGAGGCTAAAGAGTAATAAAGTTATGTACACACAAATTTTGATTCAAACATCTTCTCAATCTAGAAGCTGCATTCTGCAAATATCCAGATTTCTGATCTTTAAGCTATCATATAAAATGTTTACCAATTACTTCAAAATATCAGTGAGAAAATAGACTAACTCACTCCAGTGCCACACAATACCCAAATAATCTGAGAAAAGTAAGCAACAGTATCTCCAAAGTTGTATATTAATAGCACCACTAGCATGTACATTAATGTTAAAATTATTAATTTCTACTGGGAATTAAGACCTTTAGTCACAATGGAAGACTGAAGGCAAGCATGTTTTTCATGAGGCAAAGAACAGTTGATCTGCAATATGTTTTAGAAGTTCTTAATGCAATTAATCTATCTAAATATTAGGGCAAGAAGTACTCATTATTTATTATCAAGAAAGTCAATAGCTTGCTTTTTGTGGAAGACTAAGAAGTCTCCCTTGTTCAAACAGACTCAAGATGTTTACATGAATGGGATACAGCCTGACGAAATTCCTAAAGCCCAAGAGTCTTTCATGCCATTGAAATAAAAGGGTGACAATGAAGTCTATCAAATTAATGTCTTCTGCAATACAGCTACTTACTGTTATTCTCTGCATATATCCTTATAACTGGCATCATCTCGAAGAGCACCTTGGGCTTAGATTCAGTCAGTCTCATGTTTTTTCTGTCCCAGCTAGCTCCTTCCAAATACAGCCCATACACGTAGACACCTTCCACAGGAGGGCTTGTGATATCATCCTTCATCCATTTAGTAACCTCATTGCACAGCACTACACTGTCCAGAGCCCATCCTTTGTTAGCCCTTGTTATTTCCTGCCCAAAACAGATAGAACCATGATCTATGCTGATGAACATAGATACTTACTGTTCTCTTTTAAAGCAAAAAGTGGCTCACTTGCTAAACTATTCTGACAAAACACAATCACTAAATCCACAGAAACACATACAGTAATAAATGCTCCAAAGTTCATACTTGACAAGTATAAATAAATAAAATTCAGCTATTGAATTGCAGAAGTGTAAAAAAAAATAAAAGAGGAAAAGAAGTTCATGAGATATGAGACATTAATTATCCACTCTAACTTAATAATATTGTAAGGCAGTGTCTACATACATAAGGCCAGACTCAAGGTAGGAAAAATAACATACAAGCTGTTGATAATGAAGAAGCATGTGGCAGAATAACACTCAGAAAGTCTTAAACAGTCAAGCATTCTTATGTCTTCCTGGATGATAAGATAGAGTCATGCGCATAACTCAGCATTCAACACAGTCGTATATATATATAAAAAAAAAGTATATCTAATAACACACAGAGTGAGACTTTAAACACTGTTTACCTGTCTCATTGCAGTTAAAAATCCTTGAGGATTAAAAAAACCTGTTATCCAGAAGCAGTTTGGTCGGCTTTCAAAAATCCAACTGTAAAACTGGTTGTTTCTTTCTAGAAGTTCAGTAAACCAGAAACCAAGTGTACTGGAAGCCCAAGATGCCTAAAAAATAATGAACAACATGTTCATTTTCTAATCTTGTTCAGCAGTTTTAAAACATCATATTCAAGTCAATAGAATGCGACTCTTCACAAGGTAGTAAACAACGTGACATTAGTAAAGCATATTTAAAGTTCATTTCTCATAAGTTAACTTTTAGTCTGATAGTTGCCTCATACAGAAACCTGAAGAAAATTCTTGTTCTGCTCAAATTCATGGCTACTATTCCATTTGGATATGCTTAATGCTCCCAGAGATAGTTGTCTATTTTAAGACATTTTTGCAAAATTAGATAACTGTGAGAACTAGAAAGAATCATTGCCTATGTGTCTTTCTAAAGTCAGAGTCAGTGCCTCAAGTTATTAGGATTTCTGCTGAACCTATTTGTTTTTTTTTCTGAAAAAAAAAAAAAAGAAAAAAAAAAAAAAGGAAAATTGAGCTTATACTATGGAAAGATTTGTGATTATTTCTCTCTTTATTTCTCTCTTTGAGTAGTCCTATTGTACTTGTGCTGTGAAGCATCTACTATGCTCTATGTTTTGTACCATGAAAACACTTAGTTAATAAAAACAAAGCAAAACAAACCTCTCTACGTTTATTTCCATCAGTTGCTATTAACAACTCTCGTTCTCCTTGAAAACAATTTATATTTCCGATTTGTAAGTGAGAGAGTGGAATAATCTAATTACATTCTTTAAATCAAAGAGAGCTGTCAGAATTCAACCCATGGGCTGAAGACAAATGTAATACAATGAAATCTTTTAAATTAAAAAACTTAATTGCTTTTAAAGAAAAATTAGCTGGATGGCTGGTTAATGTTTTCAAATATAATCAAATATTCACACTAAAATACACAAGTGGAAGGATTCTTCCATTATTCTAGCAGTTAACTAATTCAAAGGAAGCCCAATTCTATCTGAAGTTAGGAGAGCACATTTATGTCCATTAAACAAGTCTATTGAGCTGTCCAGTGAGTATGAATTCCTCAATATATAAAAAAATTACAGTAAGCAGCTTAATAAAACCCAATGCCACTTGTATCCATCAGACACTCTTTCCTCTGAGACAGATAGCATTTTATTTTATTCTGTATCAGTGTATAATTATTACAGAATATTTAATTTTACCTCAGTTTCAAGGTACCAGGACAGCTAGCCTAGCACAATGCTAGAATATGAAAATCAATTTAATTGATCTTAATTGATGTTGCAGTAAACACCACTTCAATATCAACCATATCAAACCAAGCAAAATGATATGATCAAGACTTTGCAAGTCTTCAGAAGGGCCATGACAATGGCTAAGAGACTGGCGCATCTATCATATGAGAAAGGCTGAGAGAGCTGGGACTGTATAACATGCAGAGGAGAAGCCTCAGGGGAGATACTGTCAATGCTCATGAAGAGAGAATGAAGGTTACAGAGTTCAGACTCTTCACAGTGAAAGGACAATAGGCACAATACAAAACATGAAAAATTTCCTTTTAGATTTAAGAAATCTTTTTTTCTTCATTGAGAGTGATTGAACACCAGAATACAGAATGGATAGAAAGACTGTAGATTTCATTCTTGGAGAATCCTATGATACTTTCTCTAGTCCTGCTTAAAGTAGTGTGATTGGACTAGACTATCTCCAGAGGTCCTTTCCAACTTCTACTAGTCTGTCCTAATCTCAAAGAATAGCAACACTGTACTCCATCAGTGTGGGTGCTATTTTTGAAAATCTATAATTACATTTAATGTTATACTCTTCTCTCTAGCTTTCTAACCACCAAAAAGCAACAGTTTGTCAAAATGGGAAATGCCTGTATCTCCCACACGCATTTCTGGTTTTATAAATTAAAGAGGACTTGCTTTGACTATGTTTATTTTTGCCCAAATTCTATCCCAGCAGTTGCACAATATCCTAATTAACATGTACACTTGTGTTTAAAAGAAGTAGTTATTATATGTCTAGAAGGTTATAATAATTTCCTCTAACAAAAAAAAAAAAAAAAAAAAAAGATGTGCACTTACTTTTTTCCAGCTTGCAGGAATCCTCCCATCATACATGCAGTCTAAAGCATCCCTCAGATTTTCACTCATAACAATTGTCCCATCAATGGCAAGTTTTAGATCAGTCAGAGTGCTTCTTACTAATGAAATAACTCTCTGCATTTGTTCAATCTCCTGTCGCAAAAATATATTCACAGGCTGAAAAGGTCCCATGTTCTTCAGTTTCTCTTTTACCTATAAGTAGTAAACCAAAGACACTTCAACAGAAATAAAAGCCAAGGGTGTATATATGTCCAGGTCAGGCATCGAAACAATTTTTAAAATATAATACTAAAGAAGTTAAACAGTCAGCTTGGTATATTTCTCAAGTGCTCTGCAAGACAGAAATACAGCATTTGTTCTAAGTAAAATCTATGATACTGAGACTGGCCGTAGTTTTAGTTTGAATTATGATTCAGTCTCTATATAATTCTATAAGCTAAGGTAATTTAAGCATCATTTAGGCCATATTTCATCTCAAGAACTTCAACTTTAATGCCAACAGGTAATTTCCATGGTTCACTCTGTACAAACCAATCAAGAGTGATTACCCCAGCCACTCTGCATCAGAATATCAGCACTATTTATCAGCAGTGTCTGGGAACTATCACAAAGGCAGGCAATCTTGTATTCTAATAAAAAGTGCTGATATACTTTTATCAAAAGTGAAAATTTAACAATTTAATAACAACAGATCACAATAACAATAGATATTTTTTAATTTATATGGCCTTCTACTCTGCACTTGTGCGGTTCCATTTGGAGTTCAGGCCTGGAGCCCCCAAGACAAGAAAGACGCAGAGCTGTTGGAATGGGCCCATGGAATGGGCATTCAAAACCAGATTGGACAGGGCCCTGAGTTGCCTGATATAGCTGGTGGCAACAATGCCCGTGCAAGAGGTTGGAACTAAATCATCTTTTAGGTCTCTTTGATCTACAGCTATTCTTTGACTATATGATTCTATTTGTGAGGTAGGTAAAAAAAAATTACATACCAGTTTATTCAGATTTTGCTACACATATATTCCAAAACAACAACAAAAAAAGGAATTCATATAGCTATTGACAAATGAAATATTTTGTAATTCACATTCACTTTGATTACTATAAATTACATTTAAATTTGTCATTTTAACCCTAGTTTACAACAGAATCAGGATCAGAGCTGATCCTCCCCAAAGATTTTTCTAAGGCTAAGTTTACTTATATAATGACAACATATAAAATATGCCTTTATTAACTGTCATATCTGGAGATGCTAAAAAGAAGCTGGAGATAGGCTAACAGCTACCAGGAAATTTAGCCCATCACTATAGCAATACAATTCTGAGAAGCTTATAATCTTCTGCAGATCTCAGACTTCTGGTTCAGTAACTATGGCCTTTTGGAAAATCACAAAATTCAGACTTCTAGGAAGACTATAGTTCAGAACCCTCAGCAAGTACAAACCTTTGAGAAACTGCTAGATAGTTATTCAAAATTCAGATAAATCATCTTCTCAGACAAAGTACATTAACATAATTATATCATTTGAGTGAAGGGAGACTATGTAACTAATAATGGGCTACAGAAAATATATAGCAGTGTGGGTACCTAAAGAGAGTATTTGAAAAGTTATTACTATGAAAAAAAAAAGAAAGAAAGCTGTCATATTGTACAGGTCTCCTCGCTCCTTCTTCAAAGAAAAAAACAACAACAACAAAAAAAAATCAAATCCTTTTGCTGAAAAGTGAAACAACCTAAAACTACCTACATGTTGTAAGCAGAATCCCAGAGTAATACATGTATTAATGTCGTAACACTTCTGCAAGCATAAGTACACTTGTAACCTACTACAATGTCAACAACCATACCTGAAACACTAATAACTCATTCTGCCCTCCCTAGTGCAAATGACAACTTGTGCATTAAGTGGTTTCATTTTTTTGAAAAGCTCTTTAAAAAAGTCTTCAGTCCATACTTAGTGACTTCATTATAGATGTTAAGTATCTGGTCAGACCACTATGAAATATGTTTTTAAAGTATAGTCTGGATGAATGAGTATAAACACATTTTTAGAACATCCAACATAACTTCTTTTTTTTTTTTAATTCATACAAAGTAAGATATAGCAAATGTCTTTGACAGAATTTCAATAACTCACTTCAAACGGTACATAATCAGCAGGAAGCTTTCCCAGCATATCGTCAGCTAGTCTGGCTACAACTGCCTCTCGGGTTTCACCTCCTCCACCAGAGCTGTCCTTTGGCTGAATACTGAGGATGATGTCCAATATATCTTTGGAAAGTTTACTTTCATAAGTGATATCAGCATTGGGGTGCAAACCAAATACCTCTGGTGTGTCATAAGCAGGAAGACTCTATAAAGTGAAAAATAAAAAGAGCACAACTAGAGATAGATTTATATACTAATTATATTCTAAAAAAAAAAAAAAAAAAAAAAAAAAAAGGTCGATTAAGAGAATAGATTTCTTCAAACAGACTTACTGCAAATATCTTGCTTTGAGCTATTTGTTATGTCACAGTTCAAGTCACACTAAAGTTAACAATAAATTCAGGTTTTACCTCCATACACTATTTTAAAAGTCACCTTGTTCTGCCATATCTCAACATTGTTTCTGTGAGGATGTACTCAATGTCTGGACTCCATTCTATACTCTCTTTAATAACTGTATCCTTTTCAGTACATCCCTCCAGCAAATCACAGAAAAGAGTACTGATGCGATGATAGCACTAACTACTACTACACAAACAGATAAGCAAACAGTTAGAAGGCAATAAAGAGTCTGGGGAGACAGAATACATAAACTCAGAAGACAAAATTCCAGAACTCAGGAACTTGTGAGAAACTTAAGGGAAACTTTTCTTCCTGTTAAGCAGCTTTCATTTACCAACCTGTATATATTGAAGGTATTGATCCACCATAGTACATTTGGGTATGCCATATCCTTTGTAGAAGCAGAATTCTTGACTGAACATTTTTTCATTGAACCAGACCTTAACAAAGGTGTTCATCAGCCTTTTGTCATAGTCATCTGTCACACGGCCACCATACTGGATCTCACCTATCATGTAACAAACAGTACTCCAGGAAATCCCCTACAACCAGACAGAAAGAATTGACTTCAGCTAATCCTCTTCTCTCTTATTTACATCTCCCTTAGTATGATAATCTGATACAGTAAATCTTGCATTTCTGTCTCTTTTGGAAGATAATTATTTTCTTACTACTCTTGTGTTATTATAACACTGTGTCTGCAGAACACCCTCAAGGATTTCATAGAATCATGGAATGGCTTGGGTTGGAAGGGACCTCGAGGATCATGAAGCTCCAAACCCTCTGGTGCAGGCTGAGCCACCAATCCCCATATCTAGTACTAGACCAGATTTCTCAAAATGGAATACCTTGACAACTAACTCAAATGCTCTTGTGGCACCTGAGAAAGAGGGATATAACTATACTCCCATCATGCTTTCAGGTTCTTTTGAAAGGTTAATTGCAAAGTGATCTGCCATATATCCCTCTATATATAACTGACCATATGAAAGTAAGAAGTTCTATACTATCAGTAAAGGCAACCGTCTGCTTCACTTTGCTGCCAAAATAGCTTGGAGAAGTCAAATCAGTTTGAGTAAAAACACTGAGACAAAAAAGTATAAAAGTGGATTGCTTTTAACTATCTGATATAGTCAGCATTGAAAAGGAGATCTATATTTTTATTTTTATATTATACTTGTGAAGTTTTAGAAAGAGAAGGCTTGGAGCGTTGTTTTTTGTTTGTTTTGCTTAAATATACAGTATTGCGAATTGCACATGCACGGATTTAAAAGTCTAATTTAAACCTCCTGTGCTGCAAGCATGTATATTTGAAATACTGAATGTTTGTGGAAATTAAATAATAATTTAAAATTGTGCTTGAGTTTCAGTTATTGGAAACTATGTAATACATTCTACTATTGAAAATATTCATGGCATTAATCTATCTTCGTCAGAAATGTTAATTACCTTCTTGGAATCTGTGCCATCCAAGTGGTTTTGAATGAACTGCACAGTGGCATTGAAATCAGCTTGGTTAAACTCATAGGGTATATTCCAACCCAGAGATCCAAATTTGCGTCTTTCTTGAATAGTGGAGTGTAGAAAAGCTACAGCATACAGCATCGCTTTCCACTGTACCATGTCACTGACATCTAGCAAATCTTGGCTGACACCTATTGGTTATAAGTGAGTTTTATAAGAAGGAATAGTATTTTAAAAAGTACTTCAAATCAGTACATCAATCCTAGAGATATTTTGTTGACTATCTGCATCACCCAGGAGAAAATTACTGTCCTACATATTGTTCTATGCTGGAGATTTTTCATTCCAATAGCACAAATTAAAACAGTACTATAAATTAGTCCAGACAAAAAGAGTAAGCTTAAGAGAACAAACAATTTACTAATAGTTGAATCCACATTAAGTTACTTTCTCCAAAGACTCTTTAAATACAGACCTTTATTGAATGCAGTAAAGAGCACTTAATTGCCAGCAAAGAAATCGTGTTGCTTTTCTGCCAAAATACACAAGGAGATTAAAAATTTAAACATTCAGAACTGTGTAGCAGCCAATATTTGAGAACAGAAAAAGTAATTCCATGCTTTGCTATCTATATAGTTCTGGTATCAGAACTTCAGTAGATCCTCTCTTCCTTCTAATTTTCACAATTTCTAGCTCAAAGAATCAAGACCTGTCCTGACATTGTTGCGATCGGTTCCTCATAGTTGTTTCCAGGCACTACCAGTGGCTATTGAGTGACCACATACTAACTGTGAAGAGTCCAAAAATAACCAAAATTTAATTTTGAATCACTGCAGCACTCACCACTGTATGTTCTCTTTAGTCCAGCTCTCAGCCCTTGTGGTGGTTCATTGGTAAATTTAATACACATTTGGAGCAGGCTGATGGGGAACTGTTTGTGGATTTCAGTTGTCATCCATAGTCGAAAGCCTTCATGGACAGTCTCTGCCTCTATTATTGTGTCCATCAACTCGTCCAAAAAGTCAAGTCCAAGGTGGCAGTTCTGCAAAAGTGCCCAACCTCCCTAGTTTAAAATGGCAGAATCAATATATTATCAACAGTGTTTGCACACTAAAAGCACTGAAATCAATCTTGGTTTATGAAGTAGGTTAAGAACAAAGACAATGTACCTTAATCAAATCAGAACAGAGTATAAGCACTCTACGTGTTTATGAAAGAAATTGAAGTAAGAAATTCTCCACAGCCAGTTTTGCCTGATGACGAAAATGTAAAATTCATGCAGTTCAAATAATTGATCAATTCAAATATGCTCATCAGTCAAGAACTGGCACCAAAAATTCCATTTTGTATAAAACAATCATGTCTGCACAAAAATCAAGAAGTTTATTATGTTCAATTAAGTGAATGTGAAAAGAAAGTTCAATTGCTGAGGATGTGTATTTATGCAAATAAATACAGTTTCTTAAACCAGCATTAACTACACAACAAAAATCTTTGTTTTATGGCAAGAGTTTCAGTTGATAAAGTTTCCAAAAAAGCATTCAGATATTTGTCATATTTGTCTCTTACATGAGCCATTGTCTGCTGCAGAAGTTTACGAGCATGGATTTCTTGCCCCTGGCCCATGGAAACATAACGTGTCTCTGTCTTCAGCCTTTTTCCCAAAGCAATGATGGAGTCTGTTGGATCAGAGCCCATGGAAAGAAAGCATATGAGAGGAACACGTGGATCTGACTCTTCCCATGTCTTCTCCAAGTCCAAGATGACTCCTTCTGCATATTTCTCCCCCATAGTGTCAACAACATATTTTCTTGCCTATATTAAAAAGGGTAAATTTACTATACTACATAATCACTTAATATCCTTTTCTTCCCAGTGCAAATACAACTGCTATGTGTGCTGAAGAACAAATGATGTAAAATTTATATAGGCCTTATTCTACATAAAAAGTATAAAATATAGAATGCTATACTGTATACATTTTAATAGCAGAAATAAAAACACGCAACTAATCTGTTTTATTTGTTAACATTCCACGCTGTCTTCGAAAGTTCTTGCAGCTTTATAAAATCACTTAAAACTTACTAAATAAATATTCTATTGTGTATATCTCCATGCATTGTTGTATATATAATACATCACATATAATACCTACATATATTACAGACTAATAAAAAAAATAACCTTGACAAATACGGTTTAAATATTTGAAGATCCTATTTTAGGGAACAGATAAAAAACATAATAAAAAATAAAAAACGCTAAGCCTCAAAGTCATTAGGTCTTTCCCACCTTTATGCTTAAACAAATTATAAATAAATGGTAATAATGATGAAAAAATCAAGAAGAAGTAAGTAAGAAGTAAGATCACCTCTGTTATACCTTATTTATTTACTGCAAAAAAACACATTATTCTTCCTTTACAAAATGTAAAAGGCTCTTTCTCAAACAGCTTCAGATAATCTTTCCTGTATGCTTTCCCAATACATTGCTTGTCTCTTAATCTCCCAGTTAATACTTAGAATCATAGAATGGTTTGGGTTGGAAGGGATATTTAAGATCCTGCAGTTCCAACCCCCTGCTATAGGCAGGGACACCACCCACTAGACCAGGTTGCTCAAAGCCCCATCCATCCTGGTCTTCAATGCTTCCAGGGAGGGGGCACTCACAGCACACAACCTTACTGGGCAACCTGTTCCCAGCAACCTGTGTAAGGGTCTCAACACCCTTACAGCAAAGAATGTCTTTTTGATATCTAGTCTAATGTAAGACTTCTGTGTTACTTCTCAGAAAAACATATTTAGCATTTGATAATTTATTTGTTTTCATAAAACAACCACAAGATGAAAAGATATCTTGCCCCTATTAGCAGAACTGAGGAAGAGCTAATTTTGCTTGACTAGTTTCAGATTCATTGCACGCATCTAAGACATTCATTACACAGCATCGCTTAGCCTTTCATTGACTATCCCAATAAATGATGAGCCTTTCTTTTAATTCAGTTGCAATGTCTAAAGGCTTGCATCCATAAAATGAATACCACATTATTAGTGATGTATTCTGACTTCAGTAAATTACCAGTCATCACTCTGAAATTATCAGCAGTTGCATAATTCTTATTCTTCTGCACTGGAGCAACACAAAGACTCCTAGAATAGTCTCCTAGAACCTGACTTTAAAAAAAAAAAAAATTATTTTTTTTTTAAGATTTAGTTTTACATTTATCTCTTTTCTAAATAGACTATTTGAAATTAAAAATTTTGAACAGACACTAACATGGATTTTTCTAAGGTTGGTCTTACAATTGTTCTATGCAAGAATTGATTCCTCAGTTCAATTATTTTCATGTTATGTTTTTCCTCAGTCAATAAAGTAATGAAAAGATTTTATTTCAGCCTAATAAGAGGACACTTCTACAATACCAGTGAGTAATATTAGCAAGAACAGTTAAGAATAAAGCCTGAATTGATAAGGGATAAACACATCAGCTTCCAGATGAAATCCTATATCCATACTAAACTATATCAGAATTATTTTGAGAGCTTGTAAAAATGCATAGGTTATCTGTCTGATAAGATTTTCAGAAAATTCAGTGCAAAGGTCCATTAGAAAAATTCCTTTTAAGTATTAAATAAAATGTTACTGAATTTGAATTCTGTAACTATTATCTAACAACACCTGGATAGATTATGCTGGCCATATAAATGTACCTGAGCAATGGTCCTGTCAGGGCATAAAGATCTGATAAGAAGAAGATGTCTGAAGCAATCCAGGGTTTGACCATAGCCACAAGGAACTGGTTCTTCTTCAGGATTCTCTTTATCAAACCAGATTTTCCACTCTTTCTCTGCTCTAGAAATCTGTAGTTATACCAACAAAGGAGTAAATGTCATATACAAGTCATATAACAAACACTGCAAGCTCGCAAGCTTTTAGTGAGGGTCAAAGATGCTTAATCCACACACAAAGTATTTATCAGCGTTATTCACAGATTTAGTATGGTTATTAAGAGAAGAGAGGACAAGCTTTCAGCTTTTCAGTACAAAACTTCACAATGCAACAGTATCTTTCTAAGCATTCATATTCTGAAAAGAAGGGCTACTGCTAAGTACTTTCCTCTAATGAAATAACTACATAGAAAGATCAGAAAGCAGATAGCTTGATTGGTAGCTTTGAGAACACTAGGTACATATCTACTCCCCACAGTACAGAAGGTATTATTCACATGTAATACTTGCAATTTACTTACTCCACTTTATTATGTGGAATAAGTAAATTGCAAGTATCATATGTGAATAGGACTACAGTACTACAACAATAGTACTTTACTACCACACTTAGTATCATCAAGGCTCTTCAAGGTCCATATAACCAGTAAAATACTGGAACAAACATAAAGCATAGTTTAAGAAAGCAAGACAGGGATGCAAGAAATTCTAATACTCTTGAGGAAGAAGAGTCAAATTCAAATGTGAATTGGATAATGGCAAGTTGTAAAGATGTATAACTATAGTGTGTGAAAGTTTCTATTTTTTTTCAGTTTTCCTGTGTTGGTTTTGTTTTGTGACTGTTTTTTGCCTGTTGTTATAGTTTTGGTTTTGAGGGAGGGGATTGTTCAGTGGTGGCTTTTTTTTTTTTTTTTTGCTACTTCTCATTTTCTTATTTTTAGGTCTTTTTATACTGTTTGCTTAGCAGTCAGGGCCAAAACTAATTACACTAAAGCCATCGTTTTCATTCTGTTTACAAAATAAACTAGTTTCTCTCTCTATGTCTTGATCATTATCAAATAATCATCCCCAAACAACAGATTATTTTAAAAAGCTTTTGCTTACTCGGTCAAGAATATCTGAAAATTGGCTAAGTTTACTAAGCTCCACTAAATTCAGCCAAGTCATATCCAGGATCCATTTAGCTGGTTTGGGAGGACAAGCTTTAAGGTCCAGGGAAGCACCACCTGAAAGAAAAAAAAAAGAAAAAGGAGCGGAAAATCTGGAACACATAAGGTAGATACCACAAGACAATCTCACATGACTTCCTGTCCTCCAGTCTGGAGATATTCTTTATAATATAGGATAGTCATCAATAAATTTCTGAGTAAGCTTGAGTTTACAGAGGAAAAAGCTCTTTTTCTAATACTTTTCTTCAAACATTTATTGCTGTAGAAAATGTGATGATTTATTCAATATGTGTATTTGCGTTCCTTGGAATTCCAGTCAAATTAAAAGAAAGCAACACAAATAAAAATGAGGTTACAGGGATTAACCATCAGTAAGTCAAGCCAACTTTGGTGAAATACAGTCCGCAGTATGGTTAACTTACACAAATTTGGTTTTCCTTGTACCTTAATCTTTGTTTCTTTCATTAAGATTTACTTAGACGTGTCCTTGTACAATGTGCCTGAAAATAAATATTATCTGAGAAATACATATTTGAGAAATTAAGATTTTCTGAAGATTCAACACGAACAAAGTAACAGTTCTAATCCATAAATAAATGTTGCCTAGAAAATTAGGAGCATATTAGAAACCCATGGAAAAAAAGTATGAAGCCACTCCACAATTTTCACTGCAGGTACCCTGTATGCATGGCATGAAGACTAATGCCATGAATGTGTCGTGTTCAGCGAGAAGTCAGATATTCTTTTAAACTGTTAGTTTTGCTTTTGTTTCCTTTTTGCTTGCTTGTCAGTCCACAGTTACCAAATAAATAAAAGGTTAGTATAATTATTTTTCAAAGTAAAATCACATACATGGTGGTATTTGAACAGCAGACATAAGTATCAGCTGAAATGATAGTTATCAATTTTCCTTATCAAATTTCCATGATTCTCATAGCTAAACATCAAAATTTTATGTGCCCCTATAAATTAGAACTACCACATGAAACTGTCTGCCACTAGTACAGAATGATAAGCACGTATTCCTTTGCTTGACTGACTTCTCACGTTCAAAAAGGAAGCACTAGGCTAGGAGACACAATCACAGCTCATAAATTTTCTGCAATAATATATATACTCCACTTAAAACTGTTCTGTAGTTTCAACCTTTAATAAGCGTCAGAAATTCTTCATGCTTCACTCTGTTTCTTTGTATATCAATCTTCAAAGTAAGTAATAATGTGAAAAGAAATTTGTGCTCCTCATAGAGTCCTCGGGCTGCATATTTGAACACTTCATATGTCATATGTTCGATAATATTAGTAATCCTCTTGCTAGTTATAGGGCTTTTGGCAGACCTGTTGGAAAAAAGATCTGTGGTTGAATGTCAACTTGGATAGATCTTACTAAAGAGAATGCTATGTAGAAGAGAAAAAGGCATAGCTCAAAATTCTGAAATATCAGACAGCAAATTAGCAACAACTTTCAGACTGAAGGAACAACAAAAAAAAGATTTCAGTTCCTATGAAGTCATTCCACATAACTGAAAATCAACACAGTATAATGTTTCCTAATAATTTAATAGCTAATCTACTACACCTCCATGAATAGATAAGTATGAACAATACTTGTTAGCAAAATTACCTGGCTAGGGAGCTGTCAAAAAGCCCCAAAAACTGTCGAAGTGAAGTCTGATACATCACATTGACCATGCTCATCTCAGTAATTAGAAAGTACAAGATGCTACCTCGAGTTGCAACTGAAAAATAGAAAACGTTTTCAATGTAGAAAACTTTAAACAATACAACAAAAGCATTGAGTTTAAGAGTACACGTAATCTGAAGGTCTTTGAGTTGCTCCGCTCTTTACTGGCCAGAAAAACACTATATTAAGTTAATCTTCATTTATGCAAACAAAATCTTTACTGTAATTAATGCATACTATATAAAGTTCAGTTTACAAATACGAGCATATTTAGAGAAAAACTAGTTGTTGGGATATTCCGTTAAACATTTGATTATAAAAAGTATGATAGTTTCAAGAACTGCTTGAGCATTCAAACCAGTTTCTCTTACAGAATTTTATAAGAACCATAAAAAAGCCAAATGGATTAAATTGATTTAACTTACCCAGCACTGATTTAAATTACTTTCAGAAGCCATTTGGTTTTAAATACAAAGATTTTATAAAAACCACAATGATTTCTGCTACATTAACTGTACCATTTTATACATTTCCTAAAATCCAAGTATAACATTCCAGATAGCACCTTGTTTCATGTTTTCACCTGCCAGCTAAAAGCCAAAAGACTGATGAAATGTGTTGACAATAACTCCTTAAGGGTCTAAAAAAATATATCAACAAAACAGACACAATGCATTTACCTTTATACTGCTCCCTAAAACAGTGCTGTTTTGAACTCAACCGTACAGTTACTCAAATACCCTAAAGACTACTTTCACTGACAGTCCATAAAAAGTGTCAACATTTTCACAGTTGAGAGAGAACAATCAAGCCATCCAAGCTTCTTCTGCAGTAGATTAGAAAGACAGGTACACCATTTCCTAGATACATTTTGCTTACAGGAAAACACAAGTGCTTCCCAACCATTATGGTCATCCTGATTTCACCCGGTCATTTCTCTTACTCTAGGTATTGCTCTTTTAATCATATGCTCCAGCCATTTCCCTTCTATCACTACCTTCATAGAATCACAGAATCATAGAATAGCCTGGGTTGAACAGGATGCCAAAGATCATGTAGTTTCAAGCCTCCTGCCATGGGCAGGGTTGCCAACCACAAGACCAAGCTGCCCAGAGCCACATCCAGCGTGGTCTTCAGTGCATGCTGGAATCCTTGGATTCCTTGTGGAATGCATCCACAACCTCCCTGGGCAACCTGTTCCAATGCATCACCACCCTCTGTGTGAGGAACTTCTTCCTAATACTTAATCTAAATCTCCCCTGTCTGAGATTAGAACCATTCCCCCTTGTCCTTTCACTATTCACCCTCATAAACAGCCATTCCCCCTCCTGTTTATATGCTCCCTTCAAGTATTGGAAGACCACAGCAGGTCTCCCCAGAGCATTCTCTTCTTCAAGCTAAAGAAGCCCAGTTCCCTCAACCTTTCCTCAGAGGAGAGGTGCTCCAGCCCTCTGATCATCTTAGTGGCCCTCCTCTGGATCCATTCCAAAAGATCCACATCTTTCTTGTGCGGGGGCCCCAGGCCTGGACGCAGTACTCCAGATGGGGCCTCACAGAAGCTGAATAGAGAAGGACAATCACCCCTCTCTCCCTGCTGGTGACTGCTTTTTAAAGCAGTCCAGGATATAGTTGGCAAAACCTTGCACTCACCAGGTCTGTATTCTTCACGAGCTGAATTTATCTGTACCTCTGTTTCAGCAGAATTTTGCAGTTTCTGTGTTACCTCCTCAGCTGTCTTTTTAGTATTATTCAGTACAATTATTAAACTGTCATCATCTGCCAGAGAACCCTTAGTGCTTGTAAGTCGGAATAGAAGGTTATCTTCCAGCTCTTTCATCCTCCTTCTGTTTAAAGTCACGTCTTCCATAAGATCTGTTCTTTCTTTCTCTAATTCCTGTTGAAATACATGGTAATAATTGGAAAACAGAAAAGAAATCAAAAGCAAAATATGACAAGGTACTTAGTTCTAAAAGCGCTACTCTAACTGAAATAGTGGATGTCTAGAATAACTGCACTAACATATAGAAAGAATTCCAGTTGTATTTCTGACAGTAGGTCTATCGCCATCTTTCCAAACTTTCTATGTAGATACGCGTTAGCATATCATTCCAACAAGTAGGATGGAGAATGCTGATGTCCTAACAGATCTATGAGTCCAAGAAATTAATTGCTTTTCTTCTTCTATTTCTAATGAAGACAGGTGCAAACATCTTTCAAAAACCATCCTTTGAATTCACTCAATCTAATGCTGTCTTCATTTATGCCCTGTTTTTCAATTACTATATTGTAAATATAGTCTGTTCAACAAGGATCTTTCTTATCAACTAATCAAGCATCAAAGCTTTCCAGCACATCTGAAATACTTCTCCATCAGACAGGAATAACATTAGTCTCTCAAAAAAATGATTTGCTATTTAAGAAAAGAAAGAATATAAAGCTCAAATTGAATTTTTTGCTACATTTATTTAGCTTGTTACTTTTAGTAAACACAAGTAAAGTCATGTGTACACTTTGTTTTCCAGTAGTCATACTTAAAAGTTAAATATATATGTTGACCAACAGCTTTACATAAAGGCAAAAAGAAAAGCTGCTTAAAACATTCAAAAAAAAAAAAATGTTCAGAGATGCAATGACTTTTAGATTATTCTTCTGTCTCTCTTAAAATAATTTAAAAAAAAAAAAAATTTAAATATAAATTCCTCAGAAAGAAAAATACTCCATTGAAACAATATATATGTTTCAATACAATGAGGTAAGAAGGATGAAAAATGTGAAAGGAAGGGTAAGGGCCTTTCAGAAATAAATATGAATCTCTGCCCAGTTATCAATAATTACTGAGAAAGATGATAGAGATATTAGCTATGTCTAAAGAGGAAGTCTCCTGCACTGTTTACAAAGGTCTGGTGGATGTTTTCAAAGTTGGAGACCATGTTCACTCCACCTTTGCCAAGTCCATCCAAGCACTGCATTTAGGCTGCTACTTCTTCCAAGCAGGTATAAAACCAGGATATGATATGCTATCTTATGAAGTACCAGAGGCATCATGAACCTGAGACCTTAGCAAGGCTTACAAACAATTTTTTACTTTACCATTCCAATAGCCTTCATTTAAACACAACTGCTACATACTTTTTTCTACTTCCTGAACTTACAGTCTTCTCACTCCTACATTCTGCTTAACATTCCTAAATATTTGAAAGATTTTGGTTTTTGAAAGTAAATTCTTTAATCTTAAAAAGGAAATTAAAAATATATATATTCTTAAAAAAAAAAAATATATATTAATCTCATTATCATATTTAGTTCTTTTTCTTGTCACTGTGCAAAAGGTCTGATGAAACATATCACCACCAGGTAGAAAAGATTTATTGGGACTGTTGTCATAGAGTAATGTAAATATCAAACAGTGTAACAGATGTAGAAATAAATTCAATGATTCTGACAAAAGCAGATAAAATAAAAGACAAAAAAAACATGCTATTAACTCAGTTTCAATCATCTGATGTCTAATGGAAATGAAAAAAAAAAAAGCAGGTAGCAATTACAAGCAAGAGAAGAATTATTTTGGCTTCATGAAGCAGAAACAGATTTTAAAGTATAGCATTAAAAGAAGGTTAGCATTCAATTAAATAATTATGCTGAAAAACCAGACAAATTAAATTTCATGTTGCACTGAGTGCAACTGAAAAGGTTAAATGTATTTTAGAGTGCAACATATTTAAACAAAAGAAAGCTGTTTTCCTTGCAAGAAGAGCCCAAGAAACACATTTGATACAAAATGATCAAAATAAAGCAAGTGAAGCAATACTGGATTTTGAAGTGAAAATCCATTCATTAAGCTTTCAAAATACTTTGTGCAGATCAGAAAGAATACACATGAGAAATTTTTCTGCAAATCTTCAGATATTTCTAGTTGTAGCATCTGGAATGCAAAAAAGCAAGCCATGTTGCTAAACTGAAGGAACTTGCACCAAAGAAGCTATTTCAAATCCAGTGTTGTCTAAGTGCTTTCAGATGTTGATGTCACTTTACAAGCTTCACCAAGGAATGCTAGTTCTTAAAATTATGTAACAAAAGCTGCTAAATAGCTTTCATGGCTGTCACAAAACTATTCACAAGTGCAAAAATTTTAATCAACTGTGTGCCCTTCCCCACCACAAATCTAGAAATATCAGTGTAAAAATGTACACAGCTTCAAATATTTCTTGCATACTATAACTCTATTACTAACCTGTCATAACTATTTCTAGCATGCTAAATAAGAAATTTCTTTTGCAAGTTACATAGCGACCAATATAGTAAAGAAAACAATCATATAACTAAAACAGTATAAGTCACATATCATTCAGACATGTATCAAGTCTCTCAAAGCCAAATGTTCTAAGAAATGAAGATTAACTAAAGTTAACTTAAGTAACTTCACAGAAATACCAGCTACCCATTGACATGCTTAGCTCATATCTTACAGATTGGTTTAACACTCTGAAGGAAAAGAAGAAATCAGCATCAGTATTCTTCCTGGTAATCAATATTCTTTTAAATGTATGACACACAGATTCTACCAATGGGCATGCCAGAAAGCAAATAAATTAAAAATCACACTTGGCAGAAACCCTCTTTTGCTCACATCTACAGGTCATTTGTTCTCAGGACAGATCAGTATTAGAGACAGCGCAATGGGAAGAAAAAGATCTACATATGCATGCCGAAGAACAGTAACTCTCCATTTTGCTGGCTGTGCTAAAGTCACGGTGAACAAAACATTCATTGCTTTCCCCTCCTACACAGAGTCATTCTCACTGAAGAATGCAACAGGTCTGGGTTAGGCATAATCTGCCTTCTATAACTGGTGGCTGCCTTTCTGCTTGATGCCCCTCATGTACTCAGAAGAAGCTTCTAGGGGTATTTGTTCCATAACTTACCCAAGTACTGAAGTGAGGCTGACCAGCATGTGGTTATTAGGATATACCTTGCTCTTCTTGCAGACAGCTGGAGTCACTAAGAATTGCTCCTGATGTTGCAGCCTTTCAAAAATGATAGAGACCAGAATCCAATGGCATTAGCCAGATCTTACAGCACCCTAAGTAACACCTCATCTGATCTCACAGACTTGGGTATGTCTAATGAGCTTAAGAGATCCTTAAAGCTATCTTCGACAGTGAATACTGCTCGATTCTTAGGAGACTGCTAATAGATTTGGAGACCTAAGAGGCCTGCTGGCAAATCTTACCTGTGGAAACTGAGGCAAAAAAGACACTGAGTTCCTCAGCTTTTTCTACAGCCCCTGCCACTGGGTTCCCTGCCCCATGGAAGAATGGCACCAAATTTTTAAGTCTGTGTTCTGCTGCCGATGTACTTACAGAGACTTTTCTTGTTCTTCACCTCACTCATTAGTTTAAGGTCCTGCTGAATTTTAGCTTTCCTAACTTCATTCCTACATGTACAGGCAATGCCACTGATTTCATTTCACAGTACTTCTTTTTTATGTCTGAGCTCAGTCAAGAGTTCTTATGTTCAGCTGTGCTGGCCTTCTGCTATGCTTGCTTTAGTGTGTTGGAGAAGAACAAGTAGAGTATATAATGGAATTATTCAGCATTCAAACTGTGAAATTAAACACAATGAAAATACTGTGGGGAAAACAAAATGCCAACAACTCAACAACAATTCTGACAGTACAGTAGGCAGTGACTTTTAACCACTCTGTAAAAACAAAGATATTTTCATTTCAGAGCTCTCAGCTTGTAGAACAGACCACTAGAATGGGCTCACTGATCCATTTTCAGTGATTATTTTTATTGGCAGAAAAAGATGAAAAAACATATGCCTTCTGATGTGCATTTGCCTGAGTGATCAAAAAGAAACTGTGATAACTGAAGGAATCTGCTAATAAAACAACTGTCATTCTGAGGAGTATGTTGTGTTGCAGGACTCAGAAGTAAAGTTTGGCCATAAGTATTTGTGTACATACACATCATGGGATGTTTCAGATGGTGATAATGCCATTACATAGTGAGTTGACAATCTGTCGCTGGTTGAAGTGAATGTAGTAGAGCAATGAAGCTGTCTGACAAAATGCTAGCTTTCACAGAATAAATATTGTTTTTCTTATGAGCAATATGGACTGATCAGGGAGGAAATGTAACTACTTCACATTAACAAGGAAAGTCAAGCCATTAAGTAGGAAAGTCTTCTATCAAATAATAAAATAATTATTTTATTTTATTTTATTTTATTTTATTTATATAAAATATAATTTATTATTTATATAATTTATATTATTTATATAAAATAAAATAAAATAAAATAAAATAAAATAAACAACCATAAGACCCCAGTAGCTTCTGAAGTGCAGGAATGCATTCCTTTCCAGAGAAAGTAAACTGGAACCACTGCCAAAATTTTAGTAAATGTGGTCATAGATTCATAGTGTTATAGATGCATAATATCCCTTTTGATCTAACACCAGTTGACTTTATAGTCTGAGAGATTAAGTGTCCAGTAATTTTAAAGATACCAACCAGCATTCAGAGCCACTGGTGGTACGTTTATTGGTATTGCCATTCTGAACTTGGAATTGTTTGATTATTATAGCTGTATTTTCAAATTAACTACTGAGCTCATTTCTTCTCAAAATAAGGAAGTAAACTATGTCCCTTGCAATCCCTTGTCATGAGCTCCACAGTATTTAGATGGATAGATAAGAGTTTCTGTTCCGGATCATTTTCCTTTTCCTTTTCACAGACCATGCTCATCATGTTATATGTCAGCAAGGCAGGAAAAATAAAATAAAGTATCATTGCAACAACAACAAAACAAAACAAAACAAAAAAAGGTCATTTTTTTCCAACCCAACTTTTAAATCATTCTAAATAGGCTATATTAACATCACAACAGAGAGAGATAGAAAGTTACTCTACAAACTGGGAAGAGGAACAAACTAAAAAGAAAGTGAATTCTTCCAGAGGTAAACACATAAAGTAAGGAGAAAGTAATTATTTCTTTTACCTGTTTCTCAGTCAGAATGACTCTACCCAAGAGTTGATTTTCGAGACCTTTCATGGTCACAGTAAAGTCAATGATGGAAGTTCGAGCACTAATTTCAGGAGAGTAACCTGGATTTGGCAGTTTTGTAGTAATGTAAAGTCTGAAGCCATTCATCACATCTACTTCTTTGTCACCAACTTTCACCTTAAGAAAAGTACGAAAAAGAAGTCTTGCGACATCAAGGGCCAGTACACATTCTTTCAGTCACCACGTGTAGAAACAAATGTATTTTTCTATTCAAAAGTACAAACATACAGCTTAAAATTACAGGTCTGATGCAATGAATTTGTTAAACGTTAAATTTGTTATCCATTAAACACTTTAACTGATAGGTTAACATATTCTGTCAATTCTGATTGAGACATCCCAAATTGAGAGCACAAAAGCAAGCAAATGGGAATGTTGGTACTTTCTCCACTTAAAAGTTACCATAAACAAAGGGATAAGAAGCAGTACAGGTTAAATGTCTTAATTATATGTTAACTTAAACTCATCTTTGCATCACTGTTAATCAAGCATTAATGACTTTTAACATTTTAGATGCATATCTTTAACAGCTGTTATTTTGTGGAGGACAGAGAGGACACTGATTCCAGTTGTTTGATCATTTGTTTTGTTTTTACCTTATTGGTGGAACCGGATTTAATGAAATTTCTTTCTAAAATATTATCTAATGCTGGGTCAAGCTCTTCACCAACATCTTCTATCAAAAGAGGTCTTCCAAGAGAAAGGCTGTCTTCTAAATGATTTCTAAAATACTTGTGATTCAAAGAAGTGATCTAAAAATAGAATCGTGGAGCTATATGATAAGTTTTGTCCAGAAACCAAACATTTAGCCTGTTTTACATTTAAAGATTGTTTAATTTTATTCACATAAATTATTAACAACAGTCCTATAGCTTAATCAAGGCAAAGACTGTGACTCCGAGAGAAGATAAGTTTAAATGTATTATATTTTCAAATGCCACTGAATGCAAACTACTAATTTTCAACTTTTTCAGTAAAACAACACTCAGTATGTAAAGTTTCGATATCCTACGAGTGCAATGAGACCAGAAATTCACAGCATCTCCTGTTAGCCACAGCCTTAGTTGGTTGCCAACTATATCCTGGGCTGCTTTAAAAAAGAAGTGGCCAGCAGGGAGAGGGGGGTGATTGTCCTTCTCTACTCAGCTTCTGTGAGGCCCCATCTGGAGTACTGCATCCAGGCCTGGGGCCCCCGCACAAGAAAGATGTGGATCTTTTGGAATGGATCCAGAGGAGGGCCACTAAGATGATCAGAGGGCTGGAGCACCTCTCCTCTGAGGAAAGCTCGAGGGAGCATATAAACAGGAGGGGAAACGGTTGTTTACTAGGGTGGATAGTGAAAGGATAAGGGGGAATAGTTCTAATCTCAGAAAGGGGAGGTTTAGGTTAGGTATTAGGAGGAAGTTCCTCACACAAAGGGTGATGATGCACTGGAACAGGTTGCCCAAGGAGGTTGTGGATGCCCCATCCCTGAAGGCTTTCAAGGCCAGGCTGGATGTGGCTCTGGGCAGCCTGGTCTGGTGGTTGGCACCTCTAGCAAGGTGGTTGAAACTAGATGATCATTGTGGTCCTTATCAACCCAAACCATTTTATGATTCTATGATATTTCTCAAGATGTCCTTTCTCACATAAAAATTGCTTTTTAATTATTATTTGAATCACAGATTTGCCATATTTTGTCAGCTGAGAGTTTCTAGAGGCTATGAAATCACAAGCATTCCTATTACCTGAAGTTCATTTTTGCCTTCCTTGTTCTTAAGCCAAATTTTACCCTGTGCCTGTGGATCAATTAATAAAGGATAACGAGATGCTTTAGTGACAATGATTCCGTTCTGTATGGATAAGTCATCATTTGGTAATCCTTGCAGGCTCCATTCACTAATAGTAGAAGCATCAGTCAACATTTCTATGAGGTTCAGATTGTTACCAAAGGGAATTCTCCGGGTTTTCATTTCCTTTTGCCAGTCATTTAATAGCAGATTGCGGAACTCTTCATTAAAAGGACCAGAGTAGGATAGAAATGCTGTAGCCAACAAAACATCACCTGAAAAAAGAAAAGAAAGTGAAGCAAAAAGAAAGGGAAAAAAGAAAAGGAAATAAATAAAGAAGAAATAAATATAAATTTTAAAATTCTATTCTTGATGGAGATTCTTCCTTCTCAAGTTTTTAATGTTTTTGATGGTAAGTGGAGGAATGTACTTTGGCTCATGCAGATGACACATGAGCTTCATTCCCCAGGATCGTTATATAATGAAGCAATGATACATTCCACTAGATAACATATTTACATTTTTATTTACATGCACCTTTTCAGTGCAACTCTAGGAATCAAGAGAAGAATATGTTAGTACAACATATTATATTGGTTTTATGTGGCAAGGTTTTGATAGCAGGGAGTTGCAGGGACAGCCACATACCCAGAAACAGACAGTTAAACTGGCTCAAGCAGCTCCATTGCCACTGCATTTCCAAGTGTTTATTTATAAAATTAAAAATTACTTCCATGAAATAGAAGTTTCATTAACATTAATAACTGCATTTAAAATTACTGACTTTATAGTTAGAAGTCAGTATAACTTAACATTAGTGTTCATTTTCTCCACGTATATCCTCTTATACAAATTTTACTGGTGCTTCCTAACACATCACTCTATGGACTACTAACTACAAACATCAGTCAAGTTAAAATACCAGTGTCACAAGTACGTACTGCATCTTATGCAAGTAACATCTGCATAGCATAAATAGACTATTGTAGGATTTAAACAAACTTCAGCCTGATTGCAGACTTCTCCTAGCTGTGTTTAAACAAGAAAATTAATAACAATTGCCTCAATTTTTGCAATGAGAAATTTGAACTACAAAGGAAACATTTGAAATTCCAAATGTTTTTAGTTTCACTACACATTACAAGTAGATCAACTAATTTACTTCCAAGATCAAGGACATGAACAAATGCTTACCCACTAGCCTCTTGGTTTGCAAGGCAAATTCTTTACTCTGTTTTGTCCATCTATCTTTTTCACCTGCTAGACCACTTATTAGACTTGAAGCTGTTTGCATTTTATGCCGGCAACGATCAGCATCTTCAAGCAAAGCCTATAAAAAACCATAAACCAAGAAATACGTTTTACAGCTATGTATCTGATAGGCCAGAAAAATCTCTAAATCTAATGAATCCAGTATAACAACAGCGCAACAATTTATTTTTAATTACATATCATATCACTTTATAGATTTGGAGGGAAAGTGACAGGGAAAAAGAACATCAAAACCCACTAGAAATACCTGCCATAAATATGGTTGAAATATGGTTAGTATAAATATGTTTAAATATGGTTAGTATATCTTCTCATAACTTTCATGTTGGCGCATATATTAAAGCATGGGTGATCGAGCCTATTACCTACTAGTTATGGGAAAATCTGCATTTCAAATAGATTATACGTTTATATCATATATTAATGAAACTTGATGTTACAGTACTGGACACGAAAATAGCACAAATAAAATACTTCTTGCAGGGGTGGGAGACAGGAAGAGGAGGAGGAGGGGAGAGAGGGATCCAGAGAGGAAGTACCCAACCACTCTTTTCCACTGTCTATCAATGCTTTTTCCAAGGAATAATGAAGAGTTATGAGGGAATACATTATGTTTTGCTCAAAGCATGGGTGGCAGCCATCTGTAACAGTCTCTTTTCTGCAACGATACGTTCACCTGTTTTTCTCTCATGGCTTTTTCATACTCTGCCTGTACAATATCTAATTCTTCTTGCTTTGCACTCAGTTCTTCTTGAGCATTCTGCAGATCCAACATAGCAGTGGTTAGGCGGTTCTCCTGGATTGCTAAATTAGCCTGTGAAGCAAATAAATAAAATAAATACATTCCCACATAAAACATCTCAAAGCATTTGCCAAAGAGAGTTTCATTGCATTGTATTTCAAAATCAATAGAGATTTCATGATTCATTAAAACCTTTTATTTCACTTCTATAATAAACTAACTCCTTGCAGGGAGCTGCAGTTAATTGCTCTAATGTAAATTAGAAAAACAAATAAAAAAATTTCAGGGCAAACCAGCCATTTCCCAACAAAGTTTGGTCTGAACTGGCCTTTAGAAAGACCAGTGTCACCAAAAGCTTATGCTTAGTCTAATGAAAGATACTAGCACTAGCAACAATTCTTCCTTCACTCTAGGTCACCTCCATTACACCCCCATTTTGACATACATTCAAAATCATGCCTGACCACGTTCTTTCTGACTTTCATTCTTACCTTCCAATGACTATTTAGGCCTGTTTTCCCCTAAATAACACTGATGAGTAAAGTCTCTGTACAGTCTCTTTATGAATTAAAATGCTGAATGAAAAGAACTAGATCCTGAGATTTTTTCTTAAGATAAAGCAATTGCAACTGTGAATTAAACTAGATGGCGACTTCAGCCCTTCAGTTCAGGAGCCCAGAGGCATAAAACTGCATGATCTATTTAACGATCTTTACAGCCTACGAAAAGTAGTACATTTGATGCATATTTCACTGTAGAGTTACTATTTTCAACATAATAAATTCCTGTAGAGGCATGCACCAATTTGAATAAGACAACTGATGTTTCCAGTAGATTAAATCCTCAGTTGCACTTGGGTAGGGAGGAGAATGAGCAAAAGTGTGTATGTTGCTTTTTACCTTTAAGGGTAATACTTCTTTGTTGATGGAAAAAAATACAGCCATAGCTTTGGTCCACGAGCAAAGCCCAGCAACATTCCCACATACTCTCTTAGCTGTCTCAATGTTGTAGTCCATCATTTCAAAATAAGGGCTCAAAAGCTCTACCACTTCTTCATTAATGGTGTCCTTCGGAAATTGCTGAAGAAAACGTATGCAATATACAAGTAATACAAGCAAACTACACAAATATGTATTTTAGTGCAAACAAAACACTACCAGAATCAGAAATGTTAATTAAAAACAGTTAATATAAAGTTGTCTATCTTGTGCATATCTGGGAGATTTCCAAAGACATTCTACTCCATTCTGTTTTCTCATGAAATTGAAAGAGTTCATTTCTGATCATCTTTATCTTATCTGTTAATGTTACACAAACTAGCAGTCAAGTATGAAATATCACTGAGATTCTCTTTGAAATTCCATTTCCTTTAATACTGAATAAATAAAAATCTTCTAAAAGAGAGGATTAACAGGCAAACATTCTATGAGATAGTCCTTGCAAAGAGTAGCCAGCTTCCCCTTAAATTACCTTATCTCATTAGTAGTACGTGTTTCAATTTTAATTGTTTTCACAGTTTATTTTTTTTTAAACAATGCCTTTCCTATGTTCATCCCCATAGCTTCCAACTTTATACTAGAAATTTTGACCAACAGATATTCTACTCAATTATCTATTTTCAAAGATTTATTTACAAAGTATAATAAAAGTATATCCTTGAAACTGAAAAATAGCTGTTCTCTGTGCATAAACAATAAAACCTTGAAGACTTTCAGTAAACAAAGATCCTGACATGAGTAGATGCAACAATGAACATCGTATAAATAGTATCCATGGTACTATGAACCAAACAAGTTTGTATGGTCAGGCCATTCATCTGTGATTTTCCACTAGACCAGAAACAGTGTGATCATAAATGTAGAAATGTACTGCTATTTTATAGAGATATTTTAACCAAAATATACACTTCAAGATGAGAACATCATTTCTCCAAATGAAGAAATCAGGTTATTATGTTCAGTGGTACAGTGCAACATAAGAAATTCTCAGATTATTAGTAGTTTAAAACATGGACCAGTGTAGATTTATTCACCAAATACTCATTTCATTTCTACAGACATGATACAAAGCTGAAAATCTCAAACTTCAAAAAATTCTGATTTTATCTATCCTAATAATCACTGATTTTGTGTATGCCACAAAACATGTTACAATGCTCAACAGGTAGGAAAACAAAAATCTTGATTAGCTCTAAACAAAGGCAAGTAATAGCTGTTCAAATGCTTAAAGCTTTGAATCACTTGTCACTGAAGTTAATTTCATTTCCCTACTTAGGAGAAGCTATAACTGACTTATGACCTGATTTTCCCACATGGATTTGAGTTTTATTTCATTATATCATACATTTAAGCCCTTGACATTTCAGATTTCTTGCGTACCTGATTTCTCTTCCAAATTGTTCTCCTAGGAACACTAAAGAAAATACATTTCCCTATTGTCTTAAGGTTAAAATGACACAAAACAGGTTATACAAATACCTGTAGGTTCTGTAAAAAGTTCCCTGCTGTCATCAGTTTCAAAGATTCTTGCCATGACGGGGTGGTACAGCTCTTTTCCTGATCAATTTTTACACTGTTCAATTTTCGTTGGAAAAGCAGTAACACACAGTCCATGATACGCATAATAAGGTGAGGAGGTCGACCAAGTGTTCGGACTGTGGCAATATCTGCAGGCTTTATAGTCTACAAAATTAAAACAAAAGAAAATACTTTTATTATTTATTAAACATGGAAAAAGGTCACCAACAGCATTAATCCACTTCAGAAGAAGAAACTTACTCTTCCTGATTTAAAATAATTTTATCTCTCAGAAGCATGAAACTGTACAGATCCTTCAACTATAATTTGACTACTACCTCATAGCACCTGCTAGGAAACAGCAGCTCAGCCACCTCACAGCAGCACCTAAATTCTTAAAATGACTCCAACCTAGGAAGACAGAAATATTCTGAAATTTTATATTCTTTTTCTATTTTAACGCAAACCTATTCACACAGGAAACTCAGTCTAGAAAGGAAAAAGCATTCTGTTGATAATTGGTAAGTGCATCTCTGCAACTTCTACTTTATTGTTCTGGACAAATTGCTGATGATGAAGTGAGCCTTTGAGAAAATTAAATAAATCATAATAGTATATGAAACCTTTGTCTTATTATATATGGCAAAGTCAGTCAAGGGTGCAAATCTAACACCATAACTTGTACATTTGGTTATTGGCACATTATCAACCAACAGCACAAAATATATCAACCGGAGTTTCAATTGAAAATTAAAATTGTCCATTTGCTGAACAACTGATTGCCCATTTTGGATTTGGCATTTGGGTGGAAAAAGATAAACAAAACTAAACCTAAACAAACTCCAGATAGATATATCTATTTGTATACATCTTCTGCCAATCAAGGAGTTACACAGAACATCTGAAACCTTACATGTTTCAAAGGAGCACATTTTTGGGGTGGAAGAAATGTTATACTCAGTCTGGAGTTAGTACCAACCTGTAAGGCTGCTTCTGCCTCTTCCAAAGCAGGCTTAGCAGCTTCTAACTTTTCTTCAGCAATGGCTTTGTCAACTGAGATGCTGTCCACAATAGCTTGGGCTTTGTCTTTCACTTTCTGAACTTCAGCCTTCACCTTCTCAGCAGCCTGTGCTTTTACAGTAACTTCCTTCAATACCTAAAGAGAAAATTCACAAACAACATATTAAAGAAAATATCTCACTGAAAGAATTTATATTTTCATTGTAATATTTGATCTGTTGAATTCAATTTTCAGAACCAGAATGTCTTTTAAAAAAGATGGTTTTGCTGTCACCTTTTTAAGCTTCTATTATCGCTTTTTTTCCCACAGCCTAACCTCCTCTTACACACACACACAAAATTAAGTGCAATATACTTTAATGTTTGTACATACCATGTCAGCTTTTTCATTAGCAATCTGAAGTTCTTTTTCTTTTATCTCCAGCTCTTTGCTTAGAGCAGCCACTGACACAGAGGCCTCTTTCAACTTTTCCAGCCCAGTATTAACTCTGGAGTTAAAAAAGAAAAAATAAAAATAGTAGTACATAATTCCTTTTAAAATTTACATTTTCCTTTCCAAAACATTTCATTGGTAGAATGAATCAGATGGATTTAATACCAAAATCTGTCCTACACACAAAAAAAAAAAAAAAAAAAAAAAATTCTTCAGAAACTTCCACATACATTTCTGTTGTTTTCAGAATCAAGAAAGTAAACAATAAACAATTCTCTCAAAAAAAAAAAGAACATATGACATGAAATATTCCACACTTTAACTCAAAGTGAATGTATTCATCATTACATTCAAATCCTAAATTTTGGCTCCATTTATGTCAATGACCCTGCTGAGCTCCAATCTGATACTCTCATAGGACTGATTCACAGCAGAAAGCATTTTGGGATCACTAGAATCCTAAGAATTTTTGAGAAATCGTGAGATTTCTCAAATCACTATTTCTTGTTTGAAGAGGATATTAAAAAAGTTAATAAAATCAAAACATCAAAATCAAGACCAAACAAGAGAGATTAACAGGAAAATAGCACTAAGTTAACACTTCTCTCATTAACTTCTCTCATTAACATGCATTCGAAAAGTGTTTGTTTGGTTTTTTTTCTATCAAAATCTAAGTACTCGTATACAGGCTCTTCAAAAGTTTATCTGTAATCTAAGAAAACACACATTTCGAACTGCAGAGTCAGAAAGAATTACAAATGTAGCAACTTCAAAGTCTAAGCAGGACAGGAACAGGTTAAAAATACATAACAGATAAAGAATAACATATACTAAAGCCCTTCAGTTTATGCAATTAAGGTGAAGTGAAACAAATTTATGAGTATGGAATAATCTGGTGCACTTTAACTTCAGAATGTGTAAGGGTGGATTAGATATCTCCCATTTTATAAGTCTTCATTGATACCATGAAGATTATGAACTCAATTTGACTTCTAAAACAAAGAGTGTTTCAAAGTGAAATAAATTAGTCTGAGTATTTCTTTAAGGCTTTTAGAATTTTATGCTGGTCTTTCACAATCAAGAAGATAGGTTTTCTTAAGGGTGATGCCAACTGATACAATTTCACATTCTATTTGAGTATTTCTCATATATCATTAAATCTGCAAATAGATTGTAGCTTAATAAAGTGCTTGAAAAGCATAATTAATATATCAAAAACACCTAAAAATCCATAAGCAAAGGTTCAATAATCACATAGTTACACTATGTGATGACAAAACCGAAAATGCCAGGGTTCTTTTTACCTGTTCATATCAGAAAAATACAACTGTTCAGCAGGAAAACAGAAGTTGTTCTCAGGTAAACTGAATTTTATTGTGAATTTGTTATCAAATAACATGCAAATATCTTCTTTTATTCATTAAAAATACATGTTAATAATTTATATTCATATCTTTCCACCACCATGTTCTTCAGTGCATCACTACCCTTGAGTCTTCAAGCTACGCGTCAAGAGCATCTAATATTTGTTCAAGTAACATCTTTATACTATTTTAGGAAACTTCAAAGAAAACTTTTGCTATGCAACGAGACCAGGCAGGCATTGAAATAAATACACCAGAATATATCTATCTGAGGGAGAAAACAACAAAAAGACAGCAGTAAACTGAGTAGTATATACCTGTTGGCAAATATCTGCAGTTCTGCACGTTTTTCTTCATATGTAGTTTTATAACCTTGAATAAAAGACAGATAGGATTTGGGAGTCACATGTGTAGAACGTCTATATCTTTGAAAGTAATCAGAACACTTCTCTGCCACTCCATCCTGGAATGAGCCCATACACTGCACAATTTCTCTCTTTGTCTCAGCGGTGCAGTCCATATCATATGAGGACAGGAAATGTTCAGATACTTAGAAAAAGAAGAAAAGCATAAATGTAAGTAAATCTTCAGGAAGTACGTTTAGTTTATAAACTAAGCAATCAATATGCACACTACCTATCATGACAAGCAGAAGTGTTTCACCTAACTTAAATCTTCATTTGCTCTAAGTAATTGATCTGTTCACCACTTATGCATATTTAGCTCAATATGTGTCTAAACTTTAAACAGCATTACATTTTTAACACTTCTCCATCCAATATTTTGTCATTTATACGATAGTATTGATTACACCAAGTAATAGCTCCAGAGAAGAGAATACCTCTGGAAATAAAGTCTTCATACTACAGTTATTGAGGATATAAGATTCATCTTATCACTGTCTTCTATAAATTTAATTTTGAATATACGGAAGAATTACCAGTCAATTTATTGATAGCTATGACATGGGAAATGCTTTTACATTGCATGAGTGAGATACAATGCCAAGCTCACATAGCTTCTGAAACTCTAGTCTTCCTCAATCTGCACTAGCAGATTCTTAAATTATTCCATACATATCTGCAAAAAATGTATGGTCAAGGATCTGGTACCCTTTAATTTCCAAAATGTGCATCTACTTCTCTGTAAACCTGCCCAATTGCTAGCTACCACGAATTGGGTAACCACAGCCTCTCTCTGTGTCTCATCACAGGCATTGTCACCAAGTGTCTTTGGTGGTATTTTGCTTTCTTTAATAGTGCTTTCAGTCATTTTTAAGGAGAATTTTTCTTATTCATATCCTTTCTTCTGTCAAAAGCATTTCAGCAGCATAATACAGCAAGAAGAAAACACCAATATCTAATTTATTCTGCCAGTATGCTGGCAAAACAAGCTTTGTTTGCATTCAAAGCATTTAGAAGAACTTAATGACCATGAATCTCAGAATTAAATAACTGCAAAGAAAAAACCTACACCTACCAGCCACTAGAGCATCCTTAGGCCATCGGCTGAACCAATCTATAGTGCATCCAGAAATGAGGGCAGGGAACTTTAAGGCCCTGTTTCGGAACTTTTCACCTACTGGTGAAAAGCAAAGAACTACATGAAGGTTCTGACAGACTCGAGTCATGAAGTAGTCATACAAAGTTTCACTGGTTGGAGGTCTACGTGGATGTTCCTTCTTGAAGGTTGTTATGAGGTCACTCAGGATTTCATCTATTTCATCACGAGCAAATAAGTTTGACACCTTTGAGAAAAGAGAAGGTTTTTTTCACCTTGTAGAAGATGACCCAAAGGAGAATATATAAACATATGATTGATTTAACACATAGCCTTTCAGGAAAGAACACTCATTTCAGATACAGAAGTTCTAAGGACCCAACCCACTTTTTTTTACACAAGAACTTTTTTCTGAAGTGACTCTGTTAAAAACACTGAAATCAAACTTGCTGTAAAGTAAAATCTATTCTTCCACGTGAAAAATAAAGCAAAAATAAAATAAAAATAAAATAAAATACAAACAAAAAAAGTCATCCTACCCATTCTAAACACATTTTCCATATAAAAACTAACTGCAAATTAATGAGATTTTTAATCTCATATATTTTTGATAAGCATCAGTGATGTTCCCTAAGTCGTAATATTTTTTTTTTAATTGTTATCATGTTCTGCAGTTTATCAACACTTAAGAGGGTCTGACAAGACAATTTTTTTGTATGGTATGATGATGTGCATTCATTAAAATAGATTCTGTTATTTTGCTTCAGAATTATAAAATTTAAAAAGCAATGAGAAAGATGATAAGAATGTATCCTACCTCTCCTGATGATAGAACATTATTCAAGTATTCCAAGAAAGACTCATCTTTGACCTCATTGTCTGTAAAGAGAAAACATATGCCCTTTCCCTGCAATCCTGAAGTTCTGTAAAGAAGTTTCAGATCTTCCATCAAGTTTGAAGTGTTGTAAGATCTACAGAAGAAGAGTCATGTTAATCTTCACTCCCTTTAAAACAGGTTTCTGGGTAAAACAAAAATAACTAGAAAACTTAAATAAGAAATAATTTCTTGGAACACTGGTGGATAGATAACACCTACAGATACAGTACAGTGCAAGGTACTGTATAAAAACAGAGTGTAAAGATAACTTTACACTGTCAATATTACTGGCCACCATAAAAAATAAAAATTCACAGAAAATCAATCGAATTTAGCCAGTATGAAAGATTTTCATGACTTTACACTTCAGGCCAGGCATGTCTAACCCACAGCCCAAAAGCCACATACCCAGCTCAGTTTACAATGTGGCCCTCACCCCCTTCTGCCGCATCATCATGGTGGTAGTTCTGCCCTGCCAAGTAGCCCAGCCTGCACACAGGACACAAGGAAGTCACAGTGCAGTGCTGACAAGTAATATGGCAGTGGAAGGAAATCAAGTCATTTTTCAAATATTACAATTTTAAAAGACATTATATGCAGAAATATGCCACCAAATCCGATGCATATCAAGGAATGGTTCATAAAGACAAAATAGCAGAGCTGATAAAAGTGTGTAATCTCAACAAAATATTTTATAAAATAAGTTAAAACTCAAAAGGACTGTTATAAAAGCTAGTTAGGTGATGGCAAATCTGATTGCAAAAAAAAATCAAATCAGTCACCATTTCCTGATGGTGAGTTTATTAAGCAATACAGCTCAACTTGACATTTTTATTAGAGGCATTGATAACAAATACGACACTGTAGAAATGGCTTCTTTGGTGCCACTGAAAGACATAACTTAATCTCCTGATTTGTAAAAAGCAGTAAAAAAAAAATTTAAAGCAATTTTCTTTAACCTTTGTCATCATATCTGGTATAGCTACCAATGGTGCCCCAGTGATGGTTGATAAAAAAAAAAAAGAAAGACTTATGGCACAATTGCTACCAATACCTCACATTTCATGAAATATCACTGAATCAGACATCAAGAAGATCTACATGCAAAAACTTCAAAAATAGATAATGTCATGCCAATCATCACCAAAACTGTGAATTATGTAAAGTCCAAGGGGTGAATCATTGCCAGAAACATCACACAAGCATAGTTTTATGCTTTTTGTTGCTGGTTTTTTTTTAACATTCTAATAAAAAAAACATTAAAAAATAAACTCTGTTACTTATATACATTAAATTTATTATATATTTTACATGTGGCCCAAGGCAATTTCTGTTTGCTCAGTGTAGCCCAGGCAAGCCAAAACGTTGGACAACCATGCTCTAGGCAATAGCACTTGCCCTATGTTGTGCTTATTCTTTCTTCCACTGCAGAGACTGGGAGCACATTTTATTTATAGGAGAACTTCAGTGAGTAAGTACTTAGTTGCTTAAATTTTAGTTTACACTTACCGAGTTAACATGATCTGGAATGTATCATAGCCGGCTATGAATGATGCTAGTCTTGTCAAGCTCTGCTTTCCAGAGCCACCAACTCCAACTAAAAGAGCATTTCCACGAGGAGTACGAATCACTCGAGAAATCTGTATAAGTCATTCATTAAATTCATTAATCATCATATCATTAATCTGTATACAGTCATTTATTGCTGAAATGTGTAACGGTTACACACCCAAAAATCTAGTGCTACTGCAATAATAGAATTATACTAGAAATGCAGAACAAACCAAAATTTTAAGTTTGCATTAAAGGATTCTATACTACTATCAATACACCTATGAGCATTTTCACTTTGAAATATTTTCTGTAAACCTTCCAGCAACAACCACTTTATTCCATCACTGCAAACTTTCAGTTATCAATAGAACTGCACTTCATACTTCCAAAAAGCACAAACAAACCTCAGCAGTGACAGGCTACAATAGTATGAAAGATCATTAAAATTGGAAACTAAATTATAGTTTCCCTCATTCAATACCCCTGGACCACTTCAAGTAAGTGGTCTGTAAGACTCTAGCCTTCTTCGTTGTAGAAGAAAGAAAAGAAGAAAAAAAAGAAGAAAAAAAGAAAAAAAAAAGAAGAAAAAAAGAGAAAAAAAAGAAAAAAAAAAGAAAAAAGAAGAAAAAACAGAAGAAAAACCTGCTTCTCTTTTGTAAGAAGTTTATTCTATGTGAACAATCCTCTCAAGCTGAACTGTACTAAAAATTATTGTCAAGTTTAGTCTATCCTCAAAGGAATTTTAAAAGTGAGCGTATCGGGGATCTACAAAAGAAGTTTGGAATACATTTATTCCTACTCATCCTCCTTCATCAGCGGCCAATTATGTCCTAATTTGATTTTTATTTCACTCATTCCAAAGAGAGGAAAGGCTCTCAGAAGAATTAATAAGAAGAAACATTGAAAAATAGTTAGGATACTTTGGAACATGACCTCACTAGACATGAAAGATGGAATTTTTCCATCTGAGGAAGAGCTGAGTTTTTAATATTTGGTCAGAAGGTGAAACACAAAATAGCAAAAAATGACCTGCTTCAATAATACAAGTAATTTACCTTGATTTGTGCATACCTTCATTCATTTTGAAACACAATTGAATTCATTTGTGCTGAAGACAAGTGAAAAACAGCAACAGCAATAATGAATTGCAAAGCAAGATTGTACCTTTACTAAATGAACCATGGCATCCTCAAAGAAAACCATGTCCATACCAGTGCCACGGGCATTCTCATTGTATGTTTGTAAAAACGTATTTAAACGATTCCGTAGCTGACGAAAGCAGTAAACTGGCTCATAAATTTTGGGAATCCTTACATCAACTTCTGATTTTTCTCCTAGAACAAAAAGTGCATAATGAAACCTCAGCAGTTCAAATGACTGACGGAGTTACAGTGTAGCTACAATGAGCAAGGGAAGTTAACTGAAGGACTCTGAGTATTCAAAACTAGTTTTACTATACATAAAATTTCATATTAGATATACGTATGACAGTACTGCGTATACTTTCCTATACAGAACAGCAGTCCTTCTTTCTCTGCCTCCAAAACCTGAATAGTGAAAATCTGAAAATAACATCGATGCTAGAAGCAACAGTCGCAATGGAGAATAAAGGTAAATAAATATTGCAGTTAAAAATTGCAAATAACTTTTTTTTTTTGTAAAAGAAATATATTCTAAGCTGATAAAATTGTTTCAGTGGTTAAAAAAATTTACTAATAAAATGAATCATTTAAGCACTCAAAGAAATGTACGTTCACTGTGAAAAAGCATATGCTTGCTTCAGCAAGGGATCTGAAAACCACATAGTGCTTTCGACACTTCCCAGTCCAGAGAAAAGGAGGAAATTGCAGTATCTCCCATATCCATTCATAAGCATCAATCATGCCTATAGGAGACCAGCCTTTCACTAATTGTTACAGCAAATAGGATCGCAGAATGGCTGAGTGACTTCTGAAGGCCATCTGGTGAAAAACCTAGCTCAGTTGGGGCCACTTCAAACCCAGGAGGCATGTCTAGACAGCTTTTCAGCATCTGAATATTAGAATAATCCAGATGTAAATAAGTTTCTTAAAAGCTGAATGAGACTTTTAAACAACTTACTCAGATATTTGATAAGGAACTAATAGGGAATACAGCAAGGAGTTAAACAGTAGTGATGTTTTTACATTTTTGAACCATTTAAGAGAATGATGCCAGTTTAATCCTGTTCCTGCAGTTTTATTATTGATGACAAAAGACAGCATGGTCAAGTACCAGACCTAAGAAAGGGCAGACATTTAAATTATTTACAGAGGTAGCAACGGAAATATATTGTTTTAAACTCTTCTCTAGCTCAAAGATTCAGAATTATAACTACTAAATTGCAACATCAAAACTTATTGATAAAAAACACATTTGAACAGCTTGAGGGTTGGTAGAACTCTAGTACCTCTAACGATTTTTGTGAAGCAAAGGTCTGAAGGTTGATGTTTGGATTACTTCATCTCAGGTCTCTCAGGGATGAATATGTTGCAGTAGTACAAACCAAATAAACACGGGGCATGTATGTCAACTTACCTCCAGTCTGAGCACATTATTCAAAGTTGATGTTAGATGAATATTCTACGCATTTAAGAGCTCAGAAACCCGATTCTTGCTGTTATATTTCATAATAATGAGCAATACTAAATTCCATTACAGGGACAACTAAAACAAAATAACCATTTTTATGCTTACCTCGTAGAGTCAAAACAGGGAGAGGTTCTCTAGACTGCCAAACATATTGAAGACAAAACACATCCTTTCTAAACAGAGGCCCTCTACTTTGTATTTTCATGAAATTTCATTCCAGATGGAGTATTACTCGGGCAGGTACAGTTAAATAGTAACAAAAGCTAGTCTGAGAAATACATACTTCTTTTCACATTCATTTTTCAGATTAATGTAATACTTTCTAGTTTAAATTTCCATATTAAAAGTCACTCTTCAATCACTCAGTATGTATTCTGATTTACATTTCAGTCTTCTTTGCATTCTCAGTTTCCACGTAATTTAAAGACATATTTAGCTACTTTCTCACACCAGATCGATTTCTACTAGTTTTGGGCCCCTCACTGCAAGAAAAACATTGAGGCCCTGGAGTGGGTACAAAGAAGGGCAACAAAGCTGGTGAGGGGTCTGGAGCACAGGCCTTATGAAGAGCGGCTGAAGGAGCTGGGATTGTTCAGTCTGGAGAAGAGGAAGCTCAGGGGAGACCTCATTGCTCTCTATAACTACCTGAAGGGAGGTTGTAGTGAGCAGGGGGTCAGCCTCTTCTCTCGTGTAACTAGCGATAGAACTAGAGGGAATGGCTTCAAGCTGCACCAGGGGAGATTTAGGCTGGATGTTAGGAAATACTGCTTTTCTGAAAGAGTGGTCAGGCACTGGAATGGGCTGCCCAGGGAGGTGGTGGAGCCACCAATCCTGAAGGTGTTCAAGGAACGTGATAGGTGATAGGTGGATGGTTGGACAGGATGATGTTGTAGGTATTTTCCAACCTCACCAGTTATGCCAACCTTTTGCAGCTTCCACTACCCATCAATACAATGACATGAACAGATAATTGAATCATCCAACAGTTTAATAATGACTTTCACCAAATCCCCCCAAAATCTTTTTTCTGTTCTTTTTTTATCAACTGAGAAGTACTCCTGGGTTATTTAGCTAGCTGGGTCTGCTGCAAAATTTTTATTTAAAATAAACGAGAACATTGTTATAAACCAGATGCATAATCCAGGAGCTTTTACTAGTATTACGGAGATTCTGAAATAATACTAATTCATTACAAAATAATATATTGTGTACTTTTAAAAAAGTACTGGGTAAGCTCAGTGCTACTATTCATACACCACATCTCTGTGTTAGCTATAGTGCTATGTTTTATCTAATACAGCAACTCAACTCAAATCATGCAACACTTCTTTCACCATTTTAGAATAAACAATTCATATTTGTTATTTGCCAGTTTTACTCACCTTGACGGAAATGGAAACAAGACCCTTCTATACAGATTATCTGAATATAAATATGGACTTAAAATCCCATAAGCATGTTCCAAAAATTGGTAATATCCAGTAATAAATGTAATATCTATCTTCAAAGTCACTGGACAAGACAGCCGCACTCAAAGTATAACCTTACTTGTGCATTTTTTAAATTCTATCCTTTTCCCCACTCCACCCACCACAATGACTACCAGAGCCCATCTTACCAGTTCTTTGAGATACATCCCTTAGGAAGTCAACAAAGAATGCATCAATTTCAGGATTCAACAAAGTTGTCTTTCCTTCGAATTCCTCCTCAATGAGTTTTGCCACAGCTGCGTCAAACCACTTTACATCTTCCAAGGTTGTGAAACGATCAGCAATAACACTCTTACATTCATGCTTCCACAATTTTATTAATACCTTTTTAGAAAGCAAACAAACAAAAAAAATCTCCATGATTTCAATCAGGTAAGGCTTGCCAGTAAAATTATGTTGATGAAAAAATGTTTCTAAAATATTTTTAAATCATAATAAAATAGGAAAAGAAACAGTGGTAAGTTTGGTTTCAATCAGCAGAGAGATCTTAAACATCTCATTCAACCCAATAACATTTCAATTTTATACTCAGTTAACTGTACAAAAAGCCTTTATCTAGTATTCCAAACCACAACATATATAACTATATAAGATTTTATTTCTGTAGCCCTAAGACACGCTCTATACATGGGAACAAGGGTTTATACATCAATAAACCATTTCCGTAAATGATTACTGTCTAAGTGGAAGTTGCGTGAAAATAATGGCATCATATCATGAACACTAAATTCAGAAACACAGATGTCACCAGTAACAAATCCAAACCAGAGCAAATTCTGTTATGTATTATTTCACCAAATTCACTATACTTTTCAAATCCTTCTATTTGGTCAGAGGCTGTAGAATAAAACCTAACAGACCTGGTTTTAATCCTACACAACTACTGTGCAGTAGTAGAAAAGATTCCAAGTACTTCTTGAAGAATTCATATTAGTCTACAGTGCTTTGTATACCTGATGCATACAGTGTCAAGTCAGATCTGATATTTAAATTCATATAATGAGATTTTGAACAATACTCACATGTAAAATCACATTTGGACTGCTTATTTTTTATTTTGGAAATTAAAATCAATTCTAACAATCAAATTGTAGATACAGTAGGAGGCAGGAGCTTGCTTATTCAACAACTAGGAAATTACACTAAATATTAAGTGACCGTATAGCCCAGATATAATACATTTTTTTCTGTGATTACCATAACCATTGCTTTTCCAGAATTTCATGTTTCACTGCTCAAAAAACTGAATTAATTTTCCTTAAAATACTTGAAGAAGAAATGATGCATAAAGTATTTAATTTTTCTGAAGGAAAGGTGAGTTATGAAAAAAAAAAAAAAAAAAAGAATCACTATGACTTGTTATTTCCTCTTGTTTTTAAGTTGAAAGCCAGAAGTTAGTTGTTAGACAAGTATTAGGCAGTGATTGCCAGCCATAGGATAGTAGTGAGGGAGAGGATAAATGTTTATTTTTTTAATGAAGATATATGCCTTTTCAATGAATTAAAACAAAAGTGAGTTGTTTGTCATAATTTTCTTTGCTCCCTGCTTTAAAATAAGCATTATTCATTTTAAATAAGCATTAGTCAGCAACAATACAAGCAGACAGAAGCTAAGCCTCTTCTGTCAAAAAAGTTTAACTTATAGTCAGGAAACGAAGTTTTCATTTTAGGTGGCACTGTAAAAGCCGGACAAAAATATTCCCTCCAAAAAGCTGAAAAATGTTTTTCAATCAAAAACAATTTTTTTCTAATGTAATTTTAATGCCATCTAATTATACATTACCTCATTATGCACTAACTATGACAAAATCACTGATGTGCTGCACTTACCTTTGGTTCATTGATCACTTCTGATGTAGCGTTCAGCATTCCCTGCCAAATTCTCGAGAGATCTCGAAGGTTGAAGACATAATGGAACTTGGCGGGCGTGGGCAGCATTTTCAGCTTGGTAACCTGCCACAGCCTGCGGGTCAGCGGTACTAGCTTGGATACTGTTTCTTTTACATCTTCTGAAAATCCTCGCTCACTACAATAGTGCCCTTCTCCAATTACACCTTTGGAAAAGAAAATTGCCAAATGACAGGTTTTCTAAAATTCATTACTGCAACATCAAGGGCTATGATCTTTTCAAGCATATCTGTTCCTTTTTATTTCCTTTTTTTCTTTTTCTTTTTTCTTCTTTTTTTTTTTTTAACCCCTTTCTTTCTCTCATCTTGATTCAGTTGGTGTTGCAGAATCTTGTGCCACAAACACACCAGATATTTAGCTCTTACAAAGCATTTGTATAGTGAATCACTTCACTGAGAGCACTGTGATCCTGTCTTTTTCTGAAAGTCCGGTCATTAGCACCTTGCTCTTAACACCAATAGCACCTTTGCAATTCTCCAGCATTGTCACCAAAACAAGGAGCAGCCTTCATCCATTTCTTCTTAACTCTGGCATACAAATAGATTCTGAGGTCTAACAATTTACACATAATTAAGTTGCAGGTGCAGAGGGATTACTGAAAGAAAAATATGCCCCTAAGCAAATTAGAGAGGGATTAAGTTTTAGTGTTAATAATAATGTTTACACATAGAGGAGCGGGAAAGAAAAAAAGAAAACAAACCTAGTATTTCCAAAAATCATATGGATACAAAGCTAATTTTTCTTTACCAAAAATTTTGTCAATAGAAGAATTAGAAGGCAGAGTACAGTTGAACACAGAAAACTGTCTCTTGAGTCTCTGTGGAATGTCATTGCGACCTCCCCCAGGATGGATCATGGCAGCCAAAAACTGAATGTCCACAATGTTGGTAAATTCTCCAGGCTTTTCCAGGTTATATAGTCCATTTTGTTCCATGAGCTGCCTAACTATCTCATTAGTGACCTGTAAAATAAGCAGGCAGTATGCAACAGAACACAAAAAAATGGAATAGAAAACATACTTCTGTGCTTGAATGTCCCAATATAGAATATAAATATTATTTTCTCTCTAAAACTCCCACTTTTGTGTTTGTTTTTTTCTGTAGAAAAATGTACTGCTGCAAATAATTTAGACAGTACTTTTCACTGATAATACCTATGAAGAATAATCCTTGTGGAAGAAAAGAATTCCTGATTTAAAATTAATCCTTCATATCTCAGTTCAGTCTCACTGGAACACTGCATGATTTCCAACATAACAGTATTGAAAACAGTTTCAATACTTCTCCCTTTTAACATAAAATTTCCAGTTTTCACAAGCTCAACCTCATGTATCTTTACATGTTGCATCTGATACCAAGTATTTTGACAAAACTTCCATGTGCAACAACAGCAAATATGGTTTTTCAAGCTGCAAACGTTGGATTACTTCCATAAAAAGCAATGCAAGATTCTTTTTATCAGATATAGATGAGGCCCCCTTCTTAATCCTATAGAGAGTTTACTATGGGAGTATTTTTCTCTAGAAATTCTAACATTAGTTTCCAGAGCATTATACTTCAGAAGTACCTTATCAATGCAGACAGTGATTACTTCAGTTTTTTTCAAAAGCAGATCGTTGTGTGTCACAATATTTTAATTATCACCTACACAGTCATGATATGTGTGCCAAGAGGTTTTTTTGTCTAACTGAAGGTTTTCAATTTTGTGAGCAATAAATGAATATCATAAAAAACAATTCTAAAATCATACAGCCATATTTCATGGAATACCCAACCATCTAAGTGAGCCTCCCCAGGGCTCAGTTCTAGTTCCAGTTTTTATCAGTGATCTGGACGCAGGATTAGAGCAAATCCTCAACAAATTTGCTGATATTAAACTGGGAGGTGCTATTAACTCTCCGGGGTAACCAGAGGCCTTGCAGAGAGACCTAGACAGGTTGGAACACTGGGTGACTAGCAACAGCATGAACTACAATAATGGAAAATGACAAGTTTTACACCTGGGACAGAGTAATGCCAGATTCAGGCATAGACAGGAGATGAGTGGCTGGAAAGCAGCTCAGCAGGAAGAAATCAGGAGGTGCTGGTGACAGCAGCTCAGTATGAGCCAGCAGTGTGCCCTGGCAGCCAAGGGGCAAGCTGCGTTCCAGTGTGCATAAGCAAGAGCAAAAGCAGCCAGCCAGAAGAGATGATTCTCCCACTGTATTTACTGTTGGTGTGGCTTTGACAATGCTATTGAATATTGTGTGTAGTTGTGGCCACCACAATATAAACAGCATGTTAAGATCCTTAAAAGTGCCCAGAGGAGGACACCAGAGCTGGTAATGAGGCTGAAGGCATTGTCTGTGAGGAGACCTTGAGGACATTACACTATCCAGTCTGGAGGAGAGGACGCTCAGAGGTGACCTCACTGCTCCTTGCAGCTCCCTGAGTAGGAGAAGCAAAGGGAGGTACCAGGCTCTGCTCCTGGTCAATGATGGCAAAAAGGGAAGGGCATAGGACTGCTAGAGACAAGATTCAGACTGTGCACTAGAAACATTTTTTTTTAATCAAGAGGGTGGTCAAATGCTCAAACAGGCTTCCTAGAGAGGTGTCTGTCAGTGCTCAAGAGGTATTTGGATAATGCTCTCAGTAATATGCTTTAACTTTCAGTGAGCCCTGTTGATATCAAGCAGTTGGTCTAAGTGATCTTTGAAGGTCCCTTCCAACTGAACTGTTCCATTTTATTTTAGCTGCTTATTTAGTCAGTATATTTATTCTACTTTAGTTTATGAAAACATAGAGCTGCATGTGTTCTTTAAAAATACCATTTAAAAATCAAGTATACGTACCTAGTTTACTCCCCATTGGCTGACTGAAAAGGCATTTTGCACTGAAACAAAGAAAGGAAGAAAATAGCCTTTCCCATCTTATTTTCTCTTTTACAAAACTAACCTGATCTCCCCATTCATTTATTATGGGCATATTCACATCATCAATGAAGACTGTCATCTTTTTGCCTGCAGGTGGACCATATGTTGTGCCCATGCGCTTGTCCATGTAACTTTCTATTGTGCGCTGTTAAGAAACAATTATCAGAAAAATTAAAAAGAGCCACACTTTTTCATATGAGTCACTCATTTAACCACATTACAGGTAATTATATAGTATGTGTAACTCTTGTTACACAGAATTTTACAAAGGAAAATTTATACAGCACTAAGTGCTGTTGGTAATAGCAGTAATCCAACTGGAACACCTGAAATATCATGCTATACCATGAGGTTGGTATAAAATATTCCAAATATTAAGTTTAGACAACTGTGCCTCAGTTTCGTAATTTTGAAACCACCTCAAATTATTTTCCAATTTCAAACTTGTCAGTTTGCTGAGCTTCTCAATTTTAGAATGGTATTTTAACACATAATTAACACACTTGTTTGAGACTAATGCAAATAAATGAGAATCCATGAGGCTTAATTTTGTGTATATAAACATTGAAATGCACTGAGAAATGTTTCAATTTCAGTGATGCTAACGAGGATCATAAAGAGTATGCAATATCTTCATCTACATTTGTATTCTACTGAACTATTTTATAGTCCATGTAGTTGAGGAGGACCTTAGATAATCATTGCATCCACTTGAGGTTTAAGAGAAGAGTATTCATCTTGAGATAGAGGGGAAAGCAAAGGAGGAGAAGTAGAGAGGAAAAGCGTAGAAGGGCAGTCATGACATCTGTTTGAGATGTCATGCCAAAACTTCCAATTCTGAAATTCAGTTTTTTTAATGCTAGTTGGGCAGTATGAGCTCCACCAAAGCTTTTAGCACTACTTTTTGACTTATTCGACTGAATAATGCAAAATATAAAACTTTTAATGAATTTTAAGAATCTTTTATTGTGATACATATTCATTTTATCTATCCTCTGTCAGTTCAACCACCTGCTAGCTAGCATCTGTAAATACTGAGAATAACAAATTAAATATCTGTTAATATTGCAAGATCAAACTAATAATCTGTCAGGTCTGACAGAAGCGATTCTTAATGACCTTTCCAGTAGACATCAATACACTACATAAAATCATAAGGTGATAATTATATTCATACATGTAAACTGAATAGACTTAATGAAATCATTTTATTTTTTTTAGAAGCATGCTTGCCACCACTATTTTTTTCAGCTTCTCACCATGAAGCCAGCTTACAGATGACACCTCAGGCTCAGGGACAGGACTTATGCTTACAGCACAGACAGTGCTTAAGCTAGGCAAACAGAACTATATAATAAACATTCACTAGATACATGCAGATAGTAGGTTAAGGAATCTTGAAATAAATCTAAGTAGCTCAGCAGAAATTTGGACAGGCAGCACAATTCAGGATTTAAGTATTCAAGGCTCTGTTTAGAGCAGCTGTGCTGCATGTGTTACTTTTTAATGAGTAATGTAATTTACTTCAAATTGCAGACAGCACAGACTTTATGACAGATTGTTGTGGGTAGCACTTACTTTACACATGGGTTTTAGTGAAATCTAAGGAAAGTCGCTGACAGCTCTACCCAATTAGTGAGAACCACTACATCTGACGTAAAATCATTAAGTATGGTGAAGCAAATAATAGGCATGTAATAGTCTAAGAATAGCTCAACAACTAGTGAGACGGTTTACAGAAGTCTTTCAAATCAAGTGCCTTGTCCATCTGAGTAGGTAATTTTTTGTTTCTGTGCTCATTTGCAGCTAAATAGACCACTTTCAGAAGTATCTTGCCAACAAATTCTCAGTACCTCCATTAATCTCTGAATCCAGTCACATACTATTGGAGAGTGAATGACTACTATACCTGGAAAATTAACGGAGTAGTTGCAGAAGAAAAATTCAAACTCTTAGCCATGTGGCTTTCGGGGTTATATTTCGACATAAAACATTTGATGATAACAGTCTTTGCAGTTCCTTGCTCACCAATTAGTAGAACAGCCTAGACAAAGACAACAAGGAAGTAAGATAACACATAAGAGCGGTGTATTTTGGCAAAGCCTCACTAATTCCACATATCTTCTCAACAAAGAACATGTGGAAGCAAAATAGCTAACATTTCATAGGCCTTTGCAGGCCTCAATTGTTCACCTTTGGCAGCAAATGGTCTTGTCACTCACTACAATTTAAAGAACAAAGAAGGAGATTAAAAAAAAAATGATGTACCATCTAGAGCCTCATTATTTGAACCACTTCAGTCACTGGTGTTATTTACCATATCCTCCTTATTTGACAATTTCAGTAATGAAAGAGTTTTATTCTTTAAAAAAATGTCTATGAATTCTGTCATTGACCCGTCTGGACAGAGTTCCTAGCAATTGAGCCTGGCGCTCTGCTATTCTGGGCTCTCTTCTGAACCACTTCTGTTCCACCATGGCTACACTGCATTCCCATTATTTCTGGAATAGGATGGATGGATGGTTGGAGGGACGGGTAGTGAGAAGCTACAAAAGGCTGAGAGCAGTGAGAGTAATAGAATTCAAGTATATTCACATGAATACAGCTCCAGAATCACGATTATGGTTTTTTATCACAAAAATGATGTTCTTCCTTTTCAGTAATTTCCTATTTCTCTCCTGATTCAAAAACTCCACCATGCATACTATTAGCAGTATTTAGATGTGAAATGCAGATGAAGTACCTTGCCCTGTTTAGCAATGGTTTCAATAAGGAAATCCATTCTCACGTTGTCAACATTTGGCACAAGAATGGAGCTATACTCTGGCGTGCTGCTACTAGGATATACATACTCTTCAACACGTGTATTCCAGTGCATCCAATTACCTAATAGGAAAGAACTAAAGTTAATGTTTATAAAAACTAGATATTTTCACTTATTTTCTATCAATTTGATTTCTCTGTGAGTTCCTCTTAAGTAGAATATTCTCACTCCATAAATACAATTTATCTGTCTCACTACTCTCAGACCCCTGAGAGAAGCAACAAGATCCACTGTTCCAGCTGTTTCCTAAAATTATGACAAGAACATGATTTTCCAGCTTGACTATTTATTCACTTGATAATTCATTCACACAGCCCATGTAGCTTTCTGTAGCAATATTTCCACATTATGATTTGTCAAAGGGAATAGAAAAAAAGCTTTATACAATAACACCAACATAAAGTGCAACTGTAAAACAAAAAACAAGGTAACTTACAAAAAATATGTCTAAATTAATAATTGAAAAGCAAAATTTAAAAAAGAAATTCTAAGTTCTACCCCGAAGTACTCAAGTGGGTAACTAACCATCAGATGCCACATAATAATCAAATATGGTATTTTCACTGCCTTCTGGAATACAGGGAAGATCAAGCTTTACTGTTGCACAGTTTCGAAGCCAGTGCTCCATTTTGCATCTGTCTTCCAGTTCTAGTAATGCTCCTATGCTCCACATAAGAGAGAAGATATACAGCCTTTCCAAGTATTTTGCAGTCAGTTCCGCACCTTGCTCCTGAAGGATTAAGTTAATTTTTTATTATCAATAGCCTGAAAATTCTGCTTGATAATCACTAGAAACAGTAGGTTAGAAGCCTTCAGTCATGTTTAAATTTAATGATGCCTTCATCAACAAATAGACTGAATAATTATCTAGTGGACTACAAAATAGAGAAAACGATCCAGCAAATACCCCTTTTAACGACCCATTACACTGTTTGATCTGTTTAAATTCTAGTTTATAATCTGGTAACATCTCTTTGGAAAATAAAAAACACCCCAAAGGAAAGCTGCTGATGCATGCTTTGTGTGAAAACCAAATCCAAATGTGAAAAGCAGGCACAGGCCTACTCTTGCTTTAAAATGAAAGAAAATATTCCCAACAACCTGTACTTTCATTAATACCCCAAGAATCCAAAAAAATCTCCTTTCTATATAACTCCATGACTTAATTTTTTTTCCGTTAGATTACGAAAATATAAAAAATCTGCACTACTTTACCTTAGGTGGGATAAGGCCCTGCATCATATTAATGCTCTGCATAATCACAAAGGCTTCCAGCATCTCAGTCTTGCTTTGCAGAGACTGAATGCTAAAGCGATATAAGTCTGGGAATGATGAAGAGTACAGCCCACGTAGAATTTCAGCTTCTTGAAAAGAACGCCTTTTCAAAAAACCCTGCATAGCAAGAAAATAAATGTTATTTCAAACGCAAGATAATAAAGTCAATCTCTACTAATTCAAAAAGTCCTACAGACATGGGAAATTGATATCTCTTCGGGAAAGTTGATTTCTCTTGTTGTAGGGCTCAGATTCCCTGCCTTTTGGGCAGAGTTTGGCAAGCAGAAGGTGGATGTGGAAATAAATAACTCCTACTGGATGTGGATAGAGAAGCATAAAAAGCATTCGCTGTTTTAAACAGCAAAAAAAATAATTCTTTCAAATATATATATATTTAAATCACAACAGCTGTGATTAAACTCCGCAAAGAAAGAATATGCATTTAACAGAAGTTTCATTTTTTCTGCACAATGTTAGCTTTTAGCTGTGATAGAGAGAGCCTCAGAAACATCTGGAAGGTGGAGAGAAAAAGGTTGCATTTCAGGGAGGATGTCTGCTGAGTGTCCATAAACTTATGCTGTGTGCTTGACTATTAATAGTATTTTTATTGTGCATCCCCATATATGTTAAAGTGGGTAAACAAAATATAATTAAAACTGCTTTATAAGGTCACAGAATGGTATCTGTGCTTTAATGCCTTTAGCTTAAAGTTACGACCTGCTTCTTAGAGTTACTCTGAAGTCTTCCCTCACCTGGGTGGTAGAATTCTTTCTTATTTCCCATCAGTTTATTTCCTATATAGAATACACATTTTTAAAAACACTTGCAGGTGCTTCTCCAAAATTTATACTAAATGTTGGAACAAATTGAAATAGAGTAAATACTATTTCAACATGGCTTTTTTGGTGCGCCTATGGTGTTACACTGGAACAGGGTTCTAGGGCACTTCTGGAGTTTTAGCGTATTGAGATTCTCAAAACTCAGCTGGATATCCTTTGCAATCCACTTCAGCTGATCTTTTTTGAAGTAGGCTCAACTACATGGTCTCCAGTGACCCTTTCCAACCTCACCTATTTATGCACTTCTGTGATTCTCTTTCACACGTCTACTTTCATTATTTTCTGAAACTCAATTTTTCACTGCCCAAAGTAAATAACTTATTACAAATAGGTAGATGCATGAAAAAGCTTTCTGGAAACAGGTAGATGGAAAACAAAGAGTTAAAGATTAAATGGCAGCACTTTTTAAAACAGGTAACTGGAACTTGACCAGTTGTTCAGAAGATACTAAGACACAAAAGCTGATAAAATATTGTTTTTTGAAGAGGTTGATGACTTTGATCAATTTGTAAAATCTGCTTTAAAGTATATTAGACAAGACTACCAATGTAAAATGTTTTAGATCTCTTTCAGCAGTTGCTTATGTATTTATATTTAGGTATTTATAGATTATGACAGAAAATCTAAATATATACAATGCTTTCTTGAGCTACCCATATTTTTTTAAATTAATTTTCAAAGTTCTTCTGTTCTTCAACCAATACTGCGTTTCCTTCTGCATCTGAAAAATAGGAACTAAAGAAAGAAAATTCCACTTAATTCTGTTGGAAAAATCAGTAAATCCTTTATTAAAAAGAAAGAGAGAAAGAAAGAAAACAGCTTCATGTTTCCCTTTGTTCGTTGCTGCCACTGAAACAAAAGATTGAATTAGTGAAACTTCCTTTGTTCAACACTTAGTCCAACACAACTTCATTTAGTTTCTGTACCACTCTGAAATGATGAGGTAAACCAGGTCTGATAAAGCAGAATGCCCATTTTCTTTGTTTTTGCTGTATTTTCTGATGAATCCACAGCTCGATTTAAACTGAAACATTCTATGAGTGTTGTGTGCAAATAAACAGGAGAGAATACCAATGCATGGAGGCAGAGCTGTGCAACCCTAACATCAATACGCCTTAGGCAGTGTTGTAAGTATACAGAAACTGGAATCTCACGGGAACCACTGTCCTAGATGCATAATTTTCACTTACACTTTTCCAAATAGCCATATGAATTTAAAAAAATAAAACAATTAAAAAGCACAGTGTTGCAGTAATATACATAAGGCACTTGTGTTCTCTGCATTTGTTTGCCTTGGTAAAAATTGAGGAACAGTCAAATTATTAGAAAACTTACCAAAAAGTATTTTTGGTCTTGGTAAATATATATATATATATAAAATAAATTATTGATGATTGTCAAGTGTTGCAACAACTGAACAGCTAGATTCTTATGACTTCATATGAAGAGAAAGGAGAACAGCTCCTAGACACTACCAGACAGAATGGTGGAGATCATAAACAGGCTGGAAAGCAGAAAAAATGAATATTTCCTGTTGTTCCCAATCTTTGAGCACTGCAAAGCAAATATATTTCTGAAATCATGGTGAAAATTTTGTAGAAATCTGCTCTCGCCTTAGTTTTACTAGCAAAAGAACAGTTTCTTCTGTCTTTTTGTTGTTGTTGCAATAAAATAATGAATACCCAAAAATTTTAGGTCAGAACGCTAGAGGTATTTTACTCAGGTAGAAAAAAATAATGTATTAAAATAACTAGGAAAGAATATTTGATTGCATCACTAATCTGACAGGGGCAAAAAAAAAAAAAAAAGAAAAAAAAAAAAATCAAGAAAAAGATCCAGACATTCTTTCTTCTGCTTCTGGTTGAATTTCACTAGGTGAACAGGATTGTAATTGCCTAGCTATAATATTCATTTGCAGTTTTTAGTTGAGTTTGTATTACAGGTTGGTGTGAACCTTACTGAATTATCAAGTCTTCTCAACTCTTCCCAGAACTTCACCAGACTCATGCTCAGGACACACCTCCCCCAGGGGCTTCACCACCTCCTACTCCTCCCTGAAGAGCACCAGGCTTTGTCTGCTGCTCAGGACCTGAACTGATAGATACACCCTCTCTTGGTTTCTGTTTGCACTGAAACCTTCTATATGTTAAGAACAGCTGATCCAGGCAGTACCAGAGACCATCTCCTGGGGCACATCAACTTTTCCTGGATTGCCAGACAAATCAGGAAGTTATAAACAAGGAACCCTGTCAAAGACAGCTAGTAAGACTTACATGCATAAGAAGTTTTATGGGTTAAAAAGACAAGAAATCTGAGAATGTAGAGTAGGACCTCTAAAATTTGAAATGTCTGAAAATTAATACAAAGCCAACTGTATTTGTTTCTGACTAGTTAAATAGCATTGCTTAGATGAGCCTTAATTAAATTTTCCACAGGTATTCTCTACTTGAATTGGAAAATAAAAGAGAGAAGGAGATTATAAAACTCATTTTAAAAGTGATAAACAACTTCTTAAAAATGAGAACAGCAAAATTCAGTCCCTGAACTCACAGTAACCCATTAAGGTTTGTTGTTTTGAATCTGCAAACAGGGAGTAAATTATATTCTATTTTCTTAAACAGGAAGACTACATTATTCCTAGCTTAATAAAGTTGAAAGTCCAGGATGAAGAAATGTTAATTTAGGATTATACAGAAGAGAAGTACATTAACTTGGTTTTCAAAAGAAGCTAATTAAGTAGCTCTCATTATGAGAACAGGAATTAGTCTTAGAAAGAAGAAAGTTTCAATTTCTGATATTCATGAAACATTTCATGTTTTATCAAAGCACAAATCACCTAAAATTTTGGGAAATTCATTTTTTTATTGCAACAAAAATACCATCAATAAGACTGCCTAAATATGACAAAAAATGAAGATAAATAAATATTTATTTTAATTTAATGAAAGAAGCAAAAAGTGTTAATCCTGAGAAGCTTAGTTTATGGATAAATTTCTAAGACAATAAATGGCTTTATAATAAAAATAAAAGTAACTTGAAAACTTTTTTTTCTTTACTCCTATTGTCTCCACCATTTCAGAAAACTGGAGTTTAATGTTGAAAGTTCTGTTGAGAGATACTACTGGGCAACATTATGTTGATTCTTGTCAATTCTTGTATTTCATCTTAACCAAGACATTTATGCTCAAGTCTCTAAACGTGTCATTCACTATATTGATATCATTACTAGTGGTCAGTCAAGATGAGGACTTTTTTTTTTTTTTTATAAGCTTTGGCCATGTGGAAGACAACATGAACAAGAAAAAACCTTTACAAATCAGATTGAAATTTGAATATGTTATACACTGTTCTTCCCTCTAAAACACATCTGTAACATGTTCTGTTTTCCTAACAGTACCATTGGACACAAAACTGCAGAGAGAGAGCATAATCACTGCTTGCTTTTTTTTTTTCTTAAACATTTTGCTTCCAGGAATATTAAACTGACAATTTAACAGGTAAGAATACACATTTAAAAATCAAAATTTGTAAATCCTGCGTTGACTTTGTTTATGGTTCTAAATGCCAACTGCAGTCAAGTTTATGAAATATCAAGAGAACCTCTATTTTCTTGAGGACTGCAAGATTCCTGAACTAGCCTATTGGCTCTTTATTTTTCCTTGCTCTGAAATTATAGCAGAAGCTGCTACAAAGTTGGTATTTTGACACTGGACTTGCTCTTCAACTGCATAAAATACCTTGAATTACAAATCTGTTGAGATGTGAAACGTGCAAGTTTTTAAAAGTGTAGTATGTTGACTATGTTCTGAAAAAAATCCATCTTTTGTACAACCATAAACTCTGCTATTTTAAATTCTCAGATATAAATTTATACAAGACAAAAGCTGTTTCATATCTAACCACAAAATTAAGTCCTAAAGTAACAGCAATGAACTGCTGAATGCTAGAAATAAAGCTTTCCATACATAAGCAAATATAATTATTTGCTACTGTACCTCAAGGATAGGGCTCCAGTTGAGAACTGATGAGCTCATGAATACCATCCCATTCCTTGAGACTGTTGCTGGAGAAGCATTATCAATATTGTGAGGTTCAAAGACTATTTTACAATTTGGTGCCATAGGTATACGATCTCCATTTGCAAGTGTTAGAGTCCTGTTGTCATCCAGGACAGAATTAAGGTTCTCAATCCAAATAGCATCAACTGGACCATCAAGAACTATCCAGATGTGGTCACCTGCAGTCCAAAATGATTGACAAAAATGCCTATGAAAGAAGTTTCAGTTTCTTTCAAGGATCAGTTTCTTCTGTCTTTAAATATATTTTGCACTAATTCTGAATTCATGAACACGGCCACAATCTCATCTTTAAATACAATTTCCATTCGCATTACTCACTTTCAATTAAGTGCTTCATTTTTGTCACCTTACCATAATAATTATCCTTTGCCCAGTACATAAAGTGTCATAAGCATAATTCATCATTCTGTAATAGCCTGAAACACAGTTTTATGGATTCAATCTTCAGTTTAATAATAAATTGAGTTTATTTCAACTTACAGAAAGCAACATAAAGATAGAAACAATAGACCTATTTTAAACCAACATTCATCTGTTTCCAACATGCTAGTGAGATTAAATGAAAGAAACACTTGAAAAGCCACTCTCTCAAGTAGCAAGCTTAGTTTCATATCTAATGGAGGTCAATCAAGATTCTTGTTTTTTATACTTATGCTTATGAACATGACCCTGTTCCCTTTGAAGTTTCTCTGAAGTTTCCATTTAGTACTGGAAACGTATCTCAGCATCTGCATGTGTCTCCTAGGAGGAAACAAGGCCCTGCTTGCATGACTTAAATACTGGGTAACACTCTTGCCCTGGCAGCTCCCTTGGCTTCCAGCTCCCCACCTCTTAGGTTTCCAGCCCTGCTGGGCATTTCCAGATGGCTCTGTAGTCAGAGATCATTCCAATCTCATCTGCCTCAGAGTCCTTACTTCCTAAGCCTAGGTGCTGTATTGCTAGGCACAAACCAGGATGGTTCAGGCTAAGTAACCTCCTCACCTCTGAGCCAAATACCTTTGCATTTATAGTTTTTCATAACTACAGTGCAGGTTTCTCAGGCATGAGATGTTTGGGAGTTCACTTCATAAAGATGCGTTACTAAAGTATTGCAAATAGTGAATCTTGTTGAGAAAGTCACAAAAGTGTGCTAACTTAATATTCCATGTTGAGAGAAAAAACAGAATCAACATGCTACATTCTCATGGGTATTACATTTCCAAATTTGAAACAAAACTATTAAAATTAAATCCTTTTTTTTTTTCTATTGTAAGGAATCTGTATACTTAAAGAACATGAATTTTGTTGGAAAATTGAATAAACAATGTTAGATTTTCTTTATTCCTTTTCATTTCCAACTTTAGTCATATAGGCCTAATGATAACGTCACATACTAATATCCAGACACAAGAAAGAAGAATCTGTGTAGCAACAAGTTATCAAAGCCTTTACTTTAATTAAAATATCAGGCTAAGAATATGTCAAGATTACTTTATATACACCAGGCAGAAACTGATTGCCTAAAAGGAATTACCAGTGCCATTTGAGATGAACTATGATATGTGCAGGGCTACCAGATATGACACTACCAAAGGAAATTCACATCCTTCTGTTATGGCAGTTTGAAACCAGGTGAAAATGCTGACAACACCAAAATTTTGTCACAATTCATTGCTGGGGGAGAAGATTTTGATCTTTCACTTTTCTTTTGTACAAGAGCCTATCATGTCAAAGAAAGGGATCAGCAAATTCTGCGAAACAGTATTTGCTCTCCACAGTTTGAACATAAAGCACTTAGAATGGAGAATTTTCAAGTACAATTACACTTTTTTGTCATACCTTTCTTGGCTCTTAATGTTTTCCTCCAGAGAGAGGAAAATATTCCATCTGTCCAATCATTTGTTGCTACATCAAGACGACCAAACATCTGCGGTGCCGTTATAGCTTTAGGATTCATTCTCATTTCACGATGTGGCTGTCCACAATCTAGGCAAGCACACTACCAGTTAGTTTTGGTATTTACACTCAGTAGGCAGAAAACTTTTAAAAATTCAAAAGCTTTACATCCAAATGGATAATTTAATAAGTATTCAGGATTGTAAGAAATGGTGTACTTTTTGGTAAAGTTCGTAGCTGGAAAAAACTGATAGAAGTAGCAGCTACTTTATAATGCAGATGAAGACACTGTCTTGTTAACTGTGTTCAAAAAGGAAAAGGGCTAAGTACTTATGATGATGAAAAGCTTTGAGCATTACTTCAGCTGAATCTGTGAGACACTTCAACCACTTGTTCCAGCTGCCTACCCAGACAGCACTGTTCTCAGTGTCACTAGAATAAAAATTTCTGATGTATGCAAAACTGGATCTGTATGTTATATGACTTTGAATGTCAGTGAGGTGTTTTTAAAAGATACCACCACAATACTATTTAGATTCACAATACATTGAAATTAATTTTTCCATTAACTTATCCTCACAGTGATATAATTTAGGCTTTCTATAAAGAATCAAAGCAAAATGTTACAACATTTTATAGTAAAAATGCTCGCACACCTGTCATGGCTTTCATCAAAGTGTGGATACAAGCAGTTTTTCCTGAACCACTGGGTCCTAAAGTCATCAATCCATGTCTTACTCTCTGAGTTTCAAAAAGTTGGATAACTTTCAGTTTCCAAGGAGGATGACAAACAAGTCCAGCATCCTCCACCTACAGATAGTGTCAGAAATACAAAACACCACTATTTCAGTCCACAGGATATCTTGATATTTTATAAATATTTCATCAAAATAAAGTGTTTGCATATATAACAGCTATTTGGAAAAAGAAGTTATTTGGTGTTCAAATTTGTATTCAGTACAGTAAGCTCTGATAAAGTATTTTCTTTTTCTAGCTCTATGAGAGTTACTCTATCGTTTTAAGAAAAGGCAGGAACTTTAGAGACGCTCTTGCTAGCAATGTCTTTCATAGCTACTTAGTGTCATTCACTTACCTCTCAGAAAGGTTTTTTTTTTTATTATTGTTGACATTTCTAATTATAAAGTTCTTTAAGTGTCTCCAATACCCAAAAGTTCTTCTACAAAAAAAGTTGTTAGATATTTATCAGTGTACAGAGAGACCTTTGAGAAACTTCTTCACATGATCCTTCTGAGAAAAGATGTGATGTTTTCCCATTTTTTACTGGTTACAAGCTTAAATAAGTTATCTCACTACAATGACATTACTATTACTTGTGAAAGTGACTTAGCTGGAAATGAGTAAGAGAAAAATTGGAATAATTTCTAAAGGATTCAGACCACTGTATATGTCTTTGACTAAGTAAAAAAAAATTCTTAAAACTCACGATCATATCATACAATTGAAATTCCCAAAATAACAATTATAATTTATTTTAAAAATAATTTCTGTATTTAAAATATGTTCCAAATACGTTCCAATTTTAGAAAATGTTATCAGTAAAAAAAGCAGTAACCTTTTATTAAGAGTTGGGTGGGGTTTTTTTGAGTTTTTTTATTTCTCTTCTTTACTGTTACATAATTATCTGAGGAATTCTTCAAATTCTGGAGGAATGTTCAATAAAGCTGATTGTGTAAGTGTTCATACTTCATTAACCTTTTCTATTCCCACTGATGTTCTTATGCTAATCCTATTAGTGTTTCAAAAGATCTAATGAAAACCAAAATAGAAGAAATGCCATTTTCCTTAAGCTCATGTTCTCTGTTAGACTTCATACAACCATTAAATCCAGATTCACATAAAGGCAAATGTACACAGACATGTTTTCCAAACTGATCACCACAAATGATTCACACAGAAAACACAAGCTGTCACAATCACAATTCAGTGACATCTGTTAGAATAAGACTAATAATGACGTGCCAAGAAATATTTATTAGAGGTGGCTTATTGAAACGTCCACACCTCTTGAGTGAGAGAAGGCAAATAGTCCCGGTGGAGTTTGCCCTGGGAAATCCATTCCATGACTGTCCCCTAAGTGGCATGACCTGTGACCTTAGCTGTTAGCAAACACCAGGAGAGCCTGGTATGCCAACTCTAAGGAAAAAATAACATGGAATGTGAAGCAGAGTGGAGGTCCCGTGGCCAAATGTGATCATTCTGCAGGGATGGAGACTTGATGATACTGATGGAGCTGATCAATTATCTTATTTCTCTCAACCAGCCCCAAGCCAGCAGTTTTCCACCCTTTGGTCAAAAACAGGTTCTCTGAGTTAATTTTGTAAAACAAAGATATGTTTGACTAGAGTCACTCAAGCTCCACCTTAAAGTAAGAAAACAGTATAAAAATGGCTTAAGAGAGAAGGATTTCAGGGGAAGATACTATCACTGATAAGTCAGCAAGACCACAGTTGATTTTTGGGACCAGCTGACAGGCTGGGCCTCTCTTTCCGCTCATAGGGATTTCTACTGGATGAGATCTGCACACTCAGCAACATCAAGTGCTTCTGTGGGAAACTTAGAGGTCTCTATAGAGTTATTCCATAATTTAGGACAATTGCAGTCAGCTGTATTATTCGTGATCTTGGTTAATCTCACATGTTTTGCAGGCAATGTATTTGTCATTGCCAATCCAAAAGAATTTATAATCTGGTGATTTAACAAACTGGACTAATAACTAATCTAGCAGGAGAGTTCTCATTCGGTGTGGCTAAATGCCTTAAAAGCAGTTGTGAGAGCCTGTTTAGAATAATTGGTAGTGCATTATTTGTGAATCCTTAACAGCAATAACTCATATATTGAATTAGATCAGATTTATACTACTGAATTGGACAGTGCTCAGAATCTAAGCTAAGCTGCCCCTCTGATATCTGAGGATGAGCTGGAAAGAAACGGGGTTTATTTTCTGCCAAACTTCTTTTCCTTTTCACACAACACATGCCAATGGTAAAGACTGACAGAAAAGCTTACTATTACTGGATAGATTCAAAACCACTAATGTTCTTAGACAAGCCATCATGCTAGCAACACCACAAAAGTATAAATCAACAGAAATATTACCTGTTTGTCAATGGCAGCTTCCAGTTCAGGATAGCTTTCTTTATCAAGATGGATATCTGGAAATAGATCTTCAATTAAACTCAGGAATAAGGGTTCATCTTCATCAATCTAGTGAAAGTCAAAAGAAAAAAAAAAAAATTAAAACCTATTTTACTTTTCCAAGCATCTTGGAAGACAACCCTTAACCCCTGTGGGTTGAAGAAATATTTCTAAATGTAAGGAACCACCTATGGTAACCCTCCAGGTGGTAGACATACTAGCAGAACACAATAGAATGAGATCATGACACTTCCAATAATCAAAAGTAATTGAAAAGAGATTTCATTAACAATTTAAATCAGATGAAATGGTACTCATTAGTACAAACAACATTATTTTAAAATAATGATTAAATACAAGAAGCAGAAAACATTAGGCCAAAACTTCCATAGAGGCTCTTATATACTCCTATTTGGTAATGTATTTCTGAAGGTGCATTGGAAATACGTTTATTACAAAAATCTGAACAGGCCAAGTTATACAGGGAATGCAACATTTCCAAGATAGCATCAGAGTAAAAGGCCATAGGCAATATTCCAGTGAACACCTGAACAGATTTAAACTGTGTTTCCCAAAAATAAGTGGCTCTGAAGTACAGGCTAGTTAATTTACCAGATCCTCAGAGCTTACCAGTTTAGACAGGTTCATGTCTCTCAGCACACGCATAACTATGGTAGATTCAGTATCTGTAGGATTTGCTCTTTTTGCTGCTCCTAATGTGCGTAGCACTGACAATATATTCCGTAAGCCAAAATCATAATGCACCTAGAAGATACAGAAAGTTTGGGAAAATATTCTCCTAGTTTGTAGGGATGAAACAATTCTTTTTTTTATCATTTAAGGTATAAGAAGTGATACATGCAGCACAAATGTCTCCTAACATCTGCTGTGGGTTACTCACAACAGATTCTCAGCACCACACAGTCACTCCTTTAGGGGGATGTCAAAAAGAACTGGAATGCTAAAAGTGAGAAAATTTTAAGGTTGAGATAATGGCATATTAATAGGTAAATACACAAATTAATACTAATAATTTGTGTCACTATTTATAATTTTTCCTAAAGATAATTCTTTCCTCAAATGAAAATCACCTGCTTTGATAGCTGTTCTTCACAGAACTTGTACAATGTAAAGAATTTCCTTGCCAACACAACATTAGCAATAAAACCACAACTAGCCAACTTGACACGAATTATAATTTGACGATCAGGAACCATCATGGCCACTGAACGGAAGTTGATCTTCAAGTTTTCAGGAAGTTCTTGCCGTCCAGCATATCCTGGATTCTGGAGAAAATAACAATTTTTGAAGTTAATTGCATCTTGCACAAGTTGAAGAAACAACAAAGGAACATATTATCTCATTAGACAATGGGTGTCCAACATTTTGGCTTACCTGGGCTGCATTGAGAGAAGAGTAATTGTCCTGGTCCGCATATAAAATATATAAAAGTTAATGTATATAAATAATGAAACATTTCATTTTTTATATTTTTACAAAAACATTTTATTTTAAAAGAAGGAAAGAAAAAATATAAAACTAGTGGAATACTTGATCTTGTTTTTGCAAAACTAATGCATCAGTGTCTGGTTTGATGGAAGTGGTTGCAATTATCAGTAAATTCTCAAGGTTCTCATCAGAGATTTTTGATCTAACATTTATTTTTGTGCTTCATCTTTGAAAACAGTTCATAAATGGATGTGCTGCCAAAAAGTGATTACATGAATAAGATATGATTGAAGTGAGGGGTATTTTTCTCTGGTAAGAGAGGCCTTACAAAAGTCTGGTAAAGAGACATAATCAAATTTTTCTTTGAGTTGAATGTCTGGCTGCAACTTTATACATTTCATTTGAAAATCTGAAGGTAATGTATTTATGTTAACTGAAAGTGGAGTTGCAAATATACCAAAAAATTGATGATTTTTTTTTTTTTTTTTCAGATTTGTTTACCAAAACAGAAAGCACAGCTACATATTTTCTACTGTACAAAGGACAGTCTTCATGTTCTGGGATAGATTCAGATTTTCATGTTCTGGGATAAATTTTCCTTTTGATTCCATAAATGACTTGATTTCATTTTGCAAATCACAAAATCTTTTCTTTTTTTTTTCTTTTCTTTTACCTTTACTTCGCCACCTTGCTTCAGCAAAGTAAAGGATGTCCCCATGATCAGCTTCCAAACTTTTAAGGATCTCCTGAAATAGGCAGTGATTTAACCCCTTGGACTTCATGAAATTCACAGATTTGATGACAATTTGCAGAAACGTTAATCCAATAGACGTTGCAAAACTATTTAAAATCATATTTTATACTTCCTCTGAGCTTTTGAAGATGTAAGAGTACTTTGGATGTTTCTTCCACAGTGAATGTGTTAACTTATTAAATTACATTAAGAAATGACAGAAGCCCAAGTTTAATGATTAAATAAAAAAACTTACACATCTGCTTAACAACAAAAAACACGTGTCTGCACAGGTGTAGATGTTATTGAAATATTATTATTGCTAACCACTGTGTTTTATTTGTCAAAGTCATGAAAAATATCACAGAAGAAGTTTACAATCTTGCACGGTCACATTACTGGTTGTCCGGGGCCGCAGGAGGCAGCCAGTGGGCTGTGGGTTGGACACACTTAAACAAAAGTCATTTTAAAGCTTTAAATTACATGGAAAAGGTGAATTATCAGGCAGATTGACCATCATATCCCTACAGCATTTTAGTCACTTTATATCCACAAGGTATGAAAGATGTTATACCCAAACACTCCAAATCTAGATTTCACATGTCTTACAAGTCCTGTTTTGACTGGTTATTTCCAACTAAATCTCTACGGTCATTTTTCTACATTTGTAATAAAATGCATATTTCGGGAACACAAATGTAGCATTCAGAAGTTATGGGACACTTAGATAACTTGCCTTTATCAGAATGGCTACTGTAGCAAATCAATTTCTTAACTGAAGATGTTTGATGTCAGTGAGAAAAGACTGAGTAAACCGTCTTTGTTGTAATACTTACTCCTCAAATTGTCACTGAGTACAAAGAGCTGACTGACAGAGTTAGAAAGTGCAGGTAACATACTAGTTTAGAAACAATCATACAATTATCACTGGTGTTTGCAAACCTACTGAATACGTACCATAGTAAGAAAGATGCCAAATTCCGGGTTCATTTCCACGTTATCTCCATCAGTGAAAACAAAGCTTTTCTTACGCTCTTTCTTGCATGTCAACACAATTGCAATTTGCTGTGCAGCTACTGATAGTACTGGTAAATCAATACGATTGAATTCATCAAAGCAACCCCAGGAGCCAGATTGAGCAAGACCTTCAAAGAAAAGAGCAACTAAGTATTTGCCCAGAATGTTGGTAATCCTTTTTTCCTGAGCTCCTCTGCTCAGGAAAAAAAAATTCTGTTGAGACATTGGGAAAAGGAAAAGCAAGAATATACAAATTTTCAAAAATCTATAAGCCCTTCTTGGACACAACATGATTAGATCTCTGCTTCTTCTATCAGTATCTTCAACATTTTCCTGTTCCTCTGTACCCAAAGAAAATCTCTGTAATAAATCTTTGAAAATATGACAGGATATCAATAGCTTATTTTTCAGATTAAAATAAACAGCAAAGTCAGTTTCATTCAGAAAAAAAGCTGAGGGTCATTCTGTGCCAATGTTCCATTCATCCTCGGGTATTATCAGGAGGGGGGAATCATCATCAAAATTGCACCAAGAAAACAGTCAAGGACCTCCACATGATCTCTAACATGTCATCTGCAATCACTGATGGATATCACCTTCTGGTGCCTTCTTGTATCTATCTACCATCCGTAAGGTATGCCAAGACTTGGTTTAAACACATATACTGCTACTCATTCATTTCTTTCAAATGACAAGAACTTTGACATTTGTAAGGAGAAAAAAAAAAAACTGAAATAAGAAACCAACACATTCTATTAATACACAGCTTTTTCTTTTTGTATTGATAGTCCTCCTTGATTATTTTAAAGATATTTATATATCCTTTCATAAGCTGTCTAATCTTTTCAGACTTTCCTATTTCTTGGAGTGTTGCAATGGTATTTAACATTAACAAGGTATTCATTACTTGCAGTTATTAAAAGGCAGAGAATCAGCTGCTGATTACATGTTGATCTTGATTTATAAAGCCATTCTCTGAGCATTTGTAACTCATATAGTCCACATCTTACCTTTGAAGATCCTCCCAAGTCCTCGGAAATCCATCTGATCTGAACAGTTGAAGACAACTACATATTTACCAAGGCACCGTCCCATATCTTTGATGGTTTCAGTTTTTCCAGTTCCTGCAGGCCCCACAGGTGCTCCACCCATATTCATGCCTAAAGCTTGAGCCAGAGTGATGTAACATCTAGAAGGAAACAAGCAATTATTACCTAAAGGACTGAAACATATGGTTTTCTGTGCAGTGCCAGAGGCTCTTACTCAAGTATGTCATGAGGAAGGCTTTGTTGATGGAGATGAGGAAGTGCAAAAATGCATGTGAATATGATTTAAATCAATCAGAAGAAAAACCATGATGTGAGTAGTATTACGATTAGTCTCCTCAAATATAAAGTGGAATATGCAGAATGAAAGAAAAAATTACAGAAAATCTCCATAATCCATTTGGATAGCTTAGTTCCTACGTTACTCAAGCTGATGCAGCTCTTAACTATGTTATACTGTGGAGTACAATAATGAAAGAGAGCTATTTTTATTTTGCTACCCATCTTTAAAATTTGATCATACAATGCATCTCATTTTCACAAACAAAACCTATGTGATGTAATAAAACATGTCCTATCAATTATATATAAATAGAAGCTGTAGAATTTGCTATGTCGTTTAAAAATATTTTCTTCAAATCTCTTATTTTGTTACTGTTTATTTATAAATCACTTTGTGTTATTAGTTAGATGAGCGGATCTTTCCTTTAATAGTCTTGCAATTACTGCTACATCCTTCTAGATCAAAAACCTGCAATATACTGCAGCTGAATGAAATTAATTTCCCTGTTTATTCTTACTTAGCTATTACCATTAGCTTGCTTGTAAACACACACCTTTGTCCTCTATCTGAATATTGTATCTGTTGGATGTATCTGACCCACAGTTTTATTAGTATACATGAGGATCATAGTGTCATGCATCATATGCATGGGAAACATAAGCTTGTGGCAGAAATAAACCTTATTATACATATAAACAGAAATATTCCTTATTATACAACACAGAAACAAAAATATTAAAGCAAATTTATTGGCTTCAGTAAGACTGTGATGGATAAACTCTGCAGAGATCCATTTTGCATCCAGAAAGTATGACTGAGTCGCTCATGTAAAAGACCAGATTTGGAGTCAAAGAAAAAAGGAATAAAATCAGTCTTTGTCACCTGTCTGTAAGAGGTGTGATGACAAGCCTGTCAGTACAGCCCAAGAATTCATTCTGGTATGTGAAACCCACATCAGTGATATTAATCATCATTTTATCATCATCTTCATTAAAATAAAATCTACACTGTTTCAGCCACTCAAAGTCTGTAGGACTCTTAATATGCATGCAAACCTTAAAAAAGAAAAAGAGGAAAAAGACAAGACTGGTGCAACATTTACTCTTGCATTTGTGTTATCTAAGTAGTATGTAAAGGTAGCACTACAAGCACATTGGAAGGCAAAGTATATCCTAGTAACACAAGAATTGTGGAGATCTTACTTTGATTATTACCACAAACATTCTTGAAGTGTTACTGCTGTCTCTGAAACTATGCTAAAAGCAAAGGAAATAGCAAAGTACAAATCTACAGTTCAATTCACACAATCAATCTTCAACTCTATCATTTTATTTTTACATCTGAGGAAATATAATATGACTTGCTGCTTTATGTAAAAACACAAAAGTCATTCTGTATGCAAAATGGAAGAAAATGATATTTTAAGACAATGAGATGCTGTGAAGACATTAGTCAAGAAATTCAACAGAGCTGGAAGGTGTTCAAAATTGACCAACTGTAAAGTAACTAAAAATGATACTTTTCATAAGATCGCTGTTAAGATGATTTGAAGTCGAAACAACGGGTCCTATTTTGGCACCTACCTATCAGCAGTGGGTAAAAAAAAATCAGTAATCCCTTCCTCAGACAACATAATTTCAGTCAAACCCAGAGCTTCCTAAAGAGAAAAGGCATGCCAAGATTTTGAATGTTTAAGGAGTAAATGCCTTCGTTTTCCTAATTTTAGTATCCTGTGGCAACATGAAAAGGTGTGAAGTGAATAAATAAATCCCTAAGTAATAAGATATTCTATTGAAACTAGAACAGAGATGACAGCAGCTTCAACCAACTTCAAGTCTTCTTCTGTTATTATAATACTACCTATTCTGTTTATTCCTTCAGAATCACAATGTAGCCCACATAAAGGACGATTACTTTCAACACAGTATACAAGAAATTTTTTTAACTGACCACACAACAGCAGCATCTAACTTAGATTGGCCAACACAGAACATCATAAAATTCTTCTATTGCTGGGGCAGACCACAACACAAAATTTCCTATAGAGAAGCTGTGACATGGATTGAATAAACTCCAACATTTCTGTAAGACTCAAGTCACAACATCATTACAGGCCTTACAGAAATTATTTGGCTTAACAGGCAGGCATTCATATGTCACAGCTGTGCTGTCTACTTGACATTTCATACTGTTTTACATGGCTACCACCTCATAACCCAGTACATTTTTCAGTACTTACCAGACCATCGAAGATGTCCCTCTGATGCACGTGAATAGTGATTAATGTCTCATATTTAATTCGTTCGACTGGGTTAAGGTCTTTTGTTGTCATATCTATCAATGTGTTTAGAAGATCCAGGAAAAACTGGTTTGTCTTTCGCATAATTTTTTTATCATACCTGGCATTAGTCAAAGCTTCCTCTGAGTCTCTTGTCCAAATCATTTGGATCCCCAACAACCCAACCTTAGGAAATATAAAATGGTATGCTTCATCTTTTCACTTTCCTCTTAAATGAACATTCACAGACACAGATAGTAATAAGAAGAAATTGTTCTATTTGTATAAAATTATTTTTCTATGCTTCCTTTTAAAAGTCACAGATTCCACGCATTTAATAGTTCCAACTCCATTTATAAACATCTATAAAAGCCTGCAGAGACACAGCCTATCAAGCAACGGCAATACAACTGTTCAATATAATTTTCATCATAATATATAATAGCCAATAGGTTATCAGAACAATTAATGTTTCAATTTAAAATATTTCTTTAGTAATTCAGTAACTTTTAGTTCCTTCTCTAATCACGTTCCTGATCACAAGTGAAGAAGCTTTTCCTGAATTTATAAACAAACATACAACCCTACCACTTGTCCGTTAGTAGTTATTAAGTGTGAAAAGAATAGCATTAGCTCTATTGCATTAATTTACTGTACTCAGCTTTTTTTTTTTTTAAATCAGGAGCTTCAGCATAAGTTTTAATCTTTTGTTTTCAGATATCTAAATTGGAATTCAAAAGATTGCACCGATTAATTTATATGTCAGTTTTGCATCCAGCTGCAATCTTAATTTCAAAGAGAAGAAAATCCCACCAATGTACAAATCTATATATGAGCAATTTTTCATTGATATAACAGTGATTTTACCTGGGCTGGGTAGGTAGAAAGAAATTCAATCAGTTGGAAACTAGTTTCCTGGATATGCATAGCTGCCTGGCGAATAACATGGTGCAGTGACAGCTGGGACTCCTTCAACAGAGAATTGAGCCAAACTTCCACATTACCTTCAGCCATTACAGGTCTACTCAGCTCAACAGTCTCACCCTCTCGCGAACTAATTGACAATATACGATCATATATCTAATAAAAGCAAGAAAAAAACAATTTGTGATTAATAGACTGATTATTACGTCTATTACAACTGGCTTTCATGCTAGCATTTCATTAAATTTATTTAGATACATACAAAATTATACCAATCTATTAAGCAAAATGTGAACACAATAAAACCGTTGCTTTAAGTATGAATAAAGGCTTTAAACAAAACATTGCCATCTAAAGGAGACAAACCTCAGTACACTGCTAACACTCAAATTTCACTTCATTTCAATGAAGACACTCATTTTCCAGTAAGAAGAGAAGAAAACCTCTCCTTATTAGTGCATATCCTAACAAAAGTTGCAGACTTAAAATAAAAAACAATGGAAATATGGAAGTTAAGGAACATGGACAACCAAAAGAATTTCATGCATGGGGAGGTAGCAAATGTCTAAGGAAATACGTATATACACAGGTAAAAGAAAACCTGTACTGCAATCTATTCTTTTCATACAGCGTAAGAAAATTGTTCTTCAAACAACATTTTTCCAGGCAATCTAAGCATACAAATATGCTTATAAAACATCCTCTCTGGTGAGCTTCTGATTCTAACCTATATTAAGCCACAGAAGACAATTCAGCTTGCTATTCAACAGATATCATGCATTGTTTAACAATCTGAAAGAATGCAACTTCAAGGTTTGGGGAGTACACACCCTTTCATGGAACTTGACAGTTTTAATGTTGTCAAAGACATTCAGCAGATGTGCTTGTATAGTGTGAGAATCTGATGCCTGGCCAAGAATTTCTAATAGGGCAGGATCTGATACAAAGAAGAATCGTGGAAATAGGAGACGCTTCTTCTCCAGGTACCTGCATTTAAAAATATTTGTTAGGAGGAGAAGCAGTAGACAGAAAATGAATTAGGTTACTTTATACATCCTTTTCTTTTTAAATGTGGTGTTTCTCACTATTCATTATTGCTTTTATTTTTTTAATTTGTGGTAGCAATAACAATTCTTATCCATCATACCTCCATTTTAAGCACCTGCTTGAAGACTACTCTTTTAGTACCAGAAATAATTTCACTGAAACCTCTGCTGCTTTCTATAATGTAAACACTACTAAAATGAAAAGAAATTATTATGAAGCTGGTGTTTTTAATTTAGGTCAGTTACTTGCTGCTTAGTTGTCTTATTCTGAATTTCTCCTAGACCTGAGAAGGATCTGGAAAGATATTCAAACTTAGACTGCCTGTTGGATTGAAACCAGACACAAACAGCTTTGATGTCATCAGAGAAAGACAGTGACAGCTTAGTCACTAATCAAATACTTAGCAGTAAGTTACTGGCAGTATCTTTGGAAGACTTGCATCAGCCTGCTACCTTGTTTACTAAGTTCAACTGAATTCATAGTGAAATAAAAACAGGATCTTTATGAAGTCCATGGGACTTGATCTTTTGCTAGTTACACAATTTACAAACATTCCCTTGAGACTGATATTGTAGTAATCTTACCCTGTGAGTGATTTCTGACAGATTTCAAGCTGTTCTAGTAAATGTGGTAGTAACTGTCCCATGATTTCATCTCCAATGCAGCACTGAACAACATTAGGTGCTTCATGAGCTCTAGTCATGATCCTTACCCAGGATTTATCAATGTTAGAGAAACGCTTTGCTTCCTGTTTAAATATAGAGAGGTGAAGAAATGGAGGAAGGAAAAAAAAAAAAGAAAAGGAAAAATGAACCTTCTGGAAGAACTGGCACCAGTAATCCTCTCACAAGTAATCACAACACTCCAGTCCCAAAGATTTTTCAGCTTAGAAAAACAAATCTGCTTGCATAATAGAATTTATTTTATACTTCATTGACAAACCTGATATCCACTTTCAAACATTCTTAGAGAAAAACACAGAAAATGTCTTATTCTGGAGAATGCACGCTCCAAATTTGAAGATTTTTTCTAAAAACTACATTAATTTTAATTCAAAAAGCAATGTAGAAAAGTTTAAGATTCCTAGCAAAACTGCAAGTAGTACTGGGCTAGTGACAAATATTACTAGATTAACATAATACTAGTACTAGGCACAACACTTACACAAGTACTGGTTAATAATTTAACAGTCTAGAAATAAAGAGATCAACCTGAGGACCTTTTATTATTCTTTCTAAGGCAATATTTTGGTAGCAATTTGTTACCTAATGTCTTACTAAGTCTAATTTTGCTAACCATTAAGACAGTGAAGCATAAGTTACTTCATTCATTATGACATCATAGTTACGTTTTATTCTTTAGAAGCTCAAACTGAAAAAATGCGGATCTGAAAACCTTTGGAAGCTGCTTTGCTATGTCACCACCAACAAAAACAGCTTCTAAATAAATCCACAAGTTCTGCACAGTTATCCAGTTCTCAATGATATCTGTTGTGTTGGAAAGATAGTGCACCCATTTCTGAATCTCTGTCTTGAAGGGCGTGTTGTATCTAAAATAAACAAAAGCAATTTGTTTTAATTTAAGAAGGAAACAAGTCTCTTAGAAGCCAGCACAGTCCTCAAACATGACAAGGAGGAATATTCTTGCCATTTTTATTTTTGTCAGGATCTGTGTTCCTTGTTTTATCAAGGGGCTTTGACTTTCCGCACAAGGTAATCTGTAGATCATTTTAATAGGGATTTTCAGTACCCTCAGAAAAAAATCTTTGTAAAAAAGGAGGTGGCCTCACTGGGGCAAAATAGCAATGCCCGTAATCCCAACAGGACCCCTACCACAACAGGACAGTGCTCCCTTTTATGTCTGTCTCCACTCTTGCATCCACGGAAACTGTTCAACTAATTAGTCAGGAAATCTGAATAATCATTTCAAAATATTTTAATGCAGGAATATCGACAATGAGAAGTAGCCCATGAACAGCTCAAGGACAAGAAAGCTTTTAGTTTTTATCTAGATGTTTACTTTCCTTCCCCTTTGTGAAATAAAGCCTCTTGCTTGTATTTATAACTCACACATACAAGTAGACCCTGCTCTTCTTGTTACCTGTTATTCATGAGAGAGCCAAGAATCATCAAGCTGTCCTCCATGGTAGCAATTGTTTCTGATATGCTGTCTCCTCTTAAAAGAAGTTCCCCACGGGTTTTAAAGTTTGCAAAGACAAATGTTCTGTTGTCCCATTCAGCTATCACTTGTTTTAACTTCTGTTCAATGTCTCTTTCCTTCACAGCACTTACGCAGATATCCTTTTAAATAAAAAGAATGTCAAAACAAGTTATAAACCATTCAGTTCTTTGGCATCCGAATCCAACTGTTATTTCCTTTAACCCTAGTTAAACTGAAGAGCAACTATTTAAGCAGAGACCCCTTCCAACCCAAGCCATTCTATGATTCTAAGTGGGAAGATCTAAAGACATGAGAACACCATAGCTAATAATCCATGTATCAGTTCACAATATGGTAAAGTTAGTGTGGCTACTAGAATGATATAATGATTATTTTCATACCTCTAATATTGTAAAACATCCTCATTAATGAATTAATTGTGAGCCACACTACATGTTTTATACAGGGTTTACACTACAATATGCGTCATTATTTTACACAGAAAACTTTACTGACTGCATATTTCTATGCTCTTTCTTTGCAGTGTTTTCCCTCTTAATACTGCTACTCAGATATCTTTCTGACCACATTGTTTAGTTTCATGCATCATTTCTCTTCCTTCTAAATACCTCTATTTCCTCCTTATATTTGAGTAGAGGAGCCTCCATAAAATTCTTCAGTCTCAGTGTTTCACCTTCTACAACAAAGTTGTGCTCAGTGAGTTCTGTTATCTGTTTCCAGTGCCGAGGCATCATTGCCTTACTTGACATGCGTTCCAGCAACGGGCAACATTCACAGAAGTCTTCAATAGTCTTCTTTAGGCCAAAAAAGGCTGGCCACTCCTTTACACCACGAGGAAGCTTATGGCATCTACATAAAAATAATCCAAGCTTTTTCACATATATTCAGATATCCCACTTTCCACTTAGCCATCATACTGTTTTAACAGTAGATGACATATCAAGTTCCCTGTATTTAGAGGATTTTGTATGCAACTAAATCTGTTACCAAATTATTTCACTGACCAGTAACTGAATACTCACAGGCTCAAACTAAAGGAGTGTATCTGCATAATTCTATTGAAGGTCCAAGTGAACCACCAGATACAATTGAATCACTTCATATCTTGATTTCATCTTTTGGTGAGGTTCATGATAAGGACTGCTCTATTCTCTTGCAAAAACTCTGTTCCTCTAGTTTTGTAGCAAATATATTCTAGCTACTTCAGGCATCTCAGGTAAATCTCTACCTCTCATGATTAATAATGTTAAAAGAAACAAGGTAAATTTCCTTTATGAACAAAATAAACTGCATAAACTTTAACGTATGTTCAAATGAAGAGAAGAAAAAATATATATCCAAAGCTCTCTAAGGAGCAATAATCAAATAATCCTCTTTATTTAGAGCATATTCTAGCTTCCTTAATTTAGGAAATTAGTAATGAATATATTTTTTCAATTAAAATTAATAGTGCTATTACATTTAAGAAGTAAAAAAAAATAAATAAATTTAGCCATCTTTTCAGAGAACCAGTTTCTCACCTGTTCTGAAATTCCATAAGTTCACCACTAATTTTTCCAACATCCAATTCTGACCAAAGAATATCATAGTACCCACTGACTGTGTCAAGAACACAATTATATAGATTATAGAGTTTCTGTAACAGATTCAGTTGCTTCTTTATTTCAAGTAGCTGAGGATATTGTGTAGCAGGCAAACCAAAAAGATCTTCTCCATCAGTGTAAGTAATGTATTTCCGAAAGAGATTATCAAATCGATTCTAAAGAGAGAGAGAGAAATGAAATGTATTTAAGTAACTAAATATTCAAAATCTGGCATTATGCTTAGAGGTGCATTGTGGAAAAAGGAGAACAACTAGAAGTCATCATTACAGGAACATAAATTAGCCCAGTATAATTAAATATTTGAAAAGGAGAACCAGACAGTATTTTGTTTTAAGGGAAGAAGAACAAACAGAAATGGGCAAAAATGCAGATGTGAAAAAGACACAATAATAAACACAAGAACAGCTTATAACCAAATACACTAAATTTGAGAATAGGCTCAGCTCCAGATGTATGTATTAACTATTACTCAGGTCCTAAAAACATAGTTTTAATCAGCTTGAAAATGCATGGAAAAAATGTTACCTTAACTTTCATTACATTAAAATAGCTTTGACAGATCAGTAACCCTATGTACCAACAAAAATTAGTTCAACTAATTCCCAATTCATTCTCAGAGCCTTCAGTTGTTAGTTTATTTGCATTAAGCAATAAGAAAAATCTTAGAATTAATAGTACCTGAAACATGGTAAGCCTATCACTGGCTTCCTGAGGCTCTAAACCAACCACCAGCGGCCCACTCTGAAAAGAATGGATATATATGAAATTAGAGCAAGTTTAGAGGAGAGGGAAGGACATCAAATTAAACAACAATGCTGATTTGAAATGCAAACATTTTTGGTGTTGCAAGACCTCATACTTACATCAGGTAACAACTGATCTGACAGATGACAGAATTACTAAAACAACCATTTTATTTTCATTAAATAAAAGCAATTTGCTTTCTTTTAATATAGAAGTTTTATTAATACTGGAAAAGGTAGGCAGTACTAGAAAAGGTAGGCAGTAGTAGCTCCTTTTTCAAGAATAAATATTAGTTAAAAGACTGGTTTGGCTTGACATATTCTGCTGAGAAGGAACATAAGAGTTGAAGTCATTTGTATTAATATTCCCTGCCAGAAATCTCTTCTTACATTCTAATTTAATTTCTCTTAAATTCCAACTTTTATATTTGCACATGGTAACAAGCTATGTATTAGGAACTTTATATGTCTCCAACCTTTTAGAGCTGATTACCAGCATAAATTTCAGTCACACACAAAAAATAACATAATCTTGTCCTGCATGGAATCTCAGCTACCACATTAACAAGAATAAGCATAGTTTTCAGATAGTAGAGGATCATCATGCTATTTAGTCAACTCCACAATCTTTCCATGCTTCCACTGCTCTTCAAAAGCTCCTCTAATCCAATATCGCAAACTCTTACCTGTTCATAATCTGAATAGAACTGTGCACAGTCTTCAGTAAAAGCCTTCAGAGAGCTAATAAGCTCTCCTCTGAACTTTGGCTGCAAAGCAATGAGCTCATTCTGCACTTCATTTGCTCGGAGCAGCAGCTTTTCCCAAGTATAGTGCAAAGTATCCACCTTCTCTGACTCTTCCTTGGTCACAAGTAGATCATACTTGTTTAATATAGCATAGGATTCCTGTCAGAAGGTTGGATCAAGATAAACAAAACAGTTGCAGATGCTAATTGTACACGTTTAAGTGCTAACATTTTAAATACTGAAGAGTACAGAAAAATATTTGCTAGAAAGAAAATTTGTTCTTTTTATTATAGTATTGGCACAATCTGGCAAGCCAATACCCAACTTGAAGAAATATAAAAAGAAAAAAAATACCTACCTCTCCTTCACTTCTAACCTTCCCATAGACTCTGTGAAGGTTGGCTTCTTCTCCCATGTAACTAGCAATAGGACAAGAGGGAATAGCCTCAAGTTGCATCAGGGGAGGTTCAGGATGGATATTAGGAAAAATTTCTTCAAAAGAGTGGTCAGGCATAGGAACAGGCTGCCCAGGGTGTGCCTGGAGGTGTTCAGGAAATGCGTGTATGTGGTACTAAGGAACACAGTTTAGAGGGTAATATTGGTGGTAAGTGGATGGTTAACTAGATGATCTTAGAGGTCTTTTCCAACCTTAATGATTTTGTGATTCTATGATTCTGCTTTTTTATCTTTGCTCCAGTGTCCTACATCTCCCCAAAAACAATTTCCATTTAAAGTACTTCTCAATTTTACAGGTTTTAGTTTTATTTTAATAGGAATATTATTCAGATCCATGTCTTCCATTGTACAGCATGACCCAATCTGGATATTTATTACATGATGTAAGCCATGAGAAAACAACTAACCAGAGGCCTGCAAATTAGCAAAGAAAACAAGCATCTGTCCATATGGATACTGAAGCCTCACTTTTTGTTTTCAACAACAAAGCATCAATAAATCATTTCAAAAGTTACAAAAACTAATATGTAGCAACAGATTCAAACATTAAAACTGTTCTTCATTCATAGAAACACAGAATCACAGAATGGTTTGAGTTGGATTGTTGCATTAAAAATCATCTAGTTCCAACCCCCTGCCATAGGCACAGACATTTTTCTCTAAGTCAGGTTGATCAAAGCCCTGTCCAAACCACATCAAATGATGGAGCATCCAGAAATTCTCCAGACAACCTGTTCCAATGTCTCACCATTGTCATCACTGAAGATTTTTTCCTTATTCCCAATCCAAATGTCTCTTTCAGTTCAAAATCATTTCTCCTTGTCCTGGCATTACAAGACCCAGTAAAAGTAATTCTCATTACTATAAATTTATTTAATGTTCCCTTCACTTATTATGAATTAGTTCAGCAATTGAATTTTGTGGGCTAGCAGTTTCATTTGAATTTTTTTCTGAAAAGAATTATTTCTTTATATGTTTATGTTTAATATGTTTACATTTTTCAGTTTGATCAACTTGCAAACAAATTATCAACATGAAATCAGAACTATCTGCCCATCACTCTGTGTGGAAAATAGGTTAAACTATTCCAAAAATCTGACCCATGACTTCCTGTGCCTACAGACTCCAAGAAACTGTCTGCAGAATTGGAAGTTTAGGAATCCTTGACTACCAAAGCTCATTGCCTAGGCTCATGGTAAGAGCAAACCACGACAGTTCTCAGAACTTCTAAAACGTCAGCTCCCAAGAGATCCCATTAACAATTCCATTGATAGTTCTAGCTGTGGGTGTGCTTCTCCTTTTACCTACTAGTCCCCTACTTTGCTCCTTCATGGAACTATGGAGACCTTCACAAGGCTGAGGGATTCACTACTTCTTTGTAATGAAATACAGAAGGGCTCTATGCTGATTTTTAATTGTTTGCACATAGAACATTTCATAAATTTCCTCAGGTCAGAGAAAATCAGGTGAAGAAACAGCTGTGAGAAATTTGTCTGAGAGCAAGATGTCAGTTTTGCATTTCCAAAACAGAATTTTGTGTTGATCTACTTTAATTAAAAATAATAGTAATAATCAACACAAACAATATAAATATGAGTAACCAGGAACTGTCACGTGTCTTGGCAAAAAAAGTTCTTCTGAATATCTAGTTAATCCTGCATTTTGCCAAACTACAGCATTCTACAGAACATAGCAAGTCTGCAACCCAGCATTAACCCACCTGAAATCATATGTTTTCAATGTGCGCTAAGTACCAACGCAGAAAACAAATACTGTGCAGAAACATTACCCAGAAATGCAACATTCTTTTTAACTACCTCAATGGGCCCAACTTGAGAATCTATGGAAATCTGTAATTCTCTGATGTCTTTTAGTGCAGACATGGCTGTTCTTATGTCATCCAGATCCTCAATGCGACGATTTAACTTCCTGTCAGTTTCCTCTATAAAAGTGAAAATTGTTTCCATCTCTGTTCTGTACTTCTTATTGCAATGATGACCCAAAACACTCATCCAGTCTTGGATTTCTGCTCTCAGTGCTAGCTTCAGATCAGCTGAAAACAGTGAACATTTATAGTTATTTCAATATTTTAGATATTTTTTAAGATGTACTTTTAATCTTATTTCAACATGTATTCTTTTCACTCCTTGTTCTGTTTTTGCTTTTTTTTTTGTCTAATTTTCCATGCAAACAGAAGATGAAATTATTTTGACACCTTTGAGTAATTTATAGGATTACCTGCAATTCAGGATTGTTTTCCTCATAACCTTCTCAAAATACATCATCTTTCCAGTAGGAAGCTGGACTCCACATTTCTCTCATTTTGTTGATATAGCATTACATACATTTTTGTCCCAAAAACTACTAATAAATTCATTAATAGTCTTATCAATGTCTAAAACTTTTCAAAAATAAACTTTAAAAAAATCAGGGGTGAATGCAGGGTAGAATCAAAAAGTCTGACTATAGAAGCTGAAGCTGATATTTAATGAAACCGTTATATCCACCAAATGGATACTTTTTTAAAGATTCCATTGCATCAGTGGAACCAAGGACCAAAATGTAGAGAAACTTGAAATCTTGCCAAGTTCCTACCCAATTTGCAGCAATCCAGCCCATTCCCTATAGCTCTGCCCTTCAGTTCAGATTTCTTTCTCATTGTTCTCAAGAGAAGTCAAAAATTCAAACCAGTACAAGCACTACATAACATTTTAGCTGGATATAAATTCAACTCTGTTACAGCTAGATGTTCATTCACTGTGCATATTTCACTAGTGCTTCCTCCTTTTTACAAGTATCTCTTTCCATGCTTTATCTCTTATACCTGAAGGTATTTTCAATCTATAAAATATCAGACTCATCCTATCTCCATCGAGTTTTAATAGCCAAGTTTTACATGTAACAAAAGACATTTGTTTGATACTTCCTCCTATTGAAGAAGCCATTTTGCTCTCTCAGATTTGTCATTCACTGTAAATCAGCTGCATATATTTCTTACATTCCATCATAGTTCCTGTCGTATCTGTTATAGCAATATAAAATGCTTATGTGACATGGAAACTGAGCTAGAGAAAAGTGAAGATGCTAGGCTTCCACAGCAAAAAGGGAAACAGTAACAACATGTATGCTTCACTTAATTAACTGTATTAAATAGACAACTTTTCATTTGAAACCAGCGTTTGAAATTTCATCACGTGCAGCCAGGCAAGGAGAAAAGCAACATAAGCATAGTACACTCCTCTCAAAATATATATACTTATTGAAGCCAATGACATAAGAATGAATAAACTCTACTATCCACTCCATAAGTGAACAGAAATGTCCAGGCAGGGGAAGAAACATCAAATGATCCTCACAATACTTTTTGTATGCATTTACATCCAAACAATAGCAACCACTTCACATTTCTGCTTCATATCTTTAAGCTAGCTCACTCATCCACAACTAAACATCATTTCTCCTCCCTATAGGAATCAGAAAGTATAATACTGTAGAAAGAAGTGGAAAGTTGAACTTTACCAGTGTACAGTGCAATAGCTCCCACACAGATGTATTCAGGCTCAGAACTGACTTTCATCTCCAAGTCTTTGACAAGTAGAATTTGAGATTCCAATTCAGAGAGTAATGGGTTTCCCATCATGAATTTTTCAATGGTCTTCTCCTTGTCCCTCTGCCATATATGGTGGTAACAACTAAAACTCTCCATAGCTGTAAGAACTTCCTGAAACACATTACAAGTTCACAAAAAGATTAGCAAACCACACATCACACATAATTTCTTAGTGTATTAAGCATTCATTCATAAGAGGAGCAGGTTTGCCTCATCCTAGTAAAACAGAAGGCTGCTGGTAAACTTATGCTAAAGTAGGTTCATTAGCAATCATAATCCTTAGCACTGTTTGCTAGCTACAGTCAATTTGTCTAATCAGTTAAAGTATTTTACAATAAAGTGATTCTTCAGTCACTAACAACTTCTATATGAATAAAACTGTATTTAACACATTCGTGCAATTACTACCATTTCTATATTAAATATGCAGACCCAACTACAGTTAAGATATATTTCATGGTGTTTTACTAATTGTAGATATGTTTTCAGTCAGTCTTAAACATTAAATAATATGCAAACTCTCATGCATCTTTGAACACTGAAAACACGTTACCCAACATTACTTTCAAAGCAGAACTGTAAATTTGCAACACATCTGCCATCCACCACTCTACACTTTCTCATTCATATGCTTAACCAGGGCTTTCAATGCCTATCCTTTTTCCCCCAAAGATATTAAAATCGGTACACTTATATGCTTTAGACAGTAACTTAAATTAACATCCCTATTGTCTTACCTTTTTTGTAGAATTAATAGCAGTGGTGAGTAAAGATACCAGTTTAATAATTTCTTTGTTATTTGAAACACTCTTGAAGTAGTTCTTGCTCTGCACTGATTCAGACAAACTGAGAGATGCTGTATCTGAAGCCCCATCTCCAAAGGCAAAGTCAAATACAAAAGCAGGTTTAGTACAAATTGCTACCAGCAAAAATAAAGACTTTTTCAATAAGCATACATTTTAAAATTGTGTTTACTAATCGAAAAGACAACTAGAAATCTAGGAGGCCAATGTATTTACCACACATTCACAAACTTTTCCACTGTTGGTAAATTTGCTTCATCCAGGCTCTTTGTGAAATTTGGAACAAGTTCCTCCCTAATTTTTCAAGTGTAATCTTCCTCTTTTCCACCCAAAACGTTTTTCTAACAAAACTAACTCATTTTTCTCTAAACACTCTGGTTAATTGATCATTTTAAATAGAAATTAACATTAAATCCTAGCAGATTATTTTGAAAGGGTTAGGCCTGAAAATAAAAGAATAACAGATATATAATAAAACATAAGCAGAATGTCCTTTAGCTAGGAAATACCCATAGGATTGAAGTTTTCAGAAATTCATATTGCATCTCAAGCAAGAGAAAATCTTGGTTTTGAAAAACTAATTTAATTCCTCATGCAGTTCAAAGATTACTTACTACTTCTTAGATATACTAGAGGATGTTACCCTAAAAACACTCTATATACTTTTCAATTATCTGAAGTACAAAGTAGAAAAATTAATTTGGTTTGATTCTAAAAAATCAGATAGGAAAAGAAAAAAACAGAAACCTAAGACAAAAGCATCTTAAATTTGCTTAAATGAATGTCTTTGATAACTGAATTTCAAGTCTGATCCCAAAACATATTAATTAGTTTTAGCAATTTTAGTCTATTCAATCCTTCACACAAACCTCTCCGCCAATACTGAGATTTATCTAGATATCTCTACTCAACAACAGTTTTTGTTTAAGTCTAATTTATCCTTCTTAAAAGAATGTTAACACAATTTTAAAGATCATCTTGAGATACCAAGTCACAAACCACACTGGCAAATCACAAAAGATTTTGTGCAATGGCAGTGACTATAATTGTTTTCCAAATTCACTCAAAATTTCTGCTGTGCCGCCAAAGCTGGCAAACTAACAGATTCCCACACACTCCAAGTAGAATCCAAAGCAGGACAACTCTGAATTTTACAACAAAATCTCCTTACTCAAATTCCCACAAGAAAATATCTTCATGCCACCTTAATTGCTATACGTAGGAAAAGCTCTGGCATTGTTGCATCCTAGTTCTTCTCCAAGGTGGATTAAAATCTGTGAAGTCTTTATTCCCTTGCTTTTGATGTATTTTAGGTCTAAATCCTTTTACACATACTGTATAAATCACGTTTACCTAAAACTCAAATTGAGCGATATCAGAGCTTATCATTACCATGCGTGTTTTTCATTCCAATCTCTTTCATTCCATCTTCAGAATCACTGTCTCCACTCTCACACTGCAACATAGCTAATTTTCTCTCTAATAGTTCTTTCTGTGGAAGAAATAAAAGTTCATTTTCCATTTGCAGTAGTTTTTAAACCTTAATTTTGTATTAAGGACAGTTATAAAGACAAACCTTGGATATTCTCTCCTTACTCCACTGCCCAACTCCTTTCATTACTTTCACAATACTGTCTACAGCTTTGTTAAGCGTTTGCTGTACCTCATCCAAAGAAGGCTTCATGACAATATTAGGGATAGACAGGTTAATGCTAGTCTTAATGATAGGATGAGCACTTGTTTTCTTCTTAGAGGCATCGTGATTTTCTAAATGAAAGAAAATAACAGCAACAAAAAAGTTGTTCACGTTTATTTCAAGACCTCCATCTAGGGTTTATGATTATATAAACCATTTTCTACAGCACAATATTGAGTAATGAGTGTAATTTCTTAAAGAAAAAAGTCATGAGTAGTTTACAAGATGTATTGGTTAAGTCCATAGTAGCACAAGCGAAAACTAAGTGCCATCTTATTTTTGTTCATGAAACTCCTTGTTAACTTGTTCTCTGCAGCTAAGCTCAATTCAACAGAAAACCTTGTTACCTGGCTTGTACTCACAGACAGCATATTAAATTGGGCAAGAAAACTCCACTGTTCATATTGTTTGGTTTATGTTCCATAGAGACCAAAACCAAATGCCCTTATTTTTATTTCTTATAAGTAACAAAAAAATACTTCAAAAGAGTACATCATCATAATCTATAGAAAGATCTGATAGCAGTTAGTAAGAGAAAGACAAAACACTCTCTTGTCTTTTTTTTCATAGTTTTATGTAAAAGTCAAGGTCAAACAGGTAAACTTAAATGTCAAGTCCAGCTCCAAATATACTAACCAGTTCCAGAACATAGGGTCTGTCCTAAAAGAAACTTTATCAAAATGATACTTTTCTGTGTTTACAGGGGAAAAAAATATCCTCTGGAGAAATACTGTGTTATCAACTGTGATTTAACAAGACAGCTCGCTTAGGCTTGTCTTCCCTTCTCTTACTTATCTGGCTCTTTTTATGATATAGTTCTGCAATACTACATTTACATATATCTTTCCATAGGCTAAATAAGCAGGCAAAGTACTGCAATATGGCTACCTGGGAGGCTGATCACGGCAGATGCATGGACACGCTTCCGTATGTTCTCCAGAGTATTTCGAGTGAGTTTCAGAAGGGCATCAACATTACAACCATTGAAGTAAGAAAGTAGTTCATTGGCTTCTTCCTCTAATATTTCTGTATCTTGTCTCTTCTTCTTTGCCAACGGAGAGAGTCCAGCCCATATCTCAATTGAATTGTTGGAGGAAGTCAGGCTTTTTGATCTTCTTTCCTCCTCTGTTGCTAAAACATCATAAATCAAGTTAGTTAAATCTATGTAGGAGAACTGAAGACACAATAAAGCAACACTTCCATAGGTGTGTGAAACACAGGTAAGTCTTACAGAAGTGCAAATAATACTCATTTGTCATCTGTACCTGTATGTGCTGGTCCTTTTATTTCTAACTACCTTCTCTACTCAGTTCAAACTGGAGTAACAATCTTTCTTGCTTTCTCTAGGAAGTCCAGCACTTAATCAAGGCCTGTAAGTAGCTGTTTCCAATTTATCAATATTTGAACATGAAAGTTAGACTGACAACACTGTCCTGTTTCGCAGACGATTGTTAGATGATCCATCATTAGATGATCCATAAAGCAGAAGTCTTTAGACATCATATATTGATGGATACTACAGCCAGCTGAGATACAGCATTCCTCCCCCCTCTACATTACCAACAATATCGACCACGCACAAGAATAAGCACAGAGGAGCAGTACAATCTTACCTGTGCTTTTTCCCCTTCTTTCACCAGTGGAAACAACTGACTTCTCATCTTTTTTGACCTGTACCTCCGTGTCCAGTAACATGTTAATCAGCTCATTAGCCGCTTCTTCCACCAGTGAGCTTTTAAAATGTAAAGTCTGAGAACCTTTCATACAAAGCTCCTATTTATCAGATCAAAACAAACATATATTCTTATGGTTCCTGGTTTTATTTCTACTTCACAATCATAGCATCCTTTATTAGCACAAATTTCAAGGCTTTACATTTGTGAAAAACACAATCAGTGTACAACGTTATTTTAAAATCTGTTTGTTCTGATTTTTATTTCCTATTTCAATTTAGTTTTTGATTTTTTGTTGTCCCAAATAAAACATCATAAACGTATTATAAAATTGCTGTGACTTGTTTCCTAAATCACACAACTAATCCAGAGTTGCTGTTATGAATTAATGTTTATAATACATAACTGCGTTAAAGGGCTCTCAAAAGCAAGTACTGCTTAATTTTCTTATTTTTCCAAGGTAGGCATAGACATTAACCTTTCATTTGATCATTTCTATTTTGCAATATTTGGCTGTGCCACAGGGAGTATTAGCCAACTGTATTTTCCTTTTACACTCAGATAGGAGATAAAATCCATCCAAAGTTGAATTCATGAATGGAATAAGCACAAAAATTATTAACTGTGTGAAGGAATAAAAAAAGTGAGATTTAACAAAATTCAGAAATATTTTTTTTGATGGTGCAAATGAAGTGGCATTTCCCAGAATACTTTCACCCTGGTACTTCTGAGCATATTTTGCATATACAAACTCAAGACAGCTTCAGATTTTGAAAGATATTCAGTACACAATCATTTCCATAGTATTTACTCTCCCAGGAAACCAAGTGCACTTATTATGGAGCTATTCTCAAGCATCAGACAGGCAATTCTGTTATGTAAGGGCACTAACAAGCAAAAATGACCAAAAAAATACTATCACAAAAGAAAAGAACTTGAGTGGTATTAAAGCATAGAAGAAATATCATGCAGAAGTTGGCTTGACATTAATAAAGTGAGGAAAGAATGCTCAGCTCAGATATCATAGCATTTTGTATTTTTGTTCCTATTTAATGTTCCAGTGAAAAAAACAACTGCAGATGTCCTTTCTCCATTTTCCCACCAATTCTGCAAATACTACATCTCATTTAAAAAAGGAAAATATGTTAATTTGAAATATTAAACACTTCTTTACGAAAATGTTATCTATCACCTTAGTCTTTTGGAGAAATTCCTCACAGCTCAGTGGTTCATCTTCTGGCAATTTACAGAGCGGCACACTACTCATTTCTTGAAGGACAGCATCAATACGAAATTCAATCAAGTCATTCACTCTATCAAGCAATAACTCCAGTTCAGCTTTTGAGGCAAAGAGAAGATTCAAAACAAGCTTAAAAGTTTGAAATAACAGTTTTGCAGAGCCCTGATTAAATTCATACTCAAACAAGATAACATATTCAATTATATATTAATTTTACATCTTATCCATTTTATTTCAAACACCTAAATTTACATGGCAAGGTTCACCAGTGGACTCATAACTGGTGTTTTGAACAATATATGCTCATCTAGTATATTCTGTACATATCCTAAAAGACAGTAGGCAAAATTGCACACAAATATATAAGATTAACTTGAAATATATGCATTTCAAACAAAAACGGAAAAAAATAAAGACATCAAAACTCAACTGAGGCATTCCAGGAATACTACTCCTATAGCATGAATAAATTACCACTTAGAGAACCCAATAGCAATAGAAATTTTTGATAAACAAAATGACCATCCTTCAAAAAATGTTAGAAACTAAATAATAAAGGACACCAATAACTAGAATTTTCAGTTTTATACCAATTCGCTTTCAATGCTGAAATTGAAATAACAGCAAGGTGCCTCTTCTAGACTCAAACGACTTATGTTATTCAAAATTAAATTGAGTATAATGTCAGGCTAGCATCTGAAATGCATTTTAACTTGCCATTTCAACTAAAGAAAACTTCCACTATGACTTACATCATTTTAAAAAACAATCTAAGTTGATGTAATAATAGAGATTAAGCAAAAGGAATTTAGCAGCTTCAGAAACAATACATATCAGTGCAATCTTACTAACAGAATAAAAGCTCATCTGTTTTCTAAAGCATGCACATCTTTTGGGGAAACAACATCAGTGTTAGACTCACTTAAAAAAAAGAAAATGTAATAGGAAAAGCTATTGAGCAGTAACAGTGCCAACTCAGGGAAGATATTATTTCTTGAGAATTTTTATTGAAGAAACACAAGGATAGACTACAAAAAGTCTGAAACCTTGATATTATTAAAAAAAAGAGGTATCTTTCTCTGATGTAAGAATATACAGGAACTTCTGCATACTACCGTATGCTTGGTTAAACCCTACTGCCATCTCATTCACATTAGTAAAAAATTTCAAACAGATGTCAGAAAATAAAAAAATAAAGATTTTTTTTTAGAAGCAGAGTTTACGTGAAGTAAAGGGGACAGGTGAATATTCTAATTACAATTAAGCAAAAATCATATAAATGGCAGTAGGCTTAATAATGAAATTTGCATTTGTACAGAAACAAGCAGAAATTACTGAAAGAGGCAAATGACTTACCTAGCTTTCTAAAAATTGTATCAATATATTTCTCAATATTCAATGATGTCCAGGTCAGTAACATCAGACCTGGCTGGACAGCATCATCTATATTTGCTAACCAAGGGATCATCAATCGTTCAACAGGGTGTTTTATTTTTAGTTTAATTCTTTTATACTCTGCTAGCATCATCTGAAACAAACAGAGGATTAAAGCATTTTAATACACACTGTTCTAAACCTCTTCAAATACATACATTCATCGTGACTTAAGACATAAAATTATTCCACGTTACTGAAATTAGTGAGAAATAATAAAATTCTTAGGATTTTTTCCATTATTTTTGGCAAAAGTTCAAGGTTTGCTGCTTTTTACAATAGTGGAATTACTAATTCATAGGGAAATTCACCTTTTCTGATATAAAGAAGGATTTTTTTGTAAATATCTTATTCCCTAAGTGGACGTTCCCAGAGAAAAAAAATCCCAAGAAAAAAATCATCTAAGTTAACTTTTCAGCGGTTTTATTAGAGCTGTCTTAAAAGAGCTTCAATATGGTGTTTAGTTTTAAACGCCTCTTTAACCCACTGATCTATTTTCACATTTTGGAAGAAAATACCCTTGTAATAGCTTTATGATGTAACATGACACTTTTATCTCATTTCAGAATCAAGTAGCCCTTTGAAACTCTATTTTTCCAGACATGCTTTATCTTTGAATCTTTGTCTTCACTCATCTAGAACTTTGTCTGTTCACAGGGAGACAAAATGACCCAAAAGAATTACTGAATGAGAGAAGAGGAAGCTTTAGCTGCTCTATTTTAATCTCCTCTACAGACATTTATGTCTAACACTGATGCAGGAACTACGTTGTTACACGATGTCTGCTGGATCTTTTGAACTTTTTAAAAGCACGCCATCTGCTAACTATCCTCTTAAAACCAAGTGGATTGTTTGACTTGGAGTCAACGATAATTGACTCCATTGTTGGATGAGAGATAAACTGATTATCATTTAGAAAGCTAGCAATGGAGTGAGGCATCTTGTAAGTTCCTTTCCCTCCCCCTCTTCACCTCTTTCCCAAATTCTGCAGTACTTTCCTAAACCTGTGCAACTTTTAAGCAACTTCACAGAACATGCAAAGCCTGGAAATTCATTTTAAAAATGTCTTAAGAAAGAAAAGAAAAAACCCCAACTTGTCAATATTGTCTTAATATTGATCTTTTTTTAATTCTCATGTGTGTAGAGCCAAGTCATTTTAACATATGCCATACATACATAAAACAACTAAAATGAACCCACCTGCAAACTGTGGACAATATTCTTATACCAGTCTCTCTTCTGTTGAATAGCACTTGCAAATGGTGGGATATCAAGGCACATGTGAGCCATGCAATCTGTTTCTCTAATTAAAGTTAATATTTGAGGGTCAAAATTCACAAATAACTCTCCTGTTTCTGGAGATTTTACCAAGAGAGCTGCCTGAAGTCTTGTTTTAGTTAATTCAATCTGCAGGAAACAAAGTCATCACTCCTGATAAGACAAGCTAATATAACAAAACACTTTGATTTGGAGGTAAATATCAATTTGTTACAAAGAGATAATAAAATCAGGTATTGCTGACAATCAAGATTGATATGGTGAATCAAAAATAAAACTGTTGATGCAATCTGTATGCACTCAAAAACCTAACAATGAAATGAACTTTCATCATCTGACAGACATTTTTTCTGTTGGGTTCCTGGATATCCTAAGTCCCATTCCATAAGCAAACATTACATTCAAAACCATAGAGATTTTGACTTCAGTTCTCCTGAGTCTCATTTTCATAAAACTTAATGCACATTTTGAAAGCTGCGCACCTCCTTGATGAATTGAACTTAGACTTGGATAATTTCTTTAGACTTCTTTTATAACTGATTCCTGGTTTCTCCTTTAGCTTCTTTTCCATTTTCTAACAGTTATATAACTCTGCAATCTTAACAGCTTTATAATCCCTAATTATATCAAACTTTCTGGGCAATTTGTGACCAAAAAAAAAAGATTAAAATTCACATTCGTCATAATTCTTTTATTCTTAAAAGGGAAATCTAGTCACACTATAGATTTAGCTGTTTCATTTGAATACAACAATATCATTTGTTCTCCAGGTAACTAGAGGGGAGAAGATTCTTAAGAAGATCACTCATGGAAAATTTGGCTGACATCAGTCATTTCTTCCAGTTATGCCTGTTTTCAAGTTGTCCTTCAGCTCATTATTCACTTCTCAAATGTCATGCATCACTTTACTTTTATTTGGAGAATGTTTTAAAGTAACAGTTTCACAACCCATTGCTTTTTTCCATGCACTTCATCCTTCTCTATGTAATTCCCTGAAACTTTGCATCCTCTTTCCATGTCTAAAATACAGTGGACAATACTCTTTGATTCAACAGTTTCATATGTTACAATGCAATTTTACACAATTTTCAAGTTAACATCAAATGTTGTAAACAAAGTTGTCATATTCTACCCACTGACAGCCAGTTACTCTGTACAACTGCCTCAAATGGCAACTGACTTTTTTCTCAAAATGTTCATCGCCAGATCTTACTCAATTCTTCTCTGGGCTTTGGAAACTCATTAATCTTACTTTCACTTTCTTCCTCTCCCATCTATGTTTGTAAACGTGGGGGTGTTTTTAGGCAATTCTCATTACTAAGATGTTACACACTGTTAACAAAAATCAGGGGTATGTTAAATGCAAGAATCTTACACTGTCATAGTACTATAGTAAATTTCACATCTTCTATTAGTTTAATATGTCCGAGTAGAATTATGCATAGTATGAAAATTATGGCTTTAAAACTTACGCAGTAAAAAGAAGCAGATAACAAAATGGTTGGTATTCACAAAAGGCTAAAAAATAAAAAAAAAAGAAAAAGAAAGAGCCACTGAACCTATCTATTTCCACTGAATAGAAGGATAAAAATTAGTATGCCACAGCCCTATTTCTACTGCATTTGTATTCTACATATGACACTTGCCCATCTCCCATTTTACTTTTGTTCAGGAACAGAGCATGAGCTCCACCTTGTGTTCTCTGATATTTATGTCTACATCAGTCTGTACTTCAAAGCCTCAAAAAGAGACTACTGAGTAGGCAAGCACTATTTCAGGAGAAAGCCCCATGCATTGGTGTTAGATTGCACAAGAAACAGCAGAAGCTTCTGGCCTCAGATCTTCTAGTCTAAGACTAATTTTGAGAAAACTGATATTTATCAGCCTCAGAGTTCTTCATATTTTACAGAAGATGGAGTTCAGCTACAAGAACAAGTAGCTGCATTGATAACTGAGCCAGAACCTTCAAGAGAGTTTTTAGGAGATTTCGATTCCTTTCTTTTGATATTTAAGAGTCTGAGGCCAATTTTTCTACAATGTGATTTTGCCAAGGCAACAGAGAAACTGCAGGAGAAAAACGTGTGTATAGCACAGTAGAAACTTGCAGAAATTTCAAAGCTAGAAAGTAGTGTCTGAAGAAGCCACCTGATAATACAAAGGCAGTCAGAGGTTCTACATACAAAAACCAAGAAATCAAATTGGTCAAATGAGATTTAGAAGTTAAGGCAAACCATGTTTTCTGAAGAATATTATACTACAGTGTTCTACTTGAACAGATGCTTGACAGGAAGCAAATTGGTACAAAATACATTTGCATACTTAATATCTTATTAATTCTATGAGATGCTCTATTAGTTGAGACTGGATGCTTTTTATACATATGCCCACACTGAGGGCAAATGTGGATTATCACTTTAAAAGATAAGAATCATACTATTAAAGTTAGCTAAGCATACTTGACTATTAACCAGAGATTTCTTCGAACTGCTGCTACCCAGTGTTTTAGTGATGCCTAGCACAATCAGAATCCAGTCTGGTCTGCAAACCTAGATTGTACTGATCTACCATCAACAAAAACCTAGCATATTTTTAAAGAGAAATATTTTAATCAAGATCAGCTATTTTACCTGCTGAAGCCATCCCCTGTGATAGATCACCTCAAACTCCATAAGAACTCTTGCTACTTTGTTGTAGTTGTGGATTATGCGCTTGCCATCTGGCGTTTGCAGAACAGCTGGCAGCTGCTGGAAAGAATCCATGGGCTGCTGGATCCTATGGAATAGGTGGCGTGCCCACAAGATCTTACCAGCTATTGGAGGCAGATTACGAGCCAGTGGAGGATCCTGCTTCTGCTTACTGTAGAGTTTACAGACTGCTTCTATGTCATATCCATAGTTTTGAAGGATTTTCTGATACTTTTCATTAATGCCAAGATTAGGGATTTGTAATCTGATTAGAAAAATAATAATTAGAACAATCATTGAAAAATTCAGAAATTCTTCTCACGCGTTGTTGGAACTTTTTCCCAGACAACTTTGCATTCATTTGAAAATAACTACTTTAGTAGCAGATTTTCCACTAAAGCTTGAACAAATACTGTCACGACTTGATTCCAAGCAACCAAGATTTAGGCCAGATGATAGAAGTTCCCAAGTAAGCCTACACATTTTCCATTTTGTCGCTGTTTTCAAACACTGAACTAAAATTATGTGCAAACTGTAACCAATCTGCCACTAGCTGTCTATTCTACTAAGCAGAATAGTGTTTAAAAAAAAAAAAAAAAAATTGGTGCAAGAAAAACTGAGACTGCTTTGAAATAATCTGAATTTATCAAGACAAATTTTAACATTTCCTAATATAAGCATTCTAACAGATTAGTTTCATTATTCAAGAAGAAAACTAAGGTAAATATGCTAACAGAACAAAGTTTTCCCATACATATAATAGTTTTAAAACATGAAGTCCATTCATTACATTTTTGATACATAAAAATATGTGGTTTTTTTTATTAATCTACATAACTGAACAGACTTCCCTTACCAGAGCTGAGCAGTTGATGGAGTGGAGATTAAATTGATTTTGCTTTGTATTTAAGGAGATACCTGTTCTATTTCCTGCTTTCTCACCATTCTCAAAGTATCATTTCCATTTTCTGGCAGAATTCCAACAAAGTAAATAGAACATAGTACCTTTCAAATTTCTTCAACATACACAGTGCTCTTTCAGTGTTCAGAATATTTTCAAAGGTGTTGTCCATAAAAGTCTTTAACTGATCCTGAAGGAGAGCAAATAATTCTATAGTAGACATAAGGCACGTACCTCAAATATACCAGGTGTGATTTTACATGATTTATAATGTATTATATTAGAACAAAGTTTATGTGAAAGTTACTCAGTGAGTATCAATTTTCACTCTTTCCTACCCATTTCAAACAAAATACAGTCAACTTTCAAGGCATTTCCTTCCACTGTTCCCTCTGTAGCTATGCAACCAGAAAAGGCTTTTGAAGCATCAAAGGTTCCACCATACTGGGAACCTAAAAGAATGCTGGCTTAACTCTTGGGCAGACAAAGCCAGTTTCATTTAAATTTGCACTTAAACACCTACACATTTCTTCCATCACTTTGTGAAATCAGAACAAAGGGAAAGTTAATTGTCTAAGCCATTTGTACTGTGTATTTCCATTCAACCAACTAAATCAAGCATTTTTATGTCAGTCTTCCCACTATTACATTCAAATAGAATAACAAGAAACCCTTGCCTATTCCCTGGTTTAAATGCTGGATAATAACCAGCATTCAAGTTATTTCTCAATTTCAGAATAGAAATCTTCAGATTTCCATAATTTTTCTGTGGTAACTCAGAGGTACTATTTTTTTCAGGAATTATTAGTAAATTAAATTCTTTGATAAAACCTACATGTAGATCATTTATCTCTTTGCAAAACTCTTCATAGTCTCGGTCAAAATCAGCCTTCCGTTGATCCAAGAAATTGTAATCCTTTTTCTTCATGATGTCAACAATATTCTAAATAGTTTTACAGAAAAACAGAATTATCACCATAAAATCGTCCCAAGAAATACATCAAAATATTTATGAATTTTTGAGTTGTGCATACTTACATTTTAACTTAGTCATTAGTTATCTTTATTTGATGAGCAATATAAGCAAAAGACATAAATGACATACTTGCAGGAAACAATCTAGAGCAACGGCCATATGAATTCTAGGTTTTTTTATTTACTTTCGCTGTAAGTCAATTAGAATTGGTAGGATATTCAGACCTCCACTCCATAAAAGGCATTTGTTACCCACTGCTTCCCATTAAACATTTTCTCATGCAGGAGATCATTAGATTTATTTCAAAATTAACAGTTTATTTTCATAATAGTATTTTCCAAGTCTCTAACTCATTTAATAGAAAAACAGACTATTTAAAAATCACAGTAAGGTGCAGCATGCTAATAGCCCATGTCTTATCATTCCTTCCTTCACATAGCTGCTGTTCGCTCTAACGAAAGCACATCTTAATCAGCATCTCCCATGAGCTGTACACACATTTAAAGATTTCTGATAATGAATCACTGTTCAGGTTGCTAGTAGTTTACTAGCAACTATAAAGTTCAACACATGTTCAGCACAGCAGACTTCTACCACTTTACCATAAGCCAACTGAGCCTCAATTTTATTACTTTGCTGTAAAGAAACATCCCAGGAAAGAAGTTAAAAAAAATAAAAAATAAAAAAAAAAGGTAATAAGATAAGTAACTTACAAAAGAAAAAGCCTAAACTTGGATAACTTTCCAGAGCAAACAAGCTATATCATTTCTTCCCCTCCCTCACCCTAAAAATCTATGACTTAACACTTTGTTTCTTTCATGAAACACAAAGCTATTGGCAATGCTCTAGATCAGTAGAATTTTACATAAATTTAATGATCTGCTTTGCTGAAATAAAGCTATTTCTTTAATGAAATTGAGTAAATCTCAGAATCCAAGTTGTTTTTCTTTCTGTTTGTTAAAAATAACTTATTTCAAGAAATCAAAATTTGTTTGCAGAAATGCATCATTGAAACTGGACTGGATGTGATTTCACTTCAAGCTGTAAGGAAAATCTGACTGCAGCAACAGCCTTCAGAGTAACAGAACTGGCCTCTATGGCAGGCAATGACCAGGTGCCCCACGAACAATGGGCCAGAGATGAAGTGGTCACAGTACACGTTCATAGCCAACAAAACACTGTTAAAGAGAAAAATGTTGTATATCTCACTTTTTTGTCTGACCATAACACAAAACTAGGGCACCAATTACTCTTCTTATAAATTCTTCCTATTTCATTGATTTTTCAATCAATTTTGATTTTAAAACAGCTCCTTCACAGGGCCACCTGCCCTTTTTCACATCCCAGTAATATTGTAATTCACATTACAATATTAACTATTTCCTAGCAATTTTAGCACTGCTTGCAGAATTATTTTCTCTCTTGATAAATGTTGATTTTCAAAATTATTTAACGTTTCAATTTCAAGTCAGATTGACATGATATCCAAAAGTTACTATGTACCTCATATTTTGTGATCATTTCTTCCAAACCTTCTATCTTAGACTCTTGTAGAACTGAGTAGGTTTTCATAGTATTGAAAATATCTATTATCTTTAACAGACGTCGGTTAAAGGTTTCAAATTTTCCAAAGATATACACCTCACTGAAATCAAACTGTCTTTCAGCTGAATTTTGCTCCAGAGTCTTCTTCATGTTACGAAAGCAATTTTGATACTCCTAAAAATGAAGAAGTTCAAAGAAGAATTTCAAGCATGTAAAAAACAACATTGCTAACAGGTAGAATAAAATTTATGCAGACAGATATGATCTCCTCTAATTCAACAGTAAGTAGAATTTTGATCCATAAACAAACATTGCAACAGTACTATTTTGGGGTCACACATTTCATCAAATCAATAAACTGCATAGATGTATTTGTGCACTCCATCCTTAGTCAGTGCGGTATTTTCTTCCCTTCCTTTTAAAACAGGACATGGATCTACTGACCATCTAACATGACAAACCAGATTTCAGTTTTCAGAGACTGAAAATTATGATTGTGTATTCAGCACTTTTACTAAGTAAACGTATTTCCAACATCACTTTTAAGAATAAATCTCTTCTGAAGCTAAAATGCTATTCTACTGCAACTTAAATTTTCCATTGTGCTTCGTTAGCTGAGAACAAACTTAACTCCAAACCTGTTAAAATTAAATTATTCTCAAATTAAATAGGCAACAAACTTGCTGGAAATGGTTCTTTCAAGAGCAGTACTTCAAATACAAGCTCCATTATTTTCTATCAAATATACGTATCAATAATCACAACTGACAGGTATTATTACAAAGGACTCAGATTTTTATTGATTTTATGAAAGCTTTTGGACTTGGTAATTATCAAAACCTAATCCCTCAACATATTTTAATCCCCAGATGAAAAATCTGTTACATCTTAATAGAAATATACACCTTTACAGTTTGTTCTGATGGTAAGAAGTCATAAATTTATATTAATTTTTGCAATAACTATGAAAGACCTGTTGCTTCAGAAAGGTGTCAGGATAAAATTCTGTATTTATAAACGCATGTTATTATCAAGAAATGAAAAAGTAATAACAGAGAAAACCTGTTGTGAGCCTTCTGATACCTATAGGGAGGTTATTGAAAAGACAAAGCTAGTCTCTTTCCAGTAGAGTACAGACAGTGGCCACGAGACAGCATGTAAACTGAAGCAGAAGAGGTGTTCTGACTGGTTGTTAAGGAGAAAATCCTTCACTCAAAGGAGAGTCAAGCAGTGGAAGATGTTGCCCAGAAAGGCTATGCAGATTCCAGCCTTGGAAAATTTCAAAGGCAGGACTGAAGAAAGTCCTAGACAACCACATTTGAACTCATACTTGCTTCTGCCTTGGCTTAGAGTAAGATATCAGATTAGAAAACTGCTGAGGAGCATTTCAACCTGAATTAGCTAAATTCTAAAGGGTAAAAAAAAAATCCCCAAATGATCATGGAATTGTTTTTAAAAAAAAGTGTAGCCTATAATCCCAATAAGTCTAGTCAATGCAAACAGCCAGATTTTTGTTTGTTACATCATCCTTTCTAAAGATACAGCCTGTCGATTTGTCTTCAGAAAACATTTAGAACAGCGAGGCTCTCTATTTTCATTTCTATTACATAGATGAGAATAAGCTTTCTAGAGAAATTCAGATATAAAAAAACAAGTAGACATCATTTAAGAAGCATAGTTAAGTTAGCTTAAGTATGGAAATCTATGCTTCCAGAAAATAATCAGATACTGGACTGACTTTTCCATTAGCTCTAACAAAAACAACCGAGTGTCAAAGGACATTTTTCAGTTGCTTCATTTTCCTTCATGATAACATTCCTTCCTTGTATAAAATTAACAGTTTTGCTAATCATGCACACTTAAATCTCAGTCGATATTCTGCTTTTCTCCTGCCCTACCTACCTGTTTAAGCCGAATGGCTGCACGTAGTTTTTCCATAACTCTGTCTGGAGGTTGATTCCAGATGGTGGCAGTATCATTGTTAGTGATATAAGATTTACATGCTGTGATCATCTGAGTGGTGACCTAAAAGCAGTTTTAACCTTGTGAAAAATCACTTCAAGACAAAGCACTTCATACCCTCTTCTTACCCTTCTTTCAGTCTCATTCCGCACCTCTTACTCCACTGGCCTAAGACCTGCAAATTAGCAACGCCAAACACCATCAACACAGACCACATGCCTTCCTTGCAGGATTCAGCCTGTAGATTACTGCGCTTCCACAGTGTCATTGGTTAGCTACATCCATCCATCCTAAACCTGAACACCTTGTAACAGCCTTAAAATGGCATTGAGAGTAAAACTTTTTAAGATTTTGACATTTCTGAAACAAAAGATAAACCAAGGGTCCATGGGACCATGAAAATAAAAGAACAAGTTGTCCCTCCAACTCTAGTTCTTTCTGCAAGCAATCTAAAGGAGGTGGGAATATAAAGGTTATGTTAACATAAGCACTTTTGCAAAGCATTGTTTGTTGTAGGAAAAATCATTTTAATAAAAAAGTTCTTCAAATCTACTCATATCAGGGTTGATATTAGCCCTGATTTTCAAGTAGCATGAGATAATTCTCACAATTCCATATTATTCCTAGTAAAATAAGTTCTAACTTCAAAGAAGGTTTATCATTATTCCCAAATCTCTCTACATTCAAAATATAGCATTATACTGACCAATAGAAGAGCTCTTTAATTGCTTTTTTCTTTTGTATTCTCTCTTTCATTCAACCAACAACAAGAACAAAAAAATAAATTGACAATTTTCACACTGTCTGCATCTACCTTCACAAACAATGAGGAGATCTTTTCAGAGGTATTGTAATACAGTGAGACACTCTGAATCATTTTAATTGCATTTATAAGTCCTGGAATAGCATCCACCATGGACACCTGCAAAGACACACACAGTATCTGAACTTAGCAAAATATTTCTGTTATCATACATTAGCTCAACATCTATTTAGATAGTCCAGGATAGATATAAACACAGTATTTCTAATGTGTCTGACTCTTGTTTCCCTGGGCTTCTCCTGCAGTGAATCCTGTCCTACCCTCACCACTTCTACAAGTCCAATTTGGGGAAAATAATTTTGACATCAGCTTGGCCGGAAGAACTCCAGCCAGTGAGGTAAACATGACAGTGATAAGGGCCTATTTCAAATTTGTAACATTGCATTAAGCCTCACAGCCTCTCAACGACTGAACAATTTCCTTACAGTACTGGTATTTATAACAAAATCTGCAATGGGGAGGACAGTGGAGATAAAATTCAACAGGCGCTGCTCAGTGCCAGTAGCAAGCATGTCTACTTGTGCTTTGTTCTGTATCTTTAACACACCAATCTTTCATTAGTGAACCTCCAATGCTGGACTCGGAATCACCAATGCAAAACAGTTTTATCATTATGCCATAATGGGAAATAAACAGACTGCATTGTGAGTCTGTACCAATAAGCCGTAAACTGCCCTATAAATGTTAGCCTAAGCATAATCTGTACACCAACACAAAGACAAAAACACAACCATCATCTTCTACAAAGTGTTTTGTTGTTTGTTTTTTTTTTAATTGTCAAATATTTTACTTGATCCCATAGCACAGAATCCAGTTTCATCATTAGACTGAAATCTTTTATAATCATTTCAGCCAACTTTCAGCATATCTGAACAGTCTCAAACTGAATATGCATAACTAAACTGCTAACTATGCAATTTATAGACTTATTCTATAAATGACAGACTGTTCATTTCAGTTGGCTCCAGAGATTAATGATGAGATTCTAAATGTTTTGCTTACAGGGTCCGTGTTGTACAATGGGTCACAATGTTTTTCCAGGGAATAGAGATATCTCACATTATCTTTAGCTTCATTTACTGCATCTGTGATGCGAATGTCCAGCACTCTCCAATTCTAAGAACAGAAAGTTTGAAGAATAATAATTTTAAATAACATATTTCAAATACTATTTTGACCATGAAATTTTGAGATTATCCTTTTGTGTCAATAACCTTTAAATTAGTTCAAAAGCACAGATCTTGTACTTTAGACAAAGGGGTTTTCCAGTCATTTGCAAGAAATTAAACTACATTTATACTTTGTACATTTAAAGTGAGGAATATGTAAGACAGAGGAAAACAAAAGTCAAAGATACTTCAGTATTTTGTTCACCAGCAATATTATATACATTACCAAATTGAAGTAGGTTACACAGAAAATTTCTAGTCTTTACATTTGTCATAATTCAAAACAGAAACCTTCAGCAGCTTGGATTTAGCAGCAGTGAGCACCCCAAGCACTGCTTTCACATCTGGGCTCTTCAGCTGATCCATAAGGTAGTTGAATTTAGACAATCTTTTTTTCCAGTAATCAAGCTCTGCTCGTGGTCCAAGGTTGTCAGCTTCCTTCCTCAACTGGTCATTTTCTGCAAGAATCTTTTATCATACAGTATTATTAGTGATTGATACTAATACTTTTATCTGTACGGATAGTGTGGCTTAATTCATGATTTAATTCCCAGTATTAACTCCTGTGATAAATCACCTAGCCTAGCCACCACCTAATATACTCAGGCCTTTAATTTTGTCTATCTTTCTTTTGTTTTGAGTTTTGAGTTTGAGTTTCAAGTATTTCAAGAATGCTGGTACAGAAATTTTCTGCAAATAATCTACAAAGCTGGTTTCATAGTATGATTTTGACCATTAAATCGACTAGGAATTAAAAGCCTATTTCTTGGCTAAGGTGAATCTTTCTAGTAGTCCATTTGTTCCAAGAGTATATTACAAAGTAGAGAGGAACCCCAGTAACCATAATATAACCACAGTCAGAATATTTTCTCTAATGCAGTATAGACAGATGGAAATTACAGTAAATGCTGAAGTATTAATAGGAAGGAGCATAATTACTGTGATCCTTATCTAGTGGGTACCACTATCCTTACTCTGCTTTTCTACTTTTCTCCACCATCAACTGCTTCCCATTTCCAGAGAGACGGCATTGGTTTAAAAGAACCTTTAATTTGACTCAATAATAATAGTTCTTACAATAATTTGTTTGCAAAAATGATGAAGCCGTAGTCGTAAGAGGAAATGCAAATTCAAGTCCCTTTGAAAACAAGACAACGTGAGAACATGTCTATATTAATAAGTTATTATAAGCTTAAATATAAATAAGGCTCTGTTTGCACACATCTCTCATTGTAGAAATGGCTTTGCTTTCCCCAGAAAAGCAGAAAATAACTAGGACTTATATATATATACAAATAACTCTAACTTCTACTTATTAATTTTATCAGCACTTGTAAAAAGTATACTGACCTTACAGTATTTTAAACCATGTGAAGAGGTTTCATCAATGCATGGATGAGGCAATTATTAATAACAGGGAACTAAGCCTCCAAATTAAACTGTACTTTCCATACAAAAATGGATGGAAAAAGCTCTTTGTAATATTATGATTTAGAAAAGAAAGCACACAAAGCACACCAAAAATAACTTAAGATAAAGGTATCAATCACATTTATCTTTATAGAAAGGTAGATAGGTATATGCCAAAAGGATTAACTTCAACATCTGCTAATATGCATATCAGTCATATTTCACCTCTGTCCAGTGTATTATTTACCTGCTGAATCTGTTTGGTCCATCCTTTCATGCAGACTTCTATTCTCTCAAGATCTTCTGTGCTGTTAGCAACCATCAGATAATCTGCAGGTCCTTTCAGATTCTTCAGATCATAAGTTTCACATTTCTTCAGACTGATCTACAACACAAGTTAAGGAACTCCAAAATGCTGAAATATTTGTGACAAGTAATCCAGGAACTTTACACAAAGACTGATTTTCTTACTTGGGATATCTCATTTCATCTTCCCACTTCAATTTAAAGCAAACTGTTTTGAGCCTAGAACTGAACTCCAGAATCTGAACAACTCACCAAACCAGCAGCTGTGCTTCCTTGTCATTTCCTTCAAAAAGACTTAACAGTTGAAGTAACTGTTTGTTTTGTGTTAATTGTCTTGGTATAAGAAAGGCCACCAAAGAACTGAATAGCTCAAAGGAACTGGCACCAGAATGAAAAAAAAAAAAAACAGAAGCAGCTGCAGAATTTTTAAAACCATAAACTTTCACAGATGCTAAAGCCACAGATCCACGTATATCAAGTTGTTGATGACAACAAGCAATATTTAGAAACATTGTTCCTTTTCTCCAGCTTAACAAAAGCAATTTTACACGTATTCTACAAAAACAGTAAATTTAAGAACTACAGATCAAGACATTTCACAGCTAGCTTGTTTCCCAGCTGCTGCTTGAATATATTACCTTCTCCAGCAGACTTTGCTGAGTTCCTGAGAGCACACTAACAAACGATTCAACAGAAGTGAGGAACTCTTTCTTAATATTGTCATTTTGTTGATGTTCACCAAGTCCAACCCAGCCATAATCTGCAATTCGTAAGGCTGGAATGAAGATTTCTAATATCAGCTGCTCAACACTTTTTAGTAAGCCATCTCGGCCTACATCCATCATATTAAAATTTACTTCCTGTAAAAGACATAAAATAAATATTAAAATGGAAAACAACATTTTGCTTTTTTTCCCAGTCCTACAGTCTAAGCATCTCAAAAATTACAAGTATGTGTGAGTGCACTACTATTTCATGCAATAACAAGAATTCTTCTTAGCATGGCCTGTGAGATTTGCAGAGGGTCACAGTTTGTCATAAAAACTTCCAAAATATAATTTTATAAGAGACCTCTCTCACCGATAAAAAGTTGTTTATTTATACACTCATAAAAATAAAAGCATTTTTGTTTGCTTAATGTAGAATCCAATACTGCTTTAAAAACTTGATACTTAGGTGACCAGTTACTTTTCGTCATCTTGCATGATCACAAATTGTCATAGCATTATACTATACACAATGATATACTTCAAATTGCTGCCACTGCACAGTGTCAGCTTTCCCATTCCCCTCCATTTTGCCCTGCATTTCATGTAGCCAAACTGTCCTTTTGCTCATTTCACCATGTAAAAGGCCGTCAACTTATGTGCTGAGAGTAAATACCCCAAGATGAAAAATAATTTTCAACAAGATTACATACAAAGAACAGTAGTCACTAACTCTTACCTGATAGATATTCTCAGCTGTGATGGCTTTCAGAACATTAGATCTAATGAAGAAAATACATACACCAGTTAAAGCAACGTCCTTCCCCTCTGTCACAAATACTTTAGGTTTCTTCTTCTTTGTCAAGTGAGAATTAATTCCTGGAAAGCTAAAATGCTCTGTAGGTTGAAATAAAACAAATATTTAATAAACACTTATCATTTATTCAAAGAAAAACTTTTTAAATTATGTATCTATGAGTCCCAGTTCCTTGGTGCTTCACCACGACTTCCCAGTGAACGCACACAGCACCGAGAGTCTCAGAGCACCATTAGAATTATTTCATCTCATTTTGTCATTTTCGTATCAAAAGTCTTTTCTTCCTATTCATTTATTTGTTTTCTGCTCACTCTAATAAAAGGTTCAGGGTCAAGGTGCTCTTGCATAGCAATCCCTCTCTATCATGTAGTTGAAGATAATGCTCTACTGCTTAAAATAAAAAAAAAATAAAAAAAAATCAGCAAATATTGTTTACCTCAAATGAGCTATTATCAACAGAACATGCAGACCTAAGTCTAATGCAGAAAAAAATAGGAGCATTTCTGAAAACAAGGAGTGTCATGCCACAGAATATTCTTGGGGGAAAAAATAAATGAGGGAGCTACAAAGGGCTTTTCTGACCTTTCTTATTCCCCACACATGAATATGCTGCTCACAGGTTTACACTGTTGGTAACAATTGTAAAGAGTCACCAAGAGGTAGCAGTGTCTTATCTTAAATTGTCTGGGTTTTGACCACGTTATTTGTTTGTTAATAGTTTCCCAGCATTGCCTCAGAGAAAAATTCACATGTGCACACACATGCACATATTTTTCAGTGAACCACTGTAATAAAAAAAAGATTTTTAAAAATAGTTGTTGGTATCTGTAATTAAAGGAAAATAGTCAACCAAGGCAAAACGTAACAGTGCCACTCCACCTTTCTTGTTCAGTCATATGATCTGAGCGGCAGAGATCCCCAATTTTGGATCACATGCCCATACATCTGTCCCCTCACTTCTGTTCATATAATCTTCCTCTTTCCCTTCTCCTGAAGAAGTTTCTTCTTTACTTTGCAAGTACATCGCCTAAACAGTCTTGACTTGGAAATTTTTACAAATTTGATTTATTGTTAATTAACACAAACTTTCACAATCCTCGCACTTCAGTAATTTCAAAGGCCAGATCAACAACAGAAATTCATTTTCAGGACATCTCCGTGATGTATAAAGATACAGTAGATAATCTGTGATATCTTCAGAAGAGATGCGCTGTTACTGAAAACTGTGTTAAAAGCCGTTGAGCCACAAACTAAAAGTCACACTCAAAACATTGCAAAAATGTGATCAGGTGCGTCTCTCAAGCAAACACAGACATACTGAGAACTTCAGCAATCAGGATGGCTTCCATATATTCAAAGACAGATCTCTAAAATAAAAAATAGATACTTCACACCCTGGAAGAGCTGGCTCTCCTCAGCTCCTCAGAAGTACAGCGGGCTTTCCCTGAGATGGGTTTCATTCATAGTTGTTCCCAAAGATGAGCCAAATTTAAACAGAACTGGCTCCAGCACAGACCAGCACTGAGAGAAGTCTGTTCCAGATTACTCTGCGTTTGGTTATTGTAGAGCCAGAACTACCCTTCCTTCTCATAGCAAGGGATGGGCACAGTTAGGTAGCTGAACTCTTTTCCTGCAGCAGTGTTAATGTCAGCTATGTCTTTTCTTGTACATCCAGGGTAAACAAGCGAGGCTCTAAAGACCCACATAGAAGTGCACTAATAAGCTCCAGTATTCATCAGCCCTTATTTCATGAGCAAGGACAGGTATTCCTGAGTGACCAAACCTGACTTGCTTTAAGCCCCAATTAATAAAAACATCAGCTTTTTTTTTTAATTTGCGCACCTCAGAAGAAACACAACATGTTTCAGTAAACCCTATGTAGCTTTACCCGTATCAGTTGCCTCCACATCTTGATAGTAGAACATCAGATGGCGCAGACCTCCTGGGTCCAAGAATTTGTCAATGCGCTCTATCTGTTTGAGATGACGTGAAAGTATTTATGCCTGGCATATCCACTACAAAAATTTTACATGATCAAATTTTTAACAAAAAGTGCTTATAAATATATATCACATTACCAATGCCTAGTACTAACATTACATCAGGATCAGTTACTGCCTTTTCTAAGAAAAAAAACAAGGAGCAAGTTTTTTCCTTCAGTAGCACACGCTACTTAAGTATTTTGATTTTTTTTTTCTTTGCTGAACATAGTTCATTATAGTCAGGTCACACTCCTATTTATTGAAATCACTTATGCACATACTGCACATCATCTCTCAGAGGGCATTTCTACATTTGTCAAAGTGCAGCAGCAACTGACTGAAGTCCTTCCCCCATTTTATTCTTGCCATCATTCAGCTAAACAGCTGAAAACAGAGAGCATACATTCCATAACATAGCAACAGAGAAAGCCCATGTTTATTTATACTTTAAGCATCATGCCAATTTTGCAGTTCTCCATCAACCTCAGGCTGTCATCAGTCTTCCTTGAACTATACATGGGTAGTGCAGTCCAGGAATCTCATGTATAGGCTACACAGGACTTGGAAGAAATTTAATTGCTCTATGTTCAGGAAATTTTGGCTGAACCCTCCAGAAAGGTCAGAACAACTAATAAAATTGTTAAACAAAGTGTAATAGCTTTACTCAATAATATTTTCCAAGTATAATAGCTGGAAATATTTTCTTCATTGATAATTATTCTCAGGCAATAAAATTTTTCAGGAAATCCACCCAGAGATAAAATGCCAAAAGGTTGAAACAAGTTCTGTGCTTTAACTTGAGACAGTGTTCAGCACAGCGCATTTTCCTGTCTCATACAGAATCACAGAATTGTTGGAAAGGACCTTATTAGGTTAAGCTCGTGTTTTGCCAATAATAGCTCTGCTCATCCAAAGCCTGAAAGCTGAGTCTCAAAAGTCTCCAAGGACAGAACTACTTGGGTAACCTACTACCATGCCGATTTACATTCCTGGTGAAGAAGGATCTCTAAGTTGCACAACGTGCAATTTGTGGCTATTGCCCCTAGTTACATGTTCTGCCACTGCTAAGAACGGTTCAGCTCCATCTGTAACTACTCTTCAAACAATTGCAGGCAACCACTTGACAGCCCTTCAATCACTTGTTCTTGCTCTTCTCATACTTCACACGCTTTATGTCCCTGACCATCTTTGTAGTCTTCCACTGGATCTTTCAATATATTCATACTGAAATGAAAATATCTACATTTTAAAACTTAAGTTTAAAAACAAAGTGATTTATTTTCAAATCACAAACTATATGCATCTCCAATGCATATAATATTTACCTAGTAACAACACAAACACTTATGTCTTTAGTGGGATCGCTAGCCAGCCTATTTTGTCAAGTAGTTTTCTGCTGATTTAATTCCCTAAACTAGTTCACAGTATAGTCTCAAAAATGCTGGTAGCAGTCTAGTGAAAACAATATTAATATGCAGCCTAGTACAGACAGCACCCTCCTGCATCTGTGAAACCACAGTCTGGCAACTATCTCACTAAGTATTCAATGGTGGCATCAATTTTAAAGCACCCTCTGATCTTCACTTAGCAAATTAATCAGATTACCTGATTACCATCAAGAATAGCTTCTTCTATTTCTGCTTTGTCGAGATTCACACAAGTGGCAACAATATCCAGTAAGTAATCATGCCTGTCATCCAGTCGAGCACGCTTAGCCTCCCTTTCCTCCTTCAGCTTTTGCTGTTATAAAACACAAAGTATTTGAATTACTCAAAAATCACGATTTTGAAGACAAATATAAGGAAAATCTTGGAATTTATTTTAAAAATGAACAGCACTGCATCTTCCATACTTGTGGTTTAAAATTTTAGGCACTTAAATTTTTAGAAGCAGACTGTTGCAATTTTGCATATGATTTCCTGAGTTCTATTATCATATTTATCATAACATTTTTATCACTGGCATTTTGTACAGTATTACTTATTTGTTGAAAGCCTCTCTAGGGGGGAAAAAATGGTATTTTATAAGTACAGCTCCATTACCCCGCTAGTCATCTTCAATACAATTCAAGCTTTTGGCTTTTCAGTCTATTGACATAGCACCACCAAATCAACACAGGATTGTGACCTGTATTTGTTACTTGTGGAAGATATCATAAGTGTTTACCAACAAAGATAAACGCTGCTGGAGGAAGCTAAGATTTCATGCATTATCTCTTAATATAGTTAGAAGTAGAACAAGCAACAAGCCTCAAGGTACTCAAGTGTTTATAAATGTGCTTAACTATTGCTATTATACCATACTTCAGGCAGTATACCTACTCTTCTAATTAAATTGAATTCCCATATGTAAGACACCTCATTATATTGCAGACAAAACAGCCTTCTGGAATAGTTACTGCTACTACTGTGCTTGTGGATTACAAGATTTAATATAATTTCAGTTTCAAAAAAAAATTTAGAATTAAGTTCCATTGGTATTAAGTTCAATCTTTATTTCCTTGGTGACTGTCAAAAATCTAGTAACTGTAAGGAGTATGCACAAGTGACTTATGTACAGGCTTCTGCAGAGTTAATAGGACCTGCATAGCACATTTTATACCATTAAGTAAATTTCTTTGTTACTTCCTGAAGGAATTTTCAGATATTTACTAAACTCATAACTGCTAGGATATCTGCATAAACACTAAACGTACTGGAAATGTTTCTCCAGGTTAATGACAAATATACAAATAGCATTTCTCACACAGATATGCCTGAAGAATGCGTAGTACATTAATTTGTATACATATTTTATGGTTTTTTAGCTGTGTTTTAGATGTAGGCTTTGCCTATATCTCAGAGAAGGAATGAAATTTTTCTGCTAATTAGATACGAAAAGCAACCTTTTTTGGCCAAATCTATTCACAAGAGCTTTGCTATTTCAACAGCTTCAGCACAACTGGCTGTGCACCTGGAGCATGGAAAAATATAAGCACTAAGCCAATTAGTTTCTCTTTAATTCACAAAAACTTATTTGTATTTTGCTCAAAATACAGTCAGATTAATTTTTGTACTCTGCAATGTTTTCAGTACAGAGTTCCAGATACACTGCAGCAAACAGAATTCATCGTACACAGGTTATCAGTTCCCCCATAGGCATAAACTTTCATATGCTCACAGCCTCCGCTCCTCCTCCAAGCTGCTGTTTATGAGCTCAAATCATGAGCATCTTCTCAAACTAGAAAATCATGTCTTGGCATTAATTTCAGTTCTTTCAACATTTTCTAATTCAATCCTATAATTGCAGTCTCCCAAGTCCTACAGCATTTCTTTTAACTGTTGTGTATAGGAGTTCACATAGAATTAAACAATATATGATGTCTGAGAATTTTTTAATATATCACAAATCTCAAAAAGACCAATTAACCTTCCCTAGGGAACACAGGCAATTATGAACAAGATAGTAAAGCTACAGTTCTCAACAGACTAAGACAAACTTGCACTTATCATGTGTCGCTTTTGTAAGGCATTTGCATTGTTCTGGTGGATATCTCTCTACTTGATGTTAGTTACATGCATTTTTTCCCTGATAAATTTTTTTCCCTGATAATTTTCTACAATACAATTCAAGAAACACACAGTCTGTCTGTCATGCTTCCATATCTTGATGCTCACCATCAAATTCCCTCGGTTGCAGAGCCCACACTTGCTTTGTTGTCAAATGCAACAAGAAAATGTTTACTGTACTATATTGTACTAAAACATCAGTGATTTTATAGCACTGAAACAATCAGGACAAGATTTAGGTATCAATACTACAAACACATGAAAGGGTGTTCTGAAATTAATGCCTACTATTTTACGATGTTGGCCCACAATGTCAGAGGCAGATACTGGTGGTAAGGCAGAAGAGACTGAACCTTCCCACCAATATTCCATTACATTTTGTTATCATGACAAACAGCAGTAGAGGGACAGTCTGACAGAATGGCATATGACATGGAAGTGCAGATGGAGCAAAGGCATGTCACTGAATTACTCCATGCAAAAAAAGTAGCGCCAATGAACATTTATGGAGCCAAACAGTGGATGCAAGAGCACTGAGGTTGTGGGTGGTGCATTTCAGCAGTGGCAACAGCAACAGTGGCAACAGCAACAAGTGGATCACTTCTCCTGGAGCAGATTTTTGTGAGTGTGGCACGCAGGTTCCTGTTCATGGTTGATGAAAAAGCATAGCTAATGGTTGTAACTATGTTGAAAAATAGTGTTTTGCAGCTAAGAATTTGGTTTATCAAACAGTGTTTCAAACACTGTTATTGTGCTCTCTGTATCTGTTATAGCTTCCAAGGAAATAAATAGCAAGCATTACTTTCGAAGCAATCAATGTACAAATACCTGAGCACAAACTTGCCTTTCCAAACAAACTGTGCAACTAAGCCTTAGTTGATATCCTACCAATTAAATTATCAGACTGGCTGATCCATTTACAAGACTAGACAAACAAAAGAACGCCTATCTTTGACATATACCTATCCCAAATGCTATATCTTGCTTTAAAAAATAAAGTCTAATTAGAGTGTTTTATGAAATTAATACCATCCACTTACACTATTTTAAAACAGACATTAAAACAGACCCTCTACCCCAATTTAAGCATTATTCAAGCTGCATGGTTACTAGTCTGGACCTAATCCACAGTTCTATTTTCCTTACCTTTATAACTCTGCCAATGCTCTGCTTCCAAAGTTGCTTTCTTCCAGCTCTAAACATTGTACTACTTGATATAAACATCTATTTTCAACATAAGCCTTAAACTATGATACAAGATTCTTCATTCATCATTTTGCATTCTCCCCCCAGCCTTTTGTTCATACTTCTTTCATTCCTGTTCTGTAGGAACACCAAAAAACACCTAGAAAATACAGTAGACCTAAAAAGTTAACAATTACTAAGATTAGCACTGCATCTTTTTTTTTTCCCCTCAGTTCTAACATGCATTTAAGTTACTTGAAGACTGAACTGAGAAACTAGAGAATATACTGCCTGCGGATCTGCAGTTGAAAACCACTGCTACCAACCTAGCGTTGTTAAGGTGATATTGTTTGTATATAAACACCACTTAATACAATTCATCATGCTCAAGGGCAACATAACCATTTGCAAAAGTCAATATCTGATTTGTGTTTAGGCTTCTTAAGTAATCCTCATGTCAACAGACATCTCTGTTTCCTTGTCACAGGCGATTGTTTAAATATATAGCAACAGCAGTCAAGCAGCTTTCAAATAGCTATTACCTACAGACTACTAAACTACCAAATTTTTATTCATAGTTTTTATACAAGCACACTCAGTCTCAATTATTTTTCAGTTGCACAGTGGGTGCTTAATGAAAATATTTTTCTTCAGCAATGAATATTGGGTTTTTTCTTCTCAAAATCACTTCAATTTTTTTCACTTCAGTGACAGAATCCAAATCTGATGTCATGAAAATTCCAAGCAGAACAAGATAATCATCCAATATGAGAAACAAGAAGGCCCTTTTTTTTTCTTTTTTTTTTTTTCTAACAGCTATTTCAGGCTTAAAACGCTTCTAAATATTTTTCCCCCTACTGATATCAGTGTGAATCACATTTACAATCGTTCAACAGCCTCCTTATTGATAACATTTTCATGAATAAAAGCCATTTTCCTTGCATTACCTGAATTTCTTTGCAATTTTCGTCATCTACTACAGTCAAATCAGATTTATATATTGATAGATATGTAGATATATTTGAAAGAGAAAGATCTAAAAGAATTGCACTTTGTGTAAAATTAAACATTCATTCTCTAAACTCTTTATGGTCTCTCTTAATATTAAAGATGTTACTAAATATTACACAATGAATTGATTCCTAGATATATTTGAGATCACTGAAGAATTATTTTATTTTGCGTGTGATTTCTAATGTAAAAAAGTCAGCCCAACAGTCTGAACTTGCATCAAGAGAAGTTATCCCAAGAAAAACATCTCTCAAAGAAGAACCTAAGAAAGTAGAGATTTTCATAAAATGATGTAAGGTCATAGCAGCTACCTTGAAGAAACAAACCAAAAAAAACCATTAGGATATTTGTATATAATCCAGTCTCCTACACAACAAAAGCACAATTAGAGAGGGGTAACCGAGACAAGTATGCAGTTGAGTTTTGAATTGATCCAAGGATGAAGATTGTACAATTTCTCCAGTGGTATCTGACCATCCAACATGAAGATCATTCTCATACATCTAACTGGAATTTCCTCTATTTCAACTTACGTCTTGTTGACTCATATTACTTTGCATGTTCATTAAAAGCCCAGCTGTGACTGTACTCTGCTTTTAAAGGTAGACTGGAATACAATCTCCCTTACTGCTTTCTTCCTAGTGCAGAACAAAGCCAGTTCTCTCAACATCTTCTCATATATCATATATTCCAGTATCCTGGTCATGACACACTGCCAAACTTGCTCTATCAACCTGTTGGCTGTTTCACCCCAGCCTGTGGCACCTTTGCTGCAAGGTGCATTATTGGCTCAAGTTCGAGGCAAGTCCTTCTCTGTAAACCTGACATATAGCAAGCTGGCCACTAACATGTACTGTCATACAAGATCATTCCATCCTTGCAGGACTTAGCATTTGCTTATGTTGAATTTCTTGAGGTTTCTCTAAATCTATTCTCAAGCCTGTCCAGCAGCCATGCTCTTTGGTACATCATCCCCCTCCAGTTTGATACCATCAGAGTCGTGCTCTGTCCCATAATTAAATTACCTTTTAAAGGCACTAAACAATATGAGCCTCAGTATCATCCCTGAGAGTTCACTAGTAACTGGCCATCAGCTTGGCTTTGGTACCACCTGCATGCCAGCCAATTTTCCACCTAAATTAGCTCAGACAATTAGCACTTAAATCACCAGTTTGACTTTAAGGAAGCTAAGGGATACCACATCAGACACCTTGCTAGACTTAAGACAAAGAACAACTATTGCCTTCCCTTTGTCCTTACAGCCAATAATCCTGTCACAGAAAATAATCAGGTTGGTTGTACAGGATACGACACTTGGAAATCTCTTTCGGTGGTTGGCAGTCATCATTTTGGTTCTCCATGTGCCATCGTGTCTTTCAGAACATTCAGTTCTCATATTAGCTGATACATTATGAAAGTTCATTTAACTGTGCCAAGATTTTTTTGATGGTGTTACAATGCGGAACTCCAGCAGCAACTTTTCTTTCATTAGGGGTAATTAGCTGCCATCTCGTGGTTGAAAGCCCTAAGTGCACATTACATTTATGCTGTTTTTTCGAAGACCATAAAACAGAGCCACGGTAACATTTGAAAACTGAAATACAAAGTTGTCTTTTATGGAGATGATTACTTATAAATCACAGATGATTATCTACACTGAATAAAAGTAGAGGAACCTAAAGAAAAGCATATCATTCTCTGCTGTTCTATTTTAGTATAACTGCAATGAAAGAAATCAAAGCTCATAGTAGACTTTCTTAATGTACTTGAGCTTCTTTAAAAGTTGAACAAATGGAGTTTTCAATACCTTTAATTGAGACAAGGAATTCTAAGCTGCTTTGTTGACCAAAACTAAAGCTTCAACATATTCAATCGATCATTGCTGAAAAATACAATTTCTACTAAGTAAGAATATCTCTTCAACCTATTTGTTTGATGAGATAAAAGATATGCCTAAGGCAAATAATGTCATCTTGCTGCTGAACAGGATAATTTAACTATCATGTAGGAAGTCCAAATGTAATTCCCTGTTTTGCTTTATGCAAGACATTAGCTCTCTCTGTTTGCCTGTTTCCTGCACTGTTAGGAAAATAAAACTCAATTTAAAACACAGCAAAAAATACTGAATATATAAACAGACAGAAACACATAAATAGCCAAAATAAATTAATTAAACTTCTGTTTACAGGAATAGATAGGATGTTTGGGTCTTACCAAATAATTACTAACTCAAACTAACTATCAGATTGGCAGCCATTACAGGAGATATTTCATAGAATAACAGCATTCTGAGGGACAGATGGACTTCAGTTCAAGTAGCCATGCAAAATATTACATTTTCCATTTTGAGCAGCTACAGAATCTCTCACTCTCTCTGTCATTTCCCACTATCAGTTATTTGGATATTGTACCCATCATGTTCTTCAAGCACCCCTAACATTGCTCAAATGTCCTTGCTACCTCAAACAAAACTGTCTAATAAGAAGGATAAATCCTCAACACATAATTTAAGACTGAGAGAGGTCTGAATTCATTGGAAGCTGGAGACACAGCTAAAATTGAGTGGCTGTGAAAGAAGCAAGTTTAGGATCTCTGACCCTTGAGAAAGTGGGCCAGAGGGGAGTTTTTAAAACCATCCGAGGAAAATCTAGTAGCCATTGAAAAGCACGTGGTTTCAATCAGTATACTCATTTGGATAAAATGCCAGGAGCCTTGCATCCTCAAAGCAGGTCACAGAGCAGAGGCTGTCGCTTGCCAAAGCAGGAATCATACCAAGAGGCAGGAAGAGGCACTGTCCCTTTGAACAGGTGGAAGAAAACAGAAAATTGAATAGAAATCCTAAAGAAGTGCACATCAGCTTCTACCTAAGTGTAAGAAGTTCTATAGGACAAAGTTAGAGGAACTGAAATCCAATCACTAACTTGAGATGTTCTATAAGAGCAATAAAGTTTAACATAAAGAAGGTATTATTGGAATACTGCATCATGTACATCAATATATTTACAAAATAAGAAGGATGAAAAAGCTTACATCAGTGTAAAAGAGCTCATGTTCAAACAGACAGTAAGTTAAAGGCCAATGAAGTCATGTTTCAATAATTATTATTAAATAGACATTAAATAGGATATTGACAGTAACAATCACAGGAACCCCTATGGCAGGAAGCAGTATCAGCAGGGAACTTCAGGAGTCTTCACGTACACTAGGGAAACATCACACTACTTCAAAAAAAGGAAACACTGAAAATAAAATGGTAAAGACAAGCAGTCAAACAAATTAAATGCTTGTAGACAACATGCAAACACGTACTAGAAATGCAGAGCAACTGCATAGCTTCTGCCAGAAACACTTGAAGTGTAAGTAAACCAGCACAGATAAATAACAGTAAAAGCAAAAAGGACAACCTCCCACACTGAAATGACATGTAATCTGCATCAGTATCAGAGGACTTATAAAATGAACCTGTTCAGTCTTGCAAGCTGAATGAGAAAATCTGACTAGGTAAAATAACAGGCATTATAATCAGAGAATTAAGTGCCAGGCAATTGATTTTATTTCCCAAGAAGAAGTGAACAAGATTTTTGAAAAAGGGAGAAACATCTATAACGATCTGGTGAGTTTCATTGAAGGGGTTAATAAGCATACATGTAAACAAGATTGATCTAAATGACCTGGATTTGCAAAAAACTTTCAGAAAGATCCATTGTCAAACGATTTTAAGAAGAGCATAAGGGAAACGATCCTCCAGGGAAGGAAATTGATTAAATGGTAGAAGAGGATAGGAATAAAATGAAGAGCAAGTCCTTATATAAGAAAGAGATAACAAGCAAGAGTTTTCCAGGCGACTGCATTGTTCAAAGCACTTGCATGGGAAAGGGGAAAGCTGTAAGAACAAAGCCTTAGATGAAACTAAGTTATTTGAGGAACTACCACAAAGAATTATACAGCCTTTCAAGACTGAACAACTCTGTCAACTTCTTAACTGGTGACACAGAAGCTGTAGTTCTGTATTCCCAAAGACTGCTTTGTCTTTATGCCATGTGGGGTCAACAATTCAATGCTAAAAGGTGCTGTTGGTGTGTATTTTCTAGAAAGCCATGAAACATTTCCTTTCCACCATTTGGAGAATTTCAGTATTTTAAGCAAAGTATTTCACTATTTTATTGTAAAGAACTGCTAATTATCTGTGTAGCATGTAGTGTTAAGCCAAGTAGCATTTCTGTTCTATCTGCTTCATGTTTGGAGTTAACATTCTCTCCAATGGACTTTCAACAGGCCATACAAACCTGAACAATCGTGTCTTACAGAAATGTTGCTTACAAAAATCTGTACATCCAAGACATCATCCGTACATCCAAGAGCTGAAGAACTGGTATGGCTGTGTTTTGGGTCATATCTTTGCTCTACAACTATTTAAGCATCTCACAATCTAAAAGAGTTAACCACTCTTTGTAGCTCTGAGTATGGATCTCCAAGACTTAACATTGGATAATTTGTTATCGCTTCTCTCCCATTTAAGTCTAAGTTGGCATCAAATCTATAAAATACAGATGATTCCTGCAGACATGTTTCCAAAAGTAAAAACTTGTCTGATTTTTTGCTACTATTCAACTCACGTAAGATAATACAAAAGTTGATATATAACAGCTTGTGAGTAGCTTGCTATTAATAATAAAATGCCCATCTGAATAGTATGTTTTTCATGGAATTACCAACAAAAACCACTTAAAAGCACACATTTTTGCCTGGTTATCAGTGGCAACCAGACAAGACCATTTGATTCTGGCCAGGCAACTCAGACTTAGTTGCCAGCACTAGAGGCTCAGACAAGTGCACATAGAAGTATAATAATTTAATCAATGGAATTTTTATATCCCTTTCATATGCAATACCAACATCTTGATGTTGTTAATTACTTGTGCTGAATTCAGGCTTTTCAACTGCATGCACTCAGCAGTACTTCTACACTACAATCAAAAGTTGTTCAGACACAGCTGAACTAAATTGAGCTAAGTTTTTAGAAACTCCACTCACGGCTGCACTAAGATCACAAGGGTAACTCCCGTGACCTATGGGTCACAAGACAATTGTATCTTATGCTTCCAGGGAGAGAGCATCCACTACCTCTCTGGGCAAACTGTTGCAGTGCCTTACCAACCTCACAGTATTTAATTTCTTCCAGATAACTAGTCTAAATCTACCCTCTTGGAGTTTAAAGTTATTTCCCCTCATCCTGCTGTGATGTGCTCTTATAAAAAGCCTCTCCCCAGCTTTCCTGTAGGCCCTTCAAGTACTGGAAGGCTCCTGTAAGGTCCCCCAGAGCCTTCTCTTCTCCAGGTGCAAGAGCTCCAGCTCCCTCAGCCTATCCCCATACACAAGTGCTCCAGCCCTCTGATCATCTCTGTGGTCCTCCTCTGGACCCACTCCAACAGCTCCATGTTCTTCTTTTGTCAGGGGCCCCAGAACTGGATGCAGTAGTCCAGGTGGGGTCTCATGAGAGCAGAGAGACAGAATCAACTCCCACAGACAGAGAAATAAGTAAAAAAAATATTTATTTTTATTGCATATTTAAAGATAAGGTCTGTCTTTTCACACATTTTTTTTTCTTTCCACTTTCCATAGCTGAAACTGTCTCTCCTTGTGTCTTTGCCTATGTTCTCAGAAAGACACATATCATGCAGCTTTCTTCTCTGTTCAGTTGCTGAATATGGTATTATTCTTAGGAATTACCTGCTATGTTATAACTGCCGAAACATAGGTCTGAACAAAGGTCTCCATCACATTAAGGTATTAAATGTTAAATATGATCAGACTGTACACTGAAGTAAAAACAAAAAATGACTATAAAATTACACAGCTAGATATCCATGAAAGCAAAAAGAAAATGAGGCAGTCCAATTTTCAGCTGAATAAAGGTATGATCAAAATGTAACTTTCTAATAGCTTATCTTGAGATATTTGCAATTGTACAGAAACATTAGCCAGTTGGTGTTTGGATTCATCCTGGAGTTATTGTAAAAATTAACTGAGGTGTATTTGTATAGCTGTATACTTTATAGCTATGGGAATCCAAGGGAATCCAACCATCCCTCAACATTGGGAACTTCAAGCATATACTTCAAGTACTGGAAGGCACCAGCGAGGTCTCCCCAGAGCCTTCTCTTCTCCAAGCTAAACAAGACCAACTCTCTCAAGCTTTTTCCATAGGAGAAGTGCTCTACATCATATTCTCTTTTCCCAGCAGCCCCTCAAAGCATCCCCTTCCCCTCTTCCAGTGAGAGCTACAGCTTAAGTCTTCCCATGCCTGAAGTCTCATCACCAGCTATTGCCAACAGCTGCCCACGAGAAATTTTGTCTGGTTTGTAACAGTTTGTGAATTCTATTACAGAGTAGCTTCTCAGAGAGATGGCACGATGGAAGTCATCTCCTCTGACCTTCTTTTATCCAACCACAGCTATCTCGGCAAACACAAGCAGGTATCTAGCAGCTGCTAAGCTATAAGGAACGAGCACAAGAGAGCAGAACACACGCGATACGTACAGTCCTACCCGGACGCAAACTTCATTTTCCACTTCAGAAGCTGCAGCGTCCCCCTCACCAGCACGACCTCCCCCCTACACGCTGCGCCCCGGGGCCGCTCACGGGATCCCGTTTGTTTCCCTCCTCGTCTTCGCCCCTCCACATGGCAGAGTCCGCCCCTAGCCCCGCACCTGCACCTCCTTGCCACTCTCCAGCTGCGCCGTGGCCGAGCTGGCAGCCTCGTGACGGCAGCCCGACGCCGCGGGGGTCTGCGGCCCGAGACGGCGCCGGACCGAGGGGGAGGCGGCAGTGCCCAGCCGCCGCTGCCCCGCCGCCGCCATCGCCCGCCGCCGTTGCTATGGCAAGGGGTCCTGCCGCCGCCGCCGCCCCCTGCCGACCCCAGAGGACCGCAGCTCCGCGATGGGCGGGCTTGGGGCTGCCGTCGCTGTGTGCCGGTCCCGCTTTCCAGGCTGTGCTGCTATGGTAGAGCCGCGACAGCGGTACAGACGCTCAGTAGCCCCGCGGCGAGCCTGCCGGGGAAGTAGCTTCGTGGATTCCTCGTGAACCCCTCACGGGCAGTGCTTGTACTGGAGCGTTCTCTGGAACGAGAGAGACCTGATTTAGTCGCAGTAATAAATCCTGCTAAAAGCCTATGTCAGGTGCAACCTTAGCGCCTGAGACATAGCAAAAAGGTCCCCATCTTTTAACATTGCATCTTCAGTGACTACCAAAAATTTGCGTTTCTGCAGTCTCACAGCTGCAATTACAGAAGTTAAGTAAGGAACTGGGAAGCTAACAGCTTCAAACACTGCCCTTCTGTTGCACAACAAAAAAGCAAGGAAATGTAGCATGCTTGGATGCCACACGTACATAAAAGCTTTCTCCTAACTGGGTAGCACACTGAGTTCTGCCCTCCTAAACGGCTGGAGGATCAAGTTATCATGTTTCTCTCCCATAATCTGCCAGTGAAAATAAAGATCTCTGGCACACAGTTACACAGAGCAATCTGTTAATTGCCTACCTATAAGCCAAACTTGTTTGTAAACAAAGGGGCGGCCAAGGAGGTCTCCATCCCCTCAACACCTTAACAAGATGAAGAAGTTAGAATGATACACAACAGTACAGAAAGCTATATAAGATTAAATATACATGAACAGCAGACTAATTATGTGCAACCTGACACTGAGGCATTAGCAGCTTTTGCTCACCTGGAATCCAGGTCCACACAACAGCTGAAAACTAAGAGTGAAGAGCAGACAATAGATTCATGAGCAGCAAAAACTGAAGCTCTTTTAGAAATTGGTAAGAAACACAAGCCTAAACCTGAGGCTGATATTTCACCATCTCTCCTGCTCCTTGTGATGCAGCTGAGGACTCGGGAGCCTCCTGCTCATTTTTCGGTGGAAATGTGCATACACAGGGCTGCAGCAGACCTGCAGAAACTCAGCATTTAGGAATGAGTGAGTCAAGACAATCTTTAACAGGAATTTCCAGCTTGCTCTTAAAAATTTTAGGAAGGTAGTGACTACACAAACTGCCCAGAGAGCCTGAAGCAGTTCTCATTTTGTTGATTTCATTAGTTTGCTACTAACATCAATTATTCCTTCAGAGTAGACATTTCATCATATTTTCTTCAGTGACTAGTATCTTCCTAGTCATAATTTTTAGCATGTTTGTTGTAAGTTAACTCTGAGAGGACAGCTAAGCCCTACCCAGCTCTTCTCTCATTTCCTTCCTATGGAAAACGTTGTTTTCTCTCTACGTCCTTTTTCTCCTGGACAGAAGCTGACTAATTTCACCAAGTGCTAATAATTTCAGCATTTCTTTGGAATTACTAGATTCTGTTGTTCATGATTTTCCAGTTTGCCAATCCTGTTCCTGAAATGTGTCATGTGAAGAACGTTCAAATGTTCTTAGAAGCCATAGAGAAGGAGGAACAGCTTCCTGCTAATGGTTCAAAAATAACATTTTAAATCACAGACAGGATTTACTCTTTTCACTTTGGATTGTTTCCATATTCTTTTTGACAGAAAAAAAAAGATTTCACATACAATTTTCTGACACACTTTTGGAGATTCATATTTCCTCTATTTTTATGGATTTGATTTTTCCTTTCTGGAACACTTCATATTACTAGGTTTCAGAACTTTTCTTTCATGCCTGCATCTTTAATGAAAACTACTTTGAGTTTCATTCTCCTCTGATGCACATCTGGATCAGCTCTCCCAGCTTGATACTGTATATGAATACAAATTCTCAATTCCCTTCTGAACAGTATCCTATAAAGTCAGGCCCCTATAAGACCCTGTACAGTATCTTCCCAGGATTTCTTGGAAAATAATTTATAGCTTGTCCTTTAACATGTTGTATAATAGCATAGTTATGTTGGTATCCACAGATCATATAACTGGAAAGATGATCATGTTGGAAAGCGATAATTGGAAATAGATGAAAAATGCTTAACCACTTTGAAGGCTTGTAAGAAAAACCCCAAGAGGAGAGATCCCCCAGAAAGAGATCCTTTTTCCACTGGCAGTCAGCCCTTAAATGGGTCTAGGAAAGATGCAGCCACGCTCCACCCCTTCTGGTCACACAGCTGAATTGCCTTCACCTGTGCTCCCAAGGCTGACTCAATCCTTATTTCAGGTGATCAATCAGTGGTTCAGGCTGTAATTCAACATTTCCCATACACACATTTTTTTAACAGCTGCTGGCATTCATCATAGTAATATTATCTAGATTGTATCTCTCTCATTTCTTAAAAGCATGTTATATCTATGTAATGAAATTTGTGTTGGAAGGTTTGCTATAAATCAGTTTCCACTAGCTGAATACATGCCCGTCAAGCAGCTAAACTGTCAAGGAAGATAGCTGGCTTGATTGGACCCATATCTTTTTGAAAAATCCGTGTGATATATTTTCTTTGTCTTGTCCCTTGAACTGCTAGAAAATGGTAGCATAATAATTTGTTCTAGTAACACTGAGAACTCTTCTTCCCTTATTCCTAAAGAAGTTAACTGTGCCTGACATTTTTTAAGTCCCTGAGATTCTACCTTTCTTTACCAGTATTTCTCAAAAATAAAAAAAATAATACCTGATCTTGTTTTGGAGATTATTCTCAGTAAAAAGCATATTTCAATTCCTAGGTTTTGTTTCTTTGTTTGCTTCAGTGTTCATGTGTATGATTTTTTTGTAAGGCAGGGTTTTTGTTTGTTTGTTTGTTTGTTGAGAGGGAAATTGATTTTTTGTAATAGCTCTAAATTATGTAAATATTTCACAATTTTTCTTGAATGTGATGCTGTTCTGTTCTGGCTGTATTCTTACATCTTCTTATTACAGACTTGTCATTTGCAGCAATTTATAAAGACCAAAGAAGAAGGCACTAAATATTGTGGTGTTCCCTAAGCCACTCACTCGTTGCAGTATACTCTGCTCATTCTGCATTACTCCTTTTTTTATTTTCTCTCTCCTTGGTTTGCTCATTTTAACATTTCCATATTTCGCACTCCTCCTTATTATTAATGTTTTCTCTATAATTTTTTTTGTAACTCTTGGGACAAACATATCATAGTCTCCTCATTGAGACTAATATCAATAATGGTACTGAAGATTCCACTGTAATACAGAATCACAGAAGTGCTGAAGCTGGAGGGGACCTGTGGAGCCCCCCTCAAAGCAGGTCAACAAGAACAGATTGCCCAGGACCATATTCAGCTGAGGTTTTAATATCTCTATTAGTGGAGACTTATCAAAATATTTTAGCAACCTGTTTTACCTTCACAGTATATTTTTTCCTGTATTTGAGCAGAATTTTCTGTATTTGAATTGCTTCTGATCCTGTTCGTGGTCACCACTAAAATGAGCCTGCTCATGTCCATCTCCGTTTGAATTTATCTAGTCATATTTCATCAGTCTACCTGTGAAGATCTTAGAGGAGACAATCCCATAACTAAAGTGGGACAGTAGAATCAAGAAAAACAACAACCACTGCTCCCTTCTCATCCAGTCAGCTATTCATGTCATTGTAAATTGGATGCCAGGTTGTTTTTCTTTGCACAGTGCTGATGCTTACAAAAACAGAAATCTATTTTACTGAGATAATTATTACCACACATTTCTATAAGTGAAGATTACTGTGCGTGTTTTACAGATATTACCTACAGAAAAGCTTTAAGCATGGAAATATTTTTTGTTCCAATTTTAATTTCTAGGAAAAAACAACGTTCCAGATGTTGCTTTACTAATTCTGGGTTGAAAGAAAGAGTTGTTCAGACGTCATACTCTTGCTCATGTGTCAAACTCAAGACAGCCTTTGACATATTTAAATCTATCAAGCTTTTAAGATACTCAAGACTTTCAAATCTTATCCTGTTCTTCATTACCCTTTTACTTGAATCCAGCGAAGTAAAAAAGAACTGATCAATTTGTTTGCTTCTATCTGGAGCCGTGAAAAAATAAATTAAATCAGAATAATCGTAATTTTCAAGTTTTTATATAAAACGACCACTAGAGGGAGAAGTAATCCCAAACACTGGAATACATCTAATCCTAGCTAGAAAAGGTTGTAAATCCTAGTCTGCTGTCACCATGACCACAAATCCAAAATCTACTTTTTCCTGTTTACAAGTGTTCAATTACAATGGCTTTTCTGTCCATGTACTGTGACCATGAGAAAAAAATCTAGTGATATCTTAATGATAATGGTGATGCCACCCACTTCTCCGCCTCTATATATGTCAGCCAGATTAGGGTGGTTCTACAGCAGTTGCTAGACCACAGTATTCAAGGTAAGGCATCTTGTATTGTATTGTATCCCAAAGCAATCAAAACTAGAAGAGGAACATAGCAATTATCTATATCTCTGATGTCAATAAAATTAATTAAACAGAATATAACTATGATAAAATCTTCACCTCACACATCCATGGTCACATTTGACTATGTGAGGATTACTTTATATTTTATTATAATTTCTTAAGCAAATTATAAGACCAATATGAAATTGTACCTTGTTACAGTTCCTGAAAGGCAATCTGTCAAACAAAATCAAGGAAGATGTACTCTAGCAGAGTCCTGTGCATCCGCATGCCATTCTGGGCATTCCAAGAGTTCCCTAGTCTCATTTGTTTCTCCATCAATCAAGGCAAGGGAATGGCAGGCCTGCAGAGACTTAATGTCCACCATAATTATGATCATAATCTTAGTAAAGAAAAGAAAGTACATTTTGTCTTACGAGTGAGTAGGAGGAAAAACAAGCTGAATTTTTTGTGATTTATTCATGATTTTTTGACTAGATGACATAAACATCTGGAACTTTTCTCTGTTCTAAAAATGAACCAGCAATTTACATGTCTCTTGGACATGATTGTCATACAGCAAAAATTAGCTTACATGCATTTGTCAGAGGAGGAAAAATATATATAGATGGACACAACAGTTACTTCAAGACAGGAGGTCTAAGCAGTAAACATAATGAGAAATTGTGATTGTGGTTTGAAAGATCAAGAAGTGGTAACTGGAAGTTGTCACTGGTATTATAGTCCATCTCAAAAGCAGACCAGATGTTTTTTATGAAGAATGTTTGGGCTTGTAGAGAGGTGAGTAACTTATGAAACATACCTTAAGAAGAGAATGAGAAACTATGCTATAGTTGGAGTTATAAATGTGATACGTGGTAGAAGCACACTGATAATAACATAGAGTATCAGTGTGCTTTAAAGGAGTGCTCTTCTGTTCCTCCTTATGGGTTCTCTAAATAGGAAGGCCCAACAGGCAGAGCAAGGAAATAAGGCAGAGCAGTGAGAGCAGCAGAGCAGAGCTCGTAGAACTGACCCAAAAGTATTCATGCTGAGAAAAATGAGAGGAAGCTCTAAATTAATTAGTGTTGTTCCTGAGGGGCTGAGAGCCTTTTCATTAGGAAAACTATCTGGTAGCGGGAATGGTTGTTGTTACAGTAGCTATAATTGATGGATAGGAAGGATATGAGAGTCTGTATGTGATTGCTTTCCAGCTGCTAAAGTAAGCCTCTAAAACAAACTTAAATACGTTACATTTAAACAAAGGAGAGAATATATAAATGTCTACATGGCTGTGACCTAACAAACAAATCCCATTACTAACATTCAGCCCTTCACTGCCAAGGAAAATCATACTAGAGAAGAATACAAAGTCAACAAAGAGGACAAACTTCTGGTTAGTGTGAAAGTCAAGAAACTCACAGAAAGTTAGAATTTAGCTGGAGATAATTAATGTAAAATAACAGGAGGGAGCTTATCTTTGACAAATCAGACTATTTTTGAAAAACAAAACTGTTTTACAGAATAACTGTGATTCTAATTTACCTGATGTTTTAGAGCATTTTTCCCATGCAACCTCTTTAAAGAGTTTATCACAGTCTCATTACAAGGTAAATAATTATTCAATTGCAAGGGTCAGTAAGCACAGAAAAAGAGCTAGCTTGGGCAGCAAAGGCAGAGAGCAATAGTGTAAAATAAGAATTTGAACAGAAGTATGAATAGCTGTGTGCCACAGAGACCAGTAATGATTGGGAGTGACTTCATTCCTCGCATACGCATCTTTGGCCAGGGTGAAGGAATATGGACATAAGGGAGTAAAATCTGCTCATGACACATAACTGGGCAGAGATTCAACACAAGGGAAAAGAGTAATAGACATCAGAATGTCTTGGACAGACCTGGAGCAACAGGATATGAGTTACTTCTGTACTTTTACTGGGAAGAATGGTTGAAGACTGGAAGAGTAAAAATGTTGTAGAATGTGGTAGCACTGCCTCTAAACTGTGCTTCTCACAAACTTTTTGCCAATCAAATACAGTGAGGCAGCATAGCTGTTGGTGCCAAGGCTGGAAATTCTCAGAAGTTTAGCAGTGGGCACAAATACAGACATGATATCAGCCTCAAAATATTTTAAAGAATTTTTGAAAAATCTTATGGATATAAACCTGTTTTTGTTTTGTTTTTTTTTTTTTAGTTTGTTGTTGTGGTGGTGGTGGTGGTTTTGTTTGTTTGTTTGTTTTTATAACAAAAGTCAGGCCTAAGGAGAACATCACGTAGGACTCCGAAATAAAATGTTAAGGATGCTACCTTTATGCTGAAGGGTCTATAGCTTTGACTTTTTAAAACTACTTAGCAATTTCATTTTGCTATTTAACAGGAGTATGTAGAGTGTGTGCCACAAAGTTCATTGTTGTGTCACAGAGGCCTCTTTGTTCGTATTTTTAGACCATCCAAATATTTGTTTACACATTTCCTGTAGAGAACATACCTTCTGTAACACTGCTTCTACATCAGCCCACTCCCGATTTATTTTAGTATCCCCCAGCTGATGGGGGACAGATGGGTGCAGGTCAAGAGCAGAGGAATGTTGCCCTGCCTCTGATGGCAGTGAAAGGCATGCAGCTTGCCTTCCCCAAACAGCCCTTGGGAAGGGGGCCAAAGTGACTCCCTTAGTCACCGAACAAGTTAGAGACCAAGAAAAGAGCTGAGGAAAGGCTGACAGCCTTGGACAGGAAGGTGCAAGTCACTGAGAAGCTGTTTCTCAAGATTCCCTTCCCAGAGAAATTGTTTAAAGTAGAGTGAACAGAGACACTTTCATACAATTATGTAATACTAATTTGAAAATTGATGTATACTTTCTTTTCTGTCTGTAAACTTTTCCTACTACACTTATCTCCATCTCTGTCTGTGGCATTTAAATTCAATTCTTGTCTTCACAGACTGGGAATTACATTTTGGATGAGAACATTTTTGATTAACACTTTGTAAAGTTAATGGAGTCTAATCTGCACCAATATCTGCAGTAATTTTTGTGTGCAACACTAGCTGGTTTGGACTGTGATCCTTCTTTCTGACTATGATGGTAGAAAATCCCTCCATGCTAAGATATATTTGTCTGTGTCTCTTGATTCAGGTGTCGTGCTCAGCCTCCCAGGAGATTAGAACAGCTGTAGGAGAGTTTCTTCAGCCAAGCTGTGCTATCCACATCCAGCATATACAATTGGTAGGGCAGGAAGCAGAAGAGAGCCCTCTGGGAGCTTCACTTAGTGCTGCCAATTTAGATCGATGACTGAATTCCCTTGGTGTAGCAGAAGTCAAACCAAAGAGTAGGACTCCAGCCCCACAGCTTTCTTTGGGAAATGTGGACAGCCTCACAGATAACTGCTTTGAAAGATCAAGACTTTAGAAAACAGTGAGTCTTAGAGTAGAAATTATTCTATTGCCTCTAAACTGTTTGAAAATTTAGTTTATATTCACTGAATCCTGTAACATAGTGAGATTGCTAATTAGTTTTTGCCCTCTGAGAAGTACCATGTATTATTGCCTATCCAAATAGAAATGCTGGGCTGATTCTGAGGAAATAAATGCTAGTATGAATACAAACAAATGTTAGAGTTTGTACGTGAATGCATCCTTCATGCCTACCTACATTCAAAATCATGGCACACACTAGTGATGGCTAACAGTACAAACCCAGGATACAATTAGGCCAGGTCCACAGGGACGACCTCATAAAACTGAGTTTTTAGACTCTTTAATAAATCAGTACTCAAACTTACAGTTGGCTCCTCCCATATTTCTCCTGTATCCTCTGGAAAGTCAGACAAACACAGCTGTTTCCTGTATTATGGTGTCTTTGTACCTCAACAAACAGTACAAGCTTCCTGCTGTCTTCTCCTCCGGTATACAGGATTTCAGGGCTCAGACAGAAAACTTCGCTGCCTGGCCATGCGCTCAGTCCCACGTGGCCTTCTGGCTCCTCCAGAACTACAGGTACTGAAAAATTCTTGTGCTTTCCCTCACAGCTTTGTGAACACATAGAGACAGCAGTGGAAGGGCCTGGATGGAAAAAGCCAGAAAGAGAGCTGGTAGTCTACCAGATCCTCTGGTATGTGTCTGAGAAAGGGAATTTTGTGGAAAATGTTTTGTGGGATACAGAACTAAGTCAAATGGGGAGGAAATAAAATACCTGAAATCAGAGAAAGAAAAGAAAGAAAAGTTGTTCTTCCTCACATCTTTCTGTATTCCCATCCAGAAGAAAACATCTCAGATGATCTAGACCACCAAACTATTAAGCCTTGTCTAATATGTAGTTCCCATACACATAGGAATTTTCTATGTCAAGAAGAACATAGAGACACTATGTCAAATGATAAAATTGTATATAATTCTGTTTACACTTTATATGTCTAGGATTTCTATTTTCAAAAACCCTATTGTTAATATGAATATTTCACCAGTTTTTGATATTCGGAGTTGCTGATACAAAGTACATAACCATAAACCAACTAATCTTATATAATTGTCAGTTCTTTCTCTCATCTGTTAATTTGTACCTTTCTTTGTAGTTGTTCCTTTTATCATTTTATAATTTTCTACTTGAATAATTTGTTATTCCTTAGACTAAGATCCCTTTCAAAATCTAAATCATAGAATCATAGTAAGGCTTGGGTTGGAAGGGTCCTTAGACACCATTCAGTCCCAGTTCTCCTGCTAGGGGCAGGCTGCCACCCACCTGATCAGGCTGCCCAGGGCCCCATCCAGCCTGGCTTTGAACGCCTCCAAGGATGGGGCACCCACAGTTCTCTGGGTAACGTCTGCCAGTGCTTCACCATCCTCTGAGTAAATAATTGCTTCCTAAAGTAAATCTTCATTCTTTTAGTTTAAAGCAGTCCCCACTTGTCCTATCACCACACTCCTTAATGAAGAGTTCCTCTCCAGCTTTCTCATGGGTCTCCTTTAAGTACTGAATGGAATGCTACAGTGAGATCTCGCTGAGACCTTCTCTTCTCCAGGCTGAACAAGCCAAGCTGCTTAAGTCTTTCTTTGTAGGAGAGGTGCTCCAGCCCTCTGAATATCTTTGTGGCCCTCACTCCAACTGGTGCGTGTCCTTCTTATGCTGGGAGCCCCAGGGCTGGATACAATATTTTGTGTGGGGTCTCATAAGAGTGAATTTGAAGAGGACAATCATTTCCTTCACCCTGCTGGCCACTCTTCTTTTGATGCAACTCAGAATAAGCAGTCCTTGAGAGCAGCCCTGCAGAATAGAACTTGAGGGTCCTGATGGATGAAAAATTTAACATGATCCAGCAGTGTGCTCTTGCAGCTTGGAAAGCAAATGATATCCTGGGCTCCATCACAAGAGGGGTGGCCAGCAGGGACAGGAAGGTGATTGTCCCTTTCTGCTCTGCCCTTGTGAGGCCCCATCTGGAGTACTGTGTCCAGGTCTGCAGCCTACAGTACCAGAAAGACAGAGAGCTGTTGGAGAGAGTCCAGAGGAGAGCCACAAAGATGATCGGGGGACTGGAGCACCTCCTCTACAAAGGCAGGCTGAGGGAACTGGGCTTGTTCTGCCTGGAGAAAAGAAAGCTGCGGGGTGACCCCATTGAAGCATTTCAATACCTAAAGGGAGCCTACAAAGAGGAGGGAAGTCAACTCTTTGAAAGGGTAGATAACAGCAGGACAAGGGGAAATGGTTTTAAGTTGAAGGAGGGAAGATTTAGTTTGGATATCAGGGGGAGTTCTTTACTATGAGAGTAGTGAGGTGCTGAAACAGGCCTAGAGAAATTGTGGATTCTCCGTCCCTGGAGGTGTTCAAGGCTGGGTTGGGGCCCTGGGCAGCCTGGTCTATATTAAATGTGGAGGTTGGTGGCCCTGCACGTGACTGGGGGGTTGAAGATTCATGATCCTTGATGGTGATGAATTTCAAGTCAAACTGAGCCGTGGTAAGTATAATATTTATTCCTTATTTTTAACCACCTAAGATCCTATTGTTTGTCCAGAATTCATATGCGCATTATAAAGTCAGTATATATTTAGTCAATGACTATCATCACAGTGAAACACTCCACTCAGTTAAACAGTGTTCAATGTTCACAAGACAGAATCATAGAATAAGCTGTACATGTTTAATTATTTTAACATTTTATACAAAGTGTTTACAGGTCACAGTTTGTTGCCTAAAGTTCTTGAATACTACTGAAGTGCTGAAGGCTGCAGAGTTGACAAGCAACTCACAGGAAACACCAATGCAGAACTGGAATTCCATGGACAATTACATTTATAATTCTCTTTGATTTTCCAGGTATAGACCTGCCCTTTCAATACGCATACAAAATTATTCACTGGGCAGCAAAATCTCAAAGTAAGGTTAACATGGGCTTTGAATACCAAGCCACCTTGGGCATATAAATATTGCTGTATTTTCATACCAAAAAACATTTTTAATGTTATTTTTCATTGTATAAAATATTATTAAAATTTTGCTATTTTCATTATGTTGCATAGTGCATTTATTAAGCTAACAATCCTTACTTTGACAAATCAATTATAAACCTGATTTCCATGTTTGTAACATACAGAAAAATACAACAATACAGCATTATTTTGAAGCCTGTAATGTAGTTCTGTGTGTTATTCTGACCAGAAGCACCATTCTCAAAAACCCTACCACTTAATAAAGCCTCATCCTGCATTCTCGTGTATTCTGAGCTTCCACTTAAAATACAAAAAACTGCAGTATGATAGATTGAGTAGCTCAGTAAATAATAATGTTACTTTGACAGTATTAATATGATTTATATTTCAGCATATCTGATTATTTCTGTTTCATAGCAGCAGAAGGATAAAGTGATCCAAAATTTGCTAGGCTTCTGCTGAGCTTTCCTTATTTTTCTTTGGCTGAGACAGGAAACAAAAGCACTAAGCTATTGTCTCAAATTGCGCAAGTGATTGCATTCTTTGAAAACCATTATCTGCATGAAATCTTTCATGGCAGGAAATTACAAACAGAAAGAAATTCCTTCACAATGAAAGAAAAAAGACTATTTTCAATGCTTGTTTTGAAGTACATAAGGTGCCACAAAAACAGTCAGTGGTCTCTCTGATTCCAGATACACGCCCTGGCCAAAGACTGATTTCTTTAGAAAAAGACTAATGGTATGAAAAAGCAAGGAAAAAGAAAGTTGTCTGAAATATCTGTAGTTAGATTTTCTTTCAATCAATCTGCAATTTCTGATCACTGATCACTGAGAAGAAATATGTAAAAAAGGAAGAGAAAAATACATATATTTCTAGTGAATGTAACAGGGAGAATAACAGGGCTGTGAAATACTGAGAAAACCACACCTGCCATTCACATCAGCACTTACTATTGCTTTGGAAACATTTGCCTAAGAAGAATATTGGATCATGAACTTTGTCTCACGTTCATGTACAAGACAATTTAAGCTCCAATGGATATTATATTGTGACTTGTTGCAAAAGATGTTAAGTCACAAAATAAAACTTAGAAAACACAGTGGCCTAATCCCTGGAAGTTACATTTTTTTCCAATGGACTTTTTTAAGCCACACAGTTTACATGATTCATCTGAAGGCCAATGATTCACACTGAGACTGTCTTTTGTCAGCTTAGGCTGCTTCAGATATCCTGAGGCCTTGGTGAGTGTATGACCTTCCTGAACTCAAGTGGTATGTCCCAGGAAACTCCAAGTTTCTGAAGAAAAGGAAGATTATCTTCAGAGCAGGGTCACATCCTTGTCTGTTGTGTCACAATGATAGTTTTAGCAACTTGTATGATACATTTTTAAAAACAACAAATAAAGAGAATCCCACCTGTATAAAATATTTCATCTTTCAGCTTCATAAAGTTGCAGCATTTTTGTCAAGTTAAAATACTCCTGGCTGTACCAAGGAACTGCCGTACTTCAGCTCATTTCTTTAAGGACCTTAAAATGTGAAAGTCACCTCCATTTTCACTTTTCCTTGGCAAGCTGCTTTTATTTAAGACTTCTGAACAACCACACCTCACTTTTCACTTGCAGCCATCTTCTTACTCTCTGCCCCCTCTAATGCTGTCTGTCTGCCAATACCTGCTGTTACCTATTTAACAGCACTGCAGAATTCTGAATAGTCATAAATTACAGTCTTTGCACTTGATGATGACTTCTTTAATTCGTTTATGTCAGTGACATAATTGATTACCCTTTTTTACCACCAAATGTGTTGCCCCACTGTTCAAAAGAATAGAATTTTACTGAGCTTATTTCTCACTCAATTACCAAGGTAGGATAAAAATGAGAAAACTGTGATTTTCTGTGCCGTATTTTCTTTCTTCTGCTGTCTTCGAGCATCTTTCATGCCTTTATGACCATATAGCAATCCTCAATAATTTATTCTGTTAAAATTCAGTGTATCACCAAATGAAGGTGAATAAGCTAATTCTGAAGTAATTCATACAATCTGCTTGGTCACATTCTGCCTTCAAGAAATGCTGCCTTTGCACCTGTATTAATCATGATTTAAATGTGTGTGTTCTGCCCTCATATATCAGGAGTGGTACACCTGTCCATAGAAGTAATTAACTCAGTCTGGCCTGTGGCAAATCATGAAGTGGGTATGTCAGTCTGTGAGTGGCTGAATAACCTCACTCTCATCCTTTTGTGATTCTTCATGGGCTTGGAAGCAGGCACTCAGAAAATGCTCATTTTCAAATTATGCTGGGTGGCAGACCTGCCCACAGCATGGAGTTGGAGCTCAACGGTCTTTAAGATTTCTTCCAACCTAAGCTGTCCTATGATTCTATATGATTATGTAAAATAAAGCCCTGAACTTCTCATAATAGCTTGATATGATACACAAATATTTATGCAGTAACATATGCTATGCGATGATTGGTCAAGAGTTTTGAGAAAAATATAAATAATGAGGGAAAAATATAGCTATACTGAGATGGCTGTTTTTTTGTGGAACTGGTTTCCAAAGTGTATGGCTCTACTGTTCTCTCTTTTGCTCCTGAGGACCACACTAAGTGTGGACAAGGCCGCTTGTAGCATCAAGGAAGACATTCATCCAATGCAGCACATTGCTCCACAGGAGGCTGGCACATCCCAGAAGTAGAATGGAGAGCAGAGGTTATGGCTGAAGGCTGTAAGCCCTCTTGGTGCCAAGAGGAAAAAACCGCTTGGAATAAATGCCCTCACTACATAGGCTTATTTAAGTTAGAGTCAGCTCAACAGTAATGGAACAAAAATATCTGTTGTGAATACCCATGGAAAAATATGAAGAAAAAAAACTTTTTACTCAAAAAAGTTTGAATTAAGTAATTAAACCCTTGTTGTTTTTTCACATGCTCAAAAATACAAGTGATGTTTCTGATGAAGAGTTGCTTTCAGAATGACTTAGCTAATTCATTTGGCTTTGCTGGCATCCGGGATGCAGAGAAACAGCAGATTTTTTTTAATAGTAGCAATGCTGTATGGAGATTCTGTATCAGAGAGGACACATAGGTACAAAGGCACTTTGTGCCCCACCTTCTCTGTACATTAGTTGAGGCTAAAGTGGTTATTTAATTTGCATGTTTAGGAAATGATTATGCCCTTATACAACAACAAATATTTGATACTTGCACAAGAAGGCTTTTATTTTAACATCCAGAGAAAAAGTCCTGTGGGACAGTAATTTCAGAGGCAGCAAAATATTGTTAGCATGATTAAGCATGGCTCAGAAAATTCTTATTTCTTTAAACTGTTAAATTAGACAGACACATTTCACATCATATCTGTCATGTGAAATAGTTTGAGGAAAAAATGGATAACTGGAGAAGTGGCTTTACATAGGAACAAATACTAATTTCTGAAAAGCTTCCTAGGTTGAAGGAGAACATGGAAATGAAATAAAAATGTAATTGCAACAGCATGCATTTACTTAAACAGGTATCCTGTTTCTGTGATTATACTTCAGTTCTTAATTGCTGGTGTTAACAGGATATTTTATGCCATTATTCAGAGAATTATGTATCAAATATGATGACCACATACATGTATGTCAAATGGCAAATATCACTCATTTTTTCTGCTCACAAAAAGGGAACAAAACAAAATTAGAACTTTACAATAGATAAATGGTTAGATAGATAGATAGACATAGACAGATAGATAAAACTTGATATTTAACACACAACTAAAAAAGTCACACTCTTAAATCCCTTTAGTAAGTTGTCATTGCTTTGCAGATCATGCCTATAGGAAAAAAAAGGAGAAAAACATGTAGTTATTGTGGCTAATCCATGAACATATGCAACTCCATGTGCAGCTGGGGCAATTTGTGGTCATTGTTTCCAGGGCCAGAAGGAGCCCCCTGATCACCTACCATGTAGGACTTAGCTAGCTTGTTATGCACCGAACATTGCAGGCATTGACTCAGTTGAGGACTTTTGCTCCAGAGCTGCAGCGATTGGCCTGCCACACAGCAAAGCCCTGGCTTTAGGGTCAGGCTGGAGCTGATAAGTTTTGTATGGCAGCTACAGTGCCTTGAGCCTCACAGAGACGACAGCCAATGCATTACCAGGACCATTTGGGGACTTATAGGTGAAGAGGACTGGTGGTACCCCAGACCTATGCACTGGACTCTGGAGTTTATCTGGGTTTTGTTTATGCATTGTGTTTGTGCATAAAGTTTTGCCTTGCTGAATCAGGGAAGTATTTTTGTCATCTCTGCCTACAGCTCTGCCTCAGAGCCGGCATCATTAGGTGCATTAACTACTGAATCTATGTGCTAAGTTTTTGATCTCACCTGTTTTCTTACTTCTCTTGTTTGTTTCTTTGGTTTATCCATTCTCTCATGGCCTGAGTCAACACTACATTTAAGCAGCAGCCCTGCACGAGTTCAGTGACTTTTGGTACTTGCTTACTGTTGACCCTGTAGTGATAGTTTAGCTCAACAGCAAGCTCTAAGCAGAGCCCCGGTGTGAAAGAGAAACCAATGTTTCAGTGGCATGGGCTACAGGACTTTACACTTCCACTTTCTGCCACACTGAGTCTCACAAAGAACTTAATTCTGTGTTGTTCATTGCTTCATTTATTGCTGGAATCAAAACTTACATTCGTGGTTACAGAACTAAATGTCTATTTTCAGATGTCCTTGTTTAAAGAGTGTGTTCATGAATAAAAAACTTCTGGGTGTTTGCTGCTGCATTCCAACACAGAATGTAAGCAAACAGACAAATTAAAGTGAATTGGAGCTTTCAGTTCCTTCTCCAGCACAGCCATCCCCGGTGAATTTAACTGAATAAATGAATAAATCTCTTCTTTTAAACAACTGCTGAAAGAGAGAAAAAACTGAAAATAGTACCAGTGGCTGTTCAGCACTCTCTATTCAAAAGTAGTCTGTGAAGAGCTCTGAGACTCTAAATGGATGTCTCTGTGATTCAAAAAGAATTTTTTGAACAATAGGGATTGTACACAGTTTTCCACAGGTCTAACCATGAATACACTGTATATGTCTGATTGGTTTTCATTTATTCTGTAGGTCTTTCACCTCCTTCCAGCATTTAATAACATTTAGGGAACTTCGTATGTCTGTTATACGTGGTGGTGTGTATAGGACCTCTAATTAGTCAGATTGTTGCAAAGGACACTCAGCATAGTAATGAATAGATGAGAATGAGCTGCACAACAGAAGCACACTACGTTTTGGGACTGTAGGTGTTGTAGCAGATCTTTGGTTACGACACCTGGGTAATTGCTAATGACAGGCAGTGTATTCCTGAGCTGCTGTACGCCCACGGCCGTGGACCCTACAAAGAGACCTTTGTGGACACAAGCAAGGCCTCCTGCTGCTCTGCTGCCAGCACACTGTGATCACTGAGCCCACATTTCAGAGAGCGTTAACCCACCCTCACACAGAGCAAGAAGCTAAGGAGACCTCACACTGAGCATGCAGAGAGGAAGAAGGCTCTGAAGGGTAAGTGTGCTGCAGGCCCAAAGTCCATTGCTGGGAATGGATAATATGAATCTGCCTGCTCACTAGTGAGTGGTAAGCTAGAGGCAGCACTGCCCACAGCTGCAAGTAAATGTCTGCTTGTGTGCACCTCCATGTCTTGCCTAAGCTGTGCGTGCAAGAGGCTGAGCTTGTTTCTCCTGTGCTTCACTTCCAGGTGGCACAGTCTCACCCTGGGTGGGATCAGAAAGAACCAAGACTTACAGAAATGTGGGTCTAAATGAGAGCCGCATGCAAAACGACTGCCGTGCCTGCCAGCAGTCTTTTCAGTCCATGTTTTCAATTGGTTTGATTTTCAGATGTACAGAGTGAATATCTGTGTCTACACAGGGAACTGCAGTGTATTCTGTCTTTGAAAAACAAGATACAGACATCTGTGTGTGTGTATATATATACAGACACACAGACTGCAGAGTCTAATTTCCTGCTTCCAGGTACAAATATTTTGACTCGTGTCTCCTGTATCCACATATCCCATGACATGTATCCACGTAGCATATATACTTGAAATAAACATACGGTGCTACTCATAGCCCCAGGTGTTGTTTCCTGCACGGCAGGCACTATTAGCCGTGCTTTAAGGAGCTCTGCCCTAAGCCCACAGCTTCTGAGTAGCTGTTCTGCAATGAGTGCTCATAGCAAGGCTGAGGATGGGCACTACAACAGCTGACAGCCAGGAGACCACATATATGCATCCAATGTTGGTGAGACCAACCTGGTTCTTTGCAAGGAAGGTGGAAGCAGCTGTCCTTTGTGTCTGCACCTACCCCAAGAACAAGACTTACAGCGCATGAGGCCTCTGCAGCCGCAGAGATGGGAGGGGGAGCATCACGGGTGCAAAATAAAACTAAGTAGCTACAAGTCAACAACATTCACCCAGAAAAGTGAGGCAGCGTCATGACACTCCACACTCCTCTGCCTCCCCTCAGTCAGACGGAGCAAAACTGGTCAGAACAAGTTAATTTGTCTGAACAGGTCGGCCGGGGCGCAGAAACCTGTTGCACAGGCTCTCTTTTTGTCCCAGAGGCACATCAGATTCTGCGAAACAAAGGCCTAACTCCCAAATGCCATGCAGCCCCTGTTTTTCTGGATGGTATGAAAATCTGCCGAATAAAGGAACTAGCCCTTTTTTTGTACAAAGAGCATGAATATTGCTCATGTCTTTTAAAACACGATCCAAAATGTCCTGCAAACAATGACAAGGAGTTTCAAAAATTATCTCCTTATAGAATGTACATCCTTAGGTCAGGATTGCGTGTATTCACACCACATTGAAGAGAAACACTGTATGAGCTGTAGTAATTCACTGCTCTTGACTTGAGTCAATTGGTGCCATTTTCTTTGTTATCACACATTTCAGTCGTATTCAAACTCAGAAAAATCTACATAAAAATGAAGTAAGCCATCTAAAACAAATCGAGGTGAATCAATTTTTATTTAAGTGCAAGCCATAATTCAAGAGTTAGCACTGTACATGAAGTGACCAGTGCAATTAGGTGATGGAAAAACATATTTCAGTACAATATACATGTCTTTGAAGCACTTAGCTGCTCAGCGAATCTACTGAACAAAAACCACAGAGGGAAAGCATAGCAATATGGAGGTATGGGAAGCTATGTCAGTCCTTCCTATAAACAAGATCAAGTTGCAGGTAGAGCAAGAAAGCCAAGAAGAATTTTAAAAGTTGATATAAGAGAGTGTTAGCAGTTCTTAAAATGCCCATCAGGTTTTCTTACAAACTAAAAAGTCAGATTCCTGCTGTTACAGACATTAAAGGAAATTTTGTAACAAGGTTTCCAAGAATGAGCTTCTCACTCCATCTTTTAGTGATTACTGAAGATGGATAATGGTTTCACATAAGCATCTCCCCACCAGCAATGAAACTATTCAGCCCCTTCCTCTTCCAATGCCAAATCTCATGCTTTTAAGACTGATTCTTAGTTGTACTTAGAAGAAAAGAAAGTGAAATTCTAGGTCAGCTGTAGGCACCTTGTTGAAAATGGTGATTTATAACAGAGGCAGCATGGGAAACTAAGGAACAGCAAGCCAGCTTCCTTCCTGCTCCAGACTTTTCAGTACTTTTATTGTGCTTTTGTTTATTGAATTAACCCTTGAGAACAGTGAAAACAGGGAGGGTTTTGGAATATAACTTGCATTAAAGAACTGAGCCACAGTGTGGCTGACTTGTGCTCGGCCTGTGAGTGTAAGAATGGCACACAGATGGCTTTAAGGAGTTTTATGCCTTCCTATCTGTTGTAGAAACATAGCCACCGAATAAGCTACCTGCTGCTATAAAGGCTGTTATGGCATCTGAGGACGACTGAGACATTCATACAGTGTAGTCTTCCACTTTTCTGTGTGCCATTGCCTCCTGCACTGTTGGATATGAAGCTGCTGCGTGAGCCCTTCATGCTCTGGTGCTCTACGTAGGGGACATTTGCTCAGGGGGAGTGTCAATGTCCGTGTATTTGCCCTGCAGCTTCACCAGGACAATACACTAAAAGCACACTAATCAATCCATGTATCACCTATTTTTAAATATACCTTTTAAGCCATTTAAAATGTACTTTGTAACTTCTTGGTACCTGAATAAACACAGTCACTTCAGTTCTCAAAGTTTCTTAAAAACTCCAAGCTCGGGAACATGCTGTATTATTACCCAGATTATATCAGTGCGTTAATATCCTGCCTTCTGCCATCTCAAATATTTTTTATTTGGTCTTTGGAGGCATTTTATTATAAACTTGACTCATCAAATAAAAAGTGATCCTCTCCATGTACCCTTCAAAACTCCTCACATTCTTTTGGAAGAATTTAAAGCACAATTGAAAAGGCTTTACTTTTTGAAAAATATTACAGAATTTTGTATAGTGCTTAATTTTTAATTAGAGAACTTGCTGTCTATTCTAGACTTTTAAGATATGCAAAAATTTTTTGAAATAGTAATGCTTTACCACACACTATCACTCAAATTGTAAATTACTAGTTGTGCCGCAAGAGGTAAATGAGGAAATATTCCCAACCCAAATGAATCACATGGGCCAAATGGTCATATGTTTTAGAGAGCCAAATAAAAATCTTGCTTTTTTTACATTGTATTTTATTCATGTACATGGACATGTTCTACACATTACAAAGCAAACTTGTTAGGAACGAGTAATTGATGTAATTCTTTGATGTCTGATTTAAGCCTGCATACCTAATTCCTCAAATAGCTTTCACTATTCAGTAAACTCTAGTTTAAGAGACTGCTATTTAAAATAGAAAAAAAGCAGATTCTTTAAATTTCACTGTGAACCCAGAATATGATTTCCAGGAAGAAGAATTTCATTGCTAACAGGCACTTTCAGACATTCACAGGCATCAGGATACTCTGAGTTAAATGACGGGCAAGCAGGAAAGCTATGAAATAAGAAATTACAGAACTTGTCAGGCAGATGAACATGGTTCTTTGCCAGCTAGAGAGTGGTCTGCAACTTTGTCCTTGCTAAGATAAGCACATATACATTTATGAAACAAAAGCTTGCAGCTCTTTGATGCAATTGTCAAGAATCTTTGTTTTAAAGCATGTTTATGCTTTAAATGCATATGCTGCAACTGAATAAGGTCTTTCTCTTGGGTGTGTATTGTGAAAAGACTACTGATTGCACAAGTGAAGTTCTCACAGTTGATGAGCCTCAAAATTTAGCAAGTATTAGATTTTAGTCTTAGGTGAAGAGTTAGGTCAATTGAACTTGTTCTTAATTATCCTACTACTTGTTTTATCATCTACACTTCTCTGACAAGATATTGCATGTCGATTAAGAATGGCAGTCATTTCTGATGGAGAGAAATAATTTGTAACAGCGGCAAAATCTTAAATACCATGCTAGAAGTATCAAAACTCATAAGGTACCAGATGTTCATCAGAAGGCTCCCCATGTAGTGAAACAGGATCTCATTATAAAATCAGGAAGTATGTAAATAATCCCAAAATGGTGGAAAATTTAATAAAGTTAGCTCATCAACACACTGATAGGAGTAGCAGTAATGTTATGCAAATTAAGCTCACCGTTCTACATCAAAGGAACTTGCAAAGCCAAATCAGAGAGGAAGGAACCATTACTATCTGCAATTCAGATCATTTCTTACATCCCCACCACTAGACTTAAGAAACATTGGAGCATCCTACTATTAATTCTTAGCAATCCATACTCATGGTGCTGAGCTCTCACCTGTTGTCATCCACTGCTTGGTGGCATTGCACCCACGTGAGATTAATATAAGGAAGTCTTTATGCTTAAGCTGTCACTGCTTCTCTTTTGGTCATGAGAGGAACTACTGACTTACATGCTAGGAAGCAAAGTCTCAATAGTGCCAATAAAAAAAAAATTTAAAATAAATTAAAAAAAAAAGCTAAAAGTGCAAGATTCATCTCTGGGATCTTTTATCAAAGGCAGAAATTGCCTCTGCCTGGAACACTGACTACATTTGATCTATTATCAAATGTCATCTAGCTCTACTATAATTCAGAGTCATTTGTCAAAAACTCACCAAGGAGAAGATTCAAACAACTCCTAGCAGCTAAGAGAAACTTGTTCCAGTATTAACTGTAAAGGATGAGAAAGAACACATCTCTCCATGGTGCCCCAGAAGAATGAGCAGCAAATAAAGGAAATCTTTACACACACATTCTTACTTCAGGATAGATTATTTCCGGATAGATTATTTCTGTTTAGCAATCTTCTTTGGGCCTGCTCTCAGATATGGAAGCTCACCAGAAAAAGACTAGCATGACCATGAAGCCACTGTGATGGCTCCCAACCCACCATTTCCTCGGTGTTTTTTACAGCAGACCACTCACTGAACTTTGCTCAGCCTAGATTGCTACTTGCGATTGCAGAGCAGTGACTCTCAGATTGTAGCAAGCAAATCACAGGGTATCAGGAAATCATCTAAAAAAAATTGTAAAATAGTAAAACAAACTGAACAGACAAAATACACATATTCACAGGCAGGCAGGCAAGAAAATGAGACAAATGAAAAATACTAAAATGACATCTGAAGTTTAAACTAATCCAATTTCGTTCTATGTGACAATCAGTACATTAAATTTAATTGAACAGGAACTTCTTGCAAAAAGAAAAGACAAGTCTTCACTTTGCAAATGTTGAAGAGCCATGGACTGAAGTATATAGATTCGTGATTCAAACAGACTGATTTTCAGTGCAGAGGCAGGCATCCATCTTAGAAAGCTCTTGAATCATAGGATTTAGGCAAAGGATTTAGCACATGTACAATTGGTGGTAGAAACCAGCCTCCCCAGTCATTGAGTCATTAAGAAAAGAAAACGAGCAGCATGGCTCACAGTGAAAGAGATTTAGAAGAACATCAAAATTAGTAATTAATATGGACAGCACCTAAGCATGTACAGGCTGGGTTTGCCTACAAACAATGATTTTTCAAAGATTCGAATTAACCACTTCTAAAGGTCTTAATGTTTGCCATAATGAATTCACAGTCTTTTTAAAATTATTTCTAACAGAGAGCCATATACCAGAAGATTAGAACTACACTCTTTAGCTTACAGGTATGTCTGACTTGCTGAAGGTCACTAGTCCAAATTAGCAGAGAAAGGTTCTGTGTGCATTGGGATATTTGTCTGTTTCTATAGGAACAGTTATACCACTGTACGTTTTATAGTGATATTGTTAAATCAATATGCAGGCATTAAAAGGATATCAATCTTCGCATAGCCCTGATTGCTCTAGATAAAAATAAGCCTTTTCATGTTAGTTAAATCTTCTGAAGCAATATTCATTAAAGCAAAGAAAGTGGTGCGGAGTGGTGCGGTTGACACTATGGAAGGAAGGGATGCCATTCAGAGGGGCCTCAACAGGCTTGAAAGATGGGCCTGAGAGCAGCCCTGCAGAGAAGAACCTGGGGGTCCTGATGGACAAAAAGCTTAACATGATCCAGCAGTGTGCTCTTGCAGCTTGGAAAGCAAATGATATCCTGGGCTCCATCACAAGAGGGGTGGCCAGCAGGGACAGGAAGGTGATTGTCTCTCTCTGTTCTGCCCTTGTGAGGCCCCATCTGGAGTACTGCGTCCAGGTCTGCAGCCTACAGTACAAAAAAAAACAGAGAGCTGTTGGAGAGGGTCCAGAGGAGAGCCACAAAGATGATCAGGGGACTGGAGCACCTCCTCTACAAAGGCAGGCTGAGGGAACTGGGCTTGTTCTGCCTGGAGAAAAGAAAGCTGCGGGGTGACCCCATTGAAGCATTTCAATACCTAAAGGGAGCCTACAAAGAGGAGGGAAGTCAACTCTTTGAAAGGGTAGATAACAGCAGGACAAGGGGAAATGGTTTTAAGTTGAAGAAGGGAAGATTTAGGTTGGATGTCGGGGGGAAGTTCTTTACTATGAGAGTGGTGAGGTGCTGGAACAGGCTGCCCAGAGAGGTTGTGGATGCCCTGTCCCTGGAGGTGTTCAAGGCTGGATTGGCCTGGACAGCTTGGTCTATATTAAATGTGGAGGTTGGTGGCCCTGCATGTGGCTGGGAGGTTGGAGATTCATGAACCTCGAGGCCCCTTCCAACCCTGGCCATTCTGTGATTCTGTGATTCCATTAAAACACTCCAGCTTTACAAAATGTTTTTATTTTCCACATGAAAAGTTCCTACATAAATTCCTTTGAAGGAGAAATGAAATCAGTTACACAGTTTAGGGAGAAGAGAAATAGGTAAGCTGAGGCAAAGAAAAGAAGTCACTGCTGAATGTTTTTGTGCTGGCATTTGGTATGGGCAAGACTATATACAAGAACCACCATTTTTTCCTGATTTATTAGTGATATGAAAGAGAGTGACTAGTAAAATGTAAATGTTCACAAATGACTTAGATTAATGCACGTACAGGGAGCCGTAAACATCTTAATTATGCATTTCATTCTGCAAAATTATAGGTCTAAAAGTACCTTCAGAGGTTGTCCAGTTCAGAGTGTTACCCCAAGGCAGGCAGACGTACATCTATTTCACTACTTATATTTATTTGCCTAACATTTTCCTAAAGGTATATTACAGATTTATGTCCATGCCTTTTTTTTTTTTTTTAATTTAATTCTAAACCTTTTTTATCTGTAATTATCAAACCAGAACTAAAAAATAATAAAATAAAAAGAAACTATGAGAATGTAAAACTTTATTCCCCCGTCAAGCTTAATGTAATAAATCCCCTTAAACTTTTGTTTAAGTATAAGGTAAGAATATTATAAAAGTGAAATGAATATACTTGCTAGATGACCTTTTTAGATGGATTGACCACAACTCACAATTCAGACTAAAGTAAAATTATGCCACTAATGTATTTGCTGTTGACACAAGAACTTATTGAACACAGGAGACCACCAGCTCAACAGGAACTTTGAAATCTATTCAGATTCTACTACATTATCTGCTACAAAAGGCAGAGAGGCAGTGGAGTCCATAGAAGACTAGCAGAATTGTTTAGAAGTACAGAAGACAGATACGGGAATGTATAGAAATAACTAAGTTCATGTAACATGCAGAGAATTATTAACTACAAATGGTATCAAAGTTTTATTTGATAAATGGAGAGAATGGAGAGACTAAGGACTTGTATCTGTCCTGTTTTCTTTAGTGTGAAAGGGGAAGAAAATAACAAATTTATGGATCTCAAATCATTTTAAAGTAGTATTTTGTGCCCTTGATGTTCTATGGCAGCAGGAGAAACTAAATTTACAGTAGGAAGAAAGTCTTTTGAAGTCAGTGGATGTTGTTAACTAACTAATTAACAAACTAAATAAACAAATAGATAATGTTAAGGCACACAAGACTATTCCAGCTGTTTGAAGAATATGTGTGTCTGAAAGCTTGTCTGGCTTTTCCTGTTATACCAGTTCATCTGATCAAAGATACCACCTTTCTTACTGTGCTTTCCAATCAGTTTTCTATCACCTACAAGTACAATAGTCAGTTTGAACATTTCTTACAGGATAGTGACACTGCTGTTTAAAGGTTAACAGCGTAGGGATATTGATAAAACTATTTATCTGCATTTGGTATTGCTCTCTGAAACAAAACAGAAGATGACATTACAGATCAGCCTTTTCATTTTTTATGGCACATCCTATTTAGTGAATAGAGAAGAAACCTTTCGTTGTAATCATACCTCTAACACTTCCAAAGACAGCAGTCATTGGAAAAAAAAACATAAACCCAGAGAATTCTGTCACTTATAACAGCTCATTTTATGGAAAAGAAAAATACCAGTTTGTTTCATGCTTATCCCAGCACAGCACTCTTCTTTTTCTCCTCACCTCCTTTCCTGTGCACTTGTTCAACTCATTCAGTAAGTCCGCTATGAAAAGTCTGCTGGCAGCCTTCTGAAGCAGTTCTGCATCTCCATGACCAGTATCCAGCTTCAGCTGTCACCTTACTACTCCACGAGTATCACTCTGGTGAGTGGTTTTGTATTGTTTATTTACAGTGTTATGACTGGCCTTTTTCACAAAACCTCAGTATTAACTGAAGCAACATATCACTCTTTGGAATGTTTTCAATATTCAGTTTATTACCTAATTTACAATTATCTAAAAATCTTAGACATATGAAAATATTAACACTTCTAAATACATGAAAATATCAAGCGGACATAAATGTTTTCTGAAATATAAATAACGTTGACCATTTGATGGGAAACAATAATGCTTCTAAATTTATTGCAAGGAATTAGTGTGCCTCATGAATGAATGATGAAGGAGTTAATTCATTTCATTATGTACAAAAAAGAAAACTAGATTTGAATCCTGCCAAAGCAATTACAGTTGGAGAGAACTGATGGCTTAAAGCTAGTGCAGAAGAAATGGCATAAAAGGAAAAAATGCTAGATTACTCCCACTGTAATAAAAAAATTAGGAATGTTTTCTCTGAAAAATTCCTTGTATAGATGTCTTTGTCAGCAAACACAGAAAATTATTTTGAATATTTAATTGTTGATACCATTCTTATGGAAAACCTTTAAAAAGTCCACCTGATGTCTTGAAAAGTCAGTGTAAGTATTTCCATCTTTTGATGGTATACATATTTTATATACATTTTAAACAGATTTGTTGTGTTAAGTAGTAGTTAACATTCATCAAATGCATGACAATATATAAAAGTGGAAAATGAAATCCATGATGCACAGAATTTGAGGGCTTGTGAGCAACTGTAGTCTTTGTAACAAATGCTAGTATGGAGTGAAATGATCAGAAATACTATTTTTTTCACATCAAAAGGATAAAGTACATGTTTTGACCCTTGCATGCTATGAAATATGGGAAGGGTAAACCAGTGAATTAGAGAAGTAAACAAAAAAACAAACAAAAAAGGATTAAAGAATAAAATAAGTAAAGGACTTGATACTGCAGTTTTATCTAGGGATAAAATCCAGTTCTAGGGAACCTGGAGAAATCCCAGTCAACTGGAAGCTGGAAAATAGGGTCCCAGCTTTCAAGAATAAGAAAAAAGACCTTGCTAATTAGAGGCTTGTCAGACGTACTTCAGTACTTGAAAAAATCATGGACAAGATTTGTCTGAGGTTTTCAAGAAGAGTACTTGGAAGAGAATGTAGTCATTGGTGATAGACCAAACTGGGGAAAGTGCCATTTCACTAATTTAATTTCCTTTTATGGTTAACCATGGTTATGTTTTTCATGGAGTCCTTCTGGACAAGATGCCTGGCATATAGCTAGACAAAAACATAATGCAATGGGTGAAAACTCTGCTGATGGGTCAGTCTCAGAAATTTACAGTAAATGCAGTAATATCAGCCTGGTGACCAGCCACCAGCGGGGTTCCAGAGGGCTCTAATTTTGGGCCAGTTCTCTTTAATGTTTTCTCAAATTACTTAAGTGAAAAACTTGAAAGTACATTAGTTGAATAAGTGCAGACAACACTAAACAGAGAGGAACTGTTGACACCTCCAGGGTAGAGAAACCTTGCAGAGAGATCTTGACAAACTAGGCGGCTGGGCAACCCCCAAACACACTAAGTGGCAGCCCTGGCTATACATACAGAGTGAGAGATGAGAGGCTGCAGAGCAGCCCTGTGGAAAGGGATCTTGGAGGTTCTGGCTGATGGCAAGCTGAATGTGAGGGAGTAGCATGCCCTGGCAGCCCAGAGAGCCAACCATACCTGGGGTGCACCAGGCCCAGCACTGCCAGCAGGGCGGGGGCAGCGGCTGTCCCCTCTGCAGTGTGCTGTGCAGCCTCACCTCCAGCACTGCGTGCGGGTTGGGTGCACAGTGTAGGAAGGACATCAAGCCATAGAGAGTGTCCAAAGGAGGGCTGTGAAGATATTGAAAGGTATGATTAACAGCTGAGATCCCTGTGTTTACTCAGCCCAGAGCAGAGATTTTTAAATTTTTTTTTATTTTTACAAAATTTGTAGGTTTTGCAGGTTGTAACAGCAGTGGTATCGATTCACTGCTCAACCCAGCAATCAAAGTCTATGAAGAATGTTTTAAATGAGCACATGAAACTTGAATCAACATGTTACCTGAAATACCCAAGTATGGAAAAGTTGCTTTTATAAAGAAATTATTGCTTGTCACACAGTCTCCATAGTCTGATGAAGATGCTCAAATTTCATATTTGGCTAGAGGACATAAATTGGTCTAACACTTCACTGCACACTGCAATGGCAAGTATTCACATGAGCTGCTGTGTCTCCTTTGTTAAGGAGATACCTTCGTTAAGCCCTTGCAGACAAAACAAAACCTTAAACTGCGTACATTTCCAAACCTATTGCCTAAGTTTAGGGGAAACTGGGCCTAAACGGTTTGTAGGTCTCACACAGGAAATATCTGTATTAAGTGAAGTAGTAAATTGAAAAGAAATTCAAGGGCATAATTTAAATAGCAACATTTCAAGTAATTGCTTCCACATCGTTCATTAAGAAGTATTGATAATTTAAATTTTAATGTTTCGATGAAAATAAATTCTTAGTAAATGAACTGAGATAGATATCCGTATGGCATGTTACTTGTTCCTGATCTGGTTGCTAAATTAACTGTCAAAAAGCCATTTTCCAACTCTTATAAATGTGAAAGAAACATCTGGTGAAACCTTGAGCCTATATGCTAATAATAATGACGACAGGAGTGAATAGATGTAGCCTTTTACCTGTTAAAGAATTATTTTGGGTTGTTAATCTGCACCAATCATTTTAGCAAAACATGAGAATAGTATGTGTTTTACAAGTATGCCAAGGCCCAGAAGTTTGTGGGCATTTCCTGGGAGTGCTGCCAACTGAATACAGCTCTTGTCCACGTTATCTACTCCTCATCTCTGAGAACTGGGAGGCAGTGATACACTGTAAGCCATACTGAGCATCTGATCTGTAAACTTGCCTCATGTACAAATCAAGAAGCCCTTTATCTTCCAGGTATCTATTCCAGAATGAGAGCATATACAGATAACATCTTTGGTCTTGTGTACTGACAAAGGGGCTAAGAACTGGAAGGACATGGGAACTGAAGCCCATCTGCATTTCTATCTTCAGAAACAGCAGCTGAGCTTCCGGAGGGAATGTGGAGCACCAAACAACTTTTTCAGGTTCTGAATGGTCTGCCAGTTGCTGAACATCTTTAGAAGCAACTGGCTGTAACTGGAGTTAACATGCCAATAGCAGTATGTGCTGGATACCTTTCAGGGTGAATATCAAAAACTTGTCACTGTTGTGCCCAAGGGTTCCACTCTAATTAGCCAGTTCAATTGAAAATAGGAAACTGGGTCTACCAATTAGATTAGCTGCTAAATAGAAAAGAGAAGAAAGGGAGCACGTGAGGAGCAAAATGCTGGCAAGCAGTTGCATTTTGCTCAATTAGCTTACTGTGATATATTGGAGAAAAAGAAATACACCAAGCAGGAAGGAAAAGAAGAGAGGGTTTGTCTTCCGATTGAAAAATTGGAGAGGACATAAAAAATAAAAACAATTTATTTACTGTTCTCTGCCTACTGAACATTGCTGCAGCTGCTGCTTCTCTGCTGCTGAAAGCCAAGTGGCTGCCCAGGCACGGCAAGGAATTCGACCTTCTCAGCATGAATAAAGGAAACACTAGGAAACTTTGTTCCACATTGGTCAGTTCTTTCCCACTGTAGCAGCTCCTGGGAGGAGGCAAGCTCCTAGGAGATGGCAATTCATGATCTCTCACTAATTCTCACTAATTCACTAAGATAAATCAATGTCGGGAATAACATCTGTTGCTACTGCCTAGTGAACAGTATAACCAACTAGGATGACAATTTTGGATGGTTGATATGAAGGAATAATAAATTCTCACCTAGAAGCTGACCTCCTTAAATAAAACCATTCTCTTACTGATCTGACACATCACAGTTTATGCATAGAGATCACAAGCAATAGTGAAATAACTGTTGCAAGAGGTGAGGAATATACAAAAATAACCAATCTGGAGACAAAGAACTGATAAAAGCAAAGGAATGGAGAATTCATTATACATGTACGTATTTAAAAATAAATAAATCAAACTGTTAACTGTGGCTTTGATACCAGAAATCACCTGGGACAACAGCTGGTGGTGATGGGGTACCATCTGTGGATCTCAACAAGCCTCTTCAGGAGTTTGAAAGCCTTTTTCTGAGCAAATCCATTATTTCTGAATGAAACAAATCCTAGGGATCTGTCTGTATACTCATACAGTCTAGTTAAAAACATTCACCTCACTGCAGCAGAACAGCCTTTACTGGTACCTTGACTGAAAATCCCGTGTTTTGAAAGTGGCTCTTTGTTGAACTCTCAAGTGAACCTGGAAAATCTTGAGGTCCAGCTGTAAATCTTACCTAACTTACACTCTTTGCCTTTCAAAGCAGTGAAGTCAGCAGGCACTGAATGCATTTGGGGAAACATCAACCTATGAAGACTGCAGTCACACAAAACCAGCAAATGCAGTAGGCTCATAGGTTCCTATGAAAACTAATTCACTAGGACCACGTGCAAAAGTATTGTAAATATGCATACATATTTTTTAAATTGGAAGTTTTTAAATGGCTCAAACTGAAACTCGGTTCTGTGCACAGAAAATAATTTGGTTTGTTTGTTGCAAAAGGAGTTACTCACATTTCTTCAGTCCCTGTTAGAAGATACTGATTGACAGAAGTGATACAGACATAGGCATCCAAGATGTTTTCCAATCTGGGCAACTCTAAACCAGCATGCTGATGAAGACACATGAATACAAGTACACAAGTGGAAAACTGATTTAAATGATCTCTTCTGGAAGATAATTCCTGAAGCAGGATGCCATTTGTTTCATTCTTCACTTTTGATTGACTCTTCAGTTTGTCTGCATTCATAGTACACAATTCTATTTTATGTATGGCCTTTCTGTGCTACTTTGTGCTTGTTCTTGCACACTATTTTGACAGCTGATTGTAAGCAAGCACGTAAAATTAACGATTACTGTTTAAGAAGAAGGATAACTGTCTTCTAGACTTTGGATTGCTTTGATACTAAGGGAACAGTTTTCTCACAGGTGTAGTAATGGGGTGTGTCTACAAGCTTGGTATAAGAAAGGGATATACAACTGCCTGCTAATCTGTTGGCAATCACCAACATAATAGCTTAGATTAATCGATGAGCTATTTTTGAGCCTTCATCATCATGATACAAAGCCAGTCTTCTCTGAAGCCAGTCATGGTCATAAGTCTTTAACTGTTTCAGTCCATCCAAATTGCTGGAGCCTGATTTCTTAACTTAAAACTTATGAAGACTTGCAATAGGATGGTTTTCCTTGTAAAGATTAACATGTGAGTTGATAGAACATGGAATTCAGCAAGAAGAGGACAATGTTGAATTTTTCTCTGAGCTTTTTTTCATGAAATGCTGTTAAAGCTGAAGAAAGACTGAGTAGACATATTTAACATCAACTAAGAGGACCACATACACTGTTGCCAGTCTCTTTATCCAGAAAAAAAGAAAAAATCCAACAAAAAAAACCAATAAAACAAAACAAACCTCAACCACATCTCTCTTATTTTAATTACTTGGAGGCATACCCTAATCAAAACTTAAAAATTCAGGGATAAACACACTGGTATACAAATGTTAAGTGATCAACAAAATGCAGATTTACATGTTGATATATTGTGAAGTGAGAAGCGCACTGCAGGATGTTCAAATGAAAACTGCTTTACAAACAGAACAGGAACCCATGCTACCTTGAGTATAACTGATTAAAAAGGGGGAGAAAAACACCTGTATACTCATTAGCATGCATTGTCCTGCTATTAGGATTTGTGGACATGATCCAGCCACAAAGTGATCTTACAATGAATCTACATGTTTTTTTTTCCAGCAAATAAGTTTAATTCTTTCAGCAAGGCTCTGAAGCAGTATGCACATTTCTACCTAAGAAATCTTGGACATGTAGGAAGGTACAATTTGAAAGAGCAAGGTAGCCTAAATGTTAATGCCAATGACTGAAAATCTGAAATTAGAGTGTGCATGTGTGTCCATTTAGATATATGCATACTTAGTGTAAGAACAAGCATTTTTTAAGGTGTAGACAGCAAAGGCAATGGAATGTCTTCTCTGAGATGGAGCCAAATAGCTCAGCTGCCAATAATTGTACAATAATGCAGAATTATGAGCGCCTAAGTGTAAAAAGCAAAACCAACACTTCATTAGGCTGAGGTTAGTCAACAGATGGCACATAGACCACCAATAGTCATTAAAACATCAGACGGGTGGTGTAATTTCTACACGTAACAGAAGTGTCCTCGACATTGACAAGTCAGTACATGCGATGTAGCAGAACTGGGAGCTGGATTTTTATAGAGATATCACATCACTGAAGTAGTAAGAATTAAAAAAACAAAAACAAACAAACAAACAACAACAACAAAAAAAAAAAAAAAACAAAAAAAAAAAGAAAACAAACAAAAAAAAAACCCCAAAAAAGTAGTTTGGCTATAAATAAAATCAGGATGGTTAAATTTTTGGTAAATGACACACAGAAACACAAAAATCAGTCCATAGGTTATTAAAAACTTGCTTCATCCCCTGCTGAAGATTTGACAGTCATGAGCACACAAGCAGGCAAACTGCAGTTGTAGTGGCCATCAAATTCTGGCCAGATAAAGTTTTCAACTTAATTGCACTAAACCTATCATTTCAGGCATTAAGAGTACCTATGAAATATTATGCTCTGGTATGTGCCGGCAGTGCTGCTCTAAGTTTATAAGAAATGTAGGAATGCTAAAGTCTTATCAGTGGAAATAAATGAAAAATATTTTCAAGTACACTGGCAACAATCTGCACAGATGATAGATAGTTCATCTATTATCAGATACCAAAAAAAGTCTGTTTTTCAGAAAAGTAGAAAAACTGATAAAGAGTCAAAAGCTGAAGTTTCAAAAACTCATGAAATTTATAGAATCATAGAATGGCCTGGGTTGAAAAAGGACCACAGTAATCATCTAGTTTCAACCCCTCTGCTATATGCAGGGTCGCCAACCACCAGACCAGGCTGCCCAGAGCCACATCCAGCCTGGCCTTGAATTCCTCCAGGGATGGGGCATCCACAGCCTTCTTGAGCAGTCAAGCTGTTCCAGTGCATCACCACCCTCTGTGTGAAAAAATTCCTCCTAATATCTAACCTAAACCTCCCCTGTCTCAGTTTAAGACCATTCCCCCTTGTCCTATCACCATTTACCCTCATAAACATACTATAAGGGGACCACATAGATTTATTAGTACCCAAGACAACTGCAGTGCACTTTCAAAAAGACATGGAGGCTACTGCAGAAAAAGTGGAGATAATAATTGTAACTGTTAGAAAATGGCTTAGTGCAAATCTGTAGATAACAAAGATGCATCTTGTGCTTGGAGAAAAATCTGAAGTTGACAAATGTTTCTATAACTCAAGAGCAATGTAGATAAGAACCCAGATAGCAACTTGGAGGCGCTACACATTAATAACTTTGGTTGCTTTCCTTAACTGTTACAAACTTGAAAGAAGCCTTGTCATCCCAAAAACACAATAACAACTGGTATGGCATTCTCTGCTAACTTTTCACAAGCACTTCTGCATTATAGATTCATTTAGAACCTGCCAAAAGCCTGCTACAGAAAAATATTAGTAAGAAGCAGTTCATAGGGGCTGGCTAGGTTGAAGGGAAGTTCACATATATTTTCCTTTAAAATGTCCAAGTGGAACTCTCGTCCTCACACTGTCTCAGTCTGTTTTAGTTTGTAAAATAAAAGTGGGTAGTAAAATTTGAGAATGACTGTGAGAAGTGAACTCTACTGCAAAAAACTGGCTGTTGACTCCTTTTTCCTTCCCATAATTGAAGGCTTTTTTTTTCATTCTGAGCAATGAGACAACTCTGACCATGCAGACAGATCAGTGTTATCTCCTGTCTGATGCTCATCCAAATGAAGGAGTTCCAAGTTTACTTCTGAAAGCTTGCAAATATCAGTGACTTAAAATCAAGCTGTTGCTCTTCTTTATTTATCGTCTTACAAAAACGAGGCAGTCTTTGTCTTCATTAAGCAGACAGCAAACGGTGAAGGAAAAGAACTTGTGCAATATCCAGCTTCCATATTCCTTAGGGCTGAAACATGAGGTGATGTGGTACTTCTTGATCTGGATATTGTATATGCTACTTTCTTCACAAGAGATCTCTTGGCCTGGAATAAAGACCTTTGTGCATCGATGTAACGGTTTTAGAATGACTGCTCAACACACACGAAAAATATAGGACATACAAATGAAACAATACATATTTTACAGCTTTTATCTTTCTCAGGTGTAAATATTTTGGAACAACTTCCATAAAATAAAATCTCTTTATATATATATGTGTGTGTGAGTGAGTGCGTGTATACATTCACAAAATGGAGATTATTTCAACTTATTTAATAAAAAAACCTGGTAAGTAATTAAAAAAAAAAAAGAGTCTCTCAGTCAATATTGATGTTTAGCAGGTCACAGCAGCCTTAAAATCTTTTATTAAACAAGAGTATTTTTTTTCTACTGAGTTTACCACTGTAATTGGTGCAAAGACAATTGCTGACTGAGAAAAACTGAGAGAAGCAAAGTTGGAGCTGAGGGTGAAGAACAAGGCTATTCTATAATGCCAGGCTTCCAATGTATGCAAACTCACACAACTTCTCCATATGCAACATTCCTCACATAGACAATTCATACTCTCCCCTCATCTTCCTGGGAAGCCTAACATTATCATGAAAAACTGGACTAAGAAACTTGATTCCCTGAAGTCACAATATTAAAACCTTGTGCATGATATCCGTACTTAATTAAAAGTGTTTAGTAACTCAACCAGAATATCATTTTCCTATCTTTATCAATTTAATTTATTCTTCAGTAAATGTTGTATCATGAATGTAAGCACGAACACAACTACTGCTATGGTCCTTCTGAGCACTGCAAAGGTTATGAATGCATTTGGCTGTTGAAGGTATCTCTGTGAGGACCGCCTCTAGTGCAGGTAAAGAATGTAAAGTGCAACCACTTGATATCAATCAATGCATGAAACAAAATCCTCAAAGCTGGGAACTGTTCCAGATTCCCCAGTTTTGTACAGATGAGAGGCTCTTCCAGAGGGAGGCATGGCTCAGGTACCCATGTAGTAAACAATAGAAGCATCTTCTGCTATTCAGCAGGTAGAGACGATAGTGGAAGGACAAACTTCAGTCACACAGCCTTCAAAATTTTTCAAACAGGCCTTGGCTTTCCAGCAGCCATTGGCAATCAATTGTGCAGTTTGTCAGATGAACAACAAGGTGGGAAAAAAAAAAACAAAAAAAAACACCACAGGACAAACAAACAAAAAGGCCGCATCCCCTTTTCAAAGAGCTGATGGACAGAACAGTCTTTCAAAGCCACCAGTGGCATAACTGACCTCAAATGACAATCTACAACATTATTAATTAATTTCCATAATTGCACATAATAACAGTCAGTTTAAATCTTGAAAACAAATAATTTTGAGTACCACCTTGCTCTGAAGAAACTAAGAGGTTGAATTATGGAATTTCCAGGAGATCCATTTTTTCTTTATTCATTACATTAACCCTTTTCATTCACTGATCTCACTGTCTTTCGTCTCATGCAGTTTATTCTGTGCTGGTGTAGAATTTTATCTAATTCCTGCTCCCAGGTCTGCTTCTGGCTTGCTCAGGAGCAGAAGCATTTATTCCAGTTGGTTTCTGCTTGATGGCTGCTGCTAGGCCAGCTAGAAAGGAATTCACGTTGCAACTGCTTCTGCCAGCGGGATGCTAATTTGAAACATTTTCCTGTGCCCACAGCCTGAAAGAAAAACATTAAAAAAATTCTTTTCAGTCAAACTAATCTCATCTCTGTAGGAGAAATTAGGGTAAGGATGGTTGCACAAAAGCTTTTTCAGCAAGCTGTACAACCTCAACTTAACACAAACTTTGGAAAATCATGGTCCACATCACCTGTCTGTGATAAACTAACAAAGCCACATTTTCTCTTAAGTTACCTTTGCTTTAACACTTATCAAAGGCTCAAGAATCTAATTCCTGAAGCCATATGATTTTCAGCTGGACATAGCAATGTTTCTTATGATTTAGTACAAGCGTCTGAGAACTGTTCTTCAGTTTTATCAGTTCCTGAAGGTGCTCAGCAGCCTTCTTCAACACTCTTCCTCCAACTTCTCCTTCAGATAATTTTACTGTGGTAGTGCAACATGAGGACCACTGCTGCACCAGGACATGCTTTAACCAGGCACTCAATTGCACTTTCTATCACGACCTGTTTGCTTACTTTATGTTCATTTGACTTGTCCACGACACAAGGTATCTTGATGTTTCCTTGACATAACTGAAAAAAATAAATAGTCACAATAAATGTGTTATTTGAAAATGACTTCATAGAATCAAAGAATGACTCAGGAAAGAGTGGACCTCAAAGATGATCATCTCCAACCCCCTGCTGAGGACAGGGATGCCTCCCACCGGACCACGTTGCCCCGGGCCCCATCCCACGTACTCCATTCGTGTCCGAGCCGTGAGAGCCGACTCACAACGAAAGAACACAGCACACCCGCCCGCTGGGCGCTGCGTCGTGTCCCGCGCCCGGTCCTCCCGTGGATCCGACCCCTAACAGCCGTCTCCCTGCGATCCTCAGCTCGACCTGCCCACAACCACAAGCCTGCAACAGGCGCTGCGAGAAGAGGGGGAAGCCGAAAGCGGCTAAAAATAAAAGGATGACATAATCCAACCCGCAGACCCCGCCTGGCTCTCGGTGACCGCCGGGACGGACCCCGCACCCCCACCCGGCCGCAGCCAATAGGGAGCGGTTTCGGCAGCAGCACAGACGTGGTGCCGCCCCCTCCCGACCACTGCCGGACGGAGCCGGAGATTCCCGAGCTTTTCTCCCCCCCGCCGCCCTTGTTTCTCGGGCGGGGTCGCGCTTCCTCTCCCGGTTCCCCTCCCAGGCAAGATGGAGGACGGCAGCTGCTGCGGCCACCGGCACTGCCGTGGTTAGCGCAGCCGCTCGGAGGAAGGAAAAAAAAAAAAAAAGAAGAGGCTGGGAGCATCCCTTTCTCCTCCCCCCGACTCCGCGCTGCGCTGACTGCTGGCCCTCCCCATGCCGTCCTCCTCCTCCTCCTCCTCCTCCCGCAATTGTCTGCGCTCCGGCTGCCGCCCGCCCGCCCGCCCCGGCTCGCTGCATGCACACGCCGCCTCCTAGGTGGCTGCGGGGGGTGGGCGCTCCCGGCGCTGCCATTCCGCACATACCTTCATGTCCCTGCGGCCGGCGGCAGCCGCCCCCGCCGCGCATCGCTCGCCCGCTCCGCTCCGGCTGCCGCCCTGAGAGCCGCGCCCGCGCCGAGGTGAAGGCGGCGGCGGCCGCACAGGGGAGCGGGGCGGCGGAGGTGGCTGCGGCGGGTCTCAGCCGGAGGAAGCGCCGCCGCACGCCGCAGCCATGAGCAGCGCCGCCACCGCCGCCTCCACCGCCGCGGCCAGCACGGCCGGCAGCGGCGGGGGAGAAGGGGCCGAGGAGGCGGCCAAGGACTCGGCGGACATCGCGGCGTTCTTCCGATCTGGTGAGCGGGGCGGCGGCGGCCGGGGAGCGGCTTTGTCAGGTGCCCTGTGGCGCCCAGGTGGCGGCCGCGTGGGGCCCCGCTGGGCCCCGCGTGTCGCGGGCGCTCCGCGGAGCCGGATGCTACCCCGAGGCGGTGCCGCCGGTGACAGGTGCGGCTCTGGGCGGGGGGCTGCGCACGGCGGCCGGCCCGCTACGGGAGCCGGGGCCGAGGCAAGGGTAGCCCTGGCTCCCGAGGGGGGTAAAGAAAACGCGGGGAAGGGGGGGGGGGGGGGGGAACGACGAGGGGGCGGCGTGCCGCAGGGCTGCGGGCTCCGGGAGAGAGGGAGGTGACGCGGCTTTGAAAGGCGGCGGGAGGGGGGAACGAGCCGCTCCGGCGCTCTCTGCCCGCGCCCTCGGGAGGCCCTCCCGCTGCGCCGAGCCGTTGACAGGCCGCCGGGATCAAACATGGAGGCCGCTGCCTCGCTCCGTGCTCGGCCCGGCTCGGCAGCCGTCCTGAGGGAGGGAGGGACGGAAGGAGGGGGCTGCCCGCACGGTGTCCCCGGTAATGGCGGCTCCGCGCCCCCCGGGCAGCCCCCGGGCGGGGCGGGAGGGCCGGGCCGGGCGCTCGCTGCCTTCGGCTGCCTAAAAAGGAGCGGCGTGCGGGGAAAATGCAGACTCACCGTCCGAGAGATGGGGGATCGCCGACTCGGCGTGTGAAAATAAAGATGACGGCTGTAATAGTAATGAGAATAATAAAAGCCGCGTTAATGTGGTTTTTAAGGGAAGTCCGTGACGGAAGTGGGATGCACAATCAGCGCCGTTTGCTTGAAGGAGGATGGAGGAGGAGGTGCGATCGCAGCAGGGATCCCCGAACGGGACTCGGGGCTCGGGCAGAGGTCGGAGCGGAGGGCTGAGCGCCCTCGGAAGGCTCCGCGCTTCCCCGGAGGCCCGTTCGGCACGGCAGCGTCGAGCGTGGAGGGAAGGGAGCTCATTGTTGGCCCCGGCGCTTTGGTACTGCGGGAAGGACCGATCCTTGTCGTTCTCGGAAAAATGACGTTGAAAGCAAAACGCTGGGCCCCCGTAGTAGACGCGTGTATAGTTACAGATGGGTACGTGCTGTGTAGTAATCCTGCAGTTCTGGGCGACCCTGCCAGCTGTATTAATAGGCGTCTGTGTGTGGGCAGGGGGATGACACAGACTTGATGAGCTCGTCGGTGGTGCGGTGATGGCTTCTGATGCTGATAGTTTCTGATCGTAGGGAAGTTGCACTGAGCTTGGTCTTGCAGCAGCAGAAAGTCTTAAAGCGGTAGAAAAAGACGTGTCAGATGTTTACTGAAGAACTCTTAGAGCATATTTAACAACCGGGATTCTCATTTTTAATGTACGTGTGGAGCTGATCTGGTTGAGTTGGGCTGTGGAATACACTGAGAAATGTTCTGGCATTTCTGTGGGTGTTTGGTATTGGGAAGAGCTTGTTAAACTCTGCATCCCTCTGTGATCTGCTCTTCTGTAAGAAAATGGCCCGTTATGAGATCTGGGTACCTCCCTTTTGTTTGGGCAGGAGGTGCAATTTTTTTTATTTCAGTGCAACACAATGGACGCAGCAATCAATGAACAAGCATAAGGCTTAGTTTGCTGTACGTGGGAGCATACAAAATATTTTTCTCTTGACAGCATTTACAATGACAAATGCTTCCTTTTTCCTGTCACTTGTAAGAGAATGTCAGCAAAGCTGTAGCAGTTATTTAAAAGAAAAAATGAGTAAAAATGTTACTGTGTTCTCCAGGATGAAAACAAAAAAAAAAAAAACAACTCAGAAACCCACAATGCCTGAACAATCAGCTGTAATCTAAGGTCAGTACACTGCTCAGTTGTACTGCCAGGGGGATGGCTGGCTTTCCTCCTTTCCTTTTGTAAGACTAAGCGTGAAGTAGAATTAAGAGCTTAAGGAATGAAATTTCAGTATGTGAAAGGTGTTTCATTAGTATATTGAACAGTGTCTGTATTCACTTGAAACATATACATTCCCGGTTTTTGATTTGGTTATGTAAATGCAAACTCACTCTGAGTTGTAGAAATTGGTTGTGATTGAAACATAAAGAAAGATTACTGAAGGAGGAAGCTGAGTGAGGCAGTAGTATGAAAACATAATGTCTTGAATTCAAATTTAAAGTTGAATATGTTGGAGTTGCAAAAACTAGAGGCAGCTTACTTTCTGTTTGTTATCTAAATCTTATTAATTGAAGTTGAAAAGACAAGAACAGTTTGTTAGATCTGTCACCTTCTTTGTAGAAGGATTGAGAATAAAACTGCTGAGAAACAGAATTGGTGCTGAGCCAAGTGATTACATCCTGACTGAGAAAACACTGTAGGAAGTGCCTTTCTGTTCTATGGGTAAGCTAGAGATTAGAGATAACAGTGTAAACTGACAGGATAGTTTTGAGCTGAAGATGTATAGACAAGCATCTTATTAAAAATACATTTGTGTGACTTGAAATGATAATAAAATATATTACAGTGAAACTATTATTATTATTATTATTATAAAATGGGTAGTGCAGACTAAAGGTCTGTAGCAGGTTGTTGATTCATCTGTTAGATATACGAGATCTATTCCGCATCAAAGTATAAAAATAAAATGTATTTCAGAATGTATTCTAATATCCAACTTAAAATCATGTACATTTTGAAGGGCTGAAAACAGCTAGCATGTGAGTGTGCTTCCAGAAAATATATGTACAGAGCAGAACTGGGAGTCTGTCATCAAGGCACGGCTTACAAGGCAGTGAGCATACAGAAAGTCTGGGTTCTTTTTCATTGCTGTTTTTAAATCATTGCATCTTTACGGCTTCAAGTCCTTAATGCTTTGGGAAGGTGGTGCCCCCACCAACCAGCACCTTTGGAATGTACAAATTAGGGCTGCCAATTAATCATGTTATTGTAACATCATCCTCCAAACTGTTTTTGCTAGTCGACGTTAATGAATTCTGCCTTTAAGCATAAAGAATGAAAGGTTGTGGTTTTCTTTCTTTTTTTTTTTTTTTTTTTACCTACTGTCTTGGCTAAGTAAATGAGATATTGATTGTACATTTACAGTTCAGTTTATCTTTGTGGAATGGTGAAGATATCTCTGAATACCAAAGGACGCAAGGCTTACAAACATCTCAGTCAACTCTTGACTGGGTGATACAGCAAGTAGCTTTTATAAATGTCCGTGATAAGTCTCAGTGGAAGCACAGACAAGTTACCGACTGATAACTCATTACTGTTTTGCAATGAAAGTGGATTAATTATTTCCTGTACTATAAATTGAGTGCCTTCAGCAGCTTGTGAAGTAACTTCAGTCATGTATGAATGGATGGTGCAGTTTTTGAAGCCATTGAGAAGGTTCTGATTGTTGCCACCATTTATTACAGCTCATATCATGTTTCTAGGTGCAGCAACATTTACATTTTGAGTAAGGGGTGCAGAACTTTGGGAAAAGACAGAAATATCTGAAAAACAAAGGGAAAATAAGACACTCTGGAAGTCTTGGCAGCAGGATGATTGACTACTCAAACTTAGCCAGATAACATCCGAATATAACTGTCAAACATAGTTCAAAACTCGATCAGAGAAAACACAATGGTGGAAGACTTTCTGTGTAGAAATGAATCTCCACAGCTGGCAGCAGTCCTTTATCAGGAGGGGGAATATGTGTCTAGGATGAAAGTGGAGCGGTTCTTGGGAATAGCATCCCAAATACAGCATCCATGGGCCACCTCTTCCTGAAGGGAAGCCAAAGGTGAAGGTAGTTGTCAGAATCATTTAGAACGTTGTACACTTCACGCTTCCTTCATGTGCTTTTTGATGTAAGCTTCACTTTTAAACTTAGCGTTGAAGTATGTGTAGACGCTAAAATGCTTATGTGAATATTTTAGGAAAACGGGATGCAGAAATCTTGGGTGATTATGGACATGGAGCTGAAGACTTCGGCAAGTATTGGTGGCTTGAAAGACTTTGAGTAACCTGCTTAAAGTTCGAGTTCAACCAAGTCTGCCTATTGCAGTCTAGGCAGATAATTGCTTGATTAGGTGAGACCATGTAGGAAGTATTAATGGCTATCATAAAAATATATAATTGATTTTTTTTCCTCTTAAATAATAATTTTGTGGCTTTCTTAGTTTTCCCGAACAGTGCTTAAATGGTAAAGATAAAACCTAAACAATTTATTCAGAAATTAAAGGCAGGAACTGTGTTTAGTTTCTTCCTGTTCACCTTGTTTTATGCATTCTTGTCTTGTTTGCTTTACACCGGTTGTGATAGTGGCCGGGAATGTTGACTGTCTGTAGTAGATACTATTAAAAGTGCTACCAAAGCAGAAAAAGTCTTCTAGGGAGACAGAGAGAAAAGAGAAGGATTTTTATGGAGAAGAAAAAGCATATGTGCTATTGAAAGGCAACAAACTCTTTCATGAGTACTACTAATCAAAAGTATGCTACCTTTTAGATCATGGGCAAAATGGTTTTTATACTAGGCATCAAATGGAAAAAGCAAGTCCAGTTTTCAGCTTACATCCATGGAGCAGAACATGCAATGTATGAAGTTCAGGTAGTGCCTTTCTAAGAAGGTTCATCGTCTCCTGATGATATGTAGTAGCTAACTTACAGTGAATGTAGTCATTGTGGTTGTGTGGGTTACTTGGCATGGCACCTGCACTAGCTACAGAGTAGCAACAAACATCTAATAAGAATATCCAGTAGCAAAACTAAAAGCCAGGCATTGGCAAGCAACCCTGGTGGTACCCCACGTGCTATCTCCATGCTGTCCTCTGCAAATATTCATTCATGGCCTTGTGGCTTTCAGGTGCTGGGGGTATATTTAGGGGTTTTATGAAGTGGTGAGGAATGCAGACAGTATAAGCTAAGAAGCAAGTCAGCTGTTGCTTTTCAAGAATCTGTTACTTTGTCCTATGAATTTCGGCCGTTGAGAAGGTTAAAGCAAAGCAGTGTTGCTGCCATTAGTCCTGGCTGATCCAAGCTGAAAATGAAGTGGGCCCTCTTGGGAAGTTTTGAGTCCAATTTCAGCAGCATCCATTTTAATAAGATGGTTGCAGGGTTGTTTTGAGAAAGAGAAATAGAAATGTCGCAATTTGATAGTTGCTGATCTATTGTATGCAAGACTAAAATAACTACAGAAACAGTACGGTGGAGATGTTAGCCTGGGAATGGTGGTTTTGGGTTGATATTTCCTGGAAAGGAGGACAGAGCATTTCTGTGTGAAATGCAGCAGCTGTTGTGCAGCTTTGTTTGGTATGGAACATTCAAACTTGTTGGGATACTGAGGGTTATTAGATTTTGTGAGAAAGAGTCAGGAGTCATGAACATTTCTAAGCGGGAACAGAATTACTCATAACATCTGTGATAGCTGGCAGATGATGAACTAAATACATGTTTGAGGTAGAAGGTAAATGGGAGCTAGAGAAAAGCCAGGCCCGTTCTTGAGAGGTGTACATTTGAGCAGTCATAAAGCACTGATGTGCTCAGAATACACATGCTTAAAAAGGAGCTGGCAGAATTAGAAAGACAGTTGGTGCTAAGACTTTCTCTAATTGCAGAGCTCCATCACTGTGTATACAAGGTGGCTGTAAACTTTTATTAAAGAAATGTCTTCTCCCTAGCTAAATGTTCTACAGAAACAAGTATGAAACGTCCAACTGAAATTTCAAATGGCTTCCAAAAGTTTTTCCAGTGTAAAATGCTCATGTAAATAAAGAAAATCTAAACAAGGGTAAGGAATTTTTTTTCTACTCCAATATAAGGATGTTACTATTGATCTACTGTCTTTCAATTAAGAAAAGAATTCTAATGCCAACAAGTGGGCCTGTTTAGATGCAGACTTGAGTCAGGATTAAAATGCACTGGTTTTTCCCTGCAGCTTGAGATGAGATCACTGAAATAGCTGTTTGTGGTCAGCAGAAGTGTTAAAATAGGAAAAACACAAACTTTGGAAATGCTTTTGGGGGGATGAGGTGGGATTTTGAAATTGAGTGGTGATTTTAATGAGAACAAAGCAAACTGATTCTCCTTCCTTGTGAGAAACAAGCTTAATATTAATTAATTATTTAACGAAAGGGCTACTGGTCAAAATAAAAATGAAGGTCACAATAGGCTATTTTCAAACTATTCACTAAAATAATTACATCTAATTGCTTCTCCTCATAAAGAAATATGTTTGATTTGGAGAAGAAATTTCACATTTTTTCTTGGTGCAGTGAAATCAAAAAGTAGATTACTGGTGAAGTAATAGGCATGATCTGCAAAGCTGAGTCATGTTCCTTCAGGAAAGATACTGCTGTTTTGAGAAAACAGATCACTTACCAAGTAGTGAGGAGGAGGAATTGAAATGACAAGGAACAACTCGAGTGCTTTTACCAGTAGACACTACAGTAGGTGAGAGCCTCAGTTTGGCTCTCTAGAATAGATTGGTATAACCTTACTTAAAGAGGAGGGTCATTAATGAGTTGTGTCCACAGGGTTTCACTTAACAGCCTATGTGGCAAGAGCCTGTAGACTCAGCTGTAAGGATGCTGAGCCCCTTCCAATGGCTCTTCTGAAACTGCAGCAGTGGATCCCAGCTGCTTGTGGTTGTATGGAGGAGGAGAAGATGACTTAATTGTCTTTGGGCATTTGTTTAAAAAATAGGGCTGGTTTCCGTGGTTGTTGAATGGAGTCTTCTCAAAACATTTGGTCAGATTTGTTTCTTCAACTTATGTCATTATTAATGCCATGCATAAGTGGCAGTAGCCCTGGTTGTTTTTTAAAAAGGCACTGCAAATATCAAACAGGTTTTCCTAGTGAGCAATGCTGACTTGTGCATCTTGCTGGTACTTTGAATGTGATGTTTCTAACCTGGACCTTACTGAACAACTGAGATCAGTATTACTGCTTTGTGGTGCTTGTTCTTTTTTTGTCTTGTTTTGTTTTTTTCTCTCCCTCCTAAGGAGGAAAAAAAGTCCTCTGCAGGGAGGTAAGAAAATTCCTGAAAAAGTATTGTGTTTTTCAAGACCAAAGATGTTCAGAAAGCAAGATGAAAATGATAGAAACTAGCTGTAGGTTTTCAGCACTCGAAATATGCAAGTGGATTGCTTTGTTTGGTATGTTTTCTGTGGAAGTATTTCAATAGAGTGCACAAATAATTCCTACAATTCTGTGTACGAGTCAGGTTAATATTTGCCAGTTTATACAATGGTCAGAATGTGAGGCTCAGATTTGGGAAGGTTTGTTTTCTGAGATTTCATGGGGGTGTATAGATGGATGTATGCCTGTGTGTATGCTGGCAAATAGTGTTCTGTGTGGCTTAAAAACTGAGTTTGTGTGATGAATCTTTTAACAAGAAGTTGGGGAAAGTATGCTGGGCAGTAGGCACCTAGCAGTATTATTGTGACTAATGGTGCGCTACTTCTACTCTGCCTTGAAGATGTCCAGAGATTAATTACTCTTGTTTCTTTGTTGTCCTACAATGTATGTGGGCAATAATAGTCAACATTGAAGTGTCTGCAGACTGTGTGAACAGCCAACAATGCGTTTTGTAGTTAGATTTGTACATAACTGCTTAGCAATTGAAAACTGAGGGTCTGGGATCATAGTGAGATTTTGTAAGTGCTGAAAATGAACAGGGAAAGACACTGCAGTCAGTATGGCTCTTAAGGACATGTTACATACCTACTGTGTAGTTCATAACCTCACTTCTTGTTTAGAAGAGCAAATTAAAATTTAAAACTTTTAATTTTTTTTTATAAGAAATTTCCGCATTTCTGTGCATCAGTAAAACCTGCAGCCTTATGAGATGCTTTGTCAAGATATTCAGTCAAAGGTTTTCCCTGAGCTCTGTGATTGTCATATAGCTGGTAAATTTCTTTGGGGCCATCGAACAACAAGAGTTGTTACTGCAGAGATTTCCTGAAAAAAATAAAACTATCTGACATTGTAGTCTTAGACTGCTTGTTTCCAAAGCCAAAACAGATGTTAAATGTTTGGATGAAATGAAGTGACATGTCTTAAAATTTGGCCAAGACAATAAAGGAAGGATACATCAAGAATGATAGGAGAATACATAAGGAACATCACAAGAGTTGAGTTAGAATAAATGGGCTGTTTAAATACTAAACATTACTTAGCTAACCTCTTAAACTATACAATGAGCTGTGCTGTAGCCACTGTGTAGACTTGGCTTTGTGCTATTGAATAGAATTTTCTAGTGGAGCATTAGGGTAGTAAGGCCTTTGCTTTCCAAATGTTTTTCATGCTACCAATTTCTGAATGTGTTGAAGGCAATCATTATATCATTTTCTGAGAATATAAGAATGCTCCACCCTCTTCTTAAAATTTAGGCTGAGGTTTAAAATGTCATGGCCTTTTGTAATTCTTCTGGAATTAGAGAAATTAATACATGCAGTTGAAAACACAGGAAAAAATGTAGAAAGCTGCCAGTATAAATGCACAAATCAAGATGTGAGTTGATTGTGGATGGTCCTATTCTATGTGAAAGCTGATAGTTTATGGTGCAGTGAAGGTCGAACTTAAGATGTTGTCAGACTATGTTTATGAAGCCTCCTGCTGTTACAATACAGAAATGAAATGGAGTATGATTTCTCTGAAAAGAAAAAAAAAATCTGAACAGCCATTATTTTTGTTTTTGAAAAAAAAAAATCTTTAGTATCACAGAATCATAGGGATTGGAAGAGACTTGTGGAGATAGTCTAGTCCAATCCCCTGCTAAAGCAAGATTCCCTAAGGTAGGTTGCAGAGGGAGGCATCCAGTCAGGTTTTGCATATCTCCGAAGGAGTCTCCTCAGCCTCTCTGGGCAGTCAGTTCTACTGCTCCTTCACCTTCACAGTAAGGTATTTTTTCCTCATGTCAGTGTGGAACTTTCAATGTTCCTGATTGTTCCCATTACTCCTTGTTCTGTTACTGGGCATTGCTGAGAGGAGCCTGGCCCCAACCACTTGACTCACACCCTTTAGATATTTATAAGCATTGTTAATATTTCCTGATCCCCTCTTGGTCTTCTCCAAGCTGAACAGCCCTGTGTCTTTAGTCTTTCCTTATAAGGGAGATGCTCCAGGTCCCTCATCATCCACTCCACTGGACTCTCTCTACAAGTTCTCTGTCTTTTTTGAAATGGGAAGCCTGGAACTGGACACAGTGCCTCATCAGGACAAAGTACAAGGGAGAAATAACCTCCCTCAACCTGCTAGCCATGTTCTTCTTAGTGCATCCCAGAATACCATTGGCCTTCTTTGCTACAAGAATGCACTGCTGGGTCATGGCCAACCTGTTGTCCAGCAGAACACCCAGGTCCTTCTCTGCAGAGCTCCACTCCAGCAGGTCAGCCCCTAACTGTACTGATGCATGTGATTATTCCTCCCCAAGTGTAGGACTCTATAGTTGCTCTTGTTGAACCTCATCAGGTTTTTTTCCTGTCCAATTCTGTTAGGGTCTTGCTGGAGGGCAGCACAGACTTCTGGTGTATCAGTCATTCCTCCCAGCTTTGTATCATTGACAAACTTGCTGAGGGTGCATTCTATCTCCTCATTCAGGTCACTGATGAAGATTTTGAATAGGACCAGGCTGAGTACTGACCCCTGGGGAACAGTGTTAGCTGCACGTCTCATTATCTGAGCATTTGTCCCTAACTTTTTTTTTTTCTTCAACTAATTCAAATCAGACAACAAGTCCATTTTGGTTGCCTTTTGTATGTCAGATTGGTCCTTAAACAGTGGAAATGGGGTGGTTGCAACAGTAGCTTTAACTTATGCTCTCGCTTTACATCTCTTAACATCATGTTTTGTGTGCCTCAGGTAGCTGTTTTCCACAGGTAGGGACAGTTGGATTTGAACTTCTCCTGGCCTGCAAAGTTCAGAAAGCAGATCGTTGCTGTGCATTGTTGAACTGTGTCAGGGGATTTTGTGAGGTGGGCTTCTGTAAGGATGACAACAAAGGCAACAACAGGGCATCCAAATGTATGTATGTATGTATATTAAAAAGCCTGTTTCTCCTAAGTAGAAGGCTGCATTTGAAAGGTAAGCAAGAATACTTGCTTGACTGATTTACTTGTCTCATTAGTTGAGCAAAAAGTTGCAAACCTGAACTTTGTTTCTGCTTCTATTATGGGAAAATTCTGCTTGTCTGTTGAATTACAAAGTCAGCAGAGCTAAGTCAAACCTGCTTATTAAGGAAGTGATAAAAATATGAAATACAGTTTGTATAGTGGTGAAGATAGCCATTACATTCTGTTACCTGTTGTTGCAGAAAGAATAGTGTATTTTGTTGGATACTGCAAGGGTTGTAGTCAAATTTGCTTGTCCTTAACTCAGAATAAAGGTACAAGTCAGATAACAATAAACCACTCAGCATGTGTGCTAACTTTTTTTTTGAGCTTGGAATCAAATGCATCCTTCCCTAGCCAAAGGGAAACATTTGAGAAGCTGTGACGCATTTACACAGATGAAGGAAGGAAATGTCCAAAAGAGTCAAAAGATAAAAATAGATCAGTTTACTGAGTTGAACTCTGGATGGGAATGGAAGAACTAAATATAAATCTAGATTTGCACCTTTGGGACTTACATAACTGAGTAGTGTAACCCTTTCCTGTTTTTTCTTATGTTAAACATTATAGTGGACAACCTCAGGTAAAGAGTTTCATCAAGCCTTGTGAGGTGGTTTTTAAGTGGCTTTATTGGGAGACAATGCTGAGAGTTTGATCTCCTCTTGATTATTGCTATAGCTCAGCTTTTCTAGAAAAGTGGATTAAGCATTTTTTTGTGAGCTCTGCGTTTGAGACGATATCTCTGGGCTTCACTGGACAAAAGCTAGTAGTTAAATAGGGCTAAGCGTCTGTGAGGTTAAAGAAAAGGGAATGATGTTTTTGCACCAGCTTCTACAAAGGAAGTAAATTCACCTCTGACCCTGATGTTATGAAACAATAAAATAAAGATAATAAAAAAGCCATCAAGTCTCCTTTGTGGTTAAGGGAAAGCAGACTAGTTCAGGGTGTTTAAAATTTGTGTAATGGAAGAGGATATTGTAAAAACTCTTCATATGCAAAGAACCATCCAAATTACTTTCCTTAGTTGGTCACAGTAGTGCCGTCGAAATCAAGATAAACTTGATTTCTCTCTGGAGAAATGCTACATTTTTGGGGGCGCTGATACTTTGAGGGACAAGAAGTATTACTGTTAAAATAGTTTACTAATATTGTAAGGTAATATAGAAGGTAATGGGGGTTTATGGATAAAAATGATAGCATCATACCCCAGGTATGGCAGGTTAGATTTTATTTAGTTACTGCCTAGGAAAGAATGTTTACTTGACAAATGTATTCATAGTTGCAATCTTGTTTGTTTTTGTTTTGGTTTTGTTTGGTGTTCCAGAGGAGCTTAGGAATGTTTTCTCAAAGTTATTTTGGATGAATTTTCTGTCTTTGATAACTAAAATAGTATCTGTTCCAAGTAGCAATTTATCTGCTAAAAAAGTAAACAGTCTGTAGAAAAATGACCTGACTACTTACAGTAGAGCTACAGTATGTAAATTTAAACTTTGTACTTATGAAATACTTTGTGATATAGCGAAGTATTACAAATATTCATTTGTGTAATGTGGTTTTGAAATGGATTTGTCCACGTTGCTGTTCTCATCATGCTAACCCACTGTTCTGAAATTAAAGCCGTGAAAACTTGTTTGAAAGATGAGTTGGTTAGCTGAGCTGCAAACTTAATGAGTAGTGTTTCTGCTTGTAGGCAAATTTATGACTTGGAATCTGAGCCAGGGCTTACCTTGCAATTCATGTCCACTGAAGCAACAAGAAGGAAATCAAAGAACAAGATGATACTGCTCTTGATAATGTTGTAGATGGTATTCAGGAAGTGAAAAGGAAGTTGTAGAAGTCTTATGTTTGATTATGAGAAGGTTAAGGATGAAGGTACCTCAATATTAAGGCAGAACGCTTAATGGACAGCTTTTTATTTGTCTGGGCGGTTACTTTCAATGCATGTGATGTAGCTTTTGCATAGATATAACAGAGGAAAAAGATCTGTGATTTTTTTTTTTCTGTGTGTGTGTGTGTGTGTGTGTGTTCATAAGCAAGCAGCATAGTATCCTTAGGATTTGTTTCCTTATGCAATGTTTTCCAGTACTTGGCATAGGAACTTCACACCCACTTACTTCCTTTACTAATACTTTGTGTTCTGGCTTGTGTTCTAGCTATTGACCTTCAGAGGTGGGGACAGAATTGACTGGTTTAAGTTCTCCTGTTTTAGTAAGACTTGCCTAAACTGTGGGAGAGATTTAGGAGAGACAAAGGATAGCTATCCTTTTCCAGAGTGGCTTTTTACTGACTTAATTGTTGTCCTCATGTATACTATCACTTCTTTCGTCACTTTTACTCAATAAATAAGACAGAAGCTTCACAGATAATAAGCTAAATCCGTGGGCATCAGTGTTCATGTCCATAGGAGGTCCATTATGTTTATGGAGATAAGTAGGATGTCATATGGAAAAGTGTTGCATACTTTGAGTGTTAAAGCATGTGTGCTACATTTAATAAAGGTTGCAAAGGCAGCCTTTGTGCTGTATTGCCCAGTTTTTGAGTGCTTTTTGTGACTGCTTCTATGAACCCTGGTCCTAGCTCAATTAAGTCATTGTTTAGGGTTTATGTAAAGTTTTCATTATATGCCTTAGTGGATGACAGTAGATGACACCGATTTTAGCAGAATACACAGTGTTATCTTGTTAATCAGATTTATTTTGGGAATAGAAATGCATTAATTGACTATACAGTATTAAACAGAGTGGATGTGTAAGCTAGTTTATTAAACAGAGATGTTGATTACAGGAAAGCACATTGTGGATGCTAGTACTTCATTGGAAGGTGGGGAGTTGTGGGGTTTTGTTTTGTTTTGTTTGGGATGACAGTCCAAATATACAAAACCATTAAGCTTGCTAGCTTATTCAAAAAAATCTGGGTCTGATTTCTCTTCCTTGAGAGTTAGATTCTGCTATGTTTGTTAAAACTAAGGAGGGAAGATCTAAACTGTCAAATGTCAAGAAAAAAGGAACCAAATGATAATTATGCTTTCTTAAGCTTGCATATAATTAGACCTAAAAGACATAAACTACATTTGGTTTTCCACAGCATGACAGACTAAGCTTCATGTGCAAAACTCTCTCTGGAAGAGCAGATGATGGTGAAGGGCTTAAGTGGATATACATACTGATGAGTGACCTAAGTTACTACACTCATGGGTTTTTGTTTCTTTGTTTGTCCAAATACAAGCAGCAAAATTTCTGCTTTAATAAGAAACTTTCTGAACTGTCATGTACCTCTGAAGAAGGAACCAATGCAGATGAAGGGATGCCTTCCCTTTGGATAGACAAGAATCATAGAATCACAAGGTTGGAAACGACCTATAAGATCATCCAGTCCAACCGTCTCCTCATCACCATTGCCACCACTAGTACTAAACCACATCACGCAGCACGTCAAGAATTATGTTGCTATGTAAAAGCTGTGTTCCTACTGGATGGTGAAACAAGTATTGGCTGAATAATATGGTGAAACAAAAATTTATTATATATATATATATATACACATATAGACAAATATATACACACATATAATGCTTCTTCATAGTAAGCTACATTTATTAGTGCACTGAAATGGTTTCTTTATTTAAAAGGGACTAGGAAGATTATTATCAGAGATATGATGCTATATCTCCATAGCAAAGTTGGATACCAAGACAGAGAAGTATCTGGAAATGTTAGTCATAACTTCAGTATTCATTGACTTCAAAGTCTTTGTTTTGGAGATAGGTTCTCTTAGCATTTGAACAACACATAACACAAGGCCAATATTATTACCCACATTAAAAAGAATGTGGATGTGGCACTAAGCGACAGTTCGTTGATGGAACTTTGATAGAATGTGGTTGATGGTTGGCCTTCATAATACTGAAGGTATTCTCTAACATAAATATTGTTTATATGGTGTGTTTCTCATCCAAATTTTCACTCCTTTTGAAGCATGTTTGAAGAATTATGTCAGAGTCCAAGACAAAGTTCAGATTTCCATTATGCTGTTACTACTGTAGAGAAGAGGGAGAAATTAGCAAAACAGTTGCTAACACTGGGAATTAATTGATCAGTTTCAAATCAATGAGCAAGCCTTTGGTACAGATTGTTGAGCATTCAGTAGTTGAGAATAAGCACTTATCCTTATCTTGGTTCTGCCAAAATATGCTAAGACTGGCACTGATGTGAGAATTGATCTTTGAGGATGCAGCAGTACTTGACCTAGTGGATCTGAGATGAAAAGGGAGGTGAGAAATCTAGAAAGGTAGAGAGAAAACCAGTGGAATTCTGAGTGAGGATCAGTTGGCTTACAGAAATACTGGAAATCACCACACTACCTACGTGCTCCTAGAGCCTCCGTCTCTTGTGGTTAAGATATTATAGGATTACTAGAACATAGCCAAATGGTCTACTGATGTATGCAGAGTAACAGACTCAAGAGAGCCTGAGTTTTTGCAGGCCGATTGACAGAAAGTGTGCTGTTTCTCTGAGCAAATACTAATTTCAAGGCCAAAAGGTAATTTTTTTTTTTTTTTTTTTTTTTTTTTTGTTCTTTTGCTTTAAAAAATGATTGTGAGAAGTACAAGTCTAAGCAGAAGAATGGGAGGAATATAATGGGTACCTAGAGTAGAAAACTTGTGATTTCTAGTACTGTGTGGTCACTGAGAGGATTGATGCATGAAAGTAATAAGGCCTTGTGTATCTACTGTGCTGCTCACGTGTTTTTTATTACAGTGATAATGTGCTAAAATAAGAAAGAAAAGCTGTTAATAGGCCATGGCCCAGATAGGCCTAACATTTCTTCATATCCTGAAGAAAAAGCAAGTAAAGGGAAGGAAAATTTTGATAGAAGGCCTTAATTTTGTACTGTGTAGCACAGTGTTGGTAATTTAACGCAAGAATTAGTTATAGTTAACTTGTGTAACTTTAAAAAAAAAAAAAAAAAAAAAAAAAAAGAAAAGCCTTTTTCCATATCATTATTCCTCAAATTTCTGTTGCTCAACAGTAGAAATGTACTATTGGGCCTTTGTGGAAAGAGCAGCACAGTTGTTCCAGGAATAATGGATTCCTGGTAGCACTTAGATCCAGAGATCCAGTCTTAGATCCAGAAAGAACCCAGGCATACAAACTTTCTTTTTCGTCTGTTCCCTTGGTGTGGACTCTGATTTGCCAAGAGTGCTACAGCGGATGTGTTAAGAGGATATGCTTATCTCAAAAGATAAGTCGAACCTTATCTCTAAGTAATCATCTTGTTATGTTCAGGTGAGATTATTAATCACATCTTTTAATTAGAGAAATGCTTGAAAGTGTGGGCAGTAACTAAATGTTTTGCTGACAGTCCTCAGTCAGCCTGCTAATCAAACCCTCATGCATCAAAAAAAGTATTGCCACTGATAAAAAATGTGTCAAAAGCTCTTGGTGAAGAAGGTGACATAGGAAGCATATACTACCTTGAATTGAACCTATAAAGACTCAGCTAAGTCTCCTTGATTTTGACGATTGCCTCCTAGAACAGAACATTAAAGGAAAAAATGATTTTGTTAATACGAAGACTGGTGTCTAAAAAGGGCAGTTCAAATAGCTGAAAAACTGAAGCTGAGTGAAGAAAAAAGAGTTAACTTGAGTTTACTCCCTGGGCTAACAGTAATTTTAAAGTTAACATTCTGAGAAGTTGCTTTGACAGCAATCTTGGTTCTAATCGTGCAGTATGCAATTAGAATTGTCATTCCATGTGATATTTAAAATGCTTATAACTGACTTCAGGTTAGCTCAGCAGCTGAATGTGGCTGAGCTATTTTTTACCAGATAGCAACTACTGAAGTAGATGTTATCTGTGAAGATTATCTCACATAACCAGCATTCACATTTCTAAAATGGGAAGTGCATCACCATGAAGAAACAGTCAAATTTCAGTCCATGTGTTTTGTTTGCTGCCTTTAATTTAAGGAGGCATGCATGATGTTACTATTGGGTGTCCTTCTTTTGTGTCTTATTTAGACTGACTTCTGAGTCCAATTAAAGTTACTTTGGTCCATATCTTAAAGATGAAATGTCACAGTGCTGAATTTTATTTTCAGCTGATGGAGGAACTTGACAGCCAAATGTCTATTACATTGGCTGATAGCTTGAAAATGGCTATTAATTAACAACATAGATTTTATGGAGCTGTGTATTAATGAGCTAATTTTTGTTTGTTTATTTAATCCTTTGAAATTGGCATTGCCAAAGGGATGCTTTTTGATGGTATCCTGTAATGGTAGAAGTGGAAAAAAATGGCTAATGGAAGAACAATAGAGTTCTGTTCATACCTGGGGAGGGAAAAAAAAAAAAAAAAAAAAAAAAAGACTGAAAAATGGTGTACCTGTAGAGGCATACCGATAAAAAGGAACACATCTGTAAGAATAGTAATTCACAGCAAACAATGCACATTCTAAACAGCATCACACTCTTCTCAAGCCTACCTTAACTGTGAAACTTGAAATAAATGCTGTTGTTCCCTTTGTGCTGCTGGTGGTTCTCCTTGTTAATGTGCTGTGGTCTGTAAATTGTAGTTGCTTCTAAAGCTAAAAATACTAATAATTAAGTTTTGCTGAGGAATGTTGTCTGATAATACTGTACTTTTTCCTTTTTTGTCTTCTTCAAATATATGACGTTATTTACCTATTGCCCTACTTTTTAAAGCTGGTGTGAAAGTCTTTTTTTCATTTTTTCCTGAACAAGAGGTGATATGCTGGACTTCACCGTAATACAAGAATTTTGTGGTTTCACTGGCTCCTAGATGTTGAAGAAAGAGTTAAATACAGGCTATGCAACTTGAATTCCTGAGGAAAAAGAGGTCATACGTGTGTTCTTAAAACCTTTTTAGTCACCGCATCTCTGTCTTTCCCTTAAGCTTTCAGAGACTTGTCTGATTATAGCCTCAATTAAATTCATGTCCTTTGATGAAGGAAGTCCTTTACTAATGTGTAGTTGTTATAGTTGGAACATGAGAGTGTCAGGATCCAAAATTAATTGCCGCCTGGGACTGGTTGTGACGCTGAGGCATTGAAAAGAAAATTGTCTCTCTCAAAAGCTTTCTGAAACGATCAGCTTAGAAAATGAGGCATATCCTTACTACATTGAAGAAAGTATTGTTAGTATTGAAAATGAGAAGCAACATTCACTTTGTAACATTATGAGGAGATACTTTGTTGAGAGGACAGCTACAGATTTGTAACTTGCTGCTGTCTTCTCTCCTCCAGTAGCTCCCAAGCGCAGAAGGGAAAGCCTGAAGCTGACAGCAAGGGAAGAGGGCATCTCATTCCACAACCACTAACAAATGTGTCAGTAGTAGTACAATATGGTTTCAATGTCCTGTTTTTTGCTTTGTGCTGAATTCCTTCCTGTTTTAAGAACATGATCTTTAAAATACAGCTAATCAGCTTGAGTTGTAAGAATGTTGTGCTTATTACCGTAGCATCTATACTGAGTGATTGGTGCAGCTGTTTCATTTAACAAAAAAAGAAGAGCTAAGTAGGCATTGGCTGTGGGGTAGCAGGGCCATTAAAGCAGATCAGGTGCACAAGAGTTAAAAGAAGGCAGAACTTGGGAGGGGCTGAAGCTCAGTTTGCCTGTGGGATCCCAGGGGTAAAGGAAGGACCAGTGACCAGGCCTGACTGTGCTGGGTGACTCGGATACATGCATACTGCTGCCAGTTAATCAGGATGAATCTCAGCCAAGTAAACAAGAGCTGCTAAGAAACTTGGTGCCATCTTTCACAGCCTTTTGCATAAAATTGGTCAATATAGAAAGTTAGGCTTTACTTGCTCATTTAAGGGAAACACCTAATTTTCAGTAGTTCTGGAGCTAATATCCACACACTTGTTTAACGTGAACCTCAGAAGTAAAATCTGAGGTATCTAGTATACGCTTTCTTTCTGACTAATTTCTGTGACTTGTACTGGACTCATTGTGGGTAAGCAAGGAAGGGAGAGCACTATGTTTTTTCAATAATTGTATAATTAAATTCATTGATGGTAGGCCAAGAATAGTGATCACAAGGGTTGGTGCTGAATCAGAAGGAATACTTTAAATGGTACTCTGTTAAACAGAGACATAATTGCCCTCTCTTTCCCTTTCTTGGCTTATTGGATGACTGAATTGCTCATTTCATACTTGACTTTGAGTGTGACTGGAGCTGTGAATCAGTGTTTGTGAGAATTCTGTGTCTGGCTTGTGTTCTGACTTTCCTTTTATGAGCTGGAGAGGCTTGCTGTGTTATTCCTAACTATGTAGTGAAAGTCCTCTTAAAGTCTCCTTGTTATGAGTGGGTGAAAATGTTTGGCAAACACACGAATCAATAATGGCTTATTTTCTTCACTGCTGCTATTCAAAAGCTGCGCTGTCCTCTTTGTATTTGTACATATAATCAATGTCTGTCCCCAAATGATAATTAACAGGAATAGATAACTTTGGGGCCTTCCTTTGCAAAGTCATCCTGCAACTACATGTATTTCTGAAACTGCTCTTGTTTTAATACCTGATCTTTTGTCAGCAGTAGCAAGGATTGCAGTAAAATTGTAGGAGCTTATATGCAATTAGAAAAACTTGATAATTATTTTTGTTAAAGTTATTCACTGGTTTGCCTCGCTGCTGAAATGTCTGGAGCCCTATACATCATAAAAAGAGTAAGTAAACTAAGTGAAGGCTGTTAACGCTGTGTATAATTTGACCTGTTTTGTTTTCATAAAGAAGAGACTGACTTTTTAATGGCCTAGCCTAACATGTCCATTTTGTTTGCTGACTGAAATTGAAAATTAAAATGAGGGAAAAATACTTTCATGATTATAGTTTTCCCTTGGGAACAATTTCAATTGTGGCTTTCTCATAAGAGAAATGGTGGCTTCCTTTCTATTTTTGTGGCATGAAAATTCAGATCTGTGTAGCCTGTTTCTAAAGTTAAGAAAATTCTAGATGTCAACCATGGAAGTTATAAACAACTTCCAGGTGCCTGCAATTTGAGGAAGTCCCTGAATCAGATTGCCATCTTGATGTGACCTTTGCCAAAAATAACTGTAGTAGTACGTGCACAAAGTGCTTATGCAGTGTGGTGAAAAGATGACAAAACAAGTTATTTTAATGTACAATATGTTTGCTTTTTTAGGTTTGCATTTCTGTAATGCAAAAACAAGCTTTTGAGTCTGTCTTGGTTTGATATTCAAATCAGTAGCATCTTATTCCACAAAAGGACTGCAAGGTAGACTGCAGCTGTTTGTGCTGTTCCAAATCAGCAGGCTTACTGTTATTGGGCAGCTTGCTTCGCTCCAGTATTTCACTTTGTGGTCCATGGAAAAATTACGTTTTAGTGCTATAATTTATACTAAATGGGTGATAACAAAATTAAAGCCTCAAACTGCATTGTTCTGTAAGTCCAGATATGCTATAGATACAATATCTGTACCTGCCCAAACCTTAAAGTATAGGCAGTTTGTTTATGTTTCAGTGGTGTGATTTAAAGGAAAGGAAGTCTTCAGTGAACAAAAGTTAGGGAAGGATTACCTTTTCCTGCATTCTGTAGGCCTGACACTGCATGGTCTAACTGAGTGTCTAGAGCCTTCAGTAGCTATGTCATTGGCATTTTAATTCAGCTCAGAGTGTGTTTTTGAAGTGCATCTGTTGATTGACCCACTTTATAGCTCTTTGCTCTGGAGCCTCAGAGATGGAAAAATAGGATTCATTTCAGATACTATTAAAGTAGAAGACCCGCTCTCTACAAATAAATACAAAGTTCACGCAACCAGGAAACAGCTGGTTCAAAGTAAAATCTGCAAAACATGAATCCTTAGCACCAAGGTTTTCCTGACTGATCTTCTGTTGTGCTGCACAGCATTTTTTTTTTTTTTTTATTTATCCTAGAATTAGAGGTATGAAGGGACATATATGAATAGAGGGAGGAAGTCTTGTCTTTAGAAATAATTCAATCTACCTTTGCTTTCTTTGCTTGCCTTTCTAAATTGCTGTTGGTTTCATAAACTTGTTTGTAGAACTTAGCTTGAACTGTGTATTATCTAAGGGCATAGTTACAATATGGAATGACAGGAAACTTCAGGCATATCTTAGCTTTTTCATTCTCAGAGAAAAGAAAGTGATGTGACTGGAAGCAAACCTGTAACCTCTTGGTGACAAGGGCTTGTATGGATAAACATAACTAAATCTCTTCTAGAAGAGAATAGAGACTCCCATTCTCTAATCATATCTCCTCATTCAAAGATAGTACAACAAATTTCTGGGTTTACTTAACATCAAAGAAATCTATAGACTGAAAAGGGTACCTCAAACTGCAGTATATTCTGACTTCTCTGGCTCTTCAGTATTCTAAATTTCAGTGCATTTTTCTGTCTTCTGGTGGATAAGCTTTTTGTGCTCATTTGCATGGCTCTCTTAATAGATTATTTGCAAAATCAAAATTGTCAGGCATGATTGAAAACACTCTCTACAGAATCAGAATTGCCATGTTTGGAGTTGCCTAGATAGAAGAGAGGAAAAGTATCGTTTTATGGGATGATTTTCTTGCCTCATCGTACAGCCTCTTTTCTCACTGCCATTCCATTTTGCAGCCAGCCCTACAAGGGCAGATATGCCTTGGTGACAGAGCTACTGAGCTCTGCGGATGTGTGTTGATACCAAGGAATAGATTTCAGCAGAGGTTTTATTTAAGCATGCAGGGCTGTAGCAGGAATGTCACCTTCTGTTATGATGAATTCTGCTTGTGCACTGATGACCAAACCTCATGCCCAGGAAAGTCTCCACAAGGTTGGTGTAAAGCTCTGTAGTGATTAGCTTTGAACTGGGTCTTCCAAAGCCAAATGGTATTTATGTATTTTTAGTAACCTGCAGAATTTATTGTCCATTAAATTTTCAGTATGTGCTTGGGATTACGTACACCTTTGTGTCTTGGAAATCCAGTGGTACAGAGTTTCATAGTTTTTACTGTATGTTGTGAGAGAGGCCACTTGCTTATGTTGTTTTTAAACCTGCTACCTTCTGGTTTTCTTTGACTGTTCTATCTCTTGCATTAGAAGAGTTGGCCAACAATTAATTTTCCTTGTCTGGATCACTTGTGATTTCATAAAACTTTCTTATGTTGCCCAGTTTTTCTATGCCACGGAGACCTAGCCGTATGTTTTGTGTAGGACTCATCCTAATTATCTCAGTGGTTCTTTGCCAAACTTTAACTACTGTTTGTATCTTGTTTGAGAAGGTGGAACTAGACTGTGTTGAAGATGTGAGCACACAGCAACTTTACACAGCTTCTTAGCTTTATTAATTTTCTCTTTGCCACTAATATTAAGCATTTGTTCAGATTTGTTGCTTTTCAATCTTTTTAGTTCTTTCCTTTGTGACTGCTATTGTTTTTGTCTACATTGAGCATATCCTTGAAGATAATGTGATTAAAATACTTGGCAAACTTGTAAATTAAACTGAGACAGTCTCCAAATCAGAGCCAATATCGTTTGGGCATTAGGTCTGGGTTAAACAATATGCCAGTATGAGAAAAGTTCAGTACTTAGAAGTCAATTGTCATAGATATAAGTGAAAGTGTTAGTGACCTTGTATTGTCTGACTGCAGGAAATAAGCCTTGGGTCTAAGAAATTCTTGAAATTAGTTTTTAATCTTTAAAAGTAAGGTGGTTTATTTCTAGTCTCTTCAAATCCTGTCTCTCAGTTGTCGATAATTCCAGTTTGAAGTAACTGACCTTGGAAAACTTTTGAGCTCAAGTATGGGTTTTTTTCTCATTGCTTTTGCACAATAGCTGTAGCATAAATTGCCTTGTTTAATACATCTTTGAAATGTCTGCACACTTTTGCATCTGTTGCTGGGATTTGTGATCACTACAGTAACTCACTGTTAGAGAATATAGAAACAAAGGGCTGTCAATACTCTAAGGTGATATTTGCTTGTAAAATAACTGCAAGGAAAATGATAAAATCTTAATATACAGAGACAGCTTTTATGGTTTAAGTTTGTTTGAACTAGTGCTATCACAGTCTTCTTCTATTTGGATGTAAGGTCAGGTGAAATGTTCGTGCCTGATGGTTTATAAACATGTCAGTGCCATTAATGGCATTTGAATGGTTCTTGGAACTGAACTTGATATTTAAGCTCTGATGCTAATATTCAATTCCAAAGATCTTGGAAATGGCTTCAGCTTTCAGAAGGATGTACTGTAAAATCTTATTGCATATATTTGTGATCCTGCAACAAGTAAGTTGATTGCTCGGAATGAATGGAGTTTTCTTATGAGTACTGGCATGTGTATTTGTAAATACATGATTATCCTTGAGAAATGGAAGAGAGTAGGAATGGTTGACTTGATAAAGGGCACACTGTGAATTTGCAAGGTCTTCTACATTTCATTTTATTTTTCTCCATTTGAGTTTGGAGGGTTGTTTTCTGGTGAAGCACATCAAATTAAATGCTTGGGAGTGTTTCATGCAGATTGGTTGCTGCTGAAGAAAGCAACGTTAGCAGAGTCTTGGAGAGCAGTGCTGGCCGTTCTCTGATAGTTCATCCAGTTGTGAAAGATTCCAAGGAGTCGATGTTTCACACAAAGCATTGTGAACAAGAGGAACTTGGGTGGTGCAGTTGTAAAAACAGATTTCTTCTGCAGAGGTCATATAAGAGTATCTTATAATAATATTAGTCTTTACGCTGTGTGTGTTATTCACCATAGAGAGTACTTCTACAGCAGCTGAATTAACTAGTTAGTGTTTGTTTTAAATACCAAGTTCCTTAAATATTAAGTACAGTTTATCACTATTTTGTAATCATAATGATTATATCATATCATTTGTGAACATAAGCATTAAATTTTATAAACTTGTAATGATAAACTTTAGTCTAAATGCCCTTGAAATGCAGAAAGCGATAAAGAGGGAAAGGCAACTATAATCTTCAGTCTGCTCAAATTACCATATTCTCTAGGCAGTGTAACCTACATTCATTTTAGTTCTGCCAAATTAATTGTGGAGCCTAATGATGAATGAGAATAGCAATGAGTTGAACTTCAATAATCCATAGGCTGTCGTTATTATATAGAGAAGCTAAGAAATCAAATACAACTTCTTATATAAATCTTTTTTTTTCTTTAACTCTACACCACCTGTATTTGCTGATAAAATGATGTTGCTTGATTAGCTACTGATACTTAAAATTCAAGTTTGCCGTCTATTTTTAGTCAAGTATGCCACCAGCTTTGGAAAATGCCATCTTTAACTATACAATGCAAAGCAAATGAATGAGGAAAAAGCACCTGCAAAATAGAAATAATTTCTATTTAAGGTTCTTTTTTTGGGTAGGATTGCTTTTAACAGGATATTCAGTTGACAGTATATGTAATATTCCTATAATATAAAGGTAAAAGAATTTGGATTGCTTACATAGAATTATTCCCCCTGGTTCATACTTAAATATTTCCTGGACGTAGAACAAAATTATTTGCGCTTCATGTGCAAATAATGTGTTCTTTCTACTTTTAAGTACTTGTTCATAAAGAAGTTTGAAAAGTCCATTATTATACTTAATCATACTGTGTTTCTCATAAAATAAGCTTAATACCAGAGCTACTGTTCTGGCTGCTAAGGAATATTTTTGGATTAAGCTTGACTCTGAATGCATGTAATTATAGAAATAAATGCCATTTCTTTGGTCTGTAGAAATTTGGAAAGCTGATGATCACAAAAAAAGAGTTATTAAGTCCTCATCTAGGATAGATCTTACTGAGGGTATAGTTTAATTCTCCTGATGCAACTTTTCTGAGGAACTGCTTGTTGATACCAATTGTCCTTCTAGCATTCTTGAAACACTTGTTTTTTGTCCCCTGCTGAAATGTCTGTGTACCTGAACAGTTAGAAGACTTCCATCTTAGTGAAGAATGCTTAGATCCTGAATGCTAAGAAGATAAATATTAGCTGTTTAGTTATCACAGTTGTTAAGGGATCTATTTTATTTAGCTGTTTTAAACGCTTACCTCAAGCTTGTAATAATATTTATAGCGAGTCTGGAATTAGCAAGGCTAAAGTCTGTATTGTTTTGTTTTTCATAACCTTTTCTTATAAGTTTTTATAAGAAGGGGTTTGACTAATTGTATATGCCAAACAGCTCAAAATATAGTGCAAGAGGGGAAGTGCCTGGTTAGAACACATAGTAGTAAGCGTTCTGATTAAAGAATGAGTATGGTTTCCAGCCCTTCCACTCTGAAAGTGCTTTTTGAGCAGTAATGCAATGGCTCATATAAGTCATAGCAGTACATAAATTATCTATTTTATTTTTCTTTGTTTTCCCTTCCAACTGGCCATATTGCTTGGGATGAGGAGTTGGTAATTTTGTTTCTATGTACAATAAAAGGTAGAGGGAAGAATGTTTCTCTTCAGACTAAAGTTGTGCTACAAAGGACTCGGGGAGCATAAGTGATGAATAAAAAATTGAATTGTGTGTAGTTCAACCTAAACTGTTATTCTGGATGTTTCAGTAACAGCACTACTGGTTAAGTCTATCTTTACAGCATACGGAAATAATCTCAAGCTTTAATTAAACTTGTTAGTTGCCCCTGACTGTACTTTATAAAAATGTAAGCAGCTTTGTTTAAGTTTTAAATAACAAATGAGATTAGTAATTTGTTAACCTGGTTGGGTACTCCAGCAGCAATAGGCAATCCTTTAATTAAATACTTGTTTGTTGTAGTTGTTGAAATCAAGTTGTTATTGATCAAATGCAATATATGTAGACCAGATTGCATGCTATTCAATCAATGTAACACCTGTACAGTCTTTAAAGTATTGTCTATTAAAGGGAAGTGTCTTAAATGCATGTGTGCTATGTGTCATGGCAAACACTCCTCAAGGTCCGGGAGAAATGGGTATGTACCTTTTATGTTGCATAGGCTTAGGAAAGCAGGAGTGTAATGGAACTGTCAGTTCCTCATCCCTAGTTAAATGTTAACAGTTGAGTAAAGTGAACAAAATGCTTCATTTTTAAGTGCCTAATCATGATGCTGATGTTGGCAGCCTTAACACTGAGATCTAAAAGGAATAAAAACTACCTCTTGTAAATGTGCTGCTGGTGGTGGCAGCAGCAGTTGCCACATGCTAAGGAGTGCACGGCAGTGACATCCCAGAGGGCAGTTGAGGGGGCTCTGGAGCTCAGCACTCTAGGGCTATGTGGTTGTGAGGGCAAAGGCACCAGCAGACTGCTGTGGTCAGAGAGTGTAGAGTGAGAGTTGAGTGGAACTGACTGAGTGTGTGGCCGGTTTAATTCAGAAAGCCATGCGCGGTCCATTCCTGTCTGCTAGTGAGGTTCCACTGCTGAAGAGGTATGAGGGCTTGGGTGTGGTAGAAAAGGGAAGAGGTGGCATCTCTGCAAGTTGCCCCTCCAAGGTCAAATCACCTGAGGCCTTGCAGCAGGAACAGCATCAAAAGCAGAGCTGTGAGGAAGCACACTCTCTCACCTAAAGGAACAGAGGCCCCCATCTGCAGACTTCTTCACAAAGATGTTTGCTGCCTCCCCAGGGCTTGAATGAGGGGCATTACTAGGAAGCTTTTAAGCGTAATATGTTCAGACTGTTATGCACTCTTCTTTCTAGTGGGTACCAGTGATGTAGCTGCAGGAAGCTTGAGGTCTATGAGAAGGGATTTCAGGGACATAACTGAAGGTTTCAAGAACACAGATAGTGTTTTCCTCAGCCCTCCCATTAATGAGAGGAGGTAGAAAGAAAGACATAGGTGAGACCAGGTCATCAATGCATGGCTCTAAGACTGGTGCCTCCACCAGAATGTAGGGTTTCATAATTATAGAAGAGTCTTTGAGACACAAGGTCTGCTAGGATTCATCTGTCTTGAGGGAGAAAACATTTCCTGATGTAACTAGATGAGACTGATTGAGAGTTTTAAGCTAGGATCCACTGGGGAGCGAGATACCATCAGGAGTACGTAGGTTAAGCAGAGGGGTGGTGGTATTGCTGCCTGAGGTTGGCAAGGCTAATAAGAGCCTCTGTGCCACTTCAGGAAGTGCTACAGGCTCAGGAGTGCATCTGCCATGCTTGTATACCAACACACAAAGTACGAGGAAGAAACTGTATGAACTGTAAGCTTTTGTCCTTTTCCAGAACTCTGGTATCGCTGGTATCCCACCAAGTCTAGCATGTTTTGCCTTTTCCCACTAAGTCTAGCATGTTTTGCCTTTTCTTTTTTTTTTTTTTTTTTTTTTTCCTGTTCCCAGATGTGAAAAATTGAGGCGTCCTTAGTACTTGTCCTTGATCTACTGGTTTGGATGTTAATGATGGATGTCATAATTCACTGTGTTAATTGCACAGTGGTTTAATGCAGCCTGTCTGGTAATAGCTCTGCTTTGGACAGAATGTAAGTAACTCTAAGTAAGTTCTCATTCAGTGGCTGTGGCTTAATCCCCTCTCCCCGTTTACTCTAAGACTTGAGTTTACAGTAAAAACAGTAGCTTTTTCAAACATTTGTAGTTGGAACATTGTGAGGATCTTACTAACAGTGTGCTCAAAAATTGTGTGTGTAATGACATTCTAGAGCATTTAATAACTTATATGTTTTTAAACGTTACAAGTAGTTTTTGATACCAGTAATAAAATTATTGCCCTGAACATGAAGATTGAAAACACAGAAAATATTTTTGAAACACGTAATCACAATCACTGAATCACGAAGGTTGGAAAGGACCTTCAGGATGTTCAACCATCAAATTCCTTCCAGTTGGGAGCAGAAAAAAGTAAATGCTGCCATGAGCACAGAAGTAAACTATTTTCTGGTTAGTATTAAAATGTAAGGGGCAAATTTTAAAAGAAATAGTATCTCCATTGTTTCAGACTTGATATGTTACCCAGCTGCTTTTAGGATTAAATAAAAACAAGTAAGAATTACTATTCATTATTGTTAGAGTTTACTGCTGATATGGGGCACTTGAGAGTTGACTCAAAAACTAGAAAATACCTCAGTGTGCTTTCTCTTGAAGCAGTGAATAATTTTGAAACAGAATTAGGATTAAATACTGCACCAGGGATACCAGTTTGTGATGTTCTCTAGAAAATGGCAAAGTTAGAATCTTGTAAGTTGTAATTAAGACTCAAAACTCAGACTTACTGAAAATAGGTAATTAAAGCATGAAATGAGAGCTTATTTGCATCACTGAAAAATGTATGGGTTTTCCATTGGCAAGCTTAATGATTACTACTGAAATACTGCTGAGTGAAGTCTTAAAACATTTGTCTGTAAGTGCTTCAATCTAGTGGCTCTGAAAAAATGAAAAGTCTGCAGAACTTCTGTAGAAAACATTTCATATATTAGTTTTACTTCTAGAGTAGGTTGGTATAATTAAAATTATTTTAGTCCTTTTGTAGAAAACTGTTTTTTAATATTTTCCAGATGCAAGTCTAGTGGTAAGTTTCAAGAAGTTACTTTTACTTAGGTTAGGCTCAGTCACTGGGAGGTTACTAAATTTATCCCTTTCCTCCTTAGTCTGTGCAGTTATTCCCTGAACAGAGATAGGTTTAGCAACTGGCATGGAACAATTAACTTTGAGCCACTTAATGTGGAACAGTGCTTTGAAAATCATCTAGAAGTGGAGGAGGTAATGCAGTAATGTGAACTGTGATAACTTCATAGTGCATATACATTTGTTGTTGTTATTGCAGTGGAGGAGGGGGGAGTGGTGGGGCACTCAGAAATACCATTTTGAATAGAATCCTTTCAAAGCCCAGTGCTGAAGAAGGTAAACCGGAGGACAAAGCTAGAGGTGGGATACATAGATTGCAGTGGTGGAGGGGGGTACCTAGTTGCAGGGGACCTTATTATCCAGAAAACAGATTGTGAAGATGTGGTGAGCCTTGAAACTTGATTCACTTAAATATTTAAATGTTTAAAAGCATATAGAAAAGGTTTCATTTGTTAAGTTCAACAACCAAATGAAATGCAAGTGTCGTGTTAAGTTTGAGGCATGACTTGATTTTAAAAAAAGGGGGAAAAAAATGAAGATGTGTTAAGGTGTTTAGGAATATCTGAATCATCTAAGACAAAAATTACTGGCTTGATGTTAAGCAGCAGATGTTGAAAGAAACACTTAAGTATGTCCTGGTGTCTAAGAAATGCATCAGCTAATGAATTATGAGCTCAAGAATTTGGAGGCATGATGAGCTTTGATTATAACTTAAGTTTTGAGTGAAGTATTAACCATTTCCCTCCATTATGTTTCACCTTTAATGGTAGGCTATGATTTTAAGTTGATCCTTGTGAGCGGCTGGCAAGCAGTGATGTGATAGAAGAACATTTAAATGAGAGGTGTTGGCTGTAAAGTTGTAGAAAAGTAACCTGGAGACTTACTGAACACTGTCCTTGAAGAACCTACTGTAACATGCTAAGCTGGTGTTTGCTCAGGTTGGACTAATTAAACCTGGAAGGCTAATTTTTTATTATTGTTTTGTTGATATAAAGTGAGAGGTGTTGGAATGACTGATGTTTAGAGGTGACTGAAGAACAGGACTGAAGAAATTTCTAGATGTTTTTAGGAGCTGCTACAAGTGTGTGATTCATTTGTAGGTGATGAAAGCATGGTGGATTCATTTAATACTGATATGGCAATGTAAATTATGTGTCCAAATGTTGATTAAGGCAGATTTCTTACATTTCCAACATCTATTTTAAAATCTATTTTTTTTCCTTATAATTGATTGTGCAAAAACTCCGTTTCTAATACTAGGAGAGAAAAGTTTATTGAAAAGAGGTTTGGGGGCAAATGCAGAGCTGTACCACTAATGGAAACTGGATAGAATAAGAGATAATAATAATTTTTACTTTTAGAATAGATTATTGAAATTTTCAAGTGACTGAACTTGATTGGGAAATAGCCTTTATTCAGTAGTAACTAGATGTTAGAATTCTTTTCAGCAGCTTGGTAGGCATTCCATAAAATAGGAATTGGAGGAGATAACATCATAACCAGTAGTGGTTCACAGAAAGCTTCAACTGTCTTGTCTTGTTCTTCTCACTTGTTGCATAGTGTTAGAGTTACTCATCTCAGGAGTGTCAGTGCCAAACTCTAGACCTGGTTAACTGTAAAAGGATACAGCAGGTGTATGCAAAGAAGATAGAAGCAACCAGAGATGCTCTGAAAAAGCAGAAATAATTTGGATCAGAAAAATGGTTCAGTTCATAGCAGGAGTTGCCGTTTAACTGTACTGAAGAACTAATGCTTCTGTGAAAACATGGTGGAATAAAAATAATTAGCTAATTTGCTGTGATTGTGTGCACGTGTAAGAGTAAGCTCAGTAGTATTGATGGAAATAGGAGGGTACAAGTGGAACTGTTCTTGAACGTTAAGTCCTTTCTGATTAAAAGGGAAAGGCAGAAGAAAGCAGAGGTCACCAATTGTGTTTTCATAACCAAAATTGGAGGGGTATTTTGATTACCAAATTTGGACTTGTGTGTCATTCTTACAGCTCTTCCTGCCTCAGGAAAAAAACCCTTTCAGTTGTAGGATTGTAAAATACCTGATCGTGTTGTGTTTTTGTTGTTGCTGATGTGAATGTGCAAACATTTATTAGTGTCAGAACTGTCAGTATGTTGAAGTAACATTGCTGAAAACAAGACTGAGTATTACTGCTTAGGGATGATGGTGCTAAGTGTCAGTTTGAGAAGTTCCTGGTGATGTTGAGAAAGAAGTCAGGAAATTAAGTGCAAGAGCTTTGACAAATCTGTGACCAAGGAATAAGAGAGGGTTAAATTTGAAAAAGAAATTTAGGACTATATAATATGAATTGTATTTCTTGTAACTCATAGGTATAAAGCATACATGTTTTATGTCTAATCTCAGTAGTACCTATTTTGCTTGAATTTTCAATTTTGTAGCTTAAAAATGCAGAACTGTGGTACACTGAGCATGAAAGTACTGATAAGATTATGCCGATTCAATCACCTGTCCTGTTCCTTCAGTATTTAAAATATAGTATCTCTGAAACTGAGCAGTGCCTTGTGTGTACACAGATGACGCACCTGGCAATGCTTCATGTTAATGTTCCTGTTCAGAAATACTCTTTTTTGCATGCAGTCACTGCCTGTACTGTGGAGAAGGAGATGTTATCTGTCCCAGCATGGGGAGATGGCTTCAGACTCTCAAGAGCTGAAGAAGAAATGGAACCTTGTAGACTTTTGTTCCTAATAACTTTATTACCATGTCTAACTTGAATTGATGAATTCTTACTGTTTAATAAGCTTTTCCTTGTTTCTTACATTTAATAAAAAAATAAAGGAAGAGAATTTATGCATAGATAACTGTTTGTTTGGCATGTGGAGGAATAGGAGTATAGATCTGACAGGAGAATGTTAGAACAAGAGAATGTCTTAAACAATTTGGCTCAACCAAAAATAAAAGGCAAGAATTTATTTTGGATACAACATAATTAATGATTTTATTTTGGATACAACATAATTTAAGGCACGCTTTTTGCCTCACGTTATGTGAGGAATGTGTAGAAATTTGAGACTGAATAGAGAAGACTGCATGGGTTGGCTCATACAAGACAAGGGAGTCTTGCTAAGGATGTTATTTGGAGCCATTTTGTATATGGGTAATGAAGTCTCTTGGATGAGTTAATGTTTTTCTCAAGTTGAACTTAATGTTGCAGCAGAAGCCCCGTGGATTAAGGATAGAAATGATACAAATTATCATTGGAGAGATTTATCTTATCTGAATGTCAGTAACTTGGTGTTAAGCAGTGGAAAGGAGGTGTATAGCTTCCTAGAAAAAGTAGAAAACATGGAGGGGATTATTTTTAGTTTTATCTGTACCTGATAATTAGCATTCTGGTTTACAGAGTATAGTCCTCCCTATTTCTTGCCGCGAGAAAGTCTCTTGCCTACCCCTCATTTCTTTTTGCTTTTGATTTTAACAGAAGCCTGACTTTGTTACTAGAACAATCTAGTAAACTCGATCATGTATCAAAGCCTACTGGTCAAATAGTTGCTGGTATTTGGGATAAGTTGTACTAGGAGTAGTTGCAAGTATTACTGAAGCACTTATGTGCCCTTTCAAAGGGGATTTCGTATTACTGCAATGGTTATTATCTTGTGGATTGCTGTTAAAGTTTTGCCAGTTGCACCATGGTACAGACAGGCTGCTGAGAGCACTGATGGTGCATCCAAATTCTGTCTGCAAGAAGATGCATCAGAGCTGAAAATGCTTAGCAGTGGAATCACAGCTAGTGGTTTCAGAGGAAGAGAATACTGTATGAGTTGCATAATGAAATACATAAACAACTTAAGGTACCCTCATTTGCTTGATTGCTTTGGATAGGTAAGTGACCGTAGAGTCATAGCATTAGATAGTCAGTTTTGATCAATATTATTCAGTAAATATTATACTTGATTCTTTCATCTGTGTTTAGCTCATTCTGGACCTCAGTTAGACCATGATGCTTCATACAGAGGTGGTTCTGTTATCTTTGACATGGTTCACTTGCAGTCCCCAGAAACTCATGCTGTTATATGAATTGCTATTATTTTGAAACTGCTGGTTGGTACAAAAACTGTGAGAGTAAATAAGGGAAATAGAGCTGTCTTCCTTTGTCTTTTGGATGATTTGCTGTTATCAAAGCCTGTGAAGTTCTCCTGGAGGGTAAAGAAGACTCTGAAATGATAATCTAGAAAGCATCCTGTAGGTAGAAATTGTATACAGTTTGAGAGGCAAAAGCCATGAGATGTGTGATGGTTCAGTTCATGGGAAGAAATCTAAATCCTCAGCCTTGTGTTTTAAATTGACTGTAATTTTAATCATGAAGATTCAGTGCAAATCAAAAGCTACTTGAAAAAAATCACTAGATTTTATTGACTGAGTAGAGATGAGGCATATGGCATGTCATGCAAGTGTTGTCACGTCAAACTTTGGAATGTTGCTGGATGAATGCACATCGCATCAGGGGATGGGTTACTGGCAAGCTGTATGTTAGAACTGCACAAAATGCTTTTCTAAATCCAAAGTGAAGGCAGCAACAAGTGTACTGAATTTTATTAGTCAATGAAAATGTAACTTAGGCAGTGGGGAGAAAGGAAGGTTGCTAATTTTTTTAGCTACAACAGAGTTCTCCATTTGAGACAGAGATGTCAGCAATAAGCACAGCTCTTTTCTACGGAGCAGCTGTTGGCTGCTGATAGCATCTCTTGTCCTAGTCCATTGTGTAGCTAAACCTGGAAACCAGCTGAGAGCTGCAATAGCTGGAAGGGCAGTATTTGGAGATGTGAAAGTGTCTGATCTTTTAGCAGTTTACAAACTCCAGAGCAGTGCTAGCGTGTGGGAAATCACTTGCAGTGGCTCAGTGACAATTAGTAAATCAGCTTTTCTAATCCTGCAGTTGAAATTGTAAGAGGTCAGGAAAAACTGCTAGCAGTTTCCCATTGCTAAATTTACATTTTAACTTACTTTTGGCTAGTGGACCATAACACTCAGTGTTTTCTTTATTTGGTTATTATCGTTAGAAATGTCCCTTCTTGAAGGCATGCTTTCTTGAATAAATTGCTGCAGCTTTTGATTTCAATGCCTAATTGTTTATATTGGTATTCTAATTGGGTATCTTTCTGCTTTTTTTGGCTGAAGATGTTTGCTATGGGGGTGGGTTCCCCCTTTATCCCTTGCCATTTGGATTGATGTTAAGCTTTCTGTGTTTAGCCTTATAATTGAGTGAGCAAAGCAATTTTAACTGGGACAAATTAGCCTTTTGTTGGCTTGTATAGGCCAGGGTAGTGAATAGACTCACTTGCAAGGACAAAATGAAATTTGATAAATTTCAGCATGGGGTCATCTTGTTCTTATGGTATGAGTGGTAAACAAACAGGATAAATTTTAAATTGCCATTAAAAAAACACGATGCCACTTCAATTTCTGGTGTCCCATTACATTCCTCGAATGTACAACTTAAGTTGAAATTTACGAATAAAATTAAGATTGGACCTACAATTTGTTATAATGGAGGGAAATTCTGAATATGTTTCGTAAAATATATCTTTAATATTGGTTGACCCTGAAGAGCTGGCAGCTTTTCTACCAGAAGATTATTTTAGTCAAAAGAAGGAAATAGTGTGTTTTGTTTGTCGAGCAAGCCTGGAGTATAACTCAAATTATTGTTCTTGGTGTGGCAGAAGGAAGTACTGCTAAAACTTCTCTTTTCTTCCAAAAGAAAGATCTTTTTGCAGTCTTGATATAAAGTATGTGTTTGACTATGTGTGTGAAGGATTTTAAGGTTGATGTAAATAATATAATCTGGAATTTTTTTACATAGCCTTTCAGAAATAATAATATTTTCATGCAAAACAGGAAAATGCAGGCCTGAGGCCAAGTATCAGCTTGTACAGTAACTTGGAAATTCAGGAAAAGGAAAGAAATACAATAGTTTGTAGAAAATCACTACTTTGTATAGCCTATAGAACTAGCCAAAACAAAACTCACAACAAAAGCAAACAAAAAAACCTCACCAAACCAATGAGAAGCAGAACAGCCACCACGTCACAATTTAACTTCTTCTGTTCTTAGTAAGTGGCCAAGCACTTGGAATGCTAAGATTTCACTCTATAGTTATCTGCTGCACTCATCCCAACACATCTAGTTTAATCTCTTTATGCTTGTCCCCTTCTGCTTCACGTTTCCTGACAGATCTTGCCTAGAGATCTGTCAGTTGTTTTGCTGGTGGTGGACAGCAGTGTACCAGCTGGACCAGCTGCTTGCAGGGATGTGCCATTCATCTGATGCTGCATTCTGTTATTCCCAGCTCTTATTCCTGGTTCTCTTTCCATGCTGGATGAAGATAACCTCTTCTATGGCTTCAGTCGTAGCTTGACAGTCCAGTCCACAATTAGTTAACTCACTGCAGTACAGCAGATACACGAGTAGGTAAAAGAAACTTTTATTATTTGTGCAAGGTGTTTTGGTTTGAGGGCCACAAGAAAAGGCAAGGGAACTGCAAGAGGATGGCCTTGAGATGTGCAGGCTTGATTTAGTTCTATAAAGAAATAGTTTGCCCCAGTATGTTGTACTTTTTCTACTCGTAGATCTTGAAAGAATCATATTTCAGTTTTGTGTTTGTATTTTTTTTTTTATCAGAGTGTTTAGGAATTATGTCCAAAACGCAAGTGCCCTGTGAACTTTTTTGTGTGTGTTTAGTTGCTTATTTATCCCAACTAAAGTCACCTTTGGGGAAAAGCATTCTGAGAGCTTCCTTTTGCAGTAGAAGCAGGGAAGCTGTTGCACAATTTGATTAGCATCAGAGCCAAGAATATAGGGCCTCAACAAAACTAGCTCTCAGAGTTTAGGGTGGTAAGAAGTCTTCAAGCTGATTTGGCACTCAGCAGAAAGAGCCTGTTGAGAAGAGAATAAAAAGAACTCTCACCTTAGGCTATAATTCAGTTCACACAGTTCACAATTTCAAAACTGTGCCAGATTGAGCTTCCTGGCTGCTCGTCTTGGTTCCTATGCACACTGGATTTGAACAAAACTGTGTCAGTTTAAGACCTTCCTCCTCCAAGTCTTTTCAGCAGATTATTCTTTGGCTGGATCAGTTCCCTGTTGCTTTTCATCATGCAGCTGCTCAAATAGTTCTGTTGGCACAACAGTGGGATCTGTGTAGGAGGCAGGTATGAGCAGCTGGGGACATGGACTGTTTAGAGTTTAAGGATCCACCAGCCATGATCTGTCTCATCACTCAGTTGAAGGGGGAAAGAAAAAAAAGTGTTATGATTGGGTTGGTCTGAATGTTTGAATCCTGACCTTAGCAGGTTGTATGAGTAGTCTGGGGCTTAGTCTTGTACAGACTTCTTAAAATATTGATTTATATCAGTTGAATCTCATTTTAGCTGAAGGAGACTGGACATCTGAGAATGCCATACCATGTCAGTGGCTTTATTGTGCCTTGATTTAGGGGTTGAGGGTAAGGGTTGCTGCAGCCTTCAAACTATTTGTGGCATGCAGATGGTAATTTTAATTCAGTCTCGATTATCTGCTGCAAAATGTCCACACGTGCTCCTAGTTCCTTTGCTAGTGGTCAGCTCTGTCTGCTTTCTTTAGATGCTTTCCCTTTGGGTATCAAAGTGAAAGCTGAATTGTTTTCTCATGTGAGCAGTTTTGCTCACTAGAGCACTGTTGAGGGGAGCAGGCAGCAGGCATCTCATCCTTTTTTCCTTTAAAATTTCTTGTATGCCATGTCTACAAGACTGAAGTCCTTCTGGCTGAAATCAGCTAAGTTATTTCTATCAAATCATGATTCAGGAAAGGTTTCTTGTTTGCAGACTGTTTGTCTCAGTGTATTTTTGCTTTTTGGAGTAGCTGAGGAGTTGAGGCGCATCATGGGTAAAGCTCAAGTTGGAGCAACTTGGTCTATCAGTGGACTGATAGGGAGAAAACAGCATGGGAGATCAACATTCAGATATGAAAAGTAACATAAGAAAACTGGTAGCTTAGCATCACCAGGTCAAGTGGAAGTAATACATAATATCTAATTGAATATGTAATTGGCAGGAATATGGCCAGTCAGATATCCAGTGAGGATATGTGCATTGAAAAAGGATCTCTGATCTTCAGAACATGAATGGCTCACTGGCCTATTGATGGCTGAATTGATGTATCACTTCAGTTGGTGCTTAGGAACTCCTTGAGAACCAGTAGTGGAAACACTTCTCTACTTGCCTTTCTCTCAGCATGCATCAACTTTCTGGAAATAGATTTTAGAAAGAATGTTCCATGTAAATTTTAAGTGGCCTTGTATCCCTGAAGTGATATGATACGTATTTTAAGAGACTGACTCAGTTTTGAAATAGTGCCAACATTGTACAAAAAGGAAGATCTGAATATTATCAGTTAGAAAATATGCCTATTGGGACAGTTAATAGCAAAGATTTTTTTTTTCCCTACTAGGTATCTCAAATGAACAGAGTGTTTTCTCAGGATGAAGCTCCCTCTACCAGTGCGTTTAGCATTGTGAAAGAAGTTGAGCAGATTTTTCAAGTATATGGCTGTTTTTTTTTCCCCCGTTTTTAAAAAATGCCTTTTGAAAGGAATTTGTAACTGAAAAAATAAGGAAAACATGTCTGGAGGATTCTATCTGTAAATGCAGTCTAAGCAGACTGAAGAGTTACAGATGTAAACTGATGCAAAAGCTCTTCCAGCAGCTACAGGAAGCTGCCAGGGAAGGTAAGTGACAAGACCCAACTGCAACACCAAACGCAAATGAGAAGAGAGGACTTGTTAGTGTTTCTGAAAAGCTGCTTGAGTCAGAAAATGAAGAGAAGCTATCTCAGTCAAGCTAAATTTTGAAATCTAGCTCAGATTTTATTCTTTTTATTTCTGCCAGTCTGAAATGGAAATGAAGGACAATTTTTTTTGTTTCAGTATTAAAGTAGGAAGCATAACTAATAGTTTTGCTTCTATGATCTGAGAATGCTGTCCTTGAGCTCTGAGCTGAAGCAATGCGTAGCTCCTATATCCATGGAAATATATGATATCTCCATGAGATATGTTTGTGAGGATTCTGTGGAAGGATTTTGTGGCTTTGACTTCATTTCATATCCAGCGTCTGGTTCATGGGCTTCTTAAATGAGGAAGCCTCATCAGGGTGCAGAATGGTAAAGGTATTGGTGGTGTGTGTACTGACCCAGAACCGTGTCCTGTTTGTTAATGAAATGAAGAACTGTGACAACTTTGTTCTCTCTGATCAGATATTTTCATGTCTTAGCCATTTCATTTTTGTGTTAAATACAGCTTAGGAAACAGTCATAACGAGTAAGCAGTTTGGGATTAGACAGAATTAGATAACAGCTGCTCAAAATGATCAGACTGGTTATAGAGAAGATGATAAATGCTGCCAGTTGATCTATATTGATAAAAAAATTAATGTTTTTAATGCATTTGGGGTAACAAAGGGCTGTGTGCTCTTACTTTTCCTATCTGTTTATCATGCTTGCAGTTTTTGTCTTCATTTCTTGGAATGAGAATAGGCTGCCCATTTGATTGCCCAATGTATTTGACATTGAAGTTATTAAAACTCTGCAGCAGCATTGCAGAGACCTGAAGAAGTAGAATCCATATATCAAGATTTACTCCTTGTACACAAGTGTTTAGTTAGGGAGGCAAACTGAAAAGCTGAAATAACGTGAGATGTAGTGTTAAATTTCCAAACTAAAATGCTGGTTTGGCAATTTTTCCTATTTTTTATCACTATGCATATGTGTTATCTGTCTCCTAAACAAAAGTCTTCAGAATTTTAGTGTATTTGGAAGATTATTTAACCTTAGGCTCTAGGCTGTTATTGTGATGATTACTCTTAGACTATCTTCAAAGAGTAAATCAATTTTATTTAATGCAGTAATGATCTAAATGTGTTCAGAGTTTGACAGAAGTCACAGAAACAAATGCTGTGACTATTTTAAACTGGTAACAGAAACTTGTGTCTTCAGACAGGCAGACCAACAATAATAAGGAAGGCTTCCAAAGAAAACCAAGTCTCAACCTAATTGTTTGGGTACTTAAGTGTCACTTTGGTCACTTAAGTGTCAATATATCGTTTAGAAGGCTAAGCCTTGTTTTGCTTACAGTATTTCAACCTGTCTTGAGTAGATGAAGGATGAATCTAGGTAGCTAGCCAAACTGCTCAAGTCCTTGTGTGGCTGTATCTTCAGTGGAGCAATAAAAAGCAGCAGTTCATAGGACCTTTCAAGTAGTAAAAAAAATAATAATAATTTAAAAAAAACTCTGAAATTGAAATAGAAAGGAGTAGCCACTGTTGTAGTCCAGTCTGGAGAACATGTATAAAGGTGGGTATAATGTTAAGGTTTAAACTGATGCCACAGAAGAAGGTAACAATTCAGAACACTTTGCAGTTTGAAAGACATTTAAATCTACGTGAGTTGCTCCTAAAATAATGCCTCCTATTTCTTTCCATGGAAGTTACAACAGCTACAAAGAGCAAAATAACAGTGTGATAGAGCAAATTCTCAGCTAGAAAATGCTATTTTTCAGCAGTCACCACCATTACCTACACATTTTTCCCAGCAATGAACAAGAGCCTGCATGGTGCCCTTGTAAAAATCTGTACTAGTGGAGATGACATACTGTTTCACAGCTACTGTGTTGGCATCGTTGTTCAGAAAATGTTGCCCATGCAATCCTTTGTTCATCGGCTCACAGAGATGAAAGTCAGAAGGTGCCAATCCAGACTATATAGTGAGTGTGGTAGGACAGTCCAAACAGGATTGGCAGTGTGTTCCACAGTCTTCAAACTGATATGGAGCCTGGCATTACCATGTTTCAAGAGAAAGATTTTCTTCTCTGACCTGACTCTGAAAGCTTAAGTCTTTTTCTTAATCAGTGTCAAGATCATAGGATCATAGAATGGCCTGGGTTGGAAAGGACTACAACGATCATCTAGTTTCAACCCCTCTGCTACGTGCAGGGTTGCCAACCACCAGAACAGGCTTCCCAGAGCCACATCCAGCCTGGCCTTGAATGCCTGCAGGGCTAGGGCATCCACAGCCTCCTTGGGCAACCTGTTCCAGTGCGTCACCACCCTCTGTGTGAAGAAATTGCTCCTGATATCTAACCTAAACCTCCCCTGTATCTGTTTAAGACCATTCCCCCTTGTCCTATTGCTATCCACCCTTGTAAAGGTGGAGTAGAGAGAGTAGAGTAGCTGGTGTCCAGCCCTCTTTGGATGCAGCTTTCCAGGCTGCAAGAACACACTGTTGGCTCATGTCCAGCTTTTCATCCATCAAGACCCATAAGTCCTTCTCTTCAGAGTTGCTCTCAAGTTCTTCTCTCATTCTGTACTTATATCTGAGATTGCCTTGACCCAAGTGCAGTGCCTTGCACTTGGTCTAGTTAAACTTCACTAGGGTCTTCTTTGCCCACTTTTTGAATGTGTCCAGGTCTCTGGATGATGTCCATCCTTTCTTATCAACCACACCACTCATCTTGGTGACATCAGCAAACTTGCTGAGGGTACGCTCGTTTCCAGTGTCTATGTCATTGATAAAGATGCTGAAGAGCATTAGCCCCAGAACAAACCCCTAGTGAACACCACTCATGACTGACCTCCATCTGGATGTAGAGCCAATCTTCTGGCTACAACCATCCAATTCTTTATTCACCTAATAGTCCAGCTGTCAAATGCATATCTCTTCAATTTAGAGATAAGGGTGTGGTGTGAGACCACATCAAAGGCCTTCCACAAGTTCAAGTAGATATCAGTTGTACTTCTTTTGTCTACCATTACCATTGCTCCATCATATTAGGCCACCAAATTAGTCAAGTACAAACTCCTCATGGTGAAGGCTGTCTCAGATCACCTCCACATCTCATGACTTTAGCTTTTCTTCTAGTCTGGGAAAGTTGATTATTCCTGCAAAGATGATTTATTGTGGCTCGACATTTTCAAGTGTAGCATTTCTGACCTAAATATCCATTACATTTATTGTGTTCCTTGCCTTCTCAAATAGAATGCCTTATTTGTATAAAAATTCCCTGCAGTTTCTCTAACAGACTATGACTGTATCTATTGGATTTTTGGCTTGTTAGACTTAAGGAAGGAAAAAAAAAAAAAAACTATACAGGAAGGAAAAAAAAACCACAAAAACAACACATTTCACTCACCACAATTTCCAGTTTTCTTGTCAGAATGTTTGAAATTACAGAGATCTGCTGTTTGCTCATTTAACCTTTGCCAGAAGATTACTGATGGGAGGTGGATGCAGATGGCTAAATTGTTGGGTTTGCTTCAGCAGAAGTGAATAATCTTATGACAGTTTACAATGTTTCATTACAACCTTATGCATGATAGGTTGATCTCTTATTTTAAACTCAAGATCAGTTGTTAAAAATGTTGCTATGATTATAATGGTCAATAATACAATATTTGAATCTTTTCTCTATATTTTCAATTCTAGTGCTTCCTCTCATTCTTTCTTCAGTGATCAAATTGCCTATGATTCTGTTGACATCTTTTCCTTCTTAACTTGCTTCATTATTCTGGATTTGTAGTAGGAAGGTTAAAATAGCGTGGTTTCTGAGATTATTACTTGAGGAAGAAAATAACTCAGAACTTTGGATACTGGTATACTATCCTAATAGTGACTTCGTAAATATGTTCATTTAATTTTATTTACATAAAAGAGATTGAAACTTGATTTAAAATGGTCCAATCAAAGGTTATTCAAGCAGAATTGGGATAGAGTTTTTCCATCATGCTGAAAATACAGTGACATTGATTATCCCACCATTTCCTGCAATTTTTCACCATTTTAAGGACAAATTGCACTGTAGTTGTACTTCACTGACCAAATAAGAATAGGAAATGTATTTTTCTGACACTCAAAAGTAACTGCAGAAAGTTGATCTGTAGAGTGGAATTTTTGAAACAGTTGGGAAAACTAAATGCTAACAAGAAACGTGTTGGTGACTATTGAGATGACTGTCCTCTATGCACCTTCCTTGCCAGGTTTGATGATAAATTAGACTTTAGGAGCAATCAGTTCAAGGGGAAAGCTCTTGAGGCATTGAATTAGGTGAAGTCCAAGATAGGTCATGATATCAGTGTATCTGCAGGAAACAATGCCAAGTGGTAATTGAAAGGGAAGCAGAAGTTCAGCCAGAGTTGAAACAAGATGGACATTGAAAGCAACAAGAAGAGTTACTCCTGATACATTAGCAGTATAAGAATAAAGACGAAAAAGTGTGCCTGCTTGTGAATAATGCAGATGATTTAATGACTGCTGATGTAGATAAGGCTGAGATACTCAGTGACTTCTAATCCTTCTGGAGACATACAAGATCTTTTTACTTTTAGGGAGAAGAACAACCAGTGGTGGAAGAGGTTTAAGTCAAATAACACTTGAAATCTTGACCTAGAATAGAATGAATAGAATAGAATAGAATGAGATGGGATGCGTGGCACTAGGATAGATGCTTGTACTCTTTGGAAGATAATGGAGGTGGTACGAGTTTCTCAGTGACTGGTGAAAGACAAATGCTCTACCCGTCTTAAAGAAGGGTGAGAATCATAATTTAGGGAACTACAAGTTAGTTTCACTTTGGTCCATAGGAAAGTCATAGACCAAGTGCAGTTGTAGGTACGTGAAGGTGATGCTGCTGCTTGGATATAGCCAACATCAATTTAACAGAAATAAATCATGTCTGACCAATTTTTTGATGAGGTGGAAAGCCATGGATATCCTCTGTTTAAAGTTTTAGCAAACCTTTTGACATGCTCTTCTCATAGTAGCGGCCTTGTATTCAAGTTGGGAGATTTTGATCTAGATGGCTGGACTGTCTGTTGAGAGAAAGACTGTCTGTATTATCAAGCTCAGAGGGTGGTGGCTAATGATTCATTCTCTATCTTTATCCTGAGCCCTATACAATCTAATATCTTTATGGTGTCCTGGAAGAGGATAAGACTGCACCCTCATTAAGTTTGTGGGTGCCCCCAGACTTGAGATCGTAGAATCGTAATGTGATTTGGGTTGGAAGGGACATTTAAGATCATCCAGTTCCAACCTCCCTGCTATAGGCAGGGACACCTCCCCTTAGACAGGGTTGCTCAAAGCCCCATCCAGCCTGGCCTTGAGTGCTTCTGGGGAGGGAGTCACCACAGAACTGACTCACTGGGCAACCTGTTCCAATATCTCACTACCCTTATAGTAAATAATTTCTTCCTATTATGTAGTCTAAATCTCTTCCAGTTTAAAACCATTTTCCCTTGTCCTGTCACTACATGCCCTTCTAAAAAGTGGGGGCTATAATCCCTGACTGGGACTATAGTCTATGACTGAAGGCAGGCTACCATTGAGAGGGACCTAGATGGGGCAGAGGAATGTGCTGACCTCAAGCAATCCAACAAGGGTAAATACAAGGTCTAGCATGTGGGATGAATCAGCTTCTGTGGATTGATAGAGTCTGGGGACTGAGCAGTTGATGGCAGCTCTACTTAGAAGGTCATGGTTGTTCGAAGTAGATGGTGGGCTGAAGCATGAGCTTGCTGTGTGCTCTGTCAGCAATGAAGAGCAACAGCATCCTGAAGTAGACTGAAATGACTTTTTTACCTTGTATTCAGCATCTGGAATACTGTACTGAATACTGTACAGAATACAGTTCAAGACAAATGTTGGTAAAATTGATCAGATCCAGCTGGAGAGTGACCAGTGTTGGTGTGAGGAGATAACAAGGTAACTAGGCTTGTTGCATTTGGGCGCAAGAAGGATTCAGGGGACCTAACAGTAGCTATCTGATACCTATAGGAGGGATGGTGCAGCCAGTGCATGATGGGAGGAACAAGAGACAGCAGTTATAAACTGCAACTTGGGAGGTTTTCACTGTGAGGATAATTAAGTGTGGGAAAAAGTTGCCCAGAGAGGCTGCAGAATTTCACCCTTGGAGGTTTCAAGACTAAACTGGATTAAATTCTGAGCCACCTGATTTGATCTTAGCTGATCATGCAGGAGGTTGTACTAAGTTTCCTTCCAATTTGAGCTGTTCTGTATTTGGAGCCAGCATCCATCTTAGTTACAAGCTGCTTTGTCTTTTAAGGTCTTAAAATGTTTCAGCTGCCCTTGTAGTACTTCCCTGGGAATTTGTGTATTACTTATTTCATGTTATAGGCTTTCTATCACATAAAGGATAGAGAGAGAATCTGAATATCCACTACTATCTTATGACCTTAAAGTATACTGGTTATAGTTGACTCTTTTCAGTTGTGCCCAGCATCAGTCCAAAAGGCCAGGGGCATGAAGTGAAACACAGAGGCTCTATCTGAACATCAGGAAACAGTTTCTGACTGTGCAGGTGACTGAGTTACTGGCACAGGTTGACCAGAGTAGTTCTGGAATCAACAGGGGTACTTATCTTGTCATATTAAAAGCGAATATCTTAAGAATATCCACTTCTACTGTTTACAAGTCAGTGTTACCCTGTAGAACTTTCTGTGCTACAAAAGCCTGGTGTGTAAACATGAACGCTAAAGGCAGAGTGCTAATGCTGCCATAAACTGTTGTGACAAGAGGAGTCCTGGATATCCACATGCGGGCAGCAGCATTCTTCTGCTGAACTTCAGCTGTATTAGCACATGTAGGCCTCTGCAAAGAAAGCTGAATCAACAGCCTGAATGTTAAGAGTGAGGAATTTTTCTCAGATGAAGCGTGAGATGTGTGGTACTGCGAATTCTAACTGATTTTCAGATTAGGCAGCAATGAACTAATACAGTTTTTTTTTAATAAGGATGTAGTATGAGTTAAAATCAATTAAGATTTAATATTACAAAGCCTTGAAGAAGGAGAATTGCATCTGACTAGTGAAAAGTCTACCTCTCACCCTCACGTATGCATTTTCAAGTGCTTGTGTGAGCTAAAAAGTATGATTTAAAATTCTAATTAGAAAAAAACAGAGCTGTACTTCTAGCTCTGTGAGCTTAATCCTGCCAGGGTACTTCAAGAAAAGACACAGAATGAGTGCGGGGATGAGATTATGTAAAAGGATACAGAAAATGAGGGCAGTATCCAGTTTATAGCTTGGCTTTTTTCAACAGCTTGGTTGTTGAAGAGCTGCTGGAATCCTGTGTAGGCAGTGTGGGGCTGAGCAGAGGAGAGGGGGGCAGCTGGCAGTGCAGGGGGCTTTCAGGGCAGCTGCTGGTGGCAGTCAGCTGACACGGGCCCGAAATCGTGACTTACCTAGCCTGTTCTTAGCTGGAAGTTAGGCTGTGTGCTTGGACCCTCCTTGTTTAATTCTTTTGGGGGATAATTTTTACTACGCTTACCCACATTATGTTTGCAAGGCTAGCTTTTAGTGATATATAGATACTTACTGGTATGTCACAGCTGCATTCATGTTCTGTAGCGAGCCCTGACATTCTGTTGGAAGTTGCATTGCTTACATAGTTGGCATATTCCTACTGAAATAATTGCCAATGTATGGAATAGTATTTCATGGTAAAACACTCTTTCAAGTGCCTGAGTCATGCTACAGGCACGTTGTCTGGAAATGGCCAGAAGAGCATCCTTGTGATTTCCTTTGTACTCTTGTTTCCTGAAGAAGAACAGGGATTTCAGTCATTCTATTTTTGCATATCAGATTGATGAGAAACCATGCTGGCCCTCAACTGAGATGGACAGTTTTGGGTCTTTCAGGAAAGCTGTCGTTACTGCAGACTGATGCTCATGTTTTGGCACAGATCAAGTGTTTTCTCACTCACATAGTTCATTAGGTGGTAGCATGCATTTCTGACACGTGTCAAGGATGCACTCTAGTGTCCTGTTCATGATTCCCTTAAAAACAAACAAAATTAAAAACCCAACTTGGTCATATCACTTTCTTATGAGCTAATACCCTATTAGCATTTTTAGGAAAATCATGCAGCTTTGTTTGGAAATCCCAGAAAGAAAAAGCACAAGGTTCATGAGATAGTAGCAAATATGTGGGTTACTGGGTGTGCCTAGTTGTGTATGCAAGTCATTAAACAAGTCTGGAAGAGTTGTTCTGACAAGGAAGCTGGAATTTTTTTTTTTCCCAAATGCTTCTGTCTTGCAGAGCACCAGCAAATAATATTGCAGGTTGAAATGGGTTAGGACTCTCTTGCTGCTGGGTCTTCTTCTTAAGTATCTCTGAGTTCTTTAAGCACAGTTTAAGAAGTGGCCATGTCTAATTTAAAGCAGATAAACACGTTCTTTTATCTTTGGTGTAAAGTGGATAATTTAGGTAATGAGGAGGCCAAGTTTGAGCTGAGCTCTTCCTAAAGTATTACCACCACAGGCTGTGAATAATGCTTAAGCTGTTGTCCGATAAGATGTAGTGTTTCAGAACTGTCGCAGAACAGAGATGCTGAGTACCTTTGTCTGGAAGTGCTCCAGCGGTGGCCTGAATTTCTTTGGCTAGCACATGGCGTGCCCTATGTTACTGTGACATGCAGTCTCAAACAATGACAATTAAACAGAAATTCTTACATTGTTTTTAGTATCTTGCCTTTGCCAACTCAAATGAGCTTCTTGTTTTCTTTTTTCTTCCAGATGGTGATATAATGGATCATTCAGTATCTTTAATATCAAACTTTATTTTGTTCTTCTCTACTCTGATTTATCTTAAGGTTTATCAGTTGGTGCTGTAGGCAGGAGTTATTATTCATTCTACAAATTCTTAATGTTTGTTCTTAATTTAATTGTTGTTGTAGATTATTATCTAATACTTAGGTATGTGTTATGTTGAAATTATACATTTATCAGGCAGTTAATAACTGTTCAGGTTTCTTGTCTATATCTGTATAATATTAACTTGACAATATTGAGAAGATGTTAAGAGTCTTTTGGTTTTGTTTTGGAAAGAAATTTCTAGTGTTACAGTGATTGAGAGAAACTTTAAATATATTGCTTCAGCTCTTAATTTTCTAAGGCAATCTGTATGTGGACTTTTGTGTAGATCGTGGAAATATCTTCTTGAAGGAAGATGAGCATTCCAGAAACTGGGATGTGGATGTTTCAGGGATAACTGAAGGATTCAGTTTCAGTGTAATGTAAACAGAGATTAAACAGTTAAGGGAAATAATTCTAGATTTCATTATACATTTCTGTGGCATCTCCTGGCTAGTTAATTCTTGTGTATGCCATAGTTTTTTTTATGTAATAACTTCTGTAGCTGAAATTGTAGGCTTTTCATAGATGAGTGGGCAGAGAGAAGGTTAACTCGAGTTTAAATTACATTGCATTGAGGGTATTTCAGGTTTTGCCATTTGTGGGACACTGTGTGAACCATAGCTTAAGTTCAGACACTTAGGTGGTAACTTTTTTTTTGGCTTTATTGAAATGCCATTACCTAATATAAACGTGACCAATTTCAGATTACTAAATTGAAATTTTAAGCAAAGAATTATAAATCTCATTTGTAATTACTTGCTTTTCATCGACTGTAGACATAAAAGAGGTGAATAGTTCTGTTTGCAGTGGAGTGGTCCATTTTATTATTGAGTTTTGCAGCTACAAGATTTCTGGTACATGACTCCAGACTTGTATGCAGCCAGGGAGACTGTGGTTTTTAAACTGTCCTCTGATCTGGGAACAGTTGCATCTGGGTATTACATAGGATTAAATAGCAATCACTGTCAAAGCCTATTTGGTAGTAAATCCAGGCAGAGCAACTGTTAAACAAACTGACAGTCAAGCAAACTGTACAAGCAGAAGATACACACCGACCAAGATGGCTTGGATTTTGGACATGCATTGCACATTTTTTTTCATCTGATTGCTCAAACATGACTGGGTGAAAAATCTTTTGACTTGGAAACAGTGCTTCTGGGATGAGTTAGAAACCTCTCCCTTATGGAAATTATATCAAATTCACTCTGGTCTTGAAGTCAAATCCGAATTTCTTAAATCAATTTTTTTTTTTCCCCTAACAAAGGAGTAAGGATTTAATTTGCTGCTGTTTATAAGCATCATTTAGTTTATCTATTCTGTTGGCCACAGGTATATTAGCCCTGTAGGATATGAACTATGTGCTCTTATAAGTGGGATGCAAACCAAAAAAGTGCTGTACTGATACTTCTGAATGGTAAGTTGACTGAACGTTCCTTGTACTTTGTCTTGTAATGGCATGTTACTGCATAATATTCAAAATTAAAATGAGTGTGTAGCTATGATATGGTAGAATCTTCTCTACTTCTGTGTTAGTTAATGACCTTGTAAGATGGAGAAACAGAAAACACAGTTATGGTGGGTGAAGCTTGACAGAGCTTCTTGACAATGTGTCAAAGCAATTCTGTATTCTTTTACTCTCCAAATAGATGTGGGTAACACTTCATGTTTTAGCATGATGTAAGTGACAATGGCAGCTATGCTATTAGGTGTCAATCAAAATAGCATGCACGCTTGTAATATTAGTCATCTGCTGAAGGGAGCATAAATGCAGATACTGAGCTCATTATGAAGAGGAACGTCTGTGGTGTATTCAGGGTAAATAGCACTTCTAAGTAAATGAAGAAGATTCTGGAGATAAGGATGTTACTTATAAAGCTGTTCATCTGGCAACAATTCATTAAGGAATAATCACTGAGCCAGTAACAATACAGTTATTTCCTTGCTCTAAAATTACTATTCTGGAAAGTGAGAATTCAGAGGATGGCATTGTAGCTGAATACTATAATGCAATAATTTCATCTTCTGTGATTTGATCCATAAACTCCAGTGGCATTCAAGCAAGTGCTGTCATCTACTTTAGGTAAATTTTTATTGTAGGTTTTCAGTGATCCTTCTCTTCAAAAATGTCTTTATTTCTGTTTGAAAACTAAAAGGATCTGTAAAGATCTTTCCTAGTTCAAGACCCAAGTCAACACGTGACGAATGCTTTATTTTCACTGGAGTTGCCATAGTATGTTAAAATTGAAACTCACAGTTGAGCTTCTAATGTTCAGTACCCTTGAAGTGAAACGTGTAGATATGGTTGGTTTGTTTAACTTAGTTGAGCTTTTGCTTCTTTGGTAGGCTGGAGTTCTAGAACCCGCTCTGCTCCCTACTCTGGCTCTACTGGAGCTGGCTCTTACTCTATGGTAATATCCTTCAAATCTACAATGCTTGTTAAATATGCAGAAATACAAGGCATATATAGAATGAGGAGGTTATTTTAATCAGGATTTATTTTAGTGTATGGTATGTTGATTTCTGTTAACTATAGTCAATCACTTTAAGTAATTCAGCAAGTTAAATATGCTTGTTTTTTTTTTTTGTTTGTTTGTTTGTTTGTTTTTGTTTGTTTGTTTTACTAAATACAGTCTCTGTTTTCAATACTATTCCACAACTGAAATTCTTGAACTTGTTTCCCTGAAGTTTACATCTTTTTTTTAATTTTTTTTTTTTTTACTTTTTTAGAAGAATTGCAAAGAGTTGTATTTAAAGTCAAAATCTAAGTGTTTTTTTAAAACACTAACTTGCATTTATTTCATTAAACATAGATCTGGTTTCAGATAACTTTAAGCTCGTCCATAACAGATTCTAAAAATCTGTTAATGTGCTACAGAATATTTTTTTGTTCTTAATTTGGTTGTGTCTGCAAATTCAGTGCGTCTGGGAGATTTTCATGGCTGCCATCACAAAGTCTTTTTGTTTTGCCTTTTTTAAAGTATCTCTCTAAATAGTTTATTTTCTTTTATGATTCATGCCCTTATCCTCTTTGGTGGAGTAATGTGCTAGTAAGAAATGTTCATTAATACCCTTGTATCTTCATATTTGAGATGTGAATACCTAAGTGCATTCAATACTTTGTTGTAGTCCAGTAATAGTCAATAAGCCTTCTCTTAATGAAGGCCAAGATTAATATTTCAAATAATTACAGTTCCTTGCAAAATTGTTTACAGACATTTGTGACTTAATACAGATAAGTTGGTTCACTTTTGACTTGAAGAGAATGTTGTTTTCTTCCTCCTTACATTTGTTAACTCATCCATGTGTCCTGCTGTGTGTATTTGGAAGTCTGCTTGATGGTTAATCAAAGAAAGAATCCTTAGCCTACTTCTGGTAAATATTATGCAATTCTGTCCTAAGCAGGCATTGCCACCAACAGGAACTATTTACCAAATCACATCTTTGATAGTGTGGCTGCATGGAACTTGTCAGAACCCATTCCTTCACTTTTGCTGTATAGTCAGTACTTGCGCACACACACACGTGCTTATAGTCACCACAATCATTTCATGAGCTGTCACTAACTGTTTGCACAGAGCTCTATAGCAGAAAATTAAAGCAGTCTAGCTGTATTGTGGACTTCTGAGCTAGCACTTTGATTAAGGCTTAATGTCTTAGTGAAGTGTTTCTTTTTGGAAAGCTGCAAGTAACTTTCTGCTACATCCCTGTGGTTAGTCCACTGGCTGCCAGTAATTACTTTCTACCTGCCCTACCTATGTCATCTTGTATTGGTATGTTTGATAGAAGCATTTAAAGGGTGTGATATAATAAAGTCTTTAAGTTCTTTCAATCAGCTGGTAGACACTGCAGACTGGGCTGACATGGTAAAATGGAAACAGACTGGTAAGTTTTACCACCTAGAAGCTCTACAGCAACTCTTATTGTGCTTTTTATCTAAATGATTCAATTTTAGATACGGCAAAACAAGTGCAGATGAAGAGCTGTTGCTCAGAATCATCAATTATTTCAATTAAAAAAAAAAAAATAAACTTGACTTTCTCATTTAATTGGAAGTCATTTTGAGAAATGAAATTTGCAAATACTGACATAATGTCAGTATTATTTTAGTTTAAGTTGGAAAAATTGTAAAGACCTAAACAACTGATTTGTTTAGGGAACTCATACCAATAGTAACACTTTGAGCCAAGAGCTTGAAGAATGACAGCTTAGCAAATCTAGGTATAAGAACATTCATTTGAAAAGTGGTTTTAATGGCAATCAGTTACCCAAAGAGGTCAAAAGCAGGCCTTGTGTAAGGATGGGATTAACTCACATCTGCCAACAACAGGCTGCTTTGGTAGGCAGTTTAATCTTCTAATATTGGCCTTGCCTGAGATGCATGTTGGGCTGACTAGCAGCGCCCTTGGTAATCAAATAAGCTAGGAGCTGCAGGCCCTATTCACTTGGTTAGGAAAGCATGAAGGGAGGCGGCTTTGATGTATCAGCTATTGAAGCTTTCAGGGAAGTTTTTTATAGAGAAGTCGCAGTCTTCTAACTGAGTGCTCAGTAACACAGTGTTGGACTCAGTGCCATTTTCCATGTTCCACCCGCTGTCTGTTCAAATGTTTTGAAAAAGCCAAGCGACTTGGGCTGGATGCTGTGTGGTGTTCAAGTAGTCAATGCCTAAAAAGGCTCAAAAGGTGAGGTAAGCCACTAATGTGACTTGATTTCTACAATTTTTTTTTTGTTTTGGTCTTGAAGTAATGGTAGAATATTCCATTCAAGTTGCCAAACTCTCATATCAGAGTACCAGAGCTCAGGAGTGAAGAAGAATGCTGCTGCATGACTTGTCTGCAACAAAAGTGGCTCTATACCGAAGGCACTTCAGAACAGAGTGCTTCTCATTTAATAATGTGTTTTTTTAAAAAAAAAAAAAAGCATCAAAAATTCTCGTTTTAACATGATGAGATGATGCTAGAAATAAAAACACTAAAAACAAACAAACAAAAACAGCTGGAGAAGTCGGATTTCCCATTGTGTTGCTGATCTGTTCTACAGAGGTTAGTTTTTCCCAACCATGCATTCTAGGTGACTCAGAACTGCTAACTGGTTTTAGAGTTGAACATTTTCAGAGACAATTTGTGTATTTGATTGTGTCAGAAACTGAACACATGAAGAAAGAGACATTGTTAAAACTTTACCTTCTGCTTTTAAAATGCATTGTTGGCTGCTGAAGTCATGCAGACTTCTGAAGTAATGTGTTTCTATGCGTGCCAAAGTGCAGTGCTGCCTGTTAGTACAGTCAGAGTACTAACTCTTGTTGGCTCACAGAATTTATCCAGGGAATCATGTTTGTACAGTCTTGTGAGGAGGGAACCTTTATTGTAAAAGCCCCCCCAAAAAACATTTTAATCCATCTTAGGTTCGGTAGGCTTTTGTGATCTTAATTAGAGGTATTACATCTTAGCAACAGGACGAGGGGAAATGGCTTTAAACTAGAAGAGGATAGATTTCAACTAGGTATCAGGAAGACATTCTTTACTGTGAGGGTGGTGGATACTGGAACAGGTTGTCCAGAGAGGTTGTGGATGGCCCGTACCTGGAAGTACTCAAGGCCATCAAAGCTGGATGAGGCTTTCAGCAACCTTGTTTAGGGGGAGATGTCCCTGCCCCCCCCCGGCAGGGGGTGCGAGATGAGCGGCCTCTGCCGCAATGAAGCGGACCCGGTGCGCTGCCGTCTGCTGCCGGTGTGACTGGGATGGGTGGCTGGGAACGTGCGCCGATCGCCTCTCGCGCTACCCGCGCTCTGGGAGACGGGTGGTTACAGCATTCCTCCTTAACGTAACTGTAGTTCCCGGATAATGCATATGGTTTCTTTCAATGCGCGCGTGAACGTTACGTTGTGGAAAGAAGCAACGGCCCATCCGTCACCCTTCGGCTCCCGACCCTGCAGGTCCCTGCCCGGAGGGGCGGCTGCCTTTGTCCTCGCTCCGCAGGCCTTTTGTTCCGGGGCGACAGGGCCCACCTGCGGGCGCCCGGGCGGGGCTGCAGCGCGGGCGTCCCCCCGCCCTGCGCTGTCGCAGCGCTGCGCCGCCGCTGGTACAGTGGCTCTGCGGCGTCACGTGCCAGCTCCGCGAGGAGGGACTGCTGGCCCCTGCGCGGCACGGTGGCTCTGCACGGTGACGAAATGCGAAACGTCTGTGCGGGAATGAACAAACACGAACACACCGACCGTCGTTTGAGTGCTAAGGTCTCCAAATAGGAACGTGATCTACTCCCGTTTTTGCAAACTTCTGCAAGAAGTCGATGGCCGTTGTTAAGTATCCACACGTCTTCACAAGCCAAATGGTGCAGGAAGGAGAAAGTGAATGCAGCTTCTAAATGCCTTAAAACCTATGAATCCTACATAAGATAAGTTGGTAGCACAAAAGCAGTGCTTTTTGCAATAAAAAGTTATTCTGAAGAACACGCAGTCTGGCTCTAAGTTTGACTGATTTTAAGCTTGATGGAAACAGTTCCTCCTGTCGGTGCTCAGGATGATTCTTAGCCTGCTGGTTTGTGCTGCCCTTGCTGTAGCCTCCGTCAATTGCAGTGGGGAAAAAGTTTCTCCAGATGGTGGTTTGGAACAAGAGCCAAAGGACATGAACTAACGTGCTGTGCTCCAGCTGTTGCTGAGCAGAATGTAGGAGCTACCACCTTTCACTCAAGCTGCGTTTCAAACCAAAATGTTGGTAATACTGCTGTTAAAGCAGTAAGTTAGACTAGGAGACTGGGTGCTGTGATGATGTGGGCCTGTGAAGCTGTGTGTCAGTAGTGGCTGTCAGCAGAAGCACCAGGAACGCTACAGGGTGTGCTGCTGGGGCATTGCAGCACTGAACGGTGCTCCCACCAAAACAGGTGAGCTCCCAGTAGCACTGGTGGGACAGCAGGAGCAGGATGAATGCCTGCAGGTAATATGGAAGTATTTGAATGCACGAGTCCCTTTGCTTTAAAGGAAGAAAACAGATCAGGTATTGGATCTCGGTTTAGTTTTGATTGAAAAATGTATTTTTGTAGGATCACAGAATTGTTAAGGCTGGAAAAGGCCTTTAAGGTCATCTATCCAACTGCCAACCCACCCCCACCATGCTTATTAAATCATGTTCCTCTGTGCCACGTCTCCAAGTTTCTTGAACATCTCCTGGGACGGTGACCCCACCACTTCCATACAGAGTTATAGAATGGTTTGAGTTGTTGGGGACTGTAAAAGGCCAGCTAGTCCAACTCTCCTGCAGCAAACAGGAACACCTACAGCTAGGTCAGATAACTAGAGCTCTGTCCAGTCTAACCTTAGATGTCCCCAGGCACAGGACACCTGCCACCTCTCTGTTCAATTGTGGCAATTTTGTAACCATTTCTCTCTCAGTAATAATTCACAGCCAGGAGAGGTGTCTTGGTGTTATGGATGACAAAGCACTGAACAGTTATAAAGAGCAAGAGAAATTAATTTTAGCCAAAAACTGTACATAGTGTATAAGCAGCGCACTACAGTATAATAAATCTGATTTCCTTCCTTGAAGGCAGTTTCTAAGCTGTGTGCTTCTGTGAGGCCCTGGCTGGCAGCATGACATCACTGCATATCAGCATTGTACCAACATGGTGCGCTCCTGTGTGCTCCAATGTGGTGCAGTGTGTGTGAAGAGTAGAGAGGTTGCAGAGCAACACAGAAAGAGGAGAAATGTTTCTGTGAGCTGTTGGGATTGTACCAAAAGTTTGAAGGTCTTCCGATAGACTCAGTCTTCAGCTAGATAAGAGCTGGAGGAGTCCAAAGGATGCTCGTGTCATGCAGTTGAAACTGCATCAAATTAAGGACAGGCTTCTTGGTATCCTTGTTGTAAGCACCATACAGTCTAGTCCAAGAAAATATCTGAATGAGCAAAAGGTGAATGCCAAGGTTAGTAATGTTGCTCAAAATACTGTATGTCATTAAAAAACAAAAACAAAAACACTGATGGAGTTCCTCTTTTTTTTTTCTAAAAGGAAATATATGTTCTTAAAGATGCAATAACATCCGTTCATAAAAGTTAGTACTGAGTTACCATAGTACCTGTTATAACTGCTCTTCGGGGAGCTTGTGAAGGGTGGAGAACAGAGCTATAATTTCTCTGAATTTTGTTGTTTTGTTGCAATGGAAAAGATGGTGTGAGATTGCTGAACAGAAATGAACACAGGCGATGTCTATATCAGGAAGTGATAACAGTGCAGTTGGTGAACTGACAGCTCTGACTGCTCTATGAATGCTGTGCTTGAGTACAAGGGTTTGAATTTATAGTTAAGCCACTCATGAAATTGAATTTGGCACTTAAAATTCCAAGTTTAAATCAGAAAAAGCTGTCAGTAATGCCATACATGCATTAGCATTAGTTACCTTTTGTATCCCTTTCACTAGTGCTGTTTTTGCCATTTTCTGCTCTCTGAAAGTTCTTTCTCACGCATCCCTCAGCACTCTGGGTCCAGCTGTATTCCCAGGAACTGGTGCAGCACTGCAAGCATTTTTCCAGATCTTACTGACAAAAAGAAAGAATTGAATGGTTCTACTGACTTGCTTAGTGCTGTTTCACATATAGTAACTTCAGCGTAAAGATGTGAAGGGTTTCACTGTGCTGCCTGCAAATCTATTCAGATTTAGTATTTTCCATAGGCTACAGCAATCTTTAGAAACTGGCCCACTGCCCTATTTTAACAATCTCTATGTAGCAAAATAGGAGAGTAGGAACCTGCTGTGTGCTCTCTTTCTTTCTGCACGCTTGGAAAACGTTGGAGGTAATGCATAAACAAACCTGTAGCTGACGTTTATCATATACAGTTGTTAACTGATAGGCTTTGGAGATATAGAATTAATGTCATCATTTGAGATACAAGGGAAGAAAATAGGCAAGCAATGAAACCTGAACGCATCAGTCTAATAATGATTTAATTTTAGTGCATTTGCAGCTTCTTTATTCTGTCTTTTGTTTTATTTGTCTTTTTTCTTAATGAGCTTGAAAGCAATTTCTCTTGAAATGTAGCTGTGATGACTTCACAATTGCAGGGAGGAATAGCTCAGATTTCAGAATCTTGTAGTTAATATTCTTTATGCTTTATGTGAAACAGAAGAAATGCAGCAACGTCTTGGAGCCTTTTTCTTAAATGTTAACTGGCAACAGTTGTTGTTGTCTCTAATCCAAAAAAAAGTTCGTTAACACAGAGAGGCAGTGAATGCAGAACAACTTTGTGTCTCTGCACCTTACCTAGATATAGGGAGATGCTTATTGATTGGGAAGTGGTCTCTTATTTTTCTGTGGAAGTTTTATTTTTCTTTAGGGTTTGATTTCTGTCACAAAAGGCAGGGGTGAGAAGGACGGTGCTGTAAGGCGCAGCCTGGTGGAGGGGGCACTTTTGCTGTTGGTGTATCGTATGATGAGTCAAATGACACAGAGTAATTCCTCTGGAATCAGAAGAGAGCTGAAAGCATCAGTGTCTTCTATGATGAGTCTCTGGCCTCTTTTTTGTTTGTGGCTGTAAAAAGATCTTGATTTTATGTGTTGAGGTGAAAAGTAGTTGTGTTTGTAAATGTGCAAGTTCAAGACAAGTGTTCCTTTTTAGCTTGTCTGTCTTTTCAGAAAGCTTTTTCTGCTGTGTTTCAAAGAAGTTTTGAGTCATCTTTCAGAGAGAGGCAGCTATGGATGAGTTGTTCAGCCTCTTTGCAAAGAGATGCAGCTCTTAGCCTCAATTTCCTATTCTTTTTGATGTCTTAGTAAGATAATTCTTATGAAACTGGGTTGTGTACTTGCATAGTGAGTTTGCATGATTTCAGCTTACCTCAACTGAGCATCAGTGAAGGCACCTGAAAGTGCCAAAGAGACTTCAGTATTCCAGCAGCAGTAACACAACTTTGGGGAAACGGTGACTGTGTTTTGTATCTCTGTTCTGTAGTTGATCTGTTAGCTTTAAAGATGTATGTGCCACTACTTTATCTGTAGCTTTTATTTGTGTGGCTACTACCAAATCCTACAGTGCAATATGATTAACAGAAGTAATGAATCTGAAGGAGCCCTCTGCCATACACTGGGGCAGCATTTCTCTCAGATGTGTGAACCACTGAGCAGGGCATCGAGCTGTTGTTACTGCACATCTGAGTTGCTCGCTGTACCTCAGTGTTTGGGGACCTCTGCTGTGTGATGCAAGGCCTCAGTAAGCGCTGGATGGTGGCACTGAATGCTGGCACTGCTCCAGTGGGAGGCTGTGCTCTTGGAGCTCTGGGAATTTGTGATTCTGAACACTTCCTGGGGAGAAGCATCTCCTAAATGGAAGCGGGCTGCTTGTTCATGTGCTGCTTCATCTACTCACATTGCATATTAATTAGCATGATTTGAGCTCCCTCATCCCAGCTGGCAGTTAGAGGAGTGTCTGTACCATGTGTGGGGCAGCAGCAGGGCAGGAGCTGCCTATTCAGAGTGTGGAGCCGTAACCGAGTGTTCCTTCAGTGGGTACTGAAAGGGGTGGTGTTACTGTTTGGGGAACAGAAGTGTCTGTGAAAGATGTAAGAATAGGATTTATTATTAAAATCCGTATTGGGGGCAAAAAAAAAAAAAAGAATAAAAATAGTGGATTTCACCACTGAGTGGTGAAGGGAACAATAAATGCATGCACATTCTGCCTGTAAGGACAGCAGCGTGCACACTGCTGCAGCCTTTGTCCACTGCAGGGGATGGGGAGGATGATGTCATCTCCCGGGTTGGATGACGTCACCTCCCATAGCGTGTGGTAGCGGTGAGTCCTGGGCACTCAAAATACGGTACTTTATTGCCTCCTTCATCCTGCTTGCTCCTTGTGTTCCACCGTCAACTGTAATCCCCACAGCCTTTTCTTTTGAGCTTTAACGCTGCGGAACTGGAATAAAAATAATCTGTTTGGTGCAGCAGGAGCGGTAATCCGAGGAGCTGCAGGGACGCACAGACCTGGAGCCAGGCACTGCTGCAGTGGCTGGGCTGCTCACCTAGAGCCACCCCTTAGTGCCCACAGAAATTGACGTGCCCCAGGCAGAGCAGGCTGCGCACACTCTGAGGTGCTGCAGGCAGGCTGCGGGTTGGAAGGAGGAGGCAGGATAATTCTGAGCTAAAATGGACAGCAAACACAGCACTGCATGCTTTGTAGGTGAGGAGAAAGTGTTTTCTACCTCTAAATTTGCTGTAAAGAAAAGAAATTGCCACAGTTGGTTAGAAAATGGTGCAGGCTAAATCAGCATTAAGCTTACAGCAGGCAGCTGAAAGCACAGCACAGCAAGCGTGCAGCTCTGGAAGCGTGCCTGCATGCCTTAGCAGTCAGCTGAGGCCCAAGTATTTCAGGATGGAAAAAGATATTTGCTGTCTCTTTAAATTGAGTTATTTAAGCCCAAGGTTGTCTTAAACTCTTGGTTATAGCTTTAGTTCCTACTGAACGTAGACACAGGGGGAATAAAACAGTAGGCAGTTTCAGTAAACAACTGCTAACCCATAACCAGTACTCAGTAAGTAAGGCAAGAGGTCCCTTCTGGACCATGTGCAGCCCTCAGGAGCCTTGGGGCTGGCAGGAGACAGATCCCTGCCCTCCTCAGCCATGGTGGGCCTGGTGCTGCTGCTGGCAGGGCGCTGCCTGAGGGAGCGCTGCACTCTGGTCAGCTGCTCTGAGAGCTCCTGCCCAGTCTGGGTTTAGTTGTGTTGTGGCTTACACGGGGAATCAAACAGGGAACTAGCCAGTGAGATTTGTTCAGTATTGTTCTGTTTGCTGTCAGCGGGTGGTGAGACGATATCCCAGCTGAATACTAGCAGTGAAATGAGGGGATGCTGCTGCGGCCTATATAAGTGGTACTTCTGACCAACGTTTCTCTAATGCATTTTTAAAAAATGCCTGGTGATTGTTAGTCTGCAGTCTTCCACAGGAAACCTATCATGCTGCTTCACTCTCCTTTCAAGAGAGGTGATAGCTGCTGAGCATCACGGTCAGGTTCTTCTGCCCTTTCTAGAAAGGAAGAGCAATACATTTTAGAAGAGTCTGGCATGTGCATACCTGAGCTTCTCTTGTAGTAACTGCCAGAAACTATCAATAATTAAGAAGCTTATCTTATCCCAGAATAGATACCGTCTTCAAAGATGATTTGTTGTTGTTGTAAAGGAAAAGTTTAGAATTTGGCCACAGAAATGTAATGCAAGGGGAGGGCTAGTTGGTAATCTATGGCTTTGCAAAATTGTCTGTAATCACTCCCCCTAGGGACCACTTAAAACTGTGTGTGTGTAGAATTAAAAAGGCAAAATGTACCTTCTGTTACAAGATACTGCTCTTGTAAGGCAGCAGAAAAACTGCAGCTTGATCTCTGATTGTGCTTGTGGAAGTGATGTAAGGAAAATAAAGTCTAAATAGTGGTGTCGAATTAGGCTTTTTTTTTTTCTTTTTGAGGATGGAAAGTAGGTTGGTGCTTGCTGTAAAGATGTCTACTCTTATTAGCTTGATATTGCGCCCATGCTCGAGCTGAAGTTGGAATATTTAAAGTAACAGGAGCCAACCGATTCTTGTAACTTACTGATGGAAATGGCTAATGGCAGTGTTCTGTCTTTTCAGGTCTTACTAGCATGCCATGATGTTTATGTTAAATTAATCGAAGCAATGACTTGTTTATTGATAAATGTTAAATGTTTACAGTTTACTTAGTGCAGTCTTTTATTATGAGATTATCTTAATTCTTATCATTTTAACATTGGTTTTCAGAGGTAAATGTTATTACAGTACATTCATTAGAAGTCGTAGCTACTCTCTGAATTTCTGACTAATTACCTTGTATTGATGTTTTTCAGGGTTTCGCAAAAATGATGAAATGAAGGCTATGGAAGTTTTGCCAATTTTAAAGGAAAAAGTTGCATACCTTTCAGGTACAGTTATTTTCTTTTGTTGTATAGTGCTTAACTGTCATATCAGTTGCATATAAAATGATATTTTAAACATTACAGCTACCATTGTAAAAATCATAGAAATGTAGGAGAGCAGTGAATACCATTAGGTATCCCAACCGTAACATTAATATTGATGGGAAAGGATGTATAATAATAAAGGTGTGTGTTTTGTTAAATGGAGAGCAAACTTCTTGTCCTGCCATCCTCTGCATATCCAATAGTGTTACTTAAAACAATTTCCTGTGCTGTAATCATATTCCTTGTACTATTTCAAATTCTTCTGCTAGATAGTTTTACAGAGTTGGCGTTGTTACAGGTCAGTCCGAGGCATGGGAGAAATATCCTTGTTGCAGAGGTGAAATTTCTGAGTGTATCCTTTGAAGCACACATATCTTCGTGGTGAAATGAGTTAGCATCTAATTTATCTCTTGCATACACTTTGAACATTAGTTGTTTACCTAACAAGAAGTAGCAGAGGATTTAACAGTGTATAACACACTCTATAACTTACTAACTTTACTTGATGGAATGATGACTGTTCGAGGTGCTTATTCTTGTGAACTTTCTGAAGTAAGTGCTTCCAAACCTGGTGGGATGAGTCAGCATCATTCTCTTTGCCATAATCGTAGTGTCACATGATTTGGAGGACAGCCTCATATTTGAAAGTTGGTGGTTTTGTTTTTTCTATTTTTGTTTCTTTTATTGTTTGTTGTGGTTTTTTTTTTTTCTTTGTGAGGAGGGGGATGGGAAAGGGCATCATTTATTTAGAAATGCAGAAATGAAATTTATATTTGTTAAAGCATAAAAAAAATAATCCCTGAAGTTGCGAGAGATTTGCTGTGGATCATGATGCTTGTAGGGGCAGTGTGCAGATTATGTCCTTTATGTGCTTCTAAATATCATTCTAAAACAAAAATAATGTTTTGTAAAATGACTGACATAACAGACCAATTTGCCTGATAATCTAGAATGTCCTGATGCCTTTCCTTATGAATTGTAATGCTGGTGAAGTCTTGCTTAAAACTATATTTTCAGAGGAAAGGAAAAAAGTAAATGGAGTTAAATACAGAGTTTTGATCCCTCCCTCATTGCTCTTTTGTTTTGACCGTGCTTTATGGCACTTCATGAAAAAAAGTAATCTGTTTCCATTCCAAGACCTCTACATTTCCAGATTATCCAGAGCTTAGTTTAGACACCTTACAAAGGAGATGAAAGATGATAGGCTTTCTCTAAAGTGTGCTTTTAACCATTTGGCCTTCTCAAAAGGCACTAATTCTGTGAAAGTAAAGAGGCTAAATGTAAGCTGAAGATGAATTTAAATGGAGATGATAGATTATGAACTAAAGGAGATGAGGAGCAGGCAGGCAGAAATGGTTGCCAGTGTTCCTGTGTGAAGGTAGTTAGCTTCTGACAGAAGAGCAGACCAAACAGCTGTGGGCAGTGAGCTTGGCTGGAGATGATCTGCCAAAATCCATACTGTTTCACATTTCCATTGCAAGTGGGTTTGAAATGAAATGAGATACATCAGTAATACAAGTAATTTAAACAAACAACGCTCCCCCGAAACCAAACCAAACTAACACCACCACTGGAGCTTAAGCATTTTGGAACAAGATCTGTCAAGCCTTATATCTGGGAATATACAGATATGTGAGACCACTGGACAACTGGCTTACAGAGGCTTACAGTGTGCATGCTTTGTGTCATTCAGAAGCACAACTCCTGCTTTAGTACTTGGTGTTAGTGTTTGTAGGTACAGTAAGTAGTTAAGATTTGTAGAGGAGGAAAGAGCTTTTGGATTTCACTGCAATATTTATACCTAAACAGTACTCCTCATTCCTGCACCAGACTGTTTCAGTGATAGCTGTTTCCTAAGCCATTTTTGAATTAATGTTCTGATCCAATCAGAAATCTTAATACACTAAGATTTATGGCACTTGATATCAAACATCTTCTACTGGTGTACTACTTTCATTCTGACTGTACTGCGTTGCAATTAAGCTCTATATGAGCTTCCCTTTTTGTCTCCAGTAGGTGCTTCTTCAATCTGTTTTAGGCTGAATTAGGCTGTAATTATATATTGCTTTGTTTCAGTCTCTCCTTTCCATTTGTTTGCACGTGTACACATTTTACATGTCTGCTCAACATTTTTTTTTGCACAGTCTGATCGCTTTTGAAAAGGCTGTTTCAGTCTCTGCTTTTTCTTTGCCACAAACCACAGTAGGTCTGATGTGATTCACCCTTGGGTTTCTCCTCCATTGTCACAATCTAGTCTAGTCTCTTTTAGTGAACTGTTAATAATGTGTTTTTGTAAATGAAAAAGATGAGTGGGTTTTTTATAGTCTAGTATATCTGAATATATATTTAAATAGAAGAGAATTCAACTACCTTGTCTCTGTTATCTGTGGCGCAGAGCAGGGTAGCAGACTTTTTTGTTTTGTTTTAAAGAAATACAAACTAAATGCTGTACAATGGGCAAATGAGAACTGCAGTGCACTTACTCATCTGTACTTCTTAAAGTTTGTGGGCTGTGTGCTCACTGTAAAGAAATTTTTCCTCATGTCCAGTCTTGAGCCTCCCCATTGCAGCTCTATGCTCTTCCCATTCTGCTATCAGTGAGCAGGGATAAGAAATGGTCACCTCCCTCTCAATAAAAACCTGATGCTTAGCTTTGCCTGAGTATTTTGAGACTAGTTAAAAAGGCATTTTCTAAAAAAAAAAAACAAAAACAACTATACTGCTCAACCTGATTGGTTTTGGTGCCATTTGGAGACCATTGACAAGACTGCTGTTAGTGATGTAAACTGGACAGAAGTGATTCATGTTAGCATGACTCATGTGAGTTGATCAGCTACTTGTATGACACATCTTGGCAGAAACAGAATATCTCAATACCATGGAGGTTTTGTATAAAAGAAAAAGGGTAGAAATGGAAGTCTGACTGATGAAAGCAGTAGCTTAATATGTTTTTGTAAAAGCAAGACAAAAAGAGGGTTGACTTGAACAAAGGCTATTGTGAGACAGGAAATTCCCACCTGGTGCCTAATGCATTGTTACTTTTAACATTCCAGTTTGTGTATGACACAGGAGCATCAGGAAGAAAGGAAATGAGAGTAATTTATTGGCAAAAGCCTAAGTTTGGCTTTCTAGGCATAAAGCTGGTAAAAGCTTTAGCAGATGAAGAAAAAAATGTTGTATTCCAAAGCCCTGAACTTTTTTGCTTAATACTTAACAATCTTAGTACCTGGTTTAAGACTCAATAGCGGAACTAATTTTGCAAAAAATCAAGTCTGTATTCATTTCTTCATTAGTCATATAGTCATATTAGTCAAATTTGTGTGATGAATTTTGTCTCCAACAAATGAAAATTTCAGGATGTGATTTAACAGGAGTTTATGCACCACAGTTTAAAAATGATTTTCCTTTGTGGTGTACCTGGAGTCAAGCGAGATAGTGTCCAAAATAACCTAAAAAGAATTTATATATCTTTCCTCTTCCATGATGGAAAATAATGTGATAAAGTTGTTAATCTGTAGGAAACGGCTGAAGGCAGTCTGAGAGGTCTGCATAGAACAAGCAATTTGCTTAAAATACTTGGAGAATGTAAAGAGAATTCAATGTATCGTCTTCACTGTTAGCTTCTGCTTTGTAAAGGAAAAATTCTAATTTGAGCAACCAAGTGCTTTCTTAGTGCAGTTCAGATTAGTAATGTTTTCTAGTTGAAACCTAAATCTTGTAGATTTTGTAGCTGGGGAAGCATTAAGGGCTGCAGCAGCCTCTCATCTACGTTCAGTAGCTTTGAGGCCTGCTGGCCATTCTGGAGCTGCTGCTGATCCTTTGTACTTCCTTTCTCTTATGGCTTCTGGTCTATCTTCATCCCATCTCTTGCTATGCAAAAATCCTCACCATTCTCTGAGACAAAATCCCATCAAGGCCAAACTTAACCCTCTCCAGTAGAAGAGTTTAGTTGTTTTTGCTCTCTTATCCTATTTAAGAGGGTCATAGAAGTCAAGAAGCTGAATTTCCTCTTATGTTTAGGTTTCTGCCACTGCAGCTTGACAGAAATCTGAAGCAGCTCTTCCTTTTCTGAGTTTCAGTTAGTGACTCATGGAGAATGTGCCCAGAGCAGACGCTCTGGGATCCTGGGCTTTGGGTCTGCAGCAAGCATGCAGAAGCTGCACCGGGGAGGATACTGGTAGATGTCTGAGTGACTGGTTCTATTCATTTGCTCTTGGCCTGCCTTTTTAAGGAACTCTTTAAAACTTGTTAACAAACCTGCTTTTACAGAGGGGAGTTGATTAAATGAGAAAACACTTGGGGCACGGGATGGTATTTATGGTGTTCCTCTGTGTTTCTTTGGGACAGGAGAAAACGGTCCACATACATCTGTGCTTGAGAATGTATATGTGAAATTTGGTTTGTAGGGATGGGTTTGTGCTGTTGTATGAATGTCACAGAGAGGGGCTACTGACTTACATGTAACAGTGAGCAATAGTAACATTTTGTTTTCACATGCAAGGCATTTGACACAAAATTGCATTTTCATTTTGACTACAGTAGATGTGTACAGTGTAACAAATAAGATGGATACATTTCTCTCAAAGTCAGATTTTCTGGCTTCTTGCGTTGAATGGACTTAGAATTTCCATGTTTTACATTGCTAACAAAATAAAAAACTATTAAATAACAATTCCGAATCTTCACATCAGAATAGGGTAAAAATACAAACAAAATGCTTCAGTAGTACCCAGACACTCATCTAATATATTCTACACCTAGACTTAGTTCTAGTTAGAGAAATTAACATTGAGTGATCTTGAAACGTTTGCTGACTCTACAATTAAATTTAATCTGTATAACTGCTGATTCAAAAGTTAAATATATAATAAAGCATCATTGCTAGAGATATCTGACTGCCCATCAAACTTAAATGCTTCTGTAATATGTGCATGTAATACTGTAGTTATTCTTTGTTTCGAAGTTTTTTATTTATTTTTGACAGATACTTCCTCATTATAGGAATTGGGAGAGTTTGCTCACTGATATTCCCAACATGGAATCTAATTGACCATGTTGGCATTTAACATGAAATCTTTTTAAAGCGGGTATGCATTCAGTCGCGTTAGTAGGAATTAGGTTTTCTAAAAGCATTATGAATACTACATTTGCAAACCAGAATGATGTTACACTGGGTTTTTTTAATGTGTTTTGTTTTTCAGGTGGCAGAGATAAGCGTGGAGGCCCCATTCTAACGTTTCCAGCACGTAGTAATCATGATAGAATACGGCAAGAAGACCTTAGGAGACTAATTTCATACCTAGCTTGTATTCCAAGGTAAGTGCTGGTCACCTGATAGACTCTGAGGCTCTGCAGAAAAACAAATGTAATGTACTTCAGTGCACTCACAGGCTAGAACATCTTGTGTGGACTGAGGTTATCACAATGCTTCTGTCTGTTATTCATGTCAGATAACTTACTGCATCCTAATACAACACAGGAATACCTAGGAGAAATATATGTAGAATTTCTTGTACAGGTCTCAGATAAAAATGCAGAGATGTCTTTGAAAGTATTGATGTTAGTGTATTATAAAAAAAAATTAAGCAATTTATTACAGTGCATTATTTAAACAAATCACCAAATCCAGTGCTCCTATGTGTGTGTGTATGTACGTATCTGTACATTCACTCATTGTTCAATGTATTCTTCATTATATATACATTGTTCAGATAGAGCTTTGTTCTGTGTGGTACAACTCGGGAGAAAAGTGAGCCTATGACCCTGATTTTATGTTTATCTCAGATTCCACCAGCATCTGGAACAGAGTGAAGCAACTCTGAATATGCTTGCATATGTTTGCATGTGACCTAGCAGTTGTCATCATAGATAGAAAAAAATCCCTAGTGCAGCATACCTTAATACAATTTCTTATATAATAATAAAATTTCCTGTATAATAAAATAATATTCCTGTGAGTTGCTAATTTGTAGTCATTTTTCTTTGCATCAGATGTCAGTTGTCAGATAAGTACTGTTATTAAGCAAATGAAGACAACACCCCAAAAAAAAAAATTCTAAAAGTCTAGTTCAATGTGGCTGTGGCCTTCCTAAGAAGTAATTTTTGGTATTTCAATTATTCTAGCTTTTATTTCACTTTGAAATGCAGAGGTGGTTTTTTGTTTGTTTGTTTGTTTTTTAATCAAGATATTTGGAGAGATATAGGAAGGAAAAGGGGAAGAAGTTTTGAGATTTTAACCTCTGAAATCACTGGACTTCACATTTGAATGTTTGATGTATATTCTGACACTCTAGATCTTCATGTTACTAGAGAAGTTAGTAGACAAATATGCATCAAAATAGGCCCCAGAGAGTTTTCTTGAGATAATCTAGCAAAATACAGCTGCGTTCTCACACATGGTATGTGCTAACTTAGCAGCAAAATAGATTTAAAGTAGAAGCTTGGTTCAGGATTTTATATCTCTGCAAGCATGGAAGAGATTTGATAATGAAAACAGCTTTATTAAAAGTTTGATTTATTTTCATACAAGTCTTACAACTCCTTAACTGAGAAGTTGTAATTGGTGCAAATAGCCCCACACAGTTTGTCAATTAATTACTGCAGTAATTACTGTAGAGTTACTGTACGTAGTTGAAAGTTTTTGGCAACAGATCAAAACACCTAGGATAGTATTCCATCTTAAATTTACATTAATTTAAAATTTATCTGATTTTTAAGTGTTGCTAAATTTAAGTCACCTGCTCTGACTGGACAAAGTATTAGTGTAGGTCACATTTACCAAAGAGAGAATTTTGTCTGACCAAGACCTGCAGAAACAATTTTTGTGATCCCTAGCTGAAATAAATTCATCTTTTGTGAGATGGCAAGGGTATGTGATTGAAACTGGGGGGCCCATCTGCATCACGTGGTGAGGGGCTGCTTTGTACAGTCTTGTAGATGACTAGGTGCATGCCTCATGAATCAGTGGCAAGCACTCTTCCTTGTGAATGGATAGTTTGTGTGGTAGGAAAGGGATGGGCTGAGCAGCACTCAGAAATAATGTGAAGGCTTTCTGTAGGTGGGTGTGTCTTAACTACAAAACAGTATTTGTATTTGTCCTTTTAATTTTGTGATACTTTTGAAAAATATATAGAGTGTGGTCAGAAAAATGTGAAGTTGTAATCTGCGTGTATTCTTCAGTTATCATTGCTATTTTTGGGCAGCTGGGAGAGCCAACAGTTGTCTTGGTAAAATCCTTTATAAGCTGTTTTTTTAAAGCCAACATTAAAACAACTCCTCTTCTAAGGAAGTTATATTGCTACTCCTTTCAGCAGCGCTTCTGCTCTCTAGCATCAGTCATTCATCTATCTCATAGTGTGACCAGTGAGACTGAATAAAGCATGCCAATGAAGTGTCCTTACTTCCTGTATACTCTAAAAGTCTCACCACACAAATTCCAGGATTGCCTTTATGTTAGTCACATCCCTGCAAGTGACTCATGTACTCACACAGTGGACATGTGGTGCCTTTTGATAGTCTGTTGGTTATGGCTCGATTTTGAAATTCTCCTTTCATTTTAACCTGTCTCTGTAGTATGTATATCCTGGAACAAAATCAAAATTTCTGGTGTTGGTGGTGATTCTTGCTGTTGATCAGCAGTACAAAGTGTACTATGTGCACAAAAGAAACAAAATCTGCTGTTCTCAGAGGAGTTGCCAGGAAATTTGAGTATAAGGTCTGCCAACTTTTGGACAGCAAAAATGAGCTCAAATTGTGTAGAAAGAAGTTGATGTGGTCTTCTTCACAATGACAAAATACTTTTTTATCCGTTATATATCCAGAAATTGATCTTGTTACAGAAGTGATCGTCAATAAGGGTTTTCATCTGCATTCTAACAATTTTTAACTCTCAGATAATCTGGGATATCCGAAACGGTTTATGAAACATTGCAGAAGTGGTAGGTAAGAACAGCTTACCAATCTGTCTTTTAGAGGTTCCCCTCAATGATTAGGAAAACACAAACGTTGCTATCAGTAAAGTGTGTGTTCTACAGAGTCATTTATAAATGAATTACATGTTGGTGCTTCTGTAAATGGTGACTTCAGTATATGTGTTGGGTAAAAGAGACACAAGACTGGAAGAAGAATCGTGCATATATAAACAAGGAAAATGAAAGAGGACGTGAAGGCAGATCGTCAAATCAGCAACAAGTTTAAAATATCTCCCAGCAGGAGTTTGGCAGTGAAGTGACAACCGGCTTCCAGAGAAGTTCTGCATTGCCTTGATGAGAGTTGCTGTACGCATGAGGTAGTCAACAGCGAGGCCCTAGGGGTGTGATTGTTCATTAGGTTAGCACACTTTAATTAGGGAGTGTGTTGCTGTAAAAGTGCTGTCTGTGTTTGAATTTGTAATGCTTGATAACCTTTTCTTCTTTCTTCTGCAGTGAGGAAGTATGTAAAAGAGGATTCACTGTCATTGTAGATATGCGTGGGTCAAAGTGGGACTCTATAAAGCCTCTGCTGAAGATTTTACAGGAATCCTTCCCATGTTGTATCCATGTTGCACTGATAATCAAGCCAGACAATTTCTGGCAGAAACAGAGGACTAACTTTGGCAGCTCTAAGTTTGAGTTTGAGGTAATTTCCCCTATGCTATATGGATTTATATTTATTTCACGATTTAAGTGTATTCACTACATTGTGATTGATATCACAAGATTGACATCTTGAGCATTCTCAGGTAAATAATGTGGATGAGAAGAGAAGTAGATGAGGCCAATTGTTCCAGAGGGAATATACTTTCTTTAACATACTTAAACTAGATGTGCACATCATCATATGTACTTTCTCTGAGTATGAAAAAGATGGACTTTGAGTTTTATCCCAAAAGTAAATCATTAGGTTTCATCTATATTTTGTCTGCGTTATAGTAATTGTTCTATCATGTATAGAAGAAACCCAAATAAATAAATCTTGCCATTATCCTGCTGCTGATGTACAATATGCAAGTCAAAAGTCAATCAGAATAGTAGTCAGAAGGGTGGTTTCTTCAATGTGGTGAGATAAAGAAACAACGTTTCTCTGACTGGGGGGTAATAGAACAAGACAAGAGGCTGATCAGAATTGAAGTTGGAGAAGAAGTCTATAAAAGAAGTCACGTGGACTTCATAAGTAAAACGATCTACTTATAAACAGAGAGAACCAAGCGTTTGAAAGATAAATTCAAATTTATTTCAGTAACAGCATTTTTTAATTTTCATCTTTATTTTCTTTTAGACAAATATGGTGTCTCTGGAAGGCCTTACCAAAGTAGTTGATCCTTCTCAGCTAACCCCAGAATTTGATGGCTGTTTGGAGTACAACCATGAGGAGTGGATAGAAATCAGAGTTGCCTTTGAGGACTACATTAGCAATGCAACCCATATGCTGTCCAGACTGGAGGAACTGCAAGATATATTGTCAAAAAAGGAAATGCCTCAGGACTTGGAAGGTGCTCGCAATATGATCGAGGAACATTCACAATTAAAAAAGAAAGTCATTAAGGCCCCCATTGAGGACCTTGATGTGGAAGGACAAAAGTTGCTCCAGCGAATACAGAGCAGCGATAGCTTTCCCAAAAAGAACTCTGGGTCAGGGAATGCAGACTTACAGAATCTTTTACCCAAAGTATCCACCATGCTGGACAGGCTGCACTCAACACGGCAGCATCTGCATCAGATGTGGCATGTGCGGAAATTGAAATTGGACCAATGTTTTCAGCTCAGGCTGTTTGAGCAGGATGCTGAAAAGGTAAGAGTTTAGGGAGGGAAAGTCAAGTGGGCACTGTCATTAAAAGGAACAGTGATAGACTGACTTAAGTAACAAGGATAATTACAAGTATTAATTTTTGTCTTTACAGTTATGCACTAGTCCTTTAGTAGGAAATGAGGTGGGATTTCTTTTATTGATAGTGAATCTTAGTCTCCCAAATTAGAGAGGATGGAGTAGTAATTCTAAGCTGTAAAGAACACAGGTAACTTTTAACCGAAGGTAAATTTAAGTGGTGATTTTAAAGATTTTGCTTTGGTACATTTTTGCTCCAGACAGATGCTTTTGCAGGTATCAAATAAAGATGAATGCTTCATACTTTATAAATGCAGATGATTAAGGATTACATCAGTCTCTTTTTGAGTGACCCTTGGGATTTGAATGACAGACAGTCAACAAAGTTTGATGAGGCTGACATGGGAAACTGCTTCATTGATGCTAGATTTAAGGACCCAAGCTAAAAGCTGATGTATCTTTTTTTGACAGCGCTTATGTCATAAACAAAGGACTGACTGAGTGATTTCAGAGTGTTTTGGGTTAACCAGTCCTATTGAATAATAAAGCCCTTGATTGTCATGGAATTTGAAGAACCACTATGGCAGGCAGTGCACTGTTAGATGACATCAAATAAGATCCGTTTTCATAAGGAATGGTTTTGTAGTCGCTCATTAACTTGCTACTGTGGAACAAATAGCTTTGAGGAAAGATGGGGAGGTTTTCTGTGGGAGAAGAAATAGTGGACTATATAGTCAAGTGGTAAATATGGTCTTTATCAGATTTCTTAAAATATTTGTCATAAGAATGCCTGAGCTGGGTGAGATCAAAGGTCTCTGTTAAACTAGTGTTCTGCTGTCCAGTTGTGGTCATTAGCAAATGCCCCGGGAAGAATAAACACAGAGCAAGCAGATACAGTACTTCTGCCTCTGTCTTCCTTTTTTTTTCTTCCCCTGTACTTTCCTGTTCCCTGATCATTTCTGCTCAGGGACTTTCGTAACAGGACTTCAAATGTTTTCTACTGTGTTTAAAAAAGAAACTTCTGAACCATATAAAGCAAGTGTTTACTGAATGGATGTAGCTGAAAATAGTAGGGGCGTGTGTAAGGACTGATGAAAAAATCCAGTCAAGTAAATTTAGAGTCACAAAGTTAGAAAAGAATAAGCCAATGCTGTAGTATTGTTCATTTAGGACTAAAGTACTTTTTAGCAACTGTTCAGTGATTTATTTATGGCACAAACAAAATATATTTTGATGATGCTCAAATGGTTTTGAAATAAATGCTCTACATTTACTCATCTAAAAATTGCATACATAACTTGGGCTTTAAGAAGATCCTCATCATATACTGGAGCCTGGGAATTGATCTCCGTCCTTCCATATGATTATATAAGCTCGTATCTGTATTTTCTAGATTCCTGATTCAAAGAATAATTCTATATTAGAATCATGCATTCATCTTTCAAAATAGAGGGGAATGTTAGGCACCTCAAAAGGAAGTTGACAACAGCTAGAGTGCTTGGGACTTCATTCCCACATCAACCAATAGAGTAGGATTCAAAAGATGGTTTCTGTGGTATCCTAGCCCACTTCTTGGTTAAGGCTCATGTCTCAACATACTCATACCTTTTGATAATTGATAATATTACTGTGCACACTGGTCTGAGTACTTTAACAGATGTTTAAATGAGTACTTAGTACTCATTGCTGCCATTTCTTTTAGAACAATCTTTTTCAGCTAATGCAGAGAGTAGGTAGGGAGGTCTTATGAGCTGAAATATAGCAAGGCTTTCAAGACTTGCATGTGTTAAATCTCACCTTTTACTGTGCTGCTTGGACCGTGAAAACTTTGTCTTTCAGTGCCACTGCTAACATGTGCCACCCTAACCTGTGAACTTCCAGTGGTGGCCATTGCTAGATAAGATCTTTTCTAAATTTTGTTTGAATATTAAAAGGCTTTTCACATAGACATATTTCAAGTTTATTAGTAGATTTTTTTTCTGGAAGAAACTTAACCTGTAACACTGCTCAAGTTTTTTTTTTTTGTTTTTTTTTTTTCCAATCTTCTATGCAGTACAAAATTTATTCTCCAATCTGTCATAAAGTTATGAACTAAAAATATCAAACTTGCTAAAGGACTTGATCAGCAGGAACAAATTTATAACTGATTTCCATGAGCTGCCATTTTCATTCTAAATTACTAAACTGCTGACATAATTAAATGCTGACACTAAAGACCTGTATAAGCTTAGCAACACAGGGCTGTGCTCCAAGTGTCTTTGTTTACTATGACTTCCTACTAATGAAATTGATTTTATTGTAGTTTGCGATAAACACCTAAATGAAAGGTTCAGCAGTCTCAGCTGTTGGTCCAAGAAGTCAAATTTCAGCATTCATTTGTTTAAAATATACAGTAACTTACAGGAGAAAGAGTATCGGTATGAATTTTAATGGCCTTAGATTCTTTCTGTTGTCTTTGTTCACAGATTTCTCACGTTACTTGCATATAATTTAATTTGTTCCATAACAAATGAGTGATTTTTTTTTTTTTCTGTAATATTTTCTTGTAGATGTTTGACTGGATCACACACAACAAAGGTCTGTTTCTGAACAGCTACACAGAAATAGGAACCAGTCATCCCCACGCTATGGAACTTCAGACACAGCACAATCACTTTGCCATGAACTGTATGGTAAGAACAGGCCTTACTTGACAGCACTGACACATGTATTTGCTCTTTGTAGAAGCAGAACTCAGAAATCATACACACAAGTCATCTCTTTTGTTACAACTAGTTCAAAGCCGCATTTGAGCAGTGAAATCATATGATGCAAGAAGAAAATAAAGGATGGCTAAGTACAGAGGTACTGTGATCGAGCAATTAAATTGTTTGGACCACTGGCAATATTTGGTGCAACCTTGGAATTTCTGAAGTATGTGAATTCAAACTTAGAGAACCTGGGATATCTGCTTGAGTATGGTGTTACATCTCTGGGAATTGTATGTAATATGATTTATAAACAAACAAACAGAAACTACCACCACCACCAAAAAAAAAGTTCTCAGTCTTAGATACAAGAAGTTCTGAGAAGTGATCAATAACTGACCCCAGTGTAATACTTTTCCTTTTTGATTGGAACACACACTTCTCATTTCTGATGTAGTGGAATGGAGCTAGAACAAACATTTTTCTTGTCAAATACAATCTTGAGATGAGTTATCGTTACGTTACAATTAAGAATTAAATTTGTAATTGGCTGTGAGTGAAAGCTGCTTATTATCAGTTTTATGAATGCCCTGTTTGGAAATGGGGACTAAATTCTCAAGTGTACTTTGGTACTTTTTCACAAGCAGGGCGGGAGGTGTGTAAGTAACTTTGGGAGTCTGGGCCTAAATCCAGTTCCTGGCTTTCAGGGACTGGAAGAAGAACACTACCATGCTTGTTAGAAATTAACATCTTTGGCAGTTTAAGGATGGGAATTGAATTAAAGTACTGTCGAAACAATCAACTCTTGCAAGAGGGTGTTTTTGTAGGACAGGACTAGTAAGTGTGGAAAAAAAGCATGGCAAAGTACACCAGGTAATTTGTCTTGCTGAAATTATAGAAGGGATAGTAAGGCAACTCTTGTGTCTGGAATTGCCAGATGGGAGTGGAGGAGTACATTTTCTTCTGCAACTCAAATATGTTTGTGAAAGTTAAAAAAAAAAAAAAAATCACTGAAATTTTGAAAATAAAGCAAACATTGTGGAACATCGTAATGAAGTTATGTAATGTAATATCATAGATGGAGGTAACTTTGACCTTTTGGTCTAGAAGGTGCAGGTCCTCTCAGTGGGCACAGAGAATTACTCCTTCATGGAGCAACAGATGCTTGTTGCTCATAGCTCTGCACATGAAGTACAGCAGAAGTAAATTCAGAGAGGGACCAAAGGTGTCACTGACATGAGATAACTTTTAGAACTTTTTAATTTTTGGATAGCTTCCCATGTTGTTCTTGGTCTTGTACTCTAAAGGTTAAAGTTACTCAGTCTGTCCAACTGTTAATTACTGTTGACCCTTCAAAACTCAGAGGCTTTTTTTCTTCTTCTTTACTTTATTTATTTATTTATTTTTAATTCCTGCCAGGAAACACTTCAGCAGTGGATGTAGCATAATCCCTCCCACTCTTTGCCTTTTTATGCTGCTCTCTGTTTTGCCTGTAATCAAGCATGTTAACTACACAGGAGTTTTTCTTAATTTGCCCAGTGATTTCTTGCAGCATGTGATGAACAGCTTAATTCTGGGGCAAATAAAACAACTCAAAAACTACAGGAGGCAAAAAAAAAAAAGAAAAAAAAAAGAAAAAAAAAAAAAGCAGTGCTTTTTTCAATGCATTTTTGTAGTGTAGCTTCTATGAAATGCTCCTTTCCCATAGAATGGAAAAATTATGAGTCTGGTTTTGATTTGACCAGCTTTCAGGTGTTCGGAGTTCTATTTGGTTAAATGACAAAAACTGTTCATGTATAGTAGTGGGGATAAACAATACTGAATGCGCCAAGAAAAAACAAGGAAAACTGATTGAAATTCAGCAAGCCTTATTTTTCATTTGTTTATTACTGGAAAAAATGTCAGGCAATTTTAACCTCTCCAAGTGTGTTCAGCTTCTCCCTGACCAAGCGCTTACCAAGTTGCTGTTTCTTTCAGAGTTAAGATTTCTTACATGAACATTGTACCGCCAGAGATGGTATTTAACTTTTAACCCATCTACAGAAATGTAAATTTATTCAGTTGTGTAGCGTAGAGGAAAGAGGTATGACAACTAAGTATCATAACACATCCAGGAGATTTTGAAGGCTTTTCCTTGTGACCCTAATTGGACCCTAATAGGTCTTGCTTTTCAGGCAATGTCTTTAGGCTCACTTTAGGCAGCGGAGGTCTGCTCAAAGGATAAACGCTACCCAAGCAGCTAAATACAACCTCTTGCACTTAGTCATAGCTTAACCCTGATAACTGATGTTGCAGCTGCTTTTCTTAACGCGCTGTGATTGCCACAGGGCACATGGTCCCTTCACAGCAGGTGCTACCCTCCATCAATAGCTGGCCCTCCTATCTTCTCTTCCTCCCCGAGTGGAAGCTTGGCTTTCCAGAGGGCACAGGAGGGCAGGTTCTGCAGCTGCTTCTACTGAGCTTGGGTGAGATGCCAAAAATTTAATCTGATCATCCAGTTCGAAATGAACCACCTGGTTGTAAGCCATCGTGAAAACTACTTAGTTCCTGTCATCAACAAGAGTTTGTTACATCAAGGGCAAAGAGGATTTACTGAATATTTCCTTTTTCCTTATAATGGCTTTCTGCCATTTTTAGAATCAGTACTACAGCACAAAGTGGTTGAAAGTATAAGCCAAATATGGTAAAACAAAAAGGTGAAGAATACACTGAGGCAGGAAATAGAACTGCACTTTCAGCAGCAGGCATCTTATGTATTAAGTATGTGATAGACTGACTGATGTGGTTGCCCTTCAAGGTACTAAAAGTAAGTTTATAGAAGTCTTAAGCTTAATACATAGTCTGATTCTCACTGAGACTGTCCTAGAGAAAATCTGGATAGATAGAGTGATATACTTCAAAGGTGGAAATGTGCTTTGTTACCGTTTGTTAACACACATATGTTGATGTGGCTAGGAATGCTCTCTGAGATATTCACGTGTTTAATATGGTCTGCCATTACTGAAATCAAGCACTGATTAGTGGCAAGACCATTTCTTTACAGGGCAAGTAATCCTCATCTTCTCTGGCTGTGGGGAAGAACAGTATCTCAGAGATTCTTTCCTGTAAAGATGAGAGTGTTTTTTTACTGTCATTTAGAAGGCCTGTTCTCAGCTACAAAAAACTGTTGTTGTCAAGTCCTGAGATTTATGAGAGCTAAGCAATACTCTGTTTTAGCTTCACGTTCCTCTTTGGATGACTAAACGAATGCTTCACTTCTCAAAACAAGTTTTTAGACCTTTTAAGGTAAAAACTTGCAAATAAGGCATCACAAGAGTTGTAAATATAATATATATATATATATATGTATATATATAGTTTTTAAACTGCAAAAATTAAGAAGCTGTGATTGTACCATTAGTCTTGCTTGGAAGAGTCAGAGGGGCTGATACTGTGTCTGTCCGCTCTTTTTTTCCCCTGCTATTTTCCTCAAGTCCTCTGGGATTTAATGGAGACTAAAGCAGCCATGAAATATGCGTGAGGAGTAGAATGATGTTATCTATTTCAATATTTTTTTCAACTCTTCAAGAAAGCAAGATCAAATGGCCTTCCTTTCATTAAGCTCAACTATGCCCCTTACTATGTAGGTGAGAGTCAAAATGATTGGAAAGCAGTTTAGTTAAAAAAAAAAAAGCTTTCCATAGAGGAAGTTGACTGCCTACTGTTAAAGGGTGTGTTATGACTACTTCTCATTTCAGGATGCTGATTGGGGCCATCAGTAGAATCTGCGTTTGTTAGCTGTAGTCTGAAAAATCCTGTTACTATATCAATTGTAAGCCTGTTTCTAAATTGATTCATACTGTTTGCAGAACAAGCTGTTGGCATATACTAGACAATTTTTTTATCAAGATAGCAATTGATTTATTTCACTAAAAAAGAAGGAGCCAGAGATGAACATTGGTGGGAGTTTAAGGAACCTAAAATAGAAGTATGAACACAGTACTTGAATCTCACTGGGATTACAGAGTTAAAAGTTGCAGGAATGACGTACTTGGCTTGGCTTGCTCAAATCCAGCCACAGGGACTGGTACAAAGGAAAACATTAAGAAGGTCAGGTGAGGTAACATTGGCTTAGCTGACAGTTAGTGTGACTCTTTCTTCTACGTTGTACTGTGGACATTTTTCACTCTGGGTTCTTTTTGTATTTCAAATATGCAGATTTGTCATTTGAGATAGACTCAAGCTCAGTGTGAATTCTATATTCACCTAAAATGAGCTTTCTGAGACTTCAGGAAACAAGACCAAATCCATAAGTTGTGAATTGTGCATTTCTCAGATCACCTTGAAATGCTGAAATGCAGACTTTACTCAGAATGGTAAATAGTGCAAGCTAGCTCTTCTGTCCTATTTTGTTTTCTTTCAAGTGACAGATTGCTCATGCAGGGCTTTCAGTAAAAATACATAGATAAAACTTTAGCAATAAAATCTATCACTTGTCCAACCAATCTAACATCCCTAATAGAAAAGGTTAAAGTTTCAAAATGGGAATGGGCCGGAGAGCAGATATTATGTATTCAGTGACCTTTTTTCGTAGTTCTGAATAATTTTAATTCAAGCAAACCATATATTTGTGGTGTTCTTGAAGTTCTTGAAGTTCTCAATTATGGATATTGATCAGACTGGGAGGATATTTTGAGTTCACATCCATAAGGTATTCTTTCTGGTGTTAGAGTGGTTAATGCTTGGACAAAAGCTTCAAGGCCACCAACCTGAGAAGGGACTGAAAAGGCAAGCTGAGTTCAGACTATTTCAGCTTCTGAGAGACACTCTGAAATCAACAAATAATAAGCTATGTGTGCAGAATTTAAGGAAGAAATAAGTAAAAAAAATGTAAAAAGCAGTCAACTGGAGAGAAGTTAATGCAGTAAGTAGTATGTTCATGTCATGTTCAACTCATGAACTGAAAAAACAGTTGTGTTACTGTAAGGGAGCTGTCCTTACTTCACCTTTGGTAATAGTTGTGGATGCTGAACCTAAGATTTGTAAAGAAATTCCTTTTTTTTTTTTTTTTTTTTTTTTAATAGGTTCTTCTAGGGAACTAGACTCAGTTTATGTCACCATTCCTAATGTCATGATGAGAAATGTTGAAGTGAAAATGTCACAACTGTAATGGCGGGATGAAGGCATGGGTATTTACAATGAGAAAATGAAAGTAAATGAAAAGGAAGGGAGGAAAATATTGTGGTGATGGTGTTGGACTAAAGAGTCTTGCACTAAGTTTTCCCAGGTCTACCGTGAAGAGTGTAGGAGAGTGAGAAGGAAAATATGAAGAAAGTTGAGTAGGGTAAAATTATATTTAACTCATTAAAGTACTGATAGCAGCAGTTATTTAGTTATTTTGAGAGTCTGTGTAGTTGAAGTGTAGTTTTACTCCTTCATTAATTGTGTTTTGTACATTGCTGATTTTATTCCTGTTCAGGGGAAGAGACCAGGTAACATCTTTGGTGGTTCTGCAGCTCCCTTTACTGTTGCTGCAAGAGAGATAGTATAAGTGGGCTTGAAATCATTTAGATCATTAAAGCAGCCGTTACTTCATACATTAATACTATACTTTACCTTATTTGCCACTTTGGTGAAGTGGCAGAGAAATTGGAAATTCTATTGCTAGAATACTGCTGAAATGTTTTCATCACAGGCAATTAGTTTATAACACTGCAATATATTACTAAAGGTGCTATTCAGTATCTTATGGACCATGTCACTGAGGTGACTGTTTTTAACATCAAATGCCAAATAATCTGTGTGTCAGAAAACTCCTGCTTGGAATTTTAGAGTAAACCTTTTGTAAACGGATGTGGGAAAATCAGGAAATAAAACAAAGTTTTATACATCTGCTGTATATTTTGTGTTAAGTATGATAAAAGTTCAGTCAAGCTGGCAGGTTGTTGCCTCCGTTTTCCCTTGTGTAGTCTCTTTGCAGGCACACACCAGGGAATGACACAGTGCTCTGCTGCTTGTGTTAAGCTTCTAATCGTGTTGCCTTGCTAAGCTGAGCAATCTGTTTTGTTGTTGTTCTTGTTTCTATATGTACGCTCTCTGCAGGGAATAATTTTGCCATGAGGAACTTTTTGGGTGTTGTAATTTTTCATCTTCTGGCTAGAGGGTATTGTGTGAGAAAGAAATTGTACAAAAAACAGTAATATATTTTCTGTACATGCTGCAGTGCAGTAAGTTGAGTTGTTACAACAGTTATGTGTAACACGATGTAAGAAACAAGTATTACTGCCTCATTTCAGCTTTTAAACAGCTGGAGCGTACCTAGAAACTGCATTTGCCTCATGCAGATTCAAGTGATGCAAGTGAGGTGCCTAACAAATTATTTAATTATTATTACCTAATCACTGTTCTTTCTCTAACTAAAACTGGGATGTAAATCCATACAGTGAATAAGAATTCTATTCCTGGAACCAAGGAAATGAGCACCAGCTTTCTTGAAACAGTGCTGGCAAAAAATAAGCATTGCACAAAATATACATTTGTCATTATAACAACGACAGTGGAGCTGTTCGTCCCTTCAGAATAAGGAACAAAATTTGTTAATCAGTCAAACATGGTCTAATTGTAGTGAATTTGTGTTTGATATTCTGTTTCTCCTTATCTAAATCTGTCTTTTTTGGCTCATTGCATTCTAAAATACTGAAATTTAAACTTTTAGTGGATGTATCAGGAGATAAGGGTTACGATAGTGGAAAAAATTAGTTGAGATTATTACAGGTCTTTTTGAGAAAAGAAACGTGGTATGAATGGCTGTCAGCACATTTATTCATATTCATATTACTGCAGTGGGCATTCCATGTTTGTGAAGCCAGACTGCCACGGGAAGCTGAATGCATTTTAAGCCCAGCTCAGTTTTGATTTGCTTAGCTACTGGTGCTCTATCCTTCATATCTAACCAACATTTCAGAATTTCAAAAATTCTTATATTATGGCATGTAGATGGTTCACATGGCAGTCTTTTTTATTTTTTTATTTCAGCACACATATTTTCTTGCCACTGACCACATACTGATTCTCCATATTCATTCAGCATTCTGGCATTTATGCTTTGTACACTTGAGTGTAAGCAGTCTCCATTGTCTAAAAAATTTGTTTGAAATAACAAGTCAGTTCTCTTACAGTTGTTCAGATGTGCTTAAGAGGAAGGCATAGGCATGTGAGGTAACAAAAAAGAGAAGATATTATGCAGGAAAGAAAAATAGGCAACTTAGCACCATTGTGCTCAATTTAAGTAAAGCAACTGAGGTATGAGTTGTCAGGAAAGTTCTATGTCCTCCCTTGAGTTGATGCGTGCATAACTAAGACAGATCTGTGCTAGTTACCACTCAGACGAGCCAGTGCTGTGAGGCCAGGGGGAGCTGCAGCACTCACTCCAGCCAGCTTGTCAAAGGCCCTCTGCAACAGCTCAGTGCTGTCAAGTAGTGGTTTCACCTGGGGGGGAGCTACATGGTTTTGGGTGCCCACATCCCAGTGTTCCCCAGTGTTCTTGCTGGTAGAATAGACAGACTTTGGCACAATCTCCTTATCAAATCTATGTGCAGTAATAAAACAGTACAGTTTTCTAGCAATTTCAGGTTTCGTTCTTCTGTCACTTGTTATAATTGTGGCCTTTAGCGGGGGCTGCTGCAAGTGATTCTTGCATGCATTGTTCTGTTTTTCTTGGCTCATTATGCTCTTTTCCTCAGCCCTTGACCAGGGGCAAGGCAGGGTTGCTGCTACTGCTGCTGACAGGTACCTGGGTACTCTGCAATCTTTCTTAGGTACTGGAATTTCAGAAAGTGCTGCACAAATAATGAAGGAGAAGACAGAAAGAAAATGCAGCTCCGCATTGAGGCTTCAAGGAGTGCCGGGGGCCCCTTCCCAGTACTGGAGAAGCCAGAGGTGGTTTCCTTGCCCAAAGGAAGCTTGCAGTTATTAAGGAGCTTTGTTGCCAAGTAAAGGGGCTGCAGGAGGAGGTCAGCAGACTCGCACAGCATGAGAGATAATGAGAAAGATATTGATCGGATTTTTTCTAGCTTGAAGATATGAAGCTACTAATTGTACTGAAGGGAGAGTCAGGCAGAGTCTGTGCCTGCCTGTTTGGGAAGTGAGGATTCCCATGATGTTAAAGGTTGGATGATGATAATGGCTTCTGGCACAAGGAGTAAGGTTTCTGCTCCACCTCAAGATTCACAGCTGTAGAATAGATTCACTGACCTCATAACTGTTGAGGAGCCGGAAGCTGTGTCAAATGAAGCATCTGTGTTCGCTGAGTGAGTATGAGCCACATAGGATCAGAAAAAGGAAACAGCAAGTGATAGTGGGAGACTCCCTTCTGAAGGGAACAGGTTTGCAGATGAGGTTATCTGACTCCTTGTCTATGGATGTTTGCTGCTTACTGGGGGCTTACTTGGATTTGGGATATTGGAGAAACACTGCCAAAGTTTGTCCAGCCCTCAGGCTATTACCCTGCCATTCTTCCATGTTGAGCATACCAGTGATACTGCTAAGATGATCTGGAAAGTATCAAACATCATTACTTGGCTCCAGGAGCCTTGGCCAAGATCCTGGGGAGGGGCAGGTGATGTTCTCCTCAGACCTGCTGGTGAGAAGATGGGACTTAAGAAGAAGCAGACAGATCCTGCAGGTCAACAAATGATTACACAACTAGTATTTGCACCAGGGTATTTGCTTCTATACCCACTGGAACATTTACTGGGTCTTCAGAATGTGGAAGATTCTTCCCTTTCATTGGACTTCATCCTCATGGGAGACCTGGTCTACCTGAATACCACCTAGAGGGTGAGCACTGCAGTGCACAAGTAATTCAGGAGGCTTCTGGCATAGTTGATTGAGGAGGTAATGGAGGAAGTTGTCTGCTGGACATGATTCCCACAAACAAGGAAGAACTGGCTGGGAATATGAAGGTCAGAGACTGTACTCATTCCAGTAACTATGAGATGATGGAGCTCACTTGATAATCTTGATAAGTAGGAGGAAGGCATTAAGTAGGATCTCATCCCTCACTTGAGGGGGAGTAGACTTGTCCGTTTTCACAGTATGATTGGAAGAAGCCTTTAGGATGCAGTCCTGGAGAGAAGAGAGTTCCAGGAGAGCTGATTAATTTTCAAGCATCAACTCTGTGATTGAGTTATATCCATCAAACTGAGCATAAAGTCAAGCGAAGGCAGCAGGAGGCTTGTGCAGGAGTTCCTGATAAGAATGGAAGGGCACGGGAAATAGTGGAAGAATCTAGGAATAGAAAGACGCTGATTGTGCAGAAATGAGGTTTGGCAAGTCAAAGATCCCTTGTTAAGGAATGAGAAGATCAACAAGAAAGGTTTCTACAGCTGTATCAGCAGAAAAGGAAGACTAGGGAAAGAGTAGGCCTGCTACTGAAGGTGATCTTCTGTTTAGCACTGTCGAGTTCTGGGCTCTGCAGTGCTAGAAGGTCATGAACTTGATGAAGCACATGCAGCAAATGGCAACAGAGATGATGAAAGGTTTGAAGCATCTGTTGTGCAAGAATGCTGGGATTGGCTTCCTTGGATAAGAGAATGCTCAGAAGGAAGTATATATTAAAAATATATTAAAAAATATAAAAGATACCTGATGGGAGAGAATAAAGGAAACAGTACCAGATTTTGTGGTATGGTAGCAAGTAACAGAACAAGAAATAATGAGAACAAGCTGAAATACAATAAATTTCCTTTAAACATTAAAAAAAAAAGTAAAAATAAAAAATATTGTATAAATATTTACTCTGGGAATATTAAATACTGGAACATGTTGCCCAGAGACTGTGTTGTTTCCATCCTCGGAGAATTTCAAAACCCCATTGGATGTGGTCCAAAGCAACCTACTCTGATTCAACCCTGTTTTGAGCAGGGAGCTCAACTAGATGATCTCTAGAGCAGATCCCCAGCTTCAGCAATCCTCTGATTCTGAGTACTTTATTCCATCAATCAGAGTGTCAGCCAGGTTAGAAGAAATCTCAACCCAGAACTGTGTACATTTAGCTCTGGAAGAGCTACTCACATTTTTTGGTAGTTAAATTATTCTTGTTTCTGGCTTTGAAGAAATCAGAAACACTTGTTTGTTCATACAGAATCAAGAGCAGCTTTTAGATTCTTTAGTTTAGATTCTTGAGTTAAATGGAAAGAAAACTGCAGTGACTGAGAGCCATCATTATGTAGTTTCAATATACTAGAGAATCTTTACTGGTCTCTGACTTTTTTTTTTGTCTAGCTTTTAGTGTTCGGCTTTGAGCAAATACAATGGCATATATATACAATATAAATGCAATCTAAACTATTGAACACCTTAGAACAGAGTTCTGTATTTTGTTACTTAAAAAGTAGAAATGTTTTCAGAAGTTGAAGTAAAAATTTGTAGAGCAGTATTTCACTTCTTCATATGATGGGGCAATTAAACGCCTACTAATTATACTTTTATTTCTTTTACTGTCTGTGCTATGCGTCTTTTTGGCCTGAACTTCTATGGTCAGCTCTTCCTCTTTATTGTAATAATGGGTTCGTAGCATGGCTTTGTTTAAACTGATCATTGAGCTCTCTTGTTGTTTCAGATTGTCCTTGTCCATTGCCAATAATACCAACAGGCTGCTACATTATAATGCCTAGATTTCAAAGTCAGGCATGCACAAATATGTCACACAAAACCAGTCTACTAAGCATAGCTGTCATAAAGAATGCTTTTTATGAAAGTATAGCTGTACACTTAAGTGATCTACAAACTTCAGTTAATCTTTCCCTTCTTCTTCTCCACAGAATGTGTATGTAAACATAAACCGCATCATGTCAGTAGCAAATCGTCTGGTTGAATCTGGCCATTACGCTTCACAGCAAATAAAACAGATTGCTAGTCAATTGGAGCAAGAATGGAAAGCATTTGCTGCAGCCTTGGATGAACGTAGCACGTTACTGGATATGTCCTCCATCTTCCATCAGAAAGCTGAACAGGTTAGTGAACGCGGAGGGAGTCAAAAGAAGTTTCTATGTTTGAATGGTGAATTGTGCTGTTGTGCTTAGTCCAAATTGAAAGTAGACAGAGTGATTAAAAAGCAAGAATGCCAGAGGATTAATTTTTGCCTATTTCAGCTGATGTTTAGATGAAAATTTGTTCTCTGTAAGACAGCTTACTGCCTTTATATTCTCCTCATGCTGTCTTGCCCATACCAGTGCAAGACCGATCTTAGCCAAATTGCATATATGAATTAAAACAGCAGAGAAATAAAAGCTAAGCTGTATGAAGCTTTTGAGTTGAAAGAAAGAAAGAAAAGCATTTAGCTTTAAATAGAATTAATATAATGCCTTTTCTACATCCAGAAATCATTCACTGGTACTATTGGCCCTACCCCTCCACCTTGTTGAGAGAAGTATTCACAAATCAGTCTTTGAGTTATCAAGGAATTTAACTCAACTTTAATTTAACTCATAGTGATTGCTTATAGAAAACTATCTGAACTGGTCTGAAAGTTAAGAAGGTAATTAACTGTCTTCTGAATCTGAAATGGTGGTGGGAAATGTTTACTTAGTATCGTGTAAGAGATTTCTCCTAAGTTAAATAAAAAATTTAGCTGTAGGCCTATACCAATTATTTTAATTAAGTCATTATCTGTGTGCAACTGCAAGAGAGGAGGTATATGTAGGAGAAATAGGAATAAATATCCCCAAGTTAATAGTCTTGATGGTGAAAGCACGTTCTTCCCCTCAAGGGGATTCAGCTCCGAAGGAGTGTCTGCTGTTGAGTCATCCATTGATATTATAGACTGTCTGCTGTGTACGTCTCTGGTGAATTTGGAGAGCAGAGATTCTTGGATGGATATGGCTGACTGAAGCTCTGGTATGCTGCACAGCTGCCGTAAATAATTTTCTTTCCATTTGCCATCCTAAGTTGGCTCTAAGAAAAAGTGGCATGTCTGATATAACTGTAGGAAAATTGAACAGATCAGTTGGGCGCTGATAACAACAGAAAAGAAGAGACAGCACACCTTAAGAATTTTTTTTTTTCCTATTTTCTACTATACAGAAATTCTACATAATTTTCCACGGATTAGAAAAATGAACATAAGAAGGTGCAAATACACAGTGCCTCTTGGTAGTGATGACACTGTTTAATCTTAGAAAGCTTAGAAAGGGAAATTACATGAACTAGTGTCACTATAATAAATATTAGCAGATTTTAAAGAGAAGTCACTTAAAAAAAAAAAAGGAAATGATTTTCTGTTGTAAAAGATACCAACTGGCTTGAAGCATTTGTTGGAAACATTCTGATAGGTAAGCAGCATCGATGCTTTTCGAATTCATGGGTTATTTAGCTTAATGTTTATACACTGTTGGCCTTACAAGAGGGAGAAAGATAGGTAACTGGGAGAAAGATGAAGAGGTGGTTGTACTCTGACTGAAGTGGTGTCCTTTTCCATAATAAAAAATTGATCTTAAACAGAAGTCTAGAGAGTAAACTTTTCATGTGCATGCGGACAAGCTGTGGTAGGAGTTGGTGTTACCTTCTTCAGCACAAAATGCATTCATAAAAGGGAGAACAGAGAATTTGCAGCAAGGAAATATTGCAGCATCTGCAGAGCATAATTTACTTAGTCTCCATAATTGCTCCTTCTGCAGTTTTCACTTGATGATTAACTATGATGGATTGATACAGTTGCTTTGTAGGCTACCTGGCCATGATGTATTAGCAGTTGCGTTAACGGTGGAGAGTGAGTCTGAGGGGGATAACCCTTTAAGAGACAAAAAAATGGCTGAAATAGAAGTAGTAAAAGAAGTAACACATCCCTTTCAAATGCGTATTTACTCTTGCAAGTAACAGTTATGTGTTGTTGCCGCCTCAGACGCTAGTGAAAACTGCCCAACTGTCAGTGCATGCTGTCTGAAACAAAAGACTCAGCTCTGTGGTCCCACACAGAGCTGCTTTTGACATTTAGTGCTTAACGTTAGTGATTTTTAGAACTGTCCCTCAAAGAAATGAGAATTAAGCAATTATATAAGTAAGCGTTTTATCACTCTGTCTTCCAGCTGTCAAACAATAATATAGTACCAGATTACTTTTTTCTCAAAAGGCTACATAAGATCCAGGAATTAAGAAATATATGATGAGAGAAATGGTTTGGATTCTTAAAACTTTGGGGATTTTTGAACTCACAAAGAGAAGATAAATTTATTTTACAGGATACCATGTGTGCTTTGCTATACTAAATTTAACAGCTATAAAAGTTCTGTAAAAGCAGATTATTTTTTTCCTCTTTCCTTTCCTAGCATAACAAGGGTATAAAATTCATGCCCCCTAGCTGCAAAAATAAGTTGACAGAACTTCAGATATGCATGCAGCTATGGTGACAGGTTCTCTTCTGTCAAGATAACTTAAGCTTCAGAAATAAACTGTCTGCAGAAGAGTTTCTGTTGCAGTATCCTCAGTTCCCCCTGAAAAACTTGACATGAACTGCTATGCTGACATAGCTGTGTGCTCAAGTACAGTGTTAGTCCTAAGAGACCCCTGCTTGAGTTGTAAATCCTTTACATGCTTGCTACTGTAGTAGCTTGACAAATGAATGTAATGCTTATGTGTGGAGAACTTAGTACTGTGGGGATGAAGGTGTGAATTTCTTGTGTTCTACCACTGCTTTGCCTCCTTGAAAGTCACTTTCCAACAAGACAGCTAGGAAGTGTTTTAGTGATCAATTCGCCATTAATTCTATGCATCTGAATGTGCATGCATAGTTACCTGTTTTTCTACAAAGATTTAAAATAGGTGTGATGATGGTTTAATTGGTGTGCTGTGAATATCTGTCTACACAGGAAGCTGGCAGGAAAGAACTGAGGGTCTGGACTTGAAAGTTTTACCTCTTTATGTAGACAAGATTTTTGTTGCCTTTCATGCACATGAAATTGTAGATGGGTAGTGAAATAAACTTTTTTTTAGCTGCAAATTTGAGAAAAGGAGCAAGAGTAAACTTGAACTGTCAGCATTGCCAGCGGTTTAATTGGTCAGGAAGGCTGCCAGAATCTAATTAAGCCTGCCTATCTGTGAAGGGCTGAAAGAGTTCCGTGTAGCTAAAAGCATGAGTGTAGTTAGAGTTGAATATTTTTTTGTACTCTAATTAATGTTCATTTTGGCCAGTTCAGAAAAAAAAAATACATTTAACAGTTTTCACTGTTAAAACCTTTCAGTGGCTGTCACAAAAATACTCATCCTTTTATGTATTTCCAAAATATATTTACCTGTTGAAGGAACTCCAAATTAAGTAGAATGCCTTTTCTCTGTTGCAGTACATGAGCAATGTGGATTCATGGTGTAAAGCCTGTGGTGAGGTGGAGCTTCCCTCAGAACTACAAGATTTAGAAGATGCTATCCATCATCATCAGGGGATATACGAGCATATTACCTTGGCTTACTCTGAGGTATATATCTTGTTTGTTTTCTCCAGTTGCTGACTAGATGATACAATGTGATTTTAAGATTGGCTTGTAAACTGCCATCACTTCTTGCACAGTGTTTTAGTTGAAAACTCAAATGACATTTTTTTCCCTTTAGTTTAGTGTACTGGATGTTGCTACTGTTATTCATATTGAAACTTGAGTTTTAAGTCTTCTTAGTCTTCTCAAAGAAATGTAGAAAGTGCATATGTGGTACAAACAATCCATGTAGGATATTAAAGATGTATAGTTGACATTTGCATATTACTACATTTTATAGCAGTATGATGCTCTTGTTAAAATACTGAGAAACTGGCTGGGTGTTCTTTAAGAAAGCATTCTGCTGGTATGGATTGCTTAAAATATATTTCAAAAAATCAGTCTCTGAAACTAAGAAAAAAAAGAGATCCTTAACTTAAGGATGTCATTTGACAATCCAGAAATTGTATATTTAGTTCTACCAGCTTCGAGGGCACTTATATGAACCAGCAAGCCTGTGTATTCAGCGTTTGTAGGATTAGCACATCCTGTGCTGCTGCTCTAATCTTGGATTCACAGCACAATAAAATGTTTTTGACAATGTTTCTTGATATTTCTAATATTTATAAACACAGTATAAGATAAAATGCTTATTCTGAAAGTGGCTTAAAAACTTGTCACTTAGGTATCCAACCTTCAAATTGTGAATTCTCTCATGTATTTCAGTTAGCTGAACTGAAAAATTGCATGGAGATTAACTGATCACAGTTTTGGGGTTTTTTTGGGTGGAGGGTCTTTTTTAAATTTTTTTTTTTTTTCCAAGATTGTTAGCATCACAGAATTAAACTATTTTGGCCTTAGATAGTATTAATGTTACTCTGAATTAAATATAGCATGAGACTTTACATGAAAATATATGTTTGATTAAATAATGATATAAAATGATCCATGAACACAGGACAGTTTAGACTACAACTTTCATATTTTAAAAAGTACTGATGTGGCAATGAAGCAATGTTTGTGATTTATACATTACATAAAAAACTAAGCTGCTTTCCCATGAACCAATTCTGTGGTGGGCAACTGAATTGTAAGTATGGTCACATTTCATTTACAGTACAGGAATGTAAGGTTAGTGCTGATGATTAGTCTGTATAGATAGTATATCAAAACTGGAATTTTTGGACACTTGCCATCTTAGGGCATGCAGGAACTTTGTTACTGTTAGTCAGAGGTCCAGAGTTCATGAGCTGTTGTGAAAATCTCATGCTGATATGCCTATTCCTCATATCATCTTCGCTGATAAAACTTGCGATCTTATTTATGTCTTAACTCATTCTTAAGACCATGTTTTGTGGGAAGATTTGTTTTCTTCACAGTAAACTTTCTTCGTTGAGAGGATCCCTATTTGTAAACAATAGAGAGATATAGTGCGTTTGTAGTAGATGAATGTGAAAGAGGCTACCTAGGGTGTATGCTCCATGAGAATGCATGCAGGAATAAAGGTTAGGGTTGTCTGGAATAATAATTGCACAGCTCAGAAGTTGAAACACTGGAGTTCCTTGTGGTTTTTTTTTTGCTGTTGCTTTTGTTTTTTTTGTGTGTGTGTTTTTTTTTTTTCCTCCTCTTTTCTTTGGTGTACTTTTTAACAGGGACATGAATGAACTGGAGTCTGCCATTAACTGTAAATAACTGCTGAGAACTACCATGGTTAATACTGTTTGCTTCCTGGTGATGCATAATCAAAATAATTAGATGGGAAGATTATAGGTTTGCTCTTGCAAACACCTTGAAAATTTGTTTAGGGTTTCACAGTTTTGGCTTAGACGCTTTTCTTCTGATTTTCCCCATCTAGTAAAGGAATGGCTTACTCTTTAGAAACCAGATTTTGTGCAGAAATAGTGATCATATTGTGTAATCAGTGAATATACAGGTGTTGTAATTAAGAAATATACAAGAAAGTTAGGCTAAACAGGTTATCATGCTAAAGAGGAAAGGATGGAAAGCTTACCCTTATCCTGGGCTTGCTGGTAAGAGTCCAAGAGTAGCAGTCTCTGAAAGCAATCCTTCCCTAGTGGTAGTCAGCTCTTAAATGGGATCTAGGAGAGGTGGAGCCTTGCCTTCACCTGTGCTCCCAGGGCTGGCTCATTGCTTGCCTGAGGTGGTCAGTCAGAGGTTCAGGCTGTTATTCAGCAGTTCCCATGCTCTTATATATATGTACAAGTCATGTTCCTCCTCTGGACATAATATTTTATTTTCCCTTAATTAAACACACATTCCCTTTCAAAAGCTGGTGGAGTTATTTTTCTATGTGAAGATATTATGGAAGTCTTACTTATTATTATGTGTAGGACTTAATTTCTGTTGCAGCATGGAGCTCCTTTCATATTATTATAAATGGACAGTGATAAGAGTAGAGCACTGGCAATTACCACATTTTGTCATTCATTATAAATTACAATGTCTTGACAACATGATTTTGTTGCAGAGTAGTAGGCTAATTTTAATAAATACATTTAAGACTAGACTTGGACATAAGTTTACTGAAAATAAATACTGTGTATTACTGAAAAGGAACTTATATATGCTTATGATTATAGATGACTGGTGTGCTACCAGTTCTTTACTGGTGGCTGTGATACCGAATTGTGATTGCTCTCTGTGCTTCATGCTAAAAGTGATAGAATATCTAACTTTAATGATAAGTACTTTCAAAAGCCTTGGCAAAAGTTAAATATCTGTGACTGGATATGATAGGGCTCTGGCTTTTTAATTAGCATGCAAAATAAATATTTTTGCTGTGGTTTGAGTCAGAGAAGAAAATTATAAATGACTTCTCTTTCTTATCAGCATTGAACACATTTTGGAAAATAATGTATTTGTGCTTCTTGGAAGGGTTTAAAGCAAATCAGGTGTAAGTTTGTCACAACACTGGTTTGTCTTTGGCTTGCCAGTACCAGTAATAATATAGAAGTTGTAAATCAGGTCTGATCAAAGCATGTCCTGTGTTCACATCTGTTGTTCTAAATGCACTTCTTAGATTAATATTAACCTGTAATAAGTAACCTCCTTGTTCCCCTTCAAAGCAAACGAAGAGAGAAATGAAAACACTGTTCTGGCCCAGTTTTGGACCATTGTATAATTTTAGAGGCTTAACTGACGAGAGAGAAGTGGAACTTAGAAGAGCTTCTGAGTTAGATTTTAGTTAAAAAAATAATAAAAAAAAAAAAGCTGTTAAGGAAAAGCATACTTAGAGAAAGACAGGCTGATATTTTAGAAAAGTGCTGCTTCTTTAAATTGTCTTAGGTACAGTAAGGATATAAAAAAGTAGTTGTGTGGGTTTTTTTTGGTTGTTGGCTTTTTTTTCTTAATAACAGCTGCACATGATCGTGCCTCGGATAATAAAAATCTTCAAGTTCTGCTCCCCAGGTTCTTAAAGAAATCTAAAATAGGAAGCAGAGGGATTGAAAAAGCAGACTGAACAAGATATTGGCAAGACAAGTAATTCTTTGTTCTTTCTGGTGGCCAGGTGAGCCAAGATGGAAAGTCACTGCTTGACAAACTTCAGAGACCTTTGACTCCTGGAAGTTCCGATTCCCTCACTGCTTCTGCCAACTACTCAAAAGCAGTTCATCACGTTCTGGATGTCATCCATGAAGTACTCCACCACCAGCGCCAACTGGAAAATATTTGGCAGCATCGAAAGGTTCGCTTGCACCAGCGGCTTCAGCTGTGTGTTTTTCAGCAGGATGTTCAACAGGTAGGTCTTACTGCATGTTGTCTGAATGCCTTTCTGTTATATTGGATTTTGTTTTGATGCTGGTTTCAGTGCCAGCTGGGTTTTGATTTCTGGACCCCATGTTCTCTCATTCAACAATTGAATAGTACCATGGTATCAGCTGATCAAGGGAGGTGATCAAGTCCCTCTGCTCTCTGCTGGTGAGACCTCATCTGAAGTCCAGATGTGGAGTCCAGTACAGGGGAGATGCAGACCTGTTGGAGCACATCCAAAGAAAGGATCCAGGTGATGGAACAGCTTCCCTATGAGGGCAGGCTGAGAGAGCTGGGGCAGTTCAGCCTGAAGGAGAGAAGGCTCTGGGGAGACCTGATAGCAACTCTTAAATATCTGAAGGGGATTTAATCAGGAAGAAGGGGACAGACTCTTTACCAGGATCTTTTGTGATAGAACAAGGGGAAATGCTTTCATACTAAAAGAGTATGATTTACATTGAATATAAAGAATACTTTTTTTACAGTAAGGGTAGTGAAGCACTGGAACAGACCACCTAGTGGGGTGCCTCATCCCTGGAGACACTCAGGGTCAGGCTGAACGGGGCTCTGAGCAGCCTGATATATCTGTAAATGTTCCCGTTCATTGCAGGGGAATTGGACTAGATGGCTTTTAATGGTCCCTTCCAACTTATACAATTCTGTGGTTCTGTGATTGATTGATTTCAAGTTCAGTATGTTAGGAGAAATGTCATGAGTAGAAACTGTATTTAAAAGTTAGTTTTTAGTTAACTTTAGGTTTTTTTTTCTGATTGTCTTCTGTTGTTACTTGAATTCAAGTAGGATGATAGGTTTTTATTCTAGACAGAAGCTGTTCTCAGCTTGTGCTAGAAGCTGATATTCACTGATACTTACATTCTAGTTAAAATTCTGGACTTTGTATCAGGAAAGAGAGTAGTAGTATTAACATGCAAAAACTGAACAGCGTTATCCTTTTACAGAGTTGTAGTTTCGTATCCTCATTGATACTTGTGTTGTTTTGTGCATATTATACTAAAGAGGTAGAAAAAAAAATACAGTTAAGATTCCTTTCTGACAACGTCACCATCCTACTTTCATCTGAAACAGGGTTACTAACACAAGGATGTTTGATTGTTGCTGAATGATGGGTGTGTGTCTGGGACTGGGCTGGGACTAGCTGCCGCCTTCGTGGTGCAGCAGCAGTTAGCGAGGCGGAGCCAGGACACGCACCTGAATTGGGCCAAGTGCTATTCCATGCCATGTGACACCATGCGGAAGGCTGTAGCACTGTGGGGAGTCCACCCGGGGTGGCTGCTTCTCAGGGGTTGTGGGCATCAGTCAATGGAGGTGAGAGCTCGCGGTGCTGGCAGGCTGGGCTGGTTGTATTGGTGCTGTGTGTCAGCGGGTAGGTGGAGAGTGATTGTGTTGTGGCTATACATATATCGTTATCGTCACACTTTTCCTTCTGTTTTCCGTCTTAGTAAAGTGTTTATCTCAGTCCATGAGTTCTATTTTGTTTCCTGTTCTCTCTCTGATCGCACTTCAGGAGGGAGTGAGCAAATGGCTGCGTGGTGCTTAAGGTAGCCGCTGGGTTAAACCTCAAGTATCACTACTGAATGAGTAGTTGTCAGCTGCCATATTTTTATTATGATGATGACATTCATAGAAACTTAAGTACCGACATCAGGATCTCTTTTGGATTTCATTTCAGCTTAAAAATGTAAAGCTGTACAAAACTTCTTTGTAAATGGAAATTTAATAAATGTATAATGCTTACTTTGGTCTGCAGCTGATAGAGATACTAGTAATTTATTTTATATATCTATTCCATAAAAAGTAAAAAAAAACAGTACTTTCTGATGATGTTCTTTAGTTTCAGTGTACAGATTTTTACAGCTCAGGAATTTCTGAATGTGGATTTTAGATAACCAGTCACACATTCTGTTAAAATAGCGTTCTTTCTTCCACATTTGTTGCACTTCAAGTCAAATTTCATGTACATACTTCTTGTAAGAAGATGTTAGATGTGGACAGTTGGGAGCGAAGTAACCTGGTTTTCACTGTTTGAAATAATTGACAAAGAAATTTAAGTCTGGGAGGGGCAAGGGTGAGCAATCTTGTTTGTACAGAGTTCTGTGCAAGATGCCTGTAAGTTAAAGTAAAAAGTTTATAAAATGCCTAAAAGCTAAGTGTAAAATTAGTTCAAAAAAAAAGAAGAAAAAAAAAAAAGGAAAAAGAAGGCAAATATTCAAGAGGCAAACTGTTTTCCAACTGTCAAGCTGTGACAAAGGATGTGGAAATGTGTGAAAAATGTCAGCTGATTAAAAAAAGAAAGAAAAAGAAAAAAGAAAAAGCCAGATGAATGTTCATTTATTCATATTCAATGAATAATCAGGAAAGGCAGAGAGAATGGCAACAAGAACAGTATTATACCACCATGTAAATCCTAGCAGCTCCCCGCCAAGTTTACAACATTAGTAGTAACTGGTCACGAGGGTATTGTGTTTGGTACTTGTATGAATAGTCAGTGAGGGGCACTTGTCGAAACTGACAAGGCAGAATCCACAGATGAATCACCTATACATAGTCTTTATAAGAAATTCTCAACAATTAAAATGATGGTTTGTTTCTCATATGATTAAGTAGGTCCTCTCAGCTGATGCCTAGTCCCAGAAGCGAGGATTGTGTCCTGAAACTTGTTCCTCTAGTCTGAATTCAGTCTAGGGAGGACCTACTTAGGCAAGCTAGGCCAAATGATCTCCTGAGGTTTGCCAGATGCATAATTTAGGTCTCAGGCCTATAGGTCAGGCTGCAGGCAGTTTATTTCCTGGGGGAAGGCAATCACTAAATGCTACAGTGAGTCCTACTGTGCTGATTCTACTCTTTGATTAGTTATCTTGGAAGTCATAAAATGTTAAGTTCTCATTTTCTTTTACTTCCCAATTCATGACTCTGAGTGGAGTTAGCTCTGAAACTGCTAGTTTCTTTTTGCAGTGACATCTCTCAAGTCATTTTAGAATCACGACCTGCTTCTTCAGCAGGGAGCTGAATGTTCCTTTTCTGTCTGAGACCAGTGAGCTGTGAGAGACTGGATTGTCCTTTGTTTTATTTGTGTAATGGCCACTAGCCACCAACTTTGGAGGCTTCTGAAGAGTTGCATGTGATAGTTTAACTTTTTTTGTTACGTTACTTTAAATTAGCTTTAGATACTGATGAATTTCAGACACTGCCTTTTAGTTGATCACGATGTGAATTGTAGTTAATGTTCCCTTTTGAAATGCAGCTTCTCATTTCATGCTGTAAGACAATGATAATTCAACATCCATGCCAGATAAATTCATCAAACAGTGGCAGAAGCCTTAAAGGAAATGGCAAGCATGTAATGGTTTTTCCTTACTTTGGTAATTTGTAACTCACTCAGCTTTGAAAATCCTAGGGGGGGAAAAAAAAAAAAGTGATCTTGTACAACAAAGGTTCTTTTTTTCTTGCAATAGAAAAAGAAAACAAACCTAAACCAGATAATCTAATTTATCTGAGAAATGTTAGCTTTTATGCTTAATGTTCACTGGCACTATTCAGTGCATGAAATTACTTGGTTCTGAGGTTCTGCTAATATTTATATCCAAGACAGTTCTGGTATGGTTTGTATAGAGCTTCAAAGGAACTTTCTCAAATATCTTGATTTTTCATTTGCACTATTTCAAGCTTGTTAGCTTTTTTTCAAACCTTAATAAATTCATTTAAGATTGTCTAGCAATTAGTGTGAAAATTCTTTTTCATTATTGCCAGTGAACTGTAACTTTCTTCCATGTTAGAATGAACTAAGTGTAGCTCTCTTCAGCTGTCCATAGTTGAAAAACACGTAGTGACAAGTAAACAAGTTATATTTTAAGTGAGTTTATCACTGCCCTTCAACATGAGGTTGTGCTTTCTTCCTCTTCCTATTCCTGGCTTAATTATTATTAATGAAATAAGTCAGTTTATGAAAATATTAATTGAGTCAGAGCTGATTGGAGGAGGGAATTGGCTGTTAACACATTGTTACTCCACCTTTCTACCTTCAAAAACTGTTGCTGCTTTTTTGTTGTTGTTTTTTTCCTGCTCAGTATTGGATGAAGTTTTTAGTGAAGCTTTCAAAATCAGCAAAAATGTTGTGGTTCTAATTAGCTATGTACACCAAGAATTGTCTCATAGTTTATTAGTTCAAACAGTATTGAAAGTAGACCTTGAAATTATAAAAATAGTAGGTAAGATATAAATTATATCAGATCTGAAAGTGGGAATGGGAAAACCTGTGAAGTCTTAAATTAAAGAGAGTTCTGAATTTCATTCTAGGTAGCAGATTCATGCCAGGAAGTCTAGTTTCTAGTTAATGTATATTAACTTCAAAAAATGAGATATTTTCTTAATACAGAAAATTTTAAAAATATCAGATCACTGACTCCATTCAGTAGTTCCAAATAACAGTTAAGTCAGAGCATGCTAATAAAAATATGATGTTATGCTTAAGAATTGACATAAGCTTACCAAGAGCAAAATGCATATTAGCTTTCCACTTAAGAAGAGGAAAGGAACTGGCTTTTACAATTCTGATAGGAAAAATAATAAAGCAGTCCTGTTATAAAATACGAAATTTTATACTGCTAAGCCACAGAAAGTCAAAATTGAACATTACAATTTTGGTATAACGACATTGCTGATGCTCATACAATAAAAGCTTTAAAGCCTGAACAACTACATCAGTAGTTTGCAGATTAGAAATTAGTAAAACATCCTCGTAGAAGTTGATATAAAACATCTGTTTATTAGGTGCCCACTAACCTTGGATGGCTTCTTTATTTGTTCTGTCTAAGCTTGCTGCTTCTTCTTTCTTGATTTGCCTACCTCAAGGACTCTGAGTTTTCGTTGCAACAGTCACTGTTTTAGTTTTGACTAATGAAGGGTGGATCAAGAATGCTTTCTAGTTGCTCAGCATCAAAATACTACTTGTTTCACTGCCTGATTCTACTGTGCTGTTTTGAGGCAGTGCCAGTGTGAAATGCTTCTCTTGGAGAGAGAGTATTTCTACGTTTAGCTGCTTGAAGATTAGAAATTCAAAGATTTCCACCCTTCTGAGCTTAATATCTGGAAAGTAACACCAAGTAAATCAGAAAAATGTAAGTGTTCATAGTAGCTAAAGGGAGTGGGGGGAATGGATTGAATAATAACATAGGAGAAAAATGGTGAAAAGGAGCATGTTGAATCTGCCAAATATCAGCTGTCTATTGATGATACTGTGAAGATGAAGCCATCTTTCCATAGTAGTTATGTCTACAATATATTCTGTATCAGTGTTTTAAGGATAAGCATTTTTTTAGATCCTATATTGGGCATAAGAATGGTTCTGCTGAGACTGCAGTTACAGCTTAATTGCATCTTGTTAAAGCAACTTGCTGTAGTGGAGAAAAATATTATTCACACTTTCGATGAAATGAGTTTCTGAAATTACTATGCGTTACTGCACTATAAGAGTGAATTCCATGTACTTTCAGTGTTAGTATTAGACACGTCCTTAGTGAGTTGGTATAATGTGTGTGATAACTCTTCAATAACTCTTCCAGGAGGAGGGGGGGAAATGCATTAAGATACAGTGGCTAATATCAATGTAAATTAGTCATGCTGTCCTTTGGTTGAAGTAATACGTATAAGTTCTTACTGATGTGCAAGTGAAAATTCTAACTTTGATTCTGCTTTTATGTGCTGTGAAATTTTCAAATGAAGGGTTACCTCAGTTTTGTTAAGTATTGGGGTAAGAAAGCTAAGCTGTAATACGTGGTTTGGCTTACAGACAGCAGTGCTTCTCGAGTTGACTGTTTCAAGTCATGTTCTGTGTACTGGATTTCTATGACAACTTCTTGAGAAGTTACTGAGCATTATATGGCACAAAATTCCTTCTTACTGTACTGCTTTTAGACTCTTATTCTGTTTTCTGGGACAGATTTTGCAGTTGATTTTGTTAGCTTACAGTTGCCAGCAGTCTCCAGAGTCTTCAGCTCTTTTCATAGTGAGAAAAATACAGTGGTCTACTGAAACTAGTTAAAAGCACTGATAGTACAAAATTTGCATGTAACTGAATTCAGATTTATCTCCTCGTTCTGCCTTCTCCCATCAATTGTTGCCCTTGAAAGAAGCAAATGAAAATGTATATTGACCTAAAAAGTAATAACTATACATTTGGCAATACTGAACAGGAAGAACAAGCGTGTACATACCATAGGGATTTAGTGAAGTGCTGGTGATTGGAAGTGGCAACATTGTGCAGCATTATGCGATTGTGTATTGTTTAGAAGATATCATATGGAAATGGATTTGCAAACCAAAAAAGATTCTAACAGTCAAGATAAATGAGAAAATCACACTGCATTATTTCATTTTGTGCACTATGGGAGGCCTGGATATCTTGTATGGGAATAGTGTATGGGATTAGGGTCTCTTCCAACTCAGGATGTTCTATGATTATATATCTATCAAATACAGCCAGGATGCTGCAGGAATAGTTCTTAAGTCTGATTATATGGAGGCAAGAAAAATCATCATTGCATTAGGTGTCAAATGCTTTCAGTACAGGACAAGTATAGTGGGAGGAAGAAAGGAGAGAGGAACCCCACCCAATTTCTTGTATTAGAGTCAAAGACACCAGCAGATATGGAGAGGGAGAAGGTATGGGTTTCTAGCCAGGTCTGTTTCAAAATGAAGCAAAATATTGCATTTTTAAATTTCTTTGGCTGCCCATTGGGCTGATTGGAAGCAGCTCCGGTGTGTGCTGGAGCTGCCCAGCTTGGAAGCATGTTATGTGAGAAAAGGACTTGAGTGTCCAAGTGGACACCAGGTTGACCATGAATTAACAATGACATTGCCACAAAGATAACTAATGGTATCTAGAACTGCTTTAGGCAAAGTATTGCACAGGTGGAGGGAGATGATCCTCTCAGCACTGAGGTCTCACCATGAGTGCTGATCCAGATCTGTGCTCTCTACTACGAGAGAGACATGGACATAATGAAGACAGTACAACAGAGGGCCATGGAAATAGGGAAGGAACTGAAGCATCTCTCCTATGAATGGAGGATGGAAGATCTGGTACTATAAGACATATAGAAGATCAGATCTGGGGAGGATCTGATCTTTATGTACCAATACCTGAAAGAAGAGCGGAAAGAATATGGAACCAAACTCTTCAGTGATGCCTAGTGGCACAAGAGGAAATGGGCACAAACTGGGACACAGGAGGTATTCAAAAGCTGCCTATACATGGTCCTTGGCAAGTAGTTCTGGGTGTCCCTGCTTGAGCATGATTGGAGCAGATGGCCTTCAGAGGTCTTTGCCAACCTCAACTATTCTGAGATTCTACGATACAGTAAAAAGAATGCTGGAGATAAATGTTAAGCAAAGCATTCTACACTTCTTCATAAATACTGTGTAAAAAATGATAAGCTGACTTAGGAAAAAAAATCATGTGGAGTTGTTTTTAATTTGGAATAACATTCTTGAATCCTGGAGTATTGAACAAAAAATTAAATACCATATGCGTGCTAGCTAATGAAGGAATTAAAATACTGCTAAGATGTATTAGTTTGGAGAGAGACCAGATGGTTTTGTTTGTTCACTCATCAGAAAATTGGTATATGTGCAGTAATTCTTTGTGTTAACTGGCAGGAACTAATTGCATGTACAACTTAGTATTTATAAATATATCAAGCCAGTCATTGTGATAGAAGCTTTAACATCCTTAAAATGTCTTTAGTTCCTCATATTTTCAGCTATAAAGCTTATGGTACACAATGATGTCTATTTGATGCTTTTGGAAGATACTTCTATGGAATTGTGGGACAATTCTTCATAGGTTCTGAATGCAGATGTCATTCTTCTCATAAGGATTTCAATTATATTGTGTTTTAAATACAATAATTTTTAATAAATCTTTCTTTCTGACTTCACAACATGAAGTAAGGGAAAATTCTCTTCCTCTAATATAAAACCTGACTGTTATTCAGAAGTGTTATTTGAGAGTGTGCAAACATTCTTTTTTGTGACAGAGGAATATGTGCTAAAGGCACAAATCACAGAGAGACCATCACCAGGAGTCCACCCACTTGAACGAAATTTGCTGTCATATTGATAAATGCGTAGAAATTATACTGTCTTTGGTACACTTCAAAATAAATATGTTTTTATTCATAGAATTTAGCTGGCTTGAACTAGTTATTGTCTTGATCTAAGTTCATGTTGTTGCTAATAAGAGAATGTAACTAACAGCCTTCATTAGTAATAATGCATTTTAATCCATTAACACAGTACCTTATATGCTTAGTTTCTTGGATAGTTGTCTTTTTATCACAACAGTTGAATTCGTATTACAACAAGGTGTTATTCAATGTACCCATTATCTCCTGTGTTTTTCTTTTGCACTGCAGGTGTTGGATTGGATTGAAAACCATGGAGAAGCCTTTCTTAGCAAACATACTGGAGTGGGAAAATCCCTGCATCGGGCTAGAGCATTACAGAAACGCCATGAAGACTTTGAAGAAGTTGCACAGGTGAAAAGCAGTCAGATGCAGGACTGTGCATTTGTCGTGGAAATATATGAAAACTTTCTGCTTGAAAATGAAGGGCTAGGCATAGAGAGCTCCACTAACAACAACCAGAAAAAAAAGTAAAAAAAGAAATCATTTCTAATAATGGCCTATTTTGTGTGTCAGAAGCTTTTATTTATTTCTCTTCTGTGTTCCTGATTCAAGTAAGAAAAAGACAAACTTTCCACAGTCTTAAAGAATGGGAGCATTGAAGCCCAGCAGAGCTACTTTTATTTATTTATCTATTTGTTTGCTTGCTTGTTTGAACAAAAAATGCTTTCAAAATAATTTTAAAAAAGAATTAAAGGCTCCTAAGAAACCAGGTGAGCCAGCAAACTGGCTTCACGTTTTTCCTTTAAATGCAGATGAGTTTGTAAATGCCCTCTTGTTCTGAATTGCTCATACCAGTTCTTTTTTCCATAGGAAGACTCTAGTTTTTGCCTTAGAAATGATGATTGAACTTCAAATCATACTTTTCTGTAGCACTTTTAAAATGTCAAGCTGAATGAAATAGAATAAAGAACTCACAGAGAACAAGAGGAAATTGATTTGGATAGTAGCCTTGAAAAGAGAGATGAGGTGAACAAAACCGATGAGAATTTGAAGACTTGAATCCTTCCCATTAGTAATATTTACTGTCCATTGAAAATTATTGATTAATAATAATAAACATGCCTAATATTCATCAAGAAAGATTTCTTTAAAGTAGAATTTGTATGATCCTTCACCCAAAACAGAAGGTAAATTACTAGAAAATATGAAGTGACTTGCAGGAGCTTAGCAGTGACTCCTGCTATAGTGGAAGCATCAGAGGCATGTGTATAATTTTCCTGTTAAACAGCTGATTAAGATCTGAATAAAATCATACTATAACCATGATCTTACAGCACTCCAATGTCTGAGAAACTGAAATAGCTTCAGAAATCTTCCTCAATATTAATTTCCTATAAACTTCTGCAAAATAATACGCTTTGCTAGTTTTAGATATTCATATCCTGGTTTTTCCATATGCAGATCTATTACTTCATTTCAAATAAAATCTGTAATGTTTTCCATGTGGATGTACTTAGTTTCCTGAGTCAGAGAAGCAAGAATTTATTTGTGTAAGACACTTTAGAAAACGTGAATGATCTCATACTTAATACTGTGTTATTTGAGCAAAGAAGAAAATGTTTGAGTTGACCAAAGGGTATGAAGTATGTAGAACTATTGGTGGGATATAAGCTGTTGTAAAAAAAATAACATTAGTTTTCATTATATTTAAGCTAGAATGTTTTACAACAAATGCTTTGTAAAAATTTTCTAAAGCTGAATGCTACTAGAATTTAAAATGATCTCTTGAGGAGATGAGTGGATTTTCTATTTTTGGCAACACTGAAAACTGGACTTGTCAAAGACCTTAAGTATGCTATGGGGAACCATCCTCTCCTGACAGAATAACGGACGAAATGATCTAATAAGTAATCATTTTTAATTTTTTTCATCTTTAACTTCTTGAATTTATAGTGACTGCCAAGAGAGGCACACCCTGTGAATTGTTTCTCTTTGCTCTATAACTGGATATAAGCAAGCTGCAGAAGACATCCCTGTTGTTGGTATTTTAAGGAAGGTTATGTTCAAGTGTAAAAGAGCAAGCAATTTGAAATTTCTTTTCGTAACTTTCAGATAATTTATTCTCTGCCTTCATTTCTAGTTGGCCCAAGTTTTGTGATTTTAGTTTGTGTGTGTGTGTTTTTGTTGTTATTTCTTTTTTCTTTTAGCTTGTTTGTTTTGTTTTAAATAGGATTCTTGATATTTGGGGTTTTCAGTCATCTCCAGTCAGAAGTTGAGAGGAAGCGGTGAACTGTCAGCAGCATAGTAAAGTTTTGTAAAATGCAGGGAGCCAATAGAAGTGTTAAAATGTTACTGACAGAAGACTAACTCCAAAAGCTTCTATACTTGAACCAATTCTTACTTTCCTGTACCCAAGAATGACTGTAAGACATCAAACTAAACGTTTGTGTCTTATGGCCATCACTATATGCAGAAAAAAAAGAAGGTCTGTATAAAAAAAAGTCACCTTTATCCTCCCAATTGTTTGGGTTTGTCTGAAGCTGTAAGGTGCATCAGAGCCATTGTTTAGTCGTTGATGGACTTCTCTTGATTAGGCTAACTACTTTTTGAACCCATTTATATTTTTTGAATGTACACCAGTTCCCATGCCAATGAGTTCAGCAGTTTAATTACTCCTTAGATGAAAAGGACTTCTGGTTTTGGTGTTGTTTTTTTTTTTTTTTCTCTCATTTCAAATATGTTTTCTGATGCTTAAATCTGATATTATCAGCTGAATTTAATGAGTAATCAGTTTTAATTGTCTCTACCTTAGATGCTTTGTATACCTCTATTAATCTATCTCTATCCATATATGCATTCATCTCTCTTTCTCCCTTCTGCAGTGCACTAAACTCTACTCATGCCTGTTGTATTTATTGTTGTTACCACTCATTTCTGCACTAATCTCTTAAATTTAGCTTTGGACTTTTCAGTACTGTGTCACTTTCTATGCTTTCTAAGAATGCAAGGCCTGTTTTTGCTGAAGAATATGCAGAGAAGACTTCTCAAGAAGACTAGGAAATAATAGGATGCACTATTTGGGAAAGTGATGGTGTCTCAATTCTAGAAATTTTTCCAATATTTTGGAGCAGAATGCTTATTAAAGGTTTGAGTGCAGTCAGTTATACCTTGGGGCACTAATAGATGAACTAATAGATGAACTACTGGGCTGATTATTTTTCTCTGGCATTCAGGAATTGCATACTGTTGGAGAAATTCTGAGGGAAGTGTTAACTGATTTCAAAACTCTATATTGAAGTTGTCACCATGAAGGCTCCTTTATCAGTTTAGGAAAGAGGCATAAGCAGGTTTGAGGGAAAACTCCTGCCCCTTTTGCCTAACCTTCCAACTGGTGACTGCCCTTTGCTACCAACACTTAAAGAATTTTCTCATTGCTGGTTTTTCCTCCAACCATTGGTTAGAAGTAGGCATAGAAGTGCAAACAGCAGGAGTTAGTAGAGTTCCTGTGTTTGCTATGATTTCCATTCTGAAGGGTAGTTACTAATCTGCCAAGATAAGTATTTGAGTTGTATTTTAGCTCTTCTCGGGTGACAAATTTTAGTGATAAGGCATGTGTCTGCTGCTGAGGTTTGAGACTCGCAGCCTGCTGTGAAACACAATGCAGGTTGTGTTAAATTTGAAGCTCAGGTAGATCACCATCTAGTTTACAGAAAAAGAAGCTCGCTGTGCCTGGGCCTGTTATGCGGAAGGTACTTTTGGAATTCGTAAACAGTGCTTCATATACGAGAGAAAGTTTTCATTAAAATGGGAAGCTTTTGCTTCAGCCATCTGTAGCTGGGTGCGGTTCTCGGGGCTGATGAAGTATTTGTTGTTTGAGGAGCGCCTGGAGGATCTTCGGCTTTGCTCCTGAACACGTGTGATCAGTGACTGGGAAACACAAAACATGGAGCGCAGTGCAGAGTGTGTTCTGGGCCAGCGAGCCTGAGCTGGAGATGTTCAGCACTGAGTAATGCTCTCCCTGCTGAAAAGGGCGGGTTTGTGTTCGTCTCTGCTGGCTTTCCTGGGGAAACTGGGAGGAATTCTCTGCCTCCAAATGCAATTAAAAAACTGAAGGTTAAGGAAAGACTAAGATGCACTTAGAATCAAGAAGCAGCATGGACTAAATTCCTTACATAAATAATAAATGGAGAACCTCCCTTGTGTATGAAAGCAGCACTGGGTCAAGTAGATGCCTTGGGCTTCCTTACATAAGTTTTCCCCGCAGGAGAACTTTGATTTGTTACCCATTTAGTTGAGTTTAAGGTCCAGGTTTGGATGAACTTTTCTGGGGTTTATGTTATTAATAAGAGATGTGACAATGGCAAAGAAAAGCACATTTTCATAGGCTTAATTTATCCTGGCATGCAGTTTTTTTACCTGACAACTGAGATAGGGAAAAGAGAAGGGTGCAGCTTACATTGTCAAGGAATTTTTTTCATAGTCTGTGGTACAACCTTATCAGGAGACTTACCACAGTGACATCAGCAAAGCTTCTGTACTGTAGATTTGAACTTGTTTTCACCAGAGTTTGAACCCTTCTGTGCTGTCACATTGAGAACCATTCTAGAGCATGAAAACCCAAAGTTAGATTCAGAAAAGAGGACACTCAAATTATAGCACGTGTTCAGAATCAGTCCTGTTTTGAATTAATGAGAACTGTAAACATGCAGGGTGCAATTTCTAAGCTTTAAGAGTTGTTAAACATCCTCTTCTTTTCTGGACCATAACATGCTCAGCACATCAGATGGCAAATGTCTTGCATTCTGTTTTCTGCTGCGATCAGCTTTTTTTATTCCTATGACATACTGGGACAATATTCCACTCCATTACTCAGCCACAGCCTATTTCTAAATCTTACTTTGTTGCTGCTTTCACAAATGATGATCCACTTGACACATGAATTTTGGGTATCTCTTTTCTGAAAGGGAATGCATATTAATGGAGAGATTTTCTGTGGTTTTCTGTGACTTTCTGCCTTCTGCTTGGATGTATCAATTTGATGTTAGGTGTCTCTATCAGCATCTAGGACTTTCTCAACACTGATGATGCACATTTGAAAAGTCTTCTGGCCATGACTGTTGTGATTTTTTTCCAGCACTGAGACAGGCCAGTTCACAAGTTATTAGACATTTATTCTAGCTGTGAATATAAAATAATAATTTTGAAGAATGGACTTCCATGTTCTGGATGAAAGAGATATTTAAATATATATAAAAAGGGGCTAAGAAATGAATTTATTAACAGTTAAATGAGAAAGCACCTAGAAATAAAATAACGTGTTCAGTAAGATTACATTCTGCTACTTTTAAAAAGAATAAGAAAAGTACATTGCAAGGGCCTTTTTATCCTTTTGATTTTCACTCATGAAATGACTTTTAAAACATAATAGCTGAGTTTTCTGTTATTTAATCCTATGAAACTAACTTATTTATCTGCAGAACACATACACCAACGCAGATAAACTTCTAGAAGCAGCCGAACAGCTTGCTCAGACCGGAGAGTGTGATCCAGAGGAAATATATCAAGCTGCCCATCAGCTGGAAGACAGGATACAGGATTTTGTCAGACGCGTGGAGCAGCGCAAGATCCTGCTGGACATGTCCGTTTCCTTTCACACACATGTCAAGGAGGTAAAGCTACTGATAAGTCATGTCATGACTTTAAGCCTTCAAACTATTGCTGTCCAATGTTACCTTCATTATTAAAACTTCGGCATGCAGAGTAATGACCCTCCATTGTACAGTGGGTTTTGCAATTTGATGTACACTGGGGAGCAGGAACAGGGCTGTTGGAAGTTTTGTAGATGTATTTCTGTGTTATTTTTCTTACTACGACTTTTTTAATAATGTTTTTCTTTTTTTTTTCCCCTCTACGAGCAGTTTCTGCCTTCTTGTGCAAATACACTTTCTTGTTTCATCATGGGGAAGGGGAAATGGTTGGAATAGGGAACTGATACAACTGAAGGATAGCACTGCAGAGTCAGAGGTGCTGTGCACTTTTGTTTTTCATGCAGCAACTGAATTGTCAGACACTTGGTTAGACTAACAGAGTTCAGAAGACTTCTGTGTGTGAATAAAGCATCACACTACTTAAGTCAACCCCTCTGTTTAGAGAGATTTTTTTCTGCTTTAAACATTGCATTTTACTCTTGCATAAAATGCAGTTCTTGAAGAACTTGACAGTTCTTCATAACGTAAAGAGTATATCTGATATTGACCGTGGTTTGCCTCATGTTTTAGCCTCCTTTAGAAGTTGTATTTCTTTTGATGCTAGGTACTATGTAATGAGTTGGCATGTTAGTATGCAGCATCTGACCTGTTATTTAAAAACAAACAAACAAACAAAACACACAACCCATTACTTCTCCTAATAATTGGTGTAAATGTTATTGTAGTTCAACAGTGAGCTGGACTGGGGAGTTTATACATGGGGGGGGAGGGGAAAAATAGGCTAAGATGCTTCATTTTCAGCCAAATCTGTTTTGCTCATCTGATTCAGGACGCAGATCATATGTATTTACAGTCTCATGGGAAAGATTAGAATAATCTAGAGCAAAAATAAAGATTTCAGGAGAAGACTTTGATTATAGACTGTAGACTTGATGATTGTAGATTATTTGTTTTCCATTTCAGTCTTATGTTAAATCCTTTTACTGATCTGATTAGGTGAAAATTTTGAAAGGCATGTGGAGCACAGCATATCAGAGCATATGTCTTTACCCCTTTCACCCTAGATAGAGAAATAGTCTGTTTATTGAGGAAGTATATTGTCCTAAAGCAGTTTCTTCAGCAAAACCTTTTGGAGGATCAGGGTGAGAACTTTTTATATGTGAATCATCTACTTTGCTCTTGAAACAAATGCACGAAGCAGTTGGTCTTTGAAGCAGGTTGGGATCGAATTCCTTGTTAGCTCTAGACATGAGGACATAGCTCCCCCATCAGTTTTCTGTTAGGTGCTTCCTTGCCAGAGCTCTCCCAGCGCTCTGCATGTTTAAACAAAAGATGAATTCTATATCTTGAACTATTCTTACAGGTGAACTTATTTGCTTCATTTTTCTCAAGCACTTGTGCAGTTCCATTACCTGTTGTAAAGCAGGGGAGCAGTCAGCTGCTGAGACAAGCTCACCATTTCTGTAGATGCTTTCTTTACTTGTTTTTCTAAGCATTAGGGAGAACAATTGGAATGCTATTTTAATGGACACTGTTGATTGTAGTGATGAAGGACAGAGACCGTAAAAGGAGTTGCAAGGAAGGGCCCTTTTTTAAAAAAATTTAAAAAAAAAAATAATAAAATAAAAAATTGTTCTGTGAGTCAGTGTTGAGTAACTCTGGGTGGCTATCCAGATGTGCTGGAATGTTGCCACTACTCCCCTAGATAATATTTTATTGGAAAAAGATCATCTGCATCTTGATTTATTTCTTTTGTAGAATGGATATTACTGTGACCCTGGAAGTGCACACAGCTGTTGCTATGGCAGCCTCTTTTCAGCCTGGAATATGAGGAAAGGCATTATAGCTGATGTCTAAACCTTGAGTTTGTTTTGGTGGCTTTTTTTTTTTTTTTGGTCATGTAGCTGCCTACTATACTTAAAGAAGCAGAAAAAATTAAAAACAGCATTTAGTTATGTTTAGTTACATAAGCAAGACTCTCTTGTTTATTTATTTGCATTCTACTTAAAAATACAGATGAAAGAGTGAGGCAGGTGGTTCATATTCAGTAGGCCAGTCATTTGCTTACGCTGCAAAGAAACAAAGCTCAGAGATGCCCTGCGCCTTCTGTATTCTGTTTTGTTTTCAAGAGCATGTTGTTTGTTACCAAACGTGTGTGGAGTGCTGAGAAGGCATCATAAAGCAGATGGAAGATAAAAATGGCCTACACCTGAAAGGTATCCATGCTTTGTTGGCAGGAGAATTACATTTCTCTTGCAGGATATGGGAAATTGCAGCATAAATTAGTGCATACCTGCAGGAATGTATGGTGGATGATTAAGAAATTAATGTGTACGTTTAACTGATGAAGAGAGGTATTCAAGTAGTAGGATGATAAGTTATTTGTTGAACCGAAGAGAAATGATTTAGTTGCTTTAAAAAAAAAAAGGGGTGTCTTGTGAGTGTTGTCTTTGTGTTTATCTGAACTGAGAAATGGGCATGAAGGAAAAACCCCTTCTTGTGTGTGACTGCTTGGAAAGAGATGCAAAACCAAGGGAAGCTGGTTGTCACGGTCTTGGGCTATTTTGAGGCTTTGAAGTCTGGCACTGAAAGACATCCAGTCTCTTGGTTGTTGATGTAGGATGTTTTGTTGTATTTTATTCTTTTCATTGGAAATACTTTACACTGAATCTATGTTCCTCATCTGTATTAGGGAATACCAGTATTCCTTTCCCCCTGTAGCTTTGTGTAACCTTGACACTTTATGTAGAATTTGACTGCAACTTACCACTGCTACTGTGTCCACTCAGTTTTTTTACTCTATTCACATTCATTAAATCAATTTCTGCAGCTTCTGCTTACCACAGCAGTGGTAAGATCTGTTTGACACGTTCCAGAAATAACAGACTTTTGCTCTACCTTTGCCCAGAACAGCCCTATAGTGCATATGCAGCAGCATGTTATGATGCACTTAGGAAATGCTGGCTTTCTGTGGCCAGGTTATTACAAGGTGGTAGATCTTCCTGTGTCTTAGAAACATCATAAGGCAGTGTACAAGTTCTCAGATTCCTCATGAACCAACCTCAATAGACCATATTTCTCACTGAGATTGAAAAAAGAGTGGATTCAGGGAAGCCTGAAGTCGTGTTAGGTGATGTTATTGCAGTTACTCATTTTGCTTATTGGGTGGTCCAAGCAAATCTTGCTTGTTGTTTCCTATACATTAATTCTGATTTTAGTTTTGTACATTTGTGAATGTTGACTTTTTAGTTCCCAGTCAGTGAGAAATTTCAGTCTTTGCAAAACATTTCAGCAAGTGAAGTGATGTAGTTAAGGTGTATTTAAGGTGCTGGGGATCATAAATATTCCCATGAGAGTCATTGTATTGAACATACTGTGTTCAGGCTGATTCCTAGCCTGGGGGTGAATGAAATGCAACTGATCACCCAGTGCTGTTGACAAACTCAAATGAGATGTTGTGCAAGAAAAATCACATAGGTGAAAAATACATTTTCTAAGTAAATAGTTATCATAAAAGCTTGACTGCAAATCATAGGAGCAAAAGCCACAGTAGTCTTTGTTTTGAAATCTGCCATCAAGTAGCGATGAGCAGAATTTTGGTGTGAATTCAAATTCTTACATTCTTTCTCACTCTCTCTCAGCTCACAAAACATTTATGAGTGAGAAGTCTGAAATCATGGCCAAACCAGGTGTTTGTAGCAGTGCCAAAGCAGTGCAACAGATATTTTCCTAACTGGAGTGAAGTGTGGGAATACAGACCAGGGCTGAATGTTCATGGAAGAGAATGGTCTGTTGGCTTTTTGTGTATATTCTGACTAGTTGATTGTAAAATAGCTCAGAGCACTTTCTGTGTGTACACAATATGGTTAAGGGTGTTACTAGAATACATCTCTTTCATCTTACTCAAACTAAATTTTGCAGCAGAATATACTGAGGCTGAAAAGAAGACAAGGGAAGTGGAATTGGCAGAGATTTCAAATACAGAAATCCACAGTTCCTGAAGAAAACTAATGAAACAGAAGCCTGTGCAAGCTGCCGAAGAAAGGTGCCAGTGCATGGGAAGGATGAGGAGGCCTTGCTCTGGTTGTAACACAGCTGGTTCACTCACATCTAAGTGTGGAGTGCATTTGATTCAGAAAAGCTTGTTGGTATGGTCTTGCTTTGTCTCATGACTCAGTGCCAGAAATATGCCCTCAATGCATTATCCAGTATAGATAAGCACAGCTTTTCATTAATTTTATCCCAGGGTGAACCTTGAGGTGACAGATCTGCTGTTCTGGTTGCCAGCTGCTCCTGAGTATTTGATTCTGCTGAGCTGGTGATCTCTGGCTTAAATTTGGATGTCATAATAAAGCTGCTGTCTTCAGTGCCGAGCATGCCCTTTCCAGGCAGCAGACCAGCTTTTTAGCTGATCTGGCAATGTCTATGAAGTGAAATCTCTGCTCACTACATTGATGTGCTAGTATTTCTCAATTTGAGAGTTGGGGGAGAAATGCTTCTTGCTCTTAAAAGAAGCATTCAGCAGCAGTATATTGACGTGTGTTGTTTTTGTGACTTGGTAGGACTGTGTTCCAGTTAACCAGCACACTCTCTCTCTCCTGAGTTTGTCAACACTAGTAGTTACTTTGGCTTTAAAATGGATTTAATTTGATGGGTTGCATTCCAGGTGTTACTGAAATAACATTAAATGCTTTAGAAATGTGAAGCAGAAATAGGCTTCTAAAGCTGTGATGTGGGCTTCTTTTATTTTTCTTCAGATAAGGAATGGGGCAAATGGTAACAGGATACTGATAGTCTATGTAATTTAAGGAAGATACAAGAAACTTCATGTTGCTTCAAGGATGAACTTAATCTGAATGAGAAATTGATTGTAACTGTAGAATAGGTCGGAGCTTTAAAATATAATTAATTTTCAAATATATGAATACATTTAATATCTTAAATGTCTCTTAAAGTTAATGAAAGATCAACTCCTGATGTTTTAACATCTCAACTTATTTATTCTTAAGATGCAGTTTTTGTCCAAAGCATGCACTGAAAGCCAAAGCATACAGATCTCAGAACCCCTCTAAGCCCCAACATGCATATTAATTACATTTGGCCCTGTGTGGGTAACAGCTCCTTAAAGAAGTCCATCTGAGGAGATGCACAGACTGCAGCACTGTGCTGCGGGGCATGGGCAAAATGAGGAACTGAGTTTTGAAATGCAGACACTGTGGCCTTTGCTTTGTCTTAGCCTACTATAATAGTCAAAAGCTATTATAAAATGAAAAGTAAAGAAAAATTATCTTACGTAAAAACAAAAGTGACAGAGACTTCATAAAACAACTCTGAACTCGGGAAGATATTCACTTATGAACAATTGTTCTCTGATTATATTCAGCAAAATATTGTATGATCTTATTTAGCACCAGTCCTTCAGGAGATTGCAGGGATGAGATTTAAAGAGATGGAGGCCCATGATGCAAATACTGAAACTTCCAGGATGTTGCAGACAATTAAAGTAATACAATCTCAGTGACTAATGGCATGCTCCCAAGAACTTAGGAAAGAGGTAGCACAGGATGCAGGCTCATTCAAGCAGATGTTTCTTAGCCTGTGCTATGTATAGATCAAGAAAAAAAGTGCTGGGTGAAACATTTGCCTGTCAAGGATTCAGAATTTGATTTCCCTCTCCAATTTTAATTCTGATAAGATGTGAAGAGCAGATAAAGAGAGAAGAACCTCATTCTATGGCTGGATTTAGTTACTTACGTAGTTTTCTCCCTGTACATTAAAGCTGTTTTGCCACTGGATAAAGTTGTTACAAAGGTCACAGGACTTAGTGATTTGGGGATCTTTCTGCTTTTTTTTAGTTTTATTTTTGTAGTAAACAGAAAAGCACGAGCAGAGATTGCTCAAAAATTCACACAGAGAAAGTCGGTGTTCTTTTAATGATGAGGGGTTTTTCTTATATCAGATTATTGTTGCTTTCACTATTGGATGGAATCATTCATTACCTCAGAAAATCATTGCAGTATAAAATTTGTAGTTCTGCTCTGCTAAACATGCATGGCTAAGCTCCACTCTCTGTTCTTCTCCCAGTAAACTGTTTGGCTTCTTTTGGGTTTACTGTGCAAGCTTATTCTGGCTCCACCCTTAGGTTTGTATCTGAAAACAAGGTAGTTTATGTAATTTGCAGTATTCCCAGTGCTCATTTTGGTTTTAAAGCTGTGTACAAGCCAGCTGACTTGCCACCCATTGTGAACTAAAGTCATCTTAATAAATGGCAGGAATTTATATCCAACTTTGATAACCTGACAGTTCTGTTCATCTGTGGTGGCTTTATTCTAACTTTTGTGGATGAACTGCATCAGATCAAAATTATTTTCAAGGGAAACAATTTGTCAGAAACTTGCTTATTGGGAAAGTGTTAAAAGCTTACCTGGTAATGTATTAGAAAGAATAACTTTTGCTATAAAATTGTCACAAAGCTGTTCAGAAAACTGTTCACTTCAGAAATGGCTTAAATTGTTCCTCTTTCAACAGTGTATGAATCACAGCTAGACAAGCAATGCATGCTAATTACTATCACACTCTTTCTGTGCATTTATAAATTGCCTTTTCTGCCCAAGCAGCGGGTGATCTGGCTAATTAAATAGGCAAACACAGTGTATTTCTGAGCTCTTTGGCACTGTGGGGCCAGGATGCCATGTTTACAGTTGTGCTGTGCAGCTTCTGCACTGAGAAACTATTTCTCTGTTCCTGGTAACAGGCACCAAGCCATCTAGCATGACATTTGTTGTGCTAGCACCCATGACCAGACAGGTAGGTGGTCATGCTTTCAATTGGCTATGTAGAATGAAAAGTCTGCTTGTTCTGTGCTGATTTGGTCTCCAGTATCCAGGTGAGCTTTAAGGGAAGTATTCCCAAGCAAAGCACAATCACCAGTGTGAAGTGACCCTGCCAGGTCTTCTCCTTCTAGTCACGGAGGTGACTGATGCCTTTGTGAAGAGCAAGAATCACAGAGGTGAGTTTTCCTCTGTACAGGTGAGATGCAGGTGAGACCCAACACTCAGCAGAAAAGACTTAGTGGAAAAATTCTTGGACCTACTTTGAGCTGCAGCGCAGTTACTTGTAAGGAGCAAACTTGATACAGTTCAGGATATCCAAAATGACTTCAGTTCTGATCTATCTTTGATAAACGTCTGTGTAAATTTGGCATTTTATAGACAGTGCAGTAAGCATGGGTAAGCTCTTCTAGCTAGCACCAAATGCCTTAGGTTCATAGTCAACAACAATTGTTACACTCTGAAGTGTGTATTTACACAGTTGCAAGAACTGTATGCACACAGAATCTCCCTTGGAAGCTCTCTAACACAGTGTCCTGTTTCCATGGTTCAGACAGTTTACAAACTAAGAGAAGAATAAAAACATGTATTCTGGCCATTGAAATCTGAATACAGTTTGCAAATTGTACTGTCAGGCTTCTCGATCTTCAGTTTCATTTGTCTTGAAGTGAAATTTGCATTTCTAAGTATGCATTTGAAAATTTTTTTTTTTTTGGATGTTGCAGTGAGTTGTGCTGGAATGAGTGTTGTCTAGTTCTTTTGACACACTTGTTAAGTTCCATTCATTTGTGCTCCTTTTACTAAGAATGACTGCAGTGTCTTGAACTCATGGTGTGTATGACTATGGAATTGCATTCAAATGTATGAGAGGCACTGTCTGTGAAGCATATAAGTAGTCAGAAGATCAGAATGTGTACAAATAGGAGGTTCTGGGTTTTGGAGAGTTTGGGGTGTTTCTTTTTAATACATTTGTAGAGAAGAATTTGGTTAAAAACCATGAACTTTTCCTTATATTTGAAAATATAACAAGAGCTACACTAAAAACCTAACTGAAGAGGCACGTAAGGCTTTAAGAAATTAAAAAGAAGCAAGCAAAACAAATAAAGAAATACTAAAACCACCACCAACAAAAACCTAGCATTTGATTTGAAAATAAAGCTGCAATGGAACTTCTTAATTCAAGATTAGAGTTCTTCACTGAGTTTTGTGTTTTGTTTTAACACCACTGGTAGTTACCTTTATGATCAGGACATTATACAAAAGCATGAAAGGAGTGTTTCCTAGAGAATGTTAAGCAAAGAAGTAAAGCATTTGTCTTACTCTCTTTGAAGTTAAGCCATGTGGATTACTTATTGGCTGCATTTTAATTGTTAACTTTTAATTAGTTTCAAGATTAGCGAAGTCTGTTTATATCTCTAAATTGTTTAAAGACAAATTCAAATGAAGACAAAAGATCTGTCAATCAGAACAGAATTCTACTTTCAAGATAAAAAGGAGATTTCAATCCTTGTTCCTGGAAGGCAGGGCTATCGGTGTGATGATAATATGGGGAGGAGAGGCCTGATTTGGCAGCTTCCTGTGAGAGTAGCTGTTGCATTGTGCTGCGAGTGCACACTGGTGTTGCGAGGGACAGGCGTGTGCCCTCTTCGAGCACTGTGTTATTATCACTTGCCCTATAGGTGTCTGATGGTTTTCTGGTGAATAATTTCCACACAGAGCTTAGGATGCAACAATTGTTTGTTTTTTTTTGTTTTTTTTTTGTTTTTTTGTAAAATTGTGGAAAGAACACAGTGGAATTCAAGTGTCTGGTAGTGATGCATTGCTCGCCTATACCTAGAGATTTTTCCATAAACTGCAGTGTGTGAGCAGTTCTGAACGGGGTGTGTTAAGTGGGGAAAACAAAGCCAAAAAAGTTGGTGTAATTACTTGCAGTGTTTTTTTGTTGTAATAACATGAAATTGAAAACAACGGGGTAAGCACCATAGCTGTAGAGATCATGATAGAAAAATAACTTCTCACGGCAGATTTCACTCTGTATATTGTTTTCTGAAATGCTTTTTCCTTTTTCTGAAGGCCATTGAAAAGTGTCATGTTATCTGTGTGCGTGTGTCAGCCTGGCAGTGTAAATTTGATGGTGGCTACAATACATCTCCCTTCCTTCCTTCCTTCCTTCCTTCTCTCAGGGAGTGTTACCATAGCATTTCCCTCCCGGTGACTTTCTCGCAGAGCTGCAGATGGGATTCTCACTATGAGCTCTCTGCTGCTCAGTCGGATACACTTAGTACTGTAGAAGGAAAATGAGAAAGAAAGGGTGACTTAGCAACACGGATAAAGCTTTCCTGGTATTTCCAGGACATGAAAACCTTATTTGAAGCAAAGGCTCATTTTTATTAAATTGAAGATGGGGTTTTTCTGTGAAAAGAAACAAATACTGTTTCTTCCCCTCCATTTTCTCCCATCCAAGCAAATTGATTTGCAACAGTGACTGCCTGATCCTGGTGCTTATTTTTCTTTTTCTTTTTTTTTTTTTTTTTTCCTTCTTCAGCTGTGGACATGGCTTGAAGAGTTGCAGAAAGAGCTGCTTGATGATGTCTATGCAGAGTCTGTGGAGGCTGTCCAAGACCTGATTAAACGTTTTGGTCAGCAACAGCAGACCACTCTGCAGGTTACAGTCAATGTTATAAAAGAAGGCGAAGATCTCATACAGCAACTAAGGTAAAACAAGTTTTAATTTAAATCTCTTCTGGCATAAGTCTGGCATTCTGCAAGGCTTAGTTTCTATTTTGAGAGCAGAGATAATGACTGCATGCTCTGACCTATAAATAAAATTTGTAAATATTAAGACTGCTATTATGTTTCATTCTGTTCTGATGGTCTGTAAGTCTATTTGCAGGAAGCTCAGCTTATAAACACTACCTTCATAAGAGGGAGACTTTGTTTACATAAGCTACCTTTGTAATAGGAGAAGTTGTATGCCTTTGTAGTCTGGGAGATGCAGGGCTCCACAGTTTTTTGAGTTCTGAGCAGCAGACTTCTCATAAAGAGACCCTTGAAATTGTTTTGCAGTCTAATATGTCACATTTTTGTAGTGATGACCATCAGTTTGCAGTCTATTTGTTAAACAATAATGTAAGTAAACTTGGGACACATCTGCAATGGTACATCTCACATTTGCTATGGGATTTGATCTTAATGTACCTGAATTTGTAGAGGTTTTTGTATTGCAGTAAAATACTTGTTAATTAGTTTTTAATATCTCATATTGATTTTTCACTGCCAGGAAGATCCAGTGAAGTAAATAGTTATCATATGCCACTTCCTTTTCACAGAGAAAGAGCTTCTCTCTTTTAAACTTTATTCTTCCTGTAAGCAGAATGTCCTTAAATGCTGAAGTGGTCAAAAAATGAAAGTAATCATATTTTCTTATGTTTTTTCAAGTATTAAAACATAATTTGGACTCCTATTAACAAAATATAAAGGCTTAACTTGCTTGTAATATGATTAGCACTAACTTTTTCTTTAAAAAGCCCTATATTTCATGGTCATGTGTATCATCCAAACTGTGCAGTTTTCTTTTTTTAATAACTGTCTTCCCTCCCCTCTCCTATCTCTGCTTTCAATAGGGATTCGGCCATTTCTAGTAACAAGACCCCCCATAACAGCTCAATCAACCACATAGAGACAGTCCTGCAGCAGCTGGATGAGGCCCAATCTCAGATGGAGGAGTTGTTTCAAGAACGCAAGATCAAGCTTGAGCTGTTTCTGCAGCTCCGCATATTTGAAAGAGATGCAATAGATGTAAGTGTCTGCCCTTGAAGCTACACAGCAATTCTTTTGCTGTTGAGGAACAACAAAATTCTGTAGTTGCATTGGCATGTGATACAAGTGAATGATAAACCTTTTTTCTTACTGAACTAAGACTTTTGGCTTGTATGTGAAAGTCTCAGAAGAGAGTAGAGCTGGGTTCTGATATTAATTCCAGCTCTGATTGCCTCCCAGTGCACGTTTAAGCAATTGCTGTGTGTCTTGTGTAAAATTGTAACATACCATTTGCTTTATCTGCCAAATGTGGTTTGAATACCAAGGTGCCTTGATACAACTAGTATGACTACATATATGACTACTATATGACTTAAAAGACATGCAAGGTGATTTAGTACAAAAACTCTAAACTGTTGCTTTAGTAATAACACTCTTCTTTCTTTTTGAAATCAGCAGCATGTTTTTCAGTTGACAACTGTAAGTGGTATTCAGAATTCTTTGGAGATGTTGTATAAAATCTCCCTTACTCTCGCCTTCTCTCCACCTCTCAAATAAGAATCTTTTCCATCTCTGAAAATATCAAAAAACTGGTGCCGCACCCCTGCAAGACTTCAGGCAGTTTTTGGATTGTACACGTTTTGAAGGAGGGTTGCATATATATCAATTGGAAAGGTTCTGTTTGCATGTGTGGATATTCATGGAAACAAATGTCAAAATCCACATGGGGCTTATGTTACATAGTTATTTTAAAATTCAGCTAAGTTGACTATGAATGCTATACACAGTGACTGAAATTGAGTTGGTACTTCTAAAGGTTAATGGTTATCCTCTGGAATGTGATCTTGTTTGGCTATATGATGGCTTACCTTGACATTCTGGAAACCAGGAATTATAATGTTATAGGAGCTACTAAATTTACCTCTTCCCTTGTACATAAGTAAAAGCCACAACTGTTGATTACATGCAGATGGTGTAAGGACAAAGAGACAATTATCAGAAGTGATAGCTCTTAAGATTTTTTTGTTGTTGTTCCTTAAAATCCGGATTAAATACCTTTGCTGGAATCTAGTTTAGTTAGACAAATTGTCAGGTGCAGGCCAGGCACAGGCAGACACAGTTCCTTGATTTGTGCCCTTGGAGGAAGTGAGACTGTACACTCCACAGTAATAATAACTTCAGTGTAAAGGAAGACTAAGAAGCTTCTCTATTTTAGTATTCACATTGCGGAGGTGAAACTAGTCTGCAGAGACTTCACTACTTAGATTGGGAGTTGCTGTCTTGAGTATGGAAGGGAAAGGCTTGTCAGAACTATGATTGTAGTAATTAATTGACTGACTAATGTGTGTGGAGGGACATTAAAGGCATCTCCTTTTATAAGATCATCAGCATTTTTACAGTCAATGCAAAAGTGATCTCCAGTGGGTGGTGAGACACTGGCACAGGCTGCCCAGAGAAGCTGTGGATGCTTCACCCCCAGAGGTGTTCAGGGCCAGGTTGGATGGGGCCCTGGGCAGCCTGATGCAGTGGGTGGGAGCCCAAAGCACAGGGTTGGAGATTGACCATCTTTAAGGCCCCTTCCAATCTAACCCCATTTGTGATTCTGTTATGAGATTCTTTGATTCAGTGTTTGATGGGGTTGGTATGATATTCTCAGAATACTTGTATTGAGGAAGTGACAGCTACGGGGTACAAGACATACTAAGAAAATTAAAGAAAGAGCTATGTTCAGAGTTTCAATGAAGTTGATAAGGAGATTGCTCTGTATTGTAGGTTGCCTGAGCCAGAATTTCTGTAATGCAGAAAGCTAGATGCAGAAGCCTGGCTTTGCAGATGTGTTCTAGTTCTCCAGTGCAGACTGGCATCACGTAGATAGTAGTACTTCTGTCTATATTGGTGATGTCCATGAGATTTTACAGTGGAAAGCTGTATATCTTAACTTCACAGGTCTTGCTTTTTCTAAACCTGACACTTGGCATGCTTCACATTTTGGCCTATGAAATATATAGCTAAGTACCACTTACTGCATTAAAAGAGCTAGAGTGTTTTGTTTATATGAATTGGAAACGAAAAAATGTCACTTACTTAGGATTGCCAAGGAGCCCTCCCAGGAAGAAACTAGGTTGTGATAATCCTGGCTGCCAAGCATCTTCAGCACAGTGTTGATTGCTTTGCTGCCTCTGCTTCCTCAGCAAAGCATGTTTCTCTTTTCCCTCTCCCTGAAGGCAAACATCTGTTTGGAAACTTCCGGGAAGGAATGCAAGGACTAGTTCCAGGTCAATTGTGTGAAAGCAGAAGTTCAGCTGAAGTAATGCGATCTGAAAGAGCCAGATACCACCGATGAACTTTCAGACATTGTTTTGACCTCCTCTGCCCAGTCACTTAAGTCTTGGCTGTAGTGGCAACTCACTCAGGGGTGCATCCTAAGAGAATTTCTGAGTTTTTCTGGAAGGCAAGTGGTGTTTCTAGCTTGTCTTAGTGTTTGCAGAATAGCACAAGCTAAAATGGAACAAAGGGCTCCCTTAAACACTGCAGGTTCATACTGTGCAGCTGTGCTTCTTGGGACAGTGGTGGAATTTGCTGACAAAGTTACTCGTCCTCTTTTTGTCCCTTTTCTTTCCTTCAGTACTGAAATATTCTTTCTTTTAGTTATTGTCTTTTATCCTGTAACTTCCTGGGTTCTCCTGCTCTTCTGATACTGGTGTAATTACAGCAACATCTCCATTTTGCTTTTTAGCATATGGACCTTCTCTATCCTTGCAGTTTGTCATGAGGTCCTTGAAGGACTCTGTTTTGAATGCCTGGATTGACTAAACGCAGGAAGGAGCAAAATAATGTACACAGAGAGTCTGGTGTTAGAATGAAGAAGTATTTGTAGCATAAGAAGGCTGTGTATGGACCTAGTCAGCCACAGAGTAGCTCTGGTGGCAATGAATGCAGTCTAAAACATATTTGTTTCACTTCTGTGTGCATTTTTCATTTGTCCATCTCTTAAATACCTCTGTACATATGTCAGGACTTCACATAAAGTATGTTGCACACTTTCTAACTCACAGTTTTATCTCTACTCTATTTTTGGATGGTACTTTCAAGATGTTTGTGAAGTCATCCAACTGAAAAGGCAAGGATGCAGAGGGCTGGATCACAGAGACTTAACTCTTCTCCCTTTTCAGTTTACCCTTTTTCTTTCTCCTCAGCTCCTAATATTTTCTACGTCCTAGTTAGCATTTAGTTGCTACAAGAATGCAGTTAGACTCTTTTGAGAAGACCTGTGGTTCTTTATTGTTTTCCCATTCAGTAAGAGTCTGCATTTCTTCTGTTACACTCTGCCTTATTTCCTGCCCGTGCTTCCTAACTTTTAGCAAGTAAAAATGCTTGTCAGACATCTCAGACTCTGCACTAGGAACTCCTAGAACAAATTCTGTGGTAAGTAGTTCCCCTGTGTTTTTGTGGGTTGTCCATTTCCTGAGAGCAGTATTAATTTGTGGTTGTTTCTCTAGTTGTCTATTAGTCATTCACTTTTTTGTTTAATTAATGCTAACTACCTTGATAAAACTTTCAAAGCAGGCTCCTACTGAAAAACGAAGTGTCACTTGTAAAGCAGAACTTGCAGGAGAAGCCTTGAAGAATGCAGGCGGGGCTTAACATTTTATTTTTGTCCTTAACTTGGCACTCAGTAAGTTTCAGATTTGCACAGTGCGTTCCTAATGGCTGAAATCTTGAGCCACCTTATTACTGCTGAAAGAATATAAGGTCTTTTGCCATTGTTAGGAACCCCAGCTGTGATGTGCGCTATGACTTCTTACCTTCTGAATGGATATAGGACCATGCTGACATTATTTATTTGAATCATAGGTTTCCTCATCTTTTAAAAGGGACAGGGAATGTCATGTTCTTGTACAGGGTCTTTCAAACTACTTCAGATGAAGTATAGGCCGTGATCTTAACCCCACAAAATAGTATAGGAACAAGATACCATTTTTGCTGTTGTTCTTTGTTGTTGTTGTTCTTTGGATACAGGATCAGCGAAATCTCTTTGCTGAAGTTGCACACAGTGTTGACCTCTTTAAACTACCTGTCATTTTTATCAGACAAATCTGAGAATAGTGTGAGTGGACCTGATGGCTCTAATCTACTTAAAATAAAAATTTTATTAATATAAAAAACTGAAGCTTAATCACAGCAATCTCCTGTGGTATGTCAGTTTACAATGTTGATTGCTGTATTTTCACCCAAATTAGTAGTGAGGTAGGCAAGTTGTTGGGCTTGGACCTGAGGGGTGGTGGATTGGATTTATTTTTAAAACAGTGACACAGATGAGCCCCATTAGATAAAATCCATTTTTTCAGTTATGTTTAGGAAGTCAGTGTCTGAAAGACACTGGAGTTTTGCAGTCTTCTTCAACACATGGTTTTCTGTTTCACCAAGTCTTAACTACATTTATGAATATTTTTAGCTGACCTAGATGAAAATGAGATGGTAAATCTGATTTCTGAGGTCTTTCATAATGCAGAGGATAATTTGAGGAAGCAACTTTTAGATGTTTTCCATGGTTTTTAGAGAACTATGAACATAGTGTTATCCCAAATGGAGAGCTGCTGGAAAGTGTGCTCTTGTTGATCTTCATGGTGACTATGGTGAAGAGTAACACCACTATCACTTGGAACCTTGTTATGAAGTTTGGGTATTCTGCTCTGTAGTGGAGCTTAGGAACTGCATCACACTCATTGAGCTTTATCAGTGTTAGAAAAAGTATAAAATTAATCAATTTTACAGACAAGAAAACTATGGCAACACGTTTTTACGAGAAAAATAAGAAAACATCTTGCTACTCTTTACCCTCTCTCCTATTTCACAGGGTAATTCATGTAGTTTTTCATTGCTCAGCATTATTAATTTTGAAAGGGCATTTGCTGGTATGTGTGCTAGAAGGAGGATTTTGGAACTCCTGAAGATAGCTGGAAGGAGCAGGCCTAGGTGCATGAGAGCAGAAAAGGAGATTACCTGGAAGTAAGAAGTTTATCAGGCTGGACTGTTAAAAAGACTGGAAGTTTGTGAAATATTTCAAGTCAGTCAAGAGGAGAGGAAGATCAGAGGGAGATAATGATGAGACAGATTGGATATGGATCAAGTAAAAGAGAAACAAATGAGGGAGTTGTGTAGGACTTTGTGAGAGGGGAAACCTGTGCGCATGTGGAGAGGAAGCCACTCATAACTCCTAAGTAAATTGTGTGTGTTGTTTTAAGTATACAAAGGAGAGATGAAAGAAGCTTTAAGCAGTAGCTAAAGGCTTTGTCTTCTATATCTTCTTTCATCCATTGTCCTTCAGCTTTAGTGTTTTTACTATTGCCTGTGAAATGTGAGCTTGTTTGCCTGTTGGTGCTTGGGTAGAGCAGGCTGAATGGGGTTAGAGTTTGTAAGTAACTATCCTGATTGTTGGGTGCATTTTTTTTATAGTGCCATTTAAGTGGAATGGGAACAAGCCATCAAGAAAGATCGTAGCTGGCTGCAGAAACTTTGTAGAGTTTATTTGACTTTGCTTCCTTTTAAATTACTGGATTTTTCTACAAGGTTTATTTTTCCAGGGTTTCTGTTGAAGTTACTGAGACAGTTAAACTACACAACTGTGATGAACCACTTGGAAAGTGTAGTGACAGACTCCTGCTCACAACAGATATTTATGCAGATAGTAATTTTGCCATTTTGGCAAATTTGCCAAATTTGCCAATTTGGCAGCAGACTGTCTTGTGTCTTGCTATAGGAGTGGGTGTTTCCCTTCCCCATCAATTAACATTCTTCTTAACATGTTGATTTGTCCTACTCCTAAAACTGTAGAATTCAAGAGCTAAGATGGTCTTTCTTCTTGATATCTACAGTTTTGCTTTCCCAGTGATCTGCAGTAACTTGTGGCAAAATTCTGTTGAAGACTTTGGAAAAATATATTTGATCAAAGGCTTAGTGGTAACTAGGCAGGCTTGTCTGAAGTAAGTAATGGGTGTATCAAAGAACTGATTCCACCCATTCTGATCAACAGAAGTTGTAAGCATTATCTGTTATACCAAAAAACTCTTCTGTATCTCAATTAAAAGGAGTGTTTTATGTTTTCAGCCAGGTTTTGGTAAACACACTTGTGTGGATGAGCAAGGAAGGCTTTCCTGTTATGATACATATGTAAAGAAAATTCAAAGCAACAACAAAAAAAAACAAACCTTAATCTTCTTCTTTGGACATTTTATGGTGGAGAGTAAATTCCAGAATTAGTGTAGCTGAATGATTTATCCTTGCAAATTTAACTGTGATGTATTACTTCTTATTCTTGCTCCATTCACTAAGTATCCTGCCGTCTGTGACAGGCAATGTTTCTCAGTTGTTTGTTAGAAGTTGATGGTGTTCACAGAGTCTAAGTTGGCACTTGATGTATGAACTATTGCTTGGTGTAGTCTGAAGAACAGAAAGGATGTTGTAAGTCAACAGTTTCCTTTAGAAGTGGAGATAATATTTTAAATCTGTTTCACAAGTGATGTGGTAGATGAGCAGATACTTCAAACAGTGCTGGGATACCCACAGTGTTGGGGACTTTGAGAAGGCACAGATTGGTTGAAGGAGAGCTGTTGTGTTTATCAAATACATTCTTTTGGATTGTTTACCAAAGCTGAAAACCCATGTGGAAATGAGCCATGTCTGAACTATATCAAACCTGATCAGTGAATTGAATCAACAAGTGATGCGTTCCCAACTGCCATCTTAAATGCAACGTTGGAAATAAACATACACTGTATAATGGATTAGTGAATATTGTCTTCCTCCTTTTCTCTCAGATAATTTCAGACCTCGAGTCTTGGAATGATGAGCTCTCTCAACAGATGAATGACTTTGACACTGAAGATCTTACAATCGCAGAACAAAGGCTCCAACATCATGCAGACAAAGCCCTGACCATGAATAATTTGACCTTTGATGTCATCCACCAAGGACAGGATCTGCTGCAGTATGTCAACGAAGTGCAGGCATCTGGTAGGATGGCTTCTTCATAAGGTTATATAAGATCTTCCCAGTTGACTTTCTATGGAATGTCTAAAAATCGTAGATGTGCTGGTTAAATGTAAACTGGAGAGATGCAGATATTGCTTTTTTTTTTCTTTGGACTCAAATCATTTGGTAGCATTGGTGAATTTATGTTGTCATTATGCTGTGCAGTTGTTAAGTAGGAGTTGGCAACACCTGAAAAAGTTTACTTTTCTAAAAAACAGAGTCCACGCAGGAAGTAATTAAAATTAGAGTAAATGATAAGGAGTTAAGCAGAGCAATTTCACAAAGTTATAATTTTCAGCAAATCTTCCTTTCTGATTTGTTGCAGTCCTTCAACTGATGTTCTTTACCTGTATTCAGTTACCTAGGCTAAATCTCAGGCTTTTTAAAATAAATTAAAAAAAAAGTAGTAATAATAATTTGATATTTTCAAAACTGTGCAAAAAACCCCCTGTGCTTATTTAAGCAAATGCTCAAGGTTACATTTTGAGAGGGAACTGGAAAAGTAAGTTTACAGCAGTTGAAATGGCCTTGTATGTCTTGGAAAGCCTTAACTCTATTATAAACGATTGTCTGCTAACAGGTGTTGAGCTGCTTTGCGACAGGGACGTAGACATGGCAACTCGTGTTCAGGATCTGCTGGAGTTTCTCCATGAGAAGCAGCAGGAGCTGGATGTAGCGGCCGAGCAGCACCGCAAGCACTTGGAGCAGTGCGTGCAGCTGCGCCATCTGCAGGCGGAGGTCAAGCAGGTACGAAGTCGTTGTGCCCGAAGCTGGGGCAGCAAGGGTGTTTTCATACCTCTTGGAAGTGTAATCCTGTAAGTAGAAATGAAGAATAACTTACATAAAGTCTTGCATTTGGAGAAAGGAAGGAACGACTTTGATTTGAAAATCTAAAGAAATTTCATCCAGTGTTAATGTTGAAGTGATTTTTTCAATTTGCATTAATGATCCCTATTTGTATGTGGATATAAGTCACGTATTTGAATTTCAGCTTATTGTTATGTAGATGGGATACTATCTTTTTATCAAAGATTATAACAAGATCTTCATTTGATTTTTCTTTCGATTTTGGTTTGGTTTGGGTTTTTTTGCTGCCAAAACTGACGCTACTGCTATTGTATTCTCACACTTTACATAAATATAGCTTTGTAGTCATGTCAGATTGGTGGATTGGGACACTACAGGAATTTTTCTACAGAGCTCATCCCTCAAGTTATCGTAGTAATACCAGAAAACTCTCTTTCTGGCTTCATTTTTGCTTGCATACTTGCAAGGAGTCTTCAGTACTCAGTAGAGGAACTTTAAGTGTAGTTATGTTACAGTTCAGATTGGTTTCTGTGATAGGTTACCTATATGCATAGGTTTACTGTGAGCACAAAAAAGCAGATAAAAACATCCAGTGATACTTCTCCCTCAACTAAGTACCAGTTCTGCTTTGTGGCATTGAATTTTTGTGCATCAAGCCTCAAGGCTAGAAGGAAAAAAAATAGGACCAGAAGACAAACAAATTTAAAGAAATCCTACAAAGAATTTTCTTTGTCAACCTGATATGTAATAGGTGGAGAGATGGTAAAAACAGACCAAAAATTACTGTGAAAACCTCAAAAGACAGGAGGAGAAAAGGATGCTCACCAAAGTAATGAAGGGACAGCTGTATGTAGAAGAAGCAATGTGGAAAGGAAAATGACACTTTATACAGGATAGGGACATAAAAGTAGAAACAGAGAAATAGTTGAGAGCATCTGACTCAGCCTGAACTTCACTTGCATTTTCCAGCCAAACCTGAGATATATAGCTACTGGATTATTTATTACTGCAAGTACTCCCATATACTCACTTAGTAGAATGAATGCTTTGAGTGCCTTAACATGCAGCATCTACATGGCTCAGATTCTTTGTTTTGATTATAGTATATGTTCTTGGATGCACCTATGTGTTTATATGTTTAGAGCAGTGTAGTCCAAGCTTGAATCCTCAGGAATACTTTGGGATGCCTTGGATTCACACATTCAGATCTTATGTCTTGGTGCATACACAGTCCACAGTGTTTGAGTGTCTTCAAGAATACTGTTCAGGATGAGTATGCTGGCACTCCATATAGTGCCATATGGATATGAAAACTTCAGTTCAGCTGAAACAGGTGTGTCTCATGATCATGATCAGTTAGAGTAAAATCACTTTAAGAAACGAAACTTAAATTAAGCATTTACTAATACAGCCACTCTTTCAAGTGTTCCAAATTCTCTGTTTCATTTCCACAATTTTGCTGTTGGTCTATTGATGCTTTCCTAACCTGCTGAAGAGTAGGAGAGGAAAAGATGTGTGGAGTGTGTGGTCCGCTCCAACAGTGAGGTGATGGGAGTGTGCCAATAAACAGTAGAAGATAGCAGCCTTGGGAAGGAAAACAGGCTCGCTGCTTACTGGAGCTTATATTAGCCCTTTAAGTCAGAGCAGAGGGGAAGAGGAAGGGCAAGGAGAAAGTACTGGCAATAATTTCCTTCATGCAAATCCCACCTGCATTTCCATCCTAATCTGCAGCAAGCAGGAGTGTTAATCAGTGTGTTTGAAGTAGCAAGTTCTGTGTTAGCTATCTGCTGTGTGTGATAGTATGCCAAGTCAAGTGGCATGAATTAGTGCTTAAACATTAGTGTTTAAACATTCTACTTCTTTGTAAATTTTCTAGAGAAGGCCAAATGCATTTTAACACAAAAGCTGTGTGTTTTGTCATACTATAGCTGGAAGAATTAATTTTTAATATAGAAATCTAGCTTAGAAATGTTTTTATAAGAAAAAGCAGAAATTAAGAAACGATTTAAAAAATTTGCCTGTTGTGTTCTTCGAGACAAGTCAGTTCCCCTGAGTTTAGTTTCTGACTGTTGGACCTATATAGTTCCTAGGAATTTTCCCCTTTTCTTGCTCCTGATGCCTGCCTTGGCTTGTTTCCTTGAGTGCTAGCAACTCCTAGGTGTCTTAAGTAGACTCCCAGTATTTTTCATGACCCTCTTTGCCCTGTGCTGTGATCTGGAAGCCTTTCCTTGCATAAGAAAAGGCCAGAAGCTTATGTTTGTAGATAGAAAATCTGGTGTTGGAGCAGAGATTATGCTTTTGCTTTTGAAGATGAAGCAAAATGAAAATGGAAAAGATACTTACATTTATTGGAAAACATCAAATTGCAGTATAAGATGGTCTTGATGCACTTGATGCAGAATTGTGCTGCACATTGGATATGCATCTTATTAGAGACAAATACAGAGCATGGTGTACTTGCAGAAATAATCAGCTGAACAAACATAGCACGGGACAACAATTTTGCAGAAGAGTTCACAGACAACAGTGAATAACCTGAATTATGCCCAGCTTTACTCAGGAATTGAAAGTTTTTGACTGGAGTGATAGTTATCAGCTGGAGAGAGCTCATAAAAGATTAGTGAGAAAAATTAGGAAGCTAAGCTCATACGGGAGTGGTTGAAGACTCTGGGGTCAATGACGAGTGGTGCCTAGAGGAAAGTAGAATAACTTTCTTGAGGGAAAGGAGACGGAGAGAAAAAAATGATGCTGAAGGCGATAAAACGTAATTGTATTATTGTTTTTTGTAGACAGGATAAACCAGGTGAGCTACAATTTAAGCAGGAGAGATTCGAAAGTTAGACATTAGGAAGAAGACTCATGATAAAAATGTCTGGTGAAAGTGTGGGATGCCTGTTACTGAAATTCCAAATAATGAAAAGGCACGGAGGGAGAGGCCTTAAGGTTACACATGCTGTCAACAAGGAATGCGCTGTATGGTTTTTTGAGGTTTCTCTCCACCATGGAATTCTTCTGCATTTAGTGCACAAGTCAGGAAGGCACTTGCTGAAAATCAAATATCTTCAAGCAACAAGAAAACACACAACAGTCACATTTTTCTCAACAGTATTTGGAATTATTTTCTTTCTTTTCACTAAGCTGCATGCCCTCAATTTTTGTTACTGACTCTGGCTCTTCAGCAAATATTTGTAATTCGATCCTGTTTTCCAGAGGTCATTCAGAAAACACAACCTTGCTTCAGTAAAAACTGAAATCACGAACATGTTATGGTTGACTGAAAGACACAAGTTGTCAGCTAAGTGAAGCAGGCACTTTATTGTAGTGAATGTCATTGTGTTATATTGAATGTATAATTGACTGTGAGAATATAAGTAGTAAACTATTTAGTCAACAATTTAAGAACCATGTTTGTCCATAAATGTTTTTGTCAGTGATGCTTTTCTTGCTAACTGGCAGCAGAACTGTGCATTTCAAGGTCTTTTCCTTTGTTACAGGTCTTGGGCTGGATCCGCAATGGGGAGTCCATGTTAAACGCTGGCCTTATCACTGCTAGCTCTTTGCAAGAGGCAGAACAGTTACAGAGGGAACACGAGCAGTTTCAACATGCAATAGAGGTAAAAGCACTGTTTCAGTGACTGTCACCTAGAATTTCTGTGTTGCATATCATTGCACTACGGAGATGTAAGGGATGTTTCCCCTTTCTATTGCAAAAATATAATGCTAATTATTAATGTTGAGAATAAACGAAGCTGCACACATCAGTGTTATGTATTCTGATTTTAGAAAATCAAAATGTGTGTGTATTCTGATATGGTCTTCTAATGTTTCCATTTTTGTTCAGATTTTACTGAAATTTGTGTATGGCCATGTGTCCTCCCCCCTGCCTTGATTTCAAAGTAAATGTATTGGATTGGTCATCTGAACAAAAATTATGCAGAGCTCTTAATCAGTGGAACATGGTTTTAGTCATTTGTATGCACTGTTGAGGGACTTGTGCTGACATTGATTGGATATAATGTTCTTTTTAAAGAACTTTAGCTGAAAATATAATGTTCTGGTTGTTTGGAAAATTATTCTTGTAGTCTTGTAGTAATTGTTTCATGTTCTGCAATTTTTATGAAGTTCTGTGTTTTACTCTCTGTTTTTTACAGTTTGAGCTACGTGTACCCTCATTTTGAGAACTTTGGTAACTTTTAAGTATAAAAATCATATGACCTTTGGGTTTTCACCAATTTAAGGATAGGTGATGAGAAACATTGAATTCTGTGGTTTTTGGGTCACTCTGGATTCAGATATAATCATGCTTAGTATAGTTTAATGCTGAAGAATTTAGGCAAGTGTATGTTTACACAGAGAACTAAAAGGAAAACTTTGCTGGTAATGAAGCTCTACGTGCTTGCACCTTTAATACTAATGCACAATAGTCTGCCTTAAAGCTTTGTGGATAGAAATAGCAATCAAGTCGAAATAAGATAAATCGTTTCCATCTCTATTTTTTCCCTCATCCTCAGATTGAAGGAAAAGAAAATCAACTTGGAATTCATGATTGTAGAGAAATTTGTGACATAAATATGAGATGTGTGACTGAATATTATGCAGTAGTTTCCATTATAGGCAGCTAATCACTGTTGATTTACTGATTAATCTCCATAGGATTTATTTTCTTTCTGTTGGCATAGTGAAGTTGTACAATGACTAATATTAAGCAGTTCTATTTAGTTTATGAGTGTATGTGTATAGAAGTGTCACTGACAGAGTGGAAATGTGAGCCTTTGCAGTCTTCAAGAAAATGAACTCAATTGCCCTGCTGAACTCCTGAATTCCACCTCTTTTCAGAAAACACATCAAAGTGCCCTTCAGGTTCAGCAGAAAGCAGAAGCAATGCTGCAGGCTAATCACTATGACATGGATATGATCAGGGAGTGTGCAGAAAAGGTTGCTTCCCATTGGCAACAACTGATGCTCAAGATGGAGGATCGTCTCAAGCTTGTGAATGCCTCTGTTGCCTTCTATAAAACTTCTGAACAGGTACAGAAATGCTATTTGATCCGTTAGCTTTGGTTAATTCTTCACTGTGGCATAAAGCAGCACTATCTAGAAGACTTAGTTAACTAGATTTGGTTATATTCACTTTTATTTACTCATTTATTACAAAAAATGCAAACAGCAAATTATTTTCCTGGCTGCCTTAGGAACACAAACCATATGTTTCTAAATAAACAGTACACAAAATGTAGTAACTATTAATGGACTACAGTATTTGGTCAGGGTATGTTTGCTTCAGTTAGCAAAATTCGAAGAAGGTACATTACCAAGTGCAAAGTGCAGTGGTTATTAGTGAAGATTCAAATCTCAGTCAACCTCTCCTGTCTCTCTCTCCTTTAACATTCTTCAGACTCTTAATGGAAGAAAGGCTTGTAAAACGTTTCCAAAATGAAATACACTGTATGAGTGTTTAATTGAGTTTCTGTTTGTATCAAGATATTGCTTAAACCATAAGCAAGTTGCACGGAGGTTTAAAGGAGGTATTTCAGATGATTGTTGTGGTTTTTTGTATGAAAGTTAGAGAAGAATCAATTTAATTTGATTAGTCAGCAGATCAGTTAGTGAGGAGGTTGCTAAGGCTGCTTCCTCTGTAATAATGTTTGATGTTCATCCTGTACTGCACAGATAGAGAGATAGGAGAAAATCAGCTTCATTAGAAAGAGCCTCTACAGCAAATGCACTTAGGAAGGCCAACACTTGTAAAAGTAAGTTTGTTGCCTTCCTTTAAATCCCAGTTAGAACATGTTTGAATCTAAGTTATGTGTATAGGGTAGATTGGTTTTCAGATTCTTTTTTCTTGCATTAGGAATGAATTAGGAATTTTTGTTGTGCTGAATGATACGTGAGTTGAACTCCTTCTGCCTGATAGGTGTGCAGTGTTTTGGAAAGCCTGGAGCAAGAGTATAAGCGGGAAGAAGACTGGTGTGGGGGAGCAGACAAGCTGGGTCCCAACTCCGAAACAGATCATGTTACCCCCATGATAAGCAAACACTTGGAACAGAAGGAGGCATTCCTAAAGGTATGTTTTTTCACTTTTCATTGTTTTCTGTGTCTTAGAAAACTCACAATTATGGTGCTGAAATGTATGCAGTAAGCAACAGTGCAGTGCCCAGTTAAAAGCTAGCTATATGTCCAGAGCTGCAAAGATGTCAGAAGTGGCATGATAACTGCTTCTGATGGTGATTAGGAGAACATAGCCAAGTTCATGATATTGTAGCCAGTTTTATAAAAGTATTTCCTGCTGAACTTCAGTAGGTGTCAGGTCTCCCACTGTGACTGAAGTGGAATTGAGAATCACTGCTTTGAGTAACTGTCATTCTAAAAAAAAATACTTAAAAGCTGCTGCGTTAGAAAAGGAGTGACAGTTATATAGTGTTACAGCTGCCTGTGCAACTCTTGTATGTACTTGAACTACCAGTACAAAAGGAGAAAATTGCTAGACAAGCATCTGGGAATAGTTGGCTGTTCTCTAATAACCTACAGATAAGTGAAAGGTTTTCAGTCTGTCTAATGTTCTAATGAAGGGGCTATTAATCATGCTGAGTAAAAGTCTAATGGATGCTTGTAAAGCAGCATAACTAAGCCTACAACCAAAGTCTTTTTCCTAGTGTCATCTTGGAAGATTTCACAGTATATAACTCAGTTTTTTGAAAGTTTTTTTGTTCTCAATGAATGGATGGTAACATTAAAAAATACACTAACTTAGCTCCAAGTATGCTACCAAATATATCTTTCAGCTGCTGGCATGTGATTTTTCCAGTATTGTGTTAAAATAATTTGAGAAATGACTTAATATCTTCATTACTGGATATAACTATGCAACATTTATCTAACCTTTTAAAACTGTGTTTCATGTTGTGCTTTTTAGAAATAAAACAGTCAGGCCACGTATAGTACTTGGTGTATATTAAGATGAAGAAGGCAGCTGAGCTGAGTGAGGACTGAAAGTTCTCAAGGCCTTTAAAGGGCATGTCTTCATATCTGAGCACTTTTGGTTTCACTTCAGCAGAGCCATCGTTTATTGTCTAAAAAATTGGTGGATGTTAAGCATATCCAGGTGATGTCAGAAGCACGTGCACTCTGTTTATGCAGTAAATCATTTCAAGTGGCAGATACACAAAACAAACTTCTCTGTGATATCTGAGTCATGCTGAAAGCTCTAGAGGTAATTGCTTTTAGGCTCTTCAGATAAAAATTGTTTATTTTGTTTGTAAGTAAGGATTAACTGCTGTTTGTTGGGGAAATGGTTTTACTGGTTAGCTTGACTTATTTGTAGGAGAACTTAAAAAGCAGCACTTTTTAAAAGTGTAGAGAGTGAGATATGCACAAAAAGGAGGAGAGGGAGAGAGGAAGGTCCTTCATATCTTTCTGGTTTTCTACATGTGCATCTTCAAAGAAAGTAATACTGCTGACTCTCTAGGCTTGCACGCTGGCCCGGAGGAATGCTGATGTTTTCCTGAAATACCTGCACAGGAATAGCGTAAACATGCCAGGGATGGTGACACACATCAAGGCACCTGAACAGCAAGTCAAAAGTAAGGGGTTTCTTCTTTTTCTCTCTAAAGAGTCTGATCCCCATATGCTGCGGTGTGTTTGGTGATGGGGGACTGATGCCTGCACAAGTGGAAGTGGTTCTGTCAGGCTTTGCATGAAGTAACTAAAATTGTTCTCACACTTGCAAAGAGTTTCCGGTCATCAAATTCTCGTATACTCACATTAATTTGCTCTGAATTTATCCCTTCTTACGTGTAATCTTCTTGCAATATTTCCTATCAGCATCATGTTCAAATTTCATGTGCAGGTAAGTAGTAGCAATGGTGATGCAGGAAAGAGCCATTACGTGAAGCCTGGCTTTTGTTAGGGGTAATTCAGCATAGTGTAACATTGAGGTGTAACTTGTGTTGTGGGGAAAGGAGTTGAGAAATCTTCAAGGGAGAAAGTGGCAAAAGTGCAAAAATTGATAGGATATGCATAAGTGATGGATGAGGTAGGAAGAACAGAGATTGGAGAGAGATATTCAGTAATAAATGCTACACTTTAATCACTTATATGCTAGTTGTGTTCTGCTTGATGCATTTTGAAACTATGGCTCAGGCCATGCTATGGACTCAGAAACAGAGAAATCTAGTTGTCTTAATTGCTGCTCGCAGCTACCTAAAGAGGAGTTGCACAGAAGATGGAGCCAAACTCAGAAGAAACAGTTGCAGAAAGGAAATATCAGAATGCCTATAAGGAAAAAATGTTACAACAAGAGTGAGAAAGCACTGAGTAGAACAGGTAGTCTAGAGAGGTAGTGGAATCTTTGTCTCTGCAAATTTTTAATTGCTTCAAAGATGAGATTGGAGTAGATGACTTCCAGACATCACTTTCGTGCTAAATCATTTTGTTATTCTACCAGAAAAGGACACGTGGTCACTTCTTTTTCCTAGAACAGGAAAACAGTTTGTGTTAAGCTTATCCATGTATCTCAATGGTGCTCAAATTGAAAATCTCCCTCTGTTGAATTTTTCCTTTTAGAGAGATAATAGTATATTGGATATTTCTAGGGAAATAATCGGATTGTGAGAGTTGAAGCTTTCACATGCAGATAAGGCAAAGGATTACCCCATCCCCAAGATACCACCATTTAGAGAACTCTGTAAGACAAAACCTCTGCAGACATGCAGACTATATTAAAAAACAGAAAATTGTGGCAGACGTGTCTTAGCTCTTCTAGTACTAGTAAACAAAACTGAAGCAAATAGGAAGCAGTAAGTTGTAGCTACAGTGTTTCTTGAGAGTAAGAAAAAAATCTTAGGATTTGTAGACAGACTTCTATAGGATGCAGTTCCAAAAGTGGTTTGTGCAGAAATAGCCACTCTGTTAGAGATAAATGTGTTCAAATGAGAAAAAGGTAGGAAAGTCTTTGCTAATGTCCTTAAAAAAAATATTTCAGAATGAGAGTGTTGTGTATGTTCTGTGTACATTTACAATCCTAGATGAATGATGTATGTTTAAAACGTCTGTGATGAATTTTTTTTAAAAATACAAAAGCAAAAAAAGTTCCCAAGTAGGAAAAAAATCAATGATGTGCTCTTGCTCTTCCACTCTTTACCCCCCAAAACCATGTAATAAAATTCTGAGAACTAAAGCTTCTGAGAGTTGAGATAAAACTAGCAAGGCTTTCTTTGTTTGGGATCTTAATGGTATAGTGGTAGCTGATCAAGTGATTTGGAAGTTCACTCTGCTATTCCTGTTCAGCCAGGTAAGTAAGTAAAATAAAAGTCTTTTTTTAATCTACTTTCTAAACAGATGGAGAATTCTTAAAAAGAATTAAGCATTTGTTTCATCTTGGAAAAATACATTGCGCGTTAGTTCTGCAGGATCATTACATGCTCTTGTACTCAGATGTGTTCTTGAAATTACATATAGACTGTGGTCAGTACATTCAGGCATTAGAACAGTTAATAAAGTGGAGTAGCCTTTGAATTTCTGCAAAACTGCTGAACAAAAAAAGAAAAGGAAAAAGATTACAAAACATCGCGTACCTTATTCAGTGGCACACTTGATCCTTATTCCAAGATGCATACTAAGGTATCTAGAAAAGAATTCTTTTTTTAATCTAAACAAAGTTTATCTAAACACATTCTTCATAGAAAACTAGTCACAATAGATACTGAACTCTGAAAGTTGTCATTCTGTCCCTTCATACCAGTGCAAATAATTTTCTTGACATGTAGTTATAGCAACTCAAATTCTGTATCAGACGCCCTGCCAAAGCCAATTTTTAGGAAGCAGTTGTAGCCTGAGACTTTGTTATGGCAGATGAATTCAGTGACAATTGCTGGAAGCTCAGAAACGGATCATCTTCATCTTTACTGCTGCTGCTAATTTTATGTGCTTCTTTCTTACCTCTGCTACACAGGCTGCAGCTGAACATTCATGATTGGATTGGTTGATGAGGGAACTTTTGTCTAGAGGTGATTATATTTTTAGATAGAGAGTGCAGGATGTGTAGAGACAGGCTCTGAGAGATTTCAGCTGGTAAGAACCTGAAGAATAAGCTGAAAACTTAGGAACTAACTTAGTTTTGCAACAAATGTTGGAATTGTAGAAAATAACAGCAGTACTTCAGAAGCCTTGAAATAGAGTTGCTCATCTAAATCTGATATTAAATGTCTATGTTCTGTAACTTCCTATGAGTATTTTATAGAATATTTTTTCTGTTCCTTGTCAGTCCAAGAAATTAATGGTAGTAACACTAATGGGACTCAGCCAAATGTCTCTCACTGGCTTGCCATCTGCATCATGTCCTGACAGAACAAATGCTGTTCCAATTAGTTAAATTCACCTTTCTTGCTGAGTGTCAGAACTACTTCACTTGCGTCATTATCAAGATGTTTCTTTTTATATAGTGTCTAGTTGGGGGTATTATATAATATAATGACAGTCCCCCAGAAATCTAGCATATATTCTATGCAAACATTTCAGATGTGGCCTAAGGCAGAAGTGAAACAGAAAGCAGGTGAGGCAGTGTTGCTCATTGCAGATCAGCGCATGATTTGGCAAAGGGACAGATCAGTTGAGGCAAGTTTGAGGGTAGCCTGCCCAGCAAGACTTTGGCTGCAGTTACCAGATTCCAACCAAAGGCAAACTCTGGGTGATCTCGGTGCTCTGTGTCAAATGGAACCATGGTATTTCCAAGAGGGGAGGTATTGGCAGCGGTGCAGTCAGGTTTCATAATCCTTGGGGAGGCAGTGGGAGGTAATTGTAACTGGTCCCAGGTTACCCATAGGTAGAGATGCTTTTCATCTTAGGCTCCCTTTCTCTGAGTTTAACAGCTAAATGGTTGGTCTCAGAGTTGTTTGCAAGTAAGGCATGGTGGACTAGAACCTTGGGGTAGAGAGATACAGAGGTTTTGTGATACCTGGCACATGAGACTCTCCATTCAGTTCTGGAAAATATTCAACTGTGGGTGTCAGTAGAAAAACAAAAACAAGTAAAGCATGATTGTGAAGAATGAGCCTATTTTTTTTTTTTCTTTTTTTTTCTTTTTTTTTTTTTTTTTTTTTTTTTTTTTTTTTTTTTTTGTCTCTCTTTTTTTCCTTTTCTTTTTTCCCTTCTTTTTTTTTTCAATTTTTATTTTTATTTTTTAAGTCTTTTCTGTTTCTTTCAAATGTTAGAGACTTTCCCTTGGGTTTTTTTTGCACTTCTGACAGAATCACCTAGCAGAGATCTTATGTTTACCTGTTCACCGTATTCCAGCTTGCTATCTGGGTTTGCAGTAGCTACCAAATCCACTAGGGCTGCTGTTCTGAAAGAAGCAGTGGGTAAAGTGAGCTTCACAAGAAAGTGCTTTGTTTGAAATGAAAAACAATAATCATGAAAGAAGCAGAATGCAGATAAAATCTTAAGCATATTGTAAGCAAAAACCCTTTGCCATCAAAGAACTTGTAAGTCAGGTACAGGGAATTGCAGGATAACAGTAATTAACTCCTCAAAGCTGCACAGCTTCTGATACTCAGGAATGGAATAGCAGTGTGGATACAAGTATTTGATTACATGGAGATTCTATCAAGGCCCGATGAATGCTAATATTGAGTCAGCATACTCAATTACACTGTTGTTGGGTTTGTTTGTTTGTTTGTTTGTTTGTTTGTTTGTTTTTTGTTTTGTTTTGTTTTGTTTTTTTCCAAGAGGAATTACAAATTCAGTGGTTTAGTGTGTTCTTATTGTGCTGTGATGGTCGTGCTTGTTGTTGTAGTGACTTATGGTTACATATTTACCCGCATGTATTAAATACTTCGTAAGAAACTGGATATTAAGAAAAATGGGTTCTTTCCTATGGTTAATTTGGAACCCCAGGCAGGTTGTCATTACTTGTGTATGCTCGCTCTTTGTGAGAAAATTCTTCAAGAACTATCTTTGTCATAATACATTTTGAAGTCCTGTATAAGTAGCAGGCCCTGTATGAAAAGCATCTGGATGAAGAAAAGGCATTATTAATAGGCTTTAATTACATCTCTAGTTTCTTTAACCAACATTTCTGTAAGTAGTATTGACAAAGGAAAACATCACGACAAAGAGCAAAACAGAGCGTTAGAAACAGCGTATTACACATTCTACAGCATAAGCTACTTTCTACCACTGATTTTGATGTTATTTCAAAATTGGTTGTCACAACCTCTGGTGAAACTGTTTTTATTCCTTCAGATATCTTGAATGAACTCTTCCAGCGGGAGAACCGTGTGCTGCATTATTGGACCATGCGTAAAAGACGTCTTGATCAATGCCAACAGTATGTGGTGTTCGAAAGAAGTGCCAAACAGGTGAGGGTTCTATATAAAAATTCCCTTCAGTATAATCAGGATTTGACATTGATTGGCTTGTCCCACTGTTAGAAACTTGTTGCTGACTTCAGTACTTGAAACATCTGAAAGATCGATAATTAAATTAAAAAGTAAGAGGAATTATTTACTTTTAATATTTCTTTTAAAAGAAAATCTAATTGCTTCGACTGGCTTGGTGTCCTGCTGGCTAGTCTCATTTCTGCAAGTTTGTGTTTGAAAAGTTGTTACACTTGTTAATTTTCACACACACGGGTAATGGGACCAGAGTCGTAATGGCAACATTTTTCTCTCATGCTGCAGTGGGAGGGGATCTAATTAAACTGATTGGCAGTTCAAGAAAGAGAAGTTGGATAATTCAATAAACAATATAACTGAATGGCTGAGAAAGGTTTTGCAGTTTCTGTGTATTTGTTTTCTTGGTTTCTTAGGTTGTAGATCATTGTTATGTTTTGGGTTTTGTTTCTTTCTTTCTTTTTTTTTTTAAAGTTTAACAGTCTGGAAATAACCATTGAATAATTAAATAACTACAGTTGAAATAATCTCCTTTACTAATCATAATACTAACCCTAAAATTAAGCATGGGGTTCCAAGATGGAATTAGTAACTGGAATGATCTGCAGATACTTTTTTGTGTTTTGTTTTGTTTTGTTTTGTTTTTTTTAACTGGGTGCAGGACAAAGAAGGAAGCTCCTGTTCTGCAGAAAACAACACAATATCCATAGTGCGAAATATGGTTAGATGTACTTTACAGGACACAAAAAGCTAATCTTTTATTTCTTTCTGACAACCAGTGTAGACAGAGACTTAATGACTGGGGTTCTCTTTTGATCTCTCGAAATATTTCTGAAATCTCTTTTTCCTGATTCCATGAAGAAAGTAATGCAAGTTAAATCACAGAATGGAGTTAAATAAGAGCAACAATATCCCCCCTCTGGTCCCCTTCACCACTTTCTAACAACCTTAACTTCAGCTTCTGCCAAGCATGTGACCTACTTGCTTTTGTACAGAGGTTACTGACTAATGGTCAAACACTAGAGATAAAGATCTGTCAGCATTTTCATTGTAAATCCCATTATACAGCTGCCTCCCATTTAGTCAAACTGACAACTTTATTGGGACACTACAATTAACCAGAAAATCAAATTACCATTATCTTCATATAAAATTTTGTTGGGAATTTGGAAGAACCCATTCTTTGTACTTTCAGAACGCTATGCCATGCTGTAGGAAAAGCAAACATAGTAGTTTGCAAGAATAATGATAGAATGACAAACCATTCCAGAATTAAGGACTCACCTGGCCTCTAGATTTCACTAGTTTCTGTATGGTGATGTGTGTCTCCCGCATACAGTTCTGATCTTCGAATGAAGTGAGCTGGCCTAAACTGTAGGAATCAACACTGAGATCAATTTCAGTCATGTTCTACTCTGTAGAACTGCCAAGGAGTAACGAAAGGGTGGCATTTGCGGAAGGGAAGTTTTGTTTGTCACTCACACCAGCACTGTGTAATAAAGCCATGAAAAAAAAAGTCGGGTGGACTTAAAATTTGGAAAGAGGAAGTGTCAAAATAATTGTTATTAATGATATCAATAATACTCATGCTTCTTGTCCATATCATTCTTCACTGTCAAAGTTTCATATAAGAATGACAAGAAACATCGTACAGGCAACCAGTTGATGTGCCTCTCTTCTTTACTCTAGTCCAAGAGTTCTTGGTTTGTTTCCATCAGGGACACAGGAGTGTCTCATCAGGCTTGCATCCACGCTAGCATGCAACTAAGTAAATGACATTGTTGTATGCCCTTACAGTCTTTAAAATTCAGACATTCACATTCAGTATTCTAACCAAACCATGTTGAACTCTTTCAACATTTAATACTGGCCTTGTCAGAACCAAGAAGCTATTAAGTTCATGTGCTTATGAATGCTGCTAAAGCTGGCTGTATTAAGAGCTGAAAACAGCTTGGCAATGCAAGTCTTCAGTCACAGATTTGATTTTTGTGTTAAGCAGCAGTTTGCAAGGACTCTATTTTTTTCCTAGTAGACAGACAGTAAAGTTCATCACAACCAGTATGTTTTAAAGGACAGTGCTTATTAATGTGGGCAGAACATGGACCCTAACATGAGGCAGCATGATTTGTAATAGTAAGAAAGTAAGGTGCTAGGATGTGGAAGGGAAATAATTTTAGTATGGGGTTATTTAGTAATTTGGTTTCAGTAACAAAATACTACTGACTTTTACCAATGTACGTACATTAGTTTAACTGATGAATGTCACCATTCTTCCTTTGCTTTACATTTAACTTGTATGAGTACATGTAACTACATACCATACCTTGTGACACTGGAATATATATCAACTTAAGAGTGAAGAGTGAAGTGATTATTAAATCTCAAGTGCAGGGGAAGTTTAGCATATACATTTGTCAGTCTAATGTAATAATTTTTAAGGTTGGAAAATACATATTTATGTTGAAGTTCAGCAGGCCTGTGTTGCAACTAAAAAGTGGTTTTTCCTCACTTTTGGAGTATACGAGTGAAATCACAAATGCCACAAGTGGAATAGAATAAAATTTAACTGTCACCAACTTCTGTTCATGAAAAGCTTATTACAGTTGGTATCTATTGGCAAAAATATGTTGCCTTCATTCTTATTCTTCTTTTGTTCTTGATATTTATTTTAGGCTCTGGAATGGATTCATGACAATGGGGAGTTTTATTTATCCACACATACTTCCACTGGTTCCAGTATCCAGCATACTCAAGAGCTGTTAAAAGAACATGAAGAATTTCAGATCACAGCAAAGGTGAGATAAATAAAATTCAATATCATTAAAAAACAAACAAGCAAGACAATAAGGATGTCTGTTAAGCTTTGTTTTCTTGTGTTGGTTTTATCTCTGTATTTCTACTTAGAAAATAATAAAACAAAAGAGAATCAGAAGATAATCACTGCATTGCTTCAGCTTCATCAGCCTGATGTGCAATTGATTTCTTGTGACAGAATTGATTTTAAAAATGGTTGAAACAAAACAAACAAACAAAAAAAAACAACCAGAAACCTTGAAGATCTATGGTTTTTATTTTTACATCCTCATGTTTGTGGATTGCTCCATGATCATTTAGGATATAAAATACAAGAAGACAAATTATTCATCTGACATTTAATTAAAAAATAATAGAAAAATATAAAAATAATTACTCCTTAGATTAGTCTTTTGATTAAAGTCTGCAATTTACTGTATGGCTTTGAGTTATCACAGAGTTACAATCTTCTGTGTTTCTGGAGGCTTATTAGAGAATATATTCTTAATCCATTTAAGTGCAAAATACATAACTGAAATGCTGTGACAGATATGATTTTTGTTAAGTCCATGTATAAGGGGGGGAAGACTCCTGAGACTTTGTGAGTCAGGCCCAATGTTAGTGCTTCGGTGTAATGAGCAAAATGCCTTTGATGGGATCAAAATTCATTTGTATTAGTGCAAGGAAAATGTCCACGCTCTGAAAAGCTTGCCCAGGAGAGTTTAGTCTCTGGATTAGATATGGAGCATGTTTTTACTTCTATTCATGTAAAACCCAAGAAAACCTGTGTTACAGAGTCATAGAGGTTAGAAGGGACCTTTGGAGATCATATAATCCAGCCCCTGCTAAAGCAAGAGTTGTTTTAGGTAGGTTACACAGGAAAGCATCCAAGTGGGTTCTGAGTGTCTCCAGAGGAGACTTCACAACCTTTCTCTGGGCAGCCTGTTGGTGTGCTCTGCCACCCTTGCAGTAAAATTTTTCCTTGTGTTCATATGGAACATCCTGTCTTCCGGCTTGTGCCCATTTCCCCCTGTCCTTTCACTGGGCTCCACGAAAAAGATTCAAAGAGATTCTGTGACATTTCTTTAAAGAAAAGGGCATTTATTTAAAGGAGCAAGAGGTAGAAGCTTGCTCCTTCCATGACTTCTCCACCTGTACTTGGTAGCAGGTTAAGCAAAATGATCCCCTTCATGACAGGTAGAGTTAGTAACTGATATTTTCCTGTTTTCATAGCAAACCAAAGAGAGGGTGAAGTTGTTGATACAGCTGGCTGATGGCTTTTGTGAAAAAGGGCATGCTCATGCAACAGAGATTAAAAAATGTGTCACGGCAGTGGATAAAAGGTACAGAGACTTTTCTCTGCGCATGGAGAAATACAGGACCTCTTTAGAGAAAGCTCTGGGTATTTCCTCTGATTCCAATAAATCGGTAAGTGAAATTGGAGTGTGATGACTGACACATACAAAAAATATATATATTTGCTTCCTTTTGATTTATCTGTAGTTTTCTCCTGTCTCCTTCCTTAACCAATTCTTCCTTTCTTTCATGAAGAGCAAAAGCTTGCAGCTGGATATAATCCCAGCCAGTGTCCCTGGGTCAGAAGTGAAACTGCGTGATGCTGCTCATGAGCTTAATGAAGAAAAACGAAAATCTGCCCGCAGGAAAGAGTAATGAATTTATTTATTTTTAATAACTGAGAGTGCATAAATCAATCCTGATAATGAAGCAACTGTCATGGCTTGTCTGGAAGCTTAGAAATTGGATAAAAAGTAAAAGAAAGTAATACTATTCAGTAGCTCCTAGTGCTTTTCATTCACATGCTCATTCTTATAGGAATTTCTAGCATGTCTGAATCTCAGACTTTCAAAGCCATCCTAGACTTGTGTTAACCTGCTTTTTTTCTTTTTTAGAAATAATGTGAAATAAATGTGTAAGGAGAGGAAAGAGAATAAGCATCTGAGAAAACTTCCATCTTTTTCCCCATTTCTTTTTGCACTGGTTACTAATGCAAGAGTGCTATCTCTCATGTTTCCTTCATGTCTTTTTTCTCATAGCATTTCAGTTCTCAGACTTTCTTAGAGCAGTGGAAAAAGCAAAAGCTGATGAGAAATGTGTATTCTGGTTATTATGTATTCAAAACAATTATACAGATTGAGATTTGATTAGTCTTTCTGTTGTCACCTAAGGTTTATTATGGCTGAGCTGATTCAGACAGAAAAGGCTTACGTAAGAGACCTCCGAGAATGCATGGATGTAAGTTGTCTTTTTCAATGATCTTTGAAGACAAGATTCAATCTGTTGCTTTCTACTTCTTTCTGATTTTTAAAAACAAATGTTTAGTTTGTTGTCATAAGACCCAATTAACTATTTTTTCAGCTATTATGAAGAAACCTAAAATTACAAAATTGCAGCTTGATATCAGCCACTTCAGAATTTATTCTATATGTTTTGCTTCTGTCAATACTGTTTGTCTTTTTTTTTTTTTTTTTTTTTTTTTTTTTTTGAGAGGAGAAAAAAGGGGAGTGATTTAATTTATGTGCTTTGCTTGCAAGTGAGGACAGCTTGTGTTAATTCTCTTATTATGTGCATCACATGTTCTGCTACTCACTGACTTTTTGAATAGAAATTCAGGGAGATTCCATGGAAAGGTGCCCAGTGATTGTTATGCTCAAGCTAGTAATGATCAGTGTTAGCTGTTACACACAACATGAACTTCTAGACTGGAGACATGACCTTGATAAGCAATATCCTGAAGCACTAGAGGTTGTCAAGAGCACTATGCATCTTAAATGATGGAGTTTCAAGGACTGTATTAAATTGTCAGTTTTAGAACTTAAGTTTTCCTGTCAAAATCGCAAGGTCTGTGTGACACAACAGACAGTGTCACAACTGGTTTTGATGCTGCTGCATGATCTTCGCCAATTTCTCTCTGTGAATGCATGCTTACAGATACCTGAGTGCTTCTGTTCAGCATTCTAATGACCTTTCATGCATCTTTTTTGTTCTGGGCAGACGTATCTGTGGGAAATGACAAGTGGAGTTGAAGAGATCCCACCTGGTATTGTAAACAAAGAGCATATTATCTTTGGAAACATGCAGGAAATCTATGAGTTCCACAATAAGTGAGTGACTTATCTCTCATTTCCATTTCACTAGTAAATCCACATGATGACCTAAGGGATTTCCTAATGAAAATATTGTGCGTATGAATAATGGACTCTTTGCCATCAAAAATCTAAAAGATTTCTCCTCACATGGCTAAATTGTTTCATTTATTCCTTTTTGGAGCTTGACATACACCATTAGAAACTCTCTTTTTCAATCTCAGACATCTTTGAGCTTTTAAGAAATTATTAGGGTGCATTAAAATACTGCTGTAGGTTTTTCAGTTGTCACAAAGAGATGGAAATCACTAAACTCAACAAAATACAGATATTGCACAAACATCAGTATCTTTAGTTAATGTGAGCATTCAAAAATAATTCAACCTTTTATTTCTCTTGACATGAAGAATAAACTTTTCCTTAAACTCAGAAAGTAGGAAACCTTCTAGATGGGGAACTACGTTCAATTTTGTGTACTGCAAGTATGTGCTGAAGCAATTTCTGATCTTTGCATCAGAACTTGTATTGAATTGCTTTATATTAGTTCTTATATTGCACGTTTGTCACCTATTCCTTTCTTCCTGTGTTAGCTCATGATGTTAGTATGAATTAGAGTAAGTTTTCTGTCTTCATTCACAGACGATAGATCAATATCAGTTGCTCTAATGAAAACATTTCATTTGCCTTACACTGTATTTTTTTTTCTCTACCCATAGTATATTCCTCAAGGAGCTTGAAAAATATGAACAGTTACCAGAAGATGTTGGACATTGCTTTGTGACATGGGTAATGTACTCAGAGTTGCATTTAGAAATAATAATGGAGATAGGAAGAAGGGATGGGTGGATAATAGATCTCAAATATCTTTGTATCTTGAGTCTCTGTAAAAGTAACTATTCTTTGAAATTTGAGTAAAATTTTGTCTATCTTTAACTGAAAAATAATTATGGTGTGGTTCTCCAATGCCCGTGCTTTGCTGCTCTGAAAGTTTATGTGGGTTGCCTAAACCTGCATGTGGGTTTTTGTTTAGTTCAGTATCTTTTTATTAGCTATGTATTATCTACTTTCACATACGTTACTGTTGCTTTCAGTCTCATTTTTCTGATACATTTTATTGTGCTGCCAGACTTGAAAAATAATTCTATGTCACTTAGTTTCTTGAGACAGAAGATACGTTCTTTGACAACTGTAGAAAACGTTTTTGAGACAGAAGTTATGCTCTGTGATAACCTGTATAAATTTTCATTTTGATCTGCAGGCAGACAAGTTCCAAATGTATGTTACTTACTGCAAAAATAAGCCAGATTCTACCCAGCTAATATTAGAACATGCAGGAGCATACTTTGATGTAAGTACTTTATGTCCATCTTAAAAATGTCTTCCTATTTTGAATAATGTACCTATATTTATTTATGTCAAGTGCCTTATTTCTTAAGAATATGCAAGCTTCCTGTTACTAATAATGCAATTTACTGTCAACTTAAGAAAGTCGATTATATCCCTTACTCCATTAATTTATATTCCTCAATTGGTCTCTTAAATCAGTCAAATCAGTGTTAGAAGTCACTGTTATATCACAACAGTTCAGAAGTGTAAGCAGGTTTGGGCAGCAACAGCCAAAACATAAATCTCCAGTTTCTCAAGCACATTCTGTAAATCTTAGTATTTTAATTTGCTTAGGTTGCATTGTACAAAATAAAAATGACAGTCTTTGTTACATTTCTTGGGGCAGCTTTAACTTGTAATTGATTGCAGTGGTAATTCAGTTGACTTGCACTGTTTGTAGCTGCTAAACCAACCATTGCTCTTTCGATCTCCAAAGTTATTTGGTCTACATGTAACATTCCACTTAAGAGAAGACCAAAATGTAGCAGTTGTTAGAGCTTTTAGATAATTTTGGCTGCTTTGAAGGATGTGTTGGTATGGTTGAAAGTACATCTATAGGTGATTCAACTATGTTGCTCTCTATTCATTTTGTTTCCACCTTTCCAGTGATGAGCTACTAGTAGTGACAGCAACATTTTTTTAGTATTGTTTATAAAAGCAGAGTGGGGGACATTTGAGTAATAATATCACTGAAGTTCTTTCTGTTAATTTCAAATCTATCACTAGGGTGATAGAAATTCTAAAGGTAAAGTCCTTCTGTGAAGCCTCTCTTAAGTTTTGAGTCACTGTACAAGAACCGATGGGCTACATGAAAACGGGCAGATATGACCAAAAGATTTCAAAGAAAAAACTTAGTAAATGCTACTTTAAGAATCAATAAGGGGCTCTGATTAATTTGTATTAGAAATTTATTCTTGCTACCATTTTTGATGCAATCTCCTTTGATCCCTGTATTTTACTATTGTATCCATGGCTCTCAATTTTCTAATACAGGTAGAATAGAAAAGTGCAGGCCTGACTGTATACAGGTAAATTCAAGGAGTTGCATTGAAATTCCCATTTTGAGCATTTCTGATACTGTAATCATGGTTAAAAAGCATATAGCTACGGTGCATCAACCTGCTGTTTGAAATGGTGCGGTTAAAATGCATACACTATTGTAATAAATGGCAAATGCTGGCCTTGAAATTCAACCATGATTGGTATTTGAAATCTGTAATTCTTCCCTGTAATTATGACGTGATTATATTTTCCTCCTTTAGCTTATTGGATGACTTGTTTGTTTGCTTTTAAGTGGCTCCGCTTTCTTTTCAGTCTCTTGTGTAACCTCTTTCCTTTGGTTAGAAAATGTTACTTCTTGCTCCCCCTTGTGGCTCTGGAACAGCTCTTGGGGAAATACACTCTGTAACTATCAGTTGATTTAGCAGATGATGCCAAGAACCTTATTCCTCAGCATGTATGCAATAGTCCTCACTTTTCCCTGGAACACTGAGTTGTTTTTGTTTTTTTTTTTTTTCTTTTCTCTACTGAAGGTAAAGTAACAAGAATTATAGATCTTACTTAATAAAATTGTTGCCACTTGTTCGATGTCTCTCATCACTGCTATTTGAATTTAGGTCTGTTGAAACATTTTACAGGTGTACCCTTGGATGTGTTTATACAAAGTGAGCAGGCAAATGCACAGTCAGATCACTTGCTGTGGCTGGAATGTATCGTCATCTTGTCGTTTATTTATTTATTTACTTACTTCTTGCTAAAATAGAAATGTTGGCTGATGTCTGCCACATAGCCTTCAGAACAGGCTTGAATCTGCTTGTGGGTACTCACAAGTCCTCAAATACTTGCTTTTTGTGTAGGAGATACAACAGCGACATGGACTGGCCAACTCTATCTCTTCTTACCTTATCAAACCTGTCCAGAGGATAACAAAATATCAGCTTCTTTTAAAGGTCAGTACTAATTCAAACTTCTTTCTGAGTTTCTGCTGCTCGTAAGCAAGCAAAGCTCTTTCTGAAATCAGAAAGGCTTTTTTACTCTTCACTCTGAGACTACAGCATCCTGAGCAGACATACTTCTAAAAACACTGAAAATGAAAGAAAGCATAAATAAGAAACTTCTGGTCCAGATTTCTGTAAATCAAAAAGATAACTCTCTATTAATGTATACTTAGAAAATATCTTCGGCATTTCTGGAGCAAACAAGTAATTAGTAGCTGCATAAACAGGTGTATTTTTTTAATGGTTTCTGAAACAAATTTTCTACAAACCATTAGCTGTGTTTATGGTACAAACTACTGTAAAATATTGGTATGTATGTGTATCAAATGCTTGCACAACATTTGTTACTTCTAATATTCCCAGTGATGTCAAGTTGGAAATGGATCTACTGTTTTAGTTGAAACTATTTTCTGTTCTCCCCTTGCAAAAAAAGATGCAGCTTGATTAAGTTAGAACTTATAGAGATAGGCTGTCATGTTTTAGAAGTTTTGGGGACTGATTTCAACAGCTGTTGAATCTAAATGTCTTAGGTGATGCAATATTGAAGGGACAGGATAGATTGATTTTACCAGTCTTTTCAGAGCCAGATGGCTTTTCTGCATAGTAAAATGGATATAAATTTGATGAATGCTGGATTTTCTTTTCTTCTACAAGATAAGAGGTGTGAAACATGAAAGGATGAAGAGCCCAAATCCTGAATGATGGCAGAACATTTCCAGTTTCAGAAGTTCTGTTTATATGTCCACATAATATTGAAGCTACCAATCTTCTGCCTCTAGAAGAGGACATTCAGTTGTACTTCTCTGCTATTTTGTCATCCAAAACTTAAGCGCAGCATTGTTCTGTTTTGCTACAGTGATGGATGATATTGGTAGTTAAATAGAAATAGGCAATTATGATGACAGTAGGAATCACTTGGCTTTCTCATTAAAAAGGAATTTAAACTTGAATGAATTAAGAATAGCAGAAGAAAATAATGCATTCTTTTAGTCATACAAGCTACATTTTATCTTGATACCATTCAAAAACTTGAAGAATGTGAGGAAATTTGAATATCAGGTCTTGTATCATGAATGAGCACTGAACTGCATTGCCTTAAATTCCATTGCAACATTTCAACACATTCTCTTCTCTAACTTCTGTCCCTCATTTAATAGTTGTTTGTATACAAACTTTTTTTGTCTCTAAGAGGCTTTCAGCTGTTTGAAGACAGAGTAGAGTACATCATTGAATATTGGAAATGAAACAAAGTAAATCCTTTAATTAGCAGTAATACAGATCAGGTATTTGGTGCAATGAAGTGAAGGTTACATACAGATACATTTATTCTGTCCCATTTTCCACCAGCTTCATGAGTTGGGACCTGTACAGTTCTGGATCTTGACATAGTGCTACATCCAATAGCTGCATCTGTGCTTACAGGAAAAAAAAGTCCTTAATGTGTTTTCTGAAGATTTGTTATTAATCAAATTATTTAAATTAGAGGTGTTTAGGCAGCAGTTTAGGTTGCTCTACAAAGAACAGATACTGATAAGTACAAAATATGCTATCGCGTCATTGGAGGAATAAGTTTAAAATAGATTTTACATTCCACAATGTTTCTTTGCATGTTAGAAGTAGCATTTTGTACTAATATAGAGAGAGGATGCTCATGTCTGCTTATCTTTTGCAGGAGTTGCTCACGTGCTGTGAAGAAGGTAAAGGTGAGATTAAGGATGGCCTGGAGGTGATGCTTAGTGTGCCAAAGCGAGCCAATGATGCCATGCACCTCAGTATGTTGGAAGGTAGGATTAAAGTCTTCTAACTCAATCATATATAATAACTTTTTATGTTACTGTATATCGAGGAAATCTGAAGAACATGAAGACTTTTCGTCTCTGTGTTTATATTTTATATGCCTTTTATTGGGAGGTAAATAAAATGCAGACTTACTGAAGAAAATAAATTGTTGGACAATGGATAGAGGTTGTTAGTTTTTTAAAAATGTTCTTTCATCCTACTCAACATCTCTGCCACTGCAGAATTGAAAAATATGTAGAGTAATAAAAGTTTTCTACCAGCCTACTAAATTAATGGTCGGATTTAACTTCGGCTAAATTTTCCAAGCAGTGTCTTTAACTTCTTTATAAGAGGAACATAAGTGTATTAGAGTTGATTTTTCTGATTTATGTATCAAATAATGGCCTCCAAGAAATTTGTACTTTTCACATCTGTTTGCTGCCTGTTTCTTAACAGACTTCTGGTTGAAGTGAAATGTATTTTCTGGCAGTAAAAAGTCAGTGTAAGCCAATTTAGTATGAGTCTTAGCCAGTACAGCATAATCATGTTCGTGGCAGACAGTTGATATTGGAAGTAATTGCTTCTATGTGCTGAGAACAACTTTCTGCCAAAATCCATTTTGCTGTTGGCACATTATCATGTATGACAGTACCATCATACATTTAATAATAAAACTGGGTATTTTTTTGCAAAGTAGATTTCTTTAAAGTTAAAAGCAGAGCAACTCTAGCCTGCCATTGCAGAATAAAAACTTAGTGTGCTTTCAGTCAAAATTGCTTTTCTTTCTCTGTGCCTTCTTAGAGCTTGTCATAGAATTTGCAGTACCATGCAAGTTAATATAAAATGTACCTTGGTTTGACAGGTTCTTGGTCATGTGAATGCTCTAGGTCATCACTCTTTCCTGATTTTAAACAACAGCAATATAGGTCAATCTTAAGGATCCATTCTAAATGCTTTGTTCAGGAGATGATGTTAGTAGAAATGCTGACCAGCATTGGTAATGATCTTCTAACGCAGGGAATGTGACTCTGGAGAATATCCTAATCTTTTACATAAGTTGGTTTTATAATAAATCATGCGTGTATAGTTGAGTCATTCCATGTTAAACAAATACAGTGAGTGAGCACATTTCCTCTTTGTGTCTCTGGAGGTTTTTGAATGAACATGTTGAAGCAACTTACATCTGATGCTCTCCGGACTTTTCCCTCTTTGGAACTGTAAGAACTGTTGTTCTCTTGAGAAGGATGGTTTTTCTGTTGAGACTATTGGCAAGAAGTATCTCTTCAAAATGCAGTTTTATACTGCTCAGAAGAGTATGGAAGACTAAATTCTGTTACCCTGCAGCTCTAAAACTCCATATTAACCTGGGAGAACACTGTTGCTAGAATTCATTCGTATTCTCAACCTTCATCTTTGTTATGTGTAAAGATAAATAATCCAGCTCCTATTTCTTTATTGCAGAGTGGATCAGTGGCAGGCAGGTGGCAGATCTACGTGGCAACAGCTCCAGGCTGCCATCTTTTTTCATTCTCTATTGGAATATGTTTGCATGCATGTTTCATGCACAATAGGGAAGCTGTATCAGCAAAAGAGATGGCATTTGGGAGCCATTGTTGTCAGAATGTTATCTGTTGTGTCTTTGCAAGCTGCTCACTTTTTACAGTAGCAAAAACCTCACAAGAAAAATAGTTTTCTTTGCAGGGGAAGTTTGGGAAGCCAACAGGGCTTCCATTTGCCAGCGAAATGCTGCCAGAATAGTTGATAAACTTCTTAACAGTTAGATTTCTAAATTTAGGCATAGGCTTGAGCTACAGTTTCATTTAGTTTATTACAGTGTTGGGGCTTTTTTTTTTTTTTTTTTTTTTAGCATTGCTTTCTTGGAATTCTATCTTTTGCAAGCTGTATTTGGAAAAATAAATTAATTGCTTAATGAACAGTAGCTGTGCTTTTTAAACTTCTCATATTATCAACTTTTCATGCTGATATTTTCTTCTCCCTGGGTTTTTAGGCTTTGATGAAAATATAGAATCTCAGGGAGAGCTCATCCTTCAAGAATCCTTCCAAGTGTGGGACCCCAAAACTCTAATTCGAAAGGGAAGAGAGAGGCACCTTTTCCTTTTTGAGATGTCCTTGGTTTTTAGTAAAGAAGTAAAGGACTCAAGTGGAAGGAGCAAGTACATTTACAAGAGTAAACTGTTTGTAAGTATGGGAGACCAAGTAACCATATTTAGAAACCTGGTGAGATGATTATGATTATGTTCAGATCGTTTAAACTTGCCTGACAAACTGGAACAATTGTAGCACGCTGTGTAAACTGAATATTCAAACTTTTCTGTTTTCTCATGCTTTCGAGGACAAAAGAGCATAGGCCAAAAGCAGCTGCTGCTGAAGGCTTTATATTAATATTGGTGTGCTATAGAAAGCAGAAGGGTGGAAGGAATTTACAGAAAGCTTTTCTGTTACTAATTTACTAGTCATGTTACAGTAATAGCACTAGTTTTATTCCAGTGGGCATTCTACACATACTGGTCTGTAAATGCAAGAACTATTTGTTATGGAAGTAAATTCTAGGTTGTTTACTGAGGCTAGTTATCTCATGGTAATTGTTTGGTTTTTTTTTTCTTTTACAGAATAAGAGATAGCTCTTATGGTCTAATGAAAGAATGTAAAGATGAGAATTTGTGCATTCCCTTTAAAAATAGGAAAAAAAATCCCTCTTGCATTCATTATGTGTATGCTTTACAAGTGTAATCCACATATCTTATTGAATAACATTGGATGAGAGCAGTATTCACACTCTGTAAAATTAGCAACAATGAATTGAATTTCTCAGGCAACAGTCTCCATCAGTTTGCTCTGCATTGGTTGGGAACAAAACTAGTTTTTATGATAGACAATTAAAAACAATTACTTAACCGCTCACTCTAAAGGACTTTATTCTTCTGTTGATCTGTTGGGTTATATGGCCAAATTTAGGTAATATAAGTATCGAGCCTTTTCTGTCTACTTCAAGTGCTTCTCCCTCTTTCTTTTCCCTTTCCCACTTCCATGTCCACACTAATAAAGCACGTTGGTTCAAAAACCTCTTTTTTCTCTATTATGCTTTGTATGTTCTGTTATTTCATTTCAAACACCTGTTGTCCTTCTTGATACAAGGTAGTTAGTACCTATCAAAGCTGCAGCAGCTTTTGTTATCTTGTCTCCCTTTGGTTCCCTGAAGAACTTGGAATACAAAAGAAACTTCAGGTACTGGAAGGTAGCATCAGCTGCCTAGTCATTGTATGGGAGAGGAGGCAGAGCTGCAAAGTCAGTCCCACAAGGTTGTAATGACAGTTCATTTGGAAATGAGGGAAAAATGCAGCTTCTAATGATGTAAGAATGTTTAGCAACTATCTTTTGGAGTGAGGACTCTTGTAGTTTGAGCTGAATTTCTCACTTGTTATTTATCTATCTATCTATCTATTTATTTATTTATTTTGGAGCAGAGTCTGTATGTATTGTTTAAATAGAAACAAATTCACGATTGTTATTCTAGTTGGAAAGCAAAAACATTTTGAATGATAATTGACTATAAAGTTCTGACATCCAAACATTCGCAGAAACTGGTTGTTAGTGTAGTTGTCCCTAGGGAAATGACATTTTATTTTTTTAATCCATTTCAGGGAGAATAAAATGCTATGAAGAAGAAAAGCAAAAAAATCAATAACTAATAAATGTCCCTGATAAAAATTAGCAAAGAGAAATACCAACATTTAACTTTAACCAAGCATTTCTATTTATTTTATTTAGAGTTATAAGTTATATTCTTTTTTTGGTCAAGTCAGAAAAGTAAAAAAAGCAAATCAATATTTAAGAGTATAAGTATTATAGTATATAGCTAGTTTATTGGAAAAGTGCTTAGCTTGCAGTCATTGCTTTTGAAGAGGCCTCACCGCCTACCCCAGAATAAAGAATTCTCTCTGAAGCTCAGAAGTTAGACTGAAGCTTCTAAAACTGTCTTTAAATAGCAGAGCTCAGCTATTGAGAATATTAGCATCCCTTTGTGTCTGCTGACCAAAAAAAAAAATTACCATGGAGTCCTCACTTTTTTTTTTAATTCCAGACTTCTGAATTGGGTGTCACAGAACATGTTGAAGGAGATCCCTGCAAGTTTGCTCTGTGGGTTGGAAGAACACCGACTTCAGACAACAAAATTGTTCTAAAGGTAATTTTAGCTTATATGCTTAGTGAATGTGTATAGATATACTCAGTCTTGTAGTTGTCCTTGCTTTTTAGGAAGGCAACAAGTGATGATTTCTGCTACTTTGAGACGGACAGCTGCTGACAGATAATCTTCCTTTGTATAGAATTGGCTGTGATGTACATCTAACTAAAGAGACTTGACAGCAGAAGGGAATCTGTGTTGGCTTAATGGAGATTAACAAACTTGATTTGGAAATTAATAAACAAACTTGAAATTAATAAACAAACTTGATTTGGAAATAGGAACAAATATTTTGATCCACAGACTTGAATTTTGGAGCTCAAATCCACTAGGACAGGGCAGGTGATATCTTTTATTCTCAAGTAGCTGAGTAGCTGTTGGTGATGGTTTGTTTTATGGCCTGCGTTTTTATGGAGAAATAGTATGGAAGATTTTAATAAGTTTATATAGCCTGCAACTTTTTATAAAGGTTCTTGCCTGTGAATGGAAGTGTGTGCAATACCTATAAATCTTGTATTTGGGAAGTTACAGACATTAGTAGAATACCTTGACTAGTTAGGGTAATCACTAACACCATTTTTCATTTGGCCGTTGCATAACCTGAAGCCTACTGTTTCATTTTTAATGGCTAATTTGACATATTTTGAGGACTGTGTCAACTGAAACTTTTCTATTTTATCTCTTAGTTGTGTTGAGATGAGTAAAAATTTTATCCTCCCATTTACCAATTAATGCATCTACAAATAAACCCTTTTTTTTTTTCAGATATATTTTGGTGGTTACTCAATAATGTTGCTTTAAAAGGACCACTCAAATTTATACATTTTCCTAGCGAATTCCAGACTAAAGAGAGACTCACATTAGTTTCTGTACAAGCACTTGATGAGTGCAGGAAGATAGGATTTAACATCACTGAATAATACAATATAATTTGACAGAATGTGCTTTGCTATCTGAAGTGATCTTCCCACAATAGAATGGTAAAAAGGATTTTGTTTTCAAGGATGCTCTACGTACAATCACCTTAAATTGTTCCTGTTCTGTTCTATTCTCTTCTCTACTTTAAGTACAGAGTATTTAGATGATCTTTATGGTATGTCAAGTTTTTCAGTGGTTTTATTGATTTTTTTGGTTCATTTTTGAAGGTAGAGTGCAGCACATGAATAATATAAGTAAATGTCATGAAAACACTAGATAAAAGATTTAACAGTGTATTTGGTTTCATTTCCTAAATACTTTTGATTGTAAAAGGAAAAGATCTTTTTCCTAGCTATTCACTGCTGCTTCAATTTTTTTTGCACCTTTACAATCATATTTTCATTTCCCCTTTTATTAAATGTTTACAGTATACTAGAAGCCAATTTGTTCAGAAGATAACAATTGAAAGAAAGAAGAACTACATATAATAGTTTATTTAGGTCTGCACCAATGCTTATATTTAATAGTATTTCAGTTGTAAGGTAATGAAATTAAATTGGATTCAATAATCATATTACATATTGGGCAGCTGGATATCAAATCTTTTCTAGGATTATCTCCAAAATACAGATGGTATATTGCATACAGTTACTGAAATACAATCCCTAAACAAACTTTCTGCTTCCTTGTGCATTTCAAAAATGGGAAGAATGCTGCATAAGTACTGTTGTGGAAGTGTGTGTGTCACAATGTAAGTTAATTGTTTTTTCAATGATAGCAGGATATTATATTAAGTTAGGCCTAGTACATGGTATGAATTTAAAAAATAAAATAAAATAAAGAATAAAAAAGCCCCACAGTATTCAGGATAGTATTACTGGAATTCCTGAAGTAAGTCAATTCACCTTGTCTATCATGTGGTGCATACAAGGCTTCAGCCTTTTTGAGCCGTTAAGTTATAAAAGAATCTGAATCTTAAATAAAATAGTTTTTAACAATATTGGCAATGTTGACAAGCAAAAGTAGTACTGATGGTTCAAAATAAAGACAACTATCTTGAATTTCCATTTTTCTGTTCAAGTTTTCAAAAATGATTCACATAATCTTTCTTTAAGCCTTTCATTTGGTATTCATTCGTTGATGATATGTGTGGATTTTTCTCAGCTACAACAGTCTGTTCTGGTGTTTTTGTTTCTTTTACATATCAAAGGCATCCAGTATAGAGAATAAACAGGACTGGATTAAACACATCCGGGAAGTGATACAAGAAAGGACCATTCATCTGAAAGGAGCATTGAAAGAGCCAATCCACATCCCAAAAACAGCACCAACAACAAAACAGAAAGGAAGAAGGTAATTACTATTTTAAATAGTCAGAGATCTCTGAGTATGCCATTTCAACAGCACTATTTCCTCTATTGAATTTCTAATATCTTTCAGTAAATTGGACAAAACCAAGAGTAATTGTGTCCAGTTTTGTCATATAATTGATTTCTAATTTCCTGCAATGCTACATGTGTTGAGATTTCTGTTCTGAACAGTTCCTGACTAGTGCAGGTCTGGCCATTACAGAAGGGATTTGAAACAGCACTACAGGATAACTGTACATTTCAGATTTTTACAATTCTGTGTGTGTGTTCCTCATACTCAGGACCTTGGTATCCTTTGACAGAGCTTAAATGTGTGGCTGAGCAGTCTGCTTCCTAGCTTTGGATTTGTTTCTTATATGCCATAGTCCTGACTGGTTGGTTGTATTAAATTCAATGCGATGTTGTCACTGAACAAAAGAATGCCTGTAGAAAAAAGAATTAAGCGTTGAATTCTTCACCTGTGCATCAGTTATTTTGTCTAGCTTGTGCCTCTTGCCACAATATTGAGGTGCCCCTTGTATAGAGTGGGATCTAACACATCAAAAATTCAGTGCTAGTGTTGTAATGAAAAAAAATGAATTATTTGCAGAGATGGCGAGGACCTGGACAGTCAGGGGGATGGTAGCAGCCAACCTGATACTATTTCAATTGCCTCTCGAACTTCACAGAACACGCTTGACAGCGATAAGGTAAGTTTCTCAGGTGCTGCTCTGTTGTGAAAGCCAATGATTCATTCCTTAGTGTGAGTTAGCATCTGAAATTAGTAATGGCAGTATGGAAGCATTCCATCTTTTACAAATAGCTGTATACAATAAAGAAAATGTACGGAATGTAGTGGGTTTGCACGAGTGTTGTCTGCATCCAGTAGGTCATAAAAGAAATTCAGTTTATTCCATACTGAAACTGTTTCTTCTCTTTCTTCTGGCAGTTGTCTAAAGCATTGACGTAAAGTTATGTTTTGCGTAAAATTGAATGCTGTGCATAGAATTTTTCACAATATCTGCCTTAACCTTTCTGAAGTGGTTGAACTAGAGGGAATGGCCTTAGATTACATCAGGAGAGGTTCAGGTTGGTATTAGGAAAAATTTCTTCTCTGAAAGAGTGGTCAGATGCTGGAACAGGCTGCCCAGGATGTGGTTGAGGCTGTTTCTTGAACACCTCCTCAAGTTTAGATGTTGATATTCAGTGGACGTGGTTCAGTGGGGCAATACTGTTGGTAGGTGGACAATTGGACTAGATCTTGGAGGTCTTTTCCAACCTTTATGATTCTGTGACTCTCTGAAAGCCTACCATCCATTTTTTGATGAACTTGAGGTTGGTGGTTTTCATGTGTTTACTTTTGTGAAGCAAAAATACTATCCAGTGTTCACGCATTAGAGAATTTTCACTTTCTGCCTGACAGCTAATGAAAATCACCATATTAAAGAGGAGTAACCCACCAGTCCAAGAGTCATATGATACCAGTACTAGTGCTTCCTTTCCTTCATCTTTGTAGATTCTGGATGGGTTGTCTCATAATGATAGCACAGATAAAGCTTCTCATGGATAGAAGAAAGATAGGCATCAGAAGAGTAAAAATTCATATGTGAAACATGTGCTTATTACTTTGAAGTTGAAAGATTTCTGGCAAATGAGAAGTGTTAAGACCTTGCATGGAGGTAGAGATATCTAATTGAATAGGGGAGTGAACAAAAAGATAGAAGCTGCTTAGTAAATGACTTGAAAACACATTTTCAGATATTTGGCCTATTACCTCATCAGTAAAATGGTTCTAATAAGCTCCTTATACTACACAGATACAGAGAAATATTTTCAGAGTTCTCACAGTCATCTGAAAGATAGTTTGTTTCCCATATTTTTGCAAGTCACTTAAATTCTTTGTTTTAATATTTGCTTGTAAAGAAGACAACAGAAAAAAAAGAGGTTGTAAGTGCTTAGAGTTGCTCTTGTATTTGTCAAAAATATCTTCTGTACTGACCTGGTATATTTGTATTGAAGTCAGTCTGTAGTCTGTGGTTGTTTCTTCCATAGACATCTGTTGGAAAAATTGTTCCTGTGAGCAAGAAAAGTCTTTCAGTGACTCTTGCTTATCTGTTTAGTGATTTACAATAACAGTATCTATGTATTGAGAAATAGTTGAATGTGTTTTTAGATTTGTTTAGTTTACTCCTCTGAACAGTCCCTGACTAGTGTAGATTTGGGATGATCTATCACACTCTCAAAGCCAAGACATGCTGTCTCTTATTTCCCCAACTGCTGACTAAGAGGTCAAGCTGTGTGAAAGATTTGGCTGGATTGTGCTTCAATTCCAACTGACATGGTGGAATCCATCCCTATCATTCACAACCATTGCCTCTTCTTAATTGTTTATTGTGCGCTATTTAGAGGGAAATAGCATGGATTGTCTTCTATGGCCCTTCACAGCTGTATCTCAGGCATGATACAAGAATAACTAAGGAAGTTGGCAAAGTGAAATGTCTTCAGGATTATCTTCCAGTCTGGCATGAGGAAGAGACTTACCAACAACCTGTTCAACAGGATTTATAAGTTAAAAGGAAAAGGAATAGAAGGAAGAAAGAAGGGAGAATGTTTTTAAATATTTTCCTGACGAATTAAGTTTTAAAGTTGGTTAGTGTGATTAGTTTTGTTTTTAAAGTATATTTGAGTTTTCACACTTGTAAAATTCTTGTTAGACTTTTCTTTGACAAGAACAGACCAAGTCATACTGGCACTGGGCTATCTATCACTTGTGCTATGTCTTGTATGTGTCCAAGGAAGAATTTTACTGTCTGTGCATTATTTTTAAGTGTGTGAATTAGAATAACTTTGATTAGTTTTTCTAGTATGTGGGGCTTTTTTGTTAAACACATTAAGAGGACAATTTTTAAAAATGTTAAGGAACAACAGGAGGCAGAAGACCATGAAATAAGTAGGATATGTGGGCTGAACTTCAGGTAGTCTTTCACTTCATACACTGAGAATTCATTATCTGTGGTCTTTTGGGAGTTAAAATTTGCCATAGTTTGTTCAGTCCAAAAGCTTAATGTGTGCTTGAAAGCCTTGCAGAGATTAAACAAAACAGTTATAGTGATTTTTAGGTACTATTGATGCGGTTTGTTTGTTGGAGCAGATTTCAAGCTGAACTGGTTTTCCACACTTAGAACCATTTAAAATATCAGCTAGTGTAGCATTAGGCAAGTGACAAAAATGTTTAGCACTGAATCATTTAAGCTAATGCTGAACATTCTTGTGTTCCAATGTCCACTATTGTGCAAAAGAAAACACAGTATCAAACACCTGTTACTTATCGCTAACCAGGTAAAACCTTTCTGTTTTATCCAATCATATTTACTAACAAGTTACTCTATATTAAAAAAAAGTTTTGGTTGGAAGAACTATTTATTAAGCAGGGAGAAGAATATAAAGAGTGAAATCTTATATCCAAAACAAAATGTATTTTCTGTCCTCTTCAGACATTTGCTTAGAAAAAAATAAAATTCTGTAGCCTTGGGGGCGGTTGAATATTGTACAGATCAACTTCTTTCTTCCCATTTTGTGATTTAATCGGAAATGCTTTCACAGCAGAAAATAACTCCTAATTAGCTTTTTTTCTTCTCCACCCTGTTTATTTGGTTGTTGTTTTTTTTTTTTTTTTAATGGAATTGTAAGTTTTGGTTGTTGACTCTATGATCCGATAGACCGCTTATACAGTTATCATCCATCCCAGCTTCATGTCGTATGAAAACTATATTGAAAGGTGAAATTAGTATTCAGAATCATCTTTGTAAAGGGAGAAATGAACTGGCAAAATACCATGCAGTTTAATAGGGACTCATTTGAGCTACAGTGAACAGATGAAATTGATTAACTACTAATGTAAATTGTGAGATTATTGAACAGATTTTGAGAAGGTGAAAGGCTTTCAAACTGTGTATAATTTTCAGTCTGATATAAATATAAAGCCCTATAGTGATGGGCAGAAAGTTCTCATTCTTTACTGAGCACCTGTAAAGCTTATATTAGGCGCTACATCCAGTTTTGAATACAGAATTTTCTTAAATTACTGAGCTGGTGGAGAAGTTCCAGGAAAGCTGAAAGTCTGATTAGAGATCTACCAAACATAACTTACAAGGTGAGATAGAGAGTTGAGGCTGATAAGTATAAAGTAAAAAGGTAGAAGGAAGAACCTTAAGGCCCTGAATTGCAAGAAAAACAGAATTACAGAGCAGTCTTTTATACATATTTTCAGTGGATGAGATGAGATTAAAGGATTCCATTTTAATTGCAGTGGCTTTTCTTTGTGTGTCTATTGAAGTGTGAAGCTCTAGAGCAGCCTAGTTTTGAAGGCTAGAGAATGTCCATAATTGGAAATGATGCAAAAACTTTGGATAAATGTTAATTATAATTCATTCAGCTGCAACTGCTCATGGTCTGGAGGAACTAAAAGGAGTGGACTAGATGTTCTAAGATCCCTTTCCGCCTACATTTTAATATTGTGATGTATCTCCATGTTGCAAATCAAGTTAAATACACCAGTAGCACCAACCTATCCTGAAGTATTAGAAGGTATAACACAACCCAAACTAAAATGTGAGCTTATTGAGAAGGAGATTCATACTCCATTGGTGTACCGTGGTTTTCCAAATGAATGCTCTTACTGTACCCTTCTCAGTAAATATTTTGCCCTTCACCATTTAGAGCGTTCTTCCCATTCATGCTCCTTAGCTCTGTAGAGACCATTTTAGGTGGCTAATAAATAAGAGATGACACTTGGCCTTTTGTTTCACCTTTCAGCTGTTTCCTAGCTTCAGATCTTGATCTGGTTTTAGCATCTTCTTTTGAACTTGATCCAGCATAGGAAATGAAATGAGGAAGCTGAAGAAAGCAGTGTAGGTCTGATAGATCTCTTTGTGCTTGGTTAACTGAGCTGGCAGAAACGTTAAATAATCCAAACTATTTTGATAGCTGAGAAAATGATAGGCTTTTATAAGTAGAGCCATCATACGATGTTACCCTAAGTAGCTGGAATCATGCCAGCTGCTCTGTGTGGTCAGTGGAGCAGTATTTTATTTTAACAAATTGTCTTTTGTGCCCAGTTGATAACACTTTCTACTGCTTTCTGTGTGAATTTGTATTTCATTTACATGCTTCTTAAAGCTTGGGCATAGAAAGATCACTGAAGCAGCAGGAGGCAACCAGTTCTACCAGCTGAAAATGCAGAAAAATCACCTGTCAGGAGAAAAATAAAGACAAACTAGTTTTTTACTTAAGTTTTAAAAAACCAAACCAAAACAAAAAACAACTTGTTTCTGAGCATACACTGCTCCTCAGCATCAGAGGCCAAGCTGGGTCTGGTCAAAGAGAAATTCCCTGAGAAAGAAGTTGCACTGAGGGAGAAAAGGCACCCAAGTTCTATTTTAAAAAAAGATACAGATCTTTCACACTTGAAATAATTAAGAAAGCTTATTAGCTGCTCTCTTTCCTCCTACTTCTCCTTACTATAAAAGTACCACACGGTAGCATACTTAATAAGCAGTCCTTAAGTGAGGCAATATATAAAGGCCATTGTATTTGACAGAAGTCAGTCAGTAGTGATGATGTGGTATCTCTGACTTCTGCAAACCTGAACTAAGAATCTGTGTATATAAGTCATGGGTTATGTCTTTTATTTTTTTTCCTCTCTACAATCAGCAGTGATTAAAAAGCCCCAGCGAGATGAACATAGATGGTTAACATTAATTTCAGCAACAGCAAGACACTGTGTCCCATGATAAGCTGTTTAATTAAACCTTACGCCTTTTTTAATCTGCTGTTCTATTTCTGTCTGGCTTTTGTTTCTCATCTAGACTCTGTCTCTCCAGTTTCCATGTTTCAGACATAGCCTCATTTATTTTTATCATGCATGATTAATTCAGTTTACATAAAGAGTTTGTTGAGAATGATGGATAAAGCCCTTGTTCAGCCTAAACTTTTATTTAGGTGGTTTGCAACTCCTTTCTCTTCAGTGCAAATCGGTCTCCTGGTTCTGCTGTGCCTCTTTCTCTTCCCTCCAGCTAACCTAGAGAGCCTTGCCAAAGCTGTCCAACAACAGCTGTTGAGCAATGTACACAATCCCAGACACTCCTTGCTGTCCAACTGCATTTAATCAGTGCAGAGGAGGAAACTGCTTTCAGAAAGCATGTTAAGGAAAGAAAATGAACAAAGAAACAAAGGGAGAAGCACTGTTTCCTGGCCATTACAGCTGGGGAGGTGAAGAATGGTCACTATCCCAAGAGAGGGTAACGTTGATACACACGTTTTTTGGGTTTGTTCTTCATGGTGCTAACTTTAAACATAGTCTGAGTAGAACACCCCATTGTATAGGTGTTCTAGACAGCAGCAAAGAAGTCATGTGTCAAATTGCATGGAACGATGTTAAAGTCTTTGAAAACAGGGAAGAATTAACACTAGCACTTTGGAAACGTCTTGTATACTGCTTACTCAAGTGTGATGGAATGAGGAGTTTAAATGGAGTACTGATCAGCCAGGACATCTAATTCCTGCACAGTCTCAGTGTCTTTTTTTGGGTAACTTAGTAATTTCTGATATAGCTACTATCATCTTTTTTTTTTAAGCAATCTTTTTCCTTTAGCTTAATACTGTAAAAAATGTAGCTAATGAGCAAATCTTTGTTTTTTCTTTTTTACTTTTTCCTTTCCAATTCAGGGAAGGAGAAGGAATAACATCTATACTAATGCCAAAAGCACGTGACCTTTGCACTGCAGACAAAGTATATTTCTATTTGCAGGGAAGTAAAGGGTCAAACAGGAAGCAGAGAACCAAAGCTATGTTCTTGTAGATATTTAGGAGAAAATACAATGTCTGGATGGATTTTCTGAAGAGTGTCTACTTGTTACTGTCTTGATGATTGCACTGGTGGGGGGGTGCATATGAAATTCCCTGGGAAAAATTTGGTCTCTGAAGTCATATTCTGTCAGCTTTTTCTTAGTCCCCATCAGCCATCCAGATGGTTTCAATTGTTTCTTAGTTTGTCTGAAGAAGGCTGTAACGTAAATCAATACCAGAAAACAAGGGAAAGCTCTTACTTTTTCCCCTTTGGCATAGTTTTGCATGGGCTAAAAACTCACACAATATGGAGAATGAGAGGGAAGAGAAAAAGGAAGTTTTTAATGAGGGAGAAGGTAGCATGCTTTGAAAATATAGCAGTCATAATTTGAGTGTTGGGACTATCTGAAGAGATGTAGTAGTAACAACGTGATTAACTTCTAGCCTGGATCAAAATGGGTGGAACTTGATTTACCATCTCTAAACAATAGTTGTATAAGGATGTGGGTTTTGTTTTGTTTTGTTTTTATCCTTGTTAGCCTCTGCATTCCCCCAAAGGAAACTTTTTTCTGGGTGTGTGGATGCAAGTAAGGGTAGCCATTGAGATTAGTAATCATGGACCATGGGAAAGCTCTGGAGTTAAACTGTCTGCTAGGAGTTATATGCTGTTGTTGCAGGACCCACTAGGGAGGAAGTTGTAATTAGCCTTTTAGTTTATTGGATTTTTCCTTTTTTTGCCCTCTGCTTTAAAATTCTTTCTTGATAAGAAATGGTGTTATCCTAGCAAAGATTCTATCTGATGTTTTGGTGCAAGGCAATGAAAACTTCGGTAAGGAAAACTAATAAATAACAATGTAGACTTATCTTCTTCTCCTAAAGCTTGTGAGATGTAGCCAGCAGGCAGTTAAGAACCTGAGTGTAAATAGGCAGCAATAAAATGGCAGGAATCATTCAGTTTGTGGGTAGAGCACATGCTTCTATATTAGCTGTGACTGTGACTCTCAGAGAGCGTTTGTCCTCCCTTGTCTGAGTTGAGCATTGCAGGATTTACCTCCCTGAGTTGGAGGAGTTGACTAGCTTGATCTAAACTACTGAATCTGCAGGAAGCCATACTAGCTGGGTTGTAATGGGAATGTGGCACTAAAGCACCATGAGCTGGAAGTATTCAGACACGAAAGTCTGAAGTAGCCTGGAACACTGTTGCTACGTGGAAGGAGAAGGCATTCCCAGGCTGTTTAGTTAAGTTGGATGAGTGTTCTGGCACTGAGCAATCTTGGGAACTTTGCAAAGTGTATATAATAATTTTCATTTCTGATCAAAGCAGATGAAACAAAGAGGAAATGTAACCTTAGGGAAAAAAGTTCTAATGAAGTGTTTTGGAAGTAGTGGGGAAACCCTTGCATGCTTCTAAATCAAGTTTGTGTGGTTTAATTGGGGAATCAGCAAGAAGGCGGAAGTTGTATCATGTAGTTAGGTATTTGGGAATATTATGTGAAGAAGTTTATGCTGATTTTTGTATTCATGTATGGATTATACTGTGTTATTTTGTGACCTGAGAAAGAACTGTAAATGGCATGGGAATGGGTTAGTAAGTTCATTTGAAACAGACCTCTTTCTGCCTTGGGTTTGCAAGATGACAAATCTCATAGCGATTGCATTTACTAATACCTGGCTTTTTGCTGTGAGTTATCAGCCATAAGACATAATTTTAAGTGGCTGCTTCTTCAACTTTGAGGGTAAGGAGCAGTCTAGCAAGAAAAACTGCTTGAATTCTCCACCCAACCCTGTCACAACCAGTGTGTTTGGAACATAAGCAGATACAAGCAGAGTTAAAAATCTGTACTAGAAGCATCATAACTGCTTGATTTTGAAGTGCTCTATTCTTGATGTGGAAAGCCCCAGAAGCTTGCTATCTCATCCAAAATACGAACCCTGCCAGGAATCCTGAATAGGTAATGGTGCGTGACGGTTGGTTTGATAATGAGCGTTCATCTGGCTTCTTGCTCTTGTTTTCCCTCACAGTTGTCTGGTGGGTGCGAGCTGACGGTGGTAATACATGATTTCACCGCCTGCAATAGTAATGAGCTGACAATCCGCCGTGGGCAGACTGTGGAGGTCCTGGAGCGACCTCATGACAAACCCGACTGGTGTCTGGTTCGAACTACAGATCGGTCCCCAGCTGCAGAAGGCCTGGTCCCCTGTGGGTCCCTCTGCATTGCTCACTCTCGCAGTAGTATGGAGATGGAGGGGATCTTTAACCACAAAGGTAAGAAATGATGGAAGCGAAGTCTAGCTGACAGCAGCATGAGTTTTGGGTAATAGCGAGTGCTTGATAAATGGGCACTTCATTGTTCTTACTCTGCCTTGGTTTCTAATTTTTAGTTAGATAAAGCAGTTTTTAGTTCTTAGGATCCTACAGCCATGCTATTGATTCTTTCATAAACAGCATTTGTCTTTGTTAAGTGAAGATGTGGCAGAAGATGGAAGAGATTTATGTGAATTATGTTTTGGTAAACAAATTTGCATATCATATTAGATCAAGCTTCAATATATATCTATACCTATCATGTGTAGAATGTGTGACAAAAACCTCCTATGCATGTAATATCAGTATTTCCTGAAAAATCCTGCAGTAAGAAGTCATGATAAAATCAGGCTCAGTTACAGAAGAGCTGGATATGCACATCCATGTGCCCTGGCATTGGAATGAGCTGTTACAAATTCAGTATTTTACTTAACTGAGTTTTCCGGGCGAGTAAAGACAAAATTAATTTATTGTTTCAGTGCAGCTGGATTCTGAAATCTTACTTTGCTTTTATTTTGAATGGAAGAATGAGGCCCTGCAGGATGTAGTAAAAATCTGATAATTTTTTTTTTGTTTTTAGTTTTTATGGTTTTGCTGTACTATAGTTTCATCCTTTGGCTCGATAAATTTTCAGGCTCACAGAATTGTTAATTATTAGAAAAGATATTTGCTTGCCTCATTTGAAGCTGTTTGAAGTCTTTTAACAGAAAGCAGTGTGAATTAAAATAATAACTAGTTCATTAGGTGTTTCAGCACATGCTGGAGGAAAAGATGCCTTTCAAAAAGCTTCTTATTTCTAGTAACAAACTTAATAAGAAAATGGTGCTGGGGAAGACTTTTTTCCCAGAACAAAATCATGTCTTTAGAGAATTTTTTATAAATATGCTTTTTTTTTTTTTTTTTTTTTTTTTCCAAATTTTCCATCCATCCCAGCTAGAACATCACACATTTTCACATTTAATACTGACCCTGTATTAACATGCTTGACTAAAATAGGAAGAATTTATATTACTTATGTCAGGAGCAAGCACAGGAGAAACTTTCTGAACTCAGTGTGATTGAAAACATCCGAAGAATTTAATCAGAAAACATTTTTGACTTCTTGCGTTCCCATTTGGGAAGATAAATTTTGCAGGCTTTTTTGATAATAAAAGTGCAGTTAGGTTTCATGGAAGCATTTCTTCTTGATTGATGGATTGAAATCATGCAAATCTTAACAGATGTATTTTTTCTAAGTACAGAATTGATAATTCCAATTCCCTTTGCAGCTTGGGTACTTGGCATTTGAAAACAGAGAATTTTATTAAGAAGTAGATTGTACTGAGCAATTTATGTTACGTGAAGAACACTGGGCCTGTCAGACTCCTGGGGGAGAGAGGTTACATTTATTAATCCAACCAGTGGACATAATCTGTATTGATATTTTTCCTTCAGCATTTGTTTGGAGAGAAGAAGGGGCGGAGCATTGTAAAATTAATAGAGTTACACTCTTTTCAGTATCATTTGGACTCTGTAGGTCTTCAGTAATGTCTGCTCATTTGAGTTACTCCCATGAAACAACTTTCAAAGTTTTCCTGGAAACCCATAGTTTAGATTCTAGAGATCCTACAATTCTGATCTTTTCAACAGCATTTAACAATCCTGTCTGATTGACAACTAGAGCTAGAAAGGCATCTCAAAGGTGAAGCGGGCTTCGAAGTTTTGAAACAGCAAGCCCTTTTCTAGTTTACAGCAAGATTTCATTGCTAAGTAAGAATGCATTGGGTAATATTTAATGTCCTAACTACATGAAATGGTGATCATCCAAAAGAGGGTGATAAGAAAGATTATGAAAGCAGAAAGTGTGTTCCATGAAGTGCCTTGTTCTGACAGCTGGTCTTGGTCATTCTGTGTCTGTCCAAAGCTCATCAGTCACAGAAGGTAATATTGTTTTATTCTGATGCTAAAAGACAAGAGATGACAGCCCAGAAAGCAAATCTCTTCACTTGCTTACATAATTTTGTAGTTGTTACTTGTCTTCTATTGCATCCAGGCCTGGAGTCCCCAGTACAGGAAGGACAGTGAGCTCTTAGAGCTGGTCCAGAGGAGGGCCGTTGAGATGATCAGAGGGCTGGAGCACCTCTCCTATGAAGAAAGGTTGAGGGAACTGGGCTTGTTTAGCCCAGAAGAAGAGAAGGCTACGGGGATACCTCATTGTGGCCTTCCAAGTACTTGAAGGGAGCATATAACAGGAGAGGGAATGGCTGTTTACGAGGATGGATAGTGACAGGACAAGGGTGAATGGTTTTAAACTGAGACAGGGGAGGTTTAGGTTAGATATTAGGAGGAAGTTTTTCATGCAGGGGGTGATGATGCACTGGAACAGGTTGCCCATGGAGGTTGTGGATGCCCCATCCCTGGAGGCATTCAAGGCCAGGCTGGATGTGGCTCTGGGCAGCCTGGTCTGGTGGTTGACAACCCTGCACATAGCAGGGGGTTGAAACCAGATGATCATTGTGGTCCTTTTCAACCCAGGCCATGGTTGTTCTAGGAAGATGTATTGTTTAAAATACCTACTTAGTATCAACGAGTAAAAAAAAATATATTTTTTTTTTTTTTAAAAAGGCATTTATTGTATCTTCGAGATCTTCAGTCTTCAGAATTGTGTAATAATTCAGCAAACAAATATTTTGTTAAGCATACAGAAAAGTATTACAGGGAAAAAAAGACATTCATAGGTAGATAGTGTTGATTGCAGATTCCAGACCTCTTGCTTGCTCTGCTGGATATCTGATCTATTTTTATAAGTTTTTTGGGTCATGTAATCAATTTAATATGCCTTTTTGCAGATGAGTACATTTAAAAAAAAAAATCCCTTTTATAATGGGGAAAAAGACAAACAAGTGGGTAGTGAAGAGGCTGGATAACAGTTGGTGCACTCTACAAAAAATAAATTACTAGCTTTAGAAGAACATGTTTTTCACAAGTAATGCATACAGCAACATTTTTATTTTCAATGATTCTCCACATGTTATTGGGTATGGGTGAGAAAGAATGTTCCCATTGCTTTATTTGGAGCTTTTCTCCTTTACCAAGGTTTCTTTTCATTCTGTTGAACATTCTTTTTTATATATGCAGTTTTCTTTCCTTTGCTTGCAGGACATTTAAACAGCCACAAAGTTTTGGGTAAAAGGCAAGGGACAGGAATCAGTATAGCAAAATCAAGCTTGTAAATTCAGGGAAAAAAAAATTGGCACATATTTGAAATTGTTTGTAATTTTTTTTACCTGTTGTACTGCAATACCGAATGCTGACTTTTGATTTTACACTGAGGATGCAGTCTTTACTGGTGCCATAAACTGAAAAATGTCTTTTCAGCAGTTCTTTTGTTCTGTTTTTGTTGGTGGTGGTGGTGGTTTTTTTTTTCCCACAACTTCAATATCTCTCAAAGGATTTATGGTACAGTAAGGAGCATCAAATAACTGACACCATCTAACAAGATGGTTGACAAATAAGAGCTGAGTTTGAGATGACAAAGTTCTTAAGTGGATATTTTCACCGTTTGCTGTGGAAGTAAAGAAGGAAAAAATATATAAACAGCAAGCGTTCGCTTAAAAGCAGAGCAAGGCTGCAGAAGAGAAAAATTTGCTGCTTTAAGACTGTGAGCAAGCAAAGTGTGGGCTATGAGTAAGGACAGAGATCTCCCCACCCATGGCTCAGAGCCAAAGCACTGCCTGTGAGACTGTCTGACAACCTCTGCAGCTGCAGGAAATGAAAAAGTTACAACCCAGGCCCATAGGGAAAGCAGCTCATAACAATGACTAGGTATGTTGCTTGCTTTGCTTTGTTGCACTGGGGCCACGGGGCAAAAGGTGCAGGCTGTAGTTTCCAAGACACAAAACAGCAAGGGATCAGCTTCTGCTGCATAACCAGATGTGATCACATGCAGAAAGTGATACTGGGGAATGTGGTGTACCAGACATTAAATGTTAATTTAAGAATTCTGTTTCTTGATGAATCAATTACCTCCTGATAATATTTCCAAATTGCAGGCTGCCCATCCGGATAATCATTTGATGGAAAGCCTTATGAGCAGCTCAGAGGATGCAGAGCTGAGCAGTCAATTGGATTTCACACTCTGCTGGTGTAAATTAGTAAAAGATCATAAATGCAGCAGTGTCAGTTCAACTTAGTTGCCAAGCAAATTTGAGCTTGAACGGAAGCGCGGGCATTTTATTAGCTGAAGTTCAACTTCACAATTATCAGCTGCTTTGAAGGCTTAATAAATCATACATTTCCATGTAATCACAAATATTTTTTCCAAGAAGCATTACTAGCCTAAGTTGCCATAAAGATGATTTGAATAGGGTGTCCGTGTCTGTGTGTCCATGTATGTATACGTTGTTTTTTATTTAAATATGTTCTTGTGCTCTGGGCCAGATAAATAAAAGAGCTACAGTATGAAAGTAAAACAAGAATTCTCTATCCCGACTTTCTCACCGAACAGTTTCCAGCTAAAAACATGTTTTGAGCATAAGTAAACTTGAATAAAATGTCAGCAATTGGCTGTGGTCTGTTAGATCATAATCATTGCTTTATAGCCTTACTGTATCAGATGGTCAGAGTTTAGTGACAGCCAAATTCTAGCTCAGGCTTGAATAAACGTTAAATTTGGTGTGAATTATTTCCATGGGGTTGTTCAGTCCTAAGCATGGTTTTGACATGGGTTTTGAAGATTCACTGAATCTCACATTTTGATTTTCTGTGTTTTCTATACATCAAGTTTATATGCACTGATTTCTGCTTCTAAGTTATGCAATGGTCTTACAGCAAAACCAAATCCAGGAAAATGTGACGGATACCTCTGTGTTTTCCATGCTGACTCTAACTATAGGCAGAACTACATGGTTAATTTTTCTCTGGCATTTTTGTACACAGTGAAATCTCTTTGCACTGTTGAGGAGTTTGCTATATCTGAGAAAATGAAGAAACATTATAATACTATGTTGAATGTACAGTTGGTCACAGAGAGCTGCCAAATCTCTTATAAATTGCTGTTGGAAAGGAAATCTGCGTGTAAAGTCTCTGCTTCAGAACAGCTGGATTTGTACAGCTGATCTCTGGGAGGTAGTAGGTGGATATAAACCAGCAATTCTGATGCCTGTAGGTTTCCCAAGGGGGTTATTTTGCTTGCAAACTAGCCTTTCTCTGACACCAGTTTCTTCTCTGGAGCATGGTTTTCAGGCAGATCACACTAAAATTGTGCGCTACAAATGTTGATAGAATGTTGTCATTTAAGGAGAGCATTCTGGAACATTTATTTACTGTAACTGTCCTAGGTGCAACAAATCCTGAAAGAAGTTCCTTTGGTATGAGAAGTTACTTGTTGAGCTGTCTTTTTACCCATGTTTTGTTTTCAAACAGCTGGTGCTGGCCTATGGAGGGGAACCACCGATTCCCCTTCCTGGAGTGAACAGCCTGATGGAGCCATGGGGCTGGAGACAGCTCTTAGGTGTGAGGGTGGGGAGCATCGCAGCTGTGTGCTGGCTGCCTTGTTCCCAACAAGCTGCCATCAGTGCATGTTTTTATGCACCTGGGGTGGTTTTTCATTTCCAAGGACCATCTGGGTAATTTCACACAGTTTTTCTTCTGCCACAGAACTCTGAGCCCTCTGAAGGGGCACTTCAGCCTGGAGAAGGCTCTGGGGATAATTCGTAGCAGCCTTCCAGTACCTGAAGGGGCCCTAGAAGAGAGCTGGGGAAAGAGGGCATGTAATGACAGAACAAAAGAAAATGGCTTTAAACTAGAAGAGGGTAGATTTAGACTAGATATTAGGAAGAAATTCTTTATTGTGAGGGTGGTGTGACGCTGGAACAGGTTGCCCAGAGAGGTTGTGGATGCCCCATCCCCTGAAGCATTCAAGGCCAGGCTGGATGGACTTTGAGCAACCTGGTCTGGAGGGAGGTGTCCTTGCCTATTGCAGAGGGGTTGGAACTAGATGATCTTAAAAGTCCTTTCGAACCCAAACCATTCTGTGATTCTGTAAACTATGTAATATAGCTGCCCATGACGTCTCCTTTTCCTTTCCTGATTCTAGTTTGCTGCTACTTTTGCTGGCAAAAGTGGCAAATATTCTTAACCTTGGCATTGGGAGGAGTGTTTGTGTTTAGCAGAGAGGAGGAAATGGTTGAGGAACAGGTTTAAGTGGATGTTCTTGCATACTTTTCACATGATCACTTTTCGTCATCACTACATACAGGTGGAAGCAGTAGAGTTTCTCTGGCCAGTGACTTCCTCCATTTCTCATTTTGTGAGGTCATTCTGAAAGTGTATATCCTGTTGACTTCATTTTGCTTCTCCTGCAATCAAGTAGTAAATTACTGGTCTCTGTTACATGTGCCAAACCAGAAATTCTGCATCACTTTTAATGCAGCTGTGTTTTAATCTTTTAGTGATGTAGCAAAAATAAAGTCCCAGTTAAAAGAAGGTTTTAAAAGAACATCAAGTTCTTAAGGACAGACTGGATAAAGCAGTGATTAATCTGGTCTGGTTTCATAGTTGTTGCATCCTTTTAATCAGGTTAGACTAGATGAATTTGTGAGGTCTGTTTCAACCTAGGTCATCCCATGATGCTACATTTAAAATTCAGAAATGCTTGTATGGACTTGTTATGTTCAAAGTGTATTTTCAAGTCTTGGACTCCCCTTATTGTCTGTGGATATATCAGAAATGCTTCAGGTTTTGCCCCAGAATATATATATTAATTCTATGTAAGAAATTGGAATCTTAAAAAATATTTCTCCTCATGAGAAGCACTGGTTATTTTTGTTGAATGTAACAATAGCCTCATTAGGCATATGCTCATTCCTTAATGTAAGCTTTAAGGGATCAGTGATGTGGAGATTGCTTAGACACACAGAGTAGGGAAGTCTAGTTGCATGTCAGAACCTGCAAATATGCTGATGGAAAGCTTCTAAGGCAGCCATCTGGAAAGAACTAGTAAAGCTGATTGGTCATGTTTTACTTTCTACAGAAACACGTAAGGGACATACGGAGTCTAAATTCAAATTCCTGCACTTCCAGGAAACTAATGGATATGGCTCTCTAGCAACTGATTGAAAAATATCCATGCTAAAATACAACATATTCCATGCAGCTCCTTTTCTCGCTGAAAGAGTAATCGAGCAGAACTTTCTAAGGTGCAGTAAAATCAATGGGGAAAGTCAAAGAAAAACTTTTTTCCTTCAGTGGTTTTTCATTGTTATTGTTTTCTGGTTTTGTTTTTTAATTCCCTTGGCTCCCTCTTGAGATTATTTTCACTCTCAGCAGCAGCCATGCTACATTGGACTGTGTTACGATGAGACCTCAGAGCTCTTAGAAAGTAATCAGTTCTCCTGATGAATAATAGGAGGGCTTACTTAAAAATCTTAAATGGAGGGAATTTGTAGTGAAGAGTGAGGAAATAAAAGTGGAGCTCAGTAGCAGAAAGTCTGTAGAGGAAAAGTTTTAAAAAATAAATAAATAAGCTGGGTAAGTGAATTGATTCAACAGTATTAAACGTGGTATTAAACAGAAATGTTTGATTGGTGTCTTAGAATTTTTATTTTATTTTATTTTATTTCTTTGGTTGCTGATATTTTAAGGGGGATATTCATCATGGCCTGACTGGGTTGGTTCATTATGGCATGTTTTATGCTGATTTTTCTCATTGTCTCAGATAACAAAATACGTGCACTCTAATTGCTGGTTGATTTTGTAGGACAGGCTTAAATGTGTTTATCCTTTCATCCTAAAAAATTTGGTAGAACTAAGTGCAGTTGTACCAGAATCAGTTTGATCAACAACTGATTGAGAGATCTGGGTACCAGTACAGATTAACATCTAAAGAAAATGTGCCCTGCAGGTTGATGTTGCATTCTTTTTGTATCCTGGATGCTTTCATAAAGTGGTATGAAACTGTGGTATCCTCACATCATCTTTGTAGGACTGCTGAGATTAACAATCCTCAGAACTAGAGTAAACTGAGTAGCACTTTATCATCTTTTACTGTTTGTGGAATAACACAGCCTTATTCTGTTATTGAAGCTGTAGCCTTTATGAGATGCTTTTACATTTCTGTGTTGACTTTTATTTGAGAAGTATTATTTTACTGATTTTTACAATTTCATCCTGTAGGAAGAAACATTTTATTATTTTTATGAAACAAAATTGCAGGAGATAATACAATTTTGTGAGTTTTTAAAGGATAGTAATAAATAAAGTTTAAGTTCTTAAGAATACCAAGCTCATATTTTTGTCAGTAATAGGAATATGTATAAGTCTGTTTTGATCTCTTTTTATAACTCAGTTAAAATATAAAACCAGCATAAAACTTTTACAATGCAGATATGCATTGTTCAGGAGGAACTAACTCAGAAAGGAAAACATGCAGAAACTCTGGCAATTAACAATATTTTCTTACACCTGAGTTCTAATTGCTATTTGAAGAAGCATTATTGTCTCAATTGCCTGTGATTGCTTTCTGAAGTATGGAATCAAACTGGCCATTTCGTAACTACATTTCACAACTCTGGTGAATGGTGATGGTGTAAGTTGAACAAATTTTCACTTTTGTGAAGTATGTGGCCATGCTCATATTTTGATTTAAACCTAATTTTTTTTCAATGGATGTAAAACATGTTTTACTTTTCCAGAACTGAATTGTTCTACATCTAAAATTCAGAGTAGCTAGAAAAAAATGTTAATTACAATGTAGCAACAATCACACATCTGGGGACTTGTTGGTCAGTATATTTCCTGTAGTGTTTCTGTTTTTAACATCTGTTAAGCATTGAAGAATAATGAACCCCTGTGCTGTGGGCTTTTTGCTCCCCTATTCTCGTTGTGGTAAACCTAGGATCTAAATACACTTAAATATGTTTAGTAACAAATCTCTGACTGTAATTGTTAAGAATTCAGCATGTATAGTCTTCACAGAGTGAGAGAGAAAAAAATGCCCATTTCTGATTTTGTCCTTCTGTTAGATGTACTAACTGGAGGTACCGGAGCAGTTGCTGGAGTATTTTTCTGGAGTATTTTTTTAATACATAGTGAAAGAATTTGTGGGAGTTTGCAAGTTTTCTGTGTTAAAGGCTAATGCTCAAAATCCTTCAGGTGCATTCAGTGTTCATGTGCCGTCTCTGCTTCCAGAAACAGTGAGGTGTTGGGTTGTTGCTGGGCTCCATCTGCCATAACTACCAGTGCTCCATGACTTAACCAGTACTACTTACAGGGACATAACTTCTCTTATGTGGTGCTCAGCAGAAATAAAAAGCAGAGAGGTCTTGATGAAAACTCTGTGTGAATAACAACAATGTATTTGTACAGTTCAAACTTAGCAGAAGTGGAATAAGAAATGTATTTTGATCAGTAACACTGACCAGCAGGTAGCCCAGATAGATGGCAGAAGCAATTTCTCCACATGCATATGTATGGAACTTCAGAAGTACCACTTATTTTTTTTTTTTTGAATGACTTAGTTTGGTTACTAGAAGTGTTCATTTTCCTTTGAAGTGACTTAAAAGAAACGAATTTTAAATCAGGAACGTATTTCAATATTTTGAAGACTTTGGATAAAATATATTCCAATCCTTTCCTTTTGTCTTTATGTATTTCCAGTTAAGATAATCAGCAGAGATTTATGTTAAGAAGCATCCAGTTCCTGTATGTGCAGTTACAGCTGGTTTGGAAAAGTGAACCTTGTTTTGACTAGATTTTTTTTTTCTTGCCAACCAGCTGATTCCTTTTATTTTTTGGAGTGAGGAGGAAAGAGCAAGGGTCTTGAAAGACTGGTAGAGGAGACTGCTTCAGAAAAATGAAATAAACAAAACAGTGAAAAGGATGATTAAGGGCAACTTGGATAATAACATTAATGTTTAAAACCTAGCATTTCTTCCGTATTTCTCATTAGGACAGCAAGTATTTCTCAAATGGAACACTTATTCTATTTTCTGCAGAAAACTGTTCTCTGCAACGCAATGGCATATTTCTTCTCCCCTCCCACCCACTGCTAAGTAGTGCATGTATGTGGAGCTGCATTCCTTGGACTCATCCAGAAGATTTTGTTTGAATTATCTGAATCTGGTTTGTTGTGGTTTTGCTGACAGTGGCTGGGATCCTTCAAGCTGATTTGGCGTTGTGCAGTAGTGACTGTGTTGAGGAGTCAGAATTTTCCCAAAGGCTTTCCAGATAAACAGAAGGCTGGGGACATTGAATGTCTCACCATTTCTTTGAAAAGCAAGTGGTATATGTACTCCAGTTCCTTGGCTACAGCACAGAACAGACTTAAACTCAAGAAAATAACAGCCTAATGAGTAAGGAGAGTTTTCTAATGTCATGTGCTTTTTTATAATCTTTCTTACTGCAGGCATGAGCAACAGCTAGGGCATGTTCTGCTGAGCTGGAGACAGGAAGGACTTGTTTAGATCCTGGCTTAGAGAACTGAATAGTTGGGTAAATGGTTCATTTCCCAATAGTTTTAATTAAAACCTGAGTACTTAAGTGTCTTGATAACAGTTGCTCTTGACAAATGCCTTAACCAAGATGTAGAAAGGGGGAATATTCACAACTCAGCTGAGAATATCTCTTTACCATCGATCACAAAATACTTTCCTGAGGTTAACCAACTAAGAAGGTAGCTCTAACTTAAAAGCATGCCCTCCCCCCCCCCCCCCCCTTTTATTTTATTAATTATTATTTACTTGTTTATTTATTTTAATTGAAGCTCCTCATTAGGTGGAAAGGACTTCTTGGAAATCTCACATTAGGGATGTTCACATAATTCATTGTAGAGTACAATTTCTGATTCAGTTTAGAGTGTTTTTGGCAGCTGTCAGCTCTGGTAGGAAAGAACAGGAAACAACGTGCTGAATGTAAGTGCAGAGAGCCGCTGTGAGACGATTCCGCTCCGTGCAGATCAGCAATATTATCTGTGAGACTGAGGAGGAACAAGACTGGGTTTGGGAACAGGATGATCTTTGTGTGTGGAGCTGAAGAAACAAGATCCTAGTGGCACAGCTGTGCTCCAAGCATTTAAACTGTGGGCACATTGTATGTTGAGGGAAAGGCAAAGTTAGCAGCCTTTCAGAATTTTAATTATGGTGTGGGAACTCGTCTTTTGAAGGCTTGTCTTCAGATTTGTTTATTGATACAGTTTTGCTTGTGTTAGAGCATTCTGGGGTGAGGTAGAGATACTAACTTGCCAAAGATAGGATTTGTGTGGAAAGTCTACCTGTTTATCTTTCAGATGGGAAATTCATCTTGTAAATAAAATTCCTATTAGTTCATGCAGTGTTAATTTAATGCAAGAGTTTTAGTAGTTATGAATTTATGCCTCACTTTGGCTTCTAGGTCTGGGTGATCCTTCACAGTTTTGGAGATGTCTGAGTCTTCTCTCAACTGTATGCTGAAGCTTTACTCAAAATTTTAAGAATGATGCTCTTCTAAATGATGAAATAATTTGCCTTATAGATCACTTTGAGAAATGGTTTTGAAAATGTGACTTCTAGATGTTGGCAGAACTGAAAAAGAATTCATGTTTCTATTAATTTCAAATGTCTTGTGTGCTTTTAATATGAACAAGATCTTTTTAAATAGTGCAGATTACAAAATATAGGAGTTGTTTTTTGTAAGTGGAATGTCTTGATTATGATAGAGAAGATTCCAGAGGAAGACAGATGTAGTTTTGCTTGAGAATAACACTGAATTGTGAAGCTGTTTTCTTTCTTTCTTTTTTTTTTAATTGGCTCTTTTGACTTCTTTTTTAAGCTTGAAGCAACTGGAGTAGTTGTTTCAAAATGAAAATTCTGCACCTTATTAGCTTCCTTTTCTTGTTTTGCTTGCTTTTCCCCGGATGGGGCAAAATGTGGTATGAACTTTAAAGGATTAGACTGGAATGCTGTTTATCCTTTTTTAGTATATTGATTCTATTACCATGCAAATGTTTCAGAGAAATGCAGTCAGTTTAAATCTAGTTGTCATTTTAAACATATGAGATGAATGTTTCCGTTCTTACACACGAGGCTCATAGCACTCACAGGTGGCGTAACACTTCCATAAGGATGTTCATACCGTGGCAAATGGTGGTTTCAGACCCTGCAGATCACAGCTGGTACCTGTGGGATGCTGAAATTGTAGCAAGCTGATTTGTTGACCGTCAGTGGCAGAGACTGATAAGCTGTTCTTTCTCTCCTGGGATGAGCAGACAAAACGTTAATACCTTAAATTATTTTTGCCCATCTCATGTTGTCTACCAGTGCGTCCCAAGAGTAGCTGCAGAAAGTTGATCCTTTTCCTTCATTATAAACATTATAAGCTTTGCTTACATGCATCATGCATAGTATGTGCTACTCAATCTACTGAGAATATACAGCGCTCTTCTAGAAACCGTTGGACAATTTAGTTTCTTTGTTTATTCTTTGGTATATAATCTCTTCCATTATGCTGTCTTGAAAATGAGAGGACTGTTTTAACTGAAATTTTTAAAAATCTTCATAAAACATATGCTGAGATAAGTCTTAAACTGCTGGGGTTGGGATCTGACAGGCCTTTCATCAGTTATGTAGAGAGTTGTTAACTGTCTACTTCTTTTTTAAAGGAAATAGTATGGAACGTTTAGCCAAGAAAATGCATTTCAGCTTTACACAGCTAAGGTGAAAAAAGAAATTGTTAATATTTCCCGTTAATTTGTACAATTTTTTATGCTATCAGATGGCATTGGTAAATATTTAGTGTTTTTCTTTATGAATCTATTCAAAGTTTGTCCTTCTGTCAGGCAAAATTCTAGAAACATTAAAACAGAGGATGGAGGTGAGGACATCTCAGTGCCCCCGTGCAAAGTGTGCCATGCAATCAGAGCTATTCTGTGCCCAAGCCTTTTTTTTTTTTTGCCTAGAGATATTTTCCACTTAAATATTCTCTTGCCTGCTAAATTAAATTTACCTGACTGGTTCATTATTGCTGGAGATGGGTTCCTACAAAAAACGCCTTTTGTGAGAAATCTCAGAACAAGCTCTTAATGTAGACCAGTAGAGCTAAGGCAGATTAAAGCACTGGAATACAGAAAAGCTGATAGAGCTAAAAGACAAACAGAGCATTGTAGCAGAGCCTGAAGTAAACCATAGAAAGTTATTGATAGTCTTCTTGTTTAGGCTTAATATTAAATGTGTTGATGCAGGTCACTGACTGAGATGGAAATTGATATTTATAGTACATTTTTGGGTAATCTAAGCTTAATCTAAGAAGATAGATAATGATACTAAATAATATCACAGTGAGTGGAGGTTTTATGATGTAAAAGTTGCATCTCTTTTGCTTATACTTCAGGAAATTACAGGTCCTAGGTTTGTCTTGGCCCGTAGGAAAGCTGCAGCTGTTGTTTCAGTATGCACATTGAGATGTTTTCTAATCAGTTCTTTACAAATATCCACATTAATCTTACAGCATGTTCGTGTCTCCACTCCAAAGCTTCTGTGAAGCTTTTATCTGTTGTGCACATTGATGTCAACTGCGTATCATTGATCAACCTCTTTTTAGTTAGGTAACCTATGAAATCTACATTTGGTAGTAGTTCATGCGTTCATTCTCTCTCCACCATCGCCATAATTTACCTTTTAAATTTGTTTTCTGAGAAGAGAAAGGGCCAAAGGAAAACTTGAAAATGATGGTGTTTGATGCAAATAGTAAACGAAGGACTTCCAGCAATAGCAAGGTGCAAGTGCTGTGGTTCCCACAACGTTTGAAATATCTTCCTGCATTTATTGCTGCTATAAGGTCATCTTATGTGGATTTACACCAAAGAAAAAGAAAAAAGCTGTTTATAGAAATTTTGCTGAGTTTTAGTCGGGAGCTTTCTTACAAATGGAAATCACTATTTTAAAGCTATGTGGATAACTTCATTATATTTTTCTAAATGTTAGTTAAAGATTTGTGGGTTTAACTAAAGTAAGAGTGGCTGGATGTTCTTCAGCCTGTTTGATGTGTGTGGGAACCGTTGAGGAGCAGAGGAAAAGGATTGTTTCATTTATTATTTTTCTTACTCAACAGCTAGAAACCAGAATCCCTTTCAGATGTTCTTCTCTTTCATGAAGAATAAACTAGCCTTAGTGGAAGTCTCACTGTAGGTGGCAAACTATAAAAATAACTCAAACGCTTTTCTTGAAGAAAAAAAGATTTTACTTTTTCCCCTCCACCCCCTCAGGAATTCAGTGTAATTTGAAATACATCTTGGGTCAGAAGAATAATGTTGAGGTGTCAGAATTGATAGTTTCAGTGCAGGAAGCTATGAAGGAGAAATTATTCAGAGTTTAAGATGATTTTCTTTTGGAAATACAAAAAAAAAAGTAAAATTTTAGTCTTAATTGGAGTGTGCCCACAGCTCAGTATTGAAATTAGGTTAACATATGTGTATCCAGCTTGTATAAAGCGCTGATGGCAAGCCTTCTTCTTTGGCTTTGGGTCCCCTGATGCTCTCAGCCCCACATAAAATTCCTACCTATTCTGGCATTACGTGCAATTGTTTGTGCAATTATAATTGGCAACTTCCTTTCTGCTTTATTTTCTTCTTTCCCAAAACACGCTTGTGTATTTTGCAGTGCTGTTTGTTTAATCTCTTCTTAAGGCCCTTTTTTTCCTGACGGTACGATGAAAGCATTTCATTACTTGTTTTTACAGAAATTTGAATCCTTGCTTTGGCCTCATAGCCGTTTTTCTATCTAGCGGTGTTAGCTTTTTGCTTGCCCTCTAAAATCAGATGATGAGCTGTTCAAAAGAAGATACCAAACATCTTTGTTAGATTTGTAAGGTGATTCATTAAAAGAATTTTTAAAAGAATATTTATGGACAAATGCTTGTGTGATATACGAAGTAAAGAATTAGGTTAGGGGAAACAAAAAAAAAACAACCCACAACCAAAAACCTGCTGTTTCGGTTTACTGAATATGAAGACAAGATGATAAACTAGAAATGTATCTTGCAGAAGAAGAGCTTAGTACTGAATAGATCTGAAATGTGCTTTAATCCATGGCAAGATTTTAAATAAACTGACCAAAAAGTGTTTCGTTTTCTAGATTTGAACTTGCGTGAAGGGCTTTTTTCCCCACAAACTAGATTCAAGAAAAGATGAAGATAATGGCAGTTTGTTGTTTGGTACAGGCTTTGTCAAGGAAAATGGAAATTACATAGCAAGTGCTGCATGCTGCATGCTTTCTCTGACTGGAAAATGTCTGTCTTGTTTGAATTTCTCATTGCTTTAGCTAAAGCATTAAAAACTATCTATGCACTGGAAAATAAAAAGAGGTGCTAAAGGTGGCTTTTGTTTGTCTCAGCTGTTGTTAAGCTTTATAGAGGTGCCAGGCTATATCTTTTCTGAAGTCTGGGGGGAAAAATACCGGCTTTGCTGTTTTTTTAAGATTATCTTGAGCCTCAGTTAGAGTAGTTACGGTAGTGTGTAATCTGCTGCATCTGGCTATTCCCACATGTGAATTTAAAGACTGGAACCGAGCTCAGTGAGTCAGAGGAGAGCATCCTAGAAGAGAGGAGCTGCTCTGACGGCAGGGCGGTAGGCTACAGCAGGCTGCAGAGATAATAGCAGTCTCTTCAGCCTGCTGGCATCGCCTGCAATGTTATCTGTGTGATCACCTCCCGCAGAAGCTGCAGCAAATCCCTGAGGTGCAAGCAAGTAGAGTGTTTGTAAGCTGGGCTATCGTGACAGCTGACTCCTCGCCATGCCAAACAGGATTCAACAGACTGACACTCTGGGATCACTTCATTCACTAAATCCTACCTGCTGCAGCAACGGGCAGCCGAGTGGCTGTAAATACTGGATCCTGGATTTAGGTACAAATGTGTACAACAGGGATAAGGGGCTGGGGGGTGAGGGTTTGCTGCTTGTCCAGGGGATGTTTTCCAGTCATAGGAGTTTAGTTGAATGTTTTCCTTTCTCTATCTGCCTCTATTCTCTCCTCCCTCTTGACCCCTGATAATAAGTGCAGAGTATAACAGAACCTGGATGGGAAAGGCAGCAACTGTGGAATGGGTCTGCTGTGTAAACTGCTGCAATGCTTACCAATGTAAGCTCCTTCAGAGAAAGAATGCAAAATGCATGTACTGCTTTATTATTTATAGCTGAACTGTGGAAATGAGAAGTGGTAACTCTTGCTCTGAAAGATATTGCTGCTAGTAGTAACTGTTTTAAAAGCCTAAAAATTTTCTTAGAATTTTGCTACTAAATTGAAAACTCGTGTTTAATATCTGCCAATTACTTCTACTACATTATTGTTAAGAAGCAATGTTTTGGGGAATAGAGCTTGAAAGGAAAGGGTGGTTGGGAATAAACTAGTCTGTATGCAACTTGTTTAGGGATGTCATTGTTACTAAAATGAGTATTGTGGAGGAAAGCAATGCTGTTTCTGCCTTGCCTGCAGAAGCTCAGGTGAGATGAGGGATGTACATGTTAAAATCATTTGTTGCTAGGTCTGCTTCTCCTTTGTGTTATTAGCAAGAAATGGTATTTGTCCTTGCCACTTTGACTATCGCTGCAGAACAAGTTTGATTCTGATGCATAACAGCTGAAATGTCTGCAGGACAACATCAGTGTCTGGAGCTGTGTACTTGTTAGGATGCATGCTTTCATGTGCAGGTTGTTTGCAGCTAGGTTCAAATTTTATGTGTGCTGTGAGCATGTAAGTAAAACAAGCAGCAAAAGGCCAGTTAGAATATATGTCATTTATTTAGCAGTGAAACTGCTTTTACAGATGGACCAAAAGAACAGGGAAAATAGTAGTAAGGTTGCAAGCATGGAATTAAGGGTATAATGGAAAGTAATCTCATTTATGTGAAAGGATAGGGCTGCGTGTAAGTCTTCGTACTTCCTTAAAAGACAATAGGGCATCAGGGTACCAGCTGAAGGGACTTAATGTTAGCAGGCTATCATCTTTGATCCCAGCAATAGAGATAACTGCTCTGTAGTCCCCAGAGCTGTATAATCACTTTCTAAAGCACTGATTATTCCAGTTTTCAAATGTAAACAAGTACTGAGTGTCTTGGAGGTGGGGGATGAAAGGAGTCGATTACAAATGATAACTGATACACAGCGTGTTTTGCAGCACAATACTTTGCAGAATAGCTTTCCCAGAGCTGCGTGTGCCTCAGCTGGAAGTCTGTTAATGGCATGGCAAGAGTCTTTTCCACTTTACTGTTGTTTTTCATTTTCCTGTCTTTGTTTGCTTCATTTTTAAAATTCTTGTTGCTACAGTGAGTAGTCAGGCTCAAATCTATCTATCTTTTAATTCCAAAGATTTTGTAGAAAACATTGTTGCATTGTAGAGGATTGGGTGTAGTCAGTCACTTTCCATTAGTTAAGATCATAAATAGGTACAAAGACTTCTTGGATAAGCATACCCTATTTCAAAAATATTTTTCATTGTCCTCTGTTTCCTAAAAACAGATGTCCATGTATGCAAGTCATGTTGCAAAAAGACTCGGTAGTCTTTCATAATAGGGGAACAAGCTTAATTGTATGCCTCCATATAACTGTGATTATGTTATTGCTTGAACCGGAAAGAGTAAAATTTACCTTTGGTTATTTCTGGCCGCTGCAAAATTGAAACTGACCATCTGGTTTTAGACTGAATATTCATGATGTACTCTATTGCATGATTTCATTAATAGAAGATTTCTATTTTACTTAAAAAATCCTTAAGGAATGCAATAAATTGGTTTATTTTTAATCAGTATGTTAAAATACTTGTCGTGCAACTGATAACTTTGTATACTTGTTTAATTGAAGGATTCAAGTTTTCTTTCCCCCTGCTTTTTCCTGAAGTCTGGGGAGGAAATACTGCAATCAGATGGAGGGAGGAAGAAAATAAGGCCTTAAGTAATGAACTGGCAAGTAATTACTGACATCAATAAATAAGTATTGTATCTTTGCCTTTATCTGACATCAGTTGGAGAAAGCACAATTCTCATGGTAATTCCACCCATTCCTGAAACTCAAAAATGCTCTGCATTTGAGACAAGTGTGGATAAATATTGAAGTTGTTTATGGTTATTTGGCTGGAGATAGAGTGTTTGTCTGGAACTGGCTATTAGAAATCATGACATCTTTTTTCAGTTACCTTATGAGCTAGAGGAAACAATAGGATGTATGTGTTTCAGTCCCTAAGTGGGTCATGCAAGTCTATATTTCACTTGGGAAATTTGAGAAGCCAATCTCATGGATGAAATCCAGGGAATAAATCTACAGAAACAAAACTTATCCTGAAGTTATTAACCATTTGGGGGCTGGTTTGGAGGAGGAAAGTGGTTACAGGAATAGAGAGAGTTCTCACTAGACTTTGAAGAAGCATATTTATTAAGTTCACAGTAGATGGTTTGAAAGAATCTGTATGAATCAAACTAGTTCTCCTTTTTCTCTTTCATAACATTTTATGGTATATCAAACTTCAGAAATCATTCATCCATAAAACAGGATGCTTTTGCTATAGAGTAATTGTTAGCAAACGTTGTCCAAGAGAGGATAAGAGGTCTCTGAGGACTGGACTCAGAGGATGCAGTGGGAGAGTCCAGCATTACTAATAGGTTGGTGTAATTCTTGGCATAGATCCACCTCTGCGCTTTGAAAACCTATTCTTTTAGAATACAGATGGAAGCTGTTAAGTATGTGCTGTGTGTGCTTTTCCATCTCCACCAAGAGAGCATGCAACAGAAATCCTCCTGAAGCTGAACTCATGTGTCAGCAGAGATGCTGCTTTCTTGACCTGTATGTCTTTCTTCACCATTCTTGAAACAGAGCTTTTTTGAACCCTCAGGCTGCAGGACTTGCAGGAGGGTTATCTGAAGGTGCTGTTTCTTGATTAGTAAAAACTGAAGTACTTGTCAGATGCTGCCAACATATATACCTTGAGCTTGTACATGTGACCCAGTTGCTTTCTAGGGTTGATCTTGCAGAAAACACTGCACCGTTCTCACTAACCTCAACACCCACTGCTCACCTCTTAAAAGTAAGTAGGAGCTTATGCAGGAAGACTGATGCCCTTCCACAAGAACTCAGGTTTGTTGCCCTGAAATGACCTCATATTTTCATCTGAGCAACATTGTATTCTAATCTGAACCACTACACATTATTGTCCTCTATGGCTTAGATGTATCTCTTTGGTCAAATTTGCCATACTTTGATTCATGTAACTGTCAAGTGGGTTACTTGCTTTGTGAAATGAGCTAAGACTGAGCAGCATTGTGGATCAGATGTGTGTATGGAGTTAGCCCCAGGCAACCTTCTGCCTCTGAAGTCTGTTCTCTCTACTTAAATACGTATTTTTTGCTTTGATATCTTGTAACTATTCCATTAAAATATAGCAATTTAAAATGGGTTTGTTATCCCCATCTCATTTTCAAAGCAAATACTCAGCTTCTAGTTTTAAAGATGAGAAAGGGAAACATTTGCTATTCTGAAGGAGATGGTGTTAGTTTTGCCATGCAAACTTGGTATAAAACAAATTGTAGCTCCATTTCTTTAATATGAAAAATATGTTGTTTATATCTGAACATTTTTGGATTTTAGTATGACTATATTCCAACATATCAGTAATGAAGAATATTCAAAATATTAAGTAGTAGTGAAGAACTTTAAGATTTAACTACAAAAAGGTGATGGGAAAGCAGAGGAGTTAATATGAAGAAGGCATTCCAAATACAGAAAAGGACAGACCCCGGAAAGTATATTGATGCATTTTGAAAAGAAAGGTAGAAGTTAATTCCACACTAGGAAAATTGCAGCTGTCTCTTCACATCCTTGTCAAATCTGTTCTCCCTGAGAGCATCTATAAATTAACATTTGGTGCATGTAGTTTTGTATGGTAGTCAGAAGTTTGTATTGAGTGTGTAGACTTACTCTTAGCAGAGCAGAAATGCCTCGAGTCACATTTCAACTTAATTTATCTCTGTTTTAAACAAATTACTTCAGCGTGGCAGCAGTATAAGAACGAGCTATCACTTTGCATAATCAAAGCTTCCTCTAGGTGCTCATTGCTAGACAAGTAAGGAGCAATGTGTTCATAATGTCCCTTTGAATGTGGTTACAACCAGCTGTAACAATCCACTGAATTTGTCCATCAAGGCTCGATTCAACTCTGTCCTTTAGTGGAAGTGACAACGAGAGCAGAGCTTAGGTGGTATCCATATACTCCATCCTACTTTGAAAAGATTACATCAGTAATGTAACAGGCCTTTCCCTGTGAGGATTTGTTTTCTTCACAGAGGACAGGAAAGAATGTTTTTAGACCACATTTTTTTCTTCTTTCTATTGCTTTTAAGGATGAGATTGTGCGCCTTCAGTCCATTTTTTGAATAAATGGTTAAAAAAGTAGAATTTTTCCCTATTTGATGAGGTAGCTAGAAAAGACCTTCATGGAGGTCAACTGTTGAGGTGCATTGTATTAAATGCTGGGGACCTCATTAAAAGAAAATGTGTCTTTTCTGTGGAGCAAATAAAGAAAACTAATTTAATTTTTTTCTTGTTTCCTTCAAACACCTTATTTTTATCCTTAAAATAAGACTTACAGATGGGTCTATTACTTAAAAAGGTGATTTACTTTTAACAACAGTTATTGTTGTGTAGAAGTTACTATTGGCACTGATCTCCTCAGCCACCCATCCCCCCCAGGGCTTTGTGGTTAATTAAGGAGAAGAATAAAAATTCTGCTTGATTGCCTTTCAAATGATGTGGGTTTATTTCTTTTATTTTTCTCTCTTTTTGATTTCTACACCCAAACCAGTTTTGGATAGTTCTACCATGATTGTATTGCATCATTCTCCTCTGTGGCCAGTTAGGTAATACTGGATGGGTGGGAGCTGAGGAATGATTCTAGGAATTGAGATTTAGATGGCACGGAGTTCAAAACATCAGCTTTCTTCTGAGCCTTTATTGGAAATAATTGTGAAGGAATAAACACAGCAGAAAACTTGCATGGCAAAATGTAACTTTTTTTTTTTGTACACAGCGTGGGCTTGATCATGCCAAAGAAAACTCAGCAGTGCATATGTTATTCCTGAAGAGGCTGTAATCAAATTAATGAAAGTGGCAACGATGGATTCTGTTTTTAGTGTTCAGCGTACTGCATGGTTCCATACATTTTAATTACACTTTAAGATAAAATGTCACATCTTCTGTTAATTTATAGCTCACTTGCTTTAAAAAAAAAAAAAAAAAAAAAAAAAACCCTCCACATTTATACCAAGGAATTATCTTTGCATATTAAACTCATATAGCTTATTTTTAAATCAAGTTTAATGAAGTTGTGGAACATTATCTTCCCCTTACCTAATGTCTTAAGATGCTTCACCCTGAAAAGGTATCTGTGCAGCAATTTCCAGTATGATTTTAATAGTTATAATCTACTCAACCTTAACTGAGAGTCTGTTTAAAAGAAAAATACATTTCCACTGTGACAAACCTTTATTAAAATCATGTGTTCTCTCGCTGCTTTGCTCAGGTTACATTTCCATCTGTAGATAAAAAGTCTGAAAACAGTTCAGTTTCCAATCACTGTCGTCTAAGTCTGTTCTTGATAATGGCGTTATTGAGCAGGGACTGAGCCCAGAGGAAACTGTCTGTCAGCACCTACAGCCATCTAGTGCAGGGTGATAGCAGTAGTGTGACTGTAGGGGACTGAAATGGCTCATGAATATTTCAAGTATTAAAAAAAGTCAAGGTTTTACAAGACATAGCAGTGTTAGTAAAATTAGCTGATGTCCCTGTTCTAAACGAGTTGGATATGGGAGCATCTTTTATGTCTAGTAGTTCTGGGTGACACATTTTGTCACTGTCTCAGCTATTCCATTTTCCCTCCCAATTTGTTTAATTACCTTCTTAATTTGTTTTTGAAGGCTGCAGCAGCAAAGCATTTAGCAAGAAAATGACCACAGTTATTGTAATGGCCCCAAAGCTAAATGATACGAGTGTATTATTATTAAGCTTATGGCAGAGTTCCTAACTTGAGATTGATGTGTTTGCACAGCTGTTGCTAAAGCTGTGCCTCCAAACAATCACTGGTTGTTCTAATGAACTCTTCTGCTTTGAATCAAGAGGATGGAGGGGAAAAAAAGATGACTGCTGAAGTTGGTGCTGGATTATTATGTGTATTTAGATTAACGTGGAACTGCAGTAGGTGAAGAGCAGAGGAAAGCTTTTTTTTTTTTAATACAAGTTGTCTGATCACTTATTTTTTTTTAAACAAAGTTTAATTTTAAAAGAAGTTTTTTCTTCTGTATTGTTCTTCTAACTTAATACTATCACTGTGTGTTGCCTTTTTACTTAACACTGATGAGCTTTTTAATAGCCTTGAAAATACCATTAGCAATTATGATCGATATCTACACTTTGAAGTGTCTCTTTGCTGACACCATGTATTTTCTCAATTTTAATAGGGAATAAGAGATTTTATCACTTTTCTTAAGACATTTTGAAAGTAAGAGAATGAAATACACCTAGAAGCCATTCATTTGTAAATATCTGGCAGAGGTTATTCTTGCTCAATTTTGTTTCAATCTTCTAAGCAAAAGAAAAAAAATAAAAGTGTTGGCTCTGCAGCATTGTGTGCTGATTTTATATGTAGCTTTTTGTCTTCAGAATCGTGAAGCTTGTTTTTTATTCCTTATGCTAGGCTAGTGGAAGCTAATTTCCTCCCTACCTATACACACACACTCAGTTTCAAAATAACACCAACAGTTGTCCATCCCCTACTTCCTTGCTTGAACTTGCTTGCAATGACATTGTTTTGCTGATGTACAGCCTTTTTGCTGGAGTAGTGGAGGTTATTTTAAAATCTGCATAGGATAAATTCCTTCCATTTGGATGCTTTGTATTGCTGAGCTTTCCACAGGGAAGTGTGACGTGTTGATTTAAGTAACATCTGAGACTGGTTCTTCCTAAAGCAATTTCTGCAGGCTTGCTTCTCTCCCACTTTCCTCTACTTTTCAGTAGAGCTAAGGACTTCATAATGCATCTTTTTTTTTTCTTTCCTTTTAGTTGGCTGTTGGCTGTTATTTATATTGCTATGACCTTTTTCTATCTATTCATATCTTCTTTTTGTACACAGCATATCAGATAAATTTCTTTGCTACTTCCTAGCTGTATGTCTTGGACTGGCAACTGTCTCTATCCATTTCAGGGGATAACATTACTTTACAGCAAAAATCAAAGCAGCAGATTGTAGTGCAACTCAGTAACAAACGAGTGAAAGGAGTTGCACAGTTGCCCTGATTAAAAATGGAAACTGTTCACCACAGATCTTGTGTAAACAGTGGCTTCCATTTGCAGTGACATAAAACTCTCCACTAAGAGCAGAGCCGCATCTCTGCCACTAACGTCAGACTGCATGGCCCTTCACAAGTAGGTTGCACGCAGCATGCAGGAGATGAATGAGTTGTCAACAGCTGGGAAAACTTTCTGCCTAGTGTCTTAGGCACCAGCACTGCCTACAAGGCCCAGGACCAGAGCTTCTTACATCATTCTTTTCCTTTCATTGGCTCAGAGCTCACTTCTCCCCACCAGCTAGCTGTTTGGTTTTGTCAAAGGCTGGGAGCAGTGGGAAGGAAGCCAGTGCTGCCTGTTCCCAATGCTTCAGGAGCTGTGCAGTACCCTCTGCCAGCCTTTTGTGCTGATGTCTGAAATTAATAGGTAGTGGCAGGAGTGGGGGGCAGGCTGGAGGAGAGGGTTGTGTTGGAGTGGGGGTTGCTGGAGGAGAGGCTGAGTTGTAGGCTGTGGCCCTGGGCCTGCACCAGAGCATCCCCTGGCAGTCACTGCTCCTGCAAGATCTGTTCTGTTGGAGGAGAGAGTGGGCAGGCTGTGCCTTCCTCTCGTCTTCCAATTTAATCATCCTGAAGTAAGCTGGAGATTGTTGGTCCTGAGACCTTTCACAGCTATACAGTGAAAGAAGGGTGACACCTTAGTATTTTTGATTACAGGTTTTATGTCAGCCCGTCAGGGAGTTAAGTGTATGTGTGTAACTATTAAATGTACCAATGAATATCTTGTCCATTCTGGATCTGCAGGGGAAGTGTGTTAAGGACTCCTTCATGGTAATGTGGAATTATGTCATCTTCAGGAAATACAAAAGAGGTACAAGAACCAGACAACCAACTGATGGCCCAAAGAAACTCACTGAAGACTGTGCTTGAAAAAAAAGCCAGAACTTAGGAAATTAGAGTATGGGCTTCTGTTCATCAGCTCATATGTAAAAATGTGCAAGCCCTGTGCAATTTTAATTAGTAGAAACACACCCCAATCTAGGGGAGGTATAATTATACTGAAATGGGCACTTTGACTTGTAGAGACAGACTAGAAATTGACTTGCTTTTTGCACATGATGGACATTTTTGGACTGGCATAGGATTGAGAAGTAAACTGACAAACACAGACATAAATCTGTCACTGACGTGTCCTACCAGGCACATGGATGTAGCTGTCTTTAAATGTGAGCAGTCAGCTGTCCAAAAGAATATAGTTGAGGTCAAAGCATTGTATGTAGGTTATATTTTAATAGGGAAGCTTTGATTAATTTGTTAAATGCTTATGGTTTTCACAAACTGTGAACCTAAAGTTCAGGACTGTAAATAATTTTTAATGCTTACTTCTTGTGACACACACAAAAAAAAAAAATAAATAAATAAAAAAAAATCTTTCCTAAAGTAAGAGAGAATAACAGCTTATTGCAAATACCTCACAAAGTCTTCTCTCCCGTTCTGTAGCGCTGCCTTGCAGGAATATACAAGATATAGGTTCAGAGGTTTTTTTTGTTTGTTTGTTTTTTAATCCCTGAGGTCTGAATTCCAGGGAGCACAAACAGAACTACTGCTGTTCACTCAAGAAAGTTTTTTTTCTGGCATAATATCGTACCTTCTTCCTGTTTTAAAAAAAAAGTGTGGATGCAAAACAATCAGCAGTTGTGAGAGGAAGATTTTTTACAGTATGCATTTTGTTGGTGTTTAGCTCACAGCCAGCAGTGATGCATTTTCAGTTCTCTCTATTTGCAATCTCTAATGAATGTGAGATTGTCAAAAAGTTTTAATATTAAAAATTTAAAACCTTGATTTTTCTGAACAGAGTAGAAAAGTAGGAGAGGATATTTGGGGGGAAAGAAAAAAAAATATGAGATGACAGAACAGTAACAACATAAAATCATATGAAACCCTTCAGGCATCTGCCACTGATTTTCTAGCTCAAATGCACAGTATATTCCTTTTGCACTTACCCAGAGATTTTCTTCATTTTTTTCCTCAAGTGATACTGCAAATGTGTTTGTTGGATGGCTTCTCTCTATTTCAGGAAGGCCTTTGAAGTTATTAAGATGCAACAAAGACTGTCTCCAGGGAGGGTTTTTTGTGTTTGTTTTTAATTGCAGACCTGTTTTGTGGACAGCTATGGATCTTACTTAAAAAGCTGACTAATATCTGGCTTACGATTACAATCAATCTGATATTTAGCACAGTCAGCCTTTGATAACTTGGAAGATTTAATTACGGAGTGCATTTGAATTCAAACGGTCAGTGCAGGTATCTGGGAAGATATACCAAGGTATTGAGCTATCTTCATTTAGCCACACATGGTAAAAATTTTACAAAATAAGATATGATAAGGTAAGATACAAAATAAGATATGCACTATACTGAAATGTGAAATAATGGCAGAAAGGATTTGTTGACCAGAGGTGAATATGTTTATTCTATTCCAAATACAAATGACATTGAAGGATTTTCTTTTATGTTTTTGAATACTAGTTTTCTGCTTTTTATTCATAATTTTTTAAATAAACTAGTTTTGTTTTTAAAAAGCATTGAAAATTCTCTGTATTGTAAGTGAAGCTCATGCTTCCAAAAGAGCATGAGGGAAATTCCATGCCTAACAAAGCTAAAGCTGTACTTTCTTTAAATGGCAGCTGCTTTTATGGTGACTTGTTAAAGCTGAAATGTATCTAATGTCTTTTTATGTATATGGCAGTGTTTGTTTAAAAAAGATAATAAATTGCTGTATGGGTAGTCTGAAGAAGAGGATGTGCATTAGGAGAGAATGAAAATTCCTGACAAGTTCAGGAATGGTCTTACACATGGCAAGTTGACTGCCTCTTATTTCAGAAGTGGTTCTCAGGTAGAAACTGTGTATGTGTGTATGAGTAAATTCTTTTTTTTCTTTCCTAAGCTCTCCTCATCTCATCTAATAACAAAAAGTAATTGTTTACTTGGCTGTTATTTTGTCAGCAGAATTAAAAATTGACTTGACTGAGATTGGAACATTATTGCTTGTAGGCAGATATGGACTTGGGATATCACTGAACCATAGCCACTTCCAGTTGATATCTCAGACTGTCCTTTTGAACTGATGATGACTGATGATACTTTCCCAAGTATTTGTAATGTACCTGCATCAGGACTTACTGAAGAACTGGCTAGTTGCCCTATGTGATTGCCTTCCTTTGTTGGCTCTGTGATCCATATGGCCGTGGGAACAGGCAGGGCTGCAGTGGCAATGTGACAGTCCACTCAGGACCACCAAGGTTGCTTTGCTCCTTTTTTTTTATTCTTTTCTTTTCTTCTTGATGCATCCCAATAGTTCAGAGAAGGCAAATTGTTTGTACTTAAAGTATTGCAGCATTTTGATCTTAGCACAGAGCAGAGTAGGTTTGATTCCCTAGGTAAGGAAGTCAGGGTTTTGTAGCCCTGTTACTCTCTTTGCAAAAACTAAAACTCTAAAAATGGCAATATGGAAATAGTTAATGTGCAGCAGAGTCTTTCAAGTCATCAGCTAGCTCAATATGGCTGATTTATTTTTTAGAAAAAAAACCTACTTCATTAATTGCAGATGTGCATGTTTCTTGTGTTAAGAAAGCTGGGACTCGAACGAGAATTCCCATTTCCCTTAAAGTTTCAAAAATTTGTCTGTTCGTTGGAGGTAACTTTCTCTTCTGATTTGAAGGAGGTAAGAACTCACGCTGCCTGCCCTTTTTCTTTTACTTACAAATAAATTTATGGACTCTGAGTGAACTCTCTGACCTTACCAACAGAGCAACATATGTGATTTCACTGTGAGAGAAATAGAAGTTAAATGCCTTCTTTTCATAGTTTGGCTATGCATTATAAAACAAAGCCCAACTCTTAGGCGTTTTTAAGGTTGTTGTGTTTTGTTTTGTTTTTTAATAATTGTGAAGCTGTTTTTACTTGAGCAAATGGCCTTATTAAGTTTGATAGTTTATTGTTGGATTGGTAATGCTGTGTGTGATTATTTTCTGTGTATTGGATTTTTTTTTCTTCCCCAAGATGGCCATCTGTTGCATTTATCTTTTTCTAGAAGGGAATATGACACTAACTAGAAAGTTTCGTGTACTTGAAACACAGTTGGGGTTAGCATACCCCAAATTTATTCCATCTGTTTTGTTTTTAAAAGTCCATGTTGTTCTTGGTTTAGTTTTGAATACTCCTTTTTCCTCTTAGCATGTTTTAGTGATAAAATATTCTTGAGCAACCCTAGAAAAACAATTCGTTATGTAGTCATAAAGGAACCAAAGCCAATTCTAGTGTAAACATTCCCAAGCATAGTTATCAATCAAAGAGGGTATCCCAGATTATATAGATAGATAGTGGTTGACCAGGGAGAAATAAGACACTCGAGCAGCTTTTCTCATAGTGGAGGCTGAAGTCTTTCTTTCAGTGATCTTGCAAACCTCCCATATGGATACTGAGATTTCCTGACATTTGGATCTAAGAATGTGTCTACCTAAATGTATGAACTTGAACAAGCATTTGTTGGTGTTGTTTTTATTTGGTTGTTGTTGTTGTTTAATTAATGACTGTGTCCTAGTATTGTAGCCTTTGGCTAGAAATACCATTCAACTGAGGAAACACATAGGGGTAAGATTTGCAGAGTCTGGACTCCTGTGAGGTGGGCTGGGATGGGAAAATGGATGTTAAGAGGTCTCCCAGGAAAAATTTTGCAATGTTTTATTTTTTACTGAGTATTAACATTGATCTGTGGGACTGCAGGGATGTTTTCTGCAGGTTTAAGGTGTGGGGGGGGATTAGATCTGGTCTCTGAAGAGACTAATGAGTTGACATTCCATTTGGGTTAACACAGGTGATGCTAAGTTTCTTTTTTTTTTCCCAACACTTTTTAGATATAACTTGAAATTTAAGCTGATGCTTTTATGGCAAGGCAGTATTTTTATTCTTACTAAGCCTTTTCTTTTTCCTTAGTGCTTTCATGCTTTAAAAAGGGGAACAATGCTATCATTTTGGTGTACTACTTATATTTTGACCACTTTTATGATTCCCTGAAGCCCTAATAATGCTTTAGTAAATACTTCATATAAAACCTTGCAGAAGAGAAGATGAGAAGCAGTTACATGCTGCATGCCAAATGAAAACTAATGCTGTGTGGGAGGATATGGCCAAAGTATGTGCTGTGAAACATGTCTGGCTAGCATTGTTTTGTCTCTTAGATCTTCTCCACTTGAGTGGAGTGTATGCATTTCTTCCTGCTCTCTTCCCTCCTCCTGCCCACAATCTGTTGGCTGACTTAAGAGCAGGAGTGGCACAGCAAAACTGCAATCAGATAAAAATACTACTTTCCCACAGTTTTAGGGGCGCTGCATCAAACAGTTTGGTTTTACAAGAAGTGGAATAGTTGGTAAGTGTTGACCGTCAAAAGGATGTGCAAAAATCTGGGAAGGGAACACAGCTTTTTAGAAGCTTTTATTAACTGCAGGCCTGTTAGATGCTTAGAGATAGGCATGTTTATGGAAAACATAAATCTTCCACCGTCAGTTACTACACCGGCACGCTGCCTTTTTCTTAGCAGGGAGTAATTGTAAAGGAAGGAAATGCAAACTGATACAAAAACACAAAACAGTTGGTGCATGATGAACTTCGATGTTAAAGCCTAATTGACATTTTCTTTTGTTAAATACATAAACGAATGTGCTCTATTTGAGGATAGAACTTGTGTGGACAATTTGAAGGACTTGAAAAATCTCTACAAGTAGAAGAAAAAAATTGGTTTCGTTGTTACAACATTTTCAAGAGTTTTAAAAGCAAAGCATTTAGTTTATGCTTTCAGAAACTTGTTTACAAGAACACTGCTGTTCTCTGCTCTCCTGTGTTCCATTAGCAGAGTGGCAGAAGGGAAGTGAAGTACCCATCAGTTGGAATTTACTATGATTTCTGAAATGAGGAATCTGATGAAAGTTAAAAGATACATGATACTGTGATGGTAAAGTTACATTTGGTGAAAGAGCAGTCAAACTAACTTCTTACAGAGGTTTACTAGGGGATTGTTTGGATTCCTGTGGAGAGCTTGCAGATGGTTGGGAGTTTTGTTTGGAATTTTTTTAATAAGCAGACCACTTTATTTAAAAAAGGAAAAATCTGTCATGCTGTGGATGCTGATGGCCAGTAGGCCTGCTTTTCCAACATATGTGCAGAGGACCCTTAAGCAGTATCTCACAGGCCTTCAGGGATCTTCAGACTGCAAATCAAAAACTGTTATTGGTAATTAATTTTTTCCTTATGTTTCCTGCTTAAAAAAAAAAAAAAAAAGCATGTGGTAATTCTGTAGCACTGATATCTCAAGATTTAGAGACAAAGCTGGCTAGCAGAACTCTGCATCTGCTTTTTGGTAGTATGCATTACTTGAGACCTTGAAACCACACTGATGGCATCATAGGAAGTCTGCGTACCCTTGTGCAGCACATTTACAGCTGCAGCTAGGAGGTAATTCTGCAGGCACACACTGATGCCTGAGTTGAAAGTTAGTTGCTAGTTTGATGGACTGAAATTATGCTTTATTTTCTACTTTATGGGAAAACAAAAGTGGTGTCTACTATCAGTTATTGTTCTGGATGTGTTTATACAGAATAGCCTAGTGCAGATCTTGGCATCACAGCTGATGTATTTTAACAGTCACATGCCAACTAATGGAAGCAGATTTGGTCTTATTGGAACAAAGAAAATGTTTTAATCTGCCTGATAAAAATTTTGGATTCCAGGGAAAGGATGGTAATGTTTCTCTCTTTTATTTTTTCCCTGGCATTCTACAGTTTTTAAGATAATCTTTGAAACACCATGAACAATAACGGAAAAAGACATATTTACATTCTGTGTCTCATTCAGCATGTTACTTGTGGCTTTTTAATCTAGAATTTGCCCTTAATATTCTGTGGAAACAGAGCAGGCTCACATACTAGTGTGTAGATGCAAGGCATTTGTGTTTCCAGTCAAGTGTGTTGCTGCAACAGTGACCATATTATCCTACAAAATTCAAACTACTTGTGGTAAGACTGACAGTATGCTTCTTAAGGAAAAGCTGCCAGAAGAGGTGACCTGAACATCTGTGTCAAACTTCAAGAAGGAATGCAAACACTGCATTGAATTCCTAGCAGTAGAAACATTCAACAAAACATTATTTATGTCATCCTTATATAAACTATCCATCTACAAAAGTGCACACAGAGTAAAAAAAAGAAAACACCATACTTGACAGTCTAGCTGAGTCTTGTTAATATGTTGATGGTAGATAGTAGTCATAGGACTGACATTTCAAGATTATGACTTTGAAAAAGAAAGTATGTTTTTAGGAAAAAGAGAACTGTTGGGAGAAGAAACAATATGCTTATGGGAAGAATAAATGTAGTCTCACAAAAGCTAACACGGTGGATGCTTACCATAAATATACTCTATGGTTCAAGTGACAGGAGCCTTAGTGGGAAAGTAATACTGACCTCATATGCATATAGCTGTGGTTTAAGAAAAGTATATCCTTCGACTACAGAACTTAAGCATTGTCATGCTAAGAAAAACTGCTGATCCTTAGATTTGAGCAAACGGGCTTTTCAGCAAGGCTATTCTCTTCCTTTTTTTTTTTTTTTTTTTTTTTTAAGACTCCAAGACTATTTAAATAAAATACACATAAGATATTTAAGATATAACATAACATAGATATATAATATAACATAGTTACTTAAATGTTCTCTTGATTTTTTGACTCTTCTTCCCACATTTTCCAAGGTAGGAGGGCAGGAAATGCATAAACAAATAGGGTAACTAGAGCATTTGTAATAAAGTTTGGGATTTTCAAAATTTTGCTCATTTTCTTGAGGTAATTTTGCTTTTCATGTCCATGCTCAAAGCAGCGTGCTACTGTCAGATGTGCATCAGCATTGCTATAAGAATTGAGCCAGTCACAACTACTTACTGAAAGCGAGTGGTCTTGTATAGCATGAAAACAGATAGCTGTGGTGCCTTTAAAGGCCAAGTCTTAAAGTAATTTGTTCAACTCTTTCATGCATCCAATCTAAGTATTTCAGGTAGTCCTCAGTTTCTGTAAAACTTCCCCAAAAGAATGTCTTATATCGAGCATAGTAAGTTGCAGGTAAGCTTTGGGAGGTTGATGCAAGTTTCCAGTAGGGCTTATGCTTGTTGTGGAGTTTCAAGTGATGTTAGCAGCTGTCAGGAATAATCTACTAGTTTTCATACACATGATTTTATGGTTAATGCTGTGTTACCATCAGTCTTTGACTGGCAGAAGATAGTAACACCATTTTCTTTTTTCCCAAGTCAAACAGGTGGAGAGTTTAAACAAATGGCTATTACTACTGTTCGCCTTGTTTCTCACTTACCAGTATCTCACTTTTAACATGCTCTCCTCACTCTTTTTCAGACTCCCTTTCAGTCTCCAGCAATGATGCCAGTCCTCCTGCTTCAGTAACATCACTTCAACCCCATATGATTGGGGCACAGAGCTCCCCAGGTCCCAAGCGTCCTGGCAACACTTTGAGAAAATGGCTTACCAGTCCTGTGAGGCGTCTCAGCAGTGGGAAAGCAGATGGGCACGTCAAAAAACTGGCCCACAAGCACAAGAAGAGTAGAGAGGTTCGCAAAAGCGCTGATGCAGGTTCTCAGAAGGACTCTGATGACAGTGCAGCAACCCCACAAGATGAGACTATTGAAGAGGTACGTGCTCCATGCAGCTGGCTGCAACGTGGTTCTGTGTCTCTGCTAGATCTACGTAGTGAGACCTGCCTAAAGCTATACATGTGCCTTAGAGCAGAAGGTGGCCCCTCAAATCAAAGTGTAGTTACCATCACCCAAATAATAAACATGGCATTTTTCACTGAAGGAAATAGTGAACTGCTGCATATACTGCCTGATTAATTATTTTTCTTGTTTCTGATGTGTTTGGCTTCAGACTTGGAACACTGTGAGTTACACAGTGAGGGAAAAAAAAAAGAACAAAAAACTAGAGACCTGGCAGCATGGTGAAGTGATAATTGTAGCTTGGGAAAGAATATTGGCATCTGTCCTTGAAGGTCACGCTGTAGAAAGAAGCTGTCTGACGCACCTGTATCATTATTTTGAGAGTGTCTATTATTCTGCAGTTCTGTGAATGAGAGAAAACCTACAGCCAGGTTTCCTTCTTAAAGTGAGGAAAGGGCAATTATCATCTACACTTGTTCCTTTAAACATGGTTAAATTATCCTGTGAACTCAGCTGCACTAAACTTCTGCTAATTCATAGTTTCTTATGTAGTTTGAGGGACCGTCTTTCATCACAACTGTAAGCATCATACAAGCATTCTGCTTTCACTACTGTAAGGTGGAGGTGGATAGGAGAAAAGACAATTGACAGAATACTTTATGTTATAAGGGATTCGTATAGCCTTCAGACATCTTGATATGAACTTCCTATCCTTGAATTAGTAAGTTAGAAGAATGGGACTCATACTTTGCAGAACTGAACTTGTGAAGCATTACTTTGCCAGCACCTTCCTGTAGTAAATTTCAAGCTACCTGTCTGCTTCTCAGTATCTTAATTCGTCTGCTTTGTCCAGTTTCCAGCCCATGAAAACATAATCCACAGCATCTAATTTTTATTTTTTTTTCCCCGCATGTGTAGGATCATCTTTTTTTTTTTTTTTTTTTTGTTAACTGTATGCATAGTGTCATACTGACTTGTTGGGAGACGGGAATCTACAGAACAGTCTTAAGACTAACTTGTGTTTAACAAGCTTCATGCTGCTGAGGAGGTAACGGAGCTTGAATGTCTTAATTTTATTTACAGAGGGGTCGTAATGAGGGGCTGAGCAGTGGCACTCTCTCAAAGTCATCCTCTTCAGGCATGCAGAGCTGTGGAGAGGAAGAAGGTGAAGAGGGAGCGGATGCTGTACCACTTCCTCCTCCCATGGCAATTCAGCAACACAGTCTTCTCCAGCCTGATTCACAGGATGACAAGGTAGGAAGAGGAAGCAGGGAAGGCTTTGCATGTTGAAACAACCTCTGTCTGCCCACATCTTTCTTCTGTTTCCTGAAGTCTTGTAATGTATACTGTATGCCTTTATGATAGACAGAAATAATCACTATGCCATCATTAAAAGGGATTTACTGGGGAAAGTGTTTAAATAAAATATATTTGTTTTAAACACGAAAGAACAGAAATTTTTCTTCTAGACCTTTGTATCCAGAAATGGGAAACGTGGTGGTTTTGCAGGCCTACTTACATCTATTGAACAAATGCCATGTTTGTGTTTAGAAAATAATTGCTTTATAATCATACCTTTTGGGTACTAAATTTTAAATATTATGTGCATATAGAGTTTATCTGGAGAAATTAATAGTTGTATATTAGAAACCATTTTAGATTATAGATTCTTTACCAAGCCCTATTACTTTGAATAGCCTCATATCTGGGGAAAAAAGGAAAGTCAACATACATACCTTAGCAGAAAGAGCTGTTCATGTTGACTTTAATGTTTTCTTAATAGCTGTATAGTTTTTTAAATTATTTTTATTCTTTTTAATAGAATTTTGCACCCTACAGGTGTGCAAAAAAGTTAATAACCAAGTTAGGGTAATAGTACAGCTCAGGGTTATTTTGCTTTTGTTTGTTGAAAAAAATGAAAACATATGCCAGAAAGGATGATTAATAATTTTGTGTCAACAGTTGAAATTTCTGGATATCGGTAGTAATTGCATGAAGGAAATCTTATGTGCATATAATCTCCTTTTCTTAAATGTTATGATGTTCATACATTGGGAGATTTATTTCAATTTTTAAAACTGATCAAATCTTTAGAGGGCAGCTGTCAAACCAGGACATAGAGGGTTTTAGAATGCAAACTATCTGGACTTGTGCAGCAAATATTGACATTACAATCGTCTCACCGTTTTGATGCTTAAAATTTTTAGCTGTTTTATTCACTCTTAGTGAATACTGTGGGTGAATGATCACTGTTTTGACTGGTGCAGCTTTGGCTGATCTTGTTAATCTTTTATTTCCTTTTATCCCGCTGTCTTTCTATTGGGATCTCAATGATCCCTGAAGTTGTCATTTGTAGGATAAAACTGTCTGGCTTCTATGTTTTATTTGTATTTATTTTCCACCTTTTTTCTGAGTTTGAAAAGTGTAATAAATGAGCTGGGGTAGCAGAATGTTAATATTTTGACCTGAAACAAACAAGGCAAAAACAGACATTTTAAAATCTTGCTGATCTTCAGACCCAGGATAATATTTGAGGGCTAGAAAATAATCTCACTTAGCAGGTTTGTAAATAGCATAAAAATAACGTTGGTGAAAATACATTAAAGTTGCTGCTAATTAGCTGCCTTATTTGTATGTCCCTTCAGTGATACCAAAAAAAAAAAAGGAAAAAAAAAAAAAAGGAAAAAGCTTTATAAAATGTTGTTGAGATAAAAGTGGCTTTTACTTATTATTTGTTCTTTTTTACAGTGCAAGTACAGTTTTGTGAAGGGATATACTTGAAAGATAGTGTCCTTTCACTTTTGCATTTCTCTTGCAAAGTCAAGCAGCTTTGAGTAGCATTTAGTCACCAGTAAACTTATTTAAAGGTTACACACACCCACTGCTGTAAGGACATTGGGACGGTTTTTGAAGTAACTTAAACTGCACAGCAAGAGGCAAAGAAGTCCCACTGTGTGGTATTAGTCTTGGAGCTTGTGTGCCACCCTGAATTCCACACGCCAAGACATACCACCGATTTCCAGTACCTAAAGCAAATGCTTTTTAGTACACAGAAGTGAGAAGCCAGAGCGAAGTTTTATCCAGCAGAACTCAGAGGACTCTACTGACAGAGCTTCTGATTGTTAAAAGGCTTGCAACAAGTCCCCTGTTGTCTGCCTTCTGGGTAGAGTCTTTCACATTTCTGCCACATTAGGTGGTTTCCTTTGGATCCTAAGGAATGTCTCCTCCTTTTCATGACCTCAGAGGTTTGGCTTTGGTCTGCACCTCACTTCACGCATTTCTTCCTCTCTGTGGCTCCTGGTCGTTACTCATGCTGGAAACTCCCTGCTTTGCTGGGCTTCTCCCTACTCAGCCTATAGTGGCCTCCAGCAGTATCTCGCACTTGCATGTGCTCCTTTGCTCCCTCTACCTTTCTTTCTGCTCCCAGAGTACATCATCGAGAAGGTCAACTGGCAGACTGTCTGTGCAGCCCAGCAGCTCCTTCTTTTTCAGATAAATTAACTACATGAGATGGGAAACAACCAGTGCTGAAATCTAACTGACAGTCACATATGTCTGGAGCCCCCAATACAAGAAAGACAGGGAGCTGTTGGAGAGGGTCCACAAAGATGTTCAGAGGGCTGGAGCACCTCCCCTGTGAAGACAGGCTGAGGGAGCTGGGCTTGTTCAGCCTGGAGAAAAGAAGGTTGTGGGGTGACCTCATTGCAGCCTTCCAGTACCTAAAGGAAGCCTACAAACAGGAGGGAGTCAACTCTTCACAAGGGTTGATAATGGCAGGACAAGAGGAAATGGTTTTAAGTTGAAGGAGGGAAGGTTTAGGTTGGATATCAGGGGGAGATCTTTACTATCAGAGTAGTGAGGTGCTGGAACAGGCTGCCCAGAGAGATTGTGGATGCCCCATCCCTGGAGGTGTTCAAGGCCAGGTTCAATGGGGCCCTGGGTAGCCTGGCCTAGTATTAAATGTGGAGGCTGGTGGCCCTGCATGTGACAGGGGGGTTGGAGATTCATGATTCGTGATTCTTGAGGTTTTTCTTTCCAACCCAAGCTATTCTGTGATTCTGTGATATACTCCCAATAGAGCAACAGATAGAACAGACATTGACCAGAACCTGATGACAATGCTGACAGTATTTTGTGAGGCTGAGCTAAGCTCCATATCCAAAAGTTGCATACCAGCACAGCTTTGGAGAAAACCGATTGCTAGTTAGATGTCAAGAGTATACAGTTGCCTGAAAGACACACTAGCTCTGGGCTTGCCAAGTTTTTGGTATGCATGCAAATATTGTGTGCTAGGCAATGCTGATATGTCTAATATTACTAAATAATACAGTCATTTTCTCCCATAAGAGCTCGTCTGCACAGTATGTATTCTTTTTGATAGAATCATTGCACACTTCATGGATTTACATTTGATGGCAGTTTACAAGTTGTTTGCATTTAATTTTTGGATAAGCAGTATTAAGTTTCAAGATCAGTTATGCTAATATGAAACTAATTATTTTCGCTTTTTGTTTTCTCTTTTTTGTAAATTGATGCAGCATTATGTTGACTTGTGTTCTGTCTCTGCTTTGGCTCAGTTCCCATATCTTTCCATTTAAAGTTGTCTGTATTTCCTTTGCTTACCCATCCCCTATTTTCCTTTCCAAATAAGGCAAATACAAGGCAAACTACCTAAATTATGTATATTGCTTTTTATATTGACCTATGGAAGCCTTGTCACACCCTAGTTGATTTGAGAAGAACCTCCTGTGTGAAGCTGTTATATGTGCCAGTTCTTTGTCCAATTTGTTGGAAACATTTGCAGAACAGCTTACCCTGTATTACACGATGTTCACTGTTCTGCTCGTAATATGAAGTAAGGTTCATATTGCACTGTTTCCATTTTCCAGTTATTAAATGATAAATGTAATGTGCAAACAACTCTGTTTGCAAATTACTGAGACTGAATTTAATGGCCCTCCCCAAAATCCTTTACTGTGAACACCTTTTGCCTTCAGTTGTATCTATAAACTGGCATTTTATAGCTTGAGGCCAGAGATCTTCTGTACTCTACACATACGATTGGGGAAAATGGATGGCACAAGGAATGGTGAGCTCAATTTCCCCTCTGAATCTGAGCAATGTACTCCAGCTCCTTTAGAAAAGTAGATGCCCCTGAGTTACTGGTGTATTTTTTCTTAGTTTAACTGGTTTTTCAGCTTGTATTTCATGCCCTCTCGGTTCTTGTTTATTTTCTGCAATTGTAGATTTGTTTTACCAGCAGTAAAATATGTTAACAAACCATTTGTTGTTCATTAGGTCAGCTCAGGTGATTTTTATAGCTGTTTGTCAGGCATTATTATATTCAGCCAGATGAAGGATATTTCCTTCACTTCTATTGCATGTAGGACCAGAAATTTTTATTTCAGTAATTATAACAAAAGGCACAATGTTCTTTCAACGTTTAGCTTTGTGGGCTTTACTTAAAATTTCCACTTCCATTTGCCTAACTTGGGATGATTTTAGTGTTATGCTGACAATTACTGAGTACCTTTATTCTTGAGCAAATGCCAAGCTGACGCTAGATTTTCTTGCTTTATGTCATTGCACAGACCTCTTCTCGATTATTGGTGCGGCCTACCAGCTCTGAGACGCCCAGTGCTGCAGAACTAGTCAGCGCAATTGAAGAGCTCGTCAAAAGCAAAATGGTGAGACTGACTGGCAGACAGCAAGTCCTAACGTGCTATTTAGAGAAAGGCTCCATGTTCATCCTCAGCATACTTCAGTGTGTGAAATGTCATGTGTGTTTCAAAAGTCACTTTTGGGGCTGGAGTATGGGTCACTTTGTACACCCTCTTCTGTGGACTCACTTAGAAAATAGGTGAATGGCACTGCAGAGAGATGAAAAACAATAAATGTGAAGGAGAGGTGAACAAAGAAAATGCATATCCTACCAGCAAAAAAGAAAATGTCCGAGCAGAAAAACAAATGCTAAGACCCAGAATTACCCTAATTTGCCTCATAGAGCCGCATTAGAAGAATCTCTGAAACTAAATCTAGAACCTAGAAGTAAGTCTTGCTAAGTAAAACAGATACTGATCAAACAGCTTGTGCTATCTAGCTGTTCTTTAGGCAGTGTGATAATACCTATACAAATAATACCTATAAAGAGCAAGAGAGAATTGGTTTGAATGTTACTGGCTCCATTTGCTAACAAATTAAGTAGGCATAATTTTGTCAGATTTTTGAAGTTTATGTTTCCAAGTTTCTGTGTTACTGAAAATTCTCACTGGAAAAGAGTAGATTGTATAGCTAATTCCAGTCTCTGTATTCAAAACTCAACTGGACATGGTCCTAGAAAACATGTTCTAGCTGACCCTGTTTGAGCTGGGACATTGGACTAGATGGTCCTTTCCAATCTATTCTCTTAATAATTTTCAGTCTGGCTTTTGCAACATACAGAACAGCTCTTTGGACTTAGTAGAAGTGCCACTGTGAAGGCTCTGCAGAGAGACACAACTTGGCAAACTCATGTTACCAGAAGTTGATATTTCCCAGATTCTTCTTATATTTAAGCAGCTTTGAATTTCAGAATGAAAAATTGGCTTTTCCATTTCCTCATTCAGAAAGACTTAAACTTAACTTACATTATTGCATAAATAATTTCTGCATGCTTAAAGTGTTAACTTCAGTTTTTTCTTCTGTTGCACTGTGAGGGTGAATAAGAAGTCATCTGTGAGACAATTCAAAGCAGCCTTTTGTAAATGGAAAATTTAATAGTTCACATCTCTTCCATACAGCCTAGCAGTGGATGTAGATTAATGATCCTTGCATATAGTCCCTGCTGGAGATGTTCTCATTTCACACGTGTAGCCAAGGGTCAGTTTTTCCAACTTTTTGGGCTGTCACATTATTACTGAGTTTTTAATTTTTGTAGGAAGAAAAAAAAAAAAGATTATGGAACCTCATCCTGGTGAAATAAATCTGTCTTGCATTAAAGACTGTAACACATGCAAGGAAATGTGATATATAACAATAGCTTGATCCAAGATTATGGGTTTAGATTAAAGAAGTCCAGTAAATATTTCAAAGAAATTTGTTCATATTATTTCTCCTATGGCTTCTCCATCTTCTAAACAAACAATAAGACTGAGCAGTCTGTGTGTTGGAAACCATTTATCTGGCAGAAGAGAGAGATCGTTTCCTAGGATTTGAGCTGTCAAGCTCAAAAGCAAGTCAGTATGTTGGCCAGTTAATAAAATAAAATGTTTGACAAAAAAATGCCACTTCTGTTTTGATTAAAAATATAACTTCCAAAAAATTCTCTTTAAAGTTGTTCCATTTATTTTTGAAAATAGCTTACGTATGAGAGAACTAAACAGTGATAAATATAATTTAACCTCTGTCAATAAGTACACATGCGTGTAGTTTCTACTACAGAAGTACTTACATCCTCAGCTGGGTATTCTGACTTTCAGCCCGTTCTGCATTCTTCTCATGTGAAGGAGAGAGTGATATTTAAAATGTGTTGTGCTTCTATGAAGTTAGATTTTCTGTCCCGGAAAACAAAGTTTTTGATAGGTTTCCCCAAAGTTTGAGACCTCTTTTGCCAAGATACAGTAATTGGTATTCCATAGGTTCCCATACACAGATCTATGTAAATACATCTGGAGACTAAAAAGGAAATAAATGTCGTTGTCCTTTCTTGAATACATTTTTAGGCCTTGGAAGACCGTCCAAGTTCCTTGTTAGTAGATCAAGGTGACAGCAGCAGTCCATCCTTCAACCCTTCAGATAACTCTCTTCTCTCCTCATCATCACCTATAGATGAGATGGAAGAAAGGAAATCCAGCTCCTTAAAAAGACGACAGTAAGATCTCATTTTCACTCTGTTCTTAATAATGTTTTGAAGAGAGAAAAGGCCTGTTTAAAAAATGTCCATTTTGAACTGACAGCAGAAGCTGTTAATCTGGAAAGAAGAGGGCTTGTGTTAGGAATCAAGCATGCAATTACATTATGTAAAGAAAAAATTCTTTCCTCAAACACTAGTCACAGAATAAATTTCCTATAACTTAATTTCAGTCGCACTTTTGTTTGACTTTTGTAATATGTCAATCTCAGTTAAGCAAAAATATGCAAATCTTTAAATATTCAGAGGTCTTTTAGGCTTCAAAAAATGATAATTTCCCTTCTTCTATACCCCTGTGCCGTTCTTCAGGGATTCTTAATTCCTTTTGTAGTAGTTAAGTGTTACCATGGTAGAAGAAAAACATGCTTGTTATTATGCTTAAGAGTCCAGATCAGAGATATACTAGCATTTTATTTTAAACAGTAGTTAAATGTTTAATTTAAATGACACATGTAGGAAAACATCTAACTTGTGATAAACAGAAGCTAGCACGTTCCAGTTTCATAATCAAAGAAGCATTTTGCTTAGAAACTATGTGCATTAATCCTTCGTTTTCAGCTGTGTTTATCAGCTATGCAAATGTCTAAAAGGCTATGTATGTCATTAATCCTTTTTTAGAAGCATTTTTAATGAAATGTGTGTTGGCCATTTCCTTTCCCCTGTAGCTACGTCTTGCAGGAATTAGTGGAGACAGAGCGTGACTACGTACGAGATCTGGGCTACGTAGTTGAGGTATGTTGTTTTTCATTAGTGTTTTTTTTTTTTATGTGGTATCAACCAACTGTGCAACTCAATTTATTTATCTATTTAACATTGCTAAATTCAAAAAAGCATTGTAGGCTAAGCGGGTAGAGGAGCTATCCTGAATTTGGAAGGCTTGCTCCTTCCCTACTGCTAAGCTTCTCTTATACTTTGTATTTTCATCTTCTGTAAAAGAGATGAGACTTTAGGGGGATGCATAACGTTGAGTTACCAGTGAAACACATATAGAAAACCAGAGAAATTGCACGTAACAGTGAATTTCGGCCTATCTATGTTCAATGCTTAACAGAAGGAGGAGAAAGAAAGGCACTAAATTTTCTTCTTGCATGGCCAAAATTTGGTTTTAGCTCTAAATCTTCCACCAAAGAAACATCCATCTCTTCCACACTATGGGGGAAACTACAGGTATTAACCTCTGAGGCAAAAGGTGGCCTTTTGATAATATTCCTATGAAATATCATTCATGAATATAATTATCTTCAGTACAATATTTTGTAACCGTAGTTCAGGAGAAGTTATGTGTAAAACAGTTTTATGATTTCTTTGGCTTTCTGTCCTGAGCAAATTGTTATTCTGGTCAGCTTGAAAGGCTTCTGAGGAAAGGGAGATTACAAGGTTACCCTCAGTTTTTTTAAGTTGGGATATTAAAAGTGAGTTTCTTTGCATTGTTGCAGGGTTACATGGCACTTATGAAAGAAGATGGTGTTCCCGATGATATGAAAGGCAAAGACAAGATTGTATTTGGAAATATTCACCAGATTTACGACTGGCACAGAGAGTAAGTATATCTAACTTGTAAGGCTGCTAGTGAACAATTCTACCTAAAAATACTAAATTGACTTAAAGAAAATTTTTGTTCCCTCAAATATTTAGAAACAAGGTAAATACACTTAGTCATGTGCTTTCACTTATTTATTTAGTAGAATCTGATCAAAAATGTTGGTATGAAGATTTGTTTATATATCACAGCTGCTTTGGATAAGAATCTCTATTGTGCGTAGCATTGTGCAGAACTCGTGTTTATTTGAGATTTAGATTTCTCTGTTTAAGAATCTAATCTTTAATGAATTTCTCAGAGATTAGCATGGCAATATGAACACCTCAACCACTCTAAACTAGGTAGGAGAAAAATTTCAATCAGTACATGAATGAAAATTTATTGAATACAAGTATTTTTCCATGTTGGCATGTGTGTCCATTTGGAATATGTAGTAAAATATTACACTGTTAATATTGTCATTTTGGAAATGTGTTAATATCCAACACGGTTGACAGGATGCAAAATGTATCTTGTAATAAGATTGCCTTGTAATCACTTGTTGCCATAATATATGCTATCAGAAAAAAATGCTTAACTTTGTTTATGTTCAGCTTCTTTTTAGGAGAGTTGGAGAAGTGCCTTGAAGATCCAGAAAAGCTGGGATCCCTGTTTGTTAAGCATGTAAGTGCAAATGTCTTCTATGGCCAAGCTCTAGTATGTTCTTACCAACAGACACATTTTTTAAGAATATATCTATGATGTAACATAGTTAAGAAAGTGCTATAAAATATTCCTCATTGTAAGAGGAGGAGAGATTGTAAGAGCTTTTAAGTGGCCTAAGTAAATAGCCTTGGTTTTTTGTTGGCAGTAGCCTTCTAAGAAGAAATATGAGTATGGGCTCCATTTGTCAATTCAGTTGCAGTTCTGTTGAGGGAACTGTTATTTCATATGATGATACACACCTGTCTTCTAAATGTGGATATCAAAACCTAGATATCAGTGCACTGCCTTGGAAGACAGCAAGCAGGAAATAGGAAAGCTGGGTTTTCTAGTTCTGGGTTTTCTAGTTCTGTATTTGTTCCCTTTTTGAGAATCAGACCAGTGTTTGGGATTCATCCCTTTTCACCAGGGGAAGAAATAGTGAGTGCCAGACATTCATAGCGTTTAATTTTAGTCCAACACTGTACCCTTTATAATTCTTTACAATTTTCCCCCCTTTTCATCTGTTTACTAAAAGGAGTGCCTGTGTGATGCATGTGGATATGGTAACACTTCAGAAGGAAATTAGATAAACTAGCTATCTAGAAACTAGATAATATCAAAAATTATGTACCGCTAGTCACTCAGTCACTCTCCTATAATCTTTTTTGGGGCATATTATTGTGTCAAAGAACAATTGGGTATCTATTTGAGATGAATTCTCAGAGTACTCCAGATCACATAAGGTAGATGAAAGAAAACGTGCCTGCTAAACGTGATTGTTTGCACAAGACAAAGGACAGCCTAGGTTTAAGCATATTTAGTGGGTTTCAAATTTTCCCAGTTGTCTTATGTTTGAAGTCAGCACCAGAATAGCAAAAAAATAGAGAGCCAATCATTGATTGAACAGTAACTGGAAGTCAGGCTTAATTCCTTGACTAATGATGAGGAGCCAGCTGTTTGATTTCCAAGGGATTATTAAAAAAAAAAAAAAAGAAAAGTGAAGGGAGAGGGGAGAATCTTGACACTGGTGTAATGTGATGAAACCAAGGGAGTAATTCTTCCCATTGCTGTTTTACTTTCTCCTGGTATATTTATTTGAACTTAATTGTCTTTGAAAGGCACACTTATATTGCAGATGGAAAGGCATGTTGTGACATGTAACATCTTCTAGCACAACCCTAACTACCAGCTAGAATGTGAAAAATTCTATTAATCATTTTAATCTGTGCTTTGTATCAATTTCAAGCTTCATTTTACTTCTTTTTTTGTCTTCTTTTTTCTTTTTTTTTTTCTTCTTTTTTTTCATTACTGGTCATTGCTCTTTAATTCTCTGACCAGGAAAAGCAGTCCTGGCAAAACGATTAGGAAGAATCTGGAACTGATTATAGACACATATGATAGGTCTGTGTTTCTTAACCATCAAGGTGGTAATCAAGAAAGAATCTTAGTATCAAAGCTATGCTCCCTTTTTTTCTTTGTTGCTTCAACTTAAAAACACGTGCACACACACAATACAGACTCAGAGTTCAGAAGTACTAGCACCACTGTTCTGAGGCTACATCACCTGTTACTGCACACAAACTTGAATAGGACAGTTAATGCTACGTAAAGGATAGACAGGTTTCTTCTAATTACTCTGTACAGCTAAACAGGAGGAGGATGCTGTTATACTATAGTAGTAACTAGATAATTCAAATAAAAGGCACTCAAATTTGTAATATTTCAGAGGCTTTCTTCATTTTTGTTGCTAAATAAAAAATGTAACCATTTCTGTAGAGTTTATTAAGGAACTTTCTAAGCTATTGTCTCTATGCATCTGATGTTCAGGAGTGTATATATAACCGTGACAATGTTTTGACTTGTGTTTGCTTTCTGAAATCATCGTGGTATCCCCAAATAAATGGTTTTCAGATGTGTAGTTTTGTGAAATGTACTCTATTTCGATCTGGCATGCTTTTTTCCCAATGATAATGTATCATTCTGCATCCTTGTTTTTCTAGGAGAGAAGGTTGCACATGTACATAGTTTACTGCCAGAACAAACCAAAGTCTGAGCACATTGTCTCAGAATACATTGACACATTTTTTGAGGTAAGTTCTTGAGAGAAGATGTGTGCACCAACAAACCCTAAGCGTTATCAGATCTGTTGGTTAAAAAAGGACAGCACATGTGGCTGTTATTGTCTTGAATTGTAATTTCTTGCCATTTCTGTTCTGATTTCTCAAGGATGATACAGGTTTCTAACAACATATTAATCTTATACTTGAACTTTAGATATTAATTAATTAATAATACCATCTTTACTAGCCTTAACCAGGATGGTTAGCAGTGTATATAAGTGAAATTCTGATGTTAGATGACCAACAATCTGTGAGTTAGGAATTATGTTTCAGTATACATTCTTTTTCAAAAAGATATAGAAGATGCTAGGAGGAGAGAATAGTTCCAAAGCAAAAGTGATACAGGGAAAGAACTCCATCTTTTGCTAATTGAAGATCAAATTCTGCTGTGCCTTTGCCAGTTTCTACTCTGATAGCCATTAATAGTAATGTATGCTGCTGTGTTTCTAACTGAACTAAGCAATATCTGAAGCCAAAAAAATCTTTGTTTTACAACCCTCAGGATCTAAAGCAACGCCTGGGCCACAGACTTCAGCTCACAGACTTGTTAATAAAACCTGTGCAGAGAATTATGAAATACCAGCTATTACTAAAGGTAAAGCAGCTCTGAGTTGAATAATGTAATATGTGGTAAATTATGTTTTCCCTTTTTAAATAATTGCTTATGCTCTTATGCTTATGCTCTTCTCTCCTACCCAGATCTGTAAGCAATGTCATGTGATTATTTTCTGACCATATTTAGGTAGCTTTGAAAATTGAAGTAAATAGATTGGACAATTAAATGTTGCGTTGCTTTTTTGTTTGTTTAAACAGTTAAAGTTCAACTGAATTCAAGTCAGTGATGTGGAAAATGTTTAGAAGTAGTACTAATGTCATACAAAGGGGAGGGGGATATCCCAACTGTCTTCATCTCTAGATAAGATTCATCCCAACTTCTTCATCTATACACGCAACCATTTTAACTACACTTAAATGTTTACTGAAAAGCAACCCTAGAACTGTTGTCTTAATATATGTCTTTTATATTCTAAAGCAGAAGAGCTAATAAATGTTTAAAAGTATGTAGAGGAGAGCACCACAGGAAGAAGCTTTAAAAAGAAAAAAAAAATTGTATGTGTGTTCTGCAGTCTCTCGTTCACTGACAGAGAATATAGCAAATATAGATCTTCTCTGTGTGATTTAATGAGCACAAAACTTACACTATTTTTTTTTCCTTTTTCAGGATTTCCTCAAATATTCTAAAAAAGCTAACCTTGATACAACAGAACTAGAGGTACTTGAAATGTTTTCTCTCAGTGATTTCAATGCTCTTTATTCTGAACTTGTTTTGACGTTATTTTCCTCTTCTGATCTTCTTAAGGATCTCGTGCTTATAATGTGTTTACTTTTCACATTACTTTCTGTTCTAAAGTAACCATAGCAAATGAAACAAGATTTTATCCTGTTAACATATATTTGGAAAATTAAGCTCTGACTTTTTATCTGTCTTGAACAGAGAGCTGTAGAGGTCATGTGTATAGTACCAAAACGGTGTAATGACATGATGAATGTTGGCCGTCTGCAAGGATTTGATGTAAGTTGGTTGGGATTTTTCAGTGAGTTTTTGTCAACACATTTTGTCAAGTGCTGTAAAAATTAGATACTAACATTATGGAAAGCACTGATGGGGAGAAGGAGGGTAGGGTGCACAGTCACTAAGCTAGGCTGGAAGAGATGAAAATTGACTGTTGATGCAAAATGTATTAGTCAGATCATTGTCACATACTGTGAAACCCTTTCTGCTTTGTAATGTAGGTATGAATTTGGATTCTTTCCCTTTTCAGCACTCTGGAAAACATTAGAAGAATAAATGAGAAGTGGTAGGAAAGGAGCTTTTTGAGAACAGAATAATGAAAGTCCTGTAGTTTCAATCATAGAATTGTTTAATCATAGAATCATAGAATTGCTCAGGTTGGAAAAGACCTTAAAAATCATCAAGCCTAACCAGAGCCTAACCATACTACCCTAACAATAACAACCCTCTGCTAAATCAAGTCCCTGAGCACCACATCCAAATGGTTTTTAAACACATCCAGGGATGGTGACTCAACCACCTCCTGGGTAGCATATTCCAGTGCTTAACAGCCCTTTTGATAAGGAAGTGTTTCCTGATATCCAACCTAAACTTACCTTGGTGCAATTTGAGGCCATTTCCCCTCGTCCTGTCACCAGTGAGAAGAGACCAGCCCCACTCTCGCTGCAATCACCTTTCAGGTATTTGAAGAGAGCAATAAGGTCTCCCCTCAGCTTCCTCTTCCCCAGACTAAACAGCCCCAGTTCCTTCAGTCACTCCTCTTAGGGCATATTCTCCAAGCCCTTCACAAACCTTGTTGCCCTTAAATATTAATCAGTACTGTTAACAAGCCTTCAACTGCAAAATGAAAATAAAAGCCAGGAAGGGTGTGTATTTCCATTGTTTTCTGAAAAAAGACATAGGAATTTCTTATGTATTAATGAATGCTCTAGGAGTCTGGGAGATACTCAAAGCAATTTTGGCATGGGCATCTGCTAAGATTGATTGGAAAAAAAATGAAGAGTTGTGCTAAATGTTTCCACTTGCTTCTGTTTTTAGGGTAAAATTGTAGCCCAGGGTAAGCTGCTACTCCAGGACACATTCTTGGTTACAGACCAGGATGCAGGTCTTCTGCCACGCTGCAAGGAGAGACGAGTCTTCCTGTTTGAGCAGATTGTCATTTTCAGTGAGCCGCTAGATAAAAAGAAAGGTTTCTCCATGCCCGGATTCTTGTTTAAAAACAGTATCAAGGTAACTGTTGTGTGTGAGTCTTAGCAGCATTTGTGCAGGGGGACACAAAGGTAACAGTTTCTTATTCAGTGTAGAATCCCAGTGGCATCTAGGTGTGAAGTCTTAAAGCACAGCAAGGTGTCAGTCATTTCCTGAGATTACTTCCTACTGGATTTGTGCTAACTCTGAGAAATGGAAATCTTGAGATTTCAGCTCTTTGATGCTTCCCATGTGAAGCATCCCAAAGCCGTTGCTCTTGTTCAAAGCTGGACAAACATCCACAGTTCAGTCTTCAACTCTGTGCTGTGTGTACACTGCAAAGTGAAATCATTGCAAATAAGGAAAACTCGGTAAGTATCTCTTCTGATCAATTTCAGCTGCAGTCAGTCCAAATGGGTGGGTAACTTTTGCACATAGTAGTTCCACCTTCTTGGTTGTGTCAGCTCTCCTACAAGAAAATCCTTTCCCTCCCCCGTTCCCCATCTCCCCCCCAAAAAAACATTTATTCTTGCTTCAACTCTTCTCAGAGACAAAAGCTGTTCCTAGCAGTGCTCGCCAGCACTCCTCATGAAGCATTTTGGGTGGATCCTGCTTCCTCTTATTTGCCTTGCTGCTCTGCATACCAGCTGCATATCGTGTTCTGTGCTGGCGGGGCAGCCTGTTTCACAGCATTACTGTTTCTGCAGAAGAAGGCTTTGGTATGAGCCATTGCTAGAGCTCTAAAGTGGGCTTAGCATTTTAAATAACACAAGGGGAGAGTGAGGGTTGATGGAGAGCATTAAGCTATACTTACAGTTAATTAATGCAGTACATCTGTCAGCGAGCAGTTACTGCAGTCTCCAGGGCAAAGGCTGCTGTAGAATGAGACTGTTCATTGTTGACATTTTGGTTGTACCAAAAATGACCTATGTTAATCCTTAGTATTATTTTACTGAGTAAATGGATGGTTAACTTAATCACGTTTGGAGATTTGACTCTGAGCTACCATTTGAAAGATTTGAGCAGTGTGTTTCTCAGAAAATACATAAAGGAAATTCTCTTTTTGTGTGAAGGTGAGTTGCCTTTCCCTGGAGGAAAATGTGGACAGTGATCCATGTAAATTTGCACTAACATCCAGAACGGGTGATGCCACGGAGACCTTTGTTTTGCATTCTGCCAGTCCGGGAGTCCGCCAGCTGTGGATCCATGAAATTAACCAAATTTTGGAAAACCAGCGCAACTTTTTAAATGGTAAATGATCAGCTCTCATCAAAAGTTTATAACTGATTAGTTCTCTCTCATCAGTTGTTTCTTGGCTTTGAAATGCTCTGCAAGTTTCCTTCTTCCTGCACCAATACAGAACAGTTGTGATTTGTGCTGCATTTTTGCTTTAGGACAGATGCTAGCATTTCTGATAAGTTCTTAAAACAGTTCTGATAGGTTCTTAAAACAGTGAATTTGAGTTCACCAAGAATTGAGTTAAGAGAGACACCATCCATTGATGCACAGAGTCTATGTACCCTTTTGACCAAATGCAAGCCTTTAAGGGCTAAATACCCAGTGCAGTTTTAAATATCTGTTCAGAATCTGTTTTCCATTTGTTATTTTGTTAGCCATTGTTTTCCCACTTTACTGAGGCAATAGCATTCAGGTTCTGCAGGAGACCATGATGATATCCTCTGTGATACTGGAAGGTTCTTGCTATATTTCTGTATCCATACCATGTTGTCCTGATCTAGAGTTGTAATGGACAGAACAATACACTGAGAATTTGGAGTCGCATCTCTTTTTGCCCATCTTGGCTACTGACCAACAGTGCGATCTGGAGGAAGACGTTTCTGCCTGGATTTAACTTTTCTGTCTTTAACAGAAAGCAGGTGATATATGACAAGTCATGAAGGCGTAATATATAAAAATGACCTGAGGTCTATAGCATGACTGGCACTGATAAGGGAATTTCTTATTTGAGACACATATTCTCCTTTTGTCACAAAACATGTCTGTTTAAACTATTTCTGTTTCCTTTCCTGGTCTCCTTTCCCTGATCACCTCCACTCCCTTCCCACTGCAGCCTTGACGTCTCCAATCGAGTACCAGAGGAACCACAGCAGTGGTGGAGGTGGCAGCGGCAGCAGCAGTGGTAACAGCAGCGGCCCCAGCAGCTGTAGTGGAATGCCCAGCTCCAGCCGTAGCCGGCCATCCCGGATCCCCCAGCCTGTCAGACACCATTCCCCAGTCCTGGTCTCCTCTGCAGCCTCGGCCCAAGCAGAGGCAGACAAGATGTCAGGTATGTCCATTCACAATCTCTCCCTGCCACACTACAACACCTCCTTAGAAACTGGCCTGAGCCAGCCAGACAGGCACCCTCCCAGTGCAGAACCGGACGGTCCTCAGAGAGAAGCTGAGCAGATTCCCAAGATGAAAGTTATTGAGAGTCCCAGGAAGACAGCGGGAAACATTTCTGGCTCAGCTGACGGAGCCCAGAAAGACTCACGTGGAAGCTCAGAGGAAAGTCGCTCAAGAAACAGCATAGGATCACTGACGCTGGGGAAGCCAAGGCCAGGAGCAATCTCACCAATGAACTCTCCTCTCTCCACGACTTTCCCTTCTCCTTTTGGCAAAGAAACCTTTCCACCCAGCAGCCCCCTGCAGAAGGGCTCCTTTTGGAGCTCCATCCCAGCATCCCCTGCCAGCCGCCCTGGCTCCTTCACTTTCCCTGGGGACAATGACTCCCTCCAGCGGCAGGTCCACCGCCACTCTTCACACAGCAAGGACACAGACCGCATGAGCACATGCTCCTCGACCAGCGAGCAGTCAGTTCACTCCACCCAGAGTAATGGGGTAAGAGCGGAGCACCTCTGTCCTGCGAGCTCTTCTAAATCCTTCCCATGCTCCTTTCCTGTGCGTTGCCATCACTCTCCGTACTAACTTCTGGCTCTCCGGTGCTCTACTGCTCTGAAATAATCAACTGCTCCGGTGTCTTCTGCACATTAAAAAATAAGATTATCTACTTCTTTGTGTGTGTATACATAAAAACGTAGATGGTGATATGTATACAGACACACCAACGGCTGCTAACATTAGATACAGTTTCTGCCTTTGCTGAAAGCATAGATCACTAGGCTGAACCTTACTAACTTGCTGTCCTTGCTTTTTCTTCTCTAATTTGAAGGCACATAATTAACTTGCTGAAGCGTGGCAACCAGAGCACCTTGGGGTATGCACTGCAGCCAGCATTTACATCTGACTTTTGAGATTTTGGCAGATTGTCTTGGGGCTTTTTTCCCTGTCACGCACAAATCCACCACCAGCTGTCCATTGAATTTTAACTTCGTTGAGAAGTCTACCAAACAGTCCCTGGGCTGCTTGATTTTATTTTGTATTTATTCTCCCCCCACACTCCTCCTTTCAGCATTAGTTGATATACAGTATTCTCTTTTTAAATCTTTTGTCCAGTCAAGGAAGATTCCTACGGTCCACTCAAAACAAAGCCCAGGCAAACAAAGCCTAGCTAAAGTAATCAACTGTTCTTCTGCTACAATCAAAACAAATAGCGACTCCACTTTTCTGCTCTGTAAGAAGAACTGTTTTAGTGCATCTGGACATTCAACCTTTTAGTATGTACTTGGCGTGTTTGTGCAGAAAGCTGGGGGGTGTCAACAGAATCCACAGACTTTGTAGTAATGTCTACCAGGAAATGCGACTCGGCAATCACAGGGCATGTGCAAATATAAGCAAAAGTGTCCAGGCACTTGCCGTGGATGTGGTAGGGCAGGCTATGGTGCCTTTTGTTAAAAGTCACGTTTGATTCTTTTCTCACTAAGTATTGTGTTCAGTGTTTGTTTTTCCACTCTCACAAATTGTATGCAGTAGCAATTTTGCAAATCGCCTAACTTGGCATTCTTTTTTTTTTTTTTAAATGCATGCATTTCTTTAGAGAACTGTTTTAACACAGAGAGCTTTCTTCTTAGTTCTTACACTTACCTTTATAATAGCTTCAGAAGAAAAAATTATGCTTTGCATGTATCATATTTTGATCCTGATATTTAATCTTTTCATTTGATATAGCACTGTCTTGTGTTTATCTTCAGTCTAGCAAAGTATGATGGTAATATATTAGCTGTGGTTATCAACATGTTTCACAGTAATTGCAAATTGCATAGCCTTGGTGTCATTACATTTTAAAAAAAGAGAGAAAAGATGGCATTAAGTTTTTCAGAACACTTGAATTTTGCTACTATTGCCAAAGGTGCCTTTGTTTTTTGTCACTGCGAAACAATGTCTGAATGCATGCCTTCTGCTTCACTACTGCGTTTTTTTTAGCTGGGTCATAATTATTCATTTATAACTCCACTTGTACACCATATTTTAGCAGGATTTCACATTGCATTCAGCAGGCTAGAGAAGACAGGTCATGAAGGTTTATTTCTATGTGCTTATTTGTGTGTGTATATTTACATGCACGTATGGATAAGGTTACTTCATAAGGTTACTTAGATACAGAAAGGTTACCCATTAGAAGGAAAAACAGTTGTTTTTCAATTGCTAATTTCTAAATTTCTAATTGCTTTTTCAATTTCCAATTGCTAATTTTTTCAGAAATACGGAAGCAATTTTTTAGAGTTTGATTGTCTAACCTCAGGAATCCAGTACTTGAGGTCAGTGATGGCCACAACTTGCAGTAGAAAAATATTTTCTGTGCAAGAATAATTGCTTCCTTGCAAAGCAAAGGAAAAGCTATCTTTCTGTGATGAGAATAAATTGTGATATAAACAAATGAACAAGTTAGGAAGTTTGTCACTCTGTAGTTATGGGATATTTATTTAACAGATTTAAATACTGAAAACAAGAAACTTTCAAACTTTAAAATAGCCCTTCAAGGCATAACTACTAAAAAGAGATGTCACATTGCATGAAGGCCAGTCCTGCACTTAACCAAGTCTGCATGCTAAAAAAGCATATTTTCAGGAGTAGTGTGCAGGACAAGATTTGGACTTGGGCTGATTTTTCTACTTCAGCCTTCCCTTCCACTCCCTTCTAAGTCTAACAGAAGGAATTAATAAAAGCAACTTTCTCTGAATAGAGTTTTTTTTAATTTAGCTAGGAGAATTTATGAATATTAACTTAAGCAGCAACTAAAAATAGGACTTCTGGGTTTTTTGTGTTCTGCTGTTTTTGGTTTGCCAGAAGTGTGGAAGAATCTTTGTAATACAAAAGGCCATGTTGACAGTTCTCTAAAACAGGCAGTCTGGTTTCTTCCCTCTGGAAGTATAGCATCTGGAATGAAATATGAATACCCTCATCCTGAAGTACAATCCAGGATGAGATCTTGCTCTCAGGTAGCATTTGTTTCATAATCCTAGCAGGGGAAATGATACAGATACAAATACAAATCCAAGCATGAATGTGCTGAACATGCCAGGAATGAGTAATTAGAGTTTTATTCCAAACTTCTTGGTTTCTCAGTATGTTATTCAGCCAGCTTATAAAGAAGCACAGGTGCCAAGAGATGGAGTTACTTGTTCAAGGCTATTAACAGACAGGATGAGAATGAGCCTTAGTGGGCTCCCAGTGCACCGTGCTGTCAGCTGACCCTCAGTGGTTCTCTTCAGCACAAAAGAGGCAAATACTTGACCGTTCAGAGAAAAAAGGTGACACTGTTTTAATCTTGAGTGCCAAGCTTTCCACTCACTGCTCGCATGTATGTGGTGCTAACGCATGGTTATGCAATATAAACCACAATAGCCTTCAGGTATGGCTGGGTTCGACTTTCTTTCTTCAACTCAGCTACCAGTAGGCAATATTGAGCCCTCACTGATAGAAACTGAGACAGTCTGAAGTAAGAACACAAAGGACAGGTGCACACACTTAAACACCTCATGCCATATCATTAATGGGCCATCCACTTCATTTATAATGTGTTTCAAGAACTAATTTTCTTTCAGGGAATAGTTTGCATAGTCTGATAATAGATTTTACACTTCTGTTTGTTAGGCCTCTTATGAGAAATGCATATATACAAGCATAAAGAGATTTACTTTAAAACATAGTAATTTCATAAAAACATAGTGGATTCATGGCCAGGAGAAGGCTTTTTCGTTTAAAAAACAGTGTATCTTTAATGTGCACATTGTCAGCAATAAGTAGCTTCCTGCAAGAGCTCTGTGAAGAAACAGACAGCATTAATGAACACCAGTTGAAAGTGTATGAGAAGCAGCTCACAGCTATCAAAATAATCATTCAAAAGTGAGACTTCCAGCTTTATTTTTAGAGATTGATGGGCCTATTTTTCTCCAAAAGATAAATAACTTAGTATTTCAGTAATTTACCTCCTTCTGTGCATTTAAAAGGAATTAATGTGATCATGCAGTTTCAAAGTAGGGAGTAGCCTTGAATTTTCAAGACAGACACTGTTGAAAAGCATGTTTTGTTCTTTGGTACTTTGTCATGTTTTGTGTGCAGAAGGCTGGTGTCTGACATCTGACAAATGGCGCTAGAAAAGATTGTATGTATTCCACATTATTGGAGTTTCCAGTGTTTATGAGGTGAAGTCTTGAACTGTTCTGATTTTAAAAGTGCATCTACAACACTTGGTGGAAAATTGTTATATGTGTTGTACCGTAGCTTTGCTACCTGATAAGCTTCAGTGTCAGAGCTTGAAAGAAAAGCTAGTTGAAATCTTTTGTTAAAATGAAGTAATCTTGAATAAAAGGAAAAGGAATAAGTTTCTGCAGCAGTTTTACATAAGGGTATTCAAAGACCAAACTATTTTGCACAAATACATGCAAGCATCTCTAAAAGAGAAACCTTAGCTCTTCTGTTTAACTGCATCTTAAACTACGTGAATTATGTAGGTCATGGTTGAAAAGTAGCAGGCCAAGAATAGACTGCCTTCCTCATGAACTTTAAACTTGATTTATTTTTTTTTTAATTATTTTTTTGCCTCCTTTTTGGTTGACACTTGCAGAGTGAAAGTAGCAGCAGTAGCAATATCTCCACCATGCTGGTGACACACGATTACACGGCAGTGAAGGAGGATGAGATAAATGTCTACCAAGGAGAGGTTGTGCAGATCCTAGCCAGCAACCAACAGAACATGTTTTTGGTGTTCAGAGCCGCCACTGATCAGTGCCCCGCAGCTGAGGGCTGGATTCCCGGCTATGTCTTGGGGCATACCAGTGCAGTCATCATGGACAACCCAGATGGAACCATCAAGTGAGTGCCTGTGTTTGTTTAGAAGAGGGGGAGGAAGAAAAACTTCAATTCAGTGAAGGCTTTAAACCTCTTGAGCTAAAATTTGATGTGATCTTTGAGAAATCAATGAGCATCAAGTAGTTTGAGTAGGTCTCTTTGCAAACATCTTGAAAATAAAATAATAAAAGCAAGGTGGTAAGAAAGAAGCATGTATTTTTTAAAAGCTGTAGTAGTACAGTCTTCTGGGAAAAGAAGATTAAATAATGCCTTATTTAAGAGAAAAAATAGTTGCTGGCTTATTCAATAGTATGAGTTGCTGAGTTAGGTGTCTTTGTTTAGCAAACTGTCATTATGTTTGTGCCAAATGAGGTACAATTTCAGAAATCATAGATCTCAGCTTTGATTTGCAAGTCTGTCTACCATCATTGATTGTGCCAAGATCTCCCTCAGCTCTCCAATGGGAGAATTAATATCCTTATTCTTAGCAGGTTTATAAATGTATTTGTAGGTTGTATTTGAGATAGATTTTAGCTGTTAGTTCAGTTTCATGGACAATTTGTATTTTCATATTGAATGTTTACAGCAATTGCAGCAAAGATTTCACAAAATAACTACAGACCAATCTTACAAGCTTACGGTTTTAAACAAAATCAATATTGCCTATGGAATACTTAATGTATTTCGTTTTAGCATACTTCAATACAGTGAAAAAATGCTCAGACCTACCTTTCAATGCTATTTCAACCTGGAGATTATAACACATCATTGAGAGTTAAAAAAAATAATAATAATTTTCAAATCATACTGCTTTACATTCAGGAAGTCAACGTCTTGGCACACAGCACTCCGTTTAAGGAAGAAATCTGAGAAAAAAGATAAAGACGGCAAAAGGGAAGGCAAGCTCGAAAATGGTTACCGCAAATCCCGAGAAGGACTTGCCAACAAGGTTTCTGTAAAGGTAAATGTTACAAAGATGTAGTAGTTTTCAAAAGGAGTCATGTTAGAATTACTTTAAAACTTGCTTTTAATTCTAGCTTCTGTTAGAACTTCACATGAAGAAGTTAGAAGCAACAGTGGTTTTAATGGATGGTTTTTATAAATATTACAAGATTATAAAGTATCTGAATCTACAGGTGTGACACTGCATATGGATACTGCAGAAGAAGTAGAGTGGGACAGGAACTCTGGCATTCTTCTGTTTATGGACATTTGTGGGTACAGATAACTTCTGCCCATCGCTGTGCTTTATTTTCTACAATTTCTTATTACACTTTTGCAAGGACATTAATTGTTTAATTTTTCCTTTCCAGCTTCTCAACCCCAATTACATTTATGATGGTAAGTTCTTTTAATCTTTAAAATTCACAGTAAGTGTAACGTGATTAAAACATCATTTACTTTAAATTTATTTGACACGAATTACATCACAGACTGGCTATTTTCAGTGAAAATGTATGCAAACTCATTTTGGAGGGGTTAATGAAGTATGTCATATATTATTCTTTATGTGTTTATATATCCAGAACAACATAAAATGCAAGAATCATATGACATTGTTCAGAAAGATTTACACTCGCAAATGCATCTGTTCAGAAAGATTTACATTCTTTACTGCATCTGCACTGAGACATATGGAAGTTGAGCATTGATGAATTTGCAAAATAAGGAGGTCAGGAGCTGGAGACCTATCACTTCATTTTGTGCTTTGTTCCCTAGTAAATACTCAGTCTCTCCAGGTCAGAGGCCAATCAGGAGAAAGAGAGTGGCATTGGAATAAGAGTCAGCTTCTTGAGTTTAACCTATCAGCAAAAAGGGAAAGCAGTGTAGTACCTCACTAAATGAGATGTTTTGTCTTCCCTTTTGCAAACGCAGCTGGGTATGCAGATTGCCTAGCTGAGCACATCCTTAAATACTTTTCACTGCTGGCTTTACTTGGCTTACTTGGCCCAGAGTGTTTGGGTCATCACTGTAGATTTTAGGGTTATCTGACATTATAGTAGCATCATGTTTAAGTTCTTGAAGAGGAAAAATTATTAATTCTACAGGGACCTTGCAAGGTCAGACAGACCTTGACCCCAGTAAGTGGTGTAGCCATAGACATGGTCCAAGGGTAGAATGATAGATAAACTGGAAATTTTAAGTATTATGTGAGATTGTCTAATAGAAAAGAGAAGGTGAAAGGAGCAGAAGTGCAAATTGATGACTTTTAATTGACCTAAGGTTATTAACATTCTTTTTTCCAGTTCCCCCAGAGTTTATAATACCATTGAGTGAGGTAACATGTGAGACAGGAGAGACCATCGTGCTTAGGTGTAAAGTCTGTGGTCGTCCCAAGGCTTCAGTTACTTGGAAAGGTCCTGATCATAACACACTGAGCAATGACGGTCATCACAGCATCTCGTACAGGTACAGTAATTTATGTAGTACATTTCTTTGTCTTAAAAGGCAAAATCATTGTCAGTGACCTCAGTGGCTTATTTGTTGTGACAGGATGGTTGGTTCCCCAGGGCTCCATCCAACTTGGTTTTGAACTCCTTCAGGGACAGAGCATCCAGAACCTCTAAGAGCAGCCTGTTCCAGCACCTCACCACTCCCCCTGTAAAGATCTTCTCCCGACATCCAATCGAAACCTTCCCTCCTTGAGCTTAAAACCATTCTCCCTTGTCCTATCACTGTCTACCCTTGTAAAAAGTTGATTCCTCTGGTGTGTTTATAATCCCCACTTAAATACTGGCAAGGCTGCAATGAGGTCTCCTTGCAGCCTTCTCTTCTCCAGGCTGAACAAGCCCAGCACCCTCAGCCTGTCTTCATAGGAGAGGTGCTCCAGACCTCTGATCATCTTTGTGGTCCTCCTCTGTACGCTCTCCAACAGCTCCACAACTTTCCTGTACTGGGGGCCCCAGGCCTGGATGCAGTATTCCAGATAGAGCCTCACAAGAAGCAGAGTAGAGGAGACAATCACCTCACTGTCCCTGCTGGTCACCACTCTTCTAGTGGAGCCAAGGACACTGTTGGCCTTCTGAGCTGCGGGAGCACACTGATGGCTCATGTTCCGTTTTTTAATCCAACAGGAATCCCAAGTCCTTCTCTGCAGGGCTACTCTGAAGGAATTCTTCTCCCAGGCCGTATACATATCTGGGATTACGCCAACCCAAGTGCAAAACCTTGCATTTTGCTATGTTGAACCTTGTTAGATGCACATGGGCCCACCTTTCAAGTTTGTCAAGGTTTCTCTGGATGGCATCCTTTCTTTCTAATATGTTAATCACATCACTCAGCTTGGTGTCAAGCAAACTTGCTGAGGGTACTCTCAAGCCTGTCACTGATGATATGGAAGAGCACTGGTCCCAAGATTAATCCTTTGGTCAGACTCCTAGGCCAGCTTCTATATGCTAGAAGTCAGAGGTGGAAGCATAGAGTAATGATGGATAGTTGCCTCAGTATGACTTCTAATAATTTTCAAGAAATATAGGGAGCAGGAAGAAACAGGAAGAATTTTATTTTTCAAACACAAAGGAGCCTGGGACACCCTGAAACAGAGTGTCAGTGAGGATATTCTTTAAGGGCTTGAAAAACATTCCAATGTATTTTGTACACATAAAATGCTCAGATTCTGGTAGACACTTTCTGAAATAGCAGTGACAGAATTAACGTTTGTCAAGAGAGAGCATAGAGCCTGAACAATAAGTATTAATCTTTTTCTAATTTCCATAGTTCAAGGTCTGTACATTGAATATAAAGTTTATATTCATGCCATTGTATGTCCCAGTGACTTAGGAGAGGCTTCACTGAAAATCATTGGTGTCACTGCAGAAGACGATGGTATCTATACGTGCATAGCTGCAAACGATATGGGTTCAGTTTCATCTTCCGCCAGTCTACGAGTTTTAGGTAGGCCCATTTCTGCTTTCTTTTCAAATCTGATTATACTCAAACACATGTTACTCAATTCAGTAACAACAAAAAAATTAATTCTGAGGAGAATCTGACTGTAGTAAATGTTTGTATTACCTTTTCTCTCTTTAAATTCTCTGTAGGTCCTGGAAGTGATGGAATCATGGTAATCTGGAAAGACAACTTTGATTCCCTTTACAGCGAAGTGGCTGAGCTTGGCAGGTGTGTTCTGTATGCTGATGTTCAAAGATGTCAAAATATTAACTTCATTTAAAAAAGGAAATTTTCTTCATAAAATATCTACCATATGAGCCCAAAAGTCAAGAATTATATTGGATTATATAGAAATGGGGAGGTCAAAATATTACCAGCACTAGGTGGCACTGCATAAACAGAATGTACTTAAGCTGATGTGGTATCATAGATTAAAAGAATGAGTGTTCTTCAGGTGTTTTGGAAAGCCACAGAGTCTACTGTGAAGTACTCCAAAGCTTTTTACTTGGAGAATGAAATTTAAAGCCAAATAAGGTCTGAACACAAGCAAAATATGAAGCAGCTCATGAAGAATATATATTTTTCTGCCTTAATGGATGGACCTGTGAAAGTTCGATACCATTCTGGTTTGAGTCTCAGCAAATGCAATAAAACATCTGTATCTAGAGCTACTTATTTCTACAGACACGTTCTGTAGAAGATGCACTCATTTTAAACTCTTTTTATAGCTAGAAACTATACTACAGGGATATCTTACTAGGTATTAAACTGCTATTTCAGAATCTCTCTCAAGGTATAAGTACATTTTTCCTTAGGGCAAATTTTGGTTAATTCTTTCCTTTCAACGTTGTATTCCAGGGGCAGATTTTCTGTCGTTAAGAAATGCGACCAGAAGGGAACCAAGCGAGCAGTAGCCACAAAGTTTGTGAATAAGAAGTTGATGAAGCGAGACCAGGTTACCCATGAACTTGGAGTCATGCAGAATCTCCAGCATCCCCAGCTCATTGGCCTTATTGATACCTTTGAGACCGCCACCAACTACATACTAGTATTAGAAATGTGTGTAAAATGCAATCTATACAGCTAACTTTCCATGGCATTTACATGGCATTTACATGTGCCTTATGAATGAGAAAAATCATCCAATTCTCTGATGCCGTTACTAAAATGTCGGGTTATACTTGGAAGGAAATAGTTGTCCTATTAAACTGATATTGTAGGTGACTTAGTCAGGAGTTCCTGGCATGATTTTATATCAAGCAGTTACAGAACTGAATTAGGAATGCTGTGATCTGGTTGCTTGGTAACAGCTCTCCTCTTCCTATCCTCATGCCGTGTCTTCTGAATTCTGACGGTTGTAGTAATTCCTGTAGTCTGGGGTAGTACACATCTGATCTTTCTGTCTGGCTAGCATACTGTCTTTCTTTTCTTCTTTGCCTTCACCTTCTGCTACCATTCCAAAATGATTTCTACTTTTCTACTTATTTTAGGTGCAAGTCAGCTGTAAGTGACATAGAACCACTTACAGGCAGAAAAATTGTTGATCAAGCAACACTAGCCAAATAATGGAAACACTGATGATTACTTCATGCAGTTGTGGTTGCTAAGAAACACTTGGCTTGATTTTTTAATTTTTTTTTTAATAGCTTTCAACACTGATTGTATGGTGGGGGTTTTATCAATTCTTGTATTCAGTATTAAAATTTAACCCTTATAATTCCAATAGGGCTGACCAGGGTCGCCTTCTAGACTATGTTGTGCGATGGGGAAACCTCACTGAAGGAAAGATCAGACTCTACCTGGGAGAGATTCTGGAAGCTGTACAGTATCTTCACAACTGCAGAATAGCACATTTGGACCTAAAGGTGAGGAGTCAGTGGAATTCCCAATAGTGTGTGCCATTCCATGCATGAAAATCTCCTGATAGAAATCTGGCAGCTGAGAGCACAGAACTATAAATCCCTTTGAGTTTTTGAGAATCCCTTTGTATGAAGGGGTATGTGGTGGGAGATCCATCTCTTGCTTCAGTTCACATCAAAACAGAAGGTTTGAATTCTCTCTGCATTCCCCTTGAAGATTGCTGGTCATATGTGCTCCTTTGTGCTGGAATTAATTGCTGCCAGTGTTTGGGTTTGGTTGTTGTTGGGTTGGTTGTTGTTCTTTTCCCTGAGAAACTTGCAGCACAAGTGCAAATCCAAGGCTTCTGGTTCTCTCTGTCATAAAGCAAATAGAGTTGTTGTTTTATTCGCTCTTCATTTATAATTGCTTTTCTTTAAGATTAAATTCCTAAACACAGGTTTCTGTGAATCCTGCAAAGCTGTTATTGTGAGCATATTCAATCTTATCTGTCAGAGCTATACTTCCTGCAAAAATTATGCTGCCAGCAGCTAAAACACATTAATTGCACACTGTGGTTGGCATGGAAGTGCCTGCCAGTTGGATTGCCCAGTAGCTTTGCAGAGCTAGTAATCAGCATCTATAGCTGTTTGTTACGTTCCTGTGCAAGCAGCACAGGTTGGGAAACAGTAATTTTTGGAGCACTGAATGTGTGCTAGAATGACTTGAAAAAATACATTTTTTTCTTTTGCTTTTATGTTTTCTAGCCTGAAAATATTTTGGTGGACCAGAGTTCCTCTAAGCCAACAATAAAACTGGCTGACTTTGGAGATGCAGTCCAGCTCAATACCACATATTATATCCACCAGTTACTTGGAAACCCAGAGTTTGCAGCTCCTGAAATTATTCTCGGAAATCCTGTTTCCCTCACTTCAGATGTTTGGAGCATTGGAGTGCTCACATATGTCCTTCTTAGTGGCGTCTCTCCTTTCCTGGATGAAAGCGTAGAGGAAACTTGCCTGAATATTTGCCGCTTAGACTTTAGTTTCCCAGATGACTACTTCAAAGGAGTTAGCCAGAAGGCCAAAGATTTTGTATGTTTCCTGCTTCAGGATGACCCAGCTAAGCGTCCCTCAGCTGCCCTGACCCTCCAGGAGCAATGGCTGCAGCTGGGGAATAGCAAAGGCACTGACAGCATTGACATATCCAGACTGACTTCGTTCATTGAGCGGCGAAAACACCAGAATGATGTTCGACCTATCCGTAGCATTAAAAACTTCTTACAGAGCAGGCTCTTGCCAAGAGTTTGATCTTGCTTGAAGTTCTCTCTCATTCTCTTTCACCTGCCAATCAGACTGGAGATAGACTCCTCCTGCCAATCAATCAGACTGGAGATAAGACTCCTTCTGCCAATCAGCTGTTGACTTGAATTTTGAGGAAAGCAAACCCCGAGCCAACCAGCTGCTAGCGAATGTTCGTGTGCAAGTGCATTCCACGGGGACCACGCGAGGTCACGCGTGGACCTGGCAATGCAGACTTCACTGGGGTGGAGGACGATAGCACTGTACTCTGCAAAAAGCAGTCGCGAGTGATACAGCAACAGTATTTTATTCAGGTTTCTGCAAAAAAAAAAAAATAGTTTTTTTAATAAACAAGAGTTGAATTTTGCAAGTGAACTTAACTACCGTTTTCAAGATTTATTCAAGGAAGAAATGCCTATGTTCAAAGCACTGGTGTTAAAAATGAAATCATGCCTGGAGAAGACTCGCCAAAATGGCTGCCCATTGATAAGGCTTCCATTTCTAACATCTGGTTTTCACTTGGTCCTAGAGCTTTCCAGTTGCCTCGCCTGTATGTATCTCACGTAGCAGTGCACTGAGATCAGACTCTGCTTTTAAGTGCATCCAACCTCAAAGTTTTTGCATACAAATAGAATGAATCGTTTTGCTCTGATAAAATGTAGGCCTTACTTGTATATAGACTGTTACCTGCCTTCGGTCTGTAATTTTTTTCCCTCCTTATCCTTTTTCCCCTCCCTCCTAAATGGTGGTATACCACTGTGCGGGTCTTCAGTTTGGGTCGGTACACGCTGGCCCGTTAGAAACGGACGTCCAGTTGGTGCCCAGCTTGCCGACCTGATTGTCAAGCAGTATACAGCAGGATGAAATACTGTAAATGCACTCATTTGGGATTTTGTTTTATTTCATATCATGTGCAATGTTGTGGCTTTAACATTTTATGCAACTATTTATGAGGACCTCTGTTGTAACTGTAATAAATATATAGAAAAAGCACATACTTAGTACGGCGAGCTTTATGATTTTGTTTGTGTGTCTGGGGGTTCCGGGTGGGCAGGGGAGGGTGTGCTGTACCACACCATCTTTTTTAGTTTAAGATGAGGGTTAGCATAGAATTTAGTCAAAGCTAGTCAGTTTTAAGGGTTGTTTAAAAGAGAGAGAGAGAGATTCGTATCCCAAATCTCAAACTGGTTAAGAAATATGGTGACACTTTTTAAAATTATTATTATATTCAAAATGCCAAAGTATGACTTTCCCAAAATCAATCTCAATGCTTACTACTTTTTAGAATTTTCAGAACTGTGCTTACTTCTTTCTGTGAAATGAACAAATGAATTTTGTGCTCTTTGGTGAAGAATACATTCAAAAAGTAGTGGTCAGATGATGAGAATCTGGCACGTAATGTAATTGTCTTATTAACTGTTTTTAAGATTGAAGTAATATTGACGTGAACTATTTAAAAAGGCAGAGATGGTTTTCTGTGCATCACTGAGTTCATATAGGTGTGTTGTCATCTATGTTTGTGTGAGATGCCATGTTTTAAGAAACCAAGCTGACATGCCACCATAGTTAGATGTATGGGTCTTAAGCCATAACCTAGCTTGGGTCAGTTTTGAGCTTTGCGGCTTCCACTGTATACTATTTATTCCTTTTTTGTTTTTTGTAAAGTTGTACAGAAACTTTTTAATAGAAATCAACTGACTTCAAAACTGGATGTGTATTCGTACCAACCTCATATCATAATGTTTGTGTATTATTTTCCTTTATTGTTTTAGTTAAATTTTTGCTTTATTTTGCATGTATATTTCTTTGTACAGTGACGTTACATGTTTACACAGTATGACGTGATGTAAATATTTTATTTTGCCATCAGTTATTTTGGAAAAAAAAAAAAAATTAAACATATTTGACATATTTGTCTGATCTCTTGCTTTAAGGAGTTTCAAAGCTTAGGTTTGGTCATATTTTAATTCGGCTCTGTATTTAAGAAAAAAGGACCATTGTTTTATTGTCATAAAACTCATTTTAATTTGCAATGATATATCTTTATTTCATGCCTTATGAAATAATATTTGTCTTTGCTCGAAGTGCTGAGTGCTTTGTAGTGTCCTGATTGCTTTTATATAAAACATGCGCAACTCTCTAACTGTGGGAATTCATTACAGTCTTTATTAGCTAGTAAATTTTGGTCACCAGAGTTTTCTTCCAGATGTTCCCAGTTAAAGACCGAAGGATTATATTTTGATTTAATATTAAACTGGGGAGCAGATTTCCCACATCTTCATAATGAATCTAGAATGCCTCAGAGGAAAGATTGCTTTCAACCACAGAAACTTGAATTCTCTGCTCACATCCTACAAGGGATGAAGCCAAAGTGTTTTTCATTTTGTGTGTTTAGCACTCTCTCTTTTCTGTTACTGAACAAGTTTGCAATTTGAAGGACGAGTAACAATGCAGATTGATTTATTTTTTTTTTGTCACTGCATTATGTACATGACTTCCTTACATTATTTTTTCTAATGCAATCTGTCAGTGATGGAGCTGTTCCTTTATGCCTCACAATTTACTTTCAAGACAGAAAATGAAGTGAGACAGTTTATGTTGAGGCAGAGAACATTCAGGAAAGATGTACTGCAGCAGATGCGCCACTGGAAGCTTTTTCCATGTTGGGAAAATAGATGACAACACATTCTATTCAAGAGTTTGTATCCTTCAGTTCTCTAATTGCCTTCTTTCTTGACTAAAAATACACTAAACGAGAGAGGTTACCCAGATGGTATAAAGAGAAATAACGCACTTGTAGGTGTTTCTAGTAGCAGAGAGAGGTTCCCTTCAAGATTGTGGTACTGCTACTCGTTTCTTCATGAGTTTGCACTGTTTCTGACATCAAAAGTAATCCATTACTTAGAAAAGCTAACATCTTTTAACAAAGCAGGGGGTTGCACTAAAGCTTGCTTCATCTTCTGGCTGAAGAAAGCCCACGCTTCAAGTTGGATTTCGCTCCGAAGAGACAATGTGTGTCTTTATATATTGATGAATTGTTTAGCTTGGGGCTGAAAATGCCCCTTAGCACAGTTCTCATTGACTGTCCTGCATGAAACAAAACAGCAATGAAGGATGACAGAAAAGAATGGAAACCAAAACTTCGGTGAGAGCAGCTGGTGTGTGTTCTGGGGCAAGAGCATTGTGGAGCAAAGGGAACACCACTCGGTGCAATACCAGTGCAATTCCAGTGCAATGCTGGAAGGCAATAAGTAGGCAGGTTCAAGAGAAGGATAAGTCTAATTATTTTTTTAATTTTTTTTTAATAATAACTAGTTTAGGAAGAAGTCGCCAGGCTTTGAAGTTAAGTCCATCTGCCAGTGCTTTTCAAACAGGAACTGAGAGTGCAGGTTGTGCACATGTGAGGAACACAGTTTATCTCAAAAGCCATTCTGCAAAAACAGTTAGCAGAAAAGCTGTCCAGACATTATTTCCAGTCAAGGAAGCAGCCAGCATTGCCTTTCTAATGGACAGAGGCCTATGACATACCCCCCTATGTTCATAAGGGGTAGGGCTAGAGAGCCAGGTTTTCTTTCATGTGACTATAGATGTCACTTACTGTAAAGTCATCCTCTTTCTCAAGTGGGATAATTGATGAGTTAATGAATAGGAGAGCAGTTGATTCTTCTTCTTCTTTACAAGGAGAGTGGTTAGGCCCTGGAACGGGCTGCCCAGGGAGGTTGTGGATGCCCCATCCTTGGACGTGTTTAAGGCCAGGTTGGACGGGGTCCTGGGCAACCTGATCTGAATGTGTACGTTTGGTGGCCCTGCTAGGCAGGGGGCTTGGAACTACATGATCCTTGAGGTCCCTTCCAACCTGGGTGATTCTGTGATTCTGTGATTCTGTGATTATCTGTTTCTTTCTCCAGATCCATAGGCACGTTCACAGCAGGACAGGACATAACATCCTCCAGAATGAAACAAATGCAAAGGTATTTGGCTTCCTGATAAGATTTCAGTCAGTACCTATGCAAACCTGATTGGTAGATGCTAGAAAATATAACGGGATATTCTTTGCATGTAATGTACGGCATGATATTGCCAGAGAGCACTAGAATCTTGCTGCTGAGGGGGTCAGTGGATCAGTCCTCATCTGAAACGGTTGAGTGAGAAATGAGCACAACCAAGGAAAAAAACAATAGCTGACCCAAGTTTAAGAACTAGAGTTCCCAAAGCCCTGCTAGCGGCGCCAGGGTCGCAGCCTTTTGCAGGGCTGTGGAACGCCCTGGGCACTGCTGGCCCTGCTCTTCTTGGGGTGCTGGGGCCCCACAGAGCAGTGCTTCCTGCCCCAACTGGGAGTGGAGCGGCTGCAGCTGCAGCTCTGGGCACTGGGCCCTGCTGCCTCCTGCCCTGGCTCCTCCCGGGGCTGCTCCTGCTCCCTAGGGCTGGGTGCGGCGGGGAGCTCGCCTGCACTCCCATGCAGGAGCTCACTGGATGTGCCCGGGAGCTCCTCTGCATCTGGACCCGCAGAGCTGCCAGACAGCGTAGTGCTGGGTGTGAGGATCCTCTGTGGGGAGGTGGCTGCGCGGCTGTCCTCATCCTCGAGGCCATGCAGCCTCTGGGCCTCCTGGCCACAGCGTTGGCATGATGATGGCATGCACAAGCCAGTCAGTGAGCGGTGCGGCCATGGGTCCCAAGCTGGGCTCTGTGCAGTGGAGCATGACGGCCCTGTCTGGCCCCAGCCAACACAGGCAGCACAGGAAGATGCTCTGTGCTGACAGGACCTGCCACCAACGGATCCCATGGATGGCAGAGAGCTTCTGGTGCAGGGAAGGCAGCACAGGGTTGAGGATGCTGCGTCGCTCCCTGAACAGTGCAGCCCACTCCTGTGGCAGGAGGCCACCCAGCCTCGCCCTCACCTCTGATTCCATGGCCATCTGCTGGGATGGCTGTGGCAGAGGGGATGGAGCACATACCACAGTGCCATTGGGGCAGGTGGTGGTGCTGGGCTGGAAGTCAGCAGGTACCAGCACTGCGGGCGGGAAATGACACACTACATAATGCTTGCCTCCCCGCACAGAGATCTTGATGGTCCTCATGGCTGTCCTGCAGAGAGGGCAGCTGTCTCTCAGCTTCACCCACCGCTGGTTGCAGCCCATACAGAATTGATGGCTGGATGGGATCACAGTCGTGACGTGAGTTGGAAAGACCTCAAAGGTCATCAAGTCCAAATGTTAACCTAGCTCCGGGTCTGCCACTAAACCAGGCCCGTTCAATCTATGGCCCATGGGCTGCATGTGGCTTTAGACAGTCACTAACGTGGATATATAAGATCATAAACTTTTAACATTATTATGTGATTTTTAGCAATATTTTCCATGAGTTGATTATGCATCACCCAAGTATGGATTGCAGAGGTGACAACTGGACAAACATTCAACTAAATGTTTATTTTCTTTTTTTGTTGCTCTCTGTTTTTATTTTTTAATAAATGAATATGTATAAAATTTTGTTATGTACATAGTATTATATATTTTATATGCAGCCCAAGATAATTCCTCTTCACTCGGTTGGCACAGGCAAGCCAAAAGGTTGGACATCCTTGATCTAAAAGTTTCTCCATCTGCTGGAATTGAAAAATGTGATTTTATTCTGGATAATTGTGGCACTGAAACACATTGTCTTTAGTAGGAATTGCTGTTCTAAACTTTCTGCAAGACGATGCAATAGCAGAGCTCTCTTTGTAATGCTCTGGCAGGCTCTGTTGGAGCTGGTCATCTAAAATGTTCACATACATTTTTTCAGGTTCTCTCCTCTGTGTGTACTTATCAACTTCCTACACCCCTCTGTAGCAGGGAAGGAAAACATGGTCTTTGTTAACTGCTGAACACTTAAAGTGGTCTTTTCCAGCTGTTCTGAATATGGGGATGTACAAACTCATTTTAAAACAAAAGAAGGGATGCAAATAGCTATTCCTGAGAACTGTATGGGAATTTGTGCTTTTCTGCTGACTGCCTATACACAGGTCTGGTGATGGATCAGAGGTGCAGGTGGCATATATCCACTATAAAAGCACATATCTGTGTTCAGTGTACCTTGTTCTAAAAAAAAAGTTCTCAGTTGCTGAGAGCAGATGTTGGGAAGAAACTGTGTACCTGAGGATCCAATTCTTAAACAACAAATCACTGCATAAAAATTTGCATGTACTAATGCTGTAACCTTTCAGAATTTATTCTGCGCATGCACTGTGCATCCTCGCATTCTTTTGAGCAGGCATGAGATCTTGTGCCTGCCAGTGTGATAAGCATACCTCAGCTTCTTGCTCCTAGCATTAGGGTTGTCTTTGCACTACAGAACTCCTGCACCAAAAGCTGAAACTCTGCTAGGTGCTCATGACAGTGGTGTTTGGCTTAGCAAGTCTACCAGAGTAGTTAGGAAGAAGAAGGAAGCAAGTGTCGTTGTGTTGCAACATTAATCATAGAATCATGGGATGGCTTAGGATGGAAGGGATCTCAAAGTCCAGCCAGCTCCAAACCTTTGCCTTTGGCATGGCTGCCACCCACCAGATCAGGCTGCCCAGGGCCCCATCCAGGGCCTTGAGCGCCTCCAGGGATGGGCTACCTACAGTTTCTACGGACAGCTGTGCCAGGGCCTCATGCCCTGTGAGTAAAGAAATTCTTAACATCTAACTTAAATTTCGCTTCTTTTCATGTAAAGCCATTCCCTTTAGTTCTATCACAATCAGATTATGTAAAAAATCAGTCTCCCTCCAGCTAATAAGCTCCTTTCAAGTACTGGAATGCTGCAATGAGCATTTTCTTCTCCAAGTTGAACAAGCCCAAATCCCTCAGCCTGTCTTCATAGGAGAGGTGCTGCAGCCTTTTGATCACCTTTGTGGCCTCCTCTGGACCCACCAGAGCAGCAATAGCTCTGTTTCCTCTTTCGTGTTGTGAGCCCCAGGCCTGGATGCAGTACTCCAGATGGGATTTGTAAGGGCAGAGGAGAGAGGGACAATCACCTCCCTCTCCCTGCTGGCTACCATCTTTTAATGCAGCCCAGGATACTGTTGGCCTTCCAGGCAGCAAGCATGCACTGCTGACTCATGTCCATCTTTTCATCCAGAACACCCAAATCCATCTCTGCAAAGCTGCACTCAGTGAGTTCTTCTCCCAGTCTGTGCACATATCTGGGACTGACCAGACCCAATTCCTCTTCTAGTCTATGAGAAGGAAATACAAGGTACAGCAAATGGACTTCTGCCATTTGCTGTTCTCAGCCTTTAGCCCTTAGCAGCTTTTTTGAAATGTTTCAGTTAATTCAAAAACAAGAAAAACAAGATGTTAGTTTTAGAGTGAAGGGGGAAAAAAAGCTTTCAAAAGCTACAGGTGTATGTACAGAGACGCCGGCTGTTCAGTTTGCCAAATCTACTGCCATCTGCAGCCTTAACTTTGGCATTCTAGGCCTCCTTCTAGATTGACTGTACAAATGTCTCAGCTTCTGTTGAGTAGCTCATTTGCAGCTGACATTGCCACTTAAAAGCTGTGGCTCATTTGTGGCTGAGCTCCACACGGGGCTCTGTAACTTTTCTTCATGTTGGCTTGTTGAGCTTAAAGTATTTTATTACTGGGTGGAGCTCTTTCTGAAGTCTATCTCCTAAAAATATATCCTATGAAAGGATGTATAAATATATTATATTTACCTTACCACTATGCTGTCTTAGTCATGCTGTTTGAGTCATATCAGTACACTGTGTCAGAATAACACATGAAAGTCAGTGGAGTAGGACTGCTCTTATATTCACTTGGAAAAAACAAATGTAGCAGAGCGCAAAGAATGCTTCACACTTATTTTTTCACTTGTAATACACATGATGGCAGAATACCCTCACTAGCAAAAGCTGGTGTTGCGCATTTGGCAGTTCTGTCAGATTTAATTTAGAAGAGAGAGAGGGAGAAGGAAAAAGAGGAGAGGAGAGGAGAGGAGAGGAGAGGAGAGGAGAGGAGAGGAGAGGAGAGGAGAGGAGAGGAGAGGAGAGGAGAGGAGAGGAGAGGAGAGGAGAGGAGAGGAGAGGAGAGGAGAGGAGAGGAGAGGAGAGGAGAGGAGAGGAAGAATGAATCCAGCAACACTATGCCTGTGTGACCTGTAGAGGAATGTTCCAGGACACCAAGACACTCCAGAATAGTTTACAATAGATAGATGAAGAAAGAAGCAATATATCCTGATGTTCTGAAGGTGAGGTATTTTAGAAAGAATGAGACACATGTTAGCAGAAAAGAGCCTAGGAAGTAGGCTTTTAACATCTCAGAGCTGCACATTATTGCTAACAGCAGTGGCTGTACATTCTGTTCCTCATTGGTTTCCTGCTGTCTCTCTGGTACAGCAGATTCCTTTCTTCAGAAAAATAGAAGGTTAGACAGTCTCCCTTTCATTTCTCCTCCCAGAAAATTTGTCATGCATTTATGCCCTCATTGCTAAAGCAAGTTTATTAACATATATAGATACCATTTTTTAAACAAAATCTGTTACATAAGTATCCAATTATTTGATTATATAGTGGATAATCATATTAAATGTCAAACTCCCCATGAAAATTTGGTAGCAGCTTTTTAGTATCTGAAAACCACCAAATTGAAGTGCCCCAGAAAACAGCATTATTCAATGTAACTTAAGTCCAGATTGCTCAGAGGGTATGAATTAATCTAAAAATGATTTTGAGGAATTAAAGGAAGACTGCAAGACACAGTTCTTCTCCAGAGCTTAGGAGGAAGACTTCTGGTTTGTTCTTCTATTGCTACTCAAAATCCATGCCTTCCTTCTGTAAAATGGCTGCAAGCAGCTAAAAGGAAGCAGCAGCTCCCTGACTCTGTAACTTCTAGATGTGACTGCAGCTCACTGTGCTGAGGATGGATCTATTCTTTGGTGCCTGTGCTGCACAAGCTGCTCTGTGTTCTCTCTGTATGTCTGACATGTTGGAGCACACGATCACCAGAAGTCATATACATCTCCAGAACTAAATTCCTTTGAGACAGAATTCTGTGGTGGAAGATGGGTCCAGGGAAATGTGTCCAGGTGTGCGTACTTGAAAAGAAGCCACACAGACACAGCCAGGAATTTCATATTGCATTCTCAACATTGGCTATTTTTTAAATAAAATGGATAGTGTTTACTTGCCAGAAAAATAGAAATCCTGGTACTTGCAGTCCAAATACCAGAATGTCAAAAACGGTGAGATCTATTAAAAACTGTGCAAAAAGTAACCATTAAATCCTTTCAGTGACCTGTGAGAAAGATGCTGCACATCCCTTGCAAGTAGGAGGATTCTGTTTTTATCTCCCCTGACTGCAAAGGGAGATGAGAGCTCTGCTCGTCAGCACAGCAAGTGCTGTATGCTCAGATGAAGGCCCTCCGTCACCATGGTATTTTCAGTATTTCTCAGTGTTAATCTTCAAGCTTCACTTTACGGTTGGAGAAAGCTTTTTATTTCCTTTCCCCTGTTTTTAACAGGCAGTAAAAGGACTTGCTGAAGATGCGTGTGATGTTGGCAAGCAGAACATCATCCGCTAAACTCTTGCTCCATGTCCCACCGTGGGTGGCGACTCCGTTAGGAGATGGGGAAAGAAAATGGCAAATAGAGCCAGGATGTTTATCTTTGCCACTCAGAATAAGCAAACTCTCTGCTGCACAAAAAGACTTTCAGAAAGGAACATCTTTGGTTACTGTTTCTAGTAAAAGTCACTTGGGTCAAGAAGCCGCTTGCTGGAAGGAGGCGTGTACATGCTCAGGCCCTTCTCTCTCCCTGACTTTTCCATCAGCACTGTTGCTCCTTTGTGTGCAGGCTGCTGCCTTCTCTCTGTGACCTAGGTTTTTACAACTGTTTTATTTTCCTGTTGGTTGCTAGCTCTCCCTCTGAAAGAAGTTCATTCTTTTTCACTGATGGCATTTTATGTTTTGGGTTGAAGTGACTCCTTCCTCTGAAAAGAAAACAAATTCTTTTATTTCCCTTAATGATCCTTTTTTTTTTTCTTCCCATTTTAGTATAAAACAAACCATTATTGATGGCAGTTTCTAGCAGAGGTGACAGAAAGTGGCTTGCTCTTTCTACCTCAGAAAGGAAATCCAGGTGCTCTGAGATTTGGTTCTGTAGTCCTAGCGAATCACTTACAGCAGCCAGGTCTCAAAATACTTGCTTTGTTTTGCAACTAAGCACCTACCACAGTGAAACATAAATCTTTATTTGCAAAAGCAAGCGGTGACACTAGGAAAAAAAAAAAAAAAAATACAGCCTAAAATAGCTGTGCCTTGTATCTTCTGGCAGACAGGCGTGTGTTGCAGCCCAATGGAGAAACAGAATTCTGGGTCTTTGCAGGTTGACTTCCAAAGAGCAAGAGGCCATCCTATGGGTTCTCATCACAAGTAGGAAGCACCTTGTTTACAAACAGCTGTCCCAAAGCAAGGCCTGTCAGAGAGCTTGTCATGGGGATTCCTTTTCCCATGGACGTGGATTTCAATCACCCAGGCCCAGGCAGCAAGAGGCAGCTCTGCACCAACAGCCTGCTTGATACTCCCAGAACACTGATCTGTCCAGAATGCAGCTTGTGTAGATGCTAGTTGCACTGCCAGCCTTCAGAAGGAAAAGGAAAATCTTTTGTCCATCAAGTCACATCTTGTGTACCTATACAGGACAGCCCCTCTCCTGCCCCCATCCTCTCCAGCCTGTGGACACACAGAGCTCTCCTATCGTTCGCAAGAAGGGGAAGGAGCACGCTGAGCTGTGGCAAACTCAGATGTAGGCCTCATTTTGTGTGTCTCACAGAACCACAAGGGAATGTCACGGGTAGGAGGGGCATGCTGATAACACCAGCCACAGAAGTGTGGGGGTGGACAAAGGAAATTTCCTCGTCAGCTTGTGAGCGTGATAAAGAGTGCAAACATGCAGGCATGCAAACACTGGCTGCTGAGCAAAGCACAGCCACTCTCAGTTTGTGGGCTGTATCACCCAGGCCTTCGCTGCCTCCAGCATGCCAAGGATGCCACCTTCTACTTTACCCTTGTCTTCCCCTTCTCCTCATGACCCTGCATAAATCTCGGAGTGGATGAAGCATGAAGAGTTGATAAACAGTTATCCAGATGGTTGGGAAATATAGTACGTGGAATAAAGAATGTGGAAATCAACAAAAAGAGGGTGAGTTGCACTGCTACCCATCCACAATTGTTTCTGCCAGGTCCAAGTCAACCTGACACATGAAAAGAATTATGAGGTAAAACAGAGGAATTTCAGGAGATAAAAATGAATTTAATGCAGCAAATGTATTTTGCTTTTGCCACATCATTTAAAATAAACAATTATTTTTTGCTTTGTTTATGAAACACACAACACACACATACAAAACCAAAACAAAGAAACTAACAACAAACACAATACTGCTGATGAAGTAAACAAAAAAAAAGGGCATCTGCAGTTCTTCTCTTCCACCAGCTTTCTTTCCAAATCTCCCCTTAGTGATGCACTGTTCCTGTAGCCAGCCCACAGTGTTTCCCCTCTCAGAATTATCTTATGCTGCTAATGAAAGCTGAACACAGCCAAAAACAAAGAAACAAACAAACAAACTTGTATACGTACATATAAGCATCTCCATATATCTACAAATACTTTGCCTTTAGGTGTTCACTTTGGCCTTTGGAGCGCATCCAAAGGCAACAAGAGAACAACACCAAAAGAGAAAAATTCTTTGTTTTTCCTTTCCTTCCCCCACAGCAAATGGTGAAAAAGAAGACTTTGCAGGCTTGCTGTCCAGAGGCCCAACGTTGGGCTGAGACGAGAACAGCCTTCACCTTCAGCTCCTGAGGTGCCAATAAATGGATTAAAATAATATAAGTAAGGGTTATTTACCTACCCTATTGTTCCAGATTTCCATTAGTATTTTAAGCAAACATTCTCGGTACAATTATGATAATGGAGAAATACAATTTTAAAAATCAATTTAACAGAAGTAATGTAACAAAAAAATGTAAACAGGGAAATCACCATTCCCATGAAAGGGAAAATGTGAGTCAGTAACCATACGCATTCCAGGAATATTTTTAATCCATCTGTAATATGGAGAAACAGTCAATAGTCAGGGCAAATAGTTGCCTCCATCTCTGAAGCAGGAACTTGTGGGTATTTTCAGAGCGGGAGACTGGATTCAGTGAACTTGTAGGCTGTGGCACCATGATATATTTTCCTCCGGTGTAATTAAGAATTAGCAGTCAGACTGTTGAGAAACCACCGGCCTCAATTAACCTCAAGTGAGGAGGGAATAGGAAAGACTGTCTCAAGAGGACTCTTGTAAAAAACAAACAAACAAAAAAAAACATCAACTAGTATCCATGTATCCATGTCTCCATGGATACTAGTATATCCATGAAGTGATTAATTATATCTGTGTAAATTTTGCTTTTATCCATTGTCCATATTTCAACAGAGAAAGGATGCTCATGTGGACCACACCTTCACAGTCACTGTGTTTCTGCAGAAGTACATTGACCACACGTTAAATCTTTAGTAATCAAACATGACAAGGACTTAAAGAAGAGGCAGCTCCGAGACAAACTCTGAGGACTACTAAGATACAGATCACTCAGGTACATCACAGCCTGAAAATCACCCTGCCATCTCCAGCACTGGAACAACTTGGAAGGCATGCAGTGAGGTAACAACGTGACATTTATAAATAGCTGAGTTATGCTTGATGATTCTTCTTGTGGCTTGGATATAGAGAAGCAGACACAGCCTGTGTGACTTTGAAAACTTGAACGGAAATGAAACGGGAAGTCAGATCCTTTCACAGTTTGTTGATTTGTAAAGACAAACTCAGTCTCTGAGGACTCATTTTCTGTCCCAGGACAAGAAGCAGGAGAGAGAGATCCAGCTGGGAAGACACTAGAGAGGAGATGCAGAGGCGACATGACAAGAACTCGATTCAAAGTGGAGACCAGTTCACTGAGCAAGAAAAGAGAAGCAGAATTAACCACTCAAAGAGAAGTGCTGGTAAGTTCCTGGAGCTGTGCTCTAAATTACGGCATCCCCCCAGACTGGTGTCCCAGACAGGACACTCTTGTGGAGATCACAGCTGCATGGGCACTGCTTTTACCTTTGTGCCAGACTATACACGACCTGAGCAGTAGTAGCAAGCTATAACAAATGAGGAAATTGTTCCTGATTGTTAGTAATGGACTTGAAAACCCGAAGACTGAAGCTCTTGTCAGCCCCCTACTGAGTTTCCCACTTTTACTCAGCTGGATATGTTTGCCTTTGTCTCAGCAAATATTTTTAGCACTCCTTTTGAATTGTTGAGGTTCTTTATGCTCCTGTCACTCACCTGCAGATGGGAGCAAAAATGTGCGTTTTCTTCTGCTGATGATTTACTAGTTTAAGCAGAGATAAACAAAATATCTTCATATTTGCTTAGTGTAGCTTTCAGTGTAAGCTTTTGTTGTGATTGCTCTGCAGTCTTGTGTGAGTACAAGCAGAGTGAGGTTGTCCCAGGGCAGGCCTGCAGCTTGGAGAAACAGAGGAAGGTGTGGTTTGTGCTATGGGAAAACTCACAGAGCTCCCTAAAAGCAGGAAATATCTTAAATATCCTGTAATAGTGGAGGTTTGCTACTGGCACACAGCAAAGTGCCACAAGCAGAAAGTCTGGATGAAGAGAATCAGACACAGGCTGCTCTGATCTGAGCTCCTGGAACTTTCCCTTGTCCCCACAGATACAGGCCTGTTCCAAGGCACTGCTTCTGCAAGCAACACTTTAAGCAACCGCTCAAACTTGGACCTTCTCTAGTTTCTGGCATGGTTTTCCAAGGCATTTTGGGAAAGTTCTCACCTGGACAAGCTTTCTGAACCTTTGTAGTACCAGAGAGAGGCTTGTTCTCTGGGTATTGCACCCATGTAGTGAGTGAATGCTGTGAGAGGAGAGCAGAGAGCCAGTTAAGAGGGACTCATTGCATGGGGCTTGATTTGCAGCTTTTGTACTATGTGTGTTTCACCTCTCTTCTCCAGTGAGTCAGCAGACAGATCAACACTAACTTTCACGGCGGGCTGCACATGGAAACCATCTGTTAAATCCCAAGATATTAACACAATATAGAGTGCGTGGAAAGAGGCAAATGTAGGTTTGGCTGGAGCATGAAGCTACACTGACACTGAGAGTCTGAGCCAAGGAGGAAATGTCTGGAGCTGGCGGGGAAGCGAAGACTGTGGCTGCTGCAGGTGGGACAGGTCCAGGAGCAGAGCCCTGACACTGTGAGCCCAGTGCAATGCAGGCAACACTGCTTCCTGCTGTGTGTCCCCTTTCCAGCAGCACGTTACACTTCACCTTGGAGGCAAACTGGAGCATGGACTAACTGAGCTCAGCATAAAAGTGCCCAGTGGTGACATCCCTTTTTTTTTTCTTTTTCTTTTTCTTTTTCTTTTTCTTTTTCTTTTTCTTTTTCTTTTTCTGTTTCTTTTTCTTTTTCTTTTTTTTTTTTTTTCCTCCAAGATGAATTTTTTTCTGAGGAGCAGCACACAGTGCTGCACAAGTAACAAGCGCCAGCTTCAGGCCTTTGTATAATCATTTGAGCTGGAAGGAACCTTTAAAGGCCACCTAGTCCAGCTCCCCTGCAATGAACAAGGATACATGTAGCTAGATTAAGCCAATCTTTTGACCTTGCTGTTCCTAGCTGATCTTTAAACATGTACTTCCTTAGACAAATCTGCTCATAGCTTTCTGTGGCCTCCCAGCTTAGTGCTGGGCACACTGCTATTTAAAAGGTTTATCTCCAAACATTTTAATATCTTCCACTCTTCTAGGAAGAAAAAAAAAAAAAAAAAAAAAAAAAAAAAAAGAAAAAGCCCTGCAAGTTTGTCCTAGCCCTGTGCTGGTGCAAACTGCTTATAACTCTGTAAAAGATTTAAGCCTGCGTCACTTGCTCAGGCCATTAAAATTCCCTTCTGTTTTTCCCACAGAGTCCCTCAGGACATGAAGGAAAAGTGTTCCTTAATGTGTAACCAGAATATAAATTACATCGTTTTATTCAAACAGGGACAGATTACAGCTAAAGGATTGCTTCAAGGATCTGGCAAAGGAAAACTTCCTTCTGGACAAAAAAACACTTCATTTTGTTAATGAATGAAATAGCAAGGAAATGAAATTTTAATGATGGAAAAAAAAAAAAAAAAAAAAAAAAAAAAAAAAAAAAAAAAAAAAAAAAAAAAAAAAAGCACAAAATCCGACTCTTAAGTCGCGTTTACGTTCCAGAGCTCAGCTTCAGACAGACACCAGTGGCGCTACCCTCCACCGACACAACCTCAGCCACAAGACGCAGCACAGGGCAAGGCACCGCCCGGCACTCACGGCAGGGCTGCCGGGTAAAAGCCACCGCCCCCCTGCACCGCGCCTTTCGGCACAGGCGGCCCCGCGGCGCTGCCCGCCCCTCGGCCGCACGGGGCGGGGCCGGAGCCCATCGGTGCTTCCAGCCGGCCTCCAGCGGGCGCGGTGAGGCGGGGGCGGAGGGGGCTGCGGAGGGGCCGGCCGAGCATTTGGGGGTGGGGGCATGTGTATGGAGATTTTATTCGCTGATTCTCCTTTTATTTATTTATTTATTTATTTATTTTTCTCTTCACTGTTTTGTTTTCCATCTGAATTCTTTGAGGCTGTTTTTCAAAAATGGGAATATCCGAAAAGCTGCTTCGCGGGTTCCCCAGGGGAGCGGCACCGTGAACCGAGGAAGGCTAAGGCTGGTGTGTAAGGCAGAGAGCACCTGCCTGGGGCTGGCTGGAGGGCTGTGAACCGCCGTCGGGTTTTGTTGGAGCAGAGTGTGACAGCTCTTCCTGATAGGATTTTATATGTTGGGAGTTCGGTTTCTTGTTTTTTCCTTGAGAACTTGGGTGTTCTGAATGCTCTGTGTGATCGCCTTAAAATACATGGTTTGTCTTGGGTTTAAAGCACCGTGTGCTGTTTCATGTTGGGTGTGTGTTGGGGCTTTTGCTCTTTGTTTAGTTTTCACCGTGTTGAATCTGAATTTAAATGTTGCAAGCCGGCTTCTGTTCCACTGGAAAGGTGAGGGTCTTGAGCAGAGGAGTCCAGAAATGAGCGTGTGGTTTGGGAAGGCTCAGGAGGATGATCGTGCATCGTTTCTGAACCGCTCCCCAACTGTCCATAGTCCTGAGTACCATGTGTCCATGTGTCTCTGAAGTCACTGCCAAGTAGGTCTTGTTATGTGAGGATGCCATGCCCTGCCTATTTGCCTTCCAGCCATGCACTTCAGGCTGTGTTTCTGCTTCAGTGGTTGCTGGTCCAGCTCTCTCATTTTGCACAGCTTTTCATAGGAACCAATTGTCTGCTCTTTGGAGGAGCTGCACCAACTTAACTCAGCTTATACCACCTTTTGCTGGAAAAAGAATCTGCTATTTAGTAAGTGTATTTTGAGGCTATGTGTTGCTCTTTGCTGTGTGAAATTGCAGTTACTCCCACTTGTTTGACCCACACCGGTGTCTGCAAGTGCTGAAACAAGGAGTTAAAACGTGTAGGACATAGGAAGAAATAAATGATCCATTTGGGATTTTAATTTCAGAAAATTGTTTTATAATCACTGAAGCTTGTTCCTTGTATGTTGTTACTGTTGGGTAAATAATTAAGAATTGAAAGAGATACCATGAGGAAAAGCTGCAGCTGTGCCTATTTATATGGTATACTGGCAGTTTTGTATAAGGGTCATGTAAAAAGTGAAGGGTGTTAGATACAATTTTCAAGGACAAAAGCAGCAGTAAAATGCTTCTTACTGGTGCTTTTTAGATTTGGGCCGTTGAAAAAAATACTTCATTTTCATAGTTCCAAGTTTCTTTTTGCCATTGGGATGGAAGTTGTTTCTTGTTTGTTTGTTTTTCATTTTGTTTAACATTTTGGATCAGGTTCCCTGATGAATGATATGGCTTTCCCACTCAGCATCACGACTTTCTGTCCACCTTGTTTCTTAGATACAGTCTCTAGGTTAAACCCGCATGTCTTATCTCTCAAGACGACGACAACAAATATGGACAGGTTTTTCAGTAAGGCCTGCAATTTTCCATGAGCTTCACGTCTGAAAGCAGTTGACCTTACATGATTACCCAGGCAAGTGAGTTTGAGGTTTCAGAAACACTTCTATCCCATACCTCCTGCCCCCACACAGCTGAACTGTGGGAGTCACAGTGCCATTGAATGACACGAGGGGAGGTGAGTGTGGCTGTCATTGAGATGTTTTGAAAACATGAGTGACTAACCAGTGTGCAGGTGTCCAAAGGTTGTCAGTTATGCTGCTGTCAGGACACAGTAAATTTGTGAGAGTGATTATAGAATTACATAAAGCTCACCTTAAGGAACTTCTTAATTTCCTTTTGGTTTAGGCTAGGAAATTGTTCTTTAAAAATTACTAGTGGGCCTTACTAGTCCTATTATAATCTTGTTTGTATTCAGACATTCTAAATGAGTCATACTGTGAAGTCAAGAGTTGCTGTCCAACATCTGATCCTGAGTCTCTTACGGATCTGTTTTCTGCTTTGAGAGAGTTTCTGACAGTCCATCCAACTCCTGGGCCTAGCACCAGTGCTAGGCAGTTTAGTTATTACAAGATTAGATATGATGAAAAGGTTGTTGTGTATTTTTTTTCCAGTTAACAGTGTAACATGTGGTTGGGTTATCTGTCATCTGAACCTATATAAAGTCGAAGTTTAACCCCAGAGTGACAAGAAGTGGAGAGAGAGAGAGAGAGAGGTGTTCCTGTCTGTTTTTTGAGAAGGCTCCAGTGAAGGCAAACATGCTGTCAGATACTGCAGAGCTACAGCAGGTCACTTAATGAATTTCCTGAAAAATTTTTGTCAACAACTTCTAGTTTTTTTTTGTAGCCTTACTCTGACTGTAGTTTCTTCCCCATTTTTCATTGCTGAGGACCAATACCATCCACTTTTGACAGCCTCAGGAACCAGTGCCCAGCAATTGGGATTTCTCTATTGCTTGTGCTGAAAGCTCCTGACAAAGTCAGGAGGTGCATCCCTAGCTCCTATTTCCATGTCACCAGCGAGGACAGATGCTGCTTGCACCACATGCTCGTGCAAATGGATATGATTCAAGGCAACTTGTGATGCCCAAAGATTGCTTTCAGTGAGCATTTGTCAGGTGAGAAGGCTGTGGGCTGACCAGGACAGTTGTGTTGTCTTAGTTCAGCTGTGTTGCATAAATGTGGAGGACTAAAAATCCAAGAAGTATTGTCGTGACATTGTCACGTACATGGGGCTTTGACCATCGCCCAGGGCCATAGCACTGGGGCAAGGTGCTGGGTCGGCTGCTGCAGGGGAGATGCCAGCATGATTTTCATCACTGTGAGCTGAGACTATGCCGCCCCAGCAGAGTCTGTCACAATTTGTCATCCAGCAGCCTTTGCTACCTGCTTCAGGTCCATGTGACACAGCTGCCTTGCCTGTTTCTCCCAGCTTTGTTTTGATCAGAGCTCTGAGCAGTATGTGTGCCCGCTGGAGCAGCCTGCTGAGCTCCTGCGTGCTCTTCAGTTCTGGTTTCACTTTGTGTCACTTCCTGTGCGTGAATTTTAGCTGTGCCACACTTGCCACGGGCTGAGGACTTTAAAAATAGAGAATTTTGTGCCATCATGGATCTTCTAAAAATGATGCTGCCATGTTCCAAAGTTACTGAATGCCCAAGGTAACTAATGTGTAAGTGATCTTGATGCAGATGGTTTTACCTTGAAAAGTTTTACCTTGAAACCTTACTTTTAGGACAGAAATGAATGTTATTGCACTTCAGAATGTTGGAAGAGGGTGCCCACATGTGTAAGCTAACTAAAATATGTCAGCTTGAAACTTGTGCCCTTAAAAGATGAAGAGAGAGCACAGTTTAAAGCCCCATCTACCTCTACACTGATGGCATTAGCTGTGCAGAATGAACCTGGGGGTGTGACTTCCTTCAGGTTGGACATGGAGAGGAGGAGGGAAAGGGGATGTAAGAGTGATTCCTGTCATTTATATTAAGAGTGATGACTGATATTTTTCCTTCTGTTTCTGATCCTTCTTGGAAAGAGGAAAGGAGACAAGCAGTTGTAACTTGTCTGCCTGGGATGACACAGTGGAATTAACCTCTGCACATTCCTAGGTGGAAAGCACAGATGTTGCTATCTGATGCACAGCCAGATGTTGTTTTGTATCTTTGTGAAAAAATGCAGAGTTCTGTGTGGTGCTGCATGACCTGCAGGGTCTGGTGAACTTTCAGAGGCTGTGGTGTGCAGGCAGATGTAAAATTGGAGTCGTGAGGGTACAGCAGCAAGATCATCTGGGATCTGACAAATGGTGGTGGGAATGATGATCTGCATGGATGCAGCCTAATTGACAGAGGAGGCTTTGGAAGTGGGAGCTTAGTGAGACCCTGAAGCCAGATGTATGCACTGCCAGTAAGACTGAACAGTTGTCACTGATAATGCTAAGACAGTAAGTGTGCTCTGACAAATTGATTTTTTTGTTTGTCATGAGTTACTTGATGCTACTGTTTTCCTTGTCTGTCACTTGAGATAACTGCTTATTGACAAATGGAAGTTCAAATGCTATTCTGCAGTGAGTGCCTGCCAGGTGGACAAACATTTGTCTGCCTTCTCCCCTGAGCTGCAGCCTTTTGGCAAAGGACCCTATGGGGCCTCCCATTGCTGTTTGGGAATGAACCACAGAAAGCCACCAGGGACATCCAAGCACTATTCTGTGCACAACCATCACTACAGCCTGCTAGACCCCTGTCTGGAGACACTAGGAGAGAGTGCCAGCAGTACAGCCATCCGTAGGGAAGTGCAGATGGCTGGCCTGGCTGGGCCCTAGTGAGTATAAGGAGGGATGGGCTTGTAGGTACAGCTTGCAAGGACTGGAACTCCTCTCCTGTGAAGAAAGGCTTGATGGATTTGGGCTTGTTCAGCTTGGCTCTGGAGGGAAGACTGCACTGTGGCCTTCCAGTACTTGAAGGGAGCTTACAAGCAGGAAACCGACTTTATAGGATAAGGAGGAATGGCTTTAAACTTAAAGAGGGGAGATTTAGGTTAGATGTTAGGAAGAATTTCTTTACTCAGAAATCATGAGGCGCTGGCACAGCTGCCTATAGAAGCTGTGGTGCCCCATCCTTGGAGATGCTCAAGTCCAGGCTGGATGGGGCCCTGGGCAGCCTGGGCTGGTGGGTGGCAGCCCTGCCCATGACAGAGATTTGGAGCTGGCAGGCTTTAAGATCTCTTCCAACCGAGGTCATTCTGTAATTCTACATGCTGTCTTGCAAACAGGATTTTAACAAGGAAAAGAACAGAACTCCTTACTGCAAAGAAGAAACTTGAATGTTTTTTTCCCTGCTTGAAGCTTCAGTTATCTAAACAGTCAACAGAAAAACCCAAGGTATTAATATTACTCTGGCCTCTTAGCGAAACATGAGCAGAAGAGGATGTTCAGGAGGAAAATATTTACTCTGTTAGTTTGGATTGAGCACAAAAAAAAAAAAGATAATAAAGGGCATTTTGAAGAGTTGTGTCTGCAAGTTAAAGAAACAAACTTTAGGAATGACTCAACATGCGGTGTGGCAGAAGGCAGAAAAGGAATGCTTGGAGTGGGCTTCCTCTAAATAACAGATTAAGTCGAGGTGAGAGTTGCTTGCGACTCCTGTGCAGACCAGCTGGGTACATATAGGCTTTCTTACCAGTGATGGACCTCTGTGCTACAGGAAAAAATCCATTTTCTAGCTAACTACATGATTCTAGTAACAGCTTGGAGCTGGGATTTTTTAATTATTAGGTAGAAGTTAAGATCTCATCAGTAGGCATGGTTGAGCTTTTGGTAAATTGTCACTGATAATTACCATCTTTGTCTGTAAATGGCTCACTTTTCATAGAATCATTCAAGTTGGAAGGGACTTCTAAAAGTCATCTAGTCAAACTTCCCTGCAATGAGCAGGGACACATACAGCTAGATCAGGTTGCTCAGAGCCCCACCCAACCTGACCTTGAACATCTCCAGGGATGGTGCTCCCACCACCTCTCTAAGCAACCTGTTCCAGTGCCTTACCACCCTCATCATAAAAAACTTCTTCCTTATATCCAATCTGAATTTCCCCCTTTTAGTATGGAAGCAATTTCCCCTTGTCCTGTTATAACAGATCCTGCTAAAGACTCTGTTGTCTTCTTTGTTACACCTCCTCTTTAGATACTGAAAGGCCACTTTCAGGTCTCCCTGGAACCTTCTTTTCTCCAGGCTGAACAGCCCCAACTCTCTTACCTGTCCTCATAGGAAAGATCTTGCATCCCTTGGATCATTTTTTAGCCCTTCTCTGGATGTGCTCCGATGGGTCCATGTTTCTCCTGTACACCTGAGAACTTTATATCTGGACACAGTGCTCCAGGTGAGATCTGAGCAAAGCAGAGGGGCAGGGTCACCTCCCTCATTGTGCTGGTCATGCATCTTATGATGCAGCCCAGGATGCAGTCGGCTTTCTGGGCTGCAGGGGCACATTGTTGGCTCATGTTCAGGTTCCTATCCATGAGTACTGCTAGTCCTTTTTGCCAGGGCTGTGCTCCATCCTTACATCCGCTAGTTTGTACTCGAGTGGAGGCTGTCACGACCCAGATGTAAAACCCTGCACTTGGATTTGTTGAACATTGTGAAGTTCACATGGGTCCAGTGCAGGAGCCTGTCTAGATCCCTGTGAACAGCATCCCATCCCAATGGCGTGTTGAGCACGCCGCACAGCTTGGCGTCATCTGCAAATTTGCTGATGGTGCACTTGATCCCACTGCTGATCTTATTGATGAAGATGTTAAAGAGCTTCAGTCCCATTACTCACCAATCTCTATCTGGACATAGAGCCGTTGACCACCACTCTCTGGGTATGAGGCCTTCAGGTACTTCCAAACCATTAGCACTGCAGGGAAAGATCATGATTTGATTTTATTTCATGATCTCAGAAACGAACTGAACTGAACTAACTGAAAGCAACCCAGTAGTGTTTGGATATGATCTCTATTATCTTGTTACCTCTAACAACCTACATATACCAATCAGAAATCCTCACCTCTACTTGTTATACCAGAACAGATGGAGAAAGTTGCTCAACAAGTTGGCTTTGCTTTGCTTGGTAGAGTTTCTTAGTGAAACAGTTATATGGGAAGCAGTGATTGATTCAGTACCTTGTGCTCAATCATTTCTGGTTTTGATAGTTTCTCTTCTCTTTTTTTTTTTTCCCTAGGGTGCTGATATTAAACTCTGGGAAGTCAAAGAAAGGGTATAATTACTTGGCACTACTTAAAATGCGTATTTCTCTTTATACTGTCTTACAGGATGGAATCTACTGTAGCTATTCAGTCTGTATAATTAATAGCTTTTTGCTTATTTTGATGTGTATATACGCATCTGTGTATCACTTAAAACAGACACCTGTTTTAAAAGTGTAAGTTTGATCATTTTCTCTTACTAGATGGAGTTAGCCAATTTTATAACATACCCTGGAACTTATTCTGCATAATTTAGAAAAATGTTACATGCAGTAAAGACAGGCACACACAGAATGCCGAGACAGGCTTGGGCCTCCTGGTGCCAAAATTTGCTTGGGTTGGTTGAGGTACTCAGTTAGTTGAAGTTCCTCAGATGGAGATTCAAGAAAGTTGGAAAATGATCTGATATACAAGGTATGTGAGTTATGCATTTATTAAGGTCAGGAATTCTCAGTCTCTCTTCCTAGCTCTGTATCCAAGAGAGAAGTGAGAAGGCGGGATAGAACTAGGGAACCCATTCTGTTCCACTCTTTGGAGAAGGGCATACCTGCTTTTTAGGAACTAGGCACAGAGTGTTGTGTGATAGTTGTTGGTACAAAGTAGCCAAGTTTCATACTAAGTCCTCCTTTCAACACCAAATTTAAAGCAGGACTGTGAAGAGGAACATTTTTAAAAGGAGTCTTACGGTCAGCTTTTAATTTTGGAAGATGCTCTGTTACCTTTCTGATGGCCTTGTTACAAGGGGAGGAGTAAGAAGCTGACTGGTGCCATCAGGCATAGGCACACTGGAATGTGCTCCAGCGCAGCATAAGGTGGTGTGTACTGGTCCCCAGGCTGATCCCATGCATCTTGTGTTTCATCAGACACGTTTTGAAGATGGTAGCCTTCAAAAAAACTTATAAGAAGGTCAGATATGGGGCTTTTTCTTTTTTTTTTTTTTTTCTTTTTTTTTTTTTTTAGTGACTTTTCTTGAGCTAGGAGAGTTGTTTGTGAAAGAAGCGTATGTTGCAGATGTCTGTTATTTATCACTTTTTCTGGCATTCTTTTTCTTCAGAGTCCCCTCCTGCTGTCTTTGGCAGGGTAAAACCTCAAGGTTTGGCACTAGCAGGAGGTTGATGATGTGGCAGTCACTCATCAAAAAGATGTCGGGTTGCGGGGCAGCAGCTCTGTATCTGCCTCTAGAGGGAAGAGGAGGAATTGTGTCTGTATCCTAGGGAATGAATTGAGTTGAAAAATCTGTGGGATTATTTTACTCTTCCCCCACCAGTGTGTTATTATTTAATTGCTCTCCATTTTCTCAGGAATTTTGGAGGGGGCAGATGGGGGGAGGAAATCTATTTAAAACTGCTCTCTTCTTTGATTCATATTTTGTTCATGATGTATTTTTATCAGCAGTACTTTGCGATCCAGCTGCCACTTCTAAATGTCACTTACTTGAATAAAAAATGTAATTACATTTTTAAGAGTGACATAAGCACTGAAAGTAGTATCTGGATCACAAAGTGCTGTTTGTACAGCAGCTTTCCCATGACAGGAGGGGAAGTTTATGAAGTCCAGAGTACGCTGTAATAAAAGTGTAGTGAAGATAGTCAAAATCACATGTCTGTAGGGTTTCCCATCTCTTATTAGGCTTTATGTTAGGGAAATTTCTACTTACAAATCCACAAAGAATGTAAAAATGTGTGAACAGTATTTAATTACTGCTTGTTTTCTGACATGAATTCATGTTTTTTTTTAATTGAAATGGGTAAGCCAGTGCTTCCCAGCACTCCTTGGAGAATAGTTGCTCATGTTCCTGCTCACCCTGAGCATTGAAATGGATTTTCTTGGACTTCAGTGTGTTCTCTTTGCAAGATTAATGCCATCAAAAACTTTTACAAGAGGTTGTTTGATTTAACAGAAGAGCTCATGCTAATGCAATTCTCCCAGATTTCTGCCTGTAAAAGAAGTTAAGGAAGAAAAGTTGAGTACTGTCCAGCTGTTGGCATCCATCTCTTGGTACCCAATAAAATGACATATGCCAGTTGAACAGACAGACCAGTTCTCACTTCTTTTTTAGTACCAGTTTATTCAAAAAAGGAGCTGTGTGATCATTTAAGTAATCAAATTGAAGGTTATTGTACCTTTCTTTAGGTGCCTTGTGTTTAAACAGCTGTTAACAAATTCTGTTTGAATTATCATAGAGTGACTTGGATTGGAAGGGACATCAATGATCATCAAGTTCAAGTCTCCCTGTCACAGGCATCATTGGTTTGCTAGTCAAACCAGTAATCAGAGGTTTTTGTACAACAGTGAGTGCAAGTCCAAAGCATCCACTGATGGAGAAGGCTGAGTGATCTTTGTAAGCCTATAAATTCTGTTCTAGTTAGCAAGAGTTTCAGGTATTTACAATTGAAAGAGGTTTTTCAATGCTGACTTTTTATTCTAAAGAAAAGAAAGAGTAGATTGCTGTGCACAACAGGTGTGCTGTCTTCTACTCATGCTTAATTTTTGTTCTGTTGGTAGCAATTTAGGTGACTGTTGTGAAGGCTTCTATTGATTTTTCATCTGCAGTGTGATGTAGGTGGGATTGTCCCAGTGTTCGCAAGATCTGTGATATTTTTGAACTGTGCAGGTGATGCTTTGCTGTCTGTTACTTGGGACCAGCAACAAACTCTTCCCTCTGATTTTGGTTTCTTTGTTGTGTCTTTTCCTACTCAGCATGCGCTGGCGTAACCCTGGGTCATGCCAGCTCAGCATCTGTTAGTGCAGCATATGAGCAGAAGGTAACTGGTCTGTCTTGCGTGACAGGCATTCACAGCAGCACAGATTTTGTGTAAGAGGAACTAGTACCCCCAAACTCCTCCTATTTACCTCTTCAAAGTTTATTAACTCTCTTACATTTACAGCTATTAACTTGCCTCGTTCGTGGGAGAGACCAGTTATGAGTCTCGCTTCCAGACAGCTTACGTAGGACATCCTGTAATAAAACTTCTTCAAACTGAATATCAGGAAAGACTAAATATCAGCAGTGCTTACTATGTATGCAACAATGCTCATAAAAATGCACGCATGGCTGTTTATCTCGTTACCAAGGTTTGAATCCATGCACAGATCTGCCTGGATAGCTGTTGACAGGGCATGGAAAACCTTTAGAGTCAGAAGGGGCAAAAGTTCAGCTGGCATAAATCTATGGTGAATGAATTACTCCTGTCATGGACTCTCTAGGGAGGGATCTTTTCATCTTCTCTGGAGATGCCTTTTAAAAAAATGAAGTTATTTTAAAAATTTTGTAGTAAGTCAATTAAGAAGTTAATAGAGCAGCTGTTGGTTGTAAACTCTGGGAATTTCATATTCTCATATTTCAGTCAGAGGATACGTTTCTCACTTAGGGAGCAAACACTGCAGTCATCAGCTCTTCAGCCTCTGTACGCCTCTCAGTTTTAGATTTTCTGATTAGTAGGAGACTGCCAAACCCATCTCTAACCTTCCCAGTAGTACCAGGAGAACAAAGCAAGCTTGTCCTGGCTTATGGTTGTGAAGAACACAGTCCCTTCATTGATCATCTCCTGAGCTTTATACCAAATCTCTTGAGGAGCAGATTTCTCCTGAGTCTCAATTGAGCCTAAATTTGTCCAAGTTGAGCCAGGAACATTCCTTTATTTCCTGTAGCATTCACATGGTGTATAGTTAGCTATGATCTTATAGTTAGCTATTACCTTATATGGTGCATTTGCAGACTAAACTCCCAACAACATCTTGTCTTTAAAACCTTGATTTAATGGCAAAGTAATGGCTGTATGGGTCTATGGACCAGTGTATCCTGCAGCAGTTCTTGTTGTCACTGGACAGTTGCTTTGATATTAGTCTTCTTGTGAAGACCTCCACTGACTGTATGTAGCCTTCATTGTGTGGACAAAAAGCTTGGAAACATAAGTGACATACAGCCAAAGCTCAGACACTTCAAAAATCAAGTGAGTCACTAAGTATAGTGCTCCTTTTGCATTTCATGTTGTGTGTTTTATTTGCAGTGGTATTGCACTTGGATGATTTAAAAAAAAAAAAAGAAAAGAAAAAAAGAAAAAAAAAGTGCAAATAAGTATTGCAAAAGAGTGAAAAGATTTTTCTTTTTATCACTATTTCAGGAAGTCATGAGGTGCAGTCCTGGACAAGAGCTACCAAGCAATCCTTGTGTCTTGTGTGGCAAAAAGTGAAGCTACAGCTAATGCTAAGCATGTCTTTCCTCGCTGCTGTCTTTTGGTATTGCAGAAGGCTGTACAGCTTTTTAGCACAGCTACTGACACGGTAGGTTTCAATTCAAATGGTAGTTTGCAGACTTTTAATTTTCAATACTGTTGCTTATTTTGGTAAATATTTTCCTTTGATAACTTCTCTTTGATACCTGTTTTATCATTTGGATTTCAGGTGGAGCAGCTACCTTCAAAGAAAGCTCATAAGTAATCTTTTGCTGTCATTCTGTGTTCATTAATCCCCACCCTGCCCTTTAAATGCAGAACAGTGGAAGGTAACTAATCTGCAAATTAATCTTGATTTAGAGAATCGCAGCGTGTTGGAAGAAGTTGATCTTCTTGCTTATAGTGCAAGAGAATGGAGAGAAGAAACAAAGCAGGCCAAACACATGAGGGAGGTAAGAACTGATTTCTGCATGAGGATGTGGGAGAACTACCTGAGAAGAGCAGTTCCAGTGCAAGCAGCTGCTGCAGCTCCCAGAGTTTGCTGCTTAAATGAGAAACAGACAGCATTACCATGCATTAAGACTGCAGTTGCAATCTAGATTAGATTTTAGTCTTGCATCTTTTCTAAGTTCTTCTCCGTAGTTCAAGCCACCCAGGCAGTAGTTCTGAGTGCTCTGGATGACTTTCATTACAACAGTGGAAAAATATCATCCTGAGTGCTGCAGCCCAAACAGCCTGGTTGTAGGCAATGTTTCTTGTATCTTTAAGCTGCCAGCTGCAATCATCTTAATAATCATACATCTGTCAGGCTTTCAGTTCTGGATGGCTGAACTCCTGAGCTGGGGATCTATTCAGTTCACGGTTCAGTAATGTTAGATAGCTGCCTTCTGTCTGCTTATGTGTTTTTCAGTTGTGTATGTTGTGTGCATGTGCTTATACCCCTAGCAGGCAGAAAGGGCAGCTGCAAGTTCTCACAAATACCTAAGTTATTGCATGTGCAGAGGGCTGTTAGCAGTTGTGTCTTGGTAGCTGCTGAGAGAGGTAGTGCAGCAGAAGACTTGGCAGGTATGGCATAGTGCTCTGAAGGGCCTGACAGGTGCTGGCCATTATTCTAACTTGTGATGGGGTTGGGCCTCAAGTGATGAAGAAGAGCAGATATCTCTTTTTATAGCTCTCTGTTTCAACTATGTGAAGCTGACCAAGGGAGTCTCAGAAACCAGGGGCTGGATCTCTACTTTTCCTATACAATTTCTAGCTAAAGTAGCTATCCTGGTGCTACAGTAGTAGTATCTGTTAAAGTTTAGTGTCAAATCCAGTTAATTGACTGTGACTTTACATCCTAGTATCCTGCTGTGAAATTTAAGACTAATATGGGACAAATGCAACACCAGTCTGTATTTCTGATTATCTAAGCATGGTGGGAACATTGAACATGTGATGCTGAGAGAGAGAGAAAGAGAGAGAGAGAGGGCAGGGAGTGCAGCAGTAATGAGATTGACTGGCTATCTGCACTGGACAATAACTATGGGGATGAAATTCAGGATGCTGTCATCAGCTGTACTGTGGAAGTTTTCCAGGAAGCCTTTAAGAAAGGAAGTAACCCTTACCTTAGACCTGAGTAGTGTACAGAATCTGCCTCAAAATACTGTTTTCTAATTTCATTTCTGTAGAGCAGGGGACAGTGTGTACTTGTATTCAACATCCTTACAAGACCAACAAATCAAAAGAATCATTACAATTGCATTCACCTTCAGAAAGGAGAGAGCATAAAAATGAGGAAGCCTTTTAAAAAGAACCTAAAAGGCTGCTAAGAAACTAAGTATGGTTAGTGTATTTGGCATATTGTTTTAGGCCATGGCAGTGGAGTCACAGAGCAAACGTGTACAAAGGACTTAAAGTGTAGAAGAAAGCTGGTAGGGATAAATAGCTCCGTAAAGGAGTTATTCAAAAAAAAGAAGAGCTCTTTCAAAAGCCTGGAGCCATGTCCAAATGGTAAATGGAGAAAAGAGCCAACTTTTCCAGATTAAATGCAGAAAAACAACAATGCCAGAAGTGCCCAGAACACATAGCAAGGCTGAAGGTGATCTGGAGGAACAAGTAATTAACTAAAGATAGCACAACCCCTAATAGATTTGCAAATAGGTATCAATCAGTGGGTCTTTCAGAAGGTCCTCCAGTGTGTTGGATGATTAGAGCTGAAAAGGAGGCTCAAGGGAGTCTAGTGAATAGATGGTTATAATGGGTTGAGGTCATCACAGCAATTTAGAGTGAGGTCTCGCAAGAACCTAAACCAGCCTCATCTGCTTGCTGTCACCAAAAAGGAAGTCCTTTGCTTGTTTCATTGCTTCGTTTTCCTCACTTTGTTGGTTCTTATATGTTCTGCTGGATGTGGTTTGCTGATACATCTGGTCATTCTGAAAGAAGAGGCCTTGACTCCCTGCTCTCATCTGCTCCTGGCACGTTCCCAGGACACATCTTGTGCTGGCCCTGACATTCATCTAATCCTTTGAGCCTCCTGAACTCCTCAAAACAGCAGGAAGAATTCAGTAGGCTTATACTTATAGCTGATGCAAAGGAAGAGTCAGGGAAACTACACAGCCAAGAAGGTATTGACTGCAGTTGTCCCCACTCTTCCTCAGTCTTAGGTCATTGTTGCATAGTAGATTCAGGTATAAGATGATGTTTCTGCTAAAAGGAGCTTTTTCCAGATGTGTTTTTCCTGCCCTCTTGCTGCTCCATCCCATGCGCCAGTGTAACTTGTGAAGTGATGAGGGTTAAAGCTGCTATGGCAAAATTCTTACTGATCTTTTCTGATTTGGTTGATCCTGCAAATGTTTATGATAGCAACAGTGCAAAGTCTGGAGCAAGTAGCCAAGTTTAGAAAGAGCAAAGAGTCCTTCTTAAGGAGCAGTACCAGTTTTGTTTACATAAACATGTTAAATCATTTTTGTGTATATAAAGCTTATAAATATACTCCCTCTTTTCCCTAGTTCTCTGTTACGAGTAGTTGGAGTCAGACTCCAGTTTAATGCAAGTTTGATCCAAGTTTTTAACTGCTTATTGCTAAATTTCTATTTGCTCTTTTTTAGGCATACAGTGAATTATTTCAGAACTATCATATCAAATATCTGCGGCAGGTCAGGAAGGACAACTATTGCGTCCTAAGAGCAGTGCTTTTTCAGATATTCAGCCAAGGCATTCCTTTTCCATCGTGGATGAGGGAGAGAGATATATTAAAGGTAAAATTCAGTTCCTAAATGGATGTGATCCAGGTACCTTTGCGCTGCAGAAGGAATTCACAGAACAGACAGCTGTCTTTGTTAAACAAGAGAAGTGATATTGCATGAGTGGGAGTAGAGAAAAATTATTATCAGAATTTAAAGAGAACTTTTTAAAACCAATTGGAACTGTGCTTCACTGAAAAAGTTCTGATCCAAACATAATCAAATGAACATGAGGCTTAAAGGAAAAAAAAAAAAGGCAGCAAGATAAACATTGCTGCCACTCTGCTATATGTTGGTCCCTTAACCCAAAAGGATGTTTGACTTCTCCTTATTCACACCCTTGCAAAATCCAGTGGCTTGTTCAAGAGCATAGCTGAAGGAAGGCATCAAGCAGGTGACCTCAGCATGTTGCTGGAGCAGAGTTCTGCCCGGAGTCCCTGGAGCTTTGTCAGGAGACAGCAGCAAGGAGGAGGGGATCTGTAACTGCTGCCTGTGGGGGCACATCTGCCAGCTGGAAGGTGTCTGGAATTCTAGAAGCCTTACTGAGTTTGGATGCATCCAGCTTTTCCAGAGTATGGGTTGTGTATTTTGCTGAGAACATATTTTCTTCTTTTCTGGCTGGCACTAGTTAAAAAGTTTCTTAAGGACTTGGCAGCCAAATTGAGTTTCCTTTTAACATTTGATGTGTTCTGAAGCCTATTTCTATTTTTTGTTTGATCTATACAACCAGAAGATAGAATCACATCATAAGTTAAAATGGGTTACAATCTTGGTAGGCAGGTTTACATAATTTTATAGTCTATTTCTTGTGGTTATGATTTCTCCTTAATTGACTTTCTTTCCTTCCAGCTTCCTGAAAAGCTTCTGTATTCCCAAGGTTGCAACTGGATTCAGCAATACAGTTTTGGGCCAGAAAGTTACACAGGTCCTAATGCCTTTGGAAAATTACGCAGATGTATGGAAACATTAAAGACAAATGTGAGTATTTAGAAGGTGGCTGGCTGACATAAAAGCACTTCTAAGTGGGTTGAGGCTGAGTTAGGGATCATCCTCTTGTTACATATTTCTGTGGCAGTCTGACTGCCTCCTGGATTTAGAGAACTCAGTTGCTGGGCAGGCTGTCACTTCTGCAGAGGAGTTCAGGTTTGGGGTTCTAGGTTAAGTACTTCATCTCCCTGCAAGTTAGGGAGGTCCCCCTCCCCACAGCTGTTAGTGCGTGTTTATCTTCCACAATATCTCATCATTTCAATGAAAATAACTGCATGCTATATGAGATCCTCCTAGATGCCCTCCCAGAACTGGAGGGAACCAACAAATGGTGCATTTTCTTCTGTTTTCTTCCCCATTTTAATAGGGAATTAATGTTTTGTTAAGTTAATGTTTTGTTAAGTTTTTTTCCAATAATTTCTCTCTGCGAGCTGAAGTGCTTGAATGCAAAGATCTGACAGCCTCAGTGCCCTGTCTGTTCAGCAAAACCAGATTGCTTGTATTCCCAGCCAGGAGTTTAATTTTATTTATGCATCTGAACACTCTGGGAGTTTAGTAGCATTAAGGTTTCTTGGAAAAAAGATGAAAATTCAGACTGGCAGGAACCTGCATTTTTGCTTGAGCTCCTCTAGGATGTCTGCTGGTCTGTCATTGTGTGAGCTTGGAACTGCTTCCATTCTGTTTGCCACAAGCTATCCCCAGCATGCCACCTCTCTCCTTCCCAGCATCGCAACTGCTTCTGTTGGGCAAATATCATTTTATCCTGCTTGCTCTGTATTTGTCAGTGTTGGGTTGTTTGGCTTTTAGTTTTTATCTTCTTTTCCTTGTCACTTGATATTAGTCCCTTAGGATGATGCATTCAAACTGGATGTTTGTACAGAAAGAAGTTTCAAGGCAGCATGGTAAGCAAATCCATACAGTTGACTAATTGTTGCAGAGCAGCTTCTTTATGCATTATGCTGTTGCTGAACATGAGTTAGGGTATGGACTTGATGATCTTGAAGGCCTTTTCCAACCCGAGCAATTCTATGGTTCTGTGATTCTATGAGGTCTAATTCCTAGCTTTATTCTGTTGTTAAAAAGATGCTGTTTGGCCAGTGAGGTGGACTTGTGCCTATTTTCATGAATGCTTTTTTTTAAGGTTTATTTAGTAGTGTGAAGAGAGTCAGCACTGGGAATTGGGTTCCTCTTGTATTTAACTGCTTACTTGCTTCACTGCTCTGCAAGTACAGTGAGAAACCTTATGTAATTTCTTCAAACTGGAATAGCCAAATTCAGTAAATATTTTTTAGTACCTAAAGCTTATAGATGCAATTCTACTATAACTATGACTTGAAGATGAAAGTGGGCACTAGTATTTTGAGGCTTTTGAAGAATGTTAGCTATACACTAGCATGCTTTTGCAAGAGGCTTGCTACATACCCCAGACTCATGAGACTGAGCCTCGTCATGCCTGACTTGCCTCAAGTGAGCAAGGTGCAGCAGAGTGCCTGCCAGTTTGCTAAGCAGGAGGCAGCCAACTCTGCTGCCTTTCCCAGTTCCATCCTCATCCTCAGGGCTCTTTTCTGCAGATGTCTTTGGGCCTAGGTTGTGTAGGTCAGTCAGCAATTTGTACTCTAGACTTTTCACATTGGTAGTAGAAGTACTCTAGCAGAGGGGTAATTAGTAATGCTTCATCCACTCGGTTTTGTTTTTCATCTGTAAGAATGGTCTTCAGTATGCGTGAGGAGATTGCAGCATCTGTTTCTCAATTAGTAAAGTAAATTAGACTTTTTGAGTTACAGTTCTTGGTGTTTGGCAGTTTCAGCACATAAATACAATCACAGAATTAACTGCAACTGATTTGAATCTTAGTCCCTGAGCATCATCTCTTATTGTGGTCCTGAAAAACTTCTTGCTTTCAGAAGACTGTTTCTATCCACCGTGATCAGGACTGGATGTCTTAATCTTTCTCATTTGGTATCTAATCCAATGTTGTTCATCTCCTGGCTGATTCATTTGCTTAGTATGAGCTCCAGCTTTCAACCTCTCTAGAGCAACACAGAGCTGAGGAGTTTCGATTATAAGCTGAGCAGAACAAGAAATTTCTATTTGCTGTTGTCCTGCGTGTGTCTTTGTCTTGTCCATTCTTGGCCAACAAACTTAGCTTGACCTCATAATCAGAACACACTAAAGACATACAAATACATACAGTTCATAATATCATGTCCAATTTACATAAGTTCCCTTTAACTGATCTACTTCTATATTAGACTTAGCATCTAAGGAATTTAAGCAAGCCTAGCTTCTACCACAAAGGGTTCCTTTGAGGAAAATTACTGAATTTTGGATGCTGTAAGTTAAAAACAAGTCAGGAGTCATCACTTAATCTAACCTTTGCTTATAGCATAGTGTATATTTGATGTACCTATGCTGATTTCCTGATGACTTTGAGGTGCTTTTGGTGGTTGCACATTTTACTGTCAGTCATAGCTGGATTTTCTGTTGTAGTGGTGGATGGCTTTTTATAGAGGAATTGCATTTGCTTTCTCACAGCCTATAATAAGTATCCAGGTGCCTTGAGCAGCCTGTAGCAAATAAATTCAGGTAGATAAATGGAAAACGAAGTGTCTAAGACTTAACATTTTACTGCAAATCACTCGAAACCACTGGCTAATCTGCAGTTACGTTTGGCCACAGAACAGTGCAGTATGAAGTGGCAATTGCTCCTATTTTGATGTCTTTCGTGTTAGGTAGAATTCTTAATGAGTTGGTTATTCATCTAAATTGTTAATAAGTTGACTAGCATTCTTCTGTGTGCTTTCTAGTGGGCTGAAATGAGTGGTACTAAAGATCACGAAGAAAGAAGAAACATGTGTAATGCACTCTTTTCTGACGAGAGCAAGGAACACAAGCTATATGAGGCTATAAAATTTATCATGCTCTACGAAGTTGTTGAAGCCTACGAGCAAATGAAGAACAGGGATGAACCTGTACCCCACCTTTTTCGCCTCCTCTTTGCTCGGGATACTTCATCTGACCCTTTGAGTTTCATGATGAATCATCTGAATGCCATAGGTGACTCCATTTGCCTAGACCAGGTAATGATACAAATGAAAAACTAAATCACAGAAGTAATTCCATCTCTGATGTGACTGGGGGAATGTACTGTACATCGTTTGTGAGATACTTGGCCCATTTTTTTTTTTTCTTTGAGATATAGGGAAGTAAACTGATGACTTCCAGGAAAAAAAAGAAATAGCAGAATAAAATAGTGCAGACAGTTCTTTTGCTGGGCTGGAAGTAAATGCTGTGAGGTATCAATAGACGTAGTCTTTCCAATAGGCAAAATCATTTTTCATAATCTATTTCAGTTACAAAGTCAATCAATAGATGATGTGTTCACCTTTGTTTTGATCTGTCTGGCTGTGCCCAAGGATACGAGTTACTTTTCCAAAGCATTTTTCCAGTTTAAACAATCCTTTGCAAGACATGTTAATGAAGAACCAGTTCTCAGGCTTAAAATGCATGAAGTGCTTCCTTTTACTGTTGCATCCCCATTGCAGCAAGCGATCAGAAGGTGGCAGGCTTCCCATTTTTCAAGGTATTAATCTATTAAACATTAGTTCCTCATTGCACCCCGGTAAGCTGGGTGAGCTGAGTGTGGGAGCAGATTATGTGTGGAGTCAAGTGAAAGAGGGATGTTTCCAAAGCTGCAAGTATTACCCAGAATATCCTCAATATGAAAAAGAGTGGCAGGAAGATGACTGGGACATTGAGAATATCCTGAAACTCTTGATTTTGTTACAAAAAAACCTTTGCAATTCTTTGTCTACTGTTTTGAAGTAAGATAAGAGACTTATCCTTGTCTTCATTTTTGTTTTCTAAGACTGGAAATAAATGTCTTATGACCTCTTTCATTTTCAGGTTGAACTGTTCCTTCTTGGATACCTGCTTCAAGTAAAGATCAAAGTTTACAGACTGCATAAATTTAATACTGAAGAATTTCAAGTAAACTGTCCAGATGAATACCGAAGGGAATGGAATGAGATTTCTCTCCTGACTGAGGATGACCACTACTATCACATCCCAGTTATCAGAACGTGAAGCACAAAGAACTTCTTTTTAACCTTTGTATAACATAGTGAGTAACCAGTTCCAGTGAATTAGGTTTCTAACTGGCAGCAGAAATGCATGTTGATGATTACAAAATGATTTATGGGTTTATTGTGTAAATGCTTTGCTTTCCCATTACAGCTCAATTAGTTCCAGTCAGCCATAAATAGCAAAATATATTGCTATGCTGTTTGGGGGAAAATGTCATATCTAAGGGTTATTGAAAATAAAAGATCAAACAGCAAGACAAAGGGAAAAGTAATGCTGGTTTTCCACTCCTAGGCTAATGGCTTACTCTAACATATCTGCGTGGGTTAAACTTAAGTCCTAAAGTAATTCCTGCCTTTCTCTTCTATTTCTTGAGTTAGAATGAATGAACTATGCAGGAAACAACTCTTGGGGTCCCACAGTTTTTACTCTGGGACACTAAAGTTACAAGGATTTGAGGCTATCTTGCATGCAAGTATGTAAACTGAGGCCACTACACAACTCAGTTCAAATCCCATCCAGTTTCTCCTGGTGTTGCAGTGCCTCCCTCCAGAAAGAAAGCAAGCAGCTGCAGACCACAGCTACTTCAGACTCTTGAAATCAGGCTGATCAGTGTTAGATCTACTTTATAACTGAGGAAAGTTAAGACGTTGATGTTTGAAGAAGTCTGTCTGGAACAACTAAATGAGATTTGCTTTATTATATGCTATGCTTTGCCTGGTTCTAGTTTCTAAAAGACTCGATTGTGTTTAGATAATTTCTAAAACGAGAGGTCCTAAATTGAACAAATGCTAAAATGATACAGCAGATCTTGCAAGTGAAAAGCATACAATCCCACAGGCATGGGTTATATTTTAAAAGTGGAGTTTTATTAAGAAACAAAGGCTTTCCTTGTTTTATCCTAGAAGTACAGAAGGAGGCAGGTTTGGTTTTAACTGCTGCAGGACAAGGAACAAAAGCATGAGCTGGGCCTATAGGAGCTAAAGCAGTTGTGTGTAGTAACTAAATGATAATGTTGGAGAGCATAAAAACTGCTCACTTCCTCTGTGTAATGGAAAACAATTTCATCCTTTTAGTCTTTCTATTTTTATGTATATATAATTTATAAACACAAACACCTGCATGCTGTATTATATAGCAAGTTCATTTCTTGGCAGTTTCTCTGGGTTCAGTTTTGTTCAATAATCTGTAGCTATTAACGCAAAAGACTTGATACATATAATAATTTAATCTTTTCAAAGTCTACATGTTGAATATTTATTTTAAAAACAAACTCACAAACTTTATTCACTGGATGAAGTAATTTTCCCTCTTTAGTTTTGATCCTGTTCCACGTAGGGAAATGCTGTAATGCCTTGCATTGGGTATTGTCTGTTTTGCATCAGTGGTATATGCAACACTTGCACTTGTCAATAAAGTTGCCTATATTTTATTCTTGTTTTGGTACAAGCAGGCATACCAGAAAATGATGTATTTTTATAGAGAGCTTTTTAATGGTTTGTGTATTATTTATGAATAGCAACGCAAAAGCATAACATCTGGAAGTGTTACATTGATAAAATGTATGCTCTTCGTAATCTTGAGCATACTGATAGAAGGAAATTAATAAAGATAAATGAAAAAAGATATAGCAGTGCCATTTATCACTAAAATAAGATGAGCACATGTTTACGTCTGGTTTAGATCTCTGCCTGGTCAGTGAAGGGCAATGGTGGAGGAGTTAATGGCAGTTAATTAGAGGAGTTTCTACAAGGGTGTGGTTCTTGTCACTGACTGTAAAGAAGGAGAAACTTCAGAAGTTTGAAGAAGTGAGGACGACATGAAGACATGAATTCTGAGTGCTCCACACAGGATCTTAAGCAACACTGAGACAGGTTTGGAGCTGCACTGATTGTAAACAGGTTTTCTGATAATACAGCTATGTACAAAACATATTTGTGTAAAGGAACACACATGTATGTGTAAAATATACATATCCATATATAAGAGTTAAAAAACAAAACATCCTGAATAAGCTGCGCTAGAACAATCTAGTACTGGGGAAAAGACAGGTGCTGCAGCATCATTTCAGAACAGTGGTAACAGACAAAGTTTGCAGCAGGAATCCAGAAACCTGAACACGTGCTAGAGAGCTCTGCTGGTGTCATTGCTCTTATCTTTCTAACCTGTGAATTTTTGACTACTGCCTTTCTGCTCTTGAACTGTGGAAGGGCTGACTTTTTAAGCTTACTATCCTTTCTTATAATTTTGTAATTTATAGAAATGAGATTTTAGTATGAAAACCCCTCAGTGCAGTGTACTGGTGTTTCAGCTCCTTTTTGTATAACATGTTGCATGTAGCTTTTGTCTTATCTAGTGATAATTGGAATAAATGAACATATATCATAAGTCCAAACCCTGGAGTTGTGAAATGGTTGAGAGGTACATAAACAATAAGCTCAGGTCAGGGTGATTCAGAATCTATGTAAAGTTTGTGAAACAATTAGGTCATCAACATGAAATTTCAGGGTCAACCAAAACAAGCTTTGTTGTGTTTAATTTAAAAAAATAAAAATTAAAGTATTTCCCTAATATTTTTTTCCCCCAAACACCATTTTTGAGACTGTGGTAGCATAGAGATTGAAGAGTGATTTTGGACTTACTGCAGGAGATACATGGGAAGTGACATGTTAATGGTGATGAAGACACAGGTTGGTAGCAGTGTAAGAAGGAGGGTGTGGAAGAGAAGTGGCTGAGAGAAGTTCAGCAAATCCTTAGCTACCTCCTGTGTGTGAGCTGCCTGCCGATTAAAGGAGATGGGAAAGTTTCCCAGTGTAGTATTCAGGTCAAGTATACTTGCAGGTCTTATCCTGCTGCCTAACCCATGGCACACCAGTAAATCATGCCTGCTATGCATCTCTCAGCCACCCTTTTGAAGCAGAAGACTTCTCTGCTGTGAACATTCTCCTGAGCTGTGCAAACATAAAAGACTTTATCTCCTCCACAAGGCATGTGTGCACACATAGCCATCATTTACAGTACAGCAGCAAGGATATACAGCCAAACAACAATAGCTACTGTCAAAACTTTGAGACATTAATGAAACCACAAGCTCTTGTTTAAATTAGCTGTGAAAAGCCCGTCTATTCCAGAGTACAGCAGATCAAATTGAGCCAAAGGCCTGTCTTCAGTGTCACCAAAGGTATACTCAGAGTAATGTTGCTGAATGTTCCAGATTAGTTTTGATTATACTTTTATTATATAAGTAAGGAGAAAAGTAGGAGTTTAAATGTTAGGAGAAAAGTAGGAGTTTAAATGTTGAGCATGCTCAACAAGGTAAAAGTCCTTCTCATCTGCTGTGAGCAGAAGTGCAGAAGGCAGCAGCCACAGCTATTTGGAATTGAGGTATTCCTTACAACATGTCCAACCTTTTGGCTTGCCTGGGCCACAGATCAAATATATAATATAGGTAATGTATATAACAACATTGTTAATGTGTATTAAAACGAGGAGAGAACACCACCAAAAGGACTAGTGGCATATTTGACATTGATCAAAAAAATGTGTTTGCACACATATAAGTGGATTGAAATATTATGAATGGTAGTCATTGTTTTACTCATCAATTGGCACCAGTGTAATGTGCAATACGTGTGGGTTCTGCTTCAACTGAGCACGTTTTGGGTGCAAGAAGCAGTTGGCACTGCATCCCACTGCAGCAGCAAAATGACATGGCCAGAAAAGGGGTGTGGACATAAGCAGCCTTTGAGGCCATTTAATCCAGGGCAAAAATTCTCCATGTGATGTCACCTGTCCTCTATGGTAGTCCTCTCCACTTTCCTAATGGAAAATGGAAATGGAGCTGTGGAGCTTTAAAAAAGCATGTTGGTTCTTTGAAAGGTAGAAAACCAAATGGCATTGAGCAGTAGTCACAAAGTTCAGCTTCTAGCAGGTTCTCATGCTGCAGAAAACTTTGTCAGAAGCCATGCTGTTTAGCAATAGTTTTGCTTTGTTCACTCCTTTTCATTCAAATATAAATAATATATATGTGTATATATATTATAAATACATATGTGTCTGACACCTGCTGCTAGGTGGCTCATACAGGTTGGCTTCACAGCTTTCCCTGCTGCTTTACTCTCAGGAATTAGTGGGGTGAACCATTCTACCAAGGACAATTACTCTGACCTGTATCAGGGTGACAGTGAACAAAATACAGAACTCAGCTTCACATTGGATTGATTCTGGGTCAAAATAAAGGAAGCAGCTGAAAGACCACTCAGAAGCAAAAGCATAGGAAAAACAAGCTTTAAAAAAAAAAAAAAAAACAACTTCCTTTTCATACTCAGTAATGTGAGAATTATACACTTTCTGTTTGAATGTGATGCAAAACTACTTAGCTGGCTTGACTAGGAAATGTGAAAGTAGATGTTATTAATCCAGGTGGGAGATAGGTGCAAATAAACCAAAGCTATCAGCTAGTTGCTACAGTTTGTTAAATCATCTTTTAAAAGAAAACTATTCTACTATCAAGGAAGAAATTGACTGTATTTTTGAGTTTTCTTACAACTGTAGTAGCTGCTTCACTACATGTACAAATAAAGGAAGGTACTTCAGAGAGATTAGATAAACGTAAATGCCTTTTTACAACACTGCTGGGTTATTTATCAACTAAATGCACATGGCATCTCCAGTAAAGAGATCTATATCCTCAAAAAATTTTAAAGAATAAAGTTAAATCTGTCAGAGTCTCGGAGAAATGACAAGCTATTAAGAGGTATGTAAAGGCACATGAGGCAAAATATTCAATTTTTCTTCACCAATTTTCCTGTTAGGTCTCTTGTCTCTTTCAATAATGCTGAACACCAAATGTGTCTTATTTTCCTTCCTTTCTCTTTCCAGCACTGCTAATACTGTGGAGATGGTTTGGACATAATTCAGCAACAAGAGCTCCTACTCTGTTCTTACCCCCCCCTACCTCCTGCCGCCCATTCTACCAGTGTCCATTTTGTCTTATCAGCTGCCTTTGGTTGTCAATGTCACTATTGCCTACTTTAAAGTGTGATTCCCTGTGTTCAGACTTCACCTCTTCCTGCACTATTCCTCATCTGTCCTCTATGTACAAGGAGGTGAGCTGCTTAATCATATCAAGAAAAACTCCAAAAAACTCCCTACGTTAGGGATCCTCATTTTAGTTTAGTATATCTTAATGATCAGTTCATCCCATCTTTAATGAAATTAATTTTTAACTGGAAGTTTTCCATATGCACTGAGAAGATTTAAGAACAATACCATAGTAATGACTTTATTCTGTAGCTAAGACTTAGAACCTGCTTCTTAGAGGAAGCCAGGTGTGTGCTGCCAGCTGCATTCTGCTCAGAAGTAGCTTTGTGCCATCCTTGGAGCTAGTTCTAACAGAGGGGTAAGGAACATGGACTTCAGTGGCTCTGATTTTCCTTGCTGGGGAAGGATGGTGCAAGCTCTAGCCAGAAAGGGACAGCTATGTCCGTCCTGTCAGGGAGTGAAAGCCAAAACAATAGGAGCTAGCATCATCAAGTGCAAGGCTGGGGAGATCGTCAGCTGGAGAGTAGTTGTAGAACAGGTGTAGATATACCCACTGTTTCCATTAGGTATTTATAAGGGCAGCCACATCTATGCAACTCCACATGCGTGTTCATTAGGTAGACTTAAGGACATCAGCTGAGACAGATTTATTTCAAATAATGAATCTAGTTCATTTGATTTGTGAACTAGAAAAAAATCCATAAGTAAAATTGAGCTTTTCCCTCCCCCCCCCACCCCCAGAAAGAATAAAAGGGGCCATGAATTTGACTACTATAGTAAAAGCTGTATAATTTCTTGATTTTTGGTACTAACAAAGTCCTCCGCTTAAGGTTACATACTCTGAGATTTCTTTGTGATGTTTTATTTCAGTAACCCAACTTGATGCTACTTCTCCTAATCTTAATAGCACACTATAACACAAAGCAGATTTGGCTACAAAAAGGCATCCGCTTGTTACCCTCTTGTTACATCCAAAATCAAGTTTGCCATCAGTACAGTTGATGAGAGTCCTTCACTGCTCCTTTGTGAGAAAGGGTCATCTGCACACTCACATTATCAAACAAATACAACAGATACAGACACATCAGATTCCCTAGGCAGAACATTACAATTCACCCCTTGACTTCATCCTGATCACCATTCCAGATGGTGGGTTTGTTTCTCACTCTTTGACTTCTACCCTCCCCCATTACGCCCAGGTCCTCAGGCAGATCCACAGCCTACTTTCCCAGAGAGAAGGTCACATCAGCTCTAAGAAGTCAGTGACTGTGCTATCTGCATTCTCACCCGAAACGTGTGTTTAACTGATGCCACTAGCAGAAGTTTCTGCTTGAAAAAAAATAGCCTGCAGTCACAGACCAGAAACTGCTGCACTGCCCACATACTTCTGTTTATTACATATCCCAGCTCATAGGGTACTTCACAACTCGGTTCAGGTGGCTTCAGAAATTTGTCAGTAAACAATGATTTATTTAATTTTATGTAAACAGGAAGTCAGTCTTAGCAGAAACAGCCACAGTAATTTACAAAAACAAAATCCTCCTTTTTTCTTCCCTACTATCTGAAGACAAGACAACCTATTTGGTTTTATCATATAATAAATGCACACATGCATTTGGCAGAATTAATGTAAGAAAATGAGTACAAACTTCAATTCTGAACTTCCTTTGCAAGCTATAATGTGATGGAAACCACAGCAATGATAGCAGGATAACACAGGATAACAATGTCTAAGCTGCAGCAAGCAAGAATAAGTCTAAACAGAGAGACCATGGACAGAGAAAAGAAGGAAAAAGGTTTAGCTTACCTTTAAAAGGCATCACATATACAGGGATCTCCAACAAGATACTGTCAACTCCACTGCCGACCCTTAAATGAGGTCTGGGAAGGGGTGGATCCTGGCTCCACCTCTTACAGTCACTCAGGTACACTGCATGCAGCTGAGCTCCCCTGAGCTGGTCCTGCCTTCCCACCAGGTGCTCAATCACTGGTTCAGGCCATGACTCAGCATTTGTGCTGCACAAGCACAAAGAAAATTCAAACAGTAAAGGAAACACGTATCTGATGCTAGGAGTGGAGAAGATGGAGGAAGCCAGATGTTCACATTTCTTAAATTGTTGTCTCATGAAACTGCTAGAGTTTTGCATTTAGTACCACTGGTTTCTTCATGTCTCTATTTCCCATCTTTTTTATTTTTAATGTAGAACTCTGTCACAGTTGAGGAAGTCAGAGTCCCAAAATATGATCTTCCACTGCTATTTCACTGCGTGCTTTGTAACCCCTTTACTATCTGAGCCTGGGGAAAACATAAAGATTATAAACACTTTGGGAAAAAGTGTGTTAAACTAGTATATTTTCTTCAGCTTGGTATCCACTAAGTTATTTTTTGCAGTTCACATGAGTTTTTGTGGTTTTTTTTAATATATGTTGGGATAAATATTCTTCCTAGTAATGACAAAGCTGAATTATTGTCCCCTGTATTTCAAAATTGTTACCGGAGACTTATATTCTTACTTTGATATTTTGGGGTTGAAAACTTAGATCTCAATCTCATTTTCAGCCAAGATGCCAAATCTTACCACTCTCATTAAACAACAACAAAAAAAAACAGATCTCATGTAGCATAGGAGCTACATGGCGTTCCCCTTTGAGTTATGGTAACGAAAGAGTTGGATTTATGAGTGCAATATTCTAAGCTATTCATACATAAAGACAGGAAAGTAGACAAAGCTTTTGCTTTTATTATAAATTTTGATGAGGTTTAGTTGTCTACCTACTTTGCAGATGGAGGTCTGAAAATACAATGAGTTATAAGTGGTTTGGGAGCCCAAAGATCTTGGCCTTATACATCTAAATTTTGCTCAAGCCTCACTCTAAAAAACAATCAATCAACCAAGGAAACGAAACTTGAAGAGTAACATAATTACTTTTGATATTGTCAACAAAAGTAAATAGCTGCTCCTTTTTTTTTTTTTTTTCATAGATTCATTTATCATGCTTGATCTTAATATATATATGTATTTTCCAAATATAACAGCATTAGCTCTTCTAACTAGCTTCAGAAATTCAACAGAATCCCGTGGAGATTCTTAGCATCTGCAATTTCAATATTTTTGTAATTTGTAGACACGTATTTATCAGTTGTCAATAACAAAAAGCAAGATGGTATCTCTGTCCTGAAGACTTTGCAAAAGATATCTCTTCTGCTGGAAAACACAGCTTTATCTATGCACATAAGAAATTATGTATGACTCAAGCTCTAGATTAAAGTAATTATGACTAACATACTTTTCAAATGTCAGTGCAAAATGGAAAACACTGGAGGAAGCTGTGTGCTTGGAAGAGGAATAATTCTGAAATGGCCAATCTGAAATAACATATTTTGAGACAAGCAGTTGAATGAAAGATGTTTTTCAAAGGAGATATTGTGAAGAGCAAACCAGCACTGATTTAATTCAGGAAAAAAGCTGTAATACAAAAATATTAAAGTCATGTTTCCCTTTCCCTCCTCAAATGTTCATGGTACTTCTTTGTGTCTCAAGAATAAAAGAAAGAGAGAAAAAATAATGGTTACAGGGATGCCCACCAATTTATTTAACTTAAAAATGTGTAACATTGGAGATCACTTATCACTGTCATTTTGTCTTTCTTAGGGCTTACTACCTGACCTTACCATAAAACATTCTTCCTATACTGTTTGCTAATCTGACTGACTTTTTAAAAGAATCCTACTTCAAACTGTTTTCCCATCAGAATGTCTGAAGTTATTTTTTCCTGCCTAAGCATTCCTTGTATTATTTAGAGAGAGTTTAATTTCCCTTATGAGGGAAAATTAACTGTTCAAAGAAGATGAATAATTTTTTTGTCATGTTTTTAGGCCTGATTTAAAGCTTAAGTCCTTCCAAAACACTCACATTAAGCTCTACAAGAATATGCTTTTCTTACTCTTTATTGTTCTCTTGTTTTTAATATTATTCAGTATACATAGGTCTGAGTAACACGCAATTTTGAAAGGTCTATAATTTGCTCTCTGTAAAGAGCATTATACCTCTGTAGAGGTATTCCTGTTTGGAGTTTAACAAAGGTACGTGATTCATGAGGAGTATTATTTCTGGAGCAGAAAACTCTTGCTCATTAATGTTTTATTCCACTCCTACCAGTACCTGAAGCCTGTGACTAGCGTATAACGTTCGTCATTTGGCCTTCCAATACTTAAAGAGAATCTGTCAGCAGGAGGGAAATCAACTATTTACATGTATAGATAGAGAGAGGACAAAGGGGAACAGTCTTAAATGAAAAGAGGAGATATTTGGATTTGATGTTGGGGAAATTTTTCACTGAGGGAGTGCTGAGGTCCCATCCCTGGAGATGCTCAAGGACAGGTTGGATGGGGCGCTGGGCAGCCTGTCCCGGTGGGTGGCAGCCCTGCGCACAGCACAGGGTTGAGACTAGGTGGGCTTTGTGGTCCCTTCCAACCCAAACTGTTCTGTGATTTCTTTTTCCCTCATCCCCTTGGTTGCAGGAAAAGACTTGCTTCAGAGCTGAAGCTGTCAGGGGTCTCACAGGTGACTGGCTCTTTCTGATATGTGACATTGCTGTCCCACAGATGGGTTCTTCCATCCATTCTGCAGTGAGCTAGCTTCACACACAGAGCTATTTAATTTTGCCCACGATGGGGTGCTAGCTTGTAGTTCCACAAAGCTAGCACACCTTTACATATCCACAGCGTGATACTGATGTCAGTTTGCACCCACACATTCACGTTCACAAGCAAAATCATTGTCATCGTTTCCCATTGGTTCTACGTACCCAAACATGCTCCCTGCCGGTGCGCTGGGGTATTGTCATTTATCCTTCCATTCCATGTGACACCGAGCGCCCGGCCCGGCCTGGATGGGAAGGAGAGGGGGAGGGAGAGCAGTTTCACTGAACACCGCGTGAGTCTGTAGAAAAGCCGACACTTGCTTCATTGGGGTTTCTGGCGGATCTCGGGTTTGTAGCTGATAGCATCCCCGAGGGAAGCATGTGTGCAGCCAAAGCTGTTCTCGCACAGGCAGAGCGGGAGCTGAAGCTGTCCTGCCAAGGAGTGTTTGACAGCAGCTGGGCTGCTGTGTTACCTCAGCAAGTGCTTCTAGGGCTTGTTCCTGCTTTTGGGTAATTAAAGGAACCTCTGAATGCCCAGAAGGCAGCTGTTGAAATACCGTGCCTTCCCTAAAAATGTGATTTTGTTCTTCCGTGAAAGAGTCACAGAGTCACCTACTCCTGCATTCTTCAAAGCCAGGATAGCTTTCAGGAGCAGATGAGAGAACCGCACGGCCTTCCTGCGGGTGCAGCACAGACACAGAAGAAAGCAAGGATTGCAATGCAAGTGATGAAGCATGAAAAGGAAGCTGGTGTTCCTTCTAATGAGCTGGGCTCAGCAGACACAGTCACTGAGCAGAAAGAGCAACCTGCAGAGGAAATGAGAGAAGAAAATCTATACAGAAGTATTGGGGGACCTGAGGGGAGAAATAGGATTAAATCACTTGTGACACATGATGATGATCCTAGAGATTGTGAAATATATTTGTCTGTGTCTGATAATCCTTCAGCAATGGAGACACCTGTGGACAGGTAAGGATTTATTTTTTTTATAGAGAAACTTTTTCTTTTGGAAAGAGGTGCTTTCAATATGTATAAACTATGCTAGAAGTCACTCTTGTTGTTAGGTACCAAGTTCTTATTTTATCACAGTGTTTTCAAGGTATATATTCTTCAAGGTAGATATTCTTGAAATTCTTCACAAACTCTGATGTATCTTAGTTTCTGGTGTGAAATAAGATCAGGTGTGGAAATTAAGATTTGTCCAATGCCCCAGTAATTAGGGTAAGGACTTGGGATATGCTTCTCTGAAACATTTCAGCAGGCTGTATTCTCTTATGGGGAACTGTGTTTAGTATTTACCACGTTGTTTCTCTCTTTAATTCATACTTTAGTATTGTTAGAAATTGAATCTCAAGCATCTGCTTGAAACTTGAGTAACTACTAAACTGTGGTTTCCTACGACTTCACTACAGATGACAGTTTCCTTGTATTAGCCTGTCATTGACTTTATATTAAACTTTTTTGGTCAAGTGCTGGACTGGGCTGCCCAGGGAGGTTGTGGGGTCACCATCCCTGGAGTTCAAGAAATGGTTTGATGTTGTACTGAGGGACACGGTTTAGTGGGAATACTGGTGGTAGATGGATGATTGGACTGGATGATCTTGGAAGTCTCTTTCAACCTTGGTGATTTTATGATTCTATGATTTTTCTTGTTCTCAAGGGAAATATATGCAAATGGGTTAGCAATGTTACTTCTTATTTCTTCTTAAGAAAGCAGATTTGGATGTAGATGAGTGTAATTTAATTACCACCTGGCTGCACAGAACCCTGCCTTGCAGTTTCCGTAACTGCCTGTCCTCTTTCAGTCGTATGAGATGAGTGAGATCACTGGTTGTTGCTCAACACCAGTAGAATATAGACTTAAAGCTTTGGTGAGTAACGTGTTTTTAGTTGTGTGCACAGATATAGTATTTATGTATATAAGACAGAGCATTGTGGCTTTTATCTTTCACAAATCTGTCCTTTCAAAATTACAAAGAGACTTTAGTGCTCTGTAGACCCCATACTGCTGGCAGAAGTCCAGGCAGCTTCATTACTAACATGGGTGTCATAGTGAAGTGTTTAATGAAAATGTGTAAGATGGAAATCAAATCAAACAGCTGAAAAGATTAATGACAATTATTTGTACTGTTCCATAATGTGCAGTGTAGTGAGGAGGACATTTGTTGTGAAGCAGAAGAGAGAGAAGATGCTACACACTTGCAAGACAAGCTCTTCAGGTATGTTTGAACTTTGTGGTATTTCAAAAATGGTATTACAATTAATTGTATATTTTTGTTCGTTTGCCATTTTTGAAGCATGTAGTTCCTTCCCCACCAATAGCTCTGTAGCAGCTCTGTTGTTGTACAGCCAGTCTCTTTTGGCACCAAAGTGACTTTAATGTGATAGCATGTGTTTAGAAGTGCAAGTTAAAATGTTTTTTTTCTATGCTGTTGTATGTTCTGTTTCCTGTTTTTTGTCAGTGTAATTTGCAAATTCTGTATTGACAGAATATAAATTAAGTGTTGCGCCTGAAATGGATATCCTGGAGTATTGTGAAAAAGAATGGAGAGGAAATACACCAGTAGCAAAAAGGATGAGAAAGGTATATTTTCTACTTTCTGACTTCACTGGGCTTTTTATTTCTGTGTTTCATAAGTGGCTTTCTACACAAAAGATCTTTAAAACAGGAAAGGTAATAGCAATATTTTTCAGTGTCGTGTCTTCAAAGTGGCTGGTAGCTGCATGATAGTTTTGCTCATACTTATTAAGAATGTATGTTCAGTAAGGCTACTTGTGACAGGCTAGGATTTTTGTTTATTGCTCTTCTTTGTGACTGTTTTCAATTTAAATTCGATTTATTTCCATAAAATAGTAACCTTAAGGGCTATTGAAATGGCAGACCAGGTGGCCAAACTTTTATTTTTTTTGCTTTTGTTTTTTAGAAGGAAGTTAACTGAAGTAGGTGAATCACTTGATTTTTAAGATGGAGAGCTTTGTTGGATAGGATCAGTTTTGTTTTGCTTTTAATTTTTTTTTCCTGATACTTATTTTCTGTAAGTTTTTTGACAAGTTTTCTTATATTAATCTTGAGTGATAGCAGTAGAAAGTGAAGTAGAGATTGGTTTGGGTGTTCTTTATTTTAAATTGTGTTGGAGAAAAAAAATAGTGGTATGCACAAACATCTTGTTAGACGAGCTGAATAAATATACTAAGCTTCAGAAGCTCAATTCAGCATTGCTTCTTCTGTTACAAGTGTTTGTATGGGAACAGCAAAGAGGAGACAAATGTGATGAGACATCAGAAACTTCTGTTTAAATGCAAAATTTCCCCTGAGACATAAATAAGCTGCATGTGACAAGTATTGGGTAAATGGCATAAACTATTGCTAGAACTTCTTGTTGTAATCATGCTGTACTTTTAGGTGTGTTTGTGTTTTGTTTCAAACCTAAATGTGCTGGCTGCCTACATTCCAAAGATATTTCTGTTGTGTAGTCAGACAGTCACAGACATTTACCTACTTCAGTATCATTGGTTTCTTGTTTGTTATTTAGCAGAACTACGGAAGTTTTGTTTTTGTAAGGCAAAATTCATGACATAAAGTCATACATGCTTCCAAATCATTTGATCAAACCTTTCTTTGTTTTTGAGAGAGCTTTATCATTAGATGCTGATGTTCCAATTCCTTTATGATACTGGTGCCTTGAAACATCTCACTCCTTTGAAACGATTTATTAATGCTTCTGTGTTATTTGGATTTTTTATTTTCCTAGGGATATGAAGCAGTTGCACAGAAGTTTGCATCCATAAGGCAGGTACGAGGTGACAACTACTGTGCTCTCAGAGCGACTCTGTTCCAGGCACTAAGTCAAGCTACTCAGTTACCACACTGGATGCAGAGTGAGGATTTTACTGTGGTATGTGTCAAGTAGGTCTTCTGACAGTAGACATTGTAGCCTATTGGGTGATTTTGTGGTCTCACTTCTCTGTTACATGCTCACACATCAATACCTCTTGAATTGAGAAGCAGTAGTGTTCTGTTGCATTGTAGGCTTACAGTGATGGCTCCAACTTGGAATTGAGTCCACATCTCTGTAGTTCCTAGTTTATAATGTGTAAATGTTCTTGTACTGACTGTAACATTGCCAGTAGAGAGAACATAGTGCTAATTCGGAGTCCTTGTAAAATGAAAACTGGTTGGTCATGGCTGACAGTACATATGCTGCTCTAGTCAAATGGTTTGCTTAATATGAAGCACAAACTACTGCCCAAGTTCTAATGGCAAAATGAGTTAATAAATGAGAGCCCAGAACTGCACATACAATTGGTGGTGTGTCCTTCAAGAGGAATGTGAAAGCTCTTAAGTGAGCAGACATAGCTGTAGCATGGAAGCAGTAGAAAACCTGTAGCATGTGAGCGGGTCTTATACTAGAGTGTCATCTGTTGCATCAACTGATCTTCAGGTTGTATTCTTCTTTCTAAGAAACTTTGTCCCCTAGTTCAGGGAGTTCTCTGGAAAGAAAACACAATTTTTGTGTTCTGGGCTAAGTAGTTAGTGCTTCACCAAGAAATGTGTTTGGTCTGGTGGATATGGTGTCTTTCATTGCTGCTTCTGTTGGTTCCAGGAAATTTTCAGACACAGTCACTGCTGTCTGCTGCTGGACTTTAAAAACAAGTCTGGAGTAATTTAAACTTCTTTTTCTCTTGCTTTATATCAGGGGATAGTAGTAGACCAGTGCTCTGACTGTGAGATGGCAAACCTCTGTGTCCAGAGAGGCTGTGGATGCCCCATTCCTGGATGCATTCAAGGCCAGGCTGGATGTGGCTCTGGCAGCCTAGTCTGGTGGTTGGTGACCCTACACACAGCAGGGGGTTGAAACTAGATGATCTTTGAAGTCCTTTTCAACCTAGGCCATTTTATGATTCTATGATAGGATGATACGATTCTATGAAATATTACCCAGCCAGGTGTGTTCAGTTATGGTCATAGTATGACATGTTCAGAAAAACACAAGGAATCATGTTAAGACAATGAACAATAAAAATATAATAATAATAACGTGCAGTTCTTTCTTTCAGGATTTCTTAATTCAGCTGACTTTTCTTCCTCTGTTAACTTCCAGCTTCCTGAGAACTTGTTAAGCAAATATGACTGGATCAAGCAGTGGCAGCTAAAACAGAGACCAAGGAGAAAGACGGGAGAAATAAGTGATGAAATAAAAGAATATTTATTGCTACTAAAGAAGAAGGTTGGAAAAGTATTTGTTTGGTTTTGGTCTTTGTCAAATGGGAAAAGTGAGAAATAATTTTGAGTAGGGATGCTGTCACTAGTGAAGCAAAACATTTACCTGTGTATACTGCAAAATATCAAAGACAGACTGGTCTTCACCGTTTGCTTTGGCCCAATGCTGGAATTAACATATATGCACCTGTGCAGAAGATTGTTAAAGATTCTATGAAGAAATCAGTGTAATAGAGTAACATTTTTCTTCTGTTATTTTTTGTGTTTCTATGAAGAAGTGATGTATATTACCATTAAGTCTTGTTGCTGCTTTGAACAGCTCATGGAAAGAAAAAAACCCGCAGAATAATGCTGAAGTAATTTCAAAGGAGTGGTTTTTGTTTGTTTTTGTGCCTTAACCTAGAATGAAAACAGGGCATAACAGTTTTCCAGAGAATTACACATCTACTTTGCTGTATTCCCCCTTCTCTTGCTCCTGAGAAACTGCAATCAGAGGCTATCTGTACTGCCTACCCCCAGCTACCAAAACAACATGGCCAAATAAGCACAATACAGACAGACATTCTAAATAAATGAAATATAAAGAATGTGAAGGTTGTGGATGCCCCATCCCTGGAGGTGTTCAAGGCAAGTTGGATGGGAGACTGGGCAGACTGGTCTAGTATTATTTATGGAGGTTGGTAGCCCTGCCTGCAGCAGGAGGTTGGAGCTTGATGATCCTTGAGGTCCCTTCCAACCCAAGCCATTCTATGATTCTATGAAGGACACAGGAAACAAAGCCCGTTACCTTTCTCCTTTGACAGCGTTTTTTGTCACCTTGTAAGTATTTCCAGCATCCCCCTATTTTGCTTTTGTTGAGGACCAGCTAAAGCAAAATCAGACTAACCCAGCATGACCTTGGCGGAGCAACAGCTGTGGGTATACTGTAGTGTTTCTAATAATGTCAAAGCCTTTCCCAAGTTAAATTCAGAGTACCTGTGCTGAACATCTGACAGTTCATGAGTTTTGCAACTCCTGCACAGTGATGGCTATTGATATGTGTTGCACATTGTTTTTGTTTAACAGTGGAAGTGTGTAAGTGACATCAAATGTTCTGCTGAGAAACAAGAAGCTTGTGATGAACTGTTTAAAAATGAAGAGGAGGAGTACAGTCTGTATGAAGCTCTGAAATTCTTGATGCTTAACACTGCCATTCAGTTATACAATGATGAGAAAAATGGAAGGAGAGTTCCCATCTTCTCGTGGCTACTGTTTGCTCGTGATACATCTAGCAACCCTTGTCAGCTAATGCATAATCACCTGAATCAAATAGGTCACAGCGGAGGCCTTGAGCAGGTAAGGAGAGATTGTTCCTACAGCACTTGGGGTATTTTTGCTTGGAGTTCTCAGTTTCAAGGGGCTTAAGAAATCATCCAGCTTTTGTTAGTCTGTCAGAACTTAATGTAGCCTGGTCTTTCATTGGGAAAAATTATAGTAGAACAACTTGTACTAAAAATCTTCCTTATAAACACTAATTTTGTGTGGCGGATAACATTTGGGTACCATTCTTTGGAAATAAGGTATTCTTTGGATAGTAGCAATTGTCCTAGTGTTAACAGTTAAGACACTATAATAATATGATAAATTGTACCTCTCAAAGAGATGAGGTGATTCTGTGTAGTCCATGTACTTGCTGAATTCTGACAATGATTGCCTTGTATGTTGTAGAAACTTACATAAAAGATCCCAAACAAAACCTAGCAGGTTGAGATGAATAGTTCTAAAGACTGTAGGTAACATCAGTTTAAAAAACTGATACGGTAGTGCAGTTAAACTCAGTAGTTTAAAGACATTAAAAGCACAGAAGTATTATGTTTGGTTCATGTTTATTGGCTAGTAACTAGCATAGATGAGACAGACTACTGTTAAATTAGATGATTTGTTGTAAAGGTGAAGCTGCAGTGTTTTTTCTTTGCAGTGACGGTTCTTCTGACAAGTTTGGTCAATAAATGATGTTACATATATTTATACTGACTAAAATTATTTCTTTTGGTGATGCTTGCTGTAAATTGCTATTTAGAACATGCTTGTCACTGTAGTAGACAAAATGAAGAAACTGGAAAAAACTTCTCAAGTCCATTTGATATGTACAGGCTTTGTAAGGGCTTTCTGTCTGCAGCTGATTGGTTAGAAAGTCAGAGTACTCACAGAAAGAGGAAGGATCACTGCCTGAAACTGCTCTTTGTCTGGTTTGGTGACTTAATGGGATGAACGTTGATATGAAAGTACATCTTTCCTACCTGCTTGTGGCAGTAGGGAAGTGAGATTCTCTGAACAGACCACCATTTCCTAAGGAGCAGTATCTTACTATGCCATTTCTGCAACCAAAGAGCATGGCATCTTCGAGCTATTTATGCAGCAAGTCATGGATGGTTTTAAGCATCAAGGTACTGCATGTATATACATTCACATTTTATCAGTCATGTTTTTTTATTAAAAGTAACATCCAATTGGTATTTCTATAAGAAATACCTTGTAGAAGGCACATTAAATTTTACAAGTTCTATTTCTGCTTTGTTCCAATATAGGTGGAAATGTTTCTCCTTGCTTATGCTCTGCAGTACACCATCCAGGTGTATCGACTGTATAAGTGTAGTACCGATGAATTCATCACATTTTATCCCAATGATCCTGATGAAGACTGGCCTGTGGTGACTCTCGTAACTGAAGATGACAGACATTATAACATTCTGGTCAGAATGTGCCAAGAAACAATGCTATAAAGGGGATTTTGAACAGACACACCTGTGCTTATGGAGATTTCCAGTGCTATTTTGAAACAGCACGATGATGAAATGGGTGTTATTAACCTTGCAACGACTTGAAATTCTTGTTTTAGAAGTTTGCATCTGGACTAAACTATCAAACAGGTTCTGTCTCAAGCACAATTCAAAAGTTTTGCAACTGTGGCTTCTGTTACTGATGTAAAATAACAAGTGGGAACATTTCAATCTTTTTCTTTTAAGAGCTTGCTCTGAAATTCAAAAACTATAGATACCATTCTTTTAAGAAGTGATGATCTTCTGTAAGATGTGAGCTGTCTTGTGCCCTCTAAAATAATGAGATACTGATGAATTTCAAATTTCTAGAAAAGTGTCCTAACAGATCGTTGTCTGCCTGCACACAAGCAATTTGTGTAAATCAAGGTCTGAGTAATTTAATGTCTACCTTGTGTTTAAAGGTGCGAGAGAGGTACTTAAAAGTTTTCTATTGCTCTAGACCTGAGTGTCTAATTTAGAAGCCAGGCATCCATTACACTGAAAGTTAAGAGTTCTTCCCCTTCTGACCTCTGGAAAAGATTATGACAAAAGGCATTGGCAGTAAAGGAGTACAAATCTCATTTGTTAGCAAGTCACAAATTCAAAACCTGCACAAAATCAACTTCAGTTGTAGTAGCTGATAAGAGATAACCAAGTGCACGCAAACTCCATGTCTGTTAACATTACTGTTTCTGTAACATTAAGCTTTGCCAGTAACTGCTGTGGAGAACACAGCACAAGTAGATGACAGTAAATTTATGGTGGGACTCCTCTGCTCTTGGGGGGAGCATGTAGGTGGCACTGTGTTTCTGCTTAGGAATATTCAAAGTTGTTTAAACAGAAAAACTAAAGGGGGCAGTGCTGGCATACCTAAACACAACCGAAGAAAGCCTTCACCTCAGTGGAAGTATGACCTACAGATGATTTCTCCAAACAAGAGTGGGGAAAATTTCCATATATTTGGAGCTGTGTAATACTGAAGGCTTTTTAAGGGCTAGGTTTAAAGAGTTAATTAATACCTATCTTCCATCCACCCCGGTGAACGCATACAGCAGAATTTCTTCATACGAAGGAAAACAGTGGCCCAGATGATCTTGGGACTTGCTGGGCTTTGCATTGTTACATGTGGTAATGGTTGGTTGGCTGTGGATAGAGCTTAGAGAAGTGGAGCAGCGAGCAGGGTGGAGTATTGGGGCTTGGTGCAGCTCTGAGAAGCTGGTGCTGAAACCAGCCCCACAGTGCCTGTGGGAGCTCACCCAGAGCTGGGCTGCCTGGGGAAATGCAGGTGTGTTCAGTTCAGGAGCATAACACATGCAGATCGTTGAGTCAACACAGACAAAATCCAGGCCAAGTTTGTTTCTGCGGGACAGCAACGGCCCTACCACACATTTGGGAGAGAAGATGTAACTCATTTTGAACTGGGATGGTGATACAGTAAAACATTCCCATGTAGTTGTTAAGGGAGGTGGGGAGAGGGAGCTCTTGCATTGCGTATCAGGTGCATAGCTCTCATCCCTAATACTCGGGTCAGTTGTGCATCCTGTTGTCATAAGGCCATGACTGGCCTTGGTTCCACCAGTATTTTAGTTGGCAGGAAAGGACTGAAAATGTTTTAAGATGGCCAAGTGTTCTTTAAGAATGCTCCCTTTTTTGGTAATGGTGGAAACCCATGGTGAGCACATTCTGGAAGCTTTCCACTAGATGAATCATTGTACTGTGGCATCAACTAATATGCTTTAAATCAGACAGACGCAAAGGTTGTTTTCATTTACACATTTGTTGAGGAGAATCAGAATCTGAGAAATGAATAGGAAACTTACTTAATTCCAGCAAACTAAAAGTGGAGCAGGGGCTGGTTAGCACAGCTTCTTGGAGGATTGTGTCCATTTCTGAATCGGAGCTGATGAGGTGCCCTTACCTGACTTCTCTTCAAGATGATGGGATGCAAAAAAACAAACAACAACCAAAAACCAAGAAACCCACCAACAACCAAAACAAAAACAACAAAAACTCAACCGTGAAGAGGGAATTACAATTACACACACACACACACACACACAAAAATTCAGTAATCTTGTTACTTATTTTCAAATTCCTGTATCAAGATAGAAAACAGAGCTGCATTTTTTTCTCCACTTGCAGACCTATATTTAGCCAGTGTCTCAATGTCTCAAAATGAAGACAGTTATTTGCCACAAATTTAAGACAGTTCAAGGCGTGTTGGATGAAGCCCTAGGCAGCCTGATCCAGCGGGTAGCAGCCCTGCAGGGAGTTGAAGCTGGGTGGGTGAAATGCTGCATAGTGATGAAAACTAGAGTGATAGTAGCAGGAGGGCGAAGTCTTTGCCTGCAGCAAATGAGGACAAGCCCAAACACAGACAGTTGTGGATGCAAAAACAAAGGAGGAGGGAAAAAAAAAAAAAAAAAAAAAAAAAAAAAATAAAAAAAAAAATAATGCTGCTTACCTTCAAAAGACCTCAGGTACACAGAGATCTCTAGCAAGATACCCCTGCCTCTACTACCAACCCCTAAATGAGGTCTGGGTAGGAGTGGATTCTGGCTCCACCCGTTCACTCAGGTACATTGAATGCAGCTGAGCTCCCCACCTTCCCACCAGATGCTCAACCACCAGTTCAGGCCATGACTTAGCATTTTTCCACTATAGTGGGCTTTAAAGTTCCTTCCATCTCAAACCATTCAGTAATTGTTTTGGGGGTAGTTTACTTTCCTAACACAAAGATGAAGCTAAACAAGGTTCAAGAATGATGTAGGTGGAGAAATAGTGAGGTTGGACTCTCAGATTGTTCAACAACAGATCAAATCACTTTTAGAAAGTGTAAATCTAATAATTTCTACCCACATTAAGGGCTGCGCAGTCCATATTTTATTTTTGCTGACCTTATTGCTGAATACGAAAATGGTCCTGGCCATCTGCACCAGACCCTTTGGTTTGATATCTGAAGTCCTAATTTGCCACAGGGACATGATTAAGGTCCCCTCAGCAATGAAAACCGGAGTGTTGACCATGGTGTCTGCAGGCCATGTACCTATTACCAGGGGGCCTATTGATCCCCAACCTCCAATAATGTCCCCCAAGGTGCAAGTAGGCCACACCACTTCAATCCCACTATTTGGATTCTAAGCAGGGAGGCCCATTTGGCCTTTCTTTGTGAGTCAATACAAAGGCCCTAGCAGCTGCACTAAGTGAGGTACAAAGGAATGTCAGTATCCCAGTATACCCCAAAATTCTTGCTGCTGCCTTGGTGTGCATCGTAGGGAACGGGAACTCCTGAACCTTGTCTATTATTGCACTGTGTAGTACTTTGGTCTTTCCCAACCAAACTACCCAGGGATTTCACAGGAAAGCCTGGTCCTTGCACCTTTTTTGGGTTTATAGTCCACCCTTTCTCTTGTAAATGAGTTAGTGAGTCTACTGCCTTTCCTAATGCCCCCAGTGAGTCAGATGTCAACATGAAATTATCAATATAATGGTACAGTTTGATGTTATTAAGATTATTCTGGTCTGCTAGGTCACATGCCACTAAGCTATGACAATATGTTGGTGAATGTATGTACGCCTGGAAACTGAAAGGTCCACTGCCTGCCTCCTCTTGTAAATGCAAACTGACCCTGCAATTCTTCATGAATGGGAATACTGAACAACACATTTACCACGTCTAGGACACGGTGGTAGGTTTGTATCTCCCTACTCAATGTGTCCATCAGGGAAGCAATATTGGATACACTACATGAATGGACAGTGTGATCTTATTTAGTTCTCTGTAATCTACTGTCATTCTCCACGTGCCATCTGACTTCAGCCATAGATATTTTATAAAGATTGGAGTGTGCTAAGAAAAAGAAAAATGAAAATGATTTATGACTGCCTACATTGTTCCTAAATTACAGAAATTAAATATATATATATATACATACTTCTAGCTAAAAGGAATGTGTTAACTGTAAAACACTTCTTGAGACTTAAGAATGACTTAAGACTTACTTTTTTTTTTTTTTAAGTATTGCACAACATTCTGGGTTTTGCTTTTCTGCAGCAGATCTGGGTGTTTGGTTCTGGAGCAGTTGTGCAGAGCTGAGAGTATCCACTTGGGTGACAGCCCACTCTGTGACACTTCAGTAGCGTGTCCACTTTGTAACCTTTCCTGCCTCCAGCTGGCAAAGTTAGTTTTCTGTGTCCGGGTGTAATGAACAACAAGGGAAGACTTGCATCTTGGAAGAGCGTGGTCCTTTCAGCAAGTCAGTAGGCAGGACTTAACTGCAGCTTCTGTTCTCCCACCTGAGCCTGTCTTCTGTATTTATACTGTTGGAGAGGAGAGGGGGGCAGAACTAATAAGGAAGGGCTCTCCTCCGGGACTGTTGTTGATTTGCTTAGGTAATAGTGCTGGAAAGAAAGGGGAAAGGGAATCATTAAAACAACAAGGGCAAGAAAACACTTCAGGCATCTGACAGTTAATTTCCCCTGCATCGGGTAGCACTTGCACAATGGCAGGCTGTAGTCAGATTGTTTCTTGCTTTTTGTCTCAGATTCTGGTCTTCTCCCCAGCCCAGAGAACACCCAAGTGGAGCAGCAACACTCGGCCTCCTGCATACCCTCATATAATGCCACAGGAGGTGCTGGCTTGGTGCTTTTAATCTGTCAGGTGCTTCCATTATGTTTGCTTGATTCACTCCCCTCACCCTCACTAAGGCTTTTGTCTCATCAAATCATGCTGAAATAAATAATAAAAAAAAAATTACCACCACCACAAAAACAAACAAACAAACAAAAAAACCACAACAAAACAACAACAACCAAAAAAAACAAAACAACAACACCTTTTTAAACTAACCAAAACACCCAGTGCTTTTCCAAAAAGTAGTAGGTAATGGGAAACATTATTTTAGAAAGAAAGGGCTGGTGAACTTTGAGCAATGCTTAGGACTCTTTAAAGGAAAGCTTTGACAACTTCTTAAATCAGTCAGATGGTCAGGCAGCCAAATGAAGTGTCCAGGTATTCCTAAATCCCTCAGTCACCACCATCCCATCCCATACATGCTTTATCCCAGCCAACCTGTCTGCCTTTGCAGGAAGATGGAAAATAGCAACAGAGGTCTGTGCTCATGGGAAGTTCAAAGGGAAGAATGGTGCAAGATTTCTTGTGCGGAACCATGATATAAGAGCTAAGAGTGCTGTTGTGAAGGCAGCTCTCTTGTGTGGAAGGGACTATCTTGTCATCAGTGCCTTGCCACAGAAACATCAGGCTCTCCAAAGAAACACTGCATGGATGATGTGTGAATGATGGTGGTAATTGGGTGTGGCATAGTGTCGTCTGCTTTGGTTGTAAAAGGATACAGCAAGCAGGTGGAGAATGTTCTGTGTTGGTATTGTGCCTGCCTGCAATTCTGGACCCGTGCTTGAGGACCCTTGTCTGAGGTCTCTTTGTGCCTTCTGAGGAAATAACCTGGATTAAACCCGGATTCAGTTCACTGAGGGAATGGCAAGTTGTTCTTGTTACCAGTGAAGGAGCAGTCAGAATGCAATGAGGAACAACCTCTCTGCAGGCAGTGAGGAGGCTCTGCTGATAGGAGAGGAGACTTCCAAGACTGCAAGCAAAGGTGAATCAATAGTGTTATTTGCCCTCTATTCTATTTTTTACTTCTCACATGCTTACAGCCTGACTTCTTGCTTAGGGAGAGAGAAATAAAGCTTATATTGTCTGAAAAAAAGTCAGACTTGCTGCATGTGACTGCCTGTTTCTTCACTTTCTGCTGAAACCCACCATGCAGCAGCGATCCCAGGACTTGTTTTGCAGCTGGGCTCCAACCCTCCAGCAGTGGGTGCTGCCTACCAGCCCTGCGCTGAGCAGAGAATGCAGCAGGGCTCCTCAGGGCTTGTGGCTGTGGCCATATGCCTGGGGCTGCTGAGTCCCTGCCTGAGGAAACTGAGAATGCGCTACCTTTCTTCTCCCTGTTGAGGGGAAGGAACATCAACCCAGGTTAAACCAGAAACCCCAAACCCACGAGTTCACTCGTAGTAGAAAAGAGGCCAATAGAAACGGCTCCAACACCTGTGTCCTACTGCTGCACAGAGTGCAAAAGCAACCTCTTTTTCCGTGCCCTATCCCAGCCCACCTGTTTAATGGCGCAGATTTTTTCTAGCACAGCCTCCTGCCAGGCCAGTGATCTCCACAGGGATAGCTGGGCAAGGTCAGGCCGTGCCCTCTGCAAGCGGCCATGGGGAGGCTGTGCTGGGTGCCAACAGCTAATGAGTGCCTCAGGGAGTTATCTCTTGCTGATTTAAAGCGCCTAATTATATTTATGGCCATGTTCTGCATTCTTGGCCTTGGGCAGGAACCAGCTATGAGGTGACCAGGAATGAGCAGATCCTGCTTCAGGGACAGGGACAGCTGTCAGTGGCTGAAGAGAAGGAAGGGGCAGCCACAGCGTCCCCAGCCAATGCAGGAGTCTCTGAGGGCTCTCTGGGCAAATCATGGTGGCTGCCCCCAATGACTCCATAGAACAGAACAAACCGTAAGAAGAGCTGCTGCCCAGCCTAAAGCTGAAAATAGAAAGCGACATCTGATCTGGCCTCAATAAGAGGACAACAGAGACAGCAGAGTCCATGAAGCTAGCCACAGGTGTGAGCAACACCCCACAGACCTTTGTTAAGCCTTAAATACAGCAGCTGCTGTCACATCAGGAGGGCTACTCAGACCTTTGGCCTCCTTGCTGCAGTGGGTGGTGCAGATTTGGTTGCTCTGGAGTGCCCAAGGGACCAAAATATTGTTCAAACACTAAACATTTTTGGTGAAGGAATGTTTTCACAGCTTTCTGAGAGTGCCTTTGGGGCCTTGCCAGATGGGTGGATGAAGGATCTTCTCATGACTTTTGAGTTTATTCATGATGAGAAGAATGCTCTACTTTAAGTAATAAGTATCTTTTTTAAGAGGAATAATGAAAATTTTAGGGTTAGTGTGGAAGAAGTACTCTGAGCATAGCTAGCAACTTATGAAGGCTTCACGGAAATAAAAAGTGCCTGTCCTGCATCATTTTATGGATACCTTTGGATTTCATTAGCTTCAAGTTGTCCTAGTTTCAGCTGGGAGAGACTTTATTTTCTCTATAGTGTCTGGTATGATGTTATGTTTTGGCATTAGGAGAAAAACAATGTTGATAACACACTGATGATTTAGCTGTTGCTGAGCAGTGCTGTACAGAGCCAAGGACATTTTGGTTTTCAGCTCCTCATGCTGCCAGTGAGAGGGGCTGGGGGAGCACGAGGAGCTGTAAGGGGACAGAACCGGGACAGCTGACACAAACTGGTGAGAGAGATGTCCCACACCAAATGGTGTGATGTAAAAAAGCTTGAAAAATGGCTGGGAGTTGGCCAGGGGAGCAGCTGCTGTGTGGGGTCTGGCTGGGCACTGATCGTCAGGTAGTGAGCAATTGCGTTGTGCATACCTTGTTTTGTGTATGTATTTATATATACATATATATAATTATCATTACTATTATTATTTTTTTTCCCTTCGTTTTCAGTTTTAGTAAATCGTTCTCAGCTCAACCCACGAGTTCTACATGGTTGTTTTTTCCCCTGACTCTCTTCCCCAAATCCTCTGGGAGGGGCAGTGAGCAAATGGCTGTGTGGTGCTGAGCTGCTGCCAGGTTAAACCACAACACAAGTCAAGATCTTACAGTTGGCAGCATCGTGCTCATAATTCAAAAACAATTTCAGTGTTGGATTAATTTCTCACCAGGAGGCATATTCCGATTATTCCACATGAGAAGAGTGCTTTAAACCATGTCAGCTTGCAGGAATTAATAACACGGAAGCAATCAGAATCATATGCAAACTTGTTAGAACTTTACTTAAAGTAATTAGAATATGAAAGCTGTTGGACAATATTGGAGCACAGATCTCCCCCCCTCCTAAAAGAAAGCATAGATCATTCTTTTTAACAATGCAAAAACATACATCTCTGTTAAATACATAAACAACACTCAATTTTTAATGCAACACGTACTTTTATACTTTCGACCTCAGCAGTCATTGAAAAAATGTACAAAGTTTTACCTTCATTGGTTTCTTTAGAGGTTACAGAAAACCCACATGTTCAAAGCAAAGCAAAACATTCATTAAAAAACTAACGGGTAGCTTTAGGTGTACAACTTCAAGAAAACGACACTTCTTTCGAGAGAAATCAATTGGAATTCTACAAAAGTATGGCAGAAAATGATGCATGAGGTAACATTTCTTTTAAAATCTAGGATCCCTGTACTGTAGTTCCAAATAGGGCTCTGACTTGACACCTACAGTCCTTGGAAAATTGACTTGTTTAAATAGTCAAGGATTGCTATTAGGCATACTGCTTTGCATAAAGATAGCTTTATCCTGAAAGACACTGAAAGAATCTGAATCCGATAGTGAAAGATACTCTGAAACAAATGAATAGCAAAGTGATACCTCTGAGGTGAAATAACCATTTGTTCTAAAATAACAGAAATGAACAAAAAATCAGCTTTTTCCTTATGGAAAGGTAACCTTAACACCAGTGCAAACACAGCATTCCCTAAAGGTGCCCAGCTATTACTTACAAGCCTACTGAGAACAGAACAAGTCCTTGTCCTGCAGAATGCTCTCTGGACAGAGGCCCTCAAACATCCTCCTGCTCCCTCCCAGGAAAGCCTTCAGATGCTGTGCTGCCCTTTCTTAGGATGCTGCTTCAAGACACTATTCCCCACTCTCATTTTTTAAAAGTATTTCCACTAAACTAAAAACAAGTCAATTTTAGAGAACCCAAAGGCACAATTAGAACATGCAAATATGAGTTCAGTATTTATAGGCATTTCTGTGGTGCTGTTCCCTGCAGTATCCAAGCATTTTTCACCAGCATCAGTGAATTCTACCCTTAGAACACCTTTTGGAGATTGGAGAACCTGCTATCCTTGTTGTTACTACTTTACAGATGATGTACAGTGTGGTCAAAGCCATCCTGAACCTCTGCTCTAAAACCAATAATTTCTGGAGAGCATTTCTATGCAATTTAGCCCTCCTCCATGATGATCCCTGCTGCGGAGACAAAACAGTTCTCATCTGCTGCTTTTTCCTTTGGGTTGTGCTCAGCCTTAGAGTTCATTCTAGAACTACCTTGTGGCTGGCCGTTGCTCAACTATGTCAAGATGGAGAGAGTGGGACGCGTGAAGCTTCCTTCTTTCTCTACTGCAAAAAGTGTGACAAAGTTTGGTGTTTTTTGTATTTCTAGCATTGCAAAGTTCAGGTTTATCTGATGTCAGCAGTGCTGCCTGGAAACCTTCATAGGTGAGTGAACCTCTCGTTAAAGATGATGAATGAGGGAGTTGCACCATTAAACACATTTCATCTATGCCACCAAGCAGAACAGACTCCTGGTCCCCAGTTGGGATTTCTGCAGCCTGTGGTATTAAGATTCTCTGCCAGTGTCACAGCATAAAGAAACACCATATGCAGCATCAGAGGACCTGACGGTGACTGCAGTCCCAGCCACAAGTCCATCAATAAAAGGCAAAGTCTATTTTCCCTCTCTCAGAAGAGCCAGCTCTAGGGAAGATTGCTGCCCCCAGCTTGCTCATATTGGTGGAATGACAAACGATCAGGTTTTGTCCTAAAGAGACTCTGTGTTTCGAGTCACCTCCCACTTGGCAGGCAAGCCCTGGGGACCCATGGCCACACTAGAATACCCAACCAAACAGTGCCCTGGGTGCTTGGCTTCAAGAAAATGGAGGCAGAAGCAACAAAAGCAGATCTAAAGTTGCAGTAGTAGTGGGGGCCAGTGTTCTGAATGAGTGACACCACCCGAGCTCAACTGCCTTTATGGTGGTGGTGGGAGCTTCTGTCCCATTGACAAAAACAGAGGTTGAATTCTGCATCTTGTGCATTTGCTTTGTAATAATGTATGGTGTTTTATGGGTAGATTTTTATTAAAAACAAGGTAAGCAAAGTGCACTTTGAACTGCATTATTGAAAGAGTGATTAATTTTAAAAAGCTTGTTGACATCCTCTATAAAAATGCATACGAACCTTCATTTTTTTTACAGGTTTTGCTTTTGCAACATTGTAGCATTTGCAAGGTTTGTAGATAAAATCAGTTGATGTAAGTAACCTTATGGCCTGTAGCCTCCTAATTGTTTCATTACAGCTTAGGAAGGACATTGTGTTCACTGTAACAGGACGCAAAGCCAGAGTTGCATTCGTACTGTCTTAGAGCAAACTACAAAGCTGAGCATGCTAGTTCAGGCTCTGCTGCTTTCTGCATGTGTACTCACACTCTGCTTTCCATCCAGGCAGGATATTCATTCAAAGCTGATGCTTTTTTTTTCCAATTTTTTTGTTTGTGTTTTGGTGGAATTAAGGATATAGCTGTCACTTCAATTTTAAAATACATCCTTTCCTAAGAGGGTATTTATATGCTCTCATTTGTAGACAGGCCAAGCTGTTTTATTACATAAATTAAGTATTATTTTGCATTATGTTGATTACAGTTATCAGAAAGGATAGCTTTTTTTATAGTGATGAATGATGCACATGAAAAGAGGGAGTTTCTTGCTGGTTGCAGGCTTTTGTACTTAGAGAGTTAACTGTAAAAGTGCAGTGCAGTTCTCACATATTTTGTCTGCATATACAATAGCTGATTTTTGCTTTGCCCTCATTGTAGGGCTCCCACAGGGTGGGAGGGTGCTTACAGCTGGCCCTGAAATATGAAAGTTTTGTCATCTGCAAAAGAATCTGTGAAGCTCAGATTTTGGCTTAAATATCTGCATTGTTGAGCCCTAGCAGGCACCATCTCTCAGCCCTGAAACCCTAAAAAAAGCCCAAACAGTCTTAAGATGACAGGACTATCCTAACTATCCTAGGTTGCAGAGAACAATTTAGGTCAGATGGAGATGGCAGGTATTTATCTATGTAATCCCAAAGCAGGGCCAGTTTAGACATCAATGAGGTTGCACAAGTCCAACTGAATTTTAAACTTAACAGATTCTTGCTATCAATCAGCCTCTCCAACTCTTCAGGCTATATTTTAGTTTTCATCTACACAAAGTCCTGTGCTTCCCAGTGCTTCAAACAGTGCACTGCTGCAGGGCTGCAGGGCCCTGGAAGAGTTGGGCCTGATGCTCAGAAATCACCAGAAGGTCAAAAAAAATGGCTTGAGTGAAGTAGTGAATTTGAATCAATTCTTTGAATTCTTGATTTTAAATAAAGAACATCCCCCAGTTCCTTCTATTTCTTGACTCCTTTTCAGCTTAGCAAATGAAAAGCAAAAAGCAGTTCATCAAAAAAAGTTTTGTTTTAAGCTACTTTTTAAAGACTACATTACTTGACATTCAGCATGAAGACTACATTTTCTTTCTCAAAATGCCAGCAGACGAAATAAACCTAGCAAGAGACTTCAGAAGAAAATAAAGAAATGTCTGATGAGGAGTGACAATATCTAGTAATCATACAATGCCAAGGAGGAATCTGGCAATGACTGTGCACTGCTTTCCAAAGCAAATCCACACAAGCTGCCCCGAAATCACTCGTGAGCCACGGCTCCCTAAGCACTCCACTTCATCCCCCTGCTCTGCTGCTCACTGCACCTGAGCTCACGGCTGATCTAATGTAGGTGCCTCACTTCATGCTGTGCATCAGCAGTCAACAACAAGGCATGCTGCACGCTGCTGAGAAGCCAAGAAGTGCCCATGGTGCTGGTGCTGCCTGGGGAACATGCAGCCCTTCAGTGGGCCCTCGCCGTGGCCTGCAAACATGGCGGTCTGCACATGCATATGGCGAACTTGGTACTTGGGAAATGCCAGTTTGATATCAAAGCTCTGTAATTCACCCTTTGTTACTCTGTTTAACTTTGTTCAACTAAAGCTCGTGTCATTTGCCCAGTTACTGCCAGTTAGAATCAGCAGGCGATGTAAAGTCTCCTCTTTGCACACCACAGAGCCCACATATTGGTTCATTTCTGCTTGAATACCTTTCTGAGATGTTTTCATGCTCGTCTCTCTGATGACTCCTCAGAAACCCAAATACTCAAAGCTGTGTCTCATTTACACATCACTTCTCACCCTTCAGTTCCACTCCAGCGCAGTTAACAGGAGAATGGCAGAGCCATTTCTGCTCTCTGTTAACTGACTTCCACCCCATGATGCTGTCTTTAGGCTGGCTATGCCACATCCATAAGCTTTTCCATGTTCCCCACTTCTCTCCAGCTTTCCAGATCTAAATCCCGCTTTTTCTTACTGGTATCACATCTGACGAAAGGTCGTTCTAATTATTTGTTTATGTAGCTTTAAACTGCAATTCTTCACACAACCTATTCCCTCTTTAAGATCTTATTTATACTTTGCTCCAGCAAACTACGTACAGCCAGCAGTAAAAATGTATGCATAAAATTGTTACATACACACTCGTATATACATACCCTTACATATATATATATTCATCTATTTATGCATGGCTTTCAGACACACCAATGGCTACAGGACCAGCACTCAGGTATCCCCAGCCACTGTCCCACTGATCACACCATGCCCACACTGCAGTGAGAGGCCATAGCGTGTCGCTGCCCTCCTGCTCGCATGCCATCCCGCGCTGCCTACGCCTCGTGGCCTCCCCAAGCATCCGAGGCGTCCTTTCACCCTTCCCTTTAAGCACGAGGCGCCAGCCCACAAAAAAAGAACTCTCTCCCTCAAAAGGCTCGTCTGTGTGCTGTGGCCTGCCCTGAATACACTGCATTCAGCAGCTCGCCCTCCATCTCCAGCCACTGTCTATCTGTCTGCAGCAGTTCGGTACAACCCGACCGAGAGCCAGATATAAATCTCTCCCATTCAAAGGAAATATTTAGCAGCAAAATGAGTAGGAAACAAAAGACTTCTCTGTTACTCACCCATCCTCTTGCCCAGCATAACTCTCACTCTCGACCGCGTGACTGTGTAAGAGGGATGGGACACACAGAGCCTGCCTCACCAGGGCCATGGCCTGGTAAGCATGTGGGGGAGATAAAAAATAGGTGTTTTCCAACTCCTGTTGGGTCTGTGAAAGGAAAACTCAGACAATTAACACAACCTTAAACGTATTAAAAGCCTAGGAACATTAATTCAGAATCTACCAGTGTCCCTTCGACTTCCTGCTGTGTGGTATGTTCCTTCATGGTCTAAAACGTAAGATATAGGAGGCAGATCAACTTTTTTCCTCTTTTTATTGCAACTTCATTGATATCATTCAGTTATTCTCAAGAAAGTATCGGAAGGCTGAATCTTCCATGAACTCAGTGAGATGATGGTGCTCTGTCTCTCCCTCTCAAAAGAGACAACAGATTTCTATTACTTCAAAATGTATCGCACAGATAGAGATGTCATGAGCAACACCACAAAGGAGACAGCATTCATCAAAATTCAAGATCCCTTTGTGCGGGAAGAAGCCAACACGTTCACGAGGGCCTGCTCAGCAGAGACACTTGGGTGGGTAATGACTGCACCCATTCAGAGGGATTCGGTCGAGCTGGACGTGGCGGCACACGCCCTTGGTCCAAAGGCAGCCCAGTTGGACACACCATCAAATGGGGCTCAGATTGTCACTGAAGCCCTTGAAGATGTCACCAGATGGAGTTCTGGGTGCTGCTGTGGCACGTGGAGCTCCTTGTGGACCTGCCATCAGGTTGAGCATGCTAATATGAGAGAGCATCTGCTGAGACACCAAGCTCCCATATGGAGATACGTGTTGCAGATACATCAGCAGATTAGGTAAACCCAGCAGTGTAAAAAATACACAACGCACAGGAAATGGGTATCAGTGTTATGCATGAGTCCTTACAAAACCTTGTGAGTACTTGCCTCCAGCCACTCCATTGCTTTTTTCTTTTTTTTTTTTGAAATAAAGGAATATAACTTCCCACAGAAGAATTGACTTTTACAATACCATTAGTTTCACTCTATATGACCAATAACTTACTCTTTGATGATTGTTCAGTTTTCTATCTAAAACAAAAGACTCAGTGCTTCAACTAATCTGTTTTCAAATTCTTACTTTTTGGTGCAGTGATTACCTTGAACCCTACATCTGCCATGCTCAAAATTCCTCAAAAATACGTTATTTGAATTTCATTCAAGTATCAAAAGAAATACTACACACAAATAATTTAGTGTTTTATCCTCACAGTTCCTGAAAAACTGCGTGTTGTGGATTTGGATACAAATGCACAGGAGGAATCAAAACTACAGGAACAGAGAAGTCTTTAACTGGCCGCTGTGATCCGTAACAGTCTATATGCATGTTACATACATATGACTGTTTGAGAGTATTCATGAATGCATATGTGTACAGTCTCCATACTGCGCAAAGTTCATTTGTCTGAGGACATTTCTCTTTGTCTTTTTAAAAAATCTCCTATAGTAAACAATGAGAACAACCTTGTGGTGGCACTGAAAACGCGTGGCTACTAGGTTTAATCTTATCCTTTACTGCCACCACTAAGCAACCACAAACTGATTTTTCAAGTCTGTCGTTGAACAAAATCACTTCTAAGTCTTCTCTTACTGCATCTGTACATATAACAAATTTGTACAAATGTCTAAAATAAAATTCATTGATACAATGCCTTTCATTCTAGCTACACCTGGTTACTAGTCAACTCGGTAATGTTTTAGAGCCATTTTTAGCTGAACTTGGAAAAATAAAAAATGCATTGTCGCTTAAAATAAAAGTACATAATATACAATATATATATTTATACACATGTGTATGTATATACACACATATATTGATATAACATTTTGAAGTAATGGCTAATTCTGGTCAACTTTCTGAGTGCTGGGACTACCTGGCAAATAATCTAGAAACTGATGTTGTCCACAATTAAATAATCATTTCCACAACTTACAAAAATATATTTTTACTAAACAAAGTTTAAATTAACTGGTTTGCAGATATACCATGTAGGATAACTGTATCCAGAATCAGAATCTGGCACAGCTACAAATGAAAGAACCCAAGTTACTACAAACTGGACACAGGAACGCTGCCCCGCAGCCGAACACAGAACAGCACAGCAATAGAAGCTGCTCCCGCAGCCATCATCAGTGGCACCCAAAACCATCTCTGGTTCAGTAACCTTTTACATAGGCTTCATTTCCACTTGACAAGGACCGACCATCCAACCCCACGCTCTACTGTTTAAGGCTCAATTAAACTGCACAGTGCCTGTCTTGTTTGCAAAGTGCAACTTGCTGGTTTGAGCAGCTTTCCACTTCCATGACACTGTTAGGAGCTAACAAGTGATCATGGTCCCTAAATGAGGACTTGGAGGATTACCAGTACTTGAGCTTCACCATACTGATTCTGATCTACTGCATAGGTAAATATATCATAGCAAAACATACATATATGTATATATATATATACTTATATATATATACATCTGTGTGTGAGCATGTGTACATCACCAAATTAAGAATTTCATGGAGCTATGTGTAGTAATGTGACACAGCATGGTATCCTGCACAAATTACCTATATTTTTTCTTTCAATATATAGACACCAGAAATAAAAGTAGAGCAAATCAAAGTTAAATCAGTGGACAAGAACTTTGGTAAAGCTTGTCAATTTTTATTTTTTTTATTCAAATACAGTCAAATTATATCAGCTGCTATCACCCTCTTCACAAGAGGAAAGTGCATGTTTTTTATTTTTCCTAAAGAAAACTATATGAGGTGATGCTTAGCTATTCAAATAGATTCTGAATTAAATGCTTACATTTTTCAAAAGATTTCTGTCTTTCAGATGGAATGAAAACTAAACAGAGTTCTTGTCCTGTGTGTATTTTATTTATCGTATGCATATATATATAAATATATATACATGTATGTCTCTGTGTGTGTATATACACATCCACACACTTTTAACAGGAGAGAGGAACCTGTTTTTCCCCATATGGAGACTTACACGTTCCTCCCTGTATCGTACCCTGTGCAGTACAAGCTCTAGTGATGAGGCCAAACAAAAAGATATAGTTCACCATAGTATATTAGTTTATGTAGCAAAGTCATTTTCAAGCAAGTAAAATAAAGCTCTGTATTCCAAACTTCTTTTCCTTAACATTTCTCATAAAGAAAAGGAAGGAAAAGGAAAGAGGGGAGGGAGTAGGATTATGGCAGTAGCACTGAGCCAGTGGCACTCGTGTGTGTGCACACGGGCACACGCACACAGCAGGGCTTTGGTTGACAAATGCAGATTGTCCAGAGAAGATGGATGCATAAGTAAGGAAGACTCTACAGTGATGCAATTGTATCTTTTATGTTTGCATGGAGTGAGAAAACAAATTCAATTGAAAAAGAAAAAGCAAAGACCTCTTTTTAGGTCCCTCATCAGTGTGAGCATACTCAGTATGCTAGAGAATTTATTTGAAACCTTTTAAATCAAGGCCTCTTTATTACAAAAATAAAAACAAACAAACAAAAAAGTATGAGAGACGACAAGATGCTGAAGTGTCACTCCAATCGTCCCTGTAGAGAACAATTGCATCCCATTTCTTATTCATTCTCTTCTCTCATTTCTACGATGTCTGTCATTTCCTCCGTGTGGGGTATGTCGGTCATGGCAGAGTCTTCACCTTCTGCAGATGTTTCATTCTCATTCCGCTTCTTTTTCTGGATTGAAACAACCACTCATAAATATGCAAATATGTTGTTTGTGAACTCAGCCCTACAAACTTTGGGTACTGGGAGAAGCAAGGTAGAAATAATACATTTGTTAGGGTATGTAAAAAAGAGCTGCAATATTTGTGTCATATTCACGGCTTGCCTCTAGCAAGTTGTCGTAATATAGAAGATTTTCATAAACTTTTGGGACTCAGCTTTCACCTTTCTAACATAAATGCAATAATGCATTTCTTATGCTAACAGACATCCAAGACGAGCGTCACTGTGATCGGAGGGAAGAAAGCATCTGGAATCTTTTACATCATGGACATTTTATTATTTAAAAAAAAAAAAAAAAAAGCAAATAACATATTTATGAAGATAGGTTGCTCTAGGGAGAAATCTGAATTTCTCAAATGTCAAACTTCAATAATTTTTAAGATGTAAGCATTCTGGCTTTTCTTGGTGTTGCTGACTGACTGTGAGCCCCCACCCCACCAAAGCCTAGTAATATTTGAGTGTTTTTGGACAGCAGGAGCGGGAGAGCATTCAAGAGTCCTATGATTCATCCAGGATGTCCTGGATTAGTAAAGCTAAGAAGTATTCAGCCCCACTAAAAACAAATTGAAGCATCTGTTCCTTATTATCCATTTCTCAGCAGGCTGACTGGTCTTTACTGAAAACACTTGTAATGCTGACAAAAATACTCCCATAGGTATTACTGATTCAGCTGAGTTTAGGCATATCAGAATTTCAGTATTTCAGAGGTGTCTACACAAGTCTTGATTTGCAGATCTCAAGTACTGAACACTTTAGGTGAAAACAAGTTGATCCATACAGCTACTAGTTGGCTCTGCCACTGTCACAGTGGCTGTGGAGATGATGGTGTCAGTTACATGCCAATTCTGGTAAGGGAATAAATTAGCTCGGCGCAGCAATTACTATTACTGCCTGCAAAAAAAAGAAGTACCATGTCCCTGGCTAGAAGCACTCTTTAAGCTACTACTGTAACAACAAACAATCAAAAGGTAAGTCAAAACCAGATAGATGTACGTTGTGAAACCTCAGGCCAACAATAGCCACCTCAAAGTCTATAGGTCTTACTCTGGTGGTCAGGAAAAACATAACAGACTAACCACAACAGAGATCAAGGCCCAAGTCTGAATTAAGATCTGCTTTCACCAGATCCTGCAGAGCCTACTTCTTACCTGTTTTCGATAGACGTAACAGGCCGCTATTGCAACCATAGTGGATTCTCCCACAAACCCTGCTAGAAGGGATCCTACTCCCAAGGTGGCTCCATGAACTCTGTGGGTAGCAGACAACAAATCAGTCATGGTTGTGTGACAGTGCATAATGCATAATTACATTTCCACTGGCGTGTAGAACCAATCAGTTTTTAGAACTATTTCCTTCAAAGAAAGGCACTAGCAAAGAGAATAACTGGTATTTTAAAGAACTTTTTTGTTTTTTAACTTACTTCAGTATTTAGTAAAAAAACACATTCTGAACCCAATTCCCAACTAAGAAAATCTGAATGCAGAATCTAAAGACATGTGAAGTAGAATAGATTCTTTAACTTTATAAACAGAATATTCCAATATCTTTCTTAACAATGCATTTAACATGATGGAAATAAATTCCACATAGGACATGTTTTTGCCTCTCTGGCATTTGTGCATTTTTTTCAAAATGGTCATCAGTATCTTGACTGCCTACAGCAAAGTCACACTTGTAAATCTGTAAATTTTTTTTTTCTTTTTTTTTTTTTTCCCTAGATATTGCAACCATTTAGAGCTTATATTACAGTTAGTGTTTGGCGAAAACATTCTGGATTAAGCAAACTCAGGAAACAGGACAGAAGATAAATCAATTCCATCATCTCTGGGAAGAGCAGAGAAACTTACCCCAAGTAAGGCAGAACAATGAGACTAGTGATGAGGACGATAATCCGCAGCACTGAGCTGGGTGCCAGCACAAATGTCTTCTTTAGAGTCATCAGCCAACCAGTCAGGTGTGCTCTGACCGTCACTATTTATGAACAGAGGAAGGGAAGGGGAAAAGGAGGTAAAAGCAGTGAACATCAGTCATTTCATATGAAGATTCTGTCATGCAGAGAGCACTGTTCAGAAAAACACATGGTGAAACTTCTTACTGGTAGCTCTGCACACTGGGAAACTCTACTAGAAATGAAGTAGCTTTAATGTGCAAATTGTTTAAACAACATGACTTTATTTAGTATTATTTATATTATATATTATTTTTATATTATATATATAAATATATAAATTAATATATATATAAATATATACATTATATTATATTATTTTATTTATATTATATATTATATATTATATTATTTATATACTTAGTATATATATATATATTTAGGAAAGTCAACAATCCTTCACGGGAGCTGTTCTCTTACAATAATTTTATTAAATACTCCGTTCTGATATATGCTACACTACATCACATAGCATTTGTTTACAGAAGTTAGAAATTTTTTAAGAGGAAACATTTTGAGCAGTGCTGTTAAGTTTCTCTCCTGAAATACAGACATTAACTAATATCCTGTTTTTTATGATGTGATGATATCTGAAAGTGTCATGCAGACTGGCTGCTGAAAGGGAGACTACTGGAGGCAGTGTCATGGTGCAGTTATTCCTAGATACTACACTGAAGTTAACTGCAGCCCTGGTAGAAGAACAATACATGGACATATATATCACTAATGCTAGCTGTGTGTGTTCTCATTGAACTACAATAGTCTTGCTTTGGACAGCCAGCAGTCTGCCTAACGACACCCTGCTCTTACTGCAACCCTTGTATCTTGACTACTGATGTAAACAGCCTTGGTCTACACTGACTCTGATAAAAACAGTGTTATCGTGCTAGGCATGCGTTTAACCATTCTTACACGTACAGCCAAGTCTGAATCTATGGCCACAGCTCAAAGCTGAGTTTTTGTTTTCTTGTTTTTACCTGGAACTGGGAAAAAGGAGAAGATGCGCAAAGGAACAACACATAGCTCTGCAAAAGCAAAGTCTACTCCAATTATGTCAACTAAAATCTTCTCTGACACATTTGGTGTCCAAAACATCACAAAACAGAGCTGGAAAGGAAAGACAGAAGAACAAAATTAAGAAATGTTTATATTTCAGAAGCAAAGCACAATAAAAGATAGGATCTCCTGGTCAAAAATATTGGGCATTTTTGGTATTAAATGAAGGAAGAAGATGCATACAAAGTAAAAAAACCAAAACAAAATAATTTGCCTTTCTACAGCATTGACAGATCTGTAGCATGCAAGGATTAAGGTTTCATCATCACTAAGACAAACATATTTTATTATTAACTTTAATCATTTTCTTTGAATATTCTTGGAGGTTTCTGCCTCTTTGGACGCAGACCAATGAAAGAATACAAAACCTACGTGCTAAGCAACAGTTCTGACTTAACAGGTTATGAAGCAGTCATAGAAAAAATAATACATGTGCAAGCTTAACAATACTGGTTTCCTGCACTTGGTTTCCAACTGGAATGTTATGGTTCAATCTGACCGTAACCAGGAAGATATTGGAGGTAGGCTTTTTAAAAGGCTCTTCAGAGAGCCACCTGGACCATTACCAATTAGTGTCTTCAACAACAGCTGATGATGACGAACCCTACAGAAGTTATGGGCAACCTTACTGTTCTCAAGAAAGTGGAAGACAGATTCTCATCTCTCTTAAATCAGTCAGAACCATTGGAAAATAAACAATCAGAAGCAAAGCTCCTAAAGATAATGATTTGCTTTAAGAAGTGTATTCAAAGCAATATTTTCACAACAATTTAAAGAAGTTTTCAATAATTTAAATGCAGAAAGACTCTAAGGTATAGTGTATTTGTACTCAGCTTGCATTCAAAAACACAGACTATGCACATGTACATGAGAAGCATGTTAACTTTAAAAACAATTCCTGGTCTTCAGGTTCCTCACATAGGAAGGCTGACACACATGTAAGGACTTTTTTTTATGGTGCCTGCAAATGGATATTCTTGAATAGTCTAATACATACAAACACAGTAAGAAGCTTTGATATTTACAGCGCTTGCTCTGTTTGAGACATCCATCTCCCTAAAACAGATTATCAAATGTTTTAGCAAAATAAACAAGAACCAGAGACTCGATCTAAGATCAGATGACTAAACACATTGCTGTTCATAGAGCTGTTAGAATGCAATATCTGTGGCAGTAAAGATCTTCAGCAGCCATAGCCCTGCAGACATGGTGCCTTCAGGCCACAAATCTACTGGGTCATGCCATTTAAGGAATTGCTGTTTAGACCATACATGAAAGGAAACTTTCCATAAAAAGCCCACAACAAATGGTACAGCAGCAGTACATGCCATTTAACCTTCTGGTCAGTAGTGGGGCAGTGCTTTAGTCTAGACTGAGGGTCCTCTTTGCAGCTGGTGGTTCCAGCTTTGGTTCAAGGCACTCCCCAAGGAGTGGTACCAACAGCCTCTGCAGGACTTTGTTCTGTAAGAAGGTACACCAGAGCTCCTTTCAAACACAAGTGTTTTTGCAATTAAAAAAAGTGATTTCTTCCTGCTATTCTCTCAGAAGGAAGCAAGCTGACTGAAGAGGGCAGAACTTGGAAGCATAAACGCCAGTGTGTCATGTAAAATATGCACATTCACTGTTAAATTTGATGGCTCTCCATGATTCTCAAAGCATGCTTTTATTTTTTTAACCTATAAGTTAACATCATAGTAGCTGTCTTTTTTATTATCCAGGTGTCACATCCATACATATTCAGATAGCTTCTAAGCCAGACTTTGAAGTTCTACCGCATCCAGAGCAGCTGGGATTTCACTCCTGCTCTTCGCTTGTGTGCCAGAGATCATCCTTTCTATTGAGCCTACATGTATCCAGCACATAGAAGTTTCTAAAGGTCTGTCACTAAGCGATCTGTGGGAGGTCTCACATTCTGACAGCCTGAGCAGTGGCAAAACCTTTTGCATTGCTGCCAGAGGAATAGTAACTAGTTTTCTTCCCTATTTCTGAGTGTAGGAAACAGTTTTTTTCCCCAACAATTGAACCTTCTACTCCATTACTTTGAATCCATTTTGCAGTGCATTTCATAGAATCATTAATATTGGAAAAGACCACTAAGATCATCTAGTCCAACCATCAACCCATCACCCATGCCCACTAAACCACATCCCTCAGTGCCAGAATAATACATGGAAGAAGGTAAGAGTGGAAGGCAAACTTGCATCATATGTTTTTCTGCTTTAGCCAGCATTTCTGCCCTTGCTAAGCTACTTGTATAAGACACAACTGAAGCAGAGGGGACAATCCAGAGCAGAGAAGGTTGTGTGGCTGAGAAACCGGTTACTAAAAAGTTACTGTAAAGTGACAGGGCAAATTCTTTCAGTATCACAGACAAGGCAGACTGCAGTGATTTATACATGCTAACTGTAAAGCAACCATATTGAGAGTATTTCCTCAAATCTATCTTCAAAGTCCAGTGAATAACATAAGATGCAAACATGTCCACTCTTCAATTATAGATTACTGTTTTCTGAAAACCACAACCTTTATGTTGCTGGTACTGCCCAATACAATTAGCATCCTACTGAGCAGTATAGTTACTACCACTGAAAGACTCCATATAAAAAAGCAACTAAGAGAATTATTTTCAGCCATGTTCTCTTTGAAGTTAAAGTTTATTTCTAGCCTTGATAGAAACAGACTCAATCTCCAGCCAACTCAGACAAGAGAAAGGCCAGCTTGCAAATTAGGGATAACTTCTACCCAGCTGGCATGCAGGCATCCCTCCTCAGCTGTTGCAAACTACAGACCCACCTCCAATCAGCAGTCAGTGCTGATAAATGGCTTTAAAGAGCACTTCTTATACAGTAGCTGATGGATAAAGATCACAGTGATTGGTAAGCTTAAGGATAAGCAGTTTTGGGCCATGAGGTAGTAGAAGGGCCTTCTATTTCTGACTTGGCACCCTTTTGATTTTGTAACGTTGGTTGAACATTCATTTTGCTAAGAGATTCCTCTGTGTCATTTCACATACCAGTGACTTTCTCACTGCTAACGGGGTACAAAGCTGCACAAAAATAAGTGAATGCTTTGCATCATGCAAGCTCTTTGTAGTTTTATTTCTAGATTACTTTCAGTTTAAGAAGTTTCTTGATTACACCAAGGACAAATTCAAAATATAGTGGAAAAAAACCCCAAGCCCTGCTTTAGGAAAACAGTAATGTTAAACACATGAAGCAGGAAAACTATCTTGGCTATGGTTGAGGTATACAGAAAAGAGATGAGTCTCAGCTTTTTCTGATGCTAAGAGTTGTGATTATGTTAGTAGAGAGTGAATAGTAATTGGAAATTGGAAAGGAGAGCAGAGAAGACAGATCCAAAGCAGTGCAAGCAGTCCAGCGAAAAAGTGTGGCACACTGACTTGGAGATGGGACCTACTGGAGGAAGCAGTGGTAACACCTTGGGGCTCAGACCAGAAAAGATCTTAGAGAACAGATTTACACCCGCTATGTCCCCTGTCTTTTTTGTAGGTAAGAGATCGTTTACCTTCTTCTGCCCCTTCTCTCCCCTATGTCTCTCTGAATATGCCTGCAATGTTAAAAATAGAGTAAATAGGCTTGGGTAGGGTTACAGTTATAGCTTCATTTAATCTAACCAAGAGCTGAAGACAATACAGTAAAAGCTTCAGCACTGACTAGCAGCATGCGTGCATGCTTACACTCTGCAGCTTCAGGCTGTGATTGCAGTTGATTACAATGCCTGCAAACAGCAAAGAATATTGTACTTAAGAATTCTGCAGTTGAGCATTTTAATGCTTTGAAAGTATAAGGATTTCTCTTGCAGAATTCTAGCAATTCAGCTAACTTGATTTTTCTCTCATATAGTATGAGTGCAGGATGATATTAAAGCCTTTTGTCATTTGTCAAACGGCACTTCAGCTGAGAAGTGGTCACTTCAAGAACACAGAAAAAGAAGATAGAGGCAGAAGAGTGAAATACTACAGAGAATATGGAGGTTTGAATAAATAAGACAGTATTTATTATGGTGTTATCTCTGTACGAACACTAGCCTGAGTACTTCTGAAGATGTTTTAATCACTTGAAGTGATTTGAAGGGTTCTGCAATTAGGTAATGTGTCTTTAACTGATCTGGTGTAGTAAAATTTGAAAGACTTATTAAATATGCCAACTTACAGCTGTGTGAGAACCAATACAGCTGTACTGGATCAGACCAAAGCTCCAACTAGATTAGTGCTGTCGCCCTGCTCAGTATTGCTTGGGTATGCCTAAGGAAAGGGCACAAAGAGAAGAAAAATGGCAGAGTAAGAGATGCCCTTTCCCCAGTGCATGGTCTGAGCTGCTGGCAGCTACAGATTTGGGCATTCCTCACTTAGGTAAGTCATTTGTAGAAGCATTGTCAATAGCAGTCATGCACCATTATCCCGTGCAGCACTATTCTGCGCATACAAAATATCTAATGTTAGTGTTTGTCTTTTGCAAACCAATCGTGCATTAAAAATACGTCACCTCAAACCCTTCACTTGTGACTGAGATGTTCTCAGTAAGTACCTGTGCTTACTTTCATGCCAAAACTTGTTTTTCTCATCTAGCAAATTCAATGTCCAGGCATGCTGAAAGAAGATGCTTTGAAAACTGTTGCTGTCAACAAGCCTGACAGAACACACCAAACTGTTACTGCAGCTGGGAAGGCATCCAACTGGTAGTGCTCAAACTTTTCCTTAATCTCTTATTAAGTGTACTGTGTGCATCTGACTTTCACAAAGGCTTGTAAAAGACTGTTCATGAAACTTTATGTCAGATGCTGCACACGTGAGTTCTCTGGTTTTCCAGAACTATCACCATTTGGTCTCTTCAAAGGCCCTAAAGCTTCTGGAAGCTATTTCCATTTATTCTGGTTGTTGACAGGGATTGCTAGACTTCAGAGACCCACTGCAGAACACATTATGCTAACAAAGGCTATTGTCATGTGTAGAATAATCTGCAGGGTGCCGGATTGATTTGCTTTTAGGCACTTATGGAAAACCCTGCATCTCTTGGGACATTCACTGATAAATATAAGAATTAAAGAGTATCCTGGTGAGCTATGAACAATGGTATAGCACTCTCAGACTTCAGTGCAACCTCCAGTAAGAAAAACACTGACTACAAAGACGTGACTGTTCCTGAGGAAGAGGCTATGAAATCTAAAATGAATGTTTTTAAGAATGCATTAGATGTAACCTTGCCTCATTCCAGACTGGTATAACAGATTTAACCATGGGAATTTAACCAAGTGGGTGGAACAGTGAACCTGGAAAAGGACCTTCTGTGTTGAAATGCAGTTCATAATTTTCCACTGCAAAACAACTGCACAGATGTTTCCTATCACTTTTTGAACTTAGTATGTTTTCAGAAGTGTGGCTGTCCAAGAAAGGTCTTCACCCTTGAACCATTGTTTTGTGTGTGTATTAGTCTGCATCTTAACTAATTCACCCAATGCCTTGTTCATGGCATCTCTCTGCCCTTTCATGGCATTTGATGCTTAGTGAGGGTTTTATTACATATATCAGCTTTGATTTACCCCTCAGATATTTGAGACAGTTAAGTTAATCATTTTTACTGATACAAAAGAACATTGCATGGTTTTTGCCTTTTAAAAATGTGCAATTTAAAAATGTGCAATAAATGAATTGTATGAAATAAACTTATCCTGTATTCTACACAGTCTGATCTCCTGAACTGCCAGTCATCTCCAAGATCTCTGTCATTCCCACATAAGCAGAACTGTCTCCTTTCAAGGCTTATAAACCAGGATGAGCTGTCCTTGTAGATACCTTTGCAAGGTGAAAGAATGTCTTCTAACTTGCATCAGTGCGACAAAAGAGGAGTAAACCTCATATTTTGCAAGATGTTGGGGATGGAGGGAAACTGCACCTGATTTTTGCTGAGTTTCTGTGACCATTTTATACATACCTTCATTGAAGGACCTTGAAAATTGAGTCTTCTAAATCACTGTGTACCAGGATTTTTCTTAAACTTACTCTAGCATCTTAACGTTAAAGAAAATAGCACTTACTTTTATTCTCCATTATAAAAATACAAAGTTGTGTATTGTTAACTACTAGTACTGAAACTATGGAAATAGTTACTATTAATTAGTCACGCTTCTTTTCAGACTACATTTGGAATGTGTATTCTGTTGCATAGCTTTATTCAATGCATAAACAATTTCCCAATACCTCCTGAAGCATTCATTCCACTATGCAATCTCTCAGGTAGCCAAACAACATGAAAAATGTTTAACAGGGCTCCTGCAGAGGAAGGAGATCTAACCACACACCAATTGGAAAAACAAAGGTTTTCATGTTTTACTGCCGACCAAACAATAAAATGCCTTATCACAGACACACTATTCCTTGTTCATAGGAAATCAAATGCAAGTATAAGATGAAATTAATCAACAGAAACAACTTTTTGCCGCTTGAGATTAAGATTTTTCTGTTCTTTTTTATTTAGAAACAAACTACTATTAACTGCCAAAGTTATCTGGAAACTGTGTGGGAATTCTGTTGCATGGTATGAGAGCAAAGGGCAGCATCGTCATATTGTTCTGGGAGCTTGCTGCATACCAAATGCTGGCCCATACTGGAAGAGACTTACAGAATCCTCTCCTATCTTTTTCGTGTATCATATCAGAAAGCAGTTTCCACCCAGCCACCCCCATTTCAGCAACTTCGAGGAATTTTAGAAAAGCTTTGAGGAAATTTAGAAAAGATGAGGAATGTCTGGTCAGCCCAAAGAGAAGTATTGAGGTTTTCCACTGTGTGCTGTTGAGGTTTAGCACTGTGATCTGCTCTTGTAACTTGGAAATGGACTAAAAGTCAGCCCTTTTCTTGTGTAAAGTTTTCAAGACAAGACTTGGTGAAGTTCCACAGAAAACCTGCTCTCACCTCACCTCACATTTGACTCTGCTCCAAGCCAGAGGCTGGGCCAGATGAACTCTAGAGGACCTTCCAACCTGACTAATCCTGTGATCCTGTGAAGCAAAAAGCCCCAGATCTGCATGCAGTAAAAATGTCAGGGCACAGTCGCATTTGAAAACTGTTTATCATAATAGTACTGACATGAATTACCAGGACGTTCTCTTACAGAAATTATCCCTCAGGCACTTGCAAGTCAGTACAGATTTCTGTGAACTTTCTTTTCTGTGAAGGGTGCTATAAAGCTGAAAACAGTTGTCATAAAATTTGTCAAGCAGCAGGGGGAGCAAAAGAATCCAGAGCCTGCCTGCAGGAAAACTATGACTTCATATCTTCTGACATAATTGGTTTCTGCAGATTTAAGTCTCTCCCTGCCTTTCCCCAACTTTCTTTGCAATTCAGAGTGATGGAGCATGCCATTCTTTGGAAATAAAGATAGGTCCAGCAGCTGCATGATAATCAACTCTCTGATAGCATTTAGCACAATGCCACAGATACTTCTCCCCCAGCTGCCACTGAAAATACTCGGGTAGTATTTTCAATTTCATAGTTTAGTCATTTTTCCTCTGCAGCACTTGCTGTTTCCTATCACGATTGCAGTGCCTGAGCAGAAACATGCTGCAGGGATGATTTTTGACCCTTCATTTTCTGCTTGCTCCAGCCATTCGTGAGAATAGATCCTTTGTGCAAAACCTGAACAATCATGAAGGAGACATCAGTCTCCACCTCACTGCACCAAACAGAAATCCTTTGTTCTGCAACAAAGGCTCAGCGCGGTTCCACAGATGGGAGAAGGCCCTGTGCTCACTCATGAGGATTTTATAAAGTCAGCCTCTAGTGGTCCAACATCTTCCTGAACAGGCAGGAATACTTCCATCCATATCTGAAATAATCTTCACTGGAGCAGGAAGTAAGCCTGACCTTGAAAAGGTAAAAGTCTTCAGCCAGTATTTCTGCCAATACTTCATCTCCAAATGGTTATTTTTGTGCCAGCAGCCTGAAGATGAAAAAAACATCTGGGAGTTCCAAGATGGGCAAAAATCAAAGCAGTGAAAACCAGGTCATTCACTAGATGTATTACTTTAAAAGCTGTCCTTGGCACCCATATAATAGCTGATAGTAAATTAAAAAGAATGTAGATTTAGTCTTCAAATTTAATGCTTTTTTTTTTTTCTTCCTATAATGTAAAAGTCCTAGATCGGATGTGTGATAGCTTCTCAGTATAATGAGGCTGTAATGAAGCCATTGATAAAATAAGACAGGGGAATGTGGAGGAAATCTATTCCTCTTTTTTTTTTGTCTTTATTGCTCTTTGTTGTATACTCATTAGAGATAATGACAACGAACCCAGTCACCCAGAGAAATTCAGACACTGGCACTGTCAGCAGCTGGGGCTGCATCCCCTGAGAGGGGACTGCTTCTTACTGTGACATTTCTTCCTGTGGTTTTTACTGCCCTGGTTCTATTATCCTGTGACTTCAGTAAGGCCCAGTAGCAGCCTTTGGTAATAAAGCAATGCAGAGACATAAGATGAAGACAGCCAATAAAAGACAGGAAAAAATGAATGAACCCTGAACACAGCGGCTTCTGCACTGGCTTAAACTTTTGGCTGAGGTTTTATCCTCCTGGAAGCTGCAGGTATATGTAGTGGCAGCAAAACAAAAACTATGTGAAAAGTTAAATAACACTGTGCAGAACTTCAGAAGAAAATAGAGTTTGTAATGTTTCTTAAAGCCAGTCACTAACCATGACTAAGCCTCGCTTTGTTACAAGATGATATTCATGAAAGCAAGCAATAAAATACAGGGGAACAACTATCCAGAATGGATGGAAACACTGTAGTGGCTGTTCAGCAATATAAGGGGAAATTAATGACTCTCATAAGCAGAAAAGAAGATATTTAAGGGAAATCTCCTGCTGAGGAGTTGTAAGTACGGCAGAGGAGCTTACTTATATGAACTACTGCTTTAATCTGGACAAACAGGACGATGTGCTATGAAGTACTGTCGCTATAGATTCTGTGCATGGGGAATGAGGATAGGTGATATTAACATGATTTGTGTTGTGTGATGCATTTAAATATTTCAATTATCCTTCAAACTATCTATATTCAAACTCAAATTTCTTAATAAACAGAAAAATACTCCTGCTCACATATTCTTGCTCAGCTTTAGAAAGCACAAGAATCACAGAATGTCTCGGGTTGGAAGGGACCTTAAGGATCATGAATCTCCAGCCCCCTGCCACATGCAGGGCCACCAACCTCCACATTTAATACTAGACCAGGCTGCCCAGGGCCCCATCCAATCTAGCCTTGAACACCTCCAGGGACGGGGCATCCAAAACCTCTCTGAGCAGCCCATTCCAGCACCTTGCACTTCGCCGTGCACGTAAAGAGGTTCACCCAGACTGTGATGTTGCTGTGTCTACCATGACATAAACTCAAGATAAAAAAGAGGCTTTGTGAACTTCAATCCACTTGGAACTACTTGTTCAGCTGCTAGACATTCCTGCACCTTCACTGCACAAAGACTACGTGTTTGGCTCTCTCACTAATATTAAATAATGTCCCTCATATCTTCCTTCCCAACACCTTTCCCAATTCCCCAGTGTAACTGTTTGTCCATTAAAAAAGATGCAAAGCAGCAGTGACATCACTTTTACAATAGCATTGGTGCTATTAAGCCTAAGCTGGAAAGTCCTTTGAGCCATTTCTAATAAAACAAATGTTACAACTGCTCAGCTCTCCTCCTGTGCATTAACTTGGTGACAGACAATGAACATGGTGTGGTGCAATCAGCCTGCCACCTTCAGCACTGGTAAGGGAAAAACTGGTAATACAAACAGTGCTTGAAAACCTGAAGATGCAACTGGCAATATGTTCTTGCATACACTTCATTTAATAGAAATCATGCAGCTACTTGGAGCTGTTGTTTGAAAATGCATCTTTAAAGCACGTGATCTGCCCCAGCTGAGGCTGCTTGAAGAGGAAGCTGAACTGAACAGTGTAGTTCACTAACAAACACTCTAAGAAATGATTTCCTCTTTTCCAGTGTTAAAAAAAACAAAACAACAAAGAGATTGATACTGTTAACTAGTTACTGTTCAGTAAAACTGACAAACTTTTGTGTCATCACAGAAGACCTACTTTAACAGAGTTCAACTGTGAAATGGGGATGGGATTTAAAGGAAAAAATAAAAAAGAGAGAAAGTTATGTGGCATCAGCTCAGGCGTCAGGCTACTCCGGAAAACCCCTGAATTATGCACTGTCATGCCTGAGTTCAGAGACACTGCTGCTATTTTAAGAAGAATCCTTGCTGAAGATGAGTCCATTTGCTGTTACTACTGCTGTGTAGGCCAGAGTTGCCTTAAATAGCTTACTTGTCACATAGCCTTTAGGCACATCTCACAAGGGAATGCTCTCCTCAACAGAACCAAGCTTTTCTGCAATGGAAAAGTGTAGTAATTCAGCCCTTGCATTTGGAGATTTCTGCACTGTGTGTAGACTGACACATCTCACAACTGCACAATGCATAAATGCACTAGTTTTCATTCTCAGGGGCCCATGTCTGCGCTTAGTTTACAACTGTACATGGCTGACTTCTAGGGTAATCTAAACAGGTCTAGCATTGAACCAAAATGTTTGGCTCTTTGACAGCCTTATCTAGCAATGGCAGCAAGATCGGCATTTGGCACAATATCTCATTTATAGACCAAAGCCTTTTTGTCGAAGTGTCTTATGACAGTGAAATAATAAACAAGTAAAAGCAGCATTATCCACACTCTTTAAGCCAAGAGAAAATTATCAAGTATGCCTTATTTTCTAAAATCAGAACTACTCAATTTTATGGGCAAGACTCTTCAGCTGAGTCCCTCCCCTCTGCTATATAGATTGTACACTCAATTACACAGCTGCACAAATTATGACTGTTGGAAGGAATCACTGCTTGCTTTCAACCAAAACCACATCAGTATGACTAATCATATCAGCTCTTTTACATACGGGTAGTCTAATGACTTCTGTTTCCAGCCTTTAAATAAAATGGCATATCTAGACTTTTTTTTCACCAAGCAACACTACCTATTTTCCATTTGTTGAAAAGGCAGCTTTAACATCAGCCTGGAGCTTCAAAATCATGAGACAATCACAGACACTTCTGTATGCTGCCCAGTTAACTCAAGAAGACTCAAGTGCAGCCTTTGAGATCCTATGAACATTTTTAAAACAAAACCAAAGTTCTGTTTCTTAATATAACTATGCATTTTATTATATTCTAGCCCAACACTGTCAACTGTCAAGGGTGACATAACATATTTGCTTGGTTTGGAGTATGTCTTGTGTAGGCAGGACTGGTCTGTGGAAGATGGGATATTTTTCTTCCAAGTCTATGAAATCAGCCTTCAATGACTGGGAGGTTTCACAGGGTTTTACACTGGGAGAATACCTTCCTACATGATTGCTGCTCATATTAAGTGTCTGACCACTACAATGGAATTTTTTCATATTCCCATCTTCTGGAAACCTTCTATCTAGTGAAGAATGGATTCATATAACATGTCTAAGTGTCTTGTTTTGATCTCCTGAACCTGGAAGCCTGTTTACCGTTTTCATGCTGATTCCAAAGAACAGGATGTTACCAACAGTGATGCCAGTAGTTTACTGCAATCCATTACAATAGAGTCTTGCCAGGAATACAAAATTACTGATGATCATGGGAATGGTGGCCACCTGATGTAGATGCAAGAGAAGGAAATTTGAAATCCAGTTCCTTACAGTCTATGGTACATGGTAACTTGGCTTGTTGCTTCACTGAGCTTGATGTGCTGAAGCATTTGTGACTTCAGGCTCCTGAATCAAAAAGAGTCTTTAGAGCTCATTTGTCTATTTTTCTTCTCTGTCTACTGACAAACAATCCTAAGAACTTATCGCTAGTAGGCAAAAATAGAGACAGGACAGAAAAAGATATGGACCTCAAAAGTGTTTCTGGAATGTCAGTGAGGACAAATCTCTCGGGATGAGTTTATGAAAGGACTGCCCTTGAGACCTATTGGAATGCATCCAGAGAGAGGCCACAAAAATAATCCAAGGGGATCCTTGGAGCTCTCCTATGAGGACAGAACTATGAGCTCTCTCCCGAGAGAGCTGGGGCTGTTTTATTTTCCTAAATTTTTTCCTAAAGATGTAATATGTGAATGTGCACAATCTGAAAATCCTGCAGGTTGAACAAAACTTCATCCTTAAGCCTACACAACCCAGACTTGTGATCCACACATACTTTAATCTGTGTTACTTCTCATTTAAGATGAAAAAGTGTCCCCCACCAGTCATCATTCAGAGGAAATTTCAACAGTCATCTCGTGTGATTTTCCTATCTCTTAAATTTCAATTTCCAACAATCTCCAACAAACTGGCAGCAGGAGTGGACTTCATCTAGCACTCTCACAGCATCTGCAGTCATTTAGTAGTCTGCTCTACCTGCACCCAACTGCAAGCTTCACAGATGAAGTAAAAAAAAATCCCAGTCAGTCTCTGATTTCCTACCTCTAATATTGCAAATATATGGCAATATAGCACATTACAGATTTAATTAACAGAATACCATACTTTAGCCTACCTGATAAGTCAATATTTTTAAGAGCATGAGCAAAATTGAGTAGATTAAAATATATATATATATCTGTGATAATAACTTTCAATTGTTTGGTAATTTTTGTTATGAAGCATGAAAATCTAAAGGAGGTTTGAAGAGGACTTAAATGAAAAGGCTGATAAATAGTCCACATAGTATTCAGGCCTTGAGCTTTTGCAATGGATTTCATCTCCCTTTATGCTTTTTTAATGCTAGGGTAGATACTTCTAACTGTAATATCAGAATCAATCTCTCTAGATGGAGTACAATCACTTGCACAAACGTAGCAAACTACAGAATTCAGGCATCAGTCCTTGCAATTCTTCCAACATAGACACGAGTTCAGATTCTTTCATCATTGTAAGCACCATCTCTGAGGTGCCCCTTGTTAACTCATTTGCTTGTCAACTTGTATGCAAGTAGCCCTACCATGGAAGACTAGGGCCCAGTGAGGCAGCAGGGAATAGCTATGGCATCTTCAACATATGCTGTCTTTCCCATTATTCATGGTCAATTTTGAAAGCCAGGGGATGGGCTGTCAATCCATATTGCATGAGACAAATGCATTTTTTCATTTTGCTGATAAGCCAGTTGTCAGAAGTTTTGTTCATTAAAAAAAAAAAGAAAAAAGGGAGAGGGGAAAAAAAGAAAAGCAAATCTCTGATATCACCATGAATGTGGCAGCTGACTTGAAATAAAAAGTAATGAGAAGAATTAAAGAAAATAACTCTAGCCCTTAAGATATCTACTCTGAGTTAATCAATGCTGATTTTCTTAGTACTCCAGTACTGTGATCACCTCCAGCAACACACTTAATAAGAAAACTCACATGTTTTTTTTTCAAACTACGGTGCTTTTAACACTAGGAGATAATTTTCTGGTTTAGATGAAAGCCAGACAGTTGAACAAAGGTTTCTTACCGTTAAGGACAAAGCCATGCAAACAAAAGTGAACTTCTTGATATGTGTCGCTGTGACGGTGCTATTGGTGTTCACCAGTTTATTGCTGGGGTTATTCTAGGGTAAGAGAAAGAGATAACAAGCATTAGCTTGGCTCCAGACTGCTGAGAAGCTGACGGCACTCACAGTCCTTGTGTTGCATCTGACTGTGTGCATGTGCATCTTTTTTGCTTGCTTGCTGTTCAATCTAGAGCTTTCTGAGTATTGTGTAGCACCACAGAATATTTTCTGCTGAAGGTGACAGTAACTGCTGCTATGGCCACTGAGGGCTGAGTAATATCCCTGTTTGTCTAAAGAGTAAATCCTATTTAACACATTCAGCTTTAAAAAAGAACGGTAACTCTTTCTAAGAAAATTCCATGTGATTTTTTTTTTTTTTTTACTTAGTTTAAAAATGGAAACAGTTTTTCACAGGAGAAATGAGATTCCATTCCTTTTTACTCCAGAGTGATACCAAATCCATATATGCTTCCAAGTATACTTACTGATCCAATTAACCAGGGAGATAACATAAACAAAGCTCCTCAAACAGCTGGCTCTGCTAATGCAGATTAATGAACAGAACATAATTAGGACGATTAGATGTTCCACCTTGAACATGGGCTCTGTACTCAGTACACATAGCAGTGAAGTTTTGCTTAAAACAACAAAAACCCTTCTCCAAATGTCTAATGCACCAAATGAAGCTGAAGATTTAAAATTGCCCTCAGGGAACATGTTGAAACAAACTAAATGATCTGTGAAAGAAAAGGAAGAGATATCAAAAGTAGGGCACCATTAGGAGCTCTACAGCAATCGGGTGTTGGATCATGTACTGCATTTACCCTGGGGCTGTTCGAAATACACTCACCTGTTACCAAACTGGTAAGAGTGCTGGGGAGATGTAATGCCACACTTATTTACCCTTGTGTATCTCAGATAGAATACCAGTAACTATCACATCTTGCCTTACTGAACTTACGTGTATGAGAAATAGGAACTAGCACAGACACATCTTGGGAATGAAGAAAATGAACATGAGCTCTGTGAAGGGCACACCATTATACACACAGTTGAGAAGTCAATAGAATTTTGTGATTTAAAGATTTTGTAGCAATGAGTGCAGTGATGGAAAGCTGACAGCCTTACTCTCTCAATTAAATATCTACTTGGAAACTTGAGCACATGAAAATTCTTGACCTTTTCATATAAGCATGCCAATCTCTAAAGGAGGAAGCTACCCTCAAGCTTGCCCTTTTGGGGTATAGGTTAAGAAAACCTTCTGTAAATATTTTCTTTATGAGTATATCCTTATTTCTTGTGTTTTTGAAGAATATTTTGTTATCATTGATTTCTACATATGTGAAGATGGGCCCTATTTACATCACTCATCAAAGTTTAAACAAACTGCTGCATGGCTCAGCTTTCTGACATTTGTTCCTATCTCATGGCTGCTTAAACTGCCCTTATTTTATTCTGCCCTTTGCTGTAACTCCTGCCCACACACTCTTTATTCCCATCTCTTGCACACTGCTTAACTCTTGAATCAAAGCACCATACATAATATAGAGTAAAAAGAGTATCCATTCCCATCTACTTATCAGTAGCACTCACAAATCATCTCATAGTCACTGTGGTTGCTCTGAATCAGATCTGTTAAGGATAATGACATTATCACCATATATTTTCAGGCTGGATGGAGCTCTGAGCACCTAATCTAGGTGTAGATATCTCTGTTCATTGCATGGGAGTTGGACCAGGTGACCTTAAAGGGTCTCTTCCAACTCAAACAATTCTATAATTCTATTATTCTAAATCAACAAACAGCACAGAACCAGTATATTCCTGTTTCATTTTAGCAAATCAGTAGTAATCCTTAACTTGAGGGCAACTGCTAGGCCGTGAGGATGCTTTGCAAACAGATGTATGACTCTGCATCTTTTACATATATGAAAAGAAGTAACCAATTTCCTTTGAAGACAAAAGTCTGACTTCTCCAGTATAGGCACTGGAGTATACTTTCTGGATCCCAAATCACATCTGCCAGTTAAGGCAAATCAGTGTGTTTCTGGTGGCCATCCGCATCACCAGACTGTTGAGTAACTGGCGAAAGAAAATGGAATCTACATGCATGCAAACTATTTCAACAATTGAACATCACAACTGGAGTTTTATAAAGAAATAAAAACAGGTTCTATTTGGACTCTTCTGAGAAAGAAAGCCTTAGCTTTTGAAATGCCTGGTGACACATGAATGATGTGTGACCAATTAAATGTGTTAAAACAATTCTCACAGCGATTTAAAAATAAAACAACACTGTGGGTTTCTGGTTTGTTATTGTCTGAAGGGCACAGTGGAGGCATTTGAAAATATGGTTCTTAGGATGAGTTATCTTTTATACTGTTGATACTGCACTTAGCATCTTTTATGCCAAAGTGTTCTTCAAACATACAACTAAAATTCCTCTTCCTTATCTTTTTGGCAAATAGATCATTTGTACCAATTTTTGCCTTATCTTCACCTTTTCTTCCTCACATTTATTCCTCAAGAGCTCCATGAGGTCTTTTAACTGAAATAAATTGACAAATCATGATCTAATCCTGCCACCATCTTTGCCAGGAATGCATCTTCTAGCAGGCAAGTGAGACCTGGATTTAAGCTTCTTAATTACTGTCAATTTTGCTAGGCAGTAGTTTGAAAGAGATATGCATTTGGTTGTAGCTCATAAGACATAAAGTTAGCAGCCCCTGTGCTTCCTGTTCCAAACCATTTTTATTTTGTGGTCCATCAATTTTGCATTCTACAGGTTCTTTTCAGCAGTGTAACCTCTGAGAAAGTCTGTGTGTTGTATTTCACCTGATATGTCAATTTAGCTGCATACTGGCAAGTTAGGACTTATTTGATTTTTCTCTTTTTCTTTTTAAATTCTTCTTGGAAATATCATGGATCAAATCAAATGAGGCTTGCTTCAGTTAAGTACATACCTGAGCAAGCAAGCATGTTTATCACTAGTGAACTATTTGGAACCAGAAAGTTCAGCTGATATAATTTCTTGGTAAATAAAGAGAAGGAGAGGAGCTAGCATTTGAAAGAGTATCACAGAACATGACTGTTCTTCACACAACTTATGGGTTAGTGAGTACTAATTATAAAACAGTAAAAAAGAGTCTAAAGAAAATCAACTTTGGTTATATTTTCACTGTGCACTCTGTTCCAGGAGCAGTCCTTCCATTCTTATGTAATCACATCATTTGCCAACAAAATTCTTCATAGACTTGGTCAGCTAAGTCACTGCTACTAAAATAATGGTTTATCTGTGTTGTTGCCAAATTAAGAGACAATCTTTGTTAAATATTAATATATACCAAAGAACCCATGCCTATGTCACATATACCTCACAACAGAAAGAACAAGCTGATTGGAACAGAGACATGAACTCTTACACTGCTGTATACTTTATGAAACCTCATTTCATTAGTTATGTAGCTAATGTAATGCAGTTAGTGAGGACGTTTTTTAATCCTTAAAAAACCAGCACCTATCTATTCAAAAGATAGCTGAATACCCTGTAACACAGTTAAGGTTAAAATCATAAATTAGACAACAGCTTGAAGCCATTGAAAAACAATTCATTTTAACTAGGTTTATAAGAAAACCTTATCAGTGAGACAAAGAACAATTGGTACCAAAGAGAAACAAAATGATAGATGGCCATTAATATCACCCTATTCAAGCTCTGGAGGGTTGCTCCATTTTTTAAAATACTCTATTACACTTGTTTATGGAGGTCCTTTCCAGCTCTAAGGATTCTACGACTCCATGGAGACGTGAACTAAGCTTCTTCATATCTGTTTGAAGAAATTTCTCAGATATCAATGAAGTTACCCTCAAATCAAAATGTTGCAATGCAGAAAAAAGGAGGACCACGGATGTGAAATCACACTAGACGTATTTACTACATTCCTATGACAGGCACTCACCTTGTCAAAAGCTGGGTATACTGCTCTAATTTCTGTCAGCCAGCCATACGGCATGTGTCCCACAGGATAGGTAGCTGTCAGAATTGCCACTGCCTATGAAATGAGACAAGGAAACATAGACCTCAAATCTCTGAGCACAACAGTTTGACTAACATGCCATCTTCCATAAATACTGCTACACTGACCTTGATGCAATGAGAAAAATAGGCATGCAACTGGAAGGTCTTTGCTTCAGGGGGGATGGCCATCACTCAGTCAGGCATTCAGAGCTTAGGAAATCCATCATGCAATATTGTTAACATTACTCAGCTTTGCCATTTCACTGTCATGCTGATAACTTGGGGATAACTGACACCTTAAGCTGATGTGTTCCCTTGCTCAGATGAACACCACCCTCCCACATTTCTCCCAGACTATTTTATCTAGAGATACTTGAGTAGCAGAATAAATTGGGGCCTTATATCATATTTCATGATCTGAATTTAGACAGATTTTCCTTTATTATTCATATGTAGAACAGTTTTAAGCAAGACTGATTCCAAAGCAATAGCGCTCAGTGGCTGACTGAAGTTGAGTATCAAACTACTGTGCGGCATGAGGCACTTATGAAACAAAAGAAATGTGCTCTCCCAACTTTGGTGCTAACCAACTAATTGATTGCATTTTGTTCACAGGATCAGATCTGTTATGATTCACCTAAATTCAGATTCATTTCTTATCTTATGGTAGAGTTAAGAAAGACTTTTAACTACTGCTGTGTGTTTCACTTCCAAACTTTCAAAGTACATTTTCTTGGTTATCTGACCACATTTTCCTGTTATAAATATAATTGCTGTCCTTGTCTGGTGAAAGATCTATCCAAACACAGGAAACTGACTATGCAACAATTTGTTCTCTGTGCTGTTTTGAAAAAAACCTCTGTTTTTCAAACAAATGTTAATGTGCTCTTTGTATCTGTAGCTTCCATGGAAACGAATAGGAGGTATTGCTTTTGGAGCAACCTGTGCCATAGAACAGTTCCACATGGGACTACTGGTAATTGTACTAAAACCTATGGGATCAGAACAATCCAGAGCAGAGCTTGACAACCTGGGATGTAGAAACTGTTCAATGAAAAAAATTCACTGGTCTTGTTGAGGGTGAGAATTTGGTAGGCCTGGCAGAAATGCCCATGTATTTAGGACTTTTTCTTGACAGTATGGCTGAGAAGAGAAACACAGAGGCAAGAAGGTGTAAATGACCATTTGAAGTAACGGGGAGCACTGACTTTCTCACCTCTGTGGCTGAAGAACTGCCACCTAGGTCTCGGGAGACAAAAAGGTTGACAATGGGCCTGCTTATTCGCTGAGTTGCCAAGATTAATGCCAAAGGCCACCAGAAGCTCAGCATCTTCCTGATTGTAGCCTCTCCCTGGAGAAAACAAACAAAAAATAAGTGGCTTTGACAAGAAGCACACCGAACTGAATCAAAAGCACAGAGAAAGTATTTCTGTTTCTCTTACCCACTGTCAGTTTGGTGCATTCATTTCATTAAGTTTAAATAGCAGGACTCTAGAATATATTCATTCATTTTAGCAATAATGATTCAAAAGAAGTTGTGTTGAGGGTGTAAAAAAATAATGCATAAGGTACCTGAATAATTGTTCTGATTATTAATCAGGAAAAGGTATGTGAACTCCAATACAACATTCAAAGAAAAAGAAGTTTTGAAACATTCTTTCCACGAAATGAAGCATCTGCTTCATTCGGTGCTGTCTTACAGCATTAGAAGGAGAGAGCTCAGCACTTGAGATATTAAGCAGACAGCACATCAATACCACCTAATGCACTGTCTGATGAGCATTAATAGCTCTGTAATAGATTCCATCAGCCCTTTTTAAACAAATATGGTTTTCCTTGCAGGATGGAGCAAGCAAGCCCTTCATACATAGTGGTTTAATAGAGTACTGTAACACAAAAAGCAAGTTTAAAGTCACTTAACCACAACATCACCAAATATTAAGACATACCCCCATTTCGGGCCCACTTCTGTCAGGAATGACATCATGTATGTTCCTGTAGTATCCCAGGCATAATGTGGTACATCGGACAAGCGCTCCCATGTACAGAGACAAGATTGGGATCAGGAGAGGCTCCCTGCACTCCAAGTGACTGTGAAGCAAAATGGCTACAAAAACGACCTGCAGAGCACACAAAAGAAAAGATGTGTAGTTTGTCTGTCCGTTTCTTCAGGAATAACATATCTCCTGTCTGACTCCAAGTAAGCCTGTCTGAGCCAACAACAATGTGTGACTGTGCTATCTGACTTGCAGCATGCAGAAACTTCTGTCAGGATTCTTCCCTGCATTTGGTCACACAAACAAGAGTAATAAATTATCATCATACAGAAGCTGCATAAAAAGTACTTAGAGGCCTGGGCAGATGTCAGACTAGAGGCTATAAATAGGAGGCTTGCATTCAAGTCCGGTAAAGTCTGACATCAAACATGTACGGTTGTAAGGGTGCCAACTCTCACAGGACAATTAGGTATCCTGATATCAACTGAGGCTGAAGACATGCCTTCAGTGTCAGCTTCTAAGTCTTGCCTTCTATATTTTTGAGGGGAGCATGTGAGAATTAAAAAGTCAGATGCCTTAAAGCATTCAACTCAAAATTTAGAAGCAGGAAGTCTTGTGTTATCTCAATTTTGTACTTTTCTGAATGCAATTTCAGTATTCCCTCATTTGCTCTTGAGCTGAGTGTTACACTGATGTTACCAAAACGGAAACCATTGGCCTAATGAACAGCTCATAATTACAACATGCAAAATGAAATGCTCAATCCAGAAAATGAAAGGAATTGATTAATACAATATTATTCTCTTCCATAGTCTCTTCCATAAGAGCTGACAGCATGCCTGTTAAATTCCTAGTGTCTCTGCATGGTGGGCACAACTGGGAAGCCCACTGCATTTGCTTTTGTGAACAGCAGCATCAAGAATAACTCTGCAAGAGGTTCCATGAGTTCCAAGAAATATAAAACACATTGTTCAGGGGCAGGTTCTGTCTTTTATTGCTAGAGCTTAAGAAATGCTTAAATCACATTGTGCACATATTTATTAAGCAGGCCATGATGTTTGAAAGGATTTGTAAAATAGCTTTTTTGAACCCCACAAAAGAATTCTTCAGTAAACTGATGCAAAGTCAGTCACAAATTGTGCACACAAAGCTATTTAAGGAGAATTATCTACTGCCTGTGCACCTATTGCTTGCGTAAGGCATAGATGTAGGTGTAAGGAAAGTTAGGGTGTGGAGAATCACTACATTTTGTCTTCTGGATTTGCTCTTGCTCTGTGCAATACTTTTTTATAGACTGGAGACAGGTGTCTTATTCTTCATGAGCCTGGCACCCCACTCACTTGTGAAAAGGCCACACGTACCATGGCCAAAACAGGAATTCCAGTTTCTGTATTTAGGTGTAGATGACCTGACATGTATCTAAGGTCAGTCATGTCAGAACAAAAGCAGAGCCTGGGTGTTAAGGTCATTAAGAGTAATTAGTATTATCTTCAGGGATTTAATGTAGTACTGCAGAGGACCAGACATGCCAAACATAGAAAAACAGCTGACTGAATAGTTTAACCTGATTTATAGTTTTCTCCTATTTTGTATGAAGAAAATGTGATGGAAAATTGAACTAAGTGCTAATGACCTCATATTTCCTTTGATGCTGTACTATTATTATACTCTTCCTTACCCAGTCACTCCCTCAGCTGGTAATGGGATAGTACGGTAACTGTTTACAGGCTCTGGGATCCTCCATTTAATAATATGTTTATAAATACTCTAAAAAGAGGGCTCTATATTGGTTCTCATAAGGTACAGCACTGGACATCAGCAATGCATATGAATATTGTTTTGTAAGCGTGTCTCGTACGAAGCAAACAGGATATTTAAGACCTCCTTCACAAATGGAAATTCAAACGCTTGGTCTTCGCTGCTCCACCCAGGAGGTATCAGCACAGAAGGCTTCTGCTGCAGGCTTTCGTCTTTTGGTCCACTAGCAAGAGCAGTGCTACAGAGGCACTCAGAAAACGGTTTACACCTCTGTGTTTCACTAGATTAAACAGCATGTGAAAACTGATGTGTGGACATCAAGACTTCACTTCCCTGCCTACATACTCCACTCAGGATCACAGTAGAACCGTGCAAAGCATGAGGGAGAAGGTATATGGGGGAGAAAGGTCTCTGTCAAAGCCACCCATCAGCCCCAGAACTGGTAGCAGTCATCAGTCTCTCGGTCTGACCTTTCTATTTCCCAGGTGTACAAGTATATATAACTTGATTCTCAACCATCCCAACACAGTATTTGGAGGTGCCCTAAGCCAAACTGCCCTGGTTCCTTTCTTCTGACACTGCATCAAGATTAACTTGATCCAGCCAAGAGAGACCAGCCTACACCACAGCTGTCTGCAAAGAGCTTCCACACAGTGGGGAAACTACTGGAGAGCAGCATGCAAAAGGCGATCCTGGTGTGCTGACTGTGGTAGTGACAGAAGCCAATCTCCGTGCAAAAGCACCAGTGCTTAAGAAAGCATCTAATTCATAGCACAATGGAAACAGTGACTGCCAAGAGGAGCCATTACCTGAGCTATGACATCTGAGATGGAGGCACATCCCACCAGGAAACTGTACTTGTGTTTCAGAAGAATTCCAGCATGGGTCCATGCCTGAAAAAAAGAAGGCGGAACAGAATTTGGGAAATTATCATGCTATTTGTTACAGATTTCAGGTCCCAGAATGCTCTTTTCAGTATACTATATTATACACAAAAAACAGTAGCATCTGGTGTGAACCTGGGTAAACATTAAGCCAGCAGTGCAGAGAAAGTACTGCAACTCTTAGTTCGTCTAGGCCTGGGCTAGAAGGAAGAATGGAAATAAACTTACTAATTACATAGAAATTTCTGAGGAGGAGTGCCAGTAAGAAACTGTCCTAATAAAACAGATGCTGCATTTATCAGATTATCACACTAAACAATCTATCAGAAGAGTTGTTCTTCTCATTCTCACATTGGATGCATCTCAAAAATATAAAATTAATTAGCTAAACTGAGTCCCATCTGGAAAAGAAAATCTAATGAATCAACATCCTTTTATTGTCAGCTACTGTTTTAAGAGGAGAAAGCAGTGGAGGCATGCCACAAAAAAAGTTATCATTTTTACTTTTATATAGAAGTATAGGAGTGAATTACTGCTGCCATATTGTTGTTTACGTCGTGCCAACCACATGCAGTAAGCCTGGTGATGAAGAGAGCAGCAGCCCACGCACTTGAGATATGCTGGACTTAGCTGTGCTTGCACAAAATGATGGTAACATATATCTTTTGCTTAGAAAAAGTATTGAGCTTATTCCTTGTGAGCTCTGCAAGTAATCTGAGAATGTTCAGTAAATCAAACTCTTCCACTGCTAATTGCATTGAAAAAACACACAGTCTGTGAGGCTCGTCACAAGACGATCAGTGCTTTCCAGCAGGCATATACACTAACTCTGACAAGGAAACTAAGGACTTTCACATTTGTCATGATCTCTGGATGTTTAATTCCACCCAGATGCTTTTTCCAGGTAGCAGAAGATGGCATGTTAGTGTATATCCAGAACTACTGCTTGCAAAGGACATGCCTTCCTCCTGCAGACCTTCATTTTCCCATCCAACAACAGACTTTGCAAACTAAGGGCACCAAAGAAAAAAACAGCATTCATATTAAAATTCAGCTGTGAATCATGCACTCACCATGGCATCCATAAAAGGGAAGGCAGCAAGATAAAGGAAGGCCCTCCGAGTTTTACTTCCCACTGATTCATCCACATGGTGTAGCTTATTAATTATGTAATACCCCAAATCGCTATACGCTGTAGAGATATAAGAATAGGAATGAATAATAAAGATTATATATGGATTCTGGGTAAGATGCCCCAAAGTAACTGAAAGAGGAGGATGCCTAGGAGATCAGAGAGCATCCACTCAGTAAACAGCTGCAGGGGCTTCAGGATGTTACAGCCTCACCAGCTGCTGTTTATCACTAAGGAGTGCTTTCACAATCCTTTTCCAAGTAACCTTTGGCAGAGGAGTGATAACAAATGGCTGGGTAGGGAGATGGGTATAATAAATGCCACATCTGTCTGGTAAATGAACACACTGCTATTCCAGAAAATCTACCACTCTTTCATTAACTCAGAGCTCTTTGTTAGAAAAGCTGTTATCACCAGATGCTGTGTATTTCATGGGTTTTGTGCCTTATAAATCCTGAAACCCTCTACTGCCACTGCATTCTCATGACATTACCTGTAAACCTGCCCAAAGCTATAAAAGGAGTACTATGAATTGCAGAGGCTCGCAATAAATCACACTCATTATGCCCTGTGAGTGCCTCTCCCTCACTGCCTAATGACCACCTCTGCTGGGACTGTCAGGGCACTACATAGCCTCTAACAGTTGTTACTCTCCTTCCTTGTTTACAGCTGGCATCTCAGGAACCACAAGTCAGAAAACGATTTTCTGCACTGCTGGGAATCACTCTATTTGCTGTCCATTTTCAGTCTGGGGAGAGTTTTTAGTGCTGGGTAAAACACTTCTCACCAGATTTTAGTTTTCAAGTGCAGGGTTGAAGACAGAACTATGATATGGAATAAGGAAGAACTAGCTATGGCTAGCATGCCTGAACTTCAGGACTTGCGTAAATATGCATAGTTCAGTAATCCAAACAGCTTTCAACTTCTATAAATCATATTATAGATCTGCTTATTATCACATAGCTTCAACTACACCCTTGTAATAGTTGTCAAAAGAATGACTGAGTTGTACAGTCAAACTCTCAAAGCAAGTAGCTGAAAATTAACCTATACCTGGCTAGTCCCACCTCACTTCTCTTCTGTCTGTGTCTCTCCTAAGATAAAGATTTCCAGTGTGAATACTTTCCTGTTTTTCAGTTTATAGCAATTCTAGTATAATTGAACAGAGTACTTTAGGAAAGTCATCCTTTTCATGAAAGCAGGCCACATCTTTGGATCCACAAATACTTGCACTAGTTGTGCAATCATTTTAGCCCATAAATAACTCTCATAAACAGTGTTTGGAAGCAATTAAAAAGGAGTTTAACTCATCATTGTTTCATGATGGCTTAGGCATACAGCAGCTAAATGGTTTAAAGGACTGACAAGGGAGCAAAAAGAAAGATGTAGTCCAATAGCACTGAGAACAAATCTCAGACTCAATCCAGACAGGATTGAGGCTCACACCACCCCAAGTATATTTAAATAATAAAACCTCTCCATTTCCCTCTGCTGGTCCCTATCTTCTAAAGTTGGGCTCACAGACTCTCATTTTACCCAGTAATCCTCAAGTTGGTGAGCTGAGCTTTCCTTCTGAGCCTCTCCACAACAATTGGACTAATTTCCTTTCAAAAGGTATTGGGAGAGAACTTCAGACTTTCCTGAGTTCAGAGAGTCCAGCTTAGTTCCTTAAGCACATTAGACACAAACAAAACCACAGCCCCTTCTTATTTTTGCACAAATATATTTGCACAATCCAGACTCTAATTTTCACTCAGTACTTTGAAAACTGTCTGTTATATATGGATTATTGTATGCTAACCTTGTAAAAAGCTGCTTTTTTTGTGGCAGGACGTTACGTCAATGTTTCTAAATTGACTTACCTGAATGAATGAGAACAAGTTTGGAAAGCATGTGAGGCAAGCTACCTATGAGGGCCAGGCTCATGGACTTCTCTCTTAGGTCCTGCTGAAGTTGTGTTAAACTCCTCCTGCACAAAAGCTTAAAAACTATTGCAGGGAACACACCAGTCTTATTCCCCACAAGGAAACAAAGAGAATCTGCATCCAGCTGCTGAGGAGCCTGCTTTTGTGGAGGGGTCACCATCAGTGCAATGATGGGAAGACATCATGACACAGGAGTCAACATTTGTGTTTTCTACACACTTACCCTCTGGTCTTCTTTCCTACTATAAAGGAGACTTCTAAAGAGCTTAGAAAATGAATAACAAAAAGTTTTTTTGGCTCTAAAAGCTATTAGTATGTTTATTTATTTATTTATTTATTTAGAGTTTAAGTAAACATTAAGTTTCACAGAATCAGCAGGGTCAAAGGCTGAATTACTCTCATGTCTAGGAACACCCAGTTCACCACATGGTTGTAGTTTATTGGCAGGGCACTCTCAAAGGACTTACACAACCACAGCCCACAGCACCAATTTTTTAGGATTTCTAAGGATATCAGAGCCAGGCTTTGTAAGCTTTAAGATCCGTCCTCCTCTCCCCCATCCAAAAGAAATCAACTCTACTGTGACTTTAATTTTAAAATAATAGTGGAGTGACTAAACTAAGCTTAAAAGATAGTTTTAAAATACTTAACTATTTTCTTCTACCTGCCAGTGAAAGCACACGATCGCTTTTGCTGATGTTAGTGAATGCTTCCATTCTCAGAAAGAAGGATTCAAAAAGCTGAGATGCACTGACAAATATACAGGCGTGTGTCTCTGAGCTGTGATTAAAGCGAATGCTGATGCAATTAGAACTTAACCTTGGGCAACCTTACATACTTATTATGAAGCATGGTACAAAATTAATAACAGACAACAGGGCTGAAGAACACCACACGAATCTAAAGCAGATGGCTCTTCCCATTCCTTGCATCATTTCAGCCAAAACAGAGTCCAACTCCAAGATAAACTGCCTGTTTGCTCTTGTAATAACTCATTTATTTTGATGTCCATGGATTGGTTTTGCTTCTCATACAACAGCATTTAAGCAGGAACTTTTACTTTTGTCTTTCTTAGTTCTGTCTTAAGACCCAGAAGCTTACAAAATGATACTGAAATATTGTGCACCTAACTGGATCTCCTCTACACTGATTTCTGCAATGAGCCAATTATTACCACATAAACTTCAGACATCCTTGAAACAAGCAAACACACTCTTAATGATGCCAGTAGTCTCAAACAAATAGCTGCACTGTAGTCATCTTGGGGCTGTCTACACTCCAGCATGTTATACTTACATCATAGGAAAACAAAAAGAAACCCTCACAGGAAGTGATACCACTTATTTCCAGACACAAAACCTCAAATGTCAATATTTGCTTTTCACAATAATAATAATAAAAAAATAATTATGTTTTGGGGTTAAAGTGTTGCTTTTTTTGTTGTTGTTGATGTATTCCATATTCATACTTTGGTGCCAGTTTTAAAAATGAATTTAGACACTTGAGAAATAAAAACTGACTCTGCCGCTATTCAGAATGATGTCTCACAGGGCCAAAACTGGCTAAGTAATTTGGGTAGGTAGGCAAATACTAATTTGCTAAAAATAAGAAATGTTAATGGCAAGTCTTCATTTGGAGATGGCACAGGTTACATAGATTTCTTTATGTCTTTGATTAGCTTGACTTATAGCAGAAGCAGAAGCTTGGGTCCCACATGCAGAAGGCCAGATGTTCTGGGTGTCTTGAGCTCCACATTTCTCTTTTGCTCAAAGCAATAAATAAATAAGAGAACCAGCTCAGGAAAAACTCAGTGTATACTGATAACTGCAATTGTTGTCCTTTGTGATCAGCCATAGTTGCAAAATTGAGTTATTTTTTCCTAATCTGCCACTGTCAAAAGGCCCCTGGTTTACCTTTGGGTAAGCCAGCATCTTGCAAATTTCAAAATTAGTCTCTTTTAACTAAAAAACAATTACTATTCTAAAATCAACAAATGCTGTGGTCATAGGTTTTCTTCATTCTTCCTTTGCCCTTGAATACTTTGCTGATAAGAAATTGCACCTGTTTTGTAAGAAAGTTGTGGGTCAGCTGGGGAAAGAAGTCATTGCTTTAGCAACAGCTACTTGAAGATGCTGAAGCAGGAAACTGTTTTTAATAAATAACATTTTATCATCTCTTTGACGACAAAAATAAAAAGCAAGTCTGGTTTATATTCTGGTTTGTGATCCTATGCTATCATCTTTTCCCTGGGCAAAAAGTTTAGTACAGTACAGTACAGTGGCCAGGTTAGAACAAGACTGACTGGAAAAAATTGCTCATTTTGGCACAAGCCCCACTATGATACCTAATCACTGAAAGATCTTTCACATATATGAAGTGACTATGCATGCAGGTTCAAAAAAACTGCTAACAACTGATAAAGTTTTTACACCTGTGCAATCTGTGCATGAGGGGCTGGTGTCTGTTAGCACATCAGTAATAAATTGGAACAAAACAACAGGGCCACTTACATACACTTAGTGGACAGTCAGTCTGATGTGTTTGCCTTGTTACTAAAGTTCCCACCTTTTTTTTCCTGGTGATGCCAAATGATCCATTATAGAATTTTCATCAGCTGCAGTAGACACCAGTCTACGGTGTCTACTTAAGCAAAAAGGACGTTTCCCCAAAGTAACTTCTTGCCATTTCTAGAACCTCAGACAGGTGTAGAAAGTAATATTAGCAAGCAAAAGGAGATACACTTTTGCAGTACACCTTTTCTCAGTAAATCAGTGAAGCACTGAACAATGCTGTTTGCTTGCCAAAGAAAATGTGCAGATCCTATATGACACAAGAGCTAAAGGGCCTCATTTAGTACGGAGGAACAACACCTATGAAGTGCATTATGGAACATGATGTTCTATAAATGAAAGCACCATTCTCTCTCTCTCTCTCAAGTTCGTAATTTATTAAGATGCCAAAAATATGCGCACAAAGGCTTATCATCTTGAATTGTTTCTCTTATAGCTCAATATTCCCACTCAAAAGCCAATCTCTGAAATAAATAGATGCTTTACATTCCTTCCTACAAGGAAACTAAACTGCTGGCAGTAGCTGCTCCTAAAATAGCACAAGGGAAGGAAGGCAGCATACTATCTTCTATTTCTAGATAACAACTGAAACAGCAAAGGCAGGAATAATGTACTGACCAAGGTTTACAGCAGCACTTAAAGTGGGAAGAGAAAAATCATTTCAGTTCTTTTTGGTCATGTCAATCAGTTTCTTGGTTCTTACTGCTACCTGCACAGGAGAATTATAGGAACTACTGGTAAGATTGTTGCAGATTAGAATGTGGTGCAGTGATGACTTAGGGAGCAACAGTGGGCAGCTGGTGCTGAAGCAATGAAGTTAGATGGGTGGGTGAAACGGTCCATTTTGATAGTTTAAGGGAGTAGAGACTGCTATTTGTGAGTAGCTGTGAGTACAAACTGCAAATAGTTTCAATCACAGAAATGTGGTGATTCATTGTGGTCACTGTGTTTCTACCATCACTTGTTTTCCTCCTTCTGACTTTCTGTACTTCTTGCTTCACTGGGATTTTTCTTTCCTTTTCCATCTCCTGGGCTTCACAATCCACAGCAGGCAGTCATGCCATCTTCTTTTCTCCCATACATATGGCACATAAAAGAAATTAAGTCCCCAGAGTGGTGTTCGTTTCAGTTTTTTATCTGCTGAACAGCAACCTGAATTTTTGTCTTCTGTAGAGTCTGTAACAGGCTTGCAGATGTTGGGGAGTAGTTGCAAGTCCTAAGAGGTTGCTTGTTTGCCACTGGACTCCTTCTCTTCCTTCTGTTAGGAAAGCTGTGCATCTGAGGTTCAGAAAAGAATAATTAGGATTTGAAACATGTTCAAAGGAAACTTGAAACACAAAACTTGGCAACACTGCACCCTGGCAATTGGTGCTAGAATCTGACTAACTCCATTCTCTTGGGCGCTCTGCCAGTCCCTGCTGTGGCCTTTGCGTATTTTCAGGCAGAGACAAGTTAAAATACTAAAAAATATTTTGCAGTCTGCCACCATAAGCAGCTGAAAGATTGCGGAAAGCTTTTAAACTAACAGCTTTAAGGCATGGAAAGTACAGCCATTGTTTTTTATTTATTTTTCAGTACCTACACAGAGGGTATTTCAGAGGTTCTGAACTCAGCAGGGCTCTATTTCCAGGCAAAACCAGAAGACTTAGCTGGCATATTTTCAAGTGGCTGCCCAAACAGTTCCCTTCAATAAAAAGTCCCACATGGAAAATCCAGCTATGTCTTTTACCTGGGAACTTGATAGTTACACTTCAAATATTCTTAAAATCTATAATAGTTTAAAATGAATTTTTGAATGACTAGAAAATATTTCATTTTTCCAGCTTGCTAAGCCAAAAACTTTGACCAGGAATGGCAGGAAAGCAAGTGTGCAACTAGAATAGCAGCTCTGGGGGCTGAAGAAACATTCTAAGCAAAGAAATCAGAAAGCCAAACTTTCTAATGACCCAAGTTTTTAACAGTGGCTCACTGAAACAGATTCAACTGTAAACATATTGAGGAAGTGATCAATAGATACTGGTGAAATAAATTGACTTGAATGCATGGATTCAAGTTAGAAAATTAGCAACAGCTTAACCCTGCCATGGACTTGCCGTGTCTAGTAAGCCATTATTGAAAGCATTTATTATGACTGTAACATAGAATAAAAATAAACTGTATACGACTGCTGTATCTGTGGTGAAGTAATAGAGAAATCTGGAATGCTTGGGAGGCACACAGAGCCACTAACGATAGCTGACACCCTGTTACAGGGTAAGAGCATGGAGCATTCATGTTTACCTGCTCTACTCAGGCAGAAACTACATGCTGAGCAAGTGCTGTTCTTCAGACGCGTTAGTGTCTGACAGCAAATGGTGCCCCATTTCCAAACCACTTCCTAATTTCACAGCAATTCTCAAAATTCCCCTCAAACTTGCTTTTCCATTCACAAGCAATAGAGTGATCCTCTGCTGCTGGCCAAGCAGTTCAAAGTTACTGCTGGTCAACCAATAAGTGCCTCCACACTTGCTCCACACAGGCTATTGCATTAACTCCCTCCTCCCCCTCCACAGAGCTCCCAGCTTTGAGAACTGTACCTGTGGAACCTCTCTGCTTCTTCCTCCGATGTCTTCCCTTCCTCACTGTTGAGCTATAGAGGTTTCAATTCCATGGAATGAACAACAAGGTGCAGACGGTCTGATGCAGTTCTTGGAGATGATGGATTTTAAGTCTTCCACATCACGTGGCTTTTTATTGTTATGGTCCCATTGTTTTGGCCAACATCCTGCTTGATGCTTGGGTTGATATGATATTTCTCCAGGCTCTCAGGAACAGTAAAATCCCATAGTTGCTTCACTTTTTATGTTCAGTTTAGGGTTACTTATGTATTTTTCTTGCTTCAGAGTAACTCAAAGAATTGACCTCAGTTTGGCATAAAGTACTCCTAGCAACTACTTCATCTCTCACAAATTAATTCCCAACAGAAGTGGATGATGTATCAGCACTCGTAATACCTGATATTTTAATGAGGTTGCTGGCACCTACTCGCTTACAATTTTGTACTGTATCATAAGTAGAAAAGGGATCAGTACAGAGGGAACACACCAATAGTGCCACTAAGTTCTGACAAACAGATCTCCCTAAAACACTTTGCAGTTCTGTCACAAAGCGATATGCCAAATGTGGGCAGATACTGCTAAGTTGATCAACACTGCCTTATATTAACACTGAGCTATCTGCTTCACACAGCCTGTCAAACTTCCCAGAGTCCTGCTCACACATTTGACTGAAAAAGATGAGCAAATTGAGCAGCCAGGCAGGTGAACCCTGGAGGTGAAATCTGACACTTAATAACTTGTTTAAATGTTACTGAAAATTCGCATGCCTTCGGCATGATAGTGGTCCAAGCTTTCATCTCTTTTGCACTTTCCCTTGCACTTACCATAAAATCATAAAAGAACAAATTAATTAGTTTGAATACTAGCCAAGGGAAGTAAATTAAAAGATGCGTTAATTAGATTTGAAGTGACCTTACCTATTAAGGTATGGAATACAGCAGCTACAGCGCCAGCCACAACCATGCACAAAACTGCTTTGGTCCTGTCTCTCTTGCTGTTCACAAACACCAGACCTACATTTTTGAAGTCACTCATCGGACCAGTGAAGAACTTCATCAGGGAGTACGCCAGCCCATAGCTGGCCAGCATTTCCACAGCATCTTCCTTAACAGCAGCGATGCCCCTATTCAAGGCCTGTTGCAACAGAAAAAGACAGAGAAAATAATGCAGCACAAGTGGAAGCATATCAAAACAATCTTCTGCAGCTGGTGTCTGAAAGAACAAGTTCAGCTCTTGCTGTTTCCCCCGAGTTGACTCTTATTTCTTTGGGTTTAGCAGCAGTAAGTGATATGTAACATGGGTAGCTTCATAATTTCACATGGACTATAAGTTCAAGTCATGCAGATTTGAAGATAGATTGTCCTTTAGGAACTAAGGTAGATATCCACTTTTAAAGTGTTCAATGGCATCCCTGCTGTACCAGAAGTCAGTATTTTTTTCCCCTTTTAAAGTAATTTTATGATTATGCAAATAATCATAGGTGATACAATATCATTTAAATTGGACTAAGGCCTCAACTGATCAGTGCCCAAGGCATCTGCAAAGGTAGAAAAAACTCTGATGTCATTTTATGCTGAAATTTAGGATCTAAGAGTTCTTTTCAGTGTAGTGAGTTTTCCACTCTATCTCTTATAAGAGGCTATTCTGAGTAACTGGGAATATCCCTTGATGTTTATTACAAAACTAGCCCAAATACACACATAACTAAACATATCTGTTCTTCTTTCATGCATTTAGATTTAGATTGAGGTTGGATATTTGGAATAATTTCTTTAGAGAGAAAGTGGAACAGGCTGCTCAGGGCACAAGTGGGGTGCCCATTCCTGGAGGTATTTAAGAGATGTGTGGAGGTGGTGTTAAGGGGCATGGTTTAGTGATGGGACTTGGAAGGTGAAGTCAGTGGCCTTCAATGTTTTATCCAGCCTAGATGGTTCTATGATTTCACAAGGTTCTGATCCTATATTCATTTACAGAACTTTGTAGCATATTTAAAAATGAATATGACACATCTATATGTGCATATTCAAGTTCAAATAACCTAAAAATTAATTCTAGGTCTATATTTAGGAAATGTCACTGAGAACTAGATGGATTATTCTTATAGATAAAATGAACCACAAAAAAAAGTGTAGCCTTGTCTAAGATTTCGGCTTGCAACAAGAATGATATATTTTATATGAAGTGTGACAATATCAATCATCTGATATATTCAGAAAACTGTTAAAATAGGATTAGATTTGAAAAGCATGAAGGATGAAATTGTTTTCACAAATATTTAGCTCCTATGGGTTACAACTGCTCTGTCCTGACAGGGTTGTGACAGTTTGTCTTGCCAGGAGCATCTCTCCAATCCAAGCTGCAAATCTCAGTCTATCCACTTCCACAACACTTCTAACACTGCTTTTTCTGAACAAACAAAGCACAGACAGAATATCATCAGGTAATCAGGGTGAAGTCCTTCCAGTTTTAATGCAAGCATGCTTTTTCTCTTGCAATCTTTTGCTATTTCTTTTCTTTTTGCATAGACCCTATAAACAAGCAGTTTGCACCAACTTCAAAAACCCCACATCCATACAGCAGAAATTACTATTTCTCCTAGCGTTCTTATCACTCTTTTTGCAAAATATACTTAATTTTTGAAACAAAAGTTGCACCATTAGCATACTAAAATCTGTAGAAAACACCTATTTCTCCATCCATTTTATCTGCCAAATCTCTCTTGCAATGTACTCTGCCCTGAAGACGTATGATTCCAGTGTTTTCATCTGTTCTACTCAAATCTGTCCCCTCTTGAAAATACCCTCTGCTAGGTACTGAATATCTGCAGCTGCTATACAGAACCTTTTCTGCAATACAGATGACTCCATCTATTGGACTGATAAGACTTCAAATTATATTAAATCTGCAGATGCCAACTGCACTAGTGGGTGAATAAACTGTACTCAAGCAATCTGTGGAAAAGAATGTGGCCTGTAAAATGAATAGTTAAGTTTAGCTGCCATTTGTGATGGTGGTTGTAACGATACTGCATTTGGTATCAAGGTAAACAGAGTTATAATCTGTTCATTTAAATGTAATTTTAAGATGTTATATCTCCCTGTTGCTGTTGTCAGTAATACATACATAGCCTTAGATTATTTCCTGTATGGGATTCCTTCCTTGTAGCTTTTTCTTCTGTCCACATTGAAACATTTCTAGCAGTTTAAACTTAAAGAGAAACTGCTCACCAGTTTCAGGTTGTCCGCTTTAAAAGCTTCCTGTCACACATAAACAGCTAAGTACCTTTTCCAGCACAGTTTCAAATGTACAAGTGCTTCTTTCCTTATTTGGACAACTACTGAATATCAGTCCATGGAGGAAGACAATCCACTGCTGACAAGGTCTCTGGGGCAAGAAGTGTGGTTTTAAGAAACCACATTATCAACTGGCACAGCATGAAGGTCTCTCCTTAGAGTCAAGTCAGTGAAAGCAGCTGTGTGTGACCTTGGACCTAGTACCCCAGAGTCCCACTCTAACTAGGATGGACAGAAAGACTCAATGCTTCTCCTTCTCCTCCTCTCTGATTTTACATACAGGCTGATCTCTTTCAAACCACCAAATGATAGCTGAGCAGATAGTTCTGGGTAATTTTTCCCAGACACAGACTGTGTACCAGGTAACGTAAGCTGGCAAAATCCAAAAGGGACTTTGTAAAAGGTTTGCTGCCATTGATTTATACTCCTGTGGAACAGTTGGCTAACATGATGAAATACTCTAGAGGCTGCCTCTGAAAAAGCAATGCTTCTAAATGTTTATTTGGAAAGACTCAAGAAATGAACCGTCAATGGAGCTGTGTACAAATGGTTTAGCTTCCGTAACTTTCCATTTTTTTCTTTAAGATAACAATACAAAATGTTTTTTATCCTCTGCTTCCATGCACTCTAAGAGAAATAGCCTTTTTTTTTGGCCAGTAAAGCTCAGTTATCGTATTCGATATCCTTAAATCCACAAGAAATCCCAGATAGTTGAAAAAGTCAATTTGGGGTGCTATAAGAAAGATATACACAGCTGATTAAACTTCCAGTCTAATTTCCTGTTAGATTTTCAGTTAAGTCTCTCACAAAAGAAAAAAACAAACATAAACCCGGGCAGGTTTCCATTTTTTTTCATCTGATTCCATTTTGTACACTTTTTATATGCACAAAATTACTAATAAAAATTGATCAGTAGCATCCATGTTCCATATTTGTTTTACACACAAAAGAGCATATCTCTGCAAAGATTTATATGGCATGCCAAAAGAATCACAGAACTAGATGGTGATAACAATCATGACAATACTTACACAAGAAGTTAGCTCAATTATACATATTTCAGATGCCATTCTACTTTCAGCTGGCTCATTCACATCAGTTTTGAAGGGAGAGCTAAGAAATCCATATGTTGAAAGAAAGACTGCTGGTGATGGCACAATCTCCTCAGTTTTTAATGAACAGCTAACCTAATTTGTCAGCTGGTGAAAATATCACAGTAAACTGCTTTTCTCCAAACAACGAAAACAGCCACTGCCACTTCTCACTCCTCTTTTAGAAATATCATAAAACACAGAATACTTCCAGGCTGATCACTATCTTGTAGGTACACAGACCAGCTGGTCAAAGTAAATCATACTGCTCAAACACTCCTCCACAAGGTAGGGAACCAGATTTATAGCTACTTCTATTCCATGTCTTGTATAACATATGATGTTATTACTAGAAAGATGAGATCTTTGCTAGAGGACAAACACCTTGGGCCCTTTTTAATGAAAAAAATGTGTGCTGCTGTTCACTAAGATCAGAAAGGACTAGGCCACATCTTCAGAACTGGTACTGCTCCTGGCTTCCTTTTCTTAGAAGGAACATATGTGACCTCCATCAGATTTCTAGGAAATGCACAATGGATGAAGAAAACAATTTTTGCATGAGAAGACAATGATTTAAAGAGCAACAATTGTGAAGAAAAAAGGCAGAGGTCTGGCTTGTCCTATTTTGCATGAGCTTTCAACACTACTCACTAATACTGGCATAAAAAGTTTGGTTCCAGTTAACAGCTCCATATCCTGTTGCTAAAAATTCTGTTTCTGAGCTCTAAAGAGTTTGATCGCTTCTCACACGATCCTCCCACAAAATAGTTCAGAAAACATTCATAGGATGTTCTCCCTCTCCCTGTCTTTCTCCCAACCTGCCCTCTCCTCTGAAAGTGGAAAAGAATCAAAATACCTGGTCAAACAACAAGCCAAGGGACAGTCCTTCTCCAGTGTCTAGTAATCCCTCTCTTTATAATTGTTGGCAGCAGTTTCATTTTGTAAATCCTGACGCTGAAGTCTTTGGTATCAGATTTACCAGTTGTCTTTGGCAGTTCAGCATTGCCAGTCACACCTGCACAAACTACACTGCCAAAATATCACGTGGCAATTCCAATAGTCCATCGGCATGGAATAATCAGACCACTGTATCAGTGCTGTCAGAGCGCTGGCATATCTGTAACTGTGCTCTTATGAGGAGGCAGGAGCCAATGGTAAGTAACTAGACAGAAACAAAGTGTTGTGTCTATAACTTTCACAGATGTAGGCATTGAGGTGGGAGAAACTGGAGTAAAACTGTCTCTCAGACATTTATTCTGGCTCAAGAAGGTTTTCCAAACAATTTGAAAGAGACAGCCCTGAGGAGGTAGAAGTGTCTGACCTTGTAGTTAGAAACAATGACTAATAAGTGTTCAGTGTTATGTGCCTTTGTTGTTGATCACATGCCAGATAACTGAAGGGCCATCCAAGTCCAGCTCCTCTTGGCCCCTTACCAGAACACCCTCCGTGCTTCTGTGCTGAGGCCTGTACCAGGGAGCAGCCATGCCATCACTTGGCTGTCCCTGCCCACACTTCTGCACGTGGCCAGATCATCCCAGCCCATGAAACTGCCAGCAGCAAGCTACAATCGACAACTCCACAGCCCAGTGGTGTGGTGTCTGGTTTCTGGAGACCATTGGGGCTGTCCTGAAAATGCAGGTTGAAGGGTTTTTTATCTCTTGCTGCTTCCTAAAACCCCTCCTCAAAACAAAACACAACACAACAACAACAAAAAACTCACAAAAAACAAACAAACAAACAAAAAAACTGGCCTAGAAAAGAAAAGCAAGAACAAGTATTTTTGCAAGACTTCTACTCTTATCTGAATGCAGGGTACTCTGTGACCATCACCAGGCTCATGATTTTACTTGTTGACACTGTCCACTCACTTCGTGTCAAAGCTGTAAGAAAGTGTGTCCTGGAAGAAGTTTAAATAAAGACTCTAAACACAAAATAACATAATTTTCAAGCATTGACTGGTTTCCATTGACCAGAGGTACATGAGGGAACAGTACTTTCTAACAGGCATTCAGGAGACATGGGGCAGCTGTGGCACAGTGCACTCGGTGAAAAAGGAAACCCTTGGAAATTAGGTAAGGCACACTACCTGAGGGCACTCAGTGCCTGCACGTAGATACAACAACCAGCAGAATAAGGCAGAGAATAATCAAACAAACAACAAATCAGAAGATAATCACAGGAAATAAACTACAGTGGTGAAACCAAAATGTTCTTCACTCAAAACATTTGACAAAGTGGCAGAACATTCACAACATTGGAGGAGTGAATGGGTTGCTGGAGATGGTCTTTATCCCAGAGAGATGGAGAACGCTGATCCTGAAGTCAAAAGAGCCATGAACCATGGTAGTGGGAAGCTCTTCAGGATGCATTCCTCAGCAAGTGTCCACTGAATGTGTGTCACTGACATAAGCAGGAAGCAGACCTAAACCACTGCTGCTTCTACTGACTGCAGCAGAGGATCTCATTCCTTGACAGGGACTACAGGCATTGATTGTCCTGGCCTTTTTTAGATAAGGAGTGCTCACAGCAGCACAGGGCAGAAGCAGAATCAACATGCCCAAGCTGCTGCCCTTCACTGTGACCTCCCTGGTACTCCCTGGCTGATGTTAATTAAACAGCTGAACAAAATCTATGTGAAGTAAAACTCACAAGGGAGATCCTTTGCTCTCAAAACGGCATGCAAGCTTTTCATTCAGGTTTCCTTAAGAGCAAAATGCAGTTTTACCATAAAGGCAACTGGTTGCTACCAGAGTACAGCTAGCTCCAGTTTGCATTTATTTGTCTTCAGATATTCTTCATGTGGTAGCCAGGGACACACTTTCTCTCAAAAGCTATTTATATTTCTAAACCTACGAGCAGAGACAAATAAAACTGAGACATAAACTGAGACATATAACACTGGGAGGTCTGCTCCCTCTTGTTTCAAAATGCCCTGAGGAATTGCAATTATTTTTTCACCAAATTCCATTTTGATTACTTCTAAGTGGTAGAAAACACCAGGGATGATCCAAAATAATATCGCATACATAGATACAAAGAATATTTGCCTTAATCACAAGTGATACAGTATCTGCAGCAGCGTTCCTTCTGTTCTTCATTTCCCACAGAAAGCCTTGTGGCTACTGGATCTTTCTTTTCCTCCATTATATTCCCAAAGTAAAAAACAAGCTGATTTACTATCAGCTGCTTATTTCATGAAATCATATTTTCTCATGTTTATAAATTAAATCTCTGCAAACACTTGTTTGTATGCATGCAGCAAATTTAATCTACTCAGGTCCTGCGCCTGTCAGTCTGGCAACTCCAGTATATTGCCTTTTTATTAGTACTCACTCTGTCTCTGATGATGAATTCCTCACAACTCTGTGCTTCTGAAATGGATATTGCCACTGTTTCCCTGATCACATCTTCTTATTGTATACAGACTGGTCCAGGTGGAAGGGATCTTTAGGGGCCAACTTAGGGCAGGCTGCCCAGGGCTGCAATGAGAGATGTTGCAGAAGACATCTGCACCCGAATCTAAGCATGCAATTGGAAGTGAATCAGAACATCCAAGGCCATGCAGCTACGGCCCATACTCCTACTTTCAGCCAATTTATGTTCTCTCATATTTACCCCTTCTTTTCAGCAGGCTCCACAGTATCATTGCTTTGTACCACTTTGCTGCCGTCTTTCACCAAGGATCTTGTCAGTAATTCAATAGACCAAAATCTGGCCAACCATCTGCTATCTATCAGCTGTCCTGGTTTAGCAGAACCTGTTAGATTACTTTGAACTGCACAAAAATCTTGTCAGTTTTTCCAGCTGTACTGCGTGTGCTCCTGAGCATTATGCTTGGAGCACTGAAGGCCAACCACCCCATAGCAAAGACCAGGTAGGTTCATGTCCTTAAGCTGCCAGGAGAACAAGGAAACTCTGCCCTTAGTGAAAGTGAAAGCACTTCTCTTCTCATGGATTGAAGAAGCCTATGAGATTTCTTTCTCTCTGCAATTGTGAAGCGATTTTTCTCCTTTCTTGGCTCTTGTGAAAAGCATGTGGGACATCAGAACCATAAAATTTACTTTTATTGCTTCAGCTCCCCTATTTCTGTACACTCCCCATGCTTTGTTAATGATTAAGATGCCACAGCCTCCTACTTTGAAAACAACTAATTGGCATTTCCTCTCATTTTTCAAAGAGATGAAATAATTACACACAGTTAATTGTGACAGCCAGCAACTGAATTCTAAGCTGTCAATATTGTAGCAAGATGTTATAGTACCACCACAAGGAATTCTCTACCACTTCATAGCAGCTCTAGAGATTAACCTACTGCTGCTTCTGTTTAGATTTACTGATTTTTACCATGCCAGAACTGGCAATTAGCTGGAAGGGGCGAGTTACTTGGTGGGTTACTTTGCTGGAGTATAGCTCTGCAAACAGATGTTTTGGTGTTTGGTGCAACTAAGAAGTGGAACCTCCCTAAAATGGATCTCCTGCTAGGGGAACCTTCTGTAACATGAACAGCCAATCTCTTTCAGAAATAATCCTTTGAAAAATTTAGTTCAAGTAGTACATGGCCACGATGTTCGGATTGCAGAAGAGGGTGAAGTTCAGGCCCAGTGACAATGTGTGGAAAGGGACCAAAATGGTTTAGAATTATGGGACTTTAAAGGAAGATACTCACTGCACCATAATGGTTTTTTGCCTAAATCCTCTTATAGCTGTAGTAAGCGTAAGATAGTCACTCAAAAGTTGATAATGTCAGAATTATGAAGAGGTCATCTTTAGTTGTCTGCCTGTCTCTCCCTTCCACAGTGTGGTTCAAACTTATCTGAAGGCAGCCAGAGACTGAAGTAAATGTAGCTTGCAAACTCCAACCCTTCCTTTGTCAATGAAACTTCCCAAGTCATTCAGAGCTCCTCGTAAGCTTCATCATGTATGTGTGATTAAGCCTCTGCTATTTAATGAGCATCACTTGTACACACTGAAAGACTAAAGCAAATTGAAGCAAGTGTCTACAGACTTTGTTCATTCAGCTTGGGTAAATGTTCTCTCTCCCACTGGAGACAGAAGAAGTAAGGAGACTGCTGAGCAAGTACACAAAATTCTTGGCTTGGCTTGGCATATGGCAGAACTTATAATGAAAGGCAAATAACTGCAGCTGGGTCATGGGTCTTTCATTGTCCTCAGTGCTGCATTATGTCCAAAAAAAAAAAAAAAAAAAAAAAAGGAAAGAACAATCTATAAAGCCCATGTCAAAGCTGCCATAATTACAAAAATATATATAACAATCAAATAAGACTTCTGTGCCTGACTTGAGAGGTGGGAACTTGTCCAGCTGTCCCTAAGCACACAGTACAGCAGTACTGTTAGGTGTACTTAGTGCACTACACCATCATTCACTCTCTTTAAATGCACTCTTTAAGCACTTATCTCCTCATGTGGCCCAGCACAAAGCTGTTACTTATGTGCTAGGGCTCTTCTCAACTTCAGCTGAGCAGACCAGATCTGAGGTCTGTGATTCCCATCAGCTGCTGTCAGGAGCACAGAACAGGGCTGGTGAAGGTCTGTCACGAACCAACTGTTCTCTCCAGCACGCTGCCAGCTGCATAAAACGGTTTGTTAGGTGTGAGCACTGGTAATGGTGGGAGTAGAGCTGCCAGATTAGCTCATGTCTTAATTGTTCAGGACAGAGAAATAGAGGGCACCCAGTTTACCAGCCTAAGTGCAAATTGTTTCCGCTGTTGGAAACATCTGTTGTAAATTAACTCTGTGACACCAGTAAGAAAACCCTTCATTTGTATCTGTTCATCTTTCCCTTCCATTCTTATTTTTTATACCAGTTATTTGCTTAGGATGAGATTAAAGCTATTCAGTTGAATTAGAAACAAAGTCTGAAGAGTGACAATGATTTCCTTTCTCTAGGACTGGTGAATGTATTGCAAAACATGCTTTGAAGCACTTCCAGTTATTACAGCATTTTCCGATACCTGCTGAAAGCAAAAGTCTCACTATGCCAGTGATTCTGCCTCTAGACTCTGACCCAAAGTACCTGCTTAAAATAAATGGAAAGTGGGTGAAAAAGATGTGGGAGTGCAGGAAGACAGAAAGGTAAACTGGCAAAATTTCTGCGAAGCAAATTTCTTCTCTTAGAAAATCATCTATGCCCACAGCCTATGTTCTGAGAACCTTGAACTTCTCTGTCGGTTCTTGCAGGTGGTGTTTACAGGATTGGCTAACATTTCCTTTTAAAAATAGCTCGACTATTTCTCTCAGTATCCAATGACATGAAGTCAACAAGTTAACTCACAATGAAATTATTGCACATGTTTTTTTCCAGACATTTCCAGTGTATGCGGAGCACAAATAACTGCAAGGTTCATCTAGAAATTGGGAACCCTTTATGAAAACAGTTATCTTCCATAAGGGGAACCCAGCAGTATTTCTGTGTGAGCAAGGCAGAAAATACCCTCTCTGACAAAGGACAGCAGGAAGCCAGGGGAGAACGACTGCTATTGCTTATGGGATCTTATGGCAGCTGCAAGTTCAATTGCTGCTATTATTATAAATGACCTTCCACAGTAATGGAAATGAAGGTAAAATACTAATTAAACTGAAATGCAATCAAGCTACAGATGCTCTGTCCTAACAGGATAATAGTAAACAGGAGAAATGGAAAACATATCGGTGTTTCAGTTTTTTTCTCTGTACCTCTTGAGAACATGTATGTTACACAGAGATACAAAAAAGATTTCTGTCTTAATATACTCGGATGGAACAACTTTAGAGACAGGCAACGTTAACACTCCTATATCTTCACCAAAGCCTTGGCTAATGCTTTCACTAAGAATTCCTTATCTAGTAACTGGTCAGTGTTTTCCTCAGGGAAAGAGACTTGGAAATGCACAGGGAGGTGTAGCAAGCCTTGCAAATCTATTTCTTTGTATCTGGTAGAGGGGAATTTTAACAATAAGTGCAATCACAAGAGCTTTCTTGATTATGCTAAGTATGTTGTGCAATTTGGCGCTTAATCTAATCTGAGATGTCTACCCAGGGTTCATAAAATCCAAACTCAGAAATACATTAAATCACCTCCAGCTCAAGGGGCAATCAGACATGTAGCGGATGGGCTTCTCTGCTGAGGAGCTGTCAATGTTGCCATAGTAATTCTCAAATGGGTTCTGTTGTCTAATAGCATCTCTTCAGACTCCTTCAGAGTGCACCACTTGTCACGAGTTATTTTATGCATAATAAATAAGCTCAATGCTCATTTAGCCCTGCGCTTACTGCAAACTTAACTCTAAGCAGAAAACTATCTACCTTTACTGACCGCCTTTCTCATTCTTACATTTCATTTGACCTTGAAATGTAATCATTCCTTTTTATTAAAACACACTATTTCAACAGCAAAGAAGGTTCTTTTACTAACTCTTTCCCTTACACTTCTCTATTTGAACTGGACAGTTAAACCTTACAGCTCATTTTCACTTATCTCACACAAGCACAAAACCTTGACTTGCTAAGTTCAGTAAAGAACCGACAAATTTCCAGAAGCTTAAATAAAGGTAATGCTGAAATATTCTAGTACAGCAGATAATTTTGTCTTGTAAGTTTTCTCTGAGTTGCAGCTTCTTATCAGTCTGTCTCATCATGCTTTAAAATGGATGTATTCAGTGAGAATATTATTCTATTACTCTAGGCAGACAAACATTGCTCATAAATAAACAGATGAATGAGGACAGAATAGTGTGCAAGTTATGCAAGCTGTAGGGTATTAAAACCCTATTGTCAAACCCCAAGAATGAAGCCATTAGTTTCTTCTGATACATTTTCTCATGACTGTTAACATGCACAGTTTCAGAAAGCAAAGCTAAGACGAAGCATGCTATTTGACTTCTGCTTTATTGCCCTGAGTTGTCAGTAGAGTGAGGCAGAACACAGGCAATTTGGGCAGATTTTCACAAACACAAGCCGCAGTTGGATCTGTGTACACCACCCCACTCACCTTCCTCAGTTTTCAAGCTTTGTTTAGGCAAAATACAGCTAGCTAAAGGTTATCGATTGTATGTGCTAACATTGCCTCCTTTATTATTTGTGCACCCAAAGCTTTGCAAAGGAGTCTTTTTTTTATCCTTTTTTTTTTCTTTTTTTTCCAGCCTTGTACCTTACATTGTGTTTTATCCTCTGGCTTTGAAGATTTCAGCAAAGGATAAGTTTTAATCCATTGTTTTTGTAGACAGCAGTATTTTGAAGAATTCACTGATTAAAACTTGCTAATAGTCTGTACTACACTATAAAAGCAAGCCAGCTCAATTATTCAATCCCCGCTCTTCAGTAGTGTGATGCTCAACTCGACTCTCTCCCCCTCAGTAAGAATCATGGCAGGATGCCTATCCAAAGCCAATTTTATATTTCATATTAAAGCTGCTCAGAGATAAATTTTAGCTGTGCTGATTTAATTTTTTAGATCCTGTGCACTTCGCTGCACATCAGTGAGGGCAAAAAAAAAAAAAAAAAAAAAAAGCAGTTATGGAAAAAAACAGAAAAGAGATTGCAACTCCTCCAACTTTATGGAAACAGGGTGCTACGTGACTCAGAAAGCAAAATAAGAATGGCCTGGGTGTTGGGGGGCTGTGGCAGATGACTGCTCTTCTGGTCAGGCCTCTGCATAACGTATGAAAGAGTAGTAGGTAGTCTTCTTCATTACATATGTTACCAATTTTCAAATCCAGAAGTAAGGAAATGGATGACTTAAAATCACTGAGTGTCTAACTGGAATAATATTCTCACTGGATACAACCTTTTAAAATAAGATGAGACAGACTGGTAAGAAGGTAGTTGTCCTGCTTCTCACCATGCTTTCATGGACTCCAGCTTCTGCACTGGTGAAATCCAAGTCCGTTTTGCCTGGCTGCTGGGCTTTGTTCAGCCACACAGTGTGGTTGTGACAAAGTGTGAATGCTCCCAAAACAACCTGTTAAGTGTCATAATGCTAAGAGAAGCAGCTAGGACTATAGTGGGCATTACCAACTTGGGGTAAATATAATGAAGGTCTTGTAGGGGTGAGGCACTAGAATATGAACACTGCAGAAGCAAGCACAAAGCCAACAAAACATGGTGATCCTGGCAGGACTCTCCTTTTTGACTCACGTGGTAGAATTGAAATGAGGATAACCACAGTGACTGTAGAACACTTCTGGGAAGTGTCAGAAACGCACAGAGACTGTTGAGTCTCAAGGTGGAGATCGGGAACAAATTAGTCTGGGCTGGTTTTGACTAATAAAGGCTTTTGGTCTTCAGGAAAATGAGGTAAAACCGGCTTACATTCCACTGGAGTGAAGTACTCTAGTCTAGAAAGTGGAGCTCTCTAAGAGCTGTAGAAGTTTGGTGGGGTGGTCCCACAGTGCCTCCAAATGCACTGTCATTTGGAAGTCGTGATCCTAAAAAGAGATTTCAAAACCAGCTTACCAGAAGTGTAAAATCATAGTTTTCTATTTCAAGACTTAAGAAATTTCAGAGATGCTGCTTAGCACTTATCTTTTCTATCTATTTGAAATTCTTTGCTCCAAAGAGCCAAAAATCTAGACTAAGGTTCCTGCTACTCACATTAAATGTAGGTTAATTAGGCTGTAAAGTGGCTGGATATGAAGAAACAGCATGCTTGTGAGCTTGGTACATCAAGCAAGTTATCTCCTCTTAGATCTGTTTCCAAAATGGTTTTATAGTTCTCGCAGTCTCTGGTATCAATCCTAATAGATCCTCCAAAAGCAGGTAAGTGCTGCCACTGTTTCTGAATCAGAGCCCAGGCAAAGGAGGGCTCCTGACTTTCTTCAGTGCAACTGAAAATCACCAGCACCTAGGAGCAGTGCTGGCTCTCCTGCAACCTGGTGTCCATGACAGGGAGGTCTGCACTCTGAAGCCATTCGTTATAGGCTTCTGAAACAGAGATAAAGGTTCTCAAGAGAGAGCAGAAGAAAATAATGTGTTCTTCAGAAAGAGGTTAATTTGAAACAATCTTGACAAAGCTTACCTGTTTCTCTTCAACTTTAGAGGAAAGACAGCTCTTTTGATGGGACTCTGGATCTGAAATAATCACTCTGGGTTTTTGCTTCAGGTTAGATGACTCAAAAAGAGCATTTTCCCTCAGGTCATCCTAGATTTACTATAGGCGGTGAATTTCCTGAAATTGGTTACTCTGTCTTCACAGTGTACAGTAGAGTTCTTAACCCCCACTGAGCCCCAGAGTCCGAACACAGGAAAGTACACCTGTAAAGCTGCTGTTAGTGAGTAGCACAGAAATCCTAATGGGTTTCTTTCTTGTGAGTTAACCCAAGAGCAACAGATTCAGTTTTCTTTACGTGATCATGCACTCTACCAAAGTGCAGTTGATGGTAGAAAAAAATCTGCTCACTATTGTCTCTTCTCCAATGCTTGGCCCTTCACACTTTCTTCCTCTTGCCCTTCCCATCCTCCACTGCCTTTCTCTGCAGCCTGCATTCAAGAGTGGAGCAGCTGCTCACACACACAGCAGCTGCCCAGTCAAGCCCTTTGTGGATTCTGGCCACCCTAAAGTCTTAGACCTTGCATGAGACAGATTAATTAGCTTTAAAAGCACTGCAAATTACCCCTTGCCTTGCCATTGGCTAAGATCAAAGTGCTTCAAATACAACAAAAGGACTATATTTTCATAAACTCAGAGGTATGCGATATCATTTCAATAGAACTTCTCCTTTGTGCTTTTATCTACTCATACATGCCTCCTCATCTATAAGGCAACTCCTTTAGCACTTGTGCTCTGTTTTTGGAAGAGGCTTTATTATTGGAGGACATTTTTTGTTTCTACCTAGTTTTAGTGTACCATATTGTGGGAAATACATATGTGATGTAAAAGTGGAGGAAGTGAAGTGACTGTTGTCACTTCAAATTTAAGCTGCCAACATGACTTCTCAACTCCACACAAGACTGCCAAAATCTCACTTTATAAAAGGAACTGAGCTGAAATAACTCCGTGAGTCAATAAACAATCTCATAAACAAATCCAGTCAAAATCTGGGTGAATACTTCTTTACCTACATGACTTATTTCATTCCAAACAAAAGAACATTGAAGCCACTAACAAAGCTGCTGATGTTGGTCAAAAGGGTTTAAGGAAAATAAGGTATTGTTTTTTATTATAGGGCTTTTATGATGTCTCTCCCTCAGGAGGCTACCTTGATTCCTTTAATAAAGATGCCTTCGAGGAAGCAGATGCTTGTCACAGTGGTATCTAGTGGATTAAGCCTTTTCTTCCTGAAAGTTGGGGGCTTTATAACTGAAGAGCCTTGAATTATAGCCACTGTAAAATTAAAAGGCAATTCTGCTCTGAAGCTCAGCTGTGTACTTATCGTGTAACCCTGAAAAGCATATTACAAAGAACAATTGTTTTAAATTTTTCAGACATGGTATTTATTTGGGAATCAAATTCTGAGCCTCAATTTGGGCTAGCACAGTTGTGTTTGCTCTCATACTTTTGGAGGAAGATCTACCAATGTGTACTATCAATGATGCTAAAAGCCAAAGTTTTCTGCGAAACCTCAGACAGCTGTGACGGAATGAACTGGCACTGTCTTCACGCTTCATGCTTTTGTAACATGACTCTCAATGCCAATGTTCAGCCTATGCCAGTTCTCAAACCTAGCAAGGACCATCCTTACTGCCTGTGGCAGGAAAATAATCACTCTTGCAGTGAGCATAAGAGCAGGTACTAACTGACATGACAGAAAGCAACATTAAATATCAAGCCAGGTTGTCAGAAGAATCTCAGAAGTGCAGAAGCATCAGAAATGCTACAAACTAAGCACAGAGAATAAAGATTAATGGCCATTATACTTTCTAATTAAAATTTTATGATAGCAACACAGACTTATAGAATCAGTAAATCATAGAATAGTGTGGGTTGGAAGGGACCTTAGAGATCATCCAGACTTGCTTGGGCAGGGGAATCTCCTAATAGACCAGGTTGCCCAGGGCCTTGAACACCTCCAGGGACTGGGCATCCACAGCTTCTCTGGGCAGCCTCATCCAGTGCCTCACCACCCTCTGAGTAAACAATTTCCTTTTAACATCTAACCTAAATCTTTTTTTAGTCTAAAACCATTCTCTCTCGTCCTCTCACTTACTGCAGGCCATAGTAAAAAGTCTCACAATCTTTCTTATAAGCTTTCTTTAATACTGAAAGGCTGAAATAAGGTCTCCCCAGACTTCCCGAGATGAGGCTCAAACTGGAAACAAAGCGGCACTAACTCTTTTTTTCCAGCTTGCACTTCATGAATGGAACATAAATGTATATAAAGTGCTGTTTTATGCATGGGGTAAGACCTGATCCTGTTGCTCCTGAACTCACAGCAGCTCAAGAAGCACTTTTTCCTTGAGGAAGAATTTTTCTTGAGTACTTTTGCTTCCCCAGGTATCTTGCCGGAAGACATGGAAGGATGTATTGAGCTTTGAGACCCCCCCACTGATCCTGTCCAGCCTCACAAACTTAAGTGGATAAAATGGTATAAGGAATGGAAAGCGGGAAACAGCACAGTTCTGCATAAAGTAGTGCTGATAAGTTTGGCATTGTTGAATACTGATGTATTAAGAACAAGTTTATCTTACAGCTGTCTAGCTAAACATTCCTGAAGTTTCAGTTGAATAACAGTCTTTGTTTTCTGTCCCAAATTCTCATGTTCATAAAGGTGACATAATCTTCCAGGCAAGTTTACATTTCAAAGCAATGTTTATCTGGAGAATTTCAGTTAGGTAGTTCAATGATGAAGGAATGGTTTAAGTGTAAGTGGCATTTATTTATTTATTTCATCTGAAACACTGGCTCAGATTAGGATTACAGGTTTTCTCCAGAGATTTGAAGAACTAAAGTGGCTTAAAGCATCCAGGAACATAACAGGCTTTGTTCTGCACTACTGCATGCTGAGTGCTAGCTGAGGTGCTACAGCTGCACAGGCAAATGCACAGGAACTTTGATTCTGAAAGCCTTTGGCAAGTCTTTGCCAAGCTCCCAAACTGTGAGCTCTCCAGGTCTGTTCTTTGTCCAGAACAAATGAATAAACTGAACAACAGACAGAATAACTGTACAAAACATCGGTACAAGAGAATATTTCAGTAGTTTGTTTTTAACCAGAAATTTTATTTTTCCTGCTCCAAGAGAACCTGATATTACTACATTAAACCTTTGCTATTTATTTTTGTGACAGTATTATGTCACATCCCTAAAGATAACAATTTCTTTTAAGGACAGGGTTGTTTGAAATAAATAAGTTTTCAAGGAAGGAAGAGAAACGTAGTTAATGCAAGAATAGTTATTCCATTTGGAATCTAAAATTCCATTTTGAGTCTAAGTCGCGACGTTTCATGACATTAAAAATATTTTTTGTAAGAGCATTCATTGATTTGCTAACAAGTGAGTGAGCTCTTCTGACTGCTGCTGACCCAGCACTATGAATTCAGCATGCTTACTGAGCTCACCAGCTCACAAGTATGCCTGCAACAGGAAAGCAAAGAGTCACAATTTGTTGCTAGTTGGAAGGCAGCAAAACATATAGAAATATTTGTCTGGTCTTGTGGAAGGGGGATATGTGGAACAGAGAGAGGTTTGGAAGATGCTGTGAGAAAAGGCTCATTAGGCTTACACAAGAATAGACTTCAGGACATCCCAACAAACACTGGTTACATGGCAAGGCTTTGGCAGACCCAAAGATTCATCATTTTCCCCTTACCTCTGCAGAAGTGATGCCTCTGTTATCTCTATTGACAGCAGTAATGACAGGATCATGAAGCAAACTGGGGAAACAAAGCTGCATACATACTGCAAGTGTCCTTTACACAACCCTATTGGGTTGGACAGACACATCTTATTTTCTAGGTGACTGGATCTCATGGTGGAATGCCAACAAGCCAGTGGGAAGCAGGACTGAGGGTTTCAGCTCATGAAAACCCCAGTTTACTGCAGATGCCTTTGGATGGCTCTGTGGGAGTATTCCTGGAACTGATACTCCCATGCGCCCTGACCATCTTACATACTTTGCCCACATGAAGTAAACAACCAAGCTTGCCTTCACAACAGTGAAAACAAAGGAAAAAAGAGGAGAAAATCTTCAAGCAGTGACAGCACAAGAGAAAAAGTCATGACTAACACATCAGAAAATGGTCACCAAACCAGAATATTCTCCTCCTCTTTTTATTTCTTCAAATGTTTCAAACAATAACAAACATCATCTGAAAATTAAAAGAATCCTTCACTACATTTTCAGCAAATAGAGCCACGTTGAACAAAGGAACTGAGGATAGAAGCAACACTCAGCAAGGTTAATGCCAAGTCCAGACAACAACAACAACAGCTACACAGTCTACATTTCAGAACTTTGAAAGAACCAGTGCATGAAATTGCGGGGGGTTTAATTAATTTGTCATGCCAGTGTTTGCAAAAACTGATTAGGTAACAGCATCTGATATGGTATCATATATGAGAGGATTCATCAGACTGAATAATTACATGGATTAGAAGCAGACCTCTGAATTGCTTATGGGACTGGCTCAAAGAGAAATGCAATCAGCAATGTCAGATGGGGATGCTCTGGTCTCAAATGATTTACTGGCAGAGCTCCCTAAGATCAAGCTGATATTCTTTACTATTTTCATTAATTTTTATTCACCACATCACAAAGAGTATGAATATGCACTTACAACTGTTAAGGATGCAAATGTGTCAAGCACCATCAGTACACATGACTTTGAAACTTGTGTAATAAAAAGGGGATGAAAACAAAGTATAAAATGCCAAACCAAATACTGGGGACTAATAACAAGAATTTCTGCCACAAGCCAGGAGTTCATCAGTTAGAGTGGGTGTATTAATGCGTTGCCAAATGTCTGACTGGCAATGCGATGCAGCCATGGAAAAAAAAGCAAACATAATTGGAGGATGAATCTGGTGAGGCATTTCTGGTAGAAACTGAGAAATACTGTTGCCATTGTAAGGCTTTGCTAAGACTGCAGTAGGAGGAACACTGCACCAGATCAAGGACACTGCCAGAGCATCCCCAGTGCAGTGGAAGGTTACTGAGCTGATCCAGGGGTGCAGAGAAACCTGATCAAGCGAAAGGAAACTCAAAGAGCTTGTTTTCCATAGCAATGCGAAGACTGAGAGGCTGCTCTGTTTCAATACAACCATGGAAAAAAGGGCAGTTTAATTTAGAAGATGGTGCTGGCATTAGGACAAATTGGTATAAACAGGACTTGGATGGATTTTGGCTGTGATTTAGAAGAAGACTCACCGCTGAAACAGAAAACTGTTCTTCCTCCATAGGTAACAAGAGCAAAAAGATTATGTGGCATAATCTCTCTTAGCAAAACATAATTTGATCACCCAAAGGTAGGGAAACATGACCTGGAAACCCAGCTGGGTGCCTCAATCTTATTTTTTTCTTATTTTCATGCTACAAGTGTCCTATGGATCTCTTGCCCCTTTTATCCTTTCTATGTACAACACACAAACTTAGGATCAGAAAACACTCTCAGTAGTCAGCTTTCAACCAAGGGGACTTTCCTCCATGTCCCAGGGACATCCTCAGCAGTAGGCTCTGGCTGAGGATGGCTCCAGTACCAGACACATTTCCTCTCATTCTCCAGCTGTTTTCTAACACAAAAAGCAAGGCCAGCCTCTCAGGCAGCATGTTTCAGAGGCAGGTACATGTGCAACAGCTCTTATATTGAGAAGTTGTGTTTTTGTTTTCACTCTGTAGTGTGGCTATAGCTTCCTCTTTCTTCTCTTCATCACATAACAGGACAAATCTACAAGAAGCTTGTGAGGGAGGGATGAGTACATCTGCATTGACTCTCTTTCCTGTGCTCTCACCTCTCAAAGCACCTGGCTCTCCCTTCTCTATGTACTATGCTAATGTTGCAGGAGGATACTAGCAGCATTCACCACTCTACCACTTAGAGATATTACTTTCTATTTTCTTGAATCATGCTGGTTTCAGTTTTTATTACCCTTGACCAAAGCTATCTCCTCTAGCATCAACAAAGCCAGTATTTTATCAGTATTGCTGTTTTTGCTTGAGTGCATGTACAAACAAAACATATGAATATATATTAAAAGATATAAAGGAGATTACTACATGTGTACTGCAAGCCAAGACAATGAGAAATTTGATTAAGGACTTCATGCTGTATTTTTTAGAAGTGAAATATTAAACGAGGTTTCTGCATTCGCTATGTTGCTCAGGCTTAAAAGCGTGCAAGCTCAGAAGCACGTTTTAGTAGGAGAGTGTTACAGGATCTGTGATCTTCCCATTTAAATCTTAGAAAGATTTTAAGTGGGAGAAGTGGGGGAGGGCATAAAATACCTACTGTTAGACTGCGCCTATTGTCTAAGCCTGCAAAAAACTAATTTTATTCAATTTGTGTCATGCCTGCCTTTCTTTAGACTTAGCTGTCAGGAATCCGTCTGGCATCCTCAGTAGAAGGATAATCATCAAGATGTTTAGATATAAAAGACTGACAATTAAACAGCAAATACAGTGCACGTTTAAAGAGCTGGATGATAGAAGCTTTGAGACAACACACTGTAGTTTACAGTCCTCTTTATCAGTTGCGTCATCCTTACACAGAAATGACTTGGTGTCAGCAAAGAGAGCATGCAAGGGAAGAGAGGCATTTATCAGGAGGCCAAGGTCTCCTTTGAAATGCGCTGTGTTGTGCCTCTAGGCAAGGAACTTGAAAGCCCCCAGTTAGTTTGATATCTCAGTCCATTCGAAATAAGTACTTCCTTTTCCTACCAGGTTCCTTCCTTTTATTTTCTGTTTCTGGGTTTTGTTTTGTTGGATTTTATAGGGGGAGGGAAGAGGGCAAGGAGGGGGCTTTTGATTTTTTCTTTCATGATTTGGTTTTGGTTTTTTTTGTTTACATCATACTTTTTGGTCTTCAATGGCTAAAGAGCCTGGCCATCTGGTAACACAGTCCTTTTCAACACTTCTGGATGCAACATATATGTTGGGACAAACTTAGCCAGAATGCCTGATTATAGAAGTGGCTGTGTTTGTGTTCTAAAGCAGCTGCACAGGCTTCAGTGGTGAATCCTAAGCGTCCTCTGTGATTCCAGAAATCCCTTCAAAGTTCTGCATGAAGAACAGAGCAGTATGAAATTTCAAGGACAAATTTTCACTGCCTTCTATTTTCTACAGGTATTTACATCTATATAAAATGAGAAAAGGAAGCTTACCTCATGAGGTGTAAGATGGAGGAGAACTGAAATGGAAAATGAAATAAATCATTCTGTTTTGACTTGTGAGTAATAACTGCTGAAGCCAACTTTTCCACACAAAATGCTCCATGGGTTTATGTGGCCAGGATGTTTTGCCACCAAAATCTAGGTGGAGTCAATTGAAATCTGTCCTGTGGGTTTTGTGGTAAGTTAATATGTTTTCTAAATTTAATTTACTCCTGGGCAGAAGTTTTGAATTCCTGAAGATAGCAACCCCTGTATTTTTTTCCTTTTCCTTTTTTATTTTTTCTCTTTATTTGCAAATAGACAGACAGGGAAAGGTTTCTTACAGCTTTCACTTCTTCCTATCACAGGCTAGTTAATTAACCTAAATTTTTTTACTTTGTCATTTTGTGAGTGATGTTCACCTATCTGTATGTCTGAAAGAGTGAATGACTGCTGAAGTGAGGACAGAAATCCTGTAAATATGTGTAGGAAACAGAAGCAACCTTGGACATCTTTTGACGTAAATAAAAACTGTTATATTCTTTGTGACAGTCCTTTGAAATGATAATTGGTGAACAGTCAATTGGGTATTATGAACTTTATTCCACTGCACGTGCTGCTGGAAAAACTCATCAGCACACAAACAGTTCAAAGAATTGTACCAAAAAGTGACAACAGGAAAGGCAGAACTATGATTTGTCTGGCAGTGCAGTTCCTGATGACTAAGCATTCACAGCACACAAACGGAAAAATCTGATAATACATTTGAAGACCAGAGGCCATAGGAAAAAAAAAAATCTCCTGTAACAAGGAAAAGGTCAGAGAGACTAAGATTTCATTCAGCCTGTGAAAGCATCTTCAGTTTTTCAAAGGCATGAGGATAGGCATGACTTCAAATGTCAGACTTGAAACTCTGATACAGGAAATTTGGCTAAGAATGAATGAAAACTTACTATCTATACCCCTGTAAAGCCTAAATAGCTTTAAAAGATACGTGATGCAGAGAAGAGAGTATTCACTTCTTTGAAGTGAAGGTGATACAAAGATCTAAGTAGTCACATGGGCTCTGAAGAAATTTATTCTCTCTGGTTGGACAAGTTCAGTGTTATATTTTATCTATGCTCAGGCACTGTAACATGCTAACAGCCAAAGGTGAAAAAGACAAAAGGATGACGTTAATTTTAAAAATTTCATATATAAGCAAAAAATTGTAGATACTAGCAAAAGTTTAAAAGTCCTTATCTGGGAGTCAAACCAAACAGAGGAGATTAAACCACAGTTCTGAAGTTTTGTTTAACTAAAGTTGAAACTTATTTGAGCAATTTGAGCCATTGCTGAACTTCAAGTTGATTTGAAATGGAAAATAGACTTGTTTGCCTCCTTCCCTGGCAAACACTCATACTTCTACAGACCTTTCTGTTAGAGGTTAACCTCTCAACCCTCTCTCAATTTTTTGCCAAGAGCAGTGAGGATAGGAGCAATTCTCTAGAAAGCTAGTAAGTTTTTTGAGGATGATGAAAAGAAAATAATGCATACATTTAACTCTAATATACTGGATGCCAGATCTCAGCCTTATTCACAAATACTGCAGTGTTTTCCTTTAACCTACTCGTGCACTTAAGGACCACACCTGCAATGACAGGGAGTACCTCCTCTAAATTATGATAACTGAATATACTATTCCTAGTCTTTTTTGCTGATGGAAGGAGGAGAAAATAAACTATGGGCTGACTTGCACTGACTGAAACACAGTTTTGTAAAGTAATGATTCTATAAGCAGAAATGTAGGTGAATCATTTCACATGCATCAAAAGTCCTTCTCAATTGCTTCCAATATTTGTAGTTCAACGTCTACCATGTCATTTTTCAGCATGCGTTATTCCCCTCACCTTGAAACAGGAACAAAAAGCACTCACATTAAAAAAAAAAACACAAAAAACACAAAAAAACTGGGACACCGTAGCTTTCAAAGGTAACTCCATGTGCTTTTTCAAACATGCTTATCTGTCACTTATCTGCTATCCTATTCCACAGTGAATTGTAACAGATAACCTGGCTGTTTTTTAATGCAGCAATGCACAATTGAGCTCATTTTATCTCCTCACTACTGCGCAGTTAAAATAAGGCATAAATTATTGCTATACTTAAAGTGTAATGCACTGCAATGAGGTAGATATATAGTCTTCAATGCAAAGTAGCTCTTAAGCATTAACTAAATTACAAGGGCATTCTGAGTCCAATGAAAAAGAGCAGGTATTTTCCAAGGATACTACCATTATAATTCACCCATTACTTTTCTCCTGTGCAGCTCTGGTAAGAGCAAAACTGGAGGCAGAGAAGGGAAAATAAGTTTATTTTATTTATTTATTAGCTCAGCTATGCATGCAGGAAATGGCTTTACCAAGTTTTCTTTCACTTTCTCTTTCAGATCTAGTAATATCTTCCTACCAGTATTCTCTAAAAAGAACCCAAACTTGAGGCAAAGAAAAGAAATAACATGCCCGACACCCAGGCCTATTTCTTTAGAAGCACTGAAGGAATAAGAAAATGGATCTACAACCACTATGAAAATATCTGTCAATCAGCTTAAAAAATTAAAGTTAGTATTGTTTTAACTCTCTGAAATGATTTTTTTTCACTCCTTGAAACTGTACTGCTGTCAAAAAACTGATCTGCTGGTAAAATCAGAAAACTCAAGAAGGAAATATTGAATGTAACAAAATTTGATTATAGTGAATGCCTGAACAAATTTTATATTGCTGACATTTTCCCCAAAGCACATGTACAGCATATCTCTAGGTCAACTTAATCCTATTACTTCACCATATTACTTCCTCAAAAGGCTGAATTCTAGTGCTAGGGTAACTTTATTCTACCCTTCTATGCAAAGACTTATCACTTCTGTATTTGTATTTAAGTGAATCATTTTTTGGTTTTTTGTTTTGCTTTTTTTTTTGTCTTAAGCCAAGTTCTCTCTTGCAGTCTGCACATCAAATGGAAAGGAAAGCACATTCTCCGATGTTGTTTCAGATCCAACTTCATCAACTGGAAATGGGATCTGGAAAGGCACTTTCCTTCTGCTTCAAATGCCTTCTTACATTGGTTCACAGCCACTTAATTGATTTCAAAGGTATCTAGTAGTGTTTAGAAAATCTGATTTAGTGTGTTTTAAGCTTACTCTTTTCATGTGCTTCTCAGTAATGTGCTCAGCTGGGATTTCCTAGGAAGAGATTAATTAATCTTTTTTTTTCTTTTTTTTTTTTTTTCCTGGTTATAGCTTAGATGCTCATTAGAGTCAGTTCATTAATAAATCACTTGTCAGTAACATTACTTTCTGCCAGTGGTTCATTAGGTGATTTGCCTTACCAGAAGAAGACAAACCAAAGGATATAATTTCTTGACATTAATTCCCTTCAGTGAAACAGGCAAAATACAGAAGTTGAAGGGAAGCAGCTTTGAGAAGTGGCGGCCCTCCAAGTGGCTACCAGTGCTTTGAGATTTCTTTAAAACTACTGCCTTGGTAAAAGGCAATACCCAAGCAATCCCTTCAAAGCCATTGTATGCACTTTATTAGGTACTGTGTATCAGAAGTTTGCCTCATGGATATAAATTTTCCTCCTTAAAGGAATAAATCTTCCACAAATCAAGGCAAGAAGAGATACGGTTTCTAAATGAATGATTCATTGTTGGTGGGTGCCGTTGTGATTTGCTGGAGTTGCTATGATACCTCAGCAGCAATGCCAACTTGTAATAGTCCTCAACGCCTTTCTGGAAGCTGAAAAGGCACTGCTGAGGGCAATTATTTCTTTACTTTTAAGCAGGACAAGTCTATCTACAGTGCAACTTCTTTCCATCTCTTACCTTTCTCCATCAGATAGCCTGAAATTGTAGCTCTGTTTTCTCCCATGGGCTCTGAAGGGTATAAACAGGAAAGCAGCATATGCTGAAAAAGATGGCAGGATGCCCCAAAACAGTAATTGAAAAAACTCTCCTAGTTGTGCCTGCCAAAACTTGGGTTTAGGCCTTTTTTCTGATAAAAAAGAAAAATGTGTCAACAACTTTCCACTGCAGTGAAAGCACATGTGGCTTTGCTGATTCATGTTTACCCAGAAAAAGAATGAGGGCGTATGGTGCATATTCTTTGTGAAGAAGCACAGCAAAGTTTTTAAGAGAATAAAGCTGGAATTTCTTTACGGAATTCTCACCTTTAATATTGTAGCTACTGTAAAATCTGTCTTCTAGCAGTATAAAAATTGCATCTTGCACAAACTGTCACCTAAATAGGGCTGGCACTAACTAAACACTGGAGCACCTTAATAACAAAAATGTGTAGTAGAGATGGGAATGAAGGAGAGAAAGAATTTAACTTCCAGCATACAAATTTGTGACACACTGAACTGCAAGGAGAAATTGAACTTAAATACTAATGTTGCTGAAATAAACTTGGCTTCTACTGTAAATCTGTGACTGTCCTAAGAAGAGGAATACAAATATCGCAACCTTGAATTCCTATGAAAAATGTCACAGATTTCAGACTTTCAGAGAAAGTAAAATACTAAAATTAATTTAGTAAATAACTAATGCCAGAGAATCATTTCATAAGAACAAAAATACAACAGACTCTAGCTAAAGATTACCTATGTACATATTTCCTGTGTTGCAAAACCAATTAGATTTTCTACAAAGAGCTATGGTACAAGCTGCCATCTTCTTTCTTTTGAAGTACTCATTAGTACTTTTAAATCCAGAAGACAGATAGTATTATGAAAGTGGGAAGTCAGAGGGGTCTGCTATTTAATGCCTTTTGCTTATGCCAAGTCACAAAGTGCAAATAAAGAAAGTAGGATGGAAACCAAAGAAGGAAAATTGCTTGCAGAGAATAGCTTAGATAACAGGGGAATGGATACCCAGCCTCCGCTACTGAAAGAAAATGATTTTTTAGATAGTTTAGATAGGGTTGGTTTTAGATGGATAGATAGGGTTGGTTTGGTTTTTTGTTTGTTTGTTTTTTTCTTTTAGTTGAGAGAGTTGAAGTTGTCTTTTAAAAAAAAAAAATTAAAGAAAAGACAGATTCCTTTCTGGTACCTTTTTGGTAACTTATCTGGCATGGGAATCATCTTTGTGCAGTTCTTCAAAAAGCTCAGTAGCTTCTAGTTTGACTCCATGTTTAGTTAAGTAGTGTGCTTTTGAACAGGTTGTGCTTCTTGACCAACAGCCCAGTCACATTTCATTTTTAGTACCTCCAGAGAATTGACCAAGAGTGACAAGATACCAACAGGTATGGTTTTGTAAAGGTAGAGCTGCATTTTAGTAACTTTTTTTTTAGTTCATTGATTCATTTTAGTAATTTTTTTTAAGTTGCCAGTAAGTCTTTGCATCATAACTAAAAAGCCTGCCTAAGTTAGAATAGTGGCTCAGAAGTACATTCATTAATTTATTCATAAAAATGACTTACTGAGAACTAATTCACAGTGCCTGACTCTCTTCTAGCTGTTCTGCATCTATTGGATTGCAATGAAGAGATTTTCTGTGTGCTGACCAGTACAGGCTTCTTAAGCAGAAATTTCTATAAAGTTTATACTATTATTACTAAAATCCATGCAGTATTCTTGACTGTAATTCCACTGGCCATTCCCGAGCCCTAACATTATTGTACTTCATTCAGTTAGAGACTTTCCTCCTTTTATTGCTGCTTCTATCAATGAATGAGTGTTCAGAAATATCTCATTAAAGTGATACAAAATGACCCAACTAAAAGGTAGAGCTGGCATTATCTGGAATGAATGGGCTTCAAAAGATACAGTTTGAATCTAAATGTATTGAAACTGTTGATGAGTTGGGTTTTCATTTCAGATTTTGCTTCTAAAGCTGAACAAGGAGATGTTTCACCCTCAAACTACTGTGTATCTGTGTTCTTCAGCCTTGTTCTTTTTATTCCTTTGGTGCTTAGCAGTAGCAACCCAGGAAAACAGGGATGTTAAAAAAGCAAATAATACTTACAAGGACTTAAAGGGAGTACCAGCAATGTAGGAGGAAAATATGATTTCTGAATTAATGCAATACTTCCCTGCAACATCTTTGGCCTTTGACTATGCCCAGCCCCAATGGCATGAATTGATGAGAGTCTTCCCAGATGGTCTTTGTCATTTGCTTTCCTTATGAGGCTTATAAGGTTTTTGTTTGTTTGTTTGTTAAAAAAAAAAAAAAAGAAAAGAAGAAGGAAAAAAAAAAGAAAGAAAAGAAGAAGAAGAAAAAGAAATGCCATACGCAATAATAGAGAGCTAGATTTACCATGGTGGCAATTCTGTCAGATCTGGGGATTTGGGTTGCCATCAAGGGGAATGCACTGCATAAAAGGAGGCTATAACATTACAGAGGGCTCGTCCCTCAGAAGTTACTCCTTGGAGTGTCTGTGAAAGGCTATAGGAAGGCAGATGCTCTCAAACAAGGCTACAGTGTTGCTACACCTTTTCCAATACAGGTGTGGGAAAACTGCGTGAATAATCTGACTAGGTGATCTGACAGACCAAAGTGTGAGAAAAAGTGATGCTTCCTTCCTTTGCTGCCAGTATTCAGAAAGTGTACCTTGCATTTTTTTTCCTTTGTTGGTACTTTTTATGCTTTTCCCTGACATCGGATTAATTATGAGTTTGGCACAATGTCTGCAAAACAGAGTGCAGTGACACTGCAAAGTAAAAGGTAAAAGGAGAAAAGATTGATCTGCCTGCACCAGCAGCTGAAATACAAATTACAACGGAAAAAAACAACAGCACCTTCAATGTAAGCTGCTCAGACTGTAGAGTTTGTAGCTAAAGGAAGCTCAGTCTACAAATAGCTACTGCTGGAATTTATTACATTATACCCAGCTTAATAAGAACATTCTCTGACAATAGCAGAGATAAGAATCAATTTTTTACTTGGGATGACAAAGGAGAGACAATAAACGACAACAACCATGATACAGCTGTCCTAACGGAAAGAGCTGCAGCAGCAGCAGCCATCCCTGAGCTGCAGCTGACACAAGCTAAAAGCTTTAAAGTTGATGTATCTCTGGGTCCCTCATCCAAACACCAAGAATTGCAAGTACGTTCATATAAACTGAACTAGGAGTCACGTGTGAAAGAAGAGTTCTGCCTCCAAGGGCTGTCCTCCACCTGAAAGTGATACCTGCTTCTCTTAAATCTAATTTAAGTAGGATAGGAAGCTTGCACACTGTCAGGAGGAATAAAGCACCTGAATCTGGAAGGACAACTGAGTGCAATTTACAAAAGCAAGGTTGCACAAGCATCTGCATAATATAAGGTTAACAAAAGTGAAGTATATAAAATTTAGATCTGAATTCTAACTTTTTTTTTTTTTTTAACAGAATAAAAGTAAACTGATGATTAGCAGTATCACTAAAGCCAGAGCTCTTACACCAATATTATGATTTGGTGTGCTTTTGAGAAGAGTTGTGTGCTCCAAGTATACGTTCATATTTATGGGGTGTAACCTGTCTTATATTCAGTTAAGGTATTTAAAAGACAACATGCATATGGAATGCTGGTTTGCTTAAAAGCACCAGCAACTAAAACTATGACAAGCTCAGGCCATTTGGCATTTGCAGGTTAAAATTTTTTATTAAAATGACATTGACATATTATTCCATCTGTAAACCTTCAGCTGTTTTCAGATGCTTGCTTCTGAGGTGACCAACCAAATAATTTCTATGACATTCATATAGGAATCAACAAACTGACATCAAGCAAATCGCACTAATAGATCTCCTTTTTTTTTTTTTTAATGTACACTCAAGCTGACATTCCAAGCAGTGTTTTTCCCCAGTGCAATTAGGAGAGAGTGGATTTTTTTCCAAAACCTCTCCAGACAATTAAGGCACCCAGCTGCTCCAGAGTCTCAGTAGCCAGAAGTGGCCTAAATCCCTCAGCTGATGCAGAGCTGGGTATTCATTACTTTCCGAAGCTCAGCTTTATCACCCCTCAATTAAATTGGGAAATTTCAGATTGAAATAAATGTAGTATGTCATGTTGAATACTTTTTTTTGACAAATTGCAATACCATGTACGAACAACCGCTGCTCTTCACTTCAAAATACAGAAAAAGCTACAAGGAGGTTCCCACCAGTGTGGTGATCTCTCTGGCTGCACCATGGGACAGCAGGTCTTGCTCAGAGGGCCTCTGCCATGGTGGTCCCAGTAGCACTTCTCCCCTGACAAACCCAACCTCCATTTAATCAACAAAAACACTTCTTTTCCTTAAATTGGTATCAGCCCATGTTCTCTACTGCTAAGTAAACTTGTTTGTTTTCTTTTACTTCTGTAGTTACTCACAATTGAAAACGTGATCACAATAAACCTAAGTCCAGGTGGAAAGTAAGAGAGGTCCACTCAGCATTCCCATCCTGTCAGGGCACGCAGCAACAGCATCAAGTGGGAGTGGGACTCCAGCCCTCTGTACCTCTCTGAGAGGTGTAAGAGAAGGCTAAGCAATAACTGCAGTCAATGCAGAGAAGAGAAGGAAGAGGTCTGAGAGGAAAAACCACCATGTGCACATTGTATTTGGTTTTGGTCCAAATGGGGCCATGTATGTGTATGGTTGTAAAACAAGAAGACTGGAAAAACATGTTGCAGAATTATGCTGTGAAGAATTTGCACGAAATGAATCCTAATTCACTCGTTAAGCACAGTAACTCCAAGAGGACCAAATCTGGCTTGAAATATAGAAATATGTTCATATCTGAATGAAGAAATGTAAAATATTCTCAAACGTGTCCTAACATGCACTCTTTACTCTACATTTGCTGATCAGTTTCTAAATTGAGTAGTTACACAGTTAATCTATGAATATGGTTGTACGCTACTATAACGTTTTGATAAAACTTTCTTTATCTTTTTAAATACTGTCATTTGACATGTAAGAATATTTCAGGTCCTCCAGATCCCCCCTCCTTCCAGGGAGAATGTTGTTCTTATGCAGCTTTAATAATTTAAATGCCAATGTAAAAATCCAGGAATGGAAACAGCATGTTCCAGGAAAGTTGTGGTAAATTAGTAATTGTGATCTGCTTGTAATTGCTGATTATCCCAATGAGTTCTACCCAGACTAGTGAAGTGAAAGGCTTTCACGGAAGAAAAGAAACTTAATGAAATTCAAATGAACAGTGGCCTGCAATTTTCAAAAGGATTTTCCATCTCTTTAGCAATTGTACGAGACCTGCTCTGAAAGTAATGCCTCTGATTATACTACGTTGACCCATGACATCAGAGGTGGATGTTGGTGGTATGGCAATAGAGCTTGAACCTTCCCACCTATATCCTGCTACATTTTGTTGCTACGTGACAGATGGCAGCAGAGGGGCAGTCTGGCAAAATGATGCCTGACATGGAAGTGTGTACAAAGCAAACGTGTCACTGAATTTCTCCATGTGGAAATAATGGCATCTGTTGACATTCATCAACACTTGCTGAATATCTGTGGAGACCAAAGAGTGGATGTGAACACAGTGAGGCAGTGGGTGGTGCATTCCAGCAACGTGAAAGACAGGCCATGCTCCAGACGGCCATGCAGATTTTTATGAGAGCGGGATACAGGCTCTTGTTCATCACTGGCAAAAAATGCAAAGCTAATAGTGGTGACTATATTGAAAAACAGTGTTTTGTAGCTGAAAGTGCACTCTATCAAACAGTATTATTGTGTCTTTTGTATCTTTGTAGTTTCCATGGAAATAAAGAGGAGGCATTAATTTTAGAGCAGTTTATGTATAAATAATTGCATATGCAACAAGAAACCTTACTTCTAGAGCAGGGAAGGGGCAAGAGCCATGTATTGCTCTACATGTAAATAAAGGATTCTGTTACCAGGCTCTTACATTACAATGTCAACACTAATACGGTAGCTATGGAAAGAAGAAAAGCAAGCAGGACTGTACAGGAAATCAGATGGATAGAATGTAAGGTAGCAGAGTGATGTACCCTTGGCAGTTTTTGTATATGCCAAAAAAGAAAGATATAAATGACACACAGGACGTGATGCAAAATAAAACATTAACTTTGATGTGTTTTCCCTACTGACTGTCTCATTCCATCTCTTTTCTCCCTCATTTCAAGGAAGGAATTCTTGTCTTGGAGGATGTAATAAATACAAAATCGATGTAGATTTGGATGAGCAGATGCTGGTTTTATTGCATAGCAGGCTAAGACCAGATGCTGTCATCAAAAAGTACCAATAAGAGTGCCTGTGCATTCTGAGGTATAATTACACAAGAAAATGCTAAAAAGAGGAGACAAAGATAACAGATGGTTAAGCAGAAGATGAACTAATAAAACTGGAGAAGAAAGCTAACAAATGAAAATAGTGGTGACCTGTAATGCCGATTAAGAAATGCAAAAAGGAAAGGAAAGAGGAAAGCAAAGGCAATTTGCCTTTTTTAGGGACTAGTCACTGAAGATGATGAAATTAATTTCACTGAAATGAAATGGGTGTCTTTAGTGAAACCAGCAGCTTGTAAAATAGTCCTTTACTCAAGGAAATTAGGAAAGTAGGACAGAGGTAGATGAAGCTGCTGGAGGAAGGAAAATGGAAGCATAGGTGAGTAGGAAGTATTGAGGGAAAAGTCACGTAGAAAAATACAAAATCACCTTAGCAAAACTCATTACAGATCATGTTGGACAAAACATGCAGCCGAAGATGTGATGCAGGAACACTCACACTCAAATGTGAATCCATAAACCATACCTGTGCCTTTTTCCACTCTATCTCTGACTCACATTCAACTGCACTTGACTGGTACTAAATGTCTTCAGCCTGACCATGAAATAATATTCTGAGGCATGCACAAAGCTGCTTAGAAGTCAGTGGAGCACTACAGACATCTGCTTACATGCATCAAAATGCAGAGGACCACATGTACAGAGAATGCTCATTCTTATTGCAAAATTATGAACCTTGTTTTCCTCTTTTCCTCCACACAAAAAATGAGAATACTATTGGAGCAAGAGTGACGCTATTCACATGTTCTTCCTGAAGTGAAAAGGTTAGCTTTAAAACATCCATGCTTAGAAACAATAAAGTCTATATGTCTAAGTCATTTCACTGTCACTCAGAATCAGTTTGGCAATCATATAAGCAAAAGAACTTTGCTTTTCTCTTGCTCTGTTACTCAACATATTTACCTAATCCATCACTGAAATCATTGTAAAGGCACAGTATATTTGTCAGGACTAGGAAGCCACTTTTATCCTAGTGGATTCTTTCAAGTGCGCCAGTTGCAAAACCATCTCTACACATATTTTTGGTAAACTATCAATACTCACAATTTGGTGTCCTCTAAATTAAGAGCTTCTATCTGAATACAGTTAAACTGCTGCTATTGGAAGTGTTTTTCCTCATGTGAATGGATACAATCAAAGATACCAAAACCATTGGTGGCTTTTAGGCAGGAATTAGAGCATTTCACTAGTAAGAATGCTTTCATAATCTTGGAGCTCAAACTTTTTTTTTTATGCTGAATGACTGAGTTTTCAGAGCCCTAAGATAATAAGGAAAATTGTAGAACCTTCCCTTTCAAACTCCATTTGTCTAAAGAAACAAAAACAATGGAATGAAAATAAAGATAAAATGTTCAGGAAACACTGTGTGTTTCCCGAAACAAAATTTCACAAGAGGCATGAGAGGTGGCATCTTTAACCGATGCCACCACCACATAAGCCATGCCATGCTAATCATTGGTTCACTAAATGTTGAGGATTATTTGTTATCTGAACATGTCAGCTTACACATTAACAACTACTAAGCTAAAATCTGACTCTGAAGTATCAGCAATCACTGATAACATCAGCATGTGAAAAAAAGACTAAATATAAAAACAGGCCTCCACATTTTGATCTGCTCATTGTCATCCCAGAGGTCTTTTGTGTCCAGTGTGTCAACTTCCATGTATTACTTTTTTTTATTATGATCACATAGAACATTTTCAGAGCTTTATGCTTGCCAGAAAAGTGCTTGGATGGGGACAAGGGATGTTTTTCCTTGGTCTAGGATACCTCCAGAAGTGTATCTTTCTCACTCTCCATGATAACCTTAAGAAATGTTTCTTTCATGTAAATTCAGTCTGTTAACACATAACAAAGTAGAACTTCATGGACCACGTTTCTAGTCAGATCTATTCCTCGCCCCACCCAATGCTGCATGCCCACTTTTACAGACTTACAAGAGCAAAACTATTCACCTTTGTTAAGGTACTTGGCTTTCCATTTTCTTTGTGTTTGCTCCATCCTGGTTTGTAAACACAGAGCTTGAGATACAGCACAGAGATTTTGCAAGTTTCAGTTATGATTGCACAAGAAAGAGACAGAATTAGGTGAAAGAAAAACTGCTGTTTGTGTTTTCCAGATTTGGAAATTTTCCTTTTCATCATTGTTTGCTAGGGAATTTGGAGCCCTTGCAGAATTTAGGAACCTTCACTGATATAGCTTTGCCTCCTGAATCTCCTCTCCGAAAACAGCTAGCAAGATAAGTTCTCCCTGATAACCATGGGCCATCAAAGTTTAGTGACCTGTCATGGGCACCCTTGCAACATCACTGCTTGGAACTTCATCTAAATTTGGACTGTGAATGTAGTTAAGATAGCAGAAGGAGGGATGAGGCCTATACATAAAATGGAGCTTACTGTATGATAAAGGTCTTTACACAGAACTTATAACCTCCAAAGTAGAACTCATGATTTGCATATGCCATGAACAGCCAGAATTGAGAAGTTCTTTCTCCAGTCTGCAGCAGTCAGCATTCATGCTCATAAAGAGGAAGGAACAGAAGCAGAAATTGTGTTCCACCATATCAGCCTTCTATAATCAGACTATGCACTCCAAAGACCTATCTTTATTTTTTGGTGCAGTGGGTGAAGGAGGAAGGATGGCATTTTATCTCACATATTACTTGGTGAGCTTTCTTGGTGAGGGGTTTTCTTGCCCCTCACTGCAAGAAAGATATTGAGGTCCTGGAAAGTGTTCCAAGGAGGGCAACAAAGCTGGTGAGGGGTCTGGAACACAGGCCATATGAGGAGAGGCTGAAGGAGCTGGGAATGTTCAGCCTGGAGAAGAGGAGGCTCAGGGGAGACCTCATTGCTCTCTATAACTTCCTGAAGGGAGGCTGTAGTGAGCTGGGGGTCGGCCTCTTCTCTCGTGTCATTAGTGATAGGACCAGAGGGAATGGCTTCAAGCTACGGCAGGGGAGATTCAGGCTGGACATGAGGAAGTATTACTTTTCAGAAAGGGTGGTCAGGCACTGGAATGGACTGCCCAGGGAGGTGGTGGAGTCACCGAGCCTGGGGGTGTTCAAGGAAAGGCTGGATGTTGTGTTGAGGGACATGGTTTAGTGGGAGCTATTGGGAATAGGTGAACTGTTGGACTGGGTGATCTTTTAGGTCTTTTCCAACCTTGGTGATTCTTTGATTCTATGATTCTATGATTCTCTTTAGCCTGGAAGAGCCTCTCAGCTGCAGCATGAACGCGTCTTCTGAGGGTCATCAGAGCATCACTGAGCCCATGGCTCTGAGCCATGGCACAGTAGGTCACTGCCTCTGCCCACTGCAGCTCAGGACACAGCCTCTGTTCTTTAACCAGAGTATTCCACAGTAGAGTACCTTGTTTCAAAGTGGCACATTTTCTTAATGACTTGAATTTTGGCTAAGGACAGTTCTCAGTATGTCAGTGAAAAGCAGGAGACTGGCTGTCACAAATCATAAAGAGAAACATAAGGGGGAAAAAGAGGGAATGACATTCTTAGCTCATAATACATGTTCAAAATATCTTATTTTATCTGAGTTTTAAAGATCCCTTCTGTTGTCAGATACATCCTCATTCTGCTAGCAATAATCTCCATTCTGTCAGAAACACAAAACTGGCCTAGAGTTCAGAGTAGGAAAAACCTTTACACATATTTCACTTTACTACATATACACAACTGGCTACATTTGCTTCTACCTTATAGTCTGCAACTCAACTTTAGTATTTACATACTAATTGTCATTCATTTTTAAATACTCATTGAATGGGGAGGAACAAATAGAGCACAGTGGCAAATGACTGGCACAGTACAATTCCAGGTACCAAACATGGCAGATGAAGTGATTGTTTCCTGCTCTGCCCTTGCGAGGCCCCACCTGCAGTACTGAGTCCAGGCCTGGGGCTCGCAGCACAAGACACACGGAACTGTCAAAGAGGGTCCAGAGGAACAATATGAAGATGATCCGAGGGCTGGATCACCTCTACTCTGACAGGTATTTTATTCACATTTTGTTTTCAATTATACTGACCACATAGTTATGAATTACTGAGGGCTAACACCTAGATTGATTCTACAACAACACCCTAGCTCACTGAATGCTACCCAACTGAAGGAAGCAGTGAATAGCTGGCAGTTCAGTGGAATACCAAGTCAGCTTGATATTTAGAGAATTCATTACATATGTTTCCAAAAGAAGCATGACTCAGATACATGTGATCAAGAGCATTTGCATAGAAATTGGAGGCAGGTGTTTGCTAGCAGGCAAAGCACAAACTGTCAAAGCAATGAACTGAGCTGAAAAGGTGGGTCTTTGGCTTACTACAGAAAAAAGTCTTTTTGACTATGACTGTAACAGTAAATAAGGGATTAAAGTTTTAAAGTTCCGGTGCCTAACTATCTTAAAAAAAAAAAAAAAAGAGAGAGAAAAAGAGAACAACTTATACATTCTGTGGTATTTTTTAAGTAGAAGATGCTAGATTTTCAGATACTAAAAACCAACAGCCTATATGATCTAGAATGAAACATGGCTTAAACATACAGAATACTGTTACTGAACTATAGCAATGTGTATTTAAAAATAAAAACTGCACTGTTTTCAAAGTCTGCATTCTCCAGATACAAGACACAGTAAGTCAACCAAGACATCATAACGAAATAATCCTCTCCTATGCACAAGAACACTTAATAATTTTTACGTTAAGCTTTGCTTTAGTATCTATAAATCTGCATGCTCACCACTTAACAGATACTGTAACTCTCTGGAAAAAGCTGAAATACAGACTTGTGAAATGCGGTGAATTGAGTAAATCACTTTAATTGTACAGCAGAGGCATTTTTCTTTCTTTGAATAGGACTGTATATTTGTTCGGGACTATATCTTATCATCATCAGCAACTTTTTCCATTAAATCTTTTTTTTCTGAAACACAGTACTGCAACTGATACTGTTTGATCTCTACAGCTCTTGCACAGCCTTTCTGACTTTGAGATGTCTAAGGTTTGTTCACAAGCTGTTACTAAATTTGGCTGAACTAATCCTCTTTTCTGTTTCTGATATTAGTATTATAAATACAACTGAGCCAGTTCCACTGGTAGGCAAAACCAACTTCCTTGGAAGGAGACCCAGCAGCCAGCACATCTTGGAGACCCAGTGACAGCAGATTGTTTCCTGAGAGTGTCTTATTATAGCGATAATTGTTGCTAACCTCCTGCTTTTGTCTATGGCAAAAAAGGACATGGTGACAGCGTTAGTACAAGACAAAGGTATTTTTAAGAGAGTAATACAGGTATTCATATATAATACAGGTAAGACAGTTGAAATACAGGTATGTCAACTACCAGTTTCTCTATTCTTTCATCTCCCTTTTTTCTGAAACACTATTAATATGCAATAAGCACTTCGTAATGATTTCAACTCTATACTATTGGAAGTAAATGAAGTTGAACCGTATTATATGAAGAATTACAGTTCCCTGGCTCTTACTACAGCACAAACTTTTGCAAGAAGATGCAGAACTGTTAGAGCCAATGACTTTGATTATGCAAGTGAAAATGTAAGGGGAACAGATGACCTAATTCCCTGCAGGTGAAAAATGGTGGACCTTCATCCTAAATCCGCACTGGTCTGACTGGCTAACAGACTGTGTTTGAAAACTTGCATTTGTTCCTCCCGCCTGATCTTTTCTTTTTTCTTGTCTGAGTAAAGAAAGATTTGCTTACTGGCATATCCCGAGCAGCTGAGTTTTATTCTGCTTTTTACATAATAAGTTCTTTGTCCTGAAAGCAAAGAAATGTGATGACTATAGCTTTTGTTCCAAGATCTGGGCTGAGTTTTGGGCCATTAAGGCTCTTTCCAATTGTAAGATGTCACTCCCTCAGGCTTTCTATGTAATGGGTGATAAAGGAGTTGGAAAGCAAATTTACTGCCTCTCTTTCTTAAAGGCCTTCTTTTTCATCCTTGACAGTGGAAACGAGACCTTTACAGCTGATGCTATTGGGTTTCTCCTGAGTGTCTTATTCTTCAGTGTCATTAAGAAGATAAGTTATCCTTTCTAAAATCTCCTCCTCCTGTTCACTTTCAAGGTCATGTTTTTGCATGGCTTCAATGTTAATGTGCAAGAAGTTCCCACCAAGTGTATGGGAACTCTACAGAATGTTCTGGATTAGGACTGCATTTATTTATCATGGCTCTTGTATTTTTTCTGGGGGTATCGTATATTACAGACAACCACAATTTTCCAGTGAGCCTGTAAGAACTGGAGCTGCTTTTGTGTCATGTGATATTCTCCTTCATCCTTTTTCCCAGACCTCTGCTTCTCTGGAAGCTCATCACTGTGGACAACATTCATGTTCATAGAGCAGATTATTTCTGATGATTCCATAGTTTCAGTGGCTAAAACCTCTTTGCACAGGCAGCATAAATTTCTGTTTGCAGATGGTCTTTATTCTGCTTAGTTAACAGTGATACAGCAAATTTCTAATTCTCTACCAACAGTGAATTAAAAAGATCACAATCTTTAAAGACTGAAAAAAAAAAACCAAAAACATTTTCTCCAAATTCTAACGAGTTTTCTATGTACCAATAGCTTTTGGGAGCATTGTGCCTCTCTCAATGAGGAGCACATATTCAGGAAAATGCCCAAACTGCACCATTTTTCACATACGTGTAGTCTAGTAATGAAGAATGATCATTAGAGATGATGAGCACAGCCACACTGTAGAAAGACTTAAACTTCACTGAGTCTAGGGTGTAAACAGTGCAGTAAACAGACCTGCCACTCTATTTGTGGAAGAATTGTCCCCAGTGGGACAGAACATGCACAACTGAGTGCACTGTAAGGACTCCAGTCTCATTCTGAGACATCCCGAGCTGGGGATGGTTGGAGACAAAGGCTACTACTTTGTAAAAACCTGCTAAGTGCCAACACTAATTAATCCCAGTGTATTTTGGGGACAGGAATCCTCTCTTAGTTGTACACATCCAGTCTCCTTGCGCATAGGCCAGGGCCTACTGCCAGTCCTGCAATACAAACATTTCTTCACAATCATAAAAGCATGGGATCTGAAAAAAGTCCTTGAGAACAAGAGTGGCAGAAGGATTCACATCCCTGCTTGTGTCATGGAAGGCAGACTCAGACAAAACCGTTGCCTTGTCCTCTCCCAGGCTGTTTCTCTTTGGCAGTGCTGAACATGGAGCAGGGGCAGAGAGGCCAGCAGGCTGAAGCAGATACTATGCTCCTGATGCTCTGTCTGTTTGCTTCTCTTCACTGCAAGCAGAGTGCTCAGTCAGCACTCAGACACTCAGAAACACGTGACAGCTAAAAAGAACACAGAAACACCCTAACCACACACAGTTGCCATTTACCTCAATCTTGATTCAACCAGATGAAGATGCTATGCTTCTGAGACACAGAAGTAAGCCTCTACTGTCTCTCATTTGCTCTCCTTACAAGACACCTTGTATTTTAAAAGCTCATTTTTAATTAACTAGAGTAATATAACTAGAGCTTGTTGGTCACTGCATTTATGCAGACACCAGCATATTTAATACCCTTGTTTCTAAAATGTCACACTTCCGAAGTGAATATACTGCATCATATAGAGCTTGTGATAGATATTTTTCTTGTAATGGCTCATTACTGTAATTGTGGTTGCTATGCTTTCAGAAGGACTAAAGCAGCGTAATTCAAATGGATGGAAATACACAGACTGTGATTTTCAAAGTGCCCTAAGGGAGTTAAGTAATTCTCTCTTAGTGTAGACTGCATGCTTTCCCCTTCAATGTTCTTCAGGCACTTCTGATATTACTAAGAATATGCTATAGCAGCAATGTTTAAAAAGATTTTCAAACCAGAATGCTTGCCTGCTATTTGGGATGCTCGGAGAACACATAAGCGAAGAGAAAATGGGAAGGTATTTCATGTATTAAGATTATCCTAAATCAGGCTCAATGGCAATGACAAAGCAAACACTAAAGCTCGGCTCTGATTTATCATTAGCATGCAAAATAGAAGAAATGAACAGATAAGCTACCCTGTGAGCAGTGATAAAAGGGCATTGCTAAACCCTTGCAAATTTTGTTTAACGTGTTATCTTTGAAAATCCTTCTTTATGAACTTGAATCTCCGTTGTCTTCTCTCATTATATTTTTCCTCATGTGACTGAGCAGCCTCCATCCTCAAGCTCATCTCTCTCCTGTCACCCCTCCCACCCCCACGCTCATTTTGCTGGAGCATAAAATGAACAGAGCTTCATTTGTTCACCCGTGCCAGCACCAGCAGTAATGTCAGTGCAGCAGAAGCAGCAGCCCTGCCTCCATAGCTCTGGGGACATCTCGTGTTTCCGGGAACCAGGCATCCTAATTCTCTGCTGTACCTCCAGGAGAACAGCTAGTGGTTTTGTGTGGGTCTCTTGTAAGCAATGATTTCTTTTGGAAAAAAAAATAGATATTAAAAAACAGTACTTTAGAACTGCTGCATATTCAGTTAGATTTTAAAAATATGCTATAAGAAAAAAAAAGCCTTCAAAATTAGGACTTAAACTGAACTGGCAGGTTCTCTTAGATAATGACTACAACAGCATAAGCTAAGATCAGAGCATCTGATTTCTTGAAACTCCACCAAAAAGGATTCTCTTCTTTTGTATGGATCACATATTAGAGATAGATATATATAAAATGATAGTGGTCTGTACCAAGTTCTTCTCCCTTCTTCCAAGAACATAGGCTTCAGTTCTTTGCTGTGCTCCTGGGACACGTGCAACAGAATGGCTTTCATTAACTCAATCTTAAAACCATATAGTTCAGTTTGCCTGTCCCTGATCTGTCCAGAGCCCTCATTCTTTTGGCAGCCTGAAGCCTTCTTCATTTCCAGCATTAAAGTACTCCCTGTCTGCTAATACTCAAATACTGCTACTCAGCTTGCTCTTGCCTGTGAGTAGGCAAACACCTTACCTTATCTACCTCCAAAGAACAACCTTAATTATGCTCTGATCATCTTCGCTGGAATACAGTAATCAAGTTCTTTCAGCTTCTCCTTCCCAGATAAGATAATAAGAAGTGAAGAAACTAATTGTTTGAAGGGTTTTGTTGTGCTGGGTTTTTTTTTCCCCTAATCTTTTGAACAAGCTTCAATTGACCTGCTTTAAGCATGTCCAGCCAGAAGCATGTGCAAAGAAACCCCAGATGAAATCTCAGTTGAGTCATATATTAATATATATATTTTTTATCTCTGTTGGGAGGCAGACCATCAGATAAATCCTCCAAGCTTTCCAATTTTCTCCCCTTTATGTCATCCTTGTGTATTTCATATACTTCTTTCTTTTTCCAGAGAACAGAAGCCCTTTGCAAGTGATATTTCAAACAGTTTGCAGTGCCTCAGTAGAGAAACACCCATTCATTTTCATTAGGAGATGAACCTACTTTGGTAAACATAGAAATCTACAATCCAAATTCTTGGAAGTGCTAGGCAAGCCAAAAAACCTATCCCCTGAAGCTATTATTCCTATAACTTTTTTATTCAGAGTATTTACTGCTTGTTGAATGTTTCTGTTCTTTCCTGCATGCTAGTCAGCTTGTTGCTTCTTTACTGTCCCCAGCTCTTCTGCTTTACTTTTTCTTCACTATAAAAATAGAAACGTCATCAGTTTCTGTGAAGTGGGGATATTTTCACTGTCTTAAGATCAATCTTGGCTCAGGACTAGTTTAATTTAGAACAGGTAATGGGTCTGACTCACACCATGCTGTTCGTGTCATTCATCTCCGCTTTGGAACAAGCTTACTAATTTACTTATGACCTGAAAATGTCTGAAATCAAATTATATATAGCATTTTAAAAATATTTATATTGTTAAGAATGGTTATAAACATCACCAAATTCCGTCAAGATGAAATTCTGTTGCACAAGTTAACAATGGATACATCTCTTTCTGAAACCTTCCCTTGAACACCTACTTCACAACATCTGGAATGCCTCACACAATATATTCATGACATTTACAAATGACTGAGTTCGACATGCTTCTCCAAGGCTTCCAAAAAGAACTGCTTTTAAAAGAATACACCAAAGAACAGAATGATTCTGTGATCCAGAAGAAGCTTTGGTGAGATTAGATTCCCTCAGCACTTCAACATCTTTATCTCGGACCTTGCAGGTAAGAAAACATCATCGGTCAGCTACAGCAGGATGAGCAGTCACGTAAGGAATGCAGGCAATGATATTCTTGTCTGTGATCCAGAAATTGGCTTTAAGACTTAGTGAGAGATTAATCACTTTGACCTTTGTGTGCAACATCTTAAAAAAACAGTGAGGAGAGCAAGCATTCACCACGTGCCATCAGATGCTAGCATGCAGGAAGAAAAATGTCACTGTTCCCCCTACACATCATCGTGCTGAACAGGAATCTAAAACAAGCAACTGAGGGTGAGGACAAGAGAGAGCCACAGGTCACTGGCAGTGGCAGAGCAGTCACATCTACATCTTGCCAGCACTGCAGCTAGGCAACTTGCCAGCTAGGAGAGAAAGCCTCTGAACAACACTGACCCAGAGCTTACTCAAGCACAGTGGGATGGGAAGGAGAAATAAAGTTAGCCAGACAGCAGGTTTCCTGGCACCACAACTGCATGTTTGCAGGAGTAAGAAGAGACAAGCATGGACTAATTGCTACATAAAGTCCTGTAGCTTTGCAAAGCACACATTCTTAACTTGAAGCCTTGCCGCCTCATATGAGATACATACCAGTGCATGTGCTTAGCTTGGGCCTAAAATCAAAGCACACAAATATCAAAAAGATGTCAAGTAAGCATTCCTCTTCTGGAGCTGGGCCTCTCATTTATGAGGGGCTTAGCAATGGGAACCTTGCTGTCATTACCATGGTGGCAGTTTGCCTACAAATGCTAAGAGAAAATATTCTGAGGAAAGCCCTTGGAAAAGGCACAGCAAAAGAAAATTAGATTTATGAGATGACAGCAAGTTAGCAGATCCCTGAAGATTACAGAGAGCTCTGGAGACAAGAGCGTTAGTCAGTGACGCTACGGAAAGGAGTGGTGGCTGAGGAGCTCAGGAGCTGCCCTGTATTGGAGCCAGCGAGGCACAGGACCTGATGGTGGACTCAGCTGAAGGCAAACGATGTGACATACAGCCACTTTTACATAAACATATGTAAGCAAGTAAAGAGGCCAAAATGTGCACTTGAAGCTTAAACTGATGATGGTAGGTCCTCTTGGATTCAATTTGTCAGGCTGCAGATGGCCGCTTGTGCTTCATTGGTGCGATGCCATGCAGTGGAAGAGAAAAAAAAGGATTGAGTGATATGCAGGGATCCTTATTTTTATATCCTGTTTCTCTTTCTCAATGGGATGTTTTCTTGCTTTCACAAAGGAATCATGAAGAAGGGACAGACACAGTAGACTTGAGGCTTACAGAATCTTATCTAGTCAAAACAGAAAGACGTGTATTTGATACTAAATGTCATGAGACAAAGGCACTACTCCTTACAGAGAGCAAATGAGAGATGCTAAAGCTTGGAGTTGCCTTTGAAACTAAATCCTAGAAGTTGCTCTAATAACCTCTTGCAAAATGGCTACTAATCTTTCTTTCTTCATAATCATTCAAGCTGTTTGTGTATCACTCCCCCCTACCCTGTGTCAACAGCAAAGTGTTTAGAATCCCTAATGCTAAGAGCCTGTTAAGACTAAAAAAATCTTAAAACACTCTTTATTCTTCCAGCTGTAGACATGTATAGGTGATTTACTTATTTCTTGCCATACAGCTCATACTCAAGAGTTCTCAAGAGGTAAGGCAAACTCTTCTGATACCACTATTGATACATAATGGTTTCTTTTGGGGTGAAGCTACTATAATTATCTGCACTTGAAAAAAGATCAGGTATAGTAGTGAATCATGATTTTCTTTCCATATATTTCTACAGTTCAAAGCAGATTATCCTTTATCACCAGTTGGACTTGTATTGCTTAACATTCTCCTCTGTAGTGGTCATAGAGAAGCCAACTGCCTTCTTGTTAATCTAAGTTTATACTGGTTTTGTTCGCTTTAGACTTAGAGCGGAATGAGGGAGGAAAAAATGTCTGTTACTCAGCAAGACATCAATCATGAAAGTATGGCCCCACAGCCACATGGTATGTAAATATCTTAGTTTTTCTTCTGAGGTGAAAAGCTCTTTTGACTTGAGACAGGCATTAGTTGCACACTTGTGGGATGTCCTGGTACTGCTAAAGCAAAAGTTGCCAGGCTTTTTCCTTTCCTGCAGATTCCTCCTTAATCTAGAACTTTCTTTAACCACTAGAACTTTCTTTAACCCATTTTCACTTTTCCCATTTAAATCAGTAGATACATTCAACACAGAAGAACCCACATTTGCAGATTACCACAAGCCTGAGTGAACCCTCACAAATATGTAGCTTAACATACATTCTCTTCACTAAGTTCAGAGGCAAGGATTGTGCCTTTGCTAGCTAAGATGTCTTTGGCAATACAACTGCTCATAAGGAGGCTGGAGATTGCAGGTGACAAAAAAGGGACGCTGTGAATTGGAGAAGCTAGCTCACAGCTGCCTTTCTGGAGAGTGATTCAAAGCTCACCAATAGGTCAACCCTAGAATAAGAAAGTGTCAAGCAGGCTACCTGCCGTGTTTCCTCATAAATTTATTGAAGGGAGAAATGTTGGCCTCTGAACAGTATCAGCAAGAAAAAAAAACAACCAACAACACTTCTTATAACAAATCCAGAAGGCCTTGCTGAAAAAAACTCTTCCAAAGATGATTACAATGCTGGAGCATGTCCTAACCAGTAGACCATTGACTGTATCTCAGAAAGCTCATATAAGAACAAGCCGGCGAATGCTGAAAGGTCGTCATGCTTTCATGCTTTGAAATAAAAAGCTCTGAAGCAAAATGTCTGCCCACAAGTATATAAAGAACAGTGGTGCCGTGAGCAGGAGTGCTTCAAGGTTATATTTCAAGAAGATGAGATTCATGTAGAAAATCAATTATTCAAAAATAAAGCCACATTTGCACATGCAACCAGAACTGTAGCATGTAACCAGAGGTGTCTCAAACTACAGGAGACAGTCATGCACACATGAAAATACCTAGATAGTTCCACATGCAGCTTTTGTCCTTTCTGTAGCCACCTTGTCTCACATGCAAAGTAGTGAGTAATCAGCACAATACTTAGTACCACTCAGTGAACCATTTTTCTGTAAATGTATTCTCTTTTCATGCTCACTCTATGTGCATGTTTATGCACATTTATCTTTTTTATTAGAGAAGCAATTGAGAAATGTATTTACCTGGAGCAAACAGAAGGGTTTTTGTGGATCTTAAAAATGTTTTATGGTTTAAACTTCCTTTCTCTTCTAAAGCAAATGCTTCAGACTGCGAAACCGTCATGACTCGACATAAACATGGGCAAGCTGATCATGCTGCCATAGTAGACTTGTGGCTACATGTTATCAATCATTTTGTACTATTGAAGAGCAGAGTAAAATTGACAGAAACATCTCTGTGACTAAAAAACTGAGGTTATTTTAATGGGCTTCAAAAAAAGTATGAGCAAGAGATAAGAGATTAAAGTTTGATAGCGAAGATGATCCATACACTGAGAAGGGAAGATTTATTCCCTACCAACTGTGGGGCAGCCTACAGACAGTGCACGGGTGCTAGTGAATGAGGGAATGAGGGAAACCAGCAGTCTTCCCAAGCTCATCCCATGTTTAGCAGGTTCTTCCTGCTATCACTGGCAGCAGGTTTGAACTCCTCTCCGTAAGCAGCTTCTTGGTCCGTGGATTGCAATTAACTCAAGTGTTCCAAGTCATTTCCAGAATGCTAGAGTGGATGAGGAAGTGAGGTGGTTTGATGAAGTAAATTACAAAAGCTAATAACAGGGCAAGGGCCAAATGACAGTCTGAGACTATCAAGATGTGATCCTTCAAGGAAGGCAAGAGTTTGAATGGGATGAAAACAAGGAGAGATGTGCTTGCCCACACATCCCTTCCAGAGGCTGAGACTGGAACAAGGGATCTGAGCCCTGCCTTCCCTTTGCTGCCAGCAAATTACCTGGGAAATCCATGTGCACAGGACCTAGTATGATGCCCTTCCCTGCCCAAGTCAGATATTGGTAGCTACCTGTGAGCAGATAGGATGCCTGTGTAACTAAACTGTTCCAGTACCCAACAGACAACAAGGCAAAGCAAATGAACCACAGTAGTGAACTGAAAAGACTACTGTGTGGAAAGGACATGTATTTTATGTCATCACAGTAACCAAAACACCCTTTGTGTCTGCTGAGTGTCTTCTCAAGGCAGTTATCTCCTTTAAAGAGATAGAGATGCTGTTTTTAAGAGACGCTCTGCAAACCTCCATTGTAAAATGAGAGGTAAGATCTCTCTTTTTCCACACTGAGGAAATTCCAACACTCAATTAACTTCACACTAGAGGGCTCCTTGGATCCTGAGAACCTCAAATTGTTTGCCTTCTTTTCCCCAGCTCTGCCCCCAAGACTCTAGAGTTGCATATTGCTTGCTCAGGTAGCAAAGAATACGCTGTTCCACTGCACACTTCTAAAATGAACATGAAAGGGACTTCACAATACTTAATTAAGTACATAACTGATTTCCTAACAAGCCATCTCAGTACACTGAACTTGGGAATTGTTGTGTTAAAAACAGAATATTATCATGTAAGAAAATCGTATCATAATCACAAAAGCCAAAGTGATTGAAATTAATATCAGAAATACCAAACCTCTGAGTCCTTGTACAAAGAAATGTCCATGTTAACTGTCTTTAACTACACTGCCCTTCTAGATTGCACTGATCTTTTTTGAGAAGTTCATAGATTCCCAGTTGCTTGACTCTCTCACCAGAGAGAGTGGTCTTCAGGTTTGATTTATCATGTACAGTATGTTACATCAATCACAACATTATTTGCTTTCAGCAATTCACTGAATTTGAGCCTATGTAAAATGTCACCAACATCTAATGCCATCTAAAGCCTAGCACTGCTCATGCCAACATATTTTAGAACTAAATAACGCATGAGCTGGAACAACTACTGCATTTTACTTGGAAAAATTATCTGGAAACCTTTCTGGTCTAAATTATGTTTAATTGCTTCAACCTCTCTTATTGCTCTGGGACACGTTCTCCTCTGAAGCACTGACCTAGCTAACACTGTTTCTTCTCCACCATAATCACATTGCAGTTCACAGAACTGCAGACAGCTATCAAGTTCTTTTTTTTTTTTCCAAGCTATAAATATTTCATTTCTATAATATTTCTCCTTACGTAACTGACATTTTATTCCCTGTTAACAGAACTGAAAATGTAAAGTGTCTTCCTGCCCTGTAATACTATAATATTGTTAACTACTTATTTTCTCTTCAAATGTGCTAAACACTTTTTAATTGGTGACAGAGGGAATGGTAATGCTGGACTTGTGCAAGCCTGTCTTGCATCTGCAGAACTACAGTTTCAGATCAAAGGCTCCCAACTTCTTGGAGCATACTGGTATGGCACAGCAGTGAAAATCTTCGTAACAGGCAGGGAGCTGCCTGAGGCCTGCCTCAGTTCAGCTCACCTTACCTTCCATGGCTAGAGAGCAGCAGCTGCCATTCACAGACATAGAGGTTATAAAATTAAGACACTGGTCCCTGATTTGCAGCAGAATGAAAGAAGGGCGAACACAGTGAGACTACAATGCAAATACAGAAATGATGTAATAAAATACAAACATAAATCCTATATTTTTGGGGAAGTAAATGTCAAATACTGTCACTAAAAACAACAGTGGATGGAGTGAAATTTTGCCCCTTGTGCCTACATACTCTACTTATGTGACTTTATTCAGGAAAAAAAAATGGTCGCAGTTAGGGTGTTGTGTTTGACATATGGCCCACAAAACCTGAACTGTACTAAAAAAAACTACGTACAAGACATCAGAGGCAGGTAACTGAGAAAAATGTAAACATTAATGCGCCATCCAACTTGTATGGATGTTCTTTCTGCATCTCCACTGGAAGCTTTTCAGAGCAGTAAAATTGAAAAAGGTTGGAAACAACGGCCATAGCAATTCAACTGCAAAGCAAAAGAGCTCTTTAGAGCGAATCATTTGAAATTAAGTTGTGTGTTACAGTTTATTCTTGCCAGTTCCAACAATGCAGTCAAAACACTTCCCACACTAAAAGCTGGACCCTTGTCGAGCCACCAACAAGAAATGGTGCCATATCAGCAAAGCAAACTGGGCATGCCATCACCCCTTCTCCAGCAGTAATACTCCTGCCAAACAAGAAACAGTGAATTATTCGCATAATATTGGAGAAAATAATTAAATATTATTTCATTCCATTCTAACACTATGTTTTATTTTTAGCAAACTGTTGTTTACTCTCCAGTATTTGTCCTTTGTCTTTTCCAGTATGCTCTTGAAATGGGTATGGAAATAAACTGCGTTCACAAATAGCAATGCTGTACTTCAGCATTCCTTGAAACCAAAGGCTTGTTTACACCTTGAATTAATTTGTAGTTAACATTTTATGCAGGCACTTTTATTTTACTGTATATCAGAAAGGAACTAATCAAGAAAAACTGCACATGCAAACAAACTTTAATGTAGGGTAACAAGGCTCAGTGCAAAATCTTCCACAGCAGTGATACCACAGAGCAAACAGAAGGTGGAGAACTGCAGAGCTCTGTTGTTTCGGGAGCAGAAGTTCATGGGCCATTCAGGTCTCTTGTTCCCATGGCCATTCTTTTTAATTCTCAAGCTAATGGTTATGGAATGGTTATTGGAAGAGGCAGCAGCAGCCTATACCATAGCTACAGGAACATGTCAGTAGAAGATGAAGCAAGCAGAAAAAAATATAATCTGCTAGTGTGCTTTCATATTAATGTCTCTGCTTCTCCCTCCCCAAAATCCACAGCATTCCATGTACTGAAAGGACGAGGTATCAATACCTAGTTAGATTAATTCATTGAAATCTAAGGTCATCACAAATTTTCCTTTTCTCTTTTGTACAAATGCATGTTCTGACATGCCATTTAAACTGGAATTGAGCTTAGCAGTAATATATGCTATTTAAGAACATCACAGATTTCTCAAAGTAGCTACAAAGCAAAATCTGTTTGGAATTGCTCAGTTTTATGCATGGAGGTTTCTGCATGAGTTGGCAGCTATATTTACATTTTCTATTTATACAGCAACTTACATCCATGTTTTACAAACATGAAGGAATAAACTTTGTAACTGCCTTGTGAAACACAACTCTATTTTGGAACTGACAAGACTCACACAAAGAAAGGGATAAATGCCTTGTCTAGGATCAAGTCAATTAATAGTTAGAATCTATACTTTCAGAGCTGGAGCCTAGCATCTGTGCCTTCTTTGCATGTAGAAGCAGTCACTTATCTTCAAATAGTCATAAGACTGGTCATGCCATTCAAGGTTTTGTACACATCCAAGTTATCCATGTAGCAGCAAAGTGAGCAAAGATTAAAAATAAACGAGTTCAGATCAAATTAAATGTAAACAGAAATGCTTTCGAGAAAGAAATGAACAAAAGACCTGAAACTATTTGACTCAGAAAAATAAGTTTTGCTTTTTCTTCTATGATACAGAGCACAGTGGTTCAAAACTCTTTTGAAACTCAAGTTTTGAAACAATGCTTTAAAATTAGACTTGGGGTATATCTGTTCTTACTGATGCTGTTTTCATCTACTGGACTTCACTGAAGGAAGGGGAAGACTTCAAGTGCCCTGTCCTCCAGCATGCAGCTGGAGTACTTGGCCACAACATGATTCTTCCACAGGGAGGGACTGGGATAAGTCCAGAAAGAGCCCTCTGCCCAAGGGGGATCACTAGGGCAATATAGTAAATACCTCTGCTCTCCCAGCACACCACTTAATCTTCTGCTAGGGAGAATAGCTTCCAACCCACAGACCAAGAAGTTTTATAACAACCTACTGGGCAAATTCTGATTGGGGGGGGGGGGGGGGGGGGGAAACAGTGAGGGTGGAAAGCAAGAAGCTGATCAATCTTGTGAAGGAAGGAGAGGGCTGGATGAAAAAAAAGGTACTGATGGAGCACGCTACAGATCCTACGTCCAGATCAGATATACTACAGCACAGCAGCACAGAGCACAGCAAGGAATGGGCTCCTCATTTTGAGGATCGTTCTGACAAGCAGATCCACAACTCTACATTACCTGTTTATTTTGTGTCATACCTGTTACCAAATGAAAATACGTATCAGTTCAGCTGCTGAGAGAATGCATCTTTGTTACAGTTAAGAACAATAATGCACTGCTGAGATTTAGCTTTTGTCTGCTAGCACTTTATTAGATCTTTGACTTCTCCCTGGATCTCACTGTGTGCCACTTGCTGTGAAACTCTAGCAAAAGCTCTGTATGACTGGTGTGTCTGGCATTTAATGCCCACTGCAACTAATCACGTAACCATGCAGCCACATAAGCATAATCACTCACGTATTCTCAAGAACTGTCCACAGGGTCTGCAGAACATTTAGCACTGGCCTGAAACCTCCAAGTGCTTTGCAGACAACTGTTTAGCAGCCAGGGCTGTAGGACTCAGGCTGGCATGGAAGATGCGCTTTGCCTAGAAACAGAAAGTCTCTGAAGCATGAGTGTTCAGATCAACATCCTGCAAATCAAACTTTGTGCAGGTTTAGTTTCTGATTCTATACAATGCCTTCAGATAAGACTTAATTTACTAATTTAATTTAAAATTTCTTGTAGTCCATATTAGTTAAAAACAAATCGAGTATTTCCATCATACTCACACTTTGCTAGTGGTAACAGCATACAGTCATCGTCTACACTAATTACAAGACCTTGCTGGGTTCCCTGTTTGTGTGATATTAAAGTCCTGCAAAATTTCATTGAGTCACTGACCTCTGGCAGCAGCAGTAACAGGAGTACTTTGCACTTGCTCAGCACCTTTCATCTTAGAGCACTCCTTATGGTCCTGTGACACAGAAGCAGGCATACGAATACACTTCAAAGCCAGATGAACTGTGGCACAATGAGGTTACGAAATCTGGCCCAAATCCCTCCAAATGCTTGTTCTGAAAGTCCAGACAACAACACTTACCCCAAAAATGAGCTTCATAAAGTATTAATCAAAATGTTTAACCCCCTACCAGTTTGCAAATGGCATGGACAGAAGATAAACTCACTAATTCTTTTTGATACATTATTCATGACTTGTTCAGCTTTTCTGGCAACTTTTTTTTTTTTTTTTTTTTTTTTTTTTTTGAGGAAAAACAAAGAGAAATGCATTTAAATACAAGAAAAAAAGGTTTGTTTTTTGAAGAATTATTAGGAAAAAATAAATATATATTAGAATCCAAAATCTCTATCACTTCCTTTATAGTTCACCTGCCTGATCCCAGCTACTGAACTGTGCTCAGTTCCCTGCAGGACACAAACTCTCCTGTGATTTCAGGAGAAATTGGCAGTTGGACTCTGCTTGCCTGAGTTCAGTTTCCAAGTAGCTGCATGCCACTGAACACTATGTCTGCATGCCTAATAGTAGTGTCTGAAAATAAAATTACCTAGCCAACATCAGTTGAAACTAAAGATTCAGAGCCCAGCTGCATTGTAGTGTAAAAGGACAAAGCACCCCAGTTCCAGTAGATAACTAGAAAAAATAAGGGACCACTACAGATAGGTCACTGAGGGTCCAGATACTGCAAAATATTGCCATCTGCCTGATCCCTCCCATGAGCAGCAGACAGTCACCAGCTGTACTTGCAAACTGTATTTCATCCTGCTGAAGGCTAACAGTGCACTTCTGAGGAAGCCATTTAAATAAACTACACCTCACCTCAACCCCTTGGTAATAGTTCTAATACAATACATAAACTACAAATTAGCCCATCATGGTATACATGAGCAGCTCTGAAAGTGTGTTACATAGAAAACCGACGAGGAAAGCAACAGATTTCTGAATGCACAGGGTTACAGCAGTGCTATTTGCTGGGTGAGTTGTTTGAGGCTGTGCTCTACTTCCCCGCATGGGAGCAGTTGATCTATTTCCTTCCAAGTACACTTTACAACATTTTCCATAGAAGTCAGGAATTGTAGTGCAAATCCTGATCTAAAGCACCCGGTAATAGTGAATCCGGGGATAAGGTTCTAAGCGTGAAACGCTCTTGCCGGCAGAACGAAGGCACTAATCTCTCTTCTGCTGGTGCCAAGCTCTTTGGATAAATGCTCTGTCCTGTGCATTTGTGGGTGTACATAAGGATAAGTAAATAAACACATACCTGCACATGCATGCATAAGCACAAACACACTGTTTCTGCAGAAAAGGGAAAACGGTTATTTTCCTGAAGGCCTTTCTCTCAGAAGAAAATTTCCTAAAAGATATGTGAATAAATTGTAAGAGAAATGGGTTGCAGAAGGTAATGGAAATGGATCAGAAATGGTTTACTTCACCAATCTGCTGGCAATCTACCCTGTCATACATTAGGATTACTTTTTTTAGTACAAAAAGATACCAGGTATTTGTCTAAGAAGGTTTCACGAGGTGAACAGACGAGGTCAGATGACCAAACTGGAATAGCTCTGTAATACAGCCTTGGCATGAAGTGCTGCTGGACGAGGGTTCCAGGGTCACCAGGAGACTCCTCTCTGGCTACAGTGGTGCTGAGCAAACTGCAGGAGATGAGCCTGCCAGCTTTCATGAGCATTGCTCCAGCGCTTTTTACTTCCTACCAACTAAACAAAATTGTCAAAGAAAACATATGGTACAGGACAAGGATGGCAGCCACAAAATACATTCTGCAAGTACTCCGTATACCTTAAAGTTGCAAGAAATCCAGAGACAGCAACATTAACAACTATCTGGCAGCTTCCTACTGATGTTGGCTGTTGAACAAAACTAATCTACACCTAGAAAAGTCCTTCCAGTAATAAAAGACTGACTGTGTTTTGCACTCTTCAGACCCAGGCTAATATTGTTAGGTTTTGTTACAAAGGCTGTAATTTGAATACTTCTTCCAAATACCCTTCCTGCTTGACAAAGCAATGTATGAACACAACATACCAAAAAAGTTTCTGACTTAAGGTATTTTTAAACACCTATCCTCCCTGCTCACGCAATGTACATTCTCTGCCTCATTTTTTGCAGTCATCTCTTACTTCTGATCTCTAGTTCTCCTGTTTCTTTTACAGTACTGTCCAGAGGGGTTCACTTTACTTCGTGATAATTTGACTGCCGTTATCATTCCTAGAAATCTTTTTTATCCAAAGCATACATTCACTGAGGGACATACCGGAGCCCTTTCAGAGCTATCAGTTGGCACATCCATTCATGTGGCTTCCTTTCAGGCCTTTCATTAAGATTATTACAGTTTTGGAGAGCAGAAAGGTGACTGGCTCAGAAAGCCAATGTATTTTCAGCAACACAAGTCCTAATATCCTATGGGTGTTAAAAATAATGCATGTAATACAAGTAAAACTTCAATGGAATTCAATGCAATTACTGTCCTTTTGACAATAAGAGGATTTCTTCTGACCTAGAGTGGCTTGGTCCCTGCCTCAGTTTCCTGATTTCCACGTAGGTAAGCTCTCACTAGGCCGGTACAAAATGCCTCTTTACAGATCCCACTACTGATCACAGGTTTTCTTCAGCATTCTTGCTACTTGCTAGATTTTTCCCTCTTTAATTAAACACCTATCCAGTCACTCAAAAATAGGTACCCTAACACCCCCAGAAGGCCAGTCTCAACCTATGCCATGGCTATCAAACAAAATCCACTTTCTGAGATGTTTCTGCATGCTGTTGTAAAAGATAGATAAGCTAGATAAGTATCATCCGCATATTAACATCCCTGCTGTGTAACTCATTCCAGATCACACAGAAGAGCCCTCACTTATACAATTGAGGTCTTTTGTTTGCTATTTTTTCATATTCTAGTTCAGAGCATACCGAAGATAAAATGTTCCTAACAGATTGATGTGGGTTTTGAATGAAGCTGACCTTGTATGAATTAACTGAACACATGCACCTGTCACATTGCTGAACGAACTATTTTCAATTTAACTTCTGTTGTATGTATTTATGTGGCATAATTATTAGCATTTAAGTCACCATTTCCCTTGCTGCTTCTACCTTTTCTTTTTTTCCCTAAGCATGATTTGCGAAAGACTGATTCAGTAGGAAGGTACTCAGTTGTTAGACAAGGATGGAACTGCAATTTTTTCACATCACAGCTTATTTAGATTTAAAGGACTAGGAAGCAAAATGAGATTAAGATAAGCATGATAAACACATGATAACTGTTTTTTCCTACTGTAATACGTGTCCTTTGGCTTTCCTCTTCATAAACAGGTGAAAGTACACATTAGTTTTCTGGTATCTTTGCTTATGGAGTATGGGAGCAGGTGCCTACTCCAGTGACAAACCAAGAGCTCCTGAGTGATCTGGAAAACTGAGTTATCTGGAGCAAGGCGAAAAGCTGTACAGAATGCAATACTTATTGTGGTTGCCCAGTTTAACATCATGAGCTTACAGCGTTCTAGTTAAAAGGTGGTGTGAGCCCCTGTATCACAGCCGGACACACGGCTGGGGCCTCACCTGTCATAAACACCAAACGGAGAGACCACAGAGCTCTCTGCAGCATGATGCTATGACAGATGAGCATCCTTAATGAAGAGCAAAAGAGCAGAAGACAAGTACGAAAGGTTGTAAGCCGGGATCAGGACATCCAGGGATTTCCCACAGCACTCGGGTATCTGAGCAGGGCTGAGGTGCACGTACCCGCTAGCTGTCTCTAAGCAGGGCCGCGGCCAGCAGCACGGTATCACCGGCCCGCAGCCCCGCGGCCACCCCCGGGCCGGCCGCCGCACGCCCTCCCTTCGGGACGGCCCCGCGGGGGGACCGCGCCGCTGCGGCAGCGCCGGGCGGTGACGGGGGAAAGAAGCGCAGAGCCCCGCGAACGCATTATGTAATGTCACGTTATATAATCCCGAAATGCACGGGGGAATTAAAAAGTCCTTCCCCGTCAGCCTGAGGTCGGGGCAGCCCCGGTGCTCCCGGGCTGGCGGCAGAAGACGGCGGGGCCCGGCCCGGCTGCGCTTTGCGTCGCGTCCCTGCCCGCTGCGGCCCTGGGGGAGAGCGGGCGGCGGCGCCTTACCTGCTCCCCGAAGTCGATGGCGATGTTGGTGATGCCCAGAGGGACCAGGAAGCGGATGAGGGGCCAGTAGTTAGTGAGCGCTGGAAATTTCACCATAGTCCCAGCTGCGCGGTGGCCCCAAGCACATCTGCCGCCGCGGGAGACCGCGAGGGAGGACGCCGGGACGAAGGATGAAAGGGCAGAGGAGGAGGAGGGCGCTGCGTGTCCGCGTGCGGGAGGACGGGAGCGGCGAGGCGGACGCGGACCCCCGGCCGCCGGGGACGTAGCTCGCTGCTCGGCGCGGCGCGGCCCTGCCGGGTGCTGGCTGGCGGCGGGCGCTGTGCTGCCGCCTCAGCAGGAGACCCGGGAGATCAAGTCCATCACCGCTGCCCTCCTCCCACACAACAATGATCCGCCGCCGCCGCCGCTGCCGCCGCCGGAAAAAAAAAGAGGAGGGACGCGGCCGCCAGCCTCTTCTGCGGGCAGCGCTGCCATCCTCGGGGCGCGGGGGCAAGGGGAAGGGCGCGGAGCGGGCCCCCCCTCGCCCCGCCTGACGCTCGCCGGCGGCAGGGCGACGGCCGCGGCGCCGCGGAGGAAAACACCGCCCTGCCCTCCCCTCCCCACCGCCGCCGCCGCCGTCGCCGCGGGGCCGGCGCAGGCCGCGGGGCCGCGGTGCGGGGCCGAACGCCTCCGGGGGCCCGGGCCGAGGCGGCGGGGCGAGGCGGGCGGACGTGCGTTGGGGCCCGGCCGCTCGGCGCCGCTCTCAGCGCCGGGCGCCCGAAACACGTGGGTTTGACACACGCACCGCACACGGTCTGCCTGGCGGCGGCGGAGGGAGAAAGAGCGGCACCGAGCGGCTCCTCCTGACGCCGGAGCGCCGGCGCGGTACCCCCGGCCGGACGGGCTGCCTCAGCCGGGGCTTCTGGCCCCGGCACCTGTCAGCCGGCAGGGCGCGGATAGGACCCGCGGGCGCTGTGCCCGCTCTAAGCCGCCCGGGGCCACCTTGAGGCGGTGGGCGTCGGCGTGGCAGCTGGCGCGCCTTGGGTCGGGTGCGGGGCCGGTTTCCGTTGTCTTTCAGTTCCCGCAAGCAGAAGGCCCCAGCGAGAGCACCGCAGTACTGTGTGGGAGCCTGACTTCGCTCGGCGTTTCCTTAGCTTCCTAGCTGCGAGTGCCGGGCAGCCCCAGCTCCCTGCAGGGCCTGCTGCAGTCTCATGATGCCTTGTGTGTTTGATGCCAGCCTTCCTAATGCAACTGGGTGCAAACAGAACTGTGGGGGTGAAGGGCTGCTGGCTGCTTCATGCCCTGTGCAGGGATGGAATCAGAATCATTAAGGTTGGAAAAGACCTCTAAGACCATCTAGTCCAACCATTAACCTGCCACCACCATGCCTGCTCAACCACGTCCACCTGTGCCACATCTCTGCATTTCTTGAACACCTCCCTGAGTAGCCTATTCCAGCAATTTGTCACTCCTGAGAATAATTTTTTTCTAATACCCAACCTGAACCAACCCTGGTGCAACTTGAAGCCATTTCCTCTCATTCTACTGCTGTTACGTGGGAGAAGAGGCCAACCCCTACCTCACCACAACCTTTCAGTGACTTGTAGAGAACAATAACCTGATTCTCCTGATTCTCCTCTAGACTCAACAATCCCAGCTCCTTCATCTGCTCCCGTTAAGAATTGTGCTTCAGATCATCCACTGGTTTCATTGCTCTTCACTGGCTGTGCCCCAGGGCCTTGATGTCTTTCTTGTAGTGAGGGGCCCAAAACTGAACACAGTACTTGAGTATCAAGTAATTCTTTGCCACCTGCACACACTGCTGGCTGATGTTCACCTGGCTGTTAGCTAACATCCTCAGATCCTTTTACTCTGTGGTACTCATGCAGCAAGAGAAAAGCTGAGTGGGTTCTGTAGCTAGTCCTCAACCAAGGAGAAATCTAGTCCATGGCTTTTCATTTGATATAAAGTGCATTATCTCCCTTATTTGTATAAAGGGAGAATGGATGCCAGTATACTCTGTTTTTTTCAAAGTCTCTGCCTGAGTTCTGGACAAAAGGAATGTGTTTGAGGCCCAGCCCTGGTCCTTGTAGACAGAGAGCACACATGGCTTTCTGACCCACAGCACTGAAAAACTGAGAGGCTCTTTCAGTTCAGCGGATAGGAGGAAAGACACAAAGCCCTGCTAAGAATTTTACGGAAGTTTCTCAGCATTTTGAAACTCACAGAGGGATTTGCGGTCTCATTACAATTGAGTTTTCCGGTGGCATTTAGCTCAATTATGTCACCTTTCACATCTCAAGAAGACAATGTTCAAAAAGAGGGGCTGGCAAAGAGCTCAGGAAGGCCGAGGTCATGCAATGACTGATGTCTGTGTCTGATCCTCAGAGGAGCAAAGCACGGCAGAGGAGTGGTGGGCAGATGACCTAGCCAAAAGCTTATATGAAACATTCACATTAGAAAGATCCTTTCCATGTGTTTTGGAGAGTCAACGGGAGCTCAGAAGGTCTGAGCAGGCAGATGTGAGGCCATGGGGTAGAGTGACAGCTGACATGGCAAAGCCAGCCTGCTGCTAGAGGTTTTGTCCCTCCCATGGTTGGAGCTGTCTCACCTCATAGCCTTCATGCCGGCACAGGGCACGGCCTTCCTTGTGGCACACAGGATTCAACTCAAAATGCTTATGATCCTTGTGAGGATGCAAACACGCCTGTGGATCAATTAACATGCCACAGGCATGGTATCATAGGAATGAGGCTGTTTAGCAGTGAAGCAGGAGAGGACAATAAACTGAGAGATTGTGTATGTGTTCTTGTACTAACAGCACCATTACATTCGATAAGAAGGTCTCCTTCTTTGTCCTCTGGTGAGTGTATGGCCTGTATGGCCTGTTCCTGAAGCATAAACAAGAGAAGCATAAAATCATTAAAGCATAAATCATGCTCAGTGCACCAGTGTTACCTGTAACTGCACCCATGTGAATGTTTTGTGATCATTTTTCAAGGTTGTGGGGGAAAGTACAAACTCGTCTGTTTTCCAAAGAAAGTAAACTGTAAGCTCTGCTCTAGGTAGGTACCATCTAACCTCTGCTCTAAGTAGATACTATCTAACCACCTCCAGTTCTTGCGGGAGACCATAAGGCTTTGAATCAGTGGCTGGTCCATAGGACCACTTTGAACCAAAGGCATGATGGGAAACATTGAGTCCAACCAACTTGAGTGAAGTTAGGCTGAAGGAGAAACTCCAAGGTGGAGGTAAGGTTTCTAGTGCTAGCTGCCTTTCTTCACTTGCTCATGTCAGCTGAACTGAACTGCCTGCCAGGTTAGACACAGCCTGTGTTTATGCTTATGTGCCAGGCTACAGATGACCCGGATAGTAGGGCCCTTTCTTTGAAGGAAGTCTCATGGCTTTTGAAGACAAGATTAGATGTATCAAAGCATTAAATCAATATTTGATTCTCTCTCCTGAGATTGCATTTGTTTTTAGATGACTGTATTGCCAGTAATGTATTCCTATCAGGAATGTCAGGAATACAATTCCTATTTCTGATAGGACTAGGTTTTACTGTGAGGTCGTATTCCTCATTGTCATAGGTCTGAGAAAAACTTAAAACTGAAACTGCATTATAACATTGTTCAGAACTCACTACTTTTACATATTTTCTAGTTAAAGTTACTGTTTTATTTTGGTTCAGAGAGATTTTTTTTAGGGGAAAGATACCTTTAGTGCTTTCCCTAAATCAGAAAAGAAGTGGCAGAGAAGCCTCCAAACTGCTTGTAAATGCATGATTTTAACTCGCCATCTGGAGTTTTCAGGTGAGCTGATGTTTGAGAACTGCCTCTTCTCATGTCCAGCAAAAACAAACCACCACAAAATCAAAACTTCCCAAATCAAAACATTTCAGCATTGCACACGTGCCTCACAGTACTAATTATAAAGCATCCATAGTGATTAGTTATTTTGTCACAAAATTACGCTCAGGGCTGGAAATTCTGAGACACCTGAGCACTTTAATGGAGTGTGACTGAAGTAGGTCCATTTGGGAATTTATTTTGTGTTCATAAGGTAGTTGATACTTCTTCGCATCAGTAGATAGTGGATCAGATCCCTTAAATCTGCTATTAGTTTTTATCTGATTAGGTCACTTGAGAGCTCTGCTTAACTTTTTATCTTCCTACTGCCTAAAGAAATAAAATAGTTTAATAACGGTGTCCATTTAGCTCATAACCTGTACTGAGGTGTCCTGGGAAAATGTTCACAAAACTGATTCTTTCTGAGTTCTAGATACTAAAAGTATTAAACATTTTTAATAAATAGTTGGGCTATTTTTTAGGTTTGTCTGTCTGTCTTCTCATTCATCTCTTCTGTTTATGGAATGAATGTGGTTCTTGTGTGCTTCTTTTCCAGTCCAGATCATATTTACGGTCATAAAACATAAACCCTCGGATTCATTACAGAAACAAAATTGTATTTGGAACCTAAGAACAAGAACAGTTTCTTACATCTTGAAGTCAGTAGTTTGCTCAGCTGATGAGCTGAGGAAATAGGTCATTTTAGCTGTCTTGGGCAAAAAGCAGTGATTACTAATCGTTTCCTTTCTAGCATGTTTTCTGTTACACTACATTACTTACTCATATACCAAACACTGTCTGTTTGTTTAATGGAATAATAAGACACAGAGAGGACAGCAGGAAATAATTAGACACAATATCTCTACTTTTGATAGAAGAATAATCTAGTCCAGGAATATCTTGAAGCAGGGCAGTCTATGGAGATGGAAGTCCATATGGATCATATATGATCCTGTAATGTGTATTATGTTGTGTACTATAACCCTCTGCACAGGATTGTAATATGAATGATGAAATGTATCATTAGAAAATTTCCTTGTGCCTGGTAGTAATATGTGCCTTTAGCAATACGTGCCTTTAACTTCTGTTTATATAACAGGGTCAAAGTCTGGAGTTGCCTCTGTAGCAGATTGTATGAGGACAATGCACTTTAGCTTTACTCATGCTGCCAGAAATGCAATGTGCAGGTCAGTGCATGAGCTTTAACATGCCTAAAAATTCACAGTCCTTTCCTGAGTTTAAGGCAGGTTCATCACCTCAGACTACTAGATGGGAATCCTGAGAGGACCCTGCAATACATCTTGCTTCAGAAAAATGTCCCTATTTCTTCATTGAGACGAAGCTAACCAGCTATAAGAAAAAGAAAAGGCTTGTGTTTTTTAATTTCTGGTCTTCATCTTCTCATCTCCGGTTGGCTATTTAGCTGTCACCTATGCTTTGTGGAGTCACTTGCTCTCTTCCAAACCTTATATTCTATCTAGATTTTTTTTCCCCCTGTACAGTCCAGTGATTGAGAAGCATTCAACATAGAAGAAATTCAAACTGGTGGTTACCAAAATTTGTGAGCCCACTGCTCCATGAAGGAGAGACAAAGTTGGTGTCCCAGCCTACAGAATGGCCAATGATTCTGATCTCTGAATGGCCTTGGGCCGAAAGAGAGTAGATGGCAACTGTCCTTTACTGCCTGTTATGTGAGAGTTTGGAAGGATATCCCTATGGTCATCTTCTACTTCTATCCTCAGTTATTCTTCACCTTGCAACATCTGCTTGCAGTCAGAAGTTCAATTTTTAATGGAATCTGGTGCATATTTCAAGCTCTTTCTTCAACAGTAGTTAAAACAATAAGATTTTAATTTCAAAAGGTTGTCAAACTATGACTGTGTAAATTCTCAGAATTTATATTTATTTACAGAATCTTTATGGTTATATTCAGATTCATATTTAACATTGAGCAATAAACATGAAAATCATCTACTCACTTTTTTAGTGGACTGGCCAGGCCCAAAGACTGATTTTAAGGAATCTCCATGACCTGGCTGAAGAACAATGCAGCCTTTCTTTCCTCAAACTCCAGATCTGCAGAATGGAAAGAAATATGCCTGGCCTCTTCTTTTTCTGCAGGGCCAAGGAAACACATATACACAAAACCTTTTCTTCTTACATGCGAACTAGGTCTATATAACTGCAGTTACTGTGGGCTCGTTCTTCTTCTGAAGAGGCTTCATCTCATGGGGTTAGTAGAACTCACCTTGTCTTATCGGAACCATGTTCTTGGGCTGTGTGCCTGGCTGTACCTTCTAGGCTATTGCAGTTCATAACCAGAAAGAATACAGAAATGCTGTGAGAAAAGGCTGTATATATAACATTCTATTGCATAAAGAGATAGAGCTGAAAGAAAAGATCAGAAAAAAGCCAAAGGAATTAGGGTTGCCAGGCAGACAAATGTCCAACTAATCAAATTCTAATTAACTACAAGCTCAGTGTGAAGAATAAAAATGATCTTTCCTGTTGTCCTATGTCCCCTCCCTAAGGCCAGTCTGCCTGGCCTCAGCTGGCTTGTCAAGTTAGATGATAAAGATGATGGTCCTGCAGGAAGCCCATGTCTTTCTTTTTTGCCTGACATAAGTGCACTGGGAGCTCCAGGCAGATGTTTCCCAGCTCATGATGTGGGAGAATCTTCCAATTAATACTTAGCAGACCAAGATAAAAAGAATAGCAATTTTCAGTGGCACAGGAGATCTGGGTCAGTCAGAAGTGCCTAACTCATTTTGCAGGTGAGTATCACAGTGCTGTCCTGCGTCACCTGCAGCAGGAGACCAGCACAGAAAGTGCCTTCTACCACAGGACATCAAGGAATTTTTGTTCTGTACACCTTGTCTACACTCTGGCGTGTTCTCCACAGTTCACTGAGACTTGCAACCTAGGGTAATCCCAGCTGCATGTATGATGTGTGATCTGGAGTTAAAAAAAATACCTTATTTTTATTTGGGGTTGTGTTCTGAGTCCAAAACTCTATCTTCTTCTGAAATGACACCAGGCACATGACTCTGCAGCATTTCCAAAATGAGGGAACTGGTAGGAGCAGCTGGTGTTAAGCTGGAGGCTGTCAGCAGGGACTCATGCCCAGCTGCAGCACCACTAGGGCAATGCTGTGCCATGTCTTAGAAAATTAATCCCAGTGTCTTCTTTCTCAGCACTGGAGTTGCATAAATGCTAATACAGCCTTGCAGGAAGCTGTCTGGACCAGGCTCTGCCTGAATTAAAGATTTCTCTTTTTAAGTGTATGTAGAGTGGCATCTGCATTCCTTAGGGACTTCAGTGCTTATGAACCTTGTACACTACAGAAAGGACTGCATTGTCCTTACATCGTGCCTGAGGCTCTGGCATTGTTTTAGGATCAGAGTGAGGGAAGAAGGAGAGAGATCTCCTCTTTAGCTTTCTAATAATCAAAGCAAACATATACAAATGTTGCGTTTTCTCATCATAGGGGAATTTAAGCCTTTAAACAGAGAGCTTTTGTTGTTGTTGTTTGCAGTTTCTCTCCAGTAATTTCTACAGTTACTTAGGAGTGTGGATGTATCTGTAACTGATGCTGTTCTGATGTATTCTGATGTAGGATATTTTTGCTTAATCTAAATGGAAAAAAAAAAGAAAAAAGAAAAAAAGAAGAATTTGCTCACAGACAGGATGTTCACTCCAACCGATTAGAAGTATTTAGAGAAAAGAACTTTGAAACTAAGTATAGTCATCTATTTGTGTGTGGATGATGTTCTTATGCAAGGTCTCAGAAGTTTATTTTTCATTTATAGATTTTTATCTATTTGCATCATTTGCTTCTCCCACAAAGAAATAAAAGGGAAAAAAAAAAACAACAAAAGCCAGTTTCATCTGAAAACTTGAAGTGTCTCCTCCAAAGCCTGGTTATTTTGGATTCTTTGAGAAAATAAAATAGAAGTATATGTCACTGATAGAAGAATGCAAGCTGCTCTTACAGTCTACTTAGTATCTTATATTACTTTTCAAAATGCTTACTACTGAAAAATGGATTGACCCTTGGCCATCTCTCTTCTGTCCTTGCAGGGTGTTCACCTCCTCCTCAAATAAAGGGAGGGTAGATACTGGGTAGTTAAACGATGTCTGTTCATTTTTTTTTCTCTGATCAGGGAGACAAATCAATATGTCCTATTCAAACAAATGTAGTTGTAGATAAAGGTGAATGTGTAAATGATAAAAATCCAAAAGCAATTCAACTTCAGCTAATATAAAAATTCCTCTTTAGTATGCTATTTGTAGATACGCAAAAGAGTCAGGATGGTCAGGTCCTCTGTGAAAGGAAGCTGTGATGACTGATGAAAGAGAATTCAGTTTGCATAACCACTCGTTACTGGCACTGTCTAGTAGTTGACAGATTTCAGTAGAAGATGTCCCTGATAAATTCTGTAATTTTGATCAAATGCATTTCAAAATAAAAATAAATTTGAGATTTTAAAAATTTCCCGTACTTATTGCACTTTCTTTCAAATCCAGTACAAGAGGCCCTGTAAGCTTGTTAAAAACATGTAGATATAACTATGCTTAATAACACAACTACTGGCATTATCCCTTCTCTCAGCACTTTTGGCTGTCATTCTTTTCTGTAGTTTAAAAGCAGCATTATGGAGGGACAGGGAAGACTAGGCCAAGTGTTGCTCATCATTTGCGTGTGGGTACAAAGTACCTTAGGTTCTGCTGGATTCTCTTAGATTCCCCCAGCATTCTTATCAATGACATACACATTGGGACCCTCAACAACTTTGCTGATGACACCAAGCAGAGTGGTGCAGTTGACATGATAGAAGGAAAGAATGCCATCCAGAGGGACCTAGGCATGCTCAAAAAGGGGGTACAGGAGAGTCTAATGAGGTTTAACAAGGTCAAATGCAAGGTGTTGGACTTAGGTTAAGGCAATCTCAGATATGAGTGCAAGATGGGAGAAGAACTCGGTGAGAGCAGCCCTGCAGAGAACTTGGGGGTCCTGATGGATATGAGTGTATGAGCCTATGATTCTCTTGGAGATTTGTATCCTTAGCGTATGCACTGCTCAGCAACAAACAAAGCATTGTTGTGTTATCAACATTATTCTCAATCTAAATCCAAAAAGCATAACCATGCCAGAAACTAGTAAGAAAATTAACTCCATCCTAGCCAAAAGCAGGACACCGTTCAAAGCCATAGGAAAAAATCTGCAGTGAGGGAGGCTCATTTTGGTGATGGGTAATGACTTGGAGGTGTTCACTGGAGATGTTAAAGGCCAAGTTGGATGGGGCTCTGAGCAACCTGGTTTAGTACTAGATATGTAGGTTGGCAGCCCTGCCTGCAGCAGGGGGGTTGGAGCTTGATGATCCTTGAGGTCCCTGCAGAGAGAAAAAGATGTGAATTTCTTGAACTGGTAGAATTTTGTTGTGAGTGGCCATGGAAAGGTCTTTATCCTTTCTTTTTCTTTCTATCTTTATCCTTGTTAGTTGAAGGACAGAAAAAGATTCCATATTTTAAATGCGGATCATGTGAGGCTGATACCTTCTATCAGACTCTCCACTAAACAGCTGCATGGCACTATGGTTGTTGCTATAAGCAACAGCCAGTAGTGATGTAGTTAGCAGGAATGACTAATAAACCAGTAGTAGCAGACAACTTGGGCACCACGAACAGCACTTTAGTGATTGAATTGTGCTGAACTGTACCACTCTGACTGAGCAGATATTGGGGTTGTCAAAACCAAACATTCATCAAAAGTAACAGGGTTACCCCCCTTCTAGCTGAAATCTGCAGAGTCTAATTCTTCATCACTCTGGTCCACCAGGATGGGAAATATCTTTCTAGCTACTAACTGTGGAAGAAGGCAGGCTAGGTCAGGTCTTTTGCCAGTCTGCTCTGAAGTATGCTGTTATTTTTTTCAGTTTTTTCCAAGTTAATTTTTTCCCAGTTGGTTTTCTTGCAAACAGAAAGCTATTCAATATTCTTAAATGCCTATAAGATACAATTTGGTTTATCAGATGCTCTTATGTTCCCCAAATACCTAGCTGCTAATCCTTAGAGAACTTGAAAGGTTTACTGGTTTTTATTCCTCTGTTAAAAATTAGTTGAAGATGATCATATGATTTAAAAAGTGTCAGGCAAGGACAAACGGATGGACTGGCAGAGTGGGAGACTGCCTTATGTGTTTAGGAAACACTTATTCATGCTCACTATGACCTGTAACAACTATGCCTTCAGCCTGCATATTGGTCTATGAAATAGAATAGCGAAAAAAAATCTTTATTTTTATCAGATATTTTATATCAAATTATTATCTTTCAAGTTATATTTCTATAAAAGCAGAATGGATTCATAAGACTTACTAATGTAGACAAATGTAGACATTTCACTAAGGCCTATTATGATATACAAAAGCACATACAAAAAGAAACTATGGTCATTGATTGGCTCAGATGAATCACTGGGAATACAGTGTAAGGATCAATACCATTTGCCTGAAGATTAATCTCCCTGTTACGTTTAAGTATTGTTTGATTCACAGCACGCCGACTCTATAGGCAAATTCTTTTAACTTTGAGCTTTGGTAGTGAAAGATGTTATAAATGCAGTGAGTTAATTTGCCACCCCCAATCCTTGTCATGTGATCTTACAGCTCTGGGGGCTCACATATCCATTGGGTAAAGTGACAAGGCTCTGTTATGTGCACTGAACTGAAACTATGTGAATAAAGCACAGCCTTTAATGTTTTGGAGTACTGTGTTATGTACTTTGACAAGTTTAGTTGAATCTTAATTATTTATATAGCTCCAGAATGTAAAGTGATTAATTTCTGCAAAAAGTAATTGCCTTTGCTGCATGAGAGCAAGTGCTGTTAGTAAGACTGTGACAAATTAAGACCTGTCACCAACAGGCTGGCAATGGCTGCTTGTTTCCACTGGGGGGTATCTTTGTTTCTGTACCGATTTTATATATTTTAGCATAGAAAAATCCTTTTTTATCCGTATGCGACATTTTAATTATTCACTTAATAGTCATCATGCTACAATCACTTCCTTGTGTGTATTAATTAAGATGACTGGGTGAAGAAAGTGCATTTCTTTTAGACTGCTCTGTGCTGTTAGGGCCCTGCTGCTGATCAGTTCTATGGCATCATCAATGGGAGTCAGGGTGAACAGAGTGAGTGTTCCTCCTGTAGCAGTTTAACATAGATTTTCCAGGCTTTCAGCATTTCTCCTAAGCATGAAAATAGGAACTAAACTGGCCAAGGAAATGCTCCACACTGTGAAACAGCAGATCCTTACTGCGTTTGATAACCCTAATGTGACAGAAATATTCCTCTGGTAGCTTTGTGCTAGATTGATGAGAAGCAGTTATTTGCAATGTTAAATCTGGGGCTGATCTGTTGCTCATAGTGGTCAGATGTCCAGAATCTATTTTTGGACTCTGGCTGCTGAGATGTGATTCAGAAGAGACTGCTTATTGTGAGGAAATTATGAAGCCTTGGTTTTTTTTGTGACATAGGCAATTCTGAGACAGACTTGCTACTTCATTTCAGAATTTGCCTTCTGAAGATAGATAATGTGTATAAGTTTTTAAATGATTAATCCTGAAATCCTCGTGTTCACATTATCACTTAGGTCACTGGAGATGTTGGTGTATTATTGCCCTGGAGAGATAGAGTTGAGAAGAGTCTGAGTTTTTACTTTTGAAAGTCCAGTCCCCCTTACCAGCCAAAGTCATTCTTCAGAAACTGATCTTTATTCTTTCATTCTATCAAGTGGGATTTCATTTATTTATTTATTTATTTATTTTAAAAAGGAATATTTTCAAGAGTGAATCAAGCTAATACTCAGTTCTCCATTAACTGACTGTAAATTTTTGGTTTTGTTTTAAATACAAAGATACTTACTAACATATACTAAACCACTACATCTAATGGGATTTCCTCTTCTGCCGAATGTCAGTGCAGAAATGGTTAGGTCAGCCAGGGACACCAGATTTCATGAAAGAATCATTGTTAAAGCTCCATGTGAAATCTGACTAAATTTTTTTGTACATTTTATAGTAGGTCTGACAGTTCTAGTCATATAACAAATAAGTGAATGAGTCTTGATATTTCTTCCTAACATTTCGTTATTCTTCATGCACATTTAGACACATTTGGAGAACAGGATTGGAAAAAAAAACACCACAGATATTTTATATTGATTATGACACATGTATTGAACTGGATTCCTCCTGGTGCCTCTGGGACTCCAGTAATAGTATAGATTAAATGTTTTTGTAACTACTGTCGTGTTTGCTGCATTTTTTTGCAAAACACATTTTTGCATTGCATTTTTTGGCCAGCTGTTGAGGTGAAGCAGGCAATGCCTTTTGTCTAAAGGTAGTGGTGTCCAGTGGATAGGAACTAAGGTGCTCCCCAAGAGAGGGTCCTCTCCAGTTTCTGGATCCTTCATGGTTACAAAAGTTGCCTCCAAAAGTGTTGGTTAATAGACGATTGGTAAAACCGAGGTTTGCAACTACTTTTTTGCTGTTGATTTCTAAAACATCTCTAAGAGGTTTCCCACTTAGGAAAAGATACTTGAGGAATCTAAAAAGAAATAAGCTTAGTTTGTTTATTATGTGCAGCCATTCAGGCTTCTGACTGAAAATTGCTTAAGCACTATTACACATAATGATAATTTGGAGACTTGCTCTGTAACCACATAGTGTTAAATGGTTCCTGGGCTGTTGCTGATGACACTGGCTGGTCAATGCACAGCATCTGCTTGGGCTGCCGAGCCCTGTTTCTTCTCTGTCTCTGCATGCAGGCGCCTTATTCTCACTCAGTAAAAATCTGCTGCAACATAGCTTCCATAGCTTCCATAGAGAGTCATTTATTTGCTTCACATTGCAGAATAAGTGAAAATATTAATATGCATTTGCAGAGTAAAATGTAATGTGTTCATTAGCATTAGAAAATTATGAATGTTGATTTCTTTCCATTGGGTATCAGGGCACCAAAGGGCTCCCCTGGTGGGATGGGTAGTGATGGGTCCTGCCTGCCTGTCCTCACCAGGAGCAAGGCACTGGGGGCACCAGGGCAGCCCCAGCCTCCCTGCCCCTTCAGCTGGGCTGAGTACAGGCCATGACTTGGGCTTGAGGCTGGACCCATCTGAGTGGGGGCTATGGCCAGGTACAGATGGGTCATGGCCTACAACATGGCAGAAGCTGTAGCTCAGGTGGGCACTGCAGGACAGAGGCTAAGCTCGAATGTGGCCGCGTGGGCAGAGGTCAACCTCACCACTGTCCCCAGACACAGGACGAAGGAGACAGCATACAGCTGCTCTGGCCCTGAGCCCAGGGAGCCAGCCCTCCAGGAAAGGCTCTAACAAAGGAGTATCCCCCTGACACAGATTTATCAAAGTTAAATTATCTGAGATTGGCTAGTCACTGGATATGTTTCATGAGAATTAATTGATAGAATAGAGATTTATATGCAATGCTTATTTTTAATCTTTTACAGATGCCTATTAATCTATCCTCTTTACACTTCCACACTCTCAGCAGAAACAGTTCTTACAAATCTGTATGCTGGTTTTCTGTTTTATCTAAGAAGAAAACAGAGATTTGTTGTCTGCCTGCTTTGTTCACAGGGATAAAGCTGCTGGAATCCCACGAGCCTGCATCAGAAGGCATATGGGAGTTAGACAAGCCGTGCAGTTAAGCAGATTAACGATGATTCCTTTTCTTCAGTCTGGCAGCAGGTGTCTGTAACTGATTCTGAGCTTTGCAAGATGATACTTTATCAAATAAATGTGCTGTCAAAGTTAATTAGTTACTTTTTGTTTTACTATTCATCCCCACGATGACAACCTGCCAACAGTGAAAAGTGCTCAGAAAAAAACATCACTTACTGAATATCATGTACGCATGAAAACAGACTTCTGGAAAATAAATATGAAGGTTATATTGGATTTTGCTTCCCTGGTTGTGGCCAACAATATAAATGATTAAAAGCTTTTGGAAATTTTGACCATTCTGGCACATTTCAGGGGTCTATCATCTATCTTCATTTGAAGATGTCTCTCACCCTTGCAGTGATGCCATGCACGCAAAGAAACCTATGAACTGTGCTTGAACTGTGATTACCACAAGACTGAGCATTGCTGCCATATATATCATTTGTGATGGTATGGTCAAAAACTGTTCTTCAAAACAATTGGTGAAACATGCCTTACATCTTATCTCATAATCTGCGAATAAGGATTCTACCTACTTGATACCATCTCTAACAAAAACAACACAGAGACCATTTATTTCATAACTGCCAAACTGGTTCAAGACAAACACCTGCATATTCACAACATTTTGAGCTATCCTCCTACAGACAAGGATCCTGACATCGTAAGAAATGAAGCAAATAAAGTGTATAGGAAAATTCTCACAATAGAAGCAGGGTGTTTTTTTCACTTTCTACCCTAGATACTGACTGGGGACAGGGTTCACTGAAAAAGTCAACAGCAGTGTAAAAGACAGCAAACGCGTGACAGCAATTGCAAAAACAATTGTATTGCTTACAAAGCATTGTAAGGATTACAGTGTAAATTATTTATATCTCAGTAAATTAAAATAAAAACATAGTTCCATTTTTTTCTGTGCAAGTTATGGTACTTGGGCAGGATAATTAGTTCATTTTCTTTAGATATCTGAAAAGTAGCTTATATTAATTATCATCAACAACTGAATTGATGAATTGTGTTGTGCTTTTATGAGCAGGTAAAATCAGTTGTGCCATTTTATAGTTGTGAAATCTGGATGTCATGGAGACTGCCAACAAAGACTATGTAATATTGCTTGCAAACCCAATAAACCCTTGACAAAATAACATCACATTGATGCAGTTAATGTTAAATAACAGATTTGGGGTGGTTTTCTATGTTTTAACTTCATTTTATTTTTTTCAGTGTCAGGAAATACCTAGCCAACAAAATTCCTTGATAATATAGTAGTAGGAGTCTGAAAATTGAGCCCTTAGCTCTTTCAGAAACCTTCAGATAATCTGGTCAGAAAACTTCATCATTAAGGTGTTTTTTGAACCAATACTGTTCCAGGAAGCATGTGTACCAAAATTTCTTATATATCACTGGCATACATGTTTAGAAGTGATTGAGAAGAGAGTCTGGAGAGTTCCTGGTTGTTCTGTCAATGTGGTACATCAGCTTCCTTCCACTGAACTGAGAGGCCTTTCTGAAGATGGAAGATTTTCCACCCTTCTCCATAGACAGTGGAAATGGATAGGTATTTCCAAGATATGACTGAGAAGGACTGAGTCATCTTTCTGACTGATACTCATACTTCACTCTGATGATTATCTAGGGAGTCTAGCCATCCTATTGAAGTAGTAGTCACACCTTTCCATTTCTAGCGGGTCATTATACCTACAGTCTAAATCTGTACTTGCTTTTTATTTCTGTTTTTAAATGACAAGTTGTCAGGATGTCACGGCAGTAAAATTCATTGGGGGGAGAAGGGGAAGGTATGGCATACCTGCCAATTCCGTGAGTGAAATAGACTCAGTGTAGATCTACAGTGGATCTCAGTAGTTTGTCACAGCTTCTGGGAAGCAGTCTCAATCAAGTGGACAACTTCCCACTGCTTTCTTTTTTAATGGGGTAGCCACATCCTCCCCATTTACCCCCCACCTCCTTCCTCCCTTGCAAAACTGCTGTGATAGCATAACCCACAATTACCAGAAGCAAAAACCCATCATTACATTTCCATGAGACTGTGCAAATACTAATTTTAAAACACAGGAAGTCCTTATGTTGTTGCTTACCTACATTCTTTAGGGAGAAAACAGACAGACAGGGATTAAAATATAGATGACTGTTGCTACTGTGATGACAAGCTTAGATTCTGTACCAGTAGCTTTCAAAATGCAATACAGCTATATTCTCCTGTCTTTTCCTAAGCAGTGATGTAACTGTAGTGATGTGGTCATAATTGGGCTCCTCCAATACGAACTGCAAATTTTGTACAATCAGTAAAAAATAAACAAATAAATGCTTTTAGATCCTAGCAGGTCAATTTCTTCACTTATGGCAGTTATCTACGTGTCCCATTAATGTTCAGCACTGAAATACTAAGTCAACATCTTGCAGGTAAAGTGAATGCTTTCTCTGTGGGGTACTTATTTCTCCCCTAGTTTTTTTTAATAAAAACTTCCTTTGCAGATCTGTCACTCAACAACATAGGCCTGTAATTAGTTGTTCACTTAGCCAGAACTGATGGGTGGATTTCACTAGCTTTACCCGTGTAACTGGGGACAGTCTGGATTAATATGTCTATGACAAGATATATATAATTATAGAAATCTTGTGACAGATTACATTTCTGAATATGGTACTTTACTTTCTGCCCCACATTGGCTACAACGAGCAGTTCCCAAAGACTGACTTTTTAGTGTTTTGGCATATTTAAGCTGAAAAAACAAAGCATGTATTTTAGATTGGTTATTTTCAAAATAAGGAAGTATGTTTTTTTCTTTTTGATACATACTCAAGTTGTTTTTTTTCCCCTTCCCAATTAAAAACACTTTGTAATGCTATCCATGCTTGCAAGTTTGGGAGATTATCATCTCTTTGTTTCCAGTGGATGCATGCTACATAACCAGCATCTCCATAACTTGCAATAGTAATAGAAAAATAATTGTCTAAGGTGCATAACCAGAGTGCTGGTGGAACAGAGTAGTCTTGGTTGAGCTTGGCATCTGCAAAGGGTTTTTCTTCAGCTTTTTGAAATATAATCATGGTCTAAATTTGCTGTTAGTCTAAGCATGTGTGTTGTCTGAAAATCAGTAAAAGGTTTTTTTGTGGGGTTGGTTTATTTTTTAAGTGATGAATTTTCCCTGAGAGAAAAAACGAGAAACAGCAAGGCAACCTAACCAGGCCTGAACAATAAAGTAGCAGGAGCAGCTGGTGGAGTCCTGTGATCAGAAGGTAAAATATTATTTTCCTTTGTGGTGTAGGCATGGAAGAAGGGTAAACTACTTTGTTTTTCCATTGTGATAAATTTTCGGGAAGGCCTAGGCTTCTGGAACTTCTTTTTCAAAGTCAGTTTTTGAGATTTACAGTAAATTTAGCAATCAGGAAGTGGAGTCATCCTTCCTGACTTATGATGAAGTGCAAATATCGTCTCTTTATTCACTTGAAAGTCATATTACTTGAACATTTGCTAGAAATATTAGCATCTTACCCCAAAAATAATAGACCATTATGTGCACAAGACACTTATGTTCAGTATGGAGCAACAAAGCATAGAATCAGAGAATTGTTTGAGATGGAGGGGACCTTTGAAGGTAATCTAGTCCAACTCCCTTGAAATGAACATGGACATCCACAGCTAAACAAGGTTGCTCAGAGACCCATCCAGTCTGACCTTGAATGACTCCAGGGTTGGGGCATCCACCGCCTCTCTGGGCAATCTGTTCCAGTGCCTTCTTGCCACTGTTGTAAAAAATTTCTTATAGAATCATAGAATCATGGAATCATGGAAACATAGAATGACCAGGGTTGAAAAGGACCACAGTAATCATCTAGTTTCAACTCCCCTGCTATGTGCAGGGTCATCAACCACCAGACCGGGCTGCCCAGAGCCACATCCAGCCTGACCTTGAATGCCTCCAGGGATGGGGCATCCACAGCCTCCTTGGGCAACCTGTTCCAGTGTGCTCCACCCTCTGTGTGAAAAACTCCCTCCTAATATCTAACCTAAACCTCCCCTGTCTCAATTTAAAACCATTCCCAAATCTAAATCTCCTCTCCTTTATATGGAAACCATTTAGTCTTGTCCTATTACAACAGGCCCTGTTAAGGAGTTTGTTCTTTTCCTTCTTATAGTATATAGTATATAGTATAGTATTATGTTATTTTTATTTATAATCATTACGTTAATTAATTTTTGTGTGTTCAAAGGGACTATCTATATGGAACACAATGGAGAAAGCCTGATATGACAGGCATAGAGTATCTGCACAGAGCACCTTAGAGTCATAGTCAAAACTGATACATGTAGGAAATGGATATCAAGATGTATTTTTACATGCCACTACTTTAGTAGTTCCCAATGTTTAGAATAAGAAATAAGGGAAGTATATCTGATAGGATCTGCTAGGTAAATATTGAATTCTTAATAGTTCCTATTGTACAGTCATATACCTAATGTCAAAAACTTTACAAGTAAACCTGTCCAAGAGGGTCAGTGTTGTAGACACATCTCCATTTATCAGAGGCAGCAAAATTCAGTGGTCACTAGATCACTGTGTAAATTACTGGCATTTCCTTCTATTCAAGGAAAATTGCGTGGTGCACATTTACTCTCAAGACAGTCCATCAAGATGCCTGCATAGGCCAAGGAGGCTATCTTCATGTCAAATTTTTCACCCATGATTCTTATTTTTTATCCTGACACTTTCTTAAGAGTAACACAAAGTGGATATGGTGGGTATGTAAGGCAAGGAAGGGCTTTCCTAGTTAAGACCTACATGTCTGGAATTCTCTCTCCATAGTAATCAACTGGCTAAGTAAATATCCTGTGTGGGATGCTTCACAGAAAAGTTCAAGTTCTCTTCATTTTCTTTTTATCATGGTTTCCCTATAATTGTTGCTTTATGTGGTTTTGATGTAAGAGTGAAAGGCAACAGTGATATGTCTTGTGTTCAGAGCTTCTTTGAGATGTCCCTCTGAATTTCCTAACAATTATCTTCATGTGTGCCATTTGCTCAGTTTTCTGATAAGACTTTAACCAGTGACTACTGAGCAAAGAGAAATTTTCCTATAATGGTTGCTGTTAACTGTTTGAAAGAAACTGCAACAATATGAACCTTCACTAAATCTTGAACTGCCAGCTCAGTATTCTGATCCCCTAAGGACATTGGTAGAATGTGAGCTGAACACATGATTTCCTGCATTAAGGCTAATATAAATCAGTCATTGAAGTCAGTGAATGTTTGTACAGTCCAGATTCTATTCCTTGTCTTCCACATATATTTGCTTTGAAGAGGAATACAATGGGATGAAAACCTTATTATTTTAAAGTTTTCTAGTGTACTGTATGAACGATATTGAGACTGGGTGTTCAACTGCTGACCTAGGGTTGGCTTGGTTTTTTTCCCCTGTGTGATTAAGTGCCAAGAGAAGTTTGTACCGTCAGAAGCATAGCTGCAACACAGGGAATGGACTGAGACAGCTCAAGATCTTTTGTTTTGCAAACAGCCTAGTCTTATTTTTGGTGGCTTTGGTTTGGTCACTTTTCAGAGACCTCTTTCCATAAGGGCTTTTCCTGCCTTTAAAACCTCAGTTGTTTTAACAATAACAAATCATAAGTGTCTCTGCAAGAAAACAGACTTGAACAAATTGAAAGGCTCATGTTATAACAGATGTAGGAAACAATGTGCTGAGTGCCCTGCAGACATTATCCAGAAACATTGCTGTGGAGATTTTTGGACAGCAGAGTACCCATGGGTACAGAATTTCACAAAATAACTGTCTTAACAAGTAATTTTGCAGTGTGGTTGGTTCTAGGCTGATTTATAAGAGAAATAATGTTTGGAAATGCACATCAAATGAGCTGCTGCTCTTGGTTTCCTTGCAATTGGACAGATAGCTTACATGTAAAACCAACAATTCACCTGGTGTACCAGAAAGGCTGAAGAGTGAACTGTACCATGATTTATGGTTTGCTCTCAAAAACAGCTCACAATTATTTATGTAGTTCTGCAGTTTCTTTCTGTTCTATGGTTGGCTGATTAGTCCCTATCAGAGCATTAGTTATATGGTACAGTGCAGCTTGAGACCTCAACTGCATGTTTTGTTTATATCATCCTGCAGTGGAATTGTGTTTATTTACAGGGCAGGAAGAGTAGATACTATAGATTGTTCACTGCTGACTTGAAGCACTTAGCTAATATACCTCAAAGATCAGAATAATTTCTGTGGCTTATAAGCAGAGGACTTCAGGCTTAAAATTTATCAGCCTGATAGTTCTTTTTAATATAAGTAACAAAGATTGAATTCTTTGGTTTATTCACTGCAGAAATGACTACTATAACAAAGCAGTTAGTGAGGTATATTTCATATAGTAATAATAATAATAATAAATACAGAAAATGCTACTTACTTCTGGAGCTTTATTTTATTTTACTATCTAATGAATCAGGAAGAAAACATGTCCTTGCATAAAACATGTAAAATCCATGTTTATTTGTAGTAGTGTTACTAGAGTCTACAAAAGAGCATGTTATTCTGTTAGACTTATTCGTCTGAACATAACCAAACAACTCATGCTGACTAAGATTGGGGCTTCTGTTCAAACAGTGGTGGTAAATCTGTGGGACTGGAATCTCCTGTATGAAGGGAAAATTTTAAGACTACTCTCACAAAGTTTGTGGAAGTGTAATATACTGGGCTCTTTGTGCTTTAGAAATATGTAATGATTTTTTTTTTTTTTTTTGCTTTGAGAGTTTTGTTGTGTTACATTTGCAACTGTCTGAAAGAATTTTTATAAACTCTATCTAAATGATGTGCATCAAATCACAGGCAGTGACTATCTGTTCACTATCTGGGAACAGGTTTTTTTCTTGCAGTTACACCTAGGTGAGGTGAATGTTTGGCTTTTAACCAGGTGATCAGGTTTTATCAGCAACCTCAGAGTCCTTAAAGCTGGAGACACCTACCAGGAGAAAACTGCTTCCTTGAAAGTGGGAACTTCTCCTTTTCCCACATGATTGAGTCTGGAGCTGCACTAGATCAAATTCCCACCTGTTAGCTTTTCTGGCCCAGACTTTCATTCCTTTGGAAGATACTTACTGTATTGCAGTGATTGGCTTCCCTCTGCTGTACTGAGGAGTGGCTCTGTGGTAAGCCAGTTATGAACAGAAATGGCAGGGTACTGCTCCTTTGGCAGTCCCAACCTGGGGCAGGCACTGATAGAAAAATTTTGAATGGCATGAGATGATAGTTTAAAACTGTCTGAAGATGTATCTTCAATCAAATTAAACCCCGTATATTAATGGCAGTATTTATCAGTAAGAGAAGTCAGTCTTGACCCTTTGAGGTGGTACAGTGAAAACATCCTGGAGAATCTATTATTTGTAACCTTCAGTTCCTCTGTTCACTATGGCTTTTTTGATTTTGTTTTTTATTTTTGTGTCTGAGAGCACATGGAGTTTGAAATGTTGCAGGTAATGAAGTCAGTGGGATAGGAACAAAGGTGTGGGGACTGTTCAGACAGCTTTTTCCATTCTTGTCTGCATTTCTAATTTAATTCCTTGATTATGCACACAAATGCAGTCTTTAATTAGATCACCACATCCTATTTTTCATTCTGAGTCAAGACTGAGGATCAAGTTCCCAAGACTGCTAAGATACCAAAATGACTAGAGACGATTGTGTCTGAGTCAGTGATGAAAATATACATAATGTCCATCGTAAAACACTTCACATAGCAGCATGCCAGCAAGTGCCTCCCCCCAAAAAACCACCACCCACCAAAAAAAACCCACTTCTTACTGAGGCAAGGTGTTCTTCAATGGCCAGATAGCATCTTGAAAGATATCTTGGTGTACTGCCAGACTGTGCAATTTCCTTTCCCCAACCCTTCTGTGTGGCCTGAGTGAGAAGCTGTCACAGAGGGGTGACATCTCCCAGTGATCACTAGTTGAACATGCAGCTGCCTGAGGTTCTTCATTTCCACTCTGTTTATAATGCTGCACATCATTTACAGCTCTGTACCACACCTGCTGGAAGAATCTTTATGCTTCTGTTGTGTACTTTAAACAGTGTGCCCTCTGTGAACATTAATTCTCATGCATCCCTGTATAAAGTGCTCTAACTTTGATGGTGATGATCAAAACATAAACTAAATTGAAGTTGTTAGGCAATCTGTAGTACCTTGAGATGCTGATAAGCTGAGTATGAAAGAGCACTATTGTTTGATATATTCAAAGTATGGCTCCACCACTGCAACTTCATTTCTATTTGTGCTTTGAACATTCTAAAGATAAAGCTCAAGAATCTCCTGTGAATACATGGAATTTATACATTACTAGATTGAATGAATGTCCCAAATCCTACGGGGACTGTGCCAGAGATGGGCACCTCATTGACTTTTCCAGCACAGTATTCAGTTGCCTGAAGCAAAGCCACTCAATCTCAGTATGATTTTCCTTGCAACTGCATCTTCTGACTGCTCATCAGTCTTATTTCTAGGGAACAAGTAGAATTATTAGTTCACTGAACACAGCACAGACAAAATTGTTGGGAAAATAGGAGTTTTACAGTTAAGTAGGGTGCTTTGGCTGTGTAGATTGTGACTAGTACAACATCTTGTATTTTGACTAGATTATGAAAGGTGCACTCCTTTCATCCCTGTCACTGCTGTCCTATTCCAGCAAACTGCAAATCTTGCTGAAAAATGCTGGGTAGGATTTTCAAAAAGGAACAGTTTGCTTTTTCTAGTTAAATCAGGAAGACTGTGTTTCTTAGAAATTATAGAATTTTTTTTATCTAAGTGCTAATGCCTGCAGATTGAGGAAAGATCCAATATGGAAGAGGTGGCTTTTTTTTTTTTTTTTTTCAACCAAGGAAAGAAGGTTAAACGAGAGAAGCTGGCTAACTTATTAGCTGTATAGCACTGCCATTTGCCTTATAGTGCTAGAAAATACTTGTCTCTATTTGAAATCTAGAAAATGGTAGAGTCAAACCAAGAACACAGAAGGATATTTCTCATACTGCCCCAGGAGTAGAATTTAATTTAAAAAAAAAAAAAAAAAAAAAAAGCCACAAAACAAAACCAATTAATTAGTAGAAGACCAGAAGGAGGAAGAAACTGTCAAAAATTAAAAAAAAAAAAGTGTGAATTAGAGCCCCAGGTATATAGCAAGAACAAATCAAATTTAAAAGTGTGCCCTAAAGATATTCCTCTTGCAGTTGATTTATTTATTTAAGTCCCTCTTGTGCTGTGACGAACAAAACATTGGTGTTTTGATGTTAAGGGATATATGGTCCTTTGTTTTCAGATATTTTTGTGGAAGAACTATTATTCAAAGTTTATTCTAGGTCTAAAAGGCAATTTGACACTGTTCAGTGTTGTTATATTTTCTACTACTGTTGGTTCTTTCCCAAATCAAACATTTCCCACTTGACAGATTACACATAAATAGAAGATGACTCTCTCCTTCATCGGTAAACAGAGCCTTGTTTCTGTCACTCTGCAGGCTCTTCACTACCCCTGTTTTTCATGCAGTATTTAACTAATTGGTTGTTATGTTGGCCTTCTGTCCTCTATATCCCACGATTCTTTCTGCTGTGGTCAGTGCCATTGCATAAACCAGTCATCATAGTCTCCTTGTGGAAAACAGGTCTGTGACTTCATCATATTGTGAAATAAACTCTAAATTAGTGCATGAAAATATTGTACAAAATAACAATTAAGTAAGTAATTAAGTTCACAATCTGAGTGTAAAAATATTGTTGATCTAAAAAGAAGTTGTAAAAAAATCTACTGCTTTAAAATACTGAAGTAGCTTTACTTTAACATCAATCATTTGTTATGTGGATTAGCTTCACATAGCTGTATTTTTACTAATTAATGTTCAGTGTCTTGCAGAGTAGCTCAAGTATGTTGTGAATAGGTTTACGTTCTCATCCTTCATCTGGAAAGAAGCTTGTTTCTTAAAGCCTTTGTTTTGAAATTGCATTTCACAAAAACTCATGCAAGAGTTGAGAAGCACTTATCTATATTTGTCTAACAGGGCCCACTATGAACTACCTAAACAAGTAGGCATTCCAAACTCTCTGTCTCTCTCTCTCTCTCTGTATATACATATATATATAGGAAGTCTTATGGCTCTCAATTTAAATGTCCTTTCTCTTATTTTAGGATTAAACGAGTTTTCAGATTTTTGTCCCTCACTTAAATTTTCCATACTAACACACTGTACAAGCCAGGGTCTTTTAACACTTTTATGAGTAAGACAGTTACTGATGGCCTGTTATATTATGAAAATCTTACTTTGATGATGTGGAAGTGAAGGAAATCAGTCTGTAGGTCAGGGTTAGGATCAAGTCCAGTGATTGCCCAGAAGGTTCATATCAATAAAGCTAGGTTGAGGTCAAGACAGGAAGTCAGTCTGCAGCCCAGAGCCTGAGCTAAAGGGCTCTGTTGCTTGGCATGACTTAATGCTTTGACAGGATATGGTCAAAGAAACTAGTACTCCTTTATCATAGCCCAGGTCTTTTAACTTGGTGACAGCCCAGAGCTGAACTTGAATAGAGCTCCTAGGCTCAAGGATGAGCAAGAAACCTCAGGCTAGGCTGGTCACAGATATTAGGGCACATTAGTGCACTTAGGGACATCATAGACTATTTTGTAACTTGCTCCAGAATATTTTGAAGGTAATTCCTGGTATGCAGGAAAGATGCATAGTTTGCATTATTCTTTTGTTATCCTGGGTGCCCTTGGAAGCAATGCTATATGAAAACAGTGCAGATAAGATATTCTTATTTTAATGTACTAAATTTTTAATAGTTTCTGTTGTGTTTCTGATGTGTATTCATTAGAACTTCCTTTTGCTGTACTGCTATTTTATTCTTTAAATGTAGCAGATTAAAAAAAAGAAGGTACAGATAAGGTGCTTCATTATGAATTGAAACAGCTTATGAAAGACAAATTCTACAGTTTGCAGACATCAGTGAAGTAAACACTAAACTTTTCATTTAGTTTGGATAATTCCTGTTTCCTCTTAAAAGTCATGAGGACCTCTTAGAATTCATGAGGGAGGTATGTGTGGAGAAATAAAAGCAGAATTGCTGTCATTTTACAGTGAACTAGAGGGAAGGAGGAGAAGAAATATCTGGGCTTCCATATCTAAGGGCATACTGGGAAGACTGAATGGGAGACTTTTCTATTCTATTAAGCTAGGACATCAAATCTGGACTTGAGCTGCTGATGAAATATGTCACAGAGGGAATGGGAGAAGCTCCTGTTTCTCTTGATGAGACACATCAATTTGAGTTATGAGCAGATGAAGTAGAAAAACCTGGGCTTATGAGGGTGCAGAAATGCTTTCCATGAATCAGGTCAAAGCACTTTTAAAACAGATGTAGGCCAAGCAGTTTCATGGATTTTCTGTACTTGAATTTGAAGCTTTATGTGAGATGCCTTGTGATATTTTCTTATCTTGCTCTTGCTGGCCTGTTTATCTTTGTGTCTCAATAGCTGTACAATGAGTTTAAAATTACATTCGTGTTTGACTGATACACATGCACTCCAATTTCTAATCTACCTTTAGTATGTTGTACAGTTGGGAACAGTTTTCAGTAAAGAAAACTCAAAAACTGAAAACTGATGAAAACATGCAAACAAACAGTTGGTGGAGAACTAAGATAAAAGTGCAGTGCAGAGTTCAAAAAGAAGAGTTCCAAGGGATGCTGAGTAGCTCCTGGGGGAGAGAACCACATCCTAGCAATTTGTTAAGGTTTGGTTTCTGATTCAACTACATGCTTCACAGCGTTTCTTTTGTGAATTTACATGCTTGAAGTTAATGAAGAACTTACACAAATAGCTGAATTTTTTAACACAGCAGGAGTCAAATTATCTCTATTTCCATGCTGGTAAGTGTTAAAATGAAATGATTCACCTTTTTAGCTGTAAAATTTTGCTGGTTTTTACTTTTTGTCAGTTGATTCTACGGCTGGATTAGTATCTGACTTGGCAATGAGTTGCAAAGCATATAACGTTTTTCCAACCTTTCAGTTTTTTCTTGCTTATATTGTTAAATTCTCAGAAGTATAATTGTCAAAAGCAGGCATACATGCTGAGAACATAGATTGCCAGTCAGTAAGAAATATTATAAGATTGCCTTTTACCCTCTGAAAATAAATTCACTCTATTCTGTTCTTAACTGCAGTTACCAAGGCTCCTATGATATCATGCAGCTGTGCTTGTGGGGACAGAACAGCCAGCTTCTGTCACTTTGGTTAACCTTAGAAATGATGCCAACTGTCTCATTATAGCATCATATGAGAAGCTGGAAAGTTGCTGTCCGGAAATAGTGCTGTAATTCGCCTATTATCCTGCACCATCACCCATGATTAACTGTCTGAAACTTCTTTCCTGGAAAATATGGTTCCATTGACATCAGACCAGCACTAGAAGGATAGTACTCATTCCTGGTGATTTCTATCCTTCTGACTTGACCTGAGTTGTTTCCAAAACTCCCTCAACTGAACGGAAAATTAAGGGAAAATCCTGCATTGTAAAGCTCTTGAAGTGCAGGGCCACCTCTTGATCCTCTGAGTGCTGTACAATGCTGTGCAGTTTGCACTGGCATTGACAGTGCATAGTTTTTGGTAGCTTGTGTCTTACTGATTGTCATTTTGAGTTTATCTGATCCAGCTCTGCTTCTAGTAATATCCTGTTCCTCATGATACCCTCTTTCTTTGATCTGTGCTTTAACCTGTGCCATGTTCCTTTGTCCCTGTCTCTAGGATTTCTGGTCCTGCACCCATCCAAGCTTAGCATAGAGAGAAGGGAACTTCTTTATAGTGGGGAGCAGACTATTTAAGTTTGGTGAGAATTTTCAGGAAAGGAGAGAAGTCAAGAGTATCCAAAGATTACCCAACTGGTAATCTCTACATTGAGCTACTTTAATATCTATTTCTTGTTTTGAAAATGCTGCCTAAGATTATTCTGATTATGATTCTAAAGGCACAGTTGCATTTTTAAACTCTCTCATCTTATTAAGTACCACAGAGTTTTTCACTTCATTGCAAATGTTATGATTGGAGTGGGAAATGGCAGCAATAATCTTCAAATAGCCTTTGATTTTTCATCTTTATTCAACAGTCTGAGGTGAGTGAACCTCCTACTTAGCTCTTATTTTATTAAGCCTCTAGTACAACTTTTCATGGTTACAAAGTTTCTTACAATGCTGCTTTCTGCTCAATAAGCTCTTTCTCCACTCCTTCCAACAATTATTAAAAATTGATTTTAAAATAAGTAAAACTTTCTTTATTCTAGTCATGCTGCTGGACTGTGAAGTAAATACATGTAGAAATATTCAAGCCAGAAGCCACAGAACACACAAGTATTCTTGTTTTACACACATTAGATGCACATTGTTTACATTTGAATGAAAGAATAGAACTTTACAAATATCTTATCTTAAAACCTGTCTCTTGACTCCATATTTATGTTCTGGAAATATTGGTCAACATCTACTCACTATTAAAAAGTTAAATTAATCACTTTTAGATTTTCTTTTTGTAATAACTCTTCCTATCTTACAGAGCAATATATTTGGTAGAACTCTAGCTGTGTCATCATAATGGTTTACCATATGAGTGCAACCTTTTAAGTTGTCATTCACTAAAGGTAAATAAAGTATAATAAATCCCAGATGTACACACCGTTGACTACTTTGTGTTGAAACTCTGCCCTCCAGATTAGAAAGAGCTGTTTTACCTATAAGAATAAAAAATTCTAAATACACAGTCTTTGTTGCATGTGATAGGCATAGTAGAGTTAGGCAGTGCATAAACCCTAAGTATAAGTCTGCAAGTGTTCTTCTCTTAGCTTACATGCAAGTAACGAGTCAAAGATTTGGTGAAAATCTTTTTTTTTTTTTTCAGTTAAGACAACTTAATTGACATTGAGAATCAACAATGGTTTTTTCTGTATTGGGGCTTCTGTGTAAATGTATAAAACAAAATTTTAGAGAAAGCATATCTCTACTTCTTATGAAAGATGTTTTTAAAAACATTTCTTTTCCTTGGGATACTAAAGAATAACTTATTTGTGTTGCATTTATTTGACTATGTGATGGTTTCTTCAGTTCCTGTTGCTATTTGGGAAGATATTTTGAATCTACAGAAACAGTACTTAGCACATTCACAAATTACATTTATCAGCACTGAAGCCTAAAGGAAAGTCAATGTAATTGCAATAGATTTCTAGCTCAGAATGACAAATTGCAGAAGGTTGGTGCAATATAATAGCTTCTTGTAGAATAAATGTCTTTCTGATTCATTTGAGATATTTAATATTTTTATCTTTGAGCATAGAGAAACAGGTTTTATTTAGCCAAACTTTATTGCATTGATTAAGACACAGGATTCTATGATAGCTGATTCACAGATGATGGTGTATCAGACTGGGATTTCAAATGTGGTAACCTGTGTTTTTCTTCACTTGGTACTGGAATACAGTTGACTGTCACACAGACAAGAGCACAGGAGTATCTGTTTATCACTGTCTACTTGATACTATTGGTCTATTTTGACTTCTGCTTATCAGCCTCTACACCAGAAAAGGTGACTTCAGTATTGGAATTCCTTTAGCCACAAAGACTGATAGCACTGGTTGAACTGGGAAAACAAACAAACAAACAGCACTTATTTTGAAAAGAAAAACAAATCTTTTATAAATTGATTTAAATAGCGGTATAGGAATCTTGAGATCTGTTCTGCAATCACAGCACAGGCTGAAGAGCACTTCATTACTTGAACAGCTGCTTCGTTCAATCTGCAGCTGATCAAATCTATGTAGCCTTAACATGACCTATGCATCAATACCTGTTCTACATTACCTGTGCTCTTAATTTGCTTGCAAATAGTGGAAAGTGTGTCAGGCACAGGTGAATATTTCAGGATACTGTTGTCAATCTTTGAATTGAAATTTATCTAATTGAGAGTTAATGGGGCAAATCAATGGGACCTAAATCCCCATCCACCCCATTAACTCAATTTCTTTCTCCTGGTGCAGGATTGTGCTCTGATAAGGTGAGTGGTAAGTGAGCTGGAAAAGCAATTGGTTTAGCCTTGCTGACATGAGACTTGTTAATCAAAATAATGGTGAACTCCACTAAAGGAAGGGCATGGCAGTAAATCACAATTCCTTGTACTACTCCTTTCTGTCTAGAATCATCTGAATACTGACCCCTTGTGTAAAAAAAGCACTGTTAAAGGGATGATGATGATGATTGAAGTTTCCCAATTTTCCAGGGAATTGCAAACTACATGCATAAGAACATTTCTATTTTTGTGGAAGTGTTATGTGTCAGATTTCTGCAGGCACAAATAGAAACTAATGGTCATAACTAGCCTCTACCACATCCCTTACCTGCGGCTTATTTCAAATCCCGGCTGTAGGCCTTGTGCTTCCCTTGTTGCTGAGAAATCTAGGTAGAGTCAGGAAGCTCTGGTAGTGCTCTTGGGACCCTGAGATCATGAATATGCCTGAATCTTGTTTTTGATTTTTTGTCAAATGTTAACATCATAACAAATGTTATGGGCTTGATGTTAGTGATTCTGAAATTGGTTTCTCTCAGGCACCAGCTGAGAGTGTTGTTGGTTTGAGACAATTTACTAAAAAGTATAACTCTGGGGCCAAGGGTCCTTCATTTATTTATTTATTCATTTGTTCATTCATTCATTCTGAAAGCAGTATTTAACTACTTAGCTTTATTTTCTTTGGATTCCATTTCCAATATTTCCAATAAGAAGTAAAAAATTTTCCTGTTGGAAGGTTACAATAGCATTGAACGCCACATGTGATGGCCTTACCTTCAGTTTATGATTTGGACAGATATGCTGTCAATTTGGAATCGTGTTAGAAGGCTGGTGTACGAATTAACACTAGAAAATTAAAAAAATTAGAAGATTAAAAAAAAAAAAAAATAAGGAGAATATATCAGTATTACTTGTGACAAAAACAGAAGTCTCTGAGTTTACTTACATTAGATATGCACATTGCTTTTCAACAACTATGTTCAGCCTAAATGCTAATGGTGAGAGCTAATGAAGTCTTTGCAGGTAGGTTATGATAAGGTCTGAACCTGACCATACTAAACTACTACCTCTGCTTGTCTTGTAACACCGGTCAAGGTGTTGACTATGACTTTAAGTGCTGTTAAAAATGTGAAATGTGGATCTTGTGGCCTGTTTCTTCCTTCCTTGCCATGCTAGCTCCAACAGCTGTGTTCAGCTAGAATGGGCTTGTTGGCTCAGGTGAATTTTCAGGTAAACTGAGAACAGGACAATTTTAAGGAGTACTCAAACTCCCCAAAAGAAAATGAGGAAGGATCAAAATATTCAAAACAGTTTGAATCTGTATGTTTTCCAGGGCTTGTTTTGATAGCTGGAATGAAGCAGGAATATTTAATGCAGTTTTCTGAGGTTGGAATCCAGCTTGGGAGGATGTAGGAGAAATGAGGAGAAATGCAAATCTGACTACAGTTCCTGAAGCGAAGTATGCAGGAGGCTGGTCTCTTTTCATATAGTTAGGAATCCACCCACTTTCACTGAGATTTTTAATTACAGTGCCACAGCATCAGTACTGGATCTTCACCAGGGCTCTCACATTGATCAGTTCATCAAGACAGAAGAGCAACTTTGTCAGCTAACGGAGTGTGGGTAGTGCCATTCAGAGAGAACTTTCTCACCTGCTTAGCAGTTTTGGGGATGTATTCTGAGAAAGTAAGTTTCTGGTGTTTTAAACTTTAATTCTTGTAGATGCTACTATAGTGTTGTACTCAGAAATGCTACCCATCATCTCCTTACTTTTCAGTTCTGCAATAGCCAGTCATGAAAGGGAGTCTAAAAAAAAAAAAAAAAACACCTTGAAAAACCCCAGTAAAAATAGCTCTGTGAATCTCCATTTCTGAAGGGAGAGAGAAGGAGGGAAAACAGACAGATGCACTTTGTTGACCCTTCATTCTCTTCCCCCACGCTCTCCTCCCACAACAACTTAGCTCATTAAGCTCCTGTATAATTAAAACTTGGTCCAAGTCACACTAATTCTGTTTACCGGCCACAGGGAAAGATATAAATACCTAATCACTTCCTTACACAGAGCCTGCTTCCTGCTGGTGGTTTGCCGTTGCAAGAACTTGGTCCCTTAGTGAGCTCTGTACAGCTGCTCACCCTGAATGAGCCCTGCTACAAAGTGCTCCCCTGCCACAGTGCATTTATTTCCAGATTTCTTCCTCCTGTGTTTTCCAAAGGGAACGATGTCACTTTCTATAAACAGAAGACAGAAATGCTATTGTTAATGCACGTAATACCTGGAATTAAATTTATGGTATGAAATTAAAAGTGGAGGAAGAGACTGTCTTTTGAGAGTTTCCCAAAGGACGGCTGTTCTAATGGGCAGCTGAAGCCACAATGCTGAATGGCCTCACAGGTCCTGAGCATAATTCTACTGAAGTTATAGCAATGGTTCATTGATGGCAGTGTATTTAACACATAGTGCTGACTGTTCCGTGTGGGTTGCCAAAGGCCCATTGATAATCTCTGAAGCATGCAGGAGTTAAAATGATGCCTGCAATAAGATTTCACAGGCAAGTTAGTTCCATGAGGCACAACTCTCTATAAGGAGAGAATACATGAGATAGGGAAAGTGCGGGAGAATGTTCTTCCTAATTTGCTTTTTAATGGTGTTGTGAAGTTGTCGTAAGTAGCGGGCTTGAAATAATTACTTGCTCCTGAGCTCTGATAGGACTGATTTGGCTCATAGTTTTATTTTTTGGGGGAGTGAAGGGGATAATGTGGTGTGGAGGTGAGCAGAAGGTGGGCAACAGTGCGTGAGGTTACGAAATTGTACAGGTTGAAAGGGACTTTGGGAGATCATCTGGGCCAATTCACTGCTAAAGCAGGTTTTCTAAAGTAGGTTGCACGGGAAAGCATCCAGGTGGGTTTTGAATATCTCCAGAGAAGAAAGGAGATTCCACAACCAATCTAGGCAGTCTGTTCCAGTGCTCTGTCACCTTCACAGTAAAAAAGTTCTTCCTCGTGTTTGTATGGAACATCCTGTGTTCCAGTTTGTGCTTGTTGCCCCTTCTGTTGCTGGATACCACTGAAGACAGCTTTATTCCATCCACATGATATCTGCTCTTCAGATGCATTTAAGTGTTGATAACAACACCTCTCAGGATTCTCCAAGCTTAACAGTCCCAGATCCAGTTGTACAACATATTTTGAGCTGTTTCTGGAGGAGGTCTCAAAATTGTATGGCTGGTTTTCTCAAGACACCAAGCACACAGAGCTCTTATTGTTGCTTGCCTTGGGCTCAGTGACTCTAAGTAATCAGTCCGTGATCTCTTGCTTCTTCTGTGAAAGCGAAAGGGGCAGAATCACAAATGAAGTGAGGCCAAACAGAAGCACTTCATTCAGTTCCAGTACTTATTGCTGTCTTTTCCCTCTCATAGTTTTTGACATGTAATTAAATAAGATTTGATTGTATTTTCCCAAAGGCTTACATATGTAGCTGAGTGGAGTGCTTGGTGGTAAAAGATACTAGTTGCATGAACATGGGCTTTAAGGTCCTTTAGTGAAAACATACAAGTTATAGTGACTTACATTGCTTTGTCTTAGGAGTAATGATTATAATGGATTTATTTGAATTTGGATCACTTAGCATTACAATTAGCTTGCATTGTTCTCTCATTTTCTGCACCACTGCAGACCTCCCCATGTTTCTACGTTCTGTTCATCTTCTTCTATAAAGCCACCAAAAAGCCGTTGTGATTTTTTCCTCCCACCTTGTGGGGGCAGAAATGCAGTGGATTGCTCTGTGGGTGGCTTTTTCCTTATTACATGCAGATTTTTAGAAGAGGCAAAGAAAAGAAGTGGGCATGAATTTTGAGCTGGATTTTTTTAAAACATGTATCTCCTACACAGTATTTCTTCCTCCCTGACTACCTCATTCCTCTCCCCAAGAGATGGCCATAAAGTCAGGAGGGAGGAATGATTTGCTCCAACTTTCACCCTGAAGCTGCAGATGGTCTGTTAAAATCATGTGGCTGATCTCTAGTGCGACTAAAGTATTACCTTCCTCAGATTTCATTTCAACAAACCTTCCATCATCTTCTAATTGGCCTTCTCCACATGCTGAGTCATTGTGTATAACAGTAATGTTCTGTCAACAAAGAGCTGTGTGTCATCCAAGTATTACTTAAGTAAGTGATATCTGGCTAATCTGGGTATTTAGAATTATAAAATATGTTTACAGGGTGCCATGGGTCTCAAAGTTAGAGATACAGTTCATGATCATAAGGAAGACTTGAAGACCTTCCTTTACATTATTATAGGACGCTGTTGCCTATGTGATAGGAAAGGAAAAAAATTACCATTTAAAAAAAAAAAGCAACAAACAAACACTTCTGAGAAAGATGAGAGTTCCCACACAGATTCAACTTTACTGTCAATCCTTCTTCACATTTAAAACATATATTAGATATTAAAGTACTTAGAGAATTCTATGTGGAATCCACAGGTTTGAAGCAGAATACTTGATTCAACCTTAGACATAGTGTCATGATTCTTATTTCTGTAGTTAATCATTGTACTACAACTGTCTGTGTAATAACAGTAATTCGGCTCCTTGGTGTTTTTTTCTTATTTCAGAACTTTCAGTTCTGAATTTACCCATTTTACCCGTTACATTGAAGACATCATGCACAACCTATAAAATGAGGGACAAATGCTGTTTCTGGGTTCTGTACTCCTCAAATGTTCTGGGAGGTTCACCACCAAATGCAGTAACTTCAGGGAGACTTCCTGAGATGATGTGGAGTTTTGTGGGCTGACGGGGACAAACAATACCTCTCTCTCCTTCTAATTAACTTCTGTGGCAATTTAGAGTATGCTGAAAACTGGTTGGAAAAGGGGATGTGATTGTAGAGCTACTTTTCAAAAAGCTAATTTTGTTTTAACTGTAGTTCTTAGCAAGATAAAGAGTTTATTCTAAATGTGTTGCCTGGAGTCTCAGTGTAAGGAGTTTACTGGCATGTTTATTTGCATATTTTACTTTGTGATTGTGAAGTCAGGATTTTATATGCTGTAACAGATACTCGGAGGTAAGTTATGAATCTGCAGATTTCACGAGTCCTTTGTGCAACATTCCTAGTTGCCAGTGCCACTATCCATATGGATTAGGCTACTGTAATTATCGTCAGATTGAAAGCCTATCACAGTTATTGCAATAATCTTTGCTCCATCTTGCTTGCCAAGGCTGGATGATTTACCTTGCAGGTCAATAAATAACTCTTGACTAACTTCTGCCCTCCATATTATCTAATCTACAGATCTCTTCTGTTCCAGTTGTTCAAGTAAAACAAACGAAAAAATCGAAGTGAGCAAGGAAAAAAATCTGCCAATTCAATGAATAATTGAAGACAGAGTTAGGTTCAGAGAGAGGTGCTTGAATGTGGGGAATAATGAGGGGGATAGGAAATGGCAGCTGCATAAATAATTGATAAATTCTCTACAGCAGTCCCTTTGTTGTCGAGTCTGAGGGAGATAAGGGAACAGTGCTTTTCCTCTATCTCCTCATATGGACTGAACTGTAGGCAGCTGCCTGCGTAACTGTGACACGAGCAATGAAATCACAGCTGCTGTGGGGAAGACAGTGCTTGGCTTATCTGTCTTTTGGAGGACATGTAATGTGCGCTAGTCCTGTTGCAATGCAGAGAGTGTGTATCTTCAACATATTTCTTTAGGCAAGCTTATCTTTGACCTGCATGCTACAAGTAAAGTGTAGTGTGGAATCACATTCTAAATGTTGTTTCCACCACTTCTACTTGGAAAGACAGAGCTTATTTCTCTTCAGAGGTCAGCAGTCAGTACAGTGCAGCAGTTGCTTCAGTCAGTATTTCTGTTGCAGGATTTTCCTTATGTTGGCCAAAATAATGATGCTGAGATATTGCTACATCTTAACATATCTGGACTGACTGCATAGCCAGGATCCAAGAAACAATGGTTTCCACACTGCCACTCAAAAAATCGTGCAATCATATTGTCAAAGACTATTGTCTTCAATTCTAATTATAGTTTTTATTAGGGTATCTTGTATGCTTACTGCATACAAGGAAGACTTATTTTTTTCTGCAAGATCTTCTGTGTGAAACTCTGCTGGACCCTTGTTTTTTCAACAATGCAGAGAAGTAAAATCAAACCCAACAGTAGATTGAAAAAAAAAACGAAGGAATGAAAAACACAGCACAATAACTAGTAAGTGATGCAATGGCAATGTGAACGCTGACTACTGCAATTAATTATGCTTACTTTTACTCTGCAGTTTTACTATTACCTTCAATTTCAACTGCACTTTTGCCAGTACTACGTCAGAGTACACATGAAGATGTCTTTGATGCTATATTATACTTTTAAACAATATACTGAAAGCCAGCATCACAGTTCTAACATCCATTGTTAGTTACTTGCAACAGATTACATAGAGGAGATTTCATTAACATCTCTAGATATGCACTAGAGGTATCTTTTTGTATGACTTTCTTTATCCCTTGGTGATAAATACAAGAAAGGAGCGCTCTGATTTGAGAGGAAAAATAGAAGTCAGCCTCTAAAATGCTGTCTTCCTTTTTTTTTATTTGAAAGAAACAGGAATTAAACTCTTATGTCAAAGCTTTTTTATTGTTTTATTTATGTAGAAACATTCAACTTCCAGGGCAAACTGAAGAGAGCACAGTATTTCTTATCCTTCAACATACTTAAGAAGTGGTCAGGAGTTCACAGCTGTTTAATAATGCTTGAGCATACTTGACATTAAGTAGTTTGATACTCAGGCTATTGACCAGTAGCAGTTCTACAGGAAAGCTACATTTTTAATTGTTTTGCTGCTCATAGGATCGTGTTCAGGGTGTAATAAGTAAAGGAGACTGAAGAATTGCTAAAGAATCTTGCAGAACTGAAAAACTATTAAAATTCCATGTAGGCAGGTATAAAGCAAATTTCAAGGGATGGATGAATGGAATAATTCCCATCTTATCCCCACCACACTGTGCATCTTCTTACACTTCTGAGAGATAAGCCTTGGAAGTAGTTATAGTCAGCTTTGTTACTATCAGCTCAGTAATGGTAAGAGACCAGAACAGGCAGCACTGAACCATTGAATAAATGAACAATAAGCATATATCTTGAGTTAGCAGATGTGCAAGTTGCATTGCTTTCTTCACCAGTGCCCAATGGACCCAATCACAGTGTTAATTAAGAAGTCTTTCCAAACCTTCACTTTTTTCTGTATGTCAAGAAAACAGCTTCAGATCTTTGACTGCAGCCTCTTTGTCTGACTGGAGTAGCCAATCTCACCAAGAAATAAAAGTGTTTGGTGAGGTTCTAAGTTAAATTTATGCAATCTGCTGTATAGGAATATGTGAAAGCTGTTCCTTTTCCCAAGAATTTAGGTATATTTAGTAGCAACTCTGAATTTAAATGTCAGACTACCTGTTTCCTGACTAGAAAGTATTTATCTTCAAAGCTAAGTATACTACTGCAGCAACCTTCCTCTGAGGATGCAGCAATAGATGTAGTCTACAGCTCACTGGCTCAACAACATAGGGAAAACTAATCTTTTTAGCTTGGCATTAGATAAAAACAATGCACATAAAATAAGGCTTAGTATTCATCAAATGGTCAAGGAACTTAACGTGTTTCTCTGAATGAAAATAACTCTGACATTTCTGTAAAGCAGATATTTCACAAATGCATTCTGCCAAGACTTTCGTGGCCACAGTAGAGGATGAGGTGTTAAATGTGCCAGTTTTCTCACAGAGGGGGGACAGTGGTAAATGTGAGTGCAAATACTTAATAAGTTGCTGTGGAATGAGTTTGAATCCCCCAGTTAAATACTATAACTATCAAGTTAGCATTTTTATGATTTTTACCTTTAAAAATATGTTTAACTCATTTTTTCTTTGCAATTTGAAGCAAGTGGAAAAACTCTGTGTCATAAAAACAAAAGTTATTTTTGATGGTTCCTGAGTATGGAAAAATGTTTGTAATTAACAAAAGATAGTTCTGTGCTACTATGCAAAAATAAATTCCAGCACAGGCAAAACAAAACCATGGGTCACTTTTCTTTAGGCTTAGATTTCTTGCTGGACTGCCATTTTCAAATCCAGAAAGTAATGCCCTTAATGATCAAGTTTTGTTGGTGAAGGAAATAATCCGTGTACAGGTTGTATTTTTGAGGTAATAAGCTGTGAAAAGCAGTGCTGAAGCTTTGAAAGACATATTTTTCATTAGTCTTAGTAAAAGACTGCCATCCCCGTTAGGGTGATGGTACTGTCCTTCAAGGAGAGAGGTGTACTAGGAGATTTCTTTTCTAGTCAAGATGCCAGAGAATTGTCTGCCCTACTCTCCTCCCCACATTCCAGACTCTTCTAAGTACAAACTCACTGTGACCTTAGTTTTACATTCATTTTCTTCATTTTGTACTGTGTCTGGGCCTGGACAAGCACAGGAAAAACTAGGAGCTGTTGGAATGAGTCCAGAAGAAGGACATGAGGATGATCAGAGGTGGATGGAACGCCTCTCCTATGAAGAAAGGCTGAGGCAGTTGGGCTTGTTCAGCCTGGAAAAGGCTCCAGGGAACCTCCTTTAGGCTTTTCAGTACTTGAAGGGAACTTATAAACAGGAGCGGGACTGATTTTTTGTATGGTATGATAGTGATAGGACAAGGCAGAATGGCTTTCAAGTAGATGAGAGAAAACTTAGGTTATGTGTCAGGAAAAATGTCTTTACTCAGAAAGCAGTGAGGCCCTGGCACAGATGCCCAGAGAGGTTGTGGATGTCCTATCCCTGGAGGCACTAAAGGCCAGATTGGATGGGGCCCGGGGCAGCCTAACCTGGTGGGTGGCAGAGCTGCCCTTGGCACAGGGTTGGGACTTGATGGTCATTAAGATCTCCTCCAACCTAAGCCATTCTATAATTTTCCCACCCTACTTGAACTTTAGAAATACCTCCACCACCCACCAAACTCCTCTTTTTTAAAAAGATAGTTGTTTTTCTGTTCTCTCCCGGTATCTCCATACCTTTGTTTTCTGCATATTAAAGCAACAACATTGTAGTTTTTTATAATCCAGAGGAGACTTCTCTAATTCCTTTGATCTTCTCCAGAAGTCAGAAAAGAACAAATTAAGTTCTTAAACAACCTTCTTTTACCCTCTGCCACTTGTTTGCAGCTTTTTATAGCCCGCACTCATCACCACGCCTGGGCCTTTTAGCACACTCTCTTTCGGCTGCGTCGGTGCTCTTTAATCTTTTCTTACAGGAAATCTGCTCTGTCAGGTGTTTTTCTTTCTTTGTTTTTAAATGCCAAACTGTAAAAGTAGTACTATCCAATTTCTGCTATAATCACAAACCCAGAATTGCTTGAAATTTGTACAGGACATCACAGGTAACTTTCTGGATGCTCCTAAACCTTTGTGTGTCAGGGTTGATCACTGGGAGGAAAAAAAGAAAAAGCTTTCCTAGGTGCTCTTTTTTGCATCTGGTTTTTGGGGCCGGTACAGCCAAGCATCTGCAGTCTTGAAATAGCCATGCGGTAGAGAGTACTGTGGCTGCTGCCTTTCCAGCTGGACTGTATGAGATATCTGTAATGATTCTTACTGCTCTTGTGGCATAATACTTAGAAGCTATGATTTCTGCCTTCCTCTGGCGTATCCTAAACTTCCAGATTTTGAACTGTCTGAAGGAGGCTTTTATTTGGAAAGATAAGTATAGGCCAGTCAAACCTAGCTGAAAAAAAAACCTAGTCCTAAATATATATTTGATAGACAAAAAGGAAAACCAGTGATTTGGCTTAGTATTGTGATGAAAAGGAACTACGAAATATACTTGAACTGCCAAAATTGGGGTGAAGTTTCTGAGACCTTCATGGGAAAGCACTGAATCTTGGCTAAAGGCATTAATTCTCAGGAGCAAATGAGTTACTAGTAAGCACTGCAAGCAGAGCAGATATTCATACAATCTTTATACCATGTAATGAAAACTAAGGTTTTAGAAATGTAGGCAGAGTAATGTTTAACTAAAGATTAATCCTTCTCCTATAGAAATTGCTGTATACGTTTAGCATTATTTGCTTAGTAGAGAAGTATCTTGTAATAAACCTCAGTACCTTGAAATAAAAACACAGGAAGAGGGAGAAGAAAAGGGTATTACTAACTTCTCAGAAACTCAAAAGGAACTTTGAAAAATGGCATTTATATCAACTACTTTAAAATGCCTTTGACATCTGAAAGAGGCCCCACACTGCAGAACTATAGTTCCCTTATCCAAAAGAATTTAGTTCACGTAAACAGTTTTTGCTGGAGCCCTGAAGGCACTAAAGGCCAGCCTCACCCAGGGCAACCTCCAGCCAACTGCCAAGGAGCCACACTGCAACTTGGCCCTATGCCTTCACTTCTTGCCTGAGAAACTCCATAGCAGCATCAGTCTGTTTTGTCTGTGCCTGGCTGTGGGACCACTGATCCTGACCTGTGAACTGCTGTCCTTGCCTAGCTTTGGCCTGTTCCTATGGAGGTGCCTGGTGCCTGGAGCTAGGGCTATCTCCAGCCTACTCTGCTTCCTGACTGGGATAAATGGATGGCCCTTGGGAGCCCACTGCTCTGGCCTGAGCAGCCAGCTTTGTAGCACCTCAAAATACTTCTTCAAAAGTGAGCAAAGAAAATGTTTGTTGAAGACTACCAGCATTCCAATAGCAAACATGTTTGGTGGTAGTGAGTCAAAATTCACATCCTGTATGGCTAACATTATTCCTTTGCTCATGTTGATATGTGTGTAGTAAATAATGAGCTGTATAATAAATTAAAAAAAAAAAAAAGTTGATGTACAGAATGCAAGTTAATAGTAGCTTAGACTCACTGTGTTTGTTGTATGTATACTAAGATAGAAAAGTTCATAGAAGCAAAATCCAGAGATGGTTAGCTCCAAGGAGTTCATAGATATTTGAGGCTCTAAGCTTCTTTAGATTGTTGGTGAGAGGTGCTGGACCATTGAGCTGTAAAGATCACAGGTTTTGTGAGGTGGTGTCCAAAAGTTCTGTTCAGAAGACAGACATCCTGGAAGTTAGGAATTTAAGAAGCCTGAGGTTTATTTTTCTCATCTTTCAGGAATAATCCCTGCAAACCAGAATCTAGTGTTACATTGCAATCATTTGGTAAAGGTATAGCAGTTCTTGAGACCCTAAGGAGAGCCTACTATTGCACCTGCAGTCTAGTCTCTATCTGAAAAGCAGTATTCAAGTTTGCCTGGTAGGCAGGGAATAGCGTCATGGACAATGGCTATAATTGCTAGAGCACTAACTAGCAATCCATTCTCTCTTGTTTCTGAGTAAAAGTGACTGGACATCATGTTTTATAGTGGATTCAGCCTTTTCTGCACCAGAGAAGGTATAAAACATACTCCTGGAAGCTATGCTATGGTACATGGAAGAAAAGGAAGAGACATGGGATAATCAGCATGGCTTCATCAAGGGCAGGTCCTGCCTGACCAACCTTGTGGCCTTTTATGATGGTGTAGCTGCACCAGTGGACAAGGCAAAAGCCACTGATGTCATCTATCTGGACTTCAGTAAGGCCTTTGACATGGTCCCCTATAATATCCTTCTCTCCATCTTTTCTTGTATCTGGGTCGTGGCAACTGCCACTATTAGTACAACCTGGAGGATATTAGGATAGAGGACAGCACTGCCAAAGAAGAACTTGGGGGTACTTATGGATGGCAAGCTGAACATGAATCATACAATCATCAAGGTTGGAAAAGACCTCTAAGATCATCAAGTTCAACAGTCTATCTACCATCAATACTGCCCACTAAACCTTGTCCCTAAGTTCTATATCTATTCTTTACTTACCTCCACAGATGATGACTCCGCTACTTCCCTGAGCAACTTCTCCCAGTGCCTAACCAGTCTTTCCATGCTAATCTCAGAACCAGAAATGTGCCATCACAGCTCAGAAAGCCAACAATAATCTGGCCTGCATCAAAAGAAGCATGGCCAGCAGGGCAAAGGAAGATGATCCTGGCTCTCTACTCTGCACTGATGAAGCCTCAACTGGAGCACTGCATCCAAATGTGGAGCCCTTGAGAATCTTAGATATGTTGGAGAGCATACGGAGAAGGGCCACAAAAATTATCTAAGGGATGGAACACCTCTCCTGTGAGGACAGGCTGAGAGAGCTGGGCCTGTTCAGCCTGGAGAAGAGAAGGCTCTTGCGAGACCTGAGAGCAGTCTTTCTGTATCTAAAGGGAGACTGTAAGGAAGAAGGGAACAGACTCTTTAGTGGGGTCTGTTGTGAGAGGACAAGGGGAAATGGTTTCAAAATAAAGGAGAGGAGATTTAGATCAGATATAAGAAACATTTTTTTTGTAATAAGGGTATTGCAGGTTGCCCAGAGAGGTGGCGGATGTCCTGGAGACATTCAAAGTCAGGCTGGGTAGTGCTCTGTAAGAACTTAAATCCAGGGGAAAAATATGACAGTTATCTTGTTCCGTGAAGCAGATATTGAAAACAGGCACTATCTAGAACTGAAGTGAACATGTTTAAAGCCCTTGCTCCTCTAAAGACTCAGAGCTACAACTTCTGAGTGAAAAGAGAAGGACACATCTTTTTCCCCTTGCAGTTTGTGCGACAATACTCACTTGATGGGGTTTGTTTAGCCGAGTTACTGAATGACTGAAATGAGTGTGAGGAGCATTTTACAGCAACTTCAGGGGGGAGTCTTCTTTTAGAGAACCACGTTAACCCTTTGGTTAAGGGGTTAGAATGTAACCTCAGTTTGGGATGTTCATAGCTTGGCCCTGTTCATGCTTTCAGACATGATGACTACTCAGAAGTGCATTGTGGAAGTCTCTGAACTCTCAAGATTAGCCAAGGCACTGGAAAGAAAAATTCTTTGTTACTCTTTGTAATGATCACTCTTTGGGGAGAAAAGCTTAAGTTCTTATGATGTTTTTATTGTTGTGTTGTACTAACCCTTCCATGAAACTTAACTGGCATTTACCTTCTTCCATTCTTTTAATTCTCTTTGGCCCTGCCACTCTGCCAATTTGTTGAAAACAACTTGTTTCAAATTAGCATTAGTTCAGCATTTAAATTAATCTGTTGAATAACAGTTACTGACTCTGGCAGTTATTAGAGTAGCTTAAAACTAAATGTCTAATATGCTGGTATAGTACATGTGTGTAGTATTATTCTAATGTTACGCTGCAGGCAGCATCCCTCCCCCTTCAATTTTGTTTTTGTGATTTTCATCCTCATATTTTATCATGTGTCGCCAATATGACTTATGAAACAATTTAGTCACCTCAGTTTTTTATTTTCCAGCAGTAATGTCATGATCTAAAATAAGCAGTAATAGTAAAATATCGCTATTGAATGGGCTAGTTACATGGATTACTTTTCCTATTCTTAAATACTGTTTTCCATTTTTTCTTTCTTTGAGTAATTGACTTCCAGAAAAAAAGGTTGACTTTTACTTTGTTCATCCTGTTGCCATTTTTTTTTAATGAGCCTACATAAAGCACTAATTGAGTAAAAAACATTCTGCTTTGCAAACAACCAGTGTGACCAATGCTAGTCATTTCTTGTTTTTTTCCAGAATTTTATTTGGCAAGCAGAATGAGTATATGTGGGAGGAAAGAAAATGAATTAAAGTTGGGGAAATACAAGGTGGAACTTGATAGGGTGTGTCCTCAGATGTGTGCACATGTGTCACACTTGCAAACTAGATAATTGCATATTTAGTTTCCAGTCTGTATACATGTGTGGGAGCAAATGTAAGGTTTGTCTGCCATAAGGGAGATACATACACTGAAGGCATCATTTTTAGTCTGTTTTGAACCTAGTGCTCTGGAAGAACTTACACTGTGGTATGTCACTATGGTGACTCAGAAATTCAGTCTGATTTATGTCTGTCTAGTAAAGACTGTTAATAATTGTGATGTTAAGTATGTTTTGAAGTACACTAGTATTAATTAAGCATGAATACATTGCTGTCTCTTGGGGGCCTGTCATCCTCAGGTCCAAGTAAAGCTTGGCTATCAGCAAGTTCCATTGTACCTTAACTGCCACTACATTCTGGATACTGCTTGTGTCCTTCTTGTGGAAAAATACCCCTAGTACTATGTTTTTCTGGTTGGTACACACGGATAGCTCGAAATAAAACTTGGAATAAGAGGGAGATAAAGAGGGCATGTACAGGTCAACATTTAGTGACAGTGAGATGCAGCAAGACAATGAGGTTTTCTTGTAAACAGTTTATATTAGTAGTTAAGAAGGATAAATTTAATGCTAGTTTTCATGTTTCTATTCTGTACTGCCAGCCTCCCACCTGATGATGATCATCTTCCATTTGGGCTCCTTCTGGTTATAATTGTGAAAAATATGCTATTTCTGAAATGCCAATAAATATGCCTGCTTACTCGTCCTGAAAAACAACTCCCTGAAATTACCATTGTGGTAACTACACGTAATGAACGATAGAGTTAGTGGCAAAAAGTTTTACCGTCATAACAACAATTTTAAAATACAGAATTTTAAAATAAGTGCTGTTTGCACTTTGTATAACGTGTTTTTGGAGCACGTGAAAAGCAAGTTAAAACCTTTTAGTTTCCTTTTTTTTTTTGCAATGAAAATTAGTGATATGGCTGCTCACCGGAATAACATCTGTGGGTTTGGGGTTTTTTGTTTGTTCGTTTGTCTATTGAGTATATATACTTCACTTGAATGGCAAGGAAGCTTGAAGTTAGCGTCTTATGTCTCTGAGTGCCAGCCTTTGAAATTAGCTTAGGAGTCAGTATCTTTGAGCCCTATAGAAGCGTTGTTCTTGTCCACTGTTGCATGTTTGCTGGCTTCAGTATATGTCCTAAAGGGCTCTTGCCATGCGTTGGGTCTCTTTTCAGACTGATCTCTCTCTAGGACTCTGCAGCATAAGGGCTTAGGCCCTTTCCTTCAGAATTAAACTCACTGGGGAAATCTCAAGTCCTACAGATGTTTTGTTTGCCATTGGAAGTAATGGGCTGCAAGAGGCTGTTGTGGGAGTTTTTATTGGAGTAACTATTAAGCAGTTCAAGAAAGATAAAAGAATTTGTACCCAAAGCCTGCCTGTTTTTCTATGGTAATTCTAGGATGCATTCAGTTTAGTGCTGTGCCCCTACAGTCAACCAGAACAAGGATCCTTCTCCCCAGAAGCACATGCAGCCTGTGCTTCCTGCCATGGTTTTCTACAGCTTTGAGAACCTGCCAAAACTGGATGAAGATAACTGCATGAAGTGTCTGCTAGTCCTTCTTGGTTCCTCTTCACACTGTTTTTCTTCCACTTCTGTGAAGGTGTCCTCACTTTTGTAGCAGCCCAGTGATAAAATTCAACTAATCTGGTTTCTTTAGGCCTTGAAGACATTCTACCAGCATGAATTGATTTCTCATTTAGCCAAAAGCTGCCTGTGCCATTTTCTCTGGCGTTGCTGAGGCATAGCAGTAACATTTGAGGTATCATGGGGTGAAAAGCTACCTAAAATAATTGAACTACCTCAACTGTGTGGTGCTCAAGTGATCCTGTGCAGGTGTGGCTATGTTGCTCTATGCCAACGCATTGCATTTGAACTTGTAGGAGAGTGATCCCTCTGGATTCAGGAATGATCTTGTGGCTGGGTAGTTGTGCTTTTCAGCTGGGAGAGAGAAAGGAGGTAAGAAGTTGAAGCAGGCAGCATCTTCACTGAAGCAGTCATTCTGGAAAGAAACCCGAGGGACAGATTTTAAGCTAAGCATCCTGTTCTACACTCACCTGTAGTTAAACTCCTTTAGTGTTTGTTTCATGTGAAACAATGTGGAAGATTTGAATATTATTTGCTTAGATCTTTTGAATTTTTATAAGAATAGATTCTGTGACTTCTGGGAAATTGGACTTTTCAGTCATGTTTTGATGCCTCTTGCGATCTTTGATGCCATATCTTTTTACTGGCTTATTTCCTGTAACTAAAATCTGTTCTTCCAATGCCTCAAAATTTTATAGTATGTGCTCTGGACTGAGTATTAGTGGCCTTTCATGCAAGTCCCCAGCCTTAAATGAGCACTTTTGAAACAGTCTCCATTTTAAAGTGAACCCACTTCTTTGCCTGTCTTCTTAAATTCACCGTAACGCATGAAAATAACGAAACAATAATTGTGAGTCTGTTTGTAGTTGCAGGTGTGTATGTGTGACTTGAATATATTAGTATACACACACATACATATGTATATGCATCTTTCAGGGGATAAGAATGTAATTTTTCTTTTTATACATTTGAAGGCTTGAGTTTTATAGCAAATTCAGCTCTTTATTCTGTCTTAATAGTTTTTATTCTGGATAGTGCTGGTTTTTTTTGAGACAGCAAAGAGGGGAGGAACCTGTCACTCGTCTACATGAGCTCAGCTCTGAGAAGCTTGAATCAGGGTCAAGAGATGTTATTTCTATAGCCCAACATGATTTTTGTTCTCTCATTATTTTCCTGCAACCTCCTTGTCTTTCTTGGTCTGAGATGCTGCTGACTGGTGTCTTCCATGGTACGTCAGTCTTCTGCTTTTTCTGTTTTTCCCTTCACGTCAAAGCATTGTGTTGCCTTGGCATATGACTGTTACTCAGTCTGGTCTACACTGTGGCTTCCATCTTTTAAATTTCCTTAAAGAAATGTATATTCCTTCATGCAAACTGTTCACACTTTGTCTGAAAGCTTCCTACAAGTTTAGATTGTGATGTTTAAGTTTGTCATCCTGTACAGCATTTCTTACAACATAAATCCGCAGCTGCTTTCCCTGACTCCTGGGAAGAGAGAAACTTAGAACTCAGCTATTTAACATGTAAAACAATACACAGACCAAGAACAGCCACTTGATGCTTTTTTTTCTGCAGATCTGGAGAGTCAGTTGGGCTGGGACAGCATCCTCTTTCTTAGACTTGGAGCTGTATCTAGGAAATCTAGCTCTAGACATTGCTAATGGCGTCTGCATTGGAATCAGATCTCTTTGCTACAAAAACAATATCCCACTTTCTCTTTTCTGTTTAAAGGTGATTTTTTCCCCTATGACAGAATCTTCCATTCCACTGTTCTCCTTAAAACTTTTTAATAGTTGCTGAAAGTTTACCCTAATCTCTGTTTCTTGCTCCTGATGAAAGATAGGAAGAAATCTGGACAGCAAATGAAAGAGCCAGGGGAATAAATATTTATTACCTAAAAAGGCAACTGGTGAGTTTGTCCTGTTTGTAGTCCGTAAGCACAGAGTTTGTCTTTGGGAGTCTGCATTCAAGAAAGAGAAGCCATTAAATGCAGTGACTCGATGGCACCCATTAGGTGGGTGTAGTTTGTATGTTTTCTTTATATCATCTTCAGAGGACAAGTGAAAAATGGTCAATCAGATTTCTTAATTTTGATGTTGGATTTCTGAGAAGCTGTGAAGTATTTCAACTTGTCAGGGCCCTGGTACATGAATGGTAGTGTCTGACTTGGCAAGTGTCATTTCAGCTGCATCACTTGGGGAAGAGGTGGCAGTAGGAAAGCATAAGCAAAAAAATTTTTTAATCTCTTCAAAATCAAGGGAAAGGAAAATAACTGGATTTGATTCCCTAAAATCTCACTGGTGAATTTTGTCATGATCATGATGTGCTACCTGGAAAGAAAACATATCAGCAGGGAATATTTTCTTCCTTCTCTCATATACTGAAATGTTTCTTAGTCAGATTTCCCCTCTATCCTTAGGATAACTGATGGTTTTTCACCCTTCTCTAACTATTGGTAAAGAACTGAGTTTTATTACTTTCCTGGCATGCAGATTGGAAATTCTATTTCTGCTCCGATGTTGAAGAAAAAATGAATGAACATAGTGTGTGAAAGTGTGTCTGAAAACTTAATGAGACTTTGTTCTGCTTTTGGTCAAACAGTTTTGAGGTCTGTCTTCACACTCTTGGAAAGGGCACAGGAAGAAATACAGTCCTTTAGAGAGTCTTAACCTCTTGTATGATGTGTGTAGCAGAAACTGCCCTCGGTTAAGCAGGGAGTAGTCAGTCATTTGGCTGAAACCGAAGGCAACTGAAGTCAGCCTTCTTGATCACTGCATTGATTGTGGCCATCCAAGTTGGTTAGGCTGCCCTCCTGATGTCATCGTGACTAGTAATTTACAGAATCGATGGTTATAAGAACATGTAGAATACATAATGAATCCCAGTTATATCATGTGTGTTGGGGCAGCTGTATCCAGTAACATAACAAGGAGACTGCTGCAGCCCTGTGCCCCATGTGCTGCCCAGCAGGGAGGCTGAGCATGTATTTCCAGTGGGACCACACACCTGGCCACATGGATCAACACAGGCAAACATACAGATGGTACCAATGGCCTCATCTTGTTCTCTCTGGCTGATCAGGATGAAGGTGTGTGTAAGACATTAATAATATATAATTATATGTACCTCTCCCTGTTTATATAGAGATAGGTACATATATAGACATTATTTATATTGTGTTAATTACATTAATAATAGATAAATATCTATTAGTTAGTACTTATCACTTCTAGTTATCACTAGTATGTATTGCTAACTACTGTAATTATTAATTATAATTACATTTAAGTATAGCATTGTTTCTGCTTCTTCCTCTCCTATGCAAGAAAAATGTAAGGTTATATTTATTTTCAACACTCTGTGCTTGAAACCAAAGTCTTCAAAATAAACTATATGGTTACTTGCTAATTATAATAAATAATTTGGAATGCATACAATATGTATAACATGTGTCCTTCTAGAAGCTGAGCCCCCATAGTCTTGCCATAAGAAATATAGACACACAGGTTAGGAGTAACTTTTGCGTTCAAGATCAGCAAGTATGATGGCGGTTAGAGAAGCCAGAGGAAGGAAACTGAACTACAAAAATACCATTTCAGCTTTCCGTCCCAAGACTACTTAAGAGGAGAAGGAGAAACAGAAAAATTGTAAAGAGAACTTCAGGTGATGGGAGATACCTCTCTAGGCAACCTGTTTCAGTGCCTCACACTTTCACTGTAAAACCTTCGTCCTTATATCCAGCCTAAGTCTTCCCTCTTTTATTTTGAAACCATTTCCCCTTGTCCTGTAACTACAGACCCTGCTAAAGAGTCTGTTCCCTTCTTTCTTACAGCCTCCCTTTAGATACTGAAAGGCTGCTATCAGGTCACCTTGGAGCCTTCTCCAGATTGAACAGCCTCAGCTCTCTCAGCCTGTCCATTATAAGGATGTGTTCCACTCCTTGGATAATTTCTGTAGTCCTCCTGTGGATGTGCTCCAACAGGTCCATGTCTCTCCTGTTCCTTAAATAAATTCTTCTTGTGGTACTTCTGAGTTTAGTTAAGGTGTGTGGGAAATGGAGTTGTGCATTGAGACCAAGAAAGTGGGCAGAACAGGTGCCTACAACTTATTTTAGGATAGGAAAAATTAATTTCAAACAGGACCTCTTTTTTTTTTTTTTTTTAAGAAATATGAAGTGTTATAAATATCCATGATTAGAAACTGAGCATTCATCTCTCATCAGCTGTAGGCTTTCAGCTTTTTAATGACTCTAATCCAGGCAATATCTGGCACTTGAGAAAATCTGGTATATTGAATTAGCTATTGGCTTTGAAAAGTGTGCCTTGTTACTCAGCCATATTTAACCAGCAGCTCAAGTAGCAGAAAGTTTGGTTTTGTGTCACAGAGCTGAATTGCTCTGACAGGCAGACTTTTATTTTAATTGCCTGTAGCATCTTGCTTCATAAGAAAAGTAAAGGAACCTATATAAAGCAGCCTACTTCAGTTATGCTGTTCTCATTCATACCAAAGGCAAGTCTCTCTGTGCTTTGAAACAGGAATATTCTGGATGAGAAGAGAGAAGATGCACAAATGATGCTATAGGGTAATTAAAGATTATGGTTTTATTTCATCTTCCCCCTTTTCTTATTGCACTTCCAGTTGTTTTTGTTTGTTTGTTTGTTTGTTTGTTTTTTTTGTTTTGTTTGTTTTGTTTTGCAAACAGATCTTTGGAATCTGTATATTGAAATTATTTTTGTAGAATTTATTGATGAACTTTTCTTAAGGGAGAGGCAAACTCTCTCATATAGTAATGCTGTTATCTGAGGTCACTTCATAAACTGCTGTGCCTACAAAAAGCAAATAATTGCTGCTTGAATGAATGAAGTGGCTGACATGGTAACAGAGCTCTTCTGTGATCAGAGAAAGATTCCATGGGTCACTTTATCAGCAGGTACTCGGTAGCAAGTAGGAGGCTTGTGGGCTTCCTGTAGTAAAGCGCTAGGAAGGACTTGGTCAGAATAGCGTCAGTCTTGTTTGATACAAGCAGTGTGTTTTAAAGTCACCAGCACCAGCTTCATGGAAAGTCATTATACCTGTACTTGTCTCAGGGAGCAGATGTTGTACTTCTGATCTGAATCAAAGCCATCCAGTGTGTGGCTGTGCTCACCCCTTTGTTCCCTGTTAAACTCTTTTTTCACATGAACCGTTCATTCAAAACACAGCCATAGTTTATTCTGCTTCAAACTCTTTTCCTTCATTCTTATTTCATGCAATCAGTAATGCCTAAAAATATGAATGAAATGTGCTCCTGTTAAACTTTAATTGTGAAATACCCAAGCAGAATGGGATTTATCCTCTCCAACTTGCATGAAAAATTTCAAATGGCAAAACTATTCCCCTTATTAACTTGGTACAAATTTGCTAACCATTGAGAGGGAAAGGTTGCATATAATTTGTATAATTATATTACTTCTTTATCTAATTTTATGTACAAATTAATAAGCTCAAGTAGCTTCTCTTTTCCACCTTTTTGGAAAACAGTATGTTCATTTATAAGCAGAAGACCATTACATTTCTTCCTTGTGAGACTGCTGCAGGGCAGAAGTCAAAAGATCATATCAGGGCTCAGGATGAATTTGTCTTTCAGAAATTGGGAATATGTGAGATTATTCACCAGTATTGGAAGACTGCTGCACAGAAGCTAGCCCAAGTCCCTCTTTCTCCTCTCTCAGTTGCTAAAATGTTAGAATGCACCTCATTAACACCTAATCCTCTCTTCTACTAGAACAATTATTTCCAGGTATAGATTGGTAATTTAGTAGAGAAAAGATCATAAACTTAGTGTGGTGTATTGGTTTTTGTGATTCTATGATTACATTTACGTCCTCAAAAGACAAGTATGGCCCTTCAGTGAGACAGAGGAGTGGCAGGAGGAATAAGGGACAAGGAAAGCAGTTGGCATGCAAGAAGCAGGCACTTGCTCCTGCTGCTCAGTTTACATGGCTGTGCTTCGCACAGGAGTTACACTGGAGTTTGAAACCAAGGAGGGACTTGCTTTCCCTAGCGGTACGAAAGGACTAAGCCTTTAAGGCTCCCTCTGCCTATTGAGAGGGCATCTGTTGCCCTCTGGTGTTTACTCGAAGGAGAGCGCCTGCGGAGAAGCGCCGCAGGGCCGCGTGGTCTGGTCTGGCCGCTGCGGTGGCAGCAGCAGGGACATCGAGGGCACCAGCTGTACGAGGGACTGAGGAAGTAACTGGTTTGCATTGCTTTTCTTTGTATGATATCCTGGACGCAGTTATGTAATCAGAAATGATCATGAGGACAACAAAAGGCGTGCTGTGCTTGCTGTAAGAAATTGCCCAGGCACTGTACTGAGCTTCTGCGGTCCATACCTGCAGTTCCATACAGATGAGCACAGGCTCCTGAGTACACTCCTTCTAATAGCAACAGCTGAGATGCTCGGCAAAATCATGCGAGGAGATTCCTGTATGGCTGAGTTAATTTCTGCTTTTTGGTGGCAGGGCAAGCCAAGGTAAACTAGACAGCTGTTTTGACTTCAAAGCTGACTGAAACTTTTCCTGTGTCTGGGAAACCAGGGGTGTTATGAACCCTTTCATTCTGTAGGACGGGTTCAGCCTGAGACACCTGAACCAGAGCCGCTCAGCATGCGGCTGAGCGATTTCCTTTGCGCTTTGCATGGAGATGGAGGAAGTGATGCATAAATGTGTTTCTAACTTTTTACAGAGATGAAATACTGAAATGCCCTTCATGCAGAGAAATCAGAAGATATGAGTTAACTCAGTGGGTGTTGAGACTAGGCCGTCCTTGCAGCTGAGAACAGAAAAGGGGTGAAGTTTTGTAGTGTATTAGCAGAAACCGCAAATAAGTGTGTATCAGGTGTGCTTTTTCCACTCGCAGTCAAGTATTCCCTTAAGAAATCATGCTCACTCATAAGCTTGAAATTGCACCTTAGCATAAAAGTAGGTATCCTTTTATTTATTTATTTTTTAATGAACCAATGTTTAAGAGATGCTGAACTTGCAGGATCTCTCATCATCTCATTCAGGGCTATGTTGTTTTTCCTTCACCCCATTCCTGCAATGATAGCCGGGATGTTACTAAGGGGACTTGTGGTACGCATTGCTGACCAAGCTGTAATTACTCATTGATGGGTATTTTGACCTTAGTTCTCTGTTACCTCGGTGCAGGTTGAATGGTGTATGCTATGTAATTAGAAGATTTATTTGTTTTTTTCTCTTATCAATGGGTGGGGATCCTAAGTGACAGTTTGATGCAAGCTGGAGCTGTAGAAGCTGACAAGTGCATCAAGTTCGGACACCCAGTAGGCTTTAATCAAACTCCACTTAGAAAAAGAAAACAAAATTAGTCGCCTTGTATCACTTCTCTCACCTGATTTTATATTGCAATATTGATAAATGTGGTTCTCCTGAGCTCCTCTTTCTGTTGGGGATGGGACGGGAAGGGAGTGAGGATCTGTATTAAACAGTGATGCTGAGTCCCATCTGTGGGCTAGTAGTGCTACTCATGATGATTAAAACAGGACTTGATTTCTTTAAGTAGATGTTAAACTGGCTTAAAAAACCATAGGATAAGACACTTGTGCCCTAGAGCAAATGTGTTCTTCGGAGTGTGGTGATGGGAATCTGTGGCAGTCAGTCTAGACAGTCCCTGAGCAATTGCTGCTTCAGTGACTGCTGGTGAGGAAGCAGCAGGGCTCTGCATCATCACCTCAGGGCACTCAGCAGTAGCTCTGGAGGACAGCCTGGGTCTTCAGCAGCTGAGCAGATTTCTCTCTGCTGTGCAAAGATCTTTTAGAAACAGTGGAGAGAAGTGGAGAGATAGTTAACTTTATTATGTCCGAAAGCAGTGCCAGGCCTGGAAGACTTTCTTTAAAATTTCCTTTTTAAAAATACACAGTGACGTGAAAGACAGCCTGTTCTACTTCAACAGTATGGTTTGTAGTGTTTACAGAGCATGATTATGTGTATTTGGTTTACAGAAGTTAATGATTCTAACACAATCATAAGTAAATGCTGAACACTTGCTTCAGTACTTGATTGTGTCTTATGATGAGAATAATTAAAATTAACTAGGCCATCACAGCTTTATTTCCTCTTAGACTGGTACAATCGAAGAGTCTTCTCTCTCTTAAAGAAAGCTTCAGAGATAGAAAAATAGTTGGCCCACAGATTATGTATTGGCTTAATCTTCCATCACAGTTGTTGGGGGAACATAAATACTAGAGTTGTTTGTAGGAGTAATCAAATCTGTCAGTGGAGATGGACTTAGCAACATTTTGATTTTATTTTTAATGTATCTAACTGATAAAACATCTTTTCTTTTTCCAAGTGAAATAGGTACTACTTTGCATAAACCATAGAATCCTTAGAGTTGGTCTGTGCAATGCTTTCTTACAGTGACGGGCTGCATGGTCCAGTAGGGCTGCATAGTCCAGTAGGGCTGCTTTCACTGATAATGGTTATTCATGGATTGTTTTTGGTTTTACTTGTTCAAGTATGACATTATAGTTCAATTCCAGTCCCAGTGCTTCTGAAATCATCTTCCTGAATACAATATGGGTGCCAAAGTTCTCTTGGCTTACATTCAAACATAAAAAGTATCTTGGTTCATTGCAAGTGTAAAGAGTGTAAACTTTGTGTACGCGGGGACCAGTGTAAGTTTTGTATTAATAAAAATTACCTGACTACTGCCTATTAGATCCAGATGCCTTTTGGGGGGAAAGAGTGTTTTTCCCAACAGTTCATTTTCTTGGGAGGAATGCTATCATTCCTTCTAACTGTGTACTGTCCTTCCCCTTCGAGCTGGTGTTCTATTCTTGAGACAGGCATACTGATGAGAGGAAATATTGTGTAGAGGGCGAAATTAACCATGTAGACTTTTTCTTTTTCTTTTGGTAGTCATTACTGTTAGCTGTGCTTCTCTATCTTGTGCTGTGCTGCTTGCATTTGACAGTGCAGGCAGTTGTATAACTGTGAAATCTTGTGTGAACTGAATTTGAATTCTTGTTCCTTTTCTGAAAATAAGAGTCTGTTCTAACATGTTTGAAAAGTTGTTCTAGACTCTTTGGAGACATCCTGGCTACTTGACAGTTCTCTGAGGACCTATAGCTGTCCATTCAGTGTGTTGCTCCCTACACGCCTATAAAATACTTAGCTTGGATGGGAGAAGTGATGGTGAATGGTAACAGTTTATATTCCAACATTCATATGTTGACAGCCAAGAGTATTTGTCTGAATATCTTGTGCAGAAAAAGATTGTCCAATATAAGATGGGGAAAAAAAAACCCAAAAAACAAACAAGCAACAAAACCACCACCACCAACAACAAAAATCTAAGATTTTTTTTCTCTTTTGCCATTTTGTTGTTATTGTTGGACATCTTCATCTGAGAAATGGTTGTGCTGCAGACTTTGGTGAACAGTGCAAGTGGAAGACAGACTACCTAAAAAAATATTTCTGCTCTTTATTAATAATTTTAGTCACCTGAATCTTCTGTGGTTATGTTATGTTCTACAGCAGTGTAGCGTCTTAAGATATACCAACAAGGCTGTTGATTTAAACATAAAAGTGACGAGATAACTGTGGCAGATTACAGTGATCTTAAAGCATACTTAGTTACAGAGTATCAATAATTGCAACACTACTAAATGTAGTCCTATTGTTATTCAGTAGTACATTGTGTTGAAATAATGAGGCTTTAAATTTTAGATAATACTGAGCCTGGCATAAATGTGTCAAATAAAAACTTCATGGAATCTTAAAATCATAGAATGGCCTGGGTTGAAAAGGACCTCAAAGATTGTCTTATTAGCCCTCCTCTGGACCCATTCCAAGATCTCTGCATCTTTCTTCTGTTGGGGGCCCCAGGCCTGGACACTGTACTCCAGATGGGCCCCACAAGAGCAGAGTGGAGGGGACAATCACCTCTCGCTCCCTGCTGGCTACGCCTCTTCTAATGCAGCCCAGAACACAGTTGGCCTTCCAGGCTGCAAGCACACACTGCTGGCTCATGTCCAGCTTCTCATTCACCCGGACTCCCAAGTCCTTCTCTGCAGGGTTGTTTTCAACAAGTTATTTCCTCAGTTCGTTGAAATGCCCAAGGACAACACCTTGCATTTGGCCTTTTTGAACCTCATTAGTTTCTCACTGACCCACTTCTCCAGCCTGTCTGGGTTGCTCTGGATGGCTTCTCGTCCTTCCATGTATCGACCACACCACTCAGCTTGGTGTCATCTGCAAACATGCTGAGGGTGCACTCAATGCCATCAGCTATGTCATTGATGAAGATGCTGAAGAGCACCGACCCCAAGACCGACTCCTGAGGTACACCGCTTGTGACCAGCCTCTACACTGACACAGAACCATTGATCACAACACTTCGGCTGCGTCCAGCCAACCAATTCCTAATCCATCAAACAGTCCATCCTTCAAATCCATGCCTCTCCAATTTAGAGAGAAGGATGTGGTGAGAGACCATGCTGAAGGCTTTACAGAAGTCCAGGTTGGTTAAAAAATTTGAAGTTTTGTGAATAAATGATACATTGTGCTAAATAAATGGGACATTATAGTTATGTAGTGTTTTTCTTCCTGTAAAAAACCGTAAGCTCTTCTTTCTCTACAGCTATGAAAATATCTTAGTTGGGTTTTTATTTGGGCTGTTTACTTATTTATTTATTCATTTATTTTGAAAAACTGTCTGAAATGCAGCCCAGTAAGTACACTGAGTATTGAGCTATCAAAAGTTTAAGCACTGCTTGGGCAAAAGTGTGAGTTTTTTAACTAGCCAGCTGTGAAAGCAGACAGAAGCTGGATGAAAGCACTTCAGAGGGAGTAGGAAGAAAGCATCAGGCAGAAGAGCTATACAGGTAGGAAGCAGTCACAGTGGTCTGTGTCCAGTAGGCACAGTGCCTGGCTCTTGTCAAGATTCATCATGTGGCTTGCACAAAAAACAGATATCGGTGTGAATAAGCAAAAAAGCCCTATTTCTTTTTCAGTCTTTAACAACAGCCTGAAGCATGTTTTCAGTGAAATGACTTTACGGTTTCTCTGGAACACATTATAGCCTGGATGTAAATTCACTACTGGCTGGGGTACCTTGTAGGGGAAAACAGTGTCTGGGAGGACAGGTTGTGAGCTGTCAGATGACATCACCCTGAGCAATCAGACTGGCTGTGCAGCTGTGCTGATGTCATGCAGCTGACTCCTTTAAAGTTTGTGTCTGTGATATTACAGTCAGCGTAACAATAACAGTGGTGGAAGATGGCTAAAGGACTTTCAGATGAAAGTGAGAAGACAGTGAAGTACAGATGCTTATCAACACATCAGTGGCTTGTGCTTTCTCAGGAACTCAGCCGTAGTTTCCCTCTCTTTTATGTGATGTCTCCTGTGAAACTTGTCACTATTCTGATACTAAGGATTATGAATGTGTTCCCTTTTTAACCTTCTTGAAAGCACTGAAGTACCCAAGATCTAGCTCCTGGCAAGTGGCTGAGTTGCTGAGTTGACAAAGGGCAAGTAAAACAGTGAAAGAGCTTATCTGGAGTGCTTGTTTTAATGCCTGATTTACAAAACTGAACATCTTGTGCTGACATGAGAGAAGGCTGCACTGTCATGCACACAGCTGTGCTGCAACAGTTGTTAAACTGAGGCTTAAGTGACATTAATGAGATCTGCAAGGGCTGTGGCTCATGCGAACAGAGACTTCACCAGAACACGTCCTGTTTTCAACAGGTTATGGATTCAGGAAGGGCCATGCTGTAGGTTGTTACTTGGAATATAACCAACTTCAGAAATGCAGAGGGTTTTTCTTTTCATGAGTTCAGTGTCACTTGGATGTTAATAAAACTGCTGTCTGCATTCCTCGTGTTTGGTGTTTCCTGCAGCAGGCAGCTGTGTTCTGCCCCCTGGCTCCTCAGTGGATGTGTGGATGCAGGAACTCCCTGAGAGCAAGGGAGAAAATAGTTTATTCAGTCACTAAGAGAAGGATATGTCCACTGGGTCACTTTACAGCTGGTCTTCTTAATGTAAGGATTTCTTTCTCTTTTGAAGGGTTAATTAGTTAACTTTTGGACTGGGGCTTTTTGCATAGTGTTCCAGCTCTTCTGGAGACAGATATAAGAAATGAGTAAATGCAGAAATAGCAACATTATTGGTAATATCCTCCCCAGTTAAGGTGCTCTTGACATGCTTAATAAGCTCCTTATCCCGCATTTCCTCTCCAGAAGAAATAGTCAATAACTTTAACTGTGTCTGAAATATGTTCTGAGAGGACAAAAAAAAACTTCTTGAGAGAACATTGCTCATACTCAGCACTAAGTGGGACTGTCCTCTGCAAATTGTGCTTCATCAGTAAGGATTGCATGTGGTGTTTCAAATACAGAAACTGCAGGAGCAGCTCTGGGAAAGCTGATTGCATACAGTCCTGGGAAATTCTGAAGATTCTGGCAGAATAGAGGGTGACACTGATTTCCATTGGAAAGCCTAAAGTACTTAGTGTGGGTGATGTCTTCATACAAGTAGAGCAGCCCCACAGGATTTCTTCTGGGCATGAAGAGGGGGAAGCCTTCCCTCAGCACCTGAAAGAAGGGGAAGCTGACTTCAGGGAGTCATTTTCCATAGCTTGTTTGAGAATTGTTTAAGGTGTGCTGAATTAGTTATGTTCAGATGGGAGGTGCAGGTAAGGTAATGCTGCAGCTGGTGGTGATGGGTGAAGGAAAAAACACCTAGACAGAACTGACCAGCCAGTCAGGCTGTGTTTTTTTTTTTTAATAGGATCATAGAATCATTAGAATTGGAAGGGACCTTTAAAGGTCATCTAGTTCAACTCCCCTGCAGTGAACAGCATCATCTACAGCTGCAAAGTTCAGTGTTAGTGTTTTTAAAAATCTCATATTCTTCCAGCCCCACTTCTAAGAGCTTAAATACTGCAAGATGATGGGAACAGCTGAGAACTCTGTGCCCATTCTGGCCTGTGGGAGAAACTACTACACAGGCTAAGAGTACAAAAACATGTATGCAAGCTTGGGAACATGTGACAGTGGTGCTGGGAAACCTGGCTGGTTTGCTGCTGATGTAAAATCCTGTACCTATTTCATGACTCTGCTTCACGATTTAAAGGATTGACTCTCAGTTAAGATACAGAAGTAGATTGGAAGGAGGCTGTGAAGCAAGGGATGAATCACTAGCTTTGAAAGTAATCACAGATTTAACCTGCTGACAGCGGTGGTGTAGTAGTCGCTTTGCAGAGACAGATGCTGTGAGCGATTACTTTGTGACAGTAAAGCATCTTCTGTGATGCCAGGTAGTACCAAACTCAGCCCTCGGCATCGCAGAACTGAAGTGAAACTACTGCTTTTTCTGATGAATGTGGAAACAGATGGTGAGGAAAAAAAGAAAAAATCCATCCACAACCTCATTGGTTACAAGTAGATAACCAGTGTGTTGGTGCTCCTAATGAAAGCTGAAATGGGTATGTCCTTGGTCCTTTGTACCACCTTTCATACGCTAACCATCGCTGCTGCTTTGGTATACTGTTGAGGAGGTAATACATTATTTTCACTTGCAATAAAGGCAAAAGAGATCACAAGGGAAACCCTTTTAGGGAGATCCCAAGTTTGGAAACCTTGTGACATTGCAGGTGATAATGAAAGAAATCTAAGAAAGCCTGTAGTATTAGATACGCTCCTGACAGTAAAATTCTGATGTCTGATTAAGCAGTGGAATAAATGATGAGAGTGATTGGAAAGTTGTTGTGGTTTTTTTTTTAAATGTAATTATTGACATGCACATTGGAAACAATGGGACTGTGAAGTACACTGCTTCGAAATATCTCCTGGCTAAAGTTCACCAGAATGTGGCAAATAGAATCATACAGTAATTTATATCTATGAAACAAGAGACAAAAGTTCATGATCTTGGCCTACATAGTAACCCCATGTCTGAAATTTTCTGTATGTGCAAATACTTTATCTGCCAGGCTCAAAGCAGATGTTTGGAAAAGAGACATGCACAGGCTGTTTCTGTGTATGGTTCGTTAAGCTGATTGCAGCTAGTTGACTTTCTGAAAGGACAGTCCTAAGGAGATAAAGTTAAAAAGCTAATTGCAGCTGAATTGACATCCTTCTTGTTTGTATGGTACACTAATGAATGTTGAACATGAATATTCTCTGCAGGATTAAGAATTTAAAGAGGTGATGAAAATATATTCCATATATTCGTAAATATGTATGCTTGTGTTAGTGAAAGGGAGCTTTTGTGCATGAAGAATATAAGGTTATCCTGGGGATATTTTGGAATAAGAAAAGCTCCTGGCATTAAGATATATGTAAATATAACATTTTTTGAGGAAAAAAATTGCAGTATTGCGCACAACAGAAGGTACAGGCTTGAATCTCAATTTTACTTGTCAGCTGTTCAGTGAAAAGAATGGTTCTTGAAGAAGTCTTGTAGATATGTTGTATATACTCCATCTGGAGTACTGCATCCAGGCATGGGGCCCACAGCACAAGAAAGATGCAGTCTTGGAATGGGTCCAGAGGAGGGACACTAAGATGATCAGAGGGCTGGAGCACCTCTCCTGTGAAGAAAGGTTGAGGGAATTGGGTTTGTTTAGCTTGGAGAAGAGAAGGCTCTGGGGAGATCTCATTGTGGCCTTCCAGTACTTGAAGGGAGCATAAAAACTGGAGGGGGAACAGCTGTTTAAGAGGGTGGATAGTGATAGGACAAGGAGGAATGGTTTTAAACTGAGATTCCTTTAAGCATTTTCTTATTCAGGCTAAACAGTGCCAGCCCCTTTGTTTTCATATGTCAGATGCTCCAGTCCCTTAATGTCTGTAACCCTTCATTGGATGTGCACCTTCACTTCTTGCAGCGAGGAACCCAGACCTGGGTCCAATGCTCCAGATTCATCCTTTAACCAGTGCTGAGCAGAAGGGAAGTACCTGTCTCCCAGACCTACTGGGAACATTTGTCCTAACATAGTCCAAGGTACTATTGGCCTTCTTTATCACAGGTGTGTATTGCTTGGTCATGGTCAGCTTCATGTCCACCAGGGCCTTCTTTGCAAAGCTGCTTTCTTGCTAGTTGACCCCCATCATGTACTGGTGTATAGAATTATTCCTACCCTGATGGAGGACTTTGTAGTTCTTACTGCAAATTTCCTGTTTGTCTATTTATCCATCCTTTCCTTCACATGTTTAAAATGGCTTTCAGGTTTATTTGCTGCATGACCTTCCTGGGGACTGATGCGTGGTCCCTCTAGTATGTTTCAGGGTGATGAAATTCCCCCATGAGGGTCAAGGCCTACAAATGGTTCTTTTAGTTCTCTGAAGGAAGCCTTTGTAATGCATTTCAGGCCTTTCACCCAAAGAATCAAAAACATCATCCGAATGCTGAGTGGCTGTCTATCACTGCCAGAGCCTCTAGTCATGCCTGCTGCTTCTGTGGTGACCCCTGGCAGATTCCTTGGTGCCTAGTTGGTAGAATAGCAGGGTGTAATAGCTCTGAGCGCTACACAAGCCTTGGCAGTCTTTCTGAAACATCCTAGATCAGAGTAAACCTCTATAGATGGCGTATGCATTTGTGTACACCTCCTTCACATGTGAAATCAAGGTGAGCATTTCAAGGCAGCTTAATTACAGGTGAGATTTTCTGATGCAGATGGAAAAACCTGCATCTAACTTGCAGAAAATTTTCCAGCAGAACCAAGATCTTAGGCCATAAGTTGGCTTCTCTCTTTTGTTATTGGTGACTGGTACGTCTGTGATGGAGGATCTGTAAGTTGTTTTTTTTTTATTAAATATTTATTATTTAACTAGAAAACACTCTACATTTCAGTTGATAAAATAAGTTTATTGCACACTTGCCACAAAAAATATTGTGAATAAGAAGAGAAACTAGCTAAAATGTTATTTTTAATTAAAATTTCTTCCAAAAAAATTGAGAAACATTTCTTTTCTGACCTACCTTAAGATACATCTCTCAGAAGCAGTGTAGGTTGAAGGAGAAAAGAAAATATCTCTTAAAAAACTTTTCTTTTAGTATTTGCTGCTGCCTGACACTTGAAACTTCTTTGGAATGTTCCATTTATTTGTGAATCACAGCTGTTTTTTTTTGTTTGTTTGTTTTTTTCTCCTCCTGAACACCCTATTTCTTGTTATTGTTTCAAGCTACTATGCCCTATATAAACCATCTAGACAAAGATCTGCACCCTGAATGCAGTTAATGTGGGGAGCTGTGCATTCTGTTGTGGTACTTCTAGCAAAAGGATGGTGTGCCACCAGACCAGTAGTTGAAACTAAACCATGCCAAGTATTTTCTTTAGGAAAGTTTATTTTACAGCTCTTTTAACACATAATTAAGCCATCTCAGAAAGCCATGCATTTTTTCTAATGTAATTATGAGAAAGCTGTTTAGTTAAATTGCTGGTAGTTGTCTAGACATCCTACTGGAATCTCCTGAGTTGGAATTCAATTAAATGGGAGAATTTCTGTGGTTCTAGACAGAAGTATTTGGCTCGAGAGTCTTCTCACTGAAAATGTGGTTTGGAGGAGAGCTTACAGTTCCTATATGGACAGGAGGAGGTATCTGGTTTAGAAATCAGATACTAGATAGAGAAGAGCAATTGGAGAATGACTTTGTTACCACTTCCAGGGGTGATCATATTCCTGAAAGGAAACAAGGGCTATATAGCAATGTGGCTTGGCAAGAAATGAGAGAAATGTATATGACTGCCTGTTGCTGTCCCTAATTATCTCACTGCTTTTTGCCTCGGCAGTATCCGCCGTTGTTTTACTTCTAACTCTTCAATTGTTTTTAGGGCATAAACTATAATATCTGATTGAAGCATCCTTTCAAACGTTACGGTGTTCAGAAGTGATTATCCTCTGTAAGCTGCTTACATCTCTGGGACAGCTTAGCAATTAAGTTAGTATTCACATCATCTGCTCCGTTTACTTCTGCACCGTTGGCCTGACATGCAGATTTAAATGTTGGGTTCTGGGAAGCAGGAACACTACAGGAGTCCTGGCTCTGCTGGTGCAGTGTCAAGCACAAGCAACCCCAATTCCAGTTGAGCACTCAAAATTCTACCTATCAAGAGTAATTACTGAGATTTTTTTGGGAGGTACTCCTGACTAAATGGGAAGTTAACAATGCTGACTGTTTTTTGATTTGTGTCTTAAACATGGAAATGTTGGCTGCTGCAATTTTTGAGACTAGAAGTGAAATTAAATACTCTGTTAAGTATTAGCAGATGCTAAAGAGGTGGACAGAATAGGGAGGGAGCCTCTCATGAGCAAATTGTGAGATTCAAAACTCTAAATAAGTCTGTGTACAAGCCATCATCTTGGCAAAAATGCTTTTGCTGATTAAGTTCTTAATGTCTTTCTGGTATGCCTTAAACCAGATACAGACTGCCTTATAGGAACAATAAGAAAATTATCCTGATGTCAATCACCTATTGAGGAAAAGTGTCAAAACAAAACAAACCAGGATATATGAACTGACTTCATACATATGTATGTAAAAATACATCCTTTCTTGTAGTTTTTTTAGATTTTTTGTCTGAGCATGCAGGCAGTTCTTTTCATATCTGTGATGCTTTTTTTTTCTCATTATTGTGGTGCCGGGTACAGGCTACTGCTTCTTATACTGGTAAAGTGGTTGAAACTGGACTAATGCTAAACCAGTAGTCATCCAGCAAAAGGATCTAATTTTTGTTAGATTGACATCTTTTCAGTTAGTGACCCATCTATAGAGGAGGAGGAAATGTATCCAGTTATTTGACCTCTCTACCAAAATGGCAATGCTTTAATGACCTTACACTTATGATGACACAATTTGCAGGTTCTGAAACATGAAATGGGATCAAGTCTACAACTATCATGATATGAACTTGGAACATCCAGTTTGGAGTTTTGGCACAGTATAGATGAGGTCTTAAATCCAGATTTTATTGTTATATGTTTTCTAAGTTTTCTATATTGTTTTTGTCTTGTGAAAAAGCTTTCTTCTTTCTTTAAGGAGCAAGAAATCGCTTTGTGATGCAGAGAAAAGTCATGTTCTCAGACACTGTTCCAAAGAAACTTCATATTTTCTTATACAGAAGCATATGTATTTGTTGTGATGCAGGATTTACTGATGTGGTGATGGAGGTAAGCGGGCACACATACTACAATGCCACTGGCAAAGGTACTCAGATTTTTTTTATCCTGCTAAGTACCTTGTAATAGTAAAAGATATTCTGAATCTCTTTCCTAAATGAAAGGAATTAGCCTGAATTATGTTAGTGAATGAAGGCTTGGAAGTCTAGTTCATTAATAGGAGCTTAGTGTGCTAACTAAGTGTGTGTATATATATATATACATATATTAAATATCCAAAACAGTGATTTTTCTCCTTTCTCGTATATTATTCCTAATGTAGTGAGAACTGCAGTTGGATACTGATATCTGAGAGTTGTAAGGATGGTTTTATTTGCAACTTTGCACACACTGGAACTGAAGTGGTTGTTTTAATACTTGTGTTACTATGGTGAAGAAGCTACCGGTCAAGGAAAAAAAATGACAAGGAAGTTTAGGAAAGACTTTAGGAAAGTCTTAAGAAAATAGCAAACAAAAAAACTCAGGTTTTTTTTGTCCTATGGCTTTCCCAGAAATATTTTTAACAGCGGAAGAACTGCTTTTCTGAAACATTTTAATATAAGAGCAAAGCCATTATTTTGTTTGTCTATAAGTCACAGACCTCTTTAAGTATTTCTTAAGAGGCACAAATATTCTTCCAAATATATTGTAAGAAAGTTCTTTCACAAAAGATGTGAGGAAAAAACTGCTAAAAAGTTTTAATACCCTACAGTGAAGAGGTAATAGCATTGTAAAAATGACGACTGTTTCCTCAGGGTAATGATAAAGTGATTTTAAAAATTGAAGGCTGAAATTGTTGCCATATAACTGCCATCCACAATTTATCTTAAACAGAACGTTGTGAGCTATAAACAAGTCTTCACCATTGATTGTATTCATACTTGGCAACTCCATAATTTGCATTATATATCACATATTTATATAACTTCCATTATATCACAACTGGAGCTTACCTTCTATTTTACAGGACATAAATATTGGTAATGAAATGCATAGCTGTTTTCATATGTACGATGGTAATTGCAAGCATATGTATCACTAAATGTGAGCATAGTTTATAGTGCAGACCGCCCCATAATGTGATCCTATCTTTCAACCTGTTCTCATGAATGCTTGTTTAGAGGCAGACTTGTTACAAAACTGCTTACTCAGACACTGAGGGACTTAGGAATCCAAATAGTTAAATTTTTTTTTGTCTTTGTAATTATGATAATCTGATAAGACCAATAGATCCTTCCTGGGAGTGGTGAAGAGTCATGACAGGGACAATTATTTTTGTCATACAGATTGGGAAATGAATTAATGCTGCAGCTTAAGAATCATAGAATTATAGAATCACAAGATTGGAAAGGACTTACAAGATCATCTAGTCCAACCGTAAAGCTTCTCCCCTGAGAAGGATGGCCCGGGTGCACAAATGTGCCAGGAAGGGCCAGACAGAGGAAATTCAGGCTGTTGCTTACAAGGACACAGACTTAAATAATGAGTCACAATAAAGGTGAATAACAGAAACAACTAAGGTGGACTCAGGCGTAATAGCTTTCCTGGTTTTGCATCTCATTTAACTAGCTAGAGAAACTTCATGAAAATAGATTTAAGATGCTTTTCAGCTGTCTACTCCTACATTCAGTAAAATCAAAATTTCTGATATTTGGGAATACTTAAGGTATATCCATTGGAGGGCTGCCTCACTATCTCCTTGAAATAAAACAATAGTTTATTGTCACTGAAATGACTATTTTGAAATTGAGCAGTGGAGAGCTGCCCAGTTTTGTACTGTCTCTAGACTACCACATGATGGCAATATGATTTCTGTGCTTAACGAGACAGGAGCTGACTTCAGCTGTCAGCCTTGTGCAAAGGGAAAAGCTGATGGAGATGCCCTTTGTCCTTGGCAAAGACAGGATGTTTTAGGCTCAGATCTATTATTACATCAATTAAATTTTAAATAACTAGAAATGATGTTTTACTGATTTTGATCAAGTACATTGTGTCAGGTAGTACTATGATGATTTCAGGTTCACTTGATACCCCTTCTACAGAAATAACTGTACCTTATAAGAGCATAATATGAAGCATGTGCCTAATAAATGAAAAACCAAACCACTCTATTTATCCAATTCAGTATATATTTCACAAATGTGACTAGACTTCAGTTTTGAGTTAAATACCTCTTTTTTCCTTTTTTTTTTCCTCAGTCTAAGTGTTTGTATGTAATCTGCCTTGGCTTTCAGTGCTGGGGTAAAACTCCTAAAAATTTTGATGACTGTAGGGCACAATAGTCATAACCTGTAAACTGTTCATAATTTTTTTTAATGGTGCAGTTTTTGACTGCATGATGCAAAATTAAGTGTGATGTTACCTTGCCAAAGTCTAATGCAGAAGTTCCAAGAGCGCATAAAGGAAATAAAATATTACTGGCTATGCAGTTATCTTTGGACACTCTCCAGGCTGAAGACATTTTTTCATTGTAAACTACCAGAGGTCTCAGTGTGAGACCATTTCTTTGGACCCACCACAGGGTCCCTATGAGTGCCAGACCCAGAAAAGGAGGAGAATTATTGTCAAATACTCTAGAAAACCCAGCAAGTGTGGTCTCATCACTATATAAATCCCAGCTTAGGCCAGTTTCGCTGCATGGTTTCTTTGTCAGGGCTTCTTTTTAAAACTCTGGTCTCAAAATTTTAAGTAAAAATGTGTGAAAGATTGCCTTGGGCAAACACCTTTTCAACTCTTACTACAAGTGTGTAGTACATTCTTGCTCAAACTGATGAACGCTTTGTAATTAACTCAATTATTTTCTCTTTTAAGGAATAATTGGTTCATCTCAGATTGTTCAGTGTCACGTATCTGCATGCATGTTGTTTGTCAGCAGATACTGGAATCAGAGGGTTGTACATGGCTAATGTCAGTGAGGTAGAATGAAGACCAAACTATCAGTGAACCTTTTTGTTTTGTATATGTTACAAGGATAAGGAGAACTTCTGAATGTCTGCTGTCTCTGCAACATAAATGCAGCATTCCTACCCAGGAGATAACTCTTAGAGGACAGTGAATGTCTTGCAGTGACAAGCCAGTCATTACTGTCATAGCCCTGAGCACACATTGCCTGTGGGTCTAGGAAATCTATTTTTAAGGTCAGGCCCAGGCATTCATTTTCAGCTCTGTTCTGTAAGTTCACAGCATAGCCTGTCCTTAAGCCCATATCTGGACCTACATTGTAGCCTTGTCTCAGACCCTATCTCTTCCTAATTGGAAGTGGCAATTGGTGACTGTCTTGGCCATAGTGACTATGAAGTACTTGGGCTTAAAATCTTTGGTAATGGGAGGAAAGCTGCTACCAAAACTGAAGCACTAAATATGGGGAGAGAAGACTGCATGATTCTCAGAAAACTACTTAGTAAGATTCCTATAGAAACTGCTTCTGAAGATGTTGGGGTCATTAGTACTGATCACTTTTTAAGCAGATCTCTTAATAACACAGCAATAGGCAATTCCAAAATGTTGGAAGTCACACAAGCAGGCAGAAGGTAGGCATGGAATCTTATTGTAGAGCTCTGGCAGTAAAAGAAAGTATATGGCCACTGGAAGGGAGGTTGAGTAACACAGGAGGAGTACAGAGATGCTGTTTGCCAATGCAGGGAGAAGATTCATGTAGCTTCATTAGAGTTGAAGCTGGCAATTACTGAGGTACAACAAAAAGAACTTTTAAATTAAAATATATTAACAGCAACAGGAGGACCAGAAATAACATTTGTCCATTAGTTGATGAGAACAATCTCTTCACTGATAGGAACATAGACAAAGCAAAACATTTAATGACTTCTTCACTGCAATCTTTAACACAGGCTGTGATACCACAAGTGACCCAAGCTAGAGGCCTATGTTCACATTAATAATAAACTCACAGCAAACCCCAAACTGGTGCAGGATTTTCTACTCCAGCTGGCAAACATTGTCCTAGTTTTCAGGAAGGGTGAGAAAGAAGATCCTGGTTATAACAGGGCTGTCAGTCTCACTTCAGTGCCTGATAAAATTAGAAAGAAGACTATTCTGGGAATTTCAAGAAGAACTCCTGAAAGTCATTGCAGTCACTGATCACAGCCAACACAGATTCACAAGGGGAAAGTCCTGTTTGATGAAATCTACACTCTTTTATGAGAAGGTTCCTCATCTAGTTGACTAAGATAAAGGAGTTGAGGAAATAGTTTTGGATTTCAGCAAAGCTTTCCATTCTGTTTCTCACAGTATTCTCCCAGACAAAATGTCCAGCACAGATAGACAAAAACATAACATGATGGGGGAACAATTGCTGGTGGGTCAGGCTCAAAGGGTTGTGGTAAATGAGGTTACATCAGACTGGTGGCTAGTCTTTAATGGAGTTCTACAGTGCTCCATTTTAGGGACAGTTCTCTTTAATGTTCAAAATATTTAATGTTTGATGACTTGAATGCCGGACTCAAATCCATACTAAGTAAGTGGAAATGTTCATGATGCCATGGCTTGCTGGACTTCAGGAAGCATTTGGACAGTGCTTTAAGAAATATGGTTTGATTTTTGAGTGGTCTTGTGGGTAACCAGGAGTTAAATTCAAAGATACTTGAGTCCCTTCCAACTGTGATTCTACTTCTGATTGGCTACCTGCTAATCTTTAAACCTGGTCATCAACTCAGTGCACCTGGGATTTTAAGCAGACCTTGTTATCAGCCCCAGCTCTCCCAGGTCACATGCTGAAGGACTGTGCTCTAACAGACAGAAAGATGAAAGCACCCTCCTGTCTCTGCTGTGGTCACATCCTGCTCTTCCTCCCTCGTGGAGCAGCCCCAGTCTTAACTGCTTTCTGACAACTTTCTTGTCTTCTTTTGTATCACTGCTATTGTGAGTTACTCAACTAGAAGAGCTTATTTTCACTGAGATGTAAATACCAGTGTCTGAAGTTTTGTACAAGGAGAAGGGGGGCAAATATTCTGTGTTTATGCTGTCTTGCTAATAATAACAGTGTCTTGTTTTGGTCTTTAGGTTAGGGTTATGTCTTTGTTTTGTTCTGTTTTTCTTAGCAATCACAGAAAAAAAAAGTTTGATGTCCTATAGAGCGTGGAATTTCTCAACTGGCAAATAAAAATGATAGTGTTCCCCGTTGTGAATCTATCTTACCTGAATGTTTGCAAAATTAAGTTTTGATAAGATAGGACCCTTCTTAGGCCTGGCAGTACTGTATGATTCATGAAAGCTTCTTCCACAGAGATGTGTGAATGTAGAAAGCAAAAGAAATGTCTACAGGCCTATTCAGTTTTTTGCATGTATGCACGATGGTCTTTGAATGGTCATCACTTTGAAGTGATCTGCAGCTTAGTTGATTAGCATCTCCAGTTCCACGTGTCCACCTCATTGGAACAGTTTCCATTCCTGATGTCCTTTGTTAGGTCTAATGCCTGCTACTGTCGTGATGCAAGTATCTAAGTTGCTTTGTTACCTTTCTGGTATTTTAGATGATGAAGAAATGAGTAATTAGCATCACATCAGGGCGATGACATGGTATAATCCGTAGAGGACATGTTGGAGACTGTCAAACGCATAGCTTTTCTTTGTTTTACTTTGCTTTTGGTATGAAAAGAAATCCTTATGTGCTCCTTCCCTTAGTGGTCATACTGAAAATAAGCAGCTCGGAGCGACTTTAGGTAGCTCTGTCTCTTATCTTAATGTATTGCATGTGTGATCCAGTCCCTTGCAACCGCTTTCAGCCACTAGACCAGAAGAGAAGGCATGAGCTTAAGTGAAGTCACAGAACCGGGCTGAAACGACCTGTAAACAGTAGGCAGACAACAGTAGTAAAAGTTGTGTTTGCAGCTAGGTTTGAGTGATGCCACTTACAAAGCCTGCTGTCCCATTGCTTTTCAGCTATGCTCCAGTGCACTGTGGGAATAACTTTATAGGAATGGGAGGAAGGCAATAATGGGCACTATGCTGAGATTCTTAACAGGTATCTGAACAAAGAATTTTTCTTGCCTCAAAATTAAGGTCCATATGTTGTAATAAAGGGAATCTGGTTTCTCCCAAGACAGAAACCGTAGAAAAGCTGAGGAAAGCATAGAAGTGCACAGTTATTGGCTCCATGCAAAAGCAATATTCTGACTGATCTAAATTGAAGAAACCACCAGTGGTAAAAGCAGTAGGACAGCCAACACAGCAGAACCAGCAGGAGCACTCAACTGTGACTTTAGACTTTGCATTTGGGAAGAGAACAGAGGGATATTCTAATGGGAAAGTTCCTCCTTTTCTCTTGAAACTGAAAATATAGCACACTCACTTGGCTGGTGCAGACAGCTTGCTAGTGCAAGCTGGCACTGAGTATTTTGCCCTAGTTTTTTTTTTTTTGGTGTTGTTTTAAAAACCAAATGAGAATAGATGAGACAGTGCTGTCAGCATAACTTCCCTCTTAGGTATCTTTTTGTTGCTTTGGCACTGAAGTGATGTGGTTTTCTGAGCTACATCAAGCTTCGTGTAATCCTCTCCAAGTTCATGGAAGTCTCTTAGAGGTGGTTTGTCTATGAATTCCCACCTTCTCCTTCCTTTCTCCTTGTTACCACATTCTGTAGCAGTCTAGAAACTTTCCTCACCCAAGCTCACTCAGTTGCATCATACAAATTTTCATTTGAAGCTCTTCGATTTAGAAAACAGCCTTTCAACCTTTTGAATTGTCCTGAGCAGAGGAAATTATGAGCCTATAGTCAACTGTGTTCAGAGGAGGAGAGGGACTGACAGTGAATTTTAAAAGGAGCTTACTAGAACAGCAGCATTTAATGAGAATTAAAAATATCAAGAGAATGGAATCTGGTAGGAACATGAAGGTAAATCCTGGTAAATTGATAAAATGTATTCATTTTAAAGTAGTGCATTTTTCACATTTATTGGCTTGATGTAGTATTATGTTTCCTAAAGGAATCAAATGACAGAAAATCAATTGCATTCAAATCCACTCAGAGGTTTATTTCTGACTTGGCTCGGTGTAAATGCAGCTTAAGGACTGTTTTCTGACTGGTGGCAGCATGGAAGCTACAGAATTTCTATAACAGTCCTAATAATCATACACATCTTAGTGCTAAATCACTGCACTGCAGTGATTAATCTGCAGTCACTGCCAGCCCTTCCTGGAGAGATAGGTAATCATCACTTCCAGTAGTTAGTAGATTGGTTTGTTTTAAGGGGGAAAGGAGAGAGGTTTGTGTTGTTTGTTTTTGATGGATTAGATCCTAATAATTATCAGCTGGTGAGTGCTGAGTATCTGACAAAAGCCCACAGAGAGCAGGAGTTTGCGTGGTGTTCTGGCTGGCTCCTGCACAGTGACTGATGGGATGCATTGACCTGCTCTGCTGACAGCAAGCAAAACACACATCACAATGCAGTGGAAGTCTTGGAAGTCTTCAGTGTCATGTGCTCCTGAAAAGATTTAAAGGTGACATCCTCACTAAGAAACAAATACATCGTGGCAAGGTATTTCGTAATTGATGTTTCATAATACGAAAAGATATGTAAGGATGCAGCAGCTGAAAACAGAAGCCATGCTATTGCAGACTGAAAGGGTTTTATTTAGTAGTAGAAGAAATGAACTGTTGGAAGAGATTGTGAAAGGTTTGTAGTGGCTTCTATGCTGACAGAACTGTCCATTCAAGTGTGGAGGCCTGTCTGAAAGATGGGTCTTTTCTGATTTTCTAGAGAAAGTCTATGTCTCATATTTTGTTTGATGGACCAGCCCTTTCTGGTTGTAATGTATGAATGCTAGTGCCTCAGGAAAAGTGTCTGCTCAGTACATCAGCTTCAGTTCTGCTTTTGATTCTGTTAATATTGCTTATGGCTCCTAAGCTCAGTGTTGATGGAGAAAGTTGGCCTGCTGCTTCCAAAATTTATGACACCTATTGAGTTTTGAAGTGATGTTTGACATTCCAAAAGTAAAATTTGGAAAGGTGTATTTTTTTTTCTATAACAGATTCTATATTTGTTGGCTTCAAACATAACTGGAGGCAAATTATAGAAACCCATGCTTCCTTGTCATGTTTTTGTTGAGGAAAAAGACCTCAGTCTTCAGGGTTGGGTCAGGATATCATCTCTTTTAAAAAGAATCTCTAGTAAAATTGCTGGTAAAAATGGTATAAAAAGAAAAGAAACTTGAATGGTAAAAGAAATGTTCTAATGATGCCAGTGATTAAAAACAAGCTGTCTCTGGAAAATAATCTGTGAGGAGTTAACAGTTGGTTCTCACAGCTGACGAGATGGTTTCTTTGTCTCCATCTGAGATCTCACCTTCTTTTCCATTTCCATCCCAGTCTTCCAATTCACACATGCCTCTTCTTAATTTTACTGGCATTTATCCAATAGCTAGTTTATCCTGTACTGCACATAAGCATTTCTTACAGAAGGTAACTGAAGGTAGGGGTAATGTCATGTGCATTCCAAAGATTGTATATTCAGCCTTGCTCTATTCCAACAGGCATCCCTGTCATAATAACAAAGGGTGGAATGATTGAGATGTTTTATTAAACAAAAGAAAAAAGGATGTTTATTATGTACAAATGACAGTGGTTATCTTAAATACTCTCCACTATTTCTCAAAAACTATGCAGTGGAAAAGTAGAAGCAGTCCTCTTGAAACCACTGGGTTTTGATACTTTTGGCTGAAAATCTAGAAGTTGTTTAACATTGAAAAATATTAGAACTTGAAAGGAGAGGTGGCGGAAACCAACACTAACCTGCCAGTTAGAATAGCTGAATTTGCAATACTAGTGATTTCTTTTCAATGATCAGTCTTAAACTGAATGCAGTTCCTGCACTATCTGTGGATAAGTGCTTTTCTTTCTTCTGAAACATAATTTTAGACTGGACAGAGTTGAAGTTGGCATCATTCCCTTTGCTCCCCATGATATCAAAGTGCACATACATTTTAACATTTTAGCAGCTTCTGCCAATAAAAACAAAAGTTATAATTAATAGTCTCAGCAGTTCTGTTGCCAAGAGTTCCTGGCCACAATTCTTAGTTTGTTTTATTCTGCAGATGCATACCTTCAAACCTTGTTAACAATTTTTTTTCCTGCCAATTATTAAAGACTACTGGTGTCCAAGGATCTAGCCCTTCTTTAAAATAATAACAATATTTTCTTGAGAAAATATTTTTAGAGATAAACTCCTTGAAGGAACTGATTCTTGTTAAGGTTAAGAACCATCTCCTGTATCATGCAATTAATTGTTCCAAAATAATTTTGACTGTGGAATTATATTGCAGGAAGGGTGTGTCAGACTGCTCATGGGTTAGCAGATCAAGGTCTTACCCCTTTGCTCTCAGGAGCATCATGTAATTAATTGCCCTAATAATTTCATCCCTTAAAGACTGGTAAAAGGACTTCCTCAGTGACATGATTTTTGAAGTTATTCAAATATTTACTTTATTTCTACATATATGATCTGATTTCTAGCAGTGAAAGCCACTGAGGAAGAAGAGCTCTAGCTCTAGTCTTTTGGGAAGAGGTAATTTTTCTTTTGTTGGGGGGGGGAAAAAAAGAAAAAAAAGGTGTAGTCCTCTAAAGGGATTTATTCATTCTGTATTTGTGGAGTTTGGAGTTAGACTACACAGATTGTTGTTGTTGTTGTTCTTTTTAAATATTATTAACAACTGAAACTGACTGATGAGCTTTCTTTTGCTCAATTTGATGATAGACAAGTGCTCTCCTGCCATGTAAAAATGTAATTTTTTTCCCCCTGCTTTGCATTAGTGGTAGTTCTGCTACAATAGCATAAACTATATATTGGTTTCACAAGACTTTACTGTCATGTTCAGCTCTTTGCTTTTCATCCATTGTGTTCTGCTTGTATCTTTTTTTTGTGACTGTGTTTCCTGAGGAAGGCTGAGTGTAGGTGGTCCAAATACTATATCTGATCAGATGCTGTTTACTTAGAGCATCTGATTAATGAGCACATGACTGAGATTAATACCATAATAAGTGTGTTGGGTAGGCATAAATCGATTCAGACTATTATCTTTGTCTGTTGTAAAGATTTGTGCTTAATGACTGAGCTGAATGAAACTTACAATAGAAATCTCAGACTTAAAAAAAGAATGGTCTATAATTTTTGTCTCCTCCAGTAGTCATTCCTCCACTTTTTAAAACTACAGTAATTTGAAGGGAACTAATTATATGCCTTTAATAAAAGCATTCTGTGAGTGTTTGAGAAGTCCCAAAAGGCACTGACTACGTTTCTCTGAAATGTGGCTTTCCTCTTTTTAAATAGAATTTTCTCCCTTGTTTGCTTCTTTGTTTACCTGATAATAAGCTACTTTCATATGATTAAAGTGTTCCTTGTATGCATATTATACTTACTATGTTCCTGTATAATGTGTCAGCATTTCAAATCCTCCTGTTGGGAAGGCTGATGTGATTCAGAACTCAGTTTTCTTTGGTCTTTCAATGTATCCTACCACACTTGCAGCTCTTAAGAGGGTGGTATTCCCCATTTTTACAAACTTTGCTATATTTAGTCTTACAAATTTTGCTATATTTAGTCTTAGAGCTGTCACCTTAAGCATCTCTTTAAATCTTGTGTTTGAAGAGAGAAAGTCTTCAAAGAAACAAACTGCCTGCAGTAGGGTTTTAGATGCTCTGGACTTCTGCTATCAGGACAAATGTTCACATCTTATTTGAATTTCAGAAGTAACTTTTTAGCACACTGAGTGCTTGGCAAGATAGCTTTAAAGTCAGTGGTTTCTTTATGTCACTGACATAAATTTGAAGTGGAAGAATGGAGAAAAGGTTGTTTCTTGCTCAGCAACCAAATGATGTGTGCATTAATAAAATAAAAAAAGTTCCAATTTGCTGATTTGCAATACCAAGTAGGCCACCCAACCTGCTGTAACAGTTCCAGCACCAAGTAATGGCACCTGTTTTAGCAAGTAAAAAATGATCTGTGGAGCAGTTGGCCATTCTTAAGGCCATAATATGGAAAAGATTACTAATCTTAGATATAATGATTTGTAAGGCTTGATCATATTGGTTGCTTACAACTTTAGCTTTCTCCGTGGTTGCTCACTCCACTCAGCTTCCAGCAGTAGCAATTTGAAGGCAAGTGGGACTGACATACTGAAGCTCAGTCTATGCTATGATCAACATCATACCTTTGCACCTGAGCCAGTGTGACCATTTGTAACAGTCAAATTGGCAGAGTGAGACAATGCAGACAGCTCCACTGAAACCCGTTTTTCTGTCTTCTCTGTAATCAGCCTGAGCTTTCCAGGTGGAAAGCGAACCTCTGCAGGCTCCAGAGTATTTCCAAGTATGGGAACTGGAGTGGTGAACAGAGCTCTGTGTAGATAAAATATTCTTGAAGATAGTAATAACAAAAATGTATTAAAATAGGAATTAGCCAATATTACTGTGAACGAAGTTCTTAGTCCTGCAACATAAGTCTAAGTGGTGGGAGGGCAGAAGGAAGTGGTAACCCACTTGTTTTTACCGAAGTTTAAATTAGGCTTAAAAGTTTAACCACAGGAAAAATTTACACAGAAAATTGGGTATGTTCCTACTTTTAATTTCCTGTAATGGAGCCCATTTCTAGAGGTCTTGGACTGCTCCAGGAGGAACTTCTGTTGATGATGTCTGGGAAGATGCATCTCTGGACAAGGCTTTTATTTCCTATTTCTGAGAAGTAGCTCCATTTTGGAAAGATACGCTGGAGTTACAGCTGAAACTCTCCCTCTGGTTATTTTGTTCAAGAAACTCTTTACCATACACAAGAACAAACAAAACCCAAACAAACAAAAACTCTGTAAGCAAGATATACAGATCTTAGGAGTATTTAGCAATTGTTTATCAGCTACCATGACTAGAACTTAGAATTCACATGTTAAGCTTTAACACTCTGACACCCATGATGAGATAACAGATGAGTCAGGTAAGGAAGTTATTGATCTTTGGTGTTCCTTGGAACAGGATGATTCTTAGTGGTTTTGCGTTGTCTTTTCAACTCTAAACTTTGTTGAATTAGGTAGTTCCTTTGAGTCCCACTCCTAAACTACTTTAGTTCTTTGGAGTTCTGGAGGGAGTTTCTGAAGATTTTCCTTAATTGTCATTCTTAGAATTAAATTAACAAGTATGTCTTTGCAACAAGAGAACTGTATTCTAGAGGTTATATGAGTTATTCTCACTCATGGCAGCAGTTCAGAATACTCACTTGACTGCTCAAATTCAAATTTGGAAAGATGGAGGCCACGTTTTCTGTGATACTGTATTTTTCCGAAATAACTTCAATTTGCTAATTTTCAGGGCATATAACAAATTCTGTTGCTAACTTCAGGTTCTATTTAACGTTAACTTTTTATTTAGGTAAAGAAGATAGAACCAGAATTCCTTCTTCCCAACTGCTGCTAGTGCATTCTGGCAAATACAAATGTACAGTAGAAATACTCCTTAATAACTCTGTCTACAGTCTATCCAATAGGAAATCACACTGACCCTCCCTTTGTGCAAGCTCCTTTTGTTATGCCAGTACAAGGTGATTCTGTGTTCTACCTTAGAGTGTCCAATTATTTTCTTAAGTCTGCTTCATTGGCTTGCTACAGAGCAGAGGTCTTTAATATCACGATCTCCGAAGTGGTGAGTATAATTTGCCTGTAATAGAATTACAACTATCAGTATCATGGATGGATAGAAAAGGAGATTAATACATTAAAGGCTGACCAGGGAAGTGATGGAGTTATGCTTGGAGGTGTTCAAGGAACACGTAGATGTGGCACCTGTTGACATGGTTTAATGGGCATGGTGACGATGGGTTGATGGTGGGACTAGGTGGTCTTTTCCAACCTTAATGGTGCTATGATTCTTAGTCCCTGAGGTGGCTATGGGAGGTTCTTCATGGATGCTGATTAGCAGAACTGAGCTTTCTGTAGCCTGTGGCAGGAACCAATGAACAGGAAACTACATGTTTTTCCATGTAGTTTTTAAAATAAAAATGTAAGCTTTTGACTTCTTGACAGCTTTTTATTACTATACCTTTATTTTGATCATATAACCATTAAGAAAAATGTTACTTTTATGCCTTCCCTTCTTTGAAAAAAGTAGTGAAAAAGCCAATATATTAATTTATATCATAAAACACTGAAACCACTTGGAACTACAAGCTTCCTCTGTTCTCACAACTTCTAGCTATAATACTTTCCCATTTGTGTGGTTTACCGACAAACATGCATCCAGCAGGACTGTGCATGTGTAGAGAGGAGAGCTGGCAACCAGAATATTCTGTGTAGAGAAATACCTCTCTCTGTTTGTGTGGAAGAACTGATGGGACATGCTATCAAAAGTAAAACTGGGAAATTACAGTATCTTTAAACAGAAATATAATCTACCTGCTGAAGTGACAGCACTTGGGTACAGGTAGCAATGTAAATGTGGCAGTGTGCAGTATCACCTAGCTAGCAGATCTTGTGCCTCAGCCTTCTTGGATCAAAAATATGCCCCTAATAAGTCCACTGAACTATTTGCAAGCTGTTTTCTGAAGTCAGCGTATGGAAAAAATTGCAAGTCTTGTGTTGAAAAACCTTTTTTCTTTCTTCTGATGGGCTGAAGGAGGAGACCCTGCCAGTCTATATAAAACTGGCTTTCACAACATTCAAATAGCTGGCAGGGTGTGGTAAGTACTAATAAAAGTAAAAAAGGAAAGACTTTAATTAAAGTAAGAGTTCTACTAATTGTGTTTGAGACTACACAGGGGGAGCCCAGCACTGGATATATTTTTCAAACTGTTGGAAGAAAAAAAAATTAATTACAGTCCCAGTCACGAGTTGAGGTCATTTATTTAAAGGGAAACAGCGCTATGGTGCTTCATAATTTATATGACTGGGTATGCTTTACATAGCTGGACTTGTAATGTGATATTTACTTTTATGCTAAACATTATTTTATTCTTAAAAGAAAACCATACTCTAGAGGTAAAATTAAAGTTCTGTTATGGGAGCTGGTGGCACTACTCTCCAAAAGCAAGCAGTCTGATTGCTTTTGCTGCTGTGCATCTTGGTGGCATATTGGAAATCTTTCAGCTCAGTTATATGGGTGTTGGATATTAGCTCCTTTCCCATTACTGCATTTCTGAAACAGAAAAGCAAAATGTCATTTGCTGGAGTGATACAACTTGTAGACTGCTTTGAGATGCTTTTGTGCAGCGCTGGCAAATTCCTCCTCTAACAATGACAGCAAGTAGAGATTGAATCTGACCTTGTCTGTAGGCTAATAATCTTTGCCTCTCTTTTCTTCTAGGTCTCCTTCCTTGGGAGCTCAATTACAATGTAGATGGAAGAAGCCTTGTTCAAGTCCAACCATTTTGTTTGTTTTCATGTTCTGCAACTGCACAGCTTGGACAACACCACCAGTTCAAGTAAGTCAGCGCTGTATTTTTGCAGTAAGGCTCAAAGCTGAGATATTCTTGATGATTTTTGAAGAACAGTCATTGGGGAAATCATTCACTGGCCTATCATTTGGAATAACAATATGTAGGGAGAATTTCAACTGGTCCCAAAGTGCTTGAGATTCACTGACTTGACATGATTTGGTTCAGAAGGGTTACTGATGCAGCTTAATATTCTGTAAAATTTCAATAGCATGTACTAGTTGTATGTATCTCTTCCTATGGATCCAGACAAGGTACAAAGAGACAGGCTCTGTAGTTGTAATGTCAAGGTATAAAGCTATTATTTTGGAAATTATACTTGAAGCATACTGAAGAGAGGTCACAGTCATCTATGAACTGTTGTTTTAGTTGATGGCTAATTGTATGTTATTCTAATTGACTTTTCTAGAGGCAATATATATTGTCTGTTCATTAGAACTTGAGAATTGGAAAAGCTTCCAAATGGATTTGCTTCTCAGAAGCATCAGAAAAATGCAGGGAATTCAATGCTTCAAGAAGAACACCTACATCTTGTTACTGTTGGCTGTCATTACAGTTTACTGAAGTCCTTCCTTAGAAATGAAGTGGCTAAACAATCACTAGCTGATCATTCTGTTGGTATATCTCAGACTATGTTATGAAGATGCATTGATTTAGGAAAAATGGCAAGCTTACAGGTACTTTGCCAATAAGTGTAAAAGGTTTTTGTTTGTTTTAATTAAAAATACACAAAATAAACCATTTTGTGAGCACGGGGTGTATTTCTGCCCTGATCTGCACCAAGTGATCCAGTCCATCTCTTCAATCTGTGAATAAGGTGTGTGCCGTGGAGCAAACTGAATCAATATACCATGACATTATAATGAATTGAAAAGTGAAGTCAGTCTGCTTGCAAACTCAAACCAGCAGGAGCTGTGTATGGTTCATTGACAAACAATTATCTAACTTAGCCAAGGCACTTACGAGATTGCAGCATGGCATATAGGGGTTCTGCACTGGAAGTAAAATTTATAAAGAAGCAAAGCTTTGAGCGGGCAAAACTGCTACCAGTGTACATGCTGGGAAAGCTCTCTGAAAGTATTGTGTATGTAATGATGTGCTCGTATTCTCTTCAAGTCCGGGACAAAAAGGAAGGGGATATACTTATCTTGAATGGAGCCACTTGGCTGCATGCTTGTGGTGTGGTCTAGCATGGTACTTCTCACTGTCAGTAGAAAATCTCCCTGAGTCTGTGTCTCTTTCCTCTTTCACACATATAATCATCTGCTTCTGTTTATTGTTCTTCTGGTGTTGTATTTCCTAGGCTTAATTAACAGCAGACGTTGTGGGGCAGGCATTCAACAGAAGTAACAAACAGAGCTGTATTGAACTGTCAACTCAAAACAAGAGGAGGTGTCCAAGCCTCTAGAAGTGAGAAGCAATTTGTCCAACGATTCAGCATAACACAGATTTCTGATGTTTTTATTTGTCTTCCTAAGGACCTGTTTCTTCCATGAGTGAAACTAACATTGAAGATATAGTATTTTATTTTTTTTTCCATTTAGGTAGATCAGGCGTTGTGTTGTTTTTCTCCTGCAACATAAATGTGCTGTACTCTTTGAGAAACTGCTTAACTTTGATGGCTGAGACTTGTGTTTGAGAAAGCAGTACTCACGATAAATCATACTGACTTGCATTGGTATCATCAAATAAGATGGACATTAAGGAGACTCTGAGAATCCAGGGTGCGTCTGAATTGGAGAGACTTGAGAGAATCAATACCGAATTCACCAGTGATTTTTTTTTTTTTTTTGTCACCAGTATTTTTGTTCTTCTCTATGTATATCTCTGTCCTCTGTATAACAGCATAAGTCTGACTTCTGAGTCAGATAAGTAGATCAATCCTTAAATGCACCATGCTGTACATAGCAATAGCATGTGAGAAAGTGCTGTATGTGGAGAAAAAAACAGACTTCAAAGATCTTAGAATGGCTTGGATTAGAAAAGACCTTAAAGATATCTAGTTTCTTAGTAAATTTTGGAACTTATTTGGTGTTGGGTTTCCATCTTTGAATTTTGGTGGAACGTGGAGGAGAAGTGTGAAAATTCTGTAAGCGTTAGAAAACGGATAAATGTATAACTACTTATTTGTTCAGGCTTTTTAGCCTTTGTTTCAAAAACTGTTGTTTTATGTTCTGGTGAGATGACGTGGGAGCTGTCAGTGGTGGTTCTCCCTGTGCTGGAGATGTCTCACCACCTCTACAGCCATTGGGAATTCCTGTCATCTTCATTAAATTCAGAAATTTGTGTTCAGTGAGCTCAGAGTTGGCAGGGATTCTTTCCAGTGTCTGACTCCCATTACAGCCATGTAAAATTTAGCTCATCTCTGTTCTCTTGATTTGGCATTGCTTTCACATCTTATTGACAAGCTTTTTTTTTCTTTTTTCTTTTTCTTATTTATTTATTTATTTTCATAATTGACTCTTCATTGCTGACAGTCATGTGGGGCTTAAATGTTTTCTGGTAAGGAAATACTCCAGGTAATACAGATGCTGTGGCATCCAGAACAGAAATGGGCATGGAGCTGACAGACATCTCTGTATTTCTTCTGAACTCTGCTGAACAAGCTGAAGGTTGCTGCTTCTTCATCCTTGGTGTAATGAAATCACCAGGTCACAGCCTGAACGAGTGCTTGAGCATCAGGTGAGAAGACATGGCTAACCCAGGGAACTCAGGTGCAAGCAGTGTACCTAAGTGACCAGAAAGGGTAGAGTCAGAATCCACCCCTCCTCACCCTCATTTAAGGGTTGGCAGCTGACGGAATAGCATCAGTCTGGGATAGCTATTTCTCTCCTCTTGAGCTGCTACTGCTTGTTGGAAAGTGTGAGACAATTTTCCTTCTTTATTACCTGCTGTTACTCCATAGTGCCAGTATCCCATTTGAAGGCACAGTTGTTGTCTTCTTTTTGTTGTCGTACTCATGGTATGTTGGATTGGTTCACAGTGTGAATGCAGCGTTAGCTAGAAAGGCTGGTGTTGCAGCTGATATTGAGCCACGCTCAATCTGATGAGTGCTTCCAGAGCTCTGAGATGGGATGAGTTCACTTGCGTGGTTTCTACTTTGGCTAAGGTTTCAGTCTGCTGGGATCATCTTGATGCACTCCTTTTTTCTCTCATGGCAGGGAAGTGCTAGAGGGAGGCTGAAGTTCTCATATAAGAAATCCTCCTCAGGTCCAGTGGGACCTTTGCTACTGAAACCAATTGTGTTGCTTCTGCTGCTGAAATTAGTTATGAGCTGCCTTTGGAGATGGGTAGTTGCTCACAACTGTTCTTGCTATTGAGTTGATGAGCCTGTTGGCACTCAGCTTGGTTTGCAGATCAGATGAGCTGACAGTTTACAAATAAGGGATGGACATGGCACATCTGGCTATTGGGCTTCTTTTTCCTCTTTGGTCCTTCAGGAAACAAATGCTGCCTGGGTAACTTGTGGTTTGCAATTTTCTGAGTATTTAAATCATATAACTAGAACATTCTTACACTGCTTTTAAAGTCTCATGATTGCTAATATAAATGGAAGTGATGTGGGAGCCATACAATACAACACTGTTTGAATACATCTTAATGTTATTTCAGCTGGGAGTGGGATAATGATGGACATGGGGAAAGCACTGAGCTGTTGAAAGTATCAGAGGTGAAGGAGTAAAACCAAAAGAAGTCCAAAGGCACAAGCTATCCTCCTTGATGTTTAAAAGCCTGAATATATTCCTCTTGTAAATGTACAACAGATACAAAATGTGTGATTCAATGTAATGATTTCCTTAAAGTCTGCTGAAAACTAGTTTTGGTAACCAAACAATGGAATTGATAGGTGGCTATGAGAAATGGAATGTTTCCATTGTATGTACTTTGAGGTTGTAGATTCAGCTTATCTTATGTGTAAAAACAAGCCTTCTCTCCAGAATATAGTCACTGAGGCTACATTTACTCATTGACCACTGGATGCCAGTGTTGCTCTGCAAAAACTGGCAGAGGGAAGCTTGGTTTTGTGACTACTGTTGCAATGGCTGCTCTAATATCAGAAGAATTTTATCACTTGTTTTCTAAACCAGAACAGGCAGTAAGAAAAGCATTACATAAACTGTACACTCCATGTTACTTTCTTGAGGAACTGGAGTTGTTGATTTGTATTCTATTTATGTTAACATACAAAATAAGCTGCTATGGCAGACACTGATATCTAATGTAATGAAAATAACATCATCTTTGTGTTTAGTCTCTTTTAAACTATCTTTAATCTATTTTGCTGCTGATCTTTACTACCTTGGAGTAGCTTGGAGAAGGTTCTTTGCTGACTCAATTTATAATCCTGGCAAGGATTGAACAAGAGTGTGGCAATTTAAAGCATCACGTAAAAATGGACAGAAGTCCAGAATGTATAGGACTTATGAATTTGAAGACAGTCTTCTTTTCTTCTGTCTAGGAAATACCATACTTGAATACACAATGGGGAAATAAGTTTATTCACTGCCTTAATTGTGTTAAGGTATTTGCATTTCCAATTTTCTAATGTTTATCAGTTTTAAATGAAGTTTAACTTAGTTTGATGTCAACTGGTCTCTTTTGCCACAAAGATTACTGCACAGAATACTTAAAGGAATGTACCACTGTGTACCTCATGCTGTATGTTCATTCAACAATAAGGTACTGAATCTGGCAAACCTAACTGTCGCATTGAAACACTTGAGTGGGGAAGTATGCTTTCTCTGTTCCATGGCAGTCCTGTATGCCATCCTGTTTGCTGTAGCTAGCATGAAAAATCATTATTTCTCAAAGAAGCAGCCTATGGGCAAGTAATCAGTGGATGAAATGGAAATGATAGTGACTTCATTATTCCTCCTTAGCCTTGTCACACTTTTATTTTGTTCCTAGAAAAAGTATAAGGCTTTCCCTTTAAGCATTCCTCAGAAATAGCTTTAGACTAGAAGTAGCTGGTTTAGGGCTGTGGGACAATCTCTTCAGTTGTATTAGCTGATATGGAAAATTCTTTCATTCATTTCTCCAAAAGATCCTTCTGTTGTAGGGGAAGTGAGAGGTTGTTTAACAGCAGGGCCCATTTGTTGTATTTTAGAGGAAAAGTTATTTTAAAAAATAAAAAATTGTGAGGCACTAGCCTAACTTTCATTAGTTTTATTGTGTTTCAGACCACAGAGTGCTGGCAGGGACTCAGAGCCTCAGCTAACTGGATGGCTCGTTTTCAGTGACCAAAAACACTGTCCTGTTCATTAGCTGGGTACGTGGATTCCTGTTGCTGTTAGTCTTTAATTGTAATGAGCACAACACACAACTCACAGTAGAGTGCTGTAGGGCCCTGAGTATTGTCTCTGCAGGAGGTGTAAGTGCTGAGGTTCAGGGCCAGCTTAGAGATGGTGTGGCTGAAGGCAGACTCCTTACTCTGACTTTGAGAGAGTGCTGCCAGATAGCACTGTGGGTAGGAGGCACAGGGGCTTATGCCTTTATGTTTTTTCTTTGTTTGTTGGTTTTTGTTTGTTTTTTTTTTTTTCTTGGGGGAACTGCTGTTAAGCTGAGGCTCTAGAGCTTTTCCTTACCTGAGTTCTGTGTAGCTCTGGCAGTGTCACACTTGGATATCATAGAATATCCTGAGTTGGAAGGTTTCCACAAGGATCACTGAGTCCAAATCCATGACCAATGAAGCATACACTGGAGAATACAAATGTTCTTGTTTATTTTTTTATTTATTCAGCCTATGTTTAAAATGACTGTAATAAACAAACATGACTTTGAGTGAGTCTTTTAGATCCTGTTGTATTGTTTATCCTTGAGAGAAGGAAATCAGAAAAAATATAATTGGGCAGCAAGATCATGGTGTTTGCACCAAAGGGATACACAGACTTAGTACTGGATTTGTCTCAGTGAAAAAGCATGAGGAGAGTGAGGCAAACTGCTTCTGCTCCACTGAGGAAGCAAGGAAAGCAAAATACTGCTATTTTTCTTTTTTCTTTCAGCTCTCATGGGGACTGTACAGGAGCTGTTAATGAATGGATGCCCAATGCCTGCAGGTGCAGGGTCCTGGACCAGGTGCTAGAGGCTAAATGTGATAAAAGCTGTAGTGAAGGAGGTAGAAGAGATGGCGTACAGAAGGGGTGAAAAGAAAGGGGGGTGAGGGGATAAACATCTCTGAATAGGAACAGCCCAACATAACTTGAATGCTGATTGACAACATGTGAAAACAACACCAATTCTAGCTTTACAATTGCTAGAAATAGTCCCATATGCTCAGAGAAGGTCTATCAGCGAAGAAAAGGATATATTATGAGGAAAACAGTTTCTCTTTTGATTTTTCCTTTCCCACATTGCTGTAAAACAACTATATGTTACTGTTGTTTTACTAACTCTCTGTAGTAATTAAAATTCAACCAGCATAGCTTTCAATCCTGTTCACTCTGTCCTAGCACAGATGATCCAGGTTTCGTTTCACCTGTCCTGCAAAATAAAAACTTTGTGTAGAGGTGGTTCAGATTTTCACTGTAGTCAGATGAAATGGTTGGTTTTCCTTTAAGAAGACAAATAGCTCCTCCTTATTTTGATTTAAAGTTCTGTCTCTTTCAGAAATCACAGCTGAGATTGCTTTATTTACACTTAATTTCTAATTATTTTGTTCTTTTAAAAGAAATAAAGTGAACTATGTAACAGAAACCAGCTGAATGGGGTACATTGATAGATTTTTTTTTTTTTTTTTTTTTCCTGGTTAATTATCAGGTAATGTGAATCTTTTAAAGGTATAGTAGGGAACTTAGTTGTTTTTACTGAATGGAATATCCTCCTTCCATCCTCAGAAGTACTGTTTCAGTCCATGATGTGCTGATTCCTTCAGAGTAACAAGTGACAAGAGATGTACTGTGGGAACAGTCCTGCTGAGGGGAAAAAAACTTTGTCAGCCTTAAACTGTGTTCTTCCTTTGTGGAATTCATGGCCTCAGCATTTTGTTGTTCTATTCAGATATGTACTTAAGATACAGAGTTGGGGGAATTATATAAAATTAAACTTCCAGAAACAGATGAAATAGCTGAAGTGTACTTTCCCCTCTTCTTGTCAAATATAGTGATGCAAGCTTTGAACCATTAATTTTTCTAAATGGTTCTATTAAAATAGAAACTAAAATTATATACAGTGAGATACTGCTCTGTGAGAGCTGTTTTGTTGTAGAAGAGTTTTCTTAGTCTAGTGTGAAATTGAATCTTTAATAGGAACAGACTCATTTTTCAGCTCTCTGTTTTTAATTTGATAATGTTACTAAGATTAATATCTTGGTGAGCAGTCACAAGTGACTGCTGCAACTGGATTTACTCCAGCATGCACAAACACCTTGGTAGGATCTGGGATTCTAAGTGTTAATCCAAGTGCGCTTCTCATGGCTGGCAATCCTGTTTCTTGCAAGAAGAAATTGGTCTTTCTTAAGCCAGTGATGTGTTAAGCCTCCTCTTGTGCACTCTTGTCCTAAAATCACCTTTAGTACACTCTTCTTCAGGATTTTGTTTCCTCTGGGAACTCTCTGAAAAACTACATAAAAAGCAGAGTCTTTGTATGGAGGCAAATATGCTTTGGAAATAGACTTGTCATGCTGAGGAGTAAAGGAATGGCATGGTTTTGCTCACTTGAATATGCATCTGCTGTCCTTCAAACATCATATTTCTAATGAGATTATTAGAAACCATTACTATATTGGTGGTAGTATATAGTTAACTTAGAATCCTCACATCAGTCCTCCAAAGCATGCGAGTCATGATAGAGATATTTGTGTTCAGTTTTGGAAACTGCTAAATACTCTTATAAAAACATGTCACAAAGTGTCAGCTAAGGAAAATGTACGTTATACAGAACTCAGTCTTTCTCAGAGGCATGAGTGGAAGATGGCTGTTCCAGTTTAGGTGTCTGCCTTTCCACTGGAAACCGTATGGATGAGGATACGTGCAAAACTTTGGGGAAGAATGCTCTCCCTCCTTATGCATCATATTTCTTAGTTGGTTTAATTCTCAGAGAATTATTCTTTTAGTGTGCTTAGTTAAATGTTTCAAACTTGATTCAGATTCAGTTTCCATTCTAACATCTTTATTAGCAAAGGGATTCTAAAATAACAGTTGAATAGAATAACCTGGTGCTCTTCCACATTTCTTTGACAGTTAGCCTTAAAACTAACTTTGCAGCCCACCCTTCAGCAATTACTCTTTGGAAGGCAGAAAGTTTGGTGCAAGCCTACTCTGCTCTTTTTTTTTTTTCTGTCTTTCAGTTCAATAAGATCTGCATCCATTGGCTGGTATTTTGGAGACGCACAAATAGGTTTTTTTAGGAACAATAAACAATGGGCTGTGTTTTTTCTTACACTATATGAATTTAATTGCAAATGTTTTCCAGACAGTACCATTGCTAATTCAGCAAGGCACGTGTGCAGGTTGCAAAGCTCTTGTAAAAGAAGAATGATAGGGATTTCGTATTTCTGTAGAAGGAAACAGAAAAAACCTCTGCAACTGGCTCATTTTACTCTGCTCTTATAAAACTGTATAGAGTTTATGGAAGCACTGGTATTTATCTATGCATTCATTCTTTAAGGACAAGAATGGATCTTAATCCACTGGGGACTTTGCTTGTAAGAGTTGTGAATCCTCTGGCCTTCCTGCTGCATATGGCTGTCTGTAGTAACAGGCAACTTTCACTTCTGAGTTCCAAGACAGATGGGCAATTGCTGGGTGACTGCTTTTTCACTAAGTAGCTGCTTAACAAATGCTAGTGCAGTAATGCAGTTATTGCAAAATGTTCTAGATTAAAAGAAAAAAGACCATTTTGCTTTTTCATCCCAAGAAGCAATTAAGTGATCTTCCTTACATAAAAGTACAAGAAAACCTACTGTTTTCTGAGAGGTTAGTGTCCAAACTTTCATGCATAAACATTATTAACATTAATCTTACTTCTTAAAGAGTGACATAGGTTTGCATGTCAAAGAGTCCATTGGTAAAAGTAAAATCCGTTCCGTTATTTAAGTGGCCTAATCAGACTGTGCCTTCTGGCTTGAAAATAGTGCAGTGTTTTGCTTTTGGAGGAGTCCTTTTTCCTTTTCCTTTTTTTTCTTCTTTTCTGAAAAGTTCTTGAATCTTTAAGGCAATAAAGGCAATTAAATAAAGGCAAACAGCTGACAGGTTTTTTGTTGTTGTTGTTTTTCCATCAAAGCACACAGAAATGTAGCTATCTGCCTTTCTGTGGATCATAAGGGTAAGGAGGGGAAAGCTATGCTAAATATGTGAGGAATGATGAAGTAGGGCAAGCTATGCTCTGATTTTCAGTATCAGTAGCATGACTCATCTATCACTATTGCAGTTTGCAGCTGGAGATATTGCAGGTCTCTGATGTGAATTCTAGTGGAAGATGGAAACATCATGATGAGTTGTTTGGCTAGTGTAGTAATGAGGCCTCAGCTGCTTCTTCAGGATATATATGCTTCTCTGTTGCTATAAGAAAACGAGGACAGTTTTAAGCAAGAAGTTGAATGACTTCTGACTTGGAAATGACAAATGACCTGCACTTTTATTTTTAGTTAGGTTTGTGGGTTGGCTTTTCTTGTAGGTTACCAGGAATGCCGTGTACAGTGCAACCTTCTTCACGTTTTCCTGAGTGTGTCCTTCAGCCCACCTAAAGGCAGTATCTGATTTTAAAAAGAAAGGATTGAAGCATTACTCTCCTCCTCCATTGAAATGCTCACCAGTGGTTTGAATAATACTCCAGCATTCATTTCTTCCTTGCCATTCCATTCTCTTCTGCCTGTACTGCTGCTTGATTGATTTTCTTCCTGCCACTTCTTCTTTCCTAAGCATCTCCTTATTCTTTAGTTTGTTACACACCCTGAATATTTAAGTTCCCATTTTGAATATCATCCTCTCCTAGTTTCAGCAGGCCCTGTATCCCAGCAGCTCTTGCTATCAATTTTCTGGATATGGCGGAAAAAGAGCCCCGATCTTGTTAGCACCGGAGCTAGGAAGTGGTGTTACCACAAGACAAGTGAGTGAAGCCCACTTCTCATGGAAGAGCAGGTTGATGGAGGCATGGCTGCCTTTTATCCCCAACCACTATAGCATGTAGCAGCTTCACTGCTATGCAGTATGGGTTTTTTAGGTTATGTGATATATGGGTTTAGTGGAGAGTGAGTCTAAATGGAAAGAGTTCTCGGAAGCACTTCAAAATAAGTTAAAGGTTTTCTAAAAGTTTATAAATTCCTTCCCTGAAATTCAGAGAGTTAACATTTTAGTTACAGTTTGCATAGTGTGTGTTCAGTTTTGGTAGCTGTATTACCAAGAAAACAGCTGTACTGCTTTTTCAGGGAACCTTTCCGCTGTTAAGCTATTGTGATTGCTGTCTGTACCAGCTCTCTCAGCTGGGGGTTCTTATGACTTTATAATGATTCTGATTAAGATTTAACACATTAGCATTGCCTATGGGAGGCATCTATGGGAGAAGCTATTAATGCTGCTTCAGAGCATCACAGAATCCCACAGTAAGAGATTTCAATTGACATAACTTCAGCACACCGTTTTTTTTTCTTAACCTTTTGAATACTAGAGAAAGATGGCTGGTGAAGCTTTTGTCAATGTAAACACAGGCAATGTATATTAGGATGACCTCCTTCACAAAGTACAAGTGGAGAAGAGAAAGAATTTCTTTTTTGTCTTGAACTAATGTAAAGTACATATTTCTGCATTGAGCAGTTTGCTGTCTTTCAACCCAGCCTCTCCTTCAGTCTAGCACTTGCATGACTAAGAGTATCCGCTTTTCCTTTCCCCAAAGCTTCACAGCTTAACCACAGAAAGCTTTTGAAGAGTATGAAGTTCTCAAGTTTGTTATAGCTACTAGTGATAAATTATATTCCCTATAATGACTCAGAGGGAAGGAGGTTAGGATAATTACCTGTCTACCATGGGTAGTGTCCTTGGAACAGGCTCAGCTGAAGGAAGAACTTTAGCTTAGGAAGTTGAACAGAAGATCAGGTGGCAAACTTGACAAGGAACCAAGTTTTCTCTTTGAATGACACTACTTTCCCTTGACTGATTCATTTTAGACATTTTTCTAGCTGTTCTGTTGGTGTTAGAGCAACGCTCTTCTTTTAGAAAGCTTTTAGTTGTATTTATCTTGGCCTTGGTTTGAGATCAGGTTTACAAAAACAATAATCTTGCTTGTTTTTTACAATGGTTATAAATACAGAATCAACTACTCATAAATCTAAATTAGGCTGTAAAATACAACCTGATAGTTAAAATAATGGAAGGGATTTTCTAGTTTAAGCATGTGGTCTTTGTTACACATGTGCTTACATCTCCTGCTCTTCAAAAAAAGCTCAGCTTGAGCTGTTGTGAATATTTCAGGTCAATAATCCCACTCTTTTGTGTCAGGTACCCTGTGTGATACACTGCAAAAAGCCATTTCCCTAGTAGTTACTTTGGAGCTGTAGGCTCATGAGGAAGGCCCCAAGGGTGATATAATGACTGCTGACAGAACAGGTTATTAACACTTTCTGAAGCTTGGTGATGGGTTAATGCATGCCAGAAGGTGAAGATGCCTACAACCTGACATGGGAATCCTGTGATGACACATGTCCTTCCTACTCTTTCCCTGTCCTGCTGTGGGATGCTGAGCTGCCTACCAGCATTAACCTGCAGCAGGAGCCAACCTTTCATCCATCAAACAGCAGTGACAGCTTTTGTAGCAGCCTTGATTAACACTTAGCAAGAAGGATGTGTTGTGGACAGAGTTTGAAATCTTCTGGGTAAGCAGAAACATTGGGGTGCATTCAGCTCTAGATGGAGGGGCCCAAATAATGTCTCCTCTTGCTTGCCCCAGTCAGGCTCTCCCCTCCTTGCTGCCACCCTGATTCCAAATGCCTTTGATTTTCTGATACACAGTGGCAAGAGGATGTGTGAAGCCTGATGGCTTGTGTTTTGTTTTTGCAAACAAGTGTGTTAAATCTCTCTGTTTTGAGGGAATTGAGCTCAATTCCCCCATCCCCTGGTGTATCCTGTGCCCCACATTGTTTTGGCAAGAGCTACATCCCTTTGGGGTCATATTCCAAGGAAAGGGAGGAAATAAACCTGTTGCTAGAGATTTCCAGCACAGAAAGGTGTTTGGATGCATGAACGTATCCAGAGATTCCTGCATTTTTGAATGTAAACCATCCAACTAAAGTGTGCAGCAAACTGACCAATTCTCTGACTTCCCTTCTGTGTGTTGTTTGCTGTGCTTTTTTTTTTTTTTTTTCCCCTGAGATATGATTGTTTTCCTGCTCTTTAGCTGTTTCAGAGGCATGATGTTAAACAGTAAAAATAATGCTAAATCCCTCACCTTTTCCATTTTCTGCCTTACAGATAATATTTGCTATATATAATATTATTACAATATTATTGCTATATATAATATTTGCTATATAATATTACTGATAATATTTGCAGACATTACTATTGCATAAAATGTGTTTTTCCATTTCATAGAAATATGCATCTGCTGTGCATGTCCCCAGTCATGCCACAACGGACTAAAGCACATCTTGCTCATCTGGAAACTTAGTAAACTTGGGTCGCTTTTTGTTGTTGTGTTTTGGGTATGCACCTGCTATTTTATGTATATCTCATAAAAATAATGTTAGTGTCCATTAACTTACTGCTGCTACAGAATATTTAAACTTGCTGTCTTTCATGTAATGTGCAGCACTAGAGCTTGGCAATAGACACACAGCAGATAATGCACACAATAGTTAGAAAATGCCTCTAACCCTGGAACTGATTCTTCTGCCACTTTTTGCAAACTTCCTCTAGTTCTGCTTGCCCACCCTCATGTTCAAATATGCATTTGGGAGTTCAACTGCAGGACCTGGGCTAATGTCTGCTTTATTTTATATACGCATACATACACATGCACACAGAACAAAGAGTACCTTGGTGAAAAATGTTTAACAGTTTAAAATGTGATTTAAATTTCGTTGCTTTCTATTTGGTGTATGTTCCATCCCTACTTGTATGAGCAAAATTTTCAGACACTTCCACATGCAGGTAAATTTGGAATTTATGGTTACTGAATCTATTTAACAAATACTGTTATATACCAATGAAGAAAATTGCCATAAATATGTGATAAATTAAAAAGGAATTCAAATGGCCAAAACTGAAGACTATGAGAATTCCTGACCCATCCCCAGAACTGGATCTCGTCAGTGCTTGCTGGAACAATTTGGCAGCAAACTACTGCTTTCAGGTAACTTTCCAGCCCTCGGACAGCTGTGTGCTCTCTTCATCCAAACCCATGAAAAAGACTTGTAATTCACTGGCAGGCTTGTTAAATTGTTCACACGTGTTACTTTGGCTATTTGAAAGCTTATATTTGGACACGCTATTAGCTTAAGTGACAACACAGTCTATGATGCCCAGCATTTCCCATTTGCACTGTATTTTCTGTAACTTTTTGCTAGCCTTGAACAGTTCAAACTGAATTTTTCTGTTTTGGATATCTATCTCAAGTGGACGGACGTGGGTAGGAAAAGGGGCTGAAACTTCTTTGAAGACTAAACAACATCAGAGAACAAAGAGAAAAGATATCAGCTTCTTTCTTGTAGCTTAGTAGCCTTGTGCTTTGAAGAGATGACTTGATGTTTAACAGGAAGCTACTTTCATATTAAATGTCCTCTTGTTAAGATATAGAGGGTAAAAAACATCCAAAAGGGGTTAAGAAGTCCTTTAAAATCCTATTAAATTGCAACTGAATCAAGAACGGATACTTGCAAAAGTTAAGTGATGTTAGTTGAGTTGGATACCCTGGTAGTAGGGGGTGCTGAGAAGGTGAAGAATCTGAATGTCTTTTTTGCTTCAGTCTTTATTACTAAAGCTAGCCCTCAGGAGTCCCAGACCCTGAAGGTAAGAGAGAGTCAGGGGAAAGGAAGATTTCTCATTGGTTGAGTAGGATCTGGTCAGAGAGCATCTAGCCAAAATCTACTTGTGCAAATTCACGAGCTGCAATGGGATTCACATACGTGTGCTGAAGGAGATGGCACAGGTGATTGCTGAACCTCTCTCTCATCTTTGAAAGGTCTTGGCGAACAGGAGAGGTGCCTGAATACTGGAGGATAGCCAGTGTCACTCCGGTCTTCAGAAAGGGCAAGAAGGAGGATGTGGGATATTTCAGGCCAGTCAGCCTTGCCTGTATCCCTGGAAAGGTGATGAGACAGCCTGTTCTGGGTACCCTCTCCAAGCAACTGGAAGAGAAGGTTATCAGGAGTAGTTCAGCGTGGGTTCACCAAGGGGAAACTATGCTTGACCAACCTGGTAGCCTTACATCACTTGCTGGATAGACTTGGGGGGGGAGCAGTGGATATTGTGTACCTTGACTTCAGCAAGGCATTTGACACCATCTCTCATAACATCCTTGTTATGAAACTTAGAAAATGTGGGATAGATGAGTGGACAGTGAGGTGGGTTGGGAAATGCCTGACTGGCAGAGCTCAGAGGGCTGTCATCATTGACTCAGAGACCTGTAACTAGCTGTTTTCCACAGGGGTCAGTGCCATTCCAGCGTTATTCAAAATCTTTATCAACAACCTGGATGAAGGGATAGAGTCTACTCTCAGCAAGTTCGCTGATGATACAAGGCTTGTATTTATAAATGTATGTTTATTGCAGAAATGTAAGTGTATATATTGTATCAGAGCAGACAGAGAAATTAAAATATATATAAATGCTGTATACGTTTGCCTCTGAAATTACTGTGTTAAACTCAGAATAAGATTCAACTGCAGGTTTAATTTATTTTGAAAATAAAAGTTGAACAAATGTAATAGTTGCTGGTAGAGGATTTCAATCAATTGCCAAATGATCCCAGCACAGATGCTTTTAATGATGACAAAATGAGCGCTCCATTAATTATAACACACTCTTTTGTCCTCTGTAAACAGGCTGTATTCACAGTATTCCCACTGCTTCACATTGTCATGCATGTACACTGGTCATTAAAGTTTAGAAGCAAGCTTTATCATAGGCAGAGTTCTGCTTTGGGTATATGAGATCTGAGTGGTATTCCCAGAATTTCTCTGCTACTTAAGATTTATTTGAAGCCTAAATTTAAGATTTCTTTTTTGTGAAAATTAATTTTAGTGTAATAACCGAGCTGATAACATTAACCAAGAACATGTTTGATTTCACAGCAGAAGGTTAGACAATGTTTGTGCTGGAAGCAAGGTTCTGTTACCCTGGCTTATGTACTACTGATTTTTGTTTTTCTTTTGTGGCTAAAACAAAGCTAATGAATTGGTATGGTTTGCTTTGGGAGCACCTGAGTCTTTTCAATTTTTGAGAGAAATGTTTTTAGATCAGGAAGTACTTTGATTTGTACCACTAGTAATTCATCAATGAATTTTACCTTTATCAATTTAACCAAGAACTACAAGATAAACTTTGATTAATGTTGCTTTGATCTTTTTGAGTTGATTATTTCCAGCAAGTCAAAGGAACTGTAAAATGTTATTATCATCTTGGATGCCAAAATGCGTGTTCTTTTAATAATGTTTATTTCCTTTGTACTCGGGGTACCTCATAACATGCCCAACATTCTGCATTTCAGCTTAACTTCAGATACAACTGGAAAAGAATTGATTAAAAGCTCTATTATGATGATTTTGTTTACCTGGCCAATTATAAGCTAACTATAGAAAACTGTTATTTGTTTTTGCTTTTTTTTTTTTTTTTTTTTTTTTTTAACAGACTTGAAAATTGTTATTATGATAGACAACCCAGGCAGGAGTCATGGTAAAACCAGATAAAACGTGGAATATGTCTTTGGGGTTCTAGGTCTAAGATGGAGAAGTTGTAGTCTCACTGTGTCAGCCTTCGCTGTAGTGGTAGTCTTCACTACTTTAAGGCCTAGAAAAGTGCTGTCAAGGGTAAGATTCCTCAGAATATTCAATTTCTTATTCATATTATATGATGAAAGCATGCTATTGTATTTCCTGGTTTACTGTTTTAATAGCTAATGCTTTATTGTAAAGAGGGCTAAAATAACTTGTTGAATTTCATCATTATCAATATAAAATGAATGCTACCTTTGCAGCTCCTGCTCAAAGTTTCTGTTGGAATTTCCAGGTTTCCGAATCCAGTTTTAGGCAGAGTTCTTGCAATCAAATGGATTTATCTTTAAAGTACCAGAACTTGTTGTCTGCAACTGATGATGAACTACCATTCATAGCAGTAGTGTAGATGGCTCAGGAGGTGAGTGTTACAGGTCAGTGTGCAGTGTGGGTTATTGTGAGTAATAAAGCAGTGCCAATGGCTGGGCAAGAAGAACAGGAAATTTTACATTAGTTTAATATTTGTTGGTAATTACTGAATTTGGCTGCAAGTGGGGCATTTGAGGAAGTGTATTTCCAGCCTTCTGGCAACAGTCATGTAGATTTGGTTAACTGGAACTGGATTTGGAACTGTATGGAATCCTAGCTCACAGTGATGACCAATTAAAATCATTGATGAAGAGGGCTTATTTCATTACATTGGCATTGAGTGAATGCTGCATTTCCTAGGTGATTTACTGAGTCTGGATATTTTCCTTTGACTACTCACAGATGACATTAGGATGTGCTCAGAATAATTTTTTTTTTTTCCTCAAACCAAGCTGTAGAAGGTAGGGGGCAATTAGAATAATACAAGCCTATTTTTTTTTTTTTTTTTAGCTTGTCTGGGCGTCACTGAAACCTCCCTCAAAACCATTCTTCTACATTCTGGTCTCAGTGGTCCTTTTCAGCACTTCAGATGAAGTCTTTGAACAAAGCTGGTGACCAGACACTGGTGTTACTGATGGAGGCCAATGCTCTCGTTTCAGTGTCCATGATATTATGCTTATAGATTTTTCCTCTATTGGACTGATATCCCTTTTTCATCTCCTGCAGTTTAAGACGCTCCTTATCTATGCTATTTCCTACACTTCAATTTTTTCACCTAACAGGCTGTAACCATGTAGCTATGCATCTCGTCATCATAAAGAGGATGTTTTGTTCTCCACGGTTGTTGAGTGGCATTGGCCTCTCTTCGTTTCTTAGCTAGCAAAAACATGTTTTCTTCATTCATTTTATTACAGAGGAGATTACCATGCTGTGCTGTAAACCTTGTCCTTGTCATGAAATTCTGCAAGGGAGTAGTCTCTCTCTCTCAGGACATCAATACATCTTCTCTGTGCTGAAAGTTCATCAGAGATTGGGTAGAGATGTAAAAGTGTGTGTTACAGAGATGAGTCTGCTTTGCAGACTTGCAGTTCTGCCCAACTCCGTCCTCGTCTTTTGCTTCTGATTCTTTGAGTCTAACAGACCAGGGAAAATGACATATTAAGATTTTAAAGTTCAGTAGGTTCTTGTTGTTTAGTTGTGTTGGTTTGGTTTTTTTTCTGAAATGTTGTAATTTTAATCTGGCAAATTGGCAAATCTTTCAAAGATTTGAAAGATTTCAAAGCTTCCTACAAATCTTTTAAAATGTGATGATACTGTTTGATTTCTTTGGGGAATGCTGTTGGTGTCTAAATGGGGAAAAAAAAGCTAACTGCTAGACTGAATGAAGCGTGCATTCAGCAGAGCTGAAAATGAGATCAGTTGTGCTTGAGCTAAGTCTACTATATTTAGATCACAAATTAATTGCTTATATTTAGCAAAATGCAAAGTCAGCTTACAGTGTGCATCCCAATGTCTTAAGGGACAGAAGAGAGGACATATTGCTAGAACCAGCAGGTGTGTGTGTTAAGAATCTAGTGCACATTTCTTAATGGCAGATATCTACCAACTTAATAAGACTTCTGTTATTTAACGTTTGCTTTTTCTCTTCAGCATAGGTAATGAGAGTGTGAGGGTCTGTCTTTCCTTAGCATTCATTTTACAGTTCCTTGAGCAGCATTTGCAATGATTTGATAGACCCTGATAGTCATTTTTGTCTGATAACTCAACTAAAAAGATGTTATAAAAAAAATAATAATAATTTCAAATCATAAATCTTCATAGTGATGTTTTAAATGAAAATCTGGGGAACAAGGGATCTTTCTAAAAAAATTTGAGAGCTTCGGAGTAATGAAATATTTAGTTCGTTTTTATATTTTATTTACTTGGTTTCTAAATTCTCTTTTTTCAGTTTTGCCAGTGTAATAACAGGTTTTTTTATACAAGGAGAGAAACTGCTGGGATTGAAGGCATGGCACCCTGGTGAAAGCACAAATAAAATCCTTTGGAGAGGAAAAATTGAAATATTTTAGTCTATACTATGGGATTTGATGCCTTATGATGTCTGAATCTTCACACTGAAGAAGAAATAAAAATATATATTTTTATTAGCTATTCATGCTGTTCTGAGAAGCAATAAAATTGGACGTTGGACAGATCTATCAGACTGGCTGAAGCCAAGAGAAAGTTGCTGGTCACCTCTGAAGAGCCTGTCAAGGTGCAGATGTTTATGGAAGGATTAGCAGCATTTCAGCAATAACTACTGAGGAAGCAAATGCTTAACGTATCCAAGATGGGAATTTACTACATTTCTACAGCACTATTCAATGGCATCTTGCATTTCATGACATGGCTGTAAAAAGTACAGCATGGCCCCATCACTGCTGCACGAAAGGGCAGATGTGGATTCTTGGCAGAGCACGCTGACTTCAGCTGTGTTCCATGCTGCTCTTCTGTCTGGATTGACCACCTGGTGGAAGGGAATTTAAAGTACATTGCTCACTTGTATGTCCTCCAAGAATACGTATAAAGGAGAGATTTATTCAGAGGTGCTCAAATACTGGCAAGATGATAACAATTTTCTTTATTCTGTGTACTGCAGTTCCCTACAATTGTCAAACAGGCACAAAAAGCAGTTCAAGGACTTAAAAGGTTGTTAACAAATGAGTTTTTGGTACTTGTCTTAAATGACATGGATCTCGGTGTCTTAAAGAAAAAAATCAACCCTATTACTTCCCTCCAATAAAAGGAAGAATGTAAGGAACATGCTCATTCTGTACCATTCTTCTGCTAATTAGTGGTTTGAAAGAGCTGTGCTTAAGAAGCTCCCCACTGAGCTTACTGAATTTTATGTAACAGCCTTATTATGTGGTATTAGCATTAAATGCTCATTTTCTCTCATGCCCCCATATTGATAGATGAAAACCTGCTGTTTGGGCTCCTGCATTGGCTCAGTTTTATCTTCCCTTAGCACAAGGTACAAGCTTTTTTTTTTTTTTTTTTTTTTTTTTTAAATGACCTCAAAGTAAGGAAAATCTGTTCTGCTTGGAAAAGTGCTTTGCTCTATTTTGGGATGTATTTTGTGACTTTAGTAACAGTTAACTGAAACTACCATGTAGTGTTTTAGCTACTTATGGGACCCTTCAAAAAGCAAAATCAATGATGTCATTTCTCCCATCTTCCCTGCTGTTTTGGAGGAGGCATGAGGCAGGGGGATGGGGTGGAATTATGAGAGTGGTTTCCAAGATGGTTTTGTTAGGGTTAGAGCTTGGAGATACTTGAGAGTTTCTTGGCTTTGAAAAATGAGCCTATTGCTTTGTCTGCAACTTTTCACATGCTTTATATTTCCCAGATATTTACATAGCTTTTGATGTTTATATGTATGGGGGTTGGCTGTTTTAAATATTTAAATTAATATGAAGTAGATAGCTATCTTTAGCTGTGACTTGCTAATTGAATTGTATGACTAGAATATTTAGCTTGAGATAATGTAAATAGTGCAAGACTTGTATGGCAATACAGTAGAAAGGCTGAAATGGCTGAAACATGCCTTTGTTTCCATCCTTCAGATTCTTGTGGTATTTTCAATGTGAACAGTTTGGTTTAACAAAAGCTATAAACCATATTTGATAAATCTACTGCAAGAAGCTAGAATTAATAACCTTTTGTATTTTGTGCTGTTGCTATATTTTTTTCTATAAACAGTCAATACAGAAACGCTGCCTATAAAGAAGAACCTGAAGATAGTTTGTGTTATTCTGGGCCCTTGTTTTGTTTTGGCAATAGGAAGGAGGGGTGAACATTTCACTGCTGACCTAACACATTTATTCCCAAAGATAACTAGAGATTCTCCACTTACATCCAGGAATTCCACCCTATGTTGCTTAGGTGGGCCATGAGATTTCATGGGGAAGAAAGAATGCTTTCATCCAGCCCTCAGCTATTCTTGAATAGTTAATATTATACAGAATGTACCCTAATATCTTTCTCATTCTAGAAGTGCAGGTTCATAGCCACATCCTGCATAAGTTCACATCTTTCTCTTCACATACCTTTGTGGCATACTATACCTTGTCAACCTCCATCAGCAGGTGGAAGTTATTACCTAAAGCCTATGCTTCACACTGCTAATTCATAGCCATCTCCTTCAAGTCTTTACAGCCTTTCCAGTTACATCTGCAGCTGAGTGTATAATCTAAGTAAGATCTTGACTCCTATGAGTTTGTAAAACAATTCTAATTTCACTTCTAATCGCTTGAGAGATTTGAATCTGTTTTAGAAAAAGTCTTCTGAATTATTTTCTCACTGTGTCCCATGCAGCATCTGTGTTGCTGTAAACTGGTGGTGTTTGCCCTCTGTGTCTGTTGCAGTCAACAGTGCACCCTAGGTAAAAGGGTTGGGTCTGCTCTTGTAGACTGCTTTGAAGAGTACTTCTATATTCAAAAGTTTCATTGAATGTGTTCAAACTTTTGGTGCATGAATAAACTCATGATATGGACCTAATCACATACTTTTTTTTTTTTCCAATAGTCCATTTTTTTGAGGAAAGAAGTCTACTTTGGTGATGTAGTTATGAGGTTTGAAAGGAACCAGATATGGTATTCTGATCCTGAAATAAATATGCGCTGCTGGTGTATGGGGAGAAAATACTCTCTAGGGAACTCATTCTATCAGTGAGATTCTTGTTAGACCTTACCAATTACTTTGTAAACTGAATGACACTTTGTCATATCAATATAGCATAATTTGTCTTTTTTTATGATTTTTTTCTCCCATCAGCTGGGGTAGCCAACCTGCATCTTATAGCTGAGGTACTGGAATTGATTTGCCTTTGTCATTTTATTTTACAAATGACATTTCAATTTGAACTTTCAATTTCATTCAACAGTGGAAAGAGCAGGATCTCAGTGGTTAAAACTTGTCAGTCTGCAAATGAAATTGAGTTCCATTACTGTATTATCTACACCTATGAAAGGGAGAATAATTCACTGCAGTTCTTTCATACATTGCTGTTACTGTTAATATAGTCTATAAATAGTCTCCATCTGGCCTCAGATATTTTCAGCGTTGTCTTGCAATCTGTAAGTCATTTTTCCAGGTGATGTCTATTTTAAATTATATGTAATTTTCACAATTACATCAATGGCATAGGTACTTCTGTAGATGAATATTTTAAGAGTAAATGGGCCATAGTCACATTTTTTTAGTTCCATTTTCCAGTGGCATATGTATTCACATTTGAACACTGAAAAATATCCCCTAAGACTGACAGAGGCTTAGACATGGTAGAATATGTAAATCTACAAAGTTAAACTATGAAATTTTTAGGACACCAACCTAACAGAATAGGCTGAAAACTTAGGGAGAAATGAGTGCATAGCTGCAGAGGGATTTTTCTTCAGCTGTGACTATTAAGTTTTCCTTTAGACAGAAATTCCTTAGGCTCAGAATGAACACAGTGCTCCCCAGCCTCCTTCACTATTGAATTTCAGAGTCGAGGAAAGCTAACCTTCTCATTTCCCCCTTCTGGGGCTTTCTAAAAATTATTATTTTCTGATGTTTGCCCCAGTTAAAGTGAATTTTTTCACATTTAAAAATCATGCAGTGCTTCCAGTGTGAAAACCCTGATGCTTTATCTTTGAAGCTTTCCATACTTCACATAATCTACTGTAATTTAGACTGTCAAACTGGACATCCCAAGAGACCATTTCTCTCTAAAACTGTTTAACTCCTTCTGTTCATCCTGTTTGTGTTCAGAACCAATTAAGATAAGTTCCTGAGACCATTGGCAGAAATGTTCAGGTCTTAAAGTGAAGGCTAAGCCTCTCTGGATCTCCTGGCAAGTAACATAGAGGGAACATGTCTGTCTCAGGCACAGGAACAGAGGTTTTCAGAGACATTCCAATTCTCCTGTGCATCCTCAGGTGCTGACCTGGTTTGAAGTCTAGGCTCTCTGCTCCTTGCTTGGAGAGTGATTTGACATTGAAATATGAAAATCTGCTTCTCAACAACTCGGAGTATTTATAGTGACCAAAAGTATACATATTCTGAAACTAAACTAAAGCTCGAGATGTTAAATTGCTTAATTTTTCCTTCTTCTGACTTATAAATAGTTCTACAATATAATTCAGAGAAAGGGAAGGTAGAAATGAATGAAGTAAGAGCAGTCAGAGCAGCAACTGTAAAGACAGAGTAGGAAAGGATTGTCTTTTCCAGATTATCCTAAATGCTGAATATGCGCTGTATTGCTGATGCAGGATTTTCAAAATCCTTCAAAATTATTCTGAGAAGTTTGAACTCCTATCGGTATCCTTCTGAGGGGGGGAAAGCTGTCAATGAAATTTGAGCTACCAATACAAAATAATGATGTATTTGAACCTGAAAGTCAAATTAAATTAATGTCACTACTGTAAGACAAATATGATAATCTTTTTTGTGGCTTGTTTTTTCAATTGAGGAATAGAGGCAGTTGTTGCTTAATTACCTTTGATTTGAATGTGTAATTAACTTTGCAAGGTTAGTATATTATTTTTCACTAAGTATCTGGATATTTGGTCATTTAAAACCCGTCTCATAATATGTTCACATAATGCCCCTTTACTCTCATTTTTCCCTCCTCACAATCAGTTCTCTCTGCTGTCCAAAATATTCTAGAGTATTCTTCAAAGAAGAAAGACACCTGTGTATGTGCAGACATTGAGATTATGCTAATAACTTACAAATTTAAGATAGTGCAAAACTGTTCAGCTGTTAGAAACAAAGCTTCCAGTTCAGCATTCCAGCCCATGTTCAGGAGACCCGTTTTGCCTTGTTTATGCTGTTTTATAGCAGTCTTTTAGCAATAGTGATGGAGTTACATAAGGTAAATAATAGGAGTACTAATAATAAATAAAAACCATACGATCACAAAAATGTTGAGGTTGGAAGGGAGGACTTTGGAGACATTCAAGGTCAGGCTCCATGGGGCTCTGAGTAACCTGATCTTGCTTAGGTCTCCCTGTTCAACACAGGGGTGGTGACCTAGATGACCTTTAAGGGTTTCTTCCAACTCAAAGGATTCTATAATTCACCCCCTTTTCAGAGCAGCACCAATAAGGTTACGCAGGATCATGTCAAATTGAGGTTAGAGTAATTACACCTCTCTGGGAAATCTGTAAGAGTGTTAAATCACCCTCACATAAATTTTTCTTATATATGTTTATCCTGTTTTTCAGTGTGTTCCCCTTGCCTTCTGGAATACTGCGTACTACTGAGAAGAATAGAGTTCTGTTGTTTTTACTCTGCAACTTACTCCAACAGGTATTTGTATGCATTACTGAAATCCCCTTTGAGCCTCCTCTTCTCCAATTCCAGCTCTGTTGGCCTTTCCTCATAGGAAAAGTGATTCTGGCCCGTAATCACCTTTGTGGCCTTTTGCTGGACTCTCCACAATATGTCCATATTTCTCTTGTACTGGGAGTCCCACACCTGGACACAGTGTTTGTATCATTCTGTCTAATTTTTTGCCTCTTCTGAGAAATATGTTAAAAGTTGAAGACAGCAGTAATAGGTAACACAGAGGGAATAAAGGGTTTTATTCCTGTTTAAAAACAGAACATAAATGCTATTTTTTTGAGCTACAGTCAGGAGGACTATGCACTGGTTGGCTCCTGAGCAATGTACCATTTTGTTCTCCTGCTTCCAGGCTCACTGGTGTAGTTGGGTGGTGAGCTAATCAGCTGCATCCAGCCTGTATCTTTGAGGAGTTGTAAGGAATGCATGCATCGAAGTTTTTGTGATGTGATGTATTGCTTTTTTTGTTGGTTTTTTTCCCCACGCTGTCAGTTATTGTGATAGCAAAACATTTTTTTTTTTAACTTTCAAGCATGTTCTCATGTGGTTTTTGTTTCTTCTGGATTTGGTACTTGCCTACAATGCAAGAAATACCATGTGGCTTTTGCATTCATACCACAGTTTCTTTACTATAAGAGGGGTGAGGTGCTGGAACAGGCTGTCCAGAGAGGTTGTGGATGCCCAAACCCTAGAGGTGCTCAAGGACAGATTGAGTGGGGCCCTGGACAGCCTAATCTAGTATTAATGGACCCTGCCTGTGGCAGGGGCCTTGGAGATTCATGATCCTTGAGGTCCCTTCCAACCCAGGCCATTCCATGATTTTGAGTTCCAGTCATCTCAGTCCTGGCACGATATGAAGTTATCTGAACAAAGAAAACCTCTGTATTCTGAAATCAGTTTAGTACAGCTCCTGCAGATCCAACCACACTCTGTGCATCACTGTGAGATTCACAAACAGAAGTCTGTCTGAAACATAACAGGACTACTGCAATTGTCACAACCTTTTCCCTATCCACACCAACTGAATGAACTTTGATAAATCTATGTAGAATGATGTATCCTTTAAGAACTTAGAAAACAAGATGTATTTTCAACCTATTTGGTTGGGGTAGAGTGGAGGTGTGAAACCCTTTGCACAGGGTTGGTATTTTTATTGGTGATGGTTCACACAACTTGATGGCCTCACTCGTGCTGCTTGGTGAAATATCATAGTACAGACTGATAGCATTCCACATTCACTTATGCCCTGACTGGAAATCTGAAAAAGCTGCATGCAACATGGGATGTAAAACATGTCCTGCATTATTTGTTGTTAAGACTGTGCAGATCTCCAGTTGGTTCATGTTACAGTGAAGGATTATATTTTTTTTTCCTCATCTTCTGTTTTGTGGTCTAGATAGCACAGCAGCTGCAATCTTATGGTGCTTGTCCCATTATCACTAATTTTTGTGGACAAATGTGTTAATTCAAATGTAATAGTGTGTGATTACAAATAAGACAGCATCTTTCCAATACTTGCTCTTGATCTTGTGAAATCTAGTGACAAACATGCATAAGCAGTTCTGTTTTGTATTCAGATATGCCTCACTACCAGTGCTGTGGGGTCAGGGCAGTGATCCCTCTGCTCTTATGGTATTTTATAACTGCAAAACTTGACTTCTGCTGAATCCTTTGTAACAGCAAAGTTGAACTTGTTCTGCTCTTTCAGTTATTATAGGAGTGATGCTTTCCCCCATACCTTCTACCTTCTTTGCCCCCTGCTCGTTGATTTTGGTTCTCTTGCCCCATTGTTCAGACTCATGTATTTTTCCATAGGCCTAACTCCAGTGTCACAACTCCTTCCAGTTTCCTGTTAGCTCTTGACCATGGGCCTCACATATGTAAAATAGATTGCCTCTTCCTTTTTGGAAAAAAATAATGGCATGTTTCTTTCTTTACCAATAACAACAACAAAAACTAAACAAACCAAAAACAAAAAAAGGCAGAAAAACCTCCTGTTCTCAGATGAGACTACTTCTCTCTGTTGCTGTTTCCATTCATTGCTCACCCACCACAAAGATACTGCTTCTATTACTTTTTCTTTCCCCCCTTTTCCTGTGCAGGATACCACACACACAGGAAGGAAGGAGAGGGAAGAGAAGTAATACTAATGAATTTCTCTGTAATGCTGTCACCTCCTTTCCAGCATGTTTGTCTGAGTGGGACAACTGCTTTAGAGAATTGATCCAAAAAAAGTTCAAAGAGTTACGTACACACAGATCTGAATTAACAAAGCGTCTTATCATGTCTCAGCTTAAACCTGGAATAAGTTGCAATGAAGTTACAGGAACTGTCCATATGTATGAAGTTTGGATAAAGTTCACTCATTGAATGTGGGGTCCAAGTTCTCTTCCCTACTGTATAATACTTTTTAAAGTAAAACAATACTCTTTTTAAATTACAAAATGAAAGAACCGAAAATGGAAATTTAGCAGAAACAATGGGTACTTTATATCTTCCCCACACTTCTCCATTTTAGATTTGGCAGGATCCTTCAGGAATGGAAAACATACCTGAACATTAACCAGAGTGCATGAAGTAATTTCTCAAACGTTTTTGCTGTTAGTAATCTTTGAGCCAAACTGGTAAATGTCCTTAAGCTCATGCACGTGTACAGTGTTCGTGTCCACCTTCCCAATGTTTATCTTTAAGTATTTTTAATAAGCCAACAATGTAGACAGGATGCTGCAAGGGAAGAAAAAGGAAGAAAAAAAAAAAAAAGAAAAAACCAAACATCCAAAAACCAATGGTATGTATAAATGACTTGGATAACCATGCGTTTGCAAAGATTATTCTTTCTTATATGCCTTTGCTCATGTGAAACTGAAGAACTTCAAAAATGTGGCCTTGAAGGATATTTTTAAAGCAGCTATTCAACTTGCACCAGTTGTGTGTGCATAATTATATACATACATGGCCCGATGGTTATCTGACGCAGCTTTTTTTGCCAAGGAACACATTTCATTATTCATAGTGCACCCAACTCTACTATGCCTACTTGTTGGAAGTAATGTTGCTATGGTGCTTGAGAGCCCATGGGTGATAAATCCGATGCGTTATTCTGTGCAGAGCTAGAGGCAAGGTGATCTTTCCTACTTACATCAGCTGATTTGTTTCTCACTGAGAAGAGAGACTGAGGAGAGACAGGCTAATTCTGACTTAGAACATATGCCAGGACTGATTTTGAGGTAAGCTGGGCAAGCTAATTTAGCTGGCATCCATAGTGTGCATTTGTACGTAAGTGCTCAACAAATACCGTCATCTGTACAAACCATAGAGTGAAAACTGAGGTGGTTTTACATCTTTTCATCAAGATACAAGAAAACAAGGCACTACTAAGTATCTTTTTCTCTTGAGGATAGCCAATTAAAAGCATAAGGATTTTTTTCCTTTTAATTTGGGGACTTTTGTATTTATTCACAGTTCTAACAGTTCATATGAGGAAAAAAAGATGTTTATTTGTGTAAAGACTTAACAGAATATGGATTTAATTATTTCTTCTAGGCATTTGAGGATTGGAATAAATCTCAGAAGTAATCTGAAAAGTAATAATACAGCGTGGTCTCATGTTTCCACAACATCAGTTTGGGTTGGGTAGTTTGAAAGCATGGATTGACATCGAACCTCTCAGTGTGTGCACCTTGTCCTCCACACAAAACATTTATTTCACATTTAGAGCTTTTCTTGTGCTTTTATTCCTAGCCCTCTGCAGCATGGAATTGGTGAGATCATGGCCAGGGCTAAAATTTTAACTTCCGCTATGAAAATGTTAATGCATTCTGGACGGAAGCTAGAGAATATTTGGTAGACTGACTTTTTAAGGTAACGTCATGAATAGCAATGCTTGCTCAAAATTATTGTAAAATTCACAAGAGTAAGCTGAAAAAGGGATGACAGTAGGTGAGCAGAAGGGGAAGGATTACTCTAATTTCCTCTGATTGCCAGCAAAGAATAAAGCCCAAGTTGCTGAGGAGCTATATGCTGCTGCTGTCACTGACTGGAGAAGTCTATAGGACCTGGTTCTGTTAATATCTTTATCAACAATGGCACAAAGGCAACACTATGCAGTAAATACAAAATTGTATCATGTATAAAGCATTTTAACTTCTCTGATCTTCTCAATGAAACCTAGCATTTTTCATGTTTTCATTTTTTAAAAAGTTTTTCAATACCACTGCTCAGAACCTGATTCACAGCTGATTTCCAGAGGCAGGCAAAACAGACGTCAAGCACCAATATCGGTTCGTACTGAACCCATTGCTGTGGGCTGCTGCTGATAACCAGGTATTAGATCCAATTAGTCACTGAGAACTGTTCTAATCCTATTCCATTTCTTTCTGTAATACTTCTTTGAATTGAACTGGGGAGGTGAGGAGGGGAGCAGGAGGGGCTTCAGGCACAGCTGGAGCAGAGATCCTCCAGTAGCACTGGGCAGGAGGCTGCACTGGAGCAGGGCTTTACTTCACCCCTGGGAAGGCCCAGCTGGAGCAGGACATGGTATGAAGAGGCGGGGTGGCAGAAAGGGGCTGTCAGGGACTGACACAATTTCCCAGCTCCCTGTGCTGCTTGGGGTCAGAAGGTGAAATGGCTGAGGATGAAAAGGTGAGGTTAGCATAGAAGAAGGTGTTTTGGATTTTTTCTTTATTTCCCACCTCCTATTTTTAGTTGGCAGTAAATCAACCAGTTTTCCCAAGTCAAGTCTTTTTTGCCCTTACTTAAACTGTTCTGAGCTGATCCTGTCTCTATTTGAATCCATGAGCTTTTCCACCCTATTTTTTCTTCTTCCTGCTGAGGAGAAGCAGTGAAAATGACTGGCTGGGGATGGCATCCAGTTAAGGTCAACCTATTCCATCTGCTTGGATGCCCAATAAATTTTTTTTGTCTTTACTACAGTCCACAAAGGTTTTTCACAAACATCAGCTGCTGATAATGCTTTAAATTCACAGTGATGACAATACAGAGACTAAGAGATATTGTGAATATTGTGAATCCATACCTTACTCTTAGTAACAAAAGCCTTTAGTCGTATTTTAATCTCAGTTACAAGAACTTGCAGGAAAATGCTATATATGTAAAATGTTTGTGGTGTAGATCTTCATGTCTGTCAGTATGTGAGATATTGTGTTGGATGAAACACAGAAGGTGTTTGTTTTTCCATTTGTGATAAAATTTTTAAAGATTAAGTTTGATGTGTTCATCAGGCTTCCATTGTCATGGGTGAGCATACGGATAGATAAAAGGTCTCAGTGCCCATTTCTACTGTACAAAAATGATGAAGAATAAAGTGAAGTGAAGTGAAGTAAAGGCTTTACTCTTTGGAGTAATTGAGTCAAGAGGAAAAGCAGTGAGGATGGAGGCTTCGCAGCCTCGATGGGCAATCTGCTCTACTCCTTAAAGTTTATTCCAAATGCCTTGAGGTTCTCTTGTTTCAGGTGTCTGCCCATTGCCTCTCATCTGGCTGCCCCTGCAGCAAGGGCACGCTGCTGGCTTGTGCTCAGCTTGTCTTTGCCAACACCCCCAGCTCTCTTCCTGCAGAGCTGCTCCCAGCCAGGCAGGCACCAGCCTGAATCCTTGCTTACTGCCCAGGGGCAGCACTTGGCAATTGTCCTTGCCTTAATATGGAGAAATCAATAGTCTCCTACTGCAATTTGCATGCAATTGCTGTATAATTCCTATAGCATTTGCTGATCATGACTGTATGTGTATTAAAATGCCCTATATGAAACTACAGAGAATTTACAGTGTCATTTTAGCTATGCTGTGTTATTTAATTAACATGGGTTAACTTTCAAAATACAGATCTAAAAACTTAACAATTGTAGGTGGAATGCAAGAAATTGAGACAGTGAATGAAACTGAATGCAGAAAAGTGAATCCAGATTTGCAACTGATTGTTCATAAGGTCCAGACAAATGCAAGCAATTAATTAGGATATGCTAAAGGAGGTGGAATTATACTGTTGACCCACAGCTCATTTTTGGTGATGTGTTTTCAGCTGTTTCATTAAAGAGAGTGTTTGTCTTGAGCACAGTATATCAGTATTCATTGGCTGTCTTTCATTGTATCCTCAGGTGTATCAAGCCCTGGGAAAGCAATGAGCAGAGACATTGAAGTTCTGTAGAACAGTCTGTACATGTGAATCTAGATTTGTCTCTTTCAAAACCACTTCTAAGACCTCTTCAGTTGTTAATCAGTCTCCATATCTTATTGAACAGGAAAAAAAGAGGAAGAGGAAATACACACAGTATCTGCTCTTTACAAAGCAGACTGTATTTATTTGTTTAAGTGAGACAGAATCTCAGTGTCTTCAGTCCTTCTTATAGGCAGATTTAAGCAAACCCTCCAGGCAGGGAGCCATGCAGAGCATGCATGTTTAGGCACTGACTCAAAGACAGTGTCAAGACATATTAAGCTGAATGCCTAGATATAATATATATGAGTTTGTTTTTTTTTTAACAATACTAAAAGATCATCTTGTGGCAACTGCGGCTGATGATATGATACAGGAAGAAGACAAAATGAATTCTAAGCCATGAAAGGGCAATGAAAAATGTTTCAAACTATTAAGTTAATTGAGCATCCGGAACTGAGTGCCGTTTGATTCGTTATTCTCAGGCAATTCACAATCTTGCATCACTGCATTTAGTCTGCAGAGAGGCTGATTCAATCCACCTCCTTCCCACAAAAAGTGTTGTTTCTTAGTTACTTCTTTGCGTTGAAAACTTGCTTAAGTGTTTTTAGCAGATAGCACTTTTTAAATATATTACTAGGATGGTGTGACTACATTGATTCCTCCCTTCTTTAAATATGTGTATGCATTGACACATATTAATAAATTGACACAAAATACTTCTTAGTTACAGGATGAATAAATGACTTCTTAATCTTAAGCACTGACGGCAGTTCCACTGTTTTCCTCAACTTTGAGAAAAGCAACAATTATAGGTAAATTTTAACAAATTTCAGGTTGAGGTGAAATAATTTTCCTACTCAGTTCATTGTCACTGATATTCCAGAACAAAGCAGTGCTTTTATCAGCTACATGTACCTCACGTTTGAAAAGCATACTAGGATTTAAAGAGATTAGTCTCAGTAGATGGTGCTGTTGTGTCTCAAACTGAGATGATATGCAAGTATTGCCCTTGCATCAAAGGTTCTTCCTCGGGAATGATTACAGACAATCTTCCAAAAGTATTGTTTAATTAAGAGTGGGCAAAAATGATTTAGTGAGGTGTTAGTTACATAGCTGTAAGACATGTACCAAAAGGAAGGAGGCTGTGGAGTAGGTCATGAGGTTAAGGATGAAAATGACAACATGCAGGATGTATCAACCACACTACTGAGTTAGAAATTAAAACTTCAGGTGTCTACTTAGTAAACACTTCTTATGGCTTTTAATGACCTGTAAAAGGATGTGACTGTGCCTTATTGATATCATGTGATATGGATCTTGAAATTATCTATTTGAATGACAGCTGTAGGTTAAAAGAAAAAGGAAATTGCACATACAGGTTCTGTTCTTAAGTGCATGAAAAGAACACTGTGCTAGACTGGATTATTCAATTTTCACTTCAGTACCTGACATGCAGGAGTCAAAACAGGAGATCTTCTTTTAGATGTGAAAAAAAAAAAGACCTGAAAGCACATGTTTGTAAGCATGAGAGGTTTTTTTTGTTGTTGTTTTTCCTTAGCTTTTCTTAGAAGCATTTCCTCACTTGGATCTCTGAATTTCAGTAGTGCAACAAACTGGTATAGGCTGAGATTCAATCTGGTCGCTTCAGTTATGTTTCCCAAAGCTATTTTCAGCTTTTGCACAGTAGATAGCAATTCCTGGATCCCACTGAGCCAGATGGGCTCTTAAAGCCTGTTTACAACCATGAGAGACTGAGGACAGTAAGAAATATTGGTGTTCTCCATAGAGTGGGAGGTGTGACAGCTCTAAGCTCTGGTAAACTAGGGCAGCATTAACCAACGGCCCAGGTCTGGGCTGGTCTTAACCATGTAAGTAGCCTACAGGATGGATAAACTGAAGGGATTTGCTCTCTTTAAAGCACAGCACCATCTTTAAAACAAAACAAAACAGACTTAATTCAAGCAGCACAATGCTGCCCTGCAACATGCTCCCAGATGGCAGTACAGTCTTCAGGCCAGGACTTCCTTCTGCTTTGTTGTTTTGGTTTTTTTTTTGTAGGCAATCCCTGAAGCAAAAGTTGAGCTGCAGTGATAACTCAGTGCAGGGTGGGCAGAGAGACAGGCTGTCAGAGCCCAGGCCACAGACAAAAAATCATCCATTTTGTCAAAATCCTCCTGGACGTGGGCTTTTCACTGTTGGGAAACATAGCTGAGACAAGCTGTCTGATATACCTAGTTTATTTGTCAAGAACATGTAATAGTTTAAATCACATCTGTCTTGTTACCACTTTTTGCCATTAAAGCCTCTTTTTGCTATGTGCTAGAAAATGTAATTAATCTGTTAATTATTTTTTTTTTAAGGCCAAAGGTTTCATAGAGAAGACTTCCCATAAAACCTTGGGCATAGCTGGTAGCCTCAATATGATGTCATGAGATGATGCTTTGCTCTTATTGTATATCTTTTATTCTTATAAAACCATAAACAAATGTAGAGGTTGTGGTAGGAGAAGTACGTGGATATAGAGTCATGATATTAACTGGAATGCTTTCTTTCTTAAGTAGCATACATTTTCACACAGAAAAACTGCTTTACAACCTGTTATGATGAAGATTAACTTGTTTTATGTTCATTCCCAGTAGACGGCAATTTAATCTGAGAGGAATGCAAGAGCATGGTAAGTGTTTTGACTTGACTTCAGTATTGCTGATGATAAGGGACAGACCCTCTTGAAAAGGAGTCCAAGCAGTCAGCTGTTTACTTAATACTTAAGTCGTTTTCTTGAACTGCCATCTAATTATCTGTATATGCACAAGACCATTCCAGTCTGCTCAAAAGTGATCTTATGAACCTGAATTCCAGCCTCTGAGCTCTATAAAACACTAAATATGTTCAATTAAGTGGCTGCTGAAATGAGACTAGCCACAAACATTGCAAAATCTGTAATTAGATGATCGTATCTGAATCTGAGTGTAGCAAATCTCAAAGCCTGAAAGTAGTCTTTAGGCTACATCCACAATTCTCATAGGGAATCCAATGACATAAAGCACAATTTGCAAGGAAACCAAGTTTGCAGATTCTTGGAGTGACTGGTAAAGCTGGCAAGCCTCATTTTTTCTGATTGTTTTTTGTAAGACTTTATACATCTGCCAAACATATTAAACTGATAATAGGGAGCCACTCCTCTACCTGAAAACAATTTTTCCCTGTGCACAACACAGAGAGAGGGTTTTTTTTCTTGGGTCCTCCCTCTCATTCTGTTTTGGCTTGTCCCTACAGCTTGTGATCACCTTCTTCAACTACAGACAGAGGAAATGATAAGGACAGAAGAAACTCCTCCAACTGAAGTAATTTTCATTTCTGTATGCCAAATATAGCATGACTTGCTTCTTCCTCCATTTAAATATATGGAATTGCAGGGTAGTTCTGCTGAGCCCTTGGCTTTTTTGACATAAACTTGTTGCATCCCATGCCGGAACTTTATATTAATAACCAGCCCCATCAAATGTCAGATGAAGGCAATCCCACCCACAGCAGTTACTCTGCCTGGAGGCTGTGAACTTGAAGAGGCAGTCAGGAGGAAGCAAATGTCTGCTTACAAGAGGATATGCTGCCATTAGGGGCTTCCAGTTGCACAGTGAGAAAGAGTAGGTTTCTACTGTGTTGTTTGCTCCACTGGGAGCTATCAGCAAGTGATCGTCTGAGCTCTCTTCTCTGGGACATCCCAAAGAAAGCTTCTGGTTTTTAAATCAGATTTAGCTGAACTTTTTCTGAGACAGAAGCCCCCACCATTCTATGAAAGTTCTTGTTTTCTACATAAGAAATAAAATAAGGCTGGATTACCTTATGAATTTCTGCTGAATGAATTGATTAGCCTAGGAAGCCCATGTCATGTTTGCTTATTCATTATGTTCAGCATGTGATGGTTGTGGTGAGAAGATGGTGGTCATTACTTTCATGGATGTCCTCCATGGTCACTGCAGGCAGTACTGGAATTGACAACTGGACCTACTTCTACTTCCCCAGCAGGATTTAGGCACATATGAGTGTTTAAAAGCCTCGGGAGCTCTCACGTGAGGCAACCAACAGCACTGAGGTATTTTAACCTTAATTCCAAAGCATTTCACTGAGGTTGGCACTGTGCCCTCTTTTTATTGTGTGGTGGTGTCACAGAGCATGCGCTTTTGTGTTTGGTATCTCACCATAATGAATGAAATTCTGTAAATGATGGAAGGCAATCCTTACTTGTGCTGCTAGGATGTATTTGTACAAAAATGTACAGTGTATGTCTTTCTTTGCCTGCTTATCCTGTGAGAAGACACAGACTTTGATCTTCCCTTTTCTGTCCTCAAAATACTCTTTTGTTCCTTTATTGGAATTACTGCCCTACAGTTTGGTACTGCACAACTGCTTCTTCCTCCCTCTTTCCCTCTCCTCCTTCTCTCCTTTCCTTCCTTTCTTTCTCTCTTTCTCTCTCTCTTTCTGTCTATCTGTCTGTTTTTCTTCCCAGAGAAGACGGAGGTAAAGGGAGGGAGAAGTGAAGACAAGGTACAGGTGTATCCAAAAGGTGACTATAATTGTCAGGCTGAAAATATTCCATTTTAAATTAGTATCTGAGGCATAATTCATATAGTACCCTCAAAAATCACTGATGCTTTTAAAATGAAATGCTTACTCATATCGGTGCACTTTGGTTTTGCCTTGTTCATTTTTCAAAGCAGGTCTGCTGTGGTATCCATTTGATTACTTTATTTTGACAGCAAAAGGGAGGACTTTTTTGAACATGAAAAAAAACATAAAAGATGTGAGTAACAAAACTAGATGTATCTCTCAAGCAAGCTGAATGTGTTGGGGCAGAGGATAAAATCATCATTTAGCTTCTGTTCCTTTTGTGCTTACCACAGGGAGGCAGATGTTGAGTCTGCTTGCCCATACTGTCCTTATGGCGTCACCTGGCATTTGCAGGTGTGATCTCAGGCCCCGGCAGGTGATCCATTTTGGTGGCTGATCCATGATAAGCCACTGTGCAGGTGAGATGATTTAAATCCTGCATTGAGGTGAAGGTATAATTCAGGCCATATGTCAGGGCTGTGCATGAGGAAGCGGGTGGGTGAGGGAAATAAGCACTGAGTCAGCAGCAGAGATGATTGAAATTTATCCAAAACATATTGCCTAAGATTTTGGTAGCACCTCCAGTATTACTAATGGCGATGCCAGGAGGTTTGGAATTCTGCTGGTTGGCAGCTGCGCTTTCAGGAAAGGACATGGGGAGACCTTCTCATCTGTCATGATCTCATTATTCGGAGTGGAGTCTGACAGCGCCAAGGTTGCATGTGTACTAATCAGCCAGGGAGAAGAGGAAGCAAATGGTAATTCTATTTTGCAGTGGCATGGGGGCAGAATTATGGTCCTGGAGTCTGAGCAGCGTCGCCCCTACCACCACGTCAGGTGCTCAGCATGCAGATGCCATTCCCAAATCCCTTCTGTCCTCTCTCCCACTCACTGACTCACTCTTCATAGACCCTCCGTGCATCACAACCTTCCTTCTCAGAGCTGTCTTTGTCCTCCTCAGCAAGGCTGAGACGGCAGCAGCACTTACCTTTTCTGGGGAGTTCAGATGGTAACTGCATTAAATTCCAACATAGGCACAGTTGTGGTAGCTCATTGCTTCCACTCCTCACCTTCCACTCCCAGAAATGCTCACAGGGAGGAATTATGCCGGCCTCTGAAGTGGGAGCTTAGATGCAAGAACAAGATAACTTTTTTAGAAACAAAATGAATCCCAGAAATCTAGCTCAGGGAGCACTGGGAGTTGGAACCGGGGTTACCAGGATCTCATGACAGGCTCTGCTGCCAACATCTTCACTTGGGTGTCAGCTGGATCCGAAAGCAGGCTGGGTTTGTTTTATATTTCTTTAATCAAGCTTGGAATAAATAATCCAGATATGTATCAACCTCTAAATGTTTTTTTCTCATTCACAGCTTGTGAGTGAGTTGGGTTTCTTGTTTGGATTCAGATACTGTAGTGAGTTAGGCGTGCCATAAGCTGTGTGGACTTTCTAAGATGACTGCTTCAATTCACTTAGCTGGCAATGCACAATGCTTCTGCCAGGTCTTTACTCTTGGTTTCAGGGCAGCTTCTAGCTACATGGTAAGAATAAACCATACCTTCTCAGAAATTAGGCAGAATTGGAGATCTTTTTTTAACAGATGAATGTGGTGTAGGGAAATATAAGTGATGGTGGCAGAGAATTATCTGGGTACCTACAATTACCAAGTGAGAAATAGCTTCTCCTGAGAAATACTGTCCCTCCTGTAGTTTAGAAAAATTGAAGTACTGTAGAAGATGCTGGGGAAGCAGAAAATAGTCCCAATTAATAGTCCAGATTTCCAACCCTTCCTGTAATACAACTTGCTGATTCCCTCTGCAGATTGATTAAAGGTAAAGACAGTATAGTATGGCAGTTCACTTCAAGCCATAGAGATACATAGGTTGCTGTCTGTGGACAGGGAGCTCAACTCTTCTATGCTGTAATAAGAAAAAAGTGTATCTCCTGTAATAATGTAGTAAAGCATAACCTCTTGGGTACTGCAGATAGACATGGTAAGAAGAAAACAGTTATTCTGGTTCACAGTTTCAGAAGCTATGGAGGTGCAGAAAGTATTCTGTTTTGCCATAAATTTACCCACAAAGAGAGAGCTTGCAGTTGTTACATACTGTCTCTCCTTATCTCCTTAATTTTCCCTTCCTCCCTCTCCCTACCTCTCTCCCTCACAGCAGCAATTAATCTAGATATGTTAGTCATTGAGATGGTGTTCTGTTTCTTCCTGTTTATAAGCCAAAAGCACCTAACACTTATCTTTGCTTGCCTTGGGGTTTATAGGATGCCAGAAAAAATAAGAAGCTCAGTAGCTTCTCTCTTTTTCCTTATTCAGTGAACGAAGTGAGAGCTTTTGTCTGTATGCACCCCTGTAATTACATTCTATCACTTCTGTACAGCTGACAGTACTGTCTTCTTAGGAAAACAGGGACTTAGCAAATGGAGCTGAGACAACAGATGTGACATTACTCCCCGCCAGTCCATCTACTTGCCTGACAATTTTGTGTTTGCAGTGCTTTTCTGTCCACGTGAAAAGCCATGGATCTGTTCAGTGTCATCTTCTTTATCAGCCTTTCTCACTTCAACTGCTTACCTTTCATAGCACCAGATAATGTTCTCCTCTCTGTTTCTGCTTCCCAGTCCGCTGCTGCTTGAAGTCATGGGCATCATGCAGCCAAGAGCACTGCTGTATGAGCTATGTGACTGCAGAAAATGTCATTTACACCAGCTTATTCTTAATAAGATAATCTGCAAGTTGCAATATATATATGATGGCTTCTCTGAAAGTAAAGCCTCTTATTGTATTGTGTTGGCCCACAGTGTCAGAGGTGGATGTTGGTGGTATGGCAGTAGAGGTTGAATCTTCTGCCAGTATTTCGTTACATGTTGTTGCTGTGTGACAGATGGCAGCAGAGAGGCAGCCTGGCAGAATGGTGTCTGACATGGGAATGCATATGAAGCAAAGGAGTGCTGTTGAATTCCTCCATGCAGAACGAATGGTACCCACTGGCGTTCACTGACTCTCGATGAATGTTGATGGAGACCAAACATTGAATGTGAGCTCAGTGAGAGGATGGGTGGTGTTTTCAGCAGTAGCGACAGCAACAGTGGGTCACCTTTGATGCAGATTGTTACAAGTACCTCATGCAGGCTCATGCTCATGGCTGATAAAAATGCAGAGATCATAGTGGTGACTATGTCGAAAAAACAGTTTTGCAGCTGAGAATTTGCTCTACCAAATTCTGCTATTGTGTTCTTGTATTTGTTGTAGTTTCCATGGAAATAAATAGGGGGCATTACTTTCGGAGTGACCTATAGAACATTTGTATATGTATGTATTTGCATATACACTTATATATCTTTTACAACAACTCTCTCTATATAGTATGTTATGTTATATATATACAACATATATAAAACATATATATACAACACACGCACACATATGTATATATATATATATAAGATTGTTGGCTGAGAACTATAGTAAAATTAACTCCTGATGTTGTGCTTCCTTGCTTCGCCTAAATACCAGAGGTCAGAGAAACCTGGAGAAGAAGCAGAAGCATTCTGTCTCCATCCCAGGCAATGATAAGGACACAAGTGGGACCAATGGTCAAGCTTAAGATATATTGGGTTTGCATGCCTTACTGAGTTTGAAAGGAGTTTCTGTTCAACAGGGAGCAGAGAGTAGTCATAGAAGTCTGCAGAACTCCAGGCCAAGTAACCCTGTCTGTGCTTGAGGTGAGCTTGTCCACTGGCAATGTGGGAGTTGCTTCCACTGTTGAAGCACAAAAGTTAAATTGGAAAGAGAAATGAAAGGGGGATTTTGTTTGTTTGTTTGTTTATTTATTTATTTAGAACAGTTCAGCAAGCTCTAGCAGAGAGAAAACTTCTTACAGGTTACCTGGGAGCTGAGAAACAAAAACAGCTGCTGAAGAATCACCTTGTAGGAGATTCCTCATGGACTGTGTTTAGTTCTCTGTGTTATCTGCACTATCTAAAGATCTGAAATAAGAAACTCCCATGTAGAACAGCATGGAGATTATCACTGTTGTTTGAACGAGGAGTGTGAACGCGTGAGTGGCAGAGGGAGGAAAGTTCACGGCAGCTAGCTGGATGCTGTCAAATGGCTACTGACAGGAGAAGATGGTGACCAGTTGGATTTAGCAATTCTGTTCAGCAGTAGAAGGAAAAAAAAGTAAACTATCAGGTATTTCCCAACTTTCTCAGTGAAGGGTCAAGATGGTATTCTTTAAAATCTCCTTTACATGTAAATCACATCCTTTTTGCTGTTGGTTGTATTCTGATAGGAGGGGCATACACATAAATTTGCAGTAGTATATGAGAGTTTCAAAACTCTCTCACTGCACTGTGAAAGGGAGAAGCTTGCAATGCGTGTGAAGTCCATAATGAGAGAGGTGTGTGTGCAGGGGCAAGGGAGTGTACTTGAGGAAAGTGCAAAATCTTTCTTGATTGAAGTACGCTTATGGATCGTTTCAATCAGAACCAGTTCTACACCAGTGATTCCCAACATTATTCAGCTCTTCCCATGGCACTGATTGCTACTCCATTCTCTCTCCCATCGTGACGGCAAATCTCTGAATATTGTCGCCGCCTCTGCCTTTCTCCACTGCCGTCAGTTTGAGAAAGTGCCAGTAGAAAGACTTAGATAGCCAGCCAAGCAAAGCACATTAGTTTGGTCTCTCATCTCTAATGTTGGCATTCAAGCAAGAGAGACTATTTTAATTGGGAACTGCTATTGCAGATAAAAGTATTCTTTCCTGGAAAGTTATTGTGTTAAATTTGAGATTAACGCTAAGATTGATTAAATTTAATCTGGACCCAAATCTAACTTTCTGTCATTCAACTATGGATTTCACAAAAGAAAAGAATAAAATATATGGAACAGCCAGAACATGGGATATGTTGATCTCAGCTATCCATTTATAGAGTGTTATAGGATGCCAGTGCGTCTGAAAAGTGAAAGGAGAGAAACGGCTTGGTTTAGAAAGTGATAAGTTAACCAGAGAGTTCCTGGTACACTTAAGTTTTGGATGCTAGAGGTTTCTAAACATCATGGAGTACACAGTTTGTCTGCATTACTTGCAGTATCAAATGCAAACATCTAGGGTTGCTATTCTCCTGCTGTTTTTTTCCCTTCCATTATTTCATCATAGTTGATTAAAACCTACTGACAATATCTCCTCTCCTCACTTTTTTTTTTTTTTATTAATTCATGATGAATTCTGTTTTCTGGCTGACATCAGAACCCTGTCATGGTTCAGAACTCTCCCAGTGTTTGGTTGGCTTGTTGCTTGCTTGCTGAAAAAAAAAAAAAGTGCTTATATAAGGATTTTTGGAAAGTAACAAACTGTGATGTTGTGGGGAGGGGGAGGACATTTGGTTTATTTCTACAGGACTTGAACTTCAAGGTATTTATGTTGTCTGATGTGTTACTCTTATTAGAAGAACAGAATGCAAATTGTTCTGGTCTGTCCTTTCTATCTGTTCTTTTGTTCTACCTCTAACACGTATCGTTTAAATACAGTGTTGTGTACACATGCTGTGGTCAAATGTCTGGTAGATGTGCCAGAGGGTGCAATATCCTTGAGAAAGTTTTCCATTCTATGATTCAAGTATTCCTCTGTAGTCTGCTTTTGTTTCCCCACTTGAATTTCAGGTATATCTCACAGTCACTGCTGCTATATGCAAGTCTTTTGTAATTTTTAGGTTTGAATTTAAGGATCTCCTTTTTATAAAAAAGCTTCTGTATCTGAAAAAGTCTCTCATACTTGTCAGAGTTCAATTCTATAAGCATCCTTTGTAAGGGGTTAGCTCTTACCCCAGATGTTTGAGGATTTGAGTCTTTTGACAAAAAATCTTCCTATGGGAACAAGAACGACCTCCCTATTTTGTGAACACCGTGAAAGAATTAAATAAATAAACAATACAGCTACCGACAAGCCCAGAGACAAATCTAAATCTTGCCTTTGCCTATGATTACATACATTTATGTAAGCTTCTAGTGGTCCCAATGACATGAAAAGTCAAATGGGAAATAATATTGAGTGCAGAGCAAGGGAATTCAGTTATTATTGAGACGGATGCAAAATTCTGAGACATGAAATAATGATTTTCACTTATGTACTGTTCTCAGTCTCAAAGAGAAGGTTTTTCTCTACAAAAAAAAAAAAAAAAAAAAAGTTAAAAGTGCTTATTGGCAATTTCATCTGTTAAAATATGTTCTCTCAACAGTGGTATTTGTATATACTAAAAAAGTGACTGCACATATAATTAACTTACACTAATCATGTGCAGTCTAAGAAAGATTCCAGCAAGCCAACAGAAACTGTGGTTATGACGATCCATGACTTACTGCAATGATTTACATTTTGGTCTATTGCACATAGTGCCTAACAAGAGATCTCTTGAAGAAATTATGTTCTGAATAATGCTATTTGTATATCAGAGGTTTTTGCTTTGTATAGCATATAAGAGTTTGGTTTCCAGAAGGAAAAAAAAAAAAAAAGATAGTGGGAAGTCTTGACTACTTTGTAATTCTGTTCTTCCTTCTGAGTACATCTCAAAATGGTTGAGCATCTGAACTCCCGGTGGATCTGATGTTGTTTGACATCTAAGTAAAAGCATCTTGCTCACTGGGTAGCCAACTTAATTTTGAATATATTATCTACAATCAAATTATCTGCCACATGTTAAGATTGGTATTTGGCTGCATAAGCAGCCGGAACATTTTGACTTTCTGTTCTTCAGAGATTCTCTTTGAGAGATGTTCCCGTAAGCAGCTACTTTCATCCTGGGGTCTTCAACTGGATTTCATTGAACATCTATCTTCCTCACTCTTTCTTCACTTAAAGTAATGCTGTCCCTGTCTTACTGTGTCCAGCTGGCATGTGATCAGCAAGCTGGTTCCATTTAAAAAATCACTACCCGTTGTAGAAGCCAGATGTTGCTGAACAGCAGTGTTTTGCTCATCGTATCACTCTGCTGGCTTAACTGTTCAAAGGGCCACTCCTGCAAATAGTGCAGTGAGCACTTTTGTATCTTCTCTCACTTTGATCAAGTGCTGTATCTTATGTGCCTGAAAATGGGATTATGCTTTGACGGGACATCTGTCATCCCATGAGTCTAGGATTTGAGATGACCCTTCAAGTTACTGTTATTGGAGTCCAGTTAAGCTGCAACAAATTCCAAACCAGAAGCAAAATGAACGGGTTTCAGGGCAGCTTCACTGCCCAGTCTCAAGCTTTCAGGCATTAATCTGTAACTCAGGAGCTGACTTTCTTCTTGCAGGATATGGGAAGCTTCCTTTAAAAAGTTCTGGGCAGCCGCTGACATACTGATAAATCCCAAATTGCAATACTTGCAACTTAGATCTGATAGTGAAAATACGACTTGCATTAGATACACACCTGTGATTTACAAGCACTGCTCATGTTCTAGGAAATGAAAGCTGGAAGGGAGGATGATTGTCACCTGCTTGCAGGAAATGTGACTGCTGTATTTTTCTATTCATCCCTTGTCTACCTCAGCTTCCTTAAGTATGCTTTCTGGCTTTTTTTTTTTGTGCTTTTGTTTTATTGGGAAATAAATGTGACTATGTAGATAAACGGATGAACCTGAATCCCGAGTTCAGGATCAGCCTGAGGTCTGGGTAGAAGGCATTCATGACCTACTCTAAGCTACTTGGGCAGCTGCTCTTAGCTCAGTCTGGATCCTAGCACATCGAAAGTCAAATTGAGGCTACCTACAAGTTTCAAAATCAGCTTCTTTGTAAAGCAAAAGCAAAATTGCTTGGCTTTAGCAGAATTAGTGTTTGTAAGGTATCTGAGTGCAGCGTGTACTGCATCTGGTGGGGGAAAAAAAAGGGTGTTTTCATACTGTACTTATTTATTTTTTCACTTTGATTTTTTTTTTTCTTTCTATATCACACAGTTCTCAGCCCTTACTGAGAGAGAAGGATTCTGGCATTTCTCGATGTAAATAAGTATTGCTAATTTAAGAATCACATTTCAAGGTTTAGTTTTACCACCAAGTACCATATATTCTTCGTTTGGGAATCTAAATTCTTATCAATATATAGAACATACAGCTTAAAAATAAAATGGTTGTGATCATGAGATAAAACCTAACATATGACTGAAAATGACTGATAGCAATTGTTGTACTTGAGTACACTGGTATGAAATCGAACCATTTGGAATAACAAACAAGTTAAACGATAGGACCACTGAAAAATTGTCATCTGTTACTCTGACAGGTTTTGTGTGTTAGGAAAATGATTAGTGGATGAAGTAGATGATTTGTGTCCAGTTCTGGGCTCCCCAGTACAAAAAAGAGAGGGGTCTCCTGCAAAGAGCCAGCAGAGGGCCACAAAGATGATAAAGGCCTGGAGCACCTCTCCTATGAGGAAAGGCTGAGGAACTTCCATCTGTTCAGCCTTGAGAAAAGAATACTGAGAGGTGATCTTATTAATGTTTATAAATATAATAAGTGTGGAAATCAAAGGGACAAGGCCAACCTCTTTCCAGTGGTCTGTGCAGACAGAACAAGGGGAAATGGCCATAAACTTGAACATAGGAAATTCTGCACCAATATGTGAAAGAACTTCTTCATGGTAAGGGTGACAGAGCACTAGAACAGGAGCACTGCCCAGAGAAGTTGTGGATTCTCCTTCTCTGGAGATATTCGAGACCAGCCTGGATGCCTACTTGTGCAGCCTGCCATAGGGGGCCTGCTTTGCAGGGGGGGTTGGACTCAGTGATCTCTGGAGTCCCTTCCAGCCTCTACAATTCTATTATTCCATGATACTTTGAAAGGAAAGGAAGGTGGCAAAGACATGTACTTTATCCTACTGCTCTTAGCTTTTTCACTGTTGCATAGCAGTGCTGTACATATTCACATACTGATGAGATGGAAAAACCTTCCTTCATTAGCAATGGTCTAATATGTACACGGCACAGAGTAAAGATGCTAGGGATGCCAGTCATGCTGCTTCAGGGGAAAGGGAATGCAATTTCAGAAAGAGCAGAGCAGGAGGACATCAGCATCCATCTGCCCAAGCAGGAAAATGAGACAGCGTTGAGCACAAAGCCATTTGTAATTCTTAATTTTTGAGGCCACCAAATGCAGTGGGAAGTTAGCTGCTTTTGATGCAGCAGTCAAAGGGTCAAATTCTTTTCCCTGCTGCTCGAGCGTAGCTCTGTGGCAGTCTGCTGGGCTCCGCCAGTGAAACTGAAGAGGAGGATTTGGCTTGCAGCCTGTTTTTAATCTGCACGTATGGTATCAATTTTGGAAGCATTTTCTGGTTGTCCTCACAGTTATAAAAGGGTAGAAAAATATATTTATTCTCTTTGCCGTTTAAAAACCAGGCTTTTGTTAACTCACGTGTGTTAATTCACAATCTAAAAAGTACAATAATGATCTTGATTCTGTGTGTTTTGTCATGGGATTGGTCTTTCTATTTACAGATGTCTCTGTTGTCAGTCCTACGGGTAAGGTTTCTCCAGAGAAACCAGCTTGCCACAGTGGATTCCAGTTCTCTCATCTATGGCACCAAGTCCATTGGATCACTAATCTGCCAGTCCCCCTTCTGATCACAGGCACTGGAGTCTCCAGCCCGTTATCCTTCTTTCTCATCTGGCTTTTCCTTAGTGTGTTCATACTGTTGTTGTTTACTTGTATGTGAGGACTATCATGGAGCATGGCATGTTGGCAGTAATTGTTTATGCTGACAACTTGTTAAATGTAACTGGCTGCCACAGAGGGAGCATCTCCTCATGCTCACCAAAATCTTCAGCTCTGTTGTGATGGATAGAACAGAATAGAACAGTTCAATTGGGAGAGAACTTTGAAGACCATCTTGCTCAACTGCCTGACCAAAAGTTAACATCTAATGTGAGGCTATCCCACTGCTGTGCTAAGTTAATGCATTTTGTCTTTGGGGTAGATTCTCACTAGGGCACAGGGCTGTGGAGAAGCTGCCTGAAGCTAGAATCTCAACTTTGCAGATAACATTCATGTTTTCTGCAGCTTTCAAGTGAACTTAGTATGAGAGACAAAACAAGATCTTCTAGTTGATTTCTATCTTTCTTCTATGCTTTCTCATCTGGTTCCTAATTTTTATTCTCTCCCAATCACAGAATCATAAGGATTGGAAGGGGCCTCTGGAGATCATCTAGCCCAACCCCCTGCTAAAGCAGACTCCCTAGAGTTGGTTGCACAGGAAAACATTCAGGTAGGTTTTCAGTATCTCCGTAGAAGGAGACTCAACAACTTTGCTATGCAGCCTGTTCCAGTGCTCTATCATCCTTTCAGTAAAGAAGTTCTTTATGTTCAGATGAAACTTCCTGTGTTCTAGTTTATGCCCATTGCCTCTTGTCCTGTTACTGGGTACTACCAAAATGATTCTGGCCTCATCCACTTGACACTCAACTTTTAGATACTTCATGAATATTGATAAGATTCCCCCTCAATTGTCTATTTTACTGAAGAGCCCCAGATCTCTCAGCCTTTCCTCATAAGGGAGGTGCTCCAGGCCTCTCATGATCATTGTAGCCCTTTGCTAGATTTACTTCCTTTTTTGTCTTTCTGCCTCCTTTTTGTACTCCCCTCCTTTTTTTGCCTCTTTCATCTATCCTGGCTGTACAGACCTATTGGTTCTTGCATCTTTTAATAGGCCTAAACTCTTCACTAGCATGAGTTACTTCAATATATCACAGAATCATGGAGCGATTTGGGTTGCAAGGGACCTTTAAGATCATCTAGTTCCAACCTGCTATAGGCAGGGAATCCTCCCACTAGATCAGGTTGCTCAAAGCTCCATCCAGCTTTGCCTTGAGTGATTCCAGGGAAGAAGCGTCCACCACCTCACCAGGCAAACTGTTTCAGTGTCTCACCACCCTCACAGTAAAGAATTTCTTCCTGATATCTAATCTAGATCTATGCTTTTCCAGTTTAAAGCCATTCCCTCTAGTCCTATCTCTATTGCAATAAGATGCAACAAGATTATCTAAATAATAATAAATAATAAATGCAATAAGACTATTATTTAAGAAGCAGCTGAACAATAGTGACTGAATATGATAACTTTGTTTTAGTTAGGCTGATAGTTATCTTTAGATATGCTAATGGGAAGTAAGATAACTGGAAAACATACTAGGTGAGAAAACTCTGAGGTAGGGAAATGAGCCAGTGTTGTTGGGTGCAGGTTCATAAAGACAGCCCTATCAGATCCAGCCAGCAGATACACGTACTGTCTTGAATTTCTGCTGGCAGCTGTCCATGTGTGCTAACGCTATTATTGTAGGTTAACAAATCACTGACTTTCTCCTTTTTTCCAGCAAATTAGTCCTGTAGTTGCTTCTAGCAATTTTGCTAGACCCACTGACACTGTATTATTAGTAGTTAATTATGATTAACATAGGAAAAAAAGCTGGAAGTTGCTGATGGTTTCTGGACCACAGCGCTGCTCTGGTACATTGTGAAATATGTATCATCTGTGTCATGCTGTTTTAGATTTCTCTCTTATGGAAAACTGGTTTCTAACTGCTGAATGAACCAAAATTACCTGCTAACATATTTCTCACATAAACAAGCTTTAACACCTCCAGTTCATAGCATCCGTGTCTCTGTTCCAAGAACTGAGGTTGCCTGAAACAGGGTATTTTTAAAAAATAAAGGAAAATTTGAGACTATTGAAAATTATCACATGATTATGAACATCATGGCCTTAACTTCACCAACTGCTTTATCTTTGAAAATGAGAGAATTTATTTTGGAAATACATTCACAACATACAACATGGTTAGGAAACCAACACACGTTCTTAACTGTTTACCTGAAACATCAGCTTTTTTAATGACCAAGTCAGATTTGCAACTGGTGGAATACAGGTTTCTTTACTCATCATGCCGATTCTGGCTGTCTTACTATCAAACACTATGACAATTCCAGTTCTTTCATGTCTTTGGCTCTGCAGTCTGACTAGTTTGGTTGTGATTGTAAGTATGAAGCCATTTCCATCATTTTCATGTTTAAATTCTAATAGTGGTAGCAACAATGGGAAATTACTGCTAATTATGCCACTGAACATAAGCATACCAGATGCCTTGGGTGTCTGGATTTTATCACTGCTCTGCGAGACGTGCTCTACCCATTGTGTACATCACAGATTTAATGTGCATGCCCCAGTAGACAATAATGGCTCAGTATCACTGAGACGGGTTTATGGTATGTCCAGAACCTCAGGCTGTGTTGTGCTGCACGAGACTGCCAGTTCTTAAACAATGATGTGCTAAGTCTCTGCATAACTCTTGCACGGCTGGTGGGTTAAACAAGGCTGCTGAAAATTTTTCCTGAGATTTAAGGATTTTTATGCAAGAGAAATTATGACAGCATTTTATCCAGTACAAGAAAGATGCAGAGCTGTTGAAGAGGGTCCAGAACAGGGCCACAAAGACAGTCAAAGGGCTGGAGCACCTCTCCTACAAACACAGGCTGAGGGATCTGGGCTTGTTCAGCCTGGAGAATAGAAGGCTCCAGGGAGTCCTCATTGCAGCCTTCCAGTACTTAAAGAGAGCTTATAAACAGGTTGGAAATCTGTTTCTTCCATGGGTGGACAAGACAAGAGGGAATGGTTTTAAACTGAAAGAAGGAAGATTTATATTAGATACTGGGGTAAATTTTTTACTGAGAGTGTGGTGAGGTGCTGGCACAACTGCCCAACATGTTATGTGTGTCCCATCCCTGGAGGTGCTCAAGGCTGGGTGAATGGGGCCCTGGGCAGCCCAACTCAGTGAGTGGCAGCCCTGCCCACAGCACTGGGTTGGAACTGGGTGGGCTTTGAGGTGCCTTCCAACCCAAACTGTTCTGTGATTCTCTGATTCTATGAAAAGACTGTTTCAAGGCCAATCAAAATGTAAAGAAACCCATAGAAAATAAACATAGTTAATGGCTTCACACACTCAAGACTAGATTAATCAGGCAAAAATTCTTTAAATGAATCTGTCTAATGAAAATGACATGTCTGTACACAATATGCTTTAATCTCTTTCCTGCAGAATCTAATGAGACTATGAAAGAGCTCACAATTGTATTAAACAAACATGGTTGTTTGGTTGTACCAAGCTTTGGTTTCAGCCATGGAATTCATTAAAACAGTGTGTTCTGTGTATTGCCAGGAGGCCACCAGTGCCTGCTTGAGTCTGGTTCCTGGCCTTCATTTTCTCTCTCCAAGTCTGCTGATTGGAAGCTGTTCAAATATTTACAGTTAACTTATATATTTAACATTGCATAAATATTTAACATTATTGTTCTCACAGCTGAGAGTACTTTCACAGGAGTTCTCAATTGTATTCTTAGGTAATTATCAACTAACTTATTTTACATACCTTCAGTTGATTAATTGTAAATAACTACCGAAGAGTATGAAATGAAAAGATTTTCCCCTCAATTAAAGAAAATTTAAATGCATTTGGAAACCTCTGTAGGATTTGAGGTATGCTTTTCCTATGATGGGAATGTAGCTACTCCACTGTGTATGTTCACAGTGAATTACATAGACTGTTTGTAAATTTCTAGTCTGATGTTCCAATTGCTTTTATAGGTGCAGCTTAGGTTGAATTTTTCTACGGTATTATTCCCTCCCAATGCTATGTGTCCTTTCATGCTTCTTAAGTAGGAAAATAGTAATCAATCCACAGAGGTCCAACTCAGCATATCTATAATCTGTATGCTTAGAAACTGTATTTCACCCCCATTTTGGTTTTGGCTGACTGTAAGCACCTTGGTTTGTAAAGGCCTAAGTGTCAGGCCAACTCCTGTGGTAGGGTCCCTGTCTAGAATCGAGTAATTATACCTTCTTTGCGTGACTGCTATGAGCAACTTTGGAGATATTCTTAGAACAGACCTACCTTGAGAGGGCCTACTAAAGCAACAGTGGCTGCTGTTCTGTCTGTGCTAAGCAGGAAAGGGGGGCAAGATAGCGACTACAACATTTCTCCTTTTGAGAAGTGAAAAACTCAGATTCAAATCTTGCCTTGGTCTAACAAGTAATTTGTCAATTGCTTTATTAGTCAGGTGTGCTGCAGAGTTAAACTTCAATCATCTTTGGTCATGTCTGCAACAAAGAACACCGAATAACCTGAGCTGCAGGGCAAGAGGTAGGCATGACTGCCTGTGAATGAGGTGGACATTCACTTGAGTGAATGGAGTTGTGTTCAACTTTTCATGTTCCTGGAACCACTTTGTACTTTTCCTAGTATTCCATCTCTGCTGTTCTGCTCTTGTTTAGGCATTGCTTTCAGGAGCGACCTGCAGTGTGGTTCCCAAGGAGACGCTCAGCCATCTGCTTCTAATGTCAAGCCATCTGAGCAGCAGAGAGCAAACAACTTGACCTCTTCCTCCCACTCGCTCTTCATTCATTGCTTTCATGAGTACTCCTTTTATCAGGTAGTTTTAAATGACATCAACTCAGTGTCTGACTTTTAAGCAGCTTCTGACTTAAAGGCTGAGTTTGGATTCCATTGTCAGATCTGTAACTTTTGCAGTGTGCTGTAAAAGGAGCCTTAACATCTGAGTTAGATTTTGGATCCCTCCCTGGTAGCCAGGCACCCACAAGTTAAGGACTGTGATGTTCAACTCTGTGGCCTTTACATCATTTTCAGTTTCACCCTTTGTATCTGTTGCAGTAAAGTCTTGCAGGTAGTTCTTGTATTCTGGCTTATCCTGTGGGAACATGAACATGCTCTCAAACAGCAGGTAAGCAGAGGATGATTTGAGATTTGAGACAGCAATGCTTCAAGAGTACAGAATTCTACTAGGTAATTTAAACTTTGCCTTCATAATGATCTATTCCTCTGACATTTCTTAGAGACTTATTTATTCTTCTTCTTTTCATGGAAGAGAAACACAGTACAGTCAGAAGAACCAGATAGATCCATTACTGAAATCACCTTCAAACCTGGGATACAAGTTGCAATGCAGTTGTGCAGTGCCTCTTCATTCTCCTGTGTCTTCTGCTGTGCGGTGTGCCACTGCAGGCTCATGGGAGGGCTTAGCAGAGCCAACAGCCTTCACATTTAAATTCCACAATGATTATAATGGCTTTACTTTGGAAGTTTATGGCTGGTTCCTTTCCTTTCCCAGTGTACCTTTGTTATGTTCTTCTTGCCCAGCACCACATTCTGGCATCTCTGAGGATGCATGCACCAATGGTAATCATGCACAAAATATTTCACACAGCTATATTGTAAAGTGACTGGGTAGTACGCGTGTCAGAATGCGGCTGACAAGTATAAGCTTTCACCTATTTGTCTGCACAAGGTTATGGGATAAGCCAGATGTGACTAATGATATTAGTTACCTCGTTAAAGGTAATTGAAGGAGAATCTGGAATTTCAGTGTTAAAGATCTAAAAAAAATATAGTTTTTATAATAGCAATTGGAACAGCAAGTAAATTTCAAATTAAAAAGTAAGAATGTTGCTGAAAGGCTATCTGCATGCGGAACGATTTGGTTGAGTTTCTTTACTGGCTAACCAATCCACCGCTGCGGGGCTTGGAAATGAAGCCAGGGGAACGACTCCTCCAGACTTTTAACATTGTTGTTAACTACCTTGGAGCACTGGGTTCAAGATGTGTCTGCAGCTCCAGAGCCCACCCGTGTTGACTCTCAGGATGGCAGACACAGACCTGCAGCCACCTGAACCAGGGGCGGTTGTGGGCTCTTCTCTGCTGGCGAGGGCTGCAGCCCCCTTATGCAACATGCCTGTGCACAGGCTTTTGCTGTGCAAAGTGAAATCTGCCATGCAAAGATTGTATCAGGCTGCTAAGTCTTGTGTTCCTTAAGTGTGCTCACTGATGAGACACAAATAGCCTCTGAGCTAGTTGCGTGGTATGAGTGCTATAGTTATGGTGGTCAGATTTCTGTTGAAAGTACCGTGTAAAAGAGCCGAGAAATGTGAAACAGATGAAAAAGTTGTAAAACAGAGATGAGGAATAATGGCTGATCTCTTGATAACTTCAGAAATTGTCAGTGCCATGAAGTGAATGTGTTATTCTATGGCTGTAGAAGAAAGCATAAATGCGAAACAGGTTTTCTATTTTTTCTGTATTCAGTTGGTAAGAATTTGACCAGGCTCTGTCCATTTCATGTTACACTGACCTGCTATTTTCTCTCATTTTGGGAAATGATTGAGACATTTTGTGTAATGCCTTTTGCAATACAAAGCATACATCTAGTTTAGCGCCTTGTTGGGTCATTGTGTCCCTCATGGCAATGTAGTAGCTGCTTTGCACTGAAGCAGATAAGTTTCCTGCTCTGCCCACATCTCATTCCCTCTGCCCTTGGCTCAGCATGCTTTCTGAAGCACTCCCTCTCATGGGAAGACCTCCTTCTACTCTGCAGCATGTCAGAGATCAGCCTGTCTCTCTCTCCTCCTAAGGGCAGGCAGAATGGCTCCATTACTAAGGGGGTGATGGGAATGGAGGACTTCAACCTCCCTGTATTACTCCTCTTTGGAGCCATGGGAAAGAAAGAAATCTCTACAATCTTCAGGGATTTACGGGGGAGCTCTAGGTCTCAGATATTTCCTTGTGCAGGCAAGGAGAGAGCATGCAGATAAAATGTGTGATGGTGAAACCCACATTTCCCTCTGTTAATAGCACTTATTCCTAGCATTGTAATCTTCCCTTTGCCATTTTACCATCTTCCTATCGCGCCCCTGCCAGCTATGAACCACACAGGCAACCTATTTCAGAAGCTGAGCTTTGGCATTTCATTGAGTGTTTGCCACAATTGGAATTGGAACTTCTGCCAGCATTTCATTGGCTCGATTACTGTTGCAAAATGACTGGAGCCACATTAGGTCAAATGATCTAATCCAGTTATTAGGGTGCTATATTCAGTTTTGAGAGAACCAAGACCAGTTATCACAAAATATATTGTAATGGGGACTTCTGAATTGCTTATAGGTGGCTCAATAGTATCCAAACCAATGAAAGAAGTTGCCATGAGGGACATCTTAAAGTGGGGAGATCATCGCTCAAAAGATAATTAAAATCATTAGCAAAATGCGGTTTTGAAAGTACATTGCTTTCAGTAGTGCTTTTTCCTAGCTCTGTTTGCTTGCACTGTAAGGTGTAAAGAGAAATAAATATCCTAAAACAAAGGTCCATCTGCATCTTCATAAGAACTAACTGATGTGAAAAAAATAGTAACCTCAGCTCTAAGGTTTTTTTTTTTGTGTGTGTGTGTGTGTGTTGTTTAAAGCCCTACATAAATCAGGAGGAGGCCCACAAAGGGAAGACTGTTTGGTTTCAGGGACTGGTCTTGATTTTCTGCTAAGGATAATCATGATCAGGAATCCATCTCTAATTAAAGGCAAACAAAAAATATGCAAGATTTTCACATACATTCTTTTCATACTCATAGTTTAACGTGTTATGTATACTGTACTCTTTTCCTTTAATTCAGCTCTCAAATTATGTGCAGACAGCTTCAGCTGCAGGGAAAGGTGGGAGTATGTAGGATATCTAGAATTTAACTGTTTCATTCCTACTACTAAAGGACCTGTTTCTTTATCAGAGGTATTCAGTAGAAATGTGGATTCTATTTTCTACAGAAAATCTCAGTGGTTCTGTGCGATTTTGGTTTTGTTGGCTATTTGTTTTGGTTTGGGTTTTTTTTTTTTTTTTTAATTTGTTTTTAATGAGTAGATCCTAGTGAAAATGTTGGTCTAACTTTGAAGAAAGATATGCTTGTAGTTTATATAAACACAGTGCTTTTTCCTTGTCTGCTCCTGTTGTAGTTTGGGTTCTTTTTTTCCATGAAATGTCATTCAAGTGAGTGAAATTTAAGCAGGATGTGGGTTTTGTCACTTTGATGATGATGTAGTATCCCAAGTTTTTCATTAAGAAATTAATATTGGCAGATTGGGTATTGCAGTAAACTGAACAAGCCTGAGCATGCGGTAGGACCGCATTATTTTGCGTGGTGGTGTTCGAGTTCTCCTCTCTCCCTGCACAGTGCAGTCTGGGGTTGATTTACAAAAATTCTTAGATTTCTCGCAGCAGCACCCCATAAGTTGAACTATTCCTCATGCTTTTGGCTCCCGTTCTGAGACACATTGCTGACACTTCCATCACTGAGTCAGTATAGCCCAATCAGTCAATGTCTGATGTCTAGTTTTTAATAGAGGAAAAGGTTTCTGATGATAGATGTGGTTGCATTTAATTCTGTAGCAGTAAGATAGATGAACAATAAAGTTTGGCTGAGATAGTTCCACTCTGAGATCCTCTTCACCTAACACCCAGAGAACACTTACTTGCACAGCTTGACTTGGTCTGCTAAATGTGCTTTCCATGACTGAAGGTCTGTGTGTTGAACTGGATGCTGAGAGCCAGCACAGCCTTCATGAGGCCAGTTGTCCAGAGTGCTTTAAATCTTAAGCTCTGAGGAGAGGCATTACTCGGGGTAATTCCCAGTCAAGCTAAAGATTCAACATCTCCAGCAAAGCAGCTTCCTAGAAAACAAACAAACATTAGGAACAATTTTCTCAAGCAAAAGAGTGAATGTCCTCCTCCTTCCCTGTATGAGAATCATTTTTTTGATAATAGCGTGTTATTTCCTTGGGCCATTGATGCACTAATAGAGGCATTCTGCAAATCATTTAAATTGATGTGCGTATTTGGGCGTACGTATATTTAACAAGTTTGTTTAAAAAAAGAAAAAGCGCTGTTCACTTGGTGAGTCAGCAGTGCATCCTTGGCTCTGCTTTTGTTCTTCTGCTCAGACAGACTCCACCATTTGCTCCTCTGAAAAAAAGCGCACAGTAAGAGAAGGCTGAAAATGGAGAACTGGCAGCTAGAACAATAGTAATTCATAAGCACAGCACTGCAGAAGAGAGTTTGTAAGATAGAATAAATTGCTCATTCTTCCTGAAATGCCATGGAATTGTATCTCCTCCATGACGAGACCAAGTGCCCTTTGCTTTTTATCTGTCCCCAGCCCTGCAACACCACAGCACGCACCTCCTGGTGCTCAGGTTCACTGAGTTACTGCCACTCACGGCACTGCCCGCATTCTGTGCTGCCAGCCCATGGCCAACCCCATGGTTGGGGTTCGACCTTCCTGCAGAGCAGCTCCTGCACTGCCCCAGCTTCAGGGGAGACCTCATGGGTACCTTGGCATGTGTGGGTGTGCTCACCTGTGAGTCTAAAGATGGCCAGAAACAAGCCAACAGGGGTGACATGTGCTGCCAGATGTACTGAGAATAAATACCAACTCTGACTGGCTTTTTGGAGGAGCTTTTTGTAGTCAGTGTTTCTGACTGCAGTATTCAGCAGTAAGGAATTAAATTGGTGAGCAGCTAGAATTGAGATCCTCAAAGAGTTTTGCTTCTCTAACTTGACTCTGAGGAAAAATAAAAAGCTTTTAATTACTAACTTGTTACAGTTTTTCATGTTAAGACCCATTAACACACCATGCTTGTTTCTGTTTTCCATGCCAAAGGACCCTCACTCTCCTAGTGCTTTGTGCCAGGACTGGGTTTGGGTACACAAGCCCTCCATGAACAACCCCCAGCTATTTGATGTGAGGGACACAGCTTGTCTGCCCACAGCGCTCCCAGGGCTCCTTACTGCTAGTTCCTTCATTTGGCCAATTTGCTCGGGTAACTGTGATCACGGTTTAGCTTTAAGTATGCAATCAGTCAAAAGCTGCCAGCCATTTCCATGTAAGAAAGAAGCAGTTGTGTGTGAGCTCTGTACTCATGAGGGCTGGCAAACTTGGTGTTCTGGACACAAGCATGCACAGGATGTGCATTGTCCTGTACAGTGCATCTGCATTCTCTGACCTTCCTTTCACTGAAGTGTAAGAAGGAAAGAAAAAGTTGTTGCACTTTCGAACACTGTAAAGTTTCAGTCTTTGTGGATAAAGTAAAGAAAAAATAAAAGTGAAATGCATGCAATTTTGAGTCATCTGCTAACTGACTATAAATCTACAACAGCCAATTTATCACTTCCACCAGGACTGCAGCAATTTAAGCAGGCAAGGGAGTGCAGCTGCCTGTGCCTGTTGCAGAGCCTGTAGACAAGTCAAGAGCTGAATGTAAATCAACAATGTCAGGCTGCTGCATAAGTTCAGAGCCCAGGCTTGGAGACAAGAGAGACCCTGTGTGAGAAAGGTCCTTTGTGGGAAGGTGTTCACTTAGGTGCTTAGGAGAAACCTCATTGCTCTCTATAACTATCTGAAAGGACGTGGTAGCAAGACAGTTTGGTATCTTCTGCCAGGTAACCAGTGACAGGACAAGAGGTAATGGCTTGAAGGTGTGTGTGTGGGGGGGGTAGTGCATGTTGGATATTAGGAAAAATTTATTCTCAGAAAGAGTGCTGAGGCACTGGCACAGGCTGTCCAGGGAGGTGGTGGAATCATCATTCCTGGAGGTGTTCAAGAACTGTGCGGATATGGCACTGAGGGAGATGGTTAGTGGGCATGGAGGGGATAGATTGATGATATGATGATCTTAGGGGTCGTATCCATCTTAAATGATTCTATGGTTCTAGCTGCTGTGCTTTGGGACACTTAAAGACTAAGAGCACTGGGAAGGATGAGGAGGACTCTTAACGTTTCTCACAAGGAAGGACTAAATGAAGTGGAGTTGTTTCATCTCAGAAGTGAGAAGAGTGAGGGGAAGGCTCAGGTGTATGATCGCTTACATGTCTGCAATGAATGTAGCAAGGTGAAGCAAGGAAGGTTCAAGTCTGATATTTGGAAAAACTCTCCTGAGAAGTGTATGGACAAGTGTATGTATAATGCAATGGAATTGCCTAAAAACAATACATCTATTTCAACAAACAGTCCCACTGTGATTTGTTTACTGGGCAATGTTGTTTTATGTGAAATTCTAAATTTTAGAAGAATTTTGTATTTTATCTAAAGACACAAAGTTACAAATTTTTAACATCTTCAAAAAGGCTTGGAGCAGACAGCTTCAAGAAGCAGGTCTCCATATGCAGGGCATGACAGTCCCGAGACAGCTTGTGAGATCAGTCTCTTTGCCCCCACCAACCTGTCTGAACTTACAGAGAGCACTTGGCATACAGGTCTGAACATTTGTAGTCCCTTGTGCTTTTCTAATTGTTTCAATTCAGACATGTGCTTTTTTTTTTTTTTTTTTTTTTTAAGGCAAAAGAGCACACATACATTGAATTAATAAGGATGCAGTAATAAAGCTGAATCGCACTGCTCCAATACACATGGGCTATGAGTGTGCAAGGTTAGGAGTCCTGGGGTGCTTGGAGAGAACTGATTTACAAAACTGCAGGGGCCTCGCTGTAGGCTGATAACTCAGGGTGCCAGGTCAGTGGTGAGATATCTTCTTTAAGTGTTAGCCAAAATTTGTTGGCAGGCAGCAGAGAAGTGGATAGAGGATTCGAAGGTCAGATGTTGTTCCAAGTTTGTCACAAGAATGCATTAGGGAACAACAATATGGGGGTGGACAGAGCTGAGACACCAGATTTAAGCAGGAGACTGGTGCCTGATACCACTGTCTTTGCAGACAGGAGTGTGGATAAAAGGACATGAAACTACTATGCTGTTTTTCTTCAGGCTTCTGAAATAATGAAATAACTGTAGGGCTGCCCATAAAATATCACTGCTAATGCAGCTGTGTTCAGTACAGAAAACATGATGGCATACTTCAGTAGTTTTGAGGTGTGTCTGCTGAATGTCACATACATTCCTGTCGGAATCTACTTAAAAGCAGGACAGATATTAACAGCCTGAACAGAAGGACGTAAATACTGTAAAAGCTCTGCATAATCAGGCCAGAGGACCATCTCATCTTGTAGATTTTCTCTTCAGCAGCATGAATAAATATAGCTGCTCTTTAGTGAGACCATGCAAACATGATCACCTCCTCTGGTCTATTCCCCTTGTATTGCCCCACTGTAGGATGGCTCGCAGATGTTAAAGGGTGCACTCCATTCTGTTTTCTTCCTGTTTATGGACCTACTATCCACAACTTTGTGTGATCCTTTCTGAATCTGCCTATGCTATGTATTTCCACAATCTCCCATGGTAGAAACTTCCACAACTTTATATGAGCTGTAGTGAGATTTTTCATGAGAGGGACCCCTGAGCGTGGCTTTCTGATTTTCTTTCTAGAAAGTTTTTGTTCCTGAACCTCGGTCACTTCAAAATAACACCTTTGTAACGTGGAGCCAAGGGTGGTGTTTTCCCTCTGCCCCTTATTTGCACTTATTTATAGGCTTTCTGCTGGCTACTGATGGTTCTGCACAGAGGCAAAAGCATCATCTCGGCCTTTCATCCACTTTCTTCCATCTGGTGTATCTTAAGATGGTGTCCATGTTTCACCGTGTAGTAACAAAATTAGTCAAGATGTTAATGAAACCGATGCTCTCCCATCTCTGTGGCAGGAGAAGCTGCTGGTGGAGCTCCCCATGGCTCTCCCATGTCCTCCTTGCAGAAGGTTTTGAGCGCATTCTGCTGATAAAAGGTGAGTACAACTCATACCTTCCAGTGATTTCCAGGTAGTTCTTGAATGTTCACAGTTGATTTTTTTTCCCCTAGGGGTGGACTGACTCAGAAATGCACTCTGCAGCCATTCAGCCACACTGAATTTTCTATCATGGGAGAGAAAGAAATGGAAAAAGCCTTTCGCCTTGTTAACAGAGCAAATTGAATTTTCTGTGGTTGGCAATATTACATCTTCTTGGTGTCATTTTTACAATACCTTTCTGATTCTAACCATACAGTAAACTATGTCCAGAGGTGTGATTTCAAAGCTCACATCTGGAGCTTCTATGCATTTACTTTATTAAATTTGAGGGTGGTGATGGTAGCTCACTACGTGCTACTGCTGCCTGTAAAAAAGGTTCAATTTAGAAGTAAATATGAAAAGCTTCAATGTTTGTTTTCTGCAATAGAGGTTATTTGAGTAATTGGAAGAGGTTTGTACGTGGGGTGGGGGGAGGCAGGCTCTTTCTGGGGGCGCACAGTGGAGGGGGGGACAATCATTGACAGCTCTTTATAGGTTTCCAAGAAGCAGTTGTCAAGAAAAAAAGGTATTAGAATGGTTAGAAAAGTGATTTTTAAAAAAATCTTTATTCAGCATGAATTAAGATTTTAAATATTCATATATTTAAGCAGATATATATGGATTCTAAAAAGAATATCTGTTTGTTTTACGTTTACAGATATTCTTATGTACATTTAATCTACTTGTTGATAATTCTCTTTCTCTCAGCTTCCCTGCATGCCTGTCCCTGAACGGGGAGGGATCCTGTGCTAAGGGTGAATGCCTAGCTCCACCTATTTGCCTTTTTGTTTCACTCCATTTCTGCTTTTATTGCACAAATGGCCCTTCATCCCATGCTTCCTTAAAAGCTCAGATATTCAGAAGCAAACTTAATGCTTTCTTTAGCTCATGTTCCTACTGGACAAGTCCGCATAAGATGCAAAACATTAAAATTATTGGCATATAGAATGATTTTAATAGGATTATTTCGAAGAATCCCCTTTCTTCACTTCCTAAATTCTTCCAACTTATCAGCAGTGTCAGAGAAAAGAAGGCAGTGTGTGATATCTGTTGCACTTCTTATTTGCGGGCTCACTGTTTATTTTTATTTCTACTTGCTCACTCCTACTTTGTCGCTGAAATTGCAGAAACATCTGTCTCCCTTCATTGAGGAGAATCATTTATGAGTCCCAGATTTACCAACAGTATCAGTTACATCCAGCAAACCTCACTCTTGGTCTTATTAATTACTTTCCATCTGCTTTTCCCTCAGGCGTTTTGGTTAGCAGAAAAATGCTGACAATCAACAGTAATGGCTTCTTAAGTTAGTTAGTTATTAAGTCAAGCCTTTTGCAGATACAGTTTCAATAAATTCTTTTCTTTTTCTTTAGAAAGAATTGTACCTAGTTGAAAACAAAAATGTAATAATCCCAGAAACTGGGGTGGGGGTGGTGGGAATTTGCTTTTTAACTGCAAGAAGCCCCACTTGTATTCTCAAATCATGTAAAGAACAGAGCTGCAGAAAGTGCTGTTGGAAGCATTTACTGTGGGCAGAAGGAACTGGTCTTGCTAGGGTTGGGGGGTTGTGCTCATCTTTTTTGTTGCTGTAGTGAACATTTATATTTTTATTTTCCCATGACTTTTCCCTCTGTTGGCTAGGTTGCTCCCTTGGTCTCCTACTGGGAAAGCAGCATTGAACTTGCAGTGCTGAAAAGATGATTAATGACAGGCAAAACTGTATACAACTTGCAGTTTATTTGGGGGGGTGAGGAGCATGCAGTGAAATGCCGCATTGGAGGATTCTGGGCAAATGGTGTGTGAAATTGTTGACAAATTGCCCTCATTAAGCACACTAAATGAATGCTTTCTTGAGGACATTGGCATGATATTACCATGTACAACATAACTTCTACTTGAAATTGCACGTGGTGCTATTCTTATCTTTTAATTTCTTGTAACAGCTCTAAGTTGTGATAAAGCCAACATTGTAGCTGTCTTCACTGCTCACTACGTGAGATGTGAAGGAAAATTGCTGAGGGAAACTTCCATGAGTGATTCTGAATTATTCATTAATTTATTCATTATAATGAGCCATTCTGAATCGGGTCACCAGAGTTCGTAAGTGCCAAGAGATGGATTTAAAAATGCCTTAATTTCCTCAGCCTTTAACTTGATTGCCATCAGTGAAGGGGCAGTTAGAGGACAGCAGTCAGAGAAGCCGCAGTTATACAGAATGCAACTTTGGGTGCTGGTTAGCCTTGCTAATAGTAGCAATCATTCAAGAACAAAATGTCATAAAAATGGTGTTTGATGATGCAGTACATTTCATGGCATTCAGGTAAAGCCAGCATGATTTTCCCTACCATGTTGAATTTTGGTTATCAGACTAGGCGTCCCCACCACTGTGTCACTCTCCTTGCTCATCTTTGGGCACAAGCAGTGCCTGGACCTGTCTGTCTTGTGCTTGCACTTCTTCCAAGCACATGTGTGAGGCTTGGAGTTGGAGCTAGCATTTGGCTTTGGTGCTGGGCTGCTGGCAGCAGCCCTTGGCACACATTCTTACAGTCATCACCTGCATTTTCCTGGCCTAGCTGGCTCAGGCAACCCGTGCCCCACAAGGTGCATGTGCAGCAGCAGAGGTGTGCTGGGTGGGGACACATGGGATGGGGGAAACTGCCAGGGACAGGGCTGCAGCCTGATCTTTGAAGGCATGGAGTAGCCTAGCTGTGGGGCAGGGAGGGTTTCCTGCTAAGGGATCCAGTGCGACAGTGAATGACCATGGCCTCTCTATGGCAGCATGCAGCTTTCATCACTGAGGCACTGGTAGAGGAGAGCAGCTCCTCTTCTTTACTCCCCAGCAGGCCACAGTGTGAAGACTATGGCAGCAGAACAGGCATGGATATGTCCCATCTGTTGTGGTGTGCAAAAGGACATTGCCTATGCCATACCGTGCCATCACGAGTTCTGTCTGGGCTGCATCTTGCACTGGGACAGGCAGAAAGAGAGCTGCCTGCTCTCCTGGAGGGTCATGACTGTCATTCAGGTTGCTGTGTGGAATGGTGATGTTGACCTGGGCTTTACAATCTGCCTCCCAGCACCATCAGTACCTCCCTGCTTCCTGGCAGGCACTGCTTCTATGCCATTCCTACTACCCTTTCTGCTGTTGCTAGATGAGCAGGAGCCCGAGGACACAAAGTAGGAGCTTATGGCGAGTAGTCTCCTGCCTGAGGCCGGGGCATCCCATGTCTGGGACACAGTGGTGGTCAGCAGTGGCAGTGGAGAATCTCATCCTGAATGCCCTGTGTGACACTGAGCTGGACAGGAAGGCCTTGATCCAGCAGCTTTGGCCTGCAATGGGTGACAGAATGCAGATGCTCAGCCAGGGACTCATTGACACCACTGTGTGCCAGTGGGGTGAAGAGGGCTACTGTCAGCCAGGCCAATAGGGTGTCCATGTGTCTGGCTGCCCTTGGTTTAAAGCCTTCCCATGGGTGATTCTCACCTCAAGGCCCATTATGAACACTGTCCTTTAGAAGAACAAAGAAAAGAAGCAGATTTTAGAAGCATTTCTAAATATAACCTTCTAGTGACATTGGTCATTAGAATGGGTATATTTGGACTGGACGCTGGGTTTTAAGATGTTGTTCAAAACGCGCACAAGAAACACATTCATCCTGAGACTCTTTCAAAACGCAATCTGACAGTTTTAGATGACATTTAATGACAGTGAATCTTCAAAAATAATTTTAAAAGAAGCACGCAGATTTTGGATACAGAATGACACTAAAAGTATGTGTCAATTTGGGAATTGTGCCTGCTAAACAGATGTACTCTGGTCTGCAGAGATTTCTAGGGAAAAAAAAAAAGCAAGAAGTGGACAAATGTGAAGCATTCAGTCTTTATGTGCAAATAAAAATGAGTGATTGTGGGTCAGAGTCCGATGTGCTTACTCAGATTTAATACTATTCTCTCCATGCAAAGACTTATTCAGTGGCAGTTCTGACAGAATTTGAATAAGATGTTATTCAGTGTTAAAAGCATCAAAACTGGTTCTGAAAAACAAAAATATGTGAAATGTTCTTGAACTGCCAGTAAGGAAACCCTGATCCAACAAATGCTGAGCATCTTCTTATTCCATTGTCTTCTCCCCGTGCACAGGAACTCAGCTTACTTTAGACAGCTTACCAGAAGCATGCTGACATAGGATCAGGCAGTACCTAAACAACACCCTGCTTTCTCTTTCGGAAGAATCATTTGGTTATATCTCAATTTCATGATCTTTTATCAGGCTTTCGTTTCCTACTGTCACATACTGGGTTATTTGGTTTATTTTCTTGCTTGGGAGTAAGAGTGGAAGCATTTTGCTCACTGCCACAAAATGTGCACTCCAGTTTCCAACACGGAGAGAAATCTCAGATGAGCTCCATCGCCCTGGTAAATTGCTTTCCTGAATCCCATGTCTCCCCTAACATAAAAATGTACATAGTCTGTGCCTGTGGTGTGCTGACGCTGAAGCTGGATGGGAGGTGTATGTGGGATTTGGACTTGACTTCACTAGGCAGGAACTCAAACCATCTAAGCTACTCTTGCAAACTGTATATAACATGTCCTCATTGATCACCATCCTTTCTGTCCAGGATCGTCTGGAGTGACCTCCCTACTGGTGAGTAGTGACAACAAATATAGAGGTTATCAGTGCCTGTGATGTTCCTATTCTCTGACTGATGGCTCAGTCCCAAGTGACTGCTGTTGGAGTAGACCTTTTTTAGCTACTAATGCCTTGATGATCCACTGCTTCTACTGCAACATCCACTTTAATTGCAGCATAGACTTGAGTTTTGGGACTGGCTCTTGTAATGTGTATCTTAATGTCTTGCAGTGTTGCAACCAGAGGGAAAAAGCTGAAGTTCACAGTTTCTGCCTTAGGTTGAGACTCTGGCTCATGATTCTCCAGCAAAAGGCTGTGGCAATTTAAGATCCCACTGTTGTTCACCTGTTTGTGGCATCTATCTATCACCCCTGAAGCTGGGGCGAAGAGGATTGTGATTAGGTGTTCATCATTCAAATATGCTGACACAAACCTGCTTACTAAGATTATTAATGGTTTAAGTGGCACCTGGCACCTTGAATGAGGGGCAACACTCAGATGTCAAGCCTTGCTAAAAACAGTGCAGTGTCTTCTTACACAGGAGAACACACAACTTGGGCTGGTGAAAACCCAGTACTTTCAGAGTAAGATCTACTAGAAGAAATCCATTCAAGGCTTTTAAACTGTTCATGGCTGTTTTTAATATGAAATTGGCAGTTAGAAGATGTCAGCTTTGATAATGAAATGTTTAAACTTATGCCATTAATTTGGATATTCCTTTAAGAAATATAATACCAGATTTTGACATAGCAAGAAAAGATAACAGAGTGGAAAAAACATCTAAAGAGAAAATAACCAGGGCCTTAGCAATAGACAACAATTCTATATAGAATCCAAGGTTTTATGTCAGACACTCCTGTAGCGATTGCTACCGCTCTCTGCTTGGACTGTTTCATCTCATTCCCAGGGGAAAGAGATGAGTTAGGAACCTGATTTCAGCGGTCTGCCCACTGATATGAAGACCTGCTCTTCATTTCATTCCAGCGTATACTGAAGAAAGGACCTACCTTTGTCTGGCACACTCTTTGCACTATGTTCAGGTATCTCTTTCAGTCTGGCTTTGTGGTAATAAATGAACAGACTTCTCCTGGGGCAAAGCGAGAGGCAAATTGTGTAGCAAAAGGCAGCATCTCACAAAACAGAAGAATCAATGAAAATCAAATTGAAAAAGGAATGCTTCGACTGTCGGCTCACTTCCTGATAAGGTCCCTGTAATAGTTCTCCTAACAGTCGAGGACATGTGCAAGTGATTTAACATCTGTGAGCAAAAATATTCAGAACAATAGATCTGAATGATAGAAAAGAAGCAATGACACTACATTTCCTAGAAGCAATTGACTGATTTTAATTAAGCTAGAAATTAGCCTGCTAGCTGATGGCTCATAAAATGTCTGGAAAAATCAGCTGCAGGCTAATTGTGCTGGCTTTACATGTGGACACTGTCCTTATGGTGAATTTTTAAATTAATCATGGACACATGGGATAAGGCAGGCTGCCTGTGGGGGATGAAAGCGGGGAGGGGCAGGGGGCCTTCTGCTGAACCTGGTTGTTCTGTGTGCTGCAGCCACGCTGCTGGGACATTTGCCACAGACAGAAAAACTGCTCCGCACTGACTTGAAAAACCTCCTAGCAGAACCCAGAGACTAGGCTGTCCTGCTGTGCAAGAGGAAGCATGCATGCTTTTCGTAGGCTTGAACAGTTCCATCACATTGGGACAGTCGCCATCATTATGCTCTGTGAACACCTGGTGTTTGTGCGTTAGCTTTGTTTCAACAGGTTGATGCTGATGGTTGCCCACAGATGCACTTTTCCTGCATTGTTGCACAAGTAGTCCAGGTCACAGTACTGAAAGAACTTCTTGGTAATGCTTCTTCATGCAGCCACTTTCCAAGAGTATCACACTGTTGATAACAAACGAAGTTCTGGTTCTTGCCAGAAGACTGTAGGATGTGGTGCCAGAGTGACAGCAGCACTGCTGCCAATTCAGATGCCATTCATTGCCTTTGCCTTCAAGAGAAGGTGTATAGATTGCTTTCAGTGGGCACAGGCTGCCTTGACAGCCCAGCAACTGAGATATCTGCCAGAGCTAAGGAAAGACCTAAAAGCATCAAAGAGCCAAGAGTGACACAAGTTACATGAGCCAGCAGTGTGCAGTTGCAGCCCAGAAGACCAACAGTATCCTGGGTTGCATCAGAAGAGGGGTGGCCAGCAGGGAGAGGGAGAGGATTGTACCCCTCTGCTCTGCTCTCATGGGGACCAAACTGCAGCACTGCTTCCAGGCCTGGGGCCCACAGCACAAGAAAGACAGGGAGCTGTTGGAGTGGGTCCAGAAGAGAGCCACGAAAATAGTCAGAGGTCTGAAGCACTTCTCCTATGAAGACAGACTGAGGGAGCTGGGCTTGTTCAACCTGGAGAAAGCTCTGAGGTGTCTTCACTGTGGTTGTCCAGGATTTAAATGAGGAGTGAGACAAACTCTTTACACAGTTTGATACTGATAGGACAAAGGGAGAATTGTTTTAAACTAAAATAGGGGGAATTTAGCTTAGATATTAGGAAATTCTTCACTTGGAGGGTAGTAAGGTCCTGGCACAGGTCACCCAGAGAAGTTGTGGGTCACTTGAGGTGCTCAAGGCCAGGTTGGATGGGGCCCTGGGCAGCCTGATCCAGTGGGTGGCAGCTCTGCCCATGGCATGGGGTTGGAACTAGATGGGCTTTAAGGCTGATTCGAACTTAAGCCACATATGAAAGATGTTTTTTCACCTGGTAAGCCCCAGGCAGAGCTATCAGTGAATTTTTTATTGAAAACCAGGGACATCATATCTGAGTATGAAGGAAGTCTAGGCTTTGTGTGCAGAAATGCATTGCTAAGGAAAAAAAGAAGCATTTGGACTGCAGGTTGCACAGCTCAGATACAATAGTTCACAAAGCTCTGAAATAGAATAAAACTTTCTGGAAGAAACTTGGTGAAACACTCTTTTGTGTCGCTAACTTGTGCTGCCTCTCTTTATGTAAGGAATAAAGAACTGGGTGGGAGCCCTTTAGGGCTGAACTATTCAAGAGCCACTGCCTGTGAATTCTGTTAGGATGTTTTGCATTAACATCACTCTGAGGCAGAATAATGGAACTGGAACAGTGGAGAGAAAAGTTGCTTAGGGGAGCACTGATAAAGTCTGAATGTAGGGAGAAATTAGCAGGAATTAATGCTGAGGAAAAAAAATCTGTGGAAGTGCAAAAGGTTGCTGGTTGCCACCTTGGAAGGGAAGGCACCAGAGGAAGAAAGCAGGAGCAGATGACTAGCAGGGCTGAAGAAAATTTTGCTGAGTCTCTCGGATAAACTGAGCCCAAGATGTGCCAGATGTGAAGAGCAGGCTGTGAAATGAGGCATTGGTGTGCACGTGGTGTGGCAGGCACTGTTTTTACCAGAGGTGGACGAACATCAGAGCAGAAGGAACAGTGCTTATAGAGATAGTTAGAAACAGTTGGTCTATTCAACTCCTCTTCAGGGAGAGTTCAGTATCCACTATGCAAAGCTTGGACACAAAGACTGTTTTTACAGAGGGGAAACCTGGCCAAATGGTGTGCTGAATGGTGTGCTGCAGCAGGGTTCCTAAGAACGAAGACAGTGTAGACATCTCCGTGGCAGTCGGAAAATCTTCTGTTGCCATCACTTTTTCATTTAGTCCAACTAACAGCAGTCAGTTTAGCAGAACAGAAGTTTCCAGCCCTAGAAATGTTTGCTAGAGATGTCATTGAGATGAGGCAATGTATCTCCACGAGTTCATTCTTTGCTCCGTTCTTGGAGCCCACACCAGCCAACTCTGTGTTTTAGACCAAACAAAAAAAAACACCCATTAAAATTGCAAGGTCAGACATAAGCTATGAAATGCCAGAATTAATTTTGCTGGTATATCCCTACTTTGTCTGCATTGTGCTTATGCATTATAATGCCATAATTTACATAATCGCAAACTGCTTCTGGGAAATGAAGTGGTTTTGCAGTGCTGGCTGTGGGCCCTGGCCTTGTTTGCTGTGGAAGGTGTACTGTGGACAAGGCAGGGGAATTTGGGATAGTGGTTCTGGAGCTGCACACAGTCTTCATTCTTGTCTTGTCGAACACTTCAGACTTAAGAGCTTGACTTTGCAAGCTCACTATTCTTTTCAACAGATTTTATGTGTAATGTAGAACATGTTCCAACACAGTCTGAGGTTTATTTATTGCTTTTGTTGTTAGAAGAAGGAAAAAAATTGGTCCAAGTGAGAATTTTCTCCTATAAAACTGAAGAATCAGCAAAAATGTCTTAAGATCTCGACTTGGTTGAAATCTTGTTGAGATTTAAATTAACTGAATTTCTGAAAGGAGCTTCAAATAAAATTGGGTTGTTGTTTGATAGAACTGCCTGTGCTTCATCTGTTCTGCAATTCTGTCGGCACCAATCCTAAGACAAATTTGTTCAAGTCCAAAGTGTCCTAGAACATGAGCACCACCTAGATTTAGAGCATTTTAACCAAATCTATCAAAGTCACTGTGGAGTTAGAGCCTTTCCTTAGCCGGAGCAGCCTGACCCATGGGAAGATACAGCGTGAGAGTTCAGAGCAGCAGAACAGAGTCTACCAGAAGTTCTACTTCTCCAAATATAATCTGAGCTATCCTTAGGTCCTGCAGACTCTTAGCCATGTAGCTCAATTGATGCATCATTATGGTAAGGCTGCTTATGAGAAGAATGATGTACTCCCAGGTCATATGGCAATGGGGCTTCAACTCTTATCTGTAATGATAACGATAAGCTAGACATATCTTTCCTGTGGGAGGTAGGTAATATTCATGGATCATTTTGCAGTCAATAAAACAATATGCTTTTGATAATTGCTTTAAGTTGCCAGTAACTTGTTAGTCAAATTTCTTTTGGATTCTTTTTCACTTTAGAGTGCCCAAAAGCAGTCAACACATGTTATTATGGAGTGTTCAAAAAAATATATGTAGCCATATGAACATGCTGATATAAAAGTAGAATTAATTAGAAAAATATTATTTGGCTTCTTCTTTTCTTAAAAAAAAAAAAAATTAAAAATTATTCATTGTCTTATTTAAATGTGAAGTCTGAAAATAAATGCTTAAAGTTTCTCAGGTGTGAAAAATCAGAGTTCTGTATGCCAAATAGGAAAATAGTCTTAGTTTTGTTGCTGGGATTTGATGGTTTGGGATACAAATGCCTTTTCAACTGAAATTCAGCATAAAGACAGTTGGAAGTAGCTGGAAGTATTTTATTTTTTTTTAATTTCAGAAAGGAAAACTTAGACTTAAACTGAAGGAGGAAAGAAAAAAAAAATCCAACAACCCACAACTGTGGCAAAAATCCCAGAGCAAAATAGTTAGTCTTGGATTTGCTGTGATGATGACTTATGGAAATAGTACAGTTGCTTTCAAATTTCATTATTTTTCCTTTATTCGTAGCCTTTTGTTTGGCTACTGCTTCCAAAATTGCTGTGGTTTTATTCATGGAAGAGAAACATGGTGCATCATGAGACATGTAATGCAGCACAAAGGGAGGCCCACACTGAACAGAGATGTAATAAAAATGCTCCCAAGAAGGACTCTAGCAGCACATCCAAACATAAACATTTCAGCCTACAGTTTTCTTGTCCTTCCTCAGCCCTAATAGTGTTTAAGTTCTTGCACTGGGGTTGGAAACAAGTCTAAGAAGAATGCACTGCTGTCTTTACATGAAGAAGGAGAACGGCAATATAGGAAGGCACATGTCATATGATAAATCCTTCTCACTCTTCTAAGAACATTTGTTGATAGTTCTCTATCTCCTCCCATCTCAGGTGGGCATATACTGCTCATCTTAAGAGACAAACTATGATGTTACTTTAGTCCTAACAGAAAATACTTTATATCCTCTTGATGTTGAAAACGTGGCAGAACTGACATGCTTTCAGATCCTTTGCACCATTTGAAGGCTAAGGTACCTTAAAGGTTTGTTATGAAATGAGTTTAATTAAGGAATTATATCATGTAGCTCTAGGAGCTAACCTCGGTCACAGCCAAGAGACACTGATCAGTGTTTGTGTACAAATATGTTTGTAGTTCAAGCTGAATGGTCTCCATATAAGCTGCTTACAAATAAGGTACTGATCAACTAGAAGATGACGATTAAATAAAAATGAAAAAAAAATGACACCACGCACACACAAAAAGCCCACAACCACCCAAGAAAAGGACTACTACATTACTTCACCAAGAATAGAAACAATGGAATGCTCTTCTCTGAAAATACCTTCTTAGGCATGAAAGTGGTGTTGAGCCCCAAACCATACGCCTATGCATAACAGGCCTCCCACTTTCCCACAGTGAATCCCTCAGTGAATTCTACAATAAACCGAGTGCTTGACACATGATGAGTGGCCCAAGCTGAGACTTGCACATCCTCTTTGCACCAGCTTTTTCCTCCTTCTTTGTTCAAGTTGACACTTTTGGAGCTTATAAAACTCCAAGACTGACTGTCCTAGATGCCTTGCATAAAAGAGTCTCTCATTCTCAGCAGTATCATCTGTGACAAATGCAGTTTTATATCTTTGTACCAAAATGAGTTCTGTATTGTACTGCTTCTCCATGTGTTCTCCATTTCATTTTCCTCTCGAAGGAGTTTAACGCAGTAGGAATACTCATTTTTTTTATCTGAAAGCTGCTCCTAAACCAAGATTTTCAAAATCATCCAAGATGTTCTTTCCTGTCTATTTTTTCCTTCTTCCCTTCTTCCTTCCCTCCCTCCTTCCTTTCTTCCTTCCCTCCTCTCTTTTCCTTCTCCCTTCCCTTCCCTTCCCTTCCCTTCCCTTCCCTTCCCTTCCCTTCCCTTCCCTCTTTCCTTTTTTCTTTCTCTTCCCTTCCCTTTCTCCTTTCCTCCCTTCCTTGCTTCCTTCCCTTCTCCCTTATGTCTTTCCTTCTTTCTTTCCTTTTGGTTTTGCTCGTGTCAATATTCCTGGGCTTTGTGCCATAAGCTCTATGGAGTGGTAATTTGTTTGTCAAATGCCTTTATTCTTTACAGGGCTCCTTTGACAGCTGAACTTCATGTCTCACAAAATATCATTTTGTGCTGTTCTTAAAAATGCTTCTTGAGAAAGGGTTTCATTTCAACTATGTCACATCAGATTTTGAGTGTTTGTTCGCAGCAGCTCTGTTCTGTCTGAATCCCTAAACTACAGATATGAATTTGGGTCCATGTGAGTTTCTGTCTCTAATCAGTCTATGAAATTTCTCATACACAAGAAAGGCTATTGTAGTCAATGCGTAAGTTAGAAGAGGGACTGCTGGCCTCTTTGGCCCTCCAACTCTGAGAGGAACACCTTCAGGTAGTCGAGTGCCATGAGATGTGCAGCACAGGACAAAACTAAGGAGGCTAGAGGTTGCCAAGGGAGCGGTTTGCAGCGGCTACTGCAATACTCCTGTCACTGCATTTCAGGGTAAGATTCAGCACAGCTGGACTGCATATGGGCAGGGACACAGGCTGGTTGCATTGCAGCACAGCTGGAGACGAGCACTGCCCTGATGTTCCTCTCAGGGAAAGACAACATGGCCATCCATGGCCATTCTGAGCAAATCCATTTAATACTAGTGGTTAGTAATTAACTGCTGATTACAGAAAATTATATGTTTAGGCTAAGTCACATTGTCCTTCAGAAGAACCTCAGCTGGCAGTTTAATGAACCAAGCCCCTGAAATCATGATTTTCCTATTCCTCTGATTTGAGAGAACTGAGCAGGGGCTGTAGGCATCTTGAATCAGGACCATAGGGAGAACCTGTAACAATCTGCTATTTCATAGGATTAGAGTGTAATTAAAGTTGCCTGATGACTTGTCAGTCATTAGCACTGGTACTTATTTCAACTTGAGGTAATTAGCTCACCTCTTGATGAAAATGCGTAATTTTTTCAAGTTAAATACTCACAAATCTTCACATTTTAGAATCTTTTTTTGTGGTGCTGTCAGTTTTCATATTCTAGGCTCTCTCATATGGCTCATGTTGCCATTGCAAATGTTGACAAAGACATAATTTGTTCAAAATTATCTGTATATGCAATAATTGTCTAGTGTGTATTGGGATAAATTTGGGAAAATGGGCTTTTTTATATGTAAGATTGTGTGCTTCAGAAAAAAACCGTTCAACCTCTGGTTAAATCAAATCAGAATTGAAGCAATTTGTCTTTTTTAAGTAAGGACATACAAACAATGAAGTGGCCATGGAAGGTGCCATGGCAAGATGGAGACCAACTTTGCGTATGGTCTGACAGCAATAGGACAATGGGGGGGGGGGGGGGGAAGGGGGAGAGAGAATGGTTTTAAACTAAAAGAGGGGAGATTAGGTGGATGTTAGGTGGAAATTCAGGTTAGATATCAGGGCGGTGAAGTGCTGGCACAGCTGCCATGTGGTACCCCATCCTTGGAGGCGCTCAAGGCCAGGCTGGATGGGGCCCTGGGCAGCCTGACCCGGTGGGTGGCAGCCCTGCCCATTGCACGGGGCTGGGGCTGGCTGGGTTTGAGGTCCCTTCCAATGCAAACCGTTCTGTGATTCTACAACGGAGCCTCTGCGAGCTTCAGGGTCTACTGAGGACCCACCAGAAAGTGAAACGGAATATCTGAGGCGCCCAGACACCTCCCGCCCCCTGAACTGGGGCACCACACGCCTGTCCCGGCGCTGGTCGCCCTCAAGCCGGGCGCTGCGTCTTTAAAGGCCGGGGCCGGGGCTGGGCTTTTCCCTCCTCCCTTCCCCCCCCCCGCAAGGCCCGGCGGTGTGGGGCGCCGGGAGGAGGCGCCTGCCGCTAACAAAAGTCGGCGATCGGGAGCTGTGCCCGGTTTCCCTGCCCGGCAACAAGTGGCTGGAGGGGGCTGCCCGCGCTGCGAGGAGGGAGGGAACGAAGGAGGGAAGAAGAAGAAGAAAAGCCAAGCCAAAGCCGAGCCCGCGCGCTGTGCGGCGGGTCCCGTGGATTACAAGTGGGGCAGGGAAGGCGCCTTCGCCTCGAGATGGTGGGCGGCGGGGAGCGGCGGTGAGCATGAAGGCGGCAGGATGGGTGCCAGCAACGGCAAGCAGTACGGCAGCGAAGGTGAGCAAAGAGAGGGGGGAACTCGACTTGGGAACAGCCGTAGCTCGGGGGCGGACACCCCTCCGCGTCGCCTATCGCCTGCCCGTGCCCCCATCCCTCGGCGCAAGTCGCGATAGTGCGGGAGTTGTTGCAATTGAGTTGCGCTCGTGAGGCTTTGTGAGGCTTCCCGACTCAGGGTTCCTATATCGTGTGCTATGCTGTATGACTGCTTCCTGTCTGAACAGAAAAAAGGAGAGAAGAAAAATCCGCTCCGGGAAGCGGGTGGGGGAGAGTTAATGTTCTCCAGCTGTTATCCATAGGTCCCGCTCCTGCCATTTCGCTCCGCAGAAGTTGAGCGCGTCGGGTTGTCGGTCCCTGGGAGTTGGGATCAGAGCCTCTTCGGGTGCCTCCCAACGGGGAAATCCTGCCTTGTCCCCGGCATGGGAAGGGTTGGCGTTTTATCGCTCCTGATCGCCTGCACATGCCATTGTCGAGGGGTTTGGGCGTGATGCTGGGAGTAGGGCTGCGTCTGTTGGCCCGCAGGAATGTTTTGGGAGCGGGAGCTGGCTCGTTGTGAGAAGGAGGCAGCTGTCATGGCTGCCCGCGGGGACCACGGCGGGCAGTGGGATCAGCTTTTGGGATGGCAGCTGCTTGTGGCACTGACCATTACCTTGGTTGGAAATAACAGAGCGATGGAACGACAGCAACAAAGAACAAAACTGCAGCCAATAGTTTGGTCTTTCAGTTCGGGTCACTTGTGCCGTGCGTTGCCGGTGTGCTCTAGGACTGGCTTTCCTGGGAGCTTTGCACAGCATCATGTGCTGTGAAATGCAGTGAGGCTCCTGATCTCTGCTTTATCTCTGGGTGATGGAGAGGAGAATAGATCTAGATTTGACAAAAGGAAGCCTTTGTGATTAGGTACTCTGTTTCCATCTGGGGCTTCCAATGCCATTGGCAACCAGACTACATTACTGCTGTAGAAAGGTGCTTTTAATACCATGCAGTCGGGCTCCCAGTAGAGTGGAGGCATCATGCCTCTCTGAAGAAACCGTGTCCCGTTATGCTGTGCCCTGAGAGCAACCTGTGTCTCTAGGTTGAAGTCAATAGAGAGGAACTTGTAATTGGGTGTGTAACTTTCAGTATTGTGTGCTTTTAGGCTAACATGGTACTGCAGCATGTGCAGTTCTAGAGATGGAGGGAGGCATCTCAGTTTAGCTAAACTTCTCTGGTGCTGTCATCTAGTTCACTGCTTGCTGATGTCTGAACTGGGATCTCAGGAAGAAAATTGATATGATTTTTAAAACTACACTTGCTTTACGCAGAGTTTTCTTACATCTTGTAAATCTGTAGAAAATCAGGGAATTGTCTGCTTAAAGTACTCATCTTTTCACCTTTGATATTACAACTTGTTTCAGAGTCCGAGTGAATAATTCCTCGCAGTGTATCTCTTTTCCCCAAACTTCATTCTGAAACAGGATAGCGCTAGTCTGAACCCATCTTAAATGTCAGTAGAAGTGCTTCTCAGAAAAATGGACAAGGTATGACCTCAACTCTCTTTTTCAAAGAGAGATTTAGCATACCAAATCTTGTTTACGGGAGTTTACCTAGCTTTAGAAGTAAATCACTGAATGCAGTTTCTTTTGCTAGTCATCACGTGGTCTTTCAAAATGCTTCTTTATGGGGATTGGCTTACGAGAGCTTGTTTCTCTAGAAAAATGCAGAGCTTGAGATTTCAGGCTTACCTTAGTGTGTGGTAGATCCTGAGTGATGTGTTAAAGCTCAGAGCTGGTCTGTCTGAACCTGTTCCAGAGGTCAGGTCTGAGCAGCATGACAGAAGCTTCCAGGTTACTGGAGCAAGAAATCCATTTGAGCATGAAGCAGTTCTTCTGCGGCTTGCACTGATGTAGTGGAAACGTGGCGTTAGTTGCTTTCTCAAGAGTGCTTATTGTTGTCCTTTGCTTTCTTGCCCTAGGGGTAAATCCTTCACCTTTCTGTCACTGATTTAATTCTTTTCTTGATTTGTAAGGGGAGGCGTTCCTAGTTTATGTCTTGAGAATGGAAGGAGCAGCCGGTTGTTGCTGAAGCATTGAAACTCAGGGTTTTTTTTTTTTTTTGTTCAAGGATCTCTGTTTAAAATACATTTCTGGGGAGAGCTACAGCTGAATAAATAAGGCACGATTCCTGGCCTGGAGATGAGGAGGCTGGAGGGAAGCATATCCCCCTGTATGTGTTGCTGGGCTGATCAGACACCTAGCCCTGCTGTGTGCAGCCAGTGGTGAGGGAGGGAGAGATGGAACAGCAGCTAGGGCAAGGAGATGGATGTCCTGAGTCAGCAGCTTTGCTGACAAGCTGACTTGTTTTTTCTTCTTGGATCTGCACGTGTAACTTCAGAAGGCTTAAGTGGAAACTCTTTGGGAATAACTTTAACCCAGTTCTGGTTTTGAAAATCCTTCTCCAAACTTTTTTTGGCGAGCATGCTGTTCTCAAACTACTCAGGGGGTAATTCCCCATGCAGCTCCATGTGTTGTACTGATGTGAATATGGGAGTGGAAGCCTCGACACATCACCGAGATGGCAGCCACAAAGCACAAGCAGCACAGTCAGTGGAGGTGGCTTCTGGTGCTTGTGTAGCATGGGCTGGTGTGTGCAGCTGCAGCTTTCCTGGAACTGCGTTGTTAGCCAGCGTAAAGCACCATGGTTAAAGAGGACCATCTGTGTTCACAACAGAGTAGGTAGTTCTCTTAAATCCTTTCCTTCAGGAGGGGGATAATGTTCCCAGCCTACTTTGCAGACCCAGTATTTCATACTTGTATTCTCTTTGTTGGAGCTGCTACTGAACACTGCTTGTGAACTGTGCTGCTTTTGCTTGCAAACCAGATCTCTATTTATGTGGTGCTGGTGAAGGTTCAGACTCATGAGACATTATGTGAAGAAATCTTTTTCTCCAAAAATTCCACTGCTAAGGATCTGTAGGTCTATTAGGATTTACTTCCCCATGACATGTTTGAAATTTGACTTTACAAGTGATGCTTATGTCAGGTCTGAACAGTCCTTTACCAAGAGAGTGGTGAGGTGCTGGAACAGGCTGCACAGAGAGGTTGTGGATGCCCTGTCCCTGGAGGCATTCAAAGCCAAGTTGGACTGGGGCCCTGGGCCTGGTCTAGTATTAAAGGGGGAGGTTGGTGGCCCTGCATGTGGCAGGGGGGTTGGAGATTCATGGTCTTCGAGGTCTCTTCCAACCCAGGCCATTCTGTGATTCTACGAACAGCAGTATGGCATGGTGGTCTTGCACTAGAGAAACTTTATTAGTGATGAGTAAGGTTTTTATTAAATAAGAGTTAACTCACAGCAGTTTATCTACTTTTATCATTAGTTTATATTGTTTTTTGGCTGAAGTGCCTCACTGAATATTTTAATGAAGGTAAGGGAATGGAAGAAACGGTAAAAGTGTTTTATAGAGTTATTTAATGATGAAATCGTGACTCCTCTGCTGAAGTGTCCTCTCTGTACACTGTATCATCAGTAGCCAGGGAAGTTTTTGAGGCCAGTGTTTGTTTATCCTCCCTGTGAAGCTTGTAGAATGAAGAACTTCATCAGGTTAGGTGCAAAGTGTCTCCCAGGCTGTACAGTTTATTCCCGCTTTGTTTTCATGTCTGAGTTGAGTTTGTGATAATTTTTGTCTAAGTGTCCAGAACTTGGGCTTTGACAGTTGCTAACCATAAATGACCATTGTAAATGCTGGCAAGGGTAGGCTTTTCTTGTGCAACATACAACTGAGCAATGCAAAAGGATTGTGTTTGTGTGTTTATGCAGTTTGTCTCCAAATAGTAATTTTTTTCTAAACCGTGTGCTTGCATTACTTTTCATTGTTCAGCTCACATGGTCTGGGGGATGGGGGGTGGAGAGAGGGAAGGGTCAGGGTCTGAGTCTGGGTGCTGTGCTTTACTGGGCTGCTGCTTCCCGTTTCCTACTTGTGAAGCACATCCATATACACTCAGAATTGCCTGTGTGCTTTCAAGTCGAAGTTGCTGCTCCAAAAATCTCCTCAGAGTGCTTAGCTTTCTGGCATTTTCCATCCTTTGGCTACTTCTGGATTCCTTACTTCTGCTAACAATTCCTAACTAGGAGTTGGTTTGCTTCTTTGTGGGTCTTGTTTGTGTTAGGAAAGTGACTGGCAGAAGGCAGTGGGTGACATCTGAAGGCTGAAGTACACAAGTGGTTTAGTTCTGCTGTTTGTTTTGTAGTCAGCCATATTGGTATCCTTTAATAAATTAAGGCAACTTTAATTCAGGAGTAAAAGCCCTTCAGAATACAAAAATGAGTGGTGGATTGTCACTAGAAGTTCAGCTTTCTTAATGTAGAGATGAAACAACCTTTTGTGGAAATACAGAAGTACAGCGTGTGACTGAATGGATGCGCTGTTTGTTGTTCCTCATTTAGGTTGAATCTTGCTGTGTTACGTTGAGTATTGCTGTAGCTGACCTCAGGGAAAAGTTTAGTTTGGTCTGGTTATGTCCCTCACATCAGCTGCGTCAACAGCTTTGCTTTAGGAGTTTATTGAGATAAAACCCTTCCCGTGGTCAATACACAGACATTATTAATTCCTTGAAGAATGGCTGTGGGCTCTGCCGAATTCTCTGTAAGTAGCCATCTACAAAGGCAGACACCACAATAGCAGTCAGGTAAGGGTGCAGTGAATGGCAGCTTCCTGTTGTCTTACAACAGGACACAACAGTGGTCTACAGCATATGTCATCAAGTTGATAGTATCTGCTCTGTTCTTGAGCTCCTCCACGAGAAATCTCAGAAAGCCATCCCTAATATGATGCTTATGTTAAAAGACACAGGTAGGCTTGCAGTCATAGAGACTGAATTGTAGAAAGGTCTGGAATATGCACTGTTTCAAATGCTGCCTTGAAGGAAGGTTTGAGTCAGTTGGGTTTGGCTGGGTATCGAAGACAAAGGCTTCAGCTTGGTGCTGGCAGCCAAACTCAACAACAGCCATTTCTTAGTGAAGTACATCTCATCACGCTGCGTACTTTGTGACTTCTGCCTTAAATAAGTAAATGGTGGGATGGGAGGGAACTTGCTGGTTATTTTTCCTTTTTCCATATGCATTTCTTCTGCTCCACCAAACTGATGTCTGTTCTAAAAGTGCGTTTCCATACAACTTGGGGCTTAACACATTGGTTTCTATTTGAACTGGGTAATTATTGCAGCAATCAGCACGGCACTTTTTCCTTCCTGTGCTCAACAGGACTTTGCTGAAAATGCAACCCCAGCTTTTATATATCTGGCTCTCTTTTAATCAGAGCTTGTGCTCTGATTTTAGTGGATCTTTGCTCAGTGTCAGGGGCTTGTTTTAACTCATCTATGCGGAGTATTGATATGCGAGCATGCTTACTGTAGCATTTGGAAACTAGTGGGATAGTAACCCTTGAACTCAGGAGTCATGTGGTTAGACTTGTTGCTATCATATCCCTGCTGTAGTAGTGTTCATGTTAGTGAAGTACTTAACCTGGTGCTCTGTACTGTAAAGCATTAGGAGCATGATGGGGTAGTAAATCCTTCTGAAGAACCTTTGTGGAGAAAAGGGAGAAGCAGGAAGCTCTCTTTCTTGCTTGTGTCTTGAATCAGGAAATTCCTGTCTCCAATTCATAAATTTGTCATATCAACATCTTAAATCACATGACTCTTTCTCAGATTTGTGTACAAATGTGTATAACAGCAGGAGAAATAGTAATATACTGAAGTATTCTGAAACACTCTACTAAATTGGAAGAAGGATTTTTAATAATCTTTCTTGAATCTATTTTAAAACTTATTTTTCTTAATTTCCTTTGTTTCTCTAAGCACACTAATGAAATTTGCAGGTAATGCTATGAAAACAGCAGTTAAAAGCTCAGATGTCTTGTTCTAAGAAACAAAAAAAAATGGTGGGAGAAGCTGGAAATGTTGAAATAATATCAATGATAGTTCATCAGGAAGAGAACTCCTTTTGATCAAGAGTCAAACAGACTGGTATGGCAGTGAAAGGAGAATTTGGATAAGGTCTAGTCATTGCAGCACACGGTAATCTTGTATGACTGCTTGTACTATGAAGAATCAGACCATCCATTTAAAGCTCTGGTACTCCTGTGTTACCAGAGAGCACCCAATCCTTTAGGTGTGTGTGACTGGATGAGATAGAGGGGTTTAGTTTTGTTTTTTTTTTTTCCTTAAATCATGTTTTGAAAACAAAACAAACAAACAAACAAAACCCACATTAATTAGACTATGTATTTCAATTAAATCCCATCCTTCGAAAGCAGCAAAGCTGCTGTGGGAGTTTATGAACAGTGTGTCTGCTTGAGAGTTACTTACAGTGCTCACGAGCTTGTATGAAATATGTTGTTGGTTTCTCAGTGCACGATGATGGTAGTACTTGCTCTAAGACAGTGGCTGCCAACACCAATTGGAGTACTGCACAGTACTACCCTTGTACAGTACCTAGTCAAATACATTTCTATTCTCCATTTTTCATTTGCCTTCTCTCTGACAGTTTATAAGAAAATTTCTTGTGGCATCAGCGTAACTTTTTATTTGACTGAGATGATGGAAACAATAAGCTATTGCTGAAATATGTGGTGAAAGTTGTTGATGTTATACTACTACGACTCATGCTTTTAGAATTTTTGGAACCTTTGGATTTATTGAGAGGTATAAATAAAAGCCTCAGAGCAGTGGGATTTCAATTCCAGTTAGCAATGCTAGCATTAAGTTGAAACTAACAATATGCTTTTGTATGTCAAGAAGATCTAGTAGTTGACCTCCCTCCTTGAGTTCATGTTTGATTGTACTCTTTTGTAGCCAACAAGCTTGAGGGCCCTCATCTGTTTTTTAGCAGGGCTTGAGAACATAGGTGCTCTTGCTGCAGAGCATTTTGTTGAGGAGTTATTTTCTTATTCTGGAACGTTGGACTGCCAGTGGAGATCAGCACAGGCAGTAACATTACACTGACATTTTCCAATCAACTCCTGGCTGTATCTTGATGTGTTTTAGAGTCTGAAGTACACCGATAACATCTCCGAAGATGTCCAACTCTAGCTCAAAGCAGAGCCAGCTAGAGCAGGCTGTTTAGTACCATATCCAGCCAGATTTTAAGCATATCCAAAGACAGAGCTGTTACAGCATCTGTGGGTGCGTGTTCTATTGCTCAGTCACCTTTATAGAAGAGAGAGGTGGGGGAAAAAGTGTTTTCTTATATTAAGATGGAAGGCTTATAGTTTGGTTTGTGCGCATTTCTTTTTGTCTGTTTGCTGGCTATCACTGAGAAGACTTTGATTCAGTCTTTGTTACTTGGGAAAGTCTCCTCCAATCTGTCCTGCTAAGAGGTCCAAGTGCTCTCTGCTTCTCCTCATATGCTGGATGTGCCAATCTCTTCATCTTTTTGGCTCCTTGCTGGACTTTCCCTAGTATGCCTGTATCTCTTCTGTACTGAGATCCTAACCTGGACCCAGTACTCCAGGTGTGGTTTTATTGATGCTAAGCAGAAGGGTAGGATCACCCCTCTCATCTTGCCAACAATGCATTTTTCCACTCTGAAGACAGAGGTGATTTTTTCCTTCCATCCAGTACTCAAGAACCACTCCCAATTGCCATAACCTTTCCAAGATAACTGAGTCACCTTGCCATGGCCCTAGCCAGTTTCATCAGTGCTGAGATGCATCTGATCAGGCCTCATGGATTTACTTCTGATCCAGTTTAAGTGTTCCCCAGCTACATTCTGTTCTGCTGGCTGCTTGCATGTACAGAAGGTACTACTGGATTTTTGTCAGCAGAGTTCAACTGCAGCAAGTTCTGGCAAGTGCTTAGGCTGTCTTTAAGTAGCTGATTATTTCTAAAAGTGTTTTGTAAACCTTTGTCTGCAGCTGGTTTAGAGATTATCAGCTTTTTATTTTATTTTATTTTCTTATTAAAACCTTACAGTGGTAAGGTAGAAGTCTTCCTTTCCACTGCTGAAAGAAACTCACTCTTCATATTGACAGTGCTCTCCTGCTCAGGGAGGTTGTGGATTCTTCTTCCCTGGAGATACTCAAGACCTACCCGGACACCTACCTGTGCAACCTGCTGTAGGGGGCCTGCTTTGCAGGGGATTTGATGATCTCTGGAGGTGCCTTCCAGCCCCTACAATTCTGTGTTTCTGTGATCTTCCCAAGACTTCTACTGGTCAAATATGACTCTGTTGGTTTTTGTTGTGTCTGGACAGCATGAATGGTCTTTGTTTTTAGGAAAAACTTCCTACTAAGTTTTGCCTGTTCCGGAAGGGAGAGCTATGCCAGGAACACATTTTTTGCTATTCTAGAAAATGGAGATTGTTGCCTTAATTAATAAGTTATTTTAGGATTAGTTATGGTAGGAAATAATTTCTGTAGTTATTAAGTTGATGTAGCCATGACTTCATCAGTTCCTGGTAGAAATAAAAGTGATTTTTACTAGAGATTTACTTCTTACTACATATTCTAGAATTGAATAAAAATGAAAAGAACAACCTTAAAGCTCCCTTTCAAATTGTGTTGATAGATGTAGGTTAGTACTCAGACGTAGAAGAATTTCATCTAAAGTTGTTCAAAACACAGAGGAGCATCTTCTGGCTTTGGTATGGTATTCTACGTGACACTGATATTAAAACCAAAGTGTAAATTCCAGAGAGCTATCTTTAGGTTTAATTCACCTCTCAGGAACTTTTCTCTTGCATAGGAGAGGAGGTGACTTTCCAGTAAGGTGGAAGGTTGCACATCCTATGCCACGATCAAGTCTGTGAAGGTTTCTGGGATCAGAATTATACCCAGTGTCTGAATTAAAATGTACAGACATGAAAAGTGTCACCCTTAAGTTTTTTTTTCCAAACCATTTTTCTTTGCATTTTTATGTATAGAGTCTACAGTCTGTTAGGAAGTTTTCATTGGCATTCCTTATGCATGGGTAGAATATTTTGCTTGTGTCTTTGTTTCTTTTGGGAAACTATTGCTATTTATTTCTTTGTGAGTGTACCTTTTGTCACAGTATTTGGTTGTCTTTGTGGGGGAACATAAATGCTTGTTGTGAGTATTTTGTCTCTTGCCAGGAACTGCTGGAACAAAGGTGAATGTGAAACTTCCTCTCTCTCAAACAATTACTAATCTTTCCCACTTTGGTTTTAAGTGGCTGCAAGCAAGAGTGTTTCTCATAACTGAGAGGTTATCCAACTGTGAATGGGCTCACAGCTTATCAAGAAGTAAGGCAGGAACTGGGAGTAAGCGGAAGGGTTAGTTTCTGCTCAGTTGTCCAGGAATTTATTGATTTGAAGCATTGTGTTTTAATTAAGGGCTTTGGCGGTGATGTCATTTGCTTCTCACCATAGGATGTCAAACTGTATTTCTGTCTCCAGCTGCTGAACTAAAATGACTGTCCAGCATCTTAAAATTGAATGTGTTTCTCTAGTTCTGGGTCAGCAAACGGGGTGCAATTAAAGCACACTGTTCCCTACATGTTCTGAGCTTGGGAGGAAGTGTTGGAGGAGCAAGTTGGACAGAAGTGAGCATCGCAGAATTGCTCCTTTTTGGGTTTCCTGCTTTCATTTTGACAGGCTTCGTTTTCTATAGAGAATTCTGTGGATGCCTTTCTGTGGATAACATCTCTTGCTTTTCCCTCTCAATCACCCCGTCCTTCACTGAAGTGTAGGGTTTCTTAATTAAGTCCCTACATGAGCAGCAGCATTCCTGGAAAGTGAAGTTCAGCTTCCATAGGATTAGCTTCTAAACCAGAACAAGTCTGGTCAGACATAGGAGCCTTTAAAGCAGGAGTGCTGGCAGTTAATGGCTGTGTGGTTTGTCTGTTTGTACCTTTCAAGCACTGATTAATCATATCCATGTTTTCCTCAGTTTTCTTCCTAAATCGGATATCAGCACTTGGCTGAAAGGAATGCGGTAAGTTGGACACAGAGACTGGTCTTCTTGTGAATCATACTATTAATTGGTGTGTTGCTGAGGATTGCCATCCATGGTTTTGAGTGACTGTGGGAGGAAATGTAAGACAAATTGTGAAGGATTCTGAAAATTTAGGAGACGTTTTGGAGCCAAGACCAGGTTATTAACTGTGCACTTGAAGAGAAGAAAAATCCTTAAGCATTCTTGCTTTAACCCTGCAATTGCAGGCTTATGACTAGCAAGTGGAGTGTAGATAGAATCTCTTAGGAGAATGAGTTCTACTGGTTTTAAGTCTCCCTTTAATATTAGTTGAAGAAATCCTCTATTTACCAAGGTCTGGAAGTGGTGCTACTTCTCCCTTGAAGAACCCCTAAGTCTGCTGGCTCATTCCCTGGAACAACATTTTGGAAAAGATGGCTGAAGTTCTTTGTAGAATCATCATAGAATGGCCTGGGTTGAAAAGGACCACAGTGATCGTCCAGTTTAACCTCCCTGCTATGTGCAGGGTTGCCAACTTCATCTAGTGGTTGCCCAGAGCCACATCCAGCCTGGCCTTGATTGCCTCCAGGGATGGGGCATCCACAACCTTCTTGGGCAGCCTGTTCCAGTGCATTACCACCTGCTGTGTGAAAATCTTCCTCCTAATATCTAACCTAAACCTCCCTCTCAATTTAAAACCATTCCCCCTTGTCCTATCACTATCCGCCCTCTTAAACAGCCATTTCCTATCTTGTTTTTATGCTCTCTTCAAATACACTGAAGGCCACAATGAGGTCTCCCCAGAGCCTTCTCTTCTTCTGGGCTAAGCAAGCCCAGTTCCCTCAACCTTTCTTCATAGGAGAGGTGCTCAAGCCCTCTAATTATTTTAGTGGCATCTCAGTGTGCCAGATTATTTCAGTAGGTAGTGTTTTCCACTAGAGTTCAAAAGCAAGTTCAAAGAATTATTGGGGTTATTACCGATTCCTAAGCTGCTTTAAGTGTACTCTGCAGAAGCTGTGAGGTAATAGAGGAATTGATTCTCTTTGACCCCTTCATACTCAGCATGTCTGAACTGCCCCTGAAGCCCTCTGCAGTTTCTTTTTCTCTATCTTGAGTGAGCTCTACTTTTCTACAAAATGAAGAGGCTTCTTAGTAATGCTTGCATGTGCTATACCTCACCTGGTTGGGTTTTGATCTCTGAGTTTCTGTAGAGCAATGGAAAATAATTTTGCTAAAAGCAAAAAAGAGGTGTTATCTCTTTACCACCCTCATTGGTTCAGATGCATGCGGCCAATAAATATTGTTGGTACTTCAGTAGAGTTGTAGGAGAACTGGGGAGTAATCCTTAGTTGTCAGTGGCTATATGTCAGAAATAGAAATAACAGAAGTGTTCCACCTTCTCTCTTCCTCTTCACAATCAGTAAATACTCTTACATTCTGTTGAAGGTGAACTTAGAAGCTCTTTCTCAACATTTACTATGTTGTAACAACATAACACTGGTGCACTTGAGGATTTTTCAGATGACTTTCATGTTGTCTTGACAACAGGAGGTTTTGAGGAGGAAGTTCAGTATAATCTCAAGCAAAGCCATGAGTTGTGGGAAGGGATATGTATATATGGAAAGGTAAGGTTTTTTTCTTGACTGTCTCTGTTGGATACCTGCTGAAGTCTTAAATCAACTAAAGCACTACTTGTATGAGTGCCTCACAGTCAGTAGGTCAGACTGCTTCACTGGATAATTATCTAATGAACTGAATGCTTTTAGCTATGAATGTGCCTGAAATAGAAGGCTTGTTTCTTGTAATGCTGTATTTGAATAATAGAACTGTATTGTCAATTTTCACTATTAAAATGTGGTAATATTCTGATAGGGCCAGTCAGACGTAGAGTTGCCTCCTGAAGTGGGGGGTCAGGAAAAGCCCAACACAAGTGATATGAGAATGGAATGTGTTAAGGAGGCTGGAATCCAGATTTGCAATACTTCTCTTGAGAATATATAACTCACATCAGTTACACAGGAAGGTCATTAAATTTTGGCTATCTTCTGAAATGCATCAGCTGAGTCTTGTTAAATCTAGTTGCCAGCAGACCAGAAATCAACTAATTGCATTTTTCATAAATAGTTTACCATAATGTTTTCATAGCTGCAACAGAGAAGGAAAGGAAAATATATACCCTGTGTTTTCTGTCATAGGTCATATTTTAACCTGAAGATATGGCCTTCATGTAGGTATTCTTCTCTTCACCAGTGGGTTTTTTGTTAGTTAGTTCTTAAAAACAAGAAGTTTATTTCATGCTGCCTGCTACAGGTATTAAAAACTTTTAAGAACATCTTCATTAAAGGTAGAATTTGACTAATATTTTAATGCCTAGATAATGCTAACATTCATGTTCTGTGTTAATATATATTAATGCAGTGCACTGAATAGACCCAGTGAAGCTTGACAGCCCTAGTCTATTTATGCAGGGCTATCCTTTTGGGAGAGTTAGGGGTTAAAATGAATTCACCGATGTAATGTGCTCCTTGTTTGCTGTGCTGTGGTGGGGATGATGACACTAGATGTAATAAGCTGAGTGTTCCCCTGGGTCTTCCCAGTGGGGTATTCTGCGGTAATGGAGACAAGGAAGCTGCATCTGGGCAGTGGTGGATTAACTCCTAGAATGTGGAGCAATACAATCAGCTTTCGTAAATATAAATGTGTTGCTTACCTCCAGTTGCTGAAGTAACTTTCATCTTTCCTTTTCCCAAAATGTAGAGTTAGAGTAGCTTAGTATTATTTTTCCTGTTTGGTTGTAGTCCAAGTGACCTCGAGAATCTGGCACGTAAGGCAGTCAGTCCTGAAGTGTTTTTATCTAAGTTGGAAAGAGTTTGATCAGTTTGAGAGGTAAGCAAGCTTTTTTGTTTTTTTTCTATTAGCTTGCCACTTACGTGAAGATTTGCTTTGAAGTAAAATGGGTTTATCATTTGATAGCATGGTTAATCTGATTCTTTTGTGAAATCTGGCAACAATTCTTCGTAGTTCAGTGACTGCCTGTGAGGTGAATAAAGCCTTGGCTGTGGTCTTGCATGGTGATGGTTGGCATTACTGAGACTGCTGCAGCTCAGGCAGTACTAGTGGAGTTCAGACAGCACAGTGATGTTTGATATCCTGAGGTAGTACCCCTTAGTTACACTTCCTAACTGATCAGAGTAAATTGCAGAGAGGCTAAGATGCTGTTCTATGCTTATAGCACAGTTGTGTCTTCAGAGGAGTGTAAGGATTTGGCTTCTGATATATAGTTTTAGGAGTAGTGTGGGAGAGTGGGCACTGCAAGTGCTGATGTTTTGAAAATGTTTCTTGGGACCCAGACAAAAAGTCATGTCTGGAATATTTCTGTTCATTGTCTATGAGAGGCACAGGAAATAAGAAAGCCCAACTAAACTACAGCAGCCAAAGGAAAATTTAGGAGTCACAGAACACTGGGCCTTGCTGCCCACTGTCACTATTTGCATTTCTCATAAATCTGGTGACAGAACTAGGTGACAGAACTAGATAAAAGCTCCTTGATCTGGAAGGAGGCAGAAGTTCAGAGCCAGATTATCAAGTAGAGAAGGGAGAAGTCTCTTCTTTCCCTCAAGATTTCCAGCCCTGAAAGTGAGCGCTCAGCGCCGAAGCTACAGGTGAGTCTACAAGCAGGATTTTCTTCCGCTTTCACTTAAAGGTCTTGATTTTTGTACTGTGAATCAGGGTTGAAGATAATAGTGGAGGATGCTAAGGACTGATGTGCTGCTGAAGTATGAGGAAATTTGTGTAAATCTCCAGGTTTGGCAAAATTTCAGTTACTTCGTGAAGATAACGACCTGCCAGGTTTCCTAAATTCTCCTGCCTCAAGGCAAAGTCATTTGTATTTTCTGACTTCTGTTTTTCTTGCAGCTGAAACTATTCAGTCTTTAGGTTAAACAGAAGCATGCAAAAAAAAATTTTTTTAAATTTAAATCTGGGCATTTGGCCATAATAAACAGACTAGAGTTGCTGCTTCTTTGAACGTTTAATGACAATAAAATAAATTGTTACAGAGTACCCTATGCCTCATTTGTAGCAAAGTACCACTTATCTCGGTGTTGTGTGCACATGTGTAATGTATAAATGCCATTTAGATTTGAACGCCTCTATTTTTGACACTAACCTCAACTGGTGGTTGGTTCCTTGGGATTCATTACCATGCTTTCTGCTAACCTAAAACATGTACTTGACCTGTGAAAGTGTGCTGCTGCAGTGGGGACTACTTGCCTTCTTCTGTAACATGTAGGATTTTGAGTATTAGTCCTTCAGAGCAGTCTAGTTTTTTATCAGTTTCCATCAGGGAGTGACTCAGTGTGTTGTGTTGTTTTGTTTTGTTTTTTTTCTTTCTTGGAGTTTAATACTAATTCTTTGCTTCTGGATTCCTAGAAATGTTGTGTATTGATTGTTCAGGTGATGCTCGTCTCTCTCTCAAGGTTGAGAGCTTGGGGTTCCCTTGCAAACTCTGTCCATCGATTAGTGCTTGAAATCAAAATCTTACAGGAAATTATAAACAGTGGCAGAGGTAGTAATTTGATGAAAGAGACTGCGTGGGTAAGACTATAAAGATGCTTTTGGAAGTACCTTTGCCCAGTCCTCGGGAATACAGGTACTGGCTGAGATAAGGAGTCCTTGGAGCCCAGAGTCCTGTCCTCCACTGGAGGTCAAAATGTGTTCTGAAGAGAGAATCAGGAGACAGACCTACCAGGGGATCTCAAGACATCTGCTAGGGATTCAAGTAACTGCATGAAGATTTGTAAGAATCTGTAAGGTAGAGATTCAGGGATATGACTGATAAATGAAGTAGGAATGTAAGATGTAACAAGAAAAAGCACATCTTGTATTACTTAATTGCTCCTTGTTTGCATGACTACAGCTGAAGCATTTAGTATAAGTGAAACGCTGCAACTGTTTTTTGTTTTAAAATTAAATCCTACGAGTTGAGGCCATGTGTCTTGTAGAGTTGTTTAAAAATGTTTCTGACACCTTGTGGTTGAGCCCAGAGCAGCAGCAATGGGAAAAATTTCATTAGCAAAGGAAAGTAAATTTCTCCTTGCTGTGTAATGATGCTTTTCTGGCTCTGCTTTAAAGTGCAGCCATGTTGTGTGACAGTGTATTAACCTAGTTGTCTAAGCTATTCCTCTCCTTTCAAGATAAGATAATTAATTGAAGCTTCATGAATTTGTATTGAACTATAAAGAACCCTTCTAGGGTTCTGGAAATTCAATTTTGTCATGTGTATAGTGCATCACATGTATAGTACATTGGATTTATGGACAGTAAGAAATAAAGCTGCCTTTTCTCAAGGCTTTTATTTTTCCTGCATAAGCATTTTTATTGTTCATCTGTTTTCAATAGCTCTCAATAAGGGATGGGTTTTATAAAACATTTTTACAGTAAAACCTTTGAAGCGTATCGTTACTTGGGTTCATCTTACCCTGAGAAAGCTTTTTCTCAAATACTTTCCTTATATTACATGGGACTGCTGTATCTCCTAGCCATGGCCTGGACTTGATGGGACCAACTGGGACAGCTTTCACTGAGAGTGACTGTCAGCAAGTCTAAGCCTCTGTGTACCTGTGTAAGGAATGTTCTTATGGGCATCTCTGCTCTGCTCTGCTCTGCTCTGCTTGGAAAAAGCAAGACAACCTTTAAAATAGAATTGAGAGCTAATTTACCAGATGACTTGATGAGCTAATTCTAACTGGTAGTCTTAGGTCTAGTTATACTTATACTGGGAAAAGGTCATTTCTGGATACAGTGTGTAATGGTTTCTTCAGATCTGGTAAAGTGTCCTTGGAGAGTCTAATCTGAGATCCTTACCTGCGTAGAAGCTTTGCATGGGAAGAAATGTTTGTTGCTAATGGACGTTACTATTTCAGCTAATGTTTGTAAGGTTGATCTGGCATGTGAATTTCAAATAACTTGTGCAGAAATCCTTTATGGACTTGAACCTATTCCAGGGTTTTAAGAGGAATAGGAACTCTGGGTCTAAGTTTCTTCTTTGGTAAGGACAGAAGACAGGCAAACAGACACATTTACTATCTGTGATTATTGGCTGAATCCTACGAAAAGAGGATTTTGTAGCTCGATAACAGCTATGACTCAAAGCTGTTTAACTTGCATGTCTCTCTGTTTGTAATTATGTAATCTTTCTTAGGCTCACTTTTCGTAAATACTGGTTTCTATATAGTGAGCATTTCCTTCAACACGAAAATAAAAGGCAGTTTTGAGACATTTTCCCATCACAGGCTAGGGTAATCCATGACTAAACAAATGTCTGATGGCTATGGCTGAACTTTTTCTGTAGGTCATATTTCTCTTCAGATCTGGTAGGGTCTTTTGCTCTCTCCTGGACTGTACTCTTAAAAGAAGAGTGCCAAGTACTCTAAATCCTTAAGGTATTATACTAAAAGCTGAACACTCCCAGCATCTGCTTCTCTCCTCCAAGGAATACTCCTGTTACTGGCTCATGTGCCATGTTTTGTATCTCCTGGCAGGAGCAGCTTCTGGTAGCTGGATGTCAGATACCCATAGATGTGTCAACATTGCTTTGCTTCCGCACACGGGAGTCAGTGTTAATACTTAAGGTTACAAAGAGTAACTGGGGCTTGGAAATGTCAGTTGCTCTGGTCCTCTCCATGTTAGGTCACCAAATGGCTGTGACAGGTGAGCTAAAAAGTGGGGGAACCCACTTCAGGGAAACTCCTCTTGCAGTGCCATAAGAGGAGAGGGAACCTAGTCCTGACAATTTTTATTTTTTTTTTTTAGTGTTGATTTTTTGGGTATAATGTTAATCTTGTAATTCTGGAAATTCAGAAGCAATGCAACTGCGAGGGCTGCTCTGAAAGTAATGTCTCTTATTTTATTATGTTGCCCCGTGATGTCAAAGGCAGATCACTGAATTGTGGAATCACCAAGGTTAGAAAAGACCTCTAAGATCATCCAGTCCAATTGTCCACCTAATACCAATATTTCCCACTAAACCATGTCCCTCAGTTCAACATCTAAGTGTTTCTTGAACACCTCCAGGCTCAGTGACTGCACCACCTCTCTAGGCAGCACATTCCAGTGCCTGACCACCCTCAGAGAAGTATTTCCAAATGTGCCAGGGGAGATTCAGGTTGGACAACTTGAGGCCATTCCCTCTAATCCTGTTGCTAGTTACATAGGAGAAGATGCTTATCCACACCTCACCACTGCCTCCTTTCAGGTAGTTGTAGAGAGCAGTAAGGTTTCTCTGGGCCTCCTCTTCTCCAGACTGAGCAATCCCAGCTTCCTCAGTCACACATAAGACGCTCCAGACCCCTCACCAGCTACACTGCCCCTCTTTGAACACACTCCAGGGCCTCGATGTCTTTCTTGTAGATGTTGATGGTATGGCAGTAAAGGTTAAATGTTCCCACCAGTACTCAGTTTCATTTTGTTGCTATGTGACAGATGGCAGCAGAGGGACAGTCTGATGGAGTGGTTTCTAGCATGGAAGTACGTTTGAAGCAAAGGTCTGTCACTAAATACCTCCATATGGAAAAATTGGCACCCACTTACACTCACTGATGTTTAGTGAATGATTATGGAGACCAAAGAGTAAATGTGAGCACAGTGAGGCAGTGGTGGTGTGTTTCAGCAGTGGTTACAGTGGGTCACCTCCACTGGTGTTAATTTTCATCAGTGTATTTTTAGTTGCTGGTGAAAATGCATATTTAATGATGATGACTGTTGAAAAACAGTTTTGTAGCTAAGAATTTGCTCTCTCAAAATAGTGTTACTTTTTTGTATGGGGAAACTACTCCCATGTAGTTTCCATGGGAGTAAAGTAGGAGGCATTAATTTTGGAGCAACCTACATACTTATTATTTAAGTGTCAGGTCTTTATTATAAGCTGGAATTGTGTTATGGCTTGCCATTCATTGATTCATTTAAAATAAATGAAAGCTACTATGGAAACTGTTAAGTGATTTTAAAAGACTAGTAGTGAGATGTGGTTCTCACTTTGTGTACAGATCAAAAATAGACATATGGAAAATGACAATCTAAGTAGTTATAAGTGCTCTGACTATGGCTGTATCATCAGAGGTCTTTCCAGACATTCAGACTTTCTGCCTTGAGGTGATCAAGGTCAATACCTTGCTTGGTTTTCACAGTTAACTATATGAAGTCCATCTTTTGTTTTCTGCTTTGTTATGCCTTCCATTAGAGAGTCCATGAGCTGAGGCTTGCTACTGTAATTATTTTTCTGTTTGTATTCTCTTCTAGATTATCTTCAGAAAATCTACAGCAGGCATTGGACACTGAAGTTCAAGCAGCCTGTCTAGGCTGTTTTAGTATCTCTGCCATTGGAGCTAGCAGTGGTCTCTGTGAAAATAAGTTGGTTTCATTCCAGTGATTTTCTTGTTCAGTTGCATAATTGATGGAAACATCTGAAGTTGACTATTAATTATGATTACCCCTCTTCTTTTAATATGACTTTGCCTGAAGATCAGAATGGTGTTAAGGGTGACCACACAAGACCCAAGTATTTATGCATGAGACAGCTCTGGCCTGTTAGTGCTTTTTTCCTGAAGGAGGTCTGCTAAGCAGTCAGAATAGTTGCAGGAGTTCTTAGTGTTCATTGCAACAGTTTTCACTTGTGCGTGAGTGTCTTCTCTTAGCTTTTAATGCAAGTGGGGTTGCAGATTTTACAAAGAATATGCAGATAGTAATATTATAAACATAATTTCTTGCAATAATTAACATGTAGTAACATAGGTGAGAGTTAGAAAGGTCTGGTTAGAAATTAGCTTTACCACTTTAATGAAATTATTGGAACTTTTGATTTAAAGGTAAATGAGAATATATTATTTTTATGTTAAAAATAAATCTTAATGGCCTGCAGGTGGTTAGATTTTTTTTTTGGTGAATTTCAGTGCCAATTTTTCTTAAATATCTGACTTCGTAGAGTTAAAAGTGCAGTACATATAAAATTAGAATCTGATACGTCATATGGAATTAAATTTGAAGTTTTGTTTGCTACTTCATGCTGTAGAAATCCAACCTTAGCATCAGAACAACTTATGATAATTTACTGCAGTTATTGTATACAGTGGAGAAGCTTTTAAAAGGTTTCTTATTCTCATAAGTTTTCATTTGAACATGCAAAGCGCTCTGAAAAAGACAGTGCAACCTCATATCTTACTTGTATTTTACGTTGTCTGGGAGCCACTTTATTCACAGAGCTTTGATGGCCAAATCTACAGATCTTTTCTCATGTGTGGAACCTTAGTGTTTGTACACCCAGACCAGGTGTTCTAGAAAACATGGGTTAGACTTAAAGGAAATAGCTCAACTTCCATAACATTACAGCTATTTTAGCTATGGATGTTACTTTGCTGAACGAGGTTCAACAGCAGCGTTTTGCCAGCAGCGTCTCAGGTTGAGAAGACCACCCTAGTGACTTGAGTGAAGAAGGGAGAAATTAAATGCTGATGGGGAAAAAAGACTGAGATAGCTCGATTTTCATCCTTTCTAATTCTTTGCTTGTTGAAATGTCAGACAATTGACTGCATTCACTCCATTAGACTTACTCATCTAGTTTTAATTAAATCCTCTGATACAGCTTTCTTTCCTGTTGGGGAAGGGGGGAAGGGAGGTTGAAATGAAACTTGTTTTTGAACAAAAACTTGGCTGATGTGAAGAGTATAGTAATATAGTAAGTTATTTTCGAGAGGGAGTCACCACAATGAGGATGCTACCAATGGTGTTCCCTCAGAGACCTGTCTTGAGTAACATTTTTGTTATTGACTTTGAACTAATGAACTCGAGCAATATGTAAGTAACAATGGGAAGTGTTCCCACTGCAAAAGATCTACACTATGCTACAGAAACAAAACATTATGGAGTAGAAAAGTAGAAGAGGCACAAATTTGGCAGTGCAAGAATCCGAGTGATGCATGGAGAGGGATCAGCCCAATGTGTATCTCTTTGATTGAAAACTGCTAAGGAGAGGGGTCACAAGTGTGTTTCTTGTGTGAACTGTCTGTGGATTGTTAGCATGATTATAGCTGGAGGCTGGGAAAGGCTACTGTGCCTTAGGGAAAGCGTTTCTTCATTTAAAATATATAAGATTTAAAAAATTATTATATATTTTATTTTTTATCATTATTTTTTTTTTAATCTTTTACACAGTCTCTTACATATACATAAAAGAGACTGTGTAAAAGATAATATTTAGAGGGCCTAAATGGCAGTGTTGATATAAGCCAGAACAACTGTAGGAAAAAGCTGTTTCAGTGCTTGGAGAAAGTGGGAACTCTACCTCCCATATAGACCTCTTTTTAAGACTGTGGTGTGTTTTGGACAGTGAGGATAGAAATGGGACTTGTTTCCCAGAGGCAGAACGAAGTTGTGAGTGATGTGCTTACTTTGTACTTCTGGTGGGTCATCCTTGGTTCCTCTATGAAAATACAAGGGGATATAAATCAGCAATGGAGAAACAGGCTGAAAGTAGAAGTTGTAATGCTTGATTGTGGTAATTACATTTCAAAAACTAACTTCTGTTACTAGAGTTAGGGATACCACACAAGAGGTCAGCTGCTTTGATGGTACTGACCTTTCTGTAATCTGGGGAGAAGGTAATTATCTGAATTAAAAAGCCTAGAAAATTCTAACATTTTGCTTGCTATTTTGTTGCCTTCCTTTTGGGCCTTAAGTTTTCATGGAGATTCAGTGGCACAGTTACTCTGCACACCTTTTATCCCAAGAGAAGGAAACCTGTAAGGATATAAGCTACGTTTACCCAGTACTGAAAGAAGTCATGTTCACAGGCTATCCTGAGTTGGAAGGGCCCCCTAAATCCAACTCCCCACCCCACACAGCAAGGCTCAAAATCCAAACTATGTATATGAGAGCACTGTCCAAATGCTCCTTGAACTCCAGCGCATGGGGTCGTGCCCACTGCCACTGTTGCAGACCTTTTCCCTAACCCCGAGCCCCATGCCATTCCCTCTGGCCCTGTTGCTGTCACAGAGAGCAGAGTTCAGTGCTGCCCCTCTGCTCTCATGAGGAGATGCTGCCATCAAATATCTGTCATATTTCACAATGACCACACAATTTTCCTGTACTAATTCTGAATTCTAGCCAGCCGTTTTCACTTGAAAATACAAATTCCACTGTTTGTTGAAAATGTTAGCAGCTTTGGCACTCCTGGCTATAGATGACCTCCTGCAGCCTGATTCAGGCACCCAGTTGACTTAAATGCTACGATGTACAGCAGGGCTACTCCCACAGTTTGTACCGTGTGCCAGACAGAGCGGTTAAGAACATTGTTAGCTTTCTGCATCTCTTGGTCTGCCTTACGTTGTTGTGCTTCAAAAAACTGCTTAATTAAATGTCAGGACTGCTGCCAAATTCCAGCATGAGGAAACTGAAACATTCTCCACAGGCACGTTGAGCAGACAGTTGATGAGAAACCTGATGCGTCCTATGGATTGCGCTCTCCAGAGGATGCTCTTCCACTTCAGAGACTGGAAAGAGAAGAACAGATGAGTTCTTCTGCAGCACTGACAAGTTCTCAGTGAGCTGAATCTCTTTCTCCTGTCTGTGCAGGAAGAGCAGTAAGAAGCTACTTACAAGAATGCAATTCAGTTGTCTGGCAGTTGCAGATACTTCTGCAGTTTTTTGTTTGTTTTTACAATGCTGCCGTGACAGCCAGTCCAGTTCAGCACACTGTATCAGTGCAGACTTGTTAGATGAGGAGAGTGACATGACCACCTACTTCATCTCTTGATTTTTACAGCTTTTTTAAAAAGGAATAAATCATTATGGAAGATAATGTGTATCATGACCCTGCATTCCTTTGTAGAGATCCTGTTATATGTCACTTGGCAGTTTCTTTTAGGCCCTATGGTGGGTACTTGATCAACTTGCACCGTTGTTTTAATTCTCTGCTGTTTTCTTCAGCAAAAATGAGATTAACTGTTTGCCCTTATCAGCAAAAGTAGAAAGCTTTTCTTGGGTTCTTCCAGAATTGAAAGATTGGTTGAGTTAGTTGCGCCTACTGGAATAAACTTCTACTCCTCCAAAGCCTATTGCCATGAATGTATCAGGTATAGAAAGATAAGCAAACAAATACTGTTTAATACTAGATGACTTGTGAGACATTCACTTGCTTACTCGAAGACTGCTGAAGATGAGGAAGGTTTCAGCAGAGAGGCTCAGTGCTGCCTTGTTTGCAGATACTGCAGAAGCTTGAAGGGCATGTTGAGAGTGTGACTGTAGTCTGTGAGCGTCAGTAGGGAATGTGACACTGAAGGTCGAGGAGGAAAAGCTACAAATGGTGAGCTTCAGGACATCAACAGGAAAGGTGGGTATAGTAGAGCATGAATGAGTCTGAATAAAATACTGCCTCTTTCTGCGATGCTTTTCATTGTGCTTAAAGTGAACAGTGCACCTTAAGATGTTTTTTTATTAGTGTTGTGAAACACGATTGTTTTGGAAAAGGAGGCTGCTGGAATGCTTAAGAAAGGTTATTCTGCACTATCGCAAGCCAATGGAGAGGTGTAAGAAATGCTCAGGCTGCGATTTAATAGTCTGCATGTTTTGCATAGTAAAAGGTCATCCTGGTGACAGATGAAGAATTGATTCCTTAAAAAACTTTCCTTTTAAAAGAAGAATTTGGTAGTCATTGTTATTTTTCTTTCAGGTAAGAAGCCAAGGCTTGATGGTAGGTAGCCCTTTCTTAGGGAGTTGTGCTTTTCTTCAGAGTAAAACATGATAACTGCACCGAAAAGGCGTCTGCTGTCTGGCACTGTCAGCCAGAACTGTGAGACGGCTCAACCTTTATGTCTGGCCCAGTTGAATAGATGCACGCACAATATTTGTCCCTTCCTTTATGTGCCAAAAATGCTTTGGTGAAGGATTTCAGTAGTAGTGTGTTTTTAAATGCTTCAGATATTAGATTGTGAATATATGTGGTCACTTGCGAATGGACTTATCAAAGATGTTTGAACCACTAATAGATGCTGGTCTCTACAGCTTCGCATTTTATGGTAATGCTTTCTGAAGCTGGATTTTAGGGTTGTGCTTCAAACTTGACTGTTTTTCACTTTAACTAAAAGTGCAGTGTATTACAAAGGAAAAGGTCACTGTGTTTTAAGAAGCAGCTAGTGAGGAAGTGAGCTAATGTTTACAGCATTGTATGACTTCCATTTTAGAATTGATCTTAAAAATGGAGACGCTGTTAGATTTCTCTTTGATTGCATGTATCTGCATGTATTCATGTGTAAAGTCCTTTGAGTTTCCAGGGCAGCATGGATCAAATAACATTTATTCTTTGGTTTAACTATGAATTATTAGATGCCTTGCTGATCTCTTGTGCTACACCTACTGAAAAGGTTGCAGAAGGAATGTTTTTCTACAGAGATTGTAGGATCCTATTCTAGAATATCTTTCTAGGAATGTTCCCTATAAAAGCAGACTAAAAGCATAGTTACTTTCAGCTACTTTCTACCTTTTAGTAGATTTTGATTTATTTGAGAGGTGTAATGTGATGTTTTTGTTAGTACAAGCATCTGTTCCACGCTATTGCAAGCAGGTTGTTTTTTTGTGGGTTTTTTTTTTTTTTTTTTTTTTTTTTTTAGAAAGCATTCCTTACACGATCTTACCTGTCCTACCAAACACTTTGCACATGTTCCTACTTGTTTTCTAATGTCGGCATAGGATACGTTTCACTGTATATATTTTGGCTATGACAGACAGTAGAAAAACAGCTGTGATGATTTCAAGTGCCATCTTTTAGGCCCTCTGGTCATATATTTAAGATGATCATGCTGTTATTGGCTCCAGTAGAGAAAATGACCTGTTTGTTTAAATGCTATTGGAGTTGGCTTACGTTAATGTAGCAGATTTTTTGCACTGAGGCACGTACTGTGCAGGAATGGGATCTGTTCTATTTCTGCTGCAAGCACTGCTTGCCACCACCGCAGGTGAGGTAATGGCTGAAGGCAGTGTAATCAAAATGTGGACTGCTGCTGCCCAGGGACATGATCAGGGTGTACTAGTGAGCTCTCTGGACAGAATTGATAAGTATAACCTGCTGTAGGACTGTGGTGGACTTGCTGCAACCTTACAGCTTGTACCTATGTTTAGAAAAGGGCTGACTTCAGATTTCATTTAATGAAGGCGCTACAGAAGGAAACACTTAGATAATGTTGAAGTGAGAATTTGCTGCTTCAGTATTAGCTTTGGTATCTTGACAGCTTTAGTAAATATGAACTTGTGTTTCAGTATTAATAAACATCCAACTAACAATTATTCCATTGTACATGGAATTATTTTTGCATTTCAGTTCAATTATGTTTTGCATTACGTACTAATCAACCAGTTGGAGTATCTCAAAACTTTCTGAAGATCTTTTCTTTGTTGAATTCCTGGATTAGTTCTTAGACTTTTTACCAAATATGGCACTGGGTAACATGGTGGAGAACAAGGTAAATCAACAAAACTTGTAATTAAGTTGGACAAGAACTGTGACTCGTTACTGTGCAGGTGGTTTTTGAAGACTAACCTTTAAGAGGAGTAAGGCAGGTTCTTAGCATGTCATGAGGCATTTCTCAGGCTGTAATTTTATAGTGGCATTTAGTTAAAACATACATTAGTAAAAAATCATATGAGCTGTTAGCAGCTCTCCTAAGTGTAATTAGCAAAGGATAAGCTGTCCTTTTAAAAGGATGCTGTGGAAATGAACACTGGAGCAAGCTTCCTGCACCTGTGTCTCTTTCACGTCAGCTATGTTTTGATCTGATGTGCAGTCATAGGCAAACTAAATCTGAGAGATGCAGGTGTTTCCCTCTGGCTCATGTAAACTATATGCTTCCCTGGAAATTAAGCACAGCTTGCTATTGCCTACAACTGCAAGAATAGATGCTTACTAATTTAAGAAGTGCTTAGGTATAGAAGGTGCCAAATGGCACTAGACAAGATTTTTCAAAAAGGAGGCAGTGAGAGGAAATGGACAACTGCTGTTTATTCCCAGGATATAACTTCTCTGCTCCATGCTCTGCTTTTACATGCAAAAGTCCCAACTTGTTCCATCTGCTAGCAAAAACTTAAAATTCTCAGCCGCATTAGTAAACATAGTTGCTAGAAATCAGGAAACAAGTTGGAGCAAAGGCAAGAAGATGTAGAATAAATCCTGAACAGCTAAATTGTCAGGCATTTCTACTCCACACTTCTGTTGTTGCCTCAAGAGTGTTTCTTGTCAGTCATACTGCAATCAAAGAGCAGTCACATTGCACTCTCTCAGGAGTGATTTGCCAACGATGACTGCTTTCAGCAGAATAAAACTAGCCAGAGACACTGAAAACAATGGAAAGAGTTGAGTTGTATTTTTTTTGGATGATTGGTCAGGTCTTCCATTAAAGCTGTTGTGGACTCTCTTCATTTCATTTGGTTCATCATGTCATCGCTTTCAAAGTCAGCAGGAACAAAGTGTTAACCTTTACATAGAACCACTTGGTCTACCTCCCTTCACTGCACTGGGTACTGATTTCAGGATGATGCAAAAACCATCGAGTTGAGTAATTGAGTGGAAGATCCTGCCGGGGAAGAACCAGAAGGAGCTTGCAGGTAATGTGCTTGGGCTTTAGCTTGTGACCACAGAGCCCAGTCTGTGCTTCCCATTAGCTTCAGATCACTTAACATCCCCATTTGGATTTCTAGTTTCATTCCCATGTTATGAACCCTTTTTATTTCTTTTCACAGCATTTTTTATTTTTTTAAATAATGAACTGTTTCCCTGTACTCATTACTGTTCCTGGTACTCATTGCCATAGGCAGTTGGTTGTACCACTTAATGTGCTCTGTATGCAGTTTTAACAGTTTCCTCAAGTTATTACCAAGCTCAACAATGTTGTGTTGTTTTGTTTTTTTTGTTTGTTTGGTTTTTTGCTGAATCACTGGAGAAACTATTTTTCATATTTATTTTTGCTGAGACTTGTTAGTTTTTACCACTGCTGCTTAATTAAAACATGTTCAAGTGGGTTGAAGAAGCGAAGGTGATTTACTGGGGTTTCGCTGAGCGTTTCAGGGTGCATGTGTGCCAATATAGTAAGTGTGGTGAAGATGCAGTGTCAAATGATGGTCCCCCTTCTGTGCTGATGAGTTGGGTCAGAGGAAGTAATGCGGCGTTAGAGCAGAGCAGGAATTAGCATGGTGCAAGGTGGGGCTGCCAGGAGCTGGAGCCTGGTTCTGTGCCTCATCTAGGGCTGCCCTGAGGGACCTAGGCAGGTGGAGAAGGTCCTGGGGGTGAGCAGGGGCAGGCAGGGCTGACAAGGGCAGTGTCTGCATCCTAGTGTGTTCTGTGGTTTCCAGAAACCATCCAGTCAAGAACATCCTGATCTGGAGGTTGGTTGGACTGTCCTGTGCAATAGTCACTAGCAAGCCTGCTGTCCGTAAATTTGGCTAATGCCTTTGGCTTCCATTGTCCTGAGCCAATTGATTCTATGCCTTTCCAAAGCTCTCACGAGACTTTAATCTCTTCTTAAGTTTAAGACAAAAACAGAAGACTTCAGGCTGGTTCAGGTAGAATGGTGTGAGCTGCTAGGGTTGCAGCAAGCCAAGGTTAAGTGGTTGCTGTCCTTAGCCTTCTTCCAGCTGCTTATCTTGGCTCAGGCTGTAAGGGGCCCTTGTGTTGTTTCTGTTCATTTAACTTCTGCTGCAGAAGTACCATAGTTTCATTTTTTTCTCTCTAATGAGGTGCTAATACTGAACACTACTGAAGGAGTGTGTTTTTTTCTAAGCTTTCTTTCTTCCTAGAATTATTTCATGTCTGTATTTGCAGAAAGAAAAGACTGAAGAATGTCTTCTCATAGCAATGCTAGATAAAAAATACTTCTGAAAATAGTATTGTTCTGAAATTCTTATAGAATTACTCAGCTTAATCTGAGCTTCGTGTATGTATTTCAGAAGAGATGTTCTTATTTTCAAATTATAGCTGAACAATCCTTATGTCAGTAGTGCACATACTGCTACCTAGTAAGAATGGCAAAGTTATTGAGGAACAAAATTGAATTACTTATTAATCAACAGGCTGCATGCTACCTACCTTCATTTTTGTATTAATGTGTCCTTTTCCCCCTGGAAGACCTGTCTGGGTTATAAATAACAGCACCCTGCTGAAGGTTATAGTGTAGGTTATAAACTATCCTTAAGGTTTATGTAGAAAACAGGTGAAATACTGATAATACTGCGGAGGAAAAGGTATTGCTGAATTTGCCCTAAAACCATTTAATTTTGATGAAGAATTGCTCCTCTGATTTGTTTTGTACAATTCTCTGTTCCCAAGTCTTAGTATTCAGGCAGGAACTGCAGCACCAAATTGTGCTGTCATGTTCTATATAGAGTGAAGACTAGAAGATGATGATTAGGCAATTGAAACTAAAGTTTTCAACAGAAGTAATGCAATTACTTCCATTCTAATGGAATAATCTGTTATGATTCAGTTTTGTGTCACTGAGAGTTGGAAACCATATTTTATAGACTTGAAACTGATGTTGGATGCTTCATCAAGTGAAAGTGTGTGTGTATATATATATACATATATATATATGTGTATATATATACATAAATATTTTTATTTTTTTAATCTTGTTTGCTAACATTGCTAGATGCCCTGTGGATAATGCTTACTTAGAGGTTCTTTAGTTTTCTTTCTCCTTTTTATCTATGTTCTGCACAGTTCAGTTGGTTGTCAAATATATAATGTACAGTCTTAAAGCTTGATTTGATTTGCCATCGTAAACATGGAATTTCTCTTACTCTTATGTGTTTAACTGAGCTGTGCTAATGGATTGATTTCTGAATGTAAATGTGGCTTGTAACTTTCGCAGACTTGTATAGGGAAAAATGTAGACATTTCTTAAGAGTGCAGATCACATACTTACGCTTTTGAAATACAACCTCGTATTACTATAGATTTTTCATAAGTTATCTTTTTAGTTCTCATAATCTCCTAAATTTTGAAGTCTTCCTTTACTTGCATCCTTAGTTCTCCCATTTCTCCTCCCCACTCTCCCTTTCCCTATGCCCATCAGTGAAGAAAAGCTGGAAGTGACTGTGCTTATCTAAAGGACTAAGGGGATCCTTGTCTGTTTCTCCTTAGCTGTCAGATTTTTTTGTTCTTCTTCACTTAAAGAAAAAGTGGATTTGAGTTTCATGTTGTACTGTGATGAGAAAGCCTTCTGTTCACTGTTGCCAGAATACTTTGTACTGTCTTGATGAAAGGTATTTCGCTTCATCTCCTTACTTTCTATTCTGACTTAATCAGCTGTCAACATTTGAACTGAGAATCTGGGGACTATTGTGAAGTTGGTTATTTTGGTGTTACTATATGCCAGAACAGTCCTTCTGCCATCACTGCCACAGCAGCTGCCTTCAGCTGTTGAGATCTTTTTGCTTCCACAGTATCTGATTTAGCAGCCACGAAGTTATAGGAAGAAATTTTATAGATTTCTGATTGAGAGGAAAATGATTTTTTTTTTTCTTTCAGATTAGCAATATATGCTATATCTTATGCCAATCTAGTATTGGACCAGGAAAGTTAAATACAAAGCAAAACCTTGTGAATGTTTTTAATGTGGTACCACTATGTTGCTAGATTTTAGCTGACAGTATCACAAACTGTGGGAGTTATGGTATTATGAGATAAGTTCTGGAAACCTACTGCCTATTGATTTAAGTACAAACTGGAACACATCTTGGTGGAAAGCCTTCAAACTCGTCAGATGTCTGACCAGATGCCTTTATGCTCTGTGGTGCTGCTATGCTTGTTTTGGTAAGTCGAACCGTTTGCTTTCCCTTGTCGACCTTTCCCAAGCAGCGGTCTGCAAAGGGGGCATTGAAGAAGGGGGCCTGCAAGTGAAGCCAGCAACAGGGACCATGGAAAGCTTAGAGAGTCAAGGAAGGCTTTGGCAAAATTAACAACTGGCAGTGTGTTACAAGATTTCAGTGGAGGAGAGGTCAGCTGTTGTAAAGCATGGAATACCTGGGCAGTGGATTGGGACTGTGGCTTGTTTTGAATCTTTGAATCATCTTCATGGAGGAGCAAATAGAGTTGTGCAGCTGGACTGACCAAGTAGCTGTGCTTCTGGATGTCCTTTTGTGTGGAGAGATGCGAGATGACTGAGGATCACTGTATTCAAGGAAATGGTCTGCAAAATTGCTTCTTTAAGTGCTGGTTAAAGATCTATCTGTTAGACTGATGATGCCCTATGTCAGCTCTAAGCAGAATAGCAGGGTTTTGATGCCAGAACATTCAGACCTGCATCCGACTAAGAACATAGCATGTCTGTGGTTGTTAGCAGTTATGGGCACATATATCAGTGCATGTTAGATGCAGTTCTCGTAAGTGGATGAAAATGATCACTGAGAATATTAAAGCTGTTGTGCTTTAAGAGAAATGAGCAGTAAGATTCATAGGAGAAGTTAAGTTTTGTATTGAAGTGTGGGTTGTAGCTCATGGTAAATCTAGATACAGATTTTAAATGATGGTAATATTATTGTGGAAGACAACCACATATTCAGTGTTTTCAGTTTTAGACTTCTGAATGTTACACTACTGTAATTTAGACCTGTACCAAACACCTGGTGTATTCTATTGCAGCAGTCAGGCTGCAGCCACAGTCTGTGCTGGAGCTCATCTTCTCAGGATTGCCTTCACTCACTGGCATGCTTCCTATGCTAAAGTGCAATCAGGGCCCACCAGCTCAAGCTTTATTTTGCCTTTTCTCTGACTGAGCAGAAGGCAGCAGAGTGGGACTGGCTTTTGGAAAATCCTCAGCTAATTTATTGTAGTGAAAGGTTATGTTTTAGGACTTAATAAAGGAATGGTGGTCCTAGTAAGTAATAAAAAGAAGATGCTACATATTTCTCATCTTGTTTTCTCACTGAGTTCCCACAAGGAACTTGCATTTCTTCCTTCTCAGGCAGCATTACTTAAATAATATCTGCTTTCTATACTAAATTGATTATGGCCTTTTCCCAGTGTATGAGAAATAACACTTGGAATGGGTGACAAGTGTGGGTACAAATTAGTGTTGTCTTCTGTCATGCAGGCTGCTCTAACTTGGAGGGGAAGCCTGATAACAGAGAAGTCTGCACAAACTGGAGATGTTGGCCAGCAGGTGTGGTGTGGGGAAAGAGCCTGGTAAGAGCTGGGCATGCCTGGTGAGCACGGCCAGTCCAAGTGGTGGGAAATGGTGTGGAGCCAGAGGGAGTGCCATGGGCAGGAGCACCGTCACAATGGGGGAAATGCTTCTTGGCCCATAAACTGGCAAAGCTGATGGGAAAGTTTTAAACTGGGATCAGCAAGGGGGATGGACACCATTAGGAATGCCAAGGTTAAGCCAAAGAATGGGGGAAGGCTAATGGGGGTATCTGTGTTGCTCTAGGGGATGCTGAGAATTCAGGAGCACATCTGAAATGCTTGTATACCAACACATGCATTGTGAAGAACAAATGGGGTAAAGTGGAAGCTTTTGTTCTTTCCAAATGCTCTGATCATCAGTATCAGTGAAACTTGGTGGGATGAGTCCCACAGCTGAGTGCTGGGAAGAAAGGCTTGTTGGCTGCTCTGTTGGGTGGGGGTGATGTGATGAATGCAAGGGAGTGACCAGACTGTACAGCCATTGCTGTTAGGGGTGATGTAGGAGATCTTCTGGGCAAAGGTTAAGGGATGGATAGCAAAACAGATGATGTGGGTGTATGCTGTTGACTGCTTACCTAGGACATTAGCAATGAAGAGCTATTGTTCAGGTAACTGGGTGACATCTCAGGTCGGTTGTCTTCATCCTTGCAGGCCACTTCAACTTCCCAGATGTAAACTGGGAGTATCATGCTGTCACAGCAAGGCTGGTAAGCTCCTAAAGTATGTTGAGGTTCATTTCCTATCACAAATACTGAGTTAGCCAACTAGAATTAGGACCATCCTGGATCTGTCTTTTGACCAGAGGCTCTGTGGGAAAGGTGATAGCAGGTGGCTGTCTTGGATTCAGTAATCTTGAATTAATTTAGTTCAAAATGTTTGTGTAGGGAAACAAGGGTCTGGACTTTGAGAGCAGGCTTGAAGCTTCTCAGTGAGTTAGTTAGCAGCGTCTCCTGGGAATTTGGTCTGGAGGATTTGGGGGTCTGTAAGAACTTGTTGCCACCTTTTAAACGCACAGCAGCAGGCAATTGCATTGTGCTGCATGTCAGACAAGCTGGGCTGAGGACCAGCCTGGCTGAACAAGGAACTCTGCCTTGAGCTAGGACAGGAAAAGAAAACAGGAGCTATGGAAGCAAGATATGGTTTCACAGGGAAAGTATAGAGCTGCAGCTCACCTCTGCTGGGAGAGAACAAGGAACGCCAAAGCCCAACTTGAGTTGACACTGGCCACGAACAACAAAAATGGCTTTTTCAAGTATGTCAACAGCAAGAAGAGACCAAGGGAAAACTTTGGGTTGTTATTTGGAGTGAATGGTCACTTTATAAGTAAGCAGGAGAAAAAGACAAAGACAGTTAATATAGTTTTTTGCTTTACTATTCAACTGTAACAACTGATCTTGGGCTGCCCATGCTTCATAGTTGAAGGTCTACGATTGGAGAAGTGACTTTTGCATCCTTCATCATGAAATTCTAAAGGAACAGCAGTATCAGCTCAGTGTTCATAAGTCCACAGGGCCTGATGGGATTCATCTCAAGAGTGTTGAAGAAATTACTGAGCATTGTAGCCAGACTCCTCAGCAATTTACTGAAAGTCATGGGAGTGTGTGGGAAGATCCTTGCTGACTGGAAGCGAGCAAAATGATGGATTTGTTCTGCTGTCCATTTGAGTCCTAAACTAACTCTGTTATCTGCTGAAGGTAGATGGGTCAGAAAATAAAACACAGAATCAAGAACAATATTGTTATTTTTCCAAGGTGACTTCAAAGATGTCAGACTGTTGTGTGATGTTAGAAGGTCATGTAAGATAGAGCACAAAAGCAGCAACACCAAAACAGCCAACAAATTACTTACAAAGAGACAGAAACGCAAGTCAGGAATCCAAGAGCAACTGTGCTGCAAAAGAAAACCCACTAAATCTATTTTAGACAAAAATGAAAGAGGCTCCCTTGTAGGCGGAACACCTTTGTCTGTCTCACAGATCAGTGATTTTCGTGTCTCTTGTGACTTGTATTTCATAATTCACTCTGCCTCTTTATGCTAATTGCAAGTGCAGTAGCAATGAACCAAATAACAAAGTGCAAAAAGATGACTGTAATGCAGTCACAAGCACTGTGCATATTAAGACATGCTTTATGTAAGTGCTTTTAGTAAGTAGGTGTTTCAGTCTTCAGCAGCTACAGACTAATTTTTAGATGAGTTCAAATTGCATTGTTTCTGTCCTGATGCACTTCTGAGGAACTCAACACTTTCCAGCAGTGTGTGTGACTGGTAGAACCTGATGTTTGAGTTAACTTTCTTCATGGTTTTTTTTTCTAGTGTTTATTGATGCTTCCGTTTGGATAAAATGCAGGACCTAAGAATAACAAACAAAATGCAAGACTTTGACAGCCTAAAAGACAGAGGTGTTTGGAGAATACTGCTCCAATGAATGTGCTGCTGAAGTACAAAGATAGTATTTAGTTTTACAAGCAGCTGGAAAAAAGATATATTTTTTTGCAGTAATACTGAAATATGAAATAAGGCCAAGCATATATTTGCATAATTTTCTAATAATGTTTCATTGGATGGTCTGGGGAAGCACATGTGACATGCTTTTGTTTTTTTCTCCCCAGTAGAATCAAAATAATATGTAGGAAATAAGATACTAGGTTAGACAGGCATAGGAAAGGATTCTGCAAATTGTAGGGCTTTGGCACTGGTAGATTTAAAACAAACAAAATAACATCCATGCTCTTCCTTCTTCGGAAGCAATTTGGAGGCATGATTTGAATTGCAGCTGTGTGGCTGTATGATTACTTGTAGGTGTGAAGGCCATGCTAACTTCATTCTGGCTGTGCATTACGTTACACAAAATGATAATTGCATTCTACCACCCTATCTACCTACTGCTGGAGTGCAGTTTGGTTTCTTCTGGCTGCAAAATCAAAAACCGTTGAAAGCGTGAAGGAAGCTTTAGGCAATCTCAAGCCACACTAGGGAAACATCTGTCAGGCCTTTAATTTTTACAAAGAGTCACAAAGGAAGCAAAGAATCAAATACAGTGTTTCTGTAATCTTTTCAGTATTGCTCTCTGTTTGGTCCTTCTAGTTATCACTGTGTTAGAACCTGTCAGGTTTTATTCACTTACTATGACTTTCTCATGGCAGTTTTTGATTTGAAAAGGTGCTCTAATCTCTGAAGAGCTGTGTTATGCCTCAATATGTCAAGTTTTCCTGTGGCACTGTTGAAATTAGCAGTCTTAGAATTGACATGGTGTATTACAGGCAGAATATGCCTTGAGAGAAGTGCTGCGGAAGAACCTTGTCTCGGATGAGTTTGGGGTGAATATGAGACCTGAGAATGCATGCCACTTGCTGGCAGCGCTCTGCCCAGCGCTCTGCCAGCCATCTTTGCTGCAGGAGCACATTGCTGGCTCATGCAATGAGCTTTCTTGTAGAATGGCTTGAATTGGAAAGGATCTTAAAAAATCTAGTTTTAACTATGCTGCCATAGACACAAATGTGTCTCAGTAGACCAGGTTGCTCAAAGCCCCACTCAGCCTGGCCTTGAACGCTTCTACAGCAGGTCAGCCACAGCTTCTCTGGGCAGTCTGTTTTGATGCCTCACCATCCTCATAGTAAAGAATTTCTTCTTAACTCCTACTTATTTAAAAGCACATTATGATATATTCAGGTTTTCTTTAAAATCTAAAAACTAATTATAAAGTGGTAACTGCTGCAATTAGGGAAACAATGGCTTTTAGTTTGTCTGTCTTACCCCTGTGGTACTAACTTTCTACATCACTTTTTATGTTTACAAGTATTACAGAAGTATCACTAGTTCTGTTTTATCATTTTTATGGAAAACTGAAAAGATGATGGAGTTGTCTGCTGTGGAAATATTCAAGACCCATTTGGACGCCTAGCTGTGCATTCTGTTGTAGAGTATCTGCGTTAGCAAGGAAGCTGAACTCAATGATCTCTTGAGGTTGCTTCCAATCCCTGCTATGCTGTGATAAACTACTCAGGAAGGGGGGGAAAAAAAAAAGTAAGAATCCCTAACCTGAATATCTTTGCTCACAGAACAAAACACGATACAGTGCACCATTAAGTAAAGTATGTGTAACCACATTTGTGAATGCTAACGATACGACTAGGAGGAGCAATTGGGTGGGCATCTGGCAATTCAATAAGGTCGGTTTGGTTGACCATGGAATTAAACAACAATTTCAGTTGAAATGTTACATAGACCCAGCGCAGCATACACATGGAGTCAGAAAGCACAATATTTGGTAGTAATACCTGTTTTTCAAATTGTCAAATTCACTGGATTTTTGTGTGAGTAGAAGTCAAAGAGTGGTGATATCCTCTGTTCACAATTCCTACTGCTCATCTCCAGGCACTTTGCAAGCCTCCCTTCAACAACTTCTTAAGTATCCAATCTTCTGTTTATTGTTGTGAACAGTATCTACAGGTAGCATTTTGTTCACTTGGTCAAATATCCTTCTGAAGGATATCCTTTCTTATAGAAAAGATATCCTGAAATAGACAACAGGGGAATGGATACAGAATACTAACAAAATGCAAGTTGTTCTTGACAGCAAGCTGATGACTAGTAGTTAGGGATTCTCTAAAATTATGAAAGATAGGACAATGCTTACTACGAGCAGAGAACAGTAAAGTATTGAGATACAGCTTCTTACTGCTGCTGCCTTTATTTTTATTTTTTTAAAATTTTTTATAATCTTATTTGCAACAAGATTCAATAGACTGCTTGCAAGGTGAAGTTGTGGCACCAAGCATGATAGGAGTTTGTTTCACTCTGATATAAATACTGTTGAATTCCTGTAGCCATTAAGGTAATGAGTTATTCACTAAGCTGTAAAATGCTTTAAAAAATTACATAAAAATGCACGTGATACTGAGATTTTTTTTTTTAGAACTGTTTAGCAGAGTGATATTTATTGCCAGGAAGGCAAGTGTCTTCAAAAAGACCGGATTAGAATGCAAAGCGTGGGTAGGATTATTGGTATATGCAGTTAACTAGCTCTTGCAGATTCTACTTGCTGTGTTGATGCAAGCCTGCTTGATTTACAGTTGTAACACCCTTAACACACATCTTGCTGCCTAATCACTTACTGTGATTTCAGAATGGCTGGAGACTTTATTAAGTGAAGTCTTCAAGCAGACTCACCTCCCTCTGTTTGCTGGCAATGCTTTGTCTTGTGCAGCCAAGACATCACTGGCCTTTGCCACAAAGGCTTGTTGCTGGCCCGTATTCAGCCCGGTGTCTACCTGGACCCCCAGGTTTCTTTCTGCGTAGATGGTTTCTCAGCATGTCCAGGTGCAGGGGTTATTCCTCCCCACTTGCAGGACTTGGCGTTTCCTTTTGTTGAACTAATTTCCTGAGGTTCTTGCCAGCACGTTTCTCAGCCTGTTAAAGTTCCTTAGAATGGCAGTGATGTCGTAGTGCAAGAACCACACGTCCTCATTTTGTGCCATCTATGAACTTCCTGAGTATGTACTTTTTCTCATCATCAAACTTGTATGTAGAAGGCTTGAATGCTCTTCTGGGTTATTTCTTGCACGTGTACATGAGGCTATAGCAGCTAAAGCCAGGCAATTTCACATCACAAGAATAGTTGTAGTGTCTGCTAATCTGTTTAAAACACTTGCTGAAAATTTACCGGGAAGTATCTCTTGCTTCTCTTCCCTGCCCAAATGGAGCATTTCAATGTAGACAGAGAAAAGGCTTGTTTTGTGGCTGTATGTGGTAAGAGGATGGTAACACAATAAAATACTAACACAAAAAATACTAAGACGATAATGAAATACTTAAAGTATATTTGTAGGAAGAATTGTTATCCAATGCAAGCAATAACAAGAGTGTTTTTCTTAATTTCCAATTTTGACTTCTCACGAGGAGTTAAAATATTTTGATATTGAAGTGGTAGGGAAATACTTTGACTTGCATCTAATGTTTCACAGTTACTACAGAAGTGTGCTCTGTAAATAATCTGTTGCTACTGGATGTACTGGCATTCAGCACCCTGTGGTGGCAATTTGATTTGTATCAGTCTGTTAAGAGGAGTTGATACTCCTCAGATGTTTTCCTGCCTTTGCAGCTATTGATAGTGGCAGTACCCTCAAAGACACTAGCTCATCATTAATATCAGCTACTGTGGGCATTCCAAGTTCTCTGGTCTCTTCCTGGAAACTAGCATTTCACACTTAGCCTTCTCTTTTCTCATTTGGATTTCCTCTACCACGACTGTAGTTGCCTGAGCCCAGAGCTATTTTGGGGCAGTCATTTCTAGAAAGACCACAGTCCATTACTTCAACTTGTGCCACAGCTTGTGAGCAATGGAAGTGATATTCTAGGGGCGCTGCTTCTTGAGTGTGCTTTAAAGGAATGTAAAAAGCAGTCAGTGAATCACTGATGGTGCACTTTTTTCTCTTTGCCCCACCCGACTACTGGCCTTAGCCATTTATTTTTTCACTTCCTTCTGGCCTTTTTAATATCCTTTCACTCCACAATCGTCTCTCAAATCCAAACATGTTAACTTAAGCAACTTTATGCAGAGAACAATTCTCTAGGGTTGGCTGACGGATTAAGTGGCAGTACCTTGGTTGTGAAGCAACCTACGTTTGCACATTCTCCAGTCGTTTTGCATTAAAACTTAAATCCTTGTTCTGTTGTGGCACCTTTAAAAAGCAGACCTCCTCCTTACATCTAAATGTTATGAAAACCAGGCATACTGTAACCCAGAACCCCAAGGAATGCTTGATTGAAATAACAGATCAGAAAAGTCTCTTGCTAACATTCCTGTGATTATAGGTTTACTCAAGTGACAGAAACATGGTGTCAGCTAGCTTTCTGCATACAGTGTAATTTTGGTTCAAAAGCTAACATAATTCTTAAGGGTTTTAGCAATGCAGCATTGGAAGAATAGATAACTTCTAAAGGTGTTACAGCATTTGTTACCTTTCCTCTCTATGTGTATCTTGTATGTTGCTGATAGGGTGATTGGTCTGGTTCCTGCTGGAGGAGCAGAGTGTGTCCCTGTTCATACTTACTGACATCAAGCAGAATGAATGGAGAGAATGAGAGATGAATAATTCTTAGATCTTTCCAGGTGAACAGAAAGACAAGCTCATTTCCGCTTCATCTGTTCTTCTGCAGCACCCATCTGAGTTAACAAAAACAAAAAAGAAGTTGAAAAATAGCAACCATGAAAGTAGTGGTTTCAAAATTGTATTGTTTCAAGCAGTAGGTATAATGTAGGAAGCAGTAACCTTGATGTAAGCAGTGACCTTGCTTTCATTTTCAGGTGATCAAATGACTTAAATAGGTCATGTGAGCACCTAAATCTAAACTTAGTTAACATGTCTGGAATTTAATCAGTGCTTGTAAGGGTCAGTGTCCATTTCTGCTGATCTGTTTTAGAGGTACTTGAATTAGAAAACTGGTTAGGAAAGTTCTCTTAATGACATTAATCACATTTTTTTCACTCAATATGAAACCCCTGTGACACTGGAACCTGTTTGCAGCTGTAGTACATGTAAGGATGCATATGGTGTGAACTACCATGCAGTTAGCTTCCACCTAGATGAGTCCAAAATGAACATCAGCTGTTTTAAAATCAGTTTAAAGCTTTCTGGAACTTTTCCAGGTTTTGATATGGAGGGCATTTCTTCTTTGCTGTGGATACTTGCGTTTGTTCTTTCTCATCCTCTCTACCTCTTTCTCCTTTTGCAGGCAAAGGCAGCTCAAGCATCTCATCCGACGTGAGTTCAAGTACAGATCACACGCCCACCAAAGCCCAGAAGAATGCAGCTACCAGTGAAGGTAGGCATCTGGTATTCATTACTCAGGTCGGGCCCCCCTGCATAATCCTAGCTATTTTCAGAAAAGGAGCCTCTGCTCCTCCTTGTTCCTTCTGTGTACAGTGCTGTTAGCATACTAGAAATTAAAAAACAGTTTTTCTTCCTGTGTCGAGTTTCTGCTTCTGCCTGCTGTGTTTTCTGGTTTAAGCTTGTGACAAAGGATTCTCTGCAGAATAAAAGAGTGGAGAGTTTTGAATAATGTTGCAAAAACTTTTTGTACTTAAGATTAGATGTGATCTGATTTTGAACTTATTTGTGAAGAATATACTTGGTGGAAGCTTGTTCTGGCACGTGTTCTAGGTTAAAATTCAACCTCTTATTTTCATATTAAGAACATCGTGAAATGTGAGTTGTTTCTACAGAGTTTTCAGAAGTGTGTCTATAGATATGAAGAGCTGACAGGATTTAATTAGATTTATGCATCTCACCTGCAGTTACTAGACTACCACCTGGGAGTAGATTTTTGATGTCTAAGGGAAGGAAAGGTTTGGTATGTCAGTAGTAACATAACATTGCACTAACTGGCTCTTGAACAGAGAAATGCTGATCCTTTCCTGCTGCCTTACTACATGTGAGTAGGTGTGCTTTGCTAAATGGAGGTACGTTGGCCCTAGTTTTTACTAGAGTGTCTTCAGAGGCTGAGAGGAAGTCATTAAATCTGTATGTAGTTTAGTGATGTAAGCTGAAAGCCTTTTTTTTTTTTTTTTTTTAAATGATACATTTATAGATCTTAACTAGAGTTTCTACTCAGTCAAAATATATCAGTTGTACTTGGTAATTATAAAACAATAAATTTGACTTCTTTCACTTCTGCCATTACAAATGAAGTTATAAGCTCTGGTTGCTTTCAGTCTGGCTTTGTTTCTTATTGTTAGAAGAAACCATAGGGTTTGAATTGTTCTCGTTTGGCAAGTCTAGCTATAACTGTAGAATCTGAACAGTAAAAGGAGTTCATGTAAGTAATAAATGACCATATAAATCACAAGAGTTTATTGTTAGGCATGCACAATCCCCTATCAAGAATGAAGATCTGGCACCTGTGAATCACATGAGATTCTGGTTCAGAATCTCTGCTTTTTAGTCTGAACAGTAAATTTAACAATAAATGAATATACAGTTAATAAAGTTAAGTTGAATAGTAGACTTCATGTTTCACTAAGCTTTAGATCGGCAAGTTTTGAGGTGCATGAAGGAGATGAATTGCCAAGATGCCAAGTAAATTTAGGAAATGTATAAAAGCATTTTAACTTTTCTGTATGACAGCCAAGAAAAAAAGCACAAAGGAGTAGTGGAAACTCTGAAGTCAGTCCTTAACAATTGCTTTAAATTTCTGTTTTACTTCAATCAGGAAAACATTTCTTTTCCCTTATTTTCTAATCAGATAACGCAAAATAATTCTTTATTAATCTCTAAGATTTATGTTGTTAATCTAACCTATTGTAGAGCCAGGGAATACCAGTGTAGATCGTGAAATCTTCACCACATTTTTGCAGCTGTTTAGTTCATTAGTGAGGGAGGTTGAAATACAGGCCAGCAGATGCTGTAGTAAAGATGTTTTCTGAGCTCTTGTGCAGATACGAAGTTCACAACAGTAGTTATGTTTCCCACTCTTGGAGACAATTTCAGACATAAGTCTACACTCCTTACAGAAGGGTGAAAATAGGAAGGTGTGTAGATAACACTTATTTTAATAGCAGCAGTGGTAGTCCATCCCTCTATCCGTTCTGCTGTTGTGTTGCTACCAAGTCTTTCTGCTGAGCAGTTAATATGGGTCACTTAATGGAGCTGTATTAATATGGATTGCTGTATAATCTGTCAGGTACTTTAAATGACATAACCAAGGAGCGTGAGGGTTTTATGAAGGCAAGTGAGAGCAGAGAAGTGGAAGTAGTGTTGAGGGGGGAAAAAAAAACCACAGGGTCCTGTACAAACCAGTGTTGTGACTGGAAGGCCTGTTTTTCAACCAGTTTGTCTGTGGGTTTTTGTTCAGTGGTTTCGTTCTTAACTAATGATGCCTCTTTCCCCCTTGTGTAGTAGACTTGCCTTGTAGGAGGATTCAAATGAAGAGAAGGAATCATATGTTCTGCAAGATGAGAAGAGTTCTGCACTTAAAGGACTGAATGCTTTTTTACAATTCAGTTACAGAGTAATGTCTAGGGAGTAGCTAAGAACAAGAGCTTGATTGTGTTAGGCACTGTACTAGCAGTTGCACTTATGTCTTTTCATAACTTTTTACAACTGTTTAGTTAAATTTACCTTTATAGTACTCTATCCTCTAGTGTTTGCTTGTCATGATACAGTAGTACCTGCCCACCGTGGAGACTAAGTGCACATTGCTCTTCAACATGAGGCTGAAGCTGGGGTAAACACTTGAACTCTGTCCTTTACTTTAACCCCGTATTGTAAATTCATAGCACTGCATGCTGTCTTGTGAATGAGTCGTGATGTGCGTGGTGAAATGTGTATGTCCTAGGTCTGGAGTAGATAGGAAAATGAAAGGTTGCTGCTAAGCTTTTCTTCACCTACATTGGCGTGGGAAATAACTCTTTAAAAAAAAAAAAAAAAGTTACAGCTTCTTTGCATCCCTTGAATTTCTAGTGGTGGCTGAATTCTTGGGTGCCTAGCTTTGTGAAGAGCACAGAATTTTTATGCAAGGCTGAAGGCCTTTCTTGTCTCCTGCTTTCCAGCTTTGCAAACAGACCTAACTCTCTTCAGTTCTGCACAGCATCTCTTCTCTTCTGTTGACAAAACATTTATTGAAGTTGAATCCCTGAAAAGCCATGGAAAAACTAGGAAGGAAATGATAAGACCAGTTCATGCAGCTCTTTGGTACTTTACGTTAGAGAGGCAGTTATGTAAAATACTTGCAGGCATCTATAAATTCCCAGGGACTGCAGAAAGATGTGAGACAAGACTCTTCCTTGAAAGAGGAAACTACCTCAGAAGCTCCGTGGCAGCAGGTGTTATCTTGTTGTTTGTGTGAGCAATCAAATGAACTCCATATTTGATCTTCTGCATTCATTCTATTTGTGAATTTTCAGTGCTGTGATGTTTCTGTAGAGGGTGAGTTCAAGAAATGAGTTACTACCTGCTTGAAACGGCCTATGTGGTGTTTCAGTCTTAGATATGCTGTTGAGGTTACAGCAGTTAAATCTCTTGATGGGAATAGGAGATGCAGTTATCACCTAAATGCAGTGCCGTAGTGCCTTCCTTCATGCTGTAGATCATGAATATCTGTAGAGTTGTAGGAGATGATCTTTATGCTTCAAAAAGACAACATTTGATAGCACTATAAACATCTTCGTGGGTGAACTGCACAGCATCTACCAGCAAATAGTAGACAGTTACTGGCAGATCTCTCAGCTTCCTAAACTCTGACTCAAGATAGCGGTGATGCACATGAGAATGATGCAGTGATGAGGCTGCACTGGTGCAGAAACTGAAGTTCTGTCTCTTGCTGAAGCTGCACCCACTGTGGCTTTTACTTTCTATCATCCAGTAAAGGGCAGGAGGCAAAAAACAGATGTCAGGACTTCTCTGCGTAAATAACTGAATGTGCTATGGGTACAATCTGGCTACAGCTTGGCTCAGAAGAAAGCATGGTGAGCTGTGGATGTGCATGCACTTTGCCTCTGCTCTGTCTCCTCTTCTGACGATGCTGTTTTCTTTAGCTTTGAATATACACTACGTTTTACCTCTTTTCCAGTCTCAGACATTGTCTGCAATCCTTTATCCCATCAATCACTTACAGTTAGAAACTTTAGAACATATGAGTTTTTGCTACCCCCCATTGCTGTTCTGGCAATGAAAGACTAAATGGATTTTTGTGGGCTGTTTAAATGCAATTTGCTAGACATGGCCTTAGCCGGAATATTATTGTTTAAAGTTTGATTTAGAAGGCTAGACCGAATGTTTTTGTATGGGCTTACCTTGGTTAGGGAGCTTTCTTCTAACACTTACCTGCAGAGCATGGAATGTTATGTCCAGGCTGAATGCTTCTTATTAACTTGACAGCTTTTCAAATAAAAAATCAGTACTGTTTGCACTTCATGTGTAGATGCTCTTAAATGGTAATCCAGAGGCTGCTTTAAATTGAGAGCTCATGCATGAGCTTCATGTATGAGTTCTAATTTATTTCTCAGTTTCTATAAAATCAAAATGAAGTGTTAGGCCTGAAACAAAATACTGTTTTAGCAATAAGGTTAAGTGCTGAAATACCTGTGAATATATCCTGTTAATGTTTATTTTAAATTCTGTGGAAATACAGTGAAGTCAGTTGCTGTATTCTGCAGAAATTAAAATTATATCTGCTTTTACTGATGCTGACTTTTAGAGACCTTGAATTTTATTTTTTTTCCTTCAGCAATATCTTTAGAACTCCAGCATCTGTCTTCATGACATGATGTTCATGTACCTTAAATAAACTTGAAAGTGACTCAATTTAGGAAACAGACAAATGAAGAGGACACAGCTTTTTGCATGTTAGCATTGCCTTTTATGCTTAGTGTGGAGAGCAAATGCATTTGTTTTGGCACTGCATCTCAGCAGAAGTGGTATTACATCCCAAGTTTAGATCTGTTTTATACATGCAAGGAAGATGCCCAGTCACAGTTCTGGTAGTTGCGTCCTCCTTTCTGTTTTATTTGAGCTTTTCAGCAGTTCTGAGAGAAACAACATCAGTAATGTGACTGGAATAACTACATCCATTAGGAACCATTCACTTGTTAAATCACATTTGGGTGAAAGTGTAGCGTTTCACAGATATGTAATGCTTTAATTACTCATGTAAGAGTGTTACTGTATACCCTGTGTGAGATGACATCTGGTTAAGATCAATGAAGTAATGTTACTGTGGTCCTTGGCATCCTTTTCTGTTGAGTCCCTGATAACAAAACTTAAATGGCTGGTATGTTGGCAAGTCCCAGTCTGTGTTAGGGAATTTCTGCTGTCTGTCCTCTTCTCTTGACATGTGGTAAGTTCCAGAGGAAAGGGCAGCTGTGGATGAAGAACTACCCTTCTCCCTGTAGTGGTTCTCATTCTGACACGTCTGTAATTGCTGCAGTCCTTCAAGAATAAATATGTACTGGTGGCTAGCAAGTTACAAGTCTGACTGAGAGCTCTGAGAATTCATAAGACTTCTACTGTTCTGAATATAGAATTACAAGTGCTCATTCAAGTTTTTGTCTAATTGCAGAAGTACCAGGTACCTAAGTATCTGGAACTGGATTTATATTCAGTTTAACAAGAAAAAGAGCATAGCTGAACAAACTTTTTCAAGAGAAATTATCCTCTATTCATAAAGTCATTAGTAAAAGTACTAAAAGTGCTTCATATGTTTGCTGTGCTCTTCTATTGATTCATTTCTTAAGAAAATAACTTTCAAGTGACTTTCAGAAGTGACCAGAATTCGACTACTGCTACTACATCTCTTTATTCTACAGACTGTAAGGGAATTAATGCATGATTAATGCCTAGAGGAAAGTAGGAACAGGGAATATAGTTACTCCTGCTTTGACACCTAAAATGTCGAAGTCATTCTGGAGGACTGTAGAGAAAAATAGAAAAAGCAGCTGCTTTTCAAACAATTTTTTAACGAACTATGGAAAGACAGATTGAGCTTTATTGATATGTGAGAACTCTCAAAGCAGTAGTTTCACACTGTAACTTATTTTATCTAAGAATGATATACATTTCTGTCCCAGCCTTTCATACTCAGAAGTGTAAGAAATTAATAATTGCCTTTTCTAATTTCCCTAAAGAACTTTATAGAACCTTCTTTTCCAGAATTGTTTGAGCTCTGTATTAGAAAGCCCTTGTCAGTGCTTTTTGTGAGCGCATATTAAGTGACATTTGTTGAATACAAAAAGTTCTATTTGGGATATATGCCTTTCATTTCAACTTACCAGTGAGCAAAAAAAAGTGAGATGAAATACACGTTATAGGGTCTTTTCAGGGAAGATGTCATCCTGTTAATCTCTCCTGGCTTTGTAATCCCGTTCTTTAAAAAGGCTGGGTGTCTCTGCATCTCCAAACAGCTCTTAATTGATTTGGTGTGTTTAAGGAGATCTTTGCATTGTACTTGATGGACATTATGAAAATTGAGGAAGATGAAATTAAATCTTTTGATATTGAATCTTTTGATATTAAAGTAGCTTCATGAAGAAGAGGCATCTGAGTTGGAAAATTTGGGTAAGTACAGTCCTGATGTTATTTCAGAGAGAGATGAAAATCCCGGAGAACCAGTTGATGAATAGGCAACTCTTCTGTGTGCTGTGTTTCACGGTATAAGGTAGATAGCTTTGTTTAGCTATACTTTGTTCAGTTCCACTGAAGCTTCTGAAAGGCTTGTACATCTTCTCTGGACATGCAAATAATTGTATGTTACGGAAAAAATTGTTGAAGAGATGCTGTTTTCCAACCTAGTTTTTTTTTTTTTTAACTGTCCTTTTGCCAAGAAGAGGTTTTTGATTCATTCTCATGTCTGATACCTGTTAAATAATCTTTTCCCACTTTGATTCTTTAGTATTTTTCCTTTCATTTTGTCTTTAACATTAGACACTGACTGATTCAGTGCTGGAACTGAGAACTTACATCTGGTCTTCCTGAATGCATGTAAGCATATGCGTAATTCCTAATTCATGGCAGCAGTTCTCTCCCTGTTTATCTCTGTCCTCATGTCTTTGCAGTGTTTTTGGGAGTTCAGGCTCTTGGTTCTCCTGTTGAAGTACTGTCTACGCAGTCTTTCTGTGCAACAAGCCATGTCTGAATTTAATATGAATTACTGAATTTGCCCCTACTTACTTGGACCTGGGCTGAGGTTCAGTTGGCTTTGAGTGAGCTGTGGCTGTTTTCAGTTGGCAGTGAAACTAGAGACCAGGTAAGCTTCCTAGGGTTTTGTGTTACTTTTCTGACCGTGAAGTTTTCTAGAAAAGTGAAATGTTGTGTTACTCAATGTGCCAAAATGGAGTCATTTGAAGCCAAAAAAACAGGGGAGGAATAAGAGAGGTGGGAGGCGTGACTGTTAATAAATCCAAATCTATAAACACTTTGGCAGAATAAACAGAGCTCACTATTTAAATTCCTCCAACCAACATATCTGAATGCATACACAAATATAATCACCTCGAGCAGTATGTGGAGGTACAAAGGAGTATAGAGGCTTGTTGTTAGCCCTTGTTTTTTGTGTTTAACCACATCTTGTATGCTTTTGCTATCTAATAGGCAGTGTTCCTGCAAAGCTGTTCTGCTAATTGTAACAATACCATTGCAATCGGCGTTTAAATCAGAGTTCAAATACAAGGCAAAAGTGGTTAGGATGTTGGCTAGGTTAAAACTGCAAATTGAAACCTTACATTATTCTGGCTAATTTGTACTTAAATGGTATAGCCAAATGCTTAAAGCTTGCCCAAACAATACTAGGAACAAATTGGAGAGGTGCATAAAACTGCAGTCTTACTTGATCTGCTGCCTGAAATGTGAGCAAATGCACTTACAGTGTAGTTAGAGAGAAATGACCTCAGTTTAAAAGCCTAGCGTTAGCTCTTCCAGCACAAGATGTGATGCTTGGTAGGAGTGATTATGGTCTACTCAATTATCTTTAAATCTGATTTTAAGAAACCTGGAATCCCAGATGTAATTCCTTCTGTAAAGTTCTGTACCAACCCACTTGTATACCACTGTCACAGGGAGTTTTTGACCCTCAACTGTTCTTTGTTACTGCCTGTGCTATAACTACTTTTCCTTCTCAGAAAAGCAAAGTCATCTTGAAGCATCTGATGACTTCCCAACATTTGCTAGTCTAAAAAATATATTTTTAATTGCTAGACTATGTCTGAACTGTTTCAAGAATATACATAACCTAATAATGTATATTTAAATATGTATGGCTTACCTGTTTTCTAGAAGTTATGAACTGGCACTAGGAAACTGCTTCAGATTAACTCTAGAACTTGCCATTCCAATTTTATTTCATTCTTTTGATCAAGTTTTTGCCTTTAACTTGACAATTCCTGTTAAGTGCTGAACCATAGCTTAAATTTATGACACAAAATATCCTCCTCTGTTTTCCTCTATCACTTACTATTGTCAGGTTATCAAATGGCTGTATATTTCATAAGAATGATACTGCCAACAGTGCTAAACCTAGCTGCAGACTTGGGAAATATTTGCTTGATGTTGCTTACTTGCTCTCTTCATCTGTTGCTGCTGTACCATAATGCTTTGTTATGGTGTTTTTCTCACGTTATTGAAGTTTGGCATCATCTTATTTCCACTAGCATTCTTCAGATTTTGACATATGCACTGAGGTTGGCTGATGAAAATGGCAGTTCAAGAACAGATGGTGGTAATTCTTATTTCTTGTTAATTCTGACTGGTGGATCACCATAGGTTTAGGCAATTACACTACGTTAGGTATAAGCAGAATTTATGAGTATAACCTGATGATTAGCAGTTTACATTTTTCTTGAGTCTCAATCATCCAGTGTTCAACATTTAATTTGTGTTGCGGTGGTGTTCCTGTTTCATGTTCAGTAACCTTCCATCTTGATATTTCTTCTCATGTTTAAGGCTTTTTTTGATATTTAAATGTGAGTGTGGATTGTGAGCTGCAGCCCCTTGAAAATCAAGGTATATTTGCCATTTTTACGATTTGAATAAAGATTTCTTTTCTAACACAGCAAAACACGGACCTGTGGCAGCTGATCAACTATGTTGAAAGAGGGGAGGTTTCTTCTCACCTACTCTGTTGGTATCTATTGTGTGCATAAAGTCTTGCCAAAAGGCAGGTGGGATTTTGATGGAGATGCATTGTAAATACTCATTTGTAAGATCTGGTAATCCATTTAGATCAACTAGTTTTCAGCTGTCCTGGCAAAGTATGGGGATTTTTCATCTAGCCTACCTGTGTCCTGTTTGTGCTGCCTTGTGGATGTGAATGCATGATTGAGATGAAGCTTGATTTCAGAACTCTTGAGTTCTGAATGACTGAAACTTGTGCTGCTTGCTGTGACTTGGATAAACCACAAATACTCATTGTAAATTGTCACTAGACTCATGATAATTAAACTTCAGTTTTTACCAGTGCTAGTTAAATCTACAGCTCTTTTTGGGTTTTCCTAAAATGAAACCCATTTTCATCTTGTGTATAAAAATGAAAATTTACAGGACTACTGAGTATTTATTGTTTGTGGGAAGTCTTTTACTTGTTTTTTAAAATTAAATATTTCTCCTCCAGAGGCTCCCAGCTGGAAATATTTGTATTCAGAGATCTCAAGATGTAGGCAGAAGGAACAGATTCTTGTTCCTAACTGTGAGGCTTGTGATTTGCTTCATTTGAAAATACTTCTGTGTTCATGCAGATAAATGCAGATTTGTTTTTTCCCCTCACTGGCAAGATAAACATTTATAAGCTATGACAGCTTAGCTTGTTAGATCCCACTTGAGCAATAAAACTTTGTGTGGCACCTGAAACTTCAGAAGCCCTGCGCTGTGCAAAGCCGTCATTTGCTTGGCACCAGGGAGGGCTGTTTCAGTACTGTGTTAGTGGTTACTTGTTTTTTGCTTTGTTTGTCTTCCAAACAGGAACAAATGTGATAAAATGGTAAAAGCGTAACCAGGCTACCATCTGTTGGCTCTGGTTTGGGAACCTGATGGTCATCTGGTCCTTCTTTATTGTGGACTGAGATAAACCATTAGTTTGAACTTTACTTTCTGAAATGACACCTTTTTTCTCTAAAACAAGACTTCAATCATTGTTTGGAATCTGAGCCAGAATTACAGTCCAATCTGATGCTAACTGTAAGCGGACCTTTTCTGTACTGTTTCAGTGAACTTCCCCAATTTTTTTTAATGACTTTGTATCTCAGATACAGTTGTACTACGCACTTTGTCCTCCCTTACGTTTGTATTTGGAACATTAAGCATGTGAATCAGTTTGATCAAGTAGATAATGTACCCAATTTTAACAGATTACTCTGAATCTCACCAAAACTCACAACACTGAATCTGCTTTGGCTGCTGAAACTACAGACAGCAGTCAGTAGTTGAGTGTCTATTGGTGCTGCTGCTTTGTCAGACTACTTGACTAACATCTGTTGGGGGAAAAAAACTCTTCAGAGGAACATTTGTTGTTCTTTTTTTTTTTTTGATGCGGCATTGGATGGATGCTGAATACGCAGGCTTCCTTCAGCATTCATTGAAGAGCATTTCTATCAGCCTCTAACTGAGGAAGACAGATTCTCACAGCATTTCTTGAAGTTTAAATATTTGGCTGGATTTGCTAAGAGTGTGTAGTCCTTCATGAAGTTTTATCTGTGTCAAAGTAACAGCTGGACCATTCGGTTACTAGCTTCAGATTCTGCCAATCGCATGTAATGACTGTTTGAAGTGAAGGATAATTGGTCTTTCTTCAGCCTGATCTGTAAATGCTTTCATGTGCTGGTCTATTAATTTTGTACACGTGATTTTTTTTCTAAGAATGTGTCTTTGGGCAAGAGAGAAGAAACCCAAAACACGGCAAAAAGTACTACTTTTTTTCCTTTTCAATTTCCCCTGACATTTTAAGGAATGTTTCTCTGCTGTGATGATATCAGGCTTTTAAAAATATATTGTACCTATGAGGCTTCAAAACTAAACATCGTGCACTTCTTAGGTAAGAAGGTACTACGTTATTTGTCATGGCTACCTGTAGATATCCAGCATTTGTCTGCGATTTCAAAAGGAGGTATGAACTGGATTTGGACACCTGCCTAATGAGAAGAGCAGTGATATCTTCTCAAATTTGCTGGTAAATTAATGCTCAGACTATTCTTATAGCTCTGCTTGTAACTTGTTATTCATACTTCAGTGCAGAATTCTATGTGGTTCTAATATTCTCCAGTGTGGATCTACTACTATCACAGAAGTAGGAACATATCTAAAGCAACTTTTTTATTCCTATCTGTGCCAGAAAGATCTTTTCTTATATATCTCAGATATAAAATGAGCACAGAAGGACGATATGCCATGATTTCCTTACTCTTTAATATTTAGGAGTTCTAAATTAGAGCGAGTGCCACCCTATTCAAATATATTATAAGCTGTGCTACTTGAGAAAGAACAAGAATGTAACAGTAACTTAAAATGCTGGTCTAACTAGGATCATAGGGTGGAGGAAAAAGAACATAGTTGGAAAGTGCAAGCAGTAAAGCCAGTTAAGTGAAAGAAACTGGGAAACAAAATACATTAGCTGCGAAGTTACTAAAATAAAAAAGGTGGTTAAAATATGACAAAACATTTACATCCTATTGACTCTTACACAGTATGATGTATTTTTCTTATAACCATAAGGGCTGAGATACTGCTGAAAAGATGCATTGTTTCCTTTGGCCCCGTTATAGAAATTGTGTCCTTTTGTTTGTGTGGTTGGCCAGTTCAGGTCCAAGAAAGGAGCATTCTGTTGTGGATGCTTCAGTTAACAGCAAACATAACCGTAGTGAACCTCTGGAATTTTGTGACTCCTGGAAAAACTGATGTTATTGTGTTGCTTCAGTAATCAGATAGTCTTCATGAATCCAAAAGGTAAACTTCAGGGTTTTACTCTGTGACTGTGGCTCTAAAAATAGTTCACGTATCATTCTTGATGAAGTTGTTTTTCATCTCAGCAAATGTAAGATAAGTTTCAGTTACTAGTCTTAAGCCCTAATGAAGCCACGTTTCTTCAAGACTGAAATAGTTCAGTTAATCTTTGAGAAGGATGCTTTGCAATCTCACAGATATATTTCATCAGTAAAATTTCTTTAAAAATGGAAATATTTGATGAACCATCCCTACAAGGACTCATTTGCACAGGAGTATAGGGATCTTGTAGATGAAAAGCACACCCAACCTTTTACAAAGTTGTTACTGGACTGAAATAACCGGTCCTCTTTGTCAAAGGGATGTAGAAAAATAATATCCCTGAAGCTAGTAATAAAACTTCACACAAAGCCTCGACAGAAGGAAAATAGCTAACTGAAACCTCCCAGAAAATCTGAGGAATGTTTCTCAGCTTCTTTTTAGCATCAGGAGCAAGGTCACCTTTGGTATGAAAAATGATTCTGTCATTAATACTAGTCTCCATTTGAATGCTAATGCATTTCTCTATAGCAAGAAACTTGTGTGTTTTTTAGGTGCTGTTTGCGTACGATTTTGCTTATTTATGTTCATATTCATTAACTTCTGTTAAAGAAACTGAATACAAGACCTGGATGAGCTTCAACTTTTCCCATTGTGAGTGCACTGGAATTTCTAAAAACTTGGCATGGAATGATGTTCAACTGAAAACACATTGCCAGCCCTCACCTCACACAGCAGCACAGCAGGCTGAAGTATATGTATGTTTACTCATTAGAGAAGTTGAAAAGAATGTGTTGCCTCAGTTGCTGCTTTGGGGAGAAAAAAACAAATTAAAAAAACCCAACCATTAGTTGTGTTCTGGCTCTGAATATGTTTATATGCTATAGAGTCTCAGGTATCAGCTGAAGTAATTTGTCAGCAGTGATGACTGTTTTTTCTGACCTGATGTTGCAGGCACCCTTCTGTTCCATGAACAGCTTTGCTCATCTTCAGGATTAAGTCTTCTGGGCTCAGAAATCTTTAACCTCCTGCTCTGTCCTATTGGCATTCTAGCTTAATATCCTTTGTGTATATCATGTCTGGTAATTTGATCCAAATGAAGGACACTCTTTTCTGACCACAGTTTGTCTGGGCATCGTAGGCAGAACTCTTGGCAGAGTGAAGTTATGCCTTTGCTCACCAAGTTGGATGCCTGTAGGATGACTCATCTTAATGCAGATGTGCAGATTAGCCAAAAATTTTGAAGCCTCAGGTGTCCTGGTCAGAGCCATTCCTATTTAACATCTGGAAGCAGTAGAAGAATAAGCATTTCCGCAAGGAAAGAGTTGTAGGTTTACAGAACAAGGCCAAGAAAAACCAGGTGCTTAACTGTTAACTGTGTCACACTGTCTTGTAAGTCATGTCATCTTAAGTAACTGTATAACGATGGTCTTCTAATACAGGTACTTGGACCAAAACAAAGGTAATGAAACACTCTGTGGCAAAAGTTTAAAGGTGATGGTGTGGTTGGGAGGCTGGTAGTCGTATCTAGGTACTGAAACAAGTGTTCTGATTCTTAGTGTGTGAACATTTCATATTGTATACTGGGACTGTATCAAACGCTGTGTAGGAAAAAAACATTAACTTTTTTAAAGGTTGTTTTGTTTTTTGGCTGGAGTTGAATCTGATAGCTTTTGTCCCTTCGTGTCTAACTTTTGAACGTGAATGGTCATACTTAGCTTTAAGATTCAGCTTTTAATGAAGGAGTCTGAATGGACTAGGATTTTGTTTGATTTTGGCATTTCTGCTTCACATTAGTTCAGTTCCATGTCAGAGAAATACCAAACTGAATTTTATTCTGGGGAGTGAAGGGACTACTCAAACTAAAGGCGTGGGATTCTGACTGAGGAAATGAAACAGCATTGCCAAAAGATAAGAGAAGAGGTAGCGAACTCTACATTAAACATAAAGCTTCTCTGCGGTATAGTACTGAAAATGTGGATGTACGTACAACTGCAGTGTCAGAAGCTTACCTGTCCTTATAGATAGTCTGTTAGAGTTGGGAAGCATTGGCACTCTTATCAAGTATTTTAAATGCTAAGGTCGTGACAGCAGTATTTGCCAAGAACCACATCCTGAGTATTTGATTCAGCTGGGCAAATGCACATCAGCCATGGAAAAAAACATGCACAAGCTAAAAATGAAGTAATCTTGTTGCTGTGTACTTGGAATGTGATAGAACGTACTTTCCATTGTGCATAGAACATCACTGGTTTAGTATAACGTGCTACAAATTCTTTGAGAAGAACAGCTGATGGAGTAAAACTTGAGACTGAAATTTTGGATGTTTCACTGAATTTTACATTGGAATCAGTATGGTTCAGAACTTAATTCCTATTTCTTCCATTGAAAAAAAACTATGTTCAACATGCTTCACGCGTTCTTTAATCTAACACAGTGCTCAAATATACAAAGAAAGCCCAGCAAAATCTTTTTATTTCTGTCTGCTTTCTTGTGGCTGCAATACCTCTTTTCATTGCCCTAGTGTTACCCTTACTCTAACATGCTTTGGATAACACTAGTAACCAAAATGCCAATAATACCACTGGATGATGGAAAGACTGTGGGTTTGAAGACCTGTATGCCTTTCTCCTCTTTCTCTACTCTGTGATCCAAGCTTGTTTTGCTGAGCACTGTATTTCCTGTGCCACATGGACAATATTGAGCCCCGTCCGTCCTAAGTTCAGCTCCTGAAAATATCTTGCCTTTCCTTATTCTTACATCAGTCTTTCACTTTCTTAATGTGGGATGAAGCTGTCCTCACTGCCTGCTTGTTGTTTTCCTGAGTGTGCTAGCCAGCCTGAAATGATATACTTCATATTACACATCAGCTGCCAAATTTTAGTCATATGTATTGCTCAAGCTGCAAACCTCCAAAGCAAACACAGAGAGGAAATCAAAATTAAATTAATCCTCTCCAAGGATGTATAAAGTATAGTTGCACTGAGGTTTACAAGTTGAGGGTGAGAGGGACCATTGGTAGTGTGTGTCAGAAGCCACTGGTATGCACAGCCCTTCCTACTGCAATGCTTCTCTGGACTGGAATTGCTGAGCTTGAAGACCTTAAGATTTTTTTCATGATAGGCGTGTATGACTTTTCAAAAGCTTGGTTAGCTACAGAATCATAGAGCATTCTTGGCCGTTTGTGTTCACAGAATTAAAGACAAATGAGTTACCATTTTCTCTTGAGCCCTCAGAGCAGTGTTTTCATGTAATTTTCAGTCAAAGCATCTTAGCTGAACAAAGTTCTGGAGTCATCGCTTTTGAATGTGGTACCAAGGTAAGGCTGAAGACCTGCTTCTTACTGTCCTTAGTTGAGAGGTCAGGTTTAGGGACAGCATTTAGTTTTGTTGTACTGCCATGTCCTAAACACTAGGTTTGGGCCTGGCCAGCAGAAGAAGTCAGTGTCTCCTTTTCAGTGCGGGGACAGCCGGCATAAAAGCCCCGACATGAAAGGAGACAGAGACATGAAGTAGTAGTTTGTGGCTTTCTTGAAACACACTTACAGGCTATCCCTAGCCTATTTGTATATGGAAGACATAAAAGGAAAGAAGTGAGAGTCTGCTTGCAGGAGGGAAAAAAAAAAAAAAAAAAAAAAAAAACTAAATGGAATTCCATGTCGGAATTTTGTGCAGTGCGGCAATTTTGATAATCTCACTTGAAATGAATTGATATTCCATACTGCATATGTTTCAGAGAAAAAAATGCCTTAAGTTTATAGCAGTAAGGATGTAAGTGCTTCTTAATCTATTTCCACAAGGAGAAACATAGTCTTGATTGCCGAAGTGACCACTGTAGCTATTCTTCCACCAATTATGCACAGGAAAAAGGAATAAAAACCTTGCCTGATTTTTCTTAACTCTTGTGGGTTTCAGGATTGTAATCCTATTACAGAATGTCATAGTGAGCACCATGATTTATTTACCTGCTGCATGCTCTGAAGTTCATTACGTTATTAGAAGTGGTTAAACTGTCTTGGACAATTTAGATGTCTGGTTAAACTGCTTTGAGAAGCAAAGCCATAACTGAGTAGCTTGATCTGAGTTGCTCAGGGGGAAGCACTTTGAAAACGAGTATACCTGAAATAAATGAGTTCAGAGGTTGTAAACATTCCTTATTTATTCTTCTGATATAGAGAAGAGCATCTGATTGCAGTCTTGCAATAGCAGCTGTTGGTTGAGATGAGTCTTGTGGAGAAATAATTAAATTTTTCAGAAGAGTTCCCGTGGTGGGAAGTTACCAGTCTGTTGTCCCTTTGCAATTTGTCCCATCTTTTGTAAGCCTAATCTTTGTACAGGAGCTACATGATTAACCTCTACTGGTAGGCAAGCAGTTTTCCATGTCTTCCCTACTAAATATGTCAATTTAGGTTACTTGTGAAACTCAGACACCATTAATCAAGGGTCTCGTGTAGACCTAGAAGGGAGAATGCAAGAATTATTGTCTGTACTTCTTGATGACTGTACAAGAAATCGCTGCTTGCCAAAACAGTTAACAGAGTGGAAGTAATGTACTGTGAATGTCAACTTGTTGATCTGTAGACCTCAATATTTTTCCATGGCATGCAGAGTCCAGCTGTGTATTTAAGCTTGCTGACAATAGGCTGACTTTTTTTTCCACATTATTGAAAGTCCTAAAGCCCTGTCGTTTCAAAAGTGGATAGAAACTTCTGATGTAATGAGATCACTTCTGAAAAGGGGGTGGTTTTGGTAAGAATCAGGTAACTTGCTTATCTTAGAACCCATCTATGGAAGTTGTCATTTATCATTTTAGTCCCTTTTGGCCTAGGAAAAAAACAGGATGGTTATCTGCCACCTAAGCAAATTTCATTTTTCTTACCTATTTTTTTTATTGTTTTTCATGTTTGTTTTCTATGCTTGTTTTAAAATGTAGATATTAAGCTATAATTTTAATGTCTTATTGAATTGTTTTATCCTGTATGTAATGAACTTATTTCTAATTTGAGTAAATGGATATTAAGAATACCTCAGTTTGATGTTCAAAGGCTTTGGCATAACTTCAAGGTTCTGACTTAAACTATAGTTTTTGGCAAAAGCTTGGAGCTCAAGAAGATCTTTGAGTATGTGGTCTGATTGATTATTTAGCTGTGTCACAGAGGAGAAAATACACTACCAAGGGTGACGTGTTGTGAAGTAATACTTCAGCACACTCTGTAGGTTCTGCCAAACCAGATTGGCTTGTAGAAGTCAAATTCACGTCACTGTAAAGGGAATTGTATAGCTTTAAGTAACTTAGATTTCGTAAGTAATTAATTTAATTTGAATCTGGCTGGTTATGACTAAGATCTTCATTTGTGACAGTTGTGATTTAGTGAAATATCTGAAAATAAAATGGAAAATTAATTTTGTTTGCTTTGAATTCTACGTTATGCATGGTGTGTGTACATATATAATGTGTGTGTATATATATACGCACATGTACAAATTTTTCTCCATTCAATAGGTATATACATAAAATATGTGCATGACTGGAAGCTCTTTAGTCTTATGAGGCATTTTAGCAAATATCTCTTGTAGGCAATTGTTGCAAAACCATTATACTATGTGAAATGAATGTTTTCCTTAACTATCTTTAGCAGAAAACAGTTCTGAGACATTATTTTTGTAATGATTTTTTCACAAAAATAGATTTTCATACTTAGCTAACGTTGTATTATATCAGGCAGCATGACTTGAAAAGTAGTTTTTTGTCTTCAAATTTCAACTATTTTTTTCCTTCCACTTTTGTGCTGCATACGTAGAACCATGGTGAGAAAATTGTTAACGGTATTGAATTGCCTTACTTTTCCCTCTTTGCCTCCCCGTTTTATTTTAGAGGCCAACTTAATTCTCCATCTAGGTAGACTTGATGAATGGAATTCTTCCAAGTCTCGTGAGTGAAAACAAGGCAGGAATAGACGGGAGGGTTGAACATCTGCCAAAGCAAACTTGAGTGGAATAGCTTAGACCATCCAGTGTTGCACTTTGTAACACCATGGGGCTTTTTAAAGGTATTTCCGTTCTCAGATATATGTGGTCCGTCGGGTGTCACAAGAGGCAAGTACCTTTGTAATGAATGAATTCCACGTCCTGAAGCACTTAGGTAGATTTCAGCCATTTTGGCAAAGAAGAAGGGACTGAGCTAGGCACAGATATACAGTTTGACACTACAGAATCTTTCATGTATTTAAAGTAAAAAATGCTACATAGGTGGCAACAACCACTGCTGGGTCTTAAGAAAAGCAAATGTAAATGAAGTTCTTTCACATTGGCCTTTAAATGCCTTCCTTCAGTGTGCAAAGTGCTAAGATAAAATACACAACCTTCTCTTAAGATTGAATTTCAGTACTTTGGATTTACTTTTAAAAAGCACCTTGGTAGATGATTTGAGGACTTATGAGTGTGTCTTATTAGAAGTATAATGATTAGAGTAAATTCAAGGGAAAATAAGAATGAACAGAAGTCCAGAAAGTTTGAGGGTACTGAAATACCTACATTCGTTTAGCCTGTTAAATTAGGGAAGAGGGAACACACGGATTTGAATACAGAAAAACACTGCGAAGGAGAAAGGATTAAGGTTTGTTTATGCTTGCTGTGGATAAGAAAATCAGATCTGAAAGAGGGAATTAGACTTGATACTGGATCAAACTGTTTTGTGTTGAGCAAGGTTCTGGTAGGGTTAGGAGTCTCTGCTGGTGATGTGAAGGAAAGTCTGGCGTAGGTGTCTGTTAAACTTTTGCTCTTGTAGCTAGTACTGCTGTGAAGTAGATGATGATGAAAGGGGACTATTGCTGACCTGTGCCTCTCCACCTCTTTTTCTGGCATCCTGTCAGGTTTGTTCATAAATGAACGTTTTACTTTATGTACATTTTGCTTTACTTGCTGCTATTTGTAACCTGTAAATTGAACACGAATTGCTGTTCATGAAGTAAGAGTGTACTGATACTGTGGAGAGGCTCCATCTGGCTGTATGGAAGATAATATCCTTCTAGTTTGTAAGAAAATTACGGATTTTGTATTTAGGGAATCCCTGCTCAAAGAGAACAGATTTGAATTGCTTCATAAATTAGAAAGTATCACTGACAGTGCAACTTTAAGGTAGTTCTGAGGTGACTGAGATGTACCATAAAGGGACTCTGGCAATCGTTCAGTACTTTTCATCTGCTTGTTCTGTTGTTGGCTCCTTTTGGCATTAAAACTATGTAAAGTCTAGCAGAAGGACAAACGGAAGAATAATTTGGCCTCTACTTGAAAGACATGTTGGGTAAAATGGAACTTAGACATTCTTCTGTATGAAAATGCATTTAGGGAATACATTGGAAATATGACGCATGGTAAATTTATAACCTAGCGAATTATTTTGTGAGAGCAAGAATGTGTTAATAACAGAGATCACTTTTCTACAGATACAAAGGTCGTGTTGTACCCTACTAATCTCCAGTTGATAAATGAAACCAGAAGTCATCATTTCTTTTTCTATTAGATAAGTCTTTCCTTAAGCTGTGGGATGAGAGGATATTTGATAAAGGAAGACTAAGCAGAACTTTGTAGTTTCCTGTAACTGTTCTCTTGGCCTGTTTTGGTGATTGCTGCTATTTTGCAGTGTTTGTTTTGTTGGTTTTTTGGCGTTTTTTTTTCTTTTTTTTTTTTTTTTTTTTTTTTTTCATCATCATCTCATTTCTTAGTGAACTGCTAAGCCCGTAGGCTTAAAATACTGGTCAGTTGCAGAATCTCTCTCCCACTACCATTTCCATCTCAGACATAACACATTTGCATTCACTCTGCTGTATGCAAGTGACAGTATGTGGATGTGGTATGTACTACTGATCTTTAACTTTTACTTTAGTGTTTTTCATTGCAGCAGCTGAACTGTTTCTCAGAAGGTTAAGTGGGAAGAATATTTTATAATTTTCTGAAGACTTTTACTGGAAGTTTAATTTGTCTAGATGTGGAAATGTGAGTCCCAGGCTTTGGAAGTACAATGGCTTTTGACAGAAGCGTGTATCCTTGGGATACCTGATCCAAATTTCATATTTGGTTTGGCTGTGTTTGATGAAAATTACTAGAGCTTAGCCTTTAAAACCTTAGGTGTCATTGTGAATATGACCTTAAGTGAGCTGAGCAAGAAACTACTTCCTAATTCTCCAGGTTTTTTTTTTTTCCTCTGCTTGCAGAGATGCTGTAGCTTGAACTGAGAAAGAGGAGAAAGAAATTAAGGGTGAAACTTGTGGAAAAACAAAGAAGAACACCCTCCACAGTCCACTCCCCAGACCTCCAAATTCTAGAAGCTAAGAGACAGGCATAGGGTTAGGAAGTGTTTGTCTGCTTTCTCTGCAAAGGCAGCTAGACATGTATCTGAGAATGGAAAGAAAATGGGAATAAAAGGTGAAGTGATAAGATTCCTTTCCTGGTCAGAAAGAGTGGGATAGGATAGAAAACCTCCAAAATCTATGGTGGGGTTTCTTAGTGTTTCACGTTTGTAAATGGCTTTGGAACCTACTGGCCAGCTCTGATTCAGTTTACTGCACTTCAACATGGTATATCATGACTGCTGTTCTTGAATCCTCTGCTTGAACAGCAGAGGTTTGTGTGGTGAATCAGGAGTTGATCTGTAGTTTTCAAAATAAGTGGGTTTTAATATAAGGCTGCAATGTAAAATTCAATTTTAGGTTGGATTAAACAATAAATTCAGAAGTTATATACCACAGCTTCAAATAACAGTCACGGCTTTGAACTTAAGCACTCAAAAATTAGGAAATTCTGTGAACTTACTTTTGTCATACCTTCATATTCTAACAGTCTGCATTGCAGAGCTTTCCTGCCTCCATTGGTATTGAGATTGCTATTTGATCAAGTTCCTGCTTTATTGTATTTTTTTGCAGTCATTTTAATTGTGGTACCAGTACTTCAGGTGCAATCCTCACAGTATACTTTGGACAGTGGTATTTGCTGTTCTGATGTGTCAAGAAAACAAATCAAAAGCAATTTTGACAAACTTTGAGTGCTCATGTATAGACTCACAGGGCTTACTTTTCCAAAGAAAAGCTAATTTTTCCGAAGAAAAGCAGTTTGCAGCACAGATCCACTGGCCTACATTTATCATCATGTATGTTGGGCACCCAGAAAATGGGAAACTGACTTATTAAGTCATCTGGGGATTGTAAATGTCTAAAGATTCAACTCTAAGTTAAAATCATTTTTAGAAAGTGTACTCACACTGTCCACGTGTGCAAAGTGGCTGTCCACAGCTCTATGGACTTTTTCAGGGGTAGCTGGGCTCTTGGTCTGTAATGAACAACAGCACAGTGGTAAACTCCTTTTGTGGATTTTGCTGTGAACGAAGGCTGTTAATAACCTCATTGCATGGTTCTCTTTGAGCAGCGTGCCTCATGCATGTCGTGTGCAGACTTCACTCCTGGGTGAAGGAGAGCAGCAGAAAACAGTTTTGTCTTGTGAATGACTACTGCCACACGAGAGAAAAGGAGACAAACTGATAGCACACTGACACTTGTTTTCTAATTCTCAAGTGCTTGGCTTTGTGACCTTGCTATTATTTCTAATTGTACAGAAGAAAAAGTCTATGAGCTCAGTATTGCTCAGTCCTTTCAGCTGAATAGCAGGGGTAAACCCACACTTCTGGCATCTGAATTTGACTCTCAGATTTTCTTCACGTGATTTCACATTGCCTGATTTCTGCAACAATTCTTGGTTTTTCAGTGTTGTAAGATTAGATATTTGAAATAACTCTTAATGTGTGTGTGTATATATATGTATGTATATATATGTGTGTGTGTGTGTGTGTATATATATATATATGTTGTCTTAAATGCTGCATCTAAAGATTTCTTTTTGCTACTGGAACCTCTGTGTCTCTGGTGTAAATAATAATCTCCTGACCGACCATGAGATGCTTGTGAGTGTGAATACATTCTTACACTGTTGTGTGCAAGCAGCAAAAAGCATATGTAAGCTTCACAGCCATCTTCCCTTCCAATTTGACTAATGAATATAGCAGATGTTTCTACTTTCAAAGGCCTTTTTTTTAGAGAGAGAGAGAAAGAGAAGAGAGAGAGAGAACTTTATTAATCAATCTATCGTTCCTCCCTGGAGATACTGGGACAGCAGTGTAGTTGAGATCTGAGATCTAACAATTCATTGCGTAAGAGAAAAGAGTACTGATGTTGACCCTTGCTATGTTGACAGTAAGATATGAATCTAACCTGCTCTTTTTGCTCAAATGCATTCAAGTGGAATTGTCTTTAAATCTTTCAGCTGCTGTGCTTCGTTGTGATGTCAGCCACACTGTGTAAGCAATTTGGGATGTAACAAGTCAAGAGCTTTTTACTTGCACTTGTGTGTAAATTCAGGGTAACTCCACTGATGTAATAGCGTTACTTCAAGTATTCATTCATTTATTGTGAAATTGTAACATGACCTCTAGTTTTGATCAACAAACAACCTGTGTTTGATTTGGTTTGCCATTAGGATAGCAGGAATGTGGAGCTGGAAAGTTGTAGCACGCTCCTTCTGCCCATTTTGTTGATGAGCTCTCAAAGGCATTCATCTGGAGCTAATTAAGTTAAGCATGAGAGAAGACTGCTGTCTTGAAGTTTCTTACTTCTAAGTGCAAGAAACTTCTTGTGGGCAGCCTCAATTCTGGAGTTGTTTTTTAGTGGACGTTCTCCTCCCTTCTCTTCCTGGCAAGGAGGTAAAGCTAGCAGCTGTGAGAACCTTTGTGAGATAGTCAAATAGAGAATACAAATGGGGATGTCCTTAAATTTTAATTCTTTTCAGTTCTTACCCAGGGACACCCTCTCTGGGTGAAAGGAAGCTCCTCTCCTTGATACTGTCTTGCTGGGCTAGGTGAGTGTGTGGCAGCTTCTGTAGACAGAGCAGGATGCTCCTGCCTTTTCTTGATGTGTGCACGCGTTCCTCTAGTGCCCAGCACTGAGCTCTTACTCCATACACTTCAGTTCCCTCACCTAAGAGGCAGGGATGCAAGGATATTTCGAGCACCACATGCTGGTGGTCTGCATGCATCAAGAACGTATGACCTTACCTTTGATCATACACTGTCTCATTGTTTGTGAAATATATTTAATTACAAGGGGCAAAGTCCAGAGTGATGTAATCATCATGGCACCATTAATCAGTACAGCCAGTGTGCTTTTCCAGGTGGAAAATGGTGTGTATATATAGAATATACAATAAGTTGTGTACAAAATCAAACATCTAAATGAGCAGCTTCATTTAAGGCATGCTTCCAGAAATAAATTTTAAAAAAACCTTCTTGATAAGCAGGTAATTGCATCATTTCTGCTGATTACTTGCAGATTTCTGCTGAGGCAAGAAGGCTTTACCAAGGCAGATTCACAAACCAGTTTTCTGTCATGAGCCACTCAGTTAACGTGAGAACAGTGTGCTTGGAAAGTTTTTATCTGTGCACGTGTACATTACAGTCTAACTAGCTTACTCCTTTTACCTATAAGGTTCTGAAAATTGTAAACTTAGAGGTCAGTAACTTTTTAGTGCTGATTTCTCAGAGTCAGTAAATCCCATGATGAGATGAATGTAGGAATTAAATGTGGGACTGAGTTATGCTTAACTTTCTTTTGATCCACAAAATTTAAGCAGCAGGCTTAAAGTACTGCTTTGGAGGGAAAAGCAGTTCCCTATGGGAAGCTAACTCGGGTTTAGGCCATGTAATCTTTCTGTATCTCTATGAAGCAGTGCAAATTTCAAGTCAGTTGGAAAAAGCACTAGAAATTCATTTCTGAACAGCAAGTGTTGCTTTGCTTTTCTTGCCAGAGATGTGTTTTCCTGTAGTAACATCCTTATAATGGTTTGTGTATGCACAGACTGCTGTCATACACACAGGCCAGAGCCCTTTCTAGCACGAAGTTCAGAAGTTTCCAATGCACATCACTGTTCTGTGCTATGTGGGAGCTGCTTATTGAGTGGTGCTGCTGTGTGCCCTGCTCTGGTTGTGGGTGGGCAGCGACAGTCCTTTCAGTCTGATTCTGTGGCAGAAGAGGGAAGAACAGGACTAAGTCTGGCAAAACCCTTTCAGTCTGTGGCCATAATGAGTAACATAATCAGTTAAATACCTGGTGACAAAGGATTGTGTGTGCAATTGGGCAGTAAAGGTGGAGTTGTCTTTAAGCTTGCTTTATTCCTGAGCGGGGTCTTGCATAGAGGTGGTCCAGCAGTAAGATTTAACTGTGTTCCTTCTTTATTCTTGTTCTTGCTTTGCAGTGAGTGTTTATATCTTTTGTGAAACGATGATTCTGAGCACCTCCAGTCCAATCTGGGCCTTATTTTATGAGCTAGTATATGTGTGAGGCACATAGTGATAACTATAAAGAGCTTTTGAGTTGCTGCTGCTCTTGTGTGGCTTTGGTTTGTTTTGTGTGACTTAAGCTAGGAAAAGAGGCTCTTGATACTGTATTAATATTTCACTTGTCTTCTTGTTAGATGTTTTCATGAGGTTGTAAGCATACTGCTAGACAAGAAGAAGCTTAAGGATGAGTTCTGAAATTGTTTAGCTGAGCTTGGAATATCCTTCTTGGAGCAAGATGGGGAAGGAAAAACTAGTGGAAAAAAGGCAGCAACTGGAGGGGGGAAAAAGCTGGATGGGTTTTACAACCATAAATGGTAAAAGTAACCTTGCTCTGCTGCCAGCAAGCAGAACGATGGAATAAGGTTTTGATTTACAGGAACAGCTCAGCAAGGGCCTTGTAGAGTGCTTCATGCCTGCTATAAAAATGCGATTAGCTATAAAATGGGAGAGATTTAACAAGAGAATTTAAGCATCGGCAACAGTGTTGTTTCATGCAGATTGCGGATGCCTGCTTTTAGAGTTCTGGGAACACAGGCTAGGTAGAAAGCTTCATGTTTTCCAAAGAGAGAATGTGGATTTTTGTTTTTATTTATTCCTTGAGTGTGTTATATCTTGTTCCGTGCTCATTCATTGTGAGTTCCTTAAAAATGAAGCACCATTTATCCTTGTAATTATTTCTTCAGATTACTGTCTCCCAGGAGGTAGGCTTACAGTGAGGTGCGTGAGGGCGTACGGGTAGGTGTGAGGTGCTTTCCTTACATGCCAATATTCTGTTGTATTATATCAGCTGAAGTGTCCCTCCCTACTTGTCTATTACAGCTTTTGCCAGGAAGGTAAAGGTAAATTTATCAGCTGTAAATTCATGTGATCAGCTGTCCACTAAAGCTTTACAGTTGTAGAGGACAAAAGCCTCTGCCCACTTGGCAATCTGCAGTGAAGGAGGCTCTGTGCTTTTCTTAATAGAAAGCTTATGAGTAAATGACTTATGTCCAAATGATGCTGGCAGGCAAAAGAGAAGGAACAGTAGTATTTTTGGATGCCACTTGTGGTTCCATTATGTGGAGGGAAAAAGGGAATTTATATTCATCTAAAAAGTGAACTATCATGTTGATTTTGAACTGTTAGCTGTCCTTACTGAAAGTGGAGGCCAAATGTTTCCTTTAATGCACATACTACACTTATTCAAATATAAGACAAGAGGCTACAGTTGTATAACACTGTATGACCTGAACCAAAACGGAATTATCCATCGCTCTTAAACCAAGTTAATCTGCCTTCATCTTGTTTGTTTGTTTTTTTTTTTTTATCTCCTTAACATTTTTCCTCTTTCACATAGTTTAGAAACGATTGGTTTAAGACTAGACACATATCTGAGAGCATGCAAGAATCTGAGTTAAATTATTAATGCCAATTACTTTATATTAAGTTGACAATCAACTGAAGCACGGTGCAGACACCAATGTAGTAGAATGTGTATGTGCCTATAAACCTGTAGCTATCTTAAATTACCAATTTTGATTCTTTTTTAATCAAATGCAATTTTTCTTTGCTAGTAAAAAAGAACAGTTTTTAAATCTTGGTTGTTTGTTTTTCCTCTGCTTTTGTGTCAAAATTAAGCAGCTGCACTACTGAGTGTAATACACCATGCATAAATTTAAAATCGCAGTATCCTCTAAGTGCCTATGGCTGAAAGCTGAGAAATACACCAATATTTTATACCTAAATGTGTATTTTGTGCAACAGTGGATATGGCTCTGCCAGTATTTCAGTACTGAAGTCTTAATTTTGCAGTATTGAACCTCTGCACAGTGTGCACTGTGTTCCAAGTTGTTTGGAGGATACTATCCTCAAGAAATCAGGGATAAAAGCGAAGTCAAGGATGTATGGTGTGTGTGTGTGTGTGTGTGTGAAAATTCCACATTTAATTTTGCCTTTGAATGGGGAACTGCCTTGAAAAGGATAGTCTTATTGTCCCAGTGAGTTGCACAGAGTGACTCTCGCTATCTGGTAGGTGTGAGATACGCAACTGTGAATGTAATCATCTGTGTTCTTGTTCTGGTCTATCATTTCCCAGTTGCAATGTGTAAATCTTTTCCCTGGAGTTAAGTGTATCTAGTTACTTTTACGTTTGTTTTTTTTATGGACGAGAAATGAAAAACTGCTAAGCAATTCAAAGCCTGACACCTGCACTTCAGATTTGTTACTCTGTTAGCTTTGTTCACTTCAGTCTCCTGGACTGACTGAAACACAGCTTACTATAATAAAAGGTTTTTTTTTCTGTATTACTCATAGTGCAGGGCCTAAAGATGGCTTGCCTCTGCAGTTTTTTGTATCATCTGTGGTATCTTTGTGAGTAAATGGTTTCCCATTTCTCATGATTGTCTTCATTTAAATGAACTGCTATTGCAATCAGTATTGGTGCTGACTCTTGCAGTGTGACCAATTAAGCTATTGGCTATATTAAAGCACAATGCTAGTGCTTTCTTAACTCCAGTGCAGAATTTTCTTTCCTGCTCAATAAAGAAGAAATTTTGCAATAGCAATTATTACTTGACCAACACTAGGATGGATGCTGACTTGAAGAAAAGGTGATTCTGCATGTACTGATCAGCTGATTGTTGTCTTACCAGATCTAAGGCATGACTTACTCTAATCACTGTTGTTAATGATGAGCTGAGCTTGTCTTATCCTTTGTACCTTTGCAGGTATTTTGACAAATATTTGGGGGGCTACTTTTCCAGCTGTATGTCTTAAGTGTAATGTCCCAACAAAGCTTTGTTGATGTTAATCTCAGTAGAGAGAATTGCTTGTTCAGAAAATTTAGGATTATGCTACTAGTGATAGTGTAGATAACACTGGCTTTCCCTTGGACTGGGGCAAAACGAATTAAGTAGATGTTTCTTACATAAACAAAAATACATTCATGTTTGTTTCAGCAGTTCTTCTTAGCATTTAATTTGTGATCCTGTTTCACCGATGCAAGCACAAATCCTTGCATTTTTTATGCTTTTGTTAAGTAACCTGCCACATAATAGCATGAAACAAAGTAAGGGAGTAAAGTGGTATTTGTAAGCTTTTATTATGAATGCTCAAATGTCATGGCTTTATCAGAACAGTGGGAAATAATATTGCCACACTAAGAAACACAGCATAAATATCCCATGTTAGAGTTTCTCTTTTTTCGTGAATTTCCCTCTCATGTTTATTATCCGTGTATTTAGCACTGTGGATTGAGTTTCTGCTTGGAACATAATTTGTTACACTATGAAGCAATACGTTAAAATATTTAAAACATTTTTTGAGTGATACAATATGCTTAATGTGTTATGTGAATTACTGAAGTACATTAAGGTTGTGGATAGTCCTAATTCATCACTCCTCATTTTTCTTGGCAGTTAAGAGAGAAAATATTTGTTAAGAAAGGAGGAGGGCTCAGTGCTCCTTCTTTCTCTGACAAAGAAAAGACTCCGCAGCAGTGGAATCTTGAATAGTTGCAACATCTTGTTTGAGAAACTAAACCTATTGAGAAAAGCTGAACCTTATTCATAATTACCATAAAATCTAACCCAGGATATTCAGCTGTTTTGCTCTAATTCAGTTCTTAATTTCCCCCATTATTGGTTACATACTATATTGTATCATAGCTTTGATGTTCCTGTGTATTCTCATTTTGATGCCATCAGAATCCGAGTAAAGTGAAGATGGCATTGGTTTTTTTTTTTAAATTATTTTTTATTTTTTTTACTTTTAAGAATTGAACCCTTACAGGGTGCTGCTGGTAAATAGCAGTGAGTCAGTGCCTTGCTTACACCTGAAGAACCAACCCTTCTTCAGACCGTGATCTTCACTTTCCTGCATGAGTTTATAAGGAAGTGGAAAAGGCACTGGTAGCAACTCACTTACAGGTGCAGGACTATTGGCTCAGTGTGAAGCACAGAATTGCTGTCATAGGTTTAATGAAACCTGGCCAATGATCAGCTGTTGTGCAGGAGTGTTGTAAAGCCGTTGTATGGCTTTGTCACAGGGTGGATAATAGTCCATCGGCACTCCTCTTTTCTGGAAGATGTTTCTTTGCTAGTGTGTGTATGGTGGGATGCCCACTGGCAAACCTGCTGTATGTTTAGAGTCCAGGGAAAGCAAAGGAATGATGATCGTCTTCAGGACTCGGCATTATGAAGGTGAAGAAGATGGATCTATTTCGGCTGAGCTCCAAAACTCTACGGAATATTTGTTACAATACAGAGTGGAAGTAACTTGTTTAAAATTCTCCCAGAGTCCAGCTTTTATACAAACTCAGTTGGGATGCATCCTCTGGCTAGTAACTTGTTGCAGTTAATTCCACTGGACCCTGCATAGGGTTCTGGGGGTGGAGAAAATTACTAATGGTTACTAATGTTACTAATGGTGTAAGAACTGTTGATTGGTTCCATGTGTTGGATTTCCTCCTCCTTTTCATTCACATCGCTACCAAGCACACCCTTGCTTTCAGGTATTTAGTCTTGGCTCAAAGAGAATGTAATGTTCTTTCCTCTATCTTCATGTCTTTGCCCATGTCTTTTTCTCCCTTGGAACTCAGAGTCCTACAGTACTTAGTTGTGTCCTTTTGGCTCTCTAACGGTCCAAAGTTTATTTATTCTCATATGCATTCCATTGTATGCCCACAGTAATTAATTTAAATTCCTTTGCATACCTACCTCTTCCCCCCATTTTTTTTCCCCAATCTATAGCTTTGTGCTGTTTCTCATTATCCTTTGCTGTGAGGTTTTGTGAATGTTTTCAAAGTTGAGGGGGGGTTTAGTCCCCATAAGTATTGCTCCTCTCCATCCTCTCCCAAAAGTACAACCCTTCTTTATCAGACATTTAAACAGTTGTCTTTGATTGTTATGTCACAATTAACTTGTTCCCTCTGTACGGGAATTGGTGAAGCTGGGCAGAGCCAGATGTCACAGTGAAAGGACAATTGTAGTGTTACTTATGGCAGTTTTGTGGGATTATGTGGGGTACCTCTGGGGAAAGCTGTTTTCTCACTAATGCAGGTTCTGTAGGATAAGATTTTTTGTCTCTTTTCTTAATTTTCATAGTAGTAAGGGGTCTGTCACAAACTCATACCACTTCCATGGCCACAGTACCAAGTCTGTAGCTGGTCTGCATCCAGCAGTGATGTGTCATTGTGCCAACTGTGGGATGAGCTGTTATCCAGTGTCAGGATGTTAGCTGTCTTGAGGAGCACTTATTACAGGTATGATTTTGAGATGGTTCTATTTCCAGAAAGGAAGGTCACCAGACACAAATATAGATAACGGTCTGCAGGGGAAGCCCTAAATCATGGCTTGAACCAGAGTGGCTTGTATGAAGTCAGGACTGAGTCAGGGGAGCCCAGGGGAGTGACTGGAAGGGGTGGATCCTGGCTCATTCCCAGACCTCATTTAGGTTTTGATAATGGAGACAAAGGTATCCTGCTGGAGATCCCTGCCTACCTGAGGTCTTCTGAAAGTAAGCAGCTTCTTTATTTCTGTGCTCACTGCTGTTGCATTTGAGTGAATCCTTGCTTTTGCAGCCTGGATCTTGCTGCTCTGCTGTCATCGTTGCACTACATTGCATTACGCAGCCTCATGAGTGACCCAAGTTAATCATAATCACTATTTGGGAGTACATCGAAGGTCAAGAAAATAGAGGGAGTGTTAGAGCTCTGTTTTAAAAAGGCATGGGTTTGAATTCTTTCTCTGAAAGAAGCAATTCTGTGCTTCCATCCTTTGAGCCTTTTCTGTGATACCTATTGTCAGAGTTATTCAGCCTTTTCAGTATGATGGCTACTGCCAGAATTCTTTCCAATTACTCTAATATGTGCATGCCCATGTCTATGGGCACAGATTTTTGAACAGAGATTTGGCTTATTTTAAGTAATTTTGGTCTGTATGGTGCTGCTTGGTGGTAGCGTAAGAGTGGCTTTGAGAGCAACAGAGGAGGAGAGCCTGCGTAAAACCAGCACTGTTCTTTTCATTTAGCAAAATTCAGCCTTTAAGAACATTTAAAGCAAGATGGTTCTAGCAGAAGCTAGCCTCTGATTTGTGATGCTTACTAAATACAGCCTGAAAATTGCTATTACTCAATAGATAAGATTTTGAAAGATGTTCATGCTCCCTTTCCAAGTGCTATGAGTAAAGCTTTTCCTGTCCTAAGATTAGTAGAGCACAGCTGCGGTGCCAAAATGTGAGCTGTATTAATGATGCTTTTAGAAAAAGCATAAATGCTTTGAAGAACTACTTTCCTGTAAGTAGTTTACCCTCCTTGCAGATCATTGTTTGGAAGTAAAGAACCTAAGTCAACAAAAACCACCAACAAGTCCCAAAAGAAGGAAAAAATAAAAAACCAAAACCACCACCAACAAAAAAAAAAACAGTTGAGAGCCTTGGTGATAATCAGAAGTTTCTCATTTGGCAATGTTTTCCTGTTTAGAAATTATTGCTTTCAGCTGTGAAAATAATAGTCTTGTCTTGCAAAGACAAAGGAGGGAGGATGCGTTTGAGTTATTTAAAACAAGTATCAGTTCTCTTTTTTACAAATGTGGAAGGATAATGACTCTTGTTTTAAGATCACACAGGGATTCCATAAATACAGCTTGCATTTGTGGATGAATATTTCATTTAATCAGATCAGGGAAGCCCTGCTTGAAAATGGACTTTTGAATGTTAATGCTGCAGTTGTGCTGATTCCCTTTTTATGCAGCCTCTACACAATGAAAATACCTTAAGGGCTGTATATAAACAGAAGCCTCAAATAAAGTTCTTTTATTGGTGGCAATGACAATCCAGCCACAGTAATTATTTCAGAGCTGGCAGTGTTCAAGTGGTACCCATCAGTGAGTAGAAGACAGTGTTTCCAGAGTTGGCCTGCCGGATTGATTTCATAGAATCATAAAGGCATTAAGGTTGGAAGAGATCACTAATATCATCTAGTCCAACTGTCAGCCCGTTGCCACCATGCCCACTAACCCATGTCTCTCAGTATCACATCTCCAAATTTCTTCAGCGCTTCCAGGAATGGCAATTCCACCACCTCCCTGGGCAGCCTGTTCCAATGCCTCACCACTCCCTGTGAAGAAACTTCTCTTAATATCCAAACTTAATCTTCCATGGCATAACTAAAGGCCATTCCCCCTCATCCTATCACTTTACCTGGGAGAAGAGGCTGATGCCCACCTTGCCACAACCTGCTTTCAAGGAATTATGGAGAGTGGTAAGATCTCCCCTGAGCCTTCTTTCCTCCACACGGAACAATCCTGATTCCCTCAGCTGCTCCCCTTAAGACTTATGTTTCAGATGCTTCACCAGCTTTGCTGTCCTTTTCTGGACACATTTCAGGGTCTCTGTCTTTAGTGTCTTTTTTTGACATGTCTTTCTTTGTAAGAAAGTATAGAGTTCCTCAAATATGAAATGTGGAAAAAGGACCTGTCCATTTGGGAAGAATCTAGGAATGTATTCATTGTCTGTAGTGATGCAGTAAGGTCAGACTATCTTGGAATTAAATCTTACAGAGGAGGTAAGGGATTACAAGAAAAATGGTGCTGCTTTTTTTTTTTTTTTTTTTTTTTGACATTTGATACTGTCTCCCACAACATCCTTGTTATGGAGCTTAGAAAGTGTGGGATAGATGTGTTGGCAGTGGGGTGGATTGAAAGCTGGCTGTCTGGTAGAGCTTAAAGGGTTGACATGAGCAGTTCAGAGTCTGGGGGTTGGTGCTGAGTCCCGTTCAGCATCTTCATCAGTGATCTCGATGAGGGGATAGAGCCCACCCTCAGCAAGTTTGCTGGTGATACAAAGCTGGGAGGAGTGGCTGATGCACTGGAAGGCCGTGCTGAGAGTTGAGCAGGGAAGAACCTGATGAAATTGAACAACAGCAAGTGTAAAATTTTCACCTGGGGAGGAATAAGTACGTGCATCAGTACTGGTTAGAGGCTGACCTGCTGGAGAGGAGCTCTGCAGAAAAGGACCTGGGCGTTCTGGTGGACAACAGGTTGGCCATGAGCCAGCAGTGTCCTTGTGGCCAAGAAGGCCAATGGTATCCTGAGGTGCATTAAAACAAGGGACAGTTGCCTCCCTAGTCCTACTGACTCCATTTTTTCTGAAACAATAAACAGTTCAGATAGGTTTGATCATGTCTCCCCTCCCTTGAAAATCAGCTTGGTGCTTATTTGTTGTACCTCTTCTCTGTGACAAGACCAACTGATGTTCAGGCTTTTTTTTTTTTTTTTTTTTTTTTTTTTTTTACTAAGTACAACCAAATATTTTACAGAGAGAAAATATTCAGTGAATGTGCAGCATGGCTACCTGATCAGCAGAACTTCCTGCTGGCCCGTGGCTCTTTCTGACTTTTCTGGCTCTTTCTGTTCAAGCATCATCAGAAGAGGAAAACAAACTTTTGTATGCAGTGGCTGCATGGGAGACTATGGGGGATGTTTCAGGGAGTGCCACCCAGGGAGTGTTTCAGGCATCTGTGTGGGTTTTTTCTGTTTTCAAGAGCAAAGGTCAGAATACCATTTGCCTGGTTTCTTCAAATCCCCCTCATCCTTCCAGTAAAGTGAACATCGTGAATGTTACTAGAATTGTTGGAAGGAGAAATAAAAATAATAATAAAAACAATGTCAACAAAAACCCACAGTGTAATACAGCAGTTCAGCCCAGCACTTAAATACGAATCACGAGATAAACAGTAGATGGATGAGAATGAAAAGCTGTGTCATCCTAAAGGCTAACTGCGCAGCTTGCTTTAAGAAAAAAATATTCCTGTAGGGGCATTCAAATTGAATGTGTATACTAACGCTATAGCTTTCTCCTTGACTAGGAGTGTTTAAATAACACTGTATTTCTGGGTGTTACCGTACATTGTATGGTCATTCCAATTATGTAAAATTGAAGGAAGGATCATTAGACCTCTTGGAGTATCCTCCTCTCAGAGTGTCCTTCTTCCTACTTTCCTATATCTTTGGGTGATGCAGCGTATCAGCAAGCCTGCATTTTACTCACTAATCAGTGTTATTTGGAAAGCAGTAACATTTCTGCTTTTGTTTACTGAGAATTGTTACAGCAAGCAGACTTTCTGGTTTGTGGAGACTGATCTGTTGCAGACAGTGAGAGCAGCACTAGGGCTTCTTAAGTGCCTTCTGCGAAAGTCTTGCAACTGTATTGGAAAGAATGAATGTGGTTTATCTTCAGTGTTGATATAGACACAAGTAAACTAATCTAAATTTGTCGCCATCTGTCCCCCCCAGGTTGTGGGAGAGATTTGTTCTTTCCAATCCAAGGAGGAATGGATTTGCCAAGGGTGCCTGAAGGCAGGAGGTATTTTGCTAAAGCCAGAAGATGATGTGAAGGAAGGCTGCATATCTGACATTGTTCAGTAGATGTGGGATTTCAAGGAGAGGGGACACTTGTGGACTAATCAGGACTGAAGGTTGGAATTTCCAAACAAGTCTTAAAGTGGCCCCAGGGAGGATAGTGTAAAACAAAAACCCATTTAGTGACAGCAGACACTCTGGCAAGTTGCCCTATTCAGAGAATCTAAACCTCAGTTTTGGGGTGAATTACCTACTAGTTGAAACTCACTTCGCTTTTGAAAAAGAGGCGGCAATCGGAATGCTGAATTGGCAACATAAGATCTCAAAATTCATAAAACAGCTAATGAACAATCTGGAATTGGTTGAGATGGAACTGTTTAAGAATTCTAGGAACTGAGCCTTGAAAGAAAAAAATAAAACTATAAATCATCTGAGGAGAAAAGCATTCAGAATGGGCATAAACAAAGTAGATCGTAATTCTTAGTGAGTATATTTGCCACACACACAGTATAAGACCCAGCACTTAGCATTGACTTAGTACAGGATTGTTGCAATATAATCAGATTTTTATGACCTAACGAATATTTGTCTGATCAATGGGTGAAATATTACTCTGTAGTATTGCCTACTCCGGCTGTTCATCATGAAGTGCAGATGAATATAACCCAAATCTCATCCTCTTTTTCTTTTTTTTTTTTTTTTTTTTTTTTTTAAAACCCTCAGTGAAAGAAGTAAGAAATAAGTGAACTCTTAGAATGCTGGCATGTTTCCATTTGAATACATTTAGACTGGGCATCCATTAATTTTGGCATTGAGTTTCAAAGTACTCAATTCACTCATCTATGCCAAAAGCCAAGTCCTTTATGTATGTTTGTAAATGCAAGCATCAGCATTTTTTGCTCATGTTACTTAACTGTTATAAAAACATCTTTATGAGCATTAATCTTGCAATTAGCCTGCTTAAAGGCCTGATTTCTTTTTTTTTTTTTTTAATAACTTCAGATTGCTTCAGAAATTCTCACCTACACATGCTACTCCTTTACGGAGTTAACTCACGTTTTTTGGTTGTTGTTTTAACATGTCCTCTGTTCTCAAGTATAGAAATACTGTTCATTCCAACCCTCCAGTACACTCATTTTCCTTCATCCTAGAGAGACTTTTCTCTGAGCTTTAATGCATTAAGAACTAGCCCTATCGGATACAACAAGGCAGAACATCCTAGAAATGCAGAATTCAAACTGTAAGAAGAGGTATTTTTACCCATCTTTTTAGCCCCCATGGTGCTTTAATGAGTTTGTGGTTGTTAACCGAGAGAGGACTGGTTGCTGTGCTCTGGTTCTGTACTATTGCATGCAATTTTAAAGCTGGCTCAGACAGGTCTGCTTTTGTGGCTTGTAAGTTCTGCTCTTTGGTAGAAGCACAGTTGCAATGAAGTGTTCTTGACATCTTCTGATATTCCTGTACAAGACAAGAGTTGGAGCTGTGGGACAGAATTTGTGAAACCAAAATAATTTCTGTGTGCCTGTGTCTCACCCAAGGATCAGTTTTGCCCTGATGGCCCTTGCTGTTCTCACTTGACCTGTGCTTCAGAAAGGCTCTCTGTGAGTATGTTGCTGCTATTTAAAATTCAGCTGCGTTTCCTGTTGTAGAGCTGTTGAATATAGCAAGGGAGAGGGGAAGAAGGGGAGGCTGATTTTGTTTAATCAGCAGTGATGATTTCTGGCTCAACAGCATGTGCTTGATGATGCTATTTATGGATCCCTAATGCCAGAAACAATATTCATGTCAAATTATACTTCATGGTTGAGAAAAATCTTCTTCCAGTGTGTTACCATATTTAAGTCACTTTTTCACTCTACTGCTATTTGTTGTTCTAAACCCTGTTAATGAATCTTCCCCAAGTATTTTGCTCATTTTGGGTTTTCTTTCACTCCTTTGGGTAAACTTATATATAAATATCCGTATGTACCTGTAATTCAGTAGCTTCTGGAAACTTTTTTTTTTTCCCCAGAATTGAGTAAATTTTATTGCTGTTTGTTTTTTTATATCCACATATTGCTTTTGCTTTGTCAGACATCAGTTACGCATACTCTAATATTCTCCCACTAGTCAGCTACTGTTCCTTTTGCCATGTGAACAGTTTTTTCTCACTTGGTGCATGCTTTTTTAAGGATAGAAGAGAGTGGCAGTTTATCATCCAAAACAATTGCAGATTCCAGATCATAAAAAACAGATTTGTATCTATATTCCCAAGTTTCTTGCCTGGTGTTAGCTGGCATCTTTGTCAAGCAGCATGTTCCCTGCTGTTTGAGTATTCAGTGTCTGGTATTTTGTGTCCCGTGATGCAATGGATTAAATGTAAATATCAGTTTCATTCATATCTTTTTGGTGAAGAATTTTGATTGAAGGCTCCATGGTTTTTAAAAATGAGCATCTGTTGCAGATACGCTGAATTACTATGGAATTCTTCTTAAAGGGAATTGAAGTCCCTGGGTGCCTTTCCAGTTATCTTCCTCAGGATATCTATTGCAAATGTAGAAGTCCATAAGGAAAGTCAGTTTTCTAAAAGTGAATACTGCCAACTGCAAACATCTGTCTTGTTTTTCTGTGTCTGCAGCTGACTGTCTTGGGTAACCAAATGATTTTGTGTTCTCACCTGTTCTGCATTTAAAAGCTCTGGCTGCGCTGCTAGCTCAGGCCTTCTTTTTCCCTCAACATTTGGCCATATGTGGTCATCAAATCATAGTGGTCAGCTGCTGAAACCGATTAAGTCATTTAGCTGTTCAGGTCTGAAATAAATTAAGCAGCACGGAGCAAGGCCAGCCTTCCCTGCACAGCTGTTGGACTCGCATCTCTTTCCAGAAGAGAGACACGTTATTTGCTTACACAGTACATCAAATGAGAAGTGCGCTTGGGTTTCTGCGCTTGCCTTGGAACAGTTGCGGTCTTGGAAGGGTTGGAAGAGGGGTGGGAGCCAAGTGGATTACCCAGAACTCCATGGGACTCATTTTTGCAATCCATCTAGGAACTCGAAATCGGATCTGTGAAGCAAGAGAAACTTTCAGTGAGGCAGGGCTCTTGAGGAACAGTGTTATGCCATGGCGAAAGCGCTGCCCGCAGCATTTCTTCCTTGCAGTGTGAATGTTTCCCAACAGGTGGTGGTGTGGTGGTGGTGGTTTTTGTTTTGTTTTTGTTTTTACTAGTTGAGGGTGTAATCCTGTTTCATCATGATACACAAATAGGTACCTAGTGGCCGATTATCGCTATCTAGCTGAAAACGTGTTAATAGAAAATCCTTCACGTCCCGCGCCGGACTTGGCCTGTTTGAAGCAGAACAAATGTCTGGAAATGAGCAGCTCTCTGAAAGCTGAAGTGAGGGGAAGATTCTTTTTACTTTGCTGCATGCCACACCCTTTGTATTTATTTTCCATTTTTTTTAGGTGTGGTGGGGAGCTTCTTCTAAGCTTTACTTCTTTGTTGAGTGTCTATGTGGGGTTTTCAAAGAGCAATTTGTGTTTCACATAAAAATGCCATACAGCCTCTGCTGTAATTGCATCATGTTTCCTTTGTTCCTTCCTACAATGGAAAATTTGGTGTGTTAATACATTAAAAAAACAGCAATAATTGCTCATAGTGCAATATCATTTCAGAGATCTACCTCTATCTTCCATGATCCTCCACTATTTTTGTGTTGTATGGAATTTCATCAAAAAGGTAACAAGGCATTAAGCTTTCCCTCTCTCTTTTGAGTTGAAGAGGGATAAAAAGATAAGTAATCTTTAACCTGTAGCATAGTTAACATCTCACTGATACTTATTATTAACTCATTGCGAGGAAATAATTTGCATTAGTAAAACGAAATGGTTAGAGAGATACCAAAACTGTATTTAAGACCCTCTCAAACTACTGTTGCTAGTGTTTCATAGTGCCTTCTCATCTGTGGCAGCAGTATTTCCAGTAAGAGTGTACTCTTACTGGTTCCTGCAACTTCCTGGTGACAACAGTTTGAAGATCAGCATCATTAATTCTCCAACTTCATTTAACATACAAGTGGAAAGATGGCAACTCCACAAATCTGATGGTAAAATAATATAGGAAAGCAGGCTGGGTTGTAAATAGATAAATGAAGGACTTAAATTTGCTAAACAGTTTGCAGATGCTAGAAGCACAGGGGATTAAAATGAACAGAACAGAAAACCAAAGGCTGAAGCAAGGATGTATACTGTGGGCCAAGTTTGCAGAGGCCTCTACTTGGCATCTTACGTGCTATTTGGTTACTTCCACCCACAATCGACTTGCTGAAGCAAAACTGGAGCCACAAAAAACAAAATATGAAGTCCTCCTACCATAATGTGCAGAGGCAAATAGCGCCTGTACCCATAAATCAGGTGCTTATGTGCAGTGACTTGAATCTGCAAGTGATTGAAAGCTTCCTTATCTCTCCCATCCATGTGAAGGGAGTAATGCCTTTTGAATGTTAGGTTTGTTTTGTCATCATTATTGTTTTGCATAGAGTAATTAGCTCCATGCAAAGTCACCTTGCCACCTTTGTGAATAGCTCTACGTTATTTCAGAAGTGCAGCTTTATGATATCAAGCACAAATGCTGCAGTGGCAAAAAGTGGTTTTTACCATTCACACCTGCACTTAAAGTGCAATTCTGGTCCTATTCCAGAAGAAATATCTGGAAACTGGCTCTCAGAAACCAAGTTTCTAAAAATAATATTGGGTTCTAGGAGCCACCAGTGGGTGTGTGCTGTCATGTTGAGCCGTTTTAGCTGTTTGCGTTTCTGTGAATTCCCATTGTCAGGTCTGGAAGTAGAAACCTTTGCAGAATTTGAGGCACGCTGATACCCTAAGCTAGGGGACAAAATACATTTATATTATCAGTATCTTGAGAGTTGTCATAAAACTGACTTAGTGATGTGAGGTTTTCTGGCTGGAGATGTCAGACTCATGCTAAGCGTTTTGATTTGTTCGCATATCTTTCTGGGAGATCAGTGACAGCTTGAATATTCCAAAAGTGAGTAATTTATTTACATAGCTTCCAAACTGAAGGGGCTGGTCAAAGATCTCAAATGATAGAGTTGGAGAATCTGTGGATTTAGGAATCTTTTGGAAGTCTTTAATGTGGATTTTCTTCCCTTCCTTCACTGCCAGTAAAAAAAATGAAACATAATTCTGTACTCAAAGGCAGTGCTTTCATTATTTCATTTATTTTTCACACTTATTTTCTGTTTCAGAATAGCGTAATATATCAACAAATGCTATCATAAAGGTCTGTTCTTAAAGGTACTTAGAATTAAAGAAGCATATAGTAGTAGTACAGTAGGATGGTACCTGGAAATAAATGCTGCAGTCTGGTTTAGTCTCACCTCGGCTAATTTGATCAACTTCTTATGTGTTTCCAGTTAGCTTTCAGTGTGGACATGTCCTTAGCAACTCAGTACTTGATAAGCATCCTTGGCTCATAGATGTTGTAGTATTTGTAGTCTGGTTTGTTGCAGAGAGTGTCTTGAGGGACTGAGACCTCAGAATTCAATAGCTGTTGGGAAGAAGTACTGAATAAAGGCCAGTGCATGTGTGAGGGGTTTGCCAGACCTTGACTGCGTCTTTGATTAAAGCAGGCTGGAAAGAGGTCTCACTATTTCTATTAATCTATTTGGGTAGATCTGTCTGTAATACAGCCTAAAGGCCAGAATTCAGTCAGCTGTATGGGACAGTCTTGGTTTTGGTTTTGTAGTATGACCAGGGATAATTCATTTGTTCTCTACAAAATAATTTTAACAATTTTAATATGGGGCAACATAGGAATGATTTTGTGAGCTTCTTAGTCCTGGATTCTTCCGTGCTAAGAAATCCGTCATACCTTTACGTGCAGTACTAACCCCATAGAGATGTTTTCCTATAAAACTCGCATGTTCTCCTGTACTATAGAATAATTCAGGTTGGAAGACATCTTGTCCAGCTGTCTGATCAGAGTGGCTGTGTCACACCAGGTTGCTAAGTCTTTATCCAGTAAACTTCCAAGGACAGTGGCTGCATGAGCTCTGAGCATCTTGTTCAACAGTTAACCACTATGCTCTGGGCCCAGTCATCCAACATCCATTTTGCCAGTCTGGTTGCCCACCTTTCCAGACCTTGATGTCCCAGCTTGGTTACAAAAATTTTGAAGGGAATGACATTGAAAGGCTTAATAAAGCCAAGTGGAATTTGCGTGTTTTCTTCTGTTGTGTACAAATGCAACTGCTTAGTCACTGATGGCAGTCAGGTCTGTCAGACATAGTTTACCCTTGGTAAATCTGTGCTGTCTCTGGTCACTTTCTTATACTGCATGTGCCTAGAACTGGGTTTCAGGAGGACACGCTTGAGCTCTGAAATTTGTCTCTTCTCAGATGGGAGAGGTAATGTGAATGGGAGTTGGACAGGTCTGATTCAAGAAGATAATTGTAGGATGACTATTCTACTTTTTAGTTTTTCATTTCAAGGACTCTTCCATGTAAAGGATTTCATGTATGTTCACAAAGCTGAGAACTCTGCATTTCCCTGTTTCCCGTAGCTAATACAGATTAATGGCAGAGTAGGACTGAATAAAGCAAATTGTTTTGACACAAAGCATCACTCCAACACCAGACCCTTGACTGACAGAAGCATTCAGTGGAGCTTCACATTAAAGATGCTTTATGGGATTCATCAAAGTCTTTCGATGAACTTTCAAAACAACTATTGAATTGGCTGATGATTTCCTAACTGGCAAGTACTCATTAAATATCTGGCAGAGATGTTCCTACTGCCTGCGTTTTGGGAGGCATCAGGAGTTTCCCCAGCAGTCACTCCAGTGCTGTTACTTAGTGCTTAGTGCTCAGCTTTGTTCGCCTTTTCTGGTGTCTGGCCACACTGCTTGTTGACATGAGGCTGCTTTCCTGCATGGAGCATCCAGGCTGCCTCTGCCAGGCTCTCTGCATTCCCTTGGGGCTTTGTTCAAGCAGCAGGAAAAGGAGCTCTTCTGCTGGTAACCTGTTTTAATGCAGCACAAGATCCTGGAAAGAAGAGATTTTGGCTGCTGAGAATTTCCTTCCTCACCTGACAGCTTCATCTGTGTGTCTTGTCTGTGCTGTCCTCCCTGCTGGGCTGTGGCATCCAGCACCCTCCACACACAAGGTTGTCTCCAAAGCCCTCTGGCCAGCCACAGCTGTGCTGCCAGGGCTCCAGGGCTGAGGCCAGTTTTCACTATGGTGCTTAATATCTGCAGCAAGGATGAGTGATTTACTTAATTTGACTCTTATGCATGCCCTACAGAGTCTGTTGTTGTTTTTAAACTTATATATTGTTTCGTTTCTTCCTCTGTCTCTATATATGCATACATATATATATATAAATATATATATATATATATGCACTCACATATATGTGTGTGTGTGTGTGTATATATGTATATATTCTTTTGATTGCTGTTGGCTGGATATGCACAGCTGCCTAGACACCACGGTTTGAACAATTTCTACTGTGGTTTATATGGATTGACGTATGCAGTCAAGGAATGTAAGCCACAGAAAGCTAAAGATGAAACCAAGGAGGAGCCATTAAACTGGTAGCACTGAACAACTTAGCTGCAGTTTAGAGTAGCATTTAATTTATGGAGGCTTAAGTTACATTGTTCCGTTTTTCAATTGACACTCCAGCAGCTGAAGAGAAGTCCTCTATGTATGTGTAACAATCTCCAGACCCAACTCCTCCTACCCTGAAGCTTGCATCATGATTACATGGGCCTGTAGCATTTTTCTGCAGTGGAAGTGGTATGTTCTGAAAGAGTCGCTCCGTTTCTGCTTTTCTTCTAAATTCTGTACTCAGCTGACTAATTGAAGTCTGTATTTAATTGACTAAGAATCAAGTTTCTTTATTGTGAAGGGAGATAGCTCTTCTCTGTGCTCAGTTTCTGTACTCATTCTAATATGGCTAGTAAACTGTCAGGAGAGAACTTTTATCAGTTTTGATTGTACTTTTTGACAGTACGTGTTTAGAAAAATGGTTTTTTTTATGCAGTTAGGGAATAGAGTTCTTATTGTAAAGGTAGGGATCAAAGTTTGCTGTAAAGGCAATTTGTATACAAGATTACACCAAAAAAGAAAAATCTTTTATTTATTTATCAGAATTGTGATTGATTCCTGTCCGTTGAAACTTTGTTTCTACTTTGACGTCTAATATTGGTTTTCCTAATGCTTACTGTAAAAGGAAGCATTTGTTTCACAATGGAAAAAATATTTACTTCTGAAATCCTTCAGCCATTGTGCTGACTTCTTCCTATAATTGAGCGAATGACTGACTATTATTTCAGTCTTCTGAAAGAGGCTGCTTTCAAGAGAACTGTGTCTCAGCAAAGTGCTTCCAAGGAATTTCTGCAGCCATTTTTCTCTGAAACAGAGCTGTGGCACATGTTAACAAACTGCCCTGTGCATATCAGAATTGGGACTGAAGTTAAGGACAGGGGAAAAAAGCCAAAAACTTCATAGCATCTCTACCTCTAGAGAGAATTGGGGTTTTAGTAACTTTTATTTACTTCCATACAGATCCATTTTGGGAGATGTATTAGCTATATGCTGTACAGAATAATTCTTAAAGTTCTCAGTTCTTTAGCAGTATTTCTTAGTTGCTTCAGCTTCTTCAGCTGGATTTTTAATTTATGTTCTTTCTGCTCATAGTGATGAAACAACTCACAGCTAAAAAAGGCTTGCAAATTATTACATTGTGTTAATGTCATACTGACTACTGCAATAAAGGTGGGTGAGGGTTTTACTGGCTTTTTCTGGAGGAGAACAAAGAATTGGGAGGAATGTCTTGGGACACTTGAGCCAACTGCTCTGCCTCATGCAGTCCCTTTCATTAACTTGTTGAGCCTTTCTTTAAAGTACTTTTTCTCCTCCCCTCTGTTTCTGTGGGAGATTGTTTCAAAGCTTTATTTCTCTGAGGATCCAGAATATTTCTTTCATTCAAAGCCTAAAATTATCCAGGGCCAAAATGCCCATTTGTCCTTAAGCAATACCCTTTAGTGAAAACAGTTCCTCTCTTGCTCTTGTATCTTAGTTATTGGGCTGTTCATAAATGATTTTCATCTGTAGTTCTTTCTTTTTCCTAATCTTTCAAGGCCTACTTAAATTGATTTTTGGCAGTTTCTGCCTTATCCTGATGCATCTTGAAATGTCTTCAGCGTTTCCAGTCCATTCCATACTGTTTTCTAGATGTCACTTTTGAAGGAAATCAGAGTTCCTTCCTTCCAGAGCACTTCTCATGTGGGATAGCTTGAAGGTTGAGCACTTCAGATGTTATCCAGCCTTCTTCCTCCTCCAGCAGCTGCCTAAGTGCTAGAGTCCCTGCCTCTAACAGGGGGTTTGGAACTAAATGATCTTTAAAGGTCCCTTCCAACCCAAACCTGTGATTCTATTTTTTAAGTAGTTCTTAGTGTGCCATTGTTTGCTCTGCTTTTGAATGGAGAGCTTTCTTTCCAGATCAGCTCATAGCACGTCACTTTTCCTTCGGTGGCTGCCAGAGCTTGTTGGCTCTACTGTGGATTGAATATCACCTTCTAAGGAACCCATGCAGCCAGAGAGTTTTCAGTGCCAGTGTAGATTCACTGGAATTATCAGCAGTTCTGCCAAATACTGGTCATAAACATGACGTCAGATGTTTCAGTCAGCATATTCTGAGCTCAGCAAATACATATTTTCAGTGATGGTGAGTTTAATCAGAAAAAATACTGACTAGGTGAAGTTGTGAAGCTCATTCTGGATTTGTTGTTTTAACAACAAATTTTATTGCTGATAATGATTTGTTTTAACTCTTATTAGAATTAATCTCAAAAAGTGTTTCTTTTCATTTTTTATCTGCCAAACTGAAAATGCTTTTACTTGTTAGTTTTGGTGGATATTGTGATGTCAACCTTACAGTTTGCCTTTAATAACTCTTAACCAGTTTGGTTACTGCCAAAGCAATAAGACTAATTCTGTTTGAGGCATCTTTTCAAAAGAATATCAGAGAACTTATTACACTGCTCTATTCGGTCATCTTTTGAGTGATGTCCTGGACTAAATGATGACCAGAAGCCCACTCGAAACTCAGCCATCCTGTGATTCTGTGGTCTAAATGGAGGGCTAAATAATACTAGCTTCATTAGAAATGAACGTTTTTGGTTTTCTTTTTTCTGATGTGTGTGTTGGCTGTCAGGAATACTCAGATGCATTACTTCTAATTGATACTTCACACGTTAAAGTGGCAGCCCTTGCATTTCTTTACAGATTATTTCTATTAATAAATTATGTGCCCATTTCTAATTTTAAAATATACTTGGTAATTTTTGCTGAAGTGTTATGGTTTTATCCTGTCTATAAAAGCTACTCTGTGATTCATGCAGCTCTTGTAGTGCCCTCTGAAATGAAAGTCAAGGACAAGAGCGATGTTTCATAGGATCAGGTCACTCAAAGTTTTGAAGACAGCAGCTGTTTGATTTGTTTTGTGGAAGAAAAAAAAAAAGGAAAAAAATGTATTTTGTTGTTGTTCTTTTGATAGGAGGTATAATTTCAGCAAGAGTCAAGTGATAATCTATGTTGCATGTGATCCTGCAGTGATACTCCCTGTTCAGAAGAGGTTTACCTACATCAACTTGCTTCAAAGATGGATATCTGACAGCTGATCCGATGTCTGACCACTCTTGAGATGGGATTAAAAAAAAAAACAAAAAACAAACAAACAATAGCAAAAATAACCACCAGAAGTAATTCCTTCTCTGTTTGCAAATCTGTGTTTTGTTTCTGTCCATTACATCTGATACTGTCACTCTGCACCACTGGAGTGAGCTGAAGGGAGAGAGGTGCTGCTCCCATGGCCTTTTTACTCCAGAGAGAAACCCAAGCTACCTGTGTCAGTCTGTCCTTGTAGGCTTTGTGCTCTGTTAGTCTGCTCACCTAAGGGTTCCTCCAGACCTCCTACTGCAGCTTGATCACATCCTTGTTGTTTAAGGAGCCCAAACGTGCAACCAGCCTCTATGGGGGCTCTGACAAGAGTTTACTACAAAGGAAAATTAGTTTTCCTGGCCGTGCCAGCTTCATGTGACTGAAATAGCACACGCACTGGGTAATTACCTTTGCTGCAAGGCTGCAGGCCTGACAGGTGTTAAAAGTCATTGTGGCTGGGGCTGCCTAGGTCCTCTCAGGCAAAACTGCCCTGGCCCAGGGCTGCTGTTTGCCTGTGCGGTTTATAGGATTTGTGTGGATCCCTTTTTTTTTTTCCCCAGCTGTAAGATCCTTCGGAATCCCAGTTCTGTCCCCAGCACATTGACTGCTCACGCTGAATTGGTGCTGTCCACAGATTTGCTGAAAGCACATGCAGTCCCATCATCCAAGTCCTCAGTGAAGATGTTAAACATTATTGATCTCAGTATTGAGCCTTGAGAGCTTTAATCTTAAATTACTTAACTGGCTTAAGCTGTGGAATTGATATGCTCCGTAAGTGTAGATGAAGCATAAGATGAATATAAATTGAGTAGCTGAACTGCATCACGCCATCAGTCAGAGCCAGCTGCTGGCAAAATATTACAACATTTTTAGTGACATTGTAGCAGGAAGTGTTTATAAGGAGTGAACAAAAGGCATTTCCTGTCCATCCGGAGCTTAGAGAAATCACTTAAGCTGTGGCAGGTGCTGGTTTATGTTTGCTGTTCCATCAGATGAATTGTGACATTTTCTTGTAGCTTACTAGGCAAGGATGAAATTGGACTTGATAGAGCAGTGTGTTCTTCACTCTTCACTGCCTTCTGGGGAAATGCAGGAAGGTGTTCCATTCAAACCTGCATGGCTGCTTTTCTTTCCCCTGGAAACAACATATGTGTGTGCACAGTCTTTTTTAAATGGTAGACAACAACTTTTTGCAAAAGATACCAAGCCAAATTATTAAAAGTTGCTTTCAGGATTGAGATGGCAGTATTCTGCACAAAAATAAATGCAAGATTTTAAAATACAGTTGTTCTAAATGAGTAAGCAACTCTTGTTGTCTGTTAAATTCTGTAGTAGAAAATCCCTCTGCCATCTCCTTAAATTATTTATGCTAGCTTCAGGCTTGATACTTGGATTTGTACAGACATGGAGCTGTGACTACTTTCATAGCATTTGGTCTGGAGATGCTGCTGGTTTAGCCCTACCCAGGCTTAAACTTCAGTATCAGTTGTGCCTGTATGAGCAACATTCTTGCAGAAACCCTAGTGAAACCTAGGCAATTCTGTTGTGACTTGAGGTGAATCAGTTGAAGTTGGTGATGAAGTTGGTGGTAGCCCACTGAAGTCTGTGATGTGTTGCCTCTTGGTATGCTGAGTAAACTTCATAACACCACCAACTGCTTCACTGAAGACGCAGCCTACGTATGGATCCATGCTGCATCTTCCATGACTTGTCATAACAACCTGCCCTAGTTAGCTCCTGCACCACAGGTCATGCCTAGAAGATTAAATAGCCACCCATCCATTTACCCACTCTTGTGGGCAGCTTTTGTAATCAATGAGGGATTGTAACTGAAAGTCTTAAATGACTTTTTTTCTCAGTGTGCTTATGTACCGCTTTGTACTTTCTATCCATTCCCACCCTATGATAAGCAAGTACTGACTTGCCTGTTTAGTTTAGTAAAAGACAAAAATGAATGTATGGGATGCTTAAACTATTACAGGCTGGCTGGAAAAGGAGGAATAAGAATAAATGGAAAGTAACAGTTGAAAATGAAGACATTTACAGAGTTTCTCTGATGCAGTTTTTACATGACAGCTTTTTGCTTCCACCGATATCTTGGATTTTTAACTTGCTGCTCTGAGAGCATCAAACTGTGAAAGCCAAACCTGGATGCAGTTAGGAAGGACAAAGCTTGCTTTTATTCAAAAGGAAATATTAAAATGCTGGATAGGACTGCGGGCAGATTATTCTTGAAAGTTGTTTAGGTGTGTGCTTCTGAGCATTAATTTTGGGAGCACAAGGTATATGTATGTGTGTGTATATGCATGTAGTAGGTGGCAGTACCTGAGTAGAGACATATCTGCAGTCATACTTAACAAATATGGCTCTGGTCAAGCTGTGCTGAGTGAGGGGAGTGCAATGCTGGGTATGTGAAATAAATTTAAAGTTAGCAATGCATGATACTCAGTTCTCTTCATGTGTGTTGCCTCAGCAATAGTTGTATTTTATTTTTAGAAAGCCTGAGTATTTTAATTATCCTAGTTTTACCAGACATTTACAAAGCTAGATAACACTACTGACCTGGCAGACAGTTGTGTAGGGTTTAGAACGTTTATCAGTGCTGCATTTTAGAAATAAACATAATAGATAGCACTCTTGCAGTAAACTTGGTAGTTCTGTTGTGTAAATTTAACATAGCACAGGGCACTAGAGTGGGAACAAATGACTTCTAGCGCTTAGAAAGGCAGAGAGTGTAAACTACCTTTATGGTAGTTTAAAAGCAGCCCTCTTTGTTTGTTAGACCTGATGGGTCAGAAACAGCCTCCACTAAACTTTTTGCTTAAACAGTGTATGTTCAGCTGTATGCTTTAGTGTTTGAACTCTGTACAGATTGATTTATTTTCTCTACTAAGGAAACATTTGCTAAAAGTGTCTCATTTAGCTCTCGCAAGAAGATGGAGAATATTAACTGTGTATTAAATGATACACCAGAACTTGTATGGGAATGTTGCAAAGATGTGCCAGATGTTCTCAAATCCCGCTCCTGAATTAGCATCACCCAAAAACTGCTTACTGTTGGCTCATACCTGGACAAACTGATCTTTCTCCATTCCAGTCTTGCTTCCTATTCACTTTTCAGTGGAAGCAGGGAGATGAGCAGTGACACAGGACAATATGAAGTTCATGAAAGCGGGGAAATGGGATCAATTTGTATGCAGCTACAGATCTCCTCTGAAAATGCTGGAGTGTGAGCTGTGCTCAGTGTTTGGGCAGGTAGAGCAGAAGGCACACAGAGGGGACTGAGATGTCACAAGAAGTAATGTATTGCACTGATGCTGGAAAGAACATGATTCTTCAATTTCCTCTCCCTTTGCTTCAGTGCACTGCTGAGTAATACGCAGCATTAATTTTTAAAGTAGGTAATTTCCTTTTCTCTCCTTTTAAAAATAATTGTAGCAGTATGTGTACCAAAATTACTACTGCTTTCTGTCAGGGGTTGAGATGGAAAATGGCAATGACATACCACAGCTGTCCTGCACAGTGGCAGCAAGAATTACCTTTGTATTTTATGTAATTACTTACTGTTGTGTGTAACTAGGAGTTGGGCTATATGGAAGCTGTTTTCTACATCAGAAATAGCTCGAATTGTCTGGAATGTGCGTGCAAATGCTCATTTTTCTAGACAGTGAACATAGTTGACTTAGTAGTAAATCAGTGGCCTGTCCCAGCTTGCTTCTAGGTATGACTTTGGGTTGCTGCCTGTGTGAGAGCCTTTCCGTTCATGTGTGCGCTCAGCAGTTCAGGTTCCTGCTATTGTTCTCATCTGTGTGAAGCTGCACAAGGTTTCATGAAATTACATTGTCTTGTTCAAAGACAAGCTTATAGGCTGTTAGAATTTCATGTAAGGAAGAAGTCTACTCTTCTGCAAGTGCTAAGCATTTTTCCTATCTGTCCATTTAAAAGAAATGGATATTTTTCTTAATTCTGTTGAAATACCAGATGGTTTTCCTCTTACTAGTGAGAGATACTGAACTTGTCCTTGAGATGTACTTTTTTGCTGCAGACTTTTTTAAGCATGGCATGAGAATATTCTCGAACTAGAGGAAGATTACAATAGATTTTTAAAAATGAATAATTAGCTGTCTTATTTGGGCTTTTGTTTTCAGCTTTTTTTCTGGACAAATGGCTTGCAATATAAAGACAAGAACTCCAGATGTTAAGGACTTCAGTTCCCAGTACACTGGAGAAATTAGGATGACTGATCAAGAAACTGATGAAAATAAGGGCTTTTTTGTAGCATTGTGAGAAAGAGATGGATTCTTGTCATACATAATGCATTTACTTGATTAATAGAAGGAGTCTTTCTTAAATTTTGAATATGTTCTCTGTCTTGTAATTTGCTGAATCCTTTCCCTAGCATGAGCAGTGAGCATGCTTCATGCTGGCAGGGCAGTTGTCACTGTCTTTTACATTTCTTAGGAAGACAGGAGTAGCTGTTGCTTCTGGGAGAAAGTCTTGCAGTCATTGGAATAAGGGGAGCTCACAGAAGAACTACCAAATTCTGTGTTTCAGAATATGTAAGAGAAATTTCAGAGGGCATAGTGGGAGGGGGCAGAGATCAGTTATAGTTCAGAGGATAACCTGTCCTGATAGCATGGTAGTGACTGATTGTGTGTCAAATTATGCTGTTGTGCTTAAGGGAATTATAGGGAAAAGGTAGGGTAGGATGAAGGTGGAGAATAAACTTTTGATGTCAAGGCAACACTTGGCAACTGCTCACTGTATTTAATGTTTTATTTCCTTCACAACCTATTGTTGTCTGCTTTGGATTTCAGTTCCAGCTCCTAGACCTTGGAACTTGCAAGATCAGATTAAGCAGCTATTATATTGTTTAAAGGTTAAGTAATGAGGCGTTCAGTATAGCTTTCTAGCAAGATTTTCAACCAAAACCCAACTTGATAGGCTTGAACAAAAACCATGGTTACACTCCTGCTGCTGCAGTGGCATAAAACTTTCAGATTTCTATTTCAGGGCTAAAAATCTTTGACTTGTCCTAAGTACTCCTCATTAATGTCGAGAGTTGTTTAATAAATTCTGTCTTTATCTTGTTGATTGCTAGAAATCAATACGTTCCTTTTAAAAAAGTTACAGGGTAAGGACTATTTATCTTAGCATGTATTACATCTAAGGTAGTAATTTAAGTTTTATTCATCTTCATTGAACCTGGAAAAAGTGTTGCATTGCATTGCACTTTGTTTATTCCAGAGAAGTTGCAAAGTTCCATTGCTTCAAGGAGTCTGAGAGCAGAACTTGGGCAGCAGCAGCTGCTGACACTGTTTAAAGGCAGATTCCTTCAATCTCCACCAACTTTTCTGACACATTTCAAGAGAAGCTGGTCAACAATTTAGAGCATAAGAAGTTAGTAAACACAAATTCTAATGACAGTATCGCATTTTGGGTTTGGAGAGTAATTTTCACCAAGTGTTAGTGTCTTCAGTATCTTCTGTAAGCAGAGAGAGGAATGTTGGAAGAGTCATTTTAAAAATAAATAAATAAGTAAATGAAGGAAAATGTTATTACCAGGATCTGTCAGCAGGACTGAAAATACCAAGGTGTGCTGGGAGATGCCTGGTGTTGTGGCCACGAATCAGTCTTACAGCAGGCTTTGGCTGGTTAAGCTCTTAGCCGTTCCTGGCCTCACACCAATACATTCAGTGTCATAGACATCTGAAGTAATGAAGCATTAGTCTTCTCCTCTCCTCTCACTCTCTTAATTTTTAATTTTGCTTTGTACTTCTGAACTGCTTTTCTTATTTATTAGTTTGCTTTCCTCATGTGGGCCCTTCCTGTCACATGAGGCTATGTGGTAAGGGAATGTTGCAATTGAATTAATCTTGAATGTACTTTTTTTTCAGCCAAGGCATCTGTGGCATTCCTTTACTAGCAGGCAGTGTATTTTGATGGATTTACAATAGCATGAGGATCTGAAGCGATGGGAATCCTGTTGCTGCTTCGTTCATTTGCCATGTGCTAAAATGGTGGGCTGGATGCTAGGACCCAAAGGCCTGGAGTTATTGGGATGTAGGCTTTTTTTTCTAATGAGCAGAATTTCATTTCATTGTCAATAATAGGCATACCTGAAGTAAGTGTAGCTTCCCTCCAGTGGTAACTGCTCAACAGAGTGAACAAGATAGATGTTTTCCCTTGGCAAGGCACCATGTGAAGCACAACTGTTTTCAATCTCATCAGGTACTCCCCAGTTAGGGACATTGGCACCTGGTATTTTTGTGTCTTGTTTCTCAGTGGCCATCATCAGAGTGTGGACATCCAGCTCTCTGCTGTGTGGGTGTTAGGAAGGAGAGGAGCTTTTCTTCTGCTATGCAAAGCAAGTACTGATTAAAGAGCTAAGCTGTGTAACCTGATTAAGGAGCAGCACACATTCTGGGTGCGCTGACATTCCCAGCTCCTCCAATTGGAATGCTGTCCTGTGCCAGAGATCTCCCTTCTGAGATGTTGCTAAATGCACTGACTGTCAAACTAAATGGTTGCAGAGAGGAGTCACAAGAAGGTCATATCTTGTGTTACAGACAGTGTGGTCTGTCTGAGAGTGTATCAGGGCCACCAATGTAGGTACTTGGGGCCCACAGTAATTTTGTGTGGAAAAGAGCACAAAAAACTCTGCTTCAGTCAAAAGCCATCACTGTGGAATCCCAGCGGATCACAGGGTCACTTGGCAGCATCAGTATGGTCCTGGTTTGCTGTGTTCTGTTAAACTGTTAAAGGCTGTACAGTTTCTCATTGTTGGTAAGAGCTTTTTTTTTTTCCCTTTTGTTTTCTCGTGGTGCACCTCTTGTTTTTATAGCTCTTTAATGGAGAGGTACTATGTCTTCTAGTCTGTTTCCATAGAAACATCCAATTAGAGTAATTTGGAGAGATTGAGACAGCTGCCAAAACTCCTAAAGAGAAAGGAGTAAGGGGAGGGAAAAAGGGAGAAGGTTGGGCTGGCAAAATGTAAGCAACACTGCCTGCCTTTTGCCAGCTAACACTCTTCTGTACACTCGTATCTGACTGTACATCTTGCACCCATTTGGTTTGAGCTACATCTGTAATGCATTTTAAAAGTATAATTGAGTCTGGTGCTCAGCATATGTGATGGTAATGCTTGGAATGTGAGAATGTTTTGTTGTTGCATTGCCTCTTTCATATGTTTTTTATCAGGCAGTGGCTGAGGCATTGAGAATGAAAGCAGAGGAGAGAAGAATTGAGGCATCTTCATTTTGCCAAGGCCTCATGCATTTACATAAGTTAAAAAGGACATTTTTTCTGTTCTTGCTTTAGTGCAGAACAAGGTAGCCTTGGTACCTGTGATCCTATGAATATCAAACTGTTTGTAGATAAGAGTAAATCATATTTCACTGAGTCTGGTTTTGTAAGTTGAACAACTTGGTGAACTGCCTGTCTTGGCTAGCCAAAGTCTGTCAACAATTAAACCCTAATAGAAAAGGAGAATGGAAGCAAAGCAAAGATTGGGTATTTTTCCTGTAGGCACAAAATCAAATGTTTGTACATTAAATAAAAAAAAAAATCTCTACCACAGGCTGCATCTCCATATTTAGACCTGCAGCTTTGCTCCTGCCTTTCACATTGTAAGACTGTGAAAATTTAAATCTGTCATGGGACATTAGGCTCTATTGTACACACAGAGATCTGAACTTCTCTGTGATCACAACTTGCATACATCATTTCCATGCTGGTACTCTTTAAGTACTTTCTATACTAAATGTCATCTAGACCGTCCAGAAGACCTTTCATTCCTTCCTGACTGTAGCTTTGCCTTCCAAGGATTAAACCTTCTCAAAAAAACAGCCACACAAAAAACCCCCAAATTCTAAAGCCCTTCCTCAAAACCCCACTTCTTTCAGAGAGGATGCTTTGACACAGAAACATGTTAGAAATGGGTTCTGCTTTGGGGAAGGTAATTGCAAAATCCAGTTTATATTTGTAGTTGATTCCTGCTCAGATCTTCAGAAGGACAACCAGGATGGGCCATCTGGCAGTCAGCCAGCCTCCTTTTTAGGCATCAGTGGCTTCAAGTGTATTCCTATTTCCCGATGCAAGGGTCCCAGCCAAAACAGCAAGTGAGGTTGCTACCAATAAATTCTCCAAACTTTGTTGTCTGCCTTTCGTGAATGATTGCGTGGCCATGTTGTAAATGTGTGGTTTGCATTCCTGCTGTGCTGGGGGCCTGCTCAGTGATGGAGGTGTTGTATTTGTATCATGCAGGTTAGTAGATGGTTAATGTGGCAACCTTAGCTGTACAAGAAGGGGAGAGCTTTGTGAGCTTTATGTTAGAGTGTCTGAGCCAAGTTGTGTCTTCTGGGATGCTTCCCCATCCTACATCTAAACTGTCATGAGAATGAGATGATTCAGACGACATTTGCGAAACCTGTGAAGCTTTTAAATAAAAATTGTCTCTCACTGTTCAGAGAGTACTGAGGCTCATGAGGGAGAAAGGCACGGGGGAGGGGTGGAGGAAGGCGGTGGCTTTGTGGCTCTCAGTACTGTTGTTGACTTAGTACATGTTAAAGACCATTTTTCAGCAATTTATTTTGCTGGCTGGTAGAGAATCAGGATGGTTCTTGCCATAAGGTAAAGTGGGCAGAGAAATGCAGAATTCTCAGTGGACAAATGACTTTGTGTTACGTTTGTTTCCTTAGAGCAAAAGGTACACGGAGTTGCCTAAGAGTACCACCCTTCCATGGCATCTTGAGGCATTAGGATGCCGTGCAGAGCAGCTGCCACAGCACTGCCTTACGTATACTGTCGCTCATCTGACCATGCCATCAACTTGCCATGTTCATCAGTATTTGAGAGCTGATGGATACATCACAACTGAAAAGGCTGCAGTATTTTGGAATTCCAAGAAATGCTTTCTGTGCGGCTGAAACTTCGCAGCCGCTTTCATTATGTGAAATAAAAGCAGCACAGTGTACCAGCCGAATTTCAGCTAATTGAGTTGGAATCTTATCAGAATTTCCAGTGGCGGCGTTCTGCCAACTAAGTACATGCTGCATGTAATCTCACGGGGATCTGTGAGCTTTCTCAATGTAGTATCGCAAGAAGGCAAGTAGATTGCGTAGCTGTTTGTAATCCTCACTTGAGTTGAATATTGGGCAGTTTGTGATGGTGTTTTACTGTCTTATTGCTGCAGAAAGGATGGAGATGGGTCTTTCTTTTAATCTTCTCTTTAGGTCTTCAAACAGATTTTGCCACAGAACAGACTTTCTCAATGTTATTTTGGTGGGATGAACAATAAAACAATTTGTAAGCAAACAAGCCATCCCTTCAAAAACAAACCCCCTAAAACAAAGAAACAATAAAAAAAAACCTTCATTCATAAACATCTGCAAGAAACATGGAGTGAATTGACAAACTTAGTCCTCTCTTAAAGGAGACTGACAGTATCATGGTTAGCACCACATGTTTATACAAATGTGGATGCGCATGCATCTAGGCCCCTTATTAGCCAGCAGCTCTTATTAATACTGAGCACTTGAGTGAAGTGTTGACTAGTGTGTGTAGTTAATTAGATGTAAGCATCTAATGGACCACTGTTGACAGTTGCTTCCCATTAAATGGTTATCTCTGTTAAAGAGACATGTTGCTGCAGTTTTCTTTCAACACCAGGCTTAGAATATGTGCATTAAAGCTCAGTTTGTTAATTGAATTTCAGGTGAGCTTTGCAGAATGCTACCCCATTGGAGAGAAGTTGAAGGTATAAAAATCTTTTAGCTGCTTCCAATGATAATTACAGCTGGAGTCAATTTTATTTTTCTGGCACACGGTCATAGAGAGACTGAAGTCCTACCAACCTGAGCAAATAATTCACATTTAACAAATGTATCACAAAATCATAGAGTGGCCTGGGTTGAAAAGGACCACAATGATCATCTAGTTTCAACCCCCCTGCTATGTGGGGGTCACCAACCAGCAGACCAGGCTGCCCAGAGCCACGTCCATCCTGGCCTTGAATGCCTCCAGGGATGGGGCGTCCACAACCTCCTTGGGCATATTTATGCATTTAGATATCCATACATTTATTATGGGTAAATTATAGGTGTAGCTTGGCCTTAGAAAAGCTTTTACTTTACAGTGAGCTTTTTTTTTTGTTGTTGTTGTGGTGAACTTAAGGTACTTGTAAAGTAAATTTACAAGCAAAAATATAATTTCAGGTCTTGATGTTGCACCTGCAGTGAAAATGTGAAATATTTTCTTGTCATTCAACCCGCTAAAACTTGCAAAAACACGTCTGCTACAGGAAACAACCAATTAAATCATAAAAGAGCAAGGTACCTGTTATGAATGGACCTTTCTGTAAATGCTACTGTTCTGTTTGTATGACATGTGTTCTTCATACCTCGTACTCATTTTTCTGCTTGTAGATCTTTGAATTTTCACACATGTACTGCTTAAGCCATATTGCGTAAGCTGCCTGCTTCCTGCTGCTTCTTTTTATCAACAAGAATTGTACCAATGTCAGTCTTCCAAGTTTGCTTTTTCCCTTCCTGGTATTCTGATTAACTACAGCTCTGCTGGTGGCTTTTTTATTATTATTATTATTATTATTATTATTTTGGTTGGTTAGGTTTGTTGTTTTTTTTTACAGTGTTTATTACTGCTGTTTTCATAATGGAAAGTTTATAGTCTAAAATTAATTGCTAGATGATTTTATTTGGTAGCAGTGATTTTTTGCAAGCTTCCCACGCAATGTTGTGAGGCCCCAGAAAGCCATTGTATTGTACTCATTAACTCTTTCTCTGCTTGTATGGCTGCAGCATTTTTTATGGGTTCTTTGTTATGAGATAAGTGTTCTTTTTTATGAAATAGGACTATATGTATTTTTTTTAGAAATATGTTTAAGCAGAAAGACTGCTTTATGTATTACCTTGTGCTAGTGATTTTTTTTGAGTCTTCAGTTTTCGGTGGAACCAAGGTTAGATGTAGCACTAAGGACAAGTGAAGAAAGCAGCAGGAGCCAGACTCCAAGTTCCAACTTTGAACTCCTTTTCAGCATCTGGTTTTAGGATTTGATCCCAGTGAAATTTCATGATGTTCTGCTTTCCAAGACTGGCTTTCAAATACAGTTTATGGTGGTTTTCCTCTACTTCCATTGACAGGACTGAGGATATTGTAGGCCTTCTCTGAATCCCTAATGGTATGAGTAAACAAATTCTAAATGGGATTTCTAGGACAGGAGACTTAACCTTGTTGCAGCCACTTTTACACGATGTATGTGACTGACTTGTCTCTAAGATGACACTTCATCTGGCATGTGCCCACTGTTTGCTTACTGTACAAAAAGGAAGAAGCAGTGAAACGTGTCATAATTAATGTCTTATAAGTGTAGGTATAGGATGCAAGTCCTGTACACCAACAATAAAGCCAGAAACATAACAGTGAAAAGCATGAAATTTGAAACAGTCCGGAATGGCTGTTTGAAGGGAAGCCTGTGGATTGCCTGTTCTCGAAATCCGTTCTTTGTCCTCAAAACATTTTTCACAGGTGCTGGAAAAGACATTGAGCTTATTTGATGAGTGACGGTTGTTATTTAAAAAAGTCACGTGTTAGAAGAGCAGGCGCCACTAAACAAGAAGACTTGACAGTTCCATCTGTTATGTTTTTGCTGGCAGAGTGAGTCAGATATCGTTCCAAGGTCTGTACAACGCATGCTGCAAACCTCTAACACTGGAAAGAACTTTAGAGTTTAATGCGTTCTGGCTTCGTGTTACATAAACAGGGGTCCCCATGGTCCTATATTGATTGGGCTTGTGTTCCACCACTGTTTTTGCGGGTATATGCTAGCCCATAAAATCACATTTTTGTTTTTTCCTGCCAACTCTCTTCTATTACTTTGTCTATTAGGCTGCAGTGGTGAGTGCTACAGCTGGTGTGCCGAGGGATCCAGCGCAGAGCAGTCAGACCACTAAATCTGTGGCTGATGAGCTTGGGAGAAACCCTGTGCAATTTGATAGTACAATTAAATGTATGTCATGAATTGTCAGAATTACTTTATGCTATTTTGAGTATGACTTCGTATCCCTTGGTATCGGCACAAACTAATATCGCAAATACTACAAATACTTTGCAGCATATATCTAGCAGTGTAACCTAATAAAAGGACTACTGTTTGTAACCCAGAGGTAGTCAGACAGGGAGAAGAAGACTCCAAAGAGAAGGATCACATTTAACATACTCTAGTTATTACATCTGTCTTCTCCCTTACCGTTCAACTCTTGGTTTCTTGTAAAACTTGCTTTTGTCCGTGCACCTGAGCATGAACCTTGGAATAACAGTGAAATCAGGGAGCTTTGCTGGCTTTCTTCAGTGGCTGTCATTTGACTGTGCAGTTGAACATACTTTGAAGATTTTAACTTACTTTCTTTAGCAATCAGCAGTTAATTTGACTTAATCCTTCTACAAAGACTGTGGCTTCCCTTGTCATCTCACGCAATTACACAGTGTGTTTACACTACGCTGAAATAGATACTTCAAAGTAGGTGTGTGTGGCACCTCTGTGGTTAAGGACTCTGCGAACTGATATCTGTAGACTCAGCGTTCAGTATGCTGCTTCCTGTCACTTAGAGCTGTAGAAGAACAATATGAAAGCTTTGTGTAGCTTTGCATTGGTTTGCAATGCCTTGTTTGGTGTGTATATTGCATTTTCTTCCCCATTTCCCTTTGGAGGTCTTCAGTGGTAGAGCTTCCAGTGCTGTGCTGTGCCTTAGCTATGCTTGCAGACATTTCCACTAGGTTATGCTCAGCTGTGCTGGATGGTGAGGATCAAGCTGTGCTTGGTATAGCAGGGTTAAAATTTAGTAGAGAATGAAAGGTTCAGGAAAAAGTGTCTATTATTAAACTTTTTTGACTGTCACCAGCATTCATGTGAGCAAAATACTGCTAGCTCTTATTTCACAGCCAAGGAGTGGATGACAATGGGCTTATTTTTCTTAGGTAATGAAGTCATCCTCTCGCCTTCAGCTGTTGTGATATATAAGATGTTATGACTAGCATTCTGATTTCTCAGCAGACTTCCTTGTGCCAGTGTCATTAGGACTTTATCCCAAAATAATCAATTCTCTGCCTTCTCTATGTAAATGAGAAAAACGCACCAGCTGGCAAATAAGTTTTTTTCCTATCTGCAACTTCTGTCCTTGCAATCCCTTCCATGTGCTTTGTTTTCACAAAGATGCCTTTTTCTGCATGGAGGCAATGATTACCTGACAGAATCAGCCAAAATTCAGTGTGCTATTTTGCCACAATGAGCAAGGATTTACTAATGTATGAAAGTGATAGGAACAGCATGTCTGAGTGCTGTGAACCATCCCAGAAAATCAAATATTCACTGTATGTCTACTGTCTTTTGAAGAAGAGGAATTTTGTTTACTTTGGTGTGGAGATTGTGCAACCACGCTAAAGTGACGTGAGGCCTATCTAAATTGGAACCAAGAAAATGTTACTGGAAGGCAAGAGTTATGGGGCCTTTGGGTAGAACAGTTTCTTATACAAGAAATAGAAACCTAAATATTGGAGCCATTTAAAATTCAACCAGAGACAGTGTTTCCAGCGTGTATTTGTACCCTAGTCTCCAAACAGTATGATCTTATAATAAAAAGTCTTTCATTGAGTGACTGTCATGAGTTTCAAGACAGCAGATAGCTGAGGCCAAGAACAAGTGCAAATCCAGTTCTATTATTTGAATTTGAGAATTGCTTTTATTTTGCATTTGTTATTCGTGTGTGTGTACCTATAAATGATTTCATGAAATTAGTCTGCCTAAATTTGAACTGCAAAGTTAATTCATTCAGAGTAGACTGATAGGGGAAGAAAGATATGCGAATGTTTCTTTGAATATCTTACTGCATTTAGTATTTCACAGAATCATGGAATCACAGAATGGCTTAGGTTAGAAGGGACCTTAAAGCCCATCCAGTTGGATGATCCAAGTCTGCCATGGGCAGAATTGCCAAATACCAGCTCAGGCTGCCCAGAGCCGCATCCAGTCTGGTCGTTAGTGCATCCAGGGATGGGCACTCATAGCTTCTATGGGTAGCCTGTGTCAGCCTCACCACCCTCTGAGTAAAAAATTTCTTTCTAACATCTAGCCTAAATCTTCCCTCTTAAGTTTTAAGCCATTCCCTCTTGACCTGTCACTGTCTGTATAAAGATGCTGTTTGCTCTCCCATTTCTTTTCATGCCGAGGGCTGCATTACAAAAATCATTACTCTAAGGAAAAAGTCACTACAATATTATTGGAGAGTAAGGATGTTCCAGTGCTGTGAGTTCATTTTCTGGTGAAATAAACAGAATCCCCATAACCATTGCTCCAGGTCGTAAATTTCTTCCCGTGTCATTAGTGGGGACACACTGTGTAAAGAACAAGTAACAGTTTTGCCAAGTTAGCTTTCAGTCAGCTAAGGCAGTGGTTTCTTTTATCTGTTTCTTACTGTGTCATTTATTTTCATAGGATCTGAAAGTGGCCAACATACCAGGGCACTGTGGTGGAAGGTACAAGTGATAGGGTGTTACCCCCAAACAATTTTTGTTTTGTATGGTGAAGGTGGGGAGGAAAAACAAACATATGCCCAGTAGAACTTCCATTGCATACATGATTTTCCTAATGATTAGCACAACTTTTCCAAAGATCCCATGTCTTGGTTATAGATTTCCTTATAACAGCTCCTGCTGCTTCCTCCCCTTATCTTGCCAGATCTCGCACATGCTTGCCTGGCGACTCTGAGCAACGCAGTGCTCCTCATGAAACACATGGTGTAAAAACCTGGACATGTTCATTCCTGGTTTTCTGTTTCTTTCTTTTCCAACTTTAAGCTTCCATTACTGTGGATAATAAAAACTATCTTTAATCTCTGTTCCATTCCTCCCCCCTGCCCCTTCTTTCCTTCTTTTTTTTTTTTTTTTTTTTTTGATCTGCCTGTAGCCTTCCTCTCCCAGTATGATGGCTGAAGCATGGAGTTCAAAGACTAATCAGTATGAGATTTAGTGGTATTTATTACAGAATTGTACTGAATTTAGAACATGTCTTTTCTCCCTTGCACACAATGTACTTGGATTGCAAGCATCTGAGCTGTCACATTACGATTACAGCAGTACAGCAGTGCAAGTGGAAGCAAATCTTTTGCTTTCATGGTGTATTTGGGGTTGTTCTGGCTATTTGATCTTTGTGACTCTGCTGAGCATTACCATATCACCGTGTGCAAAGCAGATCGTAACTGAAATGAGTATCTCCTCACCTAGAAGAAAGGTATGCTTTTTAGCGAAGCTTGTAATTGTGTTGAACTTCACCACCACTAAGCTCAGTGTCTAGTTTACTGTTGCAAAGTGAACACAAAGGACTTCTAGCAGTGCTTTGTGTCCCTACTATTACATTTGGTCCATTGGTTTTAAAAGTGAAAAGTTCTCTAAGGTGGAGATCTTCTGGTGTGAGCATGTCCAATCTGCAGCCTGGCACAACTCATGGCCCTCCTTCTACCCTGGCTCCTATGCATCAGCAGCAACCAAACATTGGTGTGCTGATAACACTGTCTCAGCTGAAACCAGGACAAAGGGAGGGTGCAGTGCAGTGTGACTCTACCTCTCACACCCACCACACGCACTCACTCAAATGGACACCTGAGTGTATTACACATTACGTGTGCTTGTGCCACTTGGTGAGTAAAACACAGCAAGTGTAGATAATATTAATTTCAACCTACCTAGTGGCATCTCAGAAGAAAACAAAACTGAAAAAGGAAGGAAGAGAATTCAGTGAAAAATGGACACACGGGTACTTTTTTGTTGAGATAAATTTGTAAGGAAATTGTGTCAGTGTTCAACGGTTACACTTTGAAAAGACATTATATGCAAAAACGTATGCTTTTTTGTGCTTCAACAGTAAATGAAAGTTCTGATGCTGCAGATATTGCTCATTGTGCCATTTTTATTAGAGGTATTGATAACAAATGTGATGTCACTGAAGAAATGGCTTCTTTGGTGCCATTAAAAGAACCAACTAAATCTATTTATATGAAACAGTAAAAATTGCACTGAAGAGATTTTATTTAACCTTTGTCAGCGTATCTGGTATAGCTACTGATGATGCCCTGGCCACAGTTTGTAAAAAAGAAGGATGTATGCAAGTAATAGAAGACAATGCAATTGCCACCAGAAATTCACGTTTGATGAAGTTTCACTTCCTTGTACATCAAGAAAAACTATGTGGGAAAGCTTTAAAAATTGGTAATGTTATGTAGATCATTGTCAAAGCTGTGTATTTCATAAAGCCCAGGGGATTGAATCATGGCCAGTTCCACAAGATCCTTGAAAGTGTGGATGCTGATTATGGGGGCATCATTTACTTTTCTGAGAGAAAGTGTCTAAGTCAGGGTAGGCTGCTAAAAAGATTTTATGATTTGCAGAATGTAATCAAGTCACTTATGGAATCAAAAGGAAAATTTGTGATAGAACATGAGTTATTGGTAGCTTTGACCACTCATTTAAATGAGTTAAACTTCTATTCAAGGTGAAAATCAGCTTATCTGTGCCACGTTTCAAGCCATAGCAACATTCAGAATGAAAGTAATTATGGCAAGATCAAGTTATGGCAAATAATTTTATGTATTTTGATACATGGGCAAAACAAAGTCCTGTGAACAGCAAAATATATGCTGCCATGCTGTCTGATCTGGTAAAGGTATTTGAGAACCAGTTTCAAGAGTTCCAAAAAAATCATCTGTGTTTTTGTGTACTTGTTACTCCATTTTCAGTTGTCATAATTACCCGTGAATTTTCAAATGGAATGTATAGAGTTGCAATCCAATATTCAGTTCAAAGAAAAATCTGATTGTGTCTTTTTACCTGGCTTCTATAACACCTCTCTTACCAGAGAAAGATATCCCCCTCTTCACGGGGATGGCCTTTTTCATGCCACTGGTTTTTGGCAGTATGCACATGTGTGAACAATTACTGTTAAGAAGGAAGCACAGGAAGAGTAAAATTTCATCAAAAATCTGACAAACACCTCACGAACTCACTAAGACTTGCAACCAGTGCAGCTGAACCAGACATTGATGCATTAGTTTCACAAAAACAAGGTCACATATCCTGCTAGTTTTATGTTTTTGTTGCTCTATTTTTTTTATGTTTTAAATACAAAAAAAAAAAAAGTAAGTTTTGTTACTTACATACATGACCTGTATTATATATTTTATACGTGGCCCTTTTCCTCACTTAAAATGGCCAAGGAAAACCAGAAGGTTGGATGCTCATGCTCTAGTTCTTCCCTGACATTTTTTTTTCACAAAGTGGGACAACTTGTCCTTGTGAGTAAACAACAGAAATATCCATAGCTGCGTGAGGGACTTTGACACACTGAAAACACAGTATGAATGCCCAACCTGTTACCATTCTATCTGGCAATATGGCTGTGTGAAGCCGACGTACCCTGAAGTGCAGCAGAGCAGATGCAGCTGTCAGACGGCTGAAAGTCAGCGCTGTGACTGCTGCTGCACATCCAGAAGGCTCTGATTAGATCCTAACCGGGGGAAAGCACTTCAAGAAAAGTCTCTCTGTCTTTGGAGTATTACTTCTGCGTTGGCTCATGCAGTAGTTTGGTTCTGTGGGTACCCTCTGCGGTGATGAGGTGCCATAAGGCACTGTAAGCTGAACCTGTCTCAGGGCTGCTGGGGGGGGTTGGGGCTGGCAGCCCAGGGAGGAAACCACTCAGCGTTCCAGAGCCTTCCTCAAATTCAAGGACATGAAGTTATGATAATTATTAGAAACACACGTGGCAAGTATTCTGGCTTTAGGTCAACCTTCTCATTTCTCATAAGAATATTTACAGTCACAATAATTAATCATTTAGGCAGTCAGAACTGACAGCCGTTACTTGACGGAGGAAATCACACAAGGGAAGAAAAACTGGCAAGAGGTTGTGGGAATACTGGAGTGGCCTTCTGCATTGTTCGGAGTGACAATTTTGTTCATTGTTTGCCTCGGACCCTCCTTTATCTCCTGGCTAGTCAGCTGGTTAGCTTTGTGCCTGCAGGGGTTCAGAAAGGTTGGGACACAGCGCTGTGTGATGATCACACAATTGTGCGTGGCGCTCGACTCCTGTATCCTTGCCATAGAACAAAAGGGCTATTGTTCCCAGCCTAATAATAAGGCAGGAAAATAATCACGAAGGTCTTTCCTCCAGATAGAAGGTTGGCTGAGCTGCAAGCCAGAGGGAGAGTTTATCTTCTGGAAATGGCTTCTCCAGTTTGCGTTTCCATTTCACTGTCTTTTACAGATGTCAAGAGAAGGTGCTTTGTAACACAACTGGAAAGTCAGGTGGAGTTGATTTCTGACTGTGAGCTGATGATATGGATAATCTAGCACTGGAAACTTTTTTTTTTCTTTTTTTTTTTTTAAGGCTTGGTTACAGTTCAGTTTTTAGAATCATTAAGTCCTAGTGGAGGAGCAACCGGTCCTTTGTGTGTGCATTTCCCTGTCAGATTGCTGAGGCCTGTTAGTAGCACCATACCCCAATAAGAAATTACTGAGGGACTTGCCAAAGTACAACCAGTGGCATCTATTTGTCTCTTATGGGAGACAACGTTCTGCTGAAGTAAATTAGGATATGGAACCACTTCTAGGAAAATCCACTCTTGAAAGGTACTGATATAGCAAAATACCTCATGTCAGACTAATTTTTCGTGGGTTGACACAGTTCTGAAAACAGTGGCCGGAGCCCACTTTTTCATTTGATGTCAGACTTCTCCTTCCACCCCGTCTGGTTCAAGCTTGAGCAGTACAACATCTGTGGCATGGTAATTTCTAGGGCCACTTCCAGGCTGTGGAACATTCAGGAGAAATGCAGAAATTATCATCCTACGTTTGGCCTCTGCCATTGCCAGTGAGACTTCTTTGTGTATCTTATTCTGTAGTAGTTTTGTGGAGTGCTGACCCTGTGCTTGTATTAGCAGAGTGCACATCTGTGCATTGTGCTTGCATGGATTTGCTTGATTCCAACATCAATTTGCGCACAATATTTAAGGTGATCACCATGAAATATCTATTCTGTAATTTGTTATACAAGCAAATATACGTCCAGTAAAGACAAACGTGGTCATTTTAGTGATATCAGAATGTCCAGATGAAGTACACAGAGGGGGATGAGAAGGACCCACAGGTTGCAAAGTCAAAAGAAACCACAAGCAAGTTAGAGCAGTGGAGTAACTGGCACATAGTGGTCACTTCCTTTCCTGCTGTTTTTTTCATCTTTTCAACTTTTTTCATCCAACTTGCAAGTTTTGGTTCTTTACTGCTCCAGTCACTGTTTCATTTCAAGGATGGCAATGTTTGGTGCACCAGTACACTGAGATGTGTGAAAGCTAATAGAACACATGGGAATACTTTCAAGTAATTCTGAGCGGACATCTCCTACATCTGAGTTCCATGAGAAGGGGGGCTTTAGTGATTAGTATTTTGTTTTATTTTATTGTGTTGGGGTTTTTTTGACAGCTGACTACTCTGCGCAGTGTAATTGGAAAGAATAGTTGCTTGGATTTTTTTACACTGCTTTATGGCAAAGATTTTGCTTTCAACTCTGTTAGACTGACAAAGGCAGGATGCTAATATTTCTTCTTGAATAATTCTTTCATTTTCCTGGGTGTGGGCTAACAAACCTTGCCTGCAGTGATGTTGTCATCATGATATTTTGCACTTTTGCTTCTAAAAGAGACATTGTCTTTAATGTGCTCTTCTGCCAGTGTGCATTTAACATGGTTTGGCTGACTAAAGAAGGCACTCGTCTTTCTGTTTTGCATGTTTTCCTGGACAAGTTCTAGTGCTTTCACCTGAACTTTGGTATAGCCACGGGCAGGTACAGGATGGTATTTTGTTCTCCTTACACTGAACCCAAATGTTTTCACTTTTCATCACATCTGAGTTTTTGGTCCTGTATTAATTGACCACACTGAAACAAGAAGACCATTACTTACGCCAAAAGTCCATTGCTTGTAAAACGATAATCAAAGGAAGCTAGAAACTTGAAGAACTGCTAGATTTCAAACTTCCTTTTCAACATTCTGCGGGTATTCCCGTGGAAAAGTCTTCTCCAGTTTTGGGTTTTTGGACTGGGTTGTGAGAAACCATAGCATTTTCTTTCTTTGTTCACACGGTAACTATTTTGAAAAATGACTGTGTGATTAAAGGCTCTGGAGCTGAATGCTAATGGCTGAAACCTCGCGGTTTCGCTGTAAGCGTATAAGAAAGCATATTTATTGATGCATAGTTTCAGATAGCTATAAAGGCAGTTGTTTCACAGTGAGAACGTGAAGCAAGCAGCTGAACAAAAACCCTGCTGTCATTTGGCAATGCAATCATGAGTAAAACCTGCAGTTATGTTAGAGACCACTAATGTTTGGTATGTTGATGGCAAACCGTTCATTTTATTTGTGATGGCAGATCCCCAAGCGTCTGAACGCTGCAGCACACAGCAACAGATGCAGCCAAAATTCACAAACACACACTCCTGCCTTAAAGCACTTTCTTATTATATACGGGCAGTTTAGGATAGGGGCTGTTTGGTTTATGACTTTTTTTGTCCTGTCATATTCCCTTCCGAGCTCAGTTTATAATTCCCTGGACTTTTGTGTACAAATAACAGACGCTGAAGCCTCTGTATTGTTTTGCTCTTAATCAAGTACTGTTGTTTTTATTTTGGGGCCAGGTTTGTTATTTTTAAGTGTTTTCCCAGCATTTCTGCTCTTTTGGAAAGTTTTTAGGAGCCATTAGTGACCTCTGATAGCAGCAGTTCTGTAAAATTCCGACGGTGATGGTTTTTCTTTCGGCATTTCTAAGGTACCCGGAGCCTTGCAGGTCACACAGAGCGCACTGGAAGTTTACAAATGTCAAAACTGAAATCCTGTAATTGTCTTCTTCCTTGGGTGATAGATAATAAATTCTGTTTAAAAAAAAAAAAAGAGGATTTCTTGGTAGTTTTATTTCTTAGGCTGTAAACAACAAAGACCCCGGTTTTGGTTAACTTAGTTAAATGTGGAAGTAGTGGGTGGTTTTGTGTCTCCTTGCACTTGAAATGAACTCTGTACAAGGCAATGAGTACAAGCATTGGTCTGGTCTCCAATCCTAACCCGAAACTGGGCCTAACAAAAGAAAATCCCTGTTTCTCCAAACTGGTTTTATGGGATCTGGGCTTCAGTCAAGATCGGAGAAATTAAGTGGTTAGTACAGTTTTTTCACCTTAACCATACAAACTTGTGCTTTTTCATATTGTTGTGATTCTTAACTCAAAAGTAGGCATTTCTGGCTCATGCTTCTGTGTTATAATTCAGGTCAGAAAGCAACAAAACTCTGGGAGTGGCAAGCCTGTAGAGACAAATGCTGCCAAGTTCCTCACAGCCTTGATATGAGCTACATGTGTATGCTGGTGATAGAGATGAGTACAAGCTGTCCTGGGATGCTCAGAGGAGAGGAGGGAGGTGCTGCTCTGAACGTGCAACACTTTGTAGCTGCAAGATTCTTTTTTCATGACTTTTTCTATGGAGAATTCTGAGCTAAGAGAGGAGGGAAGACAAATATAATCAGAAATCTACGCTGTAGAAATGGAACAAAACAGCCTTACTGTCAATAACCATATGTTGAAGATCATGGAAAGTAGTTGCATGATGAATTCCATTCTTAGGTGCTTCTCTGAAGTTGTATTTAATCCATTTTTTGACAGCAATCTAGTGTTTCTCAGTATGTTGTGTAGAGTAACATCTTTCTACAAATTACATGGCAATCTTCCCCTTTGTCTATTTATCAAAGCTCCTTACACCATCTCACAGCCATATAGCTCCATTGCTATGGTCCCAGTTAGTTTTCTCCATCTTGCTTCACTGATTCTTGGCTTAAATAAGGAGATAACTTCAATGGGAACAGAGCCTGTGTTTATCTATGGCAATGAGAAGAGGTGCCATAGAGTAACAGAAATGCCTGGGTTGGGAGATGGGTACAGCTGAATAGCTTAGAGGACAGAGGAGACTTTCAGAAAAGGAAGGTTTCTAATTGCTTATTTTGTTGAGTGAGATCAAAAGAAGAGTTCATTTGAAAAATACGAGCTTCTTACTGAAAAGGTATACTTTGATTTTTCTAGTTATTTAGTCTTTTTTTGTATGTTTGTTTGGAAGACTGAAACTACTGCTGATAATCATGACTGACTTTTGAAAATGTTGGTCCTCCAAAAGGCTCTGTAAACTGATGGACTAAATTTACAGCTCTTCAAGGCTACTGTGCAGTAGCTAGTGGTGAACGTTGAAATCTTCACCAAATGAGCAAGCTTCCAACAGCCAAGATTTACAGCACTAACTCAGATAGCAGAAGCTAGTGCTCAGCCTTATCTTTCATCAGGATGGAGCTCTTGCCATATAACAGATTCTTTTCCAACACTGTTTTGTTGTTTAACACAGGATTGGCAAAGCATCAGACAAAATGGTTCTTCTGTTCTCCCTGGACTGTTGTCCTTTCCCTCTAATCTTCCCCAGGGTCTGCTACAGAATTTCTCCCCTCTTCTGGCTCTTCTGTCCCTTCTTTCTCAAAGACTAAACAAACCAAACCATGAAAACCCCTAACTGCAGGCCCACCACGTCTGAAAACTTTGTGGGTGTGGTGTTATGCTAAGGCTGCATTCCCTGAGATGGAACCACTTCTGAAAACACACATGGGTTAGTCACCCATCTTTGTGACTGTCCGATGTTAGCAATAGAAGTGTGTATTTTATGTGGGTACAATTTGCACCAGTACGTACAACTTGTGTAGAAAAGCTGTGTACAGTTTTTCACTACTGGTGCTGGATGTGCCCCTTCCATTCCTAAAAACTTTCCCCACCTCTCATGGATGCAGAAAACACTTCGACCTCCTTGGCTCTCACTACTGCTGCAGCTCCTAATCCCATTGTATGAAGGAATAGAAATAGATGCAAGATGACCCTTAGTGGGAAGAAAACATTAATTAACAGCTCTGAGCAGTTCTCATTGAGGAATAACTTTCTTCACTCCATGGCAACAGCATTTCTCACAAAGTTCATTATATATGCAGACTTGTTAAACTCTTTGAATGGCCCAAGTCTGTGAGATGCTCAATGCTGTGAATTGCTACGGGAATCACAAGGAGTTTCAGCATGTGCTTCTTGCTTGCAGGAGGTATTAGGAATCCCGGTAGGCTAGGGAAGGAGTGGTGGTGTATTTATTAAGTTAGTTAACAGTGTTCTTGTAACCACTGTATGTTAAAGTTTTGAGCAAAGTGGGAGATGAACTAATCCCTCCCTAATTAGAAGTCTGTTTTGTGAAGGAGGAAGAAAAAGGGCTGTTCTATTGATTGAGTAACACCAAGATATGCTGTTAGCATAACTAATTATAAAACCCAGTAGTTAACTCTTTGCAGAACCCAGAAGTAATGGTAAGACCGTGGAAGCAACTGGGAAACTTATTACAGATACTGTATTTTTCTGTTAGAGCAGAAATATGGTCGTATCTCTTTCCTGGCTGTATGAAGAGCTTGCTAAATTGTGTTAGCTCAGTGTACAGTAAATGAGTTTATCAACATATTATATCGTAAGTGGCAACTTACGTTGAAGGTAGAATGGAAGTGAATGGATCTATAAAACGTGTGCTTGAATCTGTGGCCTTAAAATACATTGCAGATTTTAATTTCCTCTCTTCCTGTTTTTAAAATTTATACATGCATATACAAATATTTAAAATAAACATTACTTGCAAACACATCGTATATGTTTAATTGCCCATGCTTTCAAAATTCAGTAGGACTTGTCAGTAATACACTGTGGAACCTGAGAGGGGAGAGAGCAGATGGCTTGCACCAAAATGCCTCCTCCCTTCTGGATAGATTTGACAATGCAAGATTTAGATACAAGTTACAGTGCTTGATCCTAGAGCTCAGCTCAAAGGCATGGCCGTAGCTAAATCCAGGCATCACTATTCAGCAGGAGTGTGCCTGTGCTGCTGAACTGGGCTCTCATTTTTTAATTTAGTTTAATCATTTGAAATTTAATAAGGGAATAGAAGGCACTTAGGTTGCCTAATATTTTCAGAGATGGATGTCAAAAGCATGTTCTGTCTGTTGACACAGAGGATGTTTCTGAGGAAGGATGTTTTTTCTTTGGAAAATGCTGATTAGTTGGTATCCAAACTTTGTAACAGGAATACATGCATCTGCAGAAGCAGAGGTACCATTTGGTTTTGAAATAGCCCGAAGTTCAGTTACAATGAGCATTTACCTGAGACACAGGGGACATGAATTCAAATCTGACCTCTCCCTGAGTAAGGCAAATCCCAGTCTTCAGGCAGACATCTTTGGAGGGACCTATTTCCATCTAGTGAGAAGTAAGTGAATATACAGTTGCTTAGGTAGCTTGTTGAGTGGAAGAGGTTATACATCCGCTTCTATCACCTAAAGAAAAAAATTGAAACAATTGTTTTTACAAGTGATTTTCACTTTGGTAAAATTTCTCTCTTAGGTTAAGATGCTGTTTGTAAAGCACTATAATTGTACCTTGGTTTCGATTTAGCTTGCTGCTTCAAAATACAAGAGTGATATTGGCAGTTGTGCCCCATTTGAGGATGTGCTCTCATCCCATCTGTCTTTTGCACTCTTTGAAGTTGTAATCTGTTGCTTAATTTGAAAGCAATGATATTTTGCTGATCTCCTCCATTAAATATGTTTGTTTGTTTAATTTTCTATACTGGATTAAAAAACTAAGGCGTGACAAACAGAGGAGGTCTAACTGCTTGCGGCCAACATGCCCTTTTTCAACAGCAGATAAAATACTTGGGAGTGGAAATGGGTTTGCTTATGATACTGCAAGTCTTTTCCATATCTTGGAACTGTCTCAGTGTGAATGAACTTTAAATGTATTTGATTAAGTGTTAGTCAAAGCTAATGATAGCAATAAGAAAATAGCAGCTTTGATGGAGGCTGCGTACAGACTGCGTCTTAATCCTGCCTGACACTTATGGCTTAGAGTTGCATAAATGGCTTCACTTCTGCCACAGCTACCTGATCCATTCCATGCTATTTGTTGAGCGATTAATTGCTACTCATAACTGGAGTAACAGCTGTAACTCTGCAGAGCACATTTTGAACATATAGCGTTGTTTTCAGCAACTCCATCTATAGTAGCATTGCCTAGGATGCTGTGTTGAAAAACAGGATTTGTCTGCGTGAAGTTGACTGCATGTCATGGGGAAAGAAGAATAAATGAGTGGTGATTTGATTGTTTTCCTCCACTGAAATATGCTATTGGAGATTCAGGTCAGTGTTCACACCTTATCACTGTTCAGGAGCTTCTCCCTTCCATTCCTTTTGCCTTCAAGTAGAGTTACAGGTTTTTGTCTACTTGATTGAAAAATTTTCTTGGAATTCATTCGGCCTTTCACAGAGTAGTTAAGAGCTGAGATTACACTTGTTTCTTCTCCTATCCAATTTGGTAAGCATTCATTAAGCAGAAGCTGCACCTGAAGCCTCCCATTTTAGAGAAAATTTAGAGAGATCTCTGCGTAGGCTACTGCTGGTGCACCCTTGCTTCCTATTTGCTGGATGCAGTATGGCATGAGGAAGAGGTGCCAGGGAAATGAACTTGGATCTGTAGCTCCTGCCCTGCAGTGTGTTACCTCTGCCAGGTAGAGCCCCAGGAACCTCAGGGGACAAGGTGTTTTTTCAGTCTGTGAAAGCGCAGGAGTTGGGTTCCAGAGATGCTAGCAGTTCTGTGCTTCCTTAAACTTCTGGAGCACTGTGAGGTGCCTCATGGCAGTCACCTTTCAAAAACAGGCACTGGAATGGTCTGGTTGATAAGGAAGCAGTGCACTTGGCTGAGCACTGTCTTGAAAGGTGAAGCTTTGTTGGAGATAGGTTGATGTGAGATTTTGATTTTATTTTTTTTTTATCTGACAAAAGTTTTGTTTTCGTTATGGCTGCAGCCTCCAGGAAGATTTGTACTGATATAGGAAATGCAGTTTCTAGGAGAAAATCACTGCCTTTTCCCCATCCCTCCTCACTTGTGAGTGATGATCTCAGAAAAGGGCACAGTAAGAAGCTAAAGCTCTGCAAGAAGCAGTGTAGAGCTGCTGTGGGCCTCTGGGGCATGCTGTAGAGTACTTACACCCATTCTGCAGGTCATTAAGTATTCAAAGGTGACTGGGACTTCTCAGGGAATGCTGTCTTCTTTACTGCTGCTTCATGGCCCACAGAACTACAAGAACAAGCACCTTTTGTTTGCTCCCACTGTGGGGACACAGGCCTCTGAAGTATTGCTTTGCAGCTGCAAGCAGAGCTGGCTAATAGCACAGGTTCTCGAAGGCAAGATGTTTGTATGGTGCACAAGTCTGTTTCTATAGAAACATCCACCACGGGTAATAATCACTGTGAATAACTTCATCTCATCAGGAGGCTCTCAAGCAGGGTAAGTATGAAGGGCTGGATTAGAAAAATTAATGCTTAAGTGGAAAGGCTTTACGTTCTTAGCAGGTAGTTCATAAGCTCCCCTCACCCTCTGAAGGCGTGATCTGTCAGTTTTTATGAAGATTAAAAACTTAAACATTGTTCAATGCGTTTCTTTTCAGTAAGTGCATCTCATAGTTAGCATCAAATATGAGTCTCCCAAGTAGTGTTCAATGGCAAGTGGATCTAAATGGGAGTAGGATTTTTGGAACTGAGGGCAGAAGTTCTGTGTGTGCACTACCTTGTTTGTGAAGATAAAGCAAAATTCAGCTGTGGATTTGTATAGGCAGTCATATGTTCTGCACAGCAATTTGCTGTGAAGTTGATGAATCACAGAATCACACTGGGGCAGACGAGGTGCAGGGTCCAGAGAGCCAATAGAGTGATGCAGGCAGGGGAGCAGGGGTGGGCTCACTGGTCCCTGTGGGGCTCATCCGGCTCAAAGTGCTCTGTGGTTCTTGGTAAGTCATGAAGGCAAATGAGCCCAAGTGCATTTGCATTGGTGACACTCAGAAGGAGCAAAAGCAACCCAACCTGATTTAAGGATGTGATTGTCCCTCTGTACTCTGCACCAGTGAGGCTGCATCTCAAGTTCTGTATTCAGTTTTGAGCCCCTCACTAGAAGAAAGACATCAAGGTCCTGGAGTGCTTCCAGAGAAGGGCAGTGAAACTGGTAAAGAGTCTGGACGGTGTTGAGTGAATATATGTTCAACCAGAAGGAAATTGGCGTCAGAAAGAAGCAAACCATCACTCCACTATAGCCTTTTACTTACCTGGAAAGAAATAATCTCTTTTTGTATACAGTGAACGGAATGAGAAAAAGGGGCTTTAAATAACAGCAAAATGATCGCTTAAATTTATGATAGTGGAGTGTAAGCATAGACCTCCTGAATGGACTGTGGAGTCTGCCAGTAGGTGCTTAAAAGTTTGAGTCTGGGGGGAACCTTTAAAGGTCATCTGGTCCAACTCCCCGGCAATGAACAGAGCCACCTACAGCTAGATCAGGGTGCTCAGAGCCCCATCCAGCCTTACCTTGGATGTCTCTGAGGGCAGGACATCCAACACCTCTCTGAGCAACATGTTAGCATAAAAAACTGTTTTCTTCTATCCAATATAAATCTCCCCTCTTTTACTTTCATACCATTTCCCCTTGTCCTATCTCAGCAGGTCCTGCTAAAGAGTCTGTCCCTTTCTTTCTTACAGTCCCCTTTTAGATACTGAAAAGCTGCTATCAGGTCTCTCTGGAGCCGTCTCTTCTCCAGGCTGAACAGCCCCAGCTCTCAGCCTGTCCTTGTATGAACAGGTTCCATACTGTATGGCTCATTTTGTCAGTGCATTTGCAGAAACTTATACCAGTATGAATGTCTGTCTTGTTACTAATCAGAATAAATAACAGTAATTAAGGACATTTGGGTTGTGTAAAACTGCACTACCACCACTACCCAGCTTTCAAGCAGTAGTTGGCTCCCCAGGTGTATTTGAATCCTTGGTGAATTCCAAGGCTTTTAAGAGTCTGGGACAGTGGTCAGTGGCCTTTCTGCTGCTGTGCTGCGATACACAGTAGCTGGTCTTTTCTCATGTGGCTGGGGGAAGTGCCATGTGGCTGATGCTGGGACCAGTGCAGATGTTTTGGACTCCTTCCAGAAGTGAGTGTCTTTTGTGTGGTGGTTTGTGGTGTGGGGAGCAGGGCTCAGTGATCCCTTTCCAGTTCTATTCTGGAGCTGAACTATGGTCCGTGAGGAGTCATGCTCATCTAATGAATTTTTCTCCTGAAATGGGAAATCAAGGCATTGTATTTCTTTAGAAACTGTGGGTCAGTATAGCCCTGGCTTTGTGTTACGTAGTAGCAGTTAAAAATAGCACTGATTTAGGCCCTGGGATGCAGCTTTCCAGCTGTGTTTTTAACCCGTGCTTCTGCAACATGTTGATTCCTGGTCTAAGTTGAAGGTCAGGTACAATTTCTGCTGTCCCTCAACTGTGAATGGTTGTGTTCTGATGCCCACTGGTGGTTTTGCCAACAGTCACTGAGGATTTCTTGCACAAAAAGTTGCTGTGGAAATTCCTTGCTCAGCAAGTATAAATGTTTGGCTTTTATGTGAAAATACAGAATGATGCAAATTATTCAGCTCTTCTGCCAAAACATGCACCACTGAAGGATTCAGAAACGGTAACACTGCTATGCAAAATCAGTAACATTTTTGATGCAAGGTTTCTGGGGACAAATCTGCCTTGTTGTTTCATACAGACTTGATTAGGTCTTTTATTTTTAATTGATGATTTTTATAATCTCCATCTTCTTGGGATGCTTCAGAGTCAGTGATCTAACCCATACACATCATAAGGTACTGAGGTCTCTCTGTGAGGCTGGCCATCTTTATGGCAGTACTGACACGCTCTTTTAGAGCTTGCACTTCAATGCAGCAACTCTAAGCAGCTTTTGGTGTAAATCATTCCTAGAGATGAGAAATAGCTGTGTTCATGGTTACATTGCAGCAATACAGTCCTGAACTTGTGCCACACTGACTTATTCCCGGGAACAAGCTTCTGTTTGGATAGACACTGGGAGATGTTTTCATAAAGTAGTTTTTTAATGAACTCAATCTTTTTCCTTTTTTTTTTTTTTTAATTGCTTCTGAAATTCATTTTATACTATGAAGGAATCATTTGTTACAGTGTGAATCATCTGGTAATCAGTGACACAAAGTTCAGTTGGCAGCCGGTTACCAGAGGTGGTCTCTGTGGGTTAATGCTGGAGCCAACAGTGTTTAACATCCACGTTAACAACCTGGACCATGGTACAGTGTGTGTTCTTGGCTAGTCTGTGCATAATACCAGACCTGGGGAAGTGAGTGATATGCTTGAGGGGATGTGAGCCTCCGCAGCCTGGAAGAATGGCCTGACCAGATCTTCAGGAAGGTCACCAAAGAGAAATGCTGAGTCCTGTACCTGAGGTGGAACAACTCCATGCAGAAATGCTAGTGGCCAGCTGACAAGAAAGCAGCTTTGCAGACCGTGTTGGGGAACATGAGGCAGCAATGTGCCCTTGCACTGAGGAATCCCAACTGCATCCTGGGCTGCGTTAGCACAAGCATGGCCAGCAAATTCAGCAGACTTGTTCTTTCTCTCTTAGCACTCGTGAAGCCATACTTGCTCTTCTGTGTTTTCTTTGAGCTCCCCAGTTCAGGAAAGGTACTGATGTGATGGAGGCAGTCCAGAGAAGAGCTGTCATGGTAATTCAGGGCCTCGAACAGGTATTCGAACTCGAGTACCTACCTGACAGGGCACGACTTGCTTAGCTTGAAGAAGAGATGGTCCTGGGGAGTTCTTGCTGCTGCCTTTGACTACTTAACAGAAGAATAGAGATGAGACGTGGGCATATTTTTCTGACTATGCTTTATGATGAAGGTGGATTAACCTTAGTTGTGCTGTCGCACTGCCGGTGAGGCGAGCATGCTTGGCTCTGCTGTATTTCCTCAGCAGCAGAAGTTACACCTTATGGCCCACCTTTCTGAGGAGAGAAAAGAGTTCTGGGTAAAATTAAATCCAAAAACTAGCTCATAGTTTCTACAGGTCAGGTTCATACATTTTCTTGTGAATACATAGCTACTGACCATTTTCCACTAGTTTTGCTTCATTCTGTAGTTTTGAAAAATTGTTCCTGTCACCTTTTAATTCTGATTAATTACAATCACCTGGGATTTTTCAAAATTGCTGTAAAAAAAATGAGGGTTTTTTGTTTTGCTTTGGTCATTGTTTATTTGAGAAGCTTGGAGGTTTTTTTGTGTTATTTTCTTTTGTGCTTTATTTTTTGGGGGCGGGTGGGAGGTGGAGGGGGTGCTTTTTTTGGTTGGGATTTGGATTTTTTGTGAAGATCTTAATTCAGAAATTTCATGCTGCTTCCTGTCCCAACAGTGCTGTGTAGTCACACAGGGAAGAAGGAGGATGGAAGGGTATTTGGAGGAAGAAACAGTGTTTAAGTAGAAATCCTGGAATGACCTTCAGATGAGACAGCTTTTGCCCAACCCTTGGTAAAAACACAAAATTATCAAGAAGAATCTAATGGAAAAGGGGCAGCAGGAGTATGGCTTGGAGGAATTGGTATTAATAGCAGACTCATTTTACAGTTCCTAAGAAGGAGAATCTTGCAGTCTAATGCTCTCTGAATAACAGACAACTATAACTTCTTTTTCAGTCACTTCGATACCGTTCAGTGTTATTAAATCTGTCAAGTAAATTGATTACATAAACTTAAACAGTAACTGCTTTGGAACAACACTCAAAGCAAGAAACTTGGAGTCGGGTCTGGATTGCCTCTTTCAGAGCAGGAAGATGAGTGTGAATATCTTTGTGAGAGCAGTTATTTTTAATGTATTGGAAATAGTTTAATTTTAAACTTGTTTACATTTGAACTACCAGGCTGAAGAAATTATTTCTTCATTAGTCTTAAGAAGATGAGCTTCTCTGTTTAGAGATTAAATGAACTGGGACAAATGAGACCAAATGGCTTTTCCCAAATGTTCATAGACTGTAAAGGGCATGTTGTCATTTCAGAGTGTCACCTGCACTTTTCCTTAGAGTTTGCTTTCTCTTACGAGTTTATTAGAATCTTGAAAGTGATGTTTTTGTTCTTGTTTTTTGTTCTTCTTAATCTTTTATGTTAAGAGTCAGGGATCTAAACAATATTTTTCACTTGCGCTTACTTCTAATAGTCCTAACAAGACGTCTTCTCATTTTAATCTTTCTTTCTTTACCCTCACAAGTTTATTCGCATTCACGAAAAGCCATGTGAAAGTTCTGGCCATTTTGCATTCATTTATTTGCTTGATTTTTCTTTCTTAACACTCTGCACCTCTCATGTCTGATGACCATCTACCTTGCAGCTTACTATTGCTTCACAATTGGAAGACCTCTTTTGCTATTGCTCTTCCCAGTCTCTTTGGAGTTTCCACCGTGCAAATTGTGAGGAGAAAAAGGGTTATTTTCTGTTTCATGTTATGCTGCTAAGGTTTTTTCTTCTAGCTTACAGCTGAAGGAGAGAAGCATCATTCTGGAATGTGCGTGGTGGAAAGTTCATGGCCATTCTGCCTGTGTGAGGTACTTCTGAGGTTGCTGTTATCACTAGCATCAGTCAGATGGAAGGTAGTTTCTATAGGTGTGTTGATAAAACATAAAGTGGCTTTTCTGTAAGCTATCGGCTCATGTTCACTCTACAGCTGTAGCAAAAGTTGAGATGTATTATATCATGTGTTGTATATTGTATCAATACTGACCACTGGTAGAAATATGGCCAGAGCATGGAGGAAGACTGACAGATATTTTGCTTGCTTGGTAAACTAGCTTGAAAAATGTGGGAATTGAGACCTAATATTTGTCGAATGATTCATCAGTGAACTGGTGTCAGAAATACCACTGAGCAGTTTCCAGTTAGAAACTGCTTTAAAGTGTCCTCTGATTCCTTGCTAAGTCAGATTACATGAGGTCATAGTTGTTTTATAGGGGCTTCTTCATGGATTTCTTCTTCAAAGCTCTTGAATAGGTGCTAACATATACAGCACAGAAGCTGGCTCAGGAGAGCTCTCCTGTATTTCCACTTCAGTAAGACTGAAAATCTTCTTGCTCCATCTGCTAAGTGGAAACCTAATTGCCCTGACGTTTACCTTACTCCATAGTTGTTTCTTCTGGATGATGTAAGACAAATGAGTATGCAACTCTAGCAGGTGACAAAGAAGCAAAATGCAGAGTTTTAACATGTGTTTTGTCTAATGAATTATCTGAAATTTATTATGTGTTTATTGGCTTTTTTGCATAAAGTTAATTCTCACCGAGGCTGCTTATTTAAAGTGCCAAACGTCACCTGTCAATGACTGGACATCTTGAATTCCCTCTAGGGACTAACATTTGCAAGGTTAATCCCTCTTCCAGTGTGTAATTCTTTCCAGATAACTTCCAAGCCTTCATGTCTGCATTATGCAAGTCACTAGTTGCATTTTGGCTGAGAGTTGTTTTCATCAGAGAGATCTACAACTGGTGCATTTTGCTGAACTAAAGTTTTCTTTTTCTGACAGTCATTAAGGTTGCATACATAAGTGGCCTGCAGTGGGCCATTAGCAGAAATTAAGAGGACATGACTCAGCTGCCAGTCTGCAAAGCAGCATCAAGGCAATGCTTTCTTCTGACTAACCTTTAGTGACTTAGGGACAATGTAACTTGCCCCTGGCTGGCTGGCTGGCTTTTGAAGTGTTGCAAAAGCTCTACCAGTGTTGTTTTGCTTGCTCTGTTCCGACCAACATCCTATGTCTGGCGTTCTCCTGCCACTATTATCCAAGTTCTGTTATGTTAGAAGAAAATTATCCATAAAATTGTAAAGCCGACTGCAAACTCCACAAAGTTCAGATTTCTTGACTAGGCTTTTGGTACAGATCTGCTAATTTGTTAAGGTCTATTTTTGATTCGGGAAAAAGATTCCCAGAGCATATGAAAATATGTTATGCTAGGAAATAGTGGCATGAGTGAGACTTTTCCACTTGCAAATGAACATACTGGCGACTCTCATCGTACACATGGGTTTAAATACACAACAGTTTTAAGTTGTACTAATTCTCTGTATATGAAGTATAATGAAACTTAAGTGAAAACAAAACCCCGCTGCTGTTTGTTTTGTTTAGATATTGGCAAAGTTTGAAGCATGCTTTTTCTTTCTCCTTTCATAACTATTTCATTTAAGTGCAGACAAAGTTAAGCAGGAATTATTCTGTTCTCATTTGTCACTGAAAACAGGCATCTCTACTGTCTGTTGTTAAGGTAAGCACAGTATTAGTGTATTACAGAATATTCTTTTCCTGATACGGAACTCTTCTTTTTTCAACCTTATGATTGAGAAGTTGAGCATGTAAGAGTGGGGTTTTTTCATAGTTTGGGGGTTTTTTTAGGAGAAAAAGAATTGTTTTAGAATGAACAACTGAAGTAAGTGCTAAAAGTCTGTGAAGGTAGCATGTGCACATCTGATTTCTTCAAACTTAGTACCCTAAGTATCAGCGTAATTCATCTTCTTTCCCCCCCCCCATCTCATACTGTGTCCACGCTTGAAGTAGTCGTTCTGACTGGTCTGCACTGCACTTTGACAGAACCTTAGAGCCTATTAATCAAAGAATGAGAAATCTTCAGGGGGTGAAAAGCATGTGCTTCATTATTTAGCTTGTCTCGTGGTGCATTCGTGGTAACTTTTATATTCCTTCATACACCACATCTAGTTAGCCTGAGCCCTCTGAGCTGGGCCTTTTCTACTTTAAAGCAGAAAGCGTATGACAAATTTGTATTACCCCAATATGTCAGATAACTTTCAACTTCTTCCATAGCTGTAGATTGACAGTCAAGGTATGTCTTTGGTCAAGCTTTATGAAGATGAAGCTCTCCATTAAATCATAATCCATTTCTCAAACTATACAATGACAGCGTATCTTCGTGTGTGTCTCAAAGTGGTGAGACTTCTAAGGAGCTTGAAGGCACAATATTTTTAATTATAGGCACTTCTAAAATGATTACTTATGTATTCTGGATTGCCAGCATTATTTTTGTCTGTCTCATAGCATTTTATTTTTTTATTCATCACTGTTACATCTGCTACCTTATACGTTTAAAGTTGCGAGTAACTTTTTCCAATAATTACTTTCATTATTGTAGTGAGTAAGAGGATATAAAAACAAGGGACATTCACTGCAGCTACAGGAGCCTAATCTGAAACCAGATGCTGTGCTGGAATAGAGCAGTGGAGAATCAGGCCCAAAGTAATGATTGATTTTAATTTATTGTAAACATGGGATTTTTTTCGAGGCAGCAGTTTTTTTGGATGAAAAGTACCCAGAATGTCTGAATTGACTCTAACATTACAGCCATCCAAAACATTCATAATAAAATCCAAACCAGCTCGAACATACTTGGTTTTTAGTGTTTCATTATAAACCCTTAACTCAGCCAAGGTTAGCAAGCCTCTGAAAATCTGGCCAGAACTGTGAGGGAATCTAAGAATGAGAGAATCTAGGTCATTTTATTCTTTGTGGATGGAAACATGTAAAACTTGACAGTTTTACATGGTTTCAGCTTTTCAGCCAGGCAAAAATTCAAAGTTGAATTAACTTCAAGTGAGCAATATAGCTAAAATGAGTGGCCTGTTTCCTATGTTTGACTTGCGTCGTCCAGCCCCTTGTCTGAATTGACTTAGGTTCCGGTATCTTGCGTTGGATCCACGAAGGCAAGAACAGCACTCATCATTAATCGAGGATGTGGCACAAAATAAATCTGGAATTGTGGTCTTTATTTGGCCTCTTAGGGCATTATTTCAGAGCACATGGCAAAGAGGGAAGAGAACTAAGGCAGGTTTTCTAGGAGAGGAGGATGAGCTGACTTTCTCATCAACGCTGTGGTCTGTTGCAGTATGTGTCACAGGGCCTGGGAGGGGGGCACTTAATGGAGCTATCGCTCTGACTATAAGCAGAATGCACAAGCTAGGCACACACAGACCAAGATTTTCTGTCTCCAGCACAGTGCTCTTGTTTATACTCAGCCTTGGCATGTTTCTGGTGGGTCCTACCAAGAGAGGAAGAGTGTACCTGGTATGCTCACTGAGCGGTGATCTGGGGAAGAAGCTTGTTCTTAGCTGAGCTAGTGGAACATATGATGTCATTAAACATGAGATTTGGTAGAATTCCTTGTAGTCTTCATCTGTAAGTATTAGGAATGCATTAATGAGCAGGTAAATAAGTTCTTAGAAAGTTTATACTCTGGTGATAGAGGGCCCTTTTATTTCTGGCAGCATATTGCCAATTTGAAGCTTATTCAAAGGTAAAACAATCCTGGTTGGAAAATACAGGTGGAAAGTTGCTGTCCACATCTTGCTTCACACTTCATTGGTCTTATCCTGCATAAGTATGGTGTCACAGGTCTTCTAAGTGCAGTAGAGAAACCTACATGGGTACTGAACCCTTCACTGACAGCAGACATGCTATGGGCTATGTTGTAGGGGACTGCACACAGAGAAAATATTCTGTGCCTACATTTAGTAACAATTGATAAATCTTTTTCAGAGTATCTATTGTGGCTGTAGTGAGTATCTGGGAGAACTCAGGAAGTTTCACAACACCAAAAATAATGATTATGATAGCAGTCTTTCATTGGAATCTGGAAGGAGAACCATGGTTTTGTATCATAAATCACCAGACTAGGAGACAATTCAAAGTACTAATTATATACAAAATCACTTTGGATGCTGCGATATTAGTGCTAAAATTACTCTATTGCCTCAATCAGCAGAAACTCGTGGCAGGTTTTTTTGGTTAGTTGGTTTTGTGTGCATGAGGGAGGTATTTGGCTTTTTCTGATTGATTGATTTTTTTGAGTAAGTTTGAAGCAACCTCATCTTCAGTGCCTCTGCCAGTAGGAGTGGTCTGCAGAGAACATCTGGATAGAACTGTAGAAAGTAAAGATGAAATGTGATTGTAAGACATCCAGGGAAGGCAGTTTGTCTTATCGCATGAATAGTCACAATACTCTCTTCACATGAGAACATGAGGAAAAAAAGGGATGGTAAGGGGGTGAAGCAGCCAAGCACTCCTGTCCTGATGTTACTGTCAAAAAAAGGAAGAGAGCAGATTTTCATTCAGCCCCTTTATTTCCTCGCTTTAAATTGCCGCTAAGAGCTTGCTGCTTTGTAGAGGGGGAGGCCAGACTGGTAGCTTGCAGTCAGCTTCCAGGCTGCTCGTTTGTTTCGTTTAAACTCTGCTGTTCGCTGCCGGCCTTGTGCTGTTGGGCGGCGAGGTTGTTGCCAATCGGCTTCCATTGGCTCCCTCTAGTGGGAAAATACATAAGGCAGCAGCGGCCGTCGTCCGTTGCTGGTTGTTTGCAGGCGAGCGGGCCTTTCCCTGCTCCATCATCTGTATGTTTCAGCATTTTGTTGTTTTCACATTTTCCACGTGTGTGCTTCTGTATCAGATGAGGCTCCTGCTTGCATTTCTCACTATGTTTTTAGCACACCCCCAGAAGTTTCATTTCCAGAATCACACCGCTGATGAAGCTGCAGTTGCAATGGAATGTATAGCTGTGCTGTCAGTGATTGGAACCAACTCCTTCAGATTTTTGTAATGAAACACACCTCCACCTTTTGTTCAGTAGCCAATATTTGCTTTCTTCACTTCATTGCTTTGTTGGCAATGTTTTTTGTTTTTCCTCTCTACCAAGATTTCACAAAGATTTTTACTGCTAACGAGATTCTGCAATTTATGAATTCTGCCATCTGATTTCCGATGTTAAAAACTAAATTTCTGCAAGTGCCTCTTAATGGCCTGGAGTAGGTTGTCTTCTGTTATAGTAGGATGGGAAACTTTGCCCTTGTCAGCACATCTTCCCCAGGCTGCTCCAAGGCACTTTTTCACGTGTGATTAAACTGGATCATCAAATATTTAATGAGTGTATAAATATATAAATAAAATTGCACTGTCTTTGTTCTTAAAATGAGGGATTAAAACCACTTTGTTCATCTGGCTTTAGAAACATTGGTCCCTCTGACTGAAAAACTATATGCTTAAAGAGAGCTAAATGAAAAGCTGTATTAGGTTGCTAGAGGGCTTTTAACTTTTTTCTTTTTGGCAGTTAAGATGTAGTTGGTAACTATTAAAAGAACAGTTGTTTCAGTTGTCTTATTTGTGTTGGAATTTTTTTTAGGTTTTTTTTTTTGTTTGTTTGTTTGTTTGTTTTTAATTTTCAGTGTGGCTTTCAGAACTTATTTAAATTACAAAAGATGTGAAATATTTTGCAGAATATTAACCAGAATTTTTACAGTTAGCATAGGTTAACTGCAGGCTTGGTCGTGAAATTGAATGGTGTTGAATGGTATTGAATCTAAACCACTGACATCTTTGTCCTCACTTGTGTAAGATTCAATGATCAGTAGACATGCTGATCTTTCTGATGGCCACCCTTTGTTTCAGCTGGAGTTGTTTAATCTGGAGTCTACCTCTGTGTTTTGTTTTGCCAACATCCATTCTTGCTGGAGATCTCCATGTGAGCTGTTGCTCATGTTTGGTCCTGTCCATGCTTGCTACTCACCTGGCCAGTCCTGAAACATGTTCAAAATGCCTTCTGGCCTAAAGCTGCTCCAGAGCTGGTGGGAGCTACAGAGGAGAGGAAGACTTGGGGCAGGCATTTGCTTCTCTAACATACTTAGGTTTATTTCTGGTCTGCATCAAATGAACCCTGTCACTGGAGAGCTTGGACAGTCCCCAGGACATGTCTGTAGGTACCACCATCAAAAGCTGTGTGGCTTAGGCAGCGGGGTGCACAAACGAAGTAGAAGCTTTTAATCAGCTTGTATTTTGATTATTTTTCTCAACTTCGTAGAAGCCGTAAGGAAAGAAGGAAAATCATCTGAGTTTATTTAATATTTTGGGTTTTGCCTCCTTGTCAGCCAAGTTAGAGAACCAGCTGAAAATCTTCCATCTCATTCCAGCTGGCCAGTCTCTGCTTGGAGCAGAACCGCAGGTCCGTCAGTTGAGTAATTTCGGAAACTGCTGATCCTCTAGGGACGTTAGGAGATCACTGCTTAATGATTTTAAAGCATTTTAAATATGCATTTATTTGCAGGAGAACTAGTTGTTTAACCTCTAGCTCTAGTGCAGTCAGGCATGCTGAGGAAGTGTGACTAGGCTCACTGAGTCGAGCGGTAACACTCACTGCTGCCTGATGAGCCAAGAAGCAAACCACATTCCTCTCCAGCACTGCTTGTACTGACCAACCCATTCTCCGTCAAAGGATGGTGCTCCATTGGAAGTCAGGATCCAATGGGAGATGCTGGTGCTCTCCCATCTCTCAGTTCAGTTTGGGAAGCAAATGAAAATAGACTGACCACAATGCCAGAAAATGCACTCTGAGCTGTACTTACCATCCACAGAAGAGTTTTGTCTGGAAATATCTTCCTAGGTTTTGTTGGTTTTTTTGTCATTATATCTTCAAAGGATATGCTAGAGTCAAAGCTTATGCTTGGACTCTAAGGAAAATCTAAATACACGTATGCCAATTAACTTCTGACTCATCACCCAGGCTGTTGATAGTGTAACTTGGCTAGGCAGTTAAATGGTTTGCCTAGCATTACAAAGTGGGCACTGTCAGAGCTGGGATTGGGGTGAATGTTTCTGGGTTTTGCTCACAGTGATTAATACCATCAGAGTAAATCCTGGAGCCTCTGACCTTGGTTAATAATTTTCATATGTCAGTAAGTGCTTAATGTAGCAATGTGCTGGGCAAAGTAGGGAAACATCTATTGTGTTTTTCCTAATTTTGGTTTTCAAGACGCAGTATTTTTTTCTCAAAAGGCTCAACAACATCAGATGGTGTCTCACTCTTGGGTACGTACAAGTGCTGTGGTAAAGGAACAGTCTGGGTTTTAACAGCATGTATTTTTTCCATATTATGAGCTGCAGTGTGTATGTCTTAATCTCACGAATCAGATTGTTGCTTTTTTCTGTTTCTTGCTCACTTGTAAAAGCCTTACATCATTTTGAAAGCGGTCGGTTAAAGAACTGTTCTCCCTTCTGCAGACAGGGTCGAGCTGTAAGTCTTTGTTTGATACAGACTAAGTTTTGGAGCTATTACACATATAATCAGCAGGGATACATTTCCCCCAGCTCTTTGCTGAGCAGAAAGTTGCCAGATAATTTAATAGCCTGATTTTTTTCTTTCAGTTTGTATTCTTCAAACTGTCCATTGGATTCTGAATCGGTGAAGTAATTTCCACATGCAGATGGTTTATGCCTTCATAAATGGGCTTGCTTTTCCCTTCTGGATTCCTAGAGCCAATTAACAAATGAAGCCATAAGCCAGTGACTAGTCAGCAGTGCATGCAGCCTCCCCACTCTGTTCCAAGCTTCTCCCACCTCCCCTACAGACAGATAGGCCTGTCCACACTGGCAAGGGCTGCAAAGGTGCGTGCAGGGCAGGTGTCAGGGCAGGTAGGTAGCAGCTACATCAGGGCTGCTTCATCCACACAGTTCTTGCCCCAGGCAGTCGCTGAGGCCCAAGGAAAGGTCGTGTAGTTTGAGAACCGTCTGAGCACCACTGCATGGCAAGACAGAGAGGTCGCTATCTGCTCTCTTCTTCCCAGGCTGCTGTCTGCTAAAAACAGATTTCAAATGAGTAAATTGGTGTTTGGATCAGGAAACTACTTTGAAGCTCGCTACGCAGGACAGGAGGGCGTGAGGCAGGTGGTCTCTCAGGAGCTCTGGCTGTCTCTTGCTCTCCAGCCACAGCATGGCCTTCTCCTGCCCAAGGCCCCAGCGAGGCGGCTCATGTGCTGCACACATGTCAAGCCATGGAGGAGGAGGGCTGGGAGTCTGCGCTGGGTCTGCTGCTGGCCTGCGGCTTGGTTGAGAGAAGAGATGAAAGCAGAAGAGCAGATTTCTTTTCTGTGGATTATTCTCCAGATGGTGATTTTGCATGGCATCGAGTCAGCACAGAGGACATAAGCAGGCAAAGCTCTTACATGTTCCAGTGCGGCAGCTTGATGACCACAGCAGGGAAGACAGAGCTGGCAAGAGCAGATGAAAAGATGCACAGGCACCTGGGAGGTTTGGGTTCCTGGAACCAAAGGTTCCAGATATTATTGAACTGCAGTATTCCTTATGGTAATTAAATGGTGAGCTTTCCTTTTTGGGGGGGAACATTTAGCAAAAAATGATTAAATTCTATGGAAGATGCTGTCCTTGTGCAATAGCTCTTGCACTAGGCAGATAAATAATACTTTATTCTCTGTTGGGTTGGTTTTTTTTGCCAGTGTTCCTCTTTTATTCTTTGTAGTTATCCAGGGATATTGCTTAAATGGCTGCAAAGATGGTGGCAGGATAATTTTTCTTGAAAAGTTGAAACCGAATTTATCCATAACAGTAATTATTTCCAGACCTTGCTGGTGATGAATCCAAAAGAATACTAATCTCTTCAAAAACATTGCAAAATATCTTTTGAGTTTCTGTGAAGTTAGGCATTTCTTGCAACAGAAAAGACTGTCATGAGCACATTTTCTCTCCTGCACAGTCGGGAGCCACAGAACATTTATTCCGTATATGTGTGCAGATCTTTTTTTAGAACGCTGCATATCAGCTAAAAAGAATAATGAAGGGAATCCATCTCAACATTTGACAAGTTGTTTTAGGGCTTAGTATTTCAAAAAAAATCAAACAATTTTATTTCTAATAAGAATGGCTTCTACCGTTTCCAAATCACAGAATCATGGAATGGCAGGTTTAGAAGGGACCTCAACAGCTCATCAAGTCCAGTCTCCCTGCTAAAGCAAGTACCCTTCAATGGGCCACACACGTAGGTGTCCAGATGGGTTTTGAATGTTTCCATAGGAAGAAACTTTACAACCCCTCTGGGCAACCTGTTTCAGTGCTCCATTAGCCTTACTGTAAAGAAGTTCTGCCACTTATACAGAGCTTCCTATGTTCAAGTTTTAGGCCATTGCTCCTTGTCCAAATGTTACATTTAATCATATGTTTTATATCCAAAGCTGAGTGGGCCTCTATCATGTCTGTCTTTTCCTACTGGCATTTAGAAACAATTACCCTGAACCTCCTCTGTAAGATAAATAGCTTGAGCTGCTTAAATTTCCTAGTTTGATGTGGCTGTATCTGATTGATTGATTTTTTTCTGATCTCTCTTCATTTCTTCCGTAGTATTTGTGTTACGGATAGCAGAACAGTGTGATATGCTAGCAAAAGTTGCCTTACTGCCAAATAGAGGCAGTATTCTCTCTCTGCTTGGCATTTCCTTATCCACGTACCAAACCACAATTCCGTTGTGGTGACTCATGGAAGAAGGTAATATTGGATTATGTACTTTTTCTGTGAAATTGAGAGATAAAATAACCTTCTGGTTGAGCAGAGGAACCCTGAACTACAGTCTGTAACAGATGCTTTTCTTGTTTGTGTCATATAAGAGTGATATTTGTAGTGCATCCTTACTGGCTTGTATTCCATGGGAGTCACAAGAAGAATGACAGGATATACGAGGCAGTGCAGATAGAATCCTGATGAGGATCACGTGTACCAGCTGCCAACTTGGCTGATCACAGGAACTAGGAACTTCCAGAACTAAAATCACTGTTTTTCCTGTGCTGAAGAGGCAAGCTCCAAGATGAGCTGTGAGGCTCTCTGCAGAGCTGGGGAGGATGTAGAGCATTAAACCGACAAACAAAACCTGATTCTATCCCATCTTGCCTGTCAGAGATTATACTGGTAAGTGTGATGTTTCCATTTCCCATCTGATCTGCTGCAGTCAGCACTTCATTTCTGTTATGCCTTGTAGAAATGTTGTTGATTTTGATTAACTGAAATAGCATCTCAGCACACACTTGAATCTGTGCTGCAGGGACTCCAGAATGAAGGCAGAGGTGCCTGAGCTGTATCAGTGCCAGCACCTTCGCAATATCTTGCCTTGGACCTGCAGCACCTGAGACATACATTATATTAGCTTTGTCAAGTAGGAACAGACTCTCTTGCTGTTGCACTACAATCCACTGTCTTCTGTAGACCTTGGATGCTACTTCAATGCATAGGTTTAACATCTAGGAATGTTAACATCTAGGAAATCTAAAGCTTAATAGCTAACAAGTGAAACAGATACTTGGAGCGCAGTAGAGCAAGGAAGGAGATGAATAGGGGAGAAATAATTGGAAGAACATCTCTTTCTGGTTTTTTCCTCTAAGCCACCAAGTTATTTTTTAAGAAGTTGAAGGAAACCACACAATCATGCAGTGTGTATATATATTTATATATATAAATATATATATATTCATATTTATGGCATATTTGGGATAAATTATGTCCGTCTTAGTGAGTTAAAATCTTTCTTACCACAGACTTTACTTGACAATTCTGTCACACTTTGTCCTTGTTCTGATCAGCATGATTGGCCAAGAGCATTACCAGCCTGGAGGACATCACTGATATTTGATGCCTAATAAGGAGTTCAGAGGCTGCAAAAGGAAATATAAACTACTGGGAAGTTCCTAGTGTGTATACAAGCCTAGAAAATAATCCACATTCCTTAAAGACCTTGTTCAGAATGAATCATTAGTATTGCTTAAGTATATCACAGAAAGTTGAGGAGTGCTTGCCTGGCAAGTTTAAGTACTTCAATTTGGGAATGGGAAACAATTAAAAATCACTGCTTGCAGATAAAGGGAAGGATGCTGCTGACTTGGAGGGCAGCACTGATCTGCTGCCTGATGCAACTTTGGCAGGCACCCCACTTTGCAGTGGGCAGTGTGCTTCAAGTTTCAGAGGCAAGACTTGCGGAGAGAGGTCATTTATTTTTTGGACCAGATAGCACCATATAACGGCTGGGTGGAAGATAAGCTTTTGGACATACAATCCTTCTTCAGATCCAAAATAGCTGCAGGAATCTTCACAGCTCGTTAACTGTTTAACAGTTGTTTGGAGTAGATGGGCTGCCTTGGTCCAGGCACCCAACACAGAAGCAATTGGCGATTGTAAAGCAAGAGGCAAAGTAGACAAGCGCTATGCTGTTTTGGAAAAGGTCATGACCTGAATTGCCTGTGAACTGTGGAGAGGCTACCTGGAAGGAAGGAGGGTACCCGTGAATACACTAAGACCAATATTGCTATAGAATCCATGTGTTTGTTTATTTTGTGTTTTGAAATCCAGTAGAACGTATATGAATTTTACTTTCCAGATTCTCTTCTGCAAGGATTTTATACTTTTCTTTAAAGGGTCCAGACTGAGTGAACGTGTATGGGGTCTGTGGGTTTTTTTTTTCCTCTCTGGTAATTGGATATTTCTGCCTTTTATCAACTATGAATTCATTCGGGCATCTACTGGCTGCTGTTTCTTACCCACAGAGCTTCCCTTAAAATGCTTCATCCTCCAGATGACATGTACTGCTTTCTGGGATGCACAAGACTTGGCTTCTGTTGTGTAGCTGATTTTACTGCGAAGGGGATATACCACCACAACTCTGGAAATGTGTTGGAAAAATGCGTTAGTCCAAGCATGGTTTAGTTCCTTTTGGCTCATATAATTTAAAAGCATCAATGAATTTCTGATATTATATGAATTTAGCAAGTTGAATTTTTATTTAAAAGTGTAATTAGAGATGGGTGGAGGTTTCTAGAGAAAGTTTTCTTTGAGGCCAGTATGGGTTGTGGTTGCCGTTCAACCTAGCCGAGGTGATCTGGCTGCACATCACCACTTTGGTGAAACGTTCAATCTGGTTTTTGTCTGCCATCACTTTCTTTGACTTGTCTAGCAGACCGTGCAGGGACCATACCTGTACTTTGGCATGGACAGATACGAGCAAAATGTTTAAACTCTATCCTCATTCTCTCATGTTATGCTCTTGTAAATAAGACCAGAGCTGTGTCCCTGTATTGCACTTTTATATAAAATGAGCTCCAAGCTTTTGTCTTGTGAGCACAGACTTCCAGCACTTTGTGTTTGTTAAGTCTTCGTACTATGAATACCTACGTAGAAATTTTTCTAGAAGAATGGGTGCAATGTAGCCCTCTTCACAGCATCATACAGGAAGGAGAATTGATTTATCCTGCAGCAATTCTACGTGCTGCTTTATTCTGTTGCATTTATAAGAAAGGCTGGTGAGATACCCCATCAGTCAGTAGCAGGATGAAATATGACTTAAGGCCTCCCTGAGAGGGGTAGTTTGATGCTTCAAATGCAGTGAGAGATAGTTTGGAACACTGTGTGCCTTGGCAAAGATGCTATGGGCCTTCAGATGTAGTTCTCAGGATTCTTTCCCTTAGTTTCTCATTAGATTGACCAAACCATTTTGGCAATGGTTGACCTTGGGATAAGTTGTGTACTGACTTATGTGCCTGGGTTTAGTTATAGTATTAAGTGAACACGACTGTGTTATCTGCTTGTATGTCCAATCCAAAATGTTCATACAATGGACCCATTTGTATGGCAGTAAAGATTATTTGGAAATAATGTGGAGCTTCATCCAGCAGTGTGGAACGTGTGCTTACAAAGAAAGATTGGATTTAATCATGTGCTTATTTTTTTTGTGGACGTTTTCCCTGTTCTCTTTTAATTCCACCGAAACAATTGGGATTTTATAAACCAATATTCAAGAAAGAGAATTTATAAATATAGTTTGAATCAATCTTGTTATAAACAATGTCATTTTCTTGACAGTTGCATTCACCCTGGGAGCACATTTTGTACTAAAATGAGGAGGAGACATGTGGGGAGAAAAGTTTATAAAGATTGAAAAATAAAGGCAGCAGAGATGATTGCTTCTAACAGTCATTTAAAGTCACTAAACAGTTGAATTCATCTGCAAGCAGCAAGAATAGTGTCTGGGGTAGTTATATGGCAATAGCAATGAGTACTTAAAACATTTCTCCCCACGGAGACTTTGCAGTGGTTCCATACTGTTCATTTAAAAGACATTTGTTTGGGAACAGAAGTGTATTATTTCATGTATCTTACAAGTCTGCAGAGGCTGAGTGAACCTATACCTTCATCTCATTCATCTCATTTCCAATGTCTGGATATTCTGTTTTCGAAAGCAAAGGTTAAGCGCTGGAAATCCTGTGCCAGACTTATTCTAAGTAGCTTCACATTTCGATTTCATTGTCCTGATGCTAACTGCCCACAGGTCTCTATTCTTGATTTGTGGGTCTGGTCTTGTATTCTCTTTCATTCTTGTTGCATATCTCCCAATTGCAGCATGAGTCACTGGTATTGAAGGTGCAGCAACTGTCACGCATTGCTCGAGTTCATGACTGCAAAGTTGTGCATCAGGTCTTCCTATAGCAAACTATGGGTTAACTTATTCTTCTAGCACCCCTGGTCATGAGGTGATGGGAAGCATGACACCTATTGGCATCTCTGAGGGCTACATTTGGCCTCTTGACTCTGTCCTTGTTCTGGCTGCAGCACAACACATGCCACCTAAGGCTCAGTTATCCATTCCCACTGGAATGTGAGAGAAAAGACTGGTGCTGCTTAGCTAAAACTTGAGCTAGAGCCAAACTTCTCAGTACGAGAGTCATGCAGTGCTGTGACACAATAAGAAGCTATTACAGCTGGAGCATTTCAGCAACCTGGTGAATGATGCAGCTCCACTTGGAGTTGTATCAACCCAGGTGATGGTACGGAACCTCCTGTGTCTGGCTCGGCATTGAAGAAATATATCTTCTAACTCTGTCCTCTGGCGTGACAGGTTTGTAGTATCCAGAACAGCAGAAGAAAGCTGTTAATCAAGGGCAGCTGCTATTTTGGTGCTTGAACTCAGAAAGCTTTCTGCAAGCAGAAACACGCTGGAACATTTCGCCTTATTTGAAATATCTGTTCCTCACAGTTTGTGTTATGTTCTGCAGAGCTGTGGTCTGTTTTGTTGTTATGTTTGTTAATGCTTCTGACTTTGGAGAGCCCTTCTGTCCACATGTGTGCTCAAGTAGTGCTGTTCTCAAGTTAGAGTAATCTTAAGAGTATGTGGAAACCTGTGATCTTCTTAAATTACTGGAAGAGGAGTAAGCCCTGGAAATATACATCCAAGCTGTCCAGCATCTCAGGTAATGGAGTGGAGGAATTTCTCAAGAACTGGTCATGTTTTTATTTCCAGAGAGCATAGAAGATGTGCTTTGTGCTCATCCACACGGTACTGCATACGCAAGTTTTGTCTGCTTTGGAACTGCAATGGCACTTAGAGGAGAAGGATGCAATTGATTTGCATTTTTTCCACCTTTAGAACTACAATTTTCATTAAAAGTCATAAGAAATTTTTAAATAGTTGCTATAACAGACTGAAATATGCATAAAATAGTGTTTTTATGACATTATCAATATGCACATATTTTGTAGGTGTCATACATTATTCCATTTCCATAGGATAAGTACTGAATTTATGGCAGGTTCTTGGGTGTACCTATGACTAAGTCAGCATAGCAGTTTTTCAACATTATTAGAAAAGAGAGTAGAAGATTCAGGTAATAACAAAATTACATTTCTACGAAGTTTCTCCTTCTTAGTTATTTCATGTCAGTCCCTGTCATTTTGTCCTGATGCCCCATCCCTGGAGGTGTTCAAGGCCAGGTTGGATGGGGCCCAGGGCAGCCCAGTCAAGTATTAAATGGGAAGATTGTTGGCCCTGCCTGTGATGGGAGGGTTGGAGCTTCATGATTCTTTAGGTCCCTTCCAACCCGGGCCATTCTGTGATTCTGCGATTCTGTGACAGTCCACAAGACTGCAACATTTACCTGTAAGCTCTATATTGTATAAGACAGCTTTTTTTTCCCATGTAGTGTTTTTATGTTTTGAGAAAATCTTGAGCAAAATCCAAGTTTCTCTTTTCTAAGCTGTAAATACATTGCTTATGCTCAGAATGGACTCTGCAAGGACGAGGGTTTTTTTTGTTTCTACAGCAATACAAGACAGTTGAAATTGCAAGAGTGGATCACAAACTGCTGTTTTTCTTGAGACACTTCAGCTGTGTGAAATCATGCAGATTTATTTCCATGGTGTGGATGAAATGCAACAATTGTCCAGAAGATTGTGTTTGCATCATCACTGTCTTTCTTATGCCACATTGCAGAAACTCAAGCAATTGTTTATGGCAAGTCTGGGTGCAGTGTCTTGAACAGAGCGTTCAGAACTGATGGCTCCCGGAAATCTGAGTGCTTGCATTTTGTATGGAAAGCTTGGCTCCATGTAGAATTTCCAAATGGGCAAGAGCTCTTCCATGTGTTCTTTGGAAAGAGATGTAAATAGCATCCCTGAGAAAGTTAACGATGCGCTAACCTAACATACAAAGTTTGCAGTTGCCTTTAAATATGCTGAAGACATTATGGATTGAGAAAGAAATTAGTGTCTGGCAAATTACAGGTTTGCATGTAAAGAACAATGGTGTCTTATGCATAAAGTAGATTTATGGGAAAATCCAAGCTGTGCACATTTGTACACTGCAAATGCTGCAATGAGGGCAGCGTGAAATGACCCAGGAGCATTTCTGGAAATGTCAAATGAAAAGATGAGGAGTAAGCACAGAGGAGGATAGCAGTACAGTATAAAGAATTCTTGAGACTCAGAATAAGCAAACAGAGAGAGCTGCGATCAATTTCTATCATAATTATTTTCTTGCTGTTATGGGACAGAATTTGGGCCACATTCTCAGAGCAGTGTAGTGTGAATCTGAAATTACAATTAAATCAAGTTTGAGAATGGCTTTCTGGACAAATTCTAGTCCTTCTGCTCTTAGATTAGCATCTCTGCTTCTCAGATATGGAATCTCAGAGTAAGCAGAGAGGAATGCTTTTCTTGGTCAAGGAAAGTTTTCCTGGACAGAGAAGAGTGAAGGCATCGGTCCAGTTTCCATCAGAATTGCCCTTTCATTGGTACTTTTTATCTTACTTTCGGCATGACATATTCCAAGAAGCAATTGGACAAACTGGCTAAAAATTGAAAATGAAACACCTGATTTTGGTAGTAGAATCTGATTAAGAATTATTGGTCTTATAATAAAGTTTACTATTTGACAGACACTATTAAAGGTAAAATTGAATTTTCTCTGTAAAGTTTATATGATCATGTTTATTAACATTGCTTTCCCTAGGGTCACATACATTTTGTTTAAGTAAAATACATAAAAAGTTAAATACTGGTCTGGCTGGGTTAAGCCAGTTGTATGTTAGGGTCCTTTCCTGTCATCATAACTTTTTTATGAAGATCAAAAGTTTCTGCTTTGGAGCGAATACCTGTGTTTAAGGAAACTTTCTGGTCACATTGAATCAGAGTGAAAGTGGAAGAGTTTTGCCACTCTTTTAATACCAGCAGTGCTTCATAACATTATGCAGTATGAATGTAAAGTTGAGTAATTATGGAAGAAGTTGTAAGTATGCATGCTGAATTCCAGATTAAATAATTCTTTATGTTGGCATCAAGTAGGTCCTGTGCAAGTATAAAAATAGCAAACATATCAAGCATTTCTAAGTTACTCTAGCCTACAACATAAAGATTTTCTGAATTCTTTGAAAACAAGTCAAGTGAACAAACACAATGTCTAAATTCTGAGCTGTTCATAAGTTTGTAAGTTTCTCTCTCTAAGTCCCTGATTTTTCTATTTAAGAAAAAAAGGAAACTCAGTGTTAAATTGTTTGCTCTCCTTAAGCTTAAGCTCTTGAATCATTTATTGGCACTTTTTCATGTGCCAATAAAGACTCGGTTAGTGAAGCATCTATTTTTGTCCAGGATACAGCAAGAAATGCACACTGTTTGACACTGTTGAGCTTTCCTCCAGCTACATAAAAGGGCTTGCATGCGATGAGCAGACAACTTCAGTAGACAAAATAAACCTTCTGATGGTAAAAGCTAAAATTTAAAGTGTGTCTCTTTAAAGATATTTCAGAAAATCTGTAGTTAATGAAACTGTTGCACAACAGTGTCTCCTCCTGCAAAGAAGCACACAGGGAGAGTCAAACTTGATACTGCATGCAGGAGTGCTTTGGTTAGGCACAGCTGTTTAACTTGGAATCCAGTATTTTAGACCATGCACTTTCTGCTTTTGTTTTCCTTTTGCTTCTGACAAGGAAAGGGTTTTCCACGGTGAAGGACTGTTGGGTGTGCAGGAGGAGGATGTAATTGCACTTTCCCCACCCCCTCCTAATTGCCTCATAATTTGGCTGAATTACAAGGTTCGTGAAACTGTTAACAGGATTGTACCTCATGAACCAGGCAATTGGCTGCTTTTTTTCTTTAGCAATTTTGTTTCTCCAGTTAGCTTTGTACCATTTCCTTCCTAGCAGTGCAAAGGTGACAGAAGCTACAAAAAGCAAATTAGAATGTGAAGAGCTAGGAATATAAAACAGCAATACAGGTCTGCTTTTGAGCTTTGCATCTGATTGGTTTGAAGGTGAGGAGCATCGAGTTTCCTCCCAGCTGGGAGCCTCTTGGTCTCTACAGACCGGACCTGGAAGAATGAAATAGGGCCACTTTATCAGGAGAGCAGCAGGCAGCCAGGAAGAGGACAACTGCAAAAGGGCCAGCGGGCTCTAGGGAGCAGGGAGCAATAGGTAATGCACACGTGGCTCTTCATCTTTTGTTCTTAGGGGTGATGCCTGCTGAAGAAATTACTATTTGTTCTGTTTCATAACTTCAGAGATTAGGCAGTGCTGTGCTCTATTGCACAATCCATTCACACTAGGAGATAAAAGCTATGATGAGAACATGCTTGCCTGTATTGTGAAGTAGGGGTTTTACAGTTGGTAGTGCTATGAAAAACAGTGAGCGCTGTGAAAAACACTACATGAGATTAGGGCAATGGGCAGCAATTGTTTAAGGTGAGATTTTTCAAATTGTGTGCTGCTCATGCCAAGAAGAGAAAGAAATAGAAAGGTAAGGCTAAGCAGAGTTCTCTTGGTAAGCAAACAGGTAGAGATGTCTCCTGCATAAACATTTAAACTGAACTGTCAGGCAGACATGGAGCAGTACGACAGCAGTCTTTCAGGAAGACGTAACAGGAGAAGTTGCAAAAGCTCAGGTGAAACCAGTTAAGAGAAGCAGGCTGAGATGAATGCATCAGTTCCTCATTTTTATGCAGGAAAGTCATCAAAAAATATTGTGATGCTCTGTATACTTGTCATGACAGCAGGATAGGACTTCTCCCAATTTTTTGGCTGTGTGTTAGTAGTACTGCAGCTGTCTATCTTGGTGATTGTGATTTGCCTCACTGATAATTAATTGTATAAACTAATGAAGGAAATAGTTTTTTCTTACAGCAGTGTTCCTCCTTACTACAGAAACCGTACTCCTAAAGATTCAGACTGAGCATCAAAATATATTTGTAATTGCTTTTCTGATGAATGTCTTGATTCCCACAGAAAGCTCTGACTTGTGAGATTGAGATAGCAGCACTCCCATGGGAGGAGACCCTTGTGGGCTCTGCTGCTGAACCTGCCCATACACAACGCACAGGAGGATGCAGACAGCAAGGTTGTCCACGTGCCTCTGAAGGCTCTTGGGGCCTTGATTAAGTCCTACTCATCAATGTTTTGTTGCTGCCACTGTGCAAGCCACCTATTCATAAACCACCTGGTTTATGTATCTGTTCCCTGCAGGTGTTCAGAATATTTAGGCAAGCAAACAAGCAATGTAATAAAATTGTTAGGTGATACCTTTTCCTTTACAAATAGCCTAAGGGGATCTTGGTTCTGACCTAATTTAATTATGGGACTCTTCATCTTTCTTTGCATACTGCAGACTGTTTCAGAAACATCAACGATACTGAAAAGAATGTTTTAAAACATGGAGACTGAAGTCCTGTGGACTCTGTGCAATATGTGTTTTGTTTTGCTGCTTTTTCACTAAGTGGCTCTCCCTGCTTTCTTCCCCTTACTAAAGCTTTTGAAAACACCTTGGTGGAGTTTCCTTGTTTTATCAGTCGCAGAGCTGCTGTGTTCTCAGCACTGCTGTTAAAATAATGTTTTTGATAGACTTGCTCGTAATTGCAGAAGTGACCTTTCTGCCCTGCGAAAATCGTGGCAGTGCTGAAGGTCAGTGTGAACAATTCACTGAATGAGCTTCACTTAAAACTGACTGCTCCCTTCCTGGCATTAAAGCATTCAATGGGCGTACGTTCCCTGCCCTCTCAGCCCACCCTTGGCCTCTTACGCAGCTTTAGAAGTCATCCAGCTCCACTTGAGAGCAGTGCTTGTCCTTGCAGCTGCAGGACAGCAAAAGCTGCTTTCTTTGCATGTGGGCACTGCTTAGGGCCGCTGGGTGTAGCTGCGTGGGGCTCAGCGGGCACCACAACATCAGCACACTTGAGGAAGATGAGTCATGTTTTGGCTGGGCAGTGCTTAATGTGTGCAGTGCTGCTAGCCGCAGGGCTCGCATTCCCCGGGAGCCCATCTGGAGTCCTGGGGTGTCTCTGATTTCTGAAGGATCTCAGGCGTGAGCCTGAGCGGAGAAATACCAAAGGGGGAAAACGCATTCTGGGGAAATGTCACCGTGCGCTTACTCTGAACTGACTGTACACAAATGGCACCAGCGTGGCAAGGCAGCCCTTGACAGCTGTCTGTGGTCTTGGAGCAGATGCAGTAACTTGGGCTTGTGCTTCCTTCCCACACCAGTGCCCTTCTCCTTTCCTCAGATTACATCAGCAGCTTTTGCCGCTTTGTTCTCTGGAAATGAATTGCTTTTTTCATGCCAGGCTTTCCCAAGTGGGGGCTTCTGTAGGTGAGCTGCTTCTGTAAGCCTGTCCCTGAGTTTCTGCTGTCTCTCATACGCTGAAGAGATGACTCATCTTTCTTGTGAATTGCATTTTTTTTCTCTGAAATTAATAAGCATAAATGTGCAGATCATGTTAGTCTCAAACCTTGTCTTTTCTTGCCACGTACCCACTACAGTTCTGTGTACTCATCCTGAGATCTGGATAGCTGGAAAAATGCTCTCCTTTCCTCTTTGAGTAGGTTTTAATGAAAGCCGTGTCTAACACCAGCCATTGGATGCTTTTGTCTTGCAGAGCCTTGTGGGGAAATAAAATTTCCCTTGTTTCCACCACAGTTGTGGTATAGCACGGCAGGTGGTCAGGAATAGATGACAACTCTCCTGTATGATTTTTGCAGATGGTCTTTGTCAGAAGCTTTAAAACTTTAACCAGAAAGCTTGGTCAACTTTGAAGAACTTTATATTCATTAGAAGTAATACTAGCTAGACCCATTGGCTGTTACATAGGGAGTGGGAAGGCTGTTTCCAAGGATTGGTCTGAGAATTATTTTTCCATTTCTCCTAAGTTCAGGAAGCCCCTAAGTAGTGCTAGAAAGCTGAAGGCTCATCCATGCACAACTTGTCCATAGGTACATTATTCTGTGTTACAGTGCTGGCATCTGTGTTACCTGGTCTGCCTCCCTTTTGTGCTGGTGTCAGAAAATGCCTATCTCCTGCTGTGCTTTTTTTCTCTATTTTTCAGACACTTATTAGGAAGCATATTTACCAGCTTAAGCCGTTGACTGCATATTATTATTTTTTTAAGTTCTAAATGCCAGATTGTCTGTTTACAACTTGACCTTTCCTTGACCTGGTTCACAGCTTACTTTCTTGACTTTTGACCCTTACCAGTTTTTCACTACCATTTGGCTCCAGCTGTTCTTACAAAAAGGAACATTTAATTGCACCTTCCAGTCAGCCTAAGGGCTTGAAAGCATTCATCAGTTTTAATCATGCTTGCAATACTCCGTAGAATAGACAGCAACTCTTCACACTTGCAGCATAATGTGTTTTCAGTCATCTAGTTATTGGAAGAGTTTATATGGCATTCTTGCATGATTTAAAATCCATGTGAGTGGAGGAAGGAGTGAGATGTAGAACAGTGATGGAACTCAACAAGAACGATAAGCATTATGCATAGGACAGAAGGAGAGGTGATGAGTCTTGTTCTGCAAATGTTGCCATCATCCAACTACAGCTTGTGTGAAGTCCCACCTCACTGCCATCTTATTCTGAGCCTGTCAGTGGCTGGTTTGACTCTTCTGTTCTCTACTGCAAAAGTAAACAAACGCTGTACAGCTCTTCAATGCCACTTGTGACAGCACGAAACTTCAGAATACTGTTTTTCAATCATCCCTTTTTCTTATTGAAGAGCATTTAATAATTTTTTTTATGCAGGAACTGTTCCTTGCCTTTGATTGTCATCAATGTCCTTCTCTGTGCCATCTCTGCCTATACTGAGTTGTTATGAGGAGAAGGCCAGAACTGCATGCAGTACCAAACTGTACTCTTGCTCTGTGACTATGATTGATTTTTTTTTTCGTATTCTTTTTTTTTTTTTCTCTGTTGAGATAATGTTTATTTGGAACTATTTCATGTAACTAACTGCCCATTATAATCCCAAGATCTTCCTCCTGAGTTGCGACTGTCAGCTCTGTCACTTGATAGGCAGAATCCTATGTTTCCCTGTGCATGCCTGTAGGTTTGTCCCAAATGAATTTCATTCACATCTAGCCACTGAATTACTTGTTAATGTTGTGTCCAAGAACAGATTGTGGTTAAGGATTTTCTGCAGTCCCTCAGGGTAAGTCCTTATCTTCACTTCTTTGAATAGGTTACAATCATATTCATTATTTTCCCATTAATTGCATTTTCTAGATTACCAATGAGCATGTTGAGCAGTCTGTGTCTCTCCTTTAATGGCAGCGCTGACTCTAACTCTGTTGAGTTGACATGCTCTGACCAAAACACCAGTTTGTACAGCTCAGTAATGGAGCAGTTCCTATTCTTTGTCCATCGTTGGCGGAACCTGTGTAAATTCCCCTCTCAAGCTGGATTCTCAAGCTTGCAGAATGAGTTTCTGGTCTCTTGCGTATTGCAGTCCAACAGAGTTTTTTAAAGCAGTATCAGTGGGAACTGTTCCAGGTTAATCTCTGCAGCACAAAAGACCTACTGTGAGCCAGATCTGTGTCCAAGATGTATTCGCATTATTCAAGTATTTCCTGTTCAAGATGACTATTAATCAAACCAGACAACTCTTACAGCTAAAGCTTTCTATAAAATTCATGTTTAGGACATGGCGTAAAGTTACTTCATAAAAACAGTTGTTGACTGTTTGAAAAAAAAAATACATAAATTGAGGACTGGGGAGTGAAAAAGACTGCTTCTGGAAAAGCAAGAATGGCATTTGGTTATTGTATGATCTCATCTTTATGCTTTTCAGGATGAATATTTCGTATTTCTACTAAAAATATGGTGGCACTCATTTAACCTTGGAAGTAGGTTCTGAGAGAAGGGGAACTTGTAATTTTATTTCAGAGGTGCCTTGTTTGAGAGTGTGGGTTATCCTGCTTCATGAAACATACGCTCATTTATTATAGTCTGACACGAGTGCCACAAACTCCCATTACAAGATCTCTGCTAATCATCTTGCATTTGGACATGCAAACCATATTAATGAATACCACTATCTTCTGGCTTTTAAAGGACTAAATGCACTTTCAGCCTGCAAGTGTCTGGTGTTTTCCTCTCTCTGCATTAAAGCATAGGATTTCAGGAAATGTGTCTCCTAGGTGATGCGCAGCTGCTACATAGAGAACAAAACTGCCACTGAACTGTACCTCAAGGCATGAGTTTTCCACGTCATTTAAGAGTCCTCTAACATAGAAAATATATTTCACTCCCAAAGTGTCTTTTCATCAGATTTGTTGATAAAAACTGCAACCTTTCTCTGAGATCTTTTCTTTTTCCATGCTCATTTCTGTTCTCTTCTGCAGTGGCAGTGGGTATGTAGGGTATCCTTCCACCAACTAGCTTTCCTTGCACCCGCCAGCCCCGTGCTCCCTTCTCTTGGCTCAGTTTTACAGTGCTTGTGCTAAAATGACTCCTGTTTTGCAAGGTGACAGCTCCAATCCTCTAGATCTGTCCCTGCATCCTCTCCTAGAACAACTTCTGTTGAGTTTCACTCTTTGAAGTGTGATGGAGGGTTTCCACTACACAGAGAATCTCATATTTAAACTTTTGATCTTTGCTGCCTGTGAGATATGTGACTGAGGAAAGGAGTGGACAAAAGTTTGTTACCTTTCTCTGCTGCTGTTCGCTAGGCAACTAAACTTTCAATAAATAGCTTGAAATAAATGGCTTCAGATGATCCATTTGAGTGATGCCCTGTGTAGCAGAGGGAGCATAATGCACGTTCTGATGAAGAAGGAAGAGCAATGTTCCTCTGGGCTGGCTACAGGCCACAGGGCTGTTCAGGTCTAAGGCTTGTAGGAGCTATAGGAATGACACAGCTGATACATAGGATCATTTTTCTGAAGCCATTAAAGGAAATCCATCTATGCTAGGTACTTGACAACTTGCTGGGAAGCATAGTCAGTCAGCCAAGTATGCTCACTTGCAGACCTCAAATGTGTTTTATGTTGGCAGTATTAATTCTGAATAGTGTTACAAATATATATTTTATTCTTTTGGAAGATGTAGTTTCACATATCCTCTAGGGATAGCATGCTTTTTTTAATTCCCCAGTAGTGAGTTCTTTTCATCTCAGCTGCAAAAGATGGGTTAAGCAAGTGTTCGGTCCCTACCCCGCTGTAGTGCACAGCGACAGCAAGGCACTTCTTCCTGGATTCACAGTATGAATTTTTAAGCAAAACCAGCCCAACTTTATAATGAACTTTATAGAGGTATAAAAGCAAGAACATTATCTGTTCCTCCAAACAGCTCCTTTGCCCTTTCATTTGAACTGGAGCAGGGCTTTATCTCTCCCCTCTCCTCCTCCCCCAACCAGAGGTTATGGCAGAGATTTCCCCTCATTAGGGGAACTTCAGATGGAGCCCACCCTCAAATAAAAATCCAAACATTTTGCTTCCCTTTAGGCAATGGAGGGAGGGAGGCGTTTAAAATGCAGGAGACAGACAAATAGCCTTTCTAAACAAACAAAGGATAATTGCTCTCATAAATGTGGGTCCTCATAATTTAAGAGCAATAGTTTATATACTTGGTAAGCCTTATAAACAGAAAGAGGAGACAAGGGCCATGGTTGCATTCAATAAAAGCCCAACTCAACAAGGCCCTTGATTGTTAAGTTGTGTATTTTGCAGGCCTCCGCCAAGTTTACTTGCTAGCAGCGCTTTGCTGTGTGTGTTTATAGCAGCAAGCTCTGGGAGATTCTCTGCAGAGAGCCATGGTGATGGGTGGTGTTGTCGGGAGAGGAGTTAGAGGCACAAACAAACCGTCCCATGGATGGTAAATCTCTCTTATTATGTGCAGCTCGATACTCTGGATTTTGCAGGTGTAAGGCTCATATACAAAAGTTAAATTTAGTATGTGTTTATAGTACAGTGTATAAAAAACTGAAATGTGTCATGTTTGGCCAGATGGTAGAAAGCAGTAGTAAAAGCTGTGACTTGGTCTTCTACCGCAGACCCCTGACACCAGATAACTCCCTGGTTTAGGAAAGGCTGGTCAGTATGTCTGTCTTGATTTCTTTTTTCTTTTTTTTTTCTTTTTTAAAGTGGCATTTATTCTTGCTTGATAAAGTTTTGAGAGGCATAATAAGTCAATGTTAACAAAGTCTGGTGAGGACTGTTTTGTGGTCAGGCCAGTTATGGAGAGGGATTGTCCTGTTCTGCTCCGTGCTGTGAAACATCACCTCCTGCACTGGGTGCAATTTGTGCACCACTATAGAAAGAATATATAACTATTAGAATGTCCAAAGGAGGACTATGAACATGGTGAAGGGTCTGCGGGGGAAGATGAATGAGGAGCAGCTGAGGTCCCCTGGTTTGCTCAGCGCAGAGCAGAGGAGCTGAGGGGAGGCCTGGTGGCGGCTGCAGCTCCTCACAGGGAGCGCAGGAGCAGCGCTGAGCTCTGCTGTGTGCGACAGCGACAGGGCTGACGGAACGGCATGGAGCTGCATCAATGGAGGGGTTAGAGACAGGGTCTGCACCAGAGGGCGGTGGGCACGGCCCTGAGTGCTGTGGAGAGCTTAAACAGTGCTCTCACACACAGGGTTTGGACTTTGGGTGGTCCTTTGTGGAGCCAGGAGTTGGGCTCCATGATCTTTGTGAGTCCCTTCCAACTCAGGATATTCCATGATTCTATGATTATGGGATGACTAGCAGAATCCTTATTGCATGTCTGAGCTTGGATATATTTGGCCATGCAAATTAACAAAGCTGGAGCTGAAAAATTCCTGTATTTCAAATCAGGAAACCTAAGGATCCCAGGTATTTTAAAGTTGCTTGCAAGTTTAGGGTACTTCCAGGGTGCATAATTTTACAGGCACTGTAGTGTGTCCAGAGGGTTTTCCTCTGCTAGCATCTCTAACTTGAGGGTTTTCAGGAGGTTCTGTTGTATTAAGCATCAGATTTTTTCACAAGCATCTACAGTCTACTTTTTTTTTTTTAAAAAAAAGCATTTTGTTTCTGCATATTCAGATTTTGTTATTCAGATTTTGTCTGCTGCAACTACTGCTTCTGATGGTAGGCAAGTTGTATCCATCTCCAACTGCACTGGTTTTACAGCTGGTGTTGGGAAACAACTGATTTCATTTAGCAGCAGGGTTTTCATAAAGAGAAGATTATGAGGATGCATAGCAGGATGAGCGCAACTATTAGACGCATTGTTCACTGTGGTTTCTAGAGTATTACATGAGAAAACTTAGTCAGGTTGGTGGGACCCAGATGGTCATGCCAACCTGTGACACTTCAGTGAGAAATCTTACTTCATCTCTATGAGCCTCCGTTGCCTTAGCATTATGGTACCAGAATGCACGACTGCAAATAAACACCTCTTCTGAGCCCAGGCTGTGCTTGCCATCTGAGATCTCTTCCTCAGGCTGCTAACTGATCATTGGTGACTTATTCAGTGTGATCAGTAAGCTGCCAAAGCTTGGGTGGGGAGTAGAGGGCATGCTGATGAAGGATGTAGCATAAATGCAGTGGAGCTTCTCTGTTCCTCACAGGTTAGAAAAACACAGAAGTGACAGCTGCTGAAGAGGCTGTTCAGCCCTGCTGGCTGGCTGCTGAAGCTGGAGAATGCTGATGTGAGTTCGTTGGTGGGGAGCATGAAGCCAAGCTTCTGAGATGTCCTGTTCATCTATCAGCAGAAGACAGGCAGTTTGTTTTCTCAGTGTGCTGAAATGGTCAAATACAGCAGCATCAGGTCTCTTACTTAAGTTCTTAACCTCTCTGACTCATAAAATTATGCCTGATTGTCAGAGCACATGCTGAGTAAGTCTTTACAACGTATTTGTGGAATGTTGATGCAGTGTTTCTTTTGGATGCAGCCTTTTGAAAGAAGCAGAATATGAATTAACATCAAAGCTGCTGAGACAGCCAGCAGCATCTGAATTCCTTGTAGGTTAGTGTAATAGCTACAACAGCTTATTTTAAGATGCACAATTAAGTATAAACTGGATTTCCTAATCCAGTTTATATTAGTCGAAACATAAGAATAAATGTCTGGCTTCATCCTCTGGCTCCACTCGTCATTATCTGCATGATGTTTTTGACATCATATTGTGCAGTAGTTATGGGTTTGGACAGAGAGATTACAAAGGGGAAATGAATGAAATGGCTTCTCTTTTACACACTCGCACTGAAGCCAGCTTCTTGAGTGTGTTATCCTCAGAAACCACTATGCTTTCCATAATGTGGGAACGTGTCCCATTTCTGCAGCATGTTTCCCACAACAGCAGCTGAGCTTTCTGCAGCTGCCCCATTTCCTGTGATGGGATGCTGTGGTCCTGTGTTAGTGCATCCCCAGCTGGGGCACCACAACTTGGGTAAGTACCAGTTACTACCTGAGATCATTCCTGGAGTATGTTGGTCCTGTGCTTGTACTGCTTGTATTGATGAAAATTGTGATGTTTACTACGGCAGAATTCAGATAAAACACAGGTGGTAACCTGGAAAAGATGGTAGCATAGTCAGTTGCTTGGCTGAGATGCAAGGATCCACACACGGTACTTCCTAGAAGCTATTTTGTTCATGGCACAAATTTACAGTTACAGTATTTATTTATTTGGAATCTCTTAATGTTTTACAGCAAATATCTGTTCTTTGAGCAGTGCTATGGAAAGGTGTTTCAGTTGTATGCATAGCAGATGTACCCCCTTATTGTAAAAGTATATCAAATACTTGTCAGAAAAAGATATTCCATGGCTTATCTAATTAAGTTCTAATTCATTTTAGCATAGTAAACTAAATTTAAATCAGCTTAAAAATAGTCTCCAGTATGCCTCTGGTTAATTTTTTTATAATTCTGCAAAGAGGCTAGTCTATTGTAACATACCAATTTTGAAGTATTTTAAGACACACACACACACACACACACACCAAAAAAAAAAAAAAAAAAGTGAAAAAGATAAAGCTAATAATTTAAAATCCTTCCTTTGAAATTGAGAGATTGGGAAGAATATCCTCATAAGAAATTCAACACCCCTCTCTAGCAAAATAATTGAAATAATATATCTGATTGTCTTTAATTTTACATTGTAGTCATCTTAGTTGTATATTGATATCCTCTGGTGCACACTTTCATCAATGAAAGGTAAGCTTTTTGTTCATTTATAGCACTTCTGTGGCTTTCAGTTCTTTCCATACTTAGCAAGAAAATTCAGAACCACTGTTTCATTACTGGCCATCTGCAATTCTACCTATAAATAAAGCCAAATATAGTTATATATGGAAATAATATGCATACATATGTGGAGAGATAATTGGATTATCCCAAGGTTGAATTCTCTTGCTGAAGAGCCAGACAGTGCAGCAGCTTTGGTTCTCACCAAGGCAGAGCCTTGTTCCTTGGTGCAGATGTGCAGGATCTCTCTGTTGCCCCACTGTGTGACGCTGCTGGTGCTGCACAAATCTGGGCTGAGAGCAAGGTTCTTGATGGAGTTATTCACACCTTTTTTAAGCTATGGCTTGTTGCAGCTGGTTAAACAATACTCTTTAATCCTTAGCTTTATTTTTAAATTCTCATCAACACCAGCTGTAGGACAGATTTCTCATCCTTAATAATATATATCCGGAACAAATAGCAGTGAGTGATGAATTGCAGCCGTGTGCTGCATGGGAATGCTATTCAGTTAATATATTTTAAACCAAAGTGAGGATTGAAGTTGTTTATTACAGGCATGAAATTAATCAGCAGCCAATGAACTATACATCAGGGATGAGTATGTCACAGATAAATCACAACACTGAGAACTTAGGAACTGTTCATAAACAACTGTGAATAAGCAACTTCAAGTAACTAATCCCCCCAAAGTTCTCATCTCCCTCTCTCTCAGGTCCACAGCACACTACACAGCTGTGCTGCACAACCCATCTCAAGTTTACAAGTGTTGCAAGTTTCCCTGCCTGTATGAGGGTGCCAGTTCTGGGCTTGTACACACCTGCTCATGTGCACCTCTGAGCTGTGGGTCCCGCTTGTAGCAGCCCCCACAGTTGCCCCCAGGCAGAAAACAGCTGTTCTGTGTGGCTGATGGTTTTCTTCAAGATGACTGTTGGATTTCACTTCCCTTTCAACATGATTGGTCACACATGCACACCATAAACGTGCTCACTTTCCTATCTTATAAGGTGGTATTATTTAGACCATTTGTCAAGGCTGGACCACACAGTCATCTCAATGCCAGGTACTCCTAGATCTCATCTTGGTATCAGCAGTAATCTCATGCTTCATCCATCTACACCCATGTGTATACCAAGGCTGCTGGGTGCAGTTCAGGTATGGTGGAGTTGCTCTACAGTATTGACTTTTTGGAGTATTTTAATAAACAAATATCTAGATTCCTCTTGAGGTTTAAATAGCCCTTCACAGAAAGGTGGTAACCTTGCTGAAGTGTGCTGCAGGCAGACAAGGCTTTGTTGCATTACAAGGACATAAGCGATTTGCCAAAGCCGAGGGCTCTGCCAGCTGTAGTTTCAGCTAAAATAACTTGCTGTGTCTGAATTGTTCCCCAGATACTGCTGCGCTTGCATGAAACTCATTATACTCATAAAGAAGACTCAATCACATCACCAGTGAATGTTATAGAGTAATGATGAGAAATGACCAATGGATCACTGTGTGCTTAGTTCCCACCTTTGCTTCAGAAGAAGGCAGAGTAAAGCTAGGGTCTGTGCCTAATAATCAGCCCTCTGGTGTGGAGGCCTTTTCTCGTATGATTCTCTCTGAAGCCTTTTCTCGTGTGGTTTTCAGATGGCTTCTGGCTATTTTATAACACACCAAATCATTTGGGAACACAGTCTGCTCTCTTTCCAGTGTTTATGAAATAGAGATTTCTGAATCAACATAGGCCATTCACTGTAGAAACTTTGTGGGTCAGATATTGCTTCACTTCAATAAATGCAAAGACTTGTAAGGTGTTTTTCCTTAGAAAGGCAAGATGGTAGAGGCAGACTTTTGCTTAGTGTGAGCAATCTGTCTGACTGTGAGCCTTGCACTCCTCTTTTGTAGACCCTGCTGCAGTGCCCTTCTGTAAAGTGTCAGCTACAGCTGCTGTCAGGTATTTATGCAGTTAAACCACAATCCAGTGCTCTGCTGGCGGAATTCACTTGCTACAAAACCTGTGAATAAAGAAGATTTCTGGCTACTAATAATAGCTTGTCTTCCATCTCCTGGTGATTAACAGTCTCAGCAGGTACTGAACAAAAGACTCATTTCACATGGTATGGAGTTGTTTCTAAGGAGAACTTAACAGAGCGATATTCAAATGGAAAGATTCCTATGCTTCATTGCTACAGACCTCTATATTACACAAGCTGCATCTACATTCCTGTCACTAAGAACGTCCTGTCATTTAATGCCCTTGTCACCTCCATTTCCTTCCACGTCAATCTCAAAACAGTCTTTCCAAACTAAACCAGTGATACTGCTGGTTATGCCCACAGAGTAATGAGAACTTGGCAACAGATTTCACTTTCTTCCAGACTAGATAAGATTAAATAGTAACATCTCTGCACTTTGTAGTTCTAGAATCATGCTTGGGGTTACACAGGTATTTTCCTGATTTATGTGTAATACCAGTATTACAACTGTCTTGTCTGTAGCTGATGCTTCTGTAAATGGAATTAAAATGGAGGAACAAGTAAGTATCATTAAACATCATTTTCAACTGCATTGCAGTAGCTTAGTTGTACCAGTGTTAGCAATCTGATTTCATCTCTTCATTCAGGATTTCTCATACTGACATTCTCAGAGTGGCACATTACTATACATGGTACGTGCTCTAAATAGTCACACATCCAGCATGAGTGAAGTGCAGCTCAGCATAAGGAAATGAGGGATATACTTTCCAGGCAATTAGTGATGTTAGCAGAAAAAGACTCGTTGCCACAAATAGAACAGAGTGAGTGAGCAGAGACTGCAGTGCTTCAGTTGTAGTGTGAAGTGGGGGAGTTGGGATCCACTGCGTCACTGGCTGCTCCAACCTCCTGGCAGTCACCAGTAGTGCGGGGGGCTCTGCACATCTCACTAAGGACTCGGCTCCCAGATACTGCACTATCAACCTCTGTGCTTGTAAATCCACTGAGATGGAAAATGTGAAGTCACTGTGGGTCTCAGAAACATTTGCTAACACAAACTCTTTTAACTTTCTCGGGTAGAAGTTTTAAAATGTGCCTTACTGATCTCTCTTTGTTGGCTGTGCTCCACATTTCCAAATTATACTGAAAAGTGCCAGAAATACATTTTTGTAAGGTTTGTTCTTCGTGCAAGTCTGTTGCTTGAAGTCTTGTGTAAATGAGAAAGGGATGAAGTCATTACCATAATTCATTCACCTCAAACTTCAGTACCTTGTAGAACTGCAGCACGGTATCAAATGCCTTGTCTAGAACCTGAGCCTCTTTAAATATAAATTAGTTTACATCACATTTCCTGTAAATACTACCCTGTCATCATTTTGCTAATAGAATCTGGTAGCATTGTGCCAGTAGGATAGTGTTTTGCTCTGTCTGCACCTTAACCAGGTGGTCAATCAGTGGTTTTGGCCATGACTCAACAGTTCTCATACAGTCCATCTGACCCAACCCCTGTTCAAGCACGGACATCCAGAGCAGACTGCCAAGCAAATATCATGACATGTCATGTCAAGATGACTTGTGAAGATCTCCAAGGAGGAAACCCCACAGCCTGTCCTGTGCCAGTGGTCCATCGCCCACAGGGCATAGAAATGCTTCCCGATGTTCAGAGTGAACCTCCTGTTCCTGTTGTCTCTTGTCCTAGCAGTGAGTACCACTCAAAAGAGTCTGGCTGTGTTTTCTTTACAACCCCTCTTCAAATATTTATGATAAGTTGATGAGATGCCCCTGCATGGATCACTTTTTGGGGCTTTGTAAAACAAAGTAACGTTTCTGTTTTATCATGATGACAAATATTTCTTGTTTCCTAATGCTTCTTTTGCTGTCTTTAAGCCTACTGCCTAAGATATCTTCATAAACTAATGGTATTAAATCTGCTGATAAATGTGAAACTGCATATAAAGCGAGACATCAGTGATAACATTTGATACAATAAGGTTAGGATAATATTAAACATAGAGCTGAAGGATTTAAGTGATGCTTTTTTTTTTCTAGAGTTCTTGCTCTGGGTAAGAACTCTTTTCATGATTGTAAGTGTAAATGCCACTTTTTTTTCCATATTGATTTTGGTTTAATGAAGTGGGAAAACGAAGTCAGTGAACAATTTTGATTGTTTTATTTCAGTAAATTGAAAATGCAGTGAATTGTAAAGTAACTATTACAGTCAGTTAATATTCTACGCAAAATGAAGCAATTATTTATTATGGCTTCCTGTAGACGGGGAAGTTATTGAAGTTGCCATAAACACAGAGTGCTGAATTATTGATTTATTTACATGTGTGTACATCTGATACTCCTCACATGTCAGTGTGCCATATGCTATTGCATATAAATAGCAATCTGCAATTTATACATCACAAGTTGCAGACACAGCAAGTGGGAATTCAGACGACGGGGCTGGGTTTTAGAGGATGGCTAATGCACTGCTCCTGCAGTTTTAAGTATCATCTGTTTTGACATAGTCTGGGCCTGTGTTGTGCTGGTGGTCAGGAATCCACGCAACTTAGCACTGTTGGGCTTGAGCCAGTTTACATTTTCTAGTAGGAGAGAGCAACCAGTGGCCGTGCCTCTCTCCCTGCTTAACTCCCAAAGTTCCCATAAGCAAAATGTTAATCCCTGTGGTTCTCAATAAGCATTATGTGCTTGCTCAGTGCATCACTGTACGAATATTGAGTATGCTTGCAGCAGATGAGGGGACTGCTGTCACTCTGGGACCTGTAGAATGTGAAATGTCTTTTATTTTAAAAAAAATCCACATTTCATGTGTCTTTCTTAGAGAGCTGTTGGATAACTTTGTGCTGGTGTCCTGAGTTTCTGCTTTGGAGATTACATTTCTTTCCTTTTTTCCCCATCAGGTCCAGGTCACTCAGGTCCAGAGCTGATTCCTCTGGAAAGTGGCTTTGGCCAGCTTTTTGCTGAATGTATTTCTTTGTCTGTAAGCATAGTGGTAGCACCGTGGATTTGTAAGAAACATAAAACTATGGATTAAGTGGAACTTTCTGCCATTCCTTGAAAAGCCCTGGAAACCAGCCTTGCTTTCTCAGTTTGGCCACGTGTCAAAAGGGAGAGGAGCCCGGCCCTAGAAAATGAGGTATTTGCTCACCAAATGAGAGAATGCTTTGTCAGGATAGTAGCAGGTGCTTTTGAAGGAATCTCATTGGTAGGAAAGAAAATAAACTTTGGAACCTAAAGTGTAAACATAGCTGAGCTGATGGGGAGCAGGTGTTCCCTGACAGACTTCAGTCACGCTCTGTGCAGTCTCAATGATTATCTGCAATCCGTGCCCATCCTGCATAGCCAAGTCAGGCCCTTGGTGGCATCCCTTTGAGTCTGCTAAAGCATTAGCCTAAGAGTAAACATGTCTGCCTGGAAGACTCTCACCGCCTCAGTGTAATTCTGCAGGAGTCAGAAGATTTCACCTGAGTTAAGGTCACCCTGAAGTGAGCAATGACATAATAACAAACCCAGCAGTTCTTCTTCCATTGCAGAACTTTTTATTATCACTCCCTTGCTGATAACCCAAGTGGCAGAGTCACGTGTAGGTAGAGTGGAGAAGGGGTGCCCCTATCCCTGCACTGTATGGCAGGGTTGTACCTCCATCTGCCTTGCCATGTGACTCCTCAGTCGGGAGTTGGGGGCATTCTATAGAATTCTATAGGTGTCCTGCAATAGAATCCAGTGGGAATTGGGACTTGCTTCTTTCCCTTTTTATTTTATTTCCTCTTTAAATCTATACATCTTTTATTGTGCTGTGTACACTTCTGTCCCATAATTTGCAGGGTTGCCTTTTAGCAGATTTTCAATTTTTAAAGCCCGAATTTAGTTTAGGAAGGATGTTTAAACTGTAAATTGCACTGATTTAATGAATCTCTACCATCAAAACCTGAATGCTGAGAGGAACGCAGTTTGTGGCTTTAAGTCTGTTGCTACTGTTTCAGCTTATGTTTACCCTATTTTTTATCATTATCTCCAGTTTTTGAGGCCAAATCTTGGACCCGCTGTTAATTTCAGTCTGTCATTTCTGAGAGTTGTGCCTTTTTAAAGCACCAGTATTTGATTATGAAAAACAATGGTCTGTTCCACAAATAATTAACTTTTGGTAGATGTGCTGGAAATAGTCATTCTTGGGGGAATTATTTGTCTGCTGTAAAATTTGCAACCGACTAGATGCAAGTCATCTTGATTACCCAACACCATGAGCGTATCATTCCATTGTCAGCTTCCCCAAGGCAAGCATTCCTCTAGTCTGTATGTTATTTTCTGTTTAGAGCAATGCACATCTTACCAAACTACATTTCAAGATTCTTCAGGTCTACCATGCTTTGGTCCACGTGAAAAAAACATGAGTCTTGAAAACATCTCACTCTCATAAACTTGTGTACAGCAACTTGGCGTGAAGTTGTTCTGTAGTAATGAAAACTGATAAAACCTGTGTTCTAGATGCTCCCATCTTTGGGAAGTGAAATTTTAGAAGAGCTACAGCTGATTGCAGTGGCTGCTCGGATTTAGATGTTTTCTGCGTGGGAGTCATGAGGCATTTGTTTGTTTTCCATCTACATTGATTGCACAGGCCTGTTTGTATCAACATAACTGAATGTCAGCATATCATTGGAAGACAGACTATCGTTTTGCTCCAGCTCAGTGTCACTCCAAGTGATTGGTTCTGGCCATGTGTTTGTGGCTAGAGAGCTAGTGTTGGGCAGAGTGTGCTCATCTACAGTTACGTTAAATGGATTTGAAATGAAAAGATTAATACATAAAAATATGAAACACAAAAATGTAAATGTTGCCTGGCTTGGCAAGCAAAAAAATGTTTGACCGTACTCAATTTTCACCTTGGAGTAGTTCAGACATCTCAGACTGACTCAAAGGAGAGACTGACTGTAGTTGTAAGTCTATTTCACTAGACCCAGGCATTTTCTCAGGGTATGTTGAGAAGATGTTTTGTATTCACTGGATGGAGTTCTTGTGTCAAATAAGACTCTCTAACCGCTCTTGTCATGTGAAGAGAGAGAACGGGTGGTAGGCTTCTTAGTATGACTTTGAAGTTGAGCAAACTTGACATATTTCTGTTGTCTAATTTTATCTTAAACCTTCATATAGAAGCCTGGAAGTTTGTAAATGCCTATTTCCCTGTTAACCACAATTGTATTTTGCATTTTTCAAAGTAATGCACTGAAAAGAACTGGATTGCTGTAGATGTGGTAATCCTGAAAATGGGGGGCAATTAAATGTGATGTGTCCAATCTCTTGATAACTCAGTATTGAGAACCTAGTGGGGAGCAAGATGCCTCTCCTCAAAGTGGCATGGGTTGCATTGGGAAGGAGGCATGTCAGGCTTTGGGGAAGGTGGAGGGTGTGTGCTTCTTCACTCCAAGAGAGAGTGAAGGTCAGAGGCCAGACCTATATTAGCATATATTCACCTATATTAGCATTTTCATTGAAGTCAGACACTCACTTTGGAAACAACTCTCTTCTTAGTCCTCTCTTACCATGCTTTAGTTACCACCACAGGCGTATAAAGCCAGTTACTTTCAGATGAAGCAAAGGCAAAGAATACACTCCAGCAGAACACCTGAAGTACCAGAAGCAACACCTAGTGAGCATTCAGGGTTGAGAGTGAAGCCAGAAGTCCAAAAGCACACACTGCTCAGACCTGTGGCTGTTGGGTTCTCAGTGCTAACTGTTGGGCTCCATCCATCTTCTCTTCCTGCATTCCTCACTCACTGCAGGAGGAGTTCCCTGGCATACAATAAGGAGTTAGGAAAGTGTGTGATCTGAAAGAATTTAAGAAGAGCTTGCACTTCAGCATGTGAGGGAATTCATTTCGGGGTTAGGTATTTACTGAATATGTTACAAACGCACCAGGCTGTCTACTTCTACGTAGTTTTCCAGAAGTGACACACTGGCAAACCCTTTTACCAGAACTGATACACCAAGTATCAGCACTGGTACTAGAGACAAAATGTACATGGCTTGACTTCATAAATGAATATGATGAACTAATATGATGAGAAATAGTACCATGAATGATTTTTTTAAATTCTTTTTTTTTTTTTTTTTCCCTTCAATCTTTGTATTTTTAGCTCTGCTCAAGAAGATGTGGATAAAATTAATCCTTGCCAAGTGGCAGGGGACAAAGTCAGTAGGGGGCAAATATGTGCCAGCTTTTGACAAAAATACTGCAAGGAAGAGTTATTTGCCTAATAAAATTCTAACAATTATCTCACTTGCAGTGCTGTTTAAGCATAAAGCATGAATATGCCAGGAATGCAAGATAGGTCTCTAAAAGTGTTCAGCAGAGTTTATGGACTAGAGAAAACTGGAGCTCAACATCATAGGGATGTCACACCGGTGTAATGTAAAGTAAAAATGTCACACAGAAACAGCTGTGAAATGGCTTCACATTTTAACATAGCCCTCTTCCACGTGGTCTTGTAACAATGTCTATAGTCTTGCTCAAAAGGTGCAGTTTCTTATTACTTTCTATGGGAGGTTTTTAAAAACCATAAAGGGTTATTTTAAGTTCTGTGGAACCATTCCTTCCAGGAGCATGTGGATGCAATTACTTCATGAGCTCTGATGCTGCTCGTTTTTACACTGAAATATTGAGCCTTGTCATAGATCTTTTGCGCTCAGAAAGAGAGTTGCGTGACCTACGAGATCTCACAAGATCAGCAAAGCTGTAAATTAATTTCTTAAGTCTCTCTGATCCCTTCATTTTACTTAAGTTTCCAAGCTAATTTCTTGTCTTGCTAAGAATAAATGGTTTGGTGAGAGGGAAACAGGAGCTGTAACCTATCTCAGGTTTATTTAGATTTTTGCATATATGTGTTGGAAGTAAGCCAGGAAGCAATGCCGACTAAATGAAGTCATTGTAATGTGGCCGCAAAAGAGGGATAGCATATTGCATAGTTATAACTGCATATTTGTCAGCTGTGATGATGTTTCAAAGAGAGCCATACTTTGCAGTTTTCTTTAATAATTTGCTAGTTTTCCATCCCTCTCCAGAAGCTGTCTGTTTGAATTAAATTGACATACATAACTACGTGTATACAGAGGAATGGGTCAAAATGTATGACGTGGTATATTTGGAAAACTGAAAACGAGCACAGTTTTAGAAGGTTGCTCTCTGCTCCAAATACTCTTTAAAAAAATTGAAGATTAAGGAGGCAGGTGTGGGGAAGACTGGTAGAGTAGGTAGAAATAGATGATGAAAATAAATGGCCAGGCAGCTGTATGACACATGGGAATGCGGACAATACGCTGAATCACATACTGAATGCATCATCCTTCTGAGACTGTTGAAATCTGGAAGGCTGAAATACAGGAGAGAAGGACTCTGCTGTAGCCACTGCTGTAGCCACACTGGCTACAACCACTGCTGTAGCCACTGCTGGTGCTGTAGCCACAGCACCTTAGAGTGCTGTGCTTGTTTTGGAGTACTGTGCTTTGGGAGAAATGCTCACAGTTGGAGAATGTCTAGGAGACACTGTATTAGTGATGTGTTTAGGAAGAAAGGACTGAAGTTTGAGCACATAGCTGCCAGAAATCCTTGCAGAAGTAGTGGAGATCTGTCATTCCTCACAAGCTCTAGTAGAGGGCAAGAAACAGCTTCTTACATGAGTTGGGTAATAGGAAAAACTTAGAAACTTGATAAAGTGACAACACTGGAACAGGCACTTCAGTGAGTTGAGTTATAGCTTTCCTTTGAAATAAAGAACAGGGCAGACATGCACATCAGGGTTGGTTTAAGTGTACTTGGAGAGAGACCTCGAGAGAACTAATCCAGCCCTGTTACTCATTCTGTGCAGCCTTGATCACAGAAAGTTGCAAAATCGCGTAGGTACCTCTGCTGACCAACCCCTTCTAGGAGACTGCTGCAGTTTCACGTGAGGCTGTGCAGTGAGCTTTGTTCCAGCCAGTCCTGGTTGCTGGCAGGATGCGAGGTCAGCAGTGCTACCTCAACCTGAAAAACACGTGACATTTCGGATGTGGGAGATGCTCTTCTGTAGGTATATGTTTTTTCTGGGACTACTTATGTGTCCAGTGTCCCAGAACACCAATGACTGTTGTAGCCTGTTGCATCAGCTCATTTTTCAGTTCCTCAAAGGGATGCAGCCAAGTTTGACACCAGCCTGTCATATCCAGGAGTCTTGTGCTGAATCAGTCCGGCAGAAGCCCGTCAGATGCCTGTCCCTATTTTTGTACTTCTGCTTCTATGGCCATTAAGCTTCTACTTTTCACAGCCTCTGTAAAGAAGTATTTCAGGCATGGGCACAGGTGGAGGTACAGTGGTAAAATGTAAGATTTACACCAACATTTCACTCAGCTAAATAGCTAATATTTATGCAGCACTGTTACTGCTGAGATGCTGAGTGTACAGTGTTTCCATACTATGCTTAAATGGTTCTTGTTCATATTATTTTGCATCTAATGTTCTGATAAAAATGCCAATTTCTTTTTGTTTTCCTCACCTATACTGACTCTTCAGAGCTTACTCATAGTTGTAGTCTAAATTCTTGCCTCAGTGTTGCTAAAAATCTCAGCAGTGGCAGCAGATCAACACGAAGCATCTATTTGAGGCTTTGTTAATGTTTATTGAAACTTTCATTTTAATTTTACAAGCTCTGCATAGAGATCACTTTAAAACAGGTGCACACAGAGCTCCCTAACTAAAGGTGCAGCTGAATGCAGTCCGGCTTCCAACATGGGCAGCAGTTCAGCCTCAAGAAGGCCATGCTGGGATCCAGGCATCAGGTGTCTGACATTAATGTCCACTGCTGTCTCACAAAAGCATGACACTGTTTTTTGCCTCTGGTTCTGAAGTCAGAAACTCTATTGTTGTCAGGGCCAGCATGCACAGACACTTGATCTTGGTTTGAATCATGTGTGTAGAAGGCTATTATTCCCCATATGTATGCATGCATTGGGAAACAAACTGGGGGAAAAAAAATAGAACTAAGAAAAGAAAAAATGGGAGCAGAAAACTTTGAAATAAACCAGATTCTTAGTGGAATAAAAAAACTCCCTTCAGTGCATTTTCTCCATCTGTGTCAGCTTTTATAGCTCTGTTTCTGGTATGCATCTTTTGAGATTTCTTTAAAGATTGTGAAGAAATTTTGTCTTACATCAACAAATGGTTTTCAGAGCTTGAGCAAAGCCATAACAAAAAGCTTCTTGCAGAAATGCATTGGTGGTCAGGGAGGGAGAGGGGTAAATGAGGTTGTAGGGAGGGAAACACAGGGCTGCTTTGCAATTTTTTTTTACATTTGAAGATCACCACAATGCGAAGTTGCATTTCAGGTTTAGAAACGGTTGGGGGGGGGGGGAGGGATTTCAAGACAAGATGTGCTTGTATATGTTTTGTGAGTAGACTGATTGTATTGAAAACTGCAGTCGGTTACTTGGTTTGCGCCTACATGCTGGCATTTATCGTTGTCATACCATCAGTAAGCTGCCCTGTCTTGGTTTGGCTCAGGCTAGTAGCTGGCGTTCAGTAAGAGGTGAAAAACTAAACTGAAGCTGATGCAGTGCTGCAGGAAGTCCTTCACAACAGTACTAGAAAAGACTGGAAAACGTACAGTAGGCCATCTGTTTTTTGCTGAAGCTCTGAATGCTACCAGAAAGCCTTCCGAGCTTTTACTGGTTAAAATGTCCTGAACTCACCTCCTGTGTTTCCTTTTCCCTTTAAGATGTGTACTTAGGGGGAGGAGGAGAGGATATGTTCATACGGACCAGTGCATATCTGGAAGTCCATGTCCTGAAGGTGTGTGGGAGCAAGTTTCACATGGAACGCCTTCAGGATATGCACGGTGCACATCTGGAACTGCTACAATGATGATAGAATTAGGAGAGCATGAAGAGAGCACGAAAAGTACCCATAAAACAGAAGGACGCCACTTTTTTAGCTCCAAGTCTTAAGTTAAAAACCACATTATGATTCATTATGCATCCAGAATGTCTGAGGTATAGACTATGCACAGTTAGCACAGGAATGAGGAAGGAATGCCACTTCTGGTCCAAAAGGAATGGAGATTAACAGTACTGGCTTGGTGCTTTGATCACAGGAGGGGAGCATCATGGAGCATTAGAAGCTGTTTTATAATTAAGTGTAAGAGTAGTGAAGAATGTAAGCCTGTAGGGATGGTTTTTTGATGTTTTCAACAATCACAGACTGAAACTGTTTTTTCACACAGTGCTGGGAGCCCATCTTACAGGCGGTGATCACACTGTTCTTTTGTATTAAAAGCATCTTAAAGTCTCAAGAAAGGAACAAGAAGTGAAGGCTCCAAATCTGCCACATCTTATGTACATGTTTAACGTCAGGCACTGCTGTTGGCTTTGGTGGTGATGTGAGGGAGGTCAAACATATGGTAAGGCCTTGCAAGGATTAATCTAGGGGACTGTTGCCTAAGTGGTCCGTGGAGCCAGTGCTTGTCTGCAGGAGCTTGGCTGCTGCTGGTGGGATTTTTTCCTCCCCAGCTGTAAATCTCATTTTTAAAATACCAAAGTATACTAGACCATTTCCAAATAACACTCCTCCATGCAATTATTTGCAATGGCTGCCAGGGGGGTATTAGGGGTCTCAAAGGGGAGCAGAGTGTCTGCAAAACCTACGCTGCATTAAGATATCGTTCTTGCTCAGGAATATACAGATCCCTGAGTTAGATTCACTCAGCCATAGACCACGCTCAGAAACCTTGAAGAAAATGGTTTTTCTTCCTCTTGCTGATATACTGAGTTTCTAAGTGAAACACAGCGTGAAAGAGGAAGAGCAAAGGAACTGTGTAGTGGGGGTTCTCTCTTCACAGTGGGAAATGATGATTTTTATGTCTTCAGCTGAGCTAAGGTGGCGTTGGGCAAACTTGTGCACTTCGTGTCTTGGTTTCTCCAGCCAAGCAGTTGCACATCTCACCCTCACATACACACAGAAAATGCAAACCTTGTGTTTGCCGCTGCTGTAGTGAGGTGAGACCGAGCCTGTGCTGGGCTGAAAGCTAAATGCTCAGTGGGAAAATCTGTGTATCACTGATCAAATTCAACTAAGACATAGTTAATTTAAAAACTCTGCCTAAATGTTGGTTTGGGTAGGTTTGTTGAATGTATTTCAGGATGCGCCCTGCTTAGCCCGTATCAGTGCTGCACGGTTACAAAGCTCAGAGCTTAAGGAGGTGGCTTTGCATGCTTCCCTGAAATGTCTGAACATTGAAGGGACAGGGAAAGATGCACCATGGAGCAAATCTTGATGTTGTGAAACCACCGTTCTTACTCCATTCTCAATTCTTGTTATCCTGCTGGGTGCTGTGTTTTGTTTTCTATATTCATCTGTATGGAGTTTTTCTTCTTAAAGAATGCCTGTGTGGTCAATGTGGAGACTTAAGAGTTGGAAATCATGTGGCAGTCAGTGTGGACAGGTCAGAGAGGGAACGAGCAAGCTCTCTGGCAGCATTCATTTCTCAGCGTATCATCTGTGACATTTGTTTGACTGCCAGAAATACCACCTAGTTGTCTCCATTTACTAGTTTGTATTGCATTGAATGGTGTGAAGAGCTGGGAGCATGAATGGAAATGACTTTTAGGCAGCAATGTCAGCAGAAATGCAAAACTGCAGAAATGAACTTCTGTCAAACTCAAGCTTTCTTTGTAGCACGTCCTTTATTTTTGTGTTTGTGAGATGGTAAAGAAGTAGTAAATTGTTGTGTGTGGTTTTGGGTTAGCTGCTTTTGACCTGACAATAGCACTAGGGAAAAGCTGGTGTAAGCGTTGTGCAGTGGTTCTGTAACAAAGCTCCAGGCATGCTGTTTCTCTGCCACTTGCTCTTCTGTGCTAAATGTGACTTCGGATAGAAGTGCCTTTCTGGTGGCAAGAAGCAGCACAGCCAGCACCCCCAGAGCCAGTTGCTGGATTCTCAGTTGAACTCCTGGTTTGCATGAAGGAGAAATGAACTTCTTTAATGACACAGTGAAAATTTTTTTTCTTTGCACAAGAGCTTCTTTACGGTGAGGGTGACGGAGCACTGGAACAGGCTGCCCAGGGAGGTGGTGGAGTCTCCTTCTCTGGAGATATTCAAGTCTTGCCTGGACGCCTACCTGTGCGACCTGGTGTAGGGAACCTGCTTTGGCAGGGAGGTTGGTCTCGATGATCTCTAGAGGTCCCTTCCAACCCCTACAATTCTGTGATTCTGTGTGAAAATACCTGCATAGGGCTGTGTTTTTCCCACCTGCCCAGACCTGGTGAATGAAGCAGCATTTGCTTCCTGAACTTCTCTTGGCTTCTCCCTGAATGCCTGGAGGAGCAAGGAGGTGAAGGATGGCTGTGTACCTCCCTGACAGCCCCTGGGTGCCCAGCTGCTGTTGAGCTTACTGCAGTTACTGTCTGTTGGTTCATATGGATTTGTTTCCTTGCTGTTCGGTCAAGAGCATGACAGTGTGAAATCTCTGGAATCCACCGTCTCCTCTTTACGTTCAGGCATGGGCCCACAGCCTGCCCTCTGTTAGTGCTTTGGGTGGCCAGCACCAAGATGAGCAGTGCTTTGAGAACACAGCCTCCTTGTGTTTCTGAGAACTTGCGTGTCCTCCCTCTCTCTGGCAAAATGGCTGCTCGCTGAAATCCCGCCTTTTGTCTTCCAGATTCCGACCTGAGCATGCGGACTCTCAGCACTCCCAGTCCAGCACTGATATTCCCACCTACATCTCCCGGTTTCCAGAATGGTCGAGGCTCCTCTACTTCGTCATCCTCAGTCACTGGGGAAACGGTGGCCATGGTCCACTCTCCCCCTCCCACCCGCCTCACTCACCCCCTCATCCGGCTGGCGGCCAAGCAGCAGAAGGAGCAGGCCCACGTCGACCGGCTGCCCGACCAATCCATGATCCACATCTTCTCCTTCCTGCCCACCAACCAGCTGTGCCGCTGCGCCCGCGTGTGCCGCCGCTGGTACAACCTCGCCTGGGACCCCCGGCTCTGGAGGACTATACGCCTGACCGGCGAGACCATCAATGTGGACAGGGCTCTTAAAGTGCTGACGCGAAGGCTTTGTCAGGATACACCCAACGTATGTCTCATGTTGGAGACGGTAATTGTTAGTGGCTGCAGGCGGCTCACAGACAGAGGACTCTACACCATTGCCCAGTGCTGTCCGGAACTGCGGCGGCTGGAGGTGTCTGGCTGTTACAATATCTCCAACGAGGCGGTCTTTGATGTCGTGTCACTGTGTCCAAATCTGGAACACCTGGATGTGTCAGGTAACGGGAAATATTTAAGTATGGATGCCTGGGAGTCTAAAAGCCTCATGCCAGTCAGGCACCTGCTCCCCAAAACTGTGCACTTCCCCGTTCTGTGTTACGTTTCAAGCTAGGAATACAGATACACTCACACTGTTCCAGTGTGCTGGGCACCACTGGGATCTCAGTGACCCACATGCCAGCAGCAGCTCACGGACAGAATGGCTCTGATGGAGGCATGCTGGCAGAGATGAGCCATTCAGACAGCCAGGACACTTCTAGATGTTTGCATAAAGCAGCCTGTGCTAGGCTTTTTGTCTAGGTATTAATATCAAATGTCATTCCTAGTGAAACTTCAAAGTCTTCTAGTTTCCTATTCCTGTTCCTATTTTAACCAGGTGCAGCTAGCTGAGACTTTCTTTTATAGTGTATACACTTGCTTAGAAACTTCATCCTTTCACTACAGTTGCAGTATATCACTGCTGCTGTTTAGATCAGCAGAAATGTTTGAGACAGTTTTCCCCAGATGTGTCTGGGGGTACAAGATATTTATTTCTTTTTCTATTTATTTCTTTTTCCCAAGGTCAGCCACACACAGTTTCCTCTTGGAGAATGTGTTGGTATTTAATTAAAAGGATGCACTGAAGCAGATCTCCGAAGTAAATGCAAATTTCAGTATTTATTTTGTGATCTCACATTGTTATCAGTCTAATGCCTATAATACCCTATAATAATCAGCTAGACCTGATTTCCAGATTTGCCATTGCAGAGGTATTGGTGGCTATACAAAAAGCAGAGCACAGTAGGAATTGCAAACGATGTTGATGAGTCACTTGTATCCAGATAAGCTGATTTTTCAAAAAATTTCCCAGCGGGTGCACATTGCTTTGCTTTCTTTTTTCTTTTTTTTTTTTTCTTTCAACTAATTTTTTCATCTCTTTCACTCACTATTTCCCAGGATGGCAGATGGCAGAAGGATAGCATCAAAACAAATAGTAACAAATCAAAATTATTCACTTGTTTTGTGACCTCTCTCTGCAGTTGACAGTTGATTAGGGATTCTGTCCCAGAGAGTCTATTCACAGTCAGGTTATATCTGAATTAGTTGTGTCAGCATGTGCAGACAACAGCTGGGAGATGCTACCACATATTCAGGTTGAAGCATCTCCAGTATCAGGAGTAAATGTGTATGCCTGTGTAATTTAAACCTGGAGCTTCATGTCACTTTGAAGGTTGGCTATATCCCATGCATATTGATATTTCTCTAACGTACATCCACTCATGTGGCATGGAGAGTTCATTAGCCCAATATTCTGGCTCTGGAGACATAGGAAAGTGGAATTGCTGAGCTGAGGGCAAGCTGCGAAGAGGGTAAACAGGTTTGAGATAAAAGAAAGTATAGTTGGTTTAGTGAGCAACACCTTAACGACCAGTGCAAGAGAAAGCCATGGATGAGCATAGAGATACTGTTGGGCAGATTCAAAATGTTTCTTAACACATCACCTTGTCCATCTCTGGGGATTTTTCTTATAAAGCAAATTTGCTTGCCCTCATTCTTTTTTTTCCTCTCCATTTTCTCAAACAGAAGGAATGATTCCTGAACTTAAAACAGGAACAGCCGTCTTCCACAAAGGCTGGGGGGGCCAGATTCTCACTAGTCAGTATCGTTGCAGTTGCTGAAAGAACTTACTCGCCTCGCTGAGCCCTGCCTCAAGCTATGCCAGGGCTGCTTTCTTTTATTTCTCTTTGGGAAATAAGTGTTAAAAAGAAGGTATGTCAGGGGAGGCCAAAAAGAAGGAGGAAAAAAAGACACCCTGCTCTTACTTTCGTAGCTGAATGCCATATTAAAAGAATTCCAGGAACAAGATTTCAAACAGCAATTTTAATTGCTGTACAGACTGTCCCTGGACTTGTCTGAAATGAGGTTGCATTCTAGGGCCTTGGATAAATGTGGACTACTATTAGGAGATCTCATGTGAGAAGTTTGCTTCTGTAATCAATCCAGGGAGTAATTAGAAGGACAAGGCTTGCATACATGTTTGGGCAATTCTCAGCACCGAAGGAGTTCACTGATCTGATTTTATAGTGAACAAGAAAGGTTGGGTACTTGTGCTGGGGGCTAATGCTGTACTTGTAGCCAGTTATTTAAAACCCAGTTCACATGAATCCCTCTCCTTCTTGGCTGGCTATTTGGCAGCAAGAACATACCAAAATCTTTAATGTCAAAACCAGACATTCTTATTAACTTCCAGAGTTCTCCACAATGGAAGTTCTGTCACTTTCAACATCCACTTTGTGGGCAAGTCTGAGATATCTCCAGAAGCTGGTTGAGCTTGACTGCAAATTATTATCTGACACGCTTGCCAACAATTTTTTAATCTGTTTGGAAGTTACTCCTCCATTTTAAAAATCGGTTTTACTTCCTTTATGGAAAATCCTGCTACAGAAGTTTTGCTTTTACATTTTTTGTTATTTAGGACAGAAAAATTGCTACAGACCGAGAAATCTGTCATTTTGCCTAAAAATCAGGTAGTTGCATATCAGTATGGACTCTTTCTCTAGTAGAACCATTTTGAATACTCTTTCCATGAAATATTTCACGTTGTAGCCAAAGTAACTAGACAAGATGATGCTGGGCTGTGATCACACACTTATGCACCCTGACTCCAACCCTGCTGAGATACTTCTGACCTGTTCACACTATAATTGTGGTCATTAATGTTCTCCCCTTTCTTGGATCCACAGCAGACTAAACATTCTTCTTCACCCCATAAGCCTTTCATTCTCACTTCACCAAATTAGAAAACTGAATTCTAGTCAGCATATCCAGAGATATCCTGAAATATTCAGACTGATGCCTTAATCCATCAGCCTTGTTGTGCAAACACAACTGACAGATTTATGCCTGGGTGCCAGCTTTTTCTATGAAAACCCACTTCAAGGATGGGGACACCTCCTGTGCATTTAGTATCAGTTAGTACAACGTGTGTATTTGGAGTGAAATTTTAAACCAGTCAATACTGAACTGTACTCCTTTCCTTCTACAAAAACAAACAAAGAAAAACAAACAAAAAACACAAAAACTTTGCTTTATATCTGTATAGTATTTATTTGAATGCAAACATTTACGAAAGTTGCACCATAGTATAGATGGATCTGCAAGGCAGTCTGAAGGGGAAATAGTTTTAAAAAGAATGTGATCACTGAAAAAAGTGTTTTGCTTCAAGGTCCCAGAGCTTCTACATGACCTGTGGACAATTTGCCAGTTCCATTATTTGAGGCCTAAGGTAAACTTTGCATCTGTTCAACTAAATTTGAAGCCTAAATTAAAATTCCAGCTGCAAACTCAAGTGAGGAATGTAGAAATCTTAACTGTAGATCGTAAACTGTTTCAAGTCCGTATTCCACGCTGGACATCTGCGTGAGCCTCCTGGATTATCTGAAGATTTTTTCTTTTTTTTTTTTTTCTTTTTCTGCAGCATATTCAATCCTTCTAATAAATGTCTGAATAAGACCTGTTGTATCAAGTGGTATGGGTTTGGATCATCCACGTTCTTGAGGAGATCTCTATACAAAGATTGGCATGCCTTCTTTTTTTTCAGATTACTGGACTTGTGCAGCATTTATGATCCATGGGGCTGTAAGGTTGTCATCTTAACTTTTCTGTTTTTTTCATGGCTCAGTTCATTGCTTTTGGCCAGTGTTCCAGCAGTACAGAAAAGCTCCTTCTATCCTTTCCTGAGGGCACTTCCTCAGGTATAAGTTGCAGAATTTGAGTAGACATTTGTGGCTGGAACTGTTGGGCCTTGATCACTTGCTGGCCAACCCTTCCGTCTTTCTTGCAGCTGTTTCTGGCCACGTGAATGCAGTGAGCCCACTTGAACAGGACATTTTCAGGGAAGACTTGCCCTTCAGTAGTCTGAGACTGCAAGTTTGCAATGGAGCAGAAACAGCATTTTCCAAAAAAGCTTTCACCAGTATACAAAAATGGAGAAAGTCTGTGAGCGTGTTTTTCCTTTTAATCTAGGTTTGTCTCTTTCCTTTGCAAGCTCTGGTCTTTCTCCTCTAGTCTGGTTTTATCCATTTGTGGCCGGACTTACACACTTCAAATAATCCTTTTCTGTGCCTGTTCATGTCCTCCCATGCCCTTACAAGTCTTAGCTCCTGCTGACTCTCCCCATTCTCGTTACACTACTCAAATCTCCGCCCTTCTGCAGACCAATGGTCTTGCGATAGTTTTGCATCCTTCCTGCACTGTGGACTTGGGGCTGGATTCACATCTGTTCTCCAGATGCATTTTAGACTGTTTGTGGGGTTTGTCTTCTTTTTTATCACAGGATTTGATGGTGCAAGAGCCTCTGATGTTGGTTTACCAACTCAACCAGTGAGCAATGAGTGCCTCTGGTCAAAAAGCTGCATGGTTCTCGTGTAACACCGTTCTCTCAAATTGACACTGAGTTTATAAAGTAACTTGCTGTCGAGTTTCCCTAGGTAAACCTTGGGCCATTATTTCACCATTTGTGATGCAGGCAAAAGTGGCCTGTGGCTTTGCTGGTCCTCAAAATCCAAAGAAACCTCACTGACCCCAGTGGAGTGTCTTTGCCCGGGTAAATGGATGCATCACAGCAAACCCAGACTAGTCAATCAGGATGGCTTTTCTAGTAGATATCTGCTCTGGAAGATGCCTTTTTGGCATCCAGCATGCCGTGTCACGCGCACCTTTCTGGTCTTGCTGTCTGAGTTATCCTTACTGCTTGCTTAAATTGACTGTTTTTCCACATAGGCTGCTCCAAAGTAACATGCATCAGCTTGACTCGCGAAGCCTCCATCAAGCTGTCTCCCTTACACGGCAAACAAATCTCCATCCGCTACCTGGACATGACGGACTGCTTTGTCCTGGAGGACGAAGGACTGCACACTATTGCCGCCCACTGCACTCAGCTGACCCACCTGTACCTGCGCCGCTGCGTCCGCATCACCGACGAAGGTCTCCGCTACCTGATGATTTACTGCACGTCCATTAAGGAACTGAGCGTGAGCGACTGTCGCTTTGTCAGTGACTTCGGCATGCGAGAGATAGCCAAGCTGGAGTCGCGCTTGCGATACCTGAGCATCGCCCACTGCGGCCGGATCACAGATGTGGGCATCCGCTACATAGCCAAATACTGCAGCAAGCTGCGCTACCTCAATGCGCGGGGCTGCGAGGGCATCACGGACCACGGCGTGGAGTACCTCGCCAAAAATTGCACAAAACTCAAATCGCTAGATATTGGCAAGTGCCCTCTGGTCTCAGACACCGGCCTGGAGTTTCTAGCCCTCAACTGCTTCAACCTGAAGCGCCTCAGCCTGAAATCGTGCGAGAGCATCACTGGGCAGGGCCTCCAGATTGTAGCTGCCAACTGTTTTGACCTGCAGATGTTGAATGTGCAGGACTGCGATGTTTCTGTGGATGCTCTGCGATTTGTTAAACGACACTGCAAGCGCTGTATTATAGAGCACACCAACCCTGCCTTCTTCTGAAAGAACACCCTGCTGTTACAATGCAGTATTAAAAACACTGATGTATAAACACACGCTCCCATATTCAGTAATGCTGTTTTTTTGTAGCTCACGGGAGTCAGCTTTTCTTGTATGTCGTTGATGAGGGAGCATTTCTAGAGGACTATTTTGTTTGCTTTGTGTATGATCACTTTTTTAAGGTGCGGTGGGTCTCCGTTGAGAACCTGCCTTAATGCACGACCAGTGAGTGCTCAGCATCCCTAGCGGTGTGCCATTTCCGTAACAGCCATGATCGTGTCCCAAGCTAACGTAGCTACCTCCAAAGGAAATAGCACATAATCCCTCCTTTGGAAAGGCTGCTAAGCTGTGTCAAACACATCTGAATTCCAGCTGTGCTCTTAAAGCTGACTATGCAATATGTGTCTCTGTTCTCCAACTTCTCCAATATGGCTGATAAAGCATCCCCTTATCTCCAAGTAGTTTTTCCTCGGTAGTCATTCATTGTAATCCCTCAGGAAATACTGGGAGGTGTTTTTAAATATACTTCACTGAGGCAGAAGACCTGCTGGCCTTTGCTGAGCACTCTGCTGCACGAGCCTGGAGATTGTGCTGAAGCATGGTTTCTCGTGGAAAGCTCTTTTCCAGGTCACTTATGTATCATCACTACTTGCCTTCGGTTCTAAATCTGCCCTTACCTGCATCTGTAGTAGCAGCTCCTGGGCCTGATAAGCAGTGACATTTTCACTTGAGTGAAGGAAAACAGATGGGATATTGGTAGCCTTGCAAAGGGAGAAGCCAGCAATCCAAGAGGCTATTACCATTCTGCAACAAGCTGAGTACACTGTGTACTGAGCACTGCAGAACACTGGGGCCCCTGTGATGCTGAGGAATGGCTGACACAGACAGTGCCCATTGCTGCACTGTACTGCTGTCACCAGAAGGCCTGTCTGCTCCTTCATGGTGCCTCTTCAGCAGCCGTGACACTGCTGCAGCTGCCTCTCTCTGCACAACCCAGGCACATGTGTTGTGGTGTATTCAGTATGTGCCTTAGTACATGTAGAAACCTCACCCCTTGCTGTGGCCCTCCAGTTTAACAGGTAGATGGCTGATCTCAGGTCTTCAAAGAGGTTAGCTTGTTGTTAGGTGACATCCTGGGAGAGAGAGGGGCTTAGAATGTTATTCACGTCAGAGTCTTGTGTTCCCAAAGGCTGGATAGATGGCTGCCAATTACTACACTAACATTGCCCTGTGACACTGCAAGCCCACTGTACTCTCGTGATCACTCTTGCTCATGCAAGAGCAAGCAGGGCTTGGAGTTTCCCCTCTGCTGCCTCTCTTCTCAGAGCACACAGTCATTTTGTGGTTCCTTTCTTCACTGTTTTCTGGCAGCCGTTTCTCTTCAGTTTCGCATTTACTGCTCAGATTGGAAGCCAAAGATGTGAGGGGGTGATGATATTTTCAGGCAGGCCCCCTGTGCATGACTGACAGGTGAATTCATACAGTCAGCATTGTGAATTTATACATTCATCTCAAATGCTATAAATGTCTTGGTAAAGAACATAAGAAGGGAAGCACCGTGTCTGGTTTTCATAAGCAGTAGTTCCATCATCTCCAGACAACACTCATAAAATCATTGATATGAAGCGAAAATCCACATGCTCACGAAAAATACATAATTGCTGAGGAAATACTTGCAGCAGTGCTCTCTCAGATTACAAAAAAGCAATGCTTTGGGCACGTCCCTGCAGAGGGAACTTGTCCTGCTTGTGCAAAAAGTCCTGTAACGTACGTATGTTCCTCCAGTTTGGAGTTTCCTAACTTCTGGTATGTCACCACCTGTGAATTACAAATGCGATTGTACTGAAGCAAGGAGGGCCAAGGAACATGAATTTGTTATTGCTACTGTTACTGGTCAGCGGGTAGCAGAGAGTAATCCCATCCTTTGACCAGTTAACATCACTTTAGTTTTCCTTTCTGTGTTTTTAAAATTAGAGATTCTTTTCCAGCCAGTATTACAGCGTATTTTATCCGAGCCAGCTATACTCTCTGTTTATCCTTTATCTGAAAACGGCCCCAAGAACAGTTAAATGTTGAGCCCATTTCTGAAGATGGTGGGATTTAGAGCCATTTGCACTCATGAAATATAAGGCCTCATTAGTAACGTTTAACTGTTTATTAGGAAAAAAAATCTACTTTTCTGGCTAAGCTAAATTGAGTGAATAGTGCTACATGGTTTTTAAGGTTTCTGATGTTTAAATTGGCCTGTACTGTACAAATCTCACTATAAAGCCTTAATTTGCTACCAAGAAATAAAGCAATATATTGGTAACTGATGAGAGTGCATTGTCATTTGCACTAATTGATTAGCTTATTGTGAAAATGAAAAGATTAAATACTTGTAAAATTTTGTTTTCTTGAGTCCAAGCAGACGAATGAACAAATCATTGCAATAAGTAGGTGGATGATTATAAAAACAACAGAGGATTCATATAGGTTATGGTTTTGCCTATCTGTCTCTTTAAAATTTTATTTTCCTCATGAGGATCTTCTTTACTCTGAGACATAATCAGTAAATGGAAGTGTAAGTAAAAGAAAAAACAACATGTAAAAAGCTCACGTATAAAAGGTCCAGGAGGGCCTCTGCTCTGAATTAAAGACAAGCTAACATACTTATTCTGAAAAGTAAAAGGGTAAAGCACTTACTTATTAGTGCAGTGTTCCTTTTGAATGTTCCAGAAAACACACTCTGGGGGGCACTTGTGGAAGATGAATAAAAGTAATTTTTCAAAGCCAAACAACTTACACAATCTGATCTGCCACCCTGAGGCTGCTATGTATTTCAAGAAAATGTGAACTTATTGATAAAGCTTGCTTGTTTTGACTTTTAACCTTTTTCCAATGTCTGTCTGCAAAATGACACAAGCAGAAAGGAAAATGAAGTATTATATCTGGAGCTGAGTTTCCTGGGAAGGATGCAGCATATGAATGAGGTGTCGCAGTTCCAGTTTGAGGTTGGCAAAGACTATCAATTTCCTGAGCAAAAACATTGTTGATTCTTGAACCATAACATTCAGGCTGAGGCAGTGAGGCTTCCTCTGCTCTGCCCCTCTGCAATCTCATTGAGGCAAGCAACCATGGGTCACGTCAGTCAGGCTGGCATTTGTTTGTGACTCAGCAATAACTTGTGCCACGCAGAAAGAGTCTCTTTGAAAGGGCTCATCTAAATCACCATGCACTGTGATTATACCCAGAGCTCTGTATCAGGATATTTAGTTTTCTCATTCCCTTGCTTTTCATAAAAAAGTGGAACTGTATTTTCCTGAGGTTAGCAGTGTGCAATTAATGCGAAGTACAACACTTTTGCCTTTCTGAGCTGTGCACTTTTAGCTTCCCACAAAATGCGAAACAGCTTCTGTTGGATGTCTCGAGCCTTCTTCAGAACCTCGGTCTGTAACCTTTCAGTAATGGTTTGACAAAACATCTACCCTTTGAACTGGAAAACTTAAAAAGCTAGTAAAAGGCCTAATTTTAGACGAGGCTTGAAGCAGGTCCAAAACCCCATTAAAAAGAAATGTAGTGACCGTTTGGACTGCAGACTGGCTGCCCCACAGCTGCCAATGTTAGTTACAAGGGGAAAAGCTCTGTGAGAGAGCTGGTAGCAAACGGTTCTTCCCTGCCTTCAGTTTTTTACAGTTTTCTCAGTTTTTAGCTGTTCAGGCTGAAACTTCCCATGCTGGGTTTGAAAATGTTAGTTGAAATGGTTCATCTGGCTCTGTAAATAAAGCTAGAAGGAAATGTCATCTTGCTCACGGTAAACTCTTGGTGACCTTTCCTTTGAAAACGGTCCATTGCTCTCCATCTCCTCTATAGCCTTCAGAGCAAGAGTGTGAGCCTTGCCAGGAGGTCAGCTTCGGGACAAGGATGTGTCTTACTAATCTCCCATTAAAATTCACCCTAGTTTAGCTACAGTACATGTCTTCAGACATCTCTGACTTCGTGATCGGGGAGAAGAGGGCCACGCTTGGCTATGATGAGGAGTCTGGCAAGGCAGAGATTTGGCAAAGCTGAGAAGCATTTATCACTCTGGCAGTGTGAAGGAGGAAATGGCCCGAATTATGTGGAAGCTGCCTGGAAAGTCAGAGCAGGGTTGAAAGACAAGATTTGGAGAACTGGGACAACAGAGGGATGAAGGAAAAGAAATTTCTTGGGCAAGAGGACTGCGACTGAGATGAGTCTGAATGATTTTCAATAAAGAAATTGAGTCAGGTTAGGAGAACTGGGTTTGTATGCCTTATTGGACAGGGAGCGTTGGATCAGAGAGAATGTGAGTCAAGTATTGAAGAATGATGTTTGGGGCAGGAACAGAAACATGAAGAAAATGGCCTGAACACTAAGTAAATAAGTGCACTCCCTACACGGTAGGCTCAGAGCAAGGCTGGCAAACTCTTTTAGTATGTCTCAAATTTGAAACAGTATTTCAGAAATGAAATCATACTTTTGGATTTGATGCATTCAACATCTACCCTTTATAATGATTTTTTAAGCTGGAAAAGCTCTATAAGCAGACCTTTTGCCTTTGCAAATGTGTACTGGGGTCTGCACGTCCATTTCAGTGTCTTGTTCCTGCCTTTACATCTTTGTGCAAGGTCATCTACTGAGAAGAAGGTGGCAAGGCAGGTTTGTAATACCATGCTTCCTGCTGCAGTGGGTTTCAGCAGCACCATTTCTTCTGCTTTGCCTAGGTGCAGGCATCTGTGGAGGGTGAAATTCCTGTCATTTTGATGACTGTAAAAAGCTATGATAATAATAGGTTCAAGTTACTGCCAGGCAGTAGACATCAGAATTCAAATTTAGCCTTAACAAAAACAAATTGAACTGAACAGCGCTGCTGCGTACTATTAAACAGATTAAATCAATTTTCTCCATAAAATTGCTGAGGGATGTTTATTTTCATGCACCCCTGCTGTATAGCTGTGTGCTTCAGAGCAGATTTTTTCCTCTGTTTTTGTTTGCTGTGAGATCTGAACAGAAGAATCAGGTCATTTTTCCCTCGTCCTCTGGATGATCATTGAGGTGCATGTTAGATTTACACTTGTGAATGGATATCTTTTCCAAGAAGGCTCTACTAATACAAATTTTTAATACAGTTTTTTTAATGCAGTTAGAGTGCAACAATCCAGTTGGCCATAGATATGTCAAATTAAGACATTATAAATACAAAAGTTACAAAATAGACACCAAAGGGAGAACCAGACAAACCAGAAAAAGGGATGAGGAGAGGAGAATGAGTAGGAGAGAAAGAGGGAGAGAAAAAACAAGCTTTTCTAAGTGAAGTGATACTTCTAATGCAGAAGAGAAGCCTTTGCCATTATTTCTATGACTTAAGGCACTGTCTTCTTGGGTTTAGAATGGATTACTTTTCCTTTGTTTTTAAAAGAAACACTGTCATAACCTCAATCTCACATGAACGGTAAAAATGGAAAAAGCCATCTTTAAAAGACGAGTGAGAAGGCAAAGATGGATTTGTGCCAAAAGGAATGAATATTTTTAACAGTTTCATATTGCACTGTCTGTCTTTGACGGTTCCTAAAGCATTTTTTAACAATCAAGTAAATGGCCATTCCTGAGAAGTTTCCATTACTTCTTGAATATACTTCATTCATACAGTTGCCTCAGCAGACAGATAACTGAGATTTGAAAAGGTTCATTTTTCAGCTGCAATACGCAAGAGATCATTCATGGTTTGCAACTTTTTCTTCTTTCTCAAGTGTTTCCAGATCTTTATCACTTGCCTTTTATCAAGGATATACCCTAAGCAACAGGTAAACTGAGTTCACCGCATCTAGTAAAGTATTTATTAATCGCGGTTTGTTTCCATTTGATGCCTAGGATTTGCTCTGGTTTTCTGATCATGCTGTGTTTTATGCTTTGAAAGTACTTAGAAAAAAAAACAGTTCTGGATTTGAATTACACTGAGGAGTGCTTGAATCACACCATTGGCAGCGATAGTCTTCCTTGCAAACCCAAAATGTCTGTCCTTAAATGGTCTCCTTTTCTACTGCAGGCTGTGTGTTCCTACAGTCAGACACGGAGTTAAGCTGCCTGACTGCATCCCTGCACTCTGCTCTGTTCACCGACACATATGACAGGGTGGGATTCCAGAGGGCTGCCCTGCTGAAAGCTCACCTTCCTGGTTTGCCAAAACAATTAAAAAATACCTCATCCTATGCCTTCTTTGCACTGTGGGGATAAAGGAGAGCCCCGACTGCTAGGTAGGAGGAGTTCCTTTTGCTTGTTTTCTACTTGTGTTAAAGTCATAGCCTGGTAGCTCTCAATTTCTTTTGAAATTGCTTATAGCAAAGTACATCCATCCACAAAGTGCTATCGTGCTCCTGCATTAAAGGAGCACATTAACAGGGGGGGGAACGGCTGTTTATGAGGGTGGATAGTGATTGGACAAGGGGGAATGGTTTTAAACTGAGACAGGGGAGGTTTAGGTTACATATTAGGAGGAAGTTTTTCACTCAGAGGGTGGTGACACACTGGAACAGGTTGCCCAAGGAGGCTGTGGATGCTCCATCCCTGGAGGCATTCAAGGCCAGGCTGGATGTGGCTCTGGGCAGCCTGGGCTGGTGGTTGGCGACCCTGCACACAGCAGGGGGTTGAAACTGGATGATCATTGTGGTTCTTTTCAACCCAGGACATTCTATGATTCTATGATTGGGATGAATAATGAATAATGCTATTTTAAACTGGGGTTTGCACTGAAAAGGAAAAAGGGAATGAGCATTATGAAGGCAAACCTTGAAGGACCATGCTTTAGAGTGATCCATTACTTGACTGAGTGAAGCTTCTGTTTTACTGGAGGTAAACTACAGGAACAAGCACTAACTTCAACACCAGTTCTGATGAAGAAGCAGGCCGTTTCTCTGTGTTGTTCTTTCCTTTCCTCTTCTGACCTTAGAGAGAAATCCAAGCTCCTGTGAGAGGCTGAGATATTCTGCCTCTGTCGACATGGGTAATGCAAGTGGTGAGTGGATTGGTGTTCACAGGATAAGTTCATTTGCTTGGCAGCAATCGGGGTGATGGACTGAGGTGATTAACTGCAAGTCAGTGACCGCTCAGTGGCCAAATCTTGCTCACATTTCACACTGGAGGTGGAAAGTGTGCATCAGTGTCAGTAAAGACAACACTTGCCAGTGCTTGTTCTTTTCACATACTATGATATATATTATAAAACTACACAATGAAAGATGAATCAACTGGAGGGGGGGGAGGAGGAGGGGAAGGAGCAGTGTTGATATATTCCGATAATTAAAATCCATTGTCAGAGTAGCATAGTAGAAAATCAGGTGCACATCTGTCATGAGCCACAAGAGCTTTCACTGACTCCAGTGTAGGATCGGGCTGCTGGTGAGTTCATATAAAGTTGCTCAGTGATACTGCTGTAGCAGTGCTGGTGTGGCTTCTGCTCCTGCTGTTGCAATTCCTGTGCCCGTACACCACAGAAATGATCCAGACTTTCTTTGATCATCTCTGCCTCCAGCTGACAAGCAGGTTGTGGTGGTTTAGCCCAACTCCAGTCCTGCTCTTTGCCCTTGAGAGCTGACAGAGTGTTGTGGAAGCTGAGTGTTAAGTCTGTGTGGTGTGGCTGGTGCGGGGTCTGTGCTGCAGGCACTAGCAGCCCTGTTCTAGAGCAGGAAGAGAGAGGGAGGAAAACGTGACAGTCCTCTGAGCTGGGATAAGGCAGAGGCAACCATGTTGTGATTAACTGAACCTAAAACAGCTTGCACTGGAGTTCCCAAAACAGACAGACCATCTCCCTGCTGCAGCTGCAGCAGCCTCATCTGCTGCGATGGCACCTTGGCATTTCCACATCCCCAGCAGCTGACACAGATATGCTCAGAGCAGGGACTTTGTCAAGGCAAAGCCATCACCTGGGTGTAACGAGGAGGAGAATAGTGGCTACCTCACAGCTGACCCAAGAGCTGTGCTTAGCACTCTACTGAGCAGCCATACTGCCCCTCAGGAAAGCCCCAGTCAGGCACCATCCTGGCTTCCTGACTGGCAGCAAGGGTACGAAACAGAGAGCTCAGGAGTGACTGTTGTGGTAGGGACCAGTGCTAAGAGATTCCAGGCACTCTAGCCTTGTGTTACTGTGTATGCATGGTGCTGCTGCTAACCTCTACAAAAGACTGCCACACTCTCTAGAATTCACTGTCACCATGTGTTACGTTGGCAAGGCTTTCATCCTCATTGTTTTATTATAAATTAACATGAAATTTGCAAAAGATGGCTTCTTTGTTACTTCAGTGAAGCCCAGGGTGATCTAGGTGTCAACAAAAGGTAGCATGCCCTACCCTGAAATTGTGCATTTACTTTTCTATGCCAACTAGGGCAGCAGTGTTGTTCCTCATACACATCACACCTCAAATGCACAGCCAAGGCTTTCTATGCGGACTGTCTGGAAGTTTTCTTCCAGACTATTTGCGTATGCTATTTATCCCCATCGTACTGCGTTCTAGCAGCTTCTAACTTCTGGTTGTCAAAAGGTTGCTTCTTTGTCAACAGCTCCACACCCAACCTGCATTCCACCCTCTGAGGTGCCTGCTGTAAGAGATCAAGGCACTGTGGCATTATGTGGCTGAAAGTTTGAAAAGCTCCCATATGCCCACTCCACATCTGCCTAAAGGAGAAAGGCATCTTCCACACTAACATCAGGACTAATACTTGGTTCTAATGGTTTTAGCTAGATAATCAGAATCGTGAATATTATGCAGCTATAAATTCAAGCAAATCTGGTCTGCCCTACAGCCAGCCTGACTCCCTTGTATACAAAGCCTCATAGAGTTCCAGTTCTCTTATCTTTGTAATGCTTGAGATGGTGTGTGTGTGTTTTTTCTTAAAGTCTTTGAGAGTTGTTTGGTATTTACAATCTGTAGGGGAAACTCATTCAAAAGCATTATGAGACCGGCTTATCTTCAAATCAGAGTGTTGTCTGATTTCTGAGCATTGGTTTGCTTTTTGTAAGGCAAATTGATGAGGGCACAAGAGGGCTTTGGAGCCCGAGCTTCAGAGTTTATAAGCCTCTGGCAGGTTAAACTGGAGAGTGGGATAAAGTGGCCTCCCTTCCACTGCCAAAAAAATAAGAAAAAATGGGAAAATTGCATCAAAACTCCCAATGAAGAGAGTAAAAGAATTCAGGATTGAAAGCTGAGCTACCAACAGAAACATGTAATCCTGTGCTTAAAAGGTATTTTCTCCCTTAGGACTCAAATGTGCTCCAGTGCAGTCAGAGGGTAAATCAAAAACTATCACAAAGTTTATACATAGTGAGCGCATGAGTAGATGTGACAACAGGGAAGAATAAACAGGGCTCTCTGGCAAGAAATCCTTGCAGGGAGTCGCCAAATAATGGGGTAACCTGTCAGGGCTCCATGAAGGCTGGTGGTTCACCAAGTGGGCTGGGCAGGGCCCATCTAGAATCCCAGTGGGAGAATGGCAGTGGGGCACTGGGGCATCCCCAGCCCCGGGCACCTGGCACATCTCTGGGGACAGGGACAAGCTGGCCAGGAGCCATGGCCAGGCAGGGCAGGTCTGTGGGGAGATGCTGCCTGGCCCTGCTGCTGCCTTGCTAGGGTAGGGGCTGACAGCCTGGGGCTCGTGTGGGGGCCTGGGCAGGGACAGATGAAGTGATAGAGCCTTTGGGGCCATGAGAGGAAACATCTGAAGCAGCCTACTTGGATTTTCAAAAAGACTTTTAATGATGCTTTTCAGTGTAGGCTCCTAGGGAGCCTAAGATAAGAGGGAAAATTCTTTCACGGAGAGATGATGAGATGGAAGGTAAAATAATTCTAAATGTTAGGCATAAATGATCAGTTCTCACAATGGAGAGAAGTTACCAGACTTCCAACATATTCATTAAAATGCTGAAAAGGGACTGATTAGTGAGGAATTGCAGGTTTTTTATAATAGTGCTGGTACAGATGAGCAACAGCAGTGTGAAAACCACAGGAGTGAGTGATAACGTGGTGGGTTAAGCTCAGTGTGAGTGGAAGCTGCCACACGGTGAGTAGAAAACAAGTTTCTGGCTTTATAAGCACAGCACTGGACAACTGTGACCACTCAAGAGCAAGGTCTTGAAATGCTGAGAGAAAATATTGACACGATACTCAGCAGTCAGAAAAGCAGCTTTGTATCAGGAGCTGTTCAGAAGGAACCAACAGCAAACGAGGGTATCGCTGTGACCCAGCATCTGGTTTGGTCCCATTTCAGGTGTGCTGTCTCCCCACCATGAAAGGGATGCACCAGAGCTAGAAGAGGATCCAAGATGGCTGCTGCATGTGTCATCACAGTGTTGGCTCAGATTCCTCAGTCCAGAGAAGGGATAACTGGGTCACTGAATCATGGACAGCTTTAGGAATGAAAGGAACTGAACATTTGCCATTGTAGTTAGAAATAAAATCTAGGGGGCATAACATGAAGTTAGCAGGTTGTGGATTCAAAACAAACTGAAGTAGCTCGACGCCTGCCATGTATTAAAGCCTTGGACTCTTGCCATAGGATGTTGTGGATGCCAAATGTTCGCATTAGTTCAAGAGAAGAATGGACAAGTTCATGGAGGAGAAGTCTTTGTGCAGCTATTAAATATAACAGACAACCTCTGGCTCAGGAAATGCCTGCGGCACAAAGTGTTGGAGCCTGGCAGGCTATTCTGGGAAAATATGCTTGCTCTATTCTTACACTTCTCTACAGGCATCTGTTTTTTGGCTACTGTCAGATAGACCATTCAGCTACACAGACCTTTTGTCAGCGTCTGTTTCCATATTTCGATATTGTCTCAGCCTATCCTTGACAAAGAACACACATTTACTTCTCAGTTGCAGTACCATAAGAGATCCTCAAAGTCCTTCAATCTAAATATTTTTGGCAGCCTCTTTTCCAAAATGCTTTTGCTCCAGAGTGCAAAACTCAGTCTGGTCAGGAGCTAACATTCTCCTCTACTGACTTTCATGGAAGTAGGCACTGGGCTGGGTACTCTGCATATATAGGCACTATAGCTGCAACAAAAGTGACTCTGTATCTGAATCAAAAAGGATACAGGTGCTTTGCTTTGTAAGTCATTATGCACCTGGCTTAAGGTGTTGTCTTTCTGTATAGTTTTCCCCAGTGCGAGTACAACTAATTTTCTTTCTATCTGTTGCCTACTAGCCCCTGAATCAAGTGGAAGCCAAGTTGGGCTTCTGGACTGTTGGTAAGGGGACTCTCAGCACGTGGAGATTTCCTTTCTGAGTGCCATTTGCAGAATTTGTGGTGACCTGTGAGGTTCCAGAGGTGGAGTCAGGGACAGAAAGTCAAGCCAAGGGCTGTCCTTGAAGCCAGTGGAAATTACACTGTGTAAATATTTGTTGCAGAAATCTCATGTGTCGAATAGTAGCTAAAAAACAGACCAAGAGCAAGAGAAGTATAAATGGAAGAAGTGATCTGACAAACACAAATGCAAAAGAAATTCCTACGTGTTCTGTGTCTCAGCACAGTAGTAATGTCCAGTGCATGAGCCACGAGTTAGTTCCTATAGCTCTGTGGTGGAGCCTTGCAAACTTTTCAGATGCAAAGCTGTGACAATGCAATAAAACACTAGTGATTTATTTTTGTTTTCAGTTTCACTGCTCCCCATTTTCTATGAAGGAACCTAATACAGTGAAAACCTACCTGTTACTGAGCTTGAGACAAAGGTAATGGAGAAATAACTCTTCTCAGTTTCTTAAGGGACCATTTGAACAGAACAGGACAACAAAGCCATTAAAAACAAGAAATAGAAATAAATTTGTTTTCTCCTTTTTCCTGTAAAGCTCTCTCTTGTAGCAGATCTCGTGTAAGCTGGCAAATATGTCTCTGTTCACATCTGCTTGGAAGAGAGACTGGTTGAAGGGGAGCGTTTTGTACCCTGCTGGACTCCCACAAGTGGGGAAGTGAGACTGAAATAGCCAGTCACAAAGATACGCTGCTTTTTAGGTCTCTCTCATTCCTCTCATCTATAGGAAGTAGTTGGCACCCCCCCAGAGGTCTTGATTTCTTTAGGATGGCTGTGCTGTATCTTCATAATTGACACTAGAATTTGTTTGCAGCATCTGCTCAAGCAGAGAAATGTCTCTGCTTCCCTTTATTTGCTTTTAAAAGGATCTAACCTTTCCCATAATTTCAGACACAAGAGGCTGTATAAGTGCAGCTTACTGATCAGTCAGTTGTTTATCAATATTTAAACAATTGATTCTGGAAGCCAGGGCACGACCAGTGAACAGATTTGGTCCAAATTGCAGTCACCAAGAGGTAGTTCATAGCTGTGTTGCTCCCAGACTTGCCTGAAGGAGGCAGGAATGCTGTTCAAATCAGCGATGCACAGTCGCTCCTCTCTTAAAAGCTTTTGCCTCCTCCTGGCCCTGGGCCCACACAAATACCCAAACACAGCAAGGAATATAAACTCACAAGGGTCTCAGCTTTCATAATATGACTAAGTTGTTTTGATTTAAGAGTGCTGTTCTTGCCAAGACTGGAAAAAATAAGTCCATTCTCTTCACGGCTGGATGTCAAAGTACACCAAGGTTTTCAGACAAATGTCCTGAATGCTCTCACTTAGAGATTGGACCAAGACTTGAATGCTGGAGAACTTAACTCTTTCTTTGATACTGTGTTTAGGGAAACCTGCAGACAAACAAGAAAGACAAGACCACTGTCAATCTACGTTAAAAATACATCTAAATTGATGGGGAATCATTTATTTTTTTTATCATTCTCTTCTGAGGCCAAAATACACGTTCATTTGTTCAGGGCGCTATTAGGTAGGGCACAGAGCATTGGCAATGCTTGAAAGAAAAGTAGGAGGATGGGCAGTAATACTGCAGTAGGGTCAAGTCGTTGCTTTGTGCATGGCTGAGATCATCCATACTTTTATAAAAGAAAAAAGAGAGAGAGAAAGAGAAGTAAAAGTGCATGCAGAATTACTGTGATGATTTTAGAGTACTAAGAGACTACCTGTAATACTCCTGGATTTCTCTTAATGTTCTTCATGAAAACTGCCTACAGTCCTGCAGAACACTCCTGCCCTTAACAGCCTGCACAGTAGGTGCTCTCAAGCATTGCCAGTGGCTTGAGATGTCCTTACCACAGCAAACATGCTTCCTAAAGTTACAGAGAAAATCTCCGTGGGATCCTTCAGGCTTTTCGCTGGGTCGCAAGGCTGGATGTGGCTCTGGGCAGCCCGGCCTGGTGGTTGGCAACCCTGCACATTGCTGGGGAGTTGAAACTAGATGATCTTTGAGATCTTTTTAACCCAGGCCATTCTATGATTCTATGATTGGCTACGCCAACAAGTACAGAAATGGCTGTCACATGAGCCTGCCAGCGCTCTGTAATGCTGGCTGCCACCATTATTATGCAAATATTTACTCTTAGAGAAAGGACAGTTCAGATTTCCTTTTCAAAACCAAAATATTTCTGATGTTTAAATTAAAAAAAAATAAAAATAGACATCCTAGCTGTTTCTGCAGGTCCAGTAGGCCCCTCTCTGGGCTGTGAATGAAGGAGTCATCTGAAACCAGCGCACTGGCTCTGTCCCCAGCCAAAGGGGAGGGGATGTTGAGTCATAGTCTGGGAATCACTGAGGATATCCTAACACCTAAAATAGCCACGAGGACACAGCTCCGCTCTGTTCTAGGTCCTGCCATTTAGCTGCTGAAGAAACAGCATCTTGTGTAGAGTCCAAGATACAGGAGGAAACGTGGAGTTGGTTGCACCTTGCAGCTGGGTTCTGGCTCCTCTGCAGCGCTCCCCAGTGATGCTTTATGTCTCAGTGTGCTTCTGAGGGTGCTGTGAGGAATGGGGCCTGTGGGGCCTGAAGCCCAGAGCCCAGCGCTTTTTTTTTCCTTTTTTTTTTTTTTCCTTTTTTTTTCTCTCCTGCTTCTACAGTGGCTTTCACATCCAACCTTATTTTTTTATTTCAAGTATACGCATTCTTACCATCAAACGGATGCTTTAAATGTCTCTCAGAAATCCTTGATGTTTTCTATTTTTTCTCTCAGCAGGCCTTACTGGGAAGATTTTACCATAACCCATTAACGGCACGCATGAAAGAGGAGCAAGAACATTGTTTTCCATGGTTTCAGACTATCAAACACTGAGAGCTATCTGCCAAGTGGTATCGCTTTCTGTAGCTACAACAGTTGATAGACCCTTTGCAAGAAAGGGCTGATTTGTGTGGAAAAATCTGGTGGCTGGTGACAGCATTAAACTAATTTACTTTTGTTTCAAGCATGAATGCCTTCCTGTAAAGCAGTCATCCCGGTTTGTTACCCAAGGTGAATGATTCATGTGAAAATGATAAATGTTTGTATTGAATTGTGGCATGTGTGATACTCCCTGAAAGCAGAATCAGTTATAGTTGCTAAGCAACAGAACTTATTTAAAAAAATAAAAAAGTAGGGATGCCTTCTGCATTCTCTCAAAGTGTAGGAAGAGTATCCCCTTTCATTTTCTTACAAAGAGATGTTAATTGGTTTATTCTGCAGAGAGAATTTCCCATCTCTCTTGTTCCAGCCTTGCTAATATTGCTAGATCTCCTAATGAACATGATTATCAAATTGCCTTTTCACTTAAGTAGTAGAAATAGCACTAAATGAAGCCATGCATTGTCACAACAGTGTTGGATTAAAAGCTGTGGCTGCTACAACAGCCCATTCCCATATTGGGCAGTTTACTTCATTAGGAAAAATCATGTCACTCCTTACAAGATACCTTATGTTTAAAATACCAGATTATACAAGTACCAGATAGTGTATATAATAAACATGAAAAACATTCTGTGTGCATGGCTGCTAAGTGTTCATGACAATTGTAAAAATTAGATTCTGCTGTTTGCATTTCTTCCATCTTGTAAAGTTGCTCTGTGGGCTTCTGCTACCTGTGTCTGGCTGAGAAAGACACCCCTGATGAGCCAGGGGAGACTTCTTCCTGGCCTGAAGTCTGCAAGCAGTGGTCCTTGGGCTGATCTTTGCAATCTGAACAACCTTTCCACTGCTGAAGACATGTTGGTATGCAGTGAGCTGTTTCAGTTTTACATATCCAGAAGTGTACTGTGTACTGTGGATCTTCATCAGGTATCCAAGTAGTGGCATTAGTTAGTATCACAATTCTTGATTTTGTGGCAATGCTGTTGTATTTCCTTATAGCCTGAGCAGATTCACAGTGCACAGCACTATCTCACTGAGGTTACTTCTTGGCCTACTATTATTGATAACATCTGTCTCGTTATTGTAATCTAGTTCTCTGCTGCACTGGCAGCCAAGAAATGTGGTGCTTCGGGATCAAAACTATTGCTGGTTGAATTCTTGGGGAAAAAAAAAAGAAAAAAAAAAAACCAGCTTTTTTTAGATGAAACTATCTGAATCTCCATGAATTGTGAAATGAGATTAATTGCAGTGATGCAGAACTAAAGGATTTTAAAAACAATTTTAAATCATTTTAAATGTTTGGATATTTTAATCTTGGGCTTGATACAACCTGTGTTGCATTCCCTTCCTCCCAACCTGCCCAACCTCCCTGCAAAAATGTCTCGGTTCACTGTTCAAACAAAAACACTTAAAAACAACTCAATGAGATGATAGCAGCTTCCAAATAAAACATTTGGAGTTCATCAGCATGTATCATTTCACTGGTTTTTAGTATGATTCATTTGGATGTATAGTTCAACCTCTGTGAGCACTTTTAAAATTGTTTTCTCATAGTTCAAGATAAAACAGAATTTAAAACCTGCAGTGTTTTACAGGAATATGGCATTTGAACCACTGTGTTTGCTCTTTCCAGAAGATGTAGCATTACCACTCACCATTCCTTTTGTGTACACGGCAACTTGTAACACCTTTGTGAGCATCTGGAAATACAAAGGGCTGCTCCAAAAGTAATGCCTCCTATTTTATTGTGTTGGACCACGACTTTATAGGCAGATGTTGGCAATATGGCAGCAGAGATCAAACTTTCCCACCAGTATTCCATTACATGTTGTTGCCGCATGAGAGATGGCAGCTGAGGGGCAGTCCACAAAATGGTGCCTGACATGGAAATGTATATAATGCAAAGGTGTGTCATTGAATTCCCCCATGTGGGAAAAAAAAAAAAAAAAAAAAAAAAATAGAATCACAGGATCATAGAATGGCTTATGTTGGAGGGGACCCCAAGGATCATCAAGATCCAACCCCTCTGCTGCAGGCAGGGCCACCAACCTCCACTTGTAATACTAGACCAGGCTGCCCAGGGCTCCATCCAACCTGGCCCTGAACACCTTCGGAGATGGAGCACCTCTCTGGGCAGCCTGTTCCAGCACCTCACCACTCTCATAGTAAAGAACTTCCCCCTGACATCCAACCTAAATCTTCCTTCCCTCTACTTAAAGACATTTCCCCTTGTCCAGCTATTATCTATCCTTTCAAAGATTTGAAAATTGCACTTATTGACATTCATTGACACTTACTGAATGTTTATGTAGACCTAACAGCTGATGAAAGATGGATTGTATTGGCAACAGTTTCCTAGCAATGATGCTATCGCAGTGGCCATGAAACACTGGGACACCTCTGCTGGTGCAATTTGTTACAAGCATGGCACATAAGCTCCTGGTCATTACTGGCCAAAATGCATAGCTAATGATTTTGACTATGTTGAAAAATAGTGTTTTGGAGCAAAGAATTTGCTCTGTCAGTGTTATTGTGCTCTTCGTATCTGCTGTAGTTTCCATGGAAATAAATAGGAGGCGTTACTTTTGGAGTGAGTCTTACAGAAAGGTCAGTGGGCAATATTCCTGGTAGTCTGAAGCAGTGATGGGAAACTGGATCAAAACTGGAAGATTTTGCATATTCCTGTGGACTGTAATCCTTTTCTGTCCAAGCCCACGGTTGCTCGACAACTCAGCTCGCACCCTTTTAATATCATTTCAGCTCCCACCGCGATCCTGATCCCCTGCTAAGCCAGCCGCGAGCTGTCGGGCTCCATCTACACTTCCTAACTATGCTGGCTTCTCTTGGAATTTGCTAATAAAACCAGCTCATTGAACGTAAATCTCCCGGAGTGAGAGCTCGCTCAGATAAGGCGTGCAGAACACCCGGCTGGGGCCGGCCCCGCTCAGGTCGCTCTGCTGCCGGAGGGGAGCCGCCAGGCCGGCTTTGCTGGGCAAGAGCTCCGCCTAAGGGAGCTGAAGGACTGAAGTCTTTCCCGAGGCAACGCGGCGGTGTTATGCGAGGAGGGGAAAAGCCGCTAGGGTTTCTCGTGCTCCACGTGAGAAAGAGAAGGTCTTCCCGTGCTGCAGCAGGTGTGTCCCTGAATGACACGGTATATTCTTTCCTGCTGTAAGCTTCGTTGAGACGTGTGAGAGCTAGGAACTGCTTGGACTCTGTCACCTTCTGTGCGGATAACTGCTCGTGATCTCCGCCATCACCATCAGCAGCACCATTTCCCCCGCAGCGTTCCTGAAGTAAACATCTCCATAATAGGTATGAGAAAAGCTCCCTAGGGAAGAGAAGCATGTATTGTCACACGGCCATGTTTCCTTCACTTGCTTTCAGCACTGTCAGCATTACATCCTTGCAGCGGTGCGATTAATTGCCGGCCCTTAGCATGATGAGCGCACCCCCACTGGGCTGCCAGCTGGCAGGATAAGCTCACTGTAGCATAGAAGTGCATCCCTTATCTGCAATGGACAGCTCTCCTTCCCTGCCTCCATCTCACCTCTGTGACCCACTGACCACCTCAGGAAGGTTCAAGGTTTGGACCTCCCTGCCCTGCTTGTGCTGAGAAGGGCCTTCCTGTGCAGTTAATGGCATTGCCTTAATTAATCCAACTTGAAGAGGGCACCGCGCAACAGCAGAATCAAATGAATGTTCTTTTTCGTGAACAAATTGCAGGCAATTTAGCTAGTGGAATTGCGTATGCACCTGATATTCAATTACATCAGGCTCTAGAGGAGAAAACACTTATCAAGCAAATTGGATATCATTTTGCTGCTCCAGGAGCACACACACGGCTGCTGATGTGCAGTGGGAAGTGATGGGCTGCTGGTTCCTTACAGGCATTCACAGCAGCACCCATCCTCTGTTCTGAGCTTAGAGAACGCAGGCAGGGCGGTCATAGCAAGTGCCATCTGACCAAAAATTCTCCTCTTTCTTCTTTTGGTGGTGGGGAATGAATTCTGCGTTCCGACTGAGACAATCCTGCTGTGATGTGAGGCAGTCCAAATCCCAGACATCTGGCTGCAGCCCCTACATCAAGCAACAGCTTGCCATACACGTTCGTTTCACTTTACAGAGCAGTTCACCTGGTGCCGTGTCATTTCTCTGTTTCTAAGATTGCTCTCATTACTTAAAGTGATCTAATCCTCTTTTCAGGCAAAATGACTGAGGATTTCACAGGAATGCCTTACTGAGTTCAGATTTTCTTCAGGTATTGGAGATAAGCAAATGTGTGCATACATTCTGGGAACTCAGTCCAGGCCTTGTGAGGAGCTCCTTGGTCATCAAATAACTGATGTGCTTGAGGACTGCGAAAACTGAACTTTGGCTTAAGGATATTGCCAGTGAAGGGAGCTTCGTTGTGAGAAATTACCCACTCACTTCTTATCTGCATGTACTGTTGCCCACATTATCACTACTTAGTTCTCAAATGCCAATTTATAACAGCTGATCTATGAGGAAAAGAGAGGAAAGCTGCAGCACCCCCAGTCCTCCAACACTGCGGCCTCTTGCTGTCCTCTAATTTCTCTCTTCTTCTGAAGCTTGAGCTCCATAGGAACAAAGCAGGCTCTGAGCACTGTGTCTGATAGAAGAACAGACTTTCAATGCCAGAACAGCATTTACTGTTCTGGTATAATAATTTTGATTTCTAGAGAATTAATGTTAAGTAGGTTGAAATAGCCAAAAAATAGCCTCTGACATAGCACAGGTATTTCACTGTCCCAAACTGGGATAGCATACAGAAGGCTGGAGTTTCACTATTGTTTTTTGGCAGGTGTTGCTGAGACCTGCTGAGCTCACTGTGATGGGGACAACCGATGCTCTCCTGACACTGGAAGATGGCTGACATGGGTTTCACCTGGTAAGCTAGAGGGAGAGTTATCTGAGTTAAATCAGTGAGAGCTGTGCTCTGCTTGCCACCAGCGAAAGTCATTTTCATGCCATCATTACATTCTTTTAGATTCGTGTGTTTTAACCCTTCAGATTCCTCCAGAAATAACAGTCAGCCATAACAGGTGCTTTTGCAGTGCACACAAAGAAACTTGGAGTATAGTGCTTCTATCCTCTCATGTTCAGAAACAGAGAGCCACTCTGGGCTCAGGAATTTGAGTCTTCTTTAAATAAGCCTTGCACGTAAATATCCTGTGATTTAATAAAGGCTCTGCAGAAAAATGTAATCTCTCCTACTTAATATTTCTCTCTTCTACTCTAACTTGTCCTTTAAATAACAGTATGCAGCTCACGGGCATTAATCTGTGGGCTTCTGAACTGCAGAAAAGGACAACAGAAATGACTTCTCACAAATAGAGTTATCCCCTTTTCCAGATACCGTCAAGGTTTATTTATCTGACTCACAGATGAGACCAAGGTTATAGTTTGTATACCCCTGCGGGAAAACTGTTATTGTTTTTATAGCACATCTTTTAACTGATTGCACATACTGCCCCATAAAACTGCAAGCACACACAGCAGAAGTGTTTGTTTCAGGGCTGTGATTTCCACTCACTTGAGTGCACACCTTGTGCAAGTACTTCTATCATCATGTCCCCTTCCCCAGTGTGTCCATGCTCTTCTAGAAGAATTTGTTTTCAGTTTACCTATCAGTAAGTGAAAAGGGGTTTTCTTTTATGCTACTGGAGGAATATTGGATAGCAGTGCACTTCTGCTCTGAGGGTTAAAGTAGTGTTACTGCTAGCTTCTGTGTGCCAGAGCAGCACCGCAGGCTGTACTTCTGCAGAGGAAGCTTATGCAAGACGATGAAAGGTTACAGAGAGGAGCCAAAGTGCTAAGGCTTCTATGATTAATAATCACCTACTGCCTGTTCCACATTACCAAATGCTACTGAACATAATGATACCTTCAGCATAATGAATTTCCCGCAGCTCATCTGAAAATCTCTTTATCTGGATGTGTTGGCCGTCCTCCACTTTGGCTGAGCAGAACTGTTTCGTCACTGGGAAACCACTTGAGAATTCAAGTTGAATGGGACAAAAGGAAAAAACAAAAATCCCAGATAGCAAATAACAGCTCAGTTTGAAAGGGACTTCATGTATGCAGAGAGGACAAGGCTAGCAAAAGCAAAAATGCTGAAGCTCTAATATTTCTGTGTAAAATACAGATGACTGTTTTTCAGGGAAGGCTTTATAAAAATCCATAATTTATTTTATTTTTACCTTTTTTTTTTTTTAACCTTTGAAGCAGGCTTTAAAATCATAATCACTGCCTTCATATTTCCTTTTTAAGATACACCTGCAGTTATTATTTGTGCAATAAGGAAATAACTTCATCTTAGCCTGTTTTTAGATTTGAATATAAGGCCTTAGAATGACCCCCACTCCCCGGAATGTTTCCCCTGTAAAACAGTTGTGTTTGAATGTGTGCAGCTGAAACAGGATTTCAACATGCCGGTATGTTTCTGTGGATGTTTTCCTGGAAGCAGTGAGCCTGTTTGGCTGAATGTGTGCACATCTCACTACACTCTATCTTTATACATTTACTTATTGAATTAATTGAATTCAAACAAGCATCGAGTATGAGATCCACGTTTAGTAGAAGTGTAATACTATCCTTGTGCTTTGGAGTGCGGATTCTGTTCTATTACATTATGCTACATTCAGGTTGGATTTAAAAAGCAGAGGCTGCTTTTGATATGCTATGTGTGTGCAGCAAGAAAGCTGTATTTTAAAATAAAATAAAATAAAAAACCAACCTAAGAATCTCAAATGTCATGAAAGTACATAAAGAGTGAGGGGGATTGGGGTAAAGCAGCAAAGTGAGTGAAAAGTCATTGGGCAAGCTTGGATGAATGCCTCCATTCCTGTTTGCCCGTGCCCCTTTCCATCGATAACTTCTTTTTCCTGCATTGCCTTGGCCAATAACCAGCTGAACTGAAGAGGTCTGGAGCTAAGCCTGTGAGTGCTTCAGCTAGATAATGGTTCATGCTCTTGGTGTACTTGCATATGTGGTTTGTCTGGGTGGGTTTGGGGAGTTTTTGATTGTTTGTTTTGTAAATATACAATTGAAATTGCTGGAAACTTAAGGATGGAATTATATGAATACTGTCAGGCAATGGGCATGAAATGATCCTCTAACGTGAATGGAAAGCACATATGAGACAAATTTTAACTAAAAATGTTGAAAACTAGAATAGGCAATTTTTCCAAGGACAGACTGGCACTGGTAAAAAAAAAATGCTCTGCAATCCAATCAACCATTTTCTCCTTTCTTGTGTTTGATTGAGATTTACAGTGAAGGAAGTTCCTGAATTCAGATGAGGATAACCAAGATGCTCTTATTGGCCCCTCTTACAGTTGTCGGAGATTTTTGCATGGCTGGAAGACAGCATCATGTGTACCACAGGGTTCAGAATTCTCATGTGCTATCTTGCATCACATCCCGAGGGTATCATATAAATTGTGTTATGAACGATGGTAAATACTGTACATGTGGCAAAAAGAACCACTGTCCATTGGATGCAACATTTAAACATGAATATGGCCTCTAAAAATGGCCCAATTCTTTCTGAGTGTTCAAAAAGCTGCTCTATAGTATAATTAAATATTAATGCTTCGCCAAAAATACATTTTCTAAAACTGGATGTGCTGATCATCCCAAGTGTATTTTAAATAATCTCTGTCCATGTATTTTTCACTTGAACTGTTCGTTTAGGAGTAGTTTCCATCTTGTGGTGTTGACATCTGGGAATCTTTATAACAACTTCTATGAATATAGAATCAATAATGTGGTTCCTCTCAGTAATGTTCTTATCTAGAAAGATATGTAGGAAGCATTATTCACCACGCGGTCAGCTCAGGTTCCTCATTTTCAAACAAACTGTAGGTAGAGAGACCATCAGAAGACAAAAATTGAATTACAACTCATCTTGAAGATGAATTGCCCTGCAATTTTATCATACGTAAAGAGGAAACAAGGAAAATGGGAAAGGGGAGGGAGAAGTCAATACAGAAATACAAAGTGCAATTACAAAAGGACCAGGAATCTGGAAGCATCCATATGTGGGCTGGCTTATACCCTACTCAAAAGAAATGGATGTCCTGTTGATATGAAAAAAACTGTTCTTTTTCAGGCAGCTCTGCAGTTTAATGCATACTACAGATTGGAGGGCAAGGGCCACACAGCAAATCAGGTTTGTAGGTTCAGTGTTCTCTGAAAGCTTCACCTCAAAATGAATTTCCAGTCTGTAAAGGGGTGTGATATGGTAGCTTGCATCAGTTTTGCATGGAAATTTATTTTATAATGGAATGCCTAGCAAGGCTTCATTTCTTTTCTGATCTGCTCAGAAATAGAATAAAAGTTTTATACAGGGGTAAGGTAGCAGTGATTGAAGAATCCTTAGAAACAATTCTTTAAATACTTGAATTAGTTTTGTGGCACATTATTTGTTCAAAAGATTTTTTATGACATATGGCCTTACAACCTCCAGGACAGAAAGGGAAAGCGTAGCAGCATGTTTAATACTTCTTAGTTAAAGAAGGAATTGAATGCCATCCTCCTGTGGCATGGAGGATGGAGCTAATGATGTAGCTGCTGGGTGTCTCATCTTTCACGGTGTTCCTTGTCATGCTCAATCTGACAGAGAAGCTTTGAGAGTATTTCCTGCAGGTGGCCCAACATGGGAAGGAGGGAGAGGAATAGAGACCTGCAGTTTGTGCTGGCAATTACATGTAAGCTTTGCTGTGTTGTTCCTTGTAAGTGATGAGACTTGGGCAGCGCTCATCAGTGGGACCTCCATAGCGATGACCAAAGTGATTCACATTCCTGGTGTGACAGCTGAACATAAATGTTTTAGACTTGCATTAAAAAGACAGGAAGGACTTACCTACCCAGAGGGGCAGTATTTTAGTACCTGAGATAATTAGCAGACTCTCTCAAAGCTCATTATGAGCAAATCAGGTTACCTTCACCACAGATGAGGCTCAAGGTTTAGTGCTAGGTCCAGGGATTTTCCTACAGGCAGGTGTGAGCCAGGCAGCTCCCTGCTGCGAGGGTGGGAAGAGGTGGGGAGGACAAATAGCTGTGACAGAGCACTCAGTAGCTGCAAACTGCCACACTGAAGTTTGTTGTCTCGCACAGAGCAGAGCCTGTGAGTCAGGACTGGTAGCCACCAAGTCTGAGATGAATCGGAGCAATGGAAATTGTATGTAAAATGCAGTGTATTGTACAGAAAATCAAAATGTGTTCTCAAAATCAAAATTGCATCCTCTGATCATAGCCAATGCCCACACGCACAGGGACTGTTAATTACATCACTGTTAAAATGATGGCTGCTATGTATACCGATGCCAATGAAGGCCAATGGTCGGGAGAAATCTGGTTTGAGTTCAATTCACCTGATCCTCCCCTTGATGATAGTTCAGACAATTTGGGACATCGGGAGGCTGTGCGATGGCCACATGCATGGGCCACCCTCAGGAGCCCCAGTGCACCCAGCCACTTCTCTCCTGCTCATGGTAAAGCCAGTTGTGGTGGGGTCAGGAAGGACATGTCCCCATGTGACAGTTGGGTGCTGAGCACAACTGTCTAGGTTTATCAGGGCCCACCCCCTTAACTCTTTTCCTGATAATCAAGAAGCCTCAAAGAATGGAATAATGCCTGTCCTGCCATGGGTCACTGGCAGAAGCTTGTGCCTGCCTCCTTGCACATTTTTCACTCGATTAAAGAGGAGTGCAAGTTATATTAAGTTTTCCATTTTGAGACAGCTGGAGAATGTCTTTCAAAAGAAGCAGTTCCTGCAAGCAGGAATGCCATTTGCTCTTGCCAGAACATTCTCCATGATGGAAAACTTCCCCTAGACTTGAGCAGGGGAATGGTCAGTGGATAGTAAAAGACCCTGCATATATATATATTCCAACATTACAGTGAACATATGATTCATGCTGTGCCCAATGCTGCCATTGCTTTCCCACCCAGAAATGGTAGAAGGGACAAGCAGTGTGTGAAACCCATGAATGCTTTGGAGATGCCTGTGATGATTTGCAAACAGATTCAAGGGTAATAGCCGATCAGCGTCGTTTCGCCACCTGTTTCCTCTTGGCACTAATCCCAGCCTACCACAGCCTTGTCTCAAGTGGCATCTGCTGGGATTATTCCATGTCCCCCCGCTATCCCCCACCTCCCTGCCCAGACATGACCTCTCCAAATCTGCACAGAGATTTGTTCATCATCCTCATGGAGTATTTTTTGAGTTCACAGAGCAAAAAAAAAAAAAAAAAAAAAAAAAAAAGATGCTGCACTTCAGCCACCACAGCTGCTCTCCTGTTACTGAAGGGCTGTGTGCAATGAAGACCCAGTGGGCAGTGAGTAGCTTTTTTCTCCAAAAAATCTTGTGGTAAGTAATTTTCCTTCTAGAGATGCTACTGCACTTTTCTTCCCATGGGGTAAGATGAACAGATGTACAAATGAGATGGAAAAGGCAGAATGAGACTTGTCAAATAACAGCCTATTCCACTAAGTTGTGTAATAGAACACAGAATCACAGAATGGTCAAGTTTTGAGGGCAGACAAGAGGACATCTGATGGTTTTTGGAGGTCAGGATGTGTCTCAGCTCCTGAGGTTGTTGTGATGTGAGCAGTGCCTGTATCATCTGAGGAGAGGAACAACTGCAGCACGAAGCCTGTCTGGCTGATACCTGGAAGGAGACCACCTGAGCTCTCTCCCTTCCAGTCCAAGGGAAGGCTCCTGATCTGAATGCTAGTTTCACCTACATGGTGAGTTTAAAGCTCTTTTCATGCAAAGTATACACCTCTGTGCGTGAGGGATGGCATGTCTCAGACTCTTCTAATCTCTATGGATTAGAAGCTGCCATCAAAAGAACCCTGAGAATTTGGGAAGAAGACAGGAAAACTAATTTATGACTGGAAATATTTGTTACTTAATATGAGATTGTGTCTGTATTCAAAAAAAAAAAAAAAGTGTTTTAATTGATAAACAACAAGAACAAGAAGTACACTTATCTCTGTTGGAATAAATGTGTGTTTTATTAAATATGTAAAATGCAGATTAATGCCCTATGAAGGTGTTATACACTTGATGATGTCAAGATAAATATTGAGCAGATTCTTGGAAACTCTTGTTTCACGGATAAATGCCAAATTGTCATTAGTGGCAAACTGGAACGTTCTACGGATTCTTTTCTGAAGTTCATTAACACAAGCTGAACTTCCATGGGGCAGGGAACAGTAAAGCCTACCAAGAAACACTATGCAGACAGAACCAGACTGTGTCTGGATGATAGATTTCGTCTTATTTGATCAGGGACCTACTGCACAGGTTGGGGAGCTGTTTCTGAGTGGACAAAACACCCTTTATTAAAATTATCTGGGCCTCTTCTGGATTGAATTGCTTTCTTTATAAGAGACATGAAACAGCTGCATTCAGAGATGCTCCCTGATAGGAGAAATGCAGCAGGCACTGAATTTGTGACCTTACAAGGGACTCTAGCTATTACTCATTTTGATTGATTGCATTAGGAAAAATTCAGGCTATGGCTGAGACCTGCTGCAGGCACACGGGTGAAGACTTAACAAAGGCCTTATTTGCAGCACCAGAGGCAGCCCCAGAGGCAAGGGAGCCCACCAAGGCACCCAAGGACTGAGTCTGTTCCCAGACAGCTGCTGGAAAGTGCTGCACTAGGTAAAATGTTCCTGCAGGGGTGTGGGAAGGGGGACATCACTCATTTCGTTTGTCTCCTACAGCAGAGTCAGTTTCCTCCTCCCCTTTACAGACTTGGCTGTTCCATTTCAACATTTTAAACTCCAGCAAAGTCCTGATGAGGAACGTCTGGTGACTGTGATATGCTCACTTGGGAAGACAAAGTTCCCTGGTTTTGGCTACATTTTCCATTCCTCCTCTTTCAAATCTGGCAAAGCAAATTATGCAAAGATGGGAGGGGAAAGGCAATTTCGGAGGTTAGCTGTGGGGTTTGGTTTTGTTTTGTTTTAAAAAATGTAGCAAGACCGAGAAAACAGGACCTGTGAACTCATTCCCAAGATCTTTGCTTTCTCAGGTTTGACTGTTTCTCTCCCAGCCTTAGTATAGGATGAAGTGAGGCTTTGGGCCAGGAAGTGAGTCTGGGACCAGGGAAAATCCTAGTCACCAAGAAAACCACTGTCTGAGCCCCCTCCATTTACCTTAACTCTGCTCCTTGCAGTGACTGTGGTGGTATTTCTGGTCCCCGCCATGGCTGATTCTGTGCTCCACACCCAGCTGTTACCAATAGGTTGGGCCTGACCCAAGACAGCTTGCTTCAACAGGTGTTGAAATAATTCTGTGTCTGGCTCCAGTCAGCTGCTTCATGCTGAAGATGTCACTTTATGAGGCTCTTACAAATGTTCAGCCAGCTGATGCGTCTTTTATCCTACACAAGAAAGCTTTAAAGTCTCGGCTTCTGAACTAAGGGAACAAATGGAGACAAGTCAGGGTCAGCTTTGGCTCGAGGTGGTCCTCAGAGAGACTCCAGGGTAAAAGGGCACTTTCAGTCTGTCAGGTGATGGCTCATTAAGAAGGAGGATGATCATGGGTTTCTACATGGCTGCAGCATGGCTAACTGGCCACAGCAGGAAAAGACTATGCTATGGACTGCTCTTTTTCTGTTACCTGTGGTTGACCTTTGAAAGGTATTTACGCTTCTCAGTGGCCTGTCTCCCAGTGCTTCCTTCTCTTTTCTTTTTTGCCCTGAGTTTGGTTTTAAGGTATGCATTGCCTTTAACTCACATGGTGGTTGCACTCTGCAGCACATTATAAATCTTCCTTAAATCCAAGAAAAGAGGCAGTATCCAGCTGACAAATTTTCGAATGTGGAAAGATCTGAAACCTAATCTCTGATTTCAAGAAGACGAAATACAAGTATTACCTGTTTTAAAAGATTTCTCTGGTATCCCCTGTAAAGTAGTACCTCAGCCCTAAAGGTGGCTTTACTTCTTAGATGGCAGCTGAGAGGTAATTCTAAAAAATGGCAGCTCACTGGGAATCCTGAAATTTTGATGAGGCTTATGATATAAATTGGCTTATGTAAGGCCAACAAGAAAGATCACATGGTTTTAATGGTATCTTCATTTGTCCCCTGAAAACTTCCTAACAGTGCGTTTATTTCAAGTGTTAGAAAATTTTCATGTTTATTGAACATCATTACTGGAGTCACAGATCTGACAGATAGTAATTGAATTTTTGAATTTAGTCCTGTAGAAATCTAGAGTTATCTTTCAAACATCTGCCACAGTTTTAGAGGGAGAAGTACAATTCTCCTTACAGGAGAACCAGCTAGTTCTGTCCTGTGCTGCCATAGCTTTCTTTGAGGTAGAAAATAATGGCAATCGTTCCATGGATATGTCATTAGCAGAGCAGAGCTATGATAAGCTAAGATATTCCATTCTTAACAGCTCTTGTGAAAATTTACAATAAAATCATATATACCTTTGTTTCAATGAGCCAAATTGCTGTTGCAGTGCAGTCCAAGCAGCATCTTGGATCACTGTGATTCTTCAGTGGCAAATGCCAGTTTGCTCAGAAATCTCAATGGGTCCAGTGGTACCATGTTAAATAAATCAAAGCATTCCATGAAATAGTTGTGGGTTGGTCTGGAGTGTAACCAGACTGGCACAGCTCAGTGAGTTTCAGTGAAAGTAGGGCTGCTACCGTGTGATTTATGCACCAGGGGAGGCTAATACTGGTGAAACACAGTTTCAAGAAGGGAATATGTGTAAAGGTTTACCTTAAATATTACATGAGTTGCTTTAATAGTGAGTTAAATTTTAAAGGGAAAAACTGAGAATTCAGGGAGCTAGTTTGTAGAGTTCCCATCAGATTAGCTTTCTGTGGTCAGAAAACTGTTTATGAAGCAACTTTTATTTCTCATAATTGTTCCTACCTTTTTTTTTCTAAGTAAAAATGGGCTTTTTATTGGTTTTCATGCTGATATCAAGTGTTCTTTAGTGTGTCTACCCAGAGACTCTGCTGAATTTGACTCCCTGAAATATGCGCCTCTAATAGTAATCTAATTGTTATAAAACTTGAATTTTTACTATAAACTTCTAAAAATGTTATATATATAACAGTGACTGGAGATGGCCTTGTCCTTGAGAGCCTTGGAAGGATACATTTCACCACTCAATAGTTTTGGGATAGGCACCTTCCCTTTAAGCAGCAAACACTACTTGGTTTCAATGAGCCTAATCTAAATGGGGCATTTCAAGCAGAATTCTTGCTGTTTCTGGAATGTCTTGGTAGTGAAACTCCAAAGTCGTCCTTTCACGTGGGCCACCCCATGTGCTGGAGATCAAGGAGTGTTTTGGTCAATGCTTTCAGGCATAGTTTGAATTTTGGATGGTCCTATGTGGAGCTGGGAGTTGGACTCAGTGATCTTTATGGGTCCCTTCCAACTCAGAATATTCTATGATTCTTGTTCAAACAGTAACCTGCTAGGACCTGTGATAACCTGTGGTTAATAAGAAGACACATCCTTGTCACAGCGGGGCTTTGTGGAACGGTGAGACAAAAGAAGTAGAATAGAAGGAATATGCTCTGGTTACAGGCAATAATTGGAACTGGCTACCCAGAGAAGTTGTGTAATTTCCATCCTTTGAAAATTATAAGACTTGACTGCTTAGCCCTTAGCAACCTGGTCTGAGCCTAGAGCTCACCCTGGAGGTTGGACTACATGTCTTCCCATGGGCCTTCTAACTTAAATTGTTGCCTGTGCTTCATTCTATGAATATTTTAAAACTATTTGAATTTCCAGATAAATTGATTTGTGGCCAATTTGTGTCCTTGAGTTCTCGTTCTTCTTAGTCTTCATTGCCTAAAATTTTATTTGCAGTGTAGTAGCTAAGAACAATAACATTCATTCAACTTTTGTTAAACAGAATAAGCAACACTTTCCTAATTTCCTCGTGTGAAATACAGCCCCTGCTCCTTTTTCATTCCCTTCTCTGCAGCTGTTCTGAATTGAATTCATTTATCTTGCACGTAGGTTATTACAGCACTGCAGTAATGCACAGATCCAAATACAAGGTCAATGAAGAAATATTTGTATCCTGCACTACTTACTCTTGCTACTAAAAACATTCTGCAGTACATCTCATCATAGATTTCTTTTTTTTTTTTTTTTCCACAACTGCACTCTGCCCATACTAATCCTGTGACTATTTATTGTTTCCTGATCTCACTTTCTATATATAGAAATTCATAGGCTCAGACATACACAATATCGTTGTGCCACAGAAATGATTAAGGATGACAAATCTTACTGTTAAGAAGGCTTTTCTGGTATTTGCCCAACACATTTTTCTCACTCACTGATTTTCATTACTCTTGGTCGAACCATTTCCCCCTCAATAGTTGTTAAGTGTTCTGGACACGTGTCATTCAGACATTTGAACACAGAAATCTTTTCCTCTCTTAAATTGAAACTGTTGATCTTTTCTGGTGAGTCATTCTCATCCAGCCTAGTACTTATTTGGATGTGAATGAAGAAGATCTCTTTACAACAAAACATTAGAGGTACCTAAGAGGTGTGCGATGGAACCTTTTAAGTACCATAGAGGAAGGAATTAATTACTCACCTTGTGCTGCAAGTGGCTTTGAGATACAAACTCCGATTTCAGCTTGGTCAAGTGGAATTGTGGTGCTTCTGGGAAAGGCAGCTTTTTTTAAGTACTAATTAGGAATAATTAATTCCCAGTGATACAGCAGATTTCCCCTGTCATAGTTCCTCTCATCTTCTATTTCTCCCCTCCTCTGGGAAATTGCTGAAAGCTAATATGGAAAGGAATCCTCACAGTTCTCAGTGAGATTGGCAGTTGTATGTTGGTGGTTTGTCATGGTATAAAGTACCTTTGGTTGGCGTTTCAGCGAGCCCCCTGTCCTCTCTTCCCCCTAACAGCAATTTGAGAAGGGAGGAGGAGTGGAAACGGGTACCTGCTCGGCGGAGGGGGCATCCCCCATCCCGACCATCCCCGGCTCCCCAGGTGCCTCTGCGTAACAGGTTTGAGGCCCTGGAAGTCGAAGGGGGGACGAGTGAGAGTGCGGAGACAGGTTCACCTGTGAGGTTGCCTCAGGCGAAGCGGTCGCCCCCAACCCTCAAGACTGCTTCTACCCGCAAGGACAGGAGGGTGATTGTCGTAGGCGACTCCCTTCTGCAAGGAACAGAAGGCCCTATATGCCGACCCGACCCTACCCGCAGAGAGGTGTGCTGCCTTCCTGGGGCACGGGTCAGGGACATTTCAAAGAAAATTCCTGGGTTGATTCGGTCTTCGGATTATTACCCACTTTTAGTAATTCAAGCTGGCGGCGAGGAAGTTGATAAGGAAAGCCTGAGGTCTATCAAGAAAGACTTCAGGGGAATGGGGCGAATACTTGAAGGATCTGGGGTGCAAGTGGTCTTTTCTTCTATCCCCGTGGTGTCAGGGAAAGGTACAGGGAGGATCCAAAATACCCAACTCTTCAATAGATGGCTTAAGAGCTGGTGCAGGCGCAAGAATTTCGGCTTTTTTGACCATGGGGCAATTTACACTGCACCTGGCATGATGGCTGCTGACGCATGCAGCCTGTCCCTGAGGGGTAAGAGGATCTTAGCTGAAGAATTAGCTGGACTCATTGACAGGTCTTTAAACTAGGAATGAAGGGGGAAGGGGACAAAATAAGCGCCACTGGGGTTGAATGGGTCATTCGAGGGCTTGTACCAAACTCCATGGGCAATGACGGCAGAGTGCATAGGGAAGGACTAGGGCAGGGGGTTGCTGGGGATGCTGCTGTTCTAGGGGATCCTAGATCCCTTATAAAGGTGGCGAGACGGATAGCCCGGCTGAAGTGCCTTTATACCAATGCACACAGCCTGAGTAACAAGCAGGAGGAACTCGAAACTGTGATGCACTCGGAAAGTTATGACCTTGTTGCTATCACAGAAATATGGTGGGATGACTCCCACAATTGGGATACTGCCATCGACGGCTATAGACTCTTTAGGAAAGATAGGCGAGGTAGGAGGGGTGGGGGAGTTGCTCTCTATGTCAGAGATTGGATAAACTGTGAGGAGCTCCCTACGAGAAACAGTCAGGAACAGGTTGAGAGCCTGTGGGTTAGGATTAGAGATGGGACTAATATAGGTCAGCTAGTGTTAGGGGTATACTACAGACCACCTGATCAAGGGGAGGCTGTTGATGAGGCTTTCTTGCTCCAGATGCGTGAGATGTCTGGCTCACGGGCTCTTGTCCTGGTGGGGGACTTCAACCATCCGGACATCTGTTGGAAAAACCACACGGCAAGCTGCAAGAGCTCCAGAAGGCTCTTGGAATCCATTGACGATAGCTTTCTGGTTCAGGTATTGGACAGACCGACCAGAGGTGAAGCGCTGCTAGACCTGCTGCTTACCAACGCCGAGGAGATCATCAAAGGCGTCAAGGTTGGAGGCTGCCTGGGCTCCAGCGACCACGCCATGGTTGAGTTTGTGATCTCAAGCGATGTGGGCTTGGCAAAGAGCAAGATCAGGACACTGAACTTTAGAAAAGCAGACTTCAAGCTACTCAATGGATTGCTGGCCAAGATCCCCTGGCGCGCTGCCCTCAAAGACAGGGATGTTGAGGAGAGCTGGCGGCTCTTCAAAGATGCCCTCCTGGAAGCACAAGAGGTCTCCATTCCTCTGAATAAGAAAGTGGGCAGGCGAGGTAGGAAACCGGCATGGCTCAGCAAGGACCTGCTGAGAGAACTGAGGGCGAAGAAAGGGGTGTACAAGCTCTGGAAACAAGGCTGTGTCACCTGGGAAGAGTACAGGGATGCCGTCCGGACTTGCAGACGTGGGATCAGGGAAGCCAAGGCGCAGGCAGAACTGAACTTGGCAAGGGACGTGAAAAACAATAAGAAAACCTTCTACAGGTACATTGGCCAGAAGAGACAGGCCAAAACGGGCGTACCTACTTTGGTAAATTTAAAAGGAGAACTGGCTTCAACAGACGAAGAGAAAGCTGAGGTGCTGAATGAGTTCTTCACCTCGGTCTTCACTGGTGGCCAGGACTGTAGTCTTCTTCACGTCCATGAACCCTGCATCCCCAAACCCCTATGCGGGGACCAAGGAGGTAAATCCCTCCCCACTGTAAGGGCAGAGCAAGTCCGAGAGTACCTCCTTAGACTGAATGAATACAAGTCTATGGGGCCAGATGGCGTGCATCCCAGGGTCCTGAAGGAGCTGGCTAAGGTGGTTGCCGAGCCGCTCTCCATCATATTTGAGAAGTCGTGGCTGTCAGGTGAGGTCCTGGATGACTGGAGGAAGGGTCACGTCACTCCCATATACAAGAAGGGGAGCAGGGAGGACCCGGGGAACTACAGGCCGGTGAGTCTCACCTCCGTGCCTGGGAAGATCATGGAACAGATCCTCCTGGACAACATGCTCGATCACATAAAGAATGAGCATGTGATCCGAGACAGCCAGCACGGCTTCACCAAGGGAAGGTCATGCCTGACTAATCTTGTGGCCTTCTATGATGGAGTGACGGCATTGGTGGACAAAGGGAAGGCGACCGATGTCATTTACCTGGACCTGAGCAAGGCCTTTGACATGGTCCCCCACCACATCCTCATCTCCAAATTGGAGGGAAGTGGATTTGATGGGTGGACGACCCGATGGATAAGGAATTGGTTGAAAGGCCGCAGACAGAGGGTGGTGGTCAATGGCTCTATGTCCAGGTGGAGGCCGGTAACAAGTGGTGTCCCCCAAGGGTCTGTCTTGGGACCGGTGCTCTTTAACATCTTTATTAATGACATCGATGAAGGAATTGAGTGCACCCTCAGCAAGTTTGCTGACGACACCAAGCTGAGTGGTGCGGTTGATACGGTGGAAGGAAGGGATGCCATTCAGAGGGACCTCGACAGGCTGGAGGGCTGGGCTCGGGTGAACCTAATGAGGTTCAACACGGCAATGTGCAAGGTTTTGCATTTGGGCCGGAAGAACCCCAGGCACCCGTACAGGCTGGGAGGAGTGGGCCTTGAGAGCAGCTCGGCAGAGAAGGACCTCGGGGTCCTGATGGACGAGAGACTGAACATGAGCCAGCAGTGCGCTCTGGCAGCTCGAAAGGCAAATGGGATCCTGGGCTCCATCAGGAGAGGGGTGGTCAGCAGGGACAGGGAGGTGATTGTCCCTCTCTACTTGGCTCTTGTGAGGCCCCACCTGGAGTACTGTGTCCAGGTGTGGAGCCCTCAGTACAAGAAAGACATAGAGATCTTGGAAAGGGTCCAGAGGAGGGCGACTAAGATGATCAGGGGGCTGGAGCACCTCCCCTATGAGGACAGGCTGAGGGAGTTGGGCTTGTTCAGCCTGGAGAAGAGAAGGCTGCGGGGCGACCTCATTGCAGCCTATCAATACCTGAAGGGAACCTACACCCAGGAGGGGAGTAAACTCTTCAGAAGGGCTGATAACAGCAGGACTAGGGGAAATGGTTCCAAGTTGAAGGAGGAAAGATTTAGGTTGGATGTTAGGGGGAAGTTCTTCACAAGGAGAGTAGTTAGGCCCTGGAACGGGCTGCCCAGGGAGGTTGTGGATGCCCCGTCCTTGGACGTGTTCAAGGCCAGGTTGGACGGGGTCCTGGGCAACCTGATCTGAATGTGTGTGTTTGGTGGCCCTGCTAGGCAGGGGGGTTGGAACTACATGATCCTTGAGGTCCCTTCCAACCCAGGTGATTCTGTGATTCTGTGATTCTGTGATATTGCATTTGGCCGATGATGGCTAGCGTACTTTTCACTTGAACTGCTTAAAGAGAAGTAACTCATCTGTAGATTTGGTAAGTGTAAATTTGAGCTCCTGAGAATTAATGCAGAACGCTGGACCCTCTGTAGCGTTCATCAGCAAAATGAACTCTACAGAGTTTGGGAGAGCCTCAGGATGGGGATGGGAGGGCACAAAGCGGCTGGGAGCCACCAACAGCAGGAGAAACAGCCTTGTCTGCACCTGGGGGAGGAGGAGGGCAGGGTGGGCTGCAGGCACAGCCAGAGTGGAGAGCTTCCAACAGTGCTGGGCAGGGCTCTCCCTCAGCCCCTGGGAAGGCCCAGCTGGAGCAGGGCATGGTGTGAGGATGGGGAGCCGGCAGAGAGGGGCTGTCAGATACTGACCCCATCCCCAGCCCTGTACTGCTTGGGGTCAGGAGGTGGAGAGGTCAGGGATGGAGGAGTGAAGTTGTGCCTAGGAGGAAGGTGGGTGGGAGAACGATGTAACTTTTTTTTCTTACCATCCAATTCTGTGTCAATTGGCAATGCATATAATGCCCATTTCTTTTCTATTTTAAAGAATATGGTTGGGCAGTGGCTTGTAGTAAGAGTGCTGCTGGAAATTCAGAGGCTGCTAAATGCAGCACCATTGTTTGGAATGCAGTGTGATGTCTGTGCATAGGAACAGCTCCTGTAGTCTGCAGATCTTGGACATCAGAGAGGAATTGCTCGCTCTTCCTGTCTGTATCTTATGTCTGTCTGACATTAATGTCCCCGTGGGACATGAAAAGAAGAGCTGGCATCTTCCCTCTTGGTTCTGAGAACAGCTGGTGGACTTCCTGCTTAAAGGCAAGGGACAATATATCTCTCACCTACTTTCACAAACCCAAACTAAACTACAGACAACAAAAAATGATAGAAAAGAAAGAGCACTTGACTTGTGTCAACATTTTTTTTCTTTTTGAAACAAATCTCTTCAGTTTAATCCTCATGAAAGTGGGAAAAATAATAACAGTGGGTTAAAGCCAGTGTTTAAGAAAATACATTTAAATATATTTTTTTACTTAAAAATGACTTTCTTCAGCATTCAAAGACCTAAGAATTAAACTATAATTGTATACACCTTATGTAACAAATTGACAAAAAATTTAATAAACCAGACTATATAAAAAGCAAGAGGTTGGGTGTTGGTTTTTTGTTGTGGGTTTTTGTTTTTTTTTTGTCAGAAAAATGCATTTGTGATTTAGCTGATCATATAAAAAGCATTAATTTTTTTAAAAAATGTGTTTTTTTGTTTTTTTCTGTTTTTTTTTTTTTCTCAAGTGTTAATGGTTTTACCATTCATTGTAGCTACATTCCAAACCCCTGTAACATCAGGGCATATTATTCTTATCTGTGTAGCACAGTGAGCTTAATCTTTACACTGAGGTCACTCTCATTACTACTTCCCCAGAGCCATTATCCTCTGATGAATCTTCCTGAGGTCTCATGCGGTTGAACAGATGTAACAATACGTAGCCACACTGAAATCTTAGTGAGGTTAACTGTGTTGGGTGAACTAAATTTCTGTTTCTAAATGCAGTCAGTGGTAACCACAGTGTTCTTCCTGCTGAGGATTCTCCTCGATTGCTCTCTTCTATATCTGTAGCTTTATCATAATTTAACACATCCCAGTGTAGATTCACAGCCCTCCATCTCTTAAACACTCGATAAACAGGTGCACCTTCATGTACTATGAGACCTGAAATTAAGAAGAGAAGACGTTAGTTTGTACAAAATGTCACAGAGTATCATCTTGAGAGCAAATACAGATTTAATTCATAATGCCAATCTGTAATGGATCTAGCCACTATAACTGACAATTCAAATAAGTTGAACATGTGCGATGTAATATTCATATGTTCAAGACTGGGGAAAAGGGAGCATGCACATAAATTCTGCACTTCTATATTTTTTGCAATTTTAAACTTTTCCTTCATATATTTAAACAAAATCCAAAAATTACACAGATTTCCCAGTCCTGCTTAGTAGGGAACAAACTTGTTCTGAACAGAAGCTCAACATAATGAATACTGGAATTATCTGAGCATGCCTAACTGAAAAAAAGTATTTATGTGTAAGTAAAACACTATCAATCAACTTTACCAGCAGATCTGGAAATTGATTGTTCATGCTAGTGTTATCCTTGTTCAATGTAAGAGTGAGTATTATTTATTGAGAATTAACAGTTTAAGTAGATCTTTAAGTTGGACCTTCTCTAACGATCTTAAATTTGTTCAGCGGTGTTTTGTTGAATGCAATACAAACAAATGGTACTGTTTTTAAATTCTTATTTCAGCCTGGGAGCACAGAAAAGTTAAGACAACTTGGAACAGCTCTAAGAATAATGACTTTCCTTTCTTGCTTCAGTGGAGAAGGAAGAAATTACATCTTATGATTAACTATGATGAGCATGGCAAGGATGATGGGCTTTCTTCTCAAAATTCAGCAGACAAAAGCACAACCTTTTTTGCTGAAACCCCAGAGATCTTTTAGATGGTCCTTTCAAGGAAAACACAGTTTATCTGAAGTTCTGAATGGACCAGTCTGCTTCTGATCTTCCATGTAGGCTCATGGCTTTTGTAACTGTGCAAGAAATTTGTTTACTTAAATGAAATTCTTCTTTTGTCATAGGTGTGCATATACTTTTATTAATTTATACTTATATGCACATTCTTCAAGCAGGAATGTTTCAAATATGAATTTGTGGGGTTCATTGAGTTTCAGCCTTATTAGTTTTTTCTTCTGCTCAGACATGGCAGTTTGTATGGTTCTGAGTAATGTTGCTATCTATTAGTTGTCTGATGTGTTTCTTGTTTAAAATTTTTCCATACGTTTCAAAGTCTGTAGTATCCTCTGTTGCACCACAGGCTACATTTATTTATCAAAAAAGATCATATATTACCTGTTGCTACACAACAAACTTGTAATTCAAGCATCCAAGTCTCTTAGGGATAAGAGATAACTAAGAGTTAACTGATACCAGAAAAGAGTCATTCAAAGAGAGATGGCACAAGCAGGAAGGATGATAAAAGAACTTATATGAGGAGCAAATCTCCAATTCAGGTGCAATGATTTTCAGATAACAGCACGTATTCAAATAGATTTCTAAAGATTATTGCATTGAAAGATGGATAAAAGTGAGGTTGCTTCCAGGACACATGACAGCAGGTGTAGTAGCCCTCTCAAGTCACCAAGAATTCCTTGAAGCATCTGATACAGGCAACATGATCTTTCATCACATACGAAGTCTACAAACCAAATAAGCCAGGGTTTTATTGCTGTGATGAAAATTCCTTTTTCTTTTTTTTTTTTTCCTGCTGCATTTCCTACAGAATGAGAAGAACATAATAGTAGTTCCCCTCTACCTGTTCCTGGATCATAATACTCTTCAGTCCAATTTCTCCCAAGATTGTAATGAAGCAAAATTGATTGACCCTATTTTTCCCCAGTCTAAAGATTTCAGATATCTACCTGCTCTCCACTGGTGCCCAAACAGCATATTTTAGAATGCATCAGGAAGAAATTAGGAAGGATCAGTGAAGTACGTGAGGTACACCTAAAGAGTCAAAAGCATCCCCCCAGAGTTATGACAGAAAAGTCATAGAACTGTTTTATTTTAAAAACTAATTTTTCCTATTTAGTGAAATTATATTTTCAGATTTTTCTCAACAATGGCAAGGAAGGTAAATTTGCTTTAAAATGGGAACTGTTATTCACATATGCTCTCAAAGAGCTAAGTAACAAAGGATCAAATATTGAATGGCTTGAAATAAAGTTGACTGATTTGGCAATGCTGAAGGAAAAAAAGAGCACTTTCCTAACTTTTCTCTTCAAAAGGTTGATTTCCCATCTGATGAAACTGCAAACTCAGAAGGATCTATACAGAAGAGGCAGAAGAGTGCTAGCAGACAGCCTGTCTCTTTTGAAAGAAACTTTCGGGCAGAAAAAAGATAAAACACCTCTCTACACCAAAAGTTCTGAGACCATAAAGAAGGGGAAATCTGGTTTAAATGCTGGATGTAATTTTCCAGTTACAGAGAAGTTCTGATGATCAGAATATAAGCGGTTAGTTAATCTCTAAAATGAAGCTGCATCACACTGACTCTTTTTCTTAAGAGGTTCACAGCAGTGAATGGGGATACAAGAGAAGAAAAAACAAGGATAAATCCCTGAACTATACTAATTTGTTCCAAAACCCATAGTTTCAACAGCACAGAGAACATACGCAGTCCTAGAAGAAAAAATCACAGATCAGCAGAATACTTCTGTCTGACCTAGACAATCCCAAGAAGTAGTGTTAGATTTCAGTGCTATTAGCTGTTCCAACATTCTGTCCAAATAGCATCTACAAGGAACAGAGTTTTGGGAATGAGAGACCTGGCAAAATGTGCTAAGGCTCCAAAAAGGCTTTATCTTCAGGATTTATTTCTAAAACGTAGTGACTGTCATGGGAGCCAGACAATAGGATTATGAGGATATCATTTTTTGTTTGTTCATTGTAAAGTACTGTGAGATTCTTTCATTTGCTCTGTCCAAAGGCTTTCGTATCCTGAACCACAGAACACTTGAGCTTTTTCATACTGAATGCCTTTACAAGAAGGACACGTCGTTGTTCAGATGTGGCATTAGGCTCCTGTGCTGTCTTACTTATCACATTCATTTCTCTTATAATCATTCAGTAATTATCATCCCAGAAGCCTAAACATTTTTTAGTGGGGAATTAAAGACACTTTTTAAAAACAGCCTTCACCCACTGGACAAAATTGTCAAGACTCACCAAAAAAAAAAAAAAAAAAAAGTAATACATAGGCAAAGCATTAAAGTGAAACATCCATTTTAAAGGAGTAATTTAACTATTTCTCAGCTATTTAGAGTTAAATAGAAATGTGAAAAAACCTGTTTCTGACTGAAAAAATAGTGTGTAGCTAGATGTATCCATTATAAAAAAAACCTTTGCTAGTACAGTTTTGCAACTAAGGGAATCTGTGGATGTTATTAGGTATTTGCAATGGTGGGAGAGAAAAAGGCATGAAAGAAGGCTTGAAAGAGAACTATTTCATGGAAAGGTCAAAGACAAACGGTCTGAGAAGAAGTGCAGGCTGGAAAAGGAGTGGAAGGTCAAAAAGGAGCAGCAGAACAAAACAGAGAGCAGATGAAAAAAAAAAGATTGAGAAAAAATAAAAGGCTGAAAAAAATGGAGGTCAAAAAATGGAGTAGAAGGCTGAAAGTAAAGTTAGAGGGAAGAAAAAAAAAGAAAGAAGACAAAAAAGAGTAGGAGGTTTAAAAAAGAGTTAGGATGACAAAAAAAGGGTGAGATACCAAAACAGTAGTGGGAGACCAAAAGGGGTGGGCAGGCTTGTAAAAAAAATTTGACAGGCTTAAGAAAACATGGAGCTTGAGAAAGAGGGAATGCTGAAAACAGGTGGAAAACCAAACACTGTGAAGGGATGGGAGACTAAGGAAAAGTAGAGGCTGAAATAAAGTGAAAGCTTGAAAAGGGTGGAAAACTCAAAAAAAAAAAAAAAAAAAAAAAAAGTACTTGGAAAAAGTAGAGGCAAAAAAAATGAATAGGAGGCCAAGAAGTGGTGGGAGGCTGAAAATAAATAGATAGATAGATAGATAGATAGATAAAATAAAAATAAAAATGAAAAAGGAAGCTGGAAAAAAAGTGGAGGCCAAAGAAAGGGTGGGATGCAAAAAAGAGATAGGAGACCAAAAGGGGGTGGGAGATCCTGTAAAATCCACTATTGTTGGGAGGTTAAGAAAATAGTGTGAGAAAAAGTGGAGACTGAAACAACATGGGAGGATAAGAGATAAGTGGAGAGAGAAACTATGTGAAAGACTGAGAAATAGGTAGATTTTGAGAAGAAGTGGAGTTTGAGAAGGAGTGGGAGCTATGACAAAGTAGGAGTCTGAGAATAAGAAGCTGGAATAGGGCTTGAGGCTGAAAAGGGATGTGAGGCTGAGAAAACCATAAAAGATTAATTAAAGGGTCCAGGCTAAAAAAGGTTGAGAGAAAAAGAAGGGATGGGTAGCAGAGAAAAATGTAAAGGCTGAGAAAAAGGTTGAATGTGAAAAGGGCTGCTGAGATCAAAAGGGAGGTAGAGGCAAAGGAAAAATCAACTAAAACAGTGCAAAGTCAGAAAAAAATACCAGATGAATGAGTACAGGCTGAGAAAAATTGGAGGCCCAAGAGTAGTGGGAGGCAAGAATAAAAGCTGAAAGGTAATGGGAGGCTGAAGAAAGGTGGAAGCCTAGAATAAAATGAGGCTGAAATAAGTTGGGAGGCTGAGAACAAAATATGAAGCTGAGAAAAAGTACTGAACGAAGAGGTAAGAAAAAAACCCAACAAAATGGTGTCTAGCTAAAAAACAGCACCAAAAAAAAAAAAAGTTGAAGCAAAAGAGGGGTAGAAGGCCAAGTATGTACAAGTATTCAAAGTATAAATATGTGTAAATATGTCAAAACTTTGGGGCAAACTGCTTTTAAAATGGTAACAACAAAATACTTCAAAAAGTACAGCTATTTAAACTTCACAAACGGCCAAAAAAATAATATTGTTTGTGCAACAGTATAGAGAGGCATAACTCCAATGAACTAGACTAAATCTTGACTGTACCACCAGCAACTCATCCACTTGTCTTGGAATAGGTGCTGCACAGGCAAACTCATATGCAAGCACAGTTTGTGAGTGAAATAAACAGAGATTTTAGTGGGAGTATAGGTATAATTGCAAATCCTTTGTAAGACTAAGCTCAAACGGAGGGAATGTCATGGATGACTAAATACAAATGAGAGCAGAGGACAGACTAAATGAGAAGTAGCTTGTTGTAAGCATTACAAGCTTTATGATACAAGAGATTATATATGATATCCAGTGGTAAAAAGCATATATTAATGTCTTTGGGAATTCATTAGCATAATTGGCAGTATTGTGTTTTTACGTGATTCATAAATAATAATTACATTTGTCTATTAGAGAATGTTATTCAAAGAATTCAAATTAAAACTATCAATCTAAAATTCCTCATTTTATGGTACAATTGAATAGAATTGAATATATTAATAAATATTTTGAAAAGCTACAAGAATTCCTGGTATTACAAGCTCACAGAATACAGATTACTTGAAATTATATGTAGACTGTGTAGGCTGAATGTCTGCATTATCAGAATTTTTCAGTAACCAAAGTTCTGTTTCTGAATTTCCAGATAAGTCATATGCGCACTGAATTTAAGCATTATTAAAGAACAGGGTCCAAATATGTTTAATTATAGTCAGTTTCAGAGCAAGCAACATGAAAGTTTTCATATATTTTCTCTGGTAGGCCTGTAAAACATACATCTGTGTGATTTAAGGCATGTCAGACTTCCAGTCCGGAGGTGGCTTGAACCTGGTTGACTTAAAGGGCAGCTACCTAACTGCATGAAGCAGTCTATTGAACACACACCTTATAATACTTTATTTATGTAGATAAATTCACTGGTATTTTGGCTCATCCACAGACATTCCCTGTTGGTTTTTAGATTGATTTAGTTGTTTTAACAACATTCAAACGGAATTAAAATAGTTAGAAATAACTGGTTGTTCCAACTATCCAGTGCCTATCGAAGTAAATTTTTGTAATTTGCACAAAAAAAAACACAAAAACAAAACAAAACAAAACATGTAGAATTCCATACAACTGAAAAGCTTAGAATGCCTGAAGCACCTTTTGTCTATGCCTGGAGTTTTGTTTTGTTTTCTTTTTCTAACAAAAGGAAAAGCCTTTGAGTGCTCAGCAGGAACAGGGATGTAGCTGGTCATGAAGCTGAGCTTTTTTTTTTTTGAGTATCGATCCAAAGTGTTGGAAATTTCAGTTGTGTTCACTTCTTGGAGCAGATTCACAGAAGAAAATCTGTCAAAAAATATTCTAGAGTGGGCTTCTCATAAAATTTACAAAACAAATAGAAATGGCCGTCAGCCATTTTGATGTGGCTCTGGGCAGCCTGGTCTGGTGGTTGGTGACCCTGCACATAGCAGGGAGGTTGAAACTAGATGATCATTGTTCCTTCTCAACCCAGGCCATTCTATGATTCTATGATTCTATGATTCTATGATTCTATGATTCTATGATTCTATGATACAGTAATGAAATGACAGTAAAAGACAATATGGCTTTATGGTTGAAGCAGAAGTCTTGATATTGGGAATCATTCTGTTTCTTTGAGTCTTATTGAGCAGAATTCAGCACTGCCTTTCACAATTCCCATATAAGAGATTGGGATAACACCAACATTTATCACTCAGAATTTCTGAAATTTGCTAGCTGTCTGTATTTTTAAATATTTGAAACTGATCCTATTCCCATCACTAAGGTACTTTGATCGGACTGAGAGTAAAGCCTCTTTTGTTCTTTTCTCTTTGCAGTATCAATAACACTGTAAATAGCAATATTGGTATCAGCTGAGAATAAATCGGAGAAGAACTGGAGTGATTAATTAGAGTGACCAATTAGAAAAATAGATAGTCACAGTCTTACACCACAGTCTGTGCTTTTTAAGTTTTTGAGCTTACCTATGCATACTAGATCCATAAAACCATACAATCCATAGCAGGTTTGAAAAAGGCTGTCCTTTCTTTGCAATACTGCATAGGGGCTGAAGGCTGACCATAGAAGCCAAGTCACACTTGCTACTAAGAACAGAGATCCTAGGATTACAGCAACCATCTGCACTTTCTCAACCAGTGTTATAGTAATGCTTTGCCACTAAAAGAGAAACAAAGGTGTATAAGATAAAAATGTTATTTTCTGTGATTGTACATTCAACTCCACTTTGTTCCTGAAATCAGAAATTACTTTAAAATTTATACATATCTTCATAAAATGTTACTAATATTTTTGACACTAGCATTTTAGAGAACTTTTTTACCTATTTCACTTTAGCTAAAAGTGAAACTAATAGTTGCTTCGCCATCTCCTCCAGCATCACTACCATCACCATCTAGCTGTGAACTTCAGAAGAGTTATTAGTTTATTTCTATTTTGAATACATAAGCACAAAAAAAATTAGTCTTAGGAACGGAACTCAGCCCTTCTTATTTGTATGCTAACAAACAGAATACAAAGAAAGTTGGGAAGCCAGTCTTAGTCTGTTTTTATGTTAGTATAACAAGTTGAAAGTGACAGTTTTCCTTCCCATCCCATCCCCCTCCAAGTCCAAAGCCATTTTCCACTTTCCTGCTGCTCATCAAAGAAGCTCCTGGCTGTCTCTTGGCATGCCAAGGGAGATGAGGTTCTGTGCATAAACCAGTGATAACAATACAAAGAGACATCCATAGCTTGGTATGGAGGCAATCTGAAGACTTGAGAAGAGCCCTGAACATAGGTAACACACAGATTTCTTTCCAGTGCACATTATTTACGTCTGCATTTCTTAGAAAGGCTGGAATGTATGTATGCAAGATACTTCACATTTGTGATGTGACAAGATTTTAATATAAAGAATATGCTTACTGAATTTTGTCAAGATATGAATAGAAGAAAAATTTTGTTAAAATAAAAGGTCACAAAAGCAAAACAAAACATGCCAAGAAAAAAAAAATCATCCTAGATTGCCCTTAATGTCTGTGGTCTTTCATAGACAATTATTTGTCTGAATTAGTTTGGCAGAATCCCCACTCTAGCACCATGATCTGCTCCAGAGATAATAGCGCCAAATCTTTAGACTGACATCATTTCTGTTCCTAATTTTGAAAATATCTGCCCACTTCCAGGGTTGCAATAAGGACCAAATGGAGAAAGATCTACCGAACCAACAGCTCTATTACTTCTTTACCCATCTGGTAATAGTTTTTTCTGTTAGTTTATAAAAGCATTCTTTTTTAACAGCAGTTGGGTAGTCAGTATTGTATGATTGTAAAATGCTAGAATAATTCAGGTTGCAAGGGACTGTGGGAGGTCTGTAGTTCAACTTTCTGCTTAAAAGGGGGTCAGAGATAGGATCAGGCCAGATTGCTCAAGGCTTAAAAATCTCCAATTATGAAGACAGCTCAACTTCTCTGAGCTATCTAGTGCACTTCTTTACTGCTCTAAGGTCATAAAACTTTTTTCTTACATCCAGTTTGAACCACAATTTAAGCTCTCCCATCAAGTCTCACTGCTAGATCAGCAATGAGATCCTCTCCCCTTTTCTACCATTTCAGCTTTTCCCATTAACTTTTTTAACTGGTGCGTAATTTGCATGCCTGATCCTGCTCACCTCCTCTTGTTGCAGCCTTCTGTGTACAACAGTACAAAAAGGTAGCCATACCATTTGTGAATTTTCTATTTCAATATGGTGTTCTTTTATAATTAACTTATTAAATTCATACTAATCATTTCATTGAAATTTGGAGGTTGGATTGGAGCTATTTATATTAAATAATAAATTGTTTTTTTAATAGTAAGGCAAGTATGGATACTCATTTCCTTTGTCAGGGAAGGTCAGTTACAATTGATGCATGACAGAATGGTATGAGCTTCTCATGATTCAGATATTGTACATGGGACTTAAATATCAGGGCTGAAATTCATAGAGCTCTCTTTAGACTTGGTGGGGATATGTTCAACAAAATTATTCTTCATTTCACAGCTAATGCTACACAGTGTGACCCGGCAGAAAGCTGTCAAAAATGCTGTTGGTTATATATTTCTATTTTCTTTCATTATCAGTATAAGACAGCCCCATAATGTGTTTGTTCAGAACGCGTGAAATCATAGTATGTTTACATGAGGTAAAATTTAGTTTTATGCATTAACTGTCATAAAATGTTAAACTACCAAATTCATGGAAGAAGCTAGCAATAAACTGTAAAAAAAAAAAATGTATCACTGAAATAAACAGCTGGTCTTTCACAGTGCAATTCCTTAAGCTTAGTTTAGCTTACTTTGAGTTTTATTTTATTTTATTTTTTACTTCAATTGCTCTTAATTATTCTTCCAAACTAGCACTGAGCAGAAGGAAAAGCAGTCCAAATATTCAGAATAAATAACACAGAGTGCAGTCTAGATATAAAGCTTACCCTTTATTCTAGCATTGCCAGACATGCAATTTCTATGCCTGTTGTCTCCCATTCATAACCACACTCAACCATTTCTGCTTTTTTTTCTTCCTTTTTTTTTTCCCCTTTCCTCATGTAAAGGTCTCACTAGGGCATCTATTGACTTACCCCAAACTTCCTTCTAGAAAATCTTGACCTTTAAAAGTCCTAAGAGACATAGATATGATCTCAGTCTCTTCCTGGCATCTTCTTAATAACGTGCTCTAGTCATTTTGTTGTTTGTGAGATCAGACGAACGGGCTGTCAAGAATGTAAGCAGCAATCATCTCTCAACTTCCGTAAATTTAATAATTCCAAAAATTCAGCATACTACTACGCTACCAACCGGGAAGGGGAGCCACTTCAATTACTGAGAAAATGCATAAGCTTTCCACAGATCATGGTTCCTAATTCCTTTGCCTTTAAAAATCAATGAGCAATTAAAACAAAAACAAACAAACAAAGACAACAACCAAGAACTCATAAAGGGGGTTGGATGTTCTTTACTATTACTCAGCTGCTTTGACCTTTGTGGTGTCTGTTGCCTTTCTTCTGTACAAAAGAAACTATACTCCTCTACCTTCCTGAATATGAAGGTCAGCAGTTTCTAAGCAATTTACATATTTTATCTTCCTATCAGTACAGTTTCTAAGTTAAACTAATCAGTAAGATTCCACAGTAGACAGGGGAGGAAGGGTGGTACATGTAATAGGGAAGGCACTCAAGGAGCCCAAACAGTTTTACACAAAACAAACTTATCTCTTAGTGCAAGGCTGTCTGCTGTAGGATTACAACAGCATAACAGTGACAGAGTAGGGTAGATAGGTGTTAAACTCTACATGATCAGATTCAGGGCTTTGGTTACTGTGTATGTAGCTCTTTAATACCAATGGCAAGAAGACCTTGCATGATACTGATGTCTAACCGACCAGAAATGAAACTTTCTTCTCCCTGGCCCTCTGCCCCCAAGCAATTTTGCTTTAGAAACTTAGTCTGAGATTGCCTCTCAGAAAATATATGGCTTCATTTTTCCTTTGGCTTTTATTGTGTTTAGGTATGAATTATAAAGAGCAAGCAGATTGAACTGAGTCAAGCATATTTTTCACGTAGAGAAGGTATTCTATAGTTATTGCACTATTCATATGTAAATAAGCTCCAAAGATTTAGTTCTTTACTTAGCCATAGACAATACTAGCCATCAGGCAATGAGAAGGAACTACATGGGACTGTACTGTTTGGTTACACCGCATTTAATAACAGAATTTATGAAGAGGAACGGCAGTCGTAGTCGCAGTGCTTTCTACTGTCTGAAGTCTCATGCAAAGTGTAGTTACAGTGTGTGAGTGCCCACTCTGATAAATGCTTAGGGATAGAAGAATTTTTCTGTTTAAATACCAAAGACAGTTAAGCCTTATTTGATTTCTTATGATCATTCACCTTATTGCATGCCCTGCTATGTGTTCTGTTCACTTCAACTTTTAGTATTAAAGTAACTGTTTATGATAAAGAGGTCACAAAAGTAATGTGATAAAAGAATCAGCAGTAAAGAAATTGCATTTAGAATTTAACAGTCTGCATTATTTAACATCTCAAATTGAAAGTATCATTGTTGGTATGTCATAATTTAAATCCATTATTTCATAAAATTATTGCACATTTTCTTTATAAAACTTGCTTTGTAACTCTTAGTTGCTCAAGATTATAAATTATGACTTCCTAATTTGTCTTTGTCATTTGCTGACTATACTCTAAGTAAACTCTAAGTTCTTTTAGCTAAGTTTTAACAAATCAGAAAAGTTCTATGCAGCTCTCCTATTGTAAGCTTCAATAAAGTACATAACCGTAAAAAATAAGTATTTTGATACAAACTGGCATTTTGCTTTAAAATCAAAATTAAAAGAAAACTTTAAATATTTTGTGTCTGACAAAAATAATAATAATTTTTCATAGATGGATTCTTCAAAAAAAAAAAAAAAAAATCTCCTTTAAATTTCTGTGAAATAGTATCCCGTTTGATATCGATCCCCATCATATCTGTAATGTTATGAGGTACTATGCCATACCCAGACCTCTGATTTTGATATAGCACTGCTTTTTCATCCCTTGAGAATTCCCTATACTCTCACTTCTGCTGACACTTTATTATGTTTGGCTTTGGTAATCTTTTATTTACCACTGCTCTTCCTTTCATAAATCATTTGGGAGTCTGGTACATTTAATGAACCCTGTAGTTCTGTTTCTAACCCCAAAACCATTGTTCCCATAAGTGCTCTATTAAGGATAAATACTGCATAATTTCATATTTTTTCAGGTAGAGACTTCCAGAAGTTGAAAGAAACATATTGCTTTGAAGGGCTAATTGCTAAAGAATAAAGTTAATGAAGAAATACGCATGTTATATACTAACATAAAAATTGATAAGCTATTCAAAGATTCATCATCTTTGATGATAAATTGATACTAACTTATCTTTTTTTTTATTGTGCCTTATAAAAGCCTGTTGATTGTCATAAAATGCATGGCAGAAAAGTGATCTTAAAAGCACTCATTGAGACTGAAATTGGACTCAAAATACTTTATATGAAAAATGTCTGCAGTGAAACTACAGATTTTCTTACATCCTTAATAAAGAACATATGAAAATTCTTCATGGCTGGCCAGATTAGATGACAGAGAGTAATCCCTCTGCATATAGTTCTACCAACTCAGGAAGACTAGCAACAGGTGATGAAACAGAAAACTTTCTCGGAAGTGTTCGAGGCCATGTGGGATGGGTCTTTGAGCAGCATGGTCTATTGGCAGATGTCCTTGCCCATGGCAGGGGGGTTGGAAATAGACGATCTTTACTTTCCTTCCTACCAAACCATTCTATAAGTCTATGAAGACACACTTGGACTATTCTGTGTTTGTGAAGGGTAACATTATCTTTTGAGTATATATACCTTTACCACTTACTTAATTTTTGACTCAGTGTTGGGTTTTTCAAGCAAGTGATCATAAACAGTGGGTTCACTTCGCTTTTTTTGAACTCATGTAGTAATCTAGAATTCAATACAACTAAGGTTCTGAGTTATTATAAAAATGTGTCTGATTTTAAAATATAGTAAGGAGTAGCACAGGTGTGCACACTGGTTCATCATCAAATTTATCATGTTGGTATTAACCTAAATTAGATATAGTACTGAACAATAATATACCAACTAGTCTGCTCTGAATTCTCTGAAGATGCTTATAATCTCTGCTGAATTTTGATCTGTTTATGAACAAAACTTAAAGAAGTAAAAAAACCTCAATGATTCAGGTCCAATATATCATTTTTGAAATGTGTATTCACTGTAGTCTAAATGATCAGATAATTTTTCTAATGTGTTTTGCAGTATGCACATAACATTATTTGCATGATTTAAGATGCAGAGATATTATCAACTTATTGACCTACTTGGACAGAAAATGCATAGGATTGAGTATATGTATGTAGACATTTGAAATGCCCTTTTCACCATAGGCTTCTATTTTTACAAGGGCTTTTCTGAAAGTAATGCCTCTGTATGGGAACTGCTGAATCATGGCCTGAACCTCTGATTGATCACCTGAGGCAAGCACTGAGTCAGCCATGGGAGCACAGGTGAAGGCAATTCAGCTGTGCTGCCAGAAGGGGTGGAGCCTGGCTCACCTCTCCTAGACCCATTTAAGAGCTGACTGCCAGTAGGGAAGGATCTCTTCTGGAGATCCACCCTCAGGAGTTTTATAGCAAGCCTAGGATGTGAGTAAGCTTTCTATCTATTCTCTTTTTGCTATTGTAATCTGCTTTGTCAAACTCTCTGGTTTATTTCATAATTATAGCACCTTTATGTTCACTGAATATATAGCCTCTTGTTTTTTTTATACTGGCCTACAATGTCAGAGGCAGATGCTGGTAGTATGGGATAAGAGGTTGAACCTTCCCACCAATAATGCATTCTATGTTGTTGCCGTGTGACAGATAGCAGCAGAGTCTGACAGAATGGCTTGTGATATGGAAGTGCTTATCAAGCAATGGGAGTCTTTTAGGTCAAGAATATAGGTAATTCAACTTGCGTGCAACTTCTTGGTCTGCTTAGAAAACAGTACTCATACTTTGGACATTCTGAAAGCATAACATTCACTGGGGAGGCCTATTCCATCTATGCAGCCCACATGGAATTTAGCTGATAGTTCCTGGAAGTGTTGGCTTATTGCATGTACCTAGCAGAGTAGACTATCTGCACTTGCATTGGATGCATCATGGATTTTTGAGTGACCAGAAGCCTAGAAATCCTGGAAATCTAGTTCGCTTTGGATACGAAATAACAGTATTAAAAAACTCTGGAGATGTATTTTCCTTCTCTTAGGAGAAAGGAACTAATTGCAAATTTTAGCTAGTATGGTTGAGTAGATTTAAAAGGAGAAAAATAAGCTGACCATAAGGATAAGATCATGCAACTCCTTAAGATATTAGTACACTCATCAGAAGTCTTGAAAAAACTGTTCAGCAGGGAGGGAACAAACCTCACCTGCAAAATGCCCTGACCACCTATCAGTGTAAAGAGGGACCATCTGTTCTTGACTGTTTTTGCTTGTGCCTTCTTGTCTGTGTTGAAGTGTTCGACTATTAATTCCAGTTCATTTACTGAAACTCATGTTTCATCTGCTAACTGGACTTTCCAAGAGTGTTAGCTCCTATTTCTCTGTCTTTTTGACAATGTGAATAATTAAATATTTTTTACAAGATGAAAGATAAAAGGTTTAACCTGAAAATATTCTACATCCTAATGGTTGATGCATTTCCTTTTGCAAGGCCTTCATTCAAACCCATTCTTCACCTGAGTTAAAGCAAGATTTTAAACTTCCACCTTGTAAGATGCTATTTTAATGGCTGATATTGACACATTGTTCAGAATATGCAATGAGTTTTCAAAGTCATTTACTGGAATACTTCCAATTCATATATACCAGACACACAAGTTTGCTGAACCAAAGAGAAAGCAACTTAATTGATTCCTGTACTCATATCACCTCTGTAAGATTGAGTAGGGATGTGACTTTAATACTGCACAAAGCATGAAAACCTATTTCTGACACTGGTCTACCTCAGCTGTACTGAATGCTGACAAAGAGGCGGTGGTCTTTCCTGAAAAAGAATGATAAAAATGATGTGAAGGTGGAAGAAATGCTTTACAATTCTAGGGAATTGTAGAGAATTGTAGGGAATTCTAGAGTTCAGAGTTTTGAGTTTGCTGGAAAATGACTGCAAGGAATTTTTTATATCATATCAGTACTTTAAGAGTTAAAATGCTAAGTATTAATATATTTTTCCAATCTAGGCCTAACACACAATGATGTTAACCATAGAGATAGAGACAAAAAATGTAGGTGTACAAACAAATTTAACTGGATAAGCATGATCAAGAACTTGTTAAGTATCATCGTGTTTCAAGTATGCAGAGTTTTAGTGTTTTCCACCATCTTCATCTTGTTTGCTCAAGTCCGTAAGACAAGAAATCAAGTAATACATCTTCTTCTGTTGTCACTGGATTCTTTTACATCCTGAAGAAGCTACATACACAGCTGAGAATTGGGCTCTTTTCAATAATTTTGGCACAAACCAGCTCTTTAGCATCTGTTAGGTACAGAATTTGAAGGACGTTCACTATCCAGTCTTCTGCCTTTCGTTCTATGGCAACTATGTGTGTCAGTGGTGAAAAGTACCTCATAAGAAAACATCTGACTGTAAGTATTGGGCTCAGGCTGTTTGGCCTTTCAGTCATAACCAAGAGTAATTCATAGAATTGTATCAACATTTTCATGTGACCCTAGGAAAACCTTTGAGGGAAGACTGTGTTTCTTTGTGATATATGAAATAAGGGCACCTCAGATTATGAGGGAAAGTGTAAAAAAAAAACAAAACAAAAACAAAAATAACAACAAAAAAAAAAACTTCAGAGTTAAGGTTGTTGCCTCACCTAATCCCTAAGCAAGATGTATATATGTTGGGTAATAGTTAAAAAGTAGGACAATAGATATGGCAGTGTAATATCAACCACTATGTAATCACAGAGAAGGCAATCCTAGGTTCTGGCCTGCACAAAATCTGGCAAAACCTGCTTTAAAATTCAATTAGAGATTAATGTACTAGATTGACAAATCAATTAGATTGACTGTGTAATCAATTACATTTGCAATAAATCTTCACTTGAAGACAACAGTCATAATTAGATGACTTCAGACTACGCAAATTAATATAGTAAGTAGCATATTGCTTGAAAATTTGGCCAAATAGAAAAATTCATTTATTATGCTTCCTTTTGTTTTAATTATTATACATCATACACAATATCTAAAACATGATATAAAAAGATGCACAATGCATCAATGATTATACCTATTAGTACGATGTATGCATTTTACAATTTCTAGCAGCAATTATTACTATCAATTCTAATTTAATAAGCATTAATATTTTAAAAATCAATTGTCTTAGTAAGTTTTTTAGGTATTACTACATAATCATGGCCTCAAGCTGGTAGGTATATTGTTTGAATTAGCAATCAGTTTTTTTCTAATAGTTTGGGCTGGCCACTGGAAATACACAGCTTTCTTGCTTACTGTGCATCAACATTCATAACACTACAAGAAGCAATGGTCATAATAATAAAACTGTTATATCCAATTCATACTGCTGTGCTTGGTAGCCTTTAAACTATAAATTGCTCTTGGTCTAACAGTGGTTATATGACTCATACAAAACCTATGTACATCCCTTCCAGTATAAATAAATACATACATAAAAATACCCTTGTTTTCTCTCAAATCAAGATGCACCTAAGAGAAAGAACGGTACGTAACAAGCTATACACAAAGAAAATACTTGTATCAATGAATTACTGTGTAGTTAGAACTACTGCAAATTATTTTTCAAGTATGTGTCGGTATGTATTTTGGTTGTCTCTGGACAGCAGTCCCCTCTTTAAATTGAATAGTCATATATGACAGAGGTGTTGGTCTTCTTTTCACATCAGCTGTTCTACCTTAAAATTGGCTATATTGCATGAGTCCTTAACAATATTAACAATAGGACTTGATGTTTGTTTAGGTTGCTCTTTGAGAAATACTCCAGTGATCCTATGGGAAGTCCTTAGACAACTTGAAAAATTTGAAATGTCCTGAGACACTTCAAAAAATTTTCTATGTAGAATGCTCTTGTTCACCTCTCTGGAACAGACAGAAACAGGTAAGCAGATCTTCAAAAGTCCATTGATATTCAAAGTTTGTTAGCATCTCATATCTTCAAACACTGATAAAGAAAGCATGCTAGATAGAAATCTGGCATTGCCCTGGTCAGGAACTTCAGTTGAAGTTATTTTATGGCATGGGTGATAGCCATAGGAAACCATAAAATCTAGATGAAAAATTCAGTCAATGAAACCACAAGTTTATCAATAACAATATAGATCCTTATCAATAACAATATAGATTCCTTTCCACTACTGCTTCTTTCATAAGAACGAAACTCACAAGTCTCTCGGAAACATCATGACTGCAAACTAAGAAAGTGCAGAGCACCTAAAAGTGATAAATGAAGACAGAGCTAAAGGAACACACATCATATGCATTGTGAAACAGTTAGTATAAGATCTTATGGCTCAAAGAATGAAAGAGATAACTGGCTCAGACATCTAGTACTGGGAGAAGCTAATATTCTTCAAGGAGGTTTGCTCAGTCATGCAGATTTGGTTGACTATTACTAACTTATCTATCATGCAGTTCTGAAGTGGAGAATGTTGGCTGTGACCTAATATCCCAAATGTATGTATGGGAAAAAAAATCAGGAAAATAGAATAATAGAACCACAGAATTGCTCAGGTTGGGAAAGACCTTAAAGATCATGAAGTCCAACTGCAACCTAACCATACTACCCTAAATGGACATAATTCTGACACTGACACCAGACATCTTTTGTTGTGCTCTGCTGAAGAGGACCAGTTCTGCAATGCTAGCCTTAGCACAGAAAAGATTCCAAGAAAAGGTCATAGGAAAAGGAATTAATCATTTCTCTAGAAGGGGAACTGGAAATGATTAAGCAGCCCTAACACCACAAGGTAAAGGTTGTTGTGTTTTTTGTGACTATGAAAACAAGCCTTGGAAAGCTTCTAATGGAGGAGTAGCTTTTAGAATGCTTACTCATGGCCCAGCCTCTCAGTTAAGATGCCAACTAAGTCCAGTGGTAGAATTCTCCAGTAGGCAGTCAAGCAGATGCCACTAGGGGACTCTTAATGCCCCCAGAGATGTTGAATGCCACAGACAGACCATACAGTACAATCAAGCATAGCACATACGTATTTTTTCAGAAAGTGTTTTGATTTATTCATGAAAATAAACATGAGAGTGGCAGATTAATTACTCTTTTAGAACAATGCAAATTAACATGTGAATTTAAGCTTGTAACCTATTTAACTTTCTAAAGTCATTTTCCTTTTCATATCATGAAATGTACTCTATAATACCCTCCTCCCTGAAAGAAAATGTTATTAGACTTTTGATTACTGGAAAGAAAAAAGACAGTTTAACTTCTGCTAAATGAGATTTCCATCCCAAGAATCTTTCTGACTTCTTTTATAAACTTGGAAAGGTGGTAATCAGTGCAGTTACTGAGGGGAGTAGAGAGTGACAAGTTCAGTGTCATAACCAAGGTTCACAGCCCTCGGAATTTGTAAGTCAGAGGCAACTGTGGTTCATCTGTGGTTAGTCTGGTCAATTCATGAATGAAGTTAGGAGAAGATTAAAAGGTAGGAGAGAGTGACACTGAGACAAAGGCGTGGCATAACATTCACACTTTAGATGTGCTAATTCAAGTTCAGAGACATAGCACCGTGGAAATGCTAGATGAGTTTTAAGTGAACAGAATTGGTGCCTGTACTTCTGAACCCAAACAAGGAAGAAAGGAACCTTCTCAAGATTACCATGAGGAGCTAATGCATGACAGTTCTGCAATAAAGACAAAGATTCCCTTATGTCATGTTGTAAACAGCAAGACATCTGAAAGTAACTGCATCTATTCAGAAATAATCTAGGCTAGAAGGCTGAAGTTCTTAGATCTTATAGGTCCTAATTGCCATGGCTACATTTATGGCATTCATAACAAGATCTACAGAAGTATGAAGACAATAGCCAGTGGATAGATGAGTTTTTGAAACCGCTGTACCTATAAACTCTTCTAGTGAATCCACAAATCTCTGAACACATGCAAGTACCTGGTAACTGTATCAACTCTTACTAATGAAAAATCTCTGAAGCAGGCATCCTTTCTAGCTAGTCTACATATTTCTGTATCTTTTAACCAAAGCTAAAGAAAGAATAGACTTTTGAAATTCATAAGCATTTGATGCTCCCTTGCCATATAATGAATGAAGATCTTCCCCTCAATTTTGACAGACATCAGATGACATCAGTAATTAATCAAATTACTATTTGGTGCAAGTTTTCAGAAAGCAGTGGGATGATATGCAATACTCTGTAAGTGACACTTGAAGAAAAAAGACTCTCTTTATTAAATCTTATGAGGATTTAAAGTCATCATTGTATATTTCAGTACGAGCAAAGTGTCCTCTTTGGAAGGTGATATTAAATGATTGGAGTTTCAAATTACTCTTGAGGCCTCTGAAAAAAGAGGTTCTGTGGAGAACAATGTTGCAAATGTAGGAAAAGACTGCATATGTAGGACTCCTATATTCTATTAATGTTATTCTGACAAGATACAGTGAACAACTGTGTTATGCTGATTCCTTCAAGCAAAATATGTCAGATTGCTCTCCTCCTATGAAACGGCAGCCCTGAAATTGAGATGCTGAATCTTGTCATCCACAAAGGAACACAACGTGCTGGAAGTAACCACAAGGTATAGTAGATTGTAAATTGCAGAGTGCTCAGATAATGGCCATTAGAGATATATAAAATGTCCCATTAAGAAGTAGACTCTCCCTGACCGTTCTTCCCTAGTGAGCAGAAGAAACTTCCCTAGCATTAAAGAAGAGAAGGCGTATGGAAGTGTACTCTCATTTTCTCAGAATACAGTTTCCTGGATAACAATGTTATGGCATTTATCTTCTTCAAGATCTTTGTCGTGCTCAGAGGACTCTTCTTCCAGTGTTAGCATAGTTGCTAAATATGCATGAAGCTAGCAAGCATGTTATCTTGATGGTGAAGGTCATGACTGTCTGAAACAATTAAGGAATTACTTTTGGAATTTTATTTGTTGTTTAGGCATAAAAGACCAGGAAAAAAAAAAAGACCTTAACTTAGGATATGGCCTTCTTCCAATAATTTAGTTTGTGTGGGTATCAGTATGGTATATCCCAGTGCTGGGAATACCAGTGCTCATCACAGAAATGGCAAAGTTTAATACTGCCCTAAAGGGAAAACACTGCCATAAAAATATCTAAAAATATAGAAAGGGGAACAAAGGCTATTAAGTGGAAAGAAAACTGTATAGCTAAAACTCCAAGACTCATTCTCCACTGGCCTCATTGAAATGTAAACAAATGTGACTTGGAGAAGAAATACAAAAATGAAAATAAAGAGGAAAGATGAAATAAATTAAACAACAAAAAGCAAAGAACCCTATGGGAAAAGAATCATGCAGGAAAAACTCACAATGCAGAGAGAGTGCTCTGACTCAGACAAGTACTTCAGAAGAACTGAGGTCAGCTGGTTCTTTCACTGTTGCACTATTGGCATGAAAGGAGATGGACTGTCTTCTGTACATTCTGCACAAATAACAAGAGTCTCCAGTCCAAATACCAAACACTAGATTTGAGTCTGCGTGTGGGACAAAAAATCATAAAACATGTGAGTGCAATACTCTGAAAAGCTATCTCACCAACTGAATAAGAAAGCAGTTAGCAGTACCACTGCTTATTTACATAAAGCTTTGAAGACTTCATTGGAAACGGAAACTGATAAAATTCAAAATCAAGAAATATTAAAAGGAAGTTTTAAAATGAAGTCAACAAAGCCAAATTCCTTCAATATATTTCTGTTGTGGAAAAAAACTACAGTAGCATTTCACAGGTGACACAGAATAAATGGTAGAGAAGCAAGGAGATTTTGACAATGTTTGGTGCCCAGGCTACTTATGCTGCCAAGCAAGCACGAGCAAAAGAATCATAAATGAAGTACAAAAGCAGTACACTATCATTTATTAACAAGTTTATCTATTAAGAGTTAGAAGAAGCCTGCTGGGGGAAAAAATAATAATAATAATAATTGGTTGTAACACTCTTTCACTAAGCCCTAGTGATGGGAATTAAAGAAATGAATGATTGGGATTCTGGACTAGAGAAAAAAGAAAGAAACTTATATTTGGAAAGCTTATATACCTCTCGCTGCTAAATAAATTTCATCGATGTTAGGCTAGAAATATTGGGAAATATCCAATCAATTAGGAATAATTAAGAAAAAAGGACAAAAAACAGTAACTCAAAGAAATTGAGTTGTTTTGAGTTGACTAGCAAGTCTCACACCTTATCTTAGGCCTTCTGTTTACCTAGATACCCTAAGCATTTAAAATGCCAGAAGCTATGTTTATGTGGCTAACTGGATTCCCATCCTTGCTATCCTTAAAATTTGTTAAGTATTTTACTGAGATGTGTAATTCATGCTTGTAATTGCAGTAGTGACTTTTATTCAAGATTCTTTCATGACTAACGCTAGCCATTTTCCCCCATGAAAATTTTGGTTGTGAAAGAATCCACTATTTTTCCTTATAGTAGTTAACTCACTCCATAATACACCAAGATAACAATACTCTTTAAGTATACATATATATATTATCACTGGATCAGGTTGACATCAGCAATTAGTGCTTTATATTTTCAAGCACAGTTTGCAGTCTGCATAATGTTAATTGCTCTTCCACACTATGCAAGCATTCAAAGAGTACAACAAGAAATCAATTGGTTTTTCTTATGAGCAATATAAAGTAAAAGAATAACATAGAAGGGGAACATCCTCACACCTTAATACTATCCTGTTGTTGGTGCTGGGTTTTTTTTGTTTTTGTTTCTGGTTTTTTTTTGAATGCTCTACTTATTTTGTGTATGCATTCAATTATTTTAATGCACAGTTCAAAATAATGACCGATCTGGCAAGAACTCAAGTGAGCTAGCTATGGTAAGTTTAAAATCATTATCTACATATTAGTACAAAATTGTTCTCTGTGCTATAATTAAAAATTATTTGCGTAACCTATTTTTTATTGCAAATCCTCTATCTTAAATGAACAGACATAAGCACCAGAGTGGCTTGTCTATCTCCCTGCATGCCGTAGCTGATGCTCCGAAAAGAATGACAGATGTACTATCAGTTAAGATGCCAAATTTGACCAAATGTTCCAAATAGCAAAGTATGAGCACATAGAGAATCAGGAAAGATAATCACAAGAGTTTGCTGGTGACACTACAACCATTCTAGCAATATCCCAAGTATTGAGTACACCTTTTGGATTACCACTTCAATTTTCTGCTATTCCAATCATCAAGTAAGCATGTTTTTTTCACCATACACCTCTAAAATCCTGTCTAGATAGGAATATGCAAGTTTCTGAGCTGAATTTTAGTTTTCAAACATATGATTTTCCATTTTTAATGATTCTTACCTAAATCTACCCTCTTCTTTACTTTCAGCTCTCTCATAGAATTCTCTAGTACGAAATCAACTTCCTTCCCTTCCACCAAACTTCTATTGTCTGTTCTCTTAAAAACATTCAGTTTCAGCCTCTCCTTTCATCTTCAGTGTTGTTTTTACAATTTCCCATGTTCCTTCCTGATGGCTTCAGCTCCTATGCTGATTGTCACTCTGACCTCTTAGATGAATATCATCTCTCTTCATTGGGCTTACAAATAAGGCTCAGTGTTCACAGTAAACAAACAGCCATTCCTTGCTTAGAATAGCTTGTCTCCTAGGTCTACATCCAGTGTTTGTTATCAATTCTTCTTTATTCTTACCAAATCATTACTGTGATATTACCATGACAGAATTAGTCCATTTGCTTACATTTTGTTCTTTGTTATATTATGACTTTCAGATCATTGCTACTGATGTTCAGCAGTTTCCACAAGTCACTGGAACTGCTCAGCTTGTAGCAAGTCAAAAGTTTCACCTACTCTAGTAGCTTCTCCCTAGAAGTGGTTAAAAGTAGGTGCTTAGGAAAACAGGGAGCTTGAAATATACAACTACTTTGTCTAAGCTGAATGACCAATCTTTTCTGTTTCAGATTGCTCTCCCCTTTCAAAACTAATATATGTGGTATATATGGATCTCAAAATTTTCACATTCCAGCCTTTCTCCAACCTATGAATCTGTTCTGTAACCCAGTTAATATCTTTTTAAATATCTATTTGGGTCTTCCTGTTCACAGTGTTTCTATGGCACTTTCTATACTACATATATAAAATTATATTTAAAAATTTAATTTCTCATCATCATTATCATCTTAGGTCTCAATTACTGTAACACAGCTTTTAAGCTCTTGACAAATGTAATTTTCTCAGCAAATATGAGACTGCTTGAAACACAATTTCATAAGCCCTCTACTTTGACCATGTTACTGCCCTTCTGTCACCCCTGTACGGGTTCTTCTCTTCTCCATCACACCAAATAAAAAAAGATTTGATTGTTAAGATGTACTTTCAGGCTTTTACTGATGTATTAATTACCTTCTAATGATTACTCAGACACTGAGTCTCACCTCTGTTCAGTTCGTAATACCTATCTCAGCCAAGTATTTTTTTCTAACATCCCTTCCTTGCTGCTTTCACATTCAAAAGGAGCCTGCAAACCCTATTTTCTTCTCAGGAATCCTCTTAAGAGTCATCCCATTTGAGATGCCAAAAACACAACAAAATTTAAAAGCGGTTGGTGTTTAGAGACTACGGCTTATTTGACAAGTTTTGATATATCCACACAGATTTTTTCTTTTTCTCTTAATTGAACTGCTTTGTAAATAGTCCAAGATACAGTGAATAACACCACGTATCCTCTTGGATCTTCATTATAGGCAATGTAATAGCACTAATACTAGATTATTGTTAGAACATGGTATGGTTTAAAAAGCACAAATGGAGATCTGAGCCTTCACCCTTTCCCTTTCTTAGTTATGGCTTACAAAAAACAAATGCTTTGATACAGCTGAGCACAGTCATTAGAGATAACTTTTATTACACATTTACTGTATTTACTACACTGGCCTCGAAATTTAAATATCTAAAGAACTTAATAATTTCTGCATTTTTTACTATAAAGCACACACATATACCTACATTCTGCTACACAATCCTTCATCTAATTAATCTGATAATTCAGATTAAGTGAGAACTATTCACAACAACAAAATTTGAAAAATTCAGTCTATAATTCATTGAAACTATTGAACATCATAATTTTTATGTTGAATATCTTAGACATTAATAATCACATTATAAGCCTCTAAGAAACACGGAACTCATACGTCATATTCCACCTCAAGTAATTACATACTTGCTTAAATAACAGTGACTACCACCCTCAATTTTTTGGTCTGTATTCAAAAATCAGACCTAACAATTAAGAATTTACTTTTTTAAAATAACTGATTGTTTTACTGCTTTCAAAAAAGAGGTGATGAAATGCCGTGCAATTAGCTTTTAAATTATCAAACCAATTTGCTGTACCAATTTTGGAACAAGTCCAGTTCATCTGAAGTACTAGAACATAATATGTTAATGAACACAAATGCAGAGTATATTAAATATCTCACACAGTTGTAACTTTATGACAGACTACAGTAACAGTCTACAAGAATCCCATTCTCTAAATATATTTATTGCTAACTTTTATAGAGGGGATGTTTTTAGCACCAAAGCATATTTTCCTAATCTTTGTGTGGCTGTGTTCCACTTTTAAATATTATTTCTGAATCATACAAAGGAATGTTCTGCAGATATATATTCACATTTAACTGCAAGCCTTGTGAACTAATTTAATAACAGCTTAATAATTATGCAGCTCTAAAAAATAAAGCAATGTTTATATTTTGTTTAGGAAGGAAATCCTTACAAATTTTAAGGCCTAACAAACCAATATCAACATTATTTCCACTAGTACTTCCTTTCCACTCATTAAACTATAATGTAATTCTAAGTGATTAAATTTTCAAGTCAGACTCTTGAAGTTTCTCCTTTCTTTTTATCTCAAAAAACATCCAAAATTCCCTGCCTAAGCTACTATTTGTTCCATCTCCTTTTATAATTCTGGGTATTTTTTTGCTACTGATTTCTTAATATAACCTTCCCTATTACTAGATCAAATTCCTCTTTGCTATAAGAATTAAGACCAGCAACATGAACATGTGCATTCATTAAAGGATTAGTCCAAGGTTGAATATGGTTCTTTGATATGATGCTGAGAAGAATGCTGAAAAAAGGGATCAAACTTCATTTCTCTGTGAAATGTCATATCAGATGTCACCAATTTGTTTATGCACTCATCTTCCACTCTTAGCCCATTGGTTAATTTAATTTTTTGTTTGTTTAAGACCTAGTCATGTATGAAAATTGTGTGTGCTTCCACTATTGGCTTCTTAAAATGGAATTAAGTAACAGTCGCTGAAATATACAAAGTGGTGCTGAAAAAAAATCTATGGAAATAGTCACTTAGCACAGCAAATTCTTTTCCTTGAAAGTACTGCCTCCAAAGAGGTCCCTTAGGGATTACCTTCCCTGCCATGAAGCAACAGAAACCATGGAAAATGTTAGATTTTAAGTGGAATATTCACAAATATTCCAATATTCTGTATGAAAACATAGAAAATTTATTTACTTTGTAAGCATTGTGACATTCCATAAATAACTGAGATAAAAGTAAACCTGAGGACCTGGTGTAAATTTGCATAGACAATTTAGTTGAGGAAAAGTTACTTTGGTAGATAACACTTTTGTCTCTTTGAAAGATCAGTTTTCACAGATGTAATCCATAAAAGACTGGTAGAGACAATTTGAGGCATGGACTGAAGCATACTGGCAGCTGTAGAGACAGCGAACAAATCCTATGCAAATATTGTATCTAACGTAACGCTTGCTTCAGAACTTCTAACTGCATTCACTACTTCAATGAAGATGTTGTAAACTATTTCTGTATTGAAGTGGTCTAACTCTGACCTTTAGGTTTTTATAAAACCTGACCTAAAAGTTACCTTAAAAAGGACTTTAGTGTAGTTAAGCAAATGATCCAGAACCTGTCCAAAAGCTTAAACAAGGGCAGCTATTAAAAATGTCATAGTCAATAATATGGAAGAGAGGTGAGGGCACATTAAGATTGATTGCCCTTAACAAAATACACAGATGGCCCTCTGAAGAGTTATAAAACCTTTTGAGTTTCAGGAATCTGATCCTAGGAATGCAACAGGAATTGTGATTTGAGTATGCAGCTCCATGAAATCTTTTTGTGCCCTGTCTTGTCAAGAATAATGAAAAAAGTAAGTCATTGCTATAAAAAAGAAAAACAGCATCAAGAACAAGTCAGGTATTCTTACAAGCTATAAAAGAAGATACCTGAATCTAGTTCCCTGCTCTGAAAAAAATAAATAAAATAAAATCTGCTATAACTGATGAAAAGAATGACATTATCTTTTTGCTCTTCAGGTTGTTTCTGTTCTCTCGTAGCTTGGCCAAATGTTGCTGTTATCCACTGAAACTCTCTTTTTCTGTTTTGCACTGGTCCAAAAATATTTCATATATACCCTAGTTTCTCACTTGGCCTCTGCCTCTGTTCCAGAGCCTCTTGTAAGTTATGTTATATCTGCAGATACTAAGGCTACCTTTGGAGATCTCAAATTGTACCACTTGCCAGCTTGCAGGAAACTGCTCCATGCCCTCACCGTTAACGTACTGTTTCCAGGGACTATCACTGCAAACAGTTTATAACAATATAAATGTTGCTAGGAAAAAAGATACAATTGCTGTGAATATACAGGAAATAAAGATTTTTAAAAGATTTTAAAAAGCCAATAGGATCAAACAGAATATCATGCTGAGCTGCCAAACTAACAAGTCGATGTAGAAGCAAAATCTACTACCTTCAATTTCTGAAGGCTTTTACAAATCCACGACTTTTATTTTTTTTTACATTATCTAGGTTCTATTCAGAAAAGCTTATAAAAAATTCCTTTTGTGGGTTCATTAAGGAAAGCCTTGAAGTCACAAGTGGCTCTGAAAGAATTTGTACTTATTATGAACGCTATACACAAATTTTCCAGATATCCTACATCCACAAATGCTTATCACTGACACAAAACTGCTGTTACCATGCAAGTATGCCTTTTCTATAAAGGTCCTCTCAAACTCATAAACTACCCAAGTGCTTTGGCCCTCAGGAACTCATAAGATCAAAATTAAAAAAAAATTAAAAAAAGATATAAGTAGCCTACTAAATGTATTCCTCAGATATATGAAATTCAATTTCTAGGGTGGAATTTAAAGTCTCTAAAGAATTCTGATATGCAAAGCGGAGTTAAGACTTCCCAACAGATCTCCCAAAGCTTTGAATTGTCCCTTGCCTCTCCCTGAACATGCTACCACTGTAACATTTCAACTTCCAGCTGCATGTTGCATTGCTGATGCAGGTATCTGTGAAAAAACATTATGGCACATTTCAGTTTCTGAATCAGCCATTGGTGGACAAATCTTAAAGACCATCCTTCTATTCTGGACTGTGCTAGGACTGAAAAGTCAACTTGTTTTACTTTTTTGGACCTCAAACTAGAAGAATGAATGAAATTAACTTCTGAGTCTTTGCCAAAATATAAAATATTTTTAAAGTTTAGAAAGACAAGCAGGGAAGTCCAAATTTTTCTGCTGTGTCTCAACATGACTTACCTAATTACAGGATTTAGCAATCTCTCAGGACCAATTATCTGGCAAGACAAAAGCTACAACATACCAGAATCAAACGACCGCATGTTTTTGTATACAACTGCTCTTAAAACCTAACCTCAAGTGGGTGTGCTGGTGCTAAATGGTGAAGCATATGGACTCTCTCACCAAATTTTTCAAAACGTTTAAAATAAAAGCACTATTTTGTTTTTCAAAAATTACTGGAAATGCATATTTTTGAAAACTAACAAAAATTACCTGGCAAGGCTTCTTCATTTTAATTGCTATAACATGGTATCTGTAACAGCAGAGTTCACAGGTCCATGACCCTCTTTCACTAATCCACTTTAACAGGCAAAGTTGATGTGTGTATCGTACTGACCCATCACAGCGGCAAGGATTTAACAATTCACCCTGAAAAGGCAACACAAAAGCATGAATTGTACAGAAATATTTTGTGCATGTGTGTATTCAATACAAAAGCATTTACACCTCTGTGATTATGAATCGGCTCCAATTTCAATACACAAAATAATAAGCATGTATTCTTGATCATGGTAATTCTCAACAGATAACCCATCTTAAAAAGATGTAAGTGCTTCTGGAAGTACAGAGCAAGGTAACTATCTATGCATGCATGTGAATCTATGTGAAAAAAAAAGATTACTGTGCATCAGCCAACAGTAGCGTACCTCAAATAAGTACCTCCCAGTGAGGTGGTGGAGTCACTGCCTCCGTAGGTGTTCAAGAAACGTGTGGACACAGCACTGAGGGACATGACTTGGTGGGCATGGTGGTGATGGGTTGACAGTTGGGCTAGATGACCTTAGTGATCTTTGCAGACTTAACGATTCTATGACATGCTACCAAAAGTGGCTTAATGTATTCTCCCAGTCATTGCAAGGAAAGAAACTGATGTCATCACAGGGAATCGTGTTCCTTGAGTGGGGTTTCATATTGATCAGAGAGCCAGCTATCAGGCAGGACCAGAAGTAATCTAACTAAACATTTCCCTCACAGTTCATATATTTCAGCATTTTACAAATTGGCTATTCGCTTATTTCCTTAGAAGGATTCTTTTAGCTAAACTAAAAGACTAGGTAGAAACTGCTAGTTGCAGACCCTCTGCTGTAATGTAATGACCGTGAAGACACTTGGACGCCTTTTTAGCGTTATCTGCAAACAAACACTCTAATTTTAAAGGACAGTAGGAACCAGAGAAATTTCTATACTTAAAGTCTCTGAGGGGAGAGACAGCGAACGTGATGACCAGAGGACAAGCGGCGCATAAGCTGATCACGGCAAACCGCTGCTCCCCGCCCTGCCCCGAGCTCTCGGCACGGCGCGCCGCTCAGCAGCCGCTGCTGGCGGACCCAATGGGCAGCGCTGCCGGCGGGCGGCACCGGGCGGCGGGCGGAAGGCGCCGGGCGCTGTCCGCGGTGCTGATCGGGGCTCGCTCCGCGAGGTGCCGCCTCACCTGCTCGGGGCCCTGGAAGCAGATCTTGCAGATGGGGCCGGCCCCGCCGGGGTGGCTGCCGCTGCCGCTCTCGCTGCTACACACCGAGCGGGTCTCGGGCTCCTCGTCGGCCGCCGCCCCCGCCTCGCCGCCGCTCTCCCCCTCCGCCGAGGGATCCCCGCTCGCCTCTCCCGCTACGGCCGGCAGCTCCAGCGGGACGCCGGGCTCCCGCTGCGGCTCCCCGGCGTGCGGAACGCCGCTCCCCGCGGCGCCGCTCATGTCCGGGGCAGCGCGCACCCGCGGCGGGGAGAGCCGAGCGCGGCGCGGCCGCCCTGCGGGCTGCGAGTGGCCGGGAAGGTGACCCGGCGCTGCCGCCTCCCTCCCTTCCTCCCTTCACCGCGCCCCGGCGGCCGGGTCCGGAGCCGCCCCGGCGGCGTGCGCGTGTGTGTGCGTTGCGGTGTGCGAGGCCGGCTGGGCGGGGCGGGAGGAGGCGCCGAGCGCGAGCGGGGATCGGTACCCGGCGGGAGCCCCGCGGCTGTGGGGCGGAAGTCTGTGAAAACCGCCGGGGCAGCCCGGCGATCTGGGGGAGTTGGGGTGTGCTACTGAGAGGCTGGGGGAGCTGGCGAACATTCAACAGGTGTTCCCAGAGGCAGAGCGGTGGCTTACCGAGTCTCCTGTGGCTGGCTTATTATTTTTTCTTCTTCTTTTTTCCTTTAAAAAATGCATTACATCACCTCGTTCTCAAAATTAAATCTGCAAAAAGCATCACGACCATCTCAAAAAACAAAACAAAAAAAAAAAAAAAACAAAAAACAAAAAAAAAAACAAAAAACAAAAAAAAACCCCCACAAAACAACACAGCATGCCAGCTAGAAGTTCCTCAGACTTTGGCTAGGGAACATATGTGTGAATTTCAGCATCCAATCTAACACCAGTGCACATTTCACCTCGTGAAAAATGACAGCAACTGCCTGCATGGGGGAAGGAGAAAATGCAGAAGACAATTGTGAAGCCACATGCTCTTGTACAGCCAGATTTAGATCCAAGAGGCAATGAGCTTGCCTGCCCTCACAGAATGCACTGGTGGCTCTGTGTGTGCAAGTGGGATGAGGACACGCCAAGGTGAGGCGAGGTGCTGCCTGCCCCAGCAGAACTTCGGTGGCTTTCTCGGTGCAGATGTTTTGTTGGGAGACAGAAGAGGTGTGTAGAGATAGAACACTGCTCGCCCAGAGGCCAAATGGCTGAACACCCACCAAACACCTCTCCATCCCTTGTTCTGGTGGCTCTTTGCTAGCTAGGCCAATACTGACCCTTGCACTTGGTGTTAGGGAGAGATAGACCAAGCCTAGGATTTCTTTTGTTCCCAGGGTGGTGGTAAGTAGGTGACTGACATGGATTTATCCTCATTTGGTGAAGCAAAAGAAAAATGTTGCATCAATGGTGACATTTTGACCAACTGTCAATGTAGATATTCTTCTACATTTAATTTTCTCATGGCAAAGTAACACCTGGAGAAGTTGCCAGAGAGACTAAAGGGCAATAGGGACAGACTTAAATAAATTAGTTCTAAAAGAAGAGGTGATCACAAAGCCCAAGAAATGTCAGAAAAAACAGATGAGTCCAAAGTGCTTGGTAAAAAGAGAGGCAGAACCAAAAGGAAAAGACAGGGAAAGTAAGGTTGTGAGAAGAAAAATGAATGCTAATAAGTTACTCATCTGCATGAGAGAAAAACAGCATGCCCTTGCTATTTGTTAAATGTGGGTTTTATACTATTTTTCTTTCTCATCCCTTTGTATGCCATCACAAATTCAATAAATAACACAGCTTTTGAGAAGAATGCAAAGAGAAGATAAAAATGTCATCAGAGAAATGGAATGGCTCCTTAATATCAGAATAAGAAAGATGCGACTATAGAGAATAATGCACTGTATTAGGAAAGTTAATCTTCCCTACTTAATCTTGCTCAAAATAAGTGTGCAAAATGACTCTTAAAAGGGAACACATCCAATCTGAATTGGAAGAATGATTCTTTCTCACATACGTAATTAATTTGGAGAGTTGATGGTGAGTGGGTATTTCATAGACATGAGGTTTTTAATACATCACCTGTTTGCATGTCTATCAGCAGCTAGTGTTATGCCAGCTAAAATAAAAATGCAGAGGCTATTGATCCTCATGTTTCAGAGCATATTAGTGATACTTAGCATGCCAGGGAGATGCCAACAAAAGAGCAGAAGGGGTGAAGAACATTGTATAACACATCCTCCAACCGAAGTAACATTCAGCCTTCTGCTGAGTGAGAGATGAGAATAGCAGCCAAAAACAACGATTGAAACAGAAAGAAGAAAAATTTAAGCAGAAAAGGGTGTTATGCTTCATAACAGCAGTAGTGTAGGTGGTTGGGAGAAAGAAGCTGAAAACAGGAAGAATGAACATGGGATTAAGACAGCGGACTGCATCTCATGGGATTTAGGTGCAAGCACAACTTTGTGACACATTCCTTGAGCAATCCTGGCCAAGTGACCTGAAGGCACCCTGTTACAAAAGCATGGGCAGCTCATAGCACACCTGCTTGGGGCCAGCAGCCTGCAGGGAATACGGGTGTCACATCTGCCACCTCTTCCGGGAACAGAAGGATATCTCAGCTGGTACCAGATCCCCAGGTGTAGGTGTAGCTCCCTTCGTTTCTCCTTATCCTGTTTTCTATGTAAACTTGAAAAAATAACATTTGTATTCTCTGTTCTCAGCCTGCCTCTGCCATTATTACTGGCAGAATGAGGCCACATTTGAACTGTCCTGATGTTGGCTAAGATACCTAAGTATTACAACAACACAAATTATAAGGAACAATGAAACAAGTAAAAATAACACTGAGGTAATAAGACCGCGGGACAGTGAAATGAATTGCATTATTAGTGGGCAATGAAAAAAAGCAGAAGTACAGCTCCCAAGGGAATGAAAGTTGCTTCTCCTTTATCTTGGTTGCGCAGGAATAATGGACAGAGGCAAGAAAATACTTGCAGAATGTTATATTGGATACACTGTGTCACTGCATTTAGAATCCAACTCCAGCTCTCCTTTTTCCTCAAAAACTTTTACTAATACATTACTCTGGACCATAAATACAGTAACAGAACAGCTCAATTATGGGTTTATTCCATTTCGCTACTTCCTGTATCTCTAAGGAAAACAATATGATACAGTTCTGAAATATTAATAATGGAGGAAAGAGAGAAATTGCCAGTATATTGGATGCAAAATAAAATACTATTCAGATAGGAAGTTAAATCTCCTTAAATAAGAATGCAGAGACATTATTATCCCATTTACTAAGTAGTAAATATCTGCCTGTTTCAGAATGAAGATCTCCACAGGTGGTGGACATTACCTGTAAACAAAAATAAGGCATTCTGACTGTAAGCAAATGCTTCAGTTTAATTTGAAATGCGCTTTACATGTTTCGATCAAGATGTAATGTACTTCTGAGTAATATTCCCATCTGCTAAAATTCCACGTTCCTCTTTACAGCACTAAAATATCTGTGCAGATGGTTAATAGCAATGCTAGTGGCTGTGTTATTTGATTGTTCACGGAATGTGACTGATTTTTGTTATGAACACATACTCATTCCACACTTGAAGCTTTTACGATTATGTCAAACAATTAAAGTTTCATGTATACAGAAACCTATTGTCTCGTGAAAAATCTTTTTATTTATTTATCTTTTAATATTACTCTCTTGGTTTGTTTGTTTGTTTGTTTTTGTTTTGTTTTTGTTTTTTTTGTTTTGTTTTGTTTGTTTGAAACACGTACCTAGATTCCTATCCAACCCTATGTTGCTCCATGCTGATAGAGCACTGCTTCCAAGCAGAGCACCTACTTGCATTTCTTCCTCAAACCTTTGCAGGAATTTTGCCCTGGTGTTGGGATTTTGAGCACAACACCGCTTCAGGAGGGGTGGCCCTTGGGACTCAGAGGAGCTGTGGTTGTTCCTTTTCTTCCCCTGGTGACTAAGGATAGGGCACTTCAGGCTGTTCTGGGGCAGCCACAGACAGGACCAGCCTCTGGCTGTAGGAGCTGTTTCTGGCTAAGCCATTGCCCCTGGCCCCAGTCTATAGTTCCCATCCTGGCCCATAGCTCCCAGTCTACTAAAGGCATGCATCTACTGATTATTTCAATGCCTTTCCAGAGCCTGACATGGATGATGATGTAGAAGTTTCAGCTTTTTAATATGATTTTTCTTCTTGGCATGGTCTTGTACCGTACTTTATTGCTATGTTTTCTTTATTGCATTCCTGTCTTATTTGCCAGTATGCTGTTTGTCTTCAGAGCTGCTAATTTATTTTTAAAACATTTGAAATATCTATGATTGATTTTTCTCCACCATGAAATACAGACCAAACAGCTTCCTATGAAATGCAGTTTCCCTTTTCATCTTTGGAAGTTTTGTGTTTTAAGTTTTGTTATATCAGTTGCTGAGAGGGGGAAAAAAAAGATTTAACACAGCTTCTTAAATGAGGTAATCATTGTTTAGAAATAAACTCAGATCCTTGGTTTATTTTGGAAGTAGATCAGCTGTCACAGATTCTAGAGGACGGCACCACTGAGTTCAGTTTATCAAAACAGAAATGACAGAATGTCAATTAGCTTTTCCATTACGTGCCATACAAACAAAAGCCAGGCCAAAGAGAATTTATTTTACTATCAGCTGTACAGATTGTTTTTATCTGTTTACAGATAAAAAAAAAAAAAAAAAATTCTTTTTCTTGTGAAGTATTTTCTTTGCCTATAAGTATCAGAATTAATGTAAAATGTAGTAAAGGCAACCTCAACACTCGAAAAGTAGCGGTAAAACAACAAAATTAATGCAAGAACTCCCCAAATCCTTACTCACAGGGTTTTAGTCCTTTCTATACACCAATGATGTATGGCAACTTGAAAAGTTACAGACCGCCCAAAATTTGTAGTAAGACAGTGAAATGTGGTTTCTACTGCTGAAACTCATTCTGGGAGACACTACCATGATCTGGGCCTCCTGTAGTTGACACTTCAGCACACACAAGGCAAGGCACAGAATTACCCACAGGTAATTACTAGCAAGAAGGAAACAACAATGAGTTTGTGAGAGATGAAGTAGAGGTCATCCCATGATGCCACCCCTACACCACTGACATCAGATGCTCATTGAACAAGCACGGAGATGACATTTCACAAAACAAACCACAGAATGCAACAACTTCTTTACTTTACCAAACTATTTTAGTTACATACTGTATTATCAATGAATATACAGATGTTATAATTAAGAAATGTACATGAGAGTTTGGCTAAGCAGGTTATTACACCAAAAAAGAATAGATAGAAGGCTTACCTTTATCCTGGGCTCACTGGAAGACTCCAAAAGGAGGGATCTCCAGAAAGAGATCCTTCTCCACTGGTAGTCAGCTCTTAAATGGGTCTTGGAGAGGTGGAGCCAGGCTCCACCCCTTCCAGCAGCACAGGTGAATTGTCTTCACCTGTGCTTCCAGGGCTGACTCATTGCTCACCTCAGGTGATCAATCAGAGGTTCAGGCTGTGATTCAGCAGTTCCCATACACATATGTGGCAGGAAAAAAGAGGAGATGATGCCTCCAGGTCTGAGATGTTCATTCCTGGCTGAGGAAGCATTGGTCTGGCTGTTCCATGTACCATAGGCAGCTCTTGATGGTCTCATCTCCAAGCATTCAGTCTTGGAAGTTAAAATTAAAGTCCCTATGGCTTGGATTAAAGATCTTCTGATATAAAGCAGTTGTAAACTCTCTGTGTGTGGTTTAAGTCACAAGATGTGTCCTAGCTATGATGAATCAGTGTAGCTTGTAGGATTACCCAATGACACAAATGCAGACAGCCAGGTTTGCCTCTGCTGGACTGAGAGTTTCCACCTCTATGGAAAGTGACCTGTGGAAGTTATCAGTCTTTTGTTACAAATGTGCTGAGAAAGAGATCAGTTCCTACAGATATGAAACTTTGACTCCTAGAGAAAAACGCCAAAACATAAATGTCAGCTGATAGAGGAGCTGGCAATAGAGTTCTTAATTTCAAGGTTTCAGTTTGAATGTGCTTTATTGTGAAATAATCTTTTGTACCACATCTTGCCACTCACCAGGGCTCTCAAAAATAATTAAAAAAGGCTATTTAACAAAATTGTGTCTGTGTTTTGGGAACCAAAATTTTGCTTCTTGTGATAAATTTGTAGGAAATACATAGTAGTCACCACAAGCCATGTGGGATTAGATTCAAAAGGTGTTACATCACTGAAGAGAGTCTTTCTAATCCTTACAAAGTCCACTGTACTTTCCAGTTAAATTGTCTTTTTTCTGAAAGACAGTTACATAAACCAGAAGAAATTACATCTTTTATGCTTCTTAAAAGGGAAGCAGTAAATATCTTGCTCCTGCTGATCCCAGTCTTGTCAGATGACTACTGACTTGTCCACGTGAGACAATAGGTAAATTTGTTCAATTCTTTTTTTGTCTTCATTTTTACATCTTGAGACACTTGCAAAAATGCCAGGTATTGCAGAGGGCATATCATCCATTGTGGGAAAAGGAAAGGAAGTAGCTGTTTTTGATGGATGCTGCTGAATGTTTAATCAAGGTCTAAAATCCATAGGAAAGAAATGTAGGATTTCCTGTGAAATAGCAATCAGTCCTGGGGATGTATTGAGCAGGGAGTTATGCAGAGAAGTGAAGGCAAGAAAGGTAGAACAGGGCAAGGACAGAAAAGGAAACCACAGAGGCACCTATTGCTGGTGGCAATGCAGAACTGGAAATTTCGTAAACTCAAAAAGAGGATTCCTCTCTAGGTACCATATATAAGAATAACCCACATACTGCAAGGTGCTGATGCATCCTCCAGAATTGAATTCTCCTGCATGTGGTTGTTCTCAGGACTGGATTAGAAAAGCAGCTGCCCACTGCTCTACTATGTGGATTGTGTATAGAGGTATAATCGCTTAGATCCATTTATCTAACTTGCAGGTTCTCAATTTTTAATTTGGAAGTCACTGCCGAGGCCTCAGCTATCCTCTTCTGCTTCCTGCTTTATGAGTACTTATTACAGACTGTACAGATTTGCAGAATTTGGACCTTTGTTACATTCTATGAAACTCCTGGTAAAGAAGAAATCATTAAGCAAAGGAGATTTGTATACAGGACTGATGTGTCCTTTTTACAGAAACAATACTTGAAGGAATATTTTCACAAACTGTGCAAGTGATGGGAGGAGAAGATTTAGTCAGGATAACATTCGTTTTGCAATGTTTGGGGATTTTAAAACTATTATTAACATTACAGTAACACCCAGAGCTGGCTGTGGGAAGATTTACTGTCTTTCATTGGAATTCTTTCATTTATGAACTTCCAACACACTGAGTACACAAAGGGTGAGGCACAGATCTGTTCAATATACACTTCCTTCACTGCGCACTTTTCTCTTTCACTACAGGAAGGCAAAGTAGGGATGTGTGTCCTCACCAGGGGATTTGGCTTCACACTGAGTCTGCAAGGTAACTGCAAAGAGAAATTGGACAAATTATGTTAGAGAGCTACAGTGCTAATGTTTTATTAACTGCCCTTCCTGATAAACTGTGCATTGTTCAGCCTGAACCTGAACACTGAGTAGAAAATCTGAGAGATAAAGGCATGTGTTAAGCACATACATGAACCACTGGAGCATAGCTACAGGAAACGGATAGAGTGCAGGTTAGTCCTGCAACTGGTTTTAAATTTCATTGACTGCTATAGCTGCAAAATGAAATGTCTGTGAGATACTGGACATTGTGCAGATACTGGGACTGGAGTGGCTGCAGATCCAGTGGTGCACACTTCAATGAAAACCGTAAGTGTGCTCATCAAGAACCTGCATCCTTTGAACACAAGATACCACATTGAACAATGCAAAATTCCTCTGAGGCATAGCTTGCATATATGCCACAGGACATACAAGAAACCTATGCTCTTCTAAGGTAGTATGTGGAGGTCAAGTAGGATACCTAAGGTCGTTCCAAATGGCATTAAATGTGTTTGCAGCTATTAAACCCTAAGTCAACCAACGCTAGAGAAATAGAAGTGAAGTAATGTCACACTGCAATTAAATTAGTCTCAAACTATTTTGCTAGACTCCTTGAGAACTGAAGCATTACCACTCCCATTTCATTCTGGCAAAGTTCCTTTTCTTTCTGTCATTTGTTGTTCTGAGGTGCTGATGGTAGAGAGAGAGGTATGTGGGCAATGTTAAACTGGATGAATCGATCCTGAATGAAACTTCAAAATGTTCTTAGATTAAGCCTATTGCTAAAAATGGACCTACGATCAGTGAACTTGACCCTTGTTCTCCTGGTAACAAAGACTTCTCTCTGGAACAACTGCATGAAACAGTAAGCAGTTACCTTCTTCTGTACATGTGATTACTACTTTCTAACCAGAACAACAGAAAACAAGTCACTTCTCTTCCAGTCCTCACATTATATTTTGATTCTTCTGCCAAAGCCTGTCTGGCATCTGCTTTGTATATTTGATGTACAGCTGTGGTAGGAAGCCACAAATAGTAGCACAGCATCTTCCAGAGCTGTGCTGCCAAGGGTAAAAGGACCCTGCAGGGCAGCTGTTCCAAGGGAGCCATCCCCACTCCTTGGAAAGCAGCAAATCATGTTGTGGTGAGAAAGGTACAGAAACAGCCAGAAAACTGTTCTTTTTCCAAATTTTTCCATTCTAGGAAAGCAAGTGGCTTCTGGCCAACGCACACAAAAGGAATCAGTACTCTTTCTTGTTAGTTTTAAAGGCAGCCATAGGCTTCTCTAGCTATGCTATTTATGTATATAATTATGAGGCAGCATGGAAGTACTGTACCATGTATTGCTGTTTCTTTTTATACCTGATGCAAAGCAGTCAATCTGTGGGATGCCTCAGGATTAACTACAATGTTGGTTTGTTGGTTTTTTTTCCATAATTTACAGCAGGGATGGGATGTATGGCATTTGTTTAACTAAAAAACGTCATGCACTCAGAGGAAGTATCGTTGAGCTGCACATGCTTGAAACTAATTACTATTCCTCCCTGAATTAGAATGCTTAAATATGCATGGGTGTCTGTCTTTAGGTGAAATAGGGCAGCCTTTATAAAGCTTACAGGACTGACTGTGAGCTTTTCGTATTCTGCATTTTCCTGTCTCCTTTCAGCCAAAACGCACGGCACTACTTGAAAGATAAGCACAGATGTTTAATTAAAACCTGAAGAAAGATGTTTGAATACGTAACTTAAACTTCAGCCCTTTGTCTATTTTCTTCTCATAGATGATACCCCTGACAGCACTGACTCTCCTGAAATTGATCTGTCCTTGTTTATTTGTAATAAGCATTCCCCTCTCTTTCTTAGTAATATTGCAATGAATCTTTCAGAGAGTGGAGTGAGATGGATGGTTTGGTCCAGAGTACACTGTAATATCCAATAATTTTTATTTCCTTATGTCTGGGTTATGTTCACCTGAATCACAGGGAAAATGAGTTTTTGCATCTTTAATAAATATGTCACTTTGGAATGTATGCCCAATTTGCAATGATTGATAGTTACAACAGCTAATATAGATGTGAGAAGTTAGTGGCTAACTTTAATTAGCACTTCTAAGTTTCAGATCCTGGAAATGATGTTCACTAGTATAGCTAACTAATCCTCCTGTCTGTATGTGTTTTATCTTCTCTTTACAATGCCTGTGTACATTTAGCAGCAACTTTGACATCAAATAAAAATATTGTGCATACATCCTTATATGACTGCATATTATTAATGAATCCTTAACCAAAATTGATACTGGATTCAGAATAAACTTTATGAAAAATTAAGCATAGAAATCCATACGGAATTTCAGGCTAAGTATACAAACAGAACCCTATGGTTTCTTCAAATATGCGTAGGAATGTAAGTTACAGCAAGCCAGAAAAGGTCAGAAGTCTAAATGCTGAGATGCTGACTGTCTGGCAGAGGCCTTTAGTTATCTTTCAAGGAAGGTATACACAGAGTATTTCTATACTTGGTCAAGCCCTTTTGGGACTAAGTATATGTTCAAATGCTAGTCATGTGAGCAACCCATTAGTGCCATAAAGAACTAGATTTGCTTTCCTTGGTGATCCTGATTTGGCCTTTTTTGCTTTCTACCACACTCCTTTAATCTCATCTTTGGTATCGAAGACAAAAGTCAATCCATAAAATGTGATTCCCTTAACTAAGTGCTTTGCCATGATTTTCCTCTATTTAACTAATATTAATTGATTGTTTTTTATTAATACACTGACTTTGTGATAGGACATACAAAATTCTAGTGGCATTGAGTTTAAGTACTGCACTTATTTCTCAAGGGGATCTTCCTTATAAGCTGAATTACTACTATTAATGCCTTAACTGATAGCTAATTGGCATCCTGTTGCACATTAACAGTCTGCAGCTGCAGAATAAGGAAATCTGTAGTACTAAATACTGCTATCTAAACACATGAGATGTAGTTAATAGCAGTATCCAGTGCAGGTGAGTGTTTGCACATACATGTTGACATTAATTTCAAGTACCAGTTCATTTCACTGTTCTTGAATTTACTGTATTTGCACCTACTCTAAAACCTAAATCAGGTCAGGAAACAGCACGTTGGTTAAATAATTTATTCAAGCTGAGGAATTTCTGAAGGTGGGCAGCTGGAGAGAAAAGTGTTCAAACCAGTGAATTACAGGTGGTCTCAGCCATCTTGACAGTCTTCACTTTGGATACTTTAACACTCACTGTCAAAATAGACTTTGAGAAGACATTTCCATTTGTCCTCTTGAGGGAAAACAGATCAAAAATCCCATTTTGACCTCAGTAATACATCTGTATCTTTAACAGAGACATAAACAGTGTTCAAGAGCATGCTATACTTACACCTTGTACACTGCAGCGTATTCTGTTAAACCTAATAGCCAAATGCCTGCATATATCTGCTTGGCTATCAGGAGGAGCCTTACAGTAAGAGCTTCATGGAATAAATGAATTGATCTCCTGTATCCAGCAAGTCCTTCTAGCTCGTTTGAAATGGTTTTCTCATAGCTTCTTGCTTGCGACTTCACAATTCATTATTGTACCAACAATTGGGATCTGTGCTGTATATATGCACTAAGGATGGATAACAGCTGCAAAGCACCTCTTGCACTTAAGATTTTGTACATCAGCACCAAATGTAGAAAAATGTGCAAAAAAAGTCTGGAAACTTTAAAGTGGAACTTCTATGCCTGTTAGGGATATCTTTTAAAGTGCTTTTTGTTTGCTTGTTTGCCCTGATACAGCTAGAAGAGTTACAGGATTTTTGTTTTGTATATTTGTGCTTTAAATTGTGTTCTGAGGAAGAACTACTGTGATTTCTTTTTTTATACAGACATTTTGCAGTGTGGAAGTTAAGCCTTCTGCCTTGTGATTCATCCAGAAACAGCGTTACTGAGGTGGAAACAACGTTTTTGAAAAGGTACCAGGAAACAGCACAGATTTAAAGAAGAATGAGATAACGCAAAGAATGGGAGCTATGCTGGCCACGGAGATGGGCTGGGCTATTCTTTGTACTTAATAACAATGGTCCCAAGTGTGTCAGGTATCCTGTCATTCTGATGTCAGCTTTGATGATGATGCCTATGCAAGCATAAAAAGCTTTGTTATTACAAGCCTCTGCATTTTGTTACTTTGAAAGTACTACTCATTACTGTTTGCAGCATAATTTGACTGTCTTCTTCCTTCCAGAAATTGAAATTCAAGGCACACAAAACTGCACTTGCTTTCCATCCGCAATTATACCAAAGTTCCTCCCCTCACCAAAAATAAAATAAAATCATTAAATCGGCATTGCCATCTTTAGCAAATATTGGAAAAGAGCAAATGCTTTGAGATTCAATTATGCAGTATGTGTGGTAATTGAATAAGCAAGCATGGAGGCTAACATAATACATGAGATTTTGTTCAAATAGATAATAGTATTCTCACTGTCTGAGAGGTTCAAAATGCAGCAGAGAGAATAAGAAATGGAGAGTGTCATTTTCCAGGACAAATCACATACAAGTGCAGTGGATTGTTCATTAACATCATTGTACTTGGCATAGAGATTTGCAGATTTTCCTTGCACCTAGATTCTAGTCTAATATTATATATGTGGGTACTCTCTGGTTGTACAGATTAGTCCGTGGACTTTCAGAGCTTTCACACCGTATAAAAAGAGATACAAATAACTTTACAGATGTTGTATAGAGGACAAATGGCTGCACACACAAAAATGATGTTTGCAGCTTTTACATTCCAGGTACTTTGGAAACAACACCATCTTGCTTCCATCTTTCAAATTGCGCACTCTGTGGTCACTGTGCATTTATTAGAGTTTTCTGTGCATAAATTAAATTTTCTGTGCATTTTACACTGCTACTTTTTGAAATTGATGACAGAAGGGAATAGGAAAGCAATACATTTTATTTCACAAAACTGTTGCAGTATCTACTTAAATTCTTCCACAACAAGGTCAGAAGGAAAAAAGTCACATTTTAACCAAGCATACGTGGGTTTATCTCTTCCTGCACCTCATCTCTACATCATCTCAGTGACATTCTCTTTGCCAATGAATCTTACATGAGAACTGATGAACTTGCCCCTACAATGTCTCGAAGAACATAAAAGAGCAGCGGTCTATTCTCAGTCTCATTCAAGGAGTCAAGCAATTGGCATGAATGTCCTATCACATTCCCAGCAGAGTTTGAAAAATACTGTCTCTCAAAGGTACCTTTTACCACATGCTTGATGTGCCCCAGTCTTTGGGCGAATACGCCTTGTAGCTCCATGAACCTTCACCACCATCAGACAGCCAACTGAGTGTCTACTAATACTCAGTTTTGTTAGTTAAGTTGTCAGAGTCCAGAGGAGTTTTGCACCTTCATGGTCTGTGATGCATGGAAAAAGGCTGATAAAATTTCAGTGCAGTTAAAAATTACCCTTGAGAATTCATGGAGAATAGGCAGCCTTTCAGGTAATAGTGAAGGATGAGCATGCTGCTGAGGTTTAAGAAAGAAAGAAAATGCAGCCTGTCAGCAAAGCTTCTGTTGTGGAAACAGAAATACTGGAACAAGTAACTAGACAACCTTCTTGGAGCATAACACAGAGAGGGTTAAAAAAAAAAAAAAAAAAAAAAAGTTGTCAGAATAGATCTTATTAGAATAATCCACTTTCTATGATAAGTAACAGATACTTTAAACAAAGAAGAAGGAATTGTGATCATATTCTATTTTCTACTTTAGAAAATGTTTTGATGCTGTGTCTCATGACATTATCCTCAGCCAATTAGAAAACATGATGCAAGTCTAGAAGAGACCAGATATAACCTACATTTGTAAAACCATTCTCAGAGAGATAGCGATTATTAAGGTGAACAGTTGTTACAGAAGTTTGTGTTGAATGGGTTCCACAAGGGTCTTCCACAAGGATCCGCTAATATTCAACTGATATTCTGCAATGAGATACTGCAGATTCCTAGTAGTCTAGAGAAAAAAAAAAAAAAAAAAAAAAAACCTACTTTGAAAGCAACATCAGTAGAAATCTGAGCATTGCAGTATCCCCTAATATCCATTTTAACTGGCTGTATTGAACTCAAGGACTTGGGCAAACATCTCAGACCCTTTCAAATGTCCATTGAGCTTCATGTTCTGGCTCTAACTGTAACTGGTAGTGATGTCTAAAGACAGCACATGAGAAACAACACAAACATAAGCTTATGCATAGCCTCAGTGAAAGCCTCTTTTTCAATTTATATTAGCTATTTAAGGGTATCTTGGGCTGGAGATAAAATCTGGAGCTGTTGTTTCATAACACACCCATGATTTTTTCCAAGATTTTAAGCCTTCTTGGTTTCACGTAAGTTTTTCTAATTCTTATAACATCAACTGCATTTGATCAGTAATGAGAGGCTACTGGGTTAAATGAATCTTTAGTCTGACCACTCAAGGGTTTTCATTGAGAAGCAGTTACAGTGATAGCATGTGATTCCTGCCTCCATAACTCCAAACATGACCATTAACAAATGGTTTCTGTGACCAAGGGGTACAGAACACACACTTCCTTGGGTGCCTCACAATCAGTTTACTACTTGTTAAGGTAGAAATGTTTGCTGGCATGCGCTGTATCTACCTTCCTGCATGCACTGGTGGATTAACAACAGTTAGAACAGTAGTGTAGTTAGGACAGCATTTTAGAGGTTTATAAACAATAAGATTATCATGGTGGAAAAAGACAATAAAAAATGAAACGCTCACCCATGGCCAAGGCTCACAGTAGAAAACTTCAAAAAGAGGGATCTCTAGAAAGAGATCCTTCCCTAGTGGCAGTCAGCCCTTAAATGGTGTCTAGGAGAGGTGCAGCCAGGCTCCATCCCTTCTGGTCACACAAGTGAATTGTCTTCACCTGTACTCCCATGGCTGACTCAGTCCTTACCTCAGGTGATCAATCAGTGGTTCAGGCCCTGACACAACAGTTTCCTTACAGTCTGTGCAAAGGAAATTAGCTGTGTAAGAGGGGAAATGCATCATCAGTGGCTCATCCTGTTAAGGAATCAGGCTGCACCTGAGAAGTTCAACTGCCCCACATTATCAGCAGTGATCTCTAAGATGTCACTACTGCTCACTACGTACAATAACATCATCTAGCTATTTAGAAGCCTGCCATGGGTTTCTTGTAGTCTGGATATATACAGAACGTTGGCTTGTAGAAAAGCTTGCCACACCTATGAGTGTGTCAGTATTTCTCTTTATTCCATCTTGGTTTTATGGTACAAAATTATCTAGATTACACATAATTTATGTGTTGCACAGTTGCACAAATACTTCTGCAGATACCCTGGAAATACAATGTCTGGTAATGGTAGGCTTGTATACAAAATAGTGAACATACTGCACATTTTCATTTCTTGCAAGTAATTTCAGGAGGACTGTACAAGGGGCACTGGGCCATGCCTCAGTCCAGAGGTTTGCTCCTGTATCTAATCTCTGAGGCAGTCATTCACATCAGTAATGCTCTGACAGAGACTTATATCAATCCATGTGCCTCCGTAAACTTTGAATTATGGCTCTGTGTGGCACACATGGGACCTGTTCTGTTAATGTTTGCCATGGCTTTTAGGTAAAGTACTAACAAGGCACTATCATTCACTTGCCAGAAATTCATCCCTGCTTGTAAGAACACTATGTATAATGAAGTCTTAACAACATTCAGTCGAGCAAAAATACATATATTTTTTTCTTTCAAGGAGCAAATTTTTGCAGCTATTTTGACAAGCAGCTCCTATTCTGAGAATGGACATCTTTGATTTCATTGTAATGTTTTCATTCGAGAATACTGACAGAAAAAGATCTGATTCAACAGGCATAGAGATATCAGAATCTGAACTACCATAATGTAGAAACATAATTGTATTAGGAAAAAAAAAAACAACAACCAGATTTGGTAACAAGATAAATTTTCTCTAAGGCTAATACACACTGAAAATCTAAATGCCTAAAGAAAAATAGTATTTTTTATTGTTCCTGCAGCCTTGGGTGCTGCAGTTCTGCAGAAGGATCTCTGGTAGGTAAGGGGTGCTTTTCCTTTCTACATGTACCTACAGATGCTTGGCATGCTGCAGATCCTGCTTGGTTGGATGGCCACCTAACTCCCAGGCGCTATGCTGCTGAGTTTAACACCATGTATTTCAGCCTAGCAGCCTGAAATCATTTAAAAGACATTACATGACTTTAATTGTTTTGGATCAGCACTCTCTGTTAATCATCATCTGACTAAACCAGGACTACTCATGTAAGAGTTTGCAGAATCCACTTTAGGCAGCACTAACCCTTTGAAGACTGATGTTGTCAAACACTGTTCCCAGCCAATATGGAATAACTTAGGGAGAAATAATGGATGAATGCCAGCCGACATAAACAGAAAATATCAATGATTTTTTTATTCCAATCTTTGAACCATGTGTTAATTGCAAAAAGCTGTGTAAGACTGGTGAAAATGTGGAAAATGCAGTCTGCTGGGCTGTTCTGCAAACCGATAAAATCTATACAGAATTAAGACATGTGTCTTCATTTAATCTTATAATTGCCAAAGGCAGTTCATAGGCCCTCTTCAATTCCCTTCACTTTTCTTCCAAAATTCATGGGCTGCAAAACCTTTACTGGCATGTTTTCTGTTCTACCAATTAGAGAAAGGCGTGCAGAATCTTGATGTTATGACTATCAATATTATCTATTATGCCGAAGGTGCATTTCTGAATACTCAAAGCATATTGCAATGTCAAATTACATCCTAATCTAAATACAGACCTTGGTGTGTGAGAATTCAAAGATGCATTCTTCTAATTTGACACATTAATGTCCAGAGAATTGGATATAAAACTGCCATTCTGACCACACAGTAAAATGACTAAAGTAAGCTTATTCTGTACTCTGCACTGATAACTTTTTCACCGAGGAGGTTCCCTGTATTGTAGCAATCAGTGTGGAAATGAAAATCACATGGTTTTATCAGACAGCTAAGCCTAACCTGAGTAAATACAGTAGAAAGCTGTAGAAAGTGAAAGTTTGCAGTGAAATTTGTCTGTCTTCGTCCATGGGCCTTCAGTCACCTGCTGAAATGAGATGGTAGACAAGGGGCCATCTTGCCACCCTAAGATGATTCTGGACTGTGTTCCTGGCAGAATTACAGAATGGCTAATGTTGAAAATGATTTCTGGAGATCATCTTCTCTCAATTGTCCCATCTCTTCTCAAGCAGGGATACCCAGAGCAGATTCCATAGCAGCATGTTGAGACCGCTTTTTTCCTCCAAGGAGGAGACTCCACAGTCTCTTTAGGTAGCCTGTGCCAGTATGGTGTTCCATCACCCACACATTAAAGGAGAGTGAGCCCCTTGTGTTCCAGTTTGTGCCCTTTGCCTTTTGCCATGGCACTGGGCACCACCAAAAAGAGCCCAACTCTATCCTCTCTGCACTACCCCTTCAGGGATTCATACACATTGATGAGATCCCATTGAGCCTCTACTCCTGGCTAAACAGACCTAGCTCACTCAGCATTTCCTCATATGAGAGGTGAGTGATGAGTCCCTTTCTTATCTTTGTAATTCTTCACTGGACTCTCCCCAGTATGTTCATGTCTCTCCTATACTGTGGGCCCAGAACTGGACTCAGAACTCCAGGTGTGATCTCACTAGTGCTGAATAGAGGGGAAAGGATTGCCTTTCTTCACGTGCCATCATTTTGCCCAAGGCAGCCAAGAATACCATTCCCCTCTTTGCTACAAGGACACATTCCCGGCTTGTGTTCAACGTGATGTCCACCAAGTTGACCTTTTCTGCAGATCTGCTTTCCAGATGGGTGCCCCCAGTGGGTGCAGGGCTCTACACCTCCTCTCATTGAACTCCATGAGATTCCTGTCAGCCCAGCTGTCCAGGTCACTCTGGATGCCTGCACAACTCTCTGATATGACAGCCACTCCCCTAGTTCTGTGGCACTGCAAACTTTCCTGAGTAGTCCTAATCTTTACCTGGAGAAGATTAAAGAAGGTGAAAGATACCGATTCTTGATGCTGTGATCCTTGGCTTACATGCAATTTTGCAGCTACTTTGATCAGTAGTTTTTCTTCCCCATATTACAGTTCAGTAGATTCTGATAGTATTTCCTGAGATGCAAAAAGAAATTGGTCCTTCTTTGCTGCACTGTTCTTTCATCCATCTTCTTTAAAATAGATATATTTCTAGATACAACATATGAGTATAGTGCATATATGTATGTAACTATGTCAACTGACTTTGTGAGACAAGCAAGAGTAGCTTCTGAAACCTTACAAGACAATACCATGGACTCTGCTAAATCTCTGTGATTTCAGTATGTGCAAAATGACTGGAATTACTGTACTGATGCTGAAAAACAGTAAGCCATAACATGTCACCCTGCTAAATTCAATATAAGAGCAGCATAAGCACCTCTCCTAGTGCAGCTATAGGTGTAGCTGCCTAGTATTCTACTCACAACAGTGCTTTGGAGAGGGACTCTGTGTTCCAGAAATAAAAATCAATGTTGTTATTGTAAGCTCTGTAACTCTTTCTGATACTCAGATTTAAGTTGCTGTTGTTAACTGATAAAATGGAAGTGCATCTTCCAATGTTTTCTCATCTGAAGGGAGAGACAGTCTACCCACATCCCTAGACATGGCAGTGTTGTGTGAAGAAACAATTTAATGTGACTTATAACTGATCCCATAGTTCAGATAATAAAATCCCAAGTATTTGTTCTCTGATAGGAGAACAAAAGAGAGGAAGCAATGTAGTGAATAACTCTGAATCTGAATGTTTGAGCTGGTCACTCATGCCTGTCTAAAAAAGCAGCTTTTCATTTTAGTAACAGAAACACTTCTAAAGTAAGGTGAAACTACCATAAAGAAGAGGAAACTATTTTATTTTATTTTATTTTATTTTATTTTATTTTATTTTATTTTATTTTATTTTATTTTATTTTTTAACAGGGATGAGACTAAATTGATCTGGTTTGTAAATTATTCATTGTAAATCTTTTTTTTTTTTTTCAACCCAAACCATGGTTTTTATTTCTTGTTAAATCTGTTAGAATGTTAAGCTGATGAGTGCAGCACAGAGAGGAAGCAATACGTCTGGTTTTGTTTTTAAAGTAAATGCTTTCCAAAGCTCTGTGTGTGAATCCTGGAAAAGAATGGTTTTGATTTTCCCTTGAGAAAAGGGCCGAAGCATTTTTGTCGATAGACATCCTTCTCAGATAGAAACCTAATTTATTCTGGCCCTGCTGGATGGTTTCAGAGCCATGCACCCTGGCAGCAATAATACTGTCAGCTTTACTCTCATATTAAATTCACACTTGAGGAGCTATAGATGATGAATTTCAGATTTCTCCAACTCCTGATGCTCTTTTCAGATTTCGAGTAATTCTCAGAAATCAAAGCAAAAGCTGCTGGACAAAGAGAGTTGATAAGACTCTGATCTTTGGATTCATATAGTAAAACTTTAAACACATACATATTGGCATGATATCAATTAATCTGTAGGTAGCACAGTGACCTTACTTCAGGCAAGCTTAAATCAAATATTTTAACTCTCTCTTTAGATATGTTTATACCACATTATACATATATTCAGTTCAGCTGATCTGTCCACCAGAGATTTCTTCAGAACTGTGTACAGAGATTTATTACCAGTAAATAAATTTCCCAGACTTGCCTTGCCATAGGAATGCGGCTGGATTTCAACCAGGCTCTACCCAGAGCTTCTACTTCCCTTGTTCTCTCTTTTTCTGGAGCTCTTGACTTGACTGCACCTAACTTTTAGGCAGAATGCACCTTAAAGCCACTGCAATGAATGGTAAAAAATATATTGATAGGTTTCAGATTGTTAATTAAATATAAATTATATAACCTTACAATATTCACTGTTTAATGTGGATTGTTCAAGAAAAGTGTAAAACAAAGATGACAACATCATTGCAGCACAATTGTGGAGAGAGTTATATGATTTGTTTCAGTTTTGAGGAAATTAGGCTCAGTGGGAGAAGAAAAAAATTCCTCAGCCATAAGAACCAGCTGCTGCAACTGAAACATGGACAATAAAATCAATTCCTGATTAAAAATAAATAAATAAATTACAAGTATTTGGGGAAGTGCTTCTTTAGAGCTTAGGGCTTGAGAATTGTAGGGCTACGAAGACTGGTCTTAATTTGCACATTGCAAAGACCTCTGGAATGATCTCCTTTCAGCCTGAAACAAGCAGAGTGATGTTTCACATCAGCTTCTGGGCATGTGTTCATAGCTTTTCTTTTGCAGTACCTAGGTTGAGCTGTGATGCTACTTCAGAAATCCAGACACCAAAGACACAGACCCATGGTCTGTTTGAACTCATTTTTGGCTGTAATATCATGGAATTTGGCTCCTAAGGAGGATATCAGAAATATCTAGAAGTGCTGTTGGATGACACAATTTTTAGTATTCCACATCAAAATGGAAAATATAGCATTATTTTTTTTTCTCAAAGCCCCAGATTCAGATAATCCCAAACTAACCCCACACATAGAGGAAAGCTGAAGCATACTTGATTATCTTAACCTGTTTCTTAAATCTAGTGCCAGCTAGGTTCTCTATACATCGTAACTGTGAAGATTCTGCAAGGACAGTAAATGTTTCCTGTTGTACTACACTCAGCAGATGAGGGAAGCTCAGAGCCAGACACATGTGCAGATGCTGTACTTGCCAATCAAGTAGATGTAGACCCAGCAAGGAAAATGTTGGAAGGGAAATCTCTGGCATCATAGAGCATTCAAAGAAGTTTCCTTCACACTGAGATGGACCCAGCAGCATCAAATGTAGGAGAACTTTGGATTAAGTTTCACACTTGGGTGCTCAGGCTTGTCACTGATACTCACTGCACTTGGACATCATAAAAAATAAAAGAATTTCCTGTCTCTGAAATATTTTCATTCACAGAAAGCAGTGCCATGTAGATACCGTGGGTTTAACTGGTGAACTACAACTTTCTGGGATTAAACATCACTACTGCTCAGTAATAATGAGAAGAAAACCACTGCATCATAGTTCCCACTATGCATTTTACTATGTGGTCGCTCATTCACTCTCCTCAGCCTGACAACAGACAAATGGAGCAGCATCAGGACAGTACTTACTCAACAGTTGGCTCTTGCTTTGTGGTTTTTTCCCCTCTCCACATTTCAGCAGTATGTGGCTGTTTTTATTATTTCCTGATCTAAGGGCTCTCTGTGTGTGAAGATGTTGCTAATGGCTAATTGTGTTCATGCAATTCTAGGAGGGAATGCATTTCGACTTGAAATACTCTGTATATCCTACATTTATTCTTAATCAGGAAGCTCAACTTTTAAGGAAGTGTGCTGCTATATCTCCTTTATTTTTCTGTCTGACCACTTCCAAAAAGAAAAGGTAAAAAAAAAAAAGAGGATTAGCAAGAACTCCCTCTTTACTAGACTAAGATTTTAACTCCTCTGAAGAAGGAGGCTTTTGAGAAGGAAAGATGAATCAGTTTGAGTAAGAAAGGCGTCTTCATCCCCCACACTCTACAAACAGAGATGTCTGGTAGCCCTGTGAGGGTGGAATTTCAGAGGAAGTTGATTTCTGATTTCAAATGCAAGCAGAACTTTGAAATCTAGATATTACCAGCCTCCTCAAAACTGAGAGATGGCACTGAAAGATTTCCTAATCTAAGTCAACCAGCTTGATTTCCTGATCACTAGAATTTCAGTTGCAACTCTGAAGTTGAGCTGCCTCTCTGCATCTTGTATTTTATGCAGTCTTAAAGAGATGTACATGAACTGACTTGTGAATCTTTCAAGGGGTGCTTAAATGCTCAAAGTCCCCAGAAGAAACAAAAACACTGGCTCTTAGGGATGGTGATGGACTGAAGAATGTTGCCCAGGAAGGTGATGGAGTCGCTGCCCCTGGAGGTGTTTAAGAAACATGTAGATGTGGCACTGTTTGATATGGTTTAGTGGATATGGTGGTGATGAGTTGGTGGTTGTACTAGATGATGTTAACAGTCTTCTCCAACCTTTATGATTCTATGATTCCATGATCTCACTGAAGCTACACCATCATATACCTGTTGGGATGTAACTGCTGGGAGAAGCAGTTAACATTGGTTTTGGACCTTCTGTATCATGAACACAATTATTGAGAGATTAGACAAGTATCAGTGTAACTCACATAGCAAAAATCTAATACACCCTCTTCAGAATTCATGGAGAAATCTATTGGTTTCTGTGAACTTCACATCAGTTTGCAGTTTGGAAAGAATTAAAGAAAATAGAAGTTTACCTTGGTGTAATGCAATGGTAGATCTACATGTGTCATGCAAACTTTTGGCATATATTTCTATCTGCAATTTTTGCTTGAGGTTTGGTTGTTTTTATATGGATACAAGCTGGTGTGATTATGACCAACAAGTTCTCATTCTGTGACATGGGCACCATCCTGTGACATGGGCCCAGGTGACAATGTCCTCAGTTATTCACTTTCAGGATGGAGTCAAGCAACAATTAGAGTGTCTTTTAATCCACTCAGTTAATCCAGTTAATTGATCTTTATTTGTACAGAAATCTAAAAATAAAGCACAGCAAGTTTTGGTGGGAATGTGTTTACAATGGCTACTACCTGAAATGGAAGAGGAGGGATGGGATGGGATGGGATGGGATGGGATGGGATGGGATGGGATGGGATGGGATGGGATGGGAACACATGCAAATATCCTACCTGACAACAACACAGTACAGAATGCCCAAGTGTCTGTGTATGAAACCAGGTGAATGTGTCCCTGCTGTCAGTGTGAGTCTGATCTGTTACGGCGAGGACTGGAGGTCATGTATCTCTTTCCAAAAGATTTTCTTAAATGATCTCAATAATCATCAGATGAATGGAATCAAGCCTTTCATAATACGTCACACTTTCAAATCTTTTCTTTGGCTCTGAGAACACGCTTAACATTTTGAGCTCTGAAACTTTGGTATCAGCTGTTTTCCAAAGTGGAGTGTCTTCATCTGTAGGTATTCATGATCAGAAGATGATATGTTCTTTGTATCAGTGGGAGCTCAAAGCAAAGGTAAGATTGGTATGGGTGATGACATGTGCCATTGCTATCTGGTACTCAGAAGCAAGTTAAAAATATCTGGGCACATGCAAAAATGTACTCTGAATCCAAAGTAAAACCAAACACTTCATAGTGCCCCGAAGAGCATTTATCACACTTATCTTCTTTATGTAATTATGTGCTTCTGTAGGTGGTCAGTCTCCAAAGAGAAGCCAAGAGGTAAAAATGTGCATGAGAACACAGGGGCAGAGAGATAATGTTGAAAGGGCTAAATAGTTGTGTTTTAGTTTCCCCAGCAGAGAGAAAAATTCTCATTCCATGATGGCATGTATAACGACAGCCTGTTTCTAGGAAAAGATTTGAAGGCATGTTATTTTTTAAGATTCCATTAGAACACTTTTAAAAAAAATTTTCTAGGAATGCTCTTTTCAAAGCTTGCTTACATTAAATTTAAATCCCAAGCAAAATGATTTAGAGCACAGTAAGTTTCTGCAGAATTATGCAGGCAGGTCAGGAAATGTCCTAGAGAGGACTGTACTCAAACTGTACCTCAGAACTGTAGTGTATATGTAAATATATAAGTAACCTTACACAAACATAGAGCTGCATCTATTTTGCCCTTCAGTGCTGATCCAGAAATGCAGATCAATTGGAAAACATTTGGAATTGAGATAGGGCAGAGCTGCAGTGTTACAGGGGCAGTGAGCGGCTGCTCGGTTGGCTGTGTCACTACAAAATGGGAAGTGAGGCTCAGGCTGCCCCAGAAGACCCAACTGCTTACTCTGAAATCTTCCATTGTTTAGAACAGAATATTTTAGGTGGAGGAAGCAGCAGCTTCCAGCAGCGGAGATTCTAAGCCATTGCCTTTTGATTATCTAATAGTGCTTTTTTCCGCTGGATGATTTGCTACTCTTCAATAACGTGGCCATCTCAAATATACATGATGATGCATTGTCATGGATGCTTCTCGAGGCACAGATAGGGGTGGTGTAGCAGGGGGAGCAAACAGTGTGTGCAAGTGCTTGCACACACCACAAGCCCTAGCTGCTCCTAGAACAAAACCACGGCTCAGAATGATCTATGCTGTGACTGATAATCATATTAGTATTTATGGGAATTGCTGTGTAAAGTTACACATGGCATTCCTTGCCAAAGGATCGATTTAATGCTCTGCCTTTAAGGTCCATCAATTGTCTGAATAGTTTCCTCTTTATAGATTTGGGCAATATGAGACTGCATTTTCAGATACTCCTGGCGGGGGTCCAGTCATGGATTCACAGATGCATTGATTCAGAGGAGGAAATGAAGGAGATAGGGAGGAACTGGGGAAGTACAGACCTGGTAGTCAGAGTCAGATTGAACGAGTCCTCTGTTCCCCGCATTGGAGGGACTATACCAATCTCAGGTATGTTTAAGAAAAGGGTCTGAATCACTGAGTTCTCTTCCGAAATACCCAAGAAGCTTACAGTATTTTTGTCAACCTGTTTATTGGCCATTTAGAAGTCTATTTTAGAAATACATCTATGATTGTGCATACTATTCACTAGACTGGCATTTGTCAAAATGAGCCTAGCTTGTCTCCCCATTCTTCAAGCCTCAGTTTCATTCCCAAATATTTCAGACAGGCTATCTATCTGGCAACTCTTTCTCAGGACCTGGAATACCATTTTTTATGATTTCTCTACTTGAAGTGGAATCACACTGAAGAGTGTTGCATATCCTTGGCTAACAGCCCACTGAAGCTTACTTGCCATCTTCTCTTTCCACTTTAAGTTTTTATCTCAGCTAAGGGAAAGTCATGACATTCAGTCTGGTTTCCTTCATCTGCACAGTGCTCACAAAGCTAAAACAGGAGCAGTAAGGGAGGAAAGTGTTATGAGCCATTAGACCTTAAGCCAGTCCAGCTAATTCTGCTCAGAAACAGATGTTTTCACCAGATTTGCTGATTCTTCCCAGATATAAATCTTCTCTCTAGATTACTTGATTTCAGTGGAATTCATACAAGAATGCTGCCAGAAACCTGTATGTATGCTTTCCTGCCCTGCTCCTGGGTCACTCTCCTTGTTGATGGCCATAAGAGAAGGAAAGTACCAGCTGCACAGTGACTTGAGATGCAGAGTGGCTTTAGTCCCTGCAGCTCCTTTCACAAGAGGAGAGGCAACATTTCATAAGCAGACATTACTGATGTTCCCCTCCGCACAGGATAACCACTTTACATTCACAGTTCTCCATGAGATGCATAAATTAATTTGCCCAGCTCAGCTCTTCATTGTGACTCACATCCAGCTCTTCAAAATGGGAAAAAAAGCAAAGTTTGGTGCTTTGCTGCTTAGAAAGCGGCAGCTGCATAGCCAGCTCACTGGAGAACTTTGTATTAGCAATGAAGAAAAAAAGGTGCCCACTGCTGCTAAATGGTGTATGGAAAAATGAAACCCTAAGATACGTTTGTGAGGTGCACCAGAGCTATCTCTAATAGATACCACATGCTGCCTGACGTAGTGCCAAGGTGTTACGGAATCCTCTGAAAATTTAAGATGATGCTTTTCTTTCTTTCTTCTCCCTTTTTTTTTTTTTTTTTAATCCTTCTTTTTCTTTTGTTTCATAGCAGGCCAGAGGAAGGTAAAAAGGGCATTTTAGCATCTTGCTGTATATCAGTGGCAAGGGAGTAATGTAATCTTTTGTCCAAACACTTCTGTATTTGGTATTTATAATTTTAAGGATATATTTCAGGCCAGATATTTTCTCTTTCCAAAGGTATTTTCTCCTTTACATCTGTTCTGATGTTGTATAGCTGAAAGAAGATACTTTGCAGACGAACACACATATTTCTTCTCTGACTAACTGTTGTTGCCACTAGTGTGGCACGTTCATTTTCTCCTGGAAACTGAACTATCATCAGACTTAATTTTGTAGCATTTTATCACACAGTTGCTCCTGGAAAGAAAGAAAATGCTGTAGTATGGAAAGGGCAATGATAAATAAAAATATTTTTAAAGTCAAGGTCTTCAGCCAGATGAGCTCAAAGAAGAAAATAGCAATGCTCTTCTTTTAGGAAATCCATTACAGCATTTTCTCTCTGGCCACAGAATGGCATGAGTGCTGCTGTTACACATGTCTGCAGTCAGCTGGAATTAGAAGAATGGGAAAAGCTACCTAAATTCTGTGTACTGATTCCACAGCACCCCAGAAGCCACTGGAGAAGCTGGCAGGTAGAAGAACAAAGTATGAGGGGGAGAGCTGGAAAACAAGAAAGAGATCTAGTGAAGTTCCTTGTGATCAAAATGTGTTGCCATTTTAGGAGGTTATATTTCCTACCCCTTATTGACATTCATGAATGTAAATGTGTAATTTCATGTGTTGCTGGAAGAGTCCACCCTTTATGTCAGACCAGATGATGAAGCAGCCTTTCCATGGACACAGCAAATGCATCTATGATAATTTTTCCATCCACTAGCAAGCTCAGCTTAAGACATCTGTAACCTATCTATCTCAGAAATTGACAAAAAGTTAGTACTTTTCTAAAGTGGCCACATTATCAATGACATGTCCATCCTCTCAAACATCTGAGAACACTCTCGGGGTGAAAAAACACATTCCAGTTATGAATGCTGCCTTCAATTAGCAGCACCACTGATCCAGAAATGGTTTCTGGGCTGTTCTCATACTCCCAGCCATCTGTTAAAATGCCATCAAGGCAGCTCAGAAATCCTTGGGTTCGTTTCACTGATGTACACCTGCCAAATAGTGTACATCATAGGTAGGCATGGGCAAGCTATCACAGTCCAGCAAGAGCCATTTCTGTTGGAAGTCTCAAGGAAAAGACTGCCAACCTCCTGCCTTATTTCCTTGTGAGACACTGGTGATTAATGCACAGAGATGATCAAACACTTCTTTGCTATTAGATTCTGAGAAATCAGAATCCTTTCAAGCAAAAAAAAAAAAAAAAAAAAAAAAAAGGAAATAAAAAGAGAATCTGTAACATGAAAATACTTAAAAAGTTCAAGCACATCTTTTCATTGCATTATCTGACTATGAAGCTCATTTACTGCTATTTCTTTTTTTATTTGCCAAGGTAGCTTCCATAAAATCTATAGCTGCAGTTGAAAAGAAATATCCTGAAAAGACTGCCCTGCAATGACAACATATCAAGAACAATGTTCACAGGAAAAGCATTTAGTAAAAGATCATTCAGATGGCACTTTGCACGTACTCTATCAGTGAAATGCATCCACCTCTGAGGTAGTCCGTGGGCACTGTTAATGGTACGAGTGAGGAATACTGAACACGGCAGAGAATTGCGTATCCATGTGAACAGAAAAACTTTTACAGAAGCTATTATTTGAAGATAGTCAACTCCATTGACTACAGGCAGTTTATACGGGGTTGCTTTTTAATCATAGCAAGGAAATAGATGCTTTCTTACTGGTTGTCTCTGTATCTTTGATCTGGTCAGGCCTATCAACCCTTCCTCCAGGAAGACAGTGTCCTAGCAGGAGGAAACATCAACTGTTTTTGGTGAGATTTGCCTTCCAGCTCATTCCAGCATCCTCCTGTAATAAATACAAGTAGATGGGAAAAGGGACCCTCAACGATAGAAAGAAGGTGGTGGCAGTAGGTTTATTACCAGCTGTGGACACCCATACTGAGAGGACAGTATGGCAAATTCCTTGCTAGACACATAGGTGGTGAAGTTTGGCGCCCAGAACTGCCAATAAAGTGTGCTAGAATGAGCCAGTAAGTCTATAGGTATGCTGAATAGGGAAGAGTAGAAAGATTTGATGTAGAATAAAGTGTGGCTGTTAAGAAGGAGATCAAAGTCCAAGACCACCATGCCAACTTTTTCTAAATACCACTATATTTCTGGGAGAGAACCTCGGGACAGGTAAAGGTCTCAGGTATCAGTGCAAGGATAAGAATGGGGGTAAAACTGGAGGATTTAGGCCTATTAAGACTAGAGAACAGGAGAAAATTCCAACGGATAGGTGGAATGCACCTTTAAAGGAACAGGTCCAATTTACTTGTATGGGAATCCACATCTGATAAAGTTAATAATCATGGAAAATTCTCTTTACAGCTAACATACCATCAGAAGGGATGTGGCTAATGCACTGTACCTTTGAAAAGGCCAGAAATGAAATAAATAGCACAAGTACAACGACAAGAGGCGATCACACTGCCAACAATGCCAGTACTGAGTAACAGAGCAAGGGCAGTACTTGCAAATACATTTACAACAGCATCAGATGCCTAAAAACAGCATGAGGGAGATAGAATGCTTAGCATCAAATAGTAATCATCACCAAAACAAAACTTGTGGAATGCCATGGGAGGAAGATGACCCATGGCAGCTCTGCCATGCACTGGAAAGATAGAGTGGGACATACAGATTGAGGAGTGATACCATCCATGAAGAGTAATGGAAGAAATGTATGATAAGAAAGAAATTAACTCTAGAATGCTTGTGGGTAAGAAGACTGAAATGCTACTAACACCACAATCAAGCTGGCGGTAGAATTTAAGAAATGCTATTTCAGATCAGATCACCTGAAAATTTAGGACTGATAACTGTAGGAGTCTTGGCTATCTTAGAGTACCAAAGAGTGAATAAATGCAGTGGCACTATCACAGTGGCCATTGCAGTGGCCTGCAGACATCACAATGGCCACCACTGCCCTCACAAGTACGGGAGCACCAGCAGGTGGCTCACACTTGCTGAGCTTAGGCCCTCTGGGTGCCACACATGGATGCATAGGAGAGGAGCCAGAGCAGGAAGGCAGGCAACTGCCCGCCTGGGTGTGGGGTGAGAGAGAGGCAGTGCCAGGAAGTGCAGAGGAAGATGCCACCTGGAACGCAGATTCAGTGCAATGGGAGCACAAGAGGAACCACTGCATGACAGCCACAGCCACCACTCTTGTGTCCAGTGGCATGCAGCCCACTAACTAGTCTACAAGAAGGAATAAGATGAAGCACAGCTGTGTGCTTCATCAGCCAAAGAGTGAAGTATGGCACAGGCATGCCCAGCGCTCAGAGAATGGCGTGCAATTAAGTCTGTTCTGCCGTTCACTGAGAGGATGGAGATCTCATCGTGCTCATCACAAAGGAATTTTCTGCGGGCAATACTCAGGTGTCTGGAAGACTATGAGGTGCAGAATTGCCCCTTGGGGACTAAATGGCATGGGGCACCTCATCCCCTGTTTGGCAGTGGATGCTGAGGAGCCCATGGAGGTGCATCCTCCACAGAATGGCATGAGGCCCAGCTATGCCAGACATGGACAGAACAACGGGAGGCACAACTGACACCACCAAACAGGCAGCTACGGGAACCACAGCTACAGCCACCAGATGGCTACAGGAGGCACAGTTATGGCCACCAGTAAGACAGCAGTATCTAACCAAATGCTTTCCACTCTCCTGAGAACAGAAAGAGGCCAAGATGTTCCTGATTTTAAGAAAAAAAATATATTAATAATAAAAAACAAAGAAAGAAACAAACAAAAAACAAACAAAAAAAAACCAACCCAGATCCTTCCTGCGAATTTGTACATCTATTTCTTTGGGTGCTATAGGGAGGTACATAGGGCAGAAGTTAAAAGGAGGGCAATAAAACTGAATATAAATAGAAATAGACAATATAGGAAAAGAGAAAGCAGAATGGATTTAATAGAAATGTCAGGTAGGTTACCATTGCAGAGGCTAAAAAGTCAGTACTTTAAAATTTAAAAGAAGAGAGCAAGAATGATCACAAAGCAAGGCAGCTGAATGCAAACAGAGAATTAAAAAAGCTGAAAAAAACTCTCAAAAAGCACCTTGGATGGGCAGTTATGCTGGCAGCAAAAAAGCTGTGTAAAAACTAAAAAGCAGGAGGTGCTGGGTATTGTGAGATACTTAGCAGACCACTATGTAAAAAGGACATTGTACCAGTGTAAGTCCCATCTAGAAATACAGCCCTGAGGCAGTTCTGGAAATCTCATCCTTCCAAACCAGGCAAGAGGCAATCTGTCCTAGAAAATAGGACCTCAGAGCACTGGATGAGTGCAGTGAGTAGGAAAATTGCCAGCATGGCTTCTATCACAGGAAACCTCTGCACCAGCCTACAGCTCTATCAGTAAGCATATAGATAAAGAAGATCTCTTAGACCCAATATACCTCAATTTTCAAGAAGCCTTTTACCTGTTGAAGCTGTTTAAAGATGTTGAGATGTTTCTAAGGAAAGCTCCTTCAGTGGATAAAAAACGAAGGATTAGCTTAATGGTATCTTCTTAGCATAGGCTGCTGATGGTTCACCTACAAACAGTGGTTTGTAGGAATCTGGTTTTGGTTTGTTGGTTCTTTTTTTTTTCTTCATTTTCTTCATCAATTCCTTGGAAAAGGAGCATAGAAAGATACAAAACATGGAGGTAATGAGAACTTCCAGTTGCAAAATACCAGCATGATGGTATGGATCTTGTAAAACTGCGTGTGTGCATGGTGGGAGTGGGACAGATGAAAACATGAAGGTATGTAAACATGTGTTATGTGTCTAGGGGGAAAATAATCCCTAACGAAGGAAGTAAGCTAATCAGAAGTAGCAGAAATGGAACATGACTGCCGAAGGAATATGAGGAGAATGAGTCATTGAAAATGGCCAGGCTCAGAGACTGCCAAGTATTTGTATCAGTATCAGCACAGGCAATCTCCTATTGCCTGTACTGGTGACTGAAGAAAAAGCTCAGCAGAAGGGAGTGATGCCAGGCACACTGTGCTTGTTTGTGAGATGTTAGGCCTCGCAGCCAACCTCACTGAGAGTGGCTGGGTTGGAGAGCTAAGACATGGTTTATATTAAAACCTGCCTCTGTGACACTGAGGCATCCTTGGTTCTTCATGGCTTTTTTCAGAGCCATGTAGAAGGAAAGAAGTCAGCCCAACTATGCATGAAAATATTCATAAAAATCCATGCAACTTTTCTGCCATATTGCATCTTTTTCCCTTTCTTTCTTTCTTTTTTTTTTTTTTGATAGAGGACTAAGAGAGTGGAGAATGTGATACTGAGTAGTAATTGCCATCAACACTGCCAGAACCAGCTACCAGAAAGTGAGGGAGTGGTAGCAGATGCATCTTTGGTCCGTGCAGTGTCAACCTTCATAAGCCTCTACAGTAACAGGAGGGAGGTGAAAGAAGCTTTTTGTAGTCTCTCATCTGAAAAGACTGAACCGACTGCAGTGCTGCAGGTATGTATTCTAGTGAATAGAGAATTCAACAGGATGGATTAGGCCATTAAAACAAGAGCATGGAGTTCTTCCTATTTAGAAGGAAAACAATCTGAACCTAAGGTTTGGATTCATCATTCAAGCTGCAGCACCAATGAACTTTAAAGCAGACTGTAGTAAGAAAATTAATATTCCTCTCCCTTACCTTGGATGCACTCCTGCATCCTCACATTAAGCTTGTGGGCTTGCAAGGAACAGATTTTCCAAAAAATATATAAAAAAAAAAACATAACATGTAATTCAGTATGTGAGGCTGATTCTTGTGATCAACATATTAATTTTAATCCTGTTGATCATGTCTGCTGTAATTCTGCATTGTCTGTCATTTTCTCAGGGTTGTTTTGTAGTACCTTCTGAGAGGATTGAACATACTCTAGTGCTGCAGTTCTGTAGTTTAACAGTGAGAAGTTTAACAGGACAGTCATCAAGAAGAGCAGTCATCATTAATGCTGTTAAAATACTGCAAAAGGACATGGGCTTTTTTCCTTTATTTAACCCAGATCTCAGAGGAGATTTTCCGGTGAGGTTGGAGGTATTTTGTGTAGTTCCTTAGGATGATCAGTCTCTTGGCTGATTTCTCCAGTACTCCTTGGTCTTCTGTCTCCAAAAAAGAGTGTACTGTACTCTACAAACCATGCAGAGAAAAAGTTAGGGCAGTGGACATAGCTCTACTGTTGAGTGTGGAGCCTGCTTACCTGCCCAGATCACATGTGATGCTGTTGGGAATCACAAATACAGTCCTTACCAAGTGGCATCAGTGAAGAGGAACACCTGGGCACTGAATCCACATCATCATGCTCACTGTGACAGAGTACTTAGCATGGCTCCCATTCACAAATAACTTGTGTCTATCAGCTAGATCAGCATCACTCTTCATGTTCCATACTTCACGCTTCTTCCATTCATTCATCAACTGATTTTAGCTTGCTTAACCATGCTAATATGCAAAAGGAGGTTCTGATTTACAGGGCTATCTTTTCAGTATGAACACTTTTAAGTTCATTATCAGTTACAGAACGAGGCTCCAGGTGAGATGAAACCCTTGCCTCATGAATATTGTTAGTAAAGCTTTGTATGCTGATGATGGAAGCCAAATAAAAGCCAGCCAAGGTGAATCAGCATGTGCTCTGTGACTAAGCTATCTTTATCTCATGCAGTGACACCACTGATCCCTATTTAATCACACAAGATGACAGTACTGAGAGGAGATAAAAAGGAAAAACTGGCATCTATGACTGGGCAACAAATCTAAAAGCTATTGCAATTCTGCTGGAGGCCGAGGAAGGTGTGCTGGATGGAGAAGCTGTAATTTCCTTTAAGATTACAGAGGTTTTATGGCTACGGGATTTGAACCATTGCATCCTAGTGATTCTTTTTCAGACCTTGAGCACATCTCTGCTTGCCATGCAAAGGCTCACCTGTGTTTGCTCTCAGGTGAAAAAACGAGGAGCCTGGCACTTGGTGGAAGCCTCAGCATCGCCATAGGACAGACAGGGAGCAGGGAAGGAGCAGGCACAGTGTGAAACTGGGAGGGGAGCTGAGGGAGAAGTGGCAAGCACAGGTGCAATCTGTGGGAACCGAGTGCTCATGGCAGGGTTGCCACGGGAGGGCACAACCCCCAGTGCATCCGCTGCCACTGTTCGCTCCCAGATGGTGCAGCAGCTAACATTAGAACTGTTCAGCTTGTGTAAAGCACCAGCTCAAGAAAAAGTAACGAGGCTGTTTCTTTGAATGCGAGATGCTTCATCCACTTGCCCCCCACATGCCATCTGCCCAGTTTGTCACCCATGTGAGGGCAAATTGGAAGCAATCCTGGGCAAACAGCTCAGTGAGAAGAAAAGAGAGCAGAGGGGACGTAAGTCCCCATGAGCCCTGCCTGCACCATTTTTAAGACTGCTGTCAGGAATTAAAGTCCTGAGGGAACTGGTTGATGTAGTCGCCAAGTCTATCTTGAAAAGTCATGGCGGTCAGGTGAAGTCCCTGGTGACCGGAAAAAGGCAATGTCACATCCACTTTTAAGAAAGGTAGAAAGGATGACCCCAGGAACTATGAGCTTGTTAGCTTCACTTCAGTGCTGGAGAACATCATGGAGCAGATCCTCCTGGAAGCTATGCTAAGGTATGTGGAAGAGAGGGAGGTGATATGGAATAACCATGGCTTCACCAATGGCAGGTCCTGCCTTACCAACCTAGTCACTTTTCATGATGGCATGACTGCATCAGCAGACAAGGAAAGAGTCACTGATGTCATCTATCTGGACTTCAGTAAGGCCTTTGCCCAGAAAACACCCTTCTCTCCAAAATGGTAAGTTATGGATTTGATGGGTGGACTGTTTGATGGACAAGGAACTTATTGCAAGATAGCTTGTCGTTATCTAAATATTTACACCTCCGGACAAATCTGTAACAAGTTTTTGGAAGTGAGAAATCAATCACTGTACTAAACTACATAAAAAAAACAATAAATGGTTTGTCTCTCTTGAAACCATCCTCAGAGTACTGGGTCTTCACAAAGATATGCATCTACTGCAACTAAATAAATAGGAAACAGAAGTAAGCTTAGGGGTTGCTGAAGCTCATCCACCTGAGTGACAGATGCCATGACTAAATGAGAAGTATTTGTCTGTATTTCAGTCTCCAAATACAGGAGACACAAAGACAACAGACATCAGGAGGAGCACAACAGGTGACAGAATGTCTCATGATAACTAGAACTACTTGAGCAACGAAAATCCTTCTTGTAAGTAATACAAATCTGAAAGACCAGCTGGAAGCAGAATGCTTCCAAAAATCAAACCTTCTGGGGAAAAGAATCTCCTCAGTGTTGTGTGGCTCTCTGTGTTTTAGAAGAGACCTTGGTCCCTCTGCAAACATTTCTTCTCATTCCATCTGGATACGCGTGCCTTTTTCTTGCTGTAAACTTGATTTGTAGCTCTATTCCAGAGGGCACATCAGAAGGGAAGATAAACAGATGTAGAAGAATGATGAGGCTTTTTGCAATATCATCACCTTGGCAAAGGAGGGAGACAGTCTTGTGAAGCCTGTTGGATACTTGTTCATGAATTGATGCTGTTGTATTAATGATGGAGTTCCAGTCTGGTGCTCAATGGCTCCATAAAATAGCTATTCACAGCACAGAGAAAAAAAGCAAAAGCCCTGTGTATGCAGTGACAAATAAATAAGAGAAGCGGAGAAGTTAAAAAGAACTAAATCAAAGAAGCTAGCGTCTACTTGAGAACCAGTCACCAATTCCACAGCTGGAAGTGGCTACAGCTCATATATTTCTAAAGCATTTGGTTCGTTTTTAGGAACACTTTACCTGATTCTTCAATGGGCTTTCAGAACATTAAGCATCTGCTCTGTAAATACTACCTTCAGAGATCCACTGGGATTGTACTGCAGACTGCAAACCCTGTCATATTCAGTGCACGAGGGTCTCAGACTGCAAAAAATCCTTTTTTTCTCATTACACAGCTTCTTTTCCTCCAAACTCCTTAAGCTTCGCTGCAGATTTCATTGTTTTACTCCGATAACTCCAAGAGGTACTGTCAGGGAGCTAATGAAAAGCAAGAATGGAGTGCTAACGAGGGGGGAAAGCCCAGGAACTGATCTTGTAATTCTGCTTTGAAACAAAAATACAAAGCAGGATAAGTCCATCAAGGCAACTGTTGCCTTTTAATCTTATGGCTTTTTGCTTTGTTTTCCTTTTGAATGAAGATTTGAAAGAGCTAAAATCGTCCATAAAAGCTACTAACCACAGAGGCAGGCGGAGCATCACTGAACTGGATGTTCCCAACACATGACTTGAGCATTTGTGTGACATTCACCCCTTGGCATGGTTACTTCTGCGTGCTGCTGGACATCACCAGCCAAACCAGTCCAAATTAGAGTATTTCAGCAAAGTCAATGAGCCAGTAAAATATTATGCAGAATAATGGAGGATTTATTTATTTTCTCTGCTTGAATGATTTCCCCTTAATAGCTGCAGCTGTCACAGACAGGCATATATACAGGCTTGGAAGTTCAGGAGTCTGCATGCTAGAATGTCTTGCTTCAGTGGGCACAAGGGAATGCAAGCTGTGATCCACCTCTGCTCATACAAACTGCAGGAGGCAAAACTTGTTAAAAAAAAAAAAAGTTATTTTTCTATGCCATTTCCTTTTGTTGTTTGCTAGAGTCATCGAAAGGCTTATTTTATTTTCTTTTAAATTTGATCTCCTAATAGGGCTGGTGTTAAGGAACAAAATGACATTTTGGGCTACCATACTCAGCTGTGGGCGCTACTCCCATCATGAAATGCCAAAGAGAACAAGGTGCTACAGGCAGCAGCACAAGTGCACAGCACCAGGGTACCACCATTGTTAGAACAGGTGGAATTTTAAATTACACAGTGCCTGGTCTGCTCGGTGGCCTCTTATGTACACATGATCTTGCTGCTGGGACATGATAAGTGTTTTAGGTGGAATGACTGCAGTTTCTGACGCTATTTTCCTCTATACGTGACCCAGAGTAACTGATGTATGAGCATATTGCTTTGGCTGTAATCTCACCCACAGCACCTCAGCTATTCCTAATGACTGTGCTGGGATTGCTTATTGGAGCTATGCCACTGTACAGAAAAGAAAAGAAAAAAAAAAAGGATGAATGGTAGGGCCAAAAGACCAAGACATTTGAAATAAAGCTACTAAGACATACGGCTGATTTCTGTGTTTAGCTACCTAGTAACAAAGAATTTGAACAGCTGGCCTATTAATTCAAAAATTGGCACTTTCCTGCAAGCACTTAAACACTCAAATCCATTCAGCTGTCTGAAAAACACCTGCCCTCAGGAGAGCACTCTGTGATGTAGACCACAACCGATACAGGTGCTCAGGCTCGGGGGCAAGGTGAGATGCTGCATTAGATAGCTCTTGGTTGCTCCTTGCTAGAGAATGATGTAGTCTCAGCTGAGTCTACCAGTCCTCTCTCTATGCACTGTAAGTAGTGCCAGGCAAACATGGGACTGTGCTGATCCTACACTCCATTATTTTCTGCCAGAGGCTGTGTTGCAGTTAGAACCACATTCACTTCACTGCAGGAAGAGGCAGGGACAAACCAAAGCACAACATGCCCACTTCTGCAGCTAGGTGGACAAGTACACAGACAAAAATAGACTGTACCATGAACTATAGGGCTTCTAATGAGACCTGTTAGCAATTCTCTATAAAGCATTCAAGGATGACAGACAGAGCCCTGCATCTTACAACTCACTTCTCTGTGGGACAGAGAGCCTTCTGCCAGTGGGGAAAAAAAGATGTAGCTAGCAATTGTCCTCTGTTAAAGAAGAAAACAGATCATGCCATTCACCAGGCACTTTTGTGTGGGATCAGCTTACCATACACTGTTTGAATAAAAACAACAGCCCGTGTTTATTCTTGGTCTATGGCCAAATGAGGGTAATTCCAGTAGGTACAGCTTACAACTTCGTGAAAAAAATACTGAAACTATTCCTCATCTTCTGTACTTTGAAAGCACACACTTCATCAAGAGTAAATTAGTTAAAATACAGTGACTTGAACAACAGAGAGTATTGAAATACGACAATTGCAGAGAATTAAGGAGACTAGGTATGACTGCGTCCATTATTGATGTCAGAAAATATCAGGAGTTCAGAACATTTCAATAAATATTACCCCAAAATATTCAGTGCCACATGCCATAAGCAGACACATAGCTGCCCCACCCATTAACGTACAAGTGGAGTTCAGTGAAGCAGAACTGTGTGAGATCAAAGGCAGATCTTGCCCAGGAAATCCAGATTGCTTTCACGGCTGTAAAGAGCAGAAATGTAAGGGTGGAAAGTACCCATGCCAGAAAAAAAAGAAGCCAAGATGTGTATAGATGACTACAGAGACCTTGCCAAGTCGTTAACAGGCATTGGCTGGGATGGGAAACACAAAATTGTTTTTGCATAGTGGGATTTGGTTGAGGGGGAGCAAAGTAAGAAGGCAAATTGGCCTCGAGGTTTACAAGCATGCCTTCTTTCTTGGCTTGAAAGAAACTGAAATAACAGAGGCGAGGACACTGAACTCAGGCCTCAGCTAGTGTTTAGAGCTGCACTTTCATCAGCTGCAGAGCCTGGTACTAGTGTGCTGCACATGCAGAGACCCTCTCTGCAGCACTTTAAAAGATAAGCCACAGCATGCATGCTGAGACTTCGTTTTTCCTCCCAGCTTCCCAGAAAATGGGCCCGCAGCTGAGTGACAGCCTACCCTGCAGCATTCTTCTTAGGTGTCTGAGGTGCTTGGGTTAGTCTTTTGTTGTACAAATGCAGCTTCTATTCATCTAGCAACTACTAACTGAGCCACTCAGCTTTGTAAACTTCCAGCGAGGTCTTCCAGGTATGCGTCAAAAGCCCTTACTGAACTGGAAGAATAGCTTTAACACACTAGTTTTTGTCACTGCTGATTTTGTCTCCCAAGTTACTGTTGGTAATTCCACCCAAACCTGATTCCTGAAGATCCTTCAGTTAAGGAATGTTAAGATGGGAGGTCATCTGAAAATGCGAACTTGTGCTTCTGTGCCCTGGAACATGTGGACTTTTGTTTGCTAATGCATGACATAGGAATAGCAAGCCTCCCATTTTTACACATAGGATTAGGTGATTTATCCTGCAAATGCTCTGCAAGTAAGTTTCCAATACAAGTGTTATAAATGATGCAAAGTATATCTCAGTGTTGGACACCTTTTTCTTGCATCAGAGAACTGTACAAATGCATACCGTGTAATATAACAAATATTTGTGTGGTAAAGTTGCTATTTAAAAGTTGGTTTCCTGATCTCTTTTCACTTTTGGGACAATTCATATAATATCACAGTGGGAAGTGCTGACTGCTTTCAGAGGAGAGTGATTCTGGTTCCCTTCCAGGCTCAGCCAGCATCTATTATTCTATTTTTAGTGTTGTACCATGGGCATGTTGAAATCTTTAACACCAAACTGGTTACAGGTCTCCTGTTCCTGCTGATGGCATTTCTGAAGCTCTTGGCTGCTGCATCTTACTAGGGGTAGTATGGGACGTAGTGGGTGAGACAGCAGACATTTCTTTTGGATCAGATTGCTGAAAAAAGATTATTTGGCTTGCTCTGACACATGAAGCACCATCAGCTTGCCATCTCAGCTACCCAGGTTCTGTCAGCTGCAGGGATTCAGGACAGTCTGGTGACTTATATTCCAGCTATGGCTGCTTACCTCTAACCTCTTGCCTATTGTGGGTCGTAACAGTATAACCTCACCTGAAGTGCAGTTTTTCACCTGCAGCTTTATACAGACAGCACACAGCAAGGTAACCAAACCCCTGAGCAGACAAAGCCCATTAGCACAGTTTGCCTCAGTTCTAATAGATTAAAAAAAAAAAAAAAAAAAAAAAAATCCCTCCTAAAAGCTGTAGCAAGGATTCTCACTCTGATGCCCCTCAAGCACCAGATGTTACTTGGGCAACAGTCCAACTCTTTTACATTTGGTCCTCCAGCTTGTGGAAACCAATTATGGATCAATAACACACTCTTAAAGCAAGTGCTCACTTGAAACAGATCTTTACTTGTTGATTTGCAAGTTCAGTGTGGTAAGTTGTTAGGATGCTGTACTTATCTGACTTTTCTGCATCTCCGCTACTCGCATCCCATCAACTCTTCGCTCTGCCCTTCCAGATAATACACATTTTCCCTTCTAGAACTGCTCTGTCTTTTAGATATCTTATACTTACAACAGAAGTCTTACTCCCAAAAAGGAGATGGCAGATGTACTGTAGGAGCTTCAACAGTTCTTTCATTGTGCTGATTTACCCTGCAATGCTTGATGCAGCATCAAGACCACTTCAATGCGCAGTTATTACAGGACAAGCAGCAGAACATCCAACCTTCCCCAAACTGAAATACCTTTGCTATGCTCTTCCCACCACTGATGCACCAGCTTGAAAAGGGATAACCCCCTCCCTTTGGGAACAGCACGCCCACAACCATACCATGAAATTCTTGCCTCAGAGTGCCCGCTACATTTGCAGTCTGTCTCAAGTCTAGTTGCCCCTAGACTTCATTCTCTTCTCATTCTGCCAGTAAGAGCCAGAAAGCACAAGGTCAGATCAGGAGAGTACAAGTGGAAGGCTTTGGCACAGCTGGAAATCTAGTTCCTTCTGTGGCAAGGAACAAAAAGCTGCTCTCAGCTATCCATTGTACAGTTTTCAGGCTAGGCAGCTGACCAAACAAGTAGTAATACTATGAAGCACATTTAATAAAAAATGTTCTCAGACATTTTGACAAAGCTGGAGTACCTGCAACTGCAGCCTGTTGCTGAATACTGCAGATAATCTACATACTTGTTCCTACTGTCCTTTACTAACAGTGCTCTCCCTGGACCTAAATGAAGATATTAGTTGTGTTGAACTTTGCTCCCTTGCTCTATCAGTACTCTGTGTGAATGTATTCATACTACACTTCCTTTTCATAGTAAATGCAAGACTGGAAAAGGCTACCCTATGCCCTCTGCTGGTTTTCCAAGGCACCTGTTTTCATCTTGGAATTAAGCAGAGCTACTACCCTCCTCCTTCAGTCTATCGGTATGTTTCCCTGTTATTGCTCCATTTTATTCTAAGTGACAATAGGAAGTACAGAACAGAGCCACAGACAGATACATTACAGACTGCCTATTTCATCTTCCCTGTGACTTGGCAAACAACCACGGTTTCTCACATTGCATACCTTTCCAAACCAGACTGTTGAGGGCACTCAGATCCCCATCCTTTCCTAAGCAACGGGATGCTGGGGATGAGTCTGCACCAACAACAGCACTTTCCTCTGGTTGCCCGTTCACATTAAGGAGGGCAGCAAAATCTACGCACCTTCAGCCTGAACCTTGTGGACTCAAAGTTGTGTATCATCTCATCAGTTGTCCCATTATTTCTGCCTACCCTCCTCAATACACACCTCAAAGGCATCAGCAACCACACTAAGCTATGCTTAGTACAACTACCTATGAGGCAAAAGCCTCACACTTAATGCAAGCTTCAGATGTTCTATAAGCTACACGAGTACTGCTCTGGTGCTGAAATCATGTCAATCAAAGCCACTGCAATGGAGTGCAGAAAAATCTTAAAAGTGTGGAAGCAATCTGACTGTAAACAGCTGCAGCTGACATGATGAATGGACACAGCAATTTTCCAGTGGCATACATTTAACAACTTAGGGGCTTCATGAGCTAGCCAACAGTCTGTGCGTAATTGCCCACCTCTTCACAAGAGCTTGGTAAGGTCACTGAAGCCTTTAATATCTACAACACCAAGATCAGTGCTAGCACCAAAGCCTGAGCTCTTTAACAAGCAAGTTTTCTCTGCGCTGATCTGTAACAGGTCATTTGCTCAAGTGGCAAAGAACAGTTCTGGAAGGAAGAATGCCCCATTTCACCCAGTACATATCTCAAGTCACTTTACTTCAGCAAGATCATAAGAAACAGAAGTACTCAATGGGAAAAACAGAAGCTGATATCAGTATTAACGACAGTTTTTATTAGGAAATTTTTAACAAATCATCAGAAGTTCAGATTGACATTCACCTGCACGTTATGGTAATTCTGAGCAGTTTTTAGGTAACAAAAATTCCTGAACTTCAATGTAAACCAATTGCACCATAAGTTATTAATCAAGCTTTGAGCTGGAGCATTAAACAAGTAAAGTCAACTTCCAGACGCAAAATTCATCGTGCAATTGTGTTCTCCATAAGTGTATTTCTTCAAATAATTATCACTCAATCTTCCCAGAATCTCTGCTCTCAAATTTTCACCTTGCTGGTGCCGGACAGAAGTCCCAAAGACCCAGCTAGTTGATGTCTAGCACAACAAATACATACCTTTAATACACTGACTCTTAGATTGAGGATCTTATTCTGGCCTCAATTGTTTCACAGAACTGGAAACTCAAGATATTCATACGAATGACAATGTCAGCTGCCCTACAGAAAGGTATTTCACAAAGACGGGATGCACACATCCTCGTTCATTGTGGTTATTACTCTGCCATACATTTCATTAAATACACTTTAAGTTAGGTGAACCATCATTTCAACAGAAGAGAGGCATCCTGCAAGACATCATCTCATAGACAGGGAAACATGCCAGCACACTGACACCTGTTACAAACCGAGTCCAGTTTAATAACAGAATCCGTAGGTCAGAAACACCAAACCCCCCTTCCTAAAATCTGTTGCAGGCAGTTCTTCGGGGTACTCAAAATCTAACTTGTGGCCGGAAATGCATCTGCTTTGTAGCGTTGTTACTCATTCCCATCTTGAGCATCCACTTGGACTTCATCCTCTGCAAGTACTGCATATCACGCTTCTGAGCAAAGGCTGCCCCTTCAGGGAGGAAGGAGAAGAGAAAGACAGATACACATTTGCAGGGTTACTACTTACAAAGACAGATTAGAGTTCTGCAATTAAGTCAGCACGTTTTCTCTCCATACTGGCAAGGTTTTTTTCATTTTTTCTGCCAAAACCTCAACACGTCACTTACCTGTCTGGCTTGTCCAGCCCAAAGCTCTGTACTGCTGCAACACCCGACCCACTGCTTTCTTATTTTTAGAAACAGCCACCGTTCTTGACAGACCAAACCGCTGCTTGTAGTATCTCATTAAAGAACGATGACCCACTCTCGCACCTATTCAAAGGAGGAAAGATTAAGCATAATGATGCTGCTTCTGACAAATGATCATCAAGAATATTACAAAACTGCGTGAAGGACAAATGCTGAGAAATGCTGTGCTACCTGAAGGGAGGATCAGCTCCATGGTGTCATCATCGTATTCCAATTCTCTCTCAGCTGGGAGCTCTGCAGGTACCTCCATGTCTTGCCCTTCGTTGTGATCAGGGTAACTGCTCCTGGGGAGCAGCAGTAGTATATGTTTTATACGTGGCAAGAAGCCACAGTTATCCACACCCAATACACAAAAGATCCACCACCCACAACTACAGCAAGTCCCAAGTACTGTCATATGTCATCAACCATGGTTTGAGTGTTCTATCCAGTAATATCATCTCCTGAACAAAGGCTGATGACAGTCATCCCTTCCTCCACAAAGTTCTACAGTCCAGTATGGCTCTGTTACTACACGCTTAACAGCTCTTTATCCTGAAAAGCCACCAGTTCTGCACAACTGATGAATGGAAGCACTTCACTACAACAGAGGCCGTTTCTGACCAAAATGATCACAGCTGAGGAGAACCAAAAGTAGTTCAACAAGAGGCCTCTACACCATAACAATCCTGTTCAAATCCAACTGCTTAAAAGAAAAAAATCCTGAGTATGTTGTAAGCCTAAAATCTACCTAAAAGGTAACAGAAATTGCATTTATATCCTTTTATGATCTTTTTTGATCTTTGAAATCTAAACAGTAACAACAAATAGACAAAACAGAATTGAAAATGTATTTTCATGTAGGCATTAATATGCCTACAACAGACAGAAGAATCAATCACGTTGTTAAACGAATCTAGAAAGGTGGCAAAGCACCAACACAAACTAAGCATCTAAATTAGGAACAGGACTAAATTTTAAAAATTAGTAAGAGATTCTGATGAAAAGTTCAACTGAAAAGCATCCTTACCTAAAATCATAGAAGTCTGCAAATTCCAAAGCTGCATCTCCATCTGTGAAGAGCTTACAGTGGCTTTTATCATTCATGTGAGCCTGTACTGCTTCCGTAGAGTAGAAGGACTTTCCCTTTTCATTGCACCAGATGCAGATTTTCCCAACGCCAATTTTCTCTCCTGCAGAAAAAAAAGTGACACTTATTAGTCTGAACAGAGCCTGTCTACTCAGTAATTAACAGCTCTGTGATGTAAGCTTCCCAGCTTGAAGGCAGGGAGACAGAGGAAGAGCCTTGAGTCCTTCATTTCCTGCTGTTCCTATGCCTAGATCATATGGCATAAGGGACAAAGCCTTAATGTTGAAAGAATTCATATGACAAGGTATGGATCACCATGTATTCTCAATAAAACATTTCATGCCTCCAATACATCCTTCTATGCAATACTTCCAAACTAATTTATTCTCATCAAGACTTCAAGGAAGACATTTTCTGCACAGCTTTTAGCTTTTACTCACTGGTACTGTCAATGGATGAGTCACTTACAACTCACTAGATATTCAGAACCTCACCCAGTACAAAACAGTTCAAATGCACACTTCAGCAATTGAGTTTCATCCTCAGTTTTGTGTTAGCTGAAAAACATCTTCAAGCATTAGAACAACATATAAGACCTACAGGGTCTTACCACATGCTTGCACAGTACAGTTTTCCTCTCACCCTCCCTAGCAAACCCTATAACAAAAAGCTAAACTAGACAGCCTCTTGATGTGCAAGAAGAAAAAAATAAAATCCAAACAAGCAATGTCCAAACACACTTTAAGCTGTATCCAAGCAAAAATAAGCAGTAAGTCTTTAATTACCCCAATTAAAATCAGAGGATATTTACAGGCATACCCAAGTACTTTATTAGTCCTCTGAGATCCACAAGGTACTCTATGTCTGGAATGAAGAAACTGTGAACTTTTGTCATATGGGCCACATTCTTCGTGAGAGTTCTGGAATGGTGGGAACAGAACAAGCAGTCTGTGACCGGTATGGCCCCAATGGCGCAAGTGCTTTCAGCTTCTGCTTGCTTCTCCTCCTCTTCTCCCACAACTTCCATCTCTTCTTCAGAGCCGAAGTCTTCATCAGAATCCATGTCTTCCCAGCCTTTGAAATGGAAGGTTAGGAAATATTTATTTACTTATTTCTTCCAAGCACTGTATTTACCAATTAAGTTAAAAATGAGTTTTAATTGAACATACTGTTCTCTACTCTTTCCAAGAAGTGCCACATGCTTATTTCCAGGCACAAGATTATATCACTGCCAGTAAAACATTTCCTTTTGTAAAAACATACAGCAAAACTCAAGACTGCTCATAAAGAAGTTTTTTTTCCCTCCATTTTCTCAACAATTAATGCTTTACTGCAGTTTCAAAGCCTTACATTTGATTTGCTACAGCACAAGGACACGTGCATGCCTCATTAAAAACAATACAGCTCTGTCACAAACATAAAAATGTTCATTTCCAGCAGCAACTTAGCAGCAAACACCTCCCATTCACATATCCATCCTTAACAAAAAGAGAGCTACCAGAGTTACCCAGGATTTACTAACAAGTTGACATGCTTGCAGAACTACTGCCATGCTCAATACAGACTACAAGCAACTGCAGATTCCCCAGAGGTTCAAAGATCATCAGGAAGGGCTTGAATTCCCCATAGCAGTACTATTTCTTAACTTCTTTATTTTGACCTTTTGTAAATGCACAAAGCCACTGCCAAATATGACAGATATTTACAACCACCAGGAGAAAAGTATGCTTCATCTACATTCCAGTACTGAAGCTGGAATAGCATGCTCCTACTACATTCATTCCTGTCCCCAACTACTGACACAGTTTAATCATCTCATTCTAATGCTGTAATAGATGCATTTGCAAGCTGCACTGCAAACTACAGCACTGGCAGCGTCCAGGTTAAAACTACCCTCTTTTTTTTTTCTGGGAGTTTTGCAGCTCTGCTTATTTCAGTTGCCTGCCTTCCAGGCTGGCCTCAGCAGAGCTGTACACACAGGTGGGGAGGGTGAGGTAGCAGAAAGGGCAGTAGGGGTGACATTTCCTCAGCTATTTTTATTATAGATACCAATGTGCTGAGAAGCCGTGCCACCCCACGACAGGCTAAGGAGCAAATTTCCTCCTCTGATCTTGATGGGCAGTGAAGAACAAAACCTGCACTCCAAGCCCCCTTCAACAGAGCAGGAAAGTGAACCATGGTACAAAAGTAATAAACAGCATTAGATTTTTTTTCAGGAATAGTTTTAGGGTAACCTGTGTTAGCCCTGGAATTCTCCTGGAACTTTACACAGAAGATGGTGCTTTTATTGTTAACAGCCTTTACATTCAGCCTTTACATGCATTAGTGTCTTGTGCGGCTGGTTCTTCAGACACTGCAATGAAGAGCCTCTGCCTGCAAGTGTGAACTGACCTGAAACGCTCTGTTAAAACTTAACAGGAAGGTGTTCTGTGATGAAAACAGCCACACCTCTAAAGGAAATGAAAGGCAGCTTTTGCACAAAACAAACAGCTCCACAGCTTACCCCAAGCTATCCACTGACAGCACGCTTACCGCCTTACCTTCTTCCGAATCCTCTTCTTCCTCTGCTTCCTGTTTTGCCAGCTTCTTTGCTTGCTGTTCAAACCATTGTAGCCGCGGAGGCTTCTCAGTTCGTTCTTTACTGTGCAATGGACTGGCGCTTTCCATAGGAACTGGAGAGCTGCTTGCATGGTTAGGAGGTAAGGGCGCCTTCTTTGGAGATGAGGATGGCTGAGCTCTGATGGCTTGCTGTATAGCTGCATTCATTTCATCTTTGTCTACACTCTCCACGGCGAGCCCCTTTTCCAGGTTCTTCTCATTTAATATTTTCACCTTCTTGCTGATGGCTTGAACAGCTTTCTTCTCCAGCTCCAGGTGCTTCTTGGACTTCAAGTGATTCTCATAGGCGTTGAAGGTGGAGAATCTCTTGCTGCAAACCGTGCAGTAGGTGGCAGTGACTTTGTCCCGCTCCTCAGCCACAGCCCTTTGTGCTAAGACTCTCTCCTGGAAGTTCTCAGCGGTGACAGGAGGCATGTCAGCAACCTTGCGCTTCAGGTTGTAGCGGTGCCAGTCGGTTTTGTAATGGGCACGCTGGATGTCAGCGTCCTTGAAAGCCACACGGCAAGTGATGCACGTGTAGGTCGCCATTACTGGAAAGCTAAAAAAGGAAAAAAATAAATAAAATCACACCAATAAACATCAACAACAAAATCAACCCGACATCATCTGGATGGCACCCAAGTAAGGCAGCGTAAGAGATATCGTGACATTTGCTAACATTGGTGATAACTGTGCCTATGAGGAGGATCAGGTAGTTATCAGAGATTTCTGGTACCGCAGTGGCACTGGAGCAGCCCAGCTCTGGACTCAGCACACACTGTGCTTGCCAGGGCTCAGACAGATCAAAAATAGGGCTTTCTGCCCTAAAAGCAGTACTTTGACAGCCCTTCTTACTTTAAGTGAAAAGTTCCTATCGAGCTTGCAATCCGTTACCTACAGGCTTTTGAAGAGACCTGCAATTACTTCATAGTAAACAGAAAAGGGAAATCCTGCTTTGACACTGGTTTTCCACTTCCCACAGCCTTCACAGAATCACAGAATGTCTTGGTTGGAAGGGACCTTAAGGATCATGAAGCTCCAACCCTCCCGCCCCTACCACATGCAGGGCTACCAACCTCCACATGTAATACTAGACCAGACTGCCCAGAGCCCCTTCCAACCTGACCTTGAACACCTCCACGGATGGGGCATCCACAACCTCTCTGGGCAGCCTGTTCCAGCACCTCACCCCTCTCTTGGTAAAGAACTTCTGCTTGACAGAAGAAAAAATTATTACTTTTAAAAATAAAAAGCTTTCAAGCTATCCTGGACTGGTGTGTGCACTGTTCACAACATTCTTTGTCCTGCAGAGCCATCAGTTTGGAGACCACGAAGGCAGAGACTTCCAACTTCTGTTCTTCTCCCTAAACCTATGCACCCCCTTCCTTTTCAGTACTTAGTGACACGTAAGAGAAAAAATGATGGAATCTCTTGAACACGGTAAAAGAAGCAAACAGCCAAGCAATGTGTTCACATTGGAGACTGCCAAAGCTACTCCACGTGGTTAATCTGAGAAACAAAAGAATTGGCGTGTGAGGAGGAGAGGGGTCTGACAGCAGGGAGAAAAACAGCAGCTGCCAAAAGGGAGACTCCTCAGTGACGGACAAGCGAATGGAGAGCTGCTGTCTGAAACAGCAGTTTTCAAGAAGCGGATTCCTACTTGACTGCTTACAAACATATTGTCTGCCGCTGAAGGACCCCAACCTCCGGAGCACCTCCCTCCCCCACCTACACGTATACCCGTATTTTACTGCCATAAACGGGGTGACGCAGAGCCACGCCTGCCGGGGTGACCGTCTCCCTTCGGAAGGCCGTGGAGGGGCCCGGCCCTGCTCTCGCCAGGCGGGTACGAGGCAATAAGGCCCGGCTGCCATTCGGTTCAGCGTTCGAACCAGCAGCGTCAGCACAGCTTAAACGCGGAAGAGAAACGGAAAAAAAAAAAAAGAGCCGAGAGCCTTGGCGGCTCTGGGAGCCGACTCAGGTCCGACCCGCAGCGAGCCGCGACCGCAGCAGCCCGACTCCGGCTCGGGATCCGCTTGGCTGTGCCTGGTCTCGCCTCCTCCCCAGCCAGGGCGGACCGTGCCCCGCGGCAGCCCGCCACCCCGCTCCCGGAGCATGCACCTGCCGCCCAGAGACACGAGAGAGCCGCGCCGCGTGCCGGCTGACCTGAAGGCGTGGAGCCGCAGCCGCCGCGCCGCGCAGGAAGTCCGAGCTGCGGGCCGGCCGCTTCCGTCCGGCAAGGCCCCGCCCCGCCTCCTCTGGCGCCCCCTGCCGGCGTGGAGGCCGGCCCCAAGCGCGCCGCCCCGGGGAAATAACGCCACATCGGCAATCGGTGGCCGAGAGCTGAGATCAACGTTTATTCAGAGTGACCCGACACACCGCCAAGCGCTGGTTCACATCAGGGAAAGGAAAGGAATAAACAAAGTGCGGCAAAAAGTCGACCGAAGGCTTTTCTCACCATCTTTTTTTTTTTTTCCTATCTTGAGAACAGACATACAATTAGATATAATGAAAGATAAAAACTAACACGTATTTATTAAATGGTCTTACAAACAATCAATATAATAATTCCATGTTTACAAAATAGTAACCAAGCTAGGTAAAGTGCTGTGAAGTACTGTAAATACAGACGATTTGTAACGCTCCGGTTTCTGGTTCCCCACTATGGAGGTGCTGCTCACAGGGTGCCGTGCACCGGAGTGCTGCCAACACACACTGGGACTGCGGGGGAAGTGTGCACAGAGTGCTGAGGTGGAGTCTGGAAAAGCGCAAACCAAACCAGAGAACAAGAGCGGTTTGTGATCCGATCGCTTCGGGCCAAATGAGTTCCCCTCCTGCGCTGCTTTCAGCAGGAGAGCCGTGGGTCAGCGCCCAGCGGAGCCAGCAGGAGAGCGCGTGGTGCAGAGAGGCGCTCACGCCCTGCACTTCACGTGCATTAAGCCCTGTTTCAAGGCTGACAGCCCGGCCTGATACTGAGGTGTAGAAACACGTGGGTATGTTTTCAAGTGGGGTTACGGCTCTGTGTGAGCAAATCCCAGGGCAACGAACTCAGTGTGAGCTTGCCTCCATGCTCCACAGCCTGACTGTGCTGGCGTTGGCCTGGAAAGCGCCCAAAAGCCGGCCTTTAGCAGCACAAACACAGGCTTCAAAGCCACACACCTCCTCGTGCTCACTGGACCTTCTCCCTGCCCTTGTATTTCATTTTGGAAGATGAGAAGATGATGGCAAAGGTTAGCAAGGAGACAAGTTGAACCATGGGCAGTTGGTGTGACCAGAGTTGTACACAATGGCTATGTTGTGGCTGCTGCTAGAATACAGCTTAATGAAGGCTTCTGAAGTTATTTCCAACTAAATAGGATGGAAGGGCTTACGGAAAAGAGAAATATTTCCTTTGCATTCTGCTATCCAACTCTTGTGGAATGTACTGAGCAGAGGGTTTCCTACAGCCCTTGCTTGGGAGCAGAGACATTCCACAGAAAATAAACATCTTTCCTCTACTTTAGAAGGGATATCACATGCTACAAGATGATCTCCTTCCCATTACACAGTTCTTAAGGGGCTTGCATAAAAAATACTATATAATCAACTACTGTGAGAACAGATAAATTCCAGACACTCAAATAAGCAACAATGTCCCTAATCTTTAATGATATGCTTGCAAAGTTTTGCTATTAGTTTCTGTAAGAAAATTGGGACTCGCACTTCAGTGGAGAAAAACTGATCTGTGTTGAAACCAGAAAATGGATCATTTACAAAAAGTCCAATAAACTCCTCCAACGGCTTATCCTCCTTGATCTAATTTATTCTCCTAGAAGAGAGCCCAGCGTTAGGTACTTTCACGACCACAAGTATTCTTCATAAAATGACAGTAAAGTGCACGCTGTTGCAATGCCATCGCTGACAGCCACTCTCACCCACCCACTCCAGCCAAGCTTACAAAGGACTGCTGCCTTCCCAGCCTCCCTGTCCTGCAGCCTGTCATTTCCCAGGGCACCAGCACCCCTGTTCAGAGAGCACACCTTGTCTAGGAGCTCTGCAAAGTTCCATCAGCATCCTGGAAGTTGTAGGCTTCTTACTGTACCTACTGCCCTGTACACGCAGCAAAGACATAATGTTCTTGTCTAAGAAACATAAACGGCCTTTAAACTTTGTGATTTTCCAGAAAAAGCTTCCTTTGTTTCTATTTTTCCAAATGGGAAGGACAGGCTGAGGGAAGCTGAAAAGGAAACTGAACAATTAACAGTGTGAAAGCGACGTGGCCATGTTTTTTAAATAATTTTCAGAAACTCGCTTTTAATGGTAAGATGCTATAATTTTAAATCAGCAACTTGGGTGATCTATATCCAGCATCCACTTAATTCAAAATGCATTTGATAATGAAGGCACAGGCTCACTTTTTTACTGGTAAAAGACAGCAAACACGGTCAATATGCATTACTGACACAAAAGCACAAGTGACGATGAAGCTAGTGTCAAAAATTCTCAGCATCTTTCCTTTAGCTACAGTCTGTTTGGCCACCTGCCTACCTTTTCACCTCAAGAAAAGAAAAAGTAATTAGAATGGAGTTAACTTCAACAGTTTTACCTACACATACACATTAGTAGAAATTGTTATACTCTGTTGCTGAACTTTCTGAGGGTCCTAGATGACAGTATTCGCCTCTTAAAATGCCAGCAAATGGAAAATCACTTCAGTAGTAGCAGCTGACATGGTCCCTCCACTTTGCTAACAGTTTATGTCACAGTAAAAAAACGAACTTCTCCCCATTTCTTTGATTACTGTTGCGTGGTATTACAACTTGATTTTGTTAAAGGTGAACGAAGAAGCCCTAGGAAAAGTTAAACGAGTAACCTGCTTAAGATCCCATGCCATTCACTGAGCACGTGTGGAGTTTAAAATGGTCAATCACTGAAACAAGTTCATTTTTGTTTGAGTGTTTGTTTTAAATTACATGCCAGGAAAAAGACTCTGAGTGTCTTCCATAGCAAATCACTAAGTACTTTAAGTATCTCACAAGATCCAGCTTGTACAACTTTTGTTGAAAGTGATGGCAGTTGTTACAGGGAAAAACAAATCCAAATGAACAAACAAAACAGAAACAAACCCCACAACATTTGGAATTATGCAAGTAGCAGCTAAAAAAGCCCTTCTCTTCACCTCTAACTTTTTTATCTTCCCTAGTCCAAACAATAACAATCCCACCTGCTCCCCAAAAGGCTGTTCAGATTACACAGTAACTCATCTATAAAAATGTATTGGCTGACTTTACACAGGCAATACTGCCAAGGGCCAGACTCTGAAGGAACACAGCAGGTGGTCAGTCACATAGCGCGCCACTTCACAACTCTACAAGCCTAAAACAGCAAACAATGTGGAAATGCATCACCATATCCAATATAACTCAAAGTTTTTTAAGTGTTAAATCAAGTTCTCCAATAGTGCTGCACACACATTTAAACCAGACTTCTGGTTAATGCATTCTTAGGTAGGAGATACACAATACAAATCAGTAACTGCAGGGATTCATACTTCCTGCCATGACTGAAGGAGGTGAGATTTAGTTAATCTCACTGCGATCCTCTGATAACTCATCCTTGCTGTGTTAACCATTACTTGTATTGCATGGTTGGCAACTATGAGTAAATCAATTGCCGATGTTGAAAGTTTGGCTCAGGACCCCAAAATGCATGTTTGGCATAAGGTAAAAAACCTCTCCCCCAATCCTTTGGAATAGCTGACCTCCGACACACATCTGCGACCGAACAGTGGATAGATAATTCATTTCCATGCTATTACAGTGAGGTATAACTACCAGAAACATTAAACTATCAGTATCAGCTGATATTTATCCAGTTAATTCACTCTGCATAAGGGAAATTATTACAACACATCTAAAGTGATAGTTAAAGCTTACAGCTCAGAATTTTCCTTTTTTTGCATTTGATTTTGTGTGTGTTTTATGTTTCATTTCCTTTATGTCACCAGCTGCAATTCCCAGGTTAATGATTTCCAAGCAAATGTGAAAGGAAGCCCGAAGACTTCTTTTTTTCCTGGGATTCTGCTTCTTGGCCTTGCGAAAGTCCCAGTTCTTTCTCAATCTGCTCAAGCTCAGACTGGTCGAGCAGTTCAAAATCATCGGCTTCCTCGGTGTCTGTCTCCTCACTCAGGCTGGGCACCGCGCGTGAGGGAGCTGGCTGCACAGACTGCAGCTGGTCTTTGATGGCAGCAGACACTGCGGCGGCGATGACATCCCCAGCAATACCGCTCATTAAATTAAAGGTTTGGTCACTGGTCAAAGGCAAGGAGAGCCCTGCGGTGGACGGTCTCTCTTTACTCTGTCTTGAAGAATGCTCCGCCTTTACAGACATTTGTTCTTTCTTTCTGTTTTGCTGGATGGGCATACCGATGCTCGAGTCATCGTCATCATTTGTTCCTGCACCATTTTCTAAAGAAGGGAATTCTGAGAGATCTCTAGCGAAAGCTTCTTCGTGATCACTAGGCCGGTCAAAATCTATCACAGGATTAACAGAGGGAAACTGTTAGCAAACAAGAAAGGCTTCCCCCAAAATGCAGCCGTATTTAAAAATGCAATTTGTAAATATTCCTTTGAATACATTTATTATTCCATAATCTTCTGCAGTGTTAACATAGTGGAACTTTATCTTACATCTAAAATAAAATAACAACCTACTTTGTACTGCCTGATATCAACCTGACTTTGAATCTGAATTCGTACCGTGTGAGGAAATTATTCTAATCCCATTAAAAATGATTAAAATGTAAAACAAAGGAACAACAAAAAAAACCCCTTATATAAATAAATAAATAAAAATAAACTTAGCTATATTGCATTTCCCATTTCAGTGAGCCCACAACATTAAAATTTTCTGCCCAAAGTCATTTTGCAGTATTTATGCAGAGATTTGGAAAACTCTTGAGAACAACTCCTTTCAGTATTGTTTGAAGAAAATACCATTTTAAAGTGATATCTGGCTGTATATGAAAGAACCCATGCAAATGTTCATCGCAGCCAGTTCTAAATACAACAAACACCTAAAGTCCTAGCTATTATAATGTAACAAGTTTTTAAAGTCTTCTTCTTCAAATACATGTAAATTACAATATGTGTAAATTACAAATTTACAAATTAGAAATTACAGATTTTCAATAATTCTTTTAAAAGTGTAATAAATTTTTAATAGAATGTTTAAACAAAGATGAAAAAACAATGTAAAGGCTTAATTCATAGTTTTTCACCTTCATGTCCAGTGCTTGTGCTAAGTAGGGAACAGAAAAATGGAAACTACAGGTGACTGGTATAGTTTCATGTATTCAAGTGGATAAAAGCAGAGTGCAAACTAGTAAAAAATTAATTTTAATGACTGCTTTAATGGCATGTTTTTAGAAATCTGTAAAGCATACTGACTACAATGCACGGCTTGGTGGAATACGCCTGAATGAGCATAAAGGAATACTTTGGGCTAGTACTACTAGGCAATGTTTGAATGAGAAAGCAAAAAATATTCAATTTGAACTTACTTTCTATGAAAACAAGTGATATGAGCTTTCATAAGGGCTAAGGAAGCGAATCCTAAAGCTCTGATGCATCATTTTCTTCATTTCCTTTTGGAAAAAGAGGCTGGAAAGGTGATGAGGAAGGGCTATGTAAAGTGGCAGCTCAAATGCAGAGAGCTTTGAGAAGAAATGTGCCAGTCCTTGGATTCATCCAATCTGGTCTCATGTTTGTGTGTATGTCCAGTTTGCTGAAGTGCTCCGCAGGGCAGAAGAGTGGATGTTTTTTATTTTTTGCTTAGCAAGGCCTTTAACACGCTCTCCCACATTTCCTTACAGCATAATTGATGAGTGAACTGGGTAGGTGAACTGCTTGCTGCATGGAAAATTGGCTCAGCCGCAAGGCTTACGGGGCTGTGATTAGTGACACAAAATCCAACTGGATGCCAATTAGTGGTAGTGCCTCCGAAAGGCACTGCAGCCAACACTGTTCAAAGTTTTCATTAATGATGTGGATGATGGGTTGGAGTGAACTCTTGAGCAAATCGATGGACAGAAAGAAACTGGTCTTGGGCAGATGCAATTAATATTCTGGAGGTGAGAAACCTCATCAGGTTGGAGAAATGAATGGGCTGAAAGGGAATGTTATGAAGTCCGGAAATGTGCAGTCTTGCAACTGGGATGGAATAACCAATGCAGCAGTACTAGCTGGAGGCAATGAGACAGACAGCAGCTTTGAAGACACTCCAATTTACAAGTTTATGATCATGCAATGCAGGCCATTTACAACTCGAAATATTAGCAAAATAATTTACGTTATTAATTTGGCCTTTATAATGGGGCTATGTAATATCATTTACCATTTTCAGTGAACTTCTTAGAAGAAAGGTGCAAGATCAGCAGAGCAACAAATCTGCACAAAGGTTTACACCAAACTACCGATGTTCTTGGCATTTATTCTGGCTTAGTACAACTGAATGCTTGGTCTGTAAAAAGCACGAGCTTCAAGTTCCAGACTAGATCAGGACAAGTGCTTGAGGATCTCTTCCTAGTCTTGGTCTTAATGTCTCATTTAGGCTCATGACTGGATGTCTTTAACTGGCTGTTTAGCCATTCAAAGTATACACTTCTTTCCTAAAAGAACTGGTACTAACTTAAAATGTTTACTTGCTTAATAGGTCTGGTGGCAGAGATGTGGCACATATTTGGATGCATCTGTTTTACTCACTGCTACTTATGTATTTAGATGCCTAGTGATGTACTTCATTATTTTTAAGATGAAGACAGCTCTTACAGAAGTTGTATCCAAAACAAACACTGGAATGAAATTTAAATTCCGTATTGAAAAACAAACAAATAAGCAAACAAATGAAAACAAACCAAAAAAGGCCGAACACTTCTGTGCCCAAATTCTCCAATAGTTTTCAGGTAACTTACAGGATTGTAATTTGCTGATAAAAGAGATGGAGCTGTTACATACCATCAGATGTGTCTGTCTGTGGGGAATACCCCTCGGATAAGTTAAAGGTCCCATTATCGGTCCAAGATACTTCTGATACATCTGTGTCAGACACTGACAGCTCTTTGGCAACAACTGCAGGACTAACCTACATATAAATTCAAACATTCACACTACAGGAAGCCAATGTTTAGATATTGAAAGAGAAGTATCCTGCATATCACAGCACTATACATTGTCTCTTATTTAAGTTTAATGGTAGAAATACTAAAATAATACTACAGAAGACTTAGAGATGAACCATCCCTCTTCTTAATTCATGAATATATTCGGCTAAAGCACAGGAGATTCCAATTACTCATTAATGTAATATCTTACTGTAATGAAATCAAAGTAAGCTTGCAAATACAAAATATGCATAAAGAAACGCATCGAATGAAAACAAAAACATCTTCCACAAGATATGTGAAACACAGCCAAATCTTAACTCCTTATCCTGTAAGAATTTATCAATGTTCAATTATGTCTGCTACAATTTTTTATCCTATTATATATATATTTGAGAATATTAAAACTCCTTCAAGGTGATCACTGTCAAAGTCAGGCTCTACACATAATCAATCCAATACTGTGCCAGAATTTCTAGAAATCTAATTGCCTTTTTAACAACTGATGTTCTGATTATAATGGAAAAGTTGTCTGCCATACATATTGAGAGAAAAAAAGAGGTATTAGACTGTTCTCTTACGTACTTGGAAAAATATTTGTAGATAATATATTGATTTATAATATTATTGAAAACGATCTGACAAATGATTAAACAATTATCTGACAAATTATGTAGAGTTTCTATGCATTTCCCTTTTATATTTTAATTCTTAAAAATTAGCTGAAATTTCACTTCTGCAAATATAAACAGCTTGCCCTTGCTATGAAAGTCTAGTTTAATCATTCTACAGCCAGTACAAAATAAACACACTGATCTAGATAGTAGTCTAGATATTATCTATATAGATTTTAAAAAGAAGATATGGCTGACTGAAAAAAGTCACCTTAGGACACAGGGCTGATATGTCTAATTCACTGTCATCTTCTGTGGCTTTTGTTTTTGCTGTTTCTGAAAGAAAAAAAGAAATCATCCTACGCATGACAATGGACTTCCAGACTGTGTGTGTGCTCTCTATCACACAAGTTAGGTAGCACAGCAAACTTTCACCTATTGATATAGGCATCATTTATGTAACAAGCTATGGAGGTGAGAAAAAAGGCTGAGAAAAAGGACAGCTATCTATTAAAATATATTGTGCAGGCAGGAGAGAGAACGCTGCTCTGAAATGCATTCAAACACATTTATTTACCTGTATTATACCTCCTTCAGAAGCCTCTGTTGGGTCACGTTAACGTAATGTGTCCTCAATAATATACATTTATTTTTTAAACTATGGTGCCAGTACAAGCTGCAATCGCAACATACTGTTAAAGCAGGCAGTGTAGTTACGCCAGCACATTACTTTACTGTTACCTGAAAACATACAGTTTTCTGGATAACTGCATGAAGTATTCATTCCTTTTTTATTTTTATTTTATTTTTATTTTATTTTATTTTTTATTTTTTTTACACCCAGTTACTCTGCATTCATAACATTTCTTGCAAACATGCATACAAAGCATCCTGTGATGTTTGGCAGAATGTTGCTCCTAGAAGATGAACAGAAACACAATTTTCACCTAATTTCCTCTCTGTCTGAGAATAATCTGGTGAATATTTTGAACTAATATAAGCCAGCATCACTGGAAAGCACAGTCATGTTACTGTTGGTTGACTGTTTTTGCAACTTGCTGCTTCTTCTCTTGTGCCAGTACAAGGATGTGTGAACTCATGAACTGAAGCCAAGTGGTTAAGCAATGCAGGGAGCTTGCCTGGGTTAAATTAAATTCCAGGATGAGAGGCAGGAAAGAAGAACTCTAAACTGGCCCATTTTTCCAGCACTGGCTTATGAAATTTATGAAACAACAGCTTAATCGCTCTCTCTGCCAGATTCACTTAAAACTAGAACAAGGTGGAACAATGCATGAAAGGAACAATTCAATGCATTATTCCTTATTTCCAACAACTATTCCATTGTCTGTGAGAGAAACAAAAAATGCAGCTGGTTCCTCTCACTGTGTTTAGGAACAGGAAATTATACAATTATCTGCTGTAAGAAATATATATTTTAAAGCAGATATGAAATCTACTGAGATAATGCTGACTAAAAAGTTTAGGCTACCTGCAAACAGTGACTACAACTATGAAATTTTAATGATCAGAACCAGTGCTAACAAAAATAAGCTTAAGACCACCTCATCCACTTAAAATATTTTTCCTGAAATTGCTTCATAACTTAAAATCCAAAGGTTTCTGAGGTTGTAAAGATTTCAAGTGAGATAGGTGAGATTTTATTTTAAGCTGACTTCTTCCTGGTCTGACTAAAAACTCTGAATAATTTCAAGCTAATGGCCTACTATAATTCTTAAATGCTTACTGAGTATTTGAGGAAGAAAACATCTCATTTTTCTCGTTGCTGCTGGGAGTAAAACAAGGCAGATACAAATGCTAGAACAGAGCTCAGTCTCTTAGTGAAAATCCTGTGATGTACAGTTTTGTGCTCTTGAGTGATTCTCTCTCCTGGATGAGTTTGCCTTATCTGAATAGAAATAGACATTTCATACTTTACATCAAGTAGGCTTTTTTTCTGAAAATCTACAAGCAGTACAGCTAATCACATATGAAGAGAACCATCAGTCCTGCCTTGCTTCCTTCCATTAGATCTTTTTTTTCTTTTTTTTTTTTTTGTCACTATACTGAGATGCTTGACATATATTACCATTCATTAAGCTAATGACAGCCAGGTTCAAAGTAAGAAACACCTCTACATTTGGCTTCACAGGACAAGTCAAACTTTTTGCAAGGCGAACAAGGTGGCACATCTGCATACAGAAATGCATTATTTGGGACTGCACTTAATTACTCACCAGATCTCTCTTTTTTCTTCTGGTTGATGTATTCCATTATTCCAAAATCTAGTTTCATCAGAACAGACTTAACTCTGTTGCATAATTTCTGTCCAAATTCATTGCACTTGAGGAAGGGACATAAAAAGGCACACAATACTGTGATAAGGACAGAAAGAGAAAATGCACTGAAATATTGCTTTATAAAAAGTTAATAACTAAAGATTCAACAATGCTTCGTATTGTTAATTCTACACAATATAATTAATTTTGCATAAGATAGCCCACATTGAAATGCCTGTGTCTGACAAACTCTTAATAAATCCATCTTCTGGGAGCCACTCCAACTCACCACAAAACACCACAGTATTCACACCAAATGACACCCTTCTTAGTTCCAGCAAGGGACAATTTACGATCACTATAACATTCATCATCATCTTGATTTAGTCTGATTTTGACATCCCTATCTGAGATGCATGGCTATGCAACATTATGGCAGAATCAACAAGCTGAAAAAACCTGTAATCTGTCTTCCAAAGAGCAAATGACATTTGTCAGAATCTACATCTGTGTATGCACATATACATGTGTATATATGCATGTATGTATAACTATCAATAAAACATAGTCTCTATACAGAGACCGAACAATGAACAAATCACATTCATAAACTGTGATTGGAAAAGAGACCATACTTACACAAGACATAGGAGAGGACAACTCCAGGAATGTAACTTCCCAAGACAGTGAAAAATGTACACACACTGCAGACTAGTAGGCAAAACTGACAAAGACATGAAAATTGGCCATTAGCATTTCCATTTTTATAAACATTTACATCATTTTGCAAAGAAAAATTCTCCAGAATGTTGCATTCCAAATTAATCTAGTATGCAGTGGAAAATAGAAGGTTTTTTTTTTCTTTGTTTTTAATTAGGAGATGCATTAACACTTCTTTGCAAATAAGCATAAAACAGTGCATTTTTTGCTAGTCAGAATGTATTTCCTTTTCTATGATAAAAAACATGGTATTTTTACTCACAAGCTCAGTAACCACTAAAATTATGAGAAATTATTTTGTCTTCATTACACAGAAATGGCTTAATGCTAAATATGCAAGAAACAAAACAAATTGCTAGGTGAATTTTACAATGCATGCATCCAAAAAAGCAAGAAATCCTTTTATAAATTGTACATTTCTGCTGTATTATTTCATACAACTGTTATGTTCTGATGCTTGCTGGTCACCCTAATATCCCATAATGACAAGACAGAGTCGAATTTTAAATACAAAATTTGAGATTCAGCCTCTCCTGTAACTGAGATATATAGAATCATAGAATGGCCTGGGTTGAAAAGGACCACAGTGATCATCTAGTTCCAACCCCCCTGCCATGGGCAGGGTCGCCAACCACCAGGCTGCCCAGAGCCACATCCAGCCATCTTTCTGCAGAGCACAATATTGAGTACAGAACTGATCTGTTGAAAATTTACAGTAAAAATTCATTTGCTTTAGAGTTGAACTGTAACAAAATTGCTCATTCAAAGAAATTTTGCACACAGCTAATGTGCTTATAATTAAACTGCAAAATAGTGATACGGCTCAGAGAACAAAGTCTGGAAAAAGAAAGGAAAACATGCTGTTAAAATAAACTTTTAAAAATCAGGATTAGACCTATCTTAAAGATATAGCTACTCTATCACATTAATACAGGGCAAAATTATAGTACTGGGTATACCAATATTGCATTTTCTTACCTCAATATACTCCAACTTCTTTTAAACATCACCTCATCATCCTAACCACAGAATTTTTTTGCATGTGTTTTTGTAATTTATAAACCTTTCAAATGTATTTGATCCTCCTGTTCACTGGTATTTTCAGTCTGAACTAATATTTTTGTGTAGTACTACGTGTTTCCAATTTCTTTATTATTAAGGGCTTTCATGAAGAATTTTGTAGCATTTTTAATTGCAATCAAAAGAGAAGAAAACAAATACCCTAATCTTCTCTTTCTACATTTTTATGATTAACAATAAAAATGTAAAAGCAAAATCTACTTTTTCACAGTGCTATTGCTACTATCTGCTGTTACATTTATTTATTTTTTTCTTAGAAAAAGAGTGCTTTTTCACATTGGACTAGAACTACATAATCATCCTCTCCCCATTAGGAGAGAATAAACCCTGCTCTTGCTTGCTTCTTCATGAACTGCATTCTACAGCTCATTTTTTTTTCCAGAAAAAAAACATCAAATGCCTGAAGCTGTATAGAAGAAAAATTATCACAGTAAAATATGAAGAATTCTCTTTTATTATATAATACGTACAATACAGCCCTTACTGCAAACTACAATTATTTGGAAAAAAAAAACCCACACATGTTTTTGAATGGTGCTGTATTGATTGATTGATTGATTGCTTTTTATAAGCTTTATAAAATAGTCATGATTTAAATCTCCCTTCTACAGAATGACTGGTGAGGTTCCAGCAGCTGAATTAGTAGAACTTTACTGCTAAGCTTTACCATGGACACCTTTTCTCAGTGATCATCTATCTACTTGTGTTCTGCACACAGATAGCACTTAGAAGAAACTCATGATTGAATGTATCATAATATGCGTTTTGATCTCTTTCTCTGTGTTTTTTCCTTTTTTAAAATCTACCTCACCTTTGCATCCAACTGCATCAAATTATCACTTTCAACTCGCCAGTGCTTACCTTGCCAGGGTTTTGTTCCTTGAAGTGGGACATTTCTTGAAGAAATACAAATAAATTCATCAGTGCTTCCGAAAGGCACTGATTTATTCTGGGTCTGTAGTCTTGCCTGGAACTGATGACTTCCCAGCTGAGTAAAATGAACACAAGTACACAATAACTTTATTTGTAGCTCATATGAATACTGAAGTTGCCTGAAAATATGTGAAGCACTATTGTCTTCCAAACTAACCATGTTGAAAAGATATAGCCTTCAGCTATCTAATGGATGCTGCAGGCTAAGTGTATTTCATACACACTTTTTCTTTACACATTATACAAACTATGAGAGTCCATAAGAATTTTAGCTTTTCTCAGTAGGAAGTTATTCGATTGGTTGCTTTTGCCTAGTCCCTCTCCAGGAGGCACACACAGCCTACTACTGTTGTGTCATACTTCATTAGCCGTGATTGATGTTCATTCTTGTTTATCTTTTATTGTATTTCAGAACATGAACTTGTTAATATTGCTCACTTCTTGGTATAAGGGAAGTTATGGAGATTTCCAAGTATTTGGACATATGCTTCTATTTTTGTAAGGCACTCTCAAAATGAGTTCACATACAACAGCACTGCTATCTGTAGTCTGCTGAGCCTCATGGCCCAGTTATTTTGGAGTTTTGTTCCCCAAAATTACAGACTTATTGGCATTTTCATTTACTTAATGCCTAGCATTTTTCAGAAGATAGATGGATCCCTACCAACACAGGCTTCTTTGACCTCAAAAGTATTTCACATATTCCTTGGAGCGAGTTTACAAACCTGCACGTACCCACAACCCCAAGGTTAAAAAAGAATGTCTAAAAAACATTGCTCCCTCATGTTTTTTTGTTTTTTTTTGTTTTTTTTTTTTTTTGAGTCTATAAAGAAAAAGCTGTGATGATGCAGATTTTATTAGCAAGGGAAATGAGTTTGCTTAGAAAGCCAAGGAGATAATGGCTGAAAGAAAAGGGAGAGGAATTCAAAGTGTGATTTGCTTCAGAGTGACATGCACAATTGCACTGTACTACAAGAGATATGCGGGTGTTTCCTAAAAAGATAAGCTTCTCCTAGCAGGGCTGAAGTTATATGCTGCTACTTTCACACAGTTTTGGGAGCAAGCAAGGTGCTAACCCAGCACTGAGGGGATGGTAATTAAAATGGTCAAGTGGCCTGAATGAGGTAGAAACCTTGATCTGTGAATCACAAGAGCACATAAAGTAATGCAGCCCACATGGTTTAGTACATTGTGTTGTCAAATGTAAAGAAAGGCTTTAGATTGCTTCAGGTTCCTGGTCATAGATTAATTACAAAGCCATTCACACGCTTGCTAAATATATGCAAAACATGTATTTCACTTTATTTTCCAATGGAAAAAAAAAAAAAAAAACACCAAAAAACCTATTTACATATTTTCAATTGAATACAGTTTCAGTTGAATAGCCCACAGGGATAAACCACACATTCTACTAATTGTGATAAAAGAAGAAACTGAACTCCGAATTTCAAATCCAGTGTTTCACAAAAGTAACACTGTTCTTAAGCTCTCCTTGAAACTAGCAGCTAACATTTCAGCCAAAATGACTGAAATGAATGGAAAACCTATCTGACATCCAATTTAGCAATGTGCTTGATGAGTCTAAGGCCACTTTTTCTTAAAAAATCTATTATCCTAAATATGCAGGATAAGAGAGCTGCAGGCTTCTGGTGAATTGTACAGTTTGGTTCATCTGCTGTCCGCTCTTAAATTTGTGAATTTTTACATAGTTCGTTGTAAGTCAGGATTGAGCCTTCTTCCTGCTTGCACATGACATCCAAAACTACTGCAAAACAACTTCACCACGAGGTGGTGATACAGCACCATGTGTGTCAGGGTAAGGTTCGGGAGCCATTTTACACTGAATATACATAGTATTAAAGGAGTCACATTCAAACTGTGCTATGAGTAGTGAAACCAAGAACACAGCTTTTAAAAGAACTAACTTCTTGGCCACAGTGTAAAACCAGTTAAAATGCAAACTGTTGTCCCGTTCCAGGTGCTATTCTAGTACTTATTAGAGTACAGCATTTCCTATTGTACTGCAGTAGTGTGATTACCTCTCATGTTACAGAATATTCGGAGAGAGAATATTCCCCTTTAAGAAAAATCAAACCATTTTTAAACAGGGTATCTGAAGATCATAGGTGAGAGTCCTGTGTCTCAGATGAGGTGACTTCTGCAAGACTGAGAACACACATTTGCCAGCCATGTAGGACTGCATTCAGGTCTTTGCCTCTGACGGAGGCAATATAAAGGCATTCAGTAACTTAGGGAGGATTCAGCAGAAACACAGCAGAAGCAATTAGGAATGTTAGTAACACAGTAACACAGAACTCAACACATCCACAGTACTGCTTTCAACATCCATCCTCACTGATGGTTGGAGACTTAAGTACTATGTTAGAATTTTGTTTTATGAGAACGATATTTCATAGATAGGCTGTTCTCCTTACAGACACAGTGCTTCCAGCTTTTGTAACACAGCATTAATATGCATTTTAAGACTTGCCTGTTTATTCTAGAATTGAAAACTACTATTGTGACATTATTATGAATTACAAAATCTTTTCATACGCTTTGCTCTATCCTTTATTTAAAATTGTTGGCAAATAAGATGGAACTTAATGGAAGAGATGAAATGGGTAGAACTGATGTCTGCTCTCAAAACAGAGCTTTGAAATACACAGGCCAACTGTAGGCAGTTAGTTTAGTAATGTCAAAAGTTAATTGCAAAATCAGAAAAAAAAATTAAAAAAGGAAGGCATTAGTTGCAATAATAATGCAGAATATCTTCATATATACTAGCCACCAACATAAAGATCACCAATATAGATCATTGTGGAAGAAATACTACAGGGCACCAAGAGAAGAACAGTAACAATTAGAATACACAAATTATGCAGAAAAGTGTCACGTGGGGAAAGTTCTCTGGAGTTCCTCCTCTTGCTTGCTACCACTTCTCTCTTTTACCAGGCTGAGAAAATGAATGTGTGAGCTGCAGTGCAATACAACGTACTGTCAGATGCCTTGAGTCTGTGGTCAGCTGGTGGTGCACTGACAAAGATGAAACCAAGCATGGAGAGACAATTGTGAAGTTTGCCTCAAAGCATTATAGACCCACAACTAAGTAAGCTTGCTCCATAGAATAATATTTGTCAGTTTCTTGTAGTATTAATCAACAAGAAGCCAGGAGCAACCTGTCTGTTCTGCTATGTCCACACATTTTATTTTTATGAGGAATACCAGGGGACTGTTTATAGGTCTTGTACTGATCTTGGGCAACTACAGTCATGCATGGGATGCCTCTTTTCGCTAACATCTTCCATTAGTTGTCAGTCCCAGCAATATCTGACTCTGTGGTCCCTTGTTCTCTGGGCCCACGTGAGTAGCAGTGCTCATCAGAGGTCAGAGGATGGAAATAAGGGATAACTGCAGAGGGAGTGAGAAGGAAAAATAGGGGTGCAATGTATATTTGTATGTACACAAAAGTACAGAGCTTCCAGAATGCTCTAGCAGAAAATGATAAAGACTAAACCTACATCAGATCAAAAGTGTGCTCTTACAGCAGTGTGCTCTTGCAGCTCAGAAAGCAAATGGTATCCTGGGCTCCATCAGAAGAGGGGTTGTCCAGCAGGGGACATAGAGGTGATTGTTCCTCTCTACTCTGCTCTTGGGAGGCCCCATCTGGAGTACTGCATCCAAGTGTGGAGCCCCCAGTACAAAAAAGACAGGGAGTTGTTGGAGAGGGTACAGAGGAGGGCCACAAAGATGATCAAAGGGCTGGAGCACCTCCCCTGTGAAGACAGGCTGAGGGAGCTGGGCTTGTTCAGCCTGGAGAAGGCAGTGGGGTGACCTAATTGCAGCCTTCCAGTACCTAAAGGGATCCTACAAACAGGAAGGGAGTAAACTCTTTATAAGGGTAGGTAAAGGCAAGACAAGGGGAAACGGTTTTAAGATGAAGGAGGGAAGATTTAGGTTGGATATCAGGGGAAAATTCTTTACTATGAGAGTGGTGAGGTGCTGGATCAGGCTGCCCAGAGAGGTTGTGGATGCCCTGTCCCTGGAGGTGTTCAAGGCCAGACTGGATGGGGCCCTGGGCAGACTGGTCTAGTATTAAATGGGGAGGTTGGTGGCCCTGCATGTGGCAGGGGAGTTAAAGATTCACGATCCTTGAGGTCCCTTCCAACCCTGGCCATTTTATGATTCTATGAAAAGCTGACATGCACTGAAGAATGCATACTGTAAATTAGTGTTTAAAAACAAAATGGAAGAAAAGAGAGCCATAAAGTGTTGTGAATAATAAATGTGGAGCGTGTGACTACGACATCAGTCAACCAAGAGCATAAGAAAGTACTCCAGCATAATGTTACAGTACTTCAATAAATGACTTAAACATGAACCCTGTCCTTCCTGCCAAAATAGATTTTCTAATTCCAAGGTTACAGAGTGTCTCTCTGAGGATGTAAGTAGCCAGCTGTGTCTGAACAGCTTCACAGTTTGTGTACCATTTAGAAAGAGGAAAATTTTACTCTCCTAATTTATATTGAGTTTATATAAAATACTACACTTCTGTGCCTGAATTGCCAGTAAAACCGAAGACATCCAGAGAGAAAACTAATTATTCATATCCTTCTACTACTACATCATTCCTAAAATGGAGCAAATAAACAAACTGTTTCCCAGTAGCTGTACAAAAACACACCCTCCCTCCCCAGATGCTTCAACCCATCACAGTCACAAACACTGGCCAGAAGAGTCAGTGGCATTACATTCTCTAAATATGACTGATGGTGTCATACTCTCAGTTTGTATCTAGACATCTGTTCAAGCAAAGCCCCATCACATTTCTCTCAGAAAGGTCAGCAGCTCTCATGTTACTGGTTTCAAGATCTCTTCGTGATGTGCCAGATTTTTTTTAATTATGCACATGGTTTTGTATATACCCACATATACACATGACTTAGAACTGCAGTGGGCACAGAGCAGACAGTGATGTAGCAACTGAAGGATTGCAACTACATAAACAGAGAAGTCGATAATTATAGTGCTTCCAAACCTGCTTCATCTCCCTGCTGCAAATGCACACACTTCAAACCTGTGCAGACTCTGTAATTTTAAGTGGAACTTGGAATCTGTTTGTCAGGGTGGAAGAGCTCGAAGTTAAATTCCCAAAGATACGTAAAGCAAAATATAGATAATATGACTATTCTGTATTTAGCATTTTTTTAAAACTTGCTATCTAGAGCTTATAGAAATCTAATTCTAAGGAGCATTTAGTGTCATATCAGAGCATAAACATCTGATAAAATGCTGTTGCTATAAAGATGATATTTAAGGACAAACCTCAAAGGCAACCAGGAGTTTAGCATAAAACTTGAGCAAATTAGATGAAGTGTATAAACTGTGAGCAAAACTGGATCAGGAAGATTTACTTTCTCAGGGCTTTCACAGTTCTCTCCTGGGATGAAAGAAACCACCACCGTGCAAAAGGGAAAGACTATAATGGTGCAGTTACCTTTCTTTGAAAGAAACACTTCATACCTGGCATACACCAAAAATGCATTTTAAAAATTGTTTTCTAAGTTATTCAGGGACATAGATAATGGTTATTAAATGGTATTTAGACAATTATTATGAAGAATACTTAAACGTGCCTCTCTGGCCCTGCAATTTACATTTCAGTTGACCATATACTCAAAATGAAAACAGCTCCAAAATGTATAACAGTAGAAAAAATGCATCTTACAAGTGGAATTAAGAACCAATGATAAGATCACTAAGATCTATCACTGAAGTGTGTGGTAGAAAACAGTGCAATATTGATGGGCCTTAGTGTACTACAGTATACCCAGTCTGTAAATGCTATGTGCGCTGCATGGAAAGACATAATGGCAAATACCAGTGAACTCATGGCACAGCATCTTAATGACCAATATGGCTAGTTTCAAAGGTGATTACTACATAGAGCTGTGTTTTAACCTGTGCCACTTCTGGATCCTATGTAATAGTTAAGTATACTAAAATAATTATTTTTGTGTCATGTGGCTATGACACAGACAACAAAACTTGCAGTTTAAATTAATCATTTAAACCATGTCATGTACACCATGTAAACCATGACACCATGTAAAATTCTACTTTCTTCAAAGAGATCCATGGAAGAATTACTTCTGTAATTGAAAGAATGAGGAAAACAGCAAGCATCTAGAAATACACTGCTTCTCACACTTCCCTGAGAACCTTCATCCTAAAACTTTTTGTTACAAGGTCTGTATTTCTTGGAGAAATCTCTCCAGCTTGCAGATGTCTGTATGCACTTTATTTCTCACTGCTAATCTATAAATACTGCAAAGGCTTAGTGTGATGTGATAACGTGGCAAATATATCCTTTATGCAACCACATTGAACATCCTTTCACTACTAAGAACCATGAACATGTGGAATCTTTAAAATGTAGAAAATCACATTTTCATTTAAAAAACAAAAAAATCAGCCCTGAAGAGTTACACCAACACTTCCCAATTATAAAAAAAAAAAGCTAATTACCTATCATGTAGTTCAAATACATCATTTCTAAGACCTACATTAATTCAACAGTATGCAACACTGATGCTCAAACTTTAAAACTGTTCTGAACATTCATCAGTCTTCTGCTGACACCCCAAATTTGTGCTTTTTAATCATAGCTATTATTACTTTTTTTTTTCCTTTTGAAGGGAAGGTGTACTGGAAGCAGCTTTATAAAAGCTTTATTTCACAGCTTTCAGTAATAGCATGTCTCCTTTTAATTTCTATTTTTGGTAATATTGCTGTACAGAAGTATGTTTAAATGGCCAGCATGTGATAAGCCTGGATGTGCTTTTCTCAGCGGCCTGCACAGCAGACTGGCCAACACATGTGACTGTCAACAAAACAAAATATATGCAACCTTTCATCCCTGTGTCTATCAGCTTCCTGCACAGCGTGTTAAACTAAAGTCGTGACAGCATTTGTTCTCTTTAGCTCACGTGGGAACAACTTGTCACCACTGTGTTGCTAAGCCATACCAATCCCATAAATAAAGATCTTTTTTTTCCCCCCTCTATATTGCTCATCAAGAAAAACTTGTCTTAAAGAGAAAGCAGTAGTATCATTATAAAAATACACTCTATAAAGGGATAGGGAAATTCATCTTGTCCTAGAGGCTGCCTGAGGAAAAAAAAAAAAAAAAAAAGGCAGGTGACTACCAAGATTTTATTTGGAGAGGATGCATTTATCTCTTACATTCAGTTGTAACATTGATTCTGTTAGAAAGTGTTGTCAAGGGGCTATATTCTTTACCTAATGATTAGATACAAACTGGCGAGCCCAGCATTCTTCAACACAGCACAGCCTCCTAAGTGTTGTTTTTTTGCTGAATGTCCAGCTAGTTAGCAAATATACTCCTCCTAACATGTGGGGCATTCCCCTGTGCAGCTTCTCTATGCTGACTCTCAGCAAAGTGACAGGTCAGCTCTGATGGGAAACACTTCCTTTGGCCTACGCTACACTCTCGCCCTGCTCTCCTGAGAAGAATCTGGCTACTCCAGTTTGAGGTCATCCAGAATGTGAAATGTAAGTTGACGGTCGAGTGCTGTTAGTTCAAAGTCATGATTTACTAAATCAGCACAGACTCTTCAGATGCCTTTTGCATGAAAATGACTCTTTCAGAGTCACATAAATACTATTACAGACTCGCTTTTCTATTTAGTAGAAGCTATAATGCTATTACTACTCTTTGTGGACTGCTGTATTCTTAGCAAAAGAGTAGAAGGGCTGGGATCTTCCAGGTCAGCCTCCCATTTGTAATAGAAACTGGTGATGTAAAAGATGTATTTTCATTGCACTATTTTCGTTTAGAAAAGTAAGGAAGTTTTGTTCCTGTCAACAGGAGCATAAAGTTCTGTTTGCTGAATTTTAAATAACTCTGCCCAGTTTTATAAGTAATTCTTTTACATCTGTTTGTCTCTCCTCAAAGTCAATTCTTTTAACCCTTTTCACAAACTCAACCCGTTTTTTTCCTTCAGATTCCATGTTCTTCAGCTAAGATACTTCTAGTTCAAGGCCTCTCAAAGTCAAACAGCTAGGAAAGATGAGCTGAGCGCTCCTTAAGTTGCAGAGCAGCTGCATGAGAAAGAAAAATTACATTTTCAACTGCCAAACAAAGAATACTTTTAAATTTGCAAAAGCATCATAATGACTTTTTTAGATGATATCACAAGGTGGTTTTAAGTCTATGAAGAAAGTCATGGTGTTTTCAGTTGGCTCCAACGACAGTGGGAACCAGCAGCCAGTGGCCATTTGCTCTGATGCATTACTGAGAGCTCCTAACCGCTCACTGCCTGCATTTGTGCAGCAAGTTCAACAATTAAAGCAATATCAAATATTTTCCATTTTACTTGCGTAACATTAGCAGAAAACACAACTACTCTTATGTGATGACAAATCCGTCATTAAATACCACGTCAATTTGACTTTAAACCAGATCTCCATTTTTCTTAAATCCAAGTATACAGTGAAAGAGGTCATGCACTGAGATTATAGCTCAAAAACAGCTGGTTCAAAATACAGGTCAAAATAACAGAGCCTTTTTTTTTTAATCCAAGTCAGAAAAGACTCCTGGCTAACAGTTTAGTACACCATCCTTTTGATAATAAGCACATAATAGCAATTAGAACAACAAAGACATTGCTCTAATGCAGTTAGTTACACTTCAGTACATGCCTGAAGAACTGTATTCGCAGTGCCTTTTATACATTCTCGACCATCAATAGATTCCTCATGAGTTGTCATTTTTTTTATGCTGTTGTTTTCTTTAAAAAAATACAGCAACTTTCACATGTAATGGGGAAAATACTGTTGTTACCTTAACTACTTCAGTCCTTGACCTTTGATTACATCCTTGCTCACTGTTTTTCATCTGGCCTGGGATCATATAGACAAACAAAGCAGAAGCGGGTACCTGATCTTCACAACTCTTAAGCCTTTTACTATCTTTCCTAAGAAGCATTAAGTATATTTGTGCATACATTCCTTTGGTTATTATATTTCTAGATTCACAGTATGACTAACAGACTATTGACCAATGCCAATGCCACACCTTGAATGACAACGTTAATAAAATTCTCTGGTGACACAATATTTTCTAACGTAGGACATGATCTCAAAAGGGGATAAGGTATACGAAGTATTCAGTTGTATCTGAGGAATATAAAAACTGCAGCAAGCTGAAACCAATCAGTGAACAAAGCTCACTCTACAGCTTCTACACAAATACAAGTGTCCTCCTTTTTTAAACAAATAGACCCACAGCTTCAATTCTTTGAACCCTCAAAATTATATTATCTGTATCTGTGTATTTAATAGCTCTTCTGCAACCCTAAAATGCACTGCTATAGTATAGTTCTTTTATTATTCTAGTACACTTCCAACAGATCTTCCTCTTATTCCTTCCTGTTTAACTTGGACCAAAATATTCTCACTTCCACAAAACATTACCACATAAATGATGCAACCACGTAAAAATGATTTTGAGATGTATCTGATTTATTACCAAAGGCAGATTAATTCAAGAAAATAAGAATGTTTTGATGAGGTTACTTTCTCAAATCTTGCTGCTGAACAGCAAAGCCACAAAAGGATGGGAGATTAGGATCAAGATCAACTCATATAGTGGTGGTTGCAGAAACGATAAACAGGAAGAGCAGGCCCTATTATCGTACTTTTCAAGTTATTGCTTAAGAAAATTTGTCTTTCTTTATTAATAAAAAAGCTTTGATTCATAGAATAAGACGTCTTAGAGGTTTGGGCCTAACATCACCCTTTATTTAAGTGCCAAAATCTGTTCCAAGCCTCCATAGAGAAAGAATTGTGAACAAAAGAAGTTCTACATGACAGAGTGTGCATGCTTTGTACAGAAACTGCATCTTCTTACATGCTGATAAACACTGCATTAAAAAAAAAAAAAAAAATCAAAATTACAATATTATTTTTCTCAGCTGCTACCATTTCCTCCCATCTTGTATTCAATTAAATATTTCCAAAGGAGGAGATGATGCAAATCCTTTATAAAACTGATTCAAAATGAAATAAAAATAAAAAATAAAAATAAAGTGACTATGATTTGAATCCTCCATTTTTTTCTTCCACGTGTCATGCATGTTGCTATTTTCCTGTATTGAAAAATATATAGTTTAATAAGCTGAAGACTCAGCTAAACAGTCTTTAATGAATAGCAATTAACACTTCCGTGCTAGCTGTCACATATTTAGCCAACATTTCATTAAAAAGGAAAAAGAATGTGCTACCCTGTGCTACAATTACTTACAATCCATGCCATATATAGGGCACAACCTAGATCCCTGCAAACGGAAATGTGTAGGTGACCCCACCCTTGCAAAGACCCAATTATGCCACTGGGGATCCATTCACCCACACTCATCCAGTTAGGTGACAATGTCTGAACGTACTCATCTACAACAGACATCCAGAACGTTGTTCACCCATCTTCCAATGCTGCATTCATTTACATATTGCAAAAACATCCTCAATTATTAAATTTAAATATAAGAAACAGAGGTTGAATCCCAAGCCAGTGCTCTTCTGATTTCTGTAATTTCTTAGATTTTCCTATCTATATTAGATTTTTTTTTAAACTAACCTCTAAAAATGTCTGCTTCTAAATATATGACTATTTTGCTCTTTGGTATTAAATATTTATGAGCACTGTTTTGAAGCCAACATTTTATGTAGCATCAAGAAAGTGAAAATCATAATTACAGAAAGACAGTTTGGACTTGAAGAAATCTAAGTCATAAAGTCTATCATAGGCAAACATAAATAATATTTGCTTTTAAAATATCTTTTTTAAAATCTATTAAGCTGAATATATTTAGCACATTTATTCCCACAGGAATGTGCTAGAACACATTTGTAAAAACCATATTAGTTAATTTGCTGTGAAGTTTTTGGGCTATCTACTTTCTTCTTGTCCTGTTGGTGGTTTCTATAACTAATTCAGATAAAAATTCAACTTCAAAACGACTGACATACCTCAAAGGGACACAGTGCCCTATCCCACAGTAATGAATTACGGTTCTGTCAGTATGTGGCTGCACATAAACTATTTGCCTCTCTGACATTTTGAGACCTGTAAACTGTCCCAGGGTTGGGAAAAGTGACACCCAGTATCTCATTCCATTTAGCTTTAGTTTAAGAACTACACAAAGGATGTACAATTTAACCATTATGTAGACACTAATATTTTATTCTTCTCTTTTACAAAGCATTAGATTAGCATTATGGGCAAAACACTCAAAGAGTTAGATGATCTGTTGTAACACAGAGCAAACTAATCTTTGACCTAGTATGAAAACACAGGACTTCACGGAGAGATTAATTGCAGACAGCTTTGCTTTATGCAGCACTGTATGAGAAGGCCATCAAAATCTTTTACAGTACCTTTCATCTTGTCCCAGGTCCTCACTGTCTGACATTTCAGACGTAAGAAGAAATTATGTCTCTCTTTCAACCAATCTAGATAATCCAGGTAAGGGTCTTCTAGTCTGCTTTGTGTTTTAGTAGCACCAAACGAGGAAACTACTCTGTGTGCTGCAGAGAAAAGTGCTCCTTGCTCAAAGAGCAAATGTTTACAACACATCCTAAGTGTCTGCTTGTCTTGAATGAATTTCAGAGCGTTCTGCGTTGATTGGCCAATGCTATAAATAAACAAGTCCTGACTCACCTCGCACACTATGACAGGGTGTTTAGTAGCAGGCACAGCCAAGAGCACAACATTTTTTTCTTTTGGTCATGTGAGGGAGAATTACCACCCAGTTATTGCATCTTATTTTTCTCCTTCCACTGACACCCTTCCTCAATGTCTCCCACTTGCTCAGAATCAAGTGTACATAAACAGAAATTATACAAAGCTAGATGGCACTCAACTTCAAAAAGTAATAATTTTTAAAAGTATATAAAAAATAATAAATTAAAAAAAAATAAAAAATATATAAAAAATATATATAAGTATTTTAAAAGCTTACTGTAACTGTAAAAAGTTCAAATTTTATTCTCTGCAAAGTGAAAGCCACAATTTTTCTCCACTGACTTATTCACAGATGAAATACAAACTCAGCCATTGTTTTCAAATAAGGAATAGGAAGACAAGTTTTCAGTAACTATTAATTGCATTACTTTTAAGTTCTGATTCTAACTGTTCCTGCCACAAGCAGGCTGTCATGGGGATACCAGCAAACTATACTCGCAGCCCTCAAATAAAGAGGTATGCCAATAGGAGGAAGTTTTCTGCCAAATATCCCTTGTGAACAACCTAAGCTGAACTAACAAAGTCACTTTGTTCATATCACTTTCGGCTGTGTGCATGACAAGGATTCTGTCACTCCAGCTATACCAGCTATATTTCTATTAAATTTCAACACCCCAGCCACCTCATCTGCGCTTCATCAGCCCAAGACTCCAGGGATCACATATCTGTTGTTCAGCGCTGCTCCTTCACATGGCTTGCTTCTTCCATTAAACAGCTTGGCCTGTTCTTCATATAATGTCAAGCAATTACTACATCCAAAGATCTTCACATAGAAATCTTTTTTGTCCTATGAGGAAGCTCAGCAAGACTAGACCTGCTTGCCCTGTGTGAAGCAATAGGAACTGTCGTGGAAATGTGAAAAAAACAAAGCTGGAACAAAAGCTATGCCAGATTAATAATCAACCAGCCAGTATCCTCTGTTTGGTACACTGCACTTGATGCACTCCAGGTTACGTAGCACTCAGTGGAAAGTTGCTTAACTTTCAAAACTACAGAGGGACTACGTCCTTTCTTCTTACTTTAATATAAAAGACTTCAAAACAAACTGTAAGATCTAGATTAAAACTTCAAAAATTCCCAAAACAGCACAATGAGAAAACCACGACTTTCAACTGTGTGACTTATATTTACTATGCAAGTATTCGAATTAATAAAATGATCTCAGGGACACCGTGTGTCTGTGAACTTATTTTACTCTTCTCTGGCATTCTCCTTAGTTCTTTTCTCCTTTTCCTAAACCCATCCACACCCTTCCTCAGTCTTTTCAAGACATGTACTTAACAGTGTAATAGTACTGAACTTTAAGGAAGGAGGGAGAATAAAAACAGGAATAAAGTCTTCTACTTCTTAATTTCTTTAAGTATAAATATATATTAACTTATTTTATATTTAAAATTATTTGTTCTCTATAAAAATATAAATAGAAGTCCTGTTCTACTCAACAGAGACGTTCCATGCTAAACTATACCCACTTATTCCATCATCCTTTTTTATTTTTCCTACTTGTATGCATAGCTGAGATAATTACAGCTGTACTTCCTTCTAGATTAACTCAAAGCAACAGAACTACTCAATTCTAAATCTTCTTCAGCAAAAATCTTATCTGTGACAGTTTTACTTTCACATCAAAATTCTGAAGTCTGGCAAGCAGGGCAAGAATCAAAACAAATAAATGAAATCTGCAAACATACAAAAGCAATGTTCAAAGCATAACTGTAGCACTGAAAGAGAAAGCAAAACTAAGTCCCCCTGTGCAACTTTAATTTCTTTTACACGCATTAGGGTACACTTTTATATAGCCACGTACATTTTACTGAGGCACCACCTACTTTTAATACATTTCATGAGCACATTCATAGGCTAAAGAGATGTCTACTCCTGTATTTTAGGATTGGAACTTGCTGCAATCCATGCTGCTAAAGTACTACTGTGGACTGTTCGTTTTTTCTGCCCCTCTGCTCCCTGTGAGGAGCTGCAGCTGCCATCAGGACTCCCCTCAGCTCCTCTGCGCTGAGCGCCCCCAGGAGCCTCAGTTGCTCCTCACACGTCTTTCCACCTAGGCCCTTCCCCATCCTCACAGCCCTCCTTTGGACACTCTCTACAGCTTGATGTCCTTCCTACACTGTGCACCCAACCCGCACGCATTGCTGGAGGTGAGGCTGCACAGCACACTGCAGAGGGGACAGCCGCTGCCCCCGCCCTGCTGGCAGTGCTGGGCCTGGTGCACCCCAGGTACGGTTGGCTCTCTGGGCTGCCAGGGCACGCTGCTGGTTCATAATTTACTTTTATGATTCCTTGGAACTCTTCACATGCCCTCAGTGAGGAAAGGAGGATATTATCACCTTATTTTTTTATTGATGGAAATATTAGGTTCAGAAGTGTCTACTAAACGAGTACCTAACCAAGATGTCAAGGGTCAGTTACTTCGAAAGCAGAGCATTTATAAGACACGTTGATACTCATGGACTAGTTTCTACCGAGTTTAGTGCTCATTGCTTTTGTAAGCCAGACTTTAGAACATGTGAAGATGTAATTCGCTCCAGTGTAATAACACTAAAATATTTTACGAAGTTTCACAAAGACAACTATCTAGAAAATTCACCACAAATTTTTGATTAGTCTTAAGTTTTCCATACCTAAGGGAATGAGAGCTTGTACTGACCAAGCTGGAGACCTCCATCAGATAGGGCTCCAAACTATTTCACAACTGTATGAGATAAAACAACTTTCCAATACTCTTGGATGGGACAGCAGCAGGTGAACAAAAGCACTGCACTGAATCTATTCGAAGGCTATCTGGCATTTTCAGCTAAGTACAAAACTGCAGCTCAGGGAAAAAACACATTTCTATGTTCTCCATACATTCTTCTAGACTTCACCTCATGGCTCAAGAGACTCCTGAGCCAGATGCAAAGACTGGATTTTTAACACTCCTCAGTAGGTTTCAATAGGTAGAATTTCGTAAAGTTGTGCAGCAAGGACTTCTGCACTTTACTTACACTCTATTCAAAAAAATCACCAACTTTGCTCTGAACTAGCCAGCTCCAGCTTCAAGTGATTTCTAGGAATATGTCTAGAACAGGTAAAGAACAGCAATCTCTCATTAGCTTTTCACAGCTATTAAGGTGAGGTTGTGAGGTGGAATTGCCTAGAAGAGAGCTGGTATGAGAATAGTTAAAAATCATTTTAAAACATTTCCAGTACGGAAAACTCAAGTGACTGGAGAGAACAGAACTGAGGAGAGAAAAGTTCTCCCCTATCCATGGGTGTTTTCAAGGAGACTCTTACTTCCTTGCTTAGTTGCAGCTCATGCTACAAGTTTCTGAAACACACAGGACTTTGCTCAGTTCTCCATGTTCCTTTTACTCCTTTTTGCCATCTCCAAGGTCTTACCCAACGTGACTAATCAATCCCTGCTCCTCTCAGCAGTCTCCATCCTAGTCTTGCCATGTCTTACTTCTCACATCCAGCATTTTTTTTCTTTTTATTTTTCTATCCTTGGCTCCACTGGTTCCTAAACAGAAGGAACAACAACTTCACTCTTTAGTGAGCACTTCTACCAGACTGTGCTCCTTCTTAAAGGAATAAGAAAACTCTTGACTTGAAATCAAAAGGAAATACTGATTGTGTTCTGCTTTCTGTCAGCCTATCCAGACTGAAAAGACATACTTCGCTTATTTGCTTCTAGCATACAAGCAGTACCCTGCCATCAAACATCCTCACTGTTCTTTTCCTTGTTCTTCCCTATATATACTATACATATATATATATATATATATATATACACACACACTCTATAAACAGTGTAAGATGGTAGAGATCAGAAACATACGCTGTTATTTCAGGTGAATACATGCCACTGATTTACACCATGCTAAAAGTGTATTTTTATTCTTGGTCTCTGTACCTTTCATAGCAGCTCTATTTTTTCTTCCTTTTTTTTTTTTTTCCAATTGCTTATTTGACATTTTTGTAGAATAATTCATTATGATACAAATATCTCATTTCTGAATGTTCTGAATAGCCAGTACAGAATAAATAATTTTCTTCAGGAATTCAGAATTACTTCTTCCCTTACAGATGCTTTTTTGACTTTATCAGTCATCCCTTCACATAAATTCCCTTCTTTTTATACTTCAAAGAACAGAGTTGAGAAGCAAGATTTCCAAAAGAGCTGTCTTTCCTCAACAGTATTATATTTAACCAGTCATCTTTTTGTTTTGTTTCTTTCAATATTCCACGTTCACCTTGTACAGACCACAGCTCCCTCCAGGTGAACCCTATAAACCTTTTTTTTTTTTTTTTTTTTTTTTGTGTGTGTGTTTTGTTTTTTTAATTGCGTATAACCACTAATGTCTCAGTATAGAATTTACATAGTAAAGCTGGTAGTTCAACTGTTTCATCTTGGAATTCCTTCAGAGCTGTAACTGTATTTGTTTTTTTTTTGTTGTTCTATTTGATTACCATCTTCTGAGGCTGCAATTTGCTGTACATCCTTTGATATACCCCTTAAAGAAGGTCAGTATTGTGGAAACCACCTCTGTGGTGAACACAAATAGATAATCCATGAAGTTCTTCTGTAATGGCCAAATCTCTGAATTTTCCTTTTCTGCTTGATCATCTACTGACACAAAAAAGCGTCTTCTGAAAGATATCCTGCTCCTGATGTGTTAACAGGACTACGGAGTTTACTACATTTGCTGAGTACACTAATCATCACATTTTTACCCTTTTTGCAAGTTGATCCTCAAACTCTGCCAGCCTTGATTATTGTATTATTTTTTACTAATTATTGTATATGTATTTTTACACAGAGCTTTCCAGAGCACAATCTTCTTTATTTTATTTGGATAACTTTAAGAATCAAGACTTACTTCTGTTCATCTACATGACCTTGTTTTTTTTTTTTAAAATAAAGAAACTTCATGCAGACCTTTCTCAGTACTTTCTTGATAGTTGGTAACTGTTCTGCTTGCCTATGCCTATTAAGATAATCCCAAAGATGTTCTGGAACATAGTTCTGATGCTTGTTTGACATAATAGTTGATCAAGTATTCCTAGACATTTTGTTCTTGCCTTTGACTTGGACTGAACATGTATTGTAATCATCAAGTAAATGCCCTCACCAAATTGTGAAATTTACCTTTTACAGATAGAAATCGAATATTTCAAAGGAAGTTACCATCAAGAAAAGTAAGTATATGTCTTTGTCAGAGACAAGAAAGCAGCCTTACTGAGTAGCCAAGAGGATCGAAAATGCTGTGGGATGCTCTGTTTTACATACTGGACATGCTCAAGGACTTTAGCACGTAAGTGAAAGACAGTATACTATCCACGTGGAATGTGAAGGGGACATTCTGACAGTATTTCACATGGACTGTAAGCCTACAAATATTTTAGTATGCTTCAGCTGCCCACCAGCTCCAGAACTAGACAACTCCTGACGCTTTCCGTGTCTCTCCTCATCTGTAAGGACAGTGAGATGGTGCTTTCAGTGTATGAGCCTGCTCTAATTATTCAACTGAGGGTGAGTCTCATTTCTAGTAAAATTGATGGAAAATAATGAACATTGTACTGTACCCTTAAAAAAGTAAAAAAAAAAAAAACAACACCTCAACTGACTCAAAGCAAAAATAAAATTACAAAAAGAATACAGTTTAGATCAGATTTCCAGAAGAAATGAAAAGTCTAGCTTTTCACTTTTGTATACAGCTCAGGCTGGTATTATTTTCAGCAAGAATCTGAAGGCATGTTTAAAATTTTTGTACATTTATGCATTTATATACAAACCCAGAAAGTATTTTATCAATTTGAAACGCATACCCAATTTTCACATATTTTCAACATCCAAACATGCTGAATGATACCAATCCCAATCTTTTCTATCTAAATCTAATTCAAAATTGGATATAGAATTGTAGAATTGAGTTGAAAGGAACCCTTAAAGATCATCTAGACCAACTCCTGCAATGAACAATGATCTACAGCTAAATCAGGTTGCTCAGATCCTGGTGCAGCCTGACCTTGAATGTTTCTAGAGACAGGGCTTCCTTCTGTGGACAACCTGTTCCAGTGCCTCATCACCCTTATTATAAAAATCTTTTTCTTTCTCTGCAATCTTAATCTCCTCTCCTTCAATTTGAAAGTTAAAAAAAAAAAAAGACACTTAAAGACTTCTACGCACAAAGCAGAGTTTTGCACTTCCCTATATATGAGACTAGAAATGAAAAAGATCTTTCAATAGAAGACCTACAAAAGTAAAGAAATTAAGTACTCAGAAATTTTTTTTCCTCCTTATGGAATCCTGTGTATTAAGCAGGACTCCTTCTTCATATTTAGATGAAATAACAAATTGTTACAGCATTTTTAAAATCATAAGCTGCATATTCAGGATAACAAAACAAAACCAACATTAAGGTTTGACTGAAAAAAAAAAAAAAAAGACACAACATTCACAAAGGTAAACGTGAGATCATATTACACATGCAAAAAATATTTACTCAGCAGAACAAAGCATATGAATATGTATTTTTAAAGAGCTACAAAAAATGGGATATGAAAGCAACATGACTATTTAACAAACACCAAAACCTGACTTGTATGAGAAACAATGAATTGTCATGAGATATTAGTGGTTCATCATAAAGCATGCACACAGCAGAGTGCATGAGACTATTTCCAAGTTTTTCTTAACATAGGCAAAAAGGAGAGTTAAAAGCAGAAAGTCTTCAGCAGTATTTAAAAAGCTTGAAGGTAACAAATCTTCCTCTTGTACAAATGTGATAGGTCATGCTAGATTTATGTGACAAACAGAGAAGAGCTGGAGAAAGAGTGGTGTAAGATCTTACCACTAAGGGTGAAAATCTCAACTGCCTTGGGACTTTTTGACCATGGGATCTTGTTAAACAACTATAAAAGAAACATATTTTGGAGAAAAAAAAAATTCATCATATGTCACCTTTCAATTGAATATTCTTTTCTGATTTTTTTCCCAGATGACTTTTCACATACTCTCATGAAATTACTGTTTTACTATATATCGCATTTCCAATTTCCCTAAAACCTAAAAGGCCTACAAAGGTACTTATGTTCATCTACACTCGTGATCTGTAATTTAGTTAAGTCACATTAAAATGCAAATTCTTTGCTAGGCACATACAGTTCTCAAGATTTTGAGACCTCCCTCTCCACCTGTTTCTCTTGGCAATCCGAATAGCTTATTCTCAGAAATTGTTTTCTTCCCTTCCTGCAAAGAGGCGAACCCTATATATGCACACAGACCAAACAGCAAGATACCCAAACAATGAAATCAGCTTGCACTGGGCCAATCGATACAGGCTAAAAAATAGTTAAGAACACGTGAAGATTTCTAGGTATTTTTTAGAAGTGTTGATGCAAAGATAGCACAACTCTGAGAATTTTTGACTTATAATGTAACTATTAAACACACCACAAAACATGAAAGAAGCAGGCTGCTAGTATGCTACCAAGAAAAAGAACACTTAGAAGACATTTTTCTATGTAAATAAATTCAGAAAGTAAAAACTCACTCAAAATCATATACTAACAAATGCTTACATCTAAACGATTTTGTTTATTTGCTAGCAGTTTGCTAAGAGCAAGTTTTGATATTGGCATTCAGTAATGAAGAGGAAGAAGAGTTGTCCATCTAATTATATCATTTATTCTTAGATGCAACGTAAGAAAATCTCCCCAGAGAGTGGTTAGTGCAATTGCAAGCCATAACTAGATCAAAGTTCAGGTCACAAGCCCTGAATCAGACGCTGCAAACTTTAGGATGAATCACTGCAGAACTCCATGTACACTGCAAAATGGATGCACAGAACATACTTACATATTGATCATTTCCATTGACATCAACCCTATTCTTATGCCTCTGCTCAATGAGCCAAAGTTGTTGATTAATATTCAAGATTCTCTGCCAGATTTTTTTCTTAGCTAGCTTGGTTCTTCTGGTTGCCCTTTAGGGCATCCTTTTTTTAACATCTACATCATGAAAGTGAGACAGAAAGTGAGACAGCTTCCCAAATCATTCTGCTAATTTTTCTCATCTATTTACTACCTATTTATTGGTTTACTATGTGACAGAAGATAAAGACTCTTTAATATGTGTGAAGTTAAAATAATAATATTCTCTCCCTATAAAGAGCTTTTTCATTTGAGTTATTTAGTCTTACTGTGGCAAACTTATGAAACTGAGCAACAGAGACAAAAAAAAAAACAAAATTATTAAGATTGTGACTCAGTTTAAGGCCAGATTTTATCTGATGGATCATTCAGTAATTTGTATGCTACTTATCACTATTGTCCAATATATGTAACAGCACATCAGCAAACCTACTGTATTAAAATCAAAACAAGGACATGTAAGTTTATAATATAGCATTAAAGTTTTTACCATTTTAAACAGATCTGAGACCATTTTAAACAGATCTGTCATTTCAGAAGGGATACACTTGTGGTTGCAGAGCAATAAAAAAAAAAAAAAAAAAAAAAAAAAAAAACAGAAAAATATGGGAACTCCTCACTCATCCCAGCAGAGCTGTGCCAGATGAAAAGTAAAAAGACGTGTAAAGTTTTCAAATGCTAACACCAAAATGTAAAGAAAATACTCTTGAATTACACTGCAGAGGGTGTAATTCAGGGTAAGATAGGCAATAATAAGAAATAATATCAGAAATACAGTCGACAGAGAAATGGTATGCTTCATGTGATATACACATGTGTACAACTGCAGACTGAATAGGATGGTTAATTCTGAGATTCACTGATGGAAACAAAACTACCTTTATTCTTGCTTGATTGGTGTCTAATTTCTTAGTGGAGTTTCTCCAAAGCAAATATTTGTCAAACAGCAATACTTCTGCTCTTTTAGTATCCAGCTCTTAAGTGAAATAACTGCAAAATTTACATCTTTGAAGGCCAATAAAGCCTTCATACAAAAAATACAGCCAAGATTGCAAGAGAAATCAACCCCTTCTGCAATGACATCCTCCCTCAAAAACCTAAACTTACACCATTTTGGGGATGATGAAAGTCAAGAAACATTCAGCCCAGGAGCAATGATAAATACAGAGCTGCAGCCTGGCTTTTTTGTAACCAAGCACACAGGCAGATCTGCAGTTGAGCAGAATACCAAGCTGGTTGTGTGAATGCTGCCAGAGCACTCAGCCACAAGTGCTGAAATGATAACCCTTAGCCCTGCCTTAAAAAGATCATAATGAGGATGACATTTTGCTGAGAGGCTGACAGTGTTATCAGGAAGCCAAATTAAGTCAGTTGTCAAGACTTTTCTCCCAAAGCATAAAAGAAAACTTCCCCGTTCCTTTCCCATTCATTTTTATTTAAATCCATACCATAAGGGCTCTTAAAAGACATGTAAAGAACACCTTGCTTTGCAAGGCAAGATAACAGTTTCTATCCCCATTTCTACCTCATTTCTCATGGAAGTCTATAGATTTCAAAGGAAATAATTCATTAAGCTGTAGAAAATCTTTTCAATTGTATGTTTTCCTGTCAGAACACTAAAGAATTAAGCTTTAAACTTAGAATTTACACACATGCTTATATTTATATACATTTATACTCAGATGCATAAAAGCAAGTTCTTAGATACATTTTGACCATGCACCTTGTACAGATTTGTTGGTAAGAACACAGCCAAAAACAGGGACTTCCAAAGCCAGAGGTGGTGAATTTGTATTTAAAAAGCCTCCACAGAACTGCCCTGTAATTTGTATTTTTAGTCCACATATAGATCTACTTTTCACAACAATCCCGTGTCAAGGATTTCCAAAGCTTTCTTGCATTTATTTTCTTAACCTCCTGCTTGCTATTTTACGTTCCCTCATTCCAATACTGGGAGAGAAAAGACATGTTTCTTAGGATATCTTAGAGAACCCTTTCTCTCCTTAATTAATATTTCTCCTTAATTACTCCTTTTCCAACAAGTCCTACCTCATTTAATTGTTCTTTGTATGGAGCTAGTTCCTGTCTCTGCTCAATGTTGTTGCTCTATCCAGGAATTTTTGCACTTTTCACTTTTTTTTTTTTCTTTTTTTTTAGGAGGCAGCACATTAGATTTGTTTGCCATTTTGCTGTGTAAGAAACATTGAGGGACCTTCAGAAATTCTTCAAAGTAAATTCTTGTCTTTATTTCCTTGAACAACTTGCTTACGCCTGGCTATCTGCCTTTTTGGGATGACTTACGAATACGTTTAACAGAATGCTACCACCCCACACTGCTGAAGGATGCATCTGACCATTCAGTAGCTCAAACACTACATATTCTCATCTCTATTTCCTATATTCCATATGATTATTCTTTTGTTTTAGTTTTTCTTTTTTAATACACGGCAGAGTCCTCTCTCAAACTGCAGAGTTGCTTATTTGCTTTTAGAGTGAAACACAGCTAATGCCTATTGGAAATTCAGCTGATCTACTTCAAATTCTACCCAGCATTCAGTCAGTTTTCATCTGCAATTTTTAACAGATTTTTAAAAACTTCTGTCATTTTAAAATATTTCTACTACTTTAATACTGGACATTTTCATATTTATTGTGAAATTTTCTTAATTATTGACACTAGTAAAAATACTGGCCTACGGTAATGTCAATGGCCACAGCTATGTCACTTATGTCTTAACTGTACTACTAATCAAAGCTCTTAATAAGAAAAGGCTTAAAAATTTAAAGAGTACCGTTCTCCTTATATAAAATCTTAGACGGGAAAAGGAAGTGTGTGTCATACAGTGCTTTGAATACAACACACAATTGGACTTCAGAGAACTTTCATGTTTTTGCACTACAGTAAACATCTGTCTCTGAAAATTTTTGTTAAGCTGTTCTCCTGAGCAAGTCTGACCACCCGTATTCAGGAGAGGAGATACCTGCCTGAGAATGGAAACAATGAATATATACCACCCTCTATTTTCCTTAGTGTAAAAAAGACAGACGTGCAGCTTGAGAGCTGATTTCCATTGATACTTAGACTCTGACTAAAGCATTTAGGAATAGAAGCAAAAAAAAAAATAATTTAGGCAGCAGATGTATTTTGGTCGGTTAACGTGAAACAACTCTCCTGCTAGTAAGAAAAAAGAAAGCAGAGTCAAGGAAGAAATATCATAAGGCTCGTTTCAAAACAGCTGAGCTGTTTTACTCAACTGTGTGTTGAAACACCTAAAAGAATACGTTACTCCGCTGATAGGCTCACATGCTTGGACAAAACTGCGTGCCAGGACATTCCTTACTAAATTAGTGACTAATCAGATGTTGCACTGGGAAACACATCCTCACGTGTTACAACAAACACGGCTGCAACATCAAAAAAGTAGAAGAGCCAATGACTATAAGTTCTTATGTCCTCGGTAAATAATTTCCATCATGCGTTTGAAATCTAATGCCTGTATTTGGCAAACCAGATGCAATTAAAGGTCAAAACCTTATTGCTATATAAACTCAACTACACTTACACTGATCTTACTTCTGATTGCCATCGTTCTAAAGGTTCTGTGCAATGAAGCCCTCTTCCTTCCACAGCAACATCCAGTACGTATTTATAAATGCCTAGTTTCAATATTCAGAAGAGTTGTAAGAAACATTTATTGAGTTCTCAAATTAACTGAAGTTGACTTTTTTTCCCCCCCCCCCCTCTTCTTACCCTCAATTTTCCATCCACCTTTCAAATTATTTAGAATTTGAATATTTGGCAGTAGTTCACCCAGAAGGGCTGTTGGGGAACTGCCTATTTTCTCTTTGTATAAAATATTCTTGCAGCATTTAGGAAGCCTACTGCTAATGGAAAACTCTGTAATTCTACACTCTTTACAACCTGTGTTTTTGCTGTTGAATTATAAAGCAGTACAAAATATTACTTAAATAATCCAGTTTATCAAATCACATACAATAGTACAGAAAAGCAAACTTCCTAAGCAGAAAAATGAGGCACAGATTCAATGATTTATGTCTCAAAGTTTGCTAAAACTGTGCATTGTCTGCAGAATAACCTGAAGACTGCTGAAATCAATGCTCAGGGTCAGCCCACAGAACAATTTATGTTCATAAGAAACATTTATATACATACATTCTCATAATCACTTTTGCTGATCCACATGGCAAGTAAAATTATGTTTGGTATCAACTGTCACAAGCAAATGCCTATGATAAATAAACTTATGTCAGAGTTAGGGCTTTGATTTGGTAGCCTTTTTATACAGGGAACAAACCTTATTTTTCTCTGAAAATACTAAAATAACGAAGACAACACTTCTTCCTATGGGAAACGGGTAATTTAGAACAATATTGAATGAAGCAAAAAGCTAATTGCACTTGTAGCAGAAAAGCATCTTTCACATTTTTGTTTAGCATAACCCATACCATTTGCTTTTCAAGCAGTCTTGATATTATTATATCAAAATATACAATATGACTAAGCTTGCTAACTGCTCTTATGGGATTTTATTCCAATATGTGACTTGTTTCTGAAAAGCAACTCCAAAACTAAACAGTCCATTTTTCTGAATCCTAAAAGTAGCATCTCTATTTAGAGTAACACTGGGGGCTCCCTGAATGTTATAGTTTATAAATACCCTTTAAGATGACAAGTCAAATGACTTCAGGATTGCAAGTTATCTCTCACAGTTGTTCAACTGTTAAAATGGAAAGTGGTAAGAATAGAATAAAAATATCCATGGTGAAAATGTTACATGTGCAATGGAATAAACATAGAGAATAGGGCACATGAACACTGCCATTAATCTTTTCACTTCCATTTACTCTCTACCCTTTAAAAAGGTCAGTATTGTGAACCCTGCTGATGAGCAATACATCACTCTGTTCAAAGCTCCACGGTGATCAGAAATGCAGTCTCCCCCTCATGAGCTGTCTCACACTTACTGCAATGATATTCTCTAGATCAGGTGTTAATCATTCCATGCAACCCTTCCTAATTATAAAGAACCTCTTAAAAATATATACGAGGCAAAAAGAAAGAAAAAAAAGAAAAAAAAGAAGAGATTTCTTTTGCAAACAGAACAAATCCCTGAGGCAAGCAAGCATGCTCAACAACTGATTAGCGATCACAAAGGCTGTTCCTGTGTCTGGACAACAGTCCAAATAGAATATATGGTGTAACTCTGCAAAGAGTCACAAAAGTGACATTTTGGCTACTTCACTTTTCTGTTGTGTTTAATGAGGTGTGGTACCTTGTATTCCTAACACAACACCGCTACTTGTTAACCATTTCAAGAACACAACAACATGCAATTAAGGTTCATCTTTCTAGAAAAATGGATGATATGTTTTACTAAATCTGCCTGAGCTCTCTTCGATTCTTTAAAATAGAAATAGCCTTACTGACTCTGGGAGTTTGGAGCTGCCCTGAAAAAGGATATTCTTCAGCAGAAATTGACTTCTAATTTACAGCATCTGCAATGCTTTGGAATACAATCCATCAACTTCAAAACAATTAAAAGATTGTGCTCCAACTAGTAACCCAATTTTTGTATATCAATATACAGCTACTTCTGCATACACACACCTACAAATTGCAACACATTCAAAATGGATCTCCACCATAAATTAGAAAATCCTATTTGAATCCTATTCATTCAAATATCTTTTTGCTGTAAGAATAAATACTCTGGGTGAGAGCTGAAGCAGGGAATTGCAAGCACTTCCTTACAGAATGCTGCAGTTGTATCTATCTATTCCCCTGTCTGAGCCTGGTAGGAAGTACATTACAACCCTTCAAAAGACAGTTTATAACTTGAGGCTGAGTTCAACACTTGACTAGAAGTCCATTTGTCTAAGAAAGAATACTACTTTTTGGCTGATGTTTTTACAAAAATATGTTTAAACCTTCTGGATCTTTCAGCTGGAATGATCTTTATCTAAGATATGAGGGGGCTTTGTCACTTCCCCCAAGTACACTTCACTTCAAGTTTCACTTTCTTATAGAGGAAATACATCTCATTCACGACTCTGGGCGTGTTTTTCTATAATACTTTTAGGCCAGCGGCCAAAGTAAGTTACTCTTCTCTACCCTGCCTCTGAAGCACACTATAATAAACTCTGTCAACAGAAAAGAGTAAAAAAAAAAAAAAAAAAAAAAAAAAAAAGTAATAAAGCAAAAGGCTATATACTACAAGTGCAATAATACTCAAATTTGACAGCAACGTATATAAGTGTGTGTTTGAAGCTGATAATTTCCAAGGAATTTTGAATAAGCAGGAAAAGTGCAAGAGATGCTATACTTAGCAAACAGAATTCAGTATTTCTCAGAAAGCCGTACTACTCAAAAACGGTCTGTGAACAACATCGTCTTCAATTCAGGAAGTATTTTCCCTTTCTTCTACTCAGTTGACACTCTTTGAGTGGCTCTTGCACCCCAGAACAAGTAAAGTAAATAACTATTTCAGAGATCCTTCAAAGCATACAAAAAGACACAGCCCCAGCAGTTCTCTACAGTTTTCAAGATACAGTTTTCCTACTGCGATGTTCACAATCTTAAGAAATCATTCCGTGAAGATGGGACAGATCAATATTTTAAGAGAAGTTTGCAGTTTTCACCTATGACTAAAGTTCTTCCTACGAAGCCAGCACAAGTGAGAGCACATTTTACTTACCCTATAGTGAGATTTCTAAAGCTTTCTCTCATGCTGAGAAATACTGCTGATAATATTGCCGTGTACTAAAGTACTAAAAAGTGAAAGACCTTGCTGAAAACTTGGTAAAATACAGGCAACTGGATGTTTTTGCACTGGATATTCTTGCACTATACAAGAGAGCAAATTCAACTGCAGGATCGCCATACTTGCTCTTGCCTAAGACAGAAGAATAGATGTAGGCATCTGCTTTTGAGCTAGTGCAAGTGGAGAAAGGGACAAGTGGCACAGGAGAGCTCCACAGCAACTGGCCATTCCAGCAGTTTTATCTGTCTGAATCTCTGGTTCATTTCCTCACCCACCTCTTCCCTGTAATTGACTGTGTTCATTTTATTGCTGTTCCTTCAACTCATCCATTTCTAGAAGCTGTTCTGTTTTCTTAATTCTGGAAATAAGCTGATGTAAAAAATACAAAAATCAAAACAACTTGGGAGGTTGCATTTTTTCCTCACTGGTGATAATATGGGTATTATGAGACGTGCCAGCGAGAATGAAACAGCAATCTCAGAATTGGGTCAGCTCAGAATTAGCACTTCTTAGGTTCACAACGTACAAAGTCTCCTAGTTGCACTCATAGACACCTTTAACAGAACTGCTTTTTTGGCACAGTAGATCCATAAACATTCTTACAAATAAGTGAAAGGTGACTATAGCACCACACTTACTCAAAAATTAAATATGAAGTAGAGCTGACTTTACTGTATGTTATAAATTGCTGAAGAAAGGCTGACTTAGGCTTATGTAAAGTGATGAGTAAAGGCTGTATTTCCACTCTCTCATCATTACAAAGCAAGCATTTTTTCAACTGAGTGCAATAGTTCATTTCTATCAATGAGTAACAAAGGAAATTAATTACTGAGTCACATTTGCACAGGATGTAGCATACCCTGCAGTCTGCAAAGACTGTATTTATGTTAGGTACTCATTTCACACATTCAATCACCGATGCAGTGACTTCACATGAATAAAAGTATTTAAAATCTAGTTTATTTAAGCACAGTAAGAATACATACATGTCTTACGGTGCTGGTGCTCAGATGACCTATTTTTCAACACAAGGCAGACTGACAAAATGATAGGTATAAGGATTTTTGGAAGCCTCCATGTGAAATTTCCTGTTCCACACTATTTCTCCTGATTTATTCAGAAAATAACATTCGTTATTCGATATAAAAAAGAATGTTTCAACAATTAGAAACAATTAATGAAATGTCCTGTCAACAGGAGTTGTGAGACCAAGAAACAACTGTCAAACCAGACTATGCAAACTACTCCTCTGCATCTTTATATTTAAAGATCTGTCCAAAAACGCTTTCGCTATCAGAAGAACAGGGAAAAAAAAAATCAGAAGTAAGCAAAGGTAACCTCCTCCTTTGTATCTCAGTCCTGCAAAACCAAACGATGTGTAAACATGTAGATCTGTCAGAGCTCTCTAAATAGCTTGCAATAGTCTCTAGATAACCCTTGATAATTTTGACTACAAGTAGGCAATATGTTCAGAAATATTATCAGAGGAAAGGATAGGAAAGGAAGGAGTAAAGTGTTTATCCAAGAGCTGTGTTGCCCATATGCAATCCCCACAAGGTAACACATTCTATTGAAAAGCCATACCAAAGGGCAGGTATCAGAAACGCCCCGTTATATGAGACTGACGTGTCCTTAGTATTTTCCTGCAATATCTGTTCTAATCTTTCAAATGTCTCAGAGGAAATATCCTGGGAGGAGTGGCAGAAACTACAGAGGACAGAATGAGGGTTCAAGGAGGTGCTTGGATTGGAATATGCCAGGAAACCAATCAACCAGTCAAACTCATCAAGGAAGTATGATATTTGATAAGACAAATGGATGAATGCAAAAACAGGAATACAAAACAAGCAGTATAGAGAAAAAGGAGAATGTTCACAACAGAATCTAAGCTACTCGAGTTCTCTGCAATAGTTTTAGAGAAAATAAATCTATGCCTGGAATGTGTTTGCAAGATACAGCATAATTGATCTCTTATAACTGACAATGACAAGGCCTTGGTTTGGGGCATCATGGTAGGAAATATATGGATGCTATGAGAAAAGCAACATGAACCATCAGTTTCTGAAAGCCTAACTCATAAATCAGGAAATATCAAATTGGGGTAATGGAATATATCCTAGCAAAAAAAAAGTTAAAGAAACTCCAGTAAAATTCCCCTGGTCCCTCGTTTCAGCCAGTACTTCCTCAGAAGTTACTCCCTTTCTTGCCACCAGAAGAATGCGTCAGCTTTATTTCTTAGCTGATAGAGACAGAAGGCTAGTTAGGCTTACTTAAGGAAGTACGCCATGTTTGTTTGGTGGCCAGGCAATTCCAGCATTTTTATTCTTATTTATTCCGTGCATTCTGTATAATGAAAAGTGTTTTGCTCCTGGAGATGAGAGAGAGGAAAATGTCTGTTGTGGCTAAGGCAGAATCACGTTGCAGACAAAGCACTAGAGAACCACAGGATGCGGATCTGACTTCAAAAGTTCTCAAGTTACTTTCGCTGCGAGAAGAGATCAGTTGGATACAAGCATTACTTCTGGAAAACACACACAAAAACTAACCAAAGAAACAAACTCAGCCAAATAACCTAACTACTGCCAAAGAGACAGAACATTTGCAAAGGTTGCAACATCTCCTACGTTTCCCCTCCTCTCAAAGAAGAACCTATCAACTAAAAAACAGGGACACGTGTAGGAAAATGTATTCAATGTTTTCCAGACTTCAAGAGCGATTCTTCTGCCAAAGTTATAACCTTCCTATTAAATCTGTATTACTTTTCATTCCTGTAGGAAAACTTAACACACAAAATATTACGAAAAGCTGATTTTGTAGTTTACCAAATGTAGAAATAAACTCTGGAGAACACTCTACCTGAGAACAAAAGGAACAATTTGGAAACATCCAGCTAGGAAGTAGGAGAAAGATCATGCAGTATAAAAACAAAAATTCAAGTTTTTATAACGTCTATCTTTTTTATACAATCTGCAGGTGCTTGACCATTTACATATAATGAATTTCTGTGATTTGGGAAAAAAAAACATGCAAGCTACTATCTGAATTTTGACAATGCATTATTTAAAAGAGAAGATAATTACCTTTTTATATTTGAACAGAACAGCAGCTACTGTATAAATAACATCTGTTTGAAATGCAAATAAAACACTATTTTCATTTGCTAAGACTGTAGTTCCACAGGTATGTATCCATTCTCTGTAGGATGCAAACCACTTCTTACATGAAGAACATCTGGGAAAGTCATACTTGTAAGCAGAACTTTTTGAGGTATAATGACTAGCTTTTATTCAGCTATGCATACTTTTCAATATAAACTGTTAAAAACATACGGGCTAAGAGAAAAGAACACTTCATAAAATATTAGGAGTGGAAGCCTGTGATTACACCTGATTCGTTCAGAATACACTGAAACAAAAAAGGCAATATTTGCATTCTGAAGCCTAATTTTATTTCTTAGACTATAGTCTGTGTGCCCTTAAGTTGTGGGTCTGTTTTTGTTTGGTTTGGTTGGTTTTCTTGGTTTGTTTTTTAAATCTGTTAACAGACTTAATGCAGCTGAGTACTGCCATGTGAAGAACAGATTTAGTCCAGATGATCAAACCAAGACCAAAGGTTTTAGCAACAGAAACTGATACTCTTAGTCTGGTTTCAGTACTGACACAGAGGTGACTGGCCTTGGTTTACTTTAGCTTTGTTATTACCTTCAGCATCAAGGAGATTAATTAACACACAATAAACAAAAGCATTTCTGTAACAACCTTGATTCTGTTTAGATTTCCTAATGGAAATCTCTTATTTCCTCTTATTTCCTAATCTGCTAATCTTCAGATGGATCTTTTACAAACACCCTGAAGGAAAGAACACTCATCTTGATATATGATTAAGTATATCCTCAAAGTATCAAGAGTGATCTGAAGACAGAATCATACTGTGAGGAATAATCGTTTCAGAGAAACTGTCTGCATACATAGAGGTAGAAGTAAATCCAGTCCCTGGGCTTGCTTGTCAGCCCCTACAGCTTTTATGTCTGTGTATGGCATTCCAGCACATTACTGCAAGAGATACAGCAATGCATCGTTCTAACATGACATCCTTAAGATCAACAAGCCTTTAGAACAACAGGAAATACTGACACAAAACTTTATGCTCCTTGTCATCTCACCTAGGTGTACAGCATATTGAAGGGAAACAAAAGTTACCATTAAGGCATAACGTGCCTGAAGGCTGATTAGGTATCTCATTTAGGATAAGACAAATCACGTTATGTGTCTCACAAAGTATTTCCACTCTTCTCAATTGATCATGGAAAACTAGGTAGACTAGATACAAAAACATTTACTGAATTAATCTCAGGCTATCTTAAACCAATGCAGCAGGCAAAGCATATATGATAATCAGAGGTATGTAATGCCTCAGACACAATAAATGAAGCACATTCTCAGTGTAAAGAATAGACCTTCACATGTGCTCTAACCCTTACAATACAGACAAACTTCTACGCACTGGGCTAACACAAGTGTAAAATTTATGCAGGTCAACAGATGAACCCAGGGCTTAGAGAGGTACAGCCTGAATTTGAAGTTGCTTTAGCAAGGAAGGGATGCAGCATCTGCTGGCCCAGAAATGGATACAGTTGCCTATCAAGTAATGACACTTGTTCACCTGCAAGTGAATAGCAATCTTGACACTTTGGGAGGTCACATCTATCACCACAGCAAACTCTTAGGAAAGAAGTGTCTGAATGAGGGACTGCAGGGGTGGCAAAAGACAGGAGAGTTCTGGACAAGAGCCTCCATATGTCTGTATGCTTCTGCCAGCAGGGATACTGTCTAAGAAAAATCCAGGATGGCTAACTACCAAGCAGAGTCTCACAATAAGCTCATGTTTTTCAGCATGGAGCACTAAGCTGCTTCAGTTACTAGTTAGAAGCACCAACCAAGACGTGCCTTTTCGCTTGCAGCATTCCTTTGTTTCCTTACAGAAGTCTAAATCTTGACTGGTCTGATAAAACAGAACAGCAACGGATACTGTTCGGGATGCTGTGTATTCTTAGTTTTCCCTTCCCTTGGGAGCACATGGGAATGTGCAAGTCCATTTGACAGGCAAGCACCACTCAGGGAAGAAAGCGTCTTCTCATTTGAAATCAGAGCCAGGAGAACCCTCCCAGACAACTGGAAGTAGGATCAGATACAGAATGCACTGAGAAAAGTTCAGAATGAGATCTCATCCTTATTTGGTTTGAAAATTTTTAACTCCATATGGTATTAAAAGACTCTACTACAAACAAAAGTCCCATGTCTCCTTACACAGACACGTTGCAACTGGGAGACTGCTAGCATTCCCATTGGAAGCAAGGCAATGATAAAGAAGAAAGGCCATGTCACGCTGCCTAGTCAGCAGTGCTCAATAAAGATAAAGCAGAACTGAAAGCAAATGCAGCAAATCAACAGTAACTCTGCTGAAGGACTCTTAATGCTTAGTTCAGTGCTTAGAGTGTACCTGCAGCAGAAGGGATATGCAATATAGATGGACGTTGAAAAAAAAATGCAAGTATCAGAACAAAGATAATTAATCATCCAATTTCAAATGATCACAACGGTTAACTGCAAACATAAAGCCTTAAAGCATGCCATTTTACTCCTAAAATCCTCATAAAGCTGCGCCACCATTTGTGAAACATCACAATGATACTAGGTTTTAAAAACAGAATTGTGTAACACCAAGCACTATTTTTTCCGTTGTAAGAACACATGACTGCGCTCAGAAACAGCAAACATGGTAACTACTCAAAAACCAACACCTTTAGGACACAGCGGCACCTGAGATCACACTGTAATGGTACTGAGTATCACACAGAATCATGTCAAGAGAGAAAAAAAATCAGGAATTTAAAGGTAAAAAAAAAAATAAAATAAAGAAGGAATTAATGAAAGGTAAAAAGGAATTAAATAAGATCATATTACACTGTGTTACAAAAAGCAGCATATTTAGGATTGGGAAAAATCTCTGAGCATCTACTGTAAAACTTACATAAACAAAAACTATATCCTAAAATTGAGACTAAGTTTCAAAAGCAATGCCTTACAAAGGAGGCATGACTTTCAGAGCAGCCCTCGTACTTGCAAGGACTTCCTCTCACGTTGCATGACTTCTTAGTCTCGGTAAGAGCATTTTGAGAGACCTTGCTGAAAGCCTAATAGGAAATCCAGGTTAATTTTCATGAATATCAGCGTCCATCTGCAGTATTGTTGACTCTTTGAAAGTACAGAAGATTGGTGATGTGATTAAGAAATTCTGCTTGCTGTCCCCCAGTGCACAGTACAGCACACATACATGTCCTTCACTAAATTTTCTGACCATTTGCACAGAACAGATTTGTCTTTACTGACATTTTGTATTACTCTGTCATACGTTCTCTAAAAATAGATGCTTCTTTAGACACTTCACAATCCTCTGGTGTTAAGGTGGCTTTGAGAGCTTATCACCAGAAGTGAAATTTCAACTGCTGCACCCTAACTTTAAGCTATGTGCTAACTTTAAGTAAAGTCACATAAAGACTGCATTTGTTTGCAGTGTGGGTGCAGTATGGGGTCTTTTTTTTTTTTTTGCTTTATTTTTTTGCTGAATGTCTGTTACTGGGTTGAAATTAACTGTTTTTAAACACTGGGGCCTGGGGCTTCACTGCTCTTTGTTTTCTATGGGCTTGGACATGAAAGACCATTTTCATGTTAGCTTACAAGGGCTGTTTCAAAAGTAAATCCTTCTATTTTATGATATTGGCCCACAAGGTTAGAGGCAGATGTTGGTGGAACGGTATTAGAGGCTGAACATTCCCACCAAAATTCCATTAGGTTTTGTTGCTGTGTGACACATGGCAGCAGAGAGGCAGCTGGACAAAATGGCGCCTGACATGAAAGCGCATGTGAAGCAAAGGTACATCATTGAATTCCCCTCCTTGAAAAAAAAAAAAAAAAAAGCACACCTATTGACATTCCCTGACACTCGCTGAATGTTTATGGAGACCAAGAAGTGGAAGCAAGCACAGTGAGGTGGAGACTGGTATGTTTCTGCAGTGGCAACAATGACTTGAAAAACAAGCCGTATTCCGGACAGACAGCGACGCACAACTGCCATACCAGGAAATGAAGAGTTCTTGCTGATAACTAGTGACAATGCATAGCTAAGGGTGATGACTATGCTGAAAACAGTGTACTGTAGCTGAGAATTTGCTCTATCAAATAGTGTTGCGCTCTTTTCACACTTGTACTTTCCATGGCAATAAAAGGAAGGCATTACTTTCAGACCAACCTACATAAAGCTAAAATACGATTTTGAACTGTCTGGGTAAAATTCTGGGGCAAGAGGTAAGCAGTATGATGGGTCTCCTTACTATGCTAAATGATTCTAGTAAAGAGGAAGATCAACTGCAAAGAATCACAGAACTTCAACGATATATTTGCCAAAAGACACAAATCACTGAATCACAGAATGGCCAAGGCTAAAAGGGACCTCAAGGATCATGAACGTCCAACCTCCCTGCCACAGACAGGGCCACCAACCTCCCCATTTAATACTAGACCAGGCTGCCTAGGAAAATAGAAGTAAACATAGAAGTATTCCCATGAAATAGAGGCAAATGCAAAGAGACTCATCCTGAAAAAGGAACCTTAAATACCACACAGACATTAAGGTGCCCGTTGTTATATGTCCATGTAAACATCAATTCGGTGCTCAGTAGAGGTTAAAAAAGCCAATCTAACATTAGGATTTGACGGAGACCAGCTCAAGACGCCTGGGACAGACGGGCTTAGGCTCTGGTGGCGCAAGAAGCAAAGTTTATTGTTGTTACAGGGTTTTTATATCTTTTAGCTACAGGAGTATACAATACTTAAATCAGATAACATTCATGCAGCTGACAGCAATACATCATTACTTAATTAGCTCTTTGTGGATTATGGTCAGTACAGTGATCAAAAGGTGTTCTCTCCACAGAACACGTTCTGCTCTTGGTCATGGAACGAAGAAGCTGTAGCTTATGCTTGCCAGTTTCACATGGCAGTCCTTCCCTTTCAGGAGGGGCTGCATGTTTCACGTGGCAGTCCTTCCCGCATGTTTCACATGGCAGTCCTTCCCTTTCAGGAGGGGATGCATGTTCCACATGGCAGTCCTTCCCTTTCAGGAGGGGCCGCGTGTTCCCTGTTTGACCCTTTCAGGCCAGCCAGGTCTGTTTTGCTTAACAGTCTTCCTCAAGGATTTATCATGAGGGCATTTTTATTCTAATGCATAGCCCAAGGTCTTCAAGCTAAACAACTGTGAACTCTGTCCCCACATCATCAACATGACAGAAATGGAAGAAAAGTCACAAAAGGCACAATGAAGACACCAAAGGTACAAAGAGCCTCTGTTCTCATAATAATTAAATTTGTGGACTTCGCAGAACAGGATTAAAGTTTATGAAGATGCAGATTGCTACAGAGTATTAACAAAGTGTGATTGTTTACAAATTCTTCCAACCAAAAAAGAAAAGGTAGATTGGGATTAAGATGCTATAATTATGTGGTAGCAAAGAAGCACAAGGCTATGTGTATTCCTCACAAACCATGAAATTCAGCCATGGGCCTCCACACTAGATGATGTTGTGAATACCAGAAGCAAATACCGATTCCCAGAAACCACAAAACATGATAATCCTGTTGAGAAAAAGCATTTCTAGAAGTACTTGACACACTGATGTATTCTTTAATACAATTAAAATCAGAAAAAATAATTTGGAGAGTTATTAGAACTGGAACAAACAATAACAAACTTAGAAAAAATACTAAAATAATCCAGTTTCTATTTTAATTACAGGGAAAGTACACTCTTAAATTCAAGATTAAAAGATTAACTACAAGAAAAGATGATATCAAATAAGCAGCATATTAAAAATAATGTACCTACTTGTCAGTGATGCTCCGCCAAAGCTGTGCACCTGCAACAATGAGAACATAAGATGATTTACAATGCAGTAAAACAGAAATCACACATAGTTTTTTTCTTTTTTATTTGTAGAAATGTGCAAATTTGGGATAAAATGACTAAGGAAGTCTTCACAACAGTTAAAACTAGAGTAACAATTGTGAGAAAACTTATTTTTTTCCGTGAACTTAACATACCAGTTTAAATATTAATGAATAGTTTTTAGCTACATTTCCACACAGGTGGAGGAGATAATCAACATGGCTCTTGCTTTACAACTACAAACTGACAATCACTGTCTACATTCCTTACAATCCTGTACTAATCTTGCCATCTAGTGGCTAGTTGGAACTGTTATCCTGGGAAGAACTGCTTTTGCTGTTTGGAGTGACAATTATTTTCAAATCACTACAAGAAGAAATAATTCTACTCTATTCGTTCAATAACTACCCATGAAATTTGTGTTCAAAAAAATAAACAAAAAACACTGATGGCAATGAATGTAAGTGGCATAAAATAATCATTCTGTGAGCATAAAGCTGGGAAACAGAGGTCTTCCTGCTTTCACCTCTCCGATGAACAGTTGAATAATCCCATTGAAATTGAAGTGAACGCCAGATGAAGGCAGGCTGGTCTTCCCACTCTGCCAGCTTGGTAAATATTGGTATATCTTGCATTTGGCCAATACAAAAACATTAGTTAGCAGTAACAGCTAGAAGACAACTTGTGTAAATCACCACCTTCTGACTAGTGGGTTACTCAATGTTAGAGGTAACTTATACAACACTGACTCTAAAAATCTAATTAAGATAAGTTTCTTAAGTTGCCCACTAAGCAAGCAGGTAGCAGAACAGCAATTAAGATTCTGGAGAAGGCAGTGACAATGAACAATATTTCAAAAAAGTTTCTGAATAACTGCTGTAACTTAGCAGGGAACAATAGGCTGGGGAAGTCAAAAATGAAAAGACAGCATATTGCAGAGGAATACTGTGCATCTCTGATGTTATTTCCTGCATTCCCTAATGATTTTTCAAACACCTTGCATGGGATTCAACATCAAAGAACAAACAATATGTCACTTCAAAAAATGTTCCTATAACACGAAGTACAAGAGATGCCAATCATTTTGCCAAAGAATTTTCAAGATGGTAATGAAGTATAAGACAAAATAAATTAAAAACAAACAAATAACAACATAAAGAACAGACAATTAGCCAATAACTATTAATCTCTTTCAAACTTGGTACTATTCACATAAGAGTTTTTATGCGCTGGAAACTGCAGTGGAAACTGGAAAAAAAAAAACTTTCACTTATTTCAACTGTGAAAAAAGTAGGTCACTTTGCAACCTATTTCCAAAGTTGACTGATTCCTATCTGGTCTCCCAAACCTTCCAATAGTGATCTAGTGTATAGTCAGAAGAAACAGGAACTTTTAGGGAAATAATGTAATTTCAGATCAAGCAGCTGAGAGGCAAGAATGATTGATATACTCAAGCTGAAGCAAGTCTCACAGCACCCTGCTTATAAAACATAGAAGAACTTCATGGAAAATGGTAACAGATCATCATAGATTACATCTAGTATTTCTGCAATAATCCTAGTATCATAATATTAAAGTAGGTTTAATAATGTACTAATATGCTATGAAATACAAGTGTTAAAGCAAGGAGTTACATCTCTATACTGCCTTACCTTTTATCCTAGATAACACCAAATCCTTTATTATCTGTAGAACCAGCAGTCCAAGTATTATGAGAGAGGTCAGATGATACAATCTCCAAGGGGTCAATGCAACAAACCTGGAATGTTAAGAAAAAATAAACACTGAATTCTTGTGAGCTGACTGGAATTACATAAAAGCTTACAGGTGTTGTTAGTATTGAGAATAAAAAGAGAAAATTGACTAATCTGACATGAATCAAATTCAGTTTCTTCCTGCAGTGCTTTCCCAGGAAGCAAACACTAAAAGCTCCAAGCACAACAGGCTCATAGAATCATAGAATCACCAAGGTTGGAAAAGACCTAAAAGATCATCCAGTCCAACCATTCACCTATTCCCAATAGCTCCCACTAAACCATGTCCCTCAACACAACATCCAGTCTTTCCTTTAACACCCCCAGGGTCGGTGACTCCACCACCTCCCTGGGCAGTCCGTTCCAGTGCCTGACCACCCTTTCTGAAAAGTAATACTTCCTCATGTCCAGCCTGAATCTCCCCTGCCGTAGCTTGAAGCCATTCCCCCTGGTCCTATCACTGATGACACGAGAGAAGAGGCCGACCCCCAGCTCACTACAACCTCCCTTCAGGAAGTTATAGAGAGCAATGAGGTCTCCCCATTTAACCATACATTGAGTTTTTAGTAAATTTTTGTCCACACTTTTATCTAAGCACAGCTGAAATATACAAAACAGAATATTTTCATTACTGCATAAGAAGCAGTACCTTTAAAATCAATTTAGGTTTTAGTAACATAATTTTTTTTTTAATTCACACACAGCAGAAGTTAAACATTTCCTTGTGTTTCTTACAGGACCTAACTTCACAGCAGATTCTTATACAAATGATTCTTTCAAATGGGAAGATGAAGTAAAACCATGTCATTCATAGCACAACAGCCCAACTTGTCCTCAGAATGAGCTTTTGTGATTTTTGTTCTTCATTACAGAAAGTTTTTACAACATCCCCAGTTGAGTCAAAGAGACCCCGACTCACAAGAGATCATCGATAATCTCATGCACTGCTGCCGCACGTGTCCACATTAGCACTTCTGTTTTACTGACAAATGGCACAGCTTGCAGGAAAAAAAAGGATCTGATGTATAAAATAGTTAGCACTCAGTTATATGAGAAAAGCATATTAACAGCTTCAAGAACCTTACAGAGATCTGAGAACAGTAATTATTTTTGAGCACATCACAATCTTTTACAAGGTAAGACCAAAAATGATTAACTTCAAGACAAATAAATGGTGAAAGCTGAGAATAGCCAAAAATAAGAAGAAGTCCAGGGCAGTGGATCAACTAAGAGTAACAACAAATAGGATCATACAAAGAATGAAAATGGTTTGTAAACAGGACAACCGGACACAAAATTAGTTGCTGTGGCAGCTTTTCTGCAGGAACAAGGGGGAAAAGAATTGAAGCAGCAAGTATGGGGCACTGGAGGACCCCAAGGAAAACCCTCTGAACACTTGATTTTTATACAAAGAAAGCTACCTTCTAGGAGTTTCTACTAAGCTAAAGACACATAGTTGTGGAAAACTGCTCTCATATTCCTTGCAGGCCTGAGAAAACTGGATTGCATCAAATCTCCATGAAACAACTTTCCTTATTTAACTGTTCACAGAAACTCAGAAAGCCCAAGCACCTTCACCAGATCAGGATATGATCTCCTATACCAACAGATCAGCTCATTCTGATAGTTGTGTTCCGAATTGAACCATAAAAATACTTGAAAAAATAAGAATATTCTATGGGGGGAAAAAAAAAGTCTCAAAACAGTTACTCTACAATTTCAGTTAGCTCAAGAAAACCAGTAAAGATGTTTAGAGAAAAATCTTTACAGGCTCTTTCGTAACAGCCCACACATAGCTCTCATTAAATCAAACAATAATCTTCATCCTTAAATATCCTTGATTCTGTTGAAGGGTGAAGTTCGACTGCACTGAAGACTTTGTCTAACCTACTTCTTTTTTCTAAACTTGCTGACAATGAAGGAGAAGGGAGCTTGTGATACTGTAGAGAAAAATGAATAATTTTTAATGTGATTTCTTCATTTGTAACAATTGCAGACCTTTAAGTTGTACAGAATTAATACTACAACTATCCTATATGATCTTCACAGTGCTTGTTGATTAGCATTTTATAGGATTGAATAGCATGTTCTAACTTAACAGTTAACCCTGGGCAGCCCTCAGTGGTTGAAACACACCAATACTGGAGTTTATGCATGTGCACACATGTGCACATTGATACACACACACATTTTACTAGTTCTCAAAGGTAAGAGAAGATGCTTACTACCTTCCAAAGAATACAGAGAGCATTTGACCTACTTTACAGTCACAATTAAGCCATACTCATAGTTTCACTGCAATCACAGCTGTCACCTGCTGTTAAAAACGGTTGCACTAACATGGACAAGGATTAGCAAACAAGAATTAGCAAGGTAGCATCCTGTCTAAAAGATGTTTCCAAGTCATCTCATTCTACATTCTTGATACTACAGCCTTTCTGCTCCGTAACTTTTTGAGGAAAAAAAATATGCGATCTGTATGGAGCAGTTAACACAGCAGTCAAATGAGGTCCCTTCACATACTTGCAGAACTTCAAATGGGTAAGGATTTCTGGTGTCTTAATGCCGTTGTCAATCTTTCCTCCATTCTTTCAGTACTTGTTATTTAGATCGCACTGTTTGCAACAAAAGCCATCTCATACAAACTCCCAGCCACTGTGTGTCAGCCCTCAGGTGCTCCAGCAACACAGATCAGAAAAACTAGGAGCCATATGTCAGACAATTCTGTGCCCTTAAGTCCCTTAGGGGTCACTGGCTGACAACGTGACAATGTTCTCCCTCGTTTTCTGGCACATGTCTACCTCCAGCTTATTGAAAGGTTAGTCCAACATGCTGGGATCTGAAAACCATGTATTATGCTAATGGTGTAGAGATTCAAAATTCTTCAAGGAATTACCAGGAGGCATAGCAACCAGATTAACAAAAAGTCACAGTGGCACAGCAGAACTTTTGCTTATGATTAGGAATTAGTTGTTTTGGTTTTTTTCCTCCTCTTTTTTTTAATTAACAGGGTTTGAATACTTCTAAAACACATACCAACCTGACAAAACATCATATACTCTATATAGTATATTTAAGGCCTTCACTATGACAAAAATTCACATGCAGTCATCTTGTTTTAGGACAGCTAGAAATGCCTCAGGCCTCTCACCTGGGCAACAGTGGTCTCACCTGTGAGACGTCCTCTGGCTGACATTTAGAGCAACCAAATGGAAGAGCTAATGAGATAGTAAGCAGAGGGCAAATCACTGGGGAGTGTGAACTCTAATATTTGATTAAGAAACCATCTGAGTAACTTGACCTAACTGGACCTATTTCCAGAAGGAAGTCAGACTAGCTGACATCCTGTCGTCTTCCCAACCTACAGTCTTTCATGACGCCACAAACAGGTGATTTACACAGTATCTTGTAGAAGCAACAGCTGATCTCCCTCCTGTGTCATTTTATGACCATGGTGTCTCAACTTCCCACAATAGTTCAGTAGCAGCCTTGGATCTATCTACTTTACAGCCTCTTGCAGATACTGGAAAACTGCTGATATATTGCCCCAAAGCCTTCATTTTTTCCAGGCTGAAGAAGCCGAAGTTTCTCAGTCTCTTATTATAGAATCATAGAATGGCCTGGGTTGAAAAGGACCACAATGATCATCTAGTTTCAACCCCCTGCTATGTGCAGGGTCACCAACCACCAGACCAGGCTGCCCAGAGCCACATCCAGCCTGGCCTTGAATGCCTCCAGGGATGGGGCATCCACAGCCTCCTTGGGCAACCTGTTCCAGTGCGTCACCACCTTCTGAGTGAAAAACTTCCTCCTGATATTTAACCTAAACCTCCCCTGTCTCAGTTTAAAACCATTCCCCCCTGTCCTATCACTATCCACCCTCGTAAACAGTCATTCCCCCTCCTGTTTATATGCTCCCTTCAAGTACTGGAAGGCCACAATGAGGTCTCTCCAGAGCCGTCTCCGAGCTAAGCTAAGCCCAGTTCCCCCAACTCCTCATAGGAGTAATAAAGTAGCTCTCATTGTAAGAAAGATTCCCACCAACTCAAGCTCTTGTCACTTGGCAGCCACCTGCAGAAGCAGCACAAAAGGCAAAGACTGCTGAACGCTTCTACAGAATTACGATTATTAGCTAAAAGTCACTAAAGCAAAGGATAAGAATTCAAATAGCTTATTCTCTCTACCCCAACTACAGGAAACAAGATTTTCACCTTATATATAGGTCAAAAAAAAAAAAAAAAAAAGAGAACATGATTCTCTAAGCAAAAATATGATTTAAAAACCCCTTTCAAACAGTCTGCATTCAATCATCACAGAGAAACTTACTTATAAGAGGTAAATATGCAAGCAGAATGGTGATTTGGGAAATAGGATGAATAACAAAGTGCTCCACTGCAACGTTATCTCACACTGTCTGCAGGAAAACCTCCTGGGGGAAAGCAGTAGTAAGAACTGTATTTGTGGCTTATACATCACATTTACCATAACCGATTCCATTCAGATAGACATTTAACATAAAAGCATTCAAATGGAGGATGTTTAAGTGACCTAAACATCTTCCGAGTCTATCATGACATCAAATGCTACCATTACTTTAGTGAAAACAGGAGATGTTTCCATGAGTTAAAAGTATGCTGAATTAAACACAAAAATCAAAGATCCTGGCTTCCTTTATTCTTGTACAAACATGCCCAGATGACCTCAATTAACCTGTACTCTGGGAAAGTCCAGAAGAACTCTTAATCCCATTTTCTCATGCAGTAGCAGCAGTTTGATGTTAAAAAATCCACCTCCACCATACTGCCCTAAATCTCCTTTTCTCTAATGCTCTCATTAGTCCTGTAACATCTCCCATGGAGCACAGCATATTCCTGTAGAACTTCTATTGTTCTCAGGATTACGCTTGCTATTTTAAGGGTCTTGTCATCTTGAGCTACAATATATATATATATATATATATATATATATAGTTTTATATATAGTTTTATATATATATATATATATATATAATTTCTCTCTCGACACAACTACTGTTACACACAGAATGCCTTTGTGTCATGAGGGAACTACAAACCCAAGCTGTGTTGCAATTCTGCTTGCTTTAGGATTTCCATCTTCTGTAAAGTCCTCATCCTGGATTTGGTCCTTAATTATTCAGTAATGCTCACTTTCCCTCAGCTCCTCAATTATCCTCCTTGATTTATTTTCTGATTGATCCTGTTTTCTGCTGAGTGGTTCAAAAAATGCTGTCAAGTGGCCAGGCTTTTTATGTAACGCAGCCTGGCTCTTAAACAATGTCAATTTTTATTCCAGTAAACCAATCTCTCAGCCAAAACTATGCAAGTTGTCACGAAAAAGCTGTTGAGATAGTGGTGCTTTTTTTCTTAATTACACTGATTTAGCCTTCCATTCCACTTTACCTTTGAAGCCTTCTAAAATTTTAATTACGTGTGTTGGAAAAGTAAATATAAGCTTAAAGGCGTCCAACTGAAAACAAGTAGCCCCTACAATTCAATCCCAGCTTACACTGTTATCAGAACATTAACTTGACTTCAGAAAGCATGGGAAGCTTTTGGGAAAGCATCCGTTCGACAAGAAAAGGATTTGAAAACAGCTGAAACTGTTCTGAAAGAGTATAAGCTGAATTCAAGGCACGAGGAGTCTACCATCACTACCTGTACTTTCATGACCTGGACTCATCAAAAATCCAGAGATGTTTAAGTGAAAACAAAAGTCAAATTTAGATAGCCAAAATAATTGATACAGTCTCTGAATTTCTTACTAATGGCAGTCTTTCAGTACCTGCAGGAGGCCTACAGAAGGCTGGAGAGGGACTTTTTATAAGGACAGGCAGTGACAGGATGGGAGGAAATGGCTTTAAACCGGAAGAGGGTGGATTTAGACTAGATGTCACAGAGAAATTCTTTCCTGTGAGGGTGGTGAGACGCTGGAACAGGTTGCCCAGAGAGGTTGTGGATGCCCCATCCCTGGAAGCACTCAAGGCCAGGCTGGATGGGGCTTTGAACAACCTGGTGTAGAGGGAGGTTCCCTATTACAGGGAGCTGGAACTGGATGATCTTAAAGATCCCTTCCAACCCAAACCATTCTATTATTCTATGATCTGGTGGCACACTGATAATACAGAGTTGGTAATACAGCTTGGATGGGCAAAAGCTACATCCTCTTGTTTGCCTCTTATGTGGCATTTTGACTTTACAAACTACCTGCAGCAGAAGCAAAGCAAACTGCATAAGCTGGGTCTGAAGTTCAGTGCAGTCCTACCATGTGAAATCCCAGGAAACAAAAAAAAATGTCAGAGTAATTTGCAGTCCAAGAACATCCATCAGTCGCTAACAAGAACGATGCGCTTTATGCCTCGTTAAACAGTTCATGACGATTTATTTGCGATATTCAAAATAAAGGAGCTTTGGAAAACATGGTGAAATTAGCAAATTTCTTGTACCACAAGAATGCTATTTCAGTAGTAAATATAAAAAATGCATTCATATAGAGCATCTGGATGAAAGATTTCTCAGAGGGAAGATGTTACCATCAAATATAACCAAGGTTTTGTGATGAGATAGAGAAATTGCTAACCCTCAGCAGCTCATACTGCAACAGTTCGTGCACAAAGGGCTCTGAATGACAAACATATATCCAAGAACTAGAGTAACAGAGGAAAGACACTGTCCCCCCAGAATTAAATGGGTGGGAGGAAGGAACCATCATTATCCTTCCAACAACTGCAAAGCACTGAAATTAAACTTCACAACCTGTTCCTCTTCCTTCCACTACCAATACTGCTGATACAACAAAAGAAGCCCCCAGCCATCCTTCTGCACTTCTCTCAATCCTGAGGAGCCCTTAATCTTGAGGAGAACTGAGGCCCTATGCCCTGAGATCACAAGCACCTCTGCAGAGGGATGGGGGGTATTCTAGGCACAGGAGAGCAGTGCTGAGGCACTAACTGGCAGTGCTCCTCCAGCCCAGAGTGCTGTCAGCTCTGAGCGCTGTGAAGACAGGCTCTGCAGGCAGCTGGGCTCCACTCACACCCAGCACTGTGTTCTGGCTGGAGCTGAGTCACAGCAACCAGGCTGACCAGCTGGACTGGACCTCCAGAGGGAAGCAGAGGCAGCAAGTACACTGTGCTGCAGATACATGATGCCAACATAACAAGGGAGAGAAATGCGAGACCAGATTTAAACCAGTGTTTAATTTTCAGTGTCAGCTTTCAGAGGCTTGCTGATGAGATCATTCCTGATGTTCTTCAATCTCAAACCTAAGAATTTCACTGCATAACTCCCCACTTTGTCTCTCAGGTTCCCTGGCATGAAGAATGAGGTTTTCAAGGAGGGACAGAGATATCACCAAAATAAAAGCAATCCTTCCACTGACTTTGTTTCATCCTGACTCATTTTGACACTAAGAAAGAAGAGTGAGCTACAAATCCTGACAAAATAACTTCAATCATAAGTCACTCCACAAGTTGCAGTAGGACCAGTGAGAGTTTCTGTACACGTTATACACTGCATGCACTATACACGTAGACAAAAGAACAGCAAACATTGTCCAGCAGCTATTACTCACTGAAGCACAGAAATGAAACCACTTAAACACTGCCCTTGGTTTTTATGAGAGCCAATTTCAAAGAAACACAAAGCATTATAATCCTCCAAACTGCTGTCAGAACAGGTGAGCTCTGAGAGCTGAACCACATAAATTTCCCAGTGAAAGGACTTACCAAGGACACTTAAGAGCAAGACTGATAACAAAAGTCAACTTAGATTAAACATCACACACACGCTGCTCCCAGGATTTGAGAAGATGAAGTGGTTTTGGAAATATCTGAACAGATATTTTCTCGTGCAGTGTGAAGCTTCAGAAAATTCTGTGTGACCTGCATCATCACTAGAGTTATGGGGCACTAGGTGGAGTTTGCAGTTAATCCACTTATTTGCTTGTTTGCCTCTTGTTCATTGGAGAAGAAAGGAGGAAGCTCAAGCACTGGAAACACAGTTCAAGTTCACAGAATCAGGATTCAAGTCCGAAGGGACCTCAAAGCCCGCTCGGCCCCAACCCCGTGCTGTGGGCAGGGCTGCCAGCCAGTGGGTCAGCCTGCCCAGGGCCCTATCCAACCTGGCCTTGAGTGCCTCCAGGGATGGAGCACCACAGCTTCTATGGGCACCTATGCCAGTGCCTCACCGCCCTTTCAGGGAAAAACCTCCCTGACATCTAATCTAAGTTTCTCCTCTTTTACTTCTAAACTGCTCCCCCTTACACTGTCACTATCTGCCCATGCCAGTCTCCCTCCTGTTTATCAGCTCCCTTCAAGTACTGGAGGGCTGAGACGAGGTCTCTTCTTTAAGCTATCACCCCCGGCTTCTTCAGTCTGTCCTTACAGGAGTCAGTCTCAGGGTCTCAGCTGTACCATTACACAGAGTCATAACACATAAACCTCTCTAAGGCCATGGGTAACTTCTGAAGAAATTTCACAAAGAAAGGCAAGCTTTTTTTTTTTTTTTTTCCTCTATAAAAATGATCAGAAGATGTGCTGCAAATGTAACAACGAAGCCATGCCTGTGAATTCCAGAGTTTTGTCAACCAAACTACGCCCTACTAAAAAAACTTTAGCCGGAGAGGCAGGCTTGGTGCTCTGCAGCAACATTCCCACCGCCACCCCTCCATCAGGGCCGCCGACGGGGAGCAGCACACGCATCAAACCCAGCCCTGAGGGAAGGCACCCCCGTAGCAGCACGGCGCCGGCCGCGGGCCCCACACCGCCAGCCGCCACAACCGCACGGCAGCGGAGGCCCAGCGCTCAGCCGCACCTGCTCCGCGATCGTGGACGGGGACGGCGCGGACGGGCCCTCGGAGACCCGAGGGCTGCGGGAGCGGCCCAGGCTCCTCCCGGGGCGGGGATGAAGGCCGTGCTGTCCCCCGGCAGGGCGTCCCCCCGCGCCCGGCGCGCTCACCAGAAGAGCAGGTTGGCGCAGACGAAGCCGCCCAGGCTGTGGAGGGGCCGCTCCCAGCTCAGCGCCGCGGCGATGCAGCAGCCCACCGCCAGACCCGTCTCCCCGAGCAGAGCCGCCGCCGCCCCGGCCCCGCCCGACACCTCTGCCGGGGCTGCATCCCGCGGGCTCTCCGGCCGCTCCCTCCCGCCGCCGCTCTCCCCACCCGTCTCCGGCTGCCGCGGCCGCGCGGGCGCCGCGCTCGCCATGGCTGGGTGGCGGCGGCCGGGCTGGGCTGGGCCGAGCCGGGCCGGGCCGGGCGGGAGGCGGGGCGGAGAGGGACAACCGTTCCCTCCCCGTGCCCCCACCCCGATCGGAGGCGCTGACGTCACCGCGGCAGGTGTCACGAGGGGCTGCGCGTGCGCGTGACAGGTGCGTGGGGAGGGCGGGGCTGAGGGTGGCGGGTGGCCGCTAGCCGCCGGCCTCCAGTCGCCAGCCTGACGCGTGGTCTCTGCTGCCCTCCGAGTCATACAGCCGTTTAGGTTGGAAAAGACCATTAAAATATCCAGTCCAACCATTAAATCATCCCCACCATGCCCACTAAACCACGTCTCTCAGTGTCATATCGCCGTGTTTCTTGAACACGCCTGGGAGTGGTGACACCACCGCCTCCCTGTGCAGCCGTTCCCTGCTCTCACTGCTCTCTGAGAAGAAATTTTTCCTAATATCCAAGCTGAACCTCGCCTGGCGCAATTTGAGGTGATTCCATTTTGTTACACAGGACGAGGCCAGCTTCAAACCCCGGAGAGCATAACTGCTGAGATACATCCCTAGAGCATCGATTGCTGAACAGGCAAAATCTCATAGGGGTGCAGGGACCTCCAGAGAATATCAAGTCCAACTCCCCTGCCAAAGCAGGTTCCCTACAGCAGGTCACACAGGTAGGTGTCCAGGCAGGTCTCGAACATCTCCAGAGAAGGAGACTCCACCACCTCCCTGGGCAGCCTGTTCCAGTGCTCCGTCACCTCACTGTAAAGAAGTTCTTGCGCATGTTTGTGCAGAACTTCCTGTGCTGCAGTTTCCAGCCGTTTCCCCTTGTCCTGTTTCCACACGCTGCTGAAAACAGTCCGGCCTCGCCACTCTGCCCCCCACACCTTAGATATTTATAAACCTGGATCAGGTCCCCTCTCAGTCTCCTTTTCTCAAGGCTGAACAGACTCAGTTCACTCAGCCTTTCCTCATAGCAGAGATGCTCCAGGCCCTTCACCATCTTTGTGGCCCTCCGCTGGACTCTTTCCAAGAGATCCCTGTCTTTTTTGTACTGGGGAGCCCAGAACTGGACGCAGTACTCCAGATGAGGCCTTATCAGGGCAGAGTAGAAGGGGAGGATCACCTCCCTCAACCTGCTGGCCACGCTCTTTTTAATGCATCCCAGGACACCATTGGCCTTTTTGGCCACAAGGGCACACAGCTGGCTCATGGCCAACCTGTCCACCAGGACACCCAGGTCCTTCTCCACAGAGCTCCTCTCCAGCAGCTCATCCCCCAACCTGTACCAGTGCATGCATGGGATTCAAAGACTGTGTCTGTCAGTGTAAGCTGCATGAAATCTGGTAACTCATTAAATACTTGGCTCCTGCAGTGAAAACTCACAGAAATACAGTAATTTTGGTTTGTAGATTAACATCTATTTCAAGCTTAATTGGGTACACACCCTACTTCACTTGACCAGTGCAGCAAAAGTAGCCCTGTTCACTTAGAGGTGAACATACGTTTTATTTCTCTGAGGTAAAGAAAGATTGAGGAGTTGGTTCAGCTGTGATTGGATGCGGGTTTCCAGATTTTCTGTGAGGTTTGGGCAGATGACCTTGGGAGGGAGTTCTGTTGCTTATGATTCCACATGCCTGTGAGTGTATGAAAGTGATTAGGTATTGTTTATGAAGGTCTGAGAGAGTAAAAGGAAAGAGACAGGCTTTCCTTGTAACCCAACAACACATGGATGGAAAAGTAAGGCCTGGGAAGGAGCTTCAGCAAGGCTGGAGCAACAAATACTTTGTTGTTTTGCTTCAGCCCTTTGCTGATGGATGGAACTTTGCCCTAAAAAGACTCCATCAAGACAGCGTGCCCTTCCAGTGCTGGCAAATAGGCAGCTGTCTCATAGGGATGCAGGCTGCTGTTTAGCTGCTGAGCTCTCTAATGCTGCTCCAGCACCTCTGCTGGTTTGTAGGGTGCAGTGGATGCCTCTTTTGGGGAGTGGGAGTAGAGGCAATTTTATGAGTATGTGGGAGTAAAAATAGGGACCTCTGTCAAGGAGGAAAAGCAGTTCTTCTTTGAAGCCATTTTAGGATGATTTGTTGTGTGTGCCAAGCTGCTTGTTGTGGCTAGTACTGTCTATAATATACTATCAAACCTTCCCCAGCTTAACCAGTAGCAGCTATCTTTCCCTTGCCAGCATTCAGTTATTTTGGTATTGTGGGCTGACCTATTCAGGACCTAAGTCTAGCTGACTCCAAACAGCTACGAGATAAGCTGGGATAGAAGTCAGGTGTTCCTCATGTACTGTAAAGTGAGTGTGGGATAGTTAGCCACAGAAAGCACCCTTGGGTTAAAATATTTAAATTTGAGTTCAACAAACATTAGCTCTTAGTTTGTGTTGAATTTGTGAAATGCTGATAAAGGCATTATAGTCCTATGGCCCTACAGATTACAGCCGTGGCAGATTTTAGGTAAGTAACCCTGTCCGATATTCCATGCTTTTTAAAAAGATTGGAATATGATTGAATGCCCCCTGCACTTAGACATCACATCACTGTCCCTTTGATTAAATCATACACAAGGAGTTCAAGGATCCCCTGCTCCCCAGGAAACAGAGATGATGAAGGATGGTTTCAGAGAACAGGGTAGGCTATAGGTACACAACTCTTCCATATCTTGATTAAAATTGCTTCCGTTCTGCACTACAGGCCTCTGCTTTCCTGACCTATGCCATAAAGGTTATGAATGGAAATTAGTGAAAAAATCTTCCAGAATAGTTTCTGTTATTTAGCTAATGGAAAACATGCCTCGTGTACTGATGGATGACAGCTTTTCTTTTCCACTGTTGATAGTTAGTGGTGTGATTTATACGACTGAGCTTGGTCTGATTTATGTGACTGAACTTAGTGAAAGCACTCTGGTATAAACATCAGTGTGAGAGAAAAGATGGCTCATTCATTTGTGAAGCACTGCATTTTAGATGTTAAATGTGGCAGTAAATATGCTCTCTGGCCTTGATCTGTCTGTAGTTTGATGTTTTGACTGCTGGAGTTTAAAAGGTTTGCGTGCTATCTGTGCAGGAAAAATCTAGGATTGGTACCCAGTGCACAGCTGCATGCAGAATTAGAATAGAGAGTGCAGTTCTGGTGTCAAGGACTGTGATGTAAATGATGGATGAAGCCTGAGGAGAAAGATTTCTAAATGGTTGCATGGAAAGAGCTTACAGTTATCAAAGCCTTCTAATGCTTCTGAAATATGTCTGAAAATTCTCATGTCAGCATGGAGTAACAATGTTGATTTCAGGATTCCAGCTCAAAATGATATGCAATAATCAAAAATATCTTCAGTGGAAAATGCATAGCTTGATATTTATAGACAAACTGACAACATTTTTTGAAAAGTTTGAAGTTTAGCCCCTGAATAAGTTTTTGTGCAGCGCAGTGAATTGGTCTGGATGCTGACCTACTAGGAGCTGCCTTTAGACCTGATGTATTGAAAATGATCTTTTTATTCTGTGAAAAATTATACCCAGAGTAATTTTTCTTTGTAACTAACATAGTTAGTCTTTCACCACTGACGATAAACTGAATCCAAAGAAGACTCTCAATTCTTGCTGTCACAGTTGAATTCCATACTCAATGAACCTGATACTGTAAAAGCTTTGATGGCTATCTATCTTTTTCACTGTCTCCCCATTGTATGAGGTGTCAGTATGTTGCCGAATCACACATACTGAAAAAGATATTGTGTGGAACTAAGGAGTGTTTCTGGTCTGATGTCAGGGTCAAAAATCTCTTTCCAGCCTAAATTGCTGCCCCATTAGGTAATTACAAATGTTTGTCACCACCAGTTATATTGATGATTTTAAAACCAGTGAAAATCAGGTTAAGGACAAAAGCAAGACACGTCTTTAATTAAAAAAGAACATTTATTAACAAGTGAAAGTATATTAAGCATACAATCTGACAAAACATGAATGACTGAGGTTCTTGTTTACCTCCTGAGATCTATGAAAAATCGGAATCTAATCCGAATGACAAGGACAGATCTCGAGAGGTAAACAAGAGCCTTGATACGCTACGCATATTGTTTAACGTAGTTAAAAAATGACTTTTAAAAAGTCTGTTCTGTATTCTCCAGTTTGTTTCTTTTTAATAGCTATCAAGAGCAGGCACTTCTCAGAAATGAAGACAACAAAAATCGAACTACAGAACAACAGAGCACAACATGTTGTTCATCTCTTTCACTCGCTCTCAGCCTGTCTTCTGTTCTGACAGTGCTTTGAGCCAAACACAGCTTGTCTGTTCAGTAATTCCCTACTGCACTTCTCTTCCAAGTGCTCCTTGAATTTATGTTCTTGAATGCAACAGTGTCAGGGAGTTCCATAGGTCTGCCACCTGTTGTCTAGATTTACCTCTCCTTTAAGCTTGTTTTCTGTTTGCTTTGTTTCATCGCAGACTCAAACAGTAAATTAGCTTGGAAGGAACATCTGGAAGACGTTTGGTCTGACCTTTCTCCCCACATGGATAATTACTCAAAACACCTTTGTAGTTGTCCATGTCAGGTTGCTTCATGTCATGCCCATGTTTGTTCTGAATATCTCCAAGGGTTGTAGGTACTGCACAGTGCTCTGGGCTGCCTGCTCTGGTTTTTGGCCCCTTCATTGTGAAGAATCTTTTATGATCTATTCAAAATTTCTAATTCTGTAATTTTTGTTAATTACCTCTCTTTTGTCTTCTGACCCTCCAAGAGAAGGACTGACTCTCTGCTCTATAACCATACGGAAGATACTTGACAAGTAGATCCCCATGAACCAAGTGCAAGGTCTTGCATCTGGCTTGATGCAGTCTCAAATTAGGCAGAGACTGGCTTGACTGTGGCCCTGAGGAGAAGGATTTGGGAGAGTCAGTTGAAGAAAGATTCAACAAGAGCTGGCAATGTGTGCTTACAACCCAGAAGGCCAACTATATCCTGGGGTTGCATCAAGAGAAATGAGGTGATTCTGCTTCTCCACTCTGGTGAGACCCCATCTGGAGTAATGCTTCCAGTTCTGGGGACGCCAACACAAGAAGGGCATGGAGCTGTTGGGGCAGATCCGGAGGAGGGCCATAAAGATGATCAGAGGGCTGGAGCACCTCCCCTGCAAGGATAGGCTGAGAGAGCTGGGACTTTTCAGCCTGGAGAAGTGAAGGTGCTGGGAAGACCTTATGATGGCATTCCAGTACCTGAAGAGGCCTGCAGGAAAGCTGGGGAGAGGCTTATAAGGCCATGTAGCAACAGGATGAGGAGAAATGGCTTTAAAGTGGAAGAGGGTAGATTTAGACTAGATCTATGAGGAAGAAATCCTTTACTGTGAGGATTGTTAAGCACTGGAATAGGCTCCCCAGGGAGGTAGTTGAGTTACCATCCCTGAATTTGTTTAAAAACTGTTCGGATGTGGTGCTCAAAGGCATGATTTAGCGGAGGGTTGTTAGAGTTAGGGTAGTATGGTTAGGTTGTGGTTGGACTTGATGATCTTTAAAGTCTTTTCCAACCTGAGCAATTCTATGATTCTATGATTCTGTGATACACTGGAACAGATAGCCTAGAGAGGCTGTGGAAGCACTCCTGGAATGCCTGGAAGCACTTAAGGCCAGGCTGGATGGGGCTTTGAGCAACCTGGTCTAGAGTGAGGTATCCATGCCTACAGCAGAGCATTTGGAACTACGTGATCTTAAAGGTCCCTTCCAACCCAAACCATTCTACGATTCTATGAACCTTCTGTCTTCAAGAGTGAACAAACTCAGCTCTTTCAGCCTCTCCTGTAAGGAGAGTTTTTCACCTTTGATGCCCACCCTCTGAGCTTTTCAGCATCTAAGAGGTCTCTCTATTGCAAAACATTTATTCTTTTATTTAAATGGAATATTCCATAATCTTAAAACAGATAGCAGGAATGTGTTCATTGCTGTCCTACGTTACTGCACCGCGCAGTTAGGTCTGTGTTGCATCTACTGAAGGATTTTACATGTAAGTGTGTGTATCTATTAAAAAGGCAGGCACTAAATGTCCTATTCCACTTTCATCCCCTGCCATGTGCTTCTGAAACACAGGATTCAGCTAATATTCCAGGTCTTGGGCTTCACTACAGATATATTTCAGTTGTTGTAACTGATAGTAGCTGAAGGAAATGCAGGGAAATTCAGAGCCACAATTGAGAGAATGTCTGTCACCTCCCAGAAATGCTTTCAGAGGCTGCCCTCTGCTGTTTCTTTCAGCCATCAGCTTTGCATCTGGCTTCTTTGTTCTTGAAGCACTGTTGTGTGTCAAATGCAGTATAGTATATCTTGTCTGAAGTTATGTTTTTCAAGAACATTAGTCAATGAGGCCTTCTTCTTGAGGAGGACCGTATTCTGCTTAGTGCCTACTAATTTTTATTTCTGTCGTGCTAATAAATTTGCTCATCCTTCTTTATCTAAAAAAGGACAATGTATGGAAGAAAATAATTTAAAGAAACAAAGCCTAACACTTTGTTATCAGCAGTGGTGGTGGTTTCCTTGCAGCATTCTCTTTTCCAGGCTGAACAAGCCCAGCTCCCGCAGCCTGCCTTCGTAGGGGAGGTGCTCCAGCCCTCTGATCATCTTTGTGACCCTTCTCTGGACTCCCTCCAACAACTCCACATCTTTCCCGTATTGGGGGCCCCACACCTGGATGCAGTACCCCAGATGGGGCCTCATGAGGGCAGTGTAGAGAGGAACAATCACCTTCCTGTCCCTGCTGGGCACCCCTCTTCTTACAGAACCCAGGATACCTTCTGACAGGCAGGCACACACTGCTGGCTCACGTTCTGTTTTTCATCCACCAGGATCCCCAGGTCCTTCTCTGCAGGGCTACTCTCAAAGAGTTCATCTCCCAGTCTGTATAGGTATCTGTGGCCACTGACCCAAGTGCAAAACCTTGCACTTCGTTACATTGAACCTCATTAGGGTCACATGGGTTCACTTTTCGAGTTTGTCAAGGTGCCTCTGGATGGCTTCACTTCCTTCTAACTTCAGCATCCCTGTTGTCCTGCTGAGGGGAAAATTGCATTGCTTCCTTGTGTCTTCCTGACCTGCTCTTTGTCTTCTCTATTTGATTGAAGTTTTTGCAGATTAAAGTCTTCACTGACCTCATAATGTGTGTTTGCACGGTGCCAAGAATAATAAACAGGGTGCAATCTCAATCAGATTTCCCAGGTACTTTCCCAATATAAATAATGAAAAGCACAAAAACTTGTAATTTACAAATCAAAGCAAAATCTAAAACAAATCTTAAGAGAAGTCTGTGCTTGCAAAAGCTTGTGTGTGACCTTAAAATGAAATGACTCGTTGTCTGAGGTTATGAGACAGCTTAGAGTACATGTAATTATGCTGGGTTGTGGTAGACAATATTTGTTGGTAGGATGAAATGAATACTTGGTATTTTTAACATTATGTGTGCACAGATGTACATTTATGGGAAAAATTTGTATGCACAGCATAGTAAGTGAAATTGGAGCTTCCCAGTCCAGACTTCTCCATCTTTTCTCTTGTAACAATGAAATGTTCGTTGGGCAGCTTGAATTCATTGGACCCATTGGCCTTGTAAGCTAAAACAAGGTAGTACAATAGGAAAAAAAAATAAGAGCAAAGAATTGACACAATTGTGTGAACGTTGATGCTGCTTCTTACGCAGAACTGTTAGGCTTGGTAGTTTTTTCCTTCTCCACTAGGTTATGCTGCTTCTCAGTGCCAGTGAACTCCCAGCTGTAACCCACTATGAAGTAAAGGATGCATGTATGCTTATTGGGCAGTTTTAGTTTTTTTTCTGTCAGGATGCTCTCACACCCCTGCATGAAGTCCTTCTTTCCGCATGGCTAATATGTGTGACAGCAATAGTAAATGCTCCTTTCTCAAATGCAGTATTCTTTTCAGGTTTTACAGAACTGAGCTAACATAACAATGCACATTTCCACTTTCTGAGTTGTTGATGTGGGGTTGCACCATTGCTTGGATAATACAATTGGATCAAATAAAATGCTTTGATGCAACTGTCTAGGATCCGAGACAAAGGATTTTCTGGAAGAAAATGTATGTTCACAGGCTACAGTTGAAACCTGTTAAGAAACCACTTAAAACAGATGTTTTTAGCCTAGAAATCATACTTTTCAGCCACCTCATGAAATAATTATGCAACAATTCATAGTTGTTGTTCAACTCCAAAATGCCTTGCCTGTTTAATCATGATGTAGAAGTTTAATAACATTAATTGATTTTCATCTATCTAATTCTGGACCAAATTACTGTAACCCCTTATATGGATTTGCTGTTTGAATGTGTATGAGAGTCAGTAATGACTTCATGCATTGAATGTGTGAATAGCCAGAACTGCACTGCCCACTGCTGTCAGGCAGCATGCTGCCAAGTCTGCTCTGCTAAGGCTTCCTGAGGCTGGGGACTGTCAGTGTGCTCTGGGGAAGGACCAAGGAATTTCACTTGGGAATAGATAGTTGGAGGCCTGGAAAAGTGCTTGTCATTCACTGTGGCTTTCTGCGGAGAGGACCAGATGATCTTATGGATGGAGTAAGAGAAATGAGATGTGAAAAACAATGAAAAAATATTACTTATGAACTAATTTTAAGAATTTATGGAGTAAGTTGAAGGCTTGTCAGTTAACTGCATTTGGCACTTTGTTCCCCTTTCATCTTTATGCATATAAAATTCCAATGAAGAACTAAAGGCATGTCACTATCAAAAAGGCAAGTAAGGTAGGTAAAGTAATTGCAGTAGATAAGAATACCGTTGTTACAAAGCAACCGTAAGGAGTTTAGGACACTGCACAGGTCTATTTCTCTATCATCTTTATCAGATGTTGGAAAATGCTATAAGGCTGATGAAGGGGAACAAAGAATGTGCTTTGGAGAGAAATATAAAAGGTTTAAAGAAAGTTTCAGCTTGGGTAGTCTTGTAAATGAAGGCTGGAAGATGATGCAACTGCTAATTATCACTATATATTAGGAAGGAGGAGTGGGTTTATTTTATTGGTATCCCCTTTCTCCAAACCCACTCATATTTCATGCATTTTTCATTTCATGGCTGCCCACAACGAATGAAGATGTTGGTATGTCTAAGAAACAGCCTGAGTAGATGTTGCTTGTCCTAATCAAATGTCTGTTGGACAGCAGCAATGAAGAAGGGACTCCACCTTCTTGTTCTGATACAGATAAGCTTGTACTACAGTTGGAACCACTCCAGTGGTTGATTCCTTTGGATCACTGCTGCTTCTGCTTGGTTCCCATGGCTGCCATAGTGTTTGCAGTCTCGATGTGTCATACCAAAGGCCTGGTGTCCACTGCAATGTGTTGTAGGAGATTTTCTACATGGATTCCTTCAAGATAAAAGCTTTGTAGGTGTTTGCTTGCAATGTGAATTTAACTGGAAAAACTGTAGTTTGAAAGAAATAAGGACGGATGTAAAGTCTTGTTGACATACTCCAAATGCCTGTCTCTGCAACCTCCCCCACCTTGCAGCCGCTGTGTTCCAGCTCCAGTTTGTATCTGCAGACAATGAAACACAGTGGGCTGAACGATGTTCAGAATTACTTATATTCATTATTTGCTTGGTACTCTTCCATACTTCATTGGCAGAGCTGTAAATGGTGATCTGGAGTGCATGTCCTATGAGAACTAGAGGTTGTCTGCATCCAAGAAATTCCCACTGCTCTGCCTGAGTCGCTGTAAGATCTCCTTCCCGCTGGGCAGCATGTCTGTTAGGTGTTTGTACTGGCACAAACCTGCACGTATCTGCTGTTAGAGCTGTACGTCTCAGAAATGTGAGGCTTGGCACCTAGGTTTCTGATGCAACACTTCTTGGGTGTAGCAATTTCCTGTGCATAACTTGTATAATTAAGATTATTAAGAATTCTGGCACCCTTACAAATGGAATGTATATGTATTAGGAGGGAAAGTGCATCTTAGACTGAAGCCTGAGGACATGAGTGGGACTGAGGCACAGCCAGCTCCAAGGCGTTGGGATACTGGTGTGCTAATAGGCTGATGCATGATTGCATTTGCTTTCCAGCTGCCACTTCATCCTGCCTTTTACCTGGGTGGATGCTGAGGCTTGACTGAACAGCTTCTGATGTCCCCCTCCTTTTTCTTTTATAAACAAACAAACATAAAAACTCCCATCAATAATATTGTTGTGGCAGGAACTTACCTGAGCGTGTTCATAAGCAGCACTTGGACAAAACTAAATCCTCTTGCTGTGCTGGCTGAAAACTATATTTTGTGTTACTCCAAGGGTGCCTTGCCAGGAGCAGCAAGCCCTGTAACCTCCGATGTTATGTGCACGTACTGTAGGTGGCTAATAAAAACCAGCTAGCTTACATTGTGGCTATGCAAATAGCAAAAGCTTTACTTGCATATTGCCTGTGGAGTGGGGTTGCTCAGCAGTCCTTCCTTTTTGTTGTTTTTGTGTAACTGACATGTATCTTGATCAAGTAGGTCTTTTTGAGCAGATGGGAACTTCTCAACACAGCACAAACACGTTTTTCAAGAAAAGCACATATGGAGTCACGCTGTGTTCTTGGCTTGGCAAAATTAAGGGTTTGCTGCAAATCCAACGCGGTACAGAGTGAAAACAAAAGACAATACATACATTTTCTTTATTGCTGGACTTTCTGTTTTCGAGTAAGTAGGCATAATTCCTTAAAGGCTGAGTTTTTTTAATAACAGTACAATTTTTCAGGTTTTTTTTTTTCCCTGTGAATTAAAAGATACCTTTGATCAAAGTTTTGCTTTATATTACAGTATTTCTGTACAAAAATAGAAGTCCAAAATCAGCGTACTATTAGCTGATATTCCCCAAAGTATTTACAGGGCACTGTCAAGAACCTTCATTAGGCAACCAGGTAAAAATAGAGAACTCCATATTAAAGCAGTTGTGTTGTACACCTTTGCATTCTCTACTCAACTCTGAATGGCTCCGACCTCTGAGAGTCCAGCCACAATTGTAAGTGAGCGGTGCCTTTAAAAGAGAATATTAAAAACTTAAGCTGACATGATGGAGTACTGGAACTGATAACTGTATTTCTGTATTAGGGTAGTCTATAAATATTCTCAGCTACATCTCTATAATACAGCAGATACAGAATGCAGGCTTCTGCTACTCATATGGTAACATATATTTGCAACAGTAAAATCAATGTAAGAAAATTTTGGAATTTACCTGTTAATAAAACTGCTTATAAAGTAACCATACAATTGTAACAACTATAGCTCTGAACTATTAAAATGTACAGAAAGACTGTTTACACCATTGCACATACTTATTCCCTTTGCTCTGAAGGACTTAGGAAATACAGAATAAAATTAGTCAAATTTACCAACAGCTCAAATAGGCATGTGCAACGTGCACATCAGTGGAGGCAAGGGGAAACTAAGTGTTGGCATCTCTCAGGAAGGCTGCCAGCAGCTCTCCAAAAAAAATATACCTTGCTCTTCTCCCCTCCCTCTTCCCACATATATGCAGACCAGTAAGTTAGTGCAGAATGGATGAATACAACTTTGTTTTCAGTGTTCTGTAAGGGCAAAAAAGTTCCCCTTGATTTTTACCAGCAATTTTAGGTCAATACAAGGCAGGTTTAATGTCATAAGGCACTTAATACTGCTTGTGTTGCAGTGGATCAAGTCTTAAGGCATCTGTTACATCAACTGAAGGTAATAATGTGTTGGGGAGCTTTCAACGAGCCAGCAGTTCCAGTACGTGGAACTGCCAGTGAGTATTTCAGCTGACTTTTCCCTCCTCACCCTGTGGTCTTCCTAAAAAGAAGGCTGGAAGGTATTTTCCTTGGAAATTCAGGTACTTGGTTAGCTTGTCAACAGACGTGATCAGTATCGCCAGGTCATCTTGAGGCCAAGCAGCAATCTGTTCTGTTTAGAGCACAGCAGAACTGGTTTTGTTTTCACCTGGAGCTGCCCTGACTTCCATGGCTACTCACTGATCGAGAGGTGCTGTAGCGTTTTTTCACAATCATACTGATGTAAGCTTTCATCAGCTTTGCAATGTCAACAACCTGCCAAGAGAATAGAAAGAGCATCGAGTCCTGAGCGAGGCGATCCTATGTGAATGAATTCCTTTAACACTAATATAAAACCGTTGAGCTTTCAACAAAAGTCTCTTGCAGCTAAATAGAAACGCTGAGTATTTCTATCCGTCTCACTATGTCTTCCTTTTAGCTTTACAGGAATCTTTAAAAAACCCGGTAACATCTGCAGCAAATTCTTTAATTACGAAGTAGTCTGACTATCTGAATAGGCAGACTAGAGTAGTAGAAGAAAATGCCTTCTTGCTCTTACCTCACTAGTCTCAAAAAGCAGCTCTCTCTCATCCACCACGATCTTGTAGGTGTTGGCAAGCGGTGCTCCGAATGACAAGATGTGCTCATACTGAAACACTTCCAGAGGCCTCCCTTCCCCACGTTTGTAGACAGAAACCGCATCAGCGCTGACTCCGAGCCACAGCTCTTGTGGGAATCCCCCTTCTTTGCACTAGAGGAAAGAATGTAAATTAAAAGTGAAGGTAACAGAGGAACCCAAGCCACACTTACTGCTGAGATTCTCGTCTGTAACTGTTTTGGAAAAATAAAAAGTGTACTGCTGGTCCATCTTTGAATGCAGTGTTCTATGCTGCTCCTAAGCCTGTACCCAACCTATACAGCCTCTGTCTCATAAAATACTCATTTTATGGTAAGTAGTGGATTTAAATGGCTACAATGTATGCCAACTGCAGTATGCTTTTAATATATAATATTTTATTTTATCAGCTGTCTGAGTGTTGTGATATGGTATTTATGATTTCACCACTGTCATGAAATCACAATCCATACAGTATAAGCTATATTTTGAGTGTTCTGAAGATTTTACTCACCTCTACATCAAACAGTGTTGACCCATAGCCAGGCCATTCCTTAATCAAAGCCATATACTTTGCCATAGCCTGCTCCTGGTTCATCCTCTGCAGTTTTTTCCATTTGTCAATAATACTAGTCCTGGAAGCTGAGATCTCCTCTTTGACCCACATGTCTAACATCTGATCCTCCTCAACCTTCTGTTTGCTGACAGAGCCGCTGCGAAAACTCCTCCGCAGCGTTCCTTCCAGGAAGCTGGCTCGTTTCTTCTCAGCCTTCTCTGTTGCAGTGAATGTTTTGGTAGACTGAGTAATCCGAGACTTCAGCTTCTGCAAGGGATAGACTTCCTCCAGGTCCGGTACGGTGGTATGCAGAGTGTAATCTCCCTGAAGGTACTGGAGACGCAAAGCTGCAAGGACCTGGAGGGTTTCTTCAGGAGCAGGATAGTGTCCTCTAATCACTGCTTCGTGAGCCTAAAGAGGGGACAAAGATAGCTTTTCATGTACAAAGTGTCTAAAAAGACTGAGAAACAGTCTTTGTGCAAACACTGGATCTGAAATAAATAATCCAACACATCAATCAGGTGTGGTAAATTCTCATGCCAGATTTGTTCAGCTGGATAAGGCGGGGTTTACCAGAAGAACCGCAAGGCAACTGATGATCTTGCTCAAGGGGAATTTGCAGTTACTAGTACAGCTCTTTGAGAACCCAAATGTGAGGAACAACTGGATTACTAAGAAGGAAAAAAAAGGTGTAAAGGGGAGAAAATATGGATCAAAGTGCTTATTTGGGATGTCATCAATGCAACTATACATTAGGAAGAAACGGCTATCTAGTTTTACTTACTGTATTTAATAATCTGACTGTGAAACTGATGTTTCCAGCCAAACGAGCAAAGCCCTACCACAGCTTTGTAATAAACATGACTGAGGGAAAACAGCACATCTTCAATAATAACATTAATAAAATGTTTATATTTTATTGTGATCTGTAGCATAGATTGTGATTGTGAACCAAGTCTCAAATCCTGGATCTCTGCACAACCGATTTAATCTTTTGGAAATTCAAGGTCCATCAGTTACATCAACATAAGCTGATGCTGCTTGAGAAGCACATTTAGTTAAACAAGATGGTCAGTCAGAACATTCCCTGTGGTGACTAGACCTCTTGCTTCTTCCTTCTCTTAAAAGTGCTTCACAATAAAACCTATCTCCTTACCTGCTCAAACATGAAGGCAAATTCCACGCTATCTTTGGGGACATTTTCTGTGTCCAGGAAGCAATAGAGCTTGAAGTAGAATTTCCAGTGCATCTCCCCAGCTTCAGCAGTGGCAGAAAGCCTACTCGTGTGTGCGAAAAGGGAAAGAGAGATCAGATCTTTGTAATCAAACTCCTTTCTAAGCTGACACCTGAACAATCTAAGCACTAGCTGAATTTTACTTCCTCACACCTTGTATCAATCTGGTATTGTTGACAGCACTTAGTTCTTTTCATCAGTGTACCTCACTCTTGGGATCTGGGGATCTATTTATCTATATATTATTTAGAAACTAAGGAATCCCTAATCAAGGAATTACAAATGTTGATTCAGTTTCTCGGTCAACTTCTCAGACAACTGACTCTAACACAAATTCTTTTGACAATCTTTCATTTGTGACTCAGTCAACTGTTGACAAAAGCAACATTATTAAGTTCTGTTAAAAATGTGATTGCTCATTAGCCAATCCTTTTTTCCCCATTATTATATAGGTAAAGGAAGCTGACTGCCATGCATATAGTGTAAGGATGACAAACAGGAATGTAGGCTTGCATTACATTTTCTTACTGCAACACTACGGTAGTTTAAATTTCATTGGTAAGAAAAATGTTATGATCCATTCTGTGGTGACTTCCATGTGCAGTTAGACAGTGGTACTCAGAATGGCAACGATTGCATGGAATTCAGTTCTCCCAAAACTGAGACAGCTGCAATTTTAGTAATAGTAGAAAATTTTGTGGTACTGGAAAGGAAAATGTGGAAATAATAGTAATAAATATTACTCTACTGGTGTCAAGATTGAGAAAAGTCAAACCCAAGGAAATAAGCAGCTCATTAATTTGTTTAAAAACAAAACAAAACAAAACAAAACAGAAATGCTTTTGTTCCTTCCACAAATAGGCAAGTGCATAATTCAGCTGTGTCATCACAAACAAGCAAGGAAAGAGAGAATTCAGCATTACTGCCATTGTAAATGTATTAACTGCAACTTATTAGAACAGCGAGAGAAAGGGAAGTACACTCACTTTTCAAACTTTGCCAAGACGTCAGCCACAATGGTTCTGCTTTCAATTGCTTTATCAGTAGTTCCATTGTATTCAAACAAAGCAAACATATTTCTGCTGTCCTCCATGGCCAAACCACGAATTAACTTTTCAACCACCTAATGAAAAACAGTACGTGAAGAACACAGCAGGGAAAGGTGGGACCACAGAGGCAAAACAAATAATAGGACAAAATTCAGAGTTCAGTTTTCTGTTGGTCTAAAAGTGCTCCTCAGATATTCTCACTGTCACTATTAATAATTCCAATTCCACTTTTATCCTGAGTAAAGATGATTATTTTAGAACATGTATGTGCTATCACCTGGCCAGATATAACCACTGTATTTCAACAGCTCAGATACAGTTGTCCACCTTCAGCAAGCAGCGTGGCTCTCACACACACCGGTATCTACTGAAGTTATTCCAGTAAGGCCTCAACTGAGTTGTAAGTCTTTCCTGTAGTTTGTCCTACAGGAGAGAGCTGCAGTTGGATACTTCTCTGCAGAGTAAGTACAGTTCATATACACTATGTATATATGCACATATATATATGTATATATACAGGGTGGGGTACAAAGACCTGTAAGTCTTCCCTTCCCTTCCCTGACCGGAACAACTGTGCCCTCTCAACTGCAGGAGACAGCCCCGGAGTTTCTGAAATTTACTGGTGCTACTGGCTGGAACTGTCATGTGAGGAGGAACTGGTTGTGTGCCACAGCTGTTCTGTCACCTCACCTCTCCGGCTGTAGTGTGTGAGTTGATTGTAATCTTACAGGAGCCACCACCATGGCAATAAACTGTAGATGTCATTTCCTGTCTGCTGATCAGAGCTTCTATTTCATCCCGTGATGGCACAAACTCTCTGCATTTAGTTTTCTTCAGAGATTCGTAAGTAAAAAGTGCATATTTCTCCATTTCAGTTCCTGGAAACTGGTCACGAACCCTGCAAGACAAAGATTGCTTTAAGCTGCCAGTCTGTGACATAGAAAACTTACTTGCTTACTTACTTGAGAATTTTTTTTTTTCTGAAAGTGACAAGATACCCCCCTATGATTCTATGACCTCTGTATTCTGTGTGCTAGTTAATTGACACACTCAAAGCTTCATCTCACTGTCAAACAAAGTGTTCTGATGTGGTTTACACTGTGGGAAAACATATATGGTCATTTTGTTCTACAAACCCAATGGAAAGCAAAAACTCAGCTGCCTTTGTATCACTAACTACAGGAACATCGTAATGGCTCAGATCTGACAGCAAGATAATAGTAATATTCTTGTAATCAATGCCCCTTCTGTCATTAACAGTGGCTGAATGAAGACAAAACTACACTGAGGTACAGCAGAAAAAAAGCAAACAGAATTTTGACAGCTCAGTTTTGCAGTAGTGTCCCTCAGGATACTTGATTTCCATTCCTGACATTCTTGAGGATTCTCTCCAAATATTACTGAATATTCAGCAACAACTTCAATGAACTCATTTGTGATTATTATATATTCTATTCTATTATATATTATTTCTTCACAATGAACTTTAATGAAGTCCTGATTATTGAATGTTTCCAATGATAAAACACAAATTAAACCTTATTAGCTGGGAAAAGCTGGTAAGTATATGAAAAATTACAGAGATTCATTATACAAACAGCATAAAAAGATTCTTGCAGGCTTACAGCAATGCTTTACAATGACTGTGCAGTGGTAGTGTTGAGACCTACAAGTATTGTATCAGATAGCTGGAATTCTTTTTAATGAGAAGACTATTTTATGAGCTAAGTTAACTTACAAAAGTGAATCAAGATTGATTCATTTTTCAACTCTAATATTTATGTAAAGCAATTGACATATTTCGCTGATCTTACTTTGTTTGAAACACTTCTTGAACTCAAGGTTTTCACAGATATTTATAAAATAATTACGTTTAGCAAAGTGTTTTACACTAGTCCATGTTCTAGCACAAATACAGATACTACTTGAAATTACTGAAAACAGTTTGTTGCCAACGAACTGCCTTTCCTAATGACACGCTCCTTGCATTCTTCCACTGCTTTGGAGCAGAAGGAACTCCACATTCTGGATCATGCTGGGCTCACAAAAATGTTTCTTGTTTCTTTTTTCTGAACACTTGTTAATGTCTTAAAGGAGATTTGCAAATGGACCTTTTACCTCAAGTACATCTTTCAGCACTGCAGTCTTTTACGTTCATAATGCATTCCTCACAAAACTAAGGTAAGAAGGATGAATAACATTATAGCAGGTTGATTTGGACAGCTAGAAATGAGACCTGGGCATACTGCCTGTGGATCATCTGAGCAACTCTACACAATTATAGAAAGCTTCCCCCCACCTTTTCTCAACATTATAAATAATGCATTCAGTTTAGTGCACTTTGGTTGCTTCTTCAAATGAGAACAATTCCACTGAGATCAACTCCAATAATCTTCTTACAACTGTTTTTTCAGATTTATTCTTTAATGTAGCCAGTTCACCACAAGACTGCACGTTGTAGTCTCACTATGAGACGTCTGAGCACGGCTACGTGTTGTGGGGGAAAAACAGTCACACTTTTTTCTGTCTTTAGCTGAAATCTCCTCACCTTTTGAGATGGAACTTGAGATATTTGAGGATGCTGCGACTTGGCAGAAATGTGCAACTCATGCAGGTGAGTATTTGCCAGCTATACAGGTTCCCCATGCTCCCAGGGTTAGGCACTTTATTGGTCTGCTTGATGAGCTGACAGTAGAGCTCATCTCGAAGAGGTCGTAAATCATGTCCTGTTTGGAGAATACCTTGAATTATAGGGATGGGATCAGACATAGATTCCAGCTGTTGTAAAGAGTTAAATATCTTGATTGCTTCATCTTGCAGAGTTGTGTATCCTTTGTCTTTCAGCACTACGAACAAAAAAATGGGGAGAACAGTGTTTAGACTGAGAAATGAAAGGGAGAGCACTCAGAATCAGCATGGGAATTGTTCAGTGATGCTTTACAGCCCTTATTATGCAGGATGATTTCCATTTCAAATGTATGGTGCTAACTCATTCTATGAGCTATTCTGCTAATAAGATTTATTCTGAATTGCATGAACGACCATTTTGAAATTTCTGAGAATTTAGCTTAAAATATATGTCTTGCTTGATCAGATTGTTGGTTTTCTTTGGAGAAACTTCCTTCCAGAGCAGTCCACACTGCGAGAGTGCATTGCTTTGCCACTGTCACAAGAAAGTGATAAGCTAATCGGATAGTAAGTGAGGTAAAGCAGAAGTGCCTTATGCAAAGTGACAAAGATACACAACATCATTTTTGTCTACTGCAGTAGAAGTTCAGCTAAATCCAAACAATACTAATAAGACAAGATCTCTGCCGTGAAACTGCAACTTTCTTTTCAAGTGCTGGAAAAGGCAGCGATTGGTTCTCGTACTGCAGATTATTCAGCATGGGCTCACAACTTTCACAACATACTTTAAAGCACCATGCAGTACTTGGGCTTAAGGGGTGGAAGAGATCACTCTGATGTCTGAATCAATTAGGCCTACTGGACTTCAAAGCACAAAACTGTACAGACATATGTTACAAATATTAAGCTTCGAACCAGCCAGTACTCTGTTACAGAATGTAAATGGAACTCAACTGCAAGTCAAGGCAACAAACCAAGCATCAGTCTATCTGTGGAGCTCCATTTACGATATGGAAGACTTTGGAAAGGCTTCTACCTCAAAGGAAGCTGCCTTCTCTGTCCATGGGGAACAAGGAACTTGTGCATGGGACTAGCAGCTAGAGAGACAAGAACAGAATAGTGCCTTGCCAACTGGACAGGAGGAGGAAGGGAAAGAGAAGGGAAAAGCTTCTAAGGTTTTAATTCTCCTTGTCATTTGAGCAGCAAGATATCATTTGAGTTATCAGGAATAACCTTAGCTTTTAATCAGCTGTCAACATCCCACCCACCTCCCAGAGATGAAGCTTCTGATCTGAGTCATACCTTGTTTAATACACAATTGCAACATAAGTAAATCCACTTAAGGACATTAAATTCACCATCATCAGTAGCTGTGAACAATTCATTTAAAACAGACTTCTAAGTTAGTGACTGAACAAGGGATATTTAAAGACATGGTTACACCTGTTTCAGGAGTAAACAAACCACTACTTTTTCAAATCATTTCCACTCACATCTTTTGTCACGTAAGCAATACTTCCATCACCACTGATGAATCTTACACTTGTTTGGAATTGGAAGCTGTGCAATTCCCTTCACAGGGTATGAAACAAAAATGATTTGAGAGGGATTCAGGGAGACTGAATGAACTGGGTTTAGTTCTGCATTTCAGTGCCAGGCTTTCATACTGTCTTCTCAGTTGCATAGGTGAGAGTAACAAATCAGCATTACAGCAGCAACAGCAATCCTCCTTTCTGTAACACCCCTGTAGGAGCATCACAAGCCCATGGTTCTCTGCTAGATAAACTGATGTTCTCTACCTTCTGTAAGAAAACAAGGAAACTTTTTTCATTGGAAAATATATATAAACCATTACTGTAATATTGCCACAGACTGAAAACTCATGTCCTACAGTTTAGTCTTTCATAAGGAAAAGTATGACTGAAAAACTTACAGTTTAGATTGATGTCCCCATATGGCAGCGGCAGTAATGGCGAGTGCAGTGGATGATGAGTGTAACGGAGAATAGGGTTTCTCTTATAGATCTGCTCAACCACGTCAGCATTCAGGCAGTTTTCCTATTGGGGTAAGAAAAGAAGGAGTTTGGGTCTAGCATTAGCAGCAGTGCAATGCTTTGTGCCCTTAGGTTCCCTGTGAAAAGATTAGTGATCTGTGTAACCAGTGTCAGCTGGTAGTAACTCTAGATGTGGCTGCTGCGGCACTCTGTAGGCTATGGATGCTCACTGCCTCCTAACCTCAGTACTTGCAAAAGCCTACTTTATCTATGCCATTAAAAACTAACCACAGTAGAGCTGCAGGAGAGAAAAATAAAGTTTCATCAGTTTCCGGAAGTTTTCATTTTATAACTGTCTTATTCCAGTATTCCATGACTGGAGTTATATCAAGATGTTTGTCTTGATGTCAGTTTGATTTTAGAATTATTTATACAGCAGAACCGATCAGCTGTAATCTACAGGAACTATCATAAACCAGACAGTCCAGAAAACCAGCTGCTGTAAATCTGATGCACCCATTTTGTCAGCTAAATACTGTACTTTCTTAGCCCAGGTCTGACAAGTGGGTAACCACCGTCTTCTGTCAATCCTGAACTTCCACATATTTCTACAGCTCTGAAGAACAGCCTTCGCAGACCTGAAATTTAGACCTGATAATTCTTCTCCATGGGGGAGGCTTTCACGAAAGGAAAAGGTTAGTAGTTCTCCTCCTTGCCTTTTTTAAATTTTCTGTTTGTCTTCTGAAGACCATCATCCCCTCTCCTGAAAGCAGAAATCTTCAGGAAAACCTCTTCTGGCTAACATGCAATGTCCCCAGCATAAAATAGTAAGCATTAACTGAATATGTTTCTCATTATACAGACCCATGCTTAGCCCAAGCTACCACATATCAAGAAATGAAATACAAGGAAAAAAATACAATCGCAGGAGCTAAACACAATCCCACACATCCTGGTGTGCATCTTAGAGGGGACATAGCAGAAGAGGTCTGCTAACCCATGAACCCCTGTACACTACTGCCTGGTACAGCAACACCTGGTAAGCTACACAAACCAGTACGGCTTCTTACTGTTTTCATGTAAAAAAAGAAAACAACCCCAAAACAACTCTTTTCCTGTCCAAGCTGCACTTTATACTTTGTTGTTACACTGTTTAAATAGAAATTCCTTCAGCAAGTGAGTGAATATTGCTGATTCCACAACTAAGAGCCTTTTTTTCTCAGCCCCACCTGTTTGTTCCTACCTTAATATCCTGAATTAGCTGCTGAGTCGGGGTATCGATTGGCGCTTTAGTGTCAATCACATTCTGGATGGCACTTGACCAGCGGGTCGCTTCATTGAGTAATTTGGTATAGAGGCGGTAGCAATGTTTGCGTCCATATACAGTCACATTCCAGTAGCCTAGGACAGCAATACAAGCTATTAATCACAGAAGCCACATCTGCAAAAATACCACAACTTCTATTTGAAAACACGTGTAGTCCTGTCGGACATCGAGTACTGAATTCTGGATCGTGTTGGCAGCTTTTCAAGAGGCAAAGAACTTGTAAGTAAGTGCCGTAATACAGACATGTGGTTTTGTTAAGGAGTTTCTTCTCCTTAAAAAGGCACAAGAATAAGAACACAGTCACTGCTGTGCGGCCTTCCACTTCACCCAGTAATCACAGTAAAAGTGATCACAGGACAACATAGTGGCCTACCGTGACACAGCTGATGGGCCCTGCTTCTCCAGTCCTGTCTGTAAATGGATTATTTTGTACATGGGTCCTTCATTATCTACGGCACACACACTAACAGGTGTAATGCATGAGCTACCACTTCTATTAAAAAGTCACTGATTTTACACAAATGAAGTGGCAACTATGACAAGAAGAGCGTTTCAAATCCAGTTGCCTCTCTGTATCATTGTATAGGCTTTTTTTTTTTTTAATGAAGCAGATTCAATTAAAGAAAATCCATTTCATCTTTCACTAGCAAAATCCTCTTTGAAGTGTTGGTGACCCCAGTGAGATTACATAGGGCTGTCAACAGTCGCTTCTCATTTGCAAACAAACAACAGCCACATCTGAGCTGAAAACCAGTTCTGAAAATGCAGTGGGGAGCTGACTCAGGTGTAGCACATAGGTTAGCACATCCTTATACTTGCTCCACCAATGCTCCTCAGCATACAGAATAATGTATGAGGAGAGTGCTCCCCAGTTGTCTTTCTCCAGGTATTTGATGCGTAAAAGTTCAAGCTAACTTAGCAACAGTGCTCATCTATGATAACCTGAATGTTGGTGAGAGCAACTTTTACTGCTGTGTACATTATTACTTTGGTCTTTTGCCCATTAAGTCCTTATAAAATCCCTTAGTGGCCTAGGAACTTGATTTATCAAACTGCAACTGTAGTAATCTTGGACAGTGTTTGTTTATTATATGGTAGGTAGGACAGAAGGTAACAAAGCACATTTGAACCAGAGCAATTACCTGTCTCTTTGAAGATTTTTTCATCAGGTGGGACCACTGAACAGAGGCTGTTTAGGACCAGTGTACCCAATTTCAAAGCATTTTTTTCAGAACTCTTGTAGTAGTCCAAAGAATTGTGTGTCAGAACAAACCAACGCTTTTTTAGTTTTAATGAAGACATCTTCGGGTTGTTTTTCACTTCTTTGTGCAGCCATCCTGTGAAAAACACAATCTGAATCAAACCTTTTTTTTAAAAAAAACAAAGTCAGACCAAATTAAGTTGCTAAAAGTTAGTTACATACTTTTAACAACAAAAACATTGTGTGAATTGTTTAGCTAACATATTAAACAACTTCAATTAAAATTACCAAACAGTTTAATGATGAAAGTACTGTATTATATCCATATGAAAATGTTTCAACTTTGGCGTACAGATAGAATAATTCTTTTGTCAACTCACAAAACTGATTTTGTCCTCATTACAGTGATTTCCTACTTGGCTCATCAGGACCGTAACTGTTAATTTGTGAGTAAAGCCCATGTACAAAGATGAGGCTCCAGCACTACTATGGTGTGCTGGCATACTACAAAGACCATACAGGGGGAACAATCTCCTTTTTGGTTAATAGCCTTTGTTCACTTTATTCAACTCGGTTCTTACCCCTCACAATGAATTCTTGTCCTTCCACTCTCGTGTCCCCCTTTGACCTCTGAAGCAGCGTTATCCAGTGATGCATCTCTTCAGGTGTGTCAGCATTACAGTGAAGAACACGATTAGCGGTAATAATCACAAAGGAGTTGGGTCTACAAAAACAAATGAAGATTGATGAAGCCTTTACAATCAATGCACTGTTTAACTCACTTGCTATCAGCATAAACACCACTCGTTGTTTGCATTCTGTATTCGGATAAATACTGTCCATCTCTGTAACATTTATTTCAACAGCACTACAGCTAAAAATATCTTGCATTTAAAAAGACACAATTACTTTAGATTCGCACCAGAGTGCCAGGGCTCTGCGTGGTGGGAGAGTTTCACTCAAATTGCAACTTGTCATATCTCAAATCCCTTATGAGAAAACCCCCAGTCTTTAATCAGCTTTTGATCATAATCAGAACTTTATTTCAGGGTCAGATTTATTTAGAGTGTCTGCTTCAGTGGTTCCATTAGCCAAAACCAATTGCAGTTTATAAAGCTCTGTAGTAAAACAGCATGTGAACACGGACTCTTTTATTTTTAATGCAGTGCAACCCAATTTGCAGACAGTACAATCTATTTTTAATGAGAGTTTGGCTTTTATTCAATCCTACACGGGATTCAGTGAAGCATGAAGAACTAGCCCGAGTAAACTGTGCTGACGGCTCTCTGGATTAGAGGGGCAGGTTTTTCAGCCTACAAACACTTGCTTTAACCCTTTACCATCAATTCTTTTCATCTTGGAATGCACAGAATCACAGAGGTTGGAAGAGACCTTTGGAGGTCACTCGGTCCAACTCCTGTGCTCGGGCAGGGACACCCAGAGCAGGTTGCCCAGGACCACATCCATCCACTTCCAAAGAGCTGTATCAGATGTAAAGAATGGGAATGATGCAACCTGGGCTGCCCCATGCACAAGAAAGTCATAGATCCCCATTTTACTGTCCTGGTGAGAAGGTAATTGGGTAGAATTTAGAACCAATTAGAATTGTTTGTGGGATTGGTTCAGCCAAGTATGAAGGCACTGTCCAAAACCAGTGTGTGCTGTTTAAAAGACAGATGGAGGTCAATATAAAGTAAATAAAGTAACTAGGAGGTAAAATTAGAAATACTGGTTGATGAGAGATTACAGTAAATCAAGTAATGTGAAATGTGTGTAAATAAGTTATAACTATGCAAATACAGAAAAATAGAAAGAAGGAATATCTTTGAATATTTCAGTAGCATTTAATATTTAATATACTTTAATAAAACTCAGCAGTGTGACAGAAGTGGGTAAGGAGAGATCAGAACTTAGTGTTTTGGTCACAGTCACTTTGGTGCTGTAGTAGTAAATTATTCAGAAGTGGCGGATGAGGAAACACACAGAGATGTGAACTGAACAGAGTAATTTTGCTGATCATTGAGGAGAAGTCAGCTTTAGACTGAGCTGTGTGAAGCACGCTCTAGAAAGCGGCGTAATGTGATTCCAAAAGAAAAGCAATAGCAAGAGATATGAAAAATGATAGAGTTAAGGTATAAACTAAAGCAGATTAAGCTATCAAAGGAGGTTACAACCAACAGTCTCCAACCTTCCAGGTCCCCTTTTCCCCAGTTTAGGAAAATGAGAGAAGCCCCATCTATCTTTCTGAGCATGGATTCGAAGAGCTCCTTGTTCAGCTTATCTCTTCTTAGCTGCACCAGTGGTTTCACATTAGTCAAGATAGAAATACTTTATTGCGTACATCAGTCAAATTAATTTCCTAATTGAAAACCTTTCCATCCCTGATTTACATTTCTAGAGAAAAAAAAAAAAATTACAAGAAAAAAACAAAACTGTGAGACATGCCTCACTAACAACATTTTGAAAGCTTTGGACATCTGTGTTCTATTATTTAGGAAGCTTGGGCTGTGATTGTATCACAGTTACTTGTAGTATCTGGATTATGGTAAGCCAAGGAGAAACCAGTAACTTAAAGACAGCTGTTTCACACATTTGCAATGAGAGGACTGGAATGAATGTTTACAGTGCAAATAATATACCTCATAGTCAGTAATCCTATAACCCAAGCCAGAACCTGAACTTACATTAATTTTATCTCTCAATACACTATTGCTAGTTTGGGAATTAAGAATACTGTTTGGTTTTTTTTCAGTTTGTTTGTTTTCTAATGCTGCATTATCTTGCTTGTTGTAAAATACAATTTAATTCTAGGAAATTGTTATTCCATGTGGAATACAACATTCTTGCAAAGGAAGATAAAATGCAAAATGTTAAAAAGAATTTTATGCCTACCTCATTGCTATTGTTTAGTCTGGAGAAGAGGAGGCTCAGGGGAAACCTCACTGCACTCTACAACTTGGCTGTGATGAGGAGGGGTTTGGCCTCTTCTCCCAGGCAACAGCAGAACCCGAGGAAATGGCCAGAAGTTGTACCAGAGGAGGTTTAGGTTAGACATAAGGAAGAACTTTTTGTCTCAGAGAGTGGTCAGGCCCTGGGATGGTTGCCCAGGGAGGTGGTGGAGCTGCTGACCCTGGCAGTGTTGAAGAGGTGTCTGGATGAGGAGCTGTGAGGTATGGTTTAGTAGCTGTGGTAGCAGTGGTAATGGGAGGATGATTGGACTAGACGATCTTGTAGGTTCTTTCCAACCTTGTGGTTCTATGATTCCATAATTCTACAAAAGGACTCAAAAATACGCCTTTCAGCTGTGTTACTTTGTGTAAGTGAAATACTCTGCTTTTGGACTACCTTGGTAACAAAACTGCTGAATATATGGAGCAATGCCAGTGAAGCTAGTGAAGCCCCCACACAGAACACCACTCTTACCTTTCCTGTTTCAACACAGTGTTTGATACTGTCAAAAGGTAGACAAAATAATGAATCATTTGAATGTATGGTTGGTCAGCAGAATATATAGATTAAAGTATAAAGCACCTGATTTTGACTAGTGAAAGGAGAAGAAGGAGAAGAAGAAAGTCACTAGGCATGGTTCTGACTTACCTATCTGGATTGTCAGCAGCACAGACAGAATCAATTAGTCCTACATCGAGCGTACCCTATAAACAAATATCCAAGCAGAAAAGGAGGAAGACATTTACTATTACGTTACTCACAGTACTTTATTCAGAGACGTGAAAGAAACAGCAGCCTTGATCAAGCAAAATGAGCTGCAGATTTGGGCATCAATTTCTCCTAACCATTTAAGAGAGAAGACTCGGAGACTCATTCAGTAAAAGATTATCTCCAGTTAAGCCAGAGGCAGCTCAGAAACTGCACTTCCTCTACGATGTTCCCAAATCTGCCTGAAGTTTTGTCCAAAAAGTGCCACCCAATATAAATGGCATTCTTTTGAAGAAGTTTTAGTTTCCTTTGCCCAAGAGTAGCTTCCAAATTTATCACCTAAATCATGAAGTTGTAAAGAATGACAAATGCAAGACCAAAGAAATCTCAAATCTTTTACTCTTTGTTTTTTAATTTGCTCATTAACTGGATCTTTGCAAGGCTCCAAACTCAACTGTACACTATGGTGTGGCAAATAACTGGACCAAAGGAAAAAAAAGAAAGCAATGCTCATTTTTCATTGAGGTGAATGACATGGATGGAAGGAAAATCAGCCTGTCCTGGTGTACAGGGCCTAAGGCACATAGCCTCTAGCCAGTGTCCGGGCTATCATTGCATTTAAGGAAATTAGGTGGTGACTGTCAGAAGCTGCGGCCACCAGTGTCCCTTGTTTTCTGAAAATATTTGCTCTGAAAATTTCTTCAGATGTTGACTTACCACCGCATTTTGTGGGTTTGCCTGCTCATCATGCATCTCTCGGATCTCTTGCTCAGTGGATGCATGGACTTGACTCAGAACGCTAAACCACTGGCTGTGGAGAGAAAGGCAGTAGTGTAAGAAACACATCCCTTGTGCACATGCCTTTTGTCACCATTGTTCTGCAGAGATCTAGCAGGTTCTGCTGGTTTTTGAAATTGCTTAAGATTCCTTTTGTCAACATGCATACAAGCAACAAAGCTTTATGTCAGTTCAGGTACTACTGGATACAAACAAGCCCCTCCAGATCTCTTATCCAAATTCATGTCATACCCTTCCTCCTGAAGAGAAATACCTTGCATAAGATGTGGCAGAAAAGTGGCACTGAGCACACTGAAACATCTGAGGGTTAAGCAAGTATTAGTAACACATTATACCAAAAACCCAACCACTGCTAGCTACATACAAAGCCTTCAATGGAAAATCCAACCTTCGGATTATAAATTCTGCTACTCTGATAGCGTGACAACTTACACAATACTTACAGTACCTCTGCAAAGGCCAAGAGGACAGCATGTCCTTACAGTCCAGAGACGAAAAAGAACAGAAAACCCAAGGAACTACCTCTACAGTTCTTGTTCCCAATGGAGCATCGGAAAATCCAGCAGCTGGAAGGACCCATGCGGTTGAACCAGAACCAATTTGCACCACTCCAGTAGCCTTACATTTCCACAACAGGAAAACTGGGAGAGAGATTCCCAGTACTCTGGCCTCGGTGCTGAGCAGCAGTTGCAGAGGGATTTAATTCCAACCACACCTTCTGCTTCTGGGAAATCTCTACCATTCTGGCATTTGCATACGATAAAGCTCAACTGCTCTAAGCAATTCCACTGAAAGAAATTTGAGGGCAGAGCTTGACTTGTTCAGCAGGTTCCTGAATGCCACTGTTTGAGATACGAATTTGCCATTCCAATGAAAACTACCTGAGGCTGAGTTTTCAAAGGACTCAAAAGCCCAACCTTTAAAACTCAGTACTCACTTCTGTGCAGAGGGTTCACCATCACCAGGTTGAGAAAACAAATGCAAAACTAATGGCCTTAAATGTAAAACTACCTGCCATTGTAGTCAAAGAATTATGCCTAAAAAACTGAAATGCTGCCTCCTGAACTCCAGCATTCAGAAGCAACTGGTTTCCATAATGTAGACATCTCGAAACTGAACTGCCAAAATTGTTTGAGAAAATGTGTAGTCTGTCAAAAGGTTCCATCACTGCCATTATCATACCAAGTCCTTTCCAACAGAATATGTTTTCATTAGGAATAACACAAAGTATAAAGAAAAGGAAAGAAAAAGGAAGATTCGGATGCCTGACTGTAGGAGAAAAAAATGAGAATGTTTTTAGTTTTGATTCATTTGTTAAGACTTGGAGATATGCACAGAAAGGCTTTACACTTACTTACTTATGTGAGACAAGGTTACTGAAGACCCCTCAAAATGAGGAGAAAGTTGTCTGAAGAGAGAGCTATCAGTCAAAGAAACTAGAGACTCATCTACCTGAAGATTCCCACAAATTAAATTTTCCATTAGGCTCAGGAACTGCAAATGTATTTAAATGTCAGTCTTGATATAAATGACAAAAAGGCCTTCATAGCACTGTATGCACAATTAGTAATAATTTATTATTCAATTTTAAAGAACAATTTGGAGGTTTCCTAATGTCATTGTGTAATCTTTGTCTAAGCAATGAAAAATAAATCCATCACAGCTCTTGGCAAAAAGACAAAGGCAGATTTTACTTTCTTCCCCCTGGGACATCCCTTGGCTTTCAGCTGAGTAGCAGAGCTCAGGAATAAGGACAAAGACAGACGAGGGTTTTGAAACAGTGGCTAACCCCTGAAACATTACTTCTCAAGTACGCCGTGATCATGATTGAAAAAGTGATTCCCTTTTGGAAGGGTTCAGGTTTTTTTCTTTTCCCTTCCTTTCATATGAACAAAAAGCAACCTCAGATGATCATCTAGCCCATGTGCAAAATAATTTTTTTCCATAGCAGATCCAGAACTAACACAGTCCAATAATTTTGTACTTTTAACACTGCCAAACATTAACAAGGCTGGAAATCCTTGCACGTCTCTCACATTAAAGTTTTCTAAGATCAATATGAAAAAAAGAAAACATGGAACACATTGCTAAAACATAATTTAATCTAGATGGTGTATTATGTGTACTGTACACAAAAATAGCATACAGTGTCTCCTCCACACTTAGGAAAAAAGAGATTCATGACAGCAGACACAAGTCTTCATTCTGGCAATTCCTTACTGATCCCTACAAAGCAGTTACTGGGTTATGTACACGTGTCTAATAGGTAAGACTTTAGCTAATCTTTCCCTTTAAAATTTACTCACATCACACAAGAATCATAATGAGTGCTGAATTACTTTTTGAAGTGTGGTTTTAAGGATGCTGAAAAACGAATCAATGACTGCCTTGTAAGCATTGCTGAATTTTTATTCAGGGCAATATGATACCTGAAGGTATTCTAATTAAAAAAAAAAAAAAAAGATGAAAAACGAAGCAACTTCCAAGGCTTCAGAACAAAACTAGCTCAAGTAATGTTGGCATAGGCATTCTGTGCTCAGGCCTTCGGGCAGCAACACAATGGGTAATAAGATTTGATTACTAAGTTAACTTCATTCAAATGTTTGATTTTATAGGCAAGCATGTTATTATCTCAAAACAAATAGTGTGGGGATTACTTTATGTATTTATTAGATATACACTAGAACTGATCTGACAAGTTAAGCCTGCTCCTCACCTAGCAGCCCTCCCCTACCATTTGATATGGTAGCAGCAAAAGTAAGATCTTTTTTTGAATTGGTAGAAAAGCCAACACTGTTGTATGCTTCCCTTGTTCCTGAATATGCATTCATCCTAAAATCTAATGATCCCACTGCAACTTTTATCTGAAAAATACTTAGGCTCTGCTTAGGTAGACAGATCTCACCTCTAAATGGTTCTTTATTTCAGGTAACTGAGAGGAATCTTAAATATTGATTTAATCTATGCAGCTAAATGCAGCAGGATAATGCAAAAGAAAATCATTAAAAGCCAGCTATTACTTCTCTACATACATATTGTATTTCATTAAGTGTCTAAAAACAGGGAAAACAGACAGCTTCTAGGGAAATTTTCACTGAGTCTGACTTACTGAGAGTCTGAGTCTGCCGTATTCTGCCATGAGATTTTCTTATATCAGCAAGCCCTTGGAAAAAGTGTTCAATGCAATGTGTTTAACACACTCTGGCTATTTGGTGATAGCAGGCTAATAAAACGATAAGCACAAGTCAGAATGGCATGGAAGCTAAAAAGCAGAACAAAAAAGCCTGATGATTTCCATACCTTGCATCCTCAGGAGACTCAGCAATCAAGTGATAGGTCCTATCACCCATTATTAGATCAATACCATTTTCTTTGCCTGTATTATCAACAATCTCTCTGAAAAGAAGCAAATGACAAGACTGCGCATTAGACACTGCGGAAACACCAGCAATCAGAATTGTTGCACCCGATTAACTTGAGATATCAGGCAGTATTTATACACCAAACCACAACTGCCATGTTTTCAGCCTATACTCAAATAATGAAGCTATTAGAGTGCCACTATACAAAGTTGGCTACTCTATTGTTGTAACACAAGCTAAAGAAAAAGCATTATCAAACCAGGCAAAAATAACTGAATTCAGGTGATTTTTGGAGTGCTTAAGGGAAAGCTCCTGAGGATTAAAAAGAAACAATGTTATTTTTCTGTATTGTTTTCCTTAATTTGTCTTCCTTCCTCCAGTACTTCCGCGTTGTGTATTTTAAGTGAAGCAGCACCATATTAATAAAATTGGAATGGGAGGCTAATATGGAATGCTGAAATGTATCTCACGTGGTACGTTAGGAATATAATCAGTATTCAAATTCCATAGAAAAGCTACCGCCTATTTGTGCTAACATACATAACCTTAAATACAAGTGCCCTTTCTTCCAGCTGTTTTATGTACAAATCTTTGACTCAACTTTCAGTTCAAGTTAGGATCAACAACCGTTATCCGACTCTTTTACAGGAACGTTCAGCAGAGAGCTTCCCCAGGGAACAGCTGATGAAACCATGCAGTGACAACAAAATTTGGTTTGAGCACATTAGAAAAAGGACTAAATACATGTTATGGCATAGAGGATAGAAACAATTCAGTTTCAACCAAAAACAATAGCGGTAGGAAATTTACTCTCTATTCAGAGTTTCTTGAGAGCCAGTAGTGCACTGTTTTCACAAGAGCAAGTCAGGATGCCCATTGAAACTATTTGCATTGTCCTGCCTGAATCAGGCTCAACCAAGACTTTCAAATAAAAGATTAAACTCACTTTCAATTTATTTCTGGTAGACAAAAATAAAATGCACAGCTGCAGTTTACAAGATGCTGACTGGAATCAAGTGTTACAGCCATTTCTATTTTCTGTACCAAGGAGGAAAGCTTATGTATCCTTATACAGAAACAAGACTATCAATATTAGCAAGCTCTAATTTTTAAATTAGATCCACTGAATCATAAAACATGTTGACTGTTTAAAAATACTATCCCTTAAAAAACTTTTTTGATGCATACTATATCAAGCATAGAATTTTAAGGCATAAGAAACTTCTGTTAGCAAGACAGAAATTGTTAAGTTTGATTCAGCAATTCTAAATTTTTGAAATGCATATATGCATCTTGAAGACCTTCATGTAGAACTACCCTAATTGTTTCAAACGTAAAAAATCATAAATATCTACCAAACATATAGCTTTGACTCATGCTAACTTAAATATATATTCATTGCCTATTAATTCCACCCTCTCCATTTGTGTTTGCCTCCAGCTACAGACTTGGCATCGTGCTCTGAGTTGCCCTGAGAATCATTACAGACTAAGTAGGGCTTCTTGTCTGGGAGAAGGCACAGACGAGTTCACTACAGCAGCAGCTTTCTGAAGTACTTGGCACTGCCTTAACTGCAGCACTCCATGGACTTAAAAGAGAGCCAAGTAAGGACAACACTTGCTTTCAAGATCTTCATCAAACACACTCATGCTTCCATTTCTACAGTTAGAAAGCAGAGCACTCAGTGTATTCCCAGATAACTCCCAAGAAGTATTTACTAGGATATCATGTAGTATATAAACATATATAAACCTACTTTGCTGTTCTGACATCAATAGAACCCTTTAACTTTTCTTCACTGTCATTTTCGAAGTACATCAACCTGGACTGCCTGAGAACAAACCATCGTTTCTTCCAGTTCCTTCTGGAAAGAGTGGATGATCCGCCCCCCTTTTTGTGAAGCCAACCCTGCTTGAGTGCTTCCTGCTTGGAGCGAAACCACAGGAAGGTCTCATCTTTCAGGACACACCAGCGTCGTTTCCATGTGTTTATTAAGCCACCTGGCAAAAAGGGATAGACGTGGGTTCATGCATAGTTAAGACAAACAATTACATTATAAAACAGAAGCTGTGACCAACCAACACTAGGAGATGCTGGCCAACGTCCTGCAGTTAAGTCTCTGCTGCAAGACATGAAATGAAAGATCTAATTCTTGCATATCCTTAAAGCTACCATATAGTTGATAATCTAAAGAATCTTAAATTACAAATTATAATAATAGATATACTACAAAAATAATGTAACAAATGTATACAAATATACAGTGTATATTGATACACACATATACAGTACCTATATATAATAACTTACAATAAAGTTTTCTTCAGTATCTATGGTTATTAGGAGGTAAATGTTCAACTCAAAACCAGAAAATTTGGAAAAACCTACAAGAACCACACTTTAAGAGGGACATATGCCAGTGTGAGCTTGGTCATACCAAAGTGTAGCAATGCTGCACATAAACTTTCTGTGATTTTGTTTAATTACACAATACAGCTTGCATTGTTGTTACCTGAGCTACGAAAAAACTCAACCAAACCAGTATATTCTTGTCAATCCTTACCGCTAACTGTGTCAGAGGGTAAGAACCATGCTAGCAATGACAGTATACATCACTTTTCACATCAGTGTACCCATGCACCTGTTCATCCCTACTCCTACTGCAACAAACTAAGTTATGCTAGTGATGAGAACGACACGAGATTTCACCTACATTATAATTTTGTGTTGACCATTACAAGTCCAAGAATCTTAACCAGAGAACTCCTCAGTATATTGTTGTAGAGTCTCTTATGTCCCTTTGCTATGCATACACTTCCTTTCTTTCTTTTAGAACACAAAGGAAAGTTTACTGAACTCAGTAAAACTGGTTTGCAGCAGAGAACACTGTCCCTGGTACAAGGTTTTGATTGCAGGAATAAGCTTTCCTCAAAATTGGTTACAATTTGACTTTGCGAGATATTTTGCTGATTTTGTATTGGATATTCCATTGTTTGCAAGCCGGCAAGGATATAAAACGAAACAGAGGCAGCCAAAAAATTTAGATGTTTCTTTGCAGAGAGGAAAAACATTGCCAGATGTAAGGTACTGCAAGGAACTTCATTTGAGAGCAGCTCTCTCCTGACTCTTCCACCAGCCTTTGAAAATAGCTGAAGTCTACTGGAATTAGCATACAAGGTTTATTAAATATTTCTGATTAGTTTGTGTGTTTAACAAATTCTTGTTCACCCAGTACCTTTCATGTACAGAAAGCTGTGGAAGTAGGGCAGGCTAACACAGCTATAGACAGAATCCCTCCGGTAGGAAAGTTCATCATCTGTATCAAACCTGGAGTCAAAATCTTCTTCGCTGTCTTCAAACTATGAAAGAAAGGGACAAAAGTAAAATGATTTCTCAGAAAAGAGCTTAGAGAAAACAGGTTTAGAAGTCTTCAGCTAAAACGTTTTATGATGTACTGAATGAACACAATTTCTTTGGCTTTTATTACCTGAGCTGTAGCAGATATTTTAGTGCTAACATCTTCCTTCTAAAGAAGTCAGTGTTGCTGAAATATGTTTGCACTTTCCCAGACACCCAGTTTCACTGAAGTATTTTGTGAGTGGCGGAAGAAATCATATTCTTCCAAAAATATTCATGAGAGCAAACTGTCAATTCAGTGAACAGCACTGAAAAAAGAGCCCTTCAATTAACTGCTTCAGTAATTCTACTGTTTGCCATCATCTGAAATTTACCCTTGAAGTAATCTCAAATACATCTGACATCTTGGGGATTTCTGCAAGCAGTTTATTCAACCGTTCTTACTCACATGCAGAACTGAATCTGCCTTTTCCAAAATCAGTTCCCCACAATGCTACCCAATCCTCCCACTCCAATGGACACACAAAATTTTGCTTATGAACTGCATCCATGGCCAGGCACTGAGATCTTCATACAATACTACGCAGTTCTGCATTAAACTACACAGAACCATACCCTTGCATAATGCTAGAATTGTAATCAACACTTAACTATGCCCATATGCAGCGTAAATAAGTTGAATTATGTAATACAAGCATTTCTAACAACAGCTACAGTGACTGCATGGTTGTACAGTGGAAAAAAATCAGAAAGCATAAATCAATTATTAGATAATACAAGGAATGATACTTACAGAAGACTGAGCTCCTTCAGAACTGAACCTGTACGCTCCAGAGCTATTGTATGTCCCCACTGAGCACCGATAGTCCGGTGACCACTGGCTACTGTGCGAATTAGAAAAGGTCACACTGCTACCAGAAGTAATAGCACCATCTTCATAATCATCTTGGTCGTAATCATAATCTCCATCTGGAGAAATAAGTTCCACAGAGTCCGGTGGTCTGCACGATACATTTTCTGGCATGCAGTATGTAGATTCACCACTTGAAGAGTTGTGGAGACTGACTGTATCATGGGTAGGAGGTATAAGCATGGTGTCGCTAGCAGCAGGAATTGTTGGCACCACAGTATCGTTCATATACGGATCCTCTTCTGAGGAATCATCGCTTGTTCTGATGCCACTGGTCCTCTGATCAGAATGGCCGTGCTCACTCGGATTGGGCGAATCCTTAAATGCATCATCATCAGCTTCAAAGCCCTCATCTACCTCCTCCTCGGGATATGGCTGGCTGAAGTTAAAATTGGGCTTTTCACTGCAGGCATTTCCAGTTTGTTCAGTGAGCTCAGCAGGATATCCACTGCCCACAGAGAGCGACCTCTCAATGTTTCGGACACATTCATCGATCTCAGCAAAGTTCAGAGATTCCAGGAACTCCTGGGCTGCTCGACAAGCTTCGTCCTCGAGCCGCCTGAGTTCCTCATCTCGGAGTTGCTGCAGCCTCTGTAACGAAGCTTCAGTCAAAGACAGCTCCTGCTGCTTCTTCACACGCTGCAGGTCTTCAATTTCTTTTTCCAAACGCAAGATTTCTTCTACCTGCCTGCTTTCTTTCTGCCTCTCCACCTCTTGCTTCAGCTCCACTTCCTTCTGGGCTTTCTGAATGGCAGCCAGTTCCTGTTTCTTTCTCTCCTCTTCAGCCTGCATTCAAAACAGAAGAAAATATAATACTGTCTCCTCAATGCAAGACTATTTTGTAGTTTGTAAGCACTATACTCTGATCATGCTATTTATTTAAAAGAACCCTTGTCCCTACATCAGAAAGAAAATGAAAGAAAAAGAAAAATAAAAGAGTGATTGCATTTACTCAGAAATACTGAAAAGCTCAGGAACGTGAAGAAAGTTTCGTCTTTGCCAGAAATTAAATGAAGCATGAGGTGAAAGAAATTCCCATGCAAACAACTGTATCAAGTTTCCTTTGGTTTTATCTGCTAACAAAAAGTTCTGTTTAAACACCACAGATGTCTTTTATTTTTTTTTAATGGTTGGGTTGAGATACTCAAATAAACAGGATGGCTGCAAGTATTGAGAATATCATTTACCTGCTGAGCAAGACGCTCTGCTTCTTGCCTTTGTCTTTCCCTAAAAGTGAGGGAAGAAAATAGTTAGTAAATCAATCTTAACACATGATAATCAAATCCTGTGCTAGGGCAATAGCTCAGTTTTCAATCATCTGCCACAGGAAAGAAAGCCAAAAATAAGGTCACAAAGAATATGTCTGTGAATATGTAACTACTTTTTTTTTTAAATCAAAAGAAGCACAGAATTCCAAAATCAGTTGGCTTTACCTGCAAGAAAGTCTATTCAGAGTAAAACCTAATATGGAATGGAGTGTGATGCAAGGGAGCATACTGCACCTTTCCTCTTCCTCTTTTCTTCTTTCTTCCTCTTGTCTCCGCTTCTCCTCTAGCCTTTCCCTGAAAACACGTCGAGCAATCTGGCCTCGCCGCTGCTTCTGAAGAACAATGGCTGCCTTCTTCAGGCAAAGGAACCTTCTCCTAACAGAGAATGCTCTGTAGTTCTTCTGTATCACAACCACATAGTATAGAACCTTTCTATACCTCTTTCTGGAAAAAACAACAAAACAAAAAAGGACAAAAACATCACAAAATAGAGTAAATTTATAAGGAAACAAAGGATTAATGAGCAGTTATGACAAGTCCTATCATAGTCATGGTGACCTGCAATAATGAGGCACGGTAGTGAAGCAGTTTATTTTTTCTGCCTCCCTGGTGGTTTCTCCATTCTAATTCACATTCTCTTCCCCAGGAAAGGGAAGAGATTCCCTCATTTCCATGACAGAGCAATCTGTATTTTCGTTAAGGAAATGCACACTACCTGTCTTACATGTTCTTGTGCCCTTGACAAGAAAATACTACCAAGTACAGCTTGTACATGTGTGTATGCATGCAGAGAAGATACTCATAAGTATCTGTCCAACATCTCTGAAAAGAAAGATCATGCACAGGTAGCTCTGTCATTAAAAATGAATACAGTTCTTGAGCAACATATTAGTCAGAATATAAGGAGAAGACTACATTATGCAAACAAGTTTCCTCAAACTGTCCTCAGCTGATTTGTAGAAAAAGCAGAGAAATAAATAGATGGGATGAGAAACTCCACCTAATATATAATGCAGGAAGCTGAGTAAACAAATGAAACATTAATCACTTACCTAATGTTTAGTTCTTAAAGAACCAAACTGACTAGTTGTATTTGCCCTCTATCATGAAAAAGCAAAGATAAATATGCATAATTTGGGGGCAGCCCCATTAGGTATCATCATGCTAGATTTTCTACCACTTATTTCATACCAAGATACCATTACAAGGATGGCTGACCTCCAGTCTTCCGTACTGTCCTATTCATTATATCAAAATAACTCTAATTCCATCTTTTTTTTAAATTCATGAGTCTACTAAGGATATCAGATATTATCTTCAAAAGCCACTTACAGGATTCGGATGCCTGGTTCCTACAAAAAGTGAAGAATTGTGTCCAAGGAATTTTACCACCCGTTTGTACAAAAGCTTAATTAGTGTCGTTCCCATCCAGTCACTCACCGGGCTGCGTAACCTAAGATGTGTGCTCGGATAATCATTGCTGCCTTGGTGACTTCTACCTCTCGCTGTTTCTCTAACTTGTGTTCCAAGGACTCCCGGAGGAAAACCTACACAAGAAAAATTCTGGCTTAACTTGTGGATAGTGACGTAGATCAAGGACAGCCATGCTCACAGAGCCATTCTCAGCAGTAAGCCTGAATTCAGAGTCAAGCACAGCATTTCCTTAACAGAAAACATATTTATTGTGAAGGAAAATACCTGCAGATGATCTTCTGACTTTGGATTTCAGTTGGAAAAGATTGAGTACACTAAATATAATTAACAGATTCATTACCAGGCTTTGCCATCAAAGAGTAACATGGGCCAAAAAGCTGTAGGGCTTAGTATGAACTTCCTGATTTCACAGAATCACAGCACAGCAGAGGCTGGAGGGGACCTCCTGGATCCATGCAGTCCAAGCCCTGCTGCAGCAGGGACACTCAGAGCAGGGAATTTGGGGAGCAGAAAGACTGCCCTGAGAATTCAGCTGTTTTACATTACAAATAGAGCTTCTTTAACCTCTTGCTATCGTCATTCCTTCCAATGTCACTGGTATAAACCTGCAGAAGTACACTGAAATGAGGCTGGTTCAATATTCAGGCTGCCTGCTCTTGTACTTACAGGTGCAGAACTGCCGTGCTGGTACACACGAGGGCCAGGTATCCCTCACAGCTAACCAGCATCCTGCAGACAGACTGCTTCTGAGCTCACAGGGCGATGGACACATTCATCAACTATTTCTGTTTTGGCTCTTGTTTGTTTGGCTGGTTTGAGTAGTTTAGGAGTACAAAAGCCTATCACAAAACTGATGAAAGGCACAGTTCTGAGTTTTAAATGTAGAAAGGGACTTGATTTTGCAACTAATTATGAAACGCTAATGAACACATACAGTTCCACAGAGAGTCCCAAAGTCCAAATACATCGCTTTTATTCACGTATAAAATAGGCTGTGAAGGAAGAAGCCTTTTCTTTCTCTCACTGGGCAATCCTCCTTTGCTCTCCACACACTGGCTTTAAAAACGTCCCAAAATTCTGATTCAGAAAGGCATTCAGCTACTTCCTGAACCAAAACGTTAAGATGTTAAGCACATACTATGCACCGACTAACACATTTTCCTGAGCAGGTGCAATGCAGCCTGTGACGTGAAAACAAGAAAATTTCACACTCAAGCTGAATCACAGCAATGTTGTTACTACTCCTCTTAAATCACAAAGTGCCCCATAGTATGCTCAGTCTGAAACCAATGCTCACTTGTTCTCTTCAACAATAAGCTATTTATGAAGGCTCTTAAAAAATGCACACACAGCTCTGGGGGCAATTATCCCAGTCCTCAGTATGGGAGGTTACAAGAGAGCTCTGGTTCCTGCTGAGATCCTGCCAAGCAGTTGCTTAAAACAATTTGGGGTCCTCATAGATGTTATTATGCTAACATGCTAAAGCCTTGTCCAGGGTCTGTGCATAAGGATTGCTACATCTGCAATAAGAGGAACCAACATCTAGCTTGGTCTGCTATCACTGTATGATTTGCTCGCCACAGTTTATAAAAATGGGTTGAAAAATGGCTTCAGTTACAATCAGAATATCTCAGATTTCATGTCCCAAAATAACTTTAAAATGATCAAATCATATCTCCTAGTATAATCCCTGAGACACCTTACACATGCCAAGGAATGCTGTTTGTAATCCACTCTCAGGCCTTTGTACCATGTGTTAATAGTCAGGAAATCTTAGATCCTGTACTGGACAACCTTCAAACTTACCAAACGAGCATGCTGAAACACCTGGATTGTTTCATTACTCACAATTACATTCTTCTAATAAAAACAATGTGAAATTCTTTAAAAAAAAACAGTGGCAGCAAAGTTCAGGTTGTCTGGCAGGACACATATGGAGGTCGAATGTACCTCTGAGAACTCCTAGACTAGGACAAGCAAGCACATGTGGAGCTCAGCTCTGCTGTACCAACACTGGCTACAGCCCCTCTCTGTGTGACTTCCCCTGTGGAGCAGGAGCCAGGTAGGTGAGTTCACTGCAATGAATGCAGCTCCTGGTAGAATAGAGCACTGCCTCAAGGGCTGGGGACTTCTTGGAATTCCAACATTCAGCAACCATGTTGTACGTTCCGATCCTCACTGCTGCTCCTGCCTGTGAGTCCACCCGAGTGGGCTCTTCCTCTATAAGTGGCATGTAGGTTCAAATGCCTCAGACAGCGAATTCCTTAGCACAACTACAAATTACTTACAGGAGTCTCTAGAGCATCAACAAACATCCTCAGCTTTCTTTAAAGCCAAATGTAATCACCATTACAGCTACACTTCTGCAGCTGCGCAGTCAAAATCCCTTCAACCTTGTATAAGCAGTAGCCACAACACGTGCGGTTGGATTACTTTACCTTATTTTTTCCAAGCTGCCATTCAGTACTTGTGTTGTCATACAGACGAAGAAGGACGGCACATCTCTCATTTAAGTCTTCGGGCAGAGTTAAGTTTCTCATGAGAACTTTATACCTGGCAATCAAAAAGCATTTATTGCTTCATTTAGGAAACATTCCGTTTTTACTCTATTTTTTTAATATTAGATTTTTACAGTATTCCTCTACATGAGAACATTGATCAATAGCCACAACTGACACCTGAAGTGCACATGTCGCTGCTTTTACCTTTTATAAAAGTCTTGGAAGGGCCTTCGGACTGGGAAGCCAGCCCTCCGAATCCTCACAGTCTCCAGCATCCCAGAGTAGCGCAGTTGGTTGAGCACCACTGTCTGATCAAACTGATCTGGCATCTGAAACAAGCAAGTATTTGAAAAAACTTCTATTCTAAGCATCAGAAATGTTTTCATCTCTAAATAACCAAAAAAACAACCAACCAAACAAGAGAGCCCCCAAAACAACAAGAAAAAAGCCCATCCAAACAAAAAAATCTGCTTCTCTAAGTTTCCCTTGGTTTGCACGTCATTCTTCTGGGATCATTTTTAATTGAGAAAAAAAGACAGCCCAAACCACTCTGTCAGGGAAACCTTCAAGTGCAGACCAGCTCTGCTCCTGCTCTCTGGAGCCTTCCAGTCTCATCTCCAAAGCCCTCAGGTTGCCCCGTGCTTCAGCCATGTCTTGAGATAAGGCAGCGCCAGCCACCACCACACAAAGCAGCTCAAGACGGTGCTAATCACCACCTGCAAAATGCTGACAGTCCCGACACTGAAGTAACACCTCATGTAAATGTGCTGTGATTCACAAGCCCAGAGGTCCACTCAAGTACACGGGTTTACCCTCCTGGACAGCCATTTGCAGGATTAGAGGGCAGCCTTTAGTACTTTGCAAGTGAAAGTTTGGAAGGCAGGATCTCACAGTCACTGGCTTATGTAAAAGTGAAGAGGTTCCCACCGCAGCCAGTGCAAGAGCTTCAGCTGACAGAAATGAGAGCAAGATCAAGCCCTGAGCAACTCTAAATCAGAGGACTCTCCTATTACTTATAAACTGGCTTTCATCATGCTTCTTTTTCAACCTGGCAAATAAGTGACTCCCTGAAATCTGAACTTATCGGAAGTAATTTCATGAGAAGACAGACTCAAAAGTTAATTAAAAATATTCCAAATTTTTTCATCTGCTTAGACATAAAACAGAATGCTAGTGATGCTAGTGATGTTAACTCTCATTTTCTAGCTAAGTAGCTTCTAAAATTTTGATGCATCTGCTTCTAACCCCCTCCTTTAAGAGTCAGAACATCTAAAACAAGGCACTGTGATTCTTCCTGTCATTGATCTTTTCTTGGAGCAGTGAGAGACGAACTACTTCTCCAGTATTGAGCTGCAGTGACAAACATGTCCCCAGCCCTCACCACTCCTGCAGCAGAATTCTCCAGCCTCTTCCTTTGGAACAGGAGCTGAAAGTCATATGGAAAATTACTGTGTTCTGACCCTTCCTCTGCAGTCCAAAGCACTGAACAAAAATGCACATAATTTGTGGTTTTGAAAAAGCAGCCGGTTCCAGTGGTGAGCCCTGCCCTGCCTGGGGCAGTTGGTGCTGCAGGACCTGATGCAACCTGACCCAGGTGCATGAGGACATGGAGAAATTCTGCCATCAGAAGCTGCTGCTGCCCACTTCTGAGTTACGTGCATGGCATCCAAGGAAGTCCTGGAGAGGTGTCAACTCTTTACCACACTGGCTGCCACTAGGTTTAGGGTTCTGCTGCAAATCATAGAATTGCTTGGGCTGAAAAAGACTTTCTTAAAGACCCTCCAGCCCCAGACCTTTGCCATGGGCAGGGCTGCCACCCACTAGACGAGGCTGCTCAGGGCCCCATCCAGCACGGCCTTCAATCCATGGAAGGGGCACTCACAGCTTCTCTGAGCAGTCTGTGTCAGAGCTTCACCATGCTCTGAGAAAGAATGTCTTCCTAACATCTAACTTAAATCTCATCTCTTTAAGTTTCCTCCTTGCCATTTCTATCAGGCTGTGTAAAAAGTTGGACCTCCTCTTGGTTATAATCCTCCTTTAAATACAGGAAGGCCACAACAAGGTCTCTCTGGATCTAGCCTTCTCCAGAGACAACCCCAGCTCCATCAGCCTGCCTCTGTAATGTGATTTATCGTTTTATTTCCGTGCCTGCACATATGTACATTAATGTTCTAGGGGAGAAAATGCCTTTGTGAGCGATGAAAACACACACTTTTTTTTTTTCTTGATACTGTGTTTAATCTGGATTTTGCCAACAACAGTCAGATATGCAAGTCAAATCTTTGCATTGTACTGCACACATGCATGGATTCTTACATTGAAAGCACTGGTACTGTCACGACTGGAATTGCCAATGCTCTCTGTAACTGCCCTCCCCATGGCACAGGTGTGCGAGGGAACCAGCCTTGCAAACCCACCATCCAACTGCAGGAACACACAGCCTGCCTCTGCACAGGTCACCAATGCTTCCCAAAGGGAAAGTACTGAGCACAGATGCACATGCTAACCATCAGAACAGGATACTGATTGTACAAGTCACGTTTGATTTGTGTCACAGACTGACACATGTCAATACATCTTTTTCAATATCTGCTTTTGACTCTTCTACCCATACTCTTGTTGGCTCAAAGGGTAACACTACCCACCAGACTTGCAAACAAATTCATATTCTCAGTGTGGCAAGGCAGATGTGTGAATGGAGTGGATACATCAGAGTTAGGGAGAATTTCAGTGACACTGCAGATGTCTGTTCCTGCCCAAGGAGCTCAGAGAGCCAGCTGGCTGCTCCACTACATAATCTTTTTATCACCAGCCCCTGGCACCTCACTAGTCAAAAGTCAGCCACACTGCTGGTTTGAATTTTCTTGCTTCCTTTTTGGGTTTTTCTTTTTTTTTTTTTTTTTCTTTTTTTGTTTTAAACTCATTTCCACCCACATTCTGATTCACAAGGGAAGAAGAAACATTTTCAAGACTTTTTTCTTGTGAATACAAAAGTAAGGCACAGCACTGTTTGGTCACCAGCAGCTGAGATACCAGAAGCCTGCACTTTTTTAAGAAAAACGTGACACACTGCAAGAGATATTAACAGGAGGGCAACATAGGGACCATTGCAATTTTAATTACATAAGCATGCCCCTCCACTTTCCTAAGTAATTATTTTTAAGTACTGACAGACATGGTGGTATTAAATGGGAGGGTCAAATCTTGCCCTGGTGTATCACTGGAATTACATCCCCAATACATTTGGCTGCTGTGCAAAAACCTGGAGGCAGGGGTAAGCAATATGCTGGACTCCTACAATTCTCATTCTGGAGTTACCAGAAGATACAGATCTCCCATCACCTGGAGGGTTTTGGCTGAGCCATCACAGATACTTCAGCAATAAGGAGAGCTACAGCAGGTCAGGGAGGGAACCATAACACAACACACTAAAATGGGCTGCAACTACATTCGTAACAGCCACAAAGCCTGGAGCAGCATTAAATAGCTATGCAAAGGGTATTTACCCAAGGAGCTGAGGGACAGTCTTGTATCCTCAGAATTCCTGGGATAATTACATTAATTTTCAGGTTTGTACTCAGGTAACACGGAGGTCTGATAAGCATTTATCAGTGTTGTTGCAAAGAGGATTTGTTTCACAGACAAACACTTTGGAAGAAATTGTATTTTGTAGAAAAAATCCAGATACCATAAAGCAAAATCATATCTGTTTATAAAACACTATCAAATTCACAGTTTTTCATAGTAAAAATTAGAATTGTTTGCTGTGCAGATCAACCTTATAAAAGAGAAGGCCTTATAAAAGATAAGGGACTTGACCAATTGCTTTCAAAATTTTTGACAGAGGCAGAAAGCTTCAAGTCAATTTTGTTTTCATACATATTTCCCTTTAACCAAGGAATGGCAGCACTAAACAACTCTGACACACAAAATCAAAAGGCAAAGGCCACTCTCGTGGATCACAGTCACATTCGGGCACTGACCAACACGTATGTAGAATTTCTTAGGCTTTTGATACCTACGATTTAAGACTGTTCAACATGATAAAAGTTTCTTTAAAATTATTTCTTTTAAAGAGTGGTACACTGTTTTATAGCACAAATTGCAATTTCTCATTTCCAGAATCAAAGAACCCTAGGATGGTTTGGGTTGGAAAGGACTTTTAAGATCATCTAGTTCCAATCCCCTGCTATAGGCAGGGACACCTCCCTCTGCACCAGGTTGCTCAAAGCCCATCCAGTCTGGCCTTGAGTGCTTCCAGGGATGGGGTATCCACAGCCTCACTGGGCAACCTGTTCCAGTGTCTCACCACCCTCACAGGAAAGAATTGCTTCTTAATATCTAGTCTAAATCTACACTCTTCTAGTTTAAAGCCATTTCCCCTCATTGTGTCACTATATGCCCTTATAAAAGGTCCCTTCCCAGCTTTCCTGTAGGCCCCCTCAGGTACTGGAAGGCTGCTGTAAGGTCCCTCAGAGCTTGTCCTCACAGGGGAAGTGCTCCAAACCCATTGATCATCCCAAAGTCTTCCATGAATTTGCACTGTATGGCACTAGAATCAAGGCTTTAATGGGACCTGGAACCTGTGCAGGTGAGACTGGCTCCATATACTGCTAAGTAACTGCTCTGATAACCTGTGAGCCTCCTGAAGGGCAAAGCTGCTGTCTAATGTCACAATTAGAAGAAACCATTAGGACAGACATCTGATTTCTATGCATGATTTTAACTATAAAATAGTTCCTTAGATTAAAGTCTGATGGAGGTCAGAAAAAATAAAAAAGCATCCCCTTACCCTGGGCAGCGCCATCAGTGGAGGCTGAAAGTGAATAAGATGTATATAGCTTCTGTTGTTCTGCAGGTTGTTTTCTCCATTCAAACAAAGAGCACACCTGGCTTTCACCAGTCAGACATCCTTTTCCATCCCAGAACTACTGGCTGCCTCAGTACAGCCACAATAATGATGGATTTTGTTTAGGTAGGAGGAACTTCACAGAGAAAGAGAGATCAGAAGGAAAAAAAAAAAAATAAAAATAAAAGAATAGGAAAAGCAAACAAACAAAAAGCCCTCACAGGCTCTTGTTTACAGATCTCTCTTTGACAATGTGTGTAGGATGGCATCAGTTCGATGCCGTATTTTACAAGTTATGATTTTCTGTGCTTATGCAAGTGTGGAAGACAGATACAGAGTTGGTAAAGATGAACAATTAATACAAGGATATGAAAAGTAATTTTTTATTTGAAAACCTGTAACTTTTCTCACTTTTCTTCAATTCTGTTCTCCTTCAGTTCTAGAATGAAGTCTTCCCCTGCTTTGCAGTTGCCTTCTGCATCCCAGATTACACTGATGTCTTTTTCAGAAATAAAATTATCCTGTCTGCACAAGGGGACCCATTCCACCAGATCTTTCTGAAACAGTCCCCCATAATTCTCTGATCTCAATCACCAACTCTACAGGTGAAAACTAATGTTAAGCTTTTCTCCCAGATGAATGTGAAATGTGTGAATTACAATTCACGGTCTCTCTGAACTGATAAGAACATTTCTTCATGCCCATCGTTTGGCTTTTTAAACCACATGACCCTTAGTGGTTCTTAACCGTCCACGCAACCCAGCAGCCTCTACTTGTGCCGAGGACTCAAACAACCTGACAGAAGAGGAAACAAAATGCCTGTGGTCTCAATAGGAAAACAAATTGCAAAGGCAGGATGGGCAGTGGCTAGGGCATTCTTCCTGTTAATTCAAGAGACTTGAGCTGCAGTGCTATGTTGGTCACTGTCCTGCCTTGAACAAACCACCTCTCTACTCCCAGTTTCTCCAGCCACACGTCATTCAGGTGCTTGCTCCATCAACTTTGATGGCATCCTCTTACACAACAGTGTTTCAACGCCATAACCACTACAGTGACAGCACAATGATCATGAAAACCTCCCTGTGCCTGGAGTGTCAGTCTCAGTCATCTGAGAGCAGGTGCATTTCAAAGGAAGATAAAGAAAATAAACCCTCTGTGGTCTTCTCAAGTGTGCATACAGCTGTAACCAGAAAAGATTCAGGTCAAACAGCAGCACATTTGATGATGGCTCATTTTTGAAAATGTTCCCTTCCTATTCCAGAGCATTTGTGGCTATATAGGCAAGTGCTGTAAGAGTACAGGAGAATAAAAACTAAGAACATGTCACAGCTAAAAAGTTTTCTTCATATTTCCAGTGCATGGCAGTAGGAATATTTGGATAAACATTAAATAACAGTGAATATTTTGCATTCTGAAATTCTCTGGATATCGACAAAAAGCGTGAAAATCCTATAAAAAGTACCAACAATGCTGGTGGTAGCTTGTAAAGAGCATGGGCATTGTTAAATCAATCCTTACACCTCAAACATTCCCCTGCAGAACTCCAGGCCAGATTTCACTGCTCTCTCAATAACGATATACTGCTTCATTTATATAATCTCTGCAGGTCTGAACATGCAAGTGCTGCATTTACCAACAGCAAGTGTTTACATGATTAGTTGATCTTCTCTTCAATTCCAGCTACTGCATCTGGCTGCACGCTTCATCTTCCAGCCCAGAACAGTTCAGTTTAAGTGACAAACTGAACTCTAACGCTATAGGTTAGAGATGCAGATGTTAAAAAACGCTGCTGTGTGGATGGAAGACAGCAATTTTAGAGTTTGTGTATCATTTCAAAACAGCCAAAGGAGGAGAATTAATAAATTCCTAAATAAATTAAAGTATCTATCTTCTGCTTGTCATCCAGCTTTACAGTACAAGTGGGGGCATCTCAGGGATATTTTAATGAAAGCAATCATTGCTATGCAGCAGTACGTTACCAAAGTGACCCTTTGGCACCAGTTTTTAGGGATTTCAATTGGGTCAAGACATGACTGAGTCAGGACCACTGACAAAGATGTCATATTTCAGGTCTTGCCAGTCTGTAGTAAAGATAAGAACTGGATCTAGCTTGATAATTGGAGGAAAGCTGCTCAAATGCTTCTGACTTGCTTGCTGTGATTTCATGCTTTCACCAGCAGTACTCAATGCCCTTGCAATCCTGGAGCTATTTAAACTAGCCTGTGTCACTGTTGTCTTGTATTTCAGAGTAATTTTCTTTCTGATTGGTTTGTACGAACCGAACTCTACCCTGAGTAAACACACTGCAGCCTCCCTGCAAACCTTCCTTTCTGAAAGTATTTGAAGACAGGATTAGTCCACTTCTCTCAACAGTGGCAATTTAAAATCCTAGAGCAAAGCTAATTTCTCATGATTACGGTGTATAATTTCTTGTACAATAATTAAAACCTCGTGGAATAGGACCAGATCGTTAAAGGCACACACTTAAATACTGGAGACATCTAAGTTATCTGAGTAGGATTAGAACTGTGTATGCAGGGGCTAAGTTTTTAGCTGAAGTGAGCCTTTGTTGCTTGAATACATTATTTAGAGTCCATTGAAATGCACAGCAGGTCACACAGGCCGTTTGCCTACAGGACCATCCATGTGAAACAGACGATTAAGAGCATTTGGGAAAAGAGGGATTTAAGATTTGGAGCAGCTCTGGCAGCGGCTCAGGGCACTGACAGAAGGTACAACTCACAGCAGAGACTCAGCTGGAATTCTTCACGGGCCCTCCTTCTCCACCTGTGAATAATCCATTGCCATTTCATCTGAGGTCTGCCTAATTAAAGCCTCCAATCCCTGCAGACTAAACCCCAATCTGGCCCCATTCTCCTCACATTGTGATCGGTCAGCAGGCTTCTCCTGAAGAGATCAATCAGACTGCCTGATAGCTACACACCATGGAGGGACATACTGAGATGTACTAATTACAAAGACAGCTGTCCTGCCTTACCAACCCGATGTCAAGGCAGTCAACACCAGTTTGTTACAATGGTCAAGAGAACAAAGCCACCTGCCTGTGTCATGCACTGCTCCACATCTGCTGAGGCTGCACACAAGCCAATTGCACAAGGTGAAATCCTGACCCTCCAGGTCAGCAGGGACTCCACATAACCAACACAGACTAAAACTACACCCATGTTCTTTTTTTAGCACTTTCATCATACTACTATTCCTCCACACCAGACTTTTCAACTATGACCTACAGGTTTTTTGTTTTTTGTTTTTTTTTTTTTATTTGCCACCTTATTGGTAGGCTGGTCAAATAAGTTCCTTTCTGTATCTAAAAGCAGTAAAACACATTTTAGGATGCTTTCTAACGTGATTTCTTCTTGTTTGCATGACACAGATAATAGGAGTTGAGCTAAATGATCTCCAGAGGTCCTTCCAACCCCTATGATCCCGTGATTGGCTACTTCTTAGTATCATGCTTTTATTGCTGAAAGACCCAAAGATTTACCAGGAAGTAGGAAATCAGGACAAAAATACTTGAGATGAACTTCATCTTGCATGGCCGAACCTGACATAGTTGTAAAACGTTGTCTTGGAACTACCATTTTAAAAACCTCACGCTGTCTACTTCTAATGTCCACTGCAGTATTACCACAAGCCATCAGGTGCTTCAATACCAGAAGCCCTTCAAGTGGCCAGTTCTGGCTGAAATGCTAATACGGTATCACTTCAGCAGTACATTCTGAAATAGCACTACAGATAACTTGTTGCCACGGTTGCATTTCTCCTTGCTTACCCTCAATGACAGAAAATCAAGCAGCCCTTTCTTGAACTGCAACGCCACACAAGAGAAGAAGACATAGGAGCTGACATGGCACTCATCTGAAGGACAAAAGATGCCAGCTCATAAAGCACAAGGCGAGCAGAAGAGGAACCATCAGTCCAAATGGCACTGCTCTGTGTTTCAGTCCTCAGGCGCTGACCTGCCACTTTCTCTTGGTCTGGTCACGCACTATTCCCTCAGGATCGCATGCCTGAATTCCATTCAGGACGTGAAAGCCTTCTGCGTGTGGGCTAACCTTTGTTTTTCATCTGTGTAACTGCTACTGAAATACTGCATCTAAACCTGAAGTACAATAAAGGAGGATGCGTAACTGGAAAGCATTTGGGAAGGGCCATGAGAGTAAAGACCAGACCGAAAAAAAGCAGTAAGAGTCTTGAGGAGCTTGAGAAGCTTACCAGTGAGAGGACTGTGAGCCCTTGATGGTACTCTGCAAGTACCTAAACCAAGAGCATACCTTCAACAGCAGTTTCTAAAACATAGCAGATAAACATATCATGAGCATGAAAATCAAGAGAAGACATTCAAATGAGAAGGCACAACATTTTTTTTCACTGTCTGCATTCATTGGAGCAGCTCATTTCTGCTGCTGGACCCTCTAAAACCACCAAGCACAAAGGGAGTACTGGGTGTCTTCCTTCTTCCAGCAGGTGGTTTTCCTGACTGCTTGCCATGCAGTTGGTTAGACTAAATGATCTCAGCAGCTCCCTTTCATTTGTGGATAAAACAATGATTTATTTATTTGGGAAAGCTTAGTGCTGGCTGCTTTAACCTTTGGTACTGGAACTCCCAAAGATTGACTTTGCATCAAAGATAGGAAGGAGACACAGCTACTGACCTGCAGCGCCCGTTATCATCCAGAGCTGTGCATCCCACACAAAAGCTTCATGGGGCAGAAACAAGTCCATTTCTTATGCAAGTATTTGACAGGCCAGCAAGGGAAGTTTGGCTGACTGTCTACAAAGAGTCAGGCTGTAGAATTGTGCACTAGCTTAGATTAAGTCATTACAAAGCCTTTACATAAATGTCACAAATTAACAAAAAAATCCTTCACATTATCAACTCCAGTGTTAAAAAAAGGAAAAACCCTGCAGCAGTAATAAATCATAACTCCAAAAACTTCAAGGTTTAATAAAAAAAAAGTTTGAGTTATCTTTAATTAAGCATGGAGTGCCATGACAGTTAGCAACTTCCTAGTTCAGTACCAAAAACCGGACACAAGCAAAGTTAAGCACTTGATCACATCCTTTTTCAGTACTGTGGCCACAAGCAGTTTCTCTTTCTCTGATGTGTTTTGTGCCTGAATGCAGTTCATTCCCTCAGTAGACCATAGAAGGCAGCTATAAAACAGAGCTGACGTAATGCACAGCTGTGCTGCTTTCTCAAGCAAGTAAACTTTAGAGCACACTTCCTACTTTGAAGAAAAGACAGGAATTAAAAAAATATCTCCTGAGGAGTCCGTTCACTTCCTCATGTATCAAGTCTTCTATGTCAAAGTCATTATGAGAAATTAGCCAGGCTTCAATCATAGCCAATACCTTATATGAGTAAATTAGGAACACCGCAGAATATTCTACTGAGCAGCTTCGAGTTGCTGGGAAACCAGAGGTCAGGCAGCACTGAAAGGGCAGATTATTCCCATCTCAGCAAAGGCACAGGGCTCCATTCAGTGTGCAGCCCTGGCTCTCACTACAGGCTGCAGTGGCGTGCGACCCAGCAGCCTGAGGGACAAGCACCACCCAGCTGCCCCAGGACCACTGTGCACCACTCTGCACCAAAGAACTCCTTCATCTCTCCGTGGCAATTGCTGTTTTGCATCATCATCAAGGGCACACTTCCATCTGGAATGCCTGGGACATCCAGGGACTTACAGGGCTACGCTTAAGCAGATTCACAGTGGTCCTGTAGACTTGCAGAGTTCTGAAGACCCACTTAAAGCTTTAAAAGCAGGAAGAAACTTGTAAGACTGCAGTTCTGATATTTTTTAAGTCTACAGAAGGGAAATCAAAGTTTACAGAAAGTCGTGAAGATCCCTAAGATTAGCAGAGACATCTGTCTGGCTGACATCAAGTTGTGTGATGGCTCAGATAAATGACCCAGCTTAATCCCATATAGTCACTATGCTAATTGTTCCCACTTTCATCTCAGCACGTCTCAGATAGCATCAGTCTAACTTTGGTATTGTTCTTAGAATTTGGTCCTTCATGCTTCTCTTCTGTCCTCATGCTTTCTTATACTATACATTCAGGACTTGCCCCGTGGATCTACAACCAGCTAGACAACAAGATACCAAGGCCAAGAGAGTGGTGTATGTTTGAAAGAAAGGACAGAAAACAAAGGCAGTTGTTTGTTCTTCTATATGTGCGTATCACAGAAAAAGGCAACAAATACGTTCTTCTTGGACTCCTTTGTTATAATGCAACAGATGCCCTCTCTTTAATTAAGAGTTGGAAACTCTCCTACATGAGTTCTTTGGTGTTTTGGAAAACAACATCAAAATCAAATTAGATTTATCTAATAATTCGGATTTTTTTTTTCCCTTAGAACAAATAAAAAGCCCTTTACTGATTTCTTTATATGTTACCTAAACAGAAGATGGAGAAGCTCTTTCCCCCACATCTCCTTGCAGATCGTAGCCACTTCTGCTGCCACCATGGCCAGGCTGAAGGCACAAATAACTCAACTTCAGCAGCAGGAGATCGGATAGAAGCTACCCATACTCCCTACAACCACTGCTAATAATGTCAGTTGGCAGCCAAACAAAAAACACCCAAAGAAACAACCAACCAGTTTGATTTCATTGCCATAGATTATACATTGGCAAGCACTAACATTTGCAATCAAAGACACTGTATATTTTCCTCTCACAAAAAAATGGCACCAACTTAACTGTTTGTGCCGCTCCCCACACACTTGTGAAACAAGTGTTAACTACAGACTAAACTGGCTTTGCTTTACTAGCATGTTCCAGAGTTCCCCCAGTCTGATGGCAATCATCTCTCTTAACACCAATATGCCACATGAAATAAAATCAAGTGATCTGTGTGTGTACACATACACACAGAATGAGGTGCAATATATGGTAAAAATGACATGTGCACCTAATTAATTTAACCTTCAACCACTTCAGTGATTTCACTGAGATGCCACTGTTCATCTCCAGTAAGCATGCAAATTTTAAATTCAGGGATGCTTATCAATGGCCTTTTGCTTTGCTAAGCACTTTTATTAGTGCTTTTATTAGTGCTTCTTCTTACACGTTTTGTTGACTCCATCTATTTTTTAACAACCCTGTGGAGAAAAGCTCTGCCCTAACTTAGAATTTTACAATCTGCTGTGTTACATTTAATTAAGAACATGGCTCTTTCTGTCATTTAGAACTGAAATTTCCTCTATCCATCTTCTCTCTGCAAAATCTGGAAAATACAATATTGAGACTCCCTAACTGCTAAGATGCATTTTCATTGCTGGCATATCCAAACTATGTTTTCCAGGGTAGCATTGCAGACTGCACATCAGTGGAACAAGAGATGTAAAAAAAATTCCTTCTGCCTCTGTGCAGATGTCTACCCAGACTGAAGTTGCTAGTCAAGTGTAAGAGAGCTGCACATCCACCTCACTCTTCTCCAAAGCGGTGTGACAAGAGGCACTGTGGTTATAGGGACTCTATTACGTGCAGGACTGCACATCCAGAGCAGCATAAATAACTAAAGCAAAGCTTCTGGCATGCACTTAGAGCTCATTGAAGCCAATGAGATGCACATGCCCTTTAAGGACTTGGCTGATCTGAGGTGCTCTAGGTTGTACATGGCAGTGGTCACAGAGAAACAGCAATTTTCGATGTCTACACAGCATTTTCTCCTCTGATAAATTCCTAGGCTGACATTAAGTATACAACAAAGCATAATGCCTACATGTTTGAGTCAGAAAGGAATCATGAGGGTAGAATCAGCTTTTCTAAACTGGATTTTGTTTGCCATGTGAATTGTCTGATTACATGAACAGTTTCTGTAACAAATTTAAGTGCTGGGCCGCTTTAAACAAAAATCAAAATTTCTGCCTTTGAAAGACTACTCAGTTAATGGTAACATAACTTAAATGCTGGACACGATCTCTTTTTGGCTAAAGACACACAAATTGTTTGACTGGCAAATGTTCTTTTTGTGCTGAATCTGGGGCAGCCCCTCATGTGAGAAAACCAATGGCACTAAGGCTTTGGCATTCATCTGGCTTTCTGAAAGCGGGTTCCTTCTCTTAATCTACTTTATCTTTGCTTGACCGTAAGACGTTTGAGCGCTCCAACAACCCTACAAAATAGATACCTAAAATTTAAGGTTTACAGAGAGTAAGTTTCAAAAACGCCGTGATATATCTCATCCTGTTAACTCTGAAAATACAGCACAGCACTGAGAGTTTGGCAACAAACTTGCCTTTTCTACGCTAAACATTGTGCAGTGCTCACAGGTGCGTGAGACGCTCCAAGGTGGCAGCCAAAACTGGAAACTTCTCAGTGGCCTGTATGATTTACACAGTGCCAAGCATTTCTTGGCTTGTGCACAGAAAACCTGGAACTTCACAGAACTGAATGCCTAAATGAAGTGTATACTTACCTCATGCACGGGACTCAACAACAAAATGAACAGTGTTCAGGGAAGCAATAGAGTTTAGCTTCCTACCACCTCCATAGCCAGGCTCCAAGGAGCCCCGGCCTGCTGTCCAGCTCGCTACTGCTGGAACGGGCAGCTCATCAGGAGCTTGGAGGAGAAAGACCAACAGAAGCAACCTCAAACATCATCATGCCTTCACCCCAAGCTTCCCGTAGATTAGGCTGATTGCCATCATACAGACACAACTCAGCAGACATCCTGCAACATAGCAACAGTGCAAGGAATGGACACGTCTTATTGTTTAGGCTTATGAAGTGCCTAAAACCACTAAATAAGACATACTGAGTGTAAAGTAGGCCACAAAAAAAAGCAGATTTGATGCCCTCTTAGGAAATATTTCCCGCTTAAAATATGTTGTGAAGTGATTGCAAATGTTCTGGAGCGTAGTTAGTCCTCACAAATCTATCACAAAGAGTTTTTCTCCCATGAAGTCTCAGTTTGCAGCACCTTTGATTAAATTAAGAAGTTTCACAGATATACATGCACACAGATACAGTTAAATAGAAAAAAAATATTAAGAACTAACCCAAATCCACTATTAAACAGCATTACATTCTGCTCTTAACATAAATTTTGTGCTCTGAGGATGCCTCTGACAATGATTTGAATAGCTGAGACAGTGCTACAGCTTTCAGCTGCTTTCTGTCAGCAATCCTGCTGCGTTAGAAAAAAAAAGATTTTTATGCTTCTATTTATGTCACAAGGTGCACAGGTTGTAAATACAAGTTTTTGAATAAGCTACTAAGAAACGAAATCAGTGTTACCTTTTTGAAGCTATGCAGTTTTAGAAGAAAAAAATTATTAAGTTCATTTAATTCATGTTCCACACAACAAAAATACCTATTTTTTTTTATCAACCACCGCTGTTACAACCTGAGGTTTGAAAGGACATATCTTAACATCATAGAGAGAAGAACCATCAGGACTAATGAGAATCCCTTTTCCCGGTTCCACATGCACTTTATCAGATCGTATCACCTCCATCTAGATTTGCAAGGCAAATCCAGGGTTGCTCGAGACCAGAATAAAACTCCCATAGTCTTCAATGATGCAGGATCCAACCCATTCCCTTCCTAACAGGTTCTCTCAAGCAGCTTTATTCTAATTTTCAACCCTGTGGCTGAATTCTAATGTTTGCAGAGGCGAGTTCTTTAAGTGAGAAAGAAAGAGTAAAATGCAGATCCCATAACAGAGCTATTTTCCCTGCTGGGCTGGGGCATTTGTCTCACAAGGGGCAGAAGGGGGCAACTAACACAAAGCAAACACAAAGTATACTGCTGTTATATCTTTCCCATTACTATAGTTATACATATTTTAATCATACTCTGTTTCTTGTGTTTCTACAGTGAAAGAATTACTGTCTCAAAAGTGTTCCATCAAGTTTCATTGGAAGCACGAAAACATTAATTTAGACTTCTGGATGCTGCTGGTCTCTTGCTGGACTTCCTCACAGTCAAATGCACACTGCCACTTTCCATAGTGTAATCAAAGCCAAACTACAGCCTTGCCTTACACCTTAATGAATTGCAGGAGTACTACTTTCCTCAGCTTTACATAGCTAGTTCTCCTGAATCTACATCACAAATTGCTGAACAGCAGAAAAGATCTTTCTGCCCCAAAGCAGACCACCAGTACAGCTCACATCATCCCCCCACTGCATACACACTCAGCTTTAGCTCTGATGACTTTTTTCTTGCTCTGCTAACAATAACTCCTTTAACTTAAAGAGAGAGCATGTTTTATTAAAGCAGATTGCTTGGAAGGAAAGCTCTTCTGGTGTTTGAAATTATGATCAGACCAGTAGTTTAGTCATCTGTTCATAAATCCAATTCTGCAAGCACTCAGCCTCCTTAAAAGAAAATACAAGACCAGAAACATTTTCCATACAACTTGCTCTGCCAAACTCAGCTTCCTTTTCCCTTTCTACAAGTCCACCACAGCTTCAAGCATGCAAGATTGAAATTAAAAACAAAAATACAACAAAACCAGAACACAAATAAATGCACAAATTAAACTCCTTACCTTTTAAGACTTTTTCACCCTTCAGCGTTCTCCCATTGTGAAAAACTGAATCTTTAGCAGCTGCAGCTATGCACACACACAGACACACACACACACAGACCAGGGCTTTCTTCAGCTCACTCGTATTTCAAGTCTTTCATGTGATATCTTTGGCTGTACTTGCTTAATTCATTCCTGCTGCACTCAAAGGAAGTCAAGCCTGGCGAGGGTTGGCTCTGCAGCAACTGCTGTAGATATTCCTGACTAACAGGACAGCAGGGCTAATCTCACTTTATAAGCATCAAGAATGTAAATACATTTCACGGCCAAATTCCTAAACCTTAAGAGATAAAATGACAAAATGCCCTAAGACACAGTTCAGCAAGGGAGTTACGAATCTAAAGTTTTTACTAGAGAACAATAGTCTCTACCCCAGCTTCACTTCTGGAGCTTTAACGGTGGCTATTTATCATTGGCTGTACATATTCCCTTGTAGAAGTTACCATGAGAACACACCGCACAGGATTTGAATGTAAATTGCAACCTGGAGATGTGGGGGGATTTTTGTTGTTGTTGCAGTTAAAAAAGAGAACTCCCAAAGCCCGATGAAGTACACAGTTTCTGCATGCACGTATTTGCATGACAATGCTTACAATTCAAAGGCTTGCTGCAGTGCACAAGAAGGAAGAAAAGCCAAGCTCTTTGCTTGGTATACATGAAAAAACAACTACTCCAGACTTGTGGTCAGCAGCTGCAGTTCTGCAAATGCCGATCTGTGTACAAATCACATAGGAAAAAATTAATAAAGCAAACGCCCACTAGGTAGTGTAAAATACAGAATAAGATAGGTGAGACTGTCTGTTACTGCAGCAGTCTAAGCTCTTCTCACTTCACAAGTAGCAGTTCAGAAAGAATTAACAACACAGCAAGAAATGCACTTGAAAAATGCCATTTCACTTGTCTATTGAACTGTTCTGGACGTTGCTTCCCCAAAGCAGTGCTTGCTCACCTGCAGGCCCCCGCACCACTCATGGGAGCACACCACCAGGGTTAATGTCTGAAATCTGAAAACGTCTCCCACTGCTTGTAGACAGACTCCTACCAAACTGTCTTTAAATGAAACCTGGTGACTTGTGCAGATGCGTGCTGCAAAACATGCCAAAATCTGTTTGCCTGGGATTTGATGCAATCTTTGCAACGCAGCAGCTGCTTCCTCCCAGGCAACGCCATCCTAGTTTTCTATCCTTACCACGCTGACTGAAAGATAAACTCCAATGCACTTTGCAAAGGGATGCTAGTCAGCCCTGCTTAACCGACAGCAAACCTTGCTGAAGAAGACACACCTGTCAGATGTAGCCTCATAAGAGGAACTACTTGAGGCTAGCAAGCAGCTGTGCGGTAGGACAGGGACAAAGGACACCCCAGGCAGCACTGCTGGCACACAGCTCGGAGACAACAGAAAGGCTGGGCTATGCCTGTACAGCACAAAACTCCTTGCAGGAACTGTCTTGTTCTGTGGATTCAGAACTATACGTAACATTACAGCTGGCACTTTGTGAGCTTTCCTTACACCCACTCTCTGATAACACTCTCACCTCAGGACTCTTCTAGTGCCTGGCCTAATTACTCAAGTGATATGCCAGGAAATGATGCAGCTGGGACATATTCCACAAGTCTTGATTTGAAGCTATGTAATTCTATAAAACCCAAGGCGACAAGATCCAGGTAGCTGAATTAAGCAGCGTCAGCTGGGCGTGATGCCATACCTTATGACTGTGCCTTCCTGGGGAAGAATAAAGCCTTATGAGCTAGTTAAAGCACCAAGGATAGCTCGTGTTTGGCCCCGTGCACTTGTGGCAAGCGTTGTAAAAGCAGGGAACATGCTCTGATTTGGGAAATGGCTGTGCTCCTCAGCAGGATGAGCCTGCACAGCAGTGCTGGGAGCCATACCAGACTGCCTCAGCAAGTCAGATCCACGCTCAGAGCCCGCGGCTCTGCTTCCTTGAGCACCAATGACAGCAGTAATTGGCAGTCAGAAAGCCTACTTAAGACAAATATTTACTGAGAACAACTGTGATTAAAGACAGATTTTTAAATTAGGCAGCAAGGATCTCTAATACATGAGCTGCTTCCACACCTGCAAATGAATAATACCAGACCTTAACTTTCTACAGACAGCGCCGCACACACCCTTTAGTTGTACCTGGGCCACATAACTTATTGCCTTTATTTTCAAAGTATTACAGAGAAGCTGTACAGATGATGATCAGGATTTCTCTTCTCCCTTTTTAATGGATGTACCCCACAATGTGCCAGCTCCCAGCACCAGAGAACAGTGTAGCTTTCCTGCAGAAGCCTACCCCAGGGCTCTACAGCTGAGTCAGTAAACCATAAAGATACCTCCATTTATGGTCTAAGACATTTTAGCTTTTAAGTGCTGGGCTCAGCCTCCTTAGAAAAGCCACAAAGGCACCTACGCTCCAGAAAAGAGACCCAGAGTCTGCTGACTGACCAAGGCTGGTATATAGAGCATGTGTTTGGGCACAACTGCAGTGGGATGTGCACAAAAATCTGAAGCTGGGTCACTGTATTAAGGATATATTTTTGTCTAAATAAAGACTTGTAAAACAAAGATAGCTAGCAGTTCTGTGCTGAAAGTTTAGTAGAATGGCCTTAAAGCTCAGAGTCCTCCCTACATCTTGAGGCTGCTCTTGCTGCAGTGGCACTGTATTAGTTCTGTCCTCATGCTTATTTCTGCAAAAACCTCCTTACAAAGTAAACTCAGTAATTCACACAGTCACGGCTGTATGTAGGACAATATTCTAATTCCAGCCTGACAACCAGTTCACACACTGCATTCACTGAACTTCTACAGGCTCCACACCCCCTGTACAATTATCCGTGCAGATAGGACCAAGCTGTTCTCTCACTGTTTCTCTGTATCTGAGCTGTACTTCCAATTGGAGTTTAGACTGGTATCATGCTATACTTACATTTGTAATGATTCAGAGCTATTTTAAGAGCACAATTTTCATTCAGACGCCAAGTGAACATGTTTATATCTTACTTTATACTACAGGACATGCTGCTTGCTATTCCAGTGTCTCATGGCTCTTTAATGACCTATATCTCAAAGTGCATTGCAGGTGCCAACAGCCTTACCTTGATCCTTTTAAATGGCTCTGGCCTCAGAAGCACTGTTAGTAATCTTAGCACCTGGACACTGACTTTTTCAGAATGAATAGACACTATGATGATAGGACTCCTAAGTAAAATGAATCTTCACAGAATCCATTACGAACTTTTTGTACCTACTTTTGCAGTAGGTTTATAAAACAGCCTTAATTTTGTCTCATTTCTTTACCTTATCTAATTAAATTTTAAGATTATATATATATAAATATATAAAAAAATGTATATGTAAAATAATTGCAAAGAAAAATAATTGTCCTTTCTAACATCACATGCTTCAAAGAAGGCTTGCATCTTGCCAGTGGCCAGACTGTCACCGCAACAGAGGAACAAGAGCAACAATACATGAGCAGAAAGTGAGATGAATAGAAGCCCAGCAATTCAAAAGTTCAAGCAACCCACTCCGACACAAGTTTCCAAAACACAAAAAATGAAATTCTTGCCTACATCAGAAATTTCATAACAATTCTAACGAAGCCAGGAGTTTGTCCACTAGGACCAAACTGGACTGGACTAAGAGCTGGGTCTGTTTCTTTAACCAAAGAGAAGTGAATATGCCTGTCTAAGTGCGTGAGAAAACAACAGCTTCTGAATGTGTTGAATTCTCAAGGCCAGGAAATTACAGGCGCGAGCTGTAATAATCAGAGTTTTAAAAAAGATTAGCCCAGATAGGGCTGTCCAAGAGAAAAATGCAGATGTTGGAAGTAGGGGCCACTTACAGTGATTATACCAATGTTAAGAGTCAGATGAAAAATTCTGAATGGAGAAGAGAACTCGAGAAGGCAATTAAGCCAACTGCCAAGATTGGCTCCTTCTGACCAATAGGAGAATTTTTGCCTCTGGAAGAGCTTGCAAAGAAAATGAAGATCTTAAATTTATCCTGAACAGACTTCTAAGTAGCCCCAAGGGTTAACAATTTTTTATTTAATAGCAGCAAACTTGGAAGAAATATGGATGTAGCTTGTTTTAGAAAGACTTTTAAAAAAATTATTTAATATGCCCCAAAAAGACAGATGGAGAACAGAAAGGCAAGGTTGCAGGGATGAATCATCAGATAGAAAAGGAGGCATGAGAAGAAACATGAGGAAAAAAACAGCAGAGAAACTTTTGTCAAAGTTCAGAAGGATGAAATGATACATAGTTCTGAATGCTGCACTGAAGTTCAGGGAAATGAAGAAGGGGCTTCATTAGCAGAAAACACTCTTTAACCATTCCAAGTGGAAAAGTCTCCAAGTTATGGCTAGTTCAGAAGAGACTGGAAACTGCGAAAACACACAGATTGATTGTTTAGGGGTCTCCCAAAGATTAATGGGTCCTCTGTTCTTCTGTCTGAGGCCTAACTGCAGAAATGTCTTGTGACAAAAGGTCATGGACTCTATGCGCTCTCTTTAGGAAATTGCTCTAATGAGTGTAGATCCTGCTTTGATATGTAAATATTTAGTAGTCTACTGCATATGCTGAATTGCTTTTGCTTGCCACTGTAACATATTTGAAAATTAAACTTTTGATCAACTAAAAATCAAATAATTACCGTAAATTATCACATCTCTTATTTAACATGAATAAACTTTAATGAGTAGAAGAGCAGAGGAAGAACTGTCAGCTGCATATTCTGCTTTTCAAAGCTTTGAACACCTTCCATTTGCTTATCCTCATTCACCTACAGAATTCAAACATACTTCCAGAGTGAAACAGCTCTTGGGCACCTCCACCTCCTCCTCTCCAGAATTATAAGGGACGCTCACTGATGGGTGTCACCTATTAATATCCAATCAAGAACGCAACAAGTAGCTTGACTAGCTCTTCATGACACAACTCAATCTGTCTCCTTTTAGAGTTTTTCTTGTCCAGCTCTCTTTTAATGCCACATATTTCAAAAAAAGCAGCTATGGTGGACTTTTCTTTCATATCATTTGCTAATTCTCGAGCATTTATTTTATTTAAATACTTCTTGAAGGATGACATTTTAGCATTTCATGTGACTGCTATTGCAGTGGACAGAAAGCATGCTGAAAAATGCTCAGTAAAGATTCTAGTCTTTTTCAGTCCTAACTTCTCTCTTTCAGGGCCTCATCTGGATGTTTCAAGCAGTGTATTTCTATCCAGCCTTGCTCAGTGAGTCACATATGTGATAATCCCTGATATCTCTTATTCTGCTAACATCTCTCTGAGCTGTGCCAGCTCAGAGCTATGCAGACTGATCCACCTTGTTTTCCTTTGTACAGCTGGAAAAAAAAAAAGCAATTAGTCATATGACAGGAGAAACTGTGACAGTTTTAACTCTAATGTGACGTGTATCCACGGAATCCAGCCAAGCTACAGAAGAGACAAATGCTGTTCACAGCCCTGCTTCTACAGCAGAACTGTTCAGCAGGAGCTGAATACTACTGACTAATACCAACTAATTCACCAGATGGCATTAAAAATCTCCGTGTTGGTAGACAGAAGGAACAGACAGCAGTTGCCCAGCAGACAAAATGGCAAATCACGAAAATGCATTTTGAGAACAATTCCTTGAGTAAAAAATACCATTCACAAGTATTATGTATGGCTTTCCTTCTAATTTCCCACCAAATGGAAATGGAGTTGGTACTGTACCAGCTCCAACAAGTAAAATGCATGACCGTTTCCCTACTCTGGCATCAATCTAGTTCTTCAAATAGCCTTGTATTTATTTGTTAAAGCCATCAAATCCAATTAATCTGCAAATTAATTGAGAACAAGGACAACCATTTTTGCATAAGATTTCATTGATATGCTTGTACATACTTGGAGAAATTCCTGTAGATGGTGCTTTACAATATTTTCCTGCACAGAATCCTACACTTACACGTGGTTTCTGAGAATGAAGCAGTCTCAGACTTCTTTAAAGCTTCCATTTTCACAGCTGCTGTGTGAAAACTTTGTTTTAATGCTAGTAAAAAGTATGTGCAAATACAGTAGTGTATGCCAAATTCATTGGGGATGGAGCATTTCAGTGGGAAAAGAGTGTGAGAACAAGAAGTATGGGAGTGAGAAGCTACTTTCTTGCTATAGAAACACAACTTGCATCAACCATGGCAAATCCTTGTGACTTTGGCACTGTGGAGATCAGTCTATCTTGGATGCAAATGGACAGACAAGAAAAAGAATGCAAATTACTGTACTAATTCTTATACTCCAATGGCAGCAGGAGGGCTTTATAAGGGTTGTGGGGCTTGCAGAAAGAAATGGGAGAAGGGAGAACAGGCTTTTCAAAAATGCATTCCCTCGGTGATCAGAGATGTTGTTGCACACATCCCTTGGGGGTAGTGGTGGATGGCAAGCTGGACATGAGCCAACAATGTGCCCTAGCAGCCCAGAAAGCCAACTGTATGCTGGGCTGCATCAAAAGATGTGTGGTTGGCAGAGGGAGCTGACCCTGCCCCTCTGCTCTGCACTGGCGAGACCTCATCTGGAGTACTGTGTCCACAGGTGGAGTCCTCAGTACAGGAGAGATGTGGACTTGTTAGTGTGTGTCCAGAGGAGGGCTACAAAAAGGATCTAAGGAATGGAACACCTCTCCTGTAAGGACAAAGTAAGAGAGCTGAGGCTGTTCAGCCTGGAGAAGAGAAGGCTCCAGGGGAGATCTGAGAGTGGCCTTTCAGTATCTAAAGATGGGCTGTACGAAAGAAGGGGACAGACTCTATAGCAGGCCCTGTTGTGATAGCACACGGGGAAATGGTTTCAAACTAAAAGAGGGAAGACTTAGAATGGATATAAGGAAAGAATTTTTTTACAATAAGGGTGAAAAGGCATTGAAACTGGGTGCCCCACTCCTGGAGACATTCAAGGTCAGGCTGGATGAGGCTCTGAGCAACCTGGACTAGCTGCATGTGTCCCTGTTCATTGCAGGGGAGTTGGACTGGATGATCTTTAAAAGTTATTTCCAACTCAAATAATTCTATTATTCTATGACAGGTGCTCACTGACCCCAGCTGCCAGCAGAGGCTCTGTCATCCATGGGGTCTAGAGACTGCAAAGCAAAGTGTACTCAGAGCATCAAATACTTCCAAACACATAAAGTAGGTTCTGTTGACCTCCTGGCTGCTCCCACTTGCTAAGACACGAACAACCTGTATGTTATTTGACACACTACAAGGAACAGTGCAAAAGCGGAGTTAAAAACAGAATGTAAAGTCAGGGATGTACCATCCAGGTAATCCAAAAAAGCTGGAATGATATTTATCTGATTTGAGGTGGGTTTTTTTTTTTTTGTTTTGTTTTGGTTTTGTTTTTTTTTTTTTGTGTGTGTGTGTGTGTGTGTGTGCTAATTAACCAGATATCCCAAGGAATGTAGAATATAAACTAGATTTATAGCAGTCTCCTATTTCTAAGTTACAATACGAAAACCATAGAACAAGTGTACTTGTTGCATTTTTGACACATGCAGACTATGCTGAACAACAGCCAATAAAGCCAGAATTGCTATACTATTATCTCTTTATTTCCTGCAGAGACCTCCAGCACATCCAAGCCTTGACATTGTCTTTCATTATCTACAAATTGATATAGTACGATTCAGTTTCCAAGTGTCCCTTTAAAACATAATTCTATAAGAGAACATAGCATAGAATGCCTAGAATTGTCCATACATTGAAAGACTAACTTTGATAACAGCAAGTCAGTGATACCTGTTTTTCTATTAGTACAACCATTTGCTTCCTCTAATGATTTAAAACTGAGGTTGTATTTTTGACATTTTTTTCCTAAGTAAGCTCTCACAAAGTTGTCAAACGTGCAGCATTTTGTAACTTTTTAATACACATCAGAGAGTTTTAAACAATGACTATTAAAACGGTGCCCAGAAACAGAGGCTGCAAAATTCAAAAACTTTCTTCCAATGTCTTTACTTGGAAGATTCTTTTACAAAGTTAGTGAGGAACGCTACTGTCTGCTTCACGCAGCCATACATAACCACACACTTAGTAAAAGATTTGGCCTGGAACACAAAGAAAAGATGGGGGAAATTTTAAATCTTACCTTCTGCACATTGGGTTTGATGCACCGAACAAAGAAAGGATTTGAAGAACTCAGCGTTGCCATTAAAGAATGAAGTGATTCCTAAAACACAAAGACAGTACTTCACGAGTGGGCTTTTTGTACAAGTGAAATACCCCGGCAGAAGCTCTTATAGCTTAGCTGAGCAGAGAGTATCTACTGCTACACCTAGTGGTTCTCACCAGAAATTGCACTATTATGTAAGCCAAGTCATTAGACAACGAACACACAGAACAAATACATGCACGCTTGTTTCTTTTACTGGCCCTTCTGATTAAAGCCGTCATCAGTGCCCTACAGTGAACAAGATGCACAGATGGATATGAAGGAAGCTGTTCATAAGGAAACATTGAGCTGGAAAATTGCTGTTCCAATTAACTTTGAATGAGTGTTTAAGACTTAGGATCTGTACTCCCAATCTGCAAAACTCAAGCAGGTCACAAAGCAGGACAAGGGGGTTTAAGGTGGAATTAAATAGCTACAAAAAGCAGGATTCCTCTTTTCCTTCCAGCCAACCCATAACCATTCATTTTCCATTTTGCCTTCAATCATTTTGCACACACAAAGTTCCCCTCTCCTATACAGCGTCACTTTTTATTGCTAAAAGGACACTGGCAGTAAATGTAATCTAACAAGAATCCAAAACATTTTTGAAAAAAGACTTTAGGATACAGTAGTCATTGTTTTATCAGTGCTTATTTTTCAAATAAATGCCCTAAGTTTACAAAAATTGAGTAAAGAATACGGTGGCAAAGAAAACATCTCTTAATGAAAGACTTGCAGCATTAAGCAGTTCCACAGTTACTTCATTTGCGAGTTTAGTAATAGAAAGATAGATTACAAGGTTCAGGAAAAATAAAATACTCCAAGTTTTGGAACTCTCTATGACCCAACACACATTAGGCTCTCAGTTATCTTAACCTCAAATGGAAGATAAAAATCAAAAATCCCTCAGTCCTTTTATGATTATTATTTTAATTACACATCCACTCCTTTCCCTCCTGAGCCATCATTCCATATCTTATTCCAACTTGCCCTACTCTGTATTATTAAATACACATACCATTTAAAACTGAAGTTTTATATTTACTTTGCAGAAATACAAATGACTGAACAGAGCCCAGGCTCTAAATGGACCTGAAAAGTAGCAATGATAATGCTTTATCCCTCAAAGGTAGTGCTGTGTGCCAGGAGGCAGAGAGGATACAGAGCAAGCTGCCATGGAGGCAGAAAATTCACTTTTTAAAGGAGCAACTGTGTATCCTACCATATGTTCTTGAGCGAAACTGCCAAGGGCAGTGTGTTGCAACAAATTCTTGCCTTAATCTGCAAACCAAGGGCTTTCTTGATAATTAAATGTGAAGTGATAAAGGCAACAGGCAAAGTTGTGGATGTGCAAAGGATCTGCTACAGAGTCAAGGGAGCAAATGGTGAAGTGAATGGAGACACAAATGATAGTTGTCTGCCTTGTTTGCCTTTGCTGGCCTCCAGACCAGGACTCAAGGGCAGCAAATATTAAACAGCACAAAGATACAAAGGCAAATATTCTAGTGCAAGGACAAATATTTACAGCTTTAAAAAGTAAAGGCTTCTCTTGTACAAGCCTGCATGAACATTACTGTATCTATGGACAACTAAGTCAATTCTTAGACTTCTAACAACAGTGGCTACGACTTGCACAGATTAGAAACTTGGTCAGTCTAAACAAAAATGAGTTGCTATGTTTTCACAGCTATCTTTCATACAGGTAGCCAGATTTTACAAAGTTCTGCACACCTTTAAGTCAGTGTCAGACGATGTACCAATCTGAAGTAAGCTCTGCTTTAAGCAATAGACTGAAACAGGTGATAGCCAACTTCAGCTATTCTACATGCACCCTGTGGCACCACTCCCCATCAAGGCTGTCAAATGAAGAACAGCATGGTAATCGGCTTGTACTAAGAACTTTGCCTTCACAGTTTTATTCAGTTTCATTCAACTCAAATAAGATGTACTAACCCCTAGAAGGCTTTAAAACATGGAAAAATGCCCAAACAGATCCTTTGGGGAAAGTATGAAAGTCAACTTCTTGTAAAGCATGTTGACCAGTTAATGGTCAATTAGAGTAGCTTTGGATAAGAGGCAATCATGTTTTCACATCATATTTTATCATGCTTTATGCTGTCCATGGATGCCGATGAAGATGAAATGGAATGCTGTGTACTACTCCTTGTAAAGTCAAAGCAAAAATATGATCAATTTCTATGTAGTACTGTCTGTAGATCTACTTTGCACAGAACCAAAAAACTATGTGGAAACAGTATCTTCCCTTATCCTGAAGAGATATCAAAAAATACCACCCATCACAAGAAATGAGTACTCTGTGAGACAAGCAATGATAGCACAGAGATATGTGCAGGGTATACAACATCAGTGTTTTTAATAAAATACACCGTGTGCATCTCAGCATGCATTACTTGCTGTTCTGTCCAACAGTCAGCAATAATCTGCTAGGATAAAATCTGCCCTCAAGGGGATTGAGTCTGCACTCTTTAAAAAAAAAAGTGAATGAAGAGTACAAATATATATTAATTTAAGCAGAATGAAAGACAACTAATCCAGACTTGTACTCATGTAATTTAAGGAGGGTTTTGTGCCAATCTTTTAAATTCTTTGCAGATAGACCTTATGCTGGATTTCAATTTCGTGCCATTCTTGATGGCAAAGCTATAAAGACTCAAAAAAAGTTTTTAATAAAAATGTTTTTCAAACTAAGTTAAAAAGAAGTGCAACACCTTAATAAGATATTTACTCAGAGCTTATTTTCCGTTGCACACAGGCACTGCTGCAAGGCTTTGTGCCACTCTGTGGTTGGTTTTGAATTAGAAAAAAACAAGACCAGCGACGAACTTCACAGGAGAGCTTTACAATAAGGACAGGTAAGCAAGTGGAAAGCAACTGGAGTTTCACGTGGATGGGGGGATGAGAACGTTGGCTTCTGCATGAAGCTAGCTAGTATGCCCCTTCAGTTGATTACTAAGTACAACGTCATAAAAGAGATAGCAGCGCTTTGATGCTGAATTTTCACCTATTTTGATCCGCAATTGTTCTTTACTGAATGGGGTTTATCTGTCACTGATTAGATACAGAGCAGAGATGACACAATAACTAACCTTGAACTGTAGACTGACAGTGGGTTTTCTGTGCTTGCTTCCGCATTTAAGAGTGTCTTGATTGTTGCGACTTGAAACGTGTTCAAATAGATCATAGATGAAATCAAGACTGAAACAGGAAGGAAGAATAAAATAAGTGTATAAGATTTACAACTATAAAATGCGGAGTAAGCTCTGTCTCTTTGAAAGGAAATCTTCCATGCAAACAATGCTTATCAATTTTCTCCAAAACTTAGACACTACCTTTGCAGAATTTATTCAGGGGAGCCAAAAAAAAACCCAACCAACAACCTAAACCAAAGCATAACAAAGAGGTTCTTCCTTCTTCTTTCCCAGCACACAATTAGGGAAATGAAGAGTGAAGAGTCTTTGCTGGATTTTACTTCGTTCACTCAAACAAAACTCCAAATGACTGTAACAAGTATCTAAGGACTAAAATCCAAGAATTCCTGTTTGTTATGGACCACAACACAAAATAGCTACCCACATGAGCTTCACTTTCAGATGCTAGCTGTAAATGCTATTCTTCACACTATCCAGTTTGGTATCCCCCTCCTACCACTACAGAAACACAGATCCTTTAACTCCAGACAGACATTGGTGCAAGAGCAAAACTGGATTGTGTATCTTCAACTCATTTGCTACTTCTACCTATATACTTCAGTCGATGGCTTTCATGTCAGACACATCACAAAAGCAGAACAAGGAATGTAGTGGAAAAATTCTCAAGAACAGTTTCCTGCACAGAAGAGCTGAGGGATTTACAAACAATTCCCAGAGCAAAGCAGGACAACTGGATGGACTAAGGTAGCAGCTGAGAACAGAAACAACCTGGGCTTCCCAAACCCTCTTCTCCTGGGAGCCCTCTGTGTGCCCTGGAATCTAAACCAAATCCTTACAGAAAGGCTCGTGGTCCTGCTCCAGCTCACAAAGTAGTGCAAGGATCTTGAGACCTAACACAACAAAATGACAGGAGGCACACAAGTAGCAAAGACATCCAAGAGTAAAATTCCAGTAATATAAACTAGTTTTGGAAATCTTTCCTTTTAAACTATTGCAATTAATTTGCAATGTGGTAGGTCTTGAACACTAAGCTTTCAACCAAACTAGGAAATGCCAGAAATATGAGGAAATTGAGCTATATGTGAAACAAAAATCATGCAATCAACCTGCCTGCGAGGCATCCTGAAACAGTCAAAAATGATCAGCTACTTTCAGTATCCTTACTTATCTAGAAGCAAGTTTGCTGTCTTGCACCCCTCTGTACTGAACAGGAACAAAGTAGTGCACAATGTGGGAAAGCCTGACTCAGTGAGAGATTTCAACTCCGCAGTATTATGCAACATTTAGCATAGTCAACCCTGAGCACAACTAGCTGATATGATGCCTTTTAACATGATATCCTAAAAAAAATAAATAATAATCACAGAAATGTACCTGCTTTCACGAAGCAAGTTCAGGAGATCATCTCTGAATGTATCTCTGTTCTTCTCCAAGATCCCCCGGACATCATACTGGACCTAGCAGGAAACAGAGCTGATTCAAACAACAAGCCAAGCAGTCGAGCAGCTCTCACAATAGTGCTACTGTAAAAAGCACTGAGGGAACAGACTGCTTTAGTTAATTTTCAGCAGCCTCAGGGTAAAATTAAGTTAATGAAAGCTCTGTTTGGAATAATTTCAGCAAATAAAATTACCTCCCCAGCATAGTGCTTCACTCCAAAGTTGTGAACAGCAACTCGTGGTTTTACATAAAAAGGATTGTTCTAATTGGAGGAAAAAGAAAAGAGAAAAATATTTTGAGAGAGTCAGGGAATAGAATAATATTATCTTCTAAACCCAGATTTAAACAAAACATTGTCTTTCTGCAAACTTCCCAGAAGATTTCTACTGCAAAGGTAAACAACCATCTTATAATAATAGGATCTGTTAATCTGGGATGCTCCAAATGCAATAAAAACAACAGATTTATAGCATCTACAAAGGCATTATACTAAAGCTGAAACCATCTGGCAAACCCACCTATTAAAGGCATTCTGAGAAGGAAGGCTCTGCCTTAAACCAGCAGTTACAAAGATCAGTAGACATAAGCCTGAACCACCAAAATTCTTGAAAATATTTCCGGGATTACAACTAAAGGTAATACTGATCTGTACTGAGAGAACAGCAACCCTTTGGTAAATGACATCAGTGTGGTTATTTCATTAAATCAAGGGAAATAGAAAATCTAGGAAAATTGGGTTACTGCAGGCTGTCATTGACCTAGGAGCAGAATTTGACCTGTTCACCAATATGGAAATCTAACTGGACTGTAGCAAGATGGGACTGGACATTAAGAAGATAACTGACTCAGTCCTCAAAGCAAACGATGTGGCCTGCCATGCAAGTAGGATCCTGTCCAAGATATCCTCTACAACTATGAACCATATTTAAACCGCAGTCTTCTACAAAAGCAGAAGGAGCCTCCATACTGCACACAGGACACATCAGCAAAACATCACATACAGCGTGCTGGGCATTCAACTTCTCCAGTAAAGTGGAGTCAGTAGCTTGAGGGAAATGGCTCTCTTCATTGATGAGTGCCAGCAGGCCAAGTTTCTAGAACAGCAAAAAAAATAGGCATAAGATGAGTTACACAGATACAGACTTTGTCCTCAGTTTGGAAAAATTACTACGTTCTTGAAGTTACTGTTTGCAGAGAAACACAAAACAGAAAGTACACGACTAAAAACCCCGTCTCTAGAAGACTACAATTCTATTCTCCTTGCAACTTTCGTTTTGAAGCAGATAGTATAAGATATGCAGGCAAAATAAAGAAAAAAGAAGGTACTGGAAGAAGCCACAGTCTTCTTGATGTAGGGAGTGTTTAGGTATATACAGTGACATTGGCCCAGAATGCAGCTCCAGCCTCCAGGATCTCTGGTGATCGGTAACATAGGAGCTCCCCAAGTCTGAGTTGTTCAACATTCTTTCTTTCAAGAGTTTATCTACTTACTTGAACCAATGAGAACTTCTAGCACCCACAGTGCCACAGGCATAGCAAGAGATGCCCAGCTTAACTATGCACCATGCAAATCAGACCCTCCCTTTGTTTTGCATATGTCTCTGCATAATTTCCTTTGATGTTCCCTACTTCTTGTACTAGCATAGGCAGTAAGCAAAGTAAGCTACTTTGCAGTTAATTATATGTCCAGCAAGTTTTAGGTTGATACAGACCTAAATGACCTGTAGGTCTCAGAAAAACACAGTTCTTCAGGTGCACATTTTAATAAGTTACATCCCATCAGACCAGAAGGGGCTCTGCCAAACTCCACTGTCCTAATGGCTGTCACATCTGGACAGATGCATTTTCTGCCCACCACCACAGTTCTGTGATCACTTGAACTCAAAAAGCCATTCACTCCACTATAGAGATAAATTCATGCTGCTTTCTTGTACTGCTGCCAGAAGTGAACGCAAACAAAATATATGTAACTTAGGCTTGGACATCAGATGGAATTCAGCCATTTCTTGGCAGTGATCTTAGATCTCAGATGTCCTTTGTCGCTAATATTCCTATTAATAATCATGCAGAAACCCTTTCTCTTCTATGTGTTTTTTTAGTACTAACACAAGTCAAATTACAGATGAAGCAAAAAAAAATTTAAAAAAAATCACATCAAAAGTTCACTACTTAAACATACAAGAGCTGCTATCACCTACAATTGTTTTTTGTTGTCAAGAAGTGTTTTAAAAACATTACAAGAGCACAACCTAGAATTAGGTACTGATATCAAATACTTTATTACCTTTTCAATAAGATCCAAGCATTCACCATTGTCTGTCCAGTCAATATCCTCCCAAACTAGCCCTTCCCTAAGGAAAATAAGGAGAGCCTTTTTATTGATAACTACAGGGAAAAGATTTTAAATATACAAATGGGAGGAGATTATCGGTTTGTCTTGCAAACTAATGTGATATCAGCTTGCTTTTAAAAAAACATACAGCCACAGAACAAGATAGGTAACCCAAATTTCAGATGAATATTTTTGTTTCCAAAACTCTTTCAAATTTTACCTGTAACTCTTACCTGCTGTATTCCAGTTGCTCCAAAGAAAAAATGTGCTTATTGAAATACTCCTGGAGCTTTTCATTTGCATAGTTAATATTGAACTGTTCAAAACGGTTTACCTAAAAAGACAAGCAATTTTAAGAGATGCACATACTAAGTATTTTACTTGCAAACAATGAACTAAGTCATAACACATTTAATAAACAAATTCCAGTGAAAATGACAAACATATACAGAACAACGAAGCATCAGTATCAGACAATCCATCTGAAGAAACTTCTGAAGTGTACCTCGAAGTTTTCAAATCCAAATATGTCCAAAATTCCAATGGACTTGAAGTCCTCCTTGCTTCTGATTCTGCTGTTGATTTTCTTAATGACCCAAGCAAAACACTGAGAATAAAGTGCCATAGCCATAGAATCTCTGCTATCTATTGCCTGCAATAAAAACAACACAATACCTCATTCATCACTTAGCAGACTTAGCCAGCCAGCGTCCTCTGCACAGCACAACACAAGCTATAATGCAAGCGGTTTTATATTCCTGTGTACCTTGACAGTAATTGTCTTAATAGACGCCAAGATTCCTCAATTAGGCTTTAACAGGGTAAGTTGTAGCATATTTAATCTACATGGCTCTAAAATTGCATTTCAAAACTAAAGCAGACAAAAATTAGAAAACCATAGGCTTAAACTGGGGTTGAAGAAAAGAGAAGGGTAGGAAATAACACATTATTTTGCCCCCTTCCACTAGCAAGCATATTTTGACATATATGTGTCTAATTCATTTCTTATAAATAACAAAAGTATTTTTAATAAAAATGTTCTAAACACCAAATACAAACATCCATAATGGATGTTAGTGTGTGTGATCCCCATTTGGAAAAAATGTTAAGCAACCAGACAATAACAGTTACAAGAGCCAAGCTAAAAGCCTAGGCAAGAATGATAGAATAGGATCCATTGAGATTTCTGGAAGTCCAATTAAACCTTTCCCAAAAACCTGAACAGAATTTTTGATAGCAATGTTAATGTATGAGCTAAGCTGCTGTTCCTGAGCAACTAGAGATTTAACTCTGATAGAAAATAGATCCATATATTTAAAAGGCCATAGAAACACATCAAAACACAGGTGCTTTTACCTGTTGTATACTAAGAGGTGTTAGGATTTCTTCTCCCCTGAGTATCATTGACCTCTGTGTCAATGCTTCAGTTAACTGTGTAGAGTCCAACCCCAGCAGTTCTGCAGATCTACCCAGAGCTGCCAAAAGGAGACAAATACAAGCATGCTCTTGAATACGTAAGGCACAGTATTACAGATTGAACAGCTGAAGGAATTCAGTAGTAGAAATTCATCACAATTAAGTCACATATTTTTCCTCTAACTGCTACATAACAAGAATTCCAACAATCTTCTTACATCAATATACTTTTCCATACACAAAAAGTAAATAATTTTCCACATGAATGTGTTTCTGCTTTCTATGGGATGATAAGAATAAAAAAGACCAATGAATTTTTTTTCCTTGCATTTATATTTTAATTCGCAGTTTTTCTGTGATATGTAAAACAGCACAAAATATTATTTTTTTATTGCTATATATGAACAAATATTTGAAATGTTCATAAGCCCAGTATTTCCTTACATGTTTCTGGTTGAGGAACACACTTTTACACTCAAGTTTTAGTATTTTTCTAATGCAAAAATATAATTTCAAGCAAGCAATTGAAGGAATTTCACTGGTATTAATGGAATAATATACACTCAAGGTATTTCCTAACCTTCATTGTTGGATGCTAGATCTCAGTTATCTGATTCATCTGTTAAAAAGCAAAACCAACACTTCAATTGACATTTACAGATGCTAAAATGCCATAAGGCCTTTTCAATGTCTTTGATATGGTCTGATATACTAGCAGTGAATATAAGTTTCATAACCTCAAGAAGTACTGACATACTACAAGGAAGTGCAGCCTTCTCACCTGTTTTAAAGGACACCTGCGCCCCACCAGCAGTGATAAACTCAATATTTCCTAGATGCAAAATGCCAGCCAGCAGCCTCAAAACTTCTCGCACTTCCTCCTTGCTGAACTGCATCACTTCCATTGCAGTCTGGAATGACATGAGGAGATCTTAAAAAAAAGAATGCACACTGACTGAATAATGGGGACAAAGACAAACCCACCAACGGTGCTGCCAGGCCCAGTCAGTACTGAGAGTAGACTAGCAGGAGTTGATTCCTTTGCCTTCAGCCAAAAATTAACTACCAGAAATTCCCAAACTTGGGTCTAACATGCTCCTCTGAAACAGTGATCAGGCACTGGAATGGGCTGCCCAGGGAGGTGGTGCATTCACCGACCCTGGAGATGTTCAAGGAATGTTTAAACGTTGTGTTGAAGAACATGGTTTAGTGATAAATATTGGTGATAGGTGGACAGTTGGACTGGATGATCTTGCAGGTCTTTTCCAACCTTGGTTACTCTAGGATTCTCTCTGAGACCAGATCATGGCTTTTCACCCTTACAGTTAAGGCACATCAAGTTATGTTCACTGCAGATAGACAGATGATGTGATAACTTCATTTTTCATAAATGATTGGTTACAAATGGAAAACCTGATTCATGCTGCAAGTAAAATTGCAGAGGCTGAAGATGTACTTTGTATAGAAGACCTTTCACAACAGAGCTCTAAGAAAGGCAGCAGCGCTATGAATTCATCCCCATGCCCACTGTGCAGCTCCTTCCTGTCTCCTACAAAAAGACATACAAAGGAAAGAATCTGATGTGCGGGGACTTGAGAATCATCCCGTCTCCAGGAAAGTGTCAATAAAGAAAGCAAAGGGGGGCAAAAGAAGTTTATACTAAGTAGTGTTTCCAGGACCTACATTGTAACAAAGTGGATGAATTGAATTGGAAACAATAGGCAAGTGAGAATGACAAGGTTTCTGCCCACCTCCTGCTCCTGGAAAGCAGCTGAGCAGCATCATGCTGTGCTCAGAGCGTGTCCATGTTTCAGACAGCACAAAAACTCCACCTGCCAACTTAACTTCATACTCCACTCAGCGTTGTGTGATTAGCACAAACTAAATGTTAAACTAATCTACTTAAGCTATGTGACTACAGTGTAGGGAAGTTACCAACACTTCCTACAGCTACCCTCCAAATCAGGAAGTCTCATACTAAACACAACTACTGCTTCCAATACACGTTAATTTTTCAATTTGGCAAAAAAGGTGAAGTAGCTAAGCAAATATCATTCAGGAAGGGCACAAAAGCATTCATTCGTATTGATTTTTAAAACCTACTACACATAACCTCAGTGATTTGGCAAGCAATTAGCAAATATACCGTCAGTACACTTTAATTGCTGTGGCTAATTGCTGACATTAGCATGGGTATAAGGCATAAAGCCGTTCAGAGGAAGCCTTCATCAGCATTTGTCTTTCAATCCAAATTTACATCTTTCTCATTTCTATCCTGTACATTACTCCATATGATTGCATTTTCCACAAGATCCATATAAAGCTTTGGAGTGAAAAAGCAGTGGAAACAGACATACCTGTAATATGAAACAATCTAATAAAACAAATCCTTTTCTACAGAATAGGCTGGCTACTCCCCAGCTGCTGTCTGTTCTGACAGTTTTATGACAGTTTTACGTGAACAATTTCACGTAAGTAGCAGACATAAAATAAGCCTTTTTATAAACATAACTGTCCATTTCACTGTAGACATAGCAGTTCTACTTATACTGGAGGAGCAAAGGAGGGACAGGAAATCTACTACTTTATTTTGTGAGCTTTTATAATGAAGAACAAAGGGCGACTCTGTTGTCAGAGGATGTTTGGAATGAGTCAGGTTTAAAGGCAGGATCCAGAACTCTGCTGTCTGCTCACACCTCTGCTTGTGATGCTTTGTTTCATGGAAAACACGGGCTGCTCTGACAAAGGGATCGCAGTTCATGTTCACCTCATGACATGCTTCTCCAGCAAGGTATATGGATAATTTTGGTACAAATTTAGTAAGTTTACTATTCCAAACTCCTGTGAATGTCCCACAGTTGGGCAGGTACAGAGTTGCAAAGATATGTAAAAGCCCTACTGTCTTCTCAACTGATAGTATTTTATTTCCCAAACATAATCATGTTACTTAATCATAATCTATTTGGAAATGGTAGAATTAAAAATCAAATACTGGAGGAAAGGCAGAGATGGGCTCAAAGTGACAGTAATGTGTTATCAGAAAACTTAAGTCCTCTCAGCACAGTCCTCAATGGGAGAGCTTCAGACAGAAGCAGAATGTCACAGAGAGCACAGGTAAGTACAGGAAGCCTTTGTTCTCTGCTCCATCAGTTGGCCCCAGGTGTCTGCACCTCTAACGTTTTTTAAAGAATTAGTGAAACAACTCACAATGACTTCTTTGAAAGAATCCTTGTCACTGATTGTCTTATCCACTATACACCCAGACTGATTCAGGTAGTGGTAGTTCTCCGGTACAGATAAGTAAAAAGCATCTGATGAGGGGAGAAAAGAGGAAGAGTGAAAAAAAATACCTCCAAGCAAAAGCTGTCTGCAGATTAGTATGTCAGAACTACACAGTTCACAATTTATTTGCTCAGAATTATGACAATGTATGAATCAAAATTCTAAATTAAAATCAAACATGGCGTTTTATTTTGCTGCGTTTCGTTTTATTTAGCCATACGATAGAGATAATTCTACTTTTTAGCATGCAAAGGCATCAGGCCCAAAGGGAGATACTGAAACAGCTTTAGGCAAATTTGCACATATACAAATGTCATTTCTTTTGTTCAGTGGATTTATTCTTTATGAGAGAAGATTAGAGGAACCAGGATTCTCCTCTTTGTTGCTGTGGAGTTATTCAGTACTGGCAAAAATATTCAGCTTGAACAGAGAGAAGCACGTTTGTCCCCAGGTAGTTTTCCCAGGGCCACAGCAGAAGCTGAGAGAAAAATTACCCACAGCTCGGTGACATTTCTCAACTAAGCAGGTGACTTTATTAAGTAGAGCTCAGATTCACACCCCATAAATTCCAGCTGGATAAATAATCTATTTCCTCTCTTAGCTTATTAGGTTTCTGCTGCTGTCGCTGTGGCTGACTGCTAATATAGAGCCACTACAGTTGTGGGATTTGAGCTTTGCCACTCACCTTTCTCCCTCTCTTCAATCCCTGCCAGCAGAGCATAGAATATATGATAATTTCTTTCCCCAGGATTTTGTCTTACTACACGATTCTGTCAAAGTAAAAAATAGTTTATATTTCAGTATTTTAAGATGAACATTCTTGATCTACAGTTTCAAAGAAAATATCAAACAAAATTAACTGAGAGTAAGCAAATGTCAACTTACTTTTTCCAATAAATCTACAGCCAAGAACAAAAACTGTGGTCAAGGAATAAAACAAAAAGAAATTAATGCACAAGCTATGTATAAATTTAATTCTTTCATCTGGGGTGATAGGAAGATCATCACAGTCTCTTCTTATTACATGTCTATTGCTACAATAGATGAACAAAGTAGCAACAACAGTAATATTACAACAGTTATAATGTCAGTGTATTCCCAATGTAATCACCTCTTCTCCTCTATCCCATCAGAACTGGACTTGCAACTTCTTACATTTTAAACAGCATCTGCTTTCCTTTACTTTATCTTTTATGTAAAGTTTTGGAGCACCTTTAAGGATGAAATTTGGTCCCTGGGTGGAACATCCTTGGGTATGTTCTCATCTTCACACTCTTCTGGAATTGGCTCATAGCTCAGTTTTGCCAGTTGCAAGGCAAACCCAAGCACCTGACCCACCCACACTCACAATGTAGAAATTCAGCAGCTCTGCTCTTTTAAGTACTTTTCCAGAACTCGGAAATGTACCTTCAGATATAATGAATGAAGGAAAGAGCTTGGGATAACTCAACTTATTCCAAGAACTAAGGCCTAAGGCTCTATTAGCTCACTATGTAGAAGCGTGTGCATGAATCATGCTAGCAGCAGCACATAAAATCCCGATCCTCCAAGAGTCTACACATCCCACCCTGACACAAACACATGGGTGTGTTTGCACAAACTCATACCGAATTTCGTGTTACTACTTCCTTTTCCCAACCTTACCACGTCAATTTAATTGTGTGTATTTCAAAATAGGGAAAAAAGACAGAAAAGTGTAAGTCACTTCTCTCTCAGCCCTCCACAGAGGAGATTGCCAACGGAGGCAAATCACCAAACAAGGATACAATCTATAATTCTTCCTCCCTGAATGTTTCCTTTCTGACAGATGTTCAGCTGAATAAACTTCCCAAAGCGACTTGAGTTGCTGTTGTAAACAGTCTTCGCATTGCCAAAAGCTTCCATAATTGGACTGTGAAAATACAGAAGAATAACAAAACTGTTAATGTGTGACCAGAATGACATGAGTTTCACAGGAGGCTGGCGAACAGAATAGCACTCTGTAAAGCCTACTTCTAACACTCTCCTCAGCCACAGACAACATCCTCAGTACTATCCGCAATTTATTAGCAGTGGGCATCTCAGTTTTCTACCAAGAGATGCAATTATTCAAGAACAAGAAGACTGACAGTCCTAAGCTACCTGTCAGCTAAATCAGTAATTGTGCAAAAGATGCATATGGCTTTCATTATAGTACTCAAATCATAGAAATAAGAAATCTCAATTCATGCAAATTGTTATACAGGTGTAGGAAAAATAGGGCTTGTAATAAGGAAATTAAAAAATGTACACAAAGATACAGTCAGTAAAAAGATAAAGATGAGATGAAGCATGATAAACAAAAGTAATAGCATCTCAAATTGTCTTTGTTTTTAAATAGCTTAGAACCATGTGGTATTTCATTTGAACACAGAGAACTTCTTTATGCTTGTGCAGTGTCCAACTTATCTGATGCATTTACTCATCTGTCTTATCAGTCCTCCTTATCTTCCCTTTACTGCTCACATAGTTTATCCTCACCATGCTGTATCTTGCTCTACCATATCCTCAGGCTATATAAACCAATCGTTTCTTCCTCCCATCACCCATTTCCCTCTCTGATTACCTGAATTCAGCTCTGAACAAAAATGAAAACTGCTACTAAATCATCCATCTCCAGACCATGAATCTTTCTGCTTCATCCCAATGTGATCATGTCTCTCTAGAGCATCTGGGTACTTCTGTTTAATGGAATTTTTCCCATCTTCCAATAGTCATCTTATTGTCTACTACATGCACCTACATCTTTAATTACATTGTAAGCTCTTTTATTTTAATGACAAAACTTGTCTGCTGGAAAAAATATTTTTTATGTCAGCAGTACTGACCACTATAAAAGCAGTGAACGTATATATTATACTGCACATACAGAGAGACTGTCTTTAAATCACTTCTCAGCTATTCAGTCTTTTCAGACAACACTAGCAATAATTTGCACAAATCTACATAGGAAGAAAGGAAGGTTACCTCATTCATGAGGTGATTTTAAGGGCATTAAAAGGCATATATGGCTGGGGGTTGGGTGGGGGGGGCAGCAGTTTGAAGGGGCAGAAATTTCTCCAGTCTTTCACAGCTGCTTGAAGCATTCAGAGATCTTCACAGGATTTTGATCCAACCAACTTTTTCTTAACCTCACCACACCTTAATACGTGTATGTAAAACAGCAATAGGGCCCTTGGTACAAATAAAGAATAAAATCATGTTTTTCCATCAAACCAAACTTTAATTTTTTCATCTTCTAAAATTGTCACACCTCTGTTGATAAGACCTTCATTCACCACCCAGGGCAATGTGCCCTGGTACAAAGGGAGTACCTGCTTACCTGCTCTCAAGAATGGCTTGCTCCACACAGGAGGTCTTCTCTCTGCAAGACATCTCCAGCGAATGTTGGCTCATTGCAGACAAGAACTTGAGAATCAGCTTAGTGCTTTCTGTCTTACCAGCACCACTTTCACCACTGAAAGAGAAGTGGCAGAAAGTGTTTTGACAGTTACATCCAAAGGTGATGGGAAACACTTCTAGCGCAGTTGGGTATCTGCATGATTACGTGCTTTTGTTTTTGTGCTTAGAATGTACCAGGCTCAGTACTGAGTCAGGACAACGATCTACCTGCCCACTCTAGACCTCCGCTAGCCACCATTACACAGATGCCCAGAATTTCCCCTCTATGTTCCTCCATCTTCCAGACATTTGCTGCTCAGAAGGTTCCAGATCTAGAAGAAGATTCCAGATCTAGACATGGTTTCTGTGTGTCTTTTAACCACAACGGATTTTTATTTCATTGGTTTCTAGCCATTTCCACATGCAGTACTTTTGATTACAGCTTTTTTTTTCTCTCCTGGAAACTACATCTAGTTCCACAAAATTGGACATCTATCTAAATCAAAAGGAAAAGGGCTTGTACACAGTACTCGATACATGAGCAAAGAATACATTTACTCAATGATCTCTATTTTGTCCTCCATTTTTTAGTAAGTATTTGATTCTATTTAGTTTTATGACCACTACTGAGCATTAAGTGGATGGGTTCTTTGACACATTTAGCTCTCCGGCATGGTGCTTTTCAGCTTGGGATCATTATTTTATGTTCATCAAATTGTCTCTGCAGCTTTCTTTGTAAAATGGTTTATAAAACACATTCTTAATGAAATGAAGATCAAGAACAAGCACACTAAACTCTGAAGCTGCTTATACAATCCTACAGCACTAGACTAACAGCAGATTAAGTTGGATCAGTCTTTCAGGTTCCTTAGAAGACCTATGCCTAAAAAGATGCTGTCAAGGGCCATAAAAAAAGGCGCTTTTTTTAGTACACAGTCAAATCTTTACAGCAGCTTTTTATCTCATGAATTTAATGTCCAGCTTGTTTCACATCACTGCACTCAGTATTCTGAATATATTGTGTGACAGGAACCCACAAGGCCCTCACTAAAGAGATTTTTAACCTTCCTCCATGATTTGTTCTACACTGAGAATCTCACCAAGGGCGCAATAGTCTGAACTTTGAACTGCCGCAATGGAAAAGGGGTCACAAGGAGAGACTTCTCATTCTGAAGAACATAATGCAAGTGTGGCTGTATCCACATAACTCTAAATCACTTCTCATTTCTGTCCTTCAGCTTTAAATCTCCAGAGACAGATGGACACAGACAGAATAGCCCCCCTCAGCAAATATTGTTCTTCAAACGCACATGTGAATTTTGGTGTGTCAGTCTCATAAGAGAGCCTTCCCTTCACAAGCCTGGGTCTCATCCAAAGAACAGTTTGTTTTATGTTTATCTTCAAGCTGAAGAACAACAAGAAAAATGTCAGGCCATCAAATGATAACAGAGAGAACAAACTGCTGTCACACTGTGGTTTCCCACTCGTGGCATCAAGCTGAACGTAATTCAGGGTGACTCTTGCTGTTCCTTGTATTGTTCTGCAATTCTTCTGAGTGCTTTTAAGTGGAAGTACTATTATATCAGAGAGAAGATTTTTGCTCATTTCTGTATGGATTAAGCCATCTTAAATAAAGTGGTATTAAAAATACAACCTATTTTTCTGTTCTTACAACAGTGGGGTATGGGAGCTTGAATTTAGTCCCAACTTGTGAAAATGCCAGCTAATCACAGGTGAACTCAGCCCCTGCTCTTGATCAGGACAAGCTGCTCAGCTATTCTTTAAACAAGAGAGACTCCTTCTGCTCCTATCAAGGCACCCAGGCTTCCTACCAGCCCTTCAGCCCAGCTGATGGGCATGACATTTCACTGTCCATGAATAGCAACCATGTCAGCTGAAAAAATCAAAAGACATAACAGTTTTTTAATGTGTCTGTCGTAGTGCCAAAGTTAACTGTGGCAGGCTTTTGTTTTTGTTTTAAATGAAATTGAGATCAATGTGAAATTAAACGTTATTCAATATAGACATTTTTTTCATTTTCTTTACTGAAATACAACATCTTATGTCTTGGAGAGTGAAAACACCATTTCACAACTGTGTTAATATTACAATACCCAGGCTGTGCACACTTTCTTCAGTTTCTTCAATATGCCATTCTGTTGACATTTAGGCTGCAATGTCTTTTTTATGCAGCATTATCACGAATTGGAATAAGGCTGTGTAACACAGAATAATAAATAAGCACCTACAGATGGCTCCATTTAATATTGTCTTTTCTGTAATCTCCTCCTTTTTAACCTTTGCTCAATATACCAAAAAAATGTATTGAGTCACTACTGCTGACTCAAACCATATTACGTTTTTTTTTCCCCTGAAACAAGCTGTTGATTCAGATTCTTTTCTTATTACCCCTCTTATTCATACAGAAAAATATTCCAGGTGTTCTAACAGTCTAGAACCTTTGTGACAGTTTTTTTTTAAACTCAGTGCTACATCTCTAAGAAGCTCCAAAACAAAAGGGAATTTAATCTGACTGCCAGCAGGGGGCACTTCAAGTCCAGAGGATCACAAAAAAAAGCATTCTGAACTTCACTTAATTGGGCTCCTAGATGAGTTACTGGGTCTTCAGATCCCAGTAACAGCAGCAGGTAGATATCAGAATGTGAAAGTTACTCTAATAATCGATTCATTTTAACTGATGTTACTGTTTAATGTGTTTTTGTGGTGGAACAAAATTCTCCCTTTGAAACAATGCCCTTAATAAGTTTTGGTTATCCCTGCAGTGTTCAGGCAGTTTGACTTAAATGAACTGTTCTATCTGTTATGTGAAATATAAGACAAAGACATTTACCCAATTTCTTACATTGCAGAGCTTCACAGCACCACTATTTCATACGCCTGAAATAAGCAGGAACACCTGAGAGTGACTTGTTTGAACACCTTAATCTAAACCAGTAAATTATACAGGCATGAACGGAATGTGGAAGACAACTACCAAGTTGCTGTGTCTTCACTCCTGAAGCCCCAGACTAAGAATGCAAGCATGGGAGTTTTCCTAAACCTCAGCAGAGCCACTGAAAACCATTAGTCATTTAAAAAACAAAACAAAACAAAACAAACAAACAAACAATCAAACTGCCCAGAGTCATTTAAAGATAGAGCAGATATCACTGTTCTAGAAAAGTAGATTTTACTTTTAATTGCTTGTTTTG